>NC_045680.1:13759076-18759076 GCF_003331165.1 Xiphophorus hellerii
GTGGCGCCAAACTTAATATAGCCTTCATTAAAAAAAAAACAAAAAAAACTGGATTGTTAGATTGTCACAGTGGAGATGAAAGGTAAACTGCATGGTTGGCTAGCCAAAGCTGCAAAAGTCTGCTTAGCTCTGATAGGCAGAGTGAGATGGAAAGATAAGAGTCAGCGATGGTGTCTGATGGGAATTGTTCACTAGACTTATTGCCCTCATTAGTTCCTTCTGGATATGAAAGAGGTCATTGAGGATGGGGCAAAGAGCAAGGAAGGGAAAAAGAGTAAAGGGGATTAAAGAAGAAAGTAGGTCAAACCGAGCCTGCAGAAACCAGTCACAAGCCAGTTCTCCTTCCCGTGCATCTGTCTTCATTTCTGTCCACTTTAGGCCTTCCTGTCTGCATTTTGACTCTGCTTATCTGTCTGTCAGCTGCTCTTTGATGTTTCAGCCTCATATGACCTGCTTGGCACAATGGAAAGGAGACTTATTCAAACCATACCTGCATTATAATATGCACCCAAGTATAAATGGGCAACAACTTTTTATCACTTCTAATAAAAACATACAAGCCTAAAAGCTTGAAATGACTATTTAGGATGAAACAACCCCTTGTTTTGATTTACAATAAACCATATATGGAACTTTATGGTTTGATTTTTATAATGTCATTTGATCCAAATTTGTTTTTTCTAACCCTAACTAAATGCTTTTAACATTTAATTCCTTAGATAAAATAAAAAAATGTTAAATGTTTATGTTAAATTAAATGTTATAAGCAAAAGAATATATAATATATAACATATATATATAACATATAATTAGCAACAATATGTTAACAAGATTTCCTAATATTTAAGATTTATTGACAAATCCCCATGAAATATTAGAGAGACAGGAGTTCCTAATGAACATGGGCCACTTACTGGCCATGATCATTTTAAACAGGAGGGTTTTTGAACTATGCTTTAGTGTATTGGAACACACTTTTTACTATTACCTTAATAAATTTAAATTGTTCATACAAAGGAGAGTAAATTACATAAATGAATAATTATTTTTCTTTCAATATGAGCTAGAAGAGATGTATTTGTGTAAAGAAATGTGCATTTATTTAAATAAAGAGCATAAGTAAATCTTACTCTCTAGAGTTAGATTTACTTATGCTCTTTATTTATGAGGGTTTATTTCTCTTTAACCCTCCCTTCTTGCCCTGTGTGCAGTCCCAACAGGGTCGTACTGACCCTGCGAACGCTTTTATAAGGTTTTTTATTTTGTGTGTGGTTGCGGGAACTAACAAGTTGATGCGATGCCCTCATCATTTCCCCATTGTCCGACCATCATGACTGCCATGCTCCTCCTGAGTGTCTGGCTAAAATTGCAAGGGATAAGAGAATGAACAGACTTTCCTCTAATCCACAGGTGTCAAACTCCAGTCCTCAACGGCCACTGTCCTGCAATTTTTAGATGTGCCACACTGGAATGAAATGGCTTAATTACCTCCTTCTTGTGTAGATTAGTTCTCCAGAGCCTTGCTAATAACCTAATTGTTGTATTCAGGTGTGGTGCAGCAGAGGCACTTCTAAAAGTTGCAGGACACCGGCCCTTGAGGACTGGAGTTTGACACCCCTGCTCTAAACAGCAAAACAAATTCCTCACATGACATCCAAGGTCAGCTGTACATGCAACTGTGCTAAATTAAATATGTATTCACATTCTTTCTCAGACATTAATCCTTGGTGCCTAATGTGGAGACAAATATGTAGATAGATAGATAGATAGATAGATAGATAGATAGATAGATAGATAGATAGATAGATAGATAGATAGATAGATAGATAGATAGATAGATAGATAGATCTAGTTTTTTACAGACTCGTAGTACAAATCATATTTCAGAGCATTACTGAGCTGCAAGTGAAATGAAGCTTAAGAGCCCCAATCAAAAGTCGAAACAAGACCCATCTTCCAGTATCCATATTAATTAATATTAATCAAAACGTTAGCACAGAGGGCAGAGCATCCTGGACTGTGTGGGTGAAAGTAATGGATCAGTTGAAAGCAAAGGCTATGGCAGGTTGGGACAAGAGAGAGACCATACATTCTGTCTTAGTCCAGCTGACAACATCTGGAAGCAATTTGGTCTAATTGGAGTTCAGATTGCAGAGCAGATCAAACTGTTCCCTGTGACCCTTCATTATTATTTTTACCTTAAATCTGCTTGTGGTGGCCTGTGACTTTTAAGAAGACCTCTATTTTCATTCATAACCAGTAAGTCCATAAGCAGCATTGCTAACCTTCACATTGTGGTTAGACTGAAGAAAGTCTTCCCACTCTTTATGTGTTTATTTTGGGTTACAGTTTTAAAACATGAGCACGTCTTAATAACTGAGCCAAAGAATCTCACTCAGGTATGACAGAGTTTTCATGGACAAGTGTATTACACTTTGCTCTGAGGAAAACTAAAGAAGGCAATATTTAATCCTGTCCAGAGCTGAAACTTTTCCCATCAGTCATGTCCAGCTTTTGGGATCACAGCTCATGAGACTGGGCACTGACCTGAGCTGTGGGAGGGGAACGACTGGAAAAGAAATAGCACAAGAGAAGGAGGGAAAAAAATAATTTTCCTTTCATTAATAACTGCCAGGGCACTTATAAATTCCCAAAGGATGGGAGTTTGGAAAGATAAGAGACATTAAATATGGGATTGTAACATAAAAACAATGTTACTTGTGTTTGTGCATACTTTTCTGTGGTCAAAGTTCAACAGGTCATAAAAAAGTAGAGGAAATACTATGTGTAAAAGGTCCTCAGTGTGTGTGGTGGGGTGTGTGTGCGTGTGTGGTGTGGCTTTAGCCGGATGGCCTTCCCAGACTTTATACAGCTGGAGGATTTACTCTGAGGCTGAACGTCACACTGTTACTCACCTGTGAGGAAATTCTTTCATTACTCTGAGGGCATCATGTCTTTAAGAAAATCTAACCGCAGCCTTTTGCTGGGAGCCCTCTGCTCATAGATCATTCAAATATGTGTGCTTGTTTGTTTATGTGTAGGTGTGTGTGCATGTGTGTCTGGATGTTTATCTCCATCTTGGCCAACCGTAGCGCCCCCTCTTAGCGCTATCAGTGCTATTATCAACAGGCTTAAGATCAGTCTTTTCCTTTGGCTGTAATCACTCCTAAAAGAGTCCGCTTCTTTATTTCTCCGCAAACACAGTCGGTCAAACGTGACTAAATGTGCTCAACACATAAACACACACTTACAGAGGGAAATAACTGTGGGAGAAATCCAGCAAAGATCGCAGATTTGAAGGCCCCAGAGTTGAGCAAACTGCCGAACAGATTGCATGGTTCACACACAAAACTTGTGTGTGTTGCTACTTGGAGATACTACATCACATTGAAAGGCTCCACTTCCTCTCTTATTGTTTCTGTACCTCATCCATTGTGCTATAAAATCTAGCTTGACATCTACAGTTATTTTAGTCTGTTTTGGGAAACTTTACCCAACACTCCCCAGCAGTGGAACAATACAGCAGACCTAACTGGATGCAGACTCCGCCAGGCAGTGGGGGCCAATGGGCTCCAGTCTCCATCAACAACAGTCGCTCAGGGGACGTTTTACATATTCCAGCAAAAGGAGAGTGAGGTTTTTGTTATGCTTTCTCAGCTGAAGCAAGAGAAAATGGGCAACTTATTGAGCCAAGATAGCTGGAAGCTCACATCATCATCCTCATTCTGAGGTACAGAACCAAAAATATCTAAATAGAGATGAATGGGTTTAATAACTTTAGATTTTCCTTAAATAGATCTCAAAAGTTCTTGCTTTTAGACAATTCTCCATTCATCTTTCCATGCATTGTCTCCTGCTTCCTATAGGTAGCTGGGGTTAATATTGCAGGAGGGAAACTCAGACTAAATCCAGTACATCACTTCATGCAGCAGCTCTAGCTTACTGCCCAAAAGAGATGTATGCATACACATAGAGGGCAGTCAACATTAACCCATTAATGAATGCGATCAATACACTTTTTTTCCTTCAAGTTCAACTTTTGGTGCATCTTGAAAAAGCCACCTTATCTCAGACAATCCTGTACGCCACCTGAAAGTGTTTGAGGCTTTTCTTTTCCATCCAGATCTTATATTTAGGGAAGAGTCCTGCCACACTTTGGAGAAAGGCCATGTGAATGACTAAATATGTCGGAATATAAATTAACCGGAAAATCAAGAGCTTTGCTTGGGTTGTTCAACACACAAGAGTTGCATCCATATCACTGCAGATGAAGCTACAGTCCATCTGTCCATCTCCTGTTACATCCTACCATCATTTATCAACAAGATGTCAAGTTATTTCAACACCTCCACTAAAAAAATTAAGACTTATGATTATTGTATACCATGTTGAGGTATCTATGACATACTGTACAAGACCATGAATGATCCAAAAACACTTTGGATCAAACACGGATTAAATCAAAGGGAAACTTAAGGATCTTCTAATAATTTTCATCCTCTTTTCTTATTGCCCTGTAAGTTTAGGTGCACATGTCTGCACATGGACTCACTGTTAAATATAGAAAAAACTGTTATTGTACTTCAAATTTAACAAGGCTCCAAAGTGGCTGACTCAAACTAAATTGTCACTGGAGGATATTTTCCACAGAACAACCTGTCCCTGCCCTCGAGTCCTTCCTACCCATTCAACAGTGTAGGAGTCCTGTCCAGCTTTTCTCTTTTATCCAGAGTCAAAAGACAATAATCTCCAACTTTTATACCATTTCAAAGCACATGGGAAGACACTAATTGCTGCGGCTCCATATACTCCCAATGTCCATTATTTAATTTCAGCTGGAATGAACTAAACAACATCAGTTGAATTCCACAGAAAGCATTGTGCAAACATATGATATGGTCATTAGTTATAATAGTTGGGTAATAAATTTTTTCATTTAATGTTGCAACTGGATGGAAACTAAAGTAACACAGACGTCCAGTTTGATGGAAGAATGAATGGAGCAGATTGAGTGTGAAGTAGTTAGGATGAGGATTTAAAGCTCCAAACTTAAAGTTCTTATTTTTTTAGCCACAACATGAATCATTGCCTCCAGTACAAAGGTTTGAGTGTCATGGGGTATTTTTAATAAGTATTGATACGCTGTCATTGATGCCTTTTCAGGTTACAGGTTAATTTCTTTGTCTTTATTTCTGCTCTTTGTGTCTTTGCACTTACTCTTATTTTGGTTAGTAGATCCTTTATGTTTTAAAACAGCTCCATCTGTGCTTTTCATCAGTCACCTTACCTCAGTCATCCCTGGCCTGCCTCTTTCTAAGCTGCTCCACATTCCCCTGATTAGTTACACTTAGTGTTCATAGACTCTCCCAGAAGGTAAAAGACTCTTCTTTCCCCTCCTTGCCACATTCTTTTGTTACTGGTTCACCGTTTACTTTTTCCATGTTTTTCCTTGTTTTTTCCCACATATCAGTTCCTTGTGTACTTCATCCTTGGCTCAGTAAGTCATGTAATTATTAAGCTTCATTTGCCTCCACTCTGCTTACCTTTAATCCTCTTTACATTTACATCAAGTATGACACTTCAGTCTACTACCGATATTTGATGAAAAAACAAACAGAAAACTCATAATCATAGAATGAAAAACATAATGGTGAGCTATACAAAACATGTTTATTACACTTTGCATAAAATTGTTCCCAGATAATAAGATTTTCGTCTGGTCAGATCTGTCTATTTTAAGTCTCTTTCAAAATGAGCTGTTTCCCTGTCACTTTAAATAAAATAATCTGCAGCTGGCCACACACCCCAACACAACATTTACACTCACACATAAAAATAGCTGCAAACAGATGTGCAGTTATACAGCCGTACATCTTTGAAAAGCAAAAGTAGAGCCTCCTGCACAACCAACAAGGATGTAGTAAGTGGTTTCTGTACGGTGAGTCAACAACACACTTGTTTTTCCAGCAGCCACTGGACACTTGGCTCCAGGACATTTGGCTAACCAAATGTCCTTGAGTTCATTTTAGGTTGTTAGGTGATGGGCTGTGTCTGCTGATTGTGGCGTTACATTCAGGAGGTTTTTGAAATGGCTCATTTTCCTGACACTAAAAAACATCAACTTATTGCACTTGGCTGTTTTTATCAGCAATAGAGACCCCAATGGAAGTACAAAAGCCTATAAAATGTGATTTTTGCGTAATAGGTCCCCTTAAAAAATAACTTTTAAGGTAGTGGACAGAAAACTTAAACCTAAGGAAATAATAGAGTATATTTAAAATTAACAACAGTGAATCCAACATTGTTTAGATTTTAGTCAAAACCAAAACCAAAAACAAACCTGATGTTTGCTGTCAGATTTCTGACAGCAAACATCAGGACCACAGAGATTGTGGGATTTTTTTTTTTTTTTTTTGTCAGATTATGTTTCTTGCCAAGTCAGCAGGAACAACAAATAGCTGGCTCACACACTTTCCACACATGCAAAGGCTTCCCATGATTCACCCACACCCATTTCATTCTCACTGGTCGACTTTCACTGCCTTCATAATCACATCCCATCAGCAAGTCTTCCCACTGAATCACTCAGTAAATTTAATGACTCGTGGCCTCAATTACACAAACTTTAGAACAATGATTTACAGACAGAACTCCAAAGGATGCGGTAAAATGTTTTCTGCTCTAATGATGGATTATCTGTTATCCCAGAGAAATGTTGAAAGTGATCTCAAACACTATTGAAGGTTATAAGGTTATGTTGAGGCTTGTTTGATAAAGATGTGGTGAAGGCAAATCTTGCCAATCACCCTCTTTCTATGTATACTCGACACAGGAAACAGTCAAAGACAAACAGATTTCTATGCATTCTCCTTTTGGCAACCTTACAGTTTTTTGGTCACGCTGCTCCTCCAGCATGGGGAGTGTTTATGGTTCCTACTTTCAGGCTTTGTATACACAGCTGGAGAATCCATTTTCTTTCTAACCCTTTTCCTCATGACTCTCTTTCTGTCTCTTGTTACACTTCTCTTGAGGAAATGTCCTCAGCAAGTCCACAAAGAAACTGTACTTTATCAGTCCTGTGGGGATGCCGGTAGCACGAGGAGGGATTTATTCATTTTTAGGGCTTTTGCACCCTAAAATGATGTATTTTCCAAGAAAATCTGACCCAAGAGTTTAGAAAGTGATCATGTCTAGCATGAAGAAGTTTATGAAGTGGTAGCTAAAGCAAAGTTTATAAGGATGAAAGCAAAAGACAGTGTAGAAAGGCAGGTTTCTGTTTGTGAAACTAAAAAGGCTTTAGGCAGTTTTTATGCCGATAAACTGGCATACACATATATACAGAGGAAATGGGAAATGTATGAAAAAACAAAAAAGGAGATAAGTGGGAGCCCTTGAAGCGCGTACCAGCAGGGCGAAGGCAGAAGCAGAAAACTGTAAAAGTGGGAGGAAAGTGAGGATCTCTGACAGGTATGACTCTCGACAGTAATGCTTTCTCTCTTCTGAGACCGACAGAAATTAAACAGTACCATCAGTGGGAACATTTTTAGCTGCTACCTCTTACCACACACAGTTTAAAACACAGGAGATAAAAACACCCACTGTCTGACTGAGCAGACTCTATGAAGTCATCAACGCTTCTGTCAAAGAGCTGAACCAGGCGCCTCTCTGGACTGATAGGAAGAGGGAAGCATCAGCGCCTTCCTGGACTGATATCTTTCTTTAAAGAAGAGGAGTGTGTGAGTAGGAACTGTGTTGTCCTAAGAAAGGGTCACTCAATCTTCTTTTGGTGCAATCCACATCTACTCAGAAGCTTTAATTTTAAAATGACAATGTCTTACCTCTCTCACACTGAGGACCGGTGAAACCGTAGACGCAGGCACATCTGTTGGGCCCGATGCAGCGTCCACCATTCTGGCAGCCGCTGTCACACACAGCTAGCAGAGGTGAAGGGTAAATATTCAACATTAGTTTCATATAAGCCAGGTTTAGTTTCCTCTGTATCTAAAAGACAAGGCTTTTGACAAACAACCCATCAAATAAGTTACAGTAAAACAAGCATCAAGGAAGGAGATGTCTTCCTTTTAAAATAACATTTCCACTCTGGCCTAAAATGTAGCATTAATTCCTAAATTATTACAAAATAAAAGAAAAACTGAAAATAAACATTTGCTTTTAAATGTGGGGTACACTATATTTGACTTGTCAGCTCCTTCTACTCCAGTTTCATAACTTTTGCATACAAATCATCTGAATGTATAATTTCACCTAAATTAATGTTTTTTCTCCTTTGAATAAACAATGTATTTTGGCTGAAAGTTGGATGAAGCTTTATGTAATTTTTATTTTCTTTTGAGCACAGCTGCAACAGTCTTCTTCATTTCTCATTCCTTCATCTTTAAATCTCTAAATTGATTCTCACAAAAATGTTAACAGTTGGTAACCCTTTATAATAAACTAATTCTTTTAAATTTAAAATGGCATCTGTATATTTCTTCCAGGTCAAACTATGATTTAACCATAAATATAAGTGCCGGTATGTGGCCAGTGTAGAGCGATACTCACGCTGTCCACAGTGGTTCCCAGTGTATCCCTTTGCACAGGAGCAGGAATCCTCCATGCAGCTGCCTCCATTCATACACCTGATATTACAGGATTGAACTGTAAGAGAAAAATACAAGCAAAAGCATAAATATTTATGCTCCTTTATGAGGGTTAGGATGCTTTTTTTCTACCTTATGTAATACAGAGGATTTCAAATGATGTGCAGATCAATCAGACAACAAAACCTTGTTGTCTGTAGGAGTTAGCCGTAGTTTAAAAGATTGATTTAAAATAATATAAATGTATGAATTATTCAAAGCAGCACAACAGCTGGAAACACAGCTGGTTTTTAAGACTTTTTGAAGCAAGAATCTACTTGCTACAATCTACTTACTACTTACTCCGTAAAGTATAAGGAATCCTGTTCAAGTATGCTCCAGTGAACTTGACTTTTGAGTAATTTCTGTTTTTAAGCAAAGCCAAATATGCTTCAATTACTCATCTTCTTTGCATTTTAGGCCTTTTACCTCCAGGTTACAGCTGATTTGTTTTACATTTTCCTTGTTAAAATATTGTTACTTGTCAGAGTACCAAAAAAGGCTACTATTGGGCCACTATAAAACCATAAGGAATAATAGACAAAAACTAGGAGCAATAGAAAAGTTTAAAAAGGAAAGAAAATATGTAAATTAGAAAAAAAAGACATTTGTTCTGATTGAGATGGGGATTATTTTTCTAGTGTTAGTGTGGTAATATAAACATACAGGAGTAACTGTTCCGGTACAATTTAAAGTCCCACATTTTATTAAATCTTTATAATTCCTAAAGTATTTTGGAGACATGTTAAATGTCTACGTTCTAGCATTCATATAACATATATCTGCTCTGGACACCCAGAGAGTTGACCATTAGGATAAATCCATCAAATGTATTTATTGTTGTCAATGCCTTACATTGATTTATTTTGTTCTTTATCATTCTGGCGCCTTTATTTTTCTTCCTTCCACCAATTTTGCTTATGTACTCTACACCTTTTATGCTCCACTCTCAACAACATTAATTTCCTCTCTTTCTATCGTCTTCCTGCTCTTTAACCATCGCACTGCTTTCATCTTTTTTCCTCTTCAACATTTCTGGCATGCAGAGAGGAAAGCCTCCTCTGTAGTAGAGTTTGCCCAACAACATATTTGGAGTTTGCACACTTGCCAGCAGGAGGTGTTTCAGTCGCTGTAATCTGCCACTTGATTTAACTCACTTCCGTGAGTAAAAGAGTGGGTAGACTCTCAGCGCGCTTCTCGCTGTTGACGACCTGTGCCTGTCTTACTGGAAGCTCAAATTGTTACAACTTTTTTGCATGAGTCAAAACACATCCAGCGTGCATTTTGCACATGTTGGAGTAACTGTAACACCGAACAATAGTCACAGTTTAATTTGTTCCATGTAGTTTAAAGCATTTAGATGAAGTTCCAGGAAACATTTTCATGTGAAAAACTTGGCAGCCTTTGTGTACAGACTTGGCTGGACCTACTTCTGTCTGGCAGTGAGTGATGATGAATTAATGCAAGTACTTTGGGACTCCAGAGAAGCATGACTTTATAGGTCAGCGTGCTCATGTCTTTCTCACCCATTTCTTGTCCACTATAATGCCAGACTAAGCATGCTTTGTTTTCACGTTTCGTCCTCTATTTTATATAAAACATGTGGGCAATGGCAATAGGACTCCCTTTTCTACCTCTTAGCCAGAAATATAGACTGGAAAGTGAAACATGAAGAATAATTACACTGAATGATAGCAAATCTTTCCTGTTGTGGAACAAACTATGAAGAAAACGGCACCAAAGTGCAGCAGCTAAGACTTCTCCAAAACAGAAGGGCAATTTGAGCAAACTCCCCTTCATAAAAAATATCATACTTTTAAATAGGTCATGGATGTATGGAGAAATACTTTGACCAAGTGAATAAGATTGTTTCTGTCCTAACTAAACTCTCTGAATGCAGAAGTGGAGGTGGATACACGACAATAGAAGAGGCAAAGGAAGTGGCTGGACAGTTGCCTGTGAATAACAACAGGACGGCATCTTAGTCTGCATACAACTTGATTTTTTATACTTTTTGACATGTTACAAGCACAAACGTAAATTTATATGATGGACCATCAAGTAGTGCATAAAAGTAACGTAGAAGGAAAAGAATATGGTTTTAAATATTTTACAAAGAACATTCTTCCTTCCACCACTTGGATGGCATGCCTCTTGTTCTGATATGAAAATTAAAATTCATTGCAACCAGTTTCCTTTTGAAAGTACCAATTTATTGAAAAAGTCCACTAGTGTTTAATTTAATCTCAGTATAAATCAAGCTGTTATTTGAAGGCCTTACAGGTTTAAACATCAACCTGAAGACCAAGAAACACAGCAGAGAAGTTACCTATGAAGACGAGGACCTCCATATTACCTGACAGGTGGGAAAATGAGAGCACTAATGAGAGAAAGCAGCCAAGAGGCCCATGATCTGGAGATGCTGCAGAGATCCACAGTGTAGTTGGAAGAATCTGTCGACATGACAAATATAGGTAGCCAGGGCTACAGAGAAATGCTTTGCATCAAGTCATATTTCCATGTTGGAATGGCTCAGTCAAAGTCTAGACCTTTATCCAGTTGAAAATCTGGCTTTTGACTTTCACAGTAACTATTCAGCCAGTCAGACTAAGTGTAGCAAAAGGCAAGGAAGTTTTACAAAGTACCAATTCTAGAGGTTGAATAAAAAATGCACACCACACTTTTCAGATTGTCCTTCTTTTATGGTATATTCACCAGGCCTGCATAGTCAATATTAATAATAATCAGTTTTATTTATTATTAAATTGAAATCTCAAAGGGCACATTTACACGCTGTTGATGGCAAGAGACAGTTCACTTTAATTGAACGATGGTACGTTTACCGACAAAGTCCGGTGCGTTTGGGGAGTTGTGAATGCTCAATCAAACTTTTTTCATTTTTCCAAAAAATGAAAAAACCTAGTTCTTGGTTCAGAACTCTGGTGCGGCTCATATTCATGTAGGAATGTCAAGTGAGCAGGAAACCGCTCCAAAAGCAGGAAGCAGACTATTGTGCAAGGCATTCTGGGTAAGAACAACTAAAGCAAACGCGTGAGTCAAGCACTACTGGGAAAAATGGGGTCCTTCACCAAAGTAAAAAAAAATTATCCTACCACTAAAATCTGACGTCACTCCATTTTGCGAAGAAGAAATTTGTGCTCATGTCTTCTTCAGAGGCTTTTGTGTTGTTTCCATCAGTAGTTCTTAAAGCAGTGGAGCGGAGAAGGTGAACAGGTGTGTCAAAGGGTGTGGTTTGTCTGACACAGTGGAGTGTAAAAGCAAATCACACAAACTCAAAATGTAACAAATCTTGCAAATTTGGTTGGTAATCAAATCAGACAATCAGGTGTGAAAACACCCTTGAAAATTTGCCTTCCACTTCTCCGTAATGAAGTACTTTGTGTTGGTCTTTTATAATATCCTGATAAAACAATCATATTTGTGTCTTTAACATGGCAAACTGTGTAAAAGTTCAGTGGATATACAAACTCTTGCAAGGTGCTGAGTTTGTATATCCACTGAATACAATAGTGAATAGTGATAGTGAATACACTATCACTATCCAGATAGTGATAGTGTGCTATCACTATCTTGACACAATGCACCTCTGTGTTCTGGTGTTGTTGTTGGTGAGCTAATGACATCTGGCTGTTTTTTACGACAGGCCGAGAAACACAGGAAGCTCCGGCTAGTGAGGGAGAATGTGCGCCTGCTGGAAAACCGAGGAGCTTTTTTACAGCCTGTGTTTTGTCCTGAATTTGTATAAATCCCAGGAAACAGAGACAAGTCTGCCTCAATTTCGACATGAACAAACTATAGGATACTGTCTTAAGTTTAAAAGCTAAGTTTTTCCATTCAAGAACAACAAAACTCCACCTTTTTGTGGTATTATTCCTTAACTGCACAGATATCATCAGTTTTCCTGGTAAATGGGAGTGTAATGTATTCACTTAAGCTGTTTGTGGACCACATATCTAAAGGACTGAGCATTACTTTGTGGTCAAGAAGACAGATCATGTTAAAGATGGATGGTTCCTAATTAAAAAGCTCTGCCTCTACTTTTCCCAGGACTCACTGCTCCTCCCAGTCAATCACCAGTGGAAGCCTGTCACTCTTAAGACATCTGTTTTTAAGCATTCAGTATTCCTTGTCAGGATTTTGTAATTATGGTTACAGGAAGACGACGCTACAAAGACAACCTAACACAAACCTGAGCACAGCTGCTTTGTCCTGAAAGCGTTTATTAGAGGGGGGACTTGCTTAGTGAACCCTCGTCATCTGGGAAGTGACACAGATTTCCGTAAATTGCGACTCAAGTTCTTGT
Source organism: Xiphophorus hellerii (assembly GCF_003331165.1). NCBI lineage: Eukaryota > Metazoa > Chordata > Actinopteri > Cyprinodontiformes > Poeciliidae > Xiphophorus > Xiphophorus hellerii. The sequence continues at coordinate 13,772,040 of NC_045680.1, forward strand.
AAAGCAGTCTTGGCTTGGCAAAGACTGAACTTTTCTATTTCAAGTCTGTCAGGTCTCCCACAGAAAAGTGGTTTTGCATTGTTCATTGGCAGCAGCACAGAATCCAGGAACAAAGAAAAAAAACATCATAGACTTATGGGCAAAGCAACACTCACCAACATGAAGAGCAAGAAAAAATAAAAAGAAATGTGCTGGTGATTTATTTTAACCTCTACATTCCACAGGCAAGACGCAAGACATAAAGATGCTCTCAAAATGACCTGCTTACCACGGTGCCAGAATTAGACTGTGTAATTAAAGCAGAAAAATTTGACTTTGGAAAATAAATCTACTTAAAGTTGCAATTTGTTTCAACTACACTTAATCATGTTGAATGGGGGACTTTCTCCAAATTGGAGTTGGCATCTTCTTTAGAGGATAACAGCTATGATGAAAGTGTCTACTTTGGTCGTGATTGAAGGGCTCTGAGATCAGGTCTGTGATGAGCTTTTTTCTCACTCTAATAGCTTGAACAATTTTGCAATAAGTGAGACTAACAACTTGAATGAAGACAAAGCTTAATTTAAGTAGTGGAGGTGAAATTACAGGCTTTAAAAATCACAGGACGTTAAGCTCGCTGGCATCTGATGTGCTCTACATCAGAAGCTTCGGTGCGAACACACAAGGTTGGGATTTTCCTACCAAACTGCTGGGAGTACTTGGTTACCACCCCTACTTTCTGTTTCTCCTGCTGCAAGTACCAGCAATCGCAGTACAACACTGCAGCTTCACTTTGCACCAACTTTACCAGCATATGACTGCACCATCACCTCTTAGCTGGACCAGATCGTCTAATTTAAGGCCACTGCGGTTATCAACCATGATGGATTTATGTTTAGGTCAAAGCACTGTATGTTGCTTTCCTGATACCCAATATCATCAGGTTGTTTCAATAAACAACTTGCTTGAAACACTGAGTGTATTTTTTGATTAAATGACAATCAGACTGTTACTGAAAAGAACACAAATAAATTAGGCTGCTGATATTGCAGAATTTGTTTGCAAGACAAGATTATATGATGAACAAATCAAAATGTTATGATTGCTATGCTTAAAACTCAGTAGCTTGCTTTGATTTTGATTTGTATAAATTAGGACAAAAAAGTACACACACTGTGGTTTCACATTAATAAAATGTCAGACTGGAACTTTGATAACATGAGATGATTTCTGTTATCATGTTGGTGTTTATTCTGATAGCAGGTGTTATACCTAACATTTTCTACTAAATCTGAGTCAGTCAACACCGTTGCCCTATCAAATTTGTCCTAATAATATAAATATAAAAGTATAAATAAAATAAAAGTGATTAGCTGATTGTAAAGAATCAAAAAGCAAACCTTTTTGCTTAAAATAACAAATATCAATGTCAAAATAGGTAACATAGGACCAGAAACCACAAATCCACGTTTTAGGAGTATATACAGTATATAAAGGAAAGCAGATGAGGTACTTGAACATGGAGCAGACAGTAAAATGTGGTGATAAAAACAAAAAAAACCCCTGAGAAACAGCAAAATCCAGTCCTAGCCACACAACCTATTGCAAAACAAAAACAAAATGGCAATATATTTACAAATACTTATTTTGCTATCACAAAATATCATGATAAACTTCCACCCATCTCTACTAGTCAATCAGCATCAATACACATGATCACTTTTGCTGACATTATGGCAAGACTGCACAACTATTGGACAAAATAGGTATGTAGTGTGGAAAACCACTAGGAAATGCATAAACAGCAGATCGGATTACAGATATGATAGCTAACCATACTGTATAAATGGATATTGTGCTAAGAGGGCAGTTCTCAAAGTGTTTCTGACCAACAACATAACAGCAGCTGCTAACCAGTCTTTTGCCAGATAGAGTAGACAAACACTGTTGCAGCAAGATAAACAACTATCTCCCTATCAATGGAACAACTACGCCTTAGAAACTGAAAACAACAATAATGTTTGCCTTTCATGGTGCTTTCCGACCCATGTAGGAGGTTCAAGCCCAGTTAGTATTTGGTGTTCAGGTTTTTGCAATCCACCTATTACCCAGATGAGCGTTCACTTAGTTTATAATAACAGAACAACAAACTTTATCTGGTATCTGCAAACAAATATGGACAAATCCTTGCAGAGGGAAGCCAAATAGTTAACGCATTGCTTCACTTTCTGTAGGCAGTCATGCCCCCAAAGGTCATGGCTTTAGCCAAATCACAGCAGTTCTTTTCCACCCCACCCCCTTCGCTCTTCACTTGCTAGCTCTCCTTCCATACAGCTGGAAAAGAAAAAATCCTTTTTTACACATCGGGGTCACAGCCAAAAGATTTTCTGTGAGTGTCAGTTTGAATTTGGGTGTATAAGTGTGTGTCTATCCGTGCGAACAAATCCCAGTAAGTGAAAGTATGTGCGTTTGCAGGCTTCCTGGAATGTGAGCATGAGTAAAAGGTCTGGCTGGGCTCAGGCGTGACTGATGAGCTGACATCGGACGAATAAAGCTTTGAAACTAAACACACCTCATGTCGCACTATCTGCGTGCTCCCCAAGCAATTGTCTTCACCATGTCCAGTACATGACTGTTTACACGGAAACACTGCAGTAATCTTATAAAGCTAAAGCCAATTTCCCACACTCTGTAAAAAATAAAATACTTTGCTGCACTTGAAGCTGACGTCCTTAGTGGTCTGTAACTAAACCCAGAAGACGGAGCTGAAGCAGCCAGGTTTTCAGTCCTGACAAACCCACTGACCTCGATGCTGTGATGCAGATCTGACTTTACACCATTACCCCATTACAGCAACATGTTGTTGGCTGCAAAATAATTGTCTGTCTCTGTGCTTTATAGGCACAGAGCCCTTGTCTTTGAGTTATGTCTGTTTAATCAGAAGGTTCTACACTTGTTGTACAGGAGATAAGTACCATTACTTTATGGTTTTATGAAAAAAATTTAAACATTTATATAACACTCCAACTTTTTAAAAACCTAACTGTAACTTGTTACACCAATAAATGGAAGTAGCTTCGGATAATCAATAAGTTGTTGCTATAAATCAGTCTTTTTCTGGTGTGCCCCTCATCAGTGCTTGAATAACCAGAAACTTGAGTTTAACAGCTTTTTCTAGTATGATAGTGTTTAAAGTTTAAGTTCCAGTAACTGTGTGTGTTTTTGTGATATTACTCACCTCCTCCACCTCCACAGCTGGGAGAGAGCTGGCCGTTGGAACAGGTGCACATGTTGGGTCTGGAGCAGAACCCATCGCCACATGAGTTCCTGCAAATTGCTTTTGAGGAAAGAACAAAACAAAACTGGGAGAATGAAGGACAGTGAATTAAACTGGTTGTTTTACTTTCCATGTAGCTGTAATTATATTTAATGTGGATTCTAGGGAACTTACGAACAATACACTGGTTGCCTCCCGAGAGCGTCTTCCAGCCTGGGCAGCAGTACGAATGGAAGCGAGAGCCACACACATTGGGTCTATTGGGAGTGAAAAGGTGAGAGTAGATATATTTTGTGAACATCCTTATATAAGTATGAGTTATTTGTTTATTATAAACCATTGTAGCACCAAATCACAATGAGTGAGAGGAAGGAAAAGAGATGAGCCTGTTTTATTTGTAAACTAGGAAAGAGTATCCATGCCTGGCTGCCCTGTTTCCTGGAAATATTCCAACACATCCATCCAAAACTGTTGTGATTGTTACTGGTCGAGTAACAGTAATTAACTCTGAACCAGTCCGACAGATGTAGGAGTCATCACAGCATATGGAGCCCTCGACTGGCCTGGCAGGTTAGCCACAAAGTTTCCCTGAGAGGAAATGGCTTAACCACATCTAGAGATGACTGACTGAGCTCACACACACTGACAAACACAGTTTGAGCTCTGCAGCTGTTTTACAACATCGTGTTGTTGTTTTTTTTGCCATCTATTCATAATCACAGAACTATTTATATATCAGTTTGTTTGGAGGCAGAATAAGAACCTCATCATGTACTACTCTCAAACATTTAATGAGCAGGATTTGACGTTGTGGTTACTTGAGCGAAACACCCAAGCTTAGTAGAGCAGCTTAACAAACCGAATGCAGTCCAGTTATGTGGTGGCACTAAGTGGCTTTAAAACCATGTAATGAAGGGGAATTGTGGTCATTTGATTTGGTGGTTCATCATTTGCCTTTGCTGACTAAGAACTGAAGAACAGCTGTATGGTAAATTAGGGTCCTTATGGTAAAGTAGTTTGCCAGTCAGATCACATATTGTGTGTGTACAGTTTCTGTCTCAGTATTGTAATTAATTATGTCCCTGAGGGAAGAATAAAATTTGTGAATATTTAACATTTAACTTTTTCAGAGATTAAATTAGCAAAGAAACGGGCAACGTAAAAAGGTAAATTAATGTGTAGTGAATTATATTATAATATCTGTATCTTCTTTACATAGTTTAACACTGGGCTTTTGCATATAAATGTCTGGTCACATCTAGAGTGGAACAAAACTATATAGTGTAACTTTTTTTAAAAGGATCCCCATTTATCCTCTATGACTTTCAGACTGTCTTTCACAGGCAGGTTTGAACATTTTTTGTACAAAAGTTGAAGAAAATTGTGACATTGCTGAACATTTTATTCAACAAAATAGTAACATTTACTGATTGATTATTAAGTCATCATTGATGTTTTTCTTCAGTCACACTAAATATTTAAACTACATGTTCAAGAATGTGAAATTTGTGCCATCTTTTAGACTTCATAACCCAGATGCAATCTATGAAAGATGTATACTTTTTCACAGGTTCCTAACAGACAATTGATTGTCACATGGTTAATCAACACATCTTTGTTTTTATATGTTTATTTCCTTTTTGTTTGTATGGGGAAATTGTGCTAATCAATGATATCATCATTGATATCCTCTTAGCAGAATAAACTTTATTTTAAGGATGAACCTTATGTTTCTTTGTGTAACATCTTCAGTATTATTCCACAACCCTTAATTATCTAAATAAATACAAACACGACACAATGATGTAATCTGAACCACACATTTAAATGAATACGTTAGACAAATCCAGTGGAAATCACTCATTCCTCCACTTTTTCTATCCATCTCTGACTTGCTCATACTAAAGACTAAAAACAGAGCCGATTGCAAATTCTTTTTTTATTTCTACACTTGTTGAAATTTATGGCATTAATGAAAAGTGGTTGGTATCAAGATACACTCATGTTTTTATTAGTTACAGTTTTCAATAGTTTATTATTTTACAGAGATACTAGAAAACGTTTTCTTTCACATCTCACTTGTTAAAAGTTGGTTTAAAAGTACATTTGAAAAGCTACAAGCAGCACGTCTAAAGAAACAGACTGAGGGTGGACTACCTTAGCACATAGCCTGACTAATTAATATGACCCTGTTATACTTTGCTAAAGAAAAACAAAAAGGGTTTTCTGTGGAATGAAACTATTTTTCGTGGCTGCTTTATTTTTTCTTACATCTATCTAAAAAAGTCAAAGTTAAAACCAGTAAATTAATTCATTAACTATACTTGCTTCTCCTTTTAAGGGTTTCAGGAATCAAATAAATCCCATATGATACAGTTATTATAACAACAGGAATGCATATGTTAGAATATTTTCTCTACAGGAGGAAAAGAGTTCACTTTTTGCTTATCAAGAAGAAAGCTTTTGCTTTTTCATTGCTGTTTTAAGTAAACTAAATTGCACCAGTTATGGATTTTTGTGAAATTATAGTATTTTCATCCAAGATTATAAGACTTTCATACAGAGCCATCCCAAATCTAACTGTAAGCATACACACACAGAAAAAGGGAAGCAAAGAAAAGTGGATTTTTTTTGTCTTTATCACATTTGACAAGACCTACTATAAACTCAGGTTTTCCTCCAATCTTCAGGAGAATAGTGGCATTATCCTGGAAGAGATTGCAGTGACTAAATGTAATTTTCTGCTTTGGGGCTGACTGTCTGCCAATTCTTTGCAAATTAGTGCCAAGAAGGGCAAAGTAAAAAAAATACAGGCAGCTGCACCAAAAGCAGGACTTTATCATATATTTAACTCAATATTCAAGTGATCTTATCAAACAATGGATTTTTTTCTCTCTGTGTTTTGGCAGGAAACTAGTAACAAGAAGGAGGTAGTTGGGAAAAAAAACAGTTTCCTATGCCACACACTTTTCCTCGCTCATTCTAACAAGCAGACAGTCAATCACTAGTGGATTAAAGCAGCCCAGAAAGTCATTAAGCCAGCCTGAGGTCTGATCAAATACCACCCTAGAGTGGACTTATGCCAGCCTGCAGCCTTCTGTGAGAGCCAATAAATCAGAGTCAGTAAGTATCAGACCCAGAGCTCCAGAGAAACACCAGGGAATACGCTCTTTCAGCCAGCAAATAAACACTGCAGCTGAGCTCAAGGTCAGAATAATGACCATCATTAAACCAACCTCTCTCCACATCCCACACACAGAACCTGAGAAACCCATACTGAGCTGCTGATAGTCCTCCATGTGTGTGCAATCCTCAGATGAAAGTACAAGCATGGGTTTGCAGGGGTTATGGTTAGCTGGGGAGAACAAGCCACATAAAAATTCAACAACTCCTGGGAAAGAAAACCTTGGCTTATATCAAACAAAGCGGAACAAACAGCCAAAACACTTATTCATTACAAATGAGATTCCCACTCTCTCAGGACGTCTGGTCAGACAAAACAGGCTCACGTGTAGATGACTAATCTCGCTCAGTTCTGAAGAAATGCTGATCATTTTCCGGCAATAACTCACACAGAAACTGAGAGTAAATTTATCACTTCAGTCCTATGTGCTTTGGCTCAGAGCAGCAGTTCATGGGCGGTTCTGTCCGGTTAATTTGAGTAACATTAAGCAAATATAATAAAATGATAGAAGATTTAGAGCTTCTCTTTAAGTATTTCTGATTGATTGTACTCACAGTAACAAGAAATGCTTTTTTTTAAAAGAACATTTTAGTGTTGGTAATATATTTTCAAAGTCATTTTCAAAACATGTGTGCATCATGGATAGAACCATTAACAATTCCGTTCAGAAAATATTTATTAGTGGTACAATTTTTTTTTTTTCACATTTTGTAATGCAACACTGGTTTCAGTGTACTTTGCTGGAATCTTGTGTGATCCAATGGCACAAATAAGAGCATATTTGTGATGCAGAAGAAAATAAGACAGGGGTTTCAAAGATGTTTACAAATAGAAATTGCTGTGGTGTGCAATTGCATTCAGTCTCACTGAATTTATACTTTTTAGAACCATTTGTTATGACAATTGCAGCTGCAAGTCATTTTGCGGTTTGTCTCTACCAGCTTTTCATATCTAGAAACTGACATTTTTTAACCATTTTTCCCAATAAAAAAAGCGAAAGCCAGGCCCAGGGAGACTGAATTAAAAGCATCTAAAACAGCCATTTTAAGCCTCCTTATAGATTCTCGATTAGATTTAGGCCTGGACTTCGGCTAGGCTATTGCAAAATCAGGTTGCACTTGCGACCAAATTGGTCCCTCTTTAGAGGTTTGCATAGTTTAGCAGGTAATACTTCTGTCATTTGGTTATAAACAGAAAAAGAACTAAATAGAAAAGTTTATTCCTAAAACCTTCAAAAATAGTTTTGCTTTTGATTTATGTCTAAGTCCAGAAAGAAGACTTTACATGTAATACTGACCGATGGTCTTTTTGGTTTATAAAATGAGTTTGAGACATCTTAACTTCAGTGAACATACGAAAATTCCCCATGAAAACCTGCACAGTCAACAAAAAGTCAAGCCTTTAACTTAGTTCACCTTAAAGGGGCAGTATATAAAATTTACTTTTTTGAGCTTTACATCATGTTATAACATTGTTTTCTCACCGAAAACGTGCCTGGAATGTTGCTTTGATTGTTTCATGCATCATTCCAGGAAACAATCCTGGAATGATTTAATTCTCAAATGTGATTAAATCAATTAAGAATTATTTAATCTCCCCTAGTGTAACCAAGCACTGCCTTTTCAAAGAACTTCCTGCTTGCAGCTAAAGTCCCCAGCCAAGCTTCCACTTTAGAACTCCGCTTCAACTTCAACTCCCCCACTCAGCTCCTTCAGACTAGTGGCAGCAGCAATAGACAAACACTTGGGGTAACTGAGCAGAGCTCATTAAACAAGCTACTTCTCACTGAGACGCCGGTAAAACTGTTTTCAAACCATTAATAGAGGAATCTTGTCCTGATGACTTGCTGAAAGCAGAGTGTCGGAAAGAGTAGCGGATTCTTAAAGAGACTGATTTCAATTACTTTTAAGTTATGTTTAATATACACACCATTTTTAGAGCAACTGAAGGTTACATAGTTACTTAATTGTGTTATAAAATGGCTCTATGTGTCTGGAATATACATAATAATGTCCCTTTATAGGATAAGAAGTCAGAACAAAACCATAACATTTTAAGACTTGTGTCAATTTTTCATCTAGGTTTTAAGATCCCATTGCCTTGCATTCATTCATACAGTTTCTGCTCTCTTCTACTTTCAGGGCGCTTTGTCACCTACAGCCATGAAACAAATGCCCCTTTTCATATCCCTCACTGGTGATACAAATACCTCATTTCCTGTGGCTTGGCACTGGGGGATGCCTGAGCTGGTACAGATGGGATACTGATTGGAATAACTGATGGAGACGCTGAAAACTGGCTCCAAAAAACATCCTTTGTTTTCCAAGGAAATGTGAACTTTTTGCTACTTTGACGTGTTTTCTGCTACCACTCCGATTAAGGCCGGTGCGCAAAGTGACAGAGTTGGACGTGAAAAGAAACAGAGAGGTTGGAGGAGAACACATGTGGTGAGAGGTGATCCCTGTTTCAAGCAAGTATTTTCCACACATAAAATAATAAATATTTGAAATATGTATTCATATGTATCCCCAAGTCTGCCTTTCAAATCAATGTGAAACAACTGATCCTGTAATATTTCCAAACAGCAGTCCAAAACAACCCAATACTTTTCATACACTCACAAGAATGTGGGGAATACGTTTTACTCATCAGGGTGTGCTGCCTATATGAATCTCTTCTTTTCTCTCTTTTTCCCAGGAAAATGTTAATTTACAGTGAATATATGTGGAGGTTTCAGTGTGTAAAGCAGCCTGTTAAGGTTGTATTGTTTATGAGAAAATAGTCCAGAAGTAATCGGCAGCATACAAGAGCAGAATATGAGTGTAAGATGAGGTCGGTTTGAGTCCAAGAAGAAAAACAGCCATAAAAAGGTCAAACAGTCAAGAGGAAATAAATCTCTCCTGCTAGTTTAATGCACTATTGGAAATGTGAGATTTGAAAAAGACAACAATTTTTACCCTTTCAAGGTGTCCTGCCCACGGCGCCGGACTCGCTGTGCTTCCCTCTGGTCCACGCTCCCGGTGAAGCGGTTAGCTTGATAAGGTCCACTTCCAGTTTGAGCACAGGTCACCTGCATGGCGCTGAGACACACTGCCGCCCATCCCAGCAGCATCTGAGCCAGCTTCCCTGATCCCATTGGTCGGTCTGGCTATCCCCCCTGCTGGAGCTCCCCCTGCTTTGCTAAGGCTCTCTCTCTGTATGATGTAGCTCCAGGAACCAAATCTACATCCAGAACGGGTCTGGCGTTGACTCCTGGGCAGGGGCTGGAAAGAAAGAGGAAAAATTATGAAACATGTCAGAAGTGTTAAACTTACACTTTGTGGTCCAGGAGTTCAACTCTTGTTAAAGAAAAAACTTTTGAAGCGATCAGATTTATCCCCACTGTCACATAAACTCTCCTACCAGCTTTTTGAAGACAGGTTTATAGCAGTAAATAAGTGATAAGATATAACCTTACCTATCTCTGGTGGCAAATTATCTGTAAAATGAGGCTTTGAGGAATAATTTGGGTAGTAAAGAGTGATGATACATCAAGTGTACAAGTGTCTCAGTTGGTAAAAACTTAGGCTAAAGTTAACTATGTGAAAGGTAAAATTCCTGCTTTCTGAAAACCTAATTATTTAATCTTTTTTCAATTGCCAAGCTAACAAATACCTAAATGACAAGTAGCTTAAACATAATCCTCCTACCTAAAGCAAACACACATTGCTTTTTGTTCCTTTTTGTTTTCACCGTCATGATCCAGGAGTGTTTGGGTTTTGGTTTGTTTGGATTGGAAGTTTTCACTAAAAGTTATTTAGATCTTGCCAAATTATGATGAGTTTCATGTACTCATTATTGTTCAAATGGTCTTGCCTTATCGAATAATTCCTTTGCTTTTAGTTTATGCTTGGGTTCTGTTTATTGTATTTTATTTGTATTTTTATCTCTCTTAGATTATTTATCAAGCTTGTCCCTTTGGTTTGCGATCATTTAAGTCCCCGCTCAGCCACTTCTTTGATCTTTGTCTTCTTTTTCTTCTTCTTCTTTAGTGTGGCAGTTTACATACTTAATGTATTACCGCCATCAACTGGACAGAGAGGTAATTCAGAAAGTCATTTTATTCTATATATCTTCTAACCTTAAAAATAACTACATAATATACATACTTGCATACTAAATCCTCTCAACTGACTTTGTATCTTTTAAATATTTAATAAGTGCTTGAATTACATCATTTGATTGCTGCTTCCCTAATAAATTATCCAAAGTTACTGAAACCCCCCTTACCCTTTCCATTTCTTTCCTCTCTCTTATATATTTTCTACAATAAATCAACACATGTTCTACTCCTCCACAATAAGAACAATCCACTTCTGTGATCATTTTCCATCTTGCCTTTAATTGTTTGTCTTTTCTCCCAGCTACACCCTAAAAGTGATCCACCACCTGCATCTCGTCAACAATCAACTCCTCAGTATTTAAGCCTCTCTGTTTCTGATTTTTTTTAGATCATGAAGTGGAGCTATTTAACCTATAATTTATCCATTCTTTTTATCAATGAAACTGCAGTTTCCAAGAGTTTTAATAACTTGAGTTTATGTTTTTTTTTTTTTTATGTGACTGGTTTGAGTTATTTATTTGAAATGGGAAAGTGCAGATCAGCTCACCCACACCTAAAACAAGCATGCGTGTCAGATTTAGCTGGTTTCCATCTGTAGTCCCAAGTTGATGGGACATAAAAAAGTAATATGAGAGTCAGCCAAACCACACAACAAGAGAAAAACACAAAGCAATAAACACTTTTATCTGCCCAAACATTGCACCAAAGATTTAAAGTCTTATTCTCATTTCTCAGATGAAGCTGACAGGAGACTTACCAACCAATTCTGTTTCTTCTGACTGATAAAACATTTGTTAATTTTACTTTAGCGCTTACATTTAAATGTTATTGTTGCGTGTTATCAGAATTAGTCTAGCTGATAGTTTTTTAAGAAGTTGCTTATAAAGTTTGTTTTACTGAGGTGAAAAGTATGAAAGCAGGAATTTGAAACATCACAGACTAAAATATTGTTAGCTACATGCTTTTATCAGAATGAAATTACCTCAAGCAGAAGTGTGAGCAGAAGTGCAATTTATTCAGTCATTAAATTAGTTTTTTGATTTTTCTTTTATTGTCCATTAAAAAATCAAAGCAGGAGACATCCATTCAAAACATATGTCTTGTTTACAAGAGGAAAAGCAGACAACACTGGCCTTTATCTAAACAATATGCTAGTAAAGAAGCAGAAGAAAGGCTGCCAACATGATGAATAAAAGCTGGACCCGTATTCTCATAGAATCATAAGATTCTATGAAGTCATTTTCGGAAAATTCTTAGATTTCAAGTAGGCCTGTCACGATAGCAAATTTTGCTCAACGATTAATTGTCTCAAAAATTATTGCGATAAACGATAATATTGTTTGAAGACCTTTTTACACTGATTTAATGGAAATGACGTAATAATGCATGCGATTTCCTGCCAAAGATAGATACTCTTTATTTTCAAAAGAACACTAAACACTGGAACTGATAAACAAAACAACCAAAAACAAAATTAAAATGGATTCTCAGTCTCCATTAACAAAAAACTCACTTGGAAAAAAAAAAACTAAACAACATAAAGCCAAAGTGGAAATAAATACTTCATTCAACCAAAAGAGTGCAGATTATGAAGTCTGTATATTATGTTGCCCTTCAGTAATAATTAGATTTAAATAGAGAAGATGGGCACTACCTGATGCAATAGTTCACACTACACGATTTTTTGCTCCTATTTTTCCCCTTACAACAATCTTAGACCTTTGGTCTTTCTAAGATTGTGTGGTGTGTTACGGTAGATCGTCGTTGCCGCTCCGATCTAAATCAGGGATTTTCCCCGACTGGGAGTTTAACGCAGCCTGTTGAATGTGACAGGCAGCCAATCAGAAAGCCCGGATTCTCCTCCCTGCTTTCTGAGGGGAAATGACGTCGGGGAATCCCAAACAGCTGACGCGGCGCAACCCGAAGTCCAGCGGACATTGGAGATGATATGTGGAAACAACATTAATGTTTATTCAACATGCAAAGAATATAGAAATGACAAGGGGAGGAGTTGGAGCGAAATTGCTACCGCAGTTGATAAACCCGGTAACTTTTCAGCTGTTCTTCGTTAACGTGACGTAAATATGTTATAATGATTTTCATTCAGGCAGGACTTTACGCTGACACTAGCCACATGCATTGCAGGTAGATTGTAGTAAAGCATTGATTAATGCCTGATTTTAAAATTAGTTCACTGGACTTGTAGCCATTATTTTGTGCCCATTGTTGGACACCACACGGCAGGAACGAACCCGATCGAACCGTTATACCTAGGATTTCTGTCGGCTAATGTGTGGTCTGTCAGGTTTTGAAAATGGGCCGACAATCGGCTGACAACTGGTGTGCGCTGGGCTTTACACGAAGTAAAATGAGGAAGAGAGGAGTCAGTGGAGAGCACTGGAGTTGAGCCTTGTTTCATTCGGTGTCATCAACAGAAAGAGAAAAAGGCCGGAAGAGACGATAATGCCGATAATTAAAATGACGTCGATAGTTTTAATTTATTACCGTTTATCGCGACAGGCCTAATTTCAAGGAAATTCTACAATTTTTACCTGAGTTAGATCAACTATTCACAAAGCAATTTAGGCCTGACGTGACCTCCTATGATAAGAAAATGTTAGTAGTGAGGACTTTTTCCTGAGTCTAATAATGTCTTAAGCAGAGAAGATGGCAGAAAGACCGACAGAAAAGAGATGCTCTCCATAAAATGTGGTAGCTGTGCCGACTGCAGGCACTGTATGTTGATGCTGTGTGGGATTTAATTAAATTTTGCATAGTTCCATCATCAAGACACATTTTTCTTAATGGAGTGAATGAACAGTTACTTTCTATCAGTTATTTTCTATCAACTGATTACTGGGGTGTATTTGTTGGCGTGTGCGTGTGCATGTGACTTTTTTTTGCTTAATGTATCAACCAGGAAAAACTAGATCTAAGAGCGATGTCCTAGAGAGTCCAAATCCTCATCTTAGGCCAGAAAACCTGGGTAATTCCTGAATACGTGTTCCTTCCTGTTGTGGACTGACTTGAACTGAGCTGACCATGACAGAAACCCCTCAAATATCTCACAGCTAAAAGTGAGGAGTGGGGCAAGTCTATCTCAGGTTAATCCTGGGAGTGGTAGCTGTAGCTGAAGAAGCATCTCACTGATCTTATATCAGCCAAAGTGATCAGCACCAGCTAGAAGACATCAGTTTTATTATATCTTGGTTACTGAGTAAAGCAATGTTCACTTTTAAATCACTTTCTTTTCCAGAGATAAGTAAAAGGTAATATAAGAGCTGGATAAATGAACATTTCTTAATAAATAAATAAATAAATAAATGTCCACTTTTTTTTTACATTACTGAATTTTGATTGATCACTAATCAACACTTCAGAGACTAATAAAAATCAGAGTTTTATTTATTCTGACACCAGTCAAAAGCTTACTGAAATCCAGGTTATTTTATAAGCTTACATTATTTTTTTTGTTGTTTCTGTGTCTATTTCCAGTGGCCTAAATGAATGGATGGCGTCTCATCCAGACTAGACATCAATGATTAAAATAATCATAGAAGTTATACAAGTTTTGTCTAAGGGAACACATTGGAAGAGGAAAGGGGCGAAATGGCAACATAGGGTATAAATTGCGAAATTGTTTCTCCGATGGGTCAACAAAACCAGTCCAATCAAAAGTTTTGATTTGGGCTGAATTCAGGGAGAATATATAGTCTATATACGTCAACTTGTAATGTTTTCTAGGATTAAATAAAAAATAACTACTGGCCAAAGGTCAAGTAGTCATGAAACAGATGTTCTTGGATGTTTTGCTGAGAAAGAGCCATTCGTGTTCTCCCAAATAACAAGCATATTTTTGGACTGTGGGGGAAAACCAGCAAACCAGAAGAAAAGCCACAATTGTAACAGAAGAATCTGTCAAAATAAAAAATAAATAAAAATCCTGGGGAACTGATATTTGAGCTCGACACATTCTTGCTATGAGACTAGAGGGCTAACCATGACACCACCATGTTGATCCTCAGTTTTTATTGTTTTTCAAATGTTAACACAAATAGCCGAGCTTAATATACAGCGCAAGAGAGCAGAACGGTAACCAACAGTAAAAAAGTAAAATAACTTTGTGGTGTGTTCCAGTTTGCGTTTCCCCTGAAACCAATAAGATTTTTTAATTTGTTTTAATCTGTTTCAATAAAACAACTTTAGGCTGCAAAAAGTAAAGAAGTCATTTGGTTAGAAAAAAATATTAGGCAGTGTAAAACTCAGACAAAAAACACTACTACTGCTTTCCGATCATTGATTAAATCAAGGTTTTAAAATCTGCAACAGTCTGAAGATAATGAAGAGTCCCTTATTCTAACCATATTAAGAGTATAAATGAATTTAAACTAGAATGTAGGCCGAAACAAATCTTCATTTATGGTCAGACAGAAATGATTGGGAGCAGGGGAATGTCTTAATAAGTATCACATTCTAGCAGTAAACCACTGGAGCCACTTCCTTCAGTCAAACCAGGTAATAATTCTCTACACTAGTTCTTCACCAGCTGCTATCATCCTTAATTTAAAATTACATCCCATCATTGCTTCTGTATGGATGATTTTTTTCTCAGAATTACGATTCAAGAGGTGCATAAAAGCTTTCTAAAAATGGAAAACTTCAACATAAGTTTCACTTAGGATTCTTAAATTGCACAACGACGGGTCCAGAACTTGTATTTAGGAGAGTCTCCTCAAGTCTCCGCAGAGTGTTGGATCTCCTCTCTATCTGGAATAATACATCGTTAGTCTGTCAAGAAACGTCGGACTGCAAAGACATGATTCCGACCTCCATTAAACTACATGCAATTTGCTTGGTTCTATTTTTACATTTTATGGACTGCCATAACATTTGTCCTCACTAAATAGTCGATTCTGAGCACAGTTCAGTTTGCACCATCTATTACAGGACATTCGCCAAGTTGCTAAATCTGTCCAACAGACTTTTCTCTCTTAAATTTTATTTTTTATGGTTAAAAATTTGGGCCCCTAATATCTATGAAACAATAAAACATTTATGCAAGTCATGCTATTCCCATTACCTCCTCAAAGCTTTGGTATAATCAGTCTATTTAGTTATTTATACCTAAATAAACTGCAAAATAGGCTGCATAAAGCAAAAAAGTAATTTGGTTAGAAAAAAATATTACTATATTATTATATAACTGAAAATGATGGAAAGCAGGGAACTAAATGCAGAGCCAGAAAGATTAACTGGGGCAAAGATGTCAAGCAATTTACGGTAAAGTCAACAACTAAGATTATTTTTTCTGTCCACCGACGTTTGTTTAGGATGAGGGTTTGCTTTAAAGTAACCACCTGAGTTTTTATAGATAACTTTTTAACAAGACCCATTAAATGGCTAAATTGATTCAATTATATAATATTATAATTTGATTAATATGACTTTATTTGGATAAATCTAACTGGAATCTAGTGAACTGGATGCCTCTGAATGGAACATGAACCATATTGGATTTTACATGGACTGGAGCTGCTTCTCCTGTGTTGGGTAAATATATATCAATTGTCATCAGGCACTATATAGATAAAACCAACTTCATTTATCTTAATTAATTTTACCCAGGTGATTCATATATAACCAACAACAATGAAAAGTATATTTGAGAAACCAATTTATTGAGTTACATTTAGAGTTTATGTGCTTCATAAAGCCTCAGTTTCTGAATTTATTTCTAGTCTATGTAACAAACCAACACACAGAAGAAAACAATTGTGACATGGAGTGAAAATCCAGGATTGGGATTTAACCTTTTTTGCTTACATTTGTATTCAGTTCCCCTCAGTCAAGACTTTGAAGGACCACGTTTTGCTATAATAACATCTGAGCATTTTCCATCAGCTTTGAAAATCTGCACACTAATTATTTTCAAATCACCTCAAGTTCATTCAGAATGGCTTGAGATCAAATGCTTCAAAATCTGGCTACAGATTCTCATTTGGATTTAGGTTTAAACTTTGATTGGGCCTCTCTAATGTATTCAGATGTTTTACTCTAAACCACTCCCTGAAGCTCTGGATGTAGGTAGAGTCATCGTCATGTTGGAAAGTGAACCTCTGCCACAGTCAAAGATTTTGCAGATTTTCTTCCAGTATTAGTTCCGTTTATCATCCCATCAACTAAACCCAAATTCTCTTTTCCAGCTAAATAAAAGCATCCCCACATCATGATGCCACCACCGCCATGTTTCATTGTGGTGTTTGTTCAGATTGTTAGTTTTCTACCACACACAATATTTTCACGGGTGTCAAAAAGTGTCACTTTGTTCTCATCTGGCTCAGATCTTTATTGACTATAAAAGCCTTATGGCCATCTTTAGTCTGTTCCATTATTTTTCATCTAAACCTTCACAAACTGAAAACAGTTGAAATCAGCGAAGTAAATTGTTGGACTGTACCCAAACAAGCCAGAGAAGTCTTTTATTTGTCCACTAAAGCCTGTAAATGTATTGTTTTACAACCCTAACTAAACTGCGTTATATCTTAAATTTTAACATCTTACATTAAAATGAAAGACATTATTGGTCCAGCTGCACTGGAAGCCATGAAGTTTTTTTTTCTCCCCTCTTCCCTACATCGACATTCAACTGCAGTTTTAGCAGCACAATGTGGGCCCCTGATGATATACAACCTCAGCACATCCAAACCCCCCCGCCCCGCAAATCAGGAGCCTATACCACATATGTGGCTGGTAGTAAAGCATAAAAAATTAGAAGTGACCATAATTATAATTCAGATTTCTGCAGTAATTTAATAATACTTAATAAATGTAAGTCGAAATCAAAACTTTGAGGTGGTCTGTGCTGCCTCTACCTAATGCTTCCTCTACAAGTGAAAGTTATCTCTAAATCCCCTCAAATCTGAGACAAATGCTTCAGCTTGCAGTCAGGACGTTATATGGAGGCGGGATCAGCGCCGAACAAAAGAAATGCATGATCAATGACCCGACTGAGGACTACTGTCAAATTAAGGCAGGGAAAGGATCCGTCCTTAATGAGCATTGTTGCAGCAAAGCTATTTTCTCTGTCCATCTCCCAACATTTAATGTTGGATCAGTGGTTCGGATGTATGAGATGCAGACAACCTCAAGCAAAAAATCAGGGAGAGATAAGCGAATCATCTGCTACACACAAAAAAACTATTTGAGTCAGAAAAAGTTTATGCTGCAGAAAGCTGACAAAATATTATTTTAAAAAAAATCTGACAATGCCAGCCGAACTCCATGAATGGAGAAAAGCGCAACATCTTCTCCAACTCAATAAAACACAAGATATTCCCACACAGAAGAAAATGTCTGAAAAAATCCTTGAAAGATAGCCATGAAACTAAAAACAAAAATTATATATATATTTAAGCAGCTGAAATGTGAACGCGTTTTCTACGTCTTTCCGTAGCAAGCAATAAAAAGTATAACTCGCAGGCGTCAAACATTAAACTTTCCGCAGCTTCTGCGCATCCTAATCTGGGGCTTTGGTCCTAATCTTGAAAGCAGTCGTGCGTGAGCGGATAATCGCCACAAAACAACGGGGTTCCTGAAACAAAGGTCTCAATCAAAGCACTTTCACATCCAAATGGTAAGATTAATAAAGAAACAAATACCTTGCAACAGTTCGAAGTGCCTCAGCGTCGAGGAGCCCGGCAATTTGAAACGGGATATGAGCCCCAGAGTGGAATATTGAACTGTGGGGCTTGTGAGGGGAAAAGGCAAAAAAAAAAAAAAAGTGAAGGAATTGCCCGGTTTCTGCGAGGGGAGGGGACACAGAGCGAGACAGAGGCAGAGGAGGGGGGTAGTAAAGGACTGCAGGACAAACCCACATTCCTCAAGACTCCTGGAGTTGTTATAACAAGGGGCCAAGCAGCGAAACCCACTGTGGCTCACATGGCTTCACTATCATCAAGCCGGAAGTAAGGGGGAAAAAAACTCACCTTCAGGCGAAATGAGTGATGAGATAACAGTGTGGTAATGTAAATAACCTTCAGGTCATATCAATTACCACTAAAGCATGGAAATTAAGACTCATTTTTAAAGCATGGTTGATTTTGTTCAGTTGGTAGGAGTGCAAATCCTAATTTCACAGTTAAATGTGCTTTCTCTTGTTCAAACATTCCTCCTGTTTACTGCCTGGACCCTGCAGTGATTGGTGCGACTGACACATCCTTGTGCTTTGTTACCTCTACAGCTGATTGGAAGCTAACATTGAGAAAGTGGCCATCTGGATGGTATATGAGAGAAGACAGCTGGGCACATCTCAGATCCTGCTGCAAGTCTAGAAGAGTGGAAAGTTCCAGATTAAAAATTATCTCGCCTCTCATTGCTGGCTGTCCTCCCTTCCAGAACAGGGGCTGAATAATGTGAAATAGCTAGAACAAGCTGAAACTTTGCAATATGCTAGGTGTCAGAAAACTAATGTTGAACACACTATCATGATAGTGAAACATGGCAGTAGCAGCATCACAACGTGAGCAGCATTATGGAGATGGTCTGAAGAAAGGTAAAATGTTAAAAAAGTGCAAAACTGTTGAAATAGGAGAAGAGACTTGCTTTCCAGCAGAACCATTGTTCCAAACATACAACCAGAGCTCCGTTAGATTGGTTTGGATCATGTATAATAGTTCTGCATAGTTGCGTGTGTGAACGGCTTTCACACGAATCCAATTGAGAACCTTTGGAGATATTTGTTGCTTACAAACACTCTCCATCCAGTCTGAGTGCACTCTTTTGTACAACAATTTAAGTATCCATGTTTTTAAATGACTCAGTTTACTAATCTTTGCTTTGGGTATTTTCATTATTTCAATCATTTTTATGATTGAAATAATCATAAAAATGTGCAGGTTTAATGCATGTTTAAACTTTGTCATATGTAGGCAATGGTTCTGATCCCATATTGGGCCAGAATGAAATAATGTAACAGATTATGACCTGTAATTAAATTAAAATAACTATGAAACTTCTTGTGGGTGGATGACACGTAATCACACATCTTAGTAGGCTTTTACCATCTCATTGACCCAAATTGTGAACACTAATTACTTGGATTATTATGCTGATTTTAAAGCAAAAAAATATGATTTAGCATATGTTTTTTTTTTTTTTACATTAAATCAGAATAAACTTTGCTTGTTTAAGATCCATAAGGATTACCAAAATTATATAAATATTTTCTAAATGTTACAAAAATGAGAGGATTTGTCTTGTTTTTACTTTGTGTTAGTTTCTTCAGGATCAGAAATTGGATTTCCTCAGTGACAGAATTTCCTTTTGAACTCTTTGACCTGGATCAGCCATTTTCAGTTTCCTTCCACAATCTTCTTACAATAGTTTGCTGGAGTTATGGCCCATTCCATAACTCCATAACTGGTGTAACTTTGGCATGTTTGTGGGCAGTTTTACTCTCACACACCTGTCCTGCTCTATCTACAAATTCTCCAGAGATCAGGTCTTTGTTATGTAATCCAAGACATTAATTTGGTTGTCCTGAAGCCACTTTGTAACTAATGGTAAACTTTAAGGTAATGTCCTAATTTGTCTAAACTTTAACTTTCTGGCATGTCATGAGATGCTGCTTCAGTATGTTCACTTCATGCTCTTTCCTCATATTTTTATCTATTTTGGAAAATGTGTCAGTCCAAAACATGATGCTTTCATTGCCGTGCTTCAGTTTGGATGGTGTTCTCAGGCTTACAATGTTCATCCTTTTCCTCCAAATCACAGTAATTATATCCAAACAATTTAACCTGAGTCTACAAAAATTAAGTCTTTTTAATTTCACTCCCTTGCCAGCTTCAGCCAGTATCTTCTGCTTTTGTTTTGTAGTTGATACAAGCATTTCAAAACATGTTTTTCATTATTTGTCATTTCTTTCTTGAACTGTAAGATGAATGGACATTTCCATGCTGCTTATACTTTTGCATAAGTATTGGAAGAGATGAATGTGGCGCCTTTATTTTGTCATGTTGGTCTGATTTAATGTCACAGTGAGATATAGAATGTGTGAAAAAATGGTTTAGACTGAAGGTAATGTTTTTTTTTCTCAGTTTAGCTGCCAATACTGGTATACCTAAAAGTCCCATTAAGGCTCGTGAGAAAGTTTATTTCCCCCTTTTAGGCATTTTTGCCTCATGTCCACACAGGAAAAATATTTTTCAGGACCCAATTTCTTTTCTTTTTTTTATTATTATTTTAAATAAACTGGTTCTAGAGTGAAAATTTCAACCTTATTTATTCAAATAGACAAAAAAAGAGACTGTTTTGTAAAAACAACTACATTTTTATCCCAACCTCTAACCTGACCTAAAAATATAAACCCATCAAACACAACAGCAACAGAAGTGGATTACATGTTTGTCTTCTTGTTTATACCTGAAATACAGAAGAAGCTCAACTTAATTGTCAATACGCATATAACACTCCACTTGCTCTTTGCTATTTGCCATTCTTGTTTTTTTTTTGCCATCTTTACTTGTAACCCAGTGTTGAGGCTTTATTTGCCCCATACTCCATGATTCGTGCCACTTAGAAATCTGGGGGTGTGAAAATAACATTTTTGGTCAGTTCTGATTCCTTTCAGAAAATGTCCCTGGTGTTTCTGGAAACAACAACCCATTTGGGAAAGTCCTAGGAGATAATAAAATGACTGATTCAGTCTTAGGGCGAGCATTAAGATGTAGTTTTTTCCTGGATTATTAATCTACCATCTGTTCCAAGTCCCTGCAGCAATTTGCCACCTAAACAGAGTTGACAGGGTAGAAAAAAGTTGGTGTGAGTGTTTTCTGTTAGTTTGTTTTCTGTTCTCTTAAAGCTACAACATAAATCACTTTGAGTGTGGTCTTTTGGAAAGCTTGGCGTCTCTTTCGCCAACAACATGGTCATTGCTTGAGGCTGTGTTGCTTTCTTTTGCTATCCTTCTAGTCTCTTTTGATATCTTGCATTTGCTTGAAGAATGCTCTTGTCTTTGTTGAGTCTGTATGTCTTCCTTTTCTGTGTTTGTACTTACTGTTTGTCTGCGTGGGTGTGTTTGTGATTTTTTTGCTGGCTGTATTTCTTTGTGTTTTCATGGGTGGTTGTTTTCTCTATGCCTTTTGTTCACTTACACCATTTCATTGTTATGTCTCTGAGCAGTCCTTCTGCAAATCTTCACTAGAGATTAGTCTCAGTTTACTTTTGCTTTAAGGTTTGTTGTATTTTTTCCATGATGTTTGGTTTCAATTTTTGTGTATTTTATGGTTAGATAGCACTTCACGGAAAAAAACTATGAAATATGACTCTCTCTTTACAGAAAGGAATATAAGTAAAAAATAAAATTATTTTTACTGTGTAAAAAGCAAACTGTGCTCTGATGCAGAACTTTTCACTGAGTTTGTTTTCCCTTTTTTTTCTGCCATGCGTGACAAGCTTCACTGAGTCCTAAAGGAACCTGTAAACAAACACCGGTGTTCAGGACAAGGAGGCCATGTTTGTCACCACAATCTCTTTGGAGGAGGATGATCTGAGTCATTATACAAGGGTACGTCTCCTGCCTTTTCACACGGGGACTGACAGACAGGGTAATAAATACTTTTTTTACACCATCAGGCATTAGGTAGATCAGAAGGAAGCTGCATGGATATCTCTTATTTTATTTCCCATGACGTGCACTCATAAGCTTTTAAGAGAATGAGAAGTTCTGTTGTTAAATCTGCACTTTGTTTTCATTAAATGATGGAAATTGCAACCATATGTGTGATGCTTTTGTTTTTAATCTTTGATCTGAATGTACCAAAATCAATCCATTATTCAGTTTCCCTGAGATGAAATTACCTTAATTTCTGCCTTGATTCTCACAAGATATTCTTTGATGGAAAAAGCTTTAGTTTTTTGGGAAACATGATTCACATGATTTTAGAAATTTGAATTTTGTTTTGCTGATTTGTGCCTTGAAATGATTTGAGCTTTTACCATTCTCACCTCATCCTATTTCAGAATTTGTTGTAGCGGGGATCATACAGTCTGCTGTGGAACCGTGACATGAAGCAAAGTCATGCAGAATGATTTGTGGTGAGCTGCAGGAGTTCTTGTGGAGTCTCACATTGATACCATGCATGGATAACAAGAAAGAAGTAGACCCCATTTAATCCAAAATCCTTTAGGATTGTGTGTGTGTGTGTGTGTCTCATTTTTTTTCTCTTCCATATCCTTCCAAGCAGTTCCTCCCTCCTCCCTCTAAACAGAACCACATTTCGCCATGCATTCATCAAGCTTTAGAGGCAGAGGTGCTTTCACTGACGTTCGATGATTGCCTGGCAAAGCTTACATTTTGCCAGACAGTCATCTGGACTGTATTTTACTTTCAGAGCTTAGGCAAAAAGTACTTTTACCAGCCCTCTCTTCACATTTTTCTCATTGCATTCTGTTTCTCACTTATTTTCTGTTCATACGTTTGTGAACACATACAGTACGTGTCTGGAGCCTAAGATGTTTTTTTTAGTCAAGAATTTTATAGAGAAGATGTAATGAGGATGGGTTCAAGACAATTTATGGCACAAAGATTCAAGCATGCACTTTAAAAACCAGACACTGTCATGTTTACTATCAGTCTCTCATTCTATTCATGAAAAACAGTCCTACTGAGACTTTTATACATCATTGTGATTTCATGGGCTTATGATGACAAGATGAAGATTTTTGTTTTACACCGACTAAATGACATTAGTTTCTTTTTGTGTTGTCCAAGAGGAGCATAAATGTGGGAGTCTCATTCAGATGGTGTGAAAAACTTCACAGCAGAACAGAAACCAGATGAGGTTTGAATTGTCCTCACATGAGCACACACTCACAGTGCCAGACAGACGTTTGCATACACTCATCCTCAGATGTATTTTATTTTATTTGGATTTTTTAACAATTTTTGTCTATTGATAGTGCAAGAATTACACAACTTACAAGTTAAATTATCTTTTGATTATTAATTGGGTGCACAATTAACCCAATAAGTTGTTTTCTTTTCTTTTACTTTTTTTTTTACATGCAAACAATTTATACACACACATAGATCCCCACTAATCTTTTCTCAAATGTTACCTGGTGAGTAGTAGCATCACCACATCCTTTGTGTATCCATTAATAGCTTCCTGGCTTAATTCAGGCTGGTATTAATTCTGGTATTCATGGGAGGTTGCAGACCTCCTTAAGCATAACTGCCTGTTCTAATGATTTATTAATCAGTGCAGTAATACACACAGTGGAAACTGTCTTGGCACGACCACAGGAGCCAATATAAACACTCTTCCTCGTCTCTGTTTTTGGGGAAACAACGAATCAGCAAGACTAAGGAAAACGAACAGTGCTCCTGGATTGACTGCTTTGCAATAATGAGCCAACAGTGTGTCAAGTAGTATTTTACTTGGTATTTCAGCTTTCCAAGCTGCATTTTCTTTTGAATACTTTAGAAATGCTCTATGATAAAAATCGTCCTCAGTAAAAGTTTGTGATCATTAATATCAAAAGCTGCATTAAACTCAAAAAATGCCACTCCAATCAGAAGTTTTCTGTCAATTTGTCTTAATCAATCATCAGTAAGAGCTGTCAATGCTGAGTATCAGTTTTTATACATGTTGAACTTCACAATAAATGCACTTTAGGTCAAAGTACTGCTTTGTTCAAGCACAGCTCCTTTTAATAACTTTTTTAAAATCAGTAAGATACTTCTGGGTCTGCTTTTGCAGGCTATTTTGCTCCATCAAAAGTTCAATAAAAAATTTTTTGCCCGCCAATGGATCAATTTTGTAATTTTTTCTACAAATCTGGATAAACACATTCATCAAAACACAAAGATATCATCTTAGCTATTAAATTAGCTGAGAAGCTTCCATCCCTATTGTCAATTTCACAAGGTTTATCAATATTAATTGTTCAAAGCAACTTTTCTATTTCATCTTCTGTTACACTTCATGACATCATCATCAACCCAGTGATCTCCTTCCCTCTTTCATCCTTCATTCTTCAAAACCATAGGCCATTTTTACTCATTCTTCCCATCTAAAGATTCATTTCAGTATTTGTCCTTCGTTCCATTTGACAAGTTAACAGGGACCAATCTTTTTGTTAGTTATTGAGAATTTAATGGGTTAAATTAATGTCTGATTTGTCTCAAAATGGAAAAGGAGAGATTTTGAGTCAATTCTTTGTAAGTGCTCCAGCTAACCTCCCAGCAAAGAGAGATTCACTGGTCATGTAAAGCTGCCCACAAGGATAAATCAGTGCATATCTAGGTTTTGACTCAGATGAGATTTAAATAGCTTTAATCAGCAGTCAGTATCTTTCTATTTGGGTACATTCACAAAAACTCCACATAATTTAAGAGCCAAATGTTAATGTTCCCCAAAGTATGATCCAATAAAGATTTGCTTGGGTCACAAGTTTGACTTGTCTACATAATATATAGGTTGACAGAAATGCAATAAATATGTCTGGTTTTTATGAGCTGTTTAAATTTGCAGTAACATTTAACATGCATTGGTCTCTGCCTGAAACTAATCATTATATGCAGACATTTGTAAGTCATTTATTTTTATTGCTCATTGCTTTTTAGCTTTTGTAAAAATCACAGATACATGTAATCTTGAAGTCCCCTAACCACAAGAACAAAAGTGTCATTCTAGCCTGATCATAAGCATTTGTTAAAAATTGTTAAATGTGCAAAATGTTGTTTTCTGTCTTTGTGCAATGCAAAGAGTTCATGCCCTTGTACAAATTTTCATTAGTAATTCATTTTGCAATGTCGTTTAAGAAACATAGATCAGAATATTGCTGGCATAAAAATTGTTTGAGATGATACTAAAAGGTTGCATTATACCTGCAAAGGAAAGTTTATAAAATTCAAACAATACTGGAGCAACAATTTCTTTAACTTGTGGAGAATCTAATGCTTCTAGGTAGAAAGTATGTTTTACAGTATCAAACACTGAAGTAGCAGAAGCACAGAGTAATTCTCAGCATCAGCAGAAACCAGTAGATCATTATGAAGCTTTAAAACTGTTTCTGCAGAATCCAGCTTCTGGAAAAACAGACTGGAATAATTATGCAAGTGAGCTAGTAAAAATTTAACTGTCATTAAACTTTTTCATATTATTGTGCACACTACAACAAAAAATTAGGTCTTGAAGAAAAAAATAAAGACATTTGTCTTTAACATTAAAAAAGGAGAATGCCCTCTTTTTTCTTTTTATTTAGTTTCTTCTACAACCAAACAGCGTTTACTGACTTATGATGTATAATGTGGTTTGCTTTTATGAACCTCCTCCTACAGCTTGTGTGAATATGAGTATGTGTCAAAAGGGTCATTGACTTTATTTTTGAGAAACCACTCAGTGTCAATTATTTTGTTTCAGGTTTCATAAATTGAAACCATATGAAGAATTTGTAATTAAGCTTAAAAACTCTGCCCAGATTTCACCCATTCATTTATTTTGATACTTTTCATATTTCTGTATTTTATTTTCATTGTCTTAATCTTTCCCGGTGACAAAAAGAGCAATGAAGGGCAAACCCAATATTCATTGGTCTGGACAAGTGAAGACTAATGACAGAGGGTCTTGGTCCTATCAAAAAATGTTTCCAGAATCTTCCTGTGAAAGCCAGACAAACAAATGCGTGATTTTTGAGAGACTGAAATCTAAGCTATCATCTGAGACTATGATATCTTAGAATTGAAAGGATTGGTACACTCTCCATTACAACCTATATCTAGAAATGCTCGGCAGGACTTTGCATTTGTTCTGTAAGAGAAAAACAAGCTGTGCTTCAGTCTTTGTAAAGGAAACCAAATTGTTTTTGAAGTTTTCTTGCCCTTCATCAAGTAAGACAATAATAGGATGTGGAGCTTTGGAGGGATTCAATAAATTCAAAGAGTTTGGTTGTGACTCATTAAGTTTTATGGTTCCAATTGTGAAAGATGAGTTTCCTATCAGTTGCTTTGGCTCGTATTGTGTTTTAAAGAGGCTAGCCTCATTGAAGCATGGCCTGCATATAGATAATTGGGTTGTGGTAAGAAGGAGCTCAGTGTTTTCAAGTTGATTTAAGAATGTCATCATCCTCCGATGGTTTGTGGTGTGGGCCAGTACGGTCAGGGTGGAGTGTGACTGACTTTGGATGATCTTATCTGGGAATCCTGTGGGCCAGTGATGATTTTAACTGCACGAATGGAAGCATGTTGTCAGCTCTGCATACCCAGACACAGAGAAAAAACACTTGTAGCCTGACAAACTGATTAGATAACTTAGATATGCACACCCTGCGCTAATTCCTTGATTACAAGCCGGTTATTTCTTGCCTCACCGTTCCTTGAGCAGTGTTTTTTTTCTTTCTTCTCTTTAAAGCAGGCCCTGTGCAGCTGTGCTAACGCAATGATGCAGCGGGAGTGGAATGTAGGCCCAACAAGGGCAGAAACAAAGGATGTCAGTGTTCACGGGGGTATGAGAAGATGTGATCTCATGAAGCATGAGTACATCGGTGTGTTTGCAAGGTTAACCTGCAGAGGATGATGATGAGGAGGAAAGATTTGCTTCACATGTCCACAGCTTCTTTTTTTCTTTTGGAAACCAAGTGATGAAGAAGGCAGACATACACGTGATGTTGGTCCCCAGTGATGCAGCCGTCTGCAACTCTGCACAGCCTGCTTGGAAATGGTTAAATGACTGTTAAAACATACAGTGAAGAGTGGTGTGGATTGAGTTTGATTTGTGGCTAGCTCTTGAAAGAGCTTGGTTTCAGTGGGCCGTGGAGTCGAATTTTTGGATATGCTTGTGAAATCCCATATCCCTTGTAACAGCAAAGACAAAGGTTGCTCCCACTCAAACACACACACACACACAAAAGAAAGAAATGACAAGAAAAGGACAGCAAATGTAAATGTGGAGCGATTCCACGTGAAAAGGAAAGAATCCTCAGGCTGCTTTCGAACAGTGTAAGGGGCTAATGGCTTTCAGATGTGTGCAAAGTCTTTTGTATTTTCAAAGGAGCATAAAACATTCCTTCTGAGAGGAATCCAAACAACGGCTGGAATTCATAGGCTGAAAACTCACAACAGCAGCTCAGACTAATGATTAACTCATGCTAGCTGATGCACCACGAATTATACGTTTTGTCTTCACACTAGTGGCTGTTCCGTTTTCCCAAAAATCGTGTTTAAAGTGTCTGAGCGCCATAAAGTTCAGTAATGCTCCTGTTTTCTCTTGCAGCAGCGGGTGCGAGGGGCTGGGCGGGGGCTGTGCTCTCAATGTTTCCTGTTCAAACCTTGGGGGAGCTGGGACTTGGACGAGGTGAGGTCATTTCTTGTTCCAACTGTAAAGTTGACTGCAATGGAGGAGGTGTTGCGGCAGAGGGTGGAGAGCAGCAGCTTTTCTTCGCATTCTTAGCTAAATTTCCCATACGGCTGCTCCATGCTGCACCATGGGTCCGCCAGGGAAAAATTTACAGTATAAACCACAAAGATGATCTATGACTTCTTAAAATATCTGAAATGTCGTAGTTATTGGTCTAAAGATTCTGGCATTTTAGAAAACACAGTTGTTCCTTTCCAGCCTGAGATTCTCCGTCTTCTCGCTATATGAAGCAATGACAAATGTAATATGTAAAACATATCAAACAACAAATACAAATGTCACTGTTTTTCTGTTTTTTATAGGCTATGGC
This sequence comes from Xiphophorus hellerii, assembly GCF_003331165.1. NCBI lineage: Eukaryota > Metazoa > Chordata > Actinopteri > Cyprinodontiformes > Poeciliidae > Xiphophorus > Xiphophorus hellerii. The sequence goes on from NC_045680.1 coordinate 13,800,312, forward strand.
AAACGCAGGAGTCAAAGATTGTGCAGAAAATTAAAAATGACCTAAAGGATACATATCCAATGTCTTTTTTTGAGACATTTAATATGACACAAATGATATATAAAGACATGAAATGCAGTTATTTTGGTCCCATTCTTTTACTTCTACATGCATAATCCCTCTTGGCCATGTAAAAAATTTTGCTACACCTGTGATTCAGAGATATATGTAAAAATTACAGCTACAATCTTACTTCTATCATTTTCTCAACCATCTTCATCCATTCATTTTGAATCTGCTCAAGATTCTGGTAAAGATAAAGCTAGAGAAAAAAACAGATTTATTCTCTAGTATTGATAAAAACACCTAATTCTCAGTTCATTTCCTACCAACATTGGAGGTTTTGTCTGATTTTCATTTTATTTGTTAAAGGAGCAGTGTTATGTAAATTCAATCTTTTTGGTCTCTATATCATGTTATAATATTGTTTCCTCATTATAAACGTACCTGGAGTATAGTTTTGATTCTTTCATTCACATTTGAGAAATCTTTTTATCTCCCGTAGCAACCATTCAGAGGTGCCTAAACGCTTTCTCTCAGAAAGTGCCACCTATCGTCACAAAGTTTCTTATTGGAGCTTTGTGTTATTGGGGTTTAATGTCTTTAAACCCCAATTTAAAGATGCTAAATTGCAAAGTAAAGTTTTTTTTAAGTCATATTTGATATGTACAGCATTTTTATTGCAGCTGAAGGTAAAATGGTATCTTGACTTTGCTTTAAAATGGCTCTATGTGCCTGGAAAACACATAACACCACCCCTTTAAGACCTGATCTGATACCTAAGATCTCTTTTCTCTATCCTAGATGTACTGAGTGGATACTTCCACAGCTATGCAAAAGACATTTTGACCCTACTGACTCGAAGACTTTCCCTGCTCATACAATCGAAGGTTATCGGTTCAAATTGTTTCAGCTAAAGTTGGCTTAACAAACTGCTTAATTGTAAACTTAGTCTCTTATATTGTTTTTAAGATTTCAAAATAGAAGGGTGGAGGCTGGTTACTTTTTACTGAGAATGCTTGAAGTTTTTTTTACCTCCATTCTATATGTTTGCAAGTTATTGCACAATAAATTTCTTATGGCTACAGAAGAGAAGTTGTTATTCACCCTTTTCTGATGTTTGATCAGATTAAAATTTGCAGTGAGATTATCCGTAAAATACTTAAAATATGTAAATAAAATATTTCATTCTGCTTCATGAAAACTGGCCGAGCACTGTTAAGAGTTGGAGCGCAACGCTTCTCTTAATTTGCCTCATTTGAACCATAAGCTTTCGAATTTTTGCCTCATTTGCTTCCTCAAATAATCCTTTTCAACATCTTCCTGAAAAAGCTGATGAAAGAACACAGTTTGAGCTTTTGCAGTTAGTGGCAATATTTTCTCTGTGTAACAGCCTGGAGTGGGGATAACATTAGCAAGAAAGAGGGTTTTATATGAGAAAAAGTGAGTCATGGTCTTGCTGTCAAAATGATTTTTGTCATGAGGCCTTATTGCACTGGACTGTGTTATTTGAATGTGCCAATAGAAGCTTTGGTGAACTGAGCTGCTCTATGGTTCTTTTCAAAAATTTAGATGAAGCCTGATTTCATTATGTTTTTCTTTCAAACAATCAGACTTCATTATTTTGAGGTCACCTTAAGCAACTTCTTTTTAATCTTAGCAACATGGAAATTAAGTACCGGTAATGCTTTTGGAATTGCACATTTCTTTTAATAAGTATTTATAACCTTTCCACTTTTCCAGATGTTGGTGTTTTACAAGAGGACTAACCTAAAATAATGCACAGTAATGACACAAGGTGTGACACACTCCTGCCTGCCAAAGAGAAGCGTCCACACAGCATGATGCTATCAGTACCATCGCCAATTGTAAAAAAAAAACAAAAAACTCAAGAGTTATGAATACTTTAAAAAATAGACCACTCATGTTCAAGATGATCTTGGAAGTTCTTTGCCGCTGTTTGAGTTTTGCCAAACTATAACCAATTTTGTTAATTTGAAAAGTAGCTAACACAACCTAAATGTGCTGAATTCAAATGAACAATCTCAATTTAATAATATAATCATTTGTACTTAATTTAAAACCTACAAAACACATACATTTATAAATATTGTTACATTCCTAAAATAATGACCTAAGTCTTTTTTTTACGCCTAAAACATATTTTTGAAAAAAAGAAGAGGAAGGGATTTTTTTTTTTTTTTGCTAAACTCACTTTAGCCATTATTTTAGGAAGGTGCCATATATTTATTCAGTAAGGGGTACAAACAAATTAATGTGCTTATGATAGACTGCTTATGATTTGCTGCAGACAAATTCTCTGTTTCAGTTTTAGTGTTTGCTCACTGTCTGCACAACATACAGTGATGACTGCATCAAACCGGCTTTATCCAATCCAAAAGACTGAACTCAGCTGTACTTCCTTCAGGCAGTGTGAACCATGATCTCAGTTGTAATTGGCAAATGAAAGAACAGGATGTCCAACCAGCAGTCTAACTACAGACTGCCCTCTTTCCCTGTTAGAAGACTCTGAGCAAAAATGTGTGAAGGCATCTCGTTTGCCTATGTTCACCAAAACTTACAAGAACAAGAGGAGGCTCCTATGAAATGCTTATTTTAAGTAATTAAATCTTTTCAAATGTTGAGAACGTATGCTTCTATAAGTATAAACACAACATAAACTGAGTTTAAAACAAAATCATTCAGCTAAGACCCAAATTATGAGAAACTCAAGCTTTGCCAGTCTGCTACATTTGTTTAGAGTCAAACTCCCCTTGCAATAAGACTTGCATGTGCGCTCTGAGCCTTATTAAAGCTGCATATCAACGGACCACCCAGGAGTTTTACGCAGACCAATATAAGACAGAGGTTTGGAGCAGAAACACAGAGTTGAACATGTGTAGCAACAAGTGGGAAGATCTGAGGAGTTGGTGAGTCAGTTTTCACACTCTGGGCTGCTTATGTACACAAGTTAACAGCCGACTCCATCACATATGTTTGCTTGCACATACATAAACTCAATGCAAAGCTGAGGCCACAGACATCTTCTTTCTTCCTAAAGACAGTTTGGCTTGAAACTATCAAGTGATCTACAATGTTCTCTGCTTTCTGTTTCGTTTCCTTTAGACATTTGTCCTGTGCCAAAATCAAGCCAAGTTTTGTCACTTCTAGTTTTCCACAGTTTTCAATTTTCTTCCATTTTTTTTCTTCTTTGAGCTATCCAAATACTCAAAATTTGCCACAAGCAATGATTGTAATTGAGATGTTCTGGAACTAGTAAGCTTAGCTCTGAACAAGAACTGGAGACACGGACAGACTGTTCTGGATGAGTTATTGGAACTGTGAAGTATGGACATTTACTTCTGTAATACAAAAAAAGTCAACTTTTCTTATATTGGAATAAAACTCATTGTTTTCATGCTTAAATATTAGATTTGACATTGTTCTTTCACTTCAGATTATTATCTCACATGCAAAAAGATCCTGTTTGCTCGCAAAAAAGCTCTACTTTATCTTTCATCTCACAAAAGTATAAACTACTTCTGTTTAAATCCTATTTTAACATAGACAAACTTGTTTATGAAAGCAAATGTCATTGATGTAGATTTATATTAAAAACAAAGACAGTTTGCACAGTTGTCCAAATATCCTATTGCTCCACTAAGTCTGCAGCCTCTGTTATTCTGTCATTGTTTGATTCAGAACTGCTGATGAGGTAGTGGTTTGTATCATTGTGTTGTTTCCTGACCTAATTTTGTCCAAGTTTCAGCTGTAGGAATGATTGCATCAGTTTTCACTGATTGCAATGTGCCAAAATCCTGTAACTACAAAACAATCGCATGTCAACATTCCTCCACTGCTCTGCTTGAGTTGCAATGAGGCGTTTTGCCTAATTCTTGTGTTTGATTTTCATGTAATGTGGCGTAATCAGAAAGAATGGAAGCATTTTCATACTTAGGTTTGTAAGGAAGATATTTTTTAGAAGAAAAATAGCTTTTATACCACCTTCCAACAAAGCATTTGTCCAGTCTTTTTCTAATTTTGAGATAACTAATTTTGAAGTTCAACTAGCTAAATGATTCCTGTGGAACCAGAGCGATAGCTGATATATTTAAAACAAATTTAATGCCTCTTAGATGAAGTTGCTGGGAACATTTAACACTCTCCTAATTGTTCCTTTTATGAACTTTCCCATTCCAGCAACATGGAATGGGAAAGTTAAAATGGAAACGACAAAACCATGGTGCCCATTAATTTGGAAATCCAGAAAATAATGGAGGTTTTATTATTTGCTTCTATAAAAAAGATACATTCCTTTAAAGTCCATGTCTTGATTATTTTATAACTTACTTTAAAAGCTGCATTTTTCTTCCAAGATGAGTTGACACATTTTTATTTAAATGATTTTTTGATATATTTTTTTCATTAATATTAAAAGAACTCCAACATTGTTAGCCACGGGAATGAGAATACCCAGAATATGTTTATTTTCATTTGCATCAATCACTGACTTTCTACCTAGGAATTTGTTCCTCGCCGACGGTCCCTGCCATGTTTTTCCCTTGCATAGACAAGTGCGGTCCTGCTCAGCTGGGCCGTAGCTGCTTGTCACCCCACCAACTCTCCAACGTTGGGCTCCTTTGATGTGTCGAGGGCCCCCCACATGGAGAAAGCAGTTCTGTAGGCACACAAGCAGACAGAGCCTGGAGGGCAGGAGGGGAGGGGCTGTCACGATGAAAAATGGAGCTGTGGCAGTCCAGCTGTTTGGTCTTTCAGCCCAACACTAAGCCACTGAAGAGTCAATATTTGGTGCTTTGTGAGTGTCATTCAGTCCGACTCTGTGAACACTTAAAAGAGCCTCCAAGGCTGCTGTGCTGTTAGTTTTTTGTTTTTGTGGTTGGATGATCTTTTACTCCTTCAAAGCTGTTGGACACACCTTTGAAACAGATATGTAAGAGCAAGAAAACTTATCCCTAAGTGTTTAACTAATGTTAACTGGATGCAAAAGAGGTGCTAAGATGACAGTGGAAGTGGGTGGTTTCAATGAGGAAGTATGTTTAAGGCTTTCTATAAAATCTTCTTAAGCATCTGGGCACTTCATAAACTCTTTGAGGGTAAATCCAAAGGCTTATTGCAGCTTAGTTTTACTTGGAAAGAGCAATATTGATACTAGAGTGAAGAGGATGGTACAGCGATGCAAAACAACGGGTTTGTGGAACAAATTACAACTGGAGGAATGCAACTAAGACTGCGTATGGTCCCTCCAGTCTGTTAGTGTTCACTATGGCCATACCTTAATGCTAAACATGTGATTTACAGCCAGGAGTCCCAACTCTGAGAATGCAGGGCAAATTCCTGAAAGAGATCAGTGAACCTTTGGACACAGCAGGGGTTGGGAGCATTGAAGACTGGAAGGACGTAGCTTTGAAAACGAAAAAGGAAAACATGAAAGACACAACGATATTACATTATCGATTAATGAAAATTAATTTTCATTAATTTAATGAATTATTCATGAAAATTAATAATTCATTAATGAACATATAGAAGAATTTTACAAACCTCTTGAAGATGTAATCAACATTTGCATATTGAAAGGCTAACTGTTAAGAGATATTGAGAAACCAAGGAAATGCAAGACACTTGTGCAAATAAGCATTGAGTAAGCCTGATGCCTCTGTAGTCAGGACCTTAAAATGGTAAGAGTAAATATTGAAATGAACTGAGAGCAAATGGCAGTGCATGATGTGTAAATAAACTTGTTAGCTGACATGTTTGCCATATGAGTAAACAACCTGTTTATGCGGCAGCTTGTGAAATGGTTGCAATCTCTAACCTCAGTGGTTCTTGTACTTGGTTGCTTTTGTTTCTCTAAAACAACAGTGTTTTGTTTTTGCAGTGTTACCTTGGTAAGTCCAGAACAGGCTGGTGTCTATTTCGGCTCGTTTGCTGGTAACAAGCTCATAGGCTCTGCTCTGCTGGCGGCAAAACAAGGAGGAGGCAGATGAAGAACTTGTTGAACTTTATTTCTCTTCTTTGCAAAACAGGACAACCACAACCACTCCACCGCTCGAGTCTCTAACAGCTAACACGCTTCACTCTTCTTCTTCTCCGTGCTCCTACTCATTGCTCTCTACCGCCCCCCCTAGGGAGAGGCTGGGCCTGTAACAGCTGTCTAGTTCCTCTGTTTTGTGTAAGTCTCATTAAACATTAAAAAAACAATCCTGTATCATTCGCTTTGAAACCTATCACGTTCATCTGACAGTTTGAGTCATTTCCAACTTTTTAATTGCCTTTTTGAAGCCAAACTGTCCTGATAAAATTAGTAGGTTCTGGTCCCAATTACAGAAGCAGTGTATGTATATATAAACACATAAAAAACCCTTCAGGGTCACTTTTTTTTTACCTATAAGGTTGAAGGTAATTTTTTTTTTGTTTTTGTTTAACTTAGTAAATGAGGGAAAAGACCTGATCCTTACAGCTTCAAACCCTAAAGAAGACAGAAGGTAAAATTTCACTTTCGCTGTGAGTTGCTGCTCATGCATTTTTGCATTTTTTTTTCTTAACCACTAATTGACTAACTTCTACTACTATTGATCTACTGCTGAACTAGAAAATGTTACAGACCCAGAATCCACTCCAAATCTCCGGTTTTAAGAGGGCTTATAGTTTTATTAAACTAATAAAAAATCGGCAGAGATTGAAGAGAACAACCAGCTATGCAGAAAATGACTGCGGGGTTGTAGACATACAGCTGTCAATATGTAGATGCGTTTGTCTTGTGCTTTGATTGTTTCCACATTTTAGGAGCTGCAGCTAGAAAAATGGATAACTTGTAATAGCATGTTGTGCCTTCGACCAATACAAAGTACTATATAATTGTAAATATGAGGAAAATTATTCATGTTAAAAAAAGAAGCTTTATAAATAAAAGAAAGTTTGGCCTGCAATAGTACCCCCATGGTAGTGGCAGTGTCATGCTGTAGGGATGCTTCTGTCCAACAGGGATGGGAAACTGGTCAAAGTTACCAGGAAGATTCTGCCAATTAAGAAAAATGTTATCAAGCCTGAAAATGTTTTGAGACTGAGGGGAAGGCGAGTGAGGTTTATTTGTAACGCACCATTTCACACTCTGACTATCCAGTAATAGATGGATTTCTTTTTTTAAATACCAGCAGTGTCAACATAGCTGCATTTTAAGAGTCAAATAATTACACTTGTAATTTCTATAAACCATGACAAATGAAAAGCCTTAAAAAAATAAAAGACATGTGTCATTGGTTATGGTTAGGAGATGAAATTAACACTGAAAAGAGTGGGAAAAGCCTGCAAACAATGAGTCATCCATACTGGAGTATTTTCTTTAAAAGCTGTCAGATGTGTGTTTAATGGGAGAGAAGTAGAAAAAGTTCATCCAAAACGTATGTGGCTAATCCAAATAAAAACACCATTCTTGTTTTTATCTCCTAAAATCCAAACTATACTGAGCCTAATTCATGTTATAATGATTTGAGCATCTCAAGTTAGAAATCATTCAACCTGTAGTGTATGGATTGCCACAGCAACCCCACCCCAGGCTGTGAAAACACTTTCTACAATCTTCAACACATTCCTGGCTGTTGCTGCTGATGCTTGATAAGAGTTTTGCTCTGGAGGGATCTTTCCTCTCACACAGAGAGGTTGGTAATTACCATCCCGAGCAATAGGCAGTACTAATGACACGAGATAACGTAAAATTCTTTGTTAGGTGGCGGGAAAAGAAATGAATACAGCATCTGGTGAGGAGACTTTACAGAGATAGGTGCTGTGGCAATAGAGACGTCTGATAATCGTAATCAGATAAGGCTTATTTTCAAAATGGTGACCAGGGAAGGTCAAGTGCGATAAGTGACCATAGTCCCCAAGTGACCAATGTTGCTCCTCAGGGCATTTAGCTGCAAAACATTACAATGATTTTCCACCAGCCTCCAAATATGTGCCTCCAAACACCATCCCATCCTTTGTTCCACACTCCTCTGCTGAAAGTAGGCTTTTCCAGCTGAGGAGCTGGAAAGGAAGTCAGCCAAATATGATGCATCTGTACAGGCTGCTGGTATGATAATGATAATCATTAGCAAAGTGACGATGAAAGATGTGAAGCTGGGTGTAATTCGATGATGTCAGGGGAAGACAATGAGAAGCCGAGGAGAGTAGAGACAGATGTGCACGCCCTGACCTGCAAAACCAAGGGGACGGGGACGGTCAGATCAAGGACTCAAAAGGCCGGAGAGGAGGTTATCAAAGGGAGTTATCTTTTAAATGTTTCTTCAGACATTTATGCAAACAGTCTGGAGCCAAGTCAGTTGTTGACAGACCAAAAGGGACAAATGGAAGATCTTTGGACGGTTACACAGGTTAAATGTGTGTGTTTTTGTCTATTTTTAAAATAGCGAGTTTAATGTATATGAGAAAGTGTGTAAAATTACAAAACTCCTGCTTAACTGGAGAGGAGTTTTACATTTTCAGTCTGTTTTTCAGGCTGGCAATATCCTATATTTACTTTATTGTCAACAAATCCTGTGAAAAAAGCTAAATAACAATAAGCCGCGTGTGGTACCCTGTGGACTCAAATCCAGATAGTAGTTCACTCAATGCTGCCATAACCACTGAAAACAATTCAGCAAGCCACATTTTCACATTTCGGAGTCACATATTTCATGAGGAAAATGTTACTAACTCTTTTGTAGTGATTATACAAGCCGAACGTACTAAAAAAAAAAGTGCAACATTTTTCTTTACCCTGAAAAAAATATTTTTTAAACTTACATCTGCAAAAATTAATGGTCATTGGGGGTTTTATATGACAGACAAAAGTAAATGCAATTTCTTTCCACCTTTCCATCTCTTGAAATTACTATGCAGCAAATTTGAAAGGTAATTATAAATATATTTTCTATTCAAAATGGGAAAGACGGAAAACTATTCCAGTATTGAACATCATTTTGAATGCCTACATCTACAGTCAATGCAGGAATTAAACATTTTATAAGCACTGCAATGATGACACAGAAGACAGGTTTTTTTCAGAAGAGAAAAGAAATAAAAATCTGAAGTTTAAGAGAACTGCAGCAAAACGTAGGATCGTTCAGTCACCATGTCTGTACAACAGGCATTTACTTTACCCCTTGGTAACGATGTGTTCAGATCTTTGGACGGTTACAAAGATCTGAACACATCAGATCTTTGTGATCTGGGGACTGTTAATTATGAACAACGCTGTAAAACAAACAGAAGTTTCAGGATCCAACAAATTATTTTGATGGAAATTTCCCATTGTAATTTATTTTTAAGTATTTATGTCCTATTCCAGGCTGCTTGTGCCAAGTGGAATGAAATGAAATGAAAACAGTGAGAATGATTAATGTGTTGGCAGATGAGTCTCAGACGCTTGCTTCTCGGCCAGAGAGTTGGTGGTTTGAGCTGCAGCCTCTTCAGAAAGGAGCGTATCTCTCCGGCATTCAACAATTTTGTGGCAGAAAGTCTGAACATTATTGCATGTTATGGAGGTGACAAAACAGAGAGGCCAAAGCCAATGCTGTTCTTGATTTCTACAGAACTCTAGGTGATAAAGGTTTCCAGGTGTGTGAAACTTCAATTTCAGTTCACAGAACAGAATCAGGAAATAATACATGAACCATAAACTAACTTTGACTTCAATCCAATATGTGCATTTTAAATTTTAACTCAAGTCAGCTATTTCATATTTCATATTCACTAAGTGGAACAGATAGTATAGATTAATTACACACACTCTGATGTCTTCAGACTTTATTTCTATTAATTATGACAATTTTCCACTAACAACCAATGAAAACTTCAAAGTACATTTCGTAGAAGAGTGGGTTACTGAATCAGACCACTAGAAAAAAAGTATTTTCAGACATACATACATAAAAGTATGTCTAAATCTTCTTAAAGGTTATAATTTTAAAAAGCTAATTTTAGTCTGACAAAAACAAGCCTTATCAGAACATGTGATGTACAGAGATGTAGCTGGTGATGCTAAAAAATGGAATAAAAAAGAACACATGTAAATTTCTGACTTTTACCCAAAATACTAGCAAAAACAGATCATTAGTCATCATTAGCTGGATGAGTTGGAAAGATCTGTCTTAACTTCACCTGGTTTCCCTTCCCAGAGACTTTTGTTTAAAAAAATGTTTTAACGCTGTTAGTACAGTCTCCAAATATTTGCTTGAGAACATGTTGGACTTAAATTGGATTTTTTTTCTATTCTACTGGCCTCTATTGGATAGTGAGAAAACAGGAAAACAGGTTGGAAGAGAGGGGAAAGACATGCAGCAGAGGCTGAAACTCGAAGCCGTGACGGGATAGGTCGCACGATTTAGTCCTGCGCCTCCTCTGAGGATTAGATTTTTTTTTTTGCACACAATGAAACTTCTTGGCTTCCTCTTTAATTCAACTATTTTGTTGAGGCTGTCAGAGACTAAAATGAGTTTCAATGCTCTTCACAAACCATCACTTTAAACTGTATAGCAATCTAATCAGTCTTCACTGATCCACAAAGTGAAATAAGAAAATGGTAAGATGGTAAAATTTTGCTGTACAATAATCCTAGTGGTTTGTGGCATAGATTTAGTTCACACAAGTTTGTTCACCCAAGGTAAAGTTGGATTACCACTTGGTTAAAGTGTTTTTAGACATGATGAGGTTGCATATTCTCCCCATGGGTTATTTTTCTCCTGCTGCTCTCTTCTTCCCACCATCCAAACTTTCATATTAGTTGCTTGTCTCCCTTTATTTCAATAGAGTAGGATTCTGTTAAGATAATTATAATGCATGTACACACTTAATCCAGCATAGTAAATAATTAGCTTAGCATCTGAGCCAGATGATTTTGGACATGTAGAAAAACACCATGGTACTAATGTTGCAACTCTCAGACACCATGTATACTGCAAAGCTCTGATGCTGATAAAGCATTTGCATATTCTATTCTAATACAGCAGCCATGACTTAAATAAACTCTTGCAGAGACAACTGATTAACCGACTGTGGACATGATTCCAGGAATATAAGAAAGGTTTTTTTAAAAACAAACACAACAAACTTAGACAAATACATTTAAACCTAAAGTAGAGGATGATGTATAAATCATATGTGGATTTTCTTAAGAAATATACACCTAAACATTTTGGCAACGTCACATCTACAGCCCTTTATATTTGATAAAGGCAGGATTTCATTAGATCTTCTTTGTAGTTTTTCTTTGTTTTTTAATGTCATGCTGAAAACATGTTTCAAATTATGTGGGATTTCCTTCTTCTGTTTCTTGTTGTCTTTATTGCAAATGTTTTGCGTGTGTGTGTGTGTGTCTTTATTGTTCAAACAGACAATATTGTTTCCATACTCTGATGTGATTAATACACCTGCAGAGCCAAATTAAAATTCTTAAGGAAATGTTTTATTGTTAGGAAATCGTCTTTTCTTTCCTGACCAATAAACCCTTTAAACATTCTCAGGGGACCAGTGTTTTGGCTTGAGTCTCGCCTGGTTCTGTTGGAGACCTCCTTTGACCCACATAGAAAATGTTCAGGCTGACACACCTTGATGACATAGCCTCCATTTAACTTAAAGTTTGCCTGTTAATTAAAGCTATAAACAGATGGGTGATGGAGGCTTTGTGGCTGACTTCATACTTCACATTTAAACTTGCTGACTTTTGGAGGTCAAGAAATATTTACCCCCTTGGAGAAAGGAGGGGATTGTTTTTCTCCAGTTACACACTTCTGCACTCTGGCAAACTCATGTGCTTCATATAAACAGAGTAGTAGATGGTGTGCATTTGCATTCAGCTACTTTAATTCTAACTTTAAACAAAATCCAAAACAACTTACTTTTTTTGTGAGTTGCTATGAAAATAGCATCTATATGACATGAAACTTTGATTTAAAAAATAAATCATAGTTTGTGGTTTTAATGACAAAATTAGATATCAGGGATAATTTTGCACAATTTTGGATTTTAATGTTTCTTTCTTGACATATTAAGCTCTCCTGTTAAGATAGTCCAGAATATTTTTGTTAATTTCTCTTTCCTTACAAGCTCTTTGAAGAACCTTGTGTAAGAATGATACTACATAAATGACGTTGCCTTGCCTTGTTATATATGACTTGTTGGAGTGTTTTCTTCATGTTTAAAAATTACACCTTCAAAGCAAAGTCTTACTGACTGAGGAAGCTAAAATTTAGAACTTTAGCCTTCTTTAGGTGTGAGATGTTTCTTTCATTCCAGATTTCACAACCACTTAGTGCAGGTGGCTGACATCAACAGACAAGAGGTGTGGTACCACATGGGCAGGTTCCCAGTGCATCCAGAGCCACATAGCCAGGCATGCTAACTGAATCATGTGGACAAAGACCTCCTGTCCTATAATTATCAGAGAGAACGTACAAAACGCCACAGCTTGGACCTTCTTTCTGTGAAGCAACAGTCCTAACCAGTCTTGTCCTCTGTGCAGCCAAAGCAGAACATGTTGATATCAGAACTCTTTTGACTTCCAAGTCATAAAGGATTGAGCACATTTTTGTGTGCAATACTTCATAAAGCAGTCTTGTTGCTCAATTCACAGAACATTTAAAGTAAGGCATTATATTGTCATTAGACCCTATGCAGCTAATGATTTATTTTTTCCAAATCTGAAGTAACAAACGCACATTCCTTTTCAGCATACAGCCTCTCTGGTTTCACTTCTGCTTATCCTTCTTGTTCAAATGAACTCAAACATAAACATCAAAGACGATGATCAGCTTGCCTATGAATCATAGGCTATGATGCTTTTTCCAAGAATAACTAAAGGCTTTCCTGAAGTGACTGTGAAAACCAAAAAGACACAAAAGGTTAAATGCATTATACAAGCTCATTAAATTATGTGTATTGTAACTGACAGCAGTGAGGATGAGTGTTGAACCAAAAACCTTGTTTTTATGGGATGAGCACTGTTACATTGCGTAATTGCATACTCTATTAACTTCTTAACTATCCCACTGACCCACTTCCGGGAATACTGAGATATCTGGTGCCCTCTGGTGGATAGATATACAATTAGTTAATACTAGCGAACGATCAACTATTTGCTCATGAAAAGACCCAGAAAGCAACATTTTCACTGATAAATTTGTTACTAAATGAGGCAAAGCACCTTGTGTTTGCTTTGTCTCAGTTAGAGTGTTAGAACAAGGATGCCATGTTATTTTGGAGCTTTTAGCTGCAGTGTTGAGAAGACTGACTCTGGGTGTCTGGAGACATCCTATTGCAACACAAGCAGCCAAAAAAATATGGTTATTATAAGAGCAATAAATTCTCCTTAAGGAGATTATTTGAGGATGATGGAATAAAATTAAAAACAGAAAAAAATGATCTCAGAGTCCAGTCGTTCTTGAGGGAAGAGGAAACATAGGCCCTGCAGTGTTGACAGCTTCAGTGTTTCTGCAAGGCAAAGAGAGGACAAGGAATGTTGAGAACAGTGAAAGGCAAACTAATTGTACACCAAAGCATGGGTCTACTTATGGTGCAAAAAAAAAAAAAAAATGGTGGAAATGTTTTCCCTTGTGAAGAAGAAACTAGTGTGATGTGAGTATAAGTTGGTTTTGGATTCCAGAGTAGATTTGTGTTTATTGAAGAAACCTCTCCTTTGCACTTGCTGAAATGTGACCGTTTCTGCTTCTGGCCGGATCCCTGCGCATATTCCTCACATCCCGGCTGTGTTATTGTTGTCCCAGACAAAAGAATGAACATTTTAGACCCGATTCTTTATTCCACAACTTTTTTGTTGTGCTGCAGTTGTTCTTGGAAGGACATGCAGCTCTATGAATGGTCATCTATGTCTAGAACAAAACTATAAACCAACTGGGTTTCCAGCTGGGTTTCATATTCTTGCATTCTTAACATTATTCTTATCTCTTTAGAAGCATGCTGTCATTTTAAGACAAGAGGGGTAAAAAAAAAGAAGAAGCTCTAATTAATCTGGCCTTGACTCTGCACCATTTACATTTGCACTGAAGTGTTATGCATGTTTTTCTAAAAACAGGATCAGTATGTTCCCTCCATGCTAAAGATGAAACTGTGAAAGAATGTAAATTATAATTGATACAAATTGCAGTGTGTCTTTCGTCAGTTGTTTCCTTTGTGCCACTTAAGCCTGTTTATTTTCCCTCAAGTGGTGCCACATTTTTTAAGGAACATTCATTTGTGGGCTGAGAAGCAGAGCTTAGAAAACCTCCCAAATTGTCTCTTCTCATGCTAAATGGCGTATTCAGCTGTTGTGGTCTGTTTTAAGTTGTTCATTGGACTGGATGTTAGATGTCTAATTTCTTCAAACTTCTAACAAACACAGACCTCATGGAGAACCATGCACAAACTCAGCAGCCAGGCACCACCACCTCATGCTAGTCAATACTTTGGTCAAAAACTGCTGCAGGATGGAAACCCATCCTCAACCAGCATTTGTTGAGTCAGCTGCTGTTGTGTTGGTTATTTTAGCACAAGCAGAATACATAAAGGTGGTGAAATAAGCAGCGGCAGCTGACAGTTATTTACAACTTTAAAAGGTATGTTGACTTTAAACAAAGCATGAATTTGAAGGCCGTCAATTTTATTTGGATGGGTTCTGGATGCGCACACTGCCAGTCTTTCTTTTAGGTGACATTATCTCACACTAATGTTTTTTTAGAATAAATAATTAATTTGAGTAAACTTATTCAATGTGGGGAGAAGTAAACCCAGATAAACAAGATCATGAAAAGTACAATTATAGTTGTAAAATTATCAACACTCCTGCTGTTAATATGTTGTAAAACCACCTTTTATTACCAAATTACGTGCACTAAATCTGGGCACAATGATGGAGGAAGGTTTGATTTTGTTTTGTTACCCATTTTTGTGCTGATTGGCCATTTGTTTCATATCACCATTGCACTAAAAGCTGGGATGGCTAGTGATAAAAGATACCCTGATAAAAATGCACTCTGACAATTAAAAAGAAACAGATTCAAAGCATTACAAATCCTTCACCTACAGTGCTAATGAGGTGTTTTTTCATCACTTTCATCCTTTGCCATTAAGGTTGTTTGTTCAAAAGCACAGTCTTTTATCTGTCTCATCTGTCCGTAGCAAATAGTTACAGTATTTTTACATATTAATGTTGTTAATGTCAGGATAGAAAATGTTTTTTTATGTATCAATCCCCAACAGCTGCTTTGTTTCTTGATTTTTTTTGTAATGGTTGTTAGGGTCATCTGTAGACCACAAGATGCTACTCTTTGCTGCATTTCTCGAACAGGGAGCTTTAAAAATCTTCCCTCGCAGCCTGCTCATGTGCATGGTTGTGGGATATACGTATATGGATCCTGGTTCTGTCAGGTGGCAAAAAGTGGTGAAAATAAGCCACATCCTTTTCCTGTATCTTGGGATTCCAGGAAATCATTAAATACCAACTACTAGTTTCTACGTCCTACTGAGTCTGACTAACCTAAAAAAGTAGTCAAATTTTAAGAAATAACTTCAGTTATCTTAGTTTTAAAGGGTCAACAATACTGTGCCACAAGTGATTCTGCTGAATACATTTCTTTATAAACTTTATAAACCATAAATTTTAGGTGTGAGATTATGCATTATCATATCATATGCTATAATAAACTATGTCCTATATAATTTTTTATGCTTAATCAAGTGGTAACATGAAATTACCAACCTACTTGTGTCTCATAGATTTACCAAATAATTATTCATGTATGTGTGCAAGGTGTGTGACAATAGATAGCGTGGAGATTCTCACACCCAGTCCTGCAGGTGTCTGTCTTAATGAGAGCTGTAAGAAAGGGTATGAGAACAATAAATGTGTTTGTGGTGACATGTGAAAAGAGATGTTTGCCAGCTACCTCGACGAGCAAGCAGGAATAACAAAACACGCCCAGGTGAGTGGTAATGTGTGACTCTTTCCCGTTGGAGACAGCAGTGACAAAATAATCACAACCCTGCTCAGCAATAATGACTTATCTGTGCATCATAATGCGAAAAATGTTGCTTAGACTTCTAGCATTAGTCATATGCAGCTCTAAAATTTCACAATCATAGACAGAAAAAGTATTTTTATCTCCATACCGTTGCTATCTCAATAGTCAGGCCAGCATCATATTTTGTGAACGGCACAAAAGGAAAAACAAATGTACAGAGTGCCAGGCATTCCCAGACTTGACTGAATATACAGTGAAACCCAAGCAGTCTAGATGAACTTATGTTCTTTAGGTGGTAATTTGTATTAAGTGTTGAATCCAGATAGTTGGGTTTAGCAACACAAACCAGACGCACTCACAGGTCTAAGGGTTCACTTTTCTTAACGCTTTTTTTCTGGACCTCCCGTACAACAGAAAACTCAAAGATGTTTGTTGCTGTCTGAGAAAAGGTCATCAAGACTTCATCATAACGAGTAAATCCCCTTACACATTGTCTGCTATGCCTTAAAGGGATTAATGATTATGTTAGACAGGGTGCTAATACCTTAGATTGTGACATGTCCGCGCACACCCTAGTATTTACTACAGGAACTTTTATTTCATTGTGCTCAACAAAGGAAGTTTGAACTAAATGTTTATGTAAACGGCATCCCTGAGGAGTTTTCTTACCGAGTCGTTTCTCTTGTGAGTGCTGAAGTATGGGTGGTATGAAATGGTCAATCACAAGAGCAGAAATCAGAATCTTTTCAGCTTTCTCTGGATATCTGCTCCATGATCACTGCACGTGACAACAGTTTCTTCTTTGTGTTAAATATGCTGTGCATTAAATCAAATAAGTCTGACTTTCTTGAGAAAAAAAAGAGTTTTAGTCTTAGAATAAGATAGCCGCAAATGTTCCTTTTTATGTGTAAAAGTTAGTCAAACTGTTTAAACCTTCAAAATGAGTCCCATTATTCATAATGACCATGAACACAATCTAGTGAATAAAAATACATTGTTCCTGCTAAAAGCTTTAAAAAAAAAAAAAACTATTAACTATTTCTACTCTATATTAGTGTGTGATGTGGTCAACTCTGGTTTTATATTCTTTTGATAGAAAGCAGCTAACATTTGCAGTGAAACAAAAGTTTGACTGCAGAGTTCATGCCTGAAAGTTATTAGAGGCTGTTACGCCCCCAAGGTCTAGAGGTTGAGGGGCGGTAACATAAAAATGTGTCCAGAGAAAAAGTGGAATGTAAAATGATTTATTACAAAAAAAAAATTGTCACAAAACCAAAACACAATACAACTCAACCCAATTAAAACAAAAAAAAAGGGCTAACAAATTCAAGAATGATTAAGTGCAAAGTAAATTACAAAATGTTCAAACAAGTTAGTCTAAAGCAGGGGTCTCAAACACCAGGCCTCGAGGGCCGCAGTCCTGCAGTTTTTAGATGTGCCACAAGTACAAAACACTGGAATGAAATGACTCAATTACCTCCTTGTGTAGATCAGTTCTCCAGAGCCTTAATGACCTAATTATTCTATTCAGGTGTGGTGCACCAGAGGCACATCTAAAAGTTGCAGGAAAGCAGCCCTCGAGGTCTGGAGTATGAGACCCCTGGTCTAAAGTAACTCAAAGCAACCCAGAAGAAAGGACAAAAAGGGAGCACCAAACCTCCCAAACACAAGCTTCTAGCTTGTATAAAGTTTATCTAAAGCAGATTCAAACTACTTAGCAGAACAAGCAGAAACAAAATAGCTCAAACTGCCCAAATCAGTTCTAAACACCAAACGTGGAGGACAGCTGAACAAAACCCCATCCTACAAGCTGACCCACTGGAGGAATGATTTTAGGAGCCTTTTATAAGGAGCAGGTGAGGCTCATCAATATCTGATTGGCTTGCACATCTCTGCTGGTCCAAGGGAACCAGGTGGCTGCTCTTCTGCAGCCTCCAAGCAGCCAATCAGGAAGGTGTGCCCTCTCAGCTGACCCTGCATAACAAAAAAGGAGCATGCACAGCCTGAAGAGGCAAGGGGTCGTAACAGAGGTATTCTTCCTTGTGATGTTTATTTTGATATGACTATGAAAAAATTGTGCTTGCACCATCATGCATGAAAGCAGATGATTTGGGAGACTGAATGATTTCCCCTTCATTTGTCATACTGAACATTATTATTGTGCCGAAACCAAATGTGGGTAGAGCAGAAGTTATTTTTACTTAAGAAAAACAATAGTAGCCGGTCAAAGGCATCAGCAGATTTGTTCAGTGCTGCTGATTTACTCATTTGTTTATTTAATTAATTTCCAGTTTCAAAATGAACATGTTACATGTTGACATAAACAAAAGGTTTGAATAAAAAGGAGTATTTTGAAGAAATAAAATCTTATACAGGTAAAAGCCAGTAAATTAGAATATTTTGAAAAACTTGATTTATTTCAGTAATTGCATTCAAAAGGTGTAACTTGTACATCATATTTATTCATTGCACACAGACTGATGCATTCAAATGTTTATTTCATTTAATTTTGATGATTTGAAGTGGCAACAAATGAAAATCCAAAATTCCGTGTGTCACAAAATTAGAATATTGTGTAAGAGTTAAATTTTGAAGACACCTGGTGCCACAAACTAATCAGCTGATTAACTCAAAACACCTGCAAAGGGCTTTAAATGGTCTCTCAGTCCAGTTCTGAAGCCTACACAAACATGGGGAAGACTTCAGATTTGACAGCTGTCCAAAAGGCGACCATCGACACATTGCACAAGGAGGGAAAGACACAAAAGGTTATTGCTGAAGAGGCTGGCTGTTCTCAGAGCTCTGTGGTCAGAAAAAGTGTACAAGCGATAGGGATCACCGCGCCCTAGTCAAGATTGTGAAAAAAAACCCATTCAAAAATGTGGGGGAGATTCACAAGGAGTGGACAGCTGCTGGAGTCAGTGCTTCAAGATCCACCACCAAGAGACGCTTGAAAGACATGGGTTTCAACTGCCGCATACCTCGTGTCAAGCCACTGTTGACCAAGAAACAGCGCGAAAAGCGTCTCACCTGGGCTAAGGAAAAAAAGAGCTGGACTGCTGCTGAGTGGTCCAAAGTCATGTTTTCTGACGAAAGCAAATTTTGCATTTCCTTTGGAAATCGAGGTCCCAGAGTCTGGAGGAAGACAGGAGAGGCACAGGATCCACGTTGCCTGAAGTCTAGTGTAAAGTTTCCACCATCAGTGATGGTTTGGGGTGCCATGTCATCTGCTGGTGGCGGTCCACTCTGTTTCCTGAGATCCAGGGTCAACGCAGCCGTCTACCAGCAAGTTTTAGAGCACTTCATGCTTCCTGCTGCTGACCTGCTCTATGGAGATGGAGATTTCAGGTTCCAACAGGACTTGGCGCCTGCACACAGCGCAAAATCTACCCGTGCCTGGTTTACGGACCATGGTATTTCTGTTCTAAATTGGCCAGCCAACTCCCCTGACCTTAGCCCCATAGAAAATCTGTGGGGTATTGTGAAAAGGAAGATGCAGAATGCCAGACCCAAAAACGCAGAAGAGTTGAAGGCCACTATCAGAGCAACCTGGGCTCTCATAACACCTGAGCAGTGCCAGAAACTCATCGACTCCATGCCACGCCGCATTAATGCAGTAATTGAGGCAAAAGGAGCTCCAACCAAGTATTGAGTATTGTACATGCTCATATTTTTCATTTTCATACTTTTCAGTTGGCCAACATTTCTAAAAAATCCCTTTTTTGTATTAGCCTTAAGTAATATTCTAATTTTGTGACACACGGAATTTTGGATTTTCATTTGTTGCCACTTCAAATCATCAAAATCAAATGAAATAAACATTTGAATGCATCAGTCTGTGTGCAATGAATAAATATAATGTACAAGTTACACCTTTTGAATGCAATTACTGTAATAAATCAAGTTTTTCAAAATATTCTAATTTACTGGCTTTTACCTGTATAGTCCATTTATTCTTTCCAGTCAATTCACTATACAATAAACAACTAAACATCAATCAACCATCCACATGCATACAGCTTTAAATACAAAACAGGCTTTGTACATATATAAAGATAGTAATAAAGAAAAATCAAAGAAGCACAAATTTTCAAATCTGCAGTAGTTCAAATATCCACGTTTAGAATGGCCAAGTCAAGACCAAAACACAAAATCTGGAGCAAGACAAGAAAATCGTAGGTTTTCAGGAAATCTTGATCCAATAAGCACCTGCAAAAGGGAATGGAGAAAAATTCAGTTTCTGAAGGTTCAAGGCTGATGGAGAGATTTTCAAATAGCTCCACAATAAATCTTTAATTATGACTTATGGCTACGTTTTTCTCTTTTACATCAATAAAGTGTTTGTGGATTAAAATTTTGAATTTGAACTGAATTGCAGTGAAAAGCAATTCTAGAAAGTATTGACTTGGAGAGCACATCTTTTAATTTTCGAAAACAAAAAACATGACAAAAATTACATATCAGGGCATGTTTTGGCTGGTATAATGACAGCGGCTTGTTGGGTTTGCGCACGGTGGCGAAACGTCAAAGCCGTAGAGCTGATGATAAAGTGTTGATGATGACGGAGCGTGTCTCTCCCCGCCCTCCGCAGACGCAGGGGGCGTAAAAACAAGCTCCTCCTCATCCTCACCCACTTGCCTCTGTTCGTTTCTCATCCTCAGCACATCATGAGCCTGAACAGGTGAGCGCAACATTTTTCCTGCTACATAATGCTGCAATCTATTAGAACATAATTTAGATTTAAAAAAACGTGGTTGGAGAAATGTCATTAGTGGCGGTGGATGTAACGGTGATGAGAGGGATGGGAGTCTCTCTGTGCGCTGAGGAGCTTTGCTGCTTCAATCCTTTAACTGATGCACTTGTTTCGGCATTAGACGCTCCAGTTTTGCTGACGTTGATCTACTGTCTTTGCCTCGTGCTTTGTGTTGCCAGCAGAATGCGCGGCAGCAACCCGATCAATATGAATCCTATTAGGGATCAGCTTTTGAACCCAAACCACAGGCTGCAGCCCCATTACAGGCCGGAGGAGTGAAGGATGTGATGAGATGCAGAAATTTGTAGAGAACGGGGTTGTCACAGTCGCTAAATATTGCCCCCTTAGAGGGAGTTACTACAAAATATTTGTGTGTAAATTTCAAAAAATAGTTGTGTAAATAACCCCAAATTAAGCTCCTTGTTTGTTGTATCACCTTTATAGCGCGTGTTGCTTTTACTTCGTTTTATTTGTACAATAGTTGACTTCCGGTTTTTGATTTGATGCTTTGATTTTGGTGAGACAACTTCCGCTGCATATCTAATAGCTTAACCACAAAAAGGAACGGAATAAGTTGCAACAGTGTTTTTAAAATGTATCTTTTCATTAGCAGCCCCCTTGATATAGGCACAAGGTATGTTTATTTTGTAAATAAGGATATTTCTAATATTAATTCGTAAAAACAAATTAATATTAGAATTAATATTTTATTGTATACAAACATAGGGTATAGTTTTTTAATTATTAATTTATATTAGTTGATATATATGGACGAGATGGTTGAAAAACTTATCATCGTATAAGCATTTCAGTTGATATCAATAATTGTCAATATCAATAATTATTGATTAGTTGTTTTTTTTGTTTTAAATATCTGAAATACTGCCAAACTGGTGGTATGACCTTTCCCGTCTATCCACAGTTTTCACTCAGTGCTGTTGTTTATTTTTAAGCAGTTATGAGGCAAACCTGAAACTGGTGCTGTGCAAGTTACTCCTGGTACCTAGAAACAGGTTATTACTAGGTAACCAAAGAGTGAGTTAGTTGCTGCCACCAACTTTGCTTATCTGGCTGTAAAAGGTTGAGCAGCTAAAACCTTTCCTCTGCCTACATCTACCAGAATGCCTTGCAGTTCTGGTTTAGAGTTCAAGTGAATATTCTATATATTGAATATTCTATCTATTGATATTGATTACATCTCTATCGCAATAGAGCTTGTTATTGATTTATTGCCCTAATGAGGAATATTCTTTGGACGTCCAGAAGCTCTCTTGTTCAAAAGCATCTCCTTCTTTTCCTCTTCTCAGGATGGTGGCCATGTTGAACGAGTGGCTGTGGCAGGAGCAGTACTGGCTTCCTCCTGGCATCCGCTGGCAGGACATCGAGATGAGGGATGAGGACGGTCGTTTTCCTATGCCCAGGGATCTCCTCATCACGTTGCCACTGGCCTTTGCCTTTATAGCCTTAAGATATGTATTTGAAAGGTGAGATATCACTATTACTGTGCCTTTAGGCAGCACTTGTGCATGTGAATTTAAATTGATGTTAAGTATATGTCATGAAGGCTGTAGATGAAGGGGTTAGGTTTACAGCAGTTAGCCATGTCTTCTCATTCACGATATATAATACAGGGTGTGGATGCATTTTATGAATGCATTTGATTTGTTGCTTTAGTAAGAGAAGTTTTTGCTAAAGCTAAAGATAGCTGATTATGTCGACTGAAAATGCCTGTGCAGCTTCTTAGAGAATACAATAGAAAGTGATTACTGATGGATCTTTTAAATTCTTGTGGCCATCCGTCCATTCCACAGGTTTACCACAGGCTCCATTCATGTCTATTATCATGCTTTGTAATGCAGTCTGGCTTTGGTTTAAAAGATTGGCACTTTGGTCTCAGCTGAGAGTTAGTCTGTTGATCAGAAGCATTACAGAGAGATGCTATATAGTAAGAATGATTACAAAATAAAATATTAAACTCTAATAACATAACATGCATAAGTATGGATAGTCAAGACCTAAAAGCTTAAGTTATAGTTGTTTTTTTAATGTAGGTCTTGCTAAAATGGTGTAAGCAGTTTATGTCATATGTGGGGTAGAGAACACTCTTGTTGTCTAATGATAATTTTTGGTTCAATTAGGGCCAAGACCAAAGCGAGCTACTACCAAAGTGAAACAACAAGTCATTGCTATTTATGGAAATGCTAACCATAATGTTCCATCCATAACCTCTTTGGACAGTCCTGTGTCATGGTGGCATAACACCTGCCTTTAGATATGCACTGTTTTCCGTCATTCAAAGTTTAGTGTGCCATATTCCTCCTGACAATTAATGCAACCCCTTCATTCCCTTCAGTGGCTAAAAGTTAACAGAATCCAGGCAGTGTAAAAATCAATAAATAGTATTTACTTAAACATTTAGTGTACAGTCCTTTACTTTTATATCAGATAGCTAGTCTGTCTGGAAATGCTTCAACATGTTCTATGCTCTGTATGTGTTTCCATCATGCATTTTGCATGCAAATACCTGCTGGCCTCTGGTAAAATAACCGCTCAATGCAAACTTGGTGATTGTTTAGAGCATCATTAAATAGTGTTTGCATAAATCTCAGAGATTTTTTTTTTTTATTTCTGTTGTTTTAAGATGGGGCTGCCCAGCGGCGCAGTTGGTAGCACTGTTGCCTTGCAGCAAGAAGGTCCTGGGTTACCCTAATCTCACAGTTCAATTCCCGCCCCTGGGTCTTTCTGCACGGAGTTTGCATGTTCTTCCTGTGCATGCGTGGGTTCTCTCCGGGTACTCCGGCTTCCTCCCAAAGTCCAAAAACATGACTGTCAAGTTAATTGGTCTTTCTAAATTTTCCCTAGGTGTGAGTGTGTGCATGGTTGTTTGTCCTGTCTGTCTCTGTGTTGCTCTGCGACAGACTGGCGACCTGTCCAGGGTGACCCCGCCTCTCGCCCGGAACGTTAGCTGGAGATAGGCACCAGCACTCCTCCTGACCCCAGTAGGGGAAAAGGGTGTTAGAAAATGGATGGATGGATATTTTAAGATGATTGAAATCTGCTTTGATCTTGGCCTCCCTGGTTAGCCATTAACCATTCCGAACTCTCCATCCATTCCGAACTCTCTTTCACTCCCATTTCATTCTCCGGCCTTTCCCCTTGTGGTACCTGTAGAGCATTACACCGCTGGAACTGAGCTGAGACGATTTATCATTGTCAGGAAAGAATGACTGAGACAAACGCAGTGCAGGAGCCGGTGACAGATGTTTCCCCCTCTTTCCTCCGTTACATATCTCCTCACGAGTTGCTCTCCTCCTTTCCTTCCGATCCATTTATACTCTGGGTGTGTTTGTTCGTTGCTTAGCCTCTCTGGGCCGCATTCACACAGCCGGTGAAAGCTCTCCCGAATCCCAGCTCCATCTGATTTTTTTCTCTTTCTTGCACACAGCCACAAACACCCCCCCCTACACACACACACACACACCGACCATTTTTGACCAGTGGGGGGGGGGGGCACCACTTAATAACCCCCTCCCTATGTGAAAAAATATTACATAATTAACAGACCTATTCTACCTCACATTCAGTGCTGACCTAAACACCGGACTTTACAACAAATGCGTTGCGTGATAGATATCTAACTTATGGGTCCACTCACTGTACTTACAGCCGAGGTAGCGAAATAACTTCTAATGTCTGTCGTCCTTTTCTTTTTTGGTGGTGACATGGTCTCGGAGACTCATAATAAATGTCAAACTCAGAAGGAGACGCGTTCATTTTCAGCACCATGGACCAAGCTTCCGTTCCGCGTGTGGCCAGCTGGCCGCCGCCTGTTGCAGCTAATCAAGGAACGTAGATCCACGTTCTTTGAGCCAATAGCGGCATGGGTCGTCATAGTTCATAACAGCGAATTTTAAAATGAATGCTACCACTGCGTAGTATATTGAAATATTAAACTAATCAATGTAGATTTTCGTTTATTTATTTTGTTTTTGTTAAAAAATACACATGTTTTTGTTTTTTTTTTAATTAATATGGCAAAAATTGGTCGGGACTATTTTATATCCCTTGAATATTGGTCGTGACATGTCACGACCGTCCATACCCAAACCTACGCCCATGGGTCATACTGAAACCTTCCGGTGAACCGGAGTCAAGTGTGAAAGCGACTAGATGCTGACGCACGTGATAGTCGATTAGATAGGAGTAAAGTTTTTTGAATACTTTTTCTAATCAGCTGCCTCATGATCTGAACTGCCTGAAGTGAAATGTGGCATGCTGTTGCACTCTGCCTTTCGCTGAACCTTCATAGGGTATTTAATATCAGAGAATAGTAACATTAGCTTTACATGGGTAACAGGATGATAGAAGTATGTTACTACCAGCTTGTGCGTGTGTAGGTGTGTGTCTGTTTTGGTTGTGACAGACATCTGTGCTGTTTTAGTCCTTGTGTAGCATGATGGATGAGGTGGTTCTTCATTCAATCTTCTCAGGCTGCAGCTGTTTTCTGTCTTGAGCTTACCACATGTCTGTGTGTTTGTTATGTGCTCCTGTAATCTGAGACCGTGTGGTTCCGCACAAAGCCAAGCCGACCTTCTCATTCTCCCTGATCTGTCCCTTTATCCTTGCTTTGTGATGATTATCTCTGAGATAGAGTTACACATGTGATTATACTGCCGAACTGTGCACAGAGACGACCATTTGACAAAACGTCTCGCTCCTTCTCAGAAACTCTCATTGTTCTTCTGCTTGTCTTATCCCTCTGATTCCCTCTGACCGACAGATGCACTCACAAACACGTTCAGATCAAGTGAACGTGTTGAGATGCTGATATGGCATCTCTTGATGCCATATCAGCTAATTACTAAGGCTATCTTGCCAAATGTGGCAATACACCAATGGGCACAGCTCTACAAGCTGTCAGGAGTTGCATAATAAGCGATCATGTTTCCTTGCTCTGTACTGTACCGCAGATCCACACTGGGCAGCTGGTGTTGCTGATGAATGTCATTGGTCATGTCTGAGTTACAGCTTATCCAAAAATTGTCTTCTTTGTTGTGCATTAAGTGTTACAACATATTTAAAAAGTGATTTTTTGTTTCCTGTCCTCAGAATCATCGCCATTCCTTTTAGCAAGTGTTTAGGTGTGAAGGATCGGATTCGGATTCGAGCTCCGCCTATCCCAAAGCTGGAGGCCTTCTACGAACACGTCAGTCGGCAACCATCACAAGTTTGTACTCCTCTTCCTCCTGATTCATTCTCTCCACTTTACAAAGCAAAAAACCAGTAATTCTGCTGGAGCATCCAGGTGGGAGAAATCCCAAACCTACATCTCATATTAGAAAGCATTTCCACTGTTCTGGGTGTCTGGGATTTTAAAAATGTCAGGTTCTTCTCACAATGCTCTGGTCTGATTTTACACCACTGATTTTCCTTTTAATAGGGTTTTTTCTTCTGTCACCTGAGCCAGAGTAGTTGTGTTTCCATTCACCATATATTTACTTAATTGAACACGGCAATAAAAAATTTAAAAAAAGCTTTTTTTGCTGAAAAGTTTTTGTGCTAGGATGGGGTGGTTTTTCGGCTGTAACAGAATTTGTGTGCAACCGAAACACTTTTCTCATCAAAAGAGATGTTTGGTTAACAGCTGGATGTTACCGCTGACAGGAAAGACTAAGAGAATGACAGGACGTGCTTGGAGGACGATGACGCTGCATGTTTTTTAATGACATTGTGTGAACAAACTTACTCACATGTGATTTTAATTGGGTTTCTTACTTAATGGAAACACCACAATTCCAAATTTTTGTTTTTTCAACATTAGCAGAATATTGACAAAGTTATGGACACATTTGCAATTGCTGCGCAGCTCGAGAATGAAAAACTACCTATTTCCTGGGGTCAGTGGGCAAGAGGCAGTATGCACCCTGGACAAGTTGTCAGTCCAGGGATTCCCCCAGGCTATTAAGCCTGGTGGGCCACCAGGTTTTACTCTTGCCTCCACCAGGCTTAGCATTGTTCATTTATTATTATTATTTTTTTTTATGATTGCCTATTTTAAAGATTTTATAGTTGGTGTTTAGGTATTAATCTCCCAGTCTTCCAAAAATGCATTGCTATCAAATGATATTTTCAAATTTCCTTTAAACATTTTTTAACTCAAAATCACAGTGGGTGGCTGGATGACTGCCATGAGCACTGGGCGTAGCAAGTTTTCTGGGGGAAACCCTGCAGTCTATGAACACAGACACACATGAGTGTGCACACAGACAAACACGCCCACACCTGAGGGCAAGTTTAGAAAACAATATCATCGAACAATGATATTTTTGACTGTGGGAGAAAGCCGAAGTACTTGGAGAGAGCCAGCAGCACATGGACGTGAACATGCAAACGCCATGCAAAAAAAACCCAGGCTGGGATTTGAATCTAGAACCTTCTCGTTGCAAAGTATACCAACTGTGCCACCGCGCAGCAATGCAACACCAGAAAGCCCTATTTTAAATAGCTCTAGCCTTTTAATTGCTAATTATACCAAATAATTAACTAAAAGGTTGCACTTTTACGATTAAGAACAGAAGTAAGACGGTTAGAAAAAAGATCTCTGTTTAACAGTAGTTGCTGTCGACAAGCTGTTTGGAAATTTTTTAAGCAAATTAATCTGACATAATGGATCACTTTCTTTTACAAGACTGACGGAGTGGACACGGTGACATTTGAACTGAAATTTGATGGCGGTAGCGGGGATTAGCACATAGAGATGTACATGTGATGTGAACGTTGATACATGGTTGCATCACTTGTAAGCTTTATGTTTCCTTGTTTCTGAAAAGGGAGCAGCTAACAGCCAGAAGTTTCTCAGGGAAAGTCAGTATTTTCAATATTACTCAAACACGACATGAGGTTCTATTGGGAACTACCTAATGTTGTAGTTCCTTTCTTCCTCTGTTCGGAAGAAAGGAACACTTTCCAGAGCTGAATCTGGCTTTGTCTATAAACATTTACAGTTCCAGATTGGCTGTGTATTTTGTTAACAGAGATGTTTTTAAGTATTGAAAATGTTATCAATGCAATACATTGACAGTATCATTAAATTTTTTTAAAGAAGATGTGTGTGTCTCACATGGAAATTCTCCACGTGTTTCAGAAACAGGTGTAATAACAGCACCGCTGTTCCTGTCTTAACAAGCACAGCTGTGCATTTGCCAGAACAAGACATGACTTGACCTAAAAATTGGGATTTTTCCCAGCCCTGTCTGTCATGTATTTGGGTACATGAAAATATGTCTGCAGCTTGTCCAGCCACAAGCAATCAAACTCTCATTTCTGACCTATTTGCAATCCTTTTGTTTTCCTGTGTGCTGAGCAAGCAGTTGATTTTTGTTGTTCTGTCATCTTCATTTCTGCTTGCACTCTACAATAAACATATAAATATGTTTAAATATGTAATAAACATAACTTCCAAAATATTGTAATTGTTTTATATTACGATTTGTGACAGCAGATGTAAAAAAACAGCCAGTTTAAACGAGACAAATGTGGTGCCCTTACTGCTTTAACTGAGAATAACATCTCTTAACCTTGTAATTAAGTTTCACTCTGCTCAGACCTTTTAGCTGTAACAGAAGCTGGTGTAAAGTATCAGGGTGCAGAAAAGGAGAGGGAGGCGTCATTACACTGACAGTGCTTTGAGCCACTCTCCTTCCTGACTCAGCAGAGCACAAATGTTTACATTCAGCACTTCTACCTCTTTAGGGGTGCTCCACTTTAAAATGATTAAAGGGATCTAACTAATGCAGGCTTGAAAAGTCTGGATGACTATAAAAAAAGATAAAATTCATCCATCCAATCAGTTGATCCCTTTTTCAGTCTGGCCACTGTAGAAATATCTGTTGTAAATTCTGAATAACATTTTGTAATAATAACTTTTCAAAAGAAAGGGAACTGTGGAGATGTGTGTCTGAAATGTGTGACATATAATAAATGTGACAAATATTTAAACATTTTACTCTAATTGTTAAGTAGTACAACTGTTAGCTGAAGCAATAAGAGGCTAAATGTGGGTAGTTTAAGTTGAAAAACAAAACATTGTGTTAAACTGGCTTTTTGCGTGTGTTTAGAGTCAAGTTGTGAGCTTGGGCAGGCAGTGTGGACTCTCTCAAAGAAAGATTCAAACCTGGTTCAGACACAGAAGGAACCAGGACAAGCCCAGCAATACAAAGAAGTTCTGTGAGGCATCGTGAGTCACTCTTTTTCTTTTCCTTAATTCAATAAGTAAAATAACCAGCTTAGCACCTGGAGCTGCTTAAGTTTAGGATTTTTTATTGTCTGTAGAATTTCCATTGTAATTATTTTGTTGTTGATGTGTTTTAAATTGTAAGATTGCAGACTCAGTGTCACAAAGTATAAACTTTTCCATCAGCTTTTTCAATTGGATGGAAATGTTTAAACCTCTAAGAGATGATTATCAATTTGTGCAGCTGGCGGTTTGTGTTCTACCTCATCTCCTTCGCCGCCGGACTCGGCTCACTGATTGATGTAAGTTTGTCAGCCTATTTTTAAGAGGTAATTATATATTCTTTAACTTTGTACTACTTTTAGAGTTGTATTAAATGATTGTTTCCTGGATCTTCCAGACTCCCTGGTTTTGGGATCACAAAGAGTGCTGGAGGGGATATCCCAAACAGGTGAGCAGGACATGGCATGATCCTAACACACTGTTATGAATAGAAGTTTTGCATTTAACGTATTTTCTGCAGCACTGTGTCAAATATACTGTGATTTGTTAAAAACTGTAACTCTGCAGACTATTTAGGTTAAAAATAGTTTAGGAAACATTCTTCAAACCTAATTTAGAGTAGATGAGTTTAAGTACCATCCAAAGCATTGGTCACTGTGGATAAGAGATGAGGACACAGAGGAAGCAGGCCGGAGGGATTAGAGACATGCATTAGAGGAGATTTGTAGTGTGGAAGGAAAACCCTTATGACATATAATCTGAAGACAGTGCGGCTAAAACAGAGTGTGAAACAGGAGGCGGCAGAGCTGAAGACGCTAAGACAGGAACTAAAATGGACAGATCGGTTCAGTGACGTTAGAAAAGGCTGAGACAGTTGTGGGATGTGCAGAGGAAAATCAATGGATTTATTGAACAGATGGGTTTAAATAGAAACTGCAAAGGAAGAGGAATAGCAGAAGTTTACAGAGACAGTTCCTGAACTGGACTGATGTGGGACATGGTGAGATAGTGGCAAATGATCTGAAGAGGCAATTCTTGCAGGAAGTAGTTGAATAAAAGCGAGAAATACAACAATACAACACAACATACAATGCAACATTGTATTGGATAATGTGCCTGTGCAACACAGAATTAACGTGACAGTCAGAAAATATAGCGATATAGCGATCTTTTGATCAAACATACTTCTATTTAATAAAACTGATTGGTTGTAGTAACTTTTATTTTGATTAAAGAGTAAAACAAATTTTATTTTTTCTGTTTATCTAACATTTTTGAGGAGCAGTTTTACCATCAAACAAAAAATTTAATAAACAGTTTTTTACTAAGTGACTTCAGAAGAAATAGTCATAATTTTACATGTAGTTATTGGTCTTAGAGATCCAACAATGCAAAGTTTGGCACATATAACGTAGATTAGCACACGCCTTCCTACTGGCTGTTATCAAAATTCCTTCCCCTCCTTCAGCGTCAACCTGCTTTCTTACGTCTAGACTCCCTTAAACAGTTTTAAAGCTAATATCTGTGGTGTGATGACAGCTCGGTATGCACGCATGTCGCCATTCCTTGCTGGAAGCCGCCCTTCTTCATGGGTTTATGACCTTGAATAGAAAACAGTAGAAAAGAAAAAGTCACAACTCTCTCTATCTTCAGTTCAGACTTCAGGCCACACTGCGCTGCATCGAGTTGTCCGAACCCTTTTTTTCGATAAAGAATGTGTTTTGAGGATTGAATGTTCCCATTCGCTTCCTACTATTGTGTTTCTGCAAACACTCCATGTTGAATGCTGCGCAAGTTTTTTGGTTTTTTTTACTTGAGATAGTGCGCCACAATTTCCTTTGAATGAACCACGTCCTCTTGTTCTGCGCAGAATGGGAATAATGTTGATAAATGCCTTACATCGGAGCAAGAAGTGATTTGCCTTTAAAAAAAATTATTTTTCTGTATGTTTTATGTCTACTCAGATTCAGATTCAGATTTATTGAAGTCCTAAATGGGCAATTAATGTTACCTCCTCTTAAAATCTGTTGTTGTCCTATGAACCCCACTCTCCACCCTCAGCTATTTAGATTCTGTCTTGCAGCTCTACAAACACTTGCAGAGAGTTCCCAAAGCTTTGTTGAGAGAGTATATTTGTTTTGCTGCTGCATGTCCAATGCCTTGCAAACATATTCAGACAGCAAACCTGAGGGAGAAGGACTTCTATTCAGATGAAACCAAATTTGCAATATATGGTGAAACATCAACGCTACACATCAAATTGATCACACTATTCTCACTGTCACACATGTTGGTGGCAGTATCATGCAGTGGGAATGGGAAAAAATGTTTGTTTTCCTTCCACTTTGCTTCCACACAAATATGTTCTACTTTTTGTTGGTCTAACACATTAAATGCTGATGAAATACATTTATATTTTTAGTTGTAATGTCAACAGGACGTGAAAAAGTTCAAGGGGTGTGAATGCCTTTGCACACTATGAAGTTCCTCTGGCTGCGCAGATAAAGCTGAAAGGCACTGTGAATGTAAATGTTTGCTCATTGTGACACTCTTCCTCTCATTCTTCAGCCTGTGGCGGACGTTCACTACTGGTATTATATCTTGGAGCTGAGTTTCTATTTGTCCCTGCTGCTCAGTGTTTCTGTGGATGTCAAGCGAAAAGTAAGAGTCTGACCCAAAAGCACTTTCACCTCACATACATTTAGCTTTTTGTTTAAGTGTCACAGTTCCTCCTCATCTAATTCAACACTTGAAAAATGTATTTTATTTTTGTTTAGTAGAAATGTTTGTCTTATTGACTACTTTTCAAACAGTTTTTTTTAAATAATGTTTCATTTTTCTGCACTTTTCTGGGTGAGTAACTTCACATTGATGAGTCTGTTAGGACTTTCATTTATAATATTTTCTGTGCACGTGTTTCAGGATTTCAAGGAACAGGTGGTTCATCACATCGCCACCATATTTCTTATCGGTTTCTCCTACGCTTCCAACTACGTGAGAGTTGGCACGCTAGTGATGCTGGTGCATGATTCGTCCGACTTCCTGCTGGAGGTAAAACCCCACGCACAGGACAGAGCGGTAGCCGAGCCTTTCAATAGCGCCTACAGTCAAGTTTTATCTACATCTCAACACAGATACCTGTCTGAGGCGGAGCAGAAGGAAACATTTTTTTAAAATGCAAATACCACCACTTGACTGGCAGTTCATTACCGTCACAGAGATCACAGGAGAGTTTTCTTGTGTACTTTTTGTCAAAGTTTCCTTTTTCCTTTAAGACATTCTGAAAAGACTTTGCAAACAAAAGAAGTCCTAAAAATCCCTTGTATTTAATACAAATAAATAATTTTTGTATGCTTAAGGGATTTGTTGAAAGAGTTATAACCTGCCACTGCCAACAAGACTTTGTCCTTGTTTTCAAATGGCTGGTTTCCTTAAAGTCAGTTGGCGCTGATAACATCTAAATAATCCAGGTGCCATTGTGATATCTGAGTTGAGGAAAGACGTAAAACTAGTTATTTTACCTCGGGCATTATTACATGATCAGTGGTCCTGAAAGGGTTTACAGTTCAAACTCCACATCTACATAAACTATATTTAAAGACACATATTTCGTTTTTCTTATTTTCTGACATTAAATCAAACTAAACATTTCCTGTTTTACTTCAGACAGGACTACCAAAGTTATTTCTATTTGCTAATGTCAGAATAATGAGAAAACCCTTCAAGATATTTTTTTTTATAAATTCCTTTAAAAATCAGAAACATTCATACACTGAGATTACTTTGCAAATAACAATTCCGCTATTGGTTGAAGGTGTTAAAAGCTATAAATATCCACAGTGAAATAAATACTATGCCCATATGGACTGAAAGTCCACTTAGGGATGAAGAAGCCAGCACTCCAAAACCAACATAAAAAGTCTGATTATAGTTTGTAATTGCTGTAATAAGGGACAAGATCTTAGTTTTTGAATACATGTTCTGAGATTGGATGAACTTGACTTTTAAGGTCTTTGTTCCAATTGGGGTAAAAAAGGGGAAATTTTGCAAACCTGAGAACGTCATCCAACTGTCTAGTACTCGAGTAATAGTGGTGTGTTGTGTTGCTGTTTTGCTGTAGGAGAGACTGGAGCACTTCCCAAAGTAGTTCGCATTATGTGGAAACATTGAAGCAATTTCTCAAAACATGATTCCAGGTTAGGGTTAGGAATAAATGTGTTTTCCAAATGGACCATGACTTGAAGCACACTGACAAATTAGTTATAAAGTTCCTTAAGTATGATAATGTCAACTTTTTATCTCAGTCTTATTGTAAATCTGGCTGTCCTACAACCCGATTTACACCAGCTCTGGAGGAAGCTTAGATTAGAGTAAACTGAGTCATATGGTTTAATGACAATGTTACCAAATATTTAAGCAGTGTATATAAATGTCTGAATTAAAAAAATATTTAAGAAAAAGTGTTTTTTCTTATTAATCCAGAGTACAGCTAATGGAAATAAGCATGTTAATCTTAACTGGCAGAAAACATTTATATTCATTGTCAGGCAGTGATAAAAAAAAAAAAAAAACGTTATGGGTCTTTTATACAGTTTTGGTAAATATCTGGTTTCAACTTTTTCACAGCCACCATGACACGAGCTCTACTACTTCCATTTTAAACCTAAATTCATTTTGATGGTCAATGACCATTGGCGTATCAAACATCGTCCTATTTCTTCTTGTGTAATTGAAATTTTAATTTGAACTTCTGGAAAATAGCAACATTTTGTCATGGTAGCACTGGTCAAAACCCCTGATATCTGGGATGGACTGCAAGCACCAGTCTTGTTCCTGCAGCTGCATCCTCTCCGTTCCAAGCCAATGCAACTACGAAAACTTAAGTCAAGACAAGTGGGAGGAATGGATGAATGCAACCCGAAGCTTGTATGTCAAAGGAGAAGAAATGGCTAGCTTTTACTTAAGTAACTTCAGTTCTATGTTTGTGTACTTTTGCATCTACTGACTTGTTAAATTCAAGTGATTTACCCTGAGCAGTCCTCCGCTCTGTTTTTGTTCACCCTCTCCTCATTTCAGTTGGCTGGTTTTGTAGTCAGACTGAAGGAGGTGCACGCATCTGCATTTGAAAAGAACTGAGCAGAAATAGGCACTTTTGTTGAAAGATTCATGATTGGCTCGCCTCCCGCCAGCAATTAGATTTTCTACAACTGAGCCAAGAGGAAGTGCAGCCACATTGTTGGAAAGTAGAAGCGTGGGTATCTTGACAACTCTCAGCAGTGAATGCTGAGCTTCTTTTCAGCTTTCATCCATGTGGTGAATCTTTGAAAATTCTCAACAAACTATCTGAATCACTGCCCTGAAATGTCAGGGGTTTGGTCTGCAGATTAAGTTGAATTTGTCAGCATGTATTTGTTTATTTTCCGATATTAAGCAATGGAGCGCAAAAGAACAATTTGACGTTCACAGACAGACCAAGCCGATAAATAAATGTGCTTAGTGTTTAACTTTTAGTTAATTCGTTTGCAGTGCAAAATGCTGTATCATGAACAAATTATATTTGCTCCATCATTATTCTATATGGGTATTTCAAGCCCTGAGCCTTTTTGTAATTCATTCTTTTGAAATGAAGTAATATAGAAATTGGACTTTACTGCAATTATGTTGAGGACTTTTGTATTAATTAACAAGTAACAATACATTTGTCTTCTCTCTTTTTTCTAGTCTGCCAAGATGTTTCATTATGCGGTGTGGACAACGACATGTGATTCGCTGTTTGTCGTATTTGCTGTTGTTTTCCTGGTTACAAGACTTGTGGTTTTTCCTTGCAGGTAAGACTGCATGTCACTTTTTCCTTTACTGTGAAGTCAGTTGTGGCATAAACAATATGGGAGCTGACATGGAAAGAACATGAACTAAAGAGATGTCGTAACACATGTAGAGTTAAAATGTTCAGAGGAAATGCAATTAATTAACAAATATTTCTGCAAGCCATCATGTGAGTTTAATGATGATAGTTGTTCAAAAAGTTATGAGTATATCTTTTAATCCAAAAGCATAATCATGCATTAAAACGTGATTTAAATCAAACCTGTAATCGAAGTAAATTTATTTTCTGGGCGTAGAAATAACATATCCAGAAGTAGAAGTCACAAATAAAATCTTGAAAGCTGCACTTGGCACTCAAATTTTTTTGTATAAAATAAATGTAACAAAAACATTGTTTTTGGACTATGGTGTATGTTTAAAATTGATCAGAGTGTCTAGGAAGTTTTATGTAATAACATTCTTTTTCTGCATGGTAAAAACATTATGTTTTGGTAGCAACTTTACAAAATTGGAAAGATAACAGATCTTCTAATTTAGCTACTGTAGATGATCAATACCTAATATGAAACATTTTTATCTATGAATAAATATACTCAAATTTTCAGTTTCAGATCAGAAAAAAAAATACAAATTATTTATTCATATCTTAATAAATAAGTGGTGAGTGAAACTGAAATGAGAGACTTAAAAGTTTCATTTTAAATACATATATTTATTTATTAGTCATTGACATAGTAAAAAGTAAAACTAAATGTAACAGATTTGTATTTTTGGGTTTATATTGTGAGATTTCACGTGGTGAAACGTCAAACTTGGTCTCGCTGACTGTGTCTTCACATTGTGCCTGATTTTTCAGAATTGTCCACACCACCATGGTGGTGTCTCGTGACTTTTTCCAGCCTTTCTTTGGTTATTATTTCTTCAACGTTCTGCTGTTAGTGCTGCAAGGTCTGCACATCTTCTGGGCCTACCTCATTCTGCGCATGTTATACAAGTTTGTCTTCACGGGCAAGGTGAGTACCTTTAAATCAGCAATGTGACGGAGGTACTGGGCGGAGAAACGTTGATGACCGTTACGTTTTACTTGCAGGTGGAGCGAGACGAACGCAGCGATGAGGAAAGTGAGGTGGATGAACATGAAGAAGAAGAGGAGCCAGAAGGAAAAGAGGGTGAGAGCAACTACAAGCAAAGGAAGGAGACTATCAACTCCAAGCTGACATTGCTGGCTAACAACTGTGTCCTAAACAACCTGACCAACCAGAGGAATCTAAACAGCAGGCTGCGTAAAGCCAGATAGTGGACCTTCCCCCCATTCTGCTCGCTGGAGAGAAACTCAATCTTTTGCTTTGTTTCAACACAGATCATTAACCGTTACAGATCAGGGTAGGACTCAAATCTTTTTTGTGACAAAATAGAGAATCTTTTCATGAATGATGGTAGAGATTTACAACCAGTCTGAGACTTACAGAAAACATAATCAGTCACTTAATAAATCAGTCAGAACAAGGAAACTGTAAAATGTATTTCACATCTACCTTAGTTTGTACATATCATGTGTTTATGTTCTGTATTTTATTGTAATAACTTGTTTGTAAATATCTTAAGGAGCAAGAGACCCCTTTTTTCTTCCCTATTTTTGAAGCGCTGAAGGTTTTATATGAAATATAATTGTTGTTTGTTAAGGTATATATTTAATTGGGACTTATGTAAGGATTGTTTTTTATTTTAATCCTCATTAACATCTTTGTAGTTATTGTACATATTTAATATAAAATACAGGTCATAGGACAGAAAGCTCTTTGAAACCACCTAAGGTTCATAGCAGTTCTAAAGAAAATATTTTTAGTAATATTTGATTCAGTTCTGTGTTTCTATTTGTTTACTAGACATATGTCGCCCCCTGGTGTTTCAGAAAACGCATATACTTGTCAAGAGGAATTTTTTGTGAATGTATGACACTGCAAAAATTGTACTGCTTGTTTTTTTTATGTTTACTTCAACTATACTTGTTCATTATGGTCAAGGAAGCAACATTAGGGTTTGTTGTTGTAGTTTGAGCTGGCATTTTACTTTGTTCCTTAGGCTGCTGGTTTTACACTGATTTACTACAAGAAATATGAATGAAGTCTTTGTACTGGTGCTTTTAATTTTACTGGACAAGCATTCAACTGTGAGTGATGTGGTCAAAATGTCTTGCATACATCATAAAAAGCGCGTCCACTCAGAGACGCTTGCTGCTCAGTTTAAGGTCTCAGATGAAGAGAAGAGTTTCCATTTGGTATTAGCAACTTACTGATAGAACCAAGCATGCATTTATACAGTGAAGTGCACAAGCCGGTGTCTCCTCTGCTGCAAACAAACACTGATATACTTTATTATTCACTAACCCTATGTATTGGTTTTCACTGGAGCTCTCAAAAATGACTGGCTGCTTTCACTGTGCACACATGGCACATCTGCTGCTTTTCTACTGTATCTGAAAGTTGTACAGTGTAAATATTATAGAGGGGAGGTTAAAATAAAAAGGGCTGATTCACTGAATGGTGTACATGCGTTGAGATCCTATTGAATATTATTAAATTGTTTTAATACATTTATAAAGCGGTTACTCTTGACTATTCTGTAGTGAGTGCACATGGATGTTTTGTTCACTGAGTGGCTTGTTGAAAAGTTTAATAAATGATCCATATTTAATAAGTCAGAAAATTTTTATTTGTCCAAATTTGAAGAAAAGCTATTCGTTATATTAACTTTACCAAACTTAAAGGGCATTGCATTGCCACTTACTTGTATTTTCAAACTTTTTTTTTGCAAGTAAATCATGAAAAGGGTTGCATGTATTTGTATTCTGTTATGTGTTATCCTCGTCAAATCCAACTAGAAACTTGCAGCAAGACGTAAAAATTACTGTTCACAGACATTATTCTTCCGACCTGAGTGAGCTTGAGCTATTTTTGCAAAGAATTGTAAAATATTGGTATGTATATACTCCAAAAGACCACAAGCTTTAATTGCAGTGAACGTTTGTTTTATTATTGATTGGGGGTGAATACAAATACACGCCCAAGTCATCAGATTTTAAAGCTTTTCACAACAATGTATCATTTTCTTTCAAGCTATTTGCAGTTTTATGTTGGTCTATCGAAAAAATTCCAATAAAAAGCATAGAAGTTTGTTGTCAAAATGTGCTCTAATGTAAAGAGGTTAAAGGGGAATTAATATTTTTGTAAAGCTCTTTAGTATAAATCACTTTTAGATCAGTTTTCCGAAATAAAGACTTCAGATGTATCATTTTATTTAACAAGATTAAATCATATGACCATCCTCATGGTGACACACCCTCTAAGGGGCAAAGGGCAGGGTACAGCATCGTCTATCTGAATGCAAGTGTCTATGTACGGGTCCAACAGCACCATGCTTGGGAGTGCTTTGTTGCTTTTCCTCTCGCTGACTAGATAGATCTGGCCACTGACGTTGGTACAGCCACAAAAAAACTTGTTCTCCAGACACTCTTCTTTGAGTATCGTCCATTCATCAGTTTCCATGTCAAAACGCAAGGCTTGGCCTCCAAACAGGTAGAGGGCACCATTGAGCTCAGTGGCAACCAGGTCATACCTGAAAGAGAGTTTAAAAATAAAAATAAAACATTTTTTTCTGTTTGAAATATAATTCTTCTTCAATCATTTCAGTTTAGGAATGCGAGAAGCATAGTCTGAGGAGTCATATTTACTCACCGTGGAAACGGTGAATTGGAGACTACATCCCACTGATCCTCCTTCGCCTCATATCTCTGAATTCCTGCATACACATCCCCATTTTCATCTAGACCACATGCAACATAAATACACATTCCCAGAGCAGCTGTGGCCGCCCTCTCCACTGCCCTGACCATGGGGTTCACCCCCTGCCAGCCTTCCTCTGACCCCAGGACCAGCCTCTCTACGTCAGCCACGAGGCCTTCATCCATGCTGCCGCCCAACACATACACAGCTGAATCCAGCCCAATGGAGCAGTGACTGTGTCTGGATTTCTGCATGGCCGGACCATCCAGCCAGCGCTGGTTCCCACATTCGTATATCCTGACCCAGTCCACACTGAACCACAGCACGTCTCGGAAGTAGCCACCTGTGACGACCACATTGTCACCTAAGAAAATTAGAAAATACATCAACAAAAATCCCAGTAGAAAAGAATAGTCTGTAATGTAGTTTTATATATTTCATGTAAAGGAATTAAAACAATTTCTTAACAGTGCCCATTGAATATTTTTATTTATTTTCACTTTACAACCAAAAACTTCAACTTTCTTTATTGGGATTTGATCAAATAAACCAACACCAAGAAGTGTATGATTATGATGTGAAAGGAAAATGTAAAATGGTTTTCATATTGTAACGTGCTTTTGTATTCAACTCTCTTTACTCGAATACCTAAAATCAAATCACTTCTCTTCTGAAATTATCCAAGGTGTAAACAGAGTTCACACATGTGTGAGTTAGAGTTATTTGCAAAGAAGAATAGGCAATAATTGTATTCACTATGTGTACAATACTTCACAAGAATTTCAGCTGGTAGGTTGCCAAAGCAGAATCTTCAAATCGTTATTAGTGTAAGTAAATAATCAATCATCATCCTTTCACTTCATAATCATGCACAACTTTGTGTTGCTTTAATAATGCCTATAACATACATTGAAGTTTGCAGTGTGATAAAAAATTACAAGGGCACAGATCCATTAATAGGGATGGAAGACACTGTACATCTTATAAATTTAGGCCTTAATTTTAGTATACTCATCAATGTGACAACAGTCATTATAATTTTATCACACAAACATTACCCACTGCTGCGACAGAGTACTGAGTTAGGTTCTTTCTCTGCAGAGGTGAGCAGCTTTGCCATCTACCACTCTGAGGGTGAAACTGATACAGAGCCTGTTCTTCCTTATCATGAGGTCCACCCAGGATATACAAAGTCTCGCTGGCTCTGGTTCTCCTCATTGAAGTTCCCACTGACCAAGAAGGTGGATAATATTCATTGAGCTTGCTGATGAGTCTGGCTCTGGGGTCAGAACTTTTCATTTGGGTCAAAAGCTTAGAAAGGAAAGGTAAAGAGAGAGACTCGGGTCTCACCAGCTCAATCAGCTCCAGGAAATGTTCCTCTCGTTTAGGGTCAGATGACACCCAGTGCATGGTGGCCTCCAGGGCCTGATCATCTCTGAAGATGGCCAGGTCATCGCTGGCAAGAAGGTCTGCTAATGTCTCCTTTGAAAGGTGCAGGAAGTCTTCTTGGGATGAAACTGCAGAGAAATGTGTGAGCGCCACCTGTCGTGCTGCGGTGTACAGATGAGTACAACCAAGCTGCCAGGCATAGGCCATCATTCCCAAGCAGTTGGTGAGGTGCAGCTCACGCTCAAGGAACTTGCAGCACAGCAGTCTGGGTCGCTCCAGCTGCAAGAAGTCTGCTGTCTCCAGGATTCCCAGAACATTTTCTCTCTTCAGATCTAGTTTGTGTGTCTTGCTGTACTCCATCAAGACCTTAAAGTATTGCAGCTCTACCCCTTTGATCTCCACATGCCTTTTGTTGCTTTCCACGCCACAGCCAAAAAACAGAGCCCTGAAGTAAGGGCTCTGGAGCGCCAGATGGTGTCGGCTGACATAAAAGCTCTCTCCTACCACCTGCAAGGTAGCGTCAGGAATTGTGTCAGGCTCTGAGGCTTCAACACAGAGGGCAGATTCATCCGGCTCGGTTTTGTTTTCTGGTTGAGGGAGAGGATTCAGTCTACAGCTTTCAGACTCCTGCTCACTGTCAGCTTTTCCGGCCATGTCAACACAGCCAAGCCTATCTGTGTCCCACTTCACAACCCAAAACACCAACTGGTTCTCAGGTCAAGATTATAAATAGACTCTGCCCTGTGAGCAGAGCTTCCACTCCACCAGTAGAATAAAAATAAATAAATAAATAAAATATAGGTGCTTTACACTAAAAGATTAAAAGTCTGCCTAGTAATATCCTAATTGAAGTTGCACAAGAAATTATAACATTAAAAAAATGTTTTTAATGTTTAAGTAATATTATATCCCGCTACAAAAATATGTAACGTTTGGTTTAAAATGTAATTTTTTATTGAGGAAGTATGCTTTTGTTCAAATGTGATAAATATAGCCCAACGTAAAGAGAACAACACGAAATATTAACATTTGATTGTAAAAAATATTGTTAGAAAAATAAAATTTTCAAGTCTGAGGAAACATGTTCTATTTTTTATTGTTCAATAGAGATATTAAAATAAAGTAAACGTTTTAAATTAAA
This sequence comes from Xiphophorus hellerii, assembly GCF_003331165.1. NCBI lineage: Eukaryota > Metazoa > Chordata > Actinopteri > Cyprinodontiformes > Poeciliidae > Xiphophorus > Xiphophorus hellerii. Next base: position 13,841,491 of record NC_045680.1, read on the forward strand.
ACTGCACGTAAAGTATACACGCTTAGACATGAGTACGGATTTATTTCTTTGCGTACGCTTCTCATGACGTCACCCATTGACGTTGAGCGATTTGATTGGTCTTACGTTCCCGGAGTCATGATTTAACTTCCGTGTCACGGAGCTAACATGGCGGTGAGTTCGTTGCACGTTTGCTTTCGTTCTAACATTTATTTAATCTGTCAGATTATAAAACATTATCGGATTTTTTGCTAACCTGGAAGCGTGTTGAGATGAAGAACGGGTTTTCCAGTGTAATTATACAGCTGCTTTGTTTACATTTATGATTACCTCTGTTAGAAAGCTAAGCTCATGCTAATACATTCTAACTGTAAGCGTTTTGTGATTTAAAAACAACATAGCCAAACTTTGGTTTCTGCAGGACAAAGAGAAGAAGAAGAAGGAAAGCATCTTCGACTTGTCTAAATACATCGACAAGACAATTCGTGTGAAGTTCCAAGGAGGAAGAGAGGGTAGGTGGCTTATATGTGCAGATGAGCTAAAGGTATTCAGTCAGGTTTTAAATACACTGAGTGTTGCCTCTTTTGTTTCTCAGCCAGCGGCGTTCTGAAAGGGTTTGATCCACTGCTAAACCTGGTGCTGGACGGCACGATCGAGTATATGCGAGGCAAGTAGACAAGTTTTAAGGCTTTAAAGCTACATGAGAGGAGTTTAAATAACCAGAGGACTGCTGGCACTTCATCTCTTGCTCAGCCCAACATTACTTTGTATTCAGTTCTGCATCCAGGGCAAAAAAAAAGTCGCTGATATACAGCCATTGTAAAAAGGAAGAGCTCCCTTTTTCAAAGTTTTATGCATACACATATATTGGGTTTTGCTAAATGGAGAATCCATGTGATGTGTGTTTTTCTTTGATTGTTTTGCTGTGAAAATAGTTAAGTGTTGTCAGAAGGTTTTGGTGTAAGGCACGCGATTTGTGGTTATGAATAAAGAGGGCAACAAAGTTCCTAACCAGAAAAAATGTCCGTATTTAAAAGTCAAATTTATTTTTAAGATAATACAAAGAAAAATTCAGGTCTGCAAATATTTGTCTACAAGTTAGGTTTATTTTATTTTATTTTTTGGACAGGATTGACCATTGCTGTTCCTGGAGAAACGAGTTAATTATATCAGATCTCCTTATGCAAAAATTGTTTTTGTCTTTATTTGCTTACTTCTATGCAAAAGGAATCTCCTTGAAAGGCCAAAAACCTTTTAAAATCTGATCTTTGTCATAAAGCTCTTTTAATGCACACCCTTAATACAAAGTTGAACACAGAACTACTTGTCTGGCTGCAATCTGATTTTTGTAGTCTGAACTTGGTGTGAATCTGTGTGTAGATCCAGATGACCAGCTGAAGCTGACAGAAGACACCCGGCAGTTGGGGCTGGTGGTCTGCAGAGGAACCTCCGTAGTGCTGATCTGTCCTCAGGATGGCATGGAGGCCATACCAAACCCCTTCATACAGCAGCAGGATGGCTAACTCTTTCGTTAGCTGCTTAGTGGCACATATTTGATCTTTTTTGTTTGTTCATGTTTTCATTCTTTCTTTCTTTTTTTTTAACCCATTACAGGACAGTTCTAGTTCATAAAACAAACCTGTTGACTTAAGTTAAAAATCTACCACAAAATGAATCAAATGCACTTCACCTCTACTTTTTATGTAGTGTGCAAATGTTGCAAAGTTTTGTTTGTAAAGACCCCAAAAGTCTGGGAAGTGTTGACGTGACAATTTTATTTTATCTGTAGTATCTTTTATAATTCTTTGTTTTTGATAAGAAAATAAAGTGGAAAATCTAATTTTGCTGGGTGTTATAAGTCACTTTTTCTGTACATATTTACCAGAAAAGCAAGGCTCTGGCATGAGTAGTTGTTTGTACACATGCATCTTAAACACAGTGATATATTTCAAGTGGTAACTGTTCATTTTAAGGATAAAAGGTTACAGCTAAGATGTTAGTCTACTTAAAGTACATGCATGTGCAACCTGGTCTTTGGTGCTCTTGCATTAATTACTGGGTCGAGGCTCTGTAACATGGAACCTATGGTTTCTTTAATAGCTGCCTTTGGCTCATCTGCATCACTTAATCTCTATAGGTTTAAAGTCAGTGGGGACAGGTGCACAGTCCCAAAGGAAAACGTTTATCGGGATTCATTAGTACACTGAAGCATAAAGTAAATACATTTTTCCCGGTAGATGTCTTAATAGGCTTTGGAGCCATGTTTTCCTGTTTCAAATTTAATTTAATCTGAAAAGAGGACTTTAGAAAACTGAACCATAGTCATTTCATTTTAATCATTAGTCCAAGAAAGACCCGTCTCTGATTAAGGAGTAGTTTGACGTGGGGAACACAACAGCCAAAGCCCATCTCACAGTTAAGTTTGTGTGGGTTTCACTCTTAAAACACCCACTCCTTATGTCTCTCCTCCAAACTTGAATAGACTTTGTTTCATATGTTTGAAGACTACAGTAATCCTTTTTGCAAATTGAAATTGTGTAATTGATCTATGTAATATACAAGTCTGTTTGATTTGCGTTACTTAAATGAATTTATTGAAATGTACCTGTGGTGGTTCCCAGAAGCGGTGAGCTCAGTGACCTGTCAACAGACCACTGAGTTCACCTTTTCATGCAGTAACAGAAGAATTTAATGATGATCTTTAGAGGGGAGTTTCTGTGTTTGAAGATAAGCCATTCAAGCTTGTCCACACACAAAGACACATTTGTGGTATTAGCCGCTTTAAGACAGAATCACTTTAAGGAGGGGCAAGAGATTAGGTAGCAATGCTTATTTTTGGATTGTTCCTTTGAAGATAACATTGGTATGGATGTCTTAGTGAATAAGATGAGGGTTTTTTTTCTAAAAGAGGAGCCTCGGTTTGAATGGAATTTGTACTGCTAACAGAAGCTGTATTCCTCTGCAAGTCTCTGATGGGTTTTCAGGAGCTATGAATAAAAATGGTGGAATAAAAAGGCCAAATTCCTTCGGGCTTTGCTCCTCCTCTGCTGCTCAGTCACTGTGTCAATAGAGCACAAGCTGCTCTGTTGGAGGAAGGCAAGGAGCTATACTAAATACCTGCTTTTTGTTATTTACCACATTATAGAGCGCCCACTAAACGCTCTTTAGTGGGCATTTTAAATTTTCCTCCAAACTATGGGAGATCACAGGTGACAGGAGGAACCGCTGTGTACACCTGGGTGGGACCAAACAGGATCAGGACAGATGGACAGAGAGCTGAGCAGGGATTTCTGAGGCTGAATTGAACCTGTTAGAGTAAACAGAAACGGTGAGTTTCCTGAGGTATAAGGACCTGACCCAGCCCCAGCTCGGGGGCAACAAATAGCGGACCTGCTTGGCCCAATTCCCCCTTGTCCTCCGTCTGTGTCTCTGTTCCTGAGAGAACTGTGGGTCATCTTTGTCTTCGCCTCGCAGAATAATGACAGAAGAAAGAGGTGAGTGCGGCTGCTGCAGGCAGCAGAAAGTCCTGGCTGTTTTTATTGTTGCTCAAGGTGATCCTCATTCAGTCAATGAGCGTAGAAAGACATCATTCAGGAAAAAAACAGTTTTGGAACATCTGGTCCATTTATTGGTGAACATCATGGCCTCTGTGGTATTCTTTACTCAGCCCTCAGCCTGCACTTCTTAGTGGTTTGTTCTCAAGAGATTTCCTGTTTTTCAATCAGTCGTTTCAAAAAGATGTTTAAGAATTAAGCTTCAAGTTTCAGATTATTCTCTGTTTATTTGAAAGGCGCACATTGCAATTTAAAATCTAACCTTTTTATCAAACAAAATAAAGCTCTAGTTTTTGATTTGAAATGCTTTTCCTACTGGGTGGGGTTTAATTAAACTTTTTTCCTTCATTCCTTCCTTCATTCCTTCACCCTACAAATTCTTGGCAAAACCTTTGAAGCTAGGTCTGATTAAATGAAGAATGTAAATACTCACATATTCTTAAATAAATGTCTGGACTTTGAGTAGGCTATTCTAACTCATGAATATGCTTTGATCTAAACCAGTGTTTCTGAACCCACTGTCTTTCATGTTTAAGAGCCTCAGCATGCATCTAGTGCTGCTGAAGTCTGCTAATCAATCCTTTATTTAAGTCAGGTGTGTTGCAGGAAGGAAACTTCCAAAGACCAGGGTTGAGAAACATTGATCTTAACCGGTTCATTGTTGCTTTGGCTGCATGTTAAGGGTTATTATCCTGCTGGAAGGTGGGCCTATACTCCAGTCATGACTCTTTTGCTGCCTCCTATAAATTTTCTTTCAGGATTACCTTGTATTTAGTCCCCTCTTTTATTCCCATCAACTTTGTCCACCTTCATCTTGTGTACTGATCTAAAGCATCCCCATAGCATGATGCTACTAACACCATGTGTTATTGTGAGGATGGTGTGTTCAGGCGGAAATGCAGCATCAACTAAACAGCATTAAACATGTAGGTCACAAAGTTCCGTTTTGTCTCATCTGCGTCTTGGCTGCTGATGGAAATCTCTTCTAGTCTGGTTTATTTTACTGTGATTCTGTTTTATCCTTAGACTCGGTTCACTCTATGCACCCATCACTGTGAAGACAGTTGAATGTGAGGCTGGAGCTGGGAGTCCAAGATGGACATCAGTAAGGATGGCAGTGGACACTCCAACACTGGCTGTCATAAAGGCATTGTTGCAGTCTGCATCATCCTTTTCCTTATCGTTGGCATCTTTGCAGGCCTCGCTATTGGTGAGTCACAAGAGTTTTTATAGTTATATTAATTACAAAACATGGTGGTTGTTTTTTTTTTTGTTCCTTTGACACCAGTTATATAGTTGTAAAAAAAAAATTGAATTCCCCATTAAGGGGCCAGTACTATGTTATACAACAGCAAGTTATAATGTTATTTCCTCTTCAAAAGCATACCTGGAAAGTTGCTTTGATTCTTTCATGCATGTATGAGAAATCATTGAGTCTCCTGTGGCAGCCATTCAGGGCTGCAGCAAATGCTTGTTTTCACAAACCGCCACCTTTTCCAAGCCAAGCTTCTGCCTCACAGAGCCCCCTCCCCATCCACTTCCCCTTTCAGCTCCTTCAGACTAGTGGCAGCTGCAATTAGCAAACACCTTGTGGAACTACGCATCAGCTGAGCTCATCATGTGAACTACTCATTGCAAATGTAGTCGTGCCCTAATTTATAACTACAAGAAGTTGGTTTTATTTCACAGAACATTGTTAAAGTTCCCATCTTTTCTTTAGAAACGCATGCAGGTTGTTGTGGGGTGTCCTATTTTTCTTTTTTTTTTTTGACATGACTTTATAATGATGACTTTGTGCATCCAAATATGTAAAGTCTTTTAATGGTGATAAGAATCTGCTGTTTCCTATGCTTCTTTTGTTTTAATTGAAAGCTAACATTTCCCCTCTTTCGCTGGCAGCATACCTGCTGGAGGAACCGCATGATTTCTTGGAAACCGTGGAGCTGAAGGGACTCAAGTACAGTCCTGATCTGGAGGATGGAAACTCTGGTTTCTCTATAATACTTTCCTCAGCTTTAAAGTCCAAAGTGAGGGCTGAAATATCATATGGTACAATCTGAAACATTTATGCAGAAGGATAATATTGTAATTTATTTTGCTATTTCAGGTTAAAGATATCTTCACTGCCTCATTGATATCAAAACATTATTATGGCTGCAGCATTATTGCGTTTGGGTAAGTAAAAAAGGTAGTTTAACCAAGAGAAACTGTCTAAGATAACACACTGAAGTGTGCTTACTCTTTTACAGTAGCATACATGGTGATGTGATGGCAACATTAAGACTGTTCTTCAGGGTATCCAAAATCCAGCAGTATTCAGAAAACTTTGTTCAAGACCTGCTGAGCGCAGGGCTCAGCTCGGTGTTGCATGGGAAACCACTAGAGGTGCCTGGGTTTGGACAGATCAGCGCTATTGTCTTATTGGGTAACTATCATCTTGATGATGATGATAATGAGCAAGTGAGAGAAATAGGGATATCAGAGCTAAATGTTTAATTTCCAACAGGAGCCAGTGGGAAGTCGTTTTATGTAATTGGAGATGAGATGATAGGTGAGTTATTACGTTTTTTTGTTTTTCTAGCTTCAAAATCTCTGAATTTTTGAAATATTCTGTTTTAATTTATGTTGAAGATTTTTTATTTAATCCAAAAACTTGGATTTAAAATACATTAAGTCTGTGGTGCCTGTATAAGCTTCATTCATACCAATTTAACTTTTTACATTTTGTCATGGGACACAACCACAAACCTTCATAATTTTGGAAGGATTTTATGTGATAAAGGACCCGGTGTACAGTTATGAAGTGGAAGTGAAATGATACAGAAAAAACTCAGAAAAGTTACATCAGTTAACAGACAGGAAAATGAAGATCCTATGGTGAAGAAGTTTAAGTCAGAGTAATGTTCATTGCCTGGCACAACTGTAACACTAAATTGACAGTCTGGTAAAAGAATGGGCTCAGATTTACATCTGTAGATGTGGAAAGTTGTTATACACCAGTCCCATAAAGCCTGCAGCTGTAACTGCAGCATAAGTCTGTACTATGAAGTATTGATTCTGGAAGGCTGAATGCAAATGAACTCCTCACTTTCTTAGATTCTTATGTGCATACTTTTTGGAAAACCATTCATAATATTTACTCCTTTAAACCCTGATTAAAAACATTTGATTTTGTGGTTGTAACAAAATAAAATGTGAAAAAGATCAAGAGATATGAATACTTTAACAATATGAATACCTTAACAGGCAACTTCTTCTGCTTCTTCTCTTACAATTTCAGGATTCCTTTTAAAATATTTTATTGCCCAAAGTCACTCTCTCCCACCCTCATCTAATTCCCTTCTCTTGCATGTGGGATTTTCAGCAAGGTGTCCAGAAAATGCTTACACTTGTGAAAACGGGGAATGTATTGCCAAAAAAAACCCCGCGTGTGACTTCATCCCCGACTGTGCAGATGCATCTGATGAGGCTCGCTGTGGTAAGCAGCTTCAGAGTACAAGTGTTTGCTACACTCAATGTCAATATCAAGCAGACACAGTTTGCAGAAAACCCAGCACACATTACAAATACAGATCTCCTCTGTATTGATGTTGATCCTGAACAGACTGCGGCTTACGCCCGGCAATGGGGAGTCGGATAGTTGGTGGTGAGGACGCCCGCCAAGGCGAGCTGCCCTGGCAGGTCAGTCTGAGGTACCACTGGAGGCACACATGTGGAGCCTCCATCATCAATGAGCGCTGGATCATCAGTGCAGCACACTGCTTTGAAGGGTATTTTACTTGTATGTGATTATTTATTTTATATTTATCCATCTTGAACATTTTCCAAGGCTTGTATCTTTTCTCATTTCAGTGCCAACAATCCCAGTGAATGGACAGCACTGGTTGGAGCCAAGCTGGCCAACGGCATAGAGGCCGAGTCAAAAACTATTAACATCAAGTCGATAATTGTCAATCCTGAATACGAACCCATGACCAGCAACAACGATGTGACTGTCCTGGAGCTGGAGACGCCCCTCACCTTCAACTCCTACATCCAGCCTGTCTGCATTCCCCCTCCGTCCCACGTCTTTGAGCCCGGTCAGAGCTGCATTGTGTCTGGGTGGGGCGCTCTGCAGCAGTTTAGCAGTGAGTTTGCGCATGCAAACACTTTATTCCATCAAATCCATAATTTAAAACAGAACACAACTAACATTAATATTAGATTTATGTTTATAGCAACATGTTGTCCTAAATATTGCCTTGTGACATCAGTGTTCCTTCAATAAGTATTGTTTTTTTTGGCCTGCATTTATTTCTCCCATGCACACACTAATTAAAAATAGAAGCTTATTTGCAAATTCTCTATGACTTTACCAAGTCACGTATTGATTTGCACTGTGTTCTTCTTCTGTTGTTCAGCACATGTCCCTAACACGCTGCAGAAAGCGTTGGTTAAGATCATAGACTCCAAGGCGTGCAATCAGTCATCTGTGTACAGAGGTGCTATTACTCACAAAATGATGTGTGCTGGATTCCTGCAGGGGAAGGTGGACTCCTGTCAGGTCAGTGGAAGCTCACATAAGGTGGAGTTTATAATTTTCAAATTTTGTCCTGCAGCATTTATTGGAGATCTCTTATGTCAAAGGTGATTCATTCCTAAAATAAATCCTATGGGGCGTGCCGTGGTGGTGTAGGGGTTAGCGCGACCCATATTTGGAGGCCTTCAGTCCTCGACGTGGCTGTCGCGGGTTCGACTCCCGGACCCGACGATATTTGCCACATGTCTTCCCCCCTCTCCTTCCCCGTTTCCTGTCATATAAGGGACACTAGAGCCCACAAAAGACCCCCTGGAGGGGAAAAATAAAAAATAAAAATAAATAAATAAATAAATCCTATGGGTAGAGTTGTTGTGATTATCTGCTATCTTAATAAGGACAAGTTTTATAGGAAATTGTCCTGTATAAGAACACTGTGGCTAATAACTACAGAGGCTAACAATGGCTATTAGCCTCTGTAAAGAAAACGTTATAAGATTCAGGAATTTTAATTTAAGATTTTGTGGCTTAGTTAGACAAACTTCTGGCAGGATTCCTTCAGTTAAACCCATGTCCATGTGTCTGACCTGCAGGGTGACTCTGGAGGGCCCCTTGTGTGCGAGGGCGGACCCGGGAGGTTCTTTCTGGCCGGGGTGGTGAGCTGGGGTGTGGGTTGTGCCCAGGTCAACAGGCCTGGAGTTTATGCCCGCGTCACCAAGCTCAGAAACTTTATTTTAAAATACACAGATCCAGCTTTGGTCAATGACCAAGTAAAGCCTGGTCCAACAATACCAGCCCCATTGACCAGTAAGTCCTCTGGGAGCCTCCCAGTGCCTCAGAGCATGGCAATGGATGAACCTGCTGGAGTCCCTCAACCTGGTAATGTGGCCGTCAAAACTGGGAATTTATTTCTTATTACAAATAACCCCATGCCCATGACATTAATACTGTTATGTATTCCAGCCACAAACTGCAGTGAGAACTTCCAATGTGGCTCCAGTTTGTGCATCAGTAAAGTCAACCCGGAGTGTGACAGAATCCCCGACTGCCCCAATGAAGCCGACGAGAAAAACTGTGGTAATGTTTATGGGCTTAAAACACAGTGAATGTTGGGTTTCGACAACTTGGTACTTGAGCTGTGTCTTTGCTCCAGACTGTGGTGTTCGTCCTGCGCTGGGCGTTCAGCGGATCATAGGTGGAGTCACGGCTCGGCGGGGAGAGTGGCCGTGGACTGGCAGTCTGCAGTACCAGAAACAACATCGCTGTGGCACCACGCTCATTCACAAGAAGTGGTTACTGACTGCTGCACACTGTTTTAACAGGTACAAATATCTCCAATAAAATAAACATGTTTTAATCATAATAACATGCCTCAACTTACAGTTTTATTACATGGTTTTCATCCATAGTGATTCTAGCCCCACTGAGTGGGCTGTAAGCCTCGGGTCTGTGCTGCGGTCTGGGTTAGGCGCGTTGGTTATTCCCATACAGAGAGTGATCATCCACCCAGCTTTCAATGGCACCAACATGGACCATGATGTGGCTCTGGTGGAGCTGGCAGTCCCGGCCCCGGTGTCCTACACCATCCAGCTGGTGTGTCTTCCCTCGCCGGCGCATCTCTTCCTGGAGAACTCAGAGTGCTACATCACAGGCTGGGGATCCATGAAGGAAGGAGGTGAGAGTCACACAAAACTTTTTTATGTTACATGTTTTTGATAACCAAACAAATTTTAATATAAAATAATTCCTGCATATCCATAAAAATTATTATTTTTACTATTATCCGAAAAGAAAATCAATCTAAACCAAACTGACCCTATGTCAAAAGGTAATTCCCACATTAAAATTATACCTGGTAATGCCACCTTTAACACCGAAAACTATCCTCAAGAGTTTGAAATAATCAGCAATGACTATCAACATTGCTGATTAGGTGTTTGAAGCACCTCAGCACAATTTAAGGTTACGTATGTCCAAATTATATATATTATGATAAATATTGTGGTTATGTATGATTTTTAGAGGTAATCTCACCTTAAGTAGGTATTACTAAGCATATGAAATTTTGTCACAATAATCATTAAAACCGGAAATAATTTCACTCATGTTCCATTTGATGAATTGGATAAAACGTTTGAATATTTTGCTAATTTTTATTATTAAATATTAGTGGCATTTTCACCCTTTTTATTAAATATCTGAATCAAAAGTTTAATGTTTCTAAAATTTCATGAACTGAAACAAAAGAGTAATTTTTTTTTAATGTTTTCTTTACACTTCCCTAGGAGTGCTGAAAAACTTCTATATTTTTTTTACATTGAAAAAACAACAGTTGTTCCCCAGATTCAGTAAATTAGAATATTATTGAATAATGCATTATATGAACTAATTAAACACGATTGAATGTTTGAAAGCCATTAATTTGGTTAATTACTTTCCACACAATTAACAAAAGCATATCATTTAAAATTAAAATATTACATAAAACCAATAAAAAGGAAAAACATTTTTAATACAGACAGATAGCCTTAATAAAGGTTGTCAATTCTCAAAAGACACTTTTAATCTGACAAATGAGCCTCACCAGAACACACCTCCTAATTTATTGAATATGACTGTGTATAAAACACTTTTCACAATGTATTTCTTTATGAAATTTCTATTCATTATTCTACAAAATACCATTATATTTGCTACATTGAAGTTTTTGTACCATTTTTTAATAATATTGATGCATTAAGGATAATTACTTCCCCCAGGCTCTCTGACCAACCTGCTGCAGAAAGCTGCCGTGAACATCATTGATCAGGAAGACTGTCAGCTGTCATATGGCAACGTGCTGACTCCCAGCATGATGTGTGCCGGATTCATGGCGGGAGGACGGGACACCTGCCTGGTAAGAAACACCATGCAATATCATTTTAAAAAGAAACATATCTGTGCCTGTTTTTATGCCAAGCTTCTGGGTGGTCCACTCTTGGCAGTTTGTGGGCAGTAACAGGAAGCTCTGAGGGGTTCTGGAAAGTTGGGCCATTTTTTAAACAGTGGTTGAGTAGTTCAGTGAGAGCAAAGTGAAGCTCTCCCTTCATACCTTAAAGGTTTCTAGGACTGTGGAAACCCAAATATGGCAGAATGAAGTCGCAAGACATTAGAGAAGAAAGAAGAATGTGGTAAAAGTTGACTTTTTTGAATTATCTTAGGCACATCTAACCTTGTTTAATTGTCCTTTGATAAAAACAAAAAAACAAAAAGACTAAGGCAGGAATGTTTCCTGCCTTAGTCAAAGCACCTGGTCACATAATTTCATTTTTAATTATGTTATGTTAATTAAACAGCTCTGGAAAAAATTGAGATGACTTAAAATGATCAGGGTTTCTCTGATTTTACTCCCTATAGATATATGTTTGAGTAAAATGAACATTGTTCTTTTATTCTATAAACTACTGACAACATGTATCTGAAATTCCAAGAAAAAATTTAGTATTTATTTGCAGAAAATGAAAAATGGTCAAAATAAGGAAAAAGATGCAGCTCTTTCAGGCCTCAAATAATGCAAAGAAGACAAGTTCATAATCATTTAGAAACAACAATACTAATGTTTTAGTTCAAGAAGAGTTCAGAAATCAATATTTGGTGGAATAACTGAGGTTTTCAATGGGGGTTCAGTGCAGCGGTCTCGTAATTTTTTTCCAGAGCTGTATTTTTGATATTATTTTATTCTTGCTCAAAAATTAACTAAACCTGTATGTTTTTTTTACTAAAACCAAAAAAATAGTGTACATTTTTAGAAAAAATTATTTGTACCTATAGTAGATGGAGCTGAGGCAAAAAAGAAGTTTCAGGTATTTGCTTTTTTAAAACATAGAAAAAAATAATAGTTGATTGCTTTCTATTTCTTTGGTTTTAGAGTTTGCTTTAATCTCTCTCCAAAAAACATTTTTGCTGTATTTTATCAACTTTAAATAAAGGGTGACTCAAAGTCTGGTTTGATCAAATGTTAAAGGATATTTAGTTTAAAATGAAAACAAAAGCTAAAAATGTGGTTACTAAAAACATATACTTCTTGTATATATATTTTTCAAGTGAAAAAAAATAGAATTTAAAATGTTAACAAAATTTATATTGCTCTAGTTTTTCCAAATGTCCATTATATCACCTGTAAGTTGCAGTCAGGTGCCATAAATAGCCCAAAGTTCCCCTTTTATTTGCCAGAGACCTAAAAATGAGGCCATTTGTATTTTGGTTTAAATAACCAAACTCTTGATGTTTTCAGGGGGATTCTGGTGGGCCGTTGACGTGCCGCCATCACTCTGGCCCGTGGTTTATCGCTGGTGTGACCAGCTGGGGACACGGATGTGGACGAACTGGTTTTCCAGGGGTTTATACTCGGGTGACCTCTGTCAGGAAATGGATATCAACACACCTACCTTTTTGATGAGGGAGGAAAAAAACTGTCTGTAGAGAAAAACTTGTGGAAACAGAGGATTTTACTGGTACTTCTTCTCCACATTCCCATACTGTACAAGGACTAAAGTCATGCCAAAAGCCAGATAAACATTCCCTCATTTAACAAAACCCTGACCTATGTGTCATTGGTGCTGTTTGCAACACTGTGCAATAGCCTAACCTGGACCATTCAACATGTACTGATGAAACAATCATCAGCTATGGGTAACTCACTACCAACAGTTGCATGATTAAAATTATTTATTACACTTATTTATTTTCCTGGTAGGTATGAATACTGGTAAGGGTGCTGTTTCTTTTATTTTTATACCGTCTGAGAGTACACTGACCAGCCTCAGCATTAAAAACCACTGATCAGCATGGATCTGCTTATTGCAGTGCTGCATGATGCTGGCGATCCCTGCATCCTGACATTTATAGGGATGTTCTGAATTCCTGCAAAGTTGCACCTTTCTACACAATATTAATGTCTCAGGTATGGCACAAAAAACAATTTTATATGGCCTCCAAATTTGGATTGCAACCTGATTGTGCAACAATGGGATGTGCAGTAATATTATAGTTCTTACTCATTTCTTAAATATGATTGCCTCTGTACCTCATCTTTAGAGGTAATTTATTTTTTAAAAAAAGGTTGGATTTTTAAAGTTTTCAGTGAGATTAAGATGCTACAGGCTTTTTACTCATCTATCCCAGCTAAGCTAGCAAATTTATCTGAGGTTGTTAGAAAGATCTGGGGTGCACAAACATTCAGCTGGTGTTCAATGCTGTTGATAAACTGTGTACTGTTCTTATAGGTTCATTTATTTTTCTTTAGAAATTCAATGTCATATTTTTAAGACAAGATGGGTTTTCTTGGGAAAGTGTGTGTAAAATCTACTTAGACTAACTTGAGCTTTATAAATGAAACTTGTAGTGTTCTTTCAATCATACTTGATGAGACACACAGAGAAGTTTCTGATTAACCAGATTTATTCTTTTTTTTTTTCAATTAAAATAATTTCTTTTTGCACACAATTCCTCTGCAGTCGGTGCTTACAGGCTTCTCTCACTCAAACTATGCAGGTGGGTTGTACTTCCCTGTATGCCTGAGCAGCTACACACACAGAGCTGAGAACAGTGCTGTATCCTGACTGTGTGAAGCAGAGCCCGGCTGAAACAAGCCCACCACTGTGGAAGGGCAGCAGCTAGAGTAACACATAGGAAACATGTCAGACAAAACAGTTTTGTTCTTCAGCTGTAGCTTGATATAGGCTGGATGGAGGGCTGTGAATGTCAGTTGTGAGACTTTAAAGTTACAGTTAATGTTGCCAACAGGACCACATTATGTTTATTATAATTAGGTAAAAAGTTTTGCTTGTTTATGTTTTGGCTCAGAGCCCCAGTGGCATTCTGAGACAGGATTCCAGGTGAAATCCTCTCCACCTGCAGGCTGAAGGAGTTAGCAAGCTTTATCCAATAACATTAACACATCAACTGTCAGCCAACTTAGTCTAAGCCAGATTTGTGAGCGTCTGAGGAGGATGTAGCTGCAGGCAAAATGCATAACTAGAGGGGAAATCAATTAAAAAGATGCATAGATATTGAGTGGCATTTGTGATTTATAGAGTGTAAATGCATAAGTTCTAGGAGGGGATTTAACAGGGTTTTACAGGGTCTATCTGCAGGCTTCACCAGTGTGGCTTCATTTTCTTCTGTTTTTTCTTCAATGTACCCTTGTTAGCATGTAATGTGTTTCTGTCCAGTCCGATCATTTTTCCAGTTAAACAACAACCTTTGCACCATCTGTTACTGCATTTATTACATATAACAGGAATAATTAAACTATATTGGCAAACTTTTCCTCAAAAGTAAAAATAAAGATGTCCACAAGGATTCTGTTACGGGTCAGTGTCCACAGGCCTCATCTGTCTATGATAGTGACAGACGAGGGGGTGTTGTGCTGCTGACGTTGTACACCTGCTCCAGTGCGGCACTGTGCTGGTCCTCATTCTAGCAGCAGCGACCCGACAAAGAGAAGGAGGTAGCGTGTTTTGAAGTTCTTTCACATTCGAGCTCGTTCTCTCTGCAGCCTGGAGTTGTATGTTCGGGACACGGTGTTCCAGGCGTCCATATATCTGTCCATGCACATGGCGATGCATTTCTGAGAGGGGAAAAAAGAAAGAAAACAGGTGCAGCATCTTGTAAGAGAGATGTTTAAGTTCTGTTTTTAAAGGGCAAAGAAAGCCCTTAGATTTATTGTTATCAATATTGAATTCCTTTGACAGACATATATTGCAAAGAAGGTTGCTATTTGAAATATTGTGCAGCACTAGTTGTTATGACAAAGAAAAAAAAAGCTCAACTTTTAATTATTGCATTATTATGTATCAAATGAATTGTTCAGATCAGGTTTATTTCTCGGATTTCTTTTGTCCGACGGTCATGTCTGAAATTGAACGTTTCAGTGTAATGTCAGGAGTCAGTGATTAATCAATTAATGGATTAACTTATTGTTACAATGTGTATTGAAAATAAGACACAGTATGTGATTACTACACGTAGTACATAATTACACATTACATTATTTTATGTAATGTATAGTTACATTTGCAACTTCTTTAAAATCCTTCTAAATGTTTAATTAAAAAAAATACTTATTAAAATGTGATATTCATAAGGATTAGTTTAATGAACCTTAAACATCAACTACAAATTTGACGCTTTGAGATAATTTCTATGCTCTTGCGGTCCCCCTATCAGCTTGGTTAGCTTGCATAAGCAGAGCAGATATAGAAATAACCAAAGGCACATGGCAGATATTACACGGTTACATCGCGATCATAACTACATCATCTAAACGAAACAAAAAAAAAACATACAAAAAGTTCATACAAACTTCTGAGTCGGTGAGGGCTGTAATAAAGAAAACTTTGGCCATCTCTAAAACTCATACCTGTTCAGAATTGTCCAATGAGCTTCCAGGCTTTCCTATACACTTCTTGAAGCATTTATCAGTCATTCTCTGAAGCATAAAAACAGTGGTCATTGTAACACTTTACAGGCATTCGGAGTGGGTAACACAAGCAAACTTGTATTAAAACCAGTGATTATTTTAAAACATTCTTTTCTATACTAGCTGACAAATTATCGGCTGTATCAAACTATATTTGCAGTGGCAATCACACGTAACACACAGCTTAACTGTATCTTGTTAGCTTAGCATCAAAGATCCATTGGTTTACCTGCAGGAGCTCCTGAGCGTTAGCCACCGCGATTTGGACCTTAACCTGCTCCATGATGGTCCCGGCGTCTATTTTACCACCGGACCCTCCTGCTGAGAAGTCTGACCCGAACCCGTCCATCTCTACTTCAGATACTTTATTAAGCTGGTTTGCGGCCACACGTGCAGACTACAGCTGCAAGGTTTCATACAGTTTCCAGTGCCCTTGACAAAGAAGGAAGACGCTAGACGTCATTTCCGTCAAAAAATTTACTCTGCATCATGGGAAATGGAGTTCTGTAAATAGACTCAAAGTAACATTCCTCTTTCAGTAATTCAATATTTGTCTTATTTATACCTATCAGCTGTAAAAAAAAAAAAAAAAAAAAAAAGACAAAAAATAAAATCTTTCTAATTGAAAAAAAAAAAAAAAAAAAAAAAAAAATATATATATATATATATATATATATATATATATATATATATATATAATTTTAAATTGAAGCTTTTAAGCCATGAAAAGGAAGCTAGCAGAGTCATCCCAAATGGTGGCACCTTTTGATAGCAGCCATTTGGCTCGCTGCCCAGGACACAGCTCTTAGAGGATATCCCAAAAAATAGTGAGTATTATTTGTTTATAATAATTTATAATATTATTTGTTTATAATAATAAATTCTGTTTGAATTTATTTCTGAGATAAATAAATTCTGTTTGAATTTATTTCTTGGTTAAAACAGTGTTTCCCTACCCTGGTCCATAAAGCACACTGCCCTGCCTGCTTTAAATCAGGGGTCTTCAAATCCAGGCCTTGAGTGTGTCCCTTGGTCTAACACACATGAATCAAATGGCTGAATTACCTCCTCAGGACGCAGTCAAGTTTTCCTGAGTCCTGCGGATGCTGCTGACTTCAGGAGTGTATTATCGCTTGAAACATCAGAAAACATTATAATATTCTTTAAAGATGGTGTTACGAAGCCATAAGGTTTTCTGTAATGTTTGAATTCTAGAATGTATATACAGTATATGATCCTTTGTCTGTGAAATATTTGTTACCTGTTGGGTGTGTCCTTGTAGTGGCCATCTTGGAACCCTGGTAAGGAAGAGGCCCGCCTCAAATCCAGTTCTTTTTTAGAAGGAGCTGTGATGGATGTTTGATTGGCTGGTGGTAAATTGAGAAGGTGGGAATAACCAGTATATAGGTGGACTACTGGCTGTAGCAGAGACTGACTGATGGGAAAGCTGCCATTTGGAACTGTGCTATGATGCTGGAGGCCTAATAAACCAGCTTTGTTTATTGCACAGCCAAGTTTGCTGATTTCTTTCCATCCACACTACACCTCTCAGTGTAACAGATGGTAAAGTACTGTATTAAAAATCAGTTAACAAGCAGCTAAAGTTCAAAGAAAAGGTTGGAAATGGTTCAGAAATCCTTTAGACATATTGCTGAAGATGACTTTTAATAATTCTAAAACTCAAGACTTTTGTCAGTAAAGACTTAAAAGTGGGACTAATTTGTGTTAACAGTTTTTTAATGATTATTGTTTGTTCTATACAGTCAGAAGGTCCAGAGATTAACAAAGTTTTCTGTATGGGTAGTTATGAGTTGGTCTAAATCTCAAACCCTCATCATGTACATGCGTTATTGGACATTTACCACAAGGTGGAGACACACTCCACACTGCCAAATCAGAGCAAAAAAGCTAATCAGAGCATTTTTCTAAATGTTGTACCAACAAATACTGCTGTATTGTTCACAAAACATTGATATTTTTATTGCCTTCTTAGGGATGCTACCTTTAACCCACTGCAAACATCTATGAACTGAGTTTAAACATTGTTGGTTTAGCATAGAAAACCCTTTATCTTTTATTTGGGATAAAGGCAAGACAGTTTAACACCAATATTTCCACAATTCATTGAAGGATCTCTAAATATTCAACATTCTTTAATGATTTGAACCTTTTATTTGTTCATTGCTGAGACCTTTGGAGGGAAGATGACCCCTATAAAGACTCCACGCCTTATGTTTCAGACGTTGACCTCAGTGGGAAGACCACCTGGCTTGAGTGAACAAACATGTGGCGCAGTGAGCCCTTTGGCAACAATAAAGTAACGGTTACTGTTCTCCAAACGGACAGTGGTGAACTGAAGACTCCTAGGGGCATTAGGGGATAATTGTGGGGGGTCTGATGAGTGGCGGGCCTCCCTTTGAGGATTTAATGAACAGTTACACAATGCTTGTATAGAGGAACAAGCACAGAGCCCACAGAAGGTTTTGGCTGGTGGAGGGGGAGGGTCATAGAGCAGCAAAATGAATTAACCCGAGATTATAATCATGAGTTCATTATTCTAATCTCTTTAAAATCTTAATCTCCTTCAGGCACTCTTGTGTGTATGAAAGCATTTGGTCCAGTCAGCTTTCAGACAAGGCTCCAGTGAGGCCAGGCGGCCACGGTTATGAAAATATATATTACAAGAGTATGTGGTTACTGATGCTGAGCTTTGAAGTTACACCCTGACTGTCGCTAGGGACCTCCAAGTGTGAAGCAGTGCAATGCTTGCATAATGATTCATACCCCTTGTTTTTATTTTTTTTAGATTTTGCCCTGCTATAATCAGAAACAGCAATGCGTTTTGTAAGGATTTTATCTGATCGAATATGACAAAGTAGGGCACAGTTATGAAGATAAATGATGTGTTCTGTTAAAAGTTTTTACAAATACATTTCTTACATCTGCATTCAAGCTTCACAAGCAAATTACACCACTAAGTCTTGTGAGGTCTGCTTCAATCAGCTTTCCACAAATTTGCTCATTTTTCTGTTCGCAAAATAGCTTAAACTCAGACCTAATTTAAGCTTTGGCATCCTTGAACATTTCTTGCCACAGATTCATAGCTGGATTTAGGTCTCGATTTTTACTCGTCTGCTCAAATACAACCATGTATATTAAAGTTAACCATTCTAATTTAACTCTATTTTAGGGGATGTTCTTTTGCAGAGAAGTGCATCTCTAACCTCTGCCTGAAGTATTTTTCAGCATCTAACAATTTTTTTCAGCTTTTTCCTGTATTTAGCTGTATCCTTCTTTACATCATTGCTGCTTTCTTGTTTCCACTAGAGAAAGTGGAAACATGATCATGCTGCCATAATGTTACACTATGCAGCTGATGTGTATTCAAGCTGATATGTGATGTTAGTTTTCTGCCAAACTGTGAAAGTTCAATTTTGATCCTATATGACATGGCAGTTCTTTTGCTGGATCCCCTATATTGACTTGTGGCAAAAAGTAAAAGACTTATGACTTTCTTTCAGTAATGGTTTTTCTATGGCCTCTTTTCCATAAATGGCAGATTTGTAGAGCTGTGGACCACTCGCTCCTCCAGAGTTAGCATTTTATTATTTGACTTTACTTACTCTAGTCTGTATTAGGTTCGAAATACTAACGGATGTCTCACTTTTAATATTCGTATTCATAAAGAAATGCAAACAATATGTTTAATTTCTCAGTTATGCATGACCTTGTGTTTGTCTCATAAAATCACACTAAAATAATGAGGATAGTGGTTGTAATGCAACAGAATGGGGGACAACTCAAAGGTATGAGTACTTTTGCATGACTGCATAATAATTTGACATGACTACCACTGAAATGGAATCTATCATTGTGAAAACACTGAGAAGCAGAGTATGAAAAAGGAGATTACTGAAAAACAGACATGCTCTCATCCACACAAACTGTGACAGCTGAGGAACAGCAGCAGCTTTGAAGCTTCAGAAGCAGCTGCTGAGTGACAGTAAGGGAGCGAGGAGCTCATAGAGGGGAAGGGGAAACCTGAGAAGTGTGGAATCTACTCTGCAAGTTGGGGTCCTGCTGCAGAGGGTCACTCAGTTTAGTACAAAAAAAAAAAAAACAGGGTCTCCCGAAATGTATGTTCATTAAATAAGCAAATAATTATTATTTTTTGCTTTGAAGTGTTTTAATGACTGGTCAAAACGTGAAAAACAGGTACTGCAAATGACATGAACAATGACTGTGCTCCTTCAGTAAACCATAGCAGCAGGTTGCACAATAGAGGAACTGGCGCACCTAAATACAGCTTTTCTCTCATGACATTAAATACACTTGTGGACAAGTTCAGGCATATCCCAACAGAGATAACTTTAATTTTTCAAATTCCTAAAGAAATCTGTCACTAAAAACATTCAGGGAAATCGGACACACCTTTTTATTTTGAAATGCACTTTGCAACATAAACACAAGCTTCTGTTGTTCAGTGTTGATTCTTGATTTCTTTGTATGTGCAGGCTGAATTTGATGGATTACAAGTTGGCGTAACTTTTTCTTCTGGGAGCCTGCCTGAAATGCAGGGACATTCTTTAAAAAATTCTTTTAAAACCTCACAAGCACTCAGATCCTGCAGAAAATGTTGGGAATTTCACTAAAGAAGCAATTTGAGGCGCCTCAGAAAAGCTTAACCTGCAATCATATGATCATTGAGACTGTTGGTTAGGCCTGTGTGGAGTTAGTTGAGCTGATGAGTGCAAGCAATCCTAATGTCCATTTTAGAGCTTAAGTTAAAATGCGAAAAGTAATCTGAGATTCTGTTTTTTTGCAAAATTACAAGATGACAGACATCTAGGACGTAGAATCACATGAAACTGTATTTGCCACCCTTACAGAGGATTTCAAAGGGGACAAAGAAACCAACAAAACATTACGTGAACATATAAAGTGCAAAATGTTTTGGGAAACATTCCTTGGAATGAGACAAAAGTTGAACTTTCTGAAAGGCGTCCGTCCTTTCATATCTGTCGCAACTCTGAAACATTTCAAGCATTTCAGAAAAAGAACATCATACCCACAATCACCCCTGGTGGTGGTAGAGTAGTAACCTGGGTTGGTCCTCTCCGTCAGGACTTGGATTTCCGGAAGTAACTAGTGGAATCATGATTGCTGAAGTACACTAGGGTTATGTAACAATAAATACATACCTTGGAGTGCCCAAAAAAAAAGACACATCTGACTGATATGCACTATAATCAAAAAACCCTCCAATGTGTTGGAATAAAAGCATTTCTTCAAAGAATAGTGGGTCAACATTTCTCCAAATCAATGGATAAGACTCAACACTTGCAGTTGTTGCGAGCAAAGGTAACACACCAAGTTACTAGACTCAGAGGTGCAATACATTTTTCATGTAAGGGCGAGGGTGATTGTTTGATCAGCATTTGATGATTTGAAATCTGCAGGTATAACAAAAAAGGAAAAACTACAAGGGGGCAAGTTCAACTTTTATGTCTAACAATATTTTGCATCTTTCACACTGGGACCACAGTAGTTTTTGTATTCAAAACCATTTTTAAGCGATCACTAAGAGTTTTTTTCTTGGGAGTGTGCAGCTTTGATGTATCATTCAGGTGTTGAAACTTGGTTTAACAATGTAAATAAAGAACAATCTAGCTTGTAACTGGAAAAACCTGAATAATTTAGTCAGTGTTTCTGTGCGTTAGATGTCTTTGGAGTGTCATATGTATGATCAAGAGACTCATTACTTTGTAATGCAAGCCAGGATTTCAGCACATTTCAAAGACAGTATTGTGCTTGGTTTCTTATTGAGCACTTTGTGTCTTATTTGCTTTATAGTCTTTGTAGGTAAAAATGTTGCAGCTTTGACAAAGGAAGCATGCAGGAATTTACAAAAAGCAAATCATGAAACTAAAAATGATTGGTAAACAACATAAACTTGTGACACATTTCACTATTGACACGACACAAAATGTCCTAAAAGAAGACTTTTAGACTTTTTTTTCAAAGCAATTTACTTAATTTCTGTGAAATTTTGAAGAAGGTGTCTGCAACTTGTGTTTATGACACAAGTATGGCTATCAAACCTTTCTCTTTCTAACATTGACACACTGTGACTGTTTTTATGTGTAGGGGAAATAAAAAGTTGCCCAAATATAGGCAGTATGTATTTGAAGAATGACCCTAATAAGAAATGTAAGTCAGGAATCAGGATGCGAGGATAGCTAAAATGCCTTTGAACTTAGAGTATTAGGATCCACAAACTTGAACTCTGAGACTATTCAGTCATAGCATATAGTTGAAACTATATATTTACATACACTATATAAAAATACACATAACCTATTATAATGACAAAAATAATCTGATTAAACCAAAACGGGTTGGGAGCATCACGTGTGTCTGTTTTGATGCAGAGCATTTGTGAAATGTAGCAGAAATGTAAAAAAAAAACAAAATTAATCTTAAAACCTCATGCAGAATGTTAAAGGTTGAACACAAACGAGTCTTGGTAACAGAGTCAGCGCTTTGGAAGGAATGGCCATCACATTTTCAGTTCCGCTCCAAGTTCAATAAAGTTACTGTCAAAGTCAGCTTAAGCACCCAATGACAGGTGTTTTTGGCTGATTTATTGCAGCGCTTTTGTGACAAAAAGGAATGAATACAAAGGAAGGCTTTCCAGTGGAGGCGGCAGCTGATTGGCCAGCTGCAGCGAGGTGGGCGGAGTCAGAGCAGTTCCTACGCTACCGTTGCTCTTTCTCTCGGTTCAGACTCGCTGCCTGTCGGGCTTCCACCGCCGTCCTCGGAGCTACTAACTTTTCACGTTGTTCCTACGCGGACACACTCCAGGTTTTTAGAACAAACAAATGGCCCGTCCGTCTTCACCGTCTTCTAGCCGTTTAGTGTGGGATTTCGTTGTGAATTTAAGAAGCAGATTTGTCTGAATTGCGGCGCAACTTCAGAGAGATCGAAGACGAAGTTGTAGCCGAGATAAAGGAATCTGGATCGGCCCTTCTGCTCGTGTCAACGGTAAGCTTCAAGACGCTTAATATTTACCTTAAATACAGAATTATGCTCATTTGGCGTTCCTCTATGCCCATAAAAGTGTGCGTTTGGATGGGGATTGGCTTTGGGCTGTAATTCGGGACGCTTTGATGTCTGTTGTAAAGCAGCAGCAGCAGCAGCCTGGATGTTTTTTGGACTGCTGCTAACTTAGGAGGAAAGTTGAGCGCATGGTGATCTGCTGACCAGAGTTTCCCCATTTACTGCACAAAACCCAGTTGGGTTTCACTCAGAGTCCCTCCAAGGAAGTCCGGCCTTTTCAGCCGGAGTGAATAGTCGACTTAAATTTATCCACTTTGAAACAAAAGGAGCCTTTAAGCGGAAGACATTTATTTGGTCGCTTTCAAGCAGAGTGCAGCCTTTATGAAGCCTGGACTTTTTTTTCCCTCTAGGAGGTAATTACCATAATAAAGGTGCGACGATTCAGCTGTAGCATATTATTCAAAATATTTCTGTGAGTGAGCTGTAATTCTGGCTCCTCAAATGGCCTGGAATAGGTTTCTGTTTAAATGTGTTTTAGTCTGGTTATATAATTTGGTCCCGAAGGAGCTGGTTTGAGGTGTCACTTCAAATGTGGGCTTTAAAGCTTCGCCTTTGGCACCATTTTGCATGTGATCCAGCTGAGGAACGGAACAAGCATGCAGGAATTCATCTGGTGACTCAGTCCTCAATTGTTTATAGGGGCAGTGAGATGTGAATCAGGATAGCACGCCCAGGTGTTTCTACTTTAGCTTACTGTAATTGCACTGAAAGACAAGTCAATGTAGGTCATTTTACAGTTTTCTTTTCGTCTTTGAGGTCTGACTGCGTTGTATGTTTTATTGATTTTACATTGTAAATCTCTGTGGCATGCGGTGTACTCACTGGGAGTGTTTCTTATCTCATCTCCTTTCATCTTTCTTTACAGTCTGAAGTTCATTTTCGTTCAGCTGATGCAAGGGTTTTATTTTTGAACAATCATTCATCATCTACTGGGGTTATTCATATATATATAGCAAGGAAGTAATGGTCACAGAGTTCTGGTGTAGGGAAAGATAAGATTATCCTACTTATGCATCCGTCCATTTGTTTGTGCAGCCTTCTGTTTGTCTGCCCGTTCATTTGTCCGTCCAGCACTATCCACTTATTATCCAAATATTTATTTGTCCAATTATTTGTTTTTCCATTTATCATTCCATCCAGTATTTAATTTTTTGTTTATCAACCAATGTGTCAATTCTTCTGTATTTTCTTCCTTTGGATTTTACGTCTTGCTCAGTATAAGCCAAACAAAAAATGCTATAAAAATCCAAATAAGTTGGCCGCTTTGATGCAGTTTATTGAAATTTTTTCTACTGTCTTTTGTTGCCAGGTCAAAGTCAAGATGTCTGTAAGCAACCACGAAAACCGGAAGTCACGCTCCAGCTCCGGCTCCATGAACATCCAGCTTTTTCACAAGACGTCGCATGCCGACAGCCTGTTGACTCAGCTCAACCTGCTGCGCAAGCGAAGAGTCTTCACCGACGTCGTGCTGAAAGCCGGCAACCGCTCCTTCCCATGCCACCGGGCAGTTCTGGCCTCCTGTAGCCGCTACTTTGAGGCCATGTTCAGCGGGGGGCTCAGGGAGAGTCGGGATGCTGACGTCAACTTTCACGACTCTCTCCACCCGGAAGTACTGGAGCTGTTGCTTGACTACGCCTACTCGGCCCGGGTCATCATCAATGAGGAGAACGCGGAGTCACTGCTGGAAGCTGGGGACATGCTTCAGTTCCACGACATCCGGGACGCAGCGGCAGAGTTCCTAGAGAAGAACCTCCATCCGTCTAATTGTCTCGGGATGATGCTTCTGTCGGACGCCCACCAGTGTCAGAGGCTGTATGAGCTGTCATGGAGAATGTGCCTGGCAAACTTTGCAACTCTCTTCAGAACAGAGGACTTCCTCAGCCTGCCCAAAGATAAAGTCCAGGAGCTGATCCTCAGTGAGGAGCTGGAGGTGGAGGACGAGAGCCTGGTGTACGAGGCTGTCATTGACTGGGTGAAGGCGGACATGGAGCGGCGGCACAGTGAGTTGCCTGATCTGCTGCGGTGTGTGCGCCTGGCCCTGTTGCCAGAGTCATATCTGCTGAAGAACGTCGCTTCGGAGGAGTTGGTGATGTGCCACAAGGTGGGCCGGGAGATCGTAGAAGACGCAGTGCGGTGCAAGATGAGGATCCTCCAGAACGACGGCATTGTGACGGGGTTCTGTGCGCGGCCCAGAAAAGTGAGCCAGGCCTTGTTGCTTCTTGGGGGACAGACATTCATGTGTGACAAAGTCTACATGATTGACAACAAAACCAAGGAGATCACACCCAAAACAGACATCCCAAGCCCCAGGAAGGAGTGCAGTGCTTGTGCCATTGGTTGTAAGGTATGTGTGTAATCTAAACTGCAGTAAATCCATTTTGTAGTATGTCTTCGACTTGAATTTATGTTATATCTCTTGTTCTCCAGGTTTATGTTACTGGAGGCCGCGGCTCTGAGAACGGAGCCTCTAAGGATGTCTGGGTCTACGACACGTTGCACGATGAGTGGTCAAAAGCAGCGCCAATGCTTGTGGCCAGATTCGGACATGGTTCCGCAGAGCTTGACCACGTGCTGTACGTAGTGGGAGGACACACGTCGCTGGCGGGATCCTTCCCTGCGTCTCCGTCCGTGTCTCTAAAACAAGTCGAACAGTACGACCCGCAGAGCAACAAGTGGACCCTGGTCGCCCCGCTGAGGGAAGGCGTGAGCAATGCCGCGGTGGTCGGTGCCAAAAACAAACTCTTTGCTTTCGGAGGCACCAGTGTGAACAGAGACAAATACCCCAAGGTGCAGTGCTTCGACCCCTGCCAGAACCGGTGGTCCGTACCCGCCGCCTGTCCTCAGCTGTGGCGGTACACGGCAGCGGCCGTTGTCGGCAACCACGTCGTCGTAATCGGAGGCGACACGGAGTTCTCGGCCAGCTCTGCGTACCGCTTCAACAGCGAGACGTATCAGTGGTCGAAGTTCGGTGATGTCACGGCCAAACGCATCAGCTGTCACGCGGTGGCATCAGGGAACAGGCTGTATGTGGTTGGAGGGTACTTTGGGGCTCAGAGGTGTAAGACGCTAGACTGTTACGATCCATCATCAGACTCCTGGGACAGTGTGACCAGTGTGCCATACTCACTCATTCCTACTGCCTTCGTCAGCACATGGAAGTACCTGCCGTCTTAGACACACAGGCTCTGCAACTTTTCTAAGTGAGTAATTGTAGCTTCCATTAACTTGTAAAAGTCTTTAGTCATACTGAATTTCTTTATGCCTAACTTCTAAGGAGTCATATTATCTTGCAGTCTTCTACAGAAGGTTTGACTCCTTGGAAGCAAATTAAACATTGGTGTTGGTTTCAAACTTTAGCTGCAGTGTAAAGAGCATAAATCAGCTTCTGCCACCTTGTTAGATTCTGTGCCTGGGTGAGTTCCACTTTGAACCTGAGGCGGCCACTTTAAAGCCGCAAACTGTTTTGCAGGTTGCCAGGGGTTACGGCTGTTAAAGATTATCTAAGTGCCGGGTGTTGGACAAACATGTTGGAGTTTATGGGGCAGAAAGAATGTCAGCGGCGCTGCTAATTACAA
Organism: Xiphophorus hellerii; assembly: GCF_003331165.1. Lineage (NCBI taxonomy): Eukaryota > Metazoa > Chordata > Actinopteri > Cyprinodontiformes > Poeciliidae > Xiphophorus > Xiphophorus hellerii. Next base: position 13,867,696 of record NC_045680.1, read on the forward strand.
AGCCAGGACTGTAAGCTGAGGCCTCCGTCACAGAGTGGAGTGAGGTGTAGAGTCGGCCGATCAGGTCTGTGCTTGTGTGGATGGGAGAGTTAAGTGAGGCAGCTTGATCCGCAGGGGTCAGGGTTGCCTGATGGACAAGCTGTTGTTAGACAGTGACTGAAAGCAGGTGGAAGAGGCGATCTGTCATTAGAAGTGCCCTCTGGATGCGTTCAGAAACAGATTTTTTTGTAAGATCATATGTCGCTGTCACTTCATCCACATAAAAATATTGCAGATGTCTGCTTATTTATACATTGAATTATAGGATTAGAATGTGTTGACAGGGCAATCTGTTCTCTTCGAAGGATAAACAGCAGTTCAGAGGTCTTTTTATAGCTTCAGGGACACTGCAAGGGAGGAGGCAATGCCCCGTCACCAGGATATGGAAATATAATTTACTCATATCACACCAGACTGCTTTAGGAATTGAGCAGCTCAATCTGCCTCATGAAAGGACAGGCGGCAAATTTCATACTTTTGACATGTCTCTCAGTATTTGCAGAGAGAGCTTAAGGAGGGGCCTAGTTGCTGAAATGAGAAGAGGAAAGGCTGAATGATGTTGGAGCTAGGCCATTTTAATGCACCCTAAGGTGGTAGAGTAAGTTTTGGGCTATATGTCATGTGACCTGGTTTGCGAGCTGAATTTAGCATTTATTCAATCAATAATCAAAACAAAAACAGTTCAGCCAGCTAGTTATGCAACAGCAGGGACTCCTGCACTTCATTTTATTGTTTTGTTGTCCAACTTTTTGAAGTAGCTTTATATAATACGTTGCCATGGCTACATACCCAAGTAGTGAAGAGTTTTTAGAGAAATCTCACAAAATACCAGGGAGAGAAGACAAATCAAATCACGGCAGTAAACTCAAAAGTGACATTTTCTGAGTTCAATAATCTGTAGTGATTAGTTTCTGTATTAGAAATTAGCTGAAAAAGATATGCTGTGTTTTTATTGTAAAATCACTAAAACATTAAAATAATATAAAATGATCTGTAGTGATTAGTTTCTGTATTAGAAATTAGCTAAAAAAAAGATATACTGTGTTTTAAAATCACTAAAAATAATATAAAATTAAAATGAGATTTCCTAAAGAAGTTTAAATATAAGTAAAAATTCAAACTGCTGTATCAGATGTTTAGAAAATATAATTGAATCTCATCAAAAAAATGTCCAGTGAAAGTTCACCAGGTTATAAAACATTCCAGCTTATTAAAACTTAATGATGCATCAAAGATTTTTGATTTGAGAATTAACTTTCCTTGTGTTTGTTAAAAAGCACAAGGTGTTTGAATGATTTTAAGACAAGACATTTTCTATGGGAAAATTAGTTAAGAGGTAAAACTGTTTTAAATATAGGAAGACACGGCGCACAAATGCTGAATGTTGTAGACGTTGAATAGTTAAAATGGGACAAAGTTCAAGCAGTGTTGTAGAACAATGAATTGTGAAAATGTCACATATTTTATGCATATCTTTCCTAAACATTACTAGAAAATTCACAGATTCAAAAAAATTATTTTTAAAAGTCAACAGACTAAATTCAACAGTGAATTCAGTAAAAGTTTACCTGAGATTTGTAAGTCCTTTTTTCTTCTAATAGACTCTAAACAGTCTCCAGTTTTGGAGGAGTTTTAGGAGGAAGCAAGTAATGAGCAAAGGGCTTAGGCGTGGCTGGTGTGTACAGTAAACAGCTGGAGACGGTGGAGCTGGGGGCTTAGCATTATGCAGCTGCTGGTATAGGGGCTGCTGTAGCCATGGTAGTGGAGGGATTTTTGGTTTTTCTTTTTGTAGAGCCATGACGGAGACAGACATCCTGACTGTAAAAGATCAAGGCAGCAAAAACTTGTGAATTCTCAGTTACACCAACCAGCCCACTGCTGCTGACGACATGTATGCCTAATTAAAGCAGAGCTGGGAGGAGGGGGGTAAAAAAAAAAAAAAAAAGCTCCAGTTTCTGGCCCATCAAGTCAAACTTCTTTCTTCACGTGTCCTGTGTCTCTCTACCTGAGACCTTGGAGCCTGAAGGAGAACAGGTGATATGACTGTTGTTATGGAGGGTTAATGCCTTCTCAGACCTCAGTTAGGAGTTTTCAGAGTTGAGTCATAACTAGTTACATGTGTTCAGTTACATTTACTTTAGTAAGTTTTTGGAGTATTTTTACGATGCTGTACTTTTTTACTTTTGAGTATTTTTATTATGAAGTATCAATACTCTTACTAGAGTAAAAGGAGGAACTTCACCAAATGAAGAAGAAACTTGATTTAACCAAAAATTAGCCAAAATAAATTCTTCAGTTTTTGTTAGTGAAAGATACTGATTTTGGGAAAAAAAAAAAATTCTTTTGCATGATTTTGTTAGTTTGAAGTTTCTGATCAGTTAGTACTTGAGTAGCCTTTTCATTAAATACTTTTTTACACGAGTATTTTCTTGGACAGCTACTTTTACTTGATTAGAATATGTTGAGGTAGTGCTACTCTTCCTTGAATACAATTTTTGTGTGTCCTACCCACCTCAAGTAGTTTCATATGTGACCCAGCCTGAAGTCATAACCTTCAGAAGGTTGTCTGGGATGGAGGAACCTCATTAGCATATAAGGAAAACATAAAATCATCTCAAAGTAGGAGAAAAAGTGAAGTGTGAGTAAGACCAGCAGGAGCATAAAGCATATTCTGCACAGATTGGCAGCTGAGTCTAATCTTGCCTAAAAATAAATTTCTCCAGAGGCTGTCAACATTCAGCTAGAGTTAGAGAGAAAACAAAGTGTGTGAGTGTGTGTGTGTTCCCTTCCCTTTTAGGTTTGTTGCAGCTGAAAACCACCAGTCAGCTGTTCAAGCATTCACTGGTAGTATTGTTGGTTTTTACGCAGTAGTAAAAACCACTTGTTTTCCACTCTTACTACCCTCAGACTCGCTCACACGGGCCGGCACATTGCTGACATCGCTGGTTGCTTAAAGAGCCAGCCGACCCAGTTCTAATGCAGCAGGAATGTAGGTGTGGTCTGCGTTCCCGTTAGTCCACGTTTGTTAATGTGGTCGCGTGGTGCGTGTTGGATTGTTGTGCCCTGCTCCTTTTGGTCGCCACCTACTGTATTTCTTTGCCTTGTGCTCTTCCATTAGATGTGGCAGACCGCAGACTCGGAGCAGCGAGCCAGAAGCTGCTGCTGATGGAAAAGTATTTGTAACCATTTAAACAGTGAGGTTTGTCTTTATGGTCAAGACAGGAGTAAACAGCTCTGATCCCCATCAGCAAAAATCTCAACCTCTCTTTCACCCTTAACCTTTATTCTCCATTGAAAGTATTTAGTAGTCACAGCGACTATCATGACATCTAGTTTGATGCATAGAAAGTTGTGTAATATGCAGATTTATGTGCTTAAAGACTTAAATACTTAGCTGCTCCCAAGAATAAGGGGCTTGTAACTCCATCTGAATAAGACGTCAACGTCTCCTCTGATGGCAGATGGATGATGAGTGCTAGAGCCGTGGCTGAATTATAAATTTGGCTCATAATGTTTTTTCATCGGACCAGCGAAGTATTACATTAACCACAAATTCATTCATTACAATCAATACAAGAATAAGCTTTACAAATGGCAGTAGCTTAGCCAATCAGAGGCCTCGTTCAAAACGTGATCTGGATGACTAAACATGTAATTTATAGAAAAGGAATACAAGAATCAAGGAGAATGTTTTGATAATTTTGCAGTCGACGCAAATGGACGCTATGCATGTGGAGAGTTAAAATAATTTTCTCTGACCTCTGAAATCTTTGGGATGAGTTGAAATGGACTGCAGAAGCAAGAAACTCCCTCAAAAGAGCTTGGTAAAGGCTTTTGTTTTATTTTTATCCTTCCAGCAAGCAATGCCTGTTATCTATTTTAAAGGTTTCTTTCCCAGCCCTATCACTCCCTTCTACCAGACCCCAAAGACGCGCACACACATATACACCCGCCTCTTTTAGCCGAATCGCTCCTGAAGTTGGCAGCTCTCTGTGGCAGGGTACACCTGCAGAGGTCGGGGGGCCGCGGTGGGACTTGTTGGCGGGCTTGGACAGCTGCTGTAAAATGGAAAGGTCGCATCAGGATCGGGGAGGAGGAGCGCAGGGGCCCCCAGTCACTCAATACTAATGTTTTATTAATGCCTCGCTGTGAGGGCCACCAGGAACACGAGCTGAAAGGAGCTTTTATTGCGGCATCTGCGTACGACAACGACTCCCTCTACCACCTCAGCTCAGATACACACTTCTCCTGCGGTCCCTCGAGTAATCAGTTCGCCACATTACAGCCCCTCGGCACGGCCGGCCGCATTAGCATAAACCTAATGGAGGTTTTATTGGCCTTTTCTCCATGCCGAGGGTAACAAAAAGGTAAAGGAAAGGCGACGTTTGAAATGGCTGAATAATCACCCAGACTAATTAGATTACAGCCATAAAAAGAGACGAGCTGTCATACAGTTCCAGCGGCCTCTTCAGAGAACCAGCTGAGGCAGGATGGAGCGACTGGCTGTCTGGTAATTAATCAGAGGAGCACATTCAGTCCCACAGATCATCTTTGTCCCAGCTTTAACATTCCTGTTCGCTGCAGAATCCTCAATGAGACTCATGGAGATGAAGCAAAGTCTAGTCTTGTGAGGGCCATTGCAGGATGGACTTCTTGGTGGTCATTATTAAACCCAGAACAGGCCGCTAAAGAAGGAGGACTGGGCTTTACTTTGGGACTTTACGGCTAACCAGGCTTTTGGTGGGCACAGGTGTGGTCTGTGGCATTAAACCACGATAAAAGGGGAGTGGACAAAAGTTAAAATCTCGATTCAGTTTTAGCAAGTTCATGATTTTTACTGTCCAAGTCGAAATCAACATTTCTTTAAAACGTGTTTTAGCTGCAGACACGAGGCTCTAAAGACAATCAGGCAGCTGGTGATCATTTTAATATTAATAATAGCTTGAGATGTGGGTGAAAGGGGATGTGTGTAAACGATCCAGCTCAGGGCTGCATGTTATCGACCTTGACATGTAACATTAGAGGAAGTGTGTGTGAGACAGAGTGAAGCTCATTGCTGGTGGGGGAAGGATCTGTTGTTGTTGCTGAGGCTTGACGTGGGAACGATGAGGTTCGCATGAAGCATTGGTAAGTTTGTCGATTACAGCTTGCATCCAAAAGTAGGACGACACACAAAAGGTCTTTGCCAAAGATGTTGACTCTTCAGAGTGCTAGATATATTTCTGAAAGATTCAGTGGAAGGAAAAAGTGTGGTTGACAAATAATTGTAATAAAATCTATTGTTTTTTGTTTTGTTTAGAAATTGGTCAAATTAAATTTTTAGATGGACATCAAAGTTTTACTTTTTGAACTGAAATGCATAAATGATATTTCAGTTTGTCTATGAAGAGCTCAATATAGACCAAAGTTCATTTGTGTCCAGTGGTTGATAACTCCACTCCTCATTCAGCTGCATCAGCAGCAGCTTTTAACGTCTGCATCCAAGCTCATCTACATGAAAAAGGAGTAGCGTTTTGTTTGTTTTTGTTTTACATTACAGCTCTGTGGGATCAGCAGTACCTCCTTGTTTCCCCAGAAGCTTCAGTTTGTGTCGTGGCGAATATTGCTTCAGCACCACCTCCAGTTACATCTCAGGAAGGCAGATTGATGGATCGATGGATATCATTCAGGATCTGGAAATGGATAAATTTGAATTTCGTGAAAGATTTCAGATGTCGGTTTTGACAAAGCTTTGTTCTGCTGACACTAATCTTGGCTGACTTTAGATTTTTCTTAGTGAACTGTTATGTAAGAACAGTATTCAGAGTGTTGGTTTGTAGCCTTCTTCCTGTGGGTGGTCTGTACTTATTTACACTCTGAACAGAGGTATCGTCTGTCAGAAGGGAATTTAAAATTGGAAACATGGAGTTGCAGCCGAGTGAACAACCCTTTGCTTTAATTTATGTTTGCACACAGACTAAGGGGAAAATGCACATCCATCTCCATAAACGTAACGTCTGCAACGTTTTGCAGTCGTTTTGATTTTAATCCATAAAATTAGTAACCTTTTTACTCAGTGCTTTGGGCTTAGGGTGAAATCCAAAGCAGCAAACGGAGATTGCATGTTTAGCCTGGAGTGGTACAGGAGTACAGGCTGAGTAGGAGCTGTGTCACGGTGAGTCAGACCCTGTATTGCACTACCTACGCTCCCTGTCCAATATCAGCTCTGATGCATGCTGATAGCACTCGCCTTTTTTGTGTTTGCTGTCTTAAAATGTCCCAGTGGATTAGTTTCCCCCTATCGAATCTTTCAGGATTCTTGCTCTGTCTTCTGCATAATAGCGCACTTCATTATATAAAACCAAAAATATTGCAACGTCTGTTTGTACTGAATGTTCACATCCTTTGTGAAGAATCAAACAGGTTTCTGCTTTGAGGCATTCTAATGTTCAGATTATTTGTCTTCGATCTCTGAAAGTATGCCTCAGACTTGTTTGCACCCTGTTGCTGTTCCAGCAGCTTTTACCTGAATCCAACTGTTGTGCCTCAGGCTGATTATTCACAACTCCAACAGTCCTGCGTAGCACATGGATGCTTTCTGTAATGCCAGCTGTGACAATGAGAGCTTACCAAAATAACCCTCTGCCTGCTGCAGAGCACTGATGTTTAAGCCTGTAACTTGCAGTGCAAAGAGCAGAGCAGAGCTATCATCAGAAACATGCAAATCAGAAGCAAACACCATGATGCAGTTTCTCTGCAACCCCTTCCACCCCCCCAGATATCCAGGGAAACATTCCTTCATGTTAGCAGGCGTGGTAAATTAGACGCAGAGTTATCTGGGGTTGCACAGAAAGCCTGCGATGAGGGTTTCAAAAGAACTCATTATGGCGTTTGTCGTGAAAAATGCTACTTCCATGTGCAGGAATTTGGAGAATGGTACTTTAAGAAGGCGATTTGCTGTTTGAACTTTTATCTGAAGAAAGCAGATGGGTTTTTTTGGAATTAGTTTCTTATTTGAATGCAGAGAAGCTTATTTTCAAAGTCGGGTTCTCTTTGTTCAAACCTTGAAGTATTATACATTACTGGGCCGAGCGCCGTAATCCCACATAACAGGACAACTCTGGTTAAATGTGAGGAGTTAATAACACTTTGTGGGTAAACCCGATAAAATGGCATGGTGATAAGCTGATGAAGACTTCGCCTTGCCCAGCGTTCAACCACAGCAGAGTTCACAGGACCTAAACATTAATCTCCCTCTTTTCTGTTCCCCCAGATGCGCTGCGGTGTCTGGTATGCAGGCATATGTCTCTCTGCTGGCTCCAAAGAGGAGAAGAAGGGGTTTGTGTCTTCTCGTTGGGGCTTCTGATGAGTCTGCAGAGGAGCAGAGGCCTGGAAACAGCCCAGAGACTGAGAGTCTGCCCCCCCCCCCCCCCCCCCCCCCCCCCCACCTGATCTGTTTACTCTGACTTCTTGTGTAATTTTCTCATGGAAGCAGTCTGAGCAGGAGCGGTTGCCATGATTACTCCAGAGGACCTTGCAGTCATCTCTGCTCCTTCTCTGTCCTCCTCCTGGGACAAATAAGCTACTATGACCGGACCGGACCCGTTCTGGTCCTTTTATAGTTTTATGGACATGATGTTTTACAGTGAAGCTCTCTCTCCCTTTCGCCTGACACGTTTACTCAGGTGTGTGTTATTTCCCCTCTCGCGGGGCTGAATTGGACCTCCCCTCAGCCGGCCGTGCGGTGAAGGAAGCAAGTCGTTTGTGAAAGTGTATTATTTTGTGCACAGAAATATTCTTCCTTTCTGTATTTTTAGACTTTGGATTCGGGCTTCCCTCAATTTTGGTGAGCTAAATTTGTACTCTGCTCTGCAACTGAAAAAAGTAACAAGCTTGCGGGAGAGAATGTTGAAGGAGATACTTATCTGATTCAGTTCTTTTTTGTTTTTGTCTCAGGGTTTTGTTTTTGTTTTTTTTTACTTGTTCAAAGAAGGGTTACGTCTTCCTCTATTGTCCTTTTCTTTAGTTTTTGTGAATGTAATATATACAAGTTGCATTGTTTTTGACTCTTACAGAGGTCAAAAATGGAAAAGAAATATAGCGAAATCTTTAACTTTAGTGATATTTTGCATTTGAATAAAAGCTAAGTGTCTCCTTTGTAGTTAGCTCTGTAGTTCTTTTTAAAAAATATTTCTATGTACATTTTTTAGAACTCTTTTGTGTGTATAGTTTGTACATTAGTTTTGTAATTATTAATATGTAGATATCTTTTTTTATTTGCACAAAGAAATCTTCCAGTGGTCTTAATTTTGTATCTTGGTCTTAACCCAGCTTGGGTAGTGTGAGTAATTGAAGCCTTTTTGTAGCACATTTTCGCGTCTTCTTCTTCCACGTTCGCACACTGTGCAAGTCGCCAATGTATCTATTTGTCTGTTCTACCAATATGTATACTGATACAACCTGTCAATAAACCTGTTTTTGCTGAAAACAATGTGCTGTTTTTCCTTTATGCACCTGAAACTCATACATGCATTTAAACAAGTTGGTATAAAATCTATTGTTGGAAAGTACTTTTTATAGCAATTTACATTCACTATAATTATTTATACCTTCAAATAATCTGGGAGGGTCCAGATGAGGATGTCACATCTGAAAGTTGCAGGCCGCCCAACCTTGAGGCCTGGAATCGAAGTCCATGCTGGTAGTATAATGAAATGTCTGAGAAGTTTTGTTTTTTTCCTCCATGCATTTGACCCATGTAATGCATTGCTTAGCAACTTTCCTTAAGCTCCTTTTCTTCATATCAAAGCTGGTTTTTGATCTTTACAAAGATCATAAACCAAAGTGACGAACCACCAAGCCATCAAAACCAGAGCAAACGTTCTTCCAGTGAGAATGAGCTTCAAATCGAAGCAACAGGTGATTTTAGTGATGTTTTCTCCAATAGCCAAGCAAGAGTCAGTAGTTTGGGCCCCTAAAAGCGGAAAAGTCCAGACAGTTCTAATGTTTAAATCACAGCAAGACCCCCAGTAATGTTTAGCGCCAAGTCTGCTGGTGAATACTGCCTGGTTGAAGTGCTTCTGAGGCTTCGAATTCATCTTAATTTTTCTGCCCAATACCAGGAAAAATATAAAGATCAGAATCTCCAGGTGGACAAACCTGAGATAAATGTTAAATTACATTAGGTCATATTTTCAAAATTAGACCCCAGCCTGAGATTCAAACTCAGGACTTAGTTGTAAGACTAATGCTTGTAACTGCACCATCGTATATCCCAAATCAAATCTCAAAAACAAAAATATCAGTGCAAATTACGTAAAGTCTTTGTTAACATGCAACGGGTGACATAACTCATAAACGGTTATTTCAAAGGCTGCCGAAAACCCTCAAAGAGGGTTCCTAATTGGATATCAACAAAAGGCGGCTCTGAAAAGTTTCGCTTGGCGGCCATGACATCATGCCAGTAACAGGCTCTGTCCAGTCAAGCATGTGGGTGAATCTGGGCCAGTTGGAGTACAAGGGATTCATCAGAAGGTTAATTTATGCATTTTTTAAACACAATGCAGACAAACATAAAAGATGAAACACCCGTATCTCTGAAAAGGAGACCTGGCACAGTACAGCCGGACGAGTGGCCTCACAGCGACTCCTATTGTGATGCAAAATGTGCAAACCAGGCTATTTGAAACGTCCCTTGAACACAACACAATTAAAGCTCAGCGCATAAATAGACATTACAAAGTCGGACAGAGACAAAAGAACAGACGGCCAAAACAGCAACAAAAGTGGAGGGACGGGCTGGGGAGGTGACCAAACTGCCATAACAATCTGGATTTTGGATCAGAGGATTTGCAAGGTGTCTGGGGGTGTACGTGTGTGTGTGTGTGGATAGAAATCTATGGTCCGTGTGTCTGAAGTTTTGAGGGCATTTGTATTTTTCCTTTATGTGGTTTTGAGGTAGTCTGTGCGTGAAGTGGATGGTAGCAGGGGGTGGGAGGGAGCTGCGTGGCTTCTCGTAAACCTACAAGAAAAGAGGCAGTGAGTTGGAACAGACAAGGACGCTGCTCTGGACCTTTATAGCCAAACATTGGCGTGTGTCTCCTGGCCTGAGACCCCCAGCTGGGCTCTCTGGCCGGTGCTGACTGGAACAAAGGCGCAGTGATGAGGCGAGAATCGACCTCCTCTCACCTAATCCCCCGGGGGGCCCTATGGTTTGTTCTGACGGCCAGCTTAAGATTCCCTGCTGCGTACGGATCGATCAATACGAACCGTCTGGCCTCTTCAGATCTGATCTGACTCACACCATGATCTCTCTCACAGTATAATCAAGAACATCTGTCGCTGCATGTATTTACTCAACTGTAGATATTGAGGTAAGGAGGGTTGGATTTAGAGTTGGAATTAGGGTTGGAAAGAGGGTTGAAATTGGGATTGGTTGGAAGGAGGGTTATAGGACGGTTGAAATCTGGGTTACAATCAGAGTTGGAGGAAGGGTTGGAAGGAGAGATGGAAGGAGAGATCCAATCAGGGTTGGAATTATGGTTAAAATTGGGATTGGAATCAGGGTTGGAAAGGGGTTGCAATATGTGTTAGAAGGAGTGTGTAGATTAATATTGGAAACAGGGTTGGGATTAGGCTTGGGATGAGAGTTGAAGTAGTAGTTGGATGGAGAACACAAAGGATGGTTGGAATTAGGGTTCCAAACCCTGATGCCAACCCTAATTCCAACTATAATTACAATCATCCTTCCCATCCTGATTCCAATTCAGCTTACAAAACTAACTCTTGTTCCAACCCTCCTTCCTTCCAGTATTAGTATTTCAGCTAGCTTTAGCTTTTTGGCTCATTTTAACTGTGGTGAATGTACAGTTTAGTTTTGTAAACAGTGTTCTGCACAAATTTCTAATACTCTTTGGGTGGGATCTTTGCATTGACTGAAAGTTTTCACTTCTCTTCCATAATTTTTCTATTAAATTTTTTATGCACCCATAAAAACCTCACAGATACTGACTGAAAGTATCATGGACATTAACTACACTGAACATTTGAAATGGCTGATTTAAGCCCCATTCAATCTGAAAAATTGTAATCAAATATTCTTTCCTATTTCCTATTATTAATGTTTAATGGTAAGAGCTTTGGAAATCGGGTCACCTTTAACTAATTTATCCCTCACAGTGACAAAATATTTGACATGTTTACATTTTAATGCAGAATTTACAATCATAACTTAATTTATTTTCAAAGTCGTATGCTCTTTGTTATTATGATTTGACAGAGTGAAACTTGAAAAATGGTAGCTGCATCCAAGTGTTTGACTGAAAACACCAGCAGGAGCCTCTTCATAAAAATTGCAGAGGATGTGAGAGAAGCCTTCAATCTGACTCTTACATAAACCTCTCTTGCTGCAAAGCTCAGCAAACATCAAACCTTCTCCCCCCACATGCTGCTTTATTTCTCACGTTCAAACATCTCCTCTCTTTATTCTACGTTTCAACCTCCAACAGAAAACACAGCAGGTTTGATTAGGCTTTGAAAAACATCCACATATAACGCAGCAATATTGTCTTTCTGTTCCTTTTCTCTTCCCCAAGCAGTGTCACATGTATCTTCACATCTTCTTGCCCACTCCCTCACCCCTCGTCTCCCCTCGTCTGTGGATATCTTGCTTGGCAGCGGCTCTGAGGTTTCAGAGCTGACTGGTGAAGCAGACGAGGAGTAAACACAGTGAGAGACAAACGGACAGTCAGACTGTGTAAACGAAGAGGCTGGCTCATCGCTACTGTCCGAGGAATAGACGTGTACGTCTGAGGAAGGAGAGGGGGGATGGGTGGGCTCACAGGAGCTGACAGGTCCTGGAGGCCTGGAGCTGATATTTTAAATGTGAACCCAATGAAGACTGAGGCACAGGCGGCGTGTTGTGTCTGAAATGTATTTTCTTTCACACTTGACTGCCTCTGGAAGATGCTGCTGTGTATTATTGGCTGAAATGTGAAGCTTACATCAGTCATATATGGTATGTCATATTGATTCAAGACTTTTTAGAAAGAGTTTGTTGATGGGGTTTTTTTTCAGGGAGAAATAATTACACCTCATACCACCTTAGTGATTTGGAAAAACTGGAATTAAGTGTGCAGGCTCGAATTTATCATACATTTTCTCTTTTCAATAAAGTTTTTTAGGTAGAGTTGAAGTTCGTTTTATCCATTTCAGAACTGGCTTTTATGTTCCTCCTACTTAAACAATAATTTATTTCTAAAGTTTCACTATCTGATCCTAGTATAATTTGCCAGATTTTTATTTAATAATCTCCGCTTTTGATTAAGACTAAGGAAACTATTTTTTGTTTTTCAATGTTACTGTAACAACTTCCAGTTTGAACCCTAAGGCGAACTGGCACAGAAACTGTTTGTTTGCTTTTGAGAAGCTGAGTTCAACTGCAAGGCATCAAAACAAAGATGAACTCTGAAGCATCAGCTCCCAGATTGTCAAATCCATTGTGCATTTTCCAGAGCCAAAACACTCTTGTCCTCTGCTATCGACTCTGCAGTTTACAGGGTAATTATTGCATTGTGTAAACAGCTATTTCAGGGTCTGAGTCTTGGCAAGCCTCAAAGCTCCCTCTCGCTCTTATCACAGAGAACCCAGCTCTCCACTTCTCTTTGAGTCAAAGGTTCTCACTGCAGATCTAGTCAGAAACAGAGAATGTGAAAAATAAAAGAGCTGCTCTTTACACGGCACCATCCATTTGGCTTACATTTCCGTACTTAAATCAAATGAGCAAGACTTTCTTGGCGGTTAGTTTTAATCAGCGAAAGTCTTATTTTCTTTTACTGTGTGAAATTTTGAGCAACTTGGACAAGTGAAAGGAGCCTCATGCCTAAAATGCTATCTTCAGCAAAATCTCAATATCAGAAGAAACCTGCAAAGACTTGATGAAATTCAAAAGAGAAAGTTTTATAAACCAACAGAAAGCCTGAAGAAAATTCAGGACATGTCCTCTCAAGACACTTTTAAAAAATTAAGTATTCAATTCAAAAGAGTGCACAGTGGCGCAGTTGGTAGCACTGTTGCCTTGCAGCAAGAAGGTCCTGAGTTCGATTCCTGGCCAGGGGTCTTTCTGGACGGAGTTTGCATGCGTGGGTTCTCTCCGGGTACTCCGGCTTCCTCCCACAGTCCAAAAACATGATTTCTAAATTCTCCCTAGGTGTGTGTGTGCATGATTGACCCATGTAATGCATTGACCCATGTAGTGCGCAGACAGACTGGTGACCTGTCCAGGGTGTTCCCCGCCTCTCGCCCGGAACGTTAGCTGGAGATAGGCACCAGCACCTCCCGACCCCACTAGTGACAAGGGTGTAAGAAAATGGATGGATGGAAGTATTCAATTCAATTATGATTAACATAATGTTGGAAATGTACCCTATTCTGTCTGATAATTTCACCAAATTGAATCATCATTCAGTAGAGAGAACTGATCCGAGCACTTAGCCCTGTGGCACTCCACAAGTAACTCTGGAGGTTTTAATATTAAACATATTAATGTGTTAAGATCGACCCAGTCAAAGTCCAGACCTGAATTTTGGAAATCAATGATTAAAAATTGTCTTTCAAAGAAGATTTTCTTCCAATTTGACTGAGCTTTTTTTACACAGAAGAATTGCCTTTGCAAGGCGCTTATAACCTGTGTTGCTCCTGTTTTTGACCGTAAGAATGATTGTGTCGGTCTCTGACTGAAAAACATTTTCTGAAATCCTTCTTCTTTTCCTTCTCAAACAAAGGGAGAGGAAACCATCTGTAATCTGTGCTTTCTTTGGATGAGGAGCCGTGGTGATACTCGGTCACGTCACAAAGTCAACACCAGGATGGTTTCATTCAGGGGAAAAGCACACAAAGGCTTCGGCCGTTGACTGAGTGCGATGAGCAAAGACTGCGGGCCGAGCAGAGCCGAGCCAGCGGACATTCCAGGCGAGCCGGGCATACTTGGAATCCTGTGGTACAAAGGGACACATTTCTCTTCCTCTTTGTCACTAAAAACCCCCATAAACTCCTTTGTTCTTTGGGAGAATGGATATCTTTTTATAGATGTATAATTGCTGCCTCCTCTGGCATTCATTAATAAAACAGAAATTAAATCCCAGTTGAGTTGAAGAGAGGCTTGAGGAGGGAGTGATGGTGGAGACTGGAATGGTATGGAAGCTGCCTGAGGGCAAAACACAGCAACATTTTCTCTCTCTCTCCATCTATCTAAAGTCAAGTATGTCTTTCTATCTTCACAAGGATTTTGCATTGACTTCCATTCATTTTTCAGTAATTTTTATTGTCTAAACATATGACCCCAAAACACCACATATCCTTATGGGGCCGGACTTAGAGCCCCATAAGTATTTATTGGAAAAATTAGCTTCATAAAGGTGAAGCTAATTTTCACCTTTATGAAAAGGTGAAAATTACACAAATGTATTTATATTTCTTCCATTTATTTCAGTAATTGTAATTCTTAGGTAACTGTTAGGTAATTCCCCTTAACCAAAGTGGGATCTGTCAAATTAGGACCAGGATTGATTTCCAATGAAATAAATCATATTTCATAGGAAATATGAAATATGATTTATTTCATATTTCTTCAGAAGCCCATCAGGCTTCAGAAGGTTCATAATATTGGAGAAAATGTTGCAAATATGCAATAATGACAAGTACACGCACACACACACACGGCACTAATAAACTCTTCACATTCCCAATGAACAGCTCTTGGCTCCAAACACACCATCCAGAGCCTTGTTTGAAGCTGGAGTGTGACAGATGTAAGCCTTCCCTCTGGCCTATACACACTCTGCAGAAAATCAAACCAAACTGAATTATGAAAATAAGCCAAACGCAGGAAAGAAATTGTGTGTGTGTGTTTATTGGAGGGGGTGGGGGACCCCCGTCTGTCGAGCCAGTTTTCGGTTGACCACCACGGATGGGATGTGACACCGAGGATGAATAATACAATAGAGAGATGCAGCTCAGACGTGTCAGCAGCATCTGTCTCTGTCTGGGGCTGACGTGTGTCATCCTCCCTCCTCATTCAGAGTGCGGCGCAGAGGCTTGCAAAAAACTAATGAAGCAAGCACATGCTGTATTAACACACACACACACACCGTCTTTGATCATACTCGCATACAGAGGAGGTTAAACTGTGCAGCACAGGTCAGACTGAATGAGGAGAGAAGCTGCCATGTGGCCTCTTTGTGAACACTTCAGGTTCCTATATCTGCCCCAGAGTGTCATTTTGTTCTTGATGCACAAAAGATTAGGGACTGAGATCAGCTACGTTAAGATAGAGCAAAAATACTGAATGATTTATCAGACTGGAGGGAAAAGCCAGTTGTTGCCGGGTGTTTTGTTCACGGTGGTAAGCGACCTGAGGAGGAGTTTGTTAAATGCTCCATTTGGTCGAGAGCCACAGAAGAACAATTAGAAAACGCAGAATAAAAAATAGAAACTGAGGAGGAGGAAGAGGAGGAACTGAGGAAGACATTTTCTGCATCCAAACAATAGTCTTCCTTTTTGTTGTTGAACCAGTTCTGGAGCAGGTTCCAGTAGATGACGGAGATCTGATGCGAGCTAATGTCACCTTATCTCATCATCCCACTTAATGCACTTTAACACTTTGCCAAAAAGATCTGAGATGTCACTGGCCTGAAATAAGATAACTAAGATGAAACGAAAAAACAGAAAACCGTTTGCATATGTGTGCACGCCTGGGAGAAGCAGCTTCATTTGGCTGGTTAACAGTTTCTGCTCTGTTGCGTAAGTTAAGGCCGACGGCAATAAGGAAATTCAGCTCATGGCCAAAGGCTATAAACCGTAGGTAGAGGTGAACAAGTTCTGGTTTCTGTGTCTGTCTCTCAATTTGGATTTTAGATTGACATTTTTATGAATTCATCAATTGAGGGGTTTTTTTTTTGTTTGTTTTTTACATTTCAGTTTTAAGATAATTTAAGTCAAGCCACTTCACAAGACAAAAAGGTTCAATTCATAATGAATCAGCCACAACTGGGGCATATTACTATGCAAATGCATGCAGAGTTATGGAGACAAGTGTTGCAGAAAAAATAAAGGAAATACAGGACCACTGAACATGGGACACAGTCCAGTAGCATTTGTCTGGTTTTTATGTTTTTCAATTGGCAGACTTTGTGTGGGCACAAAAACAACCAGCCACGTAGGAAAATTAAGGAAAGAATATCCCAGAGTGGTGCAAGCAAAACAACCTTTTCTGCAAAATATATCAAAAAGGTGATAGGTCTGCTGAAAGTGTTCAATGCTATTAAAAAAAGCAGTCAAATGTGATTTTGCAGTTAAAGGCGTAGAACAGGTGCAAGGTTAATTTTCTTAATACTTTGGGATTTGAGCTGAAACTCTTCAAAGCAGCTGCACAAATCCACTCAGCCCTGTCTTATTCTGGTGCTTGGCACTGCAGCAGTTAGTGCCCTTTTGGTCCCTTGGCAGCGTCTTCCTGTCTCCTCCCCCTCTCCACCTACTCTCCACTCCTTCTTCAACAGCAGCCAGCAGACAAGCTATCCAGCTCTGCCAGGATCCAGCTTCTAAATCAGAGAAGCAGTGTTTAGATCCCGCTCTCAAAGCACGGATTCAGTGGCAAAACAAGCACTGCTGCCCTCTGCTCATCCAAAACGAAAGGAGGATGCAACAAGGAGGCTCTGTGTACTTATTCTCCTAAAATTAAACCTTACATCCTGCCAGAAACGTTGCAAATGAAACCTATAGCATTTAAAATGCAATTGAAGAATATTTATACTAAAAGTCATGAAACCATCTTGTTTTGAGAGGGAAGAGCTGCTTCCTAATGCTTTATGTGAAAGTGAAAGGGGTCATGTTAGAGTGAAACACCACTTTGGGCTTTGTTCTTTCAAATGGACACTCGTAGAGAGCTCCAGAAGATAAGTCAAGGAAGTCAAAGTGCCCCATAAACAAGAGGGCATCAGGTCTTGGAGATGCTCCCAGCTCCTTTTACTTTAGATCCACTTTCAGTGCATTTCAGGTTTCAGGTCTCCCTCCAGGCCTCCAGCTGCCGTTTTACTCTCAGTCTGCGTGCTTGTGATGTTTTTCCTGTGCTTACTCTAAGGCACACATCCACCTTGACTTTTTGAGGGCTGATTTTTAATGATGGAAAACTTTTTTTTTTTTTACAAAAGGCTCCCAGCTCTTTGTGTGGAGAAAGAAACTTAGAGACTTTAAATTGCTCACATCTCCTGAGCTTTTTCATCCAAAGCTGCCGGGAATGTATTTACCTTGGCACTGCTACTATTTGTCTTGAACTAACTAAATGTGTTGCAGTGTGTGTGCGTGAGTGTGTGTGTGTGTTACATGAAAGAAATAGTAATCCTTTGAATAGCAACACAGACCTCCCACACTGCAAAAACCCTGATCAACAAATGGAAAATACTTAAAACTGAGGACAGCCGGTTTTTGTTTCCTTATGAAATTTTAAAGAGTTTTCTTTTTAGAGACTAAATAAAACACAATAACACACTGCAATAAAAACAGCTACGAATAAAGTCACTGGTGAATATTTAATGTTATAGATATGTTGGAGAAAAATCCAAACTGAAGGCAAAAGGCCTGTTGACGGGTTCTGATCCAGCTGTTTGTCCCTGTTAATCAATCCCTATTAAAAATTTATGAAAACTTAAGAACTGGAGACGGAGTCCTGGGTTTTTATGGATCAAAATCATTACCCATGTGCTCTCAGCGTGAGTAAGATGGGTTCTGTGTCCCATTGATTAAAATGTTTTGCTGTAAAAAGTGCACAAATTTTGAGAACATACGTTCTGGAGCTGGTAGGAGTGTGTCTTTGTTGCATCAGGCAGTGGTGTACTTAGAGCTGATGCCATCATGAGGAGAGAACATTGTGAAAATATGAAAGTTGCATTTTAAGACATCAGTCCACAAGTTACATCTTGGGCACAAATGGAAAAGCATACCACCGAATTAGCTGCAAAGTTACTTATGGGAAACAAAGTCGATATAAGTGTCCTTCCTTTGAATGCTCAGTATGAGCAAATACTTGTGCAGGAGTTTATCTGCAACCTGTCGTCTATCTTTTTGTGTTGCTTTAGGCATCTTCACTAAATCTTTAGTGTTTTAAACCAAACTTATTGATTTCTGGGACACAGAACCAGTCCTCTTCCTGAACAGTAGGATGGATGGACTAAGGTGTCTATACTTGTATGTCATTTTGAGGAGATGGACTTGACATCTTTGAAGACTTGGAAATTGTAACAATAGCTAATAAATCTTGATTTTCAGATTTCTATTTTATTGACTTAAGGAAGCAAGGCGGTTGAGGTGTTACTTTTAGAACACATCCTCAAATCTGAATCAATTTATATCAAATATGATTCTTATAACCTACTGGAAGCTCACACAAACATAATATAATCATATTTCCCCAAAGGCTTTAAATGGACGTCAGGTGATCCTGACTGATCTAAAACAAGGGGAAATGATCTGGATTCATTGTCAGACAGTGAGGGGAAAAAAAAGATAGTGTGGGTAAATATCTGCCTTTAAATATTTTAGTATTGTTTTTAGCTGTGTGACTCTCTAAGGAAAAAGCTATCTGTATCTTAGACACAACACTGTTCTTAAGCTGGAAGAATAGAGAATTGCTATGAAAGGCTCATCTGTCAACAGTTACGGCCATTCCTCCCTTCCTGATAAAATGTGATCAACACAAAAGCCAGGGAGTAAAACTGGTCCAACAGGACAGAGCCACCGAGCTCCAGCTGACTCCAAAATGCAGATCCCATGAAAAAGACAAAGGCAGAGTCAACACTGAGCACGCTTCCTTTATAATCCGTCTTTTCAGTTCACCTGAGGCGTCTCCTGTGACCCAACAACGGTTCTCCGTCTGATCTTATTTCCACCTGGCACAATGGCTCTCTGTGGAGGCCTTCTCAGCAGGAACTTCCTTTGTTGATGTAAGATAGGAGATCAACCTAGCAGGGTGGAGGAACAAAGACTCTCATTCATCCAAACCAGAGCTAAGATAGTTTACATATTGTACAATCCATTAGAAATGTCTGTTGTAACACTGATGGAGCCCTGTGTCAATACAAGCCTCAACTATTTGGTTCTTCCTCTATCCCTAAAAACAGCCACGGACAAACTCAAATAATTCGAATACTTTAGCTTGCACAAACCATATTTATCCCACAGGCAGTCTGAGAGGTTATGTAAGCAGGGTGTAAAGCAGGGGCATGTTTTACTGCTGACTATCTTGCTGTTATCACATTTGGTCTTTTTTTAAAAAACAGACACATGGAGTTCCTCCTCTGACACTCAGGAGCAATGAAGCTGCAGCCAGGGAGTTCTCCATGTTTCACATTCTTCTCATAGCAAAACGTGGAGAAACAACAAGCCCTGGATAATAGCTCAGTGTTTGAAACCCAACAGAGGGTCAAGCAGAAGATAATTCTTTATCAACATTAACTTTTTCAGTTCATTTATTGTGTAAGGCAAACAATGTAAATTGTTCAGTTTTAAGTATTGTTCAGTGAAATTAGTAGCAGCAGTTCATATATTCATAAACTGACTTTCTGCATTGAGTTTGCATGTTCTCCCCTTGTGTACATGGATCCTCTCTGGGTACCCTGGCTTCCTTCACAGTCCAAACACTAGGCTAGGTTGATTGGATACAGTAAACTACCTTTAGGTGTTTGTGGTATTTTGTCCTGTATTTCCTTGTGACTCGCTCAAGGCCTGGTAAATTATCCAGGGTGTACCTCCGCCTCGCCCAATGACAGCTGGAGATAGACACCAGCTCTCCCAGCGACTCTGCAAGAATAAGTGAGTATAGGTATTGACGGATGAATGATAAATACAATGGGTCACAGGTAGGCTTGTGTCTAAACAATTAAAATTATGACATTTTTATTTGCATCTCTTGTAAAAGGCACTTTTTAAAATAATTTATACACTTCTCAAAACTCAGTAGAAAAATCTAGCCACTTTTGTAAGTTTCCACTGGTATTTATACAAGTTATCTTTTCTGATATGCTCCAAGTCTTTGAGGTTGTAAGAACGTCTTACTATCTTCCTCATCTGTAGCTCCATTCACAGATTAACAATTAAAATTCAGTTTAAATCTTGTCACAACTCACATCATCCAAGCATCTTCAAAGAGTGAGGAAAGGTATCTGGTAGCAGTTCCTCTTGCTGAGGCAATATTGCAGAGTATAATAGATGACAATGTTAGCAAGCACTGCTAATCCAACGAGGTGCAGGCCTCTTCAAAACATGATTATCACCTTAAGTCTGAAGAAACATGCATGTAAAATTAAAAGATTACTTCATACCTAAGTCTGCCAGGACTAGGAGTCATTTTGGGCTTAACTTTAAGCAATTACAGAAGCACCAGTATAATTTTTTTTTTTTTTTAATGCACAAGATTATGCTAGTGCAGTAAAAGATTATTTTTAAGCTTTTTACACATTTTGATCAGAGGTGCCAGTAAGGCTGACACTGTATTTACTGATCTAGCAACATTAATTAAGTACTTGAATGTCCCCAGACATTAAGTAATAAAAGGTATTTCATTGTGTCACATTGTCAACATGCCAAACTGACAGAAAAACACAGTAAAATAGATTTACACTGTAAATATTGACTTCTTAGATGTATGGATCCCTTAGGAGGCTCAATAAATGTGGATACTTATATTTTCAAATACATTAATTATATGACTCATTCAACCAGAGCTGTCTGCTTAACCCATTTGTATTGTCTCTTCCAAGACTTTTTTTTAATTATTACACCAGAAACTTCTAAAACAAGTCTTGAGAATAATGTGTTTGGCCTGTCATGAGAATCAAAAAGATAATCCTTCATTCTGAAGACAGCAGTAAAAGCCTGAAGCCCCGGAATAGATTTATAGAGCCAAAACCGAAGTAGAAAACAACTGCTGACACAGAGTCTATCAAACTCAAATTTGTCCCAGTGTTTTATGGTGTTTGCCTGGTCGTTTCACTCTGTGGAGAGACTATTTGTCTCCGACTCGCACACAGACACAACAATGGCGGCCAAGACTCCGGACGTCCTGTGTTACATAAACAGCCTCGGAGCTGCGAGGTAGGTCTGACACATGACCGGACGCGATGGGCAGAGCAGTTGGAAAGAACGAGACGGGAGCAAAGACAGAGGAGGAAAAATAATTGTTGAGAGGAGACAGAGAAAAGCCACTAATGACAGCCGACAATAAAACAGGAAAAAAAGGGCGACTACAGTAGTGTCTGCTGGATGACAATAAGGCAGGAACTAGCCGCCTTTAGTGTTCGAGAGGGATTGAAGGGCCGCAACCACAGGGCCTCGAAATAGAGCTTTGTCTGGGGGTAAGCTGTTATTAGGTCGTCTAAACACGGGGTCCTTAACACCCCGTTGCACCTCCTAGACGCTGCAAAAGGGTTAGTAAGCCAGCTGATTGGGTGGTCAGGATTATTTTGATGAGCAGTTAATAAAAACCTCAATAATCAGGGAGAATTATATGTTCCAGCAACCTTAGCTCAGCAGAAAGGCTCCACTGCACGTTGAATAGAAATTGTCTGTGAGAGTCACAAAACAGTTCAACAAGTAATTGTTTAAAACCTGCTTGCAAGGCAAAACACATATTTGAAGGCATTTATTGAGTTTTTGCAAATCATTTTTTCCAGTGAAATGTTGCTTTAGCTTTGCACAGTTTGTCCACACTCGAGATGAGACACGATTATTAAACCCGGGATTGAGAAAGGGTAGTTCAGTTTTTGCCCTAGCTGTGGATCAGATGTCTGTTCACAAGAGTTTTGTGGATCTGGATTTCTTTGTGGCAGTACCAGATGTCAGGGCTTTCATGAGGCAGCATTATGCGTTTTCCACCCACATAGTATAACTTTATTGCCCAATCAAGTAACTATGCAACCTTCAGTTGTTATAAAAATGCTATATATATCAAATATGACTGAAATTGCGAAGTCAAATTACTTGAAATTGGGTCTCTATCTCTTTAAGTACTGCCCTTTACATCACTCCTTTAACTCTTTAGCAACACTTTTACCGGCATTGCATTGAGATGTAGCTTGTATAATGAGTAAATAGAAATAATTTGAATAACTAACTTACCTAAAATAGAAAAATAGACTGAAGTAAAAATGTCTTTTTATGCAGCAAATATCTAGCTTAACTGTAATAAGGACTAGACTTTGTTAAGGGTTAGATTTAGACGTCGGTACATGAACAAAAATTTCTGAACCAGAAAATGGCCAATGGCGGTGTAGAATGAACTTTTCCAACCTCCTGTAGCAGCTAGCTATGCACAGGAACAAGTCAACATCTGGTTTCAGCCATTTAATTTTGTCCTCTATAACAACGGAGCAGGCGACATTTTGTTAGCATCTTTGATTATCAGAAAATAAGAAAATGCAACAAGCTGGTTGTGTGAAGGAAAAGTTGAGGTAAGCTGTTCGTAACCTTCAGTAACCACAAGAGGGTGCTCTAACCCTACATTACCTCTGATTAATAAAAATAATTCAGACAAAAATAATCATTTTGAGATTTTTATTACTAGGTCTCTCTAAGGCAGCGGTTTGTGCTCTAATGTGGCGCAGTGAATAAGATAAAGAAAAAAAAGAAAAGTACAAAAATCTGTTTTTTTAGCCGTGTGCTACGGATGTCATAAGTGTCGGTACAAACAAGTTTACATAAAACAGACATTATAATCATTTGTTTTCCTCTTCAAGTATGCTACTATCCAAAGTGACTAGTGTAAAATTGGCAGAGGAAATAAAATATTTTTGCGTGTTTATTTACATATTACAGGTCCAACAAGTGTGCATAAAATGCTTCTTCTGCTTTGTAGCACACACACAGAGACAAAAACACACATGTACACACAGTGGCACGACTGACCACATTCTGAAATATACAACAATCAAGTACACCAAGCGTCCGAGTGCAGCGCTGCAACGTTTAAGACTTCATTTGATCAGAACAGTGGAACCTGCTGAGGATTGACGCAAAACTCTGGAGCAAAGCTAAAGTGCTCTTACACAAGTTCTTCCATCTGCTGCAGAGTTATGACCGTAGCCTGGAGTGAGCGACTACATGAAACGTCTATAGGCAAACATCTACTAACAGCATGCCGCATTATAGTTTAGGTCAAAGCCAGAGTTCCGGGCACAAGGCATGGGCAGGTTTCTGCTATCGCTGCTATATAAAGTTAGGCTTTAAAAAAAAAAGAAGCTACAATTTGACGTCGTACCTTAAAATCCTTTCAATGAGATTCCAGAAAAAGTGCTGGAGTGATGGTGTTTTCTCAAGCTGTAAAGAGCAGCCCCGTCACTAACAGGCCTGGATGGAAACTGAGCGCCACCTATCACTTATTACGGTAATGCTGTTTTAAACTACAGTTGTGAAGCTACAAGCAGACTGGCTACCTGAGCAGATAGCCTGACTAAGCAGCCAATTTCAGCTGGTAATGTTTGTTTTACTCTATAAAGAGGAGTAATTTGTAGTATTTGAATGTAATTTGCATTTGGAAACCAATATGGTGATTGTTCTATATCAGAGGTCTGCAACCTTTACACACTAAGGAGTCGTTTATGCCCTTCAGCCAGCTATATAAAACTCTAGGGTCGCAAATGTCTCAGAACCTTTGGTGAAAGGACAACTTAATTTTTAAATATCTGCTATAAGAAAATTAGTGGTCATTTTTAAAGAACCACCATCTTGTTTCTGGCTTTAGGTTTGAAAACAAAGAAAAACTTTAAAACATTTACAAAAATTGGATTGATATATTTTCTTAGGTGGCATGTTGATGTTTGTAAAAAAAAAAAAAATGAGGCAAATAAAAACAAAACCGTTTCCACCATAATGATGAGTAAATAATAAATATTTGTTGTGGAAATTCAATGAAGAATTTATTCCATGGAAAAAAAACTACTTAAAACTTGTTAAAATCTGCATTTTTCATATCTATATTAAAAATATGGTTCTGCACTGTTTTAGCCATTATGGAAGGACTAAAGAGCCACTGTTGACTGTGGAGGTGCAAGTTGCAACTCCTGTCCAATATGTTGCTTATAAAGCCAGTAAATGTTCTAGATTATTGTAGCAACAACAGAAACAGCTGTTGCACTTCTGTTTTAAATACCAGAAATTAAACCTTAAAACATAAAGCATGCCAACCCATGCCTACTGATCCCACCGACATTCAACTGGTTCATCATCATCATCATCATGTCTACAGTGTAGATGAGGAGTGATCTGTAGAGGAAGCGTACGCTTTCCAAAAAACAGACCCAATGCAGGATGTGAGCTGGACTACAAGATGTTGTAAACAATTGCTACGGACACTCCCTGAAGAATTTTCTTTTATAGGCAAGTAAATAAACCTTGTGGATAACCACAGAACGAGCACGGTGTCTTCAATCCTCTGTGCGTGTGCACAGAGAGGAACAGAGGCAGCCGCATGTGTCTTTGGTTCAAACCACTAAAAAAAACAAAAAAAGAGCAGACAATTATATTTTTAACTGATGCATAATCTTGGTGAAACCTCAATCATAAGTCGTACCAGAGAGCCAACAGGCAGCGGACATCGAGTTTAGTTCGGACAACAAAAACAAGTGAGGAGAGAAAAATAAAATGCCTTCAATTTCAGTTAAATTACAGCAACATGTGATTATGGTTTTATCGACAGACGAGAGCGTCCACAGGTGTACCGTACTGAGCATACACAGAAGCCTGTGCGTGGGTGTGTGTAAAGTGTACACAGAAACAGACTTCCGCTGGATTTTCACAACCTGATTCACGACAAATGAACAAATGAAGCAACAGGAGGGCAGCTAATGCTGTAGGTCACATAAACTATGTACAAAAATATACAGGATATAAAATAAGCCGCTCCGGGTCACCCTACTGAGCTTGGTCTCTGTCTGCGAAGAGTAAAAAAAAAAAAAAAAAAGAAAAATGGAAAGCTCCACATTTTCTCCTCAAGACATTTGTACATCTTTTAACATTCACAATCCTTCAAATGAAATACTATCAAACGTGAAACAGAGTCCAGTGAAACAAACTCAAAACAGTTTCGTGCATTAACTTTGAAATTGATAGTCAGCTGCAAAATACAAACTTTAGGTCTCCTTTTACTGCTCTGGTTTCGATTTACACGAGTAATGAGGGAGGAGAAACTCCTAAAACTTAGGCAGCCATTGCTATTTCTTCTTTTAAAATGAGTTCTCCAAACGCACTCCAGAATAGAGATGCACCCAGCAGCGGGCTGGTGATCTGCCTTAACCAGTGATCAGTTTGATGTTTGAGTTTCCAACCAGCAGAAAACTTCACGCATGAAAAGCGACCAGGTTGTCTTGACGACAACACTTCAGTGTGAACGCAGCTAACGAGTGAAGACGACTGAGTTTTGGTCCCACTTAGGTGATTAAAAATGAATCAGAGGAAGCACAGAGAGGCTAGTCAAAAGAAAACATGTTCAGACATGCCTACGGTAGAAGAATCATAGGGCTCAAGGAAGTGTATTTTATGCTTTTGAGCTTTTAACCAGGTTGGCTGTTAAAGGTTGGATTAATGTTGGCAGCCTTTCAGAAATTTTAACTAATGGAAGGACCTAAATACCTAGAGATGCATAATAACCTATAATATAGAATGATAAGATTGTTTAAAATGTAAACTCCATGATCATTTTGTCTGAAACAGAAAAATCTTGTTTTACATCAACATTAAATCTGCTTCCTTTATGTCAAAAAGCCAGAAAAAGATATTCCTCTTGAAATCTGAGTAGAGATAAACAATATGAGCACATCAAGCTTTAAAAAAAAAAAATCAGATTGGAAATTAGCCTCCAACTCACGATCAGAGCATCTGTACTATGAAGGGAACCGTCTGATGGCTCATCCTCTGATTCTGAAGTTTGTTTTTAAAGTCCAGCATGCAGACACAGCTCACAGCGAACTCAACAAACAGACTCAGTCTTTACCTGCAACACGTCGAAAATAACTGGGAACAGAACGTCTTTTAACCGAACCGTTTCTTTACTTTTTACTTTCTTCATCCTCTGTGAAACAAAGTAAAGGGAAATTTCAAATTTGTTTTGCTATTTTGCCACTTATACAAGCACAATTCTGGAAGTCATTTTGACCAAACAAGATTGGCAGATTAGCGTTATGAAAACAAAGAAAAAACTCTCCAACTCTTCTAAGGAAAGTGTGTCCTTTGAGTCTCACTTAATATTTTTACACATATTACTAAAAAAACAAGCCCTCCTTTTGCTGAAATAAAAGGTTGGTTAACTTTCTAAACCAGCAACAAGACTGGTGGTGTTGTTACAACATTTTCTTTTTTTTTTTTTGAAAGAAGCACATTTAAGACAAGTACCAAAAAATGCAATAAAGCTTTACAATCATAGAAGCTGTACAATCAACTTTTTACAACGTATTCCTCAGGAAATGTTCCTTCATTATTTTGGAAAGGAGTTTTTTTTTTTGTTTTGCTTTGTTTTTTTTACAGTGTGCAGATGAAACTTCAAGCAGAGTTTTTTTGATCACTTCTGAGGAAAAGCTTCATGATGGTCCAGGACCAGCAGGAGAAAGCGGTAAATATCCTTCACTGAACGTTTTGCTTCTCACAAACTGAAACTTGAACAAACCGAACTTCTTTTAGATAAAAATAAAAACGATCCTTCACCGTTCTCCTTTCAGTCAGATCCTGTTCAGAAATGTGTTTTGTGTCTTTGGATTAAAAATACTTAATTAAAATAATAATAAATCAACGCTGGACTCATTTGTTTGAGGACACCTTTGTACCCCATACTTGTAAGTATATATACCTAAAAATTAAATAAAATATTAGAGGCAGCTTGGATAAAAATGTGAATTAGCAAAACGCTATCAAATAAAAAGTTGGGGACATTTCTCCACGCGAGCCTCGGCAATAAGTTGTGGTCAGACTGGGGGTCAGTGATTACTCATGGGGCAGCTGGAGCTTTAAAAAAATATGACATCCTCCTTGTTGAGGTCCTCAGCAGGGAGGTTGTAGGGCGGCGTCACGCTGAGGCCATGAACGTTCAGCGAGGCGTTGGCCTGTGCGATTTGGCTGAGGCTGTGCGGCTGCAGGTGGGGCTGGAACGGGAGGGAGTCGGCGCTCTGGGAGTGGAGGTGGTGAACGGAGGCGGGAGGATGGGGCTGCACGCCCTGCATGGGGGGCTTCTGGGTGGAGCTGGTGGAGGAGGTGGGCTGTGCGTCTAATCCAGTCTGCTCTGGACTCAGCTGATCTGAAAACACCAGCAGGAAACAAAGGGTTAATCCAGAAATCATGAACAGCAGTATGTTTGCAATATTTCGAGCTGGTAAGAACTGGTAAAGGGGGCAGATTTGGACTATTTTCCCCTCAGTTAAACATAGACATATTTGGTATCCATGGAAACGCCAGAGTCTTGGCTAGAAGCTGATAAAAACCATTTGAGTGGAGCAGGAAGCTTTTGAGTTTATTACCAAGAGCTGCAGGACAAACATCAGTGACTAGGAACCTACATCAAAGAGACACGTATGGAGTTCTGGTTGTGCCAAAAATAATATATTTTGGTGGTTTATACATTTTATACAGTAATATGTGTATAAATTTGTAGCAATGTATATTTTTTAAATTTGATTCTTAAAAGACACACTTCAAATATAAATTTCTTATTGTTTTACAATATTTGAATAAAAAAATAAATGATCAAAAAAGGCAAAAATAAGTTTAGTAAGTTGAATAAATAGAAACACAGGAAACTCCCAGTTTTGTAGATGGTGCCGGCCTACGCCAAAGGCAAAACACCAAGGTATTTTATTTTACTAAAACGTCTTTAAATTCGCTTTAGTTTAGCTACATCACTCTTTGCACAGGTAATGTACAGGTGGATCTACGGTTTCCAAAAGTTTGTAGCCTCATTTATGACATTTCTAAAAGGTTTATATGCTGTGTATGCAAAAACAATCTGGTGAGGGACAAATAAAAAAATGTAAAAATCCACATTATTTTATGTTCCATCCTCAATTTCGCTGAAACTGCAGAAGCTGCTGTGATATTTACATTTCTGATGGAGTGCCCAAGTGCTAGCTTTATTTTCAATAGCAAGATTAATGACATACCGTTTGTAATTGCTGAAGTCATTTTAAACCCTTCAGAAAACCCTGTGTGGCCTACTTAGCCCTAACTGAACTGAATCACATGAGATCCTCCCAGTGATTTTTGTTCTAAGTGATTGTGAGAGAGCAGGATTAAAACGTGTGTGTGTGAACAGAAGAGCTGGGTATTTATCAAAAGGAAGGATGAGAAACTGATGGGTGTTTACACAGGGCGAGGCCGGCATGAGGGTGAGCTTTTCAGAGGAATGCCACAGGGTGGGGTCCCACTTGTCCAGGTGAACAATCAGGTTTGTGTCCGTGAGAACCAACTTCAAAGTTCAAACGTGTGCAGCAGAAAAATGCGGCTTAGTAGTCAGCTCAGTTTTGGGTCATGCTCGAGAATGTTTGCAGATCTGTTTGTCATTCTTAACACGAGACGATTAATTGCTCATTATTGGTGAGTCAACCATAAAAATAATATTGCACAAAATTGGAAGAGAATGTTAGTTTCAATTCTCTATTGTGTCTTTAGATGACATCTTCATTTTGTTGTGACGCTTCCTTTATTTAAAAGAAAAATAGAATCAAAGTAAAACAACGACGTAATAAATTATTAAAAATGGTTTGTACACTTTTCACACAAATATTCAAGCATTTTCAAGGTACGTTTTGAAACATGCCCAGCGCCACACTTTGGAGATAAAAAAAAAGTATTAATGAACTAAAGAAAACTGTTTGAATTCACTGCTGTTATTAGTAAATACTTTATGATAGTATTTTATATTCTATATCTAGGGATGAGTTAAACTAAAAATATAACAAACTGTTATGTTTATTCTCCTGACTGGTCAGAGAGTTACAAAAAATCTAAAAAAGATATTCTCACCAAGCTTTCTGACAGAGAGAAAAAAATGTTTTTTTTTTATTCTCTTTAAATATCTGGTTTCAATTATAAATAGTGCTGGGCACAATTAGGCTTTTAATCAAATGTTGGATTGCACTTTATTACCAAAGTGTGCAGTTTTAATATCAAGTCCTTTTAAGGACTCTATACAGAAATCAAGCACTTTCCAAACCTTCAAAACACCTAATAGAAAATCAAGCATTTTTCAAGAATTTCAAGCACCTCTATGAACCTTGTAAAAAGAAGAAGAAAATAAAGAAAGTCAGATTATACAAAAGCAGCCACAAAAAACTATAAACATACAAGGTGTGGTATGGAAAACGCGATTTCTGCCACCTTAAAATTCAACACACAATTATCTACCACACACGCAGTTTCATAAATCACACGTGGATCTTGTCAGATGATAATTTCTTTGGCAAATTTTGATAAATGAGGTGCAGTGAAGATGTGTTTATCTGGACAGGTACCTGAGTGGTGAAGCAGGGAGTGAGACTGGAGGGGCTGCTGATGGGGGCTGAAGGAGCGTTTTTCCTTCAGGACGTTGTCGTCTCTAGCAGACAGTTTCAGGGGGAGCATCTGCTTCATGTCCACCGAGGCTAAGAGGAGGACGTCCAAAATGGAGAGACAAAAGAGACAGAGGGTTGGCAGATTGCAGTGTTAGGTGTGTGGAGCAGTGAAGCTTCCCACAGGGAATAAATTAATAATTTTGAGGGTAAAACCAAATATATAGTGCTCTAACAGGCTTAAGGAATGCGTAAAAATTAATAAAACAATCTAATGATGCGTTTTACAAAAGTTGTAGTTCTATAATTATTGTGGGAATCATAACTACTTAAAGTAAAAAGGAGGAGGAAATGTCTTATAGGCTCTAAATATGTCTCAATACAAGTGCAGACATGCAGAGAGGAATCTCAAAACATTCTTTTTCGCATAATTTGGAATTATTTCAAAAAGAGCAACTCAAAACTTGTTTCCTTCTGAGATAAGCATCTACATCTCCCACAGGCTGACAGCTGCAACAGTGTCACTGCTGGTGTCTGCTTCTGAACACTCAACAACGTTGTTAGGAGGACATGTTACCTGCTGCTCTAATTTCACACGTTGACTCCCACTTATAAATTAGGAGCCTTCTGAAAGTAGATGGTTAAACTGGATTTAACTCGGTGATATCAAAGTAAAGAGGGCTGAATACAAATGCATGCCTTTCAGATTTATATAAATATATATTATGCTGGACTATCACACACTGTCCCATTAAACACTGAGGTTTGTTTCCAAATAAACTGCATGATCAATTAAAAAAAACACAAGGAGTCTTTAGTCTGGTGCATTGGTCTCAACTTGCCCTTTTTTAAGGATAATTTTCAGCATTCATTTTTATTTGTTGTTTCAAGTGTCTTGCTGATTTATTTTTTTTATATTTAAAATGTCTTCCAGATCCAGAGTGATATGTTCATTAGAAATTTAAGTTCATGCTTGCATTATTATATGACTTGAAAATGGTCTCAAAACAACAATATTATTGTGTATCGCAATAATTACTGGGACAATTTATCGTCCAGAAAAATCTGTTATTGTGACAGGCGTGGAAAAAATATTATTTCCAAGCACTGTTCAGGTGAAATCACTCAATCAGGTTTATTCATATATCGTGCACAATACAGAGAGCTTGTAGGACAATCAGTAATGAAGCAGGTCTGGATGAAAGCTCTGCCAGGCAGAGACAACACATGAGTTTTACACAAAGGGAAAAGGGATCCTAAGCATGGGAAACAGACTGGTTCCCATGCAGCTTTGAAAAACAACGTCCAACCTTGTACATGTAACCAAAATAGTTTAACTTGGTGGGAATATACTGGAACTTAGAATAAACATATAGCAATACAACTAGCAGGTGTGACCTTACTTTAATTTTTCCACTACATAATAAAAAGAATAAATACTGTAAATGGAAATCATTGGTTGCTTACCAGAGCTGTCGGTGCGATGTGACGCTTTTCCACTTTTGCTCCCTTTCCCTTTGCCGCTGTTGATCGCTGCCAGTTTGGTGGGGATCTGCTGCTGCACCCCGACCGGTTTGTGCTGCTGGTTGGTGGTGCTGAAGAGGTGCAGCGGCACCTCCGTCTTCTGCGGGAGAGGAAGTGTCGAGGAGCTGGTGTCCCGCCGGAGCATGATCTCGGGCCGCTCGGGGTAGTCGGCCTGTGCCACCGAGAGGCTTCCCCGCACCAGGGGCTTCTGGGAGTGGGGCAACTCGGCGACACCGGTGGAGCTGCTGAGACCGGAGGATGAGATGAGATCCCCATTCAGACTGCCAGACATCGGAGCCACCTTAGAGCGAAAGAGGAGACAGTAGGTCAATCGCTAAGAAACAGCTTGAATGGGGTTAAAAGTCAGCATACCAGTTCAAAGGATGTGCTACTGATCTCTGCACTGAAATTATTTACATTTGTGGTTTGATTCAGCTGATGAGAAACATCCTGCTGGCT
This sequence comes from Xiphophorus hellerii, assembly GCF_003331165.1. Lineage (NCBI taxonomy): Eukaryota > Metazoa > Chordata > Actinopteri > Cyprinodontiformes > Poeciliidae > Xiphophorus > Xiphophorus hellerii. The sequence continues at coordinate 13,899,267 of NC_045680.1, forward strand.
AGTTGTGTGTGTGCGGGCGCGTGCTTTGTAAACACTCTGAAACACAAGAAAACAGCTTCTTCAGTCTGCAGAAGACAGAGGCTATAAATCAGCAGCGTGAAGCAGCACCATCACAGAGATCTATTTACTTCTCCGTATTTATAAGCCAAGGAGGAAATGAGAAACACATTCAACGCCTGCGTTCTGCAGAGGAGTCAGTTTAACAAAGGCTCTAAAGTAAAAACGCACAAAGACCATGAACGTGTGCCCCCGCAGAAACACACACACACAAGCACATGAAATGAGAAACATAAAACCACTAATGGTCCCTGTGCACATAAAGGCGTGTCCAACAAAACAGACAGGACTTCAGGACAAGCAGGGCAACAGAAACAGCTCTCATGACATCAGAGGACGAAACACACAGGCTGCATTGTTTGCAAAATTACAAGAAAGAACTAAAGACGATGTGAAGATCAAGTCAAACAGGAAGATTTCAGCATCAGAGAGCCTCCTTCAGTGTTTGTGTTACTAATCCAGCATCTTAAGTTACAAGAACCATAAAAAGCCTCCAATAGGTGCCATTAAAGAGAATTAAGAGAGCAATCAAACAGGTCATTCCTTGCAAAACACTGTGGTTTTCCAACGCTGCCCCAGGATGTTTATTTTACTTTAAGCAAAGGCATCAAAAGCTAAAAAAAAATAAACATTTCTTATGATGGTGCCTTGCAGATAGATGTGTCAGGGGGAATGTGGTCTAAGCCAAGCAGCTTGAAGACCCAGGAAACCAGCATCCATCCAAGGGTTTTAAAGATCTCTGTGACTGTTCTCACCAGCATCTCTGTTCTGTAGCACACAGCTATCCGACCTCCCAGGTCTCTGTCATCATGACAGCTAAGATATGTTGCACAATCTAAGTTCAATTAAAAAAATTTCTGCGTATTTTAGAAATACTGAAAATACCAACTCAACTGAAAATGGCTGCAAACAGATGAGCAATTATACAACTGTGCATCTTTGAAAAGCAGAAGTGGAGCCTACCGCACAACCAACAGGAATGCAGCAAGTATTATAAAATTACTGTTATAAAAAGGACTTCTGATTGTGATCTGGCTCTATATAGAGAGTTGATTTAGCTTTCTCGGGGTGGATCCTGCTGCGGGGCGTCGCCATGACAAAATGGTAAGGGAAACACTTGTTTAGGTTTAAATGGGGAATCTCTCCATCTGCTCTGTTCAGTATGGCCTCCACCTGGAACATAATTGATGATCTTAAACGCTATGTTTCCTCCAGCTGTAACTGGAATAACTCGAGTAAAACAGAAGCCTTAGTGTGGGAAAAGTATCCTTCACCCCTTCCCTGACCCTGAACTCCATCATTTTCTCTTCTTTCAGCCCTCACTCATCATGACATACAGATGTTTGATTGTTCCTAGAACAAGGCAAACAGCTTTAATGACATAAACGGATATCCAGGTAGCGAAACATGAAGAGACCACATGGCACAAGGAGTTCTGACTGACAGGTCGTAAACGGGACTGAACGCCTTCCAGAGGGATTGGATGATGGCAGGTTTGGACTGGCTAATTACACAATGTCTCGGCCTGAAGGTTTCCTGAATTCTCATAAATCAAGCACATCCTTACTGACAATGCACAATATACTTTCTTGTGGAAAATTAACATCTTAAACGATCTTGGATCTACTTCCACACAAGCTCCAGACCTAAATCTTACCTAAACTTGATTGTAAGATGTGGTGTGTGTGTGTGTGTGTGTGTGCACATAAAAGTTTGAATTTTTATTCATTTTTCAGCCAGGCATCTGCAGCTTTGATCTGAATTTAATCAAATCATCTAATCCTAAAGTTTAATAATACAAGTATTAATTTAAAAAACTACATTATGATTCTGTTTAAACATCATAGCTAACAAGATTCCCCTCAACTAACTTGAAACTCTGGCTAAAAAATTTTTTTTAAAAGACAAAAAAAAGTATCTTTTTTTCCTGATCCAACAAAAACAAAATTACTAAACATCTGATCCCTGCTCCAGAACTACACTGCCTGAGGTTGACCAATTTTGCAAACAAAAATAAGCAAATAATTAAGTCTGTAGATGTGCAAAGATGGTAAAAACCTCAAATACTTGCAGCTGTAATAGCAGTGACAGGGGCATCTGCAAGTAATAACTGTTCAGCATAACTGTTAGGGTTGAAAACAAATGTAAACCACACTTTTTCAACTTTGATTTGTAAAAAAAAAAAAAAAAAAAAAAAAGAATGAACAGCATGTCTCATTTTCCATCCACTTCACAATTATGCACTGTGCTTTAATGACCGTAATATTTAGTGGAGCTTTATACCGTTTTATCTGTTGCTGTTTAAATGTCGGCTCTTGTAGCCTCATATTACCGTTTTCCTCATAAGCTTCTACTTTTTGCCAGGTCCCAGTTGAAAATCTGTCCTGTCTGGTAAAATAAAGGCTGAATAAAATAAAACATCTGTAAATATTATATTTTTGTCTAATCTAAATTCTCAACATATTGAAGTTTGTTTCTGTACCATAGCACTATATAAAACAGTGATATGAATCCTGATGCATGGCTCTTATGCGTTGAAAGAATGAATTATGCTATAAACAAAAAGTACAGCTAACAGATGGGATATGCACACAGACAGCTTCATAAAGCCTTGTGCTTTCTCCTTGTTCGTCAAGAGGAAGTGAGTCACAAGCATCTGTGTTTGTTTACAAGGCGAGGGTGACAATAAGCACAGTCTCAGGCCACTGAATTGTAACTACGTCTGCAGGCGGAGGTTGCAGATGGAGGGGGATAGTTTCCCTTTGTTCAGGGCACAAATGTGAGTCAGCGTCTTATGAGTCACTTTAGCAGATTTTTATGGTTTTGTGCTCCCACAACTTCAGCAGTTTTGTCTAAAGGCATCTTAAATGTGCGTGTAATATTTGATAGATTGTTTGGACTACTAGTAATCAGCCTAGTTTCTTCCTTTAGTACATTTACATCAATATTATTTCTTTAGACACTGAAAAGTTCAATAAATCTTAATAATGTATAATTTTATTACTTTATATTCACACAATGCCTCTATAATTAGACGTGTAAAGAACCTAATCAAGATCAAACAAGATTTAGACTGAAGGTGAAATTCTTTAGAAAAACTGACGAGCAACAACTAGCAGAGTTATTTCTCAAACATCTTGAGTAAAACGTGTGGAAAAAAAAAATCCCTCACTCTTTCATTTTTTTTACAAGGTCTAATTATAGCTCTCTAGGTTTGCTGATGAGACTTAATTTTGGGTGGGGGATATTAAATGTCAGATGATATCAGGTTGGCAAAGAGCCTGGAAGAGATCCTGTGGTTCCAGCTAATGAAAAGCTGGTTTGATGTTGTTTGAAGCAGGAGGAGGAAAAACCACGTCCAAATCTCCCAGAAGCACAGCCAAGAAATGTCCCAGAGCACAGCAAAAAGTACAGAACCACATCCGAGACATGTGCAACAAAACACACGACGGTACGAAAGTAAATGTTACGTGCAGGACGTTAAGGGGTTACAGTTATGTATTAGCATATTGCAGTTTATTCATTTGGCAAAATGCATTTTAGAAAGCACATTTAGAGCTGCTGCTTTAGCAGAACCAGATAAAAGCATAAAAATCTGATGAGATATGTGGTTTAGGAAATTTCAGAAAAAGTTTTATATAAATCAAAGTTGCAACCTGAACTTTTTAGACATTTTTGGAGAAATATCTCAAGGTAAAAACAGATGCCACTCTAATGAAGGTTCATAGATCTCAATGATACATTTCTGTCCATAAAATGCCTTCAGATTACACTTGTTGTGAATTAGCACTACATAAATAAATAGTACTGAACTAAAAAGAATTGAAAAAACACAACAGCCATTATACAACATGGCAGATTAAAAAAAAACAAAAAACAATGCTGAATGCTAAAATGAGCCTAAAACTGCAGTCAACACCAAAAAAAGGCTAGTATCAGAATCGCTGATAAAAGAGTTGGTATGCAAATAAAATCTGACCATATTTCTTCAACCTTCTTACTTGACTTAGTCTGGCCAAACACCAGACTAAGTTGAAGAGCTCCTCCCTGTTAAAATTGTTTATGTGGCAGCATTTAGTAATTTTCCAGAAGAAACCTTAGCAGTGGAAAAGCAAAAGACAAGACAGACGATTTATTAGCACTGTGAGAAAATTTCCACACACAGTGGCAAACTAATAATGCGTAAATAATGTGCCAGACCACTGACCCTAGGAAAAACTCACACTTAGTGAATTAATTACACAAAGTTTAATTACCGTAACTCACCTTAGTTTTTTAACGTAGTTTTTTACTTTTAAGGCTTAAAATTAGAACTAAAATGTATTTACATTTACATCATAATAAAAGCCCCTTTATTTCTATGCAGTACTGCAAAAAAAAATACAACAGCAGCTTCATCTAGACTCCTAGCTCTGCTGCTAACTAGTGGTTAAATAAAAAAAGTAACTAAATTAGTTTTTAACCCTGAGGTGGCTCACGGGACCCATTTGGGCTGAGGGTACATATAACTTTCAAACTATAAAAGTGTGGTGAATAGTGTGGTCATTTTAAACCTTAATACAAGTCCTGATCGAATTGTTCTATGATGATTTGAGATTCTTTAACATACAATTTTTCAATTTATGAAACTGATATTTCTAAAATAGAAAGTGTTTATTCTTATTTTTCCTTTCTCATTAACTGTGTGTCGTCTTGTCTTTTGGGTTGAATTTATGGTACCAAGCCTTCTTGGTACACAACTTGGTTATGACTGGACACTGCCAACTCACTTTGCTGTTTTGTCCTTTATGTGCAAGAATTATTTTGAGTAAACAGATTATCAAATGATTCTTGATGACAGAATCATGAGGGAGGCGGGATGGGACACCGCCACTGATGTCACTGCTCTCTTTGTTTTGGTTTGGACGGTTTGATGAAAAGATAAAACACAACTAGAAACTGAGAACAAATGAACTGAGCGATGACTAAGTGATACAAGAATCTGAACTGAACACTCAAAGTTTTTATTGGGCAAATTAACTATGACTTCTTGACAGAGCTCTGAGCACCAGGCATGAAATTACAGTGGATCATCCTGAAAACTGCTCTCCCATGAAACAGACAAACAACGACCCACATTGTTCTGTAATAAGAGTAGATGCTTGGAAGAAACCATCAGGGAAAAGAAGGTAGAAGAAAGTAAAGAAAGACTACTCTCTACATTTTCCCCATCTAAACCGCACCTTAAGAAAAATGAAATTGATGCATTGATATTGAAGCAGGCACCATTTTGGCCAAAACTGTTCAAGAGGAAAGAAGAGGAGAAGGGAAAATGTCCCCACTATGGATCCTGGTTGAAGTGTTGAAAAACACTTCCTGACTCCTGAGTGTCATGTTTTAGAAAAACGGATCAACATTCTCACATTTTCTGGTGATAATAGAAGAGGGGGATGAATTTCATCAACCCACAAACGATGGAAGATTTTACAATTTGAACGCGAGAACAGCAATTCATTTCTGTAACTGACCTGCAGGGGGCAGAAACGTCCCTGAGGTGCTGCTTTCTATCTCTGATGTAACTCACTCAAGTGGGATTCAGCTCTGCTTCAGACCACCAGCAGAGACCTGAGCCCAGCCCTGTACGATGCTACAACACCACACATAAAGAACTGTGACGTCCAAAGAAAAGTGCTAATTTTATGAAACAGAACAACAATTGTTCCTGTAGGTTTTGTTTACATATAAATAACAGGAGTTAAAAGGAAAACATATTATAAGCAGAACTATCAACAAATCATCTCAGAACAGAGGAGGGAAAGCTAGCATTAGCCCAGCAGTTCAGCAAAGAACCTCAGAAGAAAGAAAATAATGTTTACCAAAAACATTTAGTACTAACAGTACTTTAGAAATAATGATGCTTTGAATGATTTAGATTAAGTGTTGTAAGTCTGTTATGGCAGCTTTCTAAATCCAAGTGAACTCAATGTTGGGTTGAAGGTTGTCTTGAAACTCTAGTAGACAAATATCCATTGTTGATCCAAAAAATATAAAAGCAAAATAGAAAGTCACCCCGATCATTCTCATTAATACTGGTTCATTATCAAAATTTGCATTCATATAGTGAATGATCATCTTTGGATTGTTTACTTTCAAAATTAATCTGGTTCTTCTAATTACAAAATCTCTTTGTAATTAGAGAGAGGTACATTTTAAAGTCTCATTTCAATTAACCACATGATTACAAAAACGTGGTGAAAGAACTGACCAAAAACACAAAAATAATCCAAATACATTTTTTTTTAATAACTTCATGGGGCCCTAAAATGCATCTGCATTCATGATTCTTGAAAGTGTTTTAATTACATAGTCAATTATATGCATTTATTCAGAATTATAATGTGAAATATAAATTTACACCTAACATTTGTGTTTGTTCCATTAGTTGTTAGTCGTGTTTTCTGCAGAGGAATACCAGCTGTTCATTCAGGCTTTAAACAGGAAGTGAATGAATACAAAAAAGATGATGCGCTTAATCCTTCAGAGCCTTTTACCTGATATTCTGTAGGAAATATGTACAATTAGAAACGGTAATTTTGCTAATTGCTAATATAGGATACTAGAAACAGTTGAAAACTTGACTTTGTGGCTTCTTTGCTTAAATTATTAAAACCTCTTTCCTTCAGCGACTGATGTCTCTTATTCTCTCTCTCACAGTGAGAAGCTGAATCTGCTCCGAATAATTAATGACCACGTACAGCTAGATTTTGATACATGCAGTAAGCCAACTCCTTCAAAGTAAAAAGACAAACTTTCTTCCAATAACTTTCTTTCTGCATCCTTTAAAACAACCCAATCCACAAAGTGCTCTAAGAGCTTGAGTGCTTGTTAAATTGTCTATTTTTAAATATACTTCAATATAAGTATTTACATACTTTCTGACATGTCAGTAAATGTTGATATTGTCCACATGATATTAAAGTTACCATTACAGGCTTCTCACCTCAATTGTTTTCCTTTTCATCTTCTTCTGGGACTCCAGTCGCTCCTTTTCCTTTTCCACAGCTCTAGTGGACTCCCGCAGTCTCTCCAAGTCCTTCTGATACGTCTCCCTCTGCCTGTCCAATTCCTCCTTCTCCTTAGCCAGTTGCTCCTGTATTTTATAAAAACACACACTCTTTACATGCAACCCTCATGAAGCATTCAATCCCATTTAAATCTGCTCAGTATCTTTAAGGCAGCGTGTTGAACTTGTACCTCTAGTTTTCTGCACTCCTCCTCTCTTTGTTGTAGCCTGGCCTCAGTTGCCTCCACTTGCTGCCGGTGCCGCTCCCGTTCTTTCTCCCAGCGCTGCTGCTCCTGCCTGTGCTGAGACTGAAGCTTGTTCAGGTAGGCCAGCTCCTCTCTCTGCAAGGCTAAAGTCCGCTGTTTCTCCTGCTCCAAGAGCCCGTTTCCTTTGTTGCGCCCAGGCAGAGACACCCGCTCTGTTAGCGAGGCCTTCTGCAGCTCAATCTGACTGTCCTGCTGCGATACAATGGCCTGAGGATGACAGGGAGGTGCAAGTTTAACAGAAAAGGTGAATATTTCCCTCTAAGAATGCAGGATATAGTTGTGATCTGTTAAATCCATTTCAGAAAGTCAGTTAAACTGAGGAATATGTTACGTTCCTACATTTATTCAGTAGATGCTCCAAAACTTTGTAAAAAACTTAAAACCAAATGTTGTATAATATCTGCAGTATTTCAAAGTCAAAGATGTAACTAACTAAAGGTTTGATGGATGCCTATATATTAGTTAGGAGCAATAACTTTACATCCAAGTCCAGGGCTGTTTATTGGTAACCATAAGTTGTTATTTCACAATTAGGATGGCCACTTATGTTTATAGGAATCAAATGTTAATTAAAAAGCATCACTAGCAGTGCACAGCAACCAAGGTCATCACAATGCAGTGGTGACGGAAATGCAATAGATTGTTTCCATTTGATTTTTCATTTAATATCTTAACCTTATATTAAATAATATTAGAAATGCATAAGCAAAATGCAAAGACATGAATGATTTTGTCTAAAATGCAATAATACAAAATGATTTGTATTTGCTAAATGCAAGACAAATTTAAGATTTTTTTTCTAAAAGTTTACAAAAATACACAATATGAAATATTTTCTTCATATTTTGGAGCAATGGCTTTAAGATGTATCTAAAAATTAAGATCCATCTTTTTATGTTACTACTGGAGAAAAGGTTTGTTCCTCCTTCAAGTGTTTGAGGTATTGCGCCAACATACATCCATAGATTTGCTTCTAAATAACCAAACTGAGGCTTAAAGAGATATATCATCATTTCCAAAATTGCTTAAAAGATACAAAGTTATACGTCTAAATTTAAAGTAGAAGAACTATTCTAGCATTTAGTCAACGGAAATCATTTTGGTAATCATAACGGATCTGATACAGGAAAATATTAGCCTGAAACACTAAGAAAACCTTTTTATAGGTTACATAAATATCTGATTTCAACTGAACTATACTTCTTATTTAGATTTGGACACATTTAAGAGTCAAAGTGTGTAGAGAGAATATTACCTGCAGGCTATAAAGTCTCTGGGAGAGCATCAACACTTTGTCAAAGAACTAAAATAGATAAAAACAAACACACACAAAAAAACAGAAAGTTATAAAACAAAACTAATTTCACCAAAATGTTCTCACAATTTTCTGGTTTTATAAAGTATTTTATCATATAAAGGCATTGTTCAAATAAGAAATAAGAAAAATAAAAATCCAGCAGTTCAGATCTAGAAAAAGATCACCTCAGCTTCGGGGAAAGAGTTGGACCAGATCCGGTTCCAACTCGGAGGAGAGGAGCAGCTCTGATCCACCTGACACAGAAAGGAAATAAAAAAAAAGGCCCGATGCTGTGAAAAGTATTTTTTATTTTCTAAAAGACTCATTACTATGTAGCTCATGGAGATGCAAATACATCAAAGTAGAAAAATCTAATAAGGCGTTCTTCATGTTATGATTTAAACTGCTTAATTTGGTCATAATAACGGGTTCATGAGTTCCACCCATAACCATCTGTTGTGTCAGCACTCGAATGCAGTGGAATTAAATATGAAAGCAGAAGTAGTGTTTACATTCTGTGGTCTAAATCATTCATTCAGGTTCATGCGAGTTAGACGGGCAATGAGCTGAACTCCTGCTGAATTATGGAAGATAGAACACCACCTACGATTCTTTCTTTATAATAAAAATCTTAGATTTGAGCATTAAGTTGTGTAAGAAAGATGAGCCCTTTTAGCGCTTCTATTAATGACTGTAGCAGTGTTGATGTTCAGGTTAAATAGTAATTAAAAGTTATTAAAAAGGCAACATTATTTAGTGGAGTGGAGATCAAATATTTGTCTGGATTATTTCCATCTCTGTTGGCTTGGCTTTTGTTCCACAAACAGAGCTCCAGTCACCAACACGTGGCTATATTTTGACTGGCTAATTCTTCTCAAGAACCAGGATTAACTGAATGTTCCCAGGATGATGTTGATCAAGATTTTATCTATTCATAAAAAACACGGAGAGACCTGCAATATACAATATTCCAGAAAATATGAGAAAAAGAAAACTTTCCAGATGATTTGGTTTGCATTTCTTATTATCTAGAGGAAAGAACGAGACTGATGCATTTCAAAACACCTTGTGTGTGTGAACTTGTTTAGCCCCTACCGTCTGTTCCAGGGTGTGGCTTCCACGGAGGCCTTTGAGCTGAGGGTCGGAGCTGGCTCTTTGGCTCCTGTCTCTGTTCCTGGACTCGCCAGAGAAGCTCTTCTTCACGCTGCCATCTGGCATAGACACAAACACATGTCGATTCGCGGCGATGGAAACATTTATCTGATTTTATTTAGAGGTAAAGATTGATTAAAGTGAAGGCAGTCCTGGACTCACTCTTAGAGAGGATGACCGGACTGCTGTCATAGCCTCCAAAAGTCCCCGCTCTCCTGGGCAGAACCCCAGAACTGCTCCCGTCCTCCGTCTGTGTTGCCTGAGCCTCTTCCTTCACGCCAGCCTGCAACAAGTTCTGCAGATTCTCCACTAAAGTTTAACAGAAGGTAAGAAAACAAAGAACCTTAGATATGCGATGACATAAATGTAAAAGCAAGTGTGAACAAAATGGTGCTTTACTTTTGCACAGTGCAAGAGAAAGTTTTTCTGATTTTATCCACGATGTGCAGCATCATCCTACCTTCAGTGATGGCTCCTTTGAGCAGCACCTCCCCCTGCTGGAGGTCCGAGGCGTCGCTCCGGAGCAGCAGCTTTGAGCGAGAAGCCGTGTCCTCCAGACCGGCCACGGACTCTGCCATCTCTGCGAACAGCTGCAGTTTCTCCGTGAGAGCCTGAGCAATCACTGCATCCCTCTGGCTCAGACGCTCTACAGGCCGAAACATGACACAGAATTAGAGTCAGCAGTCAAAAAATGAGAAAAATATGAGTATTCGTAGAGCTGCTTGTGAAAATATTAATGTTGGAGGTGAATTGATAGCTTATATATATCTACTTTCACATGAGAAGACTTAGATTTTAAAATATTTTGTCTAATATTGCAGTTTTTATTGGAACTTATTCCCACTGCATGACCTTCAAAAAATTTATTTTTTTTAATTATAAGTCGGCTCATCAAAATGTAAAGTCTTTTCAGCAAAAATGCATGCAAGTATAAACTGCTAAGATTCTCTATCAATAAACTAAATCGCTAAATGTTTCAATGTGGCACATCAGCACTTCCTTGTGGACATAAATGTAATTTGTGATCAGGAGTTACCTTGAAATTCTCGAAGCCTTGCAGCTCGAGCTTCCTCTTCCTCGCTGAACAGCCTCTCCTCTGAGTGAGGGCAGCTAACCGAGCGAGGGAGGGGGAGAGACACAAAGACCAGTCAATAAAATGCATTGAAGGGTCAACAAGACACCAAGATGCAATTAGTTTTATTCAACACTTGTTACATTGTCAAACTATTTAGTAATTTTTTCGAAATCAGCTTTCAGATAATTTTTTGACCATAATTGTGTTTGTACGTTCCCTGTAAAACGCCAGTTACCTCTCGACTGCTTGCCGTATGTATGTCATCCAAGAGTTTCGCTCCTCTTTGGAGGCGGTGTGGATCTCGTACATCTCTGGCTCGTTTGAGGAGGCGCAAATGAGAAACATGGCCTTCTCCTCATGGGCCACCTCCCTGACTATCAGCTTTTGGAGAGAAATCACTGAAGGCTTGTTATCCTGAAAGTATTTAAGACAAAGAGGGCAAAAAAAAGAGAAGAAAAAACATGAAGAAAATAGAAAAATAAATTCTTTAAGCAACATTTTGACCATGAGTTAACAGGTCAAAATCCACAAAAAATTGGTTTGAAATTATTAAAGGCTCATAAGAGCATCACATTTATGCTCATATTGGGTTTATTAAAACTTTCTCTAGAACTATAACTGAGAAATGATCAAAAATCACTCACTACTGTGGCAAAAACGTATCTCTGATCCTTCTCTTGAAGTAAAAGCAGCACATCTGACAGCAGAACAGCCAGGATATCTGAAAGTAAAGAAAGCAAGAACATCAAGAACATTACTCATTTTCTGAATACATCTGCAATGATCATTTTATAGATGTGAATGTTACCTTTGAGTCTGCCAGAGGCAGCTTTCCAGCTGACGGTTCCCTCATGCAGCAGCCACCTCCTGCCCTGAGCCAGGTCCTCCCTACGAAACACCCGGTCATCCTTTATCTTTCCCTGCGTCTTCGGCTCCATCTTGCTGTGAATATCTCGGAGTCGAGACTCCTTCTCATGCAGGTTTACCAGGGTGTCCACCTCTTTGATGGTGTCTTTGATCAGACTCAGAGCCCGAGTCAGATCTTGGTGCTCCTCTGTGTTCGCTAGAGGCAGAAAGACAGAGATTTCAATATGTAAACAACCACTATTTTTTAGTTAAGGTACACTAGGATGGTAATTGGTATTAATTTTGCAGCTGAACCTTCAGTGTTGTGAAGGATGCGCTCCACCAGGACCGGGTACTTGGTAATCCTCTGCGTTACCAGCAAAATACACTCCGTCACTCCTAACCTCCGTACAATGGATAAGTTGCTGATTTTCTGGAAAAAACAAACAAAACAAAGAAACATTAACCTTTCACCAGCCTACACAAGTAATCAAAAGTGAAATGACTCTAAACATACGATAATTAAAATGCTACAGTATCATAACTTACCCTTATGAGGTTCTGAAACCTTCTATTGTTTTGCAGCATCTCTTTGTACAAGCTGACAGCTTCAGTGTGATGGCTGCAGAAATCTCCATAGCAGTTCTTCATCCTCTCTCCTATTTCACCTGAGAACTGGAGAACAAACAAACTCATCGTCAGCAGCAGCGTAATAATGCACAGCTAAACAAAACTAGGGCTGCAGCTAACTATTATGTTAATAATCAATTATTCCAACAATTAGTCAGATAAAAAAGATTGGCACATTCTGTAGATTTTTCTTTTAACCAATTAAGCTTTTTTATACAAAAACATTGAAAAATGCAAATAAATGTAATTCCTTTTTCTAAATAAGAAAATAAAACATTTTACTGTCTAAAATGTAATTACATAGCAATGATGCATCTGCTGCTATAAGAATACAAAATAAATACTGAAATACAAAATAAATACTGAAATAATCTCTTTCTGCTTCAGTAGTGTAGGGCTGTTACGCTGGTCACTTTTTAAATTAACCATTTAATAATTAGATAGAAAGAGGTGCTTAACATAATTGTATTAATTCTGTTATTAAGCTAAAACTGTCATAGCTAAAACTATGATACTTGAGAAATTTGGGGTAGAATATATTAAAGACAAACAAGATTTTTCATCTAAAATGCCATATATATATATATATATATATACACATGTTTTTTCAGTAAATTGCCTTTTTTGAGTCTGTAAACTCCAGTTAAGGATTATTTTATTATTACATAAGTTGATTCATCATGATTAATTGTTTCAGCTCTAAGAAAAACAAATAAAACTGTACCACATGCTGAACCTGCCTCACTTATGAGATTAAATACATCTGAGGAAATCTACTACAGTAAAGGGAGAATGCTGCAGTAAGTACAGGATGACTGCAGTGGAGAAACGTCTTCACAGATGACTGATGGTCTCCTTTAGCTGTATAACCACTGTGCATCTGCTCCATACCTGAGCGATTAAGATGTCTGCCACTCTATTGATAGTGTAGTTCCTGTCGCTGGGTGAGACGAGGTTTTCTCGCCGCCGCTCTCTGAGACATGACAGGAAATGTGTGTGAAGGTCGAGGAGGTTTTCCAGGCGGGGGAAAAGGCAGTCCAGTCTGCCTGAGTCCATCTGCAGGTTCTCCTTCATCTCTCGGATGTACACACGCAGCATTATCTTGAGTGTTCTCACATGGTGCATCTCCGTCTGCATTAGCTCTACAGAACAACGTCACATTGGTTCTGTTTAGTATGACATGATCTGCAAAAGTACTGTGTTTCCTTACACATGAATTTGTCTGAAGTTGGTGTCTAGTATAGACCAAAACTTCATGAACAAAGTGGAGTTTTAGGAAGGAATGCATGGGAAAATAATCTGCTGTGTTTTTGATGAGGGAATAACATTATAGCATGAAATGAAGCTCAAAAAAGTTTGGTTGCAATAATAACCTCCCTTTTAACATAAGATCATTTAATTTAAATACAATGGAACCAATTAACAAAATTGTGATTTTAGGTTTATAATAAAACAATGAACAAGACAAATTCATTTATAATTACTCCAGACTCTCAGGACCAGTTTAATTAAGTCAAATTTAATCAATTATTACATTTGAGCATCATTCACCTGGAGACGATTGTGGATTATAGGAGCCAGATTTTCACAAGAAAACAAATATCTGTTTTTTGTTAACTCAGCGTGCTGCCTTTATAAGAAAAACTACTCTCAGTCGGCCATGTATAAAACTCATGAAAGCATTTACAAGTGTCAAAGTACGAAGCGAACTCACACCTACCATAAATAACATCCTGCCTTTTCACCAAGTCTTTTGAATGTTTCTTCAGATAATGCTGATCAACCGCAAGGCTCCAGGAGTCGGCCTCCAAGTCCTGAGCATCAGACTCCAGGTCGGCCCGCACTGCTGCATAGTGAGCATCTGAAGAGAAAGGGCAGAAATTATGCAACATGTTATGGATTGTGTTCTTCAACGAGGTAAAGTTAAGGATAAATGGAAGAATTTATTTGTATTATTTTAAATGACTAATGCGACCCTCACAGAACGTGGATTTTTACAGTTTTTCCAAGATTTTTGCATGACCAAGATAGGAACCAGATGCTGAATCTGCCTTACAAACTGATAAATCTTCAGGAACGCATTCAATTTGGGGAAAAAAGAAGGTCGATGAGCATCCAGCGCTTCAGTGTTGAGACTAAATCCCGTAAAACTGAACGCTGGAACAAACATGGAGCTCTAGTCTCCAGTTAGTCTGATGTCTCCCACACAGTTCAGTTTAATGAGGCTAAAGTCATGACTCAGCCAAACATCCTCCACACTCTCTTCTCCGGTCTTATGAAAACTCCCTGAAGACAAACAGTTGCAAAGATTTCACAGTCTGAAAAGGGCATTCTGGTCTGTAAACGCTGCAACACAGCCTTGATGATTTTGTTCAAAGTAAATGATGCTAAAGTGAGGAGCGGATGAATTTAAACTTCAGCTCCGCTTTGAAAATGTCTGCTCACCTTCTACGATGATAGACTCGGCGATGGAAGGTGCGAGAGAAACGGCGTCGTCGTTGCAGCGTTTAGAGCGCAGAGAATCTATCTCATCCATGTCCCCGGGGAGAGATCTGAGAGAAAACAGCCAAATTATACAGCAGTGATGCAACAAAATGTCTCCTACCATTTATGTAATGTGTCCAAAAGTTAGAAGTTTATAAATCAATATCAAGTCAATCTACAAGAGCATTAAACAGCATATATGATTATTTTGAGGAATAAATAATCTACTCTACTAAAAATCAGCTACAGAACAATCCAAAAGCATAAACCTTGTGTTTGATTTTTAAAACAATACAATGTACCAGGGCGGAAATGATTAATCGGATTAACCGATTATTAAAATAATTATTTTTAGTAGTCAATTAACTGTTAGCTCAAGTATAGACAAAAAAAGGCCATCTGCTGAAAGAATAACACACAGAGCAGTAATTAAACCAGACGGGTTGTGAATAAGACGGTCATGACGCCGTCATAAACATGACATAACACCTGTCATGAACATGAGTAAGTCTTCATGAATATTTATGACTGTTGTCATAAAGTGTCATTCAGTAAATCATGACACTTTTAATACAAAGTTGACATTATTCAAAAGGTCTTCGTTATGACAATTTGACATTAACCAAGAAATCATGATCTGACATAAATTTGTTATAAAAGTATTACTGGTTAAACTTTAGCTTTAATAACATAAAGCTACATAATTTTGATCTTTATTTTGATCTTTCTAAATGTTCAGGGTTGTTATTCATTTAAAAAGTCATTAAAATCATTGAAAAAAATCTGTGTGTGTGGGAAGCCAATGCAGAGAAATTTCTGACTTTATGCAACACACATTGCTACAAACTTACTGTTGAACAAAGCTGTTTAAGATGGATGCTTCCATGAACTTAAGATTTTTTTATTTTTAGAAAGTAGCTTGCATCTAAATCTCATGATGGTCACTGAAATCACAAGAATTTTAAAATCTTCTCTATTTACATGAAGCAGATCTTCAAAACACTTAAAATTGCAATAATTTTACAGAAAATTTAATTTGCAATTTCTGCATCTCTACTGAAAGAATATTTTTTCACACACAAATTTTTCATTTCATGAAAAATCCTTTACAGTACCTAGAGAAACTATCGTTGTTGTGGTACCCACCCGGAGCTACTGTGGTGACGGAGGCTGGGGCCGACGCTGCAGGCAGGGGCTGCGGCGAAGCTGCTGCTGAGGCTGGCTGAAGGCTGAGTGCTGGTTCCAAACGAGCTAACGGTCATGCCTGGGACGCCGGGAAACCCTCGGTGGCCATCCGCAGCCTGAGCCAAATCTTTGCCTGCCTGATCTTTCTCCCTGTCCCGGTCTTTCAGCGCTGGGAAAGAGAGACGAGACACAGGTGATCGGAGAAAATGAGACTGGATGGAGGAGGTACATGGGGACAAACGAGGAGAGGACAGTGAGAAAGGAGAAGATGACCAGCGAAGTGGCAAAGATGGCGACTTGTTCGAATCCTTCCCGAGTTGGCCCCAGTATTTTTTCAGCCAAGATCGAGGCAGGGATCGGTAGAACCGGCAGGTGATCATGTCGCGGTGCATCAGAACCCGCACGCCTACACGTCCAGAAAGACCCCACGATGAGGCAGAAAAAGACAGGGAAGATGCCCTGGCGGTTTTGGAGGCACCTTTGGAGGCCCTCACTGTTTTTCCTGCTTCTTTGGCACCCGTTAGATCCATTACAAACGTCTCTAAATTTCAATTCCAGGTTGAGGTCTTAGTAACGGATTTAAGGGACATAAACAAAGACAACCAGGAGTTTGGATCAAAAGCCAGTCTTATATAAACCACCCCAGACTCCCCAGGGTCCCGGTTCCTGCAGTAACTTCTGGAAAGATGTGCGTCCTTTTCACGTTTCTAGCAAGTTCTGTTTCTGCGGTTCTCATCAATTCTCTGCCCATCGTGTTCCCGACCCCCTGCACAAGCAAGTGATTGGCCCGAGCGGGACATGTGGAGAAATCAGGTGTGGCTGACAGGACTCCAGCTGTTCAGAGGGGAATAACAACTGCTACAGGAGATTAACTAAAGCTTGTCGCTGCTGCAGCCACTCATGTCTCCTGCGGGTTCAATCACATGCATTCACACCTGCTGACGGTGCAATAAGCAGCAGAGACTGAGATCTCTAAGAACAGATGAGCTGATGTAAGAGTTAATGTTTCGTTTTATTAATTGCCAAGCAGTGCAGAATGAATTAATGGGTGATCATAAATTAAAAATGACAAACAGAAGCATCAATTTTTATTGCCCATTAGCTTTCTTCTGTGTTTACGGCTAAATATCTCTAAATAAGGATGAAAAGAGAAACAGCCGCACCACACGACTCTTTTTAATAGCTAAACATCACTTTTCTCTCCCAGCCGTGGGAGACTGAGCTGCTCACTCCACACTGAGTGGGTCCACAGAAACACACACCACAAAACTGGATCCTTAATTGGTCGTTCTTAGAATTTAACTCCCCATCATTCATCAAAGCTTCTGTCACAGTTAAAGAAATAATGTGATCCACGGCAATATGAGCGGCTCACCAGTAATTAAATATTCTGCTTACCAAGGCTAGGAGATGCTGACCCGCTGCCCCTCGAGTGAAAATCTCTCTGTGTGAAGAAAATTAGGACAGTCACATGATTTGATACCAGAATCTAATCTTTGTAAGGATGCAGCAATATGAAAATTTGGGCTGATATCACTCAATATTCCATATTTATTACATACATTTCCCTACACTGTCATCATAACAGATTTTGCTGGACGATGAAGTTGTCACAAAAATTATTGCGATAAATGATAATACTGATGTTTGGAGATGATTTTCACATAACATACTGATAATGGCATAATAACGCAAGTTCGACTAATAAACTTTGATTTTATACAAAACACTCCACACTGCAACTGGAAGACATTTTAAATATTCAAAATAAAAAACAATAAATATAGGAATCAGAGTTGTTGTTTTTTTTAGCAAATTCAAATCACAGTTTTTCAGCTCTGCACCAGGTGATTTTTATTTCCTCTTTAAGAAAGCTAAACTTCAAAATATACATTTGTAACTTTTCCATAAACTGGCATCACTAATTGTACAGTAAAACAGAACAATGTATCCAAAAGTACAGAGATGTACAACTGCTGCAGATAAAAAAAATCCGGTAAAATCATCTGGGTTACAGATGAGATGCATCTCTGTAACGCTTTCTAGCTAAAAAAAAAAAGATTTAGGGTCGCCAAGATTTTAAACTCGATAACAAAACTAAGAAATACACTCAATACTCAACAGTAAACAGTAGATAAGTGTTAATAATACTTTGTGGAGGCATGCACACTGGAATTGGACAATGGATTTCATTAAGATGTAAACATGAATCTGCCCCATTCAAAGGTTTGTTTTTATAATCTACAGAGCTGTGATAAGAGTTGCCCGCTTCCTGATTTCCTTTTTTGCATGGTTGTCACACTTCAATGTTTCAGAACATCAAACTAATTAAAATATTAGTCAAAGACAACACAAGTAAACAAAAATTTCAGTTTTTAAATGAAGATGTTTATTACTAAGAGAGAATAAATCCAAATCTACATGGCTGTAGGCGTCTAAACTTAGTAACTGGTTGGGCCGCCCTTAGCAACAACAACTGCAATCAAATGAGTTTGCGATAACCTGCAATGATTCTAAGGTTCAAAACAAGGATATCAACTAAGCAACAGTAAATAAAAAAGTATACTGTATGCTTGACAATGCTATCAACATACTATGGCAAAAAAAACCTCTTGTTATCTTTGAACCATTTACACATTTCAAAACCCCAAAGTGTTTGTGCACATGTGTATATTAAGGTACCAATGTGGCTAAAACCTTGGCCTTGATGCTCTTATCTGCTCTGAAGTGTAATGTTTACCTTATTCTTGCTGCTGGTGCACTCACCCAGCAGAGACTTGCAGCTCTTGTGAACGTTCACAGCACAATCTGAAAAACAGGACAAGAACTTGGAGTCAGAGTCTCATCAGTATAGCTGAACAACGTGTATACAGTACTAAAAAAGGGGAAGTGTCAAGGGTGACAGTATGAATGCAGATAGAAAACATGACACTATAAGCCAAGTTTTTCCTAAAATGAATGCTCCAAAATACAGGAGGCGGCTAAAAGAATCAATAAATCCCTTTACAGTAAGTGGAGGAGGGTTTCTGCAGCTACAAGCAACAGTTTACTTCTTCATCATCAGAGTCATGTGAGAGAGCAGATCAGAAACACCCCGTTTTCCTGGAAACAGGTTTCTCTTTTAGTCCCCTTCTGTTCTTGTATGGAGAGCAAACCGGGCCCTGTCAGGTTTAGCCGAAACAAGTGTCCTGCATGTGATTAGCAGAGACACAAATCTGAGATGTTGCTGAGCAAACGCAGAGGACAGTTAGTGTGTTGCTTTTTCCTAATCAGAGACAAAACATCTTGGAAACAAAACATTTTCAGTGGCAGGGCCTGGACATTTAAGGCCAGTGGGATGAGGTAAACAAAACAAGCCCAGGCTGTGGGATGAGGCCTGCCAAACAAAATAGGCTATCAACATGCAAAGCAAGGATCCAGTCCGACCAGTTAAAACCTGGCAAATGCCAAAGACTCAAGTCCCAGAAACGGACACAAAGCTGCTCCATTGGGAAACCAGTTTAAAAAATAAAAATCCTGTCAGTCAAATTGAATCAGAGAACAAAACAGGTCAAATTGCTGTTATTGCTCAATAAAGTTAAAACATGTTTTAGACAATGGCTTAAAAATGATTTTCAGTTTCCAAATTAACAGCTATGATATTAAATAGTGATCCATTTCTACAATCATTATAGAAGAATGCCAAGTCATAACAGTTCAAAGGTGAAAAAAGTACTTATGTTACATCAGCTCTCAACTCTGCTTCAGACATTTTCCATTTCACACACGACATGATAGAGACAAGGCAAAGCTTGAATTGTAGCTTCCTGACAAAGGTAGCAAGTCACACCAGCAACTGCAGGACAACCAGCTGTGACCCCGTTTCCACAGCTGGGTTCCCGTCTGTGTGTTAGAACTAAAAAATAATAATAATAAAAAAAAGACAACCATAGAGACTCTGCTGCTTCTTTAGTAGAAATATGAAGCAACCAATGATCATTTCTGTCTGAGTCAGTGGCCAAGAAATTTTGGACAGTGATCAGATTTTACGGTCAGTGGACCAACCAGAACTAAACGCTAGTAGGAGCAAGTCGGGGCAATCCCAAGACTCTTTGATGTGGAACTTATTACTGTGGGTAGAAGCTTCTCAAAGTATCAATGAAGTGTTTAAACATGAAATTATAAGAAGCACAAAAGGAAGCTACTTAAAGGGAAACTGCTACTTAAAGGGAAACTGCGTTTACAACTTTGGTTTGTTTAAACAGGGTGCTAGATAATTGCCGGTTTTAAAATTTTTGTGGCTACTTTGTATCTTTTGTTGTTTCCGAAAACGAGACACTATCAACTCTAAATACACCTAATTGCCGATGCAGGATGCTACAAAAGCTTGAAATCTCAACTTGGTGGGGGTGGGAGATATGGACTTAAAGTTTTATCACAACATTTCGTAGTACTATTGTAATAACGACAAAAGTGTCAATAAGAAGTAGTTATTTTTTTACTACACCCACTTGTAATATAATTCTTTAGTACATCAAAAGAAGCATATTTTCTTTTGATGAAATACAATTTGTGATTTGTGTCACGAAAATGCATACAGTAACTGCATTTAATCATACTCTCAAATTTATTGATATTCACTGAACAGTGGGGAAAAAAATAATCCTGTCAATATGGATATTTTTAGTGTTTTTAAACATCACTAACTGGAATTTGTTATGACGACAATAAATCAAAATCGTACCATGATAAGAAATTGATCATGATAAACAATATGATACATGAACACGCCAACAACTAGGCAATCATTACTGGGCCTGTGACAATATATTAAATTGTCCCTGTAATATTGTTTTGAGACCATTTCAAGAAATGTATCAATAATTGAATAATAATGCAAGTTTATGCTCTCAGACTAATAAACTTTAATTTTGAAAAGAAATCTTAACACTGGAACTGAGAGACATTTTAAATATTACAAGATAATACAAAACGACCAAAAACAGAAATAAAAAAAAAATTTAAAAAACACACACAAATGAAACTTTAAATAAAATAGATTATGTCTCTAAACAAAAATATTAAGAATCAAAATGGGAATTAGAGCTCATTTAACTGATCATGCAATTAAGTGATTAATTGTGACAGGCCTAATCATTACTCTTTGTATTAGATTAGTAAAATTCTGTTTTACAGCGACAGCTTTCTCACTCACACAGTGTGATGTCACCTCAGCTAAGACTACGTAACAAATTATAAATCATGACAAAAAGTCAAGAAAGAAAATGCATTTTAATGCTGTTCTGAGGAATTAGAAGTGGCCAAAATCAGTATTGGCAGGTCAGAAACTGATCCTTAAACTCTAATCATCAGTTCATCTCTGAGGAACGCAGGTAAATGCTAAGCATTAATCAAAGCACAATGACAATGCTAACAGATCAACTTCACAACTGTTGACAAAAATCATTTGCTCTTCAATTGTCAGTATGAAGTTGAACCTGCCACTAATAAACTTTACCTTATCACTTTTAGACAAAAACTGAAACACAAAGCTTCAGAGATTAGCAGAATAAAACAACTCAAAAAGACTCCCTAAAAAAACTAAACTCAGTAGAAAGATACACATGTGTAAAGATCATGGACATGTTAACTCATCTGTAAGCCAAGGTAATAATTATTTAAATTGTAACTTGATAAATATAACATAACACACCAGCTAAGTGATCAAAGCAATGTAAACAGGTGTCACAACTACTATTTTGTAACTTTAGAAAAAAAAACCCAGCAAGAGTCACAAAATAAGACAACAAAAATTAAGAATTTCTCTAGCAGGCTGAATATATCAGACAAGAGACATGATGACACACCAAAGTGTTCTTAAGTTAAAGATAACTAAATTTCACTGAGCAGCAATGGTATGAAAGGAGAAGAGGGTATAGCAGGTAGAAGGACAAAAAGCCACAGAATTGCTGCAACAAACGTCACTTCTTGTTGAGGCAGCGGTGGTTCTCCTCAAACTGAGTTCAGATGCATTACGATGGAGCTAGAATGATAAGCAAACAGCAGCAGGAACACTGTGCTTTCTGTCCACTGATACCACAGAAAATGTCATCATCATGATGTTTGGAAAAACCCAAACAAATGACTCACCACAGGCTGCATGGAAGCCATCTTGGCTCGGTGTGAAGACCAGATGATTTATCCTCAGCTGGACAAAGACAGTGACAATCAACCAGCTGCTGTGCTGCTAATGAGCAACATGATGAGGTCCAGTCACTTGTTCATGTCAGCTGATCCAAACCACCACTACTCAACATCTAATAAACACCCAATCAAACAAGAAGTACAGCTGTGGCCAACAGTGCGCACTTCAGTGAGTCACTCAGTGGACTGGAGGTGTAAATGGGGCCTAGATCAACGACGTTCCTCACAGAATAGTTACTGTTCTGGGTTTTCTTAGAGATGAAACTGGGATTTGATAAAAACACAAGCTGCTTCTAAACACGGCTAAACTGTAGGTTCAATCACAATGGAGGCCACACAGTGTTACATAAAATTAAACAAAAGAAGATGTTGGTTCTGAAGTCTATTAGCAGCTGATTGTCATCAGAAAATGCACTACAAAATGTATTTGTGTTAGACCTGCACCGATCAGGCTTTACTTGGCTAACACCAATTTTTCTATTTTCTTTAAGGTCTAACAAGCAATTTTTCATCCAATACTGATTTAGTTTTTGGTCTTCATTTTGTTTTATTTGTTTGAAGCTCAGTAGCATTTCATTTAAAATAAAATGTGCTTTAAATTTTTTTGACACAGGCAGTAGTTTTAATGAAAAATGTTTCTAGTTTATGCATCAAAACATGTCATTTATCATTTATCTGGTTTTTAATTAACTCAATGTATAGATATGAAAAACTGTATTTTTCGGTATTTCACTTGCAAATTGACTCCCATCTGTGTGACCAAAGCATCTCAAAATACTTTGTTCAAAAATCTGAAGGAAAAAATCCAAGTACACCCTATAAACCAGACTATACAATGTGCAAAAGCAATTTATGATTCAGATGGCAACCTTCCAACAATCCTACAAAAAACCATTCCACTGTGTACTATATTGAAATGACAATAAATCTCACTTGACTCGTCTTCTTCTTTGTATTTTATTAAAGCATATCCATACCTATTGCTCAAGTACTTTCTAACGGACATTGCTTCAACTCCACTCTCAAGCTTCACAGTTCGGTTCAAATACTTCTAACACAATCCATTCACCATATGAATGTAACAGAGTAGCCAAACAAAAAGTGATGCCACCGGCTGCCTGTGATTTTAGGCATGTGTGCCTTTGAGAGCAAAAGAAGGCATTTTCCTTCCTGAAAAGCCAACTAATGAGAACCTGGGAAAACCTGGGAAAACAGGAACAACTTAAATAAATTAACTATTAGAGCAAAACTAAACTTCTCTAATGGTAATATATGTCACTAAATAAAGATGGCTGGCCTACCTACGAACTATATACTTTAACCACAAGTTACCTCTAAGCCAGAAAGGGAAGTGGTGCATTCAAACTAGACCTGGGCTGACTAAATTAAGGAGTTGAAAATATGACTGCATACTTTACTGACAACATGGTAGACATTTTAGAAGAACAAACTGTAAGAAGAAGTTGCCTTAGTTTCAGTCCTACTTTCAAGTACCATTTAGCACCTATTCCTGCCTTTGAAAATAATGGCTTTGATAAACTAATAGAATTAAACAGCACCAGCTAAAAGTTCAATACAGACCAAACAGTTAATTAGTTAATGTGAGAAAAACCTTGTAATAGTCAAAATATTAAACTTTTCTCATCTAGGAAACTTGGCATGCTAATAAAAAGTAACACGCGGAGAAAGCGTCTGCTAATAGGATGAGGTGGGTGAGACTAGGAGTCAGTGGATTGGGCTGTTTGGCCCCAGCAGACCTGCCAAGCACAATTAACACCATGTGACCCAGTCATAAACGGGGAGAGGGAGAGAGGCAAGTCTATCAATGTCTGTGGCTAGAGAGCAAAATGTGAAATACATGAAACAGTCTCCCCTCCGCCAGCGACATTCCTGTTGCCTCAGGCTAATTAAGCCTCAGAGGACATCACCTGTCTGGAGAAATCACAAAAATCTAAACACACAAAGATACATTTAAATGAAATTTCATAATCATGATAGAGTTTGTTACAAAACTGTTGACATGCCTTAATTTGAACAAATGCAATGGTTCTCAAACTGTGGTGCAACTATCCCAGTTGGCATGTGGGCTGTCTTTTCAATCAGAAGAATCACTGGCAAATTTTATTTGCAAGTTAAATTCAGTCTGATGTAGACCTAACAATCCTGAACAGCCAGACAAATGAAATGCTAAAATATATTTCAACCAAAGCTTTTTAAGAGATGGAAATTTGTAAATTCCCAGTATGAACTGAAGTGGATGACAGGTAACAAGTAACAAAGAAAACTTTGAGAATCAATTAAATAGTATAAGTTAGTGTCTTGAAGTATAAAATCAGCTTTTGTTGATTCATGTTTAATTGGTGAGTGCAAAGCTAAGATTCCATCAGCAATAGAAAATAATATGCTGGATATTGTCAATGTTAACATCATGCTGTTGCTCTCTCAAATTATTTTTTTTTTTATGACATCCCAAGTCTCTTTTTGAAATGTTACCATTAATGAGCTTTTTTTTTCTTCCCAGACAGTGCAATTATAATTTTGCTACTAATTTTGCCACTTAAAAGCACAAAGCAAACCCTAATCTTTGGTTAGACAAAATTTTGACATATTTGAAGAGTGTATGCCTTTTTAAAAGTAACCTGTTACTCAGTGTTTTTAATACCTACATGTTAAAAATAAAGTTATTTTACAGATGAGCAATAGAACATAATCAACTGTCCACATTTTTTAAATAAAAAGAGGTAAAAGGAAGTAGTACAAGTAAAGTTGCACGAAAGGTTTGACCTTAAACACATTTTCAAATTTACCTCAATTAAAAAAATAGCAGGATGATAAACCTGAACCTCTTTATTTTGATTTCAGAAATTATTAATAAGCGTTACTTTTAAAAATTTTATCAGGCTTAATATTTAGTTTTATACCACGCTGTTTTTTATTTTTAAACAGTAAATACAAAGCTAGATAATTTTTTTTACATTTACCAAAGAAGCAAATAACATCTTTCAAAAGAACAAATACTGAAATATGTCAACCAATATCTTTAAAAAGTGTTAGGTAAATATAAATCACACGTTTAAATCTAAATACGGATCATAAAGTTATCAAAATTGTTTTAAGAAACCACAGTTTCCCTAATTTATAGTCTACACACACAATCATGTTTTTTCAGAATGATCTTTCAAGCGAATTAAAGTCTTTACAAACACACTACACGAAAGCAGGCTGTAGCCCAGAAAGCACATTATCCTAATGTACCATCCATTTCTGACAGATTCATCTCGTAGCGAACAATATGGAGATTTAAAGTTGGAAACAAATGTTTTTAAGGCTTTTCCATGTATTTATCACACGTACACTAGGAAAATACTTTTCAAAAAATGGATAATAGTCACATTTTTTGTCCAAAAAGAGTCTCCATCTGAACTGGTTGTACATTTCATCAGCTGACTGCTGGAAAATTAACAGAAGTCACCAGGAAGCTAACATTAGCTAAGTTAGCAGTCACCTGTTGAGCCTCTCCTGTAGTCAACAAGCAGCATCAACTGTAGTCTCCTGAGACGGTTTTTATAACTCAAAGTTATAAAGAAGTTGTGGAACATCCACTTGCTTTCCTACACATGGTTTTCCCAGCGTTATTTGTTCGGCATAAGCCAATTAAAACCAACAAATCACCCAACTAACCTTGTTTTTCGAATAAAGGCACAGCTAAGACGCTAGCGTTACTTTGCTAATCGCTAACCAGGAAAGACTTAACTAAGGGTCTAATTTAGTGGCGTTCTTCACACATTAAGTTGCAGAAAAAGATTAAAGATGTACAATTCTTGCCCAGACACTTATACAACCCAAACATTACACAGTGCGACAAACAGATGCAACATATAGTGTTAAGTTGGATGTGATTAGCTGTTAGCCTGTTAGCACCAAAGCGGTAGGATGTGTGAGAAGGTCCGCTAAGAGGAAACAACCGGACTTCATCCACCTGATCCCGCTGCGGCAGCTGCTCCTTACCGCTGCAGATACACTCGCGTCGGTCCCAATCAGCAGCATCCGACAAAAAAAAGTTTAAACTCAGTGAATCACATCCTCCAAACGGACCCGACAGCAGCAAGTGTCCCGAGTTATTGTTGGTTTTGTCCAGTTTTAGTGCATCCACTGGGAACAATCTCTGGCACACAAACCACACATTCCACAGGCTGAATCCCCACAGGGCTCGCTTCAAATTAAAGGGACACTCACTTGTTTTTTGTTTTTTTTTTTCACGCCTGCGTGTGTGTTCCAGCATTAATATTTTTAACACCATCCCACTCAGCAGTGAAGTCTGATTAATGAACAAATGCATCAACGGGAGAAATGCGTTGCTTTCTTTTTTTTTTTTAATGTCAGAATAACTAATCGCTTCCATCGCCTGTGTGGTTTTTCTGTGCCTTGTGAAATATGCCAGAACACATTTATTTAATAAACACTCGGCTAAAAACAATCATTCATCACACCACGCTGTGGGGGCTCATGCATATCTTGGAAATATTGCAACCAGTTGACGTTACAAGGTAAACATTTAATTCCAGGCAGAACAGCTACTTCTCCACACGCACCTGCTTAATAAAGTTTACAAAAAAAAAAAATCCAGTTTCTCGGTTCACATTAAGTGATGTGAAATTATACACCAGTAAAACCTCGTGTTTTATGAGAACCCAGTTGCACTTCCAGTAAATTCTTTAGGCAAGTGGCAGAAGTGATCACAGTGTCTTTAGGGATATAAGAAATATTACTTTTTAGGAGAATATA
The DNA here is from genome assembly GCF_003331165.1 of Xiphophorus hellerii. NCBI lineage: Eukaryota > Metazoa > Chordata > Actinopteri > Cyprinodontiformes > Poeciliidae > Xiphophorus > Xiphophorus hellerii. Next base: position 13,926,269 of record NC_045680.1, read on the forward strand.
TAAACCATTTAGATTCAGATAATTGTTTATTTGCATCCTTTTTAAAGACGTGTGAAAAATCTTAAAATAATAACAGTGGAGTATTATCATGTTAAACTTTTTTTTTAAAAAGGAAAAAAACTGAAAAAACCTCTAACATGCAGTGTTTGGCCTGGGGAGAAATCCTTCATTAAGGAACTGTTATTTCAAGTCACAGATTTGTAAATATCTCATAAATCTTATATTAAAATAACAGCAACTCAAGCATTTTTTAAAATAAAAATCTACTTTTTAACCCTCTATGGCATGACTTTTTATTTTTGTGGGGAAGAAATATTTTCCTGCATTCTTTGGGAGCTTGGTGGTCCCTAATTACATGTCAATCATAAAATCGGACTCTGACACCTCCTGGAACCAGATTTGGGTTTGTTGCCTCAGGGTAACATTGGTCTAGAACACCAAGATTGTCTACACTGATTATGAGAAATGAAATACAAATCAAACAAAAACTATATTCATAAAAGAACTATTTTTTGGACAAAAATATGTCAAAAATCATGCCCCCCAAAAAATAAAATAAAGGAGCAATGTGAGGTACAGCTATGTGGTTTGTTGCCTGAGGGCAACGCCATGCCATAGAGGGTTAAGTTTATCTAAATTTCCAATGATTTCCAAGTAATAATCTAGGGCTTTCCGTTTCCCTGTGGTATAGATTTTTTCTTTAAGAAACAGGACTCAGTTGATTGAAATGTGGTACATTTTTGTGACATTGCCTTGAAATTGTTATTATATGTTCCAACGTTTAAAGGTGATACAGACCAAACCCAGAAATCGTCTGTGAAGTCTAAAAGCCAGAAAAAAGGGTGAGCAACGCTCATAAACTTTAGGTAAGAAATCATTTCTAAGTTAAGAAGAAAATATTTTACTCAAGAGATCTGTTTAGCAGAAAGTTAGAAGAAAAGGTTAGTGTGATAAAATACACACCAATCAACCATAACACAAAATTAAAATACATTACTATGAGCAGCTCACCAATTTGCCACTAAATTAACTTTGCCCACTCAGGACAGAAAACACTTTACCAGAGAGTGTTTTATACAGCAGGCCATTAATGTACCTTCTTGGTTCTGTGGGATATAGACTGGGAGCCTGGTGGTACTGGGTTTATTTCCATAAAAGCCATTATGTTTCAAATGGTGTCTCTCAGGACTGTATTAGGACCAGTACATTTTGCACTTTACATTAATAACTTGGGTCAGAATATCATGAACACATGTCTTCATCTCTATGTTGATGATATAAATGTTTCTCACGCAGTCCTGGTTGCCTGAATGTTAAAAATATTTTAAAGTACCACAGAACGCATGACTGAATGTTTGTTTTTGTTTTCAATTGTTTTATCCCAGGCTATCATACTTTCATTCCTTATTTTTAGATCATTAATCTTGTATGTAAGTAGTAAATGAACTGAATTAACTTTTATTTACCCCTATTTGAGTCATATTAACCACTCAAAGGGCTCTTAGATTTGAGATTTACCTGTTATAATAAAGATAAATTAAAATACTAGTATTTCACTATGAAAAGGTTGTAGTTTAGGTGAAGCCCTCACATACTAGCTCTTCTGTTTAAGGCTTATTGTTTGCAATCAGCCCCTCTGCTGTCCAGCTGAAGAGAGTTTTAGGGGGCAAATGTCATCATGACATCCGCATGTGTGCATTTCTTTAATAAAAAACACATCAGGTTGAGGACTTTAACTCCCATTGCTCATTAAGTTATGGCTGAGTGGCTTAGTGTAAGACATTTCAGGCAGTTTGTGGTGGGTGCGCCCACGTGATTGGCAGTTTTTTTCCGTGTGCCTCAGCACACCACTACATAGGTAAATGAGCATACATGCAGCAGAGCTATAATTGGATGCGAGCTTGTGTGAGCGTAGCACCTGCGCACTTGTGTGAGGTGGTGAGCAAGCGTGGGCGCATGTACATCTGTGACTGCGGTGTTACTCACTCATGCACTGCATTCCATGCTTTTTCAGCAGACTCTTGCTGCACAGCGAGCAGGTGGCGGAGCTGGAGAAGGAGCCTGGCACTAAACGATGCCCATTGCGGCTGCTGGTCCTGCACACTTTCTCTTTGACCTCCCTGTCTCTGTCCTTCGCTCTGTCCCTCTGCAGTTCTTTTTCTCGGTTCTTACCCTGGAGAGAAAAAAAGAGAAGCAAACACACAGGGCGGTTTTTAAATGCAAATGCTGTGTGTTCTCCTTCATCGCTCCGCTTTTTGCGTGGCTGTGTGTAAGGATATATAATAGGGTTTGTGTAAGAAGATTAAAGTATTGTGAGTGCGACATGCATACAAGTAAAGTGTTTACATGTCAGGATTTGGTTTTATAAACTGAGCTGGACAACAAATAAAACTGACTTTCTGGAATATGTTGATACATTGAGACAAGCGCAGGTCATGCATCACTCATCTGTGGCGTTGTTTACCTTATCTTTATTGAAGGAGCCCGTCACCCTGCTCCTCAGGGAGCTGAGGGTCCTTTTCACCTTTGTTCCTTTCTCAACCTTCTCTGCTCTGTCTTCCTCTTCCTCATTCCTGAAGAAAGAAGAAAGCATCCCGTGTACAAAACAAAATAAGTCAAAGATCTCTTAACCTGCATGAAAAATAGTTTTCACAGTGCTTTATTTAACTAAACAATAAATTGATATGTTTTATACCTTTAAGTGTATTTTTTCTAAGTAAATTATTTATGAGGGTGGAATTTATAAATACCCTTTTCAAAAAGACCATCTGAATTAATTGAATTTACATGCTGCAGATGGTTTTTATTATTATGAGACAAAGCTCAAATGTTTTCCATGTTTTATTGTTACAGACTGCAAAATAAGTTAAACCACAGGCTTTTGGCATATTTTACAGTAATTGCTAAAACTTTTTGTGGTTAACTGAATTCACATACTGTAGATATTTTTTCCGTGCTTCACGCAAGTGAAGGCAAGTCAAAGTTTATTTACGTAGCACATTTAGAACAACTTCAGCTGACCAAAGTGCTCCACAACAAAAGCACTTTGTTGTGCTTTTGAAAATTTGTTTTAGTTTTGCTCAAACTTTTGTGGCTTTTTGTCAGCTTTACTGACCCTGTAGTTGTTCGTTTTAAGAGTTCATGCAAGCTAAAGTTAAAATTTCTGTTGATTATTTGTATTACATTTTTCTCCGCATATTCTCTTCTCATAATCTCAATAAGAAGTATGATTGGACTGGTAGGCTTGCTATGTCAGTCGCAGAATTGCCCTACTAGACTATGTAGGGTATTCTAAGAGTTGCACAGTTTACTTTCTTAAATTAATGTTGCAGCAGGCCATATCTAGTTCAGGCAGAAAATTAGAAAGATCACGACAATTATAAAATGGATAATATGTCAAGGACAGAGAAAACAAAAACACAGGAAGTTGTGTCACTAGGGAAATGACAACAACTGCAAACAAAATGAAACAAAAATTATAAATCTAGTGGCCCAGCCAATAAAGGTAGAACAAATTTCTTAGTTGAATGAAAATAATTTCAAACCTAAATCTGCCAGGGGTGTGAATAATTTGGGGCTTAACTATATGTTGCATGTTTGAATGTCTGTATCTGTTTGAATGATCAATATAATGTAAGACAAAAAGTTTAAGTATTCATTACAAACTTTGCATCCACGGAATTTGCAACATGCGATATTAGAAAATATATTCAGTAACAGACATTGCTTAGAAAGAAAGATACATTGTCGTTGCCAAATGTGCAATGGTAAACTATTGCACTTACGCATTGGAGAGGAACTCGTACCAAGTGACACTTCCTGAATCCTTGGTGTCTGGACTGCTGTTGTTTCTATGCTTCGCTCTGTGAAGGACAGTTAGAAAACTTCATGCAGCAAGAGAATCCATTTAAGCAGAACGCAGGTCCAAATATAAACCTCAAATGATCGTAAAGGATGAGCATGTCAAAGCCAAAGTTTATAAGAACAAGAAAAACAAGCACAGTCCGACAGCATGAACTGATTGATATTGCTGTGAACTTTTAGTAGCCAATCATCTCACTTTCTGTGCTCTGCAGATCCTTCCCAGCCACGGTGACGTACCGTTTGTGACAGTGACCAGGACAGACACATGCAACCCCATGTGCAAAAATCATGCATACATAGTGTAATTTGTAAACACTCCCTGGTGAAGACCCAACTCTGCTGCCGCAGACGTCATTAGAACAGCAGCTAAAGCGTGCAGGCCTCCCTCTCCTGTTTACTTACCCATAGTACAGCTTTAGCTCCTGCAGAACTTTCTGTACCATCAGCCTAAGACAAACAAGACACTGACACTGAGTGGTGGTGGTGGTGGTGGGGGGGATCAATCTGCTGGGAACTGACTGAAACTGTAAAGTGAAGGACAATCCTCCTTCATCTGCCGCATCCATGAAATCACCAGAGTATAACCATTTATTACATACAGACACAGTCAGTCAGCAAAGGGGCCATCTTGGCAGCTGAAGGAGAGCGAGCTGTGGGAGGGGGAAACTGCAGACGTCTGATATGGAGCAGAAATGTCAGGGGAGAATGGGGAAAGCCCCTTTGTTATGTGGGAGTTAGGTAACCGTAACAGGCTATTTACAACTACAGAGCAGAATCTGCATGAACCGCTCAAGAGTTCCAGTGTCTTCCACTCCTTCAAGCTTCATTAAACTCATACTGTTACTTAGACAGAATCATATTCTTGGAAAGGTATTCTGTTGCATTGTTGCACTTACATATGGCTTTGTCCCTCTGATGAGTGCAGGTTTTCTTCTGGGTCAAACTCCTCTGCCACTGCAGAAAAAAAGTCAAGTAGATCTACTGTGAAAAGATGTAAAGCATGAATCAACTACACATGAAGAAAGCACGTGTTTGCCCCCCACCTCCTGCTGCCCTGGCAGCCTGTTTGGAGGTCTGCACTACACGGGAAATGTGTGCTGCTCGGGAATATTCATCGGTGGCAAGGATGTCCGATCGAGAGTAGAGCTGCCTGCCTGGTCCACCGGTGACCTGAAAGAGGAATAAGCAGGCATGGACGTTGAATTCATGTCTGATCTGTTTTACATCCACTTTCTAGTTTACAGCAGGTACTGTATTGAGATTAATTGTGCTTACAGTGGCCTTTATTAGCTGCTGATCTGCAGAATATTTAGTTGTTTTTGTGCTCTGTAGTGAGGAAGCTCTCTGTAGTTTGGCACAACACTCCAAATGAATCATTCCCCTCTAACTGTGTACTTATTTGGTATTAAATCCAGTGTTCCAGTCGTCCTTTTTCCTCTTTTCTCTTAAAAAGTGCGTATAATGTTTTATCAGAAGGGAGGGTTTTATGGAAAAGCTTTAAATTGAGGAACAAGCCACTAAACCAAGAATTCATTTATAATGATGCCTGGCAATTAACAAAGGCCAAGTGAGCTTTGAAAGGTAATTTAAGACAGGATGCCAGATTACGAGCCAGAAAGCTGCAGGCTCTGAAAGCAGAGGGTCTATTACTTTTTATTAAGTTGCAATCGTAATGTGTAAGATGTGCAAGATGCTAGATTATCTCATTCAGTGAATTGCTACATAAAATTCTGTAATAGCACATGGATCTTTGAGTGATTGACCATTTAGGATTTAATGAAACTGATCAAATATATATAAAAAAAATACATAAAAATTCACAAAAACACTATAAAGAGCATAAAGTCCATGCTTTTATTTATTTTGTAAAGTAGTGTGTCTCTTTCAGTCATACTACTCTACAAATGTGTTATGATCACATAAGGAAAAGTGCTCCACCATGCATTGAAGCCACTCAGGAGACTTTTACAGACATAAAAATGAACAAAAAAAAAAAAACTATTTTCAGGGATGAAGAGGATAGGCAATTTCAGTTTTGTTTCTATATATCGAAAAGAAGTGTTAAGATTTTATTTTGAAATAAAAATCTAATAATTATTTTTCAAAACAAAAGAAATTTGAAGATTTTATTTCTGAAAGTGCCATTACAATGCCATCACAAAACCACAATGCCATCTTGTTATTGGATTGCGCATGTTAATCTCTCAGCTCTCTGCAAACATCTCTGTCTCTCAAGGCCAATCTATTCATAATCTGTATCTCCTGTCTGAGCTGAATTCTGAGACTCAGTGTCTCCTACACTCCTGGTAAACTCCATTCTTTCTGTTTACTTCCTGGTTCCCATCCGATCATGAATAAAACAAAGTCTTAAAACAAAAAACGAAGGCCTTGAGTCCTTGACGCGGCCGCCGTGGGTTCGATTCCCGGACCCGGCGACATTTGCCACATGTCTTCCCCCTTTCCTGTCAGCCTACTTTCATATAAGGGACACTAGAACCCACAAAAGACCCCCTGAACGGGAGAAAAAAAAAACACAGTGAGTAAAGAGGCTCGCTAAATGCAGAATCAATAGCAGCAGATCTCCACTGTGGGCATCAGACTGAATTAAAACCCAAAACACATCCAACTTTTACAGGACACACAGGATCCAACATGATCCGCCAATGTAAACGCAAGACAAACCGACAGTAAACAGAATGCTGCTCAAACCAGATTGGTCTTTCATTCTTTCATTTGTTTTATGTACTTCTTAGAACCTACCAAGTATGTTACTTTTTTTGCGAGTGAAAGATTTAGTTTTGTATATTCCTGAAAGCGGATGTGTTTTACTTTGCAACTATGACTCATCCCCTGTCTCACTCATGACATTTCCATCAAATCGTTGCGTTGCTCCAAAGAAACAGACCATCGGTCTATTTTGGGCCAATTTCTGTGCCTATAGCGACACTAGCCATGTTGCAATTACAAATGTGAGCAAATCTTTGTCTATATTCTGCTAATGTGAAAAAAACCCAACACAATTTCACAATTGTGGTGTTTCCATTAAATAGGAAATGAAATTAAAATCAGACGGGAATTAGCTTTTTCACGCAATAATCATTACATGGCAATGACAGAGTTATATAATATAGTCATAATTAGAACTAGCACTCATCATCGATCAGCTATCAGAGTAGATGTTGGTGTCTTTTCAGGCATTGGAGTGAGAAGCGGCTACATGCGCTGTGTTTTGGGGAAATTGTAGTTGGTGATTTTATAGAGGAACTATGAATTCAACATATTTGAATAACAGATAGACAACTTGCTATGAACTGTTCAATCTTGTGAGAGATCTGTTGGAACCAGCTGCACATTGTCCGAAAAAAACAAAAACAAACCATCATTGTCCTTCTTCGTCCTTTTTGCCAGTAGTAACATCCGACTGTTGATCATGTGACTCATGTGATGTAAAAAAAAAAAAATAAAGCATTTCGATACGGTTGAAAAACCACCTTATCATAGCACAAAAACTTTTTATTGAGAAATGTGTTTCCATTAAGCAAACTTGTTTTTTAATTTCAATTTGCGCAGTTTTATGATTATTAGAAACTCAGCTGGTGTGTAGACAGATTCAGTGTGTAGCAGTTGTATCACAGTTCTGCACAGCGCCTTTCCTTCTACCTGTGTAATAGAAACTGTAAGCCAGGCCTTCTCACCCAACATCAGTGTCTGACCTCGCAAATGTGTTTCTGGAGGAATGGCTGCTCCAATTAACACTTTCCTAAACCTCGTGTAAACCCTCCCATGAAGATTTGAAGCTGGCAAATGATGGGACATTGCTATTTTAAAGTCTGAAAGTGAAAATGGGAGGTTACTAAAATTCATGTCTAAGACATGAACGAGGCAAAACTTGAAGTAAATCAAGCAATTTGTAGTGGTTCTTTAGAATGTGGACATTTTACTGAAATTCTCAGTCAGCATCGAAGCAAAGAAAGCCTGAGAAGTGTTAATAAAAGTCTTTTGGTTGGTAGCAGAGTGACTGTTTACCCTCAAACTGAAACCATCTGGCTCATCTCCGGGTCCTGCTGAGAAGCTGTCAGACTGCTGCTGGGAGGACTGGAAAAGACTGCTCTGTTGCTCGTCATCATCGTCTCCATCTTCATCGCTGTCTATGGCTGCCGTGTCCAGACTCAGTCTGAGAGCACAGCAAAGCAAACACAAAATGTCAAATAAAGCGGTTAAATATTTTAATGAGGCTCTCTGCATATTTTTAAATAAAATGTACTATTTCACTTTTATTTAAATGACACCATAAAAAATTGCTGCATTGGACTAAAGCAGAGGCCTGCAGGCTGCACCTCTGGAGCCACATGTGGCTCTTTAGGACGTCCGCAGTGGTTGGTAAACCAACAACAATTACAAATAGCAGTTCTTCTCGCAGAATTTCTCCATATTTCTATTTTAAAACAGTTTCGACACAGTTTTCACAACAGGATGACGTAAATTCATTATTTCTTTCCCCCTCACAACCAATAACATAAATAAAATAGGGTTTTGTTTTTACCATTTAAGCACATTTTTACAGTTGGTATTTCTTAAGTGAAATAACCATCTGTTCTTGAAGGAGCGGGGTAGCTTTTGCAGTGCTGGATAAATAATACACAGAAATGAGAATGAAAATAGTTCTGTGGGTTTTAAAGTTTGCTGATCTCTGGCCTAAACTGTCAGAGAAATCTTCAAGTAGCATTAATGCTCACATCTAAGTTCAAGGCTTACTCAGAACATGGATTAGTTTGTGATGGCTTATTAAGATGAACTTTTTCTACCACCTATTGCTCATCTTACCTCCTGCCAGAGTTGAGGGGCGACAGAGGAACCCCCCAGCTGTGCCTCCGAGACGTTGACATGGATCTGACCAAAATCGGAAAACTGTCCATGTCTGGCTCCCCATCCAACTCCATTTTGCCCTGGTCCTTTACGTCGTCCAGTTCTTCAACCGCTTTCACTGTTTCCAAGGATTCCAGCAGTCCATTTAGATTAACTGTCCAGTTGAGGCTGAGTGCAGAGGCAGCGAAGTCATCGCCGTCAGTGACACAACCTGACAGCGGCTTTAGGCTGAGCTGGGTAACAGAGTCAGAGGGAGGTTCATCTGCAAATTGTTCCAAGGAAGGAAATGATGTTGCATTGACCTGTAGGAAGTCTGTGGTTAGAGCCGCGGGTTGGTTTTTGGTCTGACTGTTTGTGTTTACAGGCTCTTGTAAGTTCTCAGTTTGCTGTGTGTTGTTCTCTGGGAATGCAGAGGTGTCTTTTGACACTGCAGCCTGTGAGGCTGGTGATTCTCCCTGCAGGTCTTTGAAGTACTCCGAGTCCCTGAGGGAGGAACTGAGACCCTGCAGGTCCTCTAGGCTGCTGCCCACATCCACACAGGGACAGTCAAAGTCACTGAGTACAGAGGATCCATCCTGGATGATCGCAAAGAGAGAAAGGAGACAAAACAATGTGAAAGAGGAGAACAAATGAATGCAATGTTTCACTATGTCGATGGTGTGTTCAGGGTGACGTTAATCATTAGTTTTTCTATGTACAGAGCAAAAAAAACTCGATTTTGGTTAAGAAGTCACTTTCCACAGCATTACTGTGCCTTTTGAATACTTTAAATAGGACTACTTATAGCTGTTTTTTAATATCAGCTTTATTCTTCACATTTTTAAAATTATGGAGGAAATTAGGAGGAAAAAATGATAAACTAATGATTCATCCATCTAGTTTGCCCCTGTAGAGTTGCTATGAACCTCTTGGCTGCTTCTCTGATTAAAGCTCATTCAATTTTCCCTCTGATACAGAGATATCATTTATTTTGTTTTTATCAAAGCAATTACATAGCCTGTGAATTTGTTTACTGTCAATAACAGTAAAGTGATTCTGATTGTGACATTGAGCTCTTTCAAGGATGTCATGCTTTAGCTGTTGGTTTGGTGTCTGCAGTGTTGAGTCATATCTAGAGAGCAAATGAAACATACAGTAACTGCCATCCAACATGAAGGCAAATTGCTCATCCCTCCTGCACTCAAATCACATGCTTGCACCAGTATGTCATTAGTGGCATCTGCTTTGTGAATAGGACACTGAGCAAACTGCAGCAAGCAGAAGTTTGCAAAGTTAGCAGATCATTGCTTCAGTTTCTGGAACTTGAGAAACGTGCATGTTTCACGTGGTGGAGCCAGAGCAACTTTGAGGTTAGAGACTCTTTACCTGATCATCACTGGTGTTGCCACTGAATACATCCTCTGTGATGGAGGCCGGCGGTAATGAGGAGGAAGATCCTTTCCCACTGGGTGCCTGGACACTGAGCTGGGTACTGGGATTCCCGCAGGACTGGCTACATGGGTTGCACTCGGATGCTGGACAACAAAGGAATTGAATTTTTTGTTGTTGAAAACAAACGTTTCTCTAAAAGAAAGTACATGCTGGACAACAAAGGAATTGATTTTTTTGTTGTTGTTGAAAACAAAAGTTTCTCTAAAAGTACAGCACATTCAACGGCTCTCTGGAGAGATAAGGAGCCGGAGGAAAGGCAGACGGCTTGCTGAATGCATCAATCACACAGCACCTGTGTAATCAGTCTGGACTGTGCTGTGCATGATGGATGAAACGCCCCACTGCAGACCCCACTCCAGGCTCTTGTTGAAAGCTCCTTTACATTTCCATTACATAAACAGATTCCTCGATTCACATGATGCCGCAAACCACAGTCACCAATAGCAACGTCTCCGAGGGTCAGTGTTATTTTACAAGCTCTATACCATTGGTGGTGTAGAGCTTGATTTTATTCCCTTTTTATTCCACTTTGTTCCAGCAGTTTAAAAAGTGGTCCGTCTGTGGTAAATAATGGATCACAGTGTACAAAGCATAAACTATATTGAAGTCACCTCTACAAATCAGTGGCAAATGCAGAGCAAATAAAAGGTCAGGTTTTGATATTGATAAAACCAGACATTACACACAGCATTGGTGTGTAATGCTGTTGCAATGTCTCATGAGTTTCAGCCAATCTGAGGAGGGGAGATCCATTATTGAAACAGATTACATAATCCAGATTTCAAAGGGCATTCCTCACTCTTCTTTAAGACTGTCATTCAACACAGCAACTTTTAATTTCTCTTATTAAACCTAGATACAAATTACAAGTATTCTTCACAGTCCTCTTAAGCACTGGTCACCAACAATTTCCTCTTTTGACCTGCTGGACTGTAATTAAAGTGGTAATTAAATAGTTGAACAAAAATGCATGCAACAATTTTATAATTTTATTTGGATTTTTACCATTTTTTTTTCTAAATCTTCCACCTACCAAACCACTTTGTGTTTGTCTGTTCCATAAAATCACAATTAAACACACAGAATCTTTTTGACTGCATGTGAAAAATTATTAATATATATGAGTCACCATTAGTCCATCTGTACTGAAACATATTATCTGGCTCTATCTTTACTGCAGCGGCAGCTTTACTAGTCTTGATACAACGAGCATCAGGGTGCACCAACTGGTAAAAGATGGTTTTACTGATATAAAAATTCAGCTTGTCTTGTAATAGCAATCAACCACTGTGAAATTAGCAAACACCACCACACATGGTGGCAAACCACAAGTAACTTTAGGACCACCATATCTTTCCTCAATCATAACATCTATTAATAATCTCAATAAACCTGTTAAAACCAGCAGAGATCTAAACTTGAGAACACATCATACAATTATATGTACATCTCTAAAAGCTTGTGCATACAACCTTAAAGGGTGGGTATTATGCAAAGTTACTGTTTTAAACTTTATATCATTTTATAATGTTATTCCCTCATCAAAAATTGGACGGTTGTTTTGATTCCTTCATGCATGTTTGAGAAATCCCTGAATCGGATATAGGCACTTGATTGTGCTATAAAATGGAACTATGTGTCTGGAAAATACACCCCACCCTTTTAATCCACCCAGTCTAATCATGAATGTTTAAATATAATCATGTTGACATTTTTGGCTACCCAGGGACACATTTTAAGATGTTTTCTAAATGAAGTGAGATGTGGGACTTTGATTATTTTATTCAGCTTTGCATTCTAGTTAGATCAACGATAAGAAACGGTAGCTTGACATATAGCAGTTTTTCTAAATGATATTAGAGAGTCACCCTTACAGTCTGTTCTTGTTCACTTACTAGAAGCTTTTTGAGTCAATTGTTGTCAAAGAGGCTGTGAAATACTTCATAACCCAAGACAGAATCATTATCCCAACTTAATCATTCAAGTTGTGGAACCATTTTGGTTTTGTAACACTTAATACCCGTTTATGCTGTGTTTTTATTCATTTTAAACTCGTTTTGCCAGCAGTTGACTGATAAAATATGTCACAAGAGGATGACAGCGGCATCAAAATATAACTTGGCACTTAAATTCCTTCTAATAAATCAAAAGTTAGACAAATAATTTTCATAGCTTCATCTGTTGTTTGAGTCTAATTTTGTTAGCCTTAAAACAGCATCTAAATATTTGAATGCTTGAAATGTTTCTATTTTTTATTATTATAATTTATACATAGTAGACAATTTGGAAAAAACACAAATAATTTACCCTTGATACACTGCATTGTGTTGGTCTATCAAATAAAATCCCACTAAAACATGTCAAAGTTTGGGGTTGCAATGCCATAAACAGCGTGGAGAGTACAAAACGAATTTGCTGCAGCTGTGAGTGAGAGGCTGAAGCTACCAGTGAAAGAGTGGCTGAACCAAATAAACAGTCCAAGAAAAACAGAGGCCCGGGAGAAACCAAACAGAATATAGAAACCAAGACATAGGAACACCAAACCAAAACATGAATTTACTAAACATACAAAACCGACACCGGGTGACAAGACTGATTTCCAAAGTAACAAATCAAACCAAAAGTCTTTCTAAGAGGTTCCAAGTTTTCTGGGCGCCCCTGTGCCCTCATACAAACCAAAAAGAAACAAAAGCTACAAAGAATCATTTGTTCTATGTACCAAATTATTTATTTTGATTCCTAAGCTCATGTGGCAAAACAACAGGCTGAGTCTTGCACCCTGTTTTGTTATCGACCTGCAGAATCCATTGTGGTCTTCCTCCTGACAGCCAGAGATGCTCCTGTGTAAACACACACACTGTAGGTACAGTTCTCCATATTACTAAATCATCGGCCGAGGCAGCAGGGGTGGCAGCGTCCTTCCCGGAGGGAGAATTAGCCTGTGTCCAAATCCTTCTTGTGTTAAGTGTAAACTCAGAGGAGACTCTGCAGCAGCCGCTCAATGCTGGGCTGCAGAGTCGCTGTGGCCTTTTATGGTTGGCCTTTCATTTCTCCTCAGACATGACAAAACAATGAAACATCAGTGCATGACTGTGTGTGCACATACACTCAGGTTTAAAATGATTTTTATCAGACTCCGGTTGTTTTTCAGAGTTTGGCTCCTCGTGCAAAGGAGAGGTCTCACTCTGCAGCAAAAACGATTAAAAACGGGTAACTCATGTAAAAATGTCAACATGTGAAGTGTGCTGCAAGCAACTTGATGCTTTATGTGCTCGAAAGTGTGCATGAAGAACTAGTTTAGCATTATTGAAGTACACTCAGCATAAAACTTAACACAACTGCTTGTATTCATAGTCACTGAGCTGTGTGTTCAGTAAACGAGGCATTCATCATGTATTGTGTTGAACTAAAATACTTTAAATCCAAGTTGTTTATACAGGAATCTGTAAGCAATAAATAACTCCAATCACTGGTAGAAAATTTTCTACCAACATATGTTCAATCACTATAAATTTGAATGCTGCAAAAAGATTTATTTTTTAATTTCGACATATGCATCTCAGGAAATTAGAATATAATTGAAAAGTTCATTTACATCAGTAATTCAATTGAAAATGTGAAACTCATTGGTTTGATTTAATACTCTCAGTCTTTGATATTTCAAGAGTTTCGTGACTATGACTTTAGCCAATTAAATCCCAACATTAAATTAAATATTATATTAAGCTAATAGAAAATTATATATTTCAGAAATGCTCCACTACTAAAAACAAATGTCCAGTGTCTGTGGATAATATTTATTTGGGGTTTACTTTGCATGAGTTACTGCATCATTGCAGCATGGCACGGAGGTGGTTAACATGTGGCCTTCGGCTTCTCTGCATTGCTGGGTCTGGTGCCTCATCTTCCTCTTTATAGCAAATTAAAGCACATAATGATACTTTCGTAGCGTGGGCAAGTGAAAAATAGATTTATCATCTTCATAAAGCTCATCACTAGAGGGAAGTATGACGTGACCTGATGACTTCTGACTTCCTAACACACAGTGTGCCAACACCAGCAGAAGACATTGTTCATTTTAAATTCAATTCATGTTATTTTAATAGAAAATCAGCATTGACTAAATAAAACTGAACTCTGTGCCGCAGCCACTCCACTCTTCCTCCAGATTCTGAAATCTTAGTTTCCAACTAAAATGCTAAATTCACCTTCACCTGAAAAGAAGGACTTGGAGCACTGAGCAATTGTCCATTGCCTCTTCCTTTTAGCTTATGATATTCTCTCTGGTTTAGAAGTGGCTAAAAACAGACAGCTGCAACAGCTGTGACCCAATATGTCTTCTTGTTGTGACTCTTCACCGACTCCAGCCTCAGTCCATGCCTTGCGAATCTCTCCCTAACTCTATGCTGATTATTTTTTATAATCCTCTTGAATCTGTAGCACACTTTTTCCTTCCACTCAACTGGAAAGTTGAGTGGAAAGTACATGGATAGTACATGGATAAAGCTCTCTGAAGAGCCTGGTGCTCCTGCAAGAACATCTCGTGGCTAACCCTGCAGTTTTCCCCATGAGTATGAGGGCCATACCAGGCCTGTAACAGAACATATATGTGTTAAACATCCTCTTTTTTTTTAATCAGTCTTATGTAATATAAATTTTTTAGGGAAACATAATTTTGAGCTTTGTTCATCTGTAAGCCATACTCATCAAAATTTACAGAAATAAACACGTCATGTTTTAGCAGAATAAAATACCTAAATCTACACTTAGTCAAAAACCATTACATTTTGACGTCCTTTTCGTCCTTAAAGAGGATGTTCAACAAAAGATGTGGAAGGAAATAAAAGCACATGTTTACCCACACAGTTCAGTGTTATTGAGTGCTACATGATAATCACAAGAGGAACCCAGGCCATGATCAGGTGATTCAATTTAGTCAGGCTGCACATGTCGAGCCGTTTCCCACAGATGTATGTTTCACAAATGGTGACAGCTTTCAGTTCGGGTCATTCTAACGAGACAAAAACAAAGCCCCAGATGTCAAGGCAGCAGTCACAGCAAGCATGTTTTTAGACTGCCCTTTCTGGGACAGCATGAAAGAGTTTTAGGTTGTGGTGATCAATTTGTATGCCTGCATGAGTTAAGTAGAAGCACTGTTCATTTCTCATGGTGCACGACAGATGCTGCTTGCAGATAAAAAAAAAACAAAAACGGCGCTGTCAGATCAGAGCTTGAAGCGCACATCAAAAACAACCGCCCTCATCTTTTTGATCAGAAAATTTGGTGCCTTTTGAAAGTGCCAAGCTGCACAGAAGTGAAAGGGAAGCACAAGCAGCAGCGCTGATCGGGTTTAGAGAAGAACAGGGGCTGCTGCATGAGTTACAGAGCACCTTGGACGTTGACCACAAAAGGTCAAACACAGCTCTGCAGACAGAAGGTGGCACTTCACAGATAAATAATCACAGTTTCTGTTTTGATTGAACAATGCATTTCGGCACTCTCACAGTTCAACAAAATGCACCCTCTACTCTTTCACCAACTTTGATCTGAAAGACTCCAACCGTCATTTACCGCAAACCACAATCAGGTCACAATGGCAAACAGCAGTCATGTTAAAAGAACTGAATGGAGCTCAGAGGAGAAAAGCGAGACGGTTTCCACGAGCTCGGGTGGGTCACAGACGGCCTGACACTGAAGCTGAACCTGGATTACCTCTCTTGAAGGACCATCTCTTCATCCAGAGCCTGGAGAAAGACGGCCAGGAGTGGTTAAGAGGAGAGTCAGCCATGGGAGCAGAGCAGAGGCCAGCTTGAACTGGAGTTTGATCACACTGGTGCTGTGGCACCCAGTGAGAGGAGGAGGGAGGGAAGCTCAGTGGAGGGAGGGGAGTCAGAAGGCTGGGGATTACCTCCAGCAGCAACACAGAAGAACTGCACAGTAAAAATGTTAAAATAGAAACGATAGTGGGAGTACTGGAGTTGAAAAACACAAGTGAATATTTCTAAAAACTGTCATCTGCTGCTCTTTTTCTTAGAAGTTTTTCCTTCCTTTAGTTTTTTTTTAAATCAGCAAGTATATGAAACAATTTAGACAAAATAAATGCGGATTATTATAATTATAATCACAGTCAACAGCAGAGAGAGTGAGTAACAATAAAAGGGGGAAAATGAGTAAAAGTTCACCAGATATTTAGACGCAAGTTAAATTATTGAAATGGCGCTTCTTACTCCACCAGAGCGGCTCACATATGTGCCTGGTTTTGGGAAATAGGGCTGATACAAAAAAAGAGAAGGAAGTGAATGCAATGACAGCACAGAGCAATGAAACTGTTTCTTTTTGGCTCACAGAAGAACACGCCAACACGTCTGCTCTGAAATAATTATACATGTTTTAAGGGACTTACTGTACATAAAAAAAGGACAGTTTGTCTATTTTTGCAGCAGTTTTGGTTCAATCTTAGCACAACTGCAGCTACTATGAAGTAGATCACAGTGCATATAGTTCACGACTTCCCCGAGTGTTTTGCATTTGAGAAAATAGAACACAGGCACAAAGATGGACGACACAGACACCACTGCCATCTTTGGAGATGGATTAGAACAAGACTGTGTCTCATACTGAGCACAAAAAGCACAAGAAACAAGCTGTTACTGTGGAGGATTTTACTTGAGAACCGGCAGAAGTTTCTGCTAAAACTAACCAGTTTCTACTCACATTGGATGAAACAGAAGGCGGCACACGACTTCTCATCAGTTCTTGTGCTTAAAAGTGGAAAAAAAAAAGCTCCAGAAAAGAGGACTAAAGTCCTTCGAGTTTGAGTGTGAGAGTGTTCCTCTGGTTCTCAGACTGAGAGTAAAAAGACAGCCAACTGCTTCCTCTTTTCCCCTCTCATTCTGTGCAGCTCAGACGTAAAGTTTCACACATCACTACGGCTGTGAAACAAGTGATGGCAGCTGACACTCTAAGCAGCAGCCCACAACGCTGCTCCGCAGGTCAAAAGACAAACTATGCAGAAAACAACGTGCCGTGTTGCGTGTAAACCTGAGTGTAAAAAAAGAGATTCTTTTTTTACACTCAGTAAGTTGCACAACAACTCAAACTGCTTCATCAATGTTTAAACAAAGCGTCGCACTCACAGCCATCTCAACGACTTACTGTATCACTCTTGATGCTCTGGTTGCAGGATGCTCTCACTCGCTGTCACATTTTGTGTCTAAGGACTTTGCAAGTTTCACCTGAGAAGACAAAAATAAAATCTTTCTATGCCTAAATAACTCAATGTTATTGTTAAATGGACTAAAATAACTTGGAGCCAAAATAGCCTTTGAGACTTGATGACTGAGTTTACTTGCAAAGATTGTATGAATGCTTACTTGAAGGCAAAAGAGTAACAAATAAATAAATATTGAAAATAGTTTAAAAATTGGGGTTGACTTAAAACTTCTGCACAATACTGATAAATGCATAGAATAAGGAAAAGGTTTTTTTGGGGTTTTTTTTTTACAAAATCATTTATAGGATTCTCAATATTGTCACTAGTTTCATATCAAAGTAAAAAAAAAATGCCTCCATCAATTATACTTTTCAATTGCATGGAGTTAATTTATCGACATTTCAACTTAGATGACACAACAAATGAGCTATCCCTTCATTTATTGTTCTTTAGTAGAGGAATTGTTTCATGATTGTTTTATGAAAAACTGGACGGACCCTGAAAGGAATAGCAAAACTTTTTGTCACACTGCTAATCTAAGAACTTGTTCACAAGGTTCTAAACATGAAAACATGGAGTTCATTCTGCGAACATCGAGTCCTATCACAGAATTGAAATATGTTTTGCTTTTGATGTGCCTCAGTTTTTTGTAATGTAATGTAAACTGTGGCAAAGGTTGTAAAGAAAAACTTTAATTAGTCACACCATTCAGGTTAGTTTTGTAATAATGTCAAAGTTTCATTTCATTTTTCCCCACTCTTACTTATTGGCTGACCATCTGGACAGGAAAGTTTACAGTCTATCAGCTCACCAAATGGACAAATATTATCTATTATTTTACTATTATCTGAAAAAAATCAAAAAGTCGGTCAGGCTAACATCAGCAGGAGCTACTTCAAGCATTCAGCATGCCGAAGTGAGTCTGTAATCATCAGTACATAGCACATTTTGAGAGGAAGTAATCTTACTAATGAGTCACTGCTGCAACGTTTGAGTAACACTTGCGTCAATGTGAAGCGTTGGATTTGTGCGGTTTATATTGCGTCGCTACGTTGAGACGCGTTTAGACTGAGGAGTTTTTCAACCCAATAAAAAACAAAACATTTGCTCCAGCCTAATATCTGGAGATCACACAGTCAATATGACTGTATTAAACTCATTAATATGACGGAGTGCTGTTTAGTTTAGGCAGATCTTCCCGGGTCCGATCTACCTAAATCAAATGGTTTGTCGTTCTACAGCATGTAGTCAAGTCCTACAGAGTCCATAATAATGATAAATCAGGTATGTGATTCAGTTGTGCTGAAGCAAAGACGGCTCTAGAAGTTGCAACACACCAGCCATTGAGGACTAGATGAAGTAGAGTACCAGCTGGAACAGAAGCCTGAACGTTTTTCCTCAGTCCTCAGATGTTTGAGGGGTTTCTTGAATCTACATCACACAAACCACCTCACAGCATCTCAATAAGATCACGATCTTGGCTTTGACTCTGCTTAGGACTTTCCATTTCTTAATTCTCAGCTTTGGCAGAGTCACTGTTACGTTGTGGATGATTACCCTCTGATATACGACAGATTTCATGGTG
The DNA here is from genome assembly GCF_003331165.1 of Xiphophorus hellerii. Taxonomy (NCBI): domain Eukaryota; kingdom Metazoa; phylum Chordata; class Actinopteri; order Cyprinodontiformes; family Poeciliidae; genus Xiphophorus; species Xiphophorus hellerii. The sequence goes on from NC_045680.1 coordinate 13,945,228, forward strand.
GTTTTTATGATGGCGAAGTGAAAAAAATGACAGCAGTGCCAGATGAACTTATATATGTCCAAACATTCTTCCAGAAGTTCTGGTCTTTGTTCTGTCTAGCAAACATCAGTCTGGACTTTATGTTTTCTTTGAGAGTAAAGGTTGAACATCTTCCATGAACGTTATTTTTGTGCAGTCTCTTTCTGATTGTACAGACAATTACATCAACAGTAGCAAGAGCATGCTGTAGGTCCTGTGATTAAATCTGAGGTTTTGGGAGACTTCTTCAAGAACCTTGCATTTTATTTCTTCTACAGTAAACTTGCTTGAATAGTTAGACCTGGGCAGTTTGTTGCTTTAAATGTCTTCTCCTTGTACAATTATTCACAAGAACGTTTTGGTCTTTTATGTAGCTGTTATATAACTGGATGTATGAATATCCAGTTATTTTACACTGCAAATGTTACAGTGTCATTTTAGTGCATATATCAGGATGTTTGAATTTTACAATTAAGGACAATGCATTTGGAGAACAAAAGTAATTCCAGCTTGTTAAGAATATAAAACGTTTATCAATGACTCACTGTAGCAGCTCCTCCCATTACCAGCCACTTTGCTCTGGTAAAACTCCCCCATTTTACCAGGCATGATGACTCCCACATGACAGTCATCATTCACAGACTCAGTTTCACTCTGAACCTCACTGAAATGAACAAGTTATTAACAGGTTTTGGTTGAATGGGTGCGTAGGGGTCATCTAGGGGTTTATTACTTCTGTTGAATCTGGTATGTCAGAACAAACCTCTTGAGTCATAAAGTCTAACCATTTAAAAAGCAAAAGATATTTCCACAAAACTGAAGCCTGGGTGGAAACGTCAATAGATGTGAATTATTATATGTCATTTCGAAGCTGTTTAAGGATATATTTCTTTTGAAGAAAAACACTCAAATCAATTTTTTTTACCTACTTAAGTTGTTCTGTAACTGAGTGGTGAACTGTTCACACTGGATCCTGCTTGGTTTTATTTCCAACATGTGTTATTTGAATTTCACACGAAAGGTCAACACTTAACTATGAAACAGAAGGAACATTTATGATTTTCACCTATATTTAAAAAAAATAATCTTTGTGGAATAGTAATCAACTTCCTTTGTTTGACCATTTTTGACACAATTCCAGCTGCAAGTTGTTTCCTAGACCATTTTTTTCCCCAACCCTGATCCTCAAAGCACACACTGTCCTGTGTGTTTTAGTTGTTACTGCTTCAACACACCTGACTTCAATTTTTGGCTGAGTAACAGACTTTTCCTAAACAGCAATAATCTAAATCAGGTGTGTTAAAGCAGGGAAACATCTAAAACTTGCAGGCCAGGGTCTTGGGAAACTTTGGTTTGAAGCGTCTCTACTAGCGTTGTGCTGGTATTGGCCTGTTCTTTTTAGGAAAATAGCTCAGACTGGGTGAGGAGTCTGAACATCAAGTTTTTTTTATCACATTCCCAATATAGATGAAAAGGAGGAAAGTAAAGCACACAACTCTAACATTAAAAACTTGGCCTGGGAAAGTTCTAAAGTACTACAAAAATGGGAATAATAACACTCCAATAATATACAAATGTTTTAATATTTTTTTAATTACCTTTACTAGTACCTTTGTGTATTTTTGGAGTGCTGGTTATTCCCTTTTTTTTGTAATTTATTTGAAGCTCTGGTTGAAAGTTTCACCTCAGGACTTTTACTGTCTCCACAAACACAGCATTGAATTAGAGCTGCTTTATTTATAACCTTGATGCATCATCTCATGTTGACTTTTAGCTTAACTTCTTTCAAATGAAGTAAAACGTTTTGAGACACATTTGTCATAGCAAAAAGGATTCTAGGATTTTAGACAGAATTCATATAGAATCAGATTATTTCACTTCAGCAAAGAAAACTTGATCAAAACCTCAATATCTGGATGAAAGGAATGTCTGAGAGGAACTGCAAAAGCTGAATGAAGCGTCATAAAAAGGAACAAATAATCTGTCATCATTTCATACTCACAGACTCAAATTGGACAGGATCAGTGTGTGACCCAGTCACACACAGACAGATCATCACTGAACAAGAGTCAGGCGTGCAGATTCAGGAAGCAGAAGAGCTGAAAACATTCGGAACCGACTAATGAAAGATGAATGAAAATAAACAATCTGAATGAATCCAAACTGGTACAAACTCAGCACAGAGATATCCGCCCCTCGGATGCCAAGAAGGAAAGGAAACAACCCGGTGCATTATCTGAACTTATTGGTTTTCATTTAGCCACAGCACCAAGAGATCAGAATATGAATCCCTCATTAGTGCAGATATTATCATATATTTGTGATAGTTGTGGGAACCTTCAGTTTCAGGCAAAAACATTAAGTAATCCCTCATTACATTACATTTTGAGTTTTGTTTACTTTTCATTCATATTTCATACATTCCTTGTACCTAACCTGATGGGTGTTTTTTGTTTGTTTCTTTGATGAAATGGTGATTCTGCTGTGGGCCATTCCCTGCTGAGTGGGTGCTAGTGCCCCCCAAAGGACTAGTCAGGTATAACATATTAAAGGATCACATGGCAATCAGAGGCTTCGAAAAGGTGCTAAATTTAATAATATGTATATATTTATATATAATCAATAAATAATAATTAACCTAAAATAAGCTTAAAGATTTTTAGTAAAATTTAAACAACTATATTTATCAATAAATTTAGAGTTCCATGTGTTACTCAATATTTGAAGTCATTAAATCATCTTTAGTCTGAAATATTTTAAACTGTTACAAAATGTAACCCTGAAGTAACAATATAAAATAATTATACTCATTTTTGTAAAATTGTTTTTACAAAACTTAAATGTATTATTACAGATATAATAATTCACCTTTAATCGAACTGAATGTTGTGCTTCGTAAACTTATAGTATAAAATACACAGAATATTTACAATTTCTCAAAAAGTATTACTAATAAATGTCGTGTTTGGTCAACATCTATCATGTATCTAACCAGATCAATTAAATACCTCACTACTTTTGGAAAGCTACGACTTAGGAAAAAACATTTTGGCCAAAGGAGTAAAATGTTTTTGTGCACAAGAAATGTTTAAAATTTGCTAAATTACCGTTTTTAAGAACAAGCATCATGCCTCAGAGGAACACATTTAAAAGTCTGCTGTAGATTATAATATACATACAAATATAAAAAGATAATTGGACTTTTGTTTTTTTCAGCCCCTTTATCAATTGACATCAGCAATGAGCATTTTAATAGCGGGTTATAGATTTTAGCTTCTTTCTATGAGAGGTATTTTCTTTTAAAACCTTATACAGTAAATAAAATATGTTGTAGTTCTTTCAAAAATATAAATAACATAGAGTGTATCTGTAAAACTTTGAGGTTCAGGAAGGTTTTATGATTTTAAACCAGGACTTTTTGCTGGAGGAAAATGCCTCTATGGATTCTGATCGTTATTGAAACCAGATCTATGAGTTTGTATCTGAAAAGGCCCCACACAGTTTTATGGAACAAAGGACTGCAAGTGGACGCATATTCTCCAATAATTTTATTCATAATTTTAATATAAACAGTTAATTGTTGAATAATTTACACACAGCAAGATTTTCTTATTTTCATATCATTGCAACATTTTCTTTGCATGTCACTACTTGGCTCTCCGTTTTGAAAACGTATAGAAAAAATAAATTGTCAAGGGTTCTTTTAGTCATGGCACAATTTTTTGATCCTGTACAATGGGCATTTATCTCTGCGTTTTATGCGTATGAGTGAGAGGAACTCCAACATGTTTGCTGTCTGTGGTACACAAACGCAGGTCATGGCACATCTGGATCCAGTGTGAGGTGAGGAGGAGGGCGGGGGGGCGTAAAGCGACATCTGTGGGGGGTTTTGCGAGTTTTGGGGGGGGTTTGGACTGTACAAACACACATTTACACCCGCTGTCTGCAGTCACAACAACGTCTCATTGTAATGTATACACAACATGTTCCAAAAATGAACACATCCGCAATAAAACGTACATTAATAAAGAGGTATCTGGACTACACACAGAAATCTGGGAAACCACCTATGTGCACCGAGAGAAACACTTAGAGACAGAGAGGATGAAGAGGAGCAACCAGACAACAACAAAAACAAACAGAAGGTTTCTAAACTGGAGCAGACCACCAGCTCGATTTAACGCAATGAAGAGGGTCCGATTACAGTCCTTTAGCCAAGATCAATTTGAGTTTATAAATGAAAATAAAACAGTTGTGGATTTAGTCTGAGCAGAAGGCGTTCTATTTTATATATTTAAAAAAAACTTGGGTAGATTTATGCAGCTGGAGTGAGGTGAGGCCCTGTAAAGTAATAAAGATTTGAATAAAAGCCTCGAGAAAAACAAATCATGCTGAACATCCTTGCAAATATGAGGAAGGTACATGGAACAAATGTACTTTGTAAAATTAGGAGAGAAAAACAAAATAAGTTAACTGTAATCTCACACTTTACCACTTGATAACACTCCACTCATTTCACTTTTGCTTAATTGAATAAACAGGGCAGTTCACAAGGTTAGGAAGTAATCATCTATCATCTCAGGGGAAAAAAAATCTTCCCCTAAAAGAAGATTGTTTTTTTTTAATGATTTGTAAACTTTTGACTAAATTATAAGAGAAAGTAGATCTGCTAAGTAAAAATAATTTGAACGGGCTTTTACCAAACTCAGACATTTTAATCTTGGCAAGAAGAAACACCTCCAGTCTTTCAGAGAGTTGAACTCAAAAGCACAAATTAGCTTCTCTTTTTTAGTTTATTCTGGATCTCATCCCAGAATTCCTCCTCAACGTACACGAGCAGTGGTCTTCTCCAGCTTTTCTCCAAATTTCAAGTAAAAATGTTTTATATTGACAATTTAAAACAATAGGAGACATATTGGTGAGAGAAGAGAAGGCTTCTTGGTCGACATGCTGCTTCCACCGAGTTTCAAAGACTGGGGCCTGGGCGGCCGACATTCACAAAACTAGTGTGGGATTATGAGATGCCAAAAGTTTGAGGCCACATCCTGTTTAACTTGTCCTCAGACTAGAAAGCTGCTTCTCCTCCTAATTAAATACACAAACAGACGAGGGTATGTTTCTGTGTGGTGGGTCGGGTCATAAAAACAATAAAACGAAGAAAAATCAATAATCTTAAAATTAGAAAAAGATATATACACACACATCGATAACATTAAATTCATCATGTACAAGAGTAGGAAATCTTTACAGTCAGAAAAAAGTATTGTATTTATCCTCCCCTACTTTGGCTAAAAAAATAGAAATCAACATCTCTAAAATGTAATACTTTTATATCTGCGTAAAACAAAAACAATAAACCATAATCTGCTTTGTTCTCACCCAAGAGTTTAGCAAACCTTCCCTAAAACCAAGTGCTTCTCTTTATTTCCATTTTTCTGGACAGACGACATTGGCTGCTATTTACAGTTTGATGAGCTTATTATAATTGTAGAGATTTCCAAATGATACGCTTTTGTTGTTTTGTTTTGTGTGTGGGTGTGTGCGTCTGTGTGCTTTTGGGCTGGGCGTCCCAGTGGTAACAGACGGATCAGAGACAGACATTAAACCATCAAACTGGTGCACATTTCTCATCCAATCAACAGAGCAGGCTGGAGCTCAGCAGAGTAGAGTTCATCAGCTTTTCTTTTGTTTTCTTCTTAGTCACAAATTACAGTTTGTATTTTTTCTTCTTCTGCATTCACAACCAAAAGGCAAAAGAAACAGAACGTGTAAAAAACATGTTTTTATTTAATGCTTGGAGATGGAAAATCTTGTGTGATTGTTGGAGACAGGTCAGTCTGGGGGACAGTTTGAGTCAGGTGTGCCAATAGTCTTAAGAAGGCACTGCAATGCCCCCTGTAAGCCACAAGAGGGCAGTCTGAACCACATCACATCAGACTCACAGAGACGAGGATTCCTGATTATCTTTAATTGACTTAGAGTAGATAAAAAGGTTAGTAGCTCTTCTTCCTCCTCCTCTTTATGCTCTTGAGACAAAGCATTGAGCTGCCTCCCTGAGACGAAAATTTACAATCAAGATTTTAAATCTGTTCAAAGTTTTTGTTTATGGCACACAGGATTGTCCCAGTCAGCTTGTTCTCCTCTGCAGCAGGGTAAAAGGTCCTGTTTAACCCAGCCCACACTTCTGTGTCGTGAACAGACCCACCGTATCCATGGCGATAACAGAAAATAAAAGGTCATCTCTTGATATTCACAGTTGAGAAAAAAAAAAGAAGATAAAAAAAAACATACACAGACGACAAAAATCAGACTCAAGACAAGAGGAGGATGAATGTGGGAAAGGTCGTTTTACAGAGCGTAAGGTCCGTGACTGAGCTTCGTTAGCTTTGGCTGCAAACAGGTGATCACAGAGACACTCAGGATCTGCAGTGAAATCAGCAGATGTGAGCAGAGAGAAGGAGCGTGGAGGTCAACTGCTTCCTCCTGTGGCTGCGGAGCGTGAGAAGGAGCCGCTCACCAAGCTCCAAGCCTTGTGTTTAACTCAAAATAACGCAAGGCTTCCCCCTGACACAAGACAGAGCAGTAACTAAGGGTATATAAAAGAAGGCAGGGGAGAGTTAACACCATAAGTGTGAGTGTGAAATGTGGGATGGGGTGATCTTCTCTGCAGTGATGCTGAGCAGGCAGTGGGGATGATTGAGGCTCTTTGAACGGTTTCCTCCTCCTGCGCTGAGGTAGACTCCGGCCAAACACAAAGACGAAGACGACAACTACTTACAAACTATTAACAGAGCTGCTCACCGCCAGCTCCTCCACCCGGACTATCACCCGGAACCTCACCGACGCTCAATCAAAGCAAGAAAGTGTGTTCAGTTTGAAATAAATAGTTGCTTTTTCCAAAGAGACTATCAAAGATAAGTTAACATTTGCATATGGAGATGAGACCAGAGACCATGATACAAACTAGTGCGTACTGTAGTGTGATAGAGTTGGAAACCTTAAGCATAATTGGTAGAATATTCCAAATGTGTCTTAATAAGCCAGAGTTGTGCAGTTTAATATCTTTTGTTGCCCATTTATATCTCAAGCAAGGAGCTGATAAGGCAAGTATGGCGCTCAAGATTTTACATCCTTGGCATTACTGTTCAACATTTCAGACAGACGAATTTGTTGGTTAAACTTGGTACATGTGTGTAAAAAATAAAAGCCTTAAAATAAAGTTCTGCTTTTTGTTGCTGCAGCAGAATCTCACAGTAGAAATCCAACAAATACATAAGAAATAATCATTTTATATATAATCTGAAGGATTTATTTGTCTTATGCTTGCTTAAGATTTAAATTGCCATCATTTACAGTTAGTGTGATGGAGGTAATAAAGAGTTCACTGGGAATTGTGGGAATACGTGGCCTCCTGGTTTTGCCAGTCTCCATAGCAACCATTAAATGCTATCTACACGCCAAGTGGTTGGTAAAGAGATTCAGCCTTTCTGTAAAACCGTCACAAACGTGACTGTGTGGAGTTTGTTAAACTCTTCTGGGAATCGTGTGCGTTGGTCAAATTAGACTAAAATCTTTAAAACAAATAATTTCATGTCCACTGTAAAGAGGAGGAGCTGTGATGCTGCGGGCCAATTAGTCCTTAACCGTTTCTGGTGACCTTAGCAAAGATTTTAGCAAAAGGCTGGTGGACTACACCAATAATGTGTCACGACATTAAGCCTTCCAGGATGATAAATGTCCAAAACAATTTACTATCTTCCAAATTAACATAAAAATGGTTCCCCGCACACAAAATCAAGCCAGTAAATGTACTGCTGTTGTTTTTTCTTGAACTAAATAACTGTACTCAAATTAAAGGCTGGATTTGCCCAAAATATTCAGAGTGAGAATAGGCTACCTCAACACAGAAACAACTGATTTTAAGGCTAGTTACACATGTTTTCCAATTGTACCAACAAATTTGTCCCCTTCTGCCAACCGTAACCTCAGATGACTCCAGGTAGCAATGATTCAGACCCTGGTCTGACCACACCAATCCAAACATGACTCCTCGTGTCAAAGAAACCTTTCGCTTTCCTTGTAATATAAAAAACAACAACAGCGAATGCACCAGGAGTTGTTTCCTGCGTGTTACATCAGCCTTAAGAAAGGCTCCGGTTTTGATTGGAGAGAAAAAAATTAAAAAAGGCACTGGTAAGATATGGAGGCAGCTTCTCTGCTATCTCTGACTTTGGCCACCCTTTAAAAGATGAACGCTGCTCAGCTGGCTCGGCGATCACAGTATCTATGTCCTCGAAGAAAAGGATTAGAGAAAAATGCCATTTGAGAGAAACGAGTTTCCTCACGATCTGCTCTGAATGGAAATCTTTTTAGCTGATTTGTTGGCGCCGCTGACAGGAACGTTTTAGATTTATGGGGTGAAAAGTTTATCTTCTAAAAAAAAAAAAAAAAAAAAACCAGGCGGCCAAAGAGGAACACAGCAAAACAGTCCAACGTAACAGGATTTTGAGGGAACAAGGAGTTTTGACAAAAATCCTGGAATGTCAGTCTTGAGCGAGAAAGCTGCTGCACGCTGTGCTCTGACTGCATGTGATGGCAGGGAGGAGAAATGGATTAACAATCTACTCATGATCCCCACCCACCACCCGGTGTGCTGAACAGAGAGCAGGACTGCCGGCTGTGAATACATTTGGAACTTTCTGCATCTCTCTGCAGCCCTCGGCCAGGAAAAACGTGGAAATTTCCACCAGACCTCTTTGGAGAGGAGAGTTCTGCGGCCGGCAGGAAGCGACGGCAGTGCAGGAGAAATGAACTGTGGGAGATTTATCAATCCTCGACTTTAATGGAGAAACTCTCCCTGATTTAAATCCCAAACATCGTCCACTTCACCTGCCTTCTTACAAGCCCTAACCGAGACAAAACTTGAACTAAAACACCGAAAGTTGCATAATTTCCACACCAAATTTTTGCAACCGAATTTCGTTTCTTCTTTTTTTTTTCCTCCACAAAAAAAGCCAAAGAGATCAAAAGGCAAACTGTGATGCGACCAGAGAAAACGGCAGACGAACACGTATCAGGAGCACTTTGACCCTATAAAGGCCTCGATCCCCCATTTGTAAAGCTTTTAGGATATTGAACTTTTCAATTTTTTCTCCAGTAGTAAAGTAGCCTCCAGAAATGGGAAATTTTCCCCCAAGATTGTAAAAAAATTAAAGAATAAGAAATAATCAAGGGCTGGATGCCTAAGACACAGAGAACACTGACGGTAGATTAGTGTAACTTCCAGGGCTAAAAAACCAAAATAATTCTTAAAAAACAAAGACATTAAAACGCAAGCAAAGCCTCGGATGAACACAAATATCAACTACAGTATTTACAAAACCAAAACCCCATCAATGTTATACAGTATATTATATATAAAACATTGGCTTAGAAACACCATTATTTTATATATATATACTATATATAATATATATATATTTATATATTTCTATACCCACTATAATATATCAAAGCAGCAGCTATTGGTCAGTCTGATGAACTCTTTTGTCCAAATTCTAACTATTTAAATATCCTTCAGCCACAAAGTGAGGACACAGAAACAAAAAGAGGAGGGAAGTAAAACCAATAAATTAAAACTATTCACCAAACACCAGATAAATCTGTGTGCAGTACGGAATTTTGCAGAACCAAAAAAAAAGAAGAAAGAAAACAAAATTGGATGAAAGAAAACGTTCCTCCAGGAATAGATGTTCTAAGATCAATTCATCCCACTGATTAAGTCATCGTACAACAACAACAAAAAAAGGAATTTACTTAGACATGATTCTTTAGTTTATAGGCCACGTATTTTAAAAAAGGCCACCATCAGAGTAAAAAGATTTCATTTGGAGAGACAAAAAAAGTTAAAAGCACAGAAGTGTGGAAAATGCAGTTCGGCAGGAGGGTGGTGGGGAAGGTCGAGCAGCCTTCTTGGTTGTCTAAGGTTTGTTGTGTTCACAGTTTTGAATTTTTTTTTTTGTTTCGTTTTGTTTTATTGTTGTTTCCGTCACAAGGAGTCCTGGAAACATGCTGAAGTCTGATGTGTCGTGGAGCAAGTTAAAAAGAGGCATTTGCATCCCTTGCTTACCTTGGTTTGGCAGCCGTGAGGAAGAAAATTCAAAGTCCTGAGATCCGTGTCATTATTTTTTTTTTCTTTGTCGTTTTTTTTAAGAGTTTCTCTAAGAATAAGAAAATCTTTAGAAAATGGTTGCAGGGTACAGAAAAATGGACTGAAAGACAGGGGGTGTGGAGACGAGGGAAGTGTTACTAGTCATTTCAGGGGCAGGAGGTGTTAGGAAGGACTCGATCTGGGCAACGACAGGATTCTCCCGTTTTTCTTGCCACCGTTCATGTGTGTGTAGGGGACGTGCTCCTCGTAGTTCCCCCTGAGGGCCACCGAGGGCCCGCTGTCTCTGCTTAAGCTCTCCTCCCTCTGGGAATAAGACGACGGGTCCAGGGGGATGCTCTCCATGTTGTCCAGGTCCAGGTCGAAGTCCTCCGTCTCAGGGACTTTGTTCTCCTCGCTGTAGAAGAAGGAGACCTCCTGGAAAGTCGGGTGAAGGTCGTCCCGCAGCATCTCGATGATCTCCAGGAACGTCGGCCGCATCTTGGGGTTGTACTGCCAGCACATCTGCATCAGGCTGTGCCTGGTTGTGAGACACGAAACCAGATTAACAAAAAAATCACATCTCAAAAAAAGGTTTTACAAAATGATTCATACACGTTGAAGTTTTGTCCAATTTGGGATAATTAAGACACAAAGACATATGCAACTAGCTTGATGCAAGAGTTTTGATGCAAGCAAGTCATAGTAAAGAAATTAAAATCAGAATTACTTCACGGAAAAGAGAATTATTGCTAAGAGTCTGTTTACTTTTACTAGAAAGAAAAAGGAAGTGAATAAAAACAATCTCTATTTACATCCTCTCAGGGCAGTTGTCGGGTCGGTCCAGGAACCCTCCGTCCATCACAAACTTCAGGACCTGCTCATTGGACAAGCCCTGGTAAGGCTGCTCCGCTAGCGTGCTGATTTCCCACAGCACGACCCCAAACGACCTGTAAACAAGCCACACAAACATGACTAAAGGTTTGTTTTCAGGACGGTGTCGGTGCGGGGTCCGAGGCGTGACGTACCAGCAGTCGGAGTGGGCGGTGAACACGCCGTCTTTCAGAGACTCTGGAGCCATCCACCTGACAGGAAGCAGGCCCTTTCCTCCTTTGCGGTAGTAGTCTGTCTCGTAAATATCCCGCGTCATTCCGAAGTCTGTGTGGGAGCAAATAACGAGTCAGCATGCAGGAAAATCCTCTCACGCTCACTGGGCTTACAGTTGGAAAATCACGGAAAATAAAACCAGCACGGACCTCCGATCTTGACGGTGAAGTCCTCGGCCACCATGCAGTTCCTGGCCGCCAGGTCTCTGTGCACAAACTTCTTGGCGTTGAGGTAGGCCATGCCGTCTGCGATCTCTGCTGCCATCTGGAGCATGTCTTTCAGAGTGGGCGGCGGGGAGCCCGTTGGATTGTTCTAGAAAGAAAAACACACATAAAACAACAAACGTCTTCATGTTTTATCCAGAATTATTCCCTTCACTCAGTCTGTTTGTAATCCCAACAGGCTGAGGGAACATTTTTCTCTTTACTGATAATAAAAATGGTGATGTGGAGGTGGGAGGATGAACAAACCTCAGAGTCTGGCCTCAGACTCCGCAGGTAGCTCTTCAGGTCACCATGAGTCATCAGCTCCATCACCACCAGCGTGGGCTGACCTTTGGACACGACTCCAAGCAGACGAACCTAAAAACACATTAAAAATATTAAAAACAAGCATACAAATAACTACAGTAATTTTTAAACATTTGTTATTTATTATTTGGACTAATTTTTATTAGGGGTGCTCTTGCCCTAATAATGTCAGTAAAGGTGAACTATTATGCTTCCTTAAACACATTAGTTTAGGTCTTTGGGCGATACTAAACGTGTCCATTACATTTTTGGAACAAAATAATTTTTAGATGATGAAATTTTAGTCTGTTCAATTCTGCCTATTTGGAGCTCCTTTCAGAATGAGCCATTTTTACGTCTCTTGTCACTTTATATACAAATAAGCTGCTGCTGGCCCACAACTCAACGTCTATATTCACACATGAAAATCGCTGCAAACAGACACATAATTATACTACCATACACCTTTGAAAAGCAGAAGTGGAGCCTCCTGCACAACCAACAAGAATGCAGCAACTGGTTTCTGGATGTTAGCAACACTTGTCTTTTCCAGCAACCATTGTACAGCACACATAGCAGTAAAACCAGCTGACCAAATGTGCTGGAGCTCTGCTTGGGTTGCTAAGTGACAGATGGAATTCCATTGGCGTTGCTAGGTGACAGGCAGTGCTGATTTATGAAACGGCTCATTTTACAGACACTAAAAGTGTGAAATTTGCATTTAAATGTTTAAATTTAACCAGATATTATCTAACACATCCAACTGAATAAATATTGTTACATTCTATATCTAAAGGTTTGGAAAAACACAAAACATATAAAAATAGACGGTATCTTGTATCGTATTCATTGGCTACAAGTACATTAAATATAAATATTTTCCCGGATCTGCGTGAGAGTCTTTACTATGCAGACAAGTTGCAACATTTACAAACTATTGCTCAATGTGGACTATCTCTCCTCCTCCCCAGGTAAATAATAAAACTCCTCCTCTACATCCCAACACGGTTTTGCTTTTAGCCGACAGCGCGGACGCGCGGCGGCTTAATTGCTGCTCCACAGGTTGTCTAATGAAATAGTAATGGCAGGCACTATCGCTCACGGAGTGTGAACATTTGCTTTGGAGTCTAGCTGTGTGTCAATATGGCAGCTTCAGCACAACAAGCGAGTCATGACTCCGTGAGTCACATGTGCTCATGCTGCTTTCAGCAACATGACAAAAAGCTGTGAGTCAGCAAGCTGCCTCAGCATGCTGGACACTGATGGCTTTCGCCCGTACCACGTGGTGACAGCTGAAGGCCTTCATGACCGAAGCTTCGTTCAGGAACTCGATCCTCTCCCTGAGGCTGGCCGATTCGTTGACGGTTTTGACGGCGACGCGCGTCTCCGGTTCTCCTTTGACGATGTCCTGAGCGATTCCCTCGTACACCATGCCGAAGGAGCCCTGACCCAGCTCCCGGAGCAGCGTGATCTTCTCCCGGGGAACCTCCCACTCGTCAGCAACATACACTAAAAAACAAGACAGATGGCTGTAGGAACCCTTCACAGATCTTTTTTACTTCTTCTTTACGGTGCCAACATACTTAGGAAAAAAGAAAAAACAAAACAGGGTACAGGTTGGACTTACTGTCATTGGCACTGAAATATTCAGGATTTGGTGAGGTGATGAGATCTCCTAATGGACCCTCAGTTTGCCTGTAACACAAGCACAGAAAGCATGTGAGACGTTGCTGCTAATCTGCAGCTAATGATTATTTAAGTAATTGATTACTCCGACAATTAATCGATTCATTAGATAAAAAAATTGGCACATTCTGCAGATTATTCAACTAACCAATTAGTCTTTTTGATATAACATATACTAAAAGATGCAGATAAACAAATAATTAAATTCCTCCTAAATGACAACAAACATTTTCATCATTTGTTGCAAAGGATGCAACTTCAGTTAAAAAAATATACTAATACCATTAACATGTGAAAAGTCCAGTTCCTTCTGCTTTATTTAATATCAGTAGAGTGCAGGGCCTTACAGAGCCTCTGAGGCCTTCACAGAACACCATCAAAATAAAAATAAACATCACACTTGAAAAACAAGCATGATTTTCCTTCCACTTTATAATTTCGGCTACTTTGTGTAGGTCTACCAGCAAAAATCCTAATAAAATACGATGAGGTTTGTTAGATATGATGGAATGTTGTCTGGGACAAAGTTTAATTAAATTTTTACCTTTTCTTGAAGACATAAAAGGCGATGACTCCCACAAACACCAGCAAGATGGAGGAGACAATCGGAGCGGAAACAATCAAAGCTATACCTGTATCAGCTGCAGGAAGACAGAAGACGGTGAGTAAGAAAACGTATCACTCTGAACATCAATCTAGCAAACACTGAATCGCATTATGAAGAAAGGGGAACCATAAATGACTAGTAAAGCTGGATGTCATCTTGTCTTACGGCTGGGCATGAAGAAGTATGTGGTTTCTGTAAAAGATCCGTTTCCAGCCAACGACGTGGCCCGGACGGTCACGCTGTAGTTCCCAGGCTGTAGCAAGGTGAGCTTTGTGCCACCAAACTTCTCGTAGCTCAGCCGTGACACACAAATTGAGTGGGGCTGGAGAAAAGAGGGAAAAAGTTTGCTTAACAAATAATGAGAGGTAAGGTAATTGGAAAGAAATGCTGGATAAAAATTAAGAATTTCAAACTCTGATGTAATATTTTTTTAGTAAAAGACTCAAACAAAAATTTTGGTCTGATTCTGTGTTCAGGTAAATTTTTTAAGAAAGGTAATAATTCTATGCTTAAATGCAGGAGAGAAACATCTGCTACAGATGGTAATGCAGTCGCATAAAGCTGCTTTTCAACCAAAATGACCAAAAACTTAGGAAATTTATTTATTAAGAATTTCAGGAAAGACAAAAAGGCTTCTTGCATTATTTTATGGATTTACAGATATGTAAATTACAATTAATGATGCGTGACGCCTTAATTTATGAGGTTCATCTTTAAAAGCTTTGATAAGAGGCTAAATTAAATTATTGTGCACTGTCCCTGCACTCAAACCTTCAAAGTATTCATGATACAAAATGAATGAATTAGCTTACAAAATAAAGGCTAAACATAATCACTGCTTGTTTCATTTAAAAAAATGTTGACTATATAATAATGACTGCATGAACAATAAAATATCTTTAAATCTGTGTTTTGCTTTAGGCAACCACAAAGGAACACCCTGGTAAATTAATTAGAGCCTGAAAACATGCTCTGAAAAGTATTTTTAATAAATTATAGATTAGTATGTTTAGGCTGCATGTGTGTGACTTGACTGCTTCCTCTGCAGTGCAGATGTAGTTTGAGATGCTGCATTTGAAACCTTCCTTCCTGTTTCTGTCACTTTGGCAACAGAGCTGTTGCTAATGCTGGCTTTTAATCACACATTTGCAGCAAGGAAACAGCCAGAGCCAAACGCACACACTGTCACAGATGTGCACCTATCTCTCAGAACCAGAATCTAATTTTCATATGAAGTGCACACAAAAGTCACTTTCTTTTTTCTTTCCATTGACAAAAGGACGGATGGATAGATAGAATGGGATAAAGTCTAGTAATAGAAATATTTCTCAGTGTTTTTAGATTTTTGGTGTGGTCACCATGTTTGTAAATCTTTATCTGCTGCCGAGGTTTACCTCTGTGTCTCCAACCTTGCGGTAGAACACCTCATAAAGGATGATGAGGCCGTTAGGCGATGGAGGCTCGTGCCATTTCACAAGCACATGGGGAGGTTCTTCATTCACAATCTCATGGGTCACCGGTCCCGGGATGTCGTCTGCTTTTACTGGACATTAGGAACAGCATCTCAATGGAGCTAATTTCATCTCAAACATCAATATATTCTATGGTGTTAGTTTTAAGTTTGAGAAACAAACAGATCAGTGGTAGCTTTTAAATATCTATTCAACTTGTAAAGATTTATGAATCGATATATGAGAGGGCCCTTACGCTCTGGCATGGTCCGGGCGCTGACGTAGGTGGCCATGCTGCAGCGGCCGGGGTCAGTGAGATGGTTGCAGGCTATGATCTCTATCTTATAGCTGGTGAAGTGCTGCAGGTTGGATATGACTGTTGACTCCCTTCCAAACACATTTTCCACAACCTGAGCA
The DNA here is from genome assembly GCF_003331165.1 of Xiphophorus hellerii. NCBI lineage: Eukaryota > Metazoa > Chordata > Actinopteri > Cyprinodontiformes > Poeciliidae > Xiphophorus > Xiphophorus hellerii. The sequence continues at coordinate 13,961,170 of NC_045680.1, forward strand.
GAAATAAGGAGAGACAATTAGTTTGACTGCGTGAATAGATACCGTAAAAATAATAAAGAGGGTTTCACACTATGTTATCAACCATCTGAAAACAAACAAAGCGCTGAATCAGAACTTTACCCGTGAAACAGAACTATTTTTTTGAGACCTTGGATACCTTATCATCCTTCTCTTCTTCCTTGTATGAGGCAGTGGTGGTCTGCAGACTGGACATTGTGGAATAAAAGTGCGTGGACCCAATGGGCTCAGAATTCTCCACAGAGCGTCGTGGACGACTTTGTCTGGGGAAACAGGGCAAGGAGACATTACAAAAAGCAAACAATCTTGACCTCAAACTAGGTTTTCACAGGAATTAGTCTGACGTCATGACTTTAAAACGATAAACTCCCTCTGGCTCCGTTCAAGGCGCCAGCAGCCATTTGCAGCATGTGACGCCACTGAAAGAAGCTTCCTTAACCTCCAGCGCCTCTAATTATCTGGCAAAATCCACACATGTTCGCAACTCTTGCAAAAACGAGTAAACAGATTGAAAACATCTCTAGTGGGAAACGAAATTTAATTTTGAGATTTGTTTTCTTTTAATCAAAATAAATGGTGTCACACTTATTGGCAGACCTGCTGTCAAATCAGTCTCTAGTCAACAGAGAAACACTTTCCACAATAACACGACGGTGGAAGGAGAAGGATTTTTGTTCTTCTATAGATCATGGTTCTCCAAACTGAGGCCCGGGGGCCATATCCAGCCCTCAGAATGATTTAGTTTGGTCCATGATCACAATTTAAAACCACCACATGTCAGGCCGACCAGCACAAAGGACCAGCCTGGTCAATAAAGCTGTTACTTTGTGACATAAAAAAAAAAATTAGGGTGAAGTGTTCACTGTTGTGTCACTAAGTGCAACAACCCATACGTGATTTTAATTATGGCAGCATAATATAAAATTAAGTCCTACAGTATATTTTTAAGATGCTCAAATATTTCTTTCCGCCAACATGTTCAGATACTAATAAATTATCAACATTTTTAGTTGTTACATTTCCTTCTGACATTTTTAAAAAGGAGCAGATTGAAGTAAAAACTTTATTTATATTCCATTACACGGTAGAATTTAACAATTATTTTTGCAGTTTTTTTGTCTCCTGAAAAGTTTCTTGGGTTATTCAATGATGAACAGATTCACAGCATCCTTCATTCTCCAATAAGCTCACTGTGCAGAGATAAATATGGGCCTAGAGGTCAGTGGTCAGAGAAATAGGCCTCTCTATCACCATGGAAACAAGTTCTGAATTACTAATTAGAAGTTGCTTGAAACTCTGATCAATATAAAGAAATCTTACTTTTAAAATTGCTTCTGTAGTGTTTATTTTTTAAGAAAAATCGGTATTTTATAAAAACAATTATTTCTTAAAATGCTATTTTTTTCACAGAATAAATCTTAAAGGTTTGATTTCTTTCCCAGTGTGAGATAACATTTGGTTTAAGGTTTTTTTTTTTTACCAAAGGTACCAATAAATCTTGTGGAGGACATTATATTTGTCAAAGCACAGAAATAAACTTTTCCCAACTTAAAAAAATTACAGAATTTATATGTTTAATCACAGCAGCGGTCGCCTTGTTGATGCTTAACTCCTGCCGAGTCGATTCTCAGTCAGGTGGAAGAAAAACACCCATGTCTCCCTCTGGTTGATGGACTTAGGGAGCACGAGGATTGTTGTTTGTACCAAGAGCTCAACCCGTCCAGAGCCATGAGTGTGCGAAGCAGAGTGTTTGTGTGTTTCCAAATGGCAGTTCGCATGATTGCACCTCTGACTGGCATAAATGAAAATGGGCACAGTAATCACTCCCTTGTGAAGTGTGTGTGTGTTTCAGGGGGAAGGAAGGGTCAGATACTCAGCACCTCCCACCTTAGGCCCCCCATAAATTGTTGCTCTGCACAAAAACAAGCGTCTAAGAAAACCAACAGACAGAAAGATGAGAACTGCTTCAAGATGAACATCACGGTTTCTGGGATTAAAACAAAAAGTTTGCTGAAAATGTAAACAACTGTGAGGTAGCTGATTACTGTGTGAAAATGGTGGCTTAAATTGTTTGGTGTTTTTTTGACTTGACTCCTCTACTAAGCTTACTTTACAGTAAGTTATCAAAGGTGATATTTTTTTAAATTAATTTATTGTATTTATTTTTGCTCTTGTTTTTTAATCACACTTTTTTCTTGCTTGCATTTTTTTATTGTTATTTTTTGTTGCTAAGGGTTCAAATTCAATCTTGAAATTTCAGGAATTTAGGTGTTTTCCAGGTCAGGATAAATACGGACAAAGATTAGAAACTAGAAAAATATTTTGTATCTCCGTTCTTTATTCCAGATTTTCTTCTTGGCTCCATCCTTCAGAGGGTCTTTTTTTTCTTTATTTACTCTCTCTTGTTTTTGTCGTTTTTCCCTGTCCTGCCTTTCTTTTCCTCTTTCTCCTTCTTCCCTTCCTTCTTTGTGTCCTTTCCTTCTCTTTTTTCATCACTTTCTGCCTCCTGACTATGTCTCTTGTTGAATATTTCCTCTCTTTATCCTTTCTAGTGTCATTCATTCTTTCCTTGTGCCTTTCCTGTCTCTCTATGACTTTCAGGATTTTGCAGTGAAAATGTAAAAATTGATCAGGCATTTTAGGGTTTTTATATCATAAAAATGGGTAAAATCATCTGGAAATGTGACTCTGGAAAAGACTTAGCATGATGCGAGTTGTGAATTGGTGCTATATTATTAAACTGAACTGACTGCCAATCTGAGACAACTCACTTGCTCTCAAAAACTACATTATGGAGGTAATCCTCAAAGGTCTTGCGGTACGCTATCTCCTTCTGCTGCTTCTCGATCTCCATTTTCGTCTTTGGGCAAGTGCAGCACCCGCCCCCTGAGTTGGGCTCTTCTGTTCGGTTCCACTTCTGCTCGTCTTCGCTGTCGAGGTGGGTCGGGGTGCGGGATGGCAGCTTCATTCCTGGGGAGGATGGAGCGGTGTGAGGTGAAGCCAGGAGAAAGGGGAACAGCCGATGGCTTCAGTTTTTACTAACCTTGCAGGCAGTAGTCAAACTTGTAGAGGTCACTGTCCTCCTCCTGCTTGTGACAGATGACCCGGTAGTGGGTGATTTTGCCGTTGGGACTGGTGGGAGGCTTCCACTTCAAAATGATCTGAGATGAGGAGTTCGAGGATGAGATGGGGTCCAGAGGTCCAGAGGGCTCTGAAGGAGGCAAAAGACGACATTTAGTCAAAACTGTAAAATAAGACACAGTGCAGCCTTGAACTAGAATTGTTTGATATACTTGAATGGATGCAAACAGACAGTTCCAATAAAAACAGGAGTGACAACAGGGTTATGCAGCTCCCAAAGATACATTGGTATCTTTACAGATACCAATGTTCTCTCTGTTTCATTCGAATACTCTCATACGACACACATTAAACAGTGAGAGGTTTTACTGTCATTGATTTGCCAGAAGAGAAGGAAGAAATAAGAATGCAATTAAGTAACACCGCATGCATGCAGTTCCAAGTTTAAACAAGCAAAACATGTTGTGAATTATTTTCAGGAGAGGAAACTATGCAGTCAGGAGCAGAATCATGATTATGGTTTTATTACCATTTCCCTCAGAATTTAAATTTAATAAGAACACTCAAAGTAGATTTGTTCCCAGACAACTAATGAACATTCACAACACTGAAGCAAAGTGTGGTCATGGTACGGTCAGCTGTTTTATGAAGCTAAACGTAGTGAAAGAAGATAAAAGACAGACGATACAACAGAACAGCTGTTTGATTCCACGTTTTACTGAATAAAAACTCAGAAAGGCCTCAGCTGTTAGATAAAAAACCTAAATTTACTGATTAACTATCAGTTTTATTAAATATTTCTGTAGAAAAAAGGAAAATTGTTTAAATTATTTTATAAACAGGGAAAGAAACTCTCCTTTTTGACAAATTAAAAACTCCTCACAGTGAAAACTACCCTTTAATGTTCTAACAATCATTTATTGTTTATTTTTATCAGACTCTGCACATCACTACAAATTATTTGGTAATGTTGAATCTGTCTTCTGTTGAGGATCTTTACATATACCAATGCTCTTTCTGTTTTGATATGCCTTGTTGGTAATTTAGTTTTTTTAATTATGCTTGAACAAAACCTACAGAAATGGTTGCTATTCTGATTCATAATAAGCACTTTTCTTTAAAAGCTGTATCAATTGATGTCTAGTTTTACAGCAGCATGTAGTGCTCGGATATTTATTAACTTTGCTGCAAAGTAAGTTAAGCTAAGCAGTTCTGTCAATGATGAGATCTGGACCCAGTTGATAAAACAAATATATTTATATGTCATCTAAGCAGTTTAAAAATCTCAAACGAACATCAGGGTCAGTATTACTTACTTGAGGCGTTCGTGCGAACATAGATGATATCACTCTTGGCTCCATGAACCTGATGCTCGTCAGACGCAGACAGCTGGGTTCTCACCATGATGGCATACTGGGTCCAGGGTTTCAACGACCGGATGAGGTAGCCTGGATCTTCCTGGTTGGCGCGGGGCGGTGGGTCAACGTCAGCAATCACCCAGCTGTTAGAGCCACACGCATCCTGTCCGTCGAACTCCGTCACATTCTTGTACGGGCTGCGTTTGGCATTAAAAAAAAAAAGTCAGTAAGAAGATACAGGAAAAAAAAACAAAACGAATGCACAATGACTATAACATCATAAATATAATAATGCCTGTAATAAAAAAATAAAAACAAAAAAACATGTAATTCGGGATATAAAAACCTCCCACTTACGCCTCTTTGTAGAGAACCATAAATCCCAGCAGGTCTCTGTAGTCCGACGGCCAAAATGAATTCCACTTCAGGATGATCATGTTGTACCTGACCTTGACAGAAGTGAAGTTCAGCAGCTGCATCTCACCTACACAACAAAAGAGTCAGGGGTCAGCATATCTGTACAAACAGCTTGAAATACACATCACAGAAACCTTTAGTCTCTTAAAGATAAGATAAAAGTTTTATCCAAAACTTCAATAAAGGCATTAAAACATTTTATGAAAGTGGTGCATATTTAAGTGGGTGGAAAAGGACAAATGGGTTTCAATATTTTTCCTATATGTTATCCAAAAATGTTTACTGAGTCAAACACTCTTACAGGATGCTTGGTCTCCGTTGGTGCGAGCTGCGATGTCGTTCTTCTGGTTGCGCTCCTTGGTTCCCGTTATCTCCTCCAGCTTTCTGATTTCCGACATGCAAAGCTTAGAGTTGAAGTGGAAGAACATGCGACCTCGCTCGATTGTCAGGTTGTGCTTGGACCAATCCCACAGCTGGCGGAGGTTTTGGTTGTCAAGCGCGTAAAAGGCGTAGCTACTAATGGAGGAACGCAGAGATAAGCAGTTAACGGATTCGTCCTAGCATGAAATAAATATGAGACAAGAGGTGGAAGAAGGAGCGCTTACTCTGCTTCAAGTTGCTCTCCCTTAATGGTATGTAGCTTTCGCAGGAAGGAGAGGGAGACCAATGCGTAGGCTCTGCGAATACTCAGATAACCTTTGATGACCTCGATCTGTCCAAGGCTAGCCTCCAGCTCGGCCGCTATGTTCGCTGTAACCAGGAAGACAGTGGAGTTTGCAGCCAGGCAGAGATGATTATACAAAATAAAGAATGACAGAACATGCAGCTGTTACAGGCGGTGGGTAAACTACTTACTTCCTCCTCGGATCTTAATGACCATGTTGCCCTCAATGACGGTGCATCCTCTTAATGCCTGGGCCGAAGTTACAGAGTCAATCGTTTTATTTCCCTGGCATGCTTTAGGACAGGGGCCCGCACAAGGTTCACAGGTCAGCCTAAACAAACACAAAAACTGAGATTAAACCAAACCGGGACAGTACATACATTTTAAATCTACTGTTTCTTTGGGTTTTTTTTAAATAATCCTAGTTCAGCAATGAAGGGTGGCTTGGTAGGAGGATCCTCAATTTTGTTGTGCCTTCAGATATAATGACAATAAATTCAATTCTACTCTATTCTATTTTATTCTAACATACAATGAGTGTCCTAGAGCTCCAAATGCACAGAAAATGTCCAAATTGACAAAGTTTGAGTCAGATTTTCTTTAAGGGTTATCAGAGTAAGACTGTGCTCAATATCAATCCACAGCACACTTATTTTTAAATGTAAAAAACATGCATCAGTTTTCTTTTACTTCACAATGATTGTGTACTTTGTCTTACTGTACCATATAAAACAAAGGAAAATATATGAAATTTGAGGTTGTAATATGTCAAAAGTTGAATCTAGGTGGTGATTGCAAATCAAATTAATTTGGTGGTCAAATGACAACCAGCTTCTGTCTGCTGGTTGCAAAAATCTGCTCACAATTCAGAAGTGAATGTTTCTCTCCGGTAATCAGATAACACCCATAATGAGCCCGTAAACGCAGATTATACTCGCTCTCATTCACTTCTGCACCTCCTTGATGTTTATTTGGACCGAGGCGACCGACGTGAATGATCAAAGAGAGCGTAATCACTGACAAACCCAAACAAACACCGCCGCAGCTCCCAAAGGGGCTCTCGCCTATTGCTTTGTCTCTCTGTTCGCTCGGTGACGTCCTCTGCCTGCACGCGTGCACTTCTGCGTGAAATCACAAATGCAGGCAAGATTTCACAGCACGAAGAGGCCTTGATAGCGCCTTTTAGGAAATTCATTGACAAACAAGCTTCAAAAACCCCTCGAGAGATTTCTAAAGAGCTTAATCCATCTTTTTGTTCCTTTTACAGACTACAGCTTTTAAGCCCGAAGAGCTTCGCTTGAAAATGACTTTAAAATGTGTGGAGAAAAGCTGCATTTCTAATTCAGAAAGATAATGATTAATCCTTTGACAGAAAGATACAAATACCGACAATACAACTGTAAGGAATCCTAAAAAACAAACTCATATCTTTTGCTCCAGTAACAGATGTACACTGACAAACACTATATAATGAAACATGGATTTCCATGGCAACAACAGTGTCAATGACATCACAAGATTGTAACTGATCAGTTGGCATCAGTAAACCGTATTGGTCCATCCATGTTTAAAAATGTTAATAAGTAAGGTTTAAAAAAAATTTGCAAATATTGGAGAATAATTCAATCCAGGTTTGACTTCTTTTAATTTTTTAGTGGTCTTAATGCCAGTATTGTTAAAGAATATAGGATGTTTGTTTCTATATAAAAGTGTTGTATATTAACTGAAAAAAAATGCCTCATGTGATGTCGCTGGAGGGAGGAGCGCTTAAAATTTCGCTTTGGGATGCTGTTTAAATTTTTTTTACTACAAACCAGCATTTCAAAAGAAAAAAAAAATGATGGCATGTTGGTCTATAGTTAACAAACTACATTAAAGTTTTTGTGTAAAATTCTGGCTGGCAGCTTTAACAAGTTTAGATCAGACAGAAGGTGAGGCAGTCACCTTTTTTAAAGCCCCTGCACATGGGGATATAATCTTACAAAGGATGCTGTTGTTTGTTGAGGGAAACATATAAGCTATGCACAAACTGACGTTTGAAATCTCTTCATGCTTTAAATTCTGTTTATGCAACTCCTATTATAATCCCCTCTCAAGGACCGTGTCCTGACTTTCTCCCTCTTCCTGCTGAACTGTCCTCACAATGGTATTTAGCACAAAGACATGGAAACCTCCCAGTTTCAGTCCCGATGATCTTTGTTTACAGTTTATCGAACGCTTGAGAATTCCTACCAATTAAAGACCAACTAAATGTACGTCGCTTTATGATTTTTGAGCGAGTGAAAACACGGTAACAAGCGCTCCAAGACAATGAATAATAAGAAAAACTCAAGGAGTTGTCTTTCTCCGTCTCCCACACATGGAGAAAAAAAACATATACTCTGCCTCTCCAGCGTAACGCTCTAGTTGCAGCGCAGAAAAGGGAGAATGTTTTGGGCTGTTGTACCAAAAACACAGACACACAGGCAGACAGGTCGGGGCTCCGAGGGCAGCTCTTAAAGGGACAGTGTTTATCTGAACCCTGTGACTCGGACTCCGGAGTCTGTTGGAACCATCTAGAGCAGAGGCCTGCAGCTGACGCTCAGGTTTTGGTTTCGGCCCAACCCTGACAGAACCACACCAAATGTGGGACTGCGTGCTCGCTGTCACGTTGTCCAAAAAAAGATGAGCAAACTCCTTTCCCATAGCAGACAGAAGCAGATGCTTTCTGAGAGCAGCAGATGTGGCTAAACACAGTTTGGAAGAGAATCACTAGTTGAAAGGAATTTATCATCATAAAACAGATTGGAGCAAATTTCCAAATGTGTACAGTATGATAGTAAAGCTTAATGTCTGTTGATGTGTGATATCTTGAGGAACGCTACAGGAGCTGGACTGAAACATCCAGTAATGAACATTTTTCATGTCCAAATTTGATAGTTTTCCAGACTAAAGTCAGCAGAGTTCTCAGTTCACTTTTGATTTATTTCCATGAATTAAAAAGTTTACTATGAAAGAAGGTTTCATCCATGCATATACAAAACACAAATGGATGGATGGATGGATGGATGGATGGATGGATGGACGGACGGACGGACGGACGGACGGACGGACAGACGGACGGACGGACGGACGGACGGACGGACGGACGGACGGATGGATGGGTGGATAGAAAATCCGAAACTTGTACTCAAGTAAGAATAGAATTACCTCAATATATTTTTACTCAAGTAAAATTAAAAAGTAACAATCTGTGAAATTTCTCATAAAAGTCCATCCATCCATCCATCCATTTTCTGTTCACCCTTTGTCCCTAATGGGGTCGGGAGGGTTGCTGGTGCCTATCTCCAGCTACGTTCCGGGCGAGAGGCGGGGTTCACCCTGGACAGGTCACCAGTCTGTCACAGGGCAACTAAAAAGGCTACTCAAGTATTGATTAACTGAACAAAACATTTAAAAGCCCAATCATCAGACAGAACAAAATATACGGTGCATTATGTTGAAATGTTGTTTTTTTTAAAGATCAAAATGGAAACAATTAATATAAATGGCATAATTACAAAATAACAAAATCAGACAAAAGAAAAAAAATTTTCAAATCAATTTTCAATATAAAACTTCACTTTAGCAAAAACTGCATTGTTTGTGTTTGGTTAATGTTTGGTTAAAACAAGTTTGTTCTTCATACAGTGAAGTCATTCACATGGAGTATCCAGAAATTTTACTCAAGTAAAAGTAGCAATACTTCATACTAACCTTACTCAAGTAAAAATAATAAAAATACTTGTAAAAGTAATTTTTTAGTCCTTGTTACTACCCAACTTTGTGGTGGACGACACAAAAGAAACAGATAGACAGATGGAAACTGATCATCTAAGTGAAACATCCAGTCGACCCTCACTGGATCATTACAGCAGTTATGGTTAAAGCTGCTGTAGACCTTCATGAATACAAAAAGTAAATAAAATATCCTGTAACCATCCAATTTTGTGACTGCGTCTGCAGCTTGTGAGAAGCTACGCATCTGTGATGACGTTAGTTCTTGCTTTAACCAAAACACACATCGGCCGCGGTGTTGCAACACGGTCTTGATGGAAAAGTCTTGTTTATCACATGATATCTACGGGCGGACATGCAAACGCAAACTCTGCTGTGGAAAACTTTTAGACACTTCATGGGATCAATTTCCGATCCAACCACCAGCACCAAAAGGTGAGCTTTAAGGTTCAAACTCAGCAGCACCACAACACTGGCAAACATTTTTCCAGAGCAGAATGGAGGTACAAAAGAGAGAAACGTTTCCCACAGAGTCTTATTATCACGGTCATCATGTGCTGAAACTCTACTTCCTGTCGCTCTACTGAATCTCAGTGTTGCATCCAACACTTAATTACAACATAAAGATGGGAAGGAAAAATGGGATTTTCTCATACTGTGGTCCAGGTCTTACTTGGCAGACTTGGACATATTACAAAAATGAGCAGAAATCATACATAGGGTTTCTCAAGACGCTGTTCTTGGTAACATCCATTTAATATCCATATTCTCCTCCCAGCCCGGATTATGGAGCACTACGGCATCTCTCACCATCCTGGCGAATCGCAGCTTCATATTTCTGTGTCACCACATGACTATAGTTCCTTACAGTCACTGCATCAGTGGGGTCAAAATACCAATAGGTAGCAGTAAGAGTTTCCTTCAGCTTAATGATAGGAAGATGACAAACATCTTTGTTTTTAATCCCAGCAATACAAAGCCAGAGATTTCCACTTACTTCATCTCAATGAGCACAAATCATAAAGAAACCTGGGTGTTGTTATACTGTAACTAAATTTTACAATTCACATAAAGTCTGTTACTAAATCCATATAAGTCCAGAATAAAGGTTTTACAGTGTATATTGAGAAATAGGTGCATGCTTTTATTATTTTGTTTTATTTCATTTTAATCTTGCTTTATCTATTTATTTTAGATTCACATTTTAACGTTGCTCCTGCTTTATGCAAAACTTAAATTTCACTTTTATTCTATGATTGTTTTTCTTCTTTTCAATGCAATTGTTTTTCCTTCTAGCTGGTTGATTTTAATTTAAAGCACTTTAAATTATATTCTGTGTAAATAGTCAAATCAATCAATTGAAAAACACCAATTATAGCGTCTGCTATGCCATGAGAAACAGTGAAGCAGGGAAAACTCTTATTAATGTCAATCTTCACAGCTGACGTGCTGACAGAAAGATAAAAATGCTGACAATACAACTGTAAGAAATCCTAAAAAACAAACTCATATCTTTTTTTTTCAGTAACAGATGTACACTGACAACATCTATATAATGAAACATGGATTTCAATGGCAACAACAATGTCAATGACATCACAAGATTGTAACGATCAGTTGGCATTAGTAAACCCTATTGGTCCATCCATGTTATGGATTCATGATGACAAGATCACAATATTTTGGGGGAAAACCAAAAACATAAAGAAAGGATTCATAAATGGCAAACTGAGGTTTAAAAATGTTTTGCAAATAGTGAAAAATAAATCAATCCAGGTTTGACTTGTGTTAGTTTTTAAGTGGTCTTAATGCCAGCACTGTTGAGCGAGACGCCTTCCTCACCCTGCAGCCCTGGCTGTGAGGCTCTACTCTACCTCTTATGTAGGATTTCGGCTCTGACCTTTAAGACGCAGAGATCAGCTTCCTCAGTGTACAGTTCGGTGAGTGATACTCACAAAAAACACACATACGGTGCATCTAATCCGTATTTACAACTTTAGTGAAGACTATCTGAAAAATATATGCGAAAAACATCAGCGCAAACCGTACTGAAATATATGAACGGCATCAATCAATCTTGTCAGAGCGCTGCAGACCAAGACCAAGAGGCTTTGTGAAACACAAACCTGTCCTCGTCTTTTCATATTGATCTCAGGTTGTCGTCTTTAGTTGGTGTGACTGTCGCCTCTTGCAATAGCTCACATTAATGATTTAGTCACATGAATATTTCATTCCTCCTGCTGGAAAGTATGTTATACTCGTTGCTCAAGCCTCATGCATGCGTTTAGTGAGCGTGTAAACAGGAGTGGTTTCCAAAACACATACTTGGCATCTAAACAAACACGCATCTCCCTGGTTTAGCAAGAGCCAGTGAGCCTAAATAAGCATGACAGTGATTTTCCCTTGCAACAAGTAAGAATGCTCTTGATTATTGGAATGCAGATCAAACGGTGAGCTCAAAAGAAGCAGGTATAACAGATGTTTAGGATGATTTTGCAACGATGATATCAAGTAGTAGGATAAAGGCCTCGTTATGTGGCTCTTTATCAGTTCCTTCAATTTTCCACCTCTCTCATATTCTACTCCAGTCACCGTAAGCACAGACATAATCTTTGCCGGTATGATAAAATGTGTTTATGACTCTTTAAACTGATCTTTCAAATCCCTATGATAAACCATGCCATACGAAACAACCTTGTGAAACATCCAATCACACTAAATAAATGGCTCCTTGACAGATTATTAAAGCTGGTTCAGTTTGACAACACAAGTGTCCTTTCACCAGGAAAAATAAGTAATGTTAAACTCCTCATACACAATAAACTAGCTGAACAGGATACAATATTGCAAAAAAAGTTTATAAAATGACATCTGATTGTTCTTTAAAATCAAATTTTAATAATATATCCAGTTTGCATTTTGAGTCATAAAGAGCACAGATTCTGTTTACCAGGATAAATTACCTTCTTGTTACATCAGACGAGTCCTTACTATTTAAATGGCAAATAATTGAATTGGGACTTAATTAACCTTTGTAACCATTAAAATATACTGGAAACTATGAGAACAAAATGGGCTTATTTGAGAACTTTAATATGAAGTAATGACTAGAAACTCCATATTGGGTGCTTCCGGTTTAATATTAGTTTGTTAGGTCAAATGCTGTTTATTTTGTGACTCATAAAACTGAAATCTTTGCTGCAATGTGAATGCTATGAGCATATTGTGGTCACTGCAATGCATATTCTTTGATACAAAACCAAAGATGGCAGGTTAGTTGTACGCAATGAGAAATTGCAGATTGACATTTGCTATATCAATAACCCTACTGCAGAAGCCCTTCACATTTTAAAGCCTAAAAGATTGATTTCACTGATGAGCGAACGAATAACAAAAATGGAGAAATAAATTATTAAAATTCCCCAAAGGAGGAGAAAAATAAGCTCCCGCTGCATTCTTTACTCAGATAATAGATCTCTCTACTCAACAACGCCTTTGTACGTTTGTGTACAAATGTTATTGTGCTCGCTAACCACCACACATTTGTTTCTCTTGTGTTGATGGTGGCCTTCGAGACGTGTTTGCATGTGAGCTCTTGGTGAGCCAGACTTACGTAGTGGAGTTGCTGCTGTATCCAGAAGGACACTCCTGAATGCAGGCCCCGTTGTAGATGACGTACTCATGGCAGTTGGCATCCAGGTTTTTAGATTTCTTACACTGGTTGTGAAGGTCCTGCAAGACAAAAAAATAAATAATCAGCTCACCTAATCTATTTTGGTGACTAAAAAGATTTTCTATTATATCGAATTAATTAAAATGGCTTCTGATCCCTGAAAAAAATGTGGCGAGTCTTAGTTTCCCCCCAAAATATGGCTGTGGTCTCATCTTGTTCTTGTTCATCATCATTCCTCCCAGCAGCTGCGCCCCAATAAAATCAATGTTTACATCCGTGCTGGCATTAGCACAGTTATTGCACAGTTTTTTGTTTGTTTTTTTTTTTTACACATTTTTAATAAATTTCTCCTGTCTTTGCATACTGACTGTAAAATGTCTGCTGTGTTTTTTAAAGTTCAAAACAAATCCATGTTATGGACATTTTATAAACGTCACCTCACTCAGTTGTACATCCTTAGGATTGTAAGTACAATATTTATATTCTAATAACTGAACAGTATTTTTTATGTTATAATCTTGTATGTTGCTATTAATACAAGTGTTGTTATTTTTAATCTTGATTTTTATGCATTTTCTAAAACATTTGGAACTTCTGTGTGAACCTGTATATATCAGATCCTCTGTTACAGCAGAATTTCCCCTCAGTGAGACAATAAAGGCTTTCCTATTCCTATTCTATTCTATTCTATTCTGTTCTGTCTTAGGAAATTTAGGAAATTAATATATACTTTCACCCCTACTTGTTAAATCATTTTAATGTAATGACATTTATTGATTAGACAATTATTAAAACCAGATTAGAGCAAATAAAACACTTTGCATCTGACTCCAGAATGTTGTCTTCAGAGCTGTCTGACATAAAAGTTATACCTTGTAAAAATAAACAACACAAAGCTGGTATGAAACACTATAAAAATAGTAAAAATCTAAATTGTTTTTCAAAGTTTGCAATTATTATAACGTACATCAGAAGTCCTACAAAGTGAAAGCAATAAAACACTGCCTGCTTTAAACTACTTCACAGAACCCCACTTCAGACAAATCAGAATATCTCAGTAATTGGATTTGGTGACAGAAATCTCAGCTACTACAAACCTGGCAGAAAGAGAAGCTGACACAGCGCCAGCCTTGGAAGACGTAGTATCCAGGAGGGCATTTGTCCACGCAGATGTTTCCATGCTGGAGGTTCCTGCAGGCCACACAGCTGGTGGCGTTCCCCGGCTCCGAGCAACCGCCCAGGCACTGATCGTGGCAGCACTGGCCCTGACGGCTGCATGCGCCATTTTTACAGTTATCGCATGCTGAGGAAAAGCAGAAGAGGAAGAAGTTGGTTAATATCAAGCCACACAGACAGAACAGACCTACAACATTTTTATTGTAGTTTGAGGAACTGTGGGAGAAACAGACACATTTGTTGTATCTGTGCACAAATACACAAGCTCGGTTTAAAGCTCACCTCTCAGAAATGCCACAGATCTTACTGCTGCAGTGATTGATATTAAGCTTCAATGAAAGCTCTCATCAGCCTGTATTTACATATCTACCCACACTAACAGAACCTCGCTATCTAAACAGGACTTCAGTGGTAAAGCAACGCTCCCTACAGGGGTAAAAACATCACAGATAGATTAATGGGGTTTAAGTTAAATTGCACTGAAGCTCACAAGTTGAGTACCAGCACTAATCAGAGATCAAAAACAAAAGCAGAAATGCTGCAGCTGTAAAGACCTTCAAAGATTTAACCGCACAAACACCGCTGCTGTTCTGACATCCGTGGAGAGATTTAGTGACCACAGTTTACAGTCGGCAGGTCAACAGCAGCAGTCTGCAGTGCCATGGAAACAACCTGAACGGCTGAAAGCCTGAAGATTATGTGTTGCTAGCTAATGTCAGCTTTCATTTCACCATTTGGTCAGAGAGACTGATTGTCAAACTATCCGGCAGGCCTGATGTGTGTGGTGTGTCCTTCTCCTCTGGGAGGGAACTGAGCTTCAAAAGGAAGATTTTGGGTTTTTTTAATGAAGCGCAAAGAAAAGCTGCATGCAAGCAGATGTATAGTGAGACATAAATTTGAAATGAAAAAAAAATCTTAACAGATAATCTGAAAATTGTGGTGTGAATTTGTACTCAGACCTCATCTGTCCTTTCCCAGCCACCTTGCACAGACACCTGTCACATTAATTATAGTTGCTGGTATTTTAGAGTAGATTTTTCGTTCTTCTTGCATAAAAAGAAAAAAAACCTGAAGGTCCTTCAGATTGTAACACGAGTGAATGTGAAGAGCAACATTCAAGTCTCAGTTGTCAAGATTTTCAAATTGATTTAGGTCTGGACTTAGCCTGGGCCATTTTAACATGACTACATGGACTGATCTAAATCAATCCATTGTAGTTGTGGCTGGATTGCCCCAGGTTTATCTCCATGTCCTTGGGGATTTTCTTTTATTTTTCCATTTTCCCAGCAATACTTACAGCTTTAACGGAAGTTATATTCAGGGAAAATGTTCACCTCACTGTGCAAATTTGTATTTCTAATTTAACGCAGTTATATCCATCACCATAATGACAGAATAAATCCCGTTTGGATCACAACATAGGCCATATTCAAGGTTTTACTGTCAAAGACCAATAAACTTTAATTTTGTAAAGCTTAACACTGGAGTTGGAAGATATTTCAAATACCCAAAATAAAAACAACCAAAAATAATTAATGAAATGGGGGAAAAATCCCCACTGAAATCATAATTAAAATAAAATGGATTATGAAGTCTCCGTATACTAAACTGCCCTTCAAAAAATAATCATTAGATATTAACGAGTTCATTTTAATTTATCATACAATTACTTGATTAATTCTCCTGCTGCCAGTTTTGATATAAAGAAAAACAGAACAGTAGTGTCTCAGAAAACAGATCCGGGACAAACAGCAATAAAAGTTACCTTAATCTGTTAAATAAAATCCTTTTATAATATAGTCAAAAATCATAACACCACCGACGAAGAGCTGAAAATTGCAGCAGCAGCCACTGTTTGTGAGGACTTAGCCCCATCCATTTATTACCAAAGACATGGTTAGGACCCCCTCTTTCTGCTTGGAAGGCTGCCCATTGTACTGCCTGAGTAAAGAAGGAAACAGGGTTGCTGCAGGCAGGGGGGCAGGGAGTTGGTGGGATAATAAGGGTGAAAAAAGGGCAGCAATGAGTAGAGGAAAAACCACACTATGTTCAGTCTTTGGGGTAGTTCTTCACTCCTCTGCTATTCCTTTACTACGAGCTGTGAACCCACTTCAGCACAGCACACAGCCGTCTCCGACAGTGAGAAAAGCACAGCCCTACCCCGCTCTCTCTCATCTGTTGGCTGTTTGTATGCGTACGTGCTGCGACCACGGCGTCGTCGCGTAACGGAGCGGGGAGGGGCATCCCTGGTCCGGCTCCAGATCCAGGATCCACGCCGGAGATCCGCTCAGCTCTAGATCCACCCTCGGCTTCAGCCAATGTGTTTGCTGGCTGGGGGAGGCAACTGTTCTGTGGCCTCTTCCATGTTGGGGTGGAGAGCCGCCCAGGTTTAACCCTGGCCCTGCTGGGGCAGAGGCCGAGGGGCGGTAGACGGTAGATGCAGCGAAGGAGCCAAACATGTCCGGATAGATGAATCCAAAGCCGCTGCTTTAGAGGAGCAACAGCAGGAGCAACGCGGCTCAGATATATGAAATGCTATATGTCTATATCTATACCTAGACCTAGAGTCTGGTTTGTTTATTATAAAATGTGACTAATTAATTGTTGTTGATGGAATATAAATAAACCGAATAAAGTTAAAGTGAACTGAAATAAGTATTTGTTGCTATAAAGCCAGATTGAAATTCAAATATGATGTATAATACTTCTTAACTTACAGATAGGAAAATATAACAACTAGCAACATGATGATTTTAAGACTTTTACTATCGGTAAAATCAGTGGTCTCAAACTGCATTCCTTGAGGGCCAGAGTCCTGCAACTTTTAGCTGCATCCCTTGGCTACAAATTTGAATAAAATGGTGAAACTGCCTCAGCTGAATGCAATCAAGCTACAATTCTAGCCAATGAGCTAATATAACCTCTGATTTAAATCATTTAATTGTCTTGTAAATGAAATGTGCTATGTAAATAATCTCTCCTTGCCTTATTGGATTTGGTGAATAAGATGTTTTTAATATCCAATTTAATAAGTAAAACTGCATTTTATAATTGAAACGGATAAAGTGCTACAAAGTGTAGTAACACTCTTCCTATCAGCACCCTTTGGGAACTGAAAGCCCCTAAATATGTGGGCAGGTTTTTTCTTTTAAACGACTGGGAACAAAGTCTGAGCAGACACCAGCTTTTAGGAGCTAGATTTAGTTTTAGAGGATGGGATTAGAAGAAGGTGATGTAGGGGTCAGGGTAATAACCCACTGCGAGGGAATGTTGGTGGCATAGAGGAACGGCCAGAATCAGATGCACACAGGGTGGCAACACTGAGTAAAGCACCACGATTTATAGGCAACAGCATGTATTTGTAGAGAATTGTTTAAGAAATATCATACATGTTTTTTCATTTATTATTTTTACTTTAATTCATATTGTTTTATATTAAGCAAAACAAACAGGCGCAACATTAGTGCAGCTGCTAAATTAACAAAGATTATTTAAATCATATTAGTATAATTATAATAAATTTATTATGACTGCCATGAAAAGTCAGACATAGGTCACATTTGTCTGAACTATGAGCAGTTCAATTACGACATTTTTTCACCTGCCAGCAGGTAATACTTGCTTCTCTCTTTTATAAATAAAAATCATTAGATCACATATTATCATTTATTCATTTAAATGCTGGTGTTAATACTCTTACTTATCACTATGAGAGATGTGAACCATTTATTAGAACATTACTTTATGATTAACAGCAGGATTTACAGTGTTTGTGCATATTTTTTTTAATGCTGACGTGTTTCAAGCTTTTTATCAGCTATTGTTTGAGTTTTATAGAAAAAAAAAAAAGCTGCATTTTAAATAAGCAGATCCCATAGCTGTAATCTCATTGTGAAGCTGGTGGTGTTTCTGCTTTAAGGTTATAATGCCAACACAGGCCTAATAACATCACTACTGCTGCAAGATTATTCCCAATTCTGCTCACCCTTGCATCAGGCTACACAAGCTAGCTGCTGTGCCAAACACGCTCAGTCAACTCACTCATTCATTCATCCCCTCCTCCTCACCACCGCCTCACCCTGCCCTGCACCACTATTTGCTGCTCTATCTGCCAGGCTTTCTAGGCCACTCAACCCCTCCCACTTTCATTCATGTAACGCCTTGTTTTGTTTTCATGCAGGCAGGCAGGATTAAGGAGGGAGGGAGGGGATGGATGGATGGATGAGTGAGTGAACGGATGGATGGATGCAGGAGGAATTTCAGTTGCACTTCAACAACAAGAGGAGGTGGCAGCTGTAGCATCCTGGATAGATTTCGTTCCTTAAGCAAAGCACACGCCTCATATTAAACCTCAGTGTGTCATTTCATAAATTGCTCACCTTTTCTCCCCCCACACACACAAACACACGCAGTCTGTTCCAGGAAGGAGCTTAAACGCAAAGCCCGATCAAAGGTGTGCTGTGTTTACCTTTCATTTGACCGTGGCAGTAAAGAACCCTGGCTGCTCTCTACCCCGGAGAAGGAACGTGGGAGAAGCCAAGCAGCCAATCAAACACCGTCACAAACGGCAACGCTTTCTGCTCTTAACGCAGAAAAAAAACCCTCCCCTTTAATTGGCAGTGTTGTCTAAAGGCAAAAGTGCCGGGAACAACAACAAACACGCTTTTTAATTTGTTTTTACTCCAGAGCTGTTTACTCAGGAGAAAACGTGCACATGCATGTTCGTCCCTCCCCCCAGTCCCCTCGACTCAATTTCTTTCTTTTTTTAAACACACACACACACAGCTGGATTCACATTTACTATATTTGGCCATGGTGGGAGTCCTAAGCTTCCAAAGCTTTGCTATAAATGCTCGGACTGATCCACTGTAAGTAATTTGCCCTGAGATGGTTGAGGAGAGAAACGGAGGAGGAGTGTAAACAGAAACGCACGGCTCACCGGGAGGCGGAGGGTGATAGCATCAGAAACACCTTTATGGATGCAAACATGAATCAATACACACACTCAGCGAAATGAGTTTTTGTGTCAGCTGTGATGAGAAAGATAGAAAACAGCTGAAGATGGAGAGAAATTAAGCAGATCAGGTAAGACTTGAAGGAAGGGAGTCGGAGGAACATACAGATCTCATACATTTTAAAGTGAAAGTAACATCAGCTCCTTTATAAAATGTGACCCATCTCTTTCTTGCCACTGCCACTCAAATGGAGTCAGAGCTCTGTCCATCCAGGCTAATGGACAAGAGCTGCATAATATATCAGCCTGTACATCACAATCCTCAAGGACGACTGACACGAAGTAAATACGCAAACTGAACAGTCAGTAATGTGGCCTTCGTAATCATTTTGTTAGTTTTAAAACATTAGGAATTTGAAAAAAAGAGCTCTTTGTGTCTATCGATGAAATTTATTGTATTTATTTATATAGGATAACGTCTGAAAGACAATTTTTTTCCCCCCCATCTCTTCAGACATACTTGATATGTTTTGATTGTATATGTCCGTCTTCGTCATAGGTGTCACAGCTGAAGACCTCTAACGAAGATAGACGTACAAGTGTCAGATATGCATGAAGAGATAGAAAATAACTACGTGTCTAATAACAAAAGAATATTCAGGTTTTAGTGTAATACAAAAAAAATCATGGCATGGAAATAAGTTCTCAGGAAGTGGAGAGCGTTTACTAAGAAGCAGCGCTGCCTCACTACTAATAAACTGAGATGTGAGTGTTTCCTACTTAACCAGCTTCATTTATGTCCTACTATAGATCTGTCATCAACACGCTGACAACAATGGCACTCTGTGATCTCTCTTTATGAGGAGTGTTTGAGTCACACCGAATCCCCACAGGCAAATGTTTGGACAGGACGTTTATCCAGTTTAAATGGCTTCACTGACCATGTCGCATGCAGCCAGCTGGTGATCGCATGCAGACATGGACATGCACTGAATCTCGGCTGAGACAGCAAAACAAATAGTCAAGCTTTAGACGCATCCAAAAGACATAAACCTGTCACAAACAGTACAAGTTGTAAAAGGAAAGGGCAGAACGCTCTGACATGAGGTTTAATGTCATTTTAAAGTTTGTCTATCTTCCTGCCTGAATAGCCTGGATTCTAATTGGAACTGACACTTTAACTGGGTCAAAACTGAACAAAACTCGACTCTTTCACACTTCACAAATCAAATAGATGAAGAAGATCAAGCGGAGGACACATGTTTGCCCCTTCACTCCTAACAGTGTAAGTAATCACACCCATCTATGTATCTGCATACCTGCATCAACATCTCCTGCAGCTTCCCAACATAAACAGTGACATTCTGTCCATCTCTGCAGCCTATCGAGGGTTAGACGTGTAAACAGTCTAAAAGGAAAGTTACAGTGACAGTTTGTGGGTTCATGATACCGCAGGTTTAAAAACCACAAGAGTCTTTGTTGTTAACTACCTGTCATTTAAACTCTCTTTTAGTTGAATGGGAGTAACAAGAGTTGAGTTTCTTCTGGTTGCACTGGTCGGCAAGCGAACACGGCAAAGGAGTTATGAGAGTTTGGCAAATGAATAGAGCCCAGGGCAGCTAACCCAGTTAAATAATAAGCTATCGTCTCAGAATAAATATCTCAGTAAGATTTATTTTTATTAGTAGTATTTATTACTATAAAATTTAGTCATTGATATTATATGATTTTGTTTAAATCTTTTAAAAAAATGTTTGGATCAATTTAAAATAAATTTAAAAAGTTATTTTTTAGCTGGCACATAACAACCAGCTGGTAGCACAAACATATAACAGAAGTTAGATTTTGTCCTAGAACCTTTTTGTAATTGAAGATTTTGTTTTTATGCAGATTAAGCAGCCAGATAATATGTGGATATACAGATAATCCAGATATTGTCTCACGTCTCAATCCCTCACTGTAAAAAAAACCAAGAGCACCAAGGCTTTAATAGTTTAGAACCGTATCATACGCATCCTTTATCATCAAAATACATACAAATGATACCGACCTTACATCAGCATCATTAAAACATAAAAAGGGGACAGTTTCTGACTCATGCATAAAATATTTTTCATACTGATACTGTAAAAAATCTCTAACTCCACCACAGCTTGATCAGCTATGTTTTCAGTTTTCATAACCTAAATAAGAGGATGCAAAATAAAACAAAATGCGACATAAGTCACTTTGTTAGTTCAAATATGACACACATATTAACACATGAAGAAATTAACCAAATGAAAGAATGAATCTAGCTTAATAAAGTTAGCCCTGCTTTGTATTTCTGCTCATCGATTTCCCCGTCTGTCTTCTTCTGCACTGGCCAGGCCTGCTGGCCCATCCTGTTACCATGGAAATGAGTCCAGACATGGACCGTCTGTAGTGATTAGCTGAATGTTCTCCTCCAAGCATTTTTTAGATTCCCTAGTCATCATTTGTGTCTTGGATTTCATCACACAGAAACACTCCTCTTCATCCTGCTGGACTTGCTCTAGCCTGGGATATTCCCCGCTGCACCTCCTCTAATGCTTCACTTAAAACCCTTCATACAGAATCACCTTTTCTCCAGAAAGCCCCTGCACTTGACATCAGTGTTCTTCACCAAACACCCCACCCTCTCCCACTCTCTGTCTCTGTCTCGTCTTTAATTTTGTCACACAACCACCAGCTCACACGCACACACAAACGAGCCGAAACAGACTCTGCTGAAGTCTTTGCAGATTTGTTTTTCTCCTTTGGAAACAAACACACACACACACAGACGACCAGGTCCGACACACTTCACTGATTGGACAGTTTATTGACAGGAAAGGAATGATGGCGGGAAGCAGAAGGTGAACATCCATCTGCAGAGTGAGGCACCTGCATCACATCTTCATGATTCTTCTGCACATGGCACACAAACCATCAATCACACACTCACACAAACAGAAGAGGACGCCTTGGATAGGTTGGAAAACTCAGCATCATGTGGAGGCTGTCATCAGGTCCAGGTGGCCAGGATTTATCAAGCCATGAAGAATTAAAACAGCTACATTAGGACTTAATGAGGGACAGTAGGTGTCCAGTCTTACATCTGACTGATGGGACTGAGATTTATACTGCTGATGAATCCTCACTGTTTTGTTCAAGGCAATATACTGAGCTTTCTGTCAAAATGCAAACTAGTACTGCAAAATTGTCTATTTCTACTAGTTGCTCAGTTTGTTTATTTATTTATGTGGCGTATAATAATCATTATGATTCATCCCCACAAGAAAAAGGATTTCATTCTTCTAGTTGAACCACTGTCCTTGTTTTGTTTAAACAAAACAAACCGTTGTAGGTTTGTTTAAAAACCTACAACGCCACAAAATTGTTCTTCCTAAAATTCGACTTCATTAATTTGTTTAAACCTAAAAGTCTTCTCAAAGCGTTGTTTAGGTTTTGTGGCTCTAGAGAAATTATCCTTGTAAGGGGAGAGAGCAGAAATGGGTCTTTGGACCAAAAATAATAATTACTAAATATATGTAGACACAAACAGTACGAGAGAGTACTTAAAATACTAATTGATGCATTGTTCTTGTGCATCAATAAACCAGTCTTACAAACAGAAATGCACAGGACTTTGCAAATTTACAAACTCCAAATTTGGCCTGGTGATTTCAGCAAGTTTCAACTCCTCTTTAGCAACTGAAATATAGAAATATCATGCCATAAGTGATCACCACGTGAAAACAGAGGCTAAAAGAAAGCAAAGAATTATTTGAAGTAACTTCTTAAACCTGTTGTGCTTCTCACATTTTGAACAGCTCGCTGAAAATAGATTTTTTTGAGGTCGAACGTGATGATGACATCAAAGTGATCATCATCCGATTAAAATCAACGACCAATTTCCCTGTGCTTTTCTTCTTAATCATTTTAAAGTATTAATGTGGACCTAATCAACATTAAGGCATCTTCAACGTTTTTTGTTTCTTTTCAAATGCTCTACTATTATTATTATTATTATTAACATATCTTCATGTTCACCACACAAACACCAGGCGAGAAAAGAGCAAACACAGCTTTTTCTGTGCTTGTGTTACACAGAGGAAATGCTTACCAGAGGAATGATTGTCATATGTTCCCTCCCTCCTTACTCCATCTATCCTCTTCTCCGTCCTTCCTGTCTGTCTTACATGTCAGGGGCTTTAAGTTCACTCGGTACTGAAGACTCAGGGATACCAGACTGACTGTTAATGCAGCGCTATTTTGATTAATCTATAAAAAGACATGCTGCAGCTTTTCTTGACATTAGAGCTTGGCTAGCAAGCCAACTGAGCCACTAAATGATCCAACAGATATACGACAGGAAATGAGTTATGTAATAAAAATGGTCAAAAACGGGTGCTGAGATGAAAAACAAGAAAAGAAAGAAAGATTTTTGGAAAATATGGGAGTAAATGACTAAACTAGGAATTTATTTATTTAAATTAACCTAAATTAATATCAAATGAACAGTTTTGGACAGTATGGCAAAAAGAAGAATGTGGATTGCAAAATTTTTAAGCCAATTTTTAAATCTCAAAATTTTGTGTATATTAATGTTATTATTACAGTTAAAGATGGACACACTGTTCTGCTTTAATTCAAAAAGAAATGAGAGAAATATTTGTGACCGTACCCGTCAATGTTTGGGAAAACTGGCAGACAAGAGATTTAGAAAACTAAGCCTGATGTTGGAAGCACAATGTCACAAAAAAACACCAAAAGTAACAGTTGTGCATAATGATACAGTGGTGCTGTTTTAGCAATAAGGTTTTTCTGCTGTAGATTCTCTGCAAATATAATCTTCTAAGAATTGAAAGGCCATGCAGAAATTGAAAGAATTAAATGCTATATTTTTATTCCAACAAAATGAAATTATTAGAAAACCTGCATTTGGCTACAGCTGCAGCTTTGGCAACAAAGCAAGTTCCACGGTCAAGAGTGAAACCATGAATATTTGTCGCAATAATTAACTGAGTTTGAAAACAAACTGTGTATAACACAAAAAACAAAGACTGCTGTTTTTCCACAGCATATATTCACTCAGAAATTAGAATATATTTGAGGCCCACATTTCTGCATTTAACTTTTTGTTCATATGATCTTATATTCTGATATTAAATATTGTGTTTTAGCTGTAAGAGGAAAATGTTGATTGTTAACAAAAGTAAAGCCTTAAAAACATCCATCTGTGCCATTACACTATATAATGTGCTTCACTTTGTGAAAATAAATGAACTGAAATAAGTTAACTTTCAATAATGTTCTAATTCATAGAATGGCTCTGTAGCGCCATGTTTTACAAATCTATCATTGTTCAGTCAGCAACAGATTAATCACATGGTCTATTTAACAACCCAGCAGGAAAATATCTCATATTTATTGCAAATAAATTTTAATGAAGACGCCACAAAATTGAAAAAGTGTTTTGCTGGCATTATATTGTCAGGATGTAGTGTGTCGGACATCTCTGCAGCTTTACAGTGGTTTCCTTTTCAGACACTGAGTAAAACTGAAAGCAGAGGAAACGAGAATGACAGAATAATAGGATAAGAGCTCATAAAGACACGAGACGGCCGTTCCTCTGCTGTGTCTCTGCAGAGCGGCCAGCCGTGCCGTGCAGTGGGGCACAGGGCGTGCGGCCTGGGCGGGACGGCTGCAGTGCAGATGCTAGCTGTCCTATTTCATATTCAAAGCGCCACACAGAGCACAGCTACAGTACACAGGCAGAAACACACACATACTGGAGTGTAGACACACATGGTCAAAGAGCGACAATACAGAAGAAAGGGAAGTAATCGGAAGGTCAGAGCAGAAGAGCTCAGAGTAAGCCAACAGAAATCTTTAAGGTCATTTTGTCCACAAAGCTTCTTCTACAGTAGATTTGTAAACCCGGGAACAACTATTTCTGAGTACAATAGGTTCCCTTCAAGTAAAATTTTGAGATTTTCACAAAATACATTGTTTCAACTTGATGTGACGAGTGTTAGTCATCAGCTAAATATGTTAGATTCTGAATTGTCAGTCAAATGGTAGTGGGAAATTTATGAAAAACTGAGTGATTACTTCATATTTTGAGTGGTTCACTTACCAGCTTCTATTTTCCATCAGTTGAAATGTGAGACATTTGTGGAAAACATGAGAGCTTAAAGGTCTACAGACTTAAACAGAGCAAAATGTTCAGATTTCACTTAAAAAATAAGCTTTGCGAACAAAATATTTGCTCTCTAAAAACCAGTTTGATTGGGATGAAATGGAATACACAGCATCAGACAGGCACGTGTCTTGTCAAAAGGACTTCATTTCAAATCAAATTATAATCCGAGCCCATTTGACAGGCAGCGGCATGAATCCATCAATCATCCCACCACCTCATTTTTGGAACTGGAGTTATTTCTGGAAACTTCTGGTACCCCCAGAAAATACAGGAAGAAAAATACAAGAATAAAGTACGGAGGGACAGAAACATCACCTTACACATGGAGACAGGGATCATTGTTCTGTATTTACCACAACTGGTATGTCAGACGGTTAAGATGATGGCTCAGCATCCGAGTACGAATGCAGCCCTCGAACACGCCCCTGTTGTAATGCTAATGCAGCGCGCGCCGCTCTAAAACCTCCCCTAATTAAAATCTTAGTTCCAATAACCAGCAGACTAAAGAGATTTGCCGTAAGCACTCACTATTAGCCGCCGAGCGCAGAATAAGAGATTATGCCAGTGTGGGGATATGTGTGCCAGCTGTAAGCGTACAGGGATGAGATGAGGTAGACTTTTGCAAGAGATTTTATGTGTCTATGTAAAATCGACGGTCGTATATGTGTTTTGCAGTCATGATGGGAAGGGAGGAAGCAGGCTGAGGGCTGATGCGGCACGTGACAGTCAATCGAACGCTGTGATACACAGGCAAAGAATTGAGCAGTGCATGGAACAAGGAGGGGGGCCGCAGGCGTGAGGGGTGAAGAAATGCAAAAAAGGCGCTGAAAAGGAGAAGCAGAGAGGAACCGTTGGTGCAAGGGGCGATGCACAAAGGATGAAAGGGGAGCAGACGGTACAGGCACATGGTCACCACGAGGAAAACAATTAGCCTGAATGTCCAGGTTAGCCCCTAAAAAACATCAAATTCTGAAGTTTATTGTATAAAATAAACATTTAGATCGCTTATTTCCCAGAAAAATGCTTCAATACGGCTAATTTCCTCTCCTCTGTCTGTCTAAGCTTCACACATGAAGCAGATTATCCTCAGCAACTATGATCTCTCGCCTCCATCACAAGGAAAATACACCAAATTAACACCAATTTTGCTGCTCACACCCTCTCTCTCCATCCCTGTTGAACATAAACATGTTGATTTTAAACTCACAGAATTGCATGCGCAGGTTTGAAATGAGTAACTGTAATAATTTAGCAGGAATCTCTCCGCACAGAAGCTTCTCGCTCCTTTTCCTTCCGCTGTGTGTTTTCTGTCTGCAACGCTGCAAAGTGTGAGACGGCGAGTAACAGGGAGGAGCTGCCATTTCGCTGGAAAGGCCCTAAGGATGGGAAAAAAAGAAAAAAGAAAAAGATCGAGCTTGTGCACATGAACAGCCTTCCCTGTTTTGTTCTTCGTTAGATTTCCACTGAATGACGCAGAAATTACAATTTTCCCAGTTGATTCAAATTTTCAGCTCAGACGTAAGACTCACAGCATGTTTGTGTTTGTCTATGATGCAAAATTTATTTTACAGTAGTTCATAAACATTCATATTGTAGACCCATCAGTACGCCAGTGTGCCTCAGAAATATGCAAAAGGAATTACTTTTTTCTGTGGCAAAAGCATAATCTAAGTTAATTTAGCTTTTAGCTCATTGGCTGTACTTAGGGAAAAAAGTTTAAATTGTGAGTTAACAATGTGAATCTCCCTCTGCCAGGAGAATGGCTCCTCTAAAGTGACTCCTCACTTTTTGTGAACACCAATGGAAACATTTGTAGTAGCAACCTTGTGTCCTCTAATCAGGTTCCTACACATTTGTCTTCTTAAAAGTGAATTCAAAGTGAATTTATGGCAGATGTCTCTGCAGCGGTGAGGCTTTAAACAATGATCCAGTGACTGGATAGCTGGACGGACGGACAAATAGACAGACAAACTTCTAGTTTAGATACAGATTTAAATCTGTAAATCCAAACAGTATTCCATAATTTGGAAAACCTCGGGAGCCAAAATTCTACAATGTATTTAACTGTATTTTTAATGAAAATTGAGATTTTTTTGGACACTTTTTTTTTTTTTTTTTACAACTTTTTTAATGATCTAACCACTCTCTATGAGTTTTAGCTGCTAAAGATATTCCATGATAATTAAACTAACTGGTCAAAACATAATGAATATGTGGAGCCTGAAGGCCTGACACTTTAAATACACAGTCATATTCTACCAAATGCTGCATCCAAGCCGTGTCTTGCAATAGCATTATTGCACACGATATTACAAAGATGATTGTTTTTCAATAAATTGTGCCGCTCTGGAAAATACATTGTGTTTGTTTTCAAGGTAAAGCTTCTCAATTGACCAGAACATTGTGCAACTTTAAAACGCCCTTGCCTGAAGAAAAAGAAAGTGAGCAAAAATTAGCATAATCACTTTACCAAACTGTTCCTCATACAAACCCATCAACATTAGTACATAAAGGAAGTTTATGAAAAATATCTGACAAATCAACGCCCCAAATTCTGCACTAATGGCCAAGCAACCAGGTGTTCATTCAAAACACTCTAAGCTAGTAAGCTCTTTGTTGCATGGAAAACAACTTAAAATGGTTTGTGCTCAAGTCAACAATTTAGAAGATTTCAGTGAAGACGTCTTGCTTTTCAGATTTTGTCTCTTTTGTTGACAAACATCAATCAGAGAACCCATGATGTAAGCAGAACTGGATATTTCTACAGAAAACTGTGTGGATGCACAGCTGGGCTTGACTGCATATTCCAAAAACCAACCAGTTCTTCTGGGATAAATTCAACGACATGTACTTGGAAAAAATAAAACATCATTTCATCTTTTGGAAGGCAACATGATGCTGTCATCTTCCTTTAACTTATGTGTAAGACTGGATTTTTTTTTTTTTGTAAATCTGTAATCAATTTGATTTGTAAATTCCCACAAATTGGCAAGGGCATAAATAAGCTCCTTTAGTTCCCATCAGTGACATCCAAACCTCACGTTGGACTTCTCCCTGCATCCGAAGCAGCGGGTAAAACAAAGTCGGGGATGCCAACTCACTCTGAAAACATTCACACTGTTACAGCTGCAGGTTTGGCACAAAGTGATCAAAGCGGAGAGGGTAGAAAAGATCCTGGGTTCTCAGCCAAATTCAGCTCAGTGACAGGTTCAGGCACATGGCGTCCCTTTAGGGGCCTGCCTGGAAAACAAACCCAGAGCGAGGGATTTGCACGGCAGGTGACGATTGGAAGAGAGTGGTACACCCACGAATGAGTATCCACCAGTTTCCCATCACTGCATCTCTGTGTCTGAGTCTGTGTGTGTTTGAATAATACATGTTCACCAGAGTGTAGGATAAAAGAATAAGAAATAAGGAGTGCATATACATTGAAAGAGAAAGAAGCGTTCCGGGGACTACAGGAAGAACTGTTTTTTCTTGGAGACACAGGTGTTTTCTGAAGAAAACACCTGTGTCGTTTTCTGGAGAAAAGTTCAGTTGGATCCCAACGGGTCCTGATTTTAATCTGCTGATGCAACCAGGACAAAAGACAGCAGGGCAATGAGAATAAAAGCTGATGAATGCACATTTGTTTCCGTGGAAAGCACGACTTCTGCTCTGTGCATTCCTTGGTGCTTTGTAAGCACAATTACTCAAATTAATAACGAGAAACACCACTAATAAATACATCCCAACTCAGAAGTTGTAGCACCGCCTCGGTTCTGATAGGGAAGAGCGATAAAGCTGAACTGAGGCTGATTTTCTGATGACTCATTTTCTCTGTTCAGACTGAACTCAGACAGGACGAAACTTATCCGAAAAGGATGATGCCACCTCAAATCAGTCAGAACCAAAGCACAAGACAGTTTACCATGACGTACCTGAAGTAAACTAATCATGCTGCCAGCGCTCTGAATAACATGTTTTGTTTGTAGTCAGGTTGCATAACCTAGTGAAGAAGTGACCTCAGACACATTAAAGTCATCAATCAAGGCAAACTGCAAAACAGAGCTCACTGATACGTAGATTTCAAACACTGAAAGTAATGAAGGCACCAAGGACCCTTGATTGTGATTCTTCTGTTCCCTCCCCTCACCACCAGTCCTACATGCATATTTTAATAAATATCAATTAAAGAAGGAAGATCTAAGTCATCAGTTCTTTAGATCTGTTTGTTGTAATTTTTTTTCTTGTTCTTCATCATATCACTAAAATGTCCGTCATGTTATATGATGTTATAACATCAAAAACCTTCTGATACTCTGTCATATTTTTGGTTTGTTTTTCTATCACAATGATTAAAAGATCTCTGCATCGGTTCCACCCTTTGAAACTTTCCAGAGGCAGAAGAAAGTTGTTTTTTTCCTGGCTGTCTATGGCAGTGCTGGTTACTGTCCATCTATTATTCTAAATTATTAAATGAATAAATTTTAAATTTTCGGGATGGGAAAAAATTTTACGCATAAGGACTTTATGCAGTCGCAGTTTGACAGGTTTAAATACATACACATGGGAAGCAGTTATTCTACAATGACAAGTTTTTAAAGAGAAATCAGCTGAAAGTTGTGTCTGCAAGTCAGGGATTGAAATTGTTTACAAAACTCTAATTGAAGCATCTCTTGCATCAATAATGTCTTAACCAGTAACAGCTTGCTAAAGTGCAACTTTCTGCAGGAAAATATTGGGTTCTAGTCAGTGTATCAGAACTGAAGGAACACATGGCTGCAGCACTTTTAGTCAGATTTGAAGGGAGCGTTCAAGAAACACAAGCGAAGAGCCCAGGGCCTCAAAATATTTAACCCTAAACCTTAAATACAAACAAGCAGAGACCTTTTGCTGCCATGTGGGTAGTTGTGTAGTACAACAGTCTTCTCCAGAGAACAAAATAAGCACGCGTCAACAACTAGGCAAGCCTGATCCTCAGAGGCACTAACTAGAGTTTAAATAGGACTATGATTGTCCATTACCTAGCAGACAGCTTGGCTTAGCGGCTTCACTGAAATCTTCACAACATAAGTTGTGACTTCATGAAATGCTAACAGTAAGAATAAAAGAGCAAATATTCTCATTGAGGTATGTTTAACTTGCCAGCATGTCAATTACATTCACTTACTATATTACAGAATCACAAAACATGCATGAACAAATTACTCTGACTTCCTGTTATGGATCATGTTTCTGCCTCTGGCGTCTGAACGTGACACAGCGAAACTCTGTAACAGATGTGCATCTATTTCTCAGAACATTGGCTAGATAGAGGTAAACAGTCCTGTGTGTGTCTAGATAATAAGATTGTGAAACGTAAAATGAGGACTAAATTGAATCACGGTTAAGAAAAAAAAGGAAGAGAGTCTGGGGGTGTTGAATGGAAGGATAGCTAACATGAAGAAGTAAACAGACGCTGCCGATTGAGAAACACAAGCACAATAAGAGTAAATAATGTTACTCTTTGTAAGTGCTTAATTGTTATTACATTAGTTGCGAGCAAAATAAGAATTTATAACATCTAGCAGCACAAACAACCAAAAGATATACATTTGATATCAGTTGAGATAGATGGATGGAAGTTACAAGGTACTCGTTGCACCCCCAGTGGTATGGCAACCTCCAAAGAACAGGTGGTGTGCCAACCACCTGTGAAATATGAAGAACTGCCGATGGTCACATTATAGCTAACTAAATTTGCCTGGCATTGGCTCAATGTTTTTGGCAGAAGTCTTCAACCATTCAGCAGATCTTAAAAAGGTAGTTCCTCTGTCTCTATGGTTTAGTGGGTGTTCCAGCACATCGAATCATATCAATCTATAATAATAACTCAATAATTTATTATATTTACCAGAAATTTCCAAGTGAAAGAAATATTAGATTATGACATAATTTTGCATATTTGTTTTGACTTTTTGTCCAATATAAAACTTTTGTTAAACTGCTGAAGTTTATCATTCCATCAGAATCTAATACCGGATCATGACTGTCTCTAAACTGAAGCACATCACATCTATGATGAACTATCCTACTCCTTGACTAAAATTAGACAGACACACAGATATTCGTCTTCCAAACCCCATCAATCTATTAATCCTCAACACCAATTAGTGAAATTAGCCAGAGGGACATCCTGCTGCTTCTGTGTTCTGCTTGTACTGAAGGAGAAAGACAGGAGAAAGTGATGTTCATTAAGAAGAGTACATCAATCAGCACTTCTGTAGGCTTAAATTTTATGTGGTTGACCACCAAAGGAACTTATGAGGAAACGACTAACCATTTGAGTTTTGTTCCCATTCAGCACCTTTTAGCTAGATTATCTAAGCAAAGTAAATTTTATGAGTTGCACAAAAATCCGTGAGGGCCGACAGAGTCCCAGAGCAAAATTCCGTGGAAGAGGTGTACGGAGCCTCATGCCGGAAGAAAAACAGCGAGTGACTGAGGGTCACTGCGCGTAACAGAAACCCTGTGAATTCTAGACACTAACAGGTACCGTAGAATTGTACAAAAATCTCTGAGGGACGACGGAGTCCCCGCTCGAAATTCTGAGAAAGAGGTGTATGGAGCCTTGTGCTGGAAGCCCGTTGAAAGGCTGTTTACATCGTTTTAAATTGCGCGATTGTGAGCGTGAGTGGGACTGTATGTTCCATATAACACAGTAGGAGTGTAACCGGTAAACCTTTTATGGATGCAAAAGCAAGAACCCCCCACTTGATGACTTTGTGTTTCTGTGTTTGATATGATGTAAAGCACTTTGAAAGGCACTGCTGCTGAAATGTGCTATACAAATAAAATTTTATTGATTGATTGATTGAAACCCACCAGGAAGAGTTTTCCTTGTCATATTCTTAAGGCAATCTCATGATGAGGAAACAGTAGCTCCATAATGGTTTGCGTTGTGGGTTAGATGGCGGGAAGTCTTGCTCAGTCTCTAATGTCCGCCTCTCCTCCCTCATGATTGATTGAATTGCACTGGTTTACATGCCTGGTGTCCACACGCAAGAAATACTGTCACTCCAGCTGATCTCATTAGCCTTAATTCAGATTTGGACTCATCACTTGTTGTCACAGTGCACACAGAATAATCTAAAAGAGGAAAACTGACAGCATCTGATGGCAAGATCCTCAGGGTAAAAGCCCCACTATCCACTGTGTTAACGTCACACACGAGGCCAGATGACCTATTGGTGTTCAACCTGTAAACACACACACAAAACAAGGTGTACTGAAAGCGTCATCTGCGTCTTATGAGTGCATGTTGTGGAGTGCAGCAGATCCAGCCAAGTTATGGACAGAAGTACAGAGCGAGACATTATTTTAGGTGCAACAATGCCATCATAAGACCTGGAGCAGCAGGCCCTGTGGGAATGAAGCCAACGGCCAAGGCATACCAAACATGTACAGGGTTAGACGTCATTCTGCCTGGTGATACATAACCAAACACATGCAATCGTAAGAGATTAACTCACTAGATCAGAGTCTATTTTAAGGACATTTTATAGGTACAAATCAATGTCATTTTTAACATTAGCTTTTACCCTAAACTGCTAACAATTCACAATACCAAAATATTTGATCTACTATATCAAATAGCAACTTGCTTAATAGCAATCTTCATTCCACCTAATAATGGAAAGCTTAAAAGGGCTTAAAAGCATATTACGCTTTCTATAATTACCAATGAACTAGAGATGATATTCACCACAGTTAATCCTTGTTTAAGCACCATACTCCAATTTATTGGACTTTTTATTATGCACAACATAAACGTCTTTCCATATGCTTTATGAATGTTAGTGTTTGTAAAAAGAAACCACCTGGTCTGAGGTGATACTAACAATTGGTGGGAAACCTGTAGATGCGCTGCAGCTATAAGCAGCTCTATGACTGACACTGTAACGCAGCTTTCAAAAATGTTAATACGGCACCCCGATGTCAATGCAAAGTATGTATTTCGTACGTTGCAGAAAAAAAAAGAACGAAAAAAACGTGTGCAGGTACCTTGACGACACAGGATCCTTGTCACTGTCTTAGAAGTTGGTCATTACTGACCCAACATTACTATAATATTCCTCTCATCAGTGCAGTCATTTTGCAGCCTATTTATAGCCAATAACTCTTGCAAAAGAAGAACTTTCTTCACTTTATGTTCAGGTTCTAAATAATCATTCATAACAAAAATGGCTTGAGTATAATGAGATTCATTTTGAGATGTCCCTCTGAACTTTTATTTCAGCACTTAATTTGATTTCACATTTTATCTTGAGATGTTTTCAAGTTTACATTTCAGCACTTTAAGCACTTTTCCAGTAAATTGCATGTCTTGTAATTCTGCTTCAAATAAAGAACTTTATATTTATTTTTTTAAATAGATTAGAACCCTGCAAAATAAAAGTTTCAATCCTTCATAGGTTAGATTATCCCAAAACTAGGTCCTACATTAATAATGGACAAAATTTATGCATGAAAAAAATGTCTACCTTTCAAAGAAAAACTCACCGATACAAAAAAGCTTTCAATTGATGACTTCATATATTAACTCACAGCTTTTGAGCTTAACCAGGCCCTGTAGGAAAAGTTTTTCCCTTTTTAAATTATACCACTGCTTGAATCAGCTTTGTTAGTTTATTCAGGTTCTCTTTGTCTGATATTAAAAATACAGTACAGACCAAAAGTTTGGACACACCTTCTAATTCAATGGGTTTTCTTTATTTTCATGACTATTTAAAAGGCAAGAAATCCCACTTATTAACCTGGCAGGGCACACCTATGAAGTGAAAACCATTTCAGGTGACTACCTCTTGAAGCTCATCAAGAAAATGCAGAGTGTGTGCAAAGCAGTAATCACAGCGAAAGGTTGCTACTTTGAAGAAACTAGAATATAAGGGGTATTTTCAGTTGTTTTACACTTTTTTGTTTAGTGCATATTTCCACATGTGTTATTCATAGTTTTGATGCCTTCAGTGTGAATCTACAATGTCAATAGTCATGAAAATAAAGGAAACTCATTGAATTAAAAGGTGTGTCCAAACTTTTGGTCTGTACTGTACCTTAATGATCTAAAGCATATTTTAACATTTTTACAACTATTTTTCACAGAGTTATTATGTTCCACACTGTGCAAAACAGTTTCTCTTTAATTTGTGATGTAGTGGTTAAAATATACCCAAAAACTTCAAAACAACCTCAAGGTTTGACATTAATTAGTAGTAGGTGAGCAGCATCCACATTTAGAAACTACAGAAAACATGGCCTGTCACGGACATATGATCCTAAACTCATGCTGCTGCCAACAACATGAAGTGTGGACAAACATTTTATGACCAATCACATGAAGAGCAACTGTGATCTGCTCCAATCACAGGCGCACACACTGTCATAGTGGCCATCTTTGGTAACTGGAGCCAGGACCGTCAAGTTTGGTCTATCATTTTGAGGCCCAGAAATTCCTGCATGTCTGCATACCACAGCATGCAAAGAGGGGGGAGGAAGAGAAGGAGCGCGGGAGAGCACAAAGGAAAAAAACAGAGAGGAGAAGCGAAGAAAGGGAAAAAGGGAGGACCTTTC
Organism: Xiphophorus hellerii; assembly: GCF_003331165.1. Classification (NCBI taxonomy): domain Eukaryota; kingdom Metazoa; phylum Chordata; class Actinopteri; order Cyprinodontiformes; family Poeciliidae; genus Xiphophorus; species Xiphophorus hellerii. The sequence goes on from NC_045680.1 coordinate 13,996,066, forward strand.
AGATGAGGAGGAGCATCAGGAGCAGAGAGAAAAAGAGAAACAGTCAAAACCATTTTTTCTCCTTTTCATTATTTTGTTTTAGTGATGACTGAATGCTTTCTAGGCTTTTCATCATATTACCAGAAATCCTAACTATGTTGGTGAAACCATTGACTGGAAATGCAAAAAAACATCTTACATCTTCAGATGACCTTCTCACTGAGCTTTTAACTTTGGTAGCAGGGTTTTAACATTTATTCAATAGCAACAACATTTCTATATGGCATGTACACATATTACCCTTCTGTCTTCCAGGGGGACAGTGCAAATGGCTGCTGAATGACTTTATAGGTTAAACACTGTTACAGGATCGCTTTTCTCCATAGGACCATGGTCGCAACAGAATAAAACAGATGTAGCGACAAGGTCAGGAAAGTACCTTTCAGGATCCAACATGGAAGAGTGAGAAAACAGACTCCATCCTTTAACATTTTGCTCTATTTTACTACATAAACCAAACCTCATACCTTTACATCCTTCTTTATCTGAGCGTAACATCAACTCACACACTGCTGGCACCTTCATACATGTTTATTCATGTGAATGTTGCAGGCCACCTCTCTCTCTTTTTTTCTTCTTTCATTTCCAGGTGAACATTTCTTATAGGATTTCTCTTTCCAGAGATCTAAAAGGTTCATGCCAAGAAAAAAAAAGCTCCAGAGAAACGGTACAAGTCTCAACAGAAACGCAACAGGTTGGAGGAAAGTACCGTTTTTTTGCAAACTGAAACTATGCCAGTCTGTTTACATGTGGCAACAGCTTTATAGTCCGTTTATGAGTCAGTGTATTTATTAACTTCTTTCCGTGAAAAAGTATTTCCCCACTCACAGATTTCCATTACTGATGATTTAATTTATTAAGGAAAAATAACAGACGGGTGAAAAAGTAATTCCTCCCAGACTTAATCTGGTTTGATAATCCTTGCTAGCAACATTTGTTTGCAATAACCTGTAAAGAGTCTTTCTCATTGCTTTGGATCACCTCTTCTTGTTTTATTTCAGCCACATCTGAAGGTTTTCAAGTATAAACAACTTATTTAAGGTCATGCCACAGCATCTCAACTGGATATAGGTCCAGATTTCAACTATGCTACTTTGATATAAAGCATTTCAAAAGACCTCATGACTCAATAAGGGGGTTGATTACTTTCCCACTTGGTTTGGATAACTTTTTCCATTATTTACTCTGGTTATCTTTGACGAGTCTCTAAAGTGCATTTATGTATTTATGTCCTAAACTCTTTTATATCTCCTCTTATCCTCTACTGGCTTGCCTCTAACCTGAACTGGATGTTTTTCCTACCCCAGGTTCACAGTCACCCAAAATTGTTTCCTAGCATCTGGCTTACCTGATGTCAGGTGTCACAAATATGATCCTAGTTAGTAAAATGGTTCTCTATACTGAGCCTTTGCTGCCTTCAGCTGGAGCTTTGTGGTAACTCCTTCTCAACCACCATCAGAGATCCGTCTTACTGAAAATTATGCTCTTTTCCCAGAAACACAACACATTCTCAGTAAGCCACGATTCCATGGAAGATACCAAAGATATTTTTGGCCTTAGGGAGACTTGTTAAATATTTCGAGGGAGGAAAAAAGTTGTTTCTTGAAAGTCAAGGACCTAATATTCAGAGAAGTGAATTGGTCTGGGTGAAATTACTTGGAAATGCAAGGCTACTGGAAGCAGGTAGAACTACAAGGTCATAAAACAATGAATGACTTCAGGCGAGCATAATCAGAGGACAAAATTAATTTCTGTAATCATTTTTGAGGGAAAACCATTTTTTAAAACAGTAAGAGTGAAAAGGGTCAAGAAGTTCCCAACCAGAACTACCTCAAGTACTTTCTAAACCTGAGGGAAACGATGATTTCCAAAGGAGGAGATGTAGGTCCCTTAGCTGATTTACCGTAGCGCCACAAACCCATAAAATTCCCAGGATTTTATGGATCACAACTTTCATTTTTTCTAAATACTTAACAGCAGCTGTGGTGACAAGCAACATTAAGCCGCTAACACGTGCTTTTGAGGTTACATACGCATGACCATGAACAGATCTCCACTGAAGCAGCAGCTTTACAGCGAGTTAATGACACGCATTACATTCACTTTACATAATACATCCATGCAGATGTTCTGGGCATAGGCATCAACTATGAATCTAAGGGTACGATCGACTTTTTTAGAGTGAAATTTCCTCAGCTGACTTAAAATATATTTTAAATTCAATACAAAATGTCCTCTCCACCATCTACAATCTTGACCCACTTTGGGTTTTCTGGCAGACGCGGCCAGATTTCTATTTTAAATGTCTTGGTATTTTAAAGCATTCAAGATGCAACACAGTCTAACCAGAGGAAAGGGAAAAAAATCCTCAACATCACAGATTTGCCACCTTACTCACTAGTGGGCATGAGCTGCTTCTCCAATTATTAATTTTTTTTTTTTTTTTGCTTCAATGCAAACCCACCTGGAGCACATGGTTCCAGTTAAAGTCTCTGTACTTTTTAGGCAAAATCACAGGTTTCTTTCTGATGGGCAGACAAAAAAGGTTTTATTTTACCTGTAATAATCCCCAACCAACCAGCTGACATAATAACCATGTACTGGTTATTATGGAGATTTTATGACCCCAAGACGCCTGATTCCTTTGGCCCAAGTTATTTTTCCCCACCGTGATTGTTTTGCCTAATACATCTTTTGGCAAAACCACTTTTGACAAAAAATTTGTTATCAAATAGCATGTCCTCTTGTCTTTCCCATGTTAAAGGGAAACAATAAAAATGTGCCACTTTGTATTGCATGAACATCCCAGTAAAACAGGAAGTAATAAATTACAAATGTAATATTCATAGGCAAAAAAAAAAACTATGTAGCACTAATTCTAGTTCTGAATGTGAGAATTCAAGATCTGTCCTTGGAATCTCAAATGTTTGAGATTGGTTAGTTTTGTCCATCTTGTTCTTAACCTACCGTTTTTTGGATTATAAAAAGCATGACTGAGTCTTTAGAAATGGTCCTAGGGAAGTATTTATACCTTTTGAATTTGTTCAGAAGAGACGACATTTAGTTCGGCTGCAAACTGCAGTGATGGGAGTCACAGAATTAGTGACCATCTTCACAAAAAAACGCAATAACATTAGCATCCATGTTAATGTCAGACTGACAGGCAGGTTGTCATCTGATCCACCCAAACACCTGAAAATAATCCCCTGCCCTCAACCCAAGGGAGGGTCTTGTTATTTTCCTCCCTCGTACACAAACACGCTGCTAAATCGTCACTCCTCACCTCTGCTCTGAGCTGGCTGTATTCTCATTTTTGACATACTGGTTCGCAGTTTGGTGGTTTGAATTAGTAATGAACCCGCAAGCTTGGTGTCCCTGCTTAATAGTTTGGGATATCTCCATCTAACGTTTATTTCATTTTGATTTTATTCCTCTCATAAAAATAAGCCTCCAACAAGTTCTCTCTCCCCAGGGCTCAGTCATGGCGCTCAGCAGTGGGAAGTAGTTTAGACAAAGCCAGGAAGTAATGAGGAAGTCCTTACAGAGAGCTCAGGATGTGAAAATAAAGTGCCTGCCAACATGATTTCCAACAAAACTACAGAGAGAAAAACTTTTTATACTGCACACATACAGACGCAGTCAAATTTAGTGAGTAAGGAGCTTTAAAACATTATAAAAACATAACCTTTAATTTGAGTAGGCCCATTCTGAATTATTTTAAGAAATATTTTTAAATATTTCAAAACACCCGCAACGCCAGAGTACCGTGCATAAAAAGTATAGCACAGCAGTCACATAATGAGATAATAAACAATAAGACAACCTAAAAACCAATCGATCCAGAAGAAAATGAAAAAGTTAAATTACTAAAGCAGTTAACTGCAGTTTCAAAAGAGATTTGGCTTCACTTTAGCAAGCGCACAGAGTTCCTGTTCAGGTCTTCTAACAGAGATCAGCAACTCTACATGTTTAAATCTGTGATGCTAATGCAGAAAAATACTTTTCCTGGCAGCTATGGAGATTTTCTGACCTCGCCGTCTCCAACGGTGGAGATGTATTTTAACTTTCTTTAACATCCTGCTCACTGTGCATAGTGGCAAGACCGATGTGCCACTATGCACAGTGAGCATAGTGGCACATCGGGGAAACATAAAAGTCACAGATTACCAATTAAAAGTTCCAGGAAACTCTTGAAAATCTGAAGAACATTTACGTTGAAGGAGCCATTAACTTCCTAAAATTTCCTCTTTTTAATGTCCAACAATACATTTACTTGAATGAAAGGTTGGATTTTCAGCATTTTTTTGGTGATATTACGATTCTGGAACAAAAAAGGATTAGTTTATTTGAACTCTTTACCAGGGGTGCCAATATATTTGTCTGCACCTCTACAAAAAGAGTCGAATTTTTACAAATTAAGATCAATTATCTCTCTGGTATTCCAGTAGAAATGTTTAATATTAAAAATAAAAAACTCGGGAGGCTTAAAAATTAGAAAAGCTGGTGACTGTACAAGTAGCTACTCCTCCTGCTAAGAAGATGGAGCAACGTTTTATGTGAATAAACTCTGTGCTTGCTGTGTGTGAATGTCTATCATCCGGCATGTGCGCTTCCTATGGGTGTATGCAAAGCAGGATGTGGGAGAGCAAGCCCATTGATGAAATGTAGGAGAGAGATGGTTTCCCAGATCCCCCGGGGCACTCGACTAGCTCCGCCTGCTCAGCTCTGAATCAGGCTGAGTGCATGGGTGCACACTCCCACATGCACACACATAACCAGTGCCAGTTCATCAAAGTTAATTTAGGTTTGTAAACCATGATGCAAGCTGCAGGAGAAAGAAAGCATGAGAGTATGATTAATACCTCTCCCCCTAAAGCTGTCTCTTTGTCTTTTCCCTTCCTCCTTTCTCTCATTCAGCTTTTGCCTCCTGCTTTCACCCATAGTCTCGTTGACAATATTCGGGCTGACTGAAACAGCAGTGATTGGGAGCATGTGTGCTGATGTAAGGCGAAGAATCAGGAAAAAGCTCCAGCTATTTGAATTTGACAGCATCAAAGAGGAGCTCACCTGTGTCAATAGCAATAAACGAGAGAACGATGAGAACAAAATGTGTGCAGCTCTTTGTTCTCGACGAGAGAGTCTCACATGCGCCGCAATTCACTTTACTGGAGACATGGGATGGAAAAGGAAACTGGTATTTGATTGTTTTCCAGCTAAAGCAAATTAAAAATGTCTTACTTTGGAAAAGAACAACTTTTAACTCTGCAAGGAACAAAAATTGTAATTGATTCCTAATGTTATTAAAAGGAACTTACTTTTGTTGATTAGTGTGGTTTTGCGAAACTAAGTAAGTTGCAAATGAACCCTAAAATTACATTCATTAAAGCTTGAATGGCCCCAGAGCTGCACTCTAAAATACATTTCAGGTAGTCAGGTAAACTTTAAAAAGGGTCTTCAACAAAAGACACATAATTAAGTCAATAACTTACAGTTTCTTAAAAAGTCAGTGGGCATAAAAATCAAGAAAAACTTTAACTTAAAAACATTTAAGACTTTAAACATTTGATTTTATTAAACAGGAAAATATTGGGTCTGTTGACTTTGTAAGTTTTAGTTTGCTCCATGTGTCTGTCTTTTAAGATTTGTGTTCAAAGTAAATGTATTGTAGAAACAAAAAACTCTTTATGTGGAGGCTTGTTTGCTGCATTAGGGCAAAGTTTAGCAAATTAAAACATTCCAAAGGTTGTTACCTCGTTGGTCAGATTTCATTAACTGTTTTGGTATCAATTCTGGTTCTTGAGTTAGAGCTGAATGCACATGAATGAATAGGGAATTATTCACACCCCAGGAGAATGTAGATTTAAAATTTCCATTTAAAAACTCATCTGTCATTTTCTGACAGATGAGAAAAGCATCTGTCAAGATACTAAACAATAAAAAAATGCGTCAATTTACAGCTCTTCACAATAATCAATCTAAAAAAAATCTTTCTGACATTAATGAACCCCTTCTTAGAAATTGCTGAGCAGCTTTTTGCATTTTTCTGCTGAAGTTTGGATGATACAGATTAGTTGAAAAGCCTCCTTGCCATCATCCTAATCGTTAGCTTGTTCCCAACTTTCTCTATCGGAGTCAAGTCAGCGCTCTAGCAAGGCCACTTCAACGGGTTAATATTACTTCCAGTCAGAAGAAATGTGTTGATAAAATGTAAATATTACTTTGAACCTAAATCTGCCAGGGTGTGAATTATGTGTTGCTTAACTGTAGGCGTGGGCCTCTGAGATTCTTGGAGTATGAAAACGTTCTGGGAGAATACCACAGCGTCACCATGTTAATGCAAAACTAAGAAATGAACAGCTGAATTAGTGTTTCTTAGTGAGGAGAAGGCTACAAAGCAGCTCTGCACAGCAGCAGGTAAGGGAGGGACCAGGGTTGTGCTACTTAGAATACTCATAAAAACAAATATATAGTTTACAAGAACTTTTTATATTAACCAGTATGAACTCAGCACTCCGCAGCAATAGGGTAACTCTGAGTCCTTTTACAAATGAACCACCTAGCAAGCCAATTTGTTGAAGTTCACTTAACTAAATGGTTATTTCAGATTAACAACCTCTTTAAAACACCTACTTAGCGCTCAGTGGAAACAACTGTGGAGACTAAACCAAGAGAAGGTTTAGGGAAAGACATGAAGAGGAGTGAATGTGAGGAAGACCAATCAAAAACACTTCTAAAGCCCAATTAAGAAGCGGGGCCAGGCGAGTGTTTGTTTGTTTGTGGGCGACGGGCAACAGGATGCCTCACTGGGCACCACCATCCTGAAAACAATCCTTTTCTTTCTTTCTTTCACTCCTCCGTCGCCTCTAACTTGGCCGATCGCCACACTGGCAAAAGGCTTGTGTGAGTGAGTGTTTTTTCTGTGTGTACCTGGGATCCGCACTTGAAATGCCCCGCCATGTTTGTTTTGCACTGTTTATTTTTGCTAAGCCCGACCCTCGCCGTCCCCTCCGGGCCTCCTCGTCTTATCCTCACCGAGGGGTTCAGGGGTTGATAGCATGAGAAATCAAACACTGATGGAAATGTCACCAATGAAAGTTTCCACCAGTGAAGCTCGTAGATCCCAGCTGAGACAACACGACAAATGTGTTGCGCGCGATGCCCTACATAAACCTTTATCGTTTCATAAGAGATGAAAAAAAGAAATTTTTTTGGAGCAAAACTTTTGAAATCCCAAGGTCAAGATTTCACCTTCACATCTTCAGAGTGTTTCTTTCCCGGGCTGTGGAGAGATTTGTTGTGTTACTGTTGCTGGGACACAACCCTGGCAATAGACCTACACAAATAATAGCACAAAGTTAGCGACCAGTGCTGCTGGGTGTCTTTAATGGCCTTCATTTCTGAACAAACTGGACATGAGGAATATTGGGATCATTTAAAAGCAGGCACCACTATTTAAGAAATGCTCAATTTTCTTTTCTAATGCAGACTTGCTGACATTCACTTCTCTCCATGCTTTGGTATTCATACCTTTTGATTTTTCTGCTATTTTGATTTAAAAATAATTTTATAAAATCTGCCCCCACCCCCACCCAACTCCCTATGATTTCACCTCTTCAAGGTCCCCCCCTCCCCACATGCCTAGTGTGCTCTGCTATGTCAGGATTTCAGGTGTTATGCAATTGTGTTTACTTGGTGATGGAGATAGGCAACACAAGTGAAGCCTGAACTAAAAAAAGAGGTGCTTTAGGGACTTGTTAAGAACTGTGGGTGTGGAAACACTCCCTTTGGTGTGTACCATGGATTTTGTACGTTTGCAGAGGGTTTATATGAAGAAAACGCTTGACAACAAGCTGAAAGATAAACTCCAACCAGCACTGGGCTGTTGTGGCATCTTAACCCTCTTTAAGTTTTAAGGCACAACAACCCATTATGATATCAGTTTGTTTCATGAGTCATTTTACAAAAAATTAGGTCAAAACACACAACACTTTACCGTAATGAGCTCCTTTAAAATAAATGGCTTCCCCTTCTTTTTGAATAATTCATTTGTAGGTTTGCTGCTGTCGGACAGATGGCAGGAAGGACAAGCGGACATATGGATGAATGGAGTGACATGAGGACAGACAAAAGGACTGCTGAATTGAAAGATGGACAGATGGACAAATGGATGTATAGATGGATGGACAAACAGAATGAGTAAATGAATGATGATGAATGAACTCTTAGCCGTAAACGAGGAATAACAACTAGCTCTCAGACAATTGCCGTTTTCTCTGCTGAACATCAGAATCAACATCCATGATTTCTGTTTCTATAGAGCTGTTCACACTTATGGACAACTGTAAGAAATAATTACAATAGCTAGCCCTGCATATTAGTTGTTCTGTTCATTTTATTTGGAATAGTAAGGTTTTTAAATCACTACTTTTTAATTTTTCTTCACTTTCGGAGGTTGTTGTCACTCATTTTAAAGACCAAGTAAGGACTAGAAATTTATCTTATTCTGTCCTTTCAAATATAAACTACAATCTTGAATTAAAAGGAGGTGTCCTTACTTTTCACCATGACCGTATGACCCATTAAACGTCTTTAGAGTCCATGTTGACAGAGTCACATGGACCTTCCACTGAGGCCTGCTCACTACAGCTGGCTGCTGCCCAATTTAAATTCACCTCTGGTCGAGAGGATCACAGAGCGCTGTCTGATGACGCATGAAGTCGTGTTTGGATCTGCAACAATCTGAGAGTACCATGAGCGACTGCGTCGGCCTCAGAGAGGGTACGAGCAGTTCATTAGTTATCTCCCCTCTGCCAATTTTGCCTTCAGGATTGGAAGTAGACACCTTGTGTGCTGGAAAACAGCTACAGCACGCAATAAAGCACGTAGGCAAAGGCAATGTGAACTGTAGCCTGAAAAGCTTTTGTCTTCCACATTATGTGTATGTTTATGTATTCTTGAGTTGTGCAAACTGAGTACTGGCTCCTGTGTGACTCCGAAAGCAGCAGAAAGGGACTTTTTGTTTGCTCTCATTCAGTATTTTTGTCTTTGTATAATCCTTCCATTTTTGCAATCTCCTACTATTTTATTTAGAAACTTCCCTAAATGAAAAAACACTTATCAAGTACTTCTTTTTAAACTTAACATAAAATTGCAACATACAATACAAAAGTTTAAAACTAACCTTTATTTCTTTATGTGGTGCGTTTAAAGAGATTTCATGTCGGTATCTGAAGTTGTCAAATTGATTCTTTGTTTAATTATTTTTAGCTGCAACACTCGTTTAGTGCCTGAACTTTACTATAATGTTATGACAAAATAATTCATCTCTATACTCTAGATTGCTGATGAGTTACAGCCTTATTGTATAAACACACACACACGCAGGCCGACACACATGCACCCAAACAAAGGAGTGCATTTACACACATTGGTACAGTGGTTTTCCTGTATAGAAGGAGCAGAGTAGGATCAGAGGAGTACATGCCCCCGCCTCCTCCGGCTTTCACCTAACATAAGTGGAACCTTGTAAAAACACAAAAACACCACAGTTTCCACTCGCATATAAACTTTAATGCTGCGTCTAATATTTCTTCCCCATGCACCCACATCTGAGTGCATGAAAGTTTGTAAACTGTGACAGAACCTAAAAAAATAAAAAAGTAAATTAAACATCCTCTATTGGACTGATGGAGTACGGCTACAAAGCTGCAACAAAATAATCAAAACCTACAAAGAAATCCTACCTGGTGATGTATTAACAGGAGCTTAAATAAGCTGTACATTTCCTTTTTTTAAATGTAAAAACAAACAACTGTTTGTTTTTGGGGGTTTTTAAACAGATGAAAGTGTAGTCGTCTCTCTCCTACAGGCCCATATTTATACATACAGCAGGAATAACTCGCACACTCCCCTCGCTGCAGTGCAGGCAGCATTGCGTCATGGTCTAGAAACGGCTCCTGCTCTGGCGCTCGGCTCTAGGCTTGACGGTGTAACTATGGCATTATGCAGCGTGCTGCATTATATCTGCTCCAACGGGCCTGTCCCAAGCAAAGGAGGCTCGCAAACATGGCCTCTGACGCACTGCATGCAGCCGCTTCTGTTTATCAGCCAACTATCATCTCTTTTTCTGTTAATGTCCGAATAGGTCCAGGAGTCAAACTGTATTATTATACTTGGATCATGCTGGGAATGATTCATTGGATAGTTTTTATCTTGGGTTCAAAGTATATTCAAGAGTTGCTGACTCTGATATTTAAGATCTATTTTAATTAAACCATGTAGCCTCATAAGTAATTATTATTTAAAACATCATTTAGAAAACTTTAAGAAATGTGTTGCACTTAGCAGCCCTCAATGCACAGAACCTCTATGCAAACTGGACTTACAATGGCCTTCTTCTTCCTACTTCTACATGAGAGGTCCATTTCCTGTACTGTGTCCCCGATGTCAAGCATTGACAAATCAGGGAGCAAACATAGAATGCAGAATGCAAATGGTGATATATATATAAATGTGGCCGATCTTGTCATATTTAATCTCTCTGACTGAGAAACAGTCATCCTAAAAAAAAAAACAAGCTGTAATCTCCAAGAAAAAGATCAAATTTAACTTCATTCTTTGCCAAATGTCAGACAATAAACTTCCAGAGATCCAGCACTGACCAAACATATATTTTCACAAAGAAAAACAGAAGACAGCTGGCAAATCCACGTAGGTTTTGACACCTCTTTCCCCATGCCTAGTCTCTCATTCTAACCTTTCATTTTGCTGTAATTCCCCAACTCAACAATGCATTTGACTCTTTTTACCTACCAGCCTTTAATTACAGCTCATTCAGCCCACACATAGCCTGTCAATGAATGCTAATAGGAGGGCATGGTGTGTCCATAACTCCTGCCTTCCACATTATAGACTTCATTAAACGCATCGTTGGGGATGAAAACGTCACTTCTGAGCAAATCTTCTCCAGTGACTGTTTCTAAACATGTCATCATAAACAACATATCGGTATCGGCATGAAACAGACCGCTAGTTTGAATGTCTCATCCCATTTTTCGCAACCTTTCTATTAGACTTGTTCAAAAGAGACATACCAGAAGTAGTGACAGAGCAGATGAAGGAGGGGGGAAAAAAGAAGACTGGCACTTACTTGTCTGACAATAGGTCTGCGACCAGCATCTCCCCCTGAAATGGCCATTGATGGTGGTCTGGGTGCAGAGGGTCTGGCCCTGCGCCGTGCCGGGACACACGTCTCCACACTCCCGCTCGTTCTTATTGGCCACGATAAAGTTGTCCTCCACTGAGTCCAGGATCATGGACCAGTCCAGGGTGGCCAGGTAGCACAGGTCTGGGTTCTTCTCTATCCTCACGGCACCCCGGGTGATATTCATGAGGCTGTGCAGGCCCACCTCTTTCAGCTGCAGCATTTCGTAAATCACCAGGGCATAGTTGAAGAACAGGTTGTTACCACGGATCACCGTCAGGTTTGGGAAGAGGTCGCTGAGGGTCTCCAGGCCGTAGACCCTGAACAGGAGGACGTAGTCGGTGACCACGCGCAGCTTTGGGAAACTGAGGCCCTGGAAGTCGCCGGACTTGGCCCCAAACATGAGCAGGATCTTCAGGTGGCCCTCGATGATGGTGCAGTTCTCCAGTGACCGGAGGTTGGTCACGTTGTTCCGGATGTTCTTGCTCTGACAAACTGAACGGAGAGAAAAGCAAAAAAAGTAAGAAGATGCCAACCATGTAACAATTTACTGATGCGAACAATTTATCTCATTTTTATCTGGGAATATAATAATTTATTCAGGGATTCTACCACATTTTTTTATCATAACTCATAAATCACAGACCTTCACTATGAATATATGGACTACAGATCTAAGACAGTTAGGCTTTAAATACAGGATCTGTCAAACAACTGCAACCTAAATTTAAAAGTGCAACAACTGGAGTTTTTTGTTGCCGTTTTGTTCTGATTTGCTTTAAAAGAAGGGAAACCATCTGATTGGCCATCTTCATCTCTCCTAACAAACCAACAGTCTTCTTTCTGCAGAGAGGAAGTGACTGTAATGCCCTCTCTGATATGAATGAAGTAGACATGAATGGGTTAACAAAAATGAAGCCTTGAAGCAAAGTGCTTATCCCAGCTCATTCATAGTCTCTAGTCGCTGTACGCTGGAACACACACACACACACACAGGAAAATCAAATGCATGAGCCAGACGCTCAAACGCATTACATATGAGGAGAATTAATGAACAGTCTTACAGACAGAATGTGAAAACCAAGGTTACCTATTTTGCAAAATACAATACACATTGCTGGGATATGTTAGAGCAATCAAGGAAAAATTTGTTGGTTGGGGAAAATTCCTTGAAAGCTAAAAAAGCTGATAGTTTTCTGCCAAGATTGTGTGGAAGAAAAATGAAAAGTTTGGATGAGATGAGGAAGAAATCTAATATCAAATATTCAGTTTTCCTGCTATTCTTTTTTTCTCTTCTTTCAAAACTATCCCATTTCTTCAACAGTTACTTTATGGTCAATATCTAATAATAAACTACAAAGCCATAAATAAAAAATAAAATCTTCTGTCTTTTAAATCGGATGTAGGTCAAACATGTTATTGGCATACAGCAAACCTTCACGTTTATTGGCAGCCTTGGTAAAAATGGGTGAAATTCTTGAAATAAATCAACCTTTTATTTCACAATTATAATCTGAAAATTTTGAAAGAAATTCTACCTTAAATTTAATTGCACGTAAGCAACATTTGTTTTTGTTTGTACTGACTGAGCTGCCCACCTATTACATTACTGCTTTTCTCCTACTGCAATAAGGGAACATACTCTGCGCTACAGTGAACTTAATTACTCGAACAACTTCAAGTTATCATTGCTAGTACTAGAGAAAAATCAGTAAAGTCCAATTCCAGCTACACGTAGCCCAAAACGCTGTGCAGACATGCAACCAATAGGGAGTAGTGATAAGCCTCTCTGACCAGAGAGGATTTCAGCTGAGCTTTTTTTTGAAACATGCAAGCAAAAGATGATTGTCTATACGTCAAGAAACGTTACTTTAAAATATCAGCATTATCTTGTTCACAGATTCGTAAACACTGACCATTTTCTAGTGCCTTTATTGAAGGCAAAGCAAAGCAAGGCAACTTTATTTATATAGCACCTTTCAGCCAAAGACAATTCAATGTGCTTATAAAAAAAGTTAACAAACAACAAGAAGATAGTAATAATAATAAAAAAATCAAGCAGATTAAAAATAGACAAAGTAAACATTAAAAAATGTTAAATATAGTGAATGAATAGAATTAAAGATTTTAAGAATAGGCAACTTCAAAGTTTTAAATAAACTCAAGGTAGGGGCAGTCTTACAGAGAGCAGGACGCTTATTCCAGAGTGTTGGAGCATAAAAGCTAAAAGCTGCTTCACCGTGTTTAGTTCTGACTCTCGGAATCATTAGTAGGTTTGATTCTGATGATCTTAAAGGTCTGAGTGGCATATAGGGTTGAAGAAGAACAGAAATGTAGTCTGGGGTTTTATTATGAAACGCTTTGCAAACTAGTTCAAATATTTTAAATTCTATTCTTTGAGCAACAGGTAGCCAGTGCAGGGATCTTTGAACCGAACTGATATGCTGATCTCTTTTTGTTTTAGTAAGGACTCTTGCAGCGGCATTCTGGAGAAGCTGGAACTGTCTTATTGCTTTTTTTGATAATCCAGTAAAAATGCCATTGCAGTAATCAAATCTACTAAAAACAAAGGCATGAACTAATTTTTCAGTCTTGTGGGAACATGAGTGATCTGATTTTGCAATATTTGTTTTGAGTGATCCATTTATACAGGTAGTTCTTTTAATGTCTTGCACATAATAAATTTTAACTAGTTTTACAAATGTAAAAAATACAATTTTACTGGTGAGAAAAGTAAAAACCTTTTTTAAATTATCGTTACCTGTTGATCGAAGCGTACCGTGAGCTTAAAATCTTATTGTCTATCGACAGACCCTTACTACTGAACTAAACTCACTCCCCATCTACAGTGAGAGCAATAATTAGGAAGTTTAAAATAACTGAAGCTGTGAAAAAAGGCTGGACAGAGAACCCAGCTTATTTTGCCACCACAGACAGTGAGAGTGCTAAGAGAGTTTGAAAACTAAAGCTTCCAGTTTAAAGGACTGCAGTAAAACGTTTCATGGTGAGATCATACTACTGCAATAAAATTGAGTTTTCTTTAAAGCGTTTCTACAAATCTTTGCTGTTAACACTTTCGGTTATTGTTCCTTGGATTTACTATTGTTGAAGCTTTTCTCTCCATACACAATGGCATAATTGCTGTGAAGCTCATTCGTATAAATCAGTCCAACAAAGTCGGTGTGTGACTTTACAGTCGATGAAAGACAGACAGACATCTGAAAGACGCAATTAGCTTCTAGGCTCTCGGTGATGCACATGACAAATATCAAAAATTACTCAAAGAAATTGATAAATGCTAGACTGAGAAAGTGTGCGTGTTTCAGCAGAGCTGTTATTGCCATTGATCAGTTCCAGGTTGAAGTCGGCTTTTCTCGTCCTCATTCTGTAAATGATTTGCCAGACATGCACAACAATCCAGGTACAAAACTCAAACCAGAAAAAGGATCAATGAAAGACTTTAATTACTTCCTGTGGTGGCAAGAAGCCAGTAATCCCAACAATCTTTACTATAACTATGTGTTGGCAAGTAGGGTCAGTCAGCGCTATGCTTAGACAGGAAAAAAAATCAAAATTTCAAAAAGGTTAGAAGAGAGTTTACTACATTTTAACAACACTGTGCCTGATAACACAACCAGGGCTACATCTGTTAGTGGTAAGAAAGGTTTAAATGTATGGCACCTGAAATACAAAATACTGCTACTGTAACAAATTTCAAACACTGAATGAAATACAACCTATTGTGCAGCCCTAAATAACATTTAATCAGAGGCAACATTTTTAAGTACCCGGCTGGCAACAGCTTGACAAACTTGAATAAATTTCAAAGATCGTAAGCTTTAACATTCGATGCAGAAGATGCACAAAACAATCAGTAATTAGAATCAGTTTTCCTATGATTGGCTAGAATTAATTATCAGAAAGATTGCTTTCCCCATTCATTAAACAGATCAACGGTTATAACTCCTACTTCTGTTGGTCTGTCAACGATAATTAGATCTCTAAAATCTATTATTAGACCAGCCACAATCTGGGCTGGATTATAAAATTGTGTTTTAAATATATACTTTTAGATGAAGATAAACTTTGATACAAGAAATGATGCGTCAGAGCTTTGTTTGGAGTGATTATAACACCCAGGTTACCAATCCGAGGTGCAATTGTTTAGGGGCCAAAAAGTTACTAAAAAAAACTAAACTGAATGCAAGAATCAGGGATAAAATATGTGCTTTAATTATAAATAACAGAAGTTTACTGCATTTTTAGATATTCTGAATTTTTTGTCAATGAAATCTGTAAACTGAAAAATGTTTCAACATTAATTTTTTCTGACTTAGCCTACTCTGGAAAATGATCCAAGAAGAATTTTTGAGACTGTGTCTGAATCCTGCAGGTCAGACCTCAAAGGAAATCAGAATCTGCCAGAAAGGGCCTGATAAGTGAATCTCAATCAAATCATTTATAAGTGCTGGCATGAACTATCCTGAGCATCATTGTCATTTCTTTCAGTCGCTATCAATTTGACAAAGTTGAAAAGCACACAACAGGGTTAAGTTCAATAGATTTATTTAAATCCTCCCTCAGCAGCTAGCAGGGAAAAGCCAAATCATCCATTTCTCCTGATAAGCATCTCATAACATCTGAATCAGCAACAGGGGTTTGCCTCGGACACGCCTTCCTCTTCCTTTATTGGATACTAACCGTATCAGGAACCAAAACACAAAAACACACTTCCTCTGCGTGGCAGCTGCCGTTATTACCGGTGATAACAGCAACCTTACACCTTTTTCTACCCCGCCTGCCTTATCTGCTGGACACATCAAACAGGGCTGCAGGCCTCCTACTCACTGTCAGCCACCGGCGCTAACTGGATGCCTATTGTGAAACACGACAACAAAACAAAAAAGGGGTTATGCAACAGCCAGTGGGGCCACGGTGTAAGAGGGGCCCCCTCAAGACGCACCAAGCGGACACAAACATAACCTTTTACAGATCAGACAGGTTGGCGTTACTGAGGGGAAGCAGACTGAGCTCAGTGAAAATGTAAAATGGAGTCTTGTTCTTGACTGACAGGAGCATAAAAAAAAAGGGGGGGGGTTGGTCATCAGAGGGTAGATGTGAAAGAGCTGAGATAAGAGGGAGGGGGCAGGAGCCCCCTTGTCTTTAAAATAATGAGCAATCTCCTCCCTCTCTGCTCTCTAGTCTGGCAGCTAAAACACAGGACAAATGGCAGAAGACGAGGGGAAAATGTGGGTCGAGGAGGGAAAGGGGTCACAAGGGGGAAGTAAAAAAAAAAGAGGAGAAGGAGGAAAAGGTGTAAGTTAAGCCCAATCAGGAACGCAGTGACGTAACAAACAGAGCGGTTGGTGATCACATGCATGAATGGAGAGTCGCTATGGACCACAGGGACAAGACATGCAACAGTCTGCAGGGTTGGAGGGAGAGAAAAAACACAGGAAGAACTGCTCTCTGCAATGTACATCACATGCATATAAATTTAGTTAGAACATAAAAGAAACCTTTGTTATTACAGAGGAAGCATAATAAGAGAAGTGACAAAAACAGCAAAATACACAGCATAAAAAAAAGACAGCCACCTGCTGCTTCAACATACACTGTAAATATAATCTGTTTTAATATAAAATTTCCCCGAAATGAAAAACCACATGCAGTTGTAGAGTGGACAGTGAGTGAAATCCCTGCGGCCCACCCTGTCGCTCCGGACCACCCGGAAGCAGACAGCTCTGTGTTCTCACGGGATGTACAGGATCTCCTAATTACAATAACAACCCAATCAGCCACTAATGAGCCCGGGTGGGTGGCGTGGATAGCTGGGCCCAGGCTGGAACATACTGCACCCCACAGTAGACCTTTTGAAAAGTGGGCCATCAGCCTGCCTTCTCTCTCTGTTTGACACTTAATTTGGCACCAGGAATGAGGAAGAGGAGGAGTACAAAGGTGTCAAAAAAAAAAAAAAACTGAAGAAAAGGGTTCCAAATATGATAACTTCCCAGTGACACGATATGCGCAAGAGTGCAATTCATTTCATCTTTCTACAACGTGCAGGAGCACAGCTCAGGACGCCGCCTGCAACAATGCCTTCAGACATGCCAGCACTTCTACTCTATTCAGCAACACGCGAGATTTTAATCTGCAGGTAAAAAAAAAAACAAAACAAGATTGTATGAAGTTCAAATATTTCCTGGCTCACGTTCTGTAGAAAGGCATGGTGATGTGGACACGATCCAAACAGAACATGAAGAAACAAAATGTTCTTACCCTCTGATTTTGCTTCTCCTCTAAAGACTTAAGTTTCTGCTTCACCGCCTTTAAACCATGTGCTAGTGTGATTGTAAAAAAAATAAATAATAATTAGCAGTTATTCAATGTTATTTTTAAAATGACTTGAAGATAGAGATACAGTTATTCAAAGAAATTATAAGCAGATTATATATTTTTAGGGGGGGATTTGCAATTGTTTTTTAAACAGTCCACTGGTCTTGATCCCTTGTCAGCCGATAGGAACTAAAACAGTGCTGATTAATTGATTATTGCAATGATCATCAACTAAATTGGTAATTGATTGTCAATTGGAGTAAACATAGTCAAAAAAAGGACATTTACTAAATCAACACACTAAGAGCAGTAATTCAACCAAAAGTATTTACATTCTGCATTTAAGATTAAAAGAAAAATCTTTGTAAATATTTTCTACCCAGAACTCCTCAAGTGGCATAGTTTTAGTTGAAATTCTATAAAAAAAACTAAAAATAAAGAAATAAAAATTCCTACTACTTCTAAAAGTCACCTTTTGCTAATTACTAATCGGTTCATCTAAAAAATATTCAACAGATTAGCCTTATATTGTACCGATGTTAAGTTAAGCAGAAAAGGCTGAGCTTGATGATGTTAGGCGTTTTAGATGTAGATGAATTCTTTGCTGCGATTAATCGGTTATTGTCAGAATAATAGATTAATCGATAACTAGAATAATGGTTAGTTTCAGCCCTAAACTAAAACTAATCTAGATTCATACAGAGAAAATGTATTAACTGCTTATAAATATCATTTCAACATTTGGTCTCAGAGTGACTTCATTTTTTCAGCAAATAAATAAATAAATAAAAACAAATACATAAATCGTACAACAGGTGCAAGTGAGGTCATCTCCACATCAGCTGACCCATCTCCTCTGTTCTTTGAGCCTTCACAGCTGCAGCCTCAGTTATAGTATAGCTACAGTTTCAGACAGATTCTTCTCTTATTTTTAGAGTTGTATTTCCTGCAAAGAATTTAATATGCGTCAACTAATGATAGCTGGCTGGCAGAGATGAAGCGCATTACGGTGGCGGTTTGGGAAGGGGCAGGACAGAGAGGGAGCCCTTTACGGAGCGTAGAGCGGCTCGACTCTGCTGCACATTAGTTCAGCGTGAAATCAGACCTGTCCTGCATGAGACCAGGTGCTGGCTAACTATGGACTGTGAGAAGTTTGCTCTCTCCCATTCCCCGATGAGGTGATCTGCTGATTATAGATTTGTCAACAGTTCGGTTGCTGAGAGGGAAGATGTGTGGCTGCGGTGCCAGGTGGAGCGCTGGTGGAAAAATGTATTTGTTAATATGAATGTGGAAAGTCTTGAGACGTGAAGCCAGCCTGCCTGCCTGTGCGCCCGCTACCAATCTCTGGTTTCTGTAGTGAGAAAAAAAACAAAAAAAAACACAGAGAAACTGCATGAGAGGCATTTTTAGTAACAAGTGCCAGCATGTACCTCCAAAGCAAAGAGAGATGAGGACATGAGCCAGAAAGAGACACAGAAAGGGTGTTCTGAATATGAATAAGCTCAAAGCAGAATGGTAGGTGAAAATTATGGAAAAGCTTTAAGAAGTTTTGGTTTCAAAATGTTCCATTATGCTGTTCCTACATTGCCATGTCCTCTCTGTCCTTCAAACAAGGGGTTTTCTCTAGCTCAGAGGTGTCCAAACAGTGGAGCAGGAGGGAAATTGTGACCCTTGAAATGATTTTGCATCAAGAGTGGTCAACATTTGGCCAAAAAAATAGCAATCGACCCCAAAATATTTTAATAAGGCGACCGTCCAAAGCTCTTTTCGTGCTTTGAATCTTTGATAATATAAAGATTTGACAAAAAATTTCGCTTATTATTGAGGAAACAAATTTTGGCATTTTTAATTTAATGGATTTTGTGGCACCCCACTAGTTTAAATTTGGCGGTTTTGGTCCCTAGGGCAAAACGTTTGGACACCACTGCTCTAGCTGTATAAAGCACAAAGTAACACTGCCCCTTCCCTACCTGTTGCTGCACAGTGACAGTCAGCTGACTGAAAGAAGCCTACAACGTTTCCACAGTATTTATAAATAGCATAAAGAGACAATCACCGAGGCGACTGAAGACATCAGATAGCGGTGGAGGGGAGGAGCGTGTGGGATGGAGCACCTGTTCCTCCATTGCCTCAGTCTCCCATTGAGGAGCATGGCAAACCAAGATGACCCAGCCTATTTTTATACAACACCGGGTCCAGTTACAGCTGTGGCAAAGGGCCAGCTGGTGGCAGATTGGAGCAGCTAGGAAGGAGCAGCACGCAAACCCCGCCTGCGCCGTCAGGCGGCTCGCTGAGCAAGAAGAGGAACCCAAATCAGATCGCTCTGGTGACTTTGGCTCGCCTCCCTCTTCCTACCTTCTGGCATCGCAATGGAGGGACAGGAGAGGGGCAGACGGTAAGGAGAGGGGAGAAACAAGTACAGACAAGAGGACAATGAGGAGAAAAAGAGGCAGGGGGAAGAGGAAAGGCCTTGTGTCACTGCTGCTTATTTATAAAAACAATGACTCACCATATTCTAGCTTCAACAAGACGAGCTCGACTTTGGACTCAAGGCCTTAAGGTGGCGGTGAGGGGGTACAAGAGGAGGATCAACAGGTGTGTAAGGAAATGAGAAACAAGACATTAAAGAAAACAACAACAGTGTTTTAGGGTAAAAGTGCTGAATGTTGCGCGGCGGACCGCTGGGTGGGTTTCAAAGTGTGGCTAGAGATGGAGAGTGAGGCACAAACTAGGAGTCCATGATATACCAACACTGTGGCAAACACAGCTATGGAGGATAGCCTCCATATCCTCCATATGGAGGATCTCTGGGTTAAAGATTTCATTTCAAATCCTATCTTTACATATGAGTTTAATTTTCTTTACTTCCAAGAATAAAGAAGATAGTTAAATACTAAAATGTTATTTAATTATAGAATATTCCTTGAAAACTTTACATTATTTCTTCTTATTTTGGGCCAACTGACTTTCACCTTCAACGTCATTAAAAAAAAAAAAACAATTCAACAGCTTAATGGCTAACGCTACATGTGCTGCTAGCATGAAATCAGACAGTAATGTAATAACAAGGAAAAGTAAAGATTAATCTTTACTTTTTTAAACACTAGAGCAATTGCTCAGAGCAATCAACAACAGGAAAACCTAATTCCCTTGATATGAACATGGTACTTATAGGTAAATAAAACATCCCTCTTTGTTTCTAATCTAGCAGCACAAACTAAATCATGTGACAAAGTTTGGTAGAGAAAGTTGAGAAATTACATTTTTGATAAACAAATCCGGAATCAACAGATCTTAATGACTTATTTTATGCTTTACCCAGCAAATTGCAGCATTGCCTCACTGTAGTTTCAACATATCCTGATTTTCTGCACTACTCAGCTTCTTCAAAAACTGATGCAAAAATGTGGCTTTTGAAAAAGACACATCTAAGCAAAAGCTGCAAAGATATTTACTGAATTACATTTTATTACCATGTTTGAGTTATCTCCCCTCATTGGTTTAAATTCTGTTTTAATGAGCTATTAAAGTCAAAAGGACTGCAGCAAAACATCTTAAAGAGCAGCTGGAAAAATATCAGTCCCATCAAGTAGAAAGAAGAATCTGAAAAATTCAAGCCACGCCTAACACAACAGCTAAACCAGGTGGTGCTAAGGACAAGGCTGGGGGGTGATGGGGCAGAGGGGGTGGTGGCTGGGAAACAGCAGCAGGTAATCAACAGCAGGCCAGGCGGCTCAGAGGATAAACAGCACAGCAGACACAACCACAGACACAGAGTGAGTAATCCCAAAGACATGTGATGTTACTTTTCATCTTTCCACGTTAGTGAGTGGAGCGCGGTGTGGTGAGTAGAGGCCTGAGAGCGAGGAGGCTGGGACTCCATTACCCCACTTGACTCGCCGCCACACAGCAGCAGCTGCAGGGACCGGCTCCAACCAACGCTCTGACCCACAAACCAGGACTACGCACGAGTCTGGATGAGCTGCGTCTGCTCTGCTAAACCCGCTTCTTCCTGTCCATCCATACACGTTCCCTTCTTCCTTCTTCTTCGCCAAGCTGTACTCTAAGAGAGTCACTCGATATCCTTAACTTTTTTTCCACAATGTAGTTTTTTTGGTAAGGAAGATTGCCCCATGCATCACTAATCTTATAGATTTGACCAAATATGGCTGCCAAATGAACCCAAAACTAACAGACACAGAGAAAATCGGAAATTATTTTGTTCAAGTTGACATTTTTCCATGTACGTTCTGCATGAAGAACTCCGTGTGTGTAAGTGGAAAAGATTAAAACTATTAAGAGATGTCTGGGGATGGAAAATCGAGGAGGAAAGAGGAAGGAGGATGGTCGGGGGCTTGGGGGCTCAGGTAGAATTTCACAGGAGAAAGTAAAGAAGCACGGGAGCAAACAGCATGACGGAAGTCGAGGGGATGGAGAGCCGAGGGTCAGGTCAGTTTAATGGCCCGTTTGTCTGCACCGTGAGACCACCAGCTCTCACAGGCTGCTGTAGGAAAACCACACACACACACACACACACCAATGCTGCCTCTCTCCTTCTTTCTTTCCACATCTCTCCCTTCCTTTACCTTTTCCACTGCCTAGGCCTGTTCCAACTTCAACATCTTATTCTCCAACCCACAGGCAGACCAAGAAATCCACATCTTTCATGTTCACTTCTTCCATATCAACAAGCGGAAGTGGCACTATGATCAATGAACTCCAATCAATCAATGAATCATGGACAAACATGTTTAAAATAAAATGAAATACGGTATAACATATTGACAAGTCTGGATGGATGATGTTACATGCAAACGTTGACTGGCCAATAAAATTCCTCAGTGTTACGTCTGACAGTCAGGTCCCTAGAGTGGGAGGTCTGTGGCCACAGTGGTATTGTAAAATGACTTTCATTTATTATGCTGCCATTTAACAGCAAGGCATAATTCAATATGGGATCCATTTAACTATAATATAATTAGGGAACACTTGATGTGGGCTCATAAACGGCTGCAGAAGCGTCAAGTCCATGTCCTTTCTCACAATGACTCACCATCATGCCCCTTTACTCTAATTTGTACCCATTTGTCTGGTTTTTTTTTTTTTCAGTCAACAAATGTACCACCTAATTGTTCATTAGACACATTAGAGACAGATTACATTTGTTCTTTCACTCATAAAATTATAGAGAGCCCTTCAGGTGTCCTGACAATGGATCTCAAGGGTCCACGCCCTAAACTAATACTTCATGTAACCACATTTTGATTGACGCTTTTGGTTCCACACCCAACCCCAGTTACATTATGGTGTATCTGATCAACCTTTAGCTGAAGCAACAGTTTGTAAAAAGGTTGAAAGGGATCAAAAAGATATCATGTTCAGATGTATCAGTCAGGAGCAGGGTGCAAAATCCCCACAGCCTTATACAGAGACCAAACCACAGCAAGGTGGCATCAATTGGAGAAAATATGGAGCTGTACTGACGACAAAACAAGACTCAGGATGGTGCCCAAAGGCTCCAACAAGTTCTGGTTGTGAAAAAAAACATCTCCATTACTCTTTATTTGTCTGGACTAAAGAGTGCCAGTACAAGACAAAAGCATTTTCTTCTCAACTACACATCCCAGCATGGCTGAAATCTACCAAAGCTGAATACTGTATGTTTGTGAAATCGCACCGATTAATATTAAATTAACATGAGTTAGGAAAACATACAAGTGTGCAACAAAAGATCCCATCACCAGTGAAATAAATTAAGTTCAACCCTTTCATGCTGTTTATTTAAAATATTGCTCAGCGTCGTTTTAATCTTTGACACACTTCACGTGATCACCACGCTACTGAGCTCTTAAAATTTTACAAATCTTTCGGTCCGAATTATTTTTCCATGCCAGCACTGGGACTTTGATCTCTGCTAATCATTTTCAAAACTGGAACATATAGCAGCTGTTTAACAAGACATCGA
Source organism: Xiphophorus hellerii (assembly GCF_003331165.1). Classification (NCBI taxonomy): domain Eukaryota; kingdom Metazoa; phylum Chordata; class Actinopteri; order Cyprinodontiformes; family Poeciliidae; genus Xiphophorus; species Xiphophorus hellerii. Next base: position 14,019,609 of record NC_045680.1, read on the forward strand.
CTTCCGCTGAACACTTTCATAAAGCATTATCAGTTTTACAGCCACAAAATCAGGGCCAGTAGCCATGTTGTTTCTACCATCCTGACGTAACGCAGCATTGAACGGAAGCTCCTTATAAAGCACATAATGTTAAAAAACTTCAATGATTTTATTGATTGAACCAGCAAATGCACTTGAGTATATGCAGACAAACTATCCTGGCTTTCATGGTGCAGATATGAAAGAAATAATTTTCCTTACTGGAAAAATATGTGCACAGACTTGAATGTTAAATGGTAACAATCGATCATCCAATCACCTCTGACTAACTTTTCTGTCTTTAGAGGAAAAGCATTCACACACCATAATGTTTCTACTTTCATGTTTCACCATGGTAATAAAATGCTCATGGAGCAGTAATGTTTGGCCCTTGTGATGATTTTGGGTGGCCCCTGACTGAAGTTCAAGACCGGTTCATATTTGACTCTCCAGAAAAGCTGAAAAAGACACTTTTTGTAATTTCTATAGGATGAGATTTTCAAATTTACTGTATTGCTTCTTCGACTGAAAATATCCGTTACAAAACAGTATTTTTATTTTACAAAACGTGTTTTTATGATTTAATTTTTATACCGTAAATTGGACCACCTTTATTTTGTCTGAGACCCTTTTCCTGACCCACAAATTTTCTGTTTTCTACTTTGTTACAGTAAAATGTTGATACTTTTTTTTTTATTTCTAAGCAGATAAAAAGACAGCATTCACAACAAAATTGTGTTGCTTCCCTAATTGATGGGGAAAAGAAGTATGATTCCCAAATAGCATCAACTTGGTCATTTTGGGTGCACAAAGTTTGGACACCAATGAGTTTTGATTTAAAAGAGGAAGCAAGCTGCTTGGCTGGAGGTGAGAAGCCATGCAGTTTTAAGAAGGACAGAGATTCACTGATTGTATCAAAACAGCTGACAGTATAAACAGCAACTCAGAGCTCTGCCAGTACAGTTAGGTTCATACTGAAATCTGAATCTAATCAACAGCAAACAGACCGCAGACTGGGTGAAACAACTAAATTGTAAAGGTCCAACATGAATCTAGGTTGTAAAGTAAAATTTTCTAATGAGGCAAAAAGAAGAAATTTAAAGATCTGTTCACAGTAAATGCCGATCTTGGCAGTAGAAACAAGGAGTCGTCAAACAGGGGATGTTAGTCTACTGTCAGCACAGCTCCTGTCACCATAGTAATCCGTCTCTGGCTGGTCTATCAGGACAAAAACAGAGAGCCCTGTCAAACATAATCAGAGAAGGCCATGTGACCAGGGGCTGTTGTTCAGGACGTGCAGGTGGAAATGTTCAGCATCACTTAGACTCTAATAAGACAGGATGAAACAAAAACAAGCAAAAGAGAAAGAAAAAGAGAGAGAGAGAGAGAGAGAGAGAGGGGAGGGGAGTGGAAACGTTTAACGAAGGAGGTTTTCCCACACCATAAAGGCCAGATTAGCAGGTGTGCACCTCTGTGTGTGCTTGTATGTGTGGGGAGGACGAGTCTGCGTCTGCAGGCTGTGCGCATCTGCTGTGTGAAAGGAAAACATCGCAGCGGATGACAGTGAACTCGTTTACCCTTGAACGCAACGGCACACGGAGGGAGGGAGAAGGATACACAAAGAGTTGGAGCTCCAGCATAGAAAAACAAGAAAACACTTGTGAGGCGTGGACCCAGGAGGGGTGCAGGGAGTAAGGAAGGTTCTGGAGCAAGCAAAGAAACCTCAGCTAAATATCGCTTCATTAAATAAAGCCGAAAGGAAAATTAGTGTGACTTACAGGCAAAAGATCTAGATCCAAATTCAGGAGGATGAGGGCGCCTACACTACAGCCTGTTTTGGTGTCTTTTACACATGCAAATTACAGTTGTCAGTAATATTCAGCAAGGAGACCAAAAAAAGTCACTGATGTCACCAAAAGGTGATGAATCTTGTGTTTCAAGCACAACAAATCCATAGAATTATCCAAAAACTAGGCAGATATCCCATAATGTCTGAGCTTAAACTCATACAGCTGTGGCTCTACAGCTGTGTCAATGTGAACCATAACAAACAATAAAGCACATTCTAGGAAACACATATAATATTTAGTTAGGAAAATAAATACATGTGGAAATCTAATTCATTACAACTTAAATCGAATTTCAAAGATTAATTCTATTTCAGAGTACATTTAAACTGAGAAGTAATTTCCATGTTTTCTCTAGCAGAACTATTTTATTAAAAAAATAAATAAAATGTGCTGTTTATTTTAACAGCCTTTGCTCCCCATTAGTTAGCATGTGAAATATACTAACTATTGTTAGTTAGTATAACTAAAAATATATAAAAATACTAACTACTGTCAGTATTTTTATATATTTTTTGTTTCTTTGGAGTATAAGGTATTGAAAATAATAGCGTCAAAACGATTAAAATTATACTACTTCTAGGGTTTAAAATCAAGATTTTTTTTAATGTTTCTGGCTGGAAAAATGGAGCCATGGTGTGGAAATGGTTACCTTCCATCACTCTTATGAATAAAAAATTGTTTTTAAATTACAGTTTGAGTTACAAACTGCATGTCTGATAGTTAAATACCAGCTTTTGAACTTCATGCGACTCTGTAAAAAGAGATCTTTAGGACTATCAAACTAACCAATGTCATACATAACATTATCATAACTTTAATAATCAATGTTCTGTTATATGAGCAACATTGGATTAAATTACGTTTATCTGTTTTGAATCAAAGTAATAGAGACCCTCTAAAAATAACCATTCAGCAGAAATGCGGCTATTAGTGGGAAAGTATTTATTTCTCAACCGGAGGTGGATTTAATGTCGTTTATTAACTGCAAACATTATTTATTTAATTTTTTTTATTGCAGCTGAATCCGTACCTCCTTAGGACCGACGACAAGAATTACGACTCTGTTTGTGTGCAGGTAATTAACTGCAGAGAGCCTCACTGGGCACTGTGTCAAATGGCTACTTCTCAGTCATATGACTGTCCCTAAAATAAATGTAACCCATCGGGTTTAGTCGGACAGCCTCTCGAGCCCACTGTACACCACACATGCACCCGCTGCCCTCTCACACTCCAACACATGATACAGATACAAAGAAGGCATCTGTCCTTTGCACAGCGCAGCGCGTGAGCTGGTATGTTAAAAATGTGGAAATCTTCTGAATTTGACTCAGCAGGGGAAGCAGTGAGATGAAGATAGTTGGTAATCTTTGCAATGTAAACATTTATTTAGTAAATCCAATATTGTTTGTTTGAAATTAACAAGCGCTGACGTGTTTTAGTGAATAACAGGCTTTCTTTTAAGATGAGATGTACACGTGTGCTTGCATGAATAAGGCCGGGCGCAGTCAGAAAAACGACCCCGAGAGGGAAGGGTTATGGATCAGTTTCCGACAAAGACGAACATGTTGACTTCTCAAAGAGACAGCCTCAAATTCCTGAAGAGTTTTTACAAGCTTTGACCACCAGAGTCTGAACTCAGAGTCTCACAAGGGACAAACATCTTCAATAATTTGGAAAAGATCTACTATTTAAGAACCATAAGATCAGGGTTCCTTCGCTTTTTTCATGTAGAAATGGGAAAGATCCTTTACAGACATTTAAGAAAATAAAACCCTGAAGTTCACCATAAATTTAGATACACGTATAAGAATAGAAACAAGGAAGACATGAGGGAGGAAAGAAAGGAAGGATTAAAGGAGACAAGGAAGGCAGGAAAAACAGAAAAGAAATATTTAACAAAAGGAAGGGAGGGCACAACAAATAAAAAAGCAAAGACTCAAAGAGCGTGTCCTCAGCGAGTCGCAACACTAAGACTGATTCGAAGTTGCAGCGACCAATATCGTCTCTCTGTTCCTGTTTTCAATATAAACATCAGTGCAAAAGGCTGGAAAACATCCTGCAGTTTATCAGGAAAACCATGAACACATTAGATTATATCCCACTGTGATTTAGTTAATCTTCCGAGAATACGCAGAATCTGGTAAAATTGATTTTATATAAACTTTTCTGCATTGTTTTTGTAATTGTTTAAAGTTAACATTTTAATTTTAATTTCACAAATCCACTGTCCTGCAACTGAAAATTTTAAATGCTACATTTACCAGGTGCTAAATGTGTTTTCTTCTGCTCTACAAATCACAAACTAAAAATGTTACACATATAAAAAGTAAGTCATAATTTTAGAAGTAGAAATTGATTTTTCTCCTTTAAATCAAAGAAATTTTATCTTATTTCAGATTTTTTTGGCGAATGGTTTTTTCAGGAAGCTGATTTTTTACTAAAGGTTAAACTGAAGGTACAGACCCATTCCTAGATTAATCTGTTTAAATTTCCAAAGAAACATTTGTTTTACTCTATGACTTTTACTGATATTATCAAGAGCAAAGGTGCTCGTGTAAAAACTGCACAAAACTAAACTGATGCCTGGTTTAAATAAGCCAGACGCAAACTGTTAAATCAGATTGTTGCAGCATGGCGTAACAGCACAGTCTGTGTTTCTTTGTGTCTCCCACTCCCCATCCATCCCCCTCCTCACTCCAGCACATTTCTGTGCAGTGAGCAGAGTTTTAGATAAACAGTCTCACTCCTCTATCGAAGAATGAGAGTCGGAGGAGACGACATCAGAGGAAAGAGAAATAACCATCACCACCAAGCTATTTCAGTCCGTCACAGGACTGTGTTCCAGGCTGGAGAACAACGATAGTTACATTTCATGCTTTACACCCAAAAACATCACTGTTACGGACCCCTTGTGTTTTGTAGAAGCTGCTTGAATGTTATTTAAAATTCTTAAATTTCACTTATCATTAAGTGAACAGGGGAAGTTCTAAGATAAGCTTTTGTAGCTCATTTAACTGCAGTTGAATAACCTTCCCCGTCTTACAGTAGAAGATATGATGTGTAATGTTTAACTCAGACTGTAACCCAGCAGCTACAGCTGGTGGAAATGCATTTCTGGTATGTTGTGTCAAAATGGAGAAGCATCTGTGTTTAACGTATCAAGCAATATGGTAAAGGAGGAGGCATCTATCCCAATATGGAGCTTCATTTATGAAGCCTCAGGATCATCATCAGGTAATACTTTGAGTAAACCATCATCATTTCAATGATAAAGAAAAAATACTGAGATGTATGTCTGCAATGTGGTTTATATTCAAATGGGACAAACCTATCAAAACATAAACATACCTATGAACTTTCTATGAAACCTATAGTCTCTAACTGGCCAATAGTTCATGGGTAAAAGGTTTTAGCAGCTACATTTTCACATTTCTTGTGACTATATTAATTGTTTTTATAGTGAAGAAACATAATAAATCTATATATGCAAAAGCAGCATATAGTCCAATTAAAGTGTTTTTAATTGTCAAACCTGATCTTGTTTATGCTATTATTTCAAATATATTCAAAAGGTTGAGAGTCACTGAAATGGGTAATCATCTGGCTTTTCAGTATTTCACCAAGATTTTTTACCAAATGGAGTCAATCAAGAGAAACTCCGCAAATTACAATCTGTGGCTGATTATTTGGTCAGTCTCTACAATTTCTTTTATTCTTCTTATTACCAGAGATGAATATGAATGTTTAAGGCTGTCGCAATAAGAAATTAATCAATGAATTAAATGATAAATTAAAATGAGCTTGATAATTTCCATTCTGATGATCAATAATTTTGAAGGGCAATTTACAGAAAAATCATAATTCATTTTATTTATGGTTTTGATTGAGTGTGTTTTTTATGCTCTACATTTGTGTTTGGTTGTTGGGTTTTATTTTGGATGTATAAAATATATTTCAGTCTTCTTTACTAAACCAAAGTTTATTGGTCTTTGAGAGGGCAAATTTGCATGATTATACCATTATCAACATATTTCTTGAAAATAGTCTCAAAACAATATTATTCTTTATCGCAATAATCACTGGGACAATTTATCGTCAAGCAAAATTGGTTATCGAGACAGATCTGTAAATATTATTGTAGATCTATATATAATTCTAGGTCAATTCATTCACCTGGCTGCAGCTTATGACATATTTTCGCTTTGTCCTATAAAAAACACTTAATTCATTGACAGACTGCAAATATCACATCTTTGTCCTAAGATCTAACTTTTTATCATCAATTAGCTGTCTGAGGATCTGGTTCGTGGCGTTTGGAGAGTTATCACAGTGCACCAATCCTTTTTGAGATGCTCTTAAATAAATAAATTTGTTCAGCAGAGTACAAGGAGCTCTGCTTCACATCGTCACATCCTTCACCTCACTTACCATCATCATCCTCTTCTAAAACTATTTCTCTGTCTGATGAATTGGACCTATGGTGGGTTCCGTGGGGCCTACTTGGAATGCCCACTCTTGAACCTAAATGCCTTATACACGCATGGCCTCCTCATCTGGACACACACAAAACTTGCACTGTGCAGAAATGCACCAGTCAGAAGCTGAGAGATGAGATCCTGCAGAAAGCACACAGAGGCCAGGGTGCAAAGCAACACACACACACACACCTACATGGTGGGCCACTTCAAAGGCATTCCACAACATGCACAGCATTGTCGGAAAATGCCAATGTGCACTTCAGTGAAGAGTGCCTGTGAATCCAAACAGGCTACAGACAAACACAAACGGAGGGCAGCTCTTACAGTGCGGGTCTTTTGATTTGCGCCACTTCTCTTCAATGAAAGACGCTGCTCTAGACATTTTATTCCCATTTTAGCAATAATGGACAAGAATGTGTGGAAAGCATGTACTAATAAATGCATATGCACTCCTGAAAGACCTGAGCTCACAGGCTTTAAAGGAGCAAAAAGAGGGGGGAAGACTTCCGGTTGCACAACTTGTTTTTCAGGAGTTAGACTAAGACAATTCAGCAGTTGCTTCAGAAAACATTTCACTGATAAGTATGACTTCGATAGCTGTCCACGCTCATCAAGAAGCTGTGACAAGGAGCGTTTCTTATGAGACCTTCTGGAAGTGCAGTCGGCACATCATGACCGCTGCCCTGCATGTGGATTCAGAATGAAATATTTTAGGCATTTTGCTTGTTGTCCCCACCCCCACGTTTGCTGCAAACATCTTGAGACCCAAATATGGGCACTTCCCAGAGTACTCATGAACAGCCAATGAGACCTACCCTGAGAGACGCTGAGCAGGAGGGAGAAAGAAAAAAGAAAAACAGCAAGAAGGAAAGAGCTGTGTGTCTGAGACAACCCCTTCACTGGCCTCCATTCTGTCTGCAGACATGACCTGTGAATAGTAGTCAGATCACTTCCTCTCAAACCACTGAGAGCCACTCTACTGGAACACAACCAATTCCTGCCACTGCAACACTAAAGACAAGGAGAGGCAACTGGTTCATAATGAGCAGCTTCTTTAAGGTGATTTGTGGCGTTAGATCGTTGCCTGCTCACTGCTCTGCTATGAGATCATGTTCTGAGACACTTTGCAGACTTGTGCAACACATCATCCAACAACACTAAAAGCAAATTTCCCAAGGAGACATAATGTAGGCCAAAGGTTAAACCCCTGACAAACAATGAAAATGTTTGTTATTAATCTCCAAACACTCAAATGTTCAGCCTGAACAACTTAACTTTAAATTTACACACAAAACCCAAAGAAGGAAATAATTTGCATGTGATTATATATTGTCACAAAAGTGAAAAAAAAAATCTATTTTCTCATGTTGCAATAACTCATATTTCTCCTTTCTGTGTTAGATCTGAGCAGCTGAAAATTTTCACCCTGTATTTTCTAAAACAAGGTCATTAAGCAATCTGAAATGGGACTATTATCTCACTCAGTCGCTGACGCTTAACAGGGCTGTTAAATTTGCGCTCTGTTAGATCATTTCTGTAAAACCTCGGCTCATTAATAAGAAAACAACAACAAGCAGCAGAGACGTCCTCCAGAGAGGAAGAAGCCTTTACTGCGCTGTGATCTGGAGGTAAAGAGCAGCGAGGGTTAATCCACCACCTATGAAGAGACTTCTTAGTGTCAGTGGATAATTTGTTTACATTCAAGCTGCAGCAAAGCCGCATGTGTGTGCTTCTATGGAAAGCTCGTTTGGCATAAAATGCAAAGGCCCTTTAAATGCAATTACATTTTTAGTTGATCAAAATGCACATTTCAGCGATCTAGAATAAAAATCCTTTCAGCCACTGATAGAATTTTAGACAGGAATGCTCAAAGGTTGATGATGATATTAACAAAAGCATGCAATAAAATATCATTTGTTGAGATGAAATCCCCATTTTTAATCACCCTTGACTTTCATCATGGCTCCCATGAGCTTCAGCATCTCGGTTACTGAAAATCTACAAAACGTGCGGAAATCAGGGACAGGAAACACAACCAGTTACATTGTTGTATTACCAGTAGCAATCATTAACCGAATGAAAATATTTCAAAACTAAAATCTGCCAGAGGTATGAACAATTTGGGAAGTTTATACAGATTTTGAGCATATTTAGTTTCAATTCAGAGTACAAAATAATAGGTCCTATATAAAACAAATATAAAGGAGTGTCATTTTAAGTGTATGGCACAACATCCTGCCCTATCCAACGATGTCTAGCGTCGCCATGAGAGGCCTCGCTGCTGTTCACGGGGCTACTAATCAATCCTGCTGTTCCCAGTTTGGGCTCGCTGCCGCAGACCACCCTGGTCCAGCAGCAGCGACTAATCCGACCCTGGGGTCGCAGCTACGAGCTCAGGCCCCCGAAAACACACCCGGGGCGGCCGAGGGGGTGTTCGCATAACAATCCTCCAAAGCACAACGGGAGACTATCAATTATTATTACGCAGCCGCAGCAGTTGAAATTAACGAGCTGCAACAATTAAGAGACGTGCGAAGAGTCTGGGCATGCGCGGAACCGTAGGCGAGGGTCTCGTGACAAGAAAAGAAAAACAAAATAATTTATTCAGTGATACTAAAAGGGGTTATGTTAAATGTATCTCTAAATATTCACACCGTTAGGTTTCTCTGGAAAAAAAACAAAAAAAAAAACAAGCAAGATTTTAAACATTTTTGTGTTTACAAAAAAAAATTCACAATAGCAATAAATTATATTAGTAATAATAATTATTATTATACTTACTTTCACCGTTTATTAGCCCACACCGGCATATAACACAGGTACAGAGGATAAAAAACACCAATTGTGCTCGCAGCTTCAGCGTCAACCTCCTCATTTTGATTGAAGTTGTGCTCTCTCTCTCCCTCTGAAGGTGTTTAGGAAACTCCAATCCTCAGGGGAGGGGGAAATGTTTATATTAGAGCAGATATCAAGTTGTTTTCCCTCCTCAGGCAAGTTTGTGATGTGCGCCCTGGTATATATGCGTAAAGAAACAACTAAATTATATGATCTTGGGTTCTGGTAACACATGTGCGAGTGAAAATCATTTTCCACAAGTGAAGGCGACAGTCCCCGTTCATCTGTTTTGATGTTGATGCTCCAATAAATACAGGAAAAAAAAATGTAATTATCCCTTAGTTTGGAGGTGTGCTGTCGTGTGTATCTTCCACTGAGATAACAGAGAGTATTTTCCAGCTGAAGTTAAAAGTCTCCAGGATCACCGCTGCAGCTTCTTCCTTCTCGTCTTCTCCCGTTTTAAGACCAATGGAGGTACATCCCAGGAAACTCCCAGCAGGAAAAACGTGCAGTTTTTCCCCCACCGTCTCTCTCTCTCTCTTTCTCTCTCCAACACTACGACCTTCCTCTGAACTCCTTCACCCCCGCTGACCACCGCGCCGCAAACGAATAACACCCATAAAATAAAAAAAATACCAAACTGGGGGAAACGGAGCAGACGAGACGAGCGTCACCTTTTTAAGCAGAAACCTTGAAGACTGAGGTGGAGGGGGAAAAAAGAAAGAAAAATGTAATGTTTAGCCTGGTGTAGTGAGAAAAGTCTCCACCACGCCGCTCCGATGCTTTTTTTCCTCTCAACGATGGAAGGGGGGGGGGGTAGCTAATGTTAGCTGGCTAATCCAAAACAAACGAGGTTTCGGCGTCGGCGGTAGAGTTGGAGATAATTTTAAAAAGCGCACAAACACACTAAGTGAGTATCCCGTGTCAGAGAGTCCACAAAAAAGGAGGTAAATCCGAGTAAAAAGACTCAAAAATACGGGGGCAAGTGGAAAAACTTGGATTCCCGTTGCGTTTGGAGCTCGCTCTCCCTCAGGTTCCCCGTTTCCGTCTCTCTTTCTGCGAGCCTCTCCACCAGTAAACAAGTCCTGCCAGTCACCTCAGCTGGGCCGCGGTCTGCGGGAAAACACGGAGAGAAAAGTCCGCCTTCTCTTCCTCCGCCCCCTCCAGCACAGCCTGGATCCGGACCGACTGTCTGTCCGCCAGGTGGGCAGGAAACAACACAACAAGAGCGCCCCTGTCACCGGAATAACACCGTCTGCAAACTGGAGCCTAGTTACATGTTAATACAAACAACACACAGTTTTAGGATTGGAAGGTCTATCTTAATGAAATGAAATGTCTCAAAACCATTTTTAGGGAAGAAGTAAATAGAGAAGAAATAATGTTTTTGGTAAATGTGCCTTTACTGAACAGTCTCTTCTCTCTTTTGTTTATTTTTATAAACTTTATAAAATAAACAACTTTACCTTTAACTACTGTGACACCTGAATTTCCTCACTGTGGAATAATATATTGTATATCTGCTATATTCTATTTTAAAACAATTGCTTCTCATTCGTCCTGTTTTAAACCAATGCTCTTAATATTCACATTAAGGCACTTTTTAAGATTAGCGGGTTCATTTCCAGCATATGTGGGATCCTATTTGGTTCCAGTTCAATTGAAGTTGATTAAATTTATTCTAATATAAATGTACAATATATCTTTCAACTGCATGGGATATTCAAAATTAATATTAAAAAAAACTTGATTAACGGTACATTAACATTCAGTATTTTAACAAAACACTAAGGTTTTTATTGAACTTAAAATGAGAGTAGGCTAAAACAAGTAATAATTTCTAGATTTCGTTTTGAAGATTGAAGTTTGCCAGCACAAATTGCACCCTGGGAGCCTTTTAAAACAGTGTCTACCTGCATCAGATGCCTGACCAAACAATTCTTGAATTGTAGTGCTGTCACAAAAACTCAATTAGCCCCCAGATGGATGCAGAGACCCCTCATTTAGTAGGATTTAGATCAAGTTACCTATATTTTTAACTTATCTGGAAGCTTTGCCCGCATGTTATTGACAAAATTAATGCCTGCCGACATAACCATTTTAGTTAATTTCAGCTTTTACGTGGGTTTTTTCACACTGCATGGAATATGGGGCTGTAGGTCAACATGCAACATGCTATTGTTATGTTAGGTAGCTTAACGATTTAGCTAATTTTAGATTTTACATTTCGCCTATTGAATGGAGTATGTTGCCCTAGGTCAAGAAACTCATAATAGACAATACTGTTTTAACTATAGCATTAGTTTACAGCTAATTTTAGCTATAGATTTTTTCACACTGCTTGGAGTATGTTTCTCCAAGCAGTGTGATAGCATACAAGCTATCATTAGCATTTCAGCTACCTTGAGCTTAAAAACTGCTGCAACCTTACAGTTTAGCTTTGTAGGCAGTGTTCTGCACTAATTTCTAATACCCCTTAGCTGCGACTTTTGCATTGACTAAAAGTTTTCACTTCTCTTCAACAGTTTTTCTATACATGTTTTGTAGGTTCTTGCTTTTTTCTGCTGCACAAGCAGCATTCTGCAGAAATTTGTAGTATTCTGCAGAAATGTACAGAAAACTACATTTCTGTACTTTTTCTGTAGATGACATCAAAATATTCTGCAATTTTGAGTAGTAATCAACATACAGCTTTCAGACTGCATTTTGTTGCTAGCTTTTAGCTTATTCAAAGCTTCTGTGTACACAGAACAAAAGAACAGCAGTTCTTTTTTAATTTATGTAAGTGGTTTTATGGTGTCAGTGACACTTTAAGGAAATTCCATTTGCCATAAAATATGAAGGACCTTTAAATGTTACATTTTTAGTTGATCAAAATAAACATTCCAGTGATGTATAATAAAAAATCTCAGATTTTAAACTCTCTAAATCTAGTGATGATATTACCAAAACAATGCAGTTGCAATGATATTACTTTATTTGGAATACCTTTAGCTTCCTAGACTAATCAGGTTTTTCTTAGAGGATAGTTATTGTTAACAGTGATATTCCTGATAAAGCTGTGTCCTGGGAAATTTGCAACACATAACAACACCAAAGCCTCAGATGGGGAAATACATTTTTTTTTCTGAAACAAACATTTAATCAGAAGGATGATTAGCAACTGTTTTCTGATACAGCAAATTTATTTTATATCAGTCACACTTAAGTCTATGTGATGTACATTATTTTTGCACTACAAAAATATGTTCCTGAGTCAGGAAGACACACAAAGTTCTGCCATCTTTGCATAACAAATATCCCCCTATTAAAGCATGTCCCATAAAATTGACGGATTTTAACTGTAAACAAAACCTGGGAATTTTCTTCCCACCTCTGCGGTCCTGCCACCTGTGCTGTTGCTTCAGAATGGAAAAATAAATAGATTATTTATCACACAGGGGTGCAGTTTGTCCGGCTGGATAGGTGCATGTGGCTCTGCGGGGCTGCGGCGCAGGGGCAGGCTTCTTGTTAATCTGAGGAATGTTGTTGCCCAGTGAACGGAGTAAATGAGTTCCTAGTGAGATTAAATGTCACAAGTCTGAAGGACTAAGGGTTGGGGAATCTAGTCAAAACAGATCTCTTTGTGGCAGTCACGCTATCTGATGCCAACTGGAGACGCGCACCTCCCTCTTCACACTTGTCCCACTTCCTCTCAGGTGCTGAATATCACTCCGATCTCTTTCCCTTTTCTGTGGGTGTAGAAGAGGTCGGATGAAGAGCTTTCTATCGCACTAACCTACCTAGAGAGTTGCTGTATGAGTGCATGCATGCAGCACTTGTGCACCACTACAGTCCTGCTCCTGCTCAGTTGTACTACAGCTTAAATTCAGTAGGTGGCACTAAAAATAACAACCAATTCACTCATTCCAAATGTCAAACAGGGACAAAGGGATACAATGTTGAGGGTAAATAGGATTAAATTCCACCAAAGGGGCAACCGAGGGGAGCTTTGCACCCTGTCAAATGAACAAAATGTGATTTTATCAGCATTGTGCCGCTGTAGGAATTCTTAAGCTTGCAAATGGGGAATTTAAAATCTTTAGGGTGTTTGAAATTCCTGTAGTTTTTCCAAAGAGATCACCTCCAACATTCACAAAGACGCTATTCTCCACATGGATATTGTTAAGCAGTAGTGCCCGTCAATAAATGAAGGCAGGGCTGAGGCGTTTGATTGGATTTGGAGCGATGTGAATAACACAGAGTGGGAAGTAATTTAGGAAGCATCAGAGTCTTTTACTAATCCAGTGTTGCAGGTTTGTTTTGTTTTTTGTTTTGTTTTTTTATGTATTAAATTCATCCTAAAAATAAGGCTGAGATTAATTTCTCCCATCGATTTCTGTTTTTCTTTTTCCAGTTCTGCATTTTTGTAAATGGAAAGAATTTTCTTTCTTTGATAATTTTTGATTGTCCAAGTTCCTTAGAATTTGCAGCGACATTGCTGGAGTTATTTGAAAAAGTATTTGCACCTTTTAAACTGTTTTTTCTCACAAAATTTGTTAAATTATGTCTATAAAAGACAGCAAACAGATGTACAAAAGGGAAACCCTGGAAAGAAATGACACATTAATGTCTAAGAACAACTAATTTAATTTAATTTAATTTAATTTAGACAGTGAACATTAATAAACATTAGAATTCATCGCAGCATAAATATGCAGGAAATAGCACAATAACTAAATTTCATCCATTGTTCTAAGATAAATAAGCACACAATACAAAACACCTCACTATACAATTCACAAGACAGAATGCAGTACATATTGTACTACTAAAAAAAAAGAACAACATCAATGAAAGAAAACATTTATACCCAAGAAATAACTAATCTACAGACAGAAACAGTATATAAACAGGATACGAGACACTCCTCTCTAAGCAGTGGAAGGCATTATGAATGGGCACATAACTGGTTTACTTTTTAAAAAATGGAGTTTCGCTGTCTCTGATAGGTGCTGGTACTATTAGCACTAATTTTGGTTAAAAATTAATGAGAAACAACTAATGTTTTTAAAAGTAGACATGATAAGAAATGATAGTTTTAGTAGTTTAAAAAAAAAAAATTGTATTGCGTTTTCAAAACAGAATGACATTAAAAGTGCCAGTACTATCTTTTCAGATATTTTGTCGTCATTATATTGGAAGCTTCATGCTTTTTTTTTTTTTTCCTTACAGAAATTTTCATCAACATTCCATAAAGGAAAATGTGTTCCTCCTCTTTCTGCAAAGGCTTTAGGTTTTTGTTTATTTTTAAAACTTAAAAAGAGAAACATAATTGAGATACTATAAAAAATAAAACATTTCCTGTAGTAAATATGTATTGAAAATTATTATCATTTTTTCAAACGGTAACATTCGTTTTGATCTTGAGAAACTGAGGTTTAAAATGACTCTTTGGACTATAAAGGTTGCAGACTTCTGGTTTAGATCAGATCATGTAGTGTTCAAAAGACCCAGTCAAGGGTCAGTTTTAAATTGAATTGGAAATATGAAAATCTCTCCATTCAGTCTGACTGGGTTTGGGCTGTTTATACAAAAAAGAAAAAAACAAAAAACTGCATTGAACTCTATAAACATAACGGGATGAAATAGATCCAACAGATACACAAAGGATCAATGGTACAAAACTTTTTGCCATGAACTAAAATTGTGATATATTTCAAATTCACAACATAATTGCATTGTCTTGACATTATCATCATTAAATGATTGAATATTTATGAGATAATCTGTCTTTCCCTTCATGACATTGGGTGGTTTGTAAATAATTCACTGATGCGTTATTTTCATCCCTGGCAGAGATTCTTCCATTGCACAGCTTTTCCCAGATGCCAGATTTTTTGTATAAAATAAGGTCCAGAGACTGCTGTGGTTGGAAAGACTGAGTCCATCTCCAGACTCTGATTTTTATAAAACAAAGAAGCTCAGTTGTTCACTTTGTGGTAACAAACTGGTGGGTCTCTTTTGTGATTAATATGATATTATTGATTCAGACAACATGAACAGGACGCCAGAGGTAATTCAACATTAGGCTCTGCGGAAAGTAAACGTGGCTACTTTAAAATTTGTCAAATTTGATGTGTTTGTGTTCTTATGCTGAACCCCTAATGGTGAATTTGTTAGGAACAGAGCAGCAGAGTCTATGCACCTTAACTGTACACAATAAATTAAAAAGCAGCAGATGCATGCATTGACATTCTCTTCATGCATTTAATCTAAAATGTTTGTAAGACTGCATGCCTTACACTCACACAGATGAGGGTTAAAATGATTTCCACTGACTCTTTCTGCAGCCGCCTGAGCTGCAGCTAGTAAACAGAAGGATTAAGACATTTCTGGGGAAAGAGCATCTTTCCTTTGTCCAAGTGGAAACCTCAGTAATTAGCTGTCAGGGGAAGGCAGGAGGTAGCGTTCGGTCTCTGTGTGTGTGCATGTGATTGGCTGGGTCCACCAAGGAGAGGGTCACGGGTTTAGAGATACAAAACATGCTGGGATTATCCTCTTCAGCCCATTCCCTGTGTTGTTGATTTGCTCCTTTGTGCTCTCTGCTTCTGCACTTCAAACCCTCCTGTTTATGGTTCAGGAAATGCAAAAGCATCTCTCCTTTCTGACTCCACATCTGACGCTAAACCACTCAACCAGCATGTCATCATGTGTATGATACTGTGGGCACCCATTTTAATATTTGTCCTTTGTCCTTTGTTAGTCTTT
Source organism: Xiphophorus hellerii (assembly GCF_003331165.1). Taxonomy (NCBI): domain Eukaryota; kingdom Metazoa; phylum Chordata; class Actinopteri; order Cyprinodontiformes; family Poeciliidae; genus Xiphophorus; species Xiphophorus hellerii. The sequence continues at coordinate 14,035,540 of NC_045680.1, forward strand.
GAGTATGAAAAAGTGTTTTCAGTTTTCTTTTTTTAGGTTCAAAGTTCAAAACAGAGTGCCTTGTAAGTGCCTTTTAATTTTTTTATTGTTTTCTGTGTTAAAACCAGAAACTTTCATGTATTTCATTGGGATTTTTGTGATAAATCAACACAATGTTGTGCATACCTGGAAAGGAGAAGGAAGCTGATTTAAATTATTCAAATGAAACTTGAAAACTTTGGTGAGTATTTGTATTCAATCCACTTAGCCAGAAACGTGGAGACTCATATTTCAACTAAAAGACAAAAATACTAATTTAAAAAAATGAACAAAATGTGGATCAAGAGGAAGAAATTTTTTCACATAAAAATAGCTCCACCTGCTCAGTCTGCTCAAAATAATTCAATCTGATTGGATGAAGATCTTGCCCCAGACTGTTAATTGGATTTTGGTTTGGACTTTGACTTGGCCACGTTTAATATATATTATTCAATCAAATCCTTTGTGGACCTGATTTCATGTTTAGGGTTGTTGTCCAACTGGAAGATGAACTTCCACCACTGTGTCTCTGGTCTTTTATACAGTCTAATAGTTTTCCTTCTATCTGTCGTCTCATTAACTCTGACAATCTTCCCTCCCTTTGTGAACAAAAGTTTCCCTCAGCATGATACGGTCTCTGTTCTGCTTCTGTTTAAACTTAGAAAATGAATCTGTAACAACCACACATTCTTTAGTTTTTAAAATGAATGCAACATTTTAAACTCCAGTAGAAGAAAATATTAAATAGATAATATATTCATAGTAAATTTTGGTTGATTGATGCTTTACAGGAGGCTCATTTTCCCTTGAGAATATAAAAACGTAAGAGGTAGAAAACAAATGTTCATGGCTTTAATTATCTGGTTCGACAGTAGCTGACTTTAACATGAATAATTAAAAATTGGAGTTACTTTGTGCAGTAAATGTGCCACTAATGCATATAACATTGTCACAATTCAGCTATAAATAAATCCTTTAGTTGTTAAATGTCATGATGTCGGACTGCAGAATAGTTTCACTTTTCCTGCTTCAGTGCAACATTTTGTTCAGGCACTGAAGTATCTTCTTGATCTAATTATGTCTTTATAAAAAGGTGAGTCATTTCACTACTGCTCTGGATGGTGACTGCATTCTTCTAATAAACAGTTTCTGTGTCAAACTGCAAGATGTTCTTTGTGAGAAACATAACTGCGTTGGCTTTGAGCTGGATAATTGTTAGCACATATGACAATCTAACCTTCATTTGTTTTTCTGTACGTCAGTCTGAGGAAGTTCATTCTTCACACTCCCTGAAGAGAAGATGTTCAGGACGTGGTAGCCATTTTGTTTTCTAAGGCAAAGGCTTCACGTCCTGTTTGGGGCAGTTGTATCTCTTATGTAATGTCCAGAAATATAGAAGTCTGCCTTCACTCATGTTATTTCCTTCATCATGTATTTTCTGTGACGTTGAACACACAACTTGCCTCCGTTTACGTGGTTATGGACTCATCCTCTCCTCCCTGTTCTGTCTCAAGAATGACCTTCCACCCAACCTTTTGTACTTTTGTCCTCTTCATTTTCACTTCACGTGTGAAATCAAATATTCCCTTTTCTCACACTGACGTGCTCCTCAAGGCCCCAGAAGTCAGAGTGCAGGGTTTCATGACCTGTTTTATCCCAGATAAGAAGCTGGGAAGGAAGGCCACTCCATCTGAATATGCTTCCTAAGAGGATGTGTCACTGACAGCTTTATCCACATATTGTAAGAGTGACAACAGAAAGCAATACATCCAGGAGGAAAAACTCCTTAAATACAAAGTCAAAGTCACAGGTCTTGGGTCGTGGAAAGGACTTCAGGAAGATGAAGTGGACTGGACAATATCAGACGATGGCTCTTCTGTTTCCTCTCAAGTCCAGACTGGATGGACGCTGTTGTTTTGTTGCTTCTTTTCCCATGTGTAAATTTACATGTGCAGCCACGCATGCACAATTTTACATACACATGACTAAAAGGATATGTAATGCATTGAAACTTTTCATTTTGGGCTGGACCACGTAGTGGCACATGTTATGTTTAGATGAAATGCTGCAGTGCTTCACTGTCTCCCATTGGAGGAAGAGACCTGAATGGTGACTTTGTGGAGCAATAGCCAGTAGATAGTATCTTACGCAAACATGAAAAGCAGTGGTGCCACTTACTATATTCTATCAGTTCAGTTTTAATGCTTTGAAGATGCTTGAAGTTATTTTTCCCCACAGAGTTTTAGTTTTTGTGAATATTTATTTATGCAGTCATTTTACTTACAGGGAACAGAAAAATAAAATCACACCACTAGGCTTACCCTGAAGTATTGAGTCCTTGTTACAACATTTGACCAATCATACAGATATTATCAAAATATTTGAATGCAAACTGTGATATCCAGCATCGGTGGTTTGGTTTCAACGTTGCATTTGAAAACAAAGATACAAAACTCCTGTTATCATGAACTAAAAGATGACTAAACTAAATGCACTGGACAATAAAGGAGAAAAAAATACACCTTTAGTTTCACCCTTAGTTCAGGATCCAGGCAATTAGATTCCTACCAGGGAAGGAAAATGTCTCGTGAAATCTACCAGTAAAAGTTTCCTTCTGAAATTTAGGAATAGCCAGCCATCCTTTACACCTGAGAAAAAGAAGGTGCAGGACCTTCAGGTGGTAGGCTTTGACCCACCTTGGAGAGCCGGAAAAGCTACCTGATGAAGTGGATCGACCTGGGAATTCTCTAGGGGAAAAAGCAGGAACAAGAGTTTGGGAACAGAAGAGGTGGACCTGCTGTGACTCCCCAGGGGAATTCAGGAAGAGCGTGAGGTATCAGAGCAAAGTTAATGTAGCAAAACCACTGTGGACATTAGACAGTCACATATGGAGTCCATTATTCAGCCCATTTATTACCCACTAAACCCTCCCATATGCATGTTGGTGGGGTTTGGACACCTCACTCAGAGGGGACACAAGGTGGTAATTTTTCATCAATTGAAGAAATTATTAACTTAAAACAAGCTCATTTTTTCTTGCTAAAAAGTTATCTAAAAGTTAGTTTTGTATTATTTCAAGTGTACAAAGATATTTACACTAGAAACTAGACCACAAATATGTAGTAAGATTTGCGTTTTTGGTAGTTAGCACCAATATATGTGTTTAAAATATAATATTTACAGCAAAGTTGTATCCTTTTTATGGTTTACAGCAAACAATTGCTTTTCTTTCAGGTGCCTTCGCAAAGCAAACCCTTGTCACCACACATGGATCGACTGGAGCCAAATAGGAGAAAGGGGAAAACACTTAATGACTTCCTCAGAGTGAGGCAGGGTTACGGGATAAATGCAGCAGCATTGTATTAGTGTTTACAGAGGAACCAGACCTAACTGCACACCACCCATCCTGGACGCAGCAAATGCCACATCCAAGGTGAGAACTGTTTCTTCTCAGAGGATCAAAGCCGGATTGCGATTTTCGTGGCAGCATCAATTACAGGGGAACAGAGGAATAACTGCTACTCTTGATGGTAACTTGGCCTCGGGCCGGTACAGCTATTTCCTCCTCCTCAAACAAAATTACAAGTAACAAGGCGGGCAAACAAACTGCCAAAGTACTTGATTAGTTTCCTCCACAGTGTACCTTTTGCTCTTGTTATCGGCCCAGTGGAATGAGGGCTAAGTACGAGCTGTTTGTCACTTGCTTGGCATTTCGGTCAGAGGTGTGTGCCCGTGTTTACTTATGGCCTATTCTTTTCGGTTACCGAGTTGCAGAAGCAAGGCTGCAAGCGTCCGCTCTTCTCACATCCTATTTCTAGCTGCAACCCCGGGGCAAAGCACTTCAACATCCTGAAGCTCAGACCTGACTGACCACAACGCTGCCCTCTGACCTCCGGGAGGCCCGCTCCCTAGAAGCTGAGAATGGAAAGAGGAACTTGGGGAGGGGGGCTGCGTTATGTCGCAGAACTTCCCACAATGACAATAATAAAAACAGTGTTTGTTTACGTTCTCACATGGAGACGGATGAGGAAGTCGGGGATCAGGGGAAGTCGGATGGGTGTAAAAGTTCAGCAAGAGATTCACAAACTGCGGCTTTAGAGTTATGCAAGCTGCAAGTATTGAGATGGGGTTTAAACTTGACGCAGTACCAGAGTGTGTGCTTCTGCATGTGTGTGTGGTGATTGCATGCCTAACAGCAGCCAAATTTGAACGCACAGTGTGTCTGCTCTCTTTAAATAAGCCCCGGTTTAAAAATAATTGGAGGAAAATAGCCAAATTAGAACATAAATACTCAGTGTGCAAAAATAACCAACCTCACTAAGGATGCTGGTAAAGATTAGACAGGTGGTGGCTGTTATCAGAGTGACATGTCGCTGCACATCTTTAAACACTGACTTGTTTGGTGAGTTTAATTTTAAATAGCAGCGGTTGGTTGTTTGCTTTAAAGGCATTTTGGGATGTCAGCTATTCCTAAAATTTGGGACTTTTTCCAAACACATTCCTGGTGGCTTTTACAAGTTGATGCAACACTTGTTTTCACTTGTGTGATGCACAGATGTCAATGCCAGAGAGGGAGGCGTGGTTAAGGTTTCCACACCTCCAGTCACACAAATGATAATTTAAAGTTATATGATTGAGCCCCTAAAGGGTCACAGTTTGGACAAATATTTCACTTGAAGTACTTCCAAGATCTGTCCCAGAAATAACAATGTTTCACAAGAAGTTGAAGTAAATTAAAAGCGTTACAACACTACCTGCTAGCCTGCAGTACTGTGACGAAATATTGGCCTCCCTATTAATCTCTTCTCTTTGTGCTCCAATGTCACACTCAAATGTTTCAGATCTTAAATAAAATCAGTTCAAACATTTGAAATACAGCATCTAAATTAATAATTGATGTTAATTAGGTCTCTTCAAAACCTGGGGCGCTGCAAAACTCTAATATTTTTGAAGTTAAAGTCACAAACCGGTGTTCAGGATTTTGTTCTCTAGAGAGCAGAGTTCATGGTCCCATCATTTGCCACAAGTCGTCCGGCTCCTGAAGCATCAGCTCATCCTCAGATCACTGCGCTACCACCACTATGGTTGACTGTTGTTGTGATGTTCTTTTTCTAAATTACTTTGTTAGTATTTTACCACATGTAACACAAAGCTCATCTTCCATAAAGTTTTTTTTTTTTCTCTTTTCCACCAAATATGTTCCCATTAAAATGTTTTAATTCTTAGTTTTGGCGTTCTTTTAGGTATGCATCCACCATGGACCGTGCGATCAGATGAAATGTCTGCCCAATATATTTCTTTTTGTTGAGCCATCAACACCAACCTGCCTGGTTCTGTGGTGACCTTCTGGATTTATTATTGATGAACTCTTGGATGAAGTCTGCGACAGACTGGCGACCTGTCCAGGGTGTACCCCACTTCTCGCCGGAAACGTTCGCTGGAGATAGGCACCAGCACCCCTCCTGACCCCACTAGGGACAAGGGTGTTAGAAAATGGATAGATGAATGGATTAAATTTGTTAGGCTGGCCACTGCCAGGAAGGTTACATGTTTTCTCCATTTTCTCTAGATCAGGCTAAAATTTGTTGCTTTTTAATATTTTTAGCAAACAGAGAGATTTAAGAGATTTTTTTTGTTTCAACAGGTCAAGCAGCGATCTGGCCTGGTAAACTGAACTCAGCTTTCATGGTAATTCATGAGTTAACAATTGGAAGAGATAACTTTTTTAATTAAAGTGAGATTTTGAAGGAAATATCATCTTGAGGCACTTTACAAAAAAAAGTAATTTCAGTTCAACCACACATACATTCCAATTAATCCTTGTTATCAAACAGTGCATCAAGATTATTTCATTATTCCTATTAATTTAAAACTTTTATATCTAAGGAAATGCAGCAGATTGCACAAAGTCCAACTTGTAATTTTGTATAAGCCCAGGTTGTTTTAGGTAGTGATTTATCTGTCAAAAAACCCCCCCAAAATTGCATGCTTTTGTGTGTTCACTCAGATTATTGTCATATTGATTAATGGAGATAAACAGGAGCTGAAGAGAAGAGCTGCATGCTGAGGCAAACAGCTAAAACTGAGTAAAGATGTCAAGAAGAGAGAAGAAGAAGACACCAGATTCACAACGAAGACATACAGCAGCTGCAGTATTACATGCATACCAGCCAAGTTTACCACAGGATGGTCTCCTTTTCAGATTGAAAGCTTTCATGGTGCCATGACATTTCCTAATGCAATAGTAACAAAGGTGACCGTCTGTTTTCCAGATTTCATTGGAAATTCATTCATTTTCACAAACACTGAGTCTTCTTAATACAGACCATCACTTCCAGTTTGCTGTCACGATTATTGCAACAGTATCCTGGACGAGTCTCCTTCTACTCTTCAGTATAAATTACAATAACAATGAATTTATTTATGTTGCGCTTTGAGTCAATCTGCTGTGCGTAACACTGACCAGCTGTTTGTGTTGGATGTAAAACTGAAGATTTTAAGACACTCAACTTCAGGAAGGAAATCAATAAAATGAACAAAAACAACACAATCAAATTTATGGATCAAAGTGCAATTTAAAAAGCAAATTCAAAAAGAGAGACCAGCATGCAATTAAAAAAAAACATGACATGTTTTTATAGGACAAAACAATTAAATAAATTGTATTTGGATTGAAAACAGAAGTCATAGTTTGTTTTCTGTCCTGAAGGCTGCACTCAGAAAGCAACATGTTTATAAAAGCTTCAGATTTTTGCTAAAATGTTGCACTTCTTGTTTTTGCAGACTGTCACCAACCATCTGGCTGGCCTTGAAATACCACCTCTGTGCTCAAAACAATGTGCTGAATGTTGCTCAAGCAACCGTTTGGTCTCAAAAATGTTCTCACAAATCATAACTCATGCTTTTTTTTAACTCCATGTTGGCCTAATTGTGATTAAATTTGTCTCTAAGTTGAGAATTTGTAAACGTAATTTTCTAAACGCCATAGAGAGAAACTAGAGAGAAGTCCTTGAAGGCTGGAACGCGGCCCTGGCCTGTTATCCTGTTGTTAGCAGGACTTGTCCTGCACCTGCTGTTGTGATGAGGCTAGCAGTGAAGCAAACTGAGAAACTCCTCATTCCAAGATGTATTAAATAACGTATTGTATTTGTGTTTAGACTGAGCTGGAAAAACATGCACTGCATCCACATCACCTGCAGCTCTTCTTTTTAAAGGAGAAGTTCAACATTGGTGCTTTTCCTATTTTCCAGCCTGAGAACTAAAGAGAAGAACACTTTTTAGTTCCCAAAAAAAACAAACAAAAAAAAAACAATTATAGCAAAATCTAGACTTATTTCATGTGACTGAGGTCAAACTGTTGTGTTCACAGCCAAATAGACTTTAAAAACTGGAGGAAGAGTTAAAAGGAAATAAATGATATATATTTTTTAAAAAACTAAAAAATATCTAACAAAGAAGTGACAACAATTTATCCAGAAGTTAAAATAAACCAGGGATGCTCAATCGCGGGAAGCTTTTGAGTCGATCTCTGCAGTAAGTGTCAAACTCAACGCCGCCAGGACGCTGAGAGCAGCACTTCCTCTTCTGACAGGCTTATCAAAAATATTCACAATATTAAGTTTTAACAAACAAATGGCTTCTACCATGATAATTATGTGAAATTAAATTAATTACATCCAAAATTCAGAAGATTTGCCCTTACCTTTACAGAGCTCTTTGGTTCCTCCTATCAGTCTTTTTCATATTGACGTCATCAAACCAAATTTCAGATCTACCATAACTGACTGACACCTGCTGGCCTCAGGTTTGCAACCAGCTTCTGACTGAGAAACCAGTAACCTCCTCCCAGTGTCAGAATCTCACTGAGGAAGAAACTGCATTAGGTTTTCTATCCCTTTATTATTTCTGATATAACTGATGTATATTCACATAGAAAATAAGTCAATAGGGTTTAATTTACTATTTTTATGTATTTGTGTCTTGAGGTAGATCTCAGCCGGCTGGTGAGAGAAAACGTAGATCTTAGTCTCATAACGTTCGATGCTTTAAACGAACCACTGTTATAATTATTATAAAATGTCACATCCAAAAATCAGAAAAGCTAATAATTTATGTTCAGGAGTCCAAATAAATGTTTTTTTCTTCAGTCTGTTCAACAGCAGAGTAGTGGAAATTTAAAGATGCAATTCTTTGACCAAACTCAAAAGGGCGGCGCTATTTGTTTAAAGGATGTAGTTCCACAGTCAAACACAAGGACGGCGCTGCACACTTAGAGTTTTGTTGGTAAGTGTGCTGTTAATTTACCGTACTTTTTTCTGACTTTACTGGCTCATGCTAGTAAAGTCTGTTTGATGATGCTTCCACTGGGACACTGTGTGTTTTAAAGGCTGTAATTCCAAATGTTTAATGGACTCCGAGCTGCTAAGTGGTTTCTGAAAACATCGTAAATGGATACAAATACAGCAACATTTGTTTGAGGCATTTATATTCTCCTGATGTACGTTCAGTACATAAACCTCCACCAGTGATGGTTGGAGTCACACATCAATGTTGGTAATATTTTATAGTTTAAATAGAGTAACATTTGTGGACTCCGTTTTAGTAATGAGTTGTACTTTAATCAATTATTTCCACATTAACAATGTTGTACTTTTACATTAACAAAATGAACAAATAAACAAAATAAAGTGTTAGCATTTTGACAGAAGATTATTTTTTACCTCCCAAACTATGCTCCTAATTTTGCTAAATAAACTTGAGTCTGTATCCCCATTTGTTTGTCACATTTCTGTCAATTATTAATTATTATTGCCCTAGAGCACATGTCAAATTCAAGGTCTGGAGGTCAAATCTGCCCCGCCGCAGGTTTTTATGTGGCCCTCTAGACTCCAAATTACATCAATAACTCCCTCTAGTTTTTCACAAATCCACCAAAAAAAATAAATAAATCAACAGATCGCCACATTTTTGGAAATTTTACTGACAAAAACATTGGGCTAAAGTGACTGCTGCCTCAGCCTTACTTGATGTCAGATTATAGTCTGTGACCAACACAGCAATAATAAAAAGTCACATTTAACATCACACAAATATTGAAATTAATATTTCTAAATTAGCACCACAAAATCTATGATTTTGATTGGCTGGACTGATCAGTTTCTTAAGACATTATTTAATTTTAAGAAACTCTTATTGAATGCTGAAACAGGTATTTATTGATATTTTAGCAATTCAATGGTTATCAATACATTCTGCCTCAACCGGCCCTTTAAGAGCATTCAGATTTTTGGTATGGCCCAAAGTGAAAATGAGTTTGACCACTGCTGTAGAGCAATGTCAGATTGAAGAGAACAGCCATTTTTGAAGTCATTTTCTAATTCGGGATTATCAACATGTCTGCTTTACTCTGACGGCACGTTCTCTTGTTTTTTTTGTCAGCAATGGCAAACTGAATAACAATTTTCCCTCATTTTATTTCCCTCTCCTTCCGATGCAGGTAAAAAAAAAAAAAAAACACTATGCGTGAAACAGGAATTAATTAATTTTACTGATTCATTTGCTTCAGTAGAGCAAAACCAAGCAGGCAGTTTCCACGAAGACGATAGCTTCGCCACAAGCAGGAAAACAGGTATATTTCCTGACTCTGATCCTTAAATCTGCCGTCTCATGTTCGACCAGCATCTCTTCTCAGCATCAAGCCTCAAAGCTTCCAGTAATTCAGCTGCAGCCGTCAGTCCTGCCTGCTGGGAGATTCTGAAGTACTGAAAGGTGAAACAGCAAAGAACCAAAAAAAAAAAAAAAGAAAGAAAAAATAAAGCCTCCCAGCTGCGACTTCACTACCTGAGCTCGGTACATCAAAAGACCGAACAGAAACCAGCAGGGGGGCTTGGCAAACCTGCGCTTGCCTGATAAAAAGCCTGAAAGGTTCAGCACATTAACCCACATGCTGACATGAATCTGTGAGAAGGACGGAGGGCCAATCAGTAGCTGAAGGGAATGACATAAGGCCTCTCAGTTATTTGGGTGCAAAGAACAAATAGTGCTTTGTAATAATATTTTACTGAGCTTTTATGAGATAAATCAACATAAATCAACAAGTAGCGCATAATAGTGAAGTGGAAGGAAAATGATGCATGTTTTCCAAAATGTTTCACAAATAAAAATGAGACGCGTGTATCTCATTGTTTCAAGAGACAAAATATACATGTATGGACATAAAGGAGCTTTACTTTACTGGTCATAGTGATTGAATGGGATCACAGATGCATATGTGTGTTTATAAGCCTTTACAGGAGCTCCCATCACAGCCACAACACAACACAGACAGAGAGATGCTCAGAAACACAGGGAGGCTGCTGAGGAAGCACAATGTCAAACTGACACACACCTGTTGCAGACTCAGGAGATTGAAATCAGCAACGGAGCCATATCACAATCATTATCATTTTAAAAAAACCTGAAAAGGTCCAATTTTTTGTGATGATTTGTTTTGTTATGTTTGCAAAATTAATACTGATAAAACTAAGAATCGGTGCTAGGAAAATCAAAATGGAACAGGTTGAAATAGAGGTGGAATTGATGTGTTTGAGAAAACCGAGGAGACAATGAAACTGACACAATGTGCAGCAGAACCAAAGGTGATATCTGCGTCTCATTATGAGCTTAGAAAGTGAAAACTCTCTCCTTCACTGAAACTCATTCCTGTTGACGGCAGAAAGACGGAGAAATAAAAAAGAGAAAGAGCCCTTCACCTCTGATGCTCTCTGGAAAGTACATGGAAAAAAAATCTGAAGGAGAACAAAATCTCTTTTATCTCTGTGGGCAACCCAAATCCTCAGCTGCTGCTGCTGCCAAATTTCAAATTAAAAAGGTGGAATGTTGGGATGCATAAGCACCACAGTAATGTGTTGAGAGCAGACAGATGCTCGCTCATGCCTGAGCTTTTGTTCCGGAGCATTTTTGCCTTTCGGACGGATCAAACTAATGAAAAACAGCATTAAACACACAAGCACAAGCATCAGCAGAAACAATAACTAATGGGGATCATTTGATTTGTGTGTGGTAACAAGAAATGAGCAGACAGGCACCTATTTATCCCAAGGTTACTGATTTTGTTTTCTTCAGAAAGAGACCAGAATACAGTCTGAACTCAGTGAGTTGTGATAAGTTGTGCATCAAAGCTTACAACAAATTTATTCACTCTATTACTAGTGAAAACACATCATTATTAAAGAATAATGAGGTATTGTCTTGAAATACGAAAAATATTAAATATCTAGTTCACTGTTGGTGAAGAAAATCATCCTAAATTCATGAATTTAGCTGTGGGGATCCTCTTCTTCAGAAAACTAAAGAAAAACAATTAAAACCTGGATACTCAGGCAGAGGTTCTCCTTTAATTAGGAAAGAAACATGTAGTGGAAGCTACAGTAGAGTGATTTAAATCAACATATAATAATGTGTTGTGATGGTCCAGTCAAAGTCCAAATCTAAATTGAAATGAGAGTCCACGGCTGAACACGAAGACTAATGCTCACCAACGCTTTCCATCCAATCAGATTGAGCTTGAGTGAAGAACAATGGACAAAAATTTGCTAAACTGGTGTTGAAAACAATTGCAAGCCACACTTTTCAGATTTTTATATGTGAAAATGTGGGAAACCGAAAAGTTATTCTTGTGATACGTTGTATTGGTCTGACATTTAAAACAACACATTATAGTTGTTTGTGAAGAAGGAATATTAACATTCATATCACCTGCTGGTGAGATTATTCCAGCAAACAGATCCCGGTAAATTAAAGCCGACTGTGTCGGTATAAAGACCAGGAAGTCACAACTTTAATCTAACAAAGAAAGGTATGTTCTGGTGCAGCTTTCCTTTCCTGAACTTCAAGAGACAAACAGCCACAAACTTTAGACAACACAACAATCCAGGGATGAGAACAGAAACAGAAACACTTTACTACTATTACACAATTCAGATTTTTAGTTGGACTTTTACCATGTAAACGATGAGTCAGAAACAATGTTTTTGTTTTTTTTCTTCAGTGGCACAATAAGCCATAAACTTAAAAGCATGTTTTATGGTTTTGTCTTTACAAGTCGGTTCGTAACGTTGTCCCATCCTGTCGTGGGTTCGTTTTAGAAGCAGACTTTAACATTTACAGCACACGAATTTCACGCATGTGAACCGAGACAACTTTTTGGACAGCAGGAAGGAACGTATTCAGGTTTCTTGTGTAAGAACCCCTAATGAGCCTCACAGTGGTATTTTCTGACTACAAAGAACTCATGTTTATCACTACATCTCAGACTCTAGAGGCTACTTTGGAAACTAAAAGTCCCCTTCAGCTTAATGGGATAATAAAACCATAATGGACCTTAGAAACCACACCAGGAATGAAGTCATGTTGGTGCTGCAGCCTCAGAGAGCAGATCACAGGGTGGGAGCATTAAGGAGGCACAAACAGCTGTGATTAAACCAAGGGATGATGATGATGATGATGATCCTCTGCTTTGACACAGCCTCATTTGGTCTCGTGGTTGCCTGCATACTTTAGCTTCCAGCGGGCAAAATACCCCCAGGGCTCCTAAAATACACAGCAGGCTGATCCAGTCAGCGAGCAGCGACGAGGCAACGCTGCAAGCCCCAACAAGCTGGTCAGCAGCGCAAGACTCAGCCAGGCTGAGTGTAATGGTAGCAAGTTCTTGTTTCGCGAAGAAAATAAATCCTTATTCTCTGATGGTGTAGTTTGATTAAAACAACAACAAAAAAATACGTTTCTTAAATTTAACAAATGATTAAACACAGTCGAGGCTGATCATGCCACAGGGGTCACTGAGGTTGAGGAACGCTGAGACTGAAAACGCCGAGGCTGACACCCAGTGGCCACATTTAGTTACTGCACCAAGGGATCCAGGATCAAAGAGAAAAGTATAAATTAGAAATCCATCGCCAAAACGTTAATTTATTTCAAATATCTCAGTCTTGATAATATTCAAATTAATTGCACACAGGTTGATGTATTTCCAGCATTTAACTTTAGATGAGTATAGTTCATAGCTAATAAAAAAGCTGTAATTTATTTAGAAAAGAGAACAGAAATGTTCTGTTGTGGTCACGCCATTGTGTTTACAATTATGGGGTAAGATTGCTGACTTCATTGTTGTCCAGCAGAAAGTCACACCTTGCTTAAGAAAACAACAAAAGAAGCTGGAGCTACACATTGTGCTTTGCAATGGAAAGTTGGATGAAAGGAAAAAGTCTGCAAAAGCAAGTTTCTGGAGCCTGTACTGGTTTGTTGTCAGAAAGAGGAGTGGGGAAGAATAAAGTCCAAGTTGCTTAAGGTCCAGTGTGAGGTTCCTGTGGTGATTTGTTGTGAGTACAAAGCTACCTACATAACTAGTTCCTCAATCATTTATTAAGAGGATGGAGGTGCATGTGCTGGGTCCGAATGGGTTCTTAATGTATAGGGATTTTTTATTTTACATCCTTGTGTGCATTTATTACTTTTGTGATGGTTTGGAGGAGTGCAATGTGTCTGGGCAGTATACTCTTTCTGTGTGAGGCAAATTTCTCCCAGGGGAGTCAAACAGAGATTGGGTTTTGTTGTCACCTGCAGGTGTTGGTCCGCTGAGTCTAATCAGTCGGTACAGCTGCCTAGGAGGGAATTTTAGATCACTTCATGCATCAAGCTCACATTCAGAACTGAACAACTGAAATAAATTAACTTTTTGCTGATGTTTTGACTGACCTGCATAGGAAAACAAATCATTAAATGAAAGAAGGGATTCGTCACAGATGTGTGTGGACGCAGCAAATCTTTACTAACAAAAACTTACTTCATCAACAGCTGCAGCCTCAAAAGTCATCACTAAACCAGACTCAAACAGAAAACACGAACAACGGTCTGGACTGACGACGGAGGTAAATCAATTCAGCAAAAAGAATAGAGGATATTCTGACATCTTTAACAATTAGTGTCTTTTATAAATGGATCGTCCAGTCAGTTATCAGATCTGATAACAACACCTGTGGCTGGAAGCTGACGTCCTCTATAGAAGCTTTTAATTCATTCCATTATTACGTCTGATTTGCTCGTCATCCACCAGTTATTAAGAGTTTAGAAGGCAGTAAACACTAAACAGGGCTGAAATATCTATAAATAAGAACCTCTTGAACTAAATGAGGCAACATTTGAGTCAAACAGCTTCAACTGAGTTGATCCGGCTCAGCTGAGAGCGGACGGCTGACGGCTGCTCCTCCACCTTCAAGCGCTCAGAAATTTCTGTCTGTTTAACCGGCTTGGTTCAGTCCTCTCACAGCTGACCTGCATCACAGACTCCGGGAGCCCACACGATCAGCCGGGGCAACCAGAGGAGACCGAGAGTACAGGGCTGGGCCCGGCCCGTCATCATCTGAGCCTGGGGAAGATTCTGATGAAGAGGATCATGCTGATGAAGGTGAAGGAGACCAGGATGAGCATCAGCCACAGCAGCCAGTTGACGGACTTCTTGGTGTGTTGCTCCAAGCGCTCCGACTCCGTCTTCAGCTTCTCAAAGTTCAGGTCGGCTTGACGCATGGACTGACTCAGCGTCTGGAGAGCAGAGACGAGTCTGACGTCAACATCCAGATAAATGCAGCGGTATGGATAACCGCTGATGCACACTGTGTTTTATACAATCGCAATTAGTCGATTAATTGCTGACTGGAATTTACAGACTCAAAACAAAGCTCTTTGCTGAAAAAAAACAAAAGATGTTCATAGCTGTAATTAAGCCAAAACTGTAGAAAAAATATAAACATTTTGCATTTAAAATAACACTTTTATCTGTAAATATGTTTCAGACAAAACTCCTCAAGTAGAATAGTTTTAACTTCACCCAGTTCAGATTTATTACAATATTGCTGTGTTGTTGCATTTTAGGCAATAAAATGTTTATTTTCTTATTTTAAAAAGGAATTGAATTATTTGCATATTTTTGTGTAAGTGGTTAAATAAATAAAAAAAAATCTATAGAACTTCCCATTTTTTGATCTGATTAATCGTCAGAATAAATTAACAGATTAATCGATAACTAAAATAATCATTATTTGCAGCCCTGGTTGTAAATGTGTACTGCCTACTTGTGACCAAAATTAGCTAAAAAAAAATCAAAAATCTAAATGGAAACAGCTTTTTTGGAGAGTGTTAATAAAAATAAAGAAAATAGAAACATAAGCTTGAACTCTTATTATAGTGAAGCTTTTAACTGCTTCTGGGTGGTTCCAGGTGGATTGGTGACCTCTCTCTTCAAACCTCTTCCCTGAAAACTCAGTTTCTACAAGCTGGTCCTCTATCAACTTAGGTCAGTCACTTTGAAGGAGAGGAGGCAAATATTTATGAAGCCATTAACTTTATACAACAAATCAACTGACTGGTAGCTACCTGATTGTCCTGCTTGATGATGTTTTGAGCAGCCAGAGTGTTGTTTTTGAGATTTCTGGCCAAGTTGAGCATGTCCTCTGCCAGCTTCTCCTGCAGGTTGTGGTGGTGTTGCATTACTGCGTCCAGCTCGGCTGCAGACTGCCGCTCATCCAGAGGAAGAACTCTGCAAGATTTTTAAAGCGATGAGTCGAGTCAATGGGAAAAACCGTAGGAGCATTTGTTTGGTGACGCAGTGCCGTTTGATTTCACCTTCTATTTCTCAAGTCTCCGTCTGCTGTGGGTGAAAACATTAGATTGTTAGAAAGTGCTTAAAGTGAAGATGCTGAAAACTAGAGGTCTTAAGATTTAAAAGGTTTCTTACCTTTGACCGACGTCCGCTGCAGAGTAACAACATAAAAGACATGAGTTAAACATGCCATAGCATTTTTAAGTTCATTTTCCCATTAAAGTAAAATCAGGGGGGTACACACTTTTAAAGAGGGTGAGCAAAAGAATCACTTTAAAGAAAAAATATATTATGGAATATATTATTATAGCATTAAAACACTTAATATCCAGTCTAATTCGCCTGATCGCTAAATAACGCGCGTCTCATCTCACCGTGCCGAGCAGTTCGTCTCTCATCTCCCCTGTAAATCGCGCCTTCGACTGAATGTGAATGGTTTTAGTGGCTGGCATCCTCTCATTGGCTATTGTCGGTGTGCGACCCGGAGCGAGGAACTGATTGGCTAAGGCCTTCTCTGTTGGTGATGCCTGTGGATGATTATGAGTTGAATTATTGTGAACTGCCATTTATATAAATAAGCTGAACGTGGGAAGAGGGAAGAGGATTGAAGATCTCAAATCTTACCAGTTTCTCCGCCTCTAAAAGTCCTTTTAGAAAATCGACTTTTCTTGTGTATTCAGTCAGGATCTCTTGTGTCGGTTTGCTGCAAAAAGACACCAACACAGAGGCAGCAGAACGTTTTTACAACAAGACACCAGCTGTGAGCGTAGTGACTTCTGTACAAATTAATAGAGAATGTTCAAGTTCCAAGAAAGAAAACATTCTCGGTATTTTGTCATTTACCAGACTGTGTTTATTAAATGTCCACAATTTAGTAAACATTAGAAAAAAAATTTTTTATAATCGAGGTAAAAATAAAAATCAAGGGGCGTGTAACCTTGGGCTTTTCCTCAGAGCCACCAACATGTCCACCAGGGCTGCAACGTACTACAGAAAAACAAACAAACAAACAAAAATTTAATAAACATGTTTGCAGAAACCTATAGTGTATGGTTATTATAAGAATCTTGAAATGTTTCTATTATTTCAAGTAAGTGTTACAGGAATGTGGCTGATTTTAGCCCCTAAAAATAATAAATAAGGAAATGTATCAACATTTCAGACGAAGCTGTCCCAGTACAGTATTATATTTTTCATAGTATCTCAAAAACAATCATTAGTTATACTGTGATTATTATTCTTAATAATAATAATGAACAGATTTACATAATCACTTTTATAAATATCAGAAGCTGCAAAAACGGTCGGACTTGTTATTACTGTTATTTTCTGCTGTTTCCATGGGAACATAATGAAATGCTGAACTTTTATACCAAAATACGGTAAACAAGGTTCAATAGGCAGAACATAAAAACAAGATTAAAAACATAAAAATGAGATAAAAAGCGTATATCACAGTTCCTGCTTTATGACGACGTGGCTAACAAGGCAGCTAACAGCTGTTGAGCTAACAACAACAACAACAGTAAATCTGCAGCTATAATGAAACGTAACTCTTTGAGCTCAGCTCTGGTTTACCTTCTCCAGTCTCCATTCAGTCTCTCCTCGTTTTTCCGACGCCATGGTTTCACAGCGAGACAATAATCTAATAAAATTGATCTCTAGTCTGGAAGCCATGTTGGAATCGCGCAGTGTCGCAGCTGTATGACGGTGACCAGGCGCAGCCGCTACAAAGGACGTCTCCGTGTATGGCAGGACGTTTTATCATAAAATCAACGTCGCCACACTTTATTTCCAGGTTTCTGACACCGCTATATGATGATTAGACATATTAATAATTTAAGAAATCTCTAAACATATTTTGAACTTAAAAATACCTATATAAGATATCGCTAATTACCTTTTAACTAGTATAAATTACGTCATACAACCATTAAGTTTTATGGAAGCTTTAATTCAAGATATCTACTATCTGAAACATATATTTCAGATATCAACACATAGATGATGGCTAGTCAAAAAGTAAAATATCTCACTTTTTGTTGTGAAAAGTCATAATTCTAACTATGAAATATGACTTGAATGACGCCATAATTCAAGATATTTTACATGTACGTTTGGATTGGAAAATCTATAGATTTGACCAGTGCAAATTAAATTGCAGATGTCTTGAAAGCAAATAATGACTAGGCAAAACTAACAAAGAGATATCGAGAACTGTAATTTTGACAAGTCAAAATTCATTTAATTAATTAATAAATTAATTAGAGCTTGAATATATAAAAAAAAATCTAGACAGTTTCTCTATTTCAGATGTCTTGAATTAACTGATTACTGATATCTTGAAAACTTATTCTGTCTAGATAAAACATTCCAGATTTTATGTAACAATTTGAACATTCAAATAAAAAACATAAAAAATTTAATAATAATTTAAAGCTTTAGAATAGATTGACAGCTGTTTTCAACTGCAATGTAAGTATCGGAAGAGAATAAATTGGAAGTTCAGGCTATAGCTATGAAGATGAACATTTTCTACATTATGACATTTTGTGCAGAAAATCCTAAATTCTCCAGGCAGTTTTGTGAACAGCTCAGTACAGCACAAGGGGGCCTTTGTGCAACATTTTAATTGTCAAAATGTAACTGAAAATATCTTGAATTTTTCTTTTTACCAGTCAGAATTAGAGGTGGTTCACTGAGTTTTTATGAGATTAACACATGAATATGGGGATGTTATCAACAACGTGTTCATAAAATATAAGGATGTGTCAAAATAAATTCCTAATGCATGAAATTTATATTAAGACAAATAAGCAAGACAAAAACTTATCACATATTTCTTTTAACTTGAATCAATTTTTGTCAGTGAACACAATTTTTCAAATCTCTAGCTGAATATGCTCTAGTCTCCTCCTCCATGTGTGGTGACCTCACACCACCATTGATTTATCTGAAACTTTTGACCCATTTTCTCTGGACCCCTGAACCAGTCTACTTCCTAAACAATATTGGAATAAATTCCTATGCTGTTTATTCTTAATGTGGTGGCATCATCTATTTTTCAGCCACAAAGTGCCATCAAGTAACATTCAACTATGTTACATGTATAAAACATGAGTAAAAAAGCAATTTGACGACTTGAAATTGGCCTCCGTCTCTTTAAGAAGCTCCTACCACTTCCGGCACCCCGCCTTCATAATGTCGCCACAATGCTTCTCATTGTGCGTTTACAACGTTGGACTTAGAAGTAGAGAATAGTTAGTGAGAGCAAGCGTTTAGGCACCCCATAGTGGCTGACACGGGAGATTCAAGGATTTCTGAAAAATGCACAAAAGAATCAAAGGAAGACTGCAGATATGTTTTTGAGGGAATAACATTATAATATAATGTAAAGCTCAAAACGTCATTCAAGTCATAAGAATATTGATAATTCCGACTAACCTATAACTGGAAAGGTTTAGTCTGATTTAATGAGAGATAGTCTTTTTTATATACAGTGTATGTAAACATCTGGTTTAGGTGTGTATTAGTGTGTATTGGTTTACCAATAATGTATCAGAGTCAAGCACACGGAAGTATGATGTATTTTTATGTTAACACTAATAACCATTACAGCTCCTGACATTCAGTCCCAAACACACCCTCAGTTACACGTCAGAACAATCTTCCTCACAAACCAGACAGACTAACAAACATCATTCAGCAGTCAGAGAAAGAAATTAGTATTTAATTCAATCCGCGCTCGTCGTCGTGACTCTGCGAGACTTCGGGGAAGTCGTGGCATGGCGTTGTGGTCGGGCTTGTGTTCTCTTTCTTTCTTTTCCGTTGGAGAAAGTGGCTTGTGCTGCTCCCATTTCCCTTTGCAAACTGAAAGCAGTGAGTTCCTCTCTGGTGTTCTTTTGTGTGATGGGTAAAAGCATGATTAGGTCCTTTCTCTGAACATGTTTTGTTCCACTTCAAGACGTTACACACGAAATATTGCGGCAAAAATCCCCTCTTTATTCTGGACACCCCACACCCCTCCTGTTAGCACTGTTCAGGAATTATGGTGTGAGAAATGGGTTATCATTATCAAGGCACGAGCTAGCAATTCTCAGCATTAGGAAAGAATGAAAGCGTGACTAGAACCTGCAATATTTTCTTTTACAAGCCAAAATAAAATAAAAAAAACCAAACAAAACAAAACATGAGGCTACAGAAGATGCAGCCTGTAGTCAAACTGTGCTCTCCAACAGTAACCACAGTATATTTAAAAATGATAGAAAAGGTGCTTGGCAACAATTTGTCCAGTTATTTCTACTGATGAACAACACAACACAAGACTTTTGACACATTTTTAGCGCCATACTGAGTTTCTGCTGTTCAAAGTCACTTCAATCTACAGCAAATTCACACTCTGTTACATTCTTCTCCTCCGTAGGTCAGACATCGTCGTCCATGTAGGGTATGTCTGGGTCAGAAAAGCGTCTGTGACTCTTGGGGGCTCTAATATCTTTTTGCTGGAGCGTAGCCATGGCGATAGAGGAGAAAGAGGAGGAAGCAGAGGGAGGGCAGGAGGAGAAATCCAGCAGGAGGCCACTCTCTGGGTTGTCGAGGTACAACGACTGGGTGCTGTCTTTGCGACGGCCGGGATGCTCCCTTTTCCAGACGGGGTACGAAATCTCTCGATTTCCAGGAGGAGGGAATGTCTGAGAAGAGCCGGTGGCCATCTGCTGGGGGAGGACGCCTGGGGGCAGCTTGACGGTGTCTGGGATGACGGGGTTGCGGCGTTGCAGGGGCCGCCTGGTGGAAGCGGTGGAGGTTTCGGATGCCGTGGAGGCGCAGCTGGACAGAGAGGAGGTGGAGCTGGCGGGGGTGAGGTTTCCCAGAAACGGTCGTCCCACAGAGGGTTTAGTTCGCTGGACGAGATCTGGAGGCTTAAGAGGTCTAACTGGCCTGTGTCTTCTCAGCTGGACGCTACTGAGCCCTGAAAGAGAAGGAAAGATGAGAAAATGATGAAAAGTAAGAAGAAAAATGTGATTTTATTTTTTAAGAGATTTCCCACAACAGAGTCAGGAAGGTGAAGAAAAATGGAAGATCATGCAACCATGTTATTTAAAATGAAATAGAGTCATGTGAAAAATATGGTGACAGCCTGAGTTTTACCATATTTGGACATGAATATATATTAATGTTAACATTACTATAACAGTAATATGCAATAAACCTTGAAGATCTTTAATTTTTTTTTGAGAAATCTAAATTAATATTTTTTTTTTTTTAAAAAGTGTATTTTTGGTGAGAAATACATTTGGATTTCGACACATTTATTTCCTAATAATATAGCAAAATAAATGAAAAACAAATGATAAGAACCATCATTTTGAAGAAGGTCTCCCCTGTTTAAATCTCTTATATACTTGCTTTGCTCTGGACTGAAGAAGAGCAATTAAACACCATAACAGCATCCAGAACTGACTGAAGCAAGCAGAAAGATGACTAACATCTGTTGAGTTAAATGAAGTTAAAGGGTCTCAAAAAATTTAAAATGAGCTTTTCCACTGTTCAGGAAATGGCCTACATGTGGGGAACATTCAAAACAGCAAACAAGTTCAAGGCTTGGCCGTCCAAGCCAGCCTTGAAAGATGCTAAAAAAAACTCCAAAGAAATAAAATGTCATCACAGGACCTACAGCAGACTGTCGTTACTAACATTTACCAAAGAGAACAAAGAAAAACACCAGATCTGCTGGGATAACATTTTCCGGACAGATGAATCAAAATGAATAGATTAAAACATGATTAAAACATGCATCATTTTTTGTTTTTATCCTTTAATTAAATCGCTTCCTTTTCCAGAGATGACAACCAAAGAGATTAGACATCAACATGGGAACCCTTCTTAGAAACAATCAGAGTTACCAACAGGTGTCCTCAATTTTTTACATGACTGTATGTTCAGGGAGTTACATTTCCATGCATTTTAGTTGATTTGGTGCCAAATGTGTCCATGAAGTTTGAGCATGCATCTGTGCCACACGTGAATTTACATGCACACAAACACACAAACACGGTTGCTGTTCCTCCAACCTGCTTTGTTTACAGAGCAGACATCAGCGCCCCATCACCATCACTGGTCCAGACCTGCACCACAAAAGACAGGAAGGGCCCGACCCAGTGGCCCCGGGGTCCAGTCAGAAACCCACAGGTGTGTGAGAGGAACAGGCAGAAAGAGGGAAACACCGGACTGTACCTTACTACTGACCTTCTGGCTCGGAGCCGTGCGCGGATGAACGCTGCTGCTGTTCGTCCAGAAGACTCTCAGAGCTCAGAGACGCTTCAGAGTCCAGGTTCTCCTGGTCTGAACCGGGCTGCTCCATCTCTGGCAGCCGGAAAGCCAGTTCCTCTCTTGAGAGTAAACAAAGAAGAAGTTAAAAAAAAAACAAACAAATCAACGTGAAGAAAAAGGTAAGGGAGTGTTCCTTACTTCTCTTGTTTGATGGACTTGATGCGTTCCACCAGGTTGTTCTCCGTCTCAGTGTCCGAGTCCAGCGGCTCGTTCTCGGGGACCACGGTGAGATCAGAACTGACCTTCTCACGGATCTGCACAACACACAGCACCAAACACTGATGATGACCCACCAACTCCATCCATATGTTAAACCGCAGTGACTACAGAGATGTTTAAGTGCAAGTTAAAACCGAAAAACACAGTAGATTCAAACCTTAAAGGGAAACCGAGCCAAAATGGTTAGTCAGGTCAGGAGAAGAGCAGAGTGGATGTCGCCTGCGACCTTCATGCATTTACATTTATTAATACTTACGGCATGTTTGTGAGCAATCGTGTAAAAAATAATATCCAGTGCCAAAAGTGTTGATATCCCTTGAAGTTGTTCCCATTATGCCAGGTTACAACCACAAACTTTAACCGTATTTTATTGGGATTTTATGTAATAAACAAACGCAAGGTAGTATGCGATTTTTTTAATGGAAGAGAAACGTTTTAATTCCCAAATCTGTAAAAATATAAACCTAAAAAAACCACACCGGCGCTAAAGGTCAGTGCTATATAAGGTGATTTCTTACTGCAGTAGGAACATACTTACACCTTAAGCTCTTTTAGACTGCAGAGACAGCGTCTGCAAATATCAGCTTCAAAGATTTCAGATTCTTCGTCAAATTTAGGTTTAGACTTTGACTGGGCCATTTTAACACAAAAATATTAATATTATTGTTCGGCTGGAAGGCAATACTCCATCCAAATATCAAATCTTCTGTAGCCTCTTTTTGTTTTCTTCTTGGCAGTCGGTTGCATTTGATTTCATTTAGTCGTATCAGGACATAAAATCGACATGAAGTTTGTGGCTAGAACGTAACAACTAGGGAAAAATCGTTCAAGGAATATCAACACGAGGCAGCAGGTTCACTCCTCAGGAAAACATCAAAGTCCAAATAAGGTTTAGTTCCAGTTAAATAATATGACTTTCAGAGCTCTGTGGTATATTTAAATGCTGAATTAATACCATAAAGCCCTGAAGGTCACAATAGTGTTAGATCACCTTCTGATAAAAGAGAGATCACAACCCAGAATCCCTTCGTATTCTTCTAACAACAAACGCTTCACATCACAAGCAGAACAAATACTGAACCAACAGCAACATGCAAACTACTCCCAATTAGTACAAACAAACTGCATTAATACAAGATAACAAGAGAAACCAACAAAAGAAAAGGATTCAGCACCCAGATCTAACATGCCATGCACAGGCGCTTGGACATGGCAAACTACTGCACACTACATCTACAGGATCTACTACACCTGAGGTCTGGATGATACATACCACCCCTCCTTTGTAATGAGCTGTCAACCTGAGAGATAAAGGGCAGCTGGTCTAAAGAGAGACAAGGAACATTAACCGTGTTACCAATGTACTGTAAACCCGAGAGGCCATGCAATGGGATAAAGTAATGGATGTTTATGATGTACACTGTGTGAGGAAATTATGAATATGGTTAATGATCAGTAAGTACATTAGAATAAATCCATAATCTCCAACATGGGTGAAACTTCAGCTTTTATTTCTAACGGGAAGAAGAGATTTGGCCCTGACTGCAGTTTAGGATGTTTCCACACCTAATAGTTCAAAAATGCAACATTTGTGACATTTTCAGATGGTGTGGTTCACTTTCACACTGCACTGGGTCAGAGAAACCAAACCCTTCAAACAACCTGTTCATCTCCTCGCCTGTGGTGGCGCTGCATCAAGACATGAGCGCAACTTCTTTCTTCATGACATGTAAACAAAAATGGAGTGGAATGAAATTTTAGCTGCTGAAGGATTTTCTTTTGCCTTTGGTAAAAGACATTGACCCATTTCGCCAGTTAGTGCTGGACCCGCCCGTCTGTTTTGGTTGTATTTACGTTTTAGTTTCAAATGAACTGAGATCTAGGTTTGTAGGCAGAGCAGAGTTTTCCTTTTTTGGTCTGCATCAGGGTTTGATTGCACATTCACACCTCCCCAAACGAACTGGACTTTCTAGATGAACTGATAAGAGTTCGATTAAAGTGGATTAAACAAGGACGGTGTGAATGCACCTTAAGAGGTTACCTTATTTACAACCAAAGGTAGATTTGGTTTGCAATGTTACAAAACACACGCATACTGTAAAATGCAAGAACACATCAGATAACCATTCACATATAATGGTGCTCAAAGCTCCACAGGTCAGATTCAAAAAAAGTTTGAAAACCCAGAATAGGAGAGTATAAATGTAAAAAAGTAACTAGTATATATATAGTGTGTTTCAGTAAGAATTCTGCCATTATATAAAATCTGTTAAGAATTTTATATAATTCTTAACAGAAAGCTGAAACTCCCTTTAAAAGGGTTGAAAAATACATTTTAAAACAGAAGAGGCTATCAGCTGTACCTGGCTGAGGTAATGGTTTAGAGGACAGCTTAATAATGTGCTGAAGGGAACTCTTTTCTCTCAGTGCTGCTTGATCAAACCATGAGATAACAAGGAATAAGATAAAACCGATTTAATGAAAGGGCCGTAAAACATTGGTCATTATGGTCAATACTGAATTGACAAAGTTTCCTTAGACAAAATAGGCGCTAGTCAGCCTTTTCAGACACTTTGTGAAGTTTGTTTGGTCTGCTTGACACAGTACAGTGAGAAAGTGAACCGCAGCAGCTGAAAATGCAACAAATGTTTCAGTTTTGGTCTCCAGTCAAATCGGACTAACAGGTGTGAAAACACTCCAGGTTTCATTTGGACACAGTTTGGGTAACAACTAAGGGAGTACAGAAAATAAAGGGTAAAGCCTTATAAGAAATATCTTGGTGTCATCTTGGATTTTGTTAAAGGTTTGACAAAATATTATGCAGAGATAAAAAAAAAAAATAGCAATTTGCTGCAGATATTTTTATGTCAATGAAGAGCAGCAACTCCAAACGTCAAACCACAGAGGATGATGTAAAATCAGATCTAAACCTGAACACCTGACAGGGCTTCACTTCCTAAGATGACAGGTATTGACTTTATTGTATTTTGCTTGCATGTACTGCTGGGTCTTAATGAATGTATGCTTTTATACTAAATTCTCCATAAGAGTTTATTATTTTATGGGGACAAGCATTGCATATAAACATTGACCAAATGTTGCAGAGTTTGGTGCTTGTTGAGCTCTGCGTATGCTACGTAAGCTAATAAATGTCGTGACATAATGCTGGATTCACGTGACAGAAGATGTGGGACTGACGCCTGTCGAGGTCCATTAAAGCTGATCTAAACATCAATCCACAGTAAACGGCTCAGAGGTATTTGATTCCACTCACTGTGTTCTTTCTCTTGAGTTTCAGCTGTTTGACAGCCAGAGCCTCAGCGTACTCCAGCTGCTCGATCTCCTCCATCTTCTCATTGTAGCGCCTGATTTGCTCGATGATCAGCATCTCCACACACCTGCAGGCGAACGAGCGACACTGGGTGAGTTCAGATCAAATATTAAAAACAACAAGATTTTGAAAGTTCTTGCTTTGCGGGCCAGACTCACGTCGTCGTCTTTGCCACGTCCTTCATGCTGAGCAGCGGGTCAGCCGTGTTGGGGCAACGCAGGATACACGGAGCAAACACTATAGCCAGCGAGTTGGGAGACATGCGGTTGTGCTCCTCTTCCTTAGAGACCCTGCAGGAATATAATCAGAGAAATGTACCTCATTATCTGTCAGTTCAGCTTCTTTTAATGCAGTTTCTAGATGTGTGGAAGTACAGCAGGTGGAGAATGTTTACTTGACAAGGTGGAAGATGAGCCGCTCTAATGTGTTGAAGTTTGCAGTGGGAAGTTCCTCCAGGACTTTGTAAATGGCTTGAAGCTGCTCCTGCTTCTCTGGCAGCTCTAACAGAGAAACAAAACAGATAGGAGTTTAGTTCAAAAGACCGAATGAAGACAGAGCCGCTAAAAAAATATTCAACCTTTGTATTATAATTGTTAAATAGTTGATCACAGAATAATTTCATCTTAATTCTAACTGAACACCAATTGATAAGAAGATCACAAAAAAATGAGGAAAGTTTGCCTTCAGGAAACAGAAAACTTTCGTGTCACTTAAACTTTTTCCACATTTTCTGATGCTTTGTGTGACAGACGGACCAATTTGTGTAGAAGAAGGAAAATTAAAAATTTTTAGTAAAAAAATTCCGAAATGTGTGACATAAGGCACTGAGAAACATGAAGAGACCCCTGAACTGAACCTCACTGAAAACCAAATATTGATTTCTGAACTCTTCCTGAGTTAAAACATTAGTATTGTTGTTTCTAAATAAATATGAACATCTGAAAGCACTGCATCTTTTTCTGATATTTTGACCATTTCTCCTTTTCTGCAAATAAATAGTACATTTTTGCTTGGAATTTCAGAGTCAGCAGTTCATAGAATAAAAGAACAATGTTCATTTTGCTCAAACATATACCTATAAAACGTAAAATCAGCGAAACTGATCATTTTAAGTCGTCTCTTAATTTTTTCCAAAGATGTACATGTACATATCTATTGATCCCCTTTGACTCAGACGTTCCTCAATAAAATCCAAGGAAACCAATTGTCTTCTGAGGTCACCTACACAGCAAACAGAGTCACCCTGTGTGTAATTTAACCTGAATAAAAATGGAGCTGATCTATGAAGGCCTCAGATGTTTGTTAGAGAAAAGGGAGAAATCTGCTTAAAGCAGAGAATAAATCCAATCCAACAAGCAACCAAGAGGTCCATATCACTCTGGAGGAGATGCAGCGATCTAAAGCTCAGGTGGAATAATCAGCTCTCAGGAAAATTATTAAACCTGAGCTCTATAAATCTGACATTTATAAAATAGTGGCAGCCAAATGTTGTTGCAGAGCACAACTTTAAATGGTGGATGATGGAGATGTACAGAAGCAGAGTCAACAGGAAGACGGATGGAGCTAAACGTGAGGCAGTGTTGGAAGAAAAACTGTTTTATGCTGCAAAAAACTTGAGAATGGTCAGGGGTCGCCCTCCAGTGGGGCGGCGACCTCTAACAAAGAGCTAGGGATTTAATGGAGTTACAAGGCAACTAGTTGCACTGGATTTTATTTAGGGGCTGAATAAAAATACCCCTTTATTATATATTTTTAAACTTTGAAGCCACTGAGAAAAAGGTAAACTTTTTCCAAAACTCTGTAATTTCCTGTAGTGGAAGAAGTCCCGTCAGGCCTCCACTCACCCACAGCATGCAGGAAGTCGTTGTAATGTGCGAAGGTCATGAGTGGGTCTGGCAGCTCCCTTAACCACTGCTTTACCAGACCTGTCACCGTGTGGATGGGATAGTCCTCAAGAATGTCCACATAAGTATCTAAACACACAGGAACCCGAACAGCAAAACAAAAGTCAAGACTTGATATCTCTGTTGCACATCTGATAGAAGCCAGGTAAGTGAAAAGGGGTCTAACCCATCTCTAGCCGCTGGTGCAGCTCCCTCATGCGGTTGGCAGCGCCTGATTTGCGGTAGATGCCCTCGGTGTAGAGGCCGTGCATCTCCACATGCTCCAGCATCATCTCCAGCACCGTTGGCACCGGGTTCTTATCGCTCACCAGGTGACAAACTCGCACCCCGAAGTTACATCCTGTCGCCTCTTCATCATTCTGAGGATCCACAGCAGCAGTCAGTAACACAACGGCACAAATTTATTGCTTGATTTGAAAACATTAATACAGTTTCAAAGGGAAAGACAGAAGCACAAGACATGTATTTAAGCTTGTCCTATACATCAAATTGAACTAAACTACCCCTCATAATCATTGCAATATGTAAAAAACCCACAACATATAATTTTCTTATAGAAAGATAAAAAGAAGAAAAAGGAGTAATAATTTAAAGTTTTCTTGGAGCCCCATAATGCATTCCTAACTCCATGCTTGAATCATTCCATAACTTAATTCAAACAACAGAAAAAAAGCCTATTTTTTCTCTCTTTCTTTAGCTTGTTTTTTAATCTACTGCAAATTATATTTGGATTCATGGAATATGAACAATCTTTGCACCCCAGCAGGCAGTAAACCTAATTTTCCTAAACATTGACAATGAAACGGATCAAGCCATACCTTTTTGGCACAGAAGCTGGAGCAGTTGATGGCTATCTTACTAAGGCACTTCTTGTGGCACACCATTTTACAATCTGTCAGAAAAGTCAAAACGATGTCCTCAGATACGGATTAAAGAGGAAACATGGCCGTCTTTATTGGGGCTTATACTCACTGCTGCACATGTAGGCTTTCTCCATCCCCCAGATGTAGGAGCTGCACTGGTCACACGACTGAACGATGCTGACCTGATAGTTGATGAAACCATGGTCCAGCAGGGACTCCATCTAACAAAAAAAAAAGAATAATTTATACTGAACTAGAATAGAGTGGGTGGAAAAAGAAGGAGAATGCAAACCGCAGGCTTACAATTTTATCTTTTTTCCTCCTTTTCTTTCTGGCTTTGGTCGGCTGGAAGACAGAAGGCTGTGAGAACATCGTTTTGTTTTCATATTCAGACTGCTCTATCATCCTGAATCTGAGTTTCACCTTGACGGGCTCGGCTTCCTCCTTCTTCACCTCTCCTCTGATGAAACCGTCCAGGACCGACTGGAACAGGTTGACCACTAACTGAACATCTTCCTGCTGCTTGTCTGTGGCCAAGTGGATCACTTTATTCTTGAAGCCCGTCATCAGAGCTTTGTAGCCGATGGTAGGATTCTGTAAAAGTTTAGGGGAAGTTTAGGCAAGTGTTTTAACACTAATTAGCATGTTTCATAAAGCGTGTTTCAAGTCTGCTTACTGAGAGAGAATACATAGATTTGATCTGCTCTCTAAACTGCATGGTGGCGGTGACAAAGATGGACTCTATAGGCGACAGCGACTTGCCTCTGGAGCGGAAATCATTCACCTAATGCAGCAGCAAAAACAAGTTACGTCTTGTTTTATAAATCTGATTAAACAAATTGAACAAAGAGTCGACACTTCGCTGCTTTTCGCTCACCTGGTTGCCCAGAAACTCGTCGAGGTTCCGCAGCTCGTTGCTGTTGGCGATCACTCGGTCCAGTGAGGCGTCCCAATGCTCTGAAACTCGGGTGGCGCGGCTGATCTTAATCGTAGGGTTTCGGCCTATACCTTTACCCGTTCGGTCGCTGAGCGGCTGAGAAACGGGACGCACCGAGGGGCCAGAGGGAGGCGCTGTAGAGTGGAAATGTTTTACACCAAAGATAAATACATTAATGCATATTTTCCAAGCATCCAAATGGATTAAAATATAAAAGTTGATCCTATTTGTGTAGTGAGGGAAGGTGTGGTCTGAGAATATCAACACACTATATATAAGCTGTGTAATTACAAATCAGTTCATTTTCCTCTGGCAAAATGGGCCAAAAGAGGCCGAACGGATATTAAAACGCCAAAAATTGTGAAATTGTAAAAAGTCAAAAATTGGTCTAGTTTCTAGTGCAAATTCTTTTGTACAATTGAAATAAAACAAAGCAAACTTACAAATAGTACAGGTAATTTCACTGACAGATTTATTTCACTTACAACAAGGGGAAAAATGTCTTATTATAAGTGAAAATAATCTGCCAGTGGAAAAAGTACTTTTTATCATTAATTATTATCAAGAATTATTGACTTGAAACAAGCTACTTCATCTTGTTCAAGACCAATATTTGTATATTGGTTTTGTCCTATTTCAAGTCTAACGTGATGCTTGCACTAGAAAGTAGAAAATGTACATGAGAGAAAAGCAGTCCAACTCTCTGAGCAGAGTCAGACATTATCTGTTCTTCTCAAAACAAAAAAGTGAAATAGGAACATCTTCAATTTAGCTGCACACATTGATTCTCAAATGAAACTAAAACATCAGTGTTACTTTCCTAAATATTCACATCAGAGGTTTATTAACATTTTGAATTTATTGCAAGAACAGTAATCTTCAAAATTACAACTTATTTAATAATTGCACGCAAAATGTTACCACAAACTAAAAGATGAATGAACAAATACTGGAAAAATACTGAAATCTATTTCCAGACTATAATCAGATTTTGTATGAACTCTGCTGAAAAAACGTGAAACGTGTGTGCAAAAAATCAGAAAGAAAACCTAAAGATCTGAGTGATTCTACCTTCCCCAAGCATCGACTTGTCGTTGAGACTCTGAGCAAATGTCAGCTCTCCGTTGTCTGGAGTATGTGCCTCTTTGGATCTCTTCTTCAAAATCTTGCTGAAGAAACCGCCAGACCTGTGGGGCAGGAAAAAAAATCAAAAGAAACCGTCACCTCCGAAATAAGAAAAACATGTTTCACAATCAAGATTATCTGGATAGAAACAGTGGAGATGATCAGAGTGAACTCAGTATTGTACAACTCAAAAACAAGATAAATGTATGTTTATTTTGTTCTTATGTCACAGTGAAACTCAGAAATGTTTCCACCTACTTGTCTGGTGTGGTCGTGTTAGAGGGAAGTGAGTCTGGTTGTCCAGAACCGTCCTGGTGTCTCTTCCTAAAGGAGCTGGACCTGGAGCTGTCCCCTTGACCGTCTTGTGGATGATTTACCTGCAGAGTCACAAAGACAGTGAAGAATTTAAAAATAAATCATGTAAATAAGGAAACACCAGCTGAGTTCATCATTCTTCCAAATTCTAGTTGTTGCATTTTCCATCAGTTCTACACATTTCAGTAAAAAAAAAAAAAAAACAAGGTTGGTTTTACAGTATTCAACAAAGCAGATTAAAGTTAGCTTCTGTTCTGATTTTGTGGTGTGACATAGAGCTCAAGATATGAAAAACAGGGCAACACAGAGCCAGTTGTGCAAACAACCATGCACACACACTCACACCTAAGGAGAATTTAGAGAGACCAATTAACCTGACAGTCATATTTTTGGACTGTGGGAGGAAGCAGGAGTACCCGGAGAGAACCCACGCATGCACAGGGAGAACATGCAAACTCTGGAGTGTTATGAAAATATAACACTCCAGAAAAATATCCGTTATGATTTATCCTGAGTTTTCCTGCTGGTACCTCTCTGACAGCCTGGGTCCAGGGGTCTCTGACGGAAACCGCCCAGGCTCCATCCGAGCTTGGAGACAAACTGTCAACGGACGAGTGGGACACGTCCCTCCTGCAGGCAGGCGATAAAGACAAAGCAGCTCAAGTTTATCAGTTTAAGACAGAAATATCAAACTCATTTTTATTTCAGGTCACATCATGAATCATTAATGTCCTCAAAGGGCTACATGTGGCAGAAATTATTGATAAAATTAGCTGTTAAGATATTGTAGCCTTTTCTGCATTCGATGAGCACCTTTAGCAATTTTATATTTGGCATTTAAGTAATTTACACAAATACTAATAAAATAATATTTAATGGAGCAGTATTATGTGTTTTAGACACATTGTATCATTTTATATCACTATCCCTATAAAAACGCTGAATATATCAAAATGACGTAAAAAAAATTTGACTTTGTAATTTAAATTGGGCCTCTGTCTCTTTAAGAAACTACTGTTTCCAACACTTTGCATGCAGACGGTCATAACAACATCGCTCCTTTATATAACTTTTTAACGTTTTTACCAGCGTTGCACTGAGAAGTAACTCATAATGAGCTCAGCAGATGAGCAGTTCCACCAGGTGTTTGCTAATTGCTGCTGCTTGGTCTTTCAGACGTTTTTGCACAGCTGAATGGTTGCCATGGAGATTAAAGGATTTCTCAAACATGTATGACAGAAACAAAGCAACACTCCTGGTATGTTTTTGATGAGGGAATAAAATTATAACATGATGTAAAGCTCAAAAATATATATTTTACATAATACTGCCCGTTTTAAAAAAACTATTATCTTGAAGCTCCATTTAAGAGGCCCTCTGGCGACTGAAGGGCCACAGAAATAACAATGGCGGTCCGATTTTGGCCCGTGGGCTTTGAGTTTGATACATATGGTTTAAAACAGTAACAGAGGAGTGATCAGTGTAGTGTCAGACGTACAGCGGTGGTTTCTTTGTAGTCTCCTCTTTGCTGTGAAGTGGAGGCGACCCGGTGCTCTCAGAGCTCTCCCCGTTGCTCCTCCTTCCTTTCCATTTCTCCGGTTTCTCCTTTATGGCTCCAGAGCGCCGCTGCAGGTTCACCACCCCGACGCCTTCCCCTAAACCGTTTTTGTCCTGTGTGGAGTCGGCTGGATGCAGTGGTAACGTGGATGGACGGACGGGGCCGGCGGAGGGGGGAGAAGTTTTCCCCTCCTTCTTCTTCCAGGCCACGAAGGTGTACTGGTCCAGCTCCTTGCTGTCCGAACGCTCCTTCAGCTTGGACGTCTCCTGGTTCTGGCTCTTCATCGGGGATGTCTGGTCTCGGTTGGTGGCTGAAGATGAGGATGAGGAGGAGGCGGCCCGTTCGGACTCTCTCTGGCTGTGCTCCAGGCCTCTTCGCCTCCTCTGCTCCCGCTTCTCCAGGCTCCTGGATGAAGGGACCTTGTTGATGAGGCCGGGCTGCGGCCGCTTCAGTTCAGCATGCAGAGATGTTGTGGCGGTAGTGCTGGACTTCTTATCCTCCTGATGGGGGGAAATGTCTGTAGGTGCGTTTGGAGCCAGACCAGGTTTTTGATCTTCATCTAGCTGGGGTCCAGCCTCAGCTTCCGTACCACAGGGCTCCAAGTCCTCATCCTCATCCTCCATCTCTTCATCCTTCCTCTGCTCCTCCTCTGGGACGTTTTCATCCAGCTTCTCCTCCGTAACCAGCTCAATGTCTGGATCCTCTCTCGTCTGAGGCTCTCTCGCCTCTTTTTGCACCTTTTCCTCCAGTTTTTTCTGGGTTTCCTGGGCTTTTCTTGCCGCTTCCTTCTCTGCTCGTCTCTTCATTTCTTCTATTCTCAGTCTCTCTTCCTCTTCTGCTTTTCTCCTGGCCTCTTCCTCCTTTTCTCTCATTCTCCTCTCCTCTTCTCTTTTCCTGGCCTCCTCCTCCTCTTCTTCTTTCTTTCTTTTCTCTTCACGAATAGACCTACATCTGAAATGAACAGAAATATTTGGTCAGATATTAATAGCAGCATCTCCACACATTTTTTCACATAAGCATTTGACATTTCCAGAAGAAGGATTCCAGAGTTATTTGTACTTTTCGCACATTAAAAAATATAAAAGCTAATATTCTCTTTATACATGGAAACTATATTTACCAGAAAGGAAGAAAAAAGGAGATGAAGATGGAAAGACAGAAAGGGCAGAAAGAAAGAACGAGTGAAAGAAACACAAAAGAAAGAGAAGAGCAAAATAAAGAAAAGCTTCTCAATCTTACCCACATCAGTTATAAGCCTAAATTAAAATCCAAAATTGTTAATATTTATAGGATTCCTGTTGTTATGATGCGACTTGCTCAGTTTTTACCTCCTGCGCGCCGAGTGTCCTCTGACCAGAGCTTGTATTTTTGTTGCTCCGTGTTTTTGTCGGTGGTACTCGGATCTCTGTCTGTGTCCTCGCCACACAGCTTGGATCACAGTAGCTGCCCGTCGCCTTTGCTCCTTTCTGCAGTACCTGCGCCATGAAACCTAACAGACAGAACCTCAGGCTGGTTATTCAACAGGAAAGAAGCAACAAGTGCATTAAAGCGAGAGCTGAAAAACCTGAACAGAGCATCCGGTTTACCTGGATCAAGATGGCTGCTCTTCTCATTTCTACGAACTCGTTCCTCTGCAGGTGAGCTCTGAACCAGCGCTGGAGGAAGATGATCTTCCGCATCACTTCTCTGTGCCGCATGTCCTGCAGCTGCTGTCGCTCCAGCTCCTTCAAGAAGACCTGCAGCAAGAACACGTGAAAGTTAGAGGGAAGAGTTTAATAAGAAAAACACCTTCAAGACAAAATTTTAGGAACAAGACATAAAATGGACATGTTATTATTTCTTAAGTCTTAATGAGATGCTTTCATCAAAACCTAATAGATTTCATTGCAGAAGTGCTATTATATCACCTGCCTTCCTTAAAGATGAAATTAATTTGCACAAAAGCAGACGGTGACTGGATGTAATATAATTTGGAGTAATGTAACCATATATGCCCTCATTTCCTGCAATACTTAGTTTAGGTTGATGAATTTTGAAGTTATTATTTCTGAAAAGTCTACCCACGAGATTTGAAGCATTTGAGGGAATCTTCTGATTATAATACAGTGTAAGAACACTGCATAATACGAAATCATTAATACTGCATATGACTAAAAGTATTCAACTTTTAATCATGTTTTATACAATTCAATGTTTGTTGCTAATGTTCCCTAAAGGTGAGCCGGTCCGTCTAGCAGCAGTAGAACGGCTTTAATCATGAAATACGAACGAAATGCTTCTTGTGATGTGAGGTCATAAACAGCTCCTATATGCTTTCATGAAAGACTGAGTTCAGTCAATCAAATACATATTTTTCTTAAGCTATTGCTTTTAGATGAGCATGTTGGCACCTTGGTCTTGCCGATCTGGTATGTTGTTGGGCTGAAGCCCATTTTCTTCTCCAGCAGATCTGCAATGTCTTGTTTGGAGGCGGAGGAGTTCTTCAGCAGCAGAACCCTAAACTGCTCTAAAAACTCCTAAATAAACCAAACAAAGAACAAATATGGGTATAAGATTAATTATGTAGCTGAAGATTAATTCATAACACTCAATATTGCAGTATATATTGTTTTATTGTGCAGAATTAGGTACCCTGAACATTTCTACAAGCATTATAAATTATAATCTTTATGTTTTAATCTATTCATGGCTTTAAACTGAACTGCATCCCTGACGAAGAGGAGCAGATCTACCTTACCTGGAAGGTGTACTTGGCCGGGTATCCGGACCTCCTGATGCGGACGGTTTCTAGCATCCCTGTGTAATGCAGCTGCTGCAGCACTAACGCCTGGTCCAGATGCATCTCCTTCTGCTCATGCGAACAAATGGTTACATCATAAGTGCGGTTGGTGAAAGCTCCACACTTCGGGAACAACTCATCACCTGTTGAGACTCACCTTCTCCGCATTGGAGCGGATGCAGCGAATGAAGAAAGGCTCGGCTTTGTTCAGAGTTTCTAAGAGTTTCGTTAGAGAGTTCTGAGGAAAACAACAAAAAAAAAAACAAAACAAGAGGTTTGATGTAGTTTCAGGGAAACACAGGTATTTACCCTGCTGCTAACACTTTGATTACCTGGAACTGAGCACTGATGCTGGGCGGCTTCTTCTTCTTGTGCAGGTGGAGCAGAGACTTTGTGGTACGATCGTGTAGCGTCAGACTCACGATGAACTTCAGAGACTGCGAATCCAGCAAACTCTGCACAGTACCAAACCAGATTGATTAGCATCCCGATTGTAGATGTATTGGATCAAACTTATAAAACAGCTTTTAAATGAGAAGTATTTACCTTTGGGATGGCCTGCTTCTGCCTGACATTCTTGTTTTTCCTACAAACAGAGAAAAAGATGCAGAGTGAGTTCAGAGATGAAGCACAAAGGTTTGAAGATGGAACGGTCAAGCAGGAGGTTAGTACGGCCGGGCGACCTCTTCATGCAGTCAGTGAGTGATGGAATCAAGGCTTGCACCTAGATGGGATGAATGACAAAGATGCCCAACACTGATAAAGAACAAATGTTGAAGAGGAAGACGAAGCTTGCTGCAAAAGATGGAATATGATTCTAATCAGGCCACAGAATGACGGACATGCTCCCCTGGTTGCAGCATGATAGAAATTTGCAGTGTTTTTCACACCCTACAAAGTTAAAGCTGTGTATCTGTGGCAGATGTTCAACTAGCAACAGAACAACAGCCCTAATAATACAGCCAGAGCTACAAACAGATGGCTTCTATCGAGTTTTGGCACGTCACATTTGTGACCCACAATTGTCAGATTTTAAAAAAAAAATCAAAATCATAAATCATGTTTTCTTCTCTTTCCACTTTGTTATGAACTATTTTGTGTTGTGAATTGCAATTAATCGGGGTATAAATATGTGCCAGGCACTGCACCATTGTGTTCCTCTCTGTGGGGATGCATCACACTGCAGCGATTTCTACCATGCTGAAAAGCTTTTGTGGAGCTTCATGCGGCAGTGAAATTATTCCCTGCATCTTCAGGCCTCAACAAAAGCAGCTTCTCAAACTCTCAGACTCAAATAAAGCTAATCACAAGATGCACGATGAAGAAGCAGCAGTGTGTTTCATGAAACCTCAATGTTCTGCTGTAAACAAATGTCAGAGCATGTTCAGTCTGAGCGGATCAGGACTGGAGCGATCTGGAGCAGAGCCGATGTCGGCTCTGTCTGCAGACTCACTGGAGGACGTGGCGCGGGAAGCGGAGGCGACCCCAGGATTGCAACAGCTTGCGAGGGTCCTCCCCGTCCAGCTGCAAGTTCTTTATGGAGCTGATGATCTCTGAATGCATTTCTCTGATATACGCACCAGACACACACACACACACACACACAAGAAAAAAGGCAGAGATGGAGGAGAAGGGAGAGCGGGAATAGTACGAAAAGACAGAAAGAGACAAAATAAAAGGAAAGGACAGTTGGAAAAAACACCACTGTTAGGTCACCTCCAAAAGAAACATACCGAAAACGGTTACCCAAGACAAAAAACACACAGTGCAGAATGGCTGGGGGTCAGATAACATGAGAAACACACAGGTTTCACACGCTGCTCATCTGTGAAGCAAAATACGTTCTCCTGTCGATCATGAAACCACAAGACCACCCAACCATGCTGCCACATCCTTTATGAGAACAGAGAAAGACCCCCACACAAGCAGAATCAGAAACGGGTGTATTTAGAGGATTTTTCACAAACACACACACACACACACGCACAGACATTTTTTGGCACCCTTGCTAAAGATGTGTAAAAAGTCTTAAGAGTAGGTGATCTGGTCACAGTTGCATTATCTCAAGGTGAAATAAGTATAAAAATCCAACTTCTAATTTGAGCACATTTATTTAATAAATACAAAATAAATCCAGTATCCAAATAGTAATTGTGTTCAAATAAAACTCTCACTGACGGTGCCACTGACAGTCCTTTTAAAAATAAATGTAACTGAGGCATTGTTTATACTTTTTACTTTAAGATTGTAGTAGGGCTGAAACAATTAATCAGATTAATTGAGGTGAATCAATTGATTAAATAATTATCAGCTAATTTAGTAATCAAAGAATTGGTAACTGGAGTGTACAAACTCACAGAAAAGGGCCAATTTCTGAAAGAAAAAGATACTCAGAGAAGTAATTAAGACAAAAATGTACAAACGATCGATACATCTAGCATTGAAGATAAAAAAAACCCCTTTGTATGTAAATATTTTCTACCCAAACCTCCTCTAGTGGCAGTTTTAGCTTCACCTGGTTCAAATTTTGTAAACAAAAAATGGATAAAACATATTTTGCTATCCAATTATTAATTGTTTAATCAACAGATCAGCCCTGCACTGTGTTAATGTTAAGCTGAAAGGCCTGATATATTCCCATGTTTCTAATATTGTGTAAAAAAGGCATAAAGGAAAAATCCGCAGATGTGCCAAATTTTTTATCCAATTAATCGTCACAATAATCGATAGATTAATTGATAGCTAAAACAATGGTCAGTTGCAGCCCTAATTTGTAGTAACTTCCAGGATTTGTTTTGTTTCCCTGCGGAATAAATACAACATGATGCAAAGACTAATTTCTTTTTCACTAAGCTACAAGATGAAACTTCACAGAAATGTCTGCAGATGTAAACCTGAAAACCTGTGTGGTGGTGGAAAGTAGGTTCTATACACTGAGGAATTTAGATGGATTGTATAAAGAGGAACAAACCCTCTCTCTCTCTAATATTTTACAGGGCTGTAAAATAGAGAGAGAGGGGGAAATATTAGAGAAGACTCAGTCCTATTGGTTAAAAGACGGTTGAGCAAAGTACTCACTGCTAGGGTCACAACTGTGCCACCAGGGATTTTATTAGTAGAGCAATTTTCTTAACGTGGTATTTCCCCCTCACCCTCTAGTAAATAAACGTACTGAAATTAAATGTTGGATTATACTAGTGCAGTAAAATATTAATTTATTTTAAGGCTTGTCACACATCTGCGTATCCCTGTCACTGTGGTGGTTAACATGCAGAACTGAGCTGAGGATCGGAGTTGCTTGCCGGCTGGCTGTTTCCATGCTGTGGCTGTTACTAGCTTGTTACGGGTAAAGTAGTGGTTGCATGTGTGGTCCCTTAACTGTGGCTGGTGGGGTTAATATGGAGACTTTTCCTGTGTCCCAAAGAGAGTCCATGCAGTGCTTGCCTTATTCTGACCATGAACACAGAGGTCAGGCAGGGAAAGAAACAGTCCTTCATGTTTAATTCTCCCATAATGAAATAAATCTGCAGCACATGAGCCCAACAATACAAAACTAGCGTTCGTGGTTTGATTAGCTTCTGAGAAAGCTCTCATGGTTGTGTTTGCATATTTGGCCTGGCCTCTCTGCGTGTGTTTGAAGAACTGTGAGCTTTTAAGGCATCACAGCTAATCTGAGTGGCTACTCAACGAAAGCCTGCACAAACACTGTTCTGTGCTCTGCAGCTCCAATAATAAACGTCCAAATGATAGATTTGAGGAGGGGCTTTGGAAAGTACATAAAAAGGAAGAGAATTACACTAAGGGAAGACTGGAAATGCAAGTGAAAGGGGAACTTTTTTATTCTGCTTAAAGTGTTATACAGCTGATCTGAACTTCCTTATACTGCCGAATCTCATATGTCAAAAATACAGATGCTGAAATATAAGAAAAAACCCCCGCTTTTTCTCTAAAAACAACATTACATCAAATTAGACCTGACATGATTTAATGAGAGCAAACTCAGAAAGCAGAACAAACCGAAAAAGCAACAACTAATTCCTTCTTCCTGCTTGGCCTCTTGTCCTCATTCTTCTCTGCTTTCCACCAAATTCACTTACTTCTTATTCTCATAGCTAGCAAAGATGTCTTCAAAGGCCTCTAGAGGGCGCTCCTCTGAGTGATCAAAGTAGAAATCGAGCATAGAAGCTCGTCTGTGGAGGGAAGAGGAAGAGGAGAGAACCCACACACTGGGGTCACCAAGAGGTGGGGAGGATATGGGTGACTGAGATGAGGGGGAGGAAGATTTAAAGACGTTTTACAAATATCCATCCTCATCTCACTCAGCACAACAAGATTAAAGTGGTGGCCCATAAAACAACAGGTGTAACATTTCCAAATGGCACGAAAAGAGGATATTTTGCTGATTTTACGTGAAACAAAAGGTATCAACCACAAAGGGTGCAAAACCAGCTCTCGCAGCAGACAGATCCACTCCAGAAAAAAGTGAGAACAAAGCTTTTCAACAATCGATGCAAATGACTTACTTGTACATTCGTTCTATCGGAGTGTTGCAGCGCTGCAGCTCTCCTAAAGGAGTTCTGGATGCTGGACGGATAACACCTAAAAATCAGATAAGAAGCCAGTAAATAATCAAAACGTGCGTCACTAGAAGCAGATTTTCTGCTTTTCGCTTTGACCAGTCTATTAAGTTTGTTGCGCTCCTTTTAAATACGTCACTGGACAACTTATAAAAGATTGAAAATAAGCAGAGGGATTCAGAATTGCAGAGAAACTCTCAGAAGTTTGTGACCGCCTTTATTTTTCATGCTGACCTTAAAGCTAATTACAGAGTAGGACATCTGCTGTCTGCTGAAGCTGCAGTTCAAATGCATCTGCATGACGTTACCTTTCTATCTTTCTGCATCAGGAGAAAATTGACGTTTTTAAAGGGACAGTTTTAAAGGGGAGATTTTAAAATGAGATTCTGTGAAATTATTATACACAACCTGCAATATAAAGATGTAATATTGCAGTGAATTTGTAGAGAGGTGGAAGAGCTTAGGTGAATGTTTTAGCTTATTTTAACAAGTTGAAAATGTTCCTAATCTCATGTTTTAATCTCTGGAAAACAGAAATATTGGATTGCACTTAGTAAAAATGTTCCTTGTTTTACTCATTACACTAGAATTTAAACCAAAACCTTGCTTTATACATGAGGTAAAAGTTCAGAGAAAGACTTCTTTTAGCGGACTTTCAGTCTTTGTTTTCTTAACCGGTCCTTGGTGAATTACTGGCACATTCTGTGTTATTGTCAGTCAATAGGGTCCAATTGTTTTCCGATTCTGTTCCAGTTAATTTATTTATTTTTTATTCTTCTGATGGTTTGTCAGTGGTGAGCTAACTAGGTCACCACTTGGGAATGCACAGCATTCCCAAATCATGACACTTCCCTCTCCATGCTTCTCAGCTTGAATGAGGTTCGTTTTCTGGAATGCTGTATTTGCTTTAAGTCAAACTTGTCCTCTGTTCTGTTGTCCAAATAATTACATATTAGACTAATCTGTCCAAATTAGTCCTGGTCTTTGTCTGTGTTCCTTTTGGAAAACCTCAGTAAAGCTTTGACATTTTTTTTGGAACAAAAAAGTTTCCCTTTTGCCCTCTTACTACAAAAGTTAACAAAAGTTTTTCTTTTCAAAGGTTTTTTTTGGCTCTAGTGGCCTGTATTTGACAGTGATCTGACAGAAAAGTAGGCTGTGAGAGCGGAAAGACATGCAGCAAAAGTCAACAGGCCGGGTCTCGAACCCGTTCAATTGGGTTCTACCCCTGTGCCACTGCCACGCCCCTTTGCAAGCTCCATTAAGCATTTTGCGTTCCGCTTCCAGGGAGAGTGTGGTTCAGACTTGGGCATTTTGGCAGCAGTTGGATGAATGGGTGATTTTACATTCTGTGACACATCTGTGTGTAATTTTAGTCACTTAGTGGGAATAACCGGAGGAGTGTCATAATTTATTTCTCGTCAGAAATTGTACTTTTAAAATTTAATTTTGCACATTACCTGAATATTTCAATCTTGTTACAATTGATAGTAAACATTCATATGTCCCAATGAGACACACAGATCGAGTTTGGGATCCTAATTTACCTTTGAATCATATTTTCTACATTTTGTCATCAAAGATGGTACGTTCCGGTATTTTTCAAGTCTCATATGTTGGCTGGAAATTATCCTGTCAAGCTTTCAATAACTGATCCACAGAACCGTGAACCCTGTCCCTTCAAATAGCTGATTATTAGCAGGTTTACCTGCTGTTTTTGAGGCCCAGGAGCGACCCGCCTCATTGAAAGCGGCGAGGCCCCTGATTGTGGCTCTCAGGATGCCCCATCGGAACATGGCCACCGGGTCCATGCCGATGAGCTGCCGCACGAAGGCTCTGTCGCTGCTGCGCAACAGCGCCACGATGTCTGGACGCATGTGGTCCGTATTCTTCTCCCGGAAATCCTGATGAGGTAACAGGTAATGAGACCATTGGAGGCAGAAACACTTGTACCTGAATTTGAATGAAGTAGCTGCCATCATACCTTGATGTGATATTTGACTTTCCCTGCAAAGTGCTGAATGACAAAGGCAGGTTCCATGACTGGGGTGGGTATGAAGTACTTGTTTCCTTGGTGCTGCTGCTTGAATTTGGCCAGCAGGGTCTTATCTGTTGCATGTGGAAAGCTGGGGGTGCAGAGGAAAGACGAGGGTTGAGAAAAATTTAAATCAGAAGAAATGAAGTTTTTATTTTTATTCCTCTGACATGCATGAGTGCAACTGTCCTTACTTGCTCTCCTCATCCAGAAGGTACAACAGGCCTGTGGGTTTCTTGCTGATGAGGTGGATGCAGCCCACATTGTCTGTGTAGTCAATGTTGTGCCAGGTGATTCCCTCTGATTGGTACTCCTCCTGAACGCGGTAGGAAAAAACATTTTTGGTCAACAAGCTCATCTCAAATGATTCGATTCCCCAAACCATCAAATAAAAACACAAACACATTTTAGCACATTTAGGCTTGTTTAAATTGTTTTTGCTGAAATAAATTTTATTAACTGCTGGAATAAAAACCTCTACATCTCTAATACCTACTCCACTGTGATTGATGCAATAAATTAGCTAAATTATCCTTAATTAGAAGATTTGATGGGTCAGTTTATCAACTATGAAGTTAGGATTTGAATGAAAAATGTAAAAAAAGCAACTACTCACCTGCTCCAGATTAAAAATGTGATTGTTAAAGTAATACTGCAGCTGCTCGTTTGCATAGTTGATGCAAAACTGCTCAAAGCTGTTGGTTTCAAAGTCCTCAAAGCCAAAAATGTCCAGAACACCAATGGACAAGCACTGGAAGACAACGTTGACGCATAATTCATTCACATGTAGCTTGATGTTAAACTGGTTTTGGTTAATCGTGGGTTATGTGTGCTGCTTTCTTACGGGAACAGATTCCTCCATGTCTTTCTTGTTGAGCAGTGCGTGGTTAATGCGCAGCACAATCCAGTCAAACAAGGCGCCATACAGAGACTTGGCCATGGAGTCTCTGGCTGTGATCGCCTGAAGGTAGAAACAAAGGACTTCACGTGATGCAACTTTATCAGACTTCAGGGTTTTGAGGTGAAAAGAAGAAGTGTGCATCAGGTGTCTGAGCAGCAAAGAGGAAGATAAAGAGAGTTTGAAGAAATGTTTTTGTGGTCGGAGTTTACCTCAGAGTGGCTGTAGGGGAGGATCAGCTTGTCGTTGACAGTCACCGTTTTCCTCTTCGTCAGCGCTTCGACCAGCAGTTCCTCTTTGACCTGAAATTAACAAACAAGAAGATTAAAGATGCAACCCGAAACACTGGTCATGAAAATTAAGAAATCTACATTTAAGCCTTTTTTTTATGTGTGTTTTTCCAAAACACACATAACAATACTTTCTCACATCTAGATGGGAAGTCGAGAAGTAGAAAGAGTTGCAATGTGGCAAATCAAAGATAAAATATTGTGTAAATATAAACTAACGTAAAAGCTCCTTCTTTCTATATTTTGGATAACAGAACAAGAAGCTAAGTGTGGTACAACAAATTTTTTTACGTTCCACTTTGCTCCAGACATCATAAGTATTTAAGGTAGTGTTACTATAAGCTAACATCTTATCACAACATGTGAAAATGTAACCAAGGATATATCTTGTGTATAACTTGTCAAAACATTGAAATATAAAACAATTAACCAAGAATCTAATCCAATAAACCCAAAGAGTTCAATGTAAATTGTGCTTATTAGTCTTGGCTTATTTTTTGTGACATTTTTTCGCTCATTAAAAAACAATCATGCATTTTTACTGAATTTATGCTGTCACTCCAAATTCTACTTCTATTTACTTTGTTTTCAACCAACTTATCAGGGATCTTTCTGTCACTTATTTGAGGATAAGCACACAGTCTTACGGTGTGACTCCACCGCAAACCGCCAGTGACAAAATGATGCATTAAAATCATCATATCACCTTCAGCAGGTCAGAGAGGGTAGCCAGGACTTCAGGTGGGCCTACATCCAACCCTTCATCCCGACCCGATGACTTCCTTCTGTACGTCACATTGCCAAGATACAGGATAGCAGACAGCACAGAGAAGATCCTGCAACACAATAATAAATGATGACATAGACTGAAAACGACTAGATAGTCACATGACAGATGTTGCGACTGTGCTTCACTCTACACATCTGATTGAGGTCAGAGAAATTGAAGGGGTTATTAAACTGCTTCGTTAGGCCATCCATTCAGAGCTGATGACAAGTTTTTTATTTCTTTGGTCATGTGACTCAATAAATTAAAGAAATACTTTAAATCAGAGAATAAGATGCAATTTGCTCCGCAACACATTTATAGCACGTCTTTAAAGACATTTAAACAGAGTGCGCTCATACAATAAAAATTGAATTTCCAGACGATGTTTAAGCATTTTTCCACATAAAAGACTCAAATTCTCAAAGCTTTTAGTCCTTCTAGGAAATTTAAAAACATAAATACAATAGTTAACTATGGATTTGTTAATGATTTTTATTCAATGGTTAGGATTTAAATGCGGATGTGTTGATGTACGGATGAATGAGACAAATGGATGAATACAAGGATCCATCCGTCTGATGATCAAACAAATGGATTGATAGATGGATGGATAAAAAACTGGATGGATGGATGAATAGAAGATGGACAGAAATACTGAAGAATGGATGGACAGATGGAAATGAAAACATTTTTCCAAGTTTTATTTCCTTTTCCACTCTTATCCAGAGCTAAAAATTGCTCAAATCCATTCCCCTAGTTTTCCAGACTTTAGGAACCACAAATTGATCACTGCTTAACTCACTGTTTCTTTGTGGCTGGAAGGAAGCCAACCATCTGCATCGCCTGCTGCAGCCTCTCAAACTCATGACGCAAATCTTCCTCATCTTCGATCTTAAAATTCTCCTGCAAAGAGGGAATGCGGTTGGTTGGGAGGAACAAATAAAAGTGAGATCACAAAACCTAAAATGGCCAACCTGGAGGAGAAAGGGATCAGGGAACAGAGGGCTGTGAAAAGAAAGACGCAACAAAGGCGGTCCCATTAACATGCAAAGCACATGTGTGGAGCGAGCTCAGAGTGTACACAACAGCTTATTCAGATGCTTGGCAGCTTTCACGAGCGGC
Source organism: Xiphophorus hellerii (assembly GCF_003331165.1). Lineage (NCBI taxonomy): Eukaryota > Metazoa > Chordata > Actinopteri > Cyprinodontiformes > Poeciliidae > Xiphophorus > Xiphophorus hellerii. The sequence goes on from NC_045680.1 coordinate 14,080,262, forward strand.
AGATCCTTTCAAAGTCCATTTCAGAGACTAAAATACAAATTTTTTCCAGCTTGTGGCTAATTAAAACATTGAAGGTGGAGTTTATTGAACAGAAGTGGGAAGGAACACAAGGGAGACTAAATGAAGTTTAGAGTACTTTGTACCTGCTTGAGGTAGAAGTACTCTTCAGGCGGCAGCAGTTTAAACTCTGTTCTCTCTTCCTCTGAAGCACCAAGCAGCAGGTAGTAAAACACGTGGTAGTTCCTGGGAAAAACAAAACATGACAGTTGTTTTACAGGCACTATATTTAGAAAGTCGTAACAGCCACACAAATCTGGCTGCCAAACATTATGGCAAACTAATAAATTATTAAGATTTTCAATTATGTTGCTATTATCTGATCGGTCAGAAGTTTGTGGTTATACACAGAGATTAAAAACGCGTCGTAAAACGAACAACATATGGAAGGCGATATCAGCGTCTCGGAGATGTTCGTATCAGTTTTCCACTTGTGCAATCAGCCGAAAGGTAAACAGGTGACATGAGCTTTGTTGTACAAGCCTGCTGGATTAATGAGTTTCCATGCTTATCGTGAACAAACAACAACAATATAGAGCCGACTCCCTCTCCCCGACTAGACAGGCAGGATATTCAGTCAACAGCAACTGCAGGAGAGGAGATTAGCTGAACTGTGAGCAGACTGTGAGTAGGCGGAGGGTTACGTAGAGCGACCTGTCAGAGAAGGGTGAGTAAATTTTCCAAAACTAGCTGGAAGAAATCTAGACAGGAAACATATGAATGAGTAATGCTCTGCCCACTCAAAGGAGGTGCTGTTGTTTCCTAAGAGGTATTCCCAAAATACAGCTGAGAAACTTGGGTTTAGAGTGTAAATTGAAAACTTTGTAGTTAGGAACAGACTTAAAAGAAATAATAAATGCTTGTGTGGTCTTGCTTTCAGTACAGATGTAATTCAGTCAAACTCTGTCAATTTTCTTTCTTCATTTCAGGGTACATTTTTTTGTTTTTTCAAAATACTTGAAAGAAATTTCCAGATTTATTTTTCTGTAGTTTTTACAACATTCTATTCATTTGATCAACATAATTACTTCACACTGTCCATAGTCACAAATTACACTGCATTTTTATTTATATACATTTATTATTATGTGAGAATTTTATGAAGTCTATTGTGTGACTTCATTTGGGTCCATTTTAAATACTCTTGTGCCTTGAAATTGCATCTGAGGGACAAATAAAGTTATTTGAATTTAATAGCAATTGTGTCTTATTATCTTATTATGTGTAGGCTTAATAAACAATACTAGAATTGGTTTCCAAAATGATTTATAGGCATTTCATGCCTATTTTTCCATCTGGACAAAAACAATTCAGGCATTTTTCAAAGTCAATCAATTTTGGACTTGTTATTAAGAACTGGAGTAGCCTAAACTAAATGCATGTCTTTGCCATTGTGGAACAAAAAATATTTTTTTACCACACAGCTTAAAAACAAAAAGGTCCAGTTTAAAATTGTCTAGACTAAAAACTAAAATGATGAAGTAGCCCTTTTGAGTTTTCACTGCGCATAAAGTCAGATAAGTCCAAAATGAAAATACCAAAGTAAAGTTGCGACGTGGCAAATCAGACACAAAGCATCTCATTTAAGCATAACAATAGGTAACCCTAACCCATAGATATTGTTTTCAAGACAGCATAGGAGTGGTCTTGAAAAGTCTGAGGAGTCTGAAGCCAATAACAATCTGACTGTTTCCCAATAACAACCAATGAATGAAGAATGAAGCTGCTTATTAGTCACACAAATAGCAACGGAGTCTGGTATGAGTAACAGCGGATCAGATGGTATGTAGAGCAACATGCCATCCTGTCAACACCCAATGTTTTTTGTCTTTGTACAGAGACATAAAACATAACATTTAAGCAGATACAAATTTGACAAAACCACATAATTAGTTTTAGAAATATGAAATAATTTTATTATCTGTTCATGCTGCCTTCATAGAGTGAAATTTACTAGTCTACTGTATGCAGCTTAGCAAGAACACTTACATTCATTATTTTATTGAAGTAGCTTTATCCTCCATTGAAAATATTTGAAAAATACAACTTTTAATTTTACCACATTTATCCAGAGGGTAGAAAAAAACCCAATTAGGAAGTATTTGTTTTTGTTAATATAACAGCCATGGCTAAACTTTCAGTTTCTGTAAAATAAATGCAACTGAGATGTTTTTTTTATGGTAAATTTTTTTAGATTATTTCAGTTCCTACAAACTTCAGGAATCCATGACTTTTTGTTTGAGATTGCAGAGACCCGTTTAACGGTGGATATTAATCTTCGTCTACACAGTGCAGAGGACGTGAATGGAGCTTAAAAAATAACATATTCAATCCCTATTGCAATTGAAACTGCATCAAAGAGTGACCTCTTGGGGTCACCAATCTTCCATAACAACCATTAGACATTATCCATCGCCAGCTACTGGTATGGGAGGCATCCCAGGCATTGGCGGCTCTACAGAGGGGCAGACAGGGGCCAACGCTCCCGGCCCTTCTACTGAAGAAACACTAGATCAGTTTCTTATGATGAGGCGCTGGCACAGAAACAGCAACTAATTGGTCCCTTGGATCAATAAAAATGTGTATCTTCACAGTTTTACCTTCATAATGAATTAAAAATTAAGATGTTGCATTTTAATTTTAATCATGTTGGGACAGGATCACAGCTTTCATCTGTTAAATCATTACTTACTTTGTCCCCCTCTCCTGGTAAATTTGGCCTGAAACCTCCACTGATACATTGACAAGATGTCAAATAAAAGATGAGTCAAGACTGAGATATTACAGCAACTTATGTTTCAGGTGGGTTTGGCGTAAAAGAGAAGATGAATATGTACAAAGTCAGCTCATAGTCACTGTTAAGCCTGGTGTCATTCTGTGGGTTTGTTTCAGCATCATAAACTCTTTTACATATAAATCTAGTTTCATATACTAATAGACTGAAAACTGGTTGTTATTCAGTGTTTTGATCCAAAACCATAAATAAATAAAACCAGTGGATGAACTAAAGCAGTGGTTACTTCCAGCCTTTACAATTCCTGACTCACAGAATAATTAGTAAATCAACGTATAAATTTATAATGACAGTACTACTAGCACTGCCTGTCTTTAAATCACTTGTATCTAATTTAAGAAGTCTTTCCTCTCCAAACAAATGCCATCCTGTTCATAATTTTGAGTAATTGATTCATAGCGGTAATTAGAACACTTTATTCTTTTTATATTCAATGTTTTCTTTTTTCTAACGTGACAAATGTATGCCTTCTGTTTTATTCTTCTGTTTCCACATTACAATTTACTAGTATTTTCTTCTCTCTAGCTTTGTTCCAGTAGTTCAATAAGAAATAGTTTCAATGTGTTTAAAAGTGCTACACTGGTCTCTGTTGTGTTAAAAGTACGATATGAATAAAGTTAAACGGATTGATATATTGCATAAATTTGCTTTATCTTTATCATTTTGTTTGATTTCTCAAGATGATGTAAAAACTCCACACTTCCCGTTAGTGAGGTCCTGACCCCAGCTTTGGGAAATTGTGCAAAAGGGGGGATGACCAAAGATCTCTCTCAATCTGCAAAGGAAAAAGTCCCGTCCTACTGGCAGGAGGAGGTTTTACCTAAGCACAGAGGTACTAAAGCTTATGGAGAGCATTCAGGACTTTGGTTTGAGATTGTGCTACTGCAATAAAAGAAGGATTTATTTTGAGGGTTTTTACATATCTTTGCCAGGTGTGCCAATAAGTGTGCTGAAATCACATTCAGCGAGGATAAGAGTGTGTGGGAGTGCAAGTGTTTCTGCAGATGAATATCTGACGACTCCACGTGAACTTCATTTTTAACCATCAGGGTCTGCCGATGGTTAAACGTCTCATCTTTATCCAGACGGCCTGATGAAGCGCTCTAAGAGTGGAGGGTCAATCCATACCTCTCGTTCTTTTCTCTGGAGACCAGGCGAGACTTTTCCAGGAGGTACTTCTCAACCACAGCCCTGAAAGATAAAGAAAGAGGGAATACATGAAAACATGAGGAAAGGTAACAAAACAATTTGGATATTTTAGCTCGGTGTGTGAGTCAAAGTCAGCTTGTAAGAATAAGTGAGGCGAGGAGCACGAGTGGACACGAGGACAGATGGTTGGAACAATCAGTGAGCAAAGAAAGACACAGTCTTACACACACGTCAAAATTCATTACAAACTATAAACTAGCATCCAGCAAAACATTAAAATGCCATACAGATGCTGTCAGGAGGCCAGTAGATTTAAAAGCAGTGATATTTACCAAACAGACCAACCCGAGGCCATAAAGTCTTCTAAATCAGATTTTATATGTCTAACTTGTTTTCTCTATATCCAAGAAAAAACAACACTGACGCCAGTCCTCATGACACACCAAGAATAGAGCTCTGCTGTGAGAAACTTGGTGGTGTCCATCCACCAAAAATGCAGCCTTAAATGCAGACAACACAAAAAAGATTTCACATTGAACAATTTTAACTGCTAGTTTGCAATTGCTGCTATGTTGGGATGTGCTGTGTTGGAAGTTTCATGGCTTCAAACCCACAAACAGAATAATAATGTCATTCTCAAGCTGTTAAAAAGTTCTAAGATCAAGATCTAGATGAAGGATAAAATGTTAAACATTTTTTGAGAAAGAATTCCTTGACAGGAATTCAGATTAGGCTGCACTCACAAATACCTCTGAAGCCGATTAGAGCAAAACCTGACAAGTTGAACTTGAACCTGCTACAACTAAAAAAAAAACAAATAAACAAATGTAAAACAACAATTGAATTCCTCCTAGGTACTTCTGACGTTTTCAGAGTGTTCAGGTGCATTAAAAATGCTGATGAAAACTATAAGATTGTAAACATCAAATAAATTACGAGGAACTAAAAACACACTGGCTACACGCAAAACGAAGAAAAACCTGAACCTGTCGATCGCTTTATGTTCATCTTCATGCCACTGGAAATGCTTTGTCTCTTAGTGCGACAATGCCATCCTATGTTGCACAATAGGAGGATGACTATGATCTTGTTTTTAAATTGAAAGCAGTGGAAACATTTTAAACCACCAACACCTGGAGTTGATTTTGTGGATTTTGGTCTCTGACTGGTTTCTTTCTGCTTAAACTTTTCCACATTTTTTTCACGTTACAACACAAACTTTGGATTTTAATATAAAGTAGTTGGTAGATTGTGAAGTAGTAGGGAAGGTTTTCAAAATGTTTCAGAAATAAATATTGTTGTGTGCTATTATACTCAGGTCCCATAGCATGATGCTTCTACCACCGTAATTCAAGGTGGAAATTACATGTTTGGTAGTTTTTAATTTTTTACCACTTGGAATGTACGTAGGCCTGGAAGACTCTCCCACCTGAGGTGTAGATCTCTGCAGCTCCTCCAGAGTCAGAATGAGAATCTTGGCTCATTTTAACCTCGTCCTTTTATAAACCGTCCACACTACTTTATCTCTGACTTGTGTAGGCATTTACCATCCTGTTTGTTCATTAACTTTCTCTAACAAACCTCTGTATTTTTCACAGAAGAAGTGGATTCTTGCTACTAATTAAGCGACTTTTTCAACTGGCTGCAACAGATGTTGGGGGTGTTGGGGTGAGAGAGGACAGAAAACATCTGTATCAATGGTTACAACTCTGTTTTTCTCTATCAGCACTATATGCTCTCCTCTTTGCAGCTGCTTCAATGACAGAAATAACCACAGAAACTTGCTCAAGGCACAGCTAACAGATACACCATTTGGTTTCCCTGTTTAATGTGACCTAAATCAAACACAGACACTGATCTTTATCACATAAAATCCCCCCCAAACACAGTGAGGTTTGGTTTTGCATAATGTGACAAAGTTCAAGGAAAATAAAGGTTTTTGCTAAATCAAAGCTGGTACAAAACGTCCCCAAGACGAGCTCAAACTGACACATAGTCGCCACAAAAACATCCCATGGCAAGAAGCTCCTTCTTAAAATCGTAACAGTTGAGTACAAAATGAATGCACCTTGAAATCCTCTGATTTCTTATAAGTAAGTAGAGGAAACTAGAGCAGCAGCCTCCCATTATAAAGCTTCTCTATTAACTATTGGAGTGGCTGCCTCAGTGGAGCTGGGTGCACAGACAGGCAGGCTGTGCATCCAGCTAGTTTAGTGAGCAGAGTTTAGTGAGCAGAGCTGCTATGACGGCCCTGTGGCTCTTTCTAATATAGCTTTCTGTCTCTTTATTGCGAAAAGTCACAGAGCCTCACAAGCTTAGACAGCACCTGTTAACCATCATCTCAAAAGATTCAGTCTGAAGCTAAGAAAAGACTCAGCCTATTAAAATAGATTCTGCAGACATTTCTTTGGGCAAACAATCTAAAAGAGCACCAGGTGCCACAGGGGGATAACCAAGGATGCCCACTTATTTTAGCTCTGAGCAGCTGTCAGCACTGATGCGAGTCTGAAAATCCCACTCTGAGCTCTCTGCTAGTTTCTAGCGGCTGTTCTCCCCGGCCCTGATGAGGGAATAAGGAAGTCATCCCGCTGACTAGACTTTGAAGCAGCTTCTAACCAGAATCTGGCTGCAAAGAAAAAGGAAGAGCACACTAATGGGTCCAAGTTTCATCCCACATGCACACTGAGCACCACATGACCGCCCATAAAAAAAAGCAAAGAGGAAGACGTTTGGCTGAAGATCCAGATGTGGGGGAAAAAGCAACAGGAAGCAAAACACAGAGAAGCTATTTAACAAATGTCAATTACTTACCCTCGGACTACTCCGCTCTCCAGATAATTAACCTGGATGAATTTACCGAAGCGGCTGGAGTTGTTGTTGTGGGCTGTCTTAGCGTTACCAAAGGCCTGGAGAAGAGAAGACAGAAAGCCAAAAATAATTGAGTAAAACTCTCAAATAACACAGTTTTCTATTCACAAACACCATACCAATATTATCACATCTCCATTTACTGAAATTTGCACCCTTAGATAAAGTTGTAGTTTGCAGAGAGGTTGAAGAAGGCACATAAAGTATAGAGGAACAGAGACGTTACAAAAAACTGGGTGTTTCTCATAAAGCTCTCAGACAGGCAACAAAGAGCAGCACTGAATGAGCTGCAGGAATTGTTAGCAATAATTTATTTATGTAGTCCTTTACACATCCGCTATATTGGTGGTCAAAGCACTTCAGAAAATCAATATACAAAGGAAAACATAAAAAGCACGTGAGAAACAGGTAGATAAAACCACAATGTCATCATATTTTTAAATATTAAAAGCCTGCCTCGATAAAATAAAAAAGTATGTAGTCTGACGTGGAACAGTAAGTCACCGTTGTCTGACCTCAAATATATGAGGTCAGACAACGACTAGAGAAGCTTAATAACTCTGATAAGGCAAAGCAATGATATTAAGAGCTTTAAAAACAAATCACATCCATCTCCTATATTCTCCATGTCTCTGGACTACGAAGTGAGGTTATAAGACAAAAGTATTTTAATTTCAAAAAGAAAATTTATGTCTGGTTAAAATCTCCCTAAACCCAGTGGGAAAATGTGTATTTATCTGCCGATGAAAGCCGACACCCACACTGAAACACGGTAGCAGCAGCACCATGATCAATGGTTACTTCTCTCAGATGGAAGAGAGGTTTTATTCAAGTTGGATCAAAATATGTAGAGGTCTAAATACCAATCAGGTTTGACTCAAAAACCTTTAGCTGTCGGCTATAAAGATGAAAGAGATTTCCAACATACATCACAATCAACAACAAAAAAAACCTTGTGTAGGTAAATTTAAAAATGTCAATAGCAGAAAATCTGTAGCCTCAGTTGAAGAGAGCTGTGGACAGTAGATATTGTCGCAATCTGAAAGATTAAAAGACTTTGCGAGGCAGAGTGGAAAGACACTGACAGCTGGGACACTAACAGAATCCTACCTAACAAGAATGAGAGCTAAAATTGAATAAAAAGACACACTGATATAACTAGGTTATTGAATATCATTTATTTTTATTCTTTCAACAAATTTGATGAGTTTTCTTTTGACTGTGCAGGACACTTTATTATATGGAAAAGGTTCATCATGGTCTGATATTTTTACAGCACAAATACCTGACATTTTCACTGAGGTGAGAGAGCTACTGTAAACGATCCACTTTGCGTCTTTTCCATTAGTCTCCGACGCAGGTTTCAGCCTCTTGCAGCTCATCAGTAATCTTCACCTCTGAACCGTATTGACTTTCAGACCATATATGGAAGTTCTGCAACTGAATCTAAAGTGGAGTGTACTTCCACTTAAGCACGCAACTCTACCAGCAAACTTACTTCATCAACAACAAAACCTCCCTGACAACAAAGAGGCCCGCTACCCGACGGCCTAACGCGCTCTGCTCTGGCTGAAGCTGCAGAACAGAGTGAGTCGATTAATCTGCCCTCCTCTTACACGTTATTCATCCATCTCTTTCTGTTTTCCCCTTCCCGACCTTTCACTCGGCCTTATCTGTGTGCATCTCTGCAGGTAGGAGAGCGCAGAAGGTCAGCGATGATAAATGAGTGGAGGCCGGTGCAGCATGCACAGACTGTAAGCACAGAAGCACAGGCAAGGCTGTTTCCATCTAGGGGGGTGGAGTGATTTCCAGTCCAGATAGAAGCTACCAGACTTCACTGAGGGGCCCAGAATGCTGCATCGGTACGGTAACAGAGCAGCAGTACTTTTTCCTTCATGATGTGCATGTTCACATGGTTACACACACACGCACACCCCCTCACACGCATCCCCCACCCCCCCACACAACTAAAAGCCACAGCAGGGGAAGTTGACTCAGTGAATGCTAAATAGGAGCCACATTGTGTTTTCCAAAGCAACATGCAGGGTGAATTTGATATAAAAGCTCTGGTGCTGATCAGAGTATTGGAGACAAATGTTGATTTCTTGTCTGCACTTCCTTTTTTTCCTCCTCCCAGTTTTAATTTTTTATTTTTTTTTGGTGTAGTAAAATCATTAAAGCAAGATGTCACTCTATACTGTAACAGTTTCGCACTTGAGGGATGTAGCAGGTAATGGTTTCTTGTTCATGCGTGATGAAAGAGGTGGGCTGAAGCGCGACACCAATTCCCTCGAGTCAAACCAGAGCTTTTTAAGACTAATCTGCAAACTCAAGCCCTGCAAAAGCATTAAGATGTCTTAAACTGAAAAACTTGAAAGTTACACACTGCTGAACTCCATTTACAAATGAGATGACTTCTGAAGGTTGCACTAGATTTTACGCGGTAATATGAAGAGTTAAAAAGCATAAATACATACAAATGCCAGAAGATTTTGAAAGCTTTCTGCCCTTTAGCTTCATAATTAGTTAACGGGGGGTCTCCAACTACTACGACAACTTTGAATCATCAATCATAAGAAACTGTGCAGCCATTTTAAATATAAAGACAAGAACAAATATATCAAATTACAAATTGAAAATATGCAACAACTGACTCACAAAGGATTGCTTGGAAACAATTCTAGGTCAAAGTATTTATAGGGCCATTAATAAAAACTCTGCATAATTGGTCAATAGGGTGAACTTTTACTGGCTTTCATAATAACACCTGATGTCAGCCTGAGATGCTAAAGCTCAGATGATGGTGGTGAAGTGATACTGTGGTCATGAGGAGAGTCATGAGAAAATGCAGGTTAATTACAAACAATACTGTCTTTTTGCCAGATTCAACAGAATTATTGTGACTTAATGTTTTCCTAATATTGTGCAGCCCCAACATAAAGGGATTACATTGTTTTTTTGCAGCTTTAGTTTGACATTTTGTTTTAATTTAAAAAAACAAAACAAACAAAAAAAGAAAGTTCTTCCATAGGAAAATGAAAGCAAAATTGCTTTTTGGCTTGTAAAGGTTGCTGACTTCTGGTCTGGCACATAAAATACATGAGTTTGTGGTTGCAATGTAAAAAAATAAAAATAAAAAAATAAAGGTGAAACAGTTCAAGTACTCTGAGTAATTTTGCAAGAGACTAACCCCTAACCCTTATTCAAGCTTCAATTCCTGTGCTCAGAGTATTGATCCTGTGGCACAATTGAGCTCAGCGCTCAATGCTGCTCACTGTGCCCGGTTTTCTTCCCAGATCCCTCCCACTCCCTCGCACACCAGGAGCACAAAAACCCTGGGAAGTCTCTCCACAGCCTGCGCTACTGCACCACGGAGGGAATTACAAACATCTCGCAGCCTTGTTCGTATTCAAACATGCCCATGAGCGTGATCCCATCTTTAAACCCGATTGGCTGGAACCCTCAGCAGGTATGAGGAAGGAGACCGAGAGCTTGCCAAGCTGTGACTGTGGAAAATAGACCCGGTCTTACGAATTGGGGGTTTGCACACAAGGAGGTTAAGAAAAAAAAAGGAGGGAAATAAAGAAAGAGAGGACGAGAGAAGGAGGGAAGGGGACACGTGGGGCCTCAGCACTGTGCAGTGTGCGCACTGTCGGCCACGGTTGACTCAAATCTCCCTGCACGTCACCGCTTCAACTGATTTACCTGTGCTGCGAGCTGGCTTTTCTGGTAGCACTGTTCCTTGTACGTTTCCATTCATACAGCCAGACCCACCAGTATGAATTCTCACATCCCTATTTAGCACAGAAACTTGCACACACACACACACCCACACACACACACCCCCACACACACGCACACACACACACACAGTGTTCTCAACAAACACAGCAGGAGGCGTGCCTCTCAAACAGCACAGATCAAGTTGTTTGCCCCAACAAGCAGCACAAACAGAGCGAGCTTTGAATGAGCCAAAATATGAAGCAAAAATTAATTCAGTCATAAGATCTGTGACAGATTTAAAAGGTCAAGGAGGCAGTTTTGTGACGACTCCATTGAGACTACTTTCAAGGATTTGATAGTTGTCATATGTAACCAATTTATGAATAATTCCAACCAAAAGGCAAGAAAACAATTATCAGTAAAAATGTGCTGCTGCTAGACCTCTTTTGGATAGCTCTGAAACTTTGAGGAGCAAACCTCAAAACGAGGCAAAGAGCTTCAGCGAAATGTTTCCACAGGGAGATGCCAAGACCCTGACACAGATACCTCACTTACAGCATGGGTATGCTCACAAAGGGTGGTAAATAACCCAAGTGATGTGGACAGCAGCAGCAGAAACACAACTAAAATCAATTCAAACATTTCATCAAAGAGCAAACAACAAAAGTGTTGTGATTTGAGAAAATTTGAGTTCAAACATCTGTGAATTTCAGGTTAAATCAGAAACTCAGGTTAGACCGAGGGAGTTCGGCGATCAAGTATGTAAACTCTGGTAACCGGGGCTAACCTCTCACAATACCCTGTGACAAAATAATCAGTGTTTGCTGTCGGGCTGAATGAGTCTTTGGTGAGATCACATGTTGCTGGCAGAGACTGAGCACGACCGCGTCGCTACACAGTTCCTCCTCTGCACAGCTTCTCATCAGGTCATCAGTTTATGACTCCACTTACATCTGAACCCTCAAAGTTTCTCTCAATTGAACTAACAAAACCAGCTATGCAATGGCAAAGTCAGTGGCATTAGTATTGAGATTGTATGGTAACTGATTAAGTGCTATCAAATGAGTTTTTTGTATGTTGGAAAAAGATAAACAAACCTCCCTCCCTCTTGAAGTTTGTGGCAAAAAAAAAAACAACCTTTAGCTGCAGATTACACACAAGACAAAATAGCTGTAGATCTTTTTAAAAAGTAGTATCTAAAACCAATATGATAAAGCATTATGTTGCTGATCATTTTAGAAAATCACTTACACACCTATTCTTCACAATCTAATCTCTGCACATTAGGAGCTGTCTGAAAACGGAATTTTTTCCTATAATCCTACATTTGTTTCTCTTCAAGGGACATTGAGTTTTTAGGTAGGGAAATTGTTTTACTAATACCCAACTGTTCCCACGGGTTGTGTTGAATGCCAACATGATGGTAATGAAATAGCGGTAATGGTGGCTGAAGAAAGAAAAATGTAATTGCTTCAAGATGCAATGGCTGACTTTAGAAATTCAGTATATTCTTAATAGTAAGTGAAAAACAAATTATCAAGAAAGGGTTTAAGAAAATATACCTTTTTTCTCAACAGGATGCAGTAAAGTCATAATTTTCAACTACAGAGACCAGTTATTTTAACATTAACACTAGAAACCCACAAACATTTGCAGGGTACAGTATTTTGGCTGCATATTTAAAATGAGTGAAACATGCACAGATGGGAAAACGAGCTAGAATATGTCATCCGGAAAAGCTGCAGAAAACGGAGCAAATCAAGTTATGAGGCGTCTATTGGTCTGTCACAGAGAGATCATAATCCAAACACAGGGGAAACAGGAACAGACAGCTTCTCTTCCTCATTTAGCCCGCAAAAAATATTTAAGTAATTTTTGATGCACACTTGGTAACATCTTAAACAACGCTGGACTTTCAGTCTCAAATGTGCTGCTTTTGGTATATTTTTAATTGTGTAAATGAGCATTAGTCAAAAAGTCATATTAGATTTTTATCTTCTAACTTAATTATATAATTTTGAAAATATATTATTCCAGTTCTTAATAGTTGAACAATCCCATGCTTGTAATTTAGCTCAGATCTTAATGTTAAAGAGGAAATTACTGTTCTGTTTGTGTTGTATTTCAAAGATTTTAAATTAAAATTATATATACAGTACAGACCAAAGGTTTGGACACAACTGTGTGTCCAAACTTTTGGTCTGTACTGTGTATATATATATATATATATATATATATATATATATATATATATATATATATATATATATATATATATATACTTACATTTGTTTTTTTACTGAATGTCTATGCACTATTATGCATTAAAGCATGAATGATTATTTGATTTTATTTAAGTCAGGATAGCATTTAAAGTTCTTGCTTTTGGATTATGCATTTACAAACTTAAAAATATAGGACTCCTTGTTATCATGCATGAATTGAAAATTATTCTTTTTCCTTTCATTTTTGAACAGTTAAAAATGTAAATGCCTGAGTAAATCTGGAATTTACTCTAATGAGTAAATTAGAGTTTACTCATTAGTAAACCTTTTAATTTACCAGAGTAAATTAAAAGGCTGAAACTGATCTCTGGCCATTTTTCCAGTACATCTCTATTTCACCTGAACAGCCCTATAGGTGATCATTCACTCAGGAGTTTAGAGGTTTAAAGTGACAAGTTAATGCACAGACATGTTAAAGGTGCAGAGCTTTAATAGCTGGGCCAGAGCGTCGAATGCCAACTTGCGGTCCGGAGTTTTACCAGATTGGAACCATATAAAGCTGCTCCACCCATGTCCTGATGAACACCACATCAAACTCCAGCTTGTGGTATGGTCACAGCACCACGAATAGCTGTTGAAACGGCCTGCAGACAGATGCAGCATGTATGCTGCATAGAGCCTGTAAAGAAAAGCATATTCTAGCCGTCAGTGAGTTTCTATATGGTGTGATTACAGGAAGGCGTTTACGTATAAGTGTCTGGGTGTTTAGACGAAGAATCACGGGCACAGCAAGGCGACTTAAACACAGTAATGCCAGCCTTTCCCAGACTCATACACAATGCCACCCACTCTCAATAACTACTCATGCAGGAGAGATAAACAATAGATCAGCAGGCAGAATGGCCAGTTTCTCCTCCGCACTTCCTGAACAACAATACAGTACTCTGGTGTGTCCACACCCTTTAAGGCTCTGAGCTAACAGCAGAGGGAACCACTGCCTTTGCTTCCTGTGTCGTAGCCGCTTCCTGTTGAAGGGTTCCGGATGATAGGAACTTCCTGTCTGAAGCCATGAGACGGAGCGGCATGGAGCAGGCCGGCCGGGGACTTTGAACAGCAATGTTTACTTTGCTAAGACAACAAACTTAAGTTACAAGGCTACTGTAGGGGCCCTCGCTGAGTGGTCCCATGAGAGAAAGCAGCAATATGTTCACGCTTCAGCTGTTTTACTAATTACCTGTAATGTTGGCTTCATTTTCAAATCGAGAATAGGTAAACTTTCTTTTGCCTGCTTCTTCCTCTTTAAAAACCTTAATTGCTAAAATTATTTAGTTTCATTCTAAATAAGAGTTAATTCTTATTTCAAATATTTCTGTAAATCCATTTGAAGGACTATTTATCAATCTGTTCCTATTAATAGAAACAGATTGTCGAAAGCAACACAAAGTGCTTTACAAAAGTTACAACCAATGAAACAAAAATGCTAAAGAGTTACAATTCACATCAGAACATGAGAACAAAAAAAAAACAATAGAAATTGTTTTTGTGAGGAAAAATACCTCAGACAGATATAAACTATGTATGAAAAATTATAAAAATTAAATTATAGAAGCATCATACTGCCTTTAATGGTCGATCTTCAGTAAAGTCTCACCTGCCATTATAGATTTATATTTTTTTTCTCCCCTAAATACTGTTATGATTCAGTTTATTGTGTTAAACACAACAGAAAATGGTTTAAAAAATAAATAAAAAGCACATTCTCTCTAAAATGTCACCATCTACTAGTGTGTGCATGCATGGTTGTTTGTCCAGTGAGAGACTGCTGTGATGACCGCTAGAGATAAGTACTAACCCCCCAATGACCCTGCAAGGATAAGCAGTATAGATGATGGATATCTTCTCACAGAACCAGCAGCTTAAGTGACACAGATCTTTTTAGGGTATTTCAGATTTCCCCTCACTCCTCGCCTTTTTCTAATCACAGCTGTCAGATATAACTTTGAAAAAAAAACACAAAAAAAACGCTCTGACACATTTCTGACATCATCCCACATATGTGCCAGCATGTTGAAACAGAGGCAGCTCTAGCTGACAATGACAATAAGAAAGCTTCAAAGAAGGGTAAAATAATATGAGAAGTAATTGCGTAACAGCGGCTCAACCAGCTGAACCAGTTTATGGGAAAACCTCTGAGATCTTTTGGGCTGTTAGTAGGCAGAAGTCGTTTAATCATTTCTGCCCACAGAAGGTGTTAAAAACAATATTTTCTCTATATTTAATTAAAGACAAACCTGAATGATTTATAAAGCAGTAAAATGAAAGTTGGATGGCCACTTTTCCGACAGGTCCGAGATTCAGGATATACAACTTACCAAAACTTCAGCACAATGTCAGAATCCAGCACCACAAATGGTGATCTCATCTAGTCAAAATGCTGCCCAGGCTTTCAGACCTCCACTATTGCTGAAGAAATACTAACAGACTGGCAGGCGGACTCGCAATGTTTTGATTAAAGTAATCTGATCAACTCCCAGCACAAAAAGGCACCAAATGAAAACTTTTTACAACAGCAAACTTTGACTTCATTTGTAATCATTCATTTCAGTTTTTTGTTGGGCTGTCATTATTTAAATGACAGTAAACATTTAGCTAACACTATATTTTTTATTTATTAGAAAGCTGGCACATAAATAGCTTCCTTTTACTTATAAGAACATACAGGAATGTTCCCTAGATTTGCCACCAATCACCTAATGAATCCCGTCTCGTGTGTTAATGTGTCCAGGTTTTGCTCTTCTAACACATTTATATTACGTTTGTCTGCAGAAATGCCCAAATTTCAATGTGACCCACTTTTGAAATCAAAAGGTCCCCTTGCTTGGTAAAAGATGAAAATATTGAAACAGTCTCCATAAAAGTATTAACCCTTCTGAGATAAAAATGTGTGATACTATGATTAGGGCCGCAGGAAATGCAAAGCTGAACAATACCTATGATAATTTCATGACTATTTCCAGATGCAGTTCAGTTTCAACTTCCTCTCGTACCCAGGCCAGCTAAATATGAGCCCATCTCTATGTCTGGCCCTGAAACCGCAGCTTTGGACCAGGGTGACACACGCACAGAAAAATAGAGCAGCAGAGTGGCAACCAGTCTGCCAAAGGGACACGACTCTGCTGATGGAGAGGGAAAAAAAACACCACCACTCCACTGCCTCCCCCTCTCATCCCTGAATTCGACAACCGGAACAAGAGACTGAAGCACATCAGGGGACTGAAGCTGTGCTCATTTAGATGCATCTGAAAGCTGCAGTGTGTGCAAGAGATGACAAAAACCTGACAGATGATGGACGGCAACAAAGTGACTGCTTCTATCTGCTCCAGATTGCTCCATATTCTTGGTGGGAGTTTTCTGCTTGGATGCTTGTGGTAAACTTTTCTGCAATTTACAAGTATATTAAGTTCCTATAAACTTACATTTACAAAACATTGGTTTTTGCTTTTCCACAATATCTTGTACTTCGAGTGAGCTGCATTCCACATCAGGCTTTTCTGACTAAGGGTCTATTTTTGGTCACATTATTGTGAAATAAAACCGAGAAGTATGTGGAGCAGATTTGCTTCCAGATCAGCACTGAGGTATTAATTCCCTCAAAGCTACAGAGCCAATCAAACCAAACCCAAGTGCAGGGATTTAAGCTTTTAGACAAAATGCAAGTTTTGAATCATTTCGGGTCTATATTTGGGAAACGCTGACGCATAAAGGTGCAACAAATATTTGCATGGACAAAGTAAAAGCTAACAGCTATCATCTAAATTTGTTCATAAAAGACATCAGCATGAAGGTCTTTCACATGGTCGACCTATTTTAATACAAGAGACAGTGGACAGTATGTTCTTAATTGTTCAAATTAACTGATAATCTTTCTTAGATCCAAAAAAGACTCCTAAATTAACTCAAGTTAACACAGAGTATTTAAAAGCCGCTCCATGTGTACATCTAAGAAAATGTATAACCAGATGCTAAAGGTCCAGACAGCCTGAGCTAATCGGTATTCATGTCAGAATTTACAACATTCATGCAAAATTCACCCAAACACTCCAGATTTTGGACTGTTCCCCCAGCCCCCATAGAGTACAGTCATCATGCACACAAGTTAAAATAAATTCACGTCCTATTAGCGTCGTTATTGTAATGGCTGTTCTTGTTATACTTCCCCTGCCATGGCTACATTTTCCCAGTTTATTTAACAAATTATTTTAAAATGATTTCAATACAAAAAGTCCAAAATGTCTGCCTGTTTGCGCACTAATATCTTTATTAGTGGAGTTTCATTGTGACTCGCCTCAAAATCCCCCCACCAGGCCGTCACATCGCTCTCTACTCAGTGTGAAGTAATCAGAGAAGCAGCTATTGCTCAGATGCTTCTCCCTGTCTGGCTTCTGCTTTCTCCTCCTCTGCATCATCATCTATACACCAGCGCGGTCAAAACTGACTGCTTCCTGTCTGAAAGTCACAAAAGGCTCAAATACGGATGTAGATCAGATATCAAACAGATCCAGTAAATCTAAATCATCCTCCACAAATTGCATCCAGGATCTCTGACGGTCTGTGGGAGGTTAGACGTACTCATGGATTTTATCTTTGCCAAACCGTCTGCTTTTTACTGAGTGAGACGTCTACCTGCTCAGAACGTTCTTAATTTGGAGATGTTCAGGACAGTTTCTGCAGGTCTCACCAACTCAAATGTAAGGCTTTTTAAGATTATGAGGGAAATGTAGAACCTGTATGACAGAAATGTACAAAAGAAAATAGCGTACTATACAGTACAGACCAAAAGTTTGGACACACCTTTCTAATTCAATGGGTTTTCTTTATTTTCATGACTATTTATAAGGCAAGAAATCCCACTTATTAACCTGACAGGGCACACCTATGAAGTGAAAACCATTTCAGGTGACTACCTCTTGAAGCTCATCAAGAAAATGCAGAGTGTGTGCAAAGTAGTAATCACAGCAAAAGGTTGCTACTTTGAAGAAACTAGAATATAAGGGGTATTTTCAGTTGTTTTACACTTTTTTGTTTAGTGCATATTTCCACATGTGTTATTCATAGTTTTGATGCCTTCAGTGTGAATCTACAATGTCAATAGTCATGAAAATAAAGGAAACTCATTGAATTAAAAGGTGTGTCCAAACTTTTGGTCTGTACTGTATATAATTTTATTGTCAAGCATTTTTTGCACCGAATGCACACAGCATCATACAGAGGGGCAACAGAAGTGAGCCAGTGGCAGAGACAAACGTAGTCCAGCTAACCCATGATAAATTTACACTTACGCAAAAAGCTAGATGCAAAAAAGCTAGCTACTTAGTTAGCAAGGGTTTATTAGCAGCTAGTTAGCAGTAGCTTCAATTGCCTCAACTCACAGAATATAATGAGGACGTCAGCGTGCAACTCAAACTTTTGCCTGACAGAAAAGTCCCACGAGAAAAATAAACTACATATAGGATGCGTGGACAAACTTCAGGACAGCAAATTGAAAACTGCAAGACTTGAACTTGACATGAGTTTAATGCAAATATCCACAGGGACGTAGTCATGATGAAGAAAGGAGAAGAAAACCTGGATTTTCACCTTTTCCAGGACAGCACTGAGGAGGAAAAGGCCATTGGAAGGCTAAAGGAAATCACATAGCACTTCCTACCTTCTTCAAATACTCACATACGATCAATACTAAATCATGCAACTGAACTCTCTCTGCCAGCGTTTATTTGTAAGTAGATGGGAAAATTTTTTTCTGCATTCCGCTTTGCAGAACCAATGGCCACAATATGAGAAGTGATCCAAATTTAGAGGGAGGGTCTGATTCATCTTCTATGCTGCAGTCATCATGATGTCAGTCTGTGGCACAGATCACAGATGAGCTCTGCATGCGACCAAGACTTGAGTGTTTAAAGGTTTTCATTCTGTTGTGTGTTCTGTAATCATACGCATCATAAAAACCTAAACACAAAAAGCAGAGGGCGAACCTGAAACTTGTGAAACAACACACAATAACCACCAACTCTGCAAGGCATAAAAATATGAACACCATTTAAAATATTTAAATAAAAGGACTCTGGTATTGTCAGATATTTAAATTCAGGAATATGGATAAGAGGTAAGAGGCCAAACAAGGTGGTTTGGTTAGAGTCAGGAAAAACCCCTAAGGCCTTAAAGTCTTAACTTTTCTGTTTCAATCAAACAATCCATCACAGTCGACTGTGTGATTCAACTACAACGAGTTGTTTTTGAGCATTTTGTTCAAAGAACCTTTAGCTTTTTCTATGCTTTCCTTGTGTAACAGATAAATGTCTTTAAAACTTTAAAGTTTCCGTCTTTGTTCACTCGTGTCTGTCAGCGATTAGACTGAGCGAGTCAGCAAAAGCTCGTAAACTCTGCTGGAAGAGAAGCAGGAAGAGAAGCAGTCACCTGACCAAAATAATTAAACGTCACTGCCTCTAAGCTAAGTTTAGAGCTGGCATGGAAAACATGATAAAGATTTTAGTGTTGCCTCAAAGCGAGACAAAAATAAAGAACCAGCAAACAGCTTCAAGCATTTCCAGAAGCTCAGGGCAACATGAAGGAGTTAATGAAGCCACTTCCTTCTTTCTTTTCATTTCTTCTTTCAGTTTAGACTACAGCCTCTTTGTTTAAGCTATTACACTTTCATTATTTATAACGTTCATCAATCATCTACAAATATAGTTAGTTGCACACAGCATGACAATCATTTTGAGGAAGGAACTCCAGTTACTTGATATAACTTCATCAAAATGGCAAAACGTTTTCATCCTGACAAGAAGTAACATGACTTACAGCAAACACATACAATGTACTGCAGAAGTATTTGGACCTCTTGATCATTTTCATAATTGGTTGCACAAGAACTGCAAATGTTATTGTACTTATGGGATTTGATGTCATTATCCAATACAACATTGCTCTTCTCTCTAGTTTCTCTGAGAGGCCCATGGCGACTCTGGAGGAGACACAGGGATCAACAGATCAGGTGGTACAATCAGTCTATAGACTAGAAGGCTGCACAAATCTGGCCAGTATAAAATGAGTCACAAGAAAGCAAAAAAAATCCTGTTTACAGATTTCTGCCACACTGAAAATGTGGAGGAGGTCTGGTCAGATAAGGCCGAAACAAAATTGCACATGTGTTTTGGAAAGACAACACAGCACATCACTCCGAAAGCACCATCCTGACTTAAGACACAGTGGCGGCAGCATGATGCTGTGGGGATGTTGTTTCTGATTAGGAATAATAAATATGGTCAGAATTGACTGGTTTGTAGATTGAAAGTGGCCTTTGATTAGCAGTAAGTGGAACATTGATCAACATGTGT
Organism: Xiphophorus hellerii; assembly: GCF_003331165.1. Lineage (NCBI taxonomy): Eukaryota > Metazoa > Chordata > Actinopteri > Cyprinodontiformes > Poeciliidae > Xiphophorus > Xiphophorus hellerii. The sequence continues at coordinate 14,100,475 of NC_045680.1, forward strand.
ATTGACGATTTAGATGATGGCTCTTGACAAAATATAATGTTTATCTTGTTTCACAGTTGGTGACATAATGATGTTTTTATGATGTAAATCACTTTGAACTGCCTTGTTTCTGAAATGTGTTATACAACTAAACTTGAAAGATATGCCACATTTTACAATTTAAGTTGAAGGGCAAAGAAACTTCTCTTATTTTCCCAACACATTATTCACCTCCTTTTTTTGTCATATAACAACCAAATGCAAAAACATGTTAGTAATATGACAAAATGCCCAAAAGGCTCAAGGGGAATTATTAACCTGTAAGTATAAAGTGCTGTAGAACCTGATTATGATGTAGTAAGGCTGTTGCAATAAGCAATTAATTGCATGATAATTAAAATGAGCTTGATAATTTCCATTCTGATGATTAATATATTCTGGCGGGCAATTTTGTTTACAGAAACATAATCCAATTTATTTATGATGTCTGTTGTGTGCGGTGTTTATTTCCATTTCATTTATTGTTTTGGTTCTTGTGGTTTGTTTTGGATATTTAAAATATCTTCCACTTCCTGTGTTAATTGTTCTTTACAATGTTAAAGAACAATACCATAATCAAAAATAGCCTCAAAACAACAAAATAACTACTGGGGCAATTTGTTGACAATCAAAATTAGTTATCCTGACAGGCCTCAGTAAAATGAGTAAAAAGAGTTACATTAATCCAGTCTCCTGCATGGATTCATTCCTCCATCTCGATCATGTCCCTACACTTTGACCACCTTTGCACTTCTGCTGCAACACGTTTGTCCTTCCTACCTCCAGAACGGGTCCGGCTCCCAGGATGGTCCTCTCCACCCCACTGGCGTAGCCCTTCTGGCTGAGCGCGGTCAGACAGTGGATCAGGAAGTTGGTGCTTTGGGTCTTGCCTGAGCCACTCTCCCCGGAGATGACAATGCACTGATTCACCCTCTTCCTGAGCATAGCGTAGTAGGCCACGTCGGCAATGGCGAAAATATGAGGTTCCAGTTTGCCCAGCTGGTGATTCTCGTACATCTTGACATATTTGGGGTTGTAGATGGGCAGGAACTTGAACGGGTTGATGGCGATGAGGATGCTGCCTGCATAGGTGTAGATCTTTTTCTTGTAGAAGCGTGTGCGTAGATTGTTCAATATGCTGTCCTCACTGAGGACGGGGAGGTTGCAGAGGTCTGCAAAGTCATCCTGGGGTGGGGGGAGGAAGCCCCTCGCAGCGAGCTGCTGTACTTCTTGCTCCTTGGACGAAGGTGGGAGGTGAACATAATGGATGGAGCCATCATGGTTCCTCTCCTGGATACAATGCAGAAAAACACATTTATATTGCCAGATTTCTGCATCTTCTCACTTGATACAAAAACAACTTGTAAAAATATACCTAAGTCTGGGTCCAAGTAACACTGTGGTTTGCTATATTTCCTATTATTAATGCGTAATCTATTGCTTAAGTTTGACGACTTGTCACCACAAAGTGGAAGAAAGCAGAAGGAAGCAGCATGCAACAAACAGTAGCAGCATTTCTCTTGCTAGACTGAATTTGACAGGGTTGACAACAGCTTGAAGACAGAGTTGTTAGTTTCACCTGTAGCAAGAAGTAAAAGCCAGCGCTCTGAGGGTGTTGCTCCTGAGCTTTTCGGGGCCACAGCAGAACCCTCTGTACGGGCAAGTCTCCAGCCTCCAGGATCCACTCCTCCCCGCCGCTTTCCTTCACCTCTGCCAACACATACAGACCGCCGGGGTCCAGCCCCAGCGTCGCAGCAGCATCCGAGATTACAGAGGCTGTCGTTGCATTCTTCTGCACTCTGAAGGCCAACAAAAACACGTTACAAAAACCGTTTTCCAATTAAATTTTATTATATTTCATTGGATTATCACTCTGGTATAGCAAATGTTTCACCTCCACCAAATCACGGGGAACCCACCTGAGGTTGCAGCAGGTGGACGCCTGGGCAGCGAGCCGTGGGTAGATCTGGAGCAGGTACATGCGGTCGTCTGGATCGTTACAGCCCACTCCCCCTCCTCCACCTCCACCTGCGTTTGTTGCCATGGTGGCAGCGCCATCTCTGACACTCATCCTGAGCCAGGGGGAGTGGCCTCAGCATGCCGCACATCCACCGCCTCTGTCTCACCACACAGCACCTAAAGATGACAGGAGGACCTATTACAAACCCACACCAACTATAATGCAACATTTGAGAAGCAGAAGCACTTGAGCACCACAGTTCTTGACTTGTTTGAAACTTAACACTGAGAGGAAGAACTTGGCATGATAAATGGGTTGAATTAATACTTTGAAAGTAGTTATTTACATACGAAGTAAAAGGAACATAAGCTTTTTATTTTCACTGTCATCATCCTTGGATATTATTTCCAAATGCCTGAAGGTGCAACAGTCATTTCTTCAATCTAGGGCTGCACAAGGAGGAAAACAGCTCACTAAAATACTAATTTTGAATTTGCCAAGACTATATAAAGGCTGAAATTATTACTTTGAGTTAATCATGATGAATCGATTCTTGAAATAAACGTCAAATAATTTTATCAAATAATTGTTCACTGGAGTACAGACTCTTCCTAAAACTAATCAACACATTACCGCCTACACTGTATTGATGTTGAGTCCAGCAGAAAGGGCCAAGTTTTTCACATGTTGATATTAGAAGCATAATATCAACATGTTGCAGATGCATCCTTTGCACCAAGAGTAAGCTTAAGGAATGCTATGTTATTGCATTTTAGGCAATGACATTTTTATTTTATTATTTAAAAAATGAACTGAATTATATGTTTATTTACATTTTTATGTATTTTTAAAATTGCAGAAGATAATTTGAAGGAATTACCTAAAAAAATCTGCAGAATGTGCCAATTTTTTATGATCCAATTACTCAGTTGATCATCAAAATAATCAATGGAATACTCGATTACTAAAATAATCATTAATTGCAGCCCTAGATAATATTAATCCTGATCAAACATTTTTCTGACTCACATCAACAGTAAAAGTTGACAGTTTGCAGGCATTGCACTAAAATGTCATATCAGACTCAATATTGGATGCAAGCATGCAATGACACTGCAGTGTCGATCACAAGTCTAGTTAACATAATTACACAGCATTTTAACAGGATGAGGATTTTCAGCTGTTGTGTAGTTCAGGAAGAAAATACTTTCTGTGTCTCAGAGACGAACCTGATTTAATACAAAATGACCAAATGAAGCCAAACGTCCTTCTGAAGATGTCAACTCAAGCTGGTATGCAGTGAAATGAGCCTTATGTTGGCTGAAAGGCCACTCATCAAGGAAGACAATTTTACTCCAAAAGCAATAGTTTGAACATGTACAAAGGGAAATGGATCATATTGCTTTTATGTTCTGTAGTTTTATGAAACTAAAATCAAAGGGTTTGTCCATTCTGAGCATTATCACAATGGGAGAAAAAAGGGTATTGCGGATCAACAACAATCCAACTCATGCTAGTTTGGTTACAAAGTGGTTAAAAGACAACAGAGTTAGTTACCATTACAAAGCCCTAATCTCAGTTTCATAGACAATCTGTGGGCAGAGCTGAAAATGTTTATTTGAAGAAGGTGGCCAGGAAAGCTGACTCAGTTAGACCAGTTCTGTAAGGAGGAACAGGGCAGAAATTTGTCAGAAGCTGAAAACCAAGCACTAAACGTTTCATGAAAACTTCAGGATTTGAAGAAAACAAAGTGAAAAAAATAAAAAAATTCCAACATTTACCAAATATAAGTATTTTGCTAATTTAACTGACCTGACAGGAATAGTTTAATTACATTTAAAATCAGACAGTCAAGATCATGTGTCTTTTTATGGGATTTATTCAAACGTTTGGTTGTGCGTAATTTCATCTCTGATCCATGGGCGGGTAATTATCATATTGTTTATTTTTATTGTGCAAAGAAAGGTGTTAATAATTAGTCATCTTGTGATGATAATGGGAAACTAATTGACAGTATTTCCAAACCACAAGGACAGCCAGTATGATTGTTACTTTAAACCAGTTCATTAATAAATAAAACAAATCCATGTGATTTGTTTCATTTATTAAACAAATAAAACAAAAAAATACTCTTTTTATTCAATAGGTAAGTTGTTTTTAGAGCAGTGTTTGTTTTTATGGTTGTAAATTATTTAAGGAAATCATCACAATAGTCTAACCACTTATTATGATCAAATTTTTACACTATGTGTTTCATTCCAATTCTGAGCATTTCTAAAAACAAAACCAGAATAACAAACTTTCAAAAATAAATCTTAACCCGCCTGGAAAACACCTCTGTGGTATTTGAGTCATAAGATGTCTCTTTCAACAGATATGATGTGGCATCAGAGTTCTCCATGTTAACCAGAAAAAACTAAATGTACGTTTAAGAGTTTAAAAATAACAGAAGCTCTGAGATGAGGTATTACAAATAAAATATAGTATATTACCCCGCCTCTCGCCTGAAACGTTCAATGGAGATAGGCACCAGCATCTCCCAGCCCCACTAGATACAAGGATGTGCAGAAAATGGATGGAAATGGATATAGTAAATAGCACCTTCAATTCAATTTCTAACAATTTAGGAAAAACTATTTAGGTAAACCGTCAATCAGCCTCTTTTCAAGTTATTTGTATTTGTATTCAGTCATTTTGTCAGCCAATAACAAATTGAAAACAGATTTCTACTTTCACTGAGTAGGCAGGCAGTATGCCAGAGCGTTTAGGTCGTATTGTGTTCAGATCAGATCTAGATGGTTCTGCTCCTGAAACCCAACCAAAGGTTGCAGCTGCAGACCGTGCAGAGAAATTCAACCCTTCCGCTCCGAGATGACGACAACACCACTTAGGTTAAACCACAAATGTTGTAATGACAGCACGCTATCACTCCTGTGAAAGTATGGTTGTTGAAGTTGTTGACAAGACAAAGAGGGTTCAGTCGCTCTGCACAACAAAACTTGTATCTTCAATCAAAGATAACCAGATTACTTAAAATTTTTTCCTCAGCCACCGATGTGTGTTCTTCCAAATGTTTTCTGTGAATGTGATTCTGTTTCAAATGCAAAATAATTTTTTTAAATGAAATAATCAAAAGTTCAATAAAGAAAAATTGTACCAATAATCTACTGAAAATTATTCAGTCATGCACACATTAGAATCAGTAACTGGAAAAGATGTACAGAGGAAACTGGTAACAAACGTATGAATAACTAAAGCCAGTCTAGTTTCATTTTAAGAAACAAAAACAAACAGCAACCACAAGTAGATACGTTGATGACAAAGCAATTTTCAGAATGATTATACATTTCTCCCTACAGGAAGGAGTAACATACTTGTCCTTAAACAAATCTTAATCCAAAAAAACAAAATGACATAAGTGTGGTGACACAAGGTGCAGCATAAAAACAGGAACTCCCCTTTAAATAGAAGCAGGGCACATTGAAGATGTGTTTTCTAGTTTAGAATAAAGAAACTGATTTTGAAGTAAGATTTTAAATTGTGTCTAGCATCTTGTATAAGGAATTGTGGTCTCTGTAGGCATTTGGAAGAGAACCCTGACATCTCAAATGCCAGACTGAGGTTGAAAAGTAGACTGGAAAAAATAACAGACAACATTGATGAATGTAATCAGCCTTTCTGTTACCTTCTGAAATCTGTTGCTGTTACCTTTATTAAAGGGGGATATGTATTTTACGGCTTCATACTTACATGTGAAGCCAATCTTATCAATTGATTTTATCTACCTTGGCAAAGGTCTTAAAAATCAATCCCTGTGAAATATTTTAAGCAAAACCCAGGCCATCATTAGAAACATTAACCCTCCCATCATCATATCTCTCTGCAGCCAAACAGAGATTACACAAGTTAAATGCTACGTCACTCAAGCATTCATGTTCGTACAACTTCAAACCAAACTCACATTACTGATGTGTCAGTTGGCGTGGTTACTGTATCTAAGTGGCTTGATGACATCGTTATAGTCATCAGCACAGAGCAGATGTCCAACGTTATGATCAATGATTAATTTTTAGTCAAGTCTAGGAGCACAATACTGCAAGATTTATGGACTAAATTAGAACAAAACCACTTTAGATGGCCTAGTTCAAGGCTCTATGTGCAGTCAGAAGCAGTGATCTACGATTGAGTGACTCTCACAGAGAGCAGCTGGGTAAGGTTTGTCCCAATAACAGTTTGTATAGCTCGTCCTTGAACCAGAAATGTATGAAATGTAAACTGTGAGTCCCCCTCAGGGAAACAAGAACCTGGCTGAAAACGCTGCCGGGTGGGTAGAGGGCACTGCTTAGGTAAACTGATCCTATATCAGCTCCTAAAAGCTCTGAGGCTGCAGTTTATCACTTCACCTTGTTCATTTTCTCAGAATGACAAACAGAAATGCAGCAGGCAAAAGTGCTCTACATAAGCAGCGGCCCTCTAAGAGCTGTGTGTGTTACGAAAACAAATTCTGAATTAAAACAGCTGAAAAGACTTGCTTAATTACAATTTGCATTGAATGATATATTGTACGGCATTGTTACATTTATGTAGATAAGGAGCATCTCTTATTTGAATATCTGGTTGCGTAATGGTGACAAAGATAATATTTTGTGTCTTCCTGTCAGTCATGGGAACAACAACCATGTTAGATCTCACAGAGCCTCACCACACTGTGCAGTTACCATCGCCAGGATCCAGAGGAACCATTGCCACATCTACTAATGTAGTAAATCTAAAAATGACCATCATTTATTCTTAGGAACAATGAGGTGTTTTAAATCTAAGAGAAATACACACTACTTTGGATTCTTCTGGTAACACATTGTAAAAAGAAAGCAAGGTCTCAGAAATCAAACCTAACCCAAACATTATTCTGGAACGTTTTAAATCGCTGTAGGGGAAAAAGGAAAAATAGTGCAACTTGAGACTGATGAGCTTACGCCTGTGCCAGGCGAGTTGACCACAGTCCCCAAAACATGCAACATTATAAAATGCCAAGACATGCAGAACTGCAGAGACCACATAAGACGACACCTTCATTATTCCCCATCATGGGATTTGTCTGCTTCAAATTTGTCACTTTAATGCCTGAACTGCTCACTCTACTACTTTTATGAAAGGCATATACAAAATAGGGTGGGGGGATAGATGGAGAGAGAAAGGCAAACATTTACAGGAGGGCCGTCGGGGGACAGTAAGAGGAGACGGGGGCTTTGAGATAATAGAGCTTCCTCCCTGCAGAGGGGATCCTCTGTGGCGGTGCCCAGCATTCCACAGATAAGACTCAGGGTTGTCTGCTTTACGCAGGCTTAGCCTGGCACTTTAGCTGCTTACCAGGGGCTGACAGGGAGACGGCAGAGGACAGCGGCTCTCTACCTGCTTACAGAGGGGGAGTCAGCAGCCAACAAGCTCCTTATGCCTGACATTTCTTATTAAAAAGCAGGCCCTGGTCTTTATCCTTACTGAACCCACCAACCCCATTCCAGCCTAACTAACCCCTTATAATCCAGGCAAGGAAATTGTCTTGGAGTAAATTACTTCCACTGAACGCAGGAATGTTACTCAGCTTATTTATTACCGTCCAAACATTTGGGGTAAAAGAAGTGAAGAAAAAGAAAAAAAGAAATAAGATTGCTTTTGACATTTTTATGTGCATGCAGTGTTTTATAAATGCACTCAGTTTTCCACATTTTGTTGTGTTGCAACCACAAATTGATGTTTGTTGGACCAACACAAACTATTCCAAAACAGTAAAGTAGCAAGAAAATTATTCATAGTTTTTACTTTCTTACAAAAATAAAAGTATAAAATAGTATGACACACATTTGCATCAAGCCCTATTTACTTCGACACCTCCAAATGTAAACCAGTCAGGGAATGAATTATTCTGTAAGGCTCTAGGTCATTAATATCTCTAAAATCAGTTTTCATTGCACTACTAGTGTGGAAAATTAATACTGCAAATAATTCATTGGACTGCAATAACATGAGCTAATTATGGCAAAGCTATGCTGCTCACTATCGGCTGTCTGTGATTTCAATAAACAATAACAATGTGCGTTTATATATTGCAAAACATGAAACAGTAAATAACAATCTCATATGTTTTTCTGATCTCATGTCACCAAACAAAGCATGTACAAAAAAAAGAAGAAAAAAAGGGTGTTTTGGCTAATTTAAGTATATTCTGTATAATTTTTTTTGCAACCAACAATTTTGTGCCAACAGCAATGGCTTCAACTCTCACACCAATTATAATTAACTACTCCTGAAAAAAACTGTATACAAAATTCAAGTATTCAAGTGGAAAAATGACATATGTGGCAAAAGTGAGCTAAACCAGCCCAGCATTACTCACCCCTTTTCAAGCAAACACCAAATACTTCATACATGAGAAGGCAGAACATTGCCATGAGTGCGGAGGGACGAGCAATGGAGAGGGAAAAGAAGCACTTTGCCTTTTTTGGACAGTTGATTTAGATTGCTTCATCTAAATGTATGTATACAGATGTATGAAAGGTTTGAGTGTTATGCTCTTACTCTGTGCTGGAGGCAGTAAATTTACCTCCTAATGAACCTCCCAAGGCTGACACACAAGCTCATAGTCATTCAGGCTGTTAAAATAAGGGAGCAGTGCGTCACTGCGGAGACACCAGCTGCTGACTCAAATACCAGGCAGGAAGTCTGTGACCCAGTGACAGACAATCAAGGTCAAAGGACTTCAAATTGGTGATACTGTTAACTCTCGTTCCCACATGTCCTGTCGCAACAACTCACTGTCCGAATCAACGTCAGGGACCAAATATCCCAACAGAAGAATGGTACACATAAGAATCAGTCTTATGTGGGAAAAAATGTTGTGACTCCACAGACTCCATTACGGCATCGAAGGAGTATCGCTGACAAATCAGTGAATCAGCATATCCTACTTTCCCCGTCTATTTACTCCCTGACGTTAGCATCATCACAATTCAAACAGAACATGTGAATTCATCACGATTTTCTAAAGCTGAAGCTAAACATTTACATTTTTGTGAAAATAAATTACCCCTTACAAATATCTATTGCACACTGTGTAAATAAAAATAAAACAGTTTTCATCTTTTCTTCCCAGTGACATTCTTCAGCTCATTCTGGGGAATCCCAGAATGGGATACAACCTATGATGTGATAGAAAAAGTTTAACTGAAAGCAGTGGAAAAGAGTAAAATGTATTTGTACTTTACAGTCTTCTATAGTTTGTTTAATTAAAAAAGGTTTCTTAATCTTAAACTATCTTGAAGTTGCAAGTTGTGTAGCTTCAAAGAATTTTGGAGTTGCTATAAAGAAAATGAAAATTCTGTCAAATCTGCTGAATGTATGGATACACCAACCCACCAGCCACTTTTCACTGAATCAGCATCAGTGATAAATAGGCAGGTGAAATTCAGCTTTTTGTCCTTCAATTTAGTAAATGCGTCAAAACGAAGCACTGCACTTCCATTTGCAGACTATAAACTCATCAGCCAAAGGCATGGACTTCTTCAGTTAATACAATCAGATAAAGTTATGGAAGAAATTATTTGATTGGAGATAAATGTCATCCTTTATTTTCTGTTGGACTTAAAACTACTCCTAAGCCTGTCATTGTAAGCGATGACAATGGCATCACTTACAATGACATAATAAATTAACATGAGGTTGTTGTGTCTTATTTTGGATATATAAAAATATTTCCCAGTTCCAGTGCTAAGTGTTCTTTACAAAATTAAAGTTTATTGGTCTTTGAGAGAGCAATTACCAATATGTCACTTGAAAGTAATTTAAAAACAATATAATTGTTTATTGCGATAATTACTGGGACAATTTACCAAAATGTGTTAATGTGAGATGAATAGCTACTCCTTCTAACTTGAAGCTTTTGTTTTCCTTTATGTGTTGCAGTCTGCCGGCCAGGTCAGACCACAAACCAGAAATTAGAAATATAGAGCAAAAGTCTGATTGGTGTGTTTCTAAAGGAAATATCTGTGGTTAAAAGACGATGTTGAAAGCAATTCCTACTCAATTTCAACATATTTTTCTTTAACTTCAAAATTTCTTTTTTTAAATCTTTCAATTTCCCTCTAGTGCATCCTGATGCATCCTCCTTCTCTCTCCCAGGGGAAAGCAGGGCTGGAGCCTCTGAAGTATCCATCGCTACAACAACTCTCTGTGCCTGACGTAATGAAGATGAGGAGGCAAACACTGTCTGAAAGTTGGCTGAATGTCAGACAACACACAAAAAAAATAGATTCAGTCTGTATGCACCGGTGTATGTTGTCTCTGTGTTTCTTTATTGGCTTATGTTCTCTATAAGACTCATTCGTGCCCAGATGGAGTGAGGCTGCTGTGTGGTGGTAAATCAGCCTCAGGGATGAGCTTCACTAGGAGGAGCAGTTCTAAAAAAATACATAAATGCTCATTTTAAAACAAGCCTGTGAATAGTTTAGAAACCTCTCCCCAGATCACTAGCCTTTTAAAATATGCAATTATAAAAAAATAAATAAATAAATAACACCCAACAAACACCAACTCAACTGTTCATAGGCAGAGGTAATGTGAGACGAGGAAGAAGAGGCGGCTGTAAAAGCTCACCTCCCCCCACCAGCATCTTCAAGTCAATTCCCAGCCTGACCAGCCACGAACAATAAAACCAGAGCTGAGCAGCATCTGCCGTCTCTGTCTAAAGGAAAGCATAAAGGCGAGAGAAGCCACAGGGATTCCCTTTGACTTGTGGACATTAGCCTATTCATGCTCATGGTCAAAGCAATCCCCCCAGCAACAAGTAATCTGCTAAAAAAAAAAGGAACAAAGCAACATGGAAATACATTACTAAACGCCATACATTTCTGCCAAAGTATGAAAGATGAACAAAAGTAGCTGACAGTCGGCTGCTTAGCTTTCAGAAATACAGCCAAACACAAGCAGGCCAGCTGTGTGACCCAATAAATTACCATAACTGTGGTGGACTACGCTAATCAATTACAACATGGGGATTTGACCGCTCTGCATCGATCTAAAACTCCCAATATCATGTGTCAGAGTTGTGTATCGACAAAACTAAAGAGGGCTGCTGTTCCTCTGCCATCCCACGAAAGTATGCATGACCCCAAAAGCAAGCATGAGTTAGGCAAACCAAACAGCACTGAGATGACCTCGTTTCAATCTGCTGGCTGCAGCAGACTTTTCTGGCCCCCATGGCTTATTAACTCTCACTTCTTGTTCATTTTACAGTGCGGCTACGTCCTCACACTATACCCCCCATGTCTCTCAGCCCTACTGCTGTGTACTTAACTCCTTCCTCAGGAGTGCTTCTTTTTCCACCCCACCATCTCCTGTCGTATCACAGGATCTCCCCCAACTCTTCCTCTTTCAGCCCCCCATTAACATTTGAGACTGTTGTTAACGCAGTCCAGATGCTAACTTTTACAGAGTAGAGACAAGAAGAGACATTGCCATGCACCAAGCCGCTTACCATACCCCCGCATCCCGAGTCCTGTTTTAGATTTAAATGTAATGCTTCTTCATTATTTTGCGGCTCAGTCAGTCATACTGCAAGGTCAAGCTTCACTGAGAAAAGTGGAGATGCAAAAACAGGCAAAGAACCGCCAACATATAATCCAGGGTTTGAACGTACACCCTACATTGACAGAAGTCCCGAAATTATTTTATTCAGAAAATACTGCATGAAGAAAATGATGCATGGACATCCTCAATCAGCGTGATCAGCTTGAAATTTGAGATTCAAAGCAAGAGGGTTTATGTGGGACACACCAGAGCAGTGAGGCTGAAGCATGTCTGACTTAATGCAAACCAGAAGCCTCTGTTTCCAAAATTGGCTCATCCTGGGATACCATACGGGTTAGTGGTGACAGGAGATTCCGGAGAGATTTCCGGACCAGACATCGCAGCCATGCTGTAGTAATAGACTTGTTTAGGTCAGCACTGGACAAAAACAGTTCAAAGGAAAGACACATGTTCCAACATAAAAGCTCCTTGCACTATAGACTTGAGTTGGATAGCCAAACTTAGACCAGCGGGATATTGTGAGATGCTGCAAGTAATTTATCCACATATTTTCTTAGATCATGCAGGTTTAAATAGTTGTCAGATTGTAATAAACAAAGCTTGCCTGAACAGCTGATGAATATTGTGGAAAAATGTAATATTAAGTCTTCAAGTAAGAGAATCTCACAAAATTGACTGTTGTTGTGGTTCCTTTGCCATTTTATGGCAGCATATTTCCATGCTGGTTTGGTTCCCAAACAAACCATTCTATAAGATCATACTTCTCCATAGTTTATCATTCTTATTTTACTTAAGAATAACAATAAAAGATAGTAATTAAAAAAGTACAATAAGAATTCATACCATAATAATACTTTCATAGCACTTGGACCAGTTGATTTCTATTTTATATCATTGATTATAATTTAGTCTGAAATATGATTGACACTCTGTTTATAACCATTATTAATCAGAGTTATATTTTTGTATAATTTTTTACCGTAAACCAGGAGTCGATTATACAGAATTATGGCTTTCATAGTGGATGTAAATCTAAAGATGAGTATAAATCAATTCATGTTCAGTAGAACCAAAAATGTCCCAAAAAAGTCAGGTACAAAAAAAAAGACAGCACAACAAAAAGTTCCTAATGACCACAATCCAGCTATCAGATTAAGATAAACAAAAACAATTTATCAGAGAAAAAAGGAAGTAGTAAACCGAAACTGATTGATTTCTATCCCTTGAGCTGATTAAACTTTTTGTTTTTGACAACTTTGACATCTTTCAGGAGTAATACCAACCTCCCCTATTCCTCTTTTCAGCACCAGACTCCAATAATAAACGAATCAATAACTCAGATTGTTGGTCTGATGTGATTCTGCTGCAGCAACAAGCTGTTCAGTCTGGCATATTTTATTATGCACGTTTATGACAGGAGAAACTTTCATATCTAATGCTGACATTAAGGCATGTTTAAGTCCAACGGGATTTTAGAAATCAGGCAGTCTGTCCTGGACCTAAGGGCTATTTGGGGGTTATCCAGCCCATGATCAAATTTCAACCAAGTTTCAGCTGTCAGACAGATGGTCTCACATTTGACTTTACAATTCTTTGGTATTCAGAGGGTTTTGGTTTGTGGTCAATTCAATTTCTGCCAGGTGTACCATGGCTGCATAACAAGCCAAAATTATAACACCTCTTCCACCATGCTCAGCAGTTGCTTTGAGGTGCTAGTGCATCACTGATGATGTCTTTTCCCCGTCATTATTTTACCGCACAGACTGGTATGCTCCAGCCACATCCTGAAACCATGCTTCCAAAATGGTGATCAGATCTGCTGAAGATTAGTTGACTAAGAACATTAGCTCAGCAGCATCTGGTTGCAACTTTGTGTCTTAAAAGCTATGACAGACTTCAGATTATTCTTGTTTTTATGACAGCATTGACATTCATAGAAAACCTTTTCTAGCAGCTGGAATTTAGTATAACTTTGTATTGGTGAGATTTTAACACTAAGCCTAATCGCTTGCATTGAGAAGTTGTAATTTGTTCATGTCTTTTAAAAGATGCTGCCCTAATAAGATGAGCATTTGTTCGGTCCAGGTGTGTTTGAAAGGAGGGTAAAACCCAAAACCCAATATAGATTCCTTTTTCAGGAAGTACTTCCTCTCTTGATTTGGCTTAATAAACCACATCTGACAAAAACACTGAAACATACAGTGTGACATCTGGAGACGCAGAGCAGCTGCAGGCCAAAGCAAAAAAAGAAATCAGGAAGAGAGGAGAGAAGGAAGCGATGAGAAGGCGGAAGACAGAGAGAATTATTGTACATGCTCATGTGGGCTGCCCACTAAAAACATTTCTCAACACATGACTCTATTGTAAGACCAGAAGAGTCATTGCATCACATCAAGCACATAGTTATTCAAGACATAATCTGTCCCGTTCGCATGTAGGTAGCAGACTATTGTTTGATGAAAAGAAAAGGTCCAGACAGGTGGGTGTAGCTTTTCCTTTAGCTCAACAATTTGCATTTTTGGAAGCATTCAATACTGGTAGTAGAATGACATAAACAACATAGAGATTTAAACATTTTACTTGAAAGTGTAAATAAAAAGACCAAAACCATCTTACTAAAGAAGTTTTAAGAGTTTGGAGTAACAAATGTATAGAAAACCTTGCAGTGAACTGGTGCGACACTGACTCCTGCATTAAGATTTTTGTTTAGCTGAACATTATATTGAGCAATATTGAATCACACATCACATTTTGTGAAATATGCAGTTATTAAAGCAAACCCAAAAGACATAAACTATAAAGCAGCTTTCCAAAAGCCCCAACAATTTCTTAATGTATCACCATCTCCTCTTTTCATATGGGTCATATCACGTCTCCGTCCCGTTGAACTACCTGGCCCAGTCATGCTGAGTGATCACTGTTGAATGTAATCCATCCAACATATGGAGCCATTCATCAGTTACCAGACTCAGACTGCATGGTAAAAATAGAGCAAAAACAAACAGAATACAGGGGAGCTCAGCCAATAGTGAGCACATAGCCAAGGTCTACTGCTGCTGCTCCATTTCTTCCTCCTTCAACTTTGGGCTTGTGTCTTTCTTTCCATCGACTTCCCCCTCTGTGCCTCTCTTGTCTGACCTCTTCTGGTACTTTTTTCCTTCTCTTTCACTTCTCCTGTCACTGTTCACAGCCTTTCAGGCATCCAGTGGTCAAATACAGCTGCAGTCAGCACAATGAGAAACAGATAAAACCTTTGTGCTGGAAATAAGCAACCAAAGTGATTCAAAATGCATACCTTGTACGAGCTGATAGGTGTGATAAATCCACACGAAAGGCTTACTTAAAACACCATAACATGGTTAATGTGACAAATATTGTTTCCTCATTTTAATCCACATGCTGTTTTAAAAGCTATAACAATGTCTACATCTTCAATAAAGCATAGATCAAGGTTTTATACCATTTAATGTGTTTGCAAGTGGAGAAATTTTGGCTGCTGGGTCTTTTTTGCCTCCAGTAATACCTTGCTTCCTCCTGCCATAGCACACAGAATGGGAATGGTTTGTCATCTGCACAGTCTAGCATGGCTAAGTTTACATTTTCTTCCCCTCACGTCATTTTAAAACGAGTAACGAACAGCCTTGAGCTCCATCTGTTTTAAAGTTGAGCAAAACCCTCCGAAAAAGATGCCAGAAAGTTGAATTTATATATTAAAACTCTGAGGGGATTTGTGGTGCGGCTAAGTAAAAATGTTTTACATATTTTATACTTCTAAATAAAGTATGTAAAAAGTTCTTCATGGCAACAATTCACACAAATTATAACTTCAATTGACTTTACTAAACAGGTCCACTCATTTCCAGTTTGAGAGACCAGTTTGGTATAAATTAAATTTTTTCAACTTATTCACAACATATATATTCCAGTTCAGATAACAAGCAACTACATTTGTAATGCAGTATTTGAGAGATTTTGTGGCCTCTTAATTCCACGTGTTAAGGCGATTTTGATTTTGCAAAACAAAATAAACATAAAATAAAATGTTCTCGTTTCTGTCTTAAAGTTTAGAGTAAGTTCTTGTTATTTTTTTGTAAATAGATCAAAGGTTCTCTCTCTGAATCACTTATATAGCAACAAATACAGCAGAAATCTCCAGGTAACAAGTTAGTAAATGTTAATTAAAACAAAAAAATAAAGAACTGCAGCACAATATAAGGCCGATAATGTCTCTCCAACATTTGAAATATTTTTTGCACATCTAAAAATATAGAAGTGCACCACATCCCACCATATTCAGATTCTCTTCAACATTCATTTAAAATAAATAGCATCCAATTTAATATTCAAAACCAAACAGCTCTAACTGATGTGTGTCAAATAATTTATTTCCTAAAACTACAAACAAGCCTTAATCTGCCGCTGAGCAGTAGCTTGGAAACATCAGTGAGTGTGTGAACGAAAATTACTGATTTCATGTATAATTTTTGAATGTCCCAATAAAGTGCCATAAAAGTCTGATGTCATTCCTTTTCAATTTACCAAACTTTCTCTTGTAATTTTTACATTGGGACCAGTGAAAGAATTAATATACGTGTGAAAGAGAGAGTAGAGAAAGTGACAAAGCACTGCAGTAAAACAGGGTTTCACTGTTATTAAAAAAGCTAAAGATATTAGAGATTTTACCTGTCTTTAACAGTTACACAAATGATTAACAGGGTTAGCAGAGATAGTAAACAGCAGTTTTTCAGTCTATTCCCTAGAGAATGTAGAGCTTTTTTCCTTAACTGTGAGAGACCTAAAACACAGCCAATATTTCTTAATCCAGCTTGTTCAACGACCGATGGAGATGGGCTCTAAAACAGTGTCAGCTTTTTGTATTTGCTGTAACTGCATGCTGTGGTTTCCTGATTGAACACCGGGATGCCTCTGAGGAAACTAGTTTCCCCTTCTAGAAACCTTAAACCTTTTGAGCTTTCTCCAACTTCATTCTAAGCATGATCCTAAACATAGCTAAGTGATCTTCTTCCTAAGTCAATAGCAATAAGTAATTAATCAATTAATGGGATGATAAATTAAAATAAGCTTGATAATTTCCATTCCGATGATTAATATTTTTTGTAGCAAAATTTTGTTTACAGATACATCAAGTTCATTGTATTTATGGTTTCTGTTGACAGAGCAAACTTCCATTACGATGCAATTATCAATATCTTACTTGAAAATTATACCAAAACAACAATATTATCATTTATCACAATAATTACTGGGACAATTTATCATCCAGTAAAATTTATCATGATGACAGGCCTACTTCTTCCTTCAGTAACAACATCCACAGAGAAGAGTGTTAATGTCAGCACACTAACTGAAGTAAAAACAAATATTTTTTGTTTCGGACCAGGGCTAATCAAACATCAAATCATCCAGAGATTCTGTACATTTGTGCAGTACAAAAAAGTAAGATGATACATTCGGCAGCAGTTGTCTGCCTAAGAAGCTTGGCTGATTACATAGAGATGTCATTTGCAGTAACTATCCTCCTGAACATGTGGAGATTTTATATTATCTGCACAGTTACATTTGGTGTGAGTTAGTGTTTTGTAAAAGAAAATAAACAGTTATAATGTTTAGCAGCCACTCTTATGATCAATCTTCATAACAGTGACTTTGGGACCTTTTATCAGTTTCATACTGCAAATGTGGGGTTTATGACAAACCAATGAGGCCTGTTTTCAATCAAACAATTATTGTAGTTCTTATTTTTATTATTATTTTCCACAACAACAAAGCCATCCTGCAGACAAGCAGAAACACACAGGTAAGCAATAAGAAACAGATGTAAATGAGAAATAGATACACACAAAGAAAAGCAGATGTAAGTGGCGCTCATTAGCTGTGGTCTGGGCCTCATAATTACATTTTGCACTATGGCGCTGAGCAACAGCAAACAGAGCCTCAGGGCGTGCCCTCTCCCAGTTTGCCCATGATCCAGAGTCAAGGGACAAGATCAGTGGCTACAGAGGACAAAAGAGCGAGTTAGTAGTAGTCTGTCTTTATCCACACATATGCTAGCATGGATTCATATCTGAACTTGATCATAATCCAGTAAAAAACAGACTTAAAAGTCATGCAATAATACCAGAACCTATTGTGGATATGATTTTGTGAGTACTGTGTTTATCCAGTGCCATTATGTGGTCGCTCCATATTTCTAGCTGACACGTTGCAGACTCCGAGTTTAAGTTCACGGTTAGAAGCACAGTCAAAAAGTGAAGGCTGGGTAAAAAAAGGTTGAGGGTCTGCAGCCCAAAAAATCCCAACAAGAAATAAAGATAAAACATGCTGAAATAAAATCTTAAAACCACATAAGATCCCGGCGGACAAGCTGCTATAAACTAGCCTAATGCGTCTTCCATGACGCAGGTAGACCACTTTTCACGTCGCTATGGAAGATTTTTAAACTGTGTATTTTTCTGAAACTTTTGACTCACAACAGAGTCTCTAAGCTGACTTTAAACAAGGAGTTTTAACATAGTCATCATCATAATCATGCTTTGCTCCCTATCAACTTGATTTGTTTGGGCACGGCGATGATAGCTGAGTGAGGTTCAAGAAACAACAAACGATTTGACTGCAAGTAAACCATCGTTTACCAGTCAGTCTGTCTTTCCCTCGCTCTTCCCTCTTTCATTAAGACTGGCTCTATTTATAAAGGCCATAAATTCCCCTAACCGCACTGAACGAGCATTCAAGGAGAGAGTTAATCAGGAGTTTGTAGAACAGAAACAATCTCACTTCCCTCCTTTTTGTAACTTTTCGATTGCTCACTGAGATTAGTGGTGTCATTTATTTAGAGTTCCTCCACTAGATTCCATAATCGATGGATGGACGGTCGGACAGCTTAAACCACAGAAAGGGAATAATAACTCAACCTTTTTTCAGACTCCATTTTTTTCATGGCTACTTATGGAGACTTGAAAATCCTGTTTCTTTACTTTCTGCCCATCTGGCTCAGTTTCTACAACATGTTACCTCTTTGCAGCAAAGCTGGGTCAAGAGTCTCTGCAGAACTTGAAGCCATTCTTCCTGAAATCTCTTGGCAAAGAAATGCAATCCCTGGAGCATTACGGTGATGGAGCTAAACTAAGATCTGACACACTTTATGAACACATCCGTATGCATCCTGATGTCCCACTTCTTCTTTCTGCCCTTGTTCTTTCCGTTCAGTATTAGGACACAGGGCAACACTGTAGGGAATTGTCTAATTTTAAAAACAATCTGTTACAGTTACGGCCTGAAAAAGGTGGGAAAAAGTTGAAAAACTAACCCAACTAGTCCTAAGGTTTCACAGCAGTGGAATGACAAAAACATTTTCCTGATACATGCGCACACAAATAGAAATGCAAGTCTCAACAAGTCTAACATATCTTGCCAAGCCCTTAGCAATAACCTTTTTATTCTCATGAGTGTGGTAACTTTAACTGACTGCTTTCACACCTGACAGTTCGATAGGCTCGCTTTGATTAGGGACCAAAATTTGTTGTAATATCAGTTAGTGGTTTGCTTTCACGCAGCACTGTGTGGAACGAACCAAACACTTTAATTAACCTGTTTACTCTTTCACCTGTAGTGGGGTTGCAAAAAGAACCACTGTAAGAAATGACATGACAATCTCTGAAAAAGACATGAGTCCAATTTGGACACAAAAATTTAGTGGAATCAGATTTTAGAGGATGTAGGACTTCTCTTTGGTCAGAAACAACCATGGGCCATTTCTCCTGCTAGTGCTAAACTCGTGCATCTGGTTGGATTGTAATTACCCAAAATGCCCTGTGCTGTGGCCCATTTCCTGCTTTTGGAGTGGTCTCCAGTTCGCTTGGCATTCACAAATGCATTTGAACCACACCAGAGTTCACTTCAATCAAGCCAAAACCTAGGTTTGTAGGCAAACCAGAGTTCGCTTTTTTTGGTCCACATCAGACCAAAAAACTAACCAAAGTTCAAATAAAACAGGCTTATTCAGACAAAACATATGCTTAATGCCCCTTTCTCCCAAAGCTACATTGACCAATGCCTTAAAGATCAATCAAACTGAACTGTGTCAAAGTTTTAGATCAATTTCACTTACTTCAGACTCAATTGCTAGATTTTCCTGACGCAGTGAAGTACATACAAATATTCTCTAAAGATCTTCATAATTTGAAAATAAGTCTAAAACTAGAAATCACATGTTCAGAGGTGGATAACTGTTAAAAAAGTGCACTCATGATCCTGCTAAATGAAACAATCTAGTGATTGCAGTCCACATCTGCAGTCTTAGGACTGCAGCTGTGAAGTCATATGGTAATGAAGGTTGGTTGTGAAGTGGTGGTTATGAAGGCAATTTCAGGTAGTCTTCATAACCAGGTGCACCAGCTGCACACAGAGACAACGCATGCTGCAAAGGGACTCATTAGAAATCTCTTTGCAGTCACAGCTCAGCTCTGTTAAGTCTGTTCCTTTGCACTCATTCTTCCTCAGACTTAACACAAAAACTCATGAATAACCTGAAAGTAGAGTTATGAGAATGGGTTACAAACTTGTTTTAGAGTAAGTCAAATAATGAGGTCAGACAACATTTTGTTTAAGCATTACATATTCACAAGCTGTAAAAGTAAAATTTGTAAGAGTTAATTGTGAGACAAGTGTTCCAGTAATACTAATTTGCTCCCCATGTGCAAGTGAAATTAGGTCACCTCTTAAATCATCATGCAAAAACAAAATGCACATCTAACCAGACTCAAGTAGTTTTGCATTAAAAAAGGGAAACAACCGTCTTTAATGTGATTCAAGCCGAGGAGGAAAACAAGCTGCAAAGCCACAGGGTTACCAGGTAACCTGGATTATTAGAGTAAATAAAACATACATTTGTTAAGGTAAAACAAACACTCTGTAATTTGAAAAACACTGAATGGATAAAACTAATTTTGAAAGAGAATACTATTAAACACAATAATGCTGATCAGTTCTAATAATAGTCAAGCATTATCTCACCAAAACTATTGAGAGATAACAAACCCAGTTTCTTTGTGCCACTTATCAGTTTCTCCACAGTTTCACACAACCACCAAGATGTGTTAAACTCCAAACTGAAGGTTAGATGGTATTCCTTCCCATCCCCCCCGTCTTATCCTCCACCACTGTCAGATCTGTAGCAGGGTAGAAACCATTAACGGGGGGCCATATGGCCCCTTTCTTTCAATTGATGGCAGGGAGCCATTCTGTAGACCGCCTGAGCATTTTCAAGCACTTTAAGGAGGAATGGGGTGTAAACATACAGAGAGGCATTGATGGATTCTAATTCTAACAACAGCATTTTTGCAATCTATGAAATAGACAAAAGAATCTCATACTGTTTGGGAAGCGCTAATGCAATAATAAATTTGATTAATTATAGGTATTAAAGGTATATCAAACAACATCATTGATATGAAGAGATGTAAATTGTATAATTCTGTTGCTCACCAGATTTATAATGTACATTACATATTGACAGTCTAGTATCACATTACTTTGCATATTATTATTACTATTTTGTCATTAGTGATGTTCTTATAATGAAATTTTTTTCTTCATATTATCTGGGTGGCTTTAAGAACCTTAAGCTTTCTTTCTCTTTCAGTCTCCAATGTGCTAATTAAGCCTTTTTGTGCATTTTGTTGTGCTAACTAACTTCCAAGAGACATGACATTTACATTTTGCATTTTAAAACACTGTGCTTCACACTATGCTAATAATTGTTTGGCTCACTCTTGTATATGTTAGATTCTATATTTTGATGCCCAGAGCATCAAAATATATGCCAAATCCAAATCCAGCACCCATATTTGTTACCCACTATTACCAAATATGGGTTTAATTCAGTAAGCCACTATTAAACCATCAGTAAAACAGATAAACCAAGTAATCAGCAAAAGATTGGTCACATTTTTTTCTTGATTGGTTCTGATAGATGAGCAAAAAAACATAATTGTCTAAATATTTTAACCATTAATTAAAGCATCAAAATTAAGAATTCCCAGCTTGATCAGTCTATAAGTACATAAACAATCAGAATAGATATTGGCTCACTTTTTGTAACCTTATAAAAGTCTAAGGACACAAATAGTAATAACCTTGCAATCACTGTATCTCCAATTGGATTCCTAATTACCACCTTTAACAAAGTGTGTTATATTTCTTGGAATCAAATATCAGCATTAGTGAAAACTTGCAGGTGAAATCTCAAAGGGTAACAGCATTGCCCAGGATAAGCCTTATAAGTGGATCTCTAGTGTATAAATATTACAATTAGAATATCTCGCTGTAAAGTCTGAAGATCAGGGCATCAACATATGGTTGCCAGTCTGACATAAGGAAGCATGCCTATGAATTTTCAGAAATGTCATGTGAATAATCTCACCAATATGTCGCCTCAGTACTAAGCATGTGAAGTGACACATTTAACACTGTGACAAAGGTTTCAGCAGTCGGTTTCTCACTGCTAATATTACCCATGAAGTCGAATATATTTAGAAACAGTAACAAGTTACAAAGCAGTTATGTGTGAGAAAATGCATTTAGACAACAAATACATGAGTTCAGCAACAAACCTAACAAACCTTCACACAGCTCATCACACCGCTGTTTTATATAATTTTACCAATCATAGGCAATCGCATCTGCACTCAGCCATAAATTGTGCCCCATGCAGCACAAAAAACATCAGTTACCATGAAGTGGTGATTGTGTTAAGCTGCAGTAGCCTCTCTTTCTGGAGAACCCTGGCTGGTCTACAGGGAGACAGCAGCGGCTATAAAACCATGGACTCTCATTGATTTCAACAAGGCTCCTGCTCACTCAAACAAACCAACCCATTGTCATTTGGCCTAGTTAATCACATTATGCCTTTTGAACAAGTGGAGCTACATTTTCAACTCCTTTCCACACACGGTAAAATATCAGGCCATGTTTTTAACACTAAACACCAAAATCAGCCTTTTTGGGGGGGGGTACAAATGCTATAAAACCTCAATTTATGATGACAGACTCGGACCAATAGTTAGAAGCCACTACAAACTAACTTCCTTTAAGCACTCATCTACTTTATTAGATAAATAATTTAACAAAAGAAATCCAAAAGATTTCTAAGCGACTTGATAAGCTTTAACTTAAAAGAAAACGCTGCTTTCAGAGCCGCGAGTTCGTTTTACAGCATTCATTGAACGTACCTTTTCCTGCTGTTTGTCTCATTGTCCTGGTGTAATCCTCACAGCAGCATTCCCCGCGATGAAACCGAGTATTTGTCTAAATTCACAAACACGGCGCTGCTGTGTTTCTTTGTTTTCTCCTCGTCTTGATGGGAAACAACAGTTGATTCAAGCAGGCTAACAGCAGCGGTGGATTCCCAGTCAGACAAAGCTCAGTGTTCAGTCAGTTTCGGGGTTTGAAACGGACGAAACAGCCCGAGAAAAAGACATATCCGCATCCTCCTTTTTGACGTTTCAGTATAAAAACACAATGTCGTCTCAGTGAGGACAAAACAGGACAGAAAAGTCAACTATATCATAGTAAACGGTGTGGTTATAGTTCGGCTAACCAGCTAGCCTGCCGCTACTTCCTTTCTCCTTGTCTTTAATAACAGTAGCAGCCTAAGCGTTGAGAAAAGTTGAGGAAAAAGGCAGATTCTGCACATTCAAGGCACCCTGTTGCTGCCAGGCGTTTGTTAGAGGTCAGCGCCCCCTGCAGGATTCAAGGGTCAGTGCTACAGGGTGGAACAAAAGCTTTGAAACAAGCTCAACAGTGTGCAGAATCAGTAGCGCCACCCAAAGGAATTTAGGGGGATAACTTGTTAAGCAGAAACGATACGTCAGGGTGTGCGCCATAATGCGAGTGGCAAAATCGCCTAGGAAATTACAACTAAGCTTGGAAACGTCGGATTAAAACATACAAAAGTCTACCTCCGTATAATTTTAATTGATAATTTGTATAAAACCTAATAAATAATCAAGTTAGTGATAATAATAATGGCCATAACCAAGCAAAGTAACACTGTAAACTTAAAATGTACCTAAATCCACCTTAATTTGATGATGAAAATACACCAAATAACTACATTTAATTCGCTTTTAGTGACAATATCTACAGTATGTTTATTCCACCTATTTTGTTTTGTCAAATGTTTAAAAATGAGGCGATTGGACCTTTCAACTTTGCTTAGAATTTTTTCTGGTAATTAATAATCATGGATAAATTACAAGTGTCATGAATGCTATATTATAGTGTTATATACTTACTTATGTTCGTATGAATATTAAAAGTCCTATGGGGACAACAACTTTTCTCCATAAAAAGCCCTCCAATTACCTTCCGTACATCTTCACACTAAACGTTATGCTCAGATGCCCCGCATGGTCATGTTTGGAGCTAAAAATAAATATACTTTATCTGCAGCAAGCAAACATTTTTGCAGGCATTCTCAACTTTCAAACCAAGCTCATCATAAACTAGCTTTTCTTTATATCACATAATACTCCATTAGGCCACAAGATGTAGTCATTGTACACATTTTCACTTATGTAAGCGTCACTGATGAAGTCGATGAGTGCCACCAAGGTATTGAATAGTGTTTATAACACAACTTCCTTCCTCCTTTTATCAAGCACTCAGCTCTTATGAAGTGCTATTTGCAACAGATAGCAAGAAGAAGTAATTCATTTTTAACATAGTCCAGATTAAGTATTTTGTAACATTAATAACAACTGTGGCCAGTGTTGCAGAACTGTTTTTGTTAAATGCTCAGCACCAGCACAGGTATTTTCATCATGATTAATCATTAGTCATAACAATCGGGATTATTCGATTATTTAAATAATTGTCACCTCAACTAATTATGTAATTTATTAATCCTTAAGTACATACAGATTCAAAAAGGCAATTTGGTGAAAAAAGAAACATATTCAGAACAGTACTTAAACGGTAGTTAAACTGTTTTTTATTCAAAAATGTAACTGAAATATGTGTTTATTTGCATCTTTTAATGTATTTCTAATATTGCATAAAAATGCTTTAGTAAATGAAAAGGCTATGTAATGTGACCATTTTTTATCTGAATATTCATAAGATTAATCGATTATTGCAAAAATTGCTAGTTGCATCCCTAATTTGCTCTTATGCCTGCATGTTGTTTTTTAGTTTTTGTTGGATTTGTGGAATTTGGGGGCTGTCATTATTTAAAAGCACAGCAAACATTTAGAAAACATTCCATTTTTTATTTATTAAAACTGTGCCACATAATTGGCTTCCTTTTAATGTTCTGGGATGTTCCATAAAATTGTCACCAATAACCTAATGACTAATTTGT
Organism: Xiphophorus hellerii; assembly: GCF_003331165.1. NCBI lineage: Eukaryota > Metazoa > Chordata > Actinopteri > Cyprinodontiformes > Poeciliidae > Xiphophorus > Xiphophorus hellerii. The sequence goes on from NC_045680.1 coordinate 14,125,416, forward strand.
TAATGTTTCCTAGTTCTGCTACTCTAAAATATGAATATTGTCTGCACAATTGGACAAATTTCTTAGTCACATTTGATGTAGCTCACTTCAGAAATCATGTTTTCAAACCTAACCCAAAAAAACGAAGATATCTTGCATGTTATTTTGCTGCACAGCAAAGCACAGGATAAGCTAAAAATAAATAAACACATTGAGTTAAATGGGGTTCGATTCTAAATACAGGTGGCTAAATGCATTATTGTGTAATTGTGTGTGAAGATATTAGGATATAATATTGCATATTACTAAAACTCATGATGTAGTTGTATCATGAGTTTCATGAGTTCATTTTTAACATAGTTCAGATTAAGTATTTTGTAACATTAATAACAACTGTGGCCAGTGTTGCAGAACTGTTTTTTGTTAAATGCTCAGCACCAGCACTGTGTGTGTTTTCACACACAGTCAGTTCAATTCATTGTTGCATTTGTACCTCAAACACTTGAATTAAAGGCATGTAGACTAACTTTCGTGGCTTTTGCAAGGTTTTTATCTCTAATCTAAAAGATTTGAGCTTCTAAAACAAACAAAAAAGATGTCCATCCATTTTCTGTTCACCCTTGTCCCTAATGGGGTCGGGAGGGTTTCTGGTGCCTATCTCCAGCTACGTTCCAGGCGAGAGGCGGGGTACACCCTGGACAGGTCGCCAGTCTGTCGCAGGGCAACACAGAGACATACAGGACAAACAATCATGCACACACACACACTCACACCTAGGGAGAATTTAGAGAAACCAATTGACCTGACAGTCATGTTTTTGGACTGTGGGAGGAAGCCGGAGTACCCGGAGAGAACCCACGCATGCACAGGGAGAACATGCAAACTCCATGCAGAAAAACCCCAGCCGGGAATCGAACCCAGGACCTTCTTGCTGCAAGGCAATAGTGCTACCAACTGCGCCACTGTGCAGCCTCAAAAAAAGATGTAGTTAAAAAAAATTTTTTCTCAACACTTAAAATCTAATTTAAAGTGCCAGTCATATTCAATAAATATGATTATGATTGCCACATATGCACATCTAGGGACATTTGATCCTTCAAGGGTCACTCAAAATTCAGCTGTGTAACAACACAACCTGTACTGTTTAAGGTAAGTAGGAGGTAATACTGCATTGGTGTCACAAAACCTTTCATAGGAAAGAAAAAGTAATTACTCTCAGCTCATTAGGGCTAATAAAAGTTATCTTCTTCTCAGAAATCTCTCATGGCTTCCTGAGAAGAGGAAGCGGTGAACGTGTTTTGTGACAGCATATAGAGACAAAAAGGAATTTAAAAAAAAACATCTGCACTAATAAGTTTCTTGATGTCCATGCCACAGAAAATCCGAAAATTAAAGTTAAAAGTTCAAATTAAGTTTATCCAAGTGAATATATTAAGTCTATTAAGTTGCCATGTTAAGCAAGTGTAAAATAAAGTACGTTTGACATACTTAATTTGATTACATGTAATAAAATGAACTCAGTTTTTAAAAGTTGGAGCTCCATTCTGTTTTTTCAGTGTAGGGGTCTTTCGGATGAGAAGTGAAACATCTTAAAAAGGTAAAAAAGGAATCCCAGTTCTGCCCTCTATTCAAGCGCTCAGTATCAATATGAACAGGATGAATCTATGCAAACTTAGATCATTTACCAGCTGCACTGAGGTGAAAGTATGATAATAATTTGGGAAAATATTTTTTTTTAACTTTATGACTTGGATCAAAGGTTTTGGGTTTCTTTCCACAATCATCTCACAATGGTTGCTACAATTTTGGTCCATTTCTCCTGACAGAGCTGATATAACTGAGTCAGGTTTATTGACCTCCTAACACACATTTTCAGCTTTTACTACATTTTTTCCATAGGATTGAGATCAGGGCTTTGTGTTGGACACACCAAAACATTAACTTTGTTGTCCTTAGGTAACCTTGAAACTAATTTAGTGGCATAATTGGGGTCATTGTCCCTAGGGAAGAACCATTTATGCAAAGTTTAAACGTCCTGGGCAATATCTTGAGATGTTGGTTCAATATTAACACATAATATTCCTCCCCCTGTTAGTACAGGTCTCACTTCACTGTGAGTAATATCACCCTTTACCCTTAAATGTGATACCTTTACACATCTGGAAATGATACCCTAGGATTGACCAGGATATCCACATATTTCTTACTACATATCTTGACTAATTTGTTTACATTTTTTCCTCAATATCACACAAAGAAGCAGTGTGTTTCAGGTTTTGGCTTACAATACACGCACATGTGCACCTCCATTTTACTGAAATGTTGTGAATTAACTTGTTGGAGGCCATGACTCAGCCATGACTTCATCACCTGAGTGTCTCCAACTTGTTGAAAAGTATGGCAACAAAATTGTCTCTCTCATTAATATGGCATTCAGCAAAGAGAAATAATATTTGTAATTTTTACTAACCTTAGAGAAAATTTTAGTATGATTTTTCAGACAACGAATTTTTATGCAATGTGTGTAAACTTATGGTTTGAACTGAAAACCCTTTATTCTTTCATTCAGTTTCTAACAGATAACATCTTTGTGAGTTTACGCTTTTTAAATTTGTGTCTCCTTTCTTTTATCCATATTGGTTTAGGTTTCCTTCCAACCCACAGATATGCAGCATCTGATAAGAAGGTGTAACCCCAACAATATAAACTGTCTACATGGTCCGCCTCCTATTTTGAGCAAAGTGAAACTCTCCTCCCGACTTCGTATTGCTAGGCAAAAATGAAGAAAAGAATCATAATTTATTGAAAGTTGGTAAGTGCAAATTTGTATTTCTATCCTAAGTAGAACATTGAAAACTTCACTACTATTTGTCCTCAGTAACTTGGTGTTTACCTAACAATAACCCTAACCCAGCCTAAAAAATTACCTGCCTTCTTTAACCTTGATTGAAACTAAAATAACCTCACACCTTAAACCATTACTGCTTATCCTAAAAATGTTAATCTGAACATTTAGAGCTGGACTTTGGCCCCCGTAATGCCAGTCAGTGATCGACAGGTAACTAACTTTACCAGAAAAGGCATAAAGAGGCGACATAAACAAGCCCACACTCTTCAGCACACGCACTTGTGGTTAAAATATCACTCCTTGTGGTTACAGTGGTGTTTGAACACATATTTCCAGAGTAAGGGCGTTTTCAACAGACATGGGTGTTTTCTGACACCTTTAGCTGTTGCAGGCTGTTGTCTGTTTGTTTCCTTCTGCTATATTTTCTGATTATAGCAGAAGCATTTTATGAAAAAATTCTATTTATTCATTCACTTGTTCTGCGTCAACTTATTTTAAGTGAATCATCATACTTTTTCCCCCTCACATCTCAAAAGGAGAAGTGGTGCTTGAGTGCATTGAGCGTGAATACATAGAAAAGGCTGGGCCTTCCCTCAGTGGTGGTAATGTAGGTCAAGTATGTTGCACAGTTAATAGCAAAATTTATTAGACTAAAATTTAAATTCTGTGCATTATACAGATGGGAAGCCCAAATGACTTGTGCATTTAAAATCACTTTATAGATTTAATGTTTAAGATAATTATTTCTTCAGAAAAAGAGAGCTCTGCTGTTCAATATATTTAACTGATTGGTTTTTTTTTATTAAAGATTTAAGTTAATTTAGCATTTTTTACATGGTTTTTTTTTCATCAAAGAATCATATTACAAGAGTTACAGTCTACCTTTTTCCAAATATGTTCAACTACAAGTGATTTCAAGTTTATTTCTGATGGTCGTGTGTCTCTTTGTGGAGCTTGCAGAATGCTTCATTTGTTGACTGTGAGCCTGATCTGTGTTAACATTTAAGATAAAAGCAGTTTTTGACTCTGTTCTGTTGACTGTTTTTAATTTGTGCCCTAAAAGCAGCAAAGCAACGCAGCTGTGCGACGAAGCTAAATGAAACCCTTTATCTACAGGGAGGGGCACCTTTCCATCTGATGGGAGTTCCTGTTTTTCTCTTGCACCTTCTGAGAAATACCAAGTGAAAGAAAAAAAAATATGTCCCTTTAAATTAGATGCTCCTGGAGTCCTGAAGCTGTGAGTGCAAGTGAACAGTCTTGCCACATATCCTTCAAAATATTGTGTCATGTTTCAGTTTTTTTGCAAAACATACAACTGTTTGAGGGGGTGGCAGATGTTTTGAAAGACCCTTTCCCGCAAAAGCTATTGGAGGTCAGACTAAGATAAACATCTGATGCTCAGTAAGAGTTTCCTCTGTGTATGGAAATTCACTATAAGAAATGTCATATTACTATAGTTAAAAAAAAACAACATTATGCCAGAAGGATTTTAATTTTTAATTTGTGAGTGTAAATGCTCGCAGTTGTTGTTTTAGACAATGATGATAGCACAGGACAATGGTAATCTCTCTGTTGCATGTGCAAGTGCATCTATGCATGTGTGTGCGTGCGTGTGTGTGTGCGTGGGCGTGTGTGTGTACGTGAGTGCGTTTTGGGTGGGGTGTGCGACTTTACTCACACAGGCTTATTTCCCCATCAAAAATGAGCTGCAAAAATCTGTTGACTCTCACACACACTCAGCATCAACATCATCAGCAGCCAGCGTAAGTACTCTCCATGCTTTCACATCAAGCTACACATATTAGAAATACCTGCAAAAAAATGTAAAATATAAATTAAGTTTAAACAAAAGGATCAGCTATTACATTTTTTTTGATTATAAGATTTTTTTTTGAACTAGGAATTAATCTTCAATTTTAACTTGAATTTTTCTATTTCAGTTTTTAATTAAATTTACATATATCTAATTTCCAAAAAGATGATTTGTGGCCCTAAATATATTCTAATTTATAATTTTTTTCTCAGTTTTTGTGAAAAGTGTTTTATGAAGAAAAAAGATGAACAAAAAAAATTTTGTGTAGTTTTTTTACAATTTGACAATAATTTATCAGAGCATGCTACTGCAAAGAAAAACATTTTCCAATATTCTTGATGAAAGCAGCTGCTGTGTTTCCGCCATGTGGCGATTTAAATGCCCTTGTTGCTCACTCATCCTGTGTTAACCGCAGAAAGGTGGAGATCATAGCACACATGGTAGGCATTTAAAAGATGCCTTTTAAAGTACTGTATTTTCCGCACTACAAGGCGCACCACATTATAAGGTGCACCTTCAATGAATGGCCTATTTTAAAACTTTTTTCATATATAGGCGCACCGCATTATAAGGCGCATAGAATAGACGCTAGAGTAGAGGCTGGGGTTACGTTATGCATCCATTAGATGGAACTGCGATAAAGGGAATGTCAACAAAATAGTCAGATAGGTCAGTCAAACTTTGTTAATAGATTACAAACCAGCGTTCTGACAACTCCGTTCGTTCCCAAAATGAATAAACAGCTGTTTTATTATTTTCCCCGAGGTAAAGTAAGTGACCTGGTATTTTCGTGACACAGTTTATCTTTTAACAACAGCAAGGTATAACATATAGTGGAGGGGAACTTTTCCTCGATTCAATAAACACGTAAAAAACAGTCTGATGCTGTTACGGTAAATCAAACGTTACAAACGTAAATCAAACCATTGATTGGTTCATGTTAAATTCTCTCGCTGCTGCTCTATTCCCGTGTTCTACTGCGTGACTGATCGCCTTGAACTTAAACTCTGAGTTGTAAGCGTGTCTCTTAATAGGAGCCATTTTGGGGTTTTTACACAAAACCCAGCGTGCACCGCGCACTTCTTCTTCTACGGGGGAAAATTAAGTCGGCGGCTGCTTACTGTAGTTGCGAGACCTGTTGGAGCTCAATATTGGTCCATATATAAGGCGCACCGGATTATAAGGCGCACTGTCGGCTTTTGAGAAAATTGAAGGTTTTTAGGTGCGCCTTATAGTGCGGAAAATACGGTATTCAAGCCCCTCACCGAAACATGCATCGCACAGGACCAGGAAGGTTTCTATTTTTTGCTTTAACTCCTGTATGAAATGAAGCTGATCTTACTTCTTGTTTTCTCCCTCTCAGGTGTGTGTTGTGTGCGGTTAGAGGCTCTGCTGGTTAGAGGTTGCCAATAGCCTGTTTGATCACAGGAGTTTTCTGTGCAGCTCTTGCCAGCTTGGTGGTTTAGCCTCGATTTTCATCTCTGGTTTGTCACAATGGACGTCCTCTCCTACCTGACCTCCCCGTCCTCCTGCCCCCATGTGTACCACCTACCAGCTTACCCCAGCAACAGCTCTGTGCCAAACGAAGCCACTACAGCCACAGGGACCAACCAGGTGATCCTGAGGCACTACAACCACACTGGCCGCCTGCACAACAGGACGACCTCAGCCACCCAGGCCCCCATCAGCGTCTCCATGTCCCTTTTCCTCTTTTTCAGCGTGTTTATAGTCCTGGAGAACTTCCTGGTGCTGGTGGCCGTCATCTCCCGCATCCGCCACAGCCGCCGCTGGGTTTACGTCTGCATTGCTAACATCACCCTGAGCGATCTGCTCACTGGTGCAGCCTACGTGGTCAATATCTGCATGTCCGGCAACCAGACCTTCCGCCTCACCCCGGCCCTGTGGCTCTTCAGGGAGGGCATGCTGTTCGTGGCCTTGGCAGCCTCCATCTTCAGCCTGCTGCTGATTGCGGTGGAGCGCTACACCACCATGATAAAACCTCTGCCCCAGAAGCCAACCAGGAAGACCTATCGGATCTACGGCCTGGTGGTGCTCTGCTGGATTTTGGCACTGGTGATCGGTTTCCTCCCCTTGCTGGGCTGGAACTGCGTCTGCAGCCTGGATGGATGCTCCACTCTCCTCCCGCTCTACTCCAAGAGCTACATCTTCTTCTCCCTCATCATCTTCTTCCTCATCCTGCTGACTATTGGGGTGCTTTATGGTGCCATCTACTGCCACGTACACAAGAGTGCCCAGCTGGGCCCTCAACGCAACCGCAAACGCTCCCTGGCTCTGCTGAAAACTGTGATCACCATCGTGGGGGTCTTCTTGGTCTGCTGGGGGCCGCTCTTCATGCTTTTGCTGGTGGATTTCTTCTGCGCCTCCCGCCAGTGCACCTTGCTGTTCAGCGCCGATTTCTGCATCTCCCTGGCCGTCTTCAACTCGGGCCTCAACCCCATCATCTATGCATTGGGCAGCAGCGACATGAGGAAGGCCATGGCTGAGCTACTGTGCTGCTGCTGCCTGAGGGCCGGCCTCTGTCGCCCCGACAAGTTCATTTCCAAGGAGACCAGCAGCACCTCGGAGAACAGGAGGGACAGTCTGAGGAACAGCTTCAGCAAGGCCAGGAGTCTGAGCGTGGCCTCCCCACCGCCGACCCCAAGCAAGCCTCGCAGAAAGTGCAGGCTGAGCACCACAACCAGCTGCCTGTCAGTTTCAAGTGGTTAAACCACAACGTGCTCCCCTCCCAAGCAAGCAAGACTGGTGTGCACTGACACACATCTAACCGTTTCCTTTGACTCTTGGTTTGACTGTTCACAGCACGGACGATAAGATGTTTCAAGAGAACCTTAAAAACAGGAATTTAGGTTTAAGTATGCAATGAAATGAAAACTCTCAGGGAATGATCTATTAACGAAACATTCAGTTTGTCAATGCAACTCCCACATCTAGAGAAAAACTCTTTGGATTGGATCATTTGGATGAAATTTAATGTATCTTAATGTATTTTGAATGCAGAAAATGTGATGTAATTTTGTACAAAAATATAAATAAAATTTATTTTGTGTTAAATATGTCTTGGAGTAGTAATACCGATAGACTCCTCTAGAGGGAGACACTTTATTAAAGGAGTCATGCAGATTTATACTAAAATAATAAACAATTTGAAATGAATCGACAGAAATTTTACCAGATCAGAAATTTATCTTATTTAGTAAAAATAAATAAATAATTGTTTTTATTTTGAACTAAGCCTTAGACAGACTCGTCCCATGCTGTTTGGCACTTCCTGCTTTTTTGACAGGATGACTGATGGAGGTTTCAGCTCAGGGCCCGGTCTGCGGTCCTAAGGGTACTAACAGCCAGAGCTAATTGATAAATTCATTATGACTGTCTGGCAGGCCAGAGAGATAAGCTGTAGCAGATAGTCTGCACATTCAAGTACACACAGCCGACTGTACCACATGTCTACTGCCGAGCACTGGAACAACTTGTTTTGTCTTGACTTGCAGTAACTATTTTTACAAAAGCAAAAACATGACTTTCTCACAATTCATTTCACAGGGGCAGAGCAGTCACAAGGACCGATTTAATGGCTTTAGGGGGAACTTGTTGGTCGAACATCTAAATCTTTCCGCTTTCATTGTAATGTGTTTGCTTGATTTTCTGAAGCATTAACTTGCACTCTGAGGCAGTGAGTCATTCCTCACTTCATATCTGTAGAGAAAAACACTTCACTTGTTTAGCTTTAGTCTTCCATAACACTGAGGATTCAGGGATAATGAGTAAAATCAAGATACTAATGTTTTAAGCAACTCAGATTACGTTGACTAGGATTATCTTGAGGGGTTTTGAAACTTTTGTGTCTTACTTTGTTCAGATCAACTCCTCATGGTCATCAATTAAGTACCATGTTTAAAAAAATTTTTTTTAAATTAATTTTCATGAATTATTATGGAAATTACCCCTACTGCACCTGGTAGTGGTATGAAAAACTCCACGGACGTACACAGGAAGCTCTGTAACTAAAGAGTTCAGGTTAGCTGCTGTAATAGAATCAGGGGAAATAAAAAGACTCAAATAAGAAGCCAATAACCTTTCTGGGATCAATGAATGAGCTTTGATCCGAAGGGTGCTCCTTCAAGTGCTTGTTAGTGTGAAGATCCAAACGAATGAGGCTGTGTAAGCAATCAAAAAACTCCTCTTCTGCCTGGGCGGCAAATCACTGAAAACAAAGCTCAGGAGGAAAATGGGGAAGTGAGAGGGATGAGGACACATGAGGTTGCTGCAATCAGAATCCAAAACAGATCAGGTTTAATCAGAAACCTTATCAAAGGACCGGGCAGAACTTGGTGGTCAGGAGCAGAAATGATGCTCAGAGGTCAGAAGCTTGGTAGAAAAAGTCAAGAACTAGGTAAAAAGGGAGGATCTCTGAAAGTCTAATTATCAAAATAAAAGTAGATTTGGGTTCACTTAAGTCAGCTTTTTGAGTAAAAACCACTGGATAGATGTGGTTCTATTTAATGTAAAATGAAATATTCAAAAAGCATTGTATTTTATTTGGAATAATTTTGCTCTTGATTAGAAATACAAAGACTTTATCTACATCGTCCACTTGTGCTTGAGGGCCAATTTTGTATTGCAGTCAGCAGCAGCACAAAATCAGTTCAGGAACCAAAAAACTTGTACATCACTGGTTTGCTTGATGTTAACACTTGTTAAAAGACTAGATGAACCGCTTCACCTTTTTAAACTGAATGATGTATCTTAACAGTTTGAGATCAGGATGACTAATTATGGTGGTGATTATTGAAGTTGACTATCATAAATAAATGTGTGTGGTTAATGAATCATGGTCACAAATTCACAATCCAAGGTAAACAAGGTGTCCAGCATGTTAAATGTCTCTTAACAAATTAGCAGATTGTTGCTGTAAATGCCCGGAACGTCCCAGCAGACCAGAATGCTCGTCTTATTCCCTTCCCGACAAGTTAGCGCCAGGCCCATTAGCCTCTACAGGGAGAGCGCTCTCTCAGAGAGCAGGTTTAAAAGCTCAAACATGATTCTGGGATTTTATGTTTACTGTCTAATGGCAACATGTTTTTTTTTTGTACCAAATAACAAATTAATGAAACAAATTAATTGTTTCATTAATTTGCCATTTTAGAAATATATTAAGCATCCAGTAGCTCATGAATGATTTCTGAGACTGGTAATGCCTCTGAAAAATTTGATTACCAAAAGCTATGACATAAAAAACCCTTCAAGATGCTGCAATAATTAACTGCAGCTTCCTCGTTAAGTCATGAACACTGTGTTGCAATGTATTGTTATTTGATGAGAATGTTTTAGTATCATTCACCCTCAAGAACCTGAGGTTTGAAAGGCCACAGTCACAGTTTCTTTGTGTTTCCTGTTTTCTAATTGAAAGAGCTAGGCAGCTTAGTTTTTGGATGGGTTTCTATGTGTGTTGTATTTAAATATTTTATAAAGAAAATTTCAGAATTTGGTATATGAATGTGTCAGAAAAATAAGATAGGATGTATTGATAGCATACATTTATTTCAACATCTTGTTGAATGTGTGACAAAAACACTGAGATGCTTTATAGCTTCACGAGAAAATGGGGGAAAAACTGTAAAACTTGTTTAAAAACAGATGTTGAGCAACAATTCTGCGCAAACTCTGTGCCAAACTGGTGTCAATGAAAACAGCTTGTTAAAAGGAATCATTTTAATGGCTCAAGGTCACTGTTATCATCTTTTTATGAGCTACCAATAAAGCACAATCGGGTGCTAAACTACTAAACCTGTGTTGTTTATCTCAAACCCCAAAGCTTTTTTTTTTTAGATTTCACAACCACATTTTTCTCAATTTACATATATACTCCAGATACTAAAACATTAGCTCTCTACTGCCCCATTTTTACTCTTAAAAATACAGACCTAAAGGTTTGTGCAGGTCATTGCTTGTCTTAAGTCTTAAGTTGAAATTCAAAATAGACCAAAGCAACAGTTTGTATCTTTTGATGTCAATGATGATGTCAAAGATGCTCCACACTCATTCCAATCTATCAATCTTGAGTTCAAATGGCTTGTGCAAGCTGCATGGGCTTGTCAATGTCAGTAAAGAAAATGAAATAACAATCACAACAAACAGTATTTTCCCCTGAAACACAGACTGATGTCTAAACCATCCAAAAGCAGGTATTTTTTAGGACTGGCTTACTCTAAATTCATCTTTATTTAAGGCAGAGAAAGCAAACTCATCTTTGTCTGGATGTGTGCATTTGTGCCGTCACTGTTAAACATGAGGGATAAGCTTTCTACCTACATCCCTTGGGCCTGGCACAGCTCCAGATCTGCTGCCTGATGAAAAACCAACAGCAAATTCCTGCCTTTATTAGCTCAAGGCTCAGAGACATTTGTTGTATCACATTTGACGTGTCAGAGGTTGATCCAGGGCCCTCGTTGTTGCTCTCTGCCTCTCTCTCTCCTTACAACAACAAGGCCTGTTCTTTGCTCCAAATGAGGTACGATGGGTTAATGATGGTTGCGTGCAGACATGGCTATGCCCTCAATAATTATCTCGCTGCCTCTGCCTCCAGGTGTTGCGCAGACAGCTAATGATGGGCTGTCTGAGAGCAGGAGAAGGCAGTGGGCGAGGCAACGAGAGGCGCAGAGGGCGATCGGCAGTGCGACAACTTAGTAGCACATAAGAAAATTGAAAAAGAGATAAGAAACAATACATTTCTGTGTGGCTTAGCTCATTTTAAAATTTATCAGCGTTTGTCATGAAGCAGCTTGCAGCGTTTTCACATTTTAAATTGACTTCAAAGGGTTTTTTTATTATGTCCAATAAAAATACACATTTTTATTGTAAAGTGAAATGAAAATTTGAAGCTGGTCTGAACTTGTCTTAATGTAAAAATATGAAAGCATTGAGCTCACATAACTCTGACAGCTGCTACAGAAAATCCAGAATCCACCTGTGTGTAATTTAATTTTGTTTAAAGCACGGAGGTGGCCGCATCATTCTATATGAGAGGCTTTTCTTTAGCACTGACAAGTAAGCGTGACAGAATTGGTGAGAAGATAGATGGAGTTACGTGCAGGGCGAGAGGCTGAAACAGATTTTAAGCCTGAGGTTAGCAAGGCAACAACCCTAAAGATGCAAACAGAGCTATCACTGTTCTAAAAAAAACGAAAAAGAATATCCATGCTTAGACTTGTTCAGTCAAAGTCCACACATTAACCTAATTGAAAATCTGGAGCAAGACATAAAGATTGATGCTTACTGACCCTCTCTATCAAATCTGATTGAGCTTGGACTTATTTGAAATCAACATGAGGCAAATAATTCAGCATCTCTATGTGGAAAGCTTGTAGAGCCATATATCAAGCTGTCTGGACTCATATTTTCTTCCAGTATTTTTTTAGGCGTTTTAAATGAGAATATATGTGGGGCCTTATTTTTTTCCAAATGACTAATTGCTTTTGATCTTACGTTCCAATTTTTTCTCACCCAAAACTTCAATCTTTTTGTTTTTCCAACTTTTGTATGTTTTTCAAAATAAACACACAAATGGCAAGTAATTACCAGTTGACATGAGTAGGTGTGTGCACAGTGATGACAGCAGGAAAATGAGATTCAGCCCTGGACTCCCATTGGAAATAAAGACATTAAACTTTCCAGTTAAACATCTGTGACCAAATAAGTTTATGCAATGAACACGTACTTGAGTTATATTTATCATACATCTGCAGCTATGAACACTAATCACTGTTACCACAGATGTCTTCATATATGGAGATACGTCAAGAAAGCTGATGACGTGATCCAGTTGAAATGGTATGGCTCCGCTTTTAGCTTCATCTCAGCCCAGACTAACCTCATCTGCATGCATGTAAAGGTCCGGTCTGATTAGAAGAAATGTCAGTGGCTAAATGTAACTGGGTCATTCAGACAGTAAAATCAATTGTATTGAGGAGGAAAACTGTATGGTATTTTGTTTTGACACAAGTGTTTCCAGTGCCATGCTGCTTGATTGCAGTGGAAAGACTGATCACAAACCACTTGAGCTCGTTGTAGGAAGAACGTCAAGTTTCCGAAGTGGTTGAAACTAATCCTGCAGCTCTAGAGATTGGGTTTGTATACTGTCATGTCAAGCGACTTGACTCTATAAGAACAGAAAATTACCAAGAGGAGTGGTTTAACCAGTGTGTATAAACTTTAGGGTACGTGAACTGTGAGTGACACCAACACTTGATTAAAGACATGCAGCTCATCATGCTGACAGAAAGAAAAGGAAAACCTCCCACAATGTAATAAACTACAGAAATTACAAGAATGCCTTGACTCAGATGAGTTGCATCTCAACGAGTGAAGGATTATCATTCCTTTTGCACTTGCACACACCTGCAACATGGAGCAAGAGACACCTCATAAAGATTGTATAGTTCACCGTGTGGCAGCCAGTTTATCTGAAAGGTCCAATCAGCTGCCAGGATGATAAATAATGCAACAGTGTCCTATTTAACTAACTCACTAAAAAGTTTCCAGCAAATATCTATTTATCTTGACATCAATACATCTTATTGTCCAACAAGATTTGTCCAAATCAGTATGAAGTTCCTGCAGTATCCAGCTATGGCTTCTGCCAGACACCTTTATCTGCTGGAGGGGCAAACATGTCCAATACAGTTCTAGTGTTTGGTGTGAGGCCTAACTTTACAGAAAACTTGTTCTCCTGCTTCATAAATTCAGTGCTTTGTTTTGAACGCCATTAAACTTAGTAACTAGGGTTTCAGCTTCTCTCCGTCTGGCTCTCTCCCTCAACAACATCTTTCTGACCACAGCATGCAGGGCCAGTCAAATGACAAAGAGAGAATATTATAAGTACAGTCTGTCTTTTATTGTGTACGTCAATGTTAAGGGTGAAGTATTCTCTAGTTTAGTTTACGGTGTTTCCAAACTTGGGATCTTTGCTGCATGTCGTAGCCCTTTTGTCGTAGTTTAAAGTTTATTATGTTTTCCCAGGCACATAGTGCCATTTTATAGCACAATGAAGTAACTATGCCAACTTCTGCTGTATATATCAACAACAACTTAAGAGAAATCAGGTTGTTTATCCTTTATGCTGTTAACAACCGTTCTTAGGAGCACTGGACTGATAAGTAGCTTGTATAAAAGCTCAGCAGATGGTGCTAATTGCTGCTGGCTAGTCTGAAGGAGCTGAGTGGGGGAGAGGTAGGAGGAGAGGTGCTCATTGATGTGTAAACTCAGCTGGAGTCTGCAGCTCCAAGGAGAAACTTTGTGTAAATACGTGGCACGTTATATGAGCAAGAATTTAAGTGACATGTGAGAGCTGCTGTTGAGTTTTTGGACATGTCCAAGAAATTGGTGGCAACCTTGCTTTGATGGAGGTTATGGAGCTTAGGAAAATTGGAATAGCATATTTGTAAGGTGGCATACATTCCTACACAAGTAAGAATAAGGGCAGATATGGTACAGATAATTTAAAAAAGTAATTCAATTTGAAACTTTGTACGTCATTTAGACATCCCCACCGGACAGAGATCTGGGCACGTTCATGCAAAGAATGGATTCCACAACCAAGCTGATGTACCCGAACAGAAAATGCCAGATGTGCACTGAACCGGTCGTTCAGTATCTGGTATTTTTCATTCACGCAGAGCATGAGTTCATCCATTGGCAACATCAGGAAGCTCTTCTTTCTACTCAAAGGAAAAACTCCCCCAAGAACACATCCTGGTTACTTGGCTAGCTTTCAGCGTCCCATTCCACATTCAGACGTTAATGATAGCTGCAAATATCCAGTGTTATGGTTACAGTTGCACCCCGTCAATCAAGATCTGTCTGTTTTATCCAGGACAAGAAGAAGAAGAAAAAATTTGCATGCAATCTTTTTCATGCCCCCCAAGTCAAGAATTAATTTCTGAATTTTATCCAGGATGATGTCTTCTTGTCTGTCATGGTTTTAAATCATGCCTTTTCTCTGTAGTACATAAAAACAGACCAAAAGATTCAGTAAACATAAAGCAGAGTGGAAATATGATAAATAAAACAAAGCGGAGCACAAACAACTATGGAAAGCTAAATTCTTGAGTCCTTTTATAATTAAGTATACAATGCCCTTTCACCTTGACTCGATTATGTTTTTTTTCCTCTGCAATATAACTTAGAAAAAGGGTCATTGTAGGGAGATTTTTTTCTGATGCCAGTGCGAACACACGTGTAGGAGGCAGTTCTTTCAAAATCTGCAGCAGCCCTGAGAACAGCTGTTTCCTCTTTATCAGATTTCAGATAGCACACAGCGGATACACAGGAGAACCGCCAGAGGTTATGAGATATAAAACGACAGAGGCAGCCAGACTGTCAACTTAAATTCTCTTATTAAACATTTGTTTTGTTTTTAATGAATAAATAACATGTTCCAGTCAAAACAATGAAAAAAGACACCACACTTTCAAAGTACCTTTTCTTTGCGCTTACATTTTGAGGTAAAATACAATTACCAATAACAACATGAGTTTTCTCCTGAGGCCTGGATGCTAGCCATCTGCTCCGACTTTGTTGTCAACCTTGGGAATATATGTGAGAGTTTTTTCCTCTCTCCTCTTTTCTTAATCCTCTCTCTCATTCTTGTTGTGCTCTGGACTGAGAATTGTGACCACTTAACTAATTGTGTGGTGAAAGATGTTCTGAGGGTGATTATTAGGGTTCAATTGCAGAAAGTTTCCAAAGAGAGGAGACGGGTTTTCTGTAAGAGGAGCACTCCAGGCGACTGTTAAAAACAAGAATCCACAGCCATCCCAGCAGCTGCCCGAGGCTTACGTGTTCTCATAATAACACACTGGTCTCAAGCAGTCGGTGGTTATAAAACTGCAGTATTTCAACAAGAGGACAAATAACCTTTTTGACTCATATTCCAACGTATTTTTTCTGGTATTTTGGGAAAGTTGCAGAACCCAGGAGCCGGAAAACCAAACCTTTTCCTTAACTCAACCAGGTTCTTCTAACAAGCTTTTAATGACTGTCAACAAGCCAATTCTGAATGATTTATAACGTATCAACCTTCACACAAAAAAGCAAAACATAAAAATTGGCACAAAGTTTTATAGCATCCTTTCTTGCTTCACGGAGAGCACATTTAGTCATGGTTTTCTATGATTTTATTTGTTGGGAAGGAGAAGCTGGATGATCAACTCCTGAAGAAATAAATATTATAAATCAAATATAAATATTTGTTTTGTCAAGTTAAGAGCTTTATTGTCATCTTGGTCAATTAGACATTGAGCTTAGAAAGATGAAACAACCACACTTGGTGTGGAGATAAATAGAGCTTTACACTAAATATTCAAAATATTACATTTTCTTTTATTCAATAAACAATTACAATGGACCTAATATTGTGCAAATGTGACGACTATGTAGGTATTGTAGCGCTCAGTTGCTGTGAATCAATGTGATATTTATATATTAGAAGTAAAAAGTATTTGTTTCTCAAAACTAAAAATTAAAACTCTGTTTGTGTGGGTTTAGAACATGTCTCAAACCTACAACTCTACAAACGAAGCCAATAAAGAGTATTTTTCATTACAGCCAGCTGAGTAATAAACCCTGCCCCAACTTCGCACATTTTCACCCCACACTTCAAAGCGCTGTCACTGTTCTCCTCTCAGGGCTGAGATTGGACTTCAGAGGATTTGGACCGGCAGGTTCTGAGGTTCTTGCTTCTCTCCATGAGGCCCAAGGAGTGGAAGGAGCTGCAGCTTTGTAAAACAGATGTTCCCGCTCAGCTCTAAACCAAATTACGCAGCGAGCTCAGAGCCACAGGCCACAACCACATGGATGCTGATTGAACGGCAAAGACGGGGCAAGAAAAGCAGATCCGGCTCAATAAAGCGGCCACATCACGAAATCTGGTCAGCCTTTGAGACGTGAAGATGAAAAGGCTATTGACATCACTATGGAGACTAAAAGGAGAGCTGGAGGCTTTGGCGTTGGTACCCCACTGCAGTTTTGTTTTCAATGTCGATGCATTAAAAATGTGACAAATGTGTCTCAAAAATAAAGTGGAACCTCACAATTCTGATGACGCCGAGTTTAATTCCCCAGGTTTGCAGGGAAAATTACATATTTTTACCAAATTCTATAATAAGCAGAAATAAAATGTTATTTCATGGTGTGGAAATATTACTTTGAAAGGTATTTGGGGTATAATACTGTTGAGCTGATCGTCTGTCTTGAGAATAAGTACCAACATAACGTTTCACCATCTCTCAATTCTGTTATGAAATATCAAGTTGCAGTAAGATATATGGCTTAAACTGTTCTCAGAAAGGTGCAAATGAAATTCCATCCATCCATCCATTTTCTGTTCACCCTTTGTCCCTAATGGGGTCGGGAGGGTTGCTGGTGCCCATCTCCAGCTACGTTCCAGGCGGGAGGCGGGGTACACCCTGGACAGGTCGCCAGTCTGTCGCAGGGCAACACAAAGACATACAGGACAAACAACCATTCACACACACACACACCCCTAGGGAGAATTTAGATAGACCAATTAACCTAACAGTCATGTTTTTGGACTGTGGGAGGAAGCCGGAGTACCCGGAGAGAACCCACGCATGCACAGGGAGAACATGCAAACTCCATGCAGAAAGACCCTGGCCGGGAATCGAACCCAGGACCTTCTTGCTGCAAGGCAACAGTGCTACCAACTGCGCCACTGTGCAGCCTCAAATGAAATTCCTTTTACTTTATTTAATTTTCATGTACTTTCTAGTTTTAGTACATTTTGGACGTCTGGCTTTGTATTTCCTTTTGCATCAAATCACTGTTAGAGGGTTTGAGCTTATATGTACCGTCAAACAAGTTTTAGTTGAAAAATGGAAAAATTTAGCTTTAATGTAAGGTTTCCGTGCAGTCTTGATACTTGAGATTCAACAAAGGTTTTCTTTAAGAAGACCTGGCTAGCTTTGTTTCACATCTGTTGACTATTTATGTTTTATTAAGTTTGTTTCTTAATTCTGCATGCACTGTGTTGTGGCTTTTGTCCTCATAAGTATAGAAGGACATAAGTTGTAGTGCGTTCCAAAAAACGATCAAAATATGTTTAAACAGTAGTTTATCTTGAATAAATGTGGTCTGGATAGGGTTGATTTATGTTCTATCAATTGCAAACATTCATCCTGTCATTGTAGATATTTTTCTGCACAGATTATTTTCTGCTGATCTAAAGTGACCATTCTTTAGCTTTAGGAGGAAAATCTAAATCAAACATGCTATGAGAAATTGGTCAAAATATTCAGTTAAAATGCATAGAAAGTGCACAAACACTGCTGTTCAATATTTTGCCAGCACTATTGTGTAAATACAGATTATTCTAGAAATTTAATAATGGAAGAACATAAACTGTTTATTTTTATTTTGTGAAGATAAGTTATTTTTTTGGTACAGAATTTTAAAGATTTAAGAAAATATTTCTCAGACTTATTCAAACTTTATCACTTTAAATTATTACTGGGCTAGACCTGGAATGAAAACATGGCTAAACCTTAAACTAAATCATGCATCAAATTGTTGAACACTGTTGAAAGAGTCCTGACATTTAGAATAATGGACGTTTTGTTAGACTGAACACTTACATAAATCACAGCTAACTTGTCAGTCGTACCACCTAGTCTGAACAAAACTCTCCAACCATCACCTCCGTCTGTCCTTTTTTACCTGGTGAACTCCTTTAAGCTGAACAATTATCCTGTGAAATTAAGAGCAACAAAAAAAAAATAACTTTTACAATCCCTGTCATGAACAGCGAAGCTACTGGATTAGAGAAGATTCATCAAGCTTAATAATGAGCTTCCATTTTCCTCTGGGCATAAAATGTACCACGAAGCTCACTTCCTTTAGTGACCACGGGAATCTGAAAAGTCGGCAGGAATCAGCTTTGCACACATTCCCCATCAGTTCAAATGGGAACTGCTGGGTGACATTGATTGCCCAAGCATAGCAGACATTTCACTGGGATTACTCCACATTGAGCCTCAGTCTCAGTGGAAAGAGTGGGAAATAAAGACGAAAGCTGTGCAAAACAACAAGCTGTGTGGGTTTGTGACAAAAAACAAGGACAGACCTGTAAGTAAAGATAGCTAAATATGACTCATTCGTGTTTAGTTCAGAAGGTGCAGGCTGCTGATAGACAAGTTCAAGAGCTTGACTGTGATTTTCATGGCTGACTCAAAGCGAGCCTTCAGTCTGTTTGGGGAAGGGTGCGGCACCATAACCCAACTGAAACACTGAACTTGGGTTGGGTTTACTTGCTGCATGCAGGGCGTGTCCTCCAAGTTAGTGAGCTCCACTCCTGTTCCTGCTGAACTGAGCCAGTTTTCAGGTAAAACACTGATACCAGTTCAGTAGGCACAGGAGGGCACAGCCCAGCACTCTTTCACAGGGCAAACCTCAGCGTACGAAATTCTGCAGATCAAACTTATTTATAAAGCACATTTAGAACAACAGGGTTGATCGCAAACGTGATGCACAATAAACCCCCTGAAACAGACAAAAGGATTTAAAGGAAAACAAAAGAAAGTGCTTGGAAACGGTAAAGAAATGGTGATCATACAAAGCTAACAAGATGCAAAACTAATCAAAAGTAATTGAGAATAAAAGCATTTTAAGTGTTTTTTTTAAAGCTTAGTAATCTTAAAGAGAGCAAATACGAAACAAATAGACAGTAAAAGAGCACTTAAGAAATATTCAACTGGTGAACCATTCAAAACTTCTTCCGTCTTTTACCTGGTTTTAGGTAAAAGAAGGAAGCAAAGAGACGAATCAAAGACTGGCTGATAATCAGATCTTAAGCTCATAAAAGCCCTTTTACTGTCCTTTTATCTTTATTGGTGACAATGAATTAATTATTTCAAATGTTTGAGTTGTAAGGAACAGTTGTTCAAGAAATGTAATATTTAGGAGGAATTTTGAGGGTCACAAATGACGATCTCCAGCAGGCTAGCATTTAACCGTAGAAAATTATAAAAGCATCAGGATCATATCATTAGTGCTGTTTAAAATTTATATTTAGGCTGCATGATTCTCAGAATTTGAGAGAGAATAAATCTGTGAACATTGTAATAAAATATTGCATTTTTCCCAGACTCAACTAAAAGGAAGTAAACTTAATAACAAAATTCCACAAGACCGATCCCTGAGGAACACCACAATTTAAAGAAAGGTTGCTTCATGTATGCAGCATGAAAAATAGTAACAATCATAAAGCATTAGCTATTATCTGCCTCATCAATACATGATACTCCCTATCCGGTTTTTTTGTTTTGTTTTGGGGTTTTTTGCCTCATGCATAGGTCTGAGTTTAATAGTTTGCTAAAAGCAATCCCACATCTATGCTTGAATACCAAACAGTTTTAAAATACAGTGAAATAACACAATGCTGTTCCTAAAGCATTGCACAAAAGCAACCAATGATTTGATCTGCTTTTAATTTAGTCTGTAGCATATTTAGAAACATGTTTAGTTAATTGTGTGCAAACAAAACTTACAGAAAAAAAATATTCTCATGCTTCATGAACTTAGCATTTGTTTTGAACGCTCTAATGTAATAATTAGTGTTTTGGCTGCTGTCTGGACAAAGTTTGCAAATCATGCTCAATGAAACAGAAAGACCAGAAGTGCTGAGACAAAACCCACATTTCTTAGCTCAATCAAATATGCTTACTCTACATTTCGCATGCCATGCACACAAAGATAAGTCACGCTTTTCATAAACTGTCCGCACAAATTGTATTTTCACAGCTCACTGGCGTTGCCACAAATATTAAATCCCAGACATTACTCTAACAACAAACGGTATCTGAAGTCAGAGTCTCCAGCAGCAATCATCCAAAACAATTCCCAGCATCATAACAGGATTATTTCTTGCTTCAAGTTAAGACTTTTATTATCGTTTTTTTCCGCATCTTATCTTGTTTTACTGCAATGTTTTTAAAGGCTGAGAAGATGTCTATTGAAAATATCTATTGAAATAAGTCACTGACTGATGTACAAGGAAAAATATTTCAAGCTTGCACGTCTTATGCGTATGACAATATCTCTAACTTCAACTAGACTATGTGAAATCTTTACTTTGTGCAACTCAAAATGGGGTTAAAAAAGCTATTTATGTTAATGATTTTTTTTTTAAGTAATATAGTCACAAAGGAAGGATACAAAATGTTATATATTCTGAGTTTATCATGCTGGGAGTGTTAATATCACTAATATTTACCTGTACTACTAGATTTTATTCTAAAAACAGAGCAGCACAGGAAGGACAATGGCAAACTTCAAGTTATATTTAAGAATCTTTTTGTTTCACTCCTTTGCAATAGGTTGCACCAACCCTGTAAAAAATTAGTTTAATACTGAGGTACACATACTGTGACATTCTCACAGATAAAGATTAATGGCATCACTGTAAAAAGGCTCTATTTCAGACTAAAGATGGATGTTACCATGAGTCAGAAAACACAAGTGCTCGTGTGTTGGCTCCAAAATACCTCAAACAGACTCTGAAAGTCATCAAATCATCAGCAAACTCAACTCTTGGATCCACTCGGTCACGACGTACGGCTTTGGGTTGTGTTAGTCAGCAGAGTGGGCTGGAGCGAGAAAATTAGAAAATGCTGGAAACTGTAATTCAAACTTTTGTGGTCAGAGTGAATGTTGTGATTTCCATCATAACAGGAAAGTGTTGAATCTAGTAAGTGAATAAAAGGGCACCATGAATATACCATAGGCCAATAAAAATGTGAAATTTTTTTTACAAATTTAAAAGTAAAACTGCCTTAAGTAAAATTATAACTTGTCCCTTTCTTGAACTGGGTTGGTATTTCTTTTTTTTTCCTTCCTTCCTTAAAACATCAGTAAAACAAATGCAGGCAAAAAAATAGCAACAAATAAACGATTCGTAAAATCAAAAACAAAATATGTTTGAAGAGGAGCAGGAAGAAGCAGTGACTTATCCAGTCACAACAAACGTTTAAACTCTCAATCAATAATGACACTCTATTCACTTTATGATTATATATATTTAAGATTTTGGAATTTTTTTTGCACAGGCTTGAATGCTGTTAATGCAGGGATAAAATTAGAAAAGACGTCATGAGCTCGCTCCAGTTAGTATTATTTTAAATTATTGTACATGGGTCACATGGTCAGATTTTTGGGTCAGTTTATGAGAATATACTGATCTAAATGGCAAAAGTTTCTTTCATGCACAAGACCAGTACAAGTTCAAAAATCACACTTCAGGCCATAATAGTGACCTTATTCTCCGTCATTTCATCTCCTCCTGACCTCTCACTCCTCCTTCCCTTCCTTGATCCCTTCTTCTTTCAGCTTCTCCGAGATCATCAAGTTCAGTCCATCCACCGGAACAAATCCTCCACGTTGAATCAACTATTTCACCTCGGGCACTGAACTTAGCCACTGTGAACAACACATTGCAGGGATCAATGCTCACCAATTAGCTAAGCTCTGTGCCTTTAGCAAGTGGGCGGCTGGCTGAGATTTATGCAGACCTTTACGTGAGACGTCGGCAGTGAAGTCAGTGGTTTCAGATTCTGCAGAGTGTTCAGAGGGTGCAGTGGAGGGATCTCCACTTTTATCTTAGCTCTCCAAATAAATTCCTTGTTTATAAACCCTAAAATCCAACATCTGAAATATAAACCTTCTCCTGTGTGGCTCTGGCTTGCATTTACATCCATTTCCTGGCACATTAGAGCAGAGAGTGGTGAGGATAGTTTAAATTTCAAACAGCTGCAGCCTTAAATACACACAGACACAACTTAACCTTTTAGAGGTCTGCAGAGATGGGTTGATAGCATTTTGGTTTAATTCCTTCAGCGCTCCAGAATCCGGCCTCAAAATGAGTCCCTGAGTGGAAATGTGAGGTCGGGACAGACGTCCTGCTGAGCTGTGAAGGAGTGGAAATCCCTGGCAATGTGATTTTTGTTTCTCTTTGTGCATCAAATCACGGTGCCAGGAACCCTCCCCTAAACAGCGAGACCAGAGGCCCGGTCTCCACCTCTCTGCCCTTTACCGCCCTCCGCACTATTACATTGTTTTTGGACTCCAGATGCTTCTTTTCCGCAGCAGCTGTGGAACACCTGTGACCTGGAGAAAAAAAAAAGAGAGAGAGAGAGAGAGGAGATTTTAGATCCATTATTTCTCTCTGTAAAACAAAACCTTCATATCAGACCTCGCAGTGTTTTGATGATAATATATGATGCACTTTAGAGCACTCATCCAAGCCCTGCATTGGAAGATGACGCAACGTAATGTGCGTAACAGAAAAATCGCATTTGTGAGATAAGATTAAAAAAAAACAAAAAAAACTCTGCGGGCTTTTTGTTGCAGTGATCAGCAGGAAGCAGCAGATGTGGAGTCTAGCTGAAACATGCAGAGCCAGCTACCTGCTCAATTGTTTTAACGCAAACCAGGAAACTCTAGCAATGCACTGCCAGTGGGTGTCTGTGCAGCCCCGGTTTCAGTTAAGACAGAAAGAGTTGGTTTGTTTTTCCACTGTTTAAGGCTTAATGTTGCTTGATGAGGACATAGAAAAATAACAAAACACTTCTGCCGTTTTCACAACTTCCTCCTTGCAGAATTGCAAATGTCATGGTGTACATCTATTCCATCTTTCGGTTTTTTTTTTGTTGTTGTTGTTTGTGCTGTCTTGCAGAGAAATTTTCCGGCCCACCCGGGTGGGGAAGGAATAATGACAGGATTGTTGAGCGGTGAGGAGGAGGATGAGGTTAGGGCCGAGTCTCGGCGGTTTTTCCTTGATCACTTTTTGTGCATCATCTCTTCTCTTTCATTCTAGACTTTAAACCATCTGGGCTGGCGCAGTTTCCTAACAACAGGGTGAAGATGCCGCTTGGAAAAGTCTGGAAAGTTTTAAAACTTCACTCAAGTGCTTTCCATAACTAAATACAATAACTAAGAAGACAAGTCTAATGTTTTCTTCTGTTGCAGGAGATACAGTCTGTTTTGCTTGTGCTTTAATTGATTTATGTAAATAGAAAAGTATTATATTAGAAAACGATCAAAATCACAGTCTTTAAAAATGAAAAACCTTAGATATCCTCTCTGAATAAAGATTCATATTTTTAATTTTTCTCCATAAAGCCTTGGTATTCATGCACAGAGCCTCAGTACACGTTGTACAGCCTTAAAAAAGGCATGCAGACGTCTTCCAGACAGAGAAATATGCCTGTGCTGTCAAGCAGTGTGTTAACAGTCAGCCACTCCCTGCACAGGAATCATGAATAAAAATGTAGATTGTGGGATCTGGAACATAAAGTTGCGCATCAGTGAACAGCAAAGGCAGAGTGAGAGAATGCCTGCGTGTGTACGATTCATTTGCATGCACAACTTGTGGGGTGTTTGTCTAACAAAGGAAAACGAGAGAAAACGCTGAAGACGTGTGAATGAAGGGAGTGGCCGCTGCCCGCTAATGCCACGGTGAGTCACTGTTTGTTTGATGGGCGTGAAAGTCGAAATGGGAAACGAGTGACTGGTGAGGCTGCTGTCAGATTAAAATGAACGATTGGTCACATCTGGCATGAAATCAAGGGTAACGTGGCAAAGATTTAAGTGATTTAAAGGCCCTGTTAGTAAAAAATATAAAAAAGCATGTAGAAATTTATAGATGTATGCTGTTATTTTTAGATATATTCATTCCTAATCCAGAGCCCACATTGTGTGCAGGAGTTACTCATCACTTTAGTTGGTTTGTGAAATGCCAGATTGAATATGTTAGGTCTGTGTGTGTCCAGTGAACAAGATTTATAGCCTGAAAGAACTTATTATTGCATAAAAGGCTGAAGATGTAAGCAAGTCAAATTTAGAAAGCACATGGTTTGCACGCTCAGTCAAACTGACCCCATTCACGCTTGTTGGGAAAATCAGTCAACAAAAGGGAGTTAAGGCAGTGAAGCAAACTGAAAAATGCAATAAATACCTTTTAAGATCTAAACATCTTCATGTGTCTCACTTTTTAATGCTCTCTCGCTGCATTTCTTCCCTCAGAGGATGACAAAAACCACAAACCGTTTACTGAAAAGCACTTTCTCATGTAGCTCAGCTCTGCAGTTGGCAATGTTTACACAGGAGATGTAGAGATAAATGTGGTGGTGACTGCGGGTGTAGCATTCACATCTGAATCTAGCTGTGCCATGCTGATGTCACACTGTGTTTCTCACTTTGGTGCAACTGTGATTTGTCACCTTTCTTAAAACAGAGCACAAGGAAAATGTTTGGACGGAGACGGTGAAACAAGAAAATATCTGGAAAAAGTTTTTAGCCAATCGCTGGCATGAATACAACACCTGGTTGAGGTATTTTTTAAGTTAACATTAGAGATGCTGTCTGTTTTGTGCATCTAAGCTTGACAGCTTGTAGCTTAGAACATTTCACTTTTTTAATTAATTGTTCAGTGCCATATCTTGAGTTACTTGAAAACAAAATTTTTAGCACAATGGATAGCATAAGCTTAGGAAATTTACAAAACCCAACCAGTAAACAAAATAGTTTTTGTCTACCAGCTGAATAGAAATCACAAACCGTACATAAATCAAAAACATTTAAAATTGGAGATAATATAGTTTCTAATTTACTGGCTACAGTAAAATAAAGTAATTTGTCAATGCAGAAGCAAAATTTTAGAAAAATCCAACCATTAATTTGCTGCAGTTATTCAGTTCAGAAAAAAAATCTAACACAAAAAAATAATAGCTTGGGACTGAATACCGTAATTGTTGGTAGCCGCAGTAATAAATGTAACTGAGGCATTTGGATTTTATGCCTTTAATTATTTGCAAATTGACCTAAAAATTCAGGACAAACTCTTTCTGAACATTTTCAAAGGACTTTTTAATGACTCTGAGGCAGAGACATCTGGTTATAGATGCTTTCCTGAATTAATTTTGAGAAACGTCTGTGTGTATCTGTGCCTGTGATCTGATTTTTGTACCTTCTTCTGCCTTAATTTGTCCCTGTTTTGCCAAGAATTCACAGAAAGTAAACAACAATTTACTTGCTGTCTAGAAACTTTTAATTAACAACAATAAGCCGATTTCTAATAGCCACCCTTCAGACAAAAGAACATGTGATTCAAGATAGACACATATGTGATAATCTCTATAAATTAGAAAATAAATACTCATCTAAACCTACCCACAGGAATATCAATACAGCCAGGGCGATTAGCAAAATGTTTAAGCCATCTGGAAATGTGATTACAAAAAAGGCTGGACAAAAAAACTCCAAGGTTCAGCGTTAGAATTGAGCATATAGTGACAAATCAAAATGAGACATTTTCACCCCATTAAATATGTTCAGTAATTACTAATCTAAAACTACTATTGAAGAAAAATATAAAAGGAAACTGAATATAAATTACTGGTGCAAATATTAAAGTTTTTTGGCAGCCTTATGCTTAAATGTAAATAAGGCCAACATTAAAGTTCTGCTCAAATCTAAATTTTGATGTATTTTAAAATGAAAGTAATTAGAAATGAATGTTTTAAGTAGGTATGCAAAAAGACCACTTTTTCCAGAGTTTGGTTGTGATGAGATGCAGATCTAATACTTTTATTAGATTTTGCATATATATTGTCTGCAGTAGCAAAGACTCTTCAAACCTGCCAGCAGATGACTTACTGCAGAAGGAACTTTAATCAGGGTGGCTATAAATCTTTGATATCAAAGCATTGCCCTCAACAACATCATTATTCATCACTGAACAACTGAAATCACAAAGTAACAATAATTATCTATCATAGTATTAAACCTCATAGCTAACCATAAGAACTCCTGAATTTCAGCGGCTGCTTTTCTAAGTTCCTGTAGCATGTAGTTGAGCTTGTGTATCATGTTAACAGGAACAATAGGTGGAGATCAACTTTCAGCTTGATTATTCACAGTCCTTTCCTCAGCCAACAACATTTTTACTTGACAGAAAACACAAACTTTCTCCGCTGCTGCTTGTGTAACAATACCACAGCTCCGTCTGCATCCATTGGTAGGGATGTCAAGCCAGTTTCATAATTTGTCACATGATGTATGAATGAGACATGACGCCCTGTCTTAGGTAAAATGACTTTACATGAGCTCAGATCTTAAATAAGATTTGACCACAAAGTCATTTATTATAAAAAAAATGGTTTTTATCCTGGCAGCACGGTGGTACAGTTGGGAATACAGTTGCGTTGCAGCGAGAAGGTCCTGGGTTTGAACCCTGACCTGTGGTCTTTCTGAATGGAGTTTGAAAATTCTATAAATAAATAAATGTATAACTACCAAGTCAGTAGTATTATTTTGCTGTGGAAAATCTGTGTTGATATTACGCAAAAAATGAGAAAAAAAGGCTGATAAATCCTTTTAAGTGCCTAAATAAAAAAAAATTGGGTGACCAGTGCAGGAAGCCCAAAGAGCCACATGTATCTCTGGAGCTGCTGGTTGCTGAACCCTGACAGAGACAGCATTGTGTACAAGCATTTCCTACACGGTGGTCACAACTGACCAAGCACAAAGGCCTTATCTGAACCAATCGCACCTCTGTAGGTAACTAAAGAACCCACGAGCATTAAAAAGTCATTACCCGTGTTGGCTGGGGCTTGGCTTCATTATTTAGCTCATTAGATCACTCACTCTTGATAATCCAGCCCTCCCATGTGACTGATGATGGGAGCGAGCATAATGCGGGTGCTTTTTCACATGTCCCATTAACAATAATCCACTTTACATAGTTAATGCAATTCAGTGGAGATGTAATTTCATGAAAAAAATAATCAATCATTACCAACCTTTTCTTAGAAAAGACACAGAATAAGACACAAGAGAGCAAAAGAAAAGGAAAAAAACTGAATTGGAGAACATTATGCAACAAAAAAAAACACCTGGTGTTAAATCACATGAATGTGATCTTTAAAGAGGCAACAAGTCACTGGTTAAAAGAGAGATTACAAAATGAAAAAAACAAGAAAAAACGGTCCAGCCCTCCTCGTTGACAGGAACATGATCGGCTATAATGCATGAGGGGAAATGGCACAGCTGCATTAAAGCCTGACGTTGGCTATCTCTGAATCTGATAGCTTTAGCTTTTGCAGCTATTAGCTAAAAGCTGCGGCCGCTCTGATAACATTTGGACTCTGAGGGGGAAGACTGTTATCGAGGATCTGAGAGGAACCCAAGAAGAGAGAGGAGCGAGGAAGTAATGCTCCGAGGAGGGTAAAACCCCGACGATGCGACGAATGTGTGAGATCAGGTGACGTAGCTGTGGAGAAAATAAACCTAGACACAACAACGTGGGAATGCCAGGGAACACTATGTGTCATTGCTGCCATTAGTGGAGCCAAAGATAATAAAGTGTCTCCTGCTGCACTTCACTAATCCTTCCTAAATTTCCAACACACCTCTTCTGCTTTCACCGCCACGTTTGAAAACAAAAGCATGTTCTGAAGAAGTTGAATAGGTAAAAAAAAAAAAGAGAGAGAGAAAGAGAGAGGCTGATTCACCTTTTTAAATGACTTCAGATTAAGGCGCAGAGGGAGTGGAGGAGGTTTGGGAGGAACTATTGAAATGCATCCGTCAGAATGGCGTGTGAGAAGGGCCAAGAGGAGTTGGCGTGTTCGGCTTGTGACCTCTGTAACCAGCAGGCTCCCTCCCACTTCAAGCATGCGATCCCTCCACAAACTCGGGCCTGTTTTTCCACCACACATGGCTTCAATTGGAGTTTACCGCCACCGCTGCTGCTGCGGCTGCTGCTGCTGTTGTTGCTGCGTCTGCAGCAGCCAGGCATAGCATAGCACAACAAACCCGATTATGAAATCAGAAACTGGCAAACACTTCGAGCATCCGGCCACAGAGAGTTCTGTCTTTCCCAGACTCTGTTTGTGTTTTACTTTAATAATTCCTTTATTTTCATATACTTACTTCCATTCACATGTCGTGCATGTGTATATAAACGACCCTTCTTTTGGAATCCCGCAGCCGAGCCAACAAGGCAAGCTGTTTACTACTCCATTGCTCGTAAAAAGAAAATATGCATCTGTCGGGGCCTGTATCAAAGGCTCCTTCATTTGGTTGCTGGCTAAGATGGTTTTGAATGTGTGCTGCCTGTGATTGCCTCGGTTCAGACGGAAATTCTCTGCGGTAGACGCAAGGCCGGGCAAAAAGAGCCGAGGGAAACCACGCTGTCCCAGCCACTTTAACACTCTGCATTTGATCTAAGCGAAACCCACCTACCTACCTACTGAAAGGAAAATGCTGCATGCTTATCCATATTTCCTACAAATTAAAATGCATTTGTTGTAGTTAATTTACTGTGTTAAAATAAAATGGCCTTTATGGAAAAGCAGAAAAAGCAAGGAAAAGCCATAAAGTCTATTTTGCCACACACCATGTTGGAGACACAACAAAACATGTGAACAATGTTCAAGAGGCCAAAACTGAACTTTTTGTCCTCCCATCAAAAATGCTGATGCGTCACAGAAAACAAACACATTCTCACCACCATGAAGGAGCAAACTACAAAACACATGAAACTGGAGTTAAGGTTCACCTTCCAGGAGGATAAAGACCTCACACTACAGCCAGAGCACCAATGGCCTAGTCAAAGACCAGAGTATTCATATTCATTCCCTATTGAATTTTGTCAATTTTTGTCACTTTAGAATAACAGACAAGGACAAAAAAAGGACATCTATCTATCTATCTATCTATCTATCTATCTATCTATCTATCTATCTATCTATCTATCTATCTATCTATCTATCTATCTATCTATCTATTGAACTCTAATAGAAAACATCTGTTCACTGTTGTTGAGCCAACGCCCATATTAGCATCTGTTAAAATGTAAATAGGCCCTTTTTCTAAATTAAATGTTGATTTTAACCCAAACTTAAAGGCACAGCATCATTATATTTTGTGTTAAATTGTAGTACAAATCACGGTCTTAGGCTTAATTCATACTACGGTAGGTTCTGTTCACTTCTGAAACCGAACCAAATATTTCTTATTAATCCAAGAAGTGTCGCTCACCTGGCTCGTCTAAATTCCTTCGTATCCGGCAGCATTACCCACGATCCACGCTTATTCTTCATACCCAACTGATGTAAATCTATTCGTGCTGTCTGTGCAATTAAGTCTTGGCGTATTAGCTTTGTTCTGGTGGAACAAGTTCCCTCATACATGGGAACAGCTCACTGATCTAGCAGACACAGATAAAGGGTTGGAACATGCTCAACTATTTGAACTATTCGTACAGAAATGTTCTAAACTTTTGACTTTAGGTTGAGTTTATCAACCTCCTTTTCCAAACAGCAGAGAGATTATGGCGCTACACAAAACCCCCCATAGTCATGAGACTCGTGCGAGAAAGTGCTGGTACAGCAGCTTCAAGTCATGCAGGTGTGTGAAATATCTCTTTTTCTCTGTTCAGGGAGATTTCAATCGAATAAAAAGAAAGTTCTGTACCTATGATTTGGTCTTGAAAAGTTCTAGGAAAAGAAAGGACAACAACCTCTTGTCGAACAAGCAGATCCAATGCCTTCCTGTTTCTCATCATCCAAAGATCAAAGCCAGGCTGAGACGACTGCACAACACGTCTGAGGCTGAAGCTCTGATCGGATCTGTTGTCATGTGTTTGTGACAAGTCAGCAGCCGTGAAGGAAAAAACAAGAAAAGGCACAGCAGAAGTCAGCTAATAAGATTTGTGAAAAGAATGCTGCACCCATACTGAGAGGAAAGTGTGTGTGTGTGTGTGTGTGGGTGTGCGTGCGTGTGTGTGTGTGAGAGAGAGAGAGACAGAGAGGAGTGTTTGCCACTCACCGTACCCTCTGGCGGTCCTCTGGTGGTCCAGGACGGCGTCTGAGTCACATCAGAGTTCAGATGAGGATATTCACAGAGTGGAA
Source organism: Xiphophorus hellerii (assembly GCF_003331165.1). Classification (NCBI taxonomy): domain Eukaryota; kingdom Metazoa; phylum Chordata; class Actinopteri; order Cyprinodontiformes; family Poeciliidae; genus Xiphophorus; species Xiphophorus hellerii. Next base: position 14,156,056 of record NC_045680.1, read on the forward strand.
GAGACCCCAGTGACTGAATTACTGGCTGACAAACTAAAATCTGGCTAATAACTGACAAGAAACCCGCCCGGCTGTCTGAGTGACGGAGGCGGCTCCAGAACTCCTTCTGCAGTGGAAATCCTCAGAGGGCTCGACTGCCAGAGCTGTCTTGTCCTGTCATGTCCCGGTCTGTCCAGTGCCAGTTCTCTGAGCTCTATGGCCCAGCAAGAAGCAGAGAGAGGTGGGGAGGTGGTGGTGGTGTGGAGGGAGGGAGGATAAAGCTCTGTCCCCCCAGTTCCCACAGTCTGCTTGGAGAGGAGAGGAGGCAACTCTGCTCCCATAGAGGTCAGATGTGGAGTTAACACACCCAGCCAGCTGCCTGCCTGCTACTGGACTCGTCTCCCCTTCTCTTTCCTCCGTCTCTCCTCCCTGCAAGCCTGATCAATCACCCTGAAGACACAGCAAGTGAGCCACTCAGCCCAGAGTTACAGTACAGATTCACAGAGACTTTCACCCATTGTCCCAGGAGATTCATATGAGAGTCTGAAGGCAGAGCTGCCGGTCCTCCCTTACCCTCCTCCCTAACCTAACACTCCCTCCTCCCTCCTTCCCTGCCTCTCCTCTTACATTCCCCTCTCTAGTTCTTTTTACAGCCTCCGCTGAGACGCTCTTATTGTGTGGCAATTACATTAGCCTTTAGCGAGCAAGGAATGGCTCTTAGTGTCTAATGCAATGTTGTGTCTCTTTGTCTTTATCTTTCTCCTTATCTTTCTTTCCTCTGTCTCTTCGTTTTTCCTTGTCTATCAGTTGCACATCCAAGCGTCCACACGGACACTTCTTCTTCTTCTTTCCCTACAGTTATTCCATCTTCGTCTGTGGATTACTCCTTAAAGTGACGCCGTGTCTCTCTGTTGCAGGTGCTTCTGTACTTTTAGTGAGTCAAGGGGGAGGATTGGGTTTCTGCAGGCTGAGAGGCATTGATTCTGTGTTTGCCTTATGATTATCTCAAATGTTTGCAGGCTGTTGCAGAGCTATGGGGCAATCCATCACTGCAAAAGATGCAGAAACTATGCAGAATGAAACAATGAGCAGAAAAACAAACTCCCAACAAAAGTTGCCACTATATAGCCTTGCAACAGTATCCAGCTTGAACTTTCTCACATTTTGTCAAATACAAAAGGCTGAAAAGGCAAAGCAGTGCTGGGACTACACAAAACAAAGGACCAAGTAACTGGATTTATGACATTTGTAGCAAAATGTGTTCTCGTGAAAGAAAACAGTTTGGCACAAATTGGGGATCATTTCATCTCATCATTTTGTGTCATTTTTTTATGCCTTTTTATTTGCGGGAAAAAACTGCTATGCATCAGTTTGTTCCCTTTTAGACAAGTGATGATTTGAGGTAGTTTTCTTTAAACTGCTCATAATAGGATAATGTGGTTTTGTGAGTCATAGTTATTTTGGTTTGGTCCGGGTTTATAATCTGTCATATTTCCAAAGAGTGAACTGGTCCAAAACAGGAATCAGAAGCACAATCAATGGAAATAAAATGTTTAAAAATCTGCTTTTGAAAGAAATTATATAATTTTAATATTTTTTAGTATGTATGTAGTTTAAAAGGGCAGTAGTGTGTATCTCCAAGACACATAAAGGGATTTTATAGCACAATAGCCATGTTACCTTCAGTTGTCATAAAAAACTTTCCTCCATTCTGCCATGTATAACCATTCCTACCAGACTGAAAAGTTGTTTGTATAATGAGCTCAGCAGATGAACAGTTTTACCAGGTGTTTGCTAATTGCTGCTGGCTAGTCTGAAGGAGCTGAGTAGGGGAGTTGACTGCATTAGGGAGAAGCTTGGCTGGAGACAGCAGCTCAGAGGAGAACCTTTGAGGAAATAAGGGACGTTTTATATGAGCAAATGTTTAGGTACACCCAATGGGCTCCAAGGATTCTTCAAACATGCAAGAAAGCATCAGATCAACACTCCAGGTATCTTTTTGATGATGGAATAACATTATGAAGTGATATAAGGCTCAGAATGATTTACATATGATTTTACATAATTGTGTCCCTTAAAAGACGCAAATGCAGAGCGAAAACTCTGATGAAAATGGAGAAAAACTGAAGAGCTTAAATACAGAGGCAGGGCGGAGATAGACAAAAAAACGAGATGAGTTAATCAGGGTGAAATGTAGTCCAGCCGTGGCTCGGGGAAGACTGGGTTATTCAGGAAGGAAGACCAATTAACACAGAAGGAGCTGAACTATTGAGGAGGTCTTCGAAGTACTCTGCAGACGCGACTCTGCAATGTCGCATGGACATCGGGGGCAGTTCCCCTGGATTGGCAGACTGGGGTGGTGGTCCCCCTGTTCAAAAAGGGGGACCGGAGGGTGTGCTCCAATTATAGAGGGGTCACACTCTTAAGCCTCCCTGGCAAGGTCTATTCAGGGGTCCTGGAGAGGAGGGTCCGTCGGATAGTCGAACCTCGGATTCAGGAAGAGCAGTGTGGTTTTCGTCCTGGTCGTGGAACGCTGGACCAGCTCTACACCCTCGGCAGGGTCCTGGAGGGTGCATGGGAGTTCGCCCAACCAGTCTACATGTGTTTTGTGGACCTGGAGAAGGCGTTCGACCGTGTCCCTCGGGGAGCCCTGTGGGGGGTTCTCCGGGAGTATGGGGTACCGGGCCCTTTGATACGGGCTGTCAGGTCCCTGTATGACCGGTGTCAGAGTCTGGTCCGCATTGCCGGCAGTAAGTCGGGCTCGTTTCCGGTGAGAGTTGGACTCCGCCAGGGCTGCCCTTTGTCACCGATTCTGTTCATCACTTTCATGGACAGAATTTCTAGGCGCAGCCAAGGTGTTGAGGGGATCCGATTTGGTGGCCTTAGGATCTCATCTCTGCTTTTTGCAGACGATGTGGTCCTTTTGGCTTCATCAGATCGTGATCTGCAGCTCTCGCTGGAGCGGTTCGCAGCCGAGTGTGACGCGGCCGGGATGAGGATCAGTGCCTCCAAATCCGAGGCCATGGTCTTGAGCCGGAAAAGGGTAGAGTGCCTTCTCCGGGTCAGGGGGGGTGTCCTGCCCCAAGTGGAGGAGTTTAAGTATCTCGGGATCTTGTTCACGAATGGGGGAAGAAGGGAGCGGGAGATCGACAGGCGGATTGGCGCAGCGTCTGCTGTCAAGCGGGCGCTGTACCGGTCCGTCGTGGTGAAGAGAGAGCTGAGCCAAAAAGCGAAGCTCTCGATTTACCGGTCGATCTACGTTCCCACCCTCATCTATGGTCATGAGCTTTGGGTCATGACCGAAAGAACGAGATCGCGGATACAAGCGGCCGAAATGGGTTTTCTCCGTAGGGTGGCTGGGCTCTCCCTTAGAGATAGGGTGAGAAGCTCAGTCATCCGGGAGGGACTCAGAGTAGAGCCGCTGCTCCTTCACATCGAGAGGAGCCAGTTGAGGTGGCTCGGGCATCTGGTCAGGATGCCTCCTAGACGCCTCCCTGGTGAGGTGTTCCGGGCACGTCCCACCGGGAGGAGGCCCCGGGGAAGACCCAGGACACGCTGGAGGGACTATGTCTCTCGGCTGGCCTGGGAACGCCTCGGGATTCCCCCGGAGGAGCTAGAAGAAGTGGCTGGGGAGAGGGAAGTCTGGGCCTCCCTTCTGAAGCTGCTACCCCCGCGACCCGACCTCGGATAAGCGGAAGAAGATGGATGGATGGATGGATGGAGCTGAACTAAAAGTCTAAGGATCTTAAAACCAAAATGGGAAAATCATTTTGCTTTTCCCAGTTTGGTTTTCAAAGAAAATCATTTCAAACAAAAACACAAGCCTAAGCTAAGACGCTACATAAAAAGAAATAAACTGATACTGCGCCGTGATAAACTGAAATTGGATAGACTTGTTGAACACAAATAAGCCACAAGGAAAATAACAAAAAAACCAAAATCCAAACACCCAAAAATTGCTACATTTTCATAATTATTTCCACAATTCATCAAAATATTTACCTACCATGAGAAATAAACTGATATGCAATGGTTAAGTTTACGGATAAAGTGCTTGCAGTAGGAAATAAAAGGAGTTTAGGACTAAATGCTGGTTTATGGGTGGATAATGGAAGAATAGATCAGCAGAGAGACACCAAAGAACCATGTTGCAGCTCAGAAAACATAGACCCTTGTCACAATAGCTCAGACATCAAACTGATCATCCCTGTAAACAACCCAGCCATCAAGTGCAATAGGAGCGCTTCACAAAGCCACTGTCTAAGAGACCCTTCAGGGTGACAAGAAGATCACCGGGTAAAAAACTGAATCTCAGTTTTATCTCCACTTTTATTACTCCCACGCGTCTGTGGGCAGTCTGTTTGAATGTAAACAAACAGCCTTTAATTTCATCAAACTAAACCATTTCTGTTTTATGTCACCAAGGATTATGAAAACAATTCATTTTTAAATAGATTTAAAGATGGAAGTAATTCAATTAAGTATGAGAACGGCAAATTTCCCCAAAATAAAAGAGAAGTCATTTTGTCCAGTGAGGTCCCTGTAGCCTGGCTGGTTCCTCCTGGCTGTAAATCCAAAATGTTTAAAGGGCAGCAGGAGAGATTAGACTCTATTTCAAACAGCACAGTGTGACCAGACATATCATTCATTAATTAAACTCTCTTTGAAGTTAGATAATATCTTACACAAGCAGTTTCTAGGTCCAGAGCAGCCACTGCAATGCTTACAGTAACTCACAGTCATATAGTTTATTGGTGCAATCTGTGATTTCATTTTACACTTTTAGTTTCCTAGTTACTGAGACAATAACTCAAATATCTATCTATCTATCTATCTATCTATCTATCTATCTATCTATCTATCTATCTGTCTGTCTGTCTGTCTGTCTGTCTGTCTGTCTGTCTCCGTCCGTCCGTCCGTCCGTCCGTCCGTCATTCCGTCCGTCTAAATCTGTTCACTGTTGTCGAGCCAACGCCCATATTAGCATCTGTTAAAATGTAAATAGGCTCTTTTTCTAGATTAAATGTTGATATGGAGCCAAATTTAAAGGCACAGTACCATTATATTTTGTGTTAAATAGCAGCATAAATCTATTGAACTGGTCAACCTTTTCATTGAAACTTCAAATTCCCCTCCATCACTGTGGAGAAGCAGCAGAAACCAATTTTTTTTTTTTTTTTTTTTTTACCAGATTTGACAAACAAACCATGGCTGCTAGATGTTGCAGCCCAATGTGAAAACTAGAGGAAATTAATCATCACATACAGTGGGAAAAAAAACAGACATCACAACAGCATCAGTCACAGATCACATAGGTGATACCATGTCAGCAGAAAACAAGCCAAGTTCTCAGGCTGAGATGTTCATTGCTCAGGCCAAGGTGCTGATATTTGGCTGTATTTATCTTCCCCCCCTCCTCCTGTTCTTGTTTGTTTGTATAAAGTTGTCTAAAAGCGTTCAGACTTTCCAGGAGACCGAGCCAGGATAGAGGAGAAAAACCAGGGCGTCTGACTGGGATCGTACCCTCATTTTCAGTGACTAAAACCAAACATTCACTGAAATATCAAGCAGAGAGATTTTCCAGCCTGCAAACAGTTTCACTTAGTTAAACATGTCTGTGTTACTGTACACACACAGTGTCACAAACTGTTTGTGTGATGTAGTCTCAATTTCAGGAAAAATATACATTCTCAAAGTCAAGGTCCGTACTCCGAGGTTACTCACATGTCTTACTGGGATCATTTGAAGGGTTTCAATTAAATGTTTAGACAGAGACTGTGGTTTAAGGTTTTTGTCTTAACCTTTAACATAATGTCTACAAACAGAGAAACCGCACATTTAACTCTAGTCTGGCTTCTGTCTGGTCAGATGGGGCAAGCAATATTGATTTAAAAAATATTCAGAGGACAGATTCAAATATTTTTCTAAGAACAGAAATCATATATGAGTTAAACAAGATGAGGTGTTATTTGTCCGACTTATCTGGATTTAATAAAGACAAGGACTAACTAACCTGAAAAAGCTGTAAAGAAAATGTTCAACATTTCATGTTAGAAGGATTGCTTCCTAAACATGCCAGATTTAAAAAAAAAAAAGATATATTTATGTATATTATAGAACAGAGTAATAGAAATATCCCTTTTTGTCACACAGTTGAGAAATTCAGTCCAGTTAAGTGGGAGCACTTATAATCATACAAAGGTAAACAATCAGGATGACTTTCGACACCCTTAATTAAAAGTGATCTTGATCTACAGAAATGTTTTGTATCTGGAGTTTTGATTATATTTCTCAAATTTTCTGTAAAGTTTGTTGCATGTCACCATTACCCACCCAATATTTAAAAAAGAAGTGTGATGTTACTAACATTTAACTTGAAAAACTACAAAATAGCTTCTAGTTACAACACTAGGAGTCCTCCAGGGTTGCCTCAAGGTAAAACATTTTATTTGAACAAATAAAAACAACATCGTCCTGAAATAATCTGATGAACAACTGAAACAAGATATCTCCACATGCTGTACAAAAATACACTTTTCCTTCATGCCTGAGATTATATAAGACTACATTTTATCTGTTTTAGGTCCAGATTATTAAGGCCCTGTCCAAATAGAGATAGTTTTAGCTGCATCCACAAATGTTTGTTGTCACGTAGGCTGTGCATCTACACAGATTTGATGTCTTGAGACACCAGAAACTATCATATTTGACTTTTTTTTTTTATCACATTCTGCTGATCAAAATATCTCTCAGATCAGATAAAGAAGTTGTCTCTATTCTGTGTGCACCTGCAGACAGAGTTGCTGCAGCTGCTGCCTTTGTTGTTATGCCGCATCATCTTTTAAAGTTTATATTGTTCACTCTCATTAACTCTGAAATGCCTTTTCTTTAGCATAGAAAAAGTGTTTAACCTTTAACCAGTAACCATAGCAAACTGAAACTGACTGCATTTTGTTATCACTAGAATTGAACTGAAACATATTTAGTTACATTTGTACTTGTTTTGATTATTTATGTATATGTATATAAAATGGATCTCAGTTGGACTGAATGTGTATTATTTCAAGTCACAAATATTTAATCTAACTCCTTACTATCAAATACGTTTTACTTTTTTCGCAGCCATTCATACTTGCATGTGTTTTCTTTAAGGAAAAGGACACACAGCTATATTTGTGTGCACATTTGTGTAAATATTGTGTCCCTTTTGCTGCGTCGTCTCATTTTATATTTTCATTACAAACTGTGGACTGCCAGAGCGGAAAGATTGAGCTGATGACAGACTGAGAGAGAAATGCAACAGGGTGGGCCGAAGACAGTGCCAGCGGGGATGCCACGGAGGCTGCTCTGCCAGGAAAAGAAGGCTAAGCTTGAGGCGAAGGAGGGAACATGCCACACACACACTGACAAACACGCACGCACACACACGCACACATACACACATACAGAGCTTTTATTTTTGGAAAAAGCTCTGTATGTGCACATAAATAGAATGACAACAGATCTCCTTGGAGACAACCATTTACACTGGAAACACAACCACACAGCAGACACCAATAATACATGCAAATGAGCTCCAGTGGCACCGTAGCATGTGGCAGAGGTCCAAATCTTCTGCCCACATCCTGTTTCCAGACTGAAGCGGAGCTCGCCTCTTCGCACAAGGCAGCAGCACATGAAAAATGGCACAAAAAGAGAATTTTTTTTTTCTTCTTTTAATTAAAATTGTTTCCAGTCATGTAGCAGGGCACATGTTTGGTGCATTTGCAGAAAATGAGAAAATAATATTCAGATGTGTTTTAATTTCCCTTAATTTTGCCCAGGGGAGGAAGGGGTGCCTGAGTTTTCAGAATTATATCCCCAATCAGGCCCAGTATGGGGTACGAGTCTGTATCAGCGATAACTCCAGTGACCGTTAGAGCACCCTCTGTGCAGCTGTGCTCCATTGTTGTCCAGATATAGAAAAGCAGCAACACATACACACTCAGATGAGGATATGTCTTCGGTGAATATATACACATATGTTCCCCAAAGCTCCAGGACTTTTTGGTGTAAACCCATAAAGAGAGGGATTGTGTGTGATGCATGCTGCCTGGAGGGTCTTCTGTTGGACCTCGAACAGATTTTTTTCCACATCTTTCTAAGCCAGAAGGTCATCTGTAGCTCAAACACACATACATTTACGCGTGTGTGTGCGTGTGTCTGTAGGGGTGGACCGGTCAAATGCTTTCATTTTTCCACTGTGTCTGAAACATAAATATTCACAAACCTTGAAATTTTTCATATTTTGCCACGTTTCAAATGCAAACTTCAGTGTGTCTTATATGCAATTTACATAATAAACTTGCACATGGTAGTGCATAATTGTGAAGCTCGGCAATTTTTACACATCTAGAGAAAGATTTCTTTATTCGTTCTTCTTTGCATTTAGATATTACAACAAAAAATGTTTTGCATAAAGGATAAAACGCAACATTTTGGTCTAATCTGACAACAGCAGCTTTTTGACTATTCTGTTGTTTCACCTACAGGGCAGCACATCTGTGGCCTTCACAGAACAACTAATTCATAACTGAGTTTAGAGTAAATGCAAACCATTTTGAAGACCATTTGGTTGCTCAAATTTCACAATCCTGCACAGATTTGTCCTGGTTCATCACATTTGCATTAAAATGCATATTTTGATTGTAATCGTTTCAACTTCTAGGGTCTATGGGCTCTAGGAACACTTGTTTTTTGTTTTGATCGTTTTCCACAATGGATATTTTTGATTGTTCACAGCAGGAAAAGCCCAGGTGTGTCCAATGATATTCACAATGGCTCTGACTACACTCTGGTGTCTCTTTGAGCCGTGACAGTGAGACTGCAGTAACAGGGCCCTGGGCATCATATTATGAATCACACCTGGGCTTGTCTTGCTCCAGAAGACAAGCCTCTGCCCACATCCTGTTTCCAGACTGCAGGAGTGATGATATAAGGAAGCTACTTCAAATCAGGATCACAAGGAAACACATGGAATACTTTCAGCATATCCTTGAATCGAGACAGCAGGTCTTTGTGTAATAATTACCCCAGCGAACATGTCAAAAATCACAAGCAGCTGAAAACATTAAAGGCCTTCTAAACTGAGAGAAAAATGATGAGATACCTGGTGACAGACTTGAAGGAGGACGATGTAGAGGTAAGAAGTCAACTGTGTGAAACAGGGAGAGGGATGTTGGAGGGGAGCACATATGTTGGCTGTATGTCTGTTCCCAGCAGCCCTGCTGGTGTGAGGGGCTCAGCGGGGAAAATCCTCAGGGACTAACTGAACTCTTGGCTCTTCGACCGTCACATCTGGCGGACACACCGCTGGCCTGCATCAAAGGAGAGGACGCAGTGTTACAGCTGCACAGGTGGTGGGAGAAAACAATGGGACTCAAACGTGATCCACATACCTTACATACATTTACATACACTGTATGACAAAACATATTTTCTCTTCAATGTCATCACATCTGACCAAACGTTTCCTGTTTTAGGTAAGAAGTTGTGGGCATCTTTTCACAATAGTTTGCTGACATTTTGGCCCATTTGTCCTGACAGAGCTGGTGTAACTGAGTCAGAGCTTTGTGATAGAAACTCCTAAACACTGACTTTGTTCTTCTGAAGCTTTCACCCATCTGTGTCAAAGCTTTACCTTTCTGATGTCTTGAAATGTTATTTTAATATTTCCACATAGTGTTCATTAATTATAAGCCCATTTATTATGCAAAGTGCACCATTATGTCCCACAGCATAATTTTCCTAGAACATAATGCTGCCATCCCGATACTTCCAAGAAATTATGTTTTTAGCCTCTTGCTTTTCCCTCCATATAGTCAGATAGTTATTTGGGCCAAATGATAAAATTTTAGGGTACATTCACACCAGCAAATGTTTAGCCCAACTCCAGTCTGTTTGCCTAGAAAGTCTACTTCATTTGGGGAGGTGTGTGTGGATGCGCAATCAAACTGATACAACGGCTCTAAAATCAGGAAACGTGATATAGTGCAGAGCATTCTGGGCAAACGCAACCAAAACAAATGTGTGAGTCTTGCACTGGAGAGAGAAACGGCTCTTGTTTTTGTTTCTTGTTTTTTTTTTTACCAAAGACAAAAGAGAAAACCTACAACCGCTAAACTCTGACGCCACCCCATTTTCTTTCACAATTTGTTAGGAAGGATGTTGAGAGAATTTCTTCAGTGGTCCTTGGTGCAGCGCCACTACAGGCGAGGAAGGGAACAAGTTTTTCAAGGTGTTCATTTGACTCTGTGAAAGCAAACCATACCAGTTGAAAATGTAACAAATGTTACAATTTTGGTCCTCAAACAAACCAAGTCTAAATGTGAAAACACCCTTAGTTTCATCTGGTTTTATCATCTAAAAATGAAGGTATCTTTCCCTGATCGCAAATTTAAACTATGTTAAATTTTTGGTAATGGCTTCTTTCTATTTGAGTGGCATTTCAGTGCATGTCTGTAAAGGATTACCTGTCAGCTTCAGACAACATCTTCACAAGATCTTTTGCTTCTGCTCTGATGCACACAATTCACACTATAACATTGTTATTGCTGCGACATAAACAGTTCTTCCTCATCTGTATGGTCTCTGTACATTCCTGCTTATCCTTGCTTTTAGTGGCATAAACAAATGAATGTCACACCTTCAGGTGTCTGAAGATTTTACCCAGGGATGAGCCAGGTTAATGGAAATCTGCAGTTTTCTCCCAGATCTGTATATATATATAAAGAGAGAGAGAGTGAGAGAGAGATTTCATAGACTTTTACTGTTGTGTGAATGTTTCTGTTTGTTTTTCCCCCCTAACTTATCATATTTTTTTTTCACTTTATTATTGCCTAGAATAGGACAATAATAAAGTGATACTTATACTCATACAGTAAGTATATATTTTCCATTACATATGCAGACAAAGGAAATAAAACATGAACTAAACAGGTGTTGTCAACCCTTGAATATATTTTAAAAACTGGAGTCATTGTCATGTTGTATTTTCTCAAGTTGAGATCGTCTTTTTCAAGTGTTTGTGGTTGAAAACATTGACCAAAGATGAAATAATAGTTTTGTTGGAAGCAGACACTGTTCCTCCCCGAGGGTCAGACTCTTGATTACATGGAAAGCACTGTGGTTTGCAATATTTTAGATCCAAGATTTTAAAAAACTGTAATTATTATTGAGTAAAAATGTAAAACTCGACTTTTCTTCCAGGTGAGTAGTTCGATTGTTTTAGGAACAATCTAACTAATATTTTTTTCACTGTCTCCCATTTCCTGTTTCTCCCCGTCTATCTTGTGGAAGCTGTGGAGTGTGATCTAACCACGGGTCTGTTCTGCAGGAAACTCTCTGAAGCCCGTGTTGGACCAAAGCAGAGTGCTCTCCAGACCCTTCCCCTCCCTACAGCCTCTTCCTGCCGCCGGTGATGGATTGCCTGTGAGGGGTGATGAATCTTCTTCTGTCAGGTGCTCAACACTTCCTCATCTGGGATTCAGCCTTAAGCAGAGATGAGCATCAACATCACCCTGCACTGCACTCCGAGTACATCTCGCACGTCTTAAAGCAAGACAGTCATGGTCAAGGATTTCAAATTCAAATCAAACTGAAGCATGGCGAACCTCTGTTGAAATGAAAAACAAAAAACTATCCGTTGGGCCGACCATTTTAAAGCAAACAGGGCTAACACCAAATATATAATTTACAAACGAATAATCACTTCAGGTTTACAAGCAGAAACACAAAGACAGACATGATTAGAGCTTTGATTTGATGTCTTAGTCAAATTTATGGTTGATTTCTGTTTTGTTCTGCAGACTTTCTTCCTTTCGTTTACTTAGTTGTGTACTGTGCAATGGCTTCACACCTGTTTTATGTTTGTCATCGCTCATCCTGGTATTTATAGTGTTCCTCTGGGTTTCTTGCATTCATTTGGGGTGATCTTTATTACTAGTGTCAAGCTTGTCAGTGTCGGTTCTGGTGTTCTGGTGTAATTTATGATCTTGTTGTTTGATCTCTGGCTGCTCTTGATTTTGTCATGGTCTTATTATATTCCACATTGATCTACCTTTGGTATGTTTAAATTTGTGTTTAATATTTTTTCCTCTTTGTTCTTTGCGACTTTGCGTGGTTCTGTCTCAATAGTTCTCAAATGTTATTCATAACAAGTACTGTCACTCTAAGAAAACATTTCCAACAACCATCATGTGCTACATTTCTAACCGTAACACAGCATGATTTTCATTTTTGTGTGTGATTTTTTGTTTTTTTTTAATGCCATAACAAAAGACAAAAAAAATACTGTTCCCATTGTTTGGTTAAATGATGCCTGATTGTGCTTCAGTTTTTACTCAGAAGTCAAAATCTTCAAGAATGAAGTTGGATAAAAAAAATAGTTCCTTGAAGTCTCACCCATCGAAATAACAAAATCTTTGGCTAAATTTAGCCAAATTTAGCAATTTGGCTAAAGTAGTCTGATAAATCAGTAATTTAAGTAGAGACAACACATCACATCTGTGATAAGTTTTCAAGTATCTTGTAGATCTGGGGAAGAACTTAATCTTACAACTTAACAATTTGTTCACAGGTTTCAGGAAGGGGATATCACCAAAGTCTGCTTCATTGAAGTAAGTAGTGGTATTGATTTGAATTCATTGGGCAGTTGCCCAGGGTGACATTAGGAAAGGGGACATAAATTCACAAGAAACAACTATAACTTATCTGTGAAGTGATTCCTGAACAAATGTTATTAACATGCTGACACTGGGGAGGTGAAGTCCCTGCTTGCTGATGAGACTAGGGAGTCTAAGGGTGTTTTAAGGAGTGGATTATTTATACTGGGAGCATGAACTTGATCCAGTGCAGCTACCATGTGTGTGCAGCAAGCATAAGCCAGATGCCTTCCTGTGCATTGCATTGTGAGATACAATAGAGAAAACAAATTAATACTTATTGGCTGCTTATTGCTTCCTAAAGTATAAAACCCTGTGACACTTTCAAGACATGCATCTTCTCAAAATCACTTCTTTTTAGATAGGTTTGCCTGAAATAGAATCCAGAAACAAACACATGATGTGATTAAATTCTTTACTTGCTCAGAACACAGCATCTACTTCCTGTATTTACATTTGGTGCTCTTACCCCAGACACATCTGACCAATCAACAAACTGAATGTTAGTCTCAGGTTTATATTGACAATTTTAATGATTCTCTGTTTGAAAAGAAACAAAGACAAAAGGTTGCAAGTTAATAAACTCATCAATTGATTCAGACCGCATTAAAGAAGCAATCTGTGTAAAAACTCACTAAGAATTTTCCACCTGCTTGGTGGGAAACTGGGCTGCCCTTTATCCTGACCCAGGATCTCAGACTACTTCCTGCATTTTGATTGGCTGAGAGCGCAGCACAAGAAGAGGCTTGCCCGGGGTGCCATTCATGCAAGAACCACCACTGCTTCAGGGTTTTCACTTTTACATTGTGTAATGAACAAAACACTTTGCTTTGAGTTCAGACACCAGGGGAAACTACCACATTGTATCTACACTGTGATAATAACCCAGAACCAGGCAGAAAAAGTCAGAATCATACTCTGAGATGGCACTCCCTTTTTGTCCCATTTGCACTTTCCTCACTGTCTTTCCTCACTCGTTTCATCACGTTTTCTTCATTTCCTGTGTGCTGTAAGCAAGTAAGTGGATGGATTTGAGTCCTGGCTAAGGCCCCGGTGTTATGTGTACTGAGTGAGAGAATGGCTTCCTGGTAGCTTCAAAGCCAGAAGATTTTGAGCTCCTTCAAACCAAAAAGCCTCTCTGCTACTCTGAGTGCTGTTTCTCACCGTGGTGGTCAGCTGGCTTTATGAGAGGCAGCGGCACAGATGTTTTGTGTTTGTGACGGGGAGTTCAGACGAAAGGCCCCCACTGATATCATGGTAGCAGCCCAATCGATAAACTGTGGGTCAGTACTGAGATATCCACTAAAAGAAATAAAGTGTGAACCATGTGGTGAAAAAGTCTCATATCTCAGAAATCTCAGCATGAACGCAAACAGAAGCAGACGGAAACCTCTGTGCGCTCGGCCCAAATTACTTCCTGGAGCTTGACTAGAGTTTCAGTTTTGCCTTCCTCCCTCACGCTCTCAGACTCGAGCCAATTTCTGGACTCATAACCAAACAATGAACCCAGGAGCAAAGGAGAAAATGATTCAGAATAACTTTTGGTTACAGCAATATCGTGAGTAATGGGATGCTCAGATCTTAATTCTCCACTGCAGGCTGGCTGGAGGACAACAAAACCCACAGCTGTTGCCTCAGCTGCAGCGACACACCCATTTGCACACTGGATGTAATGAAATCCAGTGGATCAGGCCTTCCCGATTGAAGCAAATTAACGTCTCAGATTTTCTCTGCTTAGCTTGGCTAAGAAAGAAAAGTAAGAAAATAAATTCAGTCTCAATAAAATGGCTTTAGAGAATCGAAAATGATAACTTGGTTAAAATGTCTGACAGGGTAATCTGCAACATTTGACTTATTTAGAGACCTGGATGCAGAGGTGGATAGAGTACCCAAAAATTGTACTCAAGTAAAAGTATTTTTACTTCAGCAAACGTACCCTGATAGTAAAAAGTAACCATCCACTGGATTATGAGTCTGATATGTCTATTGCGAATAACAAAACAGTATTTTCTGTTATAATCTTGTACAGTATATATTATTACAATTATTGTTATTATTAATATTATCAAACAAACAAGTTATGTGGAAATGTTGGTATTTTAAAAGCTAAAATGAAAAACTTGCACAAATAAAAAAAAATACAGTATAAAAGATTTTAAGCACAAGAAGCAAATTAGTGTTCTTAAAATAAAACATATGTTAGCATGTTTGCTCTTCATTTAGTGAAGTTCAGAGTAGGTATCCAGAAATTTTGCTCAAGTAAGAGTGGCGATACTTCATAATAATATTTGTCAAGTAAAAGTGGAAAGTAAAACTATTCCTAAAAGTAGTTTTTCCCCAAAGGATTACTCAGGTAAATGTATCTGAAAAAAGGAAAGAATATAATGAGGAAAAAGTGAAGCAACATCTCAAAGCATCAACCAGGAAAAGTAAGCTTGGGCAGAAATGGCTTGACCAAGTGGACAATAACCCAAAACACAAAATTCAAATCTTACAGTTTAAAATTTTAATTTGACTAGAAATCAGGGAATTGTGTGAAACATTTTATGTCCCACAGTACAGAAAAAAGTTTGTCTTTTATTCAAACTAGAAAACCTTTTCTTTGTTGCCATCATATTAATCAGATGCCAAATACAGACTTATATGTTTCTTGATGTGAGGGTAAATTGGAATAAATTTAGAGGATTTTGAGATGATAACTTTTAATTACTTGCAATGTAGAATCAGTTACGCTGTGTGTTTTAGTACATTTATGTAGCATACATTATTCCAAGGGTTTTAATATTAAGCGGTTCAGTGTTTTTGAGTTTATTTTCTCAATTACTTTAGCTCGTTTCTTGGAGCGAGGTTTGTTCAGCATTTGATATTTTTCACCCGAATGTCCATTAAAACATTCCTTTTAATGAATAAAAAAGTGCTCAGTTAGTGACATGTTTATCTTTTACTATTCACTAACGTGTTTCTGTTTGCCGAGAGAACCAAGTGTTGAGCTCCAGATTCGTGAAAACACGTCCCTTCACTGACACCCACCCTCCGAATGAACCAAAGCCTTTCTGAAAACAGCTCTGCAATCAGTCCAATCATGCCAACAAATGACCAAAATAAACAGCAGGAGTGTGAGTGATGGGAGGACACTGCTCCTGCTGTCCTGATGTGACCTCTGGATGAGGCGGCCTCATGACTGATTGCTGTTTAAGCACAAACCCACTCAACACACTTCCTACTCTTCCTGGCCTTCTCAATGTTCCAGTTCTTTCTTCCAAGCTCCCTCTTTCTCCCACCGATGGGTCCCTCTAACACCCTGACCCCGCCCTTTCAGTCTGACCGTCTGGGCCCTGAGGGAGGCATCGTGGGAGTTTAATTGCCTCGTACTTCCAAGAAGCCAAGTTCATTACATTAACAGCCCCGACCCACGCCGCATACTTCCAACCTGGCGCAATTTGTTTTTGTTCTTATTAAGCTGGCTGAGAGGCCAGCTTACTCTCAGCTGGGTGAGGGAGAAGGTCAGAGGGAGCTCAACGTGCACAGGCATCCATTGTGGAGAAAATATGAGCAGGGTCTCATAGCCAAAGAGCGACTGGCTTACTCCGACTGGCAGAAAAAAAATGTAAATGAGGGTCTCCCTGGTTGGGATGAAAAATCTTGAGGCCTTGATGAAGCGATGAGAGGAAGGTTAACGGCAGCACTGACTGTAAGTGTAAACATCAGTTTCTGAAGTGATGGGGGAAACTGAGAATAAATTTACACCTATGTAAATACATAAATAGAGGAAAGGAAGCTTGTACCAAACACATAGCCTTCCTTAGTAAGTCACCAAGAAAGAAAACATTGGCATCTTGTCTATTCTTTGCCAAATTGCTCAAAGGACACCTATTATGCTTCCTTGAGCAGGCTAAGTCTCTGGTCTATACTGAACATGTTCATTACATTTTTTCACAAAGTCCCTCTTAGATAATAAAATTTTAGTCTGGTTAATTCTGCTTATTTTGATCTACTTTCAGAATGAGCCATTTTAGGGCCTCTTGTCACTTTAAATCCAAATAACCTTTCTGCTGGCCCCCCAACTTTATACACTCACATGAGAAAATGTCTCCAAACAGATGTGCAATTCTTCCATAAATAAAAAGAAATTAACTAATAGGAGGCTGTTTCTCCCAGCTGTGAATTTCTGCAGCTCCTCCAGAGTTACCTGGAGGCACCAGAGTCTTCACTGTTCCTCAGTGTACAGTACTTGTGCAGCCTGTCAGATTTTTATGGACAGCCTATTTGCTAGGCTTCCAGTTGTGTTATCCTCTTTCCTTACATAGATGACAGACTGAGAAATGTGTAAATGATGTTCAAAGACTGGGATATTGGTCTTCTTTGTCCTTCCTGTCATGTTATTTGGTCTTTATGATGCTTTATTGTTCTCTAATGTTTTCTAACAAATCAAGATCAAATTTCACACAGATGGACTTCAATTACCAATTTGATGACTTCACAAAGGAAATTGTTGCACAGAATTTTATTAGTATGAGATTGAAGAGAACTAAATATAGATTTTTACATAAACAGTGCATAATTTTCCTTTCACTTTACTTATGTGCTGCAAGTCTGTCACATAAAATACCATCAAAATACACAGAGATTTGTGGCTGTGATGTGACAAAATTTCATAAAATGCAAGAGGACTGTGAATATATTGCAAAGCGTGGGAAAGGCAGATATAATATAATATAGTGTACTTCACAAATTTCCTCATTAAAACAAAGAAAATAATAACTGAGACTCACCTGGCCTGAGTAAAGTAAAGCATGTTTTTTTTTCTTTCTGTTTTAATATTTTAAACAGCCCAGAATCAAAAAGCGTAAAATGAAGAGGAAAAACAACAGGAGAATCGTTGACAATCAGTTGTGTCATGTTGCAATGACTTCTCACAAAAAGTTTGAGAAATGCTTTTCAGAGTGGAAATCCACTACGGTGTGTTTCTTTTTGGCATGTCCTCAGATTTACACAGCAGTGGAGCGCATTTCAGCGTGTAGTGTGTGTGATATGTTACAGCAATTGGCATCGTCTTCCCTTTTTTCGCAGCAGCACCAGTGAGATCATGTTGGTAAATACAGAGAAGTGATGAAACCATATACAGCATATACTTTTCCCATCAGCATGTTTAGGTTCCCAGCATTATGCATTAAGCGATTGCCACATACAATTCATGTAAACACACAAGCATGTGTCTCCATTCATGAATTTTGCTCGTTCACACCCACTAAATGTACAGTTCAGAGAATCCTGAAAGACGGACATGACACATGCGGCTCTTTCTCAACTCTGGAGTTCCTTCTCTGCCGCATGTGCTAAACTCGCATGCATCTATTGCATCTGAAAAATCTACGTTTAAAACCATGCTTCTAAGAATCCTGGGTTACAAAAGTGCAAATCTGCTGTCGCCGCAGTAATTCAAAGACAATATGACAATATGTACTTAGCACTTGTGCAATTTCTGCTGATGTTGTAAGAAAACCACAGAAAATGGGGTCTGATCCATTTCTTCTGAGATTTATTGGAAATAGTGAAAGTAGTAAAGACAGAAGCAGCAAAAAAAAAAAGAGCGAAAAAGCGAACAGGAAAGAAGAAACACTAAGACGTACACTATAGGACTCAAGGGGAAGCATAAAGGAGGCAATAAGGAGAGAGAGACAGGCCAGGTCCAGTGGCCTGAATGAGTGAGCGTCTCTGAAAGTGGATATGAAGGCGGATGAGCCACGCCAGCCTCCTCTGACTGCATTAACAAAATCTAATGGAACGTCTGGCTCCAAGAGGCCTCGTCATCCATTATCTGACTGTTGCCCCACGCAACCGAAGAGGCTCGTTGTCTCAGAGGCTGCAAATCAGCCGTCACATGTTGAGTTCTCGCTTTTCCTTAGTCTTATTTCCACGAGCCCAAACGAAAATGACTGCTAAATCAATTGTCCTGTACATGAAGAAGCCATGGTGTGTGGACAGGGGGGACGGAGGGATGTTGCCTCCTCTGAGCCTGCGGCCACAAATCATGTTGAATTAAGAGGTGAAGAAAAGAAGATAATGGTCATGTGTCATACTTGGAGACATGAACTGAGGTCACACGTTGCTAAAAAAGAACAGTTCGGTTTTAGGGTGACCTAAGAATCCAAAGAATAAGCACAGTGTTCTTCACACTAGCAGACATCACTGGAAAATGTCATCATTAGATATTCAATAACAGCACATCGGAAACAAAACCAATCTTTACAAAAAAAATAAATAAATAGATAACCTTTAATCTGAGAGCATGCACTCAGTGGAGTATCTTCTTCTTTTTTTTTTTTTTTACAAAATCCCTGGTGCAACATTTAGTTTTACCCATGACAATTCACATAAATGAAATGGAACCAAAACATTTCAAGAGTATCTTTGAACTTTTAATGAGCAATCTCTGACTTCCTTTTTCCCTGGGGTGTAAATAAGATATGATACAGAGGTCTATTTCATTTAGCCAATTTGATTGGATGAAGACCCACTTTTATTTTGTCCCCATGCAGAGGATGAAGGATAGTAGGGGGAGTTTAGAAGACAGGATGCAAAAAGCTCTCTCTGTATGTTCTAACCTTGTGAGGTTTTTTTTAGGTGTTTTTCTCATTGGTTAGACCTTATCTTCATTTAGCGCAGAGAAATGTGTCGCAACTGTCTATTTTAGAAGTTGTGACCATATCGGGGGAGCTCTTAGTGTTTTGGTTAAATCGTACTGAGATTGTGCCTCTAAATACTTTGGTGATTTTTCTGAGCTAAATTCCATTTTTAATAACTACATAAATCAACTAAATAAATTTGTATTACATTTTTGACAGATTTTTTTTCGTCTTCCTGTTAGTTATTTTTGTAATTTTTGTGCCAGTTCTCTTTAGTAATGATTATTTTCCTAGTAATTTTTGTTGTCTTTTTTTTTTATCTAGGAAAATTACCTTAACATGACGTATGTTTTTGTTTTGTTTGTTTGTTGGTTGGTTTCTTGTTTGTAGATCCTCGTTCTCTTAGCAACTATCACATTTTTAACAAAGAAATTTTCACATATTGTTCCTGAAAGTCTTAATACTAGATAGGTCAGATTCCGTGATATTGAAACAGATCTGATTCTGCAGAGAAAATTACCATTTCACTAAAATAATTTATAAAAACCCGTTTTTAATTAACAGTTTTTGGCTGCAAGACAACGTACGCTGAATTAATCTCTACACTTCAGGGACCTGAGCTCAATTTAGATAATTTTAGATTGATTCTAAGTGCAAGAGCTTCTGTATTTCAATACATTAAAATCTAATTTTTGGAGAAAGAAATATCTATAATGATATAGGACTGCTTTAGTTTTCACTATATGGGTAATTTACAGAAGGTTAATACTGCATTGTTGGTGATTAATGGGTGCCAACCAAAATAAAATGTTTCCATCTGATTTAACTTTCACACTCCACACCCAAACAAATCATCCAAAAGGCTGGAAGTCCTACAAACGTAGATTAATATTTTTTAATCTATTTTGATGGTATTTATAGCCCTGATTTAATAAAGTTGGTCTAGCAATAAGGATTCCATCACCTGATACTCTTTTTGTAGAGCAACGCTACTCCTGTAACATGATGGCAACAAGCTTCTCGATTTCCTTGAAATGCTCAAAAAACTGCAGAGAAAAATACTGCAGAGTTTTTAAATTATTGAGATTCTTCTTGTAAAAGAATAGATGTTAAAATCCTACTATTGTTCTAAAAAGCACTAAAGGGTTTTGGCCTTAAATATTTCTCAAAGCTGCTTGTCAGGTATGAATTACCTATTTCCCTCAGGTGTTCTCAGGACCCGAATTTAACAAGGGGAAACAGTATATAGTTTTTATCGTCCTCAGCTCTTTAAAAAAGAAATGCTGAGATGTGCAAAATCAGTTGGCTCCCAGAAATAAGAAAGAAAACATCAACATGTGCTGCAAATTTCTCAAAAAGGCCAAAGCTTATTTAATCATTTTAGATCTAGCATGATGTTTACTTATTTTATTTTGAATTTCTATTTTACTGTTTCTTAAATTTTAACAATCTTCTGTATCTCTTATCTCTATGCTAAGAGATACAGAATGTATCTTATTAAAAAAATCACAAGATCTATTATCTTCTGTCTGCTCCTTTTTGATTGTATAAAATTGCATGTCATGACTATTGGTCTTACTTTATCAGTTTTACCTTTTATTCTGTTTGAAATAAATAAATAAGTATATATATGTAGCTTTTTAAAAAACTGTTTTCCCCCTTACTTCAGTGACAGTGCCGTACAATAAACGTCCCCTGCATTAATTGTGATGTTTGAATGAAGGACTCAGGTCATGCTGCGTTCACTCTCTCAGTGTATTTTTGGTATAGTGTGATTCTCACCCTGAAGCGAGTCAGTGAGGCCAGTGTTTGAGCGGGGGTGAGAAAATGACAGCATCCTCTGAGAATGAAAATGGGCAACAAACCAGAAGGCGAGTGGGTGGTTTGTGGACAGGTATATAATCTCTCATTAATCCATGGCACTTAACCCAACATGCACTGACTGCATCCTTTGTGTGCCAGCGGAGAGAGAAAGTGTTACGGGACCTGAGGCAGCTCTGACTCAGGACATTCCCAGGAATGCCGTGAAGAAATGAGGATACCGAGAGGCTGATGCATAGAGGTTCTGTGCCTATTTGTTCACCTTTGCAAGGTATGAGGGGGAAAAAATAAGGTGACAGCAGGTGGAAAATGCAGCCTCGTGTACTTCTGCTGAGCTACCAAGTCCAAATGGTCATGTGATGACAGGATGTTATGAATTTTAAGGAATTCAACTCATGTGATTTGGCTGCTCACGCACCAACCACACAGGGACATTTTTTCGCCTCTGAACAAATGTCCCTTTCTGCATTTGTCTTCAGCTAGCTTGTTTTCTTTCAAGCGAACAGTGGCTCATGTCAGTGGATCTCCAGATAATCATTTCTCCATCATTTTAATTCAACATCCACCCTCAATTGGCTTTGTGCTTTGTTTGCTTCTTGCAGTCTTCTCACCAGCCCGGGTACGGATTACTTGTAGTACAGGAAATAATCACGCCAAGGTCCATTAAGTGGGATGTCAGGACACCATATCAGCATTAATCTCCCACTTAGCAGAGCAGCCTCAGGAGGGAGAACAAGATGGAGGGGAGACAAGAGAGAAAATTGTTTGCAGCTCTTCTCTATTCCATTTTTTTATATCCTAAAATATTTAGTTTTTTACATTAGCACAGCTAAACCAAAGTTTAAATTTTTAATGCAGGTGTTATACAGTTATGATGGAGATTTTACATACAGTCATATTTTGTAAGATTAATTTTACTTGTTTATTGGTTTACGTTTGTTCTTTTCTTCTTACAGAACTGCCTGATAGTCAATGTTTGATAAAATCATTAATGTATTGCAAAAGTGTGAATTTACTGCAGATTTTTCTCAAATCCACAAATGATCAAAATGTGCAGACAGGCGTACATTTATGTACACATGCACACACACACACACCCCCACCCGCACACACACCCCGACAGACACACACACATAGTACGTCTCTCTAGTTTCACAGGGACGTTAGATTGCATTCCATTCATTTTTCATTAATTTCTAGGACCTAACCCCCATCTGTACTCTAAATCTAATGTAAGACTGCAAATCAACACCTTAGTCCTAAACCTAACAACTAACTCAGATGTAGCATTTTTCCTTATGGGGTCCATGTTTTGGGCCCCATAAGGAAAGCTAGGCTACAGTATTATGAAGCAGCTGGTTATGTAAATAAATCTGCTCTACTCTGAAAAAGGATGCTGGAGAACTCATCTTTTAAAATGGTACCTTGGGAAATAATTTGCACTACTCACTCAGTCTCTCACTGAAAGGTCGATTATGATCAGGAAGTCCAACTATGTGTTACTTTTTAGACACAAATCAAGTTTGGAAACAGTCCTCTTGGATACGGCTGTAACATCCTGGAGAAAATAAAATCTTTTTTTAAAATAGCATGAGAAGATATTTGTACCTTAGGAGGTAAGCTGTTGTAGCTGTTGTTGGTTGGTTAGCTGGTTAGAGGCTTGGATGATTGGTTGGGTAGTTACATAGTTGGTTAGATAAAACTTTTTTTTTTTTTTTTCAAATAATGTATCCTAAAGCTTTTGGTATATGAATAAGAGGAACATTTGCCTATTTCAATAAGACGAATAAATTGATTTCTAGTCATATTTTTCGAACATTATATCAACACTGTTATTTGGGAAGTTAGTGGTGACATTTTACTTTTATAAGACTAGAATAAAATAAAAGACATCTGGAATAATTGGGATTTTTATGTATTTAGAATTGTCAAAAAAAACTTCAATTTTTGATGGCAGTTTGAACTTTCAGTAGAAGGCAGTTTTACACAACAGCTGTTTTTTGACGAAAATCCTTCCTAAAAGGTAAACCAAAAACCACATGCCAAATTTTGTATGGGCTGACAGTATGGTAATAACGAGGTTAAACATAATTTTTTATCCAAAAACAGGGGTTGGTTGTTGTTATGGTGCCTTGCGCCATCTAGTGTCATTAGATAATTTACTACTTTTTAAGTATAGTTGCCCTTTAAGATCCCTGAAGAACCCAATGATCAAATAAATTTTTTATCTTTTACAGATAATATTGTAAATAATAATTAATTTTCAAAGTTTGCTATGCATTTTGTCTTTTTTTTTTCCTGTAAAATACCAACAATGATTTTTTTTTTCTTTTTAAATTGTCTGTGTATTTTTCACAGTGGAATGGGTCGTCGTGTTTGGTGCCTGATCAAAATTCGCTGCTAGTAACCGTCAGTGGCTGAGAGTGGTGACAGCTGAACATTTAGTCATCTACCGAACCCCGAGTACAATCGCCAAAATGTTCGAAGAAGCCAGTGAAGTGTTTGACAACATGTTCAAATCTTCGTTTCCCCTAACCTTTATAGTGTTTATCCCCGCGGTGCTGATTCTGGTGTCTCCGCTCCCGGCCGAGGCGGCTCATGAGTTCACGGTGTACCGCATGCAGCAGTACGACCTCCAGGGACAGCCGTACGGTGAGCCTGCCGCTCTTCTCCTGCCTTATTTAAACTAAACGGATCTACTTGTTTGTTAACAGGTTACAACTAGTCATTCAGCTGAAGTGTTCCGTCAGTTTCAGACACCTTTAATGTTAGGTTTCATTGACAGCTAACTAGCTGCTAATGTAGCCTAGCTTCCCGTTAAGGCAGTGTTGGTGTGTGACAGAACCTCCTTCTCTCTCCCATTGTACTACTCATGGTGTTAATTATTAATTAGCTAAGTTCATTTAAAATATGAGATATTAATACTAACGCACATGCTGAGAACTTTCCACTCTCTGTCATTAAAAAGCTTATTCTGCCTAAAGGAAGAGAGTGAAATGTAACCTTAACAGCCAATTAAAGGTTTATTTACAAGAATTCACTTTTATTTCAGGGTTCAGATGTTATTTTCTGCTTTATCTTCTATTAAAATTCCCAAATTTTAGCAGAACATGTTGCTCCGCTGTGCTCAGATTTTCGTCACTAACTATGCATGTGGTTTTCACCCTGCTTTTTGAATATAGAGAATATGCTTTAAAAAGGACAGAAATTAAGAAAATATATAAGATAGAATTTGCTGTCTTGCCTCTTTTTTACAAAGATTGTTAGCAACAATGTGATTTGAATCTTACTTGTATTTGATTGGTTTTTAGTGGACTGAACTGGTCTGACTCAAATCAGTTTGGACTAGTATGTTTTAAAGTTTGTGATTTTAATCAAACCTTATTACCTTTTTGTCCTGTAAAGTGTCTTGAGGTGTTGTGATTTTTTGCTATTTAAAACAAACTAAATTTAATTGAATATTTCTAAATAGGATGTGATTATTTGCATACCTCCAGACGTGCTGCCTAGGTTAGGTTTATACAAACTTTTTCACAAGGACAGGACAATATTGAAAGTGTACTTTATTGTAATTCAACAGCACCTCAAAGATATAATGCAGAAAGAAATTATGTTGCATAAACCTACATAAAGACATACAAAAATGTCAGAACAGTTGAAACAAGAAACAAAAAAAGTAACAAATATGAAATAAGTCGGATATATTAAACAATACAGAAAATTTAATTATTTCACAATAGAAATGTGAGGTTTTAACAGACTTGTTGAGTACATCAATCAACATAATAGCAGCACTTTCTGCATGTTTCAACAGTCTGATAGGATTTAGGACAAAATCTTTTCAACATGGTCAGAACAGACCATTTTTTCCCAAGGACAGCACAATATGGGTGCCCCAGTCGCTCAGTTTTTTCTTTTGTCCCCGTCCCCAATGCAATCAGTCAAGTAAGGACAGGCACAACCAGCTGATATTGAGTCCAGCCTTGATACTGCAATAAAGTGAATAAAATCAATGCCTTGAGTAACCTTGAAAAGCTATCGCAGTGAGCTGAAGCTATCGGCCTCAATAGGTTCTCCAAGAGGTTAGACAGGAGAAGAAAGTTGCTATAATGTTGTGACCATGTCTTATGATTGCTTACAGCGTTATAATTTGTTTTTAAATGTGTATCTGACTCAAAAATTCACCTACGCATTTGTAGTTTGGCTGATGTGATCCCAGTTAATCATATGCAGGTAGAACAAATTTTTTTTCCTGATTGCTGTGCTTTGAATGACTTTAGATTAATGATTAGTGTTTAACTTGTGCTAAGCGCAGCATCCTCTGCTACACTGACGGCCGCTGCAGCCTCTCTCACTGTGAATCCCATTTGAAAGGCTTCTATGAAACAAACTATGACTGTCATTTGCATTCACATTAGCTCAGAAACACTGAGAAAATGGTGGTAAAAGTCATTCAAATCATTTATATGAGTAAGAAGATAAAACATGATGAAAACAACAGTTTTATTCAAAGCTGTGTTTTTTTGTTGTTTTTTTGTCAGTTCCTATTTGACAAACACAACATATGAATGATTGTTGCTTCTGTCAGAGTTTATCAGCTTGTCCTTTTCCTTTAGGTACCAGGAATGCCATCCTGAATACAGAGGCGCGTACTGTGGAGGCAGAGGTACTAAGTCGTCGCTGTGTCATCATGCGTTTGGCAGATTTCTCCTACGACAAGTACCAGAAAGCCCTGCGCCAGTCGGCGGGGGCCGTGGTCATCATCCTGCCCAAGAACATGTCTGCCATACCGCAGGACATAGTGCAGGTATTGATGCGGCTCATTATGCTATGTTGTTTTTTAAAATATTCATTCACTCTAATCTGTTTATCTAACTAATGTATTTTAAGAGGCTTCAAAAGTCATTTCTTGGTACACAATCCTCCATCTGATCTCTTGATGGTTCCGATCCGTCTTTTGTAAAATGAGTCAGAAGCAAGTTAAAATTTGAAATGTGGAAAGCGTGACAAAGCCAAGCATTGGTTGTGTTTCTAAGCTCTTAAAAGAGATTATATTTGAAAATCAAAATCATTTCTTTCACCCCCTAACTAATTATATCTCCCATAACATGAGTAGGCATCTTCTAGAATGTGAAGTATAAATTATGAATAAACTATTTTATTGGTCTATTGCTTGGGGGGAAAAAATAATTGCAGTCATTTTTCTTTAGTCATTTTTTGAAGATTTTTTTCTAACTCATCTTTCAGGGAAAATTGAGATTAGATTTTCCTGGTCAGCTTTTTTTTTGTTTTGTTTTGTTTTCGCTGTCGGCATCTTTCTCAAGGCAGCTGTCTGATCTTATAACGCCTGCAATTGTTCACTGTTTGCCCACTGTAGCAGTTCATGGAGCTGGAGCCAGAGATGCTGGCCATGGAAACCATCGTCCCCGTCTACTTTGCCGAGGAGGACGATGAGCTGCTATCCATCTACACCCAGACCCTCACGTCCTCGTCCTCTCAGGGCTCCTTATCTGCAGCTGAAGGTAGAGACACCCGATGAGCAGAGGAGACTATAGCTTCTGTTTTAAACATGGTTTGATTAGATATTGACTCGTTTGTTCAACTTTTCTGTTTTACTGTAGTGCTGCTGCACACAGCCACAGCAAATGGCTTTCAAATGGTGACCAGTGGAGCTCAGAGCAAAGCCATCAGTGACTGGGCCATCACCAGTTTGGAGGTGAGACCCAGAAACATGAAAGCATAAATCAAGTAAAAATGCCTGTTCTGCAGTTTTTAAATATATTTGTTTTGGACAATTTTATCAGCTGCATTCAGAAGTATGAGATTAAATGTTATATGTTGGGAGATAGTGAGAACAGTTTTTGTACAGAATTCAAGTCTAAATAGAAAAAGTGTTTGAGGTTCGATGAAGATTGGAGTAGAGAGAGCTTTAGGGAACAGGTTTCCATGGCCGATCAGCTTTACATCATCAGGTTTACATGATCAGATCGAACACAAAGTAATGCATTTAGGGGTGTTAAAGCAAACCACTGGACTCTATGTGCAGATGTTTTCTCTGTGGTGATAAATCCAGTCAGGCAGTCTAATGTACGAGTTTGAGTTTGGCGCAATTAAGAACCATTCCTGCTTTACGGCTTTAACAGCTTTGAGTAAAGGTTGTAGTTAGTTCAAACCATAGCCAGTCACTGAGGGTGCAGGTGTTTTGTTTACTTTGTTTTTCCAACAAAATATCTGTGGTCTAACCAGTCTCTGCTTTCTGCGTTTCTAGGGCCGTCTGACTGGAGTTGGAGGAGAGGACCTTCCCACCATCGTAGTGGTGGCTCATTATGATACTTTTGGTGT
The DNA here is from genome assembly GCF_003331165.1 of Xiphophorus hellerii. Lineage (NCBI taxonomy): Eukaryota > Metazoa > Chordata > Actinopteri > Cyprinodontiformes > Poeciliidae > Xiphophorus > Xiphophorus hellerii. The sequence goes on from NC_045680.1 coordinate 14,183,525, forward strand.
TGCTCCAGTATGTTGACCTTCTCTATTTTCTTACTTCATGGTCTATTGTAATTTTAGCACATTCAGCAAAACCCAGCAGCACAAATGTCTCCCTAAATGTTTCGCAGCAACATCATTTCGCAACAAAAGGCCAGCAAACTAAACCCTGATCTTTTATTGTAGTGGCTGTCATATGGCGCAGACTCAAACGGCAGTGGTGTGTCCATGTTGCTGGAGCTAGCTCGTCTCTTCTCCAAGCTCTACACCTACAAGAGGACGCACGCTGCGTGAGTCAAACCGTCATTAAGATGATTTTGATCAGATATGATCAGAGCTAGAGGCTCTGTGCTTCTTCTCAGTGACGCTTTGCAGATATGCTGATCTTGTATAACTGACTGTGTTTTTAGGTACAACCTGCTCTTCTTTGTGTCTGGTGGAGGGAAGTTTAACTACCAGGGTACTAAGCGTTGGCTAGAGGACAACCTGGACCACACAGGTGATGTTTAGTTGCCCAAACACTCACACCTGGGGAACTCCTTTTCAGAACAAGTTTCTCCATTTGGAATTGACTTAATAGGCACATCTGTTTACAAATCTTTGAAGCTAATTCATTGAGATAGACTGCATGTATTTACAAATGTATTACTAGTTAGTCCCTCTTATTCACGCATTTGACTTTTTCTCTCTTTTTTTTTTTTATTGCCATCTTCAGACTCCAGTTTGCTGCAGGACAACGTAGCGTTTGTGTTGTGTCTGGACACTCTGGGGAACAGTGACTCGCTCTACCTTCATGTGTCCAAACCTCCAAAAGAGGGAACCCCTCAGTACTCTCTGCTCAAAGAACTGGAGACTGTAAGAGTTCAAGTATCCATCTTGTCAGAATAACCACATTTACCATCTAAAAAAAACCCCGTGATAAAATAAGCAGCTTCCTGTGCTGCAGCGACTTGCAGAGACATGTTCAGTTCTCACGTTTACAAAAAACACTCTTACTTGATACTGTATCAGTGTCAAGAGTTTATTCATTTTACCTAAAGTCCTTTCTTCTAACAAAGTGCAGGATGCCTTTCACTACTTTTAACAGGCGACAAAGATTTGGTTTCAGTTTGTATTTTTGCTTCTTCTCCTCTCCCAGGTGGTTGCAAGTCAACACCCTGAAGTAAAGTTCTCCATGGTTCACAAGAAAATCAACCTGGCTGACGACATGCTGGCCTGGGAGCACGAGCGCTTCGGGATCCGCCGGCTGCCGGCCTTCACTCTGTCCCATCTGCCCTCGCACCGCTCGGCTCAGCGCTCCAGCATCATGGACGTGCGGTCAGTGTCCCCCTCCTCTCGCCATGGAGCGGGAGAGCCCCCTGCTGGGTGGGTTCATTACTGCAAGTTACATGAATTCCCTAAAAGAAAGAGTCTTGCGTTGCAGCTCCCAGTTTCGGGCTTTCTTCCATCGTCTGCATGCCGCTTTAAAATGACGTTTCATCTTTGTTGCAGCAAGATAGGTCTGACTGATCCAAATTTGAGCATTTCTGGGGGGATAGTTTTTAGTTGTTAAAGGAAGGGTACTTTTTAAATATTTTGTCCAGTAATAATCATAATAAACTGCTAAAGGGTCTGTTCTTCCTCCAAGCATTTTAAGGTACACATTTAAAACAAGAAATCCTGGCCAAAGAAGAAAGTTTATTGCCGTTATTTGGCAGAAATATCCAGTTCCTTCATTTGTGAGCCACTCAGTCTGCTGGCTCAGTATTTCAGTCCATAGAAGTTTTTTGTTTTTTTTCTAAAACCTGGCTTGGATGAGGTGCAATGTTCCAAATGTTCTCTTTATTTATGTAACTTTATTCTTTTAGCCATCAGCGAGGAGATGAGCAAGCTTATTTCTAGCCCCGCACTGTAACGGTGCCTTAAAATCTCTTTGCTCCTTTTCTGTATTTCTTTCCTCATCTCTTGGTAGATTCTCAACATTTATATTCCAGTAAACACAGGGACCACCTTGATTTAAAACATGTCACATCACTAAACATTATTTTTTCACCTGTGAAGCAGCACAGAGTGGCTGCACAGATTTGCCTTTTGGTTTTGGCACCATGGAGAAGCTGATTTATAAAACATGGAAGTTAGGCTGCAATATTTCTGATTCAAACTGTGATATTAGTTGTGATTAGTTCACATTTTTCTTAATTGATTCTGTCCTTTCCATCATCACCATTTTTCTATCACTCTTCTTGACTTTAAACCTCTCAGCCACCAAAAGCTGCAAAAATTTGGATCGGGTGTGTGTACCAAGGACCGTCCATTTGACTAAATATATCATTTGCTTAAAATATAACAACTTACCAAATGTTGCAGGTCTTTTTGATTGTGATGAATACAATTGGACTTATTTTTCAGCTCCACTCAGAAACAACCATGTATGTTGAATTGTGGCCCTGTTGGCCCTCGATGGTAATAAAAACCTGTTTCTTCTTACAGACCTCATGTAGATGTCAGCAAGCTCAGCAGGAATGCCAAAGTGGTAGCAGAGTCTCTGGCGAGGGTCATCTACAATCTCACAGAAAAGGTAAAAATCGACAGTGAATAATTTAATTATAATTTGTTCTGCTTATTTTCTGCATGTAATGCATTCTGTCCGTTTCTCTTCTGCAAAGGGAGCTTCTGGAGACCTCCAGATTTTCACAGAACAAATGGTGTGTAGCTACTGAGTCAACTAGAAAACAAGTTTAACCTTCTGTGTATAATTTGGGACACTGAATGGACTCTGTCCAGCTGTCGTCTTTCCTGTAGTGATGCACTTGGTGTCTCACGTCAGCAGGTGCAGGAGGAGCATCTGTCCGCCGTGGTGGACTGGCTTACAGCGCAGCCGCGAGCCGCTCAGCTGGTGGACAAAGACAGCAGCATCGTCTCCACGCTGGAGTATCACCTCAGCCGTTACCTCAAGGACGTCAAAAGGCACTACGTCAAAGCTGACAAAAGGTGAAGGTGGAACAAGGAACACTGAAGTACAGATGAACATGGTGACGCTGTCTGTTAAACACGGCGCCTGCAGTCTGAAATTTGACTTTGGTTTCCAGTTGTGGAGAAGTATGGACAAAGAAAATAAGAGTGTAGAAAAATATTTGTGCTTCCAGACTTTTGATTGTGTAAATGTTGTAATTTTTTCCTCTCTTTTGCACTTCGAATGCTGTATGTTCATCCTTTTATCCTTTCAGCATTTCTGATGATTTTTTCCTTCCCATTTTCTGTCATTGCCCCCTTTTTTAATCCTTCTGTTTTCACTCCTTCATTCCCTTCTTTCCATCTTGAAGTCTTTATTTCCTTCTATCTCTCCTTTTCTTTTATCCTTATTTCTTTTCTTTCTGCTGTCCTTCCATCCTTTCCTTTCTTGTTTTCATCTGTCCTTCTTTCATTTACCCTTCCTTCCATCCTTTGTTTTTGTGCGCTGTCTTTTTCAGACTGCCATGAATTCAAATTGATAGTTTTTGTTGTACAATTAACATAAAGGAGCGACAAATCAGCCTGGAAAATGTTTATCTGATATATGGAAGCCAAATTAAACTACACACACAGTAAATGAACCATTTTCTGTATTACACCAGTAGTAATAGGGATCAGGTTTCTTAAAGCTGCTGGAACATACCACTGTCAGACCTGTTGGTGATCTGCTTACTCTAAATATGATCTTAAAATAAAAGTTTCACTTTTCTCCTTTTCAGGGATCCAGAGTTTGTTTTCTACGATCAGCTGAAGCAGACTATGAATGCTTACAGGTACGGCATCATCACCTCTGAGATGCTTCAGTTCGTCTAAAGCCACGTTTTTGTCAGCAGATGTGCCCCCGGCTGCTCCTACCTCCATATTCACCATGTGATTGAATACATTGATAGAACAAGGATTTATGCTCCTTCTAGGTTGTTTTAACAGATCAACCTTATTGTAAAATTGTACAAACTCTGCAGCTTCCAGCTAATTGTAACAGGCTCCTCATTTTTAGTTTATCATCACTGATATAATAAATGTTCCATTCAGATCATTTTGAGATGAACTGCCTTCAGATGCCAGAACTGCTGATGGTCCTCTCAGTCTTTGCCATTTTCCCTCCTTTTCTCTCAGAGTGAAGCCAGCTATTTTTGACCTGCTGCTGGCTCTCTGCATTGCAGCCTACTTAGGGATGATGTATCTGGCTATCCAGGTAAGTCACTATGTTGTCGCAGTGGCTTGTATCTCCTTAGGGACCGCCATTGAGAAATATGTGGAGCATCGGTTTAGTGGAAAAAAGAAAATTTCAGCTTTTACTTTTAGAGCTGCTTATTAAAATGTAGGTCTTCAGTTATTTATTATTATTTTGTACTATTAAAGAAGATGTTTAATTAAATAACAGATGGATCATCATGAATCAAATATAGAACAAAACAAAATAGCAATAGTGAAGTTTTATTTATAGTCTATTTTACTTATTGGTGTTTAATGTCAGAGTGAGGGGGAAAGTTTTTTGTAGTTTGTGAATTATCTGGTTTCTGCTGTGTGAACAGTTACAGAACGTGCCGTCTGCAAGTCAGAGATTAATTGTGTCTCCTTTCTCTTTTTGCAGAACTTTGGACTCCTTTATAGCGTTGTCCGGAGAATCACCCAGCCCAAAGTCAAGGTCCACTGAGGTTTCCTGTTTTCAAGACCTCCCTGTACCTCCTTCCTCAAATCCAGACACTCTAGCCAATAAGAACGCAGAAGCTGGACCGAACTGCTGTTCTGATCAGGACCAGAAAAGTCACTTCCATTTCCTTTGCCCGGATGCACAAACTATGATGTCAGATCCTGTCTTGCTGCCAACCTTTTCCTGGTCTCATGGACCTCGATATTCAGGAGTTGTGTTTTGAGATGTTAACAGTTTGGTTATGTTTTTATGTGCTGATCCTTGTTTATTTCCCCGTCTCTCTTTGAGCCGGACTGATGTGTCGTATTAGGCAGCTAGAAACTGAGTCAAGTCTGGAGTTTCTGTGATCACAGGCCCGTCAAAGGAAAGATGCAAAGTTTTCTAGTTTCTTTCAATGTCCATCTCACGTGCTTATGAGATGTCCTGCAAAATGCATAACTATTGTTCTTTATGCTTCAAAAGTTCCCCCAAAACAGAGGGTCAATTACCAAGCATTTAATGTCTCAAATCAATAATATCCAACATGAAATAAATTGCCTTCAAAGTTTTTGTGCCAATTTAACCTTTATTTTTAGCTGGTGGCAGTCAGTCACTTCTCATTGCAACGCTGGATATTTGACAGCTTAGTTCTGCTGGAAAGGGAGCTGAATTTGAACAAGAAGAGCGATCAAAATTAATCAAGAACACATTCAGAAAACAAACAACAAAACTCCTAAGAAACACTGTTTACAGGAAAGACGATCTGTGAAATGTGAAGATGTTTTTAGATCTTTTTTTTTCTTACCACCTGTTGATTTGTGCAAGTTTCCCCAAATAAACTGTTTGTGCATTTCTTCTTCTTTATTCTGCCATTAATTACTTTTTTTCTACTTTGTTTCATGTTGCTGTGTGACTTTCTATGATTTATTTTTGATTTTTGAATATTCTCCTCCTTTGATTAAAAGAGATTGTTCAATCATGTGATGGCAAGTATCGGAAAAATCATGTTTTCTTATATCAGAGAATGCCCAAATCACATTTCTCGGCAGAAAATGATTTGATTTTTGACTTTTTTTTTTTTTCTCTGAGCAACTTTATTTCAAACCTGGAGGTTATTTAAAACACTGGACTTCTTAAAAATGGTTAGAAACCAGATAAATGAGGCAGAAATGTCCTAAATGGTTCTCTCTATGGTGTTTATCTGCTTTGTTTTCTTGTATTCTTTTGCTTTACTGCATGACCCATGGTAACAATTACAGAACTTCTTATTTACCGACAGATGGAAAAACTGGTACAAATAAAATCTAATTTATTGGAGTGCTTTGTTTTTGTCTGCGCACTGAAATGAACTTTCCTCTGCAGCTTGTTTCACGTCATCGGTGGCACTTGGATCTTTGCAATGAAAAATTGTGATTTTAAAAATAAATGACAAATGGGACTTGTCTTTTTGTTTACTGACATTGTTTATTTCATGAGAACAAAATGAAACATTGGCTGAATGGTATTAAAACTGTATTACAAAAGAGCAAATACAGATCTCTTATCAAGTGTTTCAAAAAGTGGTCGAATTCAGACTGGAAAAAAAGTTGAGGGAAATCATTTTTTTTGTAATTTTTGTAGTTTACAGTGTTCACCAGTGGTCCAAAAAAATCAGTAAATTGCATTTCAATGCCTGATTTAGTCAATGATCCTTCAGTCACGGTAAAAAGTCTCAATTGCTCCCTTTTTCTTTGTTTTAATCTACTAATAAGCGATAGAAACAATGCAATTTTAAATGATAATGCGATGTGCAGGAAATATCCACCGGGCTTCTGTGCCCGACGCTCAACCAGCTCCTCAGCTTCAATCACCAACTCCCACACTTCCCTTTATTGTTTCAGAGGACATGTTTTGGCACAATTGAAGCACTGGTGGAGCTGACTCACTTTCCATCCTCAATATCACAGTTTCTGTGCAAAATTTCATATTTAATGGTAAAATTTGGACTGAGCCTCGATTTCATCATTGGTAAATTATTTCAGCTCGTAATGTCTTCACAAAAGATTTTCCCTTCCAACATATTCCTGCAGAGCTCAACTTAAAACAAAAGAATGCCACTTCTTAAATCCTATTAATGCAGCGTTCACTGTTATATGAGATTAGATCTGCAGATGCTACGTCATTCACAACGCGGTTTTGTTTGAGCGCATTTGAACATTTCTGTCCGATCCTGATGTTTTGGGAAAAATCCACCACATCTCCTGTGGACATAAACATGTATTTGGTTTGTTATTACAATAAACCCCAAGATCATCTTTTATTCGTTTGACATTAGGTGTCGAATTCAGACTGTCAAATGTTCAATCTGTAAACGTGAGCTGCACACGTGAATCATCTTGTTTTTAGTCGTTTTCTTTGTTTAGGATCATGGGAATCTCAATTCTTGGCTGTATTTTTAATAATCATTTATAGTGCGGGCCACAGTTTTTGGCACCCCTTGTAAAGACGTGTAAAAAGCCTTAAAATAATGTAATATGATATTACATATCACACTGAAAATATTCAGTCAGGGAAAAAAAAACTTAATTATTTTGAACAAAGCCACTGGTGCCTGATGTATTGATCCTCCAATTTCTCTTAGAAATAAATTAAATAAATTTTTTATGCAGTTTTCTTGGGGGATAAATAGGATATTGTGTCAACTTACAGTTTGCTAAACTGCATTTTGGTCAGAAAACTCCACATTGGTCTGGCTTAAAACAAAGTGAAATTGTGAAACAGCCTCTGATTTCCACTGTAAAGCACGGTGGAGGATCTGTGATGCTTTGAGTCTGTTTCTCTTCTAAAAAGCCCAGTGGACTGTTAGAGCGCGTACAGCATGAGATCTTTAAAATATAAGATTTTCCCTAAAAATCTGATAAACGGGAGTGGTTCACCAACAGATCTAGAAAAAAATTTAGATCCACAGTTTCTGGTACAATTATTTCTACACATGGGTTTTTTCCCATCTGAATAAATATGCGATTGTAATGAACTATTGTAATGAAGGCTTTTTGCACATATTTACCAGGCGCTGCCAATGTCAGCATCTCAAAACCTCCAAAAGGGTAAAGATTTTCAAAAAGCTAATTGATGAAAAATGTCCACAAAAGCCAACAAACCCTGAGGTGCAATAAGGACAGAAACCATCTAGACAGGTAGTGGCCTCTTCCAGAGAAAGTTTGTTGTTTGCTCATCTCGTCGCAGCCCTCTAATGTAGTGAGACAATCCAGATCACAGATTTCAGGGTTTGTGACTCACTCTGGGATTACTGCTGTCATTAAAAGAGAAACAGATTAGAGTATCAGAGCTGAGAAGGAAGGTGAGCAACGGGCGGACCGTGTTGTTTACAACACAGATGTACTACAGTAATAAGAGAATGATCAACAGGAACGGATCAGAGGCTGAATCCAGATGTTGGTCCAGATAGAGGTGAGTGATGGTCCCCTGATCACATGACTGTCCCCAACATCAGCAGAAAACAAAACGAAACAAAAGAAAAACCATCTGGAATACAAACAGTGCTCTCAGAGATAAAAACAGCAGCAATTCAACGAAGAAAAAAAAATACAAACATCAAATTAACTACAGCAACAATAATCATAATTTAAAGTAAAATTTCAAGATAAGCTTCAATTTTCCTGAAACACTGGTTTGAGGATGATGGAAGACAGAAACGAAAGAGAACAGACACCCGCGTCCTCCCGCCGACGGATTATCAACATCTGCGGCCTGCTCAAGCAGCACAAGCATGCTGTTCCTCCAAACAAGAGCTGGAATTTGATCGAGAAGGTAGACAAAGTGGAAACATTCCTTATTTTCTTCTACAGGCATGCAGTAAACCAGCAGGCACCTCAGAAAATGATTCCTCTTAGTCTTTGGTTTTCAATTTATGGTTCAAGTTTTGAAAAACGTTTAAATTCTAATTACTTCTGGTTTCTAGATGTGCATCTTATACAACTGGAAAAATAAGCATTGAACGCAGCAACGTCATTACGGCGCATATATTTGATGTCGCAGATGTCGGTAATAACATGTAAGGGAATAAAATCAATTTAGTGGAATGACGCAGATAATAAATAGGAAATAGAAAAGTCTGTTTTGGTGGGACACCTTCACAGAGTCTCCTGTATGGAGAAACTAAATGGTTTTGATCCATTCTTTCAAACTAGTTAAAATCCTAAAGGTTCTGGTGAGATATTCTCTCTTGTTTATAACAAATGTCATCCGTATAATTTGCTGTAAAACGACTGCAGAGACCTTTCAACAAACATTTGAAACATTTTTAGAGGCCATAAATTACGACTAAACCTCGAGCAACAGATTTTCTAAATACTAACAGATTTCAGCATTTTTACACTTCTTTTTTTTCTTGTGTCTCTCCACTTTATCGCACATAACCTAATTAGCAGATTAATATCTGTTTATTTCTCTGTAAGTGTGGATTAGTTGGGTTGTTACTGAAATCCGATGTGAATTACATGCTAACAACACCATTAGAAATACATTTACTGAGAACACTGACAACGCTTATTTTCTCCAGTGTATAGTTTGATCACATTTGTCTAGAAGATGCGTTTAGGTGCCGCTGGGAGAAGGTGTAAAATACTGACTTGCATGTTAGGACTTCAGTCACTTCTAGGAGCAGTTTTAGTTATCGGTGATATACCTAAAAGATTTGTGAAAAATACGTCACACATTTCCAAAAATCATTCTGACTTCATGCATTCCTGAATAGTAGCGTGAGTGCATACATTGTTTTTGATTTTCCACCACCGTCCGTCACCTGAACACATTGAATATCATTTAACAATATTAGAAATCTCTTTCGTAAGCAAATCAAATTGCGATAAAGACCTAGTCAATCAATTCTAGCTGTTTGCTGTCATTAAACCAGCAGTGAGCTTGTACGCCTTCATGTCAGTGCAGCAACGGATGCTATGTAGCCTATACAGAGACAAAACAGCACAAAAAAAGGAAAAGGAGCGCTTTCTGGAGAGGAATCCAAGGGAATATTCAAAGTTCATGTGGGTCAGAAGTCTCATGAAATAAATTATTCCTGTTACTTTAAAAGTTGCGGGATCTTGGCGTCCTAAAATATGCAAACGCTGCCTCTGGCCTCTCAGTTTAAATGAATGGATGTAGGAAACTGGGAAGCAGATGAAGGATTAGCAGCGATAATCCCTCATTTCTTCTCATACAATAAGTCGGAGCGGATGGATGGAAGTTAAAGAAGTGGAGAGGGAAGAACGACTAAACAAATTACCCCAACCTCTTGCTTGTTCCCTTGGTTCCTACAGGTTATTCGAAGACATGAGAACAGATCTAAACTGGCTCCTATCCTCATCCCTCCCTCAAGAAGGTCTAGATCTATCAAATGTTAATCCAACAACAGCAAGAGAGGAAGTCAGCTGAAATGACATTCACAGTGCTCTAACAAAATAAACCTGAAAACAAAATGCTCTAAAACAAATACAAAATATAAACTGATTGTATCCTAACTTTCCCTTCTCTACTTCTTGTTTCTTTCTTTTGTTTTGTGGTTGTGATGCTCTTTCCCGTCCGGTCACGTTTTGAACCTCTGCTGTCCGAGGAGGGCCTGCAGGTGCAGTCCAGAGCCAGGAGGGGGCACCGGAGAGCCTGTTATAGATGCTTGTCCTTGGTAACTCCGTTCTGTACGTACTTCCTGCGGGAAGAAAGGCACACACACACAGCAGAGTGCGGGGATAAGAAGGAGTGCACACGGCAGGAGGGCTGATGAGCAGATGTGCAACATTTGGTTCAGAGGATATCAGAACGTGTTCAAGGCCGCTCAGATAAGGGCGTAATCACATCTCAGTATGGTCTTGGGCTGTTACAGACCCCCATCTGTGCAAGATTAGCTTGTTCAGCACCAGCCTCCAAGAGGACAGGTAGGCCAAAACCAAACCGTTAGATTATCTTGCAATACATTATTCAGGATTTTCCTGAAACTGCCCGGAGCAGTGAGATGGACTGGGTAAAGAGGAGACTTCAGGTTTGCAGGGTGTTTAAGTCTGCAGAGGTCAAAGGCTGCTCTGATAGAGATGCATGTGGCTGTCAGTGCCGAGGTTAAAGATCAAAACAGATACCCTTTGGTTTCTGTCAGCAGTTTGTTGCTTAAAGCTCACGATTGCAAAATGTCATACTAATGACACTGTGTTTGTGTCACGGTTTTCTATAAAGTATCAAAAGTTACAGAATAAAAAATATAAAAGCCTCACCACGACATTTGTGACACGACGCCTTAGAAACTACAGAGTGGCGCTCTGATCAAAGCTTGCCTACAGAAAGCTTTAAGTCATTTCCATATTTTTGATTAGAAAAACAAACTCAAACTACTCCTTTCTGTGTTTTGACTATTCAACACTTGGTATTAGAGCATCAGAGGTCACAGGTTACACACTCTGGACTTAGTCCACCAGATGTCCGTAACACTGACACTCTTCCCCTAATTTAACCCAGATTTTCTTTGGCAGCTTTACGAATATATTTTTCAATTGAACAGCCTGAAAAAGTTACAACTTGCCTCAGTCTCATAATATAATATAATATAATATAATATAATATAATATAATATAATATAATATAATATAATATAATATAATATAATATAATATAATATAACATAACATAATATAATATGCACAATTTGGGGGTGTGTGCTTCCCAGCAGCTGAAAGCCTTTTTCAATGCCTACTAATTACTTTGAGCTTGAAGTCTGATCATGGTGCTGTGTTTACTAGCATGCATTTTGTGTATTGCTAATTTTAGTTTCTCCTTAAGGTTCCTTTGGTCTTCAGCCAGAGCAGAGATGGACGCCGGTGCCAAGAGTGTTACATGAAATTAAATGGAGCCCTGCCAGGCAGGTGTGGGCAAGAAGAGGCTGCCCGCTTGGGAGGAGAACAGCAGGATTAGACCTGCTTTGCATTTTCTGATAAGCAATTCAAGCCCATGCATGTGGTGGACACTTCATGGATAAACTACCACTGCCGCTGCCAGCACATAGCTAAACCCCCGCTGATGTTCTGTGCTTGATAAAAACTCAGGCTTCATCATGCATAAGTTGAAGCGCTCCGTGTCTTATATTCAAATGTAAAGTTTATTTTGAAATGGGAGTGGCGCAGCTCACCTCTGGGCTGAGTTGTGATGTCCAGCATCATCATCATTGTTTTCTGCGTCTTTTAGCAGCTCCTCTGCTGCCTTCCTGGCGTCCTCGTCTTCGTACTCCCTGACGTCGTTCACCTCCTTCACCTTCAGCAGCTTCACCACGAAAATCACAATAAACTGCAGCGAGCAGAGGAGAAGCGCACCAAGCAAAGCGGTCAGAATGAGAGTGTGAACTGGAGGCGCTTAAAAACTCGGTTTCAAAGTGCGCTCACCAGGAACCAGTAGATATTCATGAGCAGCAGGGCGAAGAGCAGGGCGTTGAAGAAGAAGTAGAAGGGGATGTTATTGACCGACTGGATGCTGGACACACATGTGGCGTACAGCACTTTAAGAGGGAACCAATAGAGTCGGAACCAGAACCTGAGAAAAACGAGGCGGGAACAAAACAGACAGCAGATATTTAGGGACTCTGTGGATGAATAAGACACCAGACAGCATAATGACAGAGCTGTCAAAACTTCAAATCATTTCAGTGAGACAGCCAAGCAGCGGAGGGGGAGAAATCAGAAAGCGAGTTGAAGATTTAAAGCTTACCAAGTGACGCTGAAGCTGACGGAGCCCATGTTGGACAGAACGTCGTTGAGCAGGTGGTAGCCGCCTCCTCTGGCCTTCAGGTAGACGTTGAGCTTGGTGAACTCCAGCAGAACGTCGTTGATGTCGTGCAGGAACAACACCAGGATGCCCACGTTGTGGTACCTGAGAGGGAGAAATCAAAGCGAGATGCACTTTCAGAACACGGTCGGGTGCAACGCTCTCCACACCTTTCCCCTGTTCTAGTACCTGAAGGCGTAGGAGAAGCTAATGAGAGCCAGGGTGATGATGTGATGCACCACCATGACAGCAGAGTCCTTCCTCCATGTGTCCATGTTGACGGTGGCGTAGATGGAGTGGCCGTAGAAGCTGCCCTGGATCAGGTAGGCTATGGCGATGTCTGTAGGCACTGTCATACCACTCTTCCAGTCTGAGGGAGCAGAAGGAGATCAGGGGAAGATGCTGGGCTACAAAGGCTGTGATGACTGCAGCAGCCAGAGATACACAAGAAGCCTTGGCCAAAATGTTTTACAAAGTAGGTCGCAAACCATCTTTAATAGTTTATTTAGATCATTTATAAATACAATCAATGATTCTCTGCCTGTAGGTGGGAGCAGGATGACACAACCCAATGCATGCCTCAACACAGAGCAAACATGGTGTCCTATAGTAAAAAAATATCCAATTTTATGCACTTTATGCTGATTTTTGTCATGATATCAAAAAGTAAAGATACATAAACATGTTTTGCAGAGTTCGTGATGCTGCGTAACAAGCACACAAGTAAAAACAGATCAAATGATTTCGAAAACATCTGCGGACCACTATAGGAAATTACAAATTCGACAAAGAAATCTGCAGACATTTAGTAATCTTTTATATGAATTGAATTATTTTTAACATAATGTAACAATGCGATTGTTGCAGTATGTTAAATACATGGATTGCTGATGCCTTTTTACTTTTATTCTTAATAATCTAAACTAAACTGCAATAAATAATGAACACGGTCCACATGGTGGTGCATTTGGCAGCACTGGTGCATTTCAACAAGAAAGTCCTGGGTTCAAATTCTGAAATTAGAACTAAATAAATATTCCCTCTTTACTTTAGTTTCTGCTTAAACTTTGTTACAAATATAGCAGGAAAATTTTCCATCATTTAAATTCCTCCAGATGTAAAAGAGTCTCCAAGGCGTGGACAGTTTGTCGTGTCTTGATCATCCTCATGCATCCCTGTGAGCACAAGTCAGAGGCACAGCATGGTAAATACAGCAGAGATCCTGGAGGAGAAGCTGTGGTGGTTAGCGCTGTACAGAAGGAGGAGGGATCAGGTGTCCAGCAGCATTAGGGAAGGATCCTGATGAAAACCCGCCTGAATGCAGGCTGAGACTAGCTCGAGTCTCTGAAGCCTATCAGATGTTGGACGGAAACTCTCTCCTCCGATGTTTGAGTGAGGTTTGTCTCCACAGGGATGGGGTTTCATTCAGGCGTTGTGTAATGTTTATCGATCAAAGCTTCCACCATTAAACATTGAGAAGAGGCTCGAAAAATGGATCCCAGCAGAAAAGCTGCCAAGGTGAGGAATGGGAAGCAGAGGCATTTCTTCCTACTTAAAACTTTTGATTTTTCCACCTTTTTATTCAGGATAAATATGCAGCACCTTGCAAAAGTATTCACAGCACTCAATTTATTTATTTGTTTACATTTTTCCGTCACAGTTTTCATTGATGAAATCCAGCAAAAACTAATTCGGAAGTGTGAAACGGAAGTTTATTTTTACATTTTATACACACTATTTTTTATTTATACAGCACCTTTCACAGATAAGAGAGCATAAATATTAAAACACTATTAGATAAATCAGAGGGTTAGTTTAAATCAAGAATGGCCCAGTCAAAGTCCAGACCTACATTCAATTTAAAATGCTGAAAATTGCTGCTCACAGATGCTATCAAACGAATCTAATTAAAACTCTGGTAATTCCCAAAGGAAATGCATGCCACACTTTTCAGTTTTTTATCTGTAAAACGGTAAAAAATGTCTTCATGACAATGTGCGGCTTTTTATCGGCCTCTCCCAATAAAAAAGGCAGAAGTTTGTGGTTGTAGCCTTAAACAATGTGAGTGCTTTTGCAAGGTTTTGCCGATTATGGTGCTGTTTTTCAGATTATCTTATCATCCCTCTCTCCAGCTTCCCTCTCAGCTTGATTCCTCCTCTCCCTCTCTAAAAGTCAGGCCCTGTTACTCTCCTGCTCCACACATCACACACTGACGGCTATTAGCCGTGACGTGGCGATCAAAGACGAAGCTGATGCTGTCCAATAGCCCTCGTGAGCCCCTCTCCCCTCTTCCTCCTCATCCTCTCCAGGAGCGCTGACACCTCAGTGTCTGACGGAGGAGGTCGAGGGACCGTAAAAGACATGAGTGGAATATACGCGAAGTCTGGGAGCACTTCCATCTTCCATTAGCAACACACTGAAAACTGTAATGATTCTGGTTTCCATTAGGGTACAATCATAAAGATCTCCTGTTATAAATGTTGTATGAAACCTAATGTAAAATATAGTAGTAATATAGTACTGATATTTTATAGTAGTAAAATATGTTAAATAAACATATTCTGTTATTAATGGACAGACTCTGAAGCATTAAAATAGGTCATACCTTAAAAGCAAAAAGGTTTCCCGCAGGCTCAAAAAATATGCAAGTCTTCAAACTCTTTATATGACTAGACATACATATATCTGCCCCTCAGTACTTATTACATGTGAGGGGAATTTTACCTCCTGCAGAGTCTCTATAGAGTAGCTATAGGGCCTTATTTTACCTTCTGATAAAATAACCACAGCTAGGGGCGTCCAAACCTTTTGCACCAATGGTCAGAATCCCATCCATCCATCCATCCATTTTCTGTTCACCCTTTGTCCCTAATGGGGTCGGGAGGGTTGCTGGTGCCTATCTCCAGCTACGTTCCGGGCGAGAGGCGGGGTACACCCTGGACAGGTCGCCAGTCTGTCGCAGGGCAACACAGAGACATACAGGACAAACAAACATTCACACACACACTCACACCTAGGGAGAATTTAGAGACCAATTAACCTGACAGTCATGTTTTTGGACTGTGGGAGGAAGCCGGAGTACCCGGAGAGAACCCACGCATGCACAGGGAGAACATGCAAACTCCATGCAGAAAGACCCCGGCCGGGAATCGAACCCAGGACCTTCTCGCTGCAAGGCAACAGTGCTACCAACTGCGCCACTGTGCAGCCCTGGTCAGAATCCCCGAGGGGCGAAAATGAGCCTTTTCTCTCCAATTAAAAATAGAAAAATAATATCATTGTGAATATTTTATCCTTTTCCTGCATGACAATAAATTAAAAAACTAATATTTTAGTGAAGGAAACAGTATGACATTCACCTTAATGTTTGCAGTTATTTAACTTTTTTCTTGGTCTCTTAAATGTTCATTTCCAGCAAAAATGAGAATTTTCTTTTAAAACCTTTGCTGTGTTTAGCCAAGCCAAGTGCAATGGATGTGTGTGTTCCTGTGTGTAAAAAATGGCTGAATGTTTGTGGCCCACCTTACTAAGAAATAAAAGCAAAAAAAAATTAATTCTCTGCATTGCACTTAAAGTTTTAAGTACAAAACAATTACAAAACAAATGCCCAAATTATCACCATTCTTGAACTGGTGACAGAGGCCACACAAAATTATTTCAAGAGCCACAAATGGCCCCCAGACTGCACTTTGGACACCATTGACCTTCACTCTTTCTCTGCCCTGAAAATCTAGGAAGGAAACCTCTCCTTAGGTCAGCATTTATCCATTTATCTGGCTGACTTTTACTGACTGGATTACCTTCACTGACTTTAATTTTAAGAAAAAAAACCCACACAGACCCAGATTAAATGACCTATAAGTAACATAATGTCTCCACGGTTGTGTGTCTTACTGGAGAAGACGGATGGTGGGTTGTTGAAGAAGGAGTAGGAGGAGAAGAAGAGCAGGTAGGTGCTGTAGGACCATGACATGGTGTAGAAGACCAGCTTCCACGCACTCTCTGGCATCTTGGCAGCATCTTTGGGCATCAGCCTGCACCACTGTGCAAGAGGCTGCAGGAGAGAAATCAGTAATAAGTCACACTACTTCTACAGGCAGTCAGAAGAAAATCACACTCCTTTTCTCATAAGGTAGAAAAAAAATGTGTAAAAGAAAAATCAGCCAGATGAAAGTTCAAAACCATGGCATGAATATTTCAATCTTGTCGTACTTTTAGAGGTGTTACCATAATTTGACCGATCCTAATTTAAGTGAACGTGATAAAAAAAAAAAAAAGCCATGGCTCGGCTTACTGAAATAAATTTCAAACGCACTGCAGGCCTCAGAAAGCTGAATCAGCACCTCAGCAAATAAAACCTATTCATCCACATCTTCATAAATCTATGCTTTACTGCTGCACCGCTGCATTAGACTGCATTAACTCCAGTAAGATCTGCAGTTTTGGCTCCTCCTATCTGTGTCCTGGAGTTTGATTTTTTAAAGAGTCAATTCAGAAAGATCTGAAAATTGAGATTCCCATTTTAAAAGTCAAAGTTCCTCTTAAAACAACAGCTGTTGCTAAGGTGTTTGAATAAATGAAGCACTGCCAGATTCTCTTGGCTAATTGTAGTTGCCATGGTGACTAAGCAAACCAAGTAGCTAATAATTTTGTTTTTTAGACGTTCGAAGAGAACGTCTGGTTGTAAGGTGATGGTGTTTTAACCACAGATGTAAAAAGCTTTATTTACAACATATTTTTGGTATCCAAAGAGTAAAAAAAGTGTCTAAAAGCTTTAGTAGTTATTCAAAAGAACAGTTTTCTTAAACAATTATTTCCTGGACACAAGCAGCAGAAATCATCTTCTACAGGAGGTGGATGGACCTGTTGCCCTGACAACCTGATCTTGGATAAGCTGCAGACAATGGATGGATGGATGAAATTATTTCACAGTTTTGTTTTTTTATTTAATTGTTTTAACTTCAAGTTCATGAGAGTGTCTAGAAACCTTTGATCAATTATCCACAGTTTTCTGTTTCCCTTATTTCTTCTAGCCAGTCTTCAAAATGGGGAAGATGAGCGAGCATGCCAACCAAACAACACATGTTGAGCTACCAACCTAACTTTGATCAGCTATTCTGATGCTTTCTTTGATAAGTGAAATTTGATACAGTTTGACGATTAAAAACATAAAGCTGAGCACCCAATGACTCAGATGAGTGATGACTTTAGTCTGTTTTTAACAAAAAGATATCTACAGACTAAAAGGTGCTGAATATAGAAAGAGAAAAACCATTTGCTATTAATGAAAGACCAGTAATGCCACAAAAATCTTTTTGCTTTTTTAAAACTTTTTCCACACAAAGCTAAATGTAATATTTAAACAAGAGTTGTTTGCAATCTAAAATAAAATGTATTTCTTTCATAATTATCAATAGTTGCAGTGCAGCAGCTAAGAAATTGAAGTGTTATGTTCCTTTCCGCAGCTCAGGCTGGGGTTTTAAACCAGGAAGTAGTGCCTAGATTTCTCCAAACCACAACTAGACGTGCTATTTAGCAAAGAGAAATCCAACCAAGCATCACCCAGTTTGGGCAACATTGTGTAAATAAAATAAATATAGTTAAAAATATTTCAAATGTAAGTAGTTATATTTTCTTAGCACATCAAAACTGACTAGATGTAGCAGAACATGTTTTCAATTGAATTCAAAAGTATTTCACTGATCCCTAAATTAAATTAAATGTTGTTGTAACTCATATTAAGTTTCTTCTAAGAGTTATTGTAGATGCTGATGACTGTTGGCAGGAAGGATCTCCTGTAGCAGTCTGTATTACAGCGAATCTGAAAAAGCTTCCGACTGAAATCACTCTGTTGTCATACAAGAGTTTTATACAACAGGGCCGGCCATAATTTTCTCGATTTTATGAGGAATCCTTCTTTGCACCGTTATCTCTGGGTCGTTGAGAGCAGTCTCCAGATCAGAACCAGCACTCTTTACCCGGTTGTTTTTTTTTTTTGTCTTTGATGCTGCTACCCCAACACATGATGGCAGAAGAGATTAAACTGTTTTCCGGGTGAACAGCGATGCTATGTCTCGCCTTTTCTCGTGTCTCTTATCATTGTGTAATAGTTTGAAAATATTTTCAGAAAAGTAAAAAAATAAAATTAAGGATTCTAGTATTTAAGCTTTCAAAGTGTTTGACTGCATCACATTTACACATTTGTTATCTTTATAAATGCTTCACGTTTGTTAGTGTCGCATGTCTGTTCATGCGCAAAAAAAGCAGCACGATGTGACAGCCCGCTTATAGTTTTTTTTTTCTGCGTGCAGCAGAAAGCAGAAGTCGAAGAAAAGTTTTGTAGCACCAACACAATCTATTATTGTGCAAAGATTCAGCCACAGGTGGGAGGGTCATGTGATCTTCATCCTAAGCCTTCCTCTGTCTTCCTGCTTCATCACTCCTTTTATTTTTTTACTTCTGCAGCTTCTATGTTGCAACAATCCTCGGACATAAAATGACCCATTTAAAGAAACTAAACTACGGAAACATTTGGACGTAATCACACAGTGTAAACGAGACACAAAGGAGGTGAAGCAGATACACAACAGGTATATGAGCATGGCAGGGACTCAGATGGGCTGTTTTTCAGTGCTTGATAGCTGTGCCAAGACCGGAAACCAAACCCTTCCCCCTCCCCCCTTGTAAACAAAATTACACACACATACACAGTGCTGTAGAAAGCCAAAGAGTGTAACTGGAGGCAGCAAAGTGAAAGTAGCCTGTGTCAGTGATACAGCCCACTCAACCTGATGGGACTGGGCTCAATGACGGCCTGCATGACAAATTCATGAAGAGAGCGTTACTCCTGCTTAGAGTCAGGACATTATTCAGTTTCTGCTTTTCCTGATTGCGTGATACGAAACAGAACAGCCAGTTTCGTCTTCGTCTTGCGTCTTAATTTCCTGCCTTCCTTTGTTTATTCTTTACGCCTGTTTTTCCTGCTGTTTTCACTAAGTGATGGAGTCCGTGAGTCACACCAGAGACCCGAGACACAACAGGGAAAGGAAGTTGACTGGGGCTGGACAGATGTGAGATAAAAATGTAACGGCAACAGACTCATTAGCCAGGACACATGTACAGAGTCAGGGGTCACATGACCACATCCAGGACAGCTGATTGGCTCAGCCACAGGTGGCGTGTGTTAAGTGTCCGTTAGGTCCTGACCCAAGCAAAGTGCTGCACAGGACACTCCACCGCATTCTTTTAAGTCTCCCAGTGCATCTGCATCAGTCCCACCGATCTGTCTCCCCCTCTCCTCACTTCTTCCTCATTCCCGCTGTCCATCCACCACTGCGTCCCACCCACCCGTCCTCCTCCCCTGCCTGTGACATTTATTTATAGAAGCCAGCTGTCAGCACACAGTGCAGCCCCCTGCAGTCCTTTAGCACATCACCCCCACCCCTCAACACAAAGCACTCACAAAGGCTGAAATGCACTAGAAACTGAAGCTGGTTGAAGCGAACAGTGACTCTGCACTTCATGCTCTTGCTAAAGCCGCCAAATCCACACATCACACCGACTGCGTTGTCTCCTCAGCAGCACAAAATCACTGTTCTTCTCCTGTGTTATTAACTGCAGCTGCTTGCCGACGTTAACGCCACAAACGAACGACAAAACACTCAAGTAACCATAACACATTTTATGAGATTCGTCACATCGTGAGTCACCCTGAAGGTCTCTCAAAATAACGTCTGATGTTCAGGCATTGTTGAAAAGTGGAGTTCCTTGTGATGACAGGACGTCCCTGGAGGTTTCTTTATGGCTATTTAAGGTCAGTGAGGCCTTGTCTTTATTTAGTTCAGAAAAATATGTCGAAAATGTGACTTTTTTTAGCCCATACATCCTGTATGTATAAACAGCCAAAGTCAGGCTTGGTTAGCCAGTTTGATAATTTTTTAAGAATAGAAAGATGCCTTTCTGTAAACGTCTTTCATTTCTCTACTGTATTTCTGCCTTTTTTTAGATGGAAGGCAACATTGCTCACACCTAAAAAAAGATGCTTATGCAATGAAAGGACTTTTAACCTCATGAATTGTTGATATTCAGGCAGCTTGTGGTCAACAGACTAAAGTGTGACGCTTTAGTCGACCTGCAGAGTAGTGAAGTAACTAGGGATGCACAATTAGGCCTGTCACAATAACAAATTTTCCTGGACAATAAATTGTTCCAGTAGTTACTACGATTAACGATCGTTGTCTTGAGATAATTTTCAAGTAATATAATGGTAATGCCATTATAATGCAAGAACACGTTCAAAAAACTTAAAATTCTAATGAGCATTTAACACTGGAACTGGAGGATATTTTGAATACTCAAAATAAATAAACAAATCAACAAAAATAGCAAACAAAAAGAATTATAAAGTCTCTATAAACAAAACCGGGCTTAAAAAAAAGGGCCGGTTGAGACCAAAGCACCAGACTGAAGACTTCTGTCATCCAGTTTTTGGTAGAAAGAGAGAGAAAAAAGACAATTTATTATGCAGTTAATTGATTTAATTCTAGTAGATGGAAACACATCTAATAAGTTTGAAAGGTTGTAAAAGTTTGCTCAATTGGATGGAAACATAGCTAATGGTGACTGAGAACCTACACCAATAAAACCATCATGTCACTGGACATTTAACGTTTTAATGGTCAATATTTGGAAGGTGTGTGGAGAAACCATCAAAATGTCATAATCTCCATACAGTTAAAGATTAAGTTAGTTCTCAACTCCTAAATTGAAGTTAATATTTATCATCAGACCGTCTGTTCTTGGTTGGCTTTGGTTGCAAAAACTCCAAAGAAGGTTTCTGTAAGCGAGAAGCAGAAAGTGACTGCTGTCTGGTAGAGCTGTGGTTAATCAAACCATCAATAATACTGCCAGTATGACTACTTGCATGATAAAAAATATATCATCTCGCAATATCAGAAATAGGATAACATGACACTTGGGTCCTCGAGAATTAAAGCAGTGTGTTGAGTAAGTAGCACCTTAAAATAACAATCCACCCCCATAATATTAAAATGACCTGGTTATAAGAGGATGCATCTTCAAAAGCATGTTTTAAGATGTTAAAGAAAATTGTTACCAACATAATAACAGCACACCACAGACAGACAAAGAGAGGAGGAGACACAAAGAGCGGGGTATGTGCTGTCCAAAGGTAAGCAAATTGCACAACAAAGCATCACTGCTGTGATCATAAGGTGTGCTTTGAATAATAGATACATGGAGTGGTTTATGGAAATTAGTCATGTCATTACAGATTGTTTGGACATGATTTTGATGCTTTTACAGACAGTGTTTATTTCTTTAACTGAAGGTTTGTCTATATTGTTGGTCTTTCAAATGTGCTTATAAAAAAATTGGAGTTAAGAGAAAGCTTCAGTCTGTCTATCCATCTGCCTCTGCACAGTACCATTGCTTTAAATGTATTTGTTAGAAACTTTTGTCATGTTTTCAAAAGCAGCCCCTGGAGAAAAGCGACCTAGAATACTTCGGTGTATGCTTCCAACTTTCACAAAGCCTCTGTCGATGTACCATGACATTGCTTTTCAAGGGTCTATTTACAGACAACTTTATGTGCAATATGTGCTAGAAAATTAAAGAAGCAAAAATGACTCAACGACAGATAAAAATCTGCCAATTTTGTCTGCAACAACTGGGTCAGGTACTGAAAAATGCAGCAAAACCAAGAACTCTCAAAGTTTTTTGATCTGCAAATGCAAATTCAACAAGACTTAAATTTCTGTTCGGTGAAAATCTAATAAAAAAATTAGGGGCTTATGCCTTAATTTATAAATCGACCCAATGTTGTACTTTCAGCTGGATTCCAAACTTATACCTATATCAAACGTGAAGCTTCTTCATTTTTAGTACAAATTTACGCTTGTTTTGTGTTTTTTTCCCCCTATAGAATAAAAATTAAAATCTGTAAAGAAATTTGGCATTTGTTTTAGGATAGGAAAAGGCCTTATTGATGCATCTCTGTGGCAAATAAAATAAGATGGAAACATATTTGTGAGCACTGAAAGAAAGGAGCTTTCCTCGGCTGCAATTTCAAATACAATCCATCCATCCATCCATCCACCCATCCATCCATCCATCCATCCATCCATCCATCCATCCATCCATCCCAACATATAGGATCCTCACAGGGTCACAGAAGTGTAGGTTCCCAAATACAATACCCATTTTTATTATACAATATTTTCTGGAGATATCATAATATAACCCTATCATAACCCTATCTGTTTGGCATACTTTTCTTTAACTTTACCAACCTTAGAAATGACATAGATTATGATCCAAAGCTTGGTCTGAAATGTAGATTGATTGATTATTTACCATTTGGCCAAAAGTTATGTTTTGTTTCTCTCTATATCGAGCCAACCCTCCGATTTCATTGTCCATAATCCATCAGTTTTCTATGTCAGCCCCCCAAGTAGAGATATAGTGGGTCAAGGACAGTCATCCCTCATCATCTGTCAGTTGACTGATAAGGTCTTGAACTACACTCAGGCTGGACCCACAGTCTCTCAACAGATCGCCCTGCCTCCTCTTCCCCCCCTGACAGAGCGACTCTGGCTCAACTCGTCCCCTCGCCTGAGGCATCGCTGCCTCTCATTTCACTCCTTTCTGCCTCCCTGCCAAAGAGACTCTGAACTGGAAATCGGGGAAGGAGAAAAAAAAAAGGAAAAAGTGGGTAACTTAAAGCTACAGAAGCTGATCGTATGAAATGATTAATATGATTAATCGTAATGAATCAATTTAGCAAGCGATTAATCGTTAACTGAAATCGTTTGCTGAAAGAAAATACTCAGAGCAGTAATTAAGTTAAAACTGCACGAAAAATATATAAACATTTTTTAATTTAAAAAAATAAATAAATAAATCTTGATATGTTCTACCCAGAACTCCTCAAGTGACAAAGTTTTAACTTCACCCGGCTCAAATATCCTATCAAGTATCTTTTGCTATCCGTTATTTATCGGTAAATACAAAAACAATCAACAGATCAGGCTTACGTTTACTGGTGTTATGTCAAGCAGAAAGGGCTAAACTTTTCACATGTTGATGTTAGAAGTTTTTTTAGCTGCGCATCTTTTCCTATAAATGATTGTGCTTTCGCTAAATCTCATTGCTAGCTTATTAGACTTGAGGCACAATTTGCATCTTTTAATGTATTTCTAATATTGTATAAGGGAGTTATGTGGTTTAAAAAAAAAATCTGCAGAATGTTCCAATTCTTTATCCGATTAATCGTCAGAATAGCCAATAGATGAATCGATTACTAAAATAATCATTAGTTGCTGCCCTATGTGAGACATCAGTCTGAGTAAAAGCATCATCTTCCTCTCATTCCAGTCGTTTCTATTCTCCTTTCTATTCTGACTCGACTGCTAGTCTTTTCCAGAAGATCTCCACGTTCACTTCCTAGAAGCAGGCGACGAAAGAGGACAAGAGGTGAATGGACTCTGCCTTGTTGGCCTGTTGCATAAGAAGATAAATTGGGCCAGTGAGTCAGGATGCTGGCTCATGTGTGGATCTGTTAAATCAGGCCTGCTCTCATTCGCCTTCTTTCATTTATTTTGGCTCGTTCTAGCTTCGATCTCGTTCTGGCTGCCTGACGACGTCACTCTGGTTATCTCGGAGTACCTTTAAACCCAAACCTGTCACAGATGCCCTCTGGTTTTAGGGTAAATAGGATTTGCCAGGGCTAATCCAACAGATGACCAGTTTTAGACTATATATACATGTGTGGGTAAAAATAGCCCATTCATCTGTGATTAACAATTATAACAATCCAATCTGAAGTGCCTTCTAGAACATCTTGACGCTTCAAATCCACTTTTTGTCTTCAAATATTATCAGCGACCCGATAATCCGTTTTAATACATTTGTTTTTTACTTTACAGTGTGGATTATCTGCCTCTATAAAGAGAATGATGTCATTCGCCCTCCTGTCTTGTTCTTAACAAGGTGGAGAGCGGACAGCTGCCACTGAGGATAAAGATTGAGGGTTTTAACTTTGGCATTTCTGCTTGAAGTTGTTTGTAAAAATGGGATATTGGGCTTTGCTTTTCTTCTATGCTTTATATTTCTGTCATTTGTTTCACCATGTCAAGTTTACTTAATTTTTTTCTCTATCATACAACCAATCACTTGCAAGGTGTCTTCTTGTTTATATTTCCCACTAAGTCATGCTGTTTTTATATTGTTGGGCTTTTTTGTGTTTTGTAGGGTCTCTTCTTTTATTTTTTTCAGCTTTTCCGAATGTTATTATGTTTATGTTTTGCCAGTGTTTTTGTGTGCTGTTCCCAACGTTTATCTTTAATCCGTTTCCTCCAAGGAGTTATTGCAGATCAGCTGTCGTCACGCTATCTATCTGCGCCCGGCTTATTTTTGCTTTAATTAGAAGGAACAGGAAAGGTTTCTAACGAGAAACAGCAACAATAAAAGCAGCCTGGTTGTGGGAGGGAAGCTGCTTTATTTTGTAGCTGTGGAACAAACCCTCAGATTACACAGCATGCCACCTTATGACCATTTCCCCCAGAGGGGTTTTCTCCGCTGCATGTCTCGCCACATCTTTGCTGACCCACTGAAAACAAAAACGCTTCCAGCTCACGAATGTTGAATCACGCCAGCTTTTACTGACCTCCTTATTTCCCCTTCCTGCCTACATACTTGGTGGATTGCATGCTGGGAAATGAGTCAGCTGTTTATTTGTATGTCTGTAAATAAAACAAAAAATGAGGGATAGGTTCCTTAAGGGTCTCAGATGAATCAGCCCTCCACGCAGACTGAAAAGGAAATGTAAGTGACACGGAGGATAAACAGAGACGCGATCAATAATTGATCCCACTGACAGGAAAGTTTGCAGGTATGTTAACACAGAAACAGAGAAGACGAATGCTTTGAAGCACACTTAGCATCTTTTCTGCTTCGGTTCTGTCATTTTTAGCTCGAAGAACTAAATTTGACATACATTACATTGCCAGAAGTATTGAGACGCCCTATCAAAATATGAAATTGAGATGTGTCATTCACCTTCATTTGTAGAGCAGCATAAAAATAAGCATTTAGACCGATTCTACAAACATTTCTGAAGCCATCAATAGCCCTCGGGATCTGAGTAAATTCAAGAGAAATCAGTTCTGTAGTCAAGAGCTCCAGACTTCAACATTTTGAGCCTCATTGTGTTGAGTCAAGAGTATTCAGTATGCTACAGAGCACCAATAGGTTGAAATAGAGGTTAACTGAGGCCTGTTGGTCAAAGAAAAGTGATCAAAATGTCCTTATCAATGTCCAATGTCCACCTCCATTATCAGCATTTCACAACTTCGTACCAAAGGCTTAAAAATAATTTCTGTAATGTGTGTTATTAATTTAGATAAAAGGATAAATCACGTCTTCCGTACATGAAAGAAATTTTCTCTACTTTTTTCTGTTCTGAAGAGAAGTAGATCTTTTGTCAACATATTTGCATCATGGAAAAAGGAAGTCGTGGATTACTAATTAAAAGCATGTAAGGTCATTGTTCAAGCTAAAAAAAGATACATATATAGATAAAAAATATATTATCTACATGTATTTTATAGATAATAAAATCAGGAGTTGTAGCTAATTGTCCAACAACTGATTTTTCTAAATATTTTTTGTGATAATGTGGGATTTTTCCCACCAAATAATGTTGTCATGTTCCGTGTTTTTCTGTGTATTTATTTATTGTTTTCTGCGTCCGTGAGTCTCTTCGTTGTCCTGTCCTCCCCTTGATTGTTCCCAGGTGTGTCTCGTTTCTGTGATTACCCTCCCGTGTATTTAATGCCACCTGTGTGTCTGCGTCGCTGTCGGGTCCTTGTCAATGTCTTGTCAATTTGTTGTCAATGTGTCGAATGTGCGTTTAGTCCTTTGTCTTGTCCATTGAATTTACCAGTTGCTACCGGCGTTGAGCCCTGGCTTCTGCTCAGTCGTGCTGCCTGGTTGTGTGGACTTTGTTTGGGACATTCGTTATTAAAATCATTTATTCATCCTACCTGGGTCTACAGCGTCTGCCTCACCAACCCTCACCGCACCACTTCATGACAAATGTAATAAAAAAAAAACATTCAGTGTGAGATTTTCTGTTGCAATAAATTATTTTAAGGCTTTTAATTATGCAAGCCAATAATTAAGGTGGATATTGCTGAATAACAAATCAGTTACATCTGAGGAGAAACAGGATGCCGCAGCATGTGATGATCTTTGACTTTCCAAAAAGAAGGGAATAGATTGTGGCTGGCAGATGGAAAACTCAGTCCCCCCGTATAGTTCACACCAGCAGCTGAACATTTGGACTTAATTTGATTAAAAGCCCGTGATTAGATGAGGCACTAAATTAGAACGGGTCTGAGTGAGTGCTGATGATTCACCACTATATGCACATGTGTGCAGGAGCACCGAAATCTGACTGACAAGTGATGCTGGCGGACTAGAGCTGCAGTGCAGGAAACGCCTTTGTCTATTTCTGAAGAGTGAAAAATTAATATTAATTCCCCGTCAGGCTCCCAGTATAGCAACATGAAGTGACTTTGCATTTCTGAATTTGTTTGAAGTAACTGGTTCAGCTATTTTTTTCTTTTTGCATAAGATTTAGACCAGCAGTTTCAGTTCCTGATCCATAACTGTGGCCCTAAGACTCTGATAAGCCCTCTCACGCTTCACACTTCATACATGACAATTAGTCAAAAACAAAATAATACACCTGCTTGGGGGAGGTCCAGCACATCAGTGAATCCCTGAGGAGACATTAACGCCTCGCTTGTTTATCAAATTGATGTCAAGAGAATCAGAGCAACCGCACACAGGCTCAGCAGCAAGAAAATCCACAATATTAAGTCACATTGGGGACAAATTATTTGTAAAGTTGATTCGTCTGATGTAATATCACAGATTTGAAATTTCCTGTTCATAGCAACCTCATTTTACAACAGCTTTAAATAACACTCCTGAATTACAACATCTACTGAGCGCATCAGCATTAGCGTGATGTATGAAAAGCTAATGGAAACAAAATGTCTTGATGTGTAAGCATAAAAAATTAAATGTATTTCATTGATCAATTTCAATAAAACCACATTCTACTTTTCAAACCATCACTAACTTCAGCCGTCACATATAAAAAGTCGTGCAATAATCAGAAAAGATGAGTCTTTCAGAATGGTAAAAGATTATTCTGCCATCAAATTCAAAGTATAGGCAAGCAGTCATGATGAAAATAAAATATGTCAGTCAACAGAGGCATTTTAATGTTTATTTATTTAAATTTTTTTGTGATTTCTCATGTGTGTGTGAATGTGCGTCGTAAGAGGAAACTTGCACTTAAAAATGGCGAAATGGTGTTCCCTTCAACACCATTTCAGCCTTTTTAGGAAGCAGGAATGTGAGAGCCCGTCTCACTCGCATCTCTAAATCATGGAGATGTGAAGTAATGAGTTCAGTGACAGGTTTTCTGCTACAATGTCCTATGAATTAGGTGATAAAACAAAAACGTCTGCACTCTGTTATATTTTAGAAGAGCTGCTTTCACTTTGTCACCACTGCTGTCTACAGCTGCACACTCGTGCTTTCTTGTAATAAACTCCCTCTGTTATCATGTGGTGAAATGCAGCAATCTGTGAAGAGAAAACTATTTGGAAGTCGGTATACAGTCA
This sequence comes from Xiphophorus hellerii, assembly GCF_003331165.1. NCBI lineage: Eukaryota > Metazoa > Chordata > Actinopteri > Cyprinodontiformes > Poeciliidae > Xiphophorus > Xiphophorus hellerii. Next base: position 14,211,641 of record NC_045680.1, read on the forward strand.
GGTTTAGAAAAACTATGATCAATAAAAGCTATTGTTAAAAAATGTTTTTTCTTTATTAAGAAAGGATTTTTTGTGTGTGAAAATATTTATGATTTCCACAGCAGCACAAACAAAGTAAAGCAAACATGTCCCAAAAGGCCTGATTTCTTTCTTACTTTGCAAATTAGAAATGATTTAAATTTGCTTGCTTGGCTTTTATTTGTCTAATGGCTTCAGTTAACTGTGTTTGTGTCAATGTCAGGTCACAAACCAGAACTAACCAAAGCGATAATGCAGCTGAAGCTAGTCAGGCGGGTCAAGCTTCTTTTTGAGGACAAGTTTATTTGCAGCTCTGCAGAGAACGCGACATCACCGCCTTCAAATTAAATTAACCTTAAAACCATGTCGGCACCTTAAAGTGCAAGGATTTTATGCAAACTGGATGTGTCATGTTGCATGTGTGCGTCAGGCGGTTCTGAATTTGCACGCAGACCTACTTGGCTCACGGTTCAAGCTGACAGCTGGAAGACATATGGTTGTCATTCATAATACAGTAGCCACACTTATTGCAACACGGCGAGAACGAGGGCTGACACTAGAGCGGGTGAGAGTAACTGTGAGAGCCAGGTTGATTTAAACTGATGAGAAAAGACATCCGGACCAACTATTTATCTCCTAACTGCAGCATATACCACCGGTGTGTGTTGAGGTTTCAAAGTGTGTATGTTATGGTTCAGGAGAGCAGGTGTGTGTACTGTTGTTTACACCACTTGACATTTTTCACATGCTGCCACATTTGAGCCAAAACATTTATTTTGTTGGGGTTTTATGTGAAAGACTAACACAAAGTAGCGCATAACTGTGAAGAGGAAGGAAATTTCTATTATTTTTCACAATTATTTTTTAATCCAATCCAGGTCCTCTTACTTTGAGACCCCTAGATGGTACTTGGCAATTTGGGTTAAAAATAAAATCTCAAATTTTGTTTTAAACAAAATCCGATTTATAATTTTAATCGACTAAAACAACTTACAAATGACATATCTTTAAAAATGATCTTTATTTCAATAATTTCTTTTGTGAGTTGACCTGAAATTCAAAGTCTTAAAAGAAAGAAGCTATTAAAGACGTTTGTTAAAAAAGATTGTAGTTCTTGGCTAGCATCACTTGAAGTATGGAAATCAGAGGTGTGCATTAGTCAAAAAAAATCCAGATTTTCCAACAATTAAATCTTCAAAAACAGAAAATTTGATTAATTGATAAACTAGAATTATAGCCCATCCCTACCACTAAGTAAAACATATTGCTTTCAAATCTTACATAATTCATAAAGCCGCCTGTTTAGGTTTTAATAATAATATAAGTCCAGTGTCCTATGCCCTGGCCCCCTTGTGAGAATTTTATAAGTTCATTTATCTCTGCAGTTGGGTCTTTTACAAACTGAATTATGACTGGAAAAAAGCTAACTACATCTAAATCTTGCAGCAGCATGAATCATTTTCAGCTTAAATGTAACTGGAAACATTACAAGTCTTGTATGGAACTTTATTCTTTTGACCTTCGAAACAAACCTTTCAAAGGTTTTCTAACTAGTCTGAAGACTTTCTGACATGAAGAAATTAATCAAAAGGTCTCATTCTCAACCACTCGATTTGCACTAGCTAAGCTTTGCGGTTATGCAAACCCCAAACTGCACAGAGGATGGGGACAGACAGGGAGGACAAGACACATGAGCAAGGAGGGAGGGGAGGTGCGATGATTTGTATATTCAGAAAAGGACAGAGATGAAAGCCGGCTGTCCAGACACTGCACTCTGCATGAGAGGGATTCCATACAAGTGTTGCAATTTCTTTCACAGAGAAAGAGAAAGTCCATCTGTGAAGTGGGAAACTCATCTAATTGCTTCCAGGGAATAAAAGGCTCTTTAGATCTTACCCATAACTACAGTGCAAGAACAACAAATCCACACAATTATGGTACGCAAGCCATAAAACATGATGTTTTCCTTCCAGAAAGAGAGTGAACTTCAGCTACCTCTGACTACTCAGTTCTCACTTGATGATAAAAAGTGTCCTTGATAGAGGAGATTCATCCACCAAGCTAGGCGCTCACAGTTACAGTGCGTTCTGGCCCAGTCAAAGGCTGTCCGCTGAGGGTGGATAGAGAGAAACAAACAAAGGAGCAAGAAGGAACAGAAGAGAAGAAAAAAGACTGGGAGGGAGACCGCAGACTCAGAGCTTCATGTCGGATTCCTGCTGACCAGAGGAAAGTCTGACTGTCTGCAAACAGAGCTGATTCATCCCCATGCGTTGCAATGTATAAACATCCCTGTTGCAACTATAATTTAAGGAATGCAGGACTACTCTCTGTTAAATTATTAACCAAGAACATCACATTACAATCTGTGAACAAAGCTCCAGGCTGTGGTCAATCTACGGCAGAGGAATAAGGTCATCTATGGTGCTAATTAACAAAGTTCTCATCAAAGTTCCTAAGTGTGGTTGTCCAGACTCAAAATGACTGCATTTGTGGATGTCATTTTTTCAATTCCCACAGTGAAGCAACAAACAATGTGTTATATAAACCTGGGTGACAAGTTGTTAAGAGTTCAACATCACATCTTACTGAAAAACTAGAAAAACAATTCATAACAGTCCTTTTAACCCGAGAAAGGAAAAAACAGCGGCCATATTTAAAAAGTCTGTTTATTCATTTAAGCCACTTCAGCTCTGCTGAGTTCACATGTGGCTGGAGTTTGTGTTTATCAGCAGGTAGGAGGTGAGTGGGAGCAGAGTGGGCTTTCAATTATGAAACAAAGCTCAAAAAACAACACTTTTAAAACTGGCTTTATAAACTTGAACGAAAAGGTCAGTTTATCAGCAGCCTTCAGTAGGCCATCATCTTTTCACGCAGTGTAGAAAAAAGATCCAAAGAATTGGGAAAAGACGTTCACCTGTTGTGGTTTGACCCTGAAAGGATCATTCATCCTCAAAAACTCTTCGATGTGGATGAATTAAAACGATTCTGCAAAGATGAGTGGGTCAAATTTCCTTCACAGCAATGTGAAACACTCATTTTCAGGTATCAGAAAATCCTTCATAGTGTGTGTTGTCGTTAAGGGGGCAACAACCAGACATTAGTGGCCCGCAACCTTTACAGTTCAAGGAGCTATTTTTACCACCAGTATAACTTTTCAGGTTTTTTTGGGGGGGTTTTCTGACAGCTTCACATGGTAATTTTCTACTATATTAAATTTGTTGCAATTGTTAAGGAGTCAACATTTTATTTCTATTTTTAGGTATTAAAATGAACACTAATATAAGATGTTAGCAAATATTCCACTCGGTGTTGATATAAAACACCTAATTTGTAACCTAACAACAAGAAAAATAGCTTGTTTTAGCAAATGCAAAATCTGAAGGCCATTGTTAACATATCTATATTTAAATGCAGTCGTTGATTTTTCATCGTCTTCCACTTGCACTCTGGAGCTGCAGGCAGCAGAAGCCTGGCGTAGGGATTTTCACACAAAACCGGGTCAACTCGGACTCTGCTTTTTCGCCTACATGTATAAAAACTCCTCATTATCTTTGATGCTTTATATGTGACTAAAAAAAACTTTGTAAGGAGAAAAATTCTCTTTATTGCGCTGTGTAATTTTACTCTTTGCATGCATACACGTCTTCAGTCTACGGTCATTTCCAGGTGACTGATATGTGTCAACATGGCATATAGATGGAAGCCAAGATACCTCATGAGAACTTTCTAGAATTAATCAATGTAAATCGGCTCACCTGTTAGTGGTTTTGACACTGAGGTTGATCAATATCTAGGATTGCTCCAGATCATTTATTATAGTGACAAGCTACATTAACTTCAGCAAGCCTGTGAAGTGCAGGACAGTTTAGTGAAGCCATAAGTTCTGTGTATGAACTACAAATCAAAAGCCAAGGTGGAAATATATTGCATGTCAGGTGATGGCCTAAATGCTGCTCATAATGCATATGATGCAGCAAGAAATTAGATAGCTGGGCCACAGAAGAAGAGAGCTGACAACAAACTAATGTAATAAAAACTCACTATTGCTTGCAATCAGTGTCAAAACTACAAGCAAGCTTTATGTGTGTGGGCACTTTTGGAAGAATGGATATCACTCCCTGCTAACCACAATCCCCAGAATCAGGTTTCTGCCTGTGGCTCTAATGTGCAACAACCTAATGGAAAATGAATCTGGGATCTGTGGTTGGGAACGCCATGGACCCAGAGGATGCTTTCCGAACTAGGAGAACAACAGAGAGCCGGCCCCATTCGCCATCCAGCTCGGTGCAGGAGGATAAGCTCTGCGACAAAGCTGAAGCTGCAAAATTACCGCTCGGAGAGGCACTTATGAGAATGGTTGCAAACTGCTGCCACTGACACAGCTTGACTGCAGAGCACACAAAACACAAGCAGAGTGATGCAGGGATGCAGGACGCAAACGTTTAGAAAGTGAGCAGACGTCAAAGAGCATATGTCCTTTCAAACTGCATATGGATGTGTATGGGTGAATATGCAACTATGTTAATGATTGGCTGCTGGAGCTGAGTCAGCAAGCGAGGCCCTTCAAGCTCACTTCTACTCTGCCGTGCTCTTTCTAACTCCTCTTCATTTGTTCATTTAATCCCCCAGACTATTCCCCTCCTCTTCTCTGAACTCTACTGTATTTTCTTCTCTATTTTTATTTTTTTTAATGAACGTTTATACTTCCTGTTGAAGCAACGTGCGGCTTCTTACGAACTGCTTCTACACTCTCTAGAACAAGAAATAGCATGCAGATACAATGAGCACTTTGTGCATCTGAAACCATCCTGCATCTGTACACACAGATGCAAATGTTACACCATCGGTCAAATCATGCAAGCAAATTTGAACACATCAAAAGCTGCGTGAGCTGTCTCAAAATTGTGCAGAGCAGAGCTAAAAAGAAAATGAGGAAGGAGTCGTAGCTGGGAACTCTAAGTGTAACATTTACATGCTAGTTCCTCTGAACAGCTTTTCAGCTCTTATCTTAAAAGTCACATTTATTTTTTCTTTGAACTGCCAGTGTTACAATGCTGCCAGCTGACGAGGAAGAGCATGGTGAGGATGCATGATTATCTTACATAACAGTGGCTTGTAAAAGAAGTTATTCGACCTGGATGTGTGATGCCGTGCCTCATGCAGCCATGCATCAAAGCAAATGTGAAACACCTTTGTGGGAGACAGAGCGATAGCAACCCCCAACGAGCTGCTCCCCAGCAGACTCAACAGATCAGCTCAGTCACATGTGAAACGATGGCAACAAATGGAAGTCCCTAATTTAATGGATTATCGCATCCATGTTTGGGTCAAAGCTTTGCCACTTGAGTTATCTTAAAATCCTCCATCAAAAAAGCCCAACGATTTAGTTTTCTATGTGTACTTCCATTACAAACAAGTCAAGATTTCTTGCTCTGACATGTCTCTATTAACTGTTGTTTCAGACTCCAGACTGAGAGAAAAATTAAGGCGAGTCGGTAACCCGCTGAAAAAAACAGAAGCACTTCCTGAGCAGGGGAGAGTGATGATTACAGTACATGATGTGCATCTTAAGTTAGTCAACTCATCAAACCAAACTCAGAGTCCTGTAAGTAACTGACCATGAAACGAATAAAGTTTTTATTGCCGCTTGGCGGACAGACTCTGTGGAGCAACAACCTCTGAAATTATGACTTACGGTATCTTTATGAATACTTTTTATCTAATGAATTGGTCTTTAAATTTGAAAACATGCAACACCCTCTAAAGTTACTCACAACTTGTAAAAAGACTTTGTTGTTGTAGGATAGACTCACACTGCTTACAATTACAGCTGTTTAAACACAGTTTCAAGAGATAGAGTCGATTGGATCAGGCAAGCTTTTTACTTTGTGCGCAGTCCGGCAGGGAAGCACTGAACCTGCTCGCTCTTTTACTGGGTTTTTCTTGTGGAAATGACCGTCTGATGGGACAACCCCCACCTTCCCTGCTGTCCGACCGTGACATCTGCCGCTCTCCTCCTGAACGTTGTGCTAATACTAAAACTTTTTATGTTGTTGTCATGTTTGACTTATTGAGTCAATAAGTTAAACATGCTATGTTTAAGTTATTATGTTTTACTGTTTGTCATTTTGTTAGGTGTAAATAAATTAGATAGAAGCAGGTTTTCCAGTTAACATAAATCTTCCTCAATTGAATGGCATGTTCTCTTGTCTTTCCCATTTTAACAAGTTGCAGTCAAACTGTATTTTTTTGTAACTCAGTATAAAATAAAATTAAAATGTTGCTTTAAAATTTTAAATACTTTTGTGTTATTAAACTGATCAATTATCAACAAATAACATTCATATGTTTCTGACCCCAACACACATTTGCTTTACTTAGCAGGTTCCCTTATTTTTCCCATTTTGAAGAATGACTAAGAGAAATGAACGCATCACATCAGAAATTTACTGCAGGGACGCTGGAAGTCATCTATTACTGATGAAACGTTTCCACAAACGGTCATCAACTTAGAGTGGCAATAAATGTGGAGCGCTCTGTAATTGCCGTTGATATTTTAACAGCGTTCCCTATTCTTTAAAATTCAGTTCATACTAGTGCAGAAGGTACAGCAGGTTCGGTTTTGACAAAAAGTCTAACAGAATTTTCTGTGAATCAGCTAATAAATGTTTGCAGATGAAGTTTCAAGGTCTTAAAACATCGAAAGAACTTTGTCAACTAATGTCCAAGTTATCAGTCAGCAACTATAGGTTCTTATGAGCTCTAAGGATGTGCATACCTAATTATCTATGATGTAATTAACCGCACTCGCTTTATTCCATTAAAGAAACCATAGCAACCGCACATGTCAATACAGTAAAAACCACACCATCAATCTTTAGAAGGCAGCTATTAAACACATGTTTATTTGTCAGTCTCCTTAATGAGAAACAATCTGGTTTTGTTTCAGGCTAGTGGGATGTGTTCACAAGAAATAAGAACACAAACAATCTACTTCTGCTTCCCTGACAACTCACTTTGGTTTTATAATGTATAACAATAATACTGTAACTGAATTAGCTCTGCATGGCTGACCTACTCTGAAACCACCCGCCTCATCCCTAACATTCGCCCTCTCCAGTTGGATTTGACATGAACTCAATAACAGGAAGTTTAGGCACTAATTACCAGTCAGTCTGATAATATCATAAGGGTGATGGTAAGGCATGATTATATACTGTAAAAGATAAAGCAGGCCTCATTCAGAGTTTTTTCAGTCTGGATTTGCCCTGAGATCCTGCATGATGCTCTCTACCATCTGTATCTCAGAATAAGGTGCCACATCCAGGATTTCTGTGCAGAGAGGAACCTTGCTTGGCATAAACTAACAGCAGAAAGAGGAGGGAGGGACCCGGGGTCTTGGATGGGTGAGGAGGAGAATATAGAAGATCTGGGCAGAGGTCCAGTTCTGTCAGAGGACAGCTTGAGTGTCTGCTAGACAAAGTGGGGTGAGATTGCTGCTTTTAGAGTTGTTGCAGTTCTGTAAGCGCATATATCCAAGCAGGCCATAGTTTTCCAGCCGCACCATTTGATTTCTCTAAAGACGGTGTTTGATCTTTTTATAGTATGAAGGGATACTTTGATTGCTGCAGTAGCTAATTTTCTGGTGACTGATTTACCTCCAACAAATGACCACAAAAAGTGCTGTACCAATTCAAAACTAAATATAGGTGACAAGAAGTTCCACTTCAAAATCAGTCTCCGTTTCTGACATTTTAAACTGATCTCATCATGAACACTTGCTATCAACACATAATGCAGTCAGGTGAATCAGGTGTGAAAAGGACACGTCTAAAATATTATGAAGAACTTGAATCAAACAAACTGTTCTTGACCTCAACTGGGTCAGTCAAGCCCAGACCCAGATTCGACTCAGAAGACTTGAAAACTTCTATTCACAGATGCTTTCCAGCCATTGTGACAGAGCTAAAGCTATTTTTCCAAGAAGAATATGGATTGCACTTATAACTTCAGCAAAATGTTGTTCCACATTACTTACACTGAAATAAATAAAGATATTTTTGTATGTATATATACACATTATTTTCACACCATTTCACAATTATTCACTATTTACACATTTGTTTCAACATGACAAAATGGGGAAATTAAGTATGAACATTTGTGAACGTTATTGCACATAAAGCCTTACAACTTCAATATGATTCACATTTGTGCAGCACAGGAGTAAATATGGCCAACGTTTCCTGCCGTGGGTGGCCCCACAGTTAACAAGTGTGAGGCCTTTTTCTCTCACATGCATGACCAGAGCATGTGCATCGCAGCTACACGTGGGCACACACTTCCTTGCCCAGCTTGAACCGACCATCTTGAATGACTCACAGTACCCAAACTAGAGAGTAAGAGCAGACTGTGAATGCAGCAGCTGTGCTATTTGAACGTCTGTGTGAGTCAGGTTAATATTTTCTGACATTATGGTTAAGCTCTCTGGGGAGAGGGTAAGCTCTGTCTTTCCGGCTGTGTGTGTGTGAACATATGTCCTAGCTGTCCTACAAGCACTGCCTCCTCTCGCTCGTGTTTTTCTTGGCATCTTGGAAGCAATGCGCCTTAGAGGAAGGAGCAATGAGTAGGTGTGTGTGGGTGTGTGTGTGTGTGTGTTTGTATTTAGGGTGAGGGAGGTTTTCACCTACCTTAAACAGACTTTCTGTCAGTCTCTTCCTGATTATCGTCCACAAAAAGGCGCAAAAGAAAAAGAGGGCGATTTCGGTCCAGGTGATGTATGCGTTATCCAAGAGGGTCCGTTTGGAGAACTCCAGCCCGCAGTGGCTACAGTCCCTCCATGCGCCCAGCATGGCGCTGGAGCCTCTGGTGATGAGCTCCCAGTAGCCCGGCATGGGCTCGACTTCCACCGGCCCAGCGCTGCCCATCGCTGTGACGACAGAGAGGGTAAAAACCGGGAGAGGTGCCTCCAGCAGAGGAGCAGAGGGAGTCCAGACTGACCGCTCACCAGGCTCGTTGGCTCAATAAAGCACCCAGAGCAAGCTTATCTAACAGGCTTATCCCCTCTTTAGGCGCCTAATTTTTTGTCTCCCAAATTAAGACATGGGCCCATTCTTTGCTCTTGTATGGAGAAAAAAATCTTCGGGGCCAGATCAAACCAAAGGCGGTGATTCGATTTTAAATAGAAATTAAAATCCACGTCAAATTACAGGAAGGGTTTCTTGGCGTTAATCTGACTCATCTGCGGCAAATTGGTGGTTCGTCCCGCTCATCATTCCGCTACGCACACTGCTCATCTGCGGCAGGTTAGCCGCCTAGCTTACAATAAATCAAACGGACAGCGCAGTGGAGGGAGCAGCTTCCCCGCTGTTAGCGGGACCGTTAATGAGTTAACCTTTAAACCGAGCGCAGACACGGGAACACGCAGCCCGGCCAGACTATTGTTGCCGCTGTCAGAGACGCGCTCTCATCTCGGACCGCTATCCGCCTTATATAACGATCCTGAGCCGCTTCATGAGGGAGCGCGGCCGCTCGGAGGCACGGACAAGTTATTCCGGCGAAAATAGAATCAGACTGACATATAACCCGGTATATGAAGGCATGCGTCGTTTCTTCTTCTTCTCCTTCTTCTTCTCTTTCTGCGGCGCTGGTCAACGTGTCCGACGCTGCGTTTTTTTTGACGAGGCGCTCTCAGGTCCACAGCGGAGATCAACTGGTGCGTTCAAAGAAAGGAGGACAGTCTGCGTTTATGGCTCAGCTGCGTTTATGACAAAAAAAAAAAAAAAAACTAGCGTAAGGGCGTGACGTATTACTGGCCCGCTATCTTCTTTATGAACTCTCTACTTAGACCACCGAGGAACCGAAAGGATGGTTTAAAGTGACAGCGCAGAGAAACCCGCTTACAGCGCCACATACTACAGAGGTGTCCAAAGTGTGGCCCGGGGGCCATTTGCGGTCCTCTGTAGGACGTTGGGCGGACCCCTGACCTGCAAGGTTGAGGCAGACAGACACTTTTTCACCTTTTAGGGCAACATTTTATTTACAGATAAATAACATAATCTTAATTTTTATATATATATATTCTCATTTATTAGGGTTTTTTTGCATTTATATTAATCTTTGAGTAACTTGAATCACAGTTATTGATCTGCTATTAGTCAAAAGCAAATCTTGCAGCACAAATAAGAAAAATAAACCAAACCCAAACATGTAGAAACTGTGGGTTTGTCTTATCTTACAAGACCTTTTATTTTGCCTCTTCAATGATTTACTGAGCATTTTCTACAAAAATCTATTTTGTTGATTTAAATCAAATATATTTTTTTTTCTGTTTACTGAGCGGATACAAATGAAAAAAAGTGACAGTCTCTTTTTAAAAAGCTATAAAATATACATTTTATCTGGCCCCTTGTGGTTTCAACTTCAGGATTTTGGCCATTATGGCAAAAGGTTTGGACACCACTGATATACAGGTACAGCAAATATGATAATTTAATTACACAATGAAACTCATAATATATGGATTCATTAGACACAAATTATAAATGAAGCTTTTATTTTTGTTCAATCACTGACATTGCCTTGGTAATGTCACCGCCTTCACTCATGTCTTCATTTTATACTTTGTTTTGTTTAAATGTTGCTATGTTGCTATGCCCTAAAGTGTCTTTTCCTCTTTTTATTTCATTTTATGAGAAACTGTGGAGTACTCACTTTTAACCCAGAAAAGAAATTAGAACAAAATTGGAATCCAGAGACCCAAGTTTATAAGTGACTCGTTAGCTTAATTTTTTTAAAAACTGTATAGTACTCACTATTTAGATCAATATTATACTTCTTAGATTAATTTTTTAGATTATTATGCAGAGAGACTCCTATTATTGCAGCCCATAAAAGGAATTAGAACAAACTTAGAATATAAAAAAAATAATCTTGCAGAACAGGAACATTTAGTTTTTATTACGTAGAAACTATGGACTGCTCATTACTTTTACAAATTTAGAGCATACTTAGAAAGTCCACAGGATACTTAATACGTATCTACCAACCCTGAATAGGAGTAGCTATGTAGTTTATATACTTTGGATAGATCAACATTAGACTATTTTTCTTTTCCCTTTCATTTGTTTTGTTATTTTGTTTGTATTTCCTTTTAATTTGTATAAAGCACTTTGTATTGCCTTGTTGCTGAAAATGTGCTTTATAAATAAAATTACCTTTTACTTTTGTCTTGTGTATTTTGGATTTAATTTGAGAATCAAGATCCAAGAATGTGAGGGAAGAGTGGAGAGGAACAGGATCAAAGCTTCTGGAAGTAAAGTTTGAGGTTTCCACAGATTTGACGACCCATGTTATCTGCTGGTGATCCACTGTGTTTTCTCAAATCCACTCAGTGCATCTGAATAGCTGGACACATGAAAGCACTCTAAAAATTAGCTTAAAAGAGATGATCAAATTATATTGCAGGACTTTACACCTGTCCACAGTTTTAAATACTCGCTTTAATAACCCTGGTATCACTGTGCCAACAAACCTGACTGAAGGTGAGACACCAGACCCAACAATGCAGATAATCTGAAGTAATTGATGTAAGGAGAACCCAACGAAGCACTGAGAACATTTCCAGTAGCTGTTATTTATTCATGGTTATATCCTCATCTTCTAAGAAACTTAATTGTGTCTTTATTTGCAGCAGATCATAATTAAAATAAAACAAAAACGCTTAAAATACACATTCCTTAAAAGAATGTTCATTCATCTTTGGATTCAACAAGCTCTATCTGTACATCCAAAATGACAAATTAAATATTTCAAAGTTGATTTATTTAAGTAGATTTTTACCCATATTAAGACAACCGCTCAGTGTTTTTCCAATCATTTATTAACATTTCAAAGGAATGCTTGTATAACAAATGCGGCTGTCCCTAAAATAAATGTAAATTTGTAGGGCTTGAGGAGGAAGGCAGATATATATATGAATTTTTAGTGCAGTTTAAATACAGCCAAGGTTTTAAAGGGGAAAAAAAAAACATTTAAAAAAAACATATGACAGGGAGAAACAGGGTTATCTTCATGGTCATTTCCCTAAACTCCACTGTTGAGGGAGTTTTGTAGGAAAACAGAAGGTCTATGCTGTAACGGTGGGGGCGTACTGCATTGCTAGTCTGTCAAACTCATTCTCCTGCAAAAAAACAAAACAAAACAAAATAGTTAGAAATCAGAAACACCAAATTCTAGTTAATAAACTGGCGAGTCTGTATCAGTCAGGTTGTAAACCCATTTTAAACATGTTTATGTACGTTTGAACTCTAGTGTGATTGCAACACAAAGTGACAGCAAAGGGTGAAGGTCTAATGCCCTTCTCGGCTTAGATCCAAGGATACTTGCTGCCAGCTTAGCACTACAAACAGTTCTGTAACTATTACAAAACAGGGAAGTTGAGAAAGCATGGCAGAGATTCTTACTTAGAGGATAAGTGGATAAGTATCTTTCTCTAAGCATATAATCCAGCTGTTACCTTGGCAAAATAATCTTTGAGGAAAGGGTGAGCTTTGTGTGCATCTTTCAGCTGGGAGAGATACCGATTGGTGACCTGAGAAAACACAAACACATTATGCTTGGTGTCAGTACAAAGGATTATTAACCAGGAGGAGCCTTAAACAAATTATTACTTCTAGCCAAAGAGACATTTGCATGCATGCTTCTGCTCTTCTACAAGTCTGAAGTAGAAGAGGCTCTGCTGCTGACACTGCCCACTGAACAGAATTTTGTAAAATTTAGACTCTAAACCTAACACAAATAATAATCTGAATAAAATTAATATTTTGCAGCATAGTAGTTGCTTCTTGCAATTCTTTAAGACAAACTGTGTCCTAAAACTAATGCAAGCTGTATATCTGATAATTACTTGGGGTCTGTGTCACCAAACCAACTATTTTAACATCAAAACCTTAATGATCAGTAGACTTAACATTTTTTTTAAGATTATTCTCTAATTACCTTTCCCTTTTCCTTCCAATTTGCTAAGAAATTGTCTCCAAGTTAACCTTGAGGGAGGTGTAATTATCAGTTGTTATCGCAACTGCAGACATGTTAATGATGTGTCCGTGATAATGGCCACCATTCTAGTACACTGCAATCACGTCCAGCAAAAGCAAGTCAGATTATTCTCCCTTTTATCTTATGAACTCTACTCTCACACCACTGAACAGCAGATATGCCTAAGTGATTGGTACAAGATGTTAGCAGTAAGCAATGTACTGATTTAATCAAAGCAAACAGAACATTGCTTAAATGTGCATGTTTCATTTAGGGTCACAGAACAGGCATGTCTGTGTGTTCTTTATAGATTTGTCCCAAGGATAGTTATCCAGCTGATGGCTGTCATTGCAGAGACCTCTACGAACTTTGGTCTCACCTCAGGAGGTTTTCCCAGGTGCTGCGTCAGCACTATGAGGTTGATCAGCGTCTCAGGATGACTGCTGTCCTAATAGGGATAAAATAAAATACAAAGTGAGTTATCAAACCCAAATACATAAAAATTATGCATTTTTACATGCGAAAAAACACTTCCAGTCCACACACAACTGGAAGTGGCACACAAAACATCTCTGAATTAATCAGTAAACTATAAAATGTTGTCTTTTTCAGCCATGCAAAACACAAGGGCTGAAAGTCATATCACACCCTTGTTAAGTTCTGCCTGTTAGGTGAGAGATAACATCAATAAAAAACTGTCACTCGGTAAAAATTTAACCTTTTCACATCGTTGAAACGCAAAAAATGCGAGGCTGACTGGTAAACATGAAGCCCTGCAATTAAGCTGCTCAGGTAACGATATTAAAAGTGGACAGGTGCTTCAGCTTAAAATTATGAAACAGATTTTTGGTAAGACCTAACACTTTTACAGATAAAGTAAGAAAAAGTCTGAAATTACTGTACCATATAGAGTAACCTTTTTTTTTTTTTTTGCAGGATTGTTTAAAATAAATGTATTTGCTGCCATCTGCTGGTAAATGACAAAAAATGCATTTTATTTATATTTATGAAACACTGACACAGCAATAGGAAAAAGCTAACAAATCTGACTGATAACGGTTATTTAATGTTTACTTTAGATTTGTACAGACAGACTCAGAAAGCAGCCACAACACAGTTGTCATTATAGAGGCTGCTTAGAGAAACACGTGCTGTAACTGTCCCAAACACCAAATGCTATTCTATCCAAGCACACTACTTATCAAGTTAACTGACAAGTCTATGGGATCACAATAATTTGCATGTTATATTTTGTCTGTAGAGGTAATTTAAAGCAACCAAAGCCTGCTGGATTATTGCACAGTATTACAGACCCTGTCATTAAAACAATACCTGGAGGTAAAACTGCTGCCTCTGCAGCCTCACTGGAAACATACACACAATCTGATGCATGGATAGCTTTTAAATTTAGGTACACTTCATCTCCTCACAGTGTCAAGAGAAATTTACACTCTGTTCAGGATGCCAGCACTTTGAGCTTAAGTACAACATTTCTATTTTTACATTAGATTTTCTAAGAAAAAGAAACACAATGTGACATTTTAAAATCTAACAAATGGAAACATGTTTCTGGAAGTTTGAGTGGGTTAAATTTGAGACACTTTAAAAGACCTTCATCTAACTTTTGAACTTATGTGAATTACCTAACTTCAACACCTAACACCGAGTTCAGTCCTCGAGTGCTACAATCCAGCAACTTTCAGATAGTTAGGTATCAGATAGTTATAATAGGCAAGTAATGACACCCAAATTCCTAATCTATTAACCCAATCAGCACTAAAAGATACATACAAATTATGGAACAAATGTGTGAATAAATGTGCAATTTAAGACCTACCTAGTTGGAATCATTCAAAATAAAAAATTATATAATTTTAAGATCTTGCAAAAATCCTGTAAGAGATCTTTACATAAGCTTAAAAAGTGAAGTTATCTACCTTGAAAAGAATGAGACAGATATAACTAAAAAATATTGTTTCAATTAAAGAAGTAAAAGTGTGATTGCTCCTTTCTTCAGAAACATTTTTTGGTAAAATCTCCAAAAGGCTACACAATTCAAAATTAGATCCGATCCTTTCCACAAAAGAAAATACAATTATAAAGAAAATATCAACGATTTTAACAAAGAGCAGCCGACGACACCTTCTGCTTCAGGAGGCTTTCACTAAATTTTTCTCATTTTCATACAACAATGTTCAGTACATAAACAATCAGTTTGACTAGCAGAAAAAACTGCTGTCTGACCTTATCGAGAGCCTCCTGCAGCACTCCTTCTGCCTCCTCCCACTTGTTCTGAGCCATGTAGCAGGCAGCCTGGCCGTTCAGCAGCAACAGCGTAGACGAGTACTTATCAGACATCTCTTGGAAGATGTAATAGGCGTCCTGAAGCTTCTCTCCACCCTAAAATAACAAGCAAGTGTTTGCCAAACACTTAATCAGACACAGCATTAAAGTTGGCAGCTCATTAAAGAAGACTTCAAATGTTTGCAAATATGAATGTTGCCTATGCTGCTGATGTTATAAAATTAACTAGTGTTTTTTTTCTCACCACGGCAATGTTAACCCAGGCTGTGGCCAGCTGGGTTAGTGTGGCGTCCTCATCCTGCTCCTGCATCTTCTTCAGTTCCTTCCTGTTGAGGAAAGTTCATTGAGATTAGAGAATATTCACAACCAATAATTACCAATAGCTGCTAGAAACTGAGATTTAAAATTAAAATACAAGATTATCTTTTTTTTAAAAATAGCTATTCTTTCAAGTCATCAAAACAAAGTTCATCTTCAACTTCATTGCAAGACCTTTTGTTTATATTTAAGTTTACAGGATGTCAAACTACAACTACGAACCTTGCCAGGTCAACACGGTCCAGACTGAGAAGCACCTGAATGGTCATGGCCATGCTGCAAATAAATTCAGATTTAGGTTCAGTTTGATCCATTTCATAAAAAAGAACAATGTAAACACACTTCGGTGCACAAAACAAAAAGACTCATTGATGCTAAAGTAGATTTTCACATACAGTATTTATATTTATCATAATAACCTAAATGCCAACAAGAAACTGGCATGCATTTGCAGCAAATCTTATTACACAAATCCATAGAGTGGCCTTATAGAGAGAGACTCAATAATCTTTGTGGACAATACCAAAGCCAAACTGGTACTGCTTGATATTTTCTGTGGAGATCAATTGTTATTTAGAAATGTTGAAACGGTACAACAAATAAAGTCTTTTAATTTGCCCTCACCACTCCAGACTTTCTCCTTGGTGCAGAGTTCTGAGCGCAGCGTCCGTGTTCGTCTCATGGTAATAGATGGAGGCAGCCATGAGCAGGAAGGTGGTGTTGGCAGCATCCACACTCTTCGCCATCTTCTTGTCCAAATCAGTAACAATAGCATCCCTGAGCAAAAGCAAAGAGAAAGTTTTGATGGAAATCTTTGGTTTTGGTTTTGTTTTTTGCATCTGTTAGCATCAAACTGGGTATTAAGCTAAAGCTAACAATCACCACAATTTATTATGCTTAAAATGCATTTGTAAAGTCAACTTGAATAGAAAATTTAGCAAAAACTAGGTCAAATGTATAATAGGTTAAGTTTGATCGCTTATGAGAAAAAGCACATTAGAGAGATAAAATACATTAAAAAAGTGGAAAAATCTAGTAATTACTAGGAATTTGTGGTACATTAATAGTATCAAATTCAATCTGTAATCCTACCAGACACACTGCAAACATATGGTGCATGGAAAGTTCAGAGCAAAAGTGTTATCTTGCACCAACAAAAAAATACTAGTTTAACTTATTTCAGAAAAAAGGAGGGGTAATAAAGCTAAATACATTTAAATATGCAGAAAGCAATATTTCTGTATATTTTCTCAAAAAGTATTAGTGATGCTAGTGCTTTTTGAGAGACAAGCAATCGTCAACTGAGGACGATTTTACCTTTTACTCTCATTGGACAGAAACTCTGCAAACATCCTTACGGCTTGGAGCTCAGCTGAAGAGTTGGCCTTGATGTCGTCCAGAACAACACCATACTTCCTCTGGGAATACACAGAAACTCACAGTTCAGGGTGTGGATAAGGCTTATTTTCACAAGAATAAACTCACGATGAGTCTATGAATGGCTAAAAAAACCCAATTAGTAGCAGATTTCTACCTGTCACTTCTTACCTGAGCGATGTACGCTCTGTACAAAAACATGTCTCTTTCAATCTCCTTCTCGGGTGATGACGGCTTAAAAAAAAAATTGGAGATTAAAGTGGCAAAGTCATTCAGGCAAAATGTTTGGAGAAATCATAAATACCAATATTAGTTCGTTTATTAGCATAGCTGCTGTTAGCCAAACGAAAACGAGCACATAATAAAGCAACATATGTGAATATTTTAAGTGTCAACATTAAGCACATACCTTCACCTTCTGCGCCTCGTTAATACATTGTTGATAACTGCCGATATAATAAGCATTTTTTACATCGAATAGCTCATCAACATCTCCCTGCTGAGCCGCCATGTTGACTACTGAAAGTTCCTGACACGTCGCAAAAACACGTCTCTTCCTGCGTTCGACCGAGGATTCTGGGAAATGTATTTTTCAGAAAATAAACACAGAATTCTCGCTTAAAACATCCCTTCCTTTTCCAAATGTGTGTTTTGACCAGTGTTATTACCTAAAATGGGTAATTCATGTTAGCAAATCTCTCTAACGCTCTAAATACCCCAAATTAAGCTCCTCAACCATAGGTTATTATAATTAATATAGCCTATATGCTGTATGTTATAGCCTACATAGCTGTATAAATTATACCACCAGAGGACGCTCGAGCTCTTACATTTCACAAACTTGCTGTGGTGGCTCAGTATGATTTATGCTCTTCATGTTCTAGTGTTTCTGTTTTAAACGAGTGTCTTACGTGTTTAAGATGAAACTAAAGGGTATGCAAGTTTGTAAAGGCATGTGAAAAAAGGGGTTAAACAAGGATAACAAACATTGGGCATTTCCTCAACCTCTTTAATGTGATGGGAAAAAATCCTCTGTCTTGCAAACATCCGCTCATGACTTTTTTTCTACATCCGTATCAGTTGACAAGCACGTTCTCATTAGACATTGTGAATGAAAATCGCAAATGTTGATTTAACTTATTATGTCAAAGTGTGCCATAAAACTTAACGAGCCATAAATTTAGTGATGAGAGAACGGCTGCTCCCCACAGTTCCTGTTCATTGTTCCCTCAGTACCATTTCCTCTGGGAAATTTGGAGCCGTGGGACTGGGACCTGGACAAGCATAATTACTGGAAACGCTAATGGGAAGGAGGGGGGCGGACGCTGATTTTAAATGGGTCTTTTTCTTTTTTGGCCTTACTGGGTTTGCCCACTCCTCTGGTAGCTCGTCTATTGGCCCAATCCAACATCAATCTGCTGAGTAACCAAGTCCCCCCTCAAGTTTGAAACTTTTTTTTTTTTTTACGAAGAGGAGAAGGACTCCGATTACACGAACAGCAGCAAACTTGTAACTGATCTCACAGCCTGCGAGGGAAGAAAACACTATTTTAATAATTCACAAATCTGCGCCTGGTGGCTTTACGGTTACAGAACAGCAAAAGGGTAGTGAGAATTGGACGTTGTTTTTTTTTTTTTTTGGTTTTTTTTATAGCAGGCATCCAACAAAAATACGAGAAGCATGTTGTGAAGCGACAAGGATGAAGAGCTGAGCGACTCTGTTGAGATTAAAGCTTGTCAACTCCCGCGTCTGACCGAAGGTGAGTGCTGTCTGGCGGCCCCGCTGTGATCTTAACGCTCCGCGGGTTTTTAATGAAACATTTCCCACCAAGCAGCAGCAGCAACATTACCCGTAAAACTTCTGTCATCACAGGCCTGGCCCCTAACGACACAAGAGTTGTGTAAATGCGGCTTCGATATAAAGGAGGAGTTCAGTCTTTAGTGAGCGAAATCTAGTTTATCAGCGTGGTTGAAGGCTGTTTGAACGTGACGAACGCCATGTTTATAGGAAGTAACGGTCAACACTTGGATTCAGACATCATGTTGATAAAGACAGCCCGCAGCTGTCTTGGGTGGGAGTGTGTTTGCTCAGTTTACTTGGCTTCTGATGAAAACTGCACTGCTGTGTGGTAAATGTCAGTAATTCACGTTGAAAGCCAGCTCCATGTTTTACCCGAGTCCCTTAGACTCAGAATCTTTGTCTTACAACCACCTAATCAGCAACAAAAAGCTGCCAAACTTTTGAGTTTCTGGGTCATAAAACTGCAGTGCCTTTGGAAGCATGCATACCAATTTGAACCTATTAAAAATTTAACTTATATTATTTACATGGGGTTCCAAATGTGCCAAAAATATTTGTCCTTTTAATATTTCTTCTCCAGTACGTATCTGTTTTAAATAGTAATAATAATAATAATAAAAAACACTGTTAACTTGAAAGTTGAGCATTAAACTCTATAATTTCTTCCTAAAAGTGAGCAGTGCGTTTAATATTTTTACAATGTGGGTGTGTTCTTATATTGCAGTCCTGTTGTACTCAGAACTGGGAAATTTTGTTATTACTTATAAAGGCCGACATTGCATTTCAGTATGGTCATTCCTTACATTAATGGTGGTAAGATGTGGTGGAAACATGTTTTGCAAGACATACGTACATCAGTGGATCTAAAATCAATTTGTAGTGCCTGCAACTCCTAACTGAACAAATTAAAAGTTGTCTTCCTATAGAAACTAGATCTTATAATGTTTATTAGACATACTGCAAACCATATGTATGGGCACTGCCATATTGAAATCCCAACTTCTTAACTTCTAAAGCTGTTACCTTTCGTTTGAAGTTCAACCCAGTTAGTTCTGACTTCCCAGATACCTGGAATGTAGCATTATTATTATTATTATTATTATTATTAAATGACCAAATTATGTTTGGGAATTTAATAATAAACTGAGTAAATGCATAAAGATATGATTTCAATATTTACTTTTTCCTTTGTATATGTCAGCATTATTACAGGATAAGATTTTAAATATCAAAAAATTAGAAATTCAATATTTACATTCAGTTTATGCACCTTTTAATGGCCTTTAAGTAGAAAAAGCTCAAAGTGGCAGCAAATAAGAAGCACAGCTGGCAAATGTGTCTTCTTGAAAGTAACATGTACATGGTTCTGTCTTTAAGGACGAGAACAAAATTAAACTTTTTAGCTAATTCTTTAGCCCACAGTGAAACATGGAGGTGGCAGCATCGCGCTGAGGTCAGGCTTTTTTGTAGCACAAAAATGTTGATCAAAGTTGATTTGATCAAGCAAACATAGGACAATGCTACTGTGGAATGAAAAACAGGCAAAAATGTCTTACATGTGCAAGGCTGGTGGAGACGCACCCCAAAACATGTGCAGCTACAACTCCAGTGAAAGTCTACAGTGGACATTAGGCGGAATGTGAATGCACACACCACACTTTTCAGATTGCATGCATCATTTTCCTTTCACTTCACAATTATGCACTACTCTGTGTTGGTCTTCTACATAAACGCGCAATAAAACATATTGCAAGTTGTGGTTGTAACATGACAGCTTACTACTGTAAAGTGATTTCATTTGTAGTGATTTCATCGAGACCCATCCAACCAACGGCAGATTACGAAACGTTTCATCCCCACCAAAATAATCCTTATGCTTTTGGGGGCTAATCCAAAGTTTACTCCAACCAATGCTGCAGATGGGGGCAAGACATATGGTTGGCAAACAGTGATATGTTTTGTAACACATTACTGTTTACATTGTAAAAGGCTTTCCTCAACAAAACAAGGCCTGTGTGCATATGAATGGCCCCTCTGTGCAGGCAGGGCTCTGGCAGGTAGCAGTTCACATTATCATGCACAGCCCAGACAGACATGTCAAATGAATTACAACCTGGGATTTGGACCCTGGGGTTGGACTCGCTCCGTGCATTAGCTGTGTCGGTGTTGAAAATGATTTGGCGTTTTTCAGCCTACTCTGTATTTCAGTTGCCAGGGCTTCCTTTGTGTCTGGCAGCCGCAGCTGTCAGTCGGCAGAGCTGAGAGAGAAGATGAGAGCAATTGGAGTATTGTTATATATAATAGCAGATATTTTGTGTTTTTTAGGTTTATTTAATAGGAACAGACATAATTCACAGATGTGAAGAATAGCACGTTTCCAATGCAAGTATCATCTCGTTTGAGGTCATCTAAATCAATTGGGTTATTATTGGTACAAATAAATTCCCACCACTCGCAGTCTGTAGATGCAAGACATCACGGGTATGCACTTTGAAGCCTCTTTTTAGTTTAATAAAAATGAGATAAAGGTTAGAGACACGTGCTTTGATGTATGAATGGGGATAATCTTTTAATTTCTTCATTTCTTTGAGATTCAAATCTGTTGCCTCTATCAAAGAACCTGCAGCACATATTTCATTTCCTCTTCTCTGTGGTGCAGTCTTCAGAAAAAAATAACTATCAGGTCAAACCTCAGTGACGGTCAGAAATAGGAATAGAAATAGCCTGATTAGTCAATCTCTACTTGGTACTGTAGAGACGTCTACAGTGTTTTCTAAGATGTGAAGACAATAACATGATAGAAACTAAAGGAATATTACATTTCCAGGGTCAATGCTATGAACTTGTCACAGAAATTAGATACAAGTAAAGTCTTAAGCATGAAAGAGAAAAAAAAAATCAGAAGTTGAAATTGGAAACCTCATAGTCTAGTCTGGTTTTGTTGCACTGATGAAACTCAATGAATTCCTGTAAATGTTTAACCTTTATGTTGTTGGTATGGTTAAGGGATTTTTACTGTCACATAGTAGCAGTGGTGGTTTTTGATATCGGCGATACAGTTTCCCATCAAGGGCGCCATTTTGTTGGAGGGCAACACAAGCACTTTTAGTGATGTTCAGTCTGTAGAGATTGGGGATTGTAAGAAAATATGGCCAAATGGCACTAATAACTCCAAAATGTTTATCTACTGCAACATTTACAATTTAATTTTAAGAACTGTAGGATGCATTTGATTTGACAATTTCTAGTTCAAAATTTACAGATTTAAAACACAGGTTGTGATTTATTGAAACTTTATATTCAAATTCTGAAACGAGGTATGTTTAATGCCTTCTTGGCATCATTACCAAGTTACATTGAGAGAAAAATGAAGACTGTAATGTATTTACTGTAACTCCACAGTGATATTTAAAGTTATTTGTGAAGCATTATTTGTGTGAACAAAAAGGGTTTATTTCAAGGTTTTGTTTTCTGAAAAATATTGTCGAGTTAAGAGGAGGTTCTCGTCCATAACAGCTAAAATGAAAGACAATAATCGGTTTTGTAGTTATTGAAAGTGCTCAGATTTTTTTATGCGTCTTGTTAGAAGTGGACATGACTTCTCTTTGCTCTTAAACACAGTTCAAATTCATTAAGGCTCTGTTATTTTAAGGTCAAATAATTTGAGACAGGACAAATTTCTTTCAATTTTTTGATGCATAAATTGTTTTGTTGTGCTAAAGACGTGTCAGCAGGAATAATTTGCTTGGTAAAATTTTTTTACCAAGCAAGAGTGGTAGAGTGGGTGATATTATGAGCTTTAGGCAAGAAAACATGACATCAGAAACTTAAATTGCGATTCTATGTAAACTGTGAAATATAAGAAAAAGATTTAAGCAGTTTTTAGTATTCAGTGTCTTAAGATGTATTTGACATTTAAAGTGTTTCCAGCTGAAATTAGTGGGACGTTGTTTGCAAGGAAGATAAATGATTTGTAAGCATGCCACTTAAATTTTTTTTAGAAGAGGAAATACATTTTATAAATAGCAGAAGTCATAGATTTCAGGTCCCAGCTCTAATATTGCATAAGTTTTTAGATGGTTAAAAAAAAATCTCAGTGCTCTTTTGCACTCATTCAAGTATTCCAACTAGGACTACAAAAGATGGCTAATAACATAGATCTGAAACAATTCAAATGCTTTCTAATGGGGAAAAAAGCTTCTTAGTCTGATGACTCTGTAGGCAGAAAAGCATCAGATTTAAAATCTATTTACAGTAGATTTCAGCCAGAGCTGGTTTTAATGACTGCTTGCTTTTTCCTAATTAATGAAAGCTTTGTCCCTCACAACTGCTCCGTCACTGTTTCAGCGCCGCATGACTGAGAAAGACGATAAATAAAACAACAATACTTGCACAGCAGGATTAAGCAGAGGCTTGTAAGCCTCATCTATGTATATTGCAGTGTAACTGTGTCCCGAGTAGATCCCCCTCTGAGCATTTATGTTTTTCAAAATGGGACAATACTGTCACGTTGTGCAGCACTCCCTGTGCTGCGTTATTAAGAGCAAAGCTCGAAAACCTCCACAGTAATCCTGGAGACGTTGTCGTTCCTGCTGAGGAGAATCCATGGTAACTCATTACCACGACCAGAAAGGTGTTTGACCTTCTTTTACAAGCCAATAAAGTTCAACTGGAAGCAGTGGTGGCCCCTGGAAACATGAAACACTCTTGAGTTTTTGGAGCCTCAGCTGATCTGAAAGCACACCGCGGCCCGACGGGCTAACACCGTGACATTGTTTGAAATAATTGAGCCGCTGATGGAGTCCGCTAATAAAACCGGACTCATTTTAGATTCCACTTGAGTCATCTGTTGACTCACAGTGTCCTTCTCAATTTTCCCTGATCGCTTTCTGTGCTGCTCCTGCAAACCCGAGCACACTTGTATTTGTCAGCCTATTAGGCGCCAAGTTAGAAAATTATGCTCTCTGTGCTTGAGGTGAGGACAATTGGTCATAATGTGTCCCGCTCTTATGGTGGCCTTAATTAAAATGTCAAAGGCCTTGACATAAGTCATAGCTCAAGCACTGGTTAGCCCCTTGATTATGTCTCCCATGATCTGCAGAGCTGTTAAGATGCTAATTATACTGTAAATAATATATAATTTAAAACATAGACATGCCAGTTAAAGTGAAGTTATCTAAGAGTGGGCAGCTCTGGTGATTCCTTGTTGTTCTTTTTTTTTTACCTTTTATTTCAAATGAGCTTGCTTGTACCCATTAATTAACAATCCACTTATGCATTTTAATACATGAACAAGTGTTGTGAGTGAGCACTGTGCTGGGCCTCAGGCTGTGCAGCAGCCACTGTATTCTCAGCCTTATTACACATGCCTAACACTGACTGATGTTCCCAAATTAATGCCAGCAGCTCGTAGCCACTATCTCTTCCTATATGTGCTGAGTCCAGCTTTTATCCTGGTCTCTCATCTTTTTCCCCAACCTGTTGCGCAGTGGCAGCCCGCTCTCAGCCTCAAGTCTATTTTAGTTCAAATTGGCAGGCTGAATTATTAAAAGCAGATCCATTATGTGCCCGTGTGTTAATTATTAATTGTTCAGCGGGCTTCTGGCAGATCTGAGAAAACCGTTAAAGGGAAGGGCAAAGTATTTGAGCAGAAGACACTGATTGCCAACTGACTGCGAACGGTTACTGCATTAGGAAATAAAAATGACAGAGCCATAATTACAATGCAAAGATCCAAAGCAGGGTTGTTTTATGCACTCATAAGCGTGTCGCATCTGTTCCAACATTGCAGTTGCTCCTCACAAGTCAGACCTGCTACACAATGATGAGTACAGACACACAGGCCTGCCGGAGACGGTTTGTTAACACATGCGATGCTTCAAGCTGCAAGTATCCATTAGCAGTCAGCACCGCCTCCGTTACGCAACATCTCAAGAGAAGAGTGAGACTGCAAAACTTGATGAGAGGTGAAATTGCAGCATGCGCTTTGTCCTGAAATCCTGCATCCCAAATCTCCAACAGCAAAGTGGTTCCAGTTGTGCAGCTCACTGAAGTGGTTACGTGTCCTCTCAGAACACAAAGCGCCGATGTACTTTATAGAACAACCAGGATTTTCTATTGTGTCTTTTAAGTGGAAAGAGATTATAAAGCCAAAGGGAGGGAGAGAATCTGTGGAGAAAGAGGAAAATAATTGAGCAGACATCTAATACCTTTGATCGTGATTAAACAAGTTGCTTTTTGTTGCAGCTTGATTTGGAGTTTCTGTTGTCATGTTTGTTTGTTGTACATGCAGCTTTGCTATTCAAAGGGAGTCAGAGCACCGGTCTAATAGTTTTTATCTTTTACTAAAAAGGACCTTTTTAGAGAATTTTGTGGACCTGAATCTGTTGTGTTGTAGGAGGGACATGTCTGACCACCTGACCATAAGGACTTGATTTCTAACTCTAATCTTAACTCTGAGTTTTTACAAAAGCTGCCAGTATTTGCAAATCCAGCAGCGTGTTTCATGTCAGACAGCGGTTAAAATTCAAATGCACAAACAGCAATTTGATGCTCTTTCTTTAAGCCTTCCTGTTGTCTGCTGAAAGTTTTGCTCTCTCCCAGTTTTTCTTGCTCACTCGCAGCCTGAATGAACCAAAGGAGTACCTTGATATGTCGAAGAAAATACATTTTGCTTTTAAATAGCCTCTTGCATATCTATGCTTCATAAGACCTCTTTTTAAACGCCTCCATGATATTAAAAATGGTTGTCATCACTAATCACCCTGATTAGTAGCATTTAGCTTGAATAGAAGTGAGTCCTTTTTTTAAAATTTCCAATGAGCTGGTCACTAGTCAGGGCTAATTGAGCTGAAAATTGTCTGTTTTCCTGTCATCAGCTTATATATTTCTATTTTATCAGTGTGTGTAGACATTGTCGTTATCCCAGGCCTGGGATACAACTCTTATTGTCAACCACTAAGAGTTGGATAGCTTACTTGGAACTTACTTGCAGCTTTCTGATCGTTTGGTATCTGCGTTCTGTTTTGCAAGGCTTTTATTTTGCCTTGAATGTGTGAAGAGTCAAACAAGATGAGCGACACCTACAAATATTAACCAATTCATAAATTTTCCACTAACAGGTCAAGCATGAACTTTTTATTATGCAATAAAGCTATTCAGAGGCACTACTCTGGTCTCAGAAGACAACTTTCAGGAGCTATCCCCTAATTGTGAAGAAGTATTTAACAACCTTCCTCTATTGCATTTTTAAAATCTTGCATCTTCTTGTTTCCTGCCTGATTACATGACATTTTCCACTGGCAGTTTGTTTCTAAACCACACTGTGTTTTTGTTTGCTTGGTGTATTTTTTTTTTATGGCAGAATCAGTTGTTGGAAAAGCTGTAGAAACATTTTATGTGGTGGTGCATCTTCTTAACAGCAGGAAGATTACGGTCTGGTCTTTTTTTTTGGTTGTGTTGTACCCTACTGTTTAGCTTCTTGAGTTTCTCCCCATTAAATCATATCTTTTAATTGGCTTTTTGTACTTTGTTGGATTCATTGCTGTTTAAAGGATTTTAACTGGTAATTCTGTTGCTTTCAATTATCTTTCATTAAGAATGCAAGATCATTGACCACCAATAAAAGGAGCTGGGAAGTAGGGGCGCACTGATCGATCAGCTGGTCAATCAACCCCATTTTCATAAATTTTGGGTGATTGGCGAGCGGCTGATGCCTACATTTGAAGCCAATCTTATCCACCAATCTTATTTACATTTAAATACCCACAAAGCTGCTGCACACTTTATTGCACACTTTGTTGGTGGTTTAAGGTTTTCAATTACCTCAAGCCTTGTGATTTTGTAATGTAAAACATTAAAAACTAAAGAAACTGATTTTTCTAGTTTAGTGAATTTAGTAGTTTGGACAGCAATGCTCTAAACGTTTCATTTATATTTGAGAGCACTATCTCATGTTCAGCTAAAACAAGTTTGTATTGTTTCACATGTACTGATCAATATTCAATAAAATAAGATTGGAACATTGAAGGTGTATTGTGACCTCATAACAACCCAGCAGTATCAGTTTAAAAAGAATTGGTTTCTGCCAAAATCAAGAGTCAGCAGTTCAGACTTTTTTATTTGATCTTTTACATATATATACACTGGTGGTTGTCCAGAAAACTGCAATCGGTCCAGTCAGTTTTATTACTTATGATGTACAACTTTAGGAGCTTATTTTGGACAGCAGTCCCTCTAATTTGCTTAAATATGTGTAATTTTGGATGCAGTCATTTAACTCACATTTTTAGGTGATAAAAGAACCAGCATATACCCTATACGCAAGTAATTAACTGAAGTAATCAACTGAAAGAGCAAGTATTCTCCTCTCTATCAAACTTCATCACTTCTGGCCAGGTTGCGTGCCAGCACTGGGAAAAGGAGCTGACCCTTTGTTTTAAGGACTGCTATTGTTGTAAGGTAATATGGTTCTGTTATGCCAGACTGGAAACAGGATATCTGTTCATATGCGGACATCTTAGCCAGTGCATTATTCTGTTCTGTAATTAATGGTGAGCCGACTTCCGCTTCTGAATGAGCGACATCCTACCCAACGCTTAGTCCATTTAGAGTCCACATGGAAGAAGTTATATTTCATGGTAGTTGGATGGGATTTCCCAATCATCTATCCACTGAAAACAATCATGAATTTAAGGGACTTCCCCCAAGCAGGCTCATATTTTTAACTGGATTAAATAAGTTAAAATGAAAAGTAGACTGAATGCTGCCATAGTCTTCAGCAGATTTACATTTTTGCTTTAACATCATTTTTTGCTTTTTTTGTTGATAAAACTCATTGATAATGTGACATAAAATTATAATTTTTATCTCAAATTTGAGTTAATTGGAGAAAGATATTACAGTAATTAAATACAAAATGCTGTTTTTAAAGTTTACTATGGTTATTTAAAATGGCTAAAATTAGTGTGACGGGACAGAACAAAATCTGTAAGGAGGTAAAAATATTCGGAACGCTGTACTCTTCTTATTACATCATCGCTGTACTCTTCCATCTCTACTTACAAAACATCTTTGCTTGTTTAAATGAGTTTAAATGTCATGTATACATTTCTCCCAGTTTAAAGTAGCACTCATTAATCACATTGATAGGCTCAGCCTAAACTCAGATTCTCCTGCTTTATGTTACTGCTGTAAAAACGTTGTTGTGTAAACATACGTTTTTCCACCAAGTTTTCAAATAATTTGCTCCTGTTTAAGTGATTAAATATATTGGTAAATTATATGAACTCTTTCTATGTACCTACCCACCAAGTCTTTCATTGTGTGTGTTTGACATTTGCTGGTTCAGCGACAGTTAACACCAGGAGAGAAATGATGCCGATGGGTAAATGGAGGCAGACGCACCGTAAAGGTCACCTACCCGGCTCAAACTGCTAACCTGTTAGACCGTACGTGAGTTAGACAACCATGTTAACCACTGCTTTTGAAATGTCAGTGACTGAAACCGTGAGGGGATTACAAAGCTTTTCTGTTTGTTGTTGCGTGTTCTGGTTCTGTGATCTCCTCCATCCAAAGAAGGGAGGATTTGCTCTGATGGCGTTGTCTCTCCCGGGGTCACAGCGCTCCAGTCCACATGACTACTAAATCTCTGAAGAATATGAAAGTCGTGACATTTTCTGCTGCCATCAACCAATCAGTTGTTATTCTGTCATGGGAAGTTCCACAGTCCCAGCTGAAGCTTCCCACCCCTACCCCCAAGTTGTGGTGGCCCAAGCACTTTTATATTTTTGTGTTGCCGTCCTGTTAATGCTGACTCTTATCGGCATTCCTCAAGCTGTCTGTTTCCAGCATCCTGTCATTTCTCACCTGTCACTTCTCAGCTTTATCGTCTCTGACAGCAGAGTTGAGGTGATGTAGAGGATTTATCTGTGACTGCTCAATGCTCCCCATTTGTAAACAAATGCTACACAGCCTACCTAAAATATCAAACACTGCTGTTGTGATGAATCTGTCTTATCAAGCGTCTGAAACTGAAAGGAAACATTTGAAATAAACCCAAACGGTTTGAAAAAAAAAAGTTTGAAGAGGAAGAAAATGTTAGATGCATCAATGAGGCTTTTAGTTGACCGATACAGATTTCCTTTTTCTTTGGTTTTACCTTCTAATTCCAATTTGCATTGCACTTTTACTTTTTTTCCCTAGGGCTACAGCACTTAAAAAGAAATAATATTTGTCTCCATTTAAATAAAATATTGTGAAATAATTAGAAAGCTTCCTGGACTTCCTCAAATTATTTAAAATGAAATAGATTTTAATATATGTAAACTTATGGATTTGAGGAAAGGAATAAAACATTAAAAAAAAAAAAATCTTATTTCTCATTATTTAGCAAGTATGGAAAAATCCTTTACTTGCCTAAAGCATCAATGGTTTAGTCTGTCAGAAAGTGAGGCAAAAAAAATCAGGCAATATCTGGTTTATATTGTAAATCCCAAACATTTATCTCATTCTTACTGAATATAGATGAAAAGTGCATCCAAACAAAAGCTGCTGTGTGATGCATTTTGAGATCCAAGATGGAGGAGGGAGTAATTCGTTTTGATACATTTAATGAATAAAACTGGGGGATATTTTTATAGTATATTTTATCTGCCAATTACTCATCAGAAGCAGTTTAAGGAAACTTGGCAGATTCCTTGTCTTGGACTCATTGATTGGTGCATCTTTGTTCAAAACCTTCATTGCTGGTTAAAAATGGAAACACTCAAAGATGTAATGCATCTGGGTCAATGCATTAATAAGGATGCACAAAAAAATCAACTTGTCTTGTGATTTGTCTTCACAATATCTTCATCTAAACTGAATCCCTACCTCTTACTCCAGAGGTAGAAACTTGGTTCTCATTGATTGACCAACTAACCTTTAAAGATCCTAGAACCTCTAATGCTCGATTGTTCTGCTTCACATTGTTAAACAGAAGAAAAATCAGGATACACCTAACCCAACACGCCGCCCAGCTCGTCATTCAGTCGATGTTTATCTCCTGCCTTGAATACTGCAACATATTTTAAATATTGGCCTTCAAAGTTGCTAATGGAACAGCTCCCACCTACTTGAATGCTCTCGCAAAGGCTTATGTCACAACTTGGCCTCCCAGGTCACCAAGGGATTGTCGGCTCGCGCTGCCTACACCACACTCAAGACAATCCAGGCTTTTTTTTTAGATGTCGTTCCAAGATTGTGGAATGACCTAGTAAGCACCACCAGAACAGGGGCGACCTTGTTTACTGTCAAGAAGCTGTTGAAGACCCGGTTCTTCAGATAGAATTTTCTTCGCTGTACTTCCCTACAATCTCTACTGCAATATTTCTTTGTGCACTTTCCTTGTTGGGTTCTGACACCTCTGCATAGCCTTCCTGCTAAGCATCATATTGTTAGCTTTGATATTAACTATGTTTTTAGATCCTGGCTTGTAATTTGCTTTGAATAAAAGCGTCTGCCAAATGGACAAACTTAAATATAAACGGAACTTTTTCAGTGCAAAAACACAAAATCTTACCAAGTGTTTTTGATCTGGTCTCTAGTGCACATATCTTAGCACACTTCAAATAAGACAAAGCCAACTTTCAAGTAACTTTTTAGGAAGATATAGGAGCTTGTTTTAAGTAAGTAATTAATAAATATTGATGGTCCAGTGCTGGTCATAAGTAAAATAATCTGCCACTGGATCAAGACATTTTTCCCATTTTTTAAGTGAAAGTCTGCCATCGGAACTAGTGCTTTTTCATTAATTTTAAGGATTTCTAGAATTAAAACAAGCTCCTATTTCTTGTTGAAAAGGTACTTGTAAGTTATGTTTGTCTTACTTTATGTGTATTTAGATATTTGCACTTGAACCTAGACCTTCAGATTTGTGTTTTTGCAGTTTTGAAGTGAGGTTTGTGTGGATTTTAGTTTCTTTGTCCTACTTTCAGTATTTCTTTGTAACTGTTCTTACACTAATAAATGAAGTAGGGTTTGGAGTAGTGAAAGAAAAGCACATATACATAAAACCTGCATTAGGTGCGGTCCCTAATGTGTTCTTAAAGTTTGGCTAAAATGTATTATTGCTTAAGCGAATTTATAATTTAGAGGATTAGTCTCCGAGTGATGGGATTAGTTCTACATTCACTTCTTAATGGATCCTTGCACTTTTTCTGGGAATCTCTGAGAATAACGGCATATCCCCCTCATCTACACCCTTTAATAAGTCCTGGATGGTGATGATGAACATGTGACAAACAAGGCCTCAAACCGTCATCATTAAAGTCCTGATTGATGTTATGCCACAAGCTGTGGCTTTCTGTGTAATTGCAAATTATATGATGTTGGTCTCTGGGCTGTTTGGCAAAATAACCCAAGAAAACCTCAAAATCACATAAAGATCTTGGTCATGGGTGCGTTTCTGTGTCAGAATACTTTAGTTTAAACATTTTTTTAAAGCATTTTCTCAGCATGTGAGGACAATAAGTACATTTTATAACCATTTACACTGGGTAATGTTACATTCCTTTTATAATTTGTTGAGTGTCCGTTCACTTCATTGCTCTCAAGGACCTTATGAAAAAGCTGGATGCGACAGCTCATGGATTCCATATGAATACATTGAAATGGCATCCAAAGTGTCCCCATACAAACAGCAGCTTTATCTGCTCTGAAACTCAGACGCCTCAAATTAATTATGGATATCTCAGTTTCTTTTCATCTCGCTTGAAAATTCTCCCAGACACTGTGAGGAAGGCCAGATAAGTTATTTTATTGTCTTCGCAGTCTGTTTTAAGCTCCATCCCTCAGTTGGGCTGTCACACTGACTTGACAGGGCTGTCTGTACTTGCAGCAGGGCAACTGAGTCTGTGCTTCCATTACCTGAGCTCATGCACTGTCACAAGACATCCATCACACATTGTGTGAGTTCTGGCTTCATTTCCGTGAGTCACCTCTGCCGAGCCGCTGTCTCTTTTTGAGCGAGGCGTCGTCGGCTGGTTCAAGGCGACCGTGTGAGTTTACGGCTCGTCTAATTGCTCTCATTAGAAGTGCCGAGCTCCCGGCAGCCAGGCCCATCGCCGTAAGTGCAGATATTTGTTTTTGTGCTGATCAGCATGCCTTGTGTATTCTGCCACATTGCTGAGCAGCGCTTTCTCCTGTCACGTCTTGTTTTGCTTCAGATCTGGTAAAGTCTTGCCTCTCTAAATACCGTGGAGACACCGTGTCAGGGTTTGCTGTCTGCAGCCACTGCACTTCACAGACCATTTAAGATTAGGTGCTCACCACTTTCATGCTTCGCAGCCACTCATGTACACAGATTTTATTCTAAAACCATGTTTACATGGAGCATTAAGCTTTCTTTCTTTGGGGGTAACAGGAGTGGGACGGGTCTTTGCAGTGGCATGCAGAAGGGACAACTTTAGTGAATAAAATATGATTTTCAGAGGACATTAATTTTAACCGGCGAGTGTATAACCCGATGGGCCATGTGTGTAAGATCCTCTGGTTTGCCTGTAATAAATGTAAAAAAGGGATCTAATGTTTTGTTGCAGAGTTAACTGGAATATTGGACTTGACTCAGGTTCAGTTTACCCCTTCATTAATCAGGTCTCCCATTTTGTTCTTACACTTTATCTACACAACCAACCCATTTTGTTTGAGTGTATATCTGTGGTAAATGCTGGGTATCTATGCAGTCTGAAGAAGAATGGAATTTGTATCGTTTTCCAGGTACAAAAAGAAATGAATAAAAAAAATAGGTGTTTTCTGACTTTAATCCCCATTTCATTATCCCTTCATTCCTTCCTTCCTCCTTGTGTTTAAGGATTGAGAACTCTGAAAGGTTGAATCAGGAAAAGCACAGAAATGTATTGGAGCAGTTCGAAGGTTTCTGGAAGGTTGTTAACATGCAGCAAGAAGCAAAAGTGAATGGAAATTATATAAAGATGTTGATGAGGACAGATAAAGGCATTGCCCTGCATAAATGGAGACACTAAATGAAGTCATGCACACATTTTTACCAATCTTTTTGAAATACTCTAAATTATTTAAAGAAAGATTTCACACATATTTCAAGCCTTTTATCACATCACAGTGTAATGACTCACACGCAATACAACAGTATTCTTCTTTATCATATTTACAGACTTGTCTTATGCTGCATATCAACATCTGGACCTTACCCTGATCGGTGATGATCCATTATGGTTTTATTTGTAGTTTGCGTTGATCACAATTGGTTGGTTTCAACTTATTCACCTGCGTTTTGGAAAGTGACCCCAAAATGAACTAGGAGCCCAAGTCCTAGGTAGATAGTAACATCTAAGGAGTTATATATATTTTTTAGCTACTTTTTAACTTTTTCCTTTTCACACAATGCATCATTTTTGCTCAGAAATGTAGACGATGAGCAGGTTTTGCTGGTGGGTTTTGGAGGAAGCTGCTTTTGGAGGAGGTTTTTATACACCTGCTTATTCCTGGCAGCGTTCTGGTGGTGAGTAAGCCCCGTTCCCTCTGGATGAGAAACAACCGCACACATGGATCATATCAGGAGGCTTCTCTGTTGGCAGGACACAGGGCTCAAGGCAGCGCTCACCCTTTCAGCTCTGGATAAATGATTTCCAGATGTCCGAAGCAAATGGACAAAGGATTCATTGGCGATTTTAACATTGCCCAGTTCTCTTGCATTTCATGTGGAATTTCAGTCTTTGTTATTATTGAATAAAAGTGTTGTTCTTTGCTGCTCATCTCGTGAAAAGACCGTGCAAATGTCTTTGTGTCACTCGGATACACCCTCACCTGCTGCTGATGTTAAGAAAGCTATGCAATTGTGGTGATAAATACTCCACAAGTCTCCTCTTCTAACCTGGTAGTAAAAGAAATGCAAGGTCTTATTAGTTTGTACCAATTAAATTCAGGACTGCAACTAATTATTATTTAAGTAATCTTTTATTGATTTTTTTTGATAGTTAATCGATTAATTGGATATGAAAAATTGACACTTCTGCAAATTTTCATTTAACTACTTCAGTATTTTATATACAAACAAATGGTGGTCAGTAGGAGATTTTTTTTTTTCTTTGTAAAAAGAATTTGAACTGAGTGACGCTAAAACTGTTTTTTCTTTTTTCTTTTAAATGTAAAATGTATCTATTTTTTGTACAGTTGTGACTTGATTTCTGCATGGTTTATTTCACCAAATGGCCTTTTTCAAGTTTGTATACTCCAGTTTAATGATTAATTGTTTACTAAATTAGTTGACGATTATATCAATAATCGACTCACCATGATCAATCTGATTAATCGTCTCAGCCCTAGTTTATATCTTTATAAATGACTAGATGTATTTTGTTGCAGTGGGATCTTTTTTATATAACACAATCCCTACAAAAGAGGGTTTCAGGTTATTTTTTTAACAACTAAATGGAAACACGCTTGCTGCCGATCATTCACAAGCTTTTAGAGAGCATCAACATTTTCTCACTTTTGGCAGCTGCTTCAGGTATCACATTACGGATTGTTGAGATGAAGTTGGAGGAGTCTGGTTTTATAAACCTTCAAATTAAATGTGTCCCGGCTTTTTCCTAAAAGAAATGGCTGTGAATGAGGCAAAGCCCATAGAAGCTAATTAAGATTTTAGAGCTTAGTAAAAGTCGTTTGAAAGCTGAAATCTCTCGGGTTGGCTGAGCATTTGCGCAGCTCTTCCATTCTCCTCTTTAGAGCAAGAATGTTAAAAGTGTGTTTCTTCTTTGGAGATCACTGAATTTTCTTCTGTACTATGAATAATAACAGGAAGGTTAGCAAAACTTTGACATGCCCTCTCAGTGTTTCTCTCGAGTGGCTCCACTTGCACACAAGCCTCCATATTTGAACTGTTTGTATACACAAACCCTGACAGGCAAATACTCCACCTCCCTCTGCTCCCGTCCTCCTCATCCCCTGTTTTCTGTAGCTCTCCGGCTACACAGCTGACAGCTTATGATGGCTCAGGTCCCTGACGAGAGTGGAATTTAATGAGCACTATGAAATCTCCCTCCAATCTAAGAAAGTGGTCTGTTATCCATCAGCACTTCTCAACACTGATACACTTCCATCATAGGGAGAGAAACAGGGAGGTGTAAATCCAGACTTTTTTTTTTCTTGAATCCTATGAAATGTGATTCTGCTCTCAGAGTTGACCAGACCAGCCAAGCACATATCACCTATATAGCAACAGATTTCAAACTCATCTTTTTTTTCTCTTGGCCCAGTCATTGTACGTCTCTTTTCCTTTGTTTTACATTTCACACGCATTGCATCAGAGGACATCTGCAGCTCAGTAAGTTAGGACTACGTTGAAGCGGTGGATGAGGGATCTGCTGCCGCTCCTTCTTCGTCAGCTAAACCAGAGACACGACTACGTGTCCGGCAGCCGCCTCAAGACGAGGCCGACGTTACATCCTGCTTCGGAACGATCTGTAAACGAGCTCTCGTTCGACGCCTATGTTTTCTCAACGCATCAGTATTGACTTGTAACACACCTCCACCCTCTTATTTTCTCTCCCATCTCCCCGCCTTCGCTCGCCCTCTCCTCGTGGGTCTCCTCTCTGGGAGGCGTCCTGCTGACGCTCTCCAAGGAGTCTTATTGATATGCTTAGAGAGGCATTGCAGACGGAGGGAAAGAGAGGAATGAAAGTCACACACTGCAGCAGGAGATTCACTGCCTCCTTTCTGCTTCCATCAACAGTGGGAAAAAAAATAAATAAAAATCACAACTTACCTAGCAGGGAAATCTCGTAGCTCCTTCTTTTCTTTTTTCCTGCTTTGGATTTGTAATTACGGCCCTGCGAGAGGATGGACAGTTGGCCTTTGGGGCATATGCTCAATTAATCTTTAGGGCTCCTTTCATGCTGAGACATAAAGATTAACTCTTTATCATGATGTCAATGGGACACTTAGTTAAATGCAGCTTCTTCGTTTTTTTATTTTTTTTTGCAGTTACATTTTGCAATAATTCACATGTCTGAGCCTCTGAAAGGAAGGAAATCTGATCTGACTGTCGAGTCTGCTTTATTTGTCTTTTTTCCCCCTGAGGTGTAGAAGTGTTTCCTTTATTTCTGTGTGCGTTTCGTCACTTCCCCAAGTTCCTCACTCTTGGGCTAGGCATTGTTTATTTAACAAAGGAACGGATGTACTTTAAGGTTCAGATACAATTACAAACCAAGATTTACACATTTTTAGCCAAATGATTGTTCATCGAATAGAAAAAAAAACAAAAAACTTTTTCCCCTCGACTAATACTTTTTATTTTCAGGTTGTGCTTAGTGAGCTTTAAAGTTTTTTCTTTGTTTGTTTGGGGGTTTTTTTTGCTTTTAATAACATGAAATTAACATGAAATTATTTGCAAGAGCTTGTCGGTTTTTCCACTGGGAAATCATAGCATGCTAATTTTACCAGTTACTTCAGTCATATCGACAAATCTGCCAGTTTTACAGACGCAAAAGTACATCTGTAAAACTGACAGATGCCAGTTTTACATCAGGAAAGCTCAGGATGAGAAGTTCTTTTAGGATGAAGATTTGTTTTTCTGAAACCAAAGCATACAATTCTTTATACTCTTCTCAGCAACCGGTGACATAGCCGGTATCTGCTTCAGCAATGTTCTTTTAATTGATGACCCTGGTTTGGCATTTTTCCACTGCTATTTTCATGATTCGTTTTTGGTGATGAGCTCCAAGTCTTTGAGTTTGGACGGTTTCTCTACCATCAGCATCATCTTTAACTCCCTCTTCAGATTTCCTGTCACATTCTGGTTGTGGATATTACTTCAGGCAATAGGAACATGTTTCAAAAAATAAAATATTACTTCAACCCTAAATTTGGTGACAGAAGCCCAGCATAAACAAAGGATAATTGAAAATGTGCAAAATACTAGTTTGTCTTAAACCTAAGCATTTATTTAATTATCTCTTTTTTGTATTCACTTATTTGTTTTTTGAAGGGGGAAGAATTTAGTTTCATATTTAGTATCTTTGAACTGATGGGTTGGGATGTTTAGTACATTCTGAAAGTTTTTTGGTTCAGTTTGTGCTCTTCTTTTCTATATTGTAACAATAATAAAATATGTTAAATAAAAACTATCCCTTTGTTTCTATGAAATGGTTATAATGCTGCTGGCTAGAGCTGCGTAATATATTATCATAATATCATCTTACACAGTTTGCATTTTCTGTAATACATTTAGGGGTACTCGTTTTATAATGCATCATAAAAAGTTTTAGGATACATAAAAAAAGGTCTAAAAGCAGAGCACAGAAGTTGAGAGGAGCTGCTGTACGCTAAGATACAAACCCAGTGAAGCGCTGGTATCCCAGCGTAATAGACTGTCAGGTCGTGTCCTTGTCCCTTTCCACTCTGGGAAGGAATACTTTAGCAGTCAGGCTGTGATGGCAGCGTAACACTGTTCGGATCAGCACCACGAGGTAGATTGCATTCGCTCTTGAGTTTCCTCAGCAGCATAGTGTCTTTCTCTCTCTGCCCTCCTTTTTGCAGAGCTCTCTCTCTGTAAATCATATCAGCCAGACTGATACAATCAGTATCCTCTGCAGCCAAGTGACACAGATGTTGTTCAGGTTGAGGAAACTGTGACAAACTAAACAATGCTCTCACACCATAGAGTAGAAAGTGTTTATCTGATAATAGTGTTGGATATTTTTCTCTTTCTTTTTTTTTTTAATATGATATGAGTTTGCTTAAATCCTCCCTATCAGGAACCCCAAACTGACTGTTAGCCTTCCTTTGGTATGTGAATGTATCTCTCTCTCCAAACTCCCCTTGATAAAACTTCTGTTTGCCACAGATAAGGTACCCAACACTGATAAGTACAGAAACATCATTTATAAAATCTGATTCATCCCTTTAAATAACTCCACAGCACATTGCTGATGTTTCTTATGAACTGGTTCCTAATGCCATGCACTCAACCATAAATTAACATGAATAAAGCTTGTAGCAACAAAATGTAGTAGTAGTTGTGAAGCTACATTCAAGCAGACTGAATTTGCTGAATATTTGCATTCAGTTTCTGAGTTGCTGGAGTTTGCTAAAGATGAAATATCCTTACTATATCATCCCAGTAGTGGTGAGGTAATAATGCAGTAGGAGAGGGCTAACACCTCCCATTTATAGTAGTTCCATAAAGACAAGAGCAGAAAACTGATAAGGAATAAGCTGTTTAATTTCGCCATTTTAGCTGCGTCTTGATAAATTATATTATCATTAAAAAGTTTGTTTCAGTAATTAAATTCAAAAACTGAAACTCGTATACATTATATGCGTGTCTGACACATATAATGTGTATGTGTCCGAATATTTAAAGCTCTGGTTTCTGTTTTGCTAGCTTATAGCTAGTGGAAATGTCAGCCTAATAAAATTTAAACTCGGTATTTGGGTTTACTTTTTATTAGGCTGAATAGCCTTATCAGTAAATAGCTGAAATCTATTCACCTGTAACTGTCTATTTTAATAGTTGGAGCAGCGAATATATCTTAAAATGCATTAATAAACAATGGTTACTGTCTCAGAGGCTTAAGAACTTTTCCTCATCCTGGCTTTTGGACGTACAACCCCATCAGTGACAAGGAAAATGTATGGCACTCCTGGATTGGCTGCTTTGCATATGCCAACCAATGGCATTGCACTTTGTCTTTTGAAAATTTCAGATATGCTGTACAAAAAATATTTGTGAATAGGTAAATTTCCTGTAAACAATTTGGGATTCCACTGAAAACTTGGCGGGTGTCCTCTGTAATCGCTCTAGTTCTGCTGGAGTGCTAAGGAGGCTCGGGTTGCTTTAATTGCAGCCTCCTCCTTGTCCACATTATTAGGTTGCTTTCTCTCATTTTCTTCTTCACAATGCTCTAGTTTGCCTGCTAAAAAAGAACAGAAGTGCTATGATTGTTAAACCATGTTTGTACCTTTGGCAGTCCAGAAGGGTGCCAAGCCCTGCAAGAAAATCAAATCCCCAACTCCATACAGAAGGAAGTATGAAGTTCTCTAAAAATTTCCTGGTACAGGACGGCGCTGACTTTGGACTTGCTAAAACATGGCGAACCAACACCAGCAGATAACGTGGATCTTTAAATCCTCACTGACTGTAGAAGCTTCACACTCGACTCCAGTGACTCGGCAGTCCAGGTGTTGTTATCTGAACTTCTAAATAAAATGCAAAATGTCCTTTTATCTGAAAAGACGACTTTGAACCTCTGAGCAGCAGTCCAATCTTTTTTCTCCCTAGCCCAGAAGGGACACTTCTGGTGTCTGGTTTAAGAGTTGCTTAAGACATAAAATGCAGCAGTCCGTGCCCTGGATACTACCAGGTGTGGTGACTCAGTCTGTGCTTTGTGATTCTCGCCCAAACTCTTGAAATTCTTGGATGAAGCATTGTGGGAACGTTTTGTGGCTTATGCTCCTGGTGGAGGGAGTCCAGTCAGCAATCTTCCACTTGATTGAGTAAACCATAACATAGACATAACATTTCTATAATGATATAATTTGTATTGGTTTTATGTACCACAAAATTTTATGAGCTGTAAGCCATAATCATAAAAATAAATTCTTGAACAGAATTTGTGACATGAATCTATATATGTCCCACTGTTTATTTGACTCATTTGCAGAGTTTAAATGAAAATAAACGTTTTATGTCAATTTAAAGCTCCCGTTTTCAAACGGGTAGATCCTGTTTATATATAGTAAATCTGTAAACAAGCGTGTGTAAAATGAAGCTCATGGTACACCTGTTCATTCACTCTCCTGTGCTGCTAATGGACTGTTACAGAAAAAAAACAACACATTTTCTGTTTTTTTTCCCACA
The DNA here is from genome assembly GCF_003331165.1 of Xiphophorus hellerii. Taxonomy (NCBI): domain Eukaryota; kingdom Metazoa; phylum Chordata; class Actinopteri; order Cyprinodontiformes; family Poeciliidae; genus Xiphophorus; species Xiphophorus hellerii. Next base: position 14,251,374 of record NC_045680.1, read on the forward strand.
TACTCCCAGGTGATGCTGGGAGATTCGCAAAGGTTAGAGAGGAAAATAGATTCTCTTTATTTTATTCCTTTGAAAAGAGGAATGTGTAAACCTGCTGTGAAAGCCGGCAGCCCCCGTGACCTCCCACTATTCACGGGCTTTTATCATGCGTGCAGCCTGTCACTGAGTCACCTCACTTGGCACGCAAACACAAAGATTCACACATAAAGTCAAGCCACCCGTATGCAGCGACCAAACGGCTTCTGTGTGTCTGCAGCTCACCTCCATGCACACGTGTCCGCCTTGTTCCCTGGACGGTTTTAGGCTAACTAGATGTCCAGGTTACACCAGCTGCTTTGCGTGGTCGTGCTTTGAGCGACTTCACTCCCACACTCACGACGACACATTCTTCTCCAAGTACCAAGCAAGAGTGGTGCCGGCACTAATTTAACAGCTGCCACGGCTCATTATCTGATAAAAAGACAGTTCTTGGCCCTGCAGTTAAAACACTATCAATGTAAATGTTATTTGCAATAACCTCACGCATTGCAGACTGCCAAGGTAATGCACTGTCAAACAGGATGTCTAAGGAAAGGTTGCTTTAGTTTCTAATTTTGGGCCAACGGCGGAGCACCAGTGAACAAACATCGTCTTTATAGGCATGTCCTGTAAGATGATCCATTTCCTGTTGGATATAACCATTAACCAGGCTGCTGTCCTCTCTTTGCTCCATCCTGACCCAGACTCGACCATGGACTCCTTCAGCACCAAGAACCTGGCCCTCCAGGCACAAAAGAAGCTGATGAGCAAGATGGCCACCAAGAGCATGGCCAACCTCTTCATAGACGACACCAGCAGCGAAGTGCTGGACGAGCTGTACCGCGTCACCAAGGAGTACACACGCAACCGCAAAGAGTCCCAGAAGATCATCAAAAACCTAATCAAGATGGTGGTGAAGCTGGGCGTGCTTTACAGAAACAACCAGTTCAACAGCGAGGAGCTGATTCTGGTGGAAAACTTCAGGTGAGATGGAAGAAACCATCAAACCATCTTTTATTTAATGTGAAATATCACATTATAGAATTAAATATTGTTTCATTTTCTATTTGGCTAAGGGTATATTCACCAGCTTTGGACATTTAGAAATGGCTAAATCTTCATATTTTTCATTGCAAAACAGCTCCAGTTCGGTCAGATTTGATGGAGAGTATCTATTAAAAGCAGTTTTCAATTCTTGCAGCATGTTTTGAATTCGATTTAGTTAATATGCTCCAACCTAAATCATGTCATTGTAGCTGTGGTTATACGTTTCCTGCCATATACAGTGTTTTGCATGTAGGCCAAAAAGTTTACATTTGGTTTCATTTCCATCAGAACACACTCTTGAATGTGTTGAAGTGTTTTACAAACAGGGTCCTTTAAGGCTCTTCATCAGTCAGACTTTTATGTAACATTTTACTTTCAGTTCCCAATTATGTGCTGCTTTGCTACGATCTGTCATATGAAATGTTGATGAAACGCCTCAACTTTTGTGCTTGTAACATCACAAAATATGGAAAGGGCTATGAATATTTTCCCTAGGCACTATATGCTGTAAAAAAAATTTTATTTTAAAACAGTTGGCTGGTTTCTAAACATTTTTGTCTTTACTTTATTTCTCAAACAAGCAGTGCAACACAATATTCAATCTTTGTTGCTGTTGCATTATGGAACAAAGTCGTTTAGTTAAAAACAATGCCATTATTTATAGTTAATATTAGCATTGTGCCTATCAGCATATTGACTTTATCAGGTCTGAGCAGGAAGCACAGCAGGCCTGCAAACCTTCCTGCAGTGCTGTAGATCCAGCTTGATGATTTGCTTGTATTCTGCACAGAGGGAAGGCAGGTAGTGTTAGACTATTTCCAGAATATTTCCGGTTTTTAGCTTACTCTGCTTTCTTGCTTTCTTCTCCTTCAGCCTCGGCTTTAGTGGTGTCTGCTGTGTGAGGAAAGTTTGCAGGGTTTTGACTTTTGTAGCATAGAAACTAATCAATTATACACTTGTAGGTAATTTGTGAGGCTAATAACAGAATTACTCAGCACTGGTGATGTTGCAAGAGAGATCCAGTTAACAGGACCGTATCCACCTAATTCCTGACATCCACTGCTCAAAGTGACATGGTTCCAAGTTTGAAGTTCCCTCAAATACAGTATGTTTAGGCATTGCTAAATCGTATTTGTCGAAAACATTTTATTTGCTTTCTTTTTGAGTGTCTTGGATTACATAAACCTTTAAATATCCTTCACCCCCTCAGCCTGTTCCTCATTCACGAGCTGTTCTCTGTTTTGGTTTCAGCTCTGGTTTAATGTTCAGGTTTGTGTTTATTTGGCTGTTTGAGTCAAGAATCTGACTGTAAACAATGTATGTCAGATTCTTAAGAAGTAACAAGGATGGACCTTTTTTTTCCCAGAAAAATAAAACCTGCAATATGAGGCATTTTTTTATGTGCTGATGGGAGCAGCTTAATGAAATTGACTTTTACATCACTTTGTATATTTTCCACTAAAACAGTAAAAGTCGGAGGACTGTGAAGCTGACATAAGTGCAGAGTCTGGAGAACTGGGCTTGTGTTAGCGTGGAGAAGTGTGGCTGTGCAGGACAGCGCTGTAACTAGTGCAGGGGGGGAGCCGTGAAAGTTTCCTGAAAATCACGAGACAGCACTTTCTATTTTTTACTCCCCTCTTGCTGCTGCTCTGGTGTAGAAACTGACGGCCTCTCACTCGCTCTCCTCCTCGCAGGAAGAAAGTCCACACTCTGGCCATGACCGCCGTCAGCTTCCACCAGATCGAGTTCACCTTCGACCGCCGCGTCATGAGCGGCATCTTGAACGAGTGCCGCGAGCTCCTGCATCAGGCCATCCGCCGCCACCTGACCGCCAAGAGCCACTCGCGGGTCAATCATGTCTTCAATCACTTCGCCGACTGCGACTTCCTGGCGGCTCTGTATGGGCCCACCGAGGTTTACCGGACCCACCTGCAGAGGATCTGCAACGGGGTCAACAAGATGCTCGACGATGGGAACCTCTGACCTCCAGTCGCCGTACTGTTGCCTCAACGCTTATTGTTGGATTTTCTTTTTTTATTATTATTGTAAAGGTGACAATCATAAACATTTGTACTCTACATGTGTTGGCTTCCAGATGTTGCTGTACTGACATTCCCTCATTAAGTTTGTCCAAAGACTGCTTCTGTGCTTTTTTTTTTTTTTTACATACATATAAATGAATGTAAAACTTTACACTTTTGTTAGTATATGTGACAACTGTGCCTGTAAACCACCCCCACATTATTTTCTTGTTTTTGCATTAAAAACTCATAAACATTGGCACAGGCCTAACCTCTGCTAGGTGCCTTTAAGGGACATGCACCTAAAGAGGAACAAATGACGTAAAGGAATGATTGTTTTTGTTTTTCCTTGTAGTGTTGCACTCATTTCTGAACAAGCGCTGTACCGTGTTCTCATCTGCCGTTGTGACGCCATGTGATGCTCAGCAGCCGGGTAATCCTGCTTAGCCTGCATTTTCCCAACCTTTAGAGGAGAAGCCAGGCGTTTGTTTCCAAAGGAAACTTTAATGGTCTGGTTTCTGGCCATCACAACAGATGTAAAATATGCGAGTCACAGGAAGAACTGTAAACAAGAAGGAATGCGTTGGTGCTGCACACTGTTGATTGTTTAGATCGTCTCTCTGGATGCACAATCATCCGGTCGGGGAGAATCCCAGTGAGGCACCAGCTGCAAAGTTTGACCAGCGGGGGAAACCTAGATGTTGCAGCCCTAGTCTGCTGGACATTCAGATCCAGCCTCGTCTGAGCTGAAGTGGCTCCTCATAAGCAGTCAGATGAAAGACTGGCTGCTTGGAGGACCGGGCCAGGTACAGAAATTATCACAGAGACGAACACGGCACCTGATTGTGCTCTCCCGCCGCAATTACAGCTCCTCGCTCCAGGGTGGTGTAATGGCCTGGAGCTTGCCTCTGTCGAGCAGCCACTCCATTCCCCCCTAATGTGATGGAGGCAGCCACCTCTGCTAGCGCAGAGTGAGGAGTCCTTTAATGGACTGCAACATGTTTCTTCCCCCTTTATGCAGCATATGAATAGTTACACCTATCCCTCTCTAAGCTCACATAATAATGGATGTCTTTCCTTTTTGTCCACCTTGTTTTGTATCAGCGCCTCTGTCTGGGAGATTGTTTTGTGCTGCGGCCTCATTTAGTATTCCGACTGTGTGTGTGTGTGTGTTTGTACCTGTGAGAGAATTGGAAATTGAGCCGTGTAATGAGTGCTGTGCTTTCCCAGATAGGACTGCTGAAACTTTAACTTCTTCTGCAGCAGCCCTGCCAAAGAAAACAGCACTGATGAAACTCCAAATGCTTCCTTTTCTTAGAGTAACACTCAGTAAAACTGCATGCACTTGATTATTGACAATAAGGGACACAAAGAACCTGACTGTTGTGGTTTCAGGCTATTTTAATGAACCGTTTTTCAACCTTGCGTGACTTACTACACACTGTCTCTCACTTTTGACCACATCATTTTGGAAGGCTTTGAGGTAAATCCCTTCTCCCTAAAGAGTTGACTCTAATTGTCTCTTTATGGCATTTTTTAAAAGTCCGTCCACATCTCAGGGATAGTTTAAATCTGCTAGCTTAAAATAACCACCGCAGGCCGTTTGAGCTGCCTCATTTATATTTACAAAGCTCACGTTTAATATTCTTTTCTTGTTTTGTTTTTTTTCTTTTTACTTCAGTGAATTTTTGTATTTGCTGATTGTTTCGTGTATCTGTACTGTATCCTTACGCAACTAATATAATACAGATTACTTTTTGAAGGAAAAGAATAAACTCTCCCTTGTCTCTTTTTATCTTTAATCACACACAGCATCATCTCATCAGCGTGTTGGATGTTCGGCGTTTTTCCTGCCCGGATCGGGTCTGACTAATCTCTGTGTGTGTGTGACCTGAATTTTGTCAACTAAATCCCTCACTCTTTCTCGGGAGGGAGGGAGAATAAAAACACAAACCCATCTGACTTGATAAGCAACTCGAGTTGGGGTCACTTTTTTCCGCTTCTCCCAAGCGGACGCCTCGGTCAAAGGTAGGGCAGGAAATGAGTAATGCAGAAAGACTTTTTTAGCTTCTGTTTTTTGGGCATTTAAACACTGAGCTCAGCTTCAGTTTGATTAAATTCCTCTGTGTGCATGTACGTCCACTCTTAATGCGCCGTCTACTCTGCAAGGTTTTAGACTGAAACGATAATTTGCCTTGAAACGTGTCCGACGGTCCTCCCTGTAGCACACTTGAAAATCTGCTGCAGAACTAAGTGGCCATTTATCCTCTAATGTGCTCATTAACTCAACATGAGGGTTTTTTTGTGTGTGTGCAAGTTCAGAGCACGTTGTGACTTGAGGGGCTTAAAAGCATCTTTATTTTTTACAGTCTTTCCTGCTTTTCTCCTGTGATGTTAAATAAAGCAAAAACATTAATCCGAAATATTTCTTTCTCCTTCTCCCCAGGGGGAAGTTGCGTAAGAGGTGTTCAGCAGGGGTGCTAAGAGTTTTAATAATTTAGCTTTTTTTTAATTATTATTATTGTTTCCTATCTTGCCAAAGATGCAATGGCTTGCAGGAGTGTTTAGTCATGTCAAACTCAGAAACTCCATTATACTTTCAGTGGAGTACTCCATTATACTTTCAGTGGAGTACAATGAAAGTACTCCACTGAAAGTGCGTTGGTCTATCAATGCAACTACTTTGCAGACTTGACCAATGCAGAGTAGTGATAATAGTTAATTGACGCATAGAATAAAAAAAATCTGAATCAAGGTGTATGTTTATATTTACCACCTTTGTATGTCTAACAGTTTTGAACCACTTGAGAGTAAATTTTTGCCCTTTTCTCTTTGTAAAATTGCTCAAGATCAGTCAGATTGGATGGAAACTGGCCATAAACATAAATGCTCACGTCTTACCACAGATTTTCAATTTGATTTAGGTCTGGATTTGATTAGGCCATTCTAACACAAAATTATGTCTTCATCTGAACTATTATAGCTCTGACTGTGTTTATGCCTATTATCCTGCTGCAGGGTGAAGTTCTTCTCCAGGCTCTAATCTTCTGCAGCCTCTAACTGGATTTTGTTTTCAGCATTGCTTTGTGTTTATCTTGGATGTCCGTGCTGAAGAAATCCACATCCACATTATGATCATGTCAGAACTGTGTTTCACAGTCCAGCCATTGTTTTTATTTAATCTAAAGTGTTCGTTTTCTAGCCCACATAGCATTTTGCATTTAGAGAGAAAAAAAGAGAGAAAACTTTGGCCTCATCTGATTAAATCACGTTCTTTAACATGTTAGCTGTATTGTTTATATGGCTTCTGACTTCATGAGGTTTCTTTCAGGAGTGTTTTTATTTCTTGCTACTTTCTCATAGAGATTCGCATAGTGCATGACAAAAAAAATAAATACCATGTTCTCCTACCTGAGCTTTGGATCTCTGCTGCTCTCAGTGTTACCATTTTATTATGGTTACAGTTGTGCGATTTTCTTCTTCCATTTTTACAACTGCAAACCAAATTGAAAAATGAGAATTTTCTATCCTATTCACTATTTTGCATTAATTTGTCTCGATCTATCACATACAAATAAAATACAGCATTTTTTGTGGTTGCCACATCATGAAATGTGGAAAAGAGGTGTGAATACTTTTATGAGGCTCTCTATGTGCCTTAGATATTGTTTTCTGAACTAAAACTGCTTTTAATTTCTGCAAAACTCTCCTTCAGCTGAGCTACTTGATAGCCAGGATGTTTGTTCACTAATATTCTCAAACAAACCTCTAAGGCCTACTGAAGGTTACTGCAAGGGATTTTAATTGAGAGCATAAGAATACCAGCGGCGAAATAGGAATGCATGCCACACTTTTCAGATATTAGTCCGTAAAGAATCTTGAAAGCCATAAAATCCACATATCTTTACCCTTGCACTATAGACTACTTTGTATTAGTCTTCTGCATAAAATGTAAATACAATCTATTGAGATTGTAACATAAAACATAAATGCTTTAGCAAGGCACCATGAATACATTGGGTTGAGAGTCGTAGTCGGCCAGCTTCCACTGGAGGCATAATTATCATTTCTACAAAATAAAGTCACTACAAAGGAGCTGGTCTGCATTTTAAAAAGGGAGCATGCAGATGACCCCATTACTCTTCCTGCTCATGCTTGGTCACTGATTACCATGTTATGATCAATAGAGCAGACACCTATAAGTCTAACGAAAGAAAAAGTTGTGCTCAGCTGCTCACTGATCATTCCTGGCTGCTAAAAAGTAACAAATTATGTTTTGAGTTTCTCTGCTGTGGGCAGATTTGTGAGGAAAGGACAAGCTAAGTTATACTATTTTTTTTTTCTACACTCCATCCCTGCGAATATAGTTAGTTTTGGCAACAAAAAAAGAAGTCTGGCTGCATGTCAATGTGGACTCAAATACCCCAATGTTTGAACTCTGGGTGGTGCAACAAAGCAAACCACGGGACGTTGTGTTCAAACAGCAGCGTGTTTCTAGATTTTCCTTTAGCATCAAGGCCAGAATAATAATAAAAAGGCTCTTGGGCTTAATAAGGGTAGAGAGCATAAAGAAGAAACAGCGACGTGATTCCACTTCTTGTTTCTGTGATCTTCGCTTCGCAAACAGAAACATGTGTTTGCGTATCCGCGCTGCAGCTTTATATTTAGTCATCACTCGTCTGTTTTTTTGTTCCTCATCTCTATGGAAATCCATGTGTCAAGGCGATCATCCCGAACCAACGACTGCATGCACTCCGTCTAAATCTCATTACAGCGTGCCATAAAGGCGAAGCCCCTTTCAGGCGAGGGCCTTTGCTGACATTTTAAGCGCTTCCAAAATTTCTGCTCCACACCAATCTCATGTAGGTTAGCTGGCAGAGCACTGCAGACTCTGTGCTGCTTATTATGTATTACTTTGCTTTTGTAGTCCCTCCACATCGTTACTCATCCGGTATGCTTAAAGGTGCTCTCCCCTCTGGCAAGCACAACTATGACAGTCAGCTTGGAAGTTAGAAGTCTTTCAAAACTCCATCTCCCTCCCTTTTTATTCTGTCTGTCTGTCTCTCTCTCTCTCCTTCTCCTTCCCATTGTCCCCACTCCTCTCTCTTCCTTCCTCGCTCTGTAGTCCTCAGAGAGCACCTGACTGACGTGTTGTTCAAGGATGAAAAGCACAGCGGAGGGGAATCCAAAAAGCAAACAACTCAGAAAAAAAAAAAGAAAAGAAAATACATGAGAAGATGTGAAAGACACAGTCGCACACACGCGCGGCTGCATTCACAGATTCCTGCACCTGAACCCCTCAGGATTATCACCAGCAGCGAGCTGGACACTTGAGGGACGCCAGCATCTGCTTGCTTCCATTTTTAATACCGCAAAACAGAACAATATGCCCTCAAAAAAACTTTTCAAATTCACTTTGTGTCAACGCGGAGCTAAATAGGAGCACATAATCCTCCTTGGTGTGAGCTGTTCTGCCGTCCAGGCGGCTATTGAAAGTCCCCATGTGCCCAGAGGCATCCTCACTGTGACTAAAAGCCATTTTGCACAGCACATTTCGACAGACTCCAGGGGAGTGTGGGGGGCGGGGGGGGGCTTTGGGTTTCAAAGCATTTCTTTTACATCTGACTTTTCCACCGAGTTATGTAAGGGTTTCCGTGGAAGATATTCAACCTGAAAACTGTCCCTGCAGTGACAGTAAAGTTCAGCAAACACATGTAAGCAGAGGAGTGGCCCAGCGCACGCTCTGCTGCTTCTCGACGGGCAGTCGGTTTGTTGCAGCCACTCAAAACAAGAAAAGGGAGCACCACAGGAGGCAGTGGAAAAGGTTAGAGGGAGACCATATGCTGTGTCTGTTCTCTAGCCGCTCTCAGTCGGCACATGATGGTGACAAAAAGGCCACCTGGTTGAAAAGCAGAGTCGGGAGACTGGAGGTCTAAAGCTTTAAAAAGGAGAAGATTCACTAGCTTACTTTGTTTTTGCTTTTGTCCTTCATTCTCTCTCCCTGATACACACACACACACACCCCCACCCACGCACACACACCCACGCACACATACCACACACGCATTCAGCTTATTAATATAATGAATGGAGAGGCCAGTCGGCATGACACAGACAGAAGCTGTGACAGCTACTTTATTTTTTATTCCACATTGACTTTAAAATGAGCTGCTATTGTGTGTTTCGCTGCCATCTCATTTACAAGCGTCGTACATGGTGGGTGGCTGATCGGGGGAAAACTGTGAATTTTAACAAGTTCAACGCCTTTAAACACCCTCTCTCACACACAAATACAGGGTTACTAACATCCATTAGTCTATTATAGAAAAGTAAATAAAATAAATCCATTTAATCATGTTTACTCTGGCAACTTTTTATGTTGTAAGCACATTTGCCCTGTTTTAGCCCTGTGGCATTGCTATCGTTATGTTTAAAGTCTGCAAAATTTCAATGTTGCCATTCTATTCAGACAAAGGTTTGAGCTACAAAAAACAAAAAAAAACCCCTGTAAATATGAAACTGTAGCATTTTCTCCATGTTCCTCTTTAGCCTTGAACTTTACACTGGATTTCTCAGATGTGGCTTTTTACTTATCTGTCTACTTTATTATCAGTACCTTCTTTTCAACACCATTACAGAAACAACCAGTTAAGATTGCAGATATTAGGGCGTAAGTAAATTGTGCCGTCATCAGGCTCCTTGCTCTGTGCTCCCTTTTGAATTGGGCTTCCAGGTAGAAAGTAGCACACACCCCTCCAAACTGCACATACGTACAGTTGAAACCAGAAGCTCACACAAGCTGCACTAAAGAGACACAACCTTTTTACGCTGATATTAAATCAGATTACACCTTTTCTAATTTGGTCATTTATTATTATTAATAATATTTTGTTTCTCAATTTACCAGTTTATATGCATTTCTGTAGTATATTACAAGTTTCATTTTTAAACCATGTGACCTGGGTCGAACATCTGCTGTTTGCTTCCACCAGCTTCATTCTCACAGTAGTTTGTTTTAATTTTAACCCATTTCTCCGTACAGAACATAGAGTACCTAAGTCAGGTGTGTAGGTTGTTATCTTCACACGCACACGCCCACACGCACACACACCTTATGGCTCAACACTTTAATTGGAGTTTTACCAGACAACAAGACATGTCTCCAAATAAGAAACTTTGTCTTTCTGTGTTTGTTTTTTCAACTGTAATCTGACTTTTATGTTACTTATGGAGTAGTGACGTCTTCTTCATTGGGTGGCCTTTCGGCCCGTGCTGATACAGGATTTGTTTCACTGTGAATCATGACTCTATTACCAGTGTAAACCAGCCTTTTCACAAGACCATATGCTTTGTTTTGAGGTGTATCTACAAACATATGGTTTCAACTGTAGCCTGGGTGCTGAAACCGCAGGAAGTTCAAAGTCCTTCCTGTTGCCATTTAAATGTATTCGTCTTGCACTCAAAGAGAAGTCCTGCTAAGTTGTTTCACAGTAAGAAGCAACTTAGCAGTTGTTAGAAGGTGAACACCTTCTAGTGGTTTATAATATAATTGTACAATTGTTGCTTCTTGTTTGCTGGGTTTTTAAAACCTTGGTGAGATCAGCTCACAGTGGTCAGTGAAAAATGTGTGCATAAAGCACTGGCCCAGTTTCAAATTGTTGCACAGCAGTGGTTAGTAATGCACTGCATCTTTCTCACCTACATCTTTTCATGCTGCTGAAAATAAAATTAATTTACTGATAGTGGTTCAGCAAGCCTGAAAGGCTGAAACTGATGGTGGAGATGCAGGAACCTACCATATTTAAAAGGAAATCCCGTAGATTCTGAGAAGACGTCCTGGTCCAGATGTCATACCAGGGGATGGTCATGAAAGCAGCAGGTGAAAATATACAGTACAGACCAAAAGTTTGGACACACCTTTTAATTCAATGAGTTTCCTTTATTTTCATGGCTATTGACATTGTAGATTCACACTGAAGGCATCAAAACTATGAATAACACATGTGGAAATATGCACTAAACAAAAAAGTGTAAAACAACTGAAAATACCCCTTATATTCTAGTTTCTTCAAAGTAGCAACCTTTTGCTGTGATTACTACTTTGCACACACTCTGCATTTTCTTGATGAGCTCCAAGAGGTAGTCACCTGAAATGGTTTTCACTTCATAGGTGTGCTCTGTCAGGTTAATAAGTGGGATTTCTTGCCTTATAAATAGTCATGAAAATAAAGAAAACCCATTGAATTAGAAGGTGTGTCCAAACTTTTGGTCTGTACTGTATGTTATTAATAAAAACAAACCAGAAAGGCTTCCACATTTGCATTTGAAGCATCCTCAAGATCCTGGAGATCAAAAAATGGTCTTAATAAGGAGAGTGGAGAGCTTCAAATCAGTTTTGATTGTGAAACACATTAAAAAACCTAGATTGAGTCTGTACCAAATGAAGGCTTTAACTGGAAGCAAAATTTATCAGCCCAGATTCTACATATATAAATGTTGGATGCCATATTGTTTAAATCATATTCAGAGATTCAAACACAAAAGCAGCATAAAGGTCCAGGACAGGTTATTAACTCTAAATACAGCAAATGAGCAGAGGTGTTCACTGATCCATTATCCAAGTTCACATCAAGTTTGAACGGTTTTATTTTGTGACTTAAGATTAACTAGAATTGAACTCTCAAACTCAAGCTGAGACTTCAACAAAAATAATGAGTCAAACAATGTATGTAACAGCTAATTTGACAGATGTAAACTGATATTAAGCTGCGTAGAAATAATCAGGTGTGTGTTGGGAATCAGAGCCTCAGCCAGTGAGGTCTGTTGCAAACAAACTTTCTGTTGCAGCGTAGTTAAAAGGCAATTTTCACCAAGTGTGCAAAGGTACAAGATTTGAATTTCAGTTGTTGCCACATTTGAATTGCAAACAAGAAAGCAACTTTTACCTGTGTTATGCTTTTAAGTGGTTGATGAGTCAAATGTCTAAAATCTGCTTGGATCCCAATCACTGCTGCTGGCTGCCAACATTTAGGGATTGCATTTTTTTTGGTGGTTTTTTTAGCCTTAGAAACAGAAGCTTTTCTCCGTTGACTCAGTGAGTAACAATTCAGCTCAGATATTTAAAAGCCTTTCAAAACACCAAATGTAAAGAGACATTTTTTTTTCAGACATCATGGGCTCCTTTCATCTTCTTTTATATTAATTTCGACACTATTAATTCATCAAAGGAAAAATAAAATAAATATGTGAGCCAGAGAGAGACTGAAAAAAACTCAGTTTCTGGAATCATGAAGCACTGGGGTTATTAGCTTAATGCTTACATATATAAGCTAAATTCATTATGCATGCAAATAAAACAACCAGTTTTCAGTTTAGTATTTTTTTAAGTGACGATAAACACCTGCTGTTTCTAAGTGGCAGGTGTTGAAAATAGATGGCGTGGCTCGCTGCCCAGGGTGTCATTCTACTGGGGCAATAATAAGACAAAGACTTATTTTTTTAATATTAGCTCCCAGTTACCTGCATCCTAAAACCAGTTGCCTCTTTTTGTCCAGTAAACAGTTTCAATGGGAATAAAACCTCTAGAAGTTACATTTGAGTTCTCATTAGGCTTTGGCTCATACTTTATTTTCCAAAATGCGAGACATGTAGGCCTGTCACAATAACAAATTTTGCTGGACAATAAATTGTCCCAGAACTTATTGTGATAAACGATAACATTGTTTCATATTACTTGGAAATGAGAACATAAAATGAGTTAAATGAGAACATTTTCAAGTAATATAATAGTAATAATGGCATAAAAATGCAAGAACACTTTCTTAAAGTTCAATAGGTTTTGAATTCTAATGAACATTTAAACACTGGATCCGTAAACCAATTGGAATATCTAAGATAAATAAAGAAAACAACAAACAAAATAATTTATGAAGTCTCTGTAAACAAAATTATCATTCAAAAATAGGGATAGTTGAGATCAAAACGCCAGACTGAAGACTTTTATCATTCAGTTTTTGGTAAAAAGAGAGAAGAAATAGAAAAAGATAAATCGAGCAAATTAAATCAAATTATTGAGTTTCTTTTAATTTATCATGCGATTAATTGATTTTTATGGTTTATTGTGACAGGCTTAGAGACATGGTTTCCAAAGCTGATCTAGAGGAAATTATTCATGGTTTTGTGTCATTGTGCTTAGATTACTATAATGCTGCTTGTACCAGTCTAGACAGGTGATCGGTCTTACGTCTGAAATCTATTCGGAAAGCAGCAAACACAAATACACTCACACCACCCTGGTCCTTTCTGCTCTGGCTCCCAGTGGATTTCCTGTTGCCACCTACAGGGCTACGAATGGCCAGGCTCCTGATTATTTCTGTCGGGTTTTAACAAAACACTCTACTGCTCGTGGCCTTCAATCCCAAGCCCAGAATTTTCCGGTTCTTCCTTATTTAAAAACTGCAGGGTGCAAGGCCTTTCGGTCTGTGGCTTCAAAACTATGGAACAGTTTACTAACTGCAGCTTTGTTTTGCTGACTCACTGGAGGTTTTTGAAAACTGAAACCTGTTTTGTTCTCCCAGATTTTTATGTCATCATTATACTGCTTTTGTTTTTTGGTTGTTTTTATATTTTGTATAGAATAACTGTACAGCTGTGCTGCGGTTTGTGACTTGAGTGTTTGTGAAAAGTGCTTTATAAAAACTTTACTCACTTACATCTGCTGGCGTTTTCTCCTCGTTAAAGGGAAGTTTTTTCTCTCCACTGTTGCTACTTTCATGCTCAGTATGAGTGATTGCTCTAAAGTCAACAACTCAAGCGGCTGCCTACTGTTACAACATTCCAGTCTAGAAGGAGTGAAGGCTGCAAGCCAACTACTTGATGCAATCTGCCGGGCTTCATTATAAGGAGGGCTTTGTTGGCTAATTTTAATAATAAACTTGACTTGACTGCATTGTTTGATAACTAGGATCAACTAGATTGTACTTAGCTTTAAATCTGTATGATTGAATTCAACTGACTTTTTTGTTAAGTGCATAAAGGTTCTAAAGTGGTGCTATAAGCTGAATTGAAATGAATTGTGTTTTTTAAGGTATATGGACTGCATTTGATCATCTCACTTTGGAAAAAATAAAACACCAAAACCGGCTAAAATCTGAACCATAGTTACAATGTTAAAATCATATTGGGTCACTTTGGATAACTATGTGGATCCTGAAGCATTTTCACCAGTCAGGCGACTGCAAGGGTTTCAGCCTTACATGTGTGACTTTTAATGTAACTCTGAAGTCCATGAGCTGTGGTGGATGCTAACGAGAGACTAAACAAACAGCGACAAGGATGTTCAGCCACTTGTAAAGCCATATTCTGCAGCTGTTACTACAATTATACGATGATAAGCCAGCAAAGCGCCTGTACAGATGAGACACAAATCCACTGTTATATATTTTAAACACCCATTACATAATCAAAGAAGAACTTGAATTCGTGACTTAAATGGATTCTGCCTTTCCCAAAATGTGCCATGCTCATAGTTAGCTTTTTATCTTGGTGGATGATGCAGTTGGTTTGCAGGAACTGGTCAGATAGATAGCTGGTACTTAAAAATAAAATCTGGCCTGGTGTTCTTCATGGCCCCTTCCATACATTTTTCATAACCAAATATCTGGAAACTTTGCTGGGCTCTGCATATATGCTCCAGGGTTTTTTCCGCAGCTGTATGAGATTCACGTAAATACCTTGGGAGAACAAACATAAATGAAATGCATTGAGAAAACCCAAAGCAGTTCTAGCTGTACTTGGAAATACTTAGCAAATTAACAACTGTTGAAAACTGCTTTGTTTAAGGGGAGATTTTATTGAATTAAATCGTTAATTAAAATAAAACCAGCAAAAGATACTGTAAAACATTTTATTTTATTGCTGGTGAACTATAAGTATGGGCAGCTTGTTTATAACAGGATCCAGAAGTTATTTTATTCAGCTTTTCATTTCGTATCAAAGTAAGTTTTTCCACAAGTTATTATGCATCTTTGTTTTTATTTGAATGCCCACTTGTTTTCTTCACACTGGCACACAATGTATCATGAATATATCGTCATTGCAATCAGTGTATGCAGCAGTAAAATCGCATAGGGCTGTTTGAAATGCAGGAATTGTTGACTAATACATTCCATATATTTCCATAAAAACACCTTTTGCATGCCTATACGATTCAGCCTGATGGAGTTTCCTGCTGTAGACGTACAAGATGCTACCGGTCACATAAGTTGTTTAAAAAAAGAAATGATTTCATTTTACTATCATAATATTTATCTATAATACCACCTTTATATGACTGTGATATTTTGTAATTCTAAGCTGGAATTGTTTTTTTTTTTTACTGAAAGCAGGGAGCATCATGCACCTCATGACCTAGAGATTTGCTAAAGCTACAATATATAACTTATATTTACGTTTATAAAATTTGCTTGTAGCAAGTAACAACACAAGAAAACTACATTCAACTAACAGAAGGTGGAATATTGTAGGTAGAAGGAGGGATTAGCATAGTTTGTTGACATCCATGCCAGACCAGCCACAGTATTTTGGCCGTGTGCCGTGGAAGAGTTCAGAAGGATTAACAGCAGCTGCTCCATTGCTTTCACTTTTTAATGCTTTTTTTTTTTTTTTTAATCCATCGTAATGGTCACTACAGACTGACAGCAATCTGTCAACATGCAGACAGATTACACAGAGTATGTACAGTATTCCTATGTGTTGCATGTCAGGAGATGAAGTCATATTTTAACAGGGCGCTACCTCAGCAGCACACTGCTGTGTGACTACCAGCATGGCAGATGCTTTGAGCGTCTCAGTGCTGAGTGACAGCAAACTGTCAGGGCTTTTGTGTGTCTCTGCTGGTGTTTTTCATTTCAGATGCTGCCAGAGAGGGAGGTTCCCACCAATGCAGCAGCAGCTGAGTGGAAAAAGCTCCTCAGGAGGGATATTTGAGCTTGTCAGACACAAGAAATTTGATTCAGACAACCAAAAAAAAAAAAAAAAAAAAGAATATTGAGCAGGAGTCCAGTAAATAGCAGCTGCCTCTGTTTAATTAGAACAAATCGAAGTTGGAAATGGAAAACAGGGGAAAACAACAGGGAGGTAATGTGACACTATTTGCTGACAGTTATTATAAGCTGGGAGAGAGCCGTCCCACAGGCAGGCTGCTGTTTGCAGAGGGGCAGTTCCTTCTTCTTCTGTCAGGCTGGCGCTGATCCCTCATCTTACAGGTCACAATTATGTGCTTCATCCCTTCCTGCTGCTATCCTCCCCCCCCCATCCCTCTGTAAGCAGTATTTAATTGTAATGGGCTGAGCTGGGGAAAGGAGTAATCAGATGAGAAGAGTCACATGGTTACGCACTTTCTAACAGGGTGGGGGGATTAATAATACTGCTGCCTTGATTGAACAGAGAGAACTTCAGCTGCTTTCTCTGGTAAATTGGAAGGTGGGGCTGAGTGCAAAAAAAACAACAGTGACATGGAGGAGAGGGAAAGAAAAGAGAGTTGCAAAAGGGTGATAAGGGGTTCTGTGATAAGAACAGAGAGGAGGCAGGGATGGCGAGGGAGGAGGCAGAGAGAGAAAGGGAGTGGGAGGAAGAAAGAGCGAGGATAGGAGGCAGCGCAGTGCAGTGAGGGAGGGGGTGAGGAGAGAGAGAGAGAGAACGATGTAGAGACAGGAAGCCTCTGCTGCTACAGAGCCAGTGAGACGCAGGCAGGCAGAGGGGAAAGACGAAGAGAGAGAGGGAGAGGGGGCCTCCTGGTTTCTCTGAGACAGGCCCAGAGAGAGGGAGGAGAGGGGCTCCAGGAGCACCAAAACGGAGAGCGAGACGAGTGGGTGGAGAAGCAGGATCGGAGGGGAGGGGAGAGAAAGAGGCAGGGTGATAAAATCAGAACCAGGCTTTGGCAGGAGCAGAGGCAGAGGGTGGGACTTGAGCTGAGGAGGGAAAACAGCACAGGAGGAAACAAAGTTTTGAAAACTGAGGAAACAGCAAAGGGAGAGCAGATGCTGATGGCCAAAGCAGGAAGAGATCCATGGAAGAAGGTCACCGTCTGTCAGCATGTTCTCTGACAGCCGGGCCACCGCCACCACGCCTGGGGAGCAGAGGGGCTTCAAGGCTCATGCCCCCCACTTCATCCCATGGCTGCGCAACAGCCTGAAGGCTCACCACAGCAGCAGCAGCAGCGGCGACCTGGGGCTCAACGGGGCGTACAGGTCCAGCTCGGAGGGCCGCAGCACCCTGACCCCGTTGGAGAGGGCCAAGGGGATCGGTTTCTTCTCCAGCCGAGCCAAGAAGGGGGAGCTCCGGTGTAATGGCATAGGGATGCTGCCAGTGGTGCTGAGGGGGCATCACATCCTGCCAGGCAGCGTGGGGAACCAGAGAGAGGACGGTCCTGCCAGGTGGAGCAAGACTAAAGAGCTGGAGGTGGAGCCCAGCACCAACTCTCAACTGAGCCCAGAGAAAGGACTGGCCGACAGCTGCTCCTCGCCGCCGCAGAGCCAAAACGTGGGATACACAAGCAGCCCCTCAGTGAGGAAATACGGGCCTCTGGTGGGGCCCCATCCCACTCCTGTACCTGTGCTGCTGGCTGAGAAGCCCGACTGCAATGTGCCTGTCGTGGTGTGCATGGAAGACAGCGAGGGGAAGATGTGGGACTACACCAGTCACACCACCTACCGCCAGAGAGACGTCCACTCCTCCAGCTGGCTGAGCTCAGGCACTCAGCAGCTGATCGAGAGGGAGCGCGGGTTCAGCTCCAGCTTCAGCTGCGTCAACAAACACGGCAGGAGTTCTCAGAGTCAGAGGGACCTGACGGCCCTCAACGGGCTCATCTTCTCCAGCCAGACCCCTCCTGGAGCCCTGGGCTGCACCGCCACCCTGAGAGGCCCCAGAAGGCCCCGGCCGAACTCGGAGCGGATTGCGATCCTGGGTCAGAACCAGACGTGGGTACCGCACAGACCAAACAGAGAGCAGGAGCCACAGAGGAACGGAGCCGGCTGCAGCAGAAAGGTGGTCCGAAACCAGATCAAACGGGTGGTGGACAACCTGGAGCAGGTCCTCACTTCCCTCAGGGACATCCAGCAGGAAATCAAAGAGGTACACACACACACAGTTGTTTGTTGATTTATGTATCATGTGTCTGAAACTTTGCCATGAGAGCTGCAGATTTGTCTCTTTTCTTTCCAAGGCTGAAGGGTGGGAACATAAACAAATCAGGGCCTTACTGCATCCTCTCTCATTAATTTAGACATTTTCCTCATGCAGAAAATGTTTGAGCTTTTGCAGAAAAAACCCCAGCAAAACCTTGAGGGCATTTAGAGATAACAAGGCAGACTACAAATGCACTTTCTCAGCAGAATTAAACAAGCAGAAAAGCATCTGCAGCGGGGATGCATGGACCCAAAACATGTTGTTGTTTCTCAGGCTCTCCTTTCTATTCCCCAGACACTCTAGAGTCTGGCACTTTGTGCTCAAGTCGGGCGTGCGCTTTCATAAAGGTGGATGAGATGGTAGTTATGGCCCATTTGCCAGATGCATTCAGAGGATGTTCAGACGATGCAGGGTGACATTAGTAAAAAGCCTTGACTCTAACATCCTCTCTTTTCCACCACTTTTCCCTCTCATGGACAGCTGCTGCTCCAGGCACAGCTGGACGGTGGCCGGCGCTCTTTTATAATCCATTTATGTCTGAATATCCGTGCCTCGTCCAGTAAAAGTGACATGCAAATCTTTCCTCTTGGCGTCCGATCAGCGAGGTCACAGCCAAGCCCCAGAGGTAGTAACTTCATCATTGTGACTTTAAAGACTTCTCCGTGACAGAATTAATATTCCCGTGATGAAAGTTTATATAGAATACAGCAAGAAAGGTGAAAAAAGCGATTGATAAGGCTGCATGTATAAACAGAAGTGGCAAATGAAAAGAGAGTAAGTCACTGTGGAAGTAGTGCAGGCTATTTATGTTTGTTGCATTAAGCAGTAAGCACTAATGTGAAAAAGAAATGGAGTGAGGCAATGGCAGAGATCATTTACTGGCATGGAAAAGTAATCACACTGCTTTTACTATCTCACATCACAACCACAATCTTGAAAAACATTAATTTTATTGGAGTTTTATGTGACAGACCAACACCGACTTGTAAGCTGGAAGGAAGACGATGCGAGAATGATCAAGGTTTTTTGTGGTGCTATTGTGAGAACAATAAAAGTGAACTATTTACTACTTCTTTTAACAGCATGGCCGTGTCTCCATGACACAACAATCATGGTCCCACAAACACAAATACTGCTCTTGAAAAGCATTCCCATTTGTAATACGCTTCTTTAGGACACCAGTCACATGAAGAAGTTCGATTTGTCTCACTACACTGCACAAATGTTTTCAAATTTTTTGATATTTACTCAAACTCTCGTTGAACAAACAGTGGAGAAATTAGTAAAACTAACAATCCTGACAATATGGACAGAAATGGGGAGGTTTAAACATCATTAATTGTAATTTGTCACAACAGCAATAAATCAAAATTCTTATAATGATAAGAAATTTATCACTATAGAAGATAAACCAGTGGGAGGATCTGGGGAGGACAACTAATAACTGTGCCTTTATGGCAGAGTGGGAAGAACAAAACCATTGTTGCTAGAAAGTCATTAGAAGTCTGATTTAAAGTTTGGATTAAATCAGAAACTCCACTCCTCTAGAGCCACCTTAATTCAACTTTTAGACACATTTCTGCTGCAACACTTAAATCTAACATCTGAATTCCTTCATCAGCAGTCGTTCAGCTCTGCAGGGGCCTGATGAGGAGCCATTCATTTGATTCAGGTGTGTTGGAGAAGACGTGCATCATAATGTTACAGGAGGGTAGCTCTCAATGACTAGACTTGGAAGCTGAACTTTCAGCTCTGCATGCAAAATTGTACATGTGGCATGTGGCAAAAAACCAACACTACACTTCAGCCTGAACACAGTGAAACATGTTGGTGGCAGCATCATGGTGTGGGGATGCCTTCCTGCTGAAGAGACGGTGATAATGAGGATGGATAGAGATAAATGCAAAACAATCCTGGAAGGAAACCTGTTAGAGGTTTTCTTCCAGGATACCTGGAAACGTCCTGAAAGTCTAAGCCTCAATGGGTTGGTTTAAGTGGTCTAGTCAAAGCCCAATCACTAAATTCAATTAGGAATATGTGGCCGTGCTTTGATGTTCAAATGCACTCAACTGTCAATGTAAGTTTAAAATATTTGGCGAAGAAAAGTTGTAATTAATTTCAGTCTATGGATGAGCAAACCTGGAAGAGACGAAGCCCAAAAGACTTTCAGCAGAACAGCGTCTGCAAAGTTGGACTCAGGGGGATTCACATTTTTAATTACAAAAATAAAACATGTAATTTTCTTTCATTTCACTATTTTCTGTTGTCACTGGGCATAAAATTCCCAAACATACATAAGAGTGTATGGTTGCAACATGATCAGCATCTTTGCTCAAAGCAAATTAGAGGAAAATTTGGATCGATCGTCAGTCTGACGGCGATAGTCTGCTGATGTGTTTCAGTCAAGTGTAAAGACAAAAAAAAAAGAAGAGCTGCACCATGACTCAGAACCTGAAGAGAAGAAAGAACCGCGTCAAGCTCGAAGAGCGGAGTGAAACTTTAATGACGGAGCTCAACAATAAACATCTCTCAGCTCTAACAGCGGAGCATGTGTGTAGACCTGAGGGGTCAAAGACTTTGTTTTTTTTAACAAACGTCCTCCAAAGCAACAGATGAAAAGCAGCCCTTTTATCTCCTCCGATTTCTGACATTAACAAGCAGTACCTGCCCAGAGTCACTGCATGTGCATATCCTACATGCACCACTTCAAAGCAAAATGAAAGGCTTCACTCAAAACCTGCCGCAGCTTTAACAGAAAAAAAAAAAAAAAAAAAAATCAGGCAAACAAATCAGGTCATCCTTTGACATCAGCAAGGATGTTGTTGAACACAGAGGACAAAACTCATCCGGCATGAGCAGAGGATTTATCTGTGCACACAGAGCAGGTGGTGAGCTGGGTCAAACATTTTCCCCAGCGTAATTTTCTCCAATCTCTCCAGCCTCTGTCATCACACAGCTGCCTGTGTATCGGGGTGTTCGTGTGTCTTTGTGTTGAGCTTTTATTAGTGCACGTCTGCAGAGCATATACTTATTCTTTGCACCCATTTTGCATTTGGACATGTGTGTTTTTTTTTTTTTTTTGATACATTAAGGAGCAGGCTTTTTACTATCTGGGTAAGAAGCATTAGATGGGAGGGCTGACTAAATTTAGCCTTCACACCACTGTAATAGTACTCTCATTCTGTCTTGGCTGATTTTAACGTCTTTGCAATGTGAAAAATAAAGACGAGAGGAAGGCCTCCAGAAGTGTTCGCCGTAACTTTTATTATTTCTTTAACCTTGAAGAAGCTTCAGGGCTGTAATTATTTCTATATGTTATCAAACATTGACTCAATCTGGAAGAAATCTCCTGATGAATTCTCTGAAAATGGTCCAGAGTTTGATCCGGAGTTTGATCTCTGACTATGTGAGTTTTGATTTGAGGCATTTTTTTTTTTTTTTTTTAAATACATTATGTGCGGCTGCACAGTGGCGCAGTTGGTAGCACTGTTGCCTTGCAGAAAGAAGGTCCTGGGTTCGATTCCCGGCTGGGGTCTTTCTGCATGGAGTTTGCATGTTCCCCCTGTGCATGCGTGGGTTCTCTCCGGGTACTCCGACTTCCTCCCACAGTCCAAAAACATGACTGTTAGGTTAATTGGTCTATCTAAATTCTCCCAAGGTGTGTGTGTGTGTGTGTGTGTGTGTGTGTGTGTGTGTGTGTGTGTGAATGGTTGTTTGTCCTGTATGTCTTTGTGTTGCCCTGCGACAGACTGGCGACCTGTCCAGGGTGTACCCCGCCTCCCGCCTGGAACGTAGCTGGAGATAGGCACCAGCAACCCTCCCGACCCCATTAGGGACAAGGGTGAACAGAAAATGGATGGATGGATGGATACATGATGTGCTATCTGTAAGAAGGGAAGGGTTTAATTAATTTGATGAAGTTAAATTTAAAATGGTGTAAATTGCACGTTTCCAGTTTTCCAACTGACTGACACAAAGGAAAATTGAAGGTTTTTACTGCCTGGATCCGTGTAGAAAACAAAACAAAACAAAATGACCTGTTACCTTTTACATGGCTGATTTATCGACAGCAGCACTTTGTTGACAACAAGAAGGTTTAGATCTTAAATAACCTAAAGTGCCTCAATGTTGTGGCGTACTTCAGGGGTTCATTCTTGGTCTCGTAAATTTCTCTTTTCATTTTCCCCAATTAGGTTTAATTTTGTCAATAATTTGACATTCCATTTCCCTGCTATGCTGATGACAATTAAATGTCTGGTTAAGTAAAGAAAAAATGGAAAGTGAGGTTTGACTCAAGGCTGGTGCCACGCTGCGTGGAATTGATATATTCTTGCATTTTTTCTGTGTATTAAATCATTCATTCACAGTTAAATGAAATGCATATTAGGGTAATTAGCCACTAAATTTCTCTTAAGTCTGCAGGGAGGCAATTATGTGCTTTTTTTTAACCAATGACCTTGAAGCTCTCTTAGAAATCTGGAAGCTGCTTGAAACTTTGGCAAACAGAAGATGGTGTGAAAACGTGAACTTTTCTCAAAAGCTTTTTTTAGGACTTCTAAAATGTAACTTATAGTAGGTCTTCATTTTGTCCCCTCAGGCTGTTGCAGCAGTGAAATAGGCAACAATCAACAGTTCTCAGCAGCTTCTGCTAACATGTACAAGTGAAACCATCTGTGTTTGTTTTAAAATCTTAACCCAGACTGGCATCTCAGCACCTAAGCGATCCTTTAACTCTGCACACTTAAACCAGATCACTGAGATCTGCTGAACAAATGCTGCTTGTTGTTTTCAGTTTCGGGCCGTCGTGGGATGAACTTTCTCTGCCCACCAGGACCAGCTTTTGTTCATTGACTATATGTTCATTTCGCCTGTGGGATTGTAATGCCATCGTCTTATTGACTGGTACTACCCCTCATTCTGGGTCCTTATTGTGTCTTTCTTCTAGAATCATTCAATTAACAAGAAAAGAACAAATAAATGGTCCAAACTGAAGCAAGACAGAGTCAGATTTAAATGCAGATTGTTGCATCAATTAATAAAAGCCTGTCAGTTTGGTAATGAAAGCTGAAGGTTAAATTGTTGAAGCCTTTGAGCTCAGACGTCCTGATTTGAAATCTTTTTAAAAGCTTTTTATCTAGGGGAGCAAAATGGATCTTCAGATGTAAAAGCAGTGAGGTGTATTAAACATTAATCACACTGAACAAAAGTGGACTTTCAGTCAGGGCATGTGAACATCTGCCTCACTGCTTCCTGTAATTAAGGGACCCCCCCAAGCAGCAGGTTTATTTATTATTTCTCTACTACTTCTCCTCTATACAGCAGCTCTTCATAACTTCCTAAATATTAGTTCTCCTGAATCACAGTACCTTTGCAACTCCTCCACCTTATATTAAAGGCACAGAAATATATAGACCTATTTGATACCAGAGAGGGCAGAAAAATCTCCATTTTCTGTCCACATGAATCAGCTGCTCACCCACTACTCCTCTAAGTGGCTTTTGCAAAAAAAAAAAAAAAAATCAAAGCACCAATACGGGGTTGTGATTAATCTGTGACTAAACCTTATGCATCCACCACCTCCTCAACACAATTCAAACTCAAGATAAACTGTAAGACATGGCCCATCAGTACAATGCAGAGCTGAATGATGAAAGTATTTTTTCTTTTTCTGAAATGTTTATGTCCAGATTTGGATTTTATGATCCAAGTTATTTGGTGTCTACTCCTGAAAACAACTCTGAAAATGGTCTTATTTGCTTAACTTTAAACTGTGGCATGACGGATACAGCAGTGTTGATCTATGAGCGTGTCAGACGAGCCAGAACAATTAACAGTGATCCCCTCTGTTTTAGTAAAAACAGCTGGTAAGTTCCTGAGGTCAATCGCTGCACACAGTGAGAAGCCTGTTCCTGGTCCTCTGCAGTCTGGCTAAAAAAAAACAGAGCTGATGATATACAGCCGGGAACCTGCAAGGTATATGTTTGCCTCAGACTTGCTAAGCCACTCTTCATCTTTAGTTTATGAAGCTGCAATAAAATATTTAGTTTTTATCTGTTGCAATTTTTGGCTTTAACGTATGCAAAGGTTTCTGATGAGAGACCAACTAGCATCTGAAAAGAGTTCCCAAACCCCAAAAATGAGAAGTTTGATATTCCCACTGATGCTACTTGAAAAATGTGGAAAAAGTGTCAGCGCAGCATACAAAACCAATATAATAATATAAGATAATATAATATCTTGCAAAAGTGTGAAAACTCTTTGAATGTTTTTATGTCATGGCTGCAAACCTCCATCCATTTTTATGATCATTGTCACAATAAATCACAATTAAAAACCCAAAACTGGCAGCATTGTCAGAATTATTTGTATTATTTTCTCCTCTGCTTGTCCCATATGATAAATATCAATAAATTTGAAAACATGATTAAATGCAGTTACTGTGTGCACTTTAGTGATACAAATCATTCTTTATGTGACTGGTGTCCTCGAGGAGCGTATTTGAAATGGGAATGTTTTTCAAGAGTAGTTTTTATATTCATGGGGCTGTAACAGATGTGCCATGCAATCACAGTTATACACTTAGCTAAAAATAGAAGTAATGAATAGGTTTTTATCATCACTTTTTTTTTTTATTACCACGATCACACCACAAGATAACCTAATAAAACTTTTAATGGTCCACCCCTGGCCTGAATTTGTATTCAGCAATCACTGTCCAAAACATGACTGTCCATCTGAACTTTCAGGCCAGATAATGAATTCCCTGTTGACAAATAGCTGGAAAGAAGTCCTGCTTAGTGTTTGTCTAAAGTCATGTATTGAACACAGAAAGCATGTGGAAGAAGGTTTTTTATTCAGAAGGGAACAAAATTTGACTTTTTAGGTAGCAAAACTGTGTTCTGTTGAAACATAGTAGTGGCTACATTATGCTATAAGGTGCTTTTCGTCTTGACTCGGATGTACTGAACACAAAACATGAACATTTTGTTGACTATTATGTGCAGGACAATTTTAGTACCGTTTCCTTTCACTCTGCGGTTATACACCAATTTATACACTTTATGGTGGTTAGTCACATAAGATAAGATCCACTAAGGTTTGTGCTTGAAGTGACAAAATCTGAAAATATCCCACCTACAACTACAAAAGTCCTTCTGCTTTATGTTAATTGTTTTTATTCTTTGTAACAATTAAGGCAAAAATAAGCCAATAGCAGTAAGCGGTGTGATGTTTTGATGTGATGACCCGAACTTAAGTAGGAATCCAAAAGCAATTTCTTCTAATTCAAAAGGGATGATCTGCAGCTGCACACATTTAAAAATGTGCATGACTTTATAATTTAATTTACCTATTCGTTAATAGAAACCAGTTATAAATGCTATCTGATTTTCAAAACATATCGACTTTGGGAACTTTACAGTACAGCAACAAAATCTGCTTGCAACAGATTATAATTATTCCCTCTGGGAGAGTGTCGCGGATAATTTGTGTTTTTATTTATAAACCATTCTGTGTGTTTTCTAGGTCGTGCAGCAGATTGACTATCTAACCTCCTCCATTGATCTGGATGATGAGGAGCAGCAGAGGCCTGGAGGAGAAGCTCAGCCTCCCAGCGACAGCAGCTACAGTTCAGGCTCCAGCTCCAGTGAAGTGACGGTACGCAGCGCCCAGCAGAGGGCTCCGGGAACTGAAAACCAGCCAGGAACTGCAGACTTCTACAGAACCCCCAGCAGAGAGGATCACAGCAGAAGTCAGCCTTCGCAGAACGGGCAGCTGCGCTCCATTACCGCGGGCTTTCTGTCAGAAAGGAGTCGGACTGTTCAACTAACTTGTGGGCAATCCCCTAGAAAAACGTTGTCTCGGGTGAACACAAACAGCCTCCCTCCACCCAGAAACCCGACCACCCAGGATCACGTTCTGTCTCCTAAAAGAAGCCTCCCTGCTCGGCCTCCCACTCCAGGGCTGTCTCCACTAACGGTGAACCTCCATTACCCCAGCAGCCCTGGATCACAGCCTTCCTCCCCTCTGTCTCCAAAGTCTTATCCCCCCCCTGCTCTCAGCCCTTCTGTCATCATCGAGACCAAAGTCGGGTCACTCCGGACCCCACAAAGCGATCTCCCATCTGCTGGTCCATTTACACCGTTGCTATCTCACCCTCAGTCTGCCAGCTGCCCACCCACCAACTTTGAAACCAAAAGTTTGCCCCTGCACGACAAAGAGCGGCGAGCGGCCTCAGCGGGACCCTCGAACGCCTGCGCAGCCAAGCCACCCACAGGACAGGGCCGCAGGGCCCGCAAGCCCCCACCGTACCCGCACCACAGACTCTCTGAGCCCACAAAGAAAGTGAAAGAGCCCCGCAAAGCTCCTCCATACCCTGAGAAAAGAAGGCTGCTCTCAACCACCGTGTGAGACAATGCAGCAGGAGGGGGGCGGCCGATCGAACAGAGGCACAAACAGCACCAGCCACATGTCTGCAGGAGTGGGAAGTGATTTAAGGCAGCTTACGGCTCGCCAACTTCAGCCGAGATCAAGTTTCCAGGGCAACGGGATGCAGACGCAACTCAGGGTGAGTAAGTCCAGAACAACTGCGTCACTGCAAAAACAAAATCTTATCAAGTATATGTGGTCTAGTTTCTAGTGCAAATATCTTAGGATACTTGGAAAAAGACAAACTAACTTAGTAGTAACTTTTCAGCAAGAAATGGGAGCTTGTTTTAAGTCAATAATACCTTAATATTGATGAAAAAGGACTAGTTATAAGTGAAATAATCTGCCAATTGAACAAGAAATTTTCCCATATTATAAAATATAATATAGGACACTAATTAGTGCTCTGTTTTAAGTCAATAACTAAGGAATTATTAACTTAAAACAAGCTCCTATTTCCTGACAGGAGATTTGTTTACATGAAGCACAAAGGGCAGAACTTGACTGCAAAAACACAAAATCTTATCAAGTATTTTTGGTCTAGATTTTAGTGGAAATATCTTAGAACTCTTGAAATAAGACAAAACTAACTTAGAAGTAACAACTGATTAAGACCTGATGAAGTTCTTAATACATTAAGAACCGATGAAGTTCTTAATACATTAAGAACTGATGAAGTTCTTAATACTTGGCAGGAAATAGGAACAAGCTCCTACTTCCTGCCAAGAGATTTCATAACATGAAGTAAAAAGGGCAGAACTAGACTGCAAAAACACAAAATGTTGCAAAGTATTTTTGGTCTAGTTTCTGAAATAAATTAAAATTAACTTAGAAATAACTTTTCAGCAAGAAATAGGAGCTTGTTTTATGTCAGTAATATATATTTTTAATATTGGTGAAAAAGCTATAGGTGAAATAATTTGACAGAGGGAACAAGACATTTTCCCCATAAGTTAAAATATGGGAAACCAGCCACTTAAAAAAAAAAAAAACTATATTAAAGTAATTATTGACCCAAAACAAGCTCATGTTTCTTGCTGAAAAGTTACTTGTAAGTTAGTTTTGGCTTATTTCAAGTGTACTGAGATATTTGCACTTGAAATTAGACCAGAAATACTTGGTAAGAGTTTGTGTTTTTGCAGTGCTGGTTCTACCCTTTTCCCTCCCTGCTCTCAAATCTCCTGGGTGCATGCACGGGGCCGTAATGACATCTGGCCGGCTTACCGCTCAGGTAACAAGAGCCTTTGTGCAGATGTTCAATTTGCACCCCTGCTCTGCAAACTCCCACGGACTGCACAGCTAAAGGGCAGAGGGGAAGGCATTATTAGCCAGAAATCTGAAGGAAACTGCAATTACCTCAGAATGGCGAGACAAAGATAGAGGTGATTACTTTATTGCACCTCACCCCAATGCATCCCAGCATGGTCACTCTTATATATCAGCATCGCCTGTGGTCGGTAATTGCTGTCAGGAGTCGTGATGCTATGATGAGAAGTCGGCGCGGCTCAAGCTACTTTGGCTCGGCGGTGTGAGAACGCACACAGGAGAGGCAAGGTCAGGGATCTGTAGTGCATCCAGAGGCAAGAAAGGCTCTCATAAAAGGAGACGCTTGGCAAGGCCACAGAGGAAAAGTTCAGGCCAGCATTGGGGTGCATGTCAAGGGAGACAGGGGGCAGCTGGCCATACGTTGTACCCTTCACCCGGCCCCACGGTGTTACAAAAATCCCATCTCCTTTGCTGCCTCTGGCTCGACCCACCTGGCCTCCGTCTCCATCTGTTCCCCTCTAAATGTCAAGGGGATGCAACAGGAAAGAAATAAGGAGCTGGTGTGTTGGAGAGGAATGCCAGCCAGATTGATTACATAAATACAACACAGGAAATCGATAGCTGTTTCATTTAGGACATAAATGCTGCTTTATTGGATCCTTTTCTCTTTGTGCCGACCTTTTTGAACAGAATAAAGCTGCTGCTAGTTTGCAATTTATTCCATTGTGAACAAATTCAATGAAACGATCAAAATCAGCGGTTAATCTCATTATATTTATGCTGCCTGACTGCGACACACATTCCCATATCAGTATCAGTTCTTCTAACGCCCGGGACATTTCACAAGTCATGGGCATTATCGGGTTTAAACAGAGTTTCTGGAATGAGTGAGCCATGCTTTTATGTGAAACTATTTTCAGATAGGGATTAGCTGTCAGATTTTCCAGAACCAGGATGTGAGACCGACTCGAGTAAATTAGACTTCTCAGATTTCTATGTAAATCCTTTAAAATTCTGCATGCACCCTGAATGCAAAATCTTTCTTTTACAAGTCTTGATTAAACACAGAACAAATTACCACGAGTCTCTGAAGGAAAAAGAATGAGCGTTTTTTTTCTTTGCATCTCACAAACACGCATACTGAAGGAGACATTGCCTTACATCAGATGGTACCAGGATCACTGATTCGCAATCAGGCCAACTGGACTGAATTACTGCTGCACTGTAAAAGAATGACCAAAAAATAAAAAATAACCGTTTACAGTAGGATAGATTGCTGCAAAGCTAATGACTAGATGCAATTAACTGTTCACTGTCACCACATGCTTGTTAAGCCATATGAAATTGGACGGATTTATTTTGAACTGTATATCAGTGAATTATTTTACACTTGGATTTATTTAGAATGGATGAAACTCACTTTGAATGAAATGAATCGACTATGTTTCTGTATAATGAATCTATTATAGTGAATTGAAGTGACATTTTTTGTGAATTGGCGCTGTATAAATAAACAGATTCGAATGACTTAAATAGATTAAGTAATTATAAGAAAATATCTAAAGTTGATTAAGTAACTAACCTGCAACTCATGAAATTAAACCAGTTCTATGAATTTTTATTGAATAAAGTTTGTCAGTTAAAATCTGCAACATTGTAGTCTAATATTTGCTAAATTAATGACATACGTGACTCGCTACAGTGTCTTGTAAAAGATTTTCTTCTTTTTGAAGAAGAATTTCGTCATTTTAAAACCGAAGATCTCCATGTATTATGTGGGGATTTAATGTCATAGACAAGATAGCATGTAATTGTAAAGTGGAAAGAAAAATTACACATTTTTTTTATTTACCAGTCTTTTGAGGCATGTCTCTAACAGCTTTGCACGTCTAGATACCAAAATCTGAAGTCTTGCCAGATTATCAATTGAACTTTGGTCTGGACTTTTACTAAGCCATCCAGACAAATAAATATGCTTTGATCTAAACCATTTGCTCCTAGCTCTGAGTCTGTTAAACGCTGAAAGTGATGTTTTTCTCTTTTTTAACTTCTACAAACAGAATAAATACATAACAGATCACATCAAAGACCACTAGCTGTGCATGTAATTCACTCCAAAGATCGAAATACTGTTATAAATGTTAAACAGGGATGATTAAAGTTCCCTGAAAATCTCTAAAACTAAATACAATACAGTATTTTGGAAAGTGTTCAAACTGTTTTTCACATTTTGTCAGCTTTTAACCACAAACTTCAGTTTATAAATGAACACATTCTAGCAAATAATTGTGTGGGAGGAAAATAATACGTGGTTTCCAAAATACAAATTTGCAAAGTCTTCATCAATATTTAATGTTCCCAGCTGCAAATCATTGGGGATGTGAATCTACCAGTTTTACACATCAAGTCACAGGCATTTTGCTAATTCTTCTCTGCAAAGCACCTCTAGCTCGGTCAAAGCTGGTGAATAGAGACAATAAACATCAGTTTTCAAGCCTTCAGATTTCAGTTGAATTAGGTCTGGACTTACACAAGGCGTTTAGGAACCAACACCGATCCGTCTCAAGTTCCATCCGTCTTCATGGCTTCCATGTCCCTGCTGAAGTGATGCACCCAGCATTGTGTTTCATCAGTACAGTGTTCATCTGATACCAGGTCACAGTGGGGATGCTTTCCACAGAGTGAAGTGCATTGTTTTTTTTCCCTTTCACACATATTTTGCATTTAGGCTAAAATGTTCAATGTTGGCTTCATCTGACCTCAGCATCTTCCTCCACATGTCTGCTGTGTCCTTTGCATTGCTTGAGCCAAACATAAAACAGGATTTCTTTTAGGTCCCACTCTTTAGATGGGATATTGTTTTATTGACCCTAACCATGTTTTAAACTCATCATGAGGTTTCTTAAAACCTGAGACCTTCACAGTTGGAGAACTTGTAAAGGCAATCGGTTGCACTCAATCTACATTCAAATGCATACCATTTGCATCACTTGAGATTTATGTGGTTGTGTTGGTCAACCACATAAAGTCCTAATAAAACAAGTGCACAAACGTAGCACAAAGGGGTATGAATACTTTTGCATGGGAATATATAAAGTCTGAGTTCGTATAGCCCATTCTTTTAGCCAAGATCTAACTAGAACAATAACAACATTCGTATTTTATTTGTAACTTGTCCTTCCAACAAGCTGTGCAGGAGCTCTGTGTAATACACCTCTGATCCAAAACATCCTGCATGTTCCTCCTGATAGTTTTTCCTGTGATGTAAGGAACTTTTTCTGCTGGTGTCAGACAGTACGCTGAGGTGCTGATATGTGCTCAGGATCTGGATGACAGAATCGAGGCAGCTCTGGGCCCTGCAGACGGAGAGAGCTGATGGGCAAACAAAGAGCTGTTGAGAAGCAGAGATTTACAACTCAAAGGAACAAACAGCTCAACAGAAACGGGCCAGAATTTGGCCGTCAAACTGCAGAAATCACAGGTTCTGCTTTGCTGCGAAGGTGCGGGTCAGTTCTGCACAGCATGTCAGGAAATCATTAACGCCTCGCTGTTCCAGGGAGTTTTCAGCAGGTGAAAAGCAGCAATTTTCAGGCTTAAAAACACTCCTGAATGGAGAGTTTTCAGCTCCGACTTGCGACTCTTGCATCAAGCAAGCAGACACCGGTTTGCAGACGATCTAGATTTTCTCTGGATTTAACATAATGATAGATAAATCCCTCCTGACTTTCTATCTCAGTAAGCCCACAAAGATCAGCAGTCCATACATTCCCATATGTGCCTCTGGATTTAATAGATCCTCCCAGCAAAGCCTCTTCCTCCCAACAGAAATTACGGGGAAACAATAGAGGCTCTCTATCTCTGAGAAACATTTATTTGAGCACAATATACGTTAATTGACTACGCTTACGGAATACATTTTAAGGCTAATTTTTCATTACTCTAGCAGAAAGGGTCTCATAAGTCTCATTTGGAGGCTCCGACACTGGCTGCTTCCCTAAACTGGTCCAAATTAGGAATGCATTAGTGGCGCTTCTAAAAATTACGGCTATTGGGCAGATAAGATGGGACATAAAAACGCAATCCTCGCCGAGGCCCGGCCCTGACAGCGCTCAGAATATTTAACGCCTCGACACAGGCAATCAAATTCCTCCTCTCTTTTCATGTTTACCCTTCTGACAAGGCTACGGCAGCTTCAATCAGACCACGACTGATGTAACCCGACAAAAACACAAGAGTTATCTCCACCGAGGTGACAAAGTGTCTTTATTCAAACACCCATCAAGTTTCATCATAATTTGCAGCAATCAACAGGCAGAAAAAGAAAGGACGCATGTATAAAATTAATAACGCATGTTATGTTTTTGTTTTTTTTCCTCAGAGCCAGGTCGAGGTCCAGGTGTGATCTTTTCCTGTGCTGACCCCCACTAAGAGAGAAAGAGAGCCTGGATGGCGACAAAGGGACCCGGCGTTTCCTCCACTCCGGGGGGATCGCCTCGACACCAGATGAAAGACACCGAAGGTACGCCGCCTATCCCAGCTAATCCAAGAGCAGAGTCAAATCAGAGAAATCCTCCAATCTGAATTCAATCCTTGGACACTTGTGCTGTTTGAGGCTTTGGATCAATGCCGGTAAGATAAAGAGGCCGCAAGCATAACAGAGAAAGGGGAGAGCAGAGAAGAAGAAGAAGAAGGGGAGAGAAGGAGATGAGGGGCATGTGATAATGAAGCACTTCTGAAACCTGCGCAATATTCTCACTGATCCCCACATGTGGCACCGAGAGATGAAAGCCAGAGGTTCGAGAGGGAGAGAGTGCTGGCATTTTTATTCCTCATCTAGAAACCTCCAAATGTCTGTGCATGCTCTACATTTTATTACTTTTGAGTTAAACATCTGCACTAATGTTCCAGACTTCAATTTCTAGATTTTTCTCCCCTCCTCCCCCAACTGCTTTTATAGCATTCGACTACAAAAGTTTGATCTGGTTGGGGATTATTACTACCAGAAAAGTTAAAGCAACGCTGAGGTTTCTTTATTATTCAGCTCAGTGGGAAAAGGGCTGTTTCAACACTTCTGGCATTTAAATAAAGTGACATCAGTTCCATTTGGAAATCTATAGTCCTACATTAAATATACTCTATATCTTCCAGATGTTATTCTTGTAAAGTCACACCATCTGTTGAAAAAATAAATGGGTTTGTTTGGCAAAATTTAAGAACTATCAGTTCTAAGAGTTTTTACTGTAGTAATTAAGTTTGGCTGTAGTAATTAAAAAGCCCCTTACATACTGTACTACACGCCGATAACAGTACAATTTCACTACTAATAAAGTAGTGAAATTGTGGCCCTTTTTGGATCTTTAAATGAATTTACTTCCAGTCAGTGAGTTGGACAACAAAGAAAGATGCGATAAAGATACTTTTCTCAATATTTATGTAAAAAAAGCTTTTATTTTTGAGACATTTGAATTTTTAGCACTTAGTCAGTGGAATAGAGAGTAAATGAAATATTTTTCCTACAGACCTTTCAGGACGCTACCTCTTACTAGGGATGGGCCGGCTGAAGATTTAAAAAGTTCTGGTTTCAAAACTACAAGAATGTGCTATTATACTTCTTAAAAAACATTATTATAACTGATTCTATCAAGATGTCATACATGTCAGAGCAGTGAGGATAAATTATTTTCTGTTTAAGCAATTAGGTCATGTTATATAATTTTGTTTTAATGTACAGCATTATTACTAATCTCATCATACAGCAAATTTCATATATAAACTCAAACAGGTCAATAGTTTGCATAACCTAAAAAAAAAAAATCTATTGCATTTTGATTCTTTTTTGTGACGTATTTTTTTGAAGTAGTATAGTTTCACCAGAGAGAAACGGCAGGAAACAAAAAAAACCTGTCTGATGTTTGGAGGGATCAGACGCGATGCTTTGAGTTATCTGCAGCAGATGTAGATAAACGGAGACACTGAAGTGCTTCTTTCAACAGCATTGCGGAACGCAGCGAGACAGAGCAATTTCTACTTGTTTGGATGTGTGCTGCTTCACAATACCAGGGATTACTCACT
Organism: Xiphophorus hellerii; assembly: GCF_003331165.1. Taxonomy (NCBI): domain Eukaryota; kingdom Metazoa; phylum Chordata; class Actinopteri; order Cyprinodontiformes; family Poeciliidae; genus Xiphophorus; species Xiphophorus hellerii. The sequence continues at coordinate 14,285,411 of NC_045680.1, forward strand.
CTCCTCTCAGGATTACACAAGATGCATAAATCTCCTGCTAATCTAAAATGTATCTAAGCTGGACAGACCCCATCCCAACACCAATCTATGCATTCCCACACCGTCTGGATCAAACCAGCATCTCTTTATATTACAAACTAAGAAACAACTACAGAAGCACGTAACCTTATGGCCCATTTTGATCCTGAAAAGTCTGGATAATTAGTAGGTTCCTTCATCTTTTGTAGAACAAATCCAAAAATGAGTGAAAAAGGTTGGATATGTACTACAACTGGTTCACCATGTCTCCTCAAACCAAGATTAGCTTCATCCTGCTTCAGTTTTGGTCGTTTCTCAGGAAGAAATCCACTGATACTAACGAGCAGAAGCACAGTTCACCGCGGTGCTGTGATTGGTCACAGCAGAGCGAGACTTCTGTCCAATCACAGCTCGTCATGTCTCGTCCGTCCAATGACGGTCAGCTTGGAAAGCTGAGCGCTGAACTTTCCATCTCTTTGGGTCACTGGAATTAAGAAAGGAGAGTGGATTACTGCTGGAGTCTGTGTACGATCACTTAACATTAGATTTATGTAGGTGTATATATAATAATATCTGCTTTAGCTGTGACTCCCACAGTCAGCTAAATATCAGACGTCAAACCTATGATGAGGTTCAGAAGAGAAATGTTTTTGCAGGGAAAAATGTGAGACATAAAATTTTAAAAATGAGACCAAGATTAGGTCTGTGATCATGTACAAACTTGGTTTTTATCTTCTTATCCGTCTTATGATTTATTTATTTTTTTGCTTTATTTCTGCTGTTTAATATTTAGAGGTGGTTTTTATCTAACAACTCGATTTATTTTTTTTTGCAAGAAATCTTAAGTATTTTTTTGAAGACCTGACTTTTATTTGTATCTGCTTTTTAATCTCCCACGATGCAACTGTCATCTTGCAAACATATTTATGACAAAAAATATAAATACCAAAGCACTAACATATCATCATATATCAATATTTTGAGTTATGGCTGTTTAACTGGGATTTTATTTTATTTTTTTAAATAATTATATATATACAGTACAGTATATATATTATATATATATATATTCTTCATACAATAATTAGTAGAAAGTATTTGTTGCCATAGAAACAACTACAGAAGCAGTTAATTTAATTATGTTTGGATGAGCAGACATTTTTGGATACTGCAACAAAATTGATTTGATGGAAATATTATTTCTTGTTACCTTTTCATAAATAAAAAAGTGTAAACATTTTCCAGTGTCTATATTATTTTGTATCTATGAATACAGGTAATCTCAGTGATAAAGTCTTAATTTGAAGGCAAAGAGTATAGTTATAAATAGAATGACGCAAAGAAAATATTCTGTTAAGTCGTTTTGTCTTAGTAATATCAATGTTTACATAACTCAACACAATGCGGTTAATAACACCATTGTAGCAATAATTTCAACACATTTTAACAATATTTCTAATCATGATAACTGTAAAGCTCGGTAATACGCATTATTGTGATACATTTTCAAACACAAATTGTGATTAGATCATGGCTGTATGTTAAGGTTAGAACAACTTGTATAAATTAAGGTTCCTTTTTGCTTTCTATAATTTATTTGTATATTTTTTGTTTTGTTGTTCTGCTGCAAAATCTTTTCTCATGGTAAAAAGATGGCCTCTATTAATATAGAATACACTCCAAAATGAACCAGTTAACTAAATTATTAAATTACTAGCTTTCAGGAAAAAAAATTTCCTAACAAAAGAGCATTATAATTACAGCTGCCACTAGATGGAGAATGAAAACTCAGAGTGCAGAAATAAATGAGTCACACAGACAATTAAGGGCCAACAACTGAGGCAAAATGTCTGGTTTTGGACAAATTATTCAGTGTAAGAAAAGAGATCTGTGCTGATGAAAACCAGAAAATAAAAACATAAATATTTTAAAGCTGAAAGAAAACAATAAATGGTTCGTACAGGTTTAAAATAAGTCAATACTTTCAGTGTATCTTTACATGTAGTTACTATTTTCTCCAACAGGTGTCTCTGTTTGGGTTACCGAAACCTGAACATGCCTTCATGTGTTGCAGCAGGAGCTTTAAGGCTGTAGTAATTAAAAAGCCCCTTACATACTGTACTACACGCCGATAAGCAATCTATGCCTGGAATTCATCGCTCCCACTGTTTCTCAGTGATGGGATTATCCTTAAGTCTGTCATCGGCGCTGAGTTCGAAGCTTGTAAGCCTCTGTACTTTAGCGTCTAATCTGCTGAAAATGACAGCTGAAGTAAATTGCCAGTCGGGGTGACTAGTCAAATCCTGCTAATCACAGGCTGGAACTGAAGCCCCAGTTGGGGATTTCTGCAGGAGCTGAAGAACAACAAATAATGCTACGGGGACGACTGTGAAAACCCACTCACAGCTGGAGCGCACGCTTCGCAGGGGAATCTGCAGGGAGCTTGCAACGTGATAATGGGAGGGCTGGGTGGGTGTGTGTGTGTGTGTGTGTGTGTGTGTGTGGAGGCAGAGAAAGAGACTGATGTGACAGGCAGAGGGAGTTGATTGAACACTTTGAGACACAATCAATTCCTCACCTGTTGATTCTCCTACGGTAAATTCGTCTGGCTTCAGAGGTACGTCACGCTGGCCTGTCACTGCTGTTTCTGACTGGAGACGCATCCGCAACGACGAGGAGGAAACGGTGGAAAACAAAAACAAGAGATGACAAAAAAACAGATAACAGGCGGCGGCACAAAGAACAATGTCATTTGCACAGGAAGGAAGAAAAAGAAGAAAAAAAAACAGAGGAAAGAACTCCGATTCAGCATCAAGGTCAAAGAGATGCATTTCTGTTTGCAATGTTGTTTCAGTTCCCTCACTCTGAAGTTATTTTCTCTGTTTGTCTTTTCCGTGCAGGGCACACAGCCAGAGCAGGAGGAGGAAACATGTTCTCTCTCTCTCTCTTTCTAATGATGCGAGTGTCAGGAATGTCCTTGCTGGGGGAAAGGAGGCGTGTCGAGGTGTGCCTCGCATCGCCTCGCAGACCACGACCGCATCAGATACGGCAGACCGCTGCGAAGTGACCGTCCAGACATTAACCTTCCACTGAAAACATTACGTGCAGAGATAGAACTCCAAGTCAGACTCCAAAAACTAATAAAAATCTGTCTTTCTGACTTGCATTAAGTTGTAAAAAGTTGGGATGGTGCTGAGGCCATCGTTAGAGGATGAAAGCTGTAAACATGCAGAGGTGTGGAGCTCATAATGGGTTTAATGGATGAGAGGAAGAAAGACATTTAGAAAACTAATTAAAATCAGGTGACAAGATTAGATTGTTGGCAGAGATTCTGGTAGTCCGATAAAAACATGAGATTAATCCAAAAATTCCCCCATAATTTAGCCACAATTTAAAAAAAGAAATACTACTAATAACTTAATAGTGTGAAAATGCTATGTTAGCATTCAAACCTCCACTCTGACTAAAAGGTATTTACCAAATGTAGCTGAAGAACTGATATTCATTTCCCTTCTTTTTTTTTGTTGCCTACTTTAAGATGTTTCTTAGTGGAGACTTTGGAGGACTTCCAAGCAGATATGTCCCAACACTTTCCTGAACTTTTCCAGATTTTTTGGAAAGTTTATGACAGTGTTGGTCATCTAAACCAGGACCAGGTTAAGAACCACAGGTACAGTGGAAAATCCTGATCTTAGAAGCTTCAGAGGGCAGTGAAATGTTTTTTATGAGAATTTATCTGCATATTCTCAGTCGGTCTGGGTGCTTAATTCAGAAATAAAGTTATGATGTGGAAATTTAAAAAAAGAACAGATGCCATTAAATGCTGAATAAATCAATGATAAAGCACTTTTTTAAAAAAGAAATCCCAGTTCTTTCAACTAGATAACAAATAACAACCTTAGACATTTATCCAGAGCTGGAACATGATAAAAGGATTTTCCATACAGATTGAGATGAGGTGGATGAATATTACGACTGCCTTTGTGACTCAGATGTACAATAAATCCCTTCACTAATGCTATACGTTAGATGATTTCATGCTGATCTAGGAAAGTCATGGTTTTGTTGACAAATTCTGCCATTAAATGTCTATTTTGTCACAAAAAACGAGATCAAAGCATCAATGGTGACATCTGTATTCCCTCCCTCATCTGATACCAAATGTGTTGCTTAGAAGAAGAAATATGAAGCTGCAGAACATGAAAGTAGCCTTGAGTTTGACATGTGTGTTGATGCTGAAATGTTCATTATTTGCCGGCTGTGCAAAAAGACGTTCAACAGGAATTCGCCTTGATTTTCTGACATTTGTGCAGATACTGAGTAATGAAAAGCTTTTATCTCTCTACTGACAGCGTGTATGAGGCAGAATGGAAACATCAAGCAGCAATTCTTTAATGCTGTTCGTTAGTTTGCCTCGGCTTGAGAGGGTTTGTGGCAGCGGGTTGTCAAGAAATACAATTTTTATCTCTAAAGGATGCAGAGTTAAAGGCAAACATAGGTCAGTCCTATAAAATCATGCAGGAGGGGGTTTTTATGCCCCAGTTTCACGTGGCTTAATGCCACTATTGATTCTTGATCAACTTATCGTTTGGCTCTCATCAGTATTCAGCCGGTGAGGTGGCCGTCGCGCCTTGGGATCAAGATCAGCTGACATTATCGGTTCATGTAAACAAAGCCACAAAAGCAAGAAAGAAATTAACAGCCTGGTTTCATACTTACAAAAGCGTTGGCATATTCAATTTTGGCTCCTTTCAGCTCAGCTTTGAACTGGGTGAAAAACAGGTATGATTTTCCCTGAGGCCTGAAAGAAATTAAAAACAGAAATGTTTAAACAATAATGATCCCAACACACAGTCTCTTCAGTATTCACTGCTCCCTGACAGATCCCTTTCTTCTTTTTTTTTTTTTTACTTTCCACCATACTCTAATGTTTCAGATCAAACATCATTTTATATCAAAGGTAACAAAAATACAGTCAAACAGCAGTTAACCGATTTAACAGAGTTACTCTTGTTTGACTGTGGAGGAGCTTTGACCCTCTGTTCTTCACAGAAATGTTTGATTCTAACCACATTGGTAATGTACAGCATCTCAATGCCAGTGAAGTCCATAGTTTGACGAGGCCACTCCAGTACCTTTCATTTTGTTTTGAGCCATTTATATGAGACTTGCTGCATTACACCAGTTTTTTTTTTCTCCCATTGCTAATTTGACATTTGTCATACTGTACAGCCTTGCCGTTTTCAAGATTTTTTCATAGCAATATATTTGGAAGGTTAGACGAGAAGAGTGTCGATCAAAATTTCCAAAGACTTCAAGATTTTCATTGGAAAAACACTTTACATCCGTAATGTCAAACTGAATGTCGGCCACTGCTGCAGCAAAGCGTCATGTGACGGTGTGTTTCTGACACGCTGGATCTTTTTTTACAAGAAACCTAAAGGAATCCAATTCTTTTTTTTGACATTTTGTTTCTTATTCTTGAATCATCACTTTAACTAAAGCGACCTCCAGGACTTCAGATGTTCTGGGTTCCTTTGTGACCTCTGGGACGGGTCGTCAATGCACTCTAGGAGAATTTCTGGAAGATTGGTCAATCTTGGTAAAATTCCCCAGAGCTGCAGCTTTTCTCCATTTGTGAGTAATGGTTCTGACTGTGGATCTGAAAGCTTTAGGAGTGGCTTTTGAACCCTTTCCAGACAGACAGATGAACAGACTTTTTGTTTCTCATCTATTCTTGACGTTATTTAGGCGATGATGAGTTGTTTTCACAGAATATTTCAGCATACTTCATGTTGTCAGACGGGTTATACCCGAGCGATTTTCTCCTATGTTGCCGATATATAACAAATAATGAAAAATTGCCGGGTATTGCTTGACGACAGTTGCTGCTGCAGAGAGGTGCACAACCAGTTATTAGGTTTTTTCTTAATAAATCATTAACAATAACCATTTAAAGCTTTTCTACATTTCCAGGTTATCTTTGTGTGATATTAAAACTTTTCTCATCATCTTACACATTTAAATCTAACAAAAAGACATTGTTAGAGGTTTTAGTTGATTTTCTTTCCTGCAACTGTCACAACTGACTAAAAAAATAAATCAATCAGGTGACTCAGAGGAGCCGCAGATGGGACATGATGAGGACGGGGTCGGCCAAGTGAAGAGGAGGAACCACCACAGACAGTTTGGTATGGTGAGTGGGCAGGTATTACTCATATTGAGAGGAGGACACACATCTGTTCACACAGTCACATTAAGGGAACGAGCCTTCCTTATCGGGACGGACCTAAAGCATTCGTTTCAGGGGAAGACATGTTTTGAATGCAAATCGATGAAGTGTCTACAAGTTGTGCCCGTCTCACCTCCACACGGAGCAAGAAAACAGCTGGTCGTCTTCGCTCAGGCCCACACTCATCAGCCATTGCTGTTTTAAAGCAGAACAATATTTCACTGTCATGCCAGCTGGGATTAATATTCAATAAAACTTTAGGGTCCGAGTGATTGAGACAACGCATACCTCATTAGTTCCTCCTTGTGAAGCATAGGTGAAGATGCATTCATACTCGCTCTGAAACAAGACAGTAAAAGGTTTATTGCCAATTAGTACAAAGTCTGAACAGCTTCATTTAATAATACATTTATTTATTTTTATTTAACAACGAATGAATGATATTTATTAACTGACTGAGAACATAAAAAAGTAATTCAAACCAGATTAATATTAAATGAAAGCCGTGTTTAAAAAGAGTCACAGTCTCTGATATTATTTTCTGTCACTCAAACCGTTCAGTCTTTGGTGTTTTTAATAGATAACCTAAATAAATGGGAAGCATTTGCAACTTTATTTCAGGGTGTTAGTAACAATGTCCAAGTTCATTGTTACATGAAGAAACACCAGGGGCTCATTCTATAAGTTTAAAATGTTTTCTCCTTCTGAATTATTTATAAGTCCTCCAAGGCTGAAAAGTCTGAATATATTTCTTAAAATACTTTTTGAAAGCCCGAAGAACTTTTCTGATCAAGATCACTTTTGGATTACATGGAAACCTGAAAAGGAATGGGGAAAGGACGAGTCTTTTAAAATACCGGTTCTTGAAACGAAAATGTTTGCAATAAAAATCACCCCATCAAACATTTCATAATGTAATGTTTGACCGGAAATTCATTGGAAAAGCACACAAACAAAGTACTAAATAATCTCATTCGTGTCAATTGTGCTGTAACTGCCATGATGAAGCTTTTTCCAAACATGAGGAAATAGCTTCAAATGATCAACCATTTTACTTGCAAAATTATAAACAGAAATGTAAATGTTTTATTAGGTATTCCACGTAATACGTTTTGATGCTTGAACATCAAACATTCAACAATTTTAGGCTTATTCTCATGAAAACCAGTTCAGCGCTATTAAAAAAATAAAAAATCTTATCCAATCAATGAAGCCCTTGTGGCAGATGAGCATAGACGTGTCAGCGTTTCACAGGCTGTGTCGTCATCACTCAGCGACTACAACTGACCGATGGAATGTAGTTTTTCCGCTTTTGTCGTTAAAAATGCCAAACTTGACATATTCAGCATGTATATTTTAAAGTTAAAAATGGGTTGTTATTTTATTTTTATTTTTTTACAGTTTTAAATCGATAACAATGTCGGTGAACTGCAAAGACCTACATAATGAATATGACTTCCTGTAAAGATGAAGAATAAAGGAACGCTCGGGTTAAAAATAATGGCAGGCTTTTGTATCCATAGCAACTCAATTTAAACGAGGGCTCAGTCGACGGGTTTCAGAAAACAAGAAAAGCAACTTACGATTCTCTCAGAGAAAGTATGCACAACTCCTCCCGGCTTGACGTTGAACTCCACTACCTTTGTCTGCTCAGCCGAGACACACAGGGACACTGAAATCCCCAGAAGCAGAAGAGACATTTTACCGAAGAGCTGCATTTTCTTGCTCGGTCTTCTTTGATGTATGGCGTTACACTCCGACCAGTCAATCCAAATAAGAGTATGTCCCGTCGACTGTTAATGACGTCAGAGCCGTCGTCACGCCGCGAACCACTGCCAAGCAACACCAAGCACCTGAAGGGAAACACTAAAAAATATATTTAAAAACAATTTATTTTTAAAAAAGCACTTAGTTTAAATTTTATTTCACATATTTTGGAACTTCGTTCCATTAGAAATGGACACACTCACTGCGGCCTGTTTGTCACCACACGGCGACGCTCTTTTTCAACTAATACAATGTCCATTTAATAGTAAGTCACCTGTTTTAAAAGTTGAAATATACGTATATTATATTTTATAATACTTATTATGTTATCTGTGTTTACTGGCAACGTTTTTTTTTTTGGTACTTAGGTAATGTTAAGGTATGTTATTAATTAATATTAAATTTATTTTCATTTTAAAAATAAATACAGAAATAAGTTTACTTTTTTTCTTTAATATTTTTGCAAGGATTTTGTGGTTTGCTTTTCTTTTTGTTGTTGCCTTTTTATTTCTAATATTTATGTTAAATATATGTATTTTTTTATTTCTCTAAAAAGATTTCTATGTCAGTCACAAAGTATTCATATGATTTAGTTTTATTTTACAATTATTTTCAAAATATACAATAGAACAGAGTAGAATAGAAAAGCAGCAAAGTGACAGGCAAAATGGAAGCATGCATAGAGGCATAAATATAAAAATAAAAAATAATGTACAGAAATGGCAAATTTACAACATAAAAAATACAGTGGAGGTAATAGCAAACTCCGATTCAAAGAAATGTGCAATTGAGTAGGAGATATTAGTTCCTTCCTAGGAATTTGTTGATGCAGACTCCTTCATTATGATACCTTTAGACTTTCTGTCTCCAAATATTATTTTATTTTATTGATAATACTATACATCTATTTCCATTTAATTTTTATATTAATCTGTCTCTGAGTTTATTTTTTTCCTTCTGTGTCTGTAACCATTTCGTTCCAGGGTATACTCAATTATAAATGCCCTTACCTCACAAATTGGTGACAGACAAGCACTTAAAGCCAAAAACATGCAACATGTCACAAATGCTGTAACTGATGTGATTGTGTTTCACAGGAGACCATTTTCCTGAGGTCTGCTTCTGCATGTCTTCTCTTATGTGTGCTTTATGTCTCTGGAGCCATTAAACATCCACGGGTGAACATGTTTCCTTCGAGAGGAGACATCCTAACATTGTCTGGCACTCACATGCAAAGTCCACAAACATTGTAAGCATTTGGACCAAATATTTAAACACAAAACAACTAGAGAGTTTCAGCTTGTCAACCTTTTCACCCAAATCTGCCTTCTGTGCACACTGCCTGACATCTCCTCTTCCTCAGCCGAAAAACTTTTCTGCCAAGTTAAACTAGTCAGCCCACGAAATTTTAAAAACAGGATGCATTCACTCAGTTAGAGTTAGCCAGCTATGTACTTTGATATTTATACAGCAGCTGAATAATTCAAAACACTGCCATCATCAGACAGGGAAATCTCCTGTTAGATGCAATGATGTGCGACTGGTCAAACTCACATAAGGTACTACTTGTTCTTCCGGGCAAATATTATCCACTCTACATCAGACACAAGACTGTGTCAGACGGGGGAAAATGATTTCCTCGTTTAATTTCCCCTCTACTTGCACAAATAGCTTTCACTCCTTGGTGCCAACAAACAATTCCCTGGAAGGTAAACACGAGCCACAGACAGAGAAACAGAACGTCAGCATCAAGAAGGCGCCAAATTATTTCACTAATGATGCGAACTCAGTGCTTTGGACTTGGCACACAGTGGGCAGCACTAAAGCCCAACACATTTCTGTGCCTCAGAGGCATGTTAAATTTGTATTTTAAATTGTTTTAATCAGCTGCATTTGAACTGATAAGTTTAGAGAGTTCGTGTTATGCACACTGGAAAAGTTTTTCGTCATGTGATCACTTCCCTCTTTTTTTTAATCTCTATTCATTGAATTTTGTTAAATCCAGTTTTTATATATACTTAAATGTCTTCTGATATTTCTAAGATGCTCACTTTTTCAAAGTCTTGCAAAAGCATTCACACGGTTTTGACCTTTACAAGGTAGAGCATAAGAAGCGGAAGAAAAAAAAACTTTAAACCTTTCCACAAATAAAAATCTGTAAATACTGTAATACCATGCACTTGTATTTCATCCTTTTAACAATGACACCCTTAAAAATCTAATGAAACTGTTTTCAAAACTCATCAAAGTTGTAAATAGAAACCATCTGTTTGTAATTTATCCTCAGTATAAGTCCAAATGTTCTGCTCTACCTCAGAAATTTGTTAGAGATCGTCTCTGTACAAACACCATCATGAAGACCAGGAAGCACCGCAGACATGTGAGCAAAGACGTTTTTGAGAATTTTAAAGCAGAGTGAAGTTACTGAACAGTACTAAATTATACTTTTCTACTCAACATCTCACAGAGCACATCTATGAATATAGTAAGGCAAGAATGTCCACGAAAGCTGAAGATTTGTGCAAACCAAACATTAATGAGGAGCAGCCTAAGAGAGACCTGGAACAACAATGAACAAATCTTTTGGCTGGATAACTTTAGTTGTGCGCTCCATTAATCTGGTCTTTATGGAAGAGTGGCAAGAAGAAAACCAGAGCATCTTTTGCTCATTTATCTCAGTATCATTATTACTTCATTCATGATTTCTTATAAATTATCTGACTAGTGACATCAAGAGGATGAATCAAATCCTTCACTGGTATTTTAGTTTTGTTTTCTTGGTACTACACCCAACTTTTTGTCATGAAACAGCCAGTCAGCTGTGAATATTCACCTTTGCTATCTCCACTAACAAACTTAGAATTGGTCCCTTGTGAAGAGCAAATTTATAAGATGCATTAGAAATAAGCTTTTCTTAATTCAGGTCCTCTTTTTGGTTTGTTTAAGAAACAAACTGGCATCTCTTTAGCATCCCTGCAGTCTGCCCTGTATCTCTGACATGCTGACTGGCAGTCTCAGACAGTAGGTCCTCTGGGCGCAGCCATGCAGACGGTCAGCCCACGATAAGAATGACAGAGTTGAGGAGACACTGAGGTCAGCAGTTTGCAGACCGGTTTTCCTGGCCGTCGCCGGATCTGTGGAATTTCTCTTCTCCTTGCCATCTCTCACAGGATCGGCCTGCAGCACGGCCTGCAGGCTCGGCATGCCACCCTGCCCTGAGCAAACAGCACCTGGAGACACTCCATCACACTCAGACCCACTGCAGTGGCTCGGCTCTTCGGGGCCAAAGAAGGCGTGAGCTCCACATAGAGGCAATGTTTGGGTAAGAGAATGAATGAAATGGGTTTCAATTAAAAGTGATCATATGTTAAAAAAAAAAACAGCAAAGCACCTTAGAAAAGTGAGCCAAAAATACCTTTGAATGGAAAACTCCATGAACTCACTTCTAAACCGCTTGCATGTTTCTTGCATAAACATCCTGAGCTACTTTTAGATGACTTTATATTAATCAAGATTTTGAACACTGCTGAAATATAAATCTTGCTGCAATGAATGTGTATTTAGAGTCTAAAAGCATATCTGCTTATAGAGGAAATGTGGCTTGTGGCAGGATATAAAAGCATTAAAAACAATCTCTGTGTATTTAAGTCTGGGGTATATATTTTTTTTGGATGACAAAATTAAAAAGAGGCAAAAAGGGAGCATTGTTCAACAAAAACAAAAACTTCATTTATTATTTATACCGTTTGACATGCCAGCTTCTAAACAGTGTGCCACCAAAACCTGGTGACAAAGTGCAAATAAACCGAGACATTCCCAGGAGACTGACATGGAGCTATTGCCAGATGAATGTTTTCCCAATCAGTCACCCGCTGCAACGCAGCACAACAAATACACACAAACAGGCACCTGGTGTGATGCTGTGTTTATTTTCCTGCTATTTCCCAGACACGAACATGCAAAGTGCAATAATTGCAGCCATTTCTCAGAGAAGTCAAGCAATGAACCACCCAACATTAAAATGCTCCTCAGTTTTTGGTGATTGCATGTTTTCATCAGCAGGAATAATTCTGCGTCAAAATTGGTCATGAATGGCTCCCCTGTGTTTAAACGTCTAGTGTAAGACAGAAAATGAATTCAAAAGATTGTTGTATCAGCTCAATCTCACAGTGGAAAAGACTGGGCAATGTCTATTAAAACTCAATTCAACTTTATTTATAAAGCCCTTTTTAAAACTCGAGTGAAAATCAAAGTGCCAAACAACGTCAAACCAAAACATAAAAAAGCAAACATTGCAATAATATACATTAAAATAGACAGAAGAAAAAAGTCTCACAACTTGAAATACAGAAATAAGACATAATTGGCCTTTTACTTCATAGTTGACACTTATGTAAATCTAGAAAACACATTTTCTTGCATGTAAGGCATTAGTTAACTTCTGTCTTGCATTGCTTATACGTATATACTAATGATATCTGTTCATATAAATAACACTATATTAGGCTTATCTATCATTAGGTACAACACGTCATTTAAAGCCTCTTTCACACATATGAATAAGTCTGGTATGGATTCATAAAACATGTTTAAATACATTCTTTTGTTACTGCAGCAAAATGAGGATAAATCCAGCCGTTGGGGTAAGAACACTTTTTAAGAAGGGGGCGGGATTACCAATTAACTAAAATTTGCTAATTATTGTTTGAAAAATGTACCAGTGCCTCACTTATTGTTATACCAAGCCATTCCTGTAAAATAAATGTAATATATAGCATTTTAAATTGCTTAACTTATTGATTTACAGTGATCAGAGTATGTAGGGGGTGTCTTCACTTGTAACTGATGTAAAGGAAGGTAAATGAGATCTTCAGCATTACTGGAACTAAAGGGGAGAGAGGAAATTGAATAAATGTTCTCAAATTAAAGGATGATTTTTACTAAAGTTCTCAATGTGAGGTCACACTACTGCAATAAAAGACTTATTTTTGAGTCTTGACACTTTTTAACAGGGTTGCCAATATGTGTGGTAGGAAGTGTATCATAAATACAAAGACTACAGAGTAGCAAACAACGAAACAGCATCAAAACAGTAGCAGCTTTACTTTAAGAACAACTAAAGGTTATTAAGCACATGTCTGTGTCTTCTGCAGGTCAGCTCCTGGAAAACAGGGACAACACTGATTAACTTTAAGTTGTCTCTGCTTGAGTCACATTGGAACAAACAGGCGCTACGCATCAGACTTACACAACAATCCTGCAGTTCCTTGCCTGGACGTAGCTTCCCGTGTATCTGATGTCACACCTGACCTCGTTGTTGGAGAAGTCAGACTCCTGGACAAGCTGGGAGGGGTTCACCGTCACCTGGCAAACAGAAAACGGTAACGTACAAGATAGATTCTGGTTAAATTAAAATCTACAAAGGAGGTAAATCAATGAAATGTGGAAGTAGTCGTTTTGATCTGCAGTTCTACCTTGAGAACGTAATTTCCAGGTGACACATCCGTGATATCAATCCACTGGCAGTCAATGTTAGCATGATATGTATCATAGCATCCAGGGCCAAGCCCCTTGAAACAAACCAAGCTCATTTTACTCATGTTTTCTGCTTAAATGCTGGGTTAATACATTTTATATGTTCAGGAAGTGGGATTTAAACACCAGTAAATCATCTAAAACCAACAATAAGATGAAATTATAAAGTAGAGATAAAAAAAAGTACATTAGTGCAGACTAACCTGTGTGTGAGCAGTGCAGGCAAAGCGTCGCCGTACTCCCGGGTCACATGAGGTGTCCTCCAGACAGAAGCTGGCTTTGTGTCCCTCAGCAACCTTCTGTCCAGTGGCGACGTCCAGAAGGTCGTAGTTACTGAAGGCCTCCATGCTGTGGTAATGTCTGCAGAGAGTTGGACACGCAAACAAACACACTCAGAAAGCGGGACCGCTTTGAGCTGAACACGCTGTGGAAACTAAGGTTTCTGTGAGTCGTTGCAAAGGGGACTGTACTGTACTGTGCAAAAGTCTTGAGCCATCCCTAATCACTTTGTTTTTCTTTCAAGAAGCCAGACTTTTCTAAATCATTTATTGTTTGATACTCAGATCAAAAAATCATTCAGTCATTAAAAACATACACAAACGGGATGTCAACATGCACACTTCAAACCTAATATTCCTAGCTTTAAACAGCTGGCCAAAAGCGTTTAACAGACACAAAAAGCTCTCTGGTCAGATTAGACCAAAATTGAAAAGTCATTGACCAGAGTGTGGGAAATTCCCTCATTGGTTGTCCCACTTCCCAATCACATTTAGCAGAACTTAATTGTAACATTTTGTATTCTGGAACAAAGCAAACAAAACTTGAGCTGCTTATATGTGTGCATGTGTTATTATTACTGGCACTCTTTCTAAGTGGATGTTTAAGATTTGGTGCACTAAATGATTAGCAGATTTTCTTAAATATATATTTTTTATTTTTACCTTTTTGATTTCAAAAACGGAGACTAAACAGAAAATTATTTACAAAAAAATTGAGGAAATTGAAAACAATCATTTGTCCAATTGAGAATCTGTGTCCAGACATCTGCTTTGACTGATTTGGATGGGTTGATTTCCTGTTCTTTACCTTTATGAGCTGAGGTTAGATGTTTTTATGAGGGAACTCACTGGTGACAGCTGTGCCATTCCCACTCATGTCTGGGTTTGATTGGGAGGAAGTCTGCAGTTCCCTGGTTCTTCACTCTCTGTGGAAAGCGCAGCAAGACTCTGTACTCCAGGTCACTCACACTCGGACGATATGCAGACCTGCAGAGAAAGGAAATCCAAGACAGCTACTTTGAGCACATGCAGGATTGAATGACCTCATCTTTACATAATGCCGTCCACCTGACATACACTTCACTGCACTTTAAATTCCCTCAGATCGCCCTGCACAGCAGATTTACTCCAGTGATGTGTTTGAGTCATGAATTGGTGGCTTATATTTTCAGCTCTGAAATCCTTTGCCTTTCATTTCAGGGTTTGTTTTCCTTGGCAGCGCGGCTCCTTAGATCCTCCGCAGATCAGAGGAGAGAAATCCTGAGAAGTGGCCAGGTTTGTGCCCAGCCGCTCTGCCACTGAGCTGCTACATCCAAGTAGCCAACAAGCATGAGGACAGCCAACTATCCTCATGTTGCAGCCTAAGTCCTAATAACTGACTTCATTAATTCTTCAAATGGCAGCCAATCAAATGGACAAATTCAAACATATTAACTCCAATTTAATCCCATTTGTTGAACAAGTCCGTGTGAGCAGCTTGATACACATTGCATTGAGAACGTGTTCCTACAGCTTGAACCTTTACACATATTGGCATGTTACAACTACATATAGCCATGTGTTTTATGGGATTGTGCTTGACTAACACAAAATAGATTATAATTGTGAGGTTGAAGGATAATGACATGCTTTAATTTTTTTTTTTTACAATTAAAACCTGCAAACATTTGTATTCAAACCCTTTTAATCTGATGACCATAAGTGAAGAAAGACAGTGTTGAAAGAAAGCCATGAAAAGTCCTGTTTGCCATTTTCCATAACATGTTGTGAAGGAAAAAGGTCTGATCAGATACATCTGCATAAATCATCCCCACTGTAAAGCATGGTGGTGGCAGCATCATGCTGTGAAGATGCTAGAGGTTCAGTTTCCAAGAGAACAGTGACCCAAAATCTTCAGCCAGAGCAACAATGGTGTAGTTTTTTTAAAATCACCGTATGTTACTGCCATGCATGCCACATTTTTAGATTTTCCTTTGCAAGACATCTAGAAAAGAATGCTTCACAGCTCAGCTGTGCCCTACCTATGTCAGGTTATCTCCCACATAAATCCCAATAAAATATCTAACTGTTTGTGGTTGCAACATGATTACATGCAAAAAAAACAAACTATATATGATCCTGAGAACAACAAAAATTGTGAACATAACGGTACCTGGAAAGGCAGTTCTCTTCAGCTGCACAGCGAAGTGCATACATCTGTACTCTCTGGATGTACAAGGCTGCTTGGATGTAGTACGGGTCAGGGATTAGGTCTGGGAGACCTGCCAATAATAAAATATAAATTACTCAAAGATAAAATAGGTAATTTTGTATGGCTGGTCTTGTGATTTAACGCATAGTTGCAAACAGGATATCAGACCCAACCAGCTGCTGTGATGGATGGTGACTGAAAACCAGAAGACTCTGAATAACCCATTTATTTTTCAGCTGTGAACATAGTAACAATGCTAGATGTATGACGCAGACACGTTTAGATTATATTAAAGCATTGAACTGTGAAGCCTGGTGGTTTTAGAAGATGCTGCTTGGGGCCCCATAAAGCTTTTGACCGGCTCTGGATCATGGTTTACGGTTGATGTCAGACAAATAAACTCATTACTATCCGGTCTGCTGTTCGTCTCACCGTTGTGGAAGAACCTGGTGCCGTGGCCGGTGCCCGGTGGGTTGCGCGCGTTCTGCCTGTTCCTGCGGTCTGCTGGGTAAACATTATAGAAAACCGAGTTCCTGTGGTGGATGCTGTGTGGATCCCGAGGATCACCTGCACCTGTTGTATCTGGACTCCTAGGAGGGAACTGAGTCTCAACAGCGTTGCTGGAATCATCCACCTCTGGAGTGACTCTGGTCAGGGATTGCGTTCTGGTCTGCTGGGTGACTCGACCGTCACTAGCCAGGTTGTGGACTGAATCCGAACCCTCAGGGGAGCTTCTATCGACTTGGCTGTGCGTCAAATCCTGCGCTCTAGCTGGTGGCGTAGTTGTCTGTTGCGCACCGCTGTCCTCCGCAGCAGTACCCCGGCCTCCTCTGGGGATTCCGCTGCCGGAAAACTCCTGGATGAAAACAGCAGCGCTACTGTTAGCCGGAGCCTGGCTTGAGTGATAATCCACAGCCACATTGGACTGACTCTGTGTGCCGGTCCGATCCGCGGACAGGAGGTACTGCACATCTGCTCCAAGAAGCGACGTGTCTATTTGGTCATTTTGCTCAGAGTGATCCGAGTCTTGGAGGCTCATAGACCTGGTTCTGGTGGCTCTCATGAGCGCAACAGGAGGGTTGACTTGGTTTAAAAAGTTTTTTGTTGTTAGTAACATCTGGGTGCGTCTCCTGTTCTGGGAAGGCAAGCGATACCGAGTCCCAGTGCTGAGCAAACTGTACACGTGACCGTTATTCTCCCACTGAATGTGCTGTCTCCAGGGGCCAACAGGCGCGCGTAAATGGTCCTGACCGGCGCCTAAACGCACCAGGACAACCAGAAGGCATGTAAGAAGAAACCAGATCTTCTCCATGGCTTACTGAGATTTTAGTCTCTCTCCCTGAAAACTCCTACAACTGAATGAGTGTGGAGGGATACTTGAGTTAGACCAGGAGGAGAGGTTTCAAATCCACTTGACGTCGTCACGCACTTGCGCACAGCATCACTGGCAAGAGGGGAGCGCGTGGGGGAAGTCTCACCCATGTGGGCAAACAGTTTTATTTTAGATTTAAATAAATAAAATCCTGAAAGTTATTAAAGTAATTACATTAACTGTACTAATTAATGTACAATTAATGTAAGCGGAATTGTACTAACAACATATTAGTTCAAATCTTCTTGGTCAGAATCGTTTTTAAAGTGTGCGTCAGCGAAGAAGTGAAAAAGAGGCACAATTTAAAAATAAAAAAAGCTAAAAAAAAAAGTGTGGCATGCATTTTAGTAAGACCCCTTTGTACTGATACTCCTAAACTTGTTCTTTTCAGAAATCATCTAGTTAGCAAATATCTTTTTTCTGTAAGGCCAGTGTTTTGTTCATTTGTTTGTTTTAACATTAAAGAACAAAAAATATAATAAAGACCAAGGAACACATTAGACAGGTTAAACTAGTGGTATAAAATGGAAGAGTTTAGTGCAATTTTAAACCAAGACATTGGTGTCAACCTAAACTAACACAGTGAACAGAGAGAACATGAGAGAATCAGCCAGAGACCCGTTAGAGGTTCACATTCATTTTGGGATCAAAAACTCAAGTGAAAAAGTGTGTTGAAGGGGGAAAAGTTGTGTTTTTTTATGGAAAACTCAGAAGAAGAAATTCCCTTAAAGGACCACAGGTTGTTTAGGGGAAAGAGTAAACATGTGGAAGAAGGTGGTTTAGTCACAATCGACAAAATGAATCTTTTTTGGCCAACATACAAAACTTGAAATAAATCTAACTCAGGACACATGAAACATGGTGGTGACAACATAACCTGCTACGGTTAGCATGCTAACACACAATGTGTAAAATTAACACAAAATATGCTTTTAATTTAATAACACATTTTTTGTGTTATTTTTTAACACATCTGTTTTTAGAGTGTAGGTTCAGCGAAACCGTATAGAGTCAAGTGCAATTCTGGAAGAAAATCTAAAATCAGGACTTTAGATGAAACCATAATGTCCTAATTAAAGTTCAGATCTAAATACATTTCAGTATTTGTGACAATACTTGGAAATTACCGTTTACAGGTGCTCTCTTTTCAGATTTTTAATTGGGAAAACATTACGTATCATATTTCTTCCAATGCCTTTTTATCTGCAACGTTATGTTTGTCTGGTGGGGAAAAACACAGGGATGTGAATTCAGCTTAAAATGTTAAAATCAATAAAGTCATTGTCAGCTAAAACAACACAACTTAAGCTCAGACAGCCCAAAAACCAAAAATTGAATTAAGGTTAGTTTTTTTTAACCTACTTAGCGTATTAAAATTAAAAAATAGTGTCCGGTGATCACAGTTCTAATTTACCTTTCTGCCAGATGGGGGCGCTGAGTCCCCACAGAAAGACTGGCATTTCCTTTGTAATAGTGCGAGTCAAGGTTTCTTGAGGTCTTCATCAGATATGAGGCCTTTTCACTGTTTCAAAACAATGATGAGGCAAAAAATGTTTAATATA
Source organism: Xiphophorus hellerii (assembly GCF_003331165.1). Lineage (NCBI taxonomy): Eukaryota > Metazoa > Chordata > Actinopteri > Cyprinodontiformes > Poeciliidae > Xiphophorus > Xiphophorus hellerii. Next base: position 14,304,366 of record NC_045680.1, read on the forward strand.
CAATATTAGTGAATTACTAAGAATAAATTTAAACCATAAACCATCCAATAACTTTTCCTAGATGATTGTTACATAATTAGGTCTCTTTTCATGTAGAGGTTACTTTAAGGTCACGTTTATTTATAGCCCTCTCACGAGTAACAGTGGAGTTTAATTTAGCTGGCATCCTGGACTGTTAAGCAACAGACCGCTCTTTAAAATCTACACAGATATGTGACACTGTTTGCAATTCATAATGCCAATTTTCCAGCTCTTACAAACTCAGGGACCTGAAAATGATGTTGCCGTCAGCAACATTTGAGTGTGACTGGACCAACTGTGGAACTCAGATTAATTTAAATTATTTTTCCTTAACATATCCCGTCTCTAGAAATGTGACCAGGATTTAACCAAAGGATTGGATTCTTGCTTAATCTTGGTCCAAATAAGTAAGCTGATGCGTTTTATTTGCCAAACGCCCTATAAATTCCCAGCAATACTATAATTTAAAATAATTGTTTCTTGTAAACTTTCTTGGTCTCTTTCTAAGAGGCTAAGAGGGGATCTTGGCCAAGCTATTCCATTTTAACACACTGTTTCAATTCATTGAGGTTTACAAGCGCTTTTAATGCATTGTTCTCCATTATGTTCTCCCTTGGTCTTCAACAATTATGGGTGACTGTTGAAGGTTTCTTCTTCAACAGTCACACATGCTTATCCAAACACTGGCATCTAGATCACACACAAACTTCGCATTGTGTAAAATGTCCTTACAATGTTCTGTGTTCAATATAACAGTGTGAGCTGCAAAAACTCTGAGTTGGTGACTTTAAAAGAACAACGTGAAAATACCAGAAAGAACTGCTTTTTGGGTAGTTGTGCAATGTTTTATGAAATTATCTGTTATAAATAACCCCTACTGTTTGGTGTTAAAAAACTTTGCAAAAACATTAACCACTTGTTTGAGCGAGTGACTGAGGGTCACTGCGTGTAACACAAACCCTGTAAATTCTAGACACAAACAGGTATCATAGAATTGCACAAAAATCCGTGAGGGACGGCGGAGTCCCTGCTCGAAATTCCTTGAAAGAGGTGTTCTGAGCCTTGTGCCAGAAGCCCGTTGAAATGCTGTCCACATCGTTTTAAACTGCGTGATTGTGAGCGTGAGTGGGAATAAAAACAACAATAGGTATTTTGTTCCATTTAACACAGTAGGAGTGTAACAGGTAAATCTTTTATGGATTCAAACTCGACTAAAAACCCACCTGTTTAGGATTGTATTTGAAACGTAATCAATTACAAATTTATTGATGGAACCTGACTTGTTTCTGAATGTTGTGTTTTGATTGTTGATTCTATGTTACATCGTGTTTCTGTGTTTGATATGATGTAAAGCACTTTGAAATGCCTTGATGCTAAAATGTGCTATACAAATAAAATTTGATTGATTGGTTGATTGAGAACAGTTTCAGATCCTACTTTACTTAACTCATATTTCAGATCTTTTCTCTTTGAATGAGCCCTACATAAAGCAAAAAAAAGAAAAAAAAGAAAAGAACAAAAACAAAAACAAACCACCAGCTCTAATTGCTGCCAGATTGTGGTAATAAACAGTTTCTACGCTGAAGGAACGTGAGAATCTTTCACCTCTGCCTTTGTTTCCTTCTATTTTGTCCTTAGTCATGCTGGCTGCCGAGACGTGCAGACAGACAGGTAGCCACAGTCGGAGGGAACAGTGAAAAAAGACAGTAGCACACTCTGTAATCAAAGAACTAAAAGCAGACTTCCTTTACTCTAAACGGCCTAAATATATATGTATACATGCACGAATGTGACAAACAGAAGGAAAGCATTGTGCATGTGTGCCTGCGGCTGGGACATAATTACGGGGCAGAGGCTCAGTTGAGACTGTGAGCAGATTATTATTATTACTACAGTCTGCCACTTTCATTTATATCTCATTAATTACCCACTAAGAGAGACACTTTTTATGCACCAAACAATCCACACAATCATATTCTGAATCTGTATCATTTTGGACCAAATACACAAAGTACACAAAACTGTTTACTGCAGACAGAAAAACAGTTGGACCTTTTGTTCTAATCAAGCTTGTTTCCAGTGTTCCTCCCCACCTGGCGTACAGCACGTTATGCACATTGTCTCATTGTGATGCAGTGTGGTGTAAAACCACCCAGCACAGCACTCTGTTCCAAAAAAGGCGTGTAACGCCCACAAAAACAGGAAATAGTTCAACAGGTGTAATTGAGGACACAGAGTACCAGCAATAAGCAGAAATAGCTGTCCTCAGAGTTGTGGTTTGCTCTTGGGTGGAAATAGTGAAAGGGCTTCTGTCTTATGCTGGAGGAAAGATGAAATCAGCTCTTGTTTTTGCAGGGAACTTTCTGCACCGAGGCTGCTCTTTACTCAGTTTGGGATAATGGAGCTACCTTTTCACAGTGGGCCGCTTCTGATGGGGATGGAATATTATTCCAACAGTGTACCGCAGAAATATGATGCTCTATTATGTGAAACGCGTCTTTATTTATGTTTGTCCTGGCAGGCATCATCCATGCTGGTGTCACTTTTAGCACGGTGAGTCCAAGCCAAAGGGGGTTTTGTGTGCCACCACCTGTTAGGATGTTACAATAATCACCTTTCCACCCAGCATCCATATGACACCCACATGACGGATCACATATACAAACAGCTGATGTCAGAATGGCTGCTGTTGCAAAAAGGTGACAACAAATGGCCAGAATCCCTGAGTCACAACAGATTCTTTCAGATTCATCAGGAGAAGCAGTCAGAGAGAGAAATACCTGCTGGGAGACTTTATCAAGCTATTTTCAATCACTAAAGCAAACTGAAAATGTTAACGGAGAGGGAAAAAAATGATCTCAGTCATTGAACTTCCACCTACTTTGGAGAGAGGAAGTTTAAATTTAACACTTACCTGACATCCTACACTTGGTCATAATGTTCTCTTTAGGGAAATGTGAAATTATCCTGATCTATTTATACATGTAGTGCAGAAACATATATAGCAGATACCGGCAGCACGTGCTTAGAGAACCATGAGCCTTAATTAAGTATAATCTTGTGCTAATAGCCTAAATCTTTTGGGTAGTCTGTGACCTACTCCAGCATCTACTTGAGATGAGTGAGGACAGTTATTTTGGGGTTGTAAATCTGGAAACACCCACGAGGACAGACATACAGTAGTGATTTGACTGAGCGCTTCCTGTTTCTAAAATAGATGCCAAGGGTCTCAGTTAAGTGACTTCGCCTAGATTGTGTTGTAGAGGTGTCCGGAAAATTAAATTATACACCAACCAAATTTTGCAGGTTCATCAAGATAGTAGCTTAATAAAATTCACAGAAGCCAACTTTCTCATTCAGCAGCTCCTGTAACCATCTTTCAGTTTCATTACATTCTATAAAACTGTTTTTCCACTTTATTTTATGCATTTTCAGGACCAAAGTGCATAATTTGATTTGTTTCCACTAACTAACTGTAATTTTAGCATGAAAGGTATTTACAACCTTTCAGATTTGTTTCTGCAGACAAGAAAAAAAGCAAATGAAGTTTTCAAATGATTTCATTTCATAAAAAAAACAACTTTCAAACTAATTTGGCTCTGAGAAAATATAATTCCCACTTATTAAATCATTAATGTTTTGTAGACTTAAAAAAAGCTGACATCAATTCTAAAAGAGTTACTCCATAAATCTCACTTTGAGTGTTTATTTCCCATTTTTTAATCTTAGTATCAAAAACATTTCCAAAGTGAGTTTTAGGCAGTGACGTGCGGTCAGGGGAGGCAGGTGAGGCAGTGCCTCACCAGCCATCATGGAAAGAAAGAAAATATATAATCATAAAGTAATTTAAATTGTTATATTCATCCGGTGGTTTGTACTAAAAAATATTTATTTTTCATGTAGCTTCACCAATTTCGATTTTTATTTGTTCAAAATCGCTGAATTTTCTTATTTTCCCATTCAAATGCTTGGAAGCGATGCCGGTGAGGCAGCAGAGAGCTCTGCCTCACCTTGGATTGCGCAACCCCTGGCTCTGCGCTGGCTGCTAAGCGGAGAGAGCATGTTGCTGTACGGCGTCAATAAAATGGTTTAAACAAATTTAATATGTGAACTTATTTCCAATAATTTAGCTTATGTATATAATGTACAGTGCTTTTTGTCACCAAATGTGTTTGTGTAACGTGTTTCGTGTGCTGAGCGATTACAAAACGGCAGAGAACAGGTTCGAGGTGAGGCATGCAGTTCTCTTGCCTCATGGCAGGGGGTGCTCAAGATCCCAGACGTTCGTCTTGTTCACTCCTCAACTGCCGAGTTAGTGACAGCGAGCTAGGCTAAACGATTCGGGAAGCAAGTCAAGTGCAGCGATAGATTATAATAGAGATAGTGATTTTTTTGCAAATCTGATTCTGATGACGTCAGTGCCTCACCAGCTATGAACCTCACCGCACGTCACTGGTTTTAGGTATATAGAGGAATGTATTACACTTCATGTTACAAAGACAGTTAATCAGTATGACTTATTAATGGCAAACAAAAAGAAAATCAGCAGTTATGGGGAAGTTTTTTGCATCAATTTTGATCTCAGAAATACCACCATTTATACAATTACAGAAAACTAAAACTTCTTTTTCTACCCTAATTCAAGTGGTAGAAATGTTGATAGTAAAACAGACACAACAAAAAAGAGGTTTTGATGATCTGTATTTAACAGAAACTCGTGGGTTTATTGGAAGGAGACACTGGTAGAGACCAGTAGTCCAACAATGGTCAACTGCATGACAAAAATAATGACGACCAGTCAACTTTTAATGAAACAAAAACATTTTGTTCATGAGAAGTAGGTAAAAACATCATAAGTTAACATGGCAAAAAAAAAGTTAACATAAGTTAACACGTAAAAAAAATAAAATAAAATTACACATTATAAAAAAAGAATCACTGGCTATTTACAAAATCTGTACAGGTGTGAAGAAGTCCTCCTGCTGCAAAACAAAAAATAAAATGCACGTTAGACAAGGTCTCACATTTTACATGCAAAATGTTATAAATATTTAAATAAATTTTCCATTACAACTTCAAGTCCTTCCTTCTTACCTATAAACGATTGAGCAGGTTGTTCTGAATGTCCTCATACACCTGGCCGTAGATTTCTTCTTTGGATTTCAAACCATCAAGGTACTCTGCAACAAAACACAAAACATATTTTTACACCAAAAACTGATAAAAACTCCAACCACAGACAGGTGGAACACTACAATGAGATTTGCTTTACAAATATGGACAGTGATCGCATCGTACCAATATTCAAACTGAGGTCCTCCATCTGCTTTCTGTGCTTCAGGTACATGGGCCACACATGACCGTCAAACAGGCCAGGAGGATCAGGGACGGTGTACTGTCTGGTACTAAAATCATAATAATAAATAAAGTAAGTTAATAAGTTAATAAGATTAATGCAGAACACTGTGAGAGCACAAAATTAGCTCACCTTCTCCTTCTTTTGCACTCCTCATAGGGGATTGCGATGTAATAGCACTTGTTGAAAACATCCAGCAGGGGCCTAAAGGGGAGAAGCAAAGGTGTTGACCACTCGTCACATAACATCCTCCATGTAAAAGAGCAGAGTTGTACAACTGTTCATGCTGTCCTTTATCTATGTCTCTGCAGCGTGCTTGACACTCATCACCAGCACACCGAGTACCCACCACCCTGCTGTGACTGCAAACGACCACTCAGAGCCTCCTTCTGCTGAAAACCTTATCTCTACCTGCAGACCAAACTCAAATCTGCTTGCTAGTGAGCATGAGCCAATGGGAGCATGCAAAATTAGCACGTGACCCAACAGAACTAACGACGCCCTTACAACATCTGCAATCATGAATCTTCAGGGTTTCAGAGAACCAAGATGGCTCAATCTCTGGCAATCTTTTAGTCTGCATCATAGAAGCTGGAACCTAGCCAAGATGGCTGCTGTATTTACAGCAAGAACAAACTAGATCTACATCCCTAACTCGATTCAAATAAACAGTCAGCCATGCAAAAGTAAACAATCAATCAACCTACGGGTAGTTGTAGAGCAGGAAGCCTTCAACAATCAAGATGTGGATCTGTTCATCAGGGTTGGTTACGTCAGGAACAGGAGCCAGGGCGACGCCGTGGGAGCGGGCGAACTTTGTCGGGTTCTCGATCCAGCCTTTTATCGTGTTGGTCATGGCTTCCATGTCCATAGCTGTGATCACTGTGGAGCACGAGACAGGCAGAGAGAAAGAAAGAAAGAAAGAGAATCATAGAAACAATGAGAGAAGGTTAGAAAAAAAATCCCAACAACAGCTGTAATGATTTATGAATGTGTTTGCTGCTTGGATGTTACTACAAATGAATGTTTTAGCTCTAACTGATGCAACTGCGGAGGATGGGGTCTACTACATTAGATATCAGGTCAAATATGAGCCACTGGCAGTCTTCAGTGAAGTCTTACCATCCCACTGCCTAAAGCCGTCCTCCCCGACTTCTATTTGATCGGGTTTCTGAAATAACAGTCACCAATAAAACATTGCTGGAACCTCACGGCTCTGAACACTTGCAGATCTCACTCACATGCCACAAAGGTTAGGCTAAACGAGTGAGGAAGAAAAGGCAGAAACAGAAGGCACAAAGCAGATGACATGCATAAAACTAAGCAAGAGTTAGTATGCAAATATAATATTGTGGAGGACAGATAAAAAGAAGAAAAGTTTTATATTTAGTTTCAAGTTAGATGATTAGAAGAGGCTAAGAATAAAAGCAAATAATAGGAAACTTAAAAACAAAGAAAATGTGATCAACATAGAAAAGGAATTGCATGGGAATGAAGAAAATGGGGGAAGGGAAAGTTTCCAAAGGTCAGACATCCAACTTTGATTACAGACAAAGCTCAGGCAGTAGCAATGAATGGAAACGAAGCCAAATTATCACAATAAACTTAACCATTCACTTGTTGAGACTCACCTTGAAAAAGTCATCCTGGTGCACAACACAGCAGTTGGGCAAAGTCTGGATCAGTTTAGTAGTCAGAGTGGTTTTACCACCATTAGTAACCCTGTAAAAACAAAGAAAATTACACAAAATGAGTATTGCTTCACTTCTAAAGGTCAGATTGTGGTTAAAAGTTGTTGAAATAGCTGATAAATAAGTTATGTTGTGTGTGTGAGTTGTTTAGATTCTATTTTAGGTTTCAATCTCAAAAAGGTAACTTTTTCTAAAATATCTGTTAATTCTGCTAATTAATATGGGTTCAAGCTTAGGAGTTACAATTATATATATATATAGATAGATACATATATATATATATATATATATGTATAAAAAACATTTCTCAGTAAAGAACTCAAAATAAAAATGACAATGTTCCGTTTATGTAAAAATCAAACAAAAAGTTTTTTCTATAATGCAATAAAAACCTACAACTTCCTGACTAGAAAGCCTAAATAAAAAGTAACTAATAAACACAATAAAGTTAAATAATGTAGAGGTTGTAGGTGAAATAGATAGATCTCCCTCCACTTTTGAAGAAAATCACGCGGTGAATTTTCAAAAGTCCCGCTCGACTTATGACAACAAACCAAACCGGATGTGACTTTATTTGTTTTCCGGCGGGCGGCTGATAAAACATGTGGACATTAAGATGACATCAACCACAAACTTACAAAAACCTTAATTAGAGACAGATTAAATGTTAAAAATATACAAACAGTTGTTCTTGTTGATTTTGAATAACTACATATGTTCCTTTAAATAAAAACAAAAGCACCGAATGGCTTGTTTCAGCATTACTACAAGCAAGTTTTAACTTTTCTGCAACTTTTACAGCAGGAATTACAAATAATGTATAGTTATAATAAAAAAAGCTCCTTATTTGTAAAGTAAAGGACACCTACCCGCCAATTCCTATAATGTATTTCATCTTTTCTTCTTCTTTCGACAGTCTTCCCAGACGTCAGTTGATATAAAGATCTGAAAGACCAAATCTGGACGAAACTCCAATAGATATAAAGTTTTTAAAAGTATTTAAAGTTGTAGTCCTGATGCTGTTCTCTCCTCTCGTCTCTTTACTGAATTGCACCTCGAGGCATTTCACTTTATATCCAGCCTGCCTCCTATTGCGTCACAGCTTACGCACGGACGGGGCGTTCTCGTGCTACAGCGTGCCACTGCATACTTTCCCCTCGCGCTACGTGCCTCCTCAAGCCAGCCAATCAGATCCCACGCAGTCACTCAACGACAGCCAATCAGCGCGCGAGAACCACCAAATATTTACATATTTTCCCCACACCTGCTGCGGTCTGTACTCTTCCATTCAGCAGTTAATCCTCCTTCTTGGGCTACAGCTGTGGAAAACTACCATTGATGGTGTCGAATGGATGCACTAAAATAACAACTGTGTGATGTGTCATTTTTAGGGAGATGTCTGCTGATGTGCTCACAGTTAAGGTCACATTACAGTAAATGGCAGCTAGCTAAACAAACTTGGCCTTGGAAATACTGTATGTATATTAGAAGCAAAAGCTTACCACACCACCAAAATAGACACCGCTGAAACCAGAAGTTTACATACAAGAATAAAAACTTTTTTTTCTCTCTTCTGTGTTTAAATCAGTTAGAATTACCAAAATCAAACACCCAAAACATAATGGAATTGTTTACGTATATAGTAGTCTGATTTGCCTGTTTTTAACATTCAAATATTAGTAAATTCAAATATATATATATATATATATAAATTATATATGCACATCAAGAAAAAATGCATTTAATATTGCATTACTTTGTGAGTGTCAGTTCTTGTGACACAATTATCTCACATATGTGTGTCAGGTATTTGAGGACAGTGAGCTTTTTTATTAGACAGCAAGTTAAATGGAAACCCAGTAATTGGGCCACATGTCAGTGATTCAAATGGGAATTAGGGCAATAATATGCTGCCTGCCAAATGATTTTCTCTCTGCCATAAATGTTTTATTTAAATCAAAATAAATAAAGTGTTCATGTCTGTAAAGTCGGGTTACATGCAGGAAAGTAACTGATTTAAATGAAATCTAATTCGATGTACAATCATAAAATGTTGCCCTGTGCTTACTAATGTCTCTACGTGTCTGGACTTTGAATACTTGTCTGGAGATTGATTCTTCTAGATTAATATCCCAGGGAGGGCTGTAGTGAATTGTGACAAATCTCTACATCTGATGCCGTTACAAAACTCCTCCAGACCAAGATAAGACACTTCACGTTTGTCTTATCTCCACCGTCACACAGTCCAGTACAGACATGCAGGTTACACTCTCACCAGTTGAAATGGTGAAAGGTTATTGATTTTGAGGTACTTTACAACACAAGCACACACTATGTTCTCTGTAAGGAAAATTTGCCCACCTTCATTCTCTAAGCCCGTTGTTCAGATATAAATCCCAGTAGCTGTTTTCATAACACAGCGGTTTACAGTTGACACAGGAGCACGTTTTACGGTCCAACAGGTCAAACGGATGAAAACATTTTACAAACAAAAACAAGCCAGAACCTTGAAGGATTTATTTTTATTTTTGCCATATTTACAGCCAGTTTTAGACCATAACAAGTGAGAGTTCATGTGATCATTTTAATCTGAGCAAACAATTTACAGTATAATGATAGACATGTGTTTGTTTTGTGCTTTTACAGTGAAAATTAGGATTTTTATTTCAGAAGAACTATAGGGCAGGTTTATGCCAGCATTTCTCATGGCATTGGTGCATCATAAATAAAAAAGAAAATACAAAATGCTTCACTTTACATTCTGGTATCTATTTAGATTTCATTCGAGTTCAACAGGCACTCTGTTCAGCCACAAAACCAGCCTATTTTGGAAACAATGTGAAAACATGATACATTGAAAAAGAAATATTTAACCCTTTATGCAGAATTCCTGGTTAAAAAAGTTAACAGAATGTGAACTGAATTTTTTAAAAACTGTTTACTTTATGCAACATGCCTAAATACATGGGTTATGTTCACAACGCGATTAAAAGACAGACATTGAACATAAAACAGTAACATTCTGTAAGGAACCAAACGCAGTAGTGCAAATCAACATCAAAAACACAAACGTTACCAGGCATGTGGTTGGAATGTTCTCGTCCCCTATTTAAAGAGACTGTGAACACAGAAAACATAACAATAAAATGGATTTTCTAATTGTTTAATCTTGTTTCATTATCTCTGCTTTTAATTAAAACAAGTTGAAGTTGATACTCTCCATATGGGCAAAATCCAAGCTGCATAAGTCTTACTTATCTAAGATTAAATACAAATACAAAATATTGCAAATAGAGTTTGCTCACCCCATCAAATCCTTGCAGTTGGGTGATTCAGCCACTTTTACAGCCACAGGTGAACACGATCCCGGACCCAGGCCTGCAGACAGCTTCTTTCAACATTTGTGAAAGAATAGGTCGCTTCAAGGTGTACAGTCAATCCGAGTGTGATATTTTCTCTCTACTAAATACTCATCAGTCAGCTGTTATTGGTGTTATACAAAAATGGCCATGATGTGGCAAGTCTTGTAATCAAAGAGAGGGGATAGCAGATGCTGAAGGTCACAGTTTCTGCAGAGACAGTCACTACAGACCTCCAAATATCATGTGGCCTAAAGATTAGCTCAAAAACTTCATTTAGAGAGCTTTGTGAAGTGGGTCTCCATGAACAAGCAGCTACACCCATGTGTTACAGAACCAAAGATGATGAAAAACCTCAGTAGTGGTGGTGTGAAGCAAGCCAACACCAGACTCTAGAGCAGTGAATACTTGTGCTTTGGAGTTATGAATCCACTCAACCCAACAGAACAGCTCTGATATGAATTAAGCCAGGTATTCTCCATAAGTAGTGTTTGACTTCAGTAATACAATGTGGGAAGAATGGTCTAAAATACCTTAAAATCATATCTAAACCTTATGTAAAGTCTTCCCAGATGATCTGAAGCTGCTACAGATGCGAAAGGTGCTCTGAAATCTTTTTAAACCCCATGGATTAGGAATAGGAAGACAATTTCAAATGTCTGCAAAAGGAGGTGAGCAAATACTTTTTGCAACATAGTGATTTTAAGTCTAAGCAGAAAACTGGCATCTTAAAAGAAATGCATTAGAAAGAAATTTGATGTATTTTATTTCCCATGTCCAATCTAAAGTGGAATCTCTGCATGTATTGTGTTAGTATCTGTTCAGTCTATAAAAACATGAATGTGGAAGGAAGCAAAGTGAACATTTTACTTAAAGGTTTGCCCTGTCTGCTGTCTGCAGTTTGCTCTCACCTACAAACTAACTATGGTACTGTTAATTTGTCTTATAGATCTTTTTCAAATGTGGATTTTCTACATTAGAAAATGCTGATGTGTAGTTATCAGTACAATGCAGGCACATCATAGTACACAATACACTACAAGTAATAGTTCACATAGCAACTGAGGCCAGAAAGAGAAAAGACTGACATAAAGAAATGTTAGTGTATTTGGACTTTTTAAAAATATCAGAACAATTAAGACAGAGCTTGGAAAGGCCTTAAAGATACAGCAGCTACGAGGTAAAAAGAAAGAGAGATGAAGGCTTCTTTCACTTTGCTACATCTGACACAATTATATCTTCAAAAACCTGCAGCAAGAGAGAGCAGTTTGTTTTAGTGGTGCTCTCACATAAAATCTTTCTTCCCAACACGTTGCATCTTAAAAATGTTCAAATTTTTGCCACTGAAGTTGTAGAAGCACTCTACATTTTGAGCTTTAAAAAGTGCATTTTTTCAGTTACTCTGATTTATGCTTTATTATTAAGTCAGAGAGAGTGATAATCTTTCTTAACATAAATTACATCACTGAAAAAATAACAAAGACAATTAAATGCTTCATCATGGTCCAGCAATTCAATATGAATCCCAAATCAGGTCCTGCAACAGGCAGCGACAACGTCCAATGAAAACAGCTTCTGTAACAGAACAGCCACTTGTTGTTTTACATTTTCAACCCGGAAAGTATCCCACTTTGAAAATCATATGACAGAGTTGTTCTCCTTTTGACTGGGGAACAACATGAGAAATCAGCTGGTTATGCATAAAATAAGGGAGGAAGTGTCAACTTGCTAGACATCTCTCTCTGTCACCCCCTGTATGCACACAAACAAATGTTGGAAAGTAAAACACAGATTTTAAAGATGTATGCAAAATCTGCATGATCCTTTCCATGCAAGAAATTAGCAATAATTGACTCCATTAATCTATTTATTTCATCTTTATAAAAAAATAACTAAACAAGTCTGACTGTACAAATGACAAAATACAGATGAGGGAGTAATTGCAAGCCTTACATATCCTGGTATGAAGTTAAAGTGGATTTTTTATGTCAATATTGGTTCTCCATAATAAACAGGACATTTTTGCTGAAGCCTGTGCAGGACTCTCCAACAACAAAAATATGCTGTCATGGTGGTAACAATGGTAATGCTTGGGCTTTTGTGTGTTTTTATGCAGTGCTGAGGTCTGTGGATTTGTTGGGTGGGGAAGGCTTTTCATTTTCAAAGCTTTGCAACATTTAAAGAAACAGGGAACAATAAAACATAATGGCTCAGGCTATTACTGTGTTTAGGACAGCAGTGGCTCTTTGTTGGTTGCATTACTGGCTGTCACAGTTCTGGGGATCAAAGATCACTCGTTGTTTGAGGTAAAATAACAGCTAGTTGAAGCTTTAAAACTATCCCAATAATTTTTTTATTGGTGGAGACAGGGCTGAAGAATTGAGCATGATTTGTTTCATTCTGTTACAGCTTACTGTTCACCAGTCTCTGCATAGAATAGTAGATTTTGTTTGAAAATGAATCATTTTCTTTGGCAACATTTTGACACTACTCATTCGTCTTTGTATGACATTTTGAAAGTTGCATCTTGCTGTTTTGTTTACAGTCTATCTCTCAGGCTGCTGGTTAAAACCAGTTCAAACTGTCTGAAGCCAGTCTGAGCCGGTGAAATGCTCCTGTGGTGTGTTATATTAGCATTGACCCATGAACACCATCCCTGCTAAGGAAAATTATCCCCACAGCATAACATTGCTACCACTATGTATACCTTCAAGGTATGCATACCTTGAAGGTATACATACATACATACATACAGGTTGCTGTAGTGTGTAGCTGTAAAGTGCAATCCGCAGGCTGGAGTTTAATATTTGAGTGGAAATGTATGTGATAAACTCATTACAGAACAGAGTCATCTTGTGACTAAAATAGAAAAAACAACATAGGGCTCACTTTACCTGCACATTCAAGGTCTTGTCCTTCTCATAATCATTGCTCCACAATCATTGATTTTGGCCTGAAAAATAGAAAAACAAAGACAGTGAGAACTTCTAAAAGCAGGGCAATGCACCATAAACCTGAGCCAGATGTGTATCCACATTGTAACATATGCCAGGATTCAGAAGCTTATGGTCCTGTACCTCACAGAGTTTTTAATTGGCCCCTGTGGGACTGACTGCTGCTCTTGCTGTCGCCGCTCCTGCTCCATCCTGCTTGTCCACACGAACACATAGAAACAGCTTTTATAAGCATTTCTCATGGTGCCCACTTTTGTAAGAATCCAGAGACAATTGTGTGCAGCAGATAAAGTAACGTAAAACCCTTAAGCAAAGGTTTGAATGCTATCAAGTTTGGTTATTATGCATGAGGGTTATTGCGTTGTCATTTAAATCATATAAAATAAATCTGTATTTTTACCTTTCCCTCCGGGCTTTAATCCTTTCTTCATCATATCTAAAACAAGTAGAGCACAGTTACAACCTTTAAATCTAAGAATAGGAGTAAGCCTATTAAACCTATTATTTAAACTGATCAGCGGGGAGTTTCTTTTAGGTACATTTACATCAATCATTATTTTACAGCTGCAGTGACTGCTGTTTGTTTTCCTTCACCTCCATCTAGTGGTCATATGTACTTACTGCATCACACACTCGGGAACATGGACGTGCTCCATGGGAACAATCTCTGCAAGTTCATCCAAATTGTGGACGTACTGGATCTTATTCATGAACTTCACACTGCAGAGAGTGACCGAAGGAAACAGAAGAGTTACAGCAAATAACAGCCATATGACACATTACTTACCACTTGTGTTTTTGTATTGGATCACTTTTATTTATCCTGATAGTCCCTAAGTTGGTTTTAATTTGGTCAAGCTTCAGCAGAAGTTCTGAACTAAATCAGAATTAAAGCTTGACTTAGTTTCAATCAAGCTTTGATTGAAACTAAATCGAATCCACACACTGACACTTAAAGTTAGTGTGTGAATTTGCAGACCAGTTGATGCTTCTCCCTTATGACAACCTTTATCTGAACCTAACCTTCTAGTATTTAAGATAAATCCACATATTCATCAGCTTGTGTAAATGAATCTCAATTGATGCAGAACAACATCAAAAACATATTTAATGTCCACATCAAACCATAAAGCAACCCTGTACAATATGCTCAACATTTTTGGCCGAACAATAAATTACAGGTGCTTGTTGGAGAGTTAGTGGACTGGGGTCTTAAAAAAGAAAATGGAAAAAATATGGAGGTCGAAATAGCCTGACATGCACTGAAGGTTTCCAAAGAGGATCCAGCAACCTGTATCCTATGTGATGTTAATTTGTTTAACATAATCGAGATGGAGAACAAGTATTTGATAATCTATAGTTCAAAATCAATACTTAGACTGGTCAAAATTTGGTTTGGGGTTTATGAAACCATTTTCTATTTTTGAAATACTGAGTGAAAAAGAAGAAACTCGCCCAGAGCAGCATGTGCTAGACCTGCCAGCAGTGTGCAGTAGGTATAGTGAAGAACATCAACACATTAGATAGAGGATGAGGTGTGGCAACACCTCATGCTGAGCCACAGACACAGGAAGATGTCCTATCCACCGAGCAGCCTGAAGTTTGCAAGCTTCCAAACACACAAATACTAAATGCTTAAAGTTGCAGGGTGAAAAATGACACCCCTAGCAAAGGGAGACACTGCAGGATTTTCTGAACCTCAAATAATCCTTCGATTGAGCACTGATGATATAAATAAGCCCACTGTTGTCTTTCAGGATGGAAGCATTCAAAGATTGCCTTTTTGCTGTTACCTGATGAAAGGCCTGGATATCGCCAAAACTGTGCGTATAAACCATGTAGGATGAGCGATGACCAAAGACTTGAGGTTCTTCCTCAACCTGCCATTGTAAAAATTAAAACAGAGTGAATTAAAGGTTGTGTTTTCCAAATATAAGTGAACATTCAACCAAAACTAGTAGACACAGAAGACACTGAACACTAATAACTGGTTTTCCAACCCCTTCCTGTTCTAAATGCAGCTGTGAGTCACCTTCAGCTCACTGATGGACAGCATGACAGCTTCTATTGCTCTCTCTGTCAAATGTGTCATTATCAGCATCACACATTTCTCTCTGACCTTGGGGAAAAAAATCATTGGTTTTAAAGAGCAGAGCATCCCTAATGCAGCTTTCAGAATAAGAATTAAAAATCCGAGTCACTACAGAGTGTTAGTCTTTTTACTATATTTCTCATTTGCTTACCTTCTGTCAATCATTTGGTAGCATTTTTTCAGCCAGCTGATTCCAGGCATCTTACTCCGAGGGGTGGCTCCATTCATGTAAATGATCAAGTAGTCTTCGGCCACCAGCATCTCAAGACTGCTGACCACATATCTGCAGGTGGAAGGGGTGAGAATTTACTTTATGGTTACAAGTTTACAATATTAAAAAATCTGATCTGATCTAACGAACAGACGTACAGAAAGAGGTTTTCCATGATATAGTGGTAGTCTGGACAGCTGCTGTCAGGCAGGTAACAAGCAGAGAACACAATGATGGCATTCAGGCCTTCTCCATAATAACCTGATGAGAGAAGCAAAGAATAATTCTTCTGAGTTTTCTGAAGTAGACATAATATCTTTAAATCAAATGTCCAAACATTGTCCAGCTGACACTGACCTCCATGTGTGATGACCCGGAGGTACGGTTTGATGATCTGCATATCGATACGGTGCTCCTGTTCTCCGATGATCACAGTTCTCCACAGTCGCCCATTGTTTGCGTTCCCATCCTCAGCCGGCGCTCCGGAGCCTCCACCCGGACCCGCCTTGGCTGAAGCCACCGGGGTGTCATCTGGACAGGAGACAGTCTGGGGTTTGAATGAATTGCTTTGGCCAAAGTAGAAATCTGAAGCATTATGTCCCTTTTATTTGGCTTTTTGGATACCAGACAATTTAGGATGCCTCAGCTCTTAAAACAAAAGGATATTTACTTTAAATTCACATGAGCACAAAAACAACTGAGTGAGCACATGTAGAAGCCTTAAAGAATTTGTCTTTTTAATTTTTTTTTTCATTCTAACAGAATGAACAGTGACAACCAAAACACAACGGGGTAGTTATGTGTAGATTTTTTGTGCAGGATTTCAACAAAAACTAAGCTTTTCAGAAAGCTTACATATGTTCTGAAAAAATTTGTATGCATTTGGGTTGATGAAATACAGAAACTGAGATGATCAGCTTCCATTAATAAACACAATTGCTGATGGCAGATTTTGCCATGGACATAAAATTAGACTAAAATCATGGAAATAAAGAGGAAAAACATGAAAAGTACAAATAGATGGACTCAAAATAAAATCTGCTTAGTTGCCTTGTGTTTGTGCAGTCACCAGAAGAATATGTACATGGAAGGTAATTTTTAGGAGTGTAGTTATAGATTAAATAATTTTTTAAAAACTCATTATAACATGTTCTCTAGGTGTGCTTTTGTTGAAAGGTGTGGGTAGCGGCTTTAAATTTGTAGCATATCAATTTGGACAAAGATGTAGAGCCTCTTTATTAATCATATCTGACTCCAGAATGGTAGGTCCAGGGTTTTTGATCAAGAAGTCAGCTGATATAACAAAATGCCTTTCATTTGTTCACTTTGAAAGGATTTAGTTTTTAGAAAAATTGGTTGCAAAACGTAGCTCACAATATGGAGATAATTTTCTGAAAAGATGCAGCTTTGTTTTCTAAATCATTGACCTTTCTTTTTCTGATTAAAAACTGTATAAATTTACTACCTACCTTCCCACTCAAGGTCATTGCCGTTGGTTATGAACTCCAGTGAATCTGTTTCATCTGGGGTATCAATGTCATCGACATTGATGTCCAGGTCATCTGGGGTGTCCAGGAAATCATCTGATAGCAGAGAACCTTCACTTTGATCCAAGGACAGATTCATCTCAGGGGCCACCAGGGTGCGGCGTTTGCGGTGAGACGAACCCACGCCACCTCCTCCTCCAGGTGGGCTCATGTGTAAGGAATTAGGAGGAGCTTCAGCAATAAATTAAAAAGCAAGACTCCTTTTATGACAGATTCAAGCAGTATTACGTCAATATTAGCCAGTGATAGTTCTGTACTTACAGACTCTGTTGTCTGTGAGTCCACAGGAGGGGTCCATATCTCCGTACTCTGGAAGAGGCCTGGAGGGAAAACAGGCCTTATTAAGTTTGGCACACCAGTCTTATATAACAGGACTCATTATAACAGGAACTGTTGTGCTTAGAGTGATGTTTAATGAACTAGTCAAAGTGGGGATCTTGCTGCTAATCTGGGAAAAGAGGAGTAAGCAGACGGGCAAAAGTGCTTATTAAAGTCTTGCTTTGGAGACTAGAAGATTACAGAGCTGCCATGGACTTCAGAGGACAAAAGAGAGGGAGTAGAGGTAAAGAAGATAAGAAAGGGAAGATGAAAAAAACATCTTTGTATACAAAAAGGGCCCATCTTTATTTCCCTTCAAGATATTTGCTGTAAAAACAGAGAAGCACCTCATTTTAAAATCTGCTTCTTTTTGTTGCACATGCCTATCGTTGGTATTAAACAAGCAAAATAATGCAAACTTTTCCTGTTTTGGAAAAGTACTTTCTCATATTTTGTCACACTAAAACCACAAGCTTTTATGCATACCATTGGGATTTTTATACAACAGATGAAAGCAAAGTAGCGCATAACGCTGCAAATCAAATGTTAATGGATACATGGCTGTCTTAATACTTTATCAACAAATAAATGTTCGAAAAATGTTGCCTGCCTTTGTATTCAGCCACTTTTAGGGGGGTAACCCAAAACACAATCTTATTTAACCAAATTAATTCAGAATTCAAATAATTTGTGATTTAATCACACCATAAATGCATCTGTTCCTCCAGCAGACCATCAGCAATACGTAGGCAGAGCTAAATTCAATTAGGAACCTGTGGTAAGACTTGGTGTTGATGGATACTTTACCATACAATTTGAGGAATTTTATAAAGAAGAATGGAAAAAAATGTTAGAGTGTAGATGTATTAAGTTAGTAGACATAACTTGTAGGTGTAATGCAATACAAGCAGGTTCCTCTTTGAAGCTTTTGACTCAGAAGGACAGAAAACAAATAAACTTCACATTCATCATATTTTTATTTGCAAATACTTTTGAAAACCACATATATTCTTCCTTCATTTTCACAATTATGTACTACTTTGTGTTGGTCAGCTATTTCAGATCTCAATAAAAATAAAAATTAGGCTTTATGGATATAACATGACAACACGTGAAAAAGTTTTGTTTTGCAAGGGGCAGCATAAAAATGTGTTTTTATAATACCTGCTGGGCTGTTCTACAGATTTGATTTTAGTGCACTGTCATAAAAAAAACATTTCTTATGCAGATTGTGTGACTGCATGTGGTTCCCACAAGCCCAAAACACACAGACTGCAGTTCAGAGAAGCAGGCTTGAGGCTGACTCCATACTCCCTGAGGACTCATGCAGCGATTACTGGTGCAATGCCTCCTTTGTCCAAAATAAAGCCTTTCTGAACAAATGAGGGCTCACTCCAGGATATTTTATCATTTTTAACAAGAGGAACAATCTTATCTTTTCTTCATCTTCGTGGCTGCATCATCACCAGTATATGAACTCAAATAACAAATGAAGCTTACCTGCAGGAGAGAGAACGATGCAGCTTTTGTCAGAGCTGATTCAGTTAAGCTTTTTGACCTCACAAACATCTATATTAGGTTTGCTTGCTCATTCCCCTTCCGACCAGCTTGTGGGAAAAAAAATATTAAAGCAGAGCATCTATCTGTGCTATCTAACTGCTGTCAATGCCTGTGTCTCTGGCCAAAAGCTGCAACCATTTTCCTAGGGTGGTGTTGTTGATCATTCACTGCTGATGCATCACATGACGTAGGCTCAGACCATTTACAGACGGAGCTGCACCTGCTCCCCTGCTTCCTGCCTTCCTATTTGATGAGGAATAAGGAAGGAGGGAGGAGTAGGAAGCCCAGGATTGATTTCCACCACAGAAATCTTGCTACTTCATTTTCTCCCAGTAAGCTCCGCATTCCAGCCTGCACACATCGACTAACCATTTCTTTTCTACTTTTATGTTATTGTAGCTAGCAGGAAATTACAAAAGACTCTTTGCTGTTGGATCATTTATGTCTTGAGGATATACTGTAACTGTATATCTTTGCTTTATACACTCCTTTGTAACATCCCATAAAGAAAACTGTACGCTCACTATTTTCTACTCTTATTTCCTTTATTCCCTTGAAATAATTCCCTCCACCTTTCTCCCTTCTTATTCATCTACTGTAAGACAGATTTGTACAAGACCAATAGATTTTCACAGCTATTGAGCAGTACTTCTCCACAGCTCCTCCAGAGTTACCAAGGGAGTCTTGCAGCTTGTCTCATTCAAGTTTTCCAAGCCCAGCTTTTTAGTTCAGGTGGATGACTTTGTCTGATTAAGGTTGCAGTTTTGCCATACCTTTCCCATTTTATGGATGTTTTGGAAGATGTTCAAAGCTTCAAATATTGTTTTATACTCTAATTGATTTACTGTTGTCAAAAGTTTTATTTCTAAACTCTCTGCTGTGTTTATGATGCTGTTTGTTTTCTAATGTTCTCCCACAAAACTGTAGAGACTTCACAGAGCAGCAGTGTTCAAACTGAGGTTAAATTACATGTAGACTCAATTTATGAGTTGAATAACTTGGCAGAGCATTTGGTTATTTTATATAGCGGTATCAGGGAAAGGGGGTTTAAATACAAATGCATGCCACACATTTCAAATTTGTATTTGGAAAAAAGGTTTTTACCTCAAAATTGAGTTGCATTGCTTTGTCTCATAAAATGGCAATAAAATACATTAAAGTTGGTAGTTTCAACATGTGAAAATGTGAGGGAAGCAGTTAGAGGGATTTGAACTCCATTTCAAGTCACTCATGGATCATTAAACATAGCTGGACACAGGACAGCTAAATCTACACAAGCAAAGTAAAATTATTCAAAAAAAAAAAGAGTATGCTTGCAAAAAATTATGATAAATCTTTACATATTGTCCAGACATATTCATCTTGAAATAAAAATAATGTTACATAGGTTGAATCTGTCAATGTAAATCTTTGTGCATATTTCTCACATCAGTATAAGTTTTATGAAATAATACTAAATAGCAGGCACAAGGATCTAACCTGGGGAAGTCTTCATCCTGCCACTCGTCTTTTACTTCCATGTGCTCCATTCGTAGAGTTGCTTCCGTTGTGCCCATCCCTCAGAGGGAAGAACACGGATCTGGACAAGTGTGGAAAAATGTCTATTAATCAACAACATTTATGTTTCAATGTTAAGATAAAAATTACTGCAAGGCTAGAGTAACGTCTTGTCCTAAACTCTGTCCTAAAGGAGGGATTTTGATAAAATAATTAACTCTCTTTCACTACAATTTAAAGACTGAAACCATTACAGATCACATGGCTTTCAAACCCTTGCCCACAAAAGCGCATGTGAGACCCATGTGACAAACTGAGAAAGAGCCCGTTTTCTGGGCTCAGCTCCCCTCAAAGTCAAACATTACGGACAAATTTCCTTCAATGTGGAATTTAAGAGGCCAGTGTGGAGCACCATGTTCTGGCTTAATCCTCCTTCTTCGCTCCCTAATCCTTCCACACTCCTACCTTTTGATCTCCATTAACACTGGAGGCTTTATACTGCAGAAATAACATTCATTCATCCGTCCACTAAAAAAATATGTGACATTCTGATGAAATGCGAGGGGAAATACGGAGACTGATAACTGATTGCACAATAGGCGATGACAACAATAGGTCTTCTACTGCTTTGAATTTACTAAATCCAACAATGATATCAAGAAATATGAAAGTGACACACCAGACTTCTATGTAAAATCAATCTGTATACCTAGTGGAAGTTATCTAACCTTGTGTTAATGGATTTTGGGAAGATGTTGCAACAATTAAACACAGAGAAATATTGCCACAGATTGGAATGAAAAATCAAATGCTCCCGAATCTGTGTCAAAATCCATCAAAAGTGACTCATCTGCTGTAGTGTTTACTAATACCAGTTTCATTCTTGCACCTCTTGTCATCTTATCAACCCAATTATAAAAAAGGCTGAATGAGTTATTTTATTTCCCTTTGTTGTGGTGTTCTGTAAAATCCAGCAATAAATGCACACTTTATTTTCCACAGTTTATTTATTGTCAGTGCAGTTTAATGTAATGTAAAACATGCATCACTGGATAGTTTTTAAAGCACTGCTTACTAATGACCCTTTAATGCATTTTTCGGGGTGCACTGGAGCTAAATAATATTATGTTCTCTTGATATTAAATCCATTATTTCTGAGGAGTTTCTGCAGTTCGGCTGATCATTTTAAAATCCTCAGTTAAGGTAATATTTAGGAACAGAGAGCTTGAGTGTAGTGAAGGTTAGCAAAGACATAAAGCACATGTAGGAACTGTACCATGAGCTGACCAGAGCAGATGAGTGCATTCCCCTCAATGGTTCATTACACTAATGTTAGTCAAGGAAATTGCAACACATAGGATTCAATCTACAAGAGAGATCGGCATCCCTTTAAATGTGTAAAAAAAAAACAAAAAAAACCCACAACACTGATATGCATTAAAAAAGACATAACAAAGACACTTCTCAAAAATACTCAGTAAGGTTGGAGATGCATTTTTAATATGAATATGATCATGGTGTTTTTGGCACCAGTACTTGTGAATAAAGGTAATCTGGATGTCCACAGATCTTTAATCATGAAGAATGAAGCAAAAATTATAGGATGCACCATTAAATCACATTTGGAAGTAACATAGATATAATATTTAATCATATTGACTATTTAAGAAACACAGTGAATATAAATTGATGTTGATCTTAAGACAATGAAAAACATGTTTGCTTGTACAATTATGCACAAAATGTATGTGTTAGTTAAAGATGCAACACTTCAGTCATTTCTTTCATCAAAATTCAATACAATCATAGTTGCTATGCATCAACTTTACAATAAAATGGCTCCACTCCCTTTGTAGGTCACCCCAAACCGAACATCCCATGAAAATAAATATTTAAATAATTTTAGATATTAATAAAAAATCTACTATCTGTATTATCAGTACCAGAAGTCTGACCTGTGCAGCAAGCAGAATTTAAAAATGTTAAATAAAGCGTGTGTATTTGAGTAATGTGTTTACTCACATGAACGGTGAGAGATCCAAATCTCCCTCAGGTCTATGTCTGAGTGTCTTTTTCCTCCTTGGTCACAGTTGCAAGGATTTCAGGCAAGAATCTCCCATATCAACTGAGAAGCATGGGTCAGTCTGTCTTTCATTAATTTATATGCATATACACTCATGCAAAGTAGACACAGTCCTACAGTGTCCTAAGTGTCAGCAACTAGCAGGCAGCAGGTGTCTGAAGACAGGGGAGACCTCTGTTGTGGATCACCCCTCCTCTCCTCCTGCTCCGGCCACCTTTGTTGGAGAGAGATTGGCCGTGACGAATGAGCCCACAGCCCTCTTCTCAACCCACCAAGAGACAAAATTCCTTTAATGGGAATGCATCTGCTCTGGCACCATGGTCGTTCTCTCTAGCTTCCATTTTTGTCCTCATGTGTATTCATGTACAACCTCACAATTTTTATCAGTTCCAAATCGTTTCCCTTTAAATAAAATCCTCCACGGCACCAGTGTAATTGTTCCTACAGTAACTTGGGGGAAATGAGCTTTGGTCTCCGTATCCTTTACTCTGCTGGATAATCCTGCAGTTGTTTTCTGTCGTCCTCTATGTGGCTGCTGTTTCCTGGCAACAGCATCTCTCTCTCTCTCTCAACCCAAACCCTCTCCCCTCCCTTCCTGTCTCCTTGCCCCAATCTCTTTCACACAGCACACCACGGTTCTTCATATAACATGAAGTATGCAGTACATTACCTCACTTTTAGCCAGCCAATCATCTCACAGCTCCAGTTGTCCCGCATAGTGACTTTTCCATTTTGAATTTGGGAAAAAATGTAGAAGAGGTAGTGTCTTCCCTTTTTTCATTATATGCTATTTCATAGTAAATTGAAATGAACAAAACATCTCTGATGACATGTTATTACCAAATAATCATAACCATAGTCATAAGGATTAGCTGTGCTTTTTACCTTTTATCTTTGTGGATTGACATGACATGTCATATGTCAAATAGTGACAAAAACAACAACAATTATTATTATTATTATTATTATTAAGCATTTTCTATGAAAGAATGCATAATATAAATGCTAAAAAAAAAACTAAAATAATGAACATGCAACTGATTTTTATTTTTAGCTCATTCGTATTCTAAGAATACTACTTGTATGAATAAATAAAAAATAAAAAATAAATAAATAAATAATAATAAACCAAAACAATTTACCGTATTTATTCCGTTCAGATTTACCAACTGGGGCAAGTGCACTTCCAAGTACTTCCGTCTTTGCTGAATTACCAGTGGAAGAGCACTTAAACGTCGAAAACAATCTTTTAAAACCACTTGCTAATTATTTTTTCTTTAAGTTATCCGTATTTATGTCTCTGTAATGTGTTTACCGTGCACATGTCAGAGATAAATCTATTTTTAGGTCCTATTTGAGCGTCATTCTCGCAGGAGCAGAGAGGGTGGGGAACTATCTTGATGTGGAGTTCCTTCGCTTCGCTGCTGTTTGTCCCAGTCTGTGGTACTGTACTGTACCGGGGAGCTCGGCTAAAATGGCTGCAAGCAACTATTTCGGGTTCACACATGGTGCCAGTCCGCAGTACAGGTATTTCACACCACATACGTTGTTGTCATTGTTCGAGTTAAGTCAAGGTTGCCTGTTTCTGGAGGATAATCGGAGGAGACAGGGTCGTCAGAGGGCTCCTCGACCCTCTGGTTCGGTAACGGTTAGCTAACGTTAGCTAACCGAATTGGCAGGCCAGCGTTTAACCGACTTGCAGCTTGACATTAGATGAACCCCACATTGCGGACATCCTCTGTGGAGAAGGAGCCTTAGGCTTTCCGGCTGTTTTGTTTCATGCCGAAATGTGACATAACAGGGACAGACAGGCATAGCAGGCTTTGTGCGGCACGACAATGGAGTCGGTTGCGGCGGCAGGTAAGATTTTTGGCCGGTGTTTGGGATTATGGAGGCTCACACTGCTCCAGTAATGCCGAGCTCTCCCAGCAGTCAAAGTTTTTGGCATGAACAGAATTAGTTGGGTTCTTGTGGGCAGGCAGAAAACCAGCTAATTAGTGACACAACCGCCAGGTCTGACTTTTTGTAAACTTGAGTCATTAATAAATCTCCTGTAAACCTGACAGGTATTCTTATAAATTGAATTATAATTATTCTGCGGTCAGTGTGCTGCGAAGGTTTCCTGTTCTGGCCTGGGTTCCAGCCAACAAATTTTGGCAAACAGGAATAGCTTTATAGCTCTGTCTGTGCATCATTAGAGTTTGCACTACCCCATGATTAACTTAACACAAGACGTTTCTTTACATACATTTATGTAAAAGAGTATGTTAAACTCCTATCATATACCAGTAAAACATACCCCCCTCTCCCCCAAAAAAACCTTTGGCTGCTTTATTTGTCTATACATTTTAATTTACTGGGGGTGAAAAAAGTAGCCTAGGTCTATAATGCATAATACTATTTTAGAATGTGTGTTTTGTTTTATTTTTTTGGACACTTTCATTTAAAAGAAAATCCAACCATTGTGAAAAAATGTATTTTCCTTACCATTTTAAAGTACGGTCAAATGTTATTTGATTTGTACCGTTCCCTCAATAACGATACATAATCCTGGCATATTTACATTTTAAATATTTTTTGATTCAACAAAGTAGTTCTCAAACTATAACAACAAACCCTGTAAAATGATAAACAATGTCTTTAAACATGTATCAGACATTTCAATAAAAACTGGTACTTTGAAAATATGTTTCTCAATAATAAGAGGGAAGATCTTTACAGTAATCAAACCTTATAATTGCTGACCAGCTTTTTGCATGTTTGTACTGGTATTTTGATTATGAAGCTTATGTGGTTAAGCTCCAAGTCTTTAAAGACTCTGGCTGTGCCACTCTGAAGCAGTAATATTACTTTCAGTCAGAGATAACGTGTTGGTAAAATTAAATTACTTTAGGCCAAAAACCTTTCATGGGTATGAATCATTTTATGTGTAACTATAAACTTGTCACAGTTGTAGTATGTGGTCTTGTTGTCTGGACTAGTTCAATGAGTGTATTCTAGTTCAAGCAATTGGAATATCATTGTGGAACATTCTGATGATATGGTTGCGTTTAACACACATTTCTCTCATTCCTCTTTCTGTTTTCCATTATCATTATGTCCCCACCACTCTCTGTTAGCTTTAGTATCTTTATTGTTAAAATATACCTTAGTAAACTATTTGGATGCCAAGTGTAAATGCAGAGCAATTGAAGTATAAAAATCTACCACATATTGCATCCAGGCAGCCGTCTGCAGTTGCAATATCGCAAGTCTTTATATTTCAGTGGCTATTGTGATACAGTTTTGCTTAGATTCATATTATGGTAAAGCAAAAATAAACCTATAATTTTTATCAATATTTATGCTGATACTTAATTGCAAATATGAGAATAAAAATGTAAGAATTAATCACAGTTGTTTTGGATGCAAATTCATCAATGCGTACAAACTAAGCATAAATATTGCTCTAAGAAGAAATTACAGAAAAGGCTTCACAACACCGCACTACACCTGCTAAGCACTACACAATAATAACAATGTTCAATCATATTTTCAAACTTTAATTCGTTTTTTATATGTGAACCAACAGTGGAAGAATAACAACTACTATTTCAATGATTTATGTTTTGATTGAGGTAATTGTGTTTATAATTTACAGTAGGGCAGTGAAATTAAAATATTTTATGAAGGAACAGAGAATGTCAAGTGCAGCCGTAAAGGTGCACTGTAAAATTTAATCAGACAATACATGTGGCCTATCAGGCATGTCTTGTAGTCACCCTTCTTTAAGAGTTTTTCCCAGGCGAGCTTGAAACTTGTTATGAAAACTTGAATGTTATTACTTTATGTTTGTACTAAACATATTTACCCTATTGCAAACGGGTTTAGTTCACCAGTATATTGTTAGTTGAGTAATTGTTATTTTTTTACTTTGTTGTTATCCATAACAATTACCACTTTAGGTAATTGTCTGTTTAGTTTATGGGGTTTAAACAAATAAATAGCATTAGTTATTCATTTTTATTAAAATTAGTTTTACCAGTTTTATTGAAACTCAAAACTGCTTAAAGCAGTAAAAATATTGTGCTTTTTTTTTCTTTTTGTGTCCATATTGCCTAGTTCTATTTTAGAGAGAGAACCATTTATGATACAATATGTGTAATATAATATAATGTGATATTGCCCATCCCTGTTGACATGGCCACATATTCAACCTCGCAGATGTCTTTTCTAAATTTATTATTCCACTTTTAGACAGATATTTGTTTACTTGTAAGGCCTATCACATTCCTCAAAGGTACATGGGAAGCTTTTTTTAACTGGATATTTTCATAAAGTTAAAATTTATAGTAACAAGGATATTCTATGTAAGGTTATATTCTTGTGCAAAAATATACTTCAGAAAATGTAGGAAGTCATGTAGTTGAAATAACCATTTACATTTACATGTCCACAGAAAAAGTTACACTACTGGACCAAGTTACAGTCTTTGTATAAAATCAATACTACACATGTTATGTTTATAAAATGAAAGGACCCTGGTCCAAAACAAATTCCTGCATGTGTCTGGATGCACTGATAAAGTCTGACTTTAAAGTCAAGATTTACTGCGCTGCCGCAGCCTGAAGGATTTACAGGAAAACTGGCTCCATCAAGGTAGCTGCAAGATGATTTATGGCTTGAGGCTTGTCTTTGTGAAAAAATTACAAAACTGTTTTGGGAAAGAGGCTTGAGTCATCAGCTGAAGCCAAAAGGGCCTGCATGGAAGCTGGACACAAAACAGTTATTAATATTGAAATGAAAGAAAGCAAAAATGAGATTTATAGATAAGTTATCAGTTTGGATTAGATAAGAACATTATTGATAAACTTTAATATGTTTAATGTGCTGTTGGTCTTTTGACTGACTGAAGAAAACAAGGAGATTTGATGGTATCTCATTGTGAAACAGGTAAATGATCAAGGTAGACAGTTGGATTCACCTGGACACTAAACGCATAACTGGACATTGAGATTTTTGATTTTCTCATCCAGCAAAAAAACAAAAACAAATAGTAATGTATTATGTCAAAGGAGTATTTTTTTATTGTGTCTTATTGCAAACTTATGATGAAAATTAAAGACAATGGCCTTAGAGATATCTACAAAGTTGGAGTCTGTTAATTTTTAATGTGTGTAGTCAAGCTGTCAAAAAACTAATGGATGATGATGATTGGAGGTTCATAAAATGATCCCTTCAAATGTGGGGATAACATTTGAAGGGGTTGATTGAATTTTTTTTAGTTGTATTTGTGACCCATTTTGAACCAGGATTAGAGATCATGTACCGATACTTGATCTAGGGTACACAATATTTAGAAGCAGCATGTCATATGATCTTATTTTGTGAAAAAAGCTTAACTTTTAGCCAATTACTAATATTGTGCTGCTGTTAAAGTTGACCCAGTTCTTTGCTTTTTTCTTCCTTTATTTAGTACCCAGCCTCCCACGGCTTACTCCCATCCCTCTACAGCCAGCTACAGTGTCCAGCAGGCTCCAGCAGTGGCCCATGCAGTGACTGCCTCCTACTCCCCAGCTCCTGTCCAGGCAGCCAGGCCTGTGGCCTCTTCCCCCTACCCCACCTACCAGAGCCACCAGGCACCTCCAGACTACACCTACAGGCAGCCCGATCCTCCACAGCCCACCACTACCCCACAGACGTACCAGGTATACTCAGACATGGTCAGTTTCCCTTCGCTTCTTTTATCATTTTTGCTCCTCTCTTTTGAATTACATGTTACAATTTTCTTTTATCTACTAGCTCTACTTCTTTTGTTGCACATAATGTAATTTAAAGCTTTCTAACACAATTTGCTGTAACTTTCATCCTGAATGTTTTGTGTTTCATTGAAAATGGACACAAATTCTATGCGTTTTATAGTGTTCCTTAAATTATTTTAACAGCAGCAGGAAAACTACAGCTACGTGCGTCCTGCTGCAGTTACAACTTATGACAACAAACAGTATTACCAAACGAGTGTAGCATCAGCTCAGAGGACGCCCACAGATAACTATTACCAGACTGGTAAGAAACATTTGTTTTTCTCATATTATGTTTTATATATTTTAATGTTGATCAGACGTTTTTCATTTTGTCAGATTATTTTATAAGAATGAAATAATCTGATTTTTATTGACTTAGACAATTATTTCTCTTAATAACTCACAGATCAGCAACTCTTTGAAATTGGGCTTCCTGCATGACCCAACCCTTCTTTCACACTGGCTCTTTCTTCATCTTGTTGCTTTGTTTCAGTCTCTGTAGGAGTGAAGAGCGCCTACAGCCCAGCTCCCTCCACTGCGTACAGCCAGCCTCCTCTGCCCCAGAGACAGGTGACTGCCCTCAAACCTCTGGTCCCCTCCAGTGCTGTGTCAACCAGCTACAACATCTACCCAGTGTCCACTAGCGTCCAACAGCCTCCAACACCCATTTCATCATACACACCGGGCTCCTCATTCAGCTCCACCGTTTCCGCTACCTCCTACTCAGGTGAGAGAAAACAGATGAAACTTTCTTTTTGTCAATTTTTACACTGAAGATTCAGATTTCTTTTTATTTATCAAAAAACGATATTTATTTAATAATGCATTGTAATGAGCAAACTATTACAATGTTGCAATCTGTTCAGTGATTTTATAATCCACTCAAAAAAAGATAAAAAGAGCTACATCTATTCTTGAAATACAGTCAGTTCAAAAGGAAGAGTGAATTCATCTGTAATTTAATACAGCTGCAGTGAAAACTGATGCTGAATCTGCACTGACTGCAGAATAGTTGAAGATATAATAAGAAAAATATCCGTATTGTTGATATTCTTCAAAGCCCATCCAAATACAAACTCATCAGAAGTTAAAAGAGGAAGCTAATTTTCCTACTACATGTTTGTTGTAGATATCTTAAAGTAGTCTGTTGCTGAAATTAAAGGACATCTTGTCTTGTTTTCCTTTTTGTAACAGCTAATTGTTTATGATGACCCACATTCTGCTTGCTTTCATTTCTTCATAAGTCCTCAGTGTCTTCTTTATCCTCTCCCCCTTAGGCATCAGCTACTCCAGTTACGATTCTATTGGCTACACCTCTGCATCCACCCCCTCCTATTACCAGCCAGCTCAGCAAACTCTGTCCCAACCCCAGCCTCCACCGCAGCAGCCGCAACAACCCCAGCCCTCCATTCAGCAACCACCAAAACAGTTGACAAGTTCCTCTTGGAGTACCTCAGGGAGCAACATGGTGACGACTCCGACCGTCAACTCCTACAAAAAGCCGGCCTTCCTCCAGAACAAGCTGCAACGGCCCAAAGGGCCCCCTAAACAGTCTCAGCTTCATTACTGTGACATTTGCAAGATCAGCTGTGCAGGCCCTCAGGTAAGCAGAGATGAAATATGTAAAAATTAGTTTTGTAGTGAAATGTTTGAGATTTTAACTGTTTATTGTGCTGCTTATCAAAGCTAGAATACAAATATGACAGCTTTTTATCTGATTGGAGTGATGCTTTTTTCCTCTCTTTTTTTGTTTCCACTTTTAGACATACCGGGAACACAACGAGGGTCAGAAACATAAAAAAAAGGAAGCAGCCCTGAAGGCAGGGGGGCAGACTGGGACCACCAATGGACCCAGGGGAGTCCAGACCCAGTTACGTTGTGAACTGTGTGATGTATCATGTACTGGGGTTGACGCTTATGCCGCCCATATCCGGGGAGCCAAACACCAGAAGGTTAGTTATGTTTATCTGCAATCTTCTAACAAGTTATATCTCTGAGGGTGCTGGAAGCTTCCATGTGTCCTCTTGTGGTTTGTGTCAGTTTAGGTCTTTCAAATTGACATTTTCAAATATTCCTCTGTTTCTTTGTCATTCATGCAAAGGTGGTAAAACTTCACACCAAGCTTGGCAAACCTATTCCCTCCACTGAACCAGTGTTGGTGAATTCTGCCCCAGTTACAACAAACTCCACAAGTGGGAAACCTGCAGCATCAACCTCCGTGTCTGCCTTGGTTTCGACCGTTTCAACCCCGGTTGTAACACCCAAACAGTTGGCTGTGACCACCACGGCCAAAACAGCCCCACCAATCAAGAAACCAGCTCCCACCAAAATAACTCTGACTTGTAAGTTTGATTTAAATCAATGATAATATAAAACTGTTTATCTCAACATTACATACTGTTGCATATTCTGCTTTTCTCTACAGCATTTTCACAGGTTTTTAAAATTGTTTGCTGTAGTGTTGCAGACACACAAGATTTTGTGAATAATGAGCTCACCCACTTTGTTATTATTAATATATTATGTAGTCATAGTGTCTTTCATTAAGCTCTTTAAAATATTGGCTTTTCTTCACAGCCAACAAGCCGGCCAGCTCTCCTGCAGCAGCACCTGTGATGACTGTGGTGACTAAGGAGGAACCAGTTCAGCTGTCAGTCCAGAAGATGGAGCCACAGACTGAAGATGAGCGATCTGACCAGGCTGGAGGCCAGGGAGACATCCAGCCTGTGGGACATGACTATGTGGAGGAGGTAAGAGGAAAATATTAATGATCACATCCCCATAAGAGCACTTTGCTATGTTTGACTCCTAGTGGTTTTGACAACCATTGCTGATGTCTCATTGTGAAATAATAATAAAGTAAAATGTTTGATCTAATTGAGCTTACATACTAAATTAAGCTCCTCCCCACATTATTGGAATCCCTTGTAAATATGTCTTCAGAAAATTTAAAATAGTTTGAACAATTGGTACTAACAGTAAACTGTTGAGATTTTTTTTTACTTCCTATGCCATCAGTATGTGTTTGGTGTCTGTATAGAATACCACTCCATTCTTGTTTGTCCCAGTTCCAGTCATTTAAAACTATTTAGTTATTGTTCTGTCTGTGTATCTGAGCTGTAATTCCCCAGTTTATTAAGATTAGTGCATGTCTTCCTTATATGTACATGCTCCTCCATTTTGAAGAGTAACTAAAAGAAAGGGGCCTCTATGTTATGTCATATTTGTACCCCAGAAAACTAGAAAAGTCTAAAGTAAAAAATGGGTAAGTAACATTTGCTGTACAGAAATTGATTGGAATGTTAATATTCATATGATCTAAGCTTCATCAAAAACAATCGTTCCCCAACATAAGATTGAGTTGCTTTATTTTTTGGTATCATTAAGTTATTGCAATAGAATCTAAAATTATTTTAAGGCTTTATATACATCTTTACAAAACTGATGTACATTGTAACAAAAATTTTATATTGAAGCAGTCTTGCATCAATTTTTCAAGTAAATCTGCACAAAAAAAATTAATATTATAGAGAAATATAAACAATAGATGAGGCTTGTTATTACATTTTGAAATTATATTTGAAAAAATGGAGAGGAGTTTAGAGGGTTTTGCTTGAGTTTCTGTGTTAGTGAAGATAGCAGATATTTATTCAAAGTAATTCTTATATGTAGGATTACTTTAATTACTGCAGAATGTTTGCAGAATCAGTCATATATGTATTTTTAGGATCTTGTGGGTATCGACTTCATTACAAGTGGAAAAAACACCTCTGATGGTTGCTAAAAATGTAACAACATATGTAGCTTCACACATAATTTACAACATTTTATTATGAATGTCTTTACCTGTTTTGACATTCACTTTATGACCATGCATATTGGGTGAAAAAACTGGGAAGGAATGTGTTGCAATGCTGTGACAGAGCTGCACTTGAACAATGTCTTGTTCAAAAAAAAAAAGAAAAAGGATCAACATTCTTTCAGAATGATGTAAGGGACTGATGAGATCTCAACTATGATAAATACTTCAGGCTGTTGTTGTTCTACAAAGTGCTTTGTTTCCAAACTAAAATTTGGGGTAGTTTATTATGTGCTGCTGTTCTTTTAAACCATTAACACCTCCTAAGGCCAAATAGTTTTTGAAATATGCTTTAAACTAAATAATTAAAATATGATTTATTTACGTTGTTCACTGGAGTCTTGTGCTTTCAGGTACGCAACGAGGATGGAAAGGTGATTCGATTTCACTGTAAACTCTGTGAGTGCAGCTTCAATGACCCCAATGCTAAAGACATGCACCTAAAGGGACGAAGGCACAGGCTGCAATACAAAGTAAGACCTTGTAATGTGGTTAAGCTGCTTCCTGCTTGATTTACCCTTTCACATACATCTGTACTACAATGCTATAACTGAAAATATAAATTTTTTTGGTGGAAAACGGTGTACAGATAGTTTAACTGAGTTGAAATAAATAAATTTAAGAAATACTTTTAACTTTTGTAAGGCAAGTTTCCTCAAAGAGTTGTAGATGATTGGTGGCTCCCACAAAATGCCTGGATGTCTGCATGATTTGGTTTAGTGTTTTGTGTGATCAAGTCATAATTTAAAACTCCTGAGCTGCTTGTGTTTCTACTTCCTCTTAAGTTGCCCACTTTACTTTCAGAAAGCATCTTAGTTCAAACTAAGATCATAAATCTTAGTTTGAACTGTGGTTCTTGGTTCAAGGTGGTTTCTGCAGCTTATTTTTTTGTGGGATGTTTAAGTAGAATCGGTTTTTCAGGTTGACAGTATTAGGTTTGCTGATAACTGAACATCTCTTTTAAAAGCTTCCTGTTTCACATTCACTCTGCTTCATTATTAAAAAAGGTACAACTTACAAGTGAGGCGCAATTTTGTTGTTCAGTTATTGGCAGTTGGTCTTGACTGTGTGTTCATGTTTTGCCAATTTATTTCCTAACTAAGCTTTAGCTAAAGTTAGGAAAAGTTTCTAATAGCGACAGGTACCAGAGTTAAATTAATAAAGACTTTATTGTTTATACGGTTTGATGTAACTGACGTTAATCTTTAGCTCTGAGCTCTACTTAATTATCAGTGTCGTTTCATCTGTGACACTCTGCTTGTGTTGTTAAAAACATGAAGAAGACTGTGTAAGTATATTAATAACCTGGAGAAGAAAATGTCAAATTTACAGACGTTTTACACAGTTTTCAAAGGCACATTTTAGAGCTTTTTTGGCCTCTAGTACATTTCACTTCTATTTTGTAAACTGGACCCAAGATTCTTGATCTAGGTCTAGCATTCTAGAAATTATAATTGTGGTGGATTTTTGTATAATAGAGGTTACTTATTGCAAAATTGTAGTTTAAACAACTGGTTGCCTAAGTGAAAGCCAGCCTCAGTACAGTTTCAAGATTTATTGAGATGAACATTTAAAAATATGTAACTATGTTAGGTTTTTGTACTCAAATGTCATAATAAACTGAAGGGAAAAAAATGAGTCTAGAATCGTAAAATGTAAATGTGGCAGAGATCTTAATGCGAAAAATAATGATAATCATCCTGAAACGTCTCCACCACCACATAAATAAAGCAGAGGGAATAAGAAGCTGTTGCTCCAACCTTCTGCACTCTTCAAATGAAAGAAAGCAACTTAATTCTCAAGTCAGATTAAAGAAGAAATGAGGAAGAAGTTTTGGGGGTAATGTAACATAAACATTATCAACCTAATATAACAATTGTGCTCTGTAAATTTAAATACGAGATTTGGCTATAGAAAAACCTGTATCTGTCTTCATTTGCTCTGCCAACTTCTGTTTTTCTGCAGAAAAAAGTGAACCCAGAGCTGCCTGTGGAGATCAAGCCGAGCAATCGGGCCAGAAAGCTTCAAGAGAGCAAGCTGAAGAAGCAGAAGCAGAAGGCTGTGCTGAAGAGACAGAGAGAGGATGAGCAGCGCTGGCACATGGAGATGAGGTCAGGCTTGACTCTTTGTCACAGGCCTAAACTTCTTCCCATTTTGACGTCAGTTTTGAAAGATGTTATTGTTGCTACAGAAGTGACTAAAAAAGTCAGAATGAGTAACTTGCATCCACGTTGGTAACGGCAGTAAAAGGGAAGTGGGTGAAGTTGACCACTTGACAGTAAGACTCACATGAACAGACTGCGTGTGATGCCTCTCACTCACATGGTTTTCCTTGTTTATCAAAACATTTTTTACTAGTTTTCTAGAGAGTAGTTCAGAACAAAATATTTTACAACAAAGAATATTTTTTAAAGTTGACTTTATTTACATGAGCAAGTTGTCCCTCTTTCATACAGACGGTATGAGGAGGACATGTACTGGAGAAGGATGGAGGAGGAGCAGATGTACTGGGGGGAGCAGAGGCGCAGGATGCCTCCTCCACCTCCTCCGCCTCTAATGAGTCGCCCTGGCATGCCAGTTCCCCCTCTACTGGTGAGCATCTTGTTCTTCATTTGGTGTGTATGGTAGATTGGTAAAGAAAAATTGAACACTTATCTTATGTTTAATGAGATTAGACTTTAATAATTAATTTTATCACTCTTCATAGCACTGTCATCATTGAAGCAAGAGATTAAAGATTTTAATGATTTACTTCGACCTGCTGACCCTGAGGATAATGCTGCCTTATCAGTTTTAGACCTGTCTACCATCAGTGCCTCCACCATATCTTGAACTTTGTGCAGACACTTCTCTTAAATTGTACTTCTCTTATCCTGTGGGCTTTCTATGTCAGCCTTGGACAGTATTATTCTGCAGCAATTCAATATGGCATCCCTCAGGGTTCTATGTTGGGCCCTGTTTGTGTGTTTCATCTTTTTTATTTTTATTTAGTCTTATACAAGCAGGATATTACTTTTCATTCTCTTGTGGATGAAATTCAAATCTGCCTCGTTCTGTAAATAAAAATTTGCTTCTCCACTTTGTCCTAAAAACCAAAAAAAATATCATAAATGGAAATAAATCCTAAGCTTAAATGAAAACAAAACTGAGAATATTACCATGATTAAAACATTTTTTCAATGGAGTTAATGCTGTTCTTTAGTCTGCTAAACTCAAACTTTTACCCACTGTTGGAAGTGTATGTAAAATAGCTCTGGCATAATAAAACATGCAAAATGCATCAACTTGCCCGTTGACTTGAAAGAGAAAGCAGGAGCATAATATATCTTAATGTAGCTTTCTGGCATGTAGCACCATCATGCTCCAGGCAGATCACTGATATTCACCGTTTAATTTACTACCACTAAATTAAAATAAGAGAATATTTAGTTTGTTTGGTGCTGCTCCTGAAAAATATATTTATGCACATTTTAATAATACTTATGTGCCATGTTTATTTCACTCTAATGCTATTTGATTTTACTGTATGTACAGCACTTTGGGACAGCAAGGAGTTGTTTGTTAATGGGCGATTTAAAGAATATTAGCATTGACCATGAGTGTGTCTCTGCTTTAAGAATTGTGTCCGGCGCCCTGACTCTGCTGATGATCGTCACATCATGGCCAAGCATTCGACTATTTACCCGGTGGAAGAGGAGCTTCAAGCTGTTCAGAGGATCGTCTCTCATTCTGAAAGAGCTCTGAAACTGGTGTCAGACTCTCTGCTCGACAAGGAGGAACCAGCAATCCCCTCTACTGTTGCTGAGGGAGAGGTTACAAGGCAAGTTATCGCAGTGTTTTGAGTAAAATGACAATGTCTAAAGTGACAGTAGGTTTTCTAACATAGACGTTCTCATACTTAGATATACTGTCATGGAATGCAGCACAACCCTGGAATGTGCTGCATTGGATATCAAAATGTTAAATTTAAACCTAGAAAATATGAAAAATAATTGATAAATCCTAAAATTGTTCGAATGAGTCAAACAACTTTGATTTTAGATTTTAACCTTTTTGACAAATAGAGTCATATCGTTTGTGACAATGTATCACTATCATTTCAGAGAAAAATACAGAAAACCCATACAAGCTTTCTATTTTTCAAAAGCAAGAAAAGATTTGATAAATTGCTATAAATCCTATTTGCTTTTAGAGACAACATGTTTTACATCAAGACGTTACAAGATGTTGGTCTACTTTTAGTAGAGCAGAGGTAACATCGCTCTGTGTGGCTGGCTATTGCTTAGTGTGTATCGTTAGTAGCAGTGAACTGAGAGTGGAAAGGTCACAGTATCTAGATACACTTCCTGTGGTGTATTGGGCACCACAGTTTCAGCAACACCTGTGGTTAAAGAAGGTAGCCCAAGTCATGATTGCTGTAACTGGAGAGTTCACGTCCCCATTCATAAAATAAAGTCAGCACGTCATATTTAAAAGTCCAACAAGCTGACAATATTTAATTTGCTTCTTTAATTTTAGTGCCCTATTTTGAGTCTGTGGACATTTGGAAATATATTTCAGTTGAGCCTTGAACCTTTATGTGCCGTTGTTCTCGTCAGCGCTGAGAACCCGGCCCGGCTGTTAAAAGGTGTGATGAGAGTGGGGATCCTAGCCAAAGGCTTGCTGCTTCGCGGGGACAGGAATGTGGAGCTCATACTACTAACAGCTAAGAAACCCACCGTGTCATTACTGAAGAGCATCGCCAAGCAGCTGCCAAAGGAACTATTGGTAAGCGCTCAGTTAATCATTTGAAAGATGGGTTTTATATTCCAAATATGTATTTTCTGGGCTTTTTGGGTGAGGTACTTTCTCTTTTATATGATCTTGAGAGATTAAAAAAGGAACAATAAGGATATTATTCAAAGGCAGTTTTAAAGTTGTGTCATTAGTTCATTACTTAAAGAGGAAGCAACATTATGTCTTGTCATTTACTTGGCTGAAAGAGAGGTAGTTGTGAAACAGGTAAAATGAGAACCAGAGGCTTCCTCTCCTGATGTTTGTGCCGTGGGAGAGGAACAGCATCTTTAAAATTTGACTTCACAAATATCAACGCTGTATATATTACCTTAGGAAAAGTATTAAAGTCAATTTTTCAAGTTGGCTCAGACATAAATAAGAACAGTTTATCCTCAAAAACGGTACACGCCTTTGAAATATTACCTAAAAGTTCAGTCAGTCAAAACTTTGCCTCAATACAGCGGACAGTAGCATTTACAGTGCTTCGTTTTTCCTTATTTCATGTTTTCCATATTATATTTATAGCTGCAACGGCATAATTTAGAGCAAAGCACATTAATTTTATAATGGCCTCGTCTAAGTTCAGACCAAAATCCAATTGAGAAGTTGTGTCAAAGCTTGAAAATTGGTCACAGAGGACCTCCTTCCAATCTGGTGTTTTGCAAAGAAAAACAGACATGAATTTTAATCTGTTGATGTGCAAATCTGCTAGAGACTCTAGAAGAAGATTGGCTTTTGTTGGTGAATTGTAATAACAAAACATAAAAACATTCAAGGAAAGTCTTAGTTGGCTCTTGGCTTTAATTCTGTTTCTACATTTTAATTGGTATCCGCTAGAATAGTGTTGTACCGCAAAACCTTAAAGTGACACTCGGTCTGTTTTCAGTTCATTGCTTTTAGTCTAGACTCTCTTCATGTGACATCATCTGGGGACTCAAGCTTTGGGAGAAATACTTCCACATCTGTTTTGTTATATTTAACCCAAATGTGCTTTTTTGTGTGCGACTACGAGACAACTTTATACAACATTATCATGTGATGCTTACTATTTTCCCTCCTGCTGTGGCAGTATGAATGTTTTATTCAAGGAGCTTTCCACTGATCTTTAGATTTACTGCCTGGTTATGACACCTGAATCCTACAGAGTGAGATGAGACTTATTGTATTATCCTCCCAGTTTATTTTCTAAATTTTACGTCTTTAAATACATTTTTCATGACCCATCAGACAAATCACTCATAGTGACCCTTATATTTCTTAATGAGGAGACTCAATCCCAATGGCCTTTAACAGAGGCTACAAACGCAGCAGTATTGCCTCATAACTTAACCAAA
This sequence comes from Xiphophorus hellerii, assembly GCF_003331165.1. NCBI lineage: Eukaryota > Metazoa > Chordata > Actinopteri > Cyprinodontiformes > Poeciliidae > Xiphophorus > Xiphophorus hellerii. The sequence continues at coordinate 14,342,807 of NC_045680.1, forward strand.
CAAGGCTACTTTTATCCCTACACCCTTCCTCCTCTGTAGTGAGTAATCCAAGTGTCCTTTTAACCGGCAGACATTTTCTGAAGATCAGTATGAGGTGCAGGCTCATCCCGACGAGGCGAACATCGTGATATGTTCAAGCCAGGAGCCCAAAATGCAGGTGACCATTTCTCTCACCTCGCCGCTGATGAGGGAGGACACTGCTGCTGAGAAGGACAAGCAGGCAGAAGGAAAAGCGGCCGAGAAAGGTTAGAGAAGCCAAAGCTTTCAGTACCAAGTAACCAAATGTGTAGTACACATCTGTAATACACCTAATATACCCATATTTTCCCTTTTACTCCTCCGTCTAGGGATTTAAATGTAATCCACAGAATTAAGTAATGTTGGGATTTTCACAAAGCCGAAATTTAAGATTTCTTTTAACCTTTAGCAATTTAATCACCTTTTTATTTGTCCCACTTTTTTATCTGCCCATTTTTTTGCAGCTACACTAGTCGACCATTTATTTTCTAATGGGAATCAAAAGCCGGGCTCTCCGACCTTTCTGTGCCAACAGGGTGTGTCTTTATTTTATGAACGCATGCTCATGCAGAATTTCCAGAACCTTATCTTAGACGACAGTCATTGTTCTGATGATGCCCAGGGATGAACATCTTTCCAGTAGACTTTCTGTTTATAAACACCACCATTCATATGTAGAAGATTTACATTGAAGTAAATGGTAAGTCTGTCATTCCTGCATCATCTTGAGGCATTATCTATGTTGAGGTACTGGAGTGTTTTTTACCTGCACCACAATGATCTGATTTTAATAATTGAAAGTGACTCTGTTGTTCTGACAGTTTCCCTTTAGGCTTACATCTTTTTGAAGAGGCAGATGGGAGGACACCAAAACAAACACTGAAAAGACTTGTTGTATTCATGTTGGTTGAGTCTGCTTTCCTACCACTACTGCTTGTTAGCGAAGTGTATATATTTCAAAATACTGCTCTACAACCTAAAGCATGCCATACAATTGACGCTTAACAATTTGAAACAGAAAGAACAGCAAATATTTCTCTACAACAATTTGTTGTTGTATTCAACAACAACAAATTGAAATTGAATAAATGTCCTAAACATTTATTTAAAAAATAACCCAGTCAGCCCAGACAGCTGACCCAGTGCAGCTGACTGGGTCAGTTGTGCACCCAGTCAGCTGCACAACTGACTGGGTGCGCTGGCCTGCAGTCTGCTGCTTGACATACCTGCCACTAGCCTCTTAGAAATCCAGCTATAATTGGAAAAAAGTATCAGCTTAACACCAGTTGTAAGTGGCTCTCTTTTAGTTTCCACTCCATGACTTTCAAAATGGAAAACTCTGCCTTGTAAACAAGCAAAAATAATATGTTAGAAACCAATAAAGAGCTGAAAAAAAGGAATGTGTGGGCAGAGAGACACTCTGCTCTTGCAGTCTGAGGAAGTTCTGCTTTCTCTGGAATTTGATCCCACCTCTTATTAGAGAAATTTAAATAAACCATAACATTATGATTGGTCCCATTAACAGTGAAGAGAAAAAGACCAGAATCATTGTGATGCAATCACTGCTTTTCCTGCTTTAGTTACTGTAATTATTTCAGTATATTGTGTTTTATTATTGTTATTATTATTATTTATTTTTAAAATAAATTTTGAAAACATGGTGCAGATGTTTTCAGTCAGTCTTGTATTTTATTTGGGTTTGTTGATCAGTTCTTTCATTCTGTATCAGCAGTCCCTAGCAGGCCAAAGTCATGTGAAGACGACACTCATGCACATACCACTAAGAAGAAATGTTGATAAATCAAGTTGACCCATTTTAGGGCTTTTTTGTCTTAAAAAAATAATAAAATCTTCATGTTCACTGACATCAGAGCATCAGAACTGCTCCTAAATTAAACCTTTGAAAATTATAATGAATGTGGATTTTTGATTCTAAGTGGTATTATAGTGTAGACTTCAAAACTGATTTTTTTTTTTTGTTTTCCCATGTAAGACAACTAATGTCTATAGTTCTCTAATGTGGAAATGTGGAAACCCCATGACTGGCTAGTGAAGACATCACTAACCACATTTGCTTTTACAAATAAAAGCTTCACATTTAGATGACCAGCTGCATTGACAGTCTACACTGTTGAACCATGTTTTTCTCTAACAGGGTTTAGGTTATTTCTGTAGTGCTTGCTAATTTTATCATTACACCTCTTATATTTTTCATCAGTCTTGTTTTTATCTGGTTGTTTTGATTTGTTAGAATACGTTTGCAGAAGGGTGCAAGGCGGACTCTACATGTTTGAGTTTTGTTCTCTAGAGAGATACCATCGTGTTCACATTTGTTGTTTCAAAGTAGATTTTTGTTCTTCTATAGTTTGCGGGCTTGTTGGGAAGAGAAACAAAAACAAGAAGTCTACCACGCTCAGAATGAAAAATTACATAAATGAGAATAAACTTGGTTTCAACAGCGTGGAGACATTTTACATAAATTATCATTGTTCTATTTGAGGAGCAAGTAGATTCGAGTTTAAATTTGGGAGAATAATGACTCAATTTTTATTTTTCTTGGTAAAAACTACAAAAATATAATATCTTGATCTCAGGCTAAAAGAGAAAGCAGAAGGAAATGCACTGATCAGCCACAAAGCAAACTCCTGTTATTGTTTTATGTTCCTTCCAGCCTTTAAAACAAAACGTAACGTAATCATATAATTACTGTTCCCTGAAGGAAAGGAACGAGGTACAATACCTAGAGGTTGGGATGTCACACAGGGGCGTGATATCCCATACTTTATGTATTGTACCGAGTGAATTGACTGAAAGGGAACTCTGGGGCTTTCCTGGAGTCCTGCACCAGGAAAGCAGCTGATCCATTTGGGTGGGGGAAATACAGAGCAGGACCTGTACCCTTTTGGTCTTTATAGTTTTATTGATGCAGTTGCACACTATGATGTGATAGAGAGAAAGGTGGTTGAGTGCTACGTGAATGTCAAGACCAGAGCTTTTTTAGCAGAACTTTGTCTTTACTTTTAAATAATCCTGGTTGCTCTTAGTAACTGTATTTGTTTTAAAAGTTGTGGCTGATCAGTGCTCATGTTGGAAAATAGAAACTGTCCTTTATGTCTAATTTCTTTCCTTTTTTTGTCAGTGCAGACAGTTTTATTTATCATCATTGAATGTCACAAATAATACAATTAATAACACTGTTTGCTTTGGTTTTCAAGCTGGTGGACATCAACAGAAACTTTTGAAGGAAATGTATTTCGTTTCATAAGTTGTGTCTATTTTTGAGAGAGCAACCCTAACTGTTCTTGTGTAAAAGGTGGAGATTGGACTCAAACATGGCCTCTTTTCTCTAAATGTGGAATGTCTTGTTTCTGTTTTCATTTTTGAATACTCATTTGTATTTTTTTCTTACTACTTGTCTTATTTAGAAACTGTCTTCCAGACTGGTTTTGTTTCTCCTTTTATTGATGCCTGTTTTGTATCCTCTTGAATACTGACTAAAACAGATTACCTGACTGCTGAATCTAATGTTTTTTTTATTATTAATGTCATACTTGCATGAACTATGAGAGATATTCCTATTCTCGACCAAACGTAGTAACAACTTGAGCTATACACTGCTGTCATGATGTGAATTTTGCAAGATGTCAAGTAAAACTGCTTTTTATTTTCAACAGATATGTCAGAGAAGGATCCTCCTGATGTTTTAAACATGAAGAAATGTTTGGATAACCTGGCTTCCCTCCGACATGCCAAATGGTTTCAGGTAAAATCTAGGTTGAAAATCCTTTTGTTGATGTTACAAATATGCTCTTTTATTCTTAGATGTACTGTAAGAAATGTTTCCATGATTCAGATAAGTTTTACAGTGCAATAGTTACATGGAAGAAGAAGGATATATATAAACAGTAGAATATATGTTATAATATTAGATGGTTTAAATATAGGATAAAATTGTTTTCTATGTAAGATTGAATGCAGTATGTTTTATTGTCGAGGCTATGTACCCAAATGGCTGATTCTTATGTTGAAAACATTGTTTTGTATTCTTGTGTACAGGTATGTACATTTGCATATGCATTCTTGTTTTGGTTTTTTTTTTATTCAATTTGTTCAAAGTAAATAAAATTTATGTAATATTCTGTGTGCTTACATTGTAGTGTTGACGCAACAGAAGTCCATATTCTCAGAAATAAATGCTCCCTTTTGACGAGGCTGTCTCTTTTTCTTCTCTAAAGGCTCGTGCAAATGGATTGCAGTCCTGTGTGATCGTCATTCGGGTGCTGAGAGATTTATGTCAGCGTGTTCCTACCTGGGGGAAGCTGCCTAGCTGGGTAAGTGCTGTTCAGTTCTCTGGTAGTTATAAATTAAAATGAATATCATCATTGCAGGAATAATAGCTGTGGAGGTTTCAACCAAACATGAAAAGGTTCAGATTTGGTGGTTTTAGAAAGACTGTGCAAACATAAGCTAGAGTTTGCTCACCTTTCTCCTGTCAGGCAATGGAGCTGCTGGTGGAGAAGGTGATCAGCAGCGCTTCAGGCCCGCTCAGCCCCGGGGAGGCCATGCGGCGGGTCCTGGAGTGCATCTCCACAGGCATCCTGCTTCCAGGTCACAAATTAGCACAACCATAATAAATAACTTTATTATGGGAACTGTTTTTGCTCCACAGTGACGCAGCAAATACAACTGAACTTGGCTGCAAAGTGGTTCTGTTCGTTACCGTTCTCTCTCGTCATACAGACGGCCCTGGCCTGATGGATCCCTGTGAGAAGGAGCCAACAGATGTGTTGGAGAGCATGAAGCTTCAAGCCCGGGAGGACATAACTGCCAGCACACAGGTACTTACCTGCAGCTTTACAGCGCCCTGCGAAAGCATTTATGGCACGTCAATTTTTCATGCTGTTTGTCATTTTAAAAACTCCAAATTTCAGTGCAGTTCAATGGGATTTTATACGACAGAATGACACAAATTAAGTAATTAATAATTGTGAAATGGAATAATGTATAGTTTTTTATTTTACAAACAAAATTTGAAAAGTGTGATGTGTATTTTGTATTCAGCCTTTCTTTGAGTTAATTCTTCGCAACACAAATGTTTTTGGATATTTGTCTAACAACTTTTCACATCTGCAGGTTGATTTTTTTTTTTGTCTCTACCTTTTTGACAAAACAGTTTTTAATACAGATTTCTTTAGTGGGTTTAGGTCTGGATTGAGATTAATTCTAAGCCAACAATATAGATAACATCATTTAGTTATTGATCTACTGAAAGTCCTATGCCCTGGTCTAAAGTCATTTGCAAACTTGACAGTTTTTTTTTCCATCTCGCTGTAGAAAAGCCACCTCATGACGGTGTTACTACCACGTGTTACCATGAGGGTGCTATGTTCAGTTAGATGTGAGATGTTCAGTGTTAGTTTTCCATTGCACAAGTTTTTACATGCAAGGAAAAATGTTGAATTCGGTCTCATGTGACTAGAACTCCTTTTTTCACCGGTTCCCTGTCTCCTACGTGGCTCCTGGCGAACTGCAAACCAGACAGGAAAGGCTTCTTGCCACTCTTCTACAATAAAGATTTGTAGAGAGTCACATCACTAATAGTTGTTCTGTCGACAGATTCTCCAGCCTGAATGGTGGATCTCTGCAGCTCCTCTAGAGTTTCCATGGAGCTCTTGGCTGCTTCTTTGATTATTACCCTCCTGCCTTGCCTGTCAGTTTAAGTGGGCGGCAGGGTCGGGTTTAAAGGATTTGGGTCCTGGGGTTGGAGCCAGTTTTGGTGCCCTATCCACTTAGGAAAATGTATTTTAATAATCCCAAGTACTGTACATGAATAAATAAATAGTCCTACAAATCAGCAGGTATGAACTGATGCATGGTAGGCTTATACATCCCCTAACCAGTAGCTCCATTCTGTTCCCCAATGATTTTAAAATACTTAAGTATTGTTTATATTCATAAAAATATTAAACAACTCGTGATGTGAGCCAATCAGTTTTATATAAAGCACAATGTCTGCAAATACACATTCATTAAATGAAGAACAATCTAAAAACTTTCAATGTTTAGATTGTCTGCTGTAAGCCCCTTCTACAGGTTGATGGCCATGTTTACGAATGTTAGTTTCATTTTCAGAACAACACTGTGAGATATTTACAGCTTAGGATGTTCTTAAGCTACTTTAAACTGTGTACTGTGTTCCTTCGTCTTCACAGATGGACTCCTTTATGTAATGTTGTACTAATTTGTGGACTTCTAAAGATGGTTGGTTGGATTTTATTTAGAGGTATCAAATGGAGGGGGCTAAACATAAATGCACATCACACATTTCAGGGTTTTATTTGTGCATAGATGTTGAATACCACGCATCTTTTTCCTTCCACTCTACATAGATGCACCATTTTGTTTAACTTTTATGTCCTGTAAAGTCTCAAAAGTCTATTGAAGTTTTTGGTTCTAATGCAGGTTATTTTAAACCCATTAGGTTTAAAATAAGCCCCACAGGGTGTGAATGCTTTTGAAAGTCACTGTAATTGAACTGAATGCTACAAAGTGTTAGATGCAGCCCATAAATCTCCACATTCTGACCTTTCGTGTTTTTTTTTTTTTGGTCCCAGCATGCTTTGCGGCTTCTTGCTTTCCGTCAGATCCACAAGGTTTTGGGCATGGAGTCGCTTCCAGCGTCTAAGGCCAACGCACGCAACCGCAAACGCCGACGGGATGTCAGCGACACGGGGGAAGGAGAGGGAGAGGGCAAAAAAGACAAAAAGGAAGAAGCTTGACCTCTGCCCCCCACAGCAGAGGTGTTTGCTAGTTTAGAGACTGGTAGAATGTCACTTTTTTTTTTTAATCTCAGAAAAAACTTTAACCCACAGATGTACACGTATAAATATAACCTATGACTCTACATGTTACATGTCTACCGTTAAATCAAGAGGAATTATGTATTTGGAGAAGGTTTTGGGCTGATGGTTGAAGACCAGATTTAATGCAGTTTATTTTGAAGCTGCAATTATTTCAGTTTATTTAAAACTAATAATAATAATTATGTTAAAGATGCATCATTCCAATTCGGTTTTGAGTCACACTATTAAACCGAACCCTCTGTTTTTATCTTAAGCAATCACCACTTTTATTTCCTGTCTCCTTAAAGTCTCAAGTACACTAAGACACCTTCACCTCAAGTTTTATTTGTAGTGCTTACCTCTGCTGTTCTTCAGGCCAGCTCACTCTCACTCCTGATCTCACTGAGTTAACTTTGCTGCTTAAAAATACTTCGTTAAATATAGGAAGCTTTTTAACGTTGGAGGAGTAAGAACCACATAAAATACTGTGATGTTTTCCGGTGCCTACAGATATAAAATAGCGAAAAAAGGGTGTATAAATATTTAGGTTACTTTTGCACCAGTTAAAGCTCCTCTGGTTTTATTTACACATTATGAGACTTTAGGGTTGAGCTCAACCCCCTTTATGAAACCTACAAAACAAGTCAAACTAATTTAAGTTATGAAACCTACATAGACAGGAACTAACCTCTGAGGTTTTGTCTTTAGGGGCTCACTTGAAAATATGTTCGTCTCTGCAGATGGAGGTCTTTCCTTGCACAGTTTTATTCAGAGGAAACAAAGCACTTAAGAGATGACAATGTATGCAGCCATAGTTCTATCTTTTTAGATATTATGCCTAGAAATCCTGTTTTTCTTCCAAAGAAGGTTTAGGGGAGGGGAGGATCTTTAGTCAGACAAATAAGACTGAAAATCTGCTGTATGGATCAAAAGGTTACAGTCCCTTGACTTTCTTCCTTGTGCCTGCGTCATGTGTATTACAAAAGACTGAGTAGGGGGAACATTTATAAGTTGTTCTACGTGGTTAGTGTTGTCTCGGTAAATGGTACAGGAAGGGACGGTTGCACAACATAAAAACCGATATGAGAGAGTTACTTGATATGTTTTAGTTTGGTGTTTATTTACAAAGAGCCTCATATATGAGTCCTGCTTATTTTATTTACAAAGGACGTCGCAGTCTGTTTTTGTATTGTTTAAACGGGAAGTGTGAACGTCGCTGTTCTATTATTTGAATGTATTTGTAGTGATGCGTAAAATTAAGAGGAGGTAATAAAACGCTCTTCAGACGTTTCGTCTCCTGTTTTTATTATTTCTGGACAGGGGAGATTAAATAAAGGAGGAAAACAGTTGTGCTAAAAGCAGGCGTAGAAGTTGCAGAGTGCGTCACTTCTTGCGCCGCCTTTTCTGAATTAGCGGCACGTTTTTCCCAGTGTTGAGGAAGTGGCCCGCACTAGAAGACGTCCAGGATGACGGGCTGCAACACAGACGGATCCAGCTGCGATGTCAGCGCCGTGCGAGCTGACTGGACCTGGATTTAGGAGGGAAATCGGGCTCTTTCTGCTGAGGATTTAAAGTCTGGCGTGTTTTTGTTTGCTTTCTCTGATCTCCGGCTGTCCTGAAAGCGGCTGTCAGTGTTTTCAGAGAGCTGCAGGTACTGAAATATTTATACGGAGCGAGCCGTCAGCGTTTCCATGCTCAGTCTCTGTCCGACACCTCCAGCTGCATCATTACGGGATTACCTTTAGAGTTTGTCGCTCCTGTTTTCCGCAGGATTTCTGAACAAAGTCATCAAAATCCTGATCCAAGGTGGGTTCAGTTCTTTAATCATCTCATTAGTTCCCATTTAAGACTTGGGAAAGTTAATGTGTTTGCAGGGACGTTACAAACCGTCAAGTCCTACTGGGGCAAAGCAACTCAAATTGATGTGTAAACAGTGTCTTCTGAAAGATTTCTTGTTTATTATTATTATTTTATTATAATTATTATTTATGCATGGATTTACCACACTATCTCATCTAAATTGGATTGTAAGTCCATACTTTGAGTAGGCCACTCCAAACCCTTCTCTGCTCTGAGCCATTTAAAGGGTGGGATTGTATGTTGAGTTTAAGTATGGCGGGACATTGTCCGTCAGGATTTTCTGCTGTGAGGGAGAATAATGTCAACTTGCTCCTCGACAAAACACAACAGATCCTTTTGTAAAAGCTGTGTTCTGTTTAAACCAGATGCAGAAGGTCGCACACCTTCCAAAAAGCTCCACTGCTTTCATTTTAGTGCACAGGTTATTTTCCAACAAATCATGGAGATCATGAAGTTGTTTTTCAACAAATATGAACGGGTTCTTTTCACCTTGAAGCTATCCAATGAAATCTCCATTCTTCCCATTCTTCTCTTTTTTATTACTGAATCATAAACAATGACCTTAACTCAGGAAAATGGCATGTTGCTCTTGATTCTTCTGGAGTATTTTGTAACCTGGATGAGTCATGGGGGTCATTTTTGCTGGATCCAAAACTTCAGTAAGTATAGAAACAAATAACTCTCTATGCACTCTGCTTTTAAAACGATATCATTTAACAGAAGGGAAATATTCAAGGTATAGTCAGTGAAATAAATGAATAGTGTTTGCTACAAACCATAAAAGGATGTGGTGAAAAGGTCTCGATATACCAGAAGGTTTCTGTTTACGAGTAAAAATAGTTTAAATATCAGGCCTCAGCTTTTTATTGACTGCCAAAGTCACAAGGTTTTATATTGGTAGCGATGTAACAATTCATGCTCTGGTTTTGAGTCTGAGGGGCAGTCAACAAAACTATACACACAAAGGTATTTATATAGTGTATAAATTATAGTGTAATGACTCTATAATCACTTTTAAAAATATGTTTTTCACAGTTTCATTGCGTAAAATAGAACAGATTTGCAGTTTTGTCAACTTGTTTCCTAAAAACATACGCTTTAAAATTCACTCTCAATGTTTTTCCCAACTCAGCAAACTCATTTTTCAATGTATGAACTGCATGTGATTTATTCTTAGTGGAATCATAATACAAGCATGGCTCCAATTCAGTTTATTCAGCTAAATTCACAGTTTATCACAGAAGACGGTCGGATAGATTGAAAGGATGTGAGCGTTACTCAACATTTTTTACATTGACAGTCTTTTACAAAAAGTTTCTATTCATTTACTTCAACTAAACTGTAAAACAAGCTTGGGTCCACTTTTATTTTTGATACTGAAGTGACTGACATAAATGCAAGAAAATGGCTGCATGTAGTTGGAGAGTAATTTTCCTCAAGATGGAACCTGTGAAGTGTACCAGTCCCTCCTGCTGTAAAAAAAAAAAAAACCCACAACAAGAAAACGACAATAATTCAAGGCCAGACAGAAAATTACAAACATCTTGAACTATTTCTGTCAGAGAACTTGCAAATAAAGGGCCAGAAAATTTTCTTAGACAAAAGAAAGTTTTCTTTTGTCTAAGAAAACTGTCAAAGTTTCAGATTTGATAAGTCAATGATGATATTATTTTTATCTGTGCTGATCATTTCCTTCTCTATTGGTTTCTCAACATTAGGTCAAAAAATGCACTTAGCAGAGTCATATATACAAGCAACAAGATCTTAGGAGTTAAACAAGATGATGATGTGCACTGCTGGCACTCTTCCTGTCCTGTATGGAGTTATATTTGATGCTGTTTTGGCACACTGTGTTGTCCCTCTCCTTTACTTCAATTACATTTCTATTAGTTTTATGTTTCTTTTATACCCTTTGACACATGAATAAACTGATCTGAACTGTTTGAACAGATGAACGTGCCACTTCCAGGCATCTGGACTTGGATGCCAGACATGTGGGGTAACACAATTGTGGTATATCAGCTGATTTTTTAAAAAAATTCCATGATGTCAAACAAGGAAGTAGTTTGTTTGAGTGGCAGCTTTACAGACATCCACAGTTATCAAAGTAACTTCATTGTTTCATATTAACCTACCAGAAGCTCTGAAAGCATTGGCATCATCATTTGGGGTTTTAATAATTGTTATGCTCTGTTCAGTAGGCTGTAGGGAAGAAGCCTGAGCGAAGATGCGGCTGATGTTGCTATTATTATCTCTCCTCTCCCCCGGCAGATGAACTGGGCTCCTGGTACTCAGTGTGTAGCCAAGTGTGACAACAGGAAAGCTAAACCTGGAGAGCTGCTCTACCACAAAGGAGACATTCTCACTATAGTTGATACAAGCACGGTACTACCTCACCAAAAATCTTTGTTTAAAAGTTCACAGAATCTGTAAAACCAATAAGATGTTGGATTGAAACGACTAACACATTCTTTACTTAATGAGAAAACTTTGCTTGTCGTTCAGAGGAAAGGTTTTTACGCTGCCAGACACAACACCACAGCAGAGGAGGGGCTCATAAACTCCAGCAATGTGCGTGAGAGAGAGGCGCTACGAGTCGACCCCGGCCTCAGCCTCATGCCGTAAGTCTTATCATCCTCCTCCGATTCTCACGAAATCATTTTACTGATGATTCAGTGAAGTCTCAAGTCAGACCCTTGTGCTCTGCGACTGTAGCAGGTTCTGTCATCTTGTCTTTGAAGCTTATCTGGTGACCACATTGTGTGGGCTGATCCTCGAGATGCAAGCAAACACTAACTACAAGATTAAGTTCTCAAACTTCCTGTTTTTATGGGACATAAATGTTTAAAATAAGAGCTCAATTTATTTTTAAAATGATGTTCTTTACAAGTGAGTCATCAGTGTTGTACCTGCAGAAAGGTAGACCACAGACCAACTCAGCTTTCTCTTTTAGTCTAGTTTTTAACTGGGACGTTGATCTTTGTTTCAGTAAAGTGAATACACAAATAGACACAATTTAAAACAAAATTACAAAATTGGTAATATTCCCTCAATGCGTTCTCTTTCTTTTTCTTGTTGGAGTTACTTGAGCAGAGTCACAAACACGACTCTGTCAATTTGTCCTCTTTTTCACAGCCTCAGAATATCACCCTCACCGACTTGTGGAGGGGAAGGGAAATCAACTATAAAGTGTTGTTGCAATTGAGTCAGATTGGTTTATTATTTAAAGTCTAACACTGGGAAAGCTACACAAACCTGATGGATTGGGAACCGGATTAAATATGTCAAGTGTGGTAAAACAAAATCAGTTGTTCCAATACCAAATATTTTTCTCATGGTCATCCAGTCTCATTGCAGGTGGTGCTGCTGTGTGTCGGAGTGTGTTTGTATTGCGTTTGTATTGTGTGAAAGCTGCAGCGAAGCGGTTTGTTTTGGTGGCTGTGTTCTTGAATTACGCGGTTAGTAATTTAGCCAAGTTTCTTTTTTAAGAATGTGACCTTTTGAAGTTTAGTCATTTATGAAAGTCCTTGTTAGTTTCTCTGGTTGTGGCTCGACCTTTATCGAGAGCCTCTGGCTTCAACCAGTGGATGCTAAAGATGGATTTTTCCGTGGATTATTTTCTATAAATTACCAACAGAAAAGGAGTGGAGATGATTGTGGCTGAAGAATCTAAATTTAGGGAGACCACCAAAAATCTGGCAGGTGTGCTCTTTTTGTTTGTAAATTAAAATCCAGGGCTGATTCAAACATTGCCTCTCTGCTTGTGCCACATTACACCACCGAAGAAGAAACGTTGCCATCTAAAATGCTTTCAGAAACAACAAAGTCCCTTTTATAGTAATAATTAATTCATGGCGTTCCAGGCCAGTCTTGTACATCTACAAATTACGACAGAAAATTGTCATGAAAAAATAACCAACTACATGACTAATGTGCTCTCAGTGATTTTAAAGTACTGAAAATCAAGGATGTCTGTAGCAGCCAAGGTGAGAAGCAGATAGATATGTTGGTGTACAGAATCGGTCTTTCTTCACTTTTATCTGCAAGTCCTCGAGAGACGAAGGCACTGGTTTGATGATAATATCAAAGAATAAGGTGAATATTACTTCAACCTCCTTATCACTGTATTTACGCAAGAGGTTTTGAGGTGCTGCTTTTTAAGATTTGACATGTCGTATGCACAATGCACAGACCATGCAGAGGAAGTGAAAGGTCTATTTTTGCTGTTCTGGTGTATTAGGGCTGCACAGCCAGGCTGTTTCTGATTCCCTCTCATCTCAATTTGTGCTGTGCATCTTGTTTTTGTTCAAAAGTGAATAAAAAATACACATTTTGCATATAAGATGAAAGAAATAATCAACAGATTAGCTGAAAGTGTTTTTTGTAGCTGCAGATTCATCTTTGCCACAAATGATCAAATGTTCATTGTTATTGCATTTTTGACAAAATTTTGTTTTCTTATTCAAAAAAATAATAGAATTTTTTGCTTATTTGCATTACTAGTGTAGTTCAAATAATGGGTAAAAAAGTACTGCAAAATGTGCCAATTTTTTTTCACTCAATTAATCAGCAAATTGCAAATTGAATTGATTAGTTTCAGCCCTCATGCTTGTCCTCAGCTGGTTTCACGGGAAAATCTCCGGACCGACTGCGGTGGGAAAGCTGCAGCCGCCTCAGGATGGCCTCTTCCTGGTGCGAGAGAGCATACGCCACCCGGGCGACTACGTCCTGTGTGTCAGCTTCTCGAAAGAGGTCTTCCATTACCGAGTGATTTACCAAGACAACAAGCTGACCATCGACAACCAGCAGTACTTCTACAACCTCATCGATATGATCGAAGTAAGTGAAACACTCCGCACGGATCAATCACCTTCAGAGATTGGATTAGGCTCGGTATTAAAACCAAACATTAGAGGAATTCGAGGGAGACATGAAGTTTAGGTTAAATGCGGCGTCTATCTTTAAACGATTCTTCAGAAATGTAATTATTTCACTTTAAGATGATTCAAGTATGATGATTTATTAAGATGAATTCTTAGATTCAATTTAAAGTGATCCATGTCATGTTTTCAGTAGTTCACAGTAATTCAATGCCATAGTTTCATTTATTTCAGTAAAAAAGTGAAGCATATCCATTCATCACACTCAGTGGCTGTATTGCAGATCTTTGTTAGTTCGAATTCTCAGAAAAATGTTGTAATACAAAAGATCAGTTAGAAGGATTTCTTTGTACATAAATATTCTAATGAAAACTGTTTTTCTGGTCGATATTTGGTTGGAACTCATTTAGCTTGAATTAAAGCGTTAGTGGAGTGTGGTTGGTCTTTGGCGTAAGAAAGTGGTTCAAAAATTTTGCTGCAGGATCTCATTTGAGATGTGATGAAAGAAATAAAGTGTCCTCTGAAGAGCTAAAAGTCGACAAAAATGAAATTACATAAGAATATGTAAAGTTGCAGCCTGGTTTACTTGTGGTTGATCAATCCATGCTCGTGAATCATCTTCACCTGAATGCATTTGCTTCACAGTCCGCTTCAGGTTTTGGTTAAACCTGTCGCTTGCATACTCTAATCTGCCACACCTTTTCCTTCCACTCAACTTTCCACTAACATGCTTGCATACAGGACCTTGTTGACAACCAGTTTCTTTAGCAATAACCTTTAGTGGTTTACCTTTGTGTTAGAGGTTGTGAAGCCAGCAGTCACCCCATGGTTGGTGAAAGCCAGAATATAACATTTTTGTGTTTTGTGTATTTTTGAACTTTTTGAAGAACTGATTTTAGGTTTTTCACTAGCTGTAAACACAAATACTCTCTTTGGTCAGCATGCATTAAGAATGTCATTTTTATAAGGTGTCACGCCCTCACCGTGTGTAATTTCTGATCTCTGATGAAGTCCGGTCCTGACCTTTTGACAGTGCAAAACAGAAAAACAAAACCAAACTGCTTCTTTCAGGAACCTTTTTCGAAAACAGGTCTGTGGTTTACAAATCGAAGTCTTTCTTTTTAAATAAAAAATAAAAATGAAAAATGACACTGAAAGATGTATTACAGACAAGCTGATACTTCAGTGGATTCAATTAGTATCTTTAGGAAAGAAATATTTTATCCCAGTTTAACCATAAGATGTTTCACTAAACCTCTGTTTTCTGCATCAAAATGACATTGACGTAAATTATCGTCCATTTAACTGATCTAACATATTGATATGCGGAGGATGAATTCATGACAGTTGGAATGTACTAACTTACCAAATATTGGGTCATAGCATAAATCCTCATTCTGTTTTACCCTTTTATGGTTTATCATGTCTGTGGCTGTGTGGAGAGTCACACTGCAGCGTCCTTATCGGTGGGCTGAGTCACTCTGTAACTCACTCCTGCTGAGGAAACAGAGGGGGGAAAGATACAGCTACTGAACTAACCCAGTGTGTCACACCTATTGCCAGACAATTTTTTTCTTTTTTAGTAAAATTCAGGTGAACTGTGGTAACACATGTGAATTCACCCCAACCAGCTCCATGGAAATAGACTACACATATTCACCATCGGTGACTAATTTGGTTTCCTTTAATGCAGTTTTACTCAAAAAACAAAGGCTCCCTCGTCACGACTCTGGTGACGCCCAGGAAGAAACAAGGAGCCAAGTCAGCTGAGCAGGAGCTGTCTAAAAGTAAGTTCAGAGTCAAGTTGTGCCTTCATATTTTTGTACAAAAACACAACATTGTGCACTTCAAAACAAGATGTCGCAAATGTTTATGCTTTTTGATATATTTGCAGTTGTTATAATGTTTGTTTTTTCTAGCTGGGTGGCTGTTGGACATTACGAAGCTCATTCTGGGAGAAAACATTGGAGAAGGAGAATTTGGTGGTGAGTTTTGTTTCTTTACAGGATGACAAAACCTGCAGGGTGCGAGGAGGAGTTAGGAAATGACAACAGGAAATATGTAATCTTTTTATGGTATCTCTGGTTAAGAAGTATTACTGAAACTGCCTGACATGAAACAAGCCTCACGCATTATAGTAAAGTCCCTGGTAAATATGTTATTTATAGATTTGTGTCTTAAAAGTTTTCTATCACACCTCCAAAAAGAATTTAAACATGACCTTACTTTAAAATACATGCAGCCAAAATTAGATATTTACATACACTGTGTAAAACATTTTAACTTTTACTTTTCTAATGATGGTGCCACCACCGGTGCTGCATGGATGTTCCTAATTGATAGTCCAAGTTTGGCTCCTACAAACCAAAAGGAGTTTGGTGGTGAGCTGCAGATTTGAAGGTGTTGACCATGGATCTGTGTCTTGGTGGTGATGTTAAGCTTCCTTCACTGCACACAGGGACACTGGTGTCCCAGAATATTTCAGTTAGGACAAAAAAAATTACTTTTAATCTCCAAATGTTGACATTTTCAACTCTACTCACATATCTCATATGTAATTGGTAGAATTGACTTTAAACCTGACTTTAGACTCCAAAAAGTTGTGCATCTTTCTTCAAGCTTCTCAGAAAACTTTGCTCCATTATCAAAACATTCCCACAACATGATGGTACCACCTCCGTACAAGCAAGCTTCTTCTTTTCTCCCAATGTACCAACGGTCATTGGGAGAATGACTGTCGGTCATTGGGTCATTTGGACACTTATCACAAAATGATAAGTGTCCAAACACTTATCATGTTAGTTTACTCAGACCACAGGACATGTCTTTGTCTCTGTGTGCATTTTGTGGAAATTGTAATCAGCCTTTTTGACATATGAGTTCTTCTCTCCTGGAATCTGGAACTGTATCCAGAGACGAACTTGTGCTACCATGAACTGTGGTAGATTTTCTCTAATCCACCAAGAGGGAAAATTTATTATAGACAAAAATTTGCTTAAATATCCATGAGCAATTTGCTCCTAAACCACAGAAAATTGTCTCGTTGAAATGTTGGCTGATTTTTCCATGACGTCACCCAAGGAGTCAGTGTGTTTGAGGTGTTTCCTTAAATGCATATATAGTTGGGGGCATGCCATGGTGGCGTAGCGGTTAGCGCGACCCATATTTGGAGGCCTTGAGTCCTCGAGTCGGCCGTCGCGAGTTCGACTCCCGGACCGACGACATTTGCCGCATGTCTTCCCCCCTCTCCTTCCCTGTTTCCTGTCAGCCTACTATTATATAAGGGACACTAGAGCCCACAAAAGACCCCCTGGAGGTGTAAAAAAAAAAAAAAATGCATATATAGTTGTAAATTCCATCAAATGTTGTGAAATAATCGGCAGCCATGATATCATCATCTCAGCTTCCCCAAAGTGGAAGCTATTTCCATTATACTCAAGGAAATAATGAAAAATCAGCTTAAACAAATGCAAGTCATTAATCTGGCAATTTAGGAAATATAAATATTTTTGATGATCCAAACTTAAACATAGTTAAATGTCTGGTTTTAACCCAACATAGTGTTCACATAAGCATTTACGCTTTATCCTTTAAACCGTTTGCTTTTCATCCAATACAGTTTAAAATATGTTTTTCAATGCCACAGTTTTAACTTTTTAATTTAAAAAAATATGTGTATATATACAGTATTTTCATATACTTATATATATATATACATATATTTAATCGAGAACATTTAGAGACCAGTGGAAGTCAGATTAAAACAAAATGTCTTAATAGATATTATCTCTGTGTAATTTCCAACCCTCAGCTGTTTATCGGGGGGAGTACATGGGCCAGATGGTGGCTGTGAAGACCATAAAATGTGATGTCACAGCTCAGGCCTTCATGCAGGAAACGGCTGTAATGACGTAAGTCCTCAAGCGTTTGCTGTTTGAATTACCTTGGAACGCCATCAGTCGTTATCTATCACTTGTTTACTGCAAAAAGCACACAAAGTTCTGGAGAATTTTACATACACTCATTATGGTCAAAAATGTTGTGGTATTTCCTGGTTTTTAAGATTTAGCTGAATTATTCTCCCACTGGTAGAAAACAAACACCAAAACTTTGGGTGCAATTTTCAATTTGTGGTAGATTTTCTCTAATCTATTATAATCTAGTCTAATAAATTATAGACAAATATTTGCTTAAATGTCCATGAGGAATTTGCTCCTAAACCACATTCTTTTAGTAACCTTCAACAAACATTTGCCAAACATATAAATATATACAAAATCAGCCTGTTTTATCCATTCACGTCCAGTTTTGAAGCACATTTCGGCTCATTTGTGTCCAAGTTGTTCATTTGAATTGAAGAATTTATACCTAACTCTCACCTATTATCCTATTCACATTGCGGAATGCACCGATACAAACGGCAGCAACACCTCTGCATGATGGTGCCACCACCTGTGCTGCATGGATGTTACAGTGTTCCTACTTGATTGTCCAAGTTTGGCTACAAACCAAAAGGAGTTTGGTGGTGGGCTGCAGATTTGAAGGTGTTGACCATGGATCTGTGTCTTGGTCTCACTTGGTGGTGATGTTAAGCTTCCTTCACTGCACACAGGGACACTGATGACCCAGAATATTTCAGTTTATGATTAGCTTGAGCTTTGGTTGAATTTGGTTTATTACCGATTTTCTTTCTGCTGAGGAAGGTGATTTGATTCAGATGGACGAAACCTTGAAACATACAGCTGTTCCTGAAAAACTGTTTGCCAAAAATTACTGTTTTTTTTTTTTTTTTTAACCTGTGTGGATGAGAGAAAATCTAAAATAGAGTCAAGGTTTCGCAGCCACTTCTTGTTTTAAAAAAAAAAATCATAGAAGTCATTTGCTGCATTATCCTTAGAAACGTTTGTATTAACATGAGATAAACACAGATGATAGATGTATATAATGTCTGACTTTAATTGTGCATCCATGCAGTTTGGTTCAGGATTGAAGTTGGTTCCACTTCTCTCTGTGTGGTTTCCTTGTTGCAGGAAGCTGCAGCATAAGAACCTGGTGCGGCTGCTGGGAGTCATCCTTCACAAGGGGCTCCAGATCGTCACTGAGCTCATGACCAAGGTAAGCTTAACGGACACAGTTAAACCCCAAAAATTATTCATTCCCCCGGTGGATTAAGATTATTCCTCTTTTTTTGAGCGACTGGCGCCTTTGTGTGAGATTTAAACCTAATTGTGCCAGAGGTATGAATGAGTATTAATTATAATAAATCATGAAATAAAATATTATTCTGGTAAATATTAAATTTAATCTCATCATGACTGCATTACCACATATAAAAGGTGGTTATAACGATACAGAAGCGACATGTTCTGCTGATTTATTTTTATTATGTAAGTAAACTACTTGTAAAAAAAAAAGAAAGAAAGAATTATTTATCAATAAACTTCTTCTTAATTAATATAATTTTTTTTTACTATTTTTGTGCATTTTGTATTTGCTAAAATAGTTTCCCCTTTTATGATAAAGGCATTTATCATAGATCATTAAAAATAATCGCATGGTTTTTTTTTCCTGCCAGTTGAGGGCGCTAAAATGCAGGTCCAATTCAAACCCGTCCGTTAGTCTTATTTTCTCTTTAATTATTGACATGTTATTCTTAAAGGTTTGTGTTTACCTTTAAACTTGAGGTTTATGATGTGTCGCAGGGAAACCTTGTGAATTTTCTCAGGACCAGAGGACGATCAGTCGTTGGCTCCCCTCAGCTGCTGCGCTTTTCCCTGTGAGTCTCGTCAAAATGATCTCGTTTTGTCATTTCTGTTTAGAGGAGACTTTTTAAGCAGATAGTGATTTCCTCCACGTTGTGGTTTTCTTTGCACGATCTGTGGTCAGTGATGTGTGTGAAGGGATGGAGTACCTGGAGTCGAAGAAACTTGTACACAGAGATCTGGCAGCGCGAAACGTCCTGATCTCTGACGACAGCGTGGCGAAGGTCAGCGACTTCGGCCTGGCTAAGGTGGACTCCAAAGAGACGGACAAAGCCAAGCTGCCTGTCAAATGGACGGCTCCTGAAGCTCTGAAGAAAGAGGTATATGAACTCTGTTATCAAAAAGAACAATCTCCTCGTTTTACTGTTCAGCTCGCTTTATCTGATGCCTGGAGGCCTGTTTACTCAGTCAGTGCATAAAGAGAAGACAGTAATTTGAAACATTCTCTGTGTGTTGTTCTCTGATCAATATATTGTCATTAATCAATAACTGCAGACCTTACTCTCACATGTTTTAGTCTTAAAATATCACAACTAGAAAACGGGGAATTCCAGCAGAGAGGGGCAGACCATAAATACCTCCACGCACTTTTACTGGGTCATAAGTCATAATTAGGAGGAACAACATTTTGTGTGAAATTTACTCCTTAGTTTTTTTCTTCATTTATATTTTGATTAACCGAAATCATCATTTAATTTCCTGTCAAACCTGTCCTCAATTTTTATCTGTTGCTTCTGCAGAAGTTCTCCACAAAGTCAGATGTTTGGAGTTACGGCGTTCTCCTGTGGGAGATCTTCTCTTACGGCCGCCAGCCCTACCCTAAGATGGTACATAGCAACTCTCTGTAGCGATGTTTGTGAATGTTTGTGATTTCACAGGGAAGTCCTTCAGCACAGTACCGCAGAGCACATTAGCTGTTGTCACTCATTTGTTTTCATGCCAATAAATGTTGGTTACTAATTTGTAACTATCTGTAATCGTGTTTATGTAAAAAAGTCAGAGTCAAATTCAGTAAAAATCTAAAATAGTTCAGACAGCAGAACAAGCATCATGATGTCTTTCTGAATATTTTAAGTGAAGAATGTGGTGGAATTACAAAATCGTATTGTCTCCAGCTGAGGAAAACTGCTCTTCAGCCGCCTGAAGTATTTTTAGTTCGTTTATTTCTTTCTTAATGACATAATCATAAATTACAGTTGTTGTTTTAAGCTTAATAAACAATTCAAGAAAGTTGTCACTAGCATTCATAAACTCTGTCTCACTTACGGCAGCAAGAATTGTCTCAGCTTTATTCTGCATAAGTTAAATTGTTGTTGATTCAATCGATCCTCTTTGTTTTCTGTGTTTTAGTCTCTGAAGGAAGTGAAGGAAAAAGTGGAAGCAGGTTATCGCATGGAGGCTCCAGAGGACTGTCATCCTGGTGTTTACGCCATAATGAGGCTCTGCTGGGAGCAGGAGCCACGGAAAAGACCTGGCTTCCCCAAACTGAGAGAAAAACTTGAACAAGAACTGAGCAAAATGAGCCCAAGCTCTGCAGCCGGGTGTCAAGAATCTGCCAAGACTGGACTGAGGAGCTGAGTTTAAGTCTGTACCCAGCAGCTGTACAGAACCAGCTCTCGTTTGGTGAAGACACTTGGGATAAAGACCCTTAAACTAATTTAATTTATGGATTGGTAAAATGTCAAAGCGATGATGAGGAGGAGCGAACCTACACGGTTTTCATGAATTCATGGTTGTATACAGGAAATATTTATTGGTGTCACCTGTGTTTGAGGTCGACACCGTTTGGTCTAAATGGAGTTGTCTCAAAAGCTTCGGTATAGATTCTCACTGAAAGAAGTTAAAAACTTCTCGCTTAGTAAATGAAAATAGATTTTTCTTTATTTATAAAGCAGATTTTAAACAGCAGCTTTTGACCAAAGTGTAGGTCATAAAATTAATAAAAAAGAAAGTTTTATGCTGCTTTATATTGTTTATTTACACTGATAAAAAAACAAACATTTTATTTGCCTTTTAATGTGAGAGATGCATGAGACCAAATTATAGCAAAAAATGCAAATTTCCACCTGCAGTCAATGGAGAGGTTGATGTAATCAAGTATGATTGAACAGATTATGAATTAGTGACAAGCCAGTGTAGTAATTGCATACATGTCTGATAATTTAGTATTAATATCTCACTAAAACCAAACAAACCAAAAGACAATTCATAAAATATTTTCATTACCTTCATCGATGAGCACAAATCTTCTTATTTAACAGCCACATTTTTGTCAAAGGTGCAAATATTTTATTATAACATTTTATTAATTTGCAGCAACACAAAAATGTAACACAAGACAACACAAAGCAAATGGTCCAAACACTTCAAAATAATTACTACACCAAGCAACTTCACTCCTTATAACTCACTAATAATCTCTAGTGCCTTATTTTCAGTCCAAGCTGAACTTATTCCTTGTTCAGTTGCTGAATAAGACGCTGCAGGGTTTTAATTCACTGCCATAGCTCACTCTGTCTTAGAAGATCAGGTAAATGACAGAGATCCGGTAGCTGGAATGATGTGTATGAATTACTCTGCATTTGTAATTTAAAATAAAAGGTAATCTCCAGGTTTGAAACCCAGTATTTCCTAATGAGGCGGTCTTTTAGAGCCACAGCTACACACCATATCTTCAAGGAGAACAGCAGTCAGTCTAAGGCTGTTCAAACCTCTTCTCGAACGTCTTGGTGCAGCTCAGATTCCTCTTGACAAAACATCGTAGATCCACAAAAACTTCAACGACAAAAATGATCACACAACGCCTCAGTGTCAGTGCTCCTGTTTTATCTGAAGCATTTTGCTTTTGCTACTGTTTAGTGACCACATGTAAATAGTTTGTGTATAAATGCAACCAAATCCTGTTGCGGTCTCGATTTATTTACACTGTTATGATTTTATTGCCATAAATTAAAGAATGTAATATGTTAGGTTCAAATGTTGATAAATCTGAATCTTATTTTGTGCCTGGACTTAAATGATTGCAGCACTGGAGGGAATAAAATGCTAAATAAATAAAAAACAAAATGAAAGCAGAAAGGATCAGCGTTCATAAGGAAACCTTCATGATACACATGTGTTTTTATTTTTTGGTTTTATATTGGATTCTTTTTGTGTGTGTGTTGTTTTGTGTCATTTAGATCACCTCTGTGTTCATTTCAGTGTTTCCCTTCAACTCCTCTATTCTCTCCCAGCTTCAGTGTTTTCTGCTAACCAGTCCAAATTCCCAGTACTTTAAAAGTCAGTCAATTTCATTTCCTCCTTGCCAGATCCTTGTTCACCTCTCTCGTCTGTTTGTCGCCTTATCACACATTTATTAATTTATTTCTGTCTGTTTGTCCATCCCTACTTCATTAAGTTGATAAGTAAAGCTATTTGATAAAAGGTCATTTTCTTCTTTATCTGGAGTGTGTATGTTGCCGCATCCTATCCAAGAGGGGACCTCTGTCGTTCTGTTCAGACCAAGAGGGCACCTTTTATTTTCTAA
This sequence comes from Xiphophorus hellerii, assembly GCF_003331165.1. Lineage (NCBI taxonomy): Eukaryota > Metazoa > Chordata > Actinopteri > Cyprinodontiformes > Poeciliidae > Xiphophorus > Xiphophorus hellerii. The sequence goes on from NC_045680.1 coordinate 14,365,695, forward strand.
TATTTTTGACAAAGGCTGTTGTAAATTTCTCTAAAAAATGTGCTCTGTAAATAATATTTTACTCTTTATTCTGACCACTTTGTGCTGCAGATCGATGGAGCAGATTGCTCCATCCTATCCAAGAGGGGACTTGTGTCGTTCTGTACAGACCAAGAGGGCACCTCTAATATTTGTTTTGAAAAAAAAAAAAAATTATATAATATCACTCAAGTTAAATCATAAATTTCTTAAAAGAGTTAAAGTAATTCATTGTAGTAAGTAAATCCTCTTTCAGTCAAAAATGAGTAGAGTCATTTGTACTGCAGTATGTAAAGGTCCCCTCTTTGTAAGGTAAACGTCGCTCAGATCTCTAGGTCCCCTCTTGGCAATTTCTTTAAAAATGATTAAAAGTCAAATCTTCAGTTATATTATGGTAATAGAGCTTCAAAATAAATTTTTATTTTGGGGTTTTACTTTCAACAAACTAGAAACAGAAGTTACCCTCTTGGTAGGACTAAATGAACAGTCCCCTGTTGGATAGGTGCGCAAGTAGGTGTGTTCATTTCAGTGTTTCCCTTCAACTCCTCTATTCTCTCCCAGCTTCAGTGTTTTCTGCTAACCAGTCCAAATTCCCAGTACTTTAAAAGTCAGTCAATTTCATTTCCTCCTTGCCAGATCCTTGTTCACCTCTCTCGTCTGTTTGTCGCCTTATTCACTGGTAGGGAAACCCAAATGAAATGTAAAAACTGAACAACTGAGGTTCTCAAATCCAGATGTTTTTGGCTTTGATGCTAATTCTGGTCTTTTAGGAATCAGCATTTTTGCCAATATAAAGCAGCTACCGATCTAAAACTGAATAAAATCAATGCATTGCTTACATTTGAACAGTACAGCATTTAATCAGTATTGTATTTAGCATTGTGGTTGTTACCGTTCTAATTTACACACCTGTGATGTTCTGGGATGTTTCACATTAGATCCACATGATCAGTGCATAACTACTCAGCATTTCGAGGGATGTTTAACCTTCTTCAAACCTTTTAACATTTAGTTTGTCGTACTCCTTACTGTCGAATTGAGAGGGAATGCTATGATGAGACAGAAAGGTCTTCAGAAATTAAGATTGCAGCAGCTTTTGAGTCTGAAAAGAGTCTTACAGAGATCTTTAACAGTTTCACTGTGCTGAACATTGTGTACAAGTGGAGGACATTTAGGACAGGAGTGACCGTCCAAATTCACACGGAAAACAGACTGCAAGATGCTAAAAGAAGTCTCCAATAACCCCAAAATATGAGCAAGGGAACTACAACAGGCTCTTGATAATGTTGATTGGAAAGTCCTTGTCTTTACAGTTGATGCAGGACCGAGCTGCTGCAGCCAATACAGTCATTTTTCACGGTAAGCTTCATTATAAGGACGGAAAAACACTTAGGTTTCAGGTAAGATATGAGACCAATGAAACAACACGCGCAATCTAGAACACATATTTACAGGACAAGCACAAGAGAACCGGCTGTAGTTTTTGAAAAAGCCACCATTTAAACTTGGCTGGCTTTCTATGGGTTAAGCTGCCATACAATCACAGACAGTAGACCAACATCAGGAGACGAGTTTAGTTCGTTACATGGAAGGAAAACAAAGGTTTAGTGTTAACAATACGAGCATGAAATGATTATTAGAGGGAACGTAGTCAGCAAAGATTATTTTGAGATGTTGATTTTACACAGAAATTTATCAGACTGTGTGTAAACTTTTCCTGGAATAGAGCATAATTTTTCTTCACAAGCACAGTTAGTCCTGGTTCCTCCTATGAATTTATGTGTATTTATTTTAAATTAAATGACAGATTTTCATCCACCAGAGCCATCAGATACATGGGGCACTTTGATTCAATTCGTTCAAATGTAATTTCTATCATGAGACTAAATCAAAAGGAAATGAACATTTATTCCTGCTTTCTGTCCCCTCTTTAAATATTGAGATTAGAACAGAGATTTGTGTTATCCACTGTCCTCCAGGGACGTCTTTGGCTTTTGTAGATACTCAATATTTTTCTGCTTCACTAATCTTAGGGGGAACATTTTTAATGATCCGCACGTTTCGTGTATTGCAGGCCACATATGTCTTGTATGCTTTTTTTCATTATTTAAGAAAAACATAGAGCAAAATGTTAATTTTCCCAGTAATGCTAAAATATTTCCACTTTAAATCTCACCACAGAATAAAGCCTTCTTTGTGTGATTGTTGTCATGTCACAAGACCAAATTAAAGATGTCATTTGACATAAGTCTGCGTAAGCCTGGTGTTTATCAGTATCCCAGAGGACGGAGCACAAATTGCAGCTTGATCCTCTAGCTCTTGTTATCATATGGTGAGAGCGGGGGTCCTTCACGATTTGTTCAATCTGCTGTGTGTTTTTTCTAAAGCCTCTAATGGGATGAGCAGCAATTTTCTGCTCAGGGATTTATAAGAAATCAAATAAATAATAATAAAGATGAAAAAAAAAAAACGATGGTGCAAGCTTCTGGGGTCGAAATATCGCCGGACGTTTCTTCGCTCCGGGCTGTGTCCTGGTGTAGATGGATAATGGGACACAAAGCCTTCACCCATATGTCAAGGAGTGTGCTGAGATGCTTTTCTCGGAGGCTCTAAGTCCTTAAGTTGCGCTTTCTACAAAGACTTAGAAAACAGCTAATCTGCTGAAGCAGCAGCAGCAGGTCTGAGCAGACAATGACCGATCACCTGTTGCTTTCACCTGATCCTAGAGAGTGGATGGAAGACCCTGATAAACAAGCTGTCACTGTGTGATCTCTGGCTTTGTCTGCAAAACATGCAGGATTTTAGTTTTTCTTAACTTCTGTCTGTGTGTTGTGGTTCCAAGCTGGTCTAAAACAAAATATGCAAGTTGAAATCTAAACTGAGTTCAATTCAATTAGTGATGCAGAGTCAAAACAACAAACATGCAAACTCTGTTTCTGAAGCAAAATGTCTCAAATTATCTCACGTTACTCTGTGTATAAAGTCCAAGTCGAGCTCTACTGTTGCTGCACCTGGCTGCGTGTGCAGCAGTGTGTAAATGAATGGTTTGGCCTAACCTAAAGGGTTTATCTTGGTATGGTTTAAGTAGATTTTGGTGGGTTCAGATCGGGTCAGAAACTAGTTGTCTGAGCCAATTTAAGCATCAGAACCAAGATGCTCTTCCTAGAAGGCGGCATCTTCCAGGTATCAACTCCTCGGGATGGTGATGTTTCTCTTTACAGAAGGATTTAGCCCGTTAAAAGCAAAAATCCCAACAGTGCATAACCAGATGTTTTTGTGTACTTGAGTGTTACATGGATTAGAAAATATTGGTTATAATACCCATCCATTTCTTAATGGGCTTGCAAACCTAAAGCCCCACTGGGAGTATCTTAAAAGCAATTTACATTTCTGCTTGTTTTATTCGCATTTATAGATATTCAAAAAAAAATAAAAATAAACGTGATTACTGTTAATTCTCAGTGACTGAAATAATTTCTGCATTTAAAAAAAATCTAAACATACACAGCAGTTGTCAGAAGTTTACATACACTTTTCACTTTAATAGTTTATCTTTTTACTTTTATGGGTTTATTGGTTGTAGGGGGGAAAAAATCACTGTTTTTTTTTTAAGCTAAATGTATAAATGTGAATTTATTGGCAGTTTTCTGCTATACAAAATAGAAATTTACATATTTAAAAAGATAAGACCTTTTTTTCCTTCCTGTCTGACATTAGATCAGATTTCACATTTCCTGTTTTAGCTTTGTTAGCATCACCGTAGGCCAGTGGTGGTATCACCGTTGCTTCCCCACAAAAGGTACTGGGTTCAAAGTCTGCATAGACTTACATCACTATCATAGTGATGTGACTATGATGATACCACATGAGCAAAGAGCTTTGTGTAGCACATAATGCAAACCTACAACATGTAAGTAGGTAAAATCCAGCAGAGTTCAAAGTCAGACTTATAACTTTACGCTACGACTTTGGAAGGATGTCGAAGTTTCTTTGCCAAAACAGATCCATAGCAGAATATCTCCACTTGAAATAACACAAATAGGCTGTTTTTTTAGTTCTCTGGTACAAAGTTGTGATGTGTGTTTTAAATATTTTCAAGATGGAAACGCAAAAAGCACTAGATGTTATTGCAGTCTTTAAACATGGTGCTGTGTTTTGTCCATTTGCTCTCATTGATTCTCATTCAGTTGGTTAAAGCAGGACAACTTTAATGAATGCTATCAGGGGTTTTAGAGCAATCAGAAAATGCTATGCACGTAAAGAACAGACACCATTTTAGAAGCCTTGAAGTAATGGGAGAATAAAGAGTACTTTAAAAAGTCGAAAAGTAAAAGAAATCAAACGTTACCGTTTTATTATTTGCCAAACAAGAAGTAAAATTATCCAAGTCAAAAATGACAGATTTGTTCTGAAAGAAATGAACTTTTAGTGATAGAAAAGGGAGCCGGCCTTTTTCTGCATGACAGCGATAATATCAGTTTACACAACAAATGAGACTACACATGCTCCCGCAGTTTAGTGTGAAGGTTTACCTGCTGATAGGTAGGTGTAATTCAATTATCAAAATTAGCTTAAGAGCTGCTGTCTGTTTCTTGGGTCCTATCTGACAGTGGAGGCGCTTGTTTGACAAAGGTGCTGATGGTCTTAATTATCAAAATAATGGAGGCTGTAGTGGATGTGCTTCGATTCCAGGACAGTTTAAAAGCTCAGTGGTTACAGATAATTGAGTAGTTCTACATTGAGAGAAGCAAGTTTAAATCGCAAACAAAAGTTTTACGGGAAGATTTTTCATGACTTAATTGTCTCTGAGAATGCAAATACATTTCAATGAAATTCAACGTGTTTTAAAAAGGCAGTAGAAACCCATTAAAAAGACTTGAAAACACCCAAAGGACGACATTAAACTTTTGGCTTTGACTAAAGAAGCAGTAAATTGCTAATCTATCGCCTCAAATAAACTGATCGACCTTTAGTCTTACATGAAATTTATCAATAATTTTATAGTTTTAATTATGATTTGAAGAAGCCAACCGTTTTTGAACATCTCAGCGTTTCAGTGAGCTGGTTCTCGACCGGAAAAGAAGACACAAGAGAAGAAGAAGAAAACATGTGACAGGTGTTGTAATCCAGTAATCATATTTAAATAATAAATGTGACCCGAGAATGAAGCCAAGAGGAACTAAGCGAACTAAACAAACCAGTTTTCTGTGGTCATAATCTTTTCATTTTTTACAATCTAAAGTACATATAAAATTTCTCCAAACTGTGTGAAACAAACATGATTTCCATAAAGTAAATCAGACATGTGTAGAAGGAGAGTTGCACATACTGTATCTTGCAGTAGTGAAATCCAAGTGAAATTAATTTCTGAGGGGTTTTATACATAAATGCTCTGAAAAAATTTTCAAATAAATGACCTCAAGTCTTAAAATAATACTTTGACTCACTCCCTCTCTCTCCACAGACGTACAAAACTGCAGTTTAATTTCTTTAGAAAATCTAAAGTTAGCAGATTATTTTAACTGAACTGAAGTTTAAAGTGAGATAACGGAAGAATAATACTGAGAACATTTTCCGGAAGAAAAGAAGATTTCTTTGAAGTAATACTTTACTTTTACCATTTTCTCCTGACTGGAAGTAAGATCAGTTTTTTGAGTGGCTCAGCCAGAGTCCCCACTTGAGGAAACTGAGGATTAGAGTGATGATAAGGAGACCTTCCAACTGCAAAACCTTTGAGTTCATCACCTGAAATGATCAAAATACAAATGGAAACATGGAAACATTGGTAAAGACTAATTGTCTCGGGACCTTAAATCTACACCCTTCACCATCGCAAATAATCATTTTCAATCTAAAAATGCCAGAGGCACGAATAATTTAGGACTTAACCATATTTAAAAAAAAAATATATATATATTTATTACTGTGATGGGGTTGAAAACTCTAACTAAAAGCAATCAAGAGGTTATTCTGAATAAAAACAAGTATTTCTTGATAAACTGAACTTTATATATACGTATATTTGCTTGCAACATGGACATTTTTGAGTCATTCTCATTCTGTTCTCGTGCTTTCCCTTTGGGGAAGGAGAATCTCAGGAATGAAAATCAAATTGTGAAGTAGTTTGATCAGAAATGAGGCAAAACAGAGCAAAGCCTTCTGAGAGGTTCCAGCTGGCAGCATTTCAGACACAACAGACGATGCAACTGAAGAAGATATGGAAAAAATATAGGAAAAGTTGTTTCTTAATGTTTAGATATAAACATGTTGATACTAATAACAGTTTATTTGATAGATATGCAGAAACGAGTTTAAACGAGGCTGATTTCCAAGCATAATGTCACCATGTAAAGCATCCTAAACGGTTTGTGGAAAACTGAATCTAAGAGTCAATCAATACAGAGCTGTGTGTGTGTGGGTGGGTGGGTGTGTGGGGGTGTGCGTGTGTGTGTGTGTGTAAGACAATGACAGACATCTCACGGTCACATGAACTTACCCTCCCTAACTCTGCTCCCTCCCCACTAAGCTGACACTGCGCATTTACACGTTAGCTGCTTTTACCTCTAATAGGATCAGCAGGACTTAACTTTGTCATCTGATAAAACTAAGCAGCTTGACAACTACACTGCTCCTTCTTAACCAATTTATGCTCAATTAAGATAACTGGGAAACCTTGGAAGGACAAAAATGTTTTCAAGAAAAATATGAGCGGTGAGCATCGTGGTGCTCCACAGGCTTGTTGAAAAATGAGAGGAATTTTTCAGTAAATGAGAGATTTAAATGGGAAACATCTTTATATACGTTTATTCTTATATTCACTTGGCAAATTTCAAAGAGAATTTTCAGGCATATAATAAGCAGTGTAATGTCACCGTTTCAATCCTTGCTCTTTTGCTGCAACAACTTCCCCTCACAATATATATAAAAAACACATTTTAAATTAACCTTAAGTTATAAATTGACAGCAATAGTGTATGAATATGATGTATTTCAATAATTCAATGGCTTCAACAATGATCAAACGTTTGATTTTGGAGCTTGTTTGCAGTAGTTTCCTTGTACCTGTTTTAGTTTTTCTTTGCGTGAGCTTCTCAAAAACACACAGGTCTCCTCCTCTTTATCAAAATCTGCAGGCTAAAATTAACCACAAAGCTCCAGCACTGTTTGGGTGAGAGATTTTAGGTGTGTTATCCGTGCCAGGGGGGGCAATTTAGAGTTGACCTGCTAAAGCATCCTGCAGAGAGGACTAAGGAGGTCTGAGACTCTCCCTTCTTTCCAGCTCCACGGGTGTTTTTATTCCTCACAGTAGCTTCACAGTAAGCAATTCACCAAACTTTGTGCAGTGTGTGAATTTTTTTATACGTATGATGTCTATCCAAAATGATTTCTCATCAGCCTGACAAACATTTGAAAAGGTCAGAGGTGTGGATCCAGAGTGACAGTATGGTAACGCTCAACTGGGAGCCATTTTTGTTCTAATTCACTGGAAAAGTTCCCACCTATTCAGAGTAATGACAGCAATTATATGTACAGATCAGCTGATCTGCATGCATGACGTAAACTGTGGATATGTGTAAGAAATACATAGATATAGACACAAATAAAAAGTTTCTTGGTGCTTCTCTTCATAGTTTTGCAGATGTGAACAAATTGTTGGATGCTGGACTTCAGGGCATTTTGTTTAACATTTTACAGCTGGTATTTTTCTTAAACAAAAACAAAATTAAAATGCCAGGTCTGGTTGATTCGTAGTGTCATAGTTAAGTTGAACAGTGGACCAAAAACTTTACAGAAAACTCCTTTAGCTTCTGCATGCACCTTGTGTTTGCATGTATTGCATCTGCTTATGTGCAGAAATGTGCTGTGTGAGTGTCTGGACATGTTTGCATGTTAATGAGCACAGAAGTGAAGGATGATTTTTCTCCAGTTCACTTCTAGGACCGGAAGTTGCTCCTCAGCTTTGGCTGCTGATTTTCTGGTACGGAGATGAAGATAGGCTGGAAGATAACTGGAAATGAATGAGTGAAAAACGAGAGTATAAATTTATGAGGAGACAAACTGATCTGGAGGCAAAATCAGACATACAACATATTTATTTTGAATAACTTCCCTTTTTCATGGTAAGTATGTCATGTCCTGTGTATCTATTTTTACATCAACCTGTGTTTCTCCATTCCTGTGGGTCTCCTATGCTGCTGACAAGTGAGGTCAACTTTAAAGTATATCTAGAGTCATCCGGATCTACATAACAACTTGGAGGCTATTTCAAAGGAGAGATGCAACGAGGAATCGCTCGCTATCATGAGAGATCACTCTCTTCCAGCCCATAAGCTGTTTAACCTCCTGCCATCTGGAAGTCGATACCTTTCCATTGACTCAATAACAACCTGCTTGTGCAATCAATTTATTCCCCAGGCACTACACCTGCAGGATCTCCATTGACCCACATATGGAAGGACGTAATTATTTTTTAGTAAATATCTTTACTAAAGTTTGTTGTCAGCATTATTCAGATGACAGCTGATCCTCACATCCACACTGCGATCTACAGTGGAAGAGAGAGTCCATGAAGAGCACTACAAATCAGACACCCTACAAGTACAAAAAAAAATACTCTCCTCTGTCAGAACCACCTGGTTTGAATGAATTAAACCTTCACAATAAAATAATTAGCAATAAAGTTTCAGGGCTGCACAGTGGGACACTGGATTAGAGCATCAGGGTCTGGGTTCCCTCTTAGGCAAAGAGTTTGCATGTTCTTCCCATGCATGTACTGGTTCTCTCCCTGGGTACTCCAGCTTCCCCCCACAGTGCAAAAACATGACTGTTTCATTGCTTAACATAAGCAGTGAAACTCTGTGGCTGGACAGACAGATAACATTGTAAAGAGTGATGCAGGGGTCATCTCTTAAAAGTTTCATCACTTTTAGAGGCTGTGAAACTGTCTCATGTAATAATATTTCAAAAACTAAATAAATAAAAGCACACATTGGCTGTCACTTGCTTTATTAACAAATTAAATTATTACAACACCTATATGTTCATCCACTTTGACAAAAAAAATCATTTGCACTTTGTAAAAATGTTTAAGAAGCTTTAACCCTTTCATGCGTAGCGGTCACTACAGTGGGCAGCTATCTAAAAGCCATCTTCTTGTGTTTCTTGTCGATTTTTATGTTATAAATACAAACAGGCCACTGAAGTGGACACTAGTTCATTATACAATACACTATCTACTACTGGCCATCCATTGCAATTGCAAGAAATCTTTTGCTAAATCCAACACGGCAGACAGACAAAAAAACATGCCAACCAACCCAGACAGTCCATCCTTCTACTGTAGAGGACGCTTGCAGGTAAAAAGAAAATATTGTGACATCAAGTAACCCCTAAAGAACAACACTACTGATGTATTTTCCAAATAACAACTTTGCCTTTGGAGAAAATTACAACTGATTACCTGGAAAAAAATCTAGAATTTCTTTTTTTTTTTTACAAATTATTTTCCCGACCTTTTTTATGCCTTAAGAAAATCAAAAACTCTCTGGAAAAAATCCTGACACAAAGGATCATAATTCATGATGCATGAAAGGGTTTGGAATTGAATTTGCAGTAGCACAAATAATAAATAAAATAAAATAATACTTGCAGTTGTCCAACAGTGAACTCTGAAGATTTTCCCCCTTCAGTCCTGCTAAATGGTGACAGGATAAACGTACGTCTTTGTCCAACATAATTTGTCAGAGTTCAAGTTGTTTTTATCTCTTTTTATCATTACCCTGACTGTAAATATGGGCAAATGTAGGAGCAAAGGCAAAGGTCAACACACATACTGTACATGACTTACTTAATGGCATGTTTTCTTGTCCTTTCCATTTTGAGGAGCAGATAATGGATTCCTTCTAAATTTATACGCCAGAAAAACAAGAAGTCATTAACTACTAATTAAACATTCTTCATGAAACTCACAAAGCATAACATACTTTTAAAAATGCTTCAATAACAATGTTTTTATAGACATTGTTCAAGGGGCAACAATTAGTTTGTCTAGAAAAGTGTTTCTTGTTGTGGAATATTTTTACTAAACATCTTATGATAAAATTAACTTCTTTTTTTTCCCCAAAGATTTTCAGCTTGATGGTTTTAATGCTGAATTTTTACCCATCTTTTTCAGGGTTCTCATTAATTGTAGACAGCATGTTCATAAACTTTCTAATTAATTTGTATGATTAAATTTCACTTTAACTTCTTGCTAATTTGAACAATAAGCACAATTTTTGTTGCGCTCTTGTTCACCTTTTTATCAGATATAACGTGAAATAAGAGGAATTACATGCAGTTATAAACATTATCCTTTTACTATCCTTGTTAAGATTTTAAACTTTCATTAATAATACACATTTATGTCTTTGGAGCTGTTGCTTTTCCTTTCTTCATCTCGGCGCAAAAAGGGTGACTGTGCTTAGTGAAAACTTAATAATTATTTTCTTCTGAAACAACCAAAATTACATCAGCAAAAGTCTTTCATTTGACTCTAAAGGACATTTAAAGCAGTTAGTTGAGCAGAAAATGGCTGCCAATCACTCTTAAAGAGGAAGGATTGCAATAAACAAGCTGTCCTAATCCTTTGGCTTCACCTCCTACGCCTCCTCAGCTCTGTCCACCTCTCCCTCCCGGTCTCACTCCTCTGCCACTCTGCTCTCCGAGCCAGAGTGGATGCTGCTAAACTGAGCGGCTCTATAGGGTGGCCCTTTTCAGAAGAGTTCCTGTCTGGACCATTTATGGCTCACTGGGGGAAATACATCGAGGAATGCACAGCAGAGACCAGGCTGGACTGAGAGAAACCGCAGGAGGAGCGAAAAAACTGATCTGGGAAAAGCAAAAAGTTGGAGGCTCAGAGGAGCAGGTGGAGCCCGGCATCAGCAGCTCCAGCAATTCATCGTTTTTCCTCCCAACAGGTAACTATTAGATGTTTCTTTACAGCTTAAAAGTTTAAAACATACTAAACACATCTGGGTTTAGTTTACTGACCAACTAATTTAAAAAAACATTTAGGTTTTCTTGCTTTCACTACTGACATTTCTGACTCTTTGGCATCTTTGCATCTTATGTTTTACCCGTCTATGGTAGTTCTGCAGAGAAGAATATAAAAACAAACAAAATGAGTCATTTATACCATTTAAAGACTTCATGTGATATGAAATGAACATGTTTGTTTTGCTTTTTGAAAACATATAAAAGCTGGATCTTTGATTAGATGGGAGAAGGTTTTTATCAACTAATACTCATGATCACAACTGCATGACTGTCAATTAATTAAAGTTTCAAGATAAAGGAATTTAGTAGTAACTTTATTTTAAAAATGTCTTTGAAAAATGACTTAATTAAAACAGAATTAAAATGTAATTGGATGTATGTAAGTATGCCAATACCTTAGCAGTTATATTACTTAAAATATCTTAAACAAAACCCATAAATAAAAATTTGGTCTCGTTTTATTTTTGAATTATATGAAGTTACCAGAATTGATAAACTAATGTAATGCTTCATTTACTGCAATGCATCAATAAAAAAAACCTATAAAAACTGTAACTCTGGCTTGTTCTAAAAGTGATTGATGATCCTCTTCACCAGAGCTGCAACATGCCGGCCCACTAACTATGCAAGACCAACAGATAAAAATACAGCATGAAATTACTAAATACTGTATTTATAAGTGACACATTGATTTTAATGTATGCCTAACAAACTATTTTGTTTCTAGTTATTTATAACTTAACCGGTCATTGTGTTACTTTTTAGCCTTCATACATGACTCCAAGTTGATTCAGAAAAAGATTGAAAATATAATCTGTTATATTCAGTTTCAGTAGTAATATAAACCTCTGAAGACAAGATTCAGGTTTATATATTGTAGCTGAAAAAGAGCCATTAAGTGTGATCTGGAGATTTCTTGTCAAACATTTGCATATGGGACCCATATTAGTAGAAAACTGGCCCTAAATGTGAATAGTTTTGAATAAAAGGTTGAACACACATGGGTTCTGACTGAAAAAATCCATGTGAGAATACATTGCCCAACTTGTTGTATTTAGTCAACTGGACCCCGATCTGGAGTCTACTGTGAATGCAGGCCCAATCCGGACTGAGCAAAATTCATCCAGAGACCCTTATGAACATGTTGGGTCGCCTCTGACCTCCTCTGGTTCCTCACCCTCACCTCTCCCCTCTGTCCAGGTGACTCCCCCTGACGTTCGGATGCATTTATCACTGGACACCATGAGCATGGTGGACGACAGCTGCCTCTCGCCCAGCAACTTCCACGAAATGGGGAAAGGCGGGGGCGCCGCAGTCGGGGGCCGCGTCCACAGCATCGATGTCATCCTGGGCTTCAATAAAGACCAGGACCCCTTGCTAAGTCCTGCCGGGCCCATGGGGCCCCAGAAGATGGGCATAGATGGCCTGGGAAATCATGTGAAGCAGCAGGAGTCCTTGTCCCACCCGTCCTACAGCGGACACCTGAGAAACAGCAGCTCACAGCAGCAGCAGCAGTACCAGGGTGAGTGAAAACAGATGAACACTTTCTTTAGATTTAAACCAGTGTGAATCAATTGCTTTGGGCCCAAGGCTTGTTTATATATATCATCACATTTTTATTTATTTATTTATTGCAAACACACTTTAGGTGTTTTTTTAATATCAATTCTCAAGTTGGCTTGGTGTGAAGATTAATATGAGAAGTTTTTTTTAGATTTTAGGGGAAGAGTTTGTTGATAAAAACAGTATAATTGATTTTCAGCAGTTAACAAAATTTAGTCAAAATTCAATCAATTAACAAAAAAAATTTTCAACACTGGAGCAATAGGAAGATCTTTCCAAACTGAGCAATCTTTCAAACTATTTGACTGTTGAGTTTAACATTATAATACAAGCTTAGTGTTTCATGGTTAGAATGAATAAACTGGGTAGTGTTACCATTTCAAATATTTCACCGATTTTACAAAATGTGAGGACATTACTGTGAAAAATGAAATGGACTCATATTGAAGCTAATGCAAACAGCACAATAATGTTTATTCATTGAAGAAACCTGACAAAAGACTAATCCCGTCGGGCATCCAATTAAAATTTCTATTTTAGCTCATGCTGATTCCGAATCAGAGAGTTACATGCTGTTGTTCTGTAGATCCTGTTGCTTTGACTGGACCGAGCAGATAAATCACAACACAAGATGGTGTAGAGCGGGTTTATGTCCCCAAGACCAATCCCATCTCCATCTCCTTGTGGAATTCCCCCCTAATCTTCTCTTCTCCGCAGATTAGATTGTACAGTAGTTCATTCGGGTGTTATTGTCATCGTTCGGCCGCAGAATCAAATTTTCCTCGTTTTAATCTGAAGCTTTTTTCACATGCAGGATCAGGCAGGTGGTTGGTGGCAGAAACAAGCATGCAAAAAAAAAAAAAAATCTGCATGACGATGAGACAGAGCGCTCTTGATAAGAGAGATTATTAATTGCTTTATTTTTGTCTAACTGACATGCATCAGCAGGAGTGACATCACTCCCTTTATGTCTGTGTTTCCTGTGAAGTTGGTCCAGATCCTCCTGAATAAGCTCTGCTTGATTTTTTTTTTTTTTTCCTGTTTGGTGTCACTTCGGCCCCTGCTCTCAGTGTGGAGATGTTGTCCTGGCTGAGAACCAGTGGGGAGGCTTCAGACCAGTAGCTGTGATGGGCTGACAGGCCAAGAGCTGGTCACTGAACCAGACCTGACCTCTGCCTTTGTCAGTGCCTAGCCTTTGTCATGGCTCCTTAATGAGAGGTGGATAAATTAACCCCTCCAATCCTGCTTTGCTTCTGCTGCTGCTCCTGCTTGTCAGAGCAGAGACCATGCCGACCTGTCTTTTATCCTCAACAATATGTCCCATTAACATAAACTAATGCAGCAGTAGGACTCGGAAACAGTCTGTTGTTTTATTAAAGCTAAGACCATAATATGGCATCTTGCTACAAAGCTTACTTCCTAATTGTAGTAACTTGTATTCTACATGAAACTACTCCAGTCAACATTTTTATAAGACCACTCGGTCCCTGAAAATGTGAGAAAATAAACATAAGATCAAAATTATCACATGAAACTGCCACTCCTTTCCGTTTTACGGATTTATTTGGAGGTAAACAGTTACCTTTTATCCACTTTTTCTGTTTTACTGGATCATTTCAGTAAATTTGTAAGTATTTAAGAATCTAAAAAAATTCTTCAGGAGCTGATAAAGACAGTTATCAAGTTAAATGATTTGTACTATAATGTAAAGCAGATAAGACATGTCCAATGGCTACCCATCGCTTATTTTATATTACATTATATTTATTATATTATGACTCCACAGTGGCGCAGCTGGTAGCACAGTTGCCCTGCAGCAAGAAGGTTTTGGGTTTGAATCCCAGCCTGGGGTCTTTTTTGCTACATGGAGTTTGCATGTTCTCCTTGTGCATGTCTGGGTTCTCTCCTGGTACTCCGGCTTTATTCTGCAGTCCAAAAACACAACTGGTTTCTCTTAATTGTCCTTGTGGGTGTGTGTGCATGGTTGTTTGTCCTGTTTGTCTCTGTGTTGCCCTGCGATGAACTGGTGACCTGTCCAGGTTGACCCCGCCTCTCGCCCGTCGACCTCTGCAGATAAGCATCAGCACCCCTTGCGATCCCGCTAAGGACAAGTGTATTGGAAGATGGATGATTATATTATATTGCCAATATGAACTTTAGACTGAAAAGTAAATATTTTAATGAGTGGCAGCTTCTCGTGTAGCTTGCTACTTTTAAATGTCTCCTTCCTTGAGCAAATCGTTTACCTCCTGAAGCAGATGCTACCAAAATGCTACTATTCTCTGCTGTGACACTAAACCTAAACTTCTTATGCAAGCAAGTCAAATTAACCTTCTTTCAGTGATTGGCATCTTATCCAACCTGAGCTGAGTGCTGTACAGCCCTTGAACCGGGTCCAGTCCTGGCAAACATCAGCTCCTCATTGGTCACTGCTTCACAAGACCAACTGATCTGATTGGGGGATCAGGGTCTCTGTATTTTCTTTAATTGAATTACTTACTTGTTAATCTAATTCGCCCAGCAGCCCCCCACTGTGGACTTCACTGTTTCCCATGTTGTTTATTGTTGAAGGTGATGTACACCCGTGAAGGCGAGGAAGAAGAGCAGAGAGGAAGGTTAAGAATGATCCCACCTTGGAGGAAGGATTACAGTGAAAGCCTTGTAGTGCCTGATGTCACCTGTCAATATAATGCCCAGTTTATTTTTAACCCACAGTGGCATAATAAATAATTATGTATGAATGAAACAAAGGGGTAAAGAACGGGTCTGTAACTCCAGTCCTGCATCTTTTGGATGCATCCCTGCTCCATGTACCTGAATCAAAAGGCTCAATTATTTTGTTGTCATGTCAGCAAGTTCTGCAAAGGCCTAGTCATTAACCAATCATTTGGTTCAGGTGAGATGGACCAGGAATGCAGGTAAAGCATCTCTAAAACGTTTAACTTAATTTTACCTCTAGTGAATGTAAAGCAGGGATCAACTTTTAAAAATCCGATTAGGAATGCTTTTAAAGTCCATTGATGTTCAAGCCTTTACTTGCTTCACTGATCTACCTTCACTGACTTAGTATTGTTGAACTTGTCAGGCAAATGTCCGCTGTGCTGGAAAGTGGATGTTACAACTTCTATTTGAGAACAAGGCTTGTTTCTCTTTCTCTGATTTCCACAAAAATCATTTAATGTACAAAGCCAAGAAAATGTCTCAATTCTTCTTTCTTCTCACCTGGGCAGATGCTGGTTTGTACACAAACAAGAGTGACGAAGAGCT
Source organism: Xiphophorus hellerii (assembly GCF_003331165.1). NCBI lineage: Eukaryota > Metazoa > Chordata > Actinopteri > Cyprinodontiformes > Poeciliidae > Xiphophorus > Xiphophorus hellerii. Next base: position 14,381,580 of record NC_045680.1, read on the forward strand.
GGGTGAGCTCAGGAAAAATGTGGAGAGCGATGAAGGCAAGTCACCTGAGTCATGCAAGGATGATCAACCCAAGAAGAAGCACAGACGCAACCGCACCACCTTCACCACCTACCAGCTGCACGAGCTGGAGCGCGCCTTCGAGAAGTCCCACTACCCAGACGTCTATAGCAGGGAGGAGCTGGCCATGAAGGTGAACCTCCCTGAAGTACGAGTCCAGGTGAGGAGGGCTGCAAGTGTCACTAGAGTGGGCACAGACACACAGATCTGAGCTTTCACATACTGTCCACCAAGAAGCCTTCGAGATGTCCTCACTGGACTCTTTCGTCAAAAGCTTTTTTCTTCTTTTCTCTGAGAATCTTAACTTTTAAAGTTAATATTGTAACCTAGGATGTGAAAAGAGCTCCTGTCAGGAGACTGTTTATCTATCAGGATGTATTGTTTACATTTTAGCCTCTCTAATCTCATAAATGGAGTCTATCAGAGGACTCTGTTTGTGACTACTCTTTTCCTGGAAGGTGCAGTTTTGAGCCTTGATCAGGTTTTTCCACAAAAGTGGTTCTCCTGTTTTATTTTGTGCTTTTGTCAACGATCATAATCCTTGGAGTCAGTTTGGTTGCACATTAAACTCTAAATTAGTGTTTCAAAAGAAGCTGATTTTGGGGGGCTAATTTAGGTGCTTATCCAGGGTGCGATCAATGCGCAAACAACCACTATCAATGATTATTTACAGATCTACAACCTCTTTTTGTAAAGGTTTTCTTCCCCTTCTGCTGAAATTTACAGCACAAAGCCAAACAGCGTTGTTGCTGTTACGGTAAACATTTCCTCACTTGCCCCATCACCTTAAATAACCTGACTTACGTGGCTTGTTCCAGCTTCAAGCCAAAGCTCTTGGCCTTTCGCCTATTGCTTTCCAGTATCTACTTGAACAGCTTGGTGTAAAAAGATTAGAAGGAGCCCAAAGAAGTTCCAAGTATCCAGAGAGGTACTGTGCTGACTTCATTGACTGATAATGCCAGTGTTAATGTTTACTGATTTAAGACATTTAAAAGAAAAACAAAGAGGTGTAAGATTAAATGGAGCAATCCAAACAGGAATAATCTCATTCCAACACCACAGGAAAACAGAATAATTATTTACAATAATCAGTCAGAGATAGAAATTGCAAATGCAAATTCATGATTCAAGACTTGTGAATTGCATAAAAATAAATCAAAAAGAAAAAGATAGGTTTTTTGTTGTGCATTGCAGCTGTCAGTAATCCAGCCAAACAATATCATTTGATTAAAAAGCTATGTACATAAACTATGTAAAAAGTTTATGTATTTGCATAGTGTAAGGCAATCTATTCATATTTTTATTTTAATGAACACAAATATGATTACATGAAGGAATAAACATATAGTGCATTAGATGAACTCCCATCTCAACTCATGTCTTAACGTTCCTACACATCATCAAATGCTCCATAGAAAACCCAGTTACTAAAATAAGTTGGGAATTGAAGATCTGTTTCTACTTGAAAAGTCCATGGATAAGTTGAATGGAAACTGAGCTATTAAATAAAGCTAAATGGCAGAGAAGAAGGTTGAAGTGAGTCTTTATTCAGTTATAAAACTGTACCACTTTTTACTGGAGGAGTTCACATAATCCACATATGGATTAAAAGACCTCTAATGAAATATGCACTGATTTATAATAATTGACAAGATATGTTAACATGTGTGGAAGCAAAATGTGAAAAGTGGAACTGAGGTCTTGAAGTGTAAGGAAATGGTTCCGGCAAGCAAATTATGTCTTCCCAATGAACCGGAGTAATTTTAACAATAATTAACTGTAGTACTGTTTTGAATGTAAACAACTGTGTCTTTTCTAGGTCTGGTTTCAGAACCGCAGAGCTAAATGGCGTCGGCAGGAAAAAATGGATGCCAGCACCATGAAGCTTCATGACTCCCCCATGCTGTCCTTCAATCGCCCGCCTCCGGTTCACACCAGCATGGGTCAAATAACCAACTCCCTCCCGTTGGATCCCTGGCTGACGTCTCCCCTGTCCAGCGCCACACCCGTCCAGTGTATCCCAGGCTTCATGGGTCCAGCTCAGGCCCTCCAGCCCAGTTATCCCAGCCATGGATTCCTCAACAGCGCCCCCCATGCTCCTCACCCGCACGTTCACCCCCATCCTCCGTCGGGGCAGGGGATGCAGAGCATGGCTCCCCCACCTTACCAGTGTCCAGCCCCGTACTCCGATAAATTCCCCCTGGAAGACGTGGACCAGCGCAGCTCGAGCATTGCCGCTCTGAGAATGAAAGCCAAGGAACACATCCAGTCCATGGACAAGACCTGGCAGCCCATGTGACTAACTGACAGTCCATGTGAGGGACAATCCTGGCACAAAGCAGACAATGAAAACTCCTGTCATGCCTGCTCGGCCACAAAATTGAAGTGAGACTGAGCTGTGAAAACTGAAGAACATTTTTGGTACTTTCTTTTCTTTTTAACTTTTTTCTCATCTCCAAGACTTAAAAGTGAAACCATGTGTGAGATAACCAATAACATTATTGGTTATCTCTTCTACCTGTTGATGTTTGGTGCCTTGGGTGCAACAAATTCAGAAAAACCAACTATGGTCATCATAGCTTGCACCCAAGAAACTACTGTAATTCACTGTTTTTAATTAAACATGCTTTTTAAAAACTCACAGACAAATTAATTCTCACATTTTATGAACATACTTGGGTGTCTTACAAAAGTATCTACACCTCTTGAACTTTTTTAGATTTTGTCACGTCATAGCCATAAATTTCAGCATTTTATGTTGGGATTTTATGTGATGAGACAATACAAAGCAGTGAATAATGGTGAAGTGGAAAACAATGCTAAGGGGTTTTAAAGATTTTTGACACACACACACAAAAGGAGAAGCATTTGCGTTCCCTATTAGTTTCCACCAAAACAAATCTTCCTGGCTACTAATTGTCTTAATCTTTCTGGGGTCCAAATGATAAAGTAAAAAAAATATGCAAACAAAACATAGGATAATTATAACATTAGATAAATACTCACAAAATTAGTCAGACATCTCACTTTACAAATTACATACATTCACCTAGATTTAAAAATGAGATTTCAGTTCTCTAAAAAAATAAAGTATTCAAATATCTGATGTTTTTAGGGAATTTGTCTCATTCCTGAATTGCTCTGTAGATAACAGATTTTTGTAAAAAGTTTATTTCAGCATAGTTTATAATTAATTCACCCTCTTTATGTCAGAACTAGTGCAGCTCCGAGTGTTTTGAAGTCAATCTTTACTGGTTTTGCACATCTGCAGACTGAAATTTTTGCCATTTCTTTTTTTACATAAAAGCTCAAGCTCAGTCAGAAAGGCTGTCAAGTCTTGCTACATATTTTGAATGGGATTTAGGTGTGGGCTTTGACTGGGCAATTTTAAGACTAGAATAGTGTTGAATAGTGTTTTATCTGGACCATTCCATTGTATCTCTGGTCCAAATGTTTAGAGTTGTCGTGTTGGAAGATGAACCTCCGCCCTCTTGGTCTTTTGCAGCCCTAATAAGTTTTCTTTATGGATTCGACTGTATTTAGCTCCATCCATTTTCCTCAACTCTCATCATCCATCACGTTTCACCATGCGACGGTGTGTTCTGGGTAATGTGCAATGTTAGCTTTTAGCTCAAATGATATTTTGCATGTAGGCCAAAGATTTCAGTTTTGGTCTAAACAGAACATCTTCTTATACATGTTTGCTCTGCTCATTACACCACCATGAGTCCCAACGTATATTAGTAGAAAAAATGTACTTCTCTCGTTTCATTGTACAAATTTTAAAAAGTCGTATCATTTTCCTTCCACTTCATAATTACACTCTGCTTTGTGTTTTCTTTCACATAAAACCCCACTAAAATACACTGAAATTTGTGATTCCGCTGGCAAATCTGGGGTGAATAATTTTGTAAGGCTTTAGCATTTGGTTGGTGTTTCAGGTTAGAGATCATAGCTCAGATACTTCAAAGTCATTGGAGAAAGAGGTCAACAGAGGGCATTCATAGCTCTGTAAACCTGGAGATTTTCTTCAATGTGAGGCTGAAAACTGGAGATAATACTAATTCGGTCCTGAAGAAAGAAGTCCTGTTACCTTTTTGACCCAGAGTTAATATTGTACCAAAACCTATCCTGATTATTTTCTGACATTCTGCTTTAAATATGAAATAGAGGGTTGCACCAGATACAAAACCAGCAAAATTACTCTTTTTTTGGTTGCTTTTCTTGCTTGAGTGGCAGTTAGAGGAGAAAACCTGTTGGCAACTCAGTGCTGGTTGGCTGAGTGTACGTGCAGCGCAGCAGAAAGAGTCCTGTGTGATGCGTCACCCCGCATAGTTTGGTCTTTGTTTGGCACAATTGATCCAAGTGTATCCTCTTTGTCTGAAACTGAAGGGGGAGAAACGGTCTCAGGCTGGACTAAATAGGCCCATTTTGTTATGGAAGTTTCTTTTTTTCCCCCTGTTGATCAAACGACAAGGAACATAGATTGTAAGCTGCAGTCATTAGGGACACAGAATCAGTCTTTTACCATCTGTTGCAGCACTGAGCTCTAATTATCTTCAAGGTAGAGAAGGTCAGTTGTAAAAATCAATATGAAATAGGAAAAATCAGCTTTGATTAAGAGATGTTTCTGCATCCCAAAACTTGAACATGTACAGGTAGAACAATGTTTCAACTTGATAATGGAAAAAGAGGGAGATCAAAACCATTATTTTTGCAGTGCAATCTCAAATACCCCTTTATTGTTCTGTCATTGCATTCTGTCTTGTAATGTTTTATTTTAACATAAATGCAAACAGCAAAAAACTCAAATCCTGAGGTATTTTTGGTTCAATTTACTTCTCATACTGCTCAAACAGGGAAAATAGTTTTGAATCCGCTGCTCGCTTTTAGTTCTCATGTAATTTTGTTTTTGGTGTAATTTGGTTAGTGACGTTTTTACGGAAACTGAGGACTACCTTTGCACATCAAAATGTTTCCTTAGGATGCAACAAAAACATGATTTTTGGACCAAGAACAAGCCAAAGTGTAGATAGTGCTAAAAAATTGCACTATAGTTGTTTTTAGTTTTGTTTTCGTGGGGGGGAGGGGGTTCTATGTGAAGTTGTGAATGGTATTGTCGTAGTTATAGTTATATTGTATTAATCCTTGTTAATTATGTCCGGATCATCATTGTTCACATTCTTGTAAGAACAATAAAAATATAGTTTGATAGAAATGCTTATCTGCACTTTCTCACTGAAGAGCTTTCATGCTGACCTCTCACTACTCCTTCCCACACACCTTGCTGGGACTTAAGAGCAATCCAAGATTACTACAGTATAATCGTTATCATCTGACATACATTCTTTCTTTTCAGCTAAACGCTCGTGTTTCTCGTCTCTTTCTGTCATGTAAAGGCCCTTTTATTCCCTCGCCCCTCCCTTCGCTCAGTGCTGTTCCGTGGTTTTGTGGCAGGGGGCCAGCCTGTTAGGAAGATGAGACTCCAATCAATCAGGGCACCCCAGGGGGGGCCACTGACCACAGGGCCCGGGCTCTTTAATTGCCCCCAGGCAGGCAGGTCTGCCAGCAGGCCAAGCCGCTGCTGCACATGTTCACAGAGGGGACCGGTGGCGCCGCGCTCATCGGCGTTCTGCAAAGTGTGAGTCACTTTCCAAAACAGATGGAGTTTCTGAATAGACCCTAACTTTGAGCAACATATGGATGAACCAGCAGGTGAAATGTCTGCATGATTTTTGACATTTTGTAAAGTGATTAGATGGAGCCTACTGCAATGTCTGTGTGCTGTCGACCTCTGACTGCCAAAGAGGTCATGCAGAGCCTGCCGTTTTGAAGAAGCTGCGTTTTTCATGTAGCTTTATGTTGTAATTTTCCTGAAAGTATTAAAAACAGCTCTGAAAAGCTCCAGCTCTTAGTTCCACATGGCCGACATATTATAGTCTTCTAGTTCCTAACAAAGACATCAGCCTGGTCACTATTTATTATGAAGCTAACGTCTCATTTTCTAACATTTAATTATATTAAAGTTAGAAACAAAGAGAGATGCCGTTTTGATTGCAAAGTCATATTTGGTTCCGAGTGATCCACAACAGTTTAATCAGTTTATTATTGGAGAAAAGAAATTAAATGAAAACATCAAAACAAGAAATCTGCTAGCTGCAGGAATCATTTGGATATAATTTACTGGATAGTGAAGGTAAAACTAAAAAGACTCAAAGTTTCTTACAAAAGTATTCACACCATTTAAACCTTTCTGCAGAAATTTCTGTATATTTTAGAGCGGTCTTAACCCTATGACACAAATACTAATTCGTGTTAATTTTCACCAATGAACAAACAATTGCATATTCAAAATAAATAGTTTTAGTAGTTTTATAAGTAAAAAAAAAGGAAATATATACTTGCATCGATGACCAAATGTTCATAATTAAAATTCAGTGTGACCAAATGCCTCCAGAAGCTAATCAGTAAGCAGAGTCAACAGAGTAGCTTGGTCAGGGATCAAGTAGTGGAGAGATTTAAAACAGAGTTAGTCTGCAGAATAATATCTCAATCTCTGAACGTCTCACAGAGCATTGTTCAAAACGGAAAAAATATGGCTCAGCTGCAAACCTACCAAGACATGGCCATCCACCTAAACTGTGCTAAAGTGTGCATCAATCAATTAAGCAGCAAAGAGGTTGATTGAATGTTTGGAGGAGCTGCAGAAATCCTCTGCTCAGGTGGGAGAATCTCTTACCAAGGCACTGTATCACCCCTCTTTTATTTCACAAGTTATTATATATATATTACTTTAAATTTACATATGAGAGAGAACAGAAAGGAAAAAAATCTGTATTTTTCATGGGAGACAATAAAAGTAAACCAAAAAATGTAAGGGATTCAGAGTGGGAGAAAGGAAAAAGAGAAAACCTTAAGATGGAGATTAAGTGTGGGACGGTAAGAAAAACACACACAGAAAAGAGGAAGAGAGAAGAGGGGAGGGTGCTCATCAGGGTTAATGATGTAGAAAATCCCCCAATTAGAGCATTTTCCTGTGCTGCAGGATGAGTTCAGAGTGGGGTCTTCTGAGAGCTACGGGATTAGTACCCAGACCGGGCTGAGTCAACCCGGGTCCAGGCGGAAACTTACTAAATATTGGTCTGCCTGGCATTACCCAGCCAGGACTGCTTTGGGACAATAACCAGGGCCGAGAGCTGTTAGTGGCACTGAGAAAAGCCTGGGAAAAAGTACAGAAAAAGAGTTATATTAAAAAATTACCTTTCAAAATCAGCAAGATATATTTAATTTTCAAACTTAATACAATTATGCATTTGTTTGGAGGAAATATAGCATTTGTTCTATTAAAAAAAGAAAATAAATGAACACTTTAGTGAACTGTTGTAACCTAAACTAAAAAAATTAGGAAAATCTGTCCTTTAATTTGAGTACATTTATTCAAATTAAATTATGCATTCCCCACACAATGCATGTGTGGGGAAAAACAATCCCACAACAACAAATAGGCATCCATCTATCCATTTCCTATGCTGGCATAATGCATGCAGGGTCACTGCAGTCAATGTCCGATAGGCAGAGTAGACAATTCACCAGTCCACCACAACCCAGGACAAACTGTTATGTACACAAAACACTCAAAAATATATTTTTAAAAGATTTAGAGCTGAAGGCATTTTAGAGTGAACCACAACATGCATGTCTTTGGATAGTGAGAACCCAGGCATGCATAGGGAGAACAAGCAAACTTGACCAGAGTGTTTTGGAATCTAGTAATTTCTTAGTTTCCTATTTTCCTCAAGTATAAATTTGATGTAATACAGAGATCCATTTCTCTCAGTCTCAAACTGGAAAACACAAGAAAACATATCGTTCAAGTGAGGCAGGTATGAGTAAATCTTTATAAATCTGAAAACTAAATTAAAACTGAACATATCAAAATACAGAGAAAAATAAAGATATGACAACTGAAACTGCTCCAAACTACATGCAGACAAAGGTTTGTGTCACCTAAATATAAAAATCCAAAGCTCACACTTTTGCGCTACAACACTTTTTAAGGTAAGTGCATTTTCTCTGTCCTTGATATGGGAAAATGCATAAAAATATCAGTTGCCCAATAGACATTTCAAAAACAAAAAATATTTTTTAAGCCTGGAAACACATTGAATGCTGCAGTTTGTTCAAAACCCTCCCATGAAAGGTACAAATACATTTTTTGTGAATGCTTTGGAATTACCTGCTTTGCCTTCCTGGAAATTGTGATTCAGTCGTCATCACCTGAGTCACATGTAGAGACAAACACAACCTGACCAAACTAATAAAACATTAACACAACTCATGACCTCAACTGACAGACTGGCAGAGGTAAGAGTGCTTCTGAGATTATGACTTCTTCGAATGCAACTTGGGAGTCAGATGTCTCAATTAGGCCACCGAGTCCTCATGTGCCCTTAAAATACGAGGACAGGTAAACCCCACTGATGAGATGATGAGATTAAAGGTGTGGGTTACACATGTGCCGTTTGCTATAAATAAAGGCATACAACCAGTTACTGGTGTAAGACCTGGAGAGATGCATCAAAACATTCCCGTACACGAGAGTTCATCAATCCATAGAAGAACAAACTGTATAAATAATTAATATGACAACATAATGATTTATTATTAAGACAATGTAAAACTGTAAAATAATAATCTAACATTTTGTGGAAACTTGGTCACAGTGCCGATTTAAATCGCATGGAGAGATTGTGATACTAAACACTCTATGAGAAATCATCCAACGTGACTAAATTACAACAAATATTTAGCAAATGCAATGTGATGTCCAGATAAACTATGCTATTATGTCAAAACCCCAAGGGTAACATTTTACATGTTTCTACAATTTGACAAATTTTAGTTATTGGGCAATTATTCCCCCTTGTTTTTGACGCTATGCAGCTGGAACGGTTTTTGGGGCCTGCCATGCAAAGCAATGGCAGGAACCTATTACTATTGTCGGAGAGAAGCGTCTCTTTAATCTTTATTTTTCTTCCGTAACCGTTAATGCGGCTCGTACCGCTGGGTGCACACCTACAAATGAGGTATCAAAACGTGCAGAAAATTCACGCCATTGGAGCTATTACTTCTGGTGGGATTTGGGCTTAACGTGGCGACATAATTCGCAAAAAACTACGAAAAAAACCCCATTATAACTCAATGGGAAAAATCCTAGAAATACCCTATTTTTGAGGATTTGCTGTGTCGTCACAAATTCACCTAGAAATGCCATTCAAATTTCATTTTGTAGATACGTCTGTGATCTCTTCGAAAGTGAAGACGGCTCGTCGATACCAGTTACGGTTTGTCCACAATTTGCCTCTAAGCGACCCAAACTTTCTCATTTTTGCTCAAATTACAGTGACAGCCGATCTCGGTTCAGATCTGGGCACAACATTTCTTTCTCTCATCGCTGTAAATGTTCTGAGTGAGGTACAGATATGAATCTCGGGACTATCGCAGAAGACACATTGACCTGTCATACGCTTAAAACGCTTTTCCAATATGTATTACGGTTCCCGAACAAGAAGGATTTGTTTCCAATGCTTTTTTTCAGTAAAGTGTGTTTGCTCAAACACACTTGTGTGTTTGAGAGCTCAGAGCTCACAGCTCACACCTGCTGAGACCATTATTTACCATAGCAACGGAACTCAAGAGGCTATTGGCTGCTGGTTAGGACTACGAATACGCATCACTGTAGTTCTATCTACCCTCAGTTGAAACAGATCAGGACTGAGAACTGGCCTTTAGAACTACCTGCTGCTATGGGCTGTATATAACTGATTTAACTCAGTAACTGTTACACATGGGATTAGTTTTAAACTTTAAAATGAAGCATACTGAAAATTTCAAAATAAAAGCCTTGAATATTTTACATGACGTAATTGCTCTTTTTGGCCGTATATGACTTTTTCATCCAAAGCAATGTTACACATGGGATTAGTTCGGAACTTTAAAATGGAGCATAATAATAATTTCAAAATAAAAGCCTTGAATATTTTTACATCAGGTAATTGCTGTTTTTGGCCGTATATGACTTTTTCATCCAAAGCACTGTTACACATGGGATTAGTTTGGAACTTTAAAATGGAGCATAATAATAATTTCAAAATAAAAGCCCTGATTATTTTTACATCATGTAATTGCTCTTTTTGGCTTTATCTGACTTTTCCATCCAAAGCACTGTTACACATGGGATTAGTTTGGAACTTTAAAATTAAGCATACTGAAAATTTCAAAATAAAAGCCTTGAATATTTTACATGACGTAATTGCTCTTTTTGGCCGTATATGACTTTTTCATCCAAAGCACTGTTACACGTGGTATTAGTTTGGCCCTCTGAAATGAAGCATACTGAAAATTTCAAAATAAAAGCCTTGAATATTTTTACATCATGTAATTGCTTTTTTTGGCCGTATATGACTTTTTCATCCAAAGCACTGTTACACATGGGATTAGTTTGGAACTTTAAAATGGAGCATAATAATAATTTCAAAATAAAAGCCTTGAATATTTTTACATCAGGTAATTGCGCTTTTTGGCTTTATGTGACTTTTTTATCCAAAGCACTGTTACACAATGGAATAGTTTGGCCCTCTGAAGTGAATCATACTGAAAATTTCAAAATAAAAGCCTTGAATATTTTTACATCATGTAATTGCTCTTTTTGGCCGTATATGACTTTTTCATCCAAAGCACTGTTACACATGGGATTAGGTCGGAACTTTAAAATGGAGCATAATAATAATTTCAAAATAAAAGCCTTGAATATTTTTACATCATGTAATTGCTCTTTTTGGCCGTATATGACTTTTTCATCCAAAGCACTGTTACACATGGTATTAGTTTGGCCCTTTGAAATGAAGCATACTGAAAATTTCAAAATAAAAGCCTTGAATATTTTTACATGACGTAATTGCTCTTTTTGGCTTTATTTGACTTTTTCATCCAAAGCACTGTTACACGTGGTATTAGTTCAGAACTTTAAAATGAAGCATACTGAAAATTTCAAAATAAAAGCCTTGAATATTTTTACATCATGTAATTGCTCTTTTTGGCTTTATTTGACTTTTTCATCCAAAGCACTGTTACACATGGTATTAGTTTGGCCCTTTGAAATGAAGCTTAACAAAAGTTTCAAAATAAAAGCCTTGAATATTTTTACATGACGTAATTGCTCTTTTTGGCTTTATTTGACTTTTTCATCCAAAGCACTCTTACACGTGGTATTAGTTCAGAACTTTAAAATGAAGCATACTGAAAATTTCAAAATAAAAGCCTTGAATATTTTTACATCAGCTACTTGTGTTTTGAGCATTATATAACTATTTTAACCCAAGGACTATTACGCTTGGGATTAGTTTGGCCCTTTGAAATGAAGTTTAACAAAACTTCCAAAATAAAAGCCTTGACAACATTTTAAATCGTACCGAATGGTGCACGTCCGCCTCGCTTAACGTTCTTGCGGTTCTCCGCGTGCCACTGATTACGTCGCGGCGTTCTTTAGCGTCGACGCCGATTTGTAGCGTGACGACGCCGGGCCCATGCCCGACGGGCGCGCCTTGGCAGGCCCCGGCTAAATTTCTTCCGAAATTTTCTAGTTCTTCTTACTTTTTTACTTTTGGACAGTTGTGATCTGTAACTATGGCAACAAGCTGTTTTTTTGTTTGTTTGTTTTGAGATTAGTATCTCAAAACCTGAACTGCAAATCCAAATCCCAGAGGAGTCAAAAAGAAGGCTTCATGAATACAGGACAGAACCGAATAGCAGAAAGAGAAGGATGAAGTTCAAGCCAACTCTCCTCAAAATAATAATGAGCAAAATCATTATTCAAAAGCAGATGCGGTAGATTAGCAATGCTTGTCAACAACTGAGTCTGTCATCCAGGACATTTGGTATGAAATGTCATTCATGCTTCCCAGATATTAAGCTGTTAAAATGTCCTGACGGTCATGAGACTCTATATTAAATCAGAGGCATTTCAGATGCACTGCAAGACTGACTGCTACCTGACATCATTCCTATCAACTTCATCACCATCTAATTACTCTTTGATGATACTTCAAGGACATGAGTTGTGACAATGTTTGATTCCTCTTCTGGATACATAAAGTATTTTTGAATTTAATTGAATCAAACTGATTTGAAAAGTCTTTTTTTCATAAAGTTTGGTCCCATATAAAAGCACTTTTGTGAACATACATAAATAGTAGCTTTAGGAATTAGGTGGAACTTTGTCATGCAAAAAATCTCTAAAATATGAATTGGTGATATAAATGACCAAAAAACATGCATGCTACAAAGCCAGGAAGAAGAGTTCAGGATTTTTCTGTGTGGTTTTTCCCCAAATAAGCAGAAATTAGGACGCCTGCCAAAACACAATTTTGTTGGATAAGCGGAGATACACTTGTGCAGACATCCCGACTCACCTCAGTTACTGTATTCATCAGGAAGAACAGAGATGACAAAGACTAATTGATTAATTGTGCAGTGCATTAGTTTGCTCCTGCACTCTCATAAATCTGAGAGGACCACGGCTGGAGTTAACAGTCTTATTGGAAAGACGCGTTCCACGTACAGGATAATAAGGGAAAATAGCAGAATTAATTTGGTTTGATTAAGAGAGCCTTTCAATGGGACACAGCTTTTTCGCATGACATAATTAGAGGTCAGTTAGGGGTGGGTGGAGAGGTGAGAGTTGGGGGGATTTAGCTGTTGGCGCCAGTGCTTTGGGGGTGTGTCTGCAAGGCGTGTGTGATTTGTGTGTGTGTGTGTGTGTGTGTTGTTAAGGGGGTTATCCTTCCATTACACTTCTGGAACTATGTTGTGTGTCTAATGTGGTAAATTTCAATAGACTCACTCACCAGAAAACACACAGTGAAGTTCACAGGGGGGGGGCTCTTTGTGTCATTATTATCAAAACAAATGGTGACATTAAAGGCAGATTTGTGAAAGCTGCATTCCCTTTATCCGTGTGTTTCCTACTGACTTAAAACTACAGTGTGTTGTAAAATCATTTATTTTGCTCTGTCACTTGCCCATAAAGGGCAGATTTTTTGACAAGTAATAACTGTCCTGTTCAGAGATTCTCACAACTGTACTGTGGATCTCTGCAACTCCTGTTTGTTCACTAATGTTCCCTAACCAACCTCTAAAACCACCGCAGAATAGTTGAATTAGAAACAGGAAGGAACTGGATGTTATTTGGTAGTTTAGCAAATATAGCAAACTCTATGCTCTTTTTCTTCTTCTTCTTCACAAATATACACTACTTTGTGTTGGTCTGTCACATAAAATCAAGATAAAAATCACTGGAGGTGCTTGCAACTTGTTAAAATGTGAAAAAGTTCAGTATAAAACCTCTAGCCAAGTCTACAGATCACATGCTGGTACCAAAATTGGTCAGTTTTTGGATGAAGGTAATACTAAAATCCTTCCTTACACACATTCACACACTCGCAGCATGAACGTCTAATCTGGCTGAAAAATAATCTAGAACTGGAGAGTGGATCTAAAAATAAACCTTACACTTGATTAGATTATCAAACATTTCATCAAGCATGAGCATTTTTTCTTTTCACAGCACTTCTGGTGTTGCTAGTAAGTATTTAGTAGGATTTGCAAAAGATAATGTACCCAAAGCCGGTCAAAAGAGGGCCTCCATGATGCCACTAAATGTTTTACTCACATTTTGCAACATTAACCTCACAAAAACATGTTCCTATTAATGAAGTGTTGCATTTTACACAACTAATTATCATGTTCTCATTGACAAATTCTCATTCTAAGACAATATTTTCTGCAGAAATGGTATAATTACAGTATAAGTGCAACTATGTGTTTAAAGAAACTCATCTTTCTGCATTGGATTAGTGGAATACAGACTGTTGTTACAGATTCCCTGGTTTTCAGGTTTTCAGCTATTTTCTCTGAAGCCTCAATTTTTAGTCAATTTGATTTTATTTGATCTTTTACTTAAAATGTTTCTGTATTTTGAGCAATTATGCAATAATCAAAATCACCCAGCTCTAACACGGTATCTGTGACCACTTGAGTGAATTTTAAATTTCAACACCATTCATCCTGCTCAAAGTTCAAGTAGATCACTGCGTGGTTTCGGAGGGGTGTAGAATCAGATTTTAAAGTGGATCAGGTGCGCCCTCTATATTTCACACCTGCAAATTACAAGGATCTCAATAGCCAACTTGATTTTATATAAAATTTGTTTACATCCCGTGGGGGAAAAACCCATTAACTGATAATCCACTTATTGCAAATCGATAGGAGTAAAACATTTTTAGTCCCAGAAATGTTATGTAGAGATAAAAATAAATGAAATTAAAAAAAATCACACATCTGCTAAACTGGATGGATTGATTTAACATTTGTTGTACATTCATTTCAGCTTTGGGTCTTGTGTTTTTGTGGTAGAGGTGAGTTTTATTCTCGAGTTTATTTTGTTTTATAAAGTTATAAGATCTCTTCAGTCCATACCACAGAACTAAGCCAATCTTTTGACCTGCAGAAAAAAAAGATAAAAATCATGGCCATGACTTAATGATAACATTAATTAGTATCATTACTAATGACAATAATGGGCAAATCCGGTCTCATTTTGTTTTAATTCAATCTGGGAATTAATTTTAATCACATTCTTCAGACAGTTGCGATTAGCAATATCACCAGAAGGGCTCCATACAGAAAAACACTAAATACTTTAAAAGACATATGACATAACGGTGTAGCATCAAATCCTGGTTTTGGTTTTACTGAATCTGTGCTTCTTTTGACACAAACACGCATAAAAACTGATTGATATACTGGAAACATGATGAAATTGTCTCAGAACTGACATTTTTTAAAAATTATATTTCATTCAGGATTTATAGTTTCTGCAATAAAAATAAACTTACCAAGCCAAAAATGATACACGAACTGTTGCAGATGGAATCCTGTAACCATGGCAGCACCCGACTGTAACGAGAGGTGGCGCTGTCGCAACGGAAATGCTACCCGGAAGTAAGAGGAAATACTTGCGCGGGAAATATTTTAAATACGTGTATGTTATTATTATTGTCAGGATAGTCAGTGGAGAAAAGACCGCTTTCTAGGTAGATGGAAAGCAGTCTTATAAATGTAAGCCACCAAAAACTTTACACGACTCAAGCAAGTTAAAGGAGGTTCCTAATTGTTGCTAATTTTAGCTATCAGAGAATAGTTAGCAATTAGGATGGCGGATAGAAATCTGGTGAAGGAGCTGAAACGCTGGGCTACAGAGGAATTTAATCTGCCTCCCGACAGCCTACCTAATGAAAGCTATTTAAAAACGTAAGTTGCGTTCTGAATTACAAAATATGAGACACGTCTTTATTGGCAGTCTTCACGTAATCTATTTCCCCCCCCCCTAGGCTTTGTGTTGGGACTGGGAAGTCAATATGGACGTACATGATCCAACATGTTTTCCAACAGAGGTCAGTCTGCTTTTCTTTTTGATGATTTACTTTGATTCTTGCAAGCCTCAAGCATTATGACATATCGTAATGAGCGCCTCTTGTTACCTTTCTGCAATGTGTTAAAGACTTGTGATGGATTTTCTGTTTTTCAAGGAATGTGAGGATCATGCGAGGCAATCTTCAGTGGTATCCTTTCCTAGCTTTGACCTAGTACACTTATAGCAAGGTATTTGGGAAAACGAATACATTTTTATTTGTTTTACACCCACGAAAACTCAGCTTCATACCATTAATAATGATTAATTACAAAAACTCCGACCAAAGTGGATATTTGAGAATATTTGTGTTTGCGACAAATAATGCACCGATATATCCACACAATTCCCAGTCTACATTGTTTTGTATTTTATTAACTCTATATTTGATCACGCTATTCAACAGTAGTTCAACCTATTTTTCTGTCCACACTAATGAACCTCCTGGCTCCATGTTTAACTCTTAACAGGAAGTTGTGGTTGTTTTGAAGGATTCTGATTGGCTGGCAAAGCTTTTAGGTTTTCGTTACACTGTCCCCAATGCGTTTGACGTGTTTAAAACAACGCGCAGTAGGAAATTTGTGCGGATTCATGTGGATAAAAATCTTTCATAATTTGTCAACAATGACATTAAGCCATAATATCTAAGCATAATTTGGTATAAGATTTTTATGGCACAATAACCTTGGGAAAAAAATTCCATAATTATGCTATTTATTTACACAAAAATGTATAGAATGTACTGAATACAACAAGCTGACAGAGAACTCTTTGGCCTCATTTGCCACATTAAAGTGTAGGAACGCTGTAGTGGATTGGTAAGGTTTTGACTTATTCTTTCTTTACTTTTATAAAACTTCATGAAGTGTGGCGCACATTTACAGATTATCAACAGTGCCTTTCTCTTTGCAATCCTGTAAATCTGTGTGTTACTTACTGTGTTTGTTGGCAATTTCCTTCACCTTGCGATCATTAAAGGTACAAGACACTACAAGACAAAGAGGTAGGCTTCACCTTGTCCTTTTCCCAGTATGTCCAATTCATTACACCATCAGTGGAATTTCAGCATGGTTTCTGGTGTATTATTTATGTGTTCAGTTGATGCAATCTGAAAGCCAAAGTGAGGCAGCAAAGCGCAAAGAGCTTCAGACGAAGATAGAACAGCTGAGGCATGAGATCAGTCACCTGGACTCCCAGATCAGGGGAACAGAAGAACAAATGGCAACACAAGGTTTGTCCTTCCTATGGTGTATGCACATCAAGGAGGAATCAATGTAAATTTACATTATGTTATTTTAAGTTGAGGAATTGTGAGCTGACCAATGTAAATAGAGATTAATGAAGAAAATGTGACAATATTGTCACCGACATAAAATTTGGGCTTAAAATAGAAGCAGGTAAGGAGTATGATGAGCTACTGAATAAACATTAAACTGTAGTAATAAGCCACATTTTCCTCAACCTTGTCTTTCTTTTCCTACATCACTGTGTTCCTATCATTACCTGAGAGCCTCTTGATCGCTGACATCTCTCAGGTGTTGGCATAACGGCAAAGATTGACCATGTATAACCGTGGCTATTATAACCTACCAAATATTTTCTCTTTAGGCTTACAATTGTAATATTACACACTTTTGTATTGTACAGATGTTCGCGAGTACTAATGTGCTGCTACAGGTAAACGTGTTTCATTGTATTTTCTTTTAAATAACAATATTGTGCTAAACAATACTTCCACTGCTAATTGTAGAGCAATCTATCAATCGCATCTGGGTCCAAATCGAGGAGAACCAGACCCGGGAACTGCTTCTGAAGGCTTTCAGACAGCGCAGCGTCTCCAACCGTAAGGTTCTCTCTGACGATGTGCAAAAGATAAACTACCACTGCCTGGTGCTGGAGCAGATGGCTAGGTACTAAAAAATCCTTTTAAATAATAGACATGATTACAAATATTTTAAAAATATCTGTCATTATCATCTTGCTGTATTGCAGGGAAGCTGAGACTGAAGTGCTGTTTGGTGATGAGCCCTCCAACCTCAGCTCAAAGGCTGTGGCAGTACCTCAAGTCCTGGTAGGAGCTGCAGAAATTTGGTTATATTTTTTTTATCAAATATACATTATCTTATACACTATTGCACTGACAGGTGAATAAAAAAAACAAAATAGAGAATTTCAAATCATATTTGAAAATTTAATGTGCAGATTTTGATCTCATTTTCTGTTTGAAGAAAATTTCCTTTATCCTTTTTTGTTTGTCAGCGTGAGCTGAGAGGGCTGAGTGAAGACAGAGTCCACTTCTTTCAATGCTTACAGGAGAGCGAAGCGAAAACGCAACATTCTGCAGCCAAAAGGTAACTATTATCAGATCAGACTTTTTTTTTTAAGCTATAACTTTTCATTTATTTACTGGATTGTTGTCTAATTCTAGCATGGCTCGTGAGCAAAGGACGGCTGTGTTTCAGTACTGGCTCAATACTGCTGAGGTTGGTGCATTTAGGGTCTTCTGGGTTGTGGAAACAAAGTTGATATTTTTAAGATAAAAGCTCTTCAAAATGATTTATCTTTTTATGAAAAGGTTGTTTTCTGTTATTTCATCAGGAAGTGTTGAGCAGTTACCCTCTTAGCCATGTCCTCTCAGCGCTGCAGCATCTAGCTGTGACAGAGCAGAAGGCTCTGCAGGACCAACTAGCTTCTTTGGATGTGGCGCAGGACGTAGCGGCTCTACGGTAAGAGAAACTTCACATTGTTTTAATGGGTTTTGTTCACATTGGCAGTATTTAGTGACAAAGTTATCGTCCCCATACAGATTCCGATTTGAAAGCGATCACCTTTTGGATATTTCCGCAGAGGAGTGTGATGAGCTACCGCCTGTTCAGACTCTCCTAGAGGTGTGAAACCTTCACTGACATTTAGTCTTGTTTTTGTGTGTGAGTGAGTTCTGCTCTGTTACATGTTGGATTTTATTCATACTCCTTGTTTCAGGCTGCTTGGGTTGAGGTGCAGCAGAGTTTCACAGAGCTGTCCCAGACTCGCTCCAGAATCCAACAGCTCAAAACTCTGTTGAAGTCTCGTAAGGCGGAGGCTGAGCAGGAAGTGTCCGGTATTGCAGATGAGAACCTCAATAAAAGCTTAGCACTGTAAGTCCAACAATTGAAAAAAAGTGTTATTGTTTAATCAAGTTCCTGTAATTTGAGTGCCAAATAATCTGTGAATTTTGATTGTTTTAATTTACCGTGCTTAGTTCAAATGTCATCTCTAAATTGTTTATAGGTCAACACTGGAGGTGGAGCTGCAGTGTGTGATGCAGGCAGCCGCTCGGGATCACATCAGAGAGCGCTGTATTCAGCTTGACCAGCATGCCAGAAACCGTCAGGAGGCATTAAGGAGTCTTCGTAGCCAGTGGCAGAGCATTCTGGACTTCAGGGAACTAGTGGTGAGAATTAATACTAAATGCACAACATTTTTATTTATTGGGCAAAATGGCTTAAAAATAAAATCAGACTGTTTTATATAAAACCAAATCTGGGTTTCAGAAGAAATTACAAATGGCGAGAAGTATTTTCTAAAACCTGTTTTTATTTCCATCATCCCTTCTGGGAGTCGATCTGAATTCAAAGTGCAAATAAATGAAAGATGTTAAAACATGCTTGTTAAACAAGATAATAGACCCTGGGTGGGCTGACATCAATCTGAACTACGGAAACTCCAAAGTGTGTATTGGTGGGAAAAAAATCCAGATTTTCCAAAATTAAATCTTCATTGAAAAAAATTGAAAAAAAATCTGTAAAATCGGTTTATTCCCCAGGTTTATTGGTTTCACTTTTTCAAGATGCCATAAACATATCTAGTGTCTATTGTTTCTCTGCAGGCTCTAAGACAGGAGCAGTTACGAGGTCTGATTAAGGGGAACTCGTCAGCTAAGACGCAGCTGATCAGTGTTCACAGAGAGGTCTGAATCTAATCCGTTAGTCTATTTATTACAAAATACTGTAAATGACTGAACTACTGTTGGAACATTTCTCTTTTTATATTGATGTATGCTTATTCTCCATGTTTTCCATGACCATGTTTTCTTTTTTCCTTCAGTTGCAGGAATTTATCGAGGAAAAGCTTGTGCCACAGTTTGAAGACGTAATTGGCACAGCCAACAATCTCCGAAACTCTGTTTATAAGGAGGCCAAACAGTTTGGAACAGTTTCACTTCTTGCTCTGGACCACAGGACCACAGATGGGTAAAAACACATTTGGTTACATCTACAGAATGCAGACCTGAAGCAATTTTGAAAGTATCCAAGAATATGTACTTGAAATGGGAAGCTGAGTTTATTGAGTTTGATTGTGTTTGAGATAAATTGTAGTTACACAGAAGAGGGTACAATAATACACAAAAAAACCTTCTCTTAAAAAATGGTACATTTGTAAATTTAGCAACGCACGGCTAAAAGTAATACAGTGTCTTGCAAAGTACTTTGTACTTTAAAAGTATTCATGAGTTTGAAAGATTTTTTTTTGTAGGTTTATCTTGCACTGTAGTTACACCTGCAAATCTGTTGGGTTATGTCTTCAGTCTCTGCACATCTAGGTATTGAAATTCTTGTGCATTATTATTGGTAAAATAGCTCAAAGTCAGATTAGACAAAGCCCATCTGTCAACAGAGTTTTTAAAGTCTTGCTCAGATTCTCAATAGGACTTACAGTATGTTGGGACTTTGTCTTGGCCAAGCACTTGTACATATTTTCTAACAAACATGTGGGACTTCACAGAACAGATGTATTAAGATCATTGGCCTGCATACAGATGGACTCAGTTAATGTAAAAGGCTGTTCCTGATGGGAGTTGTTTTCATAGGATTTTATTTAGGAGTCTCAGTAAAGATGAATAGATACATATACATGCCACGCTTTTCAATGAATACTCAATGTGAAGCACTGTACATGATAAAAACTGGTAGGTATTGGGATGAAGTTCACTTTATTTTGTTCCCTTCTCGTTCCAGAATGCACAGAGTTCCTGCGTCGTGGTTGTCCATTCACCGCCTGCAGGCCCCAAACTTCAGCAGCCTGCGTGAGAGCCTGGAGTTCCCTCTGTATAGAGTGAGTTTTGGGAGGTTAAATGGTTTAGGCTTTTCATCAATTTTTATTTAACATACTCATGGTCCACATAGATGTAAAAAAAAAAAACAGACACACCTTCTGTTGCAAAATGGGGAGAAAAAAAAGGTAACCAAAAGTATTTGTTTGTTCTTGTGGAAATGGAAGTTTCAGGTAAACCACTTTGAGGATGTTTGGATCCGCTTTGCTAATTTATGACTTAATATTGAACTTGGTTATATTATCTTGGGTAAATCCAATCCAGTCTTGGATACTGTAATCTGTGTCACGGGGTGACATCTAAGGCAGTGAGACTTCATTCACTAAGCTGAATATTTTGTAGCCATGGATCAGGGTATATTTGTAACACCTGGTGTATAATATCCAAAAAATATTGCTTTCCTAGTAGTCCTGCAGCAAAGATATATTCTGCATCCCTGAGTTAATTATTTTTCAGGGAACAAGTTATAAAATTTCAGTATTATGGGTTGCTAATTATCCCTAAAAATAGTCAAAATACTACCAGGAGTAATAAACTAATACGCCATTGTTAAGGTACTGTGTATGTCTTGTTTGTTTAAGGTATGGAACAGAGTCTCGGACAAAATGGCAACAATAGAGTACAAAATGGGTTTAAAAACTAGTAAAAGGGTAAACCGGACTGAAACTATAAAAATACGAAAAAACAGCAACACAATAAATCTATTTATAACAGTAACAAACTGTTGGCTCCTCCTTAAATATTCTCAGATTTAATTTTTTAGAGGCTAAGGTTTCATTAAAGACTTCTAAGTTGTTTCCTCACATTTTCTTGATTGAATGTGATTTAGACTTTTACTATGTTTTTTTTTTTTCATGCCTATGCTTCAGGCTCCAGAGGAGTTGTGTTTCCAGTTGCTGTCCCAGCAGCTTGAGCTGCGTTTTCTCCGGGAGTTGCTGCAGCTTTACTCGGCCACACTGCAGAAAGTAGAGAAGGACTCTGAACTACTGCATGCATCTGATCAAAAAGGTATGAGAGGAAATTGAAAACAGACAGCTCTTCTTAGATATTTTTCTTTTATAAAAGCTGGATGTAATAGGGAATTTTATGTTTAGCTGGAAAAACTTACAATATGTTTAATAAAAGGGTTTTTGTTTTTCTCTTTTTAAATCCCAGCTTTGCTGTCCAAAGTCAGGGAGGCGGATCAAAAGCTCCTAAAGTCTTTGCTGCCAAGAGCCAGAGGTCTCACCAACCGCTGCGCTCAGGGTCTTTCTTACGGAGCTCAAGTCAAGACCGCCATCTCTTACTGGTGAGGTATACTTCTGGAGTACATAGCTGACTTTGAAGTTCTTTTTTTTAAATAAATACTCATAATAATAATAACCATTTTTAACCTACTTGTGCTTTCAAAATGTCTTTGTTCTCCCAGTAATGTCCTTCCTCCATTAGATAGCTTTGCAGTATATTTGTTACCTAAATCACATGTACAGTAAAAATCAAAGCCACAGGCTGTCAATCCAACAGCATTTTACTAATAACCCTTTACATTTTTCCCCAATAACATCGTCATAACCACTTTGAAATCGTAGCTGCAAAGTGCAATAAATTTAATACACCCTTAAATATTCAGTTATAACACTCAAATGTTTACACTGGCTTGGTCTGACTTTCACACCTCTATTTTCTACTCATGCCATATTGTTCCTTTCTCTATGCATATTGTATCTGTAAACTAACCATTTGGTTTCCATGCACTTTGCTGCAGATCAGTTCCTTTCTTTTCGTAATTAGAGGGTTGAAATTTGACTGAATATCATAATCTAAAAACTTTATATCATATTGTTTATCCCATTCAGTCCATTTAGCATTTACATGTTGCATATTGTAAGTAGAACGTAACAAACAACAATTTGCAGAAATTTTTATTTTGTACTTGGAAATTGGGCCTGAGACACAAGTCTACAAATGCACAACCAGCCAATCCAGAACAATAGGTTAGCCCAATTTGACAATCAAATTTTAATGCTTTATAATTTTTATTTCTTATCTACTGGATGATTTATTTTTCCCACATGTATTAGTAAGGTGACACTAGTATTTATCTATATCTTACAATGTGCTTTTTCTATTGAATTGGTTTTCTTACTTTCCCTTTGCAGCTCATTGTACATAACCATAATAATCTGTTTTGGTATCTTCAAACATGTAGGTGGGACAAACCAGCCCAGCATGTTCTGCCTGAGCTCAGCAAAGGAGGACTGACTTTCCAACAGTGGCTTCAGATATGGAAACTTAAAGCAAAAGCTTCATAGTTTATACCCCAAGGGTTTAAAACACAACTGAGCGCTTTAGTCACCTTTCAAATACATTATTACATTGTTAGTTAGAAAACTCTGAAATGTAATTAAATTCTTGTTTGTTTTTCCTTTGTATTTTACAGATGCCTTGTTACGCTTAACACTTGTCATGTTTAAATCAGACATTAAAAAACGCATTTTGAAAGCATTTGTCTTCGTTTATTAAATGATCCAACCCAGTTTGTGTAGGAATGCCTTCGCTGTTGAGCTCAAACAGGCTGAAGATCGATACATTTTGATCTTGTGCTTTTTGAATTCGCATTAATTGCATACACGTACTCTAATATTGGTGTACCTTGCATGCAGAGCTTCGTTCTTGCAGTTTTATTTCCAATGTGAGTGAGTATGTGGCTGTTATTTTACACGGGGCAACATTGTTCTTTTGTAGCAGTGAAGGGGGAGTGGAGCAATCTGATTCTTGTGAACTCGGCTCCTCCCATCGCTGCGGCTGCGCACTTCAATTTTTCACTCCGTTTTTTTTCTTATTTTTCACTCCTACTCTGGCTTCCGGACGCCAAGATAGACCGCTGCCGCCGAATTTAAAGAGACAGGCGATAGTTATTTTAAATACGTAAAACGACAACCATTGTCTCCGAGCTTACAGACCGACCCTTCGTGCTTTCGTTTGCTTTATTCGACCGTGATGTTCAGTCAAAGTCGCAGCGAGTAGTAGCTTGTCTGTCATCACTCTCCACTCTGCTGGGTTTCCCGTCTTTTTTGCCTGCTTTTTCCCCTCTCTCTCTCTCTCTCTCTGCTCGTCGAGACTGTCCAGCTAGGCAAAGTAGGGTTTGCTCGCTGGCAGGCTGGCTTCCCGACCGAGAAGACGGTTTGTCGCCTAGCCAACAACTGGAGGTAACGCCGAAGCTTCCCTCTCAAGTTGTGGTAGCGGCTCTCGAGCCTCCCTACGCCGGGGATATAATGGCGAAGATTCAGGCGCACAGCACCGCCAAGCAAATAAACCAAATTCAAGACAAGCCTTATGTGATAACACAAAAGCAAGTGCAGCAGCAGCACTTCCAGAAGCTCAAGGTAAGAGGACAACGGACAAGATGAGAGAAAAGTGTCGGTGTCTCAACCATTTTGTTGCTCTGGGTTTACCGTCGAGAGTAGTGAAAGGAACGGTTGGCTAACGGTAGTTAGCTTACTGGGCTAATAATAAAAGTAATTCATCGCTGACCAGCACAAGACTGACATGTAGGTTTAGACGTGGAAGCTGTTTTTCTTCAACAAATGCGTAACTCGCACTCGGGGGACTCAGTTTGTTTTACTTTTTTATTTATTTTTCAGTATTTACGCCATCAGCGGCAGCTGCTGTGAGCAAACATTTAGTCTGAGCTCGGTTGTGGGAAGTTCCTTCTTGTTGGATTTTTTTCAGCCAGCTCGAACAAAGTGGAGGACGTAAGCCAGGCCAGCCAAGAAAAGGCTACTTCGCTTGATTAGCAGCTTCGTTTTCACATGTCTTTGTGGCTGCGGTGTTTTATTAAATCGGTTTGCTCCTGCCGACACAATACAGTTGGCCAGGAACCAGCGGGGACTGAACGTATTGTGTAAATGTGTATGCGGGTGGGTGTAGTTGGTGTTAGGGGACTTATTATGGCTAACATTAGCCGCAATAACC
The DNA here is from genome assembly GCF_003331165.1 of Xiphophorus hellerii. Classification (NCBI taxonomy): domain Eukaryota; kingdom Metazoa; phylum Chordata; class Actinopteri; order Cyprinodontiformes; family Poeciliidae; genus Xiphophorus; species Xiphophorus hellerii. Next base: position 14,406,212 of record NC_045680.1, read on the forward strand.
CTCTTTAGACTTGGTTACAAAGCTTTGCTTTTTTATTTCGAGGTAGTTTAGGTTTATCAACGTTTAATCAATGCTTTTTTTAAAACAAAAAATGCCTATTTGTTTAACATATTAATTTGGTTGGTTTCCAGCTTTCTAACATACCAACTATGCACAAGGTTATTCTGAGTGCTTTGCAAAAAAAATAAAGATTGCATTGCTGCTCGAGTTAAGCCATTACATATGAGAAATAAAGCAATAGAAATGCATATTTAAAACAAAAGCCTTAGTATGTCAGTTTCTTTACAAGACGTTTACAGTAAAATTACAGTATTTTTAGCCTTGATTTTACTTGGATTAAGTAAATGCATGGTCTTGTGAGTGATTAGTTTACAAAATCTATTGTAACAAACTATAGCATGCATCATAAATCAATAAACATGGGTATGATAACTGATAATCATTTCAAGTACAAACGCACAAAAAGAAAAAAACAAATATCATATCAGATGGTTGAGGTATTTTATTCCAATAGCAAATACAGGAATTAGAAGCTTTTCTTGATTTCTACAATAAACCATGTCTAACCATTTTCAGATATCTAAAAAGTATTTTAAAAGTAATGTGTTTTTAAAATGCTGGGAGTAAAGTTTTAAAGTTTTTAGTCAGTTGGAAATAGATTTTTCAGTATTTGAATTGTTGGTCACCAAAAGGGATAATTGTCTGACTCTAATTTTTATGTGAAAATAAATAAATGCCTCTAAACTGTCAGTGAAAGAGGTTTCTTTTATCTGTGAAAGTAGTTTATTTAGAAAAAACATTAGTAGAGTATAAAGTTGGCAGTTGGGCTATTGTATTCAATTATTATTAATTATTTAGCAGGAACTTGTACAGGACTTTTGAACTGAATAGTGGACCTGTTATTGCCTTTAACACCATAACGGATACAAGTATTTACATATTTTGGTTAATCTGAAAAGTATTATTAAAACTGTGCTGAGACTATTCTATAAGTGTTAAGCTATTCTGTACCATTTGCACACAATAGAATTCAAAGTGCAATAGAATTAAAAAAAGGAAAGTTTATTTTAAATTAACATGATTAGTACTAAATAATGGTTGAGAAAATGCACAAAATGTGAAAATGAACAAAACAAAAAAAATCAGATGGATATTAGAGATTTGTGTTTAAGATCTTTTGCTTGGATGAAAAAATGGTCTTGATCTTTTTACTCCTTTATTTGATGTTGGATCAACTGTCAAAAGACCTGCAATACATTCTTCTCTTGTTGCATTTCTTAGAGGAAAACAAAAATCATATTTGGTCAAAATAAGTGTTGGTACACAAGAAACAAAAAAATAGAAACTATCTTTATGAGCCAGAAAAAGCCTGATTGGTGCATCTGTAGTGGAGTCCATGGATCCTGGATGTCTCAGGTTTACAGCGAGGTGGTTTCAGAGGTGAGGAAAATGTAAACTGTAAATGCTGTCTCCCTTTTTAAACCTGGGAATGCTGAGTAAACGCGTCCTGGATGACCTGAGAGATCTCAAAGAGGCATATCTGAATTCTTTTTCTGGATTTTTAATATCAATCCTTAAAGTGCTGTGCTCACTGGGCTCTATTTTCTTTGTGTTGATCAGGATTCTAGCAGAACGATTTTAGATCAGAAGCAGTGAACACATCTAAAGAAACTGACTTTATTTGAACCCACTGGAATTAAAGCATTCTCGCAATCTTTTTATGGTTGTAGTTGGTTCATTTAATAAAATATGAGGTTTTTGAAATTTAATCTGAAAACATTTCTTGCAGTTTTTTAAAAATTAGTTCTGTGCCAATTGTCTATAACATCTGTCACATTCACTTCACCATTAGCACACATTTATATATTGTGACTATAATTTACACATCTGTTTAAGACTAATTGTGTTTTTCTCCCTTCTGCCTGTTTTTTCTGTATTTAGGTTGAAGATGCCTTGTCATATCTGGACCAAGTCAAAATTCGCTTTGCGAACGACCCTGGCATATATAATAAGTTTTTGGACATCATGAAAGAATTCAAGTCACAGAGGTATCACTGATGATACATCCAAATAGGTTAAACTTGTGTATTTTAAGCTTTAAATGTCATGTAGTTAACTTGTAATCGATGCAGTTCTTGTTTGTCTCCAGTGCTCTATGTCCAAGCAGGACTAATTTGACTAGTTAGGGTTTTTAGTTGACCTCAGCTTCTAGGGACATTGTTATTGTCACCAACTAAAAACTTTGGAAATCATTCATACAAAAAAAAGAAATCTGCAGTATGGACTCCAAATCTAATCTGCACTGGAAACTTAGCTTCTTCCTTGCCTCACTAGTTTTTCTGTCCATTCTTTGATATTGTCTTTTTGTGAAGGCTTCTTTATATGAAGCATTTATTATTTCCCACAACAGATGTTTGCAACAGTCTTTTTAGATAATGTTTAATCCTTAAATCATACCATCTGCTTTTATAAACAACTCAGTGTTGCAAATGACACTCAGTCTTTTTTAAGACAGCATGTATGTTAATCAAAATAATTAATATGAAATACGACTGTCAGCTTTCACGTCTTCTGGCATCTTTCCGGATGACAAAAGTTTAAAATGAGCTTTAAGGAATCTTAAGTGAAATCAAAAACTAAACAGTTTTGCAGGTAAAACACTTAATGTCTGGTTTACACGGCAAGATTTTAAGAGACCCCACACACGACAAAAGATCTTGGGTATAACAGATTTGGTTGCAAAGTCGGGGGTGTCAATCCACATGGCAGGATCGACACCCCTGCCATGAGTGAACCGATTTCACTTGCCAACATTCAGATTTCAGACGGGAAATCTCGCAAAATGTTTCAATGCGCAAACGCGAGTTCAGAGAAAACAAATATGGAAGAAGCAATGTTTAATAAACTAAAAAAGACATCCCTGATGTCTACTGGACTTTCTGGTGTGACATGGAAGGGTTTTAATCTTCTGTACTTCAGTTTCCCCTCCATATTTCCATCACCTTGCTTTCTGATTGGCTCCTTGTCACACTTCAATAAGGCCAAGACAATCCAACATGTTGAATATTCTCGATTTTTAGATCGGAGCAGTCCTAATGTCTTTCAGAGCAGACCAGGTCACTCTTACACACCACACACTGCAGGAATATCTCTTGAGATCATCTTATGAGTCATTACAATAATTGGGGCGTCCTTAAGATTGCTGGAAGTGGAAAATCAGGACATGAATTGGCATTAAAATCTTGCTGTGTGAGTTAGACAAAAATTAGAATGTTTCATACCGACTCTTTGCTTCTGTAACTGTCTATCAACTGACCTTGACTAAAGGTGATCAGTAAGTGCTTTGGCGCTTCTGTACTTTCCTGTTAGGATTTTAAATTATTGTTACCAGCTGTGGCCTAGTAATATTTACACATTATCATTTACATACAAGTTGCTTGCCTGACCAGCCTTCAGTCCCTTTTTTAAAGTTTCAATCAAATTCAGTTATTGTAACAGAGATGAATCTTCAATCACTTCAGTTTTCTTTAGCAGTATCTTGTAATATTGTATGATAAGCAGTGACTGCGAGAACTCTGGTTTACTGACAGCTTTAACGATCACCCAAATGTTGCATAAAGTCCAAAATCTGTAGTTGTGAGGAACGCTCATGTAAAAATACTGCTTCTCTGGCATATTGACAGAGCTGTTAGATGATTGCTTTCTTTGCTTAGTTACTTTGCTTGAATGTTAACACCCAAGAATCATCTGTTTGCTTTAGTGATAATCAATGGTTTTTTAGAAAGTGCCCTACTCTAATTATGTACCAGTTCATTTTAAAATAGATAATTTATCTTGACTATTTTAAACTAAACTATGCTTTTTAGAACCCATTTTTTTCATGTTTAGGAGAAGTTGATTATTATTGCCAGCTACATTATCATGTTTGTCTTATTTCTTAAATAGCATCGACACACCGGGGGTTATAAACAGAGTGTCACAACTATTTCATGGGCACCCAGACCTCGTTTTGGGCTTTAATGCCTTCCTGCCACCAGGCTACCGGATAGAGATCCCCAAGAATGGGATGGCTTTCCTTCAGTCGCCATTCACTACACAGGTAAGACATCCTTTATCTCCTAAAACCCCAAAGACATTATATGTCTGTAGTTTTGGCTCTGTACTCCTCTGTTAAAAGGTCCTTAATGTTTAAGTCCAGAGAACTTTTACATTTCTGGAAGGATTTGGGTGGGCTAAAGTAGAACTTACAGTAAAATGTTCCATGAAACTTTCCTTTTTAGGGGATAAAATAGGTAACAGGATTGAAGTGCCACCTCTTCCTACCTGTTAGGCATGAACAAGCTCTGTAAAAGTCACATAATCCTAAATGTGTTATATGTGACTCCCATATTCAACGTGTAGCAAACAATTAATGCATGAAAAGCTATTAATTTCAGATAGTTCAGTTTCATCCCTACTGGCTGCCAGAGGGTGGTGCTGAATGTTCCCTTTGCCCAGAAAATAATAAAACCAACAATCCTGACAATACAGATCATTTTAGGGGGTTTTAAACATCATTAATATGTTCAATTTCCTGAGGGAGTCTTCCCAAAGAATCAATAAAGTACAAGTCTAAGTCTAATAGGAATTTATTGTGACGATAATTGGAATTCTTATAAGAAATTTATCACAATAAATGATAAACAATGCAATAAATGCCCACCGTTACATAGCATACTCAATTATCGTTTTATATTTCTGCATGCTGAAGCTATGATTGTACTTCCTTTTCTCAGACTCCTAAATAAGCTACATTTTCATTTCTAAGCATAAAATAATGAATCTGATATAAACCTGTCATGTTATAATGTTATTGTCTCATCAAAAACATACCTGGAGTATTGCTCTCATTCTTTAATGCATGTCTGAGAAATCCTTGAATCTCTAGTGGCAGCCATTCAGGTTTGTAAAACACTTGAGGGAACGAAGCACCACCTTCCATGTGCAACTCTTCGCCAGAGCTGCAGTACCAAGCCGAACTTACAAAGCACCTCTTCCCGGTGCCTCTCCCACTCAGCTCCTTCAAACCAGCAGCAGCAATTAGTTAACACTTGGGGAACTGAGCGTCCGCTGCTCTTATTGAGCTACTTCTTAGTCCAGTGCTCTGATGAACGTTTGTAAACGCTTAATAGAGGAATGTTGACGTACTGAATATCGGAAAGAGCAGCAACTCTTTCCGACACAGAGGCCCAATTTAAAGACATTAAATTACAAAGTCAAATTTATTTTGTCATGTTTGATACATATAGGATTTTTCTAACAACTGAAGATGATGATTCATTTCTATTAATCTTTTCTGCAGGTGTCTCCCGGACAGCCTGCGAAGAGTCTGACCACTCCTGCAGTGGCTGCCACCTCAGGTAGTGTCCCTGCTGCTCATTCAGAAGCAGGACCAGCCCAAACCAGTGACACCAAGGCGGCCTCATCAGACAACCCAGCTTCAACCTCAGCAGGACCCTCAGAGCCTCCCAGCAAACTTTCTCTTCCCCTGATGAGCAAAGAGGGCCACAGTCAGGCCACCACCTCGTCTATCTCCCCCCCTGCTTCAGAGACGAGCCCCGTAGAGTTTGACAGTGCCATTAGCTACGTAAACAAGATTAAAAACCGTTTCCTGGACCACCCTGAGATTTATAGAGCCTTCCTAGAAATCCTTCATACATATCAGGTACCAAATATTAAGACATGTTGTGGTTACTGAGTGGCTGTATTTATTATCCTGTCCTCTTCCACCTCACAGATTTTAGCACTTACTGGTTGTTGTAAAACCTGACTACTGTTGCTCTGGTATTTCAGGAATTAATTATGTACTCTGTTACTTTGTGTTAATTTTTAAAACGGAACCAAACACAACTCATTCCAGAAAACTGAAGCACAACAACAGCTCAGCTAGTAGTAACCGTGATATGTAGCCGGACTAAAGTATTAAACTTTCCTCTGGTTCTACTCCTCCAAAACACCACAGAAGGAGCAGCTGGAGGTGAAGGAGAGTCGAGGCGGCCGAGGCAGCAGCGGGATGACCGAAGATGAGGTGTTTTCCAAAGTTGCCAGTCTCTTCAAGGGACAAGAGGACCTACTTGCTGAGTTCGGACAGTTCCTGCCTGATGCCAAGAGATCACTGGTAGGTCTAGCAAAAATAGACACAGATAAATACTAATCCACCGTTGAAGCAGATGGTAGCTTAATATTTTTTGATAGTTTTCACTTGTCTTTCCAGCATTATCATAGTTATTTTCAAATAATCTAAAAAATGTTGGTAGTTTTAACTTAAATTTGTTTTGCCGTTTTTCATTCATTTTTTTCTTTTTAAATTAAAATTTGTTCTTATTTTGTGTGTTGTAGTTCAGGCTAAGGAATTGATTAGTTAATTAGTTACAAAGAAATAAAGATTCATGCAGGACTGCAAACATCCATGCCCCGACTTTCAGCCTTTCCTCCAACACGTCAAAGAAAACGTCTCATGAATTTGGCTTATTGTTTGCTTTTACTACAAACCTTCAAGAGTTAATATTTAACAATGTACAGATTAAAAATAACTTTTAATTGTTGCCTAAAACCTTTGATCAATAACTGTTAAACTTCCTGCATGCAACAAAGCTGACTTGCATGCCAAAGGCAAATAGGCCAATTAAGTCATCAACATTATTTCCTAATGAAGTTATACTGTGAAGAAAGTTAAGTTATGTTTGATTTTATTTAGGTCTTTAAATTAGATCATAATTGTTTTAAAAATCTCTTTAAAAAGTGTTTAACCTCCTGAGACTGGCAGAATCCACTACTTTTTGATCTATTACATTTCCTGTATAATGTTAGCTTCTTTTGCACTTGTACTAAATATGTACTGGAAAAATGTTTACTGTACCATTTATTTGAAGAGTTTTGATTGAGCTCCTGGTTTTTGTTTCTGCTCCCTGTCATGTAGTTCACAGGGAGTTCCCTGACAGGAGGGAAAGAGCAGGTGAAAAAGTCAGAGGAAGAAGACCCGATAGCCAAACAGAACAAGAAGAGGCCCAGACCATTGCTGATGCATATGTCCCCACTGCTTAAGGTAAACTTTCTGTGCTGATGAAGTTCTCCTGGCGATTTACAAATTAATTGCTTTTTTTAATCTGTGAATGCTTAAAAAATGTTTCGTTTTACAAAAAATGGCAACACTGAAGCTGTAGCTCTAATATTCTTTCCAAAAGGCTGTGCAGCTTTTTATTCTGGCAACAAGTTTGGGAGGACATATTTACAAAATTTCCTGTTTTATACAGAGTTTACAGAAGTAACTGAGATGAGTTGAACAAAAAGCAGTAGGACACATTAAAGTTCAGTTGTCTTATTTTTACTCAGAAAAAGATGAAGTATCCCTGCGCCAAAGATCAGTCCTTTGCTTCTGTTGGGAAACATGGTGTCTTAAGAGAATTCTCCTTTTTTGATAAGGTAAGGTACCGGATTTCATGAGTTTTTGTTAGATTTTGTTTTGTTTTTTCTTCTCATTTGGCTGATCGGTTTTGCTTTTTTTATTTATGTATTAATTCTTTTAATTCTTTTTGTTACATCCCTATTTGTTCAGGTTCGTCGCCTGTTTAAAAGCCAGGAAGTGTATGAGAACTTCCTGCGATGCATTGCCTTGTTCAACCAAGAAGTGGTTTCTGGGGCAGAGCTGCTACAACTAGTGACTCCATTCCTGGGGTGAGTGGCTAAAAATATAGATAAATAAAATTGGAAGATAAGAAAGATGCCCACTATCCAAGTGTTGATGTATTTTAAAAAATGTAGCCCGTTTTTACAACAGATGCAACTTAGAACTAAACATAATTATATCTATAAATTAACTTTCACACTGTGATATTCATACTTTGTAAATTTGCATAAACTTAATTTAGAGGACTGTGATGACTATCGTTGGATAATTAAAATCCTGTCATATCTAGAATGTTTTCAGTCCTTCATCTCAACTTCTCTCTCCATATATGACATCTTACAGGAAGTTTCCTGAGCTGTACTCTCAGTTCAAGTCATTTCTGGGGGACAAAGAGCTCTCTCATGCTGTGTCGGGGCTCGCTGATCGTTACATGGAAGGAGGAGGGGGCAGAGAAGTGGATTATGCCTCTTGTAAACGCCTGGGTTCGAGCTACAGAGCATTGCCCAAGACCTATCAGCAGCCAAAATGCAGTGGGCGCACTGCTCTTTGCAAAGAGGTACAATCAGAAGTCGTCATAGTTTTATTCTGTTTAATTCTTCTTTTTCTCACATAAAATATTGTAAATTCTGATTAAATACCGTTTGCAAGTGCAAATCTTTGATTATAGATTAATAATCTTTTCTATCTGTGCATGTTCAGGTCTTAAATGACACCTGGGTTTCATTCCCCTCCTGGTCGGAGGACTCGACCTTTGTTAGCTCAAAGAAGACTCCATATGAAGAGCAACTGCATCGCTGTGAGGATGAAAGATTTGAGGTGACCATAATATTTATTGTAAAATGTTTTAGTTTTTTTAAATGGAGCATTTGAGTTTTATCTATTTGCAGGATAGATATTTTGAAAGATCTCAATATTAACTCCATGGTTGCAAAACATATGACTGTGTCTCATCTAAATGCTCCGTCTGTCACATTTTGTCACACTTGTAGTTGGACGTTGTGCTGGAGACGAATTTGGCCACCATCAGGGTGTTGGAGAGCGTACAGAAGAAGCTGTCTCGCCTGTCACCAGAGGACCAGGAAAGATTCAGATTAGATGACTGCCTGGGTGGCACCTCTGAGGTCATCCAGCGCCGTGCTGTCTATCGTATCTATGGCGACAAGGCCCCTGAGATCATAGAGGGACTGAAGAAGAGTCCCGCTACCGCTGTGCCTGTGGTGCTTAAGAGGTTTGTCTTTTTATATTCTAACTTCAAGGTTTTTTTTTTTACTAATCTTTTCTAAAAGTTCAACATCTTCTACAGCAACATGCATTGTAACTCACATTGTAGGATTGTTATCTACGCTAATGAACATCTCAAACTCTAAGTTTTACGGTTTTGGATGTTTGTACTACATGCTGTGGGAGCTTGAATCAACTTAAGTGCTGATTTGTAATATTTTTATGTTGGTGCCAAGTAGAGCTGTGCAATATCTCAATCACTAAGGACTTCTTGTATAAAATATTTGGTAAGATACTATATACTTTCTGACTATAACGCTGTGCATTATAATAGGCCTGTTGAAAGGACTGCAACTGATTTTAAGCGACCCCTGATGTGTATCTTAAGTGACTGAGATCCTGTAACTTAGAGAGTGTGGTTGGGACTTAATTATTCTTTGCATAATTTTAAAAATATTATTATATTATTATTTTTTGTAATACATGAAAACAATCAACTACAAAGAAAAATGGCCAGGTCCAAAACTATCTGTCTGATTTTTTTCTTTGGGAGAATATGGAGAAATCTCTGTCTAAACGCTTTAAGTATCAGTCCTAACTCAAAACAACTCTGCATTTGTTCTGTTCTCTTGTATGGAGAACTGAAAACCCATAGCAAAAATTTTCCAAATGCTTTAATATCTGGTTGCACACCTAATATTTATTACTGTGTGTTTCATACAATGCATCACTGTTATGTTTTTCACTATTCAGGTTGAAAGCGAAGGAAGAGGAGTGGAGAGAGGCCCAGCAGGGTTTCAACAAGATTTGGAGAGAGCAGTATGAGAAAGCCTACCTGAAGTCCCTGGACCACCAAGGAGTGAACTTCAAGCAGAATGACATGAAGGCCCTGCGGTCAAAAAGTCTCCTCAATGAGATTGAAAGCATCTATGATGAGGTAAACCCCCTGAGGTCTTGATTAACGTTTAAAGAAACATCCAACAGACTTGTTTTGTTTACATTTTTGAGGATGACTGACTTATTGTTTATTTTAAAGTTGACTGACTTCTTATTATTGTTTATTTTAAAGTTGAGCTTTCCCACTAGTTTTTTCCTACACATAAGATGAAAAATCATCATTTAGGAAATTATCACTACGCGTCTTTAATTAACCCTCCTGTTATGTTCCGGGTCAAATTGACCCGTTTTAAAATTTACAAATTAACCCTCCTGTTATGTTCGTTTCTAGGGTACAGCAAAAATGTTCGTGGGTCAATTTGACCCAGGGAGTGTTTAATCATGCAATAGTGTCAGAAACCAAAAAATTCCTCCAAAACATTTTTGTATCTGATTATTAACTCCAATACTAACCATTTCAATCAATATTTGTGCAATGATGTTTTATTATTTCTCAGAAATTAAGGATCAATGACGACAACCTGCTCATTTACTCATTTGGACATAAAAAATGGAATTTAGATTTTTAATGTCCAATGAAAAAAACCTAGACACAAAAAAACAATAATTTCCTTGAAGTTGACCTTTGGTAAATTATTTTATATTATACTTTTTTTTTTTTTACCAAAGGGTGATCTTTATAATTGAACTTGAGACACACATACTGTTCTGGGTCAAATTGACCCGCTGATTAAAATCAAGATAAATGAGTCATGCAGAGAGTATTTATGTTTTTCTCCACTTCTGCTGAGTGTCCACTCAGTGTGGGTGGAGTTTGTCCACAGGAACAGAAAAGATTCCCGTCAAAGGTTGTGTGAACACCTGCTTTCTCGCAGTTTCCTAGTGAAGTAAAGAGAATAGTGAGAAAGTGGGCTTGTGTGTGTGTGGTTGCGTGTGTTTGTGTGTGAGTGTGTGTGTGGTGAAATATGGTTCATAACTGCAAGGAAACATATAGAATTGGACATTATAAAATCTTTTTTTGCACTTTAACCTGACTGCCGGGTCAAATTGACCCGAACAGTATCGATGTAAAAAGTAGACCTAGGGTTTGGTACAAATGTGTAAAATGAATAAATTTTCAACTTATGTCTAGAGTGCACCTATTAAGACAAATAGAAAACGTTTCATGCAAAAAAAATGCTTCTATTTCTTTTTTTTTTAAAACCATGGCTCTTGAATGCAAGTGATAATTTCAGACATGAAACTTCACAGCCATGTAACTGAACTTCTTGATGGTTTTATTATTTTCTATTCTTTCCGTACACTTGGTTAGAGCAACTTAATAATAAAAAAGGGGAAAACTGGGCTGTTTTCCATCCATCCATTTTCGAACACCCTTGTCCCTACTGGGGTCGGGAGAGGTGCTGCTGCCCATCTCCAGCTAACGTTCCTGGAAACAACAATCACACACACACACACACACACCTAAGGAGAATTTAGAATCAATTAATTTTAATTAACCTAACAGTCATGTTTTTGGACTGTGGGAGGAAGCCGGAGTCCCCGGAGAGAACCCACGCATGCACAGGGAGAACATGCAAACTTCATGCAGAAAGACCCCGGGCTGGGAATCGAACCCAGGACCTTCTTGCTGCAAGGCAACAGTGCTACCAACTGCATCACTGTGCAGACTGGGCTGTTTTATTTTCACAAATTTATCACACATATGAAACCTGTTATAAACACACTGCAAAAACACAAAATCTTACAAGTATTTTTAGTTTCTTGTGCAAATGTACAAGAAATATAAGTATTATACATAGAGATGCATAATACTTTAAATAATCTAAAACTAACATACAAGTAAATTTTCAGCAAGATAAAGGAGCTTGTTTTAAGTCTATAATGTCTTAATATTAGTAAAGTAAGTAGTAGTTCAATTGGCAGATTATTTTACTTGGGAATAATGTCGTTAGAAGGGAAATAATCTGACAGTGGAACTGGCACTTGTTTGATTATTTTTAAATCAATATTAAGTAATTATTGACATAAAACAAGCTTCTATGTCGTCCTGAAAGGTCACTTGTAAGTTAGTTTTGCCTTGTTTCAAGTGTACTTATTTGTGTACTTTGTGTTTTTGCAGTGCACCTCTTTTATCTTCCTCACTAGCTCTTTATTGAACTCCTTTTCCTTCTTTCCAGCGTCAGGAGCAGAGCACAGAAGAAGGAGGCGTTGGTCATCAGAGCCGTAATGGTTCGGGCTCGGCATCCTCCAGCGAGCCTCACATGATGTTCACATATGAGGACAAGCAGATCCTGGAAGACGCCGCTTCCCTCATCATCTACCACGTTAAACGGCAGCCCACCATCCACAAGGACGACAAGGACCACATTAAGCGCATCATCCAGCACTTTGTTCCCGACCTCTTCTTCTCTCGCCGCGGTGAGCTCAGTGATACAGAAGAATGGACCGATGAGGAGGCGGAGCCTGAGGATGGGGCAGAAAGAGGGGGCGGAGCCTCTGCACCACCAACAGCAGCAGCTGGAGGAGGAAGCGGCCATCCGAACAATGCGTCAGGGGGATCAGCAGCAGCAGCAACAACCACCACAGGAAGTCAACCTCCATTACAGCCAGCTCAGAACCAGAACCAGTCCCAACTGCAGCAGCAACTCAACGGTGAGTCCAGGAGGAGGCGCTGCAGTCCATCTCAGCCTACTGACACTGAGCCCTCCAGCACATCCAGTAGCACGAACCAACCTACAGTGACGGCTTCCTCCACCCCTGGCTCTACTCCCATGGAGGCGAGCTCCAGCGCCGTGGGAGAAAAAGTGGACCTCCGCGACCCTGAAGCAGAACACCAGAAGGAGCTGGATGGTGTCTATAACCTCTTCTTTGTAAACAACAACTGGTATTTCTTTTTGCGGCTGCACCAGACTCTGTGTTCGCGGCTGCTGCGGGTTTACCGGCAAGCTGAACGGCAGCTGCTGGAGCACCGAGCGGAGCAGAACCGGGAGAGGCTGCTGATGGCGGATGGGAGGAGGGAGAAGGCGTGCGACCTGGCCATGGAGCTTCGCCTCAAACAGCCCAGTAAGTATTTGTCAGTGCAAGGAGCAGGTTAGGACTACTCTTTGCTGATTTATCAGCACCAATTTCTTTAGTTATGGGAGATTAATGATCGGCTGATACTTGCATGTGAAATTGATCTTATTCCCTGATGTTATGTACCTCAGCAAAGGTCTAAAAATCAACCAGTGTCCTTTTCTGCTCCCCTATGAGAGAGGCTTGACTGTTAGCCCCACCCACTAGGTCATGTTGCACGTTCGCAGTTAACAATAGTCACCCCAACTTAGAAACTTTCTTGCTATATTTAGCAACATTTCAGACCAAAAAAATGGTATTGGGCAAAATTGGAATCGGCAGGTCAAGTTTTTTAAAAAGCTGTAATCTGGGACCGGCCAGAAAACTGCAATCAGTGCACTCCTAGTTAGGGCTTACGCGTGACTCAAACTTGAGTAGCTGTTTCTATTTGTTCTTATAAAATCCTTTACCTAAACAGCATTAGCCACGCTTGATGTAAAGAAAAATTGAATCTAATAAACTCTGAATCTAAAGGTAGGTTTGAATCAGATTTCCTGCTGTTCATGTGATCATATGATGGCAGACGATGCAGTCTGGAAATGATTGGGATTTAATTTAGGTCATTTCCAGATCTGAAAGGATGAAAGATCTTTATTCCCTGTCCCTTGTACCAGATTATGCATCTTTTTCTGTTGTTAAAAATATAAATATGTGCGTATCTAGCCTAGAAGGCCTAATTGAACCTTTCTGTTTGTGCTTTAAAAATGGGTTAAAAAGACTGAAGACTGGGAGTTTAAGCGTGAAAAGGCATGTATCCTACATAGAGATGCATAAATAACATTGATATCACCCAGTAATTTTTTAACAAATCTGTATTGGTACGATAAACTGGGCTGATATTCACATCAATATTTATGTCACTGTTAATATGGTTGCCATTTATTTCTGGAGGGAGAGGATGTTGGTCATGTGGTCTTTGTTTGGTCATGTGACGGTGATGCAGTGCAGGATCAGTGGTTTGGTTGTTTTTTTTCCAAGGTATCAAATTGGTAGTGAAATATTGCCTATAAGTGATATTTTTTATTGGCCATAACATCAATATTAATATTGAATACCAATATCTGCTCAATTCTTCCTATTTGTGCATCCCTAACCTTAAAATGTGTGTGGAAGCTGAGAGTAAGTAGTTAAATGGAGCTTCACACTTGTTCTGTTTGACTTGTTTGTGTTCAGAAAGTGAAAGTCAGACTCCAGTCTGTTGTTAAAATAATCTGTTAATCATACAAGTTTCAGAATTGCGCATTTGTTGCAGTGTCAGTTGAGCAATGTATCTAGTAGTCACCATTTATAGACCGACTTGTCTCTCTAAATTAATTGAGGTCAAATGTACAGGTGGGGCTGCGTTGACCATGACAGGCGATTTGCTTACTCTTGTTCACCCTGCTGCAATATTTTGAGAAAAGCAAGACTGTAAGTAGTGATGAGCTGCTAGCAGACCAGGAGGTGAAAATTGTTGTTGGATTATAGAGAACAGAGATAGTCTCTGGATGTTTGGAACTGGATCAGATAGGTCAAAGGGTAAAGCGATAACAGATTTTACTGTTGATAAATCTGAATCCATAGCTTAACATTTGTTACAGCTGAGCTAACCACTGGTGCTCTGTTACTCTGGGAACATGCAACGCTTAAACCTTGCTTCCTGTCCATTAATATTCACATATGATGGTGGACATGGAAGATAATTTAAAGTTAAATTCTTTCCAGCAAAACATTTTTCTTGTTTAATTTAAGGAGTTTTCCAAACCCTTCCTGCTGCCTCTAACTCAAAGCACCAACTCTGTCTGTTCAGCGATTGGGAAAACCTCCATCTGCTTGCTCCCTACTTCAGGCAAACTGGACAATAAATTGAGTACAACTAAATACTAGTACTAGTAGAAATTTCCTTTTAAGGTTTTTGAAATGACAAAAGTTAGAGCTGTTCATGAAATGGTGCCTTAAAATAAAGTGTAGTTCCTGTAATAGGAAAAAAATACCTAGTTAAATCTGAAGATCTGTTTTAAAACCACCCCAGAATAGATTTGCATATCTGTAAATGTCAACCTTGCAGAACACACACAGCTCTGGGTTTCAGATACACGCCGACTTCTACCGGGAGGGAAATGACTAAGCTGCTCTTTAACAAAACGGTGTGAAAACCTGTAACATCACCTCTTTGTCCACAGGCGAGGTGGAGTTAGAGGAGTACTATCCAGCCTTCCTGGACATGGTGCGCAGTCTCCTGGACGGCAACTTGGACTCCACACAGTATGAAGACACGCTGAGAGAGATGTTCACCATCCACGCCTACATCGGCTTCACCATCGACAAGGTCATCCACAACATCATCCGGCAGGTGATTATGCTTCGCCTCTATCTTTTAGCTTGGTCTTGTTCCACTTTGAGGCAGTTGTTCTGTAACCATTCTCCTCTGCCCTCAGCTGCAGCACCTTGTGAGCGACGAAGTGTGTCTGCAAGTGGTGGATCTTTATCTGGCTGAGAGGAAGAGAGGGGCGGCAGGCGGGAACCTGTCCTCCCAGTGCGTCAGAGCAGCTTGGGAGACAAGCTACCAGTGGAAGGCTGAGAGGATCATGGCTGAAGAGAACTGCTTCAAGGTGAGCAGAGTGCTGCTACAGTTAGAGCTAGATAACCCTGAGTGAAACTACAGCAGATTAAAAGTTTTCATTAACAGGCCTTCTTTACTCAAATACCCATAAATACTGCAACAAACTGAATTCAGAAATGGAGTATGCCTGTCTGCAATATATTTTCAGTGTAAATAAAGCCGTGTTGTGTATTCCTCTGAGGCTGGTGGGAAAACTTTTTTTTTTTGTTGTTGATTTTTGCCTCTGGCTGAACCTCTAAGGTCATCGACGTCCAATTGGGAGGTGAATGTCCACCCCAGTCTCAGATCCATAGTAGTTTTTATCGACTTTTCTTTCAGTATTGAACTCTATTCATCTCCAATGGCTCTTACATCAACTTTGGTCACTTTCCTGTCTTTGCTGATGAAAAGCATCCCCACATCATGATTCTGCCACCTATTGTTTAACTTTAAAGATGGTCTGTTCAGGGTTAGTTTTGTCCAAAAAATTTGTATTGGAACATCTTGTTCTCCATGTTTGTTGTGTCGCCCCACACGGCCTCTCCACAGTTTCATCCCTGACCTGTTAGCTGCATTTTCCAACTGAGTCTAAATCACACACAAGTGAACTCTACATGCACTGTGATGCAAAGCCGACTTTTCTTTGTGCATAAATATGACCGATATCTGTCTTTTTCCAGGCAGTCTGAACGGCCCAATTCTGATCTCTTCACCCCCTGAAAAACCTCATTTGTGCCGCTTCTGTGTGAGCTACTTATTCGGATATGGATCTGATAGTTTTAAAAGCATCTGCAGTCTGAGCGGTCATCTCGCATTTTTTATGAGTTTTACATCATTGATGTGAGACATCAATGCCTCGGAAAAAGCCAGAAGCGGCAAATCAGCCCATAAATAATGGCTGAAAATTATAATTATGAACTAATGAAAGAAGTCTGTGTCAGTGAAGCGCATCACGATCCCACCACTCCTGGTCCAACCACACATCCAATCAAACTTCTCTGCAGTAGCTCAGTGCTGCACAAAAGGCTAGCACTGTTGTTTGTGCTTTCTTTTTATTAGTTTCCTTTGTGCTGTTATGATTTGGGGACAATACTGCCAGCTCTGAGTAACTTTAAAATTGATCCATAGATGGCAGCATCCATTATTACCTCCATAAACACCGTGCTACTGTGATGTCAACCGTGATGATTTCAGCAAAAAATAATTCTGTTGTCCGTTGCCTTGTTTGCCGTTTTTGCGTCTGTCCGATTTATTTACAATCTTATTAATTACTCAAAATTAATGCAGTGAACTCTGGGTCTGAACACATTTATTATTTTAATGTTAAAATAATAAATGTGTTTTTATCATTTTTCCGTTTTTTTCTCCCCTCCATTCGTTTCTTGTCTGTTTCTTTCTTCTTCTTTCCGTTTATGTTTTCCTCCCATCTACCTGCCATAAATTGAAATAATAAATATACAAGAATGAAAATGAGCTCTTATTAGTCTGGAGCAGTATGCAGTGTTATAGAAGAGTTGTAACCCTGTTAACATTAACTCATGTCTGCAGCACTGAATTAGTGAAAAGCCTTTCAGCTGGGACGGTTACGAAGGTTTAAATAGCTCAGAGGTTGTTACCGTCACAGTGGCTGAGCAACCTCTGCAGGAGCAATTCTGTTGTAAACAAATGAAAACGCATCGTCCAGCAGGGCAACGGGGATGGATGAGGTCCTTACAAAAAGGAGAATTTAAATGTTAAAGTTTACTGAAGCATTTTTGAATCGTCTTCTTACTCGGATTTATAATCTCTTGTTTGTCTCAGGTCATGTTTATCCAAAATAAAGGCCAGGTGACGATGACCCTCGAGCTGCTGGACACCGAGGAAGCTCAGGCTGATGATCCGTTAGATGTTCAGGTAGTCATGCTAATGGATAAACTTGTTTACCCACAGAAAAACAATCCATCTGAAGTTAATGATTAAACATGTGACTCTTGTTTCCATCAGTGCCTGTCGAGCTACATGGAGCAGTTTGTTGGGACAGAGTCCAGTTTGTGCTCCCAGGCAGAAGGTTACTTCTTCAAGCCTGTGTTCCTGCCCAGGTAGGAGCTCCAGAAAAGCACAGGATGTGTTTATTCCACTGCAGAGTATTTCCCTTCTGGTTTGTTGAATAGTTACCAGTAGATAGTTTAACGATTGGCATGGCTTGTTCCTCATACTTATCTGGGGATTAAAGCAGTTCAACTCTTTTTTTTTTTTTTAGCCAAAAGGTCTGCTACTTGTGACTAAAAAGTCTACATCAGGATGCGCTTTAAAATGTCTTACTTTTATACATACTACCAGGAATCTACATGTTTTTATCTTACAATTTGGCTGGGAAGCATCGAAACGCTCTGTTTCGTGTATTTGACACTAAAATGTAATTAATGCAACATTGTGAACATTTAAGCGATTGAACAGCTGCGTGAACAGTGAGCATTATACAAACCAACTTTGTTTTAAGTCTTCATAAATGTGTTTTGTTGGAAAGGAACCTGCGGCGTTTCCGGCGCTGGCAGGTGCGGCAGGTGGAGGCGATGCGCTGCAGGAGAGAGTGGCAGCGGCAGCTGGCCGTGGAGAACGCCGGCAGTCTGGAGTGTAGGTTCAAACTCAACACTCACAAGATGGTGTTTGTCATGAACTCTGAGGACTACATGTACCGCCGCGGCGCGCTGGTAAAGGCCAGGAAGGTAGGCGCTGCTCCTCACCTTACATACTGCAGACGTCTAATTTACACAGACATGCTGAAGACCCTTTGACCTGTTTCAGCTGCACAGCTTGGTTCTCCTGAAAGGTCCCACCCACTTGCTAGAAGATGTCTGTGTTGAGGTGTCAAAATATTACATTTGAGATACAACTGTTGTTTTTTCTATTCTTCTGAAGTACTTCCTGCTTACATTAGTTGATTATATGATTGGCCCAAAAGTTTAAACAAAACTAGGTTTGAAATGATTTAAGTGACATAAATAACTCGCTGTCATTTATTTAATGTAACTACATATATTCAAACAATTATTTAATGGAAAACCCCCCATTGCATCAGGTCTATATACCTTCATATTTCTGTCCTTTTATTAACTCGTTCATTCATGCATCTATCCAAGTATTTGTCATCAATCTCTTCCTCGTCGTCTTGGTGATTTTGGAAGATCTCTC
Organism: Xiphophorus hellerii; assembly: GCF_003331165.1. Taxonomy (NCBI): domain Eukaryota; kingdom Metazoa; phylum Chordata; class Actinopteri; order Cyprinodontiformes; family Poeciliidae; genus Xiphophorus; species Xiphophorus hellerii. Next base: position 14,424,865 of record NC_045680.1, read on the forward strand.
ATTTAGAAACTGTAAAGATGTTCCTTGGTAAACGATTTTACCTTTAAGTTCTAACGTCATTCCCTCATCAAAAACATCCCTGGTAAAAAGGTTGTTAAAGGCTAATAGAAGGGGGATGTTGTGACGACTTCCTGAAGGTGGAGTTTCAGAAAGAGCAGGAGTTTTTAAAGAAACAGGGGCCCAATTTTAAGGCTTTATATGATTAAGTCAAATTTCTTCATATTTGATATATGTGGCATGTTTTTTTTTTAACAACTGAAGGTAACGCTGTTACTTGATTATTCTGTAAAACACACAATACTGCCCCTTTAAAAAACTGAGCAGAAGCTGTGGAGGTTTGACCTGAACACTGTGAAGGACGCTGACCGTCTTCCTGCTCTCCTACAGTCGCAGCACCAAGTCGCAGCGTGCCAACACGAACGCTTCGACAAGTGGCACCAAAGCTGGCTGGCCAATCATGTCCCGGCCTCGGCCGAGCGCTCGGTGCAGAACTGGCTGATGGGTGAGGAAGAGGAGGACTTCATACCCTGCAAGACCACCTGCCTGTCCACCGAGCTGAAAGGACAGGCGGTCAACAGATACCAGGTTCATTACAGCAGTAGCAAAGCCCCGTCCTCTCCGTGAAGATCAGCAGGTCGCGCCCTCACAGGTAAATGCATGGACTTACAGGACATCTGCACACTAAACAGACATGAACAGCTACAGTCCCATTTCTCCGCCTCCCTCCCACATGTTCACTCATGGATGAATAAAACTGGCAGAAACACTGCGAGTCGGTGAGTGAGCATGCAGAGCGAGGACGAGGACCAACAGACTGAAGTAATCAATGAAAGCGAACAGTTTCTGACTGATGCGATCGGTCGGACGCAACTGCACAAACAGAGCTCATCTGCAGCAGATCTATCATCCCGTCTCCTCTGGCGGCTCTAGAGTTCACAGGACTGATGATTGATCAGCGAGAGATCATGGAGTTTGTTTCAGAAATGTGAATGTCTTCTTTTTTTTTTTTTTTTAAATGTTGAGTGTAGTTTTTAGCTTCTGAAGCCAGAGAGCCTTCTGCCTGTTGGTTGATTCATGCGTGTTTATATGGAGAGATAATGGTAAATGTTTGTGTGTATGTGTATCCTGCTCTCTACATTTTGTCTGTGAGTCCAGAACAGGCTTTATAACTATAGTATCTACATTATTACTGTATGTGCATATATACAGGGATCCTGTATTTTTATATATGCATCTACACAAGTCGATACATCAGAAGATCATGTGATTCCTGAAAGTATTTGTTGTCGGCCAACCTTGATGTTTGTGCTTTTCTTCTTTTTTTTATTTTTGTATTCTTCCTTTTTGTGTTGTAGCTAAATGAATTATCACCGGGGCAACAAGGAGTGCTTAAATTTAATGGGTTTAATATTAATGAAACAGTCTAAGTACTATTCATGATTTCACAAAACATTTCTTTTGCATTGTTCTCTTTTGCATACTGACATTGAAAATAAAAGCAAAGTATCATCAGTGTTAAAAAGAATGTATAATGTTTATCTTGTATCAGTTATCAGATAATAAACAACCTAGTTGTGACCTTCTTAGACTTGGACTGACGGGTTGTTTGTTGCTCCAGATATTCATCAGTTTGAATGTCACAAAGGAGCTGCAGGACTAACATGAGATATCGCAGCTGCACTCAAACGTATCATAAAGTACATTATTAGCTTTACTGTACGTCACACATCATACAAACCCAACAGATTTAAAGTCCAATTAATGATTTTACCTTCAGTTATGAAGCAAAGTCTTTTTAAAATACCACATTTTAGTGTTATATTTCTAAATTAGACATTTATTCTTATCAATATATTGAATGAAGGGTGACTGAGAACATTTTTAACAAGATTAATGCAAAACAAAGGGGTGAGTGTGATACAGAGCTATAGACTTGGGCTCTGACTTTAAATAGGAACTGATCATGACAGGTTTTGTCATGATCCTGAAGATTAATTATGAGGAGCTGATTAAAACCGGATAATCTTTAAAGTCTGCAGAACTTTTTCACAGGCAGTTGAATAATTATTTTAGATTACCAGACCGTAACACGGCTGTTAAAAATAAATAATTTCTGAAGCAGGACAGATGTGACAGACTGAACATGGGAACATTTCTCATGTCTGTTGCTTTTGCATTCATCTTCATTTTTTTCCATTTGTTCAAAGCAGAATATTGCTGCGTTAGTAGTGAATAATGTCTGGAAGATATTCTGGAGCTGCTTTGCTTCCTCTGGCACAAATGAAGCAAGGCATGTTGATGGAAAGCTGGTTTCAAAGAAGCACGAGCAAGTCACAGATGTCTGTGAGGAACCTGAAGCTTCAAACCGGAAAATGATCTAAAAACCACCAAGGTTTCAGATTACATCCTAATTGCCTGATTTTAATGTCATTTAAAAATATCAGTATTGTTAACTGAATGGAGGAGAATGGCTTTGCTGCCTCAGGATTTCTGCCAGAAGCTGCTATCTGACCAGGAATAGTTTGTAGTGGGTCATAAAAGGAAGGAGGACAATAAGAACTAAAGATACTGGTCATGAAGGGGATACTAAGCCCTTCCTCCTGGCTCTGATTGGTTGTCTTTTGTAGCACTGGGAGGAGGCAAATTGAACAAGTTTTTTTTTTTTCACAAATTAATTTTATGTCACAACATAGGGACAGTTTTAAGAAATATGCAAACATCCTTTTATTAAAGCTCAGGTTGCAACTTTAAAGGTGGAATTTTATGTTAAGCTTGGAGAAAAGTAATTTTGTCAAACTTAATTTGCAGCAAATGTTGACTTTAGATGCATTTATTAAATCTACTGGAATATGAGTGGATATTTTTAATATTGGGGACAAAACAAACTCCTGTTTGGGACATCTCTAACATTAATTGGGCTTGGTCTTCTCTCCACCAAAAAGCTGTTTTCAGGCGATACGGGGTGAGTAACTTCTATAAATACAAGGAATGAAGGAAAAAAATGTCACCAATCTGTAAATCCTGCCAACCAGTCAGCCTAAAGAGGAAGAATGCTGAAGAATTGGCTTTGAACTGGACTGAAACATACCACACAGACCTTAAAAACAAACACAGGCGGTCACAAAGAGGAAACCAACACACTCTAAAGTACCTATGAATCAGGCAAAAGGTCGGTCAGAGCTGAAGCGACACACCACTGAAACTGAAAATGTCCCTAGGCAGAGTTTCTCATCTGATGGAGAATAAAAACAGAAGGTGAAAGAAGGGTCAAGAGGCAGAGTGAGTTTTAAAAATAATCATGGTTTATAAAACCCAGATATGACAGGATCACCAAAGTGTTTACAGAAATACAAAGACCATGAGAAAAACCATCATAGAACATTGGTAAACACTCAACATGTACAAACTACTCTGTAAAAGCAACTCGGGGAGAAATGTTGAGACATTTTCTCTTAAAATCACATTTAGTTTCTTGTTTTTCTTAAAGTTATCAAAGCAGAACATCCATCTACCAAACTACGGGTACTAGCACGTTCAAATAGTTCAGAGAAAGGGTACAAACGACATCAATCGGGGAGTGAGGGGTGCACACATTTAAGCACTTTTACACCATGAAGGTTTCAGCAAGCAGTGGGTAAGAAAAAAAACAAAATCAGAAAACGGGATGTCAGGGTTTTTCACCATCATCTCATCAAACACGAAACTGTACAAAATAACCCTGTTTTCAGCTTCTATGAACAGACACAGGTCATCTAAACTGATCTGGGATCAGTTTACCGACTTCTGCTTGGACCACAGTCTGTCCCTGGGCTGAACTGAAATGTGTCAAAGTGCTTCTGTCTGCAGGACAGTCACCAACAACAGATGTCACAAACGTTTTCATGCACTTTCACAAATGTACAAACAGCATAACAGCCTCAGGAATCTGCCCCCGGACCCCCGCCGTGAGGCTTTTAGATTTAAAGAAACCACCAACAAGATACAGCGAAACATCAGTTCTTCTTCTTACAAACACGTTTCAACAGCTTTACACAGGCAGAGGAAAAATCAAAATAAGAGTGCAGGATTGCATACAATCAACAAAAAACTCCTCTTTGCCTAAAAAATACTGCTTGTCCAGGAGCACAAATGGCTGCAAATAAAAATTCATCATTGTCGGTGTGTGCAAATATTACTAATATAAACACTATGTTGAATAAATTAAGAGCTCTGTACAAAGTAAAAACAAGAGCAGCATGCAGGCAAGACGACATAACCTTTATACAAAACTGTCTGACAAGAGAGACGATGTGAGCTGTCAGCGTGTGTGTGAATGTCTGTTGCAGTGTCTGTGCAGAGTATCAATGTGGACAGAGAGGTTTTCCACCCTTTAAACTTTCCAGTTCACATTAAGATCGGATGGGAGTATAAGCGACTAGAAAACACGCGTCAAGTTTTCTAGGACAACCAGGGCTTGTTACTAGAGGAAGGAACTCACTTAAAAATTCTGGTAACATATTTGAGCAAAGCCAGCAGAGAAATAAGAGCAGACATCAGCACATTTATCTGAAGAAACCACAACACCTGAAGTCAAACAGGCGAGGCCACACTGAAGATCAAAAACATAAATGGAGCGTAGAATGATAGAAGTCTGACAATCAGCAAATAGTTCATTCACAGAAATAATAATTTTAAAAAAAGCCTCTGAATTTATTCAAAAGTCAACATAAGGGGTAATCTGGCAACAGAGAGAAATCCTAGTTTCCATCAGAACCCTGGTGCCGTGATCACAGAAATCAAAGCACGCACAAACATTTCTAGAAATGTTTCTGTTTGTAAGCAGAAACCAATTCAGCAAGAAGCTTTCATTTAAACTGCTACAAAGACTTCAGTCCTAAAACTATACAACGTATTCATCTCTGGACAGTAACCACAGCGCATGAAAATTATATTGTTTCCGTTTTTAGCTGATTAGCGTCACCTTTAATTCCCGTTTCTGCAAATTAGAACATCAGTGAAACTCATTTATTTATGCAGCTAACCAACTGTTTCATGGCAGATGTAAAGTTAATGGTGTGGGGAAGAACAGCCATACACAAGTACATTGATGGAAAGTTGAGTGGAAAGAAAAGGTATGATTGTGTAATTAATGCCACACACAGAAGGACTCTGGCAAACTCTGAACACTCCTGAACAAGAGACATCAAAATCACCTTAACTTGAATAAAGAGAAAAATAAAGACCTGCTGTTCAAAGTTCAAAGTTCAAATGAAACCAGGTGGAGCCGCACAGAATTCAACCATTTACCAGAACATTTTAGATCAAATCATGTTTCAATCTTTCTCGAGATGGTGATTTCATTTTCCGCATTGCCAAAGGTATCTAAGGTATCAATACCTACATTAATGACCATAATATCAATGACTAACCATGACTGGCCAGCAAAAACTGAACCTAATAGAGAAGCTATTTATTACCTAGAGGAAAACGAGATACCAAAGACAATACAAACAAGCTAGAGGCGCTCGTAGTTCAACTTCCTGAAGACCTCAATTTTGTGAATTACTGAACTAAATGAACTTTTTTGTGATATTCTAATTTACTGAGATGAACCTATCTAAAGACCTTTTATAGGATTAGATGTCCACTCATGTTTCCAACAAGCCGCAGGCTGACTGCAAAATGAAGCAGATTGCAGCAGATAAACAAAACTCCGGCTCTGGTATCGTTTGACGCGATCAGGCAGACGTGATGAACAGATTTATCCTCATTTGAATCACATTCATAAGGAAGAAAACTTTGGTAACCAGTGTTAATTGCAACGCATGCACCTTAGCTGAAGTCAGTGTAAAAGAGCACTTTAAGATAACATCAGAGATTTAAAATCCTCTAATTAAGTCGGGGAGTACCTCAGGGCTCTGTGTTTCTAATAAAGACGTGGCACATTTAACGCTATAAAACACATCAACAGTCTATTAGTATAAACATCTATAGTAGTAATACACGTATATAACAAAGAAACGTCAAAGATAAATGTTTGAATTGAAACATCTTTCATATTTTTTAAGGAACCTTTTTCATGTTTCATGTTGTAAACGCACTTTTCCTGCAAGTGCTTCAAAGGTTGCGATCGTTCACTACAGCTAAAGAAAAGAAAAACATAACAAAAGGAGTATAAAAGAAATCAACAAGTTGAAACCAGTTGATTTGTTAGATATGGTGTCACGTGTTTTCAGTCCTTTCTTAGATTCCTGCTTTTAGTCTTTTATTGGCTTCGTCTTCTCCCTGTTGATCCCGGAGGTGTTAGAAAGGCGTGTGAACAGTCGTCCGCAGTGCGTCCTGAAGAGAAACTCAACAAAACCCAAAACATCTCAACGTAAAAAAAAGCCCCAAACAGACAGTAAAGAAGTCATTCTCAATAAAAGCTTTGAATCATCCCAGGCAGTGTGATCTGCTTCTGTAAGTTAAGTGAAGAAGGTTTCTTTGACATCAGTGTGAATGTAGCGTCGGCTCTCTCCTCAACAGCACCGAGATGACATGTTGCTTGTGCTTCAGCAGGTTTTCTCTTCGTGTTTGTGTGTCTCTGGATTGTACTTTGTGTTTCCTATACTTCTAAGGACCAACTCTAGACACTGAGAGATTATGAAGATGAGGTAATCTCTGTTAAAATGAGGAGCTTATGCATTTTAGCGATTACACTGATGTTTAAACCAACACGTTACACTATGAAGGAGGAAAAGAACGGCGGTCCTTATAAATATAGCATGGTGTGTGTGTGTGTGTGTGTGTTTTAGATGATGGAGCGGACTCAGCTGAAGGCCTCGTCATCCGTATCTTCAATCAGCACCTTTGTGTCCTTCTTCGAGCTAAAGAAAAACAGAAAATCAGATACATTTATTTATTATTTACATCTTTCATGTTAATCTTTTTGCTTTTATTGAACTAATATTTACATAATGGTTTATTTCAGGTTACTTCATATACATTATTTCTTCCTCAACACGTATAAACCACTTAGGCTACATTCACACTGCAGCCTCAAGTGACCCAATTCCGATTTTTTTTGTCAAATCGGATTTATTTTTTTTGCCGTGGTTGTTCACACTTCCAAATATATGCGACTTGTGTTATTATTGTTTAGGCCTTGTCACCATGTCATTGTCCTGCTTTGTTAACACTAAATACCAGGATCAAAGAGACCACAATCTTTTATTGTCTTATTTCAAAATACGTCACAAAGCTCATAGTTTCTCAAAATATCTTACTATTTTCTGTAAAATGTTATTCAAACCATTAAGGATGGAGTAGAAGTAAAACAGCTGTGTGATGTTATGTCATTGTGAACTCATTCTACTCTTTGAATGGTGAGTTACAAAACTAGTGATGCTTTTTACAAAATATAAAAATAAAAATTCTCTCTTTTGTTCCTAATTAAAATGAAAACATTCCCACATTAAAAGTCCCTTTTTAAAATAACCTTTACACAGGTGTTAAAGATATTTCTATTAAACCTATATTTCTCTTTTTAAAAATAGCCTTTTACTGGTCTGAAGTTATAAAATTTTAATATGTTAAAACATCAATTTTTGACTAATTGATCTGTAAAATGGTATTGGAGCTACGGACATAAATTGACTTTTCAATAATATTCACATTTTTTGAATGGGTCAGTGATTACTTACTGTGAGGAGGACAGCTGGGGGCGTCGGAGAGACAAGCTGTGGTTCCTCTTCCAGGTCTTGCCTGAACGGTTCCTGATGCCGTCTTCCTGGTCCATCATCTGCTCCAGCACCGTCTGGTCATCAGCGTTGAGCGGCGCCACCGAGATGTCTCGCACCGCTCGAAACTCGCCGCAGTTATTCAGGTGCTCGTTCTCAAGGCGGAAGAAGTTCCACACGAAGCGCCTTTTAGGAAGGAAAGGAGGGGAGGATGAGTTAGTCTGAGGGCCGAGTCTGTTTGGAGCACAAGGAAAATTTAGCAACACGAGGAGAAAATGTACCTGAAGACTTCCAGAGGAGCTAGGATGGTGGCCACGATGTTGCCCACAGAGTGAGGGTCGGTCATTGTAGAAAGAGAGATCTGGACGGTCCAGGCAAAACGCAGAAGCACGTCCTCCACGATGGCAAAGTAGTAGTAGGCCTGGACAGACAGAGAGCAGGCTCAGTGGGTGCTCCTCGTGGGCTAGGCAGTCAAATTTATCTCTGTTGCACAGTTTGTGTACAAGACAATTCCAAGTGCTTTACAGAAAAATCTAAATAGTAAGAATTTAAAAACTGAGGTCATAAATACAGGGATAAATTAAACAATTAAGGTGTTGTCTTCATCAAAGATTCATCATATTCATGTTGGTAAGCAGTAAAGCTTTTTGAATTAATAAATTAAAGCCACATCCTTCTCAGATCCCAATGAAGATACATATATTTTACTCATTTTTTTTGGTTAAATGTCTCTTTTCTGTGGTTGTTGTGTTCACTCTGACGTACTGTGTGGAAGTGTGGGGTAGTACTAAGTAAAAGATATATAGACTTGATTTTTCTTTTGCAGAAGAGTGCCGTCTCTATAGCGAAAGTGGATGCAGAGATCACACAAACCCAATAATTACACAGTTAAACTTACTGATTGATAGGTTCAGAGGTTCTGGGTGTTTCTGTGTTTTACAAGGACTCGACGTCACTGTGACTTTACCTTGTGCGGGTAAACGATTTCTTCTCTCAAGAAAGTGTTTTCACCAGCTCCACGATCAAACAGACCCCAGTCCATAATCAGATCCCAGGTCAGAGTGTAGAGGGAGCTGATGGTGGAGAACACGATCAAAAGGTACAGAAACATGTCTGCGTCCGTGTGTCCTTGTTCTGAAATAACCACACAAAAATGTCAAATGATTTAAGGCATAACTTGACATAGAAAAATGCTTCAATGTAATGTCCACAAGGGGGAGCTCTACAGTCATGAGTTCAACAGCAGTGGTGGTTATGATAGATGACCTGAAGCACATGCTTTTGCCCCTTTCATTTTTTTCCACGTTGGGATTTATTTTTATCATTTGCGTAAAGATTCAGTTAATTTGTCTGCTTTAAATCACCAACAAATATCCATCACCAAAAACACACGCCTGAATAGGGAAGCATATACTCAAAATAAAAATTCAAATTAACTGTATTCCTGCATTTCCCATTACTACTGGGGATCTTCCACATATTACTCATATTGCTCTAACAAAGCGTTCGTACTGAGGCTCCAGGCAAATTTGACAAGTTATATAATTAATTTGTGGCGTTTTACCAAATATAAAGCATTTTATAAAGAGCAATATTATATTTCACTGCGATTAATTGTACATCTCCTAATTCTGGTATGTTGTGAAAAAAGTAATCTTGAAATATTTGAAAGTTTGTCTAACAAATATTTTTAAGAATAAATAATCAGTATGTCACTTCAGAACCTGTCAAAATACCACATCCTAAAACTTTCATACAAGAGTTTTATTTGTATTCATGTATTCACATATGGCCATGAACCTTAATAGGAATATCCTATTCTATTCTATTAGGATGGTTATGGTCATGTTCTGATAACGAATCTGATTATGATATCATACTCAAAATGAGTAAATTATCAGAGATTTGACACTCTCTTATATATTTTTTTCCCATTCCCAGGTTCATTTAACCTCTTATTCAGTTAGTTTTATCAACAAGAACTGATATAAACTAACCTGTGTAAAAATCTAAAGGATAAATACCATCCATCTCCATCAGTTGGTGATTTTGTTTGATATTCATGCTGTTACAGAGCTAACTCTGCTAAGCATCCTAAAATCAGTTGCTGAGATCACAGCTCTGGAGTATTGCCCGTCACTATAACAAACGTTACTGGGCCATAACTTGTCCCAGAAATTATTGCAACAAACAGTAATAATGTTGTTTTGAGACCGTCTTCAAGTAATATATTGATAATGGGATAATAAGTTTGTCCTCTTAAAGAGTAATAAACATTAAATTTGTACAGAACAGTCCTGACTGGAACTGGAAGACATTTTAGACGTCCAATAAAACACAGCAACTAAAAACAATAAATAAAAAACACTCACAACAGAAACAGTAAATAAAATTGATTATGAAGTCACTGCAAACAAAACTGCTCTTCAAAAAATATTAATCATCAGAATGGAAATAACTCATCATGTGCAACATTTTATATTTGGGTCGTAATGGTAACGATTAGATCACTGTGGTGCCTTCAGTTTGCATAGAAATCGTTAAATCAGTTTACAGATGTCTGCTGCGTATAATGGGAGTGTTTGTAATTAGCTGTCCTCAGCAGCACCGCCGTGCACTACACGGACGAACTGTGGATGTGATCTGCTTGTTGCTCAGCAGGTGCTGATATATAAATCAGCGCCCTGTGGCCTTTCACTGTGACTCACACCAGCTTCCAGACGGAGACCAGGCTCTCTCCAATTTGTCATCGTCACCGTTTCTTCCTGCTACCAGCCAACGAGACGCCGGGGATTAGAGCGGCGACGTTCCTAACGGAGAATTACTGCAGCACCGCTCCGTTAACTGCTGCCTTCATTGTGCTGTCTGCTGAGCAATGAGATGGAAGTAGTCCCTACGGCCACACACACGTCTCCCAGATGTAGATTAAACCTAGTCCTCCACAATAGACCCCTCAGTGGAGAATATCTACTGGTGATTTCCTCAGTGTGTTAGAGGTATTTAACCCCTCGGTGTTTGTGGAGGCCGATGCCGTTTTTCACCAGGATCCTCAGCCATTAGGAGGTTAAAATGGTGAGATGGACATTGATCGGATGCTCAGTTAGGGCAAACGCTGGTCACTGGTTCCTGTCACGCACATTCAGTCCACACACAATCAAACACAGAGCAGAGATTGTTGTTCACAGGAGCCTGGGCCGTTACAGCGATTTAGCTGGAGCTCATTTTATCTAACATCCCACTGAAATAAATTCAAAACAAGAAGAGTCAGTCACTGCTGTTACAACGATATCTCATCCGTTCCCATGGGAACACGGTTCTTCAACAAGGTATAATAGCTCGTTTTTAAAGCAGTTTGGGTTTAAAGCGGTCAGGTTAGAACAGCCACACTGCAGTTTGAAGAGCTTCTCGTTTTGTAAATACTCTACTGAGAGTCGGCATGCAGACACTGATAATACACCTGTCCTAATCCTGTTATTTCAAGTCAAGCTATCAGGAATGGAGGGCCGTCTTGGGAACTAGTGGATAATGGAAATTTCAGCTCATGGCTTAAAGACCCTTCCTGCAAATCCGCTTCAACCTTTTGTCTTTTTGAGCTGTCAGGCGTGAAATTATGACTAATAATACAGAATCGTGCTCTGGCAAAAACATAAGGTAACCAAATTAATCTCATTTTAATATATTTATTGTAATTAAATTTGGAGGCTGAGTGAGGTTTTTGCTTCAGAAAAAGGCATTTAATTTTTCCTGAATTTGTCTTTCTGGTTCAGTTAATGTGCTTCAATCTGTTTCATCTAACCATACCTTTATTTCCACCTATCACAACATTTCTGATGCAGTCCGCCCGCACAAGAGAGACACTTCCGACCTTCAGCCTGAATCTGAACCCAGACATGCAATGATTGCTTTTGGCGAATTGGAGTTCAGGGAGGCAGTCAGAGACTAAACTCTGAGTCTTTTATCTTTATCAGTAAAGGTGTGAGTGCAGCAATTCCTCCGGATAGTAAACGAGGGGTCAGCAGATGAAATTAGGTTACAAAAGCTGACAGTTTTGAGTTTTTTCTACTCCAATAGAGTCCAGCAAACCAAGCTAAGCTGTACTCTTCACAGTCAGTCTCTCACAGAGAGTAGCAGGCCTGGCATTATTCTTTGGGAATATGCTGTGGATTTCCCAGACAGAGAGATGTAGTCTATGATGCCCTCAATAATTACTGGCATCCCCAGTGAAGAAGTAAACAAAAGCTTTTAAATAATGGATTTTTATCAAGACACGGAGAACCAAAGATGTTGGTCGATGCTACAATTAGCCCGCAGCAACCTTAGGAGGTTTTTTTGAGCAACTAAACCACAAAAATTTCTCATACTGTTCCTAATAAGATGCAGAATAAAGTGTCCAATAAACTGGATGACATGTTGCTTTGTATGTTCAGTGCAGCTGGTTGTAAGAAGGCTAGAGCTTGTCTTAAATGCTAACAAGAAGAAGTTTCAGTCGCCAAGAAATCCCAGAAGTTAAAAAGCAAAAACTTTAGGACCTCCATCCATCATTCTTGTTACAGAAAGCTACTAAATGTGTTGCATAGCTGTGAAGCAGCTTATAGTGAGCTAAGTATATAACCAGGCAATGTCAGCGTTTTCATAAATAGCCATTATAAACCAAACATTTGAACCTGTGAAGATACATTTAAAGGCAGTTACTGTCTCAGAAATTTGTATATAAATGGATGTTTTCCCATTGAAACTAAATTAAATCAAAAGAGTACGTTCCATCCACTGACATCCCATATGAACTGCTTTAAAGCGCAGAAAGAAGTCACATCACAATCTCCGTTCTTGCAATTAAAAACAAAGCAGTTCCTCCTGCCTTCATTTAAAGATGTTTGGTAAATCCCAATAAATCTGTAATTATAGAGTTATGCTGCATGAGGCAGGTTTGTGTATTGCTTTGCACAGAAGGAATACACTTTTACAGACACAGCATATTCCTACACGGCTTTTGTGAGCAAGCACTTTTCCTGTTGGGTAATTTGAGTGGCAAGCCTAGCAGAGCACAGGAGGAGGATTAGCATGTAGCAGGAGCATGAAGGATGCTGAAACAACTCATAAGAGGAGTGCAGTGGGCTTGCTAACTCTCTGATTTAAGTGTTTGCTAAAGGCTTCTTCTTTCAAATTCAGATGAACATTTTTAATTTGGGGCTGTCGTACTGTTTCCATTTTTGATAAAAATCCTAATCAGGTGTGTTTGTATTCATGGGCTCGAATGCATCACTGAATTTAACATTTACAATAAAATGTAGTTATAGCGGTATCATAACTTTAACAGTAGAAATAACTACTGTTATTACTACTGTTAAAGTAGAAATAACTTTCTTTCTTTGTAATCTGCTGAGATTACAGCTTCATGATGGAGTCCCATCAGTCATTCATAGCAGTGAAGTGAGGGACTCTCTAAAGGAAACACGCTCAGGCTTCTGGACAACATGTGAATTGTTTTCTGTTTCAGACCAACAACACAAACAGAGGATCGTGTAGTGGTATATGCAGAATTAACACACCTTTCTAATTCTGCAGCTTCAGATCCGTAAAAGGTGTCGCTGGTCAATTAATTAAACTCATCTCTGCAGCAGAGTGCTCCATGATTTATTGGCATCCTGATGCATTTTTCTCTTCCTGCTTTCCCAGATCTAAATGTGGGCTCTGACTCACACAAATCAGGGGGGCGGTCTGACAGCGAGGAAACACTTAAACCTGCCGGCTGTGATCAGGATAGCAGCAAAGGTGACACGAGACACTGGGACATCCGCCAGATTATGACTGGCATCTGAGGCACCTTTTACAGCTGGACCCAGTGGTGAGAACATGACACTGAGCGGCTCTACCGGCGCTGCAGAGTAATGCAGGAAGACTTGGCGCCAGTTTAGAGGAAGCGCAGCTGGAAGAGTTTTTAATCAAATCTAAGTATAGATGCAGAATATTTTGATACTGCTGCTTGAATTGATCCCTTAAACAAGCTTTAAAATCTGGAGGAGCTGCTGCTGCACATGATTCTTAAAATATCTCAACAACAGGCGATTTCCTTAACCATCATCATCCATGTGAGATTCCAACCTCCTCCTCTACTTAACCAACGCTCGGCCTCAGTCTCCATTACATGCAGGATGAAAGACAGCTTCACAGAGAATAACACATGAAGAGAGGCCATTAATGGAAGAGCGCACAGGCTTCACAACGGAGGAGGAAGAAGGATATGGTTTAATGGACGTCTTTCCTACCGAGCAGTGGGTTTAAAAAGAAAATAAAAGAGGGATTTGTCTGCCTCAGTCTCTCAGCTTGGGTTCATTCAATACGACCGGCGGTCAGCATGAGAAGCAAATGTATTGATTCAAGTTTTTACCGCAAAGGAATAAAGTCAGAGCGAGACATAACATTTAGCATTTTGAAAGGCTGCAGATTAGGTTCCACAGCTGGCATTTTGCAGAAAAATGAATCTGTTTGCAGGGAAAATGCCAGAGATTAAATACGTGTCGGGTGAAATGATTGCTTTGAGTGTGGCAGAGGGGACAAATCTCCAAGATTTTGATGGAGACTGACCTAATAATTATGATTTATTTTTTCTGTTTTGAAAACAAGCTCCAGTCTAATTGTAAAGCTGTCAGCCAGAGAGTGACCGGACTATTAATACAACTTTTTCTTCATGTTTTTTATGCTCCTGCGAAAAGAATTTGAAATGCAATGTTTCTCATTTTATCTTCTTCTCTTTATTTGTTGTCCAAAGTACATTTCTGGTCTCTCTAACCTCTTGCCCTGAGAGTGAAACTACATTGTGAGAGCAGAATCTTGTTTATCCGCAGCTCGGCTTGACAAACCTCTCCTGTTGCATTATAAAGCTCTGGGCACAGAGTAGGAAACCGACGCCGGCTTCCAGCAATTGCACTCAAGGTCACCTCTGCTTCCCGAGCACACACACACACACCCACAAAAGACTCAGAGACTTGTGTGTTGACATGCCCCTCTAACACAGCAACACATCAGTACTGCTGATTTAAAGCTTCAAAAAGTCTTACATCTCTCTTCAATGCGTCTGCAATGATTCAAAACAGGAATTTACAGCAAGCAGTGCATTTGGGAACCGATGTGTTATCATCTTTGCTCAGCACAAATCAAATCGAGTACGGGAAGAGATGAGTCATAAAACGGACAGCTCCCTGCCTTAATGCGTCGTCTGTCCCGAGTCTTACCCTGGTGTGTGGCGTAGAGAGCTGCGAAGGTGACAACAAAAAAGGTGGTGGAGTATTTGCCGGCGTTGACCAGGTGTGGGAAGGCCCTCTTGGTGTCACGGTAACGCCTCAAGCATTGGATGAAACGAAGCCAGGCGGGCAGACACTGGATGATGGCGCGCAGGCCGTACCAGTAGCTGTGGCAGATGTGGTGACCGGAATCTAGAATACAATACAGCAATGTTACAGTTTCCTCTGAGGACAGAAACGGTCTTCATTATGAGGGTCAGACATTGACCTCTGTGCGGCCAAACATTTACAAGCCATTAGCTCTGAGTTAACTAGCAGGATGGAAGCAGAGGGCACCAATTAGCATCATGTCTGTCATATTTTATGTCAAAAAATCTGAACACTTTACACCCAGCTCATTCACACAATGTCTTGCAACAGTGCACCTTTAAAAGTTCAAGTTGTGTGAATACTTTTGCAAGGCACTGAAAAAGCTCAATTATCACTTAGAAGGCTTCAAGATGAGGAGGAGCATCTCAGGGTGAACAGTGGATTCCCATCAATGAACGGGATCACACAAAGTGACAGACAACAATTCACACTCACACCTACAGGCATCACAGTGTTACGCATCATCTAGATACAGATTTCTATTCTCTGTAGGATCAATTCTCTCACCCACTAAACAAAAAGAAAAAAGTGTTCCTTTTTAAACATGAATCCAGTTTTTTATGCAAGATAATTTCCTCATTTTAAGCTCAGGTTGCTTAAATTTAAAGACCATATTTTATTTTAGAAATTATGTGAGCCCCTGATATATTAATTTACCCAAAGTGGGTATTTCTGAAAGCATTTAAAACACAAAGTACAACCATAACTAGTATTTATTCCCAAGAATGACAAAAATAAACCCTGAACATCCAGAGTTTAAACTGCAGGTCTTATGAGAAGAGTACATAAAAATTAAAGATCTGAACAAATTCAAGGTGAAGGACAAAAAATATACATATCTAAGAGCAAACGTTGAGAGGAATATACCAGTCAGTGGGCAGGTTGCTAGTGAATCACAGGTTAACACAGCTTTGGGAGTCACTGAAAGGTTCAAGCCAAAATTCAACGGAGCAACCTTTTAGCTGTTGGCCGAGCTGAATCAACACCTCACCTGGGGGAATCAGCCCCTTGCTGCTGCTCCACTGCAACTCAAAGATGTAGAAGCAGATGAGATACTCGAAGTCCATGAGTACAACCACCAGAGAGTTGAGCTGATCTGCCAGCCAGAAGTCTGCAAATTCCACCCGATGAAACGGTGCAGTGAAAACACGAAACTGGAGACAAACCAGAGAGGAAAGACAGCAGGTGAGGAGAGGGCATGCACAGAACTCCTGAAATGGAAAATGGTCGGTACATTTCAGAAAAAAGACTTGGATGACCTTACTAAAGCGAGCTGTAGCTCGTATGTCAGACTCAGTTGAAGCTGCTCCAACAGGAGGACAAAATAATTCAATAATTAGTGAGAAGTATTTCTGGAGAAACCTTAAGATGGGGAAAAAGCTCTGAATAATTGGAGACACAAAAGAATAAATCCTCCAGACTGCCTTATCGGCCCTGCACAGGATGCTGTGGTGAGTCACGGTTTGCGTTGGTGTTCATGTTTTATTTGTGTTGCTAATCAGTGGAGTAACGCACGGGCAGCCAGGAAATGCGTCTATGGGAATGTTATTTGGGATACGGCTTTGGCAGGAGCTGCAGCTATTGACCACATTTGTAAAATGATACAATCCTGCTCGACTTTTTCCATTAACCCCGCAGGCCTCCTCTGACATTCAGCCGGTGACTGTATGCTGCTCCCCATTTACAGTGTCAGAGAAAAACCACACATACCCTCAGAAAAAATTGATCGTGCCAATCAAAGTGTGTATTGATCAGGAGGATTTTGAACTTATTTCCACTCTGCGTTGATGTCTTAAGGCTAATCCTGCTGTGCTTGTATGGTCAGGTTTTCATTTGCTGAATAAACACTACTGCATGTTACAACTGCAGCAGTTTGTTCTAATACATTTTATGAGTGGTTTCTATTAAAGAATATAGGAGCTCTTATAGCAACATACAGTCCAGTGAACTGCAGACTGAAATGTCTAATAAATCTTCCATTTCCTAAGAGATATCCTGCATTAAAATAATAAAAAATAGTCATTTTTGTTTTAAAAACCCCTCATACGGTTGTAATGGTGCCAAATTAATCAAGGCTGATTACAGCCTCATCACTGGGGGAGGGCTGAGCGAGAACACTGGGAACTGTGGGGCGCTGCGAAGCAAAGACAAGATATGAGGAGGGGGGTGTGTATAGGCGAGAAGGAGGACGAGGGACAGAGGAGCTCAGGGCATCAGCATGCTGATAGATCTATGCCTGTAATGATTGCACAGTCACAGCCTCCATCTCCCCTGAGACGAGGCCCGTTCTATTATTCCTCAACCCTTGGCCCCGTTCTCACTCCAGTCGCCCCAAAACACACCCACACACACGCCTGCACACACCCCATCCTCTGTTCTGCAGCGATGTAGCACAGCTCAGACAAAGAAAGCAGTTTAATAAACATGCAGTTGGAGACAGATATCTGGATTGTACCTGCATTCATTGAGAAGATAAAATAAAGACACACACGTCCCTCACACCCTTTCGGTACATGCTTCAGTTTCAGAACATAACAGCAGGAAAATACACCGCTCTATAAAAAAAGAAACTCACGCAAGGCTCAAACAAATCAGATTTTTCTTCAAATTCAAAAGATTAAACGCACTGAGATTACTAGTCCTTTAAATAACTTGAGAAAGCTCAGATGATGACAACATGGGTTTAGAAGCTTAAATGAAGCCATACCTGTGGATGCTTTTTAAGGCAAAGCCTTGAGTTGTGTGACATTATGGGAAAAAAAAATAGATATCAAGACAAGAATTGTAGACTTCCACAAGTTTGGTTCATCCTTTACTAAAACTACCAGGTGCCTAAAGGTCTAAAAAAATACATAGCAACATAAAACACTGTAAGACATTACAGTTTGCCAATGAAATCAGGGGCAAGGACGTTTTTCCAAAACATCAACTTGTCCCAAAATTCAACCAAAAGTTTCATCATCTTCCTGTGTATATAAAGGCCTGTGTTGACTAAACGTCCAGGAATGTTTTCCGTCTCAACATCTACCTCTTTGGCATCATCAAAACAGCATCATTCATGTAAATTACATCCTCAGGAACGAAACAAAAATCTTCTCCCTCAGCAAATTGTTGACCAGCATCTTGTTCAGTCAATAAGTGTGAGAGAGAGGCTCCGATCATGAATATCAAAAACTCTGATTTTCAACGATACAACCATAACATATGATTTTGTTTATTTTAGCAATAAAACTTCAGAACATATGGAAATTTGCATAAGCTACTACCGAAGAGTGTAACTGTAATAATTTTTAATGGATTTTATGTTCTTACTTTTGCTGTTATACAAACTCAGACTGTGATAGTAAACAACCTGCTGCTTTAAAAACTGTTCCTCCAATTGGAAATCCCCCAAAGGTGAGCATGCCAAGTGAAGTCACATGTGTTTCTGTACAAAGATGATGAACTGCTTCCGTGTTACATAATAGAGTATCAGATTACTTCTCTGGATGCCATGGTGCTGCTCCGGAGCCCGTGTGGCTATATTGATCCCAGTGGCACGGCGGTTTCTTTTGAAGCACAGCTTAGTCTCTGCTCTCGCGGTTTCTGACCTTGGGCTTTATGCACTGAGATTTATTCAGACATCTTCAATCTTATTTCAGAGCATCAGATGCGCTGCACAGGCTGGATGGGGTTAGGAGTGAGACTCTATGTGACATTCTATGTGTCACTCACAAGAATGTCAAAACAGCTCACTGATATAAAACAATACAATAGATCAGTTTTATTCTTTTTATTAACTCATGTATAGCCCTGTCATAATAATCAATAAATCGCATGATAAATTAAAACAAACTCAATAATTTCCATTGGCATGATTCATTGTGCTTTTTCTCTCCCTCTTTGTTTTTTTTTTTAACCAAAAACTGGATGATAAAAGTCATCAGTTTGGTGTTTTGGTCTCAACTAGCCCTTTTTTTAAAGGTTAATTTTGTTTACCAAGACTTCAAAATTAATTTTATTTGTTGTTTTATTCCTTTATTTTGGATATTTAAAAACGACTTGGATCTTGATATGTTACTTAAAAATGGCCTCAAAACAACAATATTATCGTTTATCGCAATGACTTTTGGAACAATTTATCATCCAGCAAAATTCGTTATCGTGATCGACCTACACTATATAAAACACTATAAAAAGATCTTTAAAAAAAGAAAATAAAAAAAAAGGACTCTAGTTAAGAAGGTGACCAACCAGCAGTTTGATGAGCCAGAAGCGGGATTTGTAGTAGCAGGTTTTAAATGGGTTGATGAGGAAGAGCACCATGAAGCCGTAAAGAATGAGAGGGTTGACCTGCATGGGGAGGTAGGTGTACTCTGAGTATAGACACGAGAGGATGCTGAGACACCATAACACACCCAGGAAACCAGCAATCTGCAGCAGAAACATAAACAGAGCGGCATTAAACGAAAGCGCCAATAACATTTCAATACAATCAATACTGTAGAGTAATGAAACACAAACTGAGAAGTGTGGGTTTTATATTTCTGCAGGGTTAACTTATTTTAAAACATTTATGCTCTTGAACAGGACTAAACAACATCAATAAATCCAGGAGAATAATAAAAACATTGCTTTTACTAATATGAAAGTAAATTTAATTTTGAAGAGACGCCTGGCTGGGTTCAGTTGTTTGTGCTTCTGCCTTTGGCTAACCTCAAACAGGTGCTGGTGTGACAAGTTATCTCGAGGGTCAATCTCAAAGATGAGGACATGGTTGACTCCATTCTGTCTCCAGCCGTAGGTGTTAATCCCCAGCAGGAAGAGGAACTGGATCAACAGGAAGCCGCCACGATAGATGCGCACCAGAGGCCAAATGTTCTCGTAGCGAATGAAAACAGCACCTAAAAGAAACCAGAGCAGAGATGAAAAATTAAACAGTGTGCTTGAAAATAATCTCCCAAACTGGCTTCTGTGGTAAAGATATGTAACAAGCTTTAAAATAAATGTATGTTTTGGGATTTTTACAGAAAAAAAACAACTTTTAATTTAACTAAACATTTTTTAATAAATCATTTATTTTCACAAAATCACAGGTACCACAAATATCTGTATCTCTTCTGAATCCCATAAAGTAAATATACAAGGGTCCTTTAAAAGAACACCCTACTAATAAAAGATCTTTGTGTTGATAAACTTTGAAATAGTTATTTATGACTCAATGTTTTATAAATGCAACGTGACACATTTTCTCTTAGGATGTGTCCTGGCCGACCCGGTTGATGTAGGCCGGTTCGGTGTGGAAGACTAGAGGTGAGCAGCTGTGAAATTGGATGGTCTAGCCTTCAGATTAATTAAAAATATCAAACACATAACAATGAAATATAAGAGAACGGTATAATAAAATATATATATATGATTTAAAATATGACTCACCAGTGAGAACAAAGGCGACAACCAGAATGATGAAGAAACCACAGAAGAGACCCACTCTGAAGGTCGTCCAGGCCAAAGCAGGCTGAGCCGGGCAGAGAAAACACAGAACTACTGTATTTAATAAAGACAGCTTTATAATGCACTCAGCTTAAAAAACTAACTCACAGGTGCGACTCAGCCATATTCCACGTTTTAAAGGGGAAAAAAAAAACAATTTGGCTGATTTTATTCGCTTCATATGTTCAATTTATTACATGCATACTTTTTATGTGTGTGGATCTCAAACAATTTCTGTTCGAAATAACAGAAATCAATGACTAAAACAATGGGATTAAAAGGCCCACAAACACATGTAATATCCAAACAATATCTTGTCTGATGAATAGCATGAATTGCATATAACAGACTAGAATGGTTTCCTCTCTTACCCTTTCACTTTAGCTCATAAAAACCTTTTTACATTGTGTTGGCATTGTAGGATTACATCGACATATTTGACTGTGTAACTTAAAATAAATACAGCAGAAATTTCAGAAACAAAGGTGCAGTAAACATAATAATCAGTTGATACTGACCTGAGCTGCCCCCAGAGGAGGAACTCTCAACCTCTTCATAGCCCTCTGACGATCTCCTTCCTCCAGCTCTGTGATGACCAGAGTCTAGCCACAGAAGAATATCATCAGCGTATAATCTTTATTTTGTATTTGCGTGTTTGTGGAGATGTGAGCAGTCACCTCTGTCTCAGTGATGAGCTGAGTAATCTTCTTGCAGGTGTAAAAAGGAGCCACATCCACATGAGCCAGACGCCATTCAACTCCACGAGTCGTGTCCAGTATCTTGTCATGTTTTTTCACGATTTTACGGAAACCAGTGAAGTTCAGGTTCTGAGGATAGCATACGTCCAAAACGTTATGTAAGATAGTAATCAGACATGCTGCTGCAGGACAAATACAGTGAAACAAGGCTGGGCAAATCTGTTCACATAAAATCAGAGTAGCGATAATTCTCTGTGTGTGTGAAGGGAACCTGGTAGTTCTGGAGCAGGATGAGGCTGAGGTAGAACTCGCTGAAGGCTAGCTTCAGGTCCATGATGTTGTGGTGCTTGGAGCGCTCCTCCTGCGTCAGGTGGAACAACGTCTTGCGTTTGCGAAGGCCGGATGGAGTGTTTTGCTCTCGCTGGGCATCCATTGATGACTGCAGCTCATTTTGCAGCGTTGCAAACCGTCGCTGAGCTTCAGCGAGCTTTTCTGCACAGAATGATGAGAATGTGCTGAAAACTCTAAAGTTAGTTTGCATTTCACACAGCACAGACCAATCTTTAGATGAAAGCTTAGCGAGAGGAACAAATATATTCCAGTCTGCAGAAAATGTATTACTGAGAAGTCACAGCAAGCATTGAGTGATCAATTTTTCTTATCAGAAAGATAAAGTAATAAACTAAAACCAACAATATAGAAACATTGAGAAATCTGATATTAATTAAAAAGGAAACGTTTCAGCTGTTCCAAATGCTGAGGAAAGGTTTCTTCAAAGAGCATCAAGAAGCTACAAGAATTTGCCAAGTAATGGGGAACATGTTCATCTTAAAATCCTCTTCTCTCCAGTTACTTCCAGGAAACATAAGCACATGGGCTGAGATGGCATGTGAAAGCTGCATAGAGAGTGAGGAACCACTTTCTGGGTCAAAGATAGGTTAACACTTCCTCAAAGGAGTAACATAGTTCCTTGTAACCTGTATGATTAGAGTTTTGGGTATCCTTCTCAAAGCTACTCGCAGTGGTTTGACTGAATTTTGGTCCAGTCCTCCAGACAAAAACGATGTAACTGAGACATTTTGTGCTTGGAGTCATTGTTTCTTTGAACCCGTGTGTGCCCAAGTTTTAACACCCCGTCTAACGCCTTGATATGTTACTTCACTCTTTCCAGTATATTTTTTGTCCTCAAAAACACGCATCTAGACAGAACCTGTCTGTTTCCTGAAGATGGTTGGAGATTCTCCTGGTGTTCATACTTGCATTTAAGTGGTTGAAAAGATTAACCTGACACCTTCAGGTGCCTCAAAATTAAACCAGACTTCTCTTACTGAAACCTTGGAGAGTTTTGTATTTTTCCACGTCGGTTAAGGCGATGTGTTTGAGGTGTTGTCATAAAATGCATCCACAGGTTTGCCTCCAATTAACTAAAATGTTACTAAACCTGTCATTATGAGGATTTTCTATTTATTTGAAGGGATCGAAATCTTAATGTATGTAATCTTTTGAACTGAAAAAAATCTCTGCCATTAAACAAGTTTACTTTACAAAACAAAAACATTTTGAAATTAATATGGTAATCCTAACTGACCTAAGACTGGAAGTCAGATTTAACATCAGACAGTGGTGAAAATAGGTTATGTATGCAACAGCAGACAAGAAAACAACACATATATTATGTTATGATTCATGCAGTCAGCCTGACAGTCTGGGAAATCAAGGCTACAGCGGCTTCCTACCCGTCCTTAAATTAATAAAGTCACACTGCTGATGCTGAAGACTCACTGGTGACTTTCACGCTTTGTTGCTTGAACTCACCCTGACACACAATCACACTACCTCCCTCTCAGGAATGCCACGGCTCTTTATTGACAACTATATTCTTGGTAATCCTCTTGCTTGAACTGTGCAATCCGTAATAACAATTCATGACAACAAAAGGAGGCTTTGAGAAGCCAGTACACCCAGTGCCCTCTGAAAGCAGATTTAGAGTAAACCTGGAGTCTGGAGTGAAGGAGAAAAACAGAAGACATTATCTATGTGGCTAATGAACCTTGCAGCTGGTGGTTTAAATTTCAACTAAAGTGGGTTGAGTGAACCATTTTATTCAACCTCAGTTTGGAGACACACACAAGGTGAATATTTGTAATAATAAAACAACTGCAAATTTTGACAAAATCTAGTCCTCTTCCTGGATTGTGAAACATACAATATTGAACCTGCAGTCCAACAGTCAGGATTTTAGCGCAATGCAGTAGAATGGCTTTAAGAGGTCAAGGACCCCTTTCAGAGGGAGATACAGACACAAAGAGCGATGTGGAGGCAGGTTGTTCATGTAAAGTCAGCACACATTTATCTCCATCTCTCTATGGTTCAATCAACCCTGAAATCCTTTTTAAATAGCTACACATACACACAAGCACACACGCACACACCCTAACAGATATGAGATAAACGCACTTGCTGGGCAAAACTGTGGCCTTTCCTCTTTCCTCCTTCTGTGTTGATAGTAAACAAACTGGGTGAAATAATGTTTTCATGCTAAACATTTACCCTCGTCAGACAAACTGCCTGCTGAAGATACAGCGAATAACTCTAATACTGATATAGCATGACCCCCCCTGCTGTTGCACTAAAATGAAGAAGATGTATCCGTTACTGCTTTTTCTTTATAAAATCTCTAAGATTCAACATTGCTCTGCTCCTATGAATTACTTATTACTTATAAAAAGCACCAAACTTTTGCTGTAATCATCCATAGTAGATAATGGACCTAAATAGTAAAATGTACTTTAATGCAGGTCCTCTTAATCCACATAAGTTTGAAAGTTATTATATTGCTAAATGGGCTACTCCACTCTGCTGGGAAAGAAAGACTTCCATTACTTCAGTAACAAAGCATCTTTCTAACTATGAGCTGAGTGACTTATACTCATTTTACTGCTTTTGCCATCAATCAGCCTGTAATGTCCCATCGTTATGAGCTGGGACAATCTTCCCAGTTAACCTTGTCCCTGCGCTGACCCACCTCAGGATGCAGTTTCGCAGATGGCCTAAGGAGGAGGCAGCGTCTGCCTTTACTGCAGACACATTTCCATGAACTCAAGTTCTAGAAGTACCCGTCTGGTACCAGAATATATTATGGAGAACATCTCAGGTTACACAGCACACACGCAGTCTCACTTGCTTCTTGAAATACATGCATGCTTTCTCCCGTAAGCATGACTGCTAGTGACCTGTTCAGTCTAATGACTAAGACTAAACCCAGTGTTATCTAGCAATATCTAGCAATATTTTTTCCTTGCATCCCAAGTAATGAAACTGGTTACAAACCCTTGTGCAAGAGTCATAATTTAATTGTGACTTTCAATATATTCTGTGCAAATGTTTATGCTGTATGCAATTTTTTTCTTCTGGGGAAGAAGAAGGGCTTTCACTAAATCAAATACAACTGTTGTTAAAGAAATAACATTTTATTCCTATGTTTAATGTTTTCTTTTAGTATTTTTTTTAATAACAAAAACACATTTTGTTGATCATGATTGATTTGTCAAAGAAAAAAAATAAAAGGGTGAAACATCCAAGGGAATAAATACTTTTTATAGGGAATGTAATTGATCAGGCTGATTGGATTCATTCTGATTTGCAGTATGTTTATTTGAAACTATAAGAAGGTATGGCTACAGTGACAATTTCTTTTACAGCGACAAACCTGATGTCAATATGAATCAAATGTACTTTTATTTCTGCTCCAAAGTTAAACATAAACTTTGATGTTAGAGCCATAATAAAAAATTACCAGAGCCTGTGTCAGATCTAAAGTTGCTTGTCTCAGCAGCTCAAAAAATTACACTTTATTAGCTGATCATAAGCAAGCCCCTTTATAAAAGCAGAAGCTTTGAAAATTTTCCAGTGTTGAGCAGCCAGGAGCTTGATTTTCTATTTGTAAAAAAAAAACTATTTACATTTATAACTTGTAACCTGTTGCAAACCAAAATGAGACTTGGTCAAATTCACATTCCAAAAAAAGGCTCAACTGATTTATTTATCTTCATGACCCAGAGAATTTGTGGAGTAAAGTGGTACCTGAATAGAACGTGTTGATTTTCAGAAGCTCCTTCTCACAGTTCTGGAAAAACCTCTCCTCAAACTTAGCGTAGTATCGCTTCACTGTGTCTTCATCTGTGACTGGAACAAAAAGCAAAAAAGAAGCAGACAGAATATTATTGACTTTTTTCCCCCAAGGAAACAAGTATGTGTGAGAGACTATAACATTTCATAGTCCATCTATAGCTTTCACACAACACAGAACTGATTGGATTCATTCTGAATCCCCACTGAATCCCCACAAACACTGGGGAGGTGGGAAAGCTTAGTTTATATTAAGCTGAGAGATGCTGAAGGATGAAACCGTATTAAGACATTTTGAAAAGAATGAGATGAGATGTGATGAGAAGTCTAATGTAATGGTGTTTTACACTATATCTATGTACAAGAACCATTCAAGCCTTACATCACCAATTGCATACCAAAATGTCAGATGGAGTAGTGTAGAGCATCTTGCCAATAAACTCTAGAGTATTGGAGACATTCAAGTCAATACAAACTGACTACAAATTTTGTACTATTTTATGCTCTAAAGTTTGTGGGGACAGTGTACTTACGGCCCCTTCCTTTTCCAAGACATTTGTGTATAAAGTAAGGTCCATAAACTTGTGAATGAGTGAGTTTGGGGTAAAAAGGTCTCCACTGTCCAAACAAAACACCTTCTGGATGAATAAGAGGTGAAACTGAGAGCCAACATCAGTGTCTCACCTCACAAACGCACTTTTAGAATGATTGCCAGAAATAAACACACTTATTAATTTATTGGAAAGCCTTCCTAAAAGAGGTAAAACTGCAAATTTTACAGATTAAGAATGGGATCCCACTGGTGTTCAAATGTAAATGAAGGCAGATTAGCTAATACTTTTTAATATTAATACTTTGTAGTTCTCCAACTGCAATCCAACTACTGTTACTACATTTGGCCATGTCATCTCTACCACTTTATTAATAGGACATTAAATATCCAAAATGGGATAGTGTTGAGCTAGTAACTTGTTTTGCTTTCGAGGCATTCATTAATGATTAAGTGACCTAAATAGCCAATCCTTCTGTAACTCTGAGTATTCCTTTAAGAGTTCAGAAAACCTCAGGCAAGCAGACTTTCATTCAAGTCTGAATTAGATCAACAGCTTCTTCCTGCCTCTCCATGTCTGAATAAACCCTCCTTGTCTTTTTCAGGACATGCCAATTCAATCAGTATTGATGCGCTGTCTCAAACAATTCTCTGCCTCATTCACAACAGGCTACCCAACACCTGACAGAGCTTAACGTGCAGCCAATGGAAAGCCACTGTAAAATAGCAGATTCACACATATGATGTACAAATAAGTACCTGCAATTGTCTTTTAAGCAACCTTCGAATCAGCAAATGTTTCATCATAAATACAGCAATATAACATAATGAGTAATAATTATAAACCAACTCAGAGTTTTTGATACCAAATCATAATCAATGAGTTTCATTCAAAATAAAAATTTTTACTCAAAACACAAAAAAGGAGTGAATTTTAAGTGATCAAATAGTAAAATATTTATTAGAACATATCACACAAAGTAATCCTAAACTACACAAAGATATTGAGATTAGTTTTATAAATGTTAACATCTCAGTTATCCAACCCATACGTCTAAGATTTAAATGCAATAACGACTGCTGTTATACACACAGGTGCTGATTAAAAAGGAATTCTGTATTTTATTGATTTAAGTAGTCAAATAATCATTCCAAGGAAAAACAATACCCAACTGTACATTGTAAAGATCAATTCAGTATGCAGTTTGAAACTACTCTCTGACTCAGGACTACAAACCTATAAGGGGCTTAAAAATGTTCTTGCAACAAAGACAAAAGTCTACAAAAAGCTGAGATAAATGTTAATTCTGATATGTCCAATACTGACTGAAATATGGAAGACTTAAGGGAGAAATCCAAGGAAACAAAAAGAATTTGCTTCACTTATGTCAAAATCAGTCAATTGAAGCACAAAATAATACTTTTTGATCTAAAGAAACAAACAAAAGACAGACAAGGGTATAAAGTGGAGTGATTTGCAAAAACAATAGTAAAATGAATTAAAGAACAAATAGAAAGTATGAAATGATAGAAATCTCAATGCTCATTTTAACAATTTATTTTTCTAACTCTAAATATCAGTTTACAGATGTATTCTTCAGTATGACACAGCTACACAGGTGCATTCAGTGCTCTACTGCCCCTGAGGATCTGCTCTCTGCCACGCTGAATGTCAGGCTGTTTCAGGTGGTTGGATGGATGATGGCATGGAGGGAGCCACATTTATACTTCTAAACGATCGGCCGGCAAACATTAGCTGTTTAGGCAAAGTGATCGAGCACCTGGCTGGCCAGTGCAGCCTGACACAATGACTGATGGGCTAATACACCGGTTTGGTCAGACCTGCAGGCAACAAGCATACGGTGAGGTAATTCAAAGTAAAAAGGTTACACAGCTAATGAAAACCCTGAAACAGTGAAGCATGAAGCATAGAATAAGAGGCAGAGAAAAGTGGAACATTAAAAATCTATACCAAACATTGCAATTAAAGAAACTGTGTAAGAGGAACTACAAAATGATTCACTCAATGACTATTCCAGGTGAGTAATCAAGTTTAGCTCATTGCTGTTGAAAAATGCTGAAGTAAAGCTTTGGTTTGGTCCACCATTTTTACTCAATTGTTGCTTTAAAGTTCAAACAGACTTTATTAAAGCTCTGCTTTGTTTAGTGTGTTGGAAAAAAAAAACTATTTCCAAGCACTGTTCAGGTGAAATCACTCAATCAGGTTTATTCATATATTGAGCACAATACAGAGAGCTTGTAGAACAATCAGTAACGAAGCAGGTCTGGATGAAAAGCTCTGTCAGGCAGAGACAACACATTTATACCAAGGATAAAGAATTAACAACAAGGGGCGAGACAGTCTGGTTCTGATGCAGCTGTAGAAAACAACTTCCAACCTTCTACATGTAACCCAAATAGTTCTTTTGGTGAGAGTTCACAATCATTCATATAACATGACTAGCAGATGTGACCTTATTGTAATTTTTCCATCACATTTAGGTTTCATTTTTTAAAGTTGGAACGTAAAATTATGTGCTTTAGTTTCATACAAAAACGCTCCGAATGGGTAAAAGTTTACTTTACGGCTTTAATTGCTTGGTACACATGCCTTATTGTACCGTATGGGCTGTAACAAAATTCTTTGGTATGAATACATGTATCATTGTTAGATTGCTGGCACACTTAGGAATACATCAGTATCATTACTTATACACAGAATGTACCCACATCTCTTTGTTTTAATAAAATTATATTTGTATATTTGTGAGTCCAATGAGAACAATGAAGGTGACAGTTTATCTATGATTCCACCCCTACTTCTTTGTTTTCAATGAAACCTCACTGACAAATTATTAGAACAGCCATAGAGATGTACCTCTTCTAATCCTCACACTCCTTATACTAACAGCGCCAAAAAATCTCACTGCAAACAAAGAGAAAGATCTAAACCTCATTAGTGTAAATTCTGTGCATTTTGGAGAAGAAGTCAGCATTTTGGTTTCCTTCCCAAAGATAATTCGACATGTAAACTGAGGAGGGAGAGTCTCTGTCATGTCAAACAGCATGGTTTCTCATTATCTCTTCTCTGGAGAAATGAGGGCAGAGACAACTTTCACAAGTTCAGCAACCTTCGCAAAATGAGTTAAAAGTCATATAAGGAACAACATCCAACAGAAACTTTAACCAGAAATATAGTATTTTATAGGCTTCTGCATGATACAGTAATAATTGTCAACACTATTCTGAGATGTAAATGACATCCTTGGCTGTCTGCAGAAGGATAGTTGCAGCCAACCTGACATTCAGACAGCAGAGCAACAAAGAGGAACCCTGCAGCATTTCCTCCAGCCACTGCTTAAAGGTAATGGAAGCTCTAGTCTTGCATATGTGTGACAGAAAGATTTAATACAGTAGTCGGGAATAAACAGCCTGTTACTATTGTAGGAGTGTGTAATTCCAACATTGAAACTACTGATTTATAAAGTATATATTTCATCCAGATTAACAAAGACAAAAAATCAATATGTTGTAATTATATTTACCAACATTTAATGACTATAATATACAAACATACAACTATAGGGCCCATTTTGTCTCACTTCCAAACAGGCTGATAAATTATTCAGGTGATTCTTTATTGTTGAAAATCTTTATTGTTTAGAAGTAAAATTTGGGGATTTTTTTATTTTTATTGCTTGAGCTAATTAACAGAAAGTTTAGAGAGCTTGAAATTTTAAAAAAGTCAACCTAATTCCACCCATCAATATATATACAGAATAAGTGATGAAAATGATACTTGTTGTGTTCAAGGTCACAATGTTTAAACTGTGTATCATGTCTGATAAGAATATTCAGACGAAATATAATGACAACAGGATCCATAGGACATCAAGAAGGGGAAACTCTGCATCATTAAAAACCAGATATTTGGAGAAGAAATGCATTACAAACATTAGAGTATGTTGTGCTTATTTGGGAGCTTCACTTTTTTTCAGACAAAGAATTGTGCTGGTAGCTAGAAAAACAACTCTTGACCTACAGTATTCCCAGAGCGGCTTGTAGACGGCAGCCTCCCTCTCTCCGCTAACCCCTTCTTCTGTAGATTGTATAAATAAATGATGAGACAGCTTCCCCAGAACCCACTCCACTCACCCCCGAAACAGTTCACTCACGCCGACACTCACGCACGCACACCCCCACACACACACACACACACACACACACTTCCCACCCCCCAGCTTTTTATATTCCTATACAGGCGTTCTGTGAAGCGACCCCATAAAAACTACCATATAAATCCACCGACCCTTAAACCTGCTGACCAGGAGAAGGATTTGGAGACATCAACAAACTGGACAAATCTGAACTACAATATGATAAACTTTTACCATTAATGAAAATATATGCTTAATTAAAAGAAGGAATGATTTCCTCTGTTTGAATCTCAAATGTAACCTTTCATTACACTAGAGGGTGAACACAGGATATATTTCTTTACAGTCTGGTAAAACAATCATACACATGAAAACACCCTACGCAAATTGTATGTCCCTGATTTTAAGGCCTATTAATCCCATTTAATGACACCTCTCAGATAACATTATTCTCAGGGGAAGCGAGCAGGCCATTACATTATGATTGTTGCTGTAGAAAATGCTGTTATCTCCCCCCTGCAAGCCCACAGGTGTTAAATCACAGGGAAAGACAAACTGAGCTATAAAAGAGAATAGGATTGACTTCATTCAGGCCTGATATTAATCTAGAGGGACCAAAGACCTGAATGTAGGAAAATAAACTGGATCTCCTCCACTGGCAGGCTTTAAGGAAGTGAATGCAACACGAATACCAGCCCCCAGCCGCCCCCTTTCCTCCATCACGCCTGTTTTTCTCACTTATTCCCATTCAGCCCTCCAGCCACAATTAATTCTACCAATCATCTCTCTCATCGAGGCCAGGGGAGCATTAAGAATGCACACTCTCTGGGCTAGGATGCCAGCCAAACATGACCGGAGGCAGGATGAAGAGCCACTGTTGATCCCAATACATTGTATACTATTTGTACAACAAGAATGCAAGCAAAGCAGTTTGAAAAAAAACTGAGCTAAGAAGAGATATCAAATAGTGAACAGAATCCTATGTCCGACATATCCAGAGAGGAGCTAAATATATTTGTTTTGCTAGTTGTGTTGGCGGATGAGCGAAAGAGAGAAAGAGAAAGAACGTAAGAGACACATGGGATGGGCAAATTACCAGCAGCCGTTTGAATAAAAAAGAGTAGAGGCATGAGGCCAGATGGAGTGTGAGATTATCCTAGGAACCACAGGGAAAAGACCCAACACCCAAACATACTGGAAAATTATATAAGAGTCTAACAGACAGAGGGAAGGTGGAATACAAGTGGAAATGTGATACAGGAAGAGACAGAGACAAAAGTTGTAACTGGATGGAGAGAATTTCAAATCACTGCACAACTTCAGATGCTGATAGACATGGTGGAACCTGAAAAGTATAAGCAAGCGAAGGAATATCAACACTTGAGATGACCAAACACCAGGTTAAATTAAGACTAAACTCTTTCGAAGAATATGATACAAGCAACTGCCTCTATGTATAATAATTACATGTTGTAAAAAAAAACTATGTGTTATTTTTAATTTATCAGATGACAGACTCCTTGGCTATTTTTACATTTCAGGTACAGGGGGGAAAAAAACAAACAGGTGTGAGCACAATTTAATGTCTTGTTGCCCATGCAAAGCTCATAGATTTTCTATTATATATGCTCAAAATGATAGATGCACAGAATTATGTTGGCCAATTTCTGATCTCTGCTTTTTGGAAAGGTTTGATAGGCCTATAGAGTTTTAAACCAATCATGTCTTTAGGAAATACAAACTACAAAAAGCCATGAGAACAGAAATTAAAATATTTTTTCTAGCCTTCTTGCCATTATTATTTATATTATGAGCAATAGCAATGCCATATTGTGTGTATGAGAAAATAATAGTTGTAAACAGTATTTCTGCAAGTTTCACTAAGTTTAATTGACAACTAAATTTAAGATCTATGTGGATAATAAGAAATAATCCATATAGATCTAATTTACAATAATCTTATCAGTTTAGCATATTGTGAATTTCATCAGTTTAAATGAGTGTTTCAGCTCCACAGTGTGACTTCGCTGCTTTTACATGTTAGTCAACTTCAGCTCAGCTCCATTGTAGTAACTAACGGCAGGTTTAAGAAAGTTACTGATGTCCTTACTTTCGAGCTTACTTTTTACTTACTTTTTAATTATACACTTTCTTATAAAGAAAGACCTGCAAACAACTAATTATTAATGACCAAATTCTCCATGCTAATAGAAAGATGAAGAGAACTCAAAAAATAAAACAGAGCTTCCTGTGCTGCATTCAGCCTTCTTGTTATCTGCTGAAGTATTTTTGTTTCTCTAATTCTCAGAAATGTGTGGACATGTAAAAAAAATACATTCCTTTAAAATAGCTTACAGCTTTTGAGTTTTCTCTGACTTCATCTTTTAAAGCTTAAGGATACTGAAATAGTTCACTTTGAGTCTTCTCAACAATGTCCATACATCATCTTGTCAGTAAGATATGATAGCAGGTAAGCATCATTTGTTTATTGTTCAGAAAAAGATCTTCAGTTTCTGTCTGACTAGTCACTGGTCAGGTCAAACAAGCTGAAAATTGTTCAGTCAACATTCAATTTATTGGTGTTTCTTCTGTCAAATTGTAGACTGCTACTGTTGACATTGAGTCAGTAAATCAGCAAATAATAATCAAAGGCAAGGAGAAATAAAGTGGAGTTGTAGTACTTTAAAAATGTCTCAAAAAGCATCTCCTAAAATTGCTTCCTCATTCAGAATAATGGAGCTGAATACATATAAAAAATGGAAATGTTTTCTCTCTGCAGCAATTACCCAAATTAGAGCTCAAATAAAGTTCCCATAATTACTCTAACAGGCAAAGTTTCTGAGAGCAACATTGAAATGGGTCATGTTTTTCGAAGGCTTGTTTTCTCCATAATGTCTCCTGCAAAACAATACATGACAACCGAGTTACAGAGGACAGCATGCTAAGTGTGTCTGTCTTTTCAAACCACATCTTATTAAGATTTCCCTTATCATTTCTGAGCTTCAATATACACACTCTGCAGACTGGGGAAAAGTCTGTTAAACTAATAGACGCACATTTAGGGCAGCATCCTACTGAAACATAGAGCACTGTGGTTGAAACATAATGAAAGCCTAAATGTGCAGGGGTTCAAAGTGAAGAGAAGGTTAAATGGATATATAAGAGAATAGGAATAAAGTTGGGATAGAAGTAAAAGCTGACAGAGGACAAAAATGGACCATGCAATGTAAGATTCAAACAAATGGCACAGCATTGATGAAGAAGTAAAAGTTAATTAATGCTGCCAACATCTTCTGAGGAAAGGAAAACACCAAAGTCCCTCTGTGCATCGTCTGAATCGCTTTTTTCCATTTTGTTTTTTTATCTGTTTCTTTCTCCTTTCTTCTCAGCTGCTCCTTAATTTCCAAAGCTGCTGCTGTGAAGTTTTATCTCTGACAGACAGAACGAGGGGAAAGTTTGGCCCAGACCTTTCTCTCGCTCTCCTCACAGCACTGAACAGGGCCTTGAAGATCTGAACTGTTTTTCTGAGACTCTCACTGACTTCCTGCATCTCTCTCCAGGTAGATACGGACTGAATGAAAAAGGCAAACTGATAACAGTTTGACATAAATTCTGATTCATCTCATTCACTGAAACGATCACCAGGACATTTTAGCTTCAGTCACATCTCTCAAACTTTGTGAGACAGTCTGCGGCCATGAAATCTAGAACATTAAAATATATATTTAGCAATAAATTCTGCTGTGCAGATGTTATGCACTAAAGCGTTATGACACAGGAGCTGTAATATCTATTCCAATTCAACTAAGTTTTGATTAGTGTGTATTAAATGTAATTGCATCCTCAGCCACATCAGTGTTGTCTCCCCTAATCTGATAGTTATCATCAATTTTACATATCCTATAGTCTGCTATGGCTGGCAGAAGTCTAACAAAGGATATGGGCAAGTATCAGTGTCTTAGTATGCAAACTCACATACTGCTCAGATCTCTCATAATATAATAACCAAGGAAAATCTAATTTTCTTTAACAGATCTGTTTCAAGCTGTTTTAAAAGGAAGCGTTACTGCGGAAACATTCTGTAGGAATAATACAAGCGGATACCTCTAATGTCAATTAAAAATGGACACTTTTTTAAATCATAAAGATGCAAAAGCATTTTTATACTTAGTAATATTTTTCTCAATTTAAAATACAATGCTGAACTTGAACTTTGCTACTTTATAGTAAGTGTAATCAGATATATTTAGGCAAACTTTCAGTTACCAGTATCAAGGTATACCAAGGTTAACAAGTTACATTTTTAAAATCACCAACTTTTTCTGTCCTATCAATCCCACAGTCTTAAGTCATTTATTAAGTTCTCAGAGAAAAAGAGAGTGTGCTGAACAGAGGAGAGGTTTTTTATGCTTTATGGAGAATACCTGGATGTTTTCCCTCTCTGCCCTCAGCCTAATGCTACACACTGCCAGCTAGCAGTTAATCAAGTCCTTAAATGTTTTATCATATGTATTAAAAGACACACAGTTTTGAGCTGTTTAACAACACATTTGTTAGACATTTGTTATTTATTTGTTAAATAAAACAATCAGATAATATGATGCATTTTGTTTTAATACTGCGATACAATACTTCTTTGGTATTTTTAAAGTCATCATAGCCTAGATAGCTTAGTTAAAGCTATAACACTGTTCTGTATTACAGAAATGAACACTTTAAAACACAGTTTTAGTATAAATGTCAGGCAGATCAAAGGTATAACAAAAACACTAATCTCTGAATTATTAGATGAGATGAGTACAGTATTCTGGCACTACATTTTACTGCTAAACACTTAAGGTTTAGCCTATTAAAAATGGGCTGTTCTCTATTATCTGTTATCCTTGATGACATTATCTGTCATCAAAGAGTCATGCTATTCAATATCCCTGTGTTTAAAAGAGAAGTAAATGTTTTAAATTTGATTAACTTAAACTTGCTAACATCTGAAATGTAGGTGTAAATTAAATAAATAACATTTTAAAAACAAGCTTGGAGCTTATGAATAATTGCAGTATTAAATCTAAGACTTGTGTCTTAAAAAAGCACGAGACAACCACAGTAAAACAGAGAAACTCCACCATCTGACTCATGGCGTAGTCACTGGTATTTGACTATTCCTGTTTCCCTAAATGATTAGACACCAACACTTAACTGCACAGCCCCTGCTTGCATATGTATGAGCCTGTTATGCATTGAACTGAGGTCTGTCGTACAGGTCTTATGAATGCAAATCATCTAGCTGCTGCTACAAAATGATTTCCCTAATGCAATGAGGGGGACAAATGAAGACAGCAGCACAGACTCAACAACCTTTGGCCAAAAAAAGAAAACCTGTCCTCATAGCTATTAACATTAACTTAATAGGTCAGTACTTGTTTTTCTTCCAAACTTAACTCCTCTGAAGAACCAAAGTAAATAAAAAAAAGAAAACGAGCTAAAATATTCCCTTATAATCGAAAGTCTAAAAGATCTCTTTCAGGATTGTCCACCATCAGATTAACCCCATTAGTCAGGGCTAGTTACATGGTCATGGCTCATTAGAACAACAATAAGGTTTATGTTCTGCTCTCAGCGTCAGCAAACGTGACTGATATTAATCATCATCTAGTCAATAGAGATCAGAGCAAAATGTGGCTCATGCCTCATTGCAACACTTTGCTGGAGAGGGGTGGAGGACTGGAAGTGCTAATCCGTCGATTTAGCATCTCTTTTCGATCCTTCCACCTTTGTTGTCCCGTCATTACTTTCTGCTCATCTCAGAACGCTCATCTCCTTTCTGCACTGATACTCTTCTTCTCATCTTTCCTCCTCATTGAGCTTGTTCTGCTGATCTACAGGAAACCAAGTGGAAGAAATGACTGTGATATCCTAACTGCACTCACATGGAAAATAACAGCAAGTGAAAGATTGCAGGGGAATCAAAGTCCTGCTGAAAACTACACTGAACTACATAGCTTACTGTCGCAGTAAAAAAAAAGATCTAGCCTTCTATTATCACTGGAAATAATGTACTAATTTAAACAGCAGAGCACTGGAACTGTCCAATAGAGTTCCATAACCTTACATCATCTTCTTCTGTGGTATTTTAATCTGATGGGCCAGCTGTTACACTGGCTAAATTAAGTGTCATGAGAAAATGGACATCTCAGATGAATCTGTCTAATATTTACTAAAAGTATTAAAGGCTCTAAATTAAAACTGCCCAACTGAAATGATATATAATATTATTGAAAAGTTAATTAATTTCACTATATTCACTAAGTGAAACATGCAAAAAAAAACAACATTAATCACACACTGATTGCTTAAAGGCTTATTCTATTAATTTTCTGCTTACAGCTGATGAAAACTCCTCATTAAAGATTAGAATATTACAACAGATTAAGTAAAAAAGACATTTTAAATACAGAAATCTAGCATTAATGAAAAGTATGTTTAATACCTACTTAAGAGTTACATAAAAAAAAGTTACTTTTAATCTGGCAAATAAGCCTCATTGAAATGCATTTTCTAATTTACCGACTATGACTGAATGCATCCCATAGTTTTGGGTTGTATAAAAACTGTAAGACTCACACTCTAGATTAAATATGCAGCTTAGTGAAAACTACATTGATACTTCCAGGCATAATTTGGTTTTTCTTGCTGTAAACAAGGAGCAGTGCTGATGGATGGAGTAAGGAAATTATTCCTTTCATAACCGAAGCATCCATTATCACCCACTGACCCAGACAGACTTAATAAAATACACAGGCTAACATATTAGATATGGAAATTACAGCTGGAACAGTGTTGTGATTCCTATTTTTGTTTTTATCACATTTAAGTGATTCAAATCAAAATTAATATCAGTCTAACATACCCAAAGTATTTAATTAACAAATTAAGGAATTAAAACTTAACTAAACTGGCTTTATGTGAAAATATAACCGTCATTGTTGTTCAATTATATTTTAACTGTAATTAGTCACACTCACTCAGATTTAGCCTGGCCACTTTGCCTAAAGTGGCCAGTTTAGTGGCCTAAAGTGGCCACTTTGCCAAAAGTGGCCAGGCTAACAAAATTGCCCTAAAAGCACATACAGAACTCTTCCAGCAGGTAGTAAACAAAAATCCAAGCATAATCTAAACAAACAAGTCAAGTCTATTTTTGAACGGTTTGAAGAATTGAAAATAAACTGTGTTTTTTTAGAGTGATATAATCAAATTACAGATTTATATCTTCTAGAGATGTTCTGGCAAAA
The DNA here is from genome assembly GCF_003331165.1 of Xiphophorus hellerii. Classification (NCBI taxonomy): domain Eukaryota; kingdom Metazoa; phylum Chordata; class Actinopteri; order Cyprinodontiformes; family Poeciliidae; genus Xiphophorus; species Xiphophorus hellerii. The sequence goes on from NC_045680.1 coordinate 14,462,244, forward strand.
CTTCATTACTAGTTACCTCTCTTCTGCGCTGTCAATGTTGCCTAGACCAGTTATCAGGTTCAGAAGACAATCACTTTGTCACGTAGGGCACTGTAGCTTTCAATAGAAATTTTCTCTTGAAAAATGAAATAATTTAAAAACTACATCCTGTATTTACTCAGCTTGTCTTTGTCTGATATTAAATCATTTACATCTAAGAAAAAGCAAACAAAACTTTAAAGATGCTTTTCACCGCACTGAACAATCTTGAACACAGTTTGGTCAGGTGACAGTTAATAGGAATTTTTTTTGTGCTATTTTTGCATAAAACTTAATTCCTTTTCGGGGAAATGATATGCTAAATATAGTAGATAAAATACTTTCAGTTATCCAAGGAAGAAAAATCAATTCAAACACTGCAGTCAGAGCCAAAAAGGCCCTTTGGAGAAGAGCCTATTTCTGACAGCTATAATAACATGCAGCTACCTTGCTGGAAGAAAATTGTTCCTCCATTTCATTGTGTAGTTGTGCATCCCTGTAGGTGTGTGTGTGTGAACACTAAAAATGGACCAATAGGCCTGAATCAGTTTGAGTAAGTATCCTGTTTCTTTCAGGAGCTGGTTGGCTGGGAGTGACATTGTCATTATCGACATCTTTTCCTGCTCCCCTGGATCCTGTAGCCATTAGCAACCAACTCCAGGAGTTGGCCTCTCCTCTGTTGCAGCCAATTGCTCTCCCATCACCGTGTGACTGTGCGCACGCATGCGAATGAGCAGGTGTTCCCTATTTGTTTGTATGTGTGTTTACCCTCACATCTGTGACCCAGTGATGGTGACATGATTGAATGTGCCTGACTTGATTGTTTGATAAAATTCTATCCCACTGTTCCTAATTTATTCCCAATTTGAGATGTGTGTTTAAACAAATATTTTAGGAATCATTACATCCTCAGAGGATTGAACCAAAAAAATTCTAATTTAGAAATAATTCACAGCAGGCATACAGGACAGAAAATAATGCACATGAAATAGGCAGTCAGCATAAAATAATCAATATGTGTTGATTAGGTCTGCTCAGTACCTTTGTACTGCAAACAACATCTCTGTGTGGCAGAGAATCAATGCTGGGATCTCTGTGTAGGCTAGATGTAAATCTCAGAGAGCAGAAGAAAGAGCAGTACACACCAACAGACTGTGAAATGAGAAAGATAAAACACTGCTCCATGACTGATGGCAAAATAAAACTAATATTGCACAACCTGTTTCCCAGAATATGATTTAAACTAGATCTTTGTTATGAAAAGACATGAAAGAGAAACAGATGGAGACAAGACAGTGTGTGTGCTTCCTCCAGAGTCAGGCTTACAATAAGAACATCTAGAAAACATCTGTAAAACAGACATGATCCAAGAGAAGCTTGATAGGCTAATAAATCAACAGAATTTTTATTCTTAGCCAATATATGCTAGGAAAAATATAACCATTTGCTCAAAGACAGCTCACAAAAATATGAAATAAGGTTCACATCTCCAGTGGCTTCCTTAAAACCTTTAGGCAATCACTGACACGTTACTCAGAAAACAGCAATCCCAGCACAGAAACACAAAAATCCTTTTATATTGAAGGCCACCTTGGAAATGTTTGTGAGTGTGTATTCTTACTTTTAAAAATCTGTTCATGTATTTAAGTTATTCGAGAAAAAAGAAACTAATTTGTCATCAGTATGTTTGATGTAATTATTATTAGTTATGTAAAGCCACTGTGCAATAATAACATAATTATCATAATTAAACTGGAATAAAACTGTCTTCTGCAATCTTAGCACATAACTCTCTGGGGAATTTTTTTTAGCAAACTGAGGGATGTTTATAAATAAAACAAGATTCTTCACATTTTATTACAACAGCCATTTTTCACTTTTTCAGTCTTGTTAAAGAACAACAGATATGCAAAGATAAAGAATGCAATTAAGAATAATTATGAGGAAAATACATATCAAGATAACCATGGGAACCAGTCATGTGACAGATCACAGCGTTTGCCCATGGGGATGTAAGCGTGCTTGTGAAAACCTTGTGTGGGAGAAAGAGAACATATATTATAGCTACATCACTGGCTGGAGCATGAGAGTAATCAAGCTGGTAATATATGCAGGGTGGGCTGATGGAGGACGGTCCTCTGGGAGCTGTAGCTCTTTGTGTCTCTTAAACCCCTCTGGACCAGGACAATCTCTCCTTCTAACTCCCTGATCATCATCTTCCCGCCCCCCATCACCAATTCTGTTCCTAGATTCTAGCCCTCCTTCCAAAACACAGCATCTAAGCGGTTCAAACAAAACCTCCCTATTTGTCCATACACACCTGTGTGTTTGCTGAGTGACCCCTCCCTTTCATGATGGATGCGACAGATAGTGCCCTTGTGGCTGCTGGCAGCATCAGGAAAGCTGATGGGTTATTCATTACAGCGCGCTTCAATTGTCCTTTAAGGACCCTAAAATGCCACAGAGTAAAGCTGTGCTCAACACATGCAACCTTTATTTTGATGGATGTGGCGGTCTCAGCCCACATGAAGCCACAGGTATCAGCAGCTGGAGGTGCAACAAGGCAAAAGTACGCCTATACTTTTGAAGTATAGGCCTATCCTTCTGAAGTATAGGCCTATACTTCTGAAGTATAGGCGTACAGCTGCTGGTCTTAAACACAACAACAGATAACAGTGTTTTACCCCAGAAAACTTGCTAAACCCAGTGGCGCTAGGGCAATAATCCAGCAACCTACGTTAAAAAAGTGTTTAAAATTGACAGGAAATTTTAACATATGAATAGTTTAAATAGTTTAATCAGATTTTGATAGATATCTTTCTCATTTCCTAACAGAAATAAACTTCTTGGTAAAATGAAAATATCTCTAAATGAAATGAAATGGTGCAAGTCAGAGTGAGAAAATTTTTTACCAGTAGACTAAAACTGTCTTACTTTACACGAAGGGCCTCTTTACTAACAGGATTGTTTATCTTTCCGTGTTCTTATGTGGCTTATTTTCATCTCAAAATAAGTGACATTTACACTGACATTTAAATTTTTTCTCAAAAACCAAGTTAAGTACTGAACTGTGGCTTATATCTACTGAACAATTTGAAGATTAACCAAACTAGGAAACATTCAGAAAAAAATGAAGCATCTGTGAATATACCTAAGATCTAATTTAAGTGTTCATATGTGTCATAGAACATTATTTACAAATCTATGTGTATGATACTGGATCAAATTCAGGAAATAAACTTAGTTCTGGTAGACCTATAGGTTTCTGGAGGGACTGCATTAACTTGCAATCATGTGTGAGGTCTGAGTTTTTGCAACATGCGTGCCTGCAGCTCTGACATCCACAATGTGCTTTAAACAGCTGTTCTGCTTGAGACCAGGAAAAGTACATGCAGTCCTCATGCAGTGGCACACATGTAAACACAAACTGTACTACAAAATAAAGAAAGACACATTCAGCATATTCTCCGAAATGATCACCCTGTTGTATTCACATAACCAGAGGAATAATAAACATTCATCAAGTTTAAGGGTCTTGGCCTGTATGTTGCTTTCTGCAAATCCAGACTTCAGGCGATATGCTCTGGTAACTTCATCTGAGACTAGAAAGAGTCTGAATTACATCAGTCTGCTCAGCAGATATTTCCTACCCAGCATTTCTCCCAGCTGTTTGTTTAGTGCCAGTGCAAAGGTCCTGTGTGGGCTGCCAGGCTAAAGAGGAGTGATTACAGCGGACTTAGACCTGTGGACAGTGGATAGACAGAAGTCAAAGAACTAAGAGACACAAACCAGGCAAAGGCTGGAAAGGAAATGCTTATAATGTAAAACAAAACTGGAGGCTAAGTTGGTTTTAAAAGAACTCTTCTTTCTAATTTAAGATAAAAATTTGTAGAAGAAACTGACATTCATAAAATTAAAGGTTCATTTAAAAATTATTAGAAAGAAACATCCCTTTCATGTGCTATTCATGTGCTTGTTTTTCAAGCTATAGGCTCTCTTTCATCTCTTTTATGATGTCCAACATTTAAAGAGGTTAAACACAATGTCAATTTGTGATGAAAAAGTCCACATTTCATTAGAAAACATCTTACTGAACAAATTAGCCTAGTATTGAATGCCTTAATATATTCCCCATGATTACAGCTAGATATCAGTCTTAAGATTTAAGAAATATATTTATTTATAAATTTACAAACAAGTAAAGGATTTGGCATTTTAAAACTAAGTCAGACATAAACACAGTGGGAAAAGGCTTGAATTTATCTCAGCTCAGCAAATTGTGAAGCTTTTTTGGTAATTAAGACGTAACATGAGAAATCTTGCTTCTGTTAGTCACTCACAATGGATAATACAGGGCATTGCAATGAAATATATTCTTTGTAGAAATATCAATTAAATCAAATAAATTAAGGTGGAATTTCTGCTTTATGTCATCAGTAAAGGCAAAGAGGATAAAAACTTTCTTTTTGGGGGTTTGTTCAGGTAGAATGACAATGTTTTACTGCATTTATGCTGCAAGAGAGAAATAAAGAAACAACAACCACTGTGTAATCTACACCGAAACACTTAAAATGTGAAAAATAAGTGGCATGCTGTAGCTTTCTTGTGTCTGGTTAATGCTCATTTGGTAAAAGAAAATACTAAATGAGTAGAAAAAAAACTGTAGGTTGCAAGCTTCTTTTGAAGCATTAGATGAACTTTGGGGTTCAACTAATGCGGAACGATCCAAAGTTAAGACTGCATAACACTAGGCTGTTTTCTCAATTGGGGATCATTAGAAATCCACTCAATATTGGATTGAGTGGACTCAATCCAATATTGGATAATATCCAATAAGTAGCCATAGACTCTTTTGGTTGGTTGGTTGGTTGGTGAACACAAAACTGACTTGGGGAAAAAACTACACACATAAATACTATACTTAGTTAGTGAAATAAGAAAACTATGGTCAGGAATCTAATGCAGGCTTTGCTCCTGCATTGGCTCCACTGACCTTTACCATCTGTAACATCAGGGAATTATATTATGATTATTAGTATTCTGATGTCCCTTCTATTGCCATTTAGAGGAACACCAGGGGAAAATTGATCTTCCTCTACTGCTGGCACACATGTCATTCAATATGCAGGTCTTTCTGCTCATTTAAAATCCGCAGCAACACTGCCATGTTCATACAGCTGATGGCATACAATGAATGACAAGGACACACAAGGTGAAAGGTCAAATGTTCGTATTTGTATTGCTGTTCACCCAGTGTGGGGGAACCACATATCCAACATAGAGATAAACACACACATGCACACGCAGTCCTTCCTTTGCCCAACTGAGGCTAGATGAAAGAGCCTGTGGCTGTGTTGGAGGATGGGAGTTGAGAGAGAGGATGGCTTCACACTGCATGATTGAGAGGGGGGCTGCAGAGAGCGTGGGCGACTAACAGACAGACAACAAAAGACAGGCACTACCCCGAAGTTCAAAAGAGCCCTTTCATGAGACCCCTTTACACATGCACACACAAACATGTAAGCATACGGTACATCTATGGTCTTGGTGAATCATCTGTTATCCACTAGTGGAAAATACATTTTCACACATGGAAAATTGAGGTGTGGATTAAACAAAACTCAGCTGTAATTTCTTGGTTAGTCTTCATGTATATTTATGAGCATTTCTAAAAAATGTTGTTCCCGCTTTTGTGTAACAGGTGCATCCTCAAAAGTCTGACTTATAGATATACGGTACTCATAAACTCTTGTTTAATTGAAACATCAACTTGATTCACAGAAGAAAAAACAATATTTCATCCTCTATACAACCGTCAGAAAGATGGACTTTGTTTTTTTATTCCAAGGTAGCTAACCATAATTTTAAAAAGTAATACATTACACACCTCATAAGGACATTTTAACAATGAAAGCAAGTTATTAGAAAAGCACAGAGCTAAAAAAAGAGAAGCCAATTAATGGAAAGCTGCTGAATTAAAAAGGCCATAACGTGTCAGCATTATTATACAGGTGATATGAACTTTGTTATCTTTTGTTAAATATTACACAAAATAATAATCTCTGATGTACAATATTATTGTGCCTTGGAAAAGTCTGTATCTGTAGGTACATATTTATATACATATTTCATATTAGTTTATCAGCCTTTTCACCTTTGGTACCATTTTATATAAATATTTCATATTATTAAAAAATGAACATGCCCCACTCAAAACCCTGCAAAGATGAGCATGTTGGACAATCGCTGGAGTACAGGCTTCAAAAATATGTTGCCCTACAAAGCTAACCTCAGCCTTGATTCAGACAGAAGCAAAGCTACAGAGACAGCAGAAAGAAGAATGTCAACACAACAAACCAGGATGCAAGCTTTTCCTCTCCAGGGAAACACAGAGACTTCTTACACTGGGAGAGTCTGTGCCAACTCTGTACAGTCTCTGTAAGCCCTAAGAAAGTGCCTCAGAGGAGCTATGCTGGAGCTGAACCAGAGGGCAAGAGTTCTCTCAAAAAGAACAAAAACACATGTACAGCCAACAAAAAGTATATCTCTACCAACACTGTCACTTGGTTGTAAAGTTTTAAAGAGCAGAGAGATTGTAGCAGTGGAACAGAAGTAGGGGATTCAAAATGTTTACATTTCCATTCAAAAATGACCTAGGCAAAACATTTTTTTTAAATCTATGAAAATATATATTCCAGAAATACAAACATATTTAAAAAAGTACTTTCACCTATTTGTATTTTTTTTTTTGTTAAATATTCACAATTTTTCCAAAAACATTACAAAATGTAAAACTATAGAAAACATAAGGACAAAAGTGGAGGGAGGCCATTCTTCAACAAAGCAGGGCAGATTATTATCTATACAACTTAAGCGCTGAAAGCATTGAGTTTGGAGCTGTTCAGCTTGCAATGATTGATCTGCAAAAACACTTTCGTTTCGACAGAATTTACATAATTGTTGCACTTATCGCGCCATCACTGGGAAAGTGAGTGGTACCCCGCCCAGTGAGAGAACAGTTGTCAAGGCAACTGAGGAAAGGGTTCTACGAGAGCGTGTCAGTGGCCTTCAGAGACAATCAGCGAGGGAGTGACCAAGGTACCTAAGGTAGCAACAGCATGTCAACACCAGAGGCTGAGGCCTACAGGTTGTTTTCCTCATAAAGGCCAAAGTGCAGGAAGTTTTAGTTGTATTTGCAAGAAACTAAAACACATTCATTGACACAAAATATGTAAATAGGTGTGAAGCACAAAGGTGTTCAATTGGCTCTCAGAGAAGTCCTAATGAAGTTATTAAACTAGAGTTCAGCTAAGAAGGACCATCTGTTGTAGACCTGTTTATGCTCCAGCGGCCACTCAGCTGACCGCTGAGCCTATTAGGTTTAATGGGCTAATTAACTTTGTGTATTTACATATAAATAACAGTGGATCTCTGTCTTCCTTATGTAAGAATAATGACAACCAGTCTTTATTCTCATTTTTGTGCTCTTAGTCTCAAAGTCTTATTAAAGGCTCTCTATTTTTAAGTTAGAAACATGTCTGTAAAAAACTGAAGAGCATCCGATTCTTGTTGCAGAATAGCACTGTGACTGCAATACAAATCAGTAGCATAAGATACACACAGTGTGGCAGCAATCTGTGGCCAAGCACTCAGAGAGACAAAAACAAACCAAACCTTCCTTAGAGGGCTCACACACACACACCGACTGTAGTGAGGTGGCAGGAACTGGGACACAAACACAAACAGACCACAAGTGTCCAGGAGAATGTGCGGTCATAAGCTTTTCTGTCTGGCCACCAAGAATAACAAATTAGTAGGCAGACTGCTGGACCCACAGTCTGGAGTGCAGCCAGAGTATGCATGGTTTAAAGAGAGTATGAGGCTGGTGGTGGTCTCAGGTCTAAAAGCTCATGCAGGTCTGTGGCTTTAACTGTTAGTCCTGGTGTCCTTATTCTGTTTGGATGATCTCAGATGAAAACTTTTCTGCCACTTTTTGCTGTCTCACTGATTTAATAAGCCACCTGAAAGAGCTTACAGCTAGATATAGTTTGAAAATAGTCACTCAGATTATGTTTCTACAAATGGTGGGGAGCTTCAACATAGCAGACACAGACATGATGACACCAACATGCGCTTACATGTCACAATGCAGACTGACAGGTTTCAGCAGTTTGAAGTCTCAACTTAAACAGTGCTTGCAAACCAAAAGTAATTTCAGATTTAGTTCTACCTTTCCTTTCCATTATTTATACTGTTTGACTTAAGAGATTACCTTGGCATGGAGTGACTTCTATTTCTAAAACAGAAAGGCGTGACATAGATTGAGTCAACTAAGAAGTGAAGGACAGGGGGCTAAAATTTACAATTTATTTCCAATATCTATTTTTAATTTGTCAATTTGTATATCTAACATTAATAGAGACTATAGATTTGTTTGACTGAAACTAGTAACAATGTTTTTATAATTTAGCAACAATTTAAGTTTAGCTGTGCCACTTGCTCCATTCTTCAGGTCCCTATATGACCCTAACATTTACAGGCTCACTAGAGTTGTACAATACTGAATTGCAATATTGTACATTTTGTAGTGCTGATGACAATTACACTATATCCATATTCTTCTGTCCGTCTGCCTTTTTTCTTTCTTACCTCAGCTACTAAAATCTATATCAGGTCAGGGAAAGAAATCTAAATCTATCCAAATGTAATGTAGTATTTTCATGTTTGTAATGGCAAAAAACAAAAACTTCTGGGCCTTTTTAAGTCAAATAAGGTCACTGACAGCCGTGAAATTAAAGTTTCTCAATTCCAGCACAATTTTAATTCAAGAATGTGAGTGTGAAGATTTTTGTGACTTTCCATTTTCTAACAACTGTAGAAGCAGTGTTGTTCAAAGTGGAGGCTGTATTACAATAAAAATATGGAAGTTAAATATCCTGACATCAAAACAGCTCAAAGAAACAAATTCTTTAGAATCCTTGGAGAATAAGTAGAAAGCAACAATGTTATGAGTTTGTAATGCCTTTAGTCAAAGAGAAAAAAAAAACATTTCTCTATTATTAGCCCACTTGACACAGAAAAAAGAAACTGATGCTGGAATTAAAATCCTCACTACTACAAAAAATGTTATTCTTATTGGTTCAATGATGTTTTCTCATCACTGAACTGTATTTTTTTTTTTCTTTAAATCACAACACTGAACATGAGGGATAAAAAGATGTGATTCATGGAATGGCACAGATCCACAGCACAGACTGATAAAGAAATCTTCAGCAGAATCATTGACACATTCCTCTGCAGAGCGTTTATGCTGTCTGTCATTTTGCCAAGGCCACTAACACACAGAGGGATGGCTGTTTCCAGGCAACTGGGCAGCAAGCGTCAGTAGCCTGTATCCAAGTCTAGCCACAACTAACCAATCACAAGCCTCAATTTCCACTTTAGCCAATCATAGCTGGTGTCAAGCAGCCGCTGTTCAACAGGGCACAATTATCACATCCAACTAACTCATTATACACCTGATTGTTAGCAGATCTAAGTACTTACAACTCTCAACAGAGTACCTCTAAAGGTGCTACGAGAATAAATTAGTCTGTGTATGAAGCATTAATTACAGAGCCTTTTTCTACGGTGATTAAGTACCAACAGTTTTGTGCTAAACAATAATTTTTTAACTCTGCTATTAAACTGTTATTTTAAAATATTAGAATATTTTATGTCTTTTAACACATGGGTATGCCACAGGGCTGCAAGATATTAGACAGATAAAGTTGGAATATTATTGTTGAATGTTATGATGACCGTATGATGACGATACTGATAGTGATTAACTCACATTTCCCCGCCTTTCTCTTATTTCCATCATCACATTGGCCCCATCACTTCCTTGAGCTTTATCATCTTTGTCACTAAAATCTGTAGCAAATGTATTAAAGGGTAGCAGAGCTTTAATGCCACCAAATAAGGCATCCAAGGAACTTTTACAATTAGGACAATGGATATATTGAAACTACGCTAACATTTGTGATTCAATGTATTGTGCAGCTTGACTGTATAGCAATATGCTGCAACCTGCATTTAAGCTAATCTAGATCTGAAAGATTTAAGCATAAGTCTCTCAAGAGAAAAACATCACTTTCCATAGTTCTGTTTGTATTTGTGCATGTCACATGATGATAAATGTTACATGTTGTGTATTTGAACCAGTCCGTGTCACCACAGTTACTTTCTTCTCCACTGTCTCTCCCACATACAAGCATCGGCTCCCTCTCGCTGACAGACATAAGTTTGGCAGGGCAATCTGTTATCCTAACTGTGGCTGACATTTCCTGTGATGCTCAGTTCTCTCTTTGCGTTTGATCCTGTAGGTACAGAGGAAGCAGAGCCTACAGGGACAACTCATCTGCTTTTTCTCATTCTCTCTGTCTCTTATCTTCAACATTGCTGCAAAACAATACAAATATTACAAGTAAACATGTTGGGAAATATGTTTGTAACTGCAGTGTTGTTCTACATTTGTTTTCCTCTTTTCTCTGAAAAGGTTTCTAATTCTTACTCTGAATGGACTCCTCATGGACTCTAGTGAGATTGTGCAGACATATTTTGAATTAAATGATTCATAATAACAGGACAACAAGTGCATAGGAATAAATTACATTTTTATCATCTTAGTTGATAGTAATAACATGCTAAGATTTAAGATCTAACAATATTTTTAGGTTTTGAGTCAAAATCAAGAACAAAATTGTACTCTAAAAAACAAATGTCAAACCATCTAAAAAAACAGAATATATTTTCACTTTAATCTAAAACACACCTTTATGTAACAAATATATCTTCTTCAAAACTGTATATTCCAGATTTTTACTGTTCATCATTTATGCCAAACACAAAAGAGCAAACATTACTTCTAAAAAAAAGTTGACTCCTAAATTTATATTAAATAATGAAAAGACAATGTGCTCTCCTATGATTTAGAGGTTTTGCTGTATAAAACACCGGCTCTGCTTATTGCTGTAGCTTAGGCTCAGATCTATCAGGACTAGGATAAAAACATTGTTTTAGACACGCAGAAGAAATAATAGGAAGAAATATACGTGGGTCTCAGTCAGGTGTGCATGTTTGTGAGTGTATACTTACACTCTTATTAGTGTGCGAGCTCCTGTGCCACTGTGGTTTATAGACAGAAGCCACAGGACTCATAAAAACAGATAAGTGTTGTGTCAATAGTCCAAACTGAGGTCATTAATCTAAGCAGAACAAGAGCACAGGCTTTTCTACTATAACTATGACAAATGCTGAGAGAGTGCACAGCAGCTGTAGATTAAATCTGCTGTCCGTTTCCCTAGAGGGTGGCTATGCCAATAACAGAAAGAGTCAGGGAACTAACATTATATTCCCGTCACACTATTGCCTATCTGCCTTTTTCTTTCAATGGTGTAGAAAGACGGGATGCAACAGTAACGTAATACAATATCGGCTTTTAAGAAATTTGACGTAACATGTAACATATGCATAATTTTTCTACCACTGATTTTTTTTTAGATATGTTGCTTTCTCATGCCATGTATACAACACATGTGCACCACTCCAACACAACTGATGCAACTGCAACATTGTAGAAATTACCCAATAACATCATTATAGAATCTCACAGTATACTAAGCACTGTAGGAAACAAATAAATCTGATGGAGTCCCTTACTGCATGATTAGCTAATTGAAATTTCATTCCCAGATCCTTTTACAAGAAAATTGTAATTAAATGACACAGCAAAGCCACAGAAAAGTAACATACTAGCCACAACAAAGCAGAACACTGTGAATTCCTCACTCGTAATCTCAATATACACAGGTTTTTCAGAAGGGGATTAAAAAAAAATCAAACTTTCTTCAAACATGTGAGGGGAAACAATGCTTCATTTCCTTATGGTTAGGAGGGAGGAATAGAACACATAAAATCACAGTCGTCATCACAAGATGTGCAACATCACAACTGTAAAGGGTTGCTTGGATAAAAAAGTGAGGAGATTAATATGTTTCAAGTTAAATGCATTCACACTACGCATTCCAATAATACATTTGGCCAGTTGGTTACTTCCCTTGATGCCCAAGCCTTATTTAGACTGTAGCAGCAGAGAGTGGTGAAAATATCTTGATGATAAAATAAAGAGAGGTTACTAGTTGTAAACTGAATAATGCTGTTTTGTTAATGTTCTTCATATGTGAGTAAATGTAAAATGTGGACACCATTTATAATTGTTTAGGTGTGTATGTCTGGTCTGCTTGGTGTAAGAAAACCAAGGTGTGTGAATGTTGCTCCCAGCCACCATGCCACTTTCAAACCAGCAGCTGTAGTTTCTCGATAAGAGTCACACATACACACTGATATATTCCCACACAGACATATTTCTGTAACATGGCAGCTATTTAAAAGCTAGAGGATAAATCTAGATGAAACAAGGCAGTTTCCTATGAACACATTTTGCCCAATCTCTGAAAAATCCTCCATCAGGCAGGACAAAGGATTTTTCCGTCAGGCAGGACGCCTGCCAAGGTCACCTAGAATCCATTATACGATCAGCAAAGTCCAGTTTTATGTGTAAAATCCCACTGATTATAATGTAAGTAGACTCAGTGTATGACTAAGAAAGTGATGTGAAAACAGTTGAGGCTCTGCAAGGAAATACAAAACATAGGAAAAAGATTGTTGTAAATACAGAAAATAAATATTATGAGTTGAAAATGCCATGAAAGAAAAAATAAAAAAGTCACAAATAAAGAAGCACTATTGGGTGTCTGTAATATATACACTGTATATTATATGCTAATCTGTTGAATGTTTTTTACTTAATTGGTAGATGCTATTACTAAAAAAAGTAATACAGCAAGAATGGTACCAGGAAAAGCCCTAGTTTAAATATACTCTTTCTTAATACAACACAATCACACAGTTTCAAATCATGCTTTACTCCTAATATAAATTATTTATGACCAGTCATAGCAGTGTGGCTTGGAAGAATTGAATGATAATATTATTTCTACCATTATAGTTCTTAAAATAAAATTGAAACCCACAAAAAGTCATATCAGTGGGTAAAATCTTAACAAAACCAAAGTTTCGAAATCGGCAAGAACATTTTGATTACTGGATCTCTAATTTGGATTGTATAACAATGAAACTACATCAGGTCAACCCTAACTAAAACTTTACCAAAATAGGTAGTATTTTACCTATTTTGGTAAAAGTTGCCAAAATAGGTAAATATTTTGGTAACTTTGTTTTTGTAAATACAAAGTTGTCAAAACTTTGTAAATATTTGTTTTTGAATAGATGTGACATTTAACATTTGACTTTGATATTATTCTCAATACATGCAGAAACTCATCTGGGCCATCAGCATAAACAAAGGCAAAGTGAATAATGCATGCTGCAGAAAGTAGTACCATCAATTTTTAATTCAGTTCTGTAGACTATCTTTCTGCATTGAAGTTCTGTTTCCGTTTTTGCATTGTAATGTTAACTCTTAATTCATAAATGGTCCGTCATACAGCCCATTTTACCTTTACAGTCCTGGGAAGCAGGAAGGAATCCAATACTTAATGTTATTAGATTAGGAGCAATTTCCTGACTCAATCTGATTAGGTGGGCACTGACCTTGGGGTGCTTCAGTGTCATATCATTAACATGATTTACAAGAGCAGGAAGCACCTTGTTTACTATTTTCCCAAAACAATGACAGATAAAAAATACAAAATTATTTAGCACATTAGAAAAGGTCTAAGTACATATCTGTACATAAATGCTCCAGTAGGTATAGAAAGGGGGAATGAATGTCATACTTAACTACAATCACAATCATTCATTAAAGAAAAAATCTTCTGTCAGTATAACAAATAGAAAGTATTCAGTTTACTAAGAATGCAAAGTTTTGATTAGAAATCAGTGTTTTATGTTCCTTTTGCTGACCCAGAAATGTCATGATCTCCCTTCTCTTTAAAGACCCAATAAATGTTATTGTAAACCTGGGCAGTGCAGCGTACGCTATAAAGATGGTGTTTAGAAAGCTTAGGAGGGACATGGCTTGTTTCTGAGCACGCCGTGCAGAATATGCATACATGTGGTACTGCATGTAATGTGTGTATAGGTGTGAGATTCTTTCACATTGTGTGTATGCCACTGATCAACATGGAGTAGCTGCTCACTAAATGTGTGTATAAAGAGAGGCAGACAGGATCTAACATCAGTGAGCACTTGGGCATTGAATTCCCACTCATCACATTCATAAAATAACCACAAAGTCATGGCTGAATCTTGCAGTGGTATCAGAGTGATAGATCCGTATGTGTGTAGGCGTGCATGGGGGGGTGCGTGTGTGTGTGTGTTTGCCCAATGACCCTTCCTGAAAACATCATACCTAAACATTGTTGTCGTTTTATTTTTCCATGCAATTGGATTCGCATGGATCCAATCCTTAGGGATTATGTCTGCCCTTTTTTAACATGTGATATACACACAAACATGATATGCAGCACATAAAGTTGGCTCAAAATTATGTATACTTCTTGCAGACTAAAGACCTCCACATACTCGGGTGAACTTCACTCCTCACAGGTCTGCACAAGGCGGCCATGTGTCAGACACATCTGGGCAAAGGTCAGTTTTTACAATCGCATAATCTGTGTCACACATTAAACTGCCTGGTAGGAAACAGAGTTCACATCAAACTGTCTAATATGCAAAAAAAAACAAGCTGATAAGGTTGGGAATAGGCGCAAGCCACTCTCAGTGTCGCACTGACAGGTACGCAGTGGCTGATGGAGAAGAAATGGGGCTAGGTGCCCAACTGCCTCATCAAATTCGCTAGTATCCATTTGGATTGTGGGAAATGAAGGAATCTGTCATAAGAAATGCAAGCAATTGGTACACTCGGCTATGAAATGGAGAGGCACAGAATCCACATTGTTTGAAGTCCAGTGGAAAGTGTCCACAGTCAGTGATGACTGGGTGCCCAATCATCTGCTGGTTTCTGGTCCACTGTGTTTTCTAAAATCCACAATAAATGCAGTTATATACCAGGATGCCCACTCTACCAAAGAGATCAAAAACTGGTTCAATGATGTTACTGTGCTTGATTGGCCAACAAGCTGGCCTCAGCTGACCCATATGGAGTCTCTATGGGGTTGTTAAGAGGAAGATGAGAAACAACAGACGCAAAAATGCAGATGAGCTGAAGGCTGTTTTCCAAGTAACCTGGGTTTTTACAACACGTCAGCAGAAGCACAGCCTGATCTCCTCCATGCCACACTGCATTGATGCAGTAATTCCTGCAAGAGGAGGCCCAAGCAAGTTCTGAAATTAGTGACAAAAAACATTTAACTTTTTCACAATCAATTCTAGCTACATTTTAGATGTAACTAGATTGTTATAAGTTTGCTTGTATCAATTTTTATTCAGATTTTTTCCTCATCTAAATTACATTTTCCGTGGGGTTTTTTCTGAGTTTTCAGAGGGGAGCATCATGAATTCACTAGAGACCATTATAATTCACAACATCACCCAAGCCCTTTAGTTGCATGTCCTGGCTTTATTGTGTTTGTAACCTGAATGTCACAGGGACAAAATGAGGCTCAAATGATTCCAGGCTCTTTCTGTGGCGCCATGGTAACTATAACAGAAAATGTTAGACACAGCTCTCTGTCAACACAACGGTAGAGACATTAGGGTTTAGATTTTTTTATTCTTATTTTAAAACATACACAATTCCACTACCTCCCCCATGAACACTTTTATAATTTCACAATGCTATTTGCAGGCTGCAATAAAAGGAAATTCTTTAGAGATTAAGAATGCTACAATTTGCCCCAGTCCACAAAAAACATTAATTGTCAGACAAAACCCTAAAAAACAAATCTTCAATAGTCATTTTATATTAAATGTCTGCTATTACCCTATCAGGGGAACTATAAGCTGTTCTCTGCTCAATTGAGCTGCATATTAATAGGGTGATTAGGGGGCCTAATTATCAGATGGCACTTGTCGAGAAGAGGCCTGAAGACAAAATGCAAAACAGACACAAACAGTTGTTTCTGTTGAAAAACTGCTCAGGACTCATGTCTCTGTAATGACACAGCTGCTACTGACACAATTTCTGTGTAAGTCAACGAACATACCAATAGACACAAACATGCCTGATTGTCAGAGGTCTCCGCATACTCGAGGCGGACGGCAGATTCAATTTTTTCTAACAATAAAATGTAAAATATGCATCAGACCACTGGTCTGTTTATTGTAAAATTGTCTGAAATGGTGATTTTAAGAAGAGCTGCACAAATCTCAACATAATGTATACAAATGTTGGTGAGATTTAAGGAATGATTTCATGGTGTTTCTTTAAGTGTCTAACAACATCACCTTTCCCTGATATGACATAAAAGTAAAAAACTTCCTTGTTGTCATCTTATGGCTGCCTCTGAGTGCCAAAGCAAATTTTTTAAATTTCATGGGCATCAGGAGGGAAATTCAGCAGATTTCCCATCTCGCACATTGTTAATAATTCATCATTTAATATAAAGACAGACAGGCTGTCCGGGGGGGAACAATAGTTGTGAATAATTGATCTCTCTCCTCTGGTCACAGGATTATAAGATGATGCAGGGTAAATAAGAGAAGAAATAAATCTAGACTAATAATTTTCTACTCCCTGAACAGAAACCCCACTCCTCATGTAAGTTAAAGCTAAATTACAGTACTGACAAAAATGAAAGAGAGTGATAATATACAAAGAATCAAAATTGAGCAAACTCCATCCTGAGGGGCTCTTCCAGTGCTTTCATTTTTTTCCACATATTTTTTACAAGTAGATGTAACATCTCAGAATAGAGGCTCCCTTAGGATTTAGCTTCCTTTCCTTCAATTATCACCAATGTCACCTTTCTTTTTTTCCATTCTTTTCTATTTTTTTTAGCATCCTCTACTCTCCCTCACTTTCCACTGACTTTCGGTCCTTTTGGAACGCCTCTCTATTCATCTCAGAGGCAGAAAAGAATAAAATAAAGTACCATTAATTTCCAAGGAATGCCAAAAACATTGCCCTAAAAAAGACTTGTTGAACTTTTCTACAGCAAAAGTCAATGTTTTTTTTAATATTATCATTATTCTTATCAGCATTTAAATTGATAGAAAAAAAGCTTGAGGGTTTTATTTAGAAGTCTCAGGGAAAAGGGTTTTGAAGTATGTGTAATTTTCCCTCCACTTTACAATGATGCAGTACTTTGTGTGGATGTATCACATAAAATTCTAATAAGATACACTGAGGTTTGGGTTGTAAGGTGAGAAAATGAGGAAAATCTCAAGAGATATGAATACTTTTCCAAGGCACTGGATGCCACCTTTAAAGCCCAATAATCAAACATGCATTCATCTTGAGTACCCTTGACTTTCAAGAGGTCAATCTCGTTAAAATATAATAACTGTGCAGTAATCATCAGTAGATAAGGAAAGGTCATTGTAATCATTTTCAAAACAGAGTAATAGTTGTCAGTTGGGGGCGGTGACACTTGTAATATGCCCAATAATCATCTGAGAGGCAATACTGCTTTATAAAGAGGAAAAAAAGAGAGCAATGTGATGCTCCAGCATTACCATGTTTTCATGCCTTTGAGTCAGTCTGAACCAAGTTCTCTCCAGAGACATTAATCACCCAAAAACATATAAAGAATAAATTAAACAATGCGGCCAGCATGTTTCATGAAAAATACAACTTTTTTCATCAAAACAGATAAACTGAGCTGAGAAATTTAAAAATAACAAAGTCCAGGATTAGAAATTTAAAAGGGGATGTCAGTTTTGTCTATCAATTAATATTTTCTACTATTCTCAGAACATTTGTAGAAAAAAACAAGTAAGTGGTTTTCCTCTTTATAGAGCACTAGACAAAATAAAAATACATCAGCATATGGCACTCTTGTCATCACCCGTGGTTCACAATCACACCCACTCACTCTACATAGAGCAGCTACCTCTGTGAGCGTGAGTAGCACTAAAAGCATACATGTGAAAACCTATTTTATCTAGTTGTATGTGAGAATGGCATAGAGGAAAGACACACTGAATGTGAAAACACTAAACCAAAGATAAAGAAATACAAAGTCATGAGTCTGTATTTTCTCCTTGTCTATCATTATCTCCTGTTTTGTATTATTTTCTATTAACCATTCATCTGGTCTGTTAAAACATAGATGTGATGTGAGTAATGTACATGACACCCAAAGCTGTAAATTCATTTTCAGCACATTGTTTTAATTGCTACAATAAATTCACAAGCTTCCATCCTGCAGAGGCTGCTGACCTGTTGGCTGGCAGCCAAAGCTGTCAATTAAGATTCTTAACATTTGATTAATGAAACAACTTATCTAATAACTGGGGTTACCTTACAGTTTGCAGGCTCTGGAAGTGCTAAAACATGAAAAATAATCAACAACGACAGATCTAATTATATCCACATGCCTTCCATGCATGAGATTGCTGAGATCACTGATGCTTCAAATACCTGATCCCAACTGGGCTACATGGCAGCTAGATCCAATAATCTATATTTTAATTTTATTTCACATTTACAGAATTGTGTTCTTATTGGAACAAATAAAATACTTCATAAAAAGATATAAGCGTTATTTCAGCATATGTACGTCAGTCCTGTGAGTTTCTGTATTGCTCTAATGACCTGTTCAAGGTTCAATTATAGCTGGAGATAGGCGCCAGCTCCGCTTGCACCTGCAAGGACAAGTAGGTATAGAAATGGACGAACAGATTTTTTTTTCCATCTCTTTGAGCAGTTCTGCACCTTCTGTCTTTGTGGCTGAAGAGATGACAACTGCAGTCTAATAGTATGTGCAAAATAGTTGGAAAAGCATATCCATTGCACTTCTTTGTTTATTCCCTGCAGCATTTTAGCCAGAGAAGTGCAGATTTCCTGAATGTCTACATAAAGTGCTAACTGGGGACAGCCATGAGTACAGGACCCATGATGAGCCTTAGAAACCCTCATAGTTCTGCTTAGGAGGTGTAAAGGTTTATGACCATCTCTACTCCTTTGAGCCCCATTACCCTTTCCTTCACCTTGGTCCCTCACCCATTGCCTTTCCAGAATACACCACATCATTATCATTCTTTCACGTGTCCTTGTCTCAGCAACCTGCTTTTTGATAGAAACCCCCACATCTAAAAAAATGTCATTTTTTAAATCGTTTAATATTTAACATTATTTAACATTATGATCTATCTAAACAAACCCAATCCTTTTCTCCTCAGTTGCTCTTTCTTCTGCTCTCTCCTCCTCAACTTCATTCATGCACAATCTAATTCATCGATGAATAATGGATGGACAGATAGAAGACTTTCATCTGCCGAGGTTCTTTTTCTCTCACCGTCTTTTTCTTGCGGGATGGCTATAGTGCTAATGCAGGGCAACATGCATTGGAGATGTGCCCAGAGACCTCCCACTCAGTCTGTCTGTCTGCTGGGCAAAGGATTTTGCTTCCTCTCCTTCAGTTTCTGTTCCATTTTCCTGATCCACACAAAACCCTGACAATTGCTATCAAAGTCCTTTATTTTTAAATGAATACCATTATTATTTTTTACCCACCAAGGCAAACACAAAACCCAGACTGTTCTCAAATCTTTCTTCATTATGCTCTTACTCAATACCTTTTTCATTGCTCGTTACCTCAGTTCAATGAGTCCCTGACCTTGGAATAGCAATCCTAGATTTGTATTGACCCGGCTCCTGCTGCATCTTTTCCCTTTTGAGACTTCAAATGACTAGTATATAACTTTCATTGCTCAAAACTGACCTCAGAGCTGAAGTTTACTTGCTTTTGAGCTATATAAGACAGCATTCTGTGGATTTACACTATATTATGACTATATTAACTTGGGTGGCACCGTGATTAAGAACTACACATGGAACCAACCCCCACAAAAACCCACCAGTTAGTGCTTGAGGTGAGCATGAGCAGCAGCTTGTCAAAGAAGCTATCAATAATGCAGCTGGAGGGAGACCCTGGCTGCCAAACTGTCCCACCACCCCCTCTTCTGCCTGTCTATCTGTCTGTCTGCATGTCCATATGTCCCCCTTCCAGTTCTGTTTTTATATCTCACTGACTGGCTGACCTCTGGAAAACCTGCCAGGGTTTATTTGTATGTATAACAACAGAGATGTGTGTATGCTTTATCTTAGGCACATGTGTTTTTGACTTTCTAGGTCTAGGGAACCTGAAAATATTTATTCATTCATAATTCAACTGCAGATACAAACATGACCCTGGTCTGTTTTGGTTGACATGTGCAAATTTTTCTTCAACTAGGCTTATTTCTGAGGATTTTGGATGTACTAATGCAACGATATGCACTTTGTCTTCATCTTAAATGGATAAAATTCATTTTTGAAACAAAGAGTTAAAAGAACAAAAAATTATACATCAGTATTTCTAAATGTACATCTGAGCCACAAACTTTTTTTGAAGCTCAAATAAAAATCATCACATAAATTGGAATGTAATTTTCCACATGGGGCACAGGATGGCAGAAACAAAGAACAAGAACAGTAATAACAGTGGCTGTTCCAACATGTATGCATGCAGAATAACAATCAGCTTTGTATTATACAGCCAAGCAGCTTTTCAACTAACCCCTCATCATGGGTGTGAAAACAGCAGACAAAATGGCGAGCAAGCATGCACCATGGACAGCCACATAAGAAAATGGCTACCATGATTTGTATTCATTGCTCATGCTGGTGCTTTGACTAGGCATAAAAGGTCCAGACACAAACACAAAAATATTCGTTGGGAAATTGTTTAGATTGGCACTTGGTCAAAAAGGCTGGGCTTTGACCAAGTGCCTGGTGGCTGACTTTTCTCTGTAGAGTTTAAAGCTTGACAGATAGTGCCAAGAAGGCATAAGCCAAGTAATAACATACCAAGTAAGTCAAGATATACCAAGAATTTGTGGTTAAGACAAGTCATGCTTTTAAAAGCAGCAAAATGTTCTATCATATCATCCCTACTGTTTGAAATCCTTTAAAAAGTAGATGACAGACAAGTTGACAACAGTCCTCATGCAGAGCATAGAGTGATGTGGCACTTCCCATAGCACACATACTGCTGCACACTGTCATTGGCTAAAAACCCTTCGTCACACCTCCCTTTCTTATAAGTTAGACAAATTGGGATGCTTTGAAACATTACTGTTTTTGTAATGGAGTGAAAATTAAAGACACTCCCATAGCACATTTCAGCAGCTGAGTGCAGGCTTTCAAAGAGATCAGATTTTTTTAAAAAAGGTAGAATATTACAGGTAAAAACACTTGAAAATGAATTTAAAATGTTCACATTTTGGTGTGTTTGCTGAAGTCTGCACCCTAAGAAAAGATTGACCAAGAACAAATATATATAATACCAACACTGTAATAACAAATGCGTTATATTTTGGGAGCACTGTGAGTGAGCTTTCTTCATCAATATTAAATAAAATTAATCAATCACATCACTGTATAATTTTACTCAGGATCATCATACTAACATGTGTTTACCATTAACATCCTGTTATTTGTGTCTTATTAAAGCTTTATCACAGTCAATGAGAGGAACTATACATTTATGGAGATGAGAGAACAAAAACAAGTTGCAGTGCAGGAAGCATTGATGGCTTTGATGGAACAGGTGTCCAAGACAGAACAATGAATGTCTGACTCTGAGGTCAGTTTGTTCTCACCTGATGAGTGGTTTTATTCATCTGTACTTCTGTCTCCATAGGAAGGGACCCTTCCTGTTGTTTGTTTAATTGTTCCTACCTTTAGAAATATATACCTGTCCTGACTCTATCTGTACTTCTTTGAGAAACTAGGATGCTTTAAAATCTCAACAAAAATATCAAGCTATGCTTGTTAAATGTTGCTATTTTACAGATGTGCAGCTGTGGATACTGCCCACATGTCAAATATTTCATTCTTAAAATAAAATCCAAAACAAGTTAATAATAGTTTGAGGTATACCGTTTTCCTGGTTGTGACTTACATGGTCATCAATCATGGGATAAAGACTGGAAAATTATTTACAGGCTAATATGTGGATGTCCATGTTAATAATTGGCACCCTACTATAGCAACATTGAGGACTGAGCTCACCCTCTCTGTGTATTAACCAGCACCATCAATAATAATCTAATCCACTGCTCAGCAAAGCAGCATAGCCCTGCACAGATAACATCAAAACAATGCACTGGCCATTAAGAGGGTGGTGGTAGAAACAAAGACTCAGTGAATGAATACATGAATGAAGCACAAATGAATGGCTTCAATACCAAAATACAACATAAATCTGAGCATTACTCCAGATACAACTTCACACCTTTACAGAATGTAGATCCATCTTAAAGCTTTGCATATAATATCATAACACTTTTATCTCCATAACAATCAGGGTGATTGAACTGGAATAGCTCATTCCAACGGATAGAAGACTGGGCACCAGCTGTTCTCTGTTTTCCACTGGCACTCAAAACATGACAGGTGTGCTTTAATTACAGCTATACATGGACCAAAGAAAATGGGGTCATGAAGTAATTTAAAACAGATATTATATTTTAATTATTTTAAATACAGCGGTTAACAGAACACTACTTGGGTCTGGTTTTCTGCTTTGTATTCCTGAACAGGCTCACTGTAGTGATGGTTGTTATTGTTTTCCTAATATTGTGCATCACTAGTCTTCCAATCTGTTAATAATATAAGGAGACCTAGATAGAGGAGGCCTTGAAATGTGCTTGCTAAGCACTCACCAACTACTGCACCGCTCACATCTTAATCAGCTGCAGCAGGGTGTCCAGTAAAGAAACGGTGTGGGTGAGCAAGTTCTTATAATTCAATAAACTGTCTCCCCGAGGCAAACGATACACTTTCTGAATATCAAAATGCTGAAGCATGAAAAAAGACAAAAAAAAACAGGAAGACAGTTAGAAATTCTGTTAAATAATTGTACCTTCAGTAGAAAGTAAAATAAGTGGGATTATGATTTTTTTTTTTTAAATCAAGCGGGAGGTTTGTATTCCTCTAACAAAGAACATTTTGGAAATTTATTACAGTCGTCATTAAACTGTTCAAGCACCATGCGTTTTGTTAAACTACACAATTAGGGATGTACTAGTCCTGAATTCAAGCAAAATCTTGATAGTGATGTGATGTCAAAATTCCCATTTTTGCTGCCGTCGTTACAAACTGGTTTGCTACAAAAATAAAAAAAGATTGAAAGTATTAAGAAAATCGACTGGTTTGTCCTACTTTAAATTTAATTTAATGTAAGAGAAAGTGCTGCAGTCAGCCTATATTTAATAACACCTGCTGATCTTATTTGTTTTATGAAAAGGGAAAAAAAAACCACAAGAGAATGTATTTCTCAGGGCTCAATAATGCTATTTGTTTCTGCCGTTGCTTACATTACAGCCTGTTTCCGCTGACAATACCAAAACAAATGACGATTGTCTAATATCTTAAGAAACAAATTTTATCTAGCAATATTAGTCCTATAGAATAAGTACATTGGTACTTTAATTTTGTCATTTTAGGATTATGCTTGCACCCTGCTGTCTCTCATTAATATATCAGCTTTAGTTAAGACTTATAGATATTATGATGGATGTTTAAAGGAATTAAATACACTAATCCAAAAAACAAACATCCTATTGATTAGCAAAATGGACAAAATCAACTCAACTTTTGTTCAATTCAAAATGCTGTATGTTAATCACTAATCAACAGTAAAAAAAAAAAAAAACTCTGAACACAAGAAATGCTAATAAGGATACTAATGTCTATGCAAATACATTCTGTGCAAAAGTGTGATATGAATATTAATCAGGTTGATTGAGGGGGGAAATTTGGGAATGTTAGAATAACCTGACTTGAAGACACATTTCTCTGTTGATTGATTGATTCTGTCTCTTTTTAAAGGAAATTGCCCTCTATGTCATCCTAGGCTGACAGAGACAGAACATTGACCTATGACTACAGTTTATACACAGGACAGGAAATAATCTATCATGCACACTGAGCCTGTCCTGCAGCTCCTACAAACACTATTCAAACGATAGACAGGCTTCACATGTTACCATCAAGGCATGAATTGTCTATTCCAGAAATAAATGCAGGTTTTAAAATCATGTGATATTTAAATCTCATTTCATCAAGAAATTCTCATTATTCATGCCAAAGGTCTCATTTTACACCTGCAGCAATCAAAACACTGCAGGCAAATTTATGAAACTGATTTTATCAAGCTAGCTCACACTCCAGCTTTCACACAAACTGAAAGTTTGCTCATCCCAGTGAGGTTATGTTACGCCTCTACTGCTCATGGAAAGAGTCACATCACCATCAGTCACATCCATATCAGGTCTGCACAGTGAGCAGAGCTGCAGCTCTATGAGGGGACTGGAAAAATTGAGCCAACTGCACAATTTTATCTAAAACAGATAACAGAAAATAGCAGAAGTCATGTTTGTGCTGCCACATGTAGGTCAAGTACTATTTTTTCTCAACTGGACCTGGCACATGCTATCAGTCACAGCCGGTGCAGCCATGTCGTCATAAAGTATACCTCCACCCTACAACTAAAGAAAGTTGTTTACCTCCATAAATGGCCACCTGAAATAAAAAGCAAATGGTTTGAATTCTTTACCTCAGTACACATCACTTGCAATCCAGCGGAAAAAGAGTAATTATAGACAGTGCCCTTTCTTATCTTTGCACTGGTAGCAGCAATACTCTGCAAACCTGGCACTGAACCCAAGTTCTGTTATACCACTCAGGCCTGCAGTGCATGACTCTAAAAAATATAGGATGTTTTAACAGTTATAAATGTATTTGCTTCATACAGACACATCCACTTTCCCACCAATTCTGGAATAAAATAAACATTGGAACAAATGTATCCATTAACTGTATCAATCATCCAAGAAAACAAGTCAGGTGTTTTCTCTCTTCTCATGTGATGTTATCTGTTTATTTAAGCAGTGAACAAAGTGAAGGTAAAGCGGACAGTAATGATATAATAATTGACTCTGGTTTTGTTGAGTCACACAGTGGAGAGTGTGGCAACAAGTTAGCAGTAATTTGAATCTATTTTTAGCAGATGAAGGGCTGTTATTCTGGGGATGCCCAAACAGGGGTCATATAAGTGTGTCTGAGAGTTTCTGCCCGTCTGTGTGTTTGTGTTTGTTTATCCAAACAGCGAGGGTCCTTACCTTCTATGGATGGGGCGTGGTCCTGGGCCGAATACAGCATTTCCTTGAGGGCCTGGTGAAGACATGTATGTTAAAATGATGGATGGCTGCAGATATGCACCCAGAAAACATGAAAGAACTCATGTTTGCTTAAGGTTTACATCTATGTGTTTTAGTTAAGTTTTTAACTCGTGCATAAAATGTGACCTCAAGAGTCTTGACAAGACAAACACGTTGAATTTATATCAATTTATACACAATTGAGATTCAATTTTAATCACTTCAAGTCCAATCCAATCATACAGACAGATTCAGGTCACTTAGCATTCATACCAGAATTACTCAGCCACATTCATTTGATCATTTAATAACTATTTGTAAAAGGTTTTCAATCAGTTGTTTTTTTTTTATCTGCTGTTCTGTTTGAAACATTGCTTACCAATTATAAATACAGATTTGACTCAATGCATGTTTTAAATTTCTATAATGACACAAACAACCATCACTATGGATCAGAACAGAACCTTTCATATGTGCTGTAACCAAAACCCTGTGACTGTACACAGTGCACTCTTCCACTCATAGTAAACAGGAGTATTTAAAGTTGTGGGACATCTCAACTGGAAATACTGCTGCTGTAAGGAGCATGTATGAACAAACAGGGAGCCTTGGGCACATTTTAAAGGTTGCTCATGAGAGATACAGCAAACTTGCAGCAGGCAGGTGGTAACATAACTTACAAATGGAAAGTTTTAGTTATCTAAGCTTTAAAGATCTAAACATTTGAAAAAACAATTAATATATGTTCCCTCAAGCAGCCTTTTATAATAATAATAATAAAAAATTAAAATAAGATGCAGAAATCTGAACATCCATATGACAAACTTCTAGTGCTGAGCCAAAAACTAGGTTGATTTCTAAAAAGGTCTGCTGTCACTTCTGTCTTGAGTTTTTTTTTTTACAACAAAGCAGTGAGGGAGCACTGTGGGAAATCCTATGTGTGGGCGAGAATCACTCATAAACAAAGTGCATTAGGCTTGTTAATAGCTGATACTAATGTCCCCCCGCAAAACAGGAGCAGAAGGAAGCTCTGCCACTGACGCGTCCACCAGGAGCTAAACATTTTGTTAAGTAGCATTGGAGCACTCTGAATTCAAATTCAGAATACTTTATTGATCCAAAAGAGAAATTAAATGCTGTTGTAACTCATATTAGCCCAGGTTCTTCAAAGAGTTGTTGTAGATGCTGGGCAGGAAGGATCTCCAATAGCCGTCTGTATTACAGCAAGCCTGAAGAAGCCTCCGACTGAAGTCACTCTGTTGTGGTAAAGTAGACTCATTAAGAGGATGTTCAGGGTTGTTCATAATTTTACTGATTTTATGAAGAATCCTTCTTTGCACCATCATTTCCAGAGCTTCCACAGCAGTCACCAGAACAGTTTATCAGGTTGTCTAGTCTTTCTAAGTCACTAGCTCTGCCCAACAGATGATAGCAGAAGAAATGAAGAGATTACACTCTCTACTACAGACATATAGGGAATATCATAGGTTGGCTTAAGACTAGGAAACACCTACCAACTGGTATATAGGAAACTCCGATATCTAACATAAACCTGCAGGGCTAAGCTGTAGGTCATCGCTGTTATGAGAAGCATTGTGAGTGTGGCTTTAAATGTAACTGAGTTGATCCAGCAGACACTACCGTTTTTATTTGCGAAGCCTGTGGACAATGCCAAAGTCACGTATTATGGGAGAATCAGCTTTGATGATCATACAGTAATGTGGCACACTTAAACCAAACACAAATACAGCACAAGTACTGGGATTAAATCTCCTCCTCAAAACAGAAGAGTGGCTTCATAAGGAATATCTTTGGAACAAATCCTTAAAAAGCCGCAATGTGTTGAATTTAAACTAACCGACACATTTCAGTGCCAGACAGCTATGTAATCACATGCAAGTGACCCTTTCCGGGCCTGAAGAGATCTGTGGCTCAAACAGAAAGCCAATGGATCACTTAAAACGGCAGCTCCGTGTCTAAGTGGATCTGTACATTAAGAGGAGTGGAGAGGATGGGAGGAGAGGCTGGAAAGAGGGGAGGAGGAGTGCAGAGGGCAGGTCTGGTAAGGGACCAGATGTCTTCCCAGTGGGGGAGGAACGGCGAGGTGAGGATGGGAAGGAGGAGGGAGGTATAGAAAGCAGGGGGGCTCTCAGCAGTTGCCATGCAATGCCTGTTGTATACATAATGGTCATACTGTAGTATTCTGCATATGAATAACATTTCTACTGTTCAGAATACATAATTTATGTAGTTGTTACAAAACCTAAACCACTTCACTCAGTCTAATTAAGATAAAGGCATGGAACAATGCTTGACCTTTGAACACACAACAAGCTAGTGAAATCACATCTATGTTCAGTTTAAATCGAGACAATAATTTGGTTTTTAATCTGTAAACAGGAGTTATGCTCTCTCCTCCTCCTCCTCATTGGGTTTTTAGGATTGATTAGACAGAACAGCCAAATGCATATGAAAACCTTGTTCTCTCGCCCACACACAAACATAACTACATCTTTTTCTCTTATGATGTTTTTCAGACTCCACAGCTAGACAAAATACAAGTACATTCAACAGTTACCATCACATCTGGCTATTGTTTTCACCTCCATATTGGATGTAAAATGTAGGGGGAAAAAACCCAGTAATTGTTCAGAAGGTTAAATGAATTGCTTAATTATAAGATTTACATTTAAAGAAAAAATCTTTCTCATCAATATACATCTACTGTCCTTCTGGACAAAACTCTTGGGATGGAAGGACATGTACCTACATAACAAGCAGCTGCTTAGCATACAGGTTTATACCTACAATCCCACAGGATAAAGCACACACCTAATTATTCCATCGCTCAATCGTCTTGTCAATGTTCCCATGTTTGAATGAAGTGCCTCACCAACTAAAGGCATTGTTTGCTAGAACACTCACTTTGCTGCATTTCTCTAATCTGCATGGAAACGGGTTGACCAATCTACCCAGACTGCGTATGTTTTTTTTTCCACACAATAGAGCACACAAAAAAATGAAGAGTGAAAACTAGGCAGTGGGTTAATTAATGTCAGCACACAAGAGACGGAATGTCACCTACAACTATATTCAGTCTGGATATGAACAGCTGTAATGTTCCACCCAACCAAAGACACAGCTATGTGAACAGGTGTCGCTTTTTCTGCATTGTGTCCTGGTAAAATAAACACCTGTAGTGTTGAGACAATATGTTAGTGTATCATTCAATACTGAACTGCATGACATTACAGAAATTATGTTTTCTGCATGAGAATACATACTCTCAGACACCCTGTGGATATTCTAGTTTATAAACAATAACCTGTATTTGCTGAATGGCTGAGAATGACTCAATTTATGTTTTTACCAGTTTGAACTTATATACTGACTTTAATTGAGTTACCCATGATCAGCACAGAGCAGCTATCGAGCTGCCACCCACTCAGGTGCTGATGGTGTTTACAGGTCAGACAAGGACAGAAGGCTTCTCGGCACAAACACATCCTTGGACCACAGTCTGCATCTTAGACTGGAGATAAACTCAAGGAATATGAACATGAGAGCATTTCTGTTATTTAACTATTTACAACAAAAATAGAGTCAAATATTCAACAACAAGATGTTTACAGACTATGCTTACTAAAAAACATGATATACTAAAAAGCATGATATACTAAATCATACTCTACATGATTCTACTCAATCATTCTAAATAAGTGATTGAGTAAAATCTCTAGCGCACCCAAGTCTTTGTATTGTGCATTAAATAAACCAGCTATAACATTTATTTTTATTACAGCATACATTGTATTTGGCCAAAATATATTAAAACTATAAATGTAAACATCAAATTCTAACCATTTATCAACATTAAGCCTAAGCAAGGAAAATGGAAAAAAAAATCTATCATCATCCATCTCAGGTCAGTGAGTGCTTTGGCAAATACTGGAGGTGTAAAATGGCTGGTATGGCCATGCATCTGTCCCCAAGCTCAGTGTGCTTCCCCACATACATGTAGCGACACTACACAACCTTTGAGTGCATGTGTATAAATTAATAACTCTGTTAAATTTAACTCTTATTTTAGGAAGAACCTTTTCCCACTGCATTTGATAATTATCAACTTTTTCCTCCTTTACGGGTTAATCTAAAGATATGTTAATCACACGAACATGGCAGCATGTCATTTGCCTCAAGATGGAGAGTTCTCCATGCCTACTGAAGGGACTTCAAAACTTAATATTAATATCCAGTGCATGTTACCAAAATAACACTGCCGCAGAGAGTTCCTGTTGGGTCTGGGGTGTAGGTTGCACAGGGTGACGAGAACAGGGTCTTTGTCTATAATTCATAGAGCTAAATGGAACTGAGCAGCATGTCTGCACCAAAGCTTCTCCGGTAAGAAGTAGGTTGTGAAAAATAACATGCTCCCCAAGTCCTGCACATCCCTCAACAAAGAGCATGAGTATTAACAAGGATCTATCTCTCTATATCTGCAGACATCTCTAACAAAAAATATTACACTCTTATAGAGGCAACTATCTCTGCTTAAACGTAGCAACGTTAATAATGCCTATATCAAATTAGAAAAAAAAGACATGATTTTCTGTTTTTTTTTATATTATGATAAAAAATAACTGGAAGTGTAAATTCCCAATTTTGTAACAAATTACAGCACAAATTGTGAGATAACCCCATAAATCAACTAGGTAAAAAAAAAATTAAGGTTTATTCCTGGGATCTTAAATAAAAGAGATGGGATCTGAAATAAAAGAGAGTACTTATTTAGAAAAAAATATATATTTGCACAAATACAATATTAGGAATGACCCAAATGAAAGAAAAAATGTTTCTACAATAGGTATTGATCAAGAATTCAGTTGGTAAAGAAGCTGAATAGTTAATTTCAGGTGTTTTAAATTCAGCTACAAACAATAAACCCTGAATGCTCCCTTTGGCTCTTAACCGCAGTCAATTCCCCCTCCATAAACAATAGGGCATCTCTTATCTCTCCAGTCTTTTATTGCTCTCAAGAGAAGGATAAACTTCAAAAGTAAATATAAATTTAAAAAATACGTAAAGGTGCTTTTAAAAAAATAATAATAATTTTGTTATATCTTAGTTTCTTTGAAGACTTTAAAAACATAATACAGCTTCGCCTGTATCCTCATCCAGCAGGCATTTATTTTTAAACAGCCTGCAATTTGTATTTGACTGTACCTCATAGCGAAGATATTGTTTCCTCCACTCTGGGGTGATATGGGACGAAAGATGCTCCGCGAATTTCATTTTTCCGAAACAAGTGTTCCTGAAAAGCTTTGTTAAATCCGAGAGCGTCTCCCCGTCTTCCCCGTCGACGCGACTTTTGTTCTGTCAGGCAACTTGCTGGCTCAACATGCGGTGCGGAAGCGCGCCTCTCTCCGCTCCTTCTCACTTCACTTTGGGCTCGTCCCGCTCAGTGCGCTCCGAGCGGATCCCGTCCCGCATGCTACTTCACGGGGACCCAGGCGATGACAGCGGCTGCTCTTTAACAGGTGGCCCGGCAGCACAATGTGAGACTGGCTCAGTGACTTTCCTCGGTCCCTCCCTGGGCCGTTCTGGGGACATTGCTGACGGTCATGCAGTGAACAGCACTGACGTGGTTGCGTCAGCAGGGCGCGCTCTGGCACCGGGCGCTGTTGGGACCTCCGGATAACTGTTGCTACTCCAGATATCTACTCCTTACTTTAATTGTGTCCTTATAGAGGCTTTCTATACTGCAGTCTGGAGAGTTGTCTGCAAAAAAAAAAAAACAGAAATTATGTTACACTCTATAACTGAAGAAGAGTTACCATACTTTCTTCTCCAGCTAATTCCCAGATGAAACACCTGCTCAGGTTTGACACTAAACAAGTGAATATAACAAATTAATTAAGCATTAAAGGCGGCTCAAACCATCGCTGTCTAGTGAATAAGTAATTTCACTAAGCATGAAGTGTATTTGTGCATCTTTTTTTCATCATATTATTTTTCTTCTAAATGCTATAGCTTTAATTTTCCTTTAAATACAGAAAAGCCAAAGTATAAACTTACAGAGTTGCATGCTTTTTCTGCAATTGACTCATAATCTCATTAATTCTCATGGACAGGACTGACCAATTTTATTTGCAACAACAAATTGGATGCTTGAGTTATTGTTTTGCTTGTTTGTATCCCATTATAAAGTTCTACAAGAACAGGATAACAAGCAACCCCTACTTTTATAAAAACTTTTCATCATACTCCATATCTAATTTTTGACTGATGCAATAAAAAAAACTTTAATGAGGGTGGAAGAAGAAAAACAAATTACGGTACCTTAAAAAGTTGGGTTACTCTGAATGATTTCAGTTTTATTAAACAATCAGATTTAAACCCTTGCTCTGGAAAAAGTTGCCAGCAATGTGAAATTGTTTGAAGCAGGGTGGGCTATACCATGTAAATTCATTCATTTGTTTTTTTCTATAACATGAAAACCTTTCAGATCAACAAATTTTGTAACATTGGGTTTTACACAAAGATAACCTTCAAACACTGCTGTACAGCAAAATGTTCAGGTTCTGAATGCTCAACCCCAGACCATCACAATACCTTGATACACTTGATTGACGGTATGAACTTCTTTTTTTAAGCAGTTTTTTTTTTTCCATTGAACTGTCCCACTGATACCATTTTGCCCAGTCTTTTTCTTATTAGTAAATGTTATAGCACATTTCATTCTATAAAATCACAAAGTGCTCCACAAGAGAAAAAAATAATAAATGAATTTAAAAATATATGTTTTTAACTGGACTTAAGTGTGTCTCAAGTCCAAAGGTTGAAAGTTCCACAGTCTGGGCCCTAAAGAGAAAGCTCCAGTGGAAAATGTTGCCTTTTGCCTTCATCTTATGGGAAACCTTTTCCTTTCCACAGGTACAAAACACTGGAATGAAATGGCTTAATTACCTCCTCCTTGTGTAGATCAGTTTTCTGAGTCTTGCTAATGACCTAATTATTCTATTCAGGTGCAGGAGGCACATCCAAAAGTTGCAGGACTGTGGCCCTCGAGGACTGGAGTTTGAGACCCCTGCTATAAACACAGATCTTTACTGAGGCAACTCAGCCCAGCCACTCTTGTGAAGATTCATCACTATTCCATGTTTTCTCTACCTGTTGGCTCATGAAAATAATACAAGATTACTTTTCCCCCACCTGCAAGTGAATGCCAATCAGCTTGTTGTAAGGAGGCTAAAGTTTTACCTTTATTACAAGAAAGACAAATTTGCTTGCTTGAAAACATTTATGGTTACTACAAACACACACGTTTATGGGTGTGCAAACTAAAGGAGGCATAATTCACCTCGATGAAGGTTTCTTGGTGAGCTGTGATCAGCAAGTCTGTTACGTTAGCTGATTGCAGGCTCTACCCTAATGAACAGCCTCACTAGTTAACCATCTAATGTCAGCTTGTTATTTTTGTGTAACCTGATTAAAAACAGAAGAGCTAAAAGGCATACGATCCTGAACAATATACACCTAAAATGAATATTTTAGTCCTATGTATCAAATTCAAAATAACAATAAACCATTGGGTTTTATGTTTATAGAATTAGGAAACACATACATGCACGTTTCCTGATTTGAATAGATGATGTTATACATTTTTGTTTCAAAATCTTTGTGGTGATACGCTGATACTGTGAAACTGGTATTTTTAATTAAGATACGGTGAGAATCTCATGCCTGCAGGCGTTTAGTAATTTTGTAAAATCTGCAAAATGAAATATTCATTGTGGCTATGCAAAATAAATTTATTTGAGTAACCTAATTGTACAAGTTTTGAGAGCGACCTGAGTACATTTTTAAACATTTTGACCAAAGCCTTGTTGAACCACTGATGGCTGTTCCAAAAATCACTAATTAGCACTAAATGATCGTTACAATAGCGCCATCTCCTGGACATTTGAAGCTAAAGCTTGTCACCGACGATCTTTGAAAACACGAAAAAGACAAGGTGAAAAAATAAATACCTACCAAATTTTGATGAATTAATTTCTCCCATTTGCTATGGCAGCTTTGATATGAAGATTATCTCTTTTGGATAACATTGACATAGAATAGAAATTAAATAATTTACTAATTACTAATTGAAAACACGGGCGTTTAATAGGAGAGTCTAATACTTGCTTAGTTAGCTAGCTAAAATATTACAATATAGTCCAAAGTGCCTTTTTATTGACTACGCATTGTATTTCTTAAAATATAGTAAAAAGACGTTTTAACTATATCTTACAAAATTGAAATTGCTGTCGCTCCAAAATAATGTACCAGTAAAGCTTTTCAGATAATTATGTTGCAAGAGACCAGATTGCTAACTTAGAGTTTGTAATGCAACATTTAGTTAAATTTATTCTTCTTTGTTTTCTTAACTTGACTTATCAGTCAAAAACAAAACATCCCGCGGGACGTTTTTTTTAATTATATAAATGATATTTTTTAGATATTTTAGTTTAATTGTCACATTCTCTCTGATGTTAATTTTCTTACCAACTGAACGTTTCGAAGTGGAACCAGAACTTTTCTCAGTAGCCGATAGTGACACATCGGCGCCGTTTGATGACAGTACCAGAGACGGACCAACGACAGAAACAATTCCCTCTCTCGTGGAATTTTAGCGGATTAAATGGTAAATTCTCGTTTAAATTGTTAATTGATTTGCAGTTTGTCACCGCCGTGCCTCTCTTGTTAACGTTCATCACACGGGAAAAAAAACAGTCCCGGTCGTCTGAGACGGTTCGTTGTAAACAATAACAATGGCCTCTGGTTCGTCGTCCTCTCCGGACACTGCGACGGGCTCCGGTACGGATCCAGCCCGGCCCGATACGGGGGAGCCTCTTGGTGGAGCGGGCTCAGACTCTGATTCGGACTTGGGTTTGAGTAAATTTGACTGCAGCGCCGTGGGGGTGGGGGACCTGCTGGAGGGAGAGGAGCTGGAGCTGGAGTTTGAGTCTGCAGCCGACCGCGTGAAGGATCTGATACAGACAGCCAGCAGGGACCAGCTGCTCTACCTGTACGCCCGCTACAAACAGGTGTGTTGCGTTAAACCAAACTGGATTTCAGTGGCATCGAAAGGTGTATGTTGGATGTAGGTAGTGACACCATGTGGCTTCAGGCAAAATGTCAAATGTTTGCTACAGTGTCTTGCAACTCCATTCGAACATCTTTTAATTTTTTCCCCTCCGTGAGGTTATCGGATCTGTGAATACAAATATCCCCCCCCGAGTCTCAACTTTTTTTTTTCAACCTCTGAGAGCTTCTCTTTCAGGGTTTAGCTTCAGCAAACCTCCCATCAAGCGCCAGCTTTCCTGCTGAATAAAAGCCCACAGAGAGCTGCTACCACCACGTTTCACTGTTTGGATGGTGTGTTAGTTTTCTATAAACATGCAGTGCTTTGCATAAATACCAAAAATCAAAGCTGACGAGAGCAGAAGTTCCCAAAGTTAGGATCTTGACCCCAGAAATATGTAAGCCTAAGGCATTGAGGTCCTCTTCAGGATTTAACCCAAATATCAAAAGATGACAAGAATGCATATGCTTTTTAAAAATGTAGTTAAAGATTAAAAACTGGACTTGAAAATAAATAGAAACAATATGATGGCCATTACACGACCATCATATTGGCATCAACACGAGCTGTTGATGCTGATTGAAGAAATGTAAACCATTGATCTTATTCCTTCTGCTTCACAATCAAACACTACTTTTCTGTTGGCTCACACAAAATCACAATAAAATACATAGCCATTTGTGGTTGTAACATAGAAAATGTGTACAATCTCAAAGAGAATAATTCATTTTGCAAGATGTAGTACATATCATCAGCAGTTTCCAACTTCTTTGGAGGTTTGTAGTAGAACATAATCCTACATGATTTAGCTTACCTTTGTAGTTCATCAAATATTATACCAGCTAATTGTTTTCCTCTAACAGGTCAAAGTTGGAAAGTGCAATACATCAAAGCCTGGCTTCTTTGATTTTGAAGGACAACGGAAATGGTAAGTTAAGAACTCTCATTCTGTTGCAATTCAACAAGCGACATTCAGTTTTTATGAAACATTTTATTTATATGTAAGTTTGAATTTGGGTTAAAGACAGGAAAAATTAAGAAGAGTAATTGCCCTCATGTAAAAATGAAAAAAAAAAAAAACAACATTCAGTCTTACAGGCTTTTGTTGATTCTGACAGCTAAAATCTTTTTCATTGGCCAGGTATGTTGTTGTAAGATTTTATTTTTTTTTTACTTTGAGTCTTTCTTAAAACGCTCATCTAATCCTAGATTTAGCATCTAAAATGGAGTGGTCCTGAATTGTGAGCAACACTGTATTATCATGACAGGCAAGCCTGGAAGCAGCTTGGAGACATGCAGCCCGAGCAGGCAATGCAAGAATACATTTCCCTTGTCAATGTGTTAGATCCCGACGGTGCCACAAAGGTAAAAACACAACCACTTCTGAACATCCAGAGATGATCATTTACAGATCTTGACATACCATGCAATAATTAAGACTCATCAAGGTTTCTGGATATATTTGGTATTTTAAGAATAGAACCAATAATATGATGTGACGTTTACATTTTCAGTGTTTAGATCTGTCTGTGTTTAATATGACGCCTTTCTGTAAACCCTTCCTGGTCCTTCATTGTTAACCTTGTTATGTGCAAAGCATATTGAGTGGATGTAGTGTAATTTCTCTGCCAGCAGATGTCACTGTCATATTGCAGTTTTTAGTTACCAAATTATTTTATACAGTACATGCAGCATAAAAAATATAAGTTGGAATACTTTTGTTTTCTTTTGGCAGTAACTTTAAAAGAAATTAATATAAGTAAAACTGATCTTACTTTGCCAGTCAGCTTGTATGTAGTTTTTCACTTCCCACTGCATGATGTGAGGTGACTGTCATGAGAGTTATGCTGTCATGGACACATTGTCCTTTGAGACAGGAGAGTACATATCAAGTCTATGTTTTACAAAAAGCACCTTTGTTTCTCATCACAGCCTCCAAATTTCAACATTGCTGGCAGTCATTCCCTTTTCCTGTCCCTCGATCAAAACTTTAACACATTTTAAAAACCCATGCTCTTATCTGTTGCTCGCTTCAGCTAGTGGTGTTCATTTAAAACTTCTTATTTACGGTTGAAGTAAAGTATGGAGGCAGCATTGCTCTGACCAACAGAACATTCATTTATGTTGTTTAGCACAACCAAGAGCTGGATGACTGTTTTTTTGCATCAAAATGTTACAATCTTTAAAACAAGTTCAATTCCAAGAAGCAGTTATTGAGCCTTCTCTGGTGGTTCATTATACACTGGTGATTATTGGAAGTCAAAAAGAAAGCACAGCAGTTTGGTCCATAGTTGTTTGAATTTTACTTTAGTTCGTGTTTCATCTACGCTTTGACTCAGTTTCAGATTACTGAAACTGACTGTAGAATATTTATATTCTACAGTCAGTTATATTCTATATGTGTCTATGTTGATCTGTAAGTTTTAACCGTCTCTCACATGGAGAAACTGGAGGAATTTACCCTGAACTTTCCACAGTGTACACAAAGTGCATTTTGTTTTGAGTTTGATAAAAATCTGAAAAGGTGAGAGACATGTGCTTTGACAAATAACTTGGGATGTAGAGGGTTCATTTTCTTTTAGACTCAAAAATACCTTTATTCAGGAACCTGCTGCAGAAATACAGTAAAGGAAGCTAATAATAATAATAAAAGTGTTTGTAGGAGCGGTTTCATAATCCTCTCCTTGCTGTAGAGGATTATGAAACTGTGTGCATGTAGAGCAGATAGATGGAAATAAAAAAAGAATGTCTCTACCATTCACTGTATGTTTTTGAAAGGCTAAAATCATTTCATGTTGGTTACACTTCGAAAATTGCGAAGAACAAATAGAAAAGTGTACTTATGGCTGTTAACACTAGGAGTAAGTATAAAGTTACAAATATTACAAGCAGTATATCTGACAAATGAGCTAAGGTTGTTTTTCTTTCTTCTGAAAAAAAGGAATAGTGGATTCATCTCACATGTTCATTTTGACCTACTGTTGTGCTTAAGCTCCTTCCTTTTCTTTTTATCGTCCACTAGCACTCTGTGTCTGTGCCTCCAAATCATCTTTCCATTTTTAACCCCAGTGGCCTTTTTCTTTATGTCCCTCACTTTTATTCATTTCTTCCTCTTTTATGTCCCTTTTTTAATAGTATCACTGTCCACCACAATTGAAACCGTGTCACATTTCTCTTCGGCCATTCTGTGCAGGGAAAATACTTGCTGACTCGGCCTCACAGAGGACAACCCAGCAAAAGCTCATACCACCCACGCCTCCAAAAAAGAAAAAGAACCTGATTGCATTAGTGTTAACAAAGCGTCATGGCATGGCTGGAGCTATTCTTTTGGAGGCACAGTTAAATGGTGTAAGTAGGAGTGCATAGACAGAGGAGCAGGGGAGAGAATAATAGCCACAATATGACCTCTGTTCCCCTCTCAATTGTTAAGCAGACACTGGCTTTATATTATATTATAAGGTAGAGAAGCAGGGCCGGTGCATCAGCGAATATTCTGAGTTTCTGAAGTGAATTAGTTTGTCCCAAAAGTGCACGCATAGTTGTTTTGCTCCCTCTCTCCCCGTTCCCTGAAATCCGATTTGTGCTGCTTCTTTTGTGAGTCAAGGTTGGTTAGTGAAGAATAGTCTAGGTAATAAATTCTTCGCCCAACTGGATGTTCAATGGAATTAAATGAAAACACAGATGATTAACAAGAGTCACAAACTGAGGCGCAGTGCACGTTATCATGTTTGCATTCATTTTGGCACTTATTTATTGGAAATGAGGTCAGACCGACAACACAGGGGAGTTTCTGAGTATTTACAAAATTACATACAGGATGTGGAATGCACAGACTGTTAGAGAAGGGGTACATGTAGAGGCATTCATGGTGAATAGACTCTTTGTGTTGAGTCAATACAAAGCAGTAAGGCCAAAACCTCTGCTCAAAGAGGGAGGAGACTTTGACAGGTGGTCAGCAAAAATGGTCGTGCTTGAGACAAGCCATCACTGTACTGTAAACTGGTAACTGTCGCTTAGGTCTGTGTGTTAAATACTAGATTTAACTGAAAACTGACTCAAAGCTGGATTCAGATTTTTCTGTGTTATTCTTACAGCAACGACGAGGAGCAGAAAGAAGAACAGGTTTCGGGGGAGCAGCAGTCAGCTCTTTATACCAGGAGGAGATGATAAGGTATTTAAATCAGAGGCAACACATTCAAGTTGAGATGCACCAATTTAGCTGTGTTAAAATGCAATACACCTAAGCACTTATTGATGTCATCACTCCTGATTGTGGAGGATGTTTCTAAATAAAGAAGACTCCAACTTAGCTAGTTTTGCTTTCGGTTTTTAATAATAAAGTCAGAAGAAGTGTAGAGATTTAAGAAGTAATTTAAAAGGAGGCCACATTTTCCAACCTATGATACTATGCATAAATGCTGCAAGTCAAGGACTTGATGAGATAGAAATCTTTTAGTTAAATAATTAATTGAGCTCACTGTACTGTTTGATAACTAGGATCAATTGGAATGTATGTGTGATTGAATTGAAAGGATTTTTGTTAAGTGCCTTGAGACTACATTTGTTGTGGATTAGCGCTAAATAAATAAAACTCAACTCAACTCAACTGATATTCTTACTGCAAAAGAGAGAGAGCAAGACTTTCAGCAAATAAAAGGAAGGCTGAAGCTAACTGTTTTGAGCTTTGGAAATCTCAGAGTTAATGTATGGATATACCTATGAATAAAACAGAGAATTTACTCACATGTCGCCTCTGTTAATTACACCTGAGCAGGGGTAATTAATTACCCCTTCTGACAACAAGGCAGTTCATATAGTCTCATATATTATCTTTCTTAAAGAGAAACTGCAAATTGGAAAACTGGAGACCAGAAACCAGGCTCAAAACTCTTCAATCATACACCAGAATCTGCTTGTTTATTCTAATATGCAAAGTAAATATGTGTTCATCACATAGAGGTCTGTACTGCCTTGTGTGCAAGTATTTCATAGATCCTTGTGAAGCTGTATCCCTGTTTTAAATCCCAGGTCAACTTAGTGAGCTTGGCATTGTTAACCACTAGACTTGACGCTGTATTTGATTATATTCAACAGACGGTAACTGCAGTCTCAGGTCTGGAAATGTCACGCAGTTCTGATTTATGTTAATGAAAACCATTCTCCTTTTACTCCTGCCTGGCAGACTCACTGAAGCTTGGAAACCCCCCATCTTCATTTCAATGCAAAAAGAGCTTTTTGGTGATGAAAATGAGATGTGTGAATCCTGCAGGTTTCCTACTAAATGGCTGTACCTGATTAGTATGCATATTTTCTGTAAGAAGCCCCTGGAGTCTTCCCCCTTTTTTTTAAATTACACAATTACACAGGCAGGGTTATGGAGATGCACCGAGTACTGCAGAGCGAGGTTGTTACAGACAGCTTCCCGGGGCGATGTTCCCCTGGTGATATCCAGTCACAGCAAAGACTTATGGGGAACCCGTCACAAGGATGACATTAACATGACACAAACACACCTGAGCAGACAGTCATACACTTCATGCTGTATGTCCACGTGATTATCATCCAAAGTCATGCATAACCTCCCAGACGTGATGAACTCACTGCTCTGCTGCTCTTCAATTTCCTCTTTCTCACACATAAACAGCCTCCATATTAAACAGCTGAACACCTGTTAACCAGGCTGATTTAATTGCTCTGCTCACTCAACCTCCACTCATGGGTGTGTGTGCGTGTGTGGGGGTGTGTGTGTGTGTGTGTGTGTGTGTCTGGAACGTTTATAGATGAAAACAGAATTGATTAGCAACCGCTGAGCTGATCTGAGGGTTCGAATGCTGCATTTGCAATTTGCCGACCACCTGCAAGATGGATTCCGATAAAAACGAGTTCTTTGCTGGAAGCCAAACCTTTGTTATTTCAGTTCTCATTGTTTCAGGTGCTTCTATTGAAGCTCAGGTCTTACGAGGGAGCAAGATGAGAGATTGTGTGAGTGTACGTGTGCCTTTGATGGATTATGTGGCCGTATTGTTGATCACTAAAACTCAGGCCAGGTAGATGAGTATTTTTTTTTTACCAGTGTGACCAGTTTGGCCTGATGGATGAAGGACATATCTGCCAGTACACCACACTGGACATACACACATGTGTGGGCACATAATGTTCCCACACATGCACATCCTAGATACACAAACAGTAAAAACCTTGGCGCTGCCGTGATGACAGAGCAGCCTGTGACCTTCCCAGCATGCTTTACACTGTTGTGGATGTCATGTTATTTTTAAGGCCCGCATTAATCACTTGTTTGAATATGGCCTGTTGCTTTACGTCTGTGTATTCAGATTCCTTTGTCCTATTGTGCTAAAAGTTGTTGTCCAAATAATTGTTTGTGTGTGTGTGCCTTCATTTGTAAAATAATTTTAATGGTTGTTTATAACCCCAAAGCTCCCTGATGTGTATGTGTGTGTTTGTTCTTGGTCGTCATTCATATGTATGTGTCATGCCAGCCCTGTCTCACCATCAACTAAAGACGGATGACTCCGCCTATTGATTAGTTGCCGGGGGAGACGGATGGTGGCCACGCATCAGGCAAGCTTTGGGGTCATGATGGCCATCAGACAAGGAAGTGGGCGTGGTCCACTAGAGGGCTTCATGAATAAACATAGCTGCAGTAATCAGGAGTATGTAAATGAATGTGCTGATACATAACCCTCCTCTGATAAAAGCGTGATGAGTTATTCATCATTCACCATGAGCAGATGACAAAAAGTGAGTGAAGACAAAAGAGAGATGATGTAACTGAGAAAATGAAGGAAAAGAAGTGTGGATTACTAAAAAACAAAAGAAGGAACCACTGAGAAAACTCTCTTTGTATTTGTTTTTCTCTTATAGAAAAAGGTAACATACTTAAATTTTTAATTTCAAGTTTAATCTCCCCTCAGTGTGGTGTTAAACTGATCTGAGCTACTCAACATTTTTTTGTTTTTATTTTTCTGTACTGTCGTCTTTTACCCAATTAAGCATGAAAATTATAGTTTTTACAAAATTCCTCAGGCTTTGAAAGCTATACTTTAGGTCTTGTGTAATTTTCTCAAACAAATGTGTGTATGTGTGTGGGGTAGGTGTGTCTGTGTGTGGGTGCGCCGGGGTTTGCGCGCGTGGGTGTGTGTGTGTGTGTGTGTGTGTATATATATATACAGTTGTCTTGAATAAACTGCACTATGCAGAAATGCTTGGTTAATCTTAGCATTTTTACTATATTTTGATTTAACTCTGATATTTTGACTATAATTTCAGTTCAAGTCGAGTAGATCATGTTTAGAAAAAAACTTGCAGAAAAGAGCTGTTCTGCTCTTTGAACATCATATAACTCAATGATTATTGTTTCAGCTGCTTTCTTTTATGTTATTTTGTTATTTTTTGAGCAATACCTGTCTCATTTTCCACCATAAACAAACTTCTTTATTAAAAAATAATTTAAAATCAAAATCTGCTAAGAGTATGAATAACTTCAGGCTTAACTGTATCACCCGCTAAGTTGTGCCTAGTCATGTTTAGCCTTCATGGAGTGTAAGTGTGGCTCAAGCTAGCTGGGCTCTCAGGAGTTTTCCATGCCCAAAGCAGCACAGCAAGACAACTTGAGGAACTATGGGATTTGTGTTGACTGAGTGACTCTGTAGGAGCGTCAAATATGCAGGTTTTCTTTCAGACAATAGAGCACTAAATTCAATTAATTTGAATGGCTTGGGTGGGTAAGAGGGAGTGGAAAGCGTAAAGCTCTAAATGAGATTTTGCACCCCTCCTTTTTACCCAACATCTCTCCCACCTTCACCACACCCCCAAAGCACTCCTTCCTGTCCCCAATGCAACAAGGTGATTAGAGACAGAGAGATATAATTAGAGGTGGGATGGTGCCGCTGCGCGTGCCTCTGTCCCTTGGGGACGTGGCATGTGTGTCTGCCGCTGTGATATCAGATGGTTCAGTATCATATGTTGATGGTGTTAAATTTCTGATGATTCAAAACTGATGTCATTACTACTTATGTGGTGTATGTTTGGATGACGTACAAATCAGGAAGGAAGTTTAAGTTCACTGACTGGCAAAGGACATATACTGTATGTTGGAGAGTATTTTGAGCAGGGAAATAACTTTGATGTCGATGGTTTTCACAATTGCATTTCTTGCAAGCTGTAAGCAACCAAAAACAATATATGAGAAAAAAAATCTGTAACAAAACTTGAGTTGCACAGGGATTTACCCACTAATCTACAAAGACTTACTGACAATAAATTATTTTTCTTATTTTCCTGTTTTGTTAAAAAAAAAATTGCATCTGTTTTTCCTCCTGTCTTGTTCTCAGGGAAGAGGACAAGAACATCTTTGATTACTGCAGAGAAAATAACATCGAGCACATCAGGAATGCCATCAGCACGCAGAAACTGGATGTCAATACCAAAGACGAAGAGGTACAGTTCCAAAAAAAGCATGTAAAGGCTGACGTAGTTTCCATGTGAGAGTTGCTTTAAATAGACCTACTCCAACAAATTATTACTTATTATTAGACTGCTATTTCTATACAGTTGTCCTGCTGAGGACTCTTTCACCAACATTTTGCATATACAGCAAAATACAGCAAAAAAATTAAGGGACCACTTAAAATGATCAGTTTCTCTGATTTTACTTTATATAGGCATATGTTTGAGCAAAATGAACATTGTTCTTTTATTCTACGAACTACTGACATGTCTCTGAAATTCCAAGCAAAAATTTAGTATTTATTTTCAGAAAAGGAGAAATAGTCAAAATAATGAAAAAGATGCAGTTTTTCCAGATGTCAAATAATGCAAAGAAAACAAGTTCATAATCATATAGAAACAACAATACTAATTTTTTAACTCAGTAAGAGTTCAGAAATCACTATTTGGTGGGATAACCATGAGGATTTCAATGGGGTTCAGTGCAGCGGCCTCTTAATTTTTTCCAGAGTTGTATGTGTCCACAGTCAGTGACTTTGCTTGGACCTGCTGTAAAGATACAAATGACCTGTTAATGAGTGACAGACAATGCAGCTCCTTCTTAGTTTATACATAGAGGTTTCTGTACTCACTCAGATGTAAGGACCAATAGTTAGAAGTCTGAAATTTCTAAAACTGCAGAAACTGCCGTTGCGATGATCAGGTGTTTCCTGGATGGATCGTGAAATCCATCCGTCTGCTTTTGATTCATTATCAGACGAGCCAACTGGCCCCCTGCCCTTTCTTCAATCACCGCCACTCTTCACAATAAACAGGCATTCATCCGCTGAGCTCACAGTCAAAGGCCAGATGGTTGAGCCATCTCTGCTGAAAAGGCTTGTCTAGCCACAACTATTGTGTTCTTCTAATTCTTTGTTGTTCTGCCCACTAGACAGCAGAGGGCAGTGGTGATGTTTCAGCTCAAAATAGTGTTAAGTGCAGGTTCAAAGAAAGGTGCTCTGTCTCACCACTTGTTTTATGAGTGTGGATCAGAAATATCACCTCAGTTCAGTTCTTGTATTGAATGTTAAAGTTTGTGGTATATTTTCAGCACATGTAAACAAATGGCTTAACTTTGTCTTTAATCTAAAAAGGGTTTGTAGTTATCATCAATTTGCTGCTGTGTGTCCTGTATTTGTCAGTGAAGCAAAAGCAGTGGAATGACGATTAAAACAGCAAAACGCATAACAGAACATTAAAAAAAGACTTTACTTTCTCAAAGTATTATGATAACATAATATAGAATAGAAATAGAGTTATGCGATGCTATCCCTCCCCCACTTGTTGCTATGCACTGGCAGTCAGTTAAGTTTAAAAAAAGAATCTGCTATGCTTAGAAAGACGTAATCGGTCATTTGGTAGTTAAAAGGAGCACCTCTAATCAGGCTTTTTAAGGTGCCGCTGATTTACGTAGTTGACAAGCTGTTTTAAAGTAATTAGATTATATTTAAAAAATGTATTAAGATGATAACCATAAAAACATGTTATTTTTACTTCTTGTCATCAAACAATTGCAATCTTAAACCACCCCTTGGCAAATTCACGCAAGTAAAATGCCAGAGTTGTCAAAGAAAGGTTGTAACATATAAACCTTTGAAGCTACAGTAGATGTCAATGTTTCAATGACAGGAGGACTCAAAATTAGTTTTCACATCTGGCTTGCACAACAAGTGTTTATGAATGTGTAATTGTTTTCTTTTCTAATGTTAAAACCTTTGCCAGCTTTATTATCTGCTAATTTTCTTATGGAGATGTGTTTCTTTTTTTGGAACATGTCCAACTCTTTGCATTAAGATAAATAAGTTTTTCTTACTTAATCAGACAGTGCTAAAAAAATACCCTCCCTGTGGTCTGGAGAGCACTAATTTAGCCATGATTTAGTGCGATCTATTGTACCAGTTCAGTCTTCTACATGATTTAATTAGGGTTTTATCACTGCTGGACCTGAGAGCCATCATATTTCTGAGTTTGTATTCTCCTGTTTGAACCAC
Organism: Xiphophorus hellerii; assembly: GCF_003331165.1. Taxonomy (NCBI): domain Eukaryota; kingdom Metazoa; phylum Chordata; class Actinopteri; order Cyprinodontiformes; family Poeciliidae; genus Xiphophorus; species Xiphophorus hellerii. Next base: position 14,507,226 of record NC_045680.1, read on the forward strand.
GAAGCTCTGATGTGCAGTGAAAATGCATGCAGCACTCTGCAGCAGAGCACCTTAAAGAGAGAGTGAGAGAAGGCAACATCGGTATTCTGACCTGACTTATAAGTAGCCATTTTAACATTCAGCCTTGGTGATCAATATAATTTAAGCAACAGAATTGGACTTGCAGAGTTTGCTTTACCTAATTGGCCTCATTGAAAAATGAGCTCTTGAAGTTTTATTAGAACAAGAATCTTAGACCCAAGGAAAAGCCTTTGGGATAGTGTATGTGTAAGAAGTGCTCTTTAGTGAATGTGTGCTTGATTCTGCAGTTTGTGTTGTAGCTTTTAACCAATTCTTCTCCACACAAACCAAGATACAGCACCTCAAAAAAGTGTTCATGCCCCTCATATTTCTTCACATTTTACCACAAACATGTGTGTCTTTTATTGAAATTTTATGTGACGAGTCCACACAAAGTAGTGCATGAATCTGAAGAAGGAAAGCATTGGTTTTTAAAAAAACATCCTAATAAAATTCTGTAAAGTGTAGCATGCACATGTATTCAGCTCCTTTTAGTCATTTATTCCTAATAAAAATTAAGTTCAATTAACTGCCTTCAAACTTTTGTAATTAGTAAATGGAGTCCACATGTTTGTAAATGAATCTCAGTCAAAGCTGTGCTAGACAGCTGTTCAGTGAAGGGCTCAGAGGCTTGTTAGAGAACATTAGTGAACAAACAGCTTAATCCTGAACAAAAAACACCTCCGACAGGTTAGGGACACGGTTGTAGGCAAAGGGAAGCAGCCACGAGGCCCGCCGTATCTTTGAAAGAACAGCACAGCCCTACAGCTCATGTGGAAGAATATGCTAAAAGAACAACTATTAATTGTGCACTCCACAAATCTTGCCTTTATTAAAGAGTGGCGCAGAAACAAGCTATGGTTGGAAAGAACCTTTGAGAAAGAAGGCTGTCTGTAAGTTATTTCATCTCAGAGATGAGATGAAACTTTTTGGCCTACATTCAACTGAAGAAGATTAAGACTAATAACCTGCACATACTGTACAGCCCCCATGGTAAAAAAAATAGTGGTAACAGCATCATGCAGTGCTTATTTTTTATTTAGTAGGGACAGACAAGCTGGTTTGAGTTGATGGGAAGAAGTATGGAGCTAAATGCTGAGCAACGGTGAAAGAAAATATGTTAGAGGCTGTGAAAGACTTTAAATGTTCCACCTTCCAGCAGGACAACAAACCCAAACATACATCCAGAGCTACAGAGGAATTGTTAGATCAAAGTTTTTTAATGTATTAGAATGGCCCAGCCAAAGTCCAAACCTAAATCTTGACATTGGTGTTCAGAAACTTTCCCTTCAATTTGAGGTAATTTGCAAAGAAGATTGGACAAACATTTCAGTCTCTAGATGTCCATAACTGGTGGAGGATTGGCCCAAAGGACTCACGGATGTAATTGCAATAAAAAGTGATTCCACAAGTATTGATTCATGAGCTGTGGCTATAAGTGCAGGCTATGCTTGTCAAATTACTATTTGTAAAAACACTTGAATATTAGTCATCATTATTCCGCTTCACAATTATGCAGCTTTTCGAGTTTTTGTGATTTGTGTGCTTGTGTTGGCAGGGTCGGGCTCTCCTGCACTGGGCCTGTGACAGAGGGCACAAGGATCTGGTGTCTGTCTTACTGCAGCACAAAGCTGACATCAACAGTCAGGTAAGCAGAAAACCTCTCTATATATTTATAGAGTTTTTCAACACCTACATAGTACATAAATAAAAAACAAACAAAAAAAATAACATTTTGCCCATAAGTGTACTCAAGAGTGCTAGTCAAGTGTAATGAATAAAGCTCTTAGACTCAGTGCTGTATTTGTCTTATAATACAAAACACCATGTAAAAAATTGTGACAGTTACAAGAGAGACATAGCTGAGCATAACCTTCTGCCATCCTGGAGGAGATATTTTTCAAAAATCCAGTTAAAGAGGCATTTTCTCAAAAAGAAAGTTAACATTCTGTAGCGCTTTCTTTTATATTTATCAGCAATAGTTGGATAAGTTATTCTAATAGTTAATAAAAGATTATTGTTTTAGTTAACAGCCAGAATTTTGTTCATTTCCTCACCAATGATCTGTCAAAATTGTTTCACTTTAGTACAACACCAGAAACGATGTGTAAGGGTAAGCTGAGTTGCTTCAACTCTGTTGCAAACACTTAAAGATTTTACATTTCTCCAGTCATCATTCCATTCACCATCTGTAATTTTAGTTAACTTCCTTTTCCCACAATCCCATCAAGTGAGTAGTTTTCCCTGCATTGACACATTTAAGAGTTCTGTAAAATATGCTAATAGAAGTAGGTAACGTTGTCTTATTGTATCTAATATGCCCTGAAAAACCAAAAGTGTAGTATTTTTCCTAGGTCCTAATGTGTAACTACTAGAAAAGGTTCTTTTTGAAACATTGTATTTTTAAATCAGTTAATTAAATGACAACAGGGTAGATTCTCTCATTAAGTTATTTAGTTTTGATCTTTCTTTGTCACTGGAATTTAGAAAGTTGTTCATTATTCCTGGTTAAAAAAAAAGCTGAATTTCTACAAATTGGGGTAAAAACAGGTTATTTGCAGCTGGCTGCAGACAGAATTAGAGGTTTTGCTTTCTTTAGAAAAAGTAGAGATCCTAATGTACAGTCGAACATAGAGCGGTCTATGTCAATCCAGAGTGAAGTAAACTTATTACGCACTCAATCAGCAATGACGCATAAGTGGCCACTGAGTTGGTATTTTCAGATATCTGGGAGGTAAAAATCCCCTTTACAGAAAAGCAACACAATGTGGATTTTTTTTCTGTTCTTTTTCTAAGGATCTTGTTAAATCTAAAGCTTTTTGGAGCAGATCTGTTTTTCCCAACTGTTTAGTTTAATTTTATAAAGCTATCTCTTATGTATATGGAGGAAATTTTTCCAAATGCCAGAGAAGATGGGAAAGTTGAGAAACTTTTCTTTTATGGAGTTGAGTTTTTCATTTGCTCAGGTAAAGCACGAGCAACCTGTGAAATCTCCAGCATCCCCATCAGCCATCCCTTTTGTCTCTCCATCCCTTTCAGAAGGTCACCTTTAATTCACTTTGTTCCACACATAAATCCCTCAGGGCTTTAGCAGACACTGTTAGCTGGTAGCTAGCCTGGTGTTTAGACTCTCAGAGGTTTAGCAGCATCCAGCGGGCTTTAGCTTAGGCAGTAAGCTGGCTCAGCTGCACATCCGAGAAATTACTCCTCTTCCCCCTGCCCACCGCCGTGGCACGGGGCGGCTCACCGGGCTGCTCGCTGAGGTTTTAACTGCGAGGACAAATCAATTGGAAGTAATCAGGCAAATTGTTTTTACGTTGCACAACCCACATAATCAGGACATTTCACAAATGACTTTCTCTTTTGTGGTCATGTGTGGCCCCTTTTGTTTGTGAATGCTCCCAGCGAGGGGGTGGACGTAAGAGTGGAATAAGTACAAAACAATTCACTCATGATTTACAGCCGCACCAAGATGGTTCAAGCACAACTGGACCTGTGTGAAAACAGAGGCTTTTTTTTTTTCTCTTTTCAAAACGTAACACATTCACAGTCATTTATTTCTGATTAATGTGAACATTGGCTGATATTAGAGTCTCACATTATTCCAACTTTGAGTGAAAATACGACTGTATCGCAATACTTTCACGGAAAAGTTAAAGCAGAAAATGTTGTACATTTTAGAATCATTTTTATTTAAGCAACATTCCTGCCTTTGCTATTATGGTATGGCATTGATTATTACTGTGATAAAAATATAAGCGCTTTGTCTGTAGTTATTTTTTATAGGAGAAGCTCCCGCTAATTTAGCTGTAGGCTTCAAGTGCTTGTTGTACAGAATATTACCTAATTTTGCTTTTTTTTCTCTTTAAAGAGTAAGACTTAGAATGAAAATTAGGACCTCTGCAATAAGTCACAGGGCATGTTGAGCGTGTCAACCTTCCAGACCACTCAGGTCTTCTGGTTCAAGTCAACTCTGCAGCCCCGGAGTCAGATCCAAACTTGACGAAACAGCATTCAGATTTTCTTCTCCTCTAAGTTGGAACAAATTTTGGAAAACTGAGTTCTTTTATCGTTTAAAAGTCCATTTGTTTAAAGCTGCCTTTGATTAACAACTGGACCGTCATAAATTGTAGTTTGTTTTTCAACCTGTCATTGCTCTCCTCTGTTTTGCCACTGCAATGTCATGTTTTGCTTGTTTGCTGTTTTATCAACTTTTTAATTATGTAAAGCACTTTAAATTGCTTTGTGGCTGAAATGTGCTAAAAAATAAAATTGCCTCTCCTTGCCTACTTAGTCAGGAAATTTGCTCTAGCTGGAGTGCAGTGAACTGCTTGACACCACATTTTAATTTTAATGATCCTATGGATAATTTTTCCTAACTGTCCGTTCATGGAAAACTTCAGGAGTTTTTTTTAAAGAAGTGAGATTTCACAGGAAATCAAAGCACTGATCTGTTCATAAATTCAGGTCATTGGGAACTTTCCACCTGTCGCTCTCTCAGGTGTCTGAGGAACTGTTCAGTGGAGGAGACTGAATATTAAAAAAATGTTAATTTCCACTGGAGCTGCTGGGGACAGATTTATGTGGTGGCAGAGAGCAAAATACAATCAGCTAAATCATATCACTCTGTCAAGATGCCAATTATCTCACTATATAGCTTACTAAACAATACACTTCAAATTAGAACATGTTTGAACATCCTCTACTTTGAAAGGAGCCAAAATAAACCAAAGGATATAGGGAAGATAAAAAAATGTAATAAAGGCTTTTATAAATGTGTCCTTTTCCCGCAAAGCCTCTGACATGAAACAAAGACACTTTATGGTTGTACATGTCCATGAGAGAAACAGAGGAATGTTTGGCTTGTTTTCGGGCTATTAAAGCATCCAGTAATCTCCCTTGACCTCTACCAACTGCTGAGCAACCAGTAAATAAAGATCAAACATGATTTATGCTTAATTTGTTGATTAAAACAGGGAGGGGGGGCTTAAGAGTTAAAACAAAAAGTATTATTATTTGCTTGGCAGAGAAGGAAAATCGTTGGAAAGTAATCAACTGATTGTTTTAGCGAATTGTTCCCAAACCCTGGTAACCTGCATTAAGAGCTCGTTTGATAGTTAATCCAGGATCAAGGGACCACAATAGGTAGCTGCGTGAGTTTGAATACGCAGATCACAGATCTGCCACCTGCCAGCTGTAGAGCTGGCTCTGGTGTTTGTACGGTACATTAAACCTCACCATGTTTCCGCAGCTAATACTCCCTGAAAAAGTGGGGCAGGCTTCACCAACTGTGGGGTACAGAGGCAGTAAAACCTTAATTCACAAAACGCTGTAAACTGAAGTTTAAATAATTGACCTGTTGTTCAGGCCAGAGTACGTAATAATGAAGAGTAGAGTGTAAATATCCAGCATGCCTTCATTCTAAAGCAACAGGGAAAACCTGATCCACACAGCAAAAAGATCATAAATAATTAAGATTTTATACGTTTTGTGTTGGTATGGTTATTTTCAAACCATCCAGCTGCAGTTTTTTGCAGGTATTATTGAAATATGCTTAGATAAACCAAAAATCATTAAAACTCCCCTGGGTAATGTGTGTAGAAACCTTGAAGTAACAGCGGTTGCATTCTCTTAACAGTGAGCTTTACAGATTTGACTGCATGTTGATTAGACTTGGTCCACCTCTGTTCACAGGTCCAGTTTTTTTTTTATTTTACTTTATATTTGTTAATCTGAATGGTGATGATGACAATTTTTGATTAGTTTGTACTTTTTATAGACATTTTTATACATATTTTTCAGGGGTGCCAGTAAATGTAGGACAACCTGTGTGTTTTTGTGCTTCATTCATTTTAGCACAGTCTGCTAAAAACAAGTATTGTGTTTTTAATTGTCTTAACAGAGCTGTTGACTTATAGCTCTTTTGAAATTGTTGTAGAGGCTCTTTGATTTTGTCAGTAATGTCATTGGTTTTAATTACACCGTATTAAGCTTAGGTAAATGAGAGGACGTTCTAAAACAGGTGGTGTGGTGGTTTCAGTTATATAAATGGGTTACTAACTACAGGTTGATCTAAATAAGAAATATCTAAACTAGAACAGATCTAAAAACATAGTAATCATATTTTCCCTTCTTGTGAGATAATAATGTTGTGATATATATATAATTGTAATGTTTTTCTTTGGGAACAGGTCAAATTGAATTTTCAAGAATGTCAAGATTATATTGTTCTCCTCCAAAAGAGCTGGAAGGCTTGCCCATGTTAGAAACATATTTACAGCCAGCTATATTTATTATACACTTTTTAATTTAATCTTTATTTACCAAGAAGAGATGTGTGTCTTCAACTAGAGCAACTACACACACAAAAAGTTTACTAACTCTGCTTGATGAGTAGCTTTTTATTACACTGAACAACCATGTATAAATACACATCTTGATGTAGAGGAAAAGATGCTACTGTGTCTCAAAAGGATTTAAAAAATCAAGCAAACAAAACTACTCAGTTGATTGCAAAAATAGACTAATTTGGGTAAAAAGCTGTTCTGTGCATCAATAAAACCTGAAAGGAGAACAGTAAACAATTTTCCTTGAGAACAAAATTCAAATTCAGTTCAAAAATACATTATTAACCCCAAATGTAGATTAAATGTTGCTGTAACTTATATTATAAAGGTCTCTTCTGAGAATTGCTGTAGATGCTAATGGCTGAGGGCCAGAATGATCTCCTGTAGCAGTCAGTGCTACAGCGGCTCTGAAGAAACGCCTGATGGCAGAAGACATTACACTCTCTACAACAAATTTGTAGAAGATGTGCAGCATCTTGCTGGGTTTAACAAAATAATAGGACTCCTTCTGTAAGGTACGGTTTAGGTCTAAAGGATATTTAATAGGACATGTTTGTTTTTAGGGTAAGATTACTGATATGTGTGTTATAATTACATTTGGACTGAGATATTTAGTTATATAAATATAATGGTCAAAGGTGAAGGTAAGAAGTTTGGGAATGCTTTGCGTCAGTGGACAGTCTCCACAACACAAGTGTGTGTGAGTTTGCTCTGCTGGTGGTCATTGCTGTCCGGATGTAGTAATCCCAAATTTATGCACACACTCACGCACACCCCCACTCTCTGTCTCTCACAATGCACTGCTTTTGTTTTCCAGTTGGAAATCCCAACCTCTCTTCTAACCTTACCGTCAAGCCTTAGGGTTACTATGGAGAAATGGATTTCAAGATATCACATGCCAATTAATATGAAACGGGGTTAAAAAAGGCCCTGCTTTGGGTGCTTTGGGTCTGTGATGCTGCAGGTGATGACAATGGCCAAAAATGGTCAAATGAAGGCGTTCACAATGCGTGAGTTAGTCTGTGATTACAGAGAGGCTGTGTGACAGAGAGTGGGGATTAGGCTGACAAAGAGGATAGACAGGTGAGAGACAGGTTAACCCAACAGGAACACAATGCCAGGAAGGAAGGAAATATTAAGGTTTGACGTAAAGGGGAGCTGATGGGAAGAAAAGGCAGCGCTGGTGTTAAGCACATGTCTGTGTGTCACATGCTTCTACTCGACTTGTTCCGGCTTTTTTTTTTTTTGTTTGCATTTTGCACGACTCTGTTTCTCCTCTCCTCATAACTCTGCCCTGCCCCCGCACCCCGGTTCCCTTCAATCCAACCCTCCCTGCCTTTGCCCCTGCTTTGTATTAAAACAACATGATCCATGAGGCGGGGAGAGCAACTCGCAGCACCGCTAATTCTAATTAATCCAGCGTGGTGGCTCGGCCACGGCAGGCCCCAAGCACTCTCAGTCTATCAGATAGAAATTCATAACTTAATTGAGGTCAGAGCCTCAAGCCGAACGAACAAAAGTCTCCAGCCAGGACCAGCTAGATCAATAGTAATAAATATCAGTGGCCTTCAGTTGGTGGCTGGTGAATACACAACAAATCTCATGCACACAGTTTGCACTTGAACCCCTTACAGAAATGTGGACAGTTTTATTGTTTGTGTGTGTGTTTCAAAAAGGTCTTTCAAGACTTTTATCATTGCATTTTCAAATCTGTGTATATCAATATTTTTTGGCAAACAAATAAAAAAGAAGCAATGTGTCTGTAAGTTGTTGGACCATAGCACACTGCATAAAGCCCTGGTCCAACACTCTGCTGGAGTGTTGGAAGACTGCCCTCCTTTTAAAGTTTCCTCATTTGACATTTTCAGTAGTAAAGAATACTGTCCTGAATCTTCTAACTCAGTACAATTCAGTCTATTTCTCTAACGCTAATTCATTACAAATCTCTGTTCAGGGCATTTTGCAAAGCCAACTGATCAAATTGTTATCCATTTAAATAGAATTAAAATAGGTCAAAGTTCAGTCCAGCCCTATAGTTAAATTCTGATTAATTTACCTTGAGTCCAATTCAATCCAAATTATAATACAGTAGGATTCAGTTTATCAAAATCTCCGTAGCAAGAGACTGGATCCTTGAGAAATGAGAATTTACACAAGACGAAGCTGACAAGTCAAAATAATTGTTTACTGATGAACTGGAATCCTCCTAATATAATCTGCCAGTTGGGTTTTAACCATTTCATCAAAATTGGGTATTTCTGTGGGACCTCCATTCTGACATATTGTGAAAATATGTCAGAATTGTAAAAATGGAAAAGCCTTTAAAGGTTTTAGAAGATTTAAACATTGTTCACCCATAGCTGTCCAGAGATTCTCAGCCCTGAGTTTTGTTGCCCAAAGATAACCATACATTTATTGAAAACAAATCAGAAGCTAATGTGTAAACCATTACAGATTTAACTCTTTATGGTAGTTCCAAATGATCCAAGTCAAAGATGATGTTAAAGCACTGATGGTGTGAAATTTCTTATATTGTTGGATTCAGGATAAAGCATTGTGCAGTTTTGCAAGATGTTGTGACAAAAGCTGAGCACATTCTCCTTCAGCCCAATGACACACACCAACCAAGACATCTCCGACATTCTCATTATTGGATGCGAATGTCGGATCCAATATACCTGAAATGGTATCTAATTTGTTAGGATACCATTTCAGGTGTTAAGTCATATTATTCTAGTTGAATTAAGTGATATAGATCTAAAACGGGTACGTTGTAAGTTGATCAGTATTAAGTAAATTCCATTTTGATGTTTAAGAAAAAACTAAGAAGTTTCTTTTTTTTCTACTTTTGCATAGATTTTGTGTGCAGATGAGCTGTTCAGGTAAAGCTCAGGCTGTTTCTTGGCAAACAGAGATGACCTAATCCTCTCATCTGTGTCTTCTTCACTGCTATCAACTGTTTGTGTGATAAAATCGGCCAACACACACCTTGGTGGCTGATTGAAATTCTACGGCGGAGGCATTATTACACATTTGTAACCCTCCCCTTTCCCAGCACTGCCTCCTATAACTAATGGCTCAGTCAGCCCAGTCATAACAAATATCCAGCAAGATTCGTCATAATTGTGTGTGTGCATGTGTGTTTGTGTGTGAGTAATTGTGCATCCCATCGTCTTGAATGTAAAGGGTCAGCAAGAGAGGAAAGGCAGGAAGGTGGGAACTTAAACAGCTGAAAGCTTCTGAAAATTTACATCAAAATGAGGTGTAAGATAAAAGTGATGGAAAAATACCAAGGCAATATTGGTAAATATTTCTCTATTCTCACATTTGCCATTTTAAGTTGGTAACTGGAAAAGTTACGTTGCTGTTTAGGTTTTTGTTTTCTTCATGCAATTTATCTATATCGCCTTAAAGAAATGATACATTATATAGCATATTTACATGCCAATATATATACACACAATAATGTGATGGATCCATAGAAAGGCAAAGAAAATCCATAACAGCACATTTAGATGCAGACTAAGCAGATGCTGTTTATAAGCACTGCACTTCTAGCCTATCTTTGCTGAAAGAGCCTGAAAGAGGCTTTCTGCAGCCAGTTGTAATTGTACAAAACAGTAAATCAGAGAAATAAAACATAATTTATCAAACTTTATGTTCTAAACTGGGGGGGAAAAAATCCACATCTCTCTCTGCTTACCTCTTGAATTGCTGGATTTGTGTGAACGTCTCAGGTCTACAACAGACCTCGATTGTTTGTGTACCAGAAGTCTACACAGAGAAAGAGGGGACATGGTAAATGAAGGGATTTTTTATAGATGTTTCGTGCGCTCACTGGCTGGTAGGCAGCAAGTGATGCCAAGAGTCTCCTCTCCTGAAATGTAGCAGTTTGAAATGTCCCAGATAGAGAAAATGGAGGAAATTAGAGAATTAGACAGAAGAGCCTGTGCAAAATACACCAGGTGGATGAAGTCATAAGAGAGAAATATTATTTCATATATATATATATATATATATATATATATATATATATATATATATATACACACAGTTCAGACCACAAGTTTGGACACACCTTCTCATTGAATTCAATGAGAAAGTGTGTCCAAACTTTTGGTCTGTATTGAGTTTGGACTCCAAAAGTTTGGACACAGTTGTGTGTCCTTTTCCCGCAAAGGACATATATATATATATATATGTATATATATATATATATACGTATATTAGTGTGTCCAATTCCATGATGAAGTAATAAAAGCTAACTTCCCATCTTTCTTGAAACATCCGTTGATCAGTCCACCACTCCTGTTATTCATCCGTCTGTCGTTTGTGTGTCAATCATCAGTTCAACCCTCAGTCATCACATCCATCGATCTATCCATACATACATTTTTCTGTCTATCCATCCCTCCATTTATCCATCCTTCTAATTATCTATCCTTCCACCCAGGATAGATAATCCTGGGTGGGATTATCCATCCGCTTGTCAATTCTTTCCATCCATCCATCCATCCATCCATCCATCCATCCATCCATCCATCCATCCATCCATCCATCCATCCATCCATCCATCCATCCATCCATCAGTCTGTCCATCATCTGGAGGTTTAACCTTAAAGCTGAGCTTTAAAGAATTGAAATCTCTGGAGAGGAATGGCATAGTACTGACATGAAGCAATGCATTGTAGGCCCTGCTTTAGTTTTCACGGTGTCTTTGTAATGTTTAAAAAAATAATGCCTGGACTTTTAAGTTGCCAAACCAAAGGAATATATCAATGTTTCTGAGATGGACACAATTGTATTGTGTGTTGTATACAGAGAAGAACATTTTATTTTTGTTTGATACTCATAGTATTTAAATAGCAAGATTTGTAATGTATGATTTAGCTATTTTTGCTGTTCAAACTTTTTCTTCTAGATTCACATCCAAGTGAACATTATTAAATGTTGCACATAAGTATTATTTTTAGCTTAATATTTAGGTTTGTGAAGGTCTAACTCCATGAAAGATGGACTTATAGCTAAGGAGACTTGCAGATTCAAAGTGCAAAATATTATGCTCAATGTAAATCAATCTAAAATTTTTATTTTAAAAGGCTGCCTGCGTTCCTGCCAAGGCATTCATTTGAATGTCTAAGATTAGCTGATGCAAGAACAGCAGTTTTGCTGCTTAGCAGCTATTCTGGTTTCCATGCAACATTGGTTGAGCTTAAGATGGTTCTTTCTGAGGAAGTAAGAATGAACACATGCCTCTGTAAAAGTTCATACAACCACACAAAAGGCACAATATCCACCTCACACCGCCTTTGACATTTTATAAGTGACACTGTAAGCTGCTCTTATAGGATTCATATTTAGTACTTGCTGCACATTAGTCCAACTCGATGAAATGAGAAAGCTGTTGCCAAGCTGTGTTAAAAGCGCCTATCAGACACAGAAACAGTTATGAATCTATAATATGAGCACTCAGAAAAGGGCCAGCAACTTGACAGTAATAGTGCAGCCTAAAGAGCCATTCAAGCAGGTAACAGTCCTCTTTGCCATCATCAGCTGTTGTTTCTTTCTTATTGGCCACTCACTGGGCCTTGCCTACACTCAACTATTTGATTTCCATCGTTCTTAACCATCCACATAAATTGTCAGGCGCATTAAAGCTGTCCTCGACTGTTTCAGACAGAGAGAGGGGGCAGAGTGAGGGAGTGTGAGCTGGATTCAGACAGCCAGGGGAGGGGACAGGGCTGAGGAGAGAGAATAAACAAAGTAAGTGTTTTGCCTTCCATCAGTCTCCTGCAGTACTCAGCTTTATGAGTCCCTCTCTCCAAATGCCTCAGCCACAGCCCCCACTGCTGGCATTGATTTTCATATTACACTCTTTTATGTATTTATTTATTTCATATATTTCTTTTTAAACATCATCGATGAGCCGCAGGAGGACAGACTGGGCCTCTGGTGAGGTTAATTCTGAGCCTCAGCCCTATCCTCCTCTTTTGATGGCTTTAATGGAGGCTAAGGTGTCCCATGAGGATAAGCAAGCCCAGTGACATGGAGGGGGAAGAGAAAAATGTGGGGGGAAGATGTGCATGAAGAAAAAAGAACGAGAAGCAAATTTGATGAAAACCCAGTTTCTTTTGTTTGGTGAGACAAGAAAGTCAAAATGTAATGACGTGTTCAAGATATTTCAATAAACCTGACGTAGATAAAGCATTGCTATTGTCCTAGACTGGCAGGGTTTTTACAGGGACACATTTCCATCAAGAAGACACAAACGAAAAGTATCCAAAACATGCAATAGATTATTATTGTCTTATAGAAGTTGTGGGTTTGTTTTTTTCTTTTCAGTGGTTTGAATCAGAGGGGGCAGGGTGAAGTTCCAGGCAAGTGAAGGACACTTCCTAGACATGTGAAGGGCAGGGAGTTTGGTGTCAGGCTAATCTGGCCGTGGGTGGCAGCGCTCACATAATGAATGGTTAAACTCACCTCTCCCTGCACACAGACAGATGCCTAAATCTGATTACAGCTGGCCCCAGATCCTTTTAAGAGGGGGCCTTTTCAAACACTCACCAGCAGGATAACTGCACACAAATACAAAGGGCAAATTCATGTGCAAGACTATGTCTAACCTACTTTCAGAAATGCATTGATAAAGACTTTTTGTTTTTGATATGATGGCTTCTATATTTATAGGTCAACACCTTATTATAGTTAATAAAAGCTAAGCCATATAGATGTCAGAATTTTTTTCCGAACCTGATATCCAACAGGATAATAATAAAATGTAACTTAACATGGAATTTTTTTTTAGGTTAAGAAAGCTACTATAATGTTTGGAGCACCTGAAACATGCCAGTCTTTATTCTTTACACCGGAAGATATTTTCTGTCAACTACAATCTTTAATAAGATTATGATTTACTCCTGCCTGCAAGGATTTTATATAGAACATACTGAACACCTTTAGCAGGTGAGTTATAAGTTTTGATATGACTTATTGATGGTTTGGCTTATAACATATTTGTATGCCATTATCTAAAAATTGTTCTACTGCCTAATAAACTTAGCATGTTGCTTTGAACAAGATTTGCCTGGGAATATTTGACTACAGCACTTAAAACTTAAATCTCACTAAGCTTATATATATATATATATATATATATATATATATATATATATATATACACAGTACAGACCAAAAGTTTGGACACACCTTTTAATTCAATGAGTTTCCTTTATTTTCATGACTATTGACATTGTAGATTCACACTGAAGGCATCAAACTATGAATAACACATGTGGAAATATGCACTAAACAAAAAAGTGTAAAACAACTGAAAATACCCCTTATATTCTAGTTTCTTCAAAGTAGCAACCTTTTGCTGTGATTACTGCTTTGCACACACTCTGCATTTTCTTGATGAGCTTCAAGAGGTAGTCACCTGAAATAGTTTTCACTTCATAGGTGTGCCCTGCCAGGCTAATAAGTGGGATTTCTTGCCTTATAAATAGTCATGAAAATAAAGAAAACCCATTTTAATTAGAAGGTGTGTCCAAACTTTTGGTCTGTACTGTATATATATATATATATATATATATATATATATATATATATATATATATTGATACATTTGATGTAAGATGCATGAAATAAGGGAATCTCACTTTGCAAAAAAACGTTTGCTAAGATCTTTGTTTTTTTCATTGAATGTTTTAAACACAGTATCTTTAAAAACTGGATGCCACGCACAAACTGTGTATTTTAATTCACACAAAGTCTGATTTTTGATTTTGGCTCTGTGGTAGCTGCTCCAGATATACTTATGATGCCGTATAGGAGTATCATCTCTTCCATCCTGATCTGCATTCGGCTTTCTGATTAATGGCACCTACTCGTCATAACCCTATCTCTTGGAATCTGCATACCAATGATCCCGGTCCCCTATTGATTCCCCCTCATCCAACCCACACACACATTCATCCTCACTCCCCCCAACCACTGTCATTATAAAAGTCAGCAGCTGCTGCATGCATTGATCATAAATCATAATTGCTTGTTCATTTTTCCCTACTTGTTTAATGTTGCTGTCAGGGACAGCAGGAGGAGAAAAGGAGGAGGCGGGAAGGGAAGTGAGGAAGAAAAGCCCAAAGAAAGTTTACTGCGACACAGAAAAATGAGCTAAGAAAAGAGAGCTACAGGAAAAATCACTGTAGTGAGACAAGCATGTAAGCCCATTCCACCTTGGTTGTTAGCTCCTAGAAAAACAAACTAAATTATATTTGGTTGGTTTTGCAAAACTGACTGACAACAGAATCTATGTACTTTATCTCTGGACATCAGGATGTCTTCTTCTTGAGAGAGGCTACAGGTTTAGTGAACTGTAATGTTTATGCTCTAAATTAGTTCAGATAATTTATTTACAGTAAATTTCAGCAAGTTGAATAATTTGGGCAGTATTTTAATTTTCTGACACTATGTTGTAAGCATCAACATTTTTACTCTACTAAAATATATAGTTTTTGCAAATTAAGAATAGCAATATTTTTCTGTTTTTTTTTTAAATACGTTTTAGAATGATCGAGCATCCAAACTTTACACTTATCGTCTCACTTCTGCTTGTTTTGGTACATATGTTGATGCCTGTAAAAATCTGTCAAATTTTGTCACATTTCTATTTTACTTGTGTATTCTGATAAGGAGTGTAAAGTCTTCATAATGAATAAATAAATATCTTGGGTCAAAAATCTTATCCTCCATTCTAGTTCTAGAGTTGTCTCAAGTTGTCCAATCTTTATTAGCTGGATTAATCAGAAAATTGGTCAGACAGTCCTACTGCGACCAGTCCAAGCATTCGGCATACCAAGAGAAGTTGTTCTTCATCAGTACAGACAGAGCGTTGGCATGTTGTAGTACGGTATGGAGCAACAATATTCGTGTGTTTTTGCAAAAGTTGCTACATATCATTTAGTTTCGTAGCAGTGACAATTATGTGCAATTTATATATAGTGTTATAGTGTTAAAGTTGTTGTGCTCGTGCTGTGTAGTTTTACGATGTGTCCAAAAAATGTGTGGCGGTCTAGCTTAGCGTTGTTAGACACCAAACTCTGTTAATGCTAGAGTTTTATTTGCTTAAAGCCACAAGTTCAGAAAATGAATAAAGTATAATGAACCACTAGCTGTATATTTGGTATTTCAAAATACAGCTAAGTAGATTTGTAAAATTTGTATTTTACTGGTCTGACAAAGTTAGTTGTTTGACCTATGCAGTTCTTGTACTTAAAATAACAAACAATGCTCCTTTAAGTTAAAATTATTATTTGGTCTCTTTGCTACTCTTTTTTTTCAAACAACTTTGGACTAGTTACAGTGTTTCCTTTTTTCACAAGACTGCTTGCCTTCTTTTTATATCCCTCTAATTCACTTTCTCTTCCTTACATTCATCTTGCTTCACATCATTTGTGTGGTAGAAATGATAGATTAGTGGGACCTGAATTCAGCAAAACTGTAATCAGACTGATAGATCCATGCAGCTTCTAAGCATATTGCTCCCGTCTCCTCCCTCCCTATGAGGGCGATACACTAGCACTCTGAGCCGAGTCTCCTCTGCCACTATAGTACTTTATTGAGCTCTCTGCTGACATCCAGCCCAGCATTTCTGTTATGCAAGAGGAAACTTTGGATGACATGTAAAAGCAGAGGTTTGGTGCGACATGCTTCCATAATGGGATGGGAACAGGGGTGCACCGGAGACAGGAGAGCGAGGGGTGGGGGATGTTGACTGCAGGTAAGAGGGTCGGAGGGGGAGTGTCTGCTTCCAAAGCAAATAGAAGACAATCCAATTTCCTGTGATTCCATCAAGCTTCCGTCCTGAATCCAGGGGCATTAAAGTTTGCGGAGAATGACCCTCACAGGCAGGCAAGAAGGCTTTAGGCTGCATTTGCACTGCCAACATATACTATAATCCTTTTCAAATATGTTCATAATCTGTTATTATTACTCTTTTGTTGTATGAGAAAGCTAAGAGATCAATGTGTTTTAAAATTAACACGGGAGCTGTAATCTCCATCCATCCATCCATCCATCTTCTTCCGCTTATCCGAGGTCGGGTCGCGGGGGTAGCAGCTTCAGAAGGGAGGCCCAGACTTCCCTCTCCCCAGCCACTTCTTCTAGCTCCTCCGGGGGAATCCCGAGGCGTTCCCAGGCCAGCCGAGAGACATAGTCCCTCCAGCGTGTCCTGGGTCTTCCCCGGGGCCTCCTCCCGGTGGGACGTGCCCGGAACACCTCACCAGGGAGGCGTCTAGGAGGCATCCTGACCAGATGCCCGAGCCACCTCAACTGGCTCCTCTCGATGTGAAGGAGCAGCGGCTCTACTCTGAGTCCCTCCCGGATGACTGAGCTTCTCACCCCATCTCTAAGGGAGAGCCCAGCCACCCTACGGAGAAAACCCATTTCGGCCGCTTGTATCCGCGATCTCGTTCTTTCGGTCATGACCCAAAGCTCATGACCATAGATGAGGGTGGGAACGTAGATCGACCGGTAAATCGAGAGCTTCGCTTTTTGGCTCAGCTCTCTCTTCACCACGACGGACCGGTACAGCGCCCGCTTGACAGCAGACGCTGCGCCAATCCGCCTGTCGATCTCCCGCTCCCTTCTTCCCCCATTCGTGAACAAGATCCCGAGATACTTAAACTCCTCCACTGTTGTAATCTCTTTCACTTTAAATAAAGCTATGGAGTTAGGTGATTTAACTCACTGTTTTTGCTTTTGTTTGATGTATACAAGAACGAGGAATGTTTTTTTTAAAAAGGGATATTATGTATTTTCTAGGGACATAGTGCCATATTATAGTACAATCAGGTAATTATGTCACCATCAGTTATTATGAAAATGCAACTTGACACCTTAAAACTGGTCTTTATCTCTTTAAGAAGCTGCTACACTTTCCAACACTCCCTCTTCTGCCTATCATGACCTCAATGCTCCTCCATGATACCATTTTCAACCATTCTTAGGAGTACTTGCAGTTCCACCAGGTGTTTACTGACTGTTGCCATTAGTCTGAAGGAGCTGAGAGGGGGAAGTTGCAGGGGAGAAGTGCTCTGTGAGGCGGTCTGTATGGAAATAGACATTGCTTTGGAGGAGTATTCATTTACGCACCCCTGATTGGTTACCATGGGAGATTCAAGGATTTCTCAAACTTGCATTAAAGAGTCAAAGCTGAACTCCAGGTATATTTTTGATGAGGGAATAACATTATAACATGACATAAAACTTAAAAAGAGTTGATTTTATGTAATACCCTCTCCACTACCTTCAAAGTTTTGTATTTATAACCAGATTCTTATAACAGTTGCCATAAGAATCTGTGTTGTCTTTATTTAAAAGCCATATTTTTAAGGTACTTTTCTCCACTCTGCTGCTGCTCTTAGCAGAAAAATAAAATGGACAATTTGTGCAGAACATCTTAAGTTGTGATTTTTACCTGCAGACAGACAGCATTGCTCTCTTGGTTGAATCACAGCACTGATTTCCATGCTGGTGGCGATTCACATCTGTGTTCTGAAATCCACCCAGAGGGAATACCAAGCGCTAATCCAATAAGCAGGTCCCCAAAGTGCTGGTCCTGAGAGACGAAGAAAAACACAACAGTGGTTTCACAATGCACTGACTCCCAGCCGAAGAAGGCAGGTGGAAAAGAGAGGGAGAGGACATGAACGTGAAGAGGAAACTGAAAGGCAGAGTGAGAAAAAGAGATGTTAGGATTGAAGAAAAGTGGAAGGAACACAGTTACGTGAAAAAAATTAAGACATTTTGAGACAGCGCATGTTTCCTAAAATATTTTTTAAAATGTATATTTAATGTCACTTTTAATAATGCTGCGGCACTGTGTGTTGTAGAGGTAGAGCAAGTGCCACATACAGAGGGTAGAATCCTCAACGCAGCCGTCCTGGGTTCGATTGCCGTTCCTAAGACCTGCATGTCTTCCTCTCTTCTCTCTACCTATTTCCTGTCTGTTTATTCCACTAAAGGCCTCTACAACCAATATGGATTTAGAAATTGTTGCAAATTTAAACCTCAAATTTAAACACATCAAGATACATTTAGTTACTAGTATGCTCCTCAACTCTAGATCCAACTGTCCAAAAAACTGAGACACTTGACACTTTTAAATCAGGACGGAAAACATTTTTATTTACTACAGGTTTTTTATAAATGTCAAAAAAAGCTCTATCATTTTTGTCATGTCTTGGGTCTTATTACTGTTTCTTTCTTCTTATTGTGTGATGTCTCAAACTTTTATTTAACGCTTTGCTTGTTTTTGATATACCAGAGGTTGTTATTTCTGTTTGTTTATTTTTTCTGCAACGTTTTTTGCATTCCCTCGGCGTAATACGAATCAATTTGTCTTTCTGGGCATTTCGAAACACTGTGCTCAGTTCAAGCTCTTCATTTCTCAGACCAATGGCAACAGCTTGATCCATTTGTCTCAATTATGAGGTGCAAAGGCAGTCTGGAGTGATGATTAAGAAGTGAATCTGCTATTGATGTTGCCTGTCATATATTCTGCTTCATTATACCTGCGCACACACATATTTCCACATCGTTGTCCTCAGTCAAACAATTCATACAAGAGTTATATCTCCACCACTGACCCTTTAGCCCCAAATGCCATTTGTACTGTTCTAAAGACACAGAGTCGTCCTCGTCCACATGAGAGACCCTTTTGGATTTTCTGCACACTTTCTGACACAGACTGTCAATTTTAGACCCTGCAGACCCAGACTCAGTTTGAGCAGCAATCTGCTGAAAAATACTGGAGGACGAAGGAACAGAAATGATACAAAAACACAGAGGCACTGTTATGTGAGTTGTTTCAACTGAAAGTAAATCAAAGACTACACAGAATTGGAGTCCATATGACCTAAAAATTATTGCCAAAATGTTGAGATACACTGTGCAACTTTCTAATGCAGCTCCGAATAGTAAGTGAGACTGTGACCTGTTCTTTTTATAGCAGGACAAAAGCAGCATAACCAACAGCAAACAGAATCTTTAATTGTGACCTTTGCTTTAACAAGGTTAAGGCATGTCGATTTGGACAGCACATTTCAGCAACAACACGATTCAAAGTGCTTTGTGTGATAAAAATACAAAACAATAAACAAAAAAAGCAATACAACGACAAAGTAAAGAGAACACTTGATAACATGCTGGAGATGTGTCCATGCAGAGACATGTTTATAACATGCTGGATCTTGACTTCTAAGTGCGTTAGTAAGACACCCCTTTATATGGGAAAGTAGACAAAGTGAGAATTTCAAGTTAATGTTAGCAGTAAACAGTAAATGGAGAGTATAACCAGAGAAAATAGAGTGAACAAAACCGGTCAGTATGTCCTCCACTACAGACACTGGCTGTTCAAAACTTTTTTGCAATATGCAAAGCAAAGATGCAGCATCTCACCCTGATTATTCTCTGAATTTGCTCACTCTGGAGTATTTTATTGCTCCACTGTCATGGGTCTGCTGAAGTAAACACTTGTTTTGCCTTTTTCAGGATAATGAAGGGCAGACAGCGCTACATTATGGTAAGGAGCCCCCTTGTATTCATCTCAGCAATTGAAAAAACTTACATTGTCATGATTATGTTGTCTGCATGCGTCCTCCCTTTATGTACAGCAGCTTGGTTTTTGCCCACGCACACACATGCCCACACACCCGTTGCCCACATTTGTCTCAGATTTATCATATTTCTTCTAACTCTCTGTCCCATTCCTCATCTTAATTTTCAACAGTTTTCTATTTTTTCACCAAGTCTCTGTGTTTCCTTTCTGTTCTTTGGTTTGTATGTGTGCCTCCTTAGCTGAGTGTGCTTGTGTGCGCGCTCTTTTCTGTGTGTGTAATAATCGCCAGACCTCCCAGAGGAAATCAGCAGTGGTCCTCAGACTCCCCTGACCCTCTCGTGCCCCAGCACACGTGTCCCTGATGGGCGGTGCTCACGTCCTTTGAGCCTCTTTATGACCGTACATGTGTGTATGAGCTGCTACACCATCTGTCCTCCAGCGTGGTGGCGTTGGAGTGGGCATGTTGCATCACCTACCAGCAGGCTACATACACACACACACATACATGCACTCATCAGAGCAGCCCCTGAGGATGTGGTATAAAAAGATGACTAATAAACATAAGCGATGAACTCAAAGAGACAAATAGCAGAGAATGAAAATTCATTCCTACCTCTCTTTGCACAGGGCCGCAGTGGCTGGCAAGTGATTAATTGAGGGTTTACTGCTCACCATAAATTGTTCTCCTCCTCTACTGCTCCCCTGAGGGCTGGCCACTTTTTACGGCTCAAGGCCCAGCTGAGACACCCGCCACGCGCGCACTCGGCTGGCTGAATAAAATACTGTTTGGAGCAACAAGAGGAAAGCTGCAACCAAAGCTGTAAAAAGCAAAAAAAGAAAAAGCAGTCGAGCTTGGTTAGTCTGATTTGGCTGATTCCCTGAGCTTTTAACACTTCATTCACTTCCGCATTCATACATGCACTCACATTTGCTTACTTGCCCACATGCATTCCGATGTATCATCACATCTCGCGCATTTGGACGCCCACCAGCATCCAGGCCCGTCAGCCACCTCTGGGCTGCAGGTTAAAAGGCCTAGCTGTCAATCACTGCAGCTGCTGACATCAGCGAACGTGGCACAGCACAAAGTCTGCTTTTTAAAAGGAGCCTGCGATTGATACTGACGGAGAAGAGCACTCACAACAAGAGAGGGATAGGGAGAGAGGAGGTGGGGTGGGGGGGTGCCACAGGGTTTAGAGGTGCATCAGGAATGATGGGACTCACTAACTGGGTTAGGAAAGTGCAAGCTGTCCCTTCTCCTCTTTATTCTGCACTGAAACAGGGAGAGAGAGAGAATACCCTTTTAGCAGGCCACATATTGCCAGTGGGGCAGAAATGAAGTGTTTGAAGGAGGCTCAGGTCCAGGCCAGTGTCACTGCAGGGTCTGCAGATAAGCTTTTCATTAACTTCAATCCTCTACATATGCTATATTAAACAATGCTAGTTGTTGAAAAGATATTTGGTAGGTTTACCTAAAGAAGATACCCATCACTACTACAGTTTAAAAGAGGTATTTCTAACTTTATCCTATTAATAGCTTAGCAAAACATGTATGGTTAAATATTTACTGAATAAAATATAGTTCTCTGAAGCGTTTGCTAATTATATAAAAAATAAAACAATATCTTTCTATCTAAAGTGAAACCAAAAATGATTGATATTCCTGATAGGTTTATTTTTCCCTTCTATGTTTCTTGCTCATCTTTATTCCAACCAAACTTCTAAGAACAAAAGGACTGCACCAAATGTTTGAGTGCAACACTACTTTAATGTTACTTAAGTTAAGTGACTTTATTGTGCAGTAAAACAGGACTCTACTCTATAGGTCAGTATTACCTTTGTGTAATTGTACAATGGAGATTTGTTCAGAATGTTACATCTTTCTTGACTCCAGCCGTTATTTTGTTGTATCAAATTTTCTGCAGGTCAGCCTCAATATAATGGTAAATTAACAAGGTCAACAAAGCTGCAATGTTCTAACATGCCACCTGGTCCAGTCACAATAAACAATAAATCAATTAATTGCATGATAAATTAAAAGAAACTCAATAATTTCCTTTTGCTTCATTCATTGTTTTTCTCTTTTCCCTCTCTTTTTACTAAAAACTGAATGATAAAAGTCTTCAGTTTGGTGTTTTGGTCTCAACTATCCATTTTTTGAAAGATAATTTTGTTTACACAGACTTCATAATTCATTTTATTTGTTATTTCTGTTATTTTCTTTATTTATTTTGGATATTTCAAATGTCTTCCAGTTCCAGTGTTTAAATGTTCATTAGAATTTAAATTTTATTGATCCTTGAGAATGTGTTTTTTTATGTCATTAATGCTATTATATTACTAAAAATGGTCTCAAAACAACAATTTTATCGTTTATCTCAATGAGTTCTGGGACAATTTGAGATCTAGCAAAATTTGTTATCGTGACAGGCCTAATGCCACCTAAAACATGCATGTTTTAGCAATAAGTCTGTCTTAACACATAAAGCTTATATAAGCATGCTTGTTCTCTGTTTTTATATGACTTGTTGATAATTCTCCATATCTTCATATTCCAGTTAGTCATGTATTAACACAATATACAGAAAAAAGATTTTTTCCTTCATAAACTCAACACTTGCTTTGAACACCTCCTCCTAACCTCTGCTTCATTATGTCCTCTGTGTTTCCAAGCATCCGCCTGCGAGTTTGCTGACATTGTAGAGCTTCTCCTGAACAGCGGCGCTGACCCATCCATCAAAGACATGGAGGGCTCTCTTCCCGAGGAGGTCACTGAATCCAGCGCCATCTCCACACTCCTGCGCCAGTACACCGCTCCGAAAGGCTAGCTCATTCCTTTATAGTACCATCCAAGTCTTTTCTCGTCTCTTCTCCACACATTTGTCTGGCATTCTCATTACTCCTCCTTGATCCTTGGAAAGACTCTCTAGGTTCTGCGGTTTGTAAGCCAGGAATGCAGATATTTTGTTTTGTTGTTCTTTAGTTTACAAGTTTTGAAGGTGAATCTGATATCATGTTCGGCTCTTCTGGAGCATATCTGTGAACATATATGTCACATTTGATAAGACAACAAAGGGCATTGCATGTGTTTTCAGTTATTTGTAAAAGTGTATATTGATTGTACAGTAGAACTGGATACCATGATGGTTACTGCAAGACAGTAAAGATCTGTTGACAATAATTTGCTGCACTGAAGAAAGTATTCCCAGAATAACTTCTGCTAAACAAGCATCTATGTGGATCATATGACAAATTAATAAACTAGATAATGTCTTGGAAACATTTTACTGAAATGATTTTACATCATTTTGATGTGATGCATCTGGATTTATGAGATGCAAGTCTTTGGAAAAATACTTTTAGAAGTTTGCTCTTCTGAAAGTGTTTAACAATTCACAAAAATGAACAATATTACATAACTTATTAACATAATATACTGCACCATACAGACACTTCATATCAACCTGTCTCCCAGCTGAAACCTGATAACCTGACAGACTTTTATTCTACTTTCGTCCTCTCTGAGTTAGTTTATGATTCTGTTGTTATATATTAAGGAATGCTTCATTCATTTAAAAGTTTTCATCATTAAAATCTTAATTAAAGCTTTGCCTGGCCTCCATCAGTTGCTCGGTCGTGTTGAGAAATGACCCCCACCCCTAAGCAGAAACAATGGTCAGCCAATTCATTTCTGACAAAAGATGTTCTCAACACCTGGTAGATTTGGAGAACATTACCAGCTATAGTAGAGTGATCAGATTGAGTTATTGGATACTGATAAACTCCTGCCAAAAAAACTGACAGTGGAGCCAAAAGGTGCTTTAACATGGTATTAGTTTTAGGTTGCACTTGAATTATTTCAATTTTTATTCAGTTGAATTGTGCAGAATGTCACAGATTTCTACACTTTTGAGACCAAATAAAACTACTCCAACAGGTGTAAGCTACATATACAGTATATTGTCTAGTGTTTATAATATTTTGCAGTTTTATTATACTGCTCATGTTTAAAAGTAACCAATACATGGCTAAAGTGAACACACTGAACAACACAGTATATTTTCAGCTCTGCCTCTGGACTATGACGTCATAGACTAACGTATCTGGAGACTCTCCAAACATAACCAACACATGGTTGGAGTCTAAATCTCCTTTACTTGTCGTCAACCCTCGGCTCAAACGCACACAGATACACACTCTGAAAATGCGCTAAACCTTGACCCAGATTTTTAACTACACATTCATGAAGATCCCCCAGCAGATTTTCTGCACAACACTTGAGACAAAGCTTAATCCTTAACTATCTAACGCACAAGTGCACTCTGACCCCATGCTCAACCCCCCTCTCTGCCCAGTGTCACACTGAAAATCTGCTGCGACTTAAGGTGTTAGATAACTATCAACATGTCTGGTGGAAGCTGCCAGACCTTCAGCCTTGGATTGAACTGGATTGTACATACAGTAGTCAGCACAAAATTTTATTCACGTCTTTCTTTTTCTTAAACTTGGCTTCTTAAACAAGATCTGAAGGTCTTTTCAACTTTTCTGTCCACTATTTTTGTTTGAGAATGTAGCATATTGTGCTGTTTTAGCTTCCACTTTTCTAAAATAATTAGAAAAGTGGAAGCTAAAAGAAGAAGAAAAGCCTGAGACAGAAGAACAGTTTCTGAAAGTTATGTCTTTAAAAAATATTGGGGTAAAATCCAGAGTAGCAGCATGAGAGATGCCTGGTAACATCCTGCCCCTTGTTTACCACTTTTTCTTCATATCGATGTTCTGATTTACCTCTGTAAATGCAGCTGTTCAGGAGAGGTACTCAGAGGTTTGTTACTGAACATTAGGAAACAAACTGCATAATGAGGATTTAGGAACACAGTATAGTCATGCACTCTACAAACATGGTCCCTATGGAAGAGCTGCAAGACGAAATGTTACATGAAAAAGTTGTGGAAAAAATCATTTTTAACCTACATGCAAAACCCTGTGTTTGTTGGAAAGTTAGCATTTGACATCACCCTATGGTGGGGGGGAGAGGGGGCAGCATACGGGTTTTTCAGCAGGGACACTAAAGCTGCCAAAAGTTAATGAGAAGATGAATAGAGATACATGGTGTCCCTCACCACAGTGCGTTATAAACATGGCAGACCTCCTGGTATTTACTTAATATCAATTTATATCTTGATTGATATCTTGATAAAGACCAATTAAAATGTTAGCTTAACACTTCTCACACAAACGGTGCCCTGAACTAGTCCCTCCTTCAATACTGTATGGAGTAGTAAACTACGGGAAAAAATAAAGACTCCATCAGTTTTAGTATTTAATACATTTCTGTTCAGTGGTGTGGAATTATCCTGTCAAGGTTTGATCAGTTTAGCTAGTTTACACTTTAAGTAAAGGCTTCCTTAAAAACAGACCACCTTCAGTGCCATTAGACATCACATTCACACTTTCCTACAGTGTTTACATTGTGCACAACACAGGGTGACACCTGCTACTGCAAATACACAGAAACCTTGTTCTGGAACAGCAAGTCAGGGGTACCACCTTGTGCAGTGAGAAATATGGTCAATATAAAAATCCACAATCGATTGAATCTGTTTACTTTGCGTGTATGACAGCCTCAGATTATATTATTATGGAATGGCTCAAATGAATTAATCATCAGGGGAGCTAATGTTTTGGTAGCATTAGTTTTATTTCTAATCAAACACTCTGGTTCCTTCATCCACAGAAAGAACCCAAGATCTTAGAATTGGTGTTGCTTTTCTGAATGTATTATTATTTGCATTTGGGAAATCCAACCAAAGTATCTTCAACTCCAATATGAGATTTATATAACTGCATTTAGGATTTGTTTTCATGAACCCTATATAAGCTAAGATCAAAGCTTTTGAGTATTCAAAGCAAGTCTGGGATGTGATGATCTACAATCCCACAAAGAGGAGAGGAGGCCATTTCACTGTTATAAATTCCATCCACATGCAGCCATTAGGCTGCTGGTGTTCCTCTGGAGCTTGTTTTGGTCTCACTGTTGTCTCCTTGTTGCTTCCTGGACCTCGGTTACAATGGATAGAGGTAAGAGAGGTTGACGGCAGTCATACTTTCCCCCCCGGGTTGTCTGCAAGACTCTGACACTAAGCCCATTATGCTTCCATTATGGAGCTTCAATTTTCCTTTGAGCTTTTCACTTGTGACACTGCAGCTCCCTCCCTCTGCAAGCCTCAGACTCACATGCACCACAATCTCTCTGTAAGCAGAATATTTATGCTGTTTCTTTACAGGTGAAAAGTAATAAAGTAGGATCAGAAGCAGTTTAAGGTATGTGTACTTCACTTTAGTGCTTCATAAGCCTTTTTTTAATCTTATTTAGAGTTTATCTAGAAATATAAAACAAAGTAACATTTTTAATAACCAAGAAGGATTCAAACATAAAAAACTACAATGTCTTTGTGCAAGACTGTTTTTATTAGTATAGTAACAGTACCATTCAACCCACCATGTTATGAACTCAGCTTACTAGGTTAGAAGAAAGAGAATCAAATCTTCTCTCTTAATGATTATAATAAAAGTTATAATGATGTAATAATTTTATTTATTCAACTATTTCTTAAAATAGCATTTAAGTTGTTGAGGACAGCTGTGCAAAGATTTGTTGATTTTACCACTTATTTTTTGTTTTCAACTTGAACTTAATGTCATTATGGAAGATGCACTTCAAGAAAATGTGCAGTCATGTCACTGTAACTACAAACATATTTAAAAATAGACCACTTAATGGGAGAATGAGAAAAGGACAGCTAGTGTTGACTTCAGGCTAACATTGTAGTTTTGCCATGCTAACATCTAAAAAAGAAACTAACGCTAAACTCTATGGGCATCACACAAACTGTATCAACCTTTAGAACATCTCAGGTTTTCTGGTTCTGGTCTACTCTGCATCTCCAGAACCAGAACCAAACATGGAGAGGCAGCATTCAGCTTCTATGCACCACGTATCTGGAACAAACCTCTGGAAAATTGTAAAACAGCGGAAACACTGAGTTCCTTTAAATCTAGACATAAATCCCAGCTGTTTAGAGTTGCTTTTGGACCGTAACAAATGAAACACTAACCAACACTTTGATGTGCAATGATGGCACTTGGAAAAATTTAACGTTGCAGTTGTTGATTTTTGTGTTTTTATGATGTTGAACGGCCTCATTGCTGAAATGTGCTGTACAAATAAAATTAGATTTATTGATTTGATTGACTGATCCCCCTAGATTATCATGAGCCCATATTATTTTACCTGTCATCTGTCTAATATCTGCAGCTCCAGCAACTAGACAAGTCGCAGTTTTCCTTTAAAACAACCTTGAATGTGTCATTGAAAGACTTCTGCTTGACTCCAGCCAACTCAGCCATCATGCAGATCATTGTTTACTGCAGGGCTACATTGAAAACACTTGAGGAGAAAAATGTCCTTTCTCGATGCTCTGAGATTGACTTTCGGTCCAAAACAAATCCTGTCTGTTTTGCATGTTAATTTATTCCTTTTTGCTTCATGCAAGAAAAAAACCCATGGCGTTTCCTTTAGGAAGTTTGTAATAAAAGCCTTGCGATCGATGATAATGGCATTTGCGCTTGTGTTTGTCATCTTTGCAAAAGCAACAGTGGTGGAGTTCCCTCAGATTTATATGTATACTAGTGCTGTAAGTGGCGTGTAAATTATCCTAACTGTCTGTGCGGCTCTTTATCTTTGTAAGCCGGTTCTATTAGACCCTATCCATTAATGCCCATAGCCCATCCAATCAATGCTTAAATAAAAATCAGCTAGATTTGTGGCATTTTATGCAAACGTGCAAACTCCAACCAGAATGAGTGTTTGCCTTTTTGTTTTTATAATGCTGAAAGAATATCTAAAACAAAGCAATCGATAGCACTTATGTTTGGGTTACATGGCCCTCCTTTCAGACAAATGTTCCACATTCCCACATAGAAATGAGTTTCATACCGATGTACGCTGTGGTGTAATTTCATTATAACACATTTCATTTCTTTCTAATTATTTTAATAAACATGCTGAGCCAAGATCATAATTCAGTCATCTTTCACATCCACTTCATCTGGATCAGCGTTGCAGAGAGGCTGGACTATTCGAGCAAAAGGAGGAGTAGCGAGACACACTGGACAGTACTTCCATCCATCCACGTACTGTCACTGAAAAAAATATTAGTTCTTTTTAACTAACGTCAAAAATTACTCAAATTTGTTACAGCTAATTTGATTAATTTTGCTCAAGCTATAACTGACTTCAGAATTATCCAAATCAGAATTATAGCTTGAGCAAAACTAAGAAAATTAGTTCAAATAAACTTTTCTTTTTTAGTGCAGGAGGTGAAAGAGGTCTTTGACTAGGCCGTTCAAACACATGAATAGCATGAATATCTGCATTCTGGAAGGTGAATCTTCACCACAGTACTGAGTCTCTCAGGCGCAGCAGAAACAAGCTTCCCCGTTTCTGCTGAAGAGCAGGATTTCCCACAGTATGATGCTGCTACCAACAAGTTTCACTGTTGCGATTCCACATTCCTGTGTTCCCTGCATGACTTGTGGGAAACATTAAACAAGAAACATTATAGCTTTATGTTGATGAAGGCTTACTCCCTTCAAAAAGACTAAATCTGTCTTTATGAAGTTACTATTAATAGTTAATAATAGTTACTATCCTTTTAAAAGATTCTCCCACCTGAGCAGCAGATCTCTGCATATCCTCCAGAGTAATAGTGGACTTCTTGGCTGCTTCTCTAAATAATGATCTACTTATCAGTTTAAGTGGACAACCATGCTCTGTGAGACATTCATCTAGAGCTAACTTTGCTTTAAACCTCTCCATATCTTTCTTGTCTGTCTGCTGTGATGATGCAGTTTGTTCTCTTAGGCCTTCACAGAACAGCTGTATTCATACTGAGACATTCTGTTTCTTAGCCAGCGTTCTTCTGGGGGTTGACCTCTTGATGCGCTGACCTTCTCAAGAATAGTATTTGTGAAAATCTTTTAAAATCATGTCAGATCCTTATAAGATACATTGAAGTTCTTGGTTGTAATATAACAAAATGTGAAAAGGTATGAATACCTTTCCAAAGTACTACATAACTATAAATCTTTTAAGTAGTTGTGTCGCATCACAAGGGGAGAAAAAAGATGTGAGACACTAGTGAAGACCTTAGAGATAGTTTCATGTCTATAGAGCAGGAGCCTCGTTTGCAGACTATTAGTCCTTGACACAAATGTCTGGGGTTTGATTCCTGACTCAGAGATCCAGAAAAACAAGAAGAAATATCTTCATCTCTAACAATGTGCCACAAAAGGAAATTATTTTAGTCAGCTTTGAGAAAATCCTCAAAGCGTGATGGCTTAAAATCAACACTGCTTTAATGCACAATGTATTTAAAATCCTGTCTTACTCTCATAAGAGACACGTTCTCTTTGACTGACTACAATGCATGTTTGGCCATATTTCACAAATCACTCTACGATTAGTTAACAGTCTAGGGATTAAGGGTAGATTTGACTGTGCTGCAATCTGCTCCAGTGTCTCCTCAGCACTGATAGGATCAGAGAAGCAGCCAGCAAGACATCTGTTTGTGTGCATGTTTTATTCCCCTCCCCTCTGTCCTCCCATATAGTTTCTTTTCATGCATCTTTCTTGTCACCCCCACTTTCGGAGAGCGAGAGAGGAAAACAGCATCGATCACTGTTAAATGACTGACCAGTGCCTGTTGGAGGTACTAAATGGATCTCCACAATTGAATAGAGGCCTAAGTGTGTGGTAAATGCTCTCAATGGGTAAATGAATTTGTGGGTTAACTGGCTCGAAGAGCGTTTCGATAAGGCAAAAATAATAAAAACACCAACAGGATGTATTTTTCTTTAAATGCGTCATAAATAAAGCTCGCCTGGCAATCTTAGCTCTCGCATTCATCACTGCAAGCCAGCTCTGTGAAAAATAAAGAAAAACTCACTCGAGGGGTAACCAAAGACAATTCAGCTTTATTTTCCTCATATAGATTTAACTTTACACGGTTCATACCATTACACAGAAGGCATAAATGAATAGATTCAGTGCTCTCTTTTACATCTTTTTCAAAGACACATGGCAATAATAATAATAATAATATAATAATAATAATCATAATAATAAATAGCGCTCATGAAACAAGACAATCTACACGTTTTCAAACTGTACAAAATTTACAACAATAAGATGCAAACGTCTGAGGCAAAACCGACTGAACAAAACTGCTTCAATGATGGGTTTTCTGTGTTGTTTTCCTCTAAAATCCCAGATTTCAGCCAACAAATTACTTTGTAATTCAGCTGTGAGCAGCATTTACTGCATATCCACTGGTTTGTGCAGGGAACAAAGCTGTGACCCACGTCTAGTAGGAGGGATTATGCTTTTTATTTACATGGCATAAACTAATTGGAATTACCTGGCATTACTTAAATGCATTTTTCACTTTTCTAACTCATGATTTTTTAAAATAACGTCTTAATAATAAATAATCAAAAACCTTTATTTAAAAAAAGTTCAAATAAATTCTGCATAAATAAGCACTTTAAGAAATAAAGATCCATTTTAAAGGCCAAACTTTTTCCCCTCTTTTGACTCGTCCATTTCACTCACATGTTAAAAGCATTGTGATTTTAAGACGTAAACACATTGTAATTTGTGGGCTGTAATCTGTAATTGTGTCACTGCCTGTTATTTGATTTGCCTTGAGGTGAAATATGAAAAAAAAAAAAAAGAAGACTTGGCATTTTGTTTTCTCCAAAGAGGTGCTCACATCGACCGGTTTGTCCTCAAATCTGAGACGGGAGCAGAGATGAGATCTGGGAGGATGCATTTTCCTGCACAAGCATGAAACTGTTGGTTAATTTTACAACTTAAATGAAGCTCACGGGGGATTTACTTTTGAGATATTCTTCTTGTAGCAAATCATTTGTGAAGCTGGAGCTGACGGTGACTGATCTCTGCAGCCGATCCAGCTCAGATGCTGAATTATCAGCTCTGAATGTGGCAGACTGTGTTAATCCCTCTGGTACAAAGGGCCGACATCACATCTGGAGTTGGGGGAAGTAGGTTGACAGCAGGCAAAGCTGAGGCTGCTGCTGACTGAGAAGATTATCAAGAGAAGGCTGGATCTGACTGAAGAGAGCAAACACAAAGGGCCGTTTCTTTGTTTCTTTTAATACTTATTGGTGTTTTTATTTATTACAGAAACAACATGTTTTATATTTTTGCATCTGAAGAATAAATTAATGCAGAAATATGATCTATACTGAAAGTTTTGGCTCCTCGTGTGAAAAAGGGTTTAATACTAACGGATTTCTTCTCTGAAGCGTCTTTTACTCAGATTAAATTCTGTAAATATGACCGCTTTGTCTCAAAACACCCTCATTAAAACAATTTCTGGATGCACAGATCAGCAGATCAGACCATTTCTCAAAACACTTTGTCGGTAACACATAAAAAAGCTAAACAAAAAAAAAACATGAGCATGTTTCTAGATTCACGCTTGTGCCACTGCTCTTGTAAGTTTTTCTCCGAGTGAAACACTGTTTGCCTTGTGCATACGTCTCTCTCCTCTGCACTCCTGTCCGTTCACGTAGAAAAAGAAGAGGAGAGTAAAGTGCAATGCCAATGTGAAGGCTCCGGTACGGCCGGCCAGCAGTTCAACTCATTGTGAATCAGAAGCATGCAGCTGCCTTCTGGGCCCGGTACAAATGACGGCCCTGACCTGTGTGTTTGAGCACAGTCCACCAGTGTTTGTGGAGTTTAGTCTCCTTTGTAGCGATTGAACAAAATAAAAACAGGCAATAATTAAAAAATAAAAAATCGTGATGATGCAGTGTTGAGATTGAACATTCAGGTGTTGCTTTACTGCTTAAGTTCAGTCTGCATCTTCCAACCTGGTTGTTATCTCACTGTTCGGACTCCAGTCAAGCTTTTCCTCTCCACCGAGCAACACAAAGCACAGCAGTCTTGCAGAGTGAAGTAAAGAAATGTAAAAAAAACAAAAAAAAACACATCTGTCGTGTCCTTTTGATAAATCCTCATAGTGGTTCTTCTGCTGAGCTGGAGGCTCAAAACTGGGAATGGTCCATCT
Source organism: Xiphophorus hellerii (assembly GCF_003331165.1). Classification (NCBI taxonomy): domain Eukaryota; kingdom Metazoa; phylum Chordata; class Actinopteri; order Cyprinodontiformes; family Poeciliidae; genus Xiphophorus; species Xiphophorus hellerii. The sequence continues at coordinate 14,539,406 of NC_045680.1, forward strand.
CATCTAGCCAGGAAGCCGGGCTGGTGGGGAAGTCAGGGTATCCCGTACTGCTCCCTGTGGAGAGGTCTGAGGTGGGGCCCCCCGCCATGGCCCTCAGAGCCTGTCCCACTCCGCCCGGCCCCCCCTGCGCCACCAGACTGTCCATGTTAAAGGTCAGGTTGTTGAGGAGAGGTGTGTGGCCGGGCAGGGAGGTGATGGAGGAAGGTGACTGCGGTAGACCATAGGGGCTCCCTGGCCGGATGTCTTGGTAGGGCTGTCCCGCCGCGTCGACAGAGAAGCCGCCGTTCAGGACGGCGCTGTTGGTCATGTCTCCCACGCTCCCGTAAAGGCCGTTCGCGTGGCTGAGGTCAGACAAGACTTGGTCGTCTAGAGAGGAGATCAGGAAAGAAGATCAGTAAGAAATAATACAGGAGATTTCTCTTTTTTAATAGGTTTAATTGAGCATTAAGTAAGACACAGTCGTTTCCTTAAGTATTCAAACAACTTGAACGTTTATTTTTGCAGCGGGAATCTGTTTTAAAGGCTTTTTGCATGACAGAGAACCCCAAAGTGGTGTACAACTTTGAAGTGTTTGTAAAAATGGTTTTGAACATCTCCCAGGTTAAAAAGTTTGGAGAAACAACCAAACATAATTGCAATTATTTTGGGTCAGTCATTTTGGAGCTTGGCTGAACAATTTTCCCATCCAAATAACTCAGCATGAACAATCCTTACCATATATTCTTAATTGTATTTAGGTCTGGGCTTTGACTGGGCCAGTCTGTATGTAAATTGTTCTGTTATAGATCTGACTGTGTATCAGGGTCCATGTAAGGTGAACAGGTTTTCTCCAGAATGATGCCGATAAACTGTGACCAGCTTTTCTATTCTTCTCAAAGAAAAACAGGCCCACAGCATGATGCTGCCACTAGCGTGATCGATGCTAGTCTTCCATCACACTCTCTCCTTTTTAAGGTGATTGGTTGAATGGAGCTTTGTGAGACTGTCAAAGTTTGGGATATTATTTGTGGGAATATCCTATTAGTTGAATGGGATTTTATCCTGAGCTATTAGAAAAATGGAGGGTCAATACAAATCCACACCAAATGTTTCTGATTTTTATTTGTGGACAAAAGAAAAAATCAAACAGTGCATTGTTTTCCTTCCACTTCAGGAACTGTGCACTGTGCAGTGTTTTTTGTGTACTGTAAAACAGATTGCATTTTGTGGTTGCAACATGACAAAGTGAAAAAAATTCAAGTGATATGAGTGTTTATAGAAAAGACTGCATGTGAAGTGGAGAGGCTTTGGGTTTCTCTGAAAGAAACTTAAAAGATTAAAAACTTAGCTTTTTAGCATTCATTGAAGACTGCAGAAGCTCTTGACTCATTTCAAGTAAAATGTGTGGATACTGACCTTCTATATAGTATGACACACATGCTAAACCTGAAATTCATATCTGTCTGTGTGCTGGTCAATAACTCCAGTACAAAATATGTGTTTACATCTGCAATCGATCCTCTGTGTGGCTTCAGTAACAACAAAGCCTAAAAGTACTTTCTCTCTAATTGAATAAAAGCCTCAAATGCTTTATAGAGTTTCTGTCACCATGTTTTCATTTCTCATAAAAACAGCATTCTTTTTCAAATTGGTTCGGAGACTTTTACAATTATCCAGAAAGGGAAAGGGGGGGAAGGGGTGCTGCGAATATTTAATAACAGAAAGATGCCTAAAACTCCATTTGCATCCCACTAAGGAGTCGTTGCTCGTTTCCAATAAGCTCCATCACACAAACAAACAGGCATCAGCGGCCACAGAGGAAAACCGAAACAGGTATGACATTTTAGATTTGCCTCAAAGTGGCACACTCCAACAGGAAACACAAGCAGGCAAATGAAAAGCCACAAAGACGTGTTGGTATCTGCAGCTCTCATGTGATTTACCATTTTGAATGCTGCCTTAATCCTATTAGCAGGAATATGTCTGCTAATTCCCTTTCTGGGACCAAATGAGCTGGAAAAAAAAAATACCTCTGAAGCTCAGTTCGCTGTCGCTGAGCCCTGCATCATCAGCCGAGCTCTCCTTCTCCACTTTGGTTCCTCCTCTGCTGCGTTTGACACTTTTATAGAACTGAGTCCAACGGTGGCGACCGGCATCTTTCTTTAGACGCTTCTCCTTTGCTCGCCGGTTCTGGAACCAAACCTGCCGGGTCAAACCATAATATTCATCTTTAAAAAGACAAATCAAAGCAAATAATTTTGCCATCATATTTTCCTTTTTTTTTTTTTTTTTTACCTTGTTTGAAATTTTTAGTTTGGCATTAAACATCTGATAAAGCAAGGAAGTTTATTTTTTATGTAAATATGATGGAATATTTGACCTCTCCAACTGCTTGGCGTGCAATTTATAGCACCAATAATTTTTTTTATAAATAGTAATAACTTATAACTGATTTTTACCAATATTTGTTATGATCAAAGATTTTGCTGCAATAAAAACTATATAATTGAAAAATAAGAATATGTTTATTAATTTAGAACATTAACTAAAAATTAAAAAAATTATAAATACATTTATAAATAAATCTATACATTTTAATTAATTAAAAATTCTGCACATACAGTACATTGCTAAATAATTATTTACTTTTTTTTTTAAAGATGGGATCAAAATACAGAATGGATTAAAAATAATAACTGTGTTCTATCTCAGCGTGATCAAGAAGCAGAGATTCGCTAAAATACCTAGGAGCTTCTAAACACATAAAGCAAACATGATTTTAAGTCCTGATGATAAAACTACAGACTTTCCCAGTCATAATGACGTTGTTTAAATTACTACAGATGATCAGAGACACAAGTATTTATGTCCTATGACAGAGGAATTCACTCAATCACAGTCAAATTGGAGTGCACTCATTTTCCAAGTCAATTTTCTAAAAATAAATTTTAAAAAAATGAATGCTCTACCTGCACCACCCTCATGTCCAGGCCTGTCTCAGAGGACAGCTGCTCTCTGACGTGGCGGGCTGGCTTTGGCGAGTTTTTGTAGGCACTTTTGAGGGTCTCCAGCTGCTTGGCGGTGATGGTGGTCCTTGGTCGTTTGGTTCCACCCTCTGAATCATCTATAAACACAGGTGCAAACATGAGTGGCATCCCTCTGCATATATTTATGTGTGTGTGTGTGTGTGTTTTAAATGAAGCGAATAGTTATGCAGGGCAGTGTATTATTGTCCTTGTGCATCTGTCCCACTCCCACAGCAGAGGACATAAATCTACCCTTTGCCAGAGGAGAGGAGTTATTGGAGCCGCACCATATAAGAGCATCGGTTCACTTTACATAATCAATCAGAGACGCATGGAAATCTCAGCGGAGAGGGAGGGACAGAAACAGCACACACACCCAGATGACAAACACCAACGATCCACAGTCAGAAGTTATTTCGCCTCGCTGAGAGGTGCATACAGCTTGATCTATCACGCTCTTCTGCAATTCTGATGCGGCCCAGTTAGGTCAGAGCCTTTCAGCGGTGAAGCAAATAGATGGACATTTGCAACAATCATTTTATATCACTGGAAGTACATGTTCACCCTTTCTTCTCGTTCCGCCTTGACAGTGAGCACACCTACCGTTCTGTTTGGCGGTCTCATAATCCACCTTGCACACCAGCCTCCCGTCCTCCATGAGGTAAAACTCGTCGCCGGTGGCCAGCTGTCTGCTGCACATGATGCAGGCGAAGCAGTGCAGGTGATACACAAAGTCCTGCGCCTTCCGCACCACCTGCGTCGGAGGGATGCCCTGCTGGCACGACGCACATTTTGTTCCAAAACGCCTGAAGGGAAACATGAAGCAGAGGTGGTGATGGTGATGCAGACGGCGAAACTTCCATAAAATATGTTGTCAAACTGAAATATGTAACAGAGTTTGCAACATTTGAAGTCCTTGCTGTTTAAAGCAAAAGGAAACGAGCTCTGCAGTGCATTTCTGCTAACAGCAAGCCTGACTGACGCATTCAGTGGAATGCATCAGGTTTGCATATCTGCTTGTGTGTTGGCATGCTTGTATTTTTGCAGCTAAAGTACCGACATTAAACAGAGCTTGTTGAGGAAGTCAGCACAGTAAACCCACCCTGAGGAGAACCAGTAAAACACTGACTGAGGAGAGGAGAAGCTCTAAATCAGGAAAGCACCCAATCTAAAATAAAAAGGAAAATGAAGCCTTCGAGTCGCTAACCAGAAAAACCACATGTGTGCTGTTCCATGTTTGAAGAGTTTTGAACATGCCAACGTCCCCCTCACGGGGCCCCCTGGGTCAGCTAATACAGTTAGCAACCAGTTAGACTCCAGAGCTCCTTGGGGGTCTCGTTCAAGCTTTGAGCATTAAAACCTTTCAAACGTGATTTAGTAAAAAGCCCAGATCTGCTGATCCTGTTTTGGATGAAAGTCAAACTCAATTTTCTTCTGTAATGCTTCTGAAATCCAATCATTAAAAGAAAGAAGCAAAATGGCAAAAAAAAAAAGAAAGAAAAAAAAAGATAGTGAAATATAGGGATTTATAATCAGAGCCAAGTTAATCTATGGGTGTGGAAATCACAGATGTTATAAATAGCATCTTCACCAAGCAGGCAGGGTGTGAAGGTTTACCACCGCTTTAAAATAAACTTTCAAAACTTTCTTCCATCAGACTGTTCTGACAGATTAAAATCCTTTTAATGAAACATCAGAAAAAAAGGATTTTCTCCCTCTGCCCCCTCCCCCACATGTTGCTACACACTGCCAGTCAGATGGCTGAAAGAGACCCATTACACTTTCCTGTCCCCTACAAAAAAAGACAGAAAATCAGCTGTTTCAAAATATTTCTAGTCAAACATGATATGGAAACTAAAAAGACGCCAATGATTTCGCTGATTAAAGTCACAACCAGACATTTCCATTAACCAGATATTACCAGCATGTTGGACCTACAGTACGTTACTCTATAAAGAGCAGAATGACAGCAGGTATATTTCATGCAATAAGCATTCAAAACCTAATAAGTTTGGCATCAGTTTATTATATATTTTGGCTTAAATTTGTGTATCACATAAAAAAACAGAGCAATTGCTTTGAAAACGATTATTATTTTGTAATAATAACTCTAATGTTATAAAAATGTAGCTCTGATATGGATGCATTCAGCTGTCTTGCTAAGAATAAAATAAACTTCATGATAATTTTTTTTTTTGTACCGGTTCATGTCTAATCTGAACCAGTATGTATGCTATATATAAACCTATAACTAGCTACATGAGCGATTCTAAGCATTATTTCTGAATTTTGGGCACTTTTAGCAGTTTTAATGCATTAAATAATCCCCCATAGAAAAGCTGCAATCTTTGCGACTCAAAATAAAACACAAACCAGTGATTATGCTCATTAAAAAATAACAAGAAAACAACGAAAAGAAGAAAAGAGAAAGGCGCACTGACTTGAAAAAGTCCTCCTTGCAGTAGACGCTGCCTGCCCGGGAGAAACATTTATCCGCCAGCGGGGTCTGGCAGTCTGCGCACTTGAGGCACTTGGAGTGCCAGTGTCTGTCCAGCACCTTCAGGATGAACTTATCCAGGATGTGCTGACTGCAGCCTGCACACTGAGGGATCTCTGCCAGGAGAAACAACGAGAAGGCCAGGTCACACTCAGCCTCCGGCGCAAGGCAGGCAAAGGTCCAACATCACCAGAGAGATTCGCTGTATTTATAGGAAGTCGTTTCGAAGGAGAGGATTTTCTTTATTTCTCACATTGTCTTAGTAGATTGTGTGCAGAATTTCAGCGGTGAGGAATTTATAATTAAACTTTCTAAATAAATCCTTTGTCAAAATCAACCAAGAGTTCCCTCCGTTAAAAATACTGAAATTGTAATAAATTAGACCGAGGGGGGGAAAAAAATAAGCATTTTCATGATATAAATTATTAGGTTGTCATATGTTGTTGAAATGTGTTGGAGATTTGTTCATTCAGGATTTTCACTCATTCTGAGGTTTTCCAATAACGCGTTTCCTGATCCTATTTTCACCTTCTTGCTCTGGTATTATGCTACTTTCTCGTTTTTAAGGAAAATCAATCCTCACATAGCAAATGTTGCCTGTTTTTCAGATACAATTGTACTAGAATATAAATGTCTTTACATAAAACCGTGTGCGCTCGGTACGTGTTACCGTCTCTGTCCAAGGTGCTGATCTCAGAGGTATTCGCCTGCAGAGCAAAAAATGCTTTTTTTTTTTCTTTCTGACGACGTATTGATTTTCTCCGTCTTAATCTGGTTTGCCTCTTCCATCTCGATCTTAATTAATCCCTGAATGATTTTATGGAAAGCGTGGTGACAACCAGTGTCTCTAGGTGAGACGGCGTCCTGACATAAATCAAGATCAAGGCGCGATTAGATTCAGATTTTTTTTATATATATATAATTTTGAAAACTAAATTTGCAGCAGTACACACGGTGTCCATTCAGACACACAAGACCTTTATGAATTTATTTCCAAAGCACAACTGAACGATTTTTAATTTATTTTAAAAACAGAGCCATAGTCACGCATTTGACGTATTTTTGCGTCGTTCCGTCTGTGCATGCAGGCCTTCTTTTTTTTTTTTTTAACTAAATAAAAAATAATCTTTCCATGAAAAGTAAGGTTGACGTTGTTGTTGTTGTGAATGTCTACAAACATAAAGACATAAAAAAGAACAACATTGATCGAAGCGTTTTTGTTTTTGTTACACATCTGCATGATTTCCATTGAAGACAACGGTGACAGTTTGAGGTGAAAGTGAGTAGAAAAATGAGCAGGAGTCTGAACCCACGCAGCGGGACTATTTTCTGTCGAGACAAATCACATCTGCACGCTGTAAAAATCCCCCTATAACAAAAACCATAGATGTTATTCTGCATTCTGCAAATGCAGGTGCTGCGAGAGAAGCATGCTTGCAAAAATAATAACTAAATACAATAATATAGTAAAAATGTATGATTTTTTTTTTTTTTTTTTGCAAAAATCAGATTTGAAAAAAAAGTCAGATCGCCATTCTGAACCACTCGTAATTTTTTAAAGGTAAGAAATAGAATCATAGATTGGATTTTATTGTTAAAAACTCAGCTTGAATCCTGAAAACCTGGAATATTGTAGATGCAAACATTGTTCCCTTAGCAGAAATAATTGGGACTGGCCTTAACCCTAACCCAGAATATATATTTTTTTAATGAAAATAAAAACATTTAAAGTGTGTGTAGGTAGAAGAGAGGAGTGGTTCTCAATGCAGCCAGAGTCTGTTTTTGTTGCGTCGCTTTCTTCTCTGGAGAACTTCAAAAATCTTTTTAAAAAAGGAATTAAAAACACATTTCCAGGGTAAGACTGATGCTTCCAACCTTTCACCTCACTAAGTAAATAACTTATGATTACCAAATGTGTAGTTAACACTACAACCTAAGAGTGTTGTAGTGTTCCCTACAACACTGAAAAGGGATTTCATGTCCCTTTTTCCTAACATGAAATGCTTAGAGCGGCTGCTTTGGTTCCTGAAATAATCCAGGTTTAGATCCAGGATGAATCCTGGCGCTGCAGGAGGCTGAGTGGCAGGATCTTTATCCAATCTGTTAATCTGTATCAATTCATAAAATTAAAGAGCAGACAGACAGACAGACAGACAGATAGACAGATAGACAGACAGATAGATAGATAGATAGATAGATAGATAGATAGATAGATAGATAGATAGATAGATAGATAGATAGATAGATAGATAGATAGATAGATAGATAGATAGATAGATAGATAGATAGTTTTCGTTTTGAGCATTTTATCTTATAATGTTTTGAAACTAGATTAATTAAGTTGCAGTAATTATCTCACCCTTACAGGGTTATCATTATATATATATATATTTTTTCTTCTTCTTCTTCTTTGGTGGGTGGATGTGGGGGTTGCCTATTAGCCCCCTGCTCCATCTGTATATTTTCCTAACTCGATCCTGAATAATTAGGTCAGAGCAGAAACGGATCCGGTCGCACTTCAATCTTTACACGATCAGATTATGAAAGGCCCCGGCACAGATTAACGAGCGAACAGATGTAAGATATTTCTCGCCTTTGACGCCGAGGTCCAGGAAATGCTGCGAGATTTCGTTGATAATTATCGCCTGCAAATGTCCGTTCTGGTGCCGGCCCTTTTGGAATAAGACGTCCGAGGCTTTTATTAGGCTCGGTAACCGATGCCAGTCAAAGCCAGCGCGCGTTTCTCTGACGGGCGACGATGACAACCGCGTCTGATCTCTTGACCATGCAGGCTCGTTTACAAATTAACAGCTGGGAGGCTCAGTGTGAATCCAGCAGCTCTGCACTGAGGATGCAGCGCGCTGACACCAAACCGCTGCTTCAGAACAGAAAGTATTAAAAACGTTTAAGGAAGCTTGAAACTGCATTGACACCTTCTGCAGAAAACAGTTCGAACAGCTGCAGAGATGAACGGGGTGTTCATCTCTTGACCGTGACTTGATTTCATCTAAGTACTTTGGCAGCTTGTTTTATAAGCAGCATGACACATCACTGGCCTGTGAGGGCTTCAGTCTCCTCTCCTTCTCTGGCTGTAAGTAAGCCCCCCTCTCCTTACGGCCGACCCCGCAGCAGTGGTTGCGGTCACCAACCTGTTCCCGGACTGGCAATCGACAGAAAAAGACGAGAGGATGGGGGAAAAAAAACAAACAATGTCTTACGCTGCAGTGGTACACCGAGAATCTCCGGTAAACTCTTTACAGGACTCTCTGTCGGTAGAACCGCCGCACTTTGCATCATCGTGATCCAAACGCACGCACATACACCCGCAACGCGGTGGGCGCACTCCCCCCGTCCTCGCCTGTGTGCAAAAAAACCCCCCTCAAAAACACGAAGCTGTTGTTGAGGCCTGTTTCCGCTCAAACCTTCGTTTCCAGGTATTTCTCTATTCCCAGGGTGATGCCCGAGCCGCCCCGAGCCGCGCCGTGCCGAGCTGTTTTGGAGTATGGAGCAGACAGGCTGCTCGGTCCATTCAGCGCCGCAGGGGCGGCGGGGGTCTGACGTCAACGCGGCACAGGCTCACCGGGAGCCAATAGGAGTGCAGGTGGAGAGTTCCCCCCCCTTCTCTCCCCTTCGCCCCCGCCACAGCAGAGGTGGATAGCATCCTCGACAGGAGTAGAGGAGAGAGGAAGAGGGGCGTTTAAGATGGTATATGAAAATGTCTCCGGAGAGGCGGAACCTTGCTCCTGTGGAGACCATAAATAGCTCACTGCAGTGACTCTCTGAGGGGCCCCGGGCCAGCAGGAGCTCCTGAAGAGGAGAACCCAGCAAGACAAACGAGCATCAGTTTGGCTTGCTTAAATTAAACCTCATCTAAGAAAATTTATGAGAACAAACGAGCGTTATTTTTTTGTTGTTGTTGTTGCAGAAATATTCAGAGCCGACCCAGGGTTTTACAACGCCGTATGCTGAATTTAATTTGGCGCCCCACGGCGCGAAACATCTACTTTTCATACTGTCAGTGCAGGTCTTTTGACCATTTCTTCTTTGTCTTTTATCCTTTTTATATCATTATTTTTCATTGCAAACCCACAGCTATTACTTGGTGATATGTAAACATCTAAAATGTAGATAGAAGTGTTTCCCAGCTCCAACAACAAGCAGGATATTTTTAAAAATCAGTTTTAGATGACGACTCTGTGGGAATAATGTTCAAACTGTTTTTCTGAGGATGTGTAGAACTTTGTGAACGTATTTCTCACCGGGGCTCCATGCTGGCAAGGAGCCCAAGTTTGCTTTTGCTTTTACTCCTCCAAACTTTACATGTATCATTGCAACAGAAACGTTTTGTAGCATGATGTTACAAATAGTTTCTCCATTGGGAAAGAATAATCTTACCAGATACAGAGACGGATGCACGTCTACAAAACCAGTATAGAAAACGTCCACCACCATCTTACCACACTGTTGCCCCCGAGGAAGACATGACATCATCATAAGTTGCAACAGTTATTTATTTATTCACAGCAATGTATTCCTTCACCTCTAAATGATGCGAATTATTTAATCTCAAAGACCTTCAAGTCCTATTTTAAATTATACTGATCTATGTCATACTTTGACAAAAATAAATTGGAATTTGTAAACACTAAACATATAAATAAAAAACCCCAGCAAATTAATTCACTTATATTATAAATACTTTAAAAATATTACAAATAGACAGTTGTGTTGAATAAATAAATATTGAATTAATATGTTCTCTCAACTAACTTCTGGAGCATAGTAAAATAAATAAATAGAAAAAAACTGAAATTATGTCTTGTCTTTCGGATTTGGGTAAAAGTCCCAAATGATCAATGGCCCCCATCTGCACTCCACCTTTATGCTATTCTAGAAGCGTCCCTGTAAACACACACACACACACACACACACACACACACGCACACACTACACATCAGATTTATAATTTATTTTTTTCTGTTTCTGAAAAATCGGTTGCAATGGAAAACGGATCCTCCGGAGCAGAAATTGAACCGCATCACCCAGAGAGGATGATATTGGAACCGTGTTTGAGTCAAATTCACGGGACCCGGATCACCTGGATGAGCTGCTCCTGTCCGCCGGCAGTGACAGGATTACGAGTCTGGACGCAGTCCCTCCTGACACTCTGCATTTCACCGCGCGTCGTCTGAGGCCGCTCTTGCAGAGAGGATGGTCCCTCCGGAGGGTGGCTAGTTCAAGCTGGATGAACTCAATCTTCGCTTCCAATTTGCTTCAAGCGCGGAAAGAAAAGAGCCCAATGCGATGGCGCCTCGCTTCACCCAAACCATCTGCAGCCAGATGCTAGAACCCACGGAAATATCTGCTTCCTTTGACTATTTTGATAATAAATTGTAATTTTTTCCCCAACACACTTAAATAAATTTGTTTAGCAGTCAGGTGGATTACGACTCAAATAGTCATTGGCCCATTGGTAATCTTGGGCAACGACATAATTAATGTGTTTATTCAAGTATTTCACTGAAAACTATACGACAACAACAACAAACAATAAAATAAAAATTTAACGAGATTATAAAATAACTAACACATATGGCTGTTGACTAAAACATAAAATAAAAGTATTTGACCTCATTAAGTCTAAATTTGTCAAAATTATGCTAATGTAAGGATTTTCTGCATAGCAATTCAGATTATGTGCACGAAAATAGAGAAATCTGATTTGCCTTTTAGTAAATCTGCAGATTTCCCTTGTGCAGCAGCTTTATCTTCGCCACAGCCTGTATACCACTTATTCTTTAAATCGCTTTATACATCATATTGTTGAGCTCTTCAGTCCCTTTCATCTGAATACTCAGATGGAATTCAGTAAATAGAAAGCAGACATCAGCCTGCTTAAGAAGGCGTATATATAGGTTTTTAGACATTTTCTGCAGGTGTCTAATCCATCCATCCATCCATCCATCCATCCATCCATCCATCCATCCATAACTGCACTTTTACCGCAGAAATCCTTCAACACATTAGGCCTATATAAAATATGCATACCATCAATTCAATTATTCTGATTGTTGCGATCGAGGCCACCCAGCTGTCCTGAAAAACAATGGAGATGGGGAAAAATGCTCTTATCAGCTAAACGCAATGCAATTAGAATAATTGAGGATCCAGAACGAGAAAGTATGTGAGCACGCACAGCTGCTTTGTTGGAATGGTTTTACTCCCACCCTCATCTTTAAAATGACATGCCCAAGAATTTGACCATTACATGATTTAAAAAAATAAATAAAATAAAATAAAAATAAATAAATTTAAAAAGGCCACGAAATATTCTACCCATAGCCTACATACATACGACAAATAAATGAAAAATAGTGGATATTTTATAAATAAACTCATCTTTTTTCATTCTAAAACTTCTATTATCTGTCAATAGACAGAAGCAGAGAAAATAACCTGAATAAAACCCATGCTAGAGCACAGAATGTTTTGTTTGTTAAAAAAAAAAAAAAAAAAAAAGCGAAGAAGGGGGAATAATTTGTTGAGGAAGCAGCTCTCGGGCAATAACTCAAACAGAGGGCAACTCCTTTGCCACCGCTGTGACCCAGCCACCTCTAATTAGATCTAATATTTCAAGGGACGAGTTCATTGACAACTGGGATTCACAGATCCATCTTACTGGTGGAGTCAGAAACACACAGCATCGGGTGAGCAGCTTTTTATGGAGCACATAATGTATGAGTGCAACTGTGGGTGCCATCAGTCATAAAACCATACAGGAGGCCGGATTTGCTGTGATCTTAAAGAGAAAGATCACAAATTTACTAAATTTATTATGTTCTGCAAGGATTTGTGCATAAAACTTTTTTGTTGTTGTTGTATTACATCATTCTAATAAGGGTCAGTCATGCTCAGAGATAACATGAGATCAAAATCTGAAAACAAGCGTGGCATTTTCCAAGTATTTCTGACCTTGATGTGTTAGTTTGAGAACACATTGCCTCAGAGTTTTGTTGTTAATGCTTTGGGTCAACAACGTAAGGGATTTATTTAGTTTTCCTCTCTGCAAAGATGAATTGCTCCTTATCATGCAAACCTACCTAATCATGGGTGGTCCTGAGGTTCCATACAGGGTGTCTCCTCTCCCATCTTTACTGCTCCTCCTCCTCCTCTTCTTCTTCTTCTCCTTCTTTTTCTTCTTCTTCCCCTCCGACGCATGTTGTAAGTGGACGCCCGTCAACAAGCAGCGGCGGCAGCAGAAACAGAAACTCCGCACTTTTTTCCCCCCGGCTTCCTTCCAACAACATCGCGGGCAGCGAAGGCACCGCGTGTCCCCAAGCATTTGGTCCGAAAACAGGAGAGGAACAGAGAGAGAGAGGCAGAAAAAAAAAAAAAAAAAACACGCGAGGGGGGAAAAAACCTTAGAGGAGAGAGCACCGAGGAGAAAATTAAATTGCACTTGGGGGGCAAATTCTATTAGGGAATAGTTATTGTCTCCTGACAGCTCCTGTCCATTTGGGTAATTAGTAGGAGAGATTGGTAGAACAAACGGAATCTATTCCCCCCGTCAGAAATGATATTTTCCAATTCCCTGATTGAACCTGACCCTGTTGTGTTCAGGCGAGGCGGTAATAGGCTCGTTTGACAACAAACGGGAGGACATCAAATACAGGCTGGAGGAGGAACAACAGCGACAACAGTAATAATAATAATAATAATAATAATAATAATAATAATAATAATAATAATAATAATAATAATAATAATAATAATAATAATAATAATAATAATAATAGACTTTAACAGAAAACTCTTCATGTATCTGGACCAGCATTCTGATGGGTTGGTACCTTCCCAAGGTGTTGGTGTGTCGGATTTTTGTCCAGCTTTCTCACATTACATATAAGCGAATAATTCATGGTCGTGGCTGAATGACAGTCCTGAATGTCTATGCTGTGATTTTATTTTCACATAAGTCAATCACGATGTATAAACAAACTTGGATAATGCAAATATGAAGATTCCTTGCTCATTTTTACACAATTTTAGGCGTCTTTGGAACAACTACTATATGGTTAATCGCAGCTGTAGTCCTGATAATTTACCTACATTAAGAAATGCGTGTATTAATTTTAAGAACAAGTCTGGAAAAATTAAGTACCTGATTTTTTTTAGTTTGTTCTTTTCAAAACACCTAATCGCTACAGTTTCACTAATCAGTTTTTTTTTTTCAAGCTAGCGATGGAGGAAAAACATTAAACAAACTCAGTTTTATCTCTGTTTATAAATGAAATAAAGTATTTATAAATCTCAAAATTAGTTTTATTCGTTTTATCCTGTAGAATAATTCACTGAAGGTGTGATGAGTCTATGAAATTGAACTAGACATATTAGTCCAGACTATAGAAACAGCTCCTATAAATTTGGCATCAAGCATCATGCCTAAATAAGGCTTAGAAAACTCTTTCCGGTCACAATCCCAGGTCTTGTTACCTTTGTCAGAAAGCCACATCGCCTGCTATACTTTTAAGACCCTTGAGATTTAAAATTTTACTCTGGCACCAAAACGTCAGCTCAATACTCGATGCACACGAGTTAATAGATTTTAAAAAAGACATCAAAGTCCATTAAAGCTATAGTGAAAGGGCGAAGCTTGTTGTTTGTATATTGTACATTATCATGAATCAAATAAAATCTGCCTGTCATTGTTTCCATACACTTATTTGGCTGTGAAGTATGATTAATCAATCTGGAACCAGATAATTTGGGAAACAAAATCCAAAATCCAGAATAAACTCTGATTATTTTCCCGCTGCGGACTTCTGCGACTAAAGGGCTCCTGTTTCAAACACACTCATTCAGGGGGAAAGTAGGAGTGAATCTTCACAGGAAACTGAACGACAGGAGCGATGCCAGCTGAGTGAATTACAGCAGAGTGAGTGACGGCTGTTGGTTCTACTCCAGCTTCATTACCCAAACACTTCCTGTAAGCTGTTTGCTCATTTTGACCAGCAGGGACCTGTTTCCCAAAAGCAGCTGAAGCGTTAAGGTGACCGAGATATTCTCACTGTGGTGTTTAGAGAAATGGCGGTAATAATATGAGGTAGATGATTATTAGAGATTCCTTTAACCTCATAATGAAAACAAAGGAACATTTGAGAGAGAAAAAAGGATGTTGATGTTTCTTCAAATTAGGTCTGTTTTCTCAGTTTATTGGTTTATAAAGAAGCTATTTTAAAATGACCCAACAAAACAGACTTTTCTTTTTCTTTCATGTTAATAAACCACAGACGTTTTTTGGATTCATACTGAAGGAAACATCTACTTCATTTCATGAGCTACACTTGTTCACTTGCTTAACACAAATAGCAAATCAGCAAATCGGCAGCGACTTAAAACATTTAGGCCGCTAGAAGTGGTGCCTACGATTTAATGAAGTGCAGGATAGGGAGGAAAGAAGATTTATGGTTTTGGATGCTGAGCAAGATGATCTGACAATTTCAGGAAATGCTCATATGGGATTTTTATTCACATTTTTTTTAAATCAGGTTTGGAGAGAATGGTGGAAAAATAGAACCTTTCCTGTGGATGACACAACGTTGTTGGTGTCAGAGAAGACAGACAGGCAACAGTAGCTCAGATAACAATTTATTATGACCAAGATATTGAGACTTCAAATCCTCTCAGCTCATACAGATATGCTTTTCACATATAGTCAGACGATAACCAAAAGGTAGAATATGGGAGTTCAGGCTGGTATTGGAGATATTTCCTTGACTTTGAACCACTTAATATCAGTTTAGCGTGATATAAATCATCCACCTCAAACTGGTTATTTTAACAGATTCAGAGTTCCAGTCCTTTACTACCAATGGTACCTACTGAAGTGGTTATAAAAGGTGTATAAAGATGTTGTTAAGTGCTGAAAGACTCCTGGAGGAGCCTGAAAGTGGACCTGCTTCCTTGATGTCTTAGTTTGGAGGTTTTCTCTGCATATTTGACTTGGAAAAGACCCAAGAGGAGACAAGCTACTCCTCAAGCCAGGGGTCTGCAATCTTTCTATTTCAAAAATCTGTTTCGGCCCTCCGTATAGATAAATAAAACCAGTTTGGAGCTTCAAATGTTACATGACCTTTAAAAAAAAGGACAGATTATATGATTAATCATTGCGTTGGATTTACTTTACATTTGTGTTTTTGTTTTATATAAGAAATGAAGAAAAGAATTTCAAATGCAGAAAAGAGTGTGGATACATTTTATTCCAATGTTTGCTGATATTTGTAGAACATTGTGTAAAGTGGAGTGCATAGTTTAAACTAATGACAAAAGCAGATTTCAAAAGTATTACTTGTATGTTTAGTGAAGAAATTACTACAACTAACTCATGAAAAAAATAAAAACTGCTTAAACTTGCATCTGTTGTTATGTCTATATTTAAAAAAAACATTAGTTGGTTCTTCATGATTTTATTAAGAGTCATTGCAAAAGGTCTAAAAATCCACTTGCAACTCTGGAACCGATCGATCGATCGATGGATGGATGGATGGATGGATGGATGGATGGATGGATGGATGGATGGAAGGATGGATGGATGGATGGATGGATGGATGGATGGATGGATGGATGGATGGATGGATGGATGGATGGATGGATGGATGGATGGATGAAACTCAGTTCCTTCGGGACT
Organism: Xiphophorus hellerii; assembly: GCF_003331165.1. Classification (NCBI taxonomy): domain Eukaryota; kingdom Metazoa; phylum Chordata; class Actinopteri; order Cyprinodontiformes; family Poeciliidae; genus Xiphophorus; species Xiphophorus hellerii. The sequence continues at coordinate 14,555,595 of NC_045680.1, forward strand.
TTCTGATGCTGGCAAAGTTAATAAAATCCACTGTGATGCCAAATGATGAAAAACACTCAGAGGGACAAAAGAAACGGATCACATGTCTGGAGATGACGTGTTTCTGTTTTCCAACCACCAGACTGGATCTGATGCCTCGGCTGGTTGTTAAAAAAACCTTCTCACCTTAAAGAGATGCACCTAGATGAATGGAGGAGGGACTGAAGCAGTAAAATGAGATGGAGCTGACCCGTCTTGACTCCTGCCTTTAAAAGGGTGCATATTTAAAACCTGAAAGAGGATCTGGCTTAGTTTGGCTGTGCTATACACTGTTACCATTTATTAAACTCTTCTTCATAATTTATTTACCCCAACTCCCACCTTCTCCATCTGTCCACACCAGGAAGCTTTATAGTATTATTAAAGTCAAAAGGAGAGATGACAGAAAAATGCATCAAGGCCCCCCTGCATTTTAATATCAATACGGTAATAAACACAGAGGCAGAGAGCTCACAGGAGAAGAGTGACTATAAAACTCTGCATTGTCTAATTTATGAAAGACATAAAGAGGGTAACAAGGTGAGGTTTCCACTCCTTAGGCAGAAGTTTCATCACACAACAGAAAAGCTTTCAACAATGCAAACATTTTGTTAAAGTACTGATTAATCTCTTTATGTTACCTACTTGGTACTTTTTTCTTTTTTTTTTTTTTTTTTACCAAATTTCAAGTGAAACTGTAGAAGCAGAGTGTAAATATAACCACAATGACTTTAACGTGAATCAAGGAAAGTAACTTTCTGATCAAAATGCAATAATTTATTAATGTAGAGGAAGAGTGAGCCCTCGTCCAAAAACAAAAAAAAATGTTTTAATAAAGTGTAAAATATACTCTACAAATTCCAGATTTGTCACGGATGGACACTACAGCAGGTGTACCCCAGTGATGGACTGCAATGTTCCAAGAGACTGCAGTCACAAAAAAACCAACAGATTCTACCTCAGCTCTAAATATGGCCCAGCCTCTACAATGTGACCTAATGAAAGCAGCCAATGCGACCACAATATGATTTTTCTGGGCATTTGTTTTGATATTCTATATTTTTGGACATTTTCCCTGTGTGCACATCCTGGTCTAAGTTAACAGCCTTGGCAAGGCACTGCAGACACTTATAACAATGCAGCCAACTTTCTCATTAGTCTGAACCATCACATCCTGCGGCTCACTGAGGCTCAAGGTACCTGATAAAAGGCTAATGTAGAGTAAGCAGCAGAAAGCAGCACCCTCTGAAATCCTATAACAAATGCACGTTACCATTTAAACAGATTAAGAGCTCAGATGTGTGAGATTAAAGTAGCAAAGTCAAATGTGATGCATTGATTAAATATGCAATTTATGCAACCAAAAGAAGAATATAAATTTTTACTTTAGTTTCCTACCTAAAAATGTAGATATAATGTTTGCTTAAAAAAGCAAAGAAGAAAGAAAAAACCCACCCAGTATGTGCATCATTCAGGAAAGTATCAGAGATTTGATTCAGTCAACCTGAATCTTCTCCGCCTTGATGCCTGTCTGCTTTAATAAGAGGCTATTAATCAGCGTTGTGTGTAGTGGAAGCGGCTGCTTTAACTATTGTACCATAAAAATCTGTCACACAGTGAGGGCTGAGCATGTGGTTTTGATAAAGAGATGAAACGAGTCTAAAGATGAGATCAGCCTGAGTGTCAGACAGGTGGAGGTAAAGGCCACGAGTCCAGGGAATTCAAGGCAACGTTTCAAAGAGCACAAAGCTCAAGATCAAGGATCACTTGTCCTTCAGTTGAGCTTGTTGTAAACGCGACATCAAACCCATTTCTTTAACATGTCAATCCATTCTTTTATCCCCCGCCCAGCTCACGGCTCGTCTTTCATCCCCCTCATCTGATTCCCTCCTTCCAGTCCTGTGGGGGCCCTCAACAAGCGCCCACTTCCAAGTGTACGTGTGAGGATGGAAGAGGCCCCACGAAAGCCGATTGCGTTTTAATAAAGTTTATTATGTGCAGGGAGCTAATCCTCAAGGGTAATCTCTCCTCTCCAGTCCTAAAGGAAAGCTGGATTACTCACTTGCTATAATCCCAATGAAATTGTTAGGATTTAGCTTGCGGTCCACAACAGATGGCAACAGGCTTTTTCCTTCAACCTTGGATGGTTTAAGCCCCCATTTCTACATGTAACACCCCGATCCTCCTTGCCTCTTGTTCCTGTAGTCTTGGTCAAAACAAAAACAAAATCTGGTATTCCTGAATATGCTCAGCAACACGGGATAAAAACATTTTAAGAGAGTGCGTGCTATGATTTAACTTGTTTGTTTTGAACCTTTTTACGGAATAGGTTTCACTTCATTGACCAGTGGATGACACATTGTCACAACTGTTTGGATTTCAGGGGTATTTTTGACACCAAGACATAAAGAATTAAATAAAAAGTTGATACAGTCCAAGAATTGTTCAAATTGACTGGCAAAGACTGGCAGAAAGACTGAAGAAAAGCTACACATAATCAGTTTGCAACATTTTTATTTTGTAGCAATACCTGGATGTTGCAATTGCAATAACCACAAGCGTTAGGGTCAGTATGAGTAAAACTCACGTCACAGGATAGGATATGCCCGGTGACATGAGTGGTTCAGAAACTATGTGTGTTAAGATGCTGACCATTTCCACGAAACTGTGAATTTGAACAAGAAGGTTTTTAGATCTGGAGAAAACAAATACAGTTTTACTGGGAGGATTATCAATCTAGATGTTTTTATGTTCCACATAAAATTAAGAAATGCCCTATCAAGTTTGATAAAATCATTTGTCATAAGACAAGATTGAAACTGAGTTATAGGAATTCAAAAATATACTAAAAGGGTATCATTTGATAGTCCAGTTTTTCACTTCACCGATTGTGGTCAAAAAGTCCCGTCATAATTTTGACTTTGAGTGTAATTTTGACAACAGTATAGACCAGTCCTTACTTATTATTATTGATATGAAGTTTTTATATCTATAAATGAGTAACTTATGAAAAAGGGTATTATAGTCTTAGAATTAGTAATATAGCCCAAAAACTGTGCAAATAATTCAGTTTAACTATTAAGACACAAAGCACAAAAAAGCAAGAAACATATCAAAAATAATTTTATTGATTCAGAGTGGCAAATATAAATTTTATGTGAGATGACTAACAAATCAAGCCTTTTCTGAAACATTTTCCAGTGTGAACTTTTATCATTCCACAGCACAACAGCAACCAGTTTATCCCACCATGTGGACTAGGAAATGTAATCTTTTATTCCAAGACATCTGATAAATATCATTGAAAAGCAGAGAGACGTACCGGACTGATCTCCTCAGCTCAAAGACTGACTGGTCCTCTTACAGTATGAGACGACACAAACCAAATTAAGCATTGAGAAGGCTGCCTTAAAACAATTAATTTTAAATAAACACTTTGAAAGATAAATAGGTTTAAGGTGGCTAATGTTCAAGACAGTTTACTATTCGCATGACTGATAGAAACCATGTTTATAAGTAATCTTAAAGGGGTTATAGAAGCATTATAAAGATGTAACACAACTAAAAGGCATGAAAAGAGGGGAGAAAATTTTAGCTAAAAAACAAAAAAAAGTGGATCTGATTTTTCTCGACTAGTGGAGGAAAAAAGGACAAAAACAAGTTATCTCTGAAGGAGTTTCAACGCCCCAAACAGGAACGTATGGAAGTATACATTTACTGTATCTGCGCAAATTTTACACCACTAACCATCTCTCTGGAATGAATCTGGAAGATACTCGAAGTACCATCTTGATTTTCTTTTAATTAAAGCAATTCACCACTAACCCAAGACATCCACACTGACAAAGTTTTAAAAATAAAAGTCATGTTCCCACAGCTTGACAAATTCCCTTTTAACCCAGTGAAAGTGAGATGCTCAGGTGAAATTTTACATGTTTAGTTCAAGGCATAGCGAATTTAAACCTTCGTCTCCTGAGGCGGTTTCTAAAGAAAACGCACATGGCTAGAAGACATGTGAAAGAAAGGGCATAAAGAATGACACACAAGCTAATGTCTAGATTTGAGAAACCGACGCTAATCACAGACATCCAGTGGCCTCTATGGTTCAACTCAACCTCCCTCCTGAAATATTGCCCTGCCAGTTCTCGCTTTTTCAGCCCCTTTCCTTGGTGAATTGAATTCATCTCATTGAATTCATCCACTGGCTGCAGGCCCACCATGCCGAGTCCTGCGTCCAGCTCGATGCCGAGGCCGAACGCTGGGCGGGGCTCCTGCTCTACCTTTGTTTGCAGGGTGCGTTGCTTAACCAGGCTGGAAGCAGCCATTTGCAGAGCCTTGGCCTTAAAATGCTGGTTCACAAACGAGTCGAGATCCACGATGTCTTCCCTCCGCGGACGAAGCCTCATCCCGATGATGCTCGGTATCCGGTGAGCCTGCTGGTGGCCGCGGTCGCTAGCTGCAGGAGCTGGATTTTCCTCCCCGCCTTCGTTGTTCTCCTCATAAGCCTCCGTTTCATCCTGTGGTCCCTCTTCTTCTTCTTCCTCTTGAGGTCCCTCGTCTTCCTCCCCTTCTTGCACAGATGATGGCGGCGGAGATGTAATGGGGTTTGAGGCTTCCCTAACTATTCTGTCTGCATGTCTTTGAACCAGTGACTCTTGCAGCTGATGGGAATGTTTTGCCCTTTGCTTTTCCAAAATCTTGTCTTCATTCTCAAGATAATCTGAAACAGAAAAAGACATTTCAATAATGACTGCCTTGCAGTAGTTTTAAACACTTTAATATGCATCCTGTTTCTATGACAAGGTTGATGGTTTGGACAGACTTAAACACACTCTGATCAGTCCAGATGTAGAGCTGTGACTTTCTAAAGCTCTTGAACGTAAAAGACTTCAACGTTTTTGTTCTTTCCTAAAAAAAGAAACCACTAGATTAAAGAGTACCTGTTAGGATGTGGCTGGAGGAGAAGTAGGACCCGAGGAAGGGAATAACCTGCGCCTTGTTCCAGGTGTGCTCGCCGTTGTACTTCACCGTGTGGCAGGACGGACACATTTCCGGGGACGGCCACTGGATCTTTGGGAAGTAAGGGTCTTCACTCAAATCACCTGGTGGGGATGATCACAGACACACAGTATTAAAGCTTAACATGATCTCAGTCACACAGGAGAGAAAAGAGGAGCAACAGCTAAGAAATAAATGCATTGACAAAAGAAAGACCTGAAATTTGAGAGAATGTTGTGTGTATTTTTCTTTAAATTTCACAGTTAATCTGCTTCTCTCTAGTCAAATACATTGCATTATCATCAGTTTCTTATTGCTTATTTTTGCTTCTTTTTTTTGATCAACATGTGTTATATTGTGATAGCACATGTGAGCATTTTTTATAATTTTATTATCTGGTCAAAATACAAACAGTAGCAAAACAAAAAGACAGACTGCTTACATCAAGAATATGTATTTAAACATTTAATTAACAATGTAGGCCTTTTGTTGCCGGCTGCTAAGAGCTACTGATGTTTGACAGCATTTGAACCTTTACAGAAATTAAACTCTGACAATATTATTTTTTTCATTATTTGTTTCTGGATGTGTGTGTTTATTTTTAATTTTTTCAAGAAATTTACTGAAGGCATATTCCAGATACTAGCAAAAACAGTATCTATATTTATATTTTTACTTTTAAAAATTCCTTGCCTGGGATTGCAATGCTTTTATGTCAGAAACTGCAAATCAATTCTTGTCAGAATTTTGTCAACTTTATCAGGCCAATGACCATAAAAAAGGAACCAACTCCGGTCCCATAATTCATGGGATTCTTTTCTATAGTTACTTGAGGAGCAATAAGTTCATTCATCAGGGTTTTAAAACATGAATTTGGTTTTATTCATTCGTCCATTTTCCACACCTGCTGAATCCTTGGAACTTAAAGTTTTCTCTGGATGGGTCGACAAGTCATCACAGGTCAACACACAGACAGACAAGTCTGCTGGCACAAACTTAGACTCAAGAGCAATTCAGCTAAACTACAATGCATCTTTTTAGACTATGGAAAAAATCCACACATGCACAGAGGCAAAATCTGCACAGAGATGACTTTCTTGCCAAGAGGCAACGTTGCTAATATTTGCACCATCAGTGACATGTTCCTGTTTTGTTTTTTTCTTGCTCAAGTCTTGTTGAAGAATTTTGAGCAAATGTGATAAACTGCAAAGAACAGGTCAATTTGCACTTTTAGTTAAAGACAGTGTTTATGAATTAACAGCTTATGAATGAGAAATATCTAAGAATTTCTACAGAACACCTTACCTTCTATACAGATATAATCCATATAATACAAAATGTAAAATATTTTTGATAAGCACCATCATAATTTAACGTTTTAAGTGATACATCTAATTCTACTTTAAATTATTGCAATAACTACAGCAGATTAGAAAAAAAACAAAGTTTTGTTTCCAGATAGCCGCTTCCTCTATTGTCACCTCTTTTCCTCTCCTTGTTGACTGAAGGATTTAAGTGCATGGAGGACGGGATGCAATCTGTGGTGAACCCATTACATCTTATCCCAGTGCTCGTAAAAACTAAGTGCCCATATGCATATGTGAATGTATCCGTTTGAGTGTGTATATGTAAATCACCCGTCAGCGTTTGTCTGCATGTAATCTATGGATTGACATTGTGTGTGTTTGTGTGCATGTCTGCGAGTGTGTTCATATGACAGGGTCTAACAATGATCGATGGGCTTCTGGGGGTGTCCCAGTGGGAGGGATGGTGAGATAATAGATGTTACCAAAGTGGACAGCTTCTCCCCTCAAACAAACACACAGCTCCGCTGTTTTCAGGCGGCAGACCTCTGTGCTCCGAACCACCTGTCATGTTTCTCCACAGACCCCTGAAAGCAAACCCTAATCTCCAAATTGACGATGGGGGCGACAGAAACTCAGGCGGGAGCTGCCCTTCTAATGAATTGGAAACTTTCTCCTTAAATGTGTTCTTGTTTGTAGCTGCTGCACACCTACAACTAGATTGGCAGAACAAACATGAGCGCATGTACGCAAAAATCAAGCTTAAAAAGATGCCACTGTTCACAAGGACACACAGAAACACACAATGAGGGCAGCATCCAGTAATAAATTGCTTGTCACCAGCAGGCCATTGTGTGTATATTTGTGTATGTGGTGTGTGTGTGTGTGTGAAAAGGGAATAAGCAGAGCAGCAGCGGGTTTGTCACTTTACAGCGCTGTCAATTTACATCCTCCACCACCTCCAGATTAATCTCAGTCATGTGTGTACGTATTCTGCATACAGTGCTTTACATAAAGGATACATCAATTTTATTGTATCTTGGATTGACGGCTGCTAGTAGGCGTGAATGTGTGTGTGCTGCTTCTTAGCTGGTGTTAGTGCACGTTTCATATGCCTCCCCACCTCCTCCTTTATTCTAATGAGGCGCCATGTTTGGGAACAGAGTGACTTCAGTGACTCCAGCTGCACCGATATTGTCACAGGAGCCTGTTTCCGAGCGGCTGTCAGATCCAGGCAAACATTTTTATAAATATGCATCGTTGAACCAGCTTCATCAGCACTAAACTGGTGAACAGGAATCAATTATACCACAGAGTAATGCGTAATAATGTAGATGACTGCCAGGATGTATGACTAATGTCCAGAGCAAAAACTTTAAGGCGTCTCTATTTTTCTATTACTTGAAAGTTCATGTCAAGTGAAAGCACCACGCTTTCACTTGAAATGAAAACGTGGTGTTTGTGCTCTGACTGACCTTACATAGACAGGTGTGTGCCTTTCCAAATTAAGTCCAATCAACTGAATTTACCACAGGTGGACTTCATTTAAGTTGTACGGATAATTAGTGGAAAGAGCTCAATGTTGAGCTTCGTAGCAAAGAATATGAAGACTTAATTAAATGTGATTTATTTGTTTTCGATTTGCAAAATCTGAAACTTTTTCCACATTGTTGTAATAAGATAATTGTATTTAGAATTTTTAGGGAAAACATTAACTTAATGCAATTTGTCATAAGGCCATAACATAAAAAAATTTGGAAAGTGAAGAGCTGTGAATACTTTCCGGACGCACTGTACCTGCCAGCAAAGGCAGACGATCCTGCTGCTGCAGAGCTGGTCTGTCTGCAGAAATGTGTCTCAGTCTCAGCTGTTGACATGCAGCAACAGGATGGAGCTGCCACCAGTCTTAACTCAGCTGCTGCAAGGCCCAGGGCCCTGGGGCCTCTTTGTTGCCAGCTAAATTAATTGTCCGGCTGCTTTACAAATAGCTGATCTTTCATGCATGGCTGCTTGTAAAAGGAGGGGCGGGGAGCCGTGCTAAAGAGCTCCACTTCAGGAACAACGGAAGAGGAGGGGTTGCCTGGATAGGGAGATGGAGTGTGCTTGTCCTCAGGGAAGACGCCGCCACTCACTGAAACAAACGCAACCAATTCTGTAATTCCCACAGCCTCTCTGCTGTGGACCTCACAGCTGACCCGCCTCACAAAGGCAGAGAGGATGTTCATGAGCTGCTTTGTCGGTGGGCGGGGCGGAGTACAGCAGGGGAAGCGTGTGTGGCGTGTGTCAGGGTGGTTGCCACCTGCCGTCATATAATAACTTGGGAATAGTGAGTGTGTTTGTGTGTGTGGGCAGATCCGTCTCTCCTCAGGGAGCTATCCAGCAGGGATGCAGCTCTATTGCTTGTCAAGCGGAGGCTATGAGTCCCAAGGGACGGTGAGTGGAAAGAGAGAGGAACGACAGCCAAAGAAAGATGGATGGGTAGAAGGGGGACGAGTTGCATGGTGTTTCAGTGTCAGGGGAGGAGAGACGCACAGGGACGGGTGTCCTTTTGTGTCCTGCTGTCCAGGACACAAACCATCCCAGAGAGGGGGACAGCAACACACAAACAAAAGATCATGATTTAACAAAGTAGGCTGTTAATGACATAGTTGTTCTTAATGAAATCACACACTGGCAGACAGGAAGAGATACTTATCAAAGTCCACTTTCATAATGAAGAATAATTTGCTGGAAGAGCACAAGTAGTTAATATGAAAAGTACATAGAGGGGACATTAAATACTGATAAATAGAGATACAAAGAAATCTGCTTGTGACCAGATAAATTATTAGAATGATTAGCAATAACAGGTGGACCAGTCAGAAACTAAGTAAAATAAAGAGACAAACTGGTACCATTATCTTCAGCTAAGCTTTTTAAGTGTGTTAAAAAATAAAGTTAGAAGAAACACAAGATGCCATTTAAATGGCAACTGAATTTCTGCAGCATGTTGAGATAAGTGTGTGTTCATGCAGGGTAAATGACAGTGAGAGAGAGTGAAACTTCAAGGTGATAACAGGAAGGCTGCTACAGGAAAATTGCTCTATTTTATACTGTTGTGCTGAACTTTGCAGTTATGAAGTATTTACATTAAAATATTAGAAAAACCATGTTTTTTATAGTGCCGTCTCACACATGAATGGTGTAACATCACCCGTTCCCAATACTAATAATTAATAACTGGTCAAATCAGGAACACTAACATAACAGATTTTTAATGCTGTTTGTGTCATTTGGTTTTAAAACAGAAATCTGAAACTTTGCTTAAAAAAATACATTAAAGTACCACAAAAAAATCCTTATTGGAAATGAACTACAAAATTCTGACTTGTGCATCTTTATAGATGAGGAAACTTCTTATGCAAACATAAAAATAATTTCATATTAATTAACTGAAGGACTAACACTCACATTCCTGCACAGATAGCTAGGGCAAATTCTGGCAGATTAATAAAAAATGGTTGGAACGTTTTCGAACAGTAGTGGGGGTCTGCTGGGTGATCAGTGCAGGGGCAAAGCAAAGGCAGAAGAAGGCCAAGAGGGGGTCAGGAGAAAATGGGGGGTGGCTGAAGCAGCTAAAAGTTGGAGGACTAAGACGGGAATGACAGCTGGTGTCTGATCTGGGGATCCATCCTTCTTCCCCTCACCCTCCTTTAATCCAATTAGGACCAAGTGATCTTAAGAACAACCCAAAATATTGGAAGGTAAAACTTCTGATCCCAATTGGTGTTGAAAACAGGGAAATACAGGATGGGAAAATGAAAAGGCAGGAGGTGAATTGGTGTAAACAGGTGCAACATTAGTTTTAAGTGTCTACTTTTCTTTACAGCTATAAACCAGAGACCTGTGTTTTCCACTAATAATCTGTTAGTAAAGAGTTAAGATCATAAAGAAACATTAGATTTTCTAAAAAGTGTAGGCAACCTCTTTTAGCTTTATTTGTCAAACTACTTTAAACCTAAGAATAATTCAAATGTATAAAACAAAGGTTTCCACACTGCTAAAGCCCAGAAATCTATACTTGCTCTATTTTACACTGTTATGATGAACTCTGCAATCACAAAGTTTTCTAAGACAGCAAAAAGCCACCTTTATATTTGAGATATTTAATCATATGTGTCTTGTAAAGGTATATTTGTCACATTAGAAGCAAAAACTTTAGTGTACTGTGTAGAAACTTTATGCACGATGTAGTGAACACCTGAGAAATTGAGGAAAATTATACGTAGCTTGAAAATGTTTACAAATAAAAATCTGAAAACCGTGGCATCTCTATTCAGTTATATGTCTAAAATTAAGTGCAATTAGTTGGCTTCAAAAGGAATTAGCAGTCAGAAAATTTTTAAAAATGTGTCACTTTCCTTTCACTTAATGACATATTACTCTTTTTTTCATGTGTGAACCTGAAAACAATCATTGTATGGATATGTTAATGTGTTTAAACTCATAAATTTGTTAAAGTACTATCTTAACACCAGATCAGTGCAGGCCGGGCATTAAAACCGTCTAAAACATGGTAGGGGGTTTCTGGTCCTCTAAAGCTGGAGTTAAATGGTTTTAAAGATGCGTTCCTGATTTGAATCACCTCTAGTTTGAATGGATTCTCAGCAGATGGTGTGTATTCAGCTCCTTCAGTTTTGTTGGAGCAAAAATACAGCTAAAATATAGAGGACATCATCTTCCAAGGACCAGAGGAGCTCTGGCATTAACAGTTTAGCTGCTGTGGCGACTCTTACCTGCAATTCTGTTATTGACTCGATTGTGACGATACCACAACCACAGGACTGCTGATGGCAGCGTAGTCACTTCCTCCAGACCCTCCCTCGCCATGTTCTCAAAGTGGTCTGCACAATATCTGCAGCCAAAGAAGTTGTGGATGTAGTTTCTCATTGCATTTAGCACCTCCTTTGGATCTGGAGGAGAATAATGAGTTTAATCAGTGAGGTCAAGATGAGCAATTTTATCCTTTTAACTTATAATCCACTATTTTTTAAGAAACTAATGGCTACAGCCTGAACACCAGTGAGTCTTCCCATGAATCTGTGGGCCCACAGTGACATGCAGCTGGGTTAACACCATATTGAGGTGAATAATCTCTGAGAATGGGATAACCCAATCTGGAGATTAAATGTCGTTAACACTCTGTGTGAATGGTGGCCAGGCTGCTGTCTCAGGACCTCAACAGTCCAGAAACATATTTTCCCTTTGTCATTTGCTTTTGTTCTGAGCTTAGCTGGCCCTTTAGATGAACTTAGCCACAGGTTAGGGTGTGCACAGACACCTGCGTGTGTTTATCAGGTGAATAGAAAATAAAGACAGTATGGGCACCTTTGTATTATTTGCAAAGTGTTGATAGAAAAACCCTCAAATGGTAACATGTGGAGGAAGTGAGCACATGGGCTCATTAGGATGGTGGTCTTTGGGGGTCCAGATGGACACCCCTTTTGACCGGTCCATCTGCAGGTCGCATGATGGTCCATAAACCTCGGGATTAACCTCTACATGCATCTCATGTGTGTGGGGGTGAGTCGGGGTGTGTGTGTGTGTGTGTGTGTGTGTTTGTTTAGTGGGAGATTAAGGTCCCTGCCAGGAGCAGAGCCTCTGGTCATCTGCCCGTTTTATTACCCACTCACATTCCTCTAATCTAATATAATCCCTTTTCACACAGTCCCAATTAGGCTCAATTTCAGATGTTATAAAATGACACAATATAGGAAAATTTAAATAAGCATAAAACATAAATCCCAATAAATCTTCATGCTTCCTCAGGTGTTGTGTTTTTTCAGCCCTCCACTGTCTTAGCAAGCATTAAAAACAGAAACTTTTTATTCACAACAATGCAAAATGTTTGCACCTGAGCCTCCAGCGTTGTTGGCCTGGACAGTGAGAACGTGGAAGAGGGTCCAGACCCCACAAGGATAACGTCTGAAGTGGGGTTGTGAACCCTGGCAGCCCACCCACCTCACTCCCTCAGGCAACGCAGCGTCTGGAACCTGACAGAAAGGAAACACAAGGAAAAAAGGAGAAACGGAATAAGAAAAACAATCTACAATGATAAAGTTTAATAAATTAAATATGATAAAGACGTTCAAAAAGTCATGTTGCAATTATTAGCAAATCTGCTGTCACAAATTTTTCTATTTTGTTAGCATTTAACTTGCTATGCAGGTCTAAATGTGAGGAAATGAAGAATTGTTGGAAAATCAAGTTATTTCATAAGAGCATGTTTATCACTTTTTATGTGCTTTGAATGTGAATAACATGTTTGTATTGGGATCATGACTGACTGTGGCCCTCATGCAGCACAAGTTTTCCAACATGTCCAAAACATCTGCAGCTGGTGATGAAATTAAGCATGATACAGGGTTAGGTGGGTACAACAGAGATGTTGGAACGTAATTTTCTAAAAGTGCTTCTTCCTCCATCGCTGCAACACAAGGCAGATGTGCAACCAAGATACAATGGCTTAAGGATTACCATTTATTCTAATGATTCAGCTTATATTTCCTTGATTGCATGACAATTTCTTTGCCAGGATGGAAACCAGCAAGTCCAGAAAACAAAAAAGTTTTTACATTCATGTGGTGTTAAGGGGAAAAATACATCTAATTTCACTTGTATATGTTGCTACAGATTTAAACCATCTATAATTTAGTAAAAGTTGAGTTTTTTAAGTGAGTTCATTGCAGATTGTTGCTTTGACATGTCAAAAAGGTGTCTTCTTCAGAACAATGGGAATTTACAGTTTCCACAGAATTACGAGAATCCTCTACCAATTAAAGCGTCTCTCCAGGAACTCCCAACCTGTTCGACTTAATGAAGGCCGTTCCACGCAGTTTTCCCAATCAATGAGAAGTCAGACTCAGGTTAATGGCTCGACCCACCACTAATGAACAGAGGCTATCCAGTTCTCTAACCAAGAGCTGCAGCTGAATCAAACAACATATTTTCTCTGACATAAAGTCGTTTCACTCGCTGTGCTGCATCGCCGTCACTGCAGTGACTGACAGGATTACTCTCTTGTCAATAGTAAAGATTTTGTGTGTGGACGCTTGCGTGTTCATGCACAATCCATTTCCACTGAGGTGAAGTCTATTCATACCTTCCCATTGATTCATTGATCCATTGATTCGTCTGCTAAAAGCTAATGATGTAAGTAAGTGACTCTTTCAATTAGCAAGGGGCTGCACACTGGAGGCATGCAGGCTTCACTCCAAAGACAACAGATTCTCAGATAGGAATTAAAAGGAATTAAGGACAAATTTATCTTCAGAAATCTAGATTTTGTTCTGATCCTGCATAGAAAGACTTTTTGATATTTCAAATATGATAGGTTTAGGGTTTAAGTATTTTCTCTGAGGTGACTGTGCTTCTCTGAGAAATGAAAAGCCTTCTCACAGACATTCGACTTTACAGTCTGGGCTCATTTTGTGACGATTGGCAATCTGACACTTCACTCCTTGTCTTTTATATAACAATACAAGGCACAATTTACAACGTCAATGGTGTGCTTTATGCTTCTGTTAGTAGTAAAGTGTTTGCATACCTGTGCTGTGTTATCCACTCGCTCTCTAAAAGCTTCGTAGGAAATGGGACCTTCATTCTGGTTCTGTAGCCAAGAGTTCAGAGACTTTAACAAGTTCATCACCACAGGACGGCCGGGGAAGTACTGGAGAGACAAACAGAACAATAAAAGCAGACATTAGCCATCTTACTTTTTCTTATTTTAGATTATGTTTTTTTATGCTACCCTGAATAAAAAACATAATCTAATACCCTGAGTATTTCTGATTCTGGGAGAAAAATAATGCAAGAGGAGCACTGCAATCAATCACATATCAGCAAAGGTTTATATTCAGGACTTCTTTGTAATTTGGTTGGGCGAAACCAGGAGAGAACTATATTAGCACAAAGTTATACATTATCCACAATGTGTGACTTAATACATAGGAGACTGTAGATTTAGAAACACTTTGACTCTCCGATAGCTTTTTCTCGGCGCAATTATAGGAGATGTTTTATTTTAAAGTTTCAGAGAACTGAGGTCTCATGAACTGATGTGCCTCTCATAGATTTATTGTCAGTCTTGTATTTCTGAGAAGCGACTAAATTGTAGTTTTTATTGTTAGCAAACAGACAAATAGCTTTATCGTAATCTCCGCAACTCATAAATATCTACATCTATATCCTCACCGAACTAAGTATACCTTAAGAAGTACTATTTATAACTATATCCACTGGAACTTACAGTTATTATTGGTTTAATCAGAATATGCTGAAAACGGTTAAATATTTTAAATTGTATTTTATTTATGCCACACACCCAACAGTCTCTATATGCTGTGATCTGAAGGATGCGTCACTGTGCAGCCGAGGTGGGTGGACAAGAAGCAGCTAAAATGTTTTCTTCACAATAAAACACATTTATTAAACAAATGAAAACAGACTCATGGTGAAAAGCAGTGAATGCACAAGCCAGTCATTGATATTGCTGCACTGAACAGCTTTCTACTAACCTGGTCTTACAATTTGTTTTCCTTTAGAAAACAATAACAACTCTGGACTGGAGAGCAGTATGGCTTTTATGCCAATCAGAGGGTGAGAAGAGTTTACCTTTTTGGGTACCAGTCATTTCGCAGGAATACTTGTTAATATTTGCAAACAACATTCAAACATGAATTTTGTATTCAGTTCCAATGAGTGAGCAGATAGTTTAACAACCAACCGTAAAATCAAAACCAGATTAATATAGCAGTAATCTCTGAAACGAACAGCACCTTGAAAGAATATTCATGCCTTGTGTTCCATATTTCGTCATGTCATAATCACATTTGTGATGGTAAAACTACCATGGCACAGAAATGCACAAGTTTACATTTGTGAAACAGGATTTTCTTCTCGTTTACTAAATTTTACAGATCCGAGAACTTGTCCGTTTTTATAAAATTGAATAACATGTCGTCTTTTTCTAGCCTGATGGGTCCACCTGTATCTTTCACTCATCGCTTGGATATTTTTTCCCCATAATTCATCTATTTAGTTCAAACTTACATCATTATTTGCACACCTGGATTACATCATGTGTCCAATAATGTTTTGTCGGGCTTGCACACTGCTCAGACAATGAGGGTCGAGCGGTTTTCTTCTCCGCACCTTTAAAAACAACGTAAGTAAGTGTGACAAAAGCCGAGCTTAAGCCTCTTCCTTCATTAAGATTCACCTCCTAAGCCACTAACAACCACTTAGACGCGCCCTCAGCAAGCTTTCTCCTGGTGCGTGTTTACTCCTAACCACGGTCACCACAGTAACTACCACAGCTGGAGGAAACACGAGAGGGCATCTAGCAAGAAGGGAGCGAAAACAGAAAGAGGAAATCCAGCTGATGGGCGCCTGAGACCACTGATGACAGACTGAGACGTGCAAGTCTTCAAGCGAACAACGTAACAAAGAGAACAGCTCATGCCTTCTGCTAACAACATACAGAGTAAAAAGGTGGACTGCTTTTATGAATTCAGCTAAATGCCTTTTATAATCTTATAGTAAGAGGTGTTCTGTTTGTGCACAATTGGACTGAGTGCAAGGATCAAGTGTTTGTTCCCCAAATAGAAACACTTGCTTGGTAACGTTTTCACCAAACATGTTTTTTGTCCCAGATAAAATAGCAGAACCCTAAACAAAAATAAACTTTGTTTTCAGAATTATGACTTTAACATCAGATATTTCTCAGAATTCAGACAAAAAGAAATATAGATTTTCTTTTTTACATATCAATGAAACTAATCCTCTTCCATAATAGCATAATCTCACAACGAGATATTGAGTTAATCCAGATAAAATTACATTTATTCTACAGGTAGTTTTACAAGCTTACAAAGTCAATACTTTTAGGGCCTTTGGAAGAAAACAAAGCATCACCCATCCTCTACTTTACTCAACAGACGGTATCTGAAGTTTCACTACAGATTGATCCTTTGTTTTACCCCAAATCTATGCAGAGTGTTTAAATGACCCTTAAAAACTCAGTAAACCCAGATTTTCTAATCCTCATACAGCAACAGGTGTCGTAACTAAGAAATGGTCAGTGTTCATAATATAATGCTTGAACTGATAATAAACACAAGCAGAACACGTGCCAGAGGCTGAAGTCGGGATGTGAAGTTCAGACCATGACTAGTGATGTTTGCAGCTCACTTGTTGCAGTAATATAATAGGTTTAGGTGAGCATTAGATGTCTGAGTGCCAACCAGTCAGAAAACCTCCTTTAACATCCATATGAATTTAAGCAGACCAGAAAACGCAGGTGTTTTCCACTAACAGGCTTAAGTCTGCCTCACCAAGCAACAATATTCATGAGGATATAGCCTCCACCGATTTTCTTGAAGAAGAAAACAGTGTTATCTAAATTTGTCTAATAAATCTCCCTGTCATTTACTATAAGTGGAAGCAGGAGCAGTTTTAGCAGATACACACTATTTTAAATCTGACATTTGGTGCCAAAGCAAAGTTATATTATGGTCTGCAGACATTAATGTCAATAGTCAAGTCTTAATCGCCAAAGCTGCAAAGGTCACTGCAAACATTAATCCAGAATATTTCCATTTACACTAATAGAAGTTTACACTTAGCACACTGATATGCATCTGCATCAACTATCATAGTTGTAGATAAACATTAAGTGAAGCAATATTTAACAAAGCATGAAAAATATTCAGCTGACAGGACCATTAAAATGATTCATTTGTGGTTAAATTCTTTATTAGGGATCCTTTCTGATTATCGATTTTTTTCCCCTGCTGCTGCTTTTATCATCTCCACAATCTCTCTGCTCTACAGAAGAAAGCACCATCCATATCTGATGTAGCTCAAGAAAACTAAAAAAAACACACAAACTTCGCCTCCTTTAACCATATACCCCTGCTGCCCCCACCATCCCATCCCAGTTGGACCATGACAATCCCATTCACCCTGGCAATATGTCATCCCTCATCCGATTAGTATCAGCAGCACTTGAGAAACCACAGGCTGCTTGTGGTGAGAAGGTCCTGAGAGGGTCGCATCTGTTGGCTGTAGCAGGGCGACCCGGCCAGTCTCTGGTGGTGGAAGGCAGGGGGAATAATCCAGCAGGGACAAACAGGTTCAAACGTCCTACAGTTGTGAAAAGCAGTGGAAATATTTTCTAGTAGTTGCTCATACTTGCATTGGCAGCTGATTTAGGTAGAGCATGTTCGCCCTGGACTCGGGAGGCGTGAGACGGCGGAAGCATTTCAGACCAGGCCTTCCCCCCTCCCTCCTAATTCTCTGTTTTATTCCCCTGTCCCTTTGTCTCCCCTCTGAGCTGCAGGGCTTCTTTCAAGAAAAGCAGGATGGAGGTGTAATCCTTAAAAACCTCGCTGTAATGCTCCTGATGCCTCCTGAGATCCACTTTTCTAAATCCTCATAAACATGTAGCGCATTCAAAAAATCCGGATTCACCTCGACAAGACATGTAAATCTAGAAATATCACAATTTGGTCTGAAAAACACTACAAGACCACAGCAGCAGATACTATAATAGGGAGTACTGTAGTTATTGGACACAGCAGAATTACAAACACGGGTATTAGGAGCATTTCTGCGGATTGGACGAAAGAAGATGATGACAGAATTCAAATTTATGTGTCTTTGAGATGAGCCAAAACGCAACAGCTGATTACTCATTCAGTCATAAACTGGCTGCACCCAGAGCTCTTTGTGCTGCACAATCATTTACACACACACATATACACAAACACAGCAACAAAATCCCACAAATGAGGTCCTGTTGGAGCAATGAGGGCTTCAATATATGACCCAAAGACCTTTGTGATAAAACTTCGTTTTATTGCCGGTGTGTCAGCAACTGGAACTCTATTAATTCAGTTTCTGCCAATTTACAGAAAATTGAGACATTCCCAGCTAGTTTTTAAAATCATTTTCTAGTAGCTTGGTCTTAATTGTCAATGATTTTTTTTTTGTTTGCTTGCTTGTAGCGGAGTGACTTTGAGGCGATTCGCCTCTTTAACATAGTTGCACATTATTATTTTAAACTCATAAACACAGGCTGGTACTGATCTATGACATAGTCACTTGGTTCATTTCTTTATTTTAGCATTTCTGACTAATTAGTCAACAAATAATCAAATAAATGATCAAATCTAACAATTTATTGTAATTGTATTAACATTTTTAAAGTTGTTTTCATCCTACATACCGGATTTGGACTCGGTATGAGAAGCCAAAACTTCTCTGACCTCCTGTTGAGGGATATTGTTTATTTGTTATTTTTGTTGGACATAAATAGATTACAGAAATTGACTTAAAGCAATCAGTTATTGAAGCATTAAGAAAACGTTCCTGTGGTGGAAAAGGGAGGGAAGTGTGTGTGTGTGTGTGTGCAGGCGTGTATGTGTGATGCAAAACAACAAAAAGTGCAAAAAAAACCAAACATCAAAAGGGTAAAACAAACAGCAAACAAGTTGAGTATAAAGACAAAAACTCTGCATCCCTTCTAATCACACTATGCAATATAACAATTTATGAAGTTATTAAAGACCATTTGGCTCTGAATTTCTCCATTCTTAATAGCAGCTGTTTCTGTTTAATTTAAATCTGGATTACATCTTTTAACTTCTACCTCTGCAGTGTTAATGTCGGGGGTTGTGGCTTCAGCAATAAAGCTGTCATTGCTTTGTTTGGCTCCAAGCAGGCAAACAAAGCAACAACACTATTTACTTGCTAATGCAAATGTCTACTCCAAAGTGCTCAAGTATATTAAGCAGCAGGATTCATTTCTTGCGTTTTCAGGTTTGCCAGTATTTTGTTAATTGATAAAATGAGAAGCATCTTATTAGCTTAGCCGTAATTGTAACCGTTATCTTAAAACAAGCATTTCGGAGAAACAAAATTAATGTGCAAGATAAAAACTACACTTTTGCTCTAAAAACAACATCACATGTAAAGTAATTTATTCAAATACAACTTTGATGACTTGCTTGTTTCAGCAGAAAACACCATCAAGACATGTCGTAATTAATGAGCGTGACACTGGAGTGAAACTGTGACACAAATCCTGAAGTCAAACCATTACGAGTCACTTTCTCTCTAACTTCTCTGACTCACTCAGGAAGTTCAGGTTCAGGAAGTTTACAAATGCATACAGCTTTAAAATTAGATAATTTAATTAACTAATAAATACTTTATTGCTTTCAAATCTGTGTGTCATACTTTGTAACCGTTGGCTGCTTTTAGATAAGAAGCTCCATGTTCTGAGCTCACTACAAGGTTAGAGCCAAAAGCACAAACTGGTTTATCAGGGCACCAGTTGTTAAGAAAAATATCATTTACCATCATGTAGTGCTCACTGATGCCAGTATGAATTATTTGTAGAGAAAGATGACAAACACCTCTTACTCTGAAATGTTTTGAAATGTTTTTGTCACAAGGTTTTTGTCAACTTGTATCAGATTTGAGGTGCTCAGATGAAATCACAGTACAGGATCAGCCTGGCGCAGCACAGGGCAAAAACAACCTCAGTCAATTCCACAATCAACAACAAGCTTTTGAAGTTTTATTTCAACTTCATATTATATGGAAAAATCAACCTTCTTGGAAGCGCTTTACCGCTGACCATAAAAATCACAAAATCTGCTGCAAAGATTTAGATTTAAAGTAATCCTAATTTTTATCAACTTATTTCTTTCAAACAGAAGTGTGGATGTTTTCAATCAATGAGATTTTCTCATTAATTATTAGAATGAGAGAGTTTCGAGAACCTGTTCCTTTAAATAAAACGTAAATAAAAAAAGACAAATTTCCCACGTAATACTCTTTTTACATCAACTCATTTGCAATCAGAAACAAACTTCTTGGTTGCCTGAAAACCATTTTAAATCTAAACTTGCCAGAGGTTTGAATAATTTAGCTTCATTTTAAGAACACACATCTTTGCATCTTATAAAAAATGGCCTGGATATCAGATCTTTGTTTCATAATCTACTTGGCATCTCATCTGCTCACAACAAAGCCTGTTTGAGGCAAGGGCGCTCAGTCAGAAGTCAATAAGGACGGTCAGAAGTCGCGTTCAGCCGTAACAATGACATCCTCCTCAGCTACACAAAGCCCCTTCTGAGTCGCGGCAGCTCTATTCTTGTAGGGGGGAGACAGGCTAAAAATACCACTGGGACCTGCTACCATTGACTAAACAAACCGGAGCTAATGGGAGGCCACGGCGCTCTGCCCTCCACACACACACACACACACACACACCCCGACACTGACTGAAGCTGGCTTACTGCAACGCCTCCCAAGAGAGTGGGATATAATCAGAGAGATTGGTGGCAGACTGGGGCAGTGAAGCTCCCTGGTGCGCAGCCAACAGGGACACGGCTAGCAGGTCAGGCCTCATCATCACAACATGCTGGCTTGGTGGGCACACACACACGCCCTCACTGAGGAGAGAGGTAAAGCAGGAGTGTGTGATGTGTAGTAAGGAAAAAGGTTTCCGCCATAACAAAGAAAAGAAATGAAGCATAAAATCTGTTTTCTTTAAACCACACTCCTTGTGTTTATACAGTGATTTATTAAAAAAATCATAGCTGCTGCGTAGAGATGAGGAGGGGGCGTGTTGGCTGGTTTAGCCTGTTTAGACTAACAAGTCGCTGTGGGCTGCATGTGGGTGGCAGCCACGCTTCAATCCCACTGGGAGCCAGCATAAAGAGGGCCAACCATTCCCACGGGAGTCTTTGTGCTCCTTCCCCACTGAAAGGCATCCACTTCTGATTTCAAAAGCGCGAATCAAAGTGCTTCAACAGTGGCAATAAAAAACACACAGAAACATAACATCCTTAGCAACAGTATTTAGGCAAACCTAAACAAACACAAATTAGACAGAGAAGGATTAAAACAACAATAGTTATAAAGAGGGAACATGAAGCTCACATCTACACAGTAAACCAACATTATGCTGTCTCACTCTCCATCTAGTGGTGACCTGCTGCAACTGCTTACTGGGTAAACATGCATTTGTGAAGACACTTTCAAATGTCTAAATTAAGCATTGAAAAACAAACAAAAATTTATTCAATGTCCTTTGTGCATGTTATTTAAAAGATTTTGTAAATACACCAGAACTTCTACCATCATTCTTGTAAATAAAAAAAAAAGGTTATTGAAGAGTAAAAACAGAACTGTATCTTACACTCCTACAGCATTTGAAAATAAGAAAATAAGAGTGGATAGGAGTTGCATTTTAATAAAGTTTTTACGTAAAATAAAAATGGTGAGAAATGTTTTAAAACTTAATGCAATTCATTTAAATGGAAAATGTTGTTTAATCTTTTGCTTGCTGTGAGAGAAAATATTTTTAAGTCCTTGAATGCAACAAAATATAAAATAATTTGCCCATGCAGGTTTAATAATCATTTTGACTTTCCTTTAAGATGACCACTTTCTAGTTCAATAGAACTTATGTACTTATACTTACAGTTTGCATAAATAGTGCCACATTTTATTTCTGCTGCAGGATGTCAAATAAAAGCCCTGATATAATTTTGGTTTCTCATATCTTGATTTAATAAAAACATCACCCACACTGGTTTTTTATTGAATATTTTTGTACAGAATGCTGCCATCTCTGATCATAAGTGCTATGTGCTGTGACTACCTTTGCCAGGACAGAGATGTAAGCTTTCAGAGCAGTCAGAGCATTTCCTTTGATGACACTTTGGAGAGCCAGCTCCACACGCAGCGAATGATGCAGCGCTGACTCCAGGTCTGCCATGTACACCCGGGAACTGGATGTGCAAACACCAGACACACACACACAGACAGGAAAAGATGAAGTAGCAAATAATGAGAATGAAGCAGGAGTGTCTTGTTCACACCTGTTGAAGTCTCTCCAGGGCTCTTCTGTGCGGTTCTTAAGGAGTTCTATGAAGACGGGTGGAGGTTTCCCTGAGCGCACCACACCCGGCAGCCTCTGGAGGGCGTAGAAGTAGAAGGTGCGAACTTCAAACTTGCTGTGGGTGAGAAAGGTTAAGTGAAACAAACACTTTGGGTGAAACGGTGACAAAACCAGCTAGAAAAGTGTGGGGAGACAAAGAGGACAAAATATGCAAATGATACCGCTTCATAGAAACTTCCTTATTACAACAAAGTAAGTAAGTAAGTACACCTTAGCAGGAAGCTCTGCTGAGGGAAAAACAATGAATGAATGTCTTTGAAATACACAAATTGACTCCGTTTCATTTTAACACATTGAAATAGAACTGTTAGATGCTTATTCATATTGAATTATTCATTACACACAAACTACTAAAGTACTTGTTCTGTATTTTTAAAAATCACTTCCAGTGTTATAATATTAAGAATAATTACATTAAATGTCAACAACTTACTATTGCCAATACATTAAATTGTTGGAAATGTATAAAACTTTACATTTATACAGATGTTAAAGCTCTTATACCATGTAACTACACAGCAAGGTATAACATACAGTATACTGTATAAAAAAGCATTTTATGTTCAAACAAAACTTCTTTACATACATTGCATTGTATGTAAATAAGAAAATATTTGAAATAAAAAATGAAAATATTACATAAACAGTGATTTCTGAATTTCTGAAAACTGACTAACGCAACCTTTGTTTACAGTTTGATCTACTACTAATAAACTGTAGCTTTAAAATGTTTATATACTCCTGCTGTCATGTTTACCCTTGAAGCATCTCCGAGCTTCACTGAGTGTTAAAATAACTGTTTCATTGTATTTTCTTAATTTTTCCAGGGTATTTAAGAAAATATTATTTTTAGAGTCAATATATGCGATAAAACCTGAATCTATTCACACCCCTGACAAATATAAATCCTAATTGTTTTCCTTCTGCTAATAATTTTTCTGAAATGAGAAAAGCAAAAGAAAAAATAATTCAAAGCAGTATAAGTTTTGAGAAAAGAAAAAGAGTCATTGTAATGTACATTTTATTAAATAAATGGCAAATTATGAACCATTTACAACTATCAAGAATCAGTGGAAAAAACATCCAGCCTCCAAGCTATTCTTATAATTACAGATCAGCATGTTGCAGGTTTCCACTGTATTTTGGATTTATCTTTACTGCTAGTCCATGAGGCTGGAAGGCCTCTTTGCCATCACTCTAATCTTTAGCACCCAACACAGAAGGGAAAGCGTGAAAACACAATTCAATATTTATTAGGTTGAAGTCGTACAATCCTTTTTACTCAGAACTTGGCTTGAGGATAAATTCTTACAGTCAGATTCCCAAAAACATCAGAAATTCAGAACCTGCAGGCTGCAGTAGACGTAGAGAATCTGAGATCTGAGAACTCAAGGAGTTCCAACACTTGTTGCTGTGTGTGTTATGAACATGTCTTCAACTGTAAAACACATGCTGTTATCTTTAATTTAACCTTATATTTCATAAATTTACAGTCAAACATTTTTCTCACTTATGAGATTAGTTTCTGAGCACTGAGCAGATGGTGCTGGTGGTACTGAGAGAGATTGCTGATTATTTTAGCCATGTGCTAACCCTG
Source organism: Xiphophorus hellerii (assembly GCF_003331165.1). Taxonomy (NCBI): domain Eukaryota; kingdom Metazoa; phylum Chordata; class Actinopteri; order Cyprinodontiformes; family Poeciliidae; genus Xiphophorus; species Xiphophorus hellerii. Next base: position 14,579,530 of record NC_045680.1, read on the forward strand.
CAAACTGGAAGCCCGGCCGTTATTGTGTTATGCTCCACATCCCTCCATCCCATTTGCTTTCTCTCCTCGTCACAAGCCGAGAGAGGGAGAGAAGGAGAGCGGTAAACCTCGGGCTGGATGGTAATAAGGAGGATGGATACTCTGGCCCTACGCTCACTCACTCCAGCCAGGGACTCAATTACACCTGCGTGTCTGGTGGGAGTGTAGAGATGTGGAGGGAGAGCCATTCATCCACTGATCCCCAGGGCCAGCGGGCAGGCAGGCGTCAGGGTCGGCCGAGAGCGAACAGATTCACCTGGGAGCAGCACGCATTACATGCATGACGAATGTGACGAACACACACATCAAGATAACATACACACACAAAGACGAGCTCTGCTCTCCCAGGATCAATCAGATATTCAGCGATGATGGGAGGCCATCTGTCGCCATGAGAAGCCGGGTCTTGTTTGGCAGGTGAAGCCAGGAAAAGCAATGGCATTGTTTTCATGCAAGAAATTAAAAACCCTCCCTTCTGTACAGTGATCGAGATGAGGGGGGTGGGAGATGGAGGGTGAATAAATAAATCAGCAATAAATCATTTCCTTTTTGCATTTGTCAACTAAAAAGGAGTCCTCTTTGCATGCCAAGTTATTGAAACGGCCAAACAAAGAGGCATAAACAGCAGATGAATTTGCAGGGTGAAGAACGATCAGAGCCGCTTTATGATGGTGAATAATGGCAGCGATTTTGATGTTCTGATCCCATTAAGAGGCCAGATGTTTAAAAGTATTTTCATGAATAGGGTTCAGATAATGAGCTCGCAACAAAGCTTTTCAGCAGAAAGCAAGGCTGCTTCATGTAAAACAACGGGAACCACTTTTGTTTGTGCAACTTAGAAAAAAAAAAGTTGAAGATGTTGGCGTCGTTTATATGTGTGAAAATAATTTTAACAAAATGTAGTGTCTGCAAAAAAACCAAAAGAAAAACAAAACTCCTCTCTAGCTTGCACTGTTGAGGGAGGCCATCTTCTCTTGAATATCCAAGAAACTCAGATGATTTAAAAATATTATTTACATTGGGGGACTGCTAACAAGGAGCAAGTGCAGATGGGCAGTAAAACTGTTTATACAGTCTTTAACATTTTAGTTTGGGTTCTCAACAGAGTGCGGCTTTTTTTCACATATGGTTGCCTAACGACATATTTTAACATATTTTATTTGAATTTATTAAGGTAGACCAACACAAAGTAGTGCATGTAAAATATGATACATGGTTTTCAATGATTTTTATTAATGAAAAAAGGGCTTTGTCCATTTGTTTTCAGCCCCCCTGAATAATTACTATGAAGACCCTCTTTATATGACAACTGCAACTCTTTTGGGTTATGTTTCCACCTGCTTTGTACATCTAGAGATTTAATGTTTTGCCCATTCTTCACAAATCACTCAAGATATTCGTGAAGAATATTTCTATCTAAGACATTGTAACAAATGAATATGATTTAATCCAGTGGCTGAATTTAGTGACGTTGTCTTTCTAGAAGGTGAACTAGCCCCATCTCAAGTCTTTCCTAATCTCCAATAAGAGATTTGTAAATGATGTTAGGTTTCTATCATGCAGAGCGCATGGCATTTTGCATGTAGGCCAAAGAAAAACATTGTTTTTAGTCTCATCGTCCCCGATCACCTTCTTCCACATGTTGGTTGTGTGTCCTACATTTTCTGCAGCAAACTGCACATGAGACACATGAGAAACATGAGACATGAAGCTTTTTTAAAATTCTTCTAAAAGCCAGATTTGATTGTTTCCAGTTACCAGATTCTCCCTGCAGAGTTTCCTCTTCAACTCCTCCAGAGTTATCACTGACCTGCTTTTAGTTATAAATGACACTCGGATATAAAGCTAAAAGATGCCAATAATTCTGGTTAAAAGTTGAGTAAATTTTCTCCAAAATGTTTTGGACAAATACACTTCTGCTGAAGTAAACTGAGGTCCAACGTGATTACAAAATAGCATGTTGCATAAGAGGAACTCTGCACAAACACTTACACTACGAGTCTCTCGAACCTCCCATCTGGATAGTAGAGGTAGCAGGAGGGAAACTCTGTCACTCCCAGTTTGGACACCAGACGTCCCTCCGTGTTCAGAACCCTCCTCACAGTAATGTTCTCAAACTGCAGCAGGTCAAGGGTCACCTGAGGTATACAACACATCCATTGAATTAGTTTTTATTTACATGCAGTTATATTGCATTGTATGAGCTCAGGAATTTTAGTGATTTATTTGAGCTGCTCTTGTTGCTGCTTTTAATGGACACATACAGAATATACTTGCAAAGAATTTAAAAAATAATAATAATTGAATGAACCAGTTTGAATTAATTTTGAATTTTCCCTAATCCACACAGGTCAGAAAATTCTTTGGATAAATGTACCTTAGCAAGTTGCAGGAAAAACGCACACTTATTACCTATAAGGACATTTCTGACTTGATGTATCAATTTGTTTTGTTTGGGCATCAGCGCGCTGTTAGAAATCCCACTGCTGTTCAAGTTTCAATTACATATGGAAACATTGTTATGCAGTCCTTTATTTTTATAATATACCTTATGCAATGCAGCACCAGGGGCAGCAAAAAAGAAAATAGGGAAGATGCTACCACTAACATGTCAGACCTTTTTCTACTTTCAGTAGTTTCCAATTCATTCCAAGTTTGAGTCAAACATTCCCCTTCCTCAGTTTGCATCAGATGATAAAATCTCCAACAGGATAACTGTCAAAAACAGATATCAATTATGGTTTTAGAAAGGATAAAGTGTCCAAAAGGTTAAACCCTCGACTCTGTTTAAAATGTCTGGATTCTCCTCAAAAACCAGATCAATGGCAGGAAACCAGCAACTTTACATAAGAGTTATTTCTACAAAAAAATGTCAATTTAATTTAATAAAACCGTCAATTACATACATTCGTAGTTTAAAAAATGAGCTCTATCAGATCTGTCGAGAAGGTGTATCCGGTGTTAGGTCAAGTCTTTGTTTATGGATGCACAAATCATGTGGATTTTTTGCAACTTGCAATAAAATATATAACCAAAAAGGTTAGTGGAGGTAAATGAGCCTGGAAGTATAATTTAGATCCTGGTGGGCAAAGAGAAAATTTTAATTTGTGATTTGTAGTTTTAGAAAAATCATTGAATTTCTATAATTATACCACACTGAAAAAGACAAGTTCAAATGCGCCTTAAAGATTGAAAATTACCATAACATTTATGCCTATATATGACTCATTGAAGAACAAGTGGGTTAATGATTCATTTCTCTGCATAACACATGTTCATGAGCTCAAAAATAAATAGATTCATCACGATTTGTTACTTCTCTGCCGATGTAGGATTTTTCCTTTTCAAAGATTAAGGCCAGGTGTTGAACCGTGTTGGTTTCAAAGAAGTTGTTGATCTCTGCTTCACTGAGAAAAACAGAGAAAACAAAAGAGACCTGGTCATCAGTAAAATACACCGATAAAATCACGGCTAAATCCTTGAAGGATTTCTGATCAGGCCCACATGTACACTGTATGTGATTCAGTCACATATCTTGTAAAAACCCTTTTCTTACTGCCACATCCTCACACAACAGTCACTGAGAAAGGCAACAATAGCTGCGGACATGTCCTGAGGCCTGCTATGAACAAATGTCCCTTGAGGAAAACATCAGACACTAAGCCTCCCACAAGAGAAAGTCACAGCTCAAATCCAGAAAGGGAATACAAAAATGGAGCCATGATGTTTCTCTTTAACGGTCAGAACAGAAATAAACTCCACTTCCTGCTTGGTTTTCCTGCTGAATCGTCACAATGAGCTGCACACAGGCTGCAGGGCTTGTGTCTGTATTTGTGCAGAAGAGTGTCCAGGCAGAGCAGGGGGCCTTTGTAGCAGAAATAAACAAACAAAAACTCTGCTGAGAGGAAACTTGTTGGTCGACTTCTAGCTTATTCCAACTCTCAGGACTGTAAAATTTACTTTTAAAAATAAACGACAAAATCATGTGTCATGGCTTCTCTGTGGTTTTGGCAAATTAAGTCTGGCAGTAATAAATATAAAATATAAAAGGGGAAGTCTGGTCTAGCTTAAAAATAATAATAATAAAAACAAAAAATATAGAAAACAACAAAGTTGAAAATGATAAAATGGAGAAATTAAACAACCAAGTCTGACATATTTATTCCTCTCTTTTGTTATTATTGTTGCGCAGTTGTTTCAAAAAGAAACCACAAAGTTAACAGCAACTGGAGATGCTTGACATTCTTTAACATGTTTTGATACCATTGTTAAGATACACTTGTGTTTACCTGGTGGGCTCCAGCGGAGGGCAGGCGGGGGGCCAGGGATCACCAGGAGACTCCAGACTGTCTATGATCATGTGGCGGAGTTCTTGAACATCACGGGATAAACCTGAAATCAACAAGCTGTGAAGGTTTTCTGCAGGCACTCCAGCTGGATTATAATTCACCGAGACACAGAGGAGACTCCCTGAACAGAAAGACTAACAAACGACTCTCCTGTTAGGCAACGACATTATGAATACTGAACATAATGTAAAAACATGTAAAGGCTAATCTGTTTTATCTAAATATGGTACTTGTATAATATTTAGTCCTGCATCCAGATGGACTATTCAATGTTAAAAGTAGATTCAAACAAATGTTCCTTTATTTGTTTCAGTGTGAGTACAAGTACCTCTGTAGGGCTTCCCTAATGAATTTGCAGATGAGTTGGCATGGAAGAACTGTAAAGTTGAAGAAAAAAAAAAAAAGTTAGAGCAGATTATACGACCCTCGCATGTGACCACAAGAGATCCCAGCTGAAGTTTCACAAAGGAGGAGGGGCTTCTCCCGCTGCCCGCCGTGACCCCCAAATCCCTCCTGCTTAAAATGAGTCGCAGATGTTAAAGCTGCACCGTGAGCACAAACAGAAGGACCTCTTTGTTTCATTGGTTTTCACTGGACAACGCAGAGCAGAGGCTTTAAAACACACTGCTGCAGACAAGCTCAAGACACTGCGAAACACAGACGCTTGAGGTGGGATTTTTTTCTGTTCCAAATCACCACAGATCTGTAAATCCTGCATAAACAATCTGATCATAGTCACCACAAAACTATCTCTCATTTCTCAAGTAAGAATGTAAAGATACTCAACAGACTACTATCTGTTCAAGAGATATGGTAATAAATATTCCAAAACAATCCTAAAAATACATAAAAATAAAACTACACACTTTCTGTATTCTGACATAAAAATATTTTATAAAGTGACGCGGAATGCCGATTATTTGCAGAGAAAATCTAGAAAATTCAAGACATGAATGTTTAAAAAGGTAAGTTCACAAGAAAGTTAAAACTAAATGTGGAAATTAATGATTTTATGACTGCTTTGGAAAACAAAAAAGAAATGTACTGAGGCGTTTTAAATACTTTAGTACCAAAATAATGCATCTTAGCATGTCACAGCAAGACACACAAATGCAGGAAATGCCAGGAAGCTAGTTTTTCGATTTACTACTTCTCTTGTAGATATGCTTTAAAATAATTTTTTTAATTTTCTTTTAATTTTGAACGTAGCTTTAACTTGGTATTCTATCAATTAAAAGGTGTCAATTATTAATTCAGGTTTTTATGTCTGTATTTATACAGCCAATTCTGCAGTTGTTTTTTTGTGGGTTTTTTTTTTTTTTAGCTCTTATTAACTTTACATCTGGTTGGTTGACTTTTTTCATTTTCTCTAATCCTTCATGCATCCGACGTTCTGCATCTTTTGCATCTCTTGGAACAGACATTTCTGCTTTCTAGCAGATATGTCACTCATTTTGCTCTGATCCTCTGAAGTCATTTTGTCCCTTAACGCCTTTAGATACAATAGTTGCATTGTATGGAGTTTTGTGAGTCTTAGATAAATACATAAATAAAAACAAAATTCATTGACTTCTCGCGTGGGTTCTGTATATCTCTGTAACCCAGACATAATTGTAGTTTTACTAAAAAAAAAATAAAAAATAAACCAAATAAAGAAACACTTTGTGTGGCTGTGTGCTGGCAGTTTAAATACCTTTAAGGTGGGATATCCTCTGATTTTGTACTTCGTGCAAATTTTTACATTTTCGTCAGCAGCACAGTCTACAGCAGCCATGTTCACTGCTGGTTTCCACTCTGAACAAGAGACAGAAAATGAGAGAGGAACAGTAAACAGTTAGTGCGGAGTCACTGTGCACTGTGTTGACTCTGTACGTTTGCACAGGAACTGATAAGTCATGCTGAGAAATGATCCAATCACTGACTGCAACTGATCTTTCCACACTTCCTACATTTAAAAAAAAAAAAGTACTAAATGCATAAAAACATAGCATACACTATAAAACTTCAGATAAAATGTCAGAAATAAATAACTCAGAATCGTCAGAAATCCTGGCTTAGCCAGCAAGAATTCAAGGCTATTGTTGCTGCTGCACCTCAAAGTTAAATGGAAAATTTCATCACATTTCACACCACAAAACATAAGCAGATCACAATCAGGTTTTTCTGCTCTTTTTCAGGGCAAATTATCTTATCTTTTCTTATGTAAGAATAAGCACTGGAGCCACATCTCTCTAAAAAGGAAACATTATCATATATTGGTGATGATGTGTCGTCTGGAACAGCATTTGCAAGTTTTTTTTTTCCTGATTAAAAAAGGACTTTTACAGAGGGGAAATATGTCAAACAGATGCAAGGCTGCTTTTCGGCAATGCAGACAACAGATGGATGAGTGAGCCATCCTACTTTCATCCAGATTTCTGCATAACACTGGAGTCTGGACAGAAAGAAAATCTTTCGGTGTTGGGTAAAGCATCAACCCGAAGTTGGAGGCATGAGGAGAAAACACAGGTGGAGTCAGGACCTAAAGCTGAGTGGAGGACTTTGTCAGCATAAAGGTTTTCCTAAAATGTGTTTAACCATTTCCATTTTAGTTTTAGTGTATCATGTTTGACAAAAAAACAGCAACAAGTTATTACATCATCTGACATTTTTTTAATGTCTGAGCCAAATGAATGAGAGACTGAATCAATAACCAGCACATTGGTAATACTAGCCTGAACATTAACCTATTAATATTTTTTTCTACTTTGTACATTGACATAAATGTAACCAAAAAGTAAAACAATGTAAAGTAGTAAGATAATATTCAGATATTTAATAATGCCTACATGTCAATAAATTATTCTCAAGTTTTTTAATCATTCCTACAAAACAAGCTGTCAGTGGCAACACACTAACTCCAGCCTCATCAGATTCTTTACCCATTACTGTAATTATATTATTTGCTCTCACTCTTCTGTAAATGAGCTACAGAAACAGCCTTGACAGGATGTTATTTAGAGTCACAATAGAGCCCAGAATAAAAACTATTTAATTAGATCACATGCTCTACTTAACAGACAGACAACAACAGCTTGCTGCACCAGCAGATGCCATGCTGGTAGAAGAAAATCCAGTCCAAAGAAAGACTGAAAGAATGAATTATGAATTTTTAGCACTAAATATTTCACTGAAACTTTCCAGTAGCTTATCTGACTGAAAAATACACTTGAAAGAAGCTTCTCAATAAAAAATCTGAAGCAGAAGAGAAGGTTGTGTTATCCAAATGGTAATGTTGGGAGCTGAAAGAAACATTGTAAACTTTGTATTTCAAGGACTTGGGAGTCGTTGCTTAGGTACAATATGACCAACAGCAGAGCCGGTGCATGAAATAAGAAAACTTTGCTGCTGCTACTTAAGGCAAAGATAAACTAAAGTCTCCCTGGACTTGCTGACAAAAGTTGCACACATATCTTCACATATGACAGACATATCATATATATATGAATATATATATATATATACTCAGGATCTCATTTAACTTTGGGCTGCCTCTGTTTTTAGTTTACTGCTTTTATAGTACCCACCTCAGAGCTAAGGGACATGGCTGAATGAACCATAAACAGAATGTGATTTACTTTAAGTTAACCTCATCGTCCAACAGCCAACACACCATCTTTATAACACCAGTGCTGAATCACTTTTTAAAAAAAATCTAAGAATCAAAACAAGATTTTTCTTGTCATTGACAAGAATTTAACTATTGTTGATCTATTTCTTGTGTTTTTTTCAGTTGTGTTTTTCTTTTTTTGACTTGTGCATGGAGAAGTTAAGAAATGACTGAAAGATAAATCAACACTTAATCTCAAACCCCAGTTCTCCAGAACCAGGGTCCGCATTTTTTTTTCTTTCAAATGGAGTTCTATGGTGAAGTTGTGAGCAGTTAATAGCTTACTCCTGGTACATAGACCTAACTTTCTTTGTGCTTCTATTTTGTATGAACCAAGCAGCAGCTAGTGAGTAATTAAAGCTGTGCCAGGAGCAAAATGGACATTTACCATCTTAAAAAAAACAAAAAACTGCCATCTCTAATTTTGTATTGATTTGTGAGAATACTATTATATAAACAGCTGCTATTTCTGCACTGCACTTAATGTTTCTACACAGCAGAAAATGTGCACATTTTAACATGCTGTGTAGAAAAATTTCTAATTGCCCCCCTGTCAATAAAGGGATCACAAACAGCCCCATATTCCGCATATACCTTCGGCTGGCTTCGTATCATCACTGTAGGTAAATGTAGAACAACAATATTAATTGTATTCTAATAGTATTTTGCAACATCTAAACAGGATTGCATTAATGTTCGTTCATTTAATATCTCAAAGTATGTCTAGTTTAATTTTGTGCACTTACTATTAAAAACTATTTAAGAAAAAGTTACATGAAAGCTCATTAGCCCATTACACCAGGCAGTCAGAATAATATTATTGTGTAAAAATTCTGTGCATCCGGGTGAAACAAGCAGCAGATGCATACCCACCTTTGATGTCTCTGGCCAGCTTTTTATAAGTGGGAGAAAATGAGATGCAGTGTCCGCACCATGAAGCGTAAAACTCCACGACCATAGCAGCGGAGGAGTTAACCAGAACCGAGCCCACATTCTGCTCTGACAAGAGCACGATCTGGTCGGAAGCCGTGTACAGTCCGGCCTCGGCGGCAGGCGGAAAAGCGAGACACAAGCAGAAGAAAAAGGCTGCAGTCGCTGTCATGCTGACAGAAATCTCGTGTTCTTCACCAAACCGAGACGTGGCACGGCCGCAGCGCCGCGCCATCTTCCTCATCCGAGCAACAGCTGCACCGCTAGCCGAGACTCCGAGCTGCGACACTCTCTGAACCACTGTCACAAACTTCACTCAACTTGTTCTGCCCACTGTTTGTTTAAGGTCAGCACCCTGAGTGGGCCCTCCCACTGCCGAGCGAAGTGCCAAAGCCCACAGCGCAGCAGAGACAGGCTCTCCCCTTCCACTCGTCTCTGATAAAACAGAGATAAACTATTAGGTGAAGGCGCGGTGAAACCGACGTGGAAGAAACACGGTGCTTCACGCACACAGGAAGCACACTGTGAAGACTGACGCAGCAGATTATTTTTATTATTAAAAATAACATGTTTTACCCAAGGAAGAGGGAACATGTGTTTCAGATGCTCAGTGACTAAGAGTAGGAAACCAATTGCACAAAATCCCTGCATTTATTGTTAAACTAAAAGGTTTTAACACTTTTCTTGACACACAGAAATTCAGTTTTTATGCTACCAATTTGCATGACTCTAGGTTGCTATTAAGTTTATTCAGATTGAACACAATTTATTGCAAAAGTTAACAAAACTCAATAAAACCTAATCTTTTGTATACATTTGTGCTAGAGCATTAGTAATCTGGACAAGATGTTCATTTTGGGTTGATCTTATCCTTCTTCTGATAATTTAATGTTCTAAATTATCAAAAATACCTGGAAAACATTTGCAATGCATTCAACAAAGCAACAGAAAACCTGTTCAAACAGCTAACATTATTTATTCTTTTTAAAAAAAATCTTGGTCTCTTTCCACCCTGTGCCATTTGTGCCAAACCCACGATGAAAACAGGAAAAACAGGCAGTGTAAAAATGCATACTATAAAAATCTGAAACAGTTTGGCAAAATCTGAGTGGATAAAGACCAAGAACTGCTGTTGAACACGTAGGACTCTTGGACCCCCATGGTTGATTTGCACGCGTCATGTCACAGAGATCAATATCACCGCAACTACTCAGGGAAAACATTGTCACTCAGCCTACGCAACACAAATGATGCAAGGAATTGCACAAGGACAAAGTCATACCACCACAAGTACATCTCAAATAACCAAGTCCCCCTGGGGCTATCTTTTCAGAAATATAAACATGAAACTACGTACCAGACAAGAAAAGCAACATGGAGTTCAAAATGAGCCAGAACCAGTGAAATAAGGCGAACCTCGAGAATGTTGATTTACATATTTGGAGAAGTTCAAGTTAATGAAGAGGCTCGATTATTACTGGTTCTTGCATAAATGCCACCCTGTGCCAGTGTCTCCTATGCCTGACAAACTGGAAAGACATTAGATAATTTCAATAACTTTTCTCCATAGGTTTTAAAAACCCAAAGTTTTCAAAAATCCAAGGTTCATGCAGAAAAACTCAGCCTGGGTTTGACCTTGAGATATATTTCTGTTTTCATGCTAGCTTCTGCCTAAGGTGGTGCAAGATGCCAAAATGTAGTTTTTGCTGGTTTTCAACAAAAAATTATAGCTTTCATTATTTTAAAGCCAGTTTTAATCTATTTACAGCTGTTCAGTTTGAACAGCAATCAGCTAATTCAGTTCAGTCTGCTTACACATGTACACAACACAGCAGGATTCATTTTAAAATCTTATTTTTTCTTTATAGAAACCCAATTTTAAAAGATTAACTCAAGCTTAGAGTAAACACCTGCAGCAAATTTACTTGGAAGTATCCATACTTTACCATAAAAAGACACTTGATGTTTGTCAGTGAAATGCAATTTTAATTTAGGAAGAAAAATATAACATATTCATGGTCTCACACAAAAAAGGGAAACTTAAATAAAATCCATTTACAGCGCTTAACTAAACTAACTGATGCTCCGTTTCCACATAAGATGGTCTGTGCCTTTAAAACAAGTTGGTACAACGCCACAATGACAACATGTAATCCTGGGTTTTACAGAAACCAGCAGACAAACCACAACATCCGAGTTCAGTTGCGAAAGTAAACATGGAGGGCAAAGCCCTGCGCTGGCTGTCGGCACTGAAAGAACTTGAGGTAATTACTTTTGCACCCAGCAGAAAACAAGACGGCACAACTTGTTCATGTAGAAACCAGTGAAAGCTTTATTTACAGTTTCAAATTTTATTTAGTTAACAAATATATACTATGTACATATTTGCAAAGTAAACAGTATTTTACAACAATCGTTCAGGTTACAGTAACAGTGGGTCAAACTGGATCGACAGAGTATTTACACCCATCAGCGTCTCGCAAGACACTATAAATATTCACAAACATTTCCAAAGGTAGGGAGGGAGGGATCTATGCTAAGTTACTGCGATAAATATGTTGAATCAATGTAATTGTTTTTATTTTTAATGTTATGAAACCAATTTGTTTTTCTAAGGGTTACAGCTACACTACATTGTTATGAAGAAAACTGACCTCAGACCAAAACCGACGCGACAACTTCATCAGGGGTTTAAAAGCTGCTTGGTTTGTACATCAAAACTACTGAAGATGAAAAAATACTGCATAGATACAGACGGGAAATTAACTTCATCCCAAACACAATCAATTAAAAGGGACATTTCCAGGGTTTTCCAGAACATCCTGCAGGTGTCAAAATTAAATAACATGCCTATAGAGCAGATAAAGACTTTTACAGCATGGCGATTCTGGTATCAAATGGTTTTGGTCTTTTTATACATTAACTATACACCAATTGAACAAAAAAAAAAAGATAGAAAACTCAGTTTAAGGTCACTTCCACTCTAAACAGTCAATGAGGATTAGAGAGCTCTGCAACACACGCCACAGAGCCTGTACAGAGTTTTGTTTGACCAAAGCCAGAGAATACAAATAAGCCCTTGGATGTGCTCAGAGGCATCAGCGCAGTGACTCGTGCTGCTGGCTGGAGTCACTCATGAGTGGACTGTCGGCTCATTTCTTAAGGTACGTCAGTAAGAGTGAGTCGACAAAAAGACGGCAACTTTTAGACTTTCTCGGACAGCGTTTGGCTCATGCTGAGGCGCAGGGGAATGACAGGGATATGAAAAATGTTCTTGATAAGGCAGAAAGTTGAGAACAGGAAACTAGGAAGAGCAGTCGTTTGGAGGTTTCTTTTGCAAAAATGGTAGAATACAGACGAGAAACGACACATTCAAAGAAAACAGGTCCAGAGGATGTTGAGAGATCAACACACAGAGTACTAAACGCAAGGAGGCACTTAAATGGAAAATGGAGAATTTTCTCTGAGCGAACAAACAAGGTGCTATATAAGGCTTGTCTGGAGATGCAGTAATTTTGCAGGAAAACACATGATGCTACAAAATCACAAGTTATTTGTGGCGGGAGAGGTTTCTCTATGTTTGGAGAAAACAAATTGGCTGAAGGAAGAAGAAAGGTTCACATATCCAGCATTTCAGTACTCCTCCATAATTGATCAGTTATCAAGTCAAGCCTGCTGCCAGTCGTCTGTGTCCCACTTGCATATTTTACAGCTTCATTAGCTTGCACAAAAACCTACTATAATAAAGACTCCATAGAGGCATTTTCATTCAAGGTCGAAATCCACACCAAATATGTACATCCAGTATGAAGGTGGGGCACAGTGATTGCACTAAGTAACTGGACAGCAGTTGGTCAGACAGCCTTAGTTAATTAGTAACATTACAGCTTCAAGGATTAAAACAGTTTCTCTCCGTTCTTCTTCTGATTCCTCTAACATAATGTATTGCTATATTCACATTCACATTTTCAATTGTGCTTCAATAACAACTTTAGATTCTCTTTATACAATGTTAAAAATATGTCCTCTCTGCATGTTGACAACCATTTACATTTCAAATTTTGTTTTCTCCACCAATCAAGCATTTCCTTAAAATAAATAATTAAGAAGGCAAAAAACACTTAATAGATCAGATTTTTTTTTAATGTGCCAATACAATGCAGTCTGATCTGAGACATGTAAGGGTTTTCACGTCCATGGTGTGTTGCACTGCCTTTACCATAACTCTAAAACCTTCCAACCATTTTCTGCTGTCTTCAGTGCAACTGAGCATGTGCTGGTTTTGCCCAAGTCCAGGCATAAAGTAATTATCGTCTACAGTGGGAACAGTGCAGATCAAAACTTCCCACAATATTCAGACAAATACCTTCATATGGACATGAAAAACCAAAGCTTATCATCAAATAACAGACAGCGCTATGCAATTTTATTAATTCAATTATTAATCTATTGCTATTTTTTTTAAATATTTCACATAAGTTCAGTTAATACATAGTTCTTCTATGTGGAAAGTACATTTAGATCCACGGTGGAACAACTAGTTTAGCAGCACTCATGGAGTTTCTGATGGGACAGTCCACCCCAATTAGTCTCAACTGGGAGGGATAAAATGACCAGTCAATGAGGTGAGAACTGAGACTGGGTGGCTCTGTGGTTTAGGAAGGCAGGGGTTGCTGAAGAGGCATTCTGTGTGTGAAACAAATTAAACCAAAAACTACAGTGGAGGAAAATTCAGCAAGTAAAAGCTACAGTCGCAGTCTGCTCAGCTGTAAGAAAACAGTGGAACTGAAGGCATCAGAGAGTTCCTACTGGAAGATGATCAGATGAAGTCTTAGAGTTAGGTTTGAATTTCACAGTGGCAAGGAGACACCAGGACTGAGCAAGAAGTCATGTTTTAAAATCCGGGCGGTCAGGAGAGAGCTCCTCTTTTGGCTCTCTTGTCAGAAATTAGTGTGAAAATGTTTACAGTGTCCTTCAGCAAAGCCTCAAAGATGCTGTCTGCCAGCTGAATCTTGACAAACAGTTCGTCCTCGTCGTAGTTAACCCACTGGGCCTCTTCCTCGTGGAGTTCCTGGACCTGACAGACAAAAACAGGCTCAACTTGAAAGACTAAGAGAGAAAACCAGAACATAATCTTCCTGTTTTGATGTAAAATTTACATATTGCATCCTGTTGTAGTAACTTAATCATCATATCTGGTTTCATGATAAACCACAACAGGGTGCAAGTTAACAGTCATTTTTCATTTTTAATTCAACTGAGCATGTGCTGGTTTTGCCCAAGTCTAGGTATAAAGTAATTATCGTCTACAGTGGGAACAGTGCAGATCAAAACTTCCCACAATATTCAGACAAATACCTTCATATGGACATGAAAAACCAGTGGGAACAGTGCAGATTAAAACTTCCCAAGTTAACAGTCATTTTTCATTTTTAATTCAATTGCTGAGCTTACAAAATGCTGTCAATGATAAAAAAAATTAGCCACTTTTCTCCTTTCGAGCTGAGTGTGAAAAGGTTTAAACAAAAGCTTTGGCCTGTCTGAGCAAGTTGAAAAGCTGCTGATGGAAGCATAACTATTTTACTAATTTGCATAACAGCAGTACAACTATTTCAAACAATGAAGAAGAAGTTTGTGACTAAATTATGTTCCACAATTTAATTTAATCAATAAGGATTAAAGACTCTACTTTTAAATGTAGAAACATTTTGATATCAAATTTAAATTTGTACAAAATAGCAAAAAATAAAATAGGTTTATAGAGACACTTTAAAGACACTAAAATGTGTCACTTTTTAGAGACACTTTTAAGAAGTTAAATTAACAATACATGAGAGGCAAACTGGTTTCAACCCAGAGCAGAATATAAAAAGGATTTTTTAATCGAGTGTAATATTTTATGTTTCAAACACCCACAATTTCAAACAACGCAGAAATATAAAATATTTCAGTCCTACCAGTATGTGATCGACTCTGTCCCGCTTCTTCCTGCCAAATTTGAGCATTTTCTGCCAGTCGGTCTTTTGATTCTCATCTTGTGTCAGACCGTACAGTTTCAACACTTCTTCTGTGACAAATTCCTGTGCAGCATATTAAAGCGGGGGAAAAAATCATCTTAGGTTATCTCAGGTCTTAAAGTCTTAAAATGCAAAATAAGCAAAAATATATCAAAATAAGTGTCACTCAAAATATAGAAAACTGAGACTGGGTGGTGCTGTGGTTTGGTGCTGTGCAAAAGGCTGCATAAACAACACAGTAGTATAGCTCACCTCCAACAGATCACTCATTATTAAAAAAGGAAAAAAAAAACCATTTACAATAGATCAGAATTAATGCATGATAAAGTGTGTTATTACTTGTAAACACTAATATGCTTCCTGAAGTGGTCTAATTAAACAATCATGTATAGAAAAGCCACACAGGATATTTGGTATCTGCTGCAGAACTTTACCTGAATTTTGTTGATGTCTCCAGACGTCTTGACTCTGTGAATGGAGGAGGACTTGACTTGGCGTGGTTTGACCCACTGAGGCTGATCAGTATTTGGGTCTTCAGCAAAAATCTCCTTCAGTATCTCCCATGTCAGGTCATACACAGCCTACGGAAAAGAAATGACCAGATAAAGACGCTTAAATGTGTCACTAAAACTCCAGTGAACCTTAAAAGTGGCTCAGCTGCTTTTATTTTAATTACCCAAAGAGAGAGGCATGTAATTACTGGATCTACCAGATCATTTAAAAGTTGCTCTAAACGATCTGATCAGAGTTCCTAATTATGCTGAACTCCTGGTTCCTGTTGTTTGATTTTATATGATCCCACACCGATCCATGCAGTTGCATTTGCACAATTAGTTTTCAAAAGTTGTGGCCCATTTCCAAGAGTGCGGCTCATAAAGCTTCAACTCTCAAAAAAAATGGAAATGTGTAAAAGGAGCACCAATTTAGAAAAAAATTATATGGAAAAATCTTTACTGTCATTACTGCAAGCCAACCTTTATTATAATTGGTGACCAACTTCCATTGGCATTTTGACTATTTTTGGTGATGAGTCTTTGAAGTTGGAAAGTCTCTTTAATGTGACTAACATTTAGCTCTGTTCACAACTCTGGCTGGGCCAATCCAAAACGCTATTCTTTCCAGACACATTAGTAAACATCTGCTATGAACAGGAATAATTCTGAGCTGTACTAAGCAGGAGAGGCTGGCACTCGGTATTAGCATCTTAAGCGACTTGGTTTGGTATTGGAGCCAAGAAATAAATACTGCTCATAAAATCCCTGGGTAAGTCAGTGCTCTCAATGTTTCTAGTTAAAAACTGCCAAGATATCTTGGACTTATGACACAAACTCTTAATCCTTTTAGTTACTTAAAAAAACAAAAACTCAGACACGTTCTTTAGACGGACCTTTGGTGTGGTTGTTTTAGTCAATTTTATCTTCTTGGTTTGTCCCCTCTTAGTTTTACCTTTTTGTAGCTGCTGATGGACAGGGCTTCCTGGTCCTGGCTGCTGGACTCTTTACCTAAATACTCCAGGGAAGGCGTCGGCTTTGGAAGATGTTCAAGGATAAGAGACCCCTCCCTTCCCAGATCAAAGGTCTGCCAGATCTCCTGTGTGGCAGAATGGACCATTTTCTCCACCTCTGTGGCCGAGTGGGGCACAACCATGGCGGGCTGCTCAGGTAGTTTGGGAGGTAAGGGGAGGGGTAGCTCAGGTCTCGGTGGGGTCTTCACCTGTGATTCCCCACCTAACGATGAAACCATCCCCCCCATGTGCGGCCCTGATGATGAGGCTGACCTCCCGAGTTCACCTCCCAGCTCTTCTTTCTGTTTGAGTCTCTGCTGCTGTCTCCGTGAGCTGAGCCCAAAGTCCTCATCGAACCAGTCCTGATCATCACCGAGATCCTCCAGCAGCTCACGACTCAGCTCCAGCTCAGCCAGACGCTTAGCAAGCTTCTCTTGACCACTGGGGCCAAACACTGGACTCTCCTGGGGGGAAGAAAATACTTTTTTTCAGTCTCAAATTAGAGAATATCAAAGATTTTTGTAAGCACAAGTAACAGGTCAGCACTAGTCCAATCATATCCTTGTGTTTGATACTTTTACACTTTAATCGTTTCTGTGCTTTCTGCTTCCAAAGATAAAACAACTTTCAGTTTTACCAGCGCATCAATAGTCTGTCAACACAAGGCTGGACTTTGACTGTACACACTAAAAAACCTCCAGCTCAAATAAACAACTTCTATTTGCCAGAACTAGAAGTCATATCCCAGCTGGTGTTTTCTCATTGATTTGCCAGAGGTCATTTTCTAAAACTTGCATCATCAAAGGTTATTTGAGATTTACTTCAAGAGTTTTAAAATTCTTCTTAAACGAGTATCAGAAACACACTCACTGATCTGTTGCACAGTTCAGGAGAAGACAGCTCCTCCTTCTCAGCCGGCAGAAAGAAGGGCAGGTTGTCTTTTTGCTCCACTGAAGAGACCCATTTCTCGTCGTTATTTTCAACAAACGAACATCCATTTAACTGGTTGGCATTTCTGATCTTTCCTTCTTTAGCCCTCTTTATTTCAGCACATTGCTTAAAGGAATCTTTGATAAAGTTGTTGATGAGGTCATCTGCAAATGTCTCCACCAGATCCCTGTTCTTCTGTTCTCTCTTATCAGTCTTGATTTCATCCGTAGGAATCAAGTCCTTCTCGATGTCAACATCGTTTCTCTCAATAATGGCGGTCGTCTTCTCATTCTTCTCCTCCATTCTATCTTCGTCCGGGATGAGGAATGTGCGGGATTCATCAGTAAAGTCCAAAATGATGTCCTTCATGTTGCCGTTACAAATCTGATGCTCAGGTTCTTTCTGGTGCTGTGAATTGAGGTGGGCTTTGGTCTTGAGTGGAATCTGATCATTCTCATCCAAAACCATTTCATCTTTAGATTTAGTTTCCTTGTCAGATGTTTGTTCATTTTGCATTTCTGGATCTTCCCGTTTTTGAGAACCGTCTTTAATCTTTTTGTGTTTTTTCCCGCCTTTATCAGATAAGTCGTCGAAGAAAGAGTCCTCATCTTCTGTGGTATCTGCATAGAGCTCAAACTTGTCTGGGAGGTGGGAGACTTTGTCTGGAGGAGCAAAGATGCCGTGCGATTCCTCACACTCAAAGTAAACAACTCCATCATAAGTGCCATTGTTGCTCCCTTCAGATTTGTCCAACTCCACGCCAGCCCAGAAGCCATTGGCAAAGCTGGTCGGACCTTTAAATCTCAGTGTGCCCGGCTGAACACCTCCAACAAGAACCCGGTCTCCAAGGTGGAAACCTAGCATTTCATCTTCGATGGGAGGAGCAAAAGCAGGTGCATGGCTGGGAAACTCTGTCTTATTGTCTAATTTTATATCTTCTTCCTTCTTCTGGAGTTCCAGTAACTTTTCTGAATGATGGCTTTTTTCACTGATGCCAGAATGCTGACTCATCTCTTCAGGTATTTCTTCTTCTTCATCTTGATGGTCAAATGGAGGGGTTGCCCTGGATGATTCCTTAGTTGAATGCTTAGTTTCTGTGTGGGGAATGGAGGTTTGAGACTCATGCTTAGAAATATGGTCGTCCCTAGGGGAAGAATTAGCTGATTCAAAGTCCTCCTGGTAACCGTCTGTTCCAACAGAAGCCTCAACTTCCTTTATGAGTGGATCTTTATTGAGTGAGAAACCCACTGAGTGTGGGGAGAGAGGGTGCTCAGTGGGTGAAGGGCTGCGGCTTAAATGTGGTGAAGCTTCCAGGTTGACAACAGCTGAAAAAGGAGTTCCGGGTGTAATATTATTTAACGTCACAGCTTCCTCCGCCTCGGGTATTTTGTTTTGTTTCTTCAGCTCTTCCTGATCTAAACTGCCAGACAGAGACTGCTCATGTTCCTCCTTAGCAAAAGGCGGAACACGTTCAGATGCAGTTAAGTTCTCCTGAGAGTCGAGTCTGAGAAGGTGGTGAGACTGTTCATCCTCAGACCTGGAGTTCACTTCCACATCCAACTCTTCCTCAATGTCAGATCTGTGATCAGACAAAGCCTTCTCCTCCTCAGACTCTGGCTTGGAAAAAGATCTTGAGAGAGGCTCTGATAGATGATCGCTCTCTGGTTTGCTGTACACGACGACACTGGGAGAATCTTCGGGTAAATCTCTGGATGCGGTTCTGCTATGGTTCGGCTGAGGAATGCCATCTGCCACAACAGGAAAACAGCATTATTGTAGGATCTTTTTAAAATGATGCTACTTTTTAAATAGATTTCATATGGAAACAACTCTTTGATAAACTACTCACTGTGATCTAATGATGCATCAATAAGCGTCCGGTCAGAGGCGGAGCTTTTGATCGCGTCAGCCCTGAGAAGGAGTTTGCATTAAAATGATTCCCATGTTTTTTAAATATGATGTACATAAGGTGCTTTTCAAAGGCATTTCTATTTCATTCTAATGTGAAGTAGGAAATTATACATGGTTCTTTACAAAATACAAAGCTGAAAATTATTATGTGAATTTGCTTTCAGTCTGCCTTCACTCAGATATTCCTGAATAAACTTCAGTGCATCTAGTTGTGGTCAGAATTCACCTGATTACATAAAAAATAAGATCAACACCAAGTACAAATATTTATGCAGGATTCTGTATGTTGTTGCATTTTATACGAAACTGTACTGAAAGCAGCTCCTACATTTTGTTCCTGTACCTGTGTGAAGAGGGTTTAACAGATGACTGCTCCAAAATGTAGTTGGAATCATTTATGCGTGACGTCGTTTCAGGAGTTGAGTCTGGCTCTTTGTTCAGTTCCGCCTTCGTTTTCTCAATAAAGTTGTTGTAGTTCTTAGAAAAAAAACCAAAAGGCAAATAAATTAGGTGTAATTATTATGAATTTGCCAAAACAATTAAAAGAGTTAGACATTATTTCAAATGCATATATGATTATCCAAACATATTTACCTCCAGTTTCTTCAACAGAGTTGCCTCCTGTGCCTTCAGGCGCTCCTTGTGCCGCTTCTTCTGCTCTTTTTTCAGCTGGTGGGCCATGATCTTACGTTTCTTCAGCTCTTCCCTCAGTGCCTTGATACGACTCTCAATGTCACTCTGGTCTGAAATGTTTTCAACAAGAAAATTCAGATGTAAACAATCACAGCTAGGAGGTGAACCCAGTATTAGTCCAGTGTTTCGTAGAGGATAATCCACATTTCGCCCAGAGAAACTAGAACACATTTTTGGGGGTATTACTGTACATTTTCTTTACTGAGAGAGAGTAAAGTTCATTTTCATAAACACAATGAACAAAGAGAATTATGCAGCTTAAAGGTTTATGCTTGCGGCCTGACGGTGAATTAAATGAATAAAACATTTAACTGCAAAATTGAGCCAGCAAAACTTCAGTTGTACATTAAGCAAAATGTAGTTTTTCCCTCTCCTATCCCAGAGCAAAGCAGTTAGGCATCAATAAAGTGCTCGCATAATGTACTTCTGGCAGCATCACATCACATTCAACCACATGGTGCCAACAATAGGCTGCATTATGTCCACTCTGTGCTTTATCTCGCCCATATTTATCTAAAAACAAGTTTAAAAAACACCAAGTCTCTAAAATGTGTGCATTTCTGAAGAGCAACTTACCAGACGGCATAGCTGTGGCAGCTCCAAGGACCTCAGGGAAAACCTCACTGTGTGTCCGGGAGGTGGAGCGGGGTTGCATCTTGGTCTTACTGCTGCTGTCTAATGGAGAAGCAGCAGGGCTGCGGCTGCCTTCGACTGAAGAGGACTGCAAAGAACAAACAGGAAGAGGAAGAATGGAAAGAGGGATGTTTACTACAGATAAAATATGTGCATCAATTACGGATGTGTGTGTGTGAACAAAACATTCTCAACATTTTTAAACTTACAAGTGTGACCACAAAACATTTCTTTTACCTTCACAGCAGGTAACTGTGACTCAGTGGAAAAGTCCTGTGTGTAGGTAGCATGGCTGTTCTGAACTGAGGCCAGAGGTGTTTCAGCGACTGAAGCTGGCTGTGCTGAGGACGTACTGAGTGGGTGCTGAGAAGCCGGCGCCTCTGTGTGTATACTGGACTCGGTCGTAATTGAGGAGCAATTGTCCTCACTTACAAGCTCTGAAAAGTAAACAAATTAAACAAATTTAAATTTGAAAGATAATTATATGAATTCTTGAAAAAAAAAACATATGGGTTCTAAATTCACACCTGAGACTGTTAAGCAAAGCTGCAGAATATATTGTTACAGAATCAAAGATAAGCTTGTTTTACGGTAATTTATAGGGGAAATAAAAAAACTGATGTAGAGTGGAAAAGTTGTAAAAAATTAATTACAAAGTTTAATCTGGTTGAATCTAAGAAAACTATCCTGTACACCTCCAATAAGAACCAGGAAATAAACTGATTTGAAAGCACAGCCTCACCCTTCTCACTGTCAGATCTGGCCTCTAAGCTTTGGTGGTTAGAGGCCTGCAGTTCATTTTCACTGATCTCTTTTCCAATGCTCTCAGGTGTTTTATGGTCCTTGTCCCGAGGTCTTCTCTGGTCCCAGGCGGCCACGGCCTCTTTCTCCATCCTTCGTACCTCCGCCTCCTCCTTGTCCAGTTGCTGTTTCCACTGGAGCAGCTCCTCTGCATGGTGTCGCCTTTGCATCAGCTGCTGCTCGCGCTTGGTCAGAAACCTGCAGAGGCGCAGGGTTAAAACAAAAAGCAAAAGAACCAAAGGATGAAGAGGAAGTGGATAAATAGATTTAGAAAGAGGATGGAAATGTAAGGAGAAAAGATAAAATGAAGATGGGAGTAGAGTGAAAGAAGAAAGTGGAAAATGAATTAAAAATAGCAGCATAAAATGAGGGAAAAAGAAGAAACAAGACAAAGAGAATAAATGTTAAACAGGACCTCTAAAGAATCTAAAACACCCAAATCACCAAGACATCCCAGTTATTACTGCAAACTCACCTCAAACCTTTGTGCAACACACACAGGGAAAAAAAAACACACACATTCCATACATGCCTGAAATATTTCTCCAAATAAAAATAATATACCCAGAAAATAAAAAAAGTGATGAAATGTTGCTCAGTTTGAAAGAGGAGTAGAAAAATAAGGGTGTAGATTTCAAATTCATGCATCAGACTCAAAGCTAGGGGTAGGTTGCTGTTCTCTCACACACATCAGACATATTTAGCAATTACTGGAAGATGAAATGAAAATATATGAAACTCATTGACAGTTTTGTCTTTTTGAAAAACGCCTACGTTCTAATATTTTATTATCTGTTCTGAAAATGTGTCCTTGTCTTCCAAACCATGTTATACTCTATAAGCTCTACATGCAAAACATTGTAACTGTAGATAACAACAGAAGTCAAGTATACTGTAGATGTGTTTGCAGTGTTATCTACCACAGCTGTGGGTGCTATTACAATGCAGTATTATTTAGCCGTGATCTAATTAGGAAGCTTTTCTCTTGACCTAATGCATACTGATGACAACTCGGACACTAAACTCCATTACAGCCAGGCACCATCTGTACTTATTATCCATTCGATGCAACAGTTGGATAGTAAAGAAGCAGGATAAGATTTACAGAGCTCATTACAGAAATGGAGGACACCATCTTGGATCTGTTTTCTACAAGATCTTTCACTTGTGAGCCAAAGTGTTTCATTGCAAAATGTGTCTGTCATCGATAACTGGGCCGCAGTTGAACAGCCCATTGATGTGTAGCAATTAGAAAGGGCCTCAGATTTTTTTTTAAACATAATTCATATAAAGAGAGGAGAAAAGGGGAAAATACTTAAATTGAAGAAAAGAAATAAGTGAAGTTCCCATCCAACAAGGAAGACTCCTATTAAATAAACATAACCATAGACCATCAAAAGCAGCAAGTAATTTGTACTTTCATGAATATCAGACACACAAAATAAAACTTAAGGATTCCCTTCTAAGTAAATGCTGAAATACTCAAAATAAACATAAATAATTTTATTCAAAGTTGAAACTGTCAGAAGATTAGCTTATTTTATTCTAGCAGCTTTCCATGGGCGCCTTTGTAGCTTTCATTTTAACTCTTTTCCCAAAGACCCTCCTAAGACCCCACAAAAAAGAAAAACACACACACTCACACACACTCAATCAGGCATTAACCACCAGCCCACCCTCCACAAAGTCCCAGTGGATCACACAAGCATGTTCCCTGGAGTGGGGGTGGGAGAAGGAATGGAGCCAAGCAGAGCTAGGTAGAGAAAGAGAGCACTGTACAGTACCTGACCAACTGGTTGTAGATAAAGAGCTGGAATTTAGGGTGGAGGTTGGGAAGACAGACACTGAGGGAGGCCCAGTGGTGGGCCGTGAACACAGAGAAGAAGTAGTGGACAGGGGAACAGTGTCTACAACACACAAGCACGCAACAGACAAAGTCAAAAAAGCCACATAAAGGTACAGAAACACACACACACACGCACGCACACACACATTGTGAAGAGATAAAAAGGGAAAGAACATGTAGAGAGAAAGGGAGAGAGTAATATGAGTAAATGTGGTTCTATTGCACAGAAAGTGTTGAGGAAATGGTTATGTGTCATTACAGCTAAGTGTAAAGAGATTAATTAATATTTTTTTGGTAAAAAAAAATTAGTCAGCTAGGATCAGCTTCAGACTGCGGAATGGCAGTCTCTACTGTTTATTATTATTATTGGGAAAAATGTTATTGTGGTAGGAATTGTGAGTTAGTGTTACAACAATCTGATAAAACTTTTAACTGATGTGTGTAAACACCAAAAAACTACCAGTATGGTTGGAATTGTTACTTTTACCATTTTCTTCTCCACTGTTGACTCCATGACATCATTGATAAGTATACATATATTTGAAAATAGAATTAAATGCAGGTATTTTGTGAGAAATGTTAGAAATTGTTTTGCGTTAGCACAAACTGGCAACAAGGTCTTTAGTCTTTATAGCTGAGGTCTAAATGTGAAAACTTAAGAAAATGCAATAGTTCAGACTGCTAGGTCTTAAACAAGACTAAACCCTATAGCAGGGGTATAAAACATTTAGATGTGTCCCTGATCCAACACGGTTCAATTAAAAACCGTAGCTTCCTCATAAGCAAGCATTTATGTTCGTTAGTGACTTAAACACAAAGTGATTAAGTCACACACCTTCAATTCGTCACACCTTGAATTCAGATGTCCTGAAGCAGTTATAGGTAAAGGTTTGATCCCTGTGCCCAGAAGAAACTATGGGATCCGTTTTGATCTTTATCTGCTTTTACTGAAAATGAATGTTAATATTAATTGCTCATATTTTAAGACATATTCATAATCTCTCACAAAGTTTTTTTATATAAAAAGCTGTAAAAGCTAAAGTTAACTGCAGCAGTATAAGTGCAACAATAGAGCAATATCAGCACACTGACAGTAAAGCACAGATGAAATGTTAAACTTGTGATAAGATGGAAAAAAATTATATGAAAAACAAAAATTAAAGGTAGTGGACTATGCCATAATATATAAATGAAATCTTGATAAATGGTACCAATAAATGTATAGAACTGAAAACAAAATCTTTACTTTTCATCCATGTGAGATCGCATTTTCTTAAGCTTCTGCATGATGCTGCTGGTCTCACTTCCAGAAATGGAGAGTGAAGGAGAGGAGGTGCGGACTTCACCAGGAAGTCTCTGTGAGAGCTCAGACCCTGAAGGCTCTGACACTGGCGTCTCCTACAGATGTTACAAGAGACACACAAAGGGAGTTCCTTTATTGCTTTAGGCTCTACTTCTGTAGAGCAAATAATCTGTTCTTCCTTCCCTCTGCTGAGGGTAAGTGAGTACTTACAGGGGGAATGTCTCCCTCTGCACACTTGAGACGCTCCTTCAGTCTAAGTGTTGAGTTTCTCATCCGTTCAATCTCTTCCTGCTGTTTCAGCAACAACTGCCTTTCTTTTCTAGCTGCTCTGTTGGCTTCCTGGAGTCTCCTGATCTCAGCCTGTGAAAACATCATGGTGCATAATAAGATAAAACACTGGCCCCTTATAAGAGAAAGACAGGAGTAATAGCCAAAGCATAATTTTTATCCCAACATACTTGCTCCTGTTGGAGTTTCAGAAGAAGTCCCCTCTGCTTCTTCCTGATTGGTGGCATTTTGTCATCCTCTCCTTTGTCTCTCAGCTTTTTCTTTTGGTGCTCAAGCCAGGCTACTTCTGTCCTCGTCTTTTCCTTAAGCGCTTTCTGCCGTAGATGGAGCAGAGAGCTCTGGTGCTGCAATCTTACCTCTTCATCCCTCATGTACTGACGCACCATTTCCATTGTGAACTGAGAAAAGCTGTCCTGCCCACCAGAAAAGGCTATGTGTGCATCATGAGACTACAGGAGGGCCAAGAGTAGGAAGAAATGTTATTGTTTGTGGTTAAAATAAATTAAAACATGCTCAAACATGCCATTTAGGTTGTAAAAAACAGAATGGTAATTATTTGCAATGATTTTTATTGATAACAGAAGAACAAGAGTTTATATGGATGTCTGCAGCATCTTCTCACCTTGAAGGAATTACATGACCCCGTCTCTGGGACCAACGTCTCATTGAGGCAGACTGCGTCCCCCTCCTTCTGATGGTGCGACTTCTTCTCCATAGTTCCCCGACGATGAGCTTCGGACGGCAGCAGAGAACGGAAAGAGCGCTCCTCTATCTCGTCCTCCGTCATGGACTCATCGAACTTTAGAGAGTACTCAGTGGCCACAGATGTAGTGTCTCCTGATGGACCAGACAAGATTTGTATATTGTACCTTTACTGTTCAATGCCAGAACAATTAAGGGCAACAGTGCTTTTCCGTTGGGGATTTTATGCTGGTGGTAGAGATCCATTAGCTTCTGATTACTAAGTGGATGCGTGAACCTACAGACTGTGCCTGCTGTTCAGTACCTTTCTCGTCCCCTGCAGAGGCAATACTTTCGCTGCAGAGTGAGTCATTTGCTGCTGTTACAACATCCTCCTCAATAGAGCAGCTGGCTGCTTCCGCCTTCATCCTCTCCTCAACTCTCTCATTCTTCTGTTTTCTCTCACCAGACTGTGTGTTCAGCCTTTTTGTGTGATCAGATGGAGCATGTGATGGACTGGTTTGGATGCCTCCATATGGAGATCCACTGAGGATGGAGAATTAAGCAGGTTTAGTGTATTTTGTTGCTTTTTGATGGAGAACTAGAGAAGGAAGGTAATTGGTACCTGATGTTTGGTCTTCTGAAAGATGGAGAGTCAGACTGACTGAGGCCGTTTTGTGAAGCTGAGGGCTCTCCAGACCTGGTCCTGCGGTCTGAAACCTCACTTTTAAATCTAAAATAAAATCCAGAAAGCAAAATGTGTTAGACAAAAACCTATTTACTGCATCAAAGTTAAGTTTGTGAGATGTTTGGAACAATTTTGCAAAAATTGTACAACTTGTTGAACAATTCTTGGAATTATTTACTCAATTTAGAATTTAGTTTAGCCTAGACGTAAGTATAGATGCAGCATGACTTTAAAAGTGCAGTATTTTGTACGGGTGCATCGATTTATTGCAAAGATGACTTATCGGTGCCAATTCCCTTAAATTTGGGAGATCAGTGATCGACCGATACTTACACGTGTAGTTGATCTTATCTACCTCAGCAAAGGTCTAAAAATCAACCACTGCCTCTTTTGCTCTCCCGTAAGACAAATTTGACTGATAGACCGGCCCACCACTTCATGTCTACACGTTCACAGTTAATAATAGTCACCCCACTGTTATCAGTTCAGCGACTTTCTTGCTATATCTAGCAAGATTTCAGAAAAAAAAAAATAATAAAATAAAAAAAACCTGCAAAATCGAAAACAACAGGTCAGACTTTTTAAAGATCAGTAATCGGAGTTTGGTCAGAAACTGTGATCGGTGCACCCCGATCGGTGTATTAAGTGTTTTCCATTTTAAAGCACAATCAAGTAACTAAGTTAACTTAATTTGTTATAAAAATGCTATCTACATATATATAGATTTGATGCGCAGATCCACTAGGTGTTTGCTAATTGCTGCTGGCTAATCTGAAGGAGCTGAGCGGAGGAGTCGCAGGGGAGAACTGCTCTGTAAGGATGAAGCTCAGAAACTTGCAAACTACAACTTTGAGCCCCTCCCCCCCAGGCGTTTTGCACAGCTAAATGGTTGCCATGGGAGATTAAAGGACATCTGAAATATGCATAAAATAATCAAGGTAACACTCTAGGTATGTTTTTAATGAGGAAATAACATTAGAACACGCAAACCTAAAAAAAAGTTGATTTCGCATAATACTGCCACTTTAAACAAGTAATACAAATGTGGAAACGTGTAAAGATCAATATTTTCAGTTGAGGGTTGTGCATGAACTCCAAAGAATGTTGTGGTTTACCTGCTAGAGTCTGCCTTGTCTTGCTGCTTTGTGTAGGAACTACTTAGTTCTTCCTGCTGGACCAACATCGCAGAATCAGTGGCAACAGGTGGGATTATCAAATGCCCCGCAATCTGGGATCGTGCCAGGTCTGTCATCTGACAAGCCAGAGACAAAACGAGATACCAGTCATTAAGTAAACATTCAACTGTTTACACAGTATTCTTCTGTCTCTCCTCTGACTTTTTTTACTCGATCGGACCAATCAGCTTTTGATGAAAAACTGGAGCATAAGATGTTTTCGGACAAAAGAGGAAGGAAGTTACTGCTAACCTCCTTAATGTGTCGGGCAGCATCTGCTGTGTATCGTGCTGCTTCAGTCTGTTGGCTCATCATCTTAGAAGTTGACTCTTGGAGACCTTCCAAAGTTTGCTTTTGTGATGTTGCCAAGTTTTCCTGCAGCTCTAAATGAGCCTAAACAAAAATCACACATGAACATTGCACACACATCAATATAAACATCTACATTTTGGAATTGAAAACATGAAAAACAAGAGTGAATCTTCAAAGAAAATATGTATAATAAAAAAAGGGAGTATTACTCTGGCAACCCTCTGTCTGTTTTCTTCTAGTTGGAGTTTTGTCTCGAGAGCTTCTCTTTCAGTCTTGATCTTCAGCTCATAGAGCTCCTGCTCATGGCGGTGCTGTTTGGCCTAAAGGTTAAAGTTCAAGGAACGGGTACAAGTACAGTAATATTAAAACAAAATGTCTTCAAGGGACAACAGCTTTTTTGTAGCTTTTGTAAGACTTTGATTATTTTACTAAACAAAATAGCTAAATCAAGAGCCAAAAAACCTATTGTATCAAAAATGCCACTGTAATAATGTGTGCAAAATCAAATTAGCAAAAAATGCTTTGTTGGGATTTTTTTCAGCTATCTACATACTAGAATGCTCTGAATACAGCATAGCTGAGTTGAGGCAACAGTCTACAAAGGGCCACTATTTTTATTGATAAAACTATCGTAACGACTATTATCTATACATTAATGATGCAGGTAATTACACAACATAGATTCCCCTCCTTATCTTCTCCAACTAGCAAATGTTCTTCATTACCTTGAGCATTTGGGTCAATGACGCACTCTCCTGTTGTGCCATGGACACACCCATCAGCTTCTCCACGTCTCCCAGCTGCTTGATTGACTCTTCAATGGACTCCAAGTACTGCAGTTCTGCTACCATGCGCTGCTGCAAGACAGCAGGGGAATATTGTAGCTCACCTAGAAGGACAAAGAGACACAAGGTGAGAAATATCTGGTATATTTATTTTTCATTTGGTTGAAAATAAAAATCAATAAAACATTTATGTGCTTTTCATGTACCTGTGGACCATGACTCTGCTCTGCTGGATGTTTTTGGATTATGAGAGCTTCTTCTCACATGCTCACTGAGAGAGTCTGCCGTTAGAGAAGAACTGAGGTCTGGAGAACAGGACGAGGAAACCAGTTTGGGTCTGTGAAAACAACAAATCAAAAATAGGTTATTGCTCATCTGAGGAAACTGTATAAGTAACTTTCAGGTGTTTGATGGCAATTCCTCAACATGAGGTGAATCAATTTTACATTTTTAATCCATAGAGATCTTATAAGAAATAATATAGGAAACAAAAAACAAAACAGTTATATATTTAAAATAATGTTTTCTGTGGCTACACAGCAAATTCAATCATTTTTTTTTTTATTATAGATTTGGATTAAATTTAAAGCACTGCTACATACTTTCTAAATTCGACAGCCAGTCTTTGCAGAAATGATCTGGTTGGCTAAAGCAACTCTGAGGTGAACAGAATGACAGGAATGCCATAAACACATACAGGCACAAAGCAGAGATAAAGGAAACAAGAAAATGTAACAATGTTCCAATGAAAGAATATACCCTGCCTGGCCCAAAAAAAAGTCGCCACCAAAAAATGGTCACACTCTCTAATATTTTGTTGGACAGCCTTTAGCTTTGATTACAGCCCGCATTCGCTGTGGCATTGTTTCAATAAGCTTCTGCAGTGTCACAAGATTTATTTCCATCCAGTGTTGCAATAATCTTTCACCAAGATCTTGTATTGATGATGGGAGAGTCTGACCACTGCGCAAAGCCTTCTCCAGCACATCCAGCACAAGATTCTCAATGGGGTTAAGGTCTGGACTCTGTGGTGGCCAATCCATGTGTGAAAAAGATGTCTCATGCTCCCTGAACCACTCTTTCACAATGTGAGCCCGATGAATCCTGGCATTGTCATCTTGGAATATGCCCGTTCCATTTGGGAAGACAAAATCCATTGATGGAATAACCTGGTCATTCAGTATAGTCAGGTAGTCAGCTGACCTCATTCTTTGGGGACACAATGTTGCTGAACCTAGACCTGACCAACTGCAGCAACCCCAGATCATAGCACTGCCCCCACAGGCTTGTACAGTAGGCACTAGGCATGATGGGTGCATCACTTCACCTGCCTCTCTTCTTACCCTGATGCGCCCATCACTCTGGAACAGGGTAAATCTGGACTCATCAGACCACATGACCCTCTTCCATTCCTCCAGAGTCCAATCTTTATGCTCCCTAGCAAACTGAAGCCTTTTTTTCTGGTTAGCCTTACTGATTAGAGGTTTTCTTACGGCTACACAGCTGTTCAATCCCAACCCCTTGAGTTCCCTTCGCATTGTGCGTGTGGAAATGCTTTTGCGTTCACAATTAAACATACTCCTGAGTTCTGCTGTTGTTTTTCTTCAATTTGATTTGACCAAACGTTTAAGTAATCGCCGATCACGATCATTCAGGATTTTATTCCGACAACATTTCTTCCTGGAAGACGATGGTTCCCCACCATCCTTCCAGTTTTTAATGATGCGTTGGACAGTTCTTAACCCAATTCTAGTAGTTTCTGCAATCTCCTTAGATGTTTTCTCTGCTTGATGTATGCCAATGATTTGACCCTTCTTAAACAGACTAATGTCTTTTCCACGACCACAGGATGTGTCTTTTGCCATGGTTGTTTAAGAAATGAGGAGTTACTCATTGCATCAGCTGGGGTTAAATAACTTGTTGCCAGCTGAAAGATAATCGCCTATGCAGTACTTATCCAATAGGAGGCTTGTACCTATTTGTTTAGTTAAATCCAGGTGGCGACTTTTTTTTTGGCCAGGCAGTGTAACTACAGAAGGATAACTTAATGTTCAAATTGTGATAAAATATAATTAAGTTGAACAAATAATGTTTATTGCTGAGTAATGTGTTAAAGACTGAGAATTGATTCATAAACACATTACTTTTGCTCTTGTTGCTTTAGCATTTTATAAATGATCTTGTTATTTTGCTTTCCAATTACTAATAAAAAATGCATCTTTCATGTGTTTTTCTAGCCTGGCCATTGCCTTCCTGTCCTATTCCGCTCTATTCAAATTTTGCTTCACAGCTTTCACTGATTCACTTAGTTTCCTCCAGTAGATGTTTTACCAGCCCAAACAGCGAACCAAAGGGGAATATGTGAATGATGACACTGATTTTTGGCGCGGTTTTAGAATTGTAGTCAAAAGAGCCCAAGCCTCCCAGAATAAATAGTTTTTCAATGGCCGAGGCTCCAAACCCCCTAGATAAAGCAAAGCACAGAACAAGGGGCTGGTTTTTACCAGGCTAGTGTTCTTCAAAGTTAGATGCAATTTACCATTAACAAATGAAGCCATTTGTAAAAGCAAACATTAGGTATTATGTCTGTGAACATACAAATTATATGCAAAACCTTTTAATCAGAGGCAAATTTAACACCTGATTGTCATAATGTCAGAATCTTGCCAGAATTTAAAGCCTTCACATCATAGGAAATACAGACACACCCCAGAATTCAAAGAATCTGCCACCTGGGTTTCATGGTACCAGTATGAAACCCAGTATCTCTTCATGAAGAGAGATTAAGAGGAAAATTCTCTTTCCCTTTGGCATACCGCCCAACCTGCAAAACAAAGTGGCCACTGTTTGCTACACTTGTGTTGAACTGCTGCTTGCTCGTGTTGCTTGGAGCTAGCTGCTAAACAAACAGGGTGACAGGAGAACACTCACACATCCCTGTTTAAGTGCATTTTAGTAATTAGCCGTGCTTTTGTAAATTTCACTTTGGTGGCAAATAATCTTTACCAAGAAGAGATGGTGGAGAGCCTGGAACAACTTTAAAATCAATTTAACCTGAGTGCACAGAGAAGCCTATTTAAGCTTAGGAAAGTAGAAAAGGAAGTTAAGACTTTTATTTACAACAGCTTGATTTACATATCAAGTTCAAATCTCTAGCAACAATATAGCAGGTTTCCTGACTGACCAGCTGTTACATGTTGAAGCAAACAGTCAAATATTTGTTGTACCTTTGGCTGTTCCCAAACACTATAAATACTTTAAGAAAGTAGAAATATAAGGGAAATTACAAGACCAGTGTTTCTGTCTGTTAACTATCAAAAATTGTTAAGTCTATAGCTGCAGATCTGAATGCAGTTCTTCGATTCTGCCCCAGAACCCTTTTTCTTTGTCACACACACACAAATACAAGCATAAATTCAAGAACAAACACACACAGCTGCATTAAATTGGACTCTACCCTCTTTAGCACAAGGGATCAATACACAACCTTGGTTATTAGATTACACTGTCGCAACAGATCTGGTAGTGTTCACAATTTTTTTAGACTTTTTTAGACATAAAGTAAATATTTTACTTGTACATAAAATTAAAATTACAATTTATTCATGTAATCAATTAATTTTATTGTGAAGCAGCTTGTCACTCTACAGAGCAGCAAAGAATTTTGTATACTTGTAGTGAGGTATTTTAATAAAAATAGATTTAAGAGACCTGACACAACACTTGCATACTTTATCATCTGGACTACCGTATAGACCAAAAGTTTGGACACACCTTTTAATTCAATGAGTTTCCTTTATTTTCATGGCTATTGACATTGTAGATTCACACTGAAGGCATCAAAACAATGAATAACACATGTGGAAATATGCACTAAACAAAAAAGTGTAAAACAACTGAAAATACCCCTTATATTCTAGTTTCTTCAATGTAGCAACCTTTTGCTGTGATTACTGCTTTGCGCACACTCTGCATTTTCTTGATGAGCTTCAAGAGGTAGTCACCTGAAATGGTTTTCACTTCATAGGTGTGCCCTGTCAGGTTAATAAGTGGGATTTCTTGCCTTATAGTCATGAAAATAAAGGAAACCCATTGAATTAGAAAGGTGTGTCCAAACTTTTGGTCTGTACTGTACATCAATGATAAAAAGAAAAATCAAGTAATTTTAAACAACACAGTTCAATCTATATATACGTACATATGGCAATAAGTGGAACTCTATGAGGAAGCTTTATGCATTTAAACTTAAGAATAAAGCAAGAAAGCATTTCAAAATAAATGTTTTCTTTAAACTCAAACTGAAGTTTAGGTTTGTGTATAGTGGTTGAGTTGCTCTAATTCAGCTGAATAAGCATAATTGTTGCTTCTGATGAGCAACATTATCCTTTTTTGAGTCCGCTATTTAGCTATTCCAAACTTTTGAATTTGACTTGTTTACAACATGAAACTAAATTTGAGTAATTTCAGGAACGTCGGCTAATTAGATGACTCCTGCTTTTCAGACGCTGCTGTTACTAGAAGCACTGAGGTCTTATTATACTCTATGGTGGCACAGAGTTCTGGTAGTAGATCATGTTTCAGGTTTACGATGAAGTCAAACTGGTTTTTCCAGCAAATGTTTTCTCAAATGAAATAACGAAGATTCCACTGTTTCCTAAAACGTCTCTTTAAGAGCTTCGAATGATTCTGTCTAATAAAAATACATATATTTGGCACAATACTTTTAAAAATTGTTAATAACCTAGAAGGCTAAATACAATAAAAGCAAACTCATGTTAACACTCAATTTTCATGAATGGCCCACTCCCAAGCCACTGTACAGAACACCTCATAAAGATCAGAATAATACACTGATGAGTCGTACAATGTCTTTCACAGCCATCCATTGTGAATGTGATTATGTGTTTAGCAAGAGGAAGCTGTGTGTTTATCGGGCTGGAGGAAGGTAGTAAGTCTACTACAAAATAAGATGGATGAGTTTTCAAGAACAAAAGGTCTTTTTGAAGAAGCATATGAATGATTTAAGGCGTAGGTTGTACAATAACATATTAAACAAACTGATTTCTTAATTGTAATTTGCATGGGACTTTACCTTTGAGGAGAATAGGCTGAAGGTTCTCCTAATGTGTCAGAATCTGCACTTTTGGCCTGAGCTTGACTCAAACTTCTGTCTGAAGCTCTCTTTTTGTGGTCAGAGGAGAGAGTTTCTGAAAGCGGTGAACTCCTCTGTTCTTCTACAAGAGTTGCGTCACTCTGGTCTGAAATAGTTGCTGTAGATACATAAAACAGTTTATTTTATACCTGCTAACAAGCATTTAAAAATGGGCACAGTGATTAAACACAGCAAAATGTAATTTTTATGCTTTGTTATTAATGCTAAGATAAAATTCTATTTCAATTTCTTTAAGGTTGCCTCAATCCACACCACTTGTTGTTTCAACCCAACTTTTCAAACCCATCTTTTGTGAACCCTCGTTATGGATGACTTTGTAACAAATTTTACAACTAAAAGATAAAACTAAGCTTTAAAAATTCAGCTCAGTTTAATTTGTTGTTAAAACAGATGCTTAAACTTTGCTAATGACATAATAATTGATTTCCAATTTGTTCAAAACAGAAAGAAGCCAAAAAACAATTGTACCTCTTTTACTGGTGGAGTGCCTGGAAAGCGGTGAGGAGTCAGGTGTTGAACCAGGGGAAATGCGCTGTGAGTGACTGGATGAATAAAAAGATTAATGTTAGCAATAAATCACTTCTGTTCTAATATGACTTCAACTTTTGATCAGCTTTTTAATGTGATCATGCTAACACAAAACAGGTAAAACAAAGGAACATTTACCACGACAATTAGGATAGATATCTATATAAATGATCAAATTAAATTATATTTTAAATAAGATGCATATTGTTAATGAATTTATGTCATTACACAAACTCAAACCTGTATGTGGCCAAATGGACACGTCATTTGCAATATAATACGCAACTCGCTATAGCAACCAGGAAACACTTCCTGATACATTTGCAAACACCAAAATACAGAAACAATATATCTAATAATGCTTTTTAGTCTTTAAGCTAAAACTCAAGGAAATATTTATATGTGCAAAGTATTCATTCTTTCCAGCTGTGTGACATGAATGCCACCCAGTGGTCATGCTAAAGACGCCTCAGTTTTTCTGTTACCTGGGTGACTTGGGGCCTCTCTTTAGATGGCTGCTGGTTTTGCTGCTATGTGATGAAACAAAGTCATCCTCGTAGACTGCTGCTTCATCTTGGCTGTTTTCGGAGTGTGAAGAATGAGGAAGTGGAGAATTATTCCCTGAAGCTCTCTCACTCACTAAAATATAAAGTGGAGAAAAGAAGATATCGTGTTACTTCCAACTGTGTGTGTCTCATAAATAAACTGGATTTTACAGTAGAATCATCCTACAATAGAAACCACTGATGGATGAATTTACCTTTAACATGGCCTTGCACATTTTTTGTGAAAATATTGATTACGCTCAGAGGACTTCCTTTGTTCAGCTCTTCCCATGGTGCTTTGCTGCCATTAAGTTGTGTAAAGGGCGGGCTGAGGGCTGTATACTGTGCTGCCTCCCTCTGGAACTCAAACAGACGCTTGTTATGACTTCTTTTACCTGCGCTGTAGTCCTCAGCCTCCAAGTAATCTAAATTACACCCATGGTTACTGGTGTAGTGAGGAAGACTTCCATCTTCCTCAGAAAAACTTCCTTCACTAAGAAGAGGACCCTCACTAATGGAGCCAGCACTTGAATCGTGGAGATCAGTCTGATACGGATACACCAGATTCTCCGGTTTTTTTGTTTTTATTCTTTGTACTAGTTTTTCTGTTCTCTCTTCCATCTCCAAGTCACCAAAAATCCTCCTATCTTCTTGGGTGTAAGTGTTTAAAGTTAACCCATTTACACCAGGAGAACCAGTATGTGGATTTGTCACACTGGTGTGTGTCTTTTCATTTAAGTCGTGCGGATTCCCTGCTCCTGGAAGAACTATGCCAGTATATGAAGTATTAGCTGCATTTGTGAACGCTTTCTGTGCCCTAAAAGAGAAGTCGCTATTTTCTGTAGCATGAGCAACGGTTCCTGTCCAGTGATCAACATCAAGGCTAGAGGTTCTGGGTTGCAAAACGGTATCAACATCCATGGAAGTTGCTGCACCATAGTTGATCCCTTGTCCTGCAAACCTTCGGGCCTCCGTTTCGATACGGTTTGAGAGGGATGTGGCCTTTGCCTTCAGGGCTTCAATACGAGACATTCTGGTCGGGGACAGGAGGTGAGGCGCTGCAGCCGGCTGTTCAGTGTACTTTCTGTTACTAGAGGCTAATGCTGCCTCCAGCCTTAAAAGCTGAGAGAGAAGATGTTCATTAGAAGCTACTTGTACACCGCTGGTGGGTTGAAAAGCTGGATTCAGATGATCAGGCTGAAGCACAGAGGTAAACCCAAGATCATTCCTGCGAGAGATTAGAAAAGAAAGATGGCTCACAAATAATCAGAACAAAAATAAGTGAATCAAACATAACGAAAGAAAACCAGTTCAAACAAATACATTACGACTACTGCTCAATATGAAAATATCTTAAAGTAGAACAAAAATATATACAGTTTTACCAGAGTTTGGGCAGTTTTCTTTTATCAGTATATCTTTCTCTATATCCATACATGTGATATTATTATTTAGTGAAAATAAAATGACTAAAAATTGTTTTTAAATCACATAACAGAAACAGTCAGTCAATAATTTGTGTTCTTTCATGCACCGATTACAGGAGACTGCACATGCTGTTTTCTTTTTCCTTTGATATTAAAAATATTTGTGTTTTAGTCGTTAACCAAAAAAAGCCCTTTCTGTTCAAGTCAATGGTTGATTTTTCTGGGTAGAACCAGCATCACCAGATAAGATATAGAAACTTTGACCTTTGAGTCTTATTTGTGGCTAATTTTATGTCTGAGGCGTTTCTTACTCTACAATGTAAAGGAAGTTCACACTCAGACTAGCAAACATTTTGCAGCTTGTCAGTACCTGAATAATGGCAGTGGCGGCTGCTCATTCAAAGACTTGTCACTGCTTGAGGGGCTTTGTGAAACCCCGATTCTTTTGTTTTCTTTGTCCGACTCTCCTGAAGGCTGGTACATGGGTCTCTGGAAAATAATCATTGTTAGTCACACTTTCACAATTTTTTGTCCTCAAATTAGCTTTGAAATATAAAAAAGAGAAGCTTTCTTATCTGAAAGCCTAATACCATCTGAATGAAAGGTGCAGAATGTTGCTCAGGTGTTGTCTCGTTGAATCGGGCATCCTCCAGAAGCAGTCTGGTGTAGGTCTCCTGCAGTCGCTTTTGAACAGGACCCACAACTGCCTCAGAGGAAAGGGTCGCAGTTCTAACTACTTCTTTTTGTTTCTTGTACAGCTCCTGCAATCTCTGACTTCTTTTTGCTGTCTCCTCTTTTTCTGCTCTCTTCTCTTCTGCCTGTCGCCTCTTTCTCTCCTCTTGTTGTTGTGCAATGTATTGGCGAACTATATCTGCGTCATAGTGCCGCTTCTTGACACTTTTGCTTGTTTTGTCAGTATTGTCAGGCTGGCATGTGGTGGGGCTAGCACTCCGGCAGACCCTGGACCTGGTGTTTGCCACTCCTGTAGATCCCCAAGCAGAGACTGGTGCCCTCGTCCGAGAACCTGACCCTCCTCTTCCTTTTCTACTACCACTGACATCCCGGGATCTTTTACGAGCACGCTCTTCTATTTCAGCTGATTTGCAATCCAGCTGAAGGTCATCAAGAATCCCCTGGATGTCTACTGACAAAACATCTGTCTTCACTCCCCGTGGCATCTTGTTCTGAGCTGAAGAAGAGGGACTGTATGAGGCTGTAGGGCGGCTGCCCATTTGCTCCTGAAAAGCACTGCGAGACCTGTCTGTGCTGTTTGGCCGAGAGCGTCTCCTCTGTTCTGAATGTGGGTCTGAGTGGTGATGGGAAGCTGGTGAAAAATATGAGGAAAAAAAGAAAGAGGTCAGATGTGTAAATGAACAGTGCACAAATTTTCATGTCAGTACATTAACATCCAGAATGATAAACCTACCACAAAAGCAAACAAAATACTGTTTAAATCAGTTTAGTTCTGAGTTTGAATTCAAATATGGGATTAAAAAGTTAGAAGAAAACTTTATTTATTGCTTAGAAATTGAAAATTATTGAAATTTAAACAGTGTTTGATGAAGTCTGCATGGCCTCTATACCTGAGGTCTGAGTACACATCCTATTAGAGTTACGCTCAGTCTCCTTTTGCAGTCACTTTACATTTTATAACTCAGACAAAGCAATGATGTTACTTAGTCACACATTTTTGTCTTGCTTTAAAAATTTCAGTAGTTAAGCTCCTAGTAATGGTATTTTTGTTCACTTTTTACATTTTCATCTTTTGATAACAGAAACTTCAATATAAATAATAAGTAAAACTTGCACATAAAAACACATAATTTCAAAAGTAGATAATGATTAAATCCCATTGAATGCTCAAACAAATGACTAAATTTAAAAAAAAAAAAGATCTGAACAGTAGCACAGATCCAGAAAGGATCAACATAATGAATGAGGCATGGCCAGAGGGTTAACAGGAGCGACTTTAATCTAGGCCAAATTGAACATTCCCATGGACCATCTAATCCAGATAGATTTTTTTAGAGCATGTCTGTGAAGAGCTTTACTGGATTTCACACACACTAGATGACACATGCACTTGGGCAGTCAATAAATATCAATCCATGTATTATTGTGCATTCAACTTGACAAACCAGTCAATCTGTATTTGTTCCGGTCAGTGGAACACACTGCAGACATATTCAAAATAAAATGGAAGGCACAAGCTCAGAGTGTGTGAATGCAACACTAACACCGAGTCAGACCTGAAACAGCTCTGGATTTTTTGCTCATGTCATTTTGGTGAAAACCAGTGCAAAACCTACATAATTTAGTGTAAGTTAAATTCAAAATTTATGTTTAACATAATAAATAATAATATAAAAAGCAAGTTCCCAATATAATAAACAATTGTCAACAGTTAAAACCTTCTCAACCTAAATAGGTTGCAACCAAGAAAAAAGAAAAGTAACAAAAAATATAGAGAAAATAAATTAACTGGCTGGAATCAACTCATGTACGGCTTGGTCAACCCTGACTGGGTTTATACAGATTAGTGAAAGCACCACAGCTGGTGGATATTGTTACAGAGTGAAAAAGATTCTTAATTGTCTACTTTTATTATTAGTGAGGTGCTCACAGAGATAAGAGACAACAGTAAGGCTGAGGAGCTAAGGAAGTACGGCTAAGTTGGTCTGTTCTAACCTTTAAAGATCTGTTATGGAATAAACTGGAATATGAGAAACTTCTGAACTAAGATGAGAAAGCAATACTGTTAATATGAGATACTATTGCAAAAATTATTAGCTTAATTTCCATATCTTATCTTGCTTTAACATTACATGATGTCCCTATCACATTTGGTGCCATCCAGCATCTCAGCCACTAAAAATAAATATTGGCTGTGAGTATTAAGGGTAGTTAGCCTGTCCAGAGGGTCAAATCAATTGGCAGGGCATGAATGGGTGACACCAGAAATATAGTATCCTTATAAATATGGCATCCAAGTAGTCATTTGTCATTGCAATGACGACTTCAATTCGATGTGTCAAGCAGTCCTGGTAGAAAGTATAATGCCAAATGCCAACTTCTTGGTTTAAAATAGTAAAACCCTGTGTTGCAGCATGTCTTCTCCCATATATAACTCAATTCTTAAAATAAGAAATAATGATTGGAAAAAAAATTATATATTCACAAAAAAACATAAGTCGTCTCATGTTATAGTAGCCCTCAAAGAGAAATCTGAGCTGACCTAAAGTATTAAGAGGTCAACGCTTTACCAAGAACAGGGAAAGTTCTGTTTTAAAATACTTAAAGGCATCTGTACTAAAAGGAGGAATAAACTGAGGGCTAACCCAGGGCTCTACGGGGAAAAATGTGACAGAATTTATGACATAAGCGCTCATGCCCAATGCACTCCAAAGTATCTGTATCTGTACTGCAGTGTTTTAATTATCTCAGCCAGTTTGATGCACGACTTTTGACAAGATTGCACTTAACAAAATAGAATTTTACTGATATCCAGATGCAATATGCATGGGAACATTTTTAAAAACAATTACAGCTAGCTAGTTTATTCACAAGGTTTATAAAATACTTAAGCAATAAACCTTCTACCTTTTAGTACAATTAACACAGACATTATTGCTAAGGCCAACAGGAGTTGGATCGTGAAAGAAATTCTGAATTGTTGAAACCACATATACTGTCTGATGTTTGCCTGTAACCACTTCAAACAGCATCTCATGACAGAACATTATGTGCTGGTATGTATAGCGGGTTAACAGTTCATGTTCCTAAGCCCCACCTGTTCGGGTCTGTCTGCCAGCTGGATGGGAACTGTGCTCTTCACTGGGTAGCTTTGGAGCAGGACCTAGTACCATCTTTACCAGTTTTTGGCCCTCACGCCATGATGCAGGACTAATCACTGCAAAAGGAACAACATACACAGTTCAGATGGGAGTGCTGAAAATGGCATTACGATTAAGTAGAATGACACAGGTAAAGGGAAACATGAGTGTATAGTTCTATGAAGATCTTTAGCATTTAAGGTAAAGTGGCTAGAAAAAAACTAAAATAAAACAAAGTTTTTCTTTTATTTTTTTATGTAGAAATTAGATTTGTTAGGTTGCCTTGTTGACAACCTAACACCTTTGTCCTGTCTAAAAGGACTTCCTTTGACATGGTTCACCTGCTCTGACAGATGACTCAATGCATTGCAATGTCTTGTGCACAAAATATTCAGAACAGTTCCAAGTATTCTACATCAAATAACCAAGCAGCTGTTTGAGCCGAGTTGATGAGCCAAGTGAACCTGGCCACAGATCGCAGATGTCTATTTATAGTAGCGTCCCAACATGAATCACAGACCAGTCAGACTTGAGGGACTGCACACATATTTCTGAGCAATCTGTTGGATTTCTTCAAAAGATAACTGGTCAGTTTCGTACTAACATATGTTTATAATTACAAACACAGCAAAGTAACTTTGGTAATAATTTCACTTACTTGAACTTTATGTGGCTAGATTTAACTTGGACCTGACTATTCTTGCTTTAGAACTCCCTTACATGATGTGCTCTGTGTAGCTGCTAAACAAATAGTGAAACTGAGGTGAATAGAAAGACAAGGAATCCCCAAACACGGCGTAGATGACAAGAACAACAGAAGAGATTGTTCACAGCAGGTTTTTACAAACATGACAGCACACTATGCACCCTAACCGCCTGGTCTAACAACATAAGAGAAAAAAAAATAAAAAAAATAAGATTTCTTCCTCTTGAGTGAGACCTTTACAACCAGTAGAAACCAGTTGGATTTCTAGCAGTCTTTGCTCTTTTCTGATATAATAAAAATACGGGGATTTTAAATCACAAATAATCCAATTTTGTCAAACACACACATTAAACATCAAGAGAAGTTGAAATAAGGAGCCAGAATATTGTATGTAATCTATTTCCAACAACTGTCTGTCTTGTTTCCAGCCATGCAGAGGCAGCTGGTGTTTAACCAACAAAGATTTAAAGATTTTCTTTTTTTAATCCTTTAAATGTGAAGCTGTATTCTGAAATGTTCATGTCAATTTGCAAAATCCTCTAGTCTGACAAAAGCTACTCAAGGGAAGCACTTTACTCATGGATTCCAAAATTTTAAGTGCACCAGGGGAAACAAAATTAATAAAAGCAGCAAAAAGAAGAACAAAAACTGATGAAGATGGTAAATAATCACATGTACCCACATAAAATGTTTTGTTGGATCCGGTGGTACATGGCTGAAGCCTGGTTGTGTCTTTGTGTCTCTTGTTGGTTTTAAAGCACATTAATGCATAATAGAAAACAAATCTATGGGGATTAGGGTCATAACTCTGGATCAGTAGAGCAGTATCCCTGGTTAAAATAATGCAGTGCTTGGAAAACTGAATGTAAGACAAATCTAGGTCAGCAGCATAGACCTCAGAGCCCATCGTTTAATCTATGAACTCATCTGATGCGAGTTTCACATTCATGTCCTCAAAAGGGTGAAGT
The DNA here is from genome assembly GCF_003331165.1 of Xiphophorus hellerii. NCBI lineage: Eukaryota > Metazoa > Chordata > Actinopteri > Cyprinodontiformes > Poeciliidae > Xiphophorus > Xiphophorus hellerii. Next base: position 14,621,244 of record NC_045680.1, read on the forward strand.
GCAGAGCAGACTGAGGGATAGCTTTTACCCCGACACAACCAGGATAGTTGAAGACTAAAATAACACATTATCAAGTCAATTCAAAAAATACTTTATTGATCCCAAAGGAAAATTAAATATTGTTATAGCTCATTAATTCACAGAGTTGTACTAAAAGGTCAATGCCCTGACGTATATACTCAAATAGCTGAGTATATTTCAGTATCTCTGTGCATCTGTTATATAGATCCCTCTGATTCCTCCATTTATAGGGTTTTATCGTTTGTTTGTCCATGTTAACATACTGATTTGATCTTTAAGCTTGTTTTTATTTTTGCTTCCTAAAAGTGTTAATACTTTCCCTAAAGGTATTTCAAAAGCACTCAGACCACTTCTATGTAAAGTGCAAACTGGCACTCCATGTTTTTATAAGTTGGCATGTGGCAGGACTCATTTTATAGACATTAATGGAAGTCTGTTTTGGATTCAGCAAAAGTTCACCTAAAATGTTTCTAACAAGAAATGAATGCCAGAATAGAAGAGAAGCATAAAGCAGAAGTCTGGTGGCTTTCCATTTTTTATCAATTAAATGGAGATTCAGCACTGTGTTAGCCTACATACTGAACAGTAAAGAGAACTATACCTGGTTTAAAATTCTGCTCAGATACCAGAGCAACTTTTTGGACCTTCCTGACTGGTTTGGATGGCCTCTTCTCCTTGGACCGTTCTGTTCTCTGATGCTGATGCCTGAATTTGCTGCTCTCTATACAGAAAGGACAAATAAAGAAAATACCCAACTGACTGAATAAAACAGAATTTCTTATTTTGCATACTATTTGTGTACAAAAAACACCACAACATTTCCAGCTAGGCATAATCAGATAACTTGTACTAAGGTATAGTAAGGTTATTTAAAAAAAAAAAGACAACATTTTCAAAGTCACAAACATTTCTAGTCACAATGATCCCATAATTTAAAAGCCTTTAACTGAATGAGATGTTAATGAAACCACTGAAGAGGGACGTTTTCTTTACCTGTATGGTACACAGAATAACTTGTGCTGTTCTGCATGTAAGCAAGCTAAGAAATATTTGGCTATTAAGAATGTGAAAACAAAAGCAGATTGTGTAAATACCATGATGACACAGTAAAATAATGGTATTTCGACATAAGATTCAGATTCTCATGCCATCTTGTGCCTGTTCTGACACTTATATTTTTTCTTTTATAAAACTCTAACATTCAGAGGCGTTTCAAAATTAAGAAAATCATATGCAATCATTGATTTAATAGATTTGTTCATCTCAAATATATTAAAAAACCCCACAGAATCTTAATCAAAACACAAAAACAACAAAGTTGCAAACCTGTCCAATTAATCAAGACTAAGTTTTTGGGGTCTTGACTGTTATAGTAAGGTGTACTAAAACACTGAGTGGCCTTGTAAATATATTTACCAGAAAATTGGTGTGATATGTCTCTGTAAACTTTTCTGTTGAGGTTAGAGAATTCCTCCTCTTTCCAAACTTTACCATCAGGAATTTTGACCTTTGTCTCTGCACTGTTGAAACCTGTGGATTATAAAAAAGAAATACATTGCAAAACTTTACTTGTTACTGAAAAGTACAAACATTATTCTAATGTAGGCAGTCAAAACATAAAAGCTTAAGGAATGAGAAAAATGCATTTATTAAAATACCTTTGTATATAGGCGCTGGCGGTGCTGCTGTGACTTTCCGTATCTTTGCTGCTGGCATGCTGCTTGAACCAACATTGTCACCCTCAACAAACGCAACAATGGGCTTTTCAAGACAACTCTTAGACTTTTCCTTGTCTGCTGTCTCCTCTAAATGTTGCCTCTGTCGTCGAATGCGCTCCTTTAGTTTTTCTAATTTATCATCTGGCTGATGTCGTCTCAGGTTTTCCAACCGTTGGGTAACTGAGCCCGGACTTGAGGAAGGAGTGCTCTCCCCTTGGCGTGAAGAGCTGGGCGTCCGAGCAAAACTCTTTGATTCACGACTATCCATGACAAGTTGTGCTTTGTGCTCTGTCTTCAGGCTGTCCAAGACCGGCTGGTCATTGAGGTAGCGCACCTCAGCACTCTCCAGTGCAGAGGAGTGTATGCTGTCCAAGTCCCCGTCAGTCTGCTTGTCCCTGGTGTCTCTCTGGTAGATCAGCTGGCTGGGCAGAGGATCTGAGCTAGGCAGAGAGGATGTGTATGAAGACCCTGGCACGGACTGCAGATTGTAGGCCTCCAGCTGAGAAAAGGGATGTGAAGGCGGGGTGGCCTCTCTGGACGTACACCAGATTACATGGGATCAAGAAGAGAAACAAGATTTAGTTTTAATTTACAGCTCAGTGAACTTACAAATGAAACAGAGTTTGAAATTATTTCAGTGTGTAGGAGAGAATCTCAGCACTTAAAATATGCAGGAATAAAATTTAATTTGAAAAAACATCAAATTTAAACTGTCAGAGTTTTGTGAAAGAAAATACATTTCCCATTGAACACTGAAGATTAAGGCCATGAATGTCCTTGAGAACTCAATAAAAAACCTTTACAAGTTATCAGAGTTTGCTTCATCTTATATTTGAAAATAATCACACAAAAATGCTTTTCACATACAGTCACCCAATCACATGAACCATTTTCCAAATGTACCCTATTTTTTCACATCCAAATAAAACATCAGCTGATTAATAGGTTTGGCTACATTGCTACAGGCATCTACTTAAGATCTGTTTTACTTTGCACAAGTTATGTAACATTTGGCAAGTGAATCATTACCGCTAAGTTCAACTTAGAACGAGCTGTATGCTTTATTGCTGTTACACTTCACTGACATACAGCTTTACTTTTCTCCATCAGTCAAAACTAATGGGAAAAACTAACAGCAAGTTGTTGTAACTACCTTGCTGTTAACTACAGCAAGTTCCCTGTTAACTTGCTGTAGTAAACAGGGAAACAATGTTTTCAAACAGCATACTTCATGGACAAGAGGGAGTGCTCAAACTTCATGTTTAGCTATAGCTTTTAAAAGTTGTGTGACACAAATGTTCTGCAGGTGTGTAGATTTAAAACATCAATCCTTTGGTACAGGTGCCCCCTGAATCGACAGGAGGGTACTGAAAATGTCTGGCATGCATAAATGTACTGCTGCTTTCCTAGTTTGAAAATATGTCACATTTACTAAAGCCATTTTCACCACCATTAAACTTAAAGTCAATGTGAAATCAGGGGAAACTATTAAGATATTTAACATTAGTCAACACCAAACTCAAATACAGCAATGTAACAGTAATTCAGCCAATAATTGTTGTTAAATCCCTTTAGCTTACCTGTATGAGGCCAGAGGTTCTCTGAACTCCACATTGCTGTTCTTTCGTACATTGCTGTCCTGAGTGGCGTTTCTCAAAGGGCTGCGTGAGCTGCTCTTCGCTGGACTCTGCTGATTTCCACCTCTGGGTTTTGAAGTCCCTCTAGATTCATCACCTTGTTGCCCATCTATCAAGAAAAAAGGTTGGAACAAGTAATCACAACTCTAAAAACCACATGTGTCAGAATGCAGCTGATACATTTTGAAGTAACTCACCCCTGCTGCGAGATGAACTTGATGTTTTCTTCTTGGGGGAGATGGGGATGGAGTCCAGAAGAGCAGCAGTTCCTGGAGTGGCCTCCAAGCGATTTTCTATATGCCGCAGCTACAAAATAGAAGCAGGTAGGAAACACTGTAGTCCAAGGCAACAGCGACACTTAATGAATAAATGACAAACAAATATCACTGTCATGTTTACTTACAGCAGCTTTGGATTGGGCCAAAGTTTTCCATGCAGTTGTCAGCTCTGAAAAACATTTTTTTTTAAATCCCAATGACAAACAGATCAAATATTACTGTAGAACTACTAACATAAATTACATTTACAATTCCCAAACACACCTGTGCCAATATTGTGATCAGTAAGCAGTTGAGCAGATCTTGTATGGGGTACTTCAGTCCTCCTGCTGCTCCTCATCTCTCCCACTCACCTGCAGTCAATAGTAACACTTCTTAAAAAGTTACAAATTCAATTTATTTAGTAGATTTTATTAAATTTCTTTTTTTTAAAAAACAGTAACTGAAATCATGACACAATAGACAAAATATGTATGCTTGGCTTCAAGACAGACAGCCTTATAAACTCTTTACAAAATAAAGTCAAATAAAACAACAAAAAACACAAAATTTAAAAAAATAATTAAAATAAAAAAGAGCACTCCCAGTGGATGAAAGCAAGCATCAGCAAAGCTGTGCTTACTGAAAACACCTGAACAGCTGGGTCAGATGACCAGTCCAACCCAAGTACTGTTTTTAATCACATAATAGATACCCATTACTTAGCTCTAATTAGGGAACCTCTTTTACATAAAATAATGACAATATTGTGTTGACAAATTTGTAAATATAATCCTTCCCCGTCACAACTCTCTAATAAAGTTACTACTTGTTAGTTTATTGTGAATCCATTAAACTACCCAGAGTCATGTGATTTCTTTTATAAGTCATGCCTTTTACTCATACCAATCAAGTGACACAGCCAAGAGGTGAAACCAGTGGAAGAAAAACAACTACTTTTTGTCTCTGCAACAGCTTTTTCTTTTAAGATGTGGGATATGACCAAACAAAAACCAATAGGTACATTCACTAGAACTGAAGTACTCATGTTCCTTGAAATATTAAAACTGACCAACACTGACTCATTTTGGCAAAGATATGAACTGAAAGTGCATACGTCTGCATTGTCTAACACTTCTTGTTGAGCAACTAAAACAACCATCCTGGTTGCTTCAAGAATAAATGCAGTAAATTTTTTTCTTAGAGTTAGATAACAATTACTATGAAATGGCAAATGTCTATGACTTCATCAAACGTCTAGAGTTTCTTTTAGGAAAAGTCTTGTATGCGATGCTAACTTGTCCGACCATTTACAGCTTATTAAGTAGACGAAGTGAATAAAGGAGGTGAATCCTTTAAATGCATAGGCAGAAGGGAAATACAAGTTCTGTATTTTATTAAAACCTTTTACACATGCTACACATTCTATTAATGTGGTGGAAATTCAGGGTGTCTGTGTCAAATGTAAACCACTCTTCTCCTAACTGTTACAACTAAGGCCAAACATAGTAACGTATATGTATTACTTTCAGTGTAATACACGAGGCAACACCAACACTTTAATCCACAAGACTATCTTTAACAACTCCAATCTACTGCTTTGTTTGATACAACTGAATGTTGTGTCAAATGATGTACTATTTTTTTAAATAATATTTCATATGCTAATATACTGTGGCAAACCGTTATGAGAAATATGCAACTCAGTCCAAGCAATAGTTATAGCTCTCACATTTGGATAGACATGAACATAGAGAAAACTGTTGCAATCTAACTGCAAACCACAAATGGCATAATATGCAAAACACAACTTCACCCAAGCCTATTTAGAGGAACTACAGGTTGGGGTTTCCTTTTTACAGGAAGAGTAACCATTGTTTTCATTTTAATGTTAATAACTATTACTGTGCACCTATAAAATCAACAGAAAATTCATTCACAACATGGTACACTTATTTTACTTAATTCAAATGTATTTAGCAAAACACAAACAGCCAAAACATGTGAATTGCTCGTTACATTAAAAACGGCCCATTTTAAAACAACATTAAAAGCTAAACTTAGTGGGGGAAATGCTTCTTGATTTAATCTACAGGTCAGTATCTAAAATTTATTAAGGGAATAGTTAAGAACTAACAAAGAGTCGGGTTTGAATACATTGTCATTTAAACAGATTCACTTTCAGCAATTCTTTCTTTTAAAAATGCATTCGAGATGTTCTAATAAATTGCTGCACGTATGAAAAACTAAGACAAAACGGTAACTACTGCTCAGCTGGCTGCGGACTTCAATTGGCATAAATTCAATCCAGGCAATAGTCGGTGCCGCAAACTCGAAAGAGTTTCGCTAGGTGGCAGGAAAATCATTAACATAGCCTAGCAACTTATTTGTCAACACTTAAAACACATACCTTTAGGAGGACGACCCGGTGTGTCTAATTGTCCACATTTACGCCGATGAACTCATAATACGAAACTCCTAAAATCTCCACAGTTCTCTTTTGATTTCCTTTAGCGATCTGTCTGCTACCGTTAGCGTTAGCCAGCTAACGTTAGCTAGTCAACTAGCCAAAAGCTACACCAACTAAACTATCAACTTTTTCCAGCGACATATATCCATTATTTCAACTTTCTTTAGAAAAAGCCATCGTATCCAAAGCAGCTGTGGAGTTTCCTTAAAGAAATATGCCGTCTTGTCTTTCAGAGGTCGCCTTTCCCGGGTTACTATGTTGATGTTTTTCAACGGTGAAACTAGTATCCAGGACGGGTAGGTAACCGACACCGAAATAGCGCGATAGTTGGCCTGCGTCACTTGTGACACTCCCCTTCTGCAAACACGAAATTAACAGCAAAGTTTGGTCAGATTTCTCAGTTAGTTTAGTTGGTTAGTTATATTTTTAAAATATTTTATTAGATAACTTTAATAATTGTTTTTATTATAAAATTTTTCAGATATTTATTTTAGTAATTTGCGTAGATAAATTTATTAAAGCGTGTGATCTACACATTTACGGTTTAGTTGAAATGACACAAGTGTGAAAGAAGCTATAAGATTGGTAAAACACTAATGTAAAACACATTTACCCCACGCTCATGAGCAACAACGTAAGAACGACCTTTTAGGATTTACTACCCTCTTGTGGTCACAATTAGTATTGCATAGAAAAATACCACAGATGTGTGGACACATAGAAGCCTGCACGGCATTAGTTTGTTTGTTTCCTGACAATCATCGCATTAGCTAAAATCTGCTTAATTTATGCAGTTTTCAACGCAACAGTTTCCTTTTTTATTTTCCCATTGATCCGAACGTAGTTATTTACATAGCTTAGATTAGTCTTAATGGATATAAATGTGCACGCTGAAAAAAAAAATAGTTTTTGTTTTTTTTGGCAGCATGTGCGCTCAGTGTTCACAGGTGAGTCATAAATATATAAACCGCAGTGCAGCAGTCCGTTATGAAGGCAGACCCTCAGGTTTCCAGGTTATGGATCCCTGTTGAACCATGCAGAAGGCAACAAGTAGGTTTTTTGTGTGATGTTTTATTGTGAAACAGCAAAAACGCTTCAGCCTGTAGCCTGGATTATATCACAACCTTTGGGTTTAAATTTGATTTAATTGTAAGCTATAGTGTTCCTTTTAAAAATGGTGCTGTTAAATAGGCAAGTCATAATTTTTCTCCGATTCTAATAACCTGCTATAACCCCGACTCCCCCTACTCTCCTCCCTCATTCTCTCTCTTTGCCTCTAAGGACTCGAAGAGGAAATACTACAGCGGAGCTGGTCGTTTCTACAAGCACATTTTCATTTATTTTGTGGACAGAGGACAGGAATGGACAGTTGTTGCTTTTTAGGTAAGACATTCTGCCTTTCTAATGAAATTAAATAGTTAGTTATAAATATTTTTGCAGTTTAGCAACTGCACACAACTAAAATGTTATTATTATTATTATTATTATTATTGAAGAGGGAAGGGGTAGGGAAAGAAATTCTTGTTTCGTATTAACACTTTTTGTTTTTTGTTAACACTTCAGATCATTCAGAAATTAAGACTTTACTCACATTTTCTTACTGCATTCTTATTGTGCAAAACATGTTCAGACATTGAACGTACATAAGTCATTCTTCACTGCATCTTTTAGGTCTTTATAGTCTGAATTATACTCAAAGTGACAGAGCTGGTCGGCACTGTTTGAGCTCTGCAAAATCATCCTTCGGACAGGAGATTCTGATTGTTAAGTGTGAGCTTCACAGAGAGTTTTTTTCAGTGTTTGTCTGACTGGCTGTCAATGAAATAACATCATTTCCAGATTTCCTGTTTATTATCATGGTCTGAGTTTAAATAAATTGGGTGTTTTCACAATTGTCTTAAAAAAACAATCCAAACCAGATGAACTAATTACCCACACATCTATTTTTTAAAGTAAAACAGTCAACAAGAGACCATTTTGAGAGTGTCTGTGATTCAGATGTCAAGATAGGGAAGGAAAACAGTGGCTTTCCAGATGATTTTGTCACCTCACATCTTTTTTTCTCATCTCCCCTGTAGGATAATGGGTTTTGACTAGAATTAATCAAGTGATCTTTTTTTTTTTTGCAAAGAGAAAATGGATCTTGGCTTTGATCGATTCCCTTTTCTGGATTGCCTTGTTAATTATTTAATCATATGAACACTTACCAGTTACCACCCCCGGTGTCTTTATTTCCTGTTTTATTAATCGTTTCTTGTTGAGTGTCTGATTGGCCAGACTAAATAACACCATTCTCCCTGACAGGGGTGTAAATTGCTTTTCATGGTGTATAAATTAATGCAGCAGTTCAGCTGAAGAGTGAACTGCAGTGTACTTCTTAAAGCCCATTTTAAGAACAGATTCTATGTTCGTTGACTGTGCTGTGTTCAATGCCAGAAAAAGATTGTGATCAATTGCTCTCAAATACTATTTATCATTTCACATTGCAAACACATTCCTAACCCTTGAACTTTGTTACATGTTGTCACATTACAAACTCAAACTTCAATGTATTTCTTAATGTGACAAACCAACACAAAGTACCACATAACTCTATAAAATGGGAACAAACAACAGAAGCATGTTTTTTTGACATAGACATGCATTTACCATCCTCCTTCAATGTGTGAATGTTTGTGAGGTTTGTTAGAAAACACTAGTGGACAAACAGCTTAATGGAGCCCAAAGCCAGACAGGTAAGGGAGAAATCTGTGAATGGGTTTAAATCAGAGTTGTGTTGTAAAACAATATTCCAGGCTTTCATCATAGAACTCTGTTAAATCCATCATTAGAAAAATGAAAAGCAAACCTACAAAAACATGGCGGACTATCTAACAAACAGGCAGAGTGAAAAGAACCTTACTCTACTGGTGCTTTGCTTTTCTTTGACAGGTATAGGGACACTGGTCAGACAGCATGGGAAGGTAGAGGGAACTAATACATACAAATCTGCCTCTGGGAACCATCAATCACGTGGCAATGATAGACCAGGAGTGGCTATCAGAGAGATAGAGATAAGTGTTAGATGGAAAGATGGAAATAGTACTTTAACGAGCTGATGAATAAGAAAAAAATATAAAGAATGTAGAGTAGAAGTACTTGCTGTGGATTGGGAATTAGTAAGGATGACATTTTCTAGTTCCATTTTTTAAGAACAAGGGGGATGGATAGGATCAGGGACACCTCACGTTTTATGCTTTGGAGATAAAGTCAGACAGACCTGGCTGAAATGGTTTGGGCATGCTCAGAAGAGAAACAGTGATAATATCAGTATAATAATGTTGGAGCCACAGGACAGGAGGCAAAGAGGAAGACCAAAAAGTAGATTTATCGATGTAGTGAAGGCGTATATGAAATTAGGTGGTGTAAGGGTAGAGGATATATTGGTATATCGGCATGACAGAGCCTACAAAGTTATAAACTCTTTCTAATTATTTGTTTTGTAAACAGTGTTTCTCATAGGGTTAGATTCATATAAAAATAATCAACAGTAATACCTTCACTCACCTTAAAAATAATCAAGTTTTTGAAACATTTCATTCATTCAGCCTTGGTGAAGTTATGAGATTCAGTCTGCTCTTGTTGAAAACAGGATTTGGTCTCTTTTATGTTGGATGATGACTAATTCCTGCATATTTTTTTCAGTCTTCTCCAGTATGAAGTTATTGTTGAACAGACAACCATCAGTCTTGCAAACACTTGAATTTTGCAAGTGGATAGATCATAACAAAAAACATTTCTCATTTCTCTGAATGTGGTTGCCTTGGGCATCAAGAACACAACCTTTAAGAGGAAAACCAAAAATAGTAGGGAAAACCAAAAGTAAACAAACAAAAACTCTTGCTGCAGGTATAGTGTGTGGTGCAAGCTGTAAAATATGATTTATGTGTGGTGTATTGACTGCCATGTGACAGCTGAAGGACCCAGTTACTTGCAGCTTAAGTTTACCTTGAGTGCTGGGTTTTCTTATAATCCCATACAGACAAAGCCTGATGAAAGAGATAGGATGTCAAATCTTTATCGGTATTCTAGCTTACCAGATTTCTGGACATAATTCAGACTTCATAAAAAAATTGACACATACAAGGCAGCAATCCGTTGCTGTAAAATATTTGAGATAAATTTTAATACGTGAAATGCAAAAAAAATATCTAAATTAAAAAATTGACAAATTAGGGAAATTTTTGTCTTACATCATCCTCAGTTATGGATATTTGTTAGAACATTTTTCCACTAAAATTTGAAAAAAGTCAAACAATTTTTTTTCAGTTTTTGACAAAAAGCGACATTATAAAAATATTATTTTAACAAAGCCATGAGTTGCACAGTTATTGGTGCCTGCCTGGCCAACAATAATGTATCCCCTTTTGCCAACAGGACAGTTTCTTATAACATAGTGTAATGTTGGAGCATGCAAAGAGTAATATTTTCCACTATTTCTTTTGGCACAAACTCTCTACATCCAGACCTTGGGTTTTTTCAGATGCTTTTCCCCTCACCAGCTCACTCCACATGATTTTTATAGTTTCTAAATCAAGGCGCTATCATCACATAGGAAAAACGTTGATTTTTCATCAAATGAATTTGATGTGGCCATAGGTTTTGGACCATTATTCAGTCGAAATTTCCAATGTCAACCCATTTTCAGCTAAATTGCAGAAGGCAGAAGATTTTTATTTAAAATCTCTTGTTGTTTCCACTCTAACAAGGTTCGTAAGACTGTTGGAGAAAAAACAAACCAAAGTCATCACAGATTATTCACCACACAATCAGCTGGATTGAATCGGTCCCTTTTCTGTTTCATACTAGAACCACCTGAAGTATTTGGTTGTCATTTGACTAAAATACACATTTATCTAGTAGGATTTAGTAAAGTTTAGCGAACTTGACATGTTTATTTGTGATGAAAGGACAGAGCAGGCTTGTTCATGTCTCCCAAACAACCTTTGGGCAAGCAGTATCTAATGGTTGTTATGGATACGTGTGACCCCTGCCATTTCATTTTCTCTCAGTCTGAGCATTTTAAGACTTTTTAAGCATTTTTAGTTAAAGCAAGATTAATTGGAGCATGAAAAAGAAATACTGGCTTTTATTCATTTAAATGTTTTATCAAATGTAGCAAACATATAAATCCAGTAAATTCAAAACCATACAGTGTAATCTTCCAGCTGACTTTGTCCTAAGATGTGCCGTAAAAGAAGAGTCTAAGAACTCAATTTGAAATAAATCCACATTCCCCAGTATGTTTGCTGTCAAACACTTTGATCTATTCAAACTCATGGTCGCTCACTGTTTACTGCACAATACTTACATAATGATGGTATGAAAATTTAATGAAGCCTGCAGGAATATGGGGTTGTTGCTTCTGCAGAATAATATCACAGCACTGGAATAAAGCTATCAAACAAATAAAAATATTATAGCATTAATAGGATGTGGTAAATGAATTATATATTCAATGTTCAGTTCCCCACAAGGGTGGAGCAAGTGTTAAAACATCTGAATGAAAAGCTCTGTGGAGGGTTTTTCACAGCATTTGCTAAACATAAAATAGAAAATAATTGTGACAAAATTGTACAAGTTATTTAAAGATAAATGCAAGATATAAAGGAAATATCTTTGCAATTTGCAGAAATTATTAAAGGTGACACAAATAGGGCCCTTCAGGGAAAATTCAGTATGTCTGTCATTAAAACCATCTGATTATTTTAAGATACAAAGGAAGGAAATTAATGATTAAAAGATAACAATAGCAACAGGAATGTGACGGTGGGTGGAACGAACCGAAGTCTCAACCATAACATTTCATCATTTGCATATTTTGCTGCATCTGTCTGTTTATTAAAATGCAAACATAGAGGGTTATTGAAAGCTGTAAATTTATTATATAGATTCTGGCACCGCTTAATGCACTCCATATAACACAGTTGAGTAATATCAAGTGATTGTATTTTACAGAGAGTTACTGCTCAGCGTCTGGGGGCCTTAGCTAAGCAAGGGAAAATTAGACTTCTGCATCTGCTCACTGTTTTAATGTAGCCTTCGCAGTTTCTAGTCTGCAACAGTCAATTTTTGTTACTATTGACCTAAATGTTCATTCGGTCCCTTTGTTGGGCAAAACAAGGTTGTAAAATGACAAACCCATACAGAAAATCGCTAAATCTGTTAGAGCAAAGGTTAAAACTTTGACACGACTGAGGTTTTGGTGTATCTCAAAGAATTTAAACATCATCAAACACTCTATTTTTTCATTGATTCAAAAAGTAAAACAAATATACAGATAAATTGATATATATCTTAAGTATCTATGTTAGTTAATTTGGGTGATTATGGTTTACAGCTAAAAATAAAACACCCAAATTCAGTGCGCGATTGGCCAGAAAGTCTGTCTGATGTAAACCCCACTGAGAATCTGTAGGTTATTATCAAGAGGAAGCTGACAGGCAGCAGAGTCAACAACGCAAATGAGCTGAAAGAAGCTATTAAAGCAATAAGTCCTTCTTTAAAATCTAAGCAGCGCCACCGCCTGATCTCTTCATGTCACTCTGCACTGATGCTGTAATTCATGCATGAAAAAGGCCAAGCTCTGACAGCAGATACAGTGTAGTTTATGGAAATTTCAAATTGTTTTATTTGTATTGGTTGGATTTCATAATGTGAGACTGAATGTATTAATTAACAAAAAGAGACCATTTTATTTGTACAATGTCTAGAATAAATTTTTTTTAATTAAAGTGCAGAAATTAACTACAGTATTCTAATGAACAGAAAAGTTTCTCCTGTTTCTCTTCTTTATTGTTAGCTATGTGCAAAACATTAAACTGGCTGACAAATAGAAAAGAAGATATTATTTTCAGTTGATAAGAATTTTTACTCTGCCTTTATTGCCTTTTGCTCCCATTTTAACATTTCCAGACATCATCAGACTGTATTTTTCATCACTGCTGGAGATTAACTTGCCATCTTTAGTATGAGAGATATTTCCTTGACTTCCCTCCTAGAATATTAAAGTTGAACCTCAGGGGTTTCCTGAATCTATTTGACTTCTCTAAAAACAACGTTGTTATTTTCAGCAGGCTGAAATTTCACACCTGACTTGTCTTCAAACACATTATCCATTAGCTTCAGGTGACATAACCCCTCCTGACACGTGTTTGGCCACTCACCAGGTTGCCATCCAGGCTGTGCGGCGGATGGCTGCAGTATGATGTGTAATTAGGCAGTCATGCGGTCTGTTAGTAAGGCCCCAGCAGGTGCGAGGAGGTGCTTTCGCCTGCCTCAGCCTCGTTTTCACTCCTCGTTATTAACTTTGCAAACACCTGGCTGTCCAGCGAAGAGTGTGAAATAGCATTTGGCTCCTGCAATCCAGTGATCCAATTTAAATGAAGACCCATATTCTTTGTTTCTTTTCATTTGACTCAAAGCGATTCAGAGGAGTTGCCGCAAAGCTGTGGGTTTGATGTTTATGAGTAATTCCAGGTAATGGTAGAGAAAGCTTGGAAAGCAACCGGGGCTAATCAGCAAACGGCCTCTTAAAAGCTAATGAGGAGAATTAGAACAAACCATTGTCGACCTTCTTGACTGTATGATTCTGATAATTGTGAGGAGCAGCCACAGGAGAGTGTGGGGGTCTTGATGTCTGACTCTGAGAAGGACTTTTACGAAGCTTTGAGGTTGTTTTGTGTTTTCAGAGTGCTGGCTTCTGTAATAAATGCCCAGAAAGTAGCCACATTAGTGCACAGATAACTCACATCAATGTCAGATCATACAAATTACCTTTTATTCTACCTCATTTACCTCATAGTCTATTTTTTTTTTCATTTCAATCTTTATAAACCCTTGGAATGGCAGGTTTGGCATTTTATTAAATGAGCCATCAGCAGATTTATACACCACACTTTAAAATGTTCAAGAAGCAGGAACGTGAATTCTGTGTAAAAAGGTCACTGGATTCATCCAACCAGTATTTCTGAAGTCAAATAAGATATAAAATGTTAGACTACCCTAGGTAAAAGTTGAGTGTAAATATGAGCAGCAGCTAATCCATTTAGATTGTTAAAAAGTATTTTCTCCCTTACAGTTATTAAATTATTTTCTTTTTTTGTTGCACTTACGTGTCTTAGATTATCAAACCAATTTATTATCAGACACACATAAGCTTTATAAATACATTATTATTTTACATCTTCTAACCCCCCTTAACCTAATAAATGGTTGTGCCACCCTTTGCAGCAACATCCATCATCAAGCATTTGTGATGACTTTGCCAGTCATGAACTCATTAATGTCACTGTGGAGGAAATTAGAGTGGTTGCCACATTGGAGGGTTTTCGAGCATGAATGGTCTGTATATACAGTATATCATTATCACTGTCGCTTTATTATTGTCCACATTAGGAATTTTCTTTGTGTAGCCAGGTGGAATACATAAAAACCATTAACATCAGTGGAAAACGTTAGTAAGGAAAACGTCAGAGAGAAAAAATACTATACAAATACCAATTAAACATGGTAAGACTGAAATGATAAAGCAATCACATTTCAAATTTATCTGCATAAATTAATAAAATGAGGAAAGTTTTAATGATTGAATCATTTTGCAAGGCGCTGAGGTTCCAACTAACAGAAGCTTCCTGAGCTTCTGTTAGCAATAAAAAGGATTGACTACAGCAATTCAATCTAATTTATGTGCCGAATTTGACTTGGTATTTAAAAATTGTAATTTATGGATGTTTTTGAGCTATCCAGAGGTGGACTTGCTGGTGGGCTTTGGATGTTGTGCCACATACTAGCTGATGGCCATGAATGGATGTTCAGGCACTTTTCCTCAGGACTTTCTGGTAGAAAGGAGAACTCATAGCTTCATTAGTTATGGCAACACATCCTGGTCTTGGAAACCATTAGAGCCACAGTTCACCACCAGGAATGATCTTCATTTTATGAAATTCTGTGTAACAGGACAAACAAATTCTCAAACGTTCCAATTCTTGTCGTCGGTACACTGAAAATTTTCCCTAAAGTCTTGGGAATCATCCCATCAATGCCATATTTACCTAGTTTCTTTCTCATTGTTGAATCATGATGGCTGACCTCAACAAAGGACAGAAAAGCCTGTTGTGCCTTAAAAGCTGCTCTGGGTTCTTTTGAGAAGAGTCCTCAATGACATCTGGGAGTAATTTTACTAGACCGCCCACATGGAAAGTCTCACCACTCTGACATGTTTCTACATTTGTTGAGAATGACTCTGACTGTGGTCCATAAAGTTTCAAAGCCTCAAAAATAAGATTGTAACGTTTTCCAGGCTGATAGACAATGATGACTTTCCCTTTTTGAAGTTCTTCTGATCGGGATATGACATTTTGCTTTTTCCACAATTTTTTGCTTACGTCATTCTATCAGAAGATTTCTGCTTAATTTTTCAGATCTAGTTGTTATCAGGTCTGGATATTGCTTATAAAATTTAACCAAATAAGAAGAGGTTAATCACAGAACATGTATTTCCTTAGGCTGCCTTGTTTTGTTATCAGTATGTCTTTGATTATCTGAAACAGCTACGTCAGACAAACACACAAAAAGCAAATAACAGATTAAGTTCATCCACTCATCTTTTTTTCCTGCATCATGTTGTTCAAACTCTGTGAAGGTTCACTGAGCAATCCCTGGCCAGGAAGCAGGATATTCCCCCCAAAAGTTTGTCAGTCTACAGCAGGGTCACTCAGGAAGATCAACTGTGTATGCACACACATGCGCACGCCCATGCCTGCCCACCCACGCACGCAAACACGCACAAACACGCACACACAGGGACAATTTAGATTTAGTCCCAGATGTTATTAAACCAAGGGGGGGGAATTGCTTGGCAACAGTGCTCTATGCAGTCTAAAAGTAATACAATTAAATGAAATTAAAAACACACACATAAGGCGCGGAGAAATATTGACGATAATAGTAAAATAATATTTAAGAACAATTAAATTATTTGGAAAAAATATTAAAAAGTTTAGCTTAAGCAGATGTGATCAGACCCTTTGCAGTCAGCCTTGCATGTTTGGGGAGAAAAAGACAAAGTTGTTCAACTTTGACTTAATAATGACTCTAAAAGATCAATTAAATAAGGTCCAGATGACATATCAATATGAAATTATATTACTGGTTTGTAACACAGTTGTCTCATCTTCTCTTTGGGTCACATCTGAATGCCACAACTTCAGCATCTAGGCATTTGCCCCCATGTTTTTATATGATCTTTCCTTTTTTGTTCTCAAAAATCATCGATGTTGCATGCTGAGATTCTGCCATGATGATAACCATTTGATTTTGACATTGCTTTTCCACTTTAACAGTAATATGTTTTGCTTGGCTATGCTATAAAGTCTGTTTTCTTTGGCAAACATTGTTATTTTGGAATCACAACAACACAAACGATAATTTGTCATAAAAAATCAGGACAGTCAAGCAGGTAATATGTAAAATGTAAGATAGTTCAAAGGCTATGACTGTTTTTGTGAGGCACTAAAGTACAGCTGTGAAAAAGAATAAGAAGAGGAAAAACACCCTTTGCATGTTAAGTGAACTTTGTCTGTGTTTTTTCTCATAAATACCAGCTGATGATCATAAATCGTTATCTGCTTTAGCACACAGTAGGAATAAAAACTGTACCATGTGTACAGACAATTGCAGTCTTTACATGAAATCATATTCGTACTAGTTGTTGTATATAGATGGTAATTTAAAGTCAACAACCATTATTGATTAAGATTTCTAAGTGTTTAGATTGGGCGTCTTTGTTTACTCTGTTTTTTCTCTGATCATAAAGAAACATCTCCTCACTTTCCAAGTTTGGCCACAAACTTTTATTCTGTTTTATTGATGAAAGTTTCTCTGTTTTGTTGTGTCTTCACTTTTATGTGGCAGGCTCTGTAATCTGGGAGGATCATGCTCAGATCCATTTATCTGAACTTAGAGATCATCTAATTGTGTTGGCATTTCTGTCCAGGCACTTTGAAAACATAATTTGGCAAATGGATTCGATAAACACCAGATCAATGAGAGTTCCCTGGACATTTTTTTTCTAATCTTACCAGGAATCACACAACATATGATTCCCTGTTCAAGCTCACTACGTTTTTATGCTTATTTGGTTTTGCTTGGCCTTGCACTCACAGTCTCAGTCTGGACTGTAGTTTTGTTTACTGAAATGAAAGAATGGAGGGGTTTATGTGGGTAGAGTGGTGTGAAAAATTACTTGTTTTTTCCTTTTCGTTGAAATCTTTTCATTAAATATATGCAATTTAAACCAGTTTAATTTCACAGTCAGTTAGAAAAACACAACAATTTATCTCAGACAAACAGTAAAAATTGTTGTGTAAAATTGATTTTAATTTATCTCTTATTAGTTTTTCCAAACAGTAAGACTCTCAGTTTCAATTTTAGATTCCTTTCATGCATGTGTCGCTGCAATCTTATTTATGTTTTCTGATCAATCCCCTCCTACATCAGTGCTTTTAGTAAAGATGTGTTAATGAAACATTGGTTGTTTATTTATGTTCCTATTGAATAAATTTATAGATAAAGATCCAACTGTAGTCTGAGTCTAGCAATGATGGGCTTTATCCCTTTGTAAAGCAAGTTCAGAATGAGAAGATGAATGATAAGATGACTTAAGCAGATTAATCTCGTTGTCCTGTATCGTTTTTAAAAGTGGTTGAATTAAATTACAGGCTCATTTTCAAAAATGTGTTTAAATTCACAACTTAATGTGATCAAGAGATGCTACACTACTAAACGTGCCAGCAGTCAGAGCAAATTAAGACAATTGAATTATGACAAACAAGGCCAGGCAAGGACTTTGGGTTATCTTGCTACCATGCACTATTAGTGCAATGGAAAGAGTTGTACCAAAAAATCTCCAAAATATATTCTCAGCAAACTGCAGCAATGAGTGGATTCTTGTGGTCACATAGTCTTTGTAACAACCATTAAACACTATCTATATGTCAACCTTTTCTGGGGAGGCATGCTAGGAAAAGCCCTTTTTGTCCCTTTGTCAGAAATTTAAATATATGTTGTTGAGAAAACGTTGTTGGAACTTTAAATGGAAAAATATGATAATGTTGAAAATAGTGCTGCCAAATATATTGAATTGTCACCCTTACAAGAGCAGTAAGTGCAATACTGCAATCACAAAGTGCTGTTTGGATGCAGTATTTGATTGGATACTAAATTGTGTGTTTGTGATATCAAGCTCAGCATATTGACTATATTTGTCAAGAAAATGTAACTCAAGTCAAAAAGAATTTGTTTTAAGACTTTCTATGCATCATTCCTGTGGCTGCTTATAAACAGAGGATGGAGTAATTTTCTGTCTTTACATAATACAAGAAAATAATATGTAAAAGCGTTCGCTCTGCCTCTGACAAAGTAAAGAACATTAAGTCAGATATTTTTTCCATGCCTGTTTTATTTGATAAAAGAATGCCTTAGTGGGGGTGAGGGACACAATAATGTAAAAGTAAAGCTCTCATCTTTAGCATGAGGTGTATAGAAGATCCCTAGTCATTAGCGCTCCATTCATAGGCGTTTATTCATTTATTAACAACCAAAAATGTAATGGCTTGAAGTCTCCTGATGGGCTTTTTGGTATGCTTATGCAAGACAACTGAGTGGCCTAACTTCAGCTTCCCCACCTTACAGCTTTGTGATCTGCAGGATTTTATTTTCACAGCTCGCTATCTTTGCTCTGACGTTATTTAGGAGCTTTCCTCTCTGAGGGGCTGTAAAACCAGAAATCCATCATTCAGGTAACTGAAATGGACTTCAGGAGGAGCAGTCGTATACACCGTTCTGCAGCACATTTGGAAATTAAATCTCTCAGTTCTATCGCTTGCTTAACACATCACCAAAACCAAATAAGTCGTCACTAATTCTCAGATTTGATAAGGGAGACATAAAGATAATTAAATAAGATGTCAGTGTTAGTTTTTCTTCTTCCTAACTGCCTAATTAAGCATAGCCCTGGCAGTGTTATGTGATCATTTGTGTTGAGGGGCTGGGTTACAGCTTATATAATTGGTTTTGATGCTCAGAGGACTGGGGATATTTTGAACAGACTGAGGCCAGTGAGAGAGAACAACACTGCACACTACAAGAATGGGTTTGAGATCAAATTTCTGACTGCACAGGGGATCTCAGGTTTTCACACTTTGTACTAATCACCCATTTATGCAGCTTACTTACTGCACACCACATATTCTATGCATATTGTACAAACTTAACACGTGTTTGACATTTCATCAAAAAATATATATCTTAAAAAATATCTGTTACTGATGTTTGCTGTTACCTTGCTTTCATGAATGTTGACTGTCTGAATTTTTTTTCAACGTCTTGTCACATCATAAATGTAGATGTACTTTGCGTTTGTGCATGACAGAATGAAATTGAAAACTGTTCTGTGAAGGTCTCAGAGATTATAGAACAACAGTGGAAAACCAGATCGAGGAACATTCCAGGCAGGTCAGGGATAAAGTTGTGGAAAAATGGATTTGAATGTATTTGCAAAGCTTTGAACATATCATAGAACTTTGTTCAAGAAATCCTCTGAAAATAGAGAGAGCATAGCACAAATGTAAACCTACAATTATATTTCCATTCTACCTAAGCTGACAGACTGACTGGGTTTTCATGCTGATCTCCTCTGTGTCATGCTGCATTGATGCATTGATTCATATAGAAATGAACATAGATATCTACCTTTCTTCAAAGCTCAATTATAATATGATTTATTGAGAAAAATATTTGGATCTGTCAGCCATTATAGTAAAAATACAACAAATAAAGGCCTGAAATATTTCATTCTATATGTAATGAATATATATGAGTTTCACTTTCTGAAATGAGTGACAATATTCTATTATTTTTATAAGGGGAAAAATATCTTCCAGTTGAACTAGTACTTAAATATCTTGCTAGAACATTAATTTTAAGTACGTTTTGTTGTTTTTCGAGTACAGGGAGATAAAATATTTGGTAGGATTTTGTGTTTTTGCTGCATAACATTTCTTTGAATGGCTGTGATGAGCAGTATTCCCCACCACAACTCCTTATGTCTGCTTATATACATAATACTAACGTTAAAATTACACACATTAGTTAATTGTAAACACATTTTTAAGGAAATTAACAAATAGCATCTATAATTCAAATGAATGTAGATTTTTTAATTAAAAGAAAGCTTGAACAGATTATGGTAGTTCTGTCAGCAGTGGAAGGCAGCTGCGATTTAGGTAGCTCATCAATAACATGGCTGGCAGTTTGATTTTTGCCCTGTTCAATTACTGCAGTCTCCTTAAGGCAAGATTGGGTGCGTGGGTGTGTGTGCGTGTGTGTGGGGGTGTGTGTGTGTGTGTTTCATGTGTAAATTTGTAACAGTGATGCAAAGGCTCTTAGCGAGCCTAACAAAGATGAGATAGCATACAGAGCAGTACCATTCAACTATTCTTGGACAAAAGTATGAGGTGGTGTTTTGTTTTACTTATGGTGGCAAAATGGAGTGAACATTTGTTATTAAATTCTGTGTGTAACATATATTAATAATCACATTGTAGTTTATAGGTTTTATTAAGGCAAATTGTTTTTGTCTGAGTCTGAATGCCACTTGGGATTAGGAATGATGCATCACTCTTATGTCTGTCAGTGCTTCATGTGCTGCTTCCCATTTATCATAATGCTCATCATGATACATTTCTTATCATGATATGAACTTTGGTTTTTTGTTCTCATAATAAGTTCCAGATAATAATGTTTAAAAATCTCAAAACTTTGTTTTGTTGTTTTCTTTCACTGTTTGCTCAATGAGAGTATCAATAAATGTCAATAAATTTGAAAATATGTCTTCACTTTCATAATATGTTAAACGTCTTTATATGACTGGTGTCCTAAAGAAATATATTACAAATGGGAATGATTTTCAAGAGCAGTATTTGTGTTTGTGAAGCTATGATTGCTGTGTCATGCATACAATTACCCAGAAAAGGAGTAATAAATAGTTCTTATCAATTTTATTGTTACCCAAATAATACCACAAAATATTGTGATAAAACTTTAAGTCCGTCTGATCTCTGCTCCTTTTCCTTCCTGCAGCACTATGCTAAGACCCCGGGCAGCCTTACCACCATGCTGGAACTGGGCTCATGTTCTGTCAGCTCTCAGTCTCTGACAGATGACCACAATGCTTTGGGGCGACCTCCCACCTCAGGAGGGCCTGACAGTCCAGCACCTGGTTTTGGACAGATGTGTGGCAGCAGTAGCCCCAGGCATCACGTCCTCCACCCGTCACCAACGGATTGTGAGAGCTGGCAGAAGCATCGGGGAGGGCTGGCTGGAGGTTCAAGCCCCTGCTCTGAGCCTCACCCGCTCCTGGAACCCCAGAGTCTGTCCACCAGCTACGACACCCTCTACCTCCCACAGATGACTGGGCAGGCTCAAACTCTCCACCCGAACCGCCTCGGCCTTTCTCTGGATGTGGCCTCAACATTTGACGCTGGAGGTGGGATGCTTGGGGTGGATGGAGATTTGGCAGTCAGTCCCAACGTAATCAAGAGACGGCGGGGAGGCCTGATTGAACAGAAAGACATTGTCAAAGCACACCAGGCCCACAAAATACACAGCACACCACAGGCTCGACGCAAAGAGTGGGAGTAAGTATGACATTGTGATTTCTTAAAATATAACTTCAAATTTGTAGTTTAAGCTATGTCGTTATAGAGTTACATTGTACATACTTTACCATGTAGCTTCACTATGACAAATACAGGTATATCTGCTATTTCTGTTTCATCAGCTGCTGCTAGAAGTCCTGTAGGTAAAAATGTTACCCAGGAGCCAACGTTTACATCACAGAGGGAATTTTTTATACCATAAAAAAGCAATTAGGCTCATAATGTTCTGTGTGTTTTTTTTTTTTTTTGGAAAACCTAATTTCTGCTATTGAATTAACTAGATTAGATTCACAATTTTCTTGCAAATGAAAGGAAAACTTTTAACATGATAATTTCAGTATAGGTATATATGCTATGTTAGGCTTGGTCTAAAAATGCAAGGTGAATCACAGATTTTCATGTATAAAAACATCGCTCAAGAAAAACAAACTTCAAAGATTCATAACTAGAAATATCAAAGTAGCTCACATTGTTTAACCTGCTAAAGTTTATAATGCAATGATTTGGTTACATACTGTCATCAAGCAAACACTTCCTATTCAATAGACTGAATACTCTCTTGAAATGGAAATGTAAAAATCAACAGGGTCATCTAATAGGTAAACTAATTGAAATCAACAACTTCTTTATATACATAATGTGTAAATAAGAAACATGAAAATAAATCTAGTCTCAAGTTAAGGAAGAATCTTTCCCCCAAAAAGTAAAGGGTAAAGACAAAACATAAAGAAAAAGAAAAGAAACATTTTTAGAACAATTTGGAAGCAAAAAATTTAGATCCATGGAAAATATGTTTTATCTAAACCAACATAAAACTGAACAATAAACTACTAAAAACATTCAGCATCTTCTTGTGTCACCTCAACTATTTAACTGTGAGGCATTGATGAGTATGTGTGTGCACTCATTCCCATGTTCTTTCCACGCGCTGATTATTAAATAGCCTGTGTGTAGGCGTGTGTGTGTGCGGGTGTGGGCGTGTGTGTGTGTTTATTAGCTTCCTGTCCTGTGGTGTGGTGGAAGTTTCTAGCTGTTTATTGCAGTGATACCCCCCTATGTCTTTTCCTGCTGAAGCCAGAGCTTCACCTCTAGCTGGCACCCTCCATGCCCCCCTTCGAACCTTTTTCACCACAGGTACAGGATGCCGCATCTTATCACAAGCTACGCCTAAAGAGACGGAGGTTTAGGGAGGCTAATTGCAGAGAGAGTGGGACGCGAGATGAGAGAGGAGATGACGTGCGCTGAACGCAGGGGAGGTAATGAGGAAACAGAGGATGAATGAGAACTTTTCCTGCTTTAATTTGCATTTGATATTTAGGTTCATGTGACAGTAGATTGCAAGTGGGCGATTTGTGGATTAAGAGGCCTGTAGAGATGCTTGACCATGGACCAGATAGCTTTTCTCCACCCTGTCCAATATAATTATCGTAATACGTCATGACAGATGTAGACTGAAGCTGCTGAGCGGACAGTGACCACAGTGAGTCAGAAGGCATTACAACCGTGCACATCCACCTCTCACTGCCATTTAACAGCAGATCTCAGCTACCTGGCAGAAGAGGGGGAAATCAGCATTTGCCCTTGAGCCAATTGTTGCACCTGTTTTGAGTTTTCAAATAAAATTAGCTTGATTGCAGGGCAGTCTGATTCACTGTGACATTAAAACTTGTCTGTGTTTTTCTGCAGGTTTGGTTACTCTTCCTGAATATTTAAACAAGCTTGTGCAGTTTCTAAAAATGCCCTATTATGACACCCAATGGCCTGCTGCTGAAATTATCATGACCCCGCTCTGCTGCGTGACAAATGCGTCATAATCAGTGTAAAAGCGGACATTGATTAAGAAATTTGTCAATAATTGGGTTCTAAAAATAATTGACAGGGTCGTCATTTGAATTTCCTTTGGGTGTTCATGACTCCCTGAAGGCAATAAGTAAAGTCCTAATGATTGCCTGGTTTCTAAGGTTTCATTTTAGGGTCAGAGTCATAAAAATGTGTCATTGAATGTATTCGATGTTTTCAGGCACCCAAGAGGAATTGTCTTCCATGTGGGCTTCGAATGACCAGTTCTTCATCACACACTTGGGACAAATTGTTGCTTATTGTCTGCAAATAACACAGCAAAGTGAAATTTGGGTTGGGTTACTTTGATATCCCAAGAGAGTTAGTCATTGTTAGCTGTTTTCCCTTTAGTGTCACAGTAATTGTTGCATGTAAGGTAACCTACTGTACATGCTCTTTTTGACCTTTGTTTGCTTAGTATTTGAATCTCATTGAGAAGAGGATCCCCTTGGGATCCTGAATTTCAACCTCAGCTTCTGGAAACGAAGCATCCAAGCATTCGGTTTTGATGCTTCATCAGCAAAGAATGCAAAGAGAAAAGAGACTGATGTATTCTCACATTTGTAGAGGCTTCTGTGTGAATGCATTTGCAGCATTCTTCCCAGGAGGATCTAAATTACGATATCCTCTCGGAAGCATTTTATCAAATAGCTGTGTTTAGAGTTGACATTATTGTGCCTCTAATTACAGTAATCAGGCTGAATCAAACTGGCAGTTTGATTATAGGAAGATATTATTCTCAAACAGACAAGAACAACAGAAAACCTATTGATCTACTTTCACCTTTGAGTTTTGCATATATGAAAAAAGTGAAAAAGTAGCACGATAATAAAAAATCCTCACTACTGCTGCAAGTTTTTGATAAAGGTAGTCGTTTTAAAACCAAGTAAGACAATTGAAAGTTGTCCCTATTAAAGCATCAGATAATATGTCTCTAAAATTTGTCTGAGCTTTATTTAACTCAGAATATCCAGATCAAAATGAATATTGTCGGTTTATGCATTCAATGACAGACTACAGTTGGAGTTCTTAGTTTGATGGTTTTGTATCTAGGAAAATAAGAGCATGTTTTTAGTATTGGGGCTGCCAGGTTTGTAAAGCTCTGTTCCTTTGGCGTAAGAAGGTGTTAGGTTCAAATCCCTGTCTAATGTATTTTTGCATTTTATGCTAAGGGGATGTTTTGCAGCATCAGGAACTGACGGGTTAGTCAGGATTGAGGGGACAGACAGATGCAGCATCCTTTATGTAAACATGCTCCAGACTGCTCTTGACCTCAGACTAGCTCAACGGGTCATTTTACAGAAGGATACTCGCATAAATGTAATGTCTTGGTTTTCTATTTTTAGTAAATTATCAAAAATCCCAGACTTTTTTCCAGGTTGTCATAAAGGGGTTTTTTTTTGTGTAGAAATTTTGTTTACAAATGTGAGTCTGCTGAGCTTATCATATGAACTGTTCTCCCAAGAATGGTTGGTTACACATTTTTATCAGGCTAATCAACAATAATGCAGGGTCCAGTCGGCAGCAAAGTTCAGCAAATTACATCAAACTCTGCATTAGCCCTGCGGCAGGTGCTGCTGACAGAAGTCTAATTCTCCAAATGGTCTCACAAAAACTGGAGAGAAAAACAGTAAAAGAAAGCCACTAGGCGTGTGGGTGTTGTGGTTCATTTAAATGCTGCCAGCCAGAAATTCAAAGCAGTTAGGGCTGTTGAAGCACTAGCAGCATATGTTACATCTATGAGTCATTAAACTGAACTTGGAAATTAAGTCTGAGCAGACTGAGGGAGTAGCAAGGCTTTCCAGCTTTGACACAAGACCCATTTTTAGGTGCCAGTGCCTACCAGTGTTGGAAACCAATAATATTAATCTCATGTAATGTGGATTGGGTGTGTGTACAATTAAAACTGGGCTAAGATTACATAATAAATGCATTATTTGATTTGTAATGATTTTCACCCTTCCTGGTTCACAGATGTCATGCCTGTATCCTTTTCTTTTTTATTCTTGTTTTGTTTAGAGATTCTTATCAAATTATCAGCTCATTTTTAAAGCAAAGAGACACGGGATCAATGAGTCTGCAGCATCTGATTGTGATGATGTTATCTCAAAACAGTACAAAACTGTCTGAATTAAACTGAATGAATGTGTAGCCATTGTGACATGAGAGTGCAGAGAAACGTAATATTTTCTCTACAATTGTCATTTGTTTTAATGGGTCCCTAAAAACAAAGCTGCATACACAGAGTTGGACAGTAAATTAATTGTTTGACTTGCCTTGCAGTTTATGATGTGAGCTGCAAGCAACAAGACTTTCATTTAAAAAAATGGACTCTTTCCAGAAAAATCATTAGCATTGCAGGGCAGACACAGCTGAGTCCAGCATGTTGTTCTCCCATAGCACCTCTGATGTTTCTATTTTTGATCTGTCTCATGTTTTGTCTTTTATATTAACTACTAGCCAGCACTTGTCAAAGACATGTTTACATCTTTACGCTGCTATGTCTTGCAGTGAGTCAAGTGGCCAATACAACACGACACATACACAACAATGATCAAAAACATACTTTGAAATCGGTGTTGCAATAGATAAAGCCTGCTTCAGGAATCACTCAATTCTTAGTTCTATTGAAAATATATTCGCTTTGCTTCTAAGTTGTCTTTGTTCCTGAAAAGCAACCAATTCTATTGAGTACCACCTAGTATTGCAAGTAGAGACATTCTGACAGAATTATACCCAAAACCTGCTGGTAGTGACTAAAAGTGTGTGTTTTCTCTGCGATCTGCTGAGCAACATCTATCCAAATTTGTTTCTATGTTTGCTTAAGTCTGCATGTAGAGTTTTGACCCAGTGTGGATTAACGAAAAAATCTAAGTTGAGAACCAAATTATTTAAAAATATCATTAAACTTCAAATGCTTGCTTATGCATTCAGTGTAATACTTCACAGGAGTCAGATTCAGAAAATGCTGCAGTCTTCAGAGGTAAACAGATGGCAGACGAACTGCAGCAGATCAATGGTGAAGCCATCATCTCTGTTTTTATGTACAGTGTGCGGGTTGTGTCATCGTTGACTCTTTGCAGAGCTGTGTGTCTCTGTTGGAACAGCTTTTGACAGGAGTGTTCAGAGGCTTAGATAAACTCTTTGTGATCCCTGTGTCTTGTGATCTCTGTCTGACACAAACGCTCTAACTGTGTCTCTGACCATCTATAAAGTCTTACATCTCACTTCTCTGCTTGGAGCTGGTATTATAAAAGTGTCTTTTTACAACAGTTCCTTTCCACAGACCTCATTATTTAGCCATGCAGTGCCCAGCAGAAAAGAGTGATTCAGGGGTTCTTATTTTGTCATTTGAGTGGACGTGTACTGTACCCCAGTTAAACTAATGTGTATCTGCCTTTCTCAAAAGCATTGGGAGGATTATGACATAAAAAAATAATGTTCCCACATCACCTTTCCATCCATTCAACACATGCAAGTACATCTGAAAAAATTTGAAAATTATGAAAAAGTTTCAGAAAGTGAACATCATATACTATATGGATTAATTACACATAGCAGGAAATATTTAAAGCCTTTTTTTTTTGTAATTTTGTAAATATAAAAAACAATTGTATATTTTTGTAATTACAGATAACAAATACCTGCAATTCAGTGCCTCAGAAAATTAAACTTTTGTACAATTTAAAGACGAGAAAGTTATGGTGTCATATTCTGTTCAGTTAACTAATCAAATCAGCTGCAAAGGTTTCTTGAGCCTCTAAATCACATGTGTCAAACTCAAGGCCCGCGGGCCACATGTGGCCCGCTACGTCGTTTTATGTGGCCCTCTCCCCCCTACCACCGTTTTACAGCCCCATTGATTGACTTAAAAATAGGTTTTGAGCACGAATTGACTACAAACTACATCTCCCATAATGCCTTCTGATTCTTACCAACCAACATTACGGCTTCTCGGCACTAGAGTGCAGCAGAGTCACCTCAAGCTGATTATTAATTTTCCCAGCGAATAAAACTGAAACATCGACAAGCTAACAAGCTAAAGAGCGAAGTTCCGTGATGTTTCAATCGAGGACTTTTACCGTCTACTGCCCCCTGATTTGATGCCACAGCTTCGACTCCATGCAGCTCGTGTTTTTTGTCCATGTTTGGAAGCACCTATCTGTGCGAACAGATGTTTTCAATAATGACTTTAAACAAGACCAAGACCAGATCGCGCATTACTGACGAAAACCTACACGCCGTTTTGCGGATTGCCACAGAATAGAACTAAAACCAGACATGGACGAACTGACCAGGGGAAAACGGTGCCAGACATCCGGCCAGAAAACATTGGTAAGCACGAACAAACTAAATTTAAATAGAATGAATGTAAAACCAAAACTCAGTATACTGGAATATGCATATAGTTTATTGATTTTGCTTGTGTTTTGTTTATTTACAGAACACAATGAGGATGTGTGTGTGTTGGTGACAGGGTGAAGAGGATCAGCTTTGTGTTCAAGGACAGGCAACATTGTTTTGTTCTCATGTGAAATACATGTTCGTTGTGTAATAAATAACGAAAAAGTTTTGTGAATGACGTTGAGAGTTAATATCAAAACTTGTTTTTTATTATTTGTCTGCTTATCTTTAAAGCAGACAAAGATTAATTTTCCCAGCGAATAAAACTGAAACATCGACAAGCTAACAAGCTAAAGAGCGAAGTTTAGCTGAGCAGTTTAAAAATACTGAGCATATTTTTAAACTGCTCAGTTTAAAAATATTGTAATTTTTAAACTGAGCAGTAATTTTACATCCATGCAAACTCAAATGTAATATTTAAAACTTGAATACATAAAATCAGTTATTTAACAATATGAGGTGTTGTTTAATTTATTTTTAACATTGCATTTTCATACATTTATGCTAGGGTTGCCCAAGTCTAGTTTTCCAGACCTATCACTGCAACTTTAGATGCGTTCCTTCTCTAACACACCTGGATCATTGACTCATTCATAGGCCTCTACAGAACTGAGTTGCTGCTAATGAGGGAAGTCAACTTTTTGTCTGGGGTATGTTTTAGCAGGGACGCATCTAAAAGTTGCAGTCTGGAGGACTGCACTTGGACATTCCTGATTTATACCGTCAATGTGGCCCGTTGAGGGTGGCCAATATGCAGAAGTGGCCCTTGGTGAAATTGAGTTCGACACCCCTGCTCTAAATGGTGTCTCACTTGGGGTCAGTAGACTTCACAATCATGGGAGTTCTGGATCCAAGCCTATTCACAGAAAGTTGAGTGGAAGAAAAAAGTGTGGTATGAAAAGATGCAGCAGGAGCATGAACAGCTGCAGCTTTGAGAGGATTTTGTAGCTAAATCTATTCAAAGACTTGAAGGAGATTTACAAGGAGTGAACTGGAGTCAGAACATCTGGAGTCAGCTGTTATAGACTCCAGATGTTTGTTCTTTCTCATATTCTTTCATTCCGTTCTTTCCTTTTTTCCTCTTTCATTTTTCCATGCTTCCTTCCTACCTCTTTGCACAGTAGGCTCCACATATGGCTCTGTACCAATTTAGTCAGGGAAACACTGACATGGCCTCTTACCACAATCTGTTGCATCTCTGCAGAAATCTTCAGCTATGAGATTTTCTGAACTTTGCCGTCCTCTGAGACTTTTACTCATCGGTTTTTCTCTACCCTCTGAACTGCAGGTCTCAAGCTTTTTAAAACCCAAGTCTGTCTGCAGCTCATTCGCACATTCACTTTCATCTCTCAAAAGTGTGTGAAACTGCAAACGGAGACACTGGAATAAAACAAACTATAAGAGTAAATATCATGAAAACCTGGTTGGTGATTCATTTCTACGCTGCTTTGGCTGACAGGATGTGACCAGTTGTATCTACTATAAGCAGCTCAATCTCAACTAAAGGACAGTGGATGATTTCTCTAAAGGTCAACACAGCTTCCACCGTTGGTGTTTTATCAATGAAGGTTGAACACTTTTTGAGGCCTAAACCTTTCTAATTGCATCAGCACACAGCAGCAGCAGCAGAGCCCTTCACTTCATTATTGTCCCTCTGTCAGTGTCAGACAGACACCCCAGCGCAGTGTAAATGTCAGAGCAGTTTGTCACATTTAAATTATTAATGATGACACGCTGAATAGCGGCTTTGGTTGCCACAAAACTGTGCATCTCTTAAGCAAAACAGAGAATAGGGATAGCAGCATCATTAAGGGCAATTAGACAAAGTTGTTTAAAACATGTTTTCTCACTGTCTACACAGCATTCATTTCACTTCATTCAAGCTGTTAAGTTTGTTTATTGACCAAGTACTGTATATCTATCTGTCTCTGCTGCATTTATGAGATGAAATGATCTATTCCTGTGTTTGTGCTCTCAATTACCCTCCAATTTTATTTGTTTTTCCTATTTTTGCTCCCTGTCTCTCTGTGTTTGGATGACAATTTGTCGCAAGCTGACACTGCTGATGACTGTCACAGAGACGAAGAGATTTCCAAAGATATCTGATCTGTCAGGAGACGATGTCTAAATATTTCTTCAGCATGCTGAGCAGAAACAATGCAGTGATGGAATAGAGATCATGGCATTCATCATAAGAAACAATATTATTTTGCTATGTCTAGTTACAGCTGAATTGTTTCCAGATTGCTTTGTAGCATGGAGGATTTTACATTGATTGCTGTAATTATTCTAGTTTGACAAAATGGTCTTGAACTAAATTTATGATCTGTTTCATCCTGTCCTGTCAAGACTGTGCATATATCAGTGCCTTTTTTTTATTCTCAAATGGACGTAGATCTGTGCTTTGACTGGACCATCAACACAAATTAATATACTTTAATCTAAAGTAGCCTCTACTTTGTCAGTTTTCCATGAACTGACCAACTTTTCCCTTTCTGTTATGAAGAAAAGCATGTTCGCAGCATGATGCTGCCACCACCTTGTTTACCTGTGGTGATGGTGTGTTCAGTTTTCTGTCATGCACATCATTTTCCACAAAGCAACATTTTTCAGTTGTGGTTTCCTCTGATCAGAACATCTTCTTCCAGATTTTTTATTTAGGCAGTGTACCACAAACGTCACATGGTTGGTGGTAAATTACGGCTTTAACAATGGCTTTATTCTTGCTCTTCTATTTATGCCAGATTTAGAGAATAGGCAAATAATAGTTGCCCTATCGATAGATTTTCCCACGTGAGCTGCGAATCTCTTCAGCTGCTCTAGAGTTACCTTGGGCTGCTATTCTGGTTATTGCTCTTCTTGCCAAGTCTGTTACTATGACCATGACTTTGCAGGTTTACACAACAGTGCTGTGAGTTGCTCAAAACTTAGGATATTATTTAATACCTAACTCTGCTTTGAAGTTCTACAGTCCTTATCTGATATAGCAAAGGGATTGAATACTTTTGCAAGGCATTGAATATTTCTACTCTGGCTCTCTGATGGTGGGCTGTCCAAATTTATGTCCTTGGTTTTATAAAACATAATGGGGGCCTGTGGGCTTCCATCACTGATCAGTCAGTCACTTTAGCTAAGTCTGCATATTTCAGGTTCTCTTCATCATAGCCAAAGTAGAAAACCAATAAACCTTTATTCGCTTTCGTAATTAAACTATAAAACAAAGTTATTCAAAATGGTAATGGCCTATATTCCTCTTTCCAAAATCATATTTTGCTTATGTCCCTGTTCTTTAAACTCTGTTCTTGTTGCAGTGCAGCATATCTTTATCTGTTATCATCATGCATCTCTGTAGGCACACGCCCTGCTTTGCTGGAAGCAGCTCACTCCCCTGAGAAAACCCTGTGAAATATGGCTTCTACCTCCCTCCATTTACATCACATGACAGCAACATGCTCCTTGATTTTCTAGTGCATATTCATGTTCACAAACAGTACAGTGCTTACCAATAAACATTCTGCTATGTGCCTAAGTTCAAGTACCCAAAGAAGACATTTATGTTCAGTTTCATAAAGAACACCGGAAAACAAAGTAATGCACAACCTATATTTTTCAGCCTTTTCAATATTCGAGTAAATTCTGAGTGTCCCCTTATAAAATCAAACCGAGAAGTACTTATCAGTAAAATGACTTCCAATTTCATTAAAACACATTTTGTATTATTTTCAGTGATTATGAAAAAAGTGATTGTATATAGCATTTTTAAAATTCATTCCGTTTTTGACTTTAAATCTGTCTCAACAGGAAGTTTGAATCTCAAGAAAACGAGCACTGCTTTAAAATCAAAATCATCTCTTGCCAAATACACCATAGGATAATTAATTATGTTTTAAAACATATATCCAATTTTAATTTTTGATTTTTATTTATTGATACCCCCATAAAACAAAAGAAAAAAATGGCAGCCATCCTTTTTTTTATGACAGACCGTCTTCTTAAAGCCCCTTTATTGCTCCAATAAATAAAATATGATTTATAAAAAAAAATCTAACACATAGTAGTAAGTCAGAGCTTTCTCCTCTAAAATATTAAACTGATACAGCGTCTATCTTTTTATGTCTTATAACAAAAATACTTTGTAAATGTATGGTGCAGTTTTACATTGCTCCATCCTGTCTTGTCGGGAAGTAAAGGAGATATTCTGTAATTCTTTTTATTTGAACTTTATTTAGAGTTGTCTCTGTAACATAACCCTGAGGATTTTTTTCTGTAATTGTAGATTTCTAAAGATTTGACTCTTCAATTTCAGCTTTTTGATAACTGTCTTATTTTACTGTAAGCATTTATTTATTGATTACATAGGTACATTTGTCATTCAAAAAGTATAAAAACAATATTTTATTACTTGTGTAACTTTCAAGGAGAAATCGTGAAACAAAATTATTAAGAAATAAGCCATAAAATTGCTCATTTTATGGCATTTCTCTGTGTATAAGAAAAATTGATTTAACTTTGTATATTTATAAACCTGTCACAGCAGTTGACTATTTAGCATAGAAGTAAGAAAAGCCTGTTTCTAAATCCACTTGCATGATTCATGATGTAGAAAATTGCCACTGCAAAGTAATTTGAATGCACAACACATTTCCAGCATATTTTTAAAATGTAATTTTCTGTCAAAAAACTTAAAAGGTTTCAAATATGTAAATGATCCTCCACAGTTTTTATGTATATTTAACAAAATATACTTTTCTTATTCCTGCATGTGTGTTTACATGTGCATACATGCTGTAACTGTGGTGTGTCCTTCCCTGGACATTAAAGTCCTCGCACACCAGGGCGGGTGAATGAATGAATGAATGAATGAATGAATGAACGTCCTCCCTGCTGCAGACCTTGAATTTTCTCCCCATTCACTCATTCAAAGCTCTTGATTAAAATATCAAAGATGGCCGTGCTGTGCTTTGAGCGTTCAGTGCTGTTAGCTTACTTTGTTGTGGAGCAGGATTTCTTTCAGACACTGGTCCTTTCAAGCAAAACTGAGCTTTGTGTGGAGCTTCAGCTATTACTAAATTGCCTTTTTGGCCCTTGTTTTAAGATTATAATTCAGTGATGGCCGCAGAAATTATGTGGTCAGCACCAATGGCCACACTTTAGAGACTAATGTGCAGGAAAACAAGCCAGATACACACCTGAAGTGCATGTGAGACATTCATCACTTCCAATTCACTCCACAAACCAAATGGAGTCCAACTTTTGCGGCTGCATGACTTATGTTGTGCCAGGAGGGAGCTTTCTGACAAATGGAAAGAATGATGCTGGCTAAGCAAACGGAAACGTCATCAATATCCTCAGTGGGAGGACCGGAGTTTACTGTGTAATTACTGCGAACTCTAGTGGAGCTGCTGCGAACTGCCCACACAGGAGCTCATGCATGCATTCATGAGGCAAATGAATTGTGTTCTTCCCTCCTAGGCAAACATTTGTTATAAAATAAGTAAATATGTTGAAAAATGTCCAACAGAATAAATTCACATGGCTGCTGACATAACAAAGCGATTTTTTGTTTGTTTGGATTTTTTTCTCAGAACAAGACATTTCATGTTTTTTGTTTTGAAGCTCCCGTTTGGCTTGCTTTACCTGAACCCTGCAACAGGTAACAAGTACATTCACAAGAAGTGATAAAACCTCACAAAGAATTGATGATTCATTCTATCAAATTTCTGCCAGCTCATGCTAGACTTTGATTTTTATCCTGCTTGTGTTAAATTAACATTTTGTGACCCTTCAGACGGCGTGATTCAGTGCAGCTTGAGTTGAGTTCGTCTGCACGGTATGTTTCCTAGTTTGGAGCAGCTGCCACTTAAGAAGTCATTAGGTAATGATGTGGGGATGCAATGTCCTGTGGAGTGAAAAATCAAGCCTGATTAATCTGCAGTTGCTGGGATAGTGAGTCTAATCAGAGCAAAATCAAGCACACATACTCGCATGTTCATTATGTGGGTGATGACTATCTACAATCTAGATAGTAGGTTGTACTATCTACATAGTACTATCTGCAATCTGAGAATTTTTGATTCAGTTTTAATCATGTTTGGCCTTGTTAGACACCCTTATTTTCTTCACATTTCCATTCCTTCTGGATTATAACTGACCAGTTTTTGCAAAGCTATAGTTATTCATTTACAGCCAGCTCTGTTGATTGTATTGATTTGTGACCCATGCGTGATAAGTATCACTCCTTTTCTTCACCGAAGTCTTGATCCAACTTGATATTTGAAAAGGCTGGTTAGATTTTAAAAAAAATTAGCTTAAATACCATTAACATGCCACATTTTTGTGCATTTCTAATTATCTCGATGCTAATTTTAACAGTTTGTTTTGTATTGCATATATATTAAATGTACAATGTTCCAATTTTTCTTTTTTGTGCTTTTACATCATGTGTTGATTGTGAAATAACTTCAAACCACTGACCTATGAAGCACTAATGGAAATATTCCTCAAACTGCCTACAGCTTATTACAAGCTTTTATCCTGTCAGCAAAAAAAAACAAACAAACAAAAAAAAACCACATTTACAAGCCACCTGAGATTTTTTTTCTGGACCTTCATATGAATTTCTGACAAGTTTACTTTTCGGGTAAAAAGGAAAACCACTTTCATTTCCAAAGATGATCAAATGAAAGTGACGGTTCCATTACCAACAAAAATTCAGTGAGTTTCCTTGAACTAATAGAAAAAAGACTGATGCTCTGGTTTATGTGGAAGAGCAATGACGACCTCAAAGTTTTGTGTTTTTCTAATTCTATTTATTAAATTCTCTAGAAGTTTATGAATGATTGACGATTTTTATCCTTGTTCTGAACAAGTTGGAAGGGGAATATGAGTAATATTAATAAAAATGTAACATGGAAGGACATGGTAGTGTGTCATCTCAGGTTATTCCTATGAAACAGGTTACTTATTTCTACCCTTCTGAGGAAAAGTATTTGCTCCCTTCCACACATCAAACAAATTTCAAGATTAAACAAATATAACCAGAGTAAATGCAAAATTCAGTTTTCAAATGATGGTTTCATTTACTATGGAGAAAAGCTATTCCAATCAGCCTGGCCCTTTAAAAAACAGTAATTACATTCTAAACAAATCAGCTGGTTGTTTAACTCTTGGTGACAACAGTTGCCATCCAGTGTCTGTGATAATTGTGTTAATCACATTGGAGAGTTTTTAAGCAGGAACGGCTCGATTAAGGTCAAACTGTCAAATGGATTTAATCTTAGACTTAAAACTTACAACTTTCTGTGCAGACACTGTTCAAAAGAAGGTCCAGCAGAGATTTTGCAACTCAAGAAGAACAAGTTGTCGTAGGAGTTGGAGTCATTTTCCACATGGCATTGAACAATCAGGTCCATGAAGACAATCTTGAGGGCTGAGCTTTCCTCCATCCAGGACTTGCACAGGTCTAGAGCCTGGAAACTGGTCACAAATATGTCTGCAGATTTCAGACATTCTGCATGCAAACTATTCAGACTTTTACCCTCAGGTTGGCGATACAGAGCTCTCTTTGCACACAGTTGTCACTAGAGAGACAGTTTCTTCCCTTAGGCTGTCTGTCTGGTAAGTACTTATCAGGCAGATATATTTTATTGTAGTTACATAATAAAAAAAAATAACCCAGAATTTATTTGATGTTCATTTTCTTTGGGCTGAATTAAACTTCTGTCAGCCCAAAGAAAAGTTTTCTTAAGGTCTTGGTGAACATGAAAGGGTTTTGGTCTTAAACTTTCTAAGACATGCTATTTTCTCCTTCTTTATGTTTGAATTGTGAGTTTTAGACATTGTTCTGGGCTCCATTTTGAACTTATTGGTGAGTTGTCATTGGAGTCTTGGAGTAACGATGTTAACGATTGTTCCTTGAAATCTTTGTTTGTGGATGATGGCTCTCTGTGTGGTTCAAATCCCAAACCTTAGAAAAGGCTGTGTGCTCCTTTTCAGACTAATTAATGTCAACAACTGTTGTTAACATCTGTCAACATCTGTTGTTAAATTTCTTTAGATTGCAGAATGATCTATGATTTTCAAGGACCTTTTTGAAGGCTTTTAGAACATATTACACATGTTCTATTTAAATGGAGTTTTTTTTTAAATTATTTCTACAGGTAATCAGACCTGGGAGTATCTAGTTAAATTAAACTCAACTTTCTAAATTTAATAATTTAAGCACAAATTATTTGCTTTATAGCAAGAATTGGAAACCACTTTTTCACAATTGGCCAGGTTGATCTGGACAGTTCTTTTCCCCCCCAAAATTTAATGAAATCATTAAACCATATTATACTTTAAGGCGCTCTTTGGAAAATATGTTTTCAACCTGTCCATACATAAAAAAACGATGAGACAGACAGTACAGCTTGCTTACTTAATGCTAAATAAAACTAATCAAATCTCCAGCTCAGTAAATATTGCAGTAGCTCTTCTCTGCCAGCAGATGGTAGCTACTGCCTTTCAAAATCATTATTTCAGCTTCTCCGAGGAGCTGCTCCTAATTGAATTCAGTCCAAGCAAAAACTTACACAATGTAGGGCAGAGTTTGGAATTCAGATAGCTGCATGTTGGTAGGAAACATAATGAGTGTGACGTTAATGCCTTCAAATTTAACTCAGACCATCAACAGCACAAAGACAAAACTATAAACAGCTGAATCTCTGCAGATTTAATTTGATTAAAAGAGACGTTTTCTTATGTACCTTGAGGATTTATAGATTTTCAGTGTCCCTGGTTTAGCAAAATAGTAGGAATAAAAAAATGAAGTGTAAATTGCAGCGTGGTAGTTCGTTCTTTAAACATAAGCTTTTCTGATAATGTGTAGGCATTCAGGATAATGTTGTCAACTAGTAGTTTAGAAAAATAAAATGATAAAAAGCACTTAAGTTACAAATCAATTATCTATGCAAATAATCTACCTATACATAACTATATACATGCTGTTATGGAATATTTGCGTCTTTGAAATTGTTTCAGCGACCTTCTGAAACACGCTGGTGAGGAATGTGAATTCGGCAGGGATGATTTGGGCAGCGTCAGTGCCAATGACTGCATTGCAGTGTTTTCATGTCAACTATATTTGGCTTCAGGATCTGTCTGAGACCTCCTGGAATGATTTGCTGTTTGCTTTGGGTTCACATTAAGTGACATCGCAGCACAACAGAGCTCCTTGTTTCCCTAAGCAATGGACGAGTGAACATTGTTCACTGCCCAACTGTTGCTTCGAAAACTTTAAACTTTTAATCTGAAAGAAACCAGGTCAGCAGCATGCCCACGAATGGAGTCGTATGTCTGCAAACAATGAACATAACTCAAACCCCTGTGGGAAGCATGATTTATATAGGCTGTGATATAAAATCCAGAGTTACAACCACAGATTTTGCAGGGCTGCGAATAGGGGGCATGTCAGTTCTGTTGCTAGGAAACAAGTAAGGGAAAGACAACAGTCGAAGACAGAAATCTGGGTTGGGTAAAGAGGGGAGGAGAGATGTTAAGACGTGGGAGAGAAATACAACAGAGGAAGGGTAAGACAGGCAAAAAGCAAAAATTGTGCAGGTTAAATATGTTTCATCTTATCATTTCCTTTTGGTCCTGATAATAGCAAAGATGCTCTTATTTCAGTGTATTGCTGCAGACAGATGAGTATTGATTTTAGAAAACCTTCTGGTAATAACTCATGTTTGTGTGATCAAAAACCATTCCCCAGTGCAAAGCCCAGATTTTCAATTGGTGATGCATCTATAGAGCATTGTTACCACACAACCAGCCACTCACACACTGCTCTTCTCATGTTTCTACAATTAACATCTCAATGAAGCTAAATATAGTCCAATCCCATGGGCTCTTCATCCACCGACATCAATGGGTCTGGCTTTGTCCTCTGTCGGTCTCTCTGTGTTTGCCCCAAACTTTTCTGTGTCATCTTGAAATGTGCACTCTGGACGACAGCACACTGACCCAACACTGCGGTTATTTTTAGGCAACTTACTAGGTTTTATTTTGAGGTTCTGGACATGTGACAGGATTCAGAATCCACAAACTATTTATTAAAGACAGAGGACTCTGTTTGGATGTACATGTTAGATACATTGCATACAAAAGTGTTTACTTTAAAACTGTGCACTCATTAAAGTTTGTGGTCTGATAACCCTAAAAAAGATCCAGGGCATTCAGTTGTTAGCAGAAGTAACGTCTGTTGTAAGTAGAGTTTAATTTAGAGGCATGTTGGAGAGGAAATAACTTTTTGGGGAAACATTAGGGTCTGTTGACAGCAGGACTATCAGTTGTGCACTCCGCAAATCTGTTTTTTTGTCAGAATGGGGAAAAAAAACTTAAGTAGTCTAGTTTGAAGTTTAGTACAAGTCATGTAGCAAAGATATATTTTTTCACATAGAGCAATATAGGTTTGGATTTTTTAAATTGTTGAATTAAGTACCTTAATTTAACAATTAAATTTTTTTGTTTATTTGCATCTGTGATGGACTGGCAACCTGTCCAGTGTGTACCCGCCTCTCGCCCGAAGCGTTCGCTGGAGATAGGCACCAGCACCCCTCCCGCTCCGCTAGGGACAACGGTGTTAGAAAATGGATGGATGGATGTTTTTTTTGCATTGTCCTTGACTAATATTTAAATAAGTTTGATGTTCTGAAACACTGAAGTGTGACAAAAAATAGGAAATCAGAAAGGGGGCAAACACATTTTCACACCACTGTATATGCAATGTTTGGGTTATAGAGAAAGTTTGGTTTTCAACAAGTTTTTTGTTTATTTTTCAGGTGTCACGCATGCACATTCTGAACACCAGCTTTATATTTGGCCAGTCGTACACTCATTACCCTGCATACCTAAACTTGACACAGGTGACAGTAAGCTGAATACCTAAGCTCACTCACAGTGATGACGAGGAAAAAAAGAGAGGTGTGAGGATTATATATGTTATCGGTTGATGTTATTAATGCAAAATTCAACAACTTGATTGAAATTTACCTTTTATCACTGCCCCCAGTATGAGTTAGAGAGAGATTTTATGTCACTGGTGGTTTTTATTTGACAGTAGCTACTAGAAAGGAAAGGGGGTGGAAAAGGAGAAAATATGTAGTAAATAACCCAGATGGGAGTCAAACTGGGGACAGCTGCCCCGACGGATGACAGCCTCAGTACATGGTGCAGCTGTTCTGCCCACTTGGTCACATGACTTCCTCAGCTAAAGTTTGAATGCTATCGAAACAAAAGTACTTTCACACCTTTTCAGTCTTAAGCAGTCATCTTGTGATAAGTAAACAATTAAATACTGATAATGTTAAAGTGGATCTTGTCAGATTGCACTGAATGCCTTACGGATTTTGAGCTAAACACAATTATTTTCAGTCTTTTTGACATCACCTATGTTGTTGCATAGAATAGAAATAATCTTTGTTGTCCCTCAGTGGGGAAATTCAAGTGTAACAGCAGCAATAAAGCATGTAGATTCACACATGTAGAAATGTAGAATATATCAAAATAGAATTAGCAGTGATATACTTTATAATAAAGACAAAATTAAAAATAATGTACTTTGATCCAAAAGAATGGGAAACTGAATAGGACATGTAATTGTGCTATGGTGTGTGTGTATTTGAAGATTTAATATAATGATAAGCAGGATAAATGACAAGATTTAGATGAGTTAGACAATAAGGGCTCATGCAAAGGAATGCAAATATTTATCAAATTGAATATTTATAAAATCTTTCTTTGATGGTAAAACAATTATAGGCTCCTCCTAGATATTTAAGATGAAATAATCTCTTAAGAATATTTTATGTTTTGTCTTAAAAGAGGACTCAAGCACAAAGATGATGGCAGAGAATATTTGAATTAAAAAAACAACAAATGACTAACAGGAGGTTGAAACCGTCTGGCACAGGATATGGAACGACGACCAGAGAACCGGAGTAATAATGGAGGAAAGTGATGGAGAATAACAGAGAAACCAAGAATAAAACAATGCAGACCGGAGGCCTTAAATT
Organism: Xiphophorus hellerii; assembly: GCF_003331165.1. Lineage (NCBI taxonomy): Eukaryota > Metazoa > Chordata > Actinopteri > Cyprinodontiformes > Poeciliidae > Xiphophorus > Xiphophorus hellerii. Next base: position 14,661,401 of record NC_045680.1, read on the forward strand.
CTGTTTGAGAGTTGGAAGTAACAAAATCTAAAGAACCTAAAACATAATAATTCACCAAAAAGTAAACAAATAGAGGAACAAATTAAGGCAGACATGAAACTTCTTCATATCATAATGGATTATCTCAGCATCATTACCATCTAACTTATTTTTCTCTCCGAGGTTTCTGCAAAGCGAATAATTACAGCTCATCATTTTAAGATTTACTTACTCACATCTGCACTTAGGTTTGTTCAAGATGAATCAAGATGATCCATCTGCCTGTAGCTCTCACAACAGAATCACTGTGTCTACAGAAATACATCCATCTGCAAAAGTTATTGTTAATGTTGTCATGTAATGCAACTTGTAGAGGATCTTTGCTTCTCTTCTTTTGATAGAGATTTTTACAATCTCCTGTCTATCTTCATCACAATTAATGTAAACAGAAACATGGTGTGAAACACTGTGGATACATTTACCCTGTGAAACACGTAGCTGCGTGGGAAAATAAACAACATAATAATCGAAGGGAGAGATTTTGAAATCAAATCATTCGAGTCATTGAGGAATCGTCGCAGCCTCACTTCATACTGCGCTTCAAAGGCTCATCTTAAATGTTTTCTGAAGCAACAAGAAGTCTGTAAGCATTGAAATGTCAGTATATTTCTTAGATCTTTTGTTTTCTCTGTGCTTTTGTCTGTTGATATTCTCTATATTTATCTGCTGTGGCATTGTTTCCTTGATTTAATTTTTTTTTTTTTTCATAAACCTACCTAGGACTAAATCCAGTCCTCTTGTGGCTAAACGTTATATTATTCTGAGTTTTCAATTCTCCTAAACCAAACAACATAAACCTTGACAAGTTCATTAAAAGTGAGCTGATTCAAGCTCTGTGATAATGTGGTAATGAAGGGAATGAACTAATAAGATCACCACTGGAGAAACTATTATGAAACTCTCGAAGGATATTGACGTGGTGTGATCCTGCTGCTCCCTGAGCGTGTTTTGGTCTTCTCATTTGTAACTGCACAATTAAAGGCCCTCCCATAGCTGTCATCAGCAGCATTCTCCACTCTGATGAAAATGTGTTGACATGTTGAGCTCAGACACACTCAGATTCCTCACCTCTGTCTCTCTGTTGGACTTGAAGCAAAGTGCGAATTGTGTGTTTTATTTGCCTCGCATTAGCTGACGGGTCCAACTTTTACTTCTTCTAATAGAAACAGTCATTTTGGGGAGACTGTGTGCATAGAAAAATTATTATATAAATAAATTGCAATCTTGAATCTTGTGTTAAATGAGGTGTAATCTAAGACTTTGGGTGACCTTTAAATATATTCCTCAAAATGTAATATTTTTGTGACAGATATCAGTTGTTCGTTTTTTTTTTTTTAAGTAATTTAGTGAACCAGTTGTGTACAGTTATACCAGAATAAGTATAAATGGTCATGACACACTGAAAATGTTTTGTTGCTCTGGTCTTAATCACTTCCATTGTTTCTAACATGTTTTAAAATTGGGAGTTTCACACATACAAAGCAACCAGCAACAATTTAAATACATTGCAAAAGAGAGAGTACAGACATGCTGAATACACTTGAAGGTTTTTATGCTGTGTTTGTCCTTTGTGAGAAGAGTTTGTATTGTTAAGACATATGAGGGTAGTCAATCAGCTTTATTTATACCAGATTTGGTAGAACTGGGTCAGTAATGACCAGGTTTCAGGTAAGAGGTATCCCTAGCCAGTCACTCTATTTTTGAATCTTGTTTCTCAGTTCTGTGGCAGCAGTAAGTCCTATTACCAGAACAGGGAACTTCAATCTGCTCTCATGACGGCAGCTAACCTCAGTAACCCTGCATTCCTGGGCTGGATTTCACAACACCAGTTTTACCCAATATTTACCATCGATCACTGTTCTGTCATTGGTGAATAATGGTCCTTCACTCAAATATACAGTAAAAGTATTCTCAGGACTTTTTTATTTTTTTTTTATTTTGCTGCACTCCGACAACAAACTATATGTGTTGATATTTTATGTGACATAATAACACAAAGTATTTGATAATTAGGAATTGAATCCAAAAAGACACAAGGTTACAATAAAGTATGAAAACTCTGGCATGCATTTCTATTCCGTTTGAATCAATGCTTGGCAGACCCACCAGCCACTACGATGTCAGCTGCAGGTCTTTTGGGGTTTGTCTCTGCCAGCTTTCCACATCAAGAGACTGAAAATGTTCCCATTCTGCTACGCAAACTGAATAGATGTCATCTGTAAGAATTTATTTCCAAGTCTTACAACAGATTTTAAGTGGATTCAGGTCTGGACCTTGACTTCACAATTCTTGTACAATAATATGGTTTAATCTAAGATATTTCTTTATAACTCTGGCAGTATGTTTTGGGGCATTTTCCTTCTGGAAAGTGAAGCCTCTCAGCATTTTTTTTTTCTTGAGGATTGCCCTGTTCTCTTTTCACCATTGGATGATAGTACAATAGCTTTCTTCCTACCACTCTTTCGATTTGGATTTCTGCAGCTACTCCAGAGTTACCACAGTTTTCTTTTGTTAATGCTCTCCTTTGAGAGCCTGCCAATTTTGGTGGATTACCATTTCTTGCAGTTATTTCATAATCTTTAAATTTTTATGCTCTCTGGGATTTTCAAACCTTTTGTATATTGTTTTATAGCCTAAAAATGTCTTACATTTCTTCACAACTTCCTTCCCTATCTGTCTTAGTTGGTTGTCATGATGTCGTTTGCTCGTTAATTTTCTCCAACGAACATTTGAGGCCTTTATAGAACAATTGGGTTTATACTGACATGGAAATATAGATGAACAACTTCAGAAGGCAATTTATTGCACATAAACCCATTTCATAGTTTGTTTTAGATTTTCATTTGAATGTTTTCAAAACCCTCTATCCTTCTAGAGTTTCTAGTTATTGTAACTCACCTTTCACTTCTCCACATATTCTTTTGCCAGAAGCGGTGTGTAACATGCTTACTATTAAACAGAATGAAAGGCCCATTTATTGTTTAACAATTGTCTGGTTCGGCATGAAGCAGTTTTCACATGAACTAGTTTTTCTAGAGTTGGGTGCAGAAGATGTCAAATTTGATGCTTTTTTGTCTGTTCTATTTTTATTTCCTGTAATGTGTTCGAGCTCTAATGAGTTGGAGGCCACACGCCATTGATCACTGCCTTCGTCATACTGCCATCAACAAAATTCTCATCAGTGCCGGTGTTTTGGTTCACGCTCTCTCCTGTGGTTCAGTTCCCCTTTTTTTCTTGTCTTTTTACCCATTACCACCAGTTTTCTCTCCCAGTTAAATGAAGTGCTGATAGCTGCTGGATTGTATTCTGCTTCCACCCTCCTAGTCATCCCATTAAAGGGAAGCCTGTGAGGAAGACTAATGTTGTTTAGTTATAAATCTGCTCTCATATGATTCACAGCATGCAGTGGTTCATAAGAGACTTGTCTCATTTAAAGAATGATTGTTGTCTTTTAGTACAATTGTCTCATGGATATGAGATCTAAAATGACTAAAATCATAACAATCAAGTAACTAGATATAAAAACATGTTAAAGACATTTGACTTTGATTTCATGACGGGAGAATGGGGGCGTCTCATCCACCCCCACAAAATGCCGTCCTGGGCGGTTGCCCATGTCACCCATATCAGAAACCGCCTCTGCCTACTGGTGCTGATTGTGTTTGCTTGGGTCACCACAAGGCCACAATATTTGCATGTGCACTTTTCTGAAGGTGAATTTTTCCAGCAAATTTCTGCAGTTGAATTTTTGCAGGTGAAATTGATGGTGCCAAATTTAAAGTAAAAAACAAAATTCATATGCATAATTGCAAGATAAAAAAGTCAGGGTTGTAAATTCAATGTTTAAAACACTCAGATTTGAATGAGACTGTATTTTGTCCATTGGAAGGGACTGGTAATTGTACAAATGTTTTTCTTAAAAAGTATTATTTCTTAATGCAAGATTTTGTTCACAGTCTAACTAAATCTACTGAAATTAAAATATTGATTTTGCTATCTTTGTCAAGTTTTGAGTTTCTACTACTGGAATAAAACAGAAGTTTATTTGAAAGCTTTTTTATATATACATATTTGAACTTTCTGTGGAGATGTCACCAATCTGCAGAGGACATTTATGCTCTTCATGTAACAAGTAAACCAAACTCTCCAAAAAAAAGAACTTACATCATTATAAACCATTTAAAGTTGAACAAATTATTTTTCCTCCACTCACGATAGATTGGCATCCTGCTCTAAATGCATATTCTGGATAATGTCTAACCCCAGATCATTTTCAGTAGATTTGTTAAATAATGATTTCATTCTTCATGGGCTGCAGCTTTTAGTGTCTATAGTGGAAGTTTATGATATACAGGAAGAAGCTTTTTGAAACGGATGCATCTTTAATCCGTTTATGGTTGATTTTGGCCTTTGCATTAGATTTATTTGCAGCAACTTTACAGATAGAGAACTATAACGTTACACCAGAATCACCTTTAGCAACCTTTTTGTCTTTTTTAAATAATGCCTTCTACTGGAGAAACATTCAAAAATGCTTCCAGCATAATCATTTTCAGCAGCAGCTCACTGGCGTTGAAGCCTGTAATTAGTTAAAGATGCTTGCTGCTGTCTTCCTTTATAGTGGCTTTTTGTCGCTCGATGTTCCACAACAGGTGTTTACTCCCTCCACCTTCACACCCAACCTTCAGCTCTGATGCGTGACCAGCATGAAGCTGTCTGCCCTGACGCGTGACCACGCACGCTCAACAAACGAATATTGCGTGACACCAATTTATATGGCAGCTGACCGGTCACCAGTGAAACGCATGAATATTTACTTTCTAAAAACGTACTAGACGTTCTGCAAAATCATCAAACTTGTACATCCTGTTTGATTTACATTACTCTCTACGCAATGGATAATTAGCTGAAATATGGGGACAAAATCTACCTTATTGGTTTTATCATTCAGTGTGGATTACAGCTTGTATGGTTAATTGTTTTCCTTCTCCTTATGTGCTGTCAGATCTAGGTTGGACAGGGTGAGGTGAGGTGTGTTGATCCTGTCGCAATTGTGTCCTTTCCTTCTGCTCTCACACTGCAGGGAAACTGGACACGCTCCCTTTATGGTCCTCCCGCAGCCCAATAGATTGAGTCTTTTTCCCCTCTGTTTTTCATCTTTCTCCTCTTTGTTGACAGGTTGCTTTTGTTCACCTTGTTTTCGAGGGAAAAATGTTGTGGAAAATACTTGAGTTCATTTTTCCGTCGTGCTCAGTGGTAGGATGGTGATCAGGTTGTCAACAGAGCAAAGGAGAGAGGAGAGATGCGCTCTCAGTTAGACGGTGGAGTGTTGCTGGTTTATTTAACGAAATCCACGGATCGAGCTGCCTCTCCTGCAGTTTGGGGATGTGACCTGTTGCAGATGTTGTTTTTCAGACTTTAGACGTCGGATGGATACAAATGGAGTGAAATGAAGCACCGCCGACAGGTTCATTTTAAACGGCGGATCGCTAAATGAGGAGTTGACTTACTTTTTTTTTTTTTTTAAATTTGTGTGACTTAAAATATTTTTTCTGGGGTTTGTTTGTTTGTTCAACTTTGAAGTTAATCAGCAATTATGTTTCCGCAAAATACTGAAACCAAACAAGATCTCTTCAACGCGCTGCTGGCGCTGTGATCGTGGCACCGCGCCCTGCTTTGTGGAGGACTGTAGCCCAATAACCCGCTTTCCTTCTCCTCTCCTCAACCCCGTCTTCTCGATAGAATGGCCCGCTTTGGAGACGACGTCCCGGGCTTGTTGAGCTCTGGGGATGGAGGATCGGAGCGCAACAGGAACCGCGATGGAGCGGCCGTGTCCACAGGTGGGATCTCCCCGGCGTTCAAGCAGACCAAAGCGCAGCGCGCCCGCACCATGGCCCTGTACAACCCCATCCCGGTTAGGGAGAACTGCTTCACCGTCAACAGGTCGCTCTTCATCTTCGGAGAGGACAACGTGGTCCGGAAGTATGCTAAGAAAATCACTGAGTGGCCATATCCTTTTTTACGTTTTTTTATTTTCGCTCTGCACGGATGATATCACACTTACCTTGTTTGTTCAAAGTGTCTAAATGGAAAATATAAAAGGTAGGTCAACTGTCACCAACCCTCACTGTGCAACAAAGTCTGATTTTAAGAGTTTATCCACACCCAACCTGGCACAACAATCATCTAATTACTTTCACAATACTGCAGAGTTTCACCTTTAAGAAAAATAAATGGGATTATTTACCTAATCTCATTCATCTAGACATGAATAAATGTCATTTATCTAGACATTTATCACTTGGAGCACTTGGTTTTGGATCAAGTGCTCCAAAATCAAACTGGAGCACTTGATCTAAAAATAAATAAGGTCCTTTTCCCCTTTGAAGTAGCTTTCACAACTTTCACAACAGTAAGGCATATATAATATGTTGGGTTTTTTTGTTAGTTTTTTCATTTTGATATTGAAGTTTTGACCACGGCAAATCTTCTAGCCTAAAATATATTCCAAAATCCACCGAACTCTTACTGGTTTTTAAGAAAAGCCTATCAAACAGAAAGTTGTGATTGCTTGGAAATGTTTGGTTCATTTTTGGCCTGTAGAATAAACGTATGAAGTTTCAGCACCATGGATAGAACTTGTGGTACAGAGGTGTTTAATTTTGCTTAATTATGTAACATGTGTTTTATCAAAAAGATAGATCACTAAAACGCATTTAGCTTGTTGTTTTGTAATGAAGTTGAATTATAGCAGATGGGAAACTGTTCCTGAGTAATGCAGGTGTCATTTGCTTCTGTTTTGATGCTGAAAAACGTGCCAAAGCAAAGCAACACAAGAGCTTTGCAATTCATGGCTTTAAACCCTTTCTGTCAGCGTCATGAAGAGCTGCTGATTCCACCTATCAGCAGATGAACACAAGTAAACTAGAATCTTGATAATTGTACTAATTAAGCACAACTATGCGTTAATGATGAATTAATCAAATCATAATATGTGTTTATGTTTTCAGTTTATTTTGTAAGGTCAGCTCAGGGCTTCACAGGTGAAGTGAATAACACTGATCACCTTTTCATCATGGCACCTGTTAGTTGGATATATTTGGCAGCAAGTGAACATTTTGTTCTCAGCGATGAGGTGCTAGAAGCAGGAAATGAGTGGCAAGGATCAGGATTTCAGTACGTTTAACAAGGTTTACAGTAGTAGACGGTCATCAGAAGTGGAAATGCAGCAGGGCTTTTGGTGCATGTGGGGAGCGAAGCCTGACCCATATGTGCCGATCCAAAAGACAAGTAGTTCAAACAGCTGAAGAAGTTTTATTGCTGATGCGATATCAGAACCATATTACTATGCTAAGGGATCATACTGTTGCAGACTAGATTGCCAATGCTTGGTCATAATGTTGTGCCTGTTCGGTGTAGAGTCCATTACAATCCAAATCATTTTTGTACAGTTTAATTCAGCCCAGATTAAATGTTCACACACAATTCAATTATTTCTGCGTATTTGTTGTTGTTTTTATGAGGTTTGAAATGAAACCCATCCATTACGTTCCTGGTGTTGATAGAAACCAACTTGTTGCTTTACTTTCAAAACAGTTTTACTGTTTTGCGCCGCCTGTTGCAGGGGATGCGGTACACACAAGTGTCGATTGGCGGCGTGTTTATGCCGCTGCTCCTGCTGCTGCTGCACAGCTCACCAGGTGTCCAGGCCAGGTGTGGCCTGTTCACAGACTATTGTTCTGCTCCATTCAGCAGCTTCCTGACTGACTGACTGCTCCACTGCTGAGCTTATAAACACACCTAATAGAAGGAGCCTTCTTTTGTTGCCGACTACTGCCCATTGAGTTTTTTTTCTGGCCTTAAATCTTTAGTCTGGGATCTGCATGTGAATCACACCAGAGATTTTCGAAAGCACCGCTGGTTTGTCTATTAACCAAGCTGCACTAGAATTGCACCTGCTGGTACATTTTATTTCCCCTTCCAAATCAAAATCAAAGAGCTGTGGGTGCTGTTGTGATCAGAAGGAAAGCAGCCAGGCTGAATAACCTCCAGGTTAATTTGCTCTGTGTAGGGAGTGTCCTGTTACGTAGAATGAGCTCCACTGTATCTGATTAACAGGCATTAAAAGGAATTATATGAAATATTGTCTGATCGCCATGCCATATGCTATTACGGCTAGTCATAACTCACCACATCATATTCTGTTGTTTGATATTAAGATTTTGAGGAGAATGGTGCTGAGCTCTTATCAAAAATCAGAAGAATAAACAACAGTAGATGAATACATGAGCTTATGCAATATAACATGTAATCAAACTGATATCAACACAGTCCCTATGAGAAGCTCCAGGGGCAAAACATAAGCATTGAAAGATGCAAGTGCTAATATATTCAGCAGGGATTACAGGGAATACTTGACATTTAGGCAAATATGGTTAGTTGCTCCTTGTAGAGTATTGGATGCTTTCTGAAAACTCCACTGTGGTGTCTGTTTATCATGAACTGGGGCCAAGAGGAAAGGAGAGGAAAAGATGCAGCCTAAATCCATGCCAGACCAAACGTTTCATTCACGAGCGCATGGATAAAGTCACCAGTTAACATGTTTCATCAAATTTCTTCGCATGTTTTTTTTATGGGATATTTTCATTTTCTCAGCCTGGTGCAGTGACTTCCTGGTGTTTTGTTGTCATTGTTTTGTTGCCAGGCAAACAGAAGGCTTTTAGATTAACCACACTGATACAGATCCGCTCAGACGCTTACTTGCTTTGCACCATTGTCATGAATTTCACATTACCTTGGACTTTTAATGATACATTTAAAACACTCATCTTCCAGGATGAAATGATTATACAGCTGCAAGGATTTAGTAAAACTAGAATTTTTGATGTACAAATCTGAATTTATTGTGGAGTTTCTCTAAGTCAAACTGGATCAAAATGATGCACATAAACAATTTTACACTCCTTTGATATTTGGTTAAATATCCCATACAAGTTGTATCTCAGCCACATGCTTCATGTAGCCATCAACAAAATTCTGGCATAATTTTGATTGAATATTTGCATCCCTTCTTTCTTCATTTTAATCAGTTGGGGGTTTTTTTGGCATGAAGACTTGCTGTTCTCCACAAGAACAGCAAGTTTGTTAAGAACAAATGGCGTCAAACAGGTGGGTGGTATCTTCCTGTTGTGGGTCTTGGTAGATCTCAGAATTCACTTAAATCAACATCTACAGGAATGAAACATGGACACAACCAGGTGGTCCAACAGAAGAAAAACAGTTTTGTGGAGGATAAAGCAGACTATCTTTTGGAATGGCCCCAATGTAAACCTTCAACTTTAGGCCACTGCCAGGAAACTAACCGATCTAAATGAACTCAGCCATCAGTGATAGTAAAAGTGGTCAAATACTCAGAAAGAACTATAAACAAAACCTTGTTTATGGGTACAAAAAATGTACATTTTTTCTGCTGGTGGGAAATTAATCCAAATTTTAATGAATATTGTATATTTTTGTACATATTTCTAACTAAGTGGAAAAGAGAAATTCTAGAAGAAGTTTAGACTTGAGTACTCGTTTGCAAAACACACCAACTCCATCTAAATATACTTTTACAGCTGCTCATGGCTTTCATGCATACTACTCAGTAATGGACAAATGCAGAGAAATACTGTAATAAAGACACTGCTGTTTTTGTAATTACTGTGTAGCAAAACCTTCCTGATGGTAACAGATTAAAAGCAGGAGAAAAAGGATATATTTAATGCATAGGAACATTTTCTGGTTTTCTGCGATATTCCTTCCTGTTGATGTGTACTAAGTTTCTCAAACTGATTTCCAGCAGATGGCTGACCTTACTTACTGTGTTTTCATTGTGTATGTTTGTGATCAAACCAGCACAAAACTTTGAAATGAAACCTTTACTGTCTCCTTTTCTGAATGACCTCTACTGGTTCCACTTTAATCCTGTTAAATAGAACCAGCCCAAGATAAATGGGCTCAGTAGCAGACTGTTTGAGCTACCCACTGATGGTTGTCAGGCTTAATAGTTTTGTCTTAAATGAATTGAAATATTTTGTTTTTGAGGTCTTCAACTGCACAATCCTGCTATATTACCAAACTCATGACTATTTGGTACTGTGTACTTTGTGTCGTTGTGTATTATTTTCTACAGTATGTATCAAATTATGATACTGACAGGTAAAAGGTTTATGCTTTGTTGTAGTAACTGACTGCTGTCATAAATGTTTATGTTTTTAACAGAAACAAAACAATAGATTTAACAGAATGATAATAGTACTACACTAAAGATTTTTGTTGTTTAAATTATTTTTATTTTTTTTAATTCATCATCTACTTCAGTGGCCAGCCTGGAATGACCTGTTTGACTTACTGCCAAGCATGTAAGAAACATTTGTTAGTAAGAATTTGTTTCTTCATAGCATTACGTTGTAAAGAATAGTGGGTCATGTTCCTCTAACTCACAGGTGTCAAACTCTAGTCCTGGAGGGCCACTGCCCTGCAACGTTTAGATGTGCCTCTGCTGCATCACACCTGAATAGAATAATTAGGTCATTAGCAAGGCTCTGGAGAACTGATCTGCACAAGTAGGAGGTAATTAATCCATTTTGTTCCAGTGTTTTCTACCTGTGGCACATCTAAATTCTGCAGGACAGTGGCCCTTAAGGACTGGAGTTTGACAACTACTTAGATAGGACTTTTTTTTCCTTTTTTTTTTATTTGCTACCGGAAAATGTTCCATATTTCCGTATCACTGAGGCTTTAACCTTTTAACAGTTTTGTTACCCCAAAGCTAGAAACTGGCACTTACATTGTATTTTCAGGGTATCCAATAGACATTTGTCTCAAGTGAGAGTCATGCAAATCAAGAACATACACTATTAGTGAACTGGCTAGTGGTAATCACACACACTCTCTTATAATCTCTTATCTCTGCAGGACATCTGGTAAAGGTCAGCCTTGTGTTTGCAGCACAACCTGCAGCTGTCATTTCACAGTAAGAGCCTCTTTTCTTCTCTGAGTGCTCAATTAACAGAGGATGATCAATTCAACAAACATCCAGAGGCTCCTGTGATTGGCTGAGTGGTGTGGGTGAGCTTATACGATCACATGACACCTTTCTGGATTTGTTTGAGTGCACCTTGTCACTGACAACATCAATGGTGGCTCACCGGAGCAAGGCATGGTTACATTTGTGCATGCCTGAGTCTGACTCAAGCTTGGCTGCCTGAGGGCGTAGCTGATGGAGGCTGATGGCGGCCTGGCAGGAAGATCCAGGGCTTAATGAAGCACTCAGGCTCAGGTTAGACTTGCAGGCCTGCTGAGGACTGGCAGCTGCTCCTCTTGTCTGATCCCCACCAGGATCCCCTGCAGTGGGAAGTTTCCCGTTGAGAAGGTGTACCTCTAAATAATTGATTATTGGATTTAATAGTTTGTTTCATCATTAGTGCAAACAGATAAGGAGATATGGAGGTTTAAGTTTAAAACAGTGCAACAGGGTAACCGCATTGGTCTTCTATTATATTTTCAGGATGTTGTTCTTTTATTAAGCTTCACTGAGGATTAAAATTACACAGGTTAATGTTGTAATAAAAATTCCATTAAGGTTTGTAAAGTCCATACATATTCCTCTAGAGTCTGATTGGAGTTGAGATGGATCATTAATTTTCCTCTAACTAAATTGCAGCCTTGCATGAAAAATAAAAAGGGGCAATTAGGATGGAAATGACCCTGATGGACCCTGTGTTCCTTGTATCCTAAACTAATTTCTCTGTGAATGTCAAAATGATTTTTTATTATTATTATTCTTCACTGATATCCTGATGAACAGTATAAACAGTATAAAAGGTTCAAACTTGAGAAACTAAATAAGTTTCCATAATCATCCCATGACTAAGCTCTTAAAGTCAGGCTTAAATCTGGGTTTTTGCTCATGGATTTAATATTTGTGTTTTGCTTTAAGAATGACTCGGGTTTGGGTTTTGATTAGATTTCATGTTTGTTTGGATGCTTTTAGTTCCTGCATAACATGTTCTGTTTTGAGAATAATTGCCACACACAGCATGATTTAAAAAATAATAATTTAACGCTTAAATGTGTCACAATATGAACTTGATATTAGAAAATCGATTGATGTATACTAGATGGTTAACTTATGGCTGCTTACTTTCATATTGGTAAGAGATGCAGAGAAGGATGAAGAGAATGAGACAGACATGAAAAACAGGCAACAACAAGACATCTGTTGTTGCAGCAGCAGTAGTTACACCACAGCACTTTGCCAGAAAGTGGCATACACTGTTTTACATTTATGGCAGGTTTTTTTTGTTTTTGGTTGTGAGAGTGCTACATTGGCAAACAGCCAGCCTGTCTCACTGCTAAGAGTCCTTCATGATAAAACAGTACAGTGTGACTCAGTGAGACTTTAAGTTTTGGTTTCTGCTCATGTATCTTGTTCCTTATCCATTAATCATCAAAATCTCCCATTCGTTGTCTTAAGTTCCCTGTTGTTACCATCGTTTCTATGAGCTGTGGTCTTTAAACCAGTTCACCTAACAAGTGCTTGTTTGACCCTAACTGCGGTGAACAGTTTGCTGAACTATTAACATAAATAAAAGGCTTCTGCAACTTTTTAACCGCATTTATGACTGGTTGTCTGCTGGGGGCATTAGCATGTAATTTTCTCTAAATTCTCATATTTCGAAACATACAGTTCAAATAAATTGTGTTTTTCTTGCTTGGAGAATAATGATAAAGTATAATCTTCCTTAAAATTGATGGAGGCCAGAAAGCAACTGCAAAGGGAGCAAAGACTGTCCCACAACCAGCATAAGCAGCCCAAATACTGATCCGATCGTGTTGTGGAATGATTTTTAACAAGATCTACATGCAAGAAAATAAACGTTCCTTCCTTTGATAGAAATATTTTAAACTACTTTAAATAATTAACTGATCTCACTGTACTTTGTGATAACCAGGATGTAGACAAAGCTTTATCATGGCTCTCTGCCGAGTCTGACATTTTAATGTTATATTTATTCCGCAATATTTCTATGTGTTTAACCATTTCAATTCAAATTTATGCTTTGCTCTTTTTTAGAACAATTTCCCTATGAATTCAGATTACAAGGCTTTTCTTCTGTATATATTTATTCAGTCCTGGCTCCAGCTCATACTCCAGACACATGGCTGAGATCATTTACAGATTTCCAATAAGCCAGGCTCAGATGCCTTTGCTTCATTTTGATTTTCACCTCAGCGTAACAACAATAATCACTGGGGTTTGGATCCAATCTGTGTTTGAGCATTTTCACAGATGCACGGGGCATCACACTCTGGTCTCTGCGTCTATTTTTACACGCATGTTTGAGGAGTCGAGGCAGAGCGCCAGCGTCACTGTGACTCAGAAAGCTCACGAGACGCCTCGCTCCTAAAGCTGTTAGACGAATCACGACAAATATTGCACGTCAGCTGACACCCAGTAAAGCAAGAAGGGCTGATGAGACACTTGTTAAGTTTGTAACTGGGAGTAAAGTTTTTTTTCTTTTTTTCAAGGATTAGTAAGAATGAAAAAAGTAGAGAAGAGAAATGAGAGCATCAGCTGCATTTCTATCTGATGTCACAAGTAAGTCACTTCTGTATGTAAAAGAAATTGTAAATGTTTTACTATGATAAAACATTAAGTGGATAATAATTAGGTTAAATGACTTATCTGCTTTCTATGTAAAGAACCAACAAAGCATTTTCAGTAATAAATACTTAAATTATCCTCAGCATTACAGGGCTTTTTAGGAAAGACTTTTCAGATGGACAAGCTGTGAAATTGTTGAGGGTGAAGCTGGAAACTTCCCACAGTTACTGAAAATGCAGGAAAGATAGGAAGTAAGTCAGATAGGAGCACTAAGAATAGCCAACCAAAAATAAGTCAGACATTTCCCCCCAGGAGCTGCTGAAAAGGCAAAGAAAAACCACAAAACCATAAAATTTCTCAAAAAAGATTGAAAAATGTCTGTTAAGTTATGAAGCCGAACCTGCTAATATAAATGTATTCTTGAGTTAATAATTAATCATGCCATCATTTTGTTTGATGAGAGTCAGAAATGTATATAGTCAATAGGATTACAACATCTGCAGATTTGATCCAAAATATAAATATATAAACATAAAAAGTAGACCTCTGATATCATTATAGTACTATTAATACAATAGACGTCAAACTTTAAGTGATTTCCACCACATGTAATGAGCAATTTCTAGCATTTTATACATAAAAACAAATGATTACAATACATTTTATTTCTCATGTCCAGAGCATAATGATAAAGTAAAGTTTTCTTGCAAACTGAGTGGAAAGTGGAGCAGCACCCATCACATTTCCTGTAGAGGTGGGCGTTATAACATTATTAGGTCATGAATGTTTAGAACAGGCTGACGATTCATGTTCAGACATATCAGTTCAGTTTGTCTTTGAGCTTCATGAACAACTTTTTGCGTGTTAATACTGTAGTAGTTACTTGTTTCAATAATTTTCTATGGCAGTAGAATAGCATTTAGCTTGTATGTATAAAACTTCAACAAAAAGCTGAAGTATCATGACGTCCTGTGGTATGGAGGTGTAGCGGTATGGAAATGGTCAAAAACAAAAACACAGTAAGCTCTTTCTTGGAGATGGACATGTTCCTGATGAGACCAATCCTGTTTTTTAACTTATAAAAATTAGCAAGAAAGCAGCACTGTTGGTATTTTTGTGCATATCTAAGCTGTGGCTTGATAGTATCTTTACGTCCCAGCCTTAAAGTTCAAGCCTTTTCCTTATCAGCCCAGTCAGCTGACTTCCTCCCCCAAAAATTGGTTATAACTCTTCTCCTCTTTGACAAGTTGTCTACTTATTCTTTATTTCCTTCACAATAATAAAAAAAACACCTCTGCATTGCATGTTTGGATTAAGCCAAAAATAGCAACAACAAAGAAATAAATAAAAAATAAAGGGTGTAATTGAAATCCTTTAATGGTTCTACCTTGGAAAGAATAATTAGTGTTTTCAGTCATGGTTAGTAGTGATTTTGTCATTTATTTCTCACCAATTCTTTGCTGATGTTTAGTGGGATGCATGGTGTCAAAGTCTAGCGTCAGTGTGTCAGCACATGAGATACCTCCACAGGCACACTTCAGCTGCCCAGTAACAGTTTTGTAACGCTGACTTTCAGTGGCTGGAAGAGGATGCTGTTGCTTGGATACCCTCCTCCCGTGTCTTTCCATCTTCATTTCTTCACTTTCCTTTCCACTTCCGTATTTTGTTGCATTGGAGCGAATATCAAATTTAAAAGGCTTCTTAAAATGAACATCTGTAGCAAAAAGAATCAAAAATACCTTTCATGTGAGAATTTCTACAGCAACAGGTCACTGGGACTCTTTTCACACTTATTTTCTTGTTTTTGTTGTTTACTGTTGTTTTGTCCTCCCAGCAGCCAATCTGAAGTGCAACCCTGTTTTATCTCATGGCCCCTATAGGCTTGTAGGAGCATTTTGTTTGCTCTTTTTATTTAACTTCTCATCATTCATTTGTTCCTGAGTGACCCTGCTGGATAAAACTGCCAACACAACATCGATCTGTCCAGCTCCACTTACCTCCTCCTCACCGTGCTGTTTCTCAAGCATCTTACTGTCTGTATAACATAATCTTCTCCTTCAGTGATCAGCTTTCTTGCTTATCACTTCCTCTTGGTGCATTCTTTTCTCTGCTCTGTTCTTCTTTCTTTAAGCTGCCTTCTGCACATAACCAGGTGAGAGGAAAGTACCCACACAAAGCATTAGATAAAAGTCAGCCAGATTTTAACCAACAACCCGCACAGCTCTCATAATAGATGCAATGTGCCGTTTATAGTAGGACTGACCCTGTTTATACAATCATTTCTCAGAGCCTCAGAGAAATGAGCCTCAGAGAAATAGACACATTTTTTTTGTCTATTTCTGCATCTTTTTGCGCTACAGCTTATCCCAGATAAGGCACAGGCTGTTTATTATTGCCTCCTCTCAGACCCAAAACTTATAAATCAGCAGGTTGATTATGTTTGATTACTTTATACTATTGGTTTTATATTGCAAAATTATCTGTTTGTTAATTGAGTGTAACCTACAGGTGAAGAAGGGAGCAGTGTTTGTACTGATAGGCTCTATATCATTGGTGCCAAACTCCAACTTTTAGATGTGTCTGCAGAAATTTATTGGTGTTAATTCAGCCGTTAGATTCAGCTGAATTAGTCCAGGGATAAGTCGAAAATTATCGGTTCTCTACAGTAGGACTGTAGTTTAAAACCCCTCCTCTTTTAGGTAAGAATTGGTAACTTAAAAAAATAATCACCTCTATTTCTATTGTTTTTATCAGTCTGTGTTGTTACTTTACTATAATTGAATTTTGTCATCATCCACAAAGCTGAGCTCCTTAACTTCAGTGTTTCACTCCTTTCGAGTACATGATCCTCGCTACCATCATTGCCAACTGCATTGTCTTGGCTCTGGAGCAGCACCTCCCTGGTGAGGACAAAACCCCCATGTCCAAGAGACTGGTGAGACACTCAGACATGAAAACTAAAACACAGACAGAAATCACAAGCGTGCTGCTTTTACGTTTGAGTTCTTTATGCTTGTCTGACTTTGTTTCACACCAACAGGAGAAAACAGAGCCTTACTTCATAGGGATGTTCTGTTTTGAGGCTGGGATAAAGATCATCGCTCTGGGCTTTGTGTTTCATAAAGGGTCCTACCTCAGGAACGGCTGGAACGTCATGGATTTTATTGTAGTCCTCAGCGGGTGAGTCCATTATCATGCTTGTACAAATGTGTGGTCGATGAAATGGGATTAGCATTTTGAACTGAACTGAATAATTGTTCTGAGAGATGTTATGAACGAATAGAACAACTCATTCTTTGACTTTTATTTAACTGCCTGTTGTAAGGTTTAGCATCAGCTTACATATTTATGGGTTTCCTGCAGGTATTTGTTGATCTGAAACATTTGAATTCACTTCAGTCATATTTTAAGCAAACTTTGTTGCATTCATCCAATTTTTCAATGCTCTCACGGAGCTGAATTTATTAAATTTTATTCTGTCAGTAAATTCTGACAGAATTTACCTTCATCAACCTTCACTTGATGAAGGTTTGTTTAGCTTAAGATCAGGGCCAAAAGCAGTGCAGTGAGTGCTTTACTGTCACAAGGCTACTAGTACAAAGAAGGTGATTGTGACATAACAAAGTAAACTTTCATAAAAACTTTATCAGCGTGGCAGCACCATGACCGGGAGCAATACTGACATAAAACAATAGCAGGTAAGATGATTAAAGACAAACAACACAATGAGGAATATTTATTTGTGTGTAACTGAGAAGCAGACTCTGTTTGTCATGATATTTGGATTTTTGCTTTCTTTTGTCTTGGTGTTTTGATAATTTTCTTAGTGTTCATTTACGTTCGCTATGTTTTACTATATTAGTTCATATTTGCGTTTAGTTTGTTAGTCTGTTCTTCTAATCTGTTCCTTGTACATTTGAACTTAATTCTCTTAGATTATTGTCAGACCTTTTGTTCTGTATACCTTGGAGTCTTACTTGAACTCTCTTTGTGTTAATTCATCTATTCCCTCAGGTTCCCGCTGTCTCTTTGTCACAGCTGTACCACATTTCCTCTGATTAGTTAGTTTGTCAATTTCCACACTGCCTCTGTATTTAAGCTCCTGGGTTTTCCTTGTTCATTGTTAGATTATTCTGCCCTATTGCCTGTTTCTTGTTCCAATCTCCCTGTCCTGTTTAAGTTATGCAGAACTCGAGGTTTTATTTCATTTTATTTTTAGTAAGAACTGCAAAATACCCTTTTAAAGACAGTTGTAATTTGTTATGGTTTCATTCTCTCTTAGCAGACTATAGCAGTCCAGGTACAAGTGCTTACCTTTAACAGGCTGTTCTCTTACAGAACATTTTACGTCTCTTACTTTGTTAGGAGCGCTATGTGTGTCACCAGTGGAGCAGAAAGTGGAAATGTGTTTGACTGCGAAAGGACTCACTTGATGAGAGAACAAATTAACCTTGACACATGTCTCTCTTTCTCTCTCTGTTTCTCACGTGCACACTGCTGTACATGTGCACAGATGAAATATTAATCAGTTCACGGCTCATAAGTACAACAGGAGGCAGAAAGGGTTCTTAGTGAATTCTACATGATTTTGGCTCTTTAATTATTGATGAGTCGAGCGAGGCCTTCTTAATGATTCTCTGCTCACTGCTGGGTAGAGAAGGGATATTAGGTGTTTAGAAAAACGACGAGAGGACGATGGCTCAGGGTTCCTGTAGATCAGCTGATGCTGATGTCACACATGCTGATGAGGACAGTCAATCCCAGACTAAATTAGCAGCCTTATTAAAATACAGGTGCATGCTAATGCATTTCTAATATCACCTGCCTGAATGAGAACCAGGAAGAGAAAGAGAAATAACTTTATCATTCTTTATTTATTTTCATTTGAGGACTGGGAATGGGGTTGTATTTTGTGGTTCCCTGAAAGATCATCCAGTGGTCACTTTTCACTTTCCCCAATTTTTTTTAATTGTTAATTGAAGTCGCAATGAAAGACATGATTTCAAAAACAATGAGCTCCCAAATGTGTCTGTTCCACTCTCATCTGTTCATGATCTGAATTTTAACAACCAATTTTGAATTAGGCAGTAGACGTGCTTGATCTGAATAACACAGCCTTCCAGGTTTCTTCTTAATATTCAGCATGATGAAGTGAGCTCCTGATAGATTGCTCTCTAAATTATCATTTTGGCCTCAGTAAGGATAGATGAATGCAGACGGTCCATCTCTTTCTTTCTCCCACGCTTAGTTCATTCAACATTGACGCACATGGAAACATATGAGCCGTCATTCAAGGTTTGTAATTTTAGTAGAGTGATTTGTTAGATTAGATGAAAAGCGTTGATAGCATTAGATACATAATCGGAGCTGTTGATCACTTAGTAATGGGGAAACCTTGACCAGCCTCCCACACATCAAATGAACTGCTCTCATCGTGGAACAACTTTACTTTAGCGTATTATTTATCTTGATTATAAAACAATGCAATCAAGTTTTTTAAAAAAAGTCTTGTTCCTAATGCTGAAATCTCTTTTTTTTATTATTCTAGATTCAGTTTTCCAATATTCATATTTTACAAAAAAAATTTCGGATTTAGATTTTTAGAGAAACGTTTTTAAAAGTTCATAATGTGTATTTCTGCTGAGATCATTTGGCAATTATTGCAGCTATGAGACAATAGTTACTGTGAGCTGAATTAGGTCTCACATTGGAAAAAGTTGTTTCTGCAAGCAGTTCCTGGGTTTAAATTTTGCTCTTTTTGTTTGTTTTCCACATAGACAAGTAGATCCTCCCAATGCCTCTAACCATCCAAAAAGATCTTAGATTAATTAGCCGCTGTACATTTCCACAAGTTGTGATTGTTTGAGAAAGTATAATTGTCTCGAATTTCTTTTTTTGTTTTTATGAAAAAATCCACTTGTCCAGACCATGCCACCTTGACACTAGAAAAAAAGTATTATAAATACAGCAATAAAAATTACAAAATAAAAAATTGAGACATTCTGTGGATTTTTATAGATAAAAAACGTAACCTGTTAAGTGTCAGTGTTTTTGTGTAGCCACAATTCGCAATAACTTAATACTGGTGAATTCAGGTTACTCTCCTCACTTGCTTTTTCCCTTCTTCTGTCATGTGGCAAATAATTACAAAACTCACTCAGAACTGCCACTTTAAAATTCATTGGCCTTTCTGTTTATTAAAATCTGAAGCAATACAACAAAGCTCCAGGTGCTCATCTGGAAATCCTTTAAAGCTTTTTATTCACACAAGCGGGAAGCCTAATTTAACAGTTGTGTTGAAATCTTTGCCTGTGGAGGCTTTACTAAACTGTTAGCTCACATTACAAAAGCCTGCAAACCTTTCCTCGGTGAATACCCCTAACTCACTCCACATCATGAGCGAACATGTATAATTATGGGAAGCGTTTGCTTACTGTGTCAACGCTGGAGGCCGTGATTACCTCAGCAAGCTTCCTCAGTGTTTCAAGATGGCCTGAGAGAGTGAGTGGGAGGGAGATGTGAAAAACCAGATGGCACTTCCTCAAAGGCTGTTTTTGTGTAGTTGAGGACCGTAGAGGGATGACGGGTTTCCTCAGGTCACCGGCCTGTTACCCCTGCTAAAGATTCAAGCTGTGAGGCAGAGTCAGAAAAGAGAATCAAGCAGGTGATGAAGCAGAGCAGGAGAGAAACTGGCTCAAGAGCAGTGAAGTATGACGGCAGTTGTTGTGGGAAAAAAAACATAAGGAAAGGATGTAGTAGGAGGAAATGAGAAGGACGCCTCAGTGCGTAATCGTATGTCTTAATTGGCACCCTGGCAGTTTCACTCGCTGGCAAGCCCTCCATTAGACTGGCAACATTAGACGCGGGGCAACGCCCACTGAGGCTTTGTGTCACCATAAAGTGCCAGACACTCGGGCAAAGATTTGGTGCAAAGGGAGTTGATGAGATCAACAAGTTTCTGCTGTTTGCTGTGGTTGTTGACAACATTTTAATGAGGGAAAACGAGACATCCTTCATAGTAGTTAGCATTATTTATGTTATTTGACATGTTGGAGACATGATGGCTATATTCATGGCTCATCTTGTACCTGAAGTATTTTCTTGTATGTTTTATTTCTTTGATGACTTAATTATTTGTAATTTTAGTTTCAGAATGAATGAGTTAGGTTTAGATAAGAGCTTTTGTTTCCTGTCTCTGCAGAATAAAAGCCTCTCCACAGCATGATGCTGCCACTACTGTTATTCAGAATAGGGATTGATTGGATAACATGGTGTTGGATATCCAATACATGTGACATTTGACATAAGCTACAAGATCTCATCTAACCAGAACATCTTCTCCCACATATTTGCTTCTTCCTCAATATGAATTATTTTGACTTTATTTCAGCGCTTTTCTTCTTGTCACTCTTCGATAAACACAAGATTTGTAGAGTGCAAGACTATACATATTCTCATCTCTTCATTTTATTTATTTCAAATTTATTTGCGCAGAGACAAGACATAGAAGAATGTTACATTTAAGAAGAGATGTTGCCCTGTCAATAGGATCTCCGGGTTTTAGAAATTGATCTTTATAACTTAAAGAAACTTATTTAAAACAGTAAAATAACACTCCAGTCACATGTTGGGTTTATTCTTTGAAATTGTTAGTTTGGATTTATGTCCCATTAAGTAACAGAGAGAAGAAGGCTTTACTTTAAGACCTTTAAGATGTTTTGTATTAATCAAAACTCCTTCTGCTTTGTGATGAGTTCAGTGCTGCTGTCATCAGGCTTTATTCTGTACTTTCAGTTTGACATTGCAGACCGGAAGCCAAAGCCAACACAAGGAGCTTCTTATCAATCACAGCATCTGCAGCACTAGTCAGCAGGACATAATAACATTATATCAGAGCCATAATATAGTTTTCTTTCAGAGTTTCTTGCAGTAATCAAATTATTTCTTATAATTGTCCATATTTTCCCTGCTTTCTGTGGTTCTTTATTGTCTTTTTATGTTTTCATTAAACAAAAGGATCCTCAGCCCACTAATATATTGTGATCATAAAGCAAGGAAAAGTCTGCAACTGAGAAATATATGTTATTGGAAAATTAGGCAAATTACACAGCAAAACACAAATATAGTAGCAAACTATGAGATTTTGCACTATCAAGGTAAAGATAACAGTATATCAATCAAATATTTTTAAGGCTGCATATTTTCTTGCTGCCACTTTAAACTCAGTCTAAACTTTTACATCAGGGGTGTCAAACTTATTTTTGTTTTGCTCCTACAGCTGGTTGTGCCAGAATGAATTGATAAAATCTGTCCACAAATTGTTAAAATCTCATTGAATTCTTAAACTTAAATAACAATATTGAACATCTTTTCAGTCTCTGCAGGATTTCGTGATTCTTTTTGTGGTTTTTTGCAATAAAAATCAAAGTGTTTGTGGCTCTAATTTGAAAATATTTGCTATTTATCACTGTAACTGCGACTTTTCTGTTACTCGCTATATAGATAATTTACTACAATCTGATGCCAGTTAAGGTTGAAGTGGCTCTTTAGTACAACCAAGAAAGTTTCTGACAATTTTTGACAAAAATCTGCAATAAATTCCCAATTACGGATTAGCGTAAAAAAGTGTGGGGACTTGTTGATTTTGTGTGAATTTCTACTATAATTCTCAACAAACTGGAGGGACTGATTGATATAATTTGGCAGGACACAGATAAAATTAATAAATTATTTATGCACACTTATTGTTTAGTCTAGAATCTAGAGGGCCACATAAAAAGCTATCAGGGGCCGGATTTGGCCCACGGACCTTGAGTTTGAGATGTGATTTACATTATTTTCCATCCTTTCTCTTCAGAGTGATTACAACATCTTTTGATATGTCGGACCTGACTCCAAAAATTGAACTTGAAGATGCTGTATTTGGTGTTTTATATGTGTTCTTCTGAGTCACGTGTACAAACCAAATGTGCTACCACTCTCTTATAGCCAGCTACACCTTATGTCTGTTTGGCATTCATGCACCTGTTAGTAGTAACCAAATCAGCCTCTCTCACACACACGCCTACACACCCCCCCACACACCCCTTCAGACAGATGCACCCTCTCCGGTCTTTTTTCCCATCTGCTGTCTGATGGATTGATGAGATCAGACACAGCAGGAGTGGATATGTCCCTTCGAGCTGCTGCTGTGGTGACTGAGGACCCAGCCTCAGGTCAGGCTGTCACAGGCTCCAGTTCTCCTGCTTCTCTGGTTAGCGTCTCTACAATTAGTTTGGATCAGGAAGGATTAGTTTTTTTTTCTGATAATTTGCCAGGGGAAAATGTACCTGCAGCTTGTGTGCTGTGTTTATCTAAATCAAACAAATAGAAGAATAGTTCAAGGGCTGTTGCTTTCTGTCATATCTCTTTATCACAAGCTAAGCAAAGTTGAATGTAGGCTATGCATTTCAAAACTATACATTTCTCTTCAACATGTCCACATTAATAAAATAAATAAACATCAGGGTAATTAATTAGGATAATGGAAGTGGAAAGAAACTATAGATATTTTCTAAAATCTTTTACAAATACCCTCTGATACCACTAAATACAATCTAGTGTAACAGACTGACTTTAAAGGTAAGTAGATCAGCATGTAACCTAATCTGAGTATAAATCCAGCTGTGCTGTGAAAGTTTCATGCTTTGTGGATTCTTTTCTTAAGTAGCTACAAGGAAGCTGGCCAGACTTGATGAGAAGTTGAATGAACTAAAAATTAGTCAAACCTGGAAGAAAACCCTTCTGAGGGTTTGAGGAAGACTAAAAGTGCATCTTGAGCTACAACAGAACTGTTTACATCAAAACATTTTAATGTTAAAGTGGCCTAGTTAAAGTCTAGAGAGAACTACAATAAACAATCCGGAGCTAGGTCGGGGAGATTTCATACATATGTACAGCACATGTTTAATTTTCATTTTTAATTTACGTTTTAATTTGGAAACTTTGTGTCATTCCACTTAAGCATGCAGTACACTGAAAAAAGAAAAGAGTGGGGACCAACTTAATTAAATTGCTTCAATTGGTAACAAGTAATTCAATTAAGTTTATCTAACTTAATTTATTAAGTTCATTTAACTTGACAAATTTAAGTCAGTTTTACTCAAATCATTTAGTTTACTTCAAATAAAGAAGTGAACTAATAAAGGATCTTTCTTTTAAAGGTTTTTTTTTTTTTGCTCAGTCAGCCTGAAGCTTGCGATGTGACGTCAGACGTAGGATACAAATGCATCATTGAACTTAATTGTTTCAAGTAAAGTCAAAGTAAAAAGTTCTTTTAAGTTAAAAATTTTACTTTTAAGTAAATTCAACACAAAAAAGTAAGTTGTCATCACTAAACCAAAAGAATTAAGTGAGATTAATGTAAATAAGTCCATAACTTGAACTAAAATGCATTTTTTAGAGTGTACTTTTGTAGGGGTACTACTATATTTTAGGGGTTTATATGACCACCATGAGTAAAAAGCATGTTCAAATGTAATTAGTCAGATTGAGATCTTCTGGTTAAATGATGCATTTTAACTGTGATCTTAAATCCAAAAAATTATCATACTGATGAAAATCCACTCATCTGCGTCCCTGAACTTCCGTTTCTCCCTCATCTGTCTCTCCCCACTTGTAGCCATTGTAAAAAGACATCCTGTGATACAAAGAGTGTTTAGCGGGCCTTTTATGCAGGCTGATTAGGAAAGATGAGGTGATATGCCGAGATCAAAGTGGCCCTACTGCTTGCTGGGACTCTTGTCAAATTAAATTCTTTTTACTAGCAAAAATAACCAGCTCTGAGGGAAGATGATGGATATTTCTCAATTATGACTTTTCAATTTGTCTGCAAATTCAGTCTGAGATGAACAGGGCCTTTGTGGGAATTGAATTAATGCCTGAAGTTTATTAGTATTCAGTCTGAATCGACGGAGGTGAAACATGTAATGAGCAAAATTCAACACAATATTCTCTAGAACCAATTTATTGTTGATGCGTTTCAGCCGCGACTCAATGAAATAACAGAGTTTAGAGATGGAGATGGAGTCGAAGCAGGTTGTCTGTACACTCTTCACACCTTAAATGAGTGATGAACACCTTGAAGTTCCTACAGCAACTGTTATATAATGTGTGACGTTGTAATTTCTGATGCAATGTCAGTGACTTAATATAGGCAATAAATTATGTTTACAGTAAATTGCTGATCAAAAGTAAAATTTAAAAATGAATGCATCCATAACTAGGTCAGTTTTATGGCTACATCAATATTTCATAACAAGTTTTTCTCATAGATATGTTTATGTTTATGTTAGGAGCCTGAACTGTTTTTGAGGTTCTTTTAGTTTCTTTGTTAGATCAGTCTTGTTTGTGTTTTACTTTAGTTCAATCCTTCCTTAGTGATTGTAGTTTGTTTATTTCTTGTGCTTAGTTTTTTTTTTTAACTCTAGTTTAATTATGCTTTTTTAGGTCTAGAAACTCTTTAGTGTTAGATTTATTTCCTAGTCCCCTGTGTACACCCCCTCACTCCCTGTTCCACTTTCTCTCTCCTCATCCTGCCTTCTGTTTTCTCCTCACACACCTGCAACCCGTTTCTAATCATCCATCTGTTCTTTGTTCAGTAATCAACTTCCCCAGTATATATTCAACTCATTCTCAGTCACTCCTTGCTGGTTTCTCTCATCTAATCCTGTTATCTCCCTGTTGATTCCCTTCTGTTTTTGCTACTGGATTCCTGTTTTTGTTCTGCTCTGGCTCCCTTTGCTCCCTGTGTTTTTTTTGTAAAAAAAAAGGTTTTTGTTTTTTTCGTTTTTGTTATTAAACACTTAACATCATCCACGCTTCCAACTCCAGTCTGCATTTTGAGCCTTTCAGAAGAAACTCATGACAGATTGTTGACTTAGAGCCAACAGAAATGGCAGAATATTGTTTTAAAAATGTATATTCAGAACTTGTTCAATTAAAAATACAGAATATTTTCCTAATACCTTCTTTAAACCTCTCTTAACATGCATGTCTGAACATATTCCACCCTTTCTCTGTAAAATGGCTTCTTCAGTATTGATGTGAACTTGCTCATTTCCAGCAAGGAGCTTCTAATTGAATCCAGAATCATTTTCATATTTCAAATTGAGTGACCTCAAAGACTAAATGTGCAATTGTGTCAATTAGATTACAGTTAAGGTCTCCATGTTGGTGTAGCTAACTCTGTTGCCATGCAGCTAAAGGAGGTTATTTGTGCATTGTGTTTGCATGTTTTCCACATGCATGAGTGTGCTCCCTCTCTCTCTAAAAACATATATGTCAAGTTCACTGGTCTCTCTAAAGTATCCTGAGCTGTAAATCTTTTCATTGCTTGTGTCTGTTTGCCTCTGCATGGACCCATGATGGGCTGTAACCACCCTTTATTCCACTGAGTGATACCAAAGAGTTATTGTGTTTACATATAGTGGCATTTTTTTTGGAAGAGGCAGCAGTTATATTATTTAAGCTATTCAGCAAAAGTCACTTTAAAGAAACAAATAAGGTTCTTGACTGATAAAATTACCATAACAGCCTAAGTCTCATGTCCCTTTTTGGATCTATGGTACTTAAAGGAAAAGATGCTTGAGTGTTTCTGGGACTGTATTGTATGAATAAGTAGTTGAGTCGAAGCATTGGCGAGAGATGCTCTGAAGGTTGCAGGTAGTTTGAAATAGTTTCAGTGTTCTGCTCTTTAAAGTCAAGGTCAAAAGCAGAAAATGTTGGAAAACCTAAAGCAAACAACAGATTTTATAGTATTGTCATGTTTCAAGGTAACTTTTGTAAAATAACTAAGGCTTTCTGCTTTCAATGGTAAGCCTGTTAGGATTAGCCATTTTTATATCTGTGTTGATTTGAGATTTCTGATTTAATGTTTATTATCAGGTTTTTATAAATCCAGTATTGTTGACCTTCATGTTTAATCTGGCAAGTTATTTTTTTTCTGATTTTGATGTTTTGTACCTCAGGGCCATTGCAGCTCCATCTTTTTCAAGGCTCTGTACTAGAAAGCAGATTAAAAAACATACTTAATAATAATTTTATGACAATATTTTTCAGGATTTATTGTGAAAATGATAAAGATGATTTAAGAAGTAAAAGACTGCTACTGGTAACAGATCATAGAAAACTCCATAATGTACCCATTGTGCAAAAGCAAGCTCAGTACACAGGTTACATTGCGTTGTGCATTTGTTCTGCTAAAGCACACAATAAGTGCAGTCACCAATAGTTTCACATATTTTGATATTTATTGATTCTAAGTATGGATAATAAAAAAAATATGTTGTTTACATATGGAAGTATCACTGTTTATTGTTTTGATAAATCAGAGCTGTTCTCATAACACAAACAGGTGGCTCTGACACTCTGCTGGTAACCAGTTTGTGGAAAACATGTTCAAATCTACGCCTGTTGTTTTAATGAACTGCATGATTTGATTGTATGCAGCACGCTGAATATCAATGTAGATTTGTGTGCACAAACGGAGAGCGGGAGAGAATAAATGAAGGATCAGGGGGAGTTAAAAAAGGACAGAGTACACTGTGGGAGGCAGAGAAGCTTATATTAACTAAATCGACCAGAGCAGTGCTGTAGGAGGTTCCTCCACACAATTCCTTATTCTGTCAAGACAATCAGCAACACACACACACACAACATATACTGGTATGCTTGCACTATTATTGCTTGACTCAACAATAAATATGTTCTCTAAAAATATTTAAACCTGCAACAGAACAACAAACATGGAATCTACTGCCTAAATGACAATATGAACTGAGTCTCTTCTTGGCCTTTACTAACTGTGAAGAAAAAGAATAACTACTGTAGACAGAGGCAGAAGTCCTGCTGGACAGATGTTCTTAGAATTGGATAAATGTTCTGTTTGGTGTGTCGAGAGCCTAATAGAGTAACAAAACATCAACAGAAGAAAAGTCAACATGAGATTGATTCCAAACTAAGAAGAGAAACTCATAGACAGAAATGGCCAAATTAACCAAGCTAAATCAGAAAACTACAAATGAACTTAACTAGATAACAGAATAAATACAAAGCCCAACAAAGCATGACACTAGTTCTTTAACATGTTATGTCATTTTATTTACTGGTATATTATACTTTGATAATTAATGTCCTTTAGTTGCTCTGAAGAAGTACATTTAGCAAACAAAAATAGGTTAGCATCAACACAAATTCAGTACGGCAGTGTAATCCAAAATGAATGCCCAGCTTATTCTGATTGTGTCCATTTTAGTTTTCAGTGTTCTTGTTCCCAATACGCTTCGTTTAAGAAGCTGATTCTGTGGCATGCATTGTTTAGGTTTTAGTGCACTGGTGTACACAAAATAAAAGTAAAGCAGAGAAGAACAGTTATGCAATATGCATAACATTTAATTTTCCCACCCATTTTTGTTTATTGCTAAAAAATGAAAACAATTTTAACTTTCTTACCCAAATCACTTATTTTTTCTGAGAAACCAGTTTGTACAAAGTCATATAACATTGTTTTGCACCAGTAATTATTATTTGTTTTGCATTATGTTTTGAGTTAAAGTTGTAGTGCAACATGCAGTTCATCTCATGGGACCTGATAAAGAAGCAGCCCTCTTTCCATGCTCTTTTTGCACTCACAGTTGTTCCGAGATACTCTGAATTTTTCCGAAGAAATGCTTCTAAATAACATAATATGGTAAAAGTTTATCTGCTCTAAAAGGCACTGAAAGCCAGTTAGATTTCTAGAAAAAAAAGTCCTATAGAAACAAAGTTTAAAAAAAAAAATCTCAGCTTGTTGCACAAATATTGTCTGATGTTTGTATTGTGCTTGATGACTAGTTGTTACCTACCTGAAGACTTTGAACAAGCATAATTTACTCAGACCATTTGTACAGTCACTTTTTTCAAGCTGTTTAGTTTTTAGATGTTTTTTTTCCTACTGTTTATTAGTGAAATCATATTTGTTTCCAAAACATGGTGTTGTTTATTACCGAGAGATACTTGCAGTGCTAACAACGTAAGATGAGTAGGTAAATTTGTTCCATTGATCAGGTGTGCTCCTATTAATAAATGTGTGGCTGGACGGTGACATGGAGCATAAGTCACAACGTTGTCAGTATCGGGCTCTGACGGCTGTCACAGCAGATTTGTCAGGCGGTGTGAAGCTGTCGCCTCAGCAGGGTTTATCATCAGTACTCACTTATCATGGCTGACACCTCCAAGCAGGGCATCATCTGTTTGACAGCGCCCTCTGAATAAAAGTGACTTTATTAACTTGTGAAAAACCTGTTGGATATGTTGAATATGAGATCAATTAAAGTGAACGCTATCTGGTTGGTCGGCCCAACCTTCAGAAGTGGATCCCAACTCTGACTCTTTCACATACTTCTGTACGTACGTTAAGAAAATTCCCAGGTATTTGATACTCATTATTCCCCAGTTATCCTAAAATATCAGCGCTTTATACTCCGTCCACATTTTGTGCTTTCAAATAAGGGATAAGAGTTTCTAATTCTACATTATTTTTATGCGTACCATTCATAAATGGTGCGATCTCTGTTTATTGTAGCCCCATAGTGGCTTTTTGTGCACTGCATTCATAAAGCATATTTCACAAAATATATGTAGGTTCAAATGTATTCAACATTTGAACAACATGTCCTGCAGAGGGAGGAAATTTGTGCAGATTGCTTTGTTTCCAGCTGTTCTCCCTTTCACTCAAACAGCAGCTAGAAACATGCAAACTGTTAAGACTTTTACCGCTTTTGCGGTAAAACCAGAGACAGAGATAATTTCTTCCCATAGGTTGCCTCTTTGATTAACACAATAAACACTTCGTAGCTAGATTAGTCAGTTACTCAAATGTGAAATAAAAATATGTATATTTGCACTATTGTGATCAATATCTCTTTCTATTTGATTGTTCCTTTTTCATTTTGTTTGTATTTGCTTAAAAATAATGCCTGCAAGACATAACATGGATAAGTAGGAATAAATTATGACATTTTTACCTGCTAGTGACAGACATAAACACATCCTTAATATAACAACAACTCCACAAAATGTTTTAAAACACGAGATGTTTGAGTTTACAAGACTCCAGTGTTTAAAAGCAAAAAGCTGTTTGAGCAAAATATGTCTGAAAGAGGATGTTTACTCATTTAGGTGAGGAGCTGATATCTGTTGCGCTGAAATATTCTGGAAAACTCAAAATGCATAAAAGAGAAACTACAGCAACATCATAGACTAATTTGACTGGTTTATTTGTCTATTGGTGCCTTCATGCTCACCTGAAATAGTGTTCTCATTAGGTTCCTGTTAAGTGACATTATCCCTCCTTGCTGCGTGACATTTTAGATGCCTGTGTGGTGTCTTCACTGGCCTTTTCAGCCTGACAGCAAATTCTTTTGTCTGACCTTCCTTTAGCAGAGCTCAGTAATGCTCTATATTCTTTAAATGCACTTTAAGAGGAAAATGTAATTGTATTTTGCTGGTATGTTGAATTACTAGCTGATGACACTGTCTATTATTTATCCTTGGTACCCTTTATGCTTGGACTGTAACATCAGGATGTCATGAAGTGTGGTGCGGGTTGGTGGTGAGGCAGACGCAGCGGACCCAGGTATGATGAATTTGCGGATTTAATGATGGAAACCAGTCAAAACAACGGACAGCAGGCACAGGGAAACACTGACGACACTGAAGCTAACATAGACGAAACATTGACGAGGACCCGACGAGGAACAAGGAACACAGGTGGAGTTAAATACACGGGAGGGTAATCACAGAACGAGACACACCTGGGAACAATCAAGGGGAGGACAGGACAACGAAGAGACTCAAGGACACAAAAAAACTCTAAATGAACACAGAAAACACAGATCCTGACAGTACCCCCCCCTCAAGGGCGGCTACCAGACGCCCAAAAAAAAAAACCACAACAAGGGTGGGCGGAGGGGCGCCGGATGGGGGGCCAGAGTCCAGAAAAAACAAAAACACAACAAGGGTGGGCGGAGGGGCGCTGGACGGGGGGCCAGAGTCCAGAAAAACAAAAAACTACCCACCATCGTGGGCGGAAACACAAGAAGGGCCAAGAGTCCATAAACAAACAAAAAACTACCCACAGGGTGGGCGGAGGCAAAGGAGGCAGGAACCACGGAGGTGGTCCGGCGGTCGTCCGCGGCGGCGGGAACCACGGAGGCGGTCCGGCGGCCGTCCGCGGCGCTGGAGGCGGGAACCACGGAGGCGGTCCGGCGGCCGTCCGCGGCGCTGGAGGCGGGAACCACGGAGGCGGTCCGGCGGCCGTCCGCGGCGCTGGAGGCGGGAACCACGGAGGCGGTCCGGCGGCCGTCTGTGGCGGCGGGAACCACGGAGGCGGTCCAGCGGCCGTCCGCGGCGCTGGAGGCGGCGATGATGAGTCCCGGGGGCCGCCCACAGACGGCGACGACGAGCCCCCCGAGGCAGGGTCTCTGGTGGAGCACAGGGGGTCTCAGTGGGAACGCCGGGAGTCTGAGTCGGAACACTGGGAGTCTTATGAGGAACGCAGGGGGTCTTGGTCGTCGGGGTCTCGGAAGGAACGTAGAGGGTCTCGGGAGTCGGTGTCTCGGAGGGAACGTAGAGGGTCTCGGGAGTCGGGGTCTCGGAAGGAACGCAGAGGGTCAGGGTCTCAGGAGGAACGCTGGGGGTCTCGGTCTCAGGAGGAACACTGGGGGTCTCGGTCTCAGGAGGAACACAGAAGGTCAGGGTCGGAACGCAGGGAGTCTCTGAAGGAACGCAGGGAGTCTGAGTCGGAACGCAGGGAGTCTCGGAAGGAACGCTGGGGGTCTGGGTCTCGGAAGGAACACTGGGAGTCAGGGTCTCAGGAGGAACGCTGGAGGTCAGGGTCTCAGGAGGAACGCTGGAGGTCAGGGTCTCAGGAGGAACGCTGGAGGTCAGGGTCTCAGGAGGAACACTGGGAGTCTCGGTAGGAACACAGGGAGTCTCTGGAG
This sequence comes from Xiphophorus hellerii, assembly GCF_003331165.1. Lineage (NCBI taxonomy): Eukaryota > Metazoa > Chordata > Actinopteri > Cyprinodontiformes > Poeciliidae > Xiphophorus > Xiphophorus hellerii. Next base: position 14,693,111 of record NC_045680.1, read on the forward strand.
GAACACAGGGAGTCTGAGTCGGAGCGCTGGGGGTCTGGGTCTCGGAAGGAACGCCGGCTGGAACGCCGGCTGATTCGGCCTCGGGTGCGCCGGCTGGAACGCCGGCTGATTCGGCCTCGGGTGCGCCGGCTGGAACGCCGGCTGACTCGGCCTCGGGTGCGCCGGAGCGAAGCCTTGGAACCGGCCGCGGAGGCGAGCCGCAGCGAAGCCTTGGAACCGGCCGCGGAGGCGAGCCGCAGCGAAGCCTTGGAACCGGCCGCGGAGGCGAGCCGCAGCGAAGCCTTGGAACCGGCCGCGGAGGCGAGCCGCAGCGAAGCCTTGGAACCGGCCGCGGAGGCGAGCCGCAGCGAAGCCTTGGAACCGGCCGCGGGGGCGAGCCGCAGCGAAGCCTTGGAACCGGCCGCGGGGGCGAGCCGCAGCGAAGCCTTGGAAACGGCTGCGGAGGTGAGCCGGAGCGAAGCCTGGGAAACGGCTGCGGGTCCGGAAAGCGACGAGGGGCCGGGTGCACCGGCGGCTCACGTCGTTGTCTCCGAGCGGGCAGCGGAGGTGGCGGCTCCGGAAAGCGACGAGGGGCCGGGTGCACCGGCGGCTCACGTCGCTGTCTCCGATATGGCAGCGGAGGTGACGGATCCGGAAGGCGACGAGGGGCCGGGTCCACCGGCGGCTCACGTCGCTGTCTCCGGGCTGACCGTGGAGGTGGCGGCTCCGGAAAGCGACGAGGGACCGGGTCTGCCGGCGGCTCACGTCGCTGTCTCCGAGCGGGCAGCGGAGGTGGCGGCTCCGGAAAGCGACGAGGGGCCGGCTCCACCGGCGGCTCAGGTCGCTGGCTTCCCGGACGGAGGTATCGACGGGGGCCATATCCGGGGGGTGCCAACACCAGTCTTGTCCCCCGGAATAGCTCCCGCTGCAGGTCGGCGAGGGCTTCAGCCAGCTCCCTGTCCTCCCTGCCGGACCTCCGCCTCGGGCCGCTCTGCCCTTTAGGAGGTAACCTCCTGAATGCTGGGTCCATGTTAGCCGCCTCACCGATCGGTATGGTCGGGTCCTTCTGTCATGAAGTGTGGTGCGGGTTGGTGGTGAGGCAGACGCAGCGGACCCAGGTATGATGAATTTGCGGATTTAATGATGGAAACCAGTCAAAACAACGGACAGCAGGCACAGGGAAACACTGACGACACTGAAGCTAACATAGACGAAACATTGACGAGGACCCGACGAGGAACAAGGAACACAGGTGGAGTTAAATACACGGGAGGGTAATCACAGAACGAGACACACCTGGGAACAATCAAGGGGAGGACAGGACAACGAAGAGACTCAAGGACACAAAAAAACTCTAAATGAACACAGAAAACACAGATCCTGACACAGGATGTTGAGTATGAGCAAAATAGCGTTTGATATTATTAGATGTTTCATTTTGATTAACCAAACAAAGCTACTGTAAAATAATAAATGAACATCTTTTTATGAGGCAGAGGGAAGACGACAGGGAGGCAATAAATGGTCGTCCAAACTGATTACTTGTGCCAAATCAGCCATGTGTCGTGCTTCCCCCAGCAGATTAAAATCTGCCAGATTCTGTGGCCAACCTTCACCTTCCCCGTCTCTGACAGAGAGGAGGTGCCAAGGTCCAGACGGGCTGAGTGTTTCATATTTGCCGTAGTAACGAGTGCGAGAACGGCCCTTTACAGAGTGTTTCAGCTTGTATTTATGTATTCTTGACTCCTCATGGAGATGATATGTAATTCTTTTCATCAAATCTATCAAGTTTGTATTTTATTTTCTCAGAGGCTCTTTTAAAGTCTTACAAAGAAATTCAATGCAGCAACTTAAAGAGGGAAAAATAGAGATAATTTATCCATTAGCCTCTGTGTTCTGATGCTTTGATTGGATTGTTTATGCTGCTGAGATGTTTAATTCTCATTTTAGGCACAAAGCCTAGTTAAGTTTCATTTAAGTTTAATTTCCTGTTTTATTTTGAAAAGTTATTCTAATTGTCGTCTACTAATTCTATACATACATGTATATACTGTATATATATATATATACAGTATATATATGTATATATATATTTCACTTTTTGACACTTTGATACAATGCAACCACTTACCTTAATGTATTACATGCTGGAGTAACGCAAAGTAGGATTATTTGTGAAGTGGAAGGAAGTAATTTGTGTTTTTATTGTTTCCAAATAAAAATTCAAATAGTATACCCTGCAGAAATGATTTGATGACCCTCTAAATAATCCATTGCAGTTGTTTTTTTGAAGTGGTCTGTTATGTGAACAGAGTCAACCTGTGTGTAATTCAGTGGAAATACAGTGATAATGTTGTGGTGTTGTTTAAATAAAACCAAGTAAAACAAGTGAAAAATTAAATGCCAGAGTTTTCACGTGGCAGCAGAACAAACTCTTTGAGTAAAATAAACAAAGACAAAAGCTGAACAATTTGATGTGACGATCACACCTGAGGAAGAGAGAGACCGCAGGTGTGATCCTCATGAAGATGTTTCTATTTCTGCATGTGCATCGACAACGATGAGCTATTTTAATCTTTTTCTCATCTTCTTTCGTTCTTTTCTCCTTCCCTTTTTATTCTTCTAATTAAAACAGATGACGTTCTTATTCTGCTAGAACTAAAGATGAGACTAATTCTCACTGCTATATCCTAGAAATGTAATTGGTTTTGTGGTGCTTTGTTATATGATTAAATGTGAAATCTCTGTAGGGAAAATTAGTGTGCATAAAGAGGGCACTTAAGCACTGTTGTGTACATAAATCCTGGATAATAATCATTTTGTACAATCTACTGATCAGTTATCTTCAATTACCAGACTGTTTACAATGTAGCTTGGATACTGTGGTGATTGCAAATAGGACAAATGAACTATTATGATTGTGTATTTACTCAGGTAACATCCGCTTATCTGCATCAGTGGCTTAATATTGCTCTTCTATAACTATTGAACTAACATTTGACCTTTGACGGCAAACTCCTATACAGGACAAAAACAAGCCACTTTTTCAGTTTTGAGAATGGCATGTAATGCCAAGTTCAAACTCAGCAAGTGGAATCTGAAACAGTTAATTTCCTAAACAAAATTTGGCCGGAAAAGTAAGAAAATGTCTGCTTACTGGATTTTCCTACTTCATGCCATTATTATGCTTGTTTATTTCCCTTTATCCAGTCCCACATGTAATTAAAATGCATTTCTGGATCTAGCAGTATAGCTGAGTTTCTATATTGTTCTCATGGAAAACATGACAAATATTCTCTGAAAATGCCAAACAGTTTGTGGTACAGGCATTTTAGCGCTTTCGGTTAGTCAGCGAACTGATTTGTATTAAATGATATTAGGAAAACACACCATATCCAATACCACATGTCGAGATAGTGCTTTGACTTGTGATAATCAAATATTAACATTCTTACTTAGCATATTGTTATTGCAGTCCTGACAGGGTTTTTTTGTTGTTGTTTTTTTGTGCAAGATTGATATTATTTACAGTGATACTGAAATAGTGATAAATATGCAATATATTTTACAGAGATTATGATACCTGTGATCCCTAATTTAATTGTAAGATTCAAATCATTGACCAGCATTATTCAGGAAAACACCACTTCTAATTTTAAATGCAAGCTTTGCTAAAGTCTTAGGTTTTTAAGAGGCTCAGTTTGGAGATTCCTTGGCTTCAATGCCCTTCTACTTGATTTCATAACTATCTTTCTCCATTTATCTTTGTTTTTCAGTCTGCATGCAAGCTCAAGTGCAAAATGGGAAAAGCAGTAGGGAAAAAAGTCACAGAGAAGGTATAATTGGAAAGGGGTTTGACAAAAAAGTGAAGGAAGGGAGAGATAACCAGAGGGAGGTTAAGGGATAGAAGGCAACATCAGAGAATTTGGCGAAAACAGAGACAGGAGGGCAGACTAATGAGGGAGCAGGGGCTCAGATCACCAGACAATGTTTTCTTTAGCCATCACTCTGAGAGCTAAAGGCCACAGAGGTGCATCTGAAGAGCAGGACAGACAACACAAGATCAACAAAGCAAAAATATAACTTTGAATGGACTTTTGTTTTTTTTTATCTGCATGGCAGTTAAAAAAAATCCTATATTTGTGTGATGTGTTTGTCCAGAAACATGATGCCTCTCCAGCTTAGGGGTATCCTGCCCACCCATGATGGAGCTATTCTTTGTTCTCCTCCTAAACAGCAGTTGTCACCGCCATCCTCCCACACACAAGAACACAGGCAAAAGTCCCCTCCTCCCTTCACTTCCCCCCCCAAAAACAAAAAACACTTGTTTTCTGTGGTCTTGGCTTTGCTGCAGAACCTTACATCATCTCCTCCGATATCTAAGCACTGCAGCCGTCCTCCAACAATATGGGTGTTTACGTGTGTGTCTGTAGCTCCACACAGCTTATAAAGCATAAAAATTGTGGTATTCATGTGTCAATCCTGTTGTGTGTCTGTCTTCTGTTTGTGTGTGTGTGTGTGTGTTTCTTTAGGATCCTGGCTGCAGCAGGGGCTCATATGAACATCTCAGTGGATCTGAGGACGCTGAGGGCTGTGAGAGTACTGCGACCCCTCAAACTGGTCTCAGGCATACCAAGTGAGTGTCATATATTTTTCAGTATTTGTTCAATATTTTTCCTTTTTAATTTATTGTGTTGAATACATAAACTTTTCTAACAAAAAAGTAATTGTAGACTAAAAAATATATCCTCATGCACCTATTTTTATCAGGGTTTGAAAGTTGTTTTGTTCCAGTTTTTGTTGTGTCAGTTTTCTTTAGACATATTTAAGTCACATTTTCATACCTGTATACATAAACTAAAAACATAAATTATGGGAAATTTACCCTTTACCAAATTTGAAGCTTTTACAAATTGACAGATAGTTTCGTTAACATGCATATTTCCTTTCAACATTTCCATATTTTGTTTTGTTACAACCTCACATTTTATTTGTTCTTCAATAGATTTTTATATGAAATACCAACACAGTGCAGTACATGATTAAGAAATGGAGGAAAAGCAATTTGTGGTTTTAAAGATTCTTTATGAATAAAAATCAGAAAATTGTTGCACTTGTCTGAGTCAATACTTTGTGGCGACTATTAGTCCACATCATCATTTTTGCCCATCTGTTTTTGCAAATCCCTCAAGCTCAGTCGGATTGGATGAAGAGAATCTGGGAACAGCGACTGTTCTTTTTGCTACAGATTATCAATTGATTTGACTAGGCCATCCATAAATGAATGTGCTTTGATCTAAACTATGCAGACAGAGGTCTATTGTAACTCTGTCTGCATGTTTATTGTCATTCTGTTGGAAGGTAAACTACTGACTGGTTTCTTCTGAAGTATTCCTGCATCCCCACAACATGCCGCTGCCACCACCATGTTTCACTGTGGTATATTTCAGGTGGTGTACAGGGTTTTGTGTATTGGCCAGATCTCCCTGTCCATTATGTCAGGTTAAGTGAACAAAATGTCTTGGCAGTTTTTCAGTTTTCGGAAATGATTTCCAGTTTTAGATGATGGTTTGAACAGATGTTCAAAACTGGAGATTTTGTTTTATAACTTAATAATATTTTAAACTTTTCCACAACTTTGTTCCTGACCTGTTTGGTTTGCTCTGCTGTTTTGATAAGTTACACACAGATGTAATTTAAGCCAGCTGCTTGCACTTCATCTCATTTAGGGATATCAGAATACTGGTCAAGCAAATCAACTTAAGATTTTTATTGAAGTTAAATATTGAAAAATGTCAGCTTTGCACATCACCATGATGAACCACATTTTGTTGGTCTACATAACATAAAATCCCAATGAGATTCGTTGAAGTTTTTGTAACGTGACAACATATTTATGGATATTCTTGCTAAGCATGCTTATGTAAATGCAATAATAGTTCTTTGGGTTTTTTTACATTTGAACTTTGTTCACTGTATTTTGTCTGTTTGTAAAGTGCACTTATCTTCTGTTTCTTGAATTTTTATTAATAAAATAACTACCCGTGTACAAAAAAATTCATACAATCGTAAAATATTATTTTTTATTTTCAAATCTACATTTCAAATTAACATTCTCCTCTAAGAGCAAACCAAAGATTTTCCATCAGATCTTTTGTTTCTACAGCTGCTCATAGGTTGCAACCTTTACTCAACCGGTTAATGTTCACTTTTATCTCCAGGTCTGCAGATTGTCCTGAAGTCCATAATGAAGGCCATGGTACCTCTTCTGCAGATCGGTCTGTTGCTGTTCTTTGCCATCCTCATGTTCGCAATCATCGGCCTGGAGTTTTACAGCGGAAAACTGCACAAGACTTGCACACCACAGCCAGGAATACTGGGTACTCTGGACACATGCTGGTTTATTTGATATTGAACAGATATGGTGTGTGCATTCTCCACTATGCTTCAAACAGGGCGGTGCAGAGACCTTTGGAGGGACAGCGGCTCAAAGTTAAAAAAGGGCACATTGAACAAGACCTTACAACAACATAGCAACAACCCATATTAATCAAGAATCTAATTGGATCCTACTATGTCATTGCCATCATGCGGGGACAATGCAAAGCAAATGTATATTTTCCCCAACAGGTATAAAGTTGCTGTTTTTGTTGATGACAGTCCTGGAGGGCTGAGTTGATCTGAGACTGTAGCTGTTAAACAGACCATTGGAGAGAAGGTTGCTGGTTATGAAGTTATGAAATAAGCAAATTTGCTGCCATTTTACTAATTAAACCCTAATAATATATATTTAACAACAACTTGGCTCCAGACTGATTTATAGGCTCAAAGCCAGACTAGTTTATTTTTGCTAAATTATTATATTTAGCTAAATATTATTGCTGAGGGGCACACGCAGGCCTTCTGATATACAGATAAAAAGAATTTAAAAAATAATTTAAAAAATTTTTTTGAAAAAAAAAACTCAAAAAGGGCACTGGGGGCATCAAGGATAAAAGGGGCAGGGGCTCAAGCCTCCTTCGCACCCCCCTCTGCATGTGCCTGGCTTCAAAGATGGTAGGCACCATCTTTAGGTAGGAGATGTTTGTGTCAATAAGTTGTATCTGGTTTTCTCAGATACAGACAAGTGTATGACACCGTCTTGTTGTTATGATGAAACAAATTAATATGTTGAAGGAAATTTAAAGTTTTGTATTATGCATGCATATAAAGAGATGAAAGAGCTGAACTTTTTCTATCTTCAAGCCTAGTCTCAGATCTTAAAAGAAGACCTGAGCTCCGTCTGTAGCTGTTTTTTGTGTTATTATTCAAGTATCTCTGGCTGTGCAGGTTTGAGCAACTCAATAGGCAGCTTCTCTACTGTGATGTCATATCCAGAAAAGCAGAAGGACACATAGCGTGTAAGGCTGCACCTGGAGACTCCACCGAGCCAAAATGGCCTTTATAAACAAAACGAACAACGCAGTGCAGCACAATGAGTTATTGTTCAGTTCATAGCTGTTATTAACCTCCAAGCTGCCCCCAATTTCACTTGAGCTGAATGGACAGCTACAGAAAAAAAATAGACTGAAGTGAATATTTTCTGTCACTGAATTGACAGACACTGGTTATCCGTGCTTATAATGTAAAGCCTTTTTCATATAACGTGCTGCGGTTTAAAGGCCGTGAGATGTGAAACACTTTTATTTTCTTTGTAAAAGTTGTCAGTTTACTGCAGGGCATCATTTACGGGACAAAAAGATAACTCTTCAGCATCTGACTTTGTCCTTTCTGTTCAGAAAATGAGACAGTGGACTCTTCTGAGTACATCTTCCCGTGTGGCGTGCGTCAATGTCCAGCCAAGTACGCCTGCTCAGAGACCTGGATTGGACCTAATGACGGCATCACCCAGTTTGACAACATCCTGTTTGCAGTCCTCACTGTCTTCCAATGCATCACCATGGAGGGATGGACCACTGTGCTCTACAATGTAAGGTCACATGTCTGCCTCTCATGATACTATTTTTCTAGCTTCAAATTCTTTGAGGATTCTTACAAGGTGGATCCATGAAATCCGATTCACAGGGAAGTAAAGGCTTTACCGCATGAATAGGTACTGAATGATTATCTGAACCCTGCATTTTTATCAGTCTCTAATAATCTGATGCTAATATATTTTATGTTTTATTTCAGAATGAAAAAAGAACTGCTTGCAAATTAACTAAATAAAAAGGTTTCCTTGATTTTCATTGCTTTGTACTGGCTCGGCACTCACCTCCTTCCGTATTTGAATATTTATAAATATACAGAGATATGCAAAATTACTAGCTCTAGTAGTTTGTATATCTGCAGTGGAGTGTGTGTTCTCTTCAGAGAAAGGCAAGAAGGTTGTAAATTTACCATGAGACTCTGAAAGCTGTGAAGAGAATTTGCCTTTGTTTTAAAAATGTCCTAAAATGTGGAGAATTTTAGGAAGTTGCTTAACTAAACCTTAGTAGCTCACACTTTTTTTCTGAGAACTGCAATTTTAAATATACTTTTACATTTAATTTATCTATAATATGTAAGGTGACAGCTTGGGACATTTATTATTTTACGCATTTTCATATCAAAATAGGTTAAAAAGACAAAGAGGAAAGGTTGAGCAGAAACCTATTTGTTTTCAGTTTTTGCATGCAGAGACTAAGGAAAGAAACATTTCCCTGCCCTCACTTAAAATGACTGTTCAATAGCTACTAACTACGTACCGTTGGGATTGTTTTGTACTTGATGGAGTTTTGATCTTATTTTGATATTTCAGACCAATGATGCTTTGGGTCCCACCTGGAACTGGCTTTACTTCATCCCTCTCATCATCATCGGCTCCTTCTTCGTCCTGAACCTGGTGCTAGGAGTCCTCTCTGGGTAGATCCTACTTCACACCAAGAAATCAAAGAAATTAACTGAGTGCCTTCACTTCTATGACTTCGGTTGTGTTTATTCCTTAATCAGTAGCCAGAAGTCAGACTGCAAGACAGAGCCACCCAGTTTGGAGAAAATAGAACAACTTTAACATCTTAAAAACATGAAATCTTTAAAGAAAAATTTAAAGAGCGATAAACAATCCTTTTGCTTTTATCGCCTCCTTTAACTTTCTTCCTGTCCTGCATTTGGTTGAGCAGTAAGAGGGGCTTATTGAACAGAACAATACAACAACAGTGGGTTTATTTGTTTCAAGGCTGCAAAGGTTTCTTACCCTCAACAATTATTGTTTTGGTTATTTCAGAGAATTTGCCAAAGAGAGGGAGAGAGTGGAAAATCGTAGAGCTTTTATGAAGCTGAGACGCCAGCAGCAGATTGAAAGAGAGCTGAACGGATACCGCGCTTGGATTGACCGAGCTGGTGGGTCTAGTCCAAGTTATGGAAATGCTTCTTCAACAACGATGGGACCATTAATAAATATTTTTTTATGATTAATCCTGTCCTCTGTAGACTATTTTATGCAGCATGTCGACTTTTTTTGTTTTGCTGTATCCGAGTTGGAGATGTGGTTAGAAATGATGTGAGGCTGTCTCTGTCATCAGAGTCAAGATTCTCATTTCTGATTCAATATTTTATTTTCTTTCCAGAGGAAGTTATGCTTGCAGAGGAGAACAGAAATCCAGGACCTTCTGCACTTGATGGTGAGTTAGCAGGGATGTTTTTTTATTCAGTTTTGCTGCGCACAATAAATCTTAAGATTTAGTTATTCCCCACAAGATTTAATTTAAATAGCTGCTCATGCATCAGTTGTTAATCATAGGCTGGTTTACATTCTTGGTAATCAAACTGTATAGCTTAAGATTTAGGGGTAGAGGTTAGGTGATTCCTTTCTGTTGTGCAGATTGAAAAATCAAGTGATATTTGCAGCTAGAGTGAATAATTTGATCATAAATGATGTCTTGTCGTTCCGTTTGCATCAACCATCCATACTTTCAGTCATCTCTGAAAACAGCTTGATGAAACTAAGAGGAGTCACTCAATTTATTTATCTGACAAAGTGGGTCAAGTAATGACTTTATTATGATATTTCTTTTTGGACCTAATGTATTGTGTCTAAGCACAAAGCCTCACAGAGCAGGAAGCATCAACAACTATTCCATTTAAAGAGATATGTTATTGAGCAAATTACAAGATCCTCCCTGATCCTGTAACTGGTCTCTGTTGTGGTTTTGCTTCTTTGCGAATGTCTTACAAAAATCTTCACATATGTGTATAATCTGATGTTTTAAATTGCCAATTTGTGACCCTTCACTTCAATACAAGATTGATACAAATTTAGCCTCCCAGTACAGGCATAGTTGATCCTGATGGAAACTTTATTTTTAATTATTATAGACAAATTGAAGTGTTCTAAATAATAATAATAATAATACATAGTATTTGTCTTTAAATAACCACTTTTTTAGCAATCTTTTGCAAGGACAACATCCATCCAGTTCCAAAGATAGTGACATAAATCCTGTTTTTATTGCTCTGCACTAGCAATTTTTTTTTTGCTTTTTGTTTATTTTTTCATCAGACAAATATTTATTTTCATATGGCAAACCTGCAAAACCCTTAAGTTTTAGCTCCATGCATATATTTCCAAAAAACAATCTGACTAATTTATTTAATTAAACTTCTACATTGTTGCAAAAGTAAATAATTACTTTTTTGTTAAAATCCCTGGTTCAATCTATCAACCAGCAGATAGATAACTCATTCTCCGACCCTCTTAACTCTACAGTAATCTTTTTTTATTTATGGGACCTGAAGGGATTTATTAGATATTGACTGACTGGAATCTCCCAAAGCCCTTCGGGAGCAGAGTAGGAGTTGTGTCAGGCGTCGACCACTAGAATCTTCTGCACAGCAAAACCTTCACAGCCAATTTCCTACAGCCACACAGAAATCCACTGTAACTGCTACAAAGAACTCTATCTATGCAACCTGGTCACTACGACGCTGTAAAGTAAAAAAATAAAAAACAACTGAAGTTTAAATCTGTTGTGCACATTGAAACTGTCTTCGGTGGCGATGGAAATAAATGTGGATGCTCTGATAGCTTTGATTATAAAGAAAGGTGGCACTTTGCTGTTGCCTTAGCAACCGCTGGTCTGAAAAGGCAGCAGCCTGGATGTGTGTTTGTGTTGACAAGCCTGAATCTTCCTGCCCTTAGCAAACACCGCTATGTGGGAAACGGCAGCAGGATTTTTGCGTATGTTTGTGTTTGATCAGCGGCATATTAGAAAGACCTCGAGCAAATATTGACTGCAAGTAGATCCAGAGGTAGCAGGAAGGTGTTAGTCGCGATTTGATAAGATGAGAGGTAATCGTATACACATTTGTCAGTAAGAAGCTTTAGCGTTTGTGTCCTGCTTGGCTTGCCACTATGTAAACACTGACTAAAAAAAGAAAAGGCATACACAGTTAAGTTATCTGGAACCACTGCTTTCCTCCTGACAGATATTTTAGGATTTCGCTGAAAGGAAGGTGATTAGCCCATTGCTTTAAAATTAGATGATCATTTTTGTCTCATTTAGCAGCAACATTAATGAGCTACATATTCCCATTAGCATGTGGGGCTCTGGGCCATTTTATTTGCTTTGTTGTTCAGTAATCTGATTTCTTGCCTTGTTCAGAGATTGTTACATGTTTTACACATGAAGGTGGGCTAACAAAAGACAGTTTTGTTGCAATGGATTTAAAAAATAAATTGAACAAATATTCCTCACAACCAAGAGCTCAAAATGATTTAACCTTTAAGCTTGTTGTTTCACCTACAATATGTTGGTTTAAATGTTGAACAACCTGCCACTGGACCCTTTTATATCTTTAGTGCTGAAGCGAGCAACCACCATAAAGAGGAGAGGGATGGATGTGCATCAGGGCCAGTCAGGGGAGGAACATTATGGAGATATCTCTTCTGTGGGTGAGTCTATATAATCTGAAATATTTGCACTTTAACTGGAAGTTAAACTCCATTCGACTTGAACTTCGCAGGGGTTTAAAATGGATTTGTCACTGTTGTTAGCACCATGCTGTGTAAGTGCTGCTAGACCACAGCTTTTCTCTGCATCTACCCACTGTCCCTCCTGTAAGGCATGCCCATGGCCAGAGCCAGCGTTCGGAGTGCAAAGCGAGGTCCAACAGCCTATTTTCGACGTAAAGAGCGTCTCCTGCGGATTTCCATTCGCCGCGTGGTGAAGACACACACTTTCTACTGGACAGTGCTCGGCCTTGTGGCTCTCAACACGCTGTGTGTCGCCATTGTGCACCACAACCAGCCCTTCTGGCTGTCCAATTTTCTTTGTAAGTTCAGCAAAACTACACAATGTGAGGAAAATGTCTATTAGCAACATTGGAAGTAGTTAATATGTGTTTCTGTTTTCAAAGACTATGCAGAGTTCCTGTTCCTCGCTCTGTTCCTGACAGAGATGTTCCTGAAGATGTACAGCTTGGGACCACGTCTCTACTTTCATTCCTCATTTAACTGCTTTGACTGCAGTGTTAGTGCCTTTTTCATATGTAGTTCACACAGTTAAGATGCTGTGGTTTAAATAAAAATGCTAATTTTTATAAATCTGTTCACATTTTTTGCATACTGTAGGTAATCATTGGCAGTATCTTTGAGGTGCTGTGGGGATTCTTCAGACCAGGAACTTCATTTGGTATCAGTGTCCTTCGCGCTCTCCGCCTGCTTAGGATCTTCAAAATCACCAAGTTAGTCATCAGCTCTTTTTACTTTTTTCCCATTTATAGGCTTCCTTCACACTGGTCAAAGGACATTAAAATCAGTCCAAACTTGAATTGCAAGATTTTGAAGAGGTTTTCTGGGGTTTATCAAGAGCTGTTTAAATTTGCATCAGGACTGACTCTACTCATGCCAAGGGGGAAAAAATCTCATCATGCACACTCACGGTTCCAACTAACATAATTTATACTAACATTTTTTTTATTAATGATAATCAAAAGGAAGTTGTACAGTGACTTTATATGTTTACCTCTAAAGTGTGTTGCCATGTTTTTTGCATGCATGCATTACTTGTGGTAATAAATTAATTGAATTAAAATTAAAATCAAGGCTTCTTGTAAACAACAAAAAAGGCTTTAAGAAGTTTCTTCCCCATAGATAGAGTTGTGCAGTGACAATTTTGATTAGATTTAGTTAGTACATTTAATTTCAATGTCTTTCTGCTACACAAAGCTTGAATCGGAAATGCTGTGTTTTAGATTTTAATGGAAATTTGATATTTGGTTACTGTCAAGGTATTGGGCGTCTCTGAGAAACCTGGTTGTGTCTCTGATGAACTCCATGAAGTCCATCATCTCCCTGATCTTCCTTCTCTTTCTCTTCATTGTTGTCTTCGCACTCCTTGGCATGCAGCTTTTTGGTGGCAGGTAACTTCACAGTCCCTCTCACTAAGCTTAAATGTCAACTTATTTGGAATGCTTCTGTGAAATATCAGAAAATATGTTAAATTGCCAGAGATGTAGTTATTCTTGGTTGCGTAGATTCAAAGGAAGGTTAACGTATTGAAATTGGAAATTTTGTTTTTACTACACCAACTCACTGAGTGAAGATTAGAGACCTTTGTGGCCCACACATTTGGCTCTTTGTTTTCCCCTGAGTTGTTTCTCTCTGGCTGACATGTTCATAAAACTGGCAGAAACAGACAAGCATGTTCTTGTGATAAACTTTCCTCCATAGGGAGAAGAGAAAATGCTTTCTAAATGAACTAATTACGATGTATCCTGACGTACAGCACCAGACATATCTTGTCTTTTCTACAGGTTCATCTTTGAAGACTACACACCAACAAACTTTGACACCTTTCCTGCAGCCATTATGACTGTGTTTCAGGTCTGGAAATAAAAGTGACAAATTACTACTGACAGTAAATCTGCAGCTGAGCTCATCAGAGTTCAGGGTGGTTGTACAGATGTTCTATCGTTTTGTGTGGGCATGTTTGTGCAGATCCTGACTGGAGAGGACTGGAATGAGGTCATGTATAACGGTATTCGCTCCCAAGGAGGAGTGAAGTCGGGGATGTGGTCCTCCATCTATTTTATAGTTCTTACTCTTTTTGGAAACTGTATCCACTTTTTACAATTCACAATCAATTTTGTTGCCATCTTTACTTGTAATTTTTCACTAATCGTGAGGATTTATTACTGTGCCTCACTAAAGCGTTTGTACCTTTTCAACTTCTGCACATTTTGTCACATTACATCCACACATTTGATGTATTTTATTGGGGTTTTATGTGCACAAACTGGTGCATAGTTGTGAAGTAAAAGAATAAAAATTTTGTTACATTTAAAAAGGTGGAAATTGGGACAAGTGTGGCTTGAATTTACATTCAGTTCTCAATGAGTCAACTCTCTGATGAACTTTGTTTCTGTGCAAATACAGCTGCAACCTCCCAATTTCAACATTCTTTTTATAGTTTTGTTTTAATAAGCAGTAGCTGATGGATTGAGCCTCCTTAACATATGTGTGACCAGATACTCTTCTGAATGTCTTCTTGGCCATTGCTGTGGATAACCTCGCCAATGCACAAGAACTTACCAAGGTAATACAACTAAACAGAACATGCCTGATCTGATGTGTTTTCTGTCATTCCTCAGCCCCATCTCTTCAATACTGATCAATTATTTAGATGTGCATATGGTTGAGTTGCTCAGGTGTCTTTATTATTTTTTGATCAGGATGAAGAAGAAGCAGAGGCAGCTTTCAACCAGAAGCATGCTCTGCAGAAAGCAAAGGAGGTCGGACCGCTTTCCTCCTTCATGTCTTCAGAGTAAGTTCTGTATGCAGCTTTTTCTGCTTGACCTCCTCCATACTCTTTTATCTCTTTCTCCTTTCCCTCACTTGAGAATGTGTGCCAAGGACTCAGCTATCTAGTTTTGAGTTTCTGTCACCTTTAAAATGTTGCTTGTTAATTGTTTTGTTTGAATTACTGAAGAAATACATTATGCTGAACAGGCAAAACGTCCATGAATAAAGATTAAGAGTTTTTGGTTGTTTTGTTTCCTCTGGGTTGTTGTGTGAAAACGGCATAACGGACTGACCACTCTGTTTTTATCTAGTACAGCTAATAAGCCAGTTTACAGAGCTGGATAATGCTGGATAAATATGTGAATAATTTGATTGGTTTAGTAACACGACTTTGTCTTTTCTACTTGCAGAATAGATTTTGTTTCTCAGTATCTGATTGCACTTTGCCTTGTCATACATCCTGGAAGTGCATGTGCATGAACAGAAGTGAAAAACTCTGTATGCACGCTGTGAAACAAGGAGCTGTTTTTTTGCATGGGCATGTGGAAGAGCTTGCAGAGAGTTTATCAACATGACCCACTGAGCTCCAATCAAACTCTCTGGTGAAATTGTGTTGTTCCCTGGGATAATTACTGTTTTATTCCCTCTTTCCCTCTTTGCTAAAGTGCTCAAACCCTTTCATTTTCTATATTTTGTTATGTTACAAGCCAAAACCTCAAGGTTTTTAAAATATTTTGCAAAAAAAGAATCTGAAAAGCATGGTGTGCACAAATGGAGTTCACCTATGTTTAAATGAAACATTTGTAAGAAAAAATTAGTGAGCAAATAGCATCACAAAGACCAAAGAGCAGAGCAGATAAGTCAGGGCAAAGTTGTGCAGAAACATTGAACTTCTCACAGAGCACAATTCAACACATCATCTGAAAATTAAAAGAATATGGCACAATTTCAAGAGCGTCAGTCATGAAGAACCATAAGCAATTTGCCAGTAGATACTACAAACATATGATGCTCTAATCAGAGAAGGCCATCATTTTACTTTTTGGCTGATATTAAAATGCTGACAGTAAAACATGGTGGTGGCAGCATTATGTTGTGGAGAGGCTTTAGTTCAGGAGGAACAGGGGCCTTAGAAGTCACTAAATTACTAAATGTACTAGAATTTATTTAGGAGTATCAGTGTAAATGAGATTTAAAATCCAAAAAGTCAAACTTTTCAGATTTTCATTTGTAAAAGATTTTGAAACTTATGTTTCCATTATTTTCTAGTTTCTGATTATAATCTAATTTGCTGGCGTATGAAAAAAATTTAATATATTCCTGGTTGTAACATGACAAAAAATGTAGAACAGTTAAAAAGGTATGAATACTTTAGTATGGCACTGTATACTTCCTTGATTTTTGCTTCAAAGCTAGCCAAAGGAAGAAAAGCTAAAAAGAAAATTACATCAGAATTAGCTTTTTCTATCAGAGTCTAAATGAATGGTGAGATTATCAAGAGGTCATCAGGGTTGGCATCTAAATTTTAAGATCATTCTCTGAACCTTTAGGGTTTTGATCTAAGATGTAAGCAAAAAGTTAAACACGCTTTGCCCTGAAGGTGTTGGAGAAACTTGCATGACACCAGCTGCTGAACTCAAAGAGCCCTGCATGTAGAAGTCAGATAATGGTTTTCATGTGGAGCTGCATGTCATAAGGTCTGCATGATCAAAGAAAGAAAAAAAGATTACCAGAAATACACAGTAACTAAAAACGCTTCTCATTCAAAGCAAAGCAGGTGTTTTCAGTGTGCATGTGTTATTTTTCTTCCATTATTATACCTTTAACTCCCCCAACGAATACTGTTCAACCATTTTAATCTGACATGGAGATGCTCTGCACATAAATTTCCTTATTTAAATTTATCCGCATGTCTGAATAGAGTGGTGTTCTGAGCTGCATCCCAGCTTGGTTGGTTTTCCTCAAAAATGAATTATTCTTTCCTGTGTTTTTGCTGACGGAGCCCATATGTGTGTTCTCATTCTGTTTGAGTGTCTTTCTATCAATGTTGCGCTTATGTTGATGTTTATAAATGTTTTTTAAATGTTTTTCTGATGCTGTAACCATCATGTTGGTCAATGTGCTTGCTTGGCTCCAGAGGAGACACACTCCAAAAACCCCAAGTCTTAGTTACAAACAGCATTAAACAGATTAGATAACATTGCGTAATAAGTTTGGATTAATTATTTATGTGTGTTGCTCTAAGGAGAGTGGTTTCATCCTCAGGCAATGGATAAAGACTAAAAGCGGCTGGTGTGGAGTTGTTTTGTTTGCAGCCACCAGTCTTTGAATAAGATGCCATTTTGCTGTGTGTCTCCTGGCCTGTTTTGTCTCTGCTCACAAAAGCACTAATGTCTTGTTTTCAACCAATCGCTCATTGGTAACACGGACCGCACGAGAATCCACGCTCCAGTAAGTAACACTGTCTGTTCAGCTCTCTGAATCTCTCACTCACCCGTGCTTGATTTGCTAAACCAAGTCCCTCAGTCAGTCATCTGTTCATGCTTTGTCCTATCCTGTCCTGTCCACCTCTCCAACCTTATATCAGTCCATAAAAATGTCTCAAATCAACTCAGCCAATTTCATTCTGCATCACTCTGTTTATTTATGTTATTACGGTCACAGAATTATGGAGGCCAGGAACCGACGACCCCACTATAAATATTTTACATGTCTTTTTTTAAATTATTATTCTCAGCTAATGAGAAAAATATCTTATTGTCATGAGAAAAATAATCATTTTCGTTGTCATAACAAATTATTTGCTCAGAGGAAATGCATTCATGCACACAAAATACACAAATATGGTACAAAAACAACTTGGTTTGGCACAACATTTCAGTTCAAATCCGTTTATTATTTCAAAGTTAGAATGACAGCTCATCTACGTATGTAAACAAACACAAACGATAACTATTTGCCCCAACAATCTAAATACTTATCAATTAAACAAAACAGAGGACCAAAGAGACAGAAATTTACCACGTTTTCTTGTTTGTGGTACAAAATTCAGACTCAAGTCCCAGATTTTAAAAAATAATACACAAATAAGATAAATAAATAAATAAATAAATAAATAAATAAATGAATAAATAAGTATGTGTTTTTAAGATACTATATCTACAATATCTAGCTGTGAAGGGGGAATAGAGTTTGTTTGTATTTTTGATTATGAGATGTTGATTTTTGCTTTTTGTGTTAACAAAACATTTTATTCTTTTTCCAGAAAACAGCAAAACATTAAAATAATATAGTGGGGACAGAAATCTTCAGTTTCCAAACCTAACTGGTCCTGGACTTGTACATTTTCCACTGTAAATGGCTTTGTGCTGAAACAAAAATAACTCTTTGGTTCGAACAAACTTTCTAACATTCAGCTTGCATTCAGTGAACATATTTAATTTAATATTGATATTTAATTTAACAAAAACTAGGGTGACACTTCCCTCATATCAACTTATTGGTAAAGACACTGCATGCAAGCCGGCCTGTCTCTGACTAGTATCAAGGTGAATCAAATTGTCTGGTATGTCATGGATGAAATTATAAAGTTGTGATTCTATTAAGCATCTTAATGCCGGTTTGATTCCATTTATATTGATAATATGTCTTGTCTAATTCTTCCCAGGGGAAGCCGGAGGAGGCGGCCCTACCTATACAGGAAAAGAGCCATTCACCGCAGCCGGCCGACCTACTCCTACTCCCTGGAGGAGGCCCAGGGCAGTATGAGGGAGGGCCGCCCACCGCCACCACTCAAACCCTCTAACTCTTTCATGTCCAGGAGAGAGAGGAGGAAAAGGATGACCATGTCTGTTTGGGAGCAGAGGACCAGTCAGCTACGGAGACACCGGCAGATGTCCAGTCGAGAGATCTTGTTCAGCAGCCCCAGTGAGGAAAAAGATGGCCCCCCTGCTTCAGTTCATGGACGTCCCCTGTCGCTGCACCGGAAAGCTGTGCAGCACACGCCATCAGGGAGCTTGAAGCGGCCGACTGACCCTCTAGCCTCACCAGGTCAGACCCAGCCCCTGGCCTCCTCTGTGCCCCTGGATGCCACTGTTCCTGGTGACATTCCTGAGCCTCCGATGGCAGTCCTGGAATCAAAGTGTCTGGATCCTACAAACGTGCCATGCCTGACCTTACCAGAACCTCCCGAATCCGAATCCACCGGAGAAAACAAAAAGCCAGGCCTTAATCACAAACACGTTTCCGAGCGCCGAAGCCCGAGACTGAACGCAGAACGTCAACACAGGCATGTAAAAAAGTTTAGACCTCCAGATAATGTTGACACTCTGACCCCTGAGAAAGGAGGTCACATTGAGATCAGGGGCCGAAGGGGCCATCATTGTGACCATCAGAACGGCACCAGAAATCAAGCGTCCTCTCCTGGAAATGAAGGAAAGTTAGACGGCAGCTATGATGTTGGAGAAAGCAGAACAAGTTCAGGAATAGTCGAGGAGAAGGGACCAGAGCCTGAGAACGAAGATGGAGAGGTGCACAAGCACGAGGAGAGCAGGTGAGACGATCAATAACTGATGCATTAAAGCTTGTTTGGTGGGAGAAATGTTCAGAGCAATGTCCATCGTTTAGAAAAAATCTATCATATAATCTTATATTGTTCCTGAAAACATCCACAAAAAAGTCAGTTTATTTATAAATTATATTGTATGAAAATCTAAATGACAGAGGATGCAGATATTCTTACACTCATTTTATGACAGATGGTATGAATCACAATAAGTTATTTTGTTTCCTTAATAAAGTACAAAATTTCATGCATCTAAAGGTTTACAACTCAAACAAACTACCTTTATCCCTCTAAAATAAGAATCTTCAGATGAGAGATGAGCTGAAAAATGTTTATTAAATGTTATATGAGCAATTATTTATTTGCATTAATTAACTCTTAAGTACAAACTCTACACTCAGCTTGAAATGAGTGTGTGGCAATAGATGACCTTTCTTTTCATCTGTTGAATAAAACCAAATTGCTGTAGTTTCCGGTTTTACTTTTCTCTCCTGCTTTGTTGCTATAATGCTCTTCCTTGTGGCTTTTATTTAAATGCCAACACCAGAATGTGGGTTGTCGTCCACTCCTCCACACATCTGTGCACATACCCTTCCACTCTTGTGTTTGTTTTGTTGCAACTACAGACTGGCTAACCGTAACGAGGGAGGAAACTCTAACTTGAAAGACGTCCTCTCTGGTGACCTCTGCCCTCTGAAGCAAGACAACGCTCTGAACCAGTCTGAGCTGCTGGTACCCAACAAACCAGAGGATAACAGTGAAGAAAAGGAGTCAGAGCTGGACCACAATAAGCTCAGCTCCAGTGTAATTGTCGAGGTGCCTGACGTGCAGTCGTCTCTTGAACTCTCCACCATCACAGGTAGGAGCACACTATGTTGCTTTCAGGCGATGGAGAGTAAATTTTTTTGATGCTTGGAAATATTTTTAAAAAACACATCTTTTTTCTGATATGTTAAAATGTCAAATCATTAAGTAAAAATGATGGAATGGCAGGTTAGTGGTTAGATTCCTTTATTTTATTTCAAGAACCTGGTGATCTGATTTAGCCACATTTTGGCCAAAAGGAAGTTTTATTTCTCAAGGACCAGTGTCAGGTCTTCAATACTTCACACTATTTTAGTTAGCTCAAGAATACCTCCCAAATGGAAAAAGTAGTAAGAGAATTAACTTTATTTTCTAATTTTGACCTTCTCTAGTCAACAACAAGGACCCTGAAACCTGCAAGTCAGAGAAGGAAGAGGCAGAAGAGACAAAACCTGTCAACACTGTGACCCCAGACAGCATGTTCATCTTTAAACCTGACAACCCGTGAGCTCCACGTTCGATCTTTTTGGTTTTGGATTAGAAATAGTGCTGCTTTAAAAAATATTTTTTTAAAGAAAGACTTATAAATTGTTCAGGAAATAATGAAGTATCAAAAAAATATGTCTGACTTTGAAGGGTTAATTGAGGAGGTTAATAAAGCTGTTGATTGGACAGAGGCCACAGAGTGTTAATTGGTTGCTTAGCAACTTGGCAGAGAACATAATTCCTGGTAAATAGGCAGAGCTGAATCAGTGAATGAATTATTTACATAAATAACTGATATATAACATTTTATTTCAGGTTAGGTTACCTTTTATGTGCTGAACTAATAAAGTTATCATCACTTTCATCTTGTATAATACATGTTGATTCTTTTTAAATGATATCTTTGTCTCTTTAATTTTGCCGTACCTTTTGATGAGTTCCCATGCTCCCTATTAGTTAGAGACGTTGATTTACTCTAACAGTCTCCTCTTTTTACCACCAGGATGCGTCGAGCATGTCATTATGTGGTGAACCTCAGGTACTTTGAAATGTGCATCCTGCTGGTGATAGCTGCTAGCAGCATAGCACTGGCTGCAGAAGACCCTGTAGCCACATCATCAGACTGGAATAAGGTTTGAGACGCTTCAGTGAACACAATCTCTTTATGAGACACTCTGCAGATTTTATATGGATCCAATAGTTCTTTAAGCTGAAATATATTAGCACATAATTTGTAATACTTTTAATATTCTTAGGTGTGTTTGTAACGAAAACATTGAAAAATGGATTACATGTTAATTAAAAAGAATTCACCAGAAACTTTTGCTTGTACTAGCATGCCAACAATGATATTTGATTGGCTGCATTAGTACAGGTTTGTTTATAGGAGGACAACTTTGAAAAATAGATCTGAAGTTTACTCTGTATTTAGCTTAAACGCGAGTTACGACTTTTAAGATGAGCAATGAGATTGTAAAGAGAAATATTGCAGGGAGACATAAACTTGGTGTTTATGCTTTTTGCTCCAAATCTGATTCTAACATCAATATTTTGAATTAGGTGGTGAAGAGAGCTTTTAGCTGGAAGAGAGCTTCACCTTTTAGCTCTCTTTAGGAATTCATATCCTAGAGATCATATGCGATGATCAGGATATTGTAAGGAAAATTGACACATTATTAATGTATTCAATCAAAAAAAAAAAGTAAAAATGACCAAACTGAGGTTGTTAGTTGGGCTTAAAGTATTAACTTGAATTAAAATGTTCCTGATAGTCTTTTCATCTGTTCTCATCTTTGTTTGAATTTTACAGGTTCTACGTTATTTTGATTACGTGTTCACTGGAGTCTTCACCTTTGAAATGATCATAAAGGTGAGCAAGCTAATAATTTAAAATAAAATTTTTGTGGGCAAAATGAGGCTAAATTGTCTTAACTTAAAAAGTTAGTCTAAAAAAAGTCAAATCCCATTCAGCTTTTGACTAAAAATCACCAAGATCTCATTGTGAATAAACACTTTTTTATTGCAACATAAGTATTTCTCTGAATATTTAGACATGGCACTAAGATTGGAGTAACCTCTAACGATGTGATTGTGTGTGGTCTCTAGATGATTCACCAGGGTCTGATCCTCCATGACGGCTCCTACTTCAGAGATCTGTGGAACATCTTGGACTTCATTGTTGTGGTGGGAGCACTGGTGGCCTTTGCCCTCACGTAAGTCACATGATTTATTCCTGTACTCCTGAGTTAACCGGCTTTGTTTACAGGTCTTTGAGGAGGTAATACTTTGTCATTGTTTTATATGAAATTAGACAAGTCACAAATGCAAAATTCCTTTCTAAAGGATAACATAGCATCAGCTCATCGTCAAATATGCCTGGAATGCCTTGTATAATTGTCCTGTCAATTGGTTTTTGATACATCTCTGACAACGTTTGAGAAATACTCTTGTCATTTGACAGTTTTATGTAGTGAACAGACCAACCCTCGCTCTGACTGTATGCATCTATATTGAACCCATTGGGATAGCTAAAATTACTTATTCACTCTTGCTATTAGTGTGCAAGAAATCAAAGTATAAATGTGTAAAGAAGAAACGTTTTGATTATTGTATGTAAACCAGGCATTTAAAATTTCCAACTAGAATTCTGAACATACAATACATACAAATCAGCATAATGTGAAAAATTTTAAACCATATTAAGTTCTGCACAAAAACATTTTTGCTTCTTTCTGTTTATTAATTGCTTTGTAACTAATTGGTAATTAGTTACAATTAATTATAACTAATGTAATGTGTAATTAATTTTTGTTTTTCTCTTTCTTTGACGATGCCTTCTGTGGGACCGACCCATAGCAACGTGATGGGGTAAAAGTAACTTTTAGTAAATAATTTTGTTCAAATACTGGCTTTTAAAAATCGAGACATGCGTTAGTAGCTGAAATGTTTGTGTAACAAATAAGTTGTGTGATAACACTGCATTTTTCTGCTCAGAAACAACAAAGGAAGAGACATAAAGACCATCAAATCTCTGAGAGTTTTGCGCGTCCTCAGACCTCTGAAGACCATCAAGCGACTTCCTAAGCTCAAGGTTAGATTGGGCCTGTCTTTGTTTGTGTTGTTAGGAAAACTTGTTTGATGTATCTATGTCCAATTAGATTAATTCAACAGAAAAAAATTGCTAAAAAAGTATTAGAATTACAAATACACACCAGGTCTTATCCTATTCTAGGATAAAAATATCTTTAAAAAATATATTTTTAAAGAATTAAAACTGCTTATAAAAGGAAAAACTATTTGGCACACAATATTTATTCTTTATTTACTCAAAATTTTACATTTTCAATCATTGGATGGATTGCTTATTTTCAGCCAATTGTGGAAATAAAACAAATATGTTGAAATAGTAGGATGGAGTGGAGTATAAAGGCATTGTTAATAACCCAATTATTTTTTGTTTTTACCAATCACTTTAATGGTGTAGTTATTTTGTGGGTTTGTGTCTTGTAGCCATTTCTTTACTGTTTAATTTGTGTTTTTAACATTATAAAGAGTACTTGGGTGTTTTGAAAGGCCCTGACAAGTAAAATGCATTATATGTTTTTTTCCTGAATTTTAATCTTATATATTTAAAATCAGGTCAAATGTTTGTCTACTATTCAGACGGACCTATGAATGAAAAACATTGAAATGATGAATATTTATTTATTTTTATTTTTTTAAAGGCTTTAAGACTCAAGACAAAGATGTGAAATACGGTGAAAATAAGTTATCCAAACCAAAGTTCATCCTTGATCTCAATGTTTTAACACCTCTTTTCCTTTTCTTTCAGGCGGTGTTCGACTGTGTGGTGACATCTCTGAAAAACGTCTTCAATATTTTGATTGTCTACAAACTTTTCATGTTCATCTTCGCCGTCATCGCTGTGCAGCTTTTCAAGGGGAAGTTCTTCTATTGCACCGACAGTTCAAAGGACACAGAGAAAGACTGCCAGTAATCATAGTTTAGATTTCTCCTCTTTACGTCCAAATTTTCAATTTACTACTACAATTTCTTTAACATTATATTTTCTGATTTTCAATAACATTGGATGTTTATGGCTCTGTGCCTACTCTTTTTTTTGTACATTTTAGTACATTTCTACTCGAGTTTCAATGAGAAGCTCAACTATTTTGTTCTCTCTTCAGGGGTTACTACATCGACTATGGGAAGGATAAAAAAGAGGTGAAAAAGAGAGACTGGAAGAGGCACGAGTTTCATTACGACAACGTCATCTGGGCTCTGCTCACACTCTTCACTGTTTCCACCGGAGAAGGCTGGCCTCAGTGAGTGATCCACTGGATTCTGGCTGATTCAGGAGAAATTCACAAAAGAGCAATCCCACACATTGCTTTTCTCTACTAAGCAGGCCAATGTGTTGTAACCTTAACAATCTGGGACATGTTTTTATTAACAATTAAATATGGCTTTGATTATGAAAATATGAGCAGTCTTTCTCAAACTTGCTTCTAATTTACTTTGTGTTCGTAGGAAGTTAGAACAGAAATGTCACAAAGGCAATTTATTGAAATATATAGAAAATCTGGTTACAATTTACTTACTCAGTGTGAAACTTGTGCCTGTTTAATTCAACATAAAGATAGCATTTATGCAGGAGTTGAAGAAAGTTGCACAAGAATATCTTCTTCAACAGCTCTGAGTCTCTATTTTTATCTTTATTTCCAAAACAATAATTATTTTTTTTTGCATTATTATTATTGAAAGTTGATAGTAAGCGGTTCTTCTTCTTTCTGCAGGGTTCTGCAGCACTCTGTAGACGTGACAGAAGAAGACAGGGGTCCAAGTCACGGCAACAGGATGGAAATGTCAATCTTCTATGTCATCTACTTTGTTGTCTTCCCCTTCTTCTTCGTCAACATCTTTGTGGCTCTCATCATCATCACCTTCCAAGAGCAGGGGGATAAGATGATGGAGGAGTGCAGCCTTGAGAAAAATGAAGTGAGCTTTCTGACATGCAAACGTTAACTTCAGGTCTTGTATTTGTTTTTCTCTGTCAACACTTCTCTTTGTCCTGGATTTCAGAGAGCTTGCATAGACTTTGCCATCAGTGCAAAGCCCCTGACTCGATACATGCCACAGAATCGGCACACGTTCCAGTACCGTCTGTGGCATTTTGTGGTGTCCCCATCATTTGAA
Organism: Xiphophorus hellerii; assembly: GCF_003331165.1. NCBI lineage: Eukaryota > Metazoa > Chordata > Actinopteri > Cyprinodontiformes > Poeciliidae > Xiphophorus > Xiphophorus hellerii. Next base: position 14,718,400 of record NC_045680.1, read on the forward strand.
TATACAGTCTTGACCATGATTGCTCTCAACACCATTGTCCTGATGATGAAGGTGAGCATAGAAAATAACAAGTGATTCCTTTCTAAAATGGAGCCTCAGTTATCAAAGTTACTTGTGGGGATGCTGGTATTGATGCTCATAGTCTGTATTTGAGTCTCAGAATAATTAGTGGTGTTCACAAGGCTCTGTACTGGGACCCAAGTTATTTACTATTTAAATTCTGTATTTACTGAAGAAAATCTGGTTAAACTTTAAATGTTTTTGGAGAATGCAAAATTTATCTCATCAGCATTTGGTACAACTTTAGTCAAAATGGTAGTAAAACAATTGTTCGGAGTCATAAAGTGGTTTTCATATCATGCTATGGAATAACAAAAAAGCTACTACATTTATGGTGCTACATGGATTTTTGATGTAATAAGTTAAATTCTGTTCATATTGGAAGAGCATGCAACAAATTTCTTTTGTTACAACAGGTCACACTTTGTAACTTTATGTTGCATCTTGGAAAAACAATTGAAACTCTTGGATGACACATGTTTATGTTGCTATTTATGGTGTATTGAAAGTTGGAAGAACGTAATAAGAACTTACACAGACCAAATACTTAATGTTTTAAACTAAAAAGCTTTGTTAATATGTAAACCCTAACCTACAAAATCTTTTTACAATCACCAGATACTTAAAATGTAATGATATATATAATCATAAACAAGACAATTATTTTTTATGTTGAACGACAATCTTTCTTCTTCCTTTTTCAACCAAATCAAATAGATTACAATGCAAGATGATTATTAATATTCAATTGATATCAAATGAGAACTAATGTGTGAAACAATTTTGGTTACAATGTAATTAGATAACAGATTTGGGCTGTAACATTCTTAATCTGGTTAAATTGTGTAATATGGATTAAGGTTTTGGGGTTTTTTGTAGATTTCCTACACAACTCGTGGATTGAAGCAGGATAAGCATTAATAAGCTCCGTCTTCATCTTGTTTTGAGCTGTAAAGTTGTCCCTTTGATATTTTTTTATTTCTGTAAATCCTTTCATCATTTAAGCCTTTCTTAAGAAGAAATCAAAGAACAAAGTTATTTTATTTTAATTTTTAATTAAATCAGAACACAGCTCTGGCGATACATGAAGGGACGTCTTATTGTTTTCTCTTTCTGTCCTTACTCCTTACAATAAACTTCCCACGGTTGGCACTTAGGTTTCCAGAAAATCGACAAACTTGTATGTTTTGGTGTCAGAGTATCACCTCAGCACATTGTGATAATTGCATTTGGACCGGCTGATTGATGTTTACTCCCACACGTCCCTCATCAGTATTTATTTCCTGCTCTGGCCTTTTCCTGAGCCCCTCAGACACACAGACAGACAAACGCTCAGTGACTCAGCCTCTATTAAATATTGATCTATAATGTCCAGGCGCTGCTATTTAACATGACCTCATTAACTGTGGCTGCCGGCCCCCGGAGGAATGACTCCTTTTATAGCGCCTCAGATGAGAGGTGCAGAGACATAGGTGCTATTTATGGGTCTGGAGGAATCTTCCATCAAACTATAGATCAGGAGGGTGCATGGCTGAAGTTCACCCAGATATCAGTGGGAACGTTGACCTGTGGTGAATTGGCTTGGGAATACTCCAGCTTTGTCTTCTTTGTTGTACAACAAGACTTGAATTATAGATTAAGACCTCTGTCTTTTTTGTATGTTTGCAGTATTACTCTGCCCCGCCTGCATATGATGCCTTCCTGAAACATCTAAACACAGCTTTTACTGTCCTCTTCTCAATCGAGTGCGTTCTGAAGATCCTGGCTTTTGGTTTTCTGGTGAGACAAAAGAACGATAATGTAGCCTGACATACAATTTATGAAACTTTCTGTGCAAAAGCCTCATCATCTTGATTTCTGTTTCGAAAGAACTACTTCCGAGACACGTGGAACATTTTTGACTTCATCACCGTCTTGGGCAGCATAACTGAGATTGTGGTTGACTTGCAGGTGATTTCATTACGCCTTATAGTTTAAGAGTCAGATAAATGTCATGTTTGTGCTGCTAACAGGTTGTCTCCTCTTTCCTTTGCACTGCAACCAGAGGATTGACACGTTCAACATGAGTTTCTTGAAGCTGTTTCGAGCCGCTCGTCTGATCAAACTGCTGAGGCAGGGTTACACCATCCGCATCCTCCTCTGGACTTTTGTTCAGTCCTTCAAGGCGTTGCCTTACGTCTGCCTGCTCATTGCAATGCTCTTCTTCATCTACGCCATCATTGGCATGCAGGTCAGAAATAAACAGGCTTTATTGAATGTCTGCCAACGAATCACAATTTCATGCTAAAGTAAAATAGGAGAGTTTATATGACATCTCATGAATTTCAATGCTCTCCTTGTCCTTTGTGTATTTATGTTTAAACCAGGTGTTTGGGAACATTAAACTGAATGAAGAGACTCACATTAACCAACACAACAACTTTAAAACCTTCTTAGGTGCCCTGATGCTGCTGTTCAGGTACAAAACCTTTACTTTATAAAGTTTTTGAGTTTGAAATTAATCTGAATAATCATTATTATCTTCAATCATTATCTCAATATCATTGTGACCCCTTATGCTATATTTGTATTAAAGCAGGGCTCTCATTTATAAAACATTATGTAGGATCTATGTCAAATGTGTAAACCTGAAATCCAGATTTATGAATTCATACAAGTAATTCCTTTAAATATCACAGCTGTACCTCAAAGTTTGCACACAAGGTCCCGCCTCAGGTCCGGCCCACATTCAACCATAACTGGTCAATGCAAAGTGCCTTAGTTTAAATGCTGCTGATCCGTGTTACTTTATAATTAACAATAGCAACCATGGAGAAAAGAGGGAGGGGAAAATGCAATTTCACTAAGGATGTCATAATGTGGATGTGGATGTCACGATTTATGACATCCACAGTGATGTAAAATAAGATTTTCCTACCCACAGTAGGGAAATCTGATGTATTGGTCATGTTTATAATGCCACCCAATGGGTGCTAGAAAGGCACCTAATGTTAGCTACGGTATTGATTTGGCATAATCATGGCCAGAAAAATTAAGGTATGAAATAAAACAAAGTGGAATTAAATTAAATTAAAACTAAAACAGATAAATAAAAAATACAATTGTGCTCCTCCATAGATGATGACATTCTAGTAAAAACGCTGAGCAAAAGAAATTCAGTCAAGTGTTTTCTTGTACTTCAAAAACTGGACATCAAAGTCCATTTTAATCCATTTGTAAGATTCATACAAAATAAAAATAAAAAACTTTTGATGCTCATTAGACATTAGAAGTTTGTATGCAACTAACCACAATACAAGTGTTACTTGAATAATTGTTACTTAAAACTGTAGCTCTAAGATTGTCAATTGTTCTGTGGTCATAAAGATATCCATTAAATATATTTATTCTTGATAATTCACCCTCTGAAAAATGCAGTGCTGCAAGCAAAGAGGCGCCATTTCTTCTCTCATCACAGCATTTCCAGTGATGACCAAGGAGAGAAAATGTGTGCGAACACATCAGATCACTTCACAGCTTTGATTTGAATGAGAATCAAATTCACCAGAATAACTCCAAAACATGATGCCAGAGATACTGTTGTGCTGGGCTCCTATGTCATCATTTTTTAGGCAAATTTTCACAAAATGTAAAAAAATCCAAACATTAAAGCACCACTTTAAAATCTACTGCAATCCTAACATTTAGAATCATAGATATAATGTGAATCTTCATTGATGTTTGGGTTGAACTTTCCAGATGGCAGACGTGACAACATTGATCAACCTGTGATTTATACACTGGGACCTAAATAGCTCCTCATATTTTGTGATTTGTGTAACCAGGAGTGCAACGGGGGAGTCGTGGCAGGAGATCATGCTGTCGTGTCTGGGGGGGCAGCAGTGTGAAACAGACCCCTCACTTCCCCCTGCAGCCCTGACGACGGACCAGAAGGAGGGCTGCGGCTCAGACTTCGCCTACTTCTACTTTGTCTCCTTCATCTTTTTCAGCTCTTTTTTGGTAAGTCGAGACGTTTGAATGTTCTCTTGGGTGGAGGCAACCAGAAAACTTTGAGTTTCTCTGAAATGTTGGTACAATTAGCTTCTAATCTCCTCTTGTTTCATCTAGATGCTGAACTTGTTTGTGGCTGTGATCATGGATAACTTTGAGTATCTTACGAGAGACTCGTCTATCCTGGGTCCACACCACCTGGATGAGTTTGTCCGAATTTGGGGGGAATACGATCGAGCTGCCAGGTCAGTTTGCACTATTTACCTTTTTGCTCCCAGTTTCTGCAGACCCTCTACAAAAATCTGAATTAAATATATTTATGGTCTAAAGAAAACTCTCCCAGTTCTAAGGTTTGCTGATACAAGTAATGAGATTTTAATGTAATTTACATCTAAATTCAGGAGAGGAAAACCTCGAGTCGAAAATTTGTTTGTGTGGTAGACCTAATTAATCAGTTACCATTTTTAGCAGCAATAACTTTGAGTAGATAGTTTACCTATAACTTTTTCAGCCTCTCAGAATGTTAAAAAGGAATTACATTATTGGTGTCAACTTGTAATTTACAGTCTTCTGTATCTTAATTAGGTTGATGAACCATGGACAAATCATATTTACTACTCATAAGTTGTTCTGAAACAAACACTTGCTTTCCAAAACTCTCTAATCAACTATGTAAACAATGGCCACAGAAAAACAAACCAATGTGATGGAAAAGCTCTGACTAATCTGCTTTGTGGCAAAGACAGGAAGGGCAAATGGACAACAATCAAAACCCTGGAAGTGGATTTTGGAAACTTCAAGCAAGACAACAAAATATAGCAGTTTCAATTTAATGAGGATGAAACGTTCTTACTCTTTCTAAACTCTCCTCATTTTTTTCTAAACCTATTAAACAATTTCTAAATGGAAAAAGTGCTAGAAAAAAAATCGTTTTTGAGTTTTTGAAATACATTTTCTAATATTTCTAGAGATCATTTGAACAAGACGATAACTGCTAAGAAATTAATCAAATGTCTTATTCAAAAATAAGTAGATTTCACAAAAAGGGTTGCACTTAAGACTGTCCTTGAGTCATTCTGATGTGTTAGAGAAACACTGAAGTTATTCAAAATATGTATTCATTCCTGTAAAACTTAACTCTGTAAGCAGTGCATTGATAGTCACAGGGGCGTACTACATGACTGCTACTTTATTGAAAAAGCAGAAGTTACAGAAACCTCTCTTCTCCTACAAGCTGGAGAAGAGAGGTTCTCTTCTTTCTCATTATCTCCAGCTGCCTTGGACAGTTTCTACTCCTAATCAGCTTTGCTCAAATTTTATTTGCAAGAAATAATTTAATTGGATCCAAAATGCCCCTGAATGAGTCATCAAAATGTTTGAATTGTTCCTACTGAAAGTCAGAAGTATCAATAATAAATATTGGGCTGTGCTCACAACATACTTGAAAATGAGCAAAGTACACAGCGAAAACTCAAAAACTTACAAAGTATTTTTGGTCTAGTTCTCAGTGCAAATATCTTATTACACTTGAAATAAGACAAAATGAACTTACAAAATATAGGAGCTTGTTTTATGTAAATAATTCCTTAATATCAATGAAAAAGTACTAGTTCCACTGGCAAATTATTCAAGACATTTTCCCAAATTATAGGTGAAATAATCTGCTGTAATGGTGCAATAGAGCAGTGAAGGTTTATACACTTTCTCTCTTGTTTTCTTTATTTATTTTCCTGAATACCGTGTACATCCTCAACAGCAGGATCAGCTGTTTGTCGTCTCAGGACGTGTGAAGCTGTTCTTTCCCAACTAAAAGCATTAGTGTGCTTTTAAAAGCATTATTACGCTGCAGTTATTTAAATGACAATTTAGCCAAAGATCTTACTTTTAAAGAGGATTGGAGGGAACTGTCAAGACATTATAGTATTGAATCAGGTTCTCTTGTCGTTTGGTCATCACACGGCTGATCTCCAAAGAACTGAAATCTGGTCATAAAGAAAAGTTACATCCCCTTCAATGTTCCAAGACGAGAAATATGTCAAAAGCATTAAAGAAAATAACACAGGGCACAGCAGCCAAACAAGCAGTGGAAAGTTACCAGAATGTGATGATGTTTTATGTTGTAAAGCAAGACAAAAGCAGGAAAAACTTACCAGAGCATTATCTTGGAGACCTAATATACTGGCACCCCACCCAGGAATTTAAAGCATTCTCTGACCTAGTCTGCCTTATAATTCACTAAAACAGTAAATTAATCGCCTGTGACGTTACACCTGCACTATGTCAGTAAGGAAATATTGCTTTGAGGACACTGTTTTGCCACTGTATCTCCATGTAAAGTTAGTTTACTCACAATTACACACCAGATGGTCCCTAAAATTCACTTCAAGTTAATGTTACACACATCATTGTTGGAAGGGAAGTCAAAATGCTGTTATACAGTCTGTTGCTCATTTGGCTCAGTCACTGAGAGAAAACAAGTCGCTGCTGCAGCTTAATGTTATGAGTAAGCATAAAGGAGGGACATTTGGTTAGAGTGCTAGATGGTTTAATTTAATGAAATAGCACATTTTATGAGAGAGAAAATTCATTTTTTCCATAAATTGACACCCTCACTTGTCCAGATGGTCTGGCTGCTGGGTCCAGTAGAGCAATCTGTCAGAGCAGTGGCACGATCTGTGTGTCCTTGTTCTTTAGCCTTGGTTTTTCCTCTTCTTAAAATCATAATTTGAATCATTTCATAATCCACATTTGCTTTCACAAATCTCACCCATATTTCCTTGTGTGGAAGAACTTTGGGGAAAGGAAGAGTGCTCTATTCCTCACTTACTGTGTTGTCATATCTCAAGAAAATATGTTCTGACAATTACATGTGACATCACCTTCCACATAATTTAATGCTCTTTCTATTTTAACAGGCCAATCTCTAAAAGCTCATTTTGTGTCAAAAAAGTGTTATTATCTTAACTTAAAATATTTGCTTTGAAAAAAATGGAAAGGCAGTTTGTTCTTTATTTATATTTTCTATATTTTCTGAGTGTGAAATATGATAATTGATCTAAATCAAAGTAACTATACAGCTACCAAAATTCCCTTATTGGAAAATAATATAAATCAGAAATTAAAGTGAATTTAATTTTTATTTTATTTGTTTTAGCCAGGATGTAATGTTTAAACTTTAAGAACAGAGCCTTTCCATCCTTGTTGTGTACTCTATAATGACATGTGTACTCTCTCCAGCGGTAGGATCCATTATAAGGAGATGTACAAAGTTGTTCGCACTATCTCACCTCCTCTGGGCTTTGGAAAGAACTGCCCCCACAGGGTGGCATGCAAGGTTTGGTTCCCCCATGTCAGCAAGCGTCCCTTTGGCCTCCTTTACGTGGAATCCTTCCTCACTTCCTCCTTTTCCTTTCTTCACATCCCTTCACTGATTATCACCCCCCTGTTCAATCTTCAGGGATGTGTTATTCAGGATAAAGAATGACAATGCTTCAGTGTCAGGGTATTAAGGCACAAAATGTCCCTCATTTGGAATTACTAAGTCAAATCTTAGTTTGACTAGATGCCCAAAGTTGGCTTTTGATCCAAGCTGAGGGAATTTTGTCTCTCTCTACCTTTTGGATCTGGGGTTTATGTGTCGCCTAAATGCCACATGCACTACAGAAGGTAAGTATGTAATTTTTTGGACCAGATCCAGAGAGGCTGTCATTTCTTTGCTCATCCTGTTGAAGGACTCCTCGTTTCCTATGTTTCTATGCTGTGTGATTGGCATAGAAAGAATGCAATCTGGTTTATTTATCCTATTTTGCTCTCTCTGTGTTTGTGATGCCTTAAAATAATTTTTCTCTTTTATATCCTCCATCCCTCTTCCTCTCTTGCCACCCTTCACCCTCTCCTGTGCTACTTTCCTCCACCATCCTTTGGGAATGCACTCCTCTGATTGCTCCACCCTTTTATTAAATTTCCCCTCCAACACCATCTCTGTCCCTTCTCCCTCCTCTTCCTCTCCCACTCTCTGTTTTTTTGTTGTTTTTTTTAACCCCTTCTCCCTCATCTACATCCTCATGGCTACCTGGCGCCCCCAGTGGTCGTATCCATTACACTGACATGTATGAGATGTTGACCAACATGTCGCCACCTCTAGGCCTGGGCAAGAAATGCCCCTCCAAGGTGGCTTATAAGGTAGATCAAACACCAGAGAAAGGGTGCTGCCATGTATTTCAGTCACCAGAAATGAGCGCAGTGAATCTTCATTTTGTGTGTCAGACATCAGAAAAGTGAAGCATCTTTTGTGTGAATTGTAATACAAAGATTCGCTTGTCAAAGTATTTGTCCATCAGCGATAATTTGCCTGTTTGCTTTGCATCTTGGCAGAAAAATAAGACATCATTTCTGTTTGCTGGTATCTGATGAGAGACTATCCATGTTAGCTCTGAGGCAGTTTGAGGTCATGAAAGAGAAAAGTTGTTAAACATCTACATGCCTGATGCCATCGTCAGCTGTCCTCTCGCCTTTCCTACATACTCCTCAGCCTCCTGCATTGCCAAGTCTGCATGTGCATGCTGCAACAGACGTGTGTTGCATCAGTTTGTTTGTTGTTCCAATGTGTTGCTGTGTGGATTATATAGATGCATGCTCAATTGCAGATTTATCTCTTTTATGGAATAAAGCTTGCACCAAGCTAGATTTTTATCTACAAATTACAAGAGAAAAAAGGAAATTCTCTCTAAATTGTCTTGATGCATTTTGTAACATAATATAGCTTTTTAAGAATGCAACATTTTATTTTATATAGTATAAAATCACAAATTATCAGCAACAAGTATTTTATTCAGCTAGCTTTTTCTGTCCCTATAAAGTAGTAATCACCAAAATTAAATTTTAGCTGTTTAATTTAAATTACTCACCATGCGTCTCACAAATTGATCTTAAGAAAATAATTGTATTAAATGTTAAATATTTGACCACTTAGAAGTTTTAAGCTGGTTGCCTTAAAATCATAATTTGACTGATGGTAGATTTTCAATCACCAGTTTTGCAAAGCTCAAGTCAGCCAAATTTTATTTGATTCTAAACAAACATTTCTACTTTGAAAGTAATAATGCTTTATATGGTTTTTACCTTAATAAAAATATACAAGTGCTGAGGTGTTTATGCATCACAGCATTTGTTTTTCACAACGCAGGGTGTAGTTCACTTTTTTATTTATCTATTTATTATTTTTGCACTACAAAATGTGGGAGAGCACAAAATATTACTTTTTGAGCAAAATCATCTAAAATTAAACAACAGTTGTTTAAAGCTTGATATTTAGACACTTAACTGATACTAAAATAACTTAAATACTCCTCTTCTTGCAGTAATAACTTCCACACTGGAAAGTGTTGTTGTTTTAGAGATCAGGGATGTGGAGTCAACTGATCACATTTTTATCTTCTACCTAATCAAGACCGGTCGGGGATAAAATCCATCAATCTCTTATCACCAACCAATTTCCTGATGCATCTGTATTTATATATGGGTGTGCATATATAAACAGATGCACACTTAAAACTAAAAGCTTTCCTTCCTGTAAAAGATTTTTTTCTCCTACACAAGGAAATAAAAGTCATTGTTCCCCTTTATAAAGAAGTGAACATTTTGTTACAAAAAGGAGAGCAAGCTTTAGAAAATACTAATAAATCTGCATTTATCGTGAGTCGCCTTGCGGTGTGTTGCGGTGTTGTTCCATGTCGATGTACTGAGTAAACTCTTTGTTACCATCAGAGACTTGTCCTGATGAACATGCCTGTGGACGATGACATGACGGTCCACTTCACATCCACCCTCATGGCCCTCATTCGCACTGCGCTTGAGGTCAAAATAGCAAGAGGTTGGTCATAATCTTACACCTGCATAATAAAATATTACATAAAGCTTAAAATCTTGAGTTTATTTCTAAGCTTTTGTTTCTGTCGTTTCATTGTCAGGAGGAGAAGATCGAAATCAAATGGATTTGGATCTGCAGAAGGAAATTGGAGTCATCTGGCCTCACCTCTCCCAGAAGTCACTGGACCTGCTGGTTCCAATTCACAAAGGTAAAATCCTCACAGTAACCTCTACTTAACTGTCAGAAAACATCAGTTTATTTTTGTTTCATTGATAATAAAAAAAACATGCTTCTAAATAAATTGTCTGAATGGTTAATTGTTATTGTGTGATCGTTTCTGTTCCTTCTTTCACAGCCAGTGACATGACTATAGGAAAGATATATGCTGCCATGATGATCATGGATTATTACAAGCAGAGCAAAGCCAAGAAACTGCGCCAGCAACTGGAGGAACAAGTATTTGTTTTTTATCTTATTCTAAGATTTGGTTTAAACATCTATGTGAATTTGTGTTTATATTTTCTTATGTTATGATTGATGTCTACTTCCTGCAGAGGTCAGGTTCGACAAGTTACGTTTGTAAAAATATCAGTATTTTGGGTAAATCTTATACTTTAATGTGGACACAGCTGATGAAAAAAATTTTTTAAATGTTAAAGTGAATAATGAGTGCATGGATTCACAAATCCGACCTCGTCATGAGAAAGATAAAAAGACCCAAATACAGGTGAAAATTGCCCATGTTACATTAAGCACAAGGTTACCAGGGAGGGTGGGGAGTTTACAGATAAGCAAGCATGAATGAATCAATCAGGTCAAATGAGAAAACTGAAGCTTCAGCTCTACACAGTTTACAGCAAAACAGCAAATTAACTGATAATTGATGCTCTGTCCAAACCCCGAGTATTACACACAATATGCACTATTTATTAAATGAGCAAAAAAAGGAACCTCTCTGTTGTGGATCCTTTTCAGTCCCCTCAACTTTGAGTGTAAGGTTAGTCGGTAATGAAGAAACACAGTTCAAATCAATGAAGCAAGGACATAAGCTTGTTTATTACATATTGCCATTGGTGTAGGTATTTTAATGTCCCACTTTCTGTCTCTTCTTAGAAACACGCCCCCATGTTTCAGCGTATGGATGCTTCCTCTCTTCCTCAAGAAATCCTATGCAATGCCAAGTCCCTGTCATTTCTCCGACACAGTGCTGGATCTGCTCTGTACATATTCAACTTTCATTCCTGTAACGTCTTTTAGATGTCCTGTATCTTTCTCTGGTAATTTTTTTATGTTCCCATCAGCACCAGAGGAGGGTTTGTGGCGCTCAGCCCCATTTCTCCACAAGAGATGTTCCTGCAGCCACGGCCTCGCTCCAGAGAAGAGAAGGTGGAGGAAGAGGATGAAGACTATCATTCACCATACCACCTGTACCCCCATCCACATCACCACCATCATCATCATCATCATCATTTGCATACACTGGTAGGTGTTCAGATGTGCCTCAGGTAAGACAGTCCCTTAAAATTGAGGTTGAACCTCTACATGTTCACAGCTTGGGATTAGGTTTTCTAACCTAACTCTTCTTTAACCCTGTAAGTCTTAAACGGAGCGCCGGCGATCCAGCTAAATTTGCTGTACCCTAATTTTGCCACACTTTGCGCCATCTGAAAAATTCCAACCAATATTGCGTTATTATAGTAATTTCACCCCTGGCGTAGAAGGGAGTGAAATTAATCTGAGCTGCACTCTTTTCATAGACGGTAAATTGCGAAAATAACTTCCTAGATATTGAAAGTTCCAGTTGTTGTGGATAAATGGGCAAATATTGTTACTCACAGGACATTTAAAAAGCTGCGTACAATTAAAATAATCAAAAATATGCAGGTGGAGATTTAAAATTTTGTACATAAAAGGATGATCTTTGCTAGCGTGTCCCTGGACTGTCTGCTGTTTCTCTCCATCTTAATGAAGCCATTTGTCCGTTGATGTTTTCTAATAACAGCTGGATTTATACTGGCAGTAAATCCCACACAGGGTGACTCTCTTTAGTAATTCAACGTCATCAGAAAAGAGTTAGCTGAATGTGATTTTATTTAAATAAAAATCAAAGAGGGCAAAATACAAATGTTACATTTTCTGATATTTATTTGTAAAATGTATCCTCTTCTATCCACTTCACAGTAATGGACTGCTTTGTGTTGGTCTATCCTATAATATGCTACTATAATACATGATTGCAATGTGACAAAATACAATATAAAGATTTATGGATACTGCTGTAAGGCAACATATATTAGGTTAGACTCGAAGAGGCTGGGATTTTTTTGTTGCAGGTGTGCAGCCTCTGCAACTCCTCTGAAGAAATACTCTATTTTATGTTGTTTGTGTAGGTGCCAGAGGTAGTGGAGTACAACCATCTGATGCAGCAGGCCAGGCAGGACCAAACAGTTATTAAATCACCGCAGCGCACTGCATCTATCAGAGCATCCTCCATGCCCAGGCTGGCTGTTGATCCACAGGTAATGAAAAGTAATCACCTGTATTCTGTCCTAAATCCAGTGCAGACCAAATATGTGCTGTGAAAATCAGTGGCCAAATAAAATCCCCAGCTGCCTTTAGTGCAGCTGGGGATATTTACTGCCCCACCGCACTGACGAGAAATGATTGACCGTAAAATCGAAACAGCTTCCAAAACAAGAAAGAAAATATTATGGTTTGGCGTTGTTGTCAGTTGCTTGTCGTTTCACATGCATAAAGGCTGCAGTGTCGGAAGACGGGAGGCTGATGAAACGCTCCTTCTCCACCATCGGAGATCAGTGTGTGAACGGCCTGTGGCAGGAGCAACACTCTCTGGAGAAAATCAGCCCTGACGGCACATTCAGAGCTCGTCAAAGGAGTTACAGAGGTCACTTCAACCTTTTCCCAAAGATAAAGCGTTATGTTATGTTTCTGATGTTTTGTTCAGAAGAATCAGACAAAAAGAGAGAAAAAAAAAAAACATCAAGTCATTTTTTTCACTAGTACCATAGTTTTTATGTTTCATAAACTGTTAACACAAAATTGAAAGTTTATGCATGTTAAGTATTCAATTTAGCTTCCAGCTCATTAATTGTTTTAAGTTCAGTTTATTATTTCTATTATATAAAAAATCTTATTTGTATTGTTAAAAATGCATAGATAAGTAGACATCAGTGCTTTTATGCATTTGGAAATTTACCTGAAAGTAAGAACATGTTATTGATTACTGGAGACTGAAAGTCATAGTGAATTAATGACTGTTCAAAGGTACAAATTTTTATTTTGAGTGAAATGTGAACTATCACTTCTAGGTCCCAAAATCAGCCCCAGAGAAACAAGTAGTCACGAGAGAGGGAGATCAAAAGAACGGCGCCACCTGCTGTCTCCTGATGTGTCCCGCTGTAACTCAGAGGAGCGAAGCAGGGAGCCTTCCTGCGAGAGGAAGCACTCCCGCTCACCGAGTGAAGGACGAGTGCACAACGTCCAGAAACAGGTGGGAGTCCAGAACACACAATGAGGATACCCCCCAAAAAAGGAGATCTTTGCATGTCTTAGTTTTTTTGGAATTTTGTTTCTTAATATTTTCCAGAGAGGTAATTTATTGTTAATTTTTGCATGAATTTGGAGGATAATACGGTCCTTTTATAATGCAATGCACCTAAGTGGTCAGGTTTTTGTATAATAAGTCTTATTTAGCAGTTGTGGTATTGTGAGGTGCAGCAGTTTTATTTGTGACAGTTGTTCAGGACTTTTAGAAATCTTTTTATCTGTTAACAATTCTGAATATCGTATTTAAAAAAAAATTTTTTTGGATTGAGGACCAAAATTGCAACATTTGTTACATTTCCTGCTGATATGTTTTATTTTTCTCACTGAACAGAAAACAAACCAAACCTTTGAACCCCCCCCCCCCCCCCCCCGACCTGTGGTGGCTCTACACCAAGAACCACTAAAGGAAGCAACAGAAAAACCTCTGAAGCACTTTCTTTTTCCTCTTCACAAAGTGTAAACAGAAATGAAGTGGTGTGAGATTTTAGGAATTGTACGATTTCTTTTTTGTTTTTGGCAAGAAACCACGACCCATTTTCCCTAGTACCGCTAGACACAGGTGAATTTCAGTTGTATGTATCCATAATGCCCTGCACTATAGTTCCCTTCTTGTTTTAGGAGCAGTCTCCGGTCCGCTTGACATTCACAAACGCAGAGTTCACTTCAACTAAACCGAATAAAGTACTAGGTTTTTAGGAGGACCAAAGTTGGTTTCTCTGATCCTCATCAGAGTTTAATTTCACATTCACGCTTCATCAAACGAATCAGACTTTATAGGCAATTTATCTACAGTTTGATTATAGCAGACTAACAAGGCCTGAATGCACTCTCTCTGCCACTTCTCTTGTATGTCTTTTACAGGTAATGGCAACAGGAAGCCCAGCAAACTCAGCCTCAGAGTCCAGTACCCCTCGTAACCGCCGCCAGCTGCCTCAGACGCCTTCTCGTCCACGGCCTTATATCTCATACTCTCCTCTTGTCTGCAAACCATCAACCTCTCCCACTGCTGCTCCCCTCTCCTCTGAAGGGCAATACCAGCCTCAGGACACCGCCGGTGGCTCCACAGAGACCTCATGGCGGGCTGAGAAGGAGAGCAGACCTCTGTCGGCGGGTCACTGTTCATCTGGAGGTCAGATTTCAGGACCAAGCCACCCATCGCCTCACCGCTACATATCAGAGCCCTATCTCCCGTTCCATGAGGACTTCAGCGGTGATGATTCAGGTGACAGGCAGGAAACACTGACCTTTGAGTCTGCCATAGCCACCAGTCTGGGACGGGCCAATGCCATAAGCTCTGCCCCTCAGCTCAGACACTCCTGGCAGGTTCCCAATGGTCATGTCCGGAAGCACTTGGTCCAGGGGAGCCCGACTGACAACAGCGAGCTGCTAAGTGATACAGATGAGGACGACCGCTGCTAAAACTCAAGAGACAAAGATGCAAAGGATGCACAGTGCTTTGGGGCACACCAGGACTGCGTCACAGCACCGGAGGGAGCGAATTTATCTCCGCTGTGGCTCAGAGAACCTCATGTTCTCAGCACCGTAGCATTACAGCCAGGACTGAGCAACACCGCTGTTCATCTGGACGCCTGTGTCCGTCTTCACATGTCCGTGCGTATCTGTAGTAGCCGAAGGGAATCTAGACGTGTGGACCTGAATGTCTGTTTACATGTGTGTGCTCTTAATAAAGAATGTGCCAAAAAAAGGTGAAAAGCAGGGGGAGACCCAAACATAAGTAGCCCACTGCGCCCAAATCAATGTGTTGCAGCTCTTTCCCAAACAAGTGTTTAAAGAACAAAAATACGGTGAGAAGTCTGTCCACCATGTCCAAATGTCTCCAAAAAAATCTGATTAAGTGCATTTTGTGGAAGTGAAAAATAGAGGTAGCATATACACACGTAATAAGATGAATGTATTTTAGTTTTATGTTCAGGTTTATTTGGTGAGTTGCTGTTAAGTCTTAGTGCATAGTTGTGGGAGGAGAAAATTCAGTGGTCGAGCAGCCAGTCCTGTTTTTTCCTGTTTACAGTAACAGTTTCTACATGATTTGTGGGCATTACACAGCTTGATCTTTCTGTTAAAATGTGAAAACAATGTATAACCTTGTAAAACTGATGAGAGATGTTTTGTCTCAGGATCTGGGCGCATCCAGTGAGTATTATAAGGACCTGACATAAAGTCAGGGAAAAGCTAAGAACTGAAATGTTTAATTAAGTTTGAACAAGACAGAGTCATTGAGACAGCAGAAAATTTCCTTTCATCTGCTTTGCTCGCCGTCTACAACGTCCAGTGATGCTGCCATGTGAAGCAAGCCAAATGTTTGTCCAACCTCCACGCCTCTGTGCTGGACCGCCACTCCTGATGGCGTGACAGAGAGCTAATTTAAGCCATTTGTTTTGTACACACAGCTGGAGATGTGTTGCCTCCTTTCCTTTGATGATGAAATTTATGACAAATAATTGTCATACTGCCATACATGGATGCTTTAGCAGAATTCACAGCCGTGGTGTTTTTTATTTCTAACCCACTTATTGTTCCCATCATGTTTCGTCTGTAGAAACATCGTTATTGTATTTTCTGTGCTTGAGAGCTTTAGTATTTTCCACATGCATGATCATGTCTTGAAGCTGCCTGATTATTTTTGGTCTTCAAGAGGTTTTTACAGAAAAAATATTGGAAAACAAATATGTAAAGCAGTACACTATATTGCCTAAAGTATTTAGTCACTTGTCACCTTAAAATAGGAACTTGAGAGGCATCTCACTTTTGTTTCACAGCGATTGTTATGATATTGGCCCTTTCTCTGTAGCTGGACCAGTTTGAACTTTTCTGGGAAAGCTTTCCTCAAAGTTTAGGAGTGTGTTTACAGGATTTTTAAATCATTCTTTCAAAAGAGCATTAGTGAGATCAGACACTAGTGTTGGACTAGAAGGCCTGGCTCATGCTCTTTGCTCTAATTCATCCAGCAGGTGTTTTTTTTTGTTGTTGCCATCTGTGCTGACCAATTGTTCCACACCACACTCGTTCACCGATGTCACAATTGTTTTTAGTTTGCTCTGGTTTTATGGGTTTATTGTGATTCTTTAGCTTTAGGATTCTTCATGCTTTCTGTTCTGCATATTTCGCTTGTTTTTATATTGTTGGTTTCCCTGATTCTCTGTGCATGTCAGTAGTATTTTGAATTTCTGTGTATTCCTTGATTTGCCTTCTGTTGGCGTTCACAGTTTATTTATCCAGTACCTTCCTCAGTGCCTCGGCTTCTGCTGTCCATAGCTCATCTGCTCATTAACTCCTCTGTCTTGCTTTCCAGTAATCAAACACCCCACCATAAATATTACTTGTTTTTTCTCATTCTGAGTCAGGTCCTCTGTAATTGATATCAGGCTGGTTTGTTTCTTGTTTATAATTTTCCTAAGAAAAAAGAAAGAAGCCATTTATTTTCACCTGCCTACTTCTTACTTTCTCATCTGCTACCATTATGTCACAGTTTACGAATTTCCATACCTTGCTTTGTGAATCCCAATAATCATCTTGCCATTTCCAAACCATTCCTATGAAGTTGTCCAACATGTCTTGTTAGGGTGAAGTATTAAAGATTAATTTAAATGGAATTAGGAGGCTGACCCAAACTCCTGAAAAAACACAATGCACACAAATTTTGTGCCCGAGTTGCAGTTGCTTGCAGTCACTCTTGTGAAAATTTCATGACTGGATTATCTCACAGATTGTGTTCTGTGCCATGTTGAATTCATTAATTTCTCAGTTGTTTGTAGAAGGAGTCTCAATGCCTTGATGCCTTTAATACTCCTATGAGCTGAAACGTCAGAACTCACTGACTGGGCTGGGTGACCCAATACTTTCAGCAATATAGTGTATTTGTTTCTCATTCTCAGCAATCACTTTCCACATACTTTGAACATTGCAAAACTTCAAAAGGTTTGTTGTTCCCTCTGATTAAGATGAATATTTATATCATGTGCTGTTGTGTTGTTAAAATATAATGAGTTTGAAATGTGAACCCAGTACCTATTGAGACCAGGAGCTCTCTGATAAAAACAAAACAAGTTTTAGCAGAAAAGTCACTGAAGTGTGTTTTACAGTAAACCGGTGAGGTTCACTGTAAAATCTCCCTGTAGTATATACATCGCATAGAAATGTCCTACACATGTACAGCTCAACTTAGGACTTAACTTGGATGTCGGTCTGTACAGACAGCCTAATCTGTGCCTGGGAAAGCTCCCTATCAAGGCTGGATTATTTAGATAGACAAACCCTCTGGTAAATATGTAGTATAAGATGTACAAAATCCATCTTTCATTTATAGCACCTTTTGATTTCTACTGTAATTATCATGCCTGTTTACGACTGTTTACAGACACATTAAAAAGATGCCCTGTCTTTTCTGTGCCGAGTTAAATTAAATTAGTATGATTTGTTAACACACTGGTCTGCTGACGTGTTTTTGTAATTAAGATCATGGTGATGCCTTTTAGGATACAGATTTACTAAGGTCTTGCATTGACCCTTACAAAATAAAGCTGAAACAAAAAAACAGTAAAGTAAAATTTGCTAATTTGTGTCATAAATGAGCTAACTTATTTAGAAATCCATCCATCCATCCATTATCTTCCACTTATCCGGGGTTGGGTCGCAGGGGTAGCACCAACAATTTTTGCATGTTTGTAAATGTTTTTGTAGTACATATACAGATATAAAGCAATGAACCTGCGAAACAATTTTACAAACTTGTACTTTACAAAGTAAACAAATGATAATTTTATTTGTGGATTCTAGCCTTTGGTCATATATAGGCAAAGGGTTTTCAGGCTGTAAAACCTTAATGTACTAAAATAGTTAAATACATCCAAAAATAGATTGACATATACTGAATTTTTTGTGACCTAAGCAGTGCTTATCCACAAACACAAGCTGTGTTTTAGCGCTGGTGGGAAGCTAGTTCATCTTGGTTTGCTGAAGGCAAACAAGAAAAGATGAAAAGAAATTGGGCCTTGGAACTTAGAAATGAAGATTTCTGAAGATAGAATAAAATAAGATATTGTCAACTCCAAAATACTCCTCACAACCCAATTTTAGCTAACTTAAACTAAGCATCTTTTTAATATTTTTTAGAAAACTTGAATTGCTGAGCATTTTGCTTTGTTCCATCACAACTGATGAAAATTCATCCCCATAAAGTTGGTTCAGTTTATTTGTGGGGCTGGCTCCAAAATGTTATTAGATGATGTAAGAAAAGTAGGCTCTCACCCACATCTTCTCTCTGGAATATTATCTTCATATGGCAGTGTTTGCAAACTGGAGTAAAAAGTAATTTCTTCTTTTTTTTCCTGTAGAAAGTTTAAAACTGACCTGGGTTATTTACACAAAGCTCTACTGCCATCTGAGTCTGTCAGCTTTGTGACACAGTTTACATTCACTTGTGAGTTGACTCTATGTGGGAAAGGTCTTTAGTTTCTCAGAAGAATATTAATATGTGCGTTCTTAATCTGTCACATATCCACTGGCCTGTTTTAAACATTTAAATTCATGGTCCAGTTGGAACATTTAAGAAGCTGTATGTTTAAGACTTTTGTCTTTTGACAGTAGGGCGGTAATATCAGATGCTAAGAAGTCTTTTTGTAGACATTTTACTTTTTTATCAAGACTGTTGAAAATAACTTGATTTATGTAAAATATTTTTATTCCACACGCTGTCACCATGAAGCCTTTGTGATTAACTGTTTTTAGATACCTGGGAATACATGTTAAAGTATAGTGAAGCCCAAACCTATTCATACTCTTAGCAGCATTTAAAGTTATTTTACCAAGAAACATGTAGGAAATGTTAAATGTTAATGTTACGACCCTTTAGCATAAATACAGTATGCACAGAGATGTAAATTTGATTTTAAAAAAAAGTTTTTGTTTCAACACAATAATTTATATCCTTTTTAATAGTCAATATTTATTGGCAGTTCTGTAACAACAGCTTCTTCTTCTATTAGCCATACTATTCCATTGTTTTTACAATTAATTTGTCAGCGACCAAGACCAACTTAATCCAGTTGTACTTTTATTACCATTTAAAACTCTGCATCAGCGTCCAAGTAAGGATCTCATCAAGGCATCCAGAGGTGAATAAATGCCGGCCAGTCTGATTGGTAACAACAGCAGTGTGTTGAGGTATTCCCAGTTTACAGTTTGGACACTTGTAAGTTCTTCTCTGTTGATCTTTATGAAATGCTGACCATACTCACCCCTGACCTGTCTGAACATTTCGCTTTTAAGTGTGATCCTGCTGGGAGGAGAAGATTCCTCTCATCACACACGCTTTCCTGTAAGCTCCAACCCAACCCTACACACACTTCTTTATGTAGTCGCCTATTGCTTTTCTGATGTTCATGTGACATTTCTCACCTGGACATCAGGGCTCCACGTCTTTCTCCTGACAAAATGATAAGAAAATGTGATTTAATGAGAATTTAGGTGGAAGTTAGACTGATTTATGAAACACATTGTATAAAAAAAACTCCTGTGCTACATATCAAGAAAGTCTTTCATTTAATGTCTGGGCTAATTCAAGTCTTCTATGGAGGCTCCTTTAAACACTTTAGCTATTTCAAACTTAAATTTCTCCTGCTCATTCATGCTCACCCACACATGCAGAGCAGTTGAGTTTCTCATCTCATCCGATCATGTGCTCGGATCCAATAATCTGCGCTGAATAAACAGAAAAGCATTCACGCCTTCTGTTTATCAGCATGCTCACATAAGTGTTGCTCACACTCTCAGGCGTGAGCCACTTGCAGATTTGTTGAAGAGGATAAACTGCTGGACAGCCGCCCGTCTGGCACAGCAATGTTACAATGACGAGACGGCGTCCGCATCAATATGTGTCTGAATGTGCTTTCACCTTGGTCTCCTCTTTTTTTTTTCCTGGTTGCGTTGAGCTCTAACTGTCAGGCCGGACAAAGTTTTACTTCAGGGTTTTTGAAGTGAAACGTGGAGTAGTTGGAGGTCTTACAGACACAAACAACTCCAAGAGAGGAAACTGTTTTTTATCTACACCAGAGGCCATGTCTGCAGCTCAAGTTTCGGTGCTAATATTTCTTCTGAATTATGTAAGTCTTGTTGTTGATATTTTTTTCTGCCTCACTGAGTCTCATTTAGAATACCTAAATGAGATGTAAATAATGCTACCTACAGGTGTAGCATTAACAAAATGCTAAAAATGCTGAATGTCACTATTGAACTTTTTCATCTCAGATTTACAATCAAATCTAACTTAGTTATTGTTATTTTATCAAAGATGATACAGAACTGCCTTAGATACATTATTTTTAAATGCGCGTGAATGAAGCCTAGTTTTAATATTACAGTACAACCCATAAAGCCAAGAAGGCTGAGAGTTTATATCCTCAATTGTTTTTCTCATTTTTTATGTCAGCGTTTCCATTCTGTCTCCTCATTGTTGTCCTTTCCCCTAATATGTAATTAATAGACCTGGCCAAGAGTAAACAGGAGCCAGTGACATCATAGCTAAATTTCTCATTTCTTTTTTATTCTGTAAGTCTAATCTATTTATGATAGGAATTTGTTTTGGATTTATGATCTATTCTTTGATTATATCCCTGGTTTGAATTGATTTCTCTTCAGTTTTCATGCTTTTTGTGAATTGTCTGTACTCGCTGATCTTTTTAACCTAAAGTCAGCTGTTACTACTGTTGTTATCCTACATTATTGAGTTTTATTCACAGTATCTTTATAGATTTAATGTCATGCTTGCTGCACAGAAAGGATTTCATGTTCATCATTTTAAAGTCAAATAAGTTAGAAGAGAATGCAATCCTATCACATATTTTTCAGAGAAAATTTTAATTTGTGGCTTTACAATTCTGACCTACATAGTAATTTCTGCATACAGCTGTTCTGAGAAATGTCCTTATTGTTTTGATTACAGTTCTCAGAAGATGTATGAATAAAACCTGAACTTCTTTATGTTAAAAACATTCCAAACAGGTGGGATCTTTTCACAGGATAACTACTCAAGCTGGATTCAAATCAAGTCCAGAAAACCGGACTGGTTTCTCTGAGCCGACCGTGAGAACTTTCCCTGCTTCACACATACATGATGGACACATAAAAGCTTTACTACAAACCCAGAACACTGTGGAAACAATGTCTATAAGCTCAACCAGCGGAGATGGAGACAAACCAGACATTGAAAGAGACAAAGATTATGAAGGCAGGAATCCTGAACCACATCCTGTGTCTTTGACTGAGGAGGAGCTTTTTAAATCTGATGTGGAGAACCAGGGGAGTCGATGGAGCTCTGAAGACAAGACCAGGAGTCCAACTCCAGGGAAACGTCAGTATGAGTTTCATGCAGTCGATGGCAGCTTCACAAGTGATATTGTGTCTGTTGCAGACAGTGTTGAGGAGACTCTCTCAAGCCCTGATATTCAATCTGAGAATCCCACAGAAACAATCATGACAGAAGCTTTTTCTAACAGACCGCATGTTGCTCCCACTTCTACTTCTGTTTCCACCACTGAATCAGGCCCTCTTGTCTCCAGCTCACTCCTCTCATATAAGAGTGGAGGAGAAATGAAGGAAGTAAGAAAGAAATCACCATCATCACTTATCACATTGCCACTTTTTGCAGGCACAACCTCGTCCCCAGAAGACTGCAGAGCAAAACAGGAGCAGGAGCAAAAAGAAAAGGCAGAATCAAAGGATTTCTCTGCACCTCAGAAAGCTCCAGCTTCAAACCTGACCTTTATTACTAGCAGAATATTAAAGGGAGAAGAACTAAACACTACTGACTTTGACGCTAAGTTGGATAATACTTCAGCCAGTGAGAGAAGGGAAAAGGTAAAAATGGGTAATCATCTAGAAGCTGTTTATCCTAAAGTGAATGCAACACAACTTCCACAAGCAGGAGGAAATGAAAGTGCAGATACAGATTATGGTGATGAAGAGTTAAAGAGGGAGGAGGAAGATTTGAAACATCCAACAATGGAAGCTACAGTATTTGACAATGAGGATGTCAAATCTCACCATCAGTCCTCATCTGATTTAATCTTTAATTCTGGAGTCAAATCCCAGACTGAAACACCACAACAGGCTGTTCAAGCAGCCAATCAGGCCTCAGACATCAAATACAGAGAAGTACAGGCAAAACCCAGACCAGGAATCAGAGGTCAAAGGGTAAGACTTTAACACAACTTTTCAAAAGAAGTTTTTAGAAATGCAAAGTTCATCCCTGATAAGCAGTTCTGAAATGCTAGGCACTGCCGTCTCAGTGCCTAGATGATTTATAAAACAGCCACTGCAGAGATTAAAGGACCCTTGTAATGTAACTGATTTTTTTTCTGATTTTAATTTTTTCTGGCCAGGATTCTGGCAGCAGCATTTTTGATGAGGTGCAGCTGCCTGGGGTGATTTTTATTTTTAAAGAGACTTATAAAGACCTGAAAACAATAATATTTTCCTCTAAATATACAAGCATGTAATATTTTGTCTTGTTTTGAAAGGAAGCCTTTTATTCTCTGAATGTTTTAAAGATTTATGAATCAGTCTCATAGGGTAAAGTTAAGTGCTGATTTCTAAATCTTCCCTTTTTGGGAGCAAAAACAATAAATTATTTCTCCACTTCACTACACTGAAAGAAAATATAGCTCCACAGCAATACTTCACAGACTGAGGCAGGGTATCATGTTGATGTTAAATAAAAGTACTTCAAGAATTGAACACTGTGGAGCCCCAGATGTGACTTTTGTTGTGATTTAGTGGTGCCTCTCTATCACATAAAGTCTGACTTGGTTTAGATCAGTACCAGACAGATCACATCCACTCTTCTGATCTAACAAACAAAATGTTAATTTTCCAATTTAGTTCATTTTAATTTGTTTTCATTCAGTTTGGTGTTTTTCATATTAATTTCAGTACCACTGTCAGTCCATTCTGGTTTAGTTTTGCTTATTATTTATAGAGTTCAGTTTAGTTTAAATTCAGAATTCACAAAAAATGCAAAAGAAATGGCACATCACAGAAAGGTTTTTGTAAATCCTCCACCTAAAAACCAATATCGAGAGTACATACAATAGAAATAATTAGAAACAATAAAACTATAAATATTTTATCTACCAATAGAAAGGTTTGTACACAGCAATCAAGTTCTTTCTTTTCATATTTTATGGGGGAAAAAACTGCTGTAAAATATGTATGATCCTAAAAAGTGGCTCGTTGAATTTTGTGTGCAGCAAATTCATTTACTTTTTTTTCTATGCGTTACTGAAATTTTCCATTGTAGCATTTGAAAATAAAAATCAAATGGCACTAAGACAGGTGAAACCTTTTTCTTTTGGAGATTCGACGTTGTCAAATAAAGGTTGGGTTTGTTTCTTGATTGAAAAGCTTTGCCTCCCTCATGTGGTCAATCTTTGGTATTGCAAATGATTCTGAGCTTTTGCCTTTGCGTTTGAACAACTACGATTTCCTCTTACATCTTAAGAGGATATTTTTTATCTACATAAATAATATTTTAAATATCTGCACTTCTTGGAAACATCTAAAATTAATTTTTAATATGCATAAAAAATCTTTATTCACTTTTTTAGCTTTGTTGGTGTTGGAAATGAAATATTTTGTAGTTTAAAAAAATTTTTTATCACCACATACTTTAAAATAAAAAAGATATTGAAAATAGTGTATAACTGAAACATTTATGAAACCAAACCATGAACAGCTGTGAGAAAAATAATTATGCAGGATTAAGATTTTTCTTCCTGTTTTTCCAGGTTACAAGTGAAAATTTTGTTGTAAAGTTTTTGCAAGCAAACTAAATTTGTACCTTATTTTTTCTTTAGGGACAGCAGGGTTCACCAGGACTACCAGGGCCACCGGGAACTAAAGGAGACAAAGTAATGTGTTCATTTTAAACAGTTTGCTTATATTTGTAGCAATGTATTTTCTTTATACCTTATTCTAAGCAAATTAACACTGGGTTAATGGCTCTGGATCATTTAGAGTCTGAGAGTCTTTTGTTGTACCATCTGAAACTTTACAGGTTAAATTTACATAAAAATGAATCTTTGATCTACTAAAAATCCAGCTGTTTTCTTTTTTTCAATAGAGGCTCATCTAAGTGATGACAACATGATCTAAAATTAGACATGTTTTCCTCATCAAAGAAACACATTGTTCTCTGGCTTCTAAGGGCTACCAAGGCGTCATGGGCAGGACCGGGCAGACCGGATACAGAGGCCCCATTGGGCCACCTGGGATGTCCGCCATTGTTGTGTTCAAAACCTCTGAAGACGAGTGGGAGGCTTTCAAGGTAAGTGTCCTCTGTGGATTTCCACCAGCAGTAATCAAACCCCATAAATACAAACAACAGGCAGCCAAAATGGTCTGGGACAGAACAGATAAACCGAGGCTGTGAGCTAAGTGAATATGAATTGAAGTAAAATAATAAAGATGTAAAAGATACAGCAGTGTGAACGGGTCAGTAGAAGCTACTGAATTACTGACAAAATAGATCGAAGAAATAAAACAACTAACAAATGTCCTGCTCATATCTATTTACTTCATTGCCATAGGATGCATTCATTTAGCAATCTTTGCAGTTCTGTTGGACGTCTTGAGGGAATTTTATATCACCTGCTGATTTATGACATGATGGACGATGCCAGCCCTGCAGTCATAAAACTGCAGGGAGCAGACAATTGACTGATTTCTTGTAGTTTATCCTAAACTAATTTGACAGATTACATCAACAAAGGATCATTGAGGTATTTTAGACAAATGTGAGAAAGGTCTTTTGTTTGTCAGCAGTGGTTTTCACCTTCAGTTGATCTCCAAGAGATACAATTTTTGCTCAGTCTCTTTGATATTAAATCACAAATACTGATTTTGAAATAGAAAAGTGAGACCTGCTCTGCTTGCAGATGTTTTTTATATGGGTGTTTTTGTGACCTGCTGGATACATTAAGTGATTTTATGTGGCACTTTTTCAGTCATACTCACCACATTCACCCATTTTCTCTCACAAACACATTTATTCACCTGTTTGCAGATTTGTATGGGTACTTAATAGGCTGAAGCTGAAATCAAACCTACAACCTTTCAATTGCTCTGCAAAAGTACTACTCTAGCACTAAGCTACAACCACAGTGGACGGGCTAATGCTCTTTTAGAATAATTTTGGTAGGCCAGCCACTCTTGTTCCTTGTTTTCTCCATGTGTGGATAATGGCTCTCACTGGGGTTTACTGGATTCCCAGAGTCTGTTCTTGAATTTCTTTTACTTGAATTTTTACTTTTTTGGGATCTTTTAGCCTACTTTGTGTTGTCTGACAGATTTTATTTATAGATTGATCCTACAAGTCTTTTTCACACTTCTTCTGCCCTTGATCACTATATCATTACTTAACTTTGTTTGGTCATGTGATAATAAAAATTGTTTTTCACAACTGTTTTTTGTCTCATTCTCTTGCAGGAAAAAAAAATCTACAAAAAGCTTGTATCTTCTTGGCCGGTAGGCGACTGTTTTGTCACTAGGATGCATTTACGTTATACTACTATCAGGGAAGTGGCTAGTGCTCAAAAATAAAATCAAAGTATGGGAAGATAGAGATGGTTTGATGAGAACTGTCTGATAAACCCTGATAAGGAATTAAGGAATTGGTTTTATTTGCAGTTTTATAGCATCACTGACTGATCCAGAAGAAGAACTCAGCATTGTTTTTTTTTTTTTTAAGTTAACATGGACTGGACTGTATGAATGTCTCTGCACGATAAACTGAATGTAACAGATTTAAAGCAATGTACCGTATTGTTGGACTTTTAAAACACATCCATGTGTGTTTTAGGCATTTCAGAAACTGTGAAATGATTCAACTATTTCTGCTAAAGAGCTAACTTTAAGTCTGTCATCCTTGTTAAAGCCTTTCATGAAGATGTTTGTCCACAAATATTACCTTCTAAAAAGCACTCTAGTGCTGTACAAATGTAATCTTTCCTCTTTTATCATGAAATGCTTTGTTTTTATTGTACTTATCTAAATTTGTTTGTCAGTCTACCATAAATTAGTCCGGCAGCAACTCAGCTGCTGATTTAGATGGTTGGTGAGATAGTATTTTAATCTAAAACATTTGTCATTGCACTGTATCCTTTAATCCCATTTAATATCTGGATTTATTGTTTACTGCTGCTGTCTTAAATAAGAGCAATCCCACTGAATAGTGTGGAGATTAGGATGCAGCGTTTTACTGTCTTGCCTAAATTTTCTCCAGCAAAATGTCATCCTTCCTACATCTAACTGTAAAACTCAAAGGACCTTATTGTTTACAAAAGACTATGTGATAATTAACAGAACAATGTTATTTTTTTTTTTTTTTTACTATTTCCTCTAAAGTAGTGACAGTTAGTACAACTTTGTGGATTAATATGCCATTTATCAGTACATTCAGATTTTTACCATATTTAAAATGTTCAGTAAAAGGAAAGAAATGTTATGCTTATAATTTTTGCATCCTTTGTTTTGCAGAAACGTAAAGGACCTCCAGGCCCACCTGGACTTCCTGGAGAAGAGGGACCAGTTGTAAGGAATCAATTTAATTTTTTTAAATCCTTATTACATAATCCACTTCCACTCAGATAACTTTATTTGCTTCCGAGGGGAAATTTCAAGACACAGGAGTAGCACGAATAAACTCAATAATGATGGCTCAGACAATAGAAATGATAAAATTCTCACATATACTAATGAATATCTAAATATACTGATAGTGAAAAATTCAGTGGGATTTTGTGCATTTTGCCTAATAAAATTATATCAAATGAAAAATAAACTGGAATAATTTTTTTTCTTCTTTTTTTTCAGGGGCCACCTGGTATTGCTGGAAAGCAAGGACCAAAAGGAGTTCCAGGGAAAACTGTAAGCACCTGTTGTTAAACTCCATATTGGAGACTGATGCTTTAATTCATAACCAAAAAGTCTGTAGATCCAGAGCTACAAGTGGCATTTTAGCTCCTCTGGCTCCAAATAATTCAGATCAAAAAGTATATAGACATGAGTTAATATTAATTATATTAATTAATGTAATATAAAAGTCTATTTTTGGCATTTGTTCAATATTAAAAATAAACTTTAGAGACTATTTTCTCTTGAAACATTATGTTCCTACAGGGGAAACCAGGACCACAAGGTATGCCGGGTCCACAGGGTCGACCTGGAGAAGACGGCACCCCAGGACGAGATGCTGAATCAGGCCCCACAGGCTTCCCTGGAGAACAGGCACGGATGCTCACAAACATAAAGTTTCTGGATTGTGTTTTCGCTTTTCCACATAATAAGTAGAAAAATGCTTTGGCACACTGGAAAAGCTGCTGTGAAATGATAAATAGTTACAGTTAATTGTGTTACATGCACAGTATAAAAACACCCATTAACATGTTTCACTTACTGTTTGACATAAAATCAAAGTAAACTTTTCCTGTTTTAAGTTGGTTAAGAATTCTCAAAATTATTTGCATTGGCTTATTAATTTGTTTGTGAATGTCCAGATGACGATGTAATGGCAAATGGATGATTTTTAAGGCAACCCCTCAAACACACTGCTGCCTTCTGTGACATTATAGAAAAAAATCCAGAGAAATCAACCAAGAAAGAAAATGTGCACCTTCACAAGTCTGTTTCATCTAAACTCAAAAAACCTTAAATCATGTACCTATAAAACCTGTGTTTGTTTAGTTATGACTTTGATTGTTCTGTATGGTTGTTGTTGTTTTTTTTCATACAGGGTCTTAAAGGTTATGATGGAGAGAAGGGAAGCAAAGGGGAGCTGGGTGAGTGGGTAAGATTACAGTGAACTTCATGTCTCACAGACATTAAATGTCAAAATTGTAATATTGTGTTTTCAATATAACACAAAAAATCAAAGTATAAATGTTTGGTTGTTGCACATCTTAAAAATATCAGCTCTTCCTTACATATCCATTCATATTTTACTCTTTTCTTTGCATTTTAACACAATGTTCTCTTCCTCCAGGGTTACCAGGGAGAAGCTGGAGCTCAGGGGCAAAGAGGAAGAAAAGGAGCAAAGGTCAGATTGAATATTCAACCCTTTAAATCTCACCAGGTGGACGTGTCGTCTGATTTGTATTTCTTGTTTACATCAGGGAAATAAGGGAGCCAAAGGCTTTGATGGGATTCCCGGCTACAGTGTAAGTTTTAGCTTGAAACGAACAGACTTCGTCTTTCCTTGCTATTGCGTTACATAATAACATCCATGACTGTACTCTGACTGTAAGTACAATATGTTGTGTTCAATGTTCAGGGTATACCTGGAGTCAGGGGACCTCGTGGTTTCCCAGGACCACCAGGACCTCTGGTTAGTGTCACACTGCTGACTGGATCAGTCTTATCGACACAGTACCTAAAGATCACTCAAAGTAAATGATTTGTGTCTTTCAAAAACTTTTACAGAATGCAGTGACTTATCAAAATCCAATCACATGTAAACTTACACCTTGATTACAATCACTGTTGCTTTTTTAGGGAGAAATCGGAGCTCCAGGCTTTAGCGGTCCTCCTGGTCCACCTGTAAGTCAGTAACGGCATCGATTCGCCACATCACGCACCAGCCATCATCTGTGTAGTGCAAACTTAGTAAGATTCAGTAAATTAATATTCTATCTCATCAGGGGAAAATTGGCCCCAGAGGATTAGTGGGACTCATTGGAGTTAAGGGGCCTCCTGTAAGTAAGACAAGTTTTAAAGCAGGTGACGTTGATATGGAAATAAAAAGACAGTCGTCAAAAGAACTGTTTATGCTTTCAGGGTCATCAAGGACAAATGGGCTCCAGGGGAGCAGCTGGACCACAGGTGGCAGGACATTAACATGCATGCTCTTCAGGCTAATGTTTAAGGAAATGTTATTTGCTAAAAGACTGTGGTTTTATTCAGGGAGAGCCTGGTCCAGATGGAGCAGTGGGGTTTCCTGGTGTGCAGGGCCCTCAGGTACAACATGTCAAACATTTGATTGGAAACTATCTTTCCGTAAAACAAGTAGTTGATTAAGCATAAGATATAATCGTGACTCAATGGTACTGGCACCTCTGATGAAAATGTGTGAAAAGCATTTCATGTTTTATTGTAGTAACATGATTTCACACTGAAAACATAAGAAATATTCAATATAATTTTTTTATCTTAGTGCATTTTTTCAGCAGGGGTAAAACTCAAATTAGGACATAATTTCAAATTGACCAGTAATCCCACTTTAGAGCACCTGAAATAATCCCTACAAAATAAATGAGATCAAACTCCTGAAAACTTGTTGGATGAGCTGAAGACAAGAAACCATAAGAGCAAAATGGAGGAAATGGATGGAAATGATCTAGAAAGTTTGTGAAATGTACTTACTGACAAGTACTGACAGCAAAAATACCTATGACGGTAGGACCATTGATTATTGATTTTTGTTAAAAGCAGCTACGTTTTTATTGTCCTAAGTCACTATACGCTTATTAAAGGTTTCATTTCTCAAAGGTTTTCAGTGAGACGATGCAACTGCAATAAATGTATATATTTTAAGGCTTTTCTGCATGTTTATCAGTGATACCTGTAAGTGAAAATAAGGCTGTGATGATAGCAAGGTAACTTCTATTTGTTTCTTCAAAGGGAAACCCTGGACTAATTGGACCTATAGGACCTAAAGGTGATCCTGTAAGTATGTCTAAACAAGCAAGTGAAAACAAAATGAATGTTGTCATTGATTTTCACTTTGATTTTTTTATTATTATTATTATTTTACCAGGGAGATCAAGGAGATGAGGGTGAAATTGGTGAACCTGGACCTCCTGGACTGAATGTAGGACAGCTTTGACAATGTTTAGAAGTGAAAATGTGCTAACATTATCCACAAACTTGCCCGAATATTGTCTTATTTTCCTTTTTAGGGGGACATTGGAGAATCAGGAAAGCCAGGACCCTCAGGTGATCCTGTAAGATTACATAAAGCCATTTAATTTTTTACTATAGCTAAAATGGGTCCAACATGCATGTTTAATTCCTTCCTGCAAAACTGCAACAATTAATTTTTGAAACTAAAAATCTAAATGTGGACTTTTATGTTTGTGTTTGTTTTAATCAGGGTGCCAAAGCCCGGAAAGGTGAGAAAGGAAGCACAGGGTTTAATGGAGACCTTGTAAGTTTGACCCTTCCAGGTCAGATCCTCTTAGACCGTCAACCAGATCAGTGACTCTGTTCTTGAACTTTTGTTTGTGTTCAGGGACCTCCAGGGCCTCCAGGAAAACAGGGAGTGAAAGGGCGAAAGGGCCCAATAGGGCTACAAGGACTGGAAGGACCAAGAGGACTGATGGGACTTCCTGGACCCTCTGTGAGTGAAATTAATTAGATGAATGAAGCTAGAATCACTTCTGATACTAAAGTTGAATCTTTCTCTGATTAAGGGAGCTGATGGCATTATGGGAGAGCAAGGGAGGCCGGGAAAAGAAGGATCCAAGGTGAATTTAATAAAATCTCTGGATTTGGACATTTAAAGTGGAAAAATGAACATGAAAAATATCTTTATTTATTTCTGTGTCTATGTTCTCTAATAAAGGGAGATCGAGGACAGAGTGGCAATCAGGGAAGTCCTGGTTCAAGAGGTGACAAGGTAGAACAAAGGCGTATGCTAAGCTATCATGATTTGTTCAGGAAGTGTTTATATTTAATAGTAATATTAATAGAGAGTAATAGAGATAAGATCAGACTTTGGGTGAGTCTTTGCCTTGCTGTGGCTATATAATGATGTGGTGTGTCGTTCAGGGCTCTTCTCCTGACTGCGCTCAGAGAGACGGGTCTTCGAACGCTTTTGCCTTCGAATAAAGAAACTTGAAGACAAAGATTAATCTTTCTCTTATTATTGAAACAGATTCCTATTCCTTAATAAAAAATTCTACAACAGTCACTGCTAAAGAAAATCCTCCTGACAGCATGATACTGCCACCGCCATGTTTCACTGTGTTTTCAGAATGATTGCAGTATCTGTCCCCTACATGGCTTTCAGCTGACTGCAAATGGGATTTCTTGGTTTCTTTCCATACATTACTGGGGACAGCTGTATGACCCGACCGAATCACCCATAAAGGCATTAGCCGCAGAAAAATCTAATCTGATTCAAGCCCAGAGCCTTTGATGTAAAGTGAGATTACTGCATGAATAATACATCCATGCGACTTATGGTTATTGCTGTGTTTTAGGGCCGAGGCGGTCGAGCTGGATTTTCTGGACTGCCTGGACCCATTGTGAGTCGGAGTAAGAGAAAGATTTGTTTAATTTAAATGCTGATGGCTGATCTGATGCTGTGGTTGTGCTTGCTGCCTGCAGGGAGAGATGGGCAAATCAGGAGAGAGAGGACCTGAAGGAGAACCTGGTATTAAGGTTCCTGTGTGGCCATATTTTCTTTGACTGTTCTCACACCTGACAGCAATATTCAGCCTAAAGATAAAGAACTGCTCTTGGCTTTTTTATATATATAACTTCCAAGAATAAACTACTTTTATTAAACCTCTATTAAATATGCAATGTAAAAGCATGAAAAGAAGTGGAAAGTTAACCATTTTAACTGCATAAGTAAAAGAAATGTTATCACAAAGTAGAAATTGTGGTTGAATGATGAGGAATTCAGCAGAGCACAAAAATCCAAGATAACCATACAAGACATCACAGTAGTCAACATCAAGTTCATTTTTGTTGAAGTGTGTTTCCTTTTGTTGTTTTTCTAAAAATCCTAAGGAAGACTTTAAAGACTAAATATTAAAGGTTGCATTTAATCAGGAGATATTTTTTTATATATTTCCTCTAAAATATAACAAAATACAAAAGTCATCTGGTACAGCATGTACTTGGTCTGACAATTACCACAACTGTGCACTATTACGAATATGCAAATACCATCAGTCATCTGCATAAAGTGCAGGTGGAATCCTTCCTCAGATTATAGTAAAGAAATTTCCAGTGGAGATATTCAAATAGTTTTTAATTAGACAACTTAAACAACTTGGTTGCAGAAGCAGATTTTATATTGTTTTTTATTTTTTGTGCATTTTGATGAATTTATGATCATTTTTTTTCATCCAGAAACATTCACCAACTAGGGTACATGGAGAATAGTGTCCCATATATATAGAATAGGCTTTCAAAAATATGCTTTCCATAATAAATGTGACAAAGTTTATTATGGAAAACGTAATAATCTATGCTTTCCATAAGCATGAAGATTTCCACACTGAAAATCTTTTGAATGTGAAAAGATTCATTAACAGATGTTTTGCTATTTGCAGCAAATGTAATGATTAAAAAGTCATGTTATCATGTTTGTGCAGGGACGGGAAGGCGTTCCAGGGGTTTCAGGACCAAAAGGGATGAAGGTTATTTAATTTAAAACTGTGTTCAATTTTTTTTTTTTTTTTTTTAACTTTTTTGCCCCTACACTCATCAGCTACAGAAAATATATCCTGACAAAGTTTTTGAAGCAACAACTGTAACCTGAAGATCCAACTTTTATCAAAAGCCAAGTTTCATCCACTAAATACAGATGAGAAATAGAAAAGTTAGTTAGATTGCTTATTGTTGCTGTCCTATCCCATTTTAGGGTTCTCAGGGTCATTCAGGCAGCGGAGGGCAGGATGGTGAAATTGGAGCAAAAGTAAGTCATTCACTAACTGACTTACCTTTAAGTCAATTTATGTTTTAAATTGAGAACTTGGCTTTTGTGTAATAAACTGCTAAATGGCTTTTTTATATTTTAGGGACCAGCTGGTGAAAACGGAACCACTGGGGATGCTGGACCTCAAGGACCAAACGTGAGCTCACTCCCAACAACATGAATGTTACTTTACACTTGTTAATGTGTTGAAAGGTTAGCTGAAATGTTCCAGCTTCCTCCTCAGCTGGAACATTTTTAGCTGAAAATAGTCAAAATGATTGCAGAACACCAGCAAATGCTGACACTTCAAAACATTAATTGACTGTACTATGAATATTTACACTGTACTGCTGAGTGATGTTAATAGTTTTGCATCCCAGCTAAAAGGTATTGAGTGTAAATCTTAACCTTTCTCTGTAGAGTCTGCATTTTGTTCCAGTGTTATTGTAGGTTTTCTCAATGTGCTAAAACATGTACGTGTAGTGAACTGGAAACTCACAGCTGTTTTAGCATCATTAATTATCAAACTTTTTTTTTTTAATATCACATATTAGATTTAAACAAGAAAGGCCTCTTTCTGGGCTTCCAAGTGATAAACTTCTGCTCAGCTGTTACTGAAATCATTGTTTGATGATTTGGTGTTTTCCACAGGGATCTTCTGGAAAATTAGGGTCTCCTGGCATTCAAGGGCCTGTAGGAAACAGTGTGAGTATTTGACTGGAAACAGAATTACCTGAAGTTATTTTCTTCATGAGAAATTATAGATCAAAATACAGATCATGTTTAAATGTGTTTGTTTTCATAACCAGGGAGAACCTGGCAGCACAGGACTGAAGGGGACAGCAGGAAGACCTGGAGACAGAGTATGTCTGATCACCATCACCATAGGGAATCTATAGACGATGAAAAGCAGAGGCCATTGTTTTTTTAAATATCTGAGCTCTCATTGGTTAGCTAAATTATTTATTTCATTTTTTATTTTAAGTTTATTTGATAGGTAAAGACACACATCGACATAGACAAACGGAACAAAACAGCAGTCCCATGTTTGCGTCATAGTGCAATAGCAACAGCTAATTCGCAGCACTTGTCCCTAATAACTAAATTAGATTATTTTGACAATTTGTGTATGTCATTGATCAAGTTGAAATACTTAAAAGTACATGTTTGTTTCTTCAGGGGGTTAAAGGTAAACCAGGCCTCAGGGGGCAATCAGGAAATGAGGGATCAAAGGTAAGGATTAAGAACTCATATTTTAACTATTCAATTACATATTACAGCCACAGAAGATAAGGTACATATTAAATGTCAAGTGATCTTGATTTTATAAGGGCAAAAGAGGTGAGAAAGGGCCAAGAGGAAAGCAAGGGCCTCCAGTGAGTAATTTAGCTGATCTGCTGCTATTTAACATTGAAGTATTTTCAAAGGACAAATATTGAAAGTCTATTTGAGATTCTGAGTTTATTTTTTTATTAATTAACATTTTATACCTCAGGGAGAAATTGGCGCTCCTGGACCAAAAGGATACACAGGACCTCCTGTAAGATATTGGAGTTTCATTAATTAGATAGTATATATGAAATAAATACTGCTAATCAATCACTGACCCACATCCTTGGGTTGTGCAAGCAATTTTTTTCAAAATTATCACATTTACCATAATGATTAAAAACCACAATCTCTCTGTTAAATTTCTGTTTTTGTGATTTGTTTTTTTTCTCACAGGGTATCCAGGGTAACATTGGGCGCTGGGGTGAGGAAGGACCACGAGGTCCTTCAGGTGGCACAGGACTGCAAGGTCCAGTTGGGCCAGATGGAGTAACTGGTTATCCTGTGAGTTTAATCTTTATTATCTACTGCTGGACCTCATTTATTTGGTTTCATTAGTTTCTTTCTCTTTCTGCCAGTCAAAATGTCTGGCTGTCTGTTGGACCTAAGAGGTCACCATGTTGACCAAAATATTACTAGAACTAAATAACAAAACACTTACCTCATTTTTTTCTTTGAGCTCTATTCAAATATGCAAGAGAGTGTTTCTATGATGTAGAAACACAACCAGTGTATGCAGCGGTCAACTTCATCATTTTAATCACTCTGTGCTTTGCAGAATCACACCATATGATTGAATGCCTCGGTCTCAGACCTGAGACCTAAGCTGGTTCAGTTCGGAGCTGAAATGTTGGCTGTGGAGAAAAGTCAAATATCATATAACACAACAGTAATTAGCTTTAAATGTTTTTAATCCTTTGACTGACAGAATGTCTCCTAGGATATCTGCTGACAGCATCTTACGTGAACAGAAAACAGCATGTGTCTTTCATGTCAGTCTGCTGAAAGTCTACGATTTCTCTTGGTTAGTCACCAGATCAGCTCAGAGCCTCGAGGCTATAGTGTGAGAGAGGTTGAATAAAAGCAGAACTTTCTTATTTTTTTAATCGTCATTGCTTCACTAAATCTTAGTTAGTCATAGTGTTAGGGTAAGCAAGATCTTTGCAAAGTCATATTAATTGTATTTTCCCCACACAGGGTAAAGATGGGCCTCCAGGACTCATAGGATCATCTGGTCTTAAAGGTGGCAAGGTCAGGAATATAAAAGAAATTCTCCTTTATCACATTTTCTGTTTCTGTTTTTGTTTTTATTGCCTGTATACAAGATTAGCAGGGCAATGTAAAGTAATGTCTGTAATCATTGTATCTTTAGGGACTCAGAGGAGCTGTGGGTCAGGAGGGAGTTTCTGGTCTCGATGGTGAGGAGGTATATTAATAAAACTCTGCTGATCACATGATTTCTTTTTATTGTACTGGTAATTTAACCACTACAAAAAATCTGAGTATCTTTGATGTGCTCCAGTCCGTTGGGATTCAATTGTTAAAACATTAAAGTGAATCCAGATTTTATTCCAGTACTATAATCTACGGTGGCCGACAGGTGCAAATGCGCAGCAAAAGAGAAAACATGCAAACAAAAAAGAAGACACCCCCGAATGAAATGCAGCAAACAAAAAGAGAGACGCAAACACCCCCGAATGAAATGCAGCAAACAAAAAGAGAGACGCAAACACCCCCGAATGAAATGCAGCAAATAAAAAGAGAGACGCAAACACCCCCGAATGAAATGCAGCAAACAAAAAGAGAGACGCAAACACCCCCGAATGAAATGCAGCAAATAAAAAGAGAGACGCAAACACCCCCGAATGAAATGCAGCAAACAAAAAGAGAGACGCAAACACCCCCGAATGAAATGCAGCAAACAAAAAGTGTTGAAAACGGAAGTGCTCCAGACCACTAGGGGGAGTCAAAGAAAATAGTATTCATTTCTATGGGACCAGATGCAAGATTCTTCTTCTTCTTCTTGGTATTTATTGGCGGTTGGCAACAAACTTACAGTAGCATTACCGCCACTTACCAGTATGGAGTGTGGTTCGAGATGGTCTATAAACTTTCACTTTCTACCTTTTCCCTCCATTAACTCCTGATTAAACATACCCCCACACATACACACCTGCTTATATTATCCAACTTGCTTATAGCTTTATATACCCCTCTTTGATATTCTTTACACACTCACACCCAACTTGCTCTACTCATATCCTATGAAATAGCTTTGTTTTTTTAAGATACCGAATAATTATTTGAATATGTCTACTCCCGAAATCTCTCCTCAAAAATTCTATTAAATTAAACCTTTC
This sequence comes from Xiphophorus hellerii, assembly GCF_003331165.1. NCBI lineage: Eukaryota > Metazoa > Chordata > Actinopteri > Cyprinodontiformes > Poeciliidae > Xiphophorus > Xiphophorus hellerii. Next base: position 14,755,292 of record NC_045680.1, read on the forward strand.
TTTAATACCTACACACTCTCTCAGCATGCATCTTCTCTCTTCTTCATACTTACAACACTCTAAAATAACATGCTCTATTGTTTCAGACTTCTCACAATAATCACACTTTCCAGATGCAAGATTCAGAGAGATACCTTTACTTTCTTTCAAATTTCTTTCTCTGAATCTTGCATCTGGTCCCATAGAAATGAATACTATTTTCTTTGACTCCCCCTAGTGGTCTGGAGCACTTCCGTTTTCAACACTTTTTGTTTGCTGCATTTCATTCGGGGGTGTTTGCGTCTCTCTTTTTATTTGCTGCATTTCATTCGGGGGTGTTTGCGTCTCTCTTTTTATTTGCTGCATTTCATTCGGGGGTGTTTGCGTCTCTCTTTTTGTTTGCTGCATTTCATTCGGGGGTGTTTGCGTCTCTCTTTTTATTTGCTGCATTTCATTCGGGGGTGTTTGCGTCTCTCTTTTTGTTTGCTGCATTTCATTCGGGGGTGTTTGCGTCTCTCTTTTTGTTTGCTGCATTTCATTCGGGGGTGTCTTCTTTTTTGTTTGCATGTTTTCTCTTTTGCTGCGCATTTGCACCTGTCGGCCACCGTAATAATCCCACAATGAAAAAACAAAAATTGGAAAATTCAGCATTTAATTTTAGTCGATTTATTCAGCAGGCAACAGAATAAATTGTTGTTTTTTTTAATCAAAACAATCATCTCCACATGCTCACCCAACAAATTCCTACAAATTAACACAACTGAATCCTTTTCATATTTTCTACATTTCATACCTTGTTTAAGTTGATTGGAGTCAAATTTAAATTATTAATCCTTTACCTTTTTTTCCTGGTGTATAAATATAATGTGACAGACAGGTCTATGTCAATTAGCCACTTACTCAAATCAGGAAAGAAAAAAGTGCATGCCATTTTGAAGTGTATGATATGAGATATATGTCTGACAATCTTTATAAATCAGAAAATGGCAACAACAAAAAAAAAGTCGTTCTCCAAAACACACACGCTTTGGTGCGGTTCTTTATGTTATTTTGTCTGTTTCCATAATAAAGCAGCACCATACAGTAAGAATTCAACTGGTGGTGGAAACAGTCTCCTGATTACATCGGACCGTAAAATAGCATACCGAACCACACCTGTTCACAGCTAGATTATACTACAGCATGTATTTACTTAGGGAGGTAATAATATTGATGCTTGTTGTATAACAGCAACTTACTACTTTTGTGATTAGGGTAATATTGGACTTATGGGACCCAGAGGACCAGCTGGCCAAAAAGGCCTCCCTGTGAGTAAACCTGAATGCAAATTTTAATTCACTTTTATTTATTTATTTATTTAGTTTTGGCTGATATAATATTGTGAGATTTGAAAATCCATTACAAAGTTCTTTTAATTAATCAATTTATGAACTGTTTAGGGTGACAGGGGAACAACTGGACCGACAGGGCCAAATGGACTAAAGGGTAACGAGGGCGAAAAAGGAAACCGAGGTCCACAAGGACCAAAGGGGCCTCTGGGCAAGCAGGTTAAGATACTGATACTCCTGTTGCTCCTGACATCCCTGACACAGGATACAAAAGTTTTCAGGCCACAATGTCAGACATATTTGTTATGAGCAGTGCTCTGGATAATTGCATGAGGTTTAAATTATATAGTTCCTTCAGTTTTGCCATCATGTGTTGTCCTTTGCAGGGATACAGGGGTCCTTCAGGAGACAGAGGGCAACAAGGTCTTCCAGGTCCAAAGGTTGGACACTTTATGTGTGATAACCTTATAAATAATGCTGCATGTGTATCAAGTCAGTGATAAAGATCTGACATGATACATCCACAGGGAGAGGCAGGCACCGGAGGTTCATCAGGAATCCCTGGACAGTTTGGACCTGGAGGCAAAACTGGAGCAGCAGGGGCCAAAGGGCAGAAGGGGACCCAGGGACAGGCTGTCAGTGTGATGATTTATGTTGTCAGAAACACTGAGAGAGAGAGAGCATTGCAAACCCTACTGTTACATTTAGCATGATCTGTCACAATGTAAAGCATAAATGCATGCTTGGTTGTGAAACAGCAGAGAATAATAGCAGTCTCTTTCTATTCTAGGGCCCTCCTGGTAGGACCGGTCCCACTGGGAAAATTGGACTGTCATTGTCTGTATGTAACATTGATTTTATTTATGATCATTGATTTATTGCCAATATAAGACAATGTCTATATTTTGTACTCCCATTAAAATATATGATGCATAGTTACTCTCATAGTTTAGTTTTACGAGGGCATAATGACATTTGTAACAAAACATTTACAGAAAAAAGATAAATTAATTCATGAACTTATAAATTAATATAATATCAGAAATAATATTAGTTTTAAACTGTATATTATGTGTAGCAGTCCCTCAGACCCAAGAAAACACAGAGCTTCGACGGGTGCAGTAGATTTGTATTTACTTCTTTCGAAACCAAGTTTGTTGAATAGCACTGAATACACCGTGCTCCAAATACACCGTGAAAACTAAAAGAAAAGAAAATACATTTGCTTAAGTGCCTTTGTTTGACACAAAACATGAATACATTACATAAAAACGCTAACTTCACAAACTAATGCAGTTCTAAACATGTACCTCGCTCCGCTGTCCAAGGGCTGCAAAGTTTATGGCGGTAAAGTCCGTGTAGTGCTGCTTTTAGCCGGTTCTGAAGAATGTGCGCTACAGTCCAGTCATAAAGATGAAGAATATCCTCCTCTTCCTCTTGTCCGTGCAACACTTCCTCTTATTTTTCACTTTAAATGAAGGTACTAACTTAAAGTGATCCAAAATACAGCGCCCCTATTGGGTACTATGGGTAGCAACCTACAAACAGCATAAATAATGGAATGGGCATTTACATTATGTTTCCCATCACCTGCCTCAAATAACAACACAAACAGTTGAAGCCAGATATTTACATACACTGTTTACAAGAAGTAAGACCCTGGAGTCAATTCAGACTAAACCTTTCTGTTTTGGTCATAGGGTCACCAAAATAATTTCTGGTCAGTAAATATCAGAATAATAGAAGGGGTAACTTTTTTCTTCAAATACTGTGTTGTTTATATACACTAAGTCTTTATTTGGGAAACCAACAAGATGTCATGAATTTGTAGGCTCCTGATTGGTTAATTGATAACTTTTGAGTTTATTAGAGGTACATCTTTAAAGTCAGACAAGCATCAAACCCACTGCTTCCTTGTGTGATATCATGAGAAAATCCAAACAATTCAGCAAAAATATCAGGAAAAGAATGGAGGTGCTGGTCTGGTTGATAATTGGTTCAAACAATTACACCCAAATATAAACATCATTGGGGATCTTCAGCCATCGTGAGTTTAATGAAGATGTTGGATTCCTCAAGGAGGAAGAATCCATTTCTCCTATAAGCAACGTAAAAACCAGTCTAAAGGATGCAAAAGTACTCAGAGAGAAAAATCCTAGTTTCTAAAAATAGTCATATAGTCTGATAAAGCTTGATTTGAAGTGTATGTCATAATAATCATTTTTAAATTTAGAAGAAAAACAGAATGCAGGCCTAGGAACACCATCCCAGCTGTGAAGTATGTTTCATAATTCCATGGTGTTTGGGTTGCATCTGTGTATGTATTTGGATTATTTCTTTGTTATATTTTTTCTTAAGCACAGAGCTGGCCTCCTTAGTTTATTTCCTTGTATTTAGTTTCTCTGTTTGTTCTTATTCCTTGTGCATTTAAATTTTCATTAGTATTTTAGTGTTCTACATTCAGTTGTAGAACACTACATTCCTTCCTCCATAATTACTTCCAGTTGTGCCTCGTCTTCTTGATTACCCCTGTGTGTATAAATATTTTCACCTGCGCCATTGTTATATCTACTCATATGGGCTCCAGTGTGCCTTGGTTTCCTGAGTTGACCTGTAAGTGTTTTGGAGTTTGGCTGCCAACCTCTTGTATGCACTTTAGTCTGCCATTCATTTGTAACAAATTGTGAAAGTACAAAGGTGGCAGCATCATGTTTTGTGGGTGTTTTGCTGCAGGATGTACTGGTGCACCTCACAGAATAGAAGCCATCATAAAAGAATAATGTATGGAAATATTTTAAGCAACATCTCAATACGTGACCCAGAGAGCTTAAGGTTGGGCTAAAGTTGACAATGATCCTAATCATAATGCTAAATCAGTCACAAAGTGGCTTAAGGACAGAATAGTCAATGTTTTGGTGTGGCCGTCACAAAGCTGCGATCTCAGTCCCATAGAAAATCTGTGTGCACAGTTGAGCGCATATATGAGAACTAGACTGCATACAAATCTCACTCGGTAACACCAGTTCTGTCAGGAGCCCTGGGGCTGAACTCCAGCAAGCTGTTGTTTAATTAACAGCTTGTGGAAGGATAAACAAAACATATTCTGCAATTTAACAAATAGAAATTATTTGGTGATTCTCTTGCCTAAAACTGAAAAAGTTTGATCTGATTTAATGTGAAACAGAGGAAAAGGGATGTCTTTTTATAATAACAGCCTAGTTTCAGCTGTATTTTCTGATTTCAGGCTGATTAGTAAACTTCTTCACTTTGTATGTTTACATCCATAGAATAATCTACTTGTAGTTCCTTAGCACAGAAGAAACATAACACTGTTTGTTTTCAGGGTTTATCAGGCATAAAAGGAGAAGAGGGCAAAGCAGGAAAGCCTGGACAAAAGGTGAAATGTACCTTTTATTCTCATACATCTTGTAGAACTTGTTAATCTACAAACATGACGATCCTACTTCTGTGAATGTGTCTTCTGTTTTCTGATTAGTTAGTTTCTGTCTCTGCCCTTTGCTTTAATTCAGGGCAGTCATGGGGAGAAAGGCATAACTGGTCCTCCAGGCATTAAAGGAGACATGGTGAATTTTCATCATTTCTCCCCCTGTGGCAACTATTTGACTGGTCAGGCTTATTTGATTGGTCTGAATGATGACAAACTGGTTCAATGATTCTGTAATTGTGTCTTTGCAAGGGAGCAAGAGGCCAACAAGGTGCAAAGGGTGAAACTGGGAAACATGGCGCAGTGGTAATTGTTTCCTTTTAACCGTGAACATGAAACCCAACCCACATGACAGTGTCCTCACTTTTTGTGCAATAATACTCTTTCAGGGCACTGTAGGAAAATTAGGATTTGTTGGGTCTCCAGGATCTAAAGGTCAACCTGGACCTGCTGGTCTTCCTGGTTCTCCTGGACCCAAAGGAATTCAGGGACCAAAAGTAAGACAAGTTTCAATTGTGAACCTGAATTAAAATAAAACAGATATACAACAGTTACAATAAATAGTTTAGCAAATCAATATTTATATTTCACCTGTTTGGTATAACGGCTGTGGTTTTCTCATCCTGTTTGAAGATTGATATTTAAGGATATGTTTGTGTGGTGTTTTTATATATATATATATATATATATATATATATATATATAAAGGGAAAAATTGGCCAGTCTGGAAGGAAGGGAACCAAAGGAGCGCCTGGGAAAACTGTGAGTTTCATTTTGTTGAGGAAAAACGAGATCTCATCCAGTTGAGCTGATCCGGAAGTCAAAATAAAATCTATGTTCTTAAAATTGACATCAGTCTTTTCTTAAAAATGATCTTGTGAACACATTTATGTTGCATCCTTCTGGTTACAAAATGAAAAACTTATCAAAACACAGAACTGAAGTAAACTGCGAGATTCTAAAATATTTTGTTCTTTGGATAATTCCCCCAATTTTACTTCAATCTTGGTAAAATTATTAGAATTAATTTAAAATATCAAGACATAAAAGCTATAAGATGTGGCATTTCTTTGGAAAAATAGCAGAATATCACTGAGAGACAATCATTGAGCAGCAGAAACAGAAATATGGAAATCAGGCAGAAACAGAAATATAAAATCCAGAAAGAAATAATTTGTCTTTTAAAAATCCTAATATTTTTGTTGTGCAGTACACACATTAAAGATTATGACCTGATGAAACAAATTATATAGGCTCTATTCTTTTAAAGTGTGTGGATGAAATCAGAGACTGTAGATTAGCTTAATAAAATATGTTTCCATGGTGAAACAAGGTGGTGGCAGCATGTTTCTGTGGCAATCCGTTGTTTCATCCTAGTCTCTAAAATGTACAACAATTTATGCTTTACAAAAAAATGTACAACAATTTATGTTTTACAAAAAAAACAATAAAAAAACTATAGGTCTGTAAGAAATCCTAAAGCCAAACAGAGAAACTCCATGATTACTAATAATTACTTTGGCCTTATTAGCTTATGGGAGGATTACTCTGCTCAAGTTCATTTTAGAAAGGTGCCTATATAGGTTTGTGGTCAGACTTAAAGAAAAAATAATTTTGTTTACAAATTTCTCAAACTGTTAAGCCTTTCAGAAAGTTTTTGGTTGCATTATAAAGGTGATGCAGTCTGGTGATTTTTATATTAAAGATCTAATCTGTGAAGGACAGACAAGCTTATGTAACAATTGATAAGACTTTTAAATGTTGTTTACACATCAAAATCTTATTACCTTCAGGAAATATTATTTGCCCCAAATCAATCATTGATGAGTATGAAGGGTAAATTATTGTTCATAATCAATGACCCGTCTATTTGACCTATCTGAAGACTGTGATGTGTTTATGCAGTTGCTATGTTTTTATGATATAAAGCATTTTGATCTGCCTTGTTGCTGAAATGTACTATACAAATAAACTTGACTGCCTGATTTAACAAATTAGATATAGAGTTAAGCTCCATAATATATAAATATAAAAATTGCTTTATAGGGATCTGATGGCCAAAAAGGGAGGCCTGGACCTCCTGGAACACCTGGAAAACCAGCAAGTATCTTAACCGAATAAAACACAAACACGCATCTTTTAAACTGACATCATGCATAAATTCATTTAAAGTGTTACATGATTTGTCATGCAAATGTAAAAGCTTGTTTTTTACATGTCAGGGCTTAAATGGCTTGGATGGTTTGCTGGGGGTTGACGGAAATGAAGGGTATCCGGTGAGGAACAGTTTTTGCTTTTTACTTTTAAAATTTCTATTTCAGATGATGATTAAGGTGTGACTATTCTTCTCTTCTGCTCATTCTAAAGGGGGCTATTGGTTTGAGAGGAGCTCCCAGGGCTCCCGGCAGCCTTGGAGAGACAGTAAGTCCTTGATAATGTTGAATCTGGAACAAAAAAAAGTGTGGCGGGGATTCTGCCCACTAGAAATAGTTTTATGTTCATTATAGGGAAAACCTGGACCTCCTGGGATTAGCGGACACCCTGGAGCTATCGGGTTTAAGGTATGTTATCCATACATATGCAGTTTAAGACTAATTTGATAATGCAATAACAATATAAAAACATATTTGTCTTTATTCTTTTTTTTTTTTTAATTCTCAGGGTAAAACTGGTTTAAAAGGAGCAAATGGACCACTTGGACCAGTTGGGTCAAAGGTAAGCGTGTTAATTTTAAAGAAGAATAAAGAAATATTTCTGAGCATCTTTAACACTAATGGTCACTTATTATTCAGGGAGTCCCTGGGCTGAGAGGAGAAAAGGGTGAAACAGGCAGCGTTGGCACTGAGGTAGAAGACATATAATATAGATCTTACATGATCATCACCTCACAAGCAATAGGCTAAAATATTTCCAATATATTTCTGTATTGTCTGTGCTGCAAAAGGTAAACTACTTACACTCATAGGGGTGACGTTAATACTGTTTTTACAAAACAGTGTATTGTGCATGAATAGATTCTAGACTTTCATTGTGAACCCAGATAAAAGTATGCACAAGTTTTGTTATTAATATTTACAGGGTTTTTTGGGTGAAATTGGAATGCCAGGTCCGGTTGGTCCACTAGGGCCAAAGGTAATTTGAGTTTAATGCAAAATAATTTAGGTGCATCCTTTATAAGATTTTTTTTAAATCCAGACTTGATTAATTTCTAACTTTGTCTTCAGGGGAATCCTGGTTTGCAGGGGCTAAAAGGCCAAACTGGTCAAAAAGGAAATCGTGTAAGTTTTTTTCTTCTTTTTTTTTTAGGTTTGTTTTCTAATGTTTTAATAAGTAGTTGAACATTAAAAATCAATATATGTTTTCTATAGGGAAACCTGGGTGCTTATGGTCCACCAGGGCAGAGAGGCTCTCCTGGATTAACTGTATGTTCTTGACATATTACACTATTTAAAAGTGAAATTTTGACTTTATGCATAGTAAATAATGTACTGGGTTTTTTTGTTTTTTTAAAAAAATCTCATTTCTACAATAACACTGTCTAACCATCTTTATCACAGGGTCATCTTGGAAAAAAGGTGATTTTCTAAAATATTTATTTATATTCTTACAGCTTTTTAAAAAAAAAAAACATTATTGAAGGTGAAGGAATAGTTTGTTTTATCTTTAGAGTTTGCATTCTGTTATTTAGGTCGGATATTATATTGTTATATTGTTATCATTTGGACATGTTAATAGTTTCATTGCCATTAACTTAAACTGATATTTAAAGGGGATCAAAGGAGTCCAAGGAAAAAGAGGACCAAAGGGAGCTGAAGGCAAACCCGGACCTCCTGTAAGAGACATTGTGTTGATACAAATATATGCACCGTTCCTGGCAAAAAAAACAAACTTCATACACTTTGAACATTAAACCTATGTAGGTGTTACAACCACAAATGTTAGTGTACAACTCAAAATAGTTGAACCATCACAATAAACACACCATTCCCACAGTTCTACATGGTGGTAGCAGCATCATGCTGTGGAGAAGCTTGTAAGAGTTCATAGATGAGTACAGCAAAATCTTAAAAGAAAATCTGAGAGGTCGCAAAGGACAAAGAAATGGTTTAGATCAAAATGAGTTACAATGGCCCAGTCAAAGTCCAGATATAAATCCAATTGAGAATCTGTGGCTAGACTTTGAGAGTGATGTTTACTGGTTTTCTAAGTTGACTACGAAGAATGACAAACTTTATATTTCTAGATTTCAAAGCTGATAAATATACTTTAAAAGCCTTGCAGCTGTATTTGCAGATAAAGGCATTTCTAGAAAAGATTCATGCCACACTTTTCACTTTTTGCTGAAGTATTCGAAAACCAAATCCTAATAAAATGTGCTGAAGTTTTTGGTTACTAAATCACAAAACTGGAAAAAGTTCAAGGGGTATGAATAATTTTGCAGATTGAAAATTAAGTCTGATCATGAAACATCTTATTGTAATGCAGCTTAATTAGTTTGTATTTTCCTATTTTCTTCCCAGGGACAACCAGGATTACCCAGCAGACTCAGACATAAACAAATACAATCTGAGTCAGGACCTGATCTACCAACTGAGCAAAAGCACAAGTCCAGAACCAGTTCAAGGCACAGACTGAAAAATTCCCAGGATTCTCCTAATCTACTAAAAACAGATGAACAAAAGGTTGCACAAGCTCTCTTGTCATATAGATGCTGTGTTGAATGATCTTTCTGTTTGTCTGTCAGTCACTGTAGTTTCATTTGTAAGAAGGTTACTGACTCCTCTGCAGCAGAGCCGGTTGATGTCACGGTCTGCAGATGAGCAAGTTGAGGAATCCTCCAGCTTCCCTTTGGGAACAAAAGATGATCCAGGCACCACCTGCTATGAACTGAAACTTATCCATCCACATCTGGAAGATGGTGAGCACCTGTAGGGCTTTAGAGTCATCAAATTCAACAATATGTGTCTGTTATAGGACTGATGAGGTTTTCTGTTTCAAATTATTCTGAGCGTCCAGGTTATTTTTATATGGACCCCAATCAAGGCTGTGCATGCGATGCAGTGAAAGTCTTCTGCAACTTCACAGCTGGAGGAGCAACCTGCATAGATCCTCAACATTCACAGGTTTGTCAGAGGAATAAGTGTTAACCAATGTGAAACATATGTATAAGTTTAAATATTTGCCTTGCATTCATTTAAATGAGTGTCATTTCCGTAGATCAAAATGATTTTGAAACCAGACATGAAGTCAAGAATGCCGGTGCAGTGGTTTACTCAATGCAACAAATACGGAGTAAGTCTCAGAAATTTTCTTGAATAATCTGGACAAATGAATAGTTGCTTCTTCTGTCTCTTTCCTCTACATTTCTTTTGTTCTCTATTTTTGGACAGTTGGAGTATACTACTGTGGACATTGTACAGCTGAGGTTTTTGAGGTTCCACAGTCACACTTCTTTCCAGCACATCACTCTCAGATGTGCTGGAAACCAGTCCAGTCCCACTGCCACAGCAGATTTAGCCAAGTGGATTGTAAACTTGATTGGGGATTCTGGCAAAATCATCGACACAAGCTTCATTGCAGTGTCCAGGAAAACCTGTGAGGTGAGCGAAAAAAAATTTGCAATTGCTGCAGTCGAAAAGGCATTCTTTATATGAATGCATGTCAAGGCAGACATTATATGTCATTATATGATATCATTATATGATATGCAAGCAACATAGACTACACAGGCACACCATCTATTTCTTGGTGCTTCTATTTAAAAGAATTACAATAATGAATTTAAAATACCTTTAAATGTGACTAAATGATGGTTACTGTATATTGTAATTAAAAGATGAGTTTTCTGGATTGTCAAGAATTTGAACACAAGAGATCCAATAGCAGTGAAGAAAAGCCTGGACCATCTCCTTCTGAAAAGTGACCTGCAGAACGTTCGCCACTAGTGCAGAGCTTGAATTGATAGCAGAGAGTTGTGAATGCACAGAAAAAAAGACAAGAAGACCAGCAAAGAAGCCACTTTCTAGTTTTTGGGAAAAAAAACTAAAACTTTCCTCATTGAAGTACATGGATGGACTGAAGAAAACTGGTGAAAGGTTATTTCCTCTTAGGAATCGTCCTTCTGTGTCTGGTGAAGAAAAAGTCTGTTACCATAAGCAGTGAATTATCTTTCCTTAATCATTGTGCAGATTGTTTCTAGTGTCGTAATGTGGGCTTCTTTACAATTCTGATTGATTATACTGAGATGAATGAAGATTGGAATCATAACATCCCCCAAGACCAGCTTCATTTTGTAATCAAATTGGGTGAAGCCATCTTATAAATACAGTCAAGTCTCAAAAAGTAAATGGGTGTGCAGAAGGAAACAATTAGTTTTTTCATAAGTTTAAAAAAAATGGTTCACAATGTCTATAGTGACTTTTTGGTCACATTTGATATATTTGAATAAATGGTTTTGAGACAAATTAAATAGTTTTTTCTTTTGTCACCATTATAACATGGGGGAAAAAATCTGAAAGTGCTGTAAAAACCTTTCCTTGTGTACATGTTTGTTTTAAGAAGAAAGTCAACATCTTTCCTTTCTGTCTGTTTTTCTAGGTGCACATGGTGGTGAAGGTTCGAGGTAGCACAGAGTTGCATCGAGGGGATATGGAGTTACTTCCTCTCAGAGATTTGGGAATAGAGTTGAGCAGTACACCCAGCAGTATCTCTGAGATCTCTGTAGTTTTGGGACCTCTCTGCTTCTTGTGAGCAGTATTATGTATAGGATTATATTCCTCATGGTTCAATAAAATTATGTAAGTTATTGTGTACAATCCATACTATATATGTCAGGAGGGTAATTTAGTTAGATATGATTTAGTTTGAGCTGTTTTTGTATATTTCGTAAATATTTATTTGGATGTAAAGCTATTATTTGCTCAAATACATCATTGTTTGATATTTGATTGATAGTGTACAGTTATTTTATATATATTTCTCTTCATTTACATTGATATATTTAATCCGGATATACATTTTATGTATTGAAAGTGCTCACAATGTAGAGTAGATGCTGAACTTGGACAAGTTAATGTTATTTTCTGATGTTTATTTCACTGTTTGAAGTTGTTCCTTGTTTGTGCACACAATCTTGTCCAATAAAGCGGATTCTGTTTTTAGCTTCTTTAAACCACCCCATGTTACATCTGAATATATTAAAAAGGGTTTTGTCTAATTCAGTGGGAAGATATTTAAAATCTCATGTTTTTAAAAAATAAAGAGTCTTTTTTTTAATCATTAAAATATAACATCCTTATACTGTAACTTCATTTTATTGCCATAATACTGTTAAGTGTTCATTCCAGTCCAAAAACATATAACATCCATACATCCATGGAAAAGATTTGAAAATTTCTGCAGCTGTTTTGCAAAAGGTAAATGCTTCATGAAAATCCTTCCTAGATTTTTTTTTAGTAAAGTGGTTTGTGAAATATATTCAATTAAATATTTTAAAGTAAACCTTTACCTTGTTGGTGACCAATACTTGTCCAGGCGAAAGACAAATTCATGTTCGTAAAATTATTATTCGAATAAAACTGATAGGTTTTAGGTCAATGTCAATTACATACAGTACAGACCAAAAGTTTGGACACACCTTTCTAATTCAATGGGTTTTCTTTATTTTCATGACTATAAGGCAAGAAATCCCACTTATTAACCTGGCAGGACACACCTATGAAGTGAAAACCATTTCAGGTGACTACCTCCTGAAGCTCATCAAGAAAATGCAGAGTGTGTGCAAAGCAGTAATCACAGCAAAAGGTTGCTACTTTGAAGAAACTAGAATATAAGGGGTATTTTCAGTTGTTTTACACTTTTTTGTTTAGTGCATATTTCCACATGTGTTACTCATAGTTTTGATGCCTTCAGTGTGAATCTACAATGTCAATAGTCATGAAAATAAAGGAAACTCATTGAATTAAAAGGTGTGTCCAAACTTTTGGTCTGTACTGTACTTAAAAAAATGCAGTAGCAAAATATGAATGCCTTTAATATAAATGTCTTTTTTCTGGTGTTTATATTTGTTCCACTATACTCTGTGACAGCCTGATGAAAAGTTGGGATTGCATAAAAATCTATTCTCACTTTTCTTATGAAACCCCATTCCTCCCCCGCCGCCGTTGTTGGTGACGTCAAAAGGAGGAGAGATTCCGGCCAATCACCATCGAGGGTCCGGCTCATCATCTGGTCGGCGTTTGCACCGTGGAGTAGGTGAACTCACGTTGTCGATATTAGACCAAGACAGCTGCCTGTCTGTTTAGTAGCCAGGGAAAGCCTCGACAGAGAGGACCAGGCTGCGGAAGCGAGTAAGTAATTGAGGAAGTAGACATTTTTACACTTGTAATCGGTGTCAGGTCGCCTGTGGTTGACCATAGAAGGCTAATTTGACTAGCTCTGTCATTCATACAGCAGCGATATTGTTTCAGTGAGCTAGGTTATGGTAGTTGTCCATTTGTAACTGCATGTTATCTTCGATAAGCTGGCGGAAGGTAATTAGTTAGCTATCTCTCTGTCCGCTATTGAGAGGCTGCTCATGTGAGAGTGATTTCATTGTGAACTGAGTTTGCTTTGTCCGTCATTTAAAATCCTCCTCATTCCTTTCACTGACATGCGAAAGGTGATATGTTTGCTAACTTGGCTTCTTTATGGTACCTGACCTCTCTACTTCAAAGCTGCCTCAAATAAATCCAATTTTTTTTGCTTCTGTAGGATGGAAACCGGAGGAGAAAGTTTGCTCAGGTCCCGCAACAATCTGTCTACCTTCCCAGACTTGGATGGAGGATCTAGTCCTGGGAGACATCCGCATGGGAATGACGATAACCGTGTCACAAGCAATGGTGAGCAAATATCACACACACCCACACACGCATCTCAGGCAGATTGTGTAAGGGGACACTAGCCTCTGTTGCAGATTTTTAGATGATTCACCTCCTTCTTTTTAGCATCAGTATATTTCCGTTTATGTTTTTTTTTTTTAAAAGAGTGAATTGTGATGATCTCTTCCTTTTAAGTGAACACTTTTGACCTTTGGTACAGTTTGTGGTAGCATACAGTAGGAAGCAACAGTAGTCACCCTACCTTGCAACGACTTCAACAATGAAGTCTTTAAAGTTTTTTCTGTTATGAGGCAAAACTTTACCTGTGTGGAAACAAATGAATTAAGAAACTGTTCTCATTGTGTATGTCATTCTAATATATTTATACCATCCTGGAACAGTGAAAACAACAAACTAAAAACATTGTATATCTTGTGTATGTCATTTTCAAAAATAATTTTCAGGTTTTCACATGGCATACGTGGGTGTAGTACTGCTCCACCCATGCTGACATCAATAAAAGAACAAATGTGTCAATCATCAGGCGTCTGTGGATGCTATTGACCTACAGTAACCTTAACTAGGAGAAGTTGTGACGTTTTGGGATTTACCGCTTTTGTTATGATTTATTTCACATTTTGTTTCCCCAACTCAAATTAATCATTGTTCCTCTGAACGGTTTTTTAGCTTAGCTGACTTTGATGATAACCGACTTGAAGGATTGCTCATCGGAAGCTTTGTTGATGATTGAACATGCCAAATTTAGGTCTGTTCACAGCACAAAGCTGCATTGATATTCCAAATGTGATTATCAAATGGTTTATGGTGTTCGTTTTTGTGTTTGTTTTTAACGCCATTATTATGTGTTATTTCAATTTCAGGGAAAATTGAAGTGGAGAATGTGATTAGCAAAAAGCTGCAACTAAAAAGGAAAGCAGAGGTTAGTTGGTTCCAGAACTGAGCAATATATTCATAATCACCACATTAACATCAATGGGTGAATTTTTTGCTATTCCCAAGGACCACTTGGTTGGTTAGGCTTTTGTATTTCAGTTGCAATACATTCAGTTGAATTGACTATGATTGAGCTTAATGCCCTCAAAGAGCAGTTTTTTGTTTTTGGTTTTTTTGGTAGATGAGCTGTGCTCCTGTCATATGAATGACCACAGATTTTTATATTCAAATCCTAAGACTGTCTTAGATTTCCTTCACAACAGACTGCGAGTTGAGTTGAGGTGTGGACCCAGCTTTGCTCACACTTGAGTTAAAATTCACTTTTGGGCTTAGATGTACATGTGAAAATGCAAAATTCATTATAACAAATGTGTTTGTGATTTTATTTATATCATTCAGTGGTTGGATTAAGTGTATATTGCAAACTGTAAAAATGGAATAGGAGCTTCAGTCACTTCTGAGCATCTATGAACCCTAATTGAGTCATTATGGATAATTTTGATTATCTGTGAACTTGATAAAATGCTATTGTGACTGAAACAACAGAAAGAGATCATTTATATAAACTGACATTCAGTTAATTTTCTGTTTTCTGCCTCATTTTTATAAACCAGCTTGATTAGTCTCAAACCAGAGCAGAAATGCATACGGGAAGGATGATTACAAAAGATGTGTTCAGTTTGGCTAAAGGTTGAAAAAGTCCATGACACACTGATCCGTTGCAAAACACAAGTTATGCTGATTTAGTATGTCTGCTCTACTTTGTGAAAGTCACAGTGACACCATGAAAGAATATTATCCCTATCAGTTTAAGCACCTAAAAAGGATTCTTTATGTGTGCTTTTTGTTTGGCCAGGGCCTGAAGAGCGACCTGATGCGTCAGTTTGAAAGCCAAGTCCATGATTTCATGGACAGTCTTATTGAAGAATCAGCCAGCCTTGAGTCCACACCTCTACCTGCAGCCTTCTCACCACCACAGTCGGACAAGGAGAGGAGCAAACTTGGGTATTGCATTTCCTCATCAACCCTGAACCTGTATAAATGTGCAGACCACTTTCCTTTGGCCTATTTTCTTGTCATGATGGTAATCCTCTGACAAGAAAATACAAATTTAGCCCTTTCTTCCCCACTTTCCCTTCCATAGGCACGTTCAGCCTCCTCATGGCCACGGGAAGCACTTTGTTACTCGGAGATCCCTTCTAGAGTAAGTTCATACTTCACTATGTAAGTCATTCAAATGAGATTCTCTGTAATTTGAGTGCTGTATGGTAATTTGGTTTTCCTAAAGACTGCAACATCTTTTTCACGCAGCTGCACTGTGCAGCCACTAGATTTATGATGTGTGTTTTTCCACAGTGAGTTGTTTGAGGTGAACCACATCAGGACCATCTACCACATGTTTATTGCCCTGCTCATTCTCTTTATTCTCAGCACATTCGTGGTTGATTTCCTTGATGAAGGCAGGTAATACTGAATAATGTGAGCACTTTGTATTTGTGCTGAAAGACACTTTCTTTTGTTTTATTTATTTTTTATTATTCCTTATACATCATAATAAATCATTTGCATGTTCTCTTAATCTCTTCTGCCTTAGACTGGTCTTGGACTTTGACCTGCTGGTCTATGCATTTGGACAGTTCCCTCTAGTGGTGTGCACATGGCTTTGCATGTTCCTGTCCGTACTGCTGGTTCCCTACACCTTATTCCATCTGTGGTCACAAAGCCAGTCGGGCTCCCATGGCCAGCAGAGGCTGTACACTTGGCTGTTTGGCTCTGTGTTCCTGCTGTACCAAGGCCTGTGTTTGGGGTTCCTACCAACATATGTGGTAGTGACCAACAGTTTGCCGCCTGCTTCTTGCTTTATCGTCATCATTGAACAGGTTGGTATTTTGGTGAAGGTTGTTTTTATTTGGACTGAAATGTTTACCTTCATATTTGGTTTTCATATTTCAATGTGCATATTTTAATCTTGGAATATTTCTCTTGTTTCAGGTTCGCCTGATGATGAAAGCCCACTCCTTTGTCAGAGAGAATGTGCCAAGAGTCCTAGCTTGGCAAAAAGACAAGACAAGTATGTTGCTATTTCACTTACACTTAATTATTGTTGTGTAATTTATGTATTAACTTAGCAGTACAGACATATTTATATTAAGGTGAATTATTAATATTATTATAATAAGATGAAATGTTTACTAGTTGGATGACTTCAGAAGGACTTGCACTGGACTTATTGTCCCCTTTGTCATTCTAATTACTGTCATTTATAGGCAATGGACCTGTGGTTCCTCAAGTTTCCCAGTATCTCTACTTCTTGTTTGCACCAACTCTTATTTATAGAGACAAATACCCTAGGTAAAGTGATTTTCTTAGTTATTTGTCTAGTTTCAATTGTGACTTCCTTCTAGGGCATAAAACAAATCCTTTTTCTCTTCCACTAGAAACCCGGTGACCAGATGGGGCTATGTGGCCTCAAAGTTACTTCAGGTACTGAATTGTACTGCTGTTGCATAACATTTGAAGTAAAAGAAAAGTAAAAGAAAACTGTCTTACATTTCCGCCTTTCTTCAATGTTCCACAGGTACTTGGCTGTCTCTTTTATACCTACTACATATTTGTGCGGTTGTGCATCCCACAGTTTCGCAGCATCAGTCTGCAGCTGTTCAATCTGCGCGCCATGGTACTTTGTGTCTTTAACTCTATACTGCCAGGTAAATTTTAATCGGATTTGTATTGAATTAAACTATTTAATGAACTCTTGGCTTGAAATAATAAATTGTTGTGGTTTTTTTTTTTTGGTTTGCAGGTGTTTTGGTTCTCCTGCTGGGTTTTTTTGCCTTTCTCCACTGCTGGCTCAATGCTTTTGCTGAGATGCTTCGCTTTGCAGACCGAATGTTTTACAAGGTACTGCTGTCACTCTCAGACAGATATTACCTAAGTATTCAAGTTATAAATAAAATGTGCATTAATTTTACGATTGCACATTATAGGACTGGTGGAACTCAACATCTTATGCCAATTACTACCGTACTTGGAATGTGGTGGTCCATGACTGGCTGTATTACTATGTGTACAAGGACTTCCTTTTGGTAAGTGGGTTTTATGTTGAAATCCAGAACATTTTAGTATGATGGCAAGTTTTTTTTTTTAATGCTTTTAGTAAATGTAACATAGTATTCACTTCTTTTCTTTCTGTTATTGTCCTTCCAGATATCTCAGAAGCGTTTCCGACCAGCCGCCATGTTTTTTGTGTTTACTGTGTCTGCAGTGGTGCATGAGTACATTCTTGCAGTTAGCTTCGGATTCTTCTATCCGGTGCTTTTCTGCCTCTTTATGTGCTTTGGAAGTAAGGGGGAAAATAATGTGTAAGGCTCATTTATCTTGTTGTTTCCAAGCTTCTTCTTAATTTTTGTTCTTTCAACAGTGATGTTCAACTTTATTTTCCACGATCGAAGGAAAGGCCCCATTTGGAACATATTAATGTGGACGTCCCTCTTTCTGGGTCAGGGGGTCATAATGTGTCTGTACTCTCAAGAGTGGTATGCCAGACGGTACTGTCCACTCAAAGAGGTAACACCAGGACTTTGAGATTTTACACTTTACCTTCTGGGTATACATTGCTCATAACTAATTTTAATGGGATTTTATATCACCAAGTAGACCAAAAATATGTGTGGAAGGAGAAAAATATATATGATTTTCAAAGCTTTCCATCAATTTAGATTGATGGGGAGTGTCTGTGAACACCATTTTATAATCCTTACCTCAAAATTATTTTAGGTCTGGACTTTAACTAGGGCATTTTAACACGTAGAAGCTTTGATCTCAACCAGGGGTGCCCCAGTCGAGGCGTAACGTCTTGCTACTTTTAGATGCATAGCTTTTCCAACACACCTGAATATATAATTTTCCTTACACGGTTATTTTGGGCAACTTTGTGTTAGTCTATCTTCCCTAAAATCCCAGTAAAAATATTAAAGTTTGTGGTTTGTTACCTGACCACAGTAGAAGCAGTTTGAGAAGTATGAACAGTTTTTAGAGGCACTGTTGTTGTTTAGCTGAAGTGTGAACTCAGTGCAGCTATTCATAATTGTTTCTGTTCCAGTCTTCATTCCTGGACTTGCTGAAGCCTCGTTCATGGAGTTGTCAGAGAGACCTAATGGCTGGACCCGATAAGATAAAATGGGACTATTGAGAGGAACCCCATCACCAATCAAGATGGACTCCACCAGCTCTCCTCTCTCTGTCATTCATAATTTATTGCATTTAAAAATTATGAGTCCTACAGTGTGTGAATGAATGTATTGGAGAGTATCCGCTGAAATGCCAAAATCGCAACATCAAGAGTGCCTTATTTATTGTGTTTTCAGCTGCCATTTCTCAACAGAAGTTCACACACACACACATATACATACATACATATATTAAAAAGAATTTGAAGCGCCAACTTGAATTTTCTTTTCTCATGGGTCCATAATGCTTTGGGTCCACTGTGAAACCACTCTTTGTGCAAACAATGACATGGTAGCTTAATACAAACATTACACAATGAACACATTATCTGCATGTGATGTAATGGTTAATATTTACCAAGGTAGTATGTTGTAACCGTGTTAAACTGTGAGTTATACTACAAGAAATTACCTTATTTTTATTGCCAGTTGGACTTTTGTTTTGTTAAATGATATTTTGGATATCAAACATTCTCACTGGATATCTCTTAGGGATATCTCACTGTAAATGAGATATGGTGGTCTTTGTATTATTGGGTGACAGGAGTGTTGTACTTAATTATTAACTTAAGCAGATTGATTAAGCACAAATGAACTCCTCTGTTCATCTACAATGTCACAACAATAAGATGTTTTGGTCACTTTAATGATATTTTTGCAAAACTCAAAGTAAATACTTGGTTTACAAAATATTTAAGACATGAAGGTTGCTGTAACTACTGATATTTTGCTGAATAAACCTCTAAATTATGTAAGCACTTAGAAGTAACAGACTAGAGAACATGTTTAATATTTTTGATATGCCTTGGTTATAAGTATTTAAATCTATATACAGTGATTTATGACTTCTTTGTGAAACAATTATTGTCAGAATTGCAGCTGGCTGCTTAACTGTCACAACAATAATGCAATATTGCAACTTGAAAACCTTGAACAGGCTTGCATTTTCAGATCTGTTTATTTTTTTGTAATGAAAATCATACAAAAACTGATTTTAGTTATAAGAGAAATGCCATTTGCATTTCTCTAACTAAAATCAGAGAAATGCTCCAGCATCTCCAGCATCCAACATGATGCTGGCGTATGTTTTTTCTAGGTCGTTGATAAACTGCTTTGCTGCAGCGATTGTGGGTTTGGATGCTTGTGAAACTTGAGTTGCACAACTCAAAGTAGAAACCAGCAATGCAGAACTTGAGACTTTCACAAAGAAAACTGGATCACCACAAGGTGGCACTCTAGTAAAAGTCTTAAACTGCTCATTTGATCAAGAACAGATTCCCAGGATTATTTGGATTCCTTAATGTGTAATAAACAAGTAACAGAAAAATAATTTTATACCATGCATGGATTCAAATATTTAAAGTTTCTGTTCTAATTTAAATGGTTTTTTTATGCCATTATAGGCTGCTAAGCAGTAAAATTATTGTTTACAATATAATTATTTTTGAAAGCAGATTTGGCTACATGCCACTTTTAACTTTAATTTGATTACCAGTAGTTTTTGATCTTAACATTGTAGACATGTCTGAATTGTTCCCAACACAACAAAATGTAAAAACTAAAAAATTTCCATAAGTTTGTGTTCTTTAAATGCCATTTGCTGTGTAAATTTATATAAAACAGTTTTGTGCAAAAGTTTGGATTCATCTCTCATAGTGATTGTGTACCTTCTGTGTTTGAAAGGGGTAGGAAATTGCAGATTTATTTATTTTTTTACATTTTTTATTTTGCATTCCAGCACCTGAGTTGTTTAAGCAACATAACTGAATGAATAAGAAATTGACTGAACTCTACGGATGAGCCTGTGTTGTTTAAATCTAGTGGAAATTTATAAATTCAATTACTTTAAATTAGATCTTTTGTGATTTTAATACCAGCTGATGAATGACGCATCTCTAAAGTTCTGTACCAACTTTTATTTTCCCCCAGTACGTCTCATGTTCTGTGCAGACGTCGAATATAATTAGATACCAGTAGATTGGTTTTGGGGGAGAGAGGCATCCTCCACATATCCAGATTTTTTGAATTCATGCTGCACAACTATGGGGGAATTTTGCTACCATTATCCAAGAGCACACATGTTCAGTCTGAGAGCAAGTTCTCCTCTCAAAATAAACATTTTGCAAGCAAAATTTGTAAGCAAGAGTTTAAAAGTTTTGAGAACAAAATACATGAAATCTTGCTCTCAGACTGAACATGTGTGTTCTTGGATAATGGCAGCAAAATTCCCCCATAGCTATACTATGTGGGATTGAAGCTGTGTAATGGGGGTGTAGTATTAGTATATATTAAGCATATCCTATTATTCCAGGTGACTTTCGCAGTTCGGTGGATACATTATGTCTGCGTTGCATTTGATAAAAATCTACAACGGATTAATACGCAAAAAAGATTTTGCGGTGATCTATATTTGTAGATGTCTGTGTTTAATTTAATTCTAATAAAAACCTGTTTCCCCTGTCTGATACTGTTTTATTCTGAGGCGTTGCACTGACAGACTTGGTTATCTATCCGTGCTACGGTGGGGAAATCTGACGAGGTAGCACACATAGTCAGAACACCGGTGTCTGCGCTGGAGCTGACAGGGGGCCGAGGCGAGCCCCCCGCCTTGTGCAACACATCCTTCTATTCTGCGGTAAAGATGGCGGCGTCAGAGGGGGCGCGCAGCGGCTCGACAACGGGAAAACGGCTCTGATTCGATCCACTTTGACTGCTTAAACTCTTCGGAGAGCCTTCGTTACTCCTCATAATTCATCTGGACCACCCGGATAGAGAAAATCGCTGTCACACGCCAGGGTTGTGATTTTATTGTTAAGAGGCAGGCTGGGTGGGTTTCGCTGGTAGCTGCTATCGTTAGCCGAGCCAGCTAACACGGGCTAGTTCACGTTCGTGGAGAACACCGGAGAGAGGATTCGGGCTAGGCCGCTGCAGCTCGGGGGAATGTGAACCGTAGGGACACGGTGGGGGGAGGTTTGCTTGCTTGGTCCCAAACGTCCTCACGCAAAAGTACCGGGATGGGACAGCAGGTTGGCCGCGTCGGTGAGGTTACATCGACCGCACTCCAGCCGCCACAGCCCCATGCGTCCCAGCCACACCAGGGGAAGGGGAGCCGGGGGAGCGTCGCCGGGAGGAGACCCCGGGAACCCGGCTGCAGCACCATGATGCCGCCGGTCAGGACAACCGTGACCAACGCGCCCGATCCAGGGATAAATATATTCACGCAGCATTCAGGTAAAGAGAGAGCCATATCTGTAAAGGTGTGGGTGTTTTTTTTTTTACCCACATATTCATTTTGCTGCTGTTAAATCACTGCTAGCATTTCCATGCTATTTGTCAACGACGCCTTAGCGGAACTAGCTTTAGGTTCCAACCTTAGCTTTAAATACAGCCTCTATTTACTTCTGCTTTTATCTATTTTTTGTAAGTGTGGACCTTAAGCGGTTTGTTCCAGCATAACATAATAAGGCATGTGGTCTAATGATCCTCAAAGCTTGTGAAAACAACTGTGGTAGTTCAGTGCTTTCTGCTGTAGGGTGTTCGCCCCTACAGTTCTTCAGATATCTGGTTGGGAAACACTGATTATTGCTTCCGGAGGTTGACATGCAATTCCACTCCATTTAACACACAATAGGATCCACATACCTCAGGCTTGTATTATAATAGACAGTGCTTTTCAAAGGGTCACGTGATAGTGCTTAGTTACTTGGTAGAACTGATGCCAAGTTTAATCCAAGTAGATCAGTAAAGCTAAATTTTGTCAAATCAAAGATTAAAGCTTTCCGGATATTATGTAATGTGTCTATGACACAGAAGACCACATTCTTAAACTGATTTGAGCAAAGGTAGGTCCAATCATCTGACTCAAAACCACAGTTCTGCCTGAAAGCTGTTTTTGTGCATTGGCAGTGAAATCTGCAGATCTTATCTACAGATGCACTGATCAGGCCTTTCCTGGTTGATACAAAGTTCCAGTTTTTGTTTAGGTTTAACCTTCTGATTTTCTTTTACTTAGTAAAAGCATAATAAAGAGAAAAAAATTGTTCCAGGTCTTTGGTAGAGGTCGCAGTTTTGAATCTTAGTGAAAATGAGTTACAAGATTGGTCCTGTTTATGTATTAAGATGTGTTTGTAACTTTTATCTGGCTTATTTTAATCTTTAAAACTGTGCATTAGACTCCATGCTGATGGTTGTTGCACTTGTGGATTAAAAATTATTGGAGTTTTGAGTTTACACGCATAAAATAAGTTGTGGGAAAATATTTTTTGTAGGCGATGTACCATAGAGCTGATCAGGTGGAAAACTGTGATTCTGGTCTCTGGCTAACTCATTTCTGCATCTCTAATCTACAAAGTTTTCTCTTTGAACTCTAGAAAAGCGGTGAAACCGCTTGCTCTTTTCACTCTGTGTTCTTCTTTGTTATTTTACTGTTTGTTCTAAGCTTTTAAGTGAAGATGACAAAATACCTGCTGCATGATTTGTGTTGATCATCATTTCATACAATATGTACAATCTTTCTCTTAACATCCTACCAATACATTTGTTTGCACATTTTAAGGATTCAGCCCTTTTTGAGTGACGCGTTTCTTTATATAAATTATGGTAGCTTCATGTAAAATATGTAAAAAGACCAAAAAAAAGAAACATTTGGCATAATTTGTCTAGTTTCCACTGATGGCCCAGCCAGTTAGGACAAACAGAAAGTGCAACCTTTGGGAATGGAAAGCATTTTCAGTTCTTGGCTCTCAGAAGTCACAGTCCTCTCAGACGGCCAGACAAGCCCTCTCTGAGTGGAGCATGGCTCGCTGTCTGCACTGTTCTGTTTTCTCCAATGTTGAGGCGAGAGTAGCCTTTTTTTAGCTACCAGGGTGCTGTCACACAGCTCCTCTGCAGAGAGACTGCAACTCTTCAAAGCACACAATAATAGAACAAAGGCTCTTTAAGTGGGGAAGCTTGCTACTGTGCACTGAAGCCTCCAATGCATATCAAACTAATGTTGTATTCTGATAGTCTATTGGTATAGAGTCTATTGGTATAGCTGTGATTAAGCAGTATCCCATCCATCTTTGCAAGTGACAGCAGTTTCACTTTGGGCTATAGTAAATAATACATATTTTATATGTGTTTATATATGTGAGTTTTTACTGTTAGTCATGTCAGTCACAAACACAAGTTCATATAACCTAAACTTCCAAAATAACCAGATATATTTATGTGATGAGCGCAAGACAATGGTTGACTGTTCTTGCCCAACATACATTTAAATAAATAAGCCTGGCAGACAGGGGTAGACAGTACGGGGGTATTCCCAGGTAAAAAAAGGTGTTCATGTAGTGTAAAAGTACTATACTGTATTTAAAGGGAAAAAAATATACAATGAATAGTTGCAAGTTTACATTTAGTAAATGTGGCATATTATATGCAGATTCTATAATGCTTGATGTAATGATTTTATGGAATTGTTTTATAATTAGGTTTTACTGTACAAAATTGGAATAAATTGGAATATGTCGTCTTAAAAAGGACTATAGGTGGTTTGAATGTAATTAAAATTTTACTCTAAAGCTGGATTAAACTATATTGTATTGATCTGAACTCTATGAGTTTGAACCAAGAGTGCGTTGGCATTGATTCGGATTGCACTTGACTATTTTGACATCAGTTATGTTGTAAGTAAAGCGACAAAATATTGTGGAAATTATATGGGTATGTAGCAAAACATACAGCATTTGCATAATTCAGTTCAGGTTTTACTAGTACATATATGGATGGATGGGTTTTCCAACTTGTGTTATTCTGGTGATTCTCCAATATATTAAAAATATACATTTGGTGTCATAAAAGTTAAAGTGGGGTCATGGGAAGTTCTTTAGAGCAGAATTATCCAGTTCAGACTTGATTGGTCAGATTTCTGTCTTTAGATTAGAGTGGCTAAGTTGCAGTTTAGATTAATTGAAAACACTTGAATAATTCTTGAATTCTGTACTGATGGAAAGCGTTGAAATGTACTAAATTAAACTCTGCTTATTACTAACAATTAACCCTTTGGCCTGCTTACAAACTGTTTATCCTATCTGTCACTGTTATCATTTTCTTCTATCAAATTCTCAAAATGCAGCCACCCAAGCTGTTTTAAAATAGGTGAATGCTTCTTCAGTACTTTTTTAACTACTTCCCTTTTCACTTCAAAATAAGAGTCTTTATGACCTGTCATTACCCTGCTCCTGACTTATCTTGTCCAGTTTGATCTGTGTGTGGTGTTGGCTGATAATACAGCTTCACTCTCTCCAACAGGTTGAAAGTGTTAAATTATTACAAACCCTGAATTTACAACTCTTGCACTATAATTGCGAATAAATACTGGATTCCAAGCAGCCATTTACGAAACATGTCGGTGCACACAATTTTCAAGACCTACTGGATTTAGTGTTTTTACATAAATTAACAGCTGACCCTACTCTAAACTAATTTTGCTGCTCAAACTCTAACATGAGTAGCCTTTGTGTGAGAACTAAAAACAAGGTCATGCTTTCTAGCATTCCCAGCTAGAAAACATGACCTTGTTTCCTGCTTGGGTTTGCATCAGTTTTTACTCAGCTCATCTTTAACTCAGCCTCTCTGTCTTCTCATTGTATTTACCTGTAAAGACAAACAGGTCAGTTCAAAACCACTGAGCTAAACAAGGACAGACGAAGAGCAGACCACCTCTGTGGTGAATCAAACGGCGCCAGTCAGACAGCACCCTCTTGGTGAATTGGGTCGATTGTTATTGGTTTCTCATGGGCCGCGACGTATTGATGGTTTCACTCCTTTTTGCATCGTCAGGATGTCACACATTTCAATGACTTCACCTGATATTGTCACTGCAGTGTTGGGAGACCTTTGCTATTAAAAGCAGCATAACTTTTCCTAAAATCATCTCATTAGCAAATCCTTCATACTTGCTCCCTAAGTTGTTGCTTTTCCTTATTTGCCACACTTGATTAGATTTTAAAAGAATCTGGATTTGTATTTAGGTACTCTCTCTGGATGGGTTCGGTAGTTGCAATTATGGCATAAAATAAAACACTTGTATGGTAGAGGGTGGGTTTTCCTTCTTTTTTTTTTGCTTGAAAAATAATCAAGAGTGATTATGATTTAAACAGATCATAGAATTTAGGGCAGCTGAGTGGATTTTCATTTTTAGGCTCTTACTACTGAGCACTATACACTGTTAAGTCTATCCAGAGGAGAAGAGAGGTTCCTGGATCTGGGTTTTAACATCCTAAGCTGATTTGCATCGTGGGTGAAATTAGATTAGTGGCAAATCCACTTTTCTGTTGACTCTATGGCCTGAAGCCCCAACTATTAGGATACGTATAGCCAGCAGTGTAGAATTAGGGAAGGGAAATTTCAAACACTTCACTGGCTACTGGGTAGATTGTAATGGACTTTATTGTCCATTTTTTTTATTGATTATTTTTTTTTGACTGTTAAGGTGTGGATAAAAGGACACCTATCTATCATTAAACAATGCCACCCACCCTCCTCTGGTTAGGAGTGATTAGAAATTAGGGCAAAACAGGTGAGTCCAGCTGATGAAAACGGATAAGATCCACTAGCAGAAGCATAAAGTGTTGTTTCTCACTACATTGTGTAACCCAGTGTTAAAAACACAAGCAAAAGTGAATAGATATTGATTTAATATCTTCTTCTACAATGAGATTAAAAAGTATAAATAAATAGATTTCATGTCTTATTCTACAATAAGATTTAAAAAGTAATAAAGTTCAAAATAAGTTCATAAAAATGTTCATAAATATATATAAAAAGTGTTAAAAATGGGACAACCAACCTTATTGGCTGATATGAAATCAGACTGCGCCAGCTATTGGTTGTTTAAGCTGTCACTAAATACAATCACTAAGGGCATATTTCACAGTTTTTAAAGATTTTTAGCACTTTTTATATGTATTTATGAACTTGTTTTTAACTTTATTAATTATTAAATCTTATCGTAGAACAAGACATGACATCTGCTTATTTATACTTTTTAATCTCATTGTAGAAGAAGATATTAAATCAATATCAATTCACTTTTGCTTGGGTTTTTAACTCTTTGTTGCAATAGACACTTGCAACTGTGTGATTTTAGTGGATTTTAAAATGTAACTTTTAAAAACCTTTGCATTAAAAGTATCATTATTTACCAAGTGACACTTCATGACAACATTCATGTACATTCATAAAGACTCCTTCATGTTCATGACAGGTGTTATGTCATGTTTCTGAAAGTGTCATGTCAGTCTTACGCACACCCCGTCAAATAAAGTGTTACCAAAAATACTTCAAAGACCTCATGCTAAAAATGCTATAAATCAGACTTTAGCTGATTTGCAGCTAGTTTGAACTAAATAATGGATAAACAGTTATTTTAAGTTTTAAAATTTACCTCTTTTAAATGCTGTAATGTTTTACTGAATGCATCCTGCAGCATCTCAGCCCCAGTTACAGCCTTAAGCCTTTGCATCTGCTATCAGTCGACTCTAATCGGTAGTTCCCAGAGCTGCAGATCCTAGTGTTGGTTTGTTGGCTTCATCTCTATAGCTTTTTTATCATTAAAGAGTTGGGATTTATCAAAACACTTAATGATTGGCTGTGCAGATGGTATAGCAATGCTTCCATCTGTCAGCCTGAAAACACTCCAGGGTTTTAAACTTCGCTGGAGAGAACAAATTATTTGTAGTGGCCTCCAGTTTTCACTCTTACACTGTGGTAGTGTTTCAGGGCGGGAGTTAGATCCAGGGAGAGAGAGAGAGAGAGACGGTCTCAGTGCCAAGCCTGTTAAGCACTGGTTTGCTTCCAGGATGAGTACTCTACTGCTGGCATTATCACTGCTGCTTATCTTGTGGGTTGCAGGCTGAAGACTTGGCTGGAAATGCACTCTTGCACACACTTAACCGTCACATACATCCACAAAATCACACAGACAGTTTTGAATGTTCTTTAACTCCTTACAGTCTTTTTTTTTTAAGGAACATGTAAAATAGTGCAGCTTTTGTTGAGGATTAAACAGCAAGTCCGGCTTCTAATAATCATCCAACAAGCTGATCAGTTGGAAAACCTTTAATCCTGTCACTGTGTGGCGTTACTGCGCTCAAATGTTCAGTGAGATGCTTGTGATTATTCTAATAGGAAAGGCTGTAATCTTTTTTTTATATCATTAATTTTGAAAAGTACTGGAGATATAAAAAGAACCATCCTTGCATAGAAGTAAGAATTCCCACCTTTCCATTTTCAACAGAAAACATTATGCACATTTTTGAGTTTAAAAATCTGTTGGACTTGTTGCATGAATAAGGATTACCTTATATTTCTTTGTTTTGGGCTCAAATCAACTACCTCAAAGAACCTGAAGCACATTTTTAATGTTTTGTAGTGCAAGGAAATATAATCTGTTAAAATTGGAATTGGCCAGTCAAGCCCCAAAGAATGCCAGAAATCTGTGTAAATCACTAAATAGTGCTTAAAGATAAAGTGAAATTATCTTATTAAAATTTGAGCTTGATCAAGGTAGAATAATGGTAGTTTTGCAGATTCACAAAGAAATTGTTCAGAAAAGGTCAGTGCTCTTATCTGAATTAGCTTGAGTCTAGTTTGGTGACTTGTAACTAGAACAGTGCAAGACAAAAGTGAAGTGAAGAATCTTTGCTTGGCAGAATCCACATGCAAGATCAATGTTTTAGACTAGGAAGAAAGAACATGCCGCCATTCCCCTCACCCCACCCTCCTTTTTGTGCTTTAGACTCCTTAACAGAGAAATCTGAAATGATCATAACCTGAATCAGCAGGTTAAGCCTCAAAGAAAAGGCAGTTGGAGTCAACTACTAAAACCTCATCTGTGAATCTTTTCAGCTTTCATTCCAAGTAAATGTGATGATTTATTTAGTCACCTAAGCAAGTGATGTTCATCGAAAATTCTCTTTTACTTTATAGCTTGAGGCGTCTTTATTGTGTGCTTATTTAAAGGGAAAGAGTTCGCCTTTGACTCCAATTTTTTTTATGATGTTAGATGCAGATTGATGGCTTAGAAAAGCTTCACCTCAAAGTTTGAAGATGCGTAACAAGGTGTGGAACATTCCTGCTCAGCCTTTGAATTAAATCTGTTGTAGTGAACACTCCTCTCTACCTGTGGGGACATGGCACCGTGAACACCCCACGCACAGATGTTTCTCTAGAAAGAGAGGAGGGCATGTCATGTTGTCAGGATCTTTCAGATTTTTGGGAATGAAGACAATCTTACATTACACATTAAAGTTGAAAGTGCAATTATACATACCTGTCGTAAGAGCGGGAGTTGGAGGGTGGGGTGGTGAGTAACGTAACAGAGGGTATTTTGGGGAAGGGGGTTGGTGGCACAGTACGGGATATTTACAGGAAAATACTAATACGGGAGGACAGCTGGAGAGTGAGATACAATACAGTAGTTTCCTGGAAAAAAACGGGAGACTTGACAGGTATGGTTATGTTAGGAGAAACTAAGCAAATGTTTGCTGCAAATACCTTATTTGTATTTGAGGGCTGAAAAAAATCCCCTCACAGGGCTCAATTATAAACATCTTTTTAGGATTGTCTTGAGGCAATGCATCATGTAATTCACAGGCTTGGAAGAAGATGAGGATTTCCATACATTTGAGCTTATCTCAAGGAATTGCTATGGCCCTAATATCCAGTAAGTAGGACAGAACATAGCATTAACCCAGAGCATAAGTAAAACTTGTATGTTATGTAGATTCATTACATGCAGAGTAATTTTGTCCTTATAGCGAATGAAAATCCATAATTAATTTTCTTAGAGGATTCAAAATTAAATAAGATAATTTAAAAAATAAATTTGTGAAAAGTATGTTCTTGAAGACCCACACTCAGTACTTGGTCGGACTTTTTTTTGCATTAATTACTGCATCAATGTAGTTTGCCATGGATTTGATCAGCCTGTTGTTCTACTGAGGTGATAAGGAAACCCAGGTTGCTTTATTTACAACCTGTAGTTTTGAAATTGACTTAGTTTTCCAATCCTCTCACATTCTGAGGGTGCCCCTGCCACTTGCACACCTTTTTTCCTTCCACTCAACTTCCCATCAATACAGTTAAGAGATGATCTGACATTGCATTCATAGATATACTGCTTATTGCGACAGACCAAAGCAGATGCAGGGCCCTGATTCATAATGTTTGAACTGGAATGAGGTGTTAAAAAAAAGATTTAAAATAATTATCTGCAAAATTGCACAACACAGATGAAACAGTGGCCATGTGTCATTATACAGATTATCCACAGTCTGAGAGAATAAACTAGGTTCGGTTTATTGATCCTAGTTTACTGTGTTCTGATAATTAGGTCATGAGTTAGTGAACAACCTTCAAATTGTTTTGGTGTCAATGCGGTTCAGTTTGTTTGTAAAATGCTAACACATCACAGATTTCAAGACACTTGCAAGACAAATGAATCCAGTTCATGTCTAAAAATATGTGAGTAAATCTGTCCAATAAACAGATCCACATAAACATATTAAACTGTAACTGCACAGATTCCAGTTCAGTCACTTGTAACATAATGCAGTCAAACTTAGATTTTAATGCAAGTTGGTAAAAACCTTTCTAAGAAAGCCAAATGAATTACATCAACTTACTAGTGGCAATTTCTTCTCCTGAGCAAACATATGCGACAGTGGAAAGGAAGAACTTTGATCAGTAGATCCAGTTGTGAGCTGGCAAAGAAATATTTTTTGAAATTTTAAGAAATATTTTTTTAAATGACAAATGGAAGAAGTTTTGAATTATCAACTGAACTGTTGGACTCTGACTCCTTCATTTGAGTTTGATGATGCACAGTCATTTGACTTTGCCACCTTGTGTGAATAAACAAGAGCTCTTATTATTACAGGCATCCTCTTATCACCTCTCTGGATCAATTTAAGACCAAGATGGCTGTTGGCTCTTGTGTCCTAGTAAGACTTTGTATTATAAATAAAAAATAGTGAATTGAGTGTAGATGATGCAGACATACTGTATGTACATTAATGTTGTTGTACTATGTTCTAATTTGTTCTGCTTGTAGATTTGAAAACTGGACCTTAAGGAAAAACTCTGATATCTGCTATTGGATGCTTCTCCAAATAATTGAGAAATTGTTCCTGGGACTACTTGATAACTAAAATATTCCGTAACTGCAGCCTTGTTTATTTTAAACTAACTTTTGTGAGATCTTGGAGGAGTTCATTTTGGTTTAATAAACATATTAAGCTTTACATTATATGTAGATATACCGGTAATTTGTGTGTATAAGCTGAGTGGGTGAGGTTTTTTTCCCCTGGAAGTCATCATATGCTAGTCATACACTCTGCTGTCATATAAAGAAGCACTTAGCTTTGTTTCCAGCACACACAGAGGGGAAGCACTTAAAGCCCATTACTAAGCCATAACAGGCCCAGAGAGGGGCAGCCCGGCGAGAGCCGGCTCCTGTTCTGATCCACTCCTGGAGGTTTGCTCTGCCCCATAGGTCACGGCTGATATGTCTCTCCTCTCAGGCTTTATTTGTGTATTAACTTGTAGATAGCCGACGTGAAGGCCATCCAAAGGGCCTGTGTGGTCATGTGCAGCTATATATTTTTTCCAGACAGGTTTGCAACATCAATGAGGGAGTTGTGAGTCTGCTCTAAGAAAGTCAGTGAGAAATGCAGAGGACATGTGCATACAGGTTTGGATGTGATGTTCATGCAGATCTCTAAGAAGTATTTTTCCTGTCTGTATTCGTAAGATTTGTCAGTTTCAGAATGTTATGTAAGTGTTCAAACTATAACCATGAAGTAGGTCTTTATTTGTGAAGTGGCTTTATGGAGACTATTGTCCTTTGTCTGATGCTCAACTGACTTCCTCTCAGTCGCTCTTTGTTTATCTGCTTCCCAAAATGCAAATGGTAATCTCATAGGGACTGTGGCAAGGTAATTGAAACCAAATAGTTTTTCTTTTTGTGCTTGTTAAATTTGGTTGCTCCATTTAACATCTGCAGAGGGTTTTGTGTCATTCTGAAGCAATTGTTTGACAATGTGTTAAATCACTTTGTTCATGTTATCTACTGATCAGTTACTGGTAGTTTTTTCTTTCTCTTGGTTATTAAATGCATATAAACTTTTTAGCTCTACAAAGGTCACATTGATATCTGCATTTTTTGAGTTTAGCAAAAATCAAATAACAGATAAACATTAAGGACACATGGTTTGACATATAAGAATAATACAACACAAGTTTTGAGTTTGTCTATCAGTTTATGTGTCACACAAAGAGACAAAACCAGAATCAGCAATTTGTACAAAAAGGAAACTAGAAATTTTCATCACCCCGTATTAACCTACCCTAACTATTTTTTTTTTTACTGGCACCGTTTTAGCTTATGAAATGCAACAAAATACACACAATAAAAAAATGAGCACAAAAGGTTAACAAAGGGAATCTAGAACTGTTGTTGGATTGTTTCTTGCCACACATTTTTTGGCATGTTAAAAACTTTTTCTTCCATGTCTCTAAACTTTAAAAAGTAAAGTACACTTTGTGAAACACCAAGACCTGTAATTAGGGCTGAAAATTAACTGTTATCACGACCACTGAAAAGACACTGAGTAGAAAATCTGGACCAGTCACTCAAACCACAACATGATTATCTTTCTTGTAATATTTGTCTGGAATACATTAGAATACAAGTTTAGCTGTTTTGTTGTAAAATCTTAGTCTGTTGTTTTGTTCTATAAATGAAACCCAGCAATATAAAGTACTTTAGGGTTCTGTTATGAACCAAATTAAGAAAAGTTTATTTATATATACTGTGTGTATATACAGTATATATATATCAAGTTCAGTTTGTATTGTTGTTTAGGTTTTGCAGTTATTTCCACTGATGGGTTCCTGTAAACAAGTGGTACATTTCAAGAGTTCAATAAAAAATATAATTCAGCTCAAATAATTTTTGTTTTTTCAAAGCTCTTAAAAAATGTTTCTCTGAGTATTTCTGTAATTAAAAAGTATTTTTATAGTTTAATATGAAAGTAAAGAAACAATGCAAGAATTTGGCTTAAAATAACTCAGTTCATACATTTCATCAGTCTTGCAAATTACATTTTTATCTTTTATTTGTATTTTAACAGCAGCTGACATTTAGACCCCTCAAGGGTTTTTGGAGAACCTTCTCTGTTCCAACAGATAATTATTATGTCATTATCATGACAGAACTTGAACTAAAACGCCAAAAGCTTTGTCTTTTATTCTCTAAAACCCCTCTGACTCGCCAGTGCACCTCCCTGAGCGTCCTCAGTCTCATGCGTCTCTGACCCACCTATATTTCTCTTCTACTTTGTCTGTGTATGAGTAAATGCGCGGATACGATAAGACCTGTCCATATAGGCTTATGGAACGTCTTGTGTACGTGGGTCTCATCCGCAACATTGTCTCAGGGTTTTTGTTCATGCTTCCTGCAGGCGGCCGACCGATTATCTCAGCGCCACAATCACTATGTGGAGAGTTATTTCTGGATGTCTTTGCTGCCATGTTTTCTTCTCAAGCAGCTAAAAATACAACCTTACCTCTCTACTCTGTGCACTTCAAATACAATCAGTATTGTTTTTGATTAGGGTGCCGGTGTTTTAATTCTTTTCCACATGGCTGCTGCTTGGTGGAGTGACAGTTTTATTGGCACTGGGAGGCACCAACAAACAGCTGCAGGGACGGCCAGGGAAACTGGTGTTAGCGCTGATTTGTGCAAATGCGATGCAGGTATGCGTCTCTGCATGCTATGTGTGCTTTGGGAGCAGGGTCACCTCTGTCGCAGCTGTCCTGCGCGAGCGGGCCTGGCATTCCTCTCAGACTCCCGAGCACCCTCTTTGCTTTGCTCGACACAATACCGTGGTTTCTCCACAACACACACACACACACACCGAAGCACCCGGGCCGACACACGACAAACCTCACGCAGGCCAACTGCGCCCTCAATCAAATGTTTCAGCACATTAGATACCAGTTAGGAGTAGGTGAATGGCATCTTGCTGCTAATCTGTTTTAATATTATTCAAAATGAAAAAGTAATTTAAATGTTGCTAAATAATCTGTGACAGAGCTTTTGGTTAAACCTTTTTTCTTTCTGTGATGACTGGAATTTAGATTCTTCAGATTGAGGCCTTTGACAGCTATGACTGGCACAATATCAGTATATCATTAAAACATTCCTGAGAAGAGTGTTGCGATATGTAGTGTGTAACGGGAGCAGCTCTGACAGTTGGCTTGGCATGGCTGCAGCAGTTGCAGGCGTGTGCAACACACACACACACACACCCACACACACTGAGAGAACAAAGCGTGGGTCAGTGGTACCTCTCCCCCCCAGAGGACCAGCACCAGCCATCTGCCGTTGGCCACAGCACCACTTCAGCCCCTATACACTCTTACATGTGCACACGCTAATCACACTGAGCTTAGTTTTCCCAAGTCTGCACCCCCCACCCCAACCTCTGTGCACACATGCTCCCCTCAACCACACTTGGTTCAGCACCCTCCCTCTGCCACTTTCTGCCTCTCTGAGCGCATTAGACTTCAGATACCATAAGTCACGATTGTGCGCTCCACGTGGACCTTAGAAGTCTCACTGCTCCCAGGGCACATTAAAGCTGGAGAGGAGGCCGATAATCACTGCTGTAGTGTCGGATGTTTAGACGTCCTGATTCAAGGACGTCTGGAAATAATTTCTTTCACACAGGGTGCCGTTGTGCTTCGCCATGAACAAAATGAACTAGAGGAGTGGCTCCCGCCTGTCATTTTTTAAGAAGACTGTTAAAACCCACCATTTTTTTTACATGGATTAGTAGCTGATCACAACAAAACAGAGGATGTACTGGGAGTTGTGGCTGAGCCAGGTCACGGCCACTGCAGCGATAGAGTGTATGCTTCTTCAGAACAAAGGTGGGCAAATGCTGTGGTGACATTGACAAGAAGAAACTTGATTTAATACGTATTGATCTGCCAAAGAAGGGAGATCATGTTGTCTTTATGGTACAATTCACGGTCAGTATGACATCCTCACTCTAAGAGAACATGTAGCAGGCAGCCTTTCAGCCAGCTGAGCAACAGGGAGCAGCAACAGGTAGGGGAGGAACAACGCTATGGTAAAACTTTATCACTTTCTATAGGATCTCTTTTAAAATGACTAAACCATAAGGATGTTATGTGGGAATCCTTTAGCTGTTCTGACACCATAACGTTTCTAAATCTTGGTTACTTTGGTAACCATTTTATATCTATACATGGTAAACTCTCTTAATTTCAGCTCTATGCTGCTACATACACTCAAGTTTAATTTCCCTCCTTTCCCTTTAGCTTCATAAATAGTTTTTTGTAGAAAAGTATGAATATGAGTATTCAGTATCATCTGTTATCTGTTGTACTAGACACATGTTGGCAAAATTGCACAAAAAAATCAGAATATGTTCAAACATGTTGTTTAGCCTAAACCATGTCTGTCTTCAGCTCCAGAGTTCAATGTGGCTCTTAACACCCAATACTGGTATTCAATCATTCTGTCCAAAAACAATATAGCAATATTAACTACAGATTCTTATTTCTTATTGAGCTTTTGTTGTACTCTGTTTATCTGCCCGTTTCAAAATAAACTTGGTTTTGTGAGCTCTCCATTGACGTAAAGGCAGATCAGCTGATCAGTGTTGATCAGCTTGAAAACAAATACGGTAGTAGCAAGATTATCAGGTTTGAAGATTACGGAATAGAGTTTGACTAATCGTCCAGCAGGAATCTGTAATGAATCAGCCGGTTTCAGGGTTGAACCTCGTTTGGTTATTGGTATAATTGTTGTTTAACTGGGACTTTGAAAGTCATTAAAACTTGTTCATCAAGGTTGTGAGAGTTTTAACAGTATTCTTTGTATCTTTTAGTTATTTGGTTAAAAAAAAAAAAAAAACACTTGTTGAGGTTGTGTTCTGTTGAAGGGATTATGTGGATGTGTTTGAGACATCTATGTTTGAGAAAATTAAACCAGTATTTCTATATACACCACTATTTACTTTTGCCTCAAGTAATTTGCTCTTTTAGTGATTGTTCACTTTCCTCAAATGCAGTCCTCTTCCAGTCATTGAGCAGCTGTTCAGACACGCAGGAACTCCAGCAGCTGCTGTACCAGCTAATCATCGGGTGGGTGTGTGCGTTTTGGCACCCATTTAGCGTTCTTGCTCCTCCCTTTTCTTTCTTCTTCTCTTATATACACACAGATGGAATACACTCCTACCTCAGATCTTACCTGGCTCAGGCCAGATGCAGCAGTCTTTTTGTGTGTAGTCAGTGATAACAGAGCTCTTTGTAGAGCACATTGGGTAAAGTGATGCTTTTGAGGTGCCTTCAGGCAAACAGCAGCTTTGAAGATGAATGGGCAGCTCTGAGCGGCCTGCAGCTTCGCACAGGGCTTAGTCAGGGGACTGATGCAGAACAGAAAGGTAGTCAATCCGAAGGAGAGTTTCTAAGGTCAACAGACTTCATACCACAGCTCTGTATTAGAGAAACTTACTGTGTTACGTTTCTCTGACCTTTTTCTACATTTTCAGCACCAGATGCTTAATTTAAAAAAAATTTTGAGCCATTGATTTGTGCCACTTGCTAACCCTTAATTTCTCCTTTCTCCCAGAAGTTCTGACCGAGGCAGTGCGATGGAGCTCTAAGGAAAACCTGCTGGGGGCGACTGAGAGCGACCCCAACCTCTTCGTTGCACTTTATGACTTTGTTGCTAGTGGGGACAACACACTCAGCATCACCAAAGGTAAAATAATTTGTAACATACACTGAAAATGTGTGTTTATATTGTGACTAGGGGTTCACCTACCAATATTTAAGAAGCCTGATCTGCCAATACCAATTTTTATATATATATATATATATATATATATATATATATATATTTTTTTTTTTTTTTGGCTAAAATGTTGCTAAAGATAGCAAGAAACAGTGCTACAGTGGGGTGACTGTTAACTGCAGAGGTGACCTGGTGGTTCTGTCAGTCAAATCTTCCTTAGGCAGAGCAGAAGAGGAGAATGGCTGATTTTTAGACCTGTGCAGAGGTAGATAAGATCGTTGCATTTGATCGGTTTCACATGTAAGTATCAGTCGATCCCCCAAAATTAAGGAAACCAGAGCCTATTTATCAGTGCACCCAGAATAATTGTAATAAACTGCATCTAAATTTACAAACTGAATTTATTGTAATGGATAGAAACTCAATTCTCTCACCCTACAACGTTCTTTGATTCCGTAATCCCATAGGTTTGGTACTTAGCAACATCATTGACATGTATTTCAGGTATTTGTTTTCCATGACTACTTTTGTTCAGCACCCCGCCCTTGTAAGAAACACATACTGTATGAATGTTGTTGCCACAGATCAGAGTGAAGCGTCATCACTGTAATCATCCAGGCTACAGTATTACAGTGTTTGCCATTTAGACATAATTATGTCAGATCAAGCTCAACTTAATCCAGGGAAATGTTCTGTATCAGTCACACCTACACCTCATTATATAAGCAGATAAGAAAACTAATGTAAAGCTCAATTTATTTACTCCTCCATTGAGCTTTTCTTTGTTTTATAATTTACTAAAGTTGAAAAAAACTTGTTTTTTTTGAAGAGGTAATCATATATTCTCTATTATACATCCTTCAGGGTGTATATTAGAGTATATATACTCTATGATTAGGTTTACGGTAATTTTCTTCCCCTTTTTGTTCATTTTAAACCAATAAAGGGTTGAAAATCCATTGAGATTAAAAACCTTTTTGAATGAAGTCCTGGCCAAGAAGCAGCAACAAATACAATACAAAGAGTTACACAGTTAAAAGAAAATGACAAACTATGAAAAACAGGTACAGGTCGTTGAATCGGCCTCAAGAACATTTAGCAGTAAAGGAGTAAATAAAATAAATTCAGTAATAGTGAGATGACTTAATTGGTCATGTTTTACTACACATTTAATGGCATAAATGTCAGTTTATTTCTCCCAATTTTCCTCTATTATGGGTTTATTGGTGTGTATTTTCCTTAAATACATATACATGAAAATATTCTCCTGAAATCTGAGATGTATGAAGTGACTAACTAGAAATCAGTACTTGACATTTTTCCTCAGTTGGCTCTGATTAGTTACTTGTGAAAAAGTTTATTTTTATATCTTTGAAATTCTTATCCATTAATTGGATCAAATACATAAATGTCTACATTTTTATTCAATTGAACACCTTAATCCACTATATTTACTTCCAATACATTTTCTTTGTTAAATAAAAATCTAATACTAATTAGTTATATACAGTATGTAGGCCTGTTACAAAATTGTCCCAGTAGTTGTTGCACTAAGCAACAATTGTTTTGAGACCATTTTCAAATAATATTAATAATGACATAGTAATGCTAGTTCTCGCTTTTTCAAAGACCAACGAAATATAATTTTATAAAGAGCGCTCAACACTGGAACTGGAAGATATCTTAAATATTCAGAATTAAACATAAAAACAATAATTAAAATGGAAAGAAAAACACAACTGAACCCACAAATAAAATGGGTTATGAAGCCTCTGTGAAAAATATTGCCCTTCAAAAATATTAAATCATTAGAATGGAAATTGAGCTTGTTTTAATTTATCATACAAATAATTGCTTATTGCATCAGGCTTAGATATGATTTAACGAAGAAAGAAGAACCTGCAGCAAATTTTCTTTTTTATAGTATGTTTTAACTAATAATAAGTTAACATTTGAATTGGCCAGTTTGACTTCATAGAGATTTGCACACTCTGTTCAGTTTTCTCTGTAATTGAGCGTCAGCAACAGAGATGTTCTGTTACTGATGCAGATTCAGTCAGATTCAAACACAGGCAGGCTCACGATACTAACAGATCTAAAGCCTTAAACGTGGCAGTCTGTTAATTCATCATTTTTAGGACTTTCTGTGCCAGCTGCCTGGGATGGAAATGATGTTTAGACCCTGACTCATGGAGTGAATCTGAGATTTCTTCCCACATGCCAGCACATGTGTCCTCCCAGGCTTGGCTGCACGTGGAAACTGGCTGGCTCTAATGGCTGAATTAACATTAAATCAGTTCAACTGTAATAATAACAGGTGAATGAGCAGTGGTGGAGGAGGAGGAGGACAGAGCGAACACATGTTTTCTGCTTATGATTTGTCTCTTCTTCATGCCAGCTGGGGCAACTCTTCCTTTATGAATACAGGAGTCAGTAGTTCCACTCCCACAAAGTTGGCGCCGCAGACAGGAGACCACTGGATGGGGATGATCAGTTGTTAATTGTAATTTTCTATAGTCCTAGTACATGATCATGTGTCATCTTGGTGTCACTATGTGCGCATTCCTTATATAATTGTGAAAAGCATGCAATATGATTTGTTTTCCAGGGTTGGATCAGTATGTTAAGAGAATAGAAATTTGATTTCCAGAATTTATTCCCTCTGCCGTCATCCACCTGAAACTGATCTATTCCTCTTCCTCTCAATCTGTCATTCATTCTTGCCCGTACCTCAATCCATACCTCTTCCAATCTTTCCTCTATCCATCTAGCATCCCTCCATCCTTTCATCTGTCTACCAGTTTGTCCATCTATTCTCTCAGCCTTTCATGAATCCATCTATCATCTGGTCCATGTATCCATCCTCAACATTTGCTTCTCGAAATTTGAGTATGGAAAAAAAAAAATTGTAAAAAATCTTGTAAGCAGCAGATTCCCATAGTGCTTTTTTTCTCAGAGGATTTATTTGCTTTATTAGAATATGTTGCTCTTAAAGGGGACCTGTTATGCAAAATAATTTTTTTTTGTACAATTCCCATTTGGGTTTCTACT
The DNA here is from genome assembly GCF_003331165.1 of Xiphophorus hellerii. Lineage (NCBI taxonomy): Eukaryota > Metazoa > Chordata > Actinopteri > Cyprinodontiformes > Poeciliidae > Xiphophorus > Xiphophorus hellerii. The sequence goes on from NC_045680.1 coordinate 14,795,011, forward strand.
TCTTCTAAAAACAACCTACTGTTTTATGGCAACAAGTTAATATATTTTGGTGCCTGGAAAATAAGCCGTTTCAAAAACCTCCCGATTGCTAAGTTACAATCAACGGGCACCGTGTCGTTACCTAGCAACCCCAGTTGAGTTCCTGCTGGTTTTACCGCTGTATGTGCTGTACAATGGCTGCTGGAAAAGACAAATATTGTACTGTTGACTTACTATTCAGAAACCACTTGGTACATTGTTGTTGGTTGTGCAGGAGGCTCTACTTTTGCTTTTCAAAGATGTACGGTTGTATAATTGTGGATCTGTTTGAGGCCATTTTCACATGCGAGTATAAAGGTTGAGTTAAGAGGAGTGACCAACAGCGTCTTATTTAGATTTAAAAAGACAGGAGCTCCAAATAGGCAGAACTGATCACACTAAAATCAACTTATCCAAGGATTATTTTGTGCCAAAAATGTAATGAGCATGGTTTGTATAGAAATATCCTTACCTGTTTAAGGAAGCATAATACATCACCTTTAAATCTCTTAAAAACTAGCAACTGCTGCTTTTTTTAAGGAAATACAAAACTCATTACCACAGAAGACTACTAAAAGTCCAATTAAGTAGAATGTGATAAATTACAGACCTCCTAATTGAATGAGGGCACCGAGTCAGTGTAGCCAGAACATTTTCTAAATTCCTTTCTTTTTTAATATGTATGATAGTCATTGTAGGTTTAATTGGATTTTAAAATTAATCATTTGATTTTTCCTATAGGATCCACTCAATCTGCATTCTTCTCATCTCAATCTATCTCTTTTAATATGTTTTCATTTTAACCTGCATCCAGCATGCATGTCCCAACCTCTGTTCCGTTGAGTGTTTTGGCTAACCGATGCCTCCTTTCAGCACATTGGCGTCTACACTCCCTTATGTGCCCTGCACTGACGTCAGACAAAGACAACAAACAAAGTCGCTACATGCCCGGGTTTGCCTAGCCCTGTATGACTGATGTTCTGTTCTGCCATCTCCATTGTTGCAGCAGTGTTTGATCTAGTTTTACAGGCAGGTGTGTCATCTCCATGACACCTTCTGTGTTAGACTAGCATTTAAAATGTTATCACAATCTGGACTGGAACCACCTCCAAGGACCAAAAAATGGCGGAAATAATTGATGTCTAATGCTGCTGAGACTAATTCAAATCCTGACTTGTTCTCTGGTATTTTTAGAGGTTGTTCTTGTGATGCACCCTGTAATCAAAGCTACTTTTGCTAATTTCACCTAATTTGTTTTGTCTCCAGGTGAGAAGCTGCGTGTGCTGGGCTACAACCAGAATGGAGAGTGGAGTGAGGTGCGGTCGAAGAACGGCCAGGGTTGGGTGCCCTCCAACTACATCACGCCGGTCAACAGCCTGGAGAAGCACAGCTGGTACCACGGACCGGTCTCCCGCAGCGCTGCAGAGTACCTGCTTTCCTCCCTCATCAACGGCAGTTTTCTGGTCCGGGAAAGTGAAAGCAGCCCTGGCCAGCTGTCCATTTCTCTGCGATACGAGGGGAGAGTGTACCACTACCGGATCAACACGGCCACTGATGGGAAGGTAGAGGCATGACTGTTTTCATTTAATGCTCTTGTTTTTGCATCTCCAAATCGTATTTATCTAAATTCTGACCTTTGCTGCTTTCCACCCTTCCCCTCAGGTGTACGTCACATCCGAGAGCCGTTTCGCCACCCTGGCTGAGCTGGTCCACCACCACTCCACTGTACCTGACGGCCTGGTCACCACGCTGCACTATCCTGCACCCAAATGCAACAAGCCCACTGTGTACGGCGTTTCCCCCATTCACGATAAATGGGAGATGGAGCGCACAGACATCACCATGAAGCACAAGCTGGGAGGAGGCCAATACGGGGAGGTTTATGTTGGAGTTTGGAAGAAGTACAACCTCACTGTGGCTGTCAAAACGCTCAAGGTTGGAACTGAGTATTCATTCATATGTGAAAACTATTTGTAGTATCTAAAGTAGCAGAGATGGATAGAGCGTCCTAAGAATAGCTATAGATCACCACCTGCAGGTGGTTGTAGGAATTACACATTTGATAATCTTTCCTTTTTCTTCCTGTGCAGGAGGACACTATGGAAGTTGAGGAGTTTCTGAAAGAGGCAGCGGTTATGAAAGAGGTTAAACACCCAAACCTCGTTCAGCTACTTGGTAATTATTAAGCAGCTCATTCGCTTCAATGTTTTTCATGCTGGCAGAAATGCCAAATTTTTTTCAATGAAAGATTGTGATTCGCTTATTTTTTTCCCCACAGGTGTGTGCACATTGGAGCCTCCTTTCTACATTGTGACAGAGTACATGCCACATGGCAACCTCCTGGATTACTTGAGAGATTGTGAAAAGTCTGAGGTGAATGCTGTGGCACTGCTCTACATGGCCACACAAATCTCCTCTGCTATGGAATATCTGGAGAAGAAGAATTTCATCCACAGGTATGCGTATGGTTTGGTTCATTTGCAGATATAGAAATGGATGGATGGTTTTCCTGGCATATCCTCAAATTCTACTCCTAAACTCTTTCCTCAGGGACCTGGCGGCAAGAAATTGCCTGGTGGGTGAAAATCACGTTGTTAAAGTTGCGGACTTTGGTCTGAGCCGCTTGATGACCGGCGACACTTACACTGCCCACGCCGGAGCCAAGTTCCCCATCAAATGGACTGCACCAGAGAGCCTTGCATATAACACCTTCTCCATCAAATCTGACGTCTGGGGTGAGCAAACCCTGTGCATTTATTCATATTTAGAGGATTTCAACATTTTTGTTCACTTAGTTTGTATATTTATGTAGCTCTACAAATGCCAGGTCAAGTTTATTTCCAGTCATACAAATCCAGTTTAGTTTAAATCAGTTAATTTCAATTCAATCAAAGACTCAGATCAAGTTGCATATTGTCCAACCCAACTGTAATTATAATACTGTGCGATAAAGTTAAAAAATAATCAATCTAAAGATGTGCTGGATTATCACTGACCTGTCTCTCTCTACAGCATTTGGTGTGCTGCTGTGGGAAATTGCCACCTACGGCATGTCTCCATACCCAGGCATAGACTTGTCTCAAGTGTACGATCTCCTGGAGAAAGGCTATCGCATGGAGCAACCAGAAGGATGTCCACCCAAAGTTTATGAACTAATGAGAGCATGTAAGTACCATCTGTTTTACATATGACCTGTTGGTTAAATGGTTGTGCAATACATTTGTAGTGTTGCACAAGTTTGAAAAAGAGGCACAGTAACAACTGCATTCATTGATTTTGCTTACCATGCAACATCTGCAAAGCTGAAACAATAACATAAAAACTTGCAAAAAATAACTGTCTTTGAACTCAAAACTGTGGGTAGAAATGTGGTTCCCTTTCAGTCGATTCACTCGGTACAACACATAGAGTATGGGATATCACGCCCTGCGTGGCCTAACTGAAGACACCTTTAATCACGCCGTAAGGCAAATGACGTGTGATGATGGGTGGCAGGCCCCGCCTGCATATAAATACACCCCCATCACAGTCATTATTCAGTTCTTACGCTCTTCACCTCGCTGAGAACACCTAACTTCAAATCCGTGCTTTCTAGCTGCTGCTAGATAGCATCGCTCTTGTTTTCTTTTCCAAAACTAGCTTAACTGCTCCTGTTGGTGTTAGCTACTGCTGCCTTCTGGTTAGCGTGTCTACCCGCTGAGCGCTAGTTGTTTCTTCGGTTTGTCTATTTTTTACTTTTTTTGGTTTCGTGGTTCGGGATGAGCACGAAGCAAAAAATGGCGAAGCAGAAGTCTTCCGTTCGCCCCTGTCCTCAGGAGTGCGGCTTCACGCTTCACGAAAAGGACCAGCACGAGGCATGCCCCGTCTGCCTTGGAATTGTCCACGCCAGAAGAGCGTTGTCGGAGCCGACCGCTTGTGCTTTTTGTAGCCAGCTTCGGCGCTCCACGCTTGAACGGCGGGTCAAGTTTGTGCAGAAAGTGCTGGGAGAGGCTACCGTGTCACAACAAGACCCCTTGCTGTCCGAGTCTAGGAATCCGGTTTCGTCCGAGTCTGACGAGGATGAAGGGGCCAAAGCTTCCACTTCCAGCTGGGCAGCCCCTGCTTCCAGCTGGGCAGACCATATGGAGTATGTGGACGGGTTAGCCGAAACGGTACAGGACGCAGCGCCATCTCATTATCACCTCGAGGCTCAGGGTGATGATGACGTGCTAGACATCGGCCTGGAAAGTCACAGTCTTTCGGAAGATGATGACGACTTTTCCGCGGGTCAGTGTCCATCTGCTGCCGCTTCATCCCCGGTGGGTCAGGACGACACATCGTTCCTTTCCCTTTGCCGTCGTGCAGCTGATAAGTTAGACGTCGAGTGGCCCACCCCTCCTCCTGCTCAGAAGGTGTCCCGTTTCACTGGATTCTACCTTCCGACGGAGCCAGCTGCGGTTAAAAACCGCCTGCCCATGTTCCCAGATTTTGTCTCGGAGCTAACGTCGTCCTGGAACAAACCGTTGTCCACGCGTGTTACAGTGCCTGGCTACGGGCAGTATGTGGACCTGGAGGGTGCTGACAAAGCGGGTCTGGTTAATTTACCACCGATGGAGGCGTCCTTGGCAGCTTACCTGGCGCCATCATACAACCATGGTGTGGGCGACTCTGCCACCTTGCCCTCAAAACAATGCAGGTTTTCCGCATCTCAGTTGGAGAAGACCTATCGCGCTCAAGCAACCACTGCTCGCTCCCTGAGCTTGGCCACCATGCTTCAAACTTATCAAGCTATGTGCTTGTCCGAGCTAGGGGCTCAGATGCCTCCTGATAGCCATCTGATCCCCCTCTTAAATGAGATCAGAATCACTGCTGATTATATTCTTCGCACATCCCGCTGTGCTGCGCTCTCACTGGGGAGGGGGATGGCTTCCACAGTGGTTGCTCAGAGACACTTATGGCTAACGCTTTCTGACGTTCCCGATAGGGACAGGGCCATATACCTGGATGAGCCGGTGTCAACAGATGGGCTTTTTGGGCAGTCCCTTGATGCAATCCAAGCGAAGTTCGAGCTTAAGAAAAAGCAAACTGAAGCTCTTCGTTGCATCATTCCCAGACGTGACGCTAGGTCCAGGTCCAACATGAGCGCACGCAAGCCGGTGACGACACCGGCACCACCTAAGAGAGCAGCACCCCCCGCAGCTCTGAACACTACAATTTCACAGCCGTTGAAAAAGCATACTCCCCGCCAGTCGGCTTGGAGCAAAGGCCCCCCTCCGGGTTTTCAACGAGATTTGACGTCTCGGAAGAAAAAGCCTCAGTCATCCTAACGACGTGAGACGGCGTGACAACAGAGAGGCATCAGAAGCAGGGAGACCTGATTGCCGCCACTCATTCGTTTATGCGCAAAAGGCATCTTGTTTGTTCTGTTCAGGGTTCCAGCCCCAAGAGGCGCTGCGTTTTCCTAACACAGTCTCCCAAGCACAACACCCCAACGCACATACAATTTGCACTCTCAGCCCCAGGTTTAAGTGGGCTAAATGTTTCTCAAGAAACGAGAGAAAATGTTCTGAATGTTTGTGTAACTGTTCCACATGTTTCAATAAAGAGTGCAATTCCTTTGCCAAAAAATCAAAATCAAAGCACTGTGTGCCACAGCGTGCACAACAGTCAAACGGAGCTACTCCTCTCCATCCCAGCAGAGGGCAGCACCTCCCCAACAGTGCATCAGGTCAGCAGTCTGGCTGCACGCGTACCCTTTTGGCGCGCATGCGCACTTTCCCCATGGATAGAAAGGACCCTTGCTACGGGTTACCGGTTGCAGTTCCGGATAAGACCGCCCAGGTTCCAATCAGTTATAAACACAACTGTGGGGACCGAAGCAGCCAGAGTTCTGAGAGACGAAATAAACACGTTGTTGGCAAAAGGAGCAGTGCGTGTGGTTCCCACTTCGGAAGCAAAAAGAGGTTGGTACAGCCGCTATTTTGTTGTTCCGAAGAAGGGAGGTGGGCTACGTCCCATCCTGGATTTAAGAGTGTTAAACAAGCACCTTCGCAAGTTCAAATTCAAAATGTTGACGCTGAGGCAACTTTTGAACGCAGTCGGCCCAGGCGATTGGTTTGCAACAATCGATCTGACGGATGCTTACTTTCACGTAGCAATACACCCAGAACACAGACGTTTTCTGAGGTTTGCTTTCGAGGGAATAGCGTACGAGTACCTGGTCTTACCCTTCGGTCTGTCTCTTGCCCCTCGCACATTTACGAAAATTGTGGAGACAGCGCTAGCCCCTCTCAGAGAAAAGGGAATTCGCATTCTAGCTTATCTGGACGACTGGGCTTTAATAGCCAGTTCCAGAGAGCAGGCTGCAGACCAGCTGCCGCAGGTGCTGTCCCACATTCAAGCGCTGGGTTTCTCGGTAAACTTTCAAAAAAGTTCACTGAACCCGAGTCAACAGTTCTCATTCCTGGGGCTGGAAATATGCTCCCTGTCAGCTCGAGCTCGTCTCTCAGAGCATCGTGTGACCGCGTTTCATCGATGCCTAGCTCAGTTTCAGTTGGGGTGCAAACTGCGCTTCCAGACTGTCTTGCAGCTGATGGGAATAATGGCCTCCATGATCGCAGTGGTGCCACTCGGACTGTTGAAAATGCGCCCAATACAGCGGTGGACACGCTCTCACCGGCTGTGCACGTCACGGCACCTGCACAGAAGGCTGACGATAACTGCTTCTTGCATGTCAGCCCTTCGCCCATGGAGAGAGCCCGGTCTGCTATACCGTGGGTCTCCAATCGGCAGGGTGTCCTTTCGCAAAGTGTTGTCCACAGATGCCTCTCTGAAGGGGTGGGGGGCAATATGCGATGGCGTTGCGGTGAGGGGGGTCTGGACATTATCCCAATCCAAGCTCCACATAAACTACCTGGAGTTGCGAGCTGTCCTGCTAGCTCTGAGGCATTTTTGCAAGGTTCTGATGAACCAGCATGTTCTGATAAGGACAGACAACACCACTGTGGTGTCCTACATAAACAGACAAGGGGGCACTCATTCACTTCCCTTGCTGAAATTATCTCACAGACTATTGCAGTGGTGCAGCATTCATTTTCTGTCTGTCAAAGCAACTCATATTCCAGGACACCTGAATTTGGGGGCGGATCTGCTGTCAAGGGGAGGCCCACTGGTGAGGGAGTGGAGACTACATCCATCCGTGGTTGTACAGATTTGGCAAAGGTTCGGCAAAGCTTCAGTGGATCTCTTTGCCACCAAAGCCAACACCCACTGTCCCCTATTCTTTTCCATAACGGATCACAGCGCTCCACTGGGAGTGGATGCCCTGGCTCACCCATGGCCCAATGTGCTTCTGTATGCATTTCCCCCAGTGGAAATGATTCTGCCAGTGCTAGAGAGAGTACGCAGATGGGGCCTGTCCTTGATTCTGGTGGCCCCTCGTTGGCCAGCAAAGTCATGGTATGCAGAAATAATCAGCTTGCTGGTAATGAAGCCCTGGAAACTCCCCGCCCGCAGGGATCTCCTCTCCCAGGCAGGGGGGGAAGTATTTCATCCACACCCAGAATTGTGGATGCTACATGCCTACCTGCTGAGAGGTCCAGCTTGTTAGCTAGAGGCCTTCCTTTAGATGTGGTTGCAACCATTCAGAGCTCCAGAGCAGCTTCCACGAGGGGGTTATATGCGTATAAATGGCGTGTTTTTGAACAGTGGTGTCACAGCAAAAACATTTCTCCCTTCCAGTGCTCCATTGTGGATGTTTTGACATTCCTACAGGAGCTAGTGGATAAGGGTCTCTCGTTCTCCACAATTAAAGTTTACTTGGCTTCCATCTCGGCTTGTCATGTTGGTCTTGATGGAGGGACACCAGGTGCTCATCCCCTGGCTGTACGTTTCTTAAAAGGGGTCCGTAGACTGAGACCAGGGATAAAATCTAATGTTCCTTCCTGGAATCTTACTGTGGTCTTGGACGCTCTTTGTAGCACTCCTTTCGAGCCCCTTGAGTTGGTTGATTTGAAATTTCTATCATATAAGACAGCTCTGCTTCTTGCTTTGGCAACTACAAAACGGGTTGGGGACCTGCATGCACTTTCGGTGCACCCCTCTTGTGTTCAGTTTTCAGCTGATGGTTTAAGGGTCACCTTAAGACCAAATGCTGCATATCTCCCTAAGGTGATTCCTTTGGATTACAGCACAATGACCATTGAGCTTTCTAGTTTTTATCCCCCTCCTTTTGCTTCTGAAGAGCAAAGAAGGCTGCATTTTCTGTGCCCAGTGCGTGCACTGAGACTTTACATCAATCGTACTCAGAATGTGCGACTGTGTGATCAGCTGTTTGTGTGTTTTGCCAATCCGGCTAGAGGCAAGGCTCTCTCCAGACAGAGACTCTCTCATTGGGTCGTGGAGGCTATTTCTCTGGCTTACAACAGCAAGGGCCTCCCTTTACCTCATGGTGTGAGAGCACATTCAACCAGAGGTGTAGCGGCATCCTGGGCCCTTTTCAGAGGGGTCCCTGTGAGTGACATCTGTGCTGCAGCCAGCTGGTCTTCACCGCACACTTTTGTTCGGTTTTATCGTCTGGATGTGACAGCCCCTTCTGTGGCTCATTCTGTTCTTTCTGCTGGGTTGGAGGTTTCAAACTAGCTCAGTGCTTTTGTCTTAGGTTTGATGGCTGCTCCGCGGGGCGTGTATATATGTCCCATACTCTATGTGTTGTACCGAGTGAATCGACTGAAAGGGAACGTAATGTTATGCATATAACTACTGTTCCCTGAAGGAGAGGAACGAGGTACAACACCTTTTTTCTGCCCCGCCAGTCAGCCTGGCTCGGTGAAGAGCGGCCATCGAACTGAATAATGACTGTGATGGGGGTGTATTTATATGCAGGCGGGGCCTGCCACCCATCATCACACGTCATTTGCCTTACGGCGTGATTAAAGGTGTCTTCAGTTAGGCCACGCAGGGCGTGATATCCCATACTCTATGTGTTGTACCTCGTTCCTCTCCTTCAGGGAACAGTAGTTATATGCATAACATTACGGTTTACAGAAAATACTGAGTTTAGCAAATACAATCATTATAGTGAAACAATATTTTTGACTACTGCCTTTTTTGTGTCTAATTTTCTACTGCTTATATTGCAGATTTTTTGTATTAAAACCATTTATTGTATCTTTTCTGACAGGCTGGCAGTGGAGTCCTTTAGATCGACCTTCATTTGCAGAGATACACCAGGCCTTTGAGACAATGTTCCATGACTCCAGCATTTCAGAAGGTAATAATCACTTTTTCTCAGTTGCTAATCAATTTCTTAAGCTTAAAACTAGTTAGCTGAAGCCTTAAAGTCATCATATTGATTTGTGTATATACAAAAATCTGATTCCATTAGTGTTTACAGACTATCTCTTTGAGAAATCTGGTGATTGGTCCATATTTTTTCCTGGAGAAAATGTATCAGTAGCAAAAAATGGGCATAAATGTAATCTAATTTCTTTTTTTTTTTCAGAGGTTGCAGAGGAGTTGTGTAAGACGGCGCACTCTGTGAGTCACGACATGCCCCTGTTGCCTTCCAAATCCCGCACACTCCACAAGCACACGGAGAACAAGGAAAACATCGAGGGTGGACTGGACGGCCACTCTGACCACAGCACCCACAGCCACTCAGGTACATCCAGGCATGCCCACGCTCTCCCCACACCACATTATGGTTCTGCAGGTATGCCTGACAACAACGCTGCTGACACGCAGAAGCAGCTGCAGCGCCGCCAAGCACGCCGGCTCAAAAGACAGGCTGTGATTTTTCTCACCAGCTCTTCGCTTTACCCAGAGTCTTTCAGAGCTTCAAAACGCCTTGATGACCAACACTTCCAGTGAAATAAAAAATGTTGTGTTCAAACACACTGTTTTATGGTATCCAATCAACAAAACTACAAATCACATCCTAACATGTAAAAATGTAACATATTTGATAAAATTGGTAAAGATCTGCAATAAAAGAATTGGAAAAGTGCGGAATTGTGTTTTATCCTTGGGATAATGGAGAGGAAAGTGCTTTATGGAAGCTTCTTGTTCTCATTACCCTTTTAGAGCATATTAAATCAAAGCTCCCAGTAAATCTGAGGCAGTTTCTGTCTTACCAGCCTCCTAAAATTTTTGCTAACTTTTTCAGTCTTTTGGGCTGATATGTCTCTGCTGTACCTTAAAGGACTCTCATCTAAATCCTTGTTTAACTGAATGTAAAAATGTAAAAAATCTCCATGGCTTTCCTAAAGTCCCCTACAATCTTTTCTTTGTATATTAAGCAGTTGAACAGCTTTTTTCTTAACAATGATTTGCACACATGTACTGTATATGCTCTGTTAATCTAACTTGATATTTATTTGTATTTGTTGCATTATTTTATTCCTGTTCCTAACCAATGCTTTGTGACTGTAACAAATGTGTTCCAGATAGCACATCTAATATTTAATGTAGATAACTCATTGCTTATGTATTGTATTTAAATAACATTTTGATGATATTTGCATGTTTTTTCTGTTGGCTCATTTATGTGTTAATAACAGCTATTTAATATTCTTCCCTTTTATGCATTTGAGATTGTTTTTATAAAATCAAGTCAAGCACAAAACATGGCAAAAACAAATGCCATGTTTACTCAACCCCAAAATCCTAACACCCATGAATCAACCAAATAGCAAATGATGGTACGAGGAGAATAAGCACAGTAATAAGGATACATTTGCAAGATTTTACCTTTGGTTTTATCTTTCAATAAATGTCAAAAAAAGCTACAAAGTTGTACAGAATGCTGATGCAGAACCTTGGATAGAATCTGTCCACTTCCATTTGAAATCCCGTTTGTCTTTGTGATCCACTTTAAAAATCAGGGGTCTTCCCATTGAGACAGTCTGTCTTCTTGCTAGCAGGGTTGAAAAGGGACAGAGCTAGGTAGTGATTAAGCTAAAAGGACACTCTATATATAAACACACTTGACCTAATATCTCGTAAACAGTTTGTCAGTCCTCTAGCACATATTGACAAATATTTTTCTCATGCTTGTTGGGGAAGATCAAAATATAAAATGTACCCTGGTCCAAAGATAAACTATAATCTGTATAAAAATGCACTTAGAGTTAAGGCCAAGTATTTCAAATAGATTAATAAAAATATGTTAAATGCATGTTGTAAGAAATTTTCACTTGAAATATAATTAATTTGACTGGTTTGAATTTGATATACATTGCACAATTTTTAATTTGATTATCATATAAGAATACATAAATATAAACAGTGTTTTTCATTTTGATTTATGTGCCAATCTATCTATATATAATATATTTCATTTTATTTGCTTGCTTAAAAACTATTAATATCAAAACTACACAATGTTAGAAGCTCGTATACTATCAGCTGCTTCTCTGATTAATTGTTTAGAAAGTCTCTTCTTTAGAAATTGGGGGTTAATGGCTGAGATGAGGGGCAAGGAGTGAAATGGGACTGTTTTGTTTTTGACCAGCATCATCAAGGTTGTGGTTTTAAACTCACAGCTTGTTTTTAGCTGAGAATTTCCCATTAGATTTATTCAGATGTTTTTCTTGTATCATAAAGTCAAATACACTAATCGTCATCAATGAGTTTGCATTTATAAGTCACTACACCTCATTAACTCATCACTTTGTTCAGTTAGACCTTCACAAAGACAAATACTTCTCTTAAAGGGTTGCTTCACAACAATTGTTGCATTCTGTGAAGCATTACAACACAATACTTCCTTTTATTCTTGTTTTGAAACAGATGCTGCATTTATTGATATCATGTAACCAAAAGTGGAAAATATGATCCTACCACTGAAGTAAGAATCTCAGTTTATGGGGTTTGGAACCATAGTTAACATCCGCTTCTTCTCCATTATTATGAAAACTTCTCTTGATTACTACCTATCCCTGCTGATTTAGTAGTACATTTGCATCACTTTATGCAGCAGTTGAATGGAATAACCCAGAATTTTAGAGCACTATTTGTTGCTGTTAGGCTATAACTATCATTGTAAACCACTGATTATCTTACAAATGCTTTTGATTGTCACATTTAATCACTTGACATGAACCACAAACTATACTTAAAAATTTAGGTCAGTATCACTCATTAATGAGCACCACCGCTGTTTGTGACTGGTTCTCCAAAATAATTGCTTATGTAATGTAGGATGATTCATAGTATTTGTATTAATGTAACAGAATTATTTTGAATCTGCTTTAACCATGTAGTTGACAATGTTTCTGTAAATATAACGGCCACATCTTGCAGTTTCCTTTTACATTATCTGACTCATTTCCTGGCTAAGGCAATTGTTCTCCACTCTGTGCTTGCATAAAGGTCAGCGAATACTGCTGCCCTTTGGAAATGTTGGATCAGAATAACTCATCCATCAGATTTAAATTTTTTCAGGATTTAATTTGAGGATGTTTAATTTATAATGTGTTATGCGAACAATCTGTAAATCATTGAATTGGTGTACATGCAAGCTGGCGTTGATTCATAATTTCCATTCACTCTTCTGCCATGCTTTTTATTTGCTCATGAGTCCCAGAGGAGGAAAGAAAAGCTTTTCCCTAAGCTAATATGAGTGACATTAATGTATAGACATCGACTAAAATAACTTCCCATTTCTTCTTTCTTCAATCACATATGTATGAGATTGTAATTTATTTGTTTCCCCTTCCTCCTCAGGTTGGACTTCTTTGTTCGGAGGGGACGGCCGATCAAGCAGCTCCCCAGCTCTCCCAAGAAAGCAGCAACCTCGAGATAAATCTCCCAGCAGCCTCTTGGAGGATGCGCAGGACATCGGCACATTCACACGAGACCGCAAAACTGGCTTCTTTAGCTCCTTCATTAAAAAGAAGTCTACCTCCTCTTCCTCCTCATCCTCGTCGCCGTCTTCCCAGGTGCAACAGAACCTTCCCACACCTCCTAAGAGGAGCAGTTCCTTCCGGGAGATGGAGACGCAGCCTCACAAGAAATATGAACCCACAGCCGACTTCAGTGCACCTCCGCCCTTGCCCCAGTCGGACAGTTTAGGGGGCTTCTCTGCCTCTCCCTCTCACTCCCATGGGGAGGCCACCCAGTCCCAGTCTCGCTGCTGTGGGGCTGCTTTCGGACAGAAACCTTCCGCCGGGGGCCTTGGTTCTCAGCTGACGAGCGGCAGCAGCTGGAGTGGACTGGCTGGCTTCTTCACCCCCAGACTCATCAAAAAGACCCTGGGGCTTCGTACTGGAAAAACAGCCTCTTCAGATGAGAGTGGTATAGTTGGAGGACCGAAACCTTTCCCTAGGTCGAATTCTACCTCCTCGATGTCATCTGGGCTGCCGGACCTGGAGCGCATGGCTCTGACTTTACCGAGGAACCGCAGCGCAAAGCCGCCTCTGGAGAGAACTGCCTCCACAACATCTCAGCCGGAGAACGGGGCCGCTCGTCCCTCCGAAAATTTGTTGAGGAGGATGGATGAGGGAACCGCGCAGATCAGGGATAGGCCAAAAGCCAAGCTACTACCCCGGGGTACTGCTGTAGGGGTGAGGGCACCTGGGGTCGGGGGGGAGGTCGGGGAATCAGAAAGTCTGTCTCGGGTGAGAGACAGCAGAGAGGAAGGTGGAGGGCTGGACAGGCAGCAGAGTTGGTCGTCTCCTTCCAAGAACTCCACCTCAACTCATAACCACAAAGTCCCGGTCCTCATCTCCCCGACGCTGAAGCACAGCCCAGCCGATGTGCACCTGGTCGGGCTGGACTCTCAGGGGAATCGCTTCAAGCTGCTGTCTGAGCACCAAGGCGAGCGGGACAGGCCAAGGCTGGTAAAACCCCGCTGCGCTCCTCCTCCTCCCCCGACTCTACGTGGTCTGCAGCAGTCCTACAGCTGTGACAGCGAGGACCAGGTCAGTGGAGCCCCTGTGGAAGTGAACGGAGACGCAGTAAAAGGTCAGAGGTCAGGGCGAATGTCAGGAGGAGCAACAACAGGTAGACCATCAGTGCCACCGCCACAAGTGCCTCCTGCTTCTTCATCCTCCTCCTGTCCTGCGAGCACCAACACGACTCCCACCAAAATGGCCAACGGAGCTGCTACCACCGCCGCCTCCTCCTCTTCACAAACAGCACCATCTGCTGGCTCCAAAGTGGCACTGCGGCGAACCAGGCAGCAGGTGGAGAGGGTGCCCCTGGAGAGGGCTAGCCGCGAAGCCCTGCTGGAGTGCGCTGAGAGCCTCAGCAGCGTGCTCAGCTCCAGCTCCGACAGCCCCTCCAGCAGCCAGGTTCTGGACGCCGGCCACCAGCTGCTGGACTGCTGCTCAGGTTATGTGGACTGCATCCCTCAAATGAGGAACAAATTTGCCTTCCGAGAGGCAGTGGGCAAGCTGGAGTTGAGCCTGCAGGAACTGAGGGCCTCTTCTTCTGGAGGCGGGGGCCTGAGCAGTGTGGGGTCCAACACTGTGCTGGACAACCTGCACAACTGTATCAAAGAGATTAGCGACGTAGTACAGAGGTAGCCACTGTGATCACACAAACCACCACCTCTACTACCAGGCAAATCACTTACAGTATATTCCGATTTTGTTTTTTGTTTTTTTTTTTGTTTCTGGTTCAGCTATTTGGGGCACAGATTGAAATAAGTCTCTACAGTACCTCACAAAATTCACTACAAAACATGTTTTTATTGTTTACAGAAACCTGTTTCCTAAAATGCCAGTGTGGTCACTAAGTTGTTGCTCTTAGCTGTACATATTTTGAGAAATATTTCACTAAACTAAATGTGGTTCAAGTCACACTTTGCAATGTTTTGCTACAAGTTTTTATTTGGCCAAAGAAAGCCTCTTTGTTACCTGAATGAGTGTATGAGCTGTGTGTGTCGTCAGCCAACCGGGTGGGGAAGAACTCACCCTGCTTATCTGTTGCATACTTAGAACAGACAGGGATGGTTGAGGGCAGTCTTAAACTCATTGTTTCATAAGTATGTGGACCATCAGCTGGATGTATTGTTTCACAGTGAGAAATTGTGTGACCATAAGCCATTTTTCTAAAGCCATTGGGAATGTAAGGATGTGGAACCAGCATCAGGATTCAGTAGCATTCAAAACTTGGGGTGTCAAATTTAGTGTTTTCTTTATCATTTTTCAGCTCTATTTACATTTCAATCAGTAGCCAGGATTTTGGGGGATTTTTTCCAACGTGTCATAACTTTTCAGAACAACTGAAGGGACACTTACTTTATGCTCTAATCTAAGCAGGTCAAAATACAGACCAAAAAAATAAAGTATGTCCTGATACACATACAGATCCCAGTGATTTAAGATTACGCATTTCCCCAGACATAATATCAGCCTGGTTCTTCTGCTAATATGAGTGATATCTTTAAAAGAACAGTACATTTCATCAGTAGTAATTGATTTACTCACTAATGACAGACAGGATACTGAAGTCTGATCCGTTTTGTGTCCCAGAGGCTGCTCCACCTAGAAGTTAAGGTAATGAAATATTTTTGACAAACCGTCACTTGAAACACTCATAGCACATCTTTTGTTTATAAAGATATATCTGGCCCGATACATACAGGTACAGTTCTTTACAAAAGCTTGCTATTTTCATTTGGAGCAGTTTGCTAACATAGTAGCCTAATTTCCTGTTTTTATATGTCTCTTTCTTAACTGGGCTGGTAACAAATTCCAGTTTACAGAGGAAGTATTTTTCTGTACTTCTCAACTCAATGCTTTGCTTTAGACATCATAAATGTTAGGGACTGTGTTTCAGCTGCTCTCTACTAAACTGTCTTTATGCCGAAGTTAACTTTGGATGCACAGCAGTCATGTGGCATAGGCAGAATGAGGGTGGAGCAGCAAATGATATAAAAGGTAAAAACACTGGGATTGTTGGTATGTTGAATCAAAAACATAATGTCCACATAAAACTGTGCATATGAAAACAGGCATAGCTCACTATTTTCTGAAGACTGTAGATCGACAGCTATCAACAGTTGAGTTTCTTTGGGGAATCCTAATATAGATCATTTAAAAATCACTGAGACAGGTAGAATATCTGAGATTGGATTGGGACTATAAAGGAAATCCCGTATTCATTATTTAACCATTATGACTGAATGTAACTGAGGTTTAGATGGTGACAAATCCTGAACATCCCTGAAATATTTCAATAATTTTTTTTTTTAATTTTCTTTATATTCAGATCACATAATAGTTGGGAGGTGGAAAGCACAGGATGGCAGCAGGTTGACCTGGACGTGTTTTCTTTAAGTGTCCTTCACAGGATGGGCAGTGTTGGATTCCCTGTAGCCTTGTAGGGCCCCAGTGCCTCAGATTATTTAATGAGTGCAGAGACCTACTTTACACCTGTCACACAGGACTGAACTCTCACCAGACTAAACTGCAGTACGTCTTTAGCACATGAGCGACACATGGATTTATTTGACTTGGAGAGAGAAATGCTTTTTAGAATGTATGAATTTTAACTAAATTATTTTTGTTCAAAGCACAGGCATATTTTGAGAGGAAAATTATGGAGATTTTTCATTTATTTCTTCAGATTTAAAGAGTATGTGTGTCGATGGCTTAAAGAGAAATGTTGTGAGAGATCTCTTTGAATGTATTAACCCTCTTTCCTGAACCTGATAAAATGTTTGACTTTTGTCTTTATTTTCCTACAGTGCCATGTTTCTTTTACACTTGCAGGCCCATACTCCTAATTATGACCAGTCTGAAGACAGCTGCTCTGTTTTTAATGAACACTCACAGCACACACACATACTTCACTTCTAACAGTTTTCTAACATGATTTGGTTTTGTTGCTTCGGTTCTCACCTTGATGTACACTGGAAAAGCCCTCACCAGTTGAGTAACAAATGGCAAATAAATACAACTGAATCTATAAGCACCGAGCTGCATAACTCTAAATACTTTTCAGTAAACCTTAATTGTATTTTATGAGTTTCATTCTAATCCACCCATATCTTTGGGGAAATAGGATACTTTATGATAAAACTTTCATTTCTATTCACTGTGCGTTTTAAATAACATTTTTCATCATTTTTGGTGCCTTTTTGTAGGGGAAAAAATATGTAAAGGACACGATGATTGCAGCAAATCACAGCATATGTCTGCTCTTCCATTATGAATTATAATTAGATCATCACTACATTTAATTTTATTACTAAATGGTCAGATGCAAACTGGGAACCAAAAGGTGCTCTTTTTGTTACAAACACTTTTAATGACGCTGCATAAACAAATGATACACACAACCATGCTGCACTAAACCCAAACTGCTGTTTTTGTCTCAATCTGAATATCCAAATTTGAATATGTATCAATATATTTCTGAATGACTGCCATTCTGGCTCGCTTTGCGTCCGTTACTTTGTTTTGTGGTGTCACCATGGAGCAGATTTTCTAAAAAGGCCTTATTGAAAATAGTCTGTTCATGATGTTTTTTTTTCCTTCAGATCCTACATGTTTAAATCTCTATATTTTTCCTATCCGACCACTACAATTCCGCTAATTGTCATCATCTGTTTTTATCTGTTGATCTTTTATGCAGTGTGTCTTTTCTTTTCTCCTGTCTTCTCTGTTTTTGGGATTTATCTCTAAAAGGCGTGCGTTCACATCATTATACCAAAGGCCACGTCTTCAGTTGGATGAGTGCAATGTAAAATTAACACAAAAACACCAGAGTGGAATATGTGAATCTAAACAGGGATAAAATGTCAGATGTTAACATGACTTTTTTATTGTACAAAAATATATTTTGTGTTTTTTTTTATTTTATTTAATGCTCACATTATATTACTGTGAAGTTCTGCTTATCAGTGTTAAGCCTATTGTAAATAATAAAGATATTGATGAATGCTGTTGTATTTTTCCTTTAAAATGTATTCAGACTGAGCTCTTTTAAAAGCAAAACATAAAATTTTACAGTTTAACAAATTCTGTATGCTTAAATGTTATAGGTTAAAGAAGTAGAGAGATTTATCAAAAACAAAATTAGCACCAGTAATTACGATACCTATACGCCATATTCTTGAAATTCCTATTTCAATTAAATGATATAGATTATAATTATCCCAATGGGATTGATCTGCAGATAGCTGTAGCAGCAGACATGAAATAAGATGCAATTTACAAAATACTACATCAATGCATTATTACTGCTATTTTAAAGGCACTATAAAGAGTGGTCAGCGTCAGGTTGTCTGCTTATTTAAAGTCACAATGGAAGATGGGGAAAATCAGTGCTGGAGTTCAAACTGAGACTATCTTATTTTAGCCATAATTAGCCCAGACTAGCATCAACCAGAACCTAAATGAAAGACAAAAAACATATCTTTACATACAGCACTCTGCACCAGCTCTGGTGCAATTAATTTCAAGTAAAAAGCCTTGAAATAAATTAATAAATTTGTGTTATTGCAGTAGAATCACCTCACATTGATCAAACTAGAGAGGGTGTCCCTAGTTTAGTAAAAATAGTAATTACAAAAATGTATCACAATTACAACACTTACAAGCACCCTAAAAATCACAATAAAAGTGAATCTTTTTCAAACTTACTATCATAAACATAAATTTTTCAAATCATTTCTAGAAATTGAACTCACCAGGTGAAAACTAACATTTTCAACTGTAGAGATGCAATGTGGCTCTAGACGAATAAGCGGAAAAGCACATTAATCCCCACTGTACAATGGTGGAAAGTCAGTGGAAGAAAAATTCAAGTAAACACATAGTGGCTACTGCCTGTATAAAGTAAATGGATTTTCAGCAGGATATAGTATACACAGACAAATCAATACAGAAATGATTCATTGAACCAAAACCGCTTACTAACTTAAATCTTATGGAAAGCCTGCACTATGTGATTTATAGTTCTATGATTCCAGAAAACCTCCAAAATTCTGAAATGCAATATTATTTTAAATTAAGGCTAAAACCCATTTGCTTAAAGTCATATTAATAAAAAATAGAACTTCATTTTAGTCTGCATTGAAACTTTTCATTACTTCTCTTTAGCTTACCACTGCAATCTAATGTTTTGGTCTGTTTATCATGTTGTGTTTATATTATGTAAAGCACTTTGAATTGCCTCATTGCTCAAATGTGATATAGAAATAAACTTGACTAGTGAAATCATTAAGGTAATAAGCAGATATCTTAATGTGCAATTCCCCCACTGAATTAATGTTTGCAAATTTTCTAAATCTACTATACGTGATTATGTTTTTGCAATAAAACGTGAATTTGTTTCAATGCTTTTTACTCATTTTTTGCCAAAGTCAATCTGAAAATGTAATCAAAGTTTATCATCGCTGCTTCAAAGTATTTCAGAACATGCAAGTTAAAGTTAAAGTTTGATTTGTAATTAAGAGCTATATAGCTCTACATACTTTTATTGAAATGTGGAAACAAGTGAGTTATCCCTGGGGATAATAAAGAAGTATCATCATCATAATCATCGTCACCCTCCTCTTCCTCAGCATCCTGGCCCTCACCATATGCGGCTCCGCCCCAATCGTAGCCTGTTGTAAAGATGGCGTCCATCATGGAGGGGCCGCTAAGCAAGTGGACTAACGTCATGAAAGGCTGGCAGTACCGGTGGTTTGTTTTGGACTACAATGCCGGGCTCCTGTCGTACTACACGGTATGTTCAATTCCACCGCTCGGTAACGGTTAGAGTGGCCGGCCGACGGTTAAACATGTCGCTGGCTGTTGAACAGAAGTGAGACAAGGCCTTATGTTTGTCAGGAGTTGGGAGTATCAGCTGGCTTGCAGAGGCGGGTCTATCTGATGACTGAAACGGTCGTTGGCTAATAGCAGTGAGCTTTGAGGAGCAACTGACGAGTAATGTCGAGCGTTTGGTTGTTACTTCCGCTAATGCAGCTGGTTAACAGGGCTAACAGCAGGAAGGCAGGCAGTAATAAAATCATTGCCAGAGTCATTTAGTAATAATAAGGCTGGTGAAGAGGTATCTGTTCTCAATAATTAGTTAAAAGTCCAACACTCACTGGTTTGGAAATATTCTTTTGTTATTTTAATAAAGACTTCTATGTTTAACGACTAAGACGGTGGGAGGAGAGGCTAGTTAGTTTCTGATCAGTTTCATTTCAGTGCGCTTATTGTTTAGATTTAAGTTTCATAATTTCAGATCACGTCAGAGTTGTTAACCGATTAGTTGTCAGATTTGTCCTTGCCGCTCAGAAAGTTCCTTATGTAGCCTTTTGTCTTCTGTACACCGAGAACCACATTGGCTTCAAGAAGTACACTGAATACATAAAGATATAAACTACTGCATGGCAGAAATGAGGGCAAACCAATTTGACAAAAAAGAAAAAGCCAGGTTAAACTTTATATTTAGGAAAATAACACTACAGATTAGAAACTAAGGGTTATTAGTGGCTTGACGTCTAAAGAAAATATTACAGCCAAATGTGATGATCTGTTGCTTAAAAAAAGGAATAAATATTGGGTGTACATACAGATAAATATATTGTTTCCTTGGCTTTTACTTTATTTAATCTAATGTGGAGTTTATTGGGTGATATTTTAATTGACAAGTTTATCTGTCTACATTCAAGATGCCATTTGGTATAGAGATTTTGAATTGGGTTACATTTTAATTTCATAGTAAATAGGACCACAAACATTTTTAGAGATCTTAAGGTGACCTAATTAAGTTCATTTAAAAGAAAAATGCAACAGTTATCTTTGATTCTACTAAAACAATGTAACATTCATGATTATAGTTGACAGTGTCATGTACAGCTAATTTATTTGGACCTGCATCAATTGCTTCCATGCATTCTTATGCTATTTTATAACATTATAATTTGGTCATGTCAGTTGTATTAAATTATTTTAATGAATGCTGAATAGTCATTCCCAACAATAGTCCTCTTTTCTTTTTTTTGCTTGAGTCACCTCAAACAAAAATGTTGTAGTGTCAAGAAAACGTTTGAGCATTTTTATTTATCATCCTTTCTTGAAAATGTCTCAGGAATTGAACAGGTTCTCTCAGGTGAACCTCAGCTTTCATTGATGACGTTGTTTACAGTTATGCACATCTTTACCCAAAGAATGTTTGTTTACTGTTTGTACTTTGCTTTTTGACAATAATGTGAACAAATCAGGAGTTAGAGTAGCTACAGTATGCAGTAAAAATGTGAAGCGTCATATTCAGTGTCTTCTATTCATTTACCTCACTTACTGTAACTGCAGACTTCAAATTTCAGTGTAAATAATGTCTAGTGCTGTCTAGAGAAAATTTGACTTTTATTGCATTGGGAAACACTTCCAGAGTGAACAATCATAATGAAAACATAACAAAGGTTATCTTAGTAATAATTAATGGTGGCCTTTTTATTTTGATGACACTTTGTTGACACAAATACTTGCTTTTGAAGAATGAACTATCTATTTTGAGCAAGTGATTCACTTTTGCAGATTATCAATTAGGTCTTGAAGTGTGTGCTAATTGTTTTGAGAAAAGCACTAGCTGTTTTGTAAATGTTAATACTGATGTGATAAATGCACCAAAGCAACTGAGAAAAACGATTATACGATTTTAAACCATTGGAGTGGTATGAAGGAAAATGTTCATGCCTATTTGAAACAAGAGAGCCTTAGTATAGCTTACAAGCAGTCCATTTGAATGAACAAACCCAAGCAGTTAATCAGGTTTGAGCATCTGTTAATGGAATCTAAAATTGTGCAGTTTTTGTCCGATGCAGTAAGTTGTTTTTGTTCTTGTTTTACAGTCTAAGGACAAAATGATGCGAGGATCCAGAAGAGGCTGTGTGCGACTCAGAGTAAGATCCTCAAAGTCTTTTTGCTTTTGGCTGATGGTTTTTCTGTCTCTGCATGTTAGACTGCACTTTCCACTATATAGATTTATTAATAAAAACAAAACAAAAAAAACATGCTTTGTGCATCAGGAAAAAAAACACAGTTCAGAGAGCTATTTCCTAAAAGCAGGATTCAGAAATCCAGGATAAGAGATAAAGCCAGGCTTGACAAAACATAAGTTCATCCTGTCTCGTTTCAGGAAGGTCAAACCTGGCTCAGGGGGTGTGACTATGTCAAGCCTGGTTTAAGTGAGTCAGGTGAATATGTGTCCACAGTTCTATTTCATCCCTACTGACCGCCAGAGGCGGTGCTTCAAGCACTGAATGATCATTCTTGCGCATGCGCAGGTCGAGTACTAATGACAACAAAGTCACCTGTGACCTGCCGGGGACCCACGTGACTCTATATAGTCACGTGGCACCCGGCAATCAATCCCTTTTGTTCTTCTCGCGCGCAGGTGTGTTGAGGACAGGTGTGTGGTCGTGTGAAGCCGGTTGCTTCTGTGTATACCACTAATTTCCTAGCTGCTTGTTGCTGGTAGCCCCGTGACCGGGTTTGGTCGGAGCTGCGGGTAAGTCTCGCCCTCCAGGGGCTGCACAAGCTGCTTTCACCTTACCAGATCCGCGGTGACTGGTAAGTTTTTGTTCTTTTCTCAGCAGTAGTTTACTGTTCGCTTTGATTTGCCTCTTTTGTGGCTCTTTTGTCTCACAGTAGCGTTTCTGCTCGCGCTGAGTTTTCAGTTTGTTTATCTACACTCACCAGTAGCGTTTCTGCTCGCGTTGAGTTCTTCTACAGTTGTTTATCTACACTCCCCAGTAGCGTTTTCTGCTCGCGTTGAGTTCTTCTACAGTTGTTTATCTACACTCACCAGTAGCGTTTCTGCTCGCGTTGAGTTCTTCTACAGTTGTTTATCTACACTCCCCAGTAGCGTTTTCTGCTCGGGCTGAGTCCATTTTACTTTGCTGTTGTTTATCTGACTCACCAGTGGCGTCTCTGCTCGTGCTGAGTTCATCTTTGGTTGATTATCGATTTGCTAGTGGCGTTCTGCTCATGCTGAGTTTGGAACCTCTACGGGGGGTTTTCTGCAACGGAGTCGCCGGTGGCGTTTTCTGCTCGTGTTGACTTCTGTTGGTGGCAGGCTAATCACGCCTTTCAGCGGTATGATGCTGGATAATTTATGCTGCTCGTCCTGTCTGGCTCCACTTCAGCCCGACGACGGACATGACTTGTGTCCCTCCTGCCTCGGTGTGGAACATCTCCGGGAGGCGCTGTCAGATAACGCTTGCCCCAACTGTTGCGTCATGCCCCGGTCAGTCAGACTGGATCGGTTGGCTGCGCTGGAGCAGCCTACCGACTGGGCGGGCGCTGCGCCGCGTACTCATTTGCCGATGGGGAAAGCGATGTGCAAACGGTCTACTGTGGCTGCACCTTCGGTACCGACAAAACGAGCCAGACGGACCGATGCAGGGCGGTTGTCCACGAGAGTGGATCATCTCACTACTGAACTGGCCCAAATGAAAGCCCTCCTCCAGTCCTTTCAGACTGCTGATGATCGCGGCCCGGCTCTCCCTTCCGAGCAGGATGAAATGTCAGTCAACGCCGATGATGCTGTTTCTGTGGCGGCCTCTGGCACCCATTTCTGTGAGGACCTGCCGGAGCTGGGCTCCGGGGCCTCTGGGTCGGACTCCATTGCCTCCCAGGAGGATACGGCGGAATCTGTGACATCCGCTATTAGAACGGCTCTTGCCCGTTTACAGATTAGTGTTCCTCAGGCCCAGCCTACGGCTTCCAGCGCCTTCTTTAAGCGCAGTAGGTCAGAGACTGCCCTTATGGTTCCTCCCTCGGCGGAGTACGTGCGGGAACTCCATGCTTGCTGGTCAGACACCAAGGCGCTTTCGCGTCTGACGACGGATGGCAGGGTCCTGGCAGCTATGCTGGAGGCCCCCAAGGTTGGCTTGGGGCAGATGCCAGCGGTGGAACCGGGCATTGCCTCTCTTATTATCCCACCTGATGAGGCTTTGCGGTCCAATGCCCGTTGTCCGCGTCCTCAGTGCCGTATTACCGATGACCTTCTCTGCAAGGCCTATGACTCTGGGGCCCGCATGGGCCGGATTGGGAACTCTCTATCCCATCTTATGCTGGCCCTGTCTTCCTCCTTGGAATCTGTTCCACTGGATCATGCCACGCAAGGCCTGGTTGATGCATCTCTGCAGGCCTTTGCTCTTATGTCGAGGGAACTTGGACGCACACTATCCACACTGGTTCACGCTCGCCGCCAAGTCTGGTTGGCGCAGTCACCACTTACTGAGCCTTGTGGGAGGACCCTCCGGGCCCTGCCTGTGGTTCCGGGGGAACTTTTTGGTTCTGCGGCACTGGACGCCTTGGACCGTACAGCTCAGGCTTCTAGAACGAGGCAACAGCTGGCAGGGCTTCACAGACGTGATCGCCAGCCAGTCAGCACCTGGGCGGCTGCGGGTCCTTCACGGAGGTCCTCAGGGCCTTCTCCTTCTTCCACTGAGCCCCAGGGGCTGGTACCAGGTCAGAGATCGGTCCAGAGACCTGCTCCAGATCGGAGAAACAGGGCTCGAGACCAAGCTGGGACGAGGTCCTTTCATCCCTTTCGAGCCGCGCAGTCTGGCCGACGTCCTCCCGGGCCTTCGAAGGGCCGGGGGGCCCGCAGATGATGCCTTAGGGCCGGCGGTCGGTTATTTTTCCCCGGGTCAGCTCAGCTTCTGGGCTGCCCACACCCCGGACTTGTGGGTGTTGTCCACCCTGTCCCGGGGGTACCGTCTTCAATTCCGCCGCCGGCCACCTATCCCTGGCCGGGTCAGGATGACTGCGATCTGCGACCCGGTGAAGGCACAGGCACTGAACCAAGAAATCTGCACCTTGCTGGCCAAGGGTGCTATAGTGCCTGTGGACCCCCTGCTGGATCCAGGGGGCTTTTATTCCATGTATTTTCTGGTTCCGAAGAAGACCGGGGGCCTGCGTCCGGTCTTGGACCTCAGAGGCCTGAATGTGTACTTGAAGGTCATGCCCTTTCATATGCTGACCACCAAGGAAGTGTTGCAGGCGATTTCCCCAGGCGATTGGTTCACTTCCGTAGATCTCAGGGATGCTTATTTTCACATCCCAATCGCTCCGCCCCATTGGCGGTTTCTTCGTTTTGCTTTTCAGGGGAGGCATTTCCAGTTCAGGGTCCTCCCGTTCGGACTTTCACTGTCTCCCAGGGTGTTCACCCGATGTGTTGCGGCGGCCCTCTCTCCTCTGCAGGCACAAGGATTGAGGATCCTCCCATATCTGGACGACTGGCTCATTTGTGCCGCGACACAGGACCAGGCGGTTCGGGATACTCGGTTAGTGCTCCATCATGTGGGATGCTTGGGCTTGCAGGTGAACATGGAGAAAAGCGCTCTGACTCCCTCACAGGAGACTGTCTTCCTGGGCATTGCCATGGATTCCATCTCAATGGCTGCTTGCCCGTCACCCCAGCGGGTGGACAGTATATTGAGCATGCTCCCGGAATTCGGGCGCGGCATGGCACCGCCTCTTGTGCGGTATCTTCGACTTTTGGGCATGCTCACAGCTGCGTCTGCCGTAGTGCCCTTGGGGCTGCTGTCATTGCGGCCCCTCCAGATGTGGTTGAACAGCTTGAATCTGGATCCCGCACGGTACACTCATCGTCTCCGCAGACTTCGGGTGGGGCCTCAGTGTCTTCAGTCTCTGTCCCAATGGAGGGTGAGGTTGTTTATGACCACAGGGGTCCCGCTCGGTTCCCTCCCGTGTCGTCGGGAAGTTGTGTTTACGGATGCATCCTCCACGGGCTGGGGTGCGACTTGGCGGGGTCAAATGGCACAGGGGACATGGTCCCGGCGGCTGAGCAGGGAACACATCAATGTCCTAGAGTTACAGGCTGTCTTTCTGGCTCTTCAGAGCTTTCTTCCAGGCTTGCAGGGGAAGCATGTGCTGGTGAGGTCAGACAACACCACAGTGGTTTTTCACATCAACCACCAGGGGGGAACCAGGTCAAGGAAACTGTTGTGCTTGACTCGACGGCTTCTGACCTGGGCAGCTCCATGCATAGCCAGCCTCAGAGCAGCCTACATACCAGGGCCGGAGAATGTGCCAGCAGATTTTCTATCCCGTCGGAAGCCGCTTCCAGGGGAGTGGAAGCTTCACCAAGAGGTAGTGGAGCGCATCTGGACGGTCTTTGGCAGGGCGGCCGTGGACCTCTTTGCCTCAAGGGACGCATTTCACTGTCCCCTTTGGTTCTCATTGGACAACACCAGCCCTCTGGGCCGCGATGCCCTGGCACACGACTGGCCCCGGGCCCTCCTTTATGCCTTTCCGCCATTCGGCCTCCTTTTTCAGACTCTCCTCAGGGTGCGTCAGGAGGGGCACAGGGTTCTGCTGGTGGCCCCCTACTGGCCAGCGAGGACTTGGTTTCCTCTACTGTGCGAGCTCAGCTCCGGCTCGCCAATGCGTCTCCCCTCCAGGAGAGATCTTCTTTCCCAGGTGGGGGGTCAGATTTTGCACCCCGAACCGGACCGGCTCCAGCTCTGGATTTGGCCCCTGCAGGGCCGGGGTCCACCTTCTCAAGATACCCTGGGTCCATAGGGCATACGATGGCTAATGCATGGGCACCGTCCACGCGAGCTGTCTATGCTAACAAGTGGACGGTCTTTGCGACCTGGTGCCGTGATAGGGGGCAGGACCCGGTGCAGTGTTCAGTTTCGGACATCCTGACCTTCCTGCAGGCATTGCTGGATCAAGGACGGTCTCCATCTACCTTAAAGGTGTATGTGGCTGCCATTTCCTGTTGGCATGTTGGGCTGAATGGTTTTTCTGTGGGCCGAGACAAAGAGGTTGTACTGTTTTTAAGGGGTGCTCGGCGTTTGCACCCACCCAACCGCCCTGTGGCACCGGCCTGGGACCTTTCTCTTGTGCTTGAGGCTCTTCGGTCCCTCCCATTTGAGCCCCTGGCATCGGCAGACCTCAAATGGCTCTCACTAAAGACGGCGTTCCTTTTAGCTATGGTTTCTGCTAAACGTGTGGGGGAATTACAGGCTCTCTCGATAGCCGAGCCCTGCTGCCGGTGGACTCCTGATGGCTCGGGTGTTACACTGTGGTCTGACGTTGCATTTATTCCTAAGGTATCACTGGCGGCTGGCAGTACCCAGCCGCTCCATCTTGCTCGGCTTGACACCGGGAGCCCCTCTGAACCACTGTGTCCTGTTCGTGCCCTTGAGACGTATATCGATGCCACGGCATCCTTCCGAAAGACTAATAGCCTTTTTGTTTGCTACGCTGGCTCACGGAAAGGGCAGGCACTTTCCAAGCAGCGACTTGCACACTGGGTTGTGGATTTGATCTCCAAGGCTTATGCCTTGCAGGACCGGCCACTGCCGGCGGGAGTGAAGTGCCACTCTACACGGGGCATGTCGACGTCGTTTGCTGCCATGACTGGGGTGCCATTGGATGTTATATGCCGTGCGGCCTCCTGGAAATCACCTAGTACCTTTACTCGGTTCTACAGGGTGAATGTGGCTGCGCCCCATCCGCTTCAAGGAGTTTTGGAGCAGCATGCCTCTACATCACATTAGGTGGGTGGTGTAGTCGCTGTTCCTTGTTGCTGATTCCTCGTGACCTTGTTGATATGAGTCATCCAGTGCTTGAAGCACCGCCTCTGGCGGTCAGTAGGGATGAAATAGAACGAAGGTTACTACCGTAACTACGGTTCTATGAATCCCGGATGACCGCCAGAGTGCTTGGTCCCTCGGAATCTCTGCTTTCGCGAGAAGATTGAGGGATTGATTGCCGGGTGCCACGTGACTATATAGAGTCACGTGGGTCCCCGGCAGGTCACAGGTGACTTTGTTGTCATTAGTACTCGACCTGCGCATGCGCAAGAATGATCATTCAGTGCTTGAAGCACCGCCTCTGGCGGTCATCCGGGATTCATAGAACCGTAGTTACGGTAGTAACCTTCGATTTCTTCAGAGACCATGAGATCGATCCCAGCTTCATTGATTTTACAACAGATAAATTGCGTACACAAACCAAACGAGCAATATGTTTTGATGGAGGAATATGAGGAATTGAAGTATATTATACTCCCAGAAGGAAACACTGACACTAGCAAATGATAGCGAACCAACTGAATGCATAATTTGCCTTAAACATATATTTTCTAAGTACAACTTTTAACTTAAAATGTTACAGCCATACCATTCAATGAGGTACCTGTCATTTGCTCAGGTCAAACTTAAAGTTATAAATAACCAGTGGAAGTCAATATTGTAATGTGAATTTGATAGCAGATTAATTAATGTCATTTTTTTTGTTACGCATCTTATATTTATACAGAACAAACATGACTGGACTAATGAGAGATTAAATATAACATTTTGCAGTATTTGGGAAGTGTGTGGATAAAATATTGTCTAAGGTGCCTGTACATATTTGCTTCCCATACTTACATTAGCAGTTTAAAAAAAAAATGTTCACGCGTCTGGACACATGAACATTTGTTCAGACACAAATGACACAAATCTTGACCACTCAATATTGGTCAAAATGCAGTCTGCATCACAGATGATCTGAAGCAATAGGATGTGTTAAGGTAACTTATTGCACATAATAGTGGAACAGGTGACGCCACAGGGTGTCGCTTTTAGTGTTTATTGCTAGTTTCACCTATGGTAAACTTCCTGTTTGTGTTTTGGTGCTTTTATTTTGAAATTGCAACTTCCTGTATAACTGTTAACAAAGGCAGCTTAACGGCAACCAAAAGACAAAATAAGTTGTGTAACGGAGGGTTACAAAGTGTAGCAACCCCTTGATAGAGGCACCAGGTATGTTTATGTTATAAATAAGTACTTATTTAAATATTCTGTCACTTAAACTGTTGGTTTGTTATATGCCAAAACTAAAGTTATTTTAAGCTGTAAACGTTATTTTAAGTTAAGAGGGTTTATTGCCATTAAGGCTAAAAAGCCGTCAGTAAGGTGTACGCTACAAGTTAAGTGACTTGACTTAATTACAACTCCTTTGCTTCTTTTTCACCCATTTTTCAAATACTCTCAACGCGAAATAGTCTATTAGGCCTTTCTGTCAAACTTTAGTGCTGACTGATTTTTTTTTAATTATTTTTAGTTAAAAAAAAAAAAAAAAGACTCCGAAATCACTGACCAAACAGATTGAATCGGCGTGACCGCTGACTGAACAGACAGGGATTAACTAACCCTGGCTGTTTGCTTGGTCAGACACATGGACACATGATAAATCGTTAGTGTAACTATGTGGTACTGCTTTTGTGAAACCGAATCCAGGTTTAATTGAGCCAGGATATCCGGAACATTCCGGCTTAATCCGCTCGCCTGGTTTTGTTAAACAGTCTCCATGGCACGCTGCAGTGTTTTCATGGTTCATCTTTATCCACTAGATGGCAGCAGATGCTTCACTACTTTCAATGTTTTTTTTTTTACATAAGAGGATTTTTTTGTTTTGATATAACACGCTACCAAGTTTTAAGTCTTACAAGAATGACTACTAAATGAATAATGACTGTTTCTCACCGATCTTCACTTGTTTTAATCTCAAAGAGTATTGGCAATGATTTAATTAAATAAAATGTTCACCACTTTCATTGTGTTACTGTTTAGTGTTCTGTCTGATCATCTCTGAGAATTATGTCAGTCATTTGGTGTCAAGGTGCCATGTACAAAGGTCAGTTTGTTAGTCAATATGTTGTGTGATCTAATTTTATCTATTTAAAACGCTTGTATACAGGAGTGTAGATCACATTCAGCAGAATGTTGGCCGCTGTAGTGTGTCAATCAGCCAGTCCACTGCAGTTTGTTGAGCTCTTTCAGCTGAACCTGTTTATATTGCATATTGTGTTGACACTACTTTGTAAATAAATATATCAAAGTTCAGCATCAACATTTAAAAGCTGATCATAAGCTGCTTTATCACTTTCAAATCTCGTCACTTCTCGTAAATGGGAGGAAGCATCTTCTGCAGTTTCTGGGAAATAGACAGTGTAATTTGTTTTCATTTTTTCCTGGGACAAAGTTTTAAGTTGGAGCTGTAGCAAAGGTTTGATACTCACCATTAACATTAGAGACAATATTTTTAATTCCTCCACAGGAGGAAGAACTAATTTATTGCTTAGATACTTTTTAAGATTCTGGTTTTCTTGTAGGCTGCTAATCTCAGATCTAAATATGTAAGTTTTATATTTGGAGGTGTAAAATGTTGTTGTTTCTGGTCGTAACACTTTTCTTTGGAAAAGCTCCATGAAGTAGCCTAATTTTGCTTTTAAATACACTTGTTTTAATTTCAGTTTTCAGTCTAACTGCAAGAATCTTTAAACTGCACAGAATCTTAGGATTAACACTGATTGATTGATGCCTGCCATTAAAACAAGCTATTTTAACTGGGTGCTAGTTTTCCACACATTTTCTAGTTATTTAATAGTCACAGCATTCATTGTGATCTTTTTTTTTTAGCAGATTAAACACACTTAAAGAGGACTTTCCTCTCCACACCGTCACCACATGCTCGCTCAGAATGAGACATTGCTCCAAAGTCAAACAGTTGGTGCAATCAAATAGGCTTCCTCGAATAACCTTTTGCCACTTGGTGTTATAAATTGAATTTAATTGTGTTGTTCTTATTGCTACGAAAGTATTTATTTGAATTTTTAAATGTTTCTACACATACGAATGGGATGTGTCTTGCTATGTGAATTCAAGACATTTGTTACATACCCATTACATTTTAGATGTTTATTTTTGGTGGAACATTGTAGAAAAGTGAACATATCTTCTTTTAGCTCAACCTAAATTTAAAAAATATTCTACAACCTTCTAGTTTAATTTCATCCACCGTGTCCAATGGTGCTCGATCCCTTATATTATTTCGCTTTGGGTCACACCCGCCCTGTTCCTATTGCAGAATTGAATGTCCCAGCCAGCCAGTGGGCCGGATCCCTGCGGTACTTTTTTTTTTCCTGCCACCGTCTGTACTCCTCCTCCCTACCTCTGCTTTCCTCCTCCTCCCTCATTTTCCCAAATCCCTTCTCTCTCTCTCTTTCTCTGTGCCAGGTTCCAAAAGGCTGCATTCATACGCAGAGAAATGAGAGAGAGGAAAACAGTTAAGAGTTAAAGATTTTTAGT
The DNA here is from genome assembly GCF_003331165.1 of Xiphophorus hellerii. NCBI lineage: Eukaryota > Metazoa > Chordata > Actinopteri > Cyprinodontiformes > Poeciliidae > Xiphophorus > Xiphophorus hellerii. The sequence goes on from NC_045680.1 coordinate 14,826,074, forward strand.
AGGAAAGAGCGCTTTGCTGAGAAGGTTAACTGAGTAACAGGAGCTAATAGAAGGCTGCTGGGACATGTGGAGGGAGGGCATGAGTTTAGGAATGGAAAGTGGAGTATTACATGACTGCCTGTGTTCCTCTTTCTATGTGCCCAGGGAGCTGTGATCGGCATAGATGACGAGGACGACAGCACATTCACCATCACTGTGGACCAGAAGACTTTCCACTTTCAAGGTGAGGTGTCCTCTCCCCCTCGCCTTCGAGCCGCCTTCTCTGCCTCGCTCTCCGAGATCTTTCTGGCATCCATCTGTGCTTTTCATTTAGTCCCTCTCTCTCTCTTTCTCTCTCTCTTTTTCCTCTTTCCCTCCCCACCTTCTAAAGACTTGGATTGGATTGCTCTAAAGCCAGGAAACGCGTGAACGCACAGGCATCTATACTGAGTCGAAGCGGGTTGCATTTTGTCTGAGCAATTTCCTCCTTTTCTAAATAGCCGTCTAGGTCAGACTGGCATATCTTTGTAGATGAACAGGATCTTTTGAGCAAGTAAATCCTTTTTCCTTTTCTCCGGCTCTGTCGACCGTGAAGGAAGACTGCTGCTCATGTGTCTCTACAGCTGAGCCTGTGGGAATAACGAGGGAATAGTGCTGAGCCTGGAGCTGAGCTCAGGTCTCTCCTGGCTGCTGCTGATGCTGCTGCTCACTGTTTTCTGCACCACCGCTGCTGCTGCTCACTTTTGAACAACCATTCACCCCAAAGGAAAGGAACCAGCCCCTGCTGTTCCGTCAATCTTTCCCTTCTTTTTTTTTTTTTTTTGAGGCTGTCCAGTCCAGCACACTGCAGACACTCCGTTTTCTTTTCTTGTTTTTCAAACCCTAACGCTTTGTCAGGTCTTTAACTAAGTTCCTCTTAGTTTCCTTCATCACTGCCCTTCCATTTGTCCATCTGTATACATTTTGCCATCACCTTCACACCAGCACCCTGTTTTCACTTCCCTTCTGAGGGTCCATGGGCCCCCGTCTCCCTCACCTCCTCCATGCCCTGTCCCATGTCTGTGTTCCGAAGCTGTATGCTGTGGTTCTACAAACGCAAGGGTAAGAAGGAAAGCGTGCACGTCTCATGGTCTGAATGCATGCCAGCGGCGGGGGACGAGGACAGTGAGGAGGCGTTGTTTGTTTGTCTTCTGGGATGGAGAGTCAGGGTGGAGCGCAGAGTTCTGTTGCTCTTGGGTGTTTTGGTCTGTGTCCCAGGCTGAAGGACGATTTAGAGCACAGCGAAGCAGGCTGTTTAAGTTGGTTGTGAAGGCAGACAGAAACAGACCAGGTTAATTTAGGACAGGATAACTTGGATTACTGATGCCTGTTAGCTGTGCTAAACAATGTTCTTGCAAATTGCATGCATATTATGAGACTTGAGGATTCATCTTAAGGTGGAAGTAGCACAAATATTGTCATTCTAGAAGTTTTTGCTTTTGTGCTGTAGTCATTCTGAGATGCGGTTCTGTGTAATTTAAGCGAATGTTGTGAGTTTTGAAAATTTGCCTCATCATTCTCAATATGGTCTTGTTTTAGTTTGGTGCTCAGATCACAATGAAAGTACAGCAGTTGTTTTATACCGAGGCACTTCTTCAGTAATGCATCAAGCGGTCTTCAACCGCCTGATGCTGATTTCTGTTTTTTTAATTTTTTTTTATTGATGTCTTCCTTGCAGACTGTAGTTTTAGTCTATTTGTTCAAATATATTGAAAGTTGTATCAGACTGTTAAAGTAAGAGTAACTAAAAACAAAACTCTGCTGCAAGATAGAGGAGTTTTAGCAGCAGCAGGAACAACAACTGAATAAAATAGTTGTTTTATTTTATTCTTTTAAGCTTATAAGCTTGATTGACCATTGGTAATACAGAGTTTGAAATGATGGCAGCCTGTTGGGGATTCATTATCCAAAATTCTGATGCGCTAATGGCGTTACTCGCTAAAAAATAGTACTTGGAAACCCTTTAAAAACATAATCATCTGTTCATGACTTTGTTTCACTAAAATAGATCTTGCATCTCGGTATGTTCTTAAGTCTTGTGGATAAACTTGGTGTAACTTCATTTTAGCAAATGATAAGAAACATTTACAAAACAATTCTGTTATCAGGGCATTTTGTTAAAAGCTGGAAAACCTTGTTTTGAATCAACGTTTAACTTAAACCCCCAATTAAAAAAAGTTTTAAGCAGCAGCTTTTTAAAAGCAAAACAAATGTGACAACTGGACCGAGTTAACTCTGTATTAGCAGATGTTTCAATTTTTAAAAAACCCTGAAGTTTAGGTTCTCTGATTACAGCATTCTTACAAAGGACTGCAACATATCCTATCCAATCTGTGTAAACATTTTAATTCAAACTTTAAATCTTAAAAACAAAACCATAACAGCCTGAAAAGAAAATGACATGCATTTCCCTCTTGGATGTTTTCTAAGCTGTTTTCTGAGACAAAGTAATTTTGAATCCAACAGAAACTGAAGGGAGTACAAGATTTTTCAAGTTCATGGATCAAAGCATATGACCCTGAACTATCTGATTTTTTTTTTCCTTTCTATGCATAAAACATGCTGGTTGTTAATGTGTTCATAGACAAAAAATGTTGACATTTCTAGCATTTGGACGCATTTAATAAAATAAAAATTCAGATATTCAGTATGTGACCTGCTGCCCAACAGTCAGAGCTGATAAAGGGAAAATTTACAGATTTCTGTCACTGACTGATAAGTTGGTGCAATATTACCACTATCAGAGTCTAAGCACTCAAGCGATCTCATTTCATGACTGTATCAACTTTGTAAACAGTATATCCTATGACATTCTGTTCATCATTTTGTCTGAAAAACAACGTAATGCCACCGTTGTAAATATCAGGCCTACTGATGATCATCTGGCCCATGTCCACTGGAAGATGAGCATGGAAAGTAGCTCTTAATGAATGTGGAACATGAGATTCTAGCTTGTACTGTATGGAGCAGTGCACAGGATGTTGAGCAGGAGCAGATTTCCCTGTTGACGTAAAGGAGTCTCAGTCATCTCATGTTATGCAGTCAGTCTCTTAGGATGGAAGCGCACTCTGGGTGTGTGTGTATATATATATATATATATATATATATATATATATATATATATATATATATATATATATATATTCTTCTATGCTATTATGTTTGGGCCGGTGCGTGGGCAAGGTGTTTTTAGATATTGACTGTGTGAGGAGGAGGACAGCAGCACTGCAGAGAGAACGAGGAAGATGGTTTAGAAAGAATCCAGACCTATAACAGAATTTCCTTTTCACATGCTGTTGTTCAACTCATTCTAACTGTAGCTTTTAAGTGTTAAGATTTATTTTTATCACATATGTATAATGTAAGCTGTAGTCTTTCACAAGGTAAAATATCTTTTAGAACCTGCAGGCCACTGTGCTGGCCAGTTCTTTCGCTATTTGGAGGATCATCCATAATTCATCAGGGCCGCTCCCCCAGCCGTGCATCATAGATGCCTGAAAGGCCTCTTCCCTCTTTGCACTTTGCTCACTTCGTCTTTTCTGTTGTACCTTACCATCGCTTGTCACTTCCTGTCATCATGTCCAGAGCATCAGACCAAGTTTAGACCTCCATCATGTCTTTCGCTTCTATTTGATTCACTCTTTTCAGTTTTCTAGTACCCTATCCAGTATGCAGATAGTCCTTATTTTAACCAGATAAAAACCTCAGAGATCGACGATCTCTTTTTCAAGAGGGACGTTGCGAGAGAAAACCACTGTTTACAGTGTCAGCATTTCATTCATCCAGCGACATACCACTTGATTTAAAAGCATAAAATTATAAAAATAAGACAAAGCAATTGACAAAACTCTTCAGTCTTTCAGTAGTGCTTTTAGTTCACCAAGCGATTTTATGTTTCTGTCAGATGTACTCATACACTTTGAACTCTCGCATTTTGTCAGATTAAAACTATAAACGACAACATATTTAATGTATGTTATAAATCAATGCATAATTATGAAATAATAAGAAAAAGATGAATGGTTTTTCAAACCTCTTACCTATAAAATCCTCAAATGTGTGGTTGAATTTGTATTCAGCCCCTCTACGTCAACACTGAGTCACATTTCACTACAACTGCATCAGAAAGTCCTATTGGATTTGTTTCTCCCAGTTTTGCACATCTACAAATGGAAATTTTTCCCCAGATATTTTTTTTTTTTTTACTTGTTTATTTTACAAAAAAAGCTCAAACTCTGTCAGATTAGATGGACTGAGTTGTGAACAGCAAATGAAGTTTTGCTACAGGTTATCAATTGGTTTTAGGTTATCTTGACTGAGAACAACAACTGGATATGCTGTCTTCTATGAGATCCCAGTGAAATAGATTAAGGTTTGTAATTGTAACGTGAAAGGTTCAAGGAATGTGAATAATTTGCACATTTCATTTTGAAATGTGTCCAAACTCCAGTAGAAAGAGAGGGTTTGAAACTGGGTCACATTTTGTCCGAACCTGGAAGAAGGAAAAAGAAACGTGTCGCACGACTCGCAGAACTCTTTTTGATTAAGGAGCTTCATGGAAAACAGTGCAGCATTTAAAAAGAAAACAAATATAATGAGAACCTCAGCCATTCACATTTATTTAAAGACTTTTTTTTTTTCAATAAGTCAGTCATTACTGATGCTGTTAACTGATGGGTCGGTTTGGATGAGTTTGTAAGAGCAGGAGCTTGTCTTGGATGACATTGCCCTTTGCAGAATTTATACCGTGGAACTTATAATTACTTCAATATCAGAGAAACTTTTTAGCATTCACAGATCTTAATTAAACACCATCTGAATATAAACCCCATATCGACAACAGCAGGAGTTCCTCCTCTGTATACCACAGGTATACCAAAATAGACAAATGTACCACTATAGAGCTGTGGTATACTTGGTTTTGCCTAAGAACAAAAACTGCTTAAAACTCTTAATTTAATTCATTTATTCCAATATTTAGCCAAAGACCGCTATAAGCACATCAGTGATTTAAAATCTTATGCTGTCGAAGTAGAGCTTTGAACGATTTTAAACTAACATGGTTAAATTTTAACTTTGGAAAAAAATCAACCATGTTGATGTTTGGCATCGTCTTCTTCGCGACGCATCATATGTTCCTGCTGAAGAAAAACATGCAGCTTCCCTCCTAGCGGGAGTCTTTTGTTAAGGTAAATATCTATTTTGGAAACTTGTTGTTACAAGTTTGCAGCACAAATCCATGTCACCAATAAACATCAGTGCAACCGCTACTGTAAGACATGCATTATTGTTGCATTAAACTGTGAATATGTAAAGTACCAGTAGTTTTTTGTATGATGTGTGTCAAACCACTATGAGGTTTATCTGTTTGATGTAAACAGTCTTTTCTTCAAGTGTTGAATTTGTAAATTTGGTGTAATGCCCTATCCGTCGTCTAGATCATGCCTGTGTGTTTGGCTAGTTAAGGTGAGATGAGTTGCATTCTGTGACAAGTGACATTAAACTCCTACCCTTTTAAGATGTGTTTTTGTGTCTGTGCAGTATCTGTTCCTCATTCTGCTTATTGAAGTGGGATCTACTCTTAAGGGCATATTGAAGCTAAGCTCTGAGAATGAGAGCTTGATTTACTGCAGCATTCAGGTTTTATAGAGTATTCTTAGTTTCTCCTGCAGTTTTGCAGTATTTTATGTTGCGTTTTAATTCATCTTGTATAATTTAGACAAGATTTTAGTGTTTTACTGTCATTTTTAGGCAACTGTGACTGAAAACACAGTAGCTTCTCATGTTTTGTACAGTTTTTCTTCTTTGTGTTCTTCTGAAAGCCTCACTGTACTTGTCTTTATCAGAGGGGCATCAGAGCCCAGAGTAATTGGGTTTACTCTGCACACAGTCCTCTGTTATGGCACTACTGCAGCTGGGCCTTAAGACCGCCTTACATACTTGCAGATTTAAAGCTTCACCTTAAAGCGCTGGTGTCTTGCCGAGGCAAAAATACTAAACTTGGTGACTTTAGATTTTTTTTTCTGCTCATATAATACCTGAATGTTATTACAAAGGACAAGAATGAAAACGCACATCATTTAATTTCTTTTTTACCTTTGTGTGACCTACATCTGTTGACTAACGTTCACCAGGCTATTGGATAGTTGGGTCAAAGTTATAAATCTTTGGCTAAATCAGGTAAATGTTTAAATGACCCGTAATCTATTTGAATAAGTAACTCTTCAGGTACCCGGGGGTGCTTCTCGTGTTGCTGTCGTTTCTGACGACAGCAAACATGTAGGTGGTTGCAGTTAGCTACTTAGAGCATCAGTGCAAACGCCTACCTCTGAAAGTAATTTGTAGAATGGATGTAAAACACAAACTAGATCATTTCCTGGAGCTTGGGTCTTTGTTTTTCTTGAATGGCAGTGCCACTGTCTCGTCTTTGCCATGAATAGCAGCTAAACAACGTTAGCTTCCCTAATCTGCTTCTTTGGTGAGTCTGTTTGGCAAAGGGGGAAAGTGAGAGGCCACTGAGGCAGTGTCTAAGTGGATTGGAGTGAGCCTCAGCTGCCTTTTAATGTCTTTAAAAGCTTTTCAGCAATAGCATGGCTCAGCCTCCATGCTTGCACAGTCATTCATCTGTTGTAGTCTTGCTTTCATTTGAGTGAAAAGTGACCTGTACGCAGTTATCCAGCCAGTGTTAGGGGCAGATTACAGCTTTCGAGTTGAGGTTTTATTATATTGGACAACCTCCTGCTTGTGGAAAAGCCTGATAAAAGCTGCCTTGGAAGTTTTACAAATATATGAAAGAAACATGTAAGATATGTCCTGTTTAATAAAAAGTCCTGAGAACATTGACATGCATGAAAAATGGACAAAACGGACACCACAAGTAGCCAGGAAGGGTGTGCAGTGAGCCCTGCATGTACCACAGCTTCCACAGAATCCCTGTTTAATGTCACCCGTAGCCTGTTTGGTTTCTGCTCAGAAGCTGCAGCCTATCCATGCAAACAAAGGATATATGTTAGAAATCAACACGGAGATTAGGTTGACTTTAGGCCTTTCCGTGGAATTTATTGCCATTTACATGCGTCACCAGAATAACTTTTTGCTATATCAAAAAGTTACTTTTACTACTTTATTTCGGTTCAGAAAGTGACGCTCATGTTTTATTTTGGGATTGGACGTTCTTCTGCAGTAAGAGCTAGAAAATGCAAAGCAGATCTTGTAAATGGCAGCTATAGTTTCTTTTCATTTCAGTGTTCCCCAGTGTTCATATCATCTCAGTGTTGTGTCATTCCTGTTTGACTCAAACACAGCTTCTGATCTGACCATCTTTATGGAAAATATGGCTCACAGGGTGTGTTTCTGTACACTTTTCCCCTCAGCTCGAGATGCAGACGAACGTGAGAAGTGGATCCACGCCTTAGAGGGAACCATCCTACGTCACACCCTCCAGCTCCGGGTATGTAGCAAACCACCTTGTTTGTATGCATATGGCTGTGTGCTGACAAGCAAAATCAACACTGGTGTGGGGATCCTTGATGTTCACTTGCCTGTCAGCACTAGTGTGTGCAGTTTGAAGGAACTGAAGCTGGAGGATGAACGTAAATGTGAGTTCTAGATATCAGTCTGTTCTTTTTTTTATATTTACTTTGGGCTACATACAGTTTATGGTTGTAATGTCATAAACATTTACTACCACCACAAAATGTGTTTAAAATGCATATCAAGGGAAAAAGGTTCTCTTGGCAAGACCTTGTTATCTTGCATCACTCGTGGTGAATTTGACAAGATGTCTAATGATCATGCATGCAATGTCCAAAATCAATGAAAAAATCAGTTTTTAATTCCTTAATTCAATATTTTTGCAATGCCTAACAGCTTCTATTAACTTTGCCTCGTTAAGGATGAACCTGTTTGGAGCAGGCAGTTCCATGATCCGGTTACCTTGATCCTGCAACTGGATCAAGGCAGGATCAGTTGCCGCAGAGTCTCGCCCACTAAATTGTGACACTTGTTGCTAATCGGAGCACTGCTGGGTTTGTTGGGAACTATTATGTGCAAAAAGGTGTTTCATTTCTTGTCACTTTAACCCTGAACCATTAAAAATAGATTGAGTCATTCCTACACACAAGGTTCTGCAGATACATTGTTGGAGCTCATACATTGCAGATTGTGCAAAACACAATCTTTTGCACAATCTGCAAAGATCGAAGTGTCGGTATGAGTTGCTAAAGCTGCTTATAGAAAATCTTTTTTAAAACTTTTTTCCTTAATCATTCTGGAAAAGTAGACAATATAGCTGCACAGATGTTGTCTTGAGAGTTTTTGAGATTTAATTGTGCTTTGGCAAAAAGAAAATATTTCACTACAGCAGACCTTAATCCTTATAATGCTTGAAAGCAGTTGCAACTGAAGCCAAAAACCTAATGGAAAGAACTCGTCCTATAAACTGACACCAGAAGCAGCTTTTTTTTTTGTAACGTTAACTATTAAATATGCTTTCAAAATGATGGGAGAGAGGCAGCACGATGTTAAATTTTGGTGCCAAACCACTTGCAAACGCAGTGAAATAGTATAAATTAATATGAAAATAAGAGGAAATGTTATCTATCAACATTTCACTACCTTAACAGACAGAAAAAAGTAAATCTGCAACCTTTTTCATAGATAAAATTGTTTTGAACTAATGTATGTTTTCTTATCTGTCCCAAAACAGCAGATTCAAACAGGAAAATTGTCATAGCAAATAGATTTTATGAAAGAAGGATTAAAAAGAATATTTTAGGTCAAAATCACAAATAAAGCATCGCCACATTTACTGTGTAATTCATTAAAACTTTTAAAGTAACGCGCTCTCTCCTCATGGTCTTACGCTGCAAAGTAACCAAAGTTATTCCATGGCAAAATGCAACATAATGCAAGTAATACTATAAATGACTGAAAAGTAGAATAATGTCACACCTCTAATTTTGCACGTCTTTACTGGGGCTATGGGGGGAGGGATGGTTGGGATTGTAATGATGTCATTGGACCAATCAGAGCTGCACAGTCCCACTGTGTGCTTTCTATTTCCAAAGAAATGCTTGGATGAAGTACCTATATTGCTGGCTCTAATATCTCATCTCGTGATGTGCATCCAAATTTTTACTGCTCTTTGTTGTATAATATGATCCAGTTAAATTTAGTATGGGTAAGCTGAACCTTGAACTAGTTGCTGTGAGGTTTTGAGTTTTTTGGGGGGTTTTTTTGTAGCTGAACAGAAAGCCAAGAGGTTTTGAAAAGTTTGTTATATAGCGGCATCATGAAGGATGGTGTTAAGGCAGAACATGTTAAGCACTACATCATCTTTCTTTGTTAGTTTATTTTAGAGTCCGGTTTATATCTGACCCTATGCCTGCCTTGTTTTGTCTTCACTTGTGTGTTTTTTTTTGTTATTGGCTAGGCTGGTGTTATATTCTGCATCTTTACTTTTTCTCTTTTTTAAGCTACCTCTCAGCTGTTCTCATTTAATTTAATCCATCCAGGAGTCTTCCCTCCATCCTCTGACTATATTCAGTTCTTCCAGCTCAATTTCTCTTCTTTTTTTATGCTTACAATCAACCTTGTCATTTGCCCTTTCCCTTACCTCCTCTGTCTGCTACTCTCCCTTCTCCCTTCACAGCAAATCTCTCTGATGTGCTACGTATGTCTGCTCGTTTACCGTACATGCACATACACAAACACACACGTACGTGCATTTACGCGAGTTGCTGTCGTATGATCATGTGGCCGGCGCTAACCAATCCCTGATCTGGTTGCTTGATCAACGGCACATCTGCCTCTGCTGCAGCAGCCAATTAGAGTTTCTCTTAGTGCTTGTGTGCTGTGTGGTTTTCCTTCTGCCTGTGAGAGAGGAAGTGTGCCCTTCCTGGCAGGGGAGGGTCTTGGATTAACTCAGCTCTGTCTGCCTCATACCAAATAGTCAGCTGATACCTGCTGCTGAAGAGTATTTCGTATCCAGACTGGCTGCACTCTCTCGAAGAGAAGGAGGGTCTTTGTTTCTGGGTCTGAGAGGAGGAGGGAGACATAATGCTAACTTCACTAGAGGTCCCGGTTTGTCGCTGTGGGGGGAAAAAAAGCTCATAACGGAGAAGGAGAAGGTGGAGGGGGAAAAAGGCTTGTCAGGCTAAATGGCCTGAGAGATGCACAAGCTTTGATGCAGCATGTTCATTGGAGCGAGGCGCCCTGTAAGTAAAACACACACACACAAACAAAAACAACACGCAACTCGATCATCTGCCGCGCGCCGCTGGGACAGCAGCGTTTTAAAGTGGGTCACACAGTGTGGAAAGATAAATACATAGTGAGGAGAGGTGGGGGGGGATTGAGCTGTGGAGGCAGGGTTGTTTTCTAAAGCCAGATTGGGTGGATGATTATAAGTGTGTGTCCTTGCTTTGAAAGTTTCCCTCTGTGGGACAGAAATGAGGAGCCTGGCTGGTGGGAATGAGTGGGAGTGGAGGTGCAGACGTCTGGGAATATTTCTGGAACAGTGAAGGAGTGACGTGGCCTTTCAGTGGCTGTTTATAAACCAACCACCTGCAACTGACTTTCTGTTCCTGAACTTATCAGCTCTGTCTGTAAAATACAACTTCCCTCCCCCTGCCTGCCGTCGTGCATGTTGACAAAACAAAAGGTTTAGTTTGCTACATAATAATAGTGGTCTATGTTTATCACGGTGTTTAACCTCAGAAGTTTAAACTTCCTGACCTATATAGGTTTGCTTTTATGTTTACATCCGAGGTCAGCACCCTTTCCAGTCTAAAGAGACATTTTAACTTTCTAAAGAAAATGTTCTGAACTCCAAAACCTTTGGAAACCATCATAAATAAAAAAATAAATGGGTTTGTACTTCTGTTAGAGAATCTCAAATTCATTTCTTCTTTTAGGTTCTGAAAATAAGAAAAAGTATTCTTTAGACAAAAACAGAAGGAATAAATTTTTGAAATAGAAAGTTGTATAGTTCGGGAAAATTAAAAGGAGAAAATTATGTAGTTTGTTGCTTAATGTTCAAATGAACGACTTCGCAATAAAATAAACTATATCAAACTATGTTTTTGTTACTCTATAAAGATACAGCATCAACACACACAAAATAATTATAAAACTGGGAATGTTCTGTTGTTCTATACATTTCAAGGTACAACATTTAGAGCCAGTACTGATTTCTGTTGAAAGCATTACTTTACATCGGAGGGTTTTTTTCTTCTTCCACAGAAATAAGTGTGCTGAAATTAATGTTCTAAGTTTGTTGTGTGACATGATTCTCGTGAATCATGTCACACAACATGACATGATTCATGTCATGTTGACAAACTGAAGTTGGTTTCAAATTCAGTCATCATGCATTACTGGAAGGATTCTCCTGAATCATGTCACACAGGATGAGTTTATTTCAAGGCTTTTCCCACATTTTTGCCAGGGGTGCCAACAGAATTGTCCATGTAGTATCTGTATTAGTTTAAGTTGTGTTCATGGCTTTATTTAGATATTATACCAACACACCTAGAATCACCATTTTGTAATTCATTCTAGGTCACTTTAGTTCACTGCCTGCGCTTGTTTGATCACCTGAGATCATTTTTGCACGGTTGTGTATTGATCCCTGCCTTGTTGGTTTCAAATTCAGTCATCATGCATTACTGGAAGGATTTTTGACTCATTGTCATTCTTTAATGTAATATTTAGATTTTTTTCTCAGGTCCTCCAGCAGGCGGTTTGTTTTCTTATTTTGTAAGCAAACTGAACTAGCAAAACATGCACCTTTGATCCTTTCAGGAAGGTTGTCATGAAAAGTGCATGCTTCAGGGCTGCAGAACGGACTTTGCTCTCTGTAAAGCTAACAAGTTTAAACCTAAGCAGTTATCAGGCCTGGACAGATGTTAATGTTTTGCTCCGGTTTAATGGCTTTTCTTCATGTTCCCATGAAATCCCAGACTGTAGGAAGAGGAGATAGCAGGAGTATGCGACGCAGCAAACCCAAGGCGATGACGGCTGCTCTCTCAATGGTTTGATAAGAGCTTGACTTCCTAAGGAGATTTAAGATCCAGTTGATTCCCATTTACTCTGAGACTGGTCTGCTCTGGAATTGTCTTTCTTTTTCATACCAAACAGACTGCTGTTGCAGTAAATTGCTCTGACACAGGCCTTAGTCATCACCGGGGTTGCCTGATGTACAGGGGTTATTGTTATCACTGCTACTAAATCTGGGTGTTCAGCCTCTGTAGCTTTATGCCAAGCGGATCTTCTTCCTTGTACTTTTATTTGTCAGATTTTTTCATGTCCCCAGTGCTTGGGTGAGCTTGGACAGATAGAAAGTCATGTGTGGTCCTCTGTTTTGCCTGTAGTTCAGTAATTGCCTTTTAATGGATCTTATGTAATGAAATGTTCTCTGTGTGCGTGCATACGTGAAGGCTAGAGGCTATTAAGGGAAACTAATTAACAAACAATAAATTTGAGTGCACCTCAGCCCATTTGTGCTCTGTGGCTCGGCTCTGCAGCTGTGTCTGTCTTGATTTTTAGTTTTGTTGAAGCCTGACAAATGTGGGCTGTCACATATGTTGGTTATTCACGCAGGCTCGCCTTTTGACAATATTCCTGGTATTGTATTTCAGGTAGTACAGTACATTGCTGGAAGATTCCCCTGAACTGTTGATGTTTCCACCGTTTTCTGCTCTCGTTTACAAAACCCGTCTGGTCATGAGATGATGGAGTCGGGCCATTATTTCATGAAAGGACAGCTCTTGGTTATTGATCCAGGCTGCACATTTTGCTTTGAATATGCAAAACTAGCAGGGCTTTTACCACAAGTCTCATAGAGTTTGCATTAATTGTTGGCTTTGTTTGTTTTCCTGTCTGCAGGAGGCTGAGACGGGAATCGTTCCGAGTGTGCAAGACTTCGACAAGAAGCTAGCTGAAGCTGACGCCTACCTACAGATCCTAATCGACCAGTTGAAGGTAAGATGGAGCGTCCGAGCTGGAAGGTCTTATTTTTGGCAGAGATGTGACAATCTATCTTGAACTTTATATATCAGACTGAGAAATCAATATGTCCCATTTTATAGATTTTTGATCCAGTTAGAATATCTTTGACCATCTAAAGTATCCTGAATGATCACATTGTTCCATAAGTAAAGCAAAGCTTTATTCTGTAATTTGTTCACACCTTTTATGAACTCTTTCTCATTTTTAAAGCAGAGATTTTATAAAACAGAGTTGTGGTGACACGATGACAAGGCAGAAAGTAGTGCAGCTGTACAATCTCTCCTCCGCTTGTTCAGTGTTTTTATTAAGACCCTTTGTCTTTATAAAAACACTTCACGGCTCCTTTGTGTCAGTGACCACATTATCTAAAGTCATCTGCAGGCTGCAGATACTCTGTGATCCTTCTGAATACTCTGTTGACTGGAAACATCTCTGCTCATATCTCATCTGTCCCCTTTTCCACCTTTTCATCTCTTGTTCTCAAACAGCTGTTTGATGAGAAGATCAAGGACTGCAAAGAGGATGAATCGCGCAGAGTGAGTACCAGCAGTGCTCTGTCTCAGACCTCTGCTCCTGTGTTTTCTCTTTTAATAGACCCCTGATGAATTACTTAATGCAATTTAGAGGCTGTTACACCTGTGCAGATGAGCTCTGGTCTCCTCTGTTGCAGGTTGTTTGGTAGCTTTGATAAAAAATGATTAATAAAATGTTATATTATGACCCATTTGCACTGACAATTTGATTGTAGAATAACTTTCAACAACCAGATATTATTTGGTGAAAGATTATCTGGAAGGCCTCTGATCACTGTGTTTAAATTGCAAGCATGTAGATAAATATTCAATTAGCTTATTCATGTCAAATACAGTTGACATATCGTCTGACCTGCCACGTTTCTCTACATCATTTGATGCAGAAAAAGTTAGTCTTTGACATATTGAATAATGTATTTTGAAGCTCTGTAATAGTTTTTTAAAATTTGTTGCTGTATTTCTAGAGATAAGCAAACAGCTTAAGAGCTTTTATTTCTTTCTGATTTTTGTTTCCTCAGAGAAACCTGGTAAACATGTACAAAAAACCTTACATGTTTTATATACTCTTGCAGTGGAAAAATCTCATTCTAAAAATGTCAACAGTGAGCGTCACAATGTTCTTAGTTGATGTTTGTTACCTCTGTTACATCGTCTTCACTATGTGTGGTGTTGAGATAAAACTAGTTTCTCATCCAGCCTCGTCTGTGATTAATTGTTATAAATTTCAAATTATTTCAGTAGCCATAGGCAAAATTAAGGGAACAGATTTTCTCTTGTAACCGTTCCCATACATTCAAACATCAGTACACATCCGTGTCACTAGAATGACTTTCCTGTTTTAGGGCTGCTCTGATTCATATTCATACATTTGGGAAACAAGAAGTTATGCATTATAAATTAAGTTTCTTTGCACTTTTTTTTCACTAAATAAATATGCTCAAACATATTTTATTGTGAGATTTATGCTACTTCAGTAAAATATTGCGATACATCTTTACCAGGGATGACTTCTAGCCACAATAAAGTTTTGAAAAATGCAGAATTACGTCTAATCTTTATCACTTCAAGTTCGTTCAAAAAGGGAAGGAACATACTGTATTTCTTTTACTTTAAATAAAAAGAAGAGCTGCAAGTATATCAGACGACAATACCACAAATAAAAATAAACAGCAAATGAGAAGTGTTGGTCACAGTTTTTTGTATTTCACAAATTAATATACTATTATGATTGTGACAGTCAGTGACTGTTGTCAAGACAGTTTTTACCATATCTGTTTGTCTGTTTAAATTTTCACTTTTATGATCTAAAATTTTAAAGTTTCGCTTTCTGACCTAAACAACATAGAAATCTCAGGGCAAATGGCTGCCATTTTGTTTGAGTTTATCCTGTTTTATTACATGCTTTTTCCTAAAATGTTATGAGTTCTGGGAAATGGTATTTAAAGTTGGAAGCTGTTCTAAGGAACCTCTCTTGTTGGAACCTTTATGATAATATTCTGTTTGTGGTTTTGATGGGGGTTCCAGATGTTTACCACTATTTTCCACCTGAAAGCTGTGAATAAGTGACATCAGATCTATTTTTCTTGAAAATTATCTTGTTGAAGCAAACAAAAGAGTGGCTGCTGTTGGACGTATTTAAGCGTGGGATTTTTCTCCAAATGCTGCCTGATGCTGCCGTTTCAGGATGCATCAGCATTCCTTCTTTAAGAACCTTGTAAATCTAACGTTATGCTTTCTTCTTTCTTTTTTTTTGTTAGAAAATAGAAAATTTGAAGGAGACTACTTGTGTAAGTTAACTCGTACATATTTAGTTTTTTGTCTTTCCAAACTTCCTGTTAAGTTTGGAAGTCAGTTCCTTTCTAACGGATTTTTGCTTTTTCTCTCCTTCAGAGTATGGTAGAGTCCATCAAGCACTGTATTGTTCTGCTGCAAATTGCCAAGGTAAACCGCTTGACTGCATGTCTGAACACCTCTCTCTGTGGGCTGCCATGACATTGGTCTTTTTTGTAATCACTTTTCTTATGAAAGCACACGGATGTGTATGCTCTGTGTCCGGTCTGTAAGGTAGTTCCCCGCTCATAGTTGCTATCTGGGTCGGTGAATGACAAAGGGTGTGGCCCAGTGCTCGTTTCATCACATGTTCCTTTCAGCTGTATGAAAGGAAGTGGGGGGTTTACCGGTGTTTCATGCGGTCGATAGGTGTGACGACTTGTACTTTTGGAACTTGGAAAAATGGGACATTGCACGAAAGGTTTAAACATGTGATAAAACGATCACTGCAAACGACAATTTACTGAAGCTAAGATTCTCAGTCAGGATGCTTTTTGACTTGACTCTTGAACCTTTGTACCCAAAGCAGTCTAACACTGTCTTCTTAAAATTTTAAGGACCAAAGTAACGAACAACAACACGCAAACGGACTTATAGTAAGTTTCAACGTTTTCCTGTCCATGAAAAACAATTAAAGTCAGACGAAACTTCCGACTTTTTTTTCTGACATAATCTACCCTCTCTTTTAGCAAAGCTGATAAATCAGATCTTTAGAGCATGCCATCTAATTTGGACATAAGCTCTACCTTAAGCTCTTTCCCCTCATGTCTGCCGCTGCTATCTTCTTGATTAAAACTTTCCTGTTTTAATCTGAGTTTAATTCCTTTTAGCAATGGTTGGGAACTATCCTTCATCACAGCACAAAATATGCATGCATGTAACACTGAGGGGTTTTTTTTCATATGCATTACCAAAAATTCCATAATCATTGAATTGTTTTGCTTTTTGTCACAATAAATCCTCAAACTTTCATGTAAGTTACTGAGATTTTATATGAAAAACCGACACCAAGTAGTGTTTAATCAGGTCCTGGATTTTTATTTAACTCCCTTTACTCTGATTTTGGAAATATAGCTGTGTTCAACTAAGTGTAAGACTTGGTAGAGTTTTGTATATTATTTGCATAATTGTAAAGTGGAGCAACAGGGATCCAGGTTGGGTTTTCTAGCACGTTTTTACAGCTGATCATCTGACAAAATTTGCACCTGGTGCCACTGGATTTTATTTATTGCTGTTGTAGCTTTTCCTTCAATTTCTCAATAATGAGCTACATTTGTGTTGGCCTATATATACAATCTCAACAAAAAATACATTGAAGTTTGGGGCTTAAATTTGACAGAATGTGAAAAAGTTTCTAATTTTATGATCCTTTTACAAAACACTGTATGTTAGTGTATGTTAATGTGATGCATGCATGTTTTTTTTGTCATACCTGATCTGAGCGTGTTACACATCACTTCACCTTGAAATTAAAGCCAGCATCATCCAGCATTGATTGAGCCCGCTCACACTGCTTGCTTATTGAATTTCTGAGCACTAATAGCCAGTAAAGCCATCCAGAGAGCACTTTGCAGGCTCTGCAGGTGCACCGTGTTCACATTCTAGGCCATTCTAGGACTCGGGCATGTTTACTTACCACTATTCTCATTAGTTTTCCAAAGCAATCACTTTAGGCTTTTAGACTGATTTCTCAGTCTACACGCTCAGCTTCATGTCCAGCCTCCTGTTAGGATGAAGTAAGGCGGAGTAAAAATATAATCTGTCACAAATAATGTTGAATTATAAGCTAGATGTGAATGAAACCTTGCTTACCTGACCATGTATAGACTATGTGGCTTATTGCACCGTTAAAGCAGACCTCAAAGACTACAACCACAGTGCTTTCAATGGGGAACTCCGAAAAGTGGATATTTTCCACTCTAGCTCACAGCTCACTTTCTATAGTACATTTGTAAGAAATGGAAACTTTTTTCTATTCTTAGTTAGGTATCATATCGTATAAGGTGAAGTACCATGGAAAAGGGAGGGCAGAGAAAAGGAGAATCATCCAGTGGAAGAGACATGAAGGTGAGGGAAGCAGAAAATCAATCTGAAAGCTCTTTGAATGGTTTGGAAAATGCTAACAGTTTGTGCATAATAGTTTAACACAGAAAATGTCCACTATCTTCTCTCATTTGTGAATCCCACAGAGGCTGGACTGCTCGTACTGTGGGAGTCTGCTCTTACAGCAGATATAATCCCATAGTCATTAAGTAAAGTATTATGTGATATAAATAGCACAGCCTAAGCTCCGTCTACCCCTAGATCTGCCCGTTTTATGTTTCCTAAGCTTCCTGCCTGAGATTTGTCTGCAGCTTTTTCACCACTAGAAGTATGCCACGTTGTCTGTGTTTTTATAAAGTGGAGAAAACAATTAATGCATTGCAGCTTGAAACACTAACAGCATGTTTGATGGTCCACGTTGTTCTTACACTGTAGGAAATATGCTATAAATTTAAGAGATTCTTTAAACTAAAAGGAGAAACAGTAGATTGTATTTAGCCATCAACATCATCTAGTTGGTTTAACTAGAGCTGCTAGCTGTGCTGATATTACACTCGCATCCAAAAAAAATTAATTATGTCATGGTTTATTTAGCTCTAACTCTACTTGAACTACACGTCTCCACCTGCTTTTGAGTCATCTCCCGCTTGCCGGAGCCAAAGATTGACCACCCATATCATGACAGGCTAATATTTCTTTGTTTGGCTATAATTAGTAGCCCTTGACTTACTTTTTTTTTTCTCAAAGGCATCAGGACAAAGGCGTGCAGAGTGGAGGACGAAGCATGAACTCAAATGTGTGGAGCTCTGATCACATTTTGAGATCCTGGAGTTCGAATTATTTTTATGTAAAAACAAACAGGCATATAATATTGAGATATCACATTATATTTTTCTCCTTCTCAGCTTTATCTGAGGCAAAATCAGTATGGACTCACCACATTTGTGGCAGTTATTCTTTCTGTAAATTTCAACAGAAGAAAAAGCTGTTTAATTTGCTATAGGTCAAGTTAAAGCAATAACCTCTCAGATTGTAATGACAAAAGGCCATTTTATTTGTGACCAAGAGCCCTGAGGGTGAGCTGTAGCTGAATCATGGGTCGATATGATCCTGTTTTCCTGTTTGGGTTTGTCAATGTTCCAGTCAGTGAGGATATTGGATGCATGGACTATGTTAAACTAAGAAGGACTTTTCAAAGTATTATGCATAGTACTGTAGAATAGGTGGAAAACATCTTTAACTTAATTAACCCTAAATTATAGTAGCAA
The DNA here is from genome assembly GCF_003331165.1 of Xiphophorus hellerii. Lineage (NCBI taxonomy): Eukaryota > Metazoa > Chordata > Actinopteri > Cyprinodontiformes > Poeciliidae > Xiphophorus > Xiphophorus hellerii. The sequence goes on from NC_045680.1 coordinate 14,844,777, forward strand.
AATCTAACATTGAAAATTTTGGACAAATCCAACCTTTAATTTGAGGATGATTGCTTACTGGATATATGGATGTAACAAAAATCTTTACTTAATTTATCAATTTTTTAAAGTTGATCGTGAGTTTCTAATGAATTATCAATTACGTTTTCCCTGTGGTATAAATATGACAAAACAGAAGAGTTCCTTGTCTCATTGTCAATTGCTACCAAACTGGATCAGAACCCATAATTACCGCACACAGTGAGCAGGATGGTAACATGTGCAAAATAAAACCTCCAAAACTCAGCATCACCTTCAGAGTCAAACAGTTATTTGGGATTAGTAAGCATTTTCTCTCTTACCATCAAAAACGTAAACGCTTGAATTTTGCCCAATTCTTCTTGGGCTTTAAATGGAGTTGTTTAAATTACACAGTTTGAGCTTTTCAGCTACAAAGAAAAAAAGCACATCGCCCCTTCTATCAAGGAAAGTGAAGGATCCGTGTTGCTGTGGGCCTGTTTCTCTCTAAAAGGCCTTGGAAACTCTTAGTGTATCACTGTATGAAATCTTTGGAATACTGGGACACTTTAAATACCAATCTGATGAATTCTGCCATTATATGGTAATGATCCAAGACATGACCAAATCAACACAGAAGTGAAACAAAATCCACCTTTCATGATCATCTCAGTCCTCAGACCTGAATCCTCTAAGATGTGAGCTCAAGAGAGGAAAGCATAAAGTGAACTCATGACTCAGGATGATCTAGAGATATTAGGCAAAGGAATGGACAAAGTCCCACCCCCTGAATGCTCAATCCTTGTGAAATTTTATAGGAGACTAAAGTAATGATTTCCGAATAAACATTCAAACTTTTAAGTTTTAATTTTGTTAGATTTGTCATTGGAAGATTATGCTACTGCAGTAAACGTTGCACTTAGTTGCCTGCAATACATCTAACCTCTAGTCATCATGGCCGCATGATCTGAAACGTGTTGCTGATTTTTACAACAGGGAAATTATGAGATGGAGTATAAAATCTCTTTCTTTTTTTTTTTTTTACACTGGAGGCATCCTCGTTATTGTCCTGCTGGTTTCTATGTTGTCATGCAGCCAGGTTGGCTTCATATTGATTGCAGTAGTTAATCCCGTCATTCTCTCCAGTACATTGGGTGAAAGGGAATCGATCTCTCCGGATTAGATGGGGCGTTTCAGTGCAGCACTCTTGTTAATGCTTTGGTCTACCAATAATCTGATCTATAACCAGCTCACATGTTTTGTCCAGTCAATATTAAGACACACGTGGTAAAATAATGCCCAAGATGTTTAGCATTGTTTTAAACCATAAGCAGGCAGTGTTTGAGGTGCAGTCGCTCCAGCAGGTGTGTTTTGACCAGTCAGGCAGGTGTTTGTGTTGCTGAACTTGGGTTTTTATTCCCTTATTTTCGCAGAGCACCATCAACCCAGTGGATGGGATCTACCAGCCCCCCCTGGACCCTGTAGTCAACACCACAATGCCAACACAGACCACGCTACCTATAGGTACTCACACACAAGTCACACTCTGATAAGTGGTTTATATTGCATGATCAACTCAAAGATGATAATACTCCCCCTGTTGTTCAGTTTTTAACTAAGCTGCATGCAAAATACTTGGTTTTTTTGATTTTACAATAAAATCGGTGAGATGTAAACTTTCTTGAAACTTGAGTTTTTTTTCTGGTTTTATTGTATAAAATGCTCGGATGCGACAAAGTTTAACTGGAGGACTCTGACCTGGCTGTTAAAACTGCTGTGAAAACAAAAAGCGCAAAATATCAGCTGCCCCAAACGCAGCTGGCGTCTATGTCTGCAGCGTTTCTCGTAATGAGATGCTGGTTTTAATATCATCTGGCTTCCTTCTAGGGCGTCTGTTCAAACTCATTTGCTTTCTTTTTTGTTTTTCTGCAACAGACGCTTCTCAGGTGTGTAAATCAGACCAACGACCCTCCACGTTGCCTGTTGGTCCCGTGGTCACAGTGATGGGGAGTCTGCAGACCCCAACTCCCAACAGCACAGGTAGGTTTTCATTGTTTGCCTATTCTCACAGCAGAATTGATGCACAATATGTTATCAATTGTGTATCACTTGATAACATATCATTTGTTATGTTATGTAATTGATAGCATAACAATTATAACATAACAATTCCAGGTATACCTCCTGGTATAACCTGGAGTATACCAGGTTTTAGCATGGTATTCCTCAGTAGCAAACAACAAAAATGCTCAAAGTAATTCTGTATTTTATTGAGTCCAAAGTTAAGAACAACAGAATGAGAATTGCAGCAAGAGCAGTTTGTGCTCCTATCTCCTGCTTTCCCAAGTTGTGAAAATGAATACCATTACTAGCTTTAAACCTCAATAATCTTTTATTTTAACCTTTACACAATTTATAAAAATTCTGTTACCTTACATTATGACTATCAAATAAAGAGGTCATAATAGCCACATGCTAGCTCATATCCTGGTGACCTAAACTGCTGAATTAAAAATTTCTTTCTTGACTCTTTTTGGGATCATTTGGAATGTAATGCCTTTTACTGTAAAAAGAAATAATGCATTAAATAAATAGTGATGATAATACATATTTCTGTGTGTTGATTGGTTGAGGAAATTACTGTATTTGAGATGCAGTTGTCAGGTTTTTTTGGTCATGACTCTCAAGTGTACAAGTTTATTTTTTTATTTTTCTACATTAAAAATATAACCGAGATGGAGCATTGAAAACTCTTATCCATGTTTAAAGATTTAAAAAATGTTAAATCTCTCTAACAAAGGGGTTTTCACAGTAATAAAAGAAACGTAAACAGTGATGTCAACTTTTGGTTGACATCCCACCAAACTTTGAATTAATCATGTTTTTTATTTTTATTACATGGTTAAATTGCTTCAATTCCGACAGGTTATTTCTTTGGTGCTACAAATCAATAATTTTAATGTGTTTTTTACTAAATTTACTGAGTCTTTGAACATTCAAAATAACCAAAGCTCATCCAGACTTTTTCATTTTCAGATTTTAATTTTTAAACACCTGGATCCTCTGAGTGTTTGTTTCTTAGAGGATCCTACAGTGAGTTTATTTTAAAATATTTTCATGTAATGTGATTAAATCGTTGAACAAAATGAGAAGGAAACCACATGAGGAGAAAAACGGTTATTATTTATTGTTGCGCGCCATCGGCGGTGAACATTAGGTAAATTAACGAAGCCACGTCCAGAAGCAAAGTTTGCAGCCTGTGTGTCTCCTGTGCTGAGACAGCAGTATTAAAACGCTGTGCTGTGCATTAAGGATGCTCGCTCCATGCCTGACTGTGCAGTCATTATGCTCTGCAGAGGCAGCAGTCACTATGTTAATGCTTCTGTGCGCTGCTTGCTCCTCTTCCAGTTGATTTATCCATCATAAACAGAGCCGAGCCCTCCATCATACCAACTCTGATGTCCGCTTTGTGTTTTTGGTCCATCAGGGAGTGGCCCGTCCGGCCCCAGCAGCGGCGTCGCCTCGCCAACTCACATGCCCCTGCCCTCACACTCAGTGCCAGACTTCTCCTACTCCTCCAGCGAGGATGAGTTTTATGATGCTGATGAGTATTACCAGAGCAGCACTTCACCCAAACACTGCGCAGAGTGAGTGTTTTTGCATCTTCCACCACCCACTGTGGATTTATTTTGTGCATTGAAAGCAGGATAGTCATTTCAGGTGGGGAAATTTTGCTTAGTTTCCTTAAAAGTCCCACTGCATCACCAGCTTCAGTATGAACGGCTTCCTCTAAGATTGCCTCGGTACTTCAGCTTAATCACCTCATTCCTCCATCTTCTTTTTTTGTCCTCTGTCTCCTCGTCTTGCCCCCAGTCCCTCAGGGCCTCCTGCTGCCTCCACCGCCACTAACGAAGAAACATCGTTAAAACGGCCCACAACCACAGAGTCCCTCATCTCAAGCATGTCAAATGGCACCACAGATGCAGGTAACAGACAGATAGTAGTGAAAAGATATTTAAAAATACATTCAAAATGTTCATTAAGCTTATAGCTGAAGCGCCTGTTAAGTACTGGAGGGTTGTAGCAAATGTTGTTTTCAACGTGTCAAAAGTACAGGAGTAAAATAAAAATATTTTATACTGTTTGACCATTTTGACTTTTTCCCATTACAACCACAAACTTCAATTTATTTAGCTACTATTTTTATATAACAAATGATCATGAAGTAGTTTCTAATTGTGAAAGAACAGGAAAAACACATGATCATCAATTTTTCTTTTATGTTTTTTTTACTAACAAAAATCAGAAGTGTGGCAGACATATCCCAATGGACTGCCTGTATCTACTGACATGTCGGCCACCTTTTGCACTTCTGCTGGCTGAAGTTTTTGCTGATTCCTTTTTTACATAATGACTCAGGATCAGATTAGATGGCGAGTGCCTGAGAACATGATTTTAAAGTCTTTTTAGGCTTTTATTCCCAGATTGCCCCATGTTTAGCTCAATACATTTTCTAATAAGCTCTCGCTAGTCTCCTTCTTGCCTGGTCACTCAGTTTGTGAGGATGGACTGATGATCTATGAAGATGTTTGTTTGCATCCATGCTGTAATGGTATCCAGAAGTACTGATTAACCAATCACTTGAGATACAGTTATACTTGGGTGAATACTTTTTATAGGCACTGTATATAAGGAGATTTGCTAAACTCACTCAATAATAAGATAAAGGTAGATGACTGATGTTCCAGTCAACTAAGTGATCTGCTGCTGTTCTCAGACATGTTTGACAGCCATGACGACCGTGATGACGACGGTGAGGGAGAGTCTGTGGAAGAGCACAAGAGCGTAATCATGCATCTGCTCTCACAAGTCCGTTTAGGCATGGACCTTACTAAAGTAAGCACCAGATATTCTGCTGCTCCATCCTGAAGTTTTGTGCTGTAATATAAATGTTAAATGTATCTCGTCCCTGTTTCACTCTGTGCCAGGTGGTCCTGCCTACTTTCATCCTAGAGAGGAGATCCTTGTTGGAGATGTATGGAGACTTCTTTGCACATCCTGATTTATTTGTAAGGTGCGTACATCGTGACGACTCTTTCTGCAGAGGAACCATGATGCAGAACTTGTAACGGTCTTTTAACCTTATTGTTCTGCATGCCTGACTAGTATCGCCGACCAACCGGAGCCCAGAGAACGCATGGTTCAGGTGGTGAAGTGGTACCTGTCCGCTTTCCATGCAGGCAGGAAAGGCTCAGTGGCCAAAAAACCTTACAACCCGATCCTGGGTGAAGTCTTCTTCTGCCACTGGGATCTTCCAAATGAAAAAGAAGAAGCTTCTTCACCTGCGGTGAGAAAATCCTGACTTTATTTTAGAATTTAAAAAGGCCTTGCAGAAATATTTAAACTTTTTACAATTTTATCTACCAGGAAATTTAAAGTCTGTATTAGGATTTTATGAAATAATCCAACACAAAGTAATAGGTTAGTGTTTAATGTTCCTTCTGTCTGACTTGTGCTTTGTTGGACTTTTCCAGGAGACGGTATCAGATGGTCCAGTTCCCTGGTCTTCTCCCAGCAGTGTATGTTTTGTGGCAGAGCAGGTCTCTCACCACCCACCCAGTAAGTCACCAAGCATCCTCATCTCAGCATTCTCTGCTCAACCTTTCAGTGATTAAGATCCAGAAAACTGAGACATTTTGCCTAAAGCAGATTTTTGTCTGGCTAGTTTTTCGTTCACTTCACCATCGTCTTGTTCTTTTATTCTCCATGTAGTTTCTGCATTTTACGCGGAGTGTTTAAGTAAGAAGATCCAGTTCAACGCTCACATCTGGACGAAGTCAAAGTTTCTCGGCATGTCTATAGGTGTCCACAACATCGGTCAAGGTAAAGGAGACTCCTCCTCAAACACAACATGCTTGCACAGAATAATAATTATGTATTGATATTTATGTTCTGGTTGCTATCTAGGTTGTGTGTCATGTTTGGAGCATGATGAGCATTACATCCTCACCTTCCCTAATGGATATGGCAGGTATGTGCTGCACCATGCCCATGCCGTCTCTGGACGTTGGTTGCAGTGGACCTCTCTGATCATTAGACCGTCTCCGCAGGTCGATTCTGACAGTGCCGTGGGTGGAGCTGGGTGGAGAGTGCAACATATCCTGCTCCAAGTCAGGCTACAGCGCCAACATCGTGTTCCACACCAAACCTTTCTACGGCGGGAAGAAGCACAGGGTCACAGCAGAAATTTTGTAAGATGAATGATGAAGCTTTGTAACAACTTTCAAACTCATTTTTTCCAGGCGTATGGGTCTATATTTTAACATTTTTCTGCATCTTATTTTCTCCCAGTGCGCCAAATGACAAGAAATCTTTCTGCTCCATTGAAGGAGAATGGAACGGAGTGATGTATTCCAAGCTGGCAACTGGAGTGAGTTGTTGCTTCTTTTTTCCTTTTGCTCAGGAATATTATTGTTGATTTATGATATTTGCTTATAGCAACAAATCCCCTCCGTGCTCCTGGTGGAGGGGCCGGCAAACTTGCTCATCATGATTCTTTAACAAACTCTTATAGTAAAGCTCCTTTGCAGTTTTAGCCCTCCTGAATTTATTGAACTCAAATTCTTGTCAATTTGGAACAATCTCGATCTGGAAAAATTTCCTTTTTTTCTTGCTCTTTTTTTTAATTAAGTCTGGAAATAAAGGAGTTAAGAGTTTAGAAAATCTCTTTTTTTGTGGACTGAAGAGAATAGTGGCATTTATTTTAAAAAATTTAAAGTATATATTTGTACATAAACATGTAGCCATCTTTAGAAGACCACTTGTATTCAGGTGAGAAATTTGACAATTTCAAACAACTTGACACAGAAAATAAGAATTCATCACAATTGATGTTGCTGCTGATTTGTAACGTTTCCACCTCAGATAAAACCCAGGCAGCTTTGTATTTGTTACTTTTCTAATAAAATAAACTGTTACAACTTCTTTCCTAAACTAAAGACTTTATATTTATAAAACTGAATGCTAAAAGAATTACACCAGTTTCTGGCACAAAAAAAAGACAAAACATGGTTTCTCCTGCCAACAAATAAGCATTTATCCTGCCTTATCCCTCCATCACATTAAGTAACATCTAAATGTTTTCTATGATCCCAGGAGAACACGCCGTTCATAGACACTAAGAAAATTGGCATCATAAAGAAGAAAGTGAGAAAACTGGAGGACCAGCTTGAGTACGAGTCCCGGAGGTAAAATTGGCTGCAAATTTTAAGTGAACTATTTAAATATCTCTATCCAGACATGAGCATTTTTAACCCTGGTTTGTGCTCTAGACTATGGGGAGATGTGACCCTGAACCTGAAGCTTAAAGACATCGATGCAGCAACAGAAGCCAAACATCGTCTGGAGGAGAAGCAAAGAGCCGAGGCCAGAGAGAGGAAGGAGAAGGAGCGGCAGTGGGAAACTAGGGTGAGGCTTTCTGCCTTTGTTTCCATGGCTTCTTGCCACAAATCCACAGCTGTGGTCAAAACCTTTGATTTGATTAATTTATTTCAAACAGGACAGAGAAAACATGTGCATGCATAACCAAGAACGAAATAATTAGTTAACCACTACTTTTCTGTTTGAAACGGAGAAAAGAAGTGAACACTTATTTAATCCTACCTCTTATCTCAATTTGTAATTACAACCACATTATAATATTCATCTGCCTGTTCAATATACTGGGCTAAAGAGCCAACAAAATAAATTATATTACATAGACAAAATGGTAACAAACTCTCATAAGACAATAAAATCTATTGATAATAATAATGGTAATAATGACAATTGTAAGTAACAACCGGACATACTCAATCAGAATAATTACCAACTTTAATTACCCTGACACTTAGCAGAAATACAATCTGGATGTTTTACTGTCTGCACAACAGGAGGCGCTGTAGCGATCATCTTTACTCCTCTGGACAGTCCTTTTCCACTCGTTCTATACAAACATTGTACTTGGTAAAGAGAACTGGCTTCGTTTGATTTTAGCCTTCTGGACTCCAGGCCCACATCCAAAAGTCCAGAGCAGACACACACACCCTGTCTGCTGCCATTCCAGCCTAGCTTTGCCCTGGTGGCAACCCAGTGTCTTAGTTGAATCCATTTTATCACATAAAACCTCAAAGAAATATATTCAAATGTATGATTTGGATGTGAAAAACTTTAAGTTTTTTAATTCTTTTCCGAGCCAGCGACTATGCCGTTTTCTCTCAAAGTGATTGGTAAAAGTAAAATGTGATGTTTTAGTTGTACAGGAGATTTAAACTGTTGTAAAGTGTTTTTGTTAGAGTTGCCTTTTTAAGATGAGATCTTTATATAGCTGTTTAAAATAAATGATTTACCTCATGTTTTCTCCAGCTGTTCCATGAGGACGGGGAGTGCTGGGTCTACGATGAGCCGCTATTAAAGAGATTAGCCTCTCAAAGGCACTGAGAACGCCACGCCGCTCTGATGAACACAGAAGTGCAAAAAGAAATCTGCACAGACACAAGAGTCTTCATAAGAACTCTTTTGCAAAAAAAAAACACAACACTTCTTATTCAAGCCTTGGGATGACTGATTGAACCTGTACACTGCTTTGCATCTGACTGTATAAAAAATGGAAATGAATGAAAGCATCAAAGATGTAAACATGAGCTCTTCTCCTTACTTGGGCAATTTCCTCTTCGCTGGCCATTGATCCCATCCCTTTCTCTTCTCCCTTATGTGAAACTCGGCACCGCTGAGAGGGGACGCAGGAGTCGACCATCAGCTTTAGATCCACACTCTCGATGATCCAGAGGAGCACTTGTTTTCCAAAATACATGTTTTGTTTTTTTGTTTCATTATATAAGGGGGAGCAAGAGGTTTGTGATTGATGGCGTACAATTCAAGTGAAGCTTGATAAAATAACCGGCGCTCTACATCTCAGGGAATCTGACTGAGGAAAGAAAGCTGCTGCACCCTCCCAGAGTCTGACAGCCTTATAGCAGTGGAGCGGATCGATCCTAAAGCGGCGGGAGAGAATTTCTCTGCTTGCCTGCTACTAGTTCTAACTGATCTTTATATATAGATATACATATAAGGAAAATATATATTCTTTTTTATTTCCAATTTTTTTGTTCTGTTTTTTTCTGGCAATACTATAAAACTATTGGGGATATGAACTTGATGGCTTTCCGTCTTTCGGAGGCATTCCATTTTGCTTTTCATCGTTTTGTTTTCATGTCAGTGTGGCCAATTTTGGTTTTTTTGTATCTTTAGTGTTAACCAGAAGCAAAACATGAGCCATGGCATCTAAATCCACTGATTAGGAGAGGTGAGATATATATATTAAAGGAATATATGCAATTCAAAGTTTCAGTGCCAGTTATGCCAAAAAAGAAATATGAAGTTTAAAGAAAAAGAGAGTGGAGGGATTTTGAGCTGCACAGCAAACGGTTACCTGAAGGCATTCCTGAACAAAACGGATTGTTTACATGTTGTTCTTTCTCCATAGTGAGGATGTAAAGTCTCCCATTTGTCCTGCAGATCATCTTCTCATCTTAAAGTGAGCCAACAGATTAGACTCATCCGACTGGTTTCTGTTTAATATTTTTGTGTTTTTACATCCAGAACCACATGTTGGTCGATACTAAGCCTTTTGATCACTGACTCACTGCTGATTTTAATATTTAAAACTGAATTTGGGGGTAAAGAAAATCATCAGAACATGCCGAACAATGACAAAAACTATGCCTCTTATTAGTAGTTGAAGTGTTAATTATCAATTGATACAAAGACAAAAAAAAAAACTTGAAATGATCTAAAAACTTACTGCTGATTCTGAAATTTCAGTAACATCAACACAAATGAAAGGCCTTTGTAATTGTCCACCTGGTCTTAAGCTCAATTTGAAGCTTTGCTTGTCTTTTTTTCTCTTCATGTTTTTTGTATAAGTTGTTGAATAGAGGCCTTGCCTTTCATTTCAGTATTGCCTGATAGAAGCAATCAAAACAAATGTATTTCTTTTTTTAATTTCCTTCTCATCATAACCATTGATTGTATCTGACTCTCCTGATTATTGAAGCATTATATTAAATCTTTGAGAGTTATTTCCTGTCAGATTTGGTCTATTTATTTTTAGGTCACCTTCTTTCATAACTGCTGTAAAGTTGTTTTTTATATTTTTAGTATTGTGTATCAAACCTTCATAATAAGATGCACTTTCCTTCTCTTCTTTGTAGAATAAATTACAGCATAGGTCAACTACGGTAATAGGGCAATAATACAAATAGGAGTAGAAATAGGAACTGTTCAGGTTGAATGCTATAGCTGTTGCTGCAAAACCCAAAATTATTTATGTCCTTGGCAGATTTGAAGTTGTTTTTATACAACTGAAAAGATGTTTGATAGTAAATGAGAACAACATCGATCTAAAGATAATGAGACCATGCTTAAGAGGGATCATCTTGTCATTTTTTATGATGCCATTTACTTTGGTCTCAGTGGCTGAAAAACACCCACGGCCTTATGTTCCCACCACCATGCTTGACTGCAAGGATGCTGATCTGGGGCCTTTTGTATTTTAAATGAAGACCACCTCATTAATCAGCCAGACAGGTAAATCTTAGCTTCCACTGACTAAAAACCAGAAGTCGTCTTCTTGGCCCAGGAAAAATCTCTCTTAAGTCCAACCAGGTCTTCATGTTACTCGCTCAGAAAACTGGCATCTTCTGATGTCCATTGGCCTGGTTGGGGAAAAACTGCAATTTTTCTAAGGTGCTCTTGAAAACAAAGAAATATGTGTGCTTCCTTAGAGGCGTCTCTGCAGCATCACAAGAGTCACCTCCATCGGCTCTTCACAATTTACTGGTCTAATTTAAAGTGCTCCAATATATTAATGTTGGTGTCATTGTTAATTACTGCTAATCCGTTAAAAAGATCTTTTTATGTAGAATATTATAGCTCTACAGTATCCATGAGTGAGTAGTTTAATGCTTTCCAGTGTTTTTATTTAGCACTATTTCTTTTTTAAGCAAATAAAGAAAATGATGGTATTTAATAAATATAGCACTACAGGAAAAAACTAATGGCTAGTATGTTTGTATTAGAAATAAACATATAAGTAATGCATAATGTTGACATAATGTATGCTTGCATCAGTATCTTACGCGCATCATTGTAAGTATTTTTGTTACACTTTTCAGAGAGTCAAACATATTTCAAATATAGGCTTCCTTTTAGACTAGCTTTTTGTTCTTGTAGGAACGTCATGAGGGATAAACTTGTGCTTAGAAAACTATTTTACAAATAATTAAACTTGGAGGCAGAAATTGTAATCGAAAGGCAGTAGATGGCGCTAAATGTCTTCCTACTTTTTTTCCCATCAGCCTTTGCGAGATTATCTATATAAACCTCTCGCACCGGTTTCTTCCTCCCATTTCGTCTCTGTCCGAGGTAAGGACGTTGCAATTTAGCCGCTGCAGTTTTAACTTAATTAATTGACTGTTTGACCACATTAATTATTTGTTTGTAGTTTTGCTGTTGTTGATGCAGCTTTAAGTTTTTTTTATTTCTTTTAGTTTTAAGTTTTATTTTAGGGGGAAACTCCTGTAGGCCTCAGCCACGTGTTGGTGTTAGCATGTAGCTGACTATGCCAGCCTCGCTGCACTTCACTGTAACTGTAAATAGTCGTTGTCCCATAGATGAATGATGTAATTTCGTGTTGTTAGGGACATCTGAGTTAATGTGATGCGACACAACACTCTGACTCAATGGGACAGTTTGGCTGCAGGCCTGAGATGTTAGCCGTGCAGCTCCTCCTAAAGACGGGGCTTTCTAATTGATGCAAAAATAAGTTTAGCTCAGTAATATTTATTAAAATGCTGCTTTCTTGTTTGCAGGGCGGTGTACGGGATATGCCGAGATGGAAAGCCATGTGGCATGGTGAGCAGTTTCCTTAAAGTTAGCTTAGCACGAGTTTGCGCCAAAGCTAAATTGTGTGACGATTCTAATTGCTTATATTTTCTGTTTAGGGAAACCATGGATCATCCGACTACTGTAAATCTGCACCTTATGCATAGGTGTGTAAGTTTTCCCTCACTGAGTAGGGGTCATCCTGTGTGAAGGTCGATGATTAAGTTGTAAGAGTAGTGGACAGAAGTGATTTCTGAGAAATGTTAACAATGAGGCCTCATCAGTTCAGCTTTAATGTGTAATCTGCTAAACTGAACAGGGCTAATGAGAAATCATCCACAGGTTATGGAATAATTCAGACAGCTGAAGGACCAGTAGGATGGAGGTAAGGCTCTACAGCTTTGTAACATATTTGAAGGCAGAATAATGCATCTCTCTGGTGTGTACTGTGAATTTGAGCTGTTCCAAAATAAGTTGACTAGCAAAAAAAAAAAATATTGCAGACTATGTAACTGAACCTTTTTTATTATTCATGTCATTCATTCATCAAAATGCAGTGGATTGGATTGCTTTAACTAGTACTGTGCTAGTTTGGGTACTGAGATCCAGTTAATCTCGGTGCCAAAGTAGTTGCATATTTATGTAATCTAGTGTCTCTAGCTAAATGCTGTGAGTTTAGGCCACAAGCCTAAACTCACATAAATCTGCAGCTCTGAAAGTAAATCTTGACCATCATGAAATGGTTCATTTCAGACATTGGATTAACTGATCTACTAAATGTGAAAGAACTGCATTCAGATTTAAAAAATGTAAAAACAAAATGTATAGGTACTCACCTGGACTAAACATTGGTAGACTAGGCTACATTTTGTAACTTGTTCCAATAAAAGTCAGTTTTCTGATTAAACTGTTTAAGATTTAGATGCAGTTATTCCTAGGTCAAAATTGAGGAAATTTCCACTGTAGCCTGGAGCAACACCTGAGTGAAGCATTAGTCTGCCTCTGATCACCGTCTCCATAATCTTGTGCTGCAATGATGACAATTATTTGCTACTCTCGACTGGATGGATGACGATACTCAACCACCTATATTTATAATCTGAGCCACAAAGAACTCGATGCATTTTCTCGTTGAATCTGAATCCTTTTTTTAATTGCTCATCTTTATCTTTCAGGTACGCTGATCACTTCAACGACTGAGATGCAGGTAATGACCAAACTACGTGTACTCCATGTTTTCTGGATGACTGTCTGTGATGAATTTTGTTATAAAACAATGGGAATCTCTCTGAAAAAGAGTGAAAGAGGACTTTATTCTGACACAGCTTGAGCTGAAGGATGGATGTCTGTGCTTAAACCTCAACTCTTAGTAATCAGCCTGTTTCTCCTGCAGGTGTTTGGCATCCTCATGCTCTCTGCTCCAGGTTTTGAATCTGTTGGTGAGTTTTTATTAGAAATAATAAGTATACACTTTACCTGATGCAGTGATGATCTTATAGTTCAACAGATCACTGTGAAGAACAAACTTTCGCTCCTATCTGATGCACCGGCTTCCCTAACCTTGGATACAGTAGCTCAGTGACCCTTTTACTTAAATTTCTTTTTGTTTTTCAGGAACCAGAGTCTGCAGCAGCTGATGAAGGTGAGCTTTATAGTGAAGATGCATCTTTTGGTAACATTTGATACAATGATGACTGCATAGTTCAGCAGATTATCCCATGAAGAACTAATATTGTCTTTCACCCCTAGCTGACGTATCAAACACAAATATCTGAATGTCCTGGTTGCTTAAAGTCGCAGCTGATCAGTTTTATCTCCTGCTTTCTGATAGGAATGAATGTCATCATGCGACTCCCTGCTGCTTCACAGGTAAGATTTTTAAGTGCTGCAGGTTGAAGCTAAAGGAAGTTCAGGTGTGATGAGTTTGAATCAGGTCGCTGATCCCGTTGAGGAAATAAGTAACTCTCTGATCTGAAGTTAGTATGTATTTGAGGTTTGCACAGTGCTGTGTAATTTTAAGACATCTATTTTTCCCATTTATAGAGCCTCTGAGGGGAGTGGCAGCTCATATTAGAGGAAGCTGAACTGAAAGGTGAGTAAAAATGACATCTTTTGAGCACCTGGTTGAGGAGAAGCCACACCTTTACCTGGGATTGATCATAATCTGACCTGTGATGACAAAATGACGACTGATTAACCATGACGTGTTATATTAGCTCTAGCTGATGTGGTCAGTTCAGTGGTAGTCCTGTTCCTGCCTGGGTTGTTTATCTGACTAATGCTCTTGTCTCTTCAGGTCAACAATACTTTTGGACTGCAGCGTGAAAGCGGACACTTTAAACTTTGGTAAGGAATGAGTCATTGTTGTGAAACATTAAATGTGGGTTCGGTGATGTCCAAACAAATGTCTGACCTGAACTGTAATGTAGACAAATGCAAAATATTACTGAGTGACCCAGTAAATGGAAACATTTTAAAATCGGTTGCTGACCTGTAATAAGGTTCTCATTCATTCTTTACAGGAGATGAACTTGAGCAACGGTAAGGATTTAATTTAATTTTTTAACACATTTTAGGAGTTTCTATAACCAGTGATGAAAAGATTCTGCCAAATGAATATAAGCATTGATTATAACCCTTACCGTTCCATTATTTCTGAGGTTTTGTGGTCAGTTGGAGACCTACATGTTCATTAGAAGAGACTTTGGTCTGATGAGCCGCTTTCTTGCAGGCGCCGACACGAAGATGATTGGAACCTTATCCTCGATTTACTGAACTGATGCTGTGATCTGAACCTGTCTGAGCTTCTGGAGTTTATTTATAATTTAATAAAGATTTGAAATGAACCCTCTGTTATGGATTACTTGTCACAAGTCAATGAAGATATAAAATGTTTAACCAAGTTGCACTGAATTTATTTTTGATGGCACTGAGGTGAAACATTAACACTTAAGAAAATGTAGTCGATGCTAAAAAGCAAAGGGATAATTTTCCATTGGGGTTAAAAAAAAGCTAAAACAATGCTGAACATGGTAAAACCCACTATTAATAAAGTAATAGAAGTCTTATGCTGTCCATGGTCTGGAAGTATTTGCCTGACTTGAACTAGTTTTAAGTTTAAATGAAATTAAGATGTCTAATGTTAATGAGGTTCCCTGTTTCTTTTTCTTGTGAATCACCACAAAAGTTTAAAGGATTTATGGGTTATGTCCTTTTTTACTGTAACTTCAAATTGAAATGATCCTGGTGTCAAACTGGGTTGATGCCTGTAGAGAAAGAAATGGCCATTTTGTAGGGATTGAGCTGGAAAGCTGTAGAAAGCTCTTTAAAGTAAATTTGGGAAAGAAATTTTAAAATGAAGCTGGTTTAAAGCAGTTCTTCCCAAAGTGTCACAATGAGACTTTATACTGCTCAGCTAGTCACTTTTATAAAGCCAGTGGTATACTGACAAGTTAATTTGATAAATGGTCAGTAAATATCTTGGCTTTACCTTAAATTTCTTGAATTGAGTTCAGGGTCGGCCCAAGGCATAAGCAAACTAAGCAGCTGCTTGGGGCCACTAAGGTCTCAGAGGAGCTGATTTTTTTTTACTTTTTTTTTAGTAATTTCTATGTCATATCAATAACACACAATTTCAATATTAAGTGATTGGTTTTACCAATAATATATATTTGATCATGTATGTAGAAATCATTTTATGGATAAAAAGGAAAAAAAATGCTTCTGGGGCCCCCTGGTGGCCGCGGTAGGTACCACACGCTTTGCCAGTAACGAGAATGTCATGAATATGTTGGTATGTATTCCATGTTAAGTTGGGCTGCACCGATTGCAGTTTTGTGGCCAATCCCTGGTTACCGATATTTAAAAAGCCTGATCTTTTGATTTTGGTTGATATTAATATTTTTTGTCTGAAATGTCGCTAAATATAGCAAGAAAGTCACTGAGTTGGCAACAATGGGGGTGAATATTGTTAACTGCAAACGTGCAGACCTGACCTGGTGGGTCGGTCTGTCAGTCACACCTCTCACTGCAGAGCAGAAGAGGACAGAGACTGATTTTTAAACCTTTGCTCACGAAGATAAGGTTAGGGGATAAGATGAGCTTCACATGGAAGTATCGGCCGATCACGATCCTCCAAAATTAAGGAAATTGGTGCCCAGAAATCCACTGGTCAATAAATCAGTTGGCCAATAAATGTATCCTATTATACATGTATAATGTAAACAGCACTGCCAGAGATGCAATACGTTTATAGCAGGTGTGTGAATGACCTAATGATCGGACTGCTGATTGCAGCCAGGCTACATTGTTAGCAGAACTAGAGGGCCCCAAAACCACATTTCACTTAGGGCCTCCTGGAGGCTAGAGCCGCCCCTGACTGAGTTCATGTTATTATGAAAATGACTCAACAATTGATTCCAACTTCAAGAACTGAAGGAATTTTGTATTGGAAACCCTGGAAAAACCTATTACGTTAAATGTATACAAATTAAAAATATGCAGCTCTTAAGGTGACTTGAACTTAAGTTTTATGTATAGTTTTGTAACGGGTTACTTTTACTTTGACCTAGTTGCTTTGGCTCCACTTAGTGGCCCAAATATACAGGACGTCGACATTGAACAACATATAGCCTCTCCATAAGACATCCCTAAACGAGCCCAGAGTATAAGTAGTGACAAAGGTATTACAGTAATGTGTGGTGCAGATGGTTAACATGCAAGACATTCTACATAAAAACTGTCTTGTTAAAACAAATACTCTGAAAATATCGTCATGGCAGAAACCTGATTGCTGATCAAATTGAAGGATTTGTTTATACAGTTAAATACTTTTAGGTTCCTAAAAATAGTTTTTTCATTTTATCTAAATTTCATGTTCCGTCATCGCAATTTCCCTAATAAACTCCAGCAAATCTGTCATGGCTTTTGGTTTTGGTTTGTCACATCACGATCGTTAAAGTAGTCCCCATGTAGAGGAGCCAGGCTCTACAGTGGTAAACAGTTGGTTGTATTATTGTAAATAATTATTTACAAATAAAATATTTATTTTAATAAGACATAGACCTGGTTGAAGAATATGTAGAAATTCAGTTTTTTTCTAAGGATTTACCGTTTTTGCTGTTATTTTAAAGCATCATATTAAAGTTTCAGTTGTCCATATTATTGCAGTTATCAAATACATCGTTGGAAAAATTTTTAAGTCAGTCAGTTATGATGGCCAGCATGAGGTCACTGATCATTATTAATCACAGCCAGGGAGGGGTTAGAGATGGTGCGTCATGACGTCTGAGCATGTCATAAAAATGAGTTAATTTGTACATTATTTAAACGTAGATGCAAATTGACATCTTTTTCATTGATATTCATAAAATAAATATTGCAATCAATATTTATCCCGGTAAGCAAAAGAGTAAAATAATACAATAGCAGCTTCCTTGTAAGGAAGTCTAGTAGTGAGGAAAATAAATCGCTGCTGCTGTGATGTTAGTGTGAGGAAGAGGAAACAATACTACACCTCTTTACGTAAAGCTACATTTGGAGGGGAAGAAATCAATCTGCCGCCGCTGCTTTTCCCCTCTTTTCTGTGTGGGCGGAACCGGCTGGGCGAAGCTAGTGCTTTCCCGGACATAATTTACAGCTGGTACCGTAGCGTGGGTGGAGACTGGACCTGTACGCACCCACAGCAGGCTGTCACGTAGCGAGCTGGTGGTTTAAATAAATGGGAGAGAAGCTCCGCTGCCCTGTATCTCCTCTGCCGCCGCGGCTCTCCGCCCTGCTCCCCGATGTTTGTGCGCTGGCTGCTGCCTCTGATCTGCGCTCTGTCCGCAGAGGCCGACATCTTCCCCCTCGACAGCATTAGCAACGTCTCCACTTACTATTTCAACTACTTCTACTGCAACATCTGGGAGGGGGAGTGTCAGCCCCACCAGGATGATGCCACACAGCAAGGTGAGCAGGATTGCACTGATCAGAAGTTTCCGTCTTTGTTTTGAAAGACGATCAGTGCTTACTACGGTGTTATAAACCCGGGTTTATGTCTCTGTTGCTGTGTGAAGTTCCTGTCGGGGACCTCTGGCCAGGCTTTCCTCAGGACTACACCAGCCTGCTGCATCAGTGGTACTGTAGCCTGGGCCAGTGCTGTGAGTCTGGAGACTGCAGGATAACCAACAACATCACAGGTGATTTGTTTGTGTGTGTTTCACCTCTGCTTAGCCAATCTGAGAGTAAACAACTGCAACATTGTGTGTCTGTGGGGAGAGACAACCTGTCCAACCACCTTCATTAGCAGTAATTTGAAGTATTGTTGGAGAGAAAGTTTGAGTTTCTCTTTAGCACCGTTTCTGTTGTGGACATTCCTTGAGTCTGGCTAGAACATTTTGCTTTTGGTGTAGGTCTGAACTTTAATTAGGCCCTTGCAATATTTAGGGGCTAAGATTTAATGTTTACTGTAGAATAATTCTCAATGACTGCAAGTTGCTCAGGTCCTTGGCCCAGATGATCACCCCTCCACCAAACTGCTTGATTGGTGTTAAAGGTGCACCAATTGATCAACCAATTTTTCCTTTGATCACATTGCAGATCATTTCATGCAGTTTTTGAGTTTTAAGGTTAGGGAGATATTTGTTGATGTGTAATTTATACTCTACAGAAGTCACACTGCCACATTCCTTTCAGAGAGAAAAGCATTTCTCCTACCTAGTTGTCTGTCTTTTTCTGATTGTGCTTCCGTGAACATCAACATTTAACTTCACCAAAACTTCTGCTTTTACAAAGGCAGTCGTGCTCACTGACCATCAGAGAATCAAGTGTGTTTGGTGAGCAACACCTGGCTGCTACTTTCCTTAAAATCTCCCAAGGAAGGAGGAAGAGAAAACATAGTTTTCTCCATGACTCTCCTGACTGTCATGGAAACTTTTATCTTTCCAGTCACTGCGTTTCGTTCCAGTTCTAAAAAGTTGGCCGAGCCTCTTTATTGTTTTCTGTTATCTCATTTTATTGTTAGTTTAATGTAGTGGTTTCTCGCCAACCAATCAGTGTACATATTTGTAAGATCCCCAGGATGACTAATGTTCCTGTGATAATCTTACGTTTGAACAGGAAGCTTGATTGGGAAATAGGTGTTTGAACTGATTGGTTCAACATTTCAAGGTCTTCAAGAGACCATGCACCTTACATTTACAGAGGAGAAATATTAGTTTGTTAGTATATTTTTTTATCTAATTGAATTTGTAAAAACTGGCTAAGAAATAATAATAAAAAAAAGAAAAATAATTCAATTGCTGTATTGTGTGTCTGTTGTTTTCTCCCCACTCAGGTTTGGCCAAGGACCTGCAGACGAAGCTCCACGGCCAACATCTGGTCCAGTCCGTGGTTCTTAAAGCCATCCAGGGTTTCATCAACAACCCAGAGTCCAACAAGCCTCTAACACTCTCCTTCCACGGTTGGACCGGAACCGGCAAGAACTTTGTGGCCCGCATCATCTCTGACAACCTGTACCGGGACGGGGTGAAGAGCGAGTGCGTCCGTCTGTTTATCGCCCCGTTCCACTTCCCCCACGCCAGACTGCTGGACACGTACAAGGTGAGACGCCCAGAAAACCAGTCGGCCCACGGAGCTGGACGTCGTGTTCCAGGAACATGGTAAACGTGTTCGTGGGTCGGCTCCCTTGCTTAATCAGATGTTTAGTCTGCGTGTTGAAACCCGGCTCGCGGGTGAACGGTCACAATCTGGACCGATGCTTCAGGTCAAATATTGGTGCTCCAACACCACAGATATGCGTGGATTTTTGGAACCTGGCACGAGTCCAACTGGGCCACAATGGCTCAAATGGGTTCCTCATTTTTACCCAATATCTGTTTTAATACTAAACTTTACATAGTGGATTGATAGTACGAAGAACAGTATTCGACTGGGTACTGTAAAAATCTATTGTGGCATGTATTGTCATGAAGATAAAAACATTGTAATAGCATGAGTTGAAAAGAAGGTAATTTATTTCTATTTGGAAAAGTCAGAAAAATGAAGGTCTGAAGGTATTAAGTTCTTCTCCTATAATAGCTTCATTTATCTCTCTTTTAATTCCTCGTTATTAGTAGTATCATTATTGTTTTTGTCTTTGAGTTTACTTATTAATTTTATGTTTTTAAGGCGAGTGCCTTTATTTATTTTGTATGAGTGTCCTGTTAAAGCACTGTGTTGAAGACAACAAAGTGTCTTCACTTTGTATAAAGTGAAGACTTTATACAAAGTGTAATAAAGAGTGCTGTATAAAGAGTACTGTATAAATAAATTTTGATTGATTAAATGTGTGATATTGAATTTGCCTCTCTTCACTGGGTCCAGGGTCAGCTGAGGGAAGCCATCCGAGATTTGGTGCTGCGCTGCCCACAGACTCTGTTCATCTTCGACGAGGCTGAGAAGCTCCACCCGGGCCTCATCGATGCCATCAAGCCCTACATGGATCACTATGACAACGTGGATGGGGTCAGCTACCGGAGAGCCATCTTCATCTTCCTCAGGTTGGTGGATCAGACTAAGGGATGTGAAATCTGGGTCACAAGCTCAGCTCCACTTACTGCTATTCTGACAGCTCATTTTCAGTGAAGGATGGGTTTTCTTCTTTATGTATTTTTCATGTTTTTAGTAGTTTATGTCTAAAATCTTCTTGAAGTACTGACCAGCAGAGGTTTGACGTCCTCGAAATGTTTTATTCATTTCTAATTTATTTTACTCCATTTTCATACCCAAGAAAACATTTCTTTTTTTTTTTTAACTAAACATTTTGTAACACCCATCATCCGTGAAACTATTTAAAGTCAACAAAATAACTTTTCTAAGCAAATATTCAGAAATTGTTAACATCTAATTTAATTTTCCATCAATATCTTCATTAAAAATTCACAAAAACATTGAATATGTTCTTCAGTAATTAACCCAATCCTAAGCTCATTTAGATAGTGATGTATGAGGTTGTGGGAGTTCTCATCTGCATGTTTTGGACATTCTTTGTGGTGTCCCCCAGGGGTCAGTATTGGGCCCAATCTGTGAATTAATGGAAATCATAGACCTTTTGAAGAGAGTTGAGTTTTCTGATTATATATTTCTATCTGGGAAAACTGATGAAAGCTAATTTTATGTGTCATTTAAATGCTCTTCTATAACTGGGAGAAAACTAGACTAATTCTAATACGGTACACATACTGAATTGCTCAACATGGAGAGAGTAGGAAAAACCAAATCCTTAGATAATATAGTAAACAAGCTCAAGTAAAAATCCAAAATTCGTCACATAGAAACTAAACTGTCATAATTTCTTTCAGTGAATTTCTCGTTGGTCACTAATTTTACCATATTTGACATGCAGCATTGAGGTCAGAGGTAATGATCATATTTTTTTAAATGACCTTCAAAGAAGAAGGTCTATATTGTTTTACAATAAATTATAGAATTATACATAGACTAGTATTGTGTTGTGATATATCAGGAAAAGTTTGGAATTTGTAAATGAAAACCTTGTAGGAACTCTGAGAGGTAACTGAGATCAACCAGGTTTTTATTAGTAATATTCATGTTTTCATCAACACGAATAATCACCAAATACATTTTCACTAATTATTTAAGTGGATATTTATTTTTAAGAGTCTTTTCCTTAAATTTTGAACTTCAGCTAACTTTAGCAATTGTCTTCACTGTAAGCGTGGTTAAGAAAAAAGAAAAGAAAATAAATAATACAGTTACAGAGTTTGTTTGTTTCCACTCTGCTAATCTTGACCCAAAGTGTGCAGAAATGCAATAAACATGCCACTGCTTTTCATCACTACAGCAACATAGGCGGTGCAACGATAAATGACGTGGCGCTGGACTTCTGGCACTCAGGTCAGAATCGTGAGGACATTGGTATGGAGGACCTGGAGCATCGGCTTAGAGCTGAAACTCTGGAGACCCAAGGTACGTGGCTCAGCCAGGTTAATGTTCAAATAGTCAACTGTTTGTTTTCTCTGCAGCTTGCAAACTGAGTGAAACTAGGGCTGAAAAGCGTATTAGCGTTTTATACCAGTCAATATTGATAATTATTATTGATTAGTTTTGTGTTTTAAATATCTGAAATACTGCCAGTCTGGTGGAATGACATTTCCTGGTTTATCCACAGTTTTCACTACACTGTTTTTATTTTTAAGCAGATATGAGCAACAGGTTGTTGCTAGGTAACCAAAGAGAGGCTGAGCTAGTTGTTGCTAGGTAACCAAAGAGTGAGTGAGTTAGTTGATACCACCAACCTTGCTTAGCTGGCTGTGAGAGGTTTTTCTGCCTACATCCCCACAATGCTGTGCGGCTCTTGATCAGAGTTCAGCGAAATTATTGAATATTCTGTCACACATATTATCTGTGTCTGATTTATTGTCATAAATCAATCATTGCTATTGGTTTATTTTATTTGTTTTCAAGACTGTAGTTAAATTTTAATCATGTTTTTATTCTGATTTGGTTGTTTGTACTTGTATTATTCTCTTTCGTAGGGGGCTTTGCTCAGAGTGAGCTGATGGCGGACCACCTGATTGACTTCTTTGTGCCTTTTCTGCCTCTGGAGTACCGTCACGTGAAGCTGTGCGCACGAGACGCCTACACAGCGCGAGGTCTGGAGGCAGATGAGGCAACACTGGATGAGGTGGCCAAGGCGATGCTGTACGTTCCCAAAGAGGAGAGACTCTTCTCAGCCCAAGGATGCAAGTCCATCCCGCAGAGGATCAACTTCTTTCTCCCCTAGAAGGAAAGAGAGAGAGAGAGAGAGACGCAGTGACCTGGAGGAGGTGTTACGATTGCTTTTCCAGCCCATCTGCATTCAGAGCCACAGAGTGTCTCCTTCGCTCTGTTCTGTGCACTAACCCCCTCCCCACACAGAGACACGCCGTGTCTGTCCAGGTCCCTGGGAGACGGCCAGGCAGCAGGGCAGGTTCAGGATAAGAGGAGGGAGCAGCAGGAGCCGCCCTGCAGGGATCAGGAGCGTTGCTGGAAACACTCATTCCAGACGGTCGTTATAGGAGGCGTGGCTGCTCTCCCTTATCTGCCTGGTTTGAGTATCACAGCGTCAGGATGAAGACGTGAAGAAGTCTTTGACAGTGAAAACTGATGTATCCTCTCACTATTTATGTTAGGTTTTTTTTCTTTCTGCAGAGTTACAACTTGTACTGATTTTTATGTGGTCTTAAAGGTTCACATGTCATGTGTTGATATTTGCAGATGTGCTTTTCTTCACGCCTTTATTTATTGAAATCATTTGTGCCATAGTTGAACTTTGTTACTGTGCCATGTGGTGTTTCTTAGTAAAGTATAAAACAGACTTGAGATCATTTTGTATTTTACTCTTCTATCCCAAGGTGAATACACAGCACTCTATTACATTATTATCAAAGGTACTTAGCGCCCTTATTCCAGTTCTTCTGAATTGTTTCTACCTTACTTTTCTCGCACAACCCTTGTGTTTTGTGTAATCATAGAGCGAGCTTTGAATGAGTATTGTGCTATAAAGAAAATGCCATGGCTTATGTTCAAGAACAGTCATGTAAATGTTACTGAAAAATGTTACCTTAAGCTCATAAGTGGAAGCTAAAAAAAATCTATAAAAGTTCTTAGTAAATGTCTTTTCCTCTAAAGTGAAACTGTGAAAGGCCTTTTTTTTATGTGAACCCAACATATAATTATGCTTTTATTTATTTTATTTGTTTTCTGTCACCTTGAACTACTCACTCTGATTTAGGTTGACGTAAAAGTGTTGTTGTTTGAAGTTGAAATCACTTCACATATATTGGATTATTGAAAAATGGAATAAAACATTCAAATATTAAAAATAGTTATTTTGGTTCTGAATTGGTGGTCAGTCATGATTTATTTATTGTGTGAATGAATTTCAAATTGACGTGTTTTTGTTTGTGCATAGATTTAGGAATAAATAAAATTTTCACATTAAATTCAATTTGGCATTAATTTATTGCTATCATGACACAATGTCTCATATAGTCTTCCATAGTTTAAAAGTATTCATTCTCACTGAACTTTTCCAGATTTTTTTTTTTTTTAGATTTCACAACTACAAATGTCACCGTATTTTATTGGGATTTTACAGGATAGACCAATGCCAAGTGGTGGGGAAAATATCCATGTTTTTTAACAAATACAAATCTGAAAAGTGTGGCATCCGGATTTATTTTGCCTCCTTTACTCAATCGCCAAAAAAAATTAGGTGAAAATGTTTCCTATCTGAACTGATCAAATTAACAAATTCCATCTGTGTGTAATTTATTACATGTGCTTTGAAGGTTTACAAGCAAACCTTTGTTCTCTAACAAAGGTTTGTGAGAAAATCTTACAGAACAAACAGAATGATGACAACCAGGTGACACAGCAGACAGATTTTCAGTTGGTATGAATACTGCTGCAGGTACTGTAGCAAATTATTGTGAATTATTTACACAACAATTACACATTTCAATAAAAAGCTGCAGTCTTTTTACATTTGGACACAGTGGTCCCCCAGTATTCATGCGTTTTTAGTATTACAGTCTGCTGAAGTCTGCAAATACTTCAGATTCCCTAAATACATTCCTATAAATAAATTCATATAAATATATTAAATATTCGCTACAAAAAAAGTGAATAATATAAAGTTATGTACCACACACAAATCTGTCAAGGTGGGGGTTAATTCTGATATTTTCCAGTCTAATCAGTCAAAACATACAGAGTATGACATTTACTATTTTGTGACGAATATGCACAGAAACCGGTCAGAGAAAAAGCCATAATGTATACAGATTGAAACTCAAATGTAACTAATGCTTCATATGTCAAAATCTGTCAAAAATAGTTTTTGCCTCTTGTGATGTCATCAACCCAAAAACGAACAAAGCGGAATTGTCACGAGTTTTCATCTGTGCATTTTTCAAGCGCTTTGTTGTACTTTGTTAAATTGTACAGAGAAAATCCATAATTTACTATGTTTTGTCTTTTTGTTTTGTTTTTGAGAAACAAAAAAACAAATGTAGATAGTTTTAAGATAAGGATTAAAATAATTCCGAAATCTCGTAAGGACTGTCTTCCCCCCCCCCCCCCCCCCAAGACATATATTTCCATAAATATTCTCAAGTGTTCACTTTTAAAACCGACCTAATTCTAAGCTTTGAATATGCACGGTTTAATTAAGCATTATAGAAAACATCGAAGATTTTACATGTTGGTTTATCTTTCTATGGTTTATCTTTGATGGTTATTCTGGTGGGGAGTTCTATGGTACTAATAAAATCTATTCTTCCACCCTTCTTTTTTTTCCTTCAACCATGTGATTCATCCAGGAGCATAATTTTCCTTTGGGCGTGTATCAAGCAAACGCGTGGTCTTCCCCTATTGGCTACAAACCTTAGCGTTCAGATTTTCCCTCCTCCGATTGGCTGAATGACGCGACACTACTTTGGAGCCACCGACCAATCAGATTCAGACATCTGTTCCGAGCAGAGAGGAGAGAGGCTGGTGCTCCTCGGCGGCTCGGTACCGTAGCATGACTGTATGAGAAAAACTGGACCAGCACCGCCGACATACAGAATAGAAAAAGCAAAAATATCCACATAGGCGTGTATTTGTAGTTTGCTGTCTTTATTCCGGACGGAGTGCTTTTAGCTCGTAACCATGGCAGCGCTGTCGCTGATTTTGATGGCCGTGTTTGCCGCCTCTGTCCTGGCCGAGTCCTCTATGTATTTCCGAGAGCAGTTTGAGGATGGAGGTAAGGTTTTATCTTTATTTTAATATTATGTTGTTACTAAATATCGATTTTGTCCACTTTTCGTTTATTTTACGATTAAATAATAATAAAAAAAATGCTTAATTGATAGAATGGGGGTTCATACTTTGAATATTTTTAATGCAATATTTTGCACGCATCAGCTGCTCGCTATAGGGATAAATGCCATTTAATCTATAAGATGATCAGTCTTGGAGCCCCTTCTTCTTCTGCCTCAGTCCTTCAGCTATAGTCCATCTGTTTCCTGCCCCCAGTTGTCTTCAAAGCTCTCCCCCCACCCTGCAGCACATCCCTACCTTGGTCATTCTCTTATATCTCCCTCATCCCTCAGTAACATGCACCTGCACAGATTTTATTATCATTATCATCAGCAGTAGCACAGGTGCTTTTAGCAATGTGTGATGCTTATCACGATGAATGCTCAACCCGATCTTGTCTGTGCAGATGCCTTCAATAGTCGCTGGATGGAATCCAAGCACAAGTCAGACTATGGCAAGTTTGTGCTGTCTGCAGGGAAGTTCTACGGAGACGCAGAGAAAGATAAAGGTGAGTGAGAAAAAAACACACAGTGATGTGGAGCTTGTCTTGTAAATGTAACTAATAAATGAAGGAGTTTAGATTATCTAACAGTGGTGATCAGTGGTGGTTCTTGTATGAATGTGACACTGGGTGAGCCACACACCTGGTCCCTCATTAACTCCATTCAGCAATAAAAAAACAAGTAAACAAAAAAAAATCATTATATAGTAGCCACAGAAAGAACTAAAACAATTGATTTACCAATTTATTTTAAGAGATGGACAAGGCTGCTATGGGATTCTCATTACTCTTTAGTAAAATCACAGCTGCATAATATTAGTTATATATAATGTTAACCCAGATATAACTTATTTTATATAAACAGAAAAACAATTGTTATTCCTGTTTTACTAAAATAATTTACCTTACTGTGTTATTGCAGTTTAATTAATGTTACTTATCACATTTATTTCTTGTGATTTTTATATGTTGACTTAAGCAAATACATTGCATTAAAATCCTCTAACTTCAGTTTGCACAGAATATTAAATAGCCATTCTGCTCTTTATAGAGAATTACATATGTAACTAGCAGGTATTAGCTGGTTGGGTCGGCATGCTGCAGTCAGCTGCCTACAAGTTCTGAACCTTTCAGCTTGTTGGTTTTAGTTTTAAAACTGCAATACCTCAATAAAAATGCTGGAAGTGTTTTGAGGATGTTTTTACTTCTAGGAAATATTCACAAAACATCTGTCTTCTTCTAAGAGCAAGAAAGTGTGGTTGTCTATTTTCATAGAGCTGACTTGGCAGTGTGCAGCAGCTCTTGGCTGATGGGCAGTACTGCATTAGTATGTGCATCGTTCAAGTGAAGAAAAGGTGTGAGATGCATCAATAAATTCCTACTTGGAAACTTTTTACTTTTTTATTTGTACTATTTTTTTCCTCTCGTTAAATATGAGGTATGTAACATTTATATATATATATATATAGATATATATATATATATATATATATATATACTGTATATATATATATATATATATACTGTATATATATACAGTATATAATATATATATATATATTTTTACATATTTATTAAACTCACTGTGTCCTGACAGTATATGATGAGACGAATAATCTGTGAAAGATCAAATTCCTCCACCTCCTGCCAGTGCTACTATTGCTGTCTGAAGAAACGCACCGCTCCCGGTCAAAAACAACCAATGAGAGCCACGAAAATGGTCTTATCACTGTCAATCAACCTCGTGTACACAGTGCTAATGGTGGAGAAATAGCTTAGCGTTCCAGGAAAACAATCCTCCATTATCAGTCGCAATGCTAACGAGCCTGAGCATTCATGACAGGCTTTGGTGATGGGAATAAGATGTATCATGGAAGCTTAATTTGTCTTCACAGATTATCTGTCTCATATTATATTGTCAGGATGAAGGGATAGTTTTAACAAATATGTAAAACACATTTTTTTATATATAAAAGTATACCTTTAATCTAAGTCTGATGTCGTCCTAATGCCTATAGAGGAGTGGTCTCAAATCGCATTCTTCAAGAGTCAGAGTCCTGCAACTTTTATCTGTGTCCTTTGTCCCTCTCACTTGAATTAAATGGTAAAAATGCATCACTAGCATTCAGTCCAGCTCTACAGAGCTCTGCTGATGAGCTAATATTGGAGCCAGGTGTGCTGAAGCAGAGAGGCACCTAACAGTTGCAGGACCACTCTGTAAATCATTAAAGATCTTTTTTGTGTTTGTTTTCCACTTTGAAAATAATGTTTTTGTACAATTTACCTGGTGTTAGTCAAAAGCAGTTCAGACTCCTTAAGACACGATAAAAGTTTTTTAATTTAGCACCGGATTATATGCTGAGTGGACATGACGGCAAGCTTGTTTTTGCCTTTTCACGCTGCCCTCTTGGCCATGCCGCCCTGAGCAGAAAACCACACGAGCCTATATCAGAACCACCATTGTTTGTTTTTTAAAATAATCAAATTTCAGATTTTCTTTTTAAATTTAATTTACCCAGATGGCAGCTTTTGATAATTAATCAGCATGCCACTGAAAACATTTCGGCCTAAAAATCTGCTTTTATGATTCTCGGCTCATAAAGCAGTGCCAGTGTTTTTCTGTTACTCATCATGAAAGTGGCTCTAAATAACTCGGGATCAGCCTATTAAATTCTGCCTCAGCCGGGATCTTTGTCACGAAGATGCTGTTTTTACCGCAGGTCTGCAGACGAGCCAGGATGCCCGCTTTTATGCTTTGTCAGCCCGTTTCGATGACTTCAGTAACAAAGGCCAGCCTCTAGTCATCCAGTTCACTGTGAAACACGAGCAGAGCATCGACTGTGGCGGCGGATACATCAAGCTGTTCCCCTCTGAGCTCAACCAGGAGGACATGCATGGAGACTCCGTCTACAACATCATGTTTGGTAGGACTCTGAGTTTTTGTCAGATTATGCTTCCTTAATCATTTACAACATTTATTTATGATAAAATGCTTTTGCAAAGTTTTGTAAACATACTTTAAGATACTTAAAACTTTATTTTCTTCATGCCTCCTTCAGGTCCTGATATTTGTGGCCCAGGCACAAAGAAAGTTCATGTGATCTTCAACTACAAAGGCAAAAACCATTTGATTAACAAAGATATCAGGTGCAAGGTATGGCATAGTTTTTTTTTTTTTTTTAACTTATTAATAAAACTAGTTTCAGCTCTAAGCCGATCTAGTTTTTTTAAATTTAGCACCGGGGTATTGAATGATTACCAATAATTACTCTCAGTTCTGACTAGTTGACCTAACAAGGAAGGAGGTCATTTTTAAAAGTTCAGTTTTTAGAGCTCCTCCTTCCCATTTCTATCATCTCGCTGTCCTGTGCAGGATGATGAGTACTCCCACTTGTACACGCTGATCGTCAACCCTGACAACACCTACGAGGTTAAGATCGACGACAAGAAGGTCGAATCTGGCAACCTGGAGGATGACTGGGACTTTCTGCCCCCCCAAAAAATCAAGGACCCCAACGCCAAAAAGCCAGAGGACTGGGACGACAGGGAGAAGATTCCAGACCCCGTTGACAAGAAACCTGAGGTTAGTCTGCTGTAATAGTGGGATAACTTTGTGAAGGCTTTATATTCTCTTGTTTTAACCTGTCTTCATTTTTTTTAAGGACTGGGACAAACCTGAGAACATCCCAGACCCTGACGCCAAAAAGCCTGACGACTGGGATGATGAGATGGACGGAGAGTGGGAGCCCCCTATGATTACCAACCCTGACTACAAGGTATTCTTACACAGATTTTCCTACTGCTGTTATAAATATACTTGCCAAATAAAACTCTTTCACTTACATTTGTCCAGGATTATTTCTTTCAGTTTTTTTTTTTTTACATGAGCCTTAATGTGTTTTTGCACGTGCAGGGCGAGTGGAAACCCCGAGAGATCGATAACCCTGCTTACAAAGGCAAGTGGGTTCACCCTGAGATCGACAATCCAGAGTACACAGCTGACCCGGAGATCTACAAATATGACAGCATCGGCGTGATTGGACTGGACCTGTGGCAGGTGGGATGGTCTTGCTGATGGTGTTCAGTCAACGATAAAAATACAGCAGCTAAATTACAAAAACTCAAGGTTCCTACAGAGACTGTAAGGAAAGATATAGAACTGGATTGAAGTATCTTAGCATGTCTGAATAATTACTTGCAATCAAATAGAGCATAGAATATTTTTAAATATTCACTTTATTCTCCGTCCAACATCTATCACTCAGATCACTTAATTTGTCCATTATCGGTAATTAACTCATTGATCGAGTCACCTGCTTATTCGTTCTTTCACTTATTCCCCCTAAATTGTCAAGTTAGGGGGCAAATGGCATAATAATGAAATTTATTTGTTTTAAATATCCAAAATAAAACAAAAAAGATGAATAAAAAGGGAATGAAAACCTCTGCAACCGAAACCAAAAATAGAATGCATTATTAAGCTTCTGTAAACAAAATATCATCATAATGGAAATTGAGCTCATTTTTAATTTATCATGCAATCAGTTAATTAATTAATTTCTAATTGCGACAGTCTTATCTGTCCCTCCGACCTTCCAAAACAGTCTCTGGTTTTTGCAGTTTCCATATTCAAACTCTGACCCCATAAATATTTGTATAACTAAACATAATCAATACATTTATTTATAACTCTAATCTGTTTTGGCTGTCTGAAGCACATCTGCTAACTTAGCTATTTAATAAAGAGATCTTTGCATTATCATCATTCATTGAACAAGCTTGGCAACCAAGACAGAGTTTTGTTTCCTCAAAAGTACATCCTTGTGGTTAAAAGCTGGCCTTTGTTACTGAAGTCATTGAAACGGGCTGACAAAGCATAAAACCACTCCATCCATGGAATTACATTTTTTGTAAATATTTTGTAAAGTGTGGGAAACTTGTTTGGTGGCCTTCTCAACATGCCTTGTAGGCTGAACACCATACTGTGGTGCATGACACTCAAATAAATAAATAAATCAAATCTATACAGTGAAAATTAGCAAAAATAACTTAGAATAGAAGCTCTTGTCTAAGTTTCTTGAAGTGTTCTGCGTTGGGAACAAGAAATGCTCAGGATCTTTGTTAATAAAGCATTTATACTCGATCTGGACTGACTGACTTGTGTTTTTGTAAAGGTCAAGTCTGGGACCATCTTTGACAACTTCCTAATCACCAACGATCCCAAAGTGGCCGAGGAAGTTGGAAACGAAACCTGGGGAAAAACGAAGGTATGTTCCCAGTTCTGTCTGTTTGCAAAGACTCTTTGAATCTGACTTCATCAGTTTTGAATGTTTTTTTTAATTGTATGTTGTCTCCATTTCCAGGATAATGAGAGAAAGATGAAGGAAAGCCAAGAGGAGGAGGAGAGGAAGAAGCGAGAGGAAGAGGACAAGAAGAGGAGGGACGAGGTGAAGGAAGACGAGGAGGAAGAAGAAAAGGATGAGGAAGAGGAAGAAGAGGAGGAAGAGGGAGAGGAACCAGAAGAAGAGGAGGAAGAGGAAGAAGAGGAAGGCACAGACTCTCAACTCAAGGATGAGTTATAAACTCAGGAACGGCTCTGTTTGAGTCTGTGGTTTGTTGAACGGAGACTGAAACGAAAGACCCTGATGAGCGTCACCTCGGGGTGGATCTGGGTGGGACGGACTTTTTAATTTGTTTGTTTACAAAACAAAAGGGATAGGTCAATAAGGGCAATTACTGTTGTGTTTCCTGTTTCCATGAGCCACTACTGCTACTATTAACATGATTATTGTTATATAAATTGGAATAATAGAAGTGATCCGCTGGAACGAATGTCAAGATTAGTAATTATAAAGCTGCAAGTTGTTCTCTGCAGAACCGTATAAACTATCATTTGTTTAATGAGAATCTAGGTTTATGTGAAGCTTTGACAGGAAAATGTAGTTGCTGTATGAATGGTGCCATGATAATGTTTTGTTTACCTCATGTGGTTTGCGTGTTATTTGTTTGTTTTTTTGTACATGTTTTACACTAATTCATGTCAGTCTGGAAGGATTGGATTGAGTTCTGCATCTTAATGCAGGCAAACTGTCCTGCTTTAACGTTAAATTAAAACAAGGTTTAATGGGAACCACCATCAGGACTAAGACTTTGTATTTTACACCCTGCTCAGATCAGCCTTCTGTCTGTGGCTGGTTAAATAGGCTACTTTAGAATGAAGCCCCATCTGTAGTTTTCTTTCTAACCAACTCTTCCACTTTGGTGCACCTTCAGTAGTCTTTTTATCATAATTAAGCGTTAGTTGTACATTAGGTCCTCTCCTGTAGCAGTGAATCATCTGGTACCTAAGATGATATAACAAGTTTCCTCCTGTCTGATTTCAGTACATCTGCACTGCTGCACCCCGGCACATTGTCCCATACACAATGCTCCAACAATGCTCCTTTTGTAAAACACACATTTTGTACTAATGGTCAGAAATGAAGTGGGGGGTCAAATTTTATGTTGCTGTGCAAATAATAAAAACAATCTGAAGAAATCAAACAGATATGTATTTATCTCTAAATGTTACATTTGCATCTCGTATTCTTTTCTTCTTGCCGTTATGGCATAATGATTACTTAAGGTTTTGTGGCTTTCAACGGTGACGAGTGTGTTTTTTCTCTTTTTAAAATCATGAATGTGTTTTTGAGAAAGCTAACTGATGGATTACAATGACGTAGCTTATTTCCATTCTGTGCAAGACTAAAATTCTGCATATTCTTCACATTTGATTCCCCTAGTAAGTTTTAAACTCCGTTGCAGCACCATAACCTGACATTGAATAAATATTTAGGAATCCGACCTCTAATCTGACTTAATTTACAAAAATGAAGTCTTGACTGCATGCCTGACAACTGCTTTAAATAATTTTCATACATTTTTTTAAAATGTATAATTTGGATGAATAATCCACAACTAAATGCTAGTGATTATTAATTATGAAGTGGCATGAAGGGTCATTTCCTTTATGGGAAACAAAAGAATATGTCATTGATGTCAGTCAAATATTGTTTTTCCCTGCTCACATACAAAGATGGAGAGCAGCAGTAAATTGAGGGATTTTGATCACAGTTTCTTTAAAACATCTATTTCACTACACTTAAAGTTGAAACAAGATATTTACTTGCACTGAAAGTTTACATATAATTCAATATTTACTTACATTAAAACATATATAGCCTTTGGTCAATCATTTTACCTTTAAATCAAACTGAACTTTTCTGGTTTTAGGTCTGTTAGAATGATCAAAATCATTTCCTTTTGCTAAATGCCAGGTCATTTTAGGGACAGTTTTTTGTAAGAGAATTTTATTTTATTTACTTGGATTGATAAGTTTTTGTATATCTTCTTGGTATTGATGACTCCCACACCGACACACCCAACACTGCCTTAAAATGCTAAGGGACAGTTAAGAAAGAGAAAAGATGAAAAATGCATATTCCACACCTGATATCGTCTGGAGATTGCTCCTGGAGAACTATTGTAGTACATTTGTGTAAAATGATAGTAATAAATAAGTGTAATTAATCTTAGACTTGTTTCTTGAACAAGATAATGAGTACTAACAGCCTCCACAATTACTAGATCCTAATCCAGTAAAGACCTTCTGGGAGACTGATATGAATGTGAAGCCAGCAGATCTGAAAATGTGTGAAGCTACTGAAACTCTGAGGAATGTGCTTGACACGTTGTTGATTCTATGCCATAAAAATAGGAAGTTCTGAAAGACAAAAAGAGGGTCCAACTTAGTACCACCAAAGTGTCACTAATAAAGTGGTCTGTGGGAGATTATACCAATGAATGCATAATGAAACTTGCTCGAGTGCAATGAAATATGAGTTTTGAATGTGAGATTTTATTCTATTCAGCTGCAGCACAGTAGAGGGAGTCATTGGCTCTGTTTTGCACTTTAGATAATCTCTGGTTTTGACATAAATTTGCAAAAACAAATCAAGAATATCCATGTCAAATATACCTATTGCAGATACTAAGATATATTTTAGTTAGTATTAATACTGAAGGTATCCTATAGTTGCAGGTAGTTATTATTTATATTTATTGCTACAATTACTTAAGTAATGGGGTAAAACTTACTTAAGAGTAGTTTTACTGTACTTTTGACCTTTACTTGAGTTATATTATTATGAAGTATAGCTACTCTTACGTTTTTAATCCCAATTTAAAGGAATCTGTTAACTCTTGAAATAGTCTATAAAGGGAGTTCATACTTCCTCATATTTTTGCAAGGACCCTTTAGGGGCGTA
Organism: Xiphophorus hellerii; assembly: GCF_003331165.1. Lineage (NCBI taxonomy): Eukaryota > Metazoa > Chordata > Actinopteri > Cyprinodontiformes > Poeciliidae > Xiphophorus > Xiphophorus hellerii. The sequence goes on from NC_045680.1 coordinate 14,878,830, forward strand.
CAATCTTGTAAAGTTGTAGCGTATCATCTCACAAAGCCGATATGGAAAGTTGGGGCTTGGGCGTTTTCCCTGAGATGAGAGTGAGTAAGTCTTAATGATCCGGACAGGGCCCATTTGTTGTTTTTTAATCACAACTTGCGTTTAAATATAAAATTAATAGGATTTCCCATCATTCCCTCATGTTTGTGTCCTGCTCCAGGTTTTCAGCGCCCCCTCTTGGTGTCTGGAGGTATCGCAGCATGAAAGCAGTGGGAAACAGAAACACTATGGCTGCCACTCTGTCTCTTACTCAGGTAATACTGTCTGTACAACTCAAATATATCGACAGCAAACGTCGCCGGCTTGTGTTTGTTTCTCTTGAAAACACCTCGGAGGCGTTATTGAGACGGGGCGGGTGGAAACATGAGTCCTTATCAACCGTGGTGGCTGCTTTTGAAGTTTAGTCCTGCTGTGACTGGGAAAAGTTTCTGCCTAATCTCTTTGGGGACTGCGTAAGGGCGTAGCTAGCCAGCTAGCCTCTGAGCTAACAGCTAGTTTTGTGTCACTGTTGGGCTTTTCTGACGCTTCTTTGTCAAACTGCACACTCGTCGTGTAGCTAACGTCACTTGGCTTCGTTTCATTTGTCGCTATTTCTCATAATTTTTTGCTGCAGGCTAGTCGGTCATTGCCAAAGTGATGGTAATACGTGATACCCATCTGTGGCTCAGTCTGTATTGTCGCTTTACTGTCACATTTCTGTTGATCAAATATCAGTTTTTTACGTTTTATATCCAGTGTTTAGGACTGCCTCGGTGTTCGTGTGGTTTCCCATATGGTTAGACTGACTCTCCAGCCTGAAGATGGCTATTATTAGAAGTAAACATGCTACAGGGAGATTGAATTAGTGTTTTCCTTATGAACTTTTTCAGTGGGATACTGTTAACTGTTAGCCCGTTAGGTCATTTTGTATCCATGGTGTAGCACTATGGCAAAAATATATAACTGTCTAATGTTAAGAGCTGCTTTGCAAACATAAGAGGAAGTGAACCATAGCAGCTACTAGCCTTCCCTGCTGAGGGAAAACGGCCAGCCTGTTGCTGTTAAATGAAGAACTACAAATTTGTGTCATGTTGTTTGTTTAGAGGTCTGATCAGTAGGTTGCAGTCCCAGGCTTGTCACCTGAGCCACTGTGGGATGTAACTTCAGATAGGTGGTTTGGCAGTGTTAGCTTATTGTTTGACTTAATACTTTGAAAATTACCCGTCTGTTTGTTGTTGGTTTTTAAATTGGAGTTGCACAACAGGATGAATTGTAGTCAGGATCTTTAATGTGCAAAATCATAATAGCAAAGATGTGCTCACCAGCATTATTTGTTAGGCTTATAGTATTTCAGGTACCTTGCCTTCAATTTATGCTTGTCTATAATATATGAACAGTTAAGTGGACTTTCACTGCCTTTTGTGCCTCCATTATATAGATCCTAGTGATCAAGATGCGAAAGCCCGAGGACAATGATGTCTATCCCAGACATATCTTCTGTCTGTTGTTTTATGTTTTGAGTCTTCAACAGACTAATGGACCAGAGAGGCATTTTGCTATGTTAAAATTTGTCTTCATCTAAGTTATACAGTAGTCAGGGTTTCTACAAAGCCTTAGAAGGTCTGAAACAAACTTCACTTTAGACCTTCAGATGTTAGCTTTTCTCCCTGAAAAAATATGGTAAATGTAATTGTTGTAAATTTGTACATTTGTTTATTCATCGGTTCTTCCATTGTTTGTTTTCTGAAACTTGTTTGTTTTATGATTTGTTGTGTCTGAGGAATAAGAGTGTTTTTACGGTCAGAGGGATGCAATATACGCTGTAAGCTGTGTCAAATTGAATTTATACCAAACATACAGTTTTCTTTGCAAACCTGAAAAACTATATTACTTCTCAAACTGTCTTATTGTGTGTTTAGGCAAATAAATTGACCATGTTCTTGTTACTTTATTTGCTATTGGCTCCTTTGTGATGGAGCAATTATACATTTTCTGTAGGTGGCTAAAATCTGTTGTCAGTAAATTGTCTTGAGCTTACTTTTCACTGTAGATGTTCAAATTAGGTAACATTAGTGTAAGAGCACCAGCATTACATGCTTAAAAGCACTATTACATGTGTGTTTAATTAAATTATTAGGATATTATTCTCCATCATTCAAGTCGGTCTTACAAAGTCTCAAATTTAACTTTATAAAACTTGCAGAGACTGATAATTGAGGCGTTTTCTTGTTTCAGCTCTGATTTAAAGAGTCACCAGTACAATGATCACTGTGTTACAGCCGTCAACAGTTCCTGGCACACGATTTTGTGCATCCCATAGAAGAAGTTGCATTAGTGTGTGTGAGAGAGAGAGAGATGGATAGATATATGTGTGTGTGTCAACAGTTATCTCAGAGGCAGTTGAAAAAGCTGACAGATAACTGCTGATGACAGCCTTCAGCGTTCCTCCACCCCCTCCACGTTTCTCATTGTGCCAGGATCTGTTACAAGATTGACACCCGAGCAGATATCTGCTGTCGTCCTTCTTGTACAGTGGAGACTAAATTTGCACAATGGTTGTTGGCCTTGCAGTGTCGAAGAGCTCAATGGAGGCGACTCATTTTGTTCACTTCTGCTTTCCTTTCCTGCACCCGTGAATTGAAGCTCTCGATCACCATGTGTCAGGCCTAGCTAAAAGAAAGGGGAACGCTGATTTGTTTCCTGTGAAGCACTGAACCGGTCAGAGGAAAGAAGGGTGTTTACAGAGGTTTCGAGTGAAGGACAAATAAGCTGTTGCTCTTAATGCAAGCGTCTAGCGCTTTGGGAAGCTCTGAAGAGCTCTTTCTAGACGAATCAAAGTCATCAACATCGCAGTAAAGCAAAATGCAACAGATCTGTTCGGCCTCACTGAATGTTATCAGTCTGCACGATACAACACTAAATGGTGTCAAGTATCTAAAGCCATTTTCTACGTAATGTGCACATACAGTATATCTATATGTAGAGAGGGACAGAATGAACTTCTGTCAAGTAAGAAAAGCAGCTAATTGGCCAAAAAGAAGAACAGCTGATTCCCAAAAATCAGGATGCTAAAAAAATGCTAAAAAGCTAAAAAGAATCGCCTGTTCCTTTAAAATGTGGCTATATGACATGTTGCTTCCTTGTTACATTATTACCAAATGCATGTATTAAGGGTAGAGGCAGCTGTTCGGCTGTCTGTGTTTGAAAGGCATTTTTTATAATTTTGTTGGTCTTTTCAATTCTTGTGACTCACAATTCTGGAAGAGTTTTGAGTTGAATGCCTTGAGAGGAATTATGATAAGAACCTGACTCAAACAGTTCTGTCTGGAGTCGCTGTGTAAAATACTAATAAATCATGTATTTTTCATAATTACAAAGTCAAATAAGGATTGTTGCTTCTTAAAGATACTTTCTTTTGGCTCAGCAGTCTTAAAATATTTATGGACGACTGCTGTATGTTAGATTGGATATTTTCAACAAGATATTTTAATGTTGTTTTTTAATCTATATATTTCCTTCTTAATATCCAGCAGTGTTTTTATTCTTATTTCTGTTTCTGGTACTATTTGGTTGCTTGAGTTGAAAAATACGGTTATTTATTGGGAAGCTTTTCAAATTATGTGCTAAAATTCAGGAGGGCAAGTAAGTAAGTTTTGCAAAGCCTTTTCTTACAAGAGCATCACAGTTAATTTGAATATTCAGAAGTTAGGTTTACTCTTAGTAAGACTTATGTTAAACTGGTTTACTACTACTACTGCTTCTGTGTTATCAAAACCAGAAATCCAGTCTCTCAAATTTACATGAGACAAATTGAAAAGGATTTTAATGCAGAAATGTTTTCTCTATTCCCTGCTATGGCCAGCTTTAGTATAGGGAAGGCTACTTTCGATCTTGACACCTTCTACAGGAAGGTTAAGCTTATGAAGTGCTCTATTCAAGTGGATTAATGGAAAGTTGAGTGAGAGAAAAAGAAGTTTTGTTTAAACAGAAAAAGGTGCACAAGCAACAGTTGAAACATAGCCCTGTAAAAACCAGCCCCTTGTTCTACGCTTTGCTTCGTACAGAAGATTTGGACCCTCTGCTACTGAGAAACGATTGCTTGCTGGAGGCATAGGCTCTGTTAAAGTTTTAAATTTTACCCAATTGCTAACATTTAATGTGAAAGTTCGATGCTATGAAGCTTACTGGAAATTGGGAAATCGAGTTAAATGGGAGAAATTCCTGACGGAGCCATGAAGGGAAATGAGAATTGAGCGGAGTTGAGTAGGCTAGGTAAAACTGCACGGATTATTCAAGGATTATGAGACAACACCCTTTATAGAGTTATAGGTGGAGATTTGCAAGCAGGGAGCTGCATTGTCTTTAAGAGCCACCACAGTCAGGTGTGTCCATGGCACGGACTACGACTGTCAGTCCTTTGGTGAAGCGCCTTCTGAACCAGAGACAGCAGGTGCTGCTTACCTGGTTAGGAGAAATTGCTCATTGATCTGAAGTTCTATTTTTAGACTGAATTAAATTTAGCATTTTATTTGGAAATAAAATTCCCCAAGTTTGGCCGAGTGGTGAGCCCAGTTCTAGTGTGAATGTCCCACAAACAGTAGTGATTTGTGGAGCTGTGTAGTCGGCTTGTGTTGGTCCAATATGTTTTCTCAGTCTAAAGTTTTCCACGGATGCTGATTTCATTTCCCAGTAGGGCTTGGCGGCTGCCCACTCTGTACCAGTAGTTGCTTTTGTGACCATGGTATCGCTGTACTTCACTGACCAGAAAACCTCCCTCACCTAAACCCCACAAAGAAAACTATAGGGTATTGTCAAGAGGAAGATGAGTCAGCAGGCTTAACAATGCAGACAAGGGAAAAGGATGCCACTAACGCAGCGTGGGATTCCTTCACATCTCTGCAGAGCTGCTGGCCCTCCATGCATTATGCAATACTTTATGCAAACGGAATCAGTAATCAGAACATATATCTACTTTTCAGAAGGAAGACGTTGCTCTGGTCTTGTAGATCTTATGTAATATCCTTTTTATCTACTGAATTTGGAGTTTTCATTCGCTGTAAGCCATAATCTCCAAAATCAACTTGAAGATACGCTTGCTAATCTGAAGCTTCTTGTGATTTCAGATATGAAGCTGAACCAATGGAGGATTTAGCTTTTTAAATGGTTTTTAGTCTCTTACATTATTTGCATAATTATTTCGTGTGTTGTGTGCCTTTTAATCTGTTGAGTATATGTCTTACATTTCATGGCTTTGCTATGCAGTCTGATGGTTGGCAATATTGTTTTGAACTAAATAAGTAGTCTGGTTACTCCATGAATATATCTGTTTAATAAGTATAAATATGGGTTTCAGATTAAAATTTTTCTTACTGACTTTAATTAACTTTTTGATGATATCCTAATGTATCTAAACACACCTGTATAAATGTAATTAATTGATTCAAGTTTTTTTTTTTTTTTTCTTAACAGCTTTCCAGTGGAAATCCCATCTATGACAAATATTATCGACAGGTAATATCTTCCCGTAAACAACAGCCTGTATTGCGTTTTATTGTATCAATATTTTTTATTTGTATTTTTAAAAAAGTTGTATTATGTATCAAAACAATTTAATGTATCTTTTTTTAAGTTGTATTATGTTATAAACAGTTTTTATGCCAATGTAAATGCAGATGGTTTCTCACTACCAACACTCAAAATGATGTTGTAATACATTCCTGAAAATGGAGAAATTAATTTCTAGACTGTGTTACTGTTTAAACTCTGAACTCTCTCTAGCTGCTCTGATAAAGTGTTGTTGTAGTCAGCTCTGATCTCTGGTCTACCTTCACAGTCAAGCCTTTGTGTCCAACAAAGGAAGTATCATTATGAATTATTAATGTTTCTCTTTGCCAACCAGGGAGGGAAGCTTCCCCTGAGCTCTATAAAAGACTACTAAGCTAATAGACTTCTGAAAAAAAAGCTTTATTTTATTATTATTATTATTGATTTTAGTGAGTCAAAGGCTCCTTTCTTCCAAAGAGTGACTCTCCCAGTTTATTTCTTCATTATTTCACTCTCTCTTTATGCAAAAGGATTGTTCTGTTCTGTTCATATCATAAAATAATATAACTGTTAGATAAATTGCCACATTTCTACTGATATCTTGCTTATTGTTGTTCCTGTTTGTAACATTGTGAGCATGCTCATGTGTTTTTCAGGTGGATCCCACAGGGAGCGGGCGGGTGGCGGCAGCAGATGCGGCTCTTTTCCTGAAGCAGTCGGGTTTGGCTGACATGGTTCTGGGGAAGGTGAGTGAAGGTTGAAAATGGATCAGAAACATCACATGTGTCTTGGTTTTAGATTTAAAATTAATCTGTAATCTCTTAATGTCTCTGTAGATTTGGGATTTGGCAGACATTGAAAGAAAGGGTTTCCTTAACAAACAGGTAACAAACGGGTCTTGGAGTTGCATGGAAACCTCTTATGCCCCCTTTGGGTGTGTTTGTGAATTTCTTTCCACCTCCCTTTTTTGTTTGATTATTTTGTTTGTGGTGTGAGTTTTCACAGAAACTGTCAGTAATTACATTTTTATAAATCCAGTCATTTAATCTTACATGTATTTCATGGGTCAGTGATGAATTTGCAAATAAATTCACTACGTAATTACCACTGAATTATTGTACAACACTACATTTTCTGCTGTATTTCATGAGCCATCTAAATAACATCAAACCTGCTCAAAACTACTAACACTTTTATCATCTAATGATTGAACAGCTTTTTAATTGCATGAATTATTATTGCAATTTATGTTGAATAAAATAAATAATACAGGAATGAGATTTTGGTGGTGATGAAAGTCTTGGATGTGTTAAAGATTCACAACAAAACTAATTTATTTGCATTCAGTAAGTCAAACATTTTTAAAAGACATTGATGCCAGATTGCAGTTTTTGTTGTGCGACAACAAAAAAACTCTCAAAATCAGGGGAAGATGTACTGATATTCACACTATTGTAAGAAGGGCTTTAAAATACAAAGGAGGAAAAGGAGCAAGACAGCAAATAAACAGAAATAGTAAGTTTTTAAAACTACTTTTAACTCAAAAAGGCTTATAATCAACTGATCAAAAGTCAGTCTGTGCTTGAATCCGACTTTCATTTTATTTTGTGTCTGATATTCACAGATGTCTCTGATATTTGTTAGGCTCTGCAAGCAAGACCTGTCACAACATTCTGTCTCACGTTTGATGCAACAAGACAGAGTCATTTTTAAATCTGAAGGTTATGGGGAAAAACAGTCAACACAATTAAAAAACGCAGTTAACCTGACCAGGCTGCATCCTCGACCCAGATTTAGTCCTTTGCTAATGCTGACTATAACACAGTGACCAGATGACATAATCTGACTGAGAAGGGTTAAAAAAAACCCCCCTCAAAGTCTGCATCCTCCCCTGTTATGAGACAAATTTGCTTATTTGGAGAATCAAACATGGTATTAAGATTTTTGGTTAGAGGTATATTTAACAGGTAGCAAATCTAAAGAGGTGAATAAGTATATTTTTATGTGTTTAATATGATGTGGTTTAGTCCTTCAGGGTTTACATGATTCTGCCTCTTCTCCCCTCAGCAATTCTTCATAGCATTGCGGTTGGTTGCTTGTGCTCAGAATGGCCTGGAGGTGGCGCTTAAGAGTCTTAATGTGGCTGTTCCTCCGCCCAAATTTGTAAGTTTGCTGCTTTGAATTATAATTCAGTGTTAACAATTTTTTAGTAGCATTAATACAAATTTTGAAAATTAACATGTATTGCTCTTCTACATCTGCAGCATGATACAAGCAGCCCGCAGTTGGCAAAAGGAGTGGCTGCTGATGCACCGTGGGTAGTTAAGGTGTGGAGGTTTTCTGTGGGATTTATTTGTTATTTACAAAATGGGAACATTGGTTTTATTTTGAGAGGTTTGTAATCTTTTATTGTGAGCGTATGTAAAATAAAAAAATCTGGTAATAACGTTCTTTCAAGGTCAGTTTTAATTGTTTGAACTTGCTGTGAGTAGAAATATTATTTCCTGTTTAATTCCAGTTTAGTCATTAATTCTTATGTAAATACTGCCTAAGTATGAGGTTTTATGGTGAAATCATTGAACTTCTGTTTTTTTATTTTCTAGCCAGAGGAGAAGATGAAGTTTGACGCCATTTTTGAGAGTTTGGGTCCAGTTGGAGGGATGCTGTCAGGAGACAAGGTTAAACCGGTTCTGCTCAACTCCAAGCTGCCTGTGGACATCCTGGGCAGGGTAAGAACCAGTTTTAAACTTTTAAAGTTTTATTTTCTTATTTCTGAAAATGCACTGTAGTTTTTTTGTTTGTTTGGAAACATTGAAATAGTTTCTGCTCTGGTATTAAAAACACAAAGGAATTCCAATACTTATATTCTTCAATTATAGATATAACTTTAACTGAATTTCCTCCTTGTTTTACTTTACAATGATAGGCAGTACATATGAAGTTTCAGTAATTCAGTTTTCTTTCTTCATGAACTTGTTCTTGTCGTACTTTCTTCATGAAAGGCTGTGAAGCGTCTGGAAAAGAAGGCGTGGTGAAGGTTAAATGCTTTCCTTCATCAGTTTTTTGTGACAAAATTTGTCACACACCTCATCTTTTTAATCTGCTGTCTAACCTGTGTTTAATTAAGTGTAAATTTCTTACCTTAAGTAAAAGACGTCAATATATGATGCACAAATTGTCTGCAATTATTTTAATGCTAAATTGTCAAAACTATTAAATAAAATTTGTAATTCCGTATTTTTCGGACTATAAGCAGCTACTGTTTTCCTATGCTTTGAACCATGCGGCTTATAGCCCGGTGCGACGTTTCTGTGGATTTTTCTTCATCTGCCACTGGACTCTTTAACAGGAAGTGAATCATTGGAAGTCAAAATTGGAAATCAAAGAAGAAAGTGCTTCTTGCTGATTTTCATTTAGAACAGGCACATGCTAGCAGCAGGCATGACAGAGAAATGTTTTCAAACTCATACACCCTCATCATGGAAACAGCACGAAGAGGTTCATATGATGCAGCTTTTGAGCTGAAAGCTATCGATCTGGTACTACAGATCGATAGCTTTCAATTGATAGCAGCGGCTATCGATCTGGTACTACTGCACGTAAGCTCGGCGTGAACGAATCCATGGTTTGGCATTGGAGACGCAGGGCTGCGTCCTTAATAGCAGATTTATTAAGTTGGAAAACCGAGAGCGGCGGAGATACCAGCGGCTTATATATGTACGTTTCCAGTTTTTAAAAAAACAAAACTTTGTGGGTGCGGCTTATAGTGAGGTGCGCTCTATAGTCCTGAAAATACGGTAAATATTTTCAAATGGACTAACACATCAATGATATAGTTAGTAATGTCAGCAATGTTGATTTAAGAACCAGAATTGAGTCAGTGGTTTCATTGGTAAGTTAACATGTATCATAAAATTTTTTAAAGCTGAGTAATGTTGTCTTTGTGTGTTGAAGGTGTGGGAGCTCAGTGACCTGGATAGAGATGGCATGTTGGATAGAGATGAATTTTCTGTGGTAAGACTAATAATAAAGATAGTAGAAATAGTAATAAAGAACACTCACACCGGAACTGAAACACCAACTTTCAAAACTGTATTTATGCCTTGAATCTTTATTTATTTTTACATTTGTCATGTTACAACAAACTTCTCTACATTTTTTATATCTTCTAAATCACTGTTTTGTAGAACCACATTTCACTCCAATCAAATCTCTGATATGGGATGTCTCTAGACAGCTAGAAAATAACATTTCTTCGCAACATTGTTCTGTTAATGTCTATGAACATCAGTTTACAGGTTGTAAATCTGAATGGAACAAAATCATTGTGCATGGAAGAAATGCAAAGATTAGATCACTGCTAGGTAATTATTGTTTCTGATGTATTTTTCTGTTTTCTTTGCTACTCTTTCTCAGGCAATGTTTCTGGTTTATAGAGCACTAGAAGGCGAGTCCGTTCCCATGTCCCTACCGCCTCCTTTAGTTCCACCCTCTAAGAGGAAAAAACCCGCGGCGGCACCCGTGATGCCCCTGTTACCCTCACCTCCCTCTGTGAAAGACAGTCGCTCCTCCCATACCAGCGCGAAGACCCTTCCCCACCCTCCCAAACCCGCGCCAGCTCCTGCCCCAACACCAGCAGCTGCCCCTGTGAGTACAGCCTCCGTCTTTCCTGTGCACGCAGTACCTGCTTTTGTGTTTTTACTAACAAAAAAAACTTGAGCAACTCAATTAAAATGATCTCAAACTGGCTCGCTCAATGTGTTTTTCAAAAGAAGAAGAGTGGGAAGGTGAGTGAATATTTCTTGGCTTGATGTACAGTGGTCGCACTGTCATTCGTCTGTAGTGTGTTTTTGCTTTTCTGGAGCAAAAAGTGACGTTTTTGTTGCCTACGCAGTGGGTTGTATCAGCGGCAGAGAAAGCCAAGTACGATGAACTGTTCAGCAAGACGGATGGCGACATGGATGGCTTGGTGTCTGGAGCAGAAGTCAGAGATATTTTTCTCAAAACTGGGTTGCCATCTGCCACTCTCGCACGAATCTGGTAAGCAGAGATGCTAACAACACACAGTTATGTGCAGACAAGATTTCAGCCAATTTCTATCCACTGATTTGTTCATTTCTTTCCATTATGAAAATAGAAATGCAGTGTTATTGATAATTAGATTAAAATAGAAGAACATTTGTTTAATCAGTGTATGAAAAGTTATTAATCTAATTCATAAACACTGTTTTATGAATTAGATTAGTTGTAATTTTACCCTACAAAGGATCTTTACAGGGTTACTACATCCTGGTGGCACGTTTCTTTTTTTACATAAGACCAGTGACATCATTGATTTTCACCCTCACACGGCTGGTGACCATCCATCCTGCCGTGTCCTATCGGTTTCCATAATGGCATAACATGATGGATCTGTTGGATCATTAAAAGTAGTTATTGCCTGAGGTGGAAATCATTGGCCTCTTACGTAACTTGTGTGTTCTTGCTCCCAGGGAGCTGTGTGACATTGGAGACATGGGAAAGCTGACTCGTGAACAGTTTGCCTTGGCACTTTATCTGATCAATCTGAAGCTGACGAAAGGCCTGGAGCCACCACAGACTCTCTCCCCGGAAATGATTCCTCCGTCTGACAGACAAAACAGCAAGCAGGTGAGGCCCACAAGTACACTCAAGTCTGTTAATACTATTAGAAACAAATACAGAGGGTTTTTGATTGATTTACAGAAATTTATTTTTCAAATTAACTTTTTATACCATTATGAAAGACAATAATATTTTTTTCTGAATAAATGCCCCAACAGAAGACATTTCCTCTTCTTTTTACTAAGTATTGTGCCCAAACATGTTTCTATTTCAAGTAACTGTTTGGATGCAGATTACTATTGAACACGTAAAGGCAAGAAAAATGGATGAAAACATCCAATAACCATGGACAAAGTTAAATATGAGCTTTGTAGGATATTTTCCTCCCACCGTAAGTGCTCTCACGTCATTGTTCTCTGAACCAAAGTTTATTTGTAACTTCAATAGTTTCTTAAGAGTTTTTGTCATCAAATATTCATATAGTTCTTTCCATCTTTGCATCGCGATGCTATTTCTTAACTTTAAAATGTTTTTTGTGTCCCATCTTCTTCCATCAATAAAGTGGTTGTTCTTTCTGGGTTTAAAAAGTCCTTCCTTACTGTGTGTAGGTAAACCTATGCACATTTTGTGATGGTGTTTATGTTTTTCAGAACAATGCAAACCTGGCAGCTGACTTCTCTGCCATTAAGGAACTCGACACCCTCAGCAACGAGATTGTTGAATTACAAAGGTAAGATATCTTCCTGATATTTACATTAAAGAGATGTGGTGGACCTTCTTGTTGAACACATAATAGTGACGGATGTGGCACCGCTATGGAGGAGTAGAAAAAAACCTGATTATTGCTTAAAAAAATAAAGAAATTAAAAAAACGTTTAGAACCCCAGGGAAACAAAAGTCATGGATTATTGATTAGAAGTTCACAGATGCTCTTATCAACTTAAAAAGTAAAGAATAAATTTAAAAAATGCTTCTGTTACATGTATTTCAACTTGATTAGTAAGTAGTAGCAACAGTTTACAAGAGTACCAATGTTTGAAAATTATTTCTTAATGTGGGATTGTTTCTGCTTACTAAATAAATCTACTTACATTAAAGGTTTGAGGTAATTAGAGCTTTTTCTGAAAAGTGGGGGATCATGTTGCTGCAGTAAAGGATTGAGTTGTTTTAAGCCCTTCTGTGGAAAGCTAATAATAATAAATCTCCTGAATAGTTTTATCCTCAGTTCACCAGTAGGATGCGATGTTTCTATCAAACTGCTAAGCTGGTTTGTACAAGTTAAAGTTTAAATTTGTGAGCTAGATTTTGCAATGAACATAGAGTTTAATGCATGACAAAATCCTTTAACTGGTCCGACCACCTTTTGTTCATCGGTGGAAATAAGTAAACATTTTGTAAGGGTTTTGGGAGCTGCAAAGTTCAACATTTGGTTTTAAAACTAAATAATCTAGTTGCTTTTTGATTGCAAGGGAGGAAATGCGGAGTGAGAAACTGCAGAGAAATCAAGGAATTCACCTTCCTGTGCCTAGATTTGCATAGTTCCTCATTTCAAAGAACATTCTTGCTGTTATTTGCACATCCCCGTTGATATTTGCACAGTATTTTTTTTCACTTCTAGTAAAGTGGTCGGTTGATACTTTCTATGCACAAATATACACACATTCAAATGTTTTTTTTTAAAGCCCTGCTCAGTTATATCTGAATATGTTATTTTTCATAAATGTACAGTGTTATGCTGTCTTTTATTGCGTTTTTGTTTTCTGTTTACCTGTAACTTCCTGCTGGTACATCTGAATTTCCCAAAAGTGGGATGATAAAAGGATATTTTTTATTCTGTTTCTTATTACGAAAAATACTTTTCGGTCACAGCTGGAGTGGTTGATGCGTTGTTTGTGTTTGCATGAATTGTATTTCTAGAACACACTTTGTTTCGGTTGCTGGCTGCATCTGTTGTTTTGTTTTAAATGGAAAAGAGAATTCAAGTTCCCCAGTCATGAAAGTTGAGAGTGAGAAGTGAGAAACTGTTCAGTCCACCTATATTCTTTATGTACAGACAGTCTTAAAAGTACACTTGTGGCAGCTGTTAAAGGTATTCATATGTGAAAGTTGAAACAAGCCAGAGATCAGATTTAGATCATCAGATCAAAACTAGGGAGCAATGTTGCGATTTTGCAGCTGCTTCAGATGTTGGCTGCAACCCGCTCCTCAAAATGAAGATGGCCGTCAAAATGAAAGCAGGTAAGAAAGGACGAGGTGTACAGCTGAAATATTAGCAGATAGTTTGTGTTTTGACGTGTTTCAAGAGACAAAATGTGAAAATAGTTGCTGTGTTTGAAACGTATTTTTAGCTTGCATTGAAGACAGACAGCAAAGATGACTGGCTTCAAATTGATTTATTTTTACCAGTTTTCTTTCAAACGAACAAGTAAGTTGAGTAAATCTGCTGCATGCAGATGTTGTTGGCTAAATTTTTACTAGATGTCCATGCTGATATAAGCTTAACATGACAAACTTATATCATGTTAAGCTTGTTTTTTTTTTTTTACAATCTCAGTCCCCTTTAATTTATGTACAGAAGTTGTGCTCACTGTTGCTTTCCGCATATTTAAAAGAAATCTTTGTTGTCACAGTAAAAAGTGCAAAGAGTCAGGAGACATTAGACCAGAAGCCAGCAGCAGGACAATGAGGCAGGGATTTCTCAGGTAAGGAGGGATTATAACTTGAGAAGAAGAGAGGGAAAGGGAAGGTTATGTGCAGTAATTTCAACTTTTTTGTAAACAGTGGAAGTTTGAACCTTTTGAAAAAGATGCTGCAAAATTAGTAATTTTAAACTGCAACAACCACAAAAAACATCACAACATCCTGGAGGGACTAATTAGTCTTTTTAGATGCCAATCAGCTCCCCGTGGTAAAAACAATAAATAGTTGCCACAGTTACACATCATAATTATGTGGATGTAAAAAAGTAAGAACCAAAATCCTTCCAGCTGCACATCATCCAAAACCAGAGAAAATAATTGTTCAAAGGTTTAATTAAATTATAGCTTTAGTTTTAAGGGCTGAATCCAATTTCCCTTTTTTAAATTTCAGTTCTGTAGTTTCAGTGTTTTAAAAGAAAAACATGACTTTTTTCCTATTTTAAACTGAAATTTAGCTTGCCATTAGTAGGACTTCTTTATATTAGCTACTTCTTCAAGCTGTTGGCGGATAAAGCCATGAATAAGCTGGTCCACACCTCATGGTTTTTTGTGGAATAAACCAATTTTGATACGGCCAAAAAAACCCTTATCCTAGTGCAAAAGAATTATAGAAAAATTAGGTTTTGCTAAATTGGTGTGTTTCCATTAAGCTTATTTACTTTTAGAATGTCATGTTGCGCAATTAAAGGTTTTGATGATGATTAGTCTAGAATTAGGATTTATTTATCTAAATTGCTAGAAAACGTACAGTTAAAAGCGGTTGGATTAAAATTTAATAACTGAGCTTGGTCTAAATCAGGAGTGTCCAGCTGCAGTCCTCAAGGGCCGGCGTCCTGCCATTTTTAGATGCATGTCTGCTGACTAAAATCCTTCAACTACCTTCCCATCATTTTATTCAGCTGTGTAAACCAGGAAAACATGCCAGACACCGGCCACTGAAGACTGACTTTGGATACCACTGCTCTAGATATAACTTTAGGTGTCTGTCCTAATTTTTCAGATCTTGTGGCAAACAACATGCCTACTCAGAGAGAGACAGGTGGTCCTATTGGTTTGACAGATGGATGTATTTCATGCAGTGAGATTCAAAGTAGTTAATTTGTAGTGTTTCTTTTTAGTGTTTATCATTATTGTGCTGATTCTTTTCAAGCTTCCTGCTTTAAAAATACACATATTGGTCTGTAAGTATCATAAAAAGCAAATCAAATTCGTACAAAAGGACATGAACTTTCTGACAACACACCACCCATCTCTGATTTCTCACTCCTGGTAGAAATAGCAACATAAAATGGATGAGCAGCCTGGGAAGCACAAATGATAGATGCTGTATCTCAGCTCCTCATGACTCATCTCTCCTCTCTCTCCGCCTTCCTCCAGCCTCATCCAGCCATCTGCTTCTCGCTCCTCACTTCCCACACATTTCACTGTCCAAGCACATGCTCCCTTTCTAAAACACTTTCTCTCACTGCGATTACGGCACCGTGCCTCCTGGAAATCTCGCGTATTCGATCTGGTGCATCTCCACGCAGCTGCTTTCGCTCTGGATTTTTGTGCAGCTCTTTGTTCCGTGAAGTTGTGATTCGGGGACGGGACCATGGTAGTTCAGGGAGCCGAGGTGGCGGTGTTTGAGAAGCGGGGCGCAGCACCCTCAGCAGACACCTGGCTGTGGCTGGGTGGGATGGGGCTGCAGAGTTTAACCTGTCTGTCCTCCGTGGCTAACCACTTCTGTCTCCTCTGCTGGATGCCCAGAGAGAAGATCTCTGTGGAAGAGGAAATCAAAGAGAAGGAGGAGGCTATCCGACAGCAAACAGATGAAGTACAGGTAAGGTTGGACATTTGCTGGTTTCCTGTGTTTTTGAGTAAAAGAATCATTTTTAAGCAAATAAAGACATTTAGTGCTGGCATTTACTGATGTTTAGCTGGTGTTAAAAGCATGACTTTCCCCTTTTAAGTACTTTTTTAAATTAAATTGAAATGAGTAAATGATCTCTGCAGTCTGAGATGCTTCCTCTGAAATTCCTTTAATGTTGTTCTGAGTGAATCAGGTTATAGTCCTCCTGAAGGTGTGTCCAGCCCTCTGAGCCCCAGAGATTGTCTCTATTTTAGGAGCCGTCTACTTAAAGGGCTAGGCTGCTCTACTTTTAAAAATTCAGTCTTGAAGCAGCGAGGGTAGATCTTAAGGGAGTCTCACACTGAAGCAGTTTGATTTGTTTAGCTGCATTTTGCTGCTTTTACAGTAATGAAAGTTTAATACAGAACAGCAGAGGCTTATAGTTGTAGCTTCTCATAATCTAAGTGCAACACTGTAGTGGACTTAGATTTACATCAACATGGAAAGCTAATCATACCCTGTGAACCTTTCCGCAACAAAAAACTACTTTCATTATATCTTATTGCCACAGAGTCTAAATTAGATATGGGTCTGGACTTTGACTGGGCCATTCTAACACATGAACTTTCTTTGGTGTAAGAACATTTGAGACCACAGGACTTAATTTCTGTCCTATTTTTTTGTGGTCCGTGACTGCAACTCAAAAATGGTGGTTGCTGCAGTTGGAGACTTTTTTTATGGAAAATTAGTACAGAGTAAAATGTTGGGTAGAACACAAAGCATTTTCTTTATCGATAAGTAGGTCCACATTTTTCCACTCACTTTTATTCAGAAGCTGACTTTGCTGCACCCAAAATCTGTTTTTATTTGATTTTATTACATTTGGCCAAATTTAGGAAGAGTTTTTAGATGCTATTCTTTGCCTACAGAAGTTTTGGCTCAACATTGATCAACACGTAAAATCTGATTACTTTTTTTTTTTGTTTATTAAAATGTTGCATGTTGCAGGTAAAAAGTACTCTTCTTTTTCTGTGATTTTTCAAAAAACTACATATATATATTTTGGAAAGGGATTATTTTGGTCTATGAGACATAAACGTTTGGACACCTCTGATCTAAAATATTCCCTTATAGCTCTGCTCTCAGAGTAAACAGGTCTCAATAAAAAAAATAAAATTTTTTTTATTTTTACAACTTTTGTTTGTAACAGCTTAAAAAAAACATGTATTGTTTTTCTTCCACTTAACAATTGTTCATTACTTTGTGTTGGTCTGTCGCACACTATCCCAATTCCATCAGTAATATTTCTTGCAGAAAAGCTGCACCAGTTAATTTTTTGATCTCTGCTCGGGTGTCAGGACCTTCAAGATGAAGTGGCGAAGGAGACCGAGGAGCTTCAGCAGCTGCAGTCTCAGCGTCAGAAGGTCCAAGAGGCTTTAGACGAGCTCGACCAACAGAAGAACACCTTGGAGGAGCAGCTCAGCCTCATTCGACAGCAGACCAGCCAAGAGACACAACTTGTACGGTTCACAGTTTGTAAATCATCCCAACTAAAAGTTTGGTGATCCTGATACGTTTTAATGGAAACATTCTTCTTTGAAATCAGAAATGTCTCAGGTCCTGTGCAGCTTCACATACACTTACATCTTTCCAGATTTCGTCGCTGCAGTCTGAGCATGAGGAGCAGGAACAGAAGATCTGTCAGTACGAGGAGGAGCTGGTTCAGGCACGAGAGGAGCTTCTGGCCCTGCAGGAAGAGAGCCGGAAGCTGCAGGAGAAAGTCCAAGCTGCTCAGGAGCAACTCACCCCTCTGCAGGAATCTGTGCGGGACTCCTTCACTCAAGTTTCTCAGGTCAACTCAGTTAAAAAGGCTTAAGTAGTTAAATAAAAAATCTGCAGAATGGGGATTTAAAAAAAAAAATTTGATTAATCATCGAGAGAATACTTCCTAAAATAATCATTTGTTGCAGACCTAGATGCAACTCATAGCTACATGACATTTACTTATCTGGCGACATCTTGGTTTTAGTTTTCTCATCTATGTGCTTCCACTGAACATAGGACACATAGGATCACCATGTAATTGTTTTTATCTGCTTGCTCTCTTTAGGTTCAGCAGAAAGTACAAGACCTTCGCCTGGAAGAGAGGTCAGTGACGGCACAGCTCAGCTGGAAGAGAGCGCTAGAGGACAGCTCTCCGGTCATGGTCAATGGATCGGCTGGCTCCATGGCAGAGCTTGACCTCTTCAGTGACGACCTGCCCAAGGAGCTGAAGGAGGATGAGCCAGCTGCTGTCAGCAATCAGCAGAAAGAACATTCAGACAAAAAGGAGAGGGAAGGAGTCGATGAGAAAGAAGGACAGAAGGAGGAACAGAGTGCAAAGCCTGCAGAGGAGGAGAAGAGTAAACCTGATGCCCTGGATGACCTCTTCTCCTGTCTGGCCACCACGGATATGTACAGCAGTCTGTCGTCCATCTCTAAGACTCGAGATAATCCAGTTGGGGTAATATAGTCACAGGAATTTATTGCATGATTGTGTTTCAGATGGGGTGAACATATTTACAAGGATTATACAATTTAACATAAATATAATCTATCTGTCGAGTGTTATGTCTTAACGTTGCTCTGCTCATAAACTATGTTTTTGTTTAAATTTAGCAGGAAAACAATATTGTGGCACCTGATGTCTCATCTGACGCCTCCGATGTTGAATCACTAAAAGAGACTCCACTGAAGGTACAAAACTTGATTTTTAGTTCAGAGTTTGATACATTACCAAAGCAAAAGCATTGAAACATAAATCCCAGGTTTGTTTTTTCACTCCTCCTAAGCAGAAACCAACTCCCTCAGAGAGAGAGGAATTAAATAAAACCTTGCAACAGAGGGAGCTGTTAGCAGAAAAAGGATTTGTCAAAATTGAAAATGAAAAAATAAGTTTATCCAGTTTGAATTAAATGTGGCTTTTAGAAGCCAAATAATCAAATTTTTTAAAATTAAAAACTGACGGGCACCTTTCTCTCCTATAAAAACTAAATAAATTGTTTTAATTTTAACTGAACCCTCATGTAGCATAAAAGGTAGCATGAAATATTGAATACTGACACTCTTGGTCAACTCTTTGTCAAGAACAATCGCAGCCCGCACAAAATTTGACATCACTCTTTGTAATTAATTATTTAAGCAATGAAAAAAATCCAAGAAGCCAGTTGGGAGCTGAAAGAGTCATCTGTCTTTAAGAAATTTGAGTCGTAAGAGCTGACTCACTTACAGATTCATTTTCCGCCACAAGTACAGAATTTAATAGGTTTGAAATGTGTATGCTGTTTCTCTCCTGCTGTGACTCAGTTTGAACAGAAGGTGGAACGTTTCAGAAACCGGGTGTCAGATTTGCTAAGTTTATAAGGCAAACTGGTTGGAAAAATGGTCTGCTACATCAAAAATGTGGAATAAATATACAAATAGATTGCCATAAATACAGTGGTAGACAATTGTTTCATTTGTCATGTCTCCCTTACTCTCTACTGCTGCTTTATACCTAAAAACACAACAGGATTCTGTTCACTGCTGATTTAGAAGAAGCATTTTTAACCACCATCATGTTCTTACCAGCAGTGCTTGCATTAGTTTTGTGTGAACTGCTATTAGATTACCATTAGATACCTGTAGTTCTGTCAGTAAGAAACATTTCTCTATCCTTATTTTGCTCAACTGTTTCCCATAAATATCGTCTCTACATGATGTCACATTTACCCAAACATCAGATCTTTTCTTGATCTTCATCCTTGTCAGATTATCCCCTGTAAAGCTGTTTAAACTAACCACACATCATGTGAGGTGAAGGTCAGGCATTGTCAAATGTGTTTTCA
This sequence comes from Xiphophorus hellerii, assembly GCF_003331165.1. Classification (NCBI taxonomy): domain Eukaryota; kingdom Metazoa; phylum Chordata; class Actinopteri; order Cyprinodontiformes; family Poeciliidae; genus Xiphophorus; species Xiphophorus hellerii. Next base: position 14,898,371 of record NC_045680.1, read on the forward strand.
TTTAAGCGTGACTAGAGTTCATTTATGCAGCAAAGAAGAATTTGGAGTAAAATGAGACTAAATCACATCTGATAATCACAGATCCACAAAAAGATGTGAATGACTGAGCAGAACAGGCTGCAGAAGACTATCTATTTAAGGGGTTTAGCAATGTTTACTGTAAATGAATATGGTATTTTGTGATGCCTACCAGCTTCTCCTCAGAGCCATGTGGCCTCCCAACAGGTCGACTCTCCAGAGCCAGAGAGCCAACAGGACCAAACAGAGTCTACAGAATCGACGCCCTCCCCGTTGCCTCCGCAGGCCGGCGCTCGCTCCCTGCCACCACAGACGAGCCCCCCCTCCCTGCCAGAGATGGACTTCTTCCATTCAGACCCTTTCACCGACCGTAAGCCTTACAATAGTCAAACTTCATGTCTAACATTATATATTTTAGGCAGTTAAGTTGTTTACATAAAGTGGCTCATGCTGGGTTACTATGTTTTTTCCTGTCTTTTCTAGATGATCCATTCAAAGAAGATCCGTTTGGAAAAGCAGATGTTGCAGGTGGTTCTCCATTTCAACATCCTCACTTAAAGGAGACCTATTATGCAAAATTCCCATTTTGCATGTTTTTGTATTTCCATTTGGACTTGTACTGCTTCTGAGAACAGCCCAAGTTCTTAAAAAAAAAAAAACACACCCACAACCAGTTTTGGAAAAATAGTTAATGTTTTTTGGTGTCTGGAAAACGACCCATTTCAAAAACCTCCGGAATGTAACGTCACTAATCAGTAGGCACTGCTCCTGACCTAGCAACCCAGCAAAATTAAACCTGTTACCTAGCAACCCCAGCCAAGCCTTGGCTGCAAGCAAAGCTCCAGCACGTTTGGTCTGATGGTTTTATGGCTGTATGTGCTGTACAAAGGCTGCTGGAAAAGACAAGTGTTTTGTTTCTGACTTTCCATCCAGAAACTACTTGCTGCATTCTTGTTGGTTGTGCAAGAGCCTCTACTTCTGCTTTTCAAAGATGTACGGTTGTATAATTGTGCATATTTTTGCAGCCATTTTCACATGAGAGTTGAGTTGTGGGGCCCGGTCAGAAGCAGCTTATTTGGATTTAAAGTGTACCAAGAGGCCCTAAAACAGCTTCTTCTGAAAGAAACTCAAAGTAGCAGAACTGAGCAGACTAGATCTCATCGTCTTAGAATGATTTTGTGCAAAATATGCAATGGACATGTTTTGAAAAGCCTTTACACCTACTCTAAGCTGTTGAAAGAAGCATAAAAAGTCACTTTTAAGTAGAAAATCTGTTCATCTAAAAACTTTTAAGTAAGAAATCTTAATTAAGCGAATCTGTACCTTTTTTTTTCTCCTTAGATCCTTTTGGAGGAGATCCATTTAAAGGCTCAGACCCTTTTGCTGCAGACTCTTTCTTCACCCAGCCCTCCAGCAACACTTTTCCCTCAAAGGACCCATTTTCAGCCTCAGGTGACCCATTTGGCACTACTCCTGGAATACCAGAACCGGACCTCTTTGCAGCCAAGGCTAAGGATGAACCTGCAGCACCACCACCACCTTCAACAACACCAACCCCAGACCCATTTGCCTCCAAGACCACCAATCCAGCATCCAGTGATCCCTTCAGCTCCACAGGGGACAACTTGGATTCAGACCCATTTGGAAGCAAACTGAACAACGCCGGGGAGCCGGATCCGTTTAGTTCACAAGACGGAGGGTCAGATCCATTCAGCTCTTCTTCCACGAGCTCCGATCTGGCAGTGGTGCGTATGGCCCAATCCACTGGCTGCCCAGTCTGATAATCTGATGGTTCAGTCTAACTATGGGTTGAATTTTCTAACCCATTCAGATCCAAAACTTCATAAGCTTAAAAAAGTCTCTAAAGTGTTTAATTTCATATTGATAATTGGGTTTGGGGTATTTAGGTCTGACGTTTTAGGCTTGTATCTCAAGAAGTTAAAAGAGAAAGGCTTGTTCTGATTTACAAGTGTTTGTAATGCAAGATTAAAGTTATATACAGAGAAATATGTGTAGCTAAAAGCAAGAACATACAGAAAAAAAAATCTTTTATAAAAAACACCTGCATGTTTACTTTGCTCTTTAAATTTGCTCAATCATCCTTTAAAATGCTGTTAGCCTGGAGGTTGAGTTCAGGTTCTGTTATCAAAGTTCAAATTTGTTCATATTTATCCATCCATCCATCTTCTTCCGCTTATCCGAGGTCGGGTCGCGGGGGTAGCAGCTTCAGAAGGGAGGCCCAGACTTCCCTCTCCCCGGCCACTTCTTCTAGCTCTTCCGGGGGAATCCCGAGGCGTTCCCAGGCCAGCCGAGAGACATAGTCTCTCCAGCGTGTCCTGGGTCTTCCCCGGGGCCTCCTCCCGGTGGGACGTGCCCGGAACACCTCACCAGGGAGGCGTCCAGGAGGCATCCTGACCAGATGCCCAAGCCACCTCAACTGGCTCCTCTCGATGTGAAGGAGCAGCGGCTCTACTCTGAGTCCCTCCCGGATGACTGAGCTTCTCACCCTATCTCTAAGGGAGAGCCCAGCCACCCTACGGAGAAAACCCATTTCGGCCGCTTGTATCCGCGATCTCGTTCTTTCGGTCATGACCCAAAGCTCATGACCATAGATGAGGGTGGGAACGTAGATCGACCGGTAAATCGAGAGCTTCGCTTTTTGGCTCAGCTCTCTCTTCACCACGACGGACCGGTACAGCACCCGCTTGACAGCAGACGCTGCGCCAATCCGCCTGTCGATCTCCCGCTCCCTTCTTCCCCCATTCGTGAACAAGATCCCGAGATACTTGAACTCCTCCACTTGGGGCAGGACACCCCCCCTGACCCGGAGAAGGCACTCTACCCTTTTCCGGCTCAAGACCATGGCCTCGGATTTGGAGGCACTGATCCCCATCCCGGCCGCTTCACACTCGGCTGCAAACCGCTCCAGCGAGAGCTGCAGATCACGATCTGATGAAGCCAAAAGGACCACATCGTCTGCGAAAAGCAGAGATGAGATCCTAAGGCCACCAAATCGGATCCCCTCAACACCTTGGCTGCGCCTAGAAATTCTGTCCATGAAAGTGATGAACAGAATCGGTGACAAAGGGCAGCCCTGGCGGAGTCCAACTCTCACCGGAAACGAGCCCGACTTACTGCCGGCAATGCAGACCAGACTCTGACACCGGTCATACAGGGACCTGACAGCCCGTATCAAAGGGCCCGGTACCCCATACTCCCGGAGAACCCCCCACAGGGCTCCCCGAGGGACACGGTCGAACGCCTTCTCCAAGTCCACAAAACACATGTAGACTGGTTGGGCGAACTCCCATGCACCCTCCAGGATCCTGCCGAGGGTGTAGAGCTGGTCCAGTGTTCCACGACCAGGACGAAAACCACACTGCTCTTCCTGAATCCGAGGTTCGACTATCCGACGGACCCTCCTCTCCAGGACCCCTGAATAGACCTTGCCAGGGAGGCTTAAGAGTGTGACCCCTCTATAATTGGAGCACACCCTCCGGTCCCCCTTTTTGAACAGGGGGACCACCACCCCAGTCTGCCAATCCAGGGGAACTGCCCCCGATGTCCATGCGATATTGCAGAGTCGCGTCAACCAACACAACCCTACAACATCCAGAGCCTTAAGGAACTCCGGGCGGATCTCATCCACCCCCGGGGCCCTGCCACCGAGGAGCTTTTTAACCACCTCGGCGACCTCGCCCCCAGAGATTGGAGAGCCCAACCCAGAGTCCCCGGGCTCCGCTTCCTCAGTGGAAGGCATGTTGGTGGGATTGAGGAGGTCTTCGAAGTACTCTGCCCACCGGCCCACAACGTCCCGAGTAGAAGTCAGCAGCACCCCATCCCCACTATAAACAGTGTTGGTGCTGCACCGCTTCCCCCCCCTGAGACGCCGGATGGTGGACCAGAATCGCCTCGAAGCCGTACGGAAGTCTTTCTCCATGGCCTCTCCAAACTCCTCCCACGCCCGAGTTTTTGCCTCAGCAACCGCCCGAGCCGCATGCCGCTTCGCCCGCCGGTACCCATCAGCTGCTTCCGGAGTCCCACAGGCCAAAAAGGCCCGATAGGACTCCTTCTTCAGCCTGACGGCATCCCTCACCGAAGGTGTCCACCAGCGGGTTCGAGGGTTGCCGCCGCGACAGGCACCGACAACCTTGCGGCCACAGCTCCGATCGGCCGCCTCGACAATGGAGGCACGGAACATGGTCCACTCAGACTCCATGTCCCCCACCTCCCCCGGGACGTGTTCGAAGTTTTGCCGGAGATGGGAGTTAAAGCTCCGTCTCACAGGGGATTCCGCCAGACGTTCCCAGCAGACCCTCACAACACGTTTGGGCCTGCCAGGTCTGACCGGCTTTCGCCCCCACCACCGGAGCCAACTCACCACCAGGTAGTGGTCAGTGGACAGCTCCGCACCTCTTTTCACCCGAGTGTCCAAGACATACGGCCGCAGATCCGATGAAACGATGACAAAGTCGATCATCGAACTGCGGCCTAGGGTGTCCTGGTGCCAAGTGCACATATGGACACCCTTATGCTTGAACATGGTGTTCGTTATGGACAATCCATGGCGAGCACAGAAGTCCAGCAACAGAACACCGCTCGAGTTCAGGTCGGGCGGGCCGTTCCTCCCAACCACGCCCCTCCAGGTCTCACTGTCATTGCCCACGTGAGCGTTGAAGTCCCCCAGCAGAACAAGGGAGTCCCCAGGAGGAGCACTCTCCAGTACCCCCTCTAAGGACTCCAAAAAGGGTGGGTAATCTGAACTGTCGTTCGGCCCGTAAGCACAAACGACAGTCAGAACCCGTCCCCCCACCCGTAGGCGGAGGGATGCTACCCTCTCGTTCACCGGGGTAAACCCCAACGTACAGGCGCCGAGATGGGGAGCAACAAGTATGCCCACTCCTGCCCGACGCCTCTCACCTTGGGCAACTCCAGAGTGGAAGTATGTCCAGCCCCTCTCAAGGAGACTGGTTCCAGAACCAGAGCCGTGCGTCGAGGTGAGACCGACTATTTCTAGCCGGAACCTCTCGACCTCACGCACTAGCTCCGGCTCCTTCCCCACCAGAGAGGTGACATTCCACGTCCCAAGAGCCAGTTTCTGCAACCGAGGATCGGACCGCCAGGGTCCCCTCCCTCTGCTGCCACCCATCCCACACTGCACCCCTTTGGCCCCTCCCATGGGTGGTGGGCCCATGGGAGGGGGGGCCCATGTTTCCTCTTCGGGCTGAGCCCGGCCGGGCTCCATGGGTAAAAGCCCGGCCACCAGACGCTCGCCATCGTGCCCCCCCTCCAGGCCTGGCTCCAGAGTGGGGCCCCGGTGACCCGCGTCCGGGCGAGGGAACACCAAGTCCAAGGTTTTCCTTCATCATTGGGGTCTTCGGGCTGCTCTTTGTCTGGTCCCTCACCTAGGACCTGTCTGCCTTGGGTGACCCTACCAGGGGCATGAAGCCCCAGACAGCATAGCTCCTAGGATCATTGGGACACTCAAACCCCTCCACCACGATAAGGTGGCAGCCCATGGAGGAGCTGCCACCTTATCTTGTTCATATTTAATTGATGCTAATATTTACAATTTGTTCAATAATTAATGCCTTCTAAAATCAATGCATGAATTATAACACTTATGATTAGTACTGCTTTGTTTCTCATTGACAAGCGTACCAAAAATCCAATAAAACTTTTATTTCTTTTATAAATTACCGCATATTCATGCCGCTGATTCATCATCATTTAAAATTGGATGTGGAGACCAAACATTTCTTGTTTTAGTCAGGATGGGTATGCCATAAATGATTAGTAAAAAAGGGGTTTATAGTGACAACAGAAAGCAACAGAAGATATGGGAGGAAATTTTATCTTGGCCATGTTTCTTTTCTTTTTGAATAACTTTCTAGTCTGGGACAAGAGATTTTTTTTCTATCGTGGACGTTATGAAGTTTCCATGTTTCTGTTTTAGAAGGACTCGGCGCCATGTAATGATCCCTTTGCTCCAGGAGGCACTACAGTGAGCACCACCTCAGATCCAGGTATGGCTTATGAAATGGCGCCACCCTCTGGCAACAAAAATTAATCCAGTTACTACATTTAAACAAGTGTTTTCTGGAAACAGTGAAATGCACTCAGCCATTTTTGTTCACGTTTCAGATCCGTTCGCTGCTGTGTTTGGCAACGAGTCGTTTGGAGGAGGATTTGCAGATTTCAGTGCTTTGACAAAGGTGAGTTTTAGAGTTTAGGTAAATCCTGCAGCTTATAAGATGGAAATCTGATGTGCAACATATCAAAGGTTCTCTGATGGTGCAAACAAAACTACTTCTCAAATAAAAATCAGAACTTAAAGTGACTTTGTGATGGCAAATACAGAACTGTGACAATAAAATGTGAATATACCATAAAGACAAATGTCTTGACAGGAGTGGGTGGCTGGAAAGATGTTCTCTACCTTGCTGCAGAAATGTTCATCAGTCTTTCTAACTGTGATTCTAGGAACATATTTTTACATTTTGTCACTTTACAACAACAAACTTCAATGTATCTAATTGAGATTCTGTGTCGGGACAGACCAGCACAGATCAACATAATCTCCTTTACTGTGAAGTCACTTAATCAGTAACCAGAGTCTTTCTGTTTGTAATTTAATCTCCGTATAAATCCAGCTGTTTACGCCTTAGAGGTTTGTTAAAAAACAGCAGTGAAAAAAACCACATCACAAAGAACAAGGAGCACAGCAGACACGTCAACTATTCACCCAGAAGTTGTTTTATTTTTGTTATGCTTTAATTTTTCTGCTGCTGCTGTGTTGGTCTGCCAACACAAATATGAAAAAAATTAAGCAGTATGAATATTTTTACAATGCACTGCACATCTGGATTTGCCACAAAATTACTAGCATAATGAAAAAGTTTGATGTTTGCGTCTTTGTAAGCATCGGGATGTATTTATGTGAACCATCTGTTCCAGGCAAACGGTCCTGACCAGTTTGGCATCAACAACAAGAACCTGTTCCAGGAGGACAGCCAGCCTGCCAACTCTGACATGCCCCCTGCCCTGCCGCCTAAAACGGGTACGCCAACTAGACCGCCCCCCCCACCTCCAGGTCAGTTCAGAAAATCATCCAGATTTTACTCATAATTGGCTCCACCTCTGGTGTGGATGGATTAACACTGCGAGTTGTCTCTGCTTCGTCAGGTAAGAGAGCGTCCGTCTCTAGGACAGAGTCCTCCGACTCCTTCCAGCGACGAGGACACTTCCTTCAGACCTCTGGAGACTTCTCCTCCTCTTCCTCCCTGCCTGCCAAGGACCCTTTAGCCGACCCCTTCGCCCCCTCCTCCCCTCCTCGCCACAACGTGCGGGAAGCTGATCGATTTGCCAGCTTTGACAAAGTGAGCACCTCCCTCTCCCCATCTCCCTCACCTCCTCCTGAATGTCAATAGCCACACCCTCTTCTCTTTATTTTTCTGCTCATTAATCACATCTGGTTCTCCAAGAATGTGCAACTAAGCCTTCATGAATCGGTCCATTCACTGCCAACAGATTCCCAGAGAAGACAAATAAACATTTTGTGTATCAATGCACAAGGTTGCCTGTATTCTTAATTATAGATATATTTTTATGTTTGCCAACATTTATTAAAGCTAGCTACAAAATCTTGTGTATTTTGAATCCTGCCTGCTGCTGTTTTTATATTTTAGCTACCCAATAACAGTGCTGTTGCTTTGCATTGTTAAAAATATTATTTCTGATTTAGTTTTGGGATTCCACTTTGTTTAACTCTTATTTTGTTATAAAGATTATAAATAGTTTAATATATTTAATCTGCAGTTAGATTGTATTTATCTGTAGTCACAAACACAAGTTGTGGTGCCAGTAGTTATTGACAAACGTATTGACTCGTGTTTGGCAGTGAATGGAAAGATGAAAACCTGCTTGAATGTGACTTTTGTTTGCCATCCCAACTCAGCACATTGACTTTACACCATGTTCATGTGCGAGCAAGTTAAAGTTATTTACAAGGTAAAAACATATGTTGCGTTTAAACTGCCTTTTTCAAGATTTTATTCCACTTTTATCCTTGAAATTGACTCGACTGAATTTTAATAGCTACAGTATTCATTCAGCAGGTTACTCTATTTTATGCAGCGTCAGGTCAACAGTGATGAAAATGTTTTAGTAGTCAATAACCTACAAGCCTCCAGTTCGGCATGAGGGAAACACTCCCTCACACCTCAGCCTGTGAGCTTTGATTTAACTTCTATCAAAATCAGAGTAAAAAGCTTCACATGGAGCTGCTGAGGCTGTAAGGGCTGCATTTTTCAAATGAATCATATTTACAACATTTCGAATTTTAAAAATAAAACGACTTCATTTGAGCTTCCGCTGTAACTAAATAAGTAATTTTCTAACTGTGCCATTTTACTAACTACAGCTCTGTTCCTGTAACGCAGCATAAAAATGGGTGGTCAAGCTGTGATTTTGGGATGGATGGCTGTATTTCATTCTTGATTTTTGATGCCTCTATTATCACATTACCCCACCTGCATGCCTCTGTCGAACCCTAACCTGCACACACTAACCGTCTCCGACTGGCTGCCTCAATCATCCCCCAAATCATTTATTTTCCTCTTCACCCATGCTGCTGTTCATTAATTCATGCATCCCCTCTCGCCTGTCCATCCATCCGTTATCCATTCATCAACTTATTTCACTCTCAGCTGTCATCTGATCAGCATTGTGTGGTTGCTTGTATTCTTTGTGTGTTTATGTGTTTGTTATAAAGAAATGTTTAATAAAGTGTTGAATCATAGCCACCATCTCTGGCTTTTATGTGCATCCATCACCTCTCTACTTGGAATAATCCAAAGTTTCTCTGCATTTTTAGTTTGTTTTCTGCACTTCATATTGTTTTTCCAGAGCATGACCCAGGAAGGAATATATGACAGTGACAAAACCAGAAGCTTTTTGGGGATTTGAAGTTGAATGATTAGATTTTCAACATGTTTTGTGAGTGTGGAGGTTAAAAAGAATGTTAAAAAACTCAAAATGAATTGACTAAAAAATAACAGCCTTTAATTTGAGTACAATTATATAGAGAGGGAAAGTGCAATTGTTTTCTCGCAAATCCTGTAAAATATATTATACCCTTGGGATAAACTCTTGTTTTCTAGAGGATTCAGGTTTTGGTGCTAATATGTCCTTGGAAGAAGGTTGATTTATTTATTCATTTTTGTTAATCTGGTGATCCACTGTTGTATTGATATCACATTAGTTGAAAGACCCAATGTCGTCCCATTTTCAGTTGACTAGCAGAGTGTCACTTTATTTTAATTGGCTGGTATTTTAAAGACGCTCTGTAGCCTACAAGAGTTTTTTTTAAGGGAAACAGCATCACAAACCTCTACCACATTGAGCATCACATGGTTTCCTCCTAAATTTATGCTATTTTTCCCAGACCAAACCCACCTGGAATGTTTCTTGCTAAAATATCCTGTCTTGATCTCTTCACTAATCCACACAATTTTAAAAAATATATATTTTTATTAAACTCTCCGTGTTTGTTTGTGATGGTTGAACCGAAATTTTTTTTTTTCATCTGAATAGTGTCTAATGGCTGTTCTGATGGCCACAGAATAAATCTTTTAGAAGTGATACTTTTCTTAGCATCCTGCTCACTGCTGTTAGTCATAGTAAAATCAATCTGGGTTCTCATTTTTAAAAGCTTAAGTTGTTTTACGCTTTAAAACTATTGCTCTGACTGCAGGCACAGGTGTTTCCATTTCCTGAGCTATAAAGTATTAACATGCATCCAGAATGTCATGTTTTCTTGTCTTTTCTATTTTGAAGACCAGGTAAAAGAAATGTCATTTCATATTTAAAATCCAGGGAAACAGAAAGTCTAGGATTACAGAATGAATGTGCTCAAATTAGAGGTTGTATTTTTCTGTAATTTGTATTGTGAGATTATGTAACCTCACTGAACAAGGATTTACTTTTAAAAATTCAAAAAAAAAAATTTTAACTGAGATTTGAGTAAATTGCCAGTACAGATAGACAATAAAAAATCTTAACGCCATGGGTTTCATTTAGCCTGCACCCAGCACCCTTCATATATTATTGATCAATCGGATGTGAAGACTTTGTGAAGTCTGCATGATCTCTCCTGTCTCCATTTCATGTTTCCACCTCTGCTCATCATGCATGCTCTCTTTATGTTGTGGTCCTGATCATGGCTGCTGTGTGTTGGTGAACAGATTGGTTATTTTTCTTTGCATGCCTGGAAACAAACAAACAAATTAAAAAAAAATTGATGAATCTGTGTCTCCTTTCACTGAGAGTGATGAGCGACTCGAGTCCAGTCTGGGGTAGTGACCTGATTATTTCTAAAGCTCCTGTCCAGCTCCCATTGTGGATCTGTAAAGTGGGTGTGATGTTGATCATATGACTCAGTGGAAATCCCAGCTTGCATGCTTTTTACCCACATTTCGGCCTGTTGATTTTTATCCCGATCACATGTCTCTGTGAAATCCACGATGACAAAACGCCCAAGAGGATGTCACTTGTGGATGTTTCTTTTTTCCCCCCTCCCTTCCATGAAAAGTGTATTTCTTTGGCAGCTGTCGTTTTTGTGCTTGTGATGGTGGTAATAGTTGTCTGTCGGTGAAAGAGAAGCGTGACCTTTGTGAAAATGAACATTTTGGGTTGACGAGTCAAAATGTCCACTTTGAGAAAGATTCTCCACCCAATGTGTCCTCTGTGTTTGTTCTTACTCTGTTTCATGGGCGCAGTATCCAACCGAGGAAGACATGATAGAGTGGGCAAAGCGCGAGAGCGAGCGAGAGGAAAAGGAACGGCTAGCAAGGCTCACCCAGCAGGAGCAGGAGGACCTGGAGCTCGCCATCGCTCTAAGCAAGTCTGAGCTCTCCTGAGGAGGAGGCTCCCCTCAGCCGGGCTGGCGCCGCACAGCCTGACCCGGCCCGAAAAGCACCAAAGCAACACGGGGGACTTGCACAGGTCTGATGCAGCAGCTCCTGCGGAGACTTCAAACTGTTCCCAGAAACATTCAGCGCCTCTCTGCCCCCTTCGACCTGCTCACTGTTCTCACATCGCAGTAAAACGCTTCTCCATTCTGCTGGTCTGCACGGGTTTGACTGAAGGAGAAGATGCAAGAGTTAAGAGACACGGAGGAGGAAAATGAACCAAGATGGCTACAAACTCCCCTTTAAGCCTGCAGAATCTAACTTATTTTAACATGCACTCAGAACTAAGCTGAGATGGTCCGTTTTCTGCCACTAACAACACTACTCCACTTTTTTCTTTTCTAAGGGATTCAACATTCGCGTACTGTAGTACCCAGAAATCCCCGACTTTTCTCTGCGCTCTTCAATCATCCTGCAAAAACCACATTTGGCTGTGAAAATTTGAGGTTTTGTGTAACAAAATGTAGCGTCTGTAAGTCTATTTTAAGTAGCCCTTTTAAACTGAGCGATCATGTATTGCTTGGAGATCTGATCAGTTTTTTTTTTCCCCTATAAGTGAACTTTTCTACATGTATTCCCTGAAATCCTGTGAAATGTAAACTGCATGTAAAGAAAAGAAGAAAAACAAACATGTCCATTATATCAGTCTTCTGCAGGAAATGATATGTTTCATGTTTTCACTCATTTCTCTTCTTTTATGTTTGATATGTTTGAAGATTAGGGATTAAAACTACTTCCTTACAATGGCATTTAATTTTTGGAACACTATATTTAGGGTTGCTGAATATTAAAAGAATCATTTTTGATATAAATGTAATCTATTCTTACCTGATTACTCAGTTTTATAAATGGTAGAAACATTTCATAAATGTGGCATAGCTGATTTTTCCCCCCCCCCTTTCATTTTTGACACAACCAGAAAGTTTGGATGCTAACATTTAAATTTGAAACATTTCATCGTTTCTGGGTTTATGTTGGTGTCGTTTAGATTTTCTCAGTGAAACTGATCTCCCTAAGGGAAAGTCTAATTCTCTCTAAAAGAAAAATTGTTTTCATTTTGTTTTAATAAATCTCTCATTTGATCAGATTTCAAAGCGTTGCTGTGGTTGGTGCTCATTCTCTCGGTGTTCCCAGGTGTTTTTCAGGAGATTTCTATCCTTTATGTCCATCAGTCGTTGCATCTCAGTGGATTTCTTTTATATTTTCAGCAGATCTTTCTCTGAGTCAATGTTGTGTTGGATCTCTGTGAGGATTGAGCTCACCAGCTCGTGCTGTGACGATAAATCCTCACATTTTACTCCATCTTCATGCCTTATCACATCCCTTATCGCACTAACAGCTGCCTGGGCTTTTTTTTGTTGGTTTTTTTTTTTAATAATCTGGTGTTTTCTCCCAGTAGAGGTACTTGTCACACGTAAAAGCTGGATTCTCGTAAGGGAAGATTTGGCTGGAAAACAGACTGCCTCCATTTCTTTTTAAGTCACCTGTTGATCAAATATACCACAGCATTATGGATCACTTCTGTTATGACTTTTACCATGAGTCCTGTTTATGTTTAACCCAACTACTATCTGTGATTAAAAACAGCACTTTTTAACAAGTGCAGCATCGTGTTGAAGTTTATTGTATATACAAGATTTGCATGTCTGTTTCCTGAGTCTGTTATACCAGTGTTAATAGTTTGTTTCTTTTTTTTTTTTTTTTTATAAAGGCCATCTTACTGTCCTTTTGTACAGACAAATCCAGAACCACTCATGCTTGTAGACTTACTCTTAAAGTCTTTTTAAATCTCGAACTTATTGTATTTTATTTTGTATTTTCTAACTTGTAAGAAAGATCATTATCGGGAGGCTTAACCAGAAAAAAAATTGTAACACATTTAATTGAAACTGAATAAATATTAAAATGTGTAGTTTTGTAGTTTGTGTGCTTTTTTGTTTTGTTTTGTTTTCTTTTTTTGTTGTTGTTGTTGTTTTTCCTCACTTACAGCGACTCCATGCAGGGAAAATATCCAATTTCAGTGAGATGTTTACTTCGACTCAGTCTGGATGTCTTGTTAATTTTGGTTTGTTGGTGTGAACACACCACAACTAAAGAGATTTACTCTAATACACTCAGAGTCAAAATAATACATGGAGGTTTAGATACTGTATATATTGATTCATTTAAATTTTCCTTTTTAAGCTTAGTTTATACATTTTGAATTAGGTCCATGCAAAATTCACCATTGATGTGTTTTTGGGATTAGTATCCTACCAAAAAAATGTAATTATGTTCAAATTTCAACCACCTGACTCAAACTGACACCCTCAGATGAACAGAAAAGACTAAGCAGCTTAAAAGATCTTCAATACGATCCATAGTGAAATAAACTATCTACTCGACTCACTGTCGACCTTTTAAATTTGAATATTCAGACACCATCAAAACCACTAGTAGCTCTGTAGCAAATAAGACAATTTAATAAATTATTTGCACAGTCTGCCTTTCTATTTTGGATATTTTGGCAATGTTGAAAAGCTGTAGCAACTAAAATAATTTCATAAATTATAAAGCAAGTCTTAGTAATAAAAAGACCATTTCTGCTCTTTTTATTACTTTTACATCATTGTAATAGGTTCCAGAGCTCTAATGTCTAGGAAATATGTGATATTATTAATATTATTACAAATGCGTTAAAATATATCCATATGTGTTTAGGATTTTCTTTTTATTTTAATGCTTAAATGAAGAATTTAGCGATGATAAGCTTTTTCTTTGTAGTTTAATCGTCTGTTATTAACAGGTGTTTTAACTTTGAGGGCTTTAGGACCATGGAGCCACATTCCTGTGCATTTAAATACAAAAGTCTTTATTATGGTGATGAGAGCAGCACACCTTTCTACCACGTCAGGAAGCAGGAAGAGCCTCAGCGGCTGCACTCCGCCGCTCGAGTCCGTGTGAGGTGACAGTGAGGCGGCCTCTGTTCCCGTCCTGTCCGCCGGCGTGTGTGTGTGTGTGTGTCCCTCCATGTCCACTGTGTAAAAAGCTGCTCTGCTCTCAGTCTTCAGCTGTCCCACCGGACCCCAGCGTTGTGGGATGAGTTTCATCAACAGCTTGAGGCGAAGCGTGAGGAAGGATGACAGCAAAAAGTGAGTACAGAGACAGAAATCAGTGCAGGACCAGGCCCCGGTCATACGGTGTTTTATGACGCTCATCATGTGTTTGTCTTATTTAGTTTATCACACGGGAGATAAGATCGAGCCGCTGTGGACGCATCACTCTGAATATAAACTCCTGTCCTGCTGATTGTGTCTCATTTCGTATTTCCGAGTTTTAAGCTTGAACAAGTAAATACGGCTTAAACTTTTAAACCATTTGAGACGGAAGGAAGCTCATGAAAAATGTTTGCGTTTATGATTTCTGTCGCAGTAACCAGTCTGCAGCCTGTTGGACAGCATTACTTTCATGATGCGGTAAATGGGGATTATAGTCAGCAGTGCTGACGTAGATCAAATGGAAATGAACACAATGCTGTCTGGGTCAGTGGTTTTATACATCTAAATACATAAAACCACATAAACTGCAATTACTTCACCTCCCTATTGTAATGTAAATTTGATATTCTGGTTGACAGACTTTTTGAACGATAAAGTTGCCATTTTACCTTATAAATTAGGGTTTTGGCAACAAAAATAATAATTTAAAGTGTGTAATGTATGTAGTATCTTTGAAAAATTCTATGACTTTGACTAGCTGCATGTATCTGCATAACTAAAACAATTTATTTATTTGCAAATATTTGTATTAAACAGATGTTTTGGTTATGTCAACAAAAACGCACCACGAAAAAGCATCTCTAGAAATACATTTTCAACATTTGATTTCTTAAAAATGTATTTATAAGAAAATTTTAAGTAATGAGAGGATGAGATATATATATATATATATATGTAGAAACTGATTCCTTGACAGGAATCATGACCTAATTCTTCTTATGTTTGTTGGACTAATGTCTTCTCAGCAAATCATTCTTAAGGCATGTCTGATTTAAAGTTATCAAATTGGTGAGTTTTGGAGCATGTTGAAGGGGGGTTAGCAGGGGTCAAAGTTCACCTACTCGCCATGAAACACGAAACTCTTATAGTTCCTATACAAAAACACAGAGAGGGACCAAACTTTCATTGATTGATTGTCATCGGGTGTCCTAAAATACCCTGTGGTGAAATTATTTTTTTAAGTAGGCCACGCCCCCTGAGAACAGGAAGTGTCATGTTTTACTGTGAACGGCCGCTATCTTAGCCCTTTGACCTAATCAACATGAAACTGTGTCCAGAGACAGAAGACATGTTGGTGTGTTGAGTAATCCAACCCCGACCGGCTGCGATGAAGCAGGTGGGCGTGGCGGCGTTGTGAACGCCGTCGAATTTCGTTTGGCTCTGAATTCCACAATTTCGGGCCCCGCTCCTCCTAACTCACTAGGATGGATCCTTATCCACCCACCGACAGGAATTCATAACAAAATTTGGTGGGCGTGGCCTAATTTCTCTATAGCGACCCCTAGAGTATTTTAAATGAACAGCCCCATGCCATGCTTTATCCTAGAATTACGAAACTTGGTACACATGTGTATCTTGTCAGGACGTACAAAAAAGTCTCTTGGAGCCATGCTCTAAACCCAACAGGAAGTCGGCCATTTTGTATTGAAGGTCCATTTTGGACCTCGAGTTTGACGTTTACAGCCTTTGCATTTGATCGAACTCCTCCTAGGGATTTCGATTGATCGGCTTCAAACTTGGTCAGTCTGATCATAAGGCATGTCTGATTTAAAGTTATCAAATTGGTGACTGTATGAGCTTGCTGAAGGGGGGTTACCAGGGGTCAAAGTTCACCTACTCGCCATGAAACACGAAACTCTTATATTTCCTATACAAAAACACATAGAGGGACCAAACTTTCTGGGATTGATCGTCATCGCGTGTCCTAAAATACCCTGTGGTGAAATTATTTTTTTACGTAGGCCACGCCCCCTGAGAACAGGAAGTGTCATGTTTTACTGTGAACGGTCGCTATCTTAGCCCTTTGACCTAATCAACATGAAACTGTGTCCAGAGACAGAAGACATGTTGGTGTGTTGTGGATTCCAACCCCGACCGGCTGCGATGAAGCAGGTGGGCGTGGCGGCGTTGCGAACGCCGTCAAATTTCGTTTGGCTCTGAATTCCACAGTTTCGGGGTGAGCTGCTCCAAACTCACTAGGATGGATCCTTATTGACCCGCCAACAGGAATTCATAACAAAATTTGGTGGGCGTGGCCTAATTTCTCTATATCGCCCCCTAGAATATTTCAAAAAATCAGCCCCAAGCCATGCTTTAGCTTAGAATTACGAAACTTGGTACACATGTGTATCTTGTCAGGACGTACAAAAAAGTCTCTTGGAGCCATGCTCTAAACCCAACAGGAAGTCGGCCATTTTAGATTGAAGTTCATTTGACCTCGATTTTGACGTTTACAGCCTTCGTATTTGATCAAACTCCTCCTAGGGATTTCGATTGATCGACTTCAAACTTGGTCAGTCTGATCATAAGGCATGTCTGATTTAAAGTTATCAAATTGGTGAGTTTTGGAGCATGTTGAAGGGGGGTTAGCAAGGCTCAAAGTTCCCCTGTGATCGACTGTGTAATACAAAGGGCTTTGTCATGTGTAGGGCAATGCTGCCCTCTGGTGTCGAATTACTGAAATAATGAAACTATTTCAGTAATTTCAGTAATTCGACACCAGAGGGCAGCATTGCCCTACGGAATGACAGTTCAATGTTGAATTATAGAGGAAAAAATTAAATAATTTGTAATTCTAACACAAAAACTGACAGAGACACCAAAGTTTGAGTTATTGATCATCCTCGGGTGTAGAATAATATCCAATGGTTAAATGATGACATCACGTAGGCCACGCCCTCTGACAACAGGAAGTCTTGTATTTTACTGTGAACGGTCGATAGCTTCTGCACCAAACTTTGCACGAGTGACCCTGGTGGGATCCTTGACGACCCTATGTCATCATATTATGACGTCATCTAAGCCCCGCCCCCTCAGAACAGGAAGTGCCGTTTTTTTACTTGGAAAGCTCCGTTTATGGCTCTCTTGACCTAATCAAGATGATTCGGATGATAAACTCTGTCAATGCTCGCTGCTGGCTGAACCGTGTGGGCGTGGCCAAATGGCGAATATCAGTCCCTCGCCATATGCATACGTTTGGCTCTTATTCAGGCATGGATCATCCGATTGGCGCCAAACTGGATATGTATGACCTTTGTTCACCTCTAAAGAGCCCAACGGGTTTGAAATGTAATTTGGCTCCACTGCGCCCCCTAAGTTAATACATGGGTTGTATCTCCTCGACGCATCGACCGATCTGCGCCAGATTTTTCGACAGTCGTCGGGGAGCGCCGCCGAACGCATTCACGCCTGTCGCCCGGTGGACGGGCGGGGAAAACGCGCGACAGCTTCTGCGGCGGCTAGCGGGCGGCGATGCTGGAAACTGCGGCAGAGCTTCTGCGGTGGGGAGCGGGCTGCGGCTCTGGAAAACGTGCGAGAGCTTCTGCGCTGGCCGGAACCCCCGCGGTGGCCAATAGGCCGGAGCGGCGCTTGCTGCGAGGGCCGCCCGAGGCTGCTTGCAGCTTTAATTCTTCTTATGTTTGTTGGACTAATGTCTTCTCAGCAAATCATTCTTTAAGTTTAACCTGTGATCCTTTTCAAAGTGCAGCACCTTGGGTTGGTTGGTGATCTGCACGATAAATTGAATATATTGAATTGCAGAGTCAGATTGTGCAATAAGACTACTCATAGCCACTATGAGTTGGATGTTACATTTAAAGTGTCAGAGAATCGCTGTGCATATTGATAATACGTTTTTACTGTTGGATTGACAGTAATTGCCCTTAATGCCCCACCTGATCTATTTCTTTAGCGTCTCAGATGTTAAATCTCGGAGTGGTGCTCAGATCGTTTAATGATAAAAAACTGAAGATTATTAGAAAGATAGAGGCGATAAAACCTGATATTGATATTGAAATTTCCAGCAATAGCATAGTCATTTCATATTTTGCTAATTTCGTGATATTATTGGCAGTTTGCATGTTATACTTTGTGTGAAAACACTGCAGCCTTTGCAGGCATATTTGTTGATTTATAAAACAAGACAGGTTTCCATATTTGTGTGGCTGCCCTTTTTCTGAATGTTTCATTTTGTTAAAACCATTATGTTTAAGGTTTGTTGTCTTCCAGGAGGCTTTCCTTGTAAGCATTTGATTTATCTCCAACAATCTTGTAAATCCTTATTCCTGAGATCTCCTCCCTCGCCTCCTCCTCGCTCCATCAGGAATTCATGTCTTGCATTTTCTGTGTTGTCTTCACAGAGTCGCTGAACAGGCACAAGATATCCCCGACAGCCCAGACTCACCGAGCCGGTATGTTCGCATTCATTCATTTCTTTTTGTTTCATCCAGTCACAATGAGGAGTGGAACTGCTAAATTAAAACGCTGCTTCTCAAAAGCAACCCCGTAATGATGATGCTCCGGAGGCAATGCGGCTGATCCTTTTTTCTGATTCCAGGTTGTCCATTTTAAGTGGTCCAGAGCTGGACCCCATCATCACCGACTTCAAGTAAGTTTCTTCTGATTCTTCTGAAATATGTTAGTGAAACTTACAGAGGATCAAAACTAAACTAATAAACTAAACATCAGGCCATTTTCACCCAAAAATGTCAAGTAAATATTATCTAAAAAGGTCTCCTTAGATTGTTGTGAATACCTTTGCAATATGGGAGTGTCCGCATCTATCCCTGTCTGTGTTTCTGTGGCTCTCACGCTTGTGTTTCTCAAACAATAGCTGTGCTTTCAGCTGGTTTTATCCCTTGAGAGTTGCTGCTTTTCTCTGAACACCTTCAATTTTGTTCCTGTGTTTCAGGTTACAGCTGCCAGAGAACAGCGACACTCAGGGGTCAATGGACCCGTCATCAAATGGGTAGGGCTTCACTCTGAATGGGGAAAAAAATAAAAAATATCTGGGTTGGATTGCAGAAATTCAGGCAGTATTTGCTACAAATAAATCAGCAAGAATTGTTTTGACACCCAGAGAATAAAGAAGCCAATAGTTAAAGAAAGTCGTTAGAAGTTATATTTAAAGTTTATGGGGCTTAGCAAACATGTGGAAGAAGGTTTTTTTTTCTTTGTGCAGCATTCAAAATGTTGTATGGTGGGAAAACTAGCATATGCTGGTAGCTTTGTGGTCAGCAGAAATGGGGAAGCTGGTCAGAATATATATAAAGATGGATGGAGCTAAATGCAAAGTAGCTCTGTTAGAAAAGCTATCAAGAGGCTGCAAAACAATTGAGGCTGGAGCAAAGGTTCAACACAACAACTAAACATGGAATCGGAGCCAAAGACTCCATGGTTTGGCTCTGACTCCAAACAACCACATCCTGATTCAGGTGTGTTGAAGCACGGAGGCACATGAAGGTTGCAGGGCAGTAACCCTCGAGAACTGGAGATGGAGACCTTTGGCCTAGTCAAAGCCCAGGGAGCAGAAATTAGCAAATGTCTGTTCAAAAGAGATGTCATTTCAGTCTGGCTGAGCTTGAGCTCTTTAGTGAAAAAATATAATGAGCAGCTGTAACTGCAGCAGAGCATGGTTTGATTAGTTAATTTCACCAGCATGCCACACTTTTCAGAGTACTTATCCAACTTTACACCATATTAGCAGTGAAGAGCTTTTCTTTCAGATATTATATTAGTGAATCTGACTGCAGCAGGATGTTATATTAACCTGAATCCTGTCACAGACAGAATCCAGGCTGTATGAAGACCAAACATTTGTCATTCAGAACATTTCTATTTACCAAAGCAGGAGAGCAGAACAGCCGTGTGAAGGTAGATGAAGTCAGTCTCTTCCTGCTCTGCTGTCTGCAGAGTGGCGGCTCTTCATTCATGACCAGTAGGAGCTGCTGAGCTGCGTCTGTGGCCTCTGCTTCAGGACACGCTGCAGCCTTCACTCTGACACTGCAGCACACTGAACTATATAGAACTATATGATGTAACTCTAACTCTTTTTTTTCCCCGTATTGCATAAAAGCCCTCAGGCTCTAAACCTATGGGCATTCAAAGCCCACCCCTCTGTTTGCTTTGACCAATCAGAGCAGAGACTGCAGTGAGGCTGGCGGCCAGGGGAGGTGGTCCCGGCTTTTTGTTTGTGTGTTTGTGTGTGTTTAGGGCAGCACAGACAGGTCGTGTATTCCCTCCTCATGTGTGATGGTCATGCCAATCTCATTAAGGGCTGCTGTTGCTGCTGCCTCCGACCTTTTTCTCCCTCCCTCGCTCCCTCCCTCCCCTCCTCTCTCATTCATTCTTCTCCCTCTCCTCTCTTCTGCTGCTTCTGCTCTAGACTCTGCAGCCACAGAAAGAAGCGCAGATCATTATTACTCTGCGCTGCCCCCGGTGAAGGCCCGAGGCTCACTTCTGCAAATCTTCTGTGTGTTGTCTGCTACCTCTGTGTCTTTCCTTTAACACACTGTGCCAGATGAAAATGTCACAAGAAGAAGAAGAGAGTCTGTCAAATGGGTAAGATTTCTGCTGCATGTTGCATGCGCCGCTTCATCACATGAGGGGAAATGTCTTTTTAACCATGACGCTTGGGCAAATGGGCGAGATCACTCTTTTTTTTACCTAAAAAACGCTTTTGAAATTGTTATTTCAGCTGGAATGAGAAGGGCGAAAGCTCTGAGTCGACAAACTAATGCTTCGTCACTGCTGTGGAGCTGCGTGGGCGTGCGTGTTGGGGTGTGTGTGTGTGTGTATGTGTGGGTGGGCGTGTGTGTGTGTGTGTGTTATTGCAAACTGGTGTTGCCAACCACATGGTGTGATGGTTTTACGTGTGCATCTGCCTGATAATGAAAAGCATTGTGCAAGTTGCTCTCTGGAGAAATTAACGGAATTGCTGACTTGAAACCTTATTGAATTATTGGGACAATGTGTGGTATGCACATCCTGAAGCAAATTGTTTCTTTTTGTTCGTTTAGCCCCTTTTGCCTGCAGCTCTTTCCTTGTTTCAAAGGTATTCGTCATTCACTTAATGATGATTTTTTTCTTCTTCTTTTTTTCATTTACTGTGGCCTCAAGCCTGAAAGTGCCAGAAAGTTGTTTTCCAAACAGGCAGTTCCAGTTCTGTTGGTTTTAGTCCTGATTTAGGTGACACAGTGACTTACTGGTTTGAAGACGAGGAGTCATTTAAACTATTTAAATAACCTAAATAAGTTATCAAGCATCCTGCAAATAATCAGCCTTATCTTGTAGTGGATTCACAAGAGACTTGGAGTTAGAATAAACACGTAAAACAATCCCTTTACTTAAATTAAATTGCACATTTAAATCTACAGATTTTTGCTCATCTGGCTCAGGCTTGTTTCAGGTAATAACTTTGTCGTTTATTTAATGGTAGAGTTTGGTGTTAAAATTGACAAAACTAAAGAATGACTTAAAATCCTGGATAATGAATTGTTTCATCTTTTTTTGGGATAAATAATTCGTTGAACTGGACTGAACAGAATTTAACTGAATTGGACTAAACTGAAAAAAAAGGATTTGACTGAAGAGGATTTAATGACATGGGATTGAATTCAGTTGAATTGGATACATAAAGTGTCAACTGAACTTGATTGGTTACAAAGAACTGAATGGGATTGAATTCAGTTTAATCAGATTCGGTTTTATTGAATTCAATTTAATTGAAACCCCATGGAAATGTGAGATTTTTAAGGTGAGATAACTAACAATACATTTTTTGAGTCATATTATTGTAGCTGTGCAGTGTGCTTTCTTATTCCTGTTCTGTTTAGCTGAGGTCACTGGTCACTTTGTCCCTTCGCAATTTTGTACCTTTGCTGTTTTGTTCTTTTCTTTGCTGACTTTTATCAAACTAAATCTTTTTTCATACCGACTGTGCAAGAATTTGTACTGACACAGGAGAAGTTTTGACCTCCTTGTGCAACCAGCAACTTAAAGTAGAACATGTAGTCCTGCAAGGAAATGTTTTTTTTTATTTCAATAAAGGTATTATTTAACAATATAAACTTTCATATTTCATAAATCAAGTTGCTCAAAGGGATCCTGGATTCATAAGTAATACAAATGTTGTATAAATGTGAAAATAATGATTATTGCTGCTGTAATTTATCAAAAATATTTGGCTTCCAAGAGAGATGAACTTCTCTGTAATTAAACAACTATGAAATATTTGAAGTTTGGCAGCACATGAACATTAAATGGGGGTAATAATTAGAAAAGACACAAACTGACCTGAAGACTTAGCAGCTGCCTCTGATTCAAGTTGAATCTTTGTTGTGATCAAAAGAGGATTTTTTGCGATCATCATACAATAGGTTATTATTATATTGGAATGAAATGGTAAAAATAAACTTGCAATGTTGCACACATTTAAGCAAAGATAAGTGTACATTAAGTTCAGACTGTGTCCGTGCTCTTTACATCTCCGACGTGTTTAAAATAGTGGGCAGCTTTTTATTGCCATTAAGTTCTGGTCATTTTATGAGATATAGCATTTTTAGCAATAGCAATTATTCCTGATAAATCAGCTTTGTGATCTTTATGTCATTTGTGTTAAGTGGCAGCTTGTTTTTGCAGGCAGTGCTCTCTAGAGTCCAAACACTCTGTGTCCAGGATGTGTGGGGTACACAGATATATTGGTTGCCATTTTCCTGACCCTAGGACTGTAGAAATTCCGTGTGAAGGGAAAAGTCAGCGCTGATGACCTTCTGTGCAGACATATTGTCTGGTCCTGTCTTGAGTGAGCCAAACCACACAGTGATCGACAAACACAGGATGGACTGAATGATGGTGTAGAAGATGACCAGCAGCTCCTTGGGTAGGTTGTTCTTCTTGAGTTGCTGCAGGAGCTACAGTTTCTTCTGGGTCTTATTCCAGCCAGTATCTATGTGAGAAAACCATCTCAGATCCAGAGAAAGGTTCAGGTGCCATCATTTGTGTGAAGAGAAGAGGAGTGGGGAGAAAACACAACCCTGAGGGGCGCCAGTGCTGTTTACAAAGTCTGTTTACAAAAACTTTAAAACTGTTTCAAAGTTGTTTTCGAGAAGCATACTTTTAACACTTTGAAAGCTATATATGAGCTCTAGTAACTAATATGCACACACTGCATATCATGAATTTGAATATACAAAGCTTGTGTGCAGCGAAGAGAATTTGGGTATTGGCTGCTGTGTGGTTTCTGTTTGCAGCCGCGCTTCTTTCTAACAATCGCATTAGTTTACGCATAAATCCTGTGTGAAGATCTTAACAATGAAAATAAATTATCTAAGAAACAATCTGCAGACCCAAGGATGTACTGTTTATCTTCTTCTTTTAAAAAAAAAAATATTAACAGTGAACAAACAAGCACGAGAGGTCACAGCTTCACAGCTATCAGGTTACACTGAAAGTCAGAAAAATAAGAGCTTAGGTCAGCACACATTAGCTGATGAGTTCAAAGACTGGACTTATTGCAATCACATTTTGTAAGTCACTTTATCTAAATCAGATAAACCAAACTTTACTAAAAGCATGTAATACTAAATGAGGTGAAACTCACAGGGTCACAGTAGACTCGGTTTATCTGTGCCTGTAGATCAGACCAAAAATAATAAATTTTTACAGTTATAAGCATTAAGCGGTGAGATTTATTCAACATAAAGAATGAAAGTAATACGTGTAAAAGTTGCTACACAGAGTAAACATGAGGGAAAGTGCAGGTTGGACAGGAGTGGTGACGTCTGTGGTCACATGTTGGAGGACATGTGACATGAGTGCTTGTTTTCTTTTTTTTTACACTTTTAATGGTTATGTTATTCATCCTGTAGAAAACAATTAATGGTTTAAATCATTTCTTAAAATATAACATACTTGCAACACAAGCATTAATGCTTCATCAACACAATATGACTTCAGCTTTGTTGCCTGCCACACTTTGAGGCATATATATGATTTAAAAAAAACATGGTTCGTATGTG
Source organism: Xiphophorus hellerii (assembly GCF_003331165.1). NCBI lineage: Eukaryota > Metazoa > Chordata > Actinopteri > Cyprinodontiformes > Poeciliidae > Xiphophorus > Xiphophorus hellerii. The sequence continues at coordinate 14,922,413 of NC_045680.1, forward strand.
TGCGTCTTTACTTTAGAGCAGCTCAGTGTGTGTTTTGTTTTTAGGAAACTGAGCTTTTTGCTGATTGCTGGTCATACGGTGAAGACGGCAGTCACCCGCATGTCATTAGCCCAGCCTGCACAGAGCTGTGTGTGCTCCTCCATCATAGTGTGCCTTCATAACATGACTTTATTGTTCCTCTGTTCGTCCAGGAATGTAAAAATGTATTAGCCACCACTGTTTGGGTCTGTCACATGACCAGCTCCTGCTCTGTTTTAGGTTTGTCACTGAGACTGGAGCTGTTTGTGTAGATCTGAATGTTGCCTTCACCACTGAGTGAGGCTACACCATGTCATTAGAAATCAATTATAAAGTGGGGGGTCTTTGCAAGGTCTTGGTGAAGTCTCATTAAATATGCAATGCAATCCTATGGAGTGTGGAACAGTTTTGGGCAAGCAGAAGCTTCCTGTCTGTAATTTTGCTTACTCATTGTGCCTTTAGGAGCACATCCTGCATGGAGGAAGCTGATCCAGTGGCTTATCCATGAGGTGTGTCCAGCATGGGCTGGTCACACTGGTTACATTCCAAGAATACAACTTCATCACACCCTCACCAGGCCTCCGAGCACTCCAAGTGGCCTAACTTATTAAAAGGCTTTAGCCACTGCAGCTGCTACTGTATGTTCATATGTGTCTGCTATAAGCAGCTCAAACAAACAGTCCACAATCTGTGAACAGGCACAGTGCTGATTGACAATGATACATCCACAGGTGCAACAGGGATTCCAGCTTGGGAGATGCGTGCATACCCCCAAATCGCACGTATAAGTTGCTTAAAAACAGAGAAAGTTATGAATCTTCCAAGCTGCAATTCAAATGTAAAATGTACTTTCCAGTCAAGTTTAATATGATTCAGCCATGTTGAAATGGACTCAGAGATTCTGCAGTCTTGGTCTGGTGTGAAATAAACCGGCTGTAATAAAACTGATAAACAGAAAACCTTGCCAATGGTTATTAGTCATAACGTGTGCTCATTTGGAGGAACATGTTCATCTGAAAAATTTACCAAAAAGTGACTGGTTCGTGAAATTATATGACCAGCTTTCTTTGTATGTATCAGACTGGGGTCATGTTTGAATCTAAACCATAAGTGTTTCTTTAAAAAAGGGGTAGCTTTTCAAGAGCTTTAATTTTTGCTGATTTCCTCTATAATTTGCTGCATAATGCAAACCCATGGTTAACAACACTCTCATTGAGTCTGTTCATCTATCTGTCTCATGCAGCCTCTGTTCCTGTTTCTGTTTCTTATCTTATGCACATTTACTGGTGCAAAATGCAATCAACAGGAAGAGCATACAGGTCAGAAGGGACTGTCTGATTTAAGGGAGAACACAGAAAACCTGCCAGAAAGAAGAATTGTTGCTGTTTTTGTCCAATAAGATGCAGATTTAAGTCACTGTTTTATCAAGACTAACATGTTTGATATGTTAGTGAAATTACTGTATCAAAAATAAACTGCTCTGCTGGTTAATGTAAGATAACACATATTGTAAAACAGTTAACTGTGAGCTAGGTTTAATGTTGATGTGTCTGGTCCTGCAGGTGCTCTCGGTCCGACCTGTCTGTGGCCCTGGAGGACTGCATGGCTGCCCTCGATCTGTTCCTCAGAAATGAGTTTGAGGAGGCGCAGGCCCGCCTCTTGAGCAAGTAAGACCACAGCCTAAAACCGACTTTGACACATCTTCTGTACACACCAGGCTTTCAGCTTTAAAGGGGAAATATGTAAAAACTTTGATGTTTCATAGAGAAAGATGATCTTTTTCTGAGATTTATGTCCTGCAATGAAAAGCAACACTTTGAACAGCAGGGAGTGCATATGTGGACGACCTGAAAACTAACCTCAGTAGACAGGGAAGGTTTTGCGATTTTTATTGGACTTGTCCTCTACTTTTGAGGCTGTTGGTACTACTATCTGAATGAATTACTAATTTACTCTGTTGATATGTTTCAAACACATGTTCTCTTCCTGGTTCATGCACATCCTCTGGATTTTACTGGAAATGTCAGCTCTGTCTTGTGGGATTCCTCAAGGTTTTGTTCTGGACACAGCTTTTATTTTATATAAAGATTAATATTCTATCTGCTGTTTTTATGCTGATGAAATTCGTCTGTACCGTTCTCATGGGACCTGAGAGCTTCGGTTTAAGTGACTTCCTGACAGAAATCACGCAGTGGTTAAATGACATGACAGGATTTCTATACCAAAAACTACATTTCGGTGTGATGGCTTCCTATCAGAATAAGATATTTTTGACAGCTCGTTATCACTTGAGCATCATTCTGAAAAGCTGATGGATATATGAATGTATAAGGAGTGAAGACGCCACTCAGTATTTTATAAAGCAGCTGAAACTTTCTAAAATTAAGTTACAAAACTGTCATGAACACAAGAGTTAGTTTCGCTTTTCAAAAACTGACCTTTGACTCTTCTACATAGTTTCCAAATGGATAAACATTTCATTAAGAAGTTGTGGGCAGATTCACTGGAAGTTTTTCCACTTTGAGTTTTCCAGATCTGAACAATGGAGATCTGTGGTTGTGGCCCATTTTCTCTTCCTGCGTTTTTCAAATGCTACGTTTCCTCATTCCTTCTGCTGTTATTTTATAACAGTAACCCTGTTATAAAATGGTCCCTAAAAGAACAAGTTCAAATGTGGTAAACATGGTAGGTTAGAAATGTTTTTTTAATTTGAGGTTTATCTGAAGATGACTGTGTTTTGAGATCTCTGTAAGTTAAAGTTTAAATACTAAAAAGTAAATTTTTTAATTTCTAAAATGTTTGCCTCGTAGAGCCTGATGTACAGCATATGACATTCTATCTTCCTCATGAATGTCCACTTAATATTTGTCATACGTTTCTGTCTGTCGGTGCCTCACAGTGTTTAACTGTGCATTCAGAGGAATATTTCCTCTGACTGTGTCTTCCAAACAATGAGAGATCAAAACCCAGATGAGAACAAGAGCTGAAATTATAGAAAGGACACACTGGATTATTCAGTTAATAATTTTAATAACATTTAAATACTAATTTTAAGACATTTCAGCTGCACCAAATAAAATATTGCATTCGTCACTGTGTGCAGTACCGCAGTGCTGAGGATTGCTTAAATTAAATATTTAATAGGTCTTAATTACTCAGTTGTGATGCATTCAAGCTCTGCTGGAAAACAGATTTTTCCAGTTGGGGAGCGTTAGTTACATTGTGGTGACAGAAGAAATAGACAGAGAAACATGTAAGGTAATCACAACCAATGTTGTCATAGCAGAAGTCAAAATGTATGCTGTTATTTATGTAGGCTGGATTAATGGACCAGCACCAGATACTTCACTCAAAACTGGAAAAGAAGAACTTTTTGTGATTTTCATTATTCAGCTAAATCTAACTGGCAAGCAGAGTTTAAAGTGGGAGTTTTGACCCCATGTGAGGAAAGAAGACACATTAATCAGCGAAAAATGAACTCATGTCACATGACTGCAGTAGCTGATGCATTTCTTTAATGACTTGTCTTGCTTGCATTTGGCTGTGCTGGCACATCGTTGCTTTTTATGACAGAGGTGTGTTGTACAGTCCGCTGTAAAGTCTCCAGTATTTCTGCTTTGCTTTTTCAAAATGAATGATACAACATTTTCCAAAGTTATAGCCAAAATGTTCTAATTAGAATTTTGGATCGCGTCTTTTTAAAAAAAAAAAAAAAAAAAAGATTATTTTATTTTATTTAGTGTTGGAAGAGTCTATGGCTTTGAAAACCAAAAACAGTCCTGGCCCTGTAACAGATACAGCAATGATGGCTGCAGGTTTTCCATGATTCCTTGCTTCAAGTTGCATAATGAAGTTACAAGGACAGAGTGCAGTCCCACCCAGCCTCATGTTTTGTTCTCTAGTTCTGTCGTCAAGTTACTCTACTGTTTGCTTTTTGTTCTGTGGGCTATTATCAAAACTTTTATCACACTGTAACTAATATTTCCCTTTCAATAGAAGCTTTTGAGGGCTGTAGGCCACTCCTTTGTCCCAGTTTTTTTTTCTTTTTTTACTTTTCTGTCCTATTTTATAGTAAGAAGAGCTTTCTGTCCCCTGGTACTATGCATTTGTAATTTTGTCTTCATTTATTTTACTGGTGCAATTTGTTTATGCACAGGAACAAATTTAAATACTACTTTTTCCATACTTCCATATTGTTAAAATTACATGTTTGAGATGAGTTACCACGATGTTTTCCTACGTAGCAGAATAATGAGTAAGAACAGGAGACAGTGAGGGTGTCCCAAAGATGAATGTGTTGTGTAAATCCACCTTAGAACAAAAGCAAAAGACCTTGTAAAGATGCTAGCTGAGTAAAACAGCCACTCAAAACCATCCATCACTGAAAAATCTCAAATAGTCAAACTTCAGTTTACAAATTCACACAGAGACAAAGTTAATAAATAATATGACCATACTTGATCCTGAAAAGAAAAGAAATGACTAAGTACTTGGTGGCAGCATCATGTTTTGCTGCAGTGGAACAGCTACGCTTCACATAATAGATAGTATCATGAGGAAGCGTCACTATAGGGGAGCATTAAAGCTGCAGCTTAAGACATAAAAACAATAAACAGATCTTCCAAATGTACAAAGAAGCTGCTAAATTAGTTACAAAATGGCTTGGAGACAAGAAGGTCAATGTTTTAGCGAGACTGTCACAAAACTCCCAAAAATCTCAGCTTCGCATGCAATTTGTGGCCAAAGCTGAAAAGTTGCATGTGAGCAAAGACGCCTACAAACTTATTTTTGTTAGACCAGTTCCGTCAGGAGAGGTGGGTCAAACTTCCTTCAAACTATTCTTCCAGTTTTGCAGAAGGACACTCAAAATATTTTATAAAAGTCATTGTCAGGAGGTGCGGTGTGAGGTGGTGAGGCAGACGCTGAGAACCCAGGCAGAAAATGAAGAAACGATTTAAGGATGAATTCAGAAAAACAACAATCCAAAGTCCAAACAGCACAGATAAAGAGCGGAAGGCTAAGGCTCAAAAAACTGGTAGCAACTGGAAACTCAATGGACGGCAGTAACAGACGCAAACCAGACAGTCTGACAAGACAGATACGACAAGGAACACAGGTGGGATTAAATACACTGAGGGTAATCAAGGAACCAGATACAGCTGGGAACAATCAAGAGGTAGACAGGACAACACAGAAACTCTACAGAACACAGAAACCTAAATAAACACACAGAAAACCCAAATCATTACAGTCATACAGTTTTTAAAAGGCAATTCTACCAAATATTAAGGAAAAGTATGTAAGATTTTGAATTTAAAGAACATAACTCCCAAAAATCTCTCATTGTTTGTCAAATAGAAATAATTTCGGTAATCCTAAATGGCGTAAAACAGGAAACGTTCAACCTAATTTAATGTCAGAAAGAAAAACAATATTAGGTGCCTATTTACATAGTAAATAGTTTTTAACAACATGAATTTGTGCTTATTCATGCATCATAGTTTAAAGCTTTTTATGTGAAAGAAAAAGTTTAACATCTATACTTCTTCATTTCTTTACTGTCAAAATAATTAAATAGATGTTCCTATGTCAAAGGTTTTATTTGGAAGTAAAGAGCCTGACGACTCAGACGACTTTGCTTGATGTTAAGTTGTGTTTCTGACAATATGAAAGAGTATTTTCCCATTTCTTGTTTTCTGATCTCTCGCTTCTCCATCTGTCCCCGATCAGCTGGGATGAGAGCTCACATGTGCACACACTCAGTCACACTGAAACTAATAACGCATTAAACACGCCGAGTTTGAACGAGTGTTCGTCACAGCTATGGTGGCAAGAAGCTGCAATGCACTGTTTTTAATATACACAGTTGTAATTAATAAATCAGAATATTTTTGAAAAATTCATGTATTTCAGTAACTCGGTTTACTTAGTGAAACACGTGAAATAATCATTTGCACACAGAGTCATGTCTTCAAGCCTTTATTTCTGTTAGTTATGATGATTTTCTGCTTACAGCTAATTAAAACATGACATTTAAGATTATAGTACTACATCAGACCAATAATATATAAAAAAAAACATTTTAATACAGGCTTAATTAAACTATGTTTAACACCTGCTTTGAGGTTTTTATTTTAAAAAGGAACTTTTAATCTGACAAACTTAAATATAACCATAAATCTGGTCTATGTTGGTCCTAAATGTATCAAAAGATAACTTATGAAAGATAAAATATCACAGATTGAACCAGAACCAAACTAGTAAACTAAGGAAAACAGAAAAGTTTTTGGAAAATGAGACATATTTTATTGTTAAGCTGCAGTTTGGCTTGTAACGGATCTAAAATTATTCATACAGGCAGGATTTATTATATGTTTTAATTATAATAAATAAATCCTGTTAACAAGTTGGAGGTAACTTTAAGAACCGGCTGTTATGGGTGAAAGGTTTATTTTTGAGCCTTTGTTCATCCTCATTAACTGTGCTTAATCATGTTACTTCTCACAGTTTAGTCCAGTTTGTTGAGAGCTGATGTTTCTAATTTTTGCTCTGCAATTGTTCCACCTTTGACTTTATCTGCTATGTGCACTAAAGTTAATAACTCTGCTTCTAACTCAAACTTGTAAAATTCAATCTACTTTGATTAGATTTTCTTTATTTATTTTTTTTATTGAAGATTGCTAACTGTATTATTGGCTTACATGAAAGCAGGTCATTTTGTGTACTGTAGGTTGATTTATTGTATTTCTTTTTAAGTTACTCATTTGTCAAAGAGAGGAAGTGAAGTTACAGTGATGACAGAGGTGGTGCGTCCACGTAATGGGAGGAATGAGTCATTAGTCCTTTAATCTGACTGGTGAAGCACTGCATTGAAGAGAAGAGTGAGGGGTTAATTCAGTTTTGCCAGAGCTAATTCAGTGAGCGTATAGAGAGCAGCCCAACAAGGGATAGTCAGCTGACAGGGAGGCTCATAGCATTACAACATGACAGGACGTACAAAACAGCAAATATTTGGATGGGTTTACAATGACGCTACCTAAGTTTATTTACAGGTCTGGTTGAAATTTAGCAGAGTTAGTTTTATTAAAAAGTTATAGTAAAAATATCGTGTGTCAATTGGGTTTATTGGCAAATTTGAACTGTTTAAAATGGTTAAATAAAACTAATATTATGAGGATTTCATTCAAATTAAGATCAAAATATTTGTACTTTTTTTTTACTGCAGTGCCAAAATTATGGGTACCCCTTAATTCTTTACAAAAGCATTCATTGGATATTACGTGTGGTCTCAGACCACTGATTGAAAACTTCCTTAGTTTCATCAGGTGAGACAGATCAACTCCAGAACCTGGACTGAGTGATGGCTTATAAGGAATAGTTCATAAAATTTAGAGAAGAGAAAAGGATTTAAAACATAGCAAGCACCTTGAATATGTTTAAACATATAGTTGGAAGAAACAGACATGTAACAAGACTTGGCGACAGCAGACTCTGAGGTTTCAGTTTCCACAGTGAGGTGCATGCTAAATAATGAAGCATGTACCACTGCTGGCCCAAAAGCACTAGAAAGATCAGCTCCGATTTGCTCACAGCTGTATAAATAAACCAAAGCAGTGACGAGATTGAACCAAAGCTGTAACTTTTTATGCCTGTTGGTCCGAATGAGGAAGACTAAAGCACACGGTGAAAATAACGCCCTGTCTGCAGTGAAACATGGCGGGATCTTGGTGGTGCTCTGGAGCTGCTTTGTCTCCTCTGGCTCTGGAAACATGCAGCGTTTAAAGGGCAAAATGAATTCAATCAAATCATCAAGAAAATGCCACAGTGGTGGGAAGAAAGCCGAAACTTCAGTCTGGTTGACGATCCAAACAATGACTCAAAGCACAAAGTCCATCTAGGCACATGGAGTGGCCTAGATGGACCACTCGACTCTGACTGTCAGAGTCACCTGCCTAAAACTCCATTCAGAATCTCTGGTGGGATTTGAAAAGTTGGTTTCATCACACAAAAATGTGAATATTAATGAACAGATTGCTCAGGAACTCTGCTATGAGCTGAAGTCTGGCTAATAATCCCATCTAATAATCACATCTAATAATCACACCTGGAGCAGGTTGTGGCAGCTCTCTTAGCTACTAAAGATGCTTTTCATGAGCAGTTTTCAGATTGCAGTTGTTTTGAGTATAATACGGAGAAAGTTCTGGTGATTTTTAGTTGAATTGAGCTTTTTTTTTTATGTCACCATTATTTTTACGGTCAAATCTCATTTTCGAGGGCGAGGTGTTTTAAATATATAGGTTGTATGCGAAGAAATTCTGCAGCTGGGGATAAATAGTTTTAGGTTTGATTAGGGATGTCTGTGCACAAATAATTTGATTTTGACTTTTGAATATTGTCTGTGCAGAATCAGGCAACATTCCTTACTGGGGATACATAAAAATCACACACGGTAGACAAACAGGACAAGATTATTAAAAATGCCTTAATTTGGACCCCGACCCAACATTTGGGATGAGATCAGAACTTCCCTAATGGGAATAGATGCAAAAATGTTTTTCAGTGGTTTCTTGTAAATAAATTGGACTGTGAAACTGTAATAGTTTGATTGTTAATGTACGGAAGGTCAGTTTAAACAAACAGCCATCAAAATTAATTCAGAAGAGGATGAGCTGCTGATCCAAGTGTTTGGTCGGTTTTACTATCATATACTTTATTTTCAGTCGTCAAATAGGGAGCACAGTCTTTGCTATTTCTCACTAACGCATTCATTATAAGTTACAAAATTTTATTTTCTGATTTATTTCTTTTTTGCTTTCTACTAGAAACTTGGACCGTCAATTTACCACATAGAGATGTGTCCGAGTTTGGACTATTTTTGCTAAATAATCAGTGTGATCCAAGAGCAGGATTATCTGTATTTATGAGGTCTTTCTGATTTTGTATATTTCTGCTGTCTTAATTTCATCCATTTTGTAAAGAATGAACTGTCTTGCGCGTAGTGATGCTCTGACTGTTGTTACACTTCCTGAATCGAGTTGACGTGTGCAGAGCGGAGTCCAAGGCGTGCCTGGAGTGTTTGAAAGAGATTACATTACAGCTCCTCCCTTGCATCATGGAACATTGTGTTAAAAACAATCAAGTCCCTGTTTTAAAAACCAGCTGTGTCAGACAGCTAAGTTAACGTCTAATACTTAAAGGTTTCTGAGTCGGGGTTGCCGTCATGCTTATGTTACTCTGGGAAAATGGAAATGTAAAGCAAATGCCAGTGGTTGAGCCTGTGGCCCAGTATTGTCTTGGTCGCCTGCTGTTTTTACTTTCTGGTTGTCACACAGGTCTGACATGGTTGGAACGATTTAAAAGCATTTCAGATATTTAACTTTGCTATTTTGCTATTAACTTTTGGGCATGATTTATATTTCAGTTAACAGACATCTAAAAGTATGTGAAAGAGGACAAGGTTGTAGCTTATTCTTCCGGTTTACAACATTTACAAACAGAGCTCCGGTTCATTATGACTAACTCTGATGATGCAAGTTCTGCTTTGTGCTAATTTTCAGTGATCTCTGAAAATCGGTTAATGCAAACGTCAGTGTACGGCCGGTTGGAGCTGACTGATCAGATGGGCAGGTCACATGACTCTGTGGTGCGGTGAAGTGTAGTCAGAGCAACCCGACTGCATTCCTGGCTCAACACTTTTGTCAGCAAAACAAGCAAAACAAAACCACAACTTTTTACGTGCAGGCAGACTGTGTGCTACACATTCAGCTGCCATTGGGACCACCAACAAGGATGACTCCAGAGGAATAGCTCTGCGGTGGACCGTAATTCATTTAATGTATATTCATGTGGGAATTAGTTCTGATAATGGTTTAAAACTGGAGCAACCAGATTCTGAACCAGTCCAACAAGAAGATGCACGGAGAAAATGTTGCTGATGTTTTCACTAAAACCCATTGGGTCAATCTTTGTTGAACAAAAAGTGGCTCAGATTCAGTCAGACTTAAAAGAGGTTTCTCTACTCTCATTTTTTCCCACTATCTATAGTATCTGATATAAAGTTCTTTATCTGCCCTGCTTTCATTTCGCAGATCCAAAGACAGCATGTACCACGCTTTGACCTACGCCACTATTTTAGAAATGAAGGCCATGATGACCTTCGACCCCCAACACATTCTGACTGCGGGCAGTACTATGAAGGAGGCGCAGACGCTCTGTCAGCGGTAAGGCTTTCCCACAGCTTGAGAGTGAAATACAGCTGTTTGAGCTGCAATAAATAAATAAATAAATGAAAAAGCAGAATGTAGTTCCTCTCTACGTTAGTCAGTAAACGAGGTGAATATTGTCTGGAGCAGAACACCTTGCCTGAAGTTTTTGTTGGATGACTGGTGTTAAGCTGCTGATTCTTCTTATTAATGCTGAATTTTGTGGTTAACTTCAAGCCAAAGCCAAAGAACAAGCTGAGATCATCCTGACCAATTAGCAGAAAAATGTTACAGAGCTCTGTTAAAGTTGGTCTTAAACTCCTGTGAGAATCCAGCATGACTTTCACACCAACACAAGATCAGACCTACACTTTTCTTTTTGAAGACTTTTAGCATTACTGAAGCACTTGACACATGAGAACTGAATGACAAGCAGTGTTGCATCACTGAGCATTTCCATATTTTGTCACATTACCGCCGTAAACCTTAATGTTTTTATTTGGATTGCATGACACTGCTGTGCATTGAAAGAAAACTTGCATGCAGATTTTCAATTACTTTTACATTTATTGGTAAATAATTAAAATAATCTGAAAAGTGTGGCATGTATTTGTATCTACTGATTGCAGTTTTCTGGCCTAATATGATCTTTAAAAAGCCTGACTTGCAAATTTCTATTTTGTCCTAAACCGATTGTTTGTCTTTAAATGTAGCAACAAAGTCACTAAGTTGGCAGCAGTCGGGTGACTATTGTTAACTTTACACATGCAGACATGGCCTGTGGTGGGCAGGTCGGTCGGTCGGTCGGTCGGTCGGTCGGTCGGTCGGTCGGTCGGTCAGTCCTCCCTGTGAACAGAGAAAAGGGGGGCAGTGGCTGATTTTTGATAAAACTGATGGATTGGTTGAGATTGGTTTCTCATGTATCAACTAATCTCCCAAAATAAAGAGAGTCTGGATCAACTTATCTACCCCTAAAATGCACATGAATTATTTTTATATTTGTAAATGCAACTGAAAACCTTGTTAACCTTTCATTACACTTGACAGCAAGATAAAGCTCAGTTGTTTGTCACATAAAATCCCAATATACACACTGACTTGCAGTTCTTATGCAACAAAATGTTAAAAAGGAGTATGAATACTTTTGTATTATTCTGTGATTCCAGAGTGATTAGTCAATATTTTAAAACTTGGTTTTGTCTGCTTTCCCTTTTAGATACAGAAGGAAGTCAAGCTTCTCAAAAAGCTTCACAGAAGGTCAGAGAGTTAAAAATGTCACCTCAGTTTGTCAGATGTTAGCGTTTTGCATGTTTTTGTCTTTTGAATGTTTGTGTGTCGGTCTAAACTGAAAAAAGTGTGTTGGTTTTAATTGTGTGTGTGACACTAGGGTTCAGATGTGTGTGTGTGTGTGTGTGTGTGTGTGTGTGTGTGTGTGTGTGTGTGTGTATTCTGCTGCTACCCAAACTGATGAATTGCATTGATGAAGGTAATTTGTAATGCAATCATGTTCACCTCAGAGGAACTGCATGCCGAGGTCTGCTATGCAGAATGTCTCCTGCAGAGGGCAGCACTCACCTTCCTTCAGGTCAGCCGTCACCCATCAAACACAAACACTGCAGTGTGCAACTGAATCTGTCTGTATATAAGCTTCTTGCTCCATTTCTGTCCAGGATGAAAACATGATTAGCTTCATCAAAGGAGGTATTAAAGTGAGGAACAGCTACCAGACATACAAGTGAGACTCTCAACCATATCCATACTCTGACTTTTACATTTTCCTGCTTCTTTATGAACTTTTTGTTTTGTATTTAAATGTGTTATTGCACACTTTTTGGCAACATCCGATAATGAGCATCAGTTCTGTTTTCCCGATTTATATTGTCCTCTCAGAGAGCTCCACACCGTCCTGAAGTCGACTGGATACACCCACGGCGACAATCACGGCCATTTTGAGGGCGGTGTGAAACTGGGAGTCGGAGCCTTCAATCTAGTACGTGTGGGGAGAATACAACTATCAGAGTGTAAAAGTGAATGCAATGTTTTAGAGATTCGATCCAATGTTTAAAACACAGATTTAACATTTTCAGATTCTTAGAAGCGCAAAGCAAAGCAAAAAACCCCATAAAGAACCATTATGGTCTGACGTGACCACGTTCAAGTCCTAGTTTGGAAATTCAGGATTTTGTTGTGACTCATTCTTACTTTAATAACAGACCAATGTCCTGTGATCATCTGAGCGTTTCATGTACTTCTCTGCCTCCTGTAGATGATTTCCATGCTGCCCACACGTACGCTCAAGCTGCTGGAGTTTGTAGGATTCTCCGGTAATAAGGTGAGTTAAACTTAACCAGTGACTTGGTTCCTATTGATGAGTCCATTTTCATACTCAACAAGGGCAACACAAAGGGCTCCACATTATATAGAAACAAGCTAACTAAATTAGATAAACAAGACATTTCTGTAAAGTGTACAGAAATGTGAGGAAATATAATTTTTGCTGATGACAATCAGGAAACACCAGAGAGCATAAAAATCCTGAGGGGCATTGTTTTGTAAAGTACCAATGAGGGGCAACAGGAAGATCATAATTCATAAAAAGAGGAATAAAAATAATTCAAAGTAATCTAACATCTTCATTTACAGCATTAAAACAAAATAAATACTTCAAATACAATCAAAATATAGTTGAAGGCAGTTGAAATTCAACCAAAGGCTAAACCAAAAAGATAAGTCTTGTGTTTGCTTTTAAACTCATTAAAATCTAAAACTCTTCTACCATAAAACTGTCTGATAAATGTAAGTGATTAAATCCTTTAATAATTTAAAGTCAATAAATGTTTATTAAAGCAGAGACTTAGCTGTGACTTGAGCTCTTTTCCTAGTGTTTGTTACAAGAAACCAGCAGATCATTTCATGAGACTGTTCTGCATGTAATGAATATGTGATTCAGTTGATCGAACATCCTTTTAGTAACATTTTTTCCAGCTTTAATATCCTGTCTGACACAAGAGAATATTTGTTTTTAAGTTTTTAAAATTGCAGATGATCCTTCTGCTCTCTTTAATATACTTCTGGTCATTATGTAATAAGATGGAAATAATTAATTTAATGTAGCAATAATAATTTAGTGGTAAATTATGATTTCTGGTGAAACACTAAATAACTACTGATGTGACGGTGTTGGACCTGACACATACAGTGAAAGCGTGAAATGAAACTCCTCAGCTGCAAAATTGACTTTGAATCTCTGATCATGATGAGTAATGAAAGTGCAATTTCATCACTTTATAAGTTTCTGTTTTTATGACTGATTCTTTCATGATTAGAATCAGTGCTACTAATGTCTCAAATTTCATTCATGTAACCAATATAAAAAGCAACCCGATGATGTTCAGAGTTTGATTTGTGACTTGACTTCTCCAGCAGAGGGCAGCAGGGGAAGCAGACTGGTTTATCAAGCTCACTTGTTTAAAACCGGGAAGACAGGCGGCATCCTCTGCCCTGCTATCACAAAAAACTGAATCAGTGTGTTGATCATGCTTTGATTTTACTGCTTGTATTCCAGTTGACCTTCCATTATCAGAAACTTAACTCACGTTTAGTTTTTATCTTTTTCTGTTTGTGTGCAGGAGTTTGGTCTTCAACAGCTTCAGGAAGGCTCTGCAGAAAGCACCTTCAGGTCGTTCCTGTGTAATATGCTCTTGCTGTGTTATCACACATTCATGAGCTTCATATTGGGTAAAGCCAAGACACACAAACACCAGGCTGCAAAAAACAAACTGCAAACAAACCAAACTTAATTAGTTTTGAATGTTTTTCACAGGCACTGGGGAAGGAGACGTTGAAGATGCAGAGAGACTTTTGCAACCATACCTGAAAAAATACCCCAAGGTTTGCAATACTACTTTTGATTCTTTTGTCTTTGACTTGTGTTGTTCCATAGCATATTATATTTTGCTTTTTTGCAGGGATCCATCTTTTTGTTCTTTGCTGGTCGAATAGAGGAGATTAAAGGCAACCTGGATGAGGCAAGTATCTTCGTTTTGCCTTAAAGCAAAGGTCTTAATGTCACTAAATTACCTGCTTTGTAATCAGGAGACATATGGTGCTTCAACAAGACAACCACTCTGTTTCTATACTTTTTGTGCAATGCTCAACACTTTAAACACAACAAACTAAATAACTCATTTTACTATGTAGGAAAAATCCATTCAAATATGTAACTTTTAAAAATTAATTCATACAATAGATAAAATTGGTACTAATTAGCTTGAACCAGCGTTATGCTGGAAAGAATTTATTTTTGCAGGACTCAACAATTTACAAAATGCACAGGCTCAGTGAATTACTACCAGTGTTGTGTGCAGGCTATCAAGCTCTTTGAGGAGTGCTGTGAGGCTCAGCAGCAGTGGAAACAGTTTCACCACATGTGCTACTGGGAGCTGATGTGGTGCTTCACATACAAGACGCACTGGAAGATGGCCTATTTCTACGCAGACCTGCTTAGCAAGGAGAACTCGTGGTCCAAGGTCTGACTATGTACTCTGAGATGTATTTGTTTGGAAGAAAAATACTTTTTTTTTATCAACTTCTGGAATTATGAGTGAATTATTTTCATGTTGATGCACACCTATAAATATTTCCACTACAGATTTAGTCAAGCTGTTGTGAATCTATTCTTAGCTCAGGAGAGAAACATGAAAAAATACATTCTGTTGAGATATCCCAGATCTTTGTGGGTTTATTTTTCCTCATTTCTAAAGGTCTGATGACATCGCTGTGGTAAGCATGTTTTATTTTCCCTCAGGCCACGTATGCTTATATGAAAGCAGCCTATCTCAGCATGCTGACTGAGGATGACTGCCTTACCTTCGGGGAGAGTGCGCTAACTCTTTTCAGGTATGAACCCAGATAATACTCACATTACTCACAGCAGAGTGAAACAGATAATTCATCCTGATACGTTAGAGATACGTAGAATCATAGTAAAGTTTTTTTTTGTTGATGTGTAAAGCTGAGAAAGTGGATCATAAATTAATCACCTAAACCTAAGGTCCTCAGGTTTGATTAGTTTGCCAGGGATGTGGTTTGTTTTGTCTTTATTAGCATCCGTGGCTCTTTGGAGATCGATATATCACCTTTTAATTGTAGTCAGTACTCTAAACGTACAAGGTTTGGAGTTGGAACAATGGAACAGAGCAACCAGTGAAGTCCTGGAAAATTCTGCCTCTGTCAAGAGTTCTGCATCCAAAATGGCTGCTACACATGCAAAACATAGTCAAAGCTGCAGGAATGCACTTCAGTTTGTCTGTATTTAACCAAAAAAAAAAAAGCTCTGCACCCTCTTTCTGTTAGGATGTTTCTTTTGTTCTTCAATATCCACAGTTAGTTGAAAAAAAAAAACGGATTCAAGGATAAATGTGGGATATTTTAAGAAGTTCTGACCTACAGTTTTCTCACATGGTCTCCATGTTGCTGTTATTTATGTTCTTTTTGCATCATGTTTCAGGCAGGTCCCTGGGCTGAAACAGAAAATTGCAGGAAAATCTTTGCCAACAGAGAAGTTTGCGATCAGGAAAGCCCGCCGCTACTTTGGGGAAAATCCAGTTCCTCTCCCAGCTCCTCCACTGGTCAGTACTGGAAAATCAGCGTGCTGCTTTAAAAGTCCCTGTGGTGTGTCAAAAATTTCAACAGAGTTTCATTGTTGATGAAACTTAAATGTTTGTCAAAGACATCCTGCTCGATAATTTTCCATCAGTAGAATTTCACACGACATTGCTCTTGTCCAAGAAAGTCATCAACTAAATGGATCAAAGCTGCAACCAGAATATTTGCTCTCATAAGCTGTCATTTATTCTTTAATGAGACCCAAATCTTGCTTCTTAGAGAACAAAAGTGCTCTGTAATGTTAGACCTATTAAACCCAGTTATATAAGCAGAGCTCCAGTCCTCTGATCAGTCAGCTTTTCCTCAGTGGCATTATGGCTGTTAAGTCAAGATATATATTTATGCAAGGCAGTGGTAAATATTGGAATAAACCAGTCAAAAATTCAGATATCTGCAGTAAGCATTGTTGCATTTAGTTTCTAAAGTAGTTGCAGTTTTGGTGAGCTGCTGACAACATACCAAAGTATGTTGTCAGCAGCTCACCAAAACTGACAATAGGAAATGATGATAATTAGTACCTGTAAATCATTTTACCTTTTTTTTGGATGATGTCCAGGAGATGATGTACATCTGGAACGGCTACACAGTCATTGGAAAACACAAAGACCTGACTGAGGGCATGCTGAAAACCCTGGATGAAGCCCAGGCAACACTTGAAAGCTTTCCAAGTATGCAAAACTCTACAGTGGCATAAAGTAATATCAGATTTAAATTAAGATAATTTTTAAAACTTAATTTTTTTAAAACAATAGCTACAATTTATCCAGTATATTTCATGCATTGCCTTCTAAAGTTTAACCTTTGCATAATTTATGGTCCAACTTCAAATTCAGTTTAATGGTATTTCTATAGAATAATATAAAATAGTGAATGATTTCAAAGTGGAAGGAAAGTGATACTTGTTTGTTTATAAATTAAAATCGGAAGAGTTCAGCATGTCTTTATAATAAGCTCCTGTGAATCAATACATTCTAATTTATCC
Organism: Xiphophorus hellerii; assembly: GCF_003331165.1. Lineage (NCBI taxonomy): Eukaryota > Metazoa > Chordata > Actinopteri > Cyprinodontiformes > Poeciliidae > Xiphophorus > Xiphophorus hellerii. The sequence goes on from NC_045680.1 coordinate 14,939,282, forward strand.
TGCAAGACATTTTGGCTTCATCTCTCCCAGGTTTGCCTATTTGGATGAGAACTTTCTGCCCATTCAAATGTAAATTTTCAGATTTTTGCTTGTGAAAAATCTTGAAAACCACGGATTATTTTTTTTCCATATTAAGACAATAAATACTTTCATAAGGCACTTTATGGATCGTTAAATAAATGACACGATGACTCATGTTGTGTTTTTGGTGCTTGGTCTTTGTCAGGGACTGAATACACCGTAGACGATCAGTGTCTGTTGAGCCTGTTGAAGGGCCTTTGTCTGAAGCACCTGGGACACCGAGAGGAGGCTGAACACTACTTTACCCTCGTCCTCTGCAAGTAAGCCTCATACACAGATGAAGTATTTTGCAGCCAGCAGAAATTGAGAATAGCATGTCTTTGTGCAACTAACCAACAGGATCTTTCTAGAAGACAGTAAGCATAGAGCCACACACTTAAACTGCCATTGTTGTGTTTTGTTGCTGTCTGCAGTGAGACTCAGATAAAATATGACCACTACCTGGTTCCTAATGCCCTACTTGAGCACGGTCTGCTGTGCCTGGAGCAGGGGAGAAGAGATGAAGCTATTAAACTTCTAGAAACGGCAAAGTAAGTGTTTGAAGTCACCAAATATTTGCAGTAGAACTCAAATGATTCATTCCTGTGGCATATTTAGGTTCAAAGTAACCTTTTAATTTTAGCACCATGTTTCTTCTGACTGAAAGTAATATTGACATTTTGGAGCAGCCCAGCAAGAGTTCCAAATTGAAATGAATAGACTCTGTGCAGAAAGCTGAAAATGAAGGTGATGACAAGGAGGCCTTTCAACCTCAAAGTCTTGGAGATCATCACCAAAGATGAATCTAAAAAATAGCAAAGAAAATCTGATCAACAATTATAACCATGGTTTGATTTCTGTTATCCGGTATAGGGTTTTTTCATTAATTACTCAGAAAGGCATTTCTCAATAAAATATAACTAAGAACAGATCAATAACATTTTTAAATGTAAATAAAAACAGATCAGTAACATTTTTACACAGATAAACACACTGGCTTTTGAGAGAAATGCTTCTCATTATGAATAAAATTTTTGGTTGAATTAAATAAATTTGAAATCTAAATCTGTGAGTGGTAAACAATTTTGGGCTTAGCTGTACAACTCATCTACATGTAAAGAGAAGCGATTTAAATGATCTATTTTTGTCACATTTAAACAGAAAATATTTTTATCCATTACATGCCTATAATTTACACAATAATATCACTTGACATATTTTAAGCTGGCTTTTTTTTTCTGCTGCTCTGTTTTAGGCACAATTACAAAAACTACTCCATGGAATCACGGACGCATTTCCGTATCCAGGCTGCTTTGCACAAAGCTAAGGGAACTGGGGAGAACGGCGTCCATGTTCCTTCCAGTCCATAACAGGCAAAGGAGGGCACACCAGCGCAGTGGCAGCTTTCTGCTTCTGCAACCCCACAGCACGACATCCAGCCCGACCAGCTGCAGCCCGTTCGGGCTGAAGTGTTTATTTTATCTGTTCATCAAATCTGGAGGCAATTGTTTATTTTCTTGTTGTTGATTTTTGGTGTTATGTGTCAAATTAGCGTGGACATCTGCAGCTCTGACTGGCCTTAACTGACGTCTTCCTCTGTTTTCTACATCCTCTTTTTAGAGAAATATTACATGGAGCTTCACTTGCTGATCTGACTTGAAATAGAAACAAGTTTGGAAGTCGGTCATGTGTTTATAAAATGCTGTAGTCTTCCATCATGGCTGCTCACTAAAAATATAAGAGTGGCAAACAAAGTCAAATTTGTTTATATATAAACATATATATGCGATATACAAGCTTTCCCCCACCATCATATAACGTACAAATGAACAAAAGTTTTTATTTGAGTTAAGGTAAGACGTAATTATTTGTTATAAGATTCCCAAAATCTATTTATGTACATATATTTTGCTATGTATAAATATTCAGAGCCAACTTGACCAAATTTTTAAAATCCTTTTTTAATAGGTTTGTGTGTGTATAATTATTGGTTCACTGTGTTTTCCAGAATGAAGGAGCCTTTTATTGGAAATTTCAGGGGGGGCTTTTCAGTTTGTCAAATAGTGGTTAGTAAGAATTATTTTAGTTGACTCATTCAGTCTTTTTGTTTCCAGACATGAGACTGAAACTATCTGAAAGCCTCTATTTTCTCTTTGCACAGACCAAATAACTCGCCAAAGTCAAAAAGCCAGCAAGACTTGCAGATGTCCTTTAGATTTACCTACTGTAAGCTGCACCTTTTTACACAGATTGTCCTGTTTTAAGAGGACAGATAAACATGTCTTTTAGAAAGGCAGACTCCCTCTTTGTTGCCTCCTGGTGTGTGGGACTGGTTCCAGGGCTACTTGAGCTTGAACAAACCGGCCTTTCAAAGTGATCAGGGCTGTTTGCTTGTCTGCCTGCTGCATCCTTTTACATGTTGAAGGAAACTCTTATTCACCACAAACCACTCCAGCCTTTGCATATTGTGAGATTTATCTGTTGACACCCCTATGCTGCTCTCCGTTGAGCCAACTCCTTCCTAGAACTACTTACAGAAGGAACCAAAGTTACAACCACATCCTGCTGAAGAGTGTCTGTGCACAACAAATATGGTTTCTCCTCATAATTGATTGGTGGATGGGTTATTGCGAAAGGCTGTGCACGTCTAACAGCCTTTGATGAACTCCAATGGGGTCTGAAGAGTTGAAAAAATTATGATTTATTTCTATACAAGAGAACATAGGGATATAATTTGATTACTTGGAGTCAGTTGCAAAACTTATTTTAATGGTGGAGGAATTGTAATCATATAAATGTAAATCCAGTCAGTTTATGGAATGTTTCTGTAAAATATTGCATTTTACACAATTAGTAAAAAGTATATTTTAATTTTCCCTCTGATTTTACATATGCTGTAGATGGATAAAATTCTAAACTAAAAGTTGTAGGTGTTTACACTCTGTATATTATATTGGGCATGGTTACCCACTGAGCAGAATGACTCATGTAAATGTTTTTGTTGTAATTTATGATGAAATTATAATGTCTTACTGAACACCCCATTCTAAACTGTCTTCTTTTTTCCATCTAAGATCATATTTGAAAGTACACAGTACAAGGTAGTATTGATTATAGAACAAACAGGCACAGCTTGCGTCTTTGTTGTCTGCTTCTTATTTGTCTAAGAAGCCGACAAATATGTTGATGCTCTTGCTTAATTTATATCCTTACTGCAGTAGCATAATCTCAACTTTGAATTTTAGCAAAATCCAACCTTTTACTTAAGCTTGTTAATGCAGTATTGGGGAAAAAGGTTTTAACAACATGTCTGCTGTTGACTTTCAGTTAACTTCTCATCATGTATTGAACATAGCCCTCACATTTATATGTGTGATGATAGAAACAGTTTGTTTTTTTGCTATGACTCATTCTTGTCTAATATGTAGGAAGGCTTGATGACCCCAAAATACCACTCTTTTGTCCTAGATGCAGTCTTCTAATAGTGAGCTTGGGAAATGCCTCTTTATCACTGTTTTCACTGTGAATCCAGCCAAAATTGGTTCCTCATCCAGCTTTGCAGCCAATGGCTTCTGTGTTTAATCATACTAATACCCCAGGGAAACAGAAAGTTGACAATTAGTAATAAGAGGTTTGTAGATATTCTGATGATGGTGAAAATGTAAAGTTTACAACAGAAAACATGTTTTAGCTACAATTATTTTTAAATGTACCAACAACTGCCACCAGAGAATTTATTTTTAAAAATGTCCCCCACCTTCAACCCTCACTGCACTGATTTTTGAAATTTCTCCAACAAGAGCATTATATTAATTATGAAGCAGAAAATTTCATCTCTACATCTAAACTCAACTATAACACGTAGCTCTGATTTTGATAGTGTGTTTGGCTTTTCAATGAGAAATTTCGCCATGACACCCTTAAACGCAGATAAGAGAGGGAAATTAAAAAAATAAACATATTACGATCTCTGTCTCAATTCGACAAAAGGTATAATATTCATCCTTAAACGTTGAGGTTTTTGTCACAAAGGTAAATATTGTACAAAATTTAGAATTAAGTCCCCTTATTTATTTAAAATACGGGTTTAAAGTGAGTCATTTCTTCCAATTCATAATAATAAACAGTGTATTCCAGAAAAACGACTCATTTACAGATTAAAGGTCTATGTTTATGTTTTCGACGTAAGCCAATGTGACCACAAATCTGATTGGTTGTTGCCAAGATCATCGTGAGCGTAAGTCGTCGCCTATTGGTTAGTTTTTTAAAGGGGCGGTGTTTGGCGTTGCTACATCACCACCTTTGTCGTTATTCAGCAGCTGCTCTCAAATTGGAAAGTCCCTCTCAAGCGGACAGCTTTCAGGCAGGGAAAATGCACCTTCCTCTGTCACTTACAACAAGAGACTGGAATATTTTCTTCTCTTGGTTGGCTTAGTAGATATAAAATATTGTCAAAGCTTTTTATTTTCGGTATCTTGCGTATAAACATTCTCGTTCGGAGTCGAAGCTGGTGTTAGCTGGCTAGCTTTTTGTGCGGCTAGCTGCTAGCTGAAGGATGTTTTGTTGTTGAACAGGCAGCCCTCCCATCGTCTGGGAGAGGATATTTCTCAGCTGTGAATGGGAAAAACGCCCCGTTGACGCTTCTGCTGACCTTCTCTGTTAAAGTGAGCCGTGAAATACACCGACACAGACAGGGGGTGGGGGTCCAGTTTGACAGAAGAGGAAGGAGATGGGAAACTGTTTGAAATCTCCGACCTCGGATGATATATCTTTGCTGCATGAATCCCAGTCGGACCGAGCCAGTTATGGAGACGGTGCTGACCTGGATCAGGAGCCACCGCCCCCTTATCAGGTAAGTTTATAACAAACCTCAACCACACACAGTATGTGAAGTGCTGAACTTCAAATAATATATAATAATGTTTTTCAGTTTTGGACCATCTTAGAGATCTGTCCTTATTAACATACCCGTCTGTAAAGCAGCTGATGGCTGTCTTTATTTAAACAAAAATCATGTGGAGCTGTATCAGCTGTTTACAGATCTAACATCACCCTACAGGAGGGAATCCAACCCACTGACCCCGTCCCTTCACAGCATTGAAACTAATCCTCTTATCCCCAGGTCCTTCCTCTGGGCGTAGTTTTAATGAAGCAATAATTCCCTTTGCATTCATATGCAAAAGTCATTTTTTAAAATGAAACAAACCATACCACCACAGACATTTGGTTGAAGTGAAGAATCATAAAATAAATGCGTGCTTTCATTTTTATTATTTTAACATGGACAGTCCTGAACTTGTAATATTTTAGTTTTATAAAATGTTGACTGTCTCAACTGAAGTTACTCAACTCTTCATTTGACTGACAATCTTCAGGCACCAACTTTGTTTGCCTGGTGACCTCATTTCTGTAGCCTTATATGTTGTCATCTGTAGTGACAACATATCAGAGCATGTTGTCACTGCAAATATGTTTGTTGTTGTTCGTGTTATTATCTCTGTCCATTTTGGGATGTAGCTATATGACTTACTCAGTCAACCCAGACCTTATCATTGGGTTTAGAATACACATTTTTAAAGTATGGGAGACAATGTCGGTACAACATAAACTTGTTGTATTATAGATCATTTGAAAGAGCGTTTCAGATGTTTAAGATAAAAGAACAAATAAAAAATGTTGGAATGGTTGAAAAGCAGCTGTCTGCTACCAGACATTTCCTACCAAGTACACAGTAAAAACTGCTGGGTTAAAAATAACCCAATACGTAACCCAGCGCTGGGTCATATATGGACCGACCCAACGCTGGGTTGTTTTAACTCAACTGGGTTGGGTTGAGGGTTTGACCCAGCACATTGGGTCATAGCTGCAACCTAAAGCTTGGGTTAAATTGACCACTGCCCAAAGTTAAAATGACTCAATATTGGGTTGAAATTTATTACCCATTAAAAGGGTCATTTTTACCACCATATTTTTATTTTTAATTTTTTTTTCCTTTTCTACTTTAAAATTCACTATAAAAATTTAACTAGAAACATTCAGATTAGCTCAAAAGAACTTTTATTTGCAAATGTTATACATTCCAACATACATGAAATTTTTAATACAGACATGTAAAAGTTACATATAAACAGTTGATTAAATCTGCACCCTTTTTTAACTTTATTGGTGTACACAACGAAATATTTTCATCAGTTTGAAGGAAATGTAAAAAAAAATAGTAACATAGTAACAAAAAGGTTTTTCAATCAGAACATTTAAAACTTATTTAAGGGTTATTGAAGAATTGCATTTATTCTTCCATGGCCTCCAACTGTGCCCTCATTAATTTTATCGGGGGTGACTCGTTTCCTGGGATTTCATATATCACAGTTTGGAGAAAATCCCAAATCTGGATACACGACTTCGGATAACTCACATCAAAAACGAAGAATGATTTGAAACAGCCGTCAACGGCCCCCAAAAGAGATGGATATTCCAAAGCAGTTCCATTTATGACGACAAATGCTTGGGAACAACAATACCTGTCCCCAAGCATGAGAACACGTGGATGCTCTGTTGCTGTACTTCCAAGATATTCCACCATATTTGTCCCAATCTGGTGTGTGGAAAAAGCAGAAAGGAAGCCATTAGTCATTTAAAGGTAAGGAGGAACATTCCCCACTAATAATTTTTGACTAATTCTTATATGATTTTTGTTTGATACATTATCAAAAGACCCTTGCGTTTGAAGTTTACATATACTATATAAAAAGACATATTTTTGGTCAACGCTGTCTCATGTTATATGACATTAAAATTCTTATTTCACGTCAATTAGGACTTGGTAAATTCCAGATTAATGACAGAAAGAACAGTGAGGGAAAAAAAGCATATTTGTTTTAAACTTCTGGTTTCAACTACATTTAAACAGCAAAGAACTCATTCTGACATGAACTTACTGGCTGGACATCAATGAAGGCTTGCTGGACTTCAAGGTTGCTGGGTCTGACCACCTTTCGCCCAACTCTGTAGGGAACAGCAGAGAGGAGTTTTGGCAGCAGCTGCAGTGCCACGTCACCTTGTTTGTCTGTCAAAGAAAAACTCAGATTAAAATGCTACACAATCAAAAAAGAGCAATAGGAGAAAAAAATTAGTTCAGAAAATGTTCCTTTTGAGCTTCAATACCTTGTGGAAGCAACTCAATCTCAGGCAGAAGACCGCTCTCCTCCTTCTTCCCCATGCGAATGACCTTTGATGAGAACAAGGTGTTCCAGTTCTCTGTCAGTTTTCCACAAGACTGTGGATATAAAACGGCAAAGTCCTGCAAAATCTAACAATCAGAAAAGACAAAAATACAAATCAAATGTAAAAGTGAAATGAACTATTACATTCAACCTTTCATGGGTGCTACAAATGTATGTTCTGGGTAGTTTGACATTTTGAGTTTGATTGTAATTGTCATTTTCACATGGTATTGCAGTTTATTGTTTAACATTTAACTGATCTCAATATGAGGTATAACCTCACCATCCCTGGTGTGTCCAACAAACGTGGGAACTCTGCAAAAATCTGCTGCATTGGGATTGTCCCACTTGAGCGGATCCATCCTGCGCGATATACTGCAGTTTCCCGCATGTATTGGACAACCTGGTCTGCGGGCCAGAAGTTATTTTTTAGCCATTCTGTCATCTGGATGGCACGCTCAGCACTGATGGTTGGTTCTTTGGGGAAAAAAATATTACAGGAATTAAAAGAAAAAAAAATGTGAGGTAATTCACAGCAATAAGAGCTTAGATTGCTGCTCAAAACAATAGGGCTTGGAAAAAGTCTATGTGCTAGTACCAGGCAAACTTGATCTTTTTGGTGGAGCTTCTGGGGCTGAAAGCATCTTCTTCCTTGGTTGATGCCTTTTCCTTACATTACGGAGACGCTCCTCCAGAAAGCCAGTTGCTGGCCTGTGTTGTCTTCCGCGGGTAAACCAGGCGTCCTGAACATTTTTAACAAAAGAAATATAAAAGTTAAATGTTAGCCTTTCTGTTTTAATGTCCAAATTTTTATTAAACCTACAACTCAAAGCTCAAACACCATAGTTACAATGATATTTAATGCTAACCATTGTGCAAGTTGTTGAAGTACTTGTGTGCTAGTTCTTTGAAGTGTGAAAACTTACATATCCTGTGCCATGGCTGTCTCTTAAACATGGAAACTGGTCCACAATCGAAGATGCCAGAATTGCTTTAGTGTCTGAAGATGGGCTGGAAACAAAAAAAATTACATTCAGTAAGACAGGCAAGTAAAATATTTTATTTTAATTAGTTATTGTAAGATGAAAACATAGAGCAGAAACCTTAAAACACAAACAATTTCCAAAAAATCCAGTTTTTATTAGCCCAACACATACTTTAAGACTTCTTACTGGAGAAATTTTACTTAGGTGAGCACTGCACAATGCCGTTAATGTTCTCACCAAGAGCAAAATGTCACAAAAACAACCTAATTGATCCAGTTTTTACAAGAAATACTCACTTTTCTCCATATTGATCCATCAGGTGTGACACAAGTGTTCTGACCATGCACCGTCTTTCACGAATGGATATATGCTGATTTCCATCAAGACTGATAACCACAGGTCTACCTTCAGGGGAGGCACTGAGGATCTCACGGATGTTCTACAGATAAATAGTGAAAAAAAAAATAGCTGTTATTTAGCTGCAGTTTAATATTCTTAGAAATTTAAGAAAAGATGAGATGTGTCATTTTTAATTTTAATTAGTAAGAATGGATGTCAATATGTTATGTAGGAAAGGTTGATTGTGCAGCTTAACTTACAAATGCTGCTCTTCCAACAGAAGAAACTCCACTCTCTAATTCAGCATGTGGTGTAGGATCAGCATCTTCAGTTGTTTTAGGGCTAGATGTCTTTACAATACAAATATAAGAAATATTAATCCCCAGAGTAAATTTAAAGTTTGAAACTGCAAAATGATAGAAATTATGTTAATTATATATAAACATTGTATAAAAAAGTATTCACACAATCAAGACAGACAATGTTAATGATAATCATTTAAAGTTGATGAACCCATAGTTACACTCACCATTGTAATGTCAATGATGATAATCCTCTCCACAATAACTTTTTTTTAATATAATTTAGTTAATAAATGAGTTCTCACTTTGAAAAATGTAGCTATTGGTCATAGGTCAAGACAAATGCAAAATTATGGAGAAAACTATATACACAACATGTCAGTCTTTAAAAAAGCCTATATCTCATAGAAATGCAAAACTCATTGCTGTTTTCTTTTCGGACTTTCACAGCATGTAGGGGGTGATGATCATCAATGGATTCAATGTCCAGTGCCCCAAATTCTGAAGTGGGACACACGGTGAAGGAAAAGAAATGCCTTTCAAAGCCAGTGGTTTCCCAGTTGTTCACAATAAATTTGATACTTGAGTTTATTGTCAAAATTCTCCTTATGATTCCAAACTGGGGTTCCCCATCTTCAGAGTGAGACAATAACATTGTCATTCCTGGCCTGTATTTTGTACCTTTGTACTTTATCCAAGATGGCACAAACACTTCTGTTAAAACAGCAAATTCCTCCAATCCACTTGTCACCTTTTCAAAATCATCTACAGCACCAAGAATTTTAGTGCTTCCAGGCCCAACTTCAAGATCATGAGAGAACATCTGACCAGACAGAAGAATGTAGCACATCATCATTTGATGTCTGTAGGCCTGGGTTTTACATATATTACGAAAACTGCAGTTCACATGACTAACTCGTTTGAAAAATCGATGTTTCGCCTCAAAGCGCATGGACCAGAAGTGAACGACAGGCCCTAATTTTCTTATGGCTTCAGGATAATGTAACATGAAATGGTGTTTGGGTTTTAAGTGTTTACCAGGAAAGAGCTCCAAATAAAGACAGTGATGTTCCTGAATAAGATATTTCAAGAACATTACTGCTCCCTGTGTTAACGAAGGAGAAAAAATCAACTCCATACAGCTAAGCAATGAAAGGTGTAACTCCCAAAACTGGTTTCCCTCTGGAACCAAATCCCCAATCATGAGAGGTAGGAGCCTGAGTAGGCACCATGTCTGTGATGCTGTTTGCCTAAATGCAGAATCAGGATTTTTGAGATCATGGAGTTTGAAAGCAGATGGCTTGTTGCGACTATCACAGAACCCATAGTCAAAGCTGGTCAGTCTATAGTTCAGCTGGTCAATAGTGAGAACTTTTTGCTCAATCAGTGCATTTAACACAAGCTTAACTTCATAACCTCCAACTCCTTCAAGAATGTCATGCATAATATCAGGAGCAACATTGTCGGTGACATGATAGAATAATAACTTATTAAGAAAACTCTCTCTTTTAATACCAGTTTGAAACTGGTTGTGTAGAAGACAGTCCGAATTGTAATTAGCTTTGTCACGCAATGCTGAAGGGTCTTCAATTGTCTGTACCTTCAGAACATCTCTGTGTATGCGACACCACCTACACACACTATTTCCAACAAAACTTTCTGTGTAACCCAGTATGCTGTTTAGTCCAAGGTTGTCCCCACAGACCTGTGCCACTCCAGCCTTGACAGTCCCTTTGAAATATGGAGTTTCTACATGAAAGCCATTCATTTCCAGATCTTTAATTTCATAAACAATTGGCTCTAATACAGCATTTAGTCCATAGGTTTTTACATCATCAGTTTTGTACACTGCCAACAAAAAGTGAGATTTTAAACTAGAAAGAAACTCTTGTGGCAAGCACTTCATGGTATAGTATATAAACCCTAATTTGTGGACTGATGTTTTTGATCCAAGTGGATTAACCATCTCGCAGTCATCATTGTAAAGTGCTAATGGAATAGACACATCTTCAGAAAAAAGAAGATTGGTTGCAAACAATGCTCCATCTTTAAAATCCTCAAGGCCTGTCTTTTTCATTTTTTGCCACTCAAGAATTTTCTTAATTGTTCCAGGACTTTCAAGAACGACTTTTAACATAGATTTGAGAGGAACATACTGAAAGGTGTCTCGTACTGCTACTTGTTTCACTCTCCCTGTCTCTCCATCAATTTCCTGCATATATGAAAAGCCAGGAAAAGGAATTGCTTCAGGTTGTATGAAGTACCCTGACTGGGTGAAATGCTTCATTTGTCTGTATTCTGATTCAAATCCTTGAAATGGTTCAGAAGCTGAAGTAAACTCCTCTAAAAGTTTCTCAGCTTTTGTAGTTTCAGACTGTCCAGTCTCTTTTAAGAATGCAGCAGTTTTTCTCTTTAGGTTGCCAACTAGATCACTGATCAGACAAGATGTGTTTTCAACAACATCTCTGATTCCACTTAAGGTCTGTGAGGATTTGGCCTTCAATCTAGCTAAGAAGAGTGCAACTCTGTCTTTTATGCTCACATCCTCCAAATCATCCCAGTGTTCCAATGTTGCCTCATCACTTTCTAAATTGCATATGGTGCTCAAATGAGGACTTGTTGCTCTTTCACAATGTCCAACATAACTAGTTTCTCTTATTTCTGTGTCAAACTCAATAGCATGCCCTAGTAGATGTCGCCTAAATGATCTCATATGATTAAATGTACGTTTGCATCCACTTTGAGCACACTGGAAATATCTTGAAGTTGAATATGTGTTATGAATTACTCTTAGGTGAGAAAAAAAATTCCTTATGTTATGTCCTAAAGACATCCCACATTTAAAACACACATATCCCATTTTGTCTTGTCCTATGACTCAAAGCATACCTCGAGAAATTTTGCAAAATGACGTTGAAATTTCAGACGAGGACCAAGGTGAGGAATCAGGGATGTCAGGCAGTTAGCATCCAAAAGAAAGAAGCTTTCTTCATCAATGTTTTCAGCTGAAATATATTAGAAATTACATATTAATATTTTCAATCCAAAGAATTCCTGCCAATGCATGCTTTTAAGTACACACACACACACACACACACGCACATGTATATACTTAACCTACCTTCAAAAGCAGGGATTAGGTCAGAAAGTTTCCATTCAGTCAGCTTCTGTTTTACAAACTCATCCATCTTTCAGATCTTTCAGGGAAAAAAGTGATACAATTTGAGTCATTTTTTTCCTATGTGGAAAATAACCTGTACAATGTGTGCAAAAATATTTTATTTAGGACAATCACCAAATATTTCACAGCAAATAAGAAAAAATAATAGGACATTGACTATATGTTTAGCAGCTAATAACCCTGAACAAATGTAAAACATCACTTTTTGGGACACCAGGAGAGATCACACTGTTCAGTCTTGTTTTCACCAGCTCTCCCCTCAGCGCAACCTGATACCTGACAACATGAAGCAGATCTGTGTAAACCCAAAAGTTAATCCAGCTGTTTTCACTAATAACTGTATGTTTTTAATTCCACCTTGGTGGCTAATAATGGCCAGAATAACATACGTGCGCATTATCTAATTTCTGCGTCATGATGATGTTGCTGCTTACATAAAATCATATGGTAATGACAGATACAGTATAGCCGTCAGTTTGTGTTAAGCATATGCCATCGCAGAGTGTGCTGATCTGACAGAACACCGGTGGGGACGACTCCAAACATGTCGGAGCACTTTTAAATTAAGAGATATTTCAATAAATCGAGCAGATATTTTATTGTTACATAGTTAAATCTTCACTAGAAATCTGTAAAAGTTACTTTTGTTTGACAGAAAGCATATTATCCAACTTTAGCTTCCCCTCCTCTGCCATTGCTGGTGCATACTTTTTTTTCTTCTCCACTGCCTCAATCGGTTTCACCCAGGTTAGCCGTATAATAGCATAGCATAGTGTGTTCAGTAAGAAATAAAAGGCTTAATGAAAATGACATTTAACAGTTATATTACTGATATATTACTATGAATACCTGTATAGCCTGTATCGCTTCGGACACCGCTACTGCAAAGCCTCCAGTCCCTACTTGTCGCTATAGATCCGTTATTAGCATTCTGGCTAAGCTACCACCTTTTGCGCGCGCCAGTGAACGAGGCCCGCGACAACCAGGGGGCAAAGCGCTATCTCTCCCTCCCACACCCTCACCTTTTTTTTAAACCAAATTGGATAAATTATCTTTGAATTAAATTAATTATTTCAAAAACATTATCCTATCAACGAAGATGATAGGTTAAATCAAATAATTAAATTAAAGTTACATAAATTTAATTTAAAAGATCTGTAGTATATGAAGAATACAATAACCCTATAAACTTTAAAAATATTATGCCATGATATTGTTACTTACCATGTTTTATTTGAATTGAGAAATCCAGTGTTGTCTGATCAGGTCACAGTCCAGTTGAAAATGGAGGTTTGTGAAGAGGGCAATGGATTTTTACCCAATTGGTTGGGTCAAACTGTATTTGACCCAACCAATTGGGTAAAGTGTTGAGTCAACTGAACCTGAAACCTAACAGAATCAGTTAAGTGGAGTTCATTAAAACAAAAAAAAAAGTCAACCCAACCGCTGGGTCACTACTTTTGAACCAATATTGGGTCAAAGTAACCCAACATATGACCCAGCATCTCTTACCCAGAAGTTGGGTTATGAAAATAACCCAGCATTTTTTACTGTGTAGGGGAGCTTTACTTAAGTTTTTGTTGGCTTATTGGTCAACCATTTTGGTTACTCTCTGAAGAGTCTGGGGTTTTCAGACATTCTCCACATCTGAACAATCATAATCATATCGCTTTCCAACATGTTCTGCTGTCAGGTTTTTGTTTGGGGTTTTTTTTGTCGTTTTTGTAAGCTTATCCGAATTTGTACTTCAACACCATCTCATCTCTGAGGTGACTTCTACATCTTCCTTTTTGATAAAGCTTACAGATAGCGTCTAAGATTATCCTGGGTGGTTGTTTACCAATTCATACATGACAAGAACTAGTTAACTCTGTTCAGCCAGGTTTAAGTAAATTGACTCATGATCATTGTTCACCACCTAACTAATTTTTTATGATCTTTTTAATAAAGTAAATAAAAAAGAGAAAAGAATCATGATGTCATTTAGCAGCACAGTGGAGTAGTAAATAGCACTGTTACCCTACAGCAAGAAGGTTTTGGATTCAAATCCCAGCCTGGTGTCTTCCTAAAGTTTGCATGTTCTCTCCGGGTCCTCTGGGTTCCTTCCATAATCCAATCTCATTACTGTTGGGTTAATTGGTCTCTCTAATTTGAGTTTAGATGCGTGTATGATCTTGCATTTGATACACTTTAAAGACCATTTTCCTACAACATTCCTACATGTTTTAGATGTTTCTGGTCCATGCAGGACAGGGCGGTTTGAGGATCAGGTTTGTTAAACACTGGATTATGCCACAGTCTATAATCTGTTTTTGTTCTTTCCTGCAGTCTTTGCTCAGTATTTTACAATGTCTGGATTTCCAAAATACCCAGGTGAATTCTGTGGTGTTTATTTACACACATTTTAATAGTTTAATCAACAGAAGAAAAATTGACTGTAAGGTTTCTAATTGGACTATTTTTAAACTGAGGTCAATTTTACTCCCCTATTACCATCAAGTAAGTGCAGACTGGATTAGCTGGGTTTTTCTCTCTCCTCCTTTTAATGTGTTATTGAACAACCCTCAGTATTACTGAATAATTACCAAGTACAGAAAGTTGCCATTGTTATAATTTCATTACATTCCTTTATTTGACCCATTCTTTGGGATTTGCATTTTAGGTAATAGGAAAAAAGTGTGACTTGACTATGTAGTTGAATATATTTTGTTTCAACACGAAATTACTGAACACACATCATGTAGTCAATGGGTGAAACGTTTCAGGTCAGAAGTATTGACTTCAGCTTTTTGTTTCATGTCTGTCAAAGCAATGTAGATGACTTTCCCCATTAGGAGAGGCTCTGTTTTGTTTTTATCACCCACCCTTTATTATACCCTTTATTGCATATCCCTCCCACTGTGTAATTAGGTCTGTCAGCTGTGGTCAGAAGAGGGATGACATAATAAACACATGAGTTGTGCAGCTTCTATAACAGCCCTCTTATACAGTATTTATGTTCTTTTGAAGAAGTCTGTTTATAGTTTGGTCTGGTTGAACTGACAAAATTTCATAAGAGGTTTTCTGAGTTAAGATCAGAAAAGCTCCGATTTCAACTCTGTCAAATCTGCCAACTTTTTAATGGTGACTCAGCACCTTCACAGTCTGAACCATGAAAAACTTGCACACATGTTTCTCTGTGCCTAAAGTTCAGCTCAATATATTTAAGAAGAGTTTTTTGTAGTAAAGAATCAAGTATTTTTCTTGTTTTCTAATTGAAGTTATTATATTTAGGCAGCTCCTCATTGTGCTCTTGATTCTGCCTCAAGACATTCAGTGAATCTTTTTGTCTGATATCTTACAATAATTGATTCTGAAAATCAAAACGTAGCTTGCCTAAGCTTTAAATTTTCTTGGTATGATTCTATAACTGTGTTATTTAATTGTGTAGATTGCTTATGTGTTTGCGATAGAGTTTCTAAGATATCAGGTGCAAAAACGCCCGCCCTCTTTGGGAGATAATCAAATTAGAAAGCTTTCAGTCTTTGTTGGACATTTTGCCAAAAATGCATTTGGAAAACCAAACATTATCTCTGTAAATGTAGGGTTTTAAGGTTTACCCAGAATTTGGTAACATTTTTAACATTCAACCCATCATATCTAGGGATGTCTAGAGCTTTAGGCACAAATGTCCTAGTTTACTCGTCAAAAGAAGAAACTGTAGTTGGTTTGATTTTATGTCAGAAGCAATACTGGTGTGATGGAGCAATGTGTAGACCAGCAACGTCTAGCAAGTTATGGTGGATTGGAGAAATGAGGATTATGTTCTATGTAAACTAAGCTTTTTAATGTATGTGCTAAAAAAACATAAATTAGTTCACCTGTTTCCTAAAACAAATTCAGATTTTCAGAAAATAAAAATGAAACTCATTTAGAGTGGCAGGGGTTATGATGCAGTCTTTTTGTCTTGGCTCACTGAAATTATGCAGTTAGCTAATCTGAATTACAATTCTAAAATAAATTGTAATTGCACCTCAAAGAAATAAACCTTCCGATAAAATTACATCCCACACCTAGACAAACGGACCTTAAAATGATGCTACATCCAGGGATGGTGAACTGAGTTTCAGAGTCTGACCCAAGTCACACCACAATCACAAAAACAAATAGTTTAGACTTGACTTAGGCTCGTCGTCTGGGACTCAAGTCTTTGTAACTATCTTTATCTCTTGTAATTAGGGGTAACAGCGAGCCATTATGTAAGCAACAGACTGCAGCTCATGCTTGTGTGTGCTGTCAAACGAGGGCAGGCTGCCTAATGATGAGGCATTATTTGTGTGACTAGCCTGTCACAGAATTTAAACAAGACTAGAAATATGTTCAGACAATAAGGTGTAATGTATATAATTTACATTTGAATTATGTGCTTGACCTGCAACATGGTTATGTCACTAACTTTGTACGCCATTGCTCTAAAAAGAAGTGTACAGGACTTCAGACGCAGATTTAAGAATTGTGCTGACATCAGTGCCCCTGTGGTGCCAAACTCCCAGCATGTTCCTTCAAAACTTACAGCTTCACTTTTGAGTGACCAGAGGAAGCTCAGGACTGACTGGTCTTGGTGGTTTTACAATAGAAATGTTTTGTGAAAGAGACTTCAGAGGAAGAAGATTTTCCAAGGAAAAGCCAGAAGTCGTTTTTTTGCTGAACGATTACAAATATGCATAGAATCTCAAGTCATAATTCAATAAAGACAGATCTGTGTGTTAACACTGTTGAGACTGCCTGGTTACACTGCTACAGTCCAGTTGCTCCTCTTAGTGAAATTAAGAGCATTTTGATTCTAATTCAGTGTTTTGGCTGTAGTGTGTTAACTGTGGTTTGACCATGTCTCAGATATGTTGAGTCTCTGATATTCATGCTGAAGTGACAGATTAGATTAAATTTTCTTTAATGTTCTGATTTGTTTAAAAGAGGCACCGCTTTCATCACCATCCCCCTATTTACATTACTATTTCCCAAATAAGGTTAGAAAAACTCTTCGTGGCTGGCAAGGACATTATGCTGCAGGTCAGTGACACATTTTCTGTCATCATTCAGGATTGATGTTCCAGACGAGGCCTGTGTTGCATTATTTTGCTCTCCCACATCTATCCATTGCCCTTCATCTGACATTTACAGCCCTCATGCAGACATTTGTAGCCTTTTAGTCATGCACATTAACCTGAACTGTTCTGCCAGTTTTAGCTTGTGAAAAGTTTTTTTAACAAAAATAAATTCTTTCTTCATATTTACTTCATATCCTCTCAAATAATTGTCTGTATTTTATGCCCAAGTTAAGGTTTGCATCATTTAGCACAACATCGTGTATACAGAGTGTGTATCTTTGACCAAGCTTCCTAAATAGATTATGTGATGTCATACCCATGTACTGTACTGGTATTGTCTGTCCTGTTACCATGTTGACAAATGTTTCCTGTGACGGTAACGTCCGTGGGCTTTGCATCTGACTTGAGTGCTTTCCTTGTATTGTGTGCAGATGTCTGCAGTGCAGGTGTCTTGTTCAAACAATCAGACTCTGAAGTGGCCAAACTAAAATTTTGGATGTCAGAGTTTGCAACCTCTTTATGCTTCAGTTGTTTCATTCCTTAAGTGCTCACTGATATAAATTATGAGGTTGCAAGAAAATATAGTATTCCAGCAAATGGATTTTATTTTTTGCAATTGTATTTGAAAATTGAAAAAGATTTTAAAAAATTTTTTCAATTGAAAAATTGAAAAAAACCTCACCCCATGAGGTCTTTTAGATCTCACCCCATGAGGTCTTTTAGCATATATCTATAAAATGTATGGACATATGTGAACTCACCTCCATTATAAACAGACGTTTAATGTTTTACATAAGTACAACAACATCATTTGAAGCGAGTAATAGTGTAAACTGGAAGGATTTGCATGCTTGAACATGATTCTTGGTTAAACTAAGTCACTTTTCTCAGCAGAGTCTTGCCCACTGGGGAAGGCTGTATCAGTTTGTTTTCCTTTCATTTTAACTGCATGCGTCTGCCCTCTTCCCACTCACCATTAGCAGCCCGGGTCTGGCAGGCTGACAGTTTCTAAATGTTGTGTGCTTGGTTCAAAAGCCTACAGCATCTTTAGCAGACGAGATCAAAATCTGCTCTACAGCTCCATCCTTCACCTCTCTCTACCTTTCTAACTCCTCTTTGGTTACCCTGACGTCACTCAATTAGCAGCTGTCAGTACAGCTGACGTGCAAGGCAGTAAGTGGGACAGATATGTGACAATTAAACTGCTGACCGTCGCATAGTTGAGCACCCAAGCACAGCTGCTGCCCACTGTGAGGCCTTGTTTGTAGCTTTTATCCTGGTCATACTGTCAGCCTTTTTTTCTTCAATGTAAACTAAAGAAGCCGGGGGAGCAGTAGACAAGCTCAGCCAATTTTTAAAAATCTGCTGACTTGTAGTTTTAGATGCTCTGCTGCTAGAAGCTCAACTAGTAGCTGGCATGTTTTAACAGCTGACTCCAAAAAAAACTATTCCCCTCTAAAAGAGCTTCTACTATAAATAAATGCTCAATTTGCTCAAAATAGCTACAAACATTACATTAAATTGGGATTATTGATCTGTGATTGGATGTTGGGGCCTTGCATTGGCACTATGTGTTGGTTCTGTAACCTGAAAAAGAAGAAGTAAACCGTCAATTCATTCAAGTGTAAGAAGAGGAAGCAAAACATGCACCATAAATAACAGCTGAGCGTTTGATTGTGTGTGAAGACGGAGGGGGAAAGGAATCGGTCCAGACCACAAAGTCAGTTCAGTGAATGGAAAACAAGAATTAAGACACTGTGTTCAAAAATGTGGATAATCGGTTTCTAGCACAGAACACTGTGCTATGGCACATTTATCACTTTAATTTCTGTAGCATGTAAACATTACAACCACGTTGTTGATGCATTTTTTAATACATTATTGTAAAGTGGAAGGAAAAAAAATATATATATATATTTTCATCCGAGCAATACAGCATAATTTGGAGCCTTTCCTTTAATATTCCTAAATAAAATGGCACCAGTTTCCCCCTGAAGTCACCTAAATGGATTCCACCTGAACATAAATGAACCCCAGTATAACTTCAGCAGTTCTGTGGAGATTAGTGAACAAATGGCATCATGAAGACTAAGAAGCACAGCAAACTGGTTGAAGAAAAATCTGTGGAGAAGTTTAAAGCAAAGTTGGATAATAAAACAATATCTAAAGCTTAGGACATCACACAGGTCGCTGTTCAATCTACTGCAAAGAGTATAGCAAGCCTACCAAAACATGGCCGCCCATCTGAACAGGCTGGCTTTCTAAGAAAGGAAACGGTGAAGAGTTCTCTGGTAATTCTTGAAAATCTGCAGATTTCAATCTCTGATGGGGGAATTTGTTGACACAATGGTTATTAGTGTTTTGTGACAATTTTGAAAATGTGTAAGCTTTCTTGTGCGTTTCTTTGTTGATCTATCAAATGAAGTGTCAATGAAATCAGTCTGTGGTTTTAAGCTGACAAAATGTGGAAAATGCTAAGGGGTGCGAATACTTTTGTGTGAACTGATTAGAAAGTCTTTAAAGATTAAGACTATTGCAGTGTGACAGTAAGTCAAATGAGGGCAGAATGGCCACCGCTTGTTCAAGCAAGCTCTAGGGAAACACTACCACCTTCTGACTGATTTCCACCTACAGCCTCACATTATGACTGGAAGGTCTGTCTGCTGACAGCAGTGACTGAAAATATTTCACAAGTCATTACAGGACGGTAACGGTCACGCTTACAACAAAGGCTTTGTCTTGGGTTATGACACTTAAACATTCAACTGAGTATTTTCATTCGTTTGTAAGTTCACTCTAGATATTGAGGAATTTCACACATCAGTGCCTTTAAACATGTTTGATTTGTAGAGATATTACTGTGATTTTGGTATTGTATATTACCCAATTATACACCATTTTTATGCTTCATCTTAGGCATGTTACTAAGATGAAGCATCTTGTTGCCATTGTGAGTTTGATAAAGTGAGTAGATATTAGTAAACCAAATTTATTGTCAAGTTAGTCTAACCTCCAGTGATAAAGTTTAGTTTTGGAGGCCCACTGCCGGTTTAGCCAGTCTTGGCCAGTGGTGGGGGATGTGAGCCAAGCAGAAAAAGATTGTGGCTTCTAAAGTGTGCATACAGGTTGAGGTGGAGGGATTATGGGCTACTTTGACTGGGTCTGTCTCTGAAAATTTACTGCAAAAATGCAAAAGCAACTTATTTTACTACAAGTCTTTCCCTTCACTGCCCACATTTATCAAGACTGTTGGATAGTTGTTGGATATATTTTAATGAGAGTCTCTGTCTGCAGGAGCAGATCCACGTGCCTATCTACCACCCAACACCCAGCCAGGCCCGACTGGCCACTCAGCTGACTGAAGAGGAGCAGGTCCGCATCGCTCAACGCATCGGACTCATCCAGCACCTTCCGAAGGGTGTGTACGACCCAGGCCGCGATGGCTCTGAAAAGAAGATCAGAGAGTGAGTACAAACCTAACGCTGATCGGGGTAATATTCAGGTTACCAAAATGTAATAGCACTGCACATCACTTTGGTTAAACTATTGTTGTAGTGACACACGGTGCATCACCTGGTGCGGATGCTTCTCTTCAGCAGGGACAGAGTGTGTGTGGAATATGGTGGAACTGTATACAGATCAATCCTGGAATAAGACAGTTAGAGGCTAAAAAAGGCTTGGAAGGAGGTTCATCTTCCAGCAGGATAACAACCTTAAACACACCCAGAATGAGTATTGTTTTGGTTCAGTGGTTCAGTCAAAGTCTAGACCAAAATCCAATTAAGAATCGGCTAACGACCGTCATTTAATTACTGCTCACCTCTTCCTTGTGCTCTGAGAGTATAACTCTGCACCCTCTATGAGCTTTAGAGGAGATGGAGATGAAAAGACTAAAAGCTGATCTGTATGAAAGTTGTTTAATTTTTTTATTTAAAAAAAATATTTTTTATGATAAATCATCTTTGACAAATATTTCATGTCAAATATGATTGGTTTGGCTGCACCTGGTGGTTTTCCCATTATATCGTTATTGCAAAATCAGAGTTAGCAATAAAATCATGTTGAAAAGACTGTGTGGATCTGGATTGTTGGCTAATATGTTTTAGGAGTCCTTCACAATATTTACCAATAATATCACCGTCGCAAGATTTTCTAATATTGTGCAACCCTAGAAACCATTCTGTTGCAGTAATGGGTTTGTCAACACAAACTCAGTTTAGTAAGCATACAGGCTGTTACTGAGATTCTGTGTTCACCTCCACAGGTGTGTCATCTGCATGATGGACTTTGTTTATGGAGACCCCATCCGGTTCCTGCCCTGCATGCACATCTACCACATGGACTGTATAGACGACTGGCTGATGAGATCCTTCACTTGCCCCTCCTGCATGGAGCCTGTGGACGCAGCATTGCTCTCCTCCTACGAGACCAACTGACCGCCTCCTGGATCACGCTGGACCAGCAAAATCTACCCACACATTATATAACCTAAACCTCCTCACTGCTAACTTATATCCCGGATTAGTAAGATTATGAAGTTTAGGTCATGATTTGAGGAGGGTTAAAAATGTTGGCTCAATTCTGTTTCTGTGCTGATATATGTACTTAAATGTGAAGGCATATAAATGACTGTGTTTGTGCAACATTTCCTCAGTTAGCCTGCTGGACAGGACTGTATCTGAGAAAGGACTGATGGAGTAAGGACAGTAGTGCAGACAGCTGGGGTGAAGGTAGGAATCGGAGAAGAGAACTGAAGCGTGCCAGAGCAAATGTCATGATTTAGAAGACTTTAAGCATATAATGTGTGTGTGTGTGCATACACAAACACACACACACATGCACAATTCCGTCATTGACCTCCAGCCTCAGAAATGTGTCCACAAGAAGTGACGAGACATCTGACCTTCATCACTGGGCTGCATATTATGTCTCGTGGACTGCTGGTAACTGATAGAGTTCATAATAAAAGCTAAAAGAGATGATCTCCAGCAGATGTAAGAACTGCAGAGTCACATTAGCTGAGAAACTGTTTCTGATGCAAAACGGACTGCAGGTGGGATAATTTGAGATGGACGTCCAACTTAAGACTACTGATGTTTAGTTCTGAGATACCACAGGCCTCCACTAGTCGTCTTCAGCACACAGGCCCAGTTCTGTTTGTCTGTACTGATCCTTTCTGTCAAACATGACTGGTTAACGGCTTGATTGACTGTCCTGTGGTTTTGTGAAGTGTTTTTGTTTTCCAACTTAAAGGGCTTTGTTGAATCTGTGTTCACCAAGAGTGTGGACATAACAAAAGGACATGCAGTGTATGTTCTTTATTTACTAATGTGATGGATTGCTGGTAAAACTGTCCTGTCTAAAGTTTGGATTCATCCCTCAGATTATTAGCGAAAGCACAACTCAACAGCTTTCTGGTTTTGTTGTTGTTTTTGTTTTTTTTGTTGCACATTGTAGTCAGATTAGAACAATAGAATCAGCATTTTTACAATGTGATCAACAATATCTTCTATATGAAAATCCCCATAAGAGTTGTTGCATCTATAAACTGGCAGCAAATACAAGAGAAAATGTTTTGAGGCCTCATCAAAACAAAGACAAAAAATGTTTAGTAGTTTGCATTTAGGACCAGTTGTCTTTTATTTAATCATATTTCTGTTTAAATGTAATTTTCCCTTGTGGCACAAATAGGTCTCAATTTTATTGATCTGCTGCATTTTTACATTTCCATTCTCAATGTCCCCCAGTTTACCTGAAAGAGCACAAACAAATTAAATTACTTTGTTATATTCTCCTTCTGCCCTGCTTGTATAAGTTGGATCATGTTTTAAATAAGAAAACAAGTAAGCTCTCATTGAGAGTTAAACATTATGTGTTACAGGCTTTAAGGCTTCCCACCCTGAGTATTTTTGGAAACCTTCATAGAAAGCTGATCAACCATCTGTACTTTTGTTTTTTGCACACTACTTTTTATCTTTGTTGTACATATTGTCCTCCATCCGCTAGGTGGAGCTTCTTGGCCTTATACTTTACACATGTGAGAGACTTCTGTATGGTGAAACTTTTCATTCTTTTTTTGGAAATAATGTGGCAACAAAATGCCCTCTACTTCAATTTTAGTGCAGCTGAACTGACAAAATTAGAGGTTCTCCAGCTACTTTATCTCAAGTTTTGGCCCGGGATCGGAGTCTGTATACAGACTGAAACATTTCCTTTGTCTCCACGTCTTTGCACAAGATGTTGCTTAATCACAAAATGGAGTGCTGTTGGACTCTGACTCATTATTTTGCTGACCTATTTATTGAAATTTCACCAAACTCATGTGACTGAGTGTTTTTAAGGTGGTTCCTTTTTAATTTCTAAATAACAAAATGGCAAGGTGTTCTCACATGTGGATGGAGTATGTATGTGTTTGTGAATGCTTGTAATAACTTTTCTTGTAAGATTACATATGCATATGCTCTGTATTAAAAGCAAATAAAAATGCAAAGAAGCACAACTTCTGGGGACGCTTCACTGCTTTCCTAAATTTCCGTTTCAGGTCATTTGAACTCAAACTCCAGTCCTCGAGGGCCGCAGTCCTGCAACCTTTAGATGTGCCTCTGCTGCACCACCTGAACAGAATAATTAGGTCATTAAGGCTCTGGAAAACTGATCTACACAAGGAGGAGGTCATTAAGTCATTTCTTTCCAGTGTTTTGTACCTGTGGCACATCTAAAAACTGCAGGACTGCGGCC
Organism: Xiphophorus hellerii; assembly: GCF_003331165.1. Classification (NCBI taxonomy): domain Eukaryota; kingdom Metazoa; phylum Chordata; class Actinopteri; order Cyprinodontiformes; family Poeciliidae; genus Xiphophorus; species Xiphophorus hellerii. Next base: position 14,963,198 of record NC_045680.1, read on the forward strand.
CTCGAGGCCTGGAGTTTGAGACCCCTGACATAAAGGTAAGCACAGAACAGAGGGGAAAATGAGAACATGGCAAATTTTATTTGGTCTAACTTGTTCATGTAATGTAATGAAGACAGATGCTCTGAAATAATTTTGTTTGGTTGCAAGAGGCAGGTCATGGTCTTCACATTTCAAGTCTGTAAGAGAGAAAGAGACAGTGATTTATTTTAGATGTCTCAGTTTGCAAACTTCAAATTACCACAGTTACAAGCAGTCATTAAATATGCTTAACAGAAAACGTATTTGCTTGTAAGACTGCTTTAAATACCGTCTCAGACGCAGAACAGACCACTGATAGGTCATCCTGTAAACACTCTCCAGCCAATTAAAACCCTGAACGTGAGTCCACGTCAAAAATAACTGCCATCATAGAAGTCCATATATGGCTGAACTCCTCCCCCTCTTTTCCTTTTTTTCAGATGAGAAATTTTCTGCTACCTCCGCAGAATAAAGGGTCTCCGCACGTCAGAATATAGTAATAACCCGAAACGCGCTTATTACTAGAATTAGCTCTCTAATTTGCATTTATTTCATAGTTATTTCTCCTTTACCAGAAATAAACAAATGTTAAGTGAATGCAGCCGAAGTTTTACTCGAAATGAAACCGAGGCCTACAAGTTTTACTAACCATTCCAGGTCGAATTGCTTGCAAAGTCTTTATTTACTACTTTTCGCGCATTACAGTATAGTGGATCCAGTTCTGCAGTGGGACATGCCCCGTTTTCAGAAAGTTCATTCAATAGTGTAGCTATTAAATGACTGGTGGAGAGAATAGGAGGCCGCAAAAACCATCATAATTCAAACAATACAAATAGACTTAACGCAACTAGAAATAGTTGTGATCTGCATGTATGGTGGAGAATCTGCGATGTAGTGGCTATGTTGTTCTTCTAAAGGCCCCCAAAAGATGGTGTATTTAGTTATTTAATTTCCATTTCGGATAAATTAAGAATTTTTTAACTGAATTGAAAAGTGGTTGTACAATGTAATAAGAGCAGGGGTGCCAATAATTAGTTAATTGTTTCTACGCAACTAAATAAATGTATTGGATGTTTTGCACAATTTTCAGAGTGAGATTATGCTCCTGCAAAAGAAAAAAAAAACCAAGAATATATTTTAAGGCATTTTACACATCTTTACAAAAATATGAGCAGCGCTACCTGGTCAGACTTAATCGGCTTCAGAAAATTGCTTTTGTCTTCTGTGTTTGCGGCGCAGACTCGAAGAAGACAACTACTTATTGCAACATGTGTCACTTTTTAATTGTGGTTTTTAAAATTCTGAAAATAAAGTGATTTGAAACGTCAATTACCTGTAGGCCCATCTTTCACAATAGCAGACTGTATTTGAGAAAACTGAGCACAAAAATGACACAGGCGTGTCTGTTTAAGTTTATTTCTTGTTTTTACAATCAGTATTTGATGTCACATGATATTTACAAAGCACTTCGGCACAAAGAAGAAGGGTGCTGTAGACCCAACAGTAGCTACAAACAAACTTTTTTATTTGAACAACCAAAAACAATGCCGCGCCTCCGCTGGAATCTTCACCTGCGTAAGGAAGTGACGTCTTGTTGGGACAAGTCGTCGCAAAAGCCCTATTATTAAACATTAACGCAGGAATATGGTGTGACACTGAAGACTTATTCAGTTAGTCACCTCTAATGAGCAGAGTCTGGTCACCAAAGGTGACTCTGACTCTGTTAAAATAACATTTTCATTTGCCTTATGACAATTAGACTGTATACCTCTACAAGAGCTGCTCTTCCTCTGAGGGCCCATTATAATAAACACAAATTAGCAATAAGACCTTCCCTCACGTCACTCAGGGTCCAGATATTGCTCAATGAAATCAGCCGTCTCTGCGCGATTGAAGTCTCGTGCCAGCCACAGCGCGGTGTGTCCCTGCTGGTTGGCCCTCCGGGGGTCCTCGGTGAGGTCCAGGAGAACCCTCACCACCTCCAGGTGCCCCTCCCTTGCGGCCAGATGCAGAGGCAGGTTGCCGATTTGGTCCGCGAGATTCACATCCGCTCCGTGATTTACGAGCTCACGCACGGTCTCCGCAAAACCTTCGCGTGCGGCGTCGTGAGTCACGGTGAGGTTTAGGATGTGGTCTCGCGCGTTGGGATCAGCTCCTGCCGCGAGTAGAGCCCGGACGAGCTCGGTGTTTCCGAGCATCGCCACCTGGAAACATGAGGAAAATAAAAGACAGACGAGTGAACTGGTCGGATGTTTCACAACTATTTTGTCAAACAACTTTGTAAGTTGATTTAGATTTTGAACTAAATCTAAATTTAGTTCAAATTTAGATTTCAAATTTAGATTTAAATTTGAACTAAATTTAGTTTAGTTCAAATTTTTGAACTAAACTAAATTTAGTTCAAAGCTAAATTTAGTTTTGTCAAACTAAATTTAGTTTGACAAAACTTTGACTCAAGTTTTGTGAGTCAAAACTTGTGAGTTGTGAGTTTTGACTCACAACTCACGGGTACTTAAGGCATATATATGAGTCATTTGCCCATGAGTTGAGTAAACTACGGCTTTTAAGTTTGCACTTTAAACAAACTGAGACGAAAAAAGTGGGAGTTAAAATTAAAGTCAGTCAGCTTGAAAAGCAAATCGCGTGTAGGAATTCCGTTACTTTCTTGGACCCAAGGCACGTCAATGAAAATTAAATAAACACTGAGAACTGAGGTTTTTTATATTTTAATTTGAAATTCTAATGTAAACTTTTTGCTGCAACATTTGCATGCCAGTATTGAATGCGGATTCTACAGAGAGGATACAGACTCCATATCTTTAAGTTGTCCCTTCTTTTGTATATGTCCAGACCTGTGAGGTTGTGACAGTATTTTTTATGTTGTTATAGTTTTTTGAATATGCCAGTTATTTTCTTTGGCTACATAGTGCCCTATAGTTATTGTGCTTTCTTAGTTTATTTGATATTGTGAAATATCCCCATTCTCTCATTCATTAATTCATTCATTCCACATTCCCCTGGGAAATGGGGAATGACTGGGGATGCCTTTCTCTCCCCATTGCCTCAGCCACTGTGGCTAATCAAGTGGAAAAACACAGGCCTCCTGTCAGAGGTGAAGTTTTACCATGCTCTACCAGCCACAGAAGCTGGTAGAGAAAAAATTTAATTTCCACCCCTAAATGAAAAATGAATGGAAGTCATTGTAAAGTCCCTGTAAAGATTGAAAGAAATATAGTGTGTGTGTGTGGGGGGGGTGGGGGGAGGGGTGTGTGTGTGTTTGTGCAGATAGTTTAACGTTTACTTGTTGAACATGAAAAAAATAAAGATTTAAACATACGTTATTAATGGCAGTGCAAATTTTCCCTCCCATTTAATCTGGAGCATGGTAAGACTTCACCTCTAACAGGAGGCCTGTATTTTTCCACTGAGAAACAACTTCCTACTTTCTCTGTGCTGTTTCAGTGAGCACTAAAACATTCATCTCAAAAAATGTTTTAGTGCTGACATTTTTTTTTATAAAACAAATAGTAATAAATAATAAAATCATTCTCTCTCTCTTTGTTATGACTGAGTTCACAAGTCTGGGGGAAAAAAACTGCTAATTACTTTAGGTTAGACATTTTTCATTTGTAATATATAACAAATATAATAATAATATGGAATAAATATAACTCCAGCACACAGTTAAAAAAAAAACTTAGCTTACTTTTGAACATAAAGAGAGAAAGGGCAGGAAATGACAGAGTTAAAATCAACACTGTGCTGTGTCTACTGGAGCCTTTAGAAATGGTATGGTTAGTTTCAACAAGAGATTGAGTAGCTTTAACTCGTTCAAGTGTTAAAACTACCCTCTCTTGTTAAAATAACTCTGAAAGAGTTACATTTACACAAATTTAAATACTCAGCACCGTGTTGATTTAATGCTGCCAATTTTACTAAATAGGAGAAAGTGAACTATTAGCCAAACCTGCAGAGGAGTCCTCCTAAACTCATTCAGTCCATTAACATCAGCTCCAGCTTTCAATAAATCCAACACCTCTTCCAGCTTCCCACACGCTGAGGCATTGCAGAGCAGGTCTGATCGGCACGCCATCCTGATAGAACAAAGAAAAAATGTCTGTCTTAGTGGTCCTATCAACCTGAGGCCCCTCCTCCTGTCTTCCTCTCTCCCTTCTCTTTCTGCTGCTCTGATTACCTCAAAATGGCATATTTTTGCGTAAAAAAAGAGGTTGAAACAATTTTAGGGGTTTGTTATTATTATTATTTTTTTTAAATATAATTTCATGCATCCAAAGCTACATCCATTCTTCATCACAAGTCATACAATTGCAAACTATGAATTGGTGTAATTAACATTTTACTTAATCTCACAGTATACCTAGAAACTTATAGTATTTTAGAACGTAAATATAATATTTTTAACATGAAAATAAAAGGCAGAAGGCAACACAATGTTTGGTAGTGCACCACTCAGCAATCTATAAATGTTGAAAAATAAGCCACAACCTACTAAGTGTATTTTTTTTTCTTCCATAGACTGTATATGTATGTATGTATGTATAATATTAATTTGTTTCTACCACATTCATGTGGTCTTAAAATGTCTGCCAAAAGTTGATAGGCTCTTCCTGGATACATGTGCAGACAGACAGTGCTTTATTTGTGTTTTTCTCAAATGCTAAAATCTCTAAAATATGCCCAAGATGAATGCTTTAAATATATATATATATATATATATTTTCTTTAGCCTATGTTTTGCTTAACTATAAATTCATGTTAAAATTTTGAAGGCGTTGCTCATTTATCTTTGGAGAAAACACCTGTTGGATATGAGTTTACCACACAACAATAAATATGCTTTTTTTTGTAAAAAAATAAAAATAGAAAATGGATTTTAAAAGAAATAAAACTACAAACACAACGAAAAAAGTGTGGAACTTACCTGAAATGAGGTTTGAATCGCAGCACATGTCTTCCTCTTATTCAGAAACTTTAGAAACTTCTGACATGTAAGCAAGCTAGTCAGTCAAACATGGGGGGGGAAAAAACATAAACTGAATTAAAATCAAAGACTTGACCAAACAATCCTGCACCATACTGTCATTAACAAACGGCTGACGTTACTTAAAACAATCAGCTAAAAATAAATTAATGGCCGGGCATCATCAGGTACGACCAGCAGTCCAGGTTGGATTCAAATATCGCTGAATCATAGAGAAACACCTCGTTTCCAGAGATTACAGCGCGGATAACCACAACCCGAACGAGAAATTGCAATATGAATGGTAGAAATAGAAATACCCTGTGATACAAAAACGGTGAATTTTAGGCTCAAAGTGAGGAAGAGGAAAAAGTGCTCCTTTTTGTTTTGACTTCAAAGACAAGTTTGACGTTCAGGCGCTTTGTTTTAAAAACTATGAAGTTGGCCTGATTGGGTGAAGCCCAGCTACAAGACAAAAAGGAGAAGAAGAAGAAGCGGACTCGCACCATTTTGTCACACAGAGGAGCGACTGTTGCTCCGGGTGGGTGTGGTCTGCGCCCAAGCTCAAACTGGACCACATGATTGAAGTGCATGATTGATGCACTTCAATCATGTGACTGACATTAGCCAAACACAGCAGTGCCATCAGCAGGATACGATTAAATTTGCTCTTAACTAGGATTCTGAATAAAGTCAGTGTATATGTATAATATGCTATAATAGCTGTCAAGGACCTCTCCGATTTTAGAAGTTATTTTTGCTCAAAACTCTTAACATATCGCGGTGTCTCTCGTTCCTCTTTGTCCTCATCCCTTCAACAAGCGCTACGTTACAGGAAAGCGATGCCGCCCCCGCTTCCTCGTAACCTCTAACCAGATCAACCGCCGGCGAACTGTGAAGGAGCGAACCAACGTAGCAGCCACATTTTTTTTTTATCTCCTCTATAAACGTGGCGGGTCACGAACTTGATGGGAGAATAAAATCCGGAACACATTTCAAATTCAAACTTTACCGAATATGCTGACAAAATGGGCTCTGCCCGCCTAACACTCCGCACCTAAAGCAAGGATTTTAATGTATTTTTAATGTTCACGTTCAAGTTTACTTAATTATAAAGCACGTTTAATAATTCGCAAATGTGCTGCAGAGAAGTAATAACGACAGTAAAAGCAAAAATAGCCCTAAACAGTAAAGTGCATCCTCGCCCCTCCACCCACACACACACACACACACACACACGCACACACACTTTCTTACTGTTCTCTCTTTCCACAAAATGACTTTCTGCAGCAAGCAGCCCTCTTCTCCACATTCATCCTTTTTCAAATGAAAAAGCCCCCAACAATCCAGGGTTTTGTTATTTCCTGCCGTTTGTCTTTATATATATATATTTTTACAAAGTGTGATATAAAAGTAGCATTATTTTAGGGCAAACTTTTTTTCTTTTTAATTGTGCCATTTTCAATTCAGCTCTTCGGGGCTCCGAATAGGCTGCTTAAAACATGATTAAAATCGACAGACTTTCTTTCATTTTTTTTAAATTCATTTCATTAATTGTGGAAAAAAGTTAATTTAAGTCATTTTGGGACTTTATCAATGAAGGTCAAGCTACAGCCAGTTCCTGAAATGGTTGCAAAAAAAATAGTCTGCACACACAAATGGGCACTTCTCTCTTTTTATAACGCAGCTGTAAAATTTTACTTTAAAATAACCACTAGCTACATGAATGGGTGACTTCTGTATGAATGGGGAATTATGACTCTAACCATTTTCTTGTGTGTGTGTGTGAGAACAGACTATACCAATGAAATTATTTCCGATATGTAAGCCTGCATCCACTTTGTTATTCATAGATCCCCTTTGTTTGCTACTCAAAATATTGTCCTCCAGTAAGTGTGAGGAGAAGATAACTGGAAAACGCTCTGTTACCAACAAATGAATCTGCAAGGGTGGCTTAATAAGACCTTGGGATGAAGATGAAGTAGTTTACTTGGAAAGCTTTCATAATGTGGTAACTGACTAATTAGGCAAGAAACTCATAACAAAATGCAACTGAACTGAAAATAATGAGTCTGTTATACATATTTCCTTTGGGGAGAGTAAATAAGGAAGCAGTCACTCATTACTTCCAATTTTTAGTTTCGAAATCAAAAACTAAAAATTCAGTTTGTCTCATTTAGATTCAAGCTTGTTTTGTTGATGTTGACATTTAACAGGTTAAAATGAAGTGGACTTCTGATGGACATAATGATCTTCTTCATGTACAGGGTGAGATGTATACATTTAATAAACTCTAAAAATCCTTACTTTCAGTGGCAAATGATCGTGTACACTGACATATCAGTCTGCATATTAGTGTCTTAGAGGGTTCCTTACCTCGCCTTGACCAAGAGCTTTATATTTAGAGATGCATCCTTCAACAAACTAATCTGGGAAGTAACTTAATCTAAATCTAGACTGCATAGTGATTATTCGTAAGCTATATTTAAAAAAAGACCAACAAAGAGATGCTGTTCCAACAAGCGACACAAGATCAAATATTAGCAAACAGGAATGTTGTAATCACCTGCATGTGTTTCTGTTAAAGCTAAAGATAAGGGTCAGTTCGACTGCAAAACTTTGGTGAAATACCCACACGTACGCACACACAGCTCTGACATTTTTTATAATCTCAGCAGAGGAAGTCACTTTCACAATTCATCTTTCCTGTTGAATTCACAAGAAGTAAAGTTTCTCTACTGAAAGCTACAAGGCAATTGTCAGTGAACCTAATTGTTCCCTAACGGAATATGTTGCACTATGTATTTTATTAATGGGAAAACATGAAATATTGTCAGTGATATTTGGACCCATCAAGTGACAATCGTACCTGATGATGATTCTTTTCTCATTTGTTTATGGCATTGTTGCAATAGCAACAGACGCATAGTGAAAGTTTCAATCTGTGGAGACAACAGAATATTTGTCACACGGTCTTGAGTGTAGAATGAGGTTTCACTGGTTCACTTCCAGTCTTCTGCTTCGCCTTACTGGTCCCAGAGCAAATGAAAACGTTCAGAGGTTGTCCGAGAAGATATAGTCATAAAGAGTCTGTAGAGCTTATTATGGCTATAATGTCATAATGAGTGACATAATGACTATATATAGTCATTATAGTCATTATGACTATAATGTGCAGACTCATTATAGTCATGAGTCTACAAATCCACAGCAGGATTTGTTTTAAACTTTCAAAGATGTAAAAAAATGAACCTCTTGCTTTAATTTGTAAAACACACATTTACAGTTATATATTTTAATCCATGTGTAAATGTCAGAATGTTTCTGACAACAAACTCCACATCCTGATCTTCACTGACCTTTTCTTAAGTCTGTAATAGAGGGAAAGAGAGAATAAAAACTGAATTAGATTATAAAACAAACGTTCAGAAACTATACTGTAATGCAGTGAGAAATACATGGGAAACATACGTCATTCATATCATGAACAAAGAAGAATGTTTTGCTTTTTTGTTGCTTATTGATCCCTGGGGAAAATAGGACAGGTTAACGGGAATGACATTTAGATCTAGATCTGACTTAAAGGTTTATTATCTTTATTCCCTGCATTGCGACGTCGTGCACTGTTTGCTTTTAACAGACCAGCACTACGGAGATTAGTTTGTAAAAATGTTTTTACATTATCAGACGGGAAGCCGCTCCTGCAGAGCGGTTGACCTCAAACTTTTTAAAAGTTTAATATATAAATATGTTTTAGCGCAACATTTAATATCGAATCACGTTATGCATTTCGATTTAGACTTTATATGAATCTGTTAGCTGGTCACAATCTGCACATGAAGCTTTATAGATTAAAAATAGCTCACCAGTAAACGGCGGCCACTTACGTAGCTGTGTTGATAATCACAGCCTAAAAAATACATAATCTTATCTTCCAGAATTAAGATAATTATATTCTCTACCAAATTTCCATTAAGGAAAAAAACGCTTTGCATGCGTGTACAAGTTTGGTGCGTACATTGTTTATATAAAGGTAATGCAACAAATAAATCGCAGATTTCTGCCCTGGTCCCTCTTGCAAATGAGATCTGGATGTCAATGGGGTTTTTACCTGATTTAATAAATAAAAATAAATAAAAGAAAACGTAGCGCTCGCTTTAGTAAATGTCCAGTTCATTAAATTTATTACATTTCTTTGGAGCCAGAATGCAGCGCAATAATCAAGGGGTGCAGGTCACTGCGACTCTCCATCGTTTCTAACCTTTGCAATGTTGGTCACTTTAAGAGTCGGGGGACAAAAATGAGCACTGGACGCTTCTTACAGACCAGTTCAGGCCCTCACAGCGAGTTTCGTACTTTGGCGACCAGCGATAAAGAAATATTCCACCTCAAGTTTTAATAATAATTTCTGATTTTTCTGTCATCTGACCCCTACAAGGATCAGAGCCACAAGTATCATTAAACACAAAGTACATGTCATAGTAGGTCAAAAATGATCTTACACTTCCCAAAATAAATTAGTTCAAGACGGATTGCCAGACACATTGATGCTGGCAAAAACCAGTAGGCAACTATGATCAATGGAACGAAGGTAAAGGCACCAGGACATTTGCACCAGGAAGGCGGTACGTGAGCTCGGTATGACAAATGACTAATAGTTGTACTTTCAAATTGAACAACACTGTAGCATGCACTACACAACACTCTCGTTTCCACAGAAATAGCAGCTTAAACATTTACATGTATTGGCATTTGTGACAGCCATTTGTTGTAGCATAGAATTATTTATTTTTCAAATTAAGGTTTACACTTTTTTTTTTTTTTTTTAATCCGCGTTTGTGACATATATGGTAGCTACCATGAACCTCCTTTACAGTGCTCGATTCAGCAGTTTATAAGTCTGGGCAGCCCCGTGTCCAGACGAGTTTAACAGGGGGGGACATCGGCTTATTTTTGGGAGAGCAAAAATTAATCTACGTAGCAAGAATAATGTTACTCAAGTAAAAGAAAAAGGTACAGTGCAGTAAAACTACTATTATAAGTACCTTTTTTCCAAAAAAGGTACTCAGATGAATGTAACAAGTACTACCCACTTTTGAACATAAACAACATCAGTAGCCTACAGGCTTAAGGTGCTGTATTGGTATTACCTCGTCATCATTTAGCAAACATTACCTGCATACAACAACTTTACTCAACTCAGTCGGTTGGTGTGTGTGTGGGCGGAATGTGCAAAGTTCTTTGCGTTTTGCTGTTTTGCTGCCATGATTCTAACCAAGGGCGTAGGTTTGGTCTAAGTTTTGGTGGGACCTTACAACTTACTAAACTAATCAATGTAGATTTTCGTTTATTTATTTTGTTTTTGTTAAAGAATACATATGGGTTTTTTTTTTAATTAATATGGCAAAAGTTGGTCGGGACTATTTTATATCCCTTGAATGTCACGACCGTCCATACCCAAACCTACGCCCATGATTCTAACACACCTGAGTAGCTCTGCACAGCAGCAGGTCTCCATCGCTGCTGCACAGGTGTATGTTGCGTTTAAAGGCGGCTCGGAAAAGCAGGTTACGACGTGCTAACAACGGATTAAACAGTTCTAACAACTGAAAAAAGTGACAGAAAGCACAGATATATTTGGTAAGTGCGGAAGCCCCTACTGTATCAAATCTAATAACAGAGAGTTGGCCACTTTGGGGTTAAAACAACAATCAGCTGACTTTGTGGGAGGGCAACGCTGAGTCTGGGTACATTTAAAATCACAAGCATCAAGTTTAGACCTGACCTTGACAATCCCGTTTCTCTGCACCAGTCACGCCCAAACGACAAGAAGACATGAGCTACCCTGAACAAAGAACTACTGTCGGCTACAACACCAATGTTCAATGATCACCATTGTAAAAAAACAAACAAACAAAAAAAACAACAGATGTTCTCCCCACCCAAATACCACAGCACCAAAATTCACACCCAACAAATCTGCTATGATTTCATCTTAAAAGTGTCTGGGTGTTTTAATCTGCGTTTCAGACAGGCCAAACTGTGTGAACAAGACGAGCTGCAGTGTTTGCAGTAATAAAAGACTTAAGAAAACACACAAAAAACCGCATTATTTATATATATATATATATATATAACAATAGTAAAGGAGACCGTGTTTAATGTATAACCAAATCAAGAAGAGGTACACACATCACCTAACACAGCGAAATGAGAGACCCTATTTTTAAAACTGAGCTTAATGTATAATCCATTTTCAATTTTCCAGAAGCAAGTAGGTGAGGATAGTTGGAAAAGGAGGTCAGTTGTGACCAGAGAAAATATTCTGTAAGGACTTTTAACAGAATCCAAGTACCACTTCAAATATTTAATTTTCACCAAGTCGGTTCATACATTGGCGCAGTGGTGATAAAATGTGACGCAGTTTTGCAGCCGCAGCGAAGTTCGACTAGGGACATTTCCTGCTTATTCCGTTACGCTAAAGCCTATAATTCTAGCATCGTTTCATGCTTCACTGTCTTATAAATGAAAGGTGGATCTTCGCTGGTACATTTGAGACACTCATTCTCGATACTTTAAAGCTGCCTAACAATGAATGACAAATAGAAATGTAAAAAATATTCTTCCAATAACAACTTGGAAAACTTTTCTAATGCACTTTTATTAAGTGTCGTTTATGTAGTTGGTAAAAATCAATGTTTTACTTTTTAAATATGCCAGGAAACATAAAAATCAACAAAGTACGCAGTCGAGGCCTCAGTGTACATACAATTGAGATTTTTGTGCCGTTTGTTACTTTATCAGTTTTTAAAACTGATTTTACTGGTTCCTTTATTTTTGCATTATTATTCGACTAAACCGCGCTCGTTGTTTTTAAAACCGCGTGCATCAAAGTGAAATGGACTGATGTTCAAAGTGTTCAAAGCTTTTCTATTTTAAATAATGTGTCAATTGCGGCGAGAAACCGCAATGAGCTGTTGACATGAATAACTTTACAGAACATTTGCGGCTCTTTTTTCCGTTTCTCTTTTAAAATTACTGCTTTTTGTGTAAAGTAAAATTCAATGCACGCTAAATAAATACATTATTTTTAAAGCCATGACGCCTCCGCTCGACAGCGTCCTTAAAAAGTTTTGGTCCAGGCCCTATGCCAACCCCAAATCACTCATTCCGGAACAGGAACTCTCTTACAAGCCATAAGACATACTTTCTTCAGCTTTTTAGACGTCTTTACCCCCCGGGAGTCCTGCGACAGCACCATAGGGTGTTCTTCTTGACCCTCCGAGGATCGGTAGTGGTCTCCAGATGCAGCTTAACCACCACCAGATGTTCCTCCCTGGCGGTCAGGTGCGGCTGCAGGATTCCCTTTTGGTCATTGACGTCAACCCACTTGTCAATCAGCACGCTATATACAGCTCTGGAAAAAAAAAATTAAGAGACCACTGCAAAACTATCAGTTCTCTGATTTTACTCGTTTGGAGTAAAATTAACTTTGTTTTTTTTTTTTGTTTTTTTTTTATTCTATGAACTACTGACAACGTAATTCCGAGCAAAAAATGTTGTATGTATTTGCGGAAAATAAGAAATGGACAGAAAAACGAAAAAGATGAAGGGCTTTTAGACGTCAAATAATGCAAAGAAAACAAGTTCATGTTCATTTAGAAACAGCAATACTAATGTTTTAACTCAAGAAGAGTTCAAAAATATCAGTATTTGGTGGAATAACCGTGATTTTTAATCACAGCAGTCATGCATCTTGGCATGCTTTCCGCCAGTCTTTCACACCGCTTTTGGGTGACCTTATGCCACTCCATTGAGCAGAATGAGCTGTACTTGGGCTTTAATTCCACTGAGACTGGAATGGAATGGCTGTCATACATGCAGAGATGCTGATTTTTGAAAAACTGTGCAGTGGTTTCTTAATGTTTTCCAGAGTCCGGGATTGAGTCACGATCAGCCTCTGGCCCCGGTCGCGCGAGTTGGGGGCAGCCCCTGCTTCATGGAGCGCCTTGACCAGCGCGTTGTGCTCCAGCCTTATCACCTGGACACAAAGAAAAAATAAATAGAAATAGAAAAATATTAGATCACTTTTGCTGGGACAAAAAAAAAAAGTTCAATAAAGCCCTAGGCCAGGGGTGCCCAAAGTCGGCCCTCGAGGACCGACATACTACATGTTTCAGTTCTCTCCCTGGTTGTAGTAACAACCTTTTCAGCAGGTCAATGTTCTTCTTAAACCTTCTAATGAGCCATCATTTGATCCAAGTGCGTTAAACCAGGGAGAGAACTAAAGCATGCAGGATGCCGGCCCTGGAGGACCCACTTTGGGCACCCCTGGCCATGCATGTTTATCTGATAATATAATTTCCATCTCCATTACAGACACTATCATGACCCGTATTTCACTGCCAACAAGTACTTTCAAATCTGCAAATGAGTGATAGCTAACGGTATGACTAAATGTGTTGGATACATTCTGCTTGTGGTTTGTAATTTCCTGTGAGAGAGACTTTTCCCTTTGTTATCATCAGGGCGCGCCCGATCTGGACCCAAAACCCCCTCCACTGTCTCATGTGTGTTCCTTAACAAGAAGTTAGTTAAAAAATAATCCTAGCTGTATAGTTTTGGACATAATCATAGTTTGTTGGATGATCTAAATTTATATTGGAGGTGGTGCCTTATTTTGCAGTGCATTAGTAATTTATTTATGACTTTTAAAGTCCTATTTCCTTTTTCCATACAACTAAAAAATGCTCTGTATTTTAGAATGGATCAATTCAATCTTAATGTATTTTTGTTTGTTTTTACAGCGATAACTTCCTGGTTCATTTAGCTGAAATACTTTTTGTTTTATGGCATGTATATTTCCTATTAACCCTTTATTACATTTGACTACCTCATCTGCAACATCACACTCTGTCTCAAAATAATTTCTTTACATAGCTACTTGGACGAATCTGAAAAATATATTCAATTTATATTTATATGCATTCATTTGAATTGAAATAAACTGACTTAAAGACACCTATCTTTTTTCAAACTGGTATAAAAAATAGGTTTAATGCTGAACAAAAAGAGAAATATCCCTTATATTGCAGCAGAAACGCAGGACGCAGTGATTCAGGTTTTCAGCAGGCCCCAAGAACACACACACACACCCACACACACACACACACACACACATATAATTATATTCTAAATATAATTATCACCAATAAAAATGAACCACACTGTTGGTTTTTGCAAACACTTGAAAGGGTTTACTACCGTCACATAAACCACTTTTAAGACAATAACTATAGCGGAGAGACAATAGTTGTCCAAACCTTTGTTCCCAAACCAAGCCGCACGGAAAAACATTCCCTTTAAGGATCCAAGAACTAAATTAGAAACGCATGTGTTTCTGATTTAGTGTTTTAAGCAGTGGGACATATACAACTGAGAAGCTTTCTTTTAATCTATTTTGGATGTAAAGAAAGACGTCATCAAGAACAGCGGAAGTCCAGTTGCCTTCTTAAGCATTTAGGATTTTCATGTCCTGAATGACAGAACACAAAGTCATTCAAATTGCTGCTTGCGTGATTGGAGGCAAATAACACAACACAAAAAAAACATTCACACAAGCCATTAGGCCTTCAAATGTTTACACTGTAGGTTTTTTATAGGTTTTATGTCCAACTTATAGACGCAATAACACCATAAACACAAAACAAACAGACTTTCACCTCAAATGACCCTTGAACGGCAGCACATGCATCCCTGCCCAAGAAACTGGGAAATATTGTGACTCTACATTTAAATAGCTAAATGTCAAATACTATAAACAGGTGAAAGCAAAAACAAACAAACGAACAAAAAACAAAACAAAACAAAAAAAAACACCCGGCTACGGTGACAGGAAAAAAAAAAAAAAAGCTGCACCGATCACCAGCCAACATGATGTCATTAACCGTCACTTCCCGCTCGTTTTCAAAACAGTAATCACAATAGAGGGAGTCAGTTTCTTACTGTATTTGGGCATCATCATGGGAGATCTTCACTTTGCGACGACGATATTGCTGAATAGGTTTCCTTTCATTTCCAAAAATGACTCGTCCGGGTGTCAGATGATGCTTTCACATCATCATCGGACTGAATATCTATAATAATAACGCTCAGATCCCCGCTGAAGAACCCTCCTATATTTAAGATGAGCTAAAGAGAAGCTTGCCTCTGTCAAACGTTTAGATGCGTTTGAAATTGTCACCAAAATAGGCTCAGATGGCCTGATTGGACAGAGCAAATTTAAATAGGAGGAGTCATAACTGAAAACTATCACAAAAAAAAAAAAAGAAAAGAAAGAAACTGGGAAAAGAAACCATCTTGACGCTACGTGACTGTGTGGATTTCAGCAAATGGAGGATCTAGTCCACAGAGCACAGGCCCCTCGCAGCTTGCGCATAGGAAGTTTCATCAACTCCCTATTCATCACATGGTATAAATACAGTAAGCTGAACATGTACTGCCGTGACGTTGGAGAGCTTTTCTCCTTTCTGTTTCTGTTTTAGCGTCACCCTCTTGTGGCCATATGTGGTATTACCCCCTCAAAATCTGTTTTACGTTATATCTATAAAACCTATGTATTGATAAAAATAATAACTTTCCAATTATTCTTCATGTATTACTTACCGAGGAGTTCAAATTTAGCTTTTCTTCTGAATCAAGGAAAGCGGCCTGGTGCACCTTGAGATGACTGTACTGTCGGAGTGTTCTTTATCTAACCAGTCCAGTGGGCCTCTCCTTTTATTTCAGCGTGCTATTTTTGTTTTATTCCCCATTAATTCGACTAAATAAATGAGACTTTAGATTCAGTCAAAATAGACAGTGGAATTGTATTCAGTCCATACTTTGTCAAGTTAACCTTTCGCTGCAATTACAAGTGCAAAACTCACATGCATTTTAGACTGGGTGTTTCTTCAACATTTTAGAGATGACATTTTCCCCCCATACCTTTTTGCAAAACACCTCAAACTTTTTCAGAATGGACAAAGAGAGTTTGTAAACAAAAAAGTGTTGCATCTTATTAAATACTCAATTGGATTTAGGTCCTTAGTTTGACTGGGTAATTTTAACATATGAAAATGCTTTGATCGTTGTAGCTTTGGCTGAATGTTTAGGAGACTGAGGCACCACTGCCTCAGTCTCCTTTGCAGCCTCAGCCTCCTAAAGGTTTTCCTCCAGGACCATCATGTCTGTACCTCAGTCCATCTTCCCATATGATAACATATGATAAACATAAACATATGATAACAAATATCGGTGTGAAAATGGAGCCCAGCCTAAAACTTAATTCGTTTGTCAACACTGTGGCTAAGTCCTATAAGGCACCTGTCAGAAATCAAGCCCCTCCTGTCTGGATGCCACTTAGATAAGTCATCCATGCTTTTATCACCTCACGCATAGATTATTGCAAAGTCTTTTGACTGGAATTATCTAGGTTTCCCTCTCACACCTACAGTTGATATAAATGCTACTACATATCACAGGCAAATGAGGACACATTACTGTTTCCGAACTTCTTCTTCATCTGTGAATCCACTTCAAAATTCT
This sequence comes from Xiphophorus hellerii, assembly GCF_003331165.1. Taxonomy (NCBI): domain Eukaryota; kingdom Metazoa; phylum Chordata; class Actinopteri; order Cyprinodontiformes; family Poeciliidae; genus Xiphophorus; species Xiphophorus hellerii. The sequence goes on from NC_045680.1 coordinate 14,979,783, forward strand.
TTTAATTGTTAAGTTTTTTTGAAGGGTGTGCCCCAACTTATTTGCTTGAGTTACTTCACCCTGACATGCCATTGCATGCTTATATCTGGTGACCCAATACTTTCGTTTTGATGGTCTCAAAAACATTTTATAAAGCCACGGATTACAGAGACTTTATTGTTTTTCTTCTTGGTTTCAGTCCAGTATGAGTTGTCATCTGCGTCTTCTTCTTTTACCCTTGATATGTATTTTTGCTGTGGTTAAATTTTCTGTGACTCCTCTGTGGAAACTTATATCTGCTTTTTGTTCTACGGTATGGTGAGTTGGTTTCTAATCCAACAAATTCAAACATCCACTGAAAGCTGATTTTTATTATGTATTACTGATATTCAAATTTGCTTTGTGATCTGAAACAAGTGAGACAAAAAAAAAATAAAAGCAGTTGGTATGTGTTTGCTATTTTTACAGCACAGTGAACCCGTCTTTCACCTTCCCCATAGCTTTGTCTCTGACCTGTGCATGCTGTGGATACTTTTCCATATTGAAGTACACACTTTGACTCATGAGAATGTAACAAAAACTAGGAAATTAAACCAGTCTAAAATTGACATAATCTGTTTCACTTCCCTTTCTATAAGGCTTTGCAGATTAGGAAAGGAAAGGAAAGGATGACGTGACTTATCGTGTAATAAGTTCAGAAAAAAACAAGCATATGTAACTTTATGTATTAAAAGTTGTTTAAACTTATTGCTTATCCTGCTTTCACATGTGAGTTTAAATTTTATATTTTTGTACCATACAAGATTATGTTAATTTACACAGTTCAGCATATATTTTCTATATGTATTCAGCACTTTTTGTGGTCTCATTTCAAATGTGTTTAAATTCAGGATTGTCCAATCAGGATTAGACAATCCTGAGTGTCCAATCAGGATTTTTGCCCTGTATAGTGCTCTTCATCATACTTTACGGCCATTAAATGCAGCTTGTTTTCTTATAGTAGAACAGGCTTGAGCTTTTACGACTTGTACAGCTCATACCGCAATAAAACAGACACCAATTATGGTTGATTTAATTGAGGGGGGAAAGGACAGCTTGAAGAAAGAGGCTATTCATACCATTTGTCCTGCATTTCTTTGAAGAACATACAGCAGGCAGCAGGGTCATCATTTTAGGGGTATTTCAAGATTGTTTGTAGGCATTGGCTTTTACCAATGTTTAGTGAGTCATATACATATTTATCTAATTAATGGTTGTCATGATTTAGTAAGGCAGGACAGAAGGCTATGAAAGCCAGCTTTTTCCACAATTTATTTTTTGCCTTAGGTTGAAATATAAAGGACTCTTCTTTACTGTGTGAAAAACATACAATTTCCACTGTAAGCATTAGTTTTATAGGCTTTATATGGTAAAAAGAAATCAAAATGTGTTATTTTTTTAATTATGTTATCTATTTGCATCAACTTCTGGTCATTTGTATTGCCCATAACTTATACTTTTTTCACTCTTGAGTAATTTCTTTTACTTGAGTGAAATATGTTTAAGTATGTTCCTCTATTCACCCCAGGTTGCTGTGATGAACAACCAGAACCATATCATTAGTCGTATTAGTATTTTATATGCACACATACTTATGTTTACATATGAAGGTTATTTAAGGAATGGTATTGAATAAACAGTTGTTTGGGAGGGGGGAAGAACCGTCTCTTTTTATCTTTGGTTTGAGCAACATAATTCGAATCATGGAAAAGACCCGAAATTCCCATGATTTACTTTCAAGCAGTCTCTCGAACGTTTTACGACAGTCGAAATCACTTTACGCCAGCGGTAAAGCAATGGGCTAGCTGACAATAATGATTTGAGATAACCGGGCACTGTAACGTAACTTTCCTGAACTTTGTCTGTTTTGAGGCTGTTAACTCCACGTCCACTTTAATATCTACAAATAACTAACATCACACTGACAGCCGCCTGTAAGTATCCATTTTTATCTGTATTCAGCGTCTGTCTGTGAGCCAGTGGAGAGGTATTGCTTTTAGCCAGTCATTGCTATGGCCTCCGACAGCGGCGAAAGCAACATGGATCGAGAAATGATCCTGGCCGACTTTCAGGTGGGTCCCCGTTTGTTTGTTTGTCTGTGGCATTGTTTACAGCTGGAAGCGTTTTGTCTTCCGTGTGCTGAATTAAATTACATGTCTGGCGTCAGAAACAGCAACCCTGCTCGTCGGAAGCAGCAAGGATCTCCGAGTTAGCACGCAGAGCTAACTTACTGACAGCTCGGAAACGGACTCTGAACACACTTACTAACCAAAAACTCGGTGTTTACATCGCAGTCTACCGAAACTGTCGGGCCAAGAATGGGACAATACTGGTATTCAGTTCCAGTTCAGCTGAAAATGGAGCTGCTGCACCCAATAAAACTATCAACTTGTTTACATACCGTCCCTTGTTGTTTCTGCAGTTTAACACTTGACGCTAAACGTCGACACATTCAGGATTTCTATTTCCAATCAACTCCAATCTGGATTCCTATTGTCTTCTTTTGAGTCAACTGGTTATCTTCCCAACAACCCTAATCTGTGATCTTCTACCTATAAGTGCTAGCGAGACAAAGGACTGATCTCTTAATGTCAGACTTATTTGTTTTTTTTAAAAAAGGGGTTTCAAAAAATAAAAATAAAAAAATCGAAAATTCAGGACAGCAACATTTATAACAGTAATATTTACTTTAGTATTATTGCTTCCTGATAGAATAAAGAGCTACCTCTCTTCATATAGTCATAGAAAATCAAAAGTAGAACTCTATTCTAGGGTTTTAATACATTAAGGAATTGGCCAGAAATTGTAAACAGTTCTCCCATGATCAGCAAGTCAGCTACCTAAAAATCATAGTTTCTATTTTTACTCATTTAAAAATGCATTTAAACTAAGAATTCTAATTTACAATAAATGCCTCAACTAACAGAAGGTAATTTGATGCAATCTTTGAGTTTAATAAAATCACATAGGCTTTGATGTGTAAAATTGGAACTCTTGTGGCAAATTTACATCCACTTTATCAGAGAATATCTCTTCTCTATTTGGTGTTAAAGTCCTTATTAAGCAGTGTGGGGGAAGGTGAAAGTCTGAATCATCAGGGAAGACATCAAAGAAAACCATAAATCAGAATCTGCCTGAAGAAAACCCCAGAATCTCCCAGTAATCTGTAGTTTTAGAATGAAGTCATAGTCTATTGGTTTGTGGACTTTGAAACACTGTTTACCCTAACTTTCTCTTAATCTATAAAAACAAAAAAATAAGACTCAAAATTTGGATAGCCAGTCCACAATACTGACTCCATTATTACAGGTTCCTCTCAATAAATCTGAATATTTTTGAAAAGTACATTTATTTAAGAAGCTCAGTTTATGAGTGAAACTCTTCATATAGACTAATTACTCTGAGATTGATGTTTCCAGGGCTTTGTTTCTGTTGTGATGACTTACCCTTTTTTGTTTTTACACAAGATTAGAATATTACACCAGGTTAGTAAGAAAAAATTGGTTTAATGAAAGTATGTTAAAATTACTAGAATCTTGTATCAAGATTATGAAAATGCCTACTGAGCAGATTTCACCATGTCATAAAGAAAAGCGAGATGAAAGTGGGAATGTTTGTGAAACCTTAGACATCAAATGCAAAAACATAAGAATGATGAAGTGCATTTTTTTTCACAATGTAATGTAGCAAAGGATCACTTGGAGTAACTACATTCAAAACCATTGTAACTAGATTATCTGCCGATAAACCACCATTATAATCACACAAACCCCTTAAAAATACACACATTTATATAGCAGTTTGACAAAGCCCAATAGTTAGTGTGTTGGCACTGAAGTGAATATTCTCAAACGTCTGACATCATCTTCAGAGCAAAGATTGTAACTACAAAACATCAAACATATCAGCACAAGTGATCAATCACACCTGTGATAAGCAATAATAAAAAATGTTACAATGGAAAGCATGTCCCAATATTCAAAAAGACAATATTATGAGACTTGTCATGGTGTGGTTATTGATTTTGAAGCTTACCATCCTTACAGTTACAGTGTTACAGTTTCTAAAGATAAAACCAGTTAAGGCGCATAAGAGCGTAATTATTTAATATTTGTCAAAGTTGGCGCTAATTTGTTTGTTTAGATTCCCTATTATTTCAGGTTAGAGTTAAAAAAAAGTTGTGTTTGAATAATATGCTTTCAAAAAGATGAAAAATGGAAATTTTCAACTTATGAGTCAGTGTTTGTTTCTCCTTTCACACACAACATTCTTTAAATGTTGAGTCGGGAATGTTTGACATCGACAGTCAATGCTTAACATGTTCAGCTTTTCTGGATCTGGATCCTTTCTTCACTCATACTTTATACATTTCAAAACCTCTCAGTTGGTTTATAGTGAATACATAATTGTTTCATGTGAAAATGACTTCAGTATTACAATGTAATATTTTGCATCAAAAAAAATTCTAATGAGCTGCAAAACCAGTTCACGGAGCTGAAACAGGTTTTATTGCTGGCTACCTGATAGTTATGTGTGATTGAATCTGAAAAGGGCTTTGCAGTCAAAAGGGTCATTGTAGAAAATGAAACCTGCTGTTGAAGTTACAAACAAAGGATGTTATTAAAAAGATCCTGCTGCAATCAGTTCATCTTATCCTAAGGTGGTAAGGTTTTTAACATTACTTCTGTAAGTATGGGTGTTTAGTCCGAGTTACAAAAATCCAAAATAGATACTTGATTCAAGGAAAAAATCAGCAACTGAAAACTGATTCTTGCAAATTCCCAAGTCTCTGACAGGATGACCAAAGGCTAGATTGGACAGATGTTGTGAACTGTTTTTAAATAAACACATACGCTGCGGTAAAAAAGAGAGCACTACATTGCAGGGGACCTTAATTTTTCACGTTTCATGTATCAGCAGCTGAATTTAATACAACTTCAATTTTCCATTTTTCTGTCCTCTCACAGGCTTGCACTGGAATCGACAACATCGCGGAGGCAATCACTCTGTTAGAGCTTAATAACTGGGATTTAGTGGTAAGTTCGTTAGCTTCTGGCTCTGGGCTTTACTCTTGTACATTTAGTCTTCAGTTCATCTAAAGTGCAAGTTCCCAGAGAAGCTTTATCATCGAGGAACACACAGTTTGCAACAAGAAGGGAATGCTTCTTGCAAGCAACCTTCATGTCAGCAGGAAGGTTGTTGTGAGACAAAAGTGTAAGTCCTGTATTGTGTGAAAGAGAGACTGTAGTGGCCAGAAAGATCAGGTCCAGTCGGGTTTAGATTAATTCATGATGAGCCCCTTGCAGTGACGTCCCTTTTGGAAGGGGTCAGTCTATAATTAGATGCATGCTGGCAGCAGCAGAGCAGACTGTGGGGACTGGACTTTCTGCTGCTGTGGATCTGATGACTTGCAGTTCCTCTGCAGTGGGTGTTGGTTTTTGTAAAACAAAAAACAAGCCCGTGGTCTTGGTGAGGGTCTGGAGTGCAGTTGGGAAAACTGGATATGTTCTCATTTTCCCCCATTTAAGAGACCAGGAAACAATAAATGTAGTAAATTACTGAATTATTTTGTTTATAATCTTTTTGATCTTTAGTTGAACCAATGTCGGCTCCAAGGTTATTGAACGACAGTGTCATCGTCCAAAGTCCTCAGCTACACTCCCAAGTCTATATCATTGTTTTGAACCGTGAATGCCTGAAACTAGAACAGCTGCTGCCGCATGATAAAGTTTTGTCTGCTTATCTCTTTTGACATAAAAGTTTACATGTCACTGTAAACATTTACTCTTTAAGACTGAAACTAAAATAAATGTGGCTACTCGTCTTAGTTAGGTTGCAACACAAACTCTACTGTTTTGCAGCATTGTAAAGCCTGCAACAACTACATGTGACATTTTAGTTTTCCTACTATGAAGTCTGTGTAATTCTTATTGTTATACACACAGCTACTGCTCTCAGTATCCCAGTAGGTGAGGATTATAGCACTCAGGCATCAAACATGCGTAAATAAAGCTTAAGCTTAATAAATTTAGTTTATTGTAGGTTATATTTGACAGTTTTTTTCTTCATCAATTTACTTTAAAGATAACAGAGCCTGATTAGGCAAACAATAGGTTTAAAAACTTCTTTTACTTCTAAAGTAGGAAATATTTTTAGATAACTGTGTCAGAGTTTAGGATATCTCAGGAGGATGCGTGTTTATTTCTGGACTGTGTGTATGATTAATTACTGCTGTTGCACAGAGAAGTTAATAGACCCACCACAAGATCATGACTAGCTTGTCAGGAGATTTAAGCAGGCAGTGTTGGTCTCTCTTGTGCCTAGCTGCACCCAGGAGAAGAGGGCTTCCTGATTTAAAGGTTGTTTTTTTTTTTAGAGTAATGATTTTTGTCTTCCAAAAACACACTGTGGAGTTATGCCAAGATCTTGTTTACACAAGGGAGACCTTGAGCTCTAAAGCAAATGCTCTCCTAGTTGGGTTTGTTTAAACCTTAAAATTATTACAAATAACTTTCTCTTGCTCACTATTTGGAAACTGCCTCACTAAACATGTGCTTGTGCAGTGTTGTGTGAGAGGGGCATTAACATGGCCTGAAGGAAAGAGGACAAAACAAATATGAGAGATACACAAGATGCTAACAGGGTTTCTATGTAGTTTGGAGAAGTCTGGAATTTAATTTCACTATTTTTAAGGTCTGGGTAAATATGGAGGGAAAAAAGTATATATTTTTTTGCATTTTCAGACTTTTCTTCCTTGTTCTTCCTTCCCTCATTTTGATCTTCTTTGTTTGTCCTTCTTTTCATCTTTCCTTTTTTCTAACTTCTTCCATTTTGGTTTCTTTCTTTCCTTGTGTCCTTCCTTTCTTCCTTTCGGCATCCTTTGTGTCTTTACTTTTTTCCCTAATTTTTGTCCTCCCATTTTTGTTTCCTTATTCATTCTTAATTTCTGTCCTACCTACCTTGTGTTCTTCATTCTCTCCTTTTTTGTTTGTTTCTTTTTTACTTCCTGCTTGTCCTCTTTTTGTGTCCTTCATTTAAAGCTTCCTTGTGTCCTATCTGTCTACATTCCTTCCTTCTTGTGTTCTTCCCTTTCCTTTCTCTCATGTGGTCCCTTGTTCCCTTCTTGTTCTTCTATTTATTTTATTACATGTACCCCCTTTTCTCTTTTCGTTCCTTAAAAAACAGACATTGGATTCTGAAATTGTATGAACATTTTACATGAAAACCTTCAACTGTGTTGAACAATACAACAATGAGAATGGTCATCTTGGCATTGATTAAAACCCCCTTTCATTTTAATTTAGAAAATGTTTTTGCTTCACCTGATGCTTTCAAGCAACACAGCTTCCTGCTGACGTTACATAACATCTCCCTGTTGTCTTGTGTACAACAGTGATAATTGGATTGAATCAATTGTCCATTGAAACAAAAGTTCACCTGCAAAGCTGACAGAGGTTATATTTGTCTTTTCAGTGCCTCTTTCCAGGCCAGCCTCTCTGAATATTCCAGCTCATACATTTTGACCTAGTTGACATTTCTGAAAACATTGAGCCAGTGATGTCACAGTGTCCTCTTTCATATGACGACACACTGTCTCTCATCTTTGTGAAATAAGCTCCTTTAATAGTTGCTTTATTTTTTTAGATAATCAGATCGAATGTTGAGTGTTACACTTGGTAATTTGGACATTACATAAACACATTGATGTAATTATATTTTGTTGTAAAATGTAGTTTTGCTTTTGTTACAGGCAGCCATCAATGGAGTGATACCACAGGAGAATGGGATCTTACAAAGGTAACGACTGCTGACTCTGTTAGAGGAAGTCAATATTCCTAAGAGTCATTGGTAGAAACTAAAATGATTTGCTTCAACAAGGTAATGAGGGAAATATATTATTTAAAAATTCATCAGTCATTATTAATTTCAAATAAATTGTTAAACTCAGAACCTCAGATATTATATTGATTCATTAGGTAGAATACTATGAGTATTTACTGATGTTAAACTTTATGGTTATTTCTCTTGAAAACCTAAAATTTAGTTTTACAAGATTATAGGAAACCTTGGATTGTCAAAATAAGTCAATATTCCAATACGATCAACACTAAAAAAATGTATTTTACAAAGATGCTCATTTGAGTCCAAGTTGATATAAACTAACCCATCCTCATTTGCCCAAATTGTTGCAATTTTTCCATCAGCAGCACAGCAACAACAGAGACAGCCCTCCTGCTCTCTGCAGCCGCTCACCTGACCAAAACAAGGAAGAGATGACTTCAACAGAAACAGATTTAGGGTTGGATGATATGGCTGAAAAACGCATCACGATATAAAAGTTTCATATCAGTCAATATTGATAGTTATTGATAATTTGTTTTATATTATACAGGGGTTGGACAATGAAACTGAAACACCTCTCATTTTAGTGTGGGAGGTTTCATGGCTAAATTGGACCAGCCTGGTGGCCAATCTTCATTAATTGCACATTGAACCAATAAGAGCAGAGTGTGAAGGTCCAATTAGCAGGGCAAGAGCCCAGTTTTGCTCAAAATATTGCAATGCACACAACATTATGGGTGGCATACCAGAGTTCAAAAGAGGACAAATTGTTGGTGCACATCTTGCTGGCGCATCTGTGACCAAGACAGCAAGTCTTTGTGATGTATCAAGAGCCACGGTATCCAGGGTAATGTCAGCATACCACCAAGAAGGACGAACCACATCCAACAGGATTAACTGTGAATGCAAGAGGAAGCTGTCTGAAAGGGATGTTCAGGTGCTAACCCAGATTGTATCCAAAAAACATAAAACCACGGCTGCCCAAATCACGGCAGAATTAAATGTGCACCTCAACTCTCCTGTTTCCACCAAAACTGTCCGTCGGGAGCTCCACGGGGGTCAATATACACAGCCGGGCTGCTATAGCCAAACCTTTGGTCACTCGTGCCAATGCCAAACGTCGGTTTCAATGGTGCAAGGAGCGCAAATCTTGGGCTGTGGACAATGTGAAACATGTATTGTTCTCTGATGAGTCCACCTTTACTGTTTTCCCCACATCCGGGAGAGTTACGGTGTGGAGAAGCCCCAAAGAAGCGTACCACCCAGACTGTTGCATGCCCAGAGTGAAGCATGGGGGTGGATCAGTGATGGTTTGGGCTGCCATATCATGGCATTCCCTTGGCCCCATACTTGTGCTAGATGGGCGCGTCACTGCCGAGGACTACCGAACCATTCTAGTTCAAACATTGTATCCTGAAGGAGGTGCCGTGTATCAGGATGACAATGCACCAATACACACAGCAAGACTGGTGAAAGATTGGTTTGATGAACATGAAAGTGAAGTTGAACATCTCCCATGGCCGGCACAGTCACCAGATCTAAATATTATTGAGCCACTTTGGGGTGTTTTGGAGGAGCGAGTCAGGAAACATTTTCTGCCACCAGCATCACATTGTGACTTGGCCACTATCCTGCAAGAAGAATGGCTTAAAATCCCTCTGACCACTGTGCAGGACTTGTATATGTCATTCCCAAGACGAATTGACGCTGTATTGGCTGCAAAAGGAGGCCCTACACCATACTAATAAGTTATTGTGGCCTAAAACCAGGTGTTTCAGTTTCATTGTCCAACCCCTGTATATGCCTCAGTAGTGAAATTGATTTGTATGAACATGACAGGCAAATGGAAGCACACAATTAACATAAGCAAATATATAAAAATAGTTGTACGAATAAATCAAACACACACACTTTCATAAACAACATTAACATTTATACTAAGTGCTATCTACTAGTTTGCAAAATGGGGAAGTGACACTTTCAAATTCTGCATTTTTCTAAGTGAGGGCTGAATTGCCCCTTACTTAATGGTGTTACCCTTATGAAGGAAGTTAAAATATTGTCATATTGCATGATTGCATAATGATATTTTAGTTGGAAGCAAACCTTGTGTTTGCAAATGACACTTTGACGGTATTGAGTATTTTTTTAAACATCGAATTTGACATTTTAGTATCACGACAACACTACTGAGATTGATGAAAAGACTTTCGATCTAACGCATTGGAACAAATCTGTGTTTTGTGATGAGCTGATGACATTTTACAGTAGGTAAATGTAAATTACAGTAGGTCCTTTTCTGGCTTTCTCAAATGCATTGAAGAGATATTAATAAAAAGACATGAAGGGCTTGAGGCCATGAGAATACTGCAGCTCTCTGTCGAGGACACAGATTGCTTTGAATGGAGGCTGGTTGGCAGTGTGACTGGTGGGCTACACATTTACTAAATGGCTGGCTTTGTTATGAGAAGACTGCTGTTGACCAGTAAACAGTGATGATGTCAGCAGGGGCCAGTCGTGAGGCACACCAGCACTAAAATCATTTCCCTTTCTGCCTGTGACCTCTTTTCCAGTCATTAACAGAATTAGAAAAATGTCCTTGTTAGTACGAGCACTGAAATATATATTTTTTCTGTATAGATGCAGAAGGTTTGGTTTGCTTTGGGATGGTGACATTTTGAACTGTGAACTTGTACTGGTTACAGATATTTCCATGGCCTTAAGTTTTATTGTGCCAAGTAAGGGTAAAGGTACAGACTTTTTTTCTGAATCAGATGATTCAGTAAGTGCTGACCTAGGAACAAATTTTTGCATTAACTCAAAAATAATGAACTAATCTGCAGAATTCAAGCATATAATGCAGCTCATGACAATGAAAAGAAAAGTGTAGGTTAATAAATAAGTGTGTAATAAGTATGTAAATCTCTTGGTAGCTGTGCTATCGTGTGGTTGGTTTTTTTTTATTGGTGGGTCTGTGAGTGGTGCAGGTACACCTCCAGGCAGAAACATTATCACTGAACTAAATAAAATGGAGTCTTTATGTAAAAATCTGTATCTACCTTCTTGGAATACAGTTCTAATAAATGTGAACCATTGATCATCTGAGAAAGCAGCACCGACAAATAAACGTATATTATAAAAGAAAATATGGGAAAAAAGAGACGTTCTGCCTTTTTATCACCTCTTCATACTGTTTTTGAATTGAGACCCTTTTTTCGTCTTTCTAGTATTATATAAATTTGACACTATAAATTACAGTATCAGTAAACTGTGATCTCTGTGCAGTGACTTTACCAGCGAGGCGAGCCAGGCCACCATGTACGGACCCCCCAGCCACTCAGAAGCAGCCGACGCAGCAGCAAGAAGTGCAGGTCCACCCCCTTCCTCGTCATCTTCCTCCTCCTCTCCTCCATCGTCCTCCACTTCAGCATTTTGTCCCATCAGCCCTTCTACCCGACACATTGTAGAGCGCCAACCTCGTATGATAAACTTCAGGGTGGAGTACAGGCAAAGATCAGTGGAGCTTGTCCTCGAGGAGAGCCGCACAGTTGGTGAGCACCAGAAGCATAACCTCACACTCTGAGAGAAAAGATTGTTTGATAAAGATATGTCAAATATATATCAAATATATAATTAAAGCAAGTTCAATAATTTGCATGATTTATCGTTTTCCTCTTTTCTTTCTCTTTCTACCAAAAACTGGATGACAAAAGTCTTCAGTCTGGTGCTTTGGTCTCAACCGGCCCTGTTGTGTAACCAGAATTGAAGGATATTTTGGATATTTAAAATGTCTTCCACTTACAATGTTAATAAATGTTCTTTATCATTTAAAGTTTGATATTTGAGAAGGTGTACTTGTATTGCTATGCCATTACCATTATTTTTACTTGAAAATGATTTCAAAACAACATAATTGTTTATTGCAATAATTTCTGGGACAATTTATCAAGTGTATCTTATTCTATCAAATAGTGATTTTTTTGTAGAGGTATTAGTTTTGACTTCAGCAAAGAAAAACTTACAAGGTTGTCCTCATTTTTACATCCCTGACCGTCCCTTTAATTATAATTAAATCCACAGGAGAAATTAAAGGAATCCTCCAGACAGAACTCGGCATTCCAGCGTCCAAAATGCATCTGAAGGGATGGAAGAGTGGAGACGTGTCAGATACTGTGAGTTCGTGATCTGGGTTTTTAAAATTTGTTTTACTAGGAATTAAAACAACTCACGGTGGCAAGAATTAACTAAAAATGTAGCTGAAATGATTCAAATCTGCGCCTCCTGTTTGTCTTTTTTGTGCATAGATTGGATTTCAGCGGTTTTTTTGTGACATTCATGTTTTTATCAATGCTAATGAAACAACAGTGAGGAAGAAAGAAGGTGTAATTAGTCTGCTTCAGTTAAGAGAAGCATTTTTGTCCTTATGTGTGTAATCAGACGGTGCTGAGAAGTTTACACCTTCCCAAGAACAACAGCCTGTACGTCCTGACTCCAGACATCGCCCCTACTGCCAGCACCAGCAAAAACAGGTAACGTTCATTACCATTGCTCAGCATCTCTGCTTTTTCACGCTCTTTCATTAGAAGTCATATTCATTCCTCAAATCCTGCCTCACAAGCAAAATACTGATTATTGTACATGCAGTACCGGCTAGTGAACACCAGGTGGCAATATTTGTCCACTTATAGAGCAGAATCCAGCCAACAAATATCCTTGTCATTGATTTATCAGGATACGTTTGACCCTGTGTTGCACATTCATTTTCTCCCATCCACTGTGACATTTTGAAAGGAGCATCAGCTGCCACAGTCCTTGTTATGTAAATAATCATTTCATCCCCTCCTTATGTACTAGTATTTTCTTTCAGCAGAACATTGTTTCTTGTGTCTAACTTTATATCTTGCGCTTCAGACATTTTGTGCAATATCCATACAAATCACTAGTTTTTGCAGTTTCTTTTTTACACTCCTTTAAAGCTGTCAGGTAAATTCAATTGTAGAAATGTATCTCTTTATTTTAGCCTCTTATTGTAAATTGATCAAGATGTGTTTGAACTGACAGTGAACAAATAAAAGTGGACTAGAAGATTACGCAGACCTCACTGACTGGAGGATAATTTTGCTTGTTTTTATGATCTTTTTTATTATTTTGCAATTATTACATAGTTTATGACAATTTTTTATGCATTGAAATTCTTGTGCTGTTAGTCACATCAGTAGACATATTTGGGGAAATAAAAAAAATAGTTCCCAAGGACATGATCAGAACAATAATAATGCATTTTTATATCACACTTCTATATGATGATAGTAAAATAGGAAATCATAATCAATTCTGTATATTATAATATTGTTATTTTTAAAGTGGGTTAAATCACTATATATACCCAGCTCTTCTTTTATTTCATCCTTTGTTTAATAATAAAGTCATTGTCCTGAGTTAGTACTTGGATAAGCTGTCATCTGAAGCCTTCCTCTTTTTGGCACAATATGTACAGTTGTAAGACAGGGTTCATATTTAACAGTGAATAAAAATTAAAAAAAATGCTTCTTAGTTCTCACCCAAACAAGCATCCTCATGTCAGCAGAACCCTTGTGTAAGTAATTTGGCAGTTTGCCTCTTTGCTTGCTAGTTAGGCTAAGTGGTAGTTATATTGTGTTGGCAGCTAATGGCCCTCATCTCCCCGGTTTTCCCTCCCCTGCGCTTCCCTCATCTTCTCACTCCCCCTCTGACTGCTGCGTCTTTTTAGCAGCGCCGTTGCCATTCCTCCAAGTGTTATCGATATCATTTTGGGTGACAGGAGCTCATTATTTTGCAGCAGCTATTTTAGCTGCGGACAGTTGGGGCTGAAAGGCCCGGGTGGGCTCCCATTGCGAATGTACACACGTTTGTGTATGTATGTGTGTGTGTCTGATGACCCTGCTGTCAAACAGGGAGAGGATGGGTGACAGATCACAGAAAATGAGGGGAGCGGCCCCCCTGGTGGGGGACCAAACAAGCTGTTAGCTTGGAATAAAAATAAACTGTTCTCACACCATATATCCACAGTGCGCTGACAATTAGTTTGCAGTGTCTGCAAATTTGTTGCAGTAAATACAGGCAGTCGGCTAAGCTTTCCAGGTAAACTGGGGCACATTATTAGCAAAACACCAATTCGACGCTCTAATGTGTTAGAATAAACATTATTTGGACTTTGCTAATGGTTTATCCCAGTTATTATTACAGCCATAATTAGTAAGCTCAATTCAGTGCTAGATATGGGGCAAGATAGCAGTAAAAATATCATGTTATTTACACAAAAAGGAGCTAATTTAACTTTCCAGCTGCTTGTAAATCATATACCATTAATTACTACAATTTTAATGATGTTTTAATGATATCAAAATATAAATGTTTTGATGTTAGTGCAAAGACTTAACCTATAGAATGAACACAAGCTAAATAGTAATAGTTTTCAAGTGTTTATTGTTCAGAATGTTGTACCTTTTCTTGTTCTGCTCTTTGTACAGTGATGCTAGGAGTCTACCAGGCTGGGTTAGCTGGTTAATTAGTCAGGCTATCTGCTCAGGTAGCCAGCCTGCAGTCTGTTTGACTGCTGCTTAGGAGTCCCTGAAATGTTTACACACAAGAACTGTCTGAGTTTTTCATGTCTGGGAGTATTTCTGTGTTTCTTGTAAGTGTTGGAAAGTAGCTGTAGGAGCTGGCTTTCATCCAACTGACTGGCAGTGTGCAGAAACAGGTGTGGGAGTGGCAACTCCGTGTTATTCTGCGGTCTCAGTACTTTCTTTGCTTTCTCATTAAACTGACTTTACTCTGTTGGAATGTTATGACGAAAAACTTTTACTGGTTTTCAATGTTTTTATAACGTCTGTACCTAAAATCCAGTAACTTAATTATTCACTTGTCTCTTAATGTTTTGTTAAACAATACCATTAATGACACCTTTTTTTTTTTTTTTTTAATAAACAGCTTCATGGAATTTACTCGGCTAAGTAAAAGGCATGCTCTTTAAAGCTCAAGTTGTAGTAACTGGTTTCTAAGACATCAAAACACCTTTGCACAATTTGTGTCGATGTCAGCAAATAGTTTTCACTAATGACAAGCAAAAAGACTGACAGCAACTCTTATTGTTAATGTTTTTTAAATATATCTGTATCCCTTTGATATCTTATATTAGACCATTTTTTATGTATTGTGTGATAGTTTTGCTATTTTAAATAAAGCATAAACCTAAAAGAAAGTGGTCAGTAAATGAGGATGTGTTGGCCTCTTGTGAAAAAGTAAAATTGGGCCAACAGCACACTAAAATTTAGCAAAACTGAGTTTAAAAGAATCTATGCAATATCCCTGTAACAAGGCGGCCTTTTGTGGCTGGATTTTACAGTGAGGGTGAAAAGTTGAGGCAGAGTCAGGTTGAACAGCAGTGGTTTATTCTTCTCACAGCTTCAATAACCATTTCACAGGAGAAACCGCAGCCTTAAATAGTCCCAGCTGTTTCAGACCAAACCACCTTTAATTTACCGGGGGATCTAAATTCACCAATCTCCACCTATTTAAATAAAATGCCTTTTACTAAGTACAAACATTTCCATTTACTTTTTATAAATATTTTATGTTTTATCATTACACCATAATGAAACACCACAAAACCCTTTTTCAATGGCTTCTCCCGAAACCTATAAATGGTGTCTAGACCTCAGGGTAGTATTTGTCCAAACATCCGGGAGAGGACACAGAAAGACAGGTGAGTCACTTCATATTAGCACTCCACACTTAACAGATTATGCACAAACATTTGCTCAGTTTTACCCATCAGTAGCTCATTAGTCTGAGTAACAATTATCCTCCCTTCACAGGCAACCACCTCACTTCTCAATGAGGAGCAGCTATGCAGAGCCCAGAACAAAAGGCTACATGCTAATCACTAAAAATACTTAATAAATACAATTAAAACTTCTTGTGTGCAAATTATTTATGCGCAAATCTATGCTTAAAGTTCAACGCTAAAGAAAGTGCTTGTTAATAAAGTGCAAAAAGTGCTTTTAAAATGCTATAGAGTGACTTAAGTAAAAATAGTCCCAGTAATGAAGATGTCTTCATTACAATCCCTCAAATTAGAATATGGTCACTTGTGGGATTATTTTAGGAAAAGTTGACTTTATTGTATCTCAAACATAATGCTTGTTTTCTTAAAATGTATTATTATTGTACAAGATTTATTTTACTCAATGCATAATTACAAGGCTTTTCATGAAATAATTAGATGATGTAAAAACTCAGTTCCAGTATAAATTGCTGAGTTACTGTTAATCATATCACGTGAGCAGGCCCACTTTTTTTTTAAGTAAGACGTTACTTCCCAAACAAAGTTGTACATCTGCATTAGTAATATCAATAAAATTTGGTCACCTTTACAGGGCACAATAAAGGTTTTTAAGCATTAAAAAAAACCTTATGCAAATCAAATTATTCACTCCAGTTCAACTGGATCCATCAAGTGTTCTAAAAGTGATGGCTCACAAGTTGAGACGTATCCAGTAGTAATTTATCTACCAAGTATGTTTAAATGGGTTTAATTTGCTTTAAATTGTTGCTGAGTGACAATGAAAATGTCCCATGTACTGTGTCTCCGGCGATCACTTTGTAGTGCCTGGTTCTCACCGCACACACCTAAACCGAATGGAGCGATTATACGGAGGTGCACTGTCATTACGGTCGCGCTGAGCAAACTTTCCTTGTTCGTCTTGTTTGATTAGAAATAAATCTAGAGGCTTTGGGAGATTTTCCTCTGAGCACCAATCCTCCTCAGGTAGTTATTTAGTTAGCGATGTGATGTGCAGTTAGCAGTGCAGTGTGAAAGCCCGGGGTCTGAGGACGGCCATGTCAATGACTCTCTGTGAATACAAGAGAGTGTTGAGGAGGAGCTAATCTCCTGCATTAATGATGAAGGCCTGATGAATATTTCAAAGGAGCCTGTTTCCTTTCTTGTTTATTCTTCGCTCCAGCTCCCAGCAGGCGTGTTTGCCAATGAAAGGTTATTTTAATTTGAACTCTCACAGAAGTTTAAAATCGCAGAAGGACTCATTAGGTTTTATGTTTGTGTTTTTTTGTTTCTTTTTTAAAAATTGTCTTAGCTTCTTGTTCACTCAGCTCTGTGAGAGCGATCTAGATGCAGAAACATAGAGCTGTAGAGGGAGCTCGCTTATGAAGCTTGATGGAAAGGATTCAACAATTAGCGTCTTATGTCATTTTCGGACAAAATGGCAGACCAAAACAGAGCAGAGCCTGAGTGGTTTCAAATTTTTCTGCTTTGTTGTGGATGTAAAATGTGGCGGAGGTAAGAAGACATCATGTGTACTTCTTGATGCCCTCTGTGAAGGTATGACAGGTTAGCTCGCGTTCTCAGTGTGTTTTTAAGCAATCTGAGAAGTAAAAGCACATGTTGCCAGCATATTTATGAAAATTTGAGAGAGATCATGCGTAGTACAATCTCTCAGTGCATAGTGTGTGCTAGTGTTTTTCAGTCACATGTCACATTGTGTGCATGCGTGTGCATCTCTGTGTCTGGCAATACTTCTTTAATAAGGTCTGGAGTCTGCTCTGTGCCAGTGGGAGCCGCAGCTGAGACGACGGGCTTACCTCAGAATGAAACCAATCTGTTTAGCATGCTCTTCTCCCCTGCACAACGCTGCCTTTTTGCTGTCCATAAAGTTAAATGACATTTCCCTCCCTCACCCTAATGCCCACGTCAAGAGCCTCCAGAGATGTTGCAGGCTGACCTAGATGCCACCGACTATGTGTGTTGAGTGAGAAAAAGACCTCTGTTGGCAGAGGCAAACACAAAGACATCCGTATTTCAACCCTGGACTTCTTCGGGGGCCTGCTTCAGGGAGAAAACGCCCCAAACTACAGATGCATCGACCACAATTTATTTGTGCCAGGTTTACGATTTTCGTAGAACGTTAACCTCCTGATACTGACTGTAGATCATTCTGATTCATTGATTTAAGAGGACATAAGAAGAGTATTCAAAATATTTACTTATAGCGTTTCTGTCGTGAGTGGCTGTCGGTTGCATTGGAGAAAAGGAGATTTCACACTGTGTGAGAGAGAACAGTCACTGTAAAACAAGACTATTTAAAATATAAAAGGATTATAGTTTAATTTTTAAACTATCTTTAGGATTTTATATTTACATCTCTAGTAAAACTGTCCTGGTGTATTCAATAGCTTAGATCATTTGGACCCTTATCTTAACACTCACATTTCCAAAAGTCCGCCAGCATTTCCAAATCTTGCATTTTCATTGACAGACTGAGGTAAATATGTTTGAGCAAAAAAAATAAAAATAAATATCTTTGACGTAAAACGTTCTGTCGTCCTGTTATCTGCCGAGTTTTGCTCTCCATTGCAGCCTGAAAGACTCATAAACCTGTCTTGACATGTCATAAGAAATGCTGTTTCATCTAACTTTATTTTTTAGACACCCCTCTAATACTTAAAATAGCAAACTGCTGAATAATCTTCTCTCAGAACAACTTTTGAACTCCTTTGGGTCGAAGTTGTTAATTGTCAAGTCAGTGTGATCTGGCAACATTTAAGAATGTTGCGTTTTTAAATGCTTAAACTCGCTGATTGAAAAAAACGTCAGACTTTTGAGTTTGTAGCCCAGCTGGACACCGGTCAGGGCTGATCATCATGGAAATCAGTCGACTGTGGTGAACATCTCAGCCCCTCTCTACTTGAAGCACGCTTGTCTGGTTCATATATATATATTTATTTATGCAGCAGACTTCTTTAAACAGATGGCAAATTACAAAAAAATGACTCATTATGTATGACAGATTTTTTTATATTTCCTGCAGAATGCATTTGATGTTTGAAGTGACTATATTTGTTGTATAGAACATAACAAAAAAAGTAAATCTTGAACAGAACTCTACCCACAAATGCACCAAATGTTTTGTCAGCCTGCCACAAATGACTGATAAGATGTTCCTTCTTTGCTCGGAAGGACAGAGTAACACTTCCTCTCAGTTTACCCTCCATCTCTGCCTATTTAGGAGTTTAGCTGCCTGCCAGCAGCAGCTCGGGACCGTGTCCAAACATAATCATGATATTAGCTAGATCCTTATTTATGTGTCCCTACCCCTTCTATTTCTCCTCATTCTCTCTCTCTCTCTCTTCTTCTTTTGCAAACACACATACACACCCATCCTTCATCCTTCTGCTCAGCCCCATTACATATGCATCCATCCTTCCCACTTCCCACTTTTCCAATCTTCTCCAGTTAGCTACAACAAACATTACATTTACATATTGATTTCGTAGTTTTAGTCAATGTAAATATGCTGTCATTACAGTAAATTTGAGCTTCTGTTAACATAAGCTCGTCCAGATCTGCACAGATTAAGGGTGTGATTGCATAATTAATGTGTGCGCTACATATTAATTCCCTCATCCTCCTCTTTCTCTAAAGTCTTCCTCCTTTCCTTGGTTTCTGAGCCCTGATTAAATGCCTGTTTCGGCCTTTAAGCCTCCCATTGCTATTCACCCTCACAGACCCAGCATTTGCTCAAAACGCTACTTAACCTCGCAGCTTGTTGTAAATGAAGCCTCCAAAAGTTGAATCCCCTCCATGTTCGCTTTTTTTGCTCTGTTTCTCAGACATTGCCGCAAGTTACTTTGCGAGTTATTGGTGCCAGTCCAGAAAGAACACATCACGACAGAGATTACCTATAAACACTCTCTGCTGGCTACATTCAGTATTTCTATTGGTCGAAACAAAAGCTGCAATATTTTGCTGTTACATTTTATTAGTAGAAGATCAAATGTTTTCATTTATAATAAGCAACTTAGAAATGTTTGATATTTTGCAGATGTTATTTTGAAGTTTTTTAAAAAAAATAAAAGCTTCAAAAGTTTTTATTTTGAAGTTTATTGGTCACCTTTATTGGTGACGATAAAGGTTTTTAAGCATTAAAAAAAACCTTATGCAAATCAAATTATTCACTCCAGTTCAACTGGATCCATCAAGTGTTCTAAAAGTGATGGCTCACAAATTGAGACATATCCAGTAATACTTTATCTACCAAGTATGTTTAAATTTTTCTACCACAGACTTCAATGCCTTTTGTTGGGATTTTATGTGATAGGCCAACAAAAGGAGAGTGTAAATGTCGCGTGAAAGAAAGGTTAGGTGTTTTTTAAAGATTTTTAGAGAAAGTTATTTTAAAAAATCATTTAAAAATCCTCTTTGCAGTTTTCCACAAAAACACAGGTGGCACAGGAGAGAAGATGCCCTGGCCAGATGAGGCCAAAATTGAGCTATTTGGACTACATGCAAAACTAACATTACGCATCACTTTGAACGCACCATTCCCACTTTAATTCGCATGATGCTTTTCTTCGTTAGGCACAAGGTCGCCGGTTGGCAGTGAAGGTAACATAAATGGAGCTAAATAACAAACAATTATGGACAAAAATCTGTTGTGGTCAAACATACAATCAAAACTACAGTGGAATGCTTTAGATCAAATGTATTCATGTGTTTAAATGGCCCAGTGAAAGTCCAGATTCAATTGATTATCTGTGGCAAAACATGGGAAGAGATGTTCACACACGCCTTCTGTCTAATATAAGTGAACTTGAGCAGCTTCTACTAGAAGTGTAAAGGTAGTAGAGACCAATAGAGGCAATATACCGCTCAATATGCACTCGTAGGGGTTGAAAAAATCCAAATAATAAAAAAAGTAAAGCCATGTATTTTTTGTTTATTTTACTGACTACTTTGAGTTCTCCTATGACAAAATAAATTCCACTAAAATGCAATGAGATTTGAGGTTGCATGTGAAAATGTTAAAGGGGTGAGAACGCTTTTGCATGGCTGTGTAAGCAGATTTAATATATGTAAGAAGAAAGCATCAAATGAGCAATAATGCAAACATTTCAATAATTTAACCTGCATGGTAGTTGTTGGTGCCCCACCTAAGCACATCATTAAAAGATGGTAAGCTACTGTAGTTTGTGTTACATTCAAGTCTACTACAGAGGGATCATGGGGTTTTGGAGATGAATGGCTGAAGGCTCTCCTGGGTTTGTTGGCGGTAATACAGGTTGATGGGCTCCATGCTGTTACCGTGCAGGTGGTCATGCTGCGAGAGCTTGCTGTGCTGAACAGCGCTCCGGCCAGACTTGTTAAGACAAGACCAGTAAAATGGCTGACGGGCCCCTTGAGGAGGCACCCACTTTGCTGGGGGCCATCAGGTCACTCTTACTCGACAAGTTTCAGCTTGCCTAATCTTTGTCTCAGAGATAATGTTTGTTTTTCTTGCATCTGTCTTTTTTTGTCGTATGTCATTATTATGTGTTGCCTCCTTTGGTTTAATTAGCTTAACAGTTGTTTTTTTTGACAGCTTTTTGTTTTTCTTGTCATTCAGTGCACTTCAAGATTCGCTAAATCAGAACTTCCTGCTGGTCATCAGCCACCGTGAGGCTCAGAGGGACTACAGCCTCAATTTTCCCGGCTCCAAAACTATACAAGAGGTAAGACGCCACAACAGCATGCAAGCACCGACCGTGAAGCACCCTCACAGACTCTTACAGAAGTTCTCTGTAACGCACCCGCAGGTTCTCACCTCCATAATATTATTGCACCTGATTCTCATTTCCCCATAACATGGCTTTCCTTCTATTTGCCAAACATTGCTAGTCTATCTCCACCATCGATTCATTATTCATCACAAATGATCACATTTCGGAGCACATAATTACTCTCACAGCTGTGGTCTGGTACAGCCCCCTCTTTCCTCCTGCTCCCAGTATACACTGCGTCTTTTTCCCTTCTTCCTCCAACCCTGCAGACTGCTGAGGCAGAGGCAGTTTAAATGACTGAACATTGTTTGATCAAGGCATGCGGGAGCACTCGAAGAGTCCGTTCATTTTCTTCACCTGAAACTAAACAGTAGATTTGGCTGCTTATGAAATATTAATCCTGGACCCTGTGTGAAGGCACAGCTTGTTCTATCTGCATTGAAAGTAGTTTAAAGGTTATGAAACATGTGGGTCCATGTGCCTATGCAGATGAGTGTGTATTTGTGTGTCAGTGTTTGTGAGCTGAAACCGCCTTGCCTGCACAAACATACATTACTGCCCTGGTCTCACCTCATCTGCAAAAGGGAGACCTGAGTAGACGTTATTCATAATTAATGACACATACTCTGCCGTCTCGTTTTTGTTAATTCACTTCACAAAGTAAAACCAGGTGGAATCATCACTCTGCAACACTAAATTAAGAAATTCATCTTTTTTTTTTCTTAGAGATGCACCAATCAGAGTTCAAAGATTTTCTGTTATATGTAAAAAGCTGACCTGCTGATGCAGATTTTACCAAACAAAGTTTAAGTTTCAAAGTGTGTCCAGCATCTTATTCTAGCAAGTTGTACAGAAAGCATTATTAAAGCTTCTCTGTGTGATACACTGAAATATGTTGGTGTGTACAATGAGAGGTTGAAACTCAAAAGCTGAACCTTTGCTGCTTTCTGTTCAGTGTTTTTGTTATTTTCTGGGTCTCCGAATGAAAGCTTGGTTCAAAATGTCTGATTATTTTTTGTTTTGGATTAAATTGATTTAATCAATTTATCATTTATCATTGATTTAATTATCCCACACCACATCAAGCGGTGTGGGATGGTCATGCAACATGACTGCTGCTCTAGCAGATATCTGATTATTATCCGCTTTTTCTAAGTTAAGAAACCTTCCACAGTTGTCTTCTTTTCCTCCTCTCTCCCTCTTTTTACAGTCTGAGTCTAATAAAAAGGAAAGATTACCTGTTACTTTGCTTCCCTCTCGTTGAGATTCTGTCTCTGATGTGAGTCTGCTTCAGCAACAAATCACACATTTTGCGTCTCCTGTTGCACAGTGGGATGTTTAACTCCCAAAATCATTGAAATAACACTGTGTGTACCAGGCTATAGAAAATGCTGTTTCTTTTAATATACACTGCTCAAAAAAATAAAGGGAACACTTAAACAACACAATATAACTCCAAGTAAATCAAACTTCTGTGAAATCAAACTGTCCACTTAGGAAGCAACACTGATTGATAATCAATTTCACCTGCTGTTGTGCAAATGGAATAGACAACAGGTGGAAATTATTGGCAATTAGCAAGACACACTCAATAAAGGAGTGGTTCTGCAGTTGGGACCACAGACCACTTCTCAGTACCTATGCTGTCTGGCTGATGTTTTGGTCAGTTTTGAATGTTGGTGGTGCTTTCACACTCGTGGTAGCATGAGACGGACTCCACAACCCACACAAGTGGCTCAGGTAGTGCAGCTCATCCAGGATGGCACATCAATGCGAGCTGTGGCAAGAAGGTTTGCTGTGTCTGTCAGCGTAGTGTCCAGAGGCTGGAGGCGCTACCAGGAGACAGGCCAGTACACCAGGAGACGTGGAGGAGGCCGTAGGAGGGCAACAACCCAGCAGCAGGACCGCTACCTCCGCCTTTGTGCAAGAAGGAACAGGAGGAGCACTGCCAGAGCCCTGCAAAATGACCTCCAGCAGGCCACAAATGTGCATGTGTCTGCACAAACGGTTAGAAACCGACTCCATGAGGATGGTATGAGGGCCCGACGTCCACAGATGGGGGTTGTGCTCACAGCCCAACACCGTGCAGGACGCTTGGCATTTGCCAGAGAACACCAGGATTGGCAAATTCGCCACTGGCGCCTTGTGCTCTTCACAGATGAAAGCAGGTTCACACTGAGCACATGTGACAGACGTGACAGGGTCTGGAGACGCCGTGGAGAGCGGTCCGCTGCCTGCAACATCCTTCAGCATGACCGGTTTGGCAGTGGGTCAGTAATGGTGTGGGGTGGCATTTCTTTGGAGGGCCGCACAGCCCTCCATGTGCTCGCCAGAGGTAGCCTGACTGCCATTAGGTACCGAGATGAGATCCTCAGACCCCTTGTGAGACCATATGCTGGTGCGGTTGGCCCTGGGTTCCTCCTAATGCAGGACAATGCTAGACCTCATGTGGCTGGAGTGTGTCAGCAGTTCCTGCAAGATGAAGGCATTGAAGCTATGGACTGGCCAGCCCGTTCCCCAGACCTGAATCTGATTGAGCACATCTGGGACATCATGTCTCGCTCCATCCACCAACGTCACGTTGCACCACAGACTGTCCAGGAGTTGGCGGATGCTTTAGTCCAGGTCTGGGAGGAGATCCCTCAGGAGACCATCCGCCACCTCATCAGGAGCATGCCCAGGCGTTGTAGGGAGGTCATACAGGCACGTGGAGGCCACACACAATACTGAGCCTCATTTTGACTTGTTTTAAGGACATTACATTAAAGTTGGATCAGCGTGTAGTGTTATTTCACTTTAATTTTGTGTGTGGCTCCAAATCCAGGCCTCCATTGGTTAATAAATTTGATTTCCATTGATGATTTTTGTGTGATTTTGTTGTCAGCACATTCAACTTTGTACAGAACAAAGTATTCAATGAGAATATTTCTTTCATTCAGATCTAGGATGTGTTATTTGAGTGTTCCCTTTATTTTTTTGAGCAGTGTATGTTCTTACATCTTTTTTGTTTCTGACTTCATTCTGAAACAACCTAATCAGCACTGAATATCGATAACTTAAGCACTGCTTCACTTAGTTATAACTTCCACTTTGAGGGTTGTTGTATGATCACTTCGGAAATGTCAAGCTGGAAATTGGCTAATTCCCGTCGCCTGATATGTTCTTTCTCTGGTTAGTATCAGCTGCTTCTGTGTCTTTAGTAATATAATTAGGAATCAGGTGTTCTCTCTGGTTGTCATGTTTTACATCCAAACTAATTATTTAATCTCAGAGCAAAAGTCGACCATTCATCTGTTTTGCTCTGTGCAGCCACCATGGTTAATTCATGGACCCTCCGTAGAGCGGAAGAACACATGATTAATAATCAGGCTTCTAGTGGAGCCTGTAATGGTGCTAATTGATTAAATTAGTTTGACTAGCTTCTTAACTGTAGGCCGCCTGCCTCCCTGGACGTCCTTCACGCTCTACAATTTTCTCCCCATTTCATCATCTTTTACTTTTTTTTTTACTTTCACTCTCCTCTAAGGCAGATGGTTTTGATGAGCACCCACTGTGAACCTTAAGTGTTTCTGCTGGGATTACAAACACAGGGGAGGGGCCCCTGTGGTGTGGGAGTGGGAGCTGCGGTCACAGAAAAGAGACCGAGGAGTGTTAGCTTGGTGGGGGGTGCCGTAAGAGGCAAGAGCGGACAGAGAAGGGACAATGTGGGCTTAAACAGGCCTCCATGTCGCGGTCTTTTCCTTACACATGTTTGTCTTTAGACATCTGAAAGTCCCCTGCTGAGAAAATGAGACCTAGAACTTTAACCTGCACACATGAGATGTGCAGGCCGCGTACGCATTGTCTCTAAAAATGCTGCTACCCGCAAGATGTGGAAAAATATTCACCTCATGTAGGATCATGTTCAACAAGGTTGAAGCTGCTTTGTCTGGCTTTTTTATGATAAAGGTAATGGATAAGAGAAAGTTCTGACTGAAAAACAAGAAAAGTAGGTACATGGAACTATGTTCTAGAGCTAAAGTTATTTCTTTTCGCTTCCATTAAAAAAGATTGTAACATTTTCAGCCTGTCTGAGTCTGTTTTTCCTCACCTCTGGCTTTGCCAAAGGATTTTTTCCCATTGCTAGTTTCTTATTTTTTTTAGCTTAAGATCTTCAGTCCTGTCTGTGCATATCAGTAAAGAAAGAGTCTTATCTTCTCCTTTTATTTATTTTGGCCATAGAATCCCAACAATCTTCCCTTATCCCTCCGCTTTCTATTTCTTCTTTCTTTACGCCTCCCCCAGCGGCTCTCCTCAACCCTTTTTTTTCTAGCTCTTTTCCATCCTTTAAACCAAAGTTTGTGTTGGTTCTTGATTGGCATAACCAGACAAGAGTTTGGGGTGGGGTGGGCTATGTTGCTGGCTAGCTTCTGGGCTAAGCTGCAGAGCAAATGTTTGCCAGGGGAGTACCGGGTAGAATAGGGATGGCTGCTGGGTCCCAGTTTGTCCGTGACCAGACCAGTTGTACTGGGGATTCTTCCCCCATCCTCCCCCTGAGGCCCCATCCCTTACCCTGCAGCTGAGAGACATAGGGGACCAAACGCAGACAGGGGCTGCGAGACTGAGAAAAGCAAGGCTGGATGGGAAGCAAAATGAAAGAAAGGCATCTGGTGCTGAGATGGGATGAAGATAAAGAACAAGAGAGACTGAGAGAAAGAGCTTGTGACTGTTTAATGGAAACCTTTCCTTCTCTTTGATTTGCTTCCAGCAAGGGATTATAGGCAATTGGCATTTACAATGATCGGATCGTTAATTTTGGTGTATTGGCCAGAGCTGAGTTTCCTTTATGTTGGAGAACTCAGACGTACATACGGCTCTGAAATAAATACAGGCCACTATGCATGTATGCAGACATTTATGACGGCCATTTCATTTCATTACCTGCTGAATTCCTGCAGAAATGCTCAACATTTTACTTGTAAAGGGACTAATTACCTGAAAGACTGCATTCTGAAGATAGCTGTGGAAGTCAGGAACTGAACTCTTTCTAATTGAATTAATATTTTATGACTTTTAAATTATATCAACATTATTTTTTTGTTGTGGATCTGAAAACATTACCTTTTTTAATAATTCATTCATTTTTTGTTTTCAACAAATGGAGAAAATATTTTTGTTGCAATTTGATAGAAAATATAATCATTTATTGAAACAATAATGTTTTTTAAATTCTATTTTAACACCAATTGTGTTCAATTTGCTTTACAGATTGCCTTTTCAGATTGCATAAATAATCACAAGCAGTTTTTTTTGAACATTTTATAGAATGCAGTTAGAAATATTTGTTCTACTTTTTTATGTTTTTTATTTTCAGGCTTTATTTTCTCTGATTGTCCTCTTTCCTTTTGATTTCATATTCTTATCAAGTTTATTTACATATAAAATGTGTGTATTTTTATATATATATTTTTTTCAATTTCATGAACCATATTGAATCTCTTCATGTTGGAAAGTGCTCTAAAAAAGTTGAAGTGGAAGAAACAAAAATGTAAAATTTGTCTCAGTATGTATTTCCACAGCGTTATAAATCTGCATTTAAAATACCACCATAGACTTTTTAGGCTTTTAAAAAGTCAGTTTGACTTGTCACTCTTGGTAGACAGGGGGCAGCATTAGACAGTATTGCTTCATTTATGGTGTTTGTAACAAAAAAAAAATGCAATTTACCTGCAGTATTTCAGAAAAGATGTCTGTCTGCTGTTGCGTTATTTTGTTCCAAATTCCTTTTTCTTAAATAACATTTTGTTGTCATATGGTCTCGAAAAACTCTCATAATTGCACCGTATTTTTGCACGTGTCAGGAGAGGACGGCACATATCCTCGCTGTGTGGTTTCAGGTGGGCAGGCCGGCTGTTTCGCTGTGTTTTCTTTCAGTGCCGGGATTAGATTGTCCTCCACCAGGTGTCTTTTGCTGTCTGTCTCCGCTCCACTCCGCCGCCACCTCTCACCTTCGCTCTCTTTGTGGTGGGCGTCAGTTTGTTGTTTCTCTGATGCTGCTTTAACCTCTGACTGCAGCTTCTTCATTACTAGTGTTTATGCCTCTCCTTTTCCTCCCTTTCCCCCCCCGCCATTCATCGGCCGGCCAGCCGGTCAGTCAAATCCCTGTAGTCTGGCTGGTCAAACATAGATATTACACTCTGTAATAACACTGGCCACCCGCTTTGACCCCAGCCTGCTATCTTGGCCAGGATGTCTCTTCATAAGGATGGACTCGGAGCGGAGTGATGTGGGACTTACAAGAGAGAAGCAAAGTGCCACTCATTTATCATTGTTCTTTTAAATTGTCTCTCCTTGTTTGTACTGTAAATTGCTTCACGCTGTCAGGTTCAGCACAAATATAATATATTTTCTCAAAGGGATTGATAACTCAGATAAAATATTTACTCATCTCGACAAAAAGATATTCATATCCAGGTGTGATTACATGGACGTAATTTGTAATAAGAACAATGTTTGTCCCCGAAATTAATACATTGTTTTGCAGATTCTTTCCTTTATAGCCTAAATTTGCTTTCGTGTTTGTAGCAGTCTTTAAACTTCCACCTCCATGAGCTGCAGCCCAAAGTTCATAGAAGGACTTCTCTATCTTCGGTGCACGTAACAAAAACAGGATTTGCTCCATGTATGGTGGGATCTTTCCTCTACAATAGGTAGTTTTTTCAGCGTCGGCGTCCTGCCCTGCAGGGCCCGAATGTCAGGATCCTCCCGAACAAACTCACCAGCACCCACCATCATCAGAGCTCAGGCGCTAACTTGGGGCTTTGATCTGCTTTGACTGGCGCACATTCGGGCTGGCGTGAGGGCTTTAAACCAACAACCCACCAGAGGGTTTAACACGGCTCTTGGTTAGAGAGCCGCTGCTGGCTGCTAACTGTTTAAAACCAAGGAATGTTATTAAGTGATGCTGATACAGGGTCTGCGCATGAATGGGAGAAGAGAAATACTGTTCATTTCAGAGTGTGTGGCTGTTGTTGCTGGGAATTAGCTGAGGCATCTGAGGAATGCTGACAACACTGGCTCTATTTTTTTTTGTCTTGTCTTATCCTTCTCTGCTCTCTGCCTCCCCTCTAATTTTTCTATTTAACCTTTGAATGGCAGATTAGTAATAAAATCTGAGCCCTATTTGTTTATTTATCTTCAGGAAGCAATTATAGCCACACTTTCCAGTGAAAATTATTCATATATATGTATATGTTAAAACAGATAAAAAGGCATAGACCCAGAGACTTTACAGGTATGGAAATGTTCAGAAGTAATAACTCAAGTACAGTGTATTATAGTATTTAATCAAAGATAAAAAAACAAACAACAAAATTAACATGGTATTCTTTTTATATATTTTTATTTTATGACACTAGAGTTCCTTATTCATTAGTAGCTGAACAGGAAGAATAGCAGAGAGAAAAAGGGAAAACATGCAGCAAATGTCTCGGGGCCGGGTATCGAACTGGACTTTGTTTTTGGCTTTGGTGTAGAGAGCATGATTTATTTGCTACCGCTGCAAAAATAACCCAACATATTGGTTATTCAAATTGTAAAAGTGTTGTGATATATGTATGCTAAAATAAATTCATATATTTGATCTAAAATATAGAATGAACACAGGAATATAACAGTACATTGATCCATTTCAACACCTTAATTAAATGATTAGTGATCCAATGACATCAAGACAAAATGAAAATATCAATTGAATTGTAATCTTTAAGATGTTTCAGGATGATCGAACTGCATTTGCACTTTGAAGAAGTGATGGCCTTTGTTAGATTCTGTTCAGATGTTTTGTTTGAGGCACTAAAAATTGGTGAAGGCTGAAATTTTGCTTTGTCTATAAAAAGGGACTTAAGTGTTAATTTTTTAATGTGAATTCAATAAAGCTCATTATCTGTTTGTTTCTTTGACTGAAAGGTCATCAAGGGTACTTTTAAGTCAACTGATTACAAAAGTCCACTTGTTGCTGCATTTGTTTTAAAAGTTGGTTGGCATTTGTTACCATATCCCAGCATCTCTTTTCATTGGCTAACAACAACATGTGATTGGGCTGGTTATTCGTTCACATTACCCAAATCCAACCAGATCCACCTTAAAAACTGTTCTCTGTCTGTTCATCTCTCATGCTGACTTTTGTTCCCTGCTGACTCACTGCAACTAGAGCAGACTGATGCAGACTTTCCCCACTTTGGAGCGGAAGGGAAAAGTTAAATAAAAAAACATGTTTAATTTTCCACACAATTATATTAACTCACAACTAGAAATGTTTCCACATAACTAAATTTGTCTGTTCTGTAAGTAAGGGAAAAGTGTAGGAGCCTTCTCTAGACCATCTGATCAGCAGTGTGCAGCAGCAGGGTGGGAATGGGCTTCATTCAGCCAGAAACAACTGGCTGCCCTCAGGCACGTTCTCTGACATCTCAGTAAATGGAGCAAAAATCTTAACATTGATGACTTTTTATACCTTTAGTAATAAAGCTCCTTATTTGAAGTTATTAATCATTTTTAATTTAACTTGTCTAGGGTGCATGATACTAGAAATATGATTATGATCATATTTGTAAATATTGAGGTGACGATAACAATTGCGACATTTGCTTATTATCTTATCTGTGCTTCCATCACCCTTTGACCTTTAGCGTTTTGGGGACCATCATTTGTGTTTGGTGTGAACATCTGCAGCGGTAAGATTGCAGATTTAGCCCAACAGGCTAAAGATTACATTAACATGTAAAATGTGCACTTAGAACACTTTAATAAATTAGCCAACGATTATTCCACTCCAAGCAGTCCTTTACAATATGAATATTGCAGTGACGAAATATTCACAACATAACCTGAAGCCCTGAGTCATTGACGGTGTGAGTTTTCCATTGTTCATATTGTTCTAATTTTATTTTATTTTTCTTTCTAGGTCAAGAGGAACATTTCAGACTTGACCAACATCCCAGTCAGGCATCAGCAGTGGGAGGGATGGCCTGCGTCGGCGTCCGATGATTCTGTAAGAGCCACACATGGAAACAGTAATTAATAAATGAGATTTATCAATTCAGTTCAGTATAATTTTGTTTTTTAATAAGCAGTTTACAAAGAAATGTGACTGTGTTACCCTGGGATTATTTAACGGATTTGTGTGAAGTATTTTTAAATAAAAACAAAACAACTGCAATACTGTGATTTTTACTTTGTGCCTGATGGTGACTGTTCAAAACGTTTATGCAGAGTGTGTGAGGAGTCTCTGATGTTCTGAGAGCCCGTCTCTGAAATATATCCTGCACAAAGAGTTCAACACTCAACCACCTTTTCATCTACTCTAATATTGTTATCAGGCATAGATCGCTACAATATTCAAACTGTATGATCTACTTCTGGATTAAAATCAAAATGTATGAGATGATCTAATTGGTTAATATTTTCCACTGCTTGTGAATTAATGTCAAGCACACAAAATATGAAAAAAGTAAAAAATAAATTAGTATTTTGATACATGTATTGTATCAATGTAATCAAAAATAGATCAAACATCTGCAACTTTGCTCTATAGAGTACGAGATAACCTGACTTGACCTCTTTCTATTGCAGCACTTTCTCTGGTCCCTGTCTATAAGGAATTTAAAACATAGGAACAATTTCAAACCCTTGAATATTTCAGTAATCATCCCACACCTTGCACATGAAGCCATATTAATAATAAAAACAAGCAATTTTCAGTATAAAAATTCTCCTATTTTTTATTAGTCGGATCTAACAATGTGGTTTTAATTGATATTTCTAATCTCGGCTCAAAGTTTTGATTGGTGTGTAGTCGTACATTGCTATGTCAAGCCTTTTTAGAGTAAGATGTTGAAGCTAATTAAGATGTCAAAGACCATTCCTGTCCCCTGTCCCCTATCTGTGGACATTAAAGCTCACATCATTGAGTCCCGCTGACCTCTCCGTCCCACGGTTGCTCTTCCCAGCCATTCACTCTGCGCAGTGTCAAGCTGATCAGAGGTCCGACCCATACAGCATGTTGAGGAACCTCTGACCCCTTTTGTCTCACCCCCTCTTTGACAGCGTATGTGTTCCCATGCTAATTGTTTGGGATGGTTTATCATGCCACATTGACAAGCTGTTGGACACACATTCTTGGGTTAACCCCCGGCTAGCATTTTCCCTTTAGTTATGCGTGGCTGCTGTTTGGTTTGGAGTATTGTTGTTGACTTTGCCGTCTTTTAAATTCATACTTTGACACATGTGACCTATGCCATAAAAACAGACTGTAATATCAGTTCACATTGTGATTAATAAGAACAAGCTGTTTCAGTGTATCCAGTGGTTTTGTTGAATACAAGCTATTTATACCTGGTACCCATTGTTCATATTTGTAACGCTCAGAGGAGGAGAACAATAACTGCACCTGACTTTTTTGTTAAGCTTTGAGCATTAACAGTAAAAGCAAATACCTTTTATGGTGCACACATGGACTGAGAATAAAAGCATATCCACCCTTTTACTTTACAGAAAATTGTTTGCTGCTTTTTTGTCTATCAAAGCTATGAGAAGCCAATTGTAAATCCATCAAGCACCAAGCAAAATATGCTGCGACAGTGAACGCTGATTAGCAAAAAGTTAATAATCCATGACTCTTCTCCGGATATTAAATAAAATGTCACACACATTCCCATTCTTCCCTAAACCTTCATCATAATGGCCAAGACAAGAGAACATGCTATTTGGTGAAAATGTGTCGATAGCCATAAATCAGCAAGAAAATTGCTCCTGATGTAAAGTTGCCTTTATCTACAGCTAGAGCAATAATTTAAAAAGCACAAAGGTTGGTGAACTTAACAAATACACACATTTATCTTGCCACCGCACACATTGAGGAGGTTGGCAGAGGGAGGAAAAATACATTTCAAAACTCCCAATCAGAGAAATGTAACTGGTATTTGCTATAACAAGGAAGCTGATTAATCTAAAGGATTTGTACATATCTTTGCCATGGAAGCCTTCAAATGTAGAGAGTTATATGCAGTTTCTTTTACTTTCTCTTCAAATTATTAAACCTAAGAAAATGTATTTTGTGCAGCAAAATGAAACCTATTATTTCAACTTAAAGTTGAAAGTTTTGACCATTATCATTATCTGAATATTTTCTTTTCCTCTGTTAATCTAAAAGAATTTAAGACACAAAACAAAACCATGTATGTTTTCATGCAAAAACGTTTTAAAGCTATTAATTTCCAATTACTTGTTGCTTATTCACCAACAACTAGAAAAAAAATCCCTTTTACTCCCAATTTCACACTAAGATTTATTTGGAAATCATATATTATTTGACCAATTTCTTTTAGTTTTTGCTGGGACTTTAGCTCATAGCTGTAGATTTATTGGCCAAAGATTATGAATAAATTTGAGCTCTCTGTGCCAACAAAGGCCTGGTCCTTGGCTAATACATAACTGCAGAGTCTGTTTTTGTTTTTTTTTTTGTATGAGAAGATATTAAAAAAGCACAGAGAAGAGAGAGACAGAAATGTAATAATGGCCTCTGCACTAGCCATAGCCCTCTTATTGAAACGTCTGAAGGTATTAACAGAGAAAGCCCAGGGCTTGGCTGGCCTAGCGGGTGGATGGAGAGCCAATGTTAGTGTCTAGCTCATTAGCCCAGTCTCATCTCTCGGGGTTTGGGCCAATAAACATGGCAGCTACAGCCCCTAGATTACTTTTAGACCCACATTCTCCTGATTAAAGTTGATTTGGTTGTCACTTTATGTTGATTTTTCATCAAGTAGGTAATATGTCTATAGTTTTTACATTGCTGTACCTTTTCAAAGCTTTCTGCATGTGGGGTATTCCAAATATACCACTGGTTATTGATTCTGGTGGTGAATATTGTACATCAGTCCATCACTGCTCCATGTAGGGTCTGCAACAATAGTTGGGATTCAGAGTCGATGTATTTCAAATTAGATGGAGTTCAAGTTGTTAGGATTATCTTGAGTAACTTTGACGAACACTATTTAACCTAATGTCCATCATGTGTTTCTGTGAGAAATTATTCAATGAAGCAAAGCATTATTATTAAAGCGTTTGTCTGTCAGAGCTAAGAAAAAAAAACACGATTATCTCGGTACTAAACGAGGAACTTTGTTGTTCCAGATGAGAATCGAGATTTCTTCATAACAAGAACTTTTCTTACAATAATGAGTTTCTCTCTAATGAAACACAATTATATTCCTTTAACAGATTTTGATTTCTTAAAAAGACACTAAGAGTCTCTTTCTCTTTTCACTCCTCCTCTCCTTCTACTCCTGAATTTATTTTAAAGCTCTGATGGCTAAACTGTTTTGTACATTGTTGTGAAACTTTTAGTTTCTGTAACTGACTAAATAATATATAGTGAGTTATATTTGTATGCTTAGATAAATATTCATAGGGTGTAATAATCAAGTATTTGTTGTATTAAGTTTTCTTTGTTTAGTAACGACTGCTGCCTGGTCCATTATTGTCATTTGCTGGTTATAATTGGTTGTTGCTTATTCAAACAAATGCAGTATTGCAAGAAATACTCTAAAAGACCATCTATGACTGACTTGCAGTGTGATTGATTTACATAAACTGTATCAAGTATGTATATTTGTTCACAGAGAAATATGCGCTCACATCAGTCTTACTGCACGCTCAACACAAATAGCACGACTATAACCCTATATAATAGCACTGACAAGATAAGGCAAGAATTTTTTGTGGTTTTAAGTTTTTTTTATAGGTTATTGTTTTTACTTTCTTTGCATTGTTCTACTACTTATTCATGGTTCCTGAGAAAGTTCTTAAGTTGGTGTGGTTTTAGTTTAATGAAGTCACAGATTGTGTGTGAAAGAAAAGAGGCTTGTAGAAACTCTCGTCTTTCAGTGAGACTGGTAGTTATGTGTTGCATCATCCCTTCTGACACTGTCCGCTAAATCTGTTTCATTGTTTATTGCGGTTGGAGTTTTTCAGGCCCTGATGAAGGATTGAAACTGGATCAGGATGCATAACGCTCAGTTGGCAGCGAACAAAACATTGGTTTATAGACTTTACTCCAGTTGTATGGGGTGTTGGACGTGACTGGTGTGGCTACGTTCAAGTGATGCTCATTTGGAGCAGATCTGGGAGACGTAGCTTTAATGTGTTCTGCTGTTTTTCTACAAATCCATCCCAATTTTTGAAATATTTAGAGCTGTTTTGCCATCTCTAGGTCTTTGACTTATAGTACACTCAAAGCTTTTGATTTTTAGCTTTGTAGCTCTTAATGAATTTCTAAAATCTTCCTGTAGCTATTTAATTTCCGTTCCAATGTTGTCTGCTCTCTAGATTTGCTAGAAGACAGTTTATAATGTTTTCCAGAGCAGCCAAATAGAGGATCACGAGAAGACGCATGCTGTCTTTGTGTGAATGTTTACTTTAGCATTTGTTTTCATTTTCCTTGGGTTTACTGCATCACAGCGGTCTTGAATAGTTCTGGGAAAAAGTTCCCACTCAGATGCAAGTATTTTGGACTTTGCAATAGTTAAAACTTGATGAAGTTCATTTTACTCCAAGTAGATTAAAACAAATACTCTGGCATTATTTGCAAATACCACAATGTTGCTCTGCCTTCAAATTCCTCTTGATTCTTGAGGCTTTGGCAAAGCTGTGCTGAACAGTGCTGAGGATGACAAGAGGTCTGTGCAACAGCTGATTTGCGAGGCCAATGGGACGGTAACGTCCTCTGCTGTTGGGGATGATTTGAGCAAGCTTGGTCTGTTTCCAGCCGCGCCTCATCTCATTGGAGCTGCTTTGATTGGCAGCGCCTCCTTCACACCTGTTGTAGTGATTGACAGCCAGTGGGACATCCTTATTGCATTGCCTCATCCGTCCATCCCCCCTTTCCACCACCAACACCCTCCGTTCCTCCCGGCCTGTAATTGCTGACATTTATGCAGTGTTTCATGGTGTTTGCTAATGTATTAATGCCGAGGAGCCTCTGAGGTGCCTTGCCTTGTAGGGCAGAGCCTCTCTCCGTTTCCCAGCTGGCATTAAAGGAATCCTTCTCAACCTGATAGGCGTGTGTGGAACCAAGGGTTTATTGAGGAGGGCCTGTTGGTTTCCAGAGCAACAGGGCTCAGCATTAAGCGCAGGCACTCCACCACCTGCCTTTCTTCAGGTGACATTCAGAGCTGAAGAAGCCCCTCTGACTGAATTTCTTTTTCCTTCTAAAGAAAAAAAAAGTTTAGTATAACTCCTCAGTTGCTTCACTGTATCTTCACTTTAGGAGGTAGGTGTTTGAAACTGGCTGCTTTTATCCATCCTGTTGATCCAACAGATTTTTCTCGGTTTATGCATTCTGTGCCTAGAATAACGTTTCCTAAAATAATAAAGCTGGAATAAAAGATTTTTCTTGCACTTCTTATGAAGTGATTGTAAAATTTTGATATACTTTTTTGTAAGATAAAGTTTATATCTTGGCTATAATTAACAAAATGCAGAGGTTGCAAATTAGCATGGACCATACAGATGAGAAAAATGGAGAGTTTTCCCTTCCAAGTTGGAGGTTTGGACTTTGACATTTTCAAAGCCTCTAATAAGACACAGATGAATCAATGGATGGGAAAGTTCACTATTATCAGAACTTCTTTTGGAAAATGTGTTTTTATCTCCCCATTTCTGCATCGACTCTTTTTCTGAAAAGTAAAAAACCACCTCAAGTAAACATAAAAAACATGATGCCACCATGCATGGCACAGGAAGGACCTGTAGCAGCAGCTCCTTTATCTCACAGCCAAAACGAAGCTGAGTGTGAAATATTGATGCTCCATTTATGTGCAATGCAACCATATTGCACAAAATAGGGAAAATTACAGACGACCCCAAGCAGCCTCAAGAGACTCTTATGCAAATGTCTTCAGTCAGAGGCTTCTTCCTCGCCAATCTGGCACAGACTGCTGCAGGACATCCTTTCTGCCCACAGCCATCAGCATTTCCAACAACTCTCTGAAGAAAATAAGATGATGAGTTACAACAATATTGAATTTTCCTTTTGGATTAATATAGTACAACTTAATTTAATTGCATTTTAAGGCGGAAAATGTCTGATTTTAGATAGATAAAAGTTAACTGGAGTACAATTTATTTATTTTTTACCCCCAATTCAAAAGTCATAAATTCTTAACTTTCATGTGCAAATGGCCTGCAGCACAACGGTTGCTCTCTCCATCTTCTTTTTGCTTTGTATCTTCCTGTCAGCGTCTTGGTACAAACAAGTAAGAGGGGTATTTTTCAGCTTTGTTTTTCTTCTTTTCTTACTCTTTACAAACTCATTTCGTCTCCTCCTCGTCTGTCTCTGTTCTCCCCTTGCTCTGTAACTCACATGCTGGTGTGAGGTGGTTTGGTTTGCAGTGATTGTGGTTGCCTTCAGTGCAGCTGTCAGTGGTAATTATCTCACACTCACAGCCAGACACCTAATCCAAACACTGCCTACTCTAGAAAAGAAGAAAAAAAAGAAACAGAGAGGGAATGGGGGGGAAAGAAAGAGAAGAAGAGGAGCAGGGAGGGGAAAAAAGGTTGAAGGGAAGAGGCACAGGATAGGTAGGGG
Organism: Xiphophorus hellerii; assembly: GCF_003331165.1. Classification (NCBI taxonomy): domain Eukaryota; kingdom Metazoa; phylum Chordata; class Actinopteri; order Cyprinodontiformes; family Poeciliidae; genus Xiphophorus; species Xiphophorus hellerii. The sequence continues at coordinate 15,016,861 of NC_045680.1, forward strand.
TAAAAGAGGGAGAAAATTCTTTCCCTGTATCAGCCCTTGAATACCTAGAGCCTCAATGCAAGTGTTAATTAAAAGAATCCAAAAAAGAGGAGCCAGTTTCTTTTGTGTGGAGATGTGAGAGAGGGTCATTTAAGGGGGGTGTTACCCTCATCTTCCCCCCGACCTAATGCCCTACGGCGCTTCAACCTTGTTTCCACATTTTATCACTGAGCCGCCAAGCTTCACTTATGTACTTCAACATTGGTGAAAGCCATCCGGTCAAAGCAAGAAAGAGGACCGAGAGGCACTCAGCTCATTTTTTCCCCATTTTCAGCTCCCCTCTTGGCATCAATGTCAGCTCCAAACCCCTCAGGCTGTCCTTTTGTGGGGAAGTGATCAACTTGATTTAAACACTTATTAGGTTGTTAGACAAGAGCCTCTCATTGTGAATAGCGGCGTAAAGGGTTTACAGAGATCCTCTCCGTACTCGCTGTCAGGATTCTCACATTTGATTGCCACTCAATTCAAAGAAATGGTCTTGGGGCCACTCGTTGTCTTCCTCCAGGCTTAGACCTCGTATGGCTTTCATTGGCTCTGCACCTACAGCCATCTGCACTAATTCAACTCTTAAGGCTTAGTACATATGAGGTCCTAATTGGCCATGGCTTTTCTTCAACCCATTAAGACCTGATGCTACTTGTGAGAATACCTGTTCTCATATCAACGTCATGCTTTAAATATGGGTTCATTGCACCTAGTCCTTTCTTTTTTAAATCGGAGTCTGTTGCCCACATACTTTGTTTTACTGTTAAAGGGATTGTACTTTTTTCATTAGCGATGCATAAATCAGAGTTTTGCAGTCCATTTTATTGGCTGTTTTTGCGAAGCTCTGACTTACCCATGGCCCCTTCCAGTAAGAGCTATAGTATAAGTAGATATGTTTATTGCAAATAATACTTGAGCTAGCCTTCCTTTTGTGAGTGGTATTAATAATTTTTTTTTTTTTTACCCCTCCAAGGGGTCTTTTTGTGGGCTCTAGTGTCCCTTATATGATAGTAGGCTGACAGGAAACGGGGAACAAGAGGGGGGAAGACATGCGGCAAATGTCGTCGGGTCCGGGAGTCGAACCCGCGACGGCCGCGTCGAGGACTCAAGGCCTCCAAATACGGGTCGCGCTAACCACTACGCCACCATGGCATGCCCAATAATTTAAATTAGTACAAAATGGCATCACTGCATCAGAGGAATCACTGCAAAACAGGGTTTTATTATTAATTATTTTAAGAAGACAATGATTATGGGGTTAACATTTTTTCCTGACTTTATAATCTTACATGAGCGATTAGTTTTGTTTGCATTAGTAGCAGTTTGTTCCTTAAACAAAGCAGACTGTTAGCGCAAGTCTTGCCCTGTTCAAATCATTTACAATAAATCACTACCCCTCCCTCCACATTACAGATCAGTTTGTCCTTTCACATCATTCAAGGCAATCAGCTGGGATCACTGACAGCCCTTGATGCGGCGATTGCCGAATCAAAGAGTCAAGCTTACTACTTGCAACTTTTGCCTGTGGAGGGGTTTCCCCTATGGGAATGATAAACATTTGTGGATCAATGATTGACAGAATTATATGAAATTAGCATCTGAGATCACCAAAAGGCTAATACACTTTAAAACCCAGCTCATTACAGATGGTTTGAAAGTTTAAAAACATAAAACAAAGCAACTTTACTCTGTTCAGCCTTCCTGTTAGTTATTAGTCTTGCTCAATCTCACTCTCCTACAGCCTCTTGTCTTTTCTTCCTTTGACATATTTGTTGTTGTTTTTTTATTTTATTTTTGAAAAATCTTGCTTGACCTGACAATACTTGTACATGTGTATCTGTGGTTTTCAGGAGAGAATAGCTGGTTCAATACAATAGTTCTTTAGTACTTAATACAGCTGCCTGAGTGAAGACAGACTTTGCTAGCTGTTGTTGTTCTTCTTGGCCATTCTTGATTTAATTTACTACTGATCAATAGAAAATGGGAAACAGAAACTCTGATGCTGTTTTTGGTTTGTGTTGTTTAAATATTGTAAATGACCCTGGTCAATGTGCTTCATACAAGAGAACTGCTCGCCAGGATATTATTCTGTCACTGATACCATGGGTAATACTAGTTTTCCTGTATATTATGCTTCTTTTTTTTATTATGGTCAGTGCACATCAGTCAATATTAGAAGTGGTTTCAGAGTATTCTCAGTCAGTTTTCTTAAGACCCCAGAAAATTTGTTGCCTACTTCTCCAGGATCATTGTGATAATTTAAACCTTCTTAGATTAGCTTAAAAAACCGACGTATTAACAACTTGGATGGTTAGAAATTAGTGTGCATATGAAAGGCTGCTACAAAGTGACTGGTTGCATCTCAACTTTATTTTTTATATTACAGTGTTTATATATGTATTGTGGGATTTTAAATTTCTGTGGGGGAAAAGAAAGTGATTCAACCTCAGTCAAAATGATAGGATATTATTTAGCCCTTCTGAAAGACATATGCATTAATGTCCTTGTTTCACCAGGCAGGTGGTTCAAACATTTTAAAACATTTCTCTTGCTGCTGACTAGTGTGACAGACATGACAGAAAGCAGGGAACTTTGGCAAATATGTCTTATTTATCTATGCAATTCAAACAGCGGAACATCTGGGTCCATGTTGCATTCAAGGTCTGATGGCTACACTGATCTCTCCTATTGTAGAAGTTGAGGGCGGCATGGGCAGTCGCTCCAATTCAGAGAAAAGCTCTGTTCAGCCTGTTTGGTCCTTTTCAGATTCAATTGGCGTTGCATGTAATCGTCTCTTGATTCAACCGTGTCCAGCTGGTCTTTGTGTGTCTTTTCACCTGACAATAGAGCAGATCACAGGACCTCTGCAGGGGACGCTCAGCTTCTGTGTCTCCCTTATCACACTCAGCTTGGCTGCCCTACGGCTCCGCTGTGGTTTAGAAGTGCACTCTCCCAGAAAAGTCTTTACATCTGGTCTTTCTGATGGACTCCTAACAAATAGTGCATCAGTGAAAATATATTGTTACTTTACGGTGCAGTATCTCTGCAATCAGGAACACATGCATAGACAATGAAAAATCCTACTTTCAGGCGTCACTGTTGATTAAAAACAAATATTTCTTCACTACCAGAAAATCTTGATATGAAGATACTTTCTTTGGTTTTAAAAACAGCAAAGTTTCTTTATTCTTTCTTCCTAAAACCTGCTTGGCTATACTGTTGTCGTCCCTGGAGGCCAAACCAGGAGACACTAGCTGTAATGAGTCCCTGCTGAACGCCAACATTTTCAATGCCGGCTTCGGGTCTGGGAGCTAATTAGTCAGTTGCTCCTTTTCTACAGACACAGAACCTCAGTGGCGGCTGTTGCAGGTGTACAGAAACCACAGCATAGTTCCTCCTCGTTATGGTGAAGAGCATGGTTTTGATTTAATGGCATGAAAAAAGTGATGGCTAGGTCTGAATTTATATGTTGTGTTTGGAAATATTCCTACTTCTTGAAACTTTTCAGATTTTATGTTAAAACCACAAACATAGTGTATCCATTCTTTATGCATTTAACTGGATCAGTGTGGTAAAATGACAAAAAGTGAAGCTTTTTTTTTTTTTACAAATAAAAACCTTTGATAAAATCTTCTGCACCCAGTTGTCTTGCAAGTCATCCATTTAGAAAATGGTCAATTTAATATCAATATAAATGCATCTGTTCTGTGTATGCCATCATCATGTTTTGTTTGTTTTTCTGTGTTCCGGTGACATTTCCTCTCCAATTTTACCATCGCCTCTTTGTGTAACGACAATAAAATAAGTGTAAATAGTGTAATAGTCAGCTCATGAGTAGGGTATGAAATAATTCAGTTTTCTGAGGCATTTTCCTAAACTGACAGGACAGGCAAGGGGAGTAATAACCAAACTAAAGAAGTAACTCTGGAGGAGCTGCAGAAATCTACACCTCAGGTAGGAACAGCCATCAGCTGGATTGCCCAGACTTGTACACAAATCTGACATTTTGTGGAGGAAGAGCAAGAAGTCATTATTGGAAAAAAAACAAACAGTTTCACCTAAAGCATGTGATGGAAGCGACTAACATGGAGAAAGGTGCTTTACTCGGTTAAGATTGGAGTTTTTGGCTTGCATTCAAAAAATAATCTTTTGCAGAAGACTAACACTGAAAATAATTATTTGGACATCTTCCTCACTGTAAAATATGGTGTGGGCAGCATTGTACTGTTGGAATGCTTTTCTTTCCAACAAGACACTGGTAAGGTGGTCAGAGTTGATGGAAAGAAGAAGAAAACTATTACAAAAGACTGAAGTGGGGTAGGTTTCCCCTCGAGCAGGACACAGACTCTAAAACGTGTGTCGAGCTTTAGTAATCGAAGACAAGTTTCAGATGATCCAACTAAAAGTACAACCAGAGCTACAATGAATAATAGATTACTCAATTAAATTCCAACCTAAATCCAGAAGATAATCATGGAAAATGTTTAAAATTGATGGTCAAAGACATCAAAGCATCTCCCGCCAGCCTGACTGAATTGGAGTTAACCTCACCACACTTTTCAGATATTTCTGCAATTTTTATAATTTTGGTTTATTTGTTCAGATTAAGCTGGTTAATTGATCTGTAAAACTAATGGCGCTCCTTTGTCCATGTTCCTTTTTTACTACTTTTAGATGACATTAGCCCTGTCTGGAATCAGCTACCCATGCCATCACCTCAGTGTTTGTCGAAGATCTTCACCAGCCAACGCCCAGGAACCCACAGAAGAAGTAAGTCAACAGAAAAGATCTAGCCTGGTCCTCACCTCTCTTGATTACTTCACCAGTAGTGCATGCAGGTTAAATAACATTTAAAAACTGAATGTTTACAGTGCACAGATGTTCATATGATCAGTGACAGCGAGGGGGACGATTTTGAAGATGCGTCAGAGTTTGGTGTGGATGATTCGGAAATGTTTGGAATGGGCACAACAGGCTGTCGGAAATCACCTATGAGTACGTACAGAAAAACGGTTTAAAAATACATATTAGGCTCGTATTACAGCTTGGTTAGACAGATGAATTAATTTTCATTTTCATCTTGCAGTGCCAGAAAACAGTGAGAACGAAGCGGATGCCTTACTTCACTTTACTGCCGAATTTTCTTCAAGGTGGGCATCTTGTCAAGTGATGACACGAAGAACCGATCTAAGCAAGAACCAAGACTTCATTGTTGTAATGTCCAACCCAACTGATGAACTATTGTTTGTCTTGTGTGTCACAGATATGGAGAGACCCACCCAATGTTCTATATTGGGTCTTTGGAGGCAGCGTCTCAAGAGGCCTTCTACGGCAAAGCCCGAGATGTAAGTGAGCTGTTCTACTGTTCAGACCTCTTAGGAACAATTGTAATTTAAGGCGATACAGTATTTGGTTATATTGGACATAGAGTGTCCCTCAGCACTGATGTCATTCTTACTTCCTGTGGTCTCATCCCAAGGTTATTGAGAAGTTATCTTTACTTAAAATAACACAGAGCAGGATATTATTCATTCTACATCCATCAGGGGATGTACAGCTTGACTCATTTCTTTACTTTTGTTACTGAGCTCATGGGAACTTAAAGCTTAACAGTCATTGTTATAACTAAAGTCTGGACATAGCTGATTGAGTCTTTTACAAACCACAGCAGAGCTATAGTAAATTATTTTATAAATGTTTTGTAATTTGAGTGATGTTGGATGTGTTACTTTGTCACAAACTTATGACATGATCACCACTGTTTGCTTCTGATCTTGTGTGATATCAATGTACTAACACTGTAGTATATTGCTATAAAAGTGGGGAAAAAAGCAAAAAGACAAAACTCTAAACAAGATTACTTGATAGGTTAAATAAAAACAAGGCAATTTTAGTTATAAACCCCATGTTGAATTTTAATCATAACAAATCTTGCAGAAGATTAAAAGTTCACAAATTCTGGAGAAAAACTTCCTTGGTGTTTTTGCAAAGTCTGAATTTAAAATTTAAATTATAAGAGCTATAATTAAAAAAAAAATTTTTTGGTTTAGAAGCAGGTTGTTTTGCTCCCATGGCTAAATAGTTTCTCAAAAAAATTATAAAATACTTTTTTATTCCTCTACAAATTTAGGAACAGTTTTTCCAGCTTCACACATTTCAGTCTATTTTTGCATCTGTTCCACATTTTTTGAAACTTGGTGCTTGGATTATATTAAATAAATATAGACAAATAAAAACCCCAGAAATGTATATTTTCATAATATTAGTGAATTTATATAAACCAATTTTTTTGGAATAGAAGGTTGTCTGATAATCTCAATATGGCATCATATTTAATACAAATCTTAATAACTAATCATGTTAATATACATAACACACAGAACTCAACAAAAGCCCCATTATTAAACTCAAAGCAGAATATTTGACGGCTGTCCACACCTTTTTTTTTCCACATAATGCAACATTGATTTGATTTTATCAGAAGTTGCATTAGCTTTTCAACCTGAAAATCGAGCCTTTGTTTTTGCTGCCTTCTTTCCCATCTTGTTTTTCCGCTTTTTTCTTTTTAAGGATGCCTGTATCAACTGACAGCTTGTGTGGATTACGGCCTTATTACACTGAGAGGACACAGGAACATGTTTGGGGAAGAGGGAGGGTTCACATCGTCAGGCACACAAAGAGCGATGGCGATAAAGATGACAGTGATGGCGCATTATTAAGAACATGTGAAATAAGAGAATGAGGCCAAAATGTCAGCTGGAAGTGAGTCAGATGGGGAGGACGTGAGTTTGGAGGATGAAAGATGGAAAGAGAGTGAAATAAACAGAGAAACTAAGAAAACATTTGGCATCCTGCCTTTTTCCCAGCTGATCCCTGCTTCTAAGCCAGCACAATATGGCTGATGTCTCTGGTGTTCGCGCGCTCCGCACCAGTGCTCTGTGCAGCGAAGGGGCATGAAGTATTTATTTTCACAGTATTTTCTGAGTTTCATTTAGCCTGCCAACTGTGTTGTGGTTAAAACGGTTTATCGATGGTGTTTATGTGCAAGACAGTTTCTGAAAAACTGAAGCAATTCTGCGTTTGTCTTGTTTTGTCAGCCTGGACAACAGGCCAACACATGCTCGTTTTAATGTTTTCATTACACCGTCTAGTGCCTCCAAATTACACAATTTCTTCTTCTTATCGATTCAGCTACGTCATCGTTTGCTTCCATTTAAAAGGAGATTCAGGTTTTTTGTCATCATGGGAGAAAAGCCTACTTCATTAAGAGGATATTAGAAAAGGGCAGATCTGGCTGAAGAGAGACAACGTCTTGCTTTTTTAAACAGAGGAATCAGTCTCAGTCGCTCATAGCCTGGGAGAGGCTAATCACTAAGCAAAACACTACATTTGATGAAGTGTTTCTGAAGGTCTGTGTTGGGGCACTGTTGAGATAGACTCAATCCATCCTTAATGAAAATGCTTTGGGCTGCAGAGCTGAGCCGAGCTGAGCTGAACTCTCTCGGGGATTGATGGTTAGTCGGCGCGTACAGAGTGATAGGCCACCCATCACTAACGGCGATCCTCGCTAAATCCCCATCAATGCAGTGGCTAATCACTCTAACCCCGCTCTCCTTCGCTCCTCTCTCCTGTCTGCCACACACAAAGACACATAAAAATTCATAGCCATGAGGAAGAGGGAGGCTCGGGGATTTATCTCTGCCAAGTATCCACTTCAGATCCCAGCGATCACCTTGAGGACTTGAGAGGAAACGGCAGCAGTCAGGCGGAGCAGAAATATGGATCTTACATGTCCTTGTATTCATCAGACGGAGAAGTGAAAACCAAACCACAGCACTAAACTGTTTAACTCCATATGAAAAAGCAGATTAATGAAATCATCGTAAATATAAACTTTTTTATCTTTCGTTATTTCACGTGGAGGGATTTTTATATTCCGTAAGATGCAACATGGAAATATTGCAAATTATATAAATGATATTGCTGTTTAAGATCAATAACTTGTAATAAACCTGCACATTTTTTTCCACCTTCTGACTTTTATCCATCATCGCAACGTTGCTGAGCTCCAGCATCTCTGCCTACATTTCTGTATCAGGTCTGGGCATCAAAGACAGCAAAAGTCAACCCAGCAAGCAAAATGCATTTAACTTGAAATATGATGGCTAAAAATTGCATCCAAACAGTCTTTTGAAATGTGATGTTGCACTGAAGAAACAGATATATCGTTTACTTCTAATGCAATTCAACTAATTGTTTCATTGCAGCAAAGAGAAATGGTTCTGATTGAAGTTCTGCTTGACATTAAGTGCTGTTAGTTCATTTAAGGTTCTTATATCTATGTGAATTTTAAAATAATCCTTTTTTTGATATCAGTCAGAGATTTAGTCAACATTAGAGGTGTTCGTATGCATCTCAGAATTGACAAAAAGAGGCCAGATTTCAGCTTAAATACCAAAAATACAACATCAAAATTATAACATTGACAACATACTGTAAATGTTATCAGTGTTAGAGAGCTAGTAATTGTCATTTTTAAATGATTTACCGCTGGACAATATTCTTCAAATATTGGTTGGCTAATATCCTAGCAGACAGCAAGAAATGGTGAGTGGGGAGGCAGGTATTTATTTATTTATTGCTTCTAGATTAACAGCGACTCTTGAATCATTTGTAACTTTGTGAACAATGAGCTCCAGCCAACAAGTCGACAAACCATGAATGTCTCCACCAGACCGCAGCTCTGAGAGAGGATTTTTAATTTCTCTAGCATCTCTGCTAGAGATGCTAGGATTTTTTCAGGCTGTTCTACACAGTATATTTTGAAGACCTTTTTTCTTGCACTAAAATCCACAGAAAACAATCCATTCATCAAACTAAAAGTACCGTAGTCAGTATATAAAAAAAAAATCCTCCTCGAATCCCCTGTAAATACAGCTCTGAATCACACAAGTGTCAAGGAAAATATAGAGCTCAGCACTTTGGTAGCGACTTTACAGCAGCTATTTTGATAAAAGAACAATATCAGCTGGTATTTTGGTTTCATTAATATCAGCTTTTTCTCTAGTGTGGAGCGCCCCAGCAGCCAAGATTGTGTTCAATAACTCGTGGTATATAGAGGGAGGTATTAGTTTGGCTGTATTGTGGGATTTATGCCATTTTTCATGCACAGTGTATTTTCTTGTCTTTTTGAAAAGGGTACTGTGTGGGTATGTATACGTAATAATGAAAGTTAGTACTGTAGACAAGAGGAAATCTAGACAGGTTTCACACCAAGTTTTAATGCAGCATGGAAGAAATGTAGTTTCCCTCACCATTAATCTTCAGAATAGCTCAGTGGGATACATTTTCATTTGCTAGGGAGTGTTTTTTTATTACACACTGTTTTCTGTTTGAATTTATTCAGGTTTATGATTAGGGATATTAAGAAAATATGCTACTAAAATAAAGCAATTATTTCTAGGTGTTTCTCCCAACATTCTCCCATCATGTTTTCCATCAGGAGAGACCTGAAACATTGTTTGCTGAAACATGTGACTTTTTTCTTTGTTTGTTTGTAGTCTCTATTAAGTTAGCATTTCTAATTGCATAGGGCTGTGAAATTATTTCTCATTCGTGTCTTGTTGGTTTTCCAGGAGGCTGTGTTCACCTGCCTGCAAGCTGTTAAATAGAAATGATTTTCTTCCATATAATGCCAAAGAAATGACAGATGTTCTCTCTGTCACATTCACTTCAAATAAAATGATCATTACTTACATTGAATAATTCAGTTTCTTGAGTCAGTTTGACCCACCCACCACTGAGTGGGGCTGGGTGTTGGTCCAAACATTTTAAATGATCTTATTTCATTTTCAGTCAAACTCAAAAATGTGGAAGAATTTCGCATAAATTAGGTCTGTTGACAAGATACTCCAAAAATAAGTGTAAAAGTGCATATAATTAGTTAGAGTGAAGTTGACAAACGAGGTCAAACACAGAATTAGGCGATAATTTTATGCTACATTCTTCACAACCAGTCAAACCACAAAGGGAACAGTGAACTGAAAAGTTTGAGTTTATTTTTTGAATACTCGTCTGTGACATTTCTGCCTATGAATTGTTTGTCTACCTTCTAGTTTTAGAAGGTAGATAATATCATGGCACTATTCATGTAGCTCAATCCCTTCATATAATCTTAACAAAAAATATTAATGAATTCTACCTTTTTTATAATCAACCGACCCTATAATTTCTGATATAATTGACAGTGAAATGGGTTTAAAATGCCATTTTTGTGATTTTTAAGTATGTTAAAATCCTGTTAAATAGCAGAGCTGTGTGACATTGGCTGCTCTCTCTCTCTCACACATTATGTCTCTGCATCCAATATAAAAAAATAATGACAGATGGCAGAAAGCCTTGTTAAGGCACCTGTATTGTTAAAATAAATATATGACAGGTTGAATACAACAAATTTGAAGTTGGACACGACTTAAAAAATATGGTGCACTTCTGTATTATAAAGTGTACAAAAAGATGCAGAACTATAAGTATAAATGACCTAATGAGATGTGTGGTGATTGTTTTTGTTGGATTCTATTTGCATTAATACCTGTTGCCTATAACCTGCTGTCGTAGATCTCCTGGAATGAAGATGGAGACAACTATGTGACACATTATCCCTTTTGAGAAAATCATTGTAAAGATTATTAAATGTTCAATTTATCCATGAAATAGGACAGTATTGAAACCAGTTAGTCAGTATCGGCAGCTTCATAAAATCAGAGGTCAGACTTTGGTCTCAAATTTTCTTTTTGGTGCAGAATCTTTTTAATGTAATCTCTGTGGCGGCCAACCAACCTGCTACCATTTCTCCTAGACCTGATGTAGCTGATATCTCTGTTGTGCTCTTAGCAAAACGTTTTACATTGAGGTGATATTGTAGTTTTGAAGTTTTTAATTTTCCCCTGGGCGTCTTCTTCACACCTGACCTCCAAGTGCCTTACTGTCCCCTACTGGCTGGAGTTTGTTTATCTGTTTTACCAGTGAAGTTAGTTTTCAGCCTTCAGTCTTATTTTTTTATAATCTCGCTAAATATCAGAATTACTCTCTTTTTTTATTATTATTATTATTGATATACATCCTCTGAGGAACATTTTAACTGAATGTTATTGCAATGTTGTGAAAAAGGCCTACCTGAAGACATAGACATTTGAATTGTGTGATAAAGTTGTTTGGATTGATAAAACAGGCTTAGAAAGGATCATTTTTAATGAAATTTCTTCAGATTAATTTCTGAAAGGATGAAGTTTAAATTACGCACATAGACCTAAGCATGATCAGCTCCATACTGTGTGAAATCTTTGGTCACTCGCTCTCACAAAGCGAGCTTAGATTGCGTTGAACAGGTGTGAGGAAGGGCTATGGGGTCGCTATCTCGCTCAGGTTGGACCTAGTAATTTAGCTGTACGGAGGGATTTGCTCCTCCCTGCTAAGACAGGCGACACAAAAGATCTCACTTTGAAAGTGGAGAGGGAACAGAGGGGTATGGACAGTTTAACTAAGATGAAGGAGTTCAGTTGGCCAAAATGCCTACTTTGATTAGTCTTTACACTTGGTCTAATTGAGCATGCATGTTTGTGAGCATAAATCCTTCTTTGCCTGTGGGTTCAAACCTAAATTCAGGTTGGGACACCAGTATTCGAGTGTGTATCAGGTTCTTTTTTTCCCCTTCCTCTCTGGTTGTAAAACTCTCACTATCCTCAGACTCATTCCTCCCTCTAGGCTGAATTTGCTTGTCTTCTCAGCATGAGTGTTTAATCTTTTCAGGCTGGTGAATCGGCCCAGTGAATGAGTCCCCAGGTCCTTCTCTCTAGGAGCCCTGGAGATTATTCTAAAGCACTAATCGTTGAGCAAACACAGCAGTGCTCTCCCATTCCCATTCTACACAGGCCACAGTATAGCACAACTTCTTCTTTCTCTTCTCTTCAAATCTTACGCCCTGTGTAGATTTCTTTGCTTTCTGGCGCACGTAGCCTAGATTACTGCTCCTGAGAAACAGGCCCCTTAACTCCCACCATCGCAGCCCTGCTTAAAATGAACCAGGCACAGATTGAGAGTTGTTCTTGTTTGTTCTTTTATACGGCGCAAAGTGACATGTAATTTAAAGAGCATTATTTCCAACATTGTCCCCTCAAACCCTTTACGTTTGTGGGTGTGTTTGTTTTTTAATTAGATTGTCAGAAGGGAAAATCTAGCGGGCTTATATGTTGGTGTCAATATCCTCGGATTTGGAGCTTCGTCAATATTGTCTGGCCTTGCTGCTACTAACCTGAGCAGGCTGCTGGCATTTGGTATAAAATAAATAGAGTGATTTGTCTGTTTTGTTTTTGCTATATCTGCCTCGCATCCAGGAGAAGTTTATTTACACCGCTTTCCACTTGATTGTGTCTGCTATTTGCTGTTTTTGTCGGCTGTGCCCTTGTTATGAGCTGCTCAAATCTCTTCACCTAATTGTCTTTAATGTCGATTCATGTTCCCTCGCTGTCTCTTCAATATGGAGGCACCCATATGTGGTGAAACGATGGCAAATAATAGATTAACCTAATTTAGAGATGCACCAGTTGACCATAGATTATGAGGGAGTAATATTTTTTGATCAGTAATCAGCAGGTCTGATGCTGTTCAGCACATTCAAACTAATAAACTCCTGCCATTTTCTGTCTATAAATTTAACCAAAATCTGTGATGCAACCGGATCACGGTTTTGGTTGAGTGTAATAGAGGTTATAAAAATGAAGGACATGCACTATATGGACATGACATCTCTGTCTTTGAACCAGTCAAAATCAGCCCAATCACTGCATCTCAAGACTAAAAAAACAAATTTATGACTCTCTGTCATTCTGTTGTTTTATAATATATCCAATTGGGTTTTATTATCTAAATGACAATGACTTTCTCTGTTTTCATGCAAATTAAACATTGTTACTTCAGAATATTAGTTTTACTTGCTTTTTACAAATGAATAAAAAAAAAATCTCTGCTGCCCATGGCCACTACACTGTGTATGTCTGCTTATTCTAAAAATGAGTCTTCTTCCAAATTAGAAAAAGAAAAGTAGTCTCATAACACTTAGGCAAATACCGTGAAGGCTTAAAGGATACACTCGGCTGATATTTTTTTGTCTGTAATTTCTTTTCTTTTCTTTTTTTCTTTCTTGCAGAGAAAGCTGTTGGCCATCTACCTCCACAATGACGACAGCGTCCTCAGCAACGTCTTTTGTTCCCAAATGATGTGTGCCGACTCTATCGTCTCCTACCTGAGCCAGAACTTCATCACATGGGCCTGGGATGTCACTAAAGAAGCTAACAAAGCCAGGTATGGCATCAGAGTCTTCTTTGTTTCCATGGTTATGGCTTGTCCACTCATTAGAATTAATGCCATATATGCATTTCTTGTTTAAAGGTGATATAATTAATTTTCATTGATTTACTTGATTTATTTAATTTGAAAAATGTTGCATAAAAGATCTTAGTTTTGAAATTTTAATGAAAGTTTAAAAAGTTCACGCATTTTCTGGTAAGCTTCATAGCGTAGCTTCCTTTATGATCAAGCACATTATATATGTCAAGGCCAAACGATAAGACTGGATAAAAATCAGATCCTGTCATTTTAAAGTTTAGTAAAAGTCATGCCTCCAGCAAACAATCACATAATTTACCAGGCTAGTCCTAAATTGAAGCCTCTTTCCAAAACTTAACGGGAGCTAAACTTGTACAAGCTGTGATTAAAAAAAATCCTGATTTCGCTCCGGTGATCCTGCCTCCTGTAACAGATGGAAACTCAAGTCTTAGACTTGGGCTCTAGATCCACTTAATCAAAAACAAAATTGGAGTCTTGACTTGGACTCATGAACAGTCTTTCTCTCTACTGATCAGGGGGGAAAGTTACCTTCCACCTTATTGACAGACCATCGCTTTGATGGGAACACACACGTTGTCAAAGTGAGACGATGTGTTTGGTTAATCAAGGATGTTTGAGTATTGTTAGTGACTTCCAATCATCTGTTCATGTTTTAATTGCTGCTTCAAAATAATGACCACACTTTTTTTCTAGTTGGACTGAATGGTAAATGTTTAGCTGTATAACTAACAGCTATACAGCTGTTCCTGGCTGCACCAGGAACTTTTGGGAATATTAACTCATGGACTGTTGATGAAACGTCAGGTGTCACAAAACGTGCAATAGAAATCAGTTAAGATGTCTTCAGCAGTTTCACTCTCTCTTCAGCTTCATTCTGTGTTTTGAAGCTTGGAGGTTGCATGCTAACAAAAGGCGTTGTGTTTGCACGGCGAGGCCCCTGATTGGGCATTTTGACTGAGCTGTCTGAATAGAGGGTCAGTGGGAGATGAAGGACTCCCTTGGAATCCAAACATCTCTATCACTTCATTTATCCTGAAAGTCCAAACTTCTGTACACTGTTTTAGTAAAGGGCTTTTGTTTCCAAATCTTTTTTTTTTGTATTAGACAGTAGATTGTTTTTTAAATGCATTTTTTTCTATTTCTCTTATTTATTTCTCTGGTCTAACATTCCTCCCCTCTCCCTAAACTTCTGAGTTAAGCCTGCCCTCTGGTAGTAGCCACTTAAGAAAGACTCGCACCCTGACCTTTTCCCTCCATTATTTCTTTTAAGGAAACTCCCTCCTTCCTTCATTCCGCTCTCCTTTCTCTCCGATTGGCCTCCTTTGCTTTTTGCCCCAGCTGAGCTTTTTTATCGCACATTAAAAGAGAGGCAACATCTGGAGCTTTTCAAGGCACACAGCTAGTCGCAGCTATGCCGCTAACACATGCATGCACTTGTGCAGGCTAACCCGCTCACAAATGCACGGCTGCTCTGCATTCTCACGCTCTCTGGCTGATCCAGACTGACTGGCGATTGGCATTAGTCACACAGGCTGTTAGAAAGGTATCCTAATTGTGTGAGTGATAAACCTGCTGATACTGGAATGTGCTATTCTTCACAGGCTTCCTTGGCAAATGATTAATTATGCATAAAAGCGGGGCTGGTGATTGGATGCCAGAGTTTTTTCAGAAATGTGGGAAAAGAATTGTACAGTCAGTATTCTGTCTCACGGGGCCTGGCAAACACTATAATACCCCATTTAAGGTTTTCACAGTTTGTCACGTTACTGCCACAAACCCCAAAAGCATTTTTCATTTTGTATAATAGAACTAATCAAAGTAGTCCATAATTATGAAAGGAAACTAAAACAATAAATGGGTTTCCAACATTTTTAATAAAAATCTGAAAAATCTGACATGCATTTGTATTCAGCACCCTGTTCCCTGTTTCCCCTGGACTCACTCCGGGTTAGCCAAATGGCTTCAGAGGTTTGTTGGAGAACATTAGTGAACAAGAGGACGGGTTTGGGTGAAAGACATGAAGACATTACATCAGAATTAGATTTTAAATAATATTCTAAGCTTTTAGCATTTCTTGGGTTAGGGTACACACTGAAGGACTCGTCGGGCAGGTAGAGTATTAATCATACCAGCAGCCTGGCGGCCCACCGTAACTCTGGAGGAGCTGCAGAGATTCACTGCTTAGGTGGTAGTATCTGTTCTAGGGGAAAGTATTAGACACAGACTCCACAAATGTGTGCTTCACGGAAGACTGGCAGAAAGAAAACAATTGTTGGAAGAAAGTCGAAAGAAATCCTATTCGCAGATTGCCACCAACCATTAAGGGGACACGGCAGACATGTGGAAGAAAGTGGGGTCAAAGTGTAATTTTTGGGTCATTTTTTTTAGTCTGTTTGGAAAAGCCACGCCTAAAATATGAAAGGGAGTTATGGCAGTGTGGATGCAAGATTTCAACAGTGACATGGAAGGTCACTGTGTTGCCCACAGGACAGGAAGAAAACCTGAACACATGAGGCTGAGTTGGAGGTTCACCTTCTAGGAGAACAGCAGCCCTAAATTTACAACCAGAACTACAACAGAATGGCTCAAACCCAGAGGTGAAAATAGTACAAAAATACTATACCCATATTGTCACTTTGATAAAAAAAAAATACCTCCTTTAAATGCTACTCAAATAAAAGTAGAAAAGTTCCTCATAAAATTTTACTTTACGTAAAAGATACTTAGTTACTTTTTTATGGGCAGAAAGAAGTTCTGTATGTGTATTTGACAAAGGAAAAGAAGGGCTATTGATCACACACTAGTTATAATTAAAATGCAACACAAAATAAAACAGTTACCATATAACTTATATGTTATATTAGTTACCATATAACTTCATGAATATGTGGGAGGTATTATGTGGGATTTTAATGAGACATAAATTTCCGATATCTTCTGTCAGCTGCTGCCGGTTCTGATCTGTGAAGCTTCTGTGGTTCTCTTCCTCAAACTGGCATTTCTGATCTCATCCCATTTTTTGTTCATTATATCCACACCATCCCTCCAATCTAGTAGTTTTAAAAACCTGACTCTTGCCTTTCTCATACTAATAAACAGGTCCTTTAGTTACAACCATGGGTTTTCTTTTTCTCAGAGATTAACTTTAGCTCTACTCAATGGGTTTTTCCCGGTGCCTCTGTCTTTCAATTGATGCAAAACCATGGGATCTGATACAAAGTCGAGACTTTGATCTTATTTGACTAAACATAAATTAATTTGCACTTAAATTAATGGAATAAATATCAGTCTCCAAGTGGACAAAGCTGGTAAATATACTTTGATAAAAAAAAGTAAATGCAACATAAGGTATTTCTGCAAAGAATATTACTAGGAAGCATAAAAACATTTATTTACTTCACTGTATTGTGAAGTAAATAATAACTTGTTGGTCTAGTGATATAATAAAAAAATAAAACTTTGCCATTAAAATTATAATCGCAGTCTCTAAAAGTTCAAAGCTATGAATACTTTTTCAAGACACAGTATTTTAAAGGCTCTAACAGGGATATATGTTCATATTAAAAAAAAATTTTTTTTTTGTTCTTCCTCATATTTAACCCACACAGTCTTCTGACAGTGTTATTATTCTGTAGTCCTAAAGTGAAAACTGAAGGCTTCACTTCTCACAGACCAATTTGCACACCTGTTCAGTATACCTGACTACTCTTTTTGACATACGCCAACCTGAAAACATAACTGGTTTAGAGGGAGAACGAAATGTCACATTCAAATCAAAACTTGTCCATGTTTTTTAGCAAAGTGTGTATGACACAGTGAGCTATCGGAGCATCCGGTTCCCAGACTGCTCCCATACAGGTGGCTTGCAGAAACATTCCCCGCAGTGCTACTGTACTAACCTGATTCATCAGCTGCTCACTGGAGCAAACGTCAGCTGCTCCCTGTCAATTCATATCTTAATGCGTGAACTGGGCCTGATGAAATGTGAGGCGACAGCGCGGGGAAACATTAACTATTTTTGCTGTAGAGATAAGTACAAAGAAAATAAGATGGGATGGGGGACAAATTAGAACCTGTCAATCACGTTGTCCGTTGACACGGAGTCTTAAATACGCTCGCTGCAAGTTTTGTCAGGTGTTTTCTTTCATGTTTCATGGAGTTGTAGTGGACTTTCTATGGACTCAATTACCTTCTTTACCATGTTAGATTAATCCTGGATGATGTTGCTGAACTGCTCACCTCACTTCCTGGAGCAACTCTGCTTCCTCTTACCTCAGTGTTGTGTCCGTACTTGTTTTCTACCCGAATACAAAAGTGTTTTAAGTTCTAGATGCAGCTTAAATCACAGTGGAAATGTAGTCGATGTCTGTTAGTTGTACAGTTTTGATGTTGCTGTTTTGTCTGTTTTCATTTGGGAAGACTGACTTTCTTCGATTTTGTGCTGGAAACCAAAGCAACTTGGCTTGTGCTTGGTTAGAGCTTTAAGATTAGGTTACCCTTCAAGTTGTTGTCCATTGTTCTCTGGCCTTTCATTACAGGTTAGAGTTTCCCTGTGGGCAATTGTTATGGTGCGGCTGGGTCGAGGGCTGAACAGGGACAAATGTCAGATCAAAATGATCCATAAGATTAGAGTGACCCATCTCTTTCATTGCAAGTCAAGGGTGACTCGGAGTTCATTTGGGAAAGTTCTGACTGAATTACAGCCCGAAGCACTTTTCTTCCCTGGTTTTTTTACTATTACATCCTAGTTTTTGGAGATTATTACTATCACATGGAGATTTGGTGCTCAGTTTCTCAGCTTGAAAGTTGGTCAAGCAGCTTCTATAGCTGTGACTTCATCTTTAATGAGTTACACCCCTATCTCAGGCACATGCCTTTCTATCTATGCTCTCTCTCTGACCTGCCCCCCCCTCCACCCATTCCATTACTTCTCCATTTTACCACTCAGTTATTAAAGTAGATCTTATTAAAAGGCGGGAGAAAAAGCTAATCTATATTTGCATTCAGTCTATAGCAATTCATTAATATTATGACATTTACAGGGAGCTTGGCGGGGCCCCGGCTGCCGGCTACCCTTTTCCCTCTGAAATGTTAATTTAAAAAGTTCTGTCTTTGTAATGGAATAAGAAATCCTCTCTTGCCCTATCAATTCTGGGCGCCTGGTGAGGAATACTAATTCATCTATGCTTCCAATTGAGATAGCATGTCACTCTGATGGAATAAGAAAAAGCCGAATTGGTTTTAAAGTCCTTAATACCATGAATTGTGTGTGTTTTTCATTTCTCAACGCAGCCTAAGAAGAGCGTACCAGTTCCATTTGTTGTGAAAAATACGTGTGCATACTTGTGAATTTCGTATTTCCTTTTCGTATTATTTAAAGTTACAAATTCTGATGAGATGATTGCATTTCTAAGCAAATAGGCTGGAGTGTGCTTCTTTGTTTTTCAGACTTCTCACCATGTGTACGAGGCACTTTGGCAGCGTGGTAACACAGACTATACGGACATACAAGACAGACCAGTTCCCCCTGCTCCTTATAGTTATGGGCAAGCGCACATCCAACGAAGTTCTAAATGTTATTCAAGGTGAATTAAAGAGAAATGTCTTCATTAACTTTAAAAAAACCATGTGCTGGAGATTTTATTTTCTTAATTTTTCTTCAGGCAACACAACGGTGGACGAGCTGATGATGAGGTTAATGGGAGCGATGGAGATTTTCACAGCACAACAGCAAGAAGACATCAAAGATGAGGTACGGCTGGAGCTTGAGAATTTGATTCCAAAGTCGTCTTCAGTTTGATCTCAGAAGTGATTTTTAAAAGACTGAAAATTAATTACCGTACATCATTTAAAAAGCAAGTCTGAATTCAGGTTTGTTTGCTATTCTTCCAGTTTATGAAGCCTTAATAGGGATGTTTCAATTTGTTATGTTTTGGAGAAGTATTAAAGTATGTTGGGAAGGATTTAAGTCATTAACTGTGGTTCAGTCCTACATACACAACTTTTTGCCAGGCTTTCAAACTCGTTCATGACAGTTTTTTAACTACAGTATCTACAGATGACAGCTTGTCACTCTGGATTAGTTGTTAAATATTAAAAGAGTCAGCCAACCAAACTGATTCACTAACAATGCGGTTGGGAGATTCATAACATCTTTGTTGCATGAGTTATGATCATCTAATGGGTCTCTCGCTCACACACACACGCCCACACACATATGCACACACCCTGAGGGTTAAACTTGTTCCAGTCACTTCCTGGGTACTGAGCTGCAGCTTTTGTCTCTGTGTTGTTAATATTTGAACAATTTACTGGCTTCTTTTGGATTTGTCACTGTTGGTGAAAGACAATCATTAGTGACAGCTTATAGCAAGAGGAATGTACGTTCAGTGTCGCCTACGCCCAGAATGGTTAGTTTGAGTTTTATTATTATTGTTGCCAAAGGGAAAGCAGTTTATTGACATCAAGAGGATACTTTTCTTATTTTCAAAGACATGAGCGTGTTTTTCTACAATATCCATCCTCTTTTTGGGTAAAATGCTCTGCAAGCAAAAAGTCTTCAAATGTTAAATATTGTTCAAACACAAGCTGCTGCACCAGAGAAGTGCAGAGAGTAAACACTCTAAAACTGGCATGAAACGAAGACTTAGCATTTCACAGAATGGTTAAGAAGATCTTAGTAGACATTTGGTGCGGGTGGCACTTGGTGGTATGTACACATTTTTGTTTCAACCAAAGAGCTATTGACATGTGACATATTCAGTCTGGCAGATTTTTCAAAAAAAATTTTCTCCAATTAATTTGTTTTGCATTTTTCTATTATTACTACTTCCTGGAATATGAAAGCAATCAGTTTTTCCATGTTAAAATTGTAAATCAAAGATATAAAAATGATTGTTACTGAGAAAGGATCCTCTTTGGGGCAGACGAGAACCTTTCCCAAGTTCAAGTGTTTTGGGGTCTTGTTAACAAATGAGATGGATGAATTAATGGATCTTCTTTGTATGAGACATAACTCACAAAATGAAATATTTAAGAAGATAAGTAACAATGACGAAATAGGTCATTGTTACTATGTTAATATGTTCATTAACCTTATTACTTCAGTTTCCTTGAAATGAAAGGACCATATTCCTTTCACCAGTGAATGAACTCATCTTCAACTTTGCTCATTCTGTCATTCTTGCCAAAGAACGTATTGGTGAAATTCGTTGTTTTCTTTGATTTCTTCACCTTCTTTTCCAGTGAATACTCAGACTGAGACTCACTCAACCCAGGCATAACTCCACGACTCTTCCTCAGTGTCTGTCTGAATCTGTAGCAGCTGCACTTTGACTTCAAGCAGCCTTAGTGAGACAACAGTCATTCCTGGGGTTGTCTGTGTTTTAGCTTAGCGGTTACTAACAGGGTGACTATTCAGGTTTTGTGGTCTCCATCTGTCAGCGCTACAAGTTTTTTCAGGTTGTTCTCAGGTCATGTTGCATAAACATGTTATAAAGTGTGAAAATAGTCTCCACACGTTATTCGGGAGGGCTCTTGTACTGCACATGCATATAAAAACATTCTCTGTTAAAGGAGTCTTAAGAAGTCATTTTTGTGATTTTATGATGTAAAGCACTTTAAAATGCCTTGTTTATTTGCTATGCAAATAAAATTTGATTGATTGATTGATTGATTAATAAATTACTAATGAGAACTTCTTAAAAATTTGGACTGACTTTTTTTTAAAAGAAAAAAGTAAGCTGGTGCTTTGTTTACATTTATTTTGAAGAATTTTGGGAGGTTTCAACAATTAGGCAGCTGGTAACTTTATAAAAAAGTGACATGTCAAATTAATGGTTATAATTTGGAGAACGCTACATTTTTCATAGAGATTAGGCTACCTCAGTTGTTTTGGATGAATGAATGAAAATATTTATTTAAGCTTTTGTTACACATCTTACCCAGAAACTGCAGCAAACTTGTTTGGATTTGTACATACACTAGAGTGCTTTGTTGACTCCACTCGTTATGAGAACAAAGAATTTGGGACCTGAAATTGATCTTTAATTCTGTTTCATCTTCATTTATCATAATGCGTAAGAAACAGTTTTCTAGTCAGTTATATGTGCTTTCCCTTCTATACTTTCAGTTTTGGTGGTAAGCTGTGAATAATGGTATACATTTTTTTCTATCAAACTTTTAGTGTTCAGAGCTAAAGAAGCATCCGTAAGCAATTAGTGAATATGTCACATAAAAAAAGAATAACACTGAAAACAGGCCTAATGTTGTTTTCCACAAAGTAAATAAAAATTTTCCAGATCGGAGTGTCATATGTAGACTTTAAATACTATGCAAACCATTGTATTCTTTTATTTATTTACATTTTCTCCAGCATCCCAACTTTTTCTGGAAGCAGCTTAATCTCTGAGCCGCTTGGTCCCAAAATTGAAAAGCAAATTAAGAAGAGCCGTTTAAATTTCTTATTTTGTTTGCAAACATTGAATGTGTGACAGCTTGATTTTTTTTTTCCCCCCTCAATACCAAGTGTATCATCAACACTAAAAGATGCCACATGTTGTGCCAACTTGAACAGTAGCCATGATTTAATTGTGGAAAATCTGTTTCTTTTTTTTTTCTCTCCAAAGTTAAAGCTCTCAGAATCACAGTGTTTGTGCTGATACATGTTAGAGGAACATTATGCCTCATGATTCTTCTAATTAATGCGTTAAAAGCATTTGTTAAAATATTTAACAAATGCTAAAGGGAGTATCGTACGTCATACACTCTGACCTGTTTGCGTGACTTGGGGTCAGTGTATTGATGGCAGGCACTTTTGAAGCTTTTGTCCCTCTCTGCCATTCTTTTACAGTTTCCTTTCACTATTCCTCTATTATGTCAACCCAAAGCACAAATGTATCGTTGCATTTTCTGATTCAATGCGACAATAGACGCTGCCATTTTGCTTAGCCACCTAGCTGCACAGTAGCCATCTGATCGTCACAATGAGCATACTTTGCCATATCCGGGTCGGCACACAGCATGGGCCTTCAGAAAACACAAAACTAATGGCTGTGCAGTGTTAACACAATGGGACACTCGTATTTAGACCGAGTCTTTATGAAACACTTTGTAGCCACAGCAGGTAGAAAGAGAAAGGCCTCCTGTCCCCTTCCCTCTGTACAAACAGGAAGAGAGGGGCAGAATGAATGAAAGAGAAAGGGAGGGTGAAACTGAGAATAGGAAGCATAAAAGAAGTTCGGGGTCTGGTAAATGACAGCCCAGTCACAATGAAATCCCTTCTACTGCTACTCTTTCATACCTGATGTTTGTACGCAACCACACTTGACATGCACCATTTTCTTTTGCCCCAGTTCTTCCTGGCTTCTATACCGGCACTTCAGCTTAGATGCTTTGTTCTCGTTGTGCCCTTTATTATGTTGTTAGTTAAACAGGCCCAACTCTCTTTCTCCCTCCACCCAGGACGAGCGCGAGGCCAGGGAGATGGTGAAGAGGGAACAGGATGAAGCCTATCGCTTGTCCTTAGAGGCTGACAGAAAGAAGGTACAGTACGTCCAGAACAAAGAGGATTTGTTATTTTCTGACTTTGAAGTGTTTCCACGTTTACTGTGTATTTGATTTTTTTTCCCCTGCCAAGGCACTCTTTTTGAGGATTTTGAGAGTCTGAATTTGTTGCATGATGATATGCAAAAATATTTATGCCCCTTATCACGTTTTTTTCTTAATAAAATAATAAATTTGAATGTACTTTATTAGGATTATATATTATTATAGGATTATTATAGGATTATATATTATATACAGTTATTTTTAAAATGTGTAGTTAATAGACAATAACCCATTTTATTTTTAAATTTGATGTGGATTTGTATGTAAATCCATCTGGAAATTTTTTTGGGTTTTCAAAAGTTTTCTTCAGGCAATACCAGGGTGGACCAGCTTTTTACATCTTGAGACAGCAGTTTTTAGATTTAACTTATAAAACATTCTTCCACTACAGTATGCATCAGAATATACCAGACCAGAAATCAAAATGTTTTTTGATTAAAAAAGAAATATTACTCAGTTTTTTTTCCTTTTTTCTTGTTGAGAAGTTAAACAATAGGCACATTTACATGGATATAAGTAATGCCACCACTTTTCTTTAAGAGTACTTTTAGAATGACTTTCAGTGTTGGTTTTCTGAAACGCGGCACATTTTACATGTGGGCTGAAAAGTACTTTCTTCCAAATAATATGATCATTGTGTTGTTCGTGGCAAACTGCAAACAAGACTACTTACTGCTTTCTTTCAACAGCTTGCTTCTTGCCACTCTTCATATTTACTAATATGACCACATCTGAGGTCAGTTGTTTGCACGTCGAGGTATCAGAGTAAAGGAAGCTAAAAAAGCACATCCCATGCTTTTTCAATTAGTATTTGTTGAAATTTTGAAAAACCATGTATCATTTTTCCTTCGCGCCAATCTGTCACATCAGATCTCAATAAAACACATTGAAATCGGTAGAAATACTTTTGCAGAGCACTGCATTACTTCATGTGTAATTCGATTTGTGTATTCTGGATTAAGGACCTTGTGCATATTAAAGGGGACCAGGTGGTTCAGATCACTGATAAAACATGATTAATAATTAAACAAGGCAAAGTGACACAGTCTTGGGAGTCAGTATAGCAGCCACTTGTGTTTTGTTGACCCATTTAATGATTTTTTTTTTCATTCCCAGAGAGAAGCCCAGGAAAGAGAAGAAGCGGAACAAGTCCGTCTGGAACAGATGAGAAAAGAGCAGGAGGAGGAGAAGGAGGTGAGAACAGAGTCTTTCCACCTTATTTGTATGCGTTTCTGAGCGTGTGCTCTGATCGGTTCATTAGATTGTGGTTTCGGAGAACCCTGCCAGTCAATGGACCCTGTGTGGTGAGGTTTCACAGCCAGATATCTATTTCAAATGAAGGAAATATCCTAATTATATCCAGTGCTTGTTAATGTCACCTTCCATAAACACTGTCATTGTTCTGCATAACTGCTTTCTATTGGCAACGCAGACAACACCATATTCAAACCTAGTGGGACAAAAGACGGCAGCAGGTCGAGGAGACTGGCCGATGCACAAACAAATGCACAACCTAAGCAAACACGCATATTCACTTGAAAACAATTATTGTCTGTAAAATAGGGGCAAATACACACAGGCAGACACAATGCCATGCACACAGGAAAGTAATAATTGTCAGTAATGAAGGCAGCAATGTTGTTCAGTCCAGATTAATACAGTGTAGTCCTCACTGATTGTTGTTTACTCAGCAGCAGAAAACCCAAGGCAGGCAGAGGTATTGGGTGACCCGGCTCGCTCAGTTGATTCGTCACTTGAGTTAACAAATGACAACAAAAGAGCTCCTGACCGGGGCTTCTTAATTATATCACTGTAGTTTGCCAACAATGCACAGTGAAAACAGTACATAATACCACGAATGGTACACCTACTGTCCTTCGTGTAGTTCTGCCGAAATTAATTTTCTCCTCACCCAACTTCAGTGGTATTTACTGGCGCTGCTCAGCTGACAGACTATTAAATGGCTTTTTACTTTATCTAACCAGTAGACAAAGGGTTGTTTTTCTACATGTATTAATAAATCAACTCTACTTATGAGCTAGATGGTAAAAGTCTTTTTCAACCCACTAAGAAGTGTAGCATACATTCGATTACTTAAAACGCAGCATTAAATCACAATTTTAAAGACATAAAAACATCCATTTGGAATAAAGATGATCTGATTGGAGTTTTGTGATCAAAATCTCTCCAGTTTTGTAAACCTGCCAATACCAATTTTAGCTATTCATGATTTTTCTTTTAGAACAGTGCGCTGCAAAAACACTGTAAAACAGGGTTTGTTATTTTAAAACAGAACAGGACATTAACAATTAGCATAGTTAGCATAATTAACTGTAAACAATAGACTCTGTTTCTCTATGATTTTTGGTTTTTATATATTATATACAGGTTTAAAACTTTACTGCAACACATTCAGGATTCTGTGGTTGGATTTCATTCCCCGTATATGAGCAGCAACCTGAGTAGACAATAGATACAGTTTACTGGTTGTCATACCTTTTGCATATTTTTTTAAACTTCTCACTCATAGTGAGAGTTACAAACTTTGAGTCTTCTGTCAGCTACAACTTTCCTCCAAAGAGTGTTGTTATTGATACAACCTGTTAGTAACTGGATATTGTGTTCACTGATGGGAAAGTGACCTGGTTGGAGTTTATGATCAGCTGATAGTCAGTGTAACTGAAAATGAACCGGTTCTAATCACCACCACAAGTCCCATTTATAATTCAGAAGGATTTAATTCATAAATACAGGAGGAAATCTATTTAACAATGATAGATGATGTTACAACTTTAATGGCTTTTTTCATGTTCTGCTCAACTGAGAAATTAATCTGCTTTACGTTTTATTAAAAGACAAACCATCACCTTAGTAGACTTTACATATAAAATAAGTGTATGTGAGTAAATTGATATGGCGACATTTTAATTAAATGCCAAATTTATTCTAACCTTTAATCAATGTAAAGTTGCTTCCCCTATCAGAACAATTAATAGTGGCTACTCTGTTGAAATGTTTATATTTTTTTTCTTAAGCAGTAATTACTTTTGTTCTATAATACATCTGCATTGTGTCACCTGACTCTTGAGAATGAACGAGTGAGGAACAGCGTGTTCCACCCTTTTATAATTAGCAATTATATATTTTGTTAGTTTACAGTTTTCATTTGAGTCTTATGAGGCTCCGATCTGGCGTGCTGTGGGTTGGAGGAAGTGCAGACACAACAAAAAGCTCAAGCTGCCACCAGAGAGAGGGCAGTGCTAGAGGGAATGCTTTCTCTGTGATTTTGTGCCTTTGTGCAAAGAAAAGGGAGATGAAAGTAAGAGCCTCTGAATTATGGGCGGGGTTGTATGTGAGCTGGCATTATTATTTACCTCCTTCATGGGGTCTTAGCATACAGTTGTGTGGCTGTCAGGTGCTCCTCTTCCCCCGGCTCGTCATCTGTTTGCTCTCTGCGGTCAGCCGAGCGGAGCTGCTCACGCAGGTGAATAGACGGAGAGATGCTCCTGATTATTTGTGCCGGGCTTCCTGGGCCTGGCGATTGACCAAACGCGTGTACTGTCTTTTCTTGTAGGACGCTGTCTCCCTTGTGTGGGTGGATATGCTTCTCTGTGGTGCTCAGTCACTGCATTTAAATGTCCAAAATGCGCACTTCTGTCTGCTCTGTGTGTGTGTGTGTGTGTGTGTGTGTGAGTCTGTCCCCGGGGACCCCTTTAACTCAGTCAGCATCAGCTCGTGTACCTGGGGGAGCTGATGGCGGAGCGGCACGCGCCCTACCCTGCCCACCCAACACCAGAAGCTGCTAATGAGCTACTGTTGTACACTCTTATGAAATATAATTGCATTATGGTGTGTAAATAAAGCCGGGGCTTGTTGTCACAGCATATGCTCCCCGGCTGGCCAAACAGGAACAACAAGCGGGAGGCGGGTGAGGAGGAGGTGAGGGGTGAGGAGCAGAGAGAAGTGGGATGCTCAGGGGAGCAGCTGAAGCACGTTTTTCTGGAAACTCTGGAGAATTGATTAGCTTTGCTGTGAAAGATGACAGTTGATGTTTGTCTTTGTGCATTTTGATCCACACAGAGTCTGATGTAGAACATATTGCCACATTTATGTGTCTCTTAAAATATATTTAACTGTATCAAACAAAACTCAAAACTGTATTTTATGAAGAGATACTGAGCAACATCAGTCTCAGTTTAGTAGAACAAGAAGTCAGAGAATGAAGAAAGTTCACAGTTGGTGCTTTTTTATCATACTTATTTGAAACTTGGCAACCTTCAGAGCTACACAAGGCTTTGGGGAACAAGGTGAGACACAGGGCAGCTAATTTAATAATAATCTAAATACAACAGGGTTGATTAATTAATGTCAATCTACAGAGAATCAAACAGACGTTGGACTTTATTTTACATGTTTTGATGTTTAAACGGGGAAGGCATTGTAGGCTGAACATCAAAGTAACATAAGATATTCCTAACTTTATAAATGAGTCTCTGCTGACAAAGTTTCACTGACAAAATTTGCCTAAGAAATGAAACTTCACTACACAAATTACATTGAGTAGTGCTACTGTGCTGCTAAACACTACATATTAATTACTGTCAATCACATTTTGAAACGTAGAGATTTTATTTAAGTCATCATGGAGCAAATAGTTGAACAGCAAAGTAGAATCCCAGGATACGTTTTTGTTTTTTCAAATATTGTCCATTAAAGTTTATCATTATCCTGGTAATGAGTTATCACAAAGTTTGTATTATTCACCCGGTACATGATGAACAATACGTTATTTCCCGTCCATATTATTGTTTGAACAGGTTTTTCTTTTTTGCTTAATTTTTTTCACATATAGGTTTTCATAATAAGTGTCTTTTTACATGTCTAAAATGTGCAACACCTTAAATTAGACCAGCCAGTCGTCCCTCACATGCCTGAACTTTGTTTGATATACAAATGTAAATATAAATGCTTGTATGATTGTAAAACGCTAAAAAGGCTATCAGTTTGTATAAATTGTTTTAATAATTTAATTGTTTTAAGTCAAGATAATGCAATCTATGCTAAATTTGCTCTTAAGCTGTTAAAATTAAAATTTCTCAAAACAAATGCGATTGGCTTGTAAAAATGGGAAGCTGTAGTTGAATCCAACAAGTACCTGAATGCCAACTTGTCTGCTCTCCTTGAGCACCGTCAATAAAATCATGTAATTACAAATTATAATAATTCTGAATTAATTTTTTGTTTGTTTTTTTGTTGTTTTTTTTTCAGGCAATTCGTTTGTCGTTGGAGCAGACTTTACCGCCCGAGCCCGATGAGGAGTCAGTAGAACAAATCAGCAAACTGAGAATCCGCACGCCGAGCGGCGAGTTTCTGGAAAGGCGTTTCCTGGGCAGCTGTCGGCTCCAGGTCCTCTTTGACTTTGTGGCCTCCAAAGGATTTCCCTTCGAAGGATTCAAGATCCTCACCACCTTCCCTCGTAGAAATGTGAGCATTCTGCATATTTTCTTACCATTGTGAAATAACAGTGTGGAAACTGACACTCTTCCTCATCTTGGTACATTTACAAATTTAATTTGGAGATCATTCGCCACTATTTACTGAATGATTTTTTTTGTGTTAAGCAGTTTTAAATTGCAGGAAAGAAACAAAACAGAAAGAAACCCATTATATTTAATCGAGTTTATGTGTTTCACTTTTTAGTTTTTTTATTAACCGAAACCTCAACAAGATGGCCTTTCTATTCTCATATTGTTTTGAGATTTCACCTAAATTAACACAGCATTATCATTTGATCCTTGTATTATATCTGATTTAGCACATTCAGCTGCAGTTTGGCTTAAATAATGTCACATTTTTCTCCTGCTGACCATGCTTTTCTGCAGAACAGTTTGCCGATGTACCTGGCTAACGTTGGTGTAGTACAACTTGATGATGATTTAGTTTGGTAGCAGATTTTAATGTGTTTCTGCTTAATTGTCTTTAGACAAATCTTTAGAAAACATTCTCTTGTTTTGCAAACTTTGTGGGGAATGGGAGTCACGTTGTATAACTTTCATAGATCTAAACTTTATCTACAGCCTTAAATTTAACATGATGAAATGTGTAGAAACTGATGGCAGTACAACAACAAGAGAATTTTAAGTTTATTCAGGGATCCTGTTTCAAACGTTTAAAAATGTCTTTATCAGGACCCAAACTGGTTCAAAACATCCCTTCGGTACATTCATACGGTGAACATGTTTTTGCTTGTTGGAAACAGCTCAGATAAAATGCCTTAGTTATTTTGTATCCTGCAAAATAAATAAGGTCTAGGTGTTTTGGCTCATCATGAAGCCGCAGAGGGAATTTGGCATTAGCGCTAAGGCTAACTGAGGGAGTAGCATGTTAAGCTGTACATTAGACATTACCAATAGTGCAGAAACTCAAATGGTTTGTTAAATTTGATTGAAAACCGCTATTACAAAGATGTAAGTGCTTTAATCCTCCTTTATGTTGTCCACTAGAACAGAGCTACACAGCAGGTTTTGACATATGTTAAGTTATAACGATCATCTCTGCTGGAAAACTCTTCCGCTGTAATTGGCTGTTTCAGTTGGACACGAGATAAACCTCGGGCAAACAGCAGGGATTATGGTAAAGATAATCCGCTGTAATTTTCTGATGATTCAATTTTTCTATCTCTTTTTCTCTTTCTGCTTCCATCTTAGTCCTGCTGTTTTACGCCGTTGCAGTACTGCTGCACCGGTGCCTTCTTTTTCTTGTTTCTGAGCTATTAAAACGTTGAATCTGTCTCAGCGTCCTCCTGTGTCCATGCATTATTTAGTGAATATTAATTATTATCGGTCCATTGTCCCTGCAGTACAATTTCACAATGTTAGGATACAGTTGTCAGCACTAACAGTAGTAGTTTCCTTGGCTCTTCTGTTGATGCCTGGCAGCAGTCAGCTAGCTGCAACCAGTCATTAGAGGGCTTGGTCGCCACGCTCCGTGGTAGCGATCTAATGAGCGCTGCTCTAACTACCAGTTTAATTAGCCATGCTGCTAGATTTCCATTAATCAGGACAGGAGTGCATGTTGAGGGGTGGTAGTTTTTGCAAAGAGATGTGTGAGCGTAGGCTTGCCCAGGCAGAGCGCCATCGCCGTCTGCAGAGACCGTCAGGGCACAAACACCTAACACACACATTAACGCGCAGCTCACACTCCCGTTTCGTCGGCTTCGCACAATTCAACACATGCACAAATATTTTCAGGCGAACACATGCCCCGCTCACAACTTTGTCACTTAAAGGATTCACAGTTGTCTCTTTATAATCAAGAGTAAACATGTGTTTGAGACAGAGATAAAGATGTGCCTGCGTCGCAGATGAAATTCCAGCAAAAACAGGATGGCAGGATTAGAGGAGAGCGGGGGGTGGGAGAGGAGTCGGAAGAGAATGGTGATTGCAGAGCTGGTGAGGGAAGAGAACAGAAAGGACAAACGCTTGAACAAAGAAAAGATTTAATCAGAGAAACAGTCTGAAAGACAAAAGGATAGAGAAGACAAGTGGCGGCGATATTAAAAAGTAGAAAACGGGAGATAATTCCAGGAAACCGAAAGGCAAGCAGCCGAGTGTTAGTGCCAGTAGGAGGCTGCGAACACAGGCCCCCGTCTAATCCGGCAGCTCTGTGTTGTAATTAAATGAGAGGGAGCATAGAAAGCTCCCATCCCGTCCAGACGCTCTCACTGTTGCTCTGCCAGGCTCAGAGGATAGAGGATAGAGCACTATTGCATTTGTAAGACCGCACAACTGTTGAAACCTTCTTTAAGTTTTCCGTCGCTCTTTGTGCTGCTTCACTATTTCTGTCTTTTCAGCTCATTTAGCTTTGCAGAATCCAACTTTAGAAAATTAGTTGGAGCTGAATTATGATGGTGTTCTCCAGGATAAAAAGCTCACTTTAGTTTTGTTTATGTATATATCTAGTTGCAGACCTTGTTTCAGCTTGAATTTTAATGAGTTGAACGTTTAGAAATGTCTGATTTACGCTTCTGCAACCTTCCTTCTCCCTTAGTCAGTGTCTATTAGTCTCCACATTTTGGACTCAGTGTCTTCGTCAACATTTGGTATCAGAGGCTTATCTCTTCAGCACTACAGCAGGCCTTACACTGGCATCATTTGTACCAGGCTTAGCCGTGCTCAGGGAACTAACCCTTCCTCCATTTCTATGACTGTCAGCGGGTTTGACGAAGAGTGGGAAGGGGGGGGGGGGGGGTTGAACGGCTCAGTGTTTCAGTTTTCAGCTCTTCATTCAAGAATTTCCCCTCCTTTGATACTTCTCAACGAGAAAAAAAGGTCTTCTTCCTTCAGCATGTGGCAAAAATGTTTAGGCTGCCATTAAAATGGTTTGCAGTAGGCGCTTCCTGTGCGGACGCTCACACAAACCCAAACAATGTCAAACAAATGTATTGGGTTTTCTCAACATGATACTGTAATGCATGTCACCTCCTCGTAATACTCCATCCAGCGTTGGACTCCTATGTAAAACGAGAGATGGAAAAAAAATAAACGGTGACAAAGAAAGACGCTGTTGTCTGTGCTGAAATAGGTTTTACATCTGCTACAAAACCGCGTTTTGTTTTTCTTGTTATCTGAAGGTGTCCTGGGATGACATGTGGGAGGTTAAGCAGCCTTTACTTTTAATAGTTTGTTGTTTTTTGGGCGGGGGGGTTTCTAACAGTCTTTCCATCTTATATCAACACCAGCACTAGCATAATTCAGTGTTTCTTTTTCTGAACATAAAGACGGATTTTGGTCTTAAAATCGCTTTTCACTCAACATTTCGTTTTGTTTATTGTTGCTTTGCTGAAAGATTTTTGGCAGTTTAGCACACTGTTACTGTTATCAGAGGAATCTGCGATAGGAGGAAGTTTATTCTGGATTAGAAGCCAGTAGATGGCGTTTTGTAAAGATTTGTGGATTTTAGATTTAGAGACAGAGTTGGCCAGAGATGGGACAATTTTCCTCAAAAATCTGATTAACTGAAGTTTTTCTTCACCCTTTATTAAATACGTCAAAACTTAAGAGCTCCCACTGTTTTTGTTCTATAAATGCTTCCAGGACCATGGGAAACGTTTGGGTTCAATAAGTCATTTTAAAGTTCGGGACATATACTTTGATGGAGAAAAGAAGATTACCTACTTATTTATGTAATATTCAAAGTTAACACCTCTTTTAAAGAAACGGCAACACATTTTTTATGTGATATCGTTGTAAAGAAAAAAACAAAAACATCTGAATTGTTCAATATTCCAAATCAGTCGGTCATACCTCATTAAAAAAACCCAGAAGAAACCTTTGTAGGATTCTCTACCACTAAATTATAAATAGTCTATTTAAATCTAACACAAAGTCAGAGTTGAAAGCACAAACTTTATAGAGATTAAATGTTATGTAGCAGATGGTGTGGCTCATATTGCTCTCTGTTGTGAAGACTATGACATCTGAATGTGCTTATGCGACTTCCCAAATCACTTAATTTTATCGCAATATTTTGTGGTATTTATTGAGTTAATGACAAAAGTTGCAATGAAAAGGAGAAACAGGATTTTTTCTGGGGATCTCTTGGTGAACAGCAGCTAAATCAGGTGCATCACAGCTGAAGAGCATCAAAACTAAAACAGCAGAACAGATTCATCGTGTCTCCAGTGATTCTCTAAACTCTCTGTAAATCATCATTTACAGTAAAGAATGCAATGTTGCCCACATTTCCAACTAAAAAAGACCAGATTTGTGTGAAAATATATCTGAAAATGGCTGCCGTTTTAAAGACAAATTGTGCTAAGTTATTGGGGTTTGAATGAGTAGACATACAGTTTTTGCTTTGATTGTTCAGTTATATTTTTGAACAGAAACATTGCGAAGAAAAATCGCTTGTTCAGCGCAGGTTATTTTAAAATATCTTTAAACATTTGTAAAGAGAAAATTAAGCACTGAACTCTGCGTTTTTAGCGTTTATTGTTTTTTTCCTCATCCCTTTAAACTTCCCCCAAACTTAGCTTCTTAGAAACACTTCTTATTCACCTTTAAGTTGATTATTTAAGAACAAGCTGCCTTCTCCTCGCTCCTCTTTCTTTCTCTCCTCCTTTTTTCTAGTTTTTTTTCTTTAAATCTTCAGTCCTCCCCCAGTCGAGTCTTTTTCCTCCGTCCTTTGAAGTGCCGTACTCTTTTCTGTTCTGCTCTGTTCACGCCCCAGCACTACATGCTGTCAACGCTCCTGGCAGCAGATAATGATCTCCCACTGCTTTTGTAATTGGCCAAACAAACACTTGACAACACTAGTTTAAAACAGACAAGTTATTTGGTTTTAATTAACATAGCAGGGCCTGTAATGGCTTCATTAAAAATGCGTTATTTCAGCTGCACGTCTGATTGCGCTGGAAACGGACATCTTGAGGGCCCTGTGTTTATTTTGCCTTTCTTCTCTTTCACAGCGGAGCGTTGCTCGGTGTCGCCTCCTCTCTTATCGGCCTGCTTTATTCATTTCTTTCCAGTGACGTACAATCGTGCTGTTTATTTTAAAACTCACATTAATAGCTAATTATGCGGTTTTAACTGTGTTGAGACACCCTGTTCCTGTGACGGTAAATACACAGATTTTATTTATTTATTTTTTTTCTTCTTAAATAAGTGAGACAAGAGAGAGAAAATTAAAGATTGTGGAAAAGCCCCCATCTGTTTTCTTGTTTGGATCCAATTTTTAAGTGAGGCTTTGTAATGCAAGGTATCACATTTATCTCTCTTATTATCTCTTTAAAATTGATCTCAAGTTTAAAAACAAAAAGCTAATTTAGCTCTTATTCTTTTGATTTATGGGATTTTTCTCCCCGTTGTTAATTAGCTCCAGATGTTATTCTTCTAATTGTTAGATGAGAAGCTCAAAATTCAGAAATCATATTTTCAGCCCTCCTCTAATTCCACTTATTGATTTCACTGTCAGATTTAAAAGTCATATTGACTCGAGGTTAGATGTTATCTCTGTCCTGTTTTGTATGACTGCATGTGTTTATGAATGCATGCGTGGCTGCATAGGCAGGAGAAGAGAGAATATGGCTTAGGCAGAGCAGAGGAAAAACAACAGCTTTGTTTGTTGACAGATGCCTCCATGCTTATGGTCTGTTAATTGGATAACAATGTAAACAATCACCGATGGCGCCCGTCTCCTGTGTCAGTGTGGCATGTTGTTTCCCTGCTTCTCTTTTTCAGAGTCAGATGCTGCTCTCCCTCCCTGGTGCACTCTCAGGCACAAACCCTTTCCACCCAATTTTACTCTCAGAACACACGGGCACACACCCCAGTGTCGATTCTGCACACACACCTGCTCCACCACAAAGCCTCATTTACTCCTACCTGATGCTGTGGTGTCACAACAGCCTGTCGGGTTCATTAGCATGGCAGCCATTTGTGACGCGCCGCTCCTGAGGTGGGAAAAGGAACGCAGCAGTCCTGTTCGCCATTTTCCCTCCTCCCACCTTTGGAGGCTCACGCACACGCAGGCTTCTCTCCACAGCCCAGAACCCTGCTGGGGAGTCAAGAGTCTAAATGACACATTGAAATGAGGACGAGGCGATGAAAACACGATCCCAACTTCCACACGGAGTGACATTTTCAAACACCTGTGGGAGATGGAGAGTTTATCTCACGCTGATATATCCTCCCAACCTTCCCCGTTGTCTCTTGGCCTCTTTCTCTTTTCTCACCCTTTCACAGCCTAAAGTGGGTCAGCACTGTAGGAAAGGAGAGCATAAATGATAGGTGGCAAACTAATATAACAGTCGACTACATAAAAAAGAACATATATTTTTCTCCTGAATGTCAAATAATCAATTGAACATCTTAGTTAAATACATGCTATTAGATGTGTCGTTAACTTATTTTCTATAATTCATAATAGTGCTTAAAAATTAATTCATAATTGTGGAAAAAAGGGTTTATAAATGTAACTTATTACAAAAGTCCTTGTGTAATATCATGCACTTTAAAGCTAAAACTATATTTAGCTGGTGTTTAGTCTAAATTTTTGGTTAATCCTACATATCAAAAAACAAACTGCAGTTAATAAATGTTACACAGGTGAGCCCAAAATTATTCACACCCCCGGCAGATTTAGGTTTAAAGTAATTTTTTAATGGTACCAACATGTTTCTTCTCACTGTAAATAATATTTCCTAAGCGGTTCAGGTAGAATCCTGGCTTGAATCTGATAGAGATCAGATCAAAGATCACAATGACAAACGAGGAGAATATTTGTTTTTACGCATTTGGGGACTACTAACATTTATCAGCCGTTCATTCTAAATGTTTAACCCAGTCAATAAATTTGATCTATTTTATGATTTGAAAAGTTATGTTCAGTTCTCCGTAGTAAATTAGCAGATTTATAAGTAATATTTCCTCATTTACTTAGTTTTAAATAAATGCTTGGATCATACTGTTTGAATTCGTTTTAAAATTTTTACCATTATTTTTATTAAAGATTATAATAGAGTGATAACCACATACCATCCCAAGCCTTTTTAGACACATTTTTTAACCCAGAAATTCTCCCTAACTGTGACTGAGCCACAACTCTTAACATTAATAATAAAGATCTGTGTAATTAGCCTGTGGCCGGTGAGAATAAGTAGAGTTGTGGCTCAGTTCACGGTCACTGCTCATATTTCTCTGCCTACGAATGTCTGTGTGAAGACTGTGACTTTACTTGTTGGGGGTGTGACCTTTACGGCACTCGGCTTGCCCTCTGACCTTTCTACAGCAGGTACAGGGAGCCGGCTAATTATCCCGCTGCGAGGTTAGGAAAGGATTCCTAATCAGACGGAGCTGATGCAGCAGTGATCAGATAAGCCCCGGACACATCTCGGTGTCACACCACCTCGCCCGCTCGGCCCAGGTGTTAGATTGGCCCAATGTAACACTAAACCTCCAGTGATTAGCTCACATAAGCTAAGAGGCCCACAGGGGTGGCTGATGTCAGGGAGAGTCGGGTTGTCCTGTTTGGTAAAAAACAGCTCAGAGCCCCTTTATGTGAGCTAACCTGATCAGTGGCGCTGTGGGTGGTACAGCGTTATTCCTTTCTACAGAATTGCTTTTATGAGGAGCATTCAGCGCCGCTAAATGTTTCTCTCCTTTACACCATTAGCAATGCTTCTCTTTGACCTTTTCCACTGCTTAAATTAGTCCTTATTAGTCGTTTAAAAACACATTGGTTAATTCTCTCTCTCTCACTCGCCTCTCTTGGCCTGTAATCTTCATCAGTTTGTTCTGGATCGGAGCTCTTTTAAGAAAACAAACCAAAACGTTCTCTCAGGGTAACTGGAGTCTCACTGCTCACATTTCTGCTTAACGGTTTTTTTTGTTGTTTTTTTTTTTGCAAACATTATGTTAGAATAATACACACACACACATAAAACTACAGCTACACTGTTCTCCAGTATAAATCCCAGCAGATCTCTGACCAGTCAGTCACAGAAGGATTTAATGGCAGTGAATTGGCTGAAGCAGTTCTGACTTAATAAGGATAAATCTGAAGAGGCTTCTGATATGTTTTAGATATGGTGGGAAAACAGATTTGCAGTCAACATTTAGTTATGTTACAACTTCTAATTCCAATGTGTTTTGTTAGGATTTATATGTGGTGCCTATGAAAAAACAAGAGTTTTCACTTTTTCCCCCCCCCAATTAGAAATTATGAACATTTTGTTGTGCATTCATATTTAGCCAAGTCCTCTTCCGGTTTATCACATCTTAAGTAGGGGTGTGTGATTTGAACTTAGAATACAGATGGACTCCAATAATTGGTTTGAAGACTTCTGAGGTCAAGTGGTTGTACTAGATTGTATTTTGGGCTGTCAGAGTAGAGGAGGCTTGGTAAAAAAGTTTACTTCACTTCAAAGTTTGTGGGGGGTTTTTGCACAACTGTAACATCTTATTGTTGTGAGATAAAATGTGGGAATGTTCAGTTGGTATGAATAACTTTGCAAGCCTTTTGCAACTTTTATGTTCCAGCTTTGAGGGCAAACTGGTTTGGACTTGTTCTAGTTTAAAAAGTAAACACTCTAGGCACTGAGAGAGAGTATTATTCTGCACACACTCTAAAAAGTATATTTTGGGCTGTAGTTCATGTTAATCTCACTTAATTCTTTTGGTTTAGTGATGACAACTTACTTATTTATGTTGAATTATCTCAAAACTACAAATTTTTAACTTAAAGAAACTTTTTATATTGATTTTATTTTTATTTTTTAAAGTTTGATGCTGCGTTCATATTTTACATTTGACATCATGACTCGAGCTTCATCAGGACAGATCCTGTACCAAGCAGGTTCTGTAGTGGCGCAGCGTTAGCGCGCAACCCACATACGGACGCCTTAGTCCTCGACACGGCTGTCGCAGGTTCTCTTCCCGGCCTGATATCCGTTGCCTCATGGTACTCTCTTTTTCGTTACCCACTTCCCTGTCTAATTATTCTCAAATAAAGGTCGAGCAAAAAAAACTTTTTAATAAAAAGATCCTTTATTAGTTTACTTGTTTATTTGAAGCAAACTAAATGATTTGAGTAATACTGACCTAAATTTGTCAAGTTAAACCAACTTAATAAATTATGTTGGATAAACTTAACTGAATTACTTGTTACCATGTGAAGCAATTCAATTAAGATGGTTCAACTATTATTTTTTCAGTGTAGGTGAGTATATTTATATTTAAAATGCATTGTAAGTGTAGTACATTCATTTTGTACTTTTATTTACATTTGCAAGAATTGTGTTTGGCAACACTTTATTTGAAGGAGTGTGAATAAGACTGATATGACACTGTCATAAACATGACATAACATCTGTTATGAACATGAAGGAGTTTTTATGAAAGTCTATGGCTGTTGTCATAAAGTGTCACTCGGTAAATAATTACACTTTTAATGCAAAGTTGGTTTAAAAGTTGCATTAAAAGACCATTAAAAGTGCCAACTTTGCATTAAAGTGTCATTATTTACCAAACAATGCAAATTTTGCACTTTTAATGGACTTTTAACGCTACTTTTAAACCAACTTTGCATTAAAAGTGTCATTATTTACCGAATGACACTTCATGACAACATTCATAAAGACTTCCTCGTGTTCAGAACCACTTCTTTGTTATATTTATGACAGTGTCATGTCAGTCTTATGAACAACCCCTTCAAATAAAGTGTTACCTTGTGTTTTAATTGTGTTGAAGTAATGTTGCTTATTTTGACCAGTATTGAAATGAACCACTGGCTTGTTCCAGGACTTTTAATCTGAGACGGCCCAATGTTCCCCACACCTGTTTCTCCTCAGATCACCCAGTTGGATCCCGGGTCAACTCTGCTGGAGGCCAAGTTGTTTCCTCAGGAGACGCTCTTCCTGGAGGCTAAGGAATAGGAGCGGACCCTCTGAATGCTGAGAGAACCCGCTCACTGACTAATGAACTGGCTGGACGCACACTAGTCGCAGAGCGTGGCCCCCTCCTCCTCACAGTCTGGGCTGACCATTCAAACACACATATGCTACCATCTCTCAGACTACCATACACTGGCATGCACATCCAGTGACACACACACGCCCACACACACACGCAAACACACACGTTCAAATAAGCTGTTCTGCCCACGGCCTGTTTTGTGGTACATGGAAGTCTGGTGTTGCACAGAGAAGAAAGGACAATGTCACAAGCACACAGCCAAATTTTCACCTTCCCCGAATCTCTGTCCATCTTCCTCAATTGTTCACACACCTGACAACTTCACAACTCCAAACTGCTGTGTCATGGTTCTCTCTCACAACACAAAGAACAATAACAGTGCTGAGAGACTAAGTAGACAAATCTTTGTCACAGAAAAAAAAGAGAATAAATAAAAATTAAGGACTTCTTCCCCTGTTTCCTCATTTGACACACCAAGGCCGCTTTTTTTTTTTTAGGTTTTTGTGTTTGAAATACAACTGAAATGCTAAGATTGTAATAAAATGAATATCACAACTAAATGTTGCCCTCTGAAGGTTGGGGTGCCTCATCTCCACCTGTATTTTACCCCATTAGCCTAACTCCATGTTTTGGCCTCTGCAGGGACGGGACTCGATGTCTCTCTCTGCTTCCTCGGGTTTTAACAGGCACTGCTCCACACGCCAGGTTGATTCAGTTTTCTTTTTTTTCTCCTTAGTTTTAATTTTTTCTGACATTTTTCAGTTTGATGCTGTATTAGTTTTAGTTTGATATACATTATATAAAATCTATGAATACAAACACCCGTTTGTCCTGCCCAGAAATCTGTTTAAACTTGTCAGACACACACCCACCTATCATTTTACTTACTTAACTTTTTCAGGAAGACATTCATATATTTATCCTGATAATTCAAGTGGGAATGAGGGATGTTTTGTACACCTGTGATAGACATGAATGTCATTAATTTAGTCTTTTCATTATCTTTTGAGCCGTTTTGCTTTCAGACACAACTTCAACTTCTTTAAGACAATAATTGGGCTCACAAATAGAATTGATGGTTTATTTTCTCGAATGCACATAATATACATACTGTAGATGTTCTAATAAATGCATTGTTAGGGCACCAAAACAAAAATGGTCACACACTGTAATATTGCCTTTCACTTTGATTATAGCACACATTTACTGTGGCATAATCCCAAAGTTGTTGACTTAAAAGTTTTAAGTAGAAAACAAACCAATTAAATAAATACACAAACTCTCACATTTCCACAAAAACTCAGAATTATGCCGTTTGTGAAAAGAGAATGAACAACCTAAAATTTAACCAAATATTACTGGATATATTTGAGGCTGAATGTCTGCTTTTACCCCTGTGGATTACAGAAACTTAATCGCAAATTCAAACTAGTGTACTCAGTTTTTTGTTGAAAAGCTACTTGCGTCAATTCACCCTGGAAAAAACCCAAAATATCTTCAACGCATAAAAAAGCAAACGAACGGCATTCGAGTCGTGGAGGACTTCAAAATTCACCTGGAATAGTAACAAGGTTCACATTCCCAGGAACGTTTTAGTTTCTATAAGATGACACAACTTCCTGGATATTTTTTTATGTTGATCTTGTTAATGTTGATGATAGTTATCTGGGTCAGAGAACCATCATGCCAACTCTTTCTGGAAAGAGTAAACTTGTAATCATAGTCATTCGTATTTTTTACAATTATTTTCCTGCTTTAGTTTGCGCCAAAGTTTGAATATGCAAGACCACAACTACATGCAGACCTTTTGTTTACCTCTCTTAACAAATGTTTTAATATCCTCACTCTCACGCCACCTGCTAATATCAGCCACTACGCTTGATGCCTCCAGCGAGCAGAGATCACTGAGGCTTAGCCCTCCATCTGCAGCAGGGCTCCTCTGTCAGCTGAAGGCAAAGTTGGAGAAAGACGGGTCCAAAACTTCCTTGTAGAAAATGTAGCTCCTTCATTTAATAAATCCCCTCATCTGTAATATACTCTCACGTCTTAAATGAGGTCAAGTCATGTCCACTTTATAAATTATATAGCTCATTTTCTTCTCAAGTGTACTTGGGAGTGAAAAATTATGTTAAACATGATCAGCGAGATGGACAAGATATAACTTTTTGATTTTATTCTGACACAATCTAGGGATATTTATGATTTTTAAAAAAATAAAAACTCTTGTTAGTTAGCTTTTTTATTCTTTTATGCTGACTGTCAGTTCAAGATGGTTTTCCACCAACCTTCTCACTGTAATAAACATTTTGGCACTTTCAGTAACATCTCAGAGGAAAAGTGTAAATGGTGTTGAAGATAGGGGAAAACTGATGAGCCACTTTCTTTTATGTAAATCTTGTTCTTGCTATTTCTTAAATTATTTCTTTAAACTTCTAAAAAAAATTAATAAATCAGAACGAGATTTTAATTTAAATTGGCAATAAATATTTGGCCATTTGTACCTCCCTTTCGTATCCATTCGGCAACATTTCATGCCTATAAACAAGCCATTTTTTTCTCTTTTATTTACCCATATCATTTCTTGAAAATATAATTTAGTAGTAAATTTTTCTAAAGATTTTATATAACACCCTGTTTCAACCGATTATGTGTCTGATCATGCTTTGGGTCAACTGATAATTACACAAATTACAGATTATGATCAAATCTGAGCAACCTCCTAGTGATATGTATTTATAGTAATAGTAACACAACCACATTTTGTCGCTGTAGATTGTGTATAGATTGTAAAAACAAACAAGAAAAACCTTCAAATCATCATCTGTCAAAGCAGGTGTGACCAGAACTTTAGTCTCCACACTGATGCTGCAGTTTTCTGCTTTTTCTTCTAAATAAGTTCAGTAGCTTCATGCAGAAAATGGCTGAGTTAAATAATGCATTCCATTGTTACCCAATGTTTTTACTGTGTAATCTAATACACACTCCGAGCTCTGCATTTATTAATTTTTATGCATCAGTGCACCAATGAATGTCAGTCTAACTTCTAATGAGAGATCTGGTGACTTTTCCTCACTTCAAGCTGCTGTCTTGTAGCTCTAATGTTTTTTCAGAGCTATTTAATATCATTTGTAAGGTTGTTCAGTTATTAGTGCATTAGTCAGTTTCTGTGTGGCTGTCGCTTCTCACGCAAAGAATGAGTCGATCTAATGCGCTCAGTCAGCCTCACTTCCTCGGGTTCAGTCAGACAACTTGTTGCCTTCAGGCCCAATTAATACACTGGGGTATAAATCCTGATGATGCACAAGAAAAAAAAAGTTTGTTCACCTTTGCCAGAATCCATAGTTAATAAAATGGGAACTGGTTTTCAAAAGTTGTATAGGGTTGCTACTTTTTTCAATTTATACTTAAAGGAAAGCAGTTGCAGTGAATCTCAGCTGATTTATCATTTGAACACTCAGATGATCAAGATTAGTTTCTTTTATCAATCATTTCCTACCAATAGACTTCTGTTCTGTGTGATTGTTGGACTGTCTTCCCTTTTCTACATGTTTGCTTGTTGAAAGCTGTGTGGGGTTTTAAATGCTTCTGTCATCACTTTTAAACTTTTTGTTTCGAAGCTGTAACTTTGGTAAGTTTCCGCTTTGTGTGATGATTCTTTACATAATATAGTTATCTAAATGTTGAGTTAGTAGCAGGTGAAATCTGAGAAACATTTTGCAAACCATTGTGATGTGGAAGGACATTTCAACGGCATATTACTGCAGGAGCATATTTTACTGGTTTTGATCACAAAGGTGCATTAGAAAGTTAAAGTGGGTTCAATTACTGCTGAAACCATTAGCATCATTGGGTCTCTTGGGACCCAAAACATCTGACAGGACTTGATCATCTACAAATTGTCCATCATGTCCTCAGATTTGGACACACCTAACACTTGTTAAGACACCAGCATGGACAGCGAGATGGGAAATAGTCTTGAATAGTCTGACAGCAGCTCCACACAGAGTGAATCCAGTTAATGTTTTACAACTTCGTGTTGAACATAGAAAGCGCTACTCTGTCGGTCTTCTGCATGATCACACGGTGTAAAGAGATTTTAGATAAAACTCACAATTTTGCAAAGTTGCAGTTGAAAAGGTAATGTCGCTAAATGGTATTTGAGTGATTCAGGGTTTTTTGCAGCGTTGTGCTGTGGCTGCAGAGACACGCGCGGCTAGGGGCGAAGGCGAGGTCAGAACGGGCTGAGGAGTTCAGTGAGCGTGAAGCTGAATGTGGTTATGAAAGAGGCAGACAGGTGCATGTCTGCGCCTCTGTCAGAGTGCGTCGTCCTCAGGGAGCGGCACGCATAGTGCCGCTCCTCTCAACTGTGAGATTACAGTTTCATGCAGCTCTCTGGATGAATGTGCACAAGCATGTTTGCACATTTCGCTTTCGAACGATGATGGTGATGCAGTCGGATA
This sequence comes from Xiphophorus hellerii, assembly GCF_003331165.1. NCBI lineage: Eukaryota > Metazoa > Chordata > Actinopteri > Cyprinodontiformes > Poeciliidae > Xiphophorus > Xiphophorus hellerii. The sequence continues at coordinate 15,059,831 of NC_045680.1, forward strand.
AGCCCATGAAACATAATGATATTCCTCTCTTATACCTGACAAAACTTGTCGTGATATATTTCTGTACCGCTGGTAGAAGTCATCAGGTTTATGTTGACGTTTATACAAAACAAGTTGGTCTATACATTAATGCAAAACAGAGATTTGATTCTCAAATTACAGGCTTCAGGTCTGCTTATGTGGGAAAGATGCTAGTTAATTTAGATCCATTTAGCTGTTGTCTTTTGCTCATCAGTCATGAATGGAGACCCTGATGCAGACCCACAACTTCCAAAATATTTATAATCCTTCCCCCTTTTTCTCATTTTTTGAATGAGATCCTAAGGTACTCCCAGGCCAGAAAGGAAATTATTCATAACCCAGCGAGAAACTTCAATGTGTTTGTCAAGTTTTTACATGACTGACCAACACAAATCATTGCATAATTGTGGAAAGAAAACTATTCATAATTTCCACAGTTTATTACCAATAAAATAAAAAATGCATTTATATTTAGCCCATTTTGCTCTGTCACTCCTAATATCTACTACCTGGCAGGGACACAGATAGAACGGCACCACTTTAGATTTGCAGTTTTATCTATTCCCTGTAGTCTTACATGTCAATGAACAGCATGCCACGATTTGAAATAAAAAACAGGGAAAGAGATTATTTTATAACCTGCTGTAAGGTATTGGCTCAATGAGCTGAATCTAAACATTTGCCACACTTTTCAGAACTTTTGCTGAATAAAAGTGTAAAACCCAAATGTAATTTTCAACACCCTTCAAGTGATGCACTAGTTTGCGCTACACACAGAATCCCAGTAAGATACTTTGAAGTTCGCAGTTGTAACAAAAGTAGAACTTTAAGGATTATGAATACTTTTGCTCAGCTCTGAGTTTTCCCTCTGGTGTCCTGGGAACGCCTTGAATGAGCTGGTGTGCTTGGGATGCCTGGGCTTCCATGTTGAACATGTTGTGACCAAAAACCTGTTTTCATATAAATCTAAAATGATATTTAAGGAAATAATGTTTCACTTTTAAATCTTCAAGATTCATTGTTCAATTTCAGCTTGCACAAATGGTTTGTCTTTCAAAACCAAGAAACACACAAAAAAACTGTACAGCACCAACTTTCACATTTCAGAGGATTTGAGCACATTATGTTGACAAACACGAGGCATTTTCTTTTAAAGTGTGCTCTGGCTTTAGATGGATGTCTCAATCAGTGCCTGCCTAAACTGATCGCCGTGGACGAGGGTCAGGAGAAAGCGTGATAATGAGCTCACTCTGCCGGCTACCCCAGCTGCAGATCCATGATGGCAACATCGGGTTGCTGTCTTGCCTCTGTGACGACAAAAGCGGAAAGCGTCGATGATGTTTAACCAGCCCCGCCGGGGTCAAGAATGCAGCCCACTGGCGACGAAACAAAATTCCCCGAGTGCTCTCCCCTCCTTCCTTTTGAAGTGAGACCCTCTGAAATCTCAGAGGCCGGCCGATCCTTGAATCGACGGATCCTTGCCTGAATCCCAGACCGGCCTAACCTGGAGGGTCAGCCCCAAGTTTACTTTCTCAGAGACGCGGGCCCCGCTCAAAGAAACAGAATCTATGCAGCTTAAACTGTTGTGCAGACACAAAAGGAGGGTCATCTCGACCCCTCCGTCTCCTTCTCTTCACAGCTCTGTTTGTCAGCGACACAATGGACATGAAGAGACTTTGATTTTTATCCTGGAAGGAAAAACAGAGGACATTTTATTCAGCCATGTCACAAATCTGATTAGGTTTGGCTTTTAAATGGCTCTAAATTCTTTAAAAGCTTAAATGTGTGGGACTGGATCTTGTTTTCACATTTGAAGAGAGACGTTTTTGTGTTCCAAGCTAAATTAATATAATTCAGTACATAAAATGAGAAATTATAGCATCCTAATTAAATTAAATACCATACAGGCAACAAGTAATGATTGCTGAAAGTGGTTTATTTTCTCTGTTGGTTCTTGGATTAGTGAGATATTAGCATAATGTTTTAGTAGCTTCAAATATTGGTCCAGATTTGCTGTCAAACTCTTTATTGCCCCTAATATTTTAAGACTCACTGCCATCATTTATCATATAAATAGTAAAATATAAGTATTATCAAAAGATGTTGGACGCCATGTATAAATAATGAAACTTTATAGTTTTGTTTCAGCTTTAGGTCTCATGATTACTAGAAGTGGCATTTTGAAAGAACAGTTTGGATATGGTTTTCATCTCTGTTGGAAAAACTCAGTAATTTCCAGCTAAAGTAAGCCAATAATTATTTCCATTTCGGACAATAAAGAATCAATATGACCATTTCTCACTTTAATGCAATTTGTGCCACAGTTTGTGAGAAGACATTGGTCAAAGTATAATGGATTGGTTATTCTCATACTGACGACAAGGCCAGCACTTTTTTTAGCGGAACAATATGTAACCTTTTTTCATTAAACTTGAGTAGAAAAGTTAATGTGTTGCAGAAATTCGTCCGACATGTTTCTGTGCAGTAGAGTTTAGTGATTTTGTCGTATTAAATATTAGGGTGATGGCAAGGAGGCCTTCCAACTTCAAAGACAAAACAAATCATATAAATAGCAGTAAAAACGTGGCTTCTTTTACTAGTTCGTGGGAAGGAATTGCATTATTTTCCATATGCTTTAAAAAATGAAGTAAAATTAGTTAAATTGCTTTTATCAAAACTTCTTCTACTTTTAAATTGTTTTTATTATTTTTTGAGAGATTTCTATCAGAAACAAATATCTTGGTTGAATAAAATTAACTTGTAATACAAAATTTGGCTGAGGTATAAAGAATTTGTGTATACAAATTTAAGATCAAATTTAAATAATACCAGAGCAAAATGTAAGATAATCATATAAAACAATAGCCTACAGTTGTGTTTTTTATGTAAATAACGGTTTAAGGATAGTTAAACCTTTTGTTTCTCTCAGTCCTGTGAGTCATTTGGTTTCATTTCACTGAACCATTAATGCAGCTCGCCCTGATCTGGACAAAGTACCAGCTACAACTAAATTACCACTTTCTGTAATCTTTGAATAATAAATCTCCTTCAGGGTTAGCAGCAAGTCTGTTTAATGAAACGGATTGAACAGCTGCAAAGGTCTGACAACTTTAGTCAAATGTTTAGATGTCTTAGTACTCTTCTTTAATAGCAAAACCTTTAACTTAACGATGGGAAGCTTTTTTGTGTCATTTTCACTTTTTATGGTTAGTAATGCTACATGTCTTATTGAAAGGGAAACTTGTAGAGATTCAACATGTTTCCTCCCACAGCATCAGGTCCACCAGGTTGTCTGTGGGCTGAAACATCTCAAGATCCTGCATCCACCTGCTGATGCATTAAAAAAAAAAAACTATCGAAAAAGACTCGTTTAAGCTTTGATGGAGAATAAAAGTACATTTTTTTGTTAGGCGGAGGATTGCTTAAAAATGTTCCTGAGTTTTTAATTCCATCCTATGTAAAATACAAAATTACAGCCAGTTGAGACATCAGTCTTTTTTTTATTTATGCAATTTAATGCGATCATGCAAAAGGTCCAATGATAAACCAATAAAAATGGTCACACATTCCATATTTGATTTGGTGACATTTTCGTTAATATTTTTGAGTTGAAGTTGAGTACCATTTAATAACTGCAGGAAATTTAAATAGATTTTATGAATCTCAGCTATTTTTAAAGTGTTCTTGCTCAACTAAGTTAAAATTTATCTAAAATAAATCAATTCTACGGTATCAGATTGCAGGCTTTCCCTATGTTTAAAGTAAAAAATGTGGGTTGTGCTGGTTTTGTTCCTGTAGCCAGCAGGATGCTGCCAGAAACGGTATACTGATGTGTATTGGTTACTTTTTTCATTAATGCAATTTAACTATTTTTTCTTCTTCTTCTTTTTAAAGAGCTCAAAATACATTCAAAAGCTGAACTGAAATAAACAGAAGGAAACATGATGGAAATCTTTTGCCACCTGCTAAACTGAAACAGGAATTTTAAGTGCGACTTCCACATTTGTACATGTATAATCAAAATTCATCAAATGTTTTAAACTTTTATAACGCATTTTAAAGGATTGTTGTGTAACAGAAGGCCAGTCCACCGGTTTATTTCCCCTTTCATTCAGATTTTTCTTCCAGACATCCAGCCTTTCTTGAAATCCGGCAACGTTCCACAACATTTCGTCGAAACCTTAACAAGTTTTGAGTTTTCAGGAAACTTTGAGTCCCTATAAATGTGTCCAACTTTATAACTGGACACAATGAAAGTTAGAATAATGATTGACTGAGCAAATACCTTCAATTAAGCTCGGATTTATGACCAAATAAAGTATCTCTCGGACTAACTAATAATCAACTAACAAACTAATAATTCAAATTTGAATTACTTTAATATTTAAAAACTAATTTTGGAGGTGTTTAGCCTAATTAACTGCTGCACAACCGAGGGGACACTGGTCTCCTCTCAACTGTTATTAATGCGCTAATGGAGACCGGAATTAATAATTAAGCGTTTAATAATAGCGTCTAACTTATTGTTGCGTCGCCTTTAATCTCTCAGGGCTGCATCCTTTTATTTATATCCATGTTCAGGTCCGTCTCCTTCAGCGCACCGCTGAGGCCCTAGAATAAAAAAAGGTGGTATTCGGATTATCAGCCGCATGGGATAAAGCAATAAATGGGCCGGTGGGGTCCTGAATGGGTGCAGCGGCGTGAAGGGGAGTAATTACAGCTTCATATTAATTGTGTTTTTTTTCTCCCCTTCTCTCTCTCTCCGGACACACGCACACACACACGCACACACCGGTGACATCTAGGAAAGCCCTGTCTTTGTGCCGAACACTTCAAGTTTCAAAAACAAGGCCAATTGAAGCGGCGCGGCTCAAAGCCGGCACCATTGTCGGAGAACACATTGAGTTTTGATTGGGGACAATGGTGTTTCTCAAATTTCGAGCGAAGAGAAAGCCATACTCCATCTGTGATCTCAATGAGCGCCTATTCATGGGCTTCCTTCTTTTCTGCGCCATTCGGCAGCGGAGAAAAGGAGGCAGATGTGGAGGGATAGAGCAGGGGAGAGTGCATTTTAATTGGCTGCAGTATGTAGCTCGCGCTCTCTCCCTCTCTCTCTCTCTCACACACACACACACACGCCCACACCCACACCCACACACACACACACACTGGAGTTATATGCCACTATAGTCTGTGCAGAATGGGAAGCGAGGGAGCCCAATAATCTCGCCGTGTTGATGAATACTTGTAGCCCATTCATTAAACAAAGATAATCCCTGCCAACCTACCTCGGGGGCAGAAAAACGTATTTTGTATTTGTGTGTGAGTGTGAGCAGAAAGTGGGGGGAGGAGGAGACGGAGAGGGAGAGAAGGGGGGGTGCCGGAGTGCTGCTGGCCAAGAGCTTTGGCAGAGAGAGACCCTTCAAATCTTTGAAATATTCATACGCCTCTCTGGGGTTATCCCCCGTTTATAAATAAGTGTTATTCTAGCGGCTGAAGAGCGACGCTTGAGGGACCTCTGTCTGCCTCTTCAGCTCAAGTGCCTCCTCGTCTCATGGCCTCACAGCCCAGCAGTCACAAGGACGAAGCTAAGGCCTAAACACACTATAATATATATATATATATATATATATATATATATATATATATATATATATATATATATATATATATATATACGCGACTTTGAGTTAGAATAAATAATATTGCAAAATTTTTACCATTTTAATTGAAGGATTATTATCTGATTTGATCCAAATGAATGTTTAGACCAGGGACGTCACCAAGATTAAGAGGCCAAGGTGGCTTAGCCCTAAGGTTGGAAGCCATATGGCCAGAAATGTCATCCTATATAAATAGGACTTATTTTGTAAACTATTTACTGCTAATCAACTGGCAAGACACAAAATAAAATGAGTTTCATTCGATCAGAAAGTTTGTGAGATATTAATTTCTCAGTGTATCAACTTTAAAAATGTTTTTGTGTTTCCGTTTTAATGAAAGTGAGACATTTAAATTCCCAATAGTTAGTGGAACAAAAATCCTTATTGGCACCACAGGAATCAGTCTCTCCTTATAATTTCCGATAACTTTTCTAACATGTTTCCACTGGTGAATTTTTTTTTTTAGCTTTGATGCTCCAAATGTTTGAGGTTGGAAATCCTCCTCACTATCACCCTAATCGTTTGCTCGCTCCACAGCCGATTAAATAGAAAACCCTGACTGAGCCGTTCCGATACAATAATATTACTTCCAGTCAGAAGAAACATATTGATAAACTTTAAAGATTACTTGTAACTTAAATCTGCCAACGCATGAATAATTTGGGGCTTTCTTGATTAGAATATTAGAAAAGAAGAGTAGGTGAAAACTATCTGAGGCAATACTGTTAAATGCTCTAAATTGCCTAAATTAGCTGTTTTTGTAATCTGTTGCTTTGGCCCAATCGAACTCCAGACCCCAAACTGATCGAAATGCTGCATTGGGACCTTACCAGATATATTTAGAGATAAATATCTGCAAGCTTAACCCAAGATAATAATAAACTCAAAAATGATTAAATGCATAAAATAACCAACTGATAAATATTGCTGCTAAATGAGGACCCCAGCTGTTGGAACGTAAGATGCACTTCTGACTTTATCTTTGTTTCATAAATAATGGCAGTGCCTGAACAGTTTGTTTTACTGTGTTCAAAGACTTAAGATGATTTACTTTCTTTTTCCCATAAATGTATGTTTTCATAATATTACATATCCCTATGCTGGTCAACATTTAGGCAGCATAGAAATACAATACAGTACAGTTAGTCCATATTTTATGATCTTCACCCAATGAATACTGAAATTCACAAACTATAGAGAAGTAGAAAGAGCACAAGAATGACCATTTTAACATGAAAATAAACTTTTGTGTTCTTTATTTAAATTCATAGTCTTGCTTCCTTATGTAAACTGCATGTGTGCATTAGTTAGAGACATTGAAGTAATATCCATCTATATTATTTTAGGGTACTAGCAGATCATCTTAGTGGCACTTTACTCTAGAAGGTAAGATACAAACTTTCAGGTTTGTGCTGAATATGAATGTATCTCCTAACAGCTTCTGGGGGCTGAGCTGCCCCTGTTTGGCTTTGACTGATGCCAGGCTTTTTTAGCTTGTTTTTTTTTTTTTTTTAAATGAAGAACAAATTAATTTATTAATCAATGACTTCCCAAATCGATAAATTTGCCCAAGAATGTGTTCTCTTCAATTCAGTTTATGAGAAAATATGCAACAGACTGTCTACTGTAGAGTTACAGCGAACTGAGTGACGCCACTGCACTTATTTTATAGGCGTTTGAATGTTTCAGTCTCTTTTCTAAAACAGAACATGAAATACATAATTATCCTTTTTCATTGTAAATAGGGATATTGTTCTTCATGTAATGCAGTGGAGGCACTTTTAGACAGATTCCACGTAACACATTCATTATAAAAGATAATTCTGTTAAATTTTGTTTTGCACTGTAGTGTTATGTTTAGCTGCTATAAGGGTAAATCTGTGGTTGAAGCGCTGCCTGCCTGCCTGCCTGCCTTCTCCCCTGGGTCTGCCTTATTTGAAGGAATGCATTTATCCTGATCCATTTCCCCGGCGCAGTGGAGCTGGTGTGAAGTGGCAGGTTAACAGCCTCTTGTCTCTGAGCCCGGGGCCTGCACTCGGTGTGCCCGTCAAGCGTGTAAATACTTGAGTGAACCCCCGCCCCTCTCCTCCTCCTCCTCCTCCTCTTCCTCCTCGCCGCTGCTCCCCTCCTCCTTGTCCGTTTTCTTTTCTCCGCAGGCCCTTGTCTAACTGCTACTCTAACCTCTGCCTCCACGGGACAGAGGCGGCTGCAGCGGCGGGGCGACACGGGAGGGGATCCGGGCCCCGCCGAGCCGCAGGCGGGGCGGCGGCGGTGGAAGAGGCCGCTAAAGAAGAAGGGGAGAAAAGCTCCACCGGGGTGCGTGGGTAGCGGAAACATGCTGCTACATATGCTGAGTCAAGCACGGCCTTTGTTGTGATCCTAAAGGGTGTTAAAACTCCACTCATCTGTGTAGCCTTCCTGAAAGAAATGAAAGCATTGCATGTTGTTTTTTTTTTAATGCATATGGTGCCTAATGAAGTGGGTAAAAGAATGTTGGATTTTCTAAATGCCCACAGTCACTTTTTATTGCATAGGGGGCATTTTTAATTGGAGCAGGAGGAATAGGAAGCTTAAACCTCATCATAATGCCTATTTCTCAGACATGAAATTTCCGTTGCCGGACCAACTCTGTTAAACCAAAGCTGAATTAATATTCACCCATTAACCCTCACTTTTAATCACCGACCCTTTGTTTCTGAGGAACCGGGCCTTCCTGTTGTTTCAGTGCAGTAAGTGGAGGGCTAAGGGCCAGGACTCTTTAGCTCTTTGTTTTTAAAACCATTGTTTTAAAAACAACGTATGTGACGTTTTTTCAATTAACGTTTTTAACACCAGTATACTCAACCAGCATTAAAAGCAGCAGAAATATTTTTTTTAGCATCACAGTAGTGACTGGATGTGATGTGGGCTCTCTGCCCAGGGCGGCATAGTCTTGGGAGCAGCCCAGTAAAGTTTTCTACAGCTTATTTTTATGTCCCAGTGCAATCAACTTCCTAGAGTTTCTGGCACAGCAAGAAAATGTTACTATTGACCAGCTGCTGGCTTAAGTTCTCATAAATTTTTTATTTTAATTTTATTATTATTATTTATTTTTTGTGTGAATTGAGACTGTATTTCATTGTCCAAAGTTCAAAATCAGAGGTCTGGAACTCCAGGCCTCAAGTGCAAATGTCCTGCAACCTTTGGAAGCTTCCCTGCTCCAATGGGCCTGAATCAAAATGCTGAACGACCTCTTTGGCACCACGTTTTGGTCATTAACCATTAATTTGATTCAAGTGTGCTCAAAAAAATGTTCATTTATCCCAAAAAGAAAATTAAATTGTTAATGTGTTGAAGCAGAGATACAGCCAAAAGTTGCTGTCCTGCGGCACTTCAGGACTAAAGCTGCAGACCCTCGTTCTATATCTAAAATGTTAAATCAAACTTGACCTGGGTTATTTATTGTTGTACTGAGGTTAATAGGAACACAGTTTAATATTTATTAACATTTTTGTAAAGTCACAGACACACACAAAACATTTTCACTGCTTTTTGGTGCAGGAAAAAACCTCAAATTTATGTGGGATCCAGAAAAACAAAAGCAACCATTATGTTGTGTGCTTTAATGCAAATCTCTCCCCCCAGACCCCACTCAAAAAAAAAATAAAATAAAATAAAAACATTTATTAGTTTATAATTTCCAGTTTTTGTCAATCCCGTTTGTGCAAACAGGATGCAAATAAGAGGGCAATTAGTGTAGTGAAATAAAATATCTTAAAATACATTCATTCAATTAGGTGTATTTTTAGTTCCTTTAACAGTCAAAAAAATAATCATGCAACAAACAACACCATACGGAATGTGTCGATTTATTGAAGGAATATCCTATTTCACAATATTTTAACCTCTGCATAGAGGAGGTGTGGAGAAATGGGATTAATCCCACATCAGAGTTATCACCGGGAAAAGCTGTTTACTGAGAAGATGAGACTCTTTTTCTTTCTCTTCTGTCTCAATCTAACACTTAGACCAAGTCGCTTTTTTTTTTAAAGTTTCTATTCCTGAGTTGAAAATCCACCATCTTTCCAATAAGCGCCGGGCCTTCTCTGCGTTTTCCATCCGAGCGAGATCAACGCCCATGCAGATAATTACTTTGAATGTCAAAAAGATGTAGTTTTAATATCGTCTCTATTAGCCCGTTGGCAAGGTAATTAAGGTGCAGATGACAGCGGCGAGGGAAACAGATGGCATTTGCTTACAGTGATTCAGAAAGTAAACAATGAGCCTGGGAGGGGAGAGGCAGGGCTGCTGCAGAGCGCTCTCACTGCTGCAGCAGCCATTTATCTCGGCTTTCAATGCGTTGATCACCAAGGCTGTTGTTGTCATCCTCGGAGGCATTGACAATTGTTGATTAGAGAGAACACCTAGAAGTTTGCTTTTTAATTTAAAGTCCGACAGCAGCACGCGCGCTGTGTGGCTCCTGCGCGAGCAGGTGAGGGAGCAGGTGTTGCCCTTTGGAGGCGCGTCGCGTCGCGGACCTTTTAAATCTCTGCGAGCGTCGAGGCTTTATCACTCGATAGTTAATAGTGGAGGTATAATCAGAGGCCAGAGCTCCCAGAGCAAAGCCGTTTTATAGACGATAGTAATATATGTATTATTATTATTATTATTAAAATATAAATAAAAATAAATATTAAATTAAATATCAAAAACAAACAAGCAAAAAAAAAAAAAAATCCACAAATAGAACAGTGACAATAATAATTCAAACCAACTCTTATGCGATTTTTAAAGATCACTAACTTAAGATTGCCTTAATGAACTTCTTAAACAAACATGTTTATTTACTGCAAACGCTGCAAGTTTTCGATTTGATCTCGGCATTACAATAGTTAACGAAACACCGTCGTCATAATTAAACGTGAATTCTGCTCCACTCTTAAGTTTTTCCGTGGTGGTTTTGAATATTATTTTGTTGAAAAATGAAGTTTTAAAAAATAAATATGTAACACAAAACATTTGACCAACGTGTTTATTTAATCAACAAGCAGAATTGGACAGATTTCCTTTTTCAGCTTCCAGTAGCGTTAATTGTTAATATGTTAAATTAAGCCGTATAAAACGTTTATTGTTATTATTATTATTATTATTATTATTTATGTTTGTTTGTTTTGTTTCGTTTTACTTTTTTTGTTGCACAGTCTTATTCATTTGAACGGTTTAAACGATCGCGTTAGATGAGCGAACCCTTGGACAACCATGCAACCTCTTCTCCGGACATGCAGTCAATAACTGGGAGTAAATTAGTTGTTTCTCCCCTTCAGATAGTAAATCTTACCTTTTATTAAACCAACAAAATAATTAATACTTACCTCAAAGGTGGATTAAAGACGCGCTTCAGGTTTAATTTGAATTCTTCTTGTATTTTTTTTAATTTAATCTCTCATTTTTTAGACAAAATAACCGAAATAAAATAAAGCATTTTCAAGATAATAGACAAAAAAAAGAGTAATTTAAAGGGATGTTAAATTCCCTTTATTAGATGGTTTAAATTGTCTTGTTTTGGACTCTTGAGATGCCATAAGGCTGCATCAGTTGAATTGATAACAATTGTGCTGTTTAAAATCTATAAAATTCATTTTTGGAGGCATACACTGCATCGATTTGAGCTTTCCGGGAACTCCCTTCAGATTCTTAACACTTCATATTTGGAAAAAGAACTCAGGTGGACACAGTTGAAAAAAATAAAGAGAGAGACAAACCAATCAGATCGCTCCCTCTCCCTTTGGCCAATGACAGACGCCACATTGTTGTCAAATTTGTCTAATGAAAACGTAGGCGCAACAATAGAGAGAGGGGAGAGAGGGATCTGTATCCACTGACGATCTCTGGAGGAAGTTAGTGTCTCAGGCTGCGGCTTCTGGACACTTTTTAACTTCTGATCGAAGAGGATTGATCTCTTCTCCTCTCGGCTCGGAACTAAAACTCGCCTGTTTCTCTACATTTGTTTTCTGGATAGCTTCTACCAGAGATATATTTTTTTATTCTGTCAGCAGAAATCGCTGTTTTTACTTGTTGAGCAGAGATGTTGCTGCAGATGTGATAAGCTCAGGGTCAGTTTAACTAAAACAGATCGTTCCTCCAGCGTCGCTCTCTCACTTAGTTTCTATTGCATCATTGACGGCATTGAAGACGGCATGGATCTGAGACCGGAGCTTCCCACGGTGTCCTCCGCCTCCCAGGTTCACCCGGGAGCGGCAGCGGCGGCCGCGGCTGCCTCCATCCCTGTGTCCATGGCCGGCAACCTGCTGCGTGGCCCTCCGCTGCTACTGCGCGCCGCGGACAAGTACCCGCGGACGCCGAAGTGCGCCCGCTGCAGGAACCACGGCGTGGTCTCCGCCCTGAAGGGCCACAAGCGTTACTGCCGCTGGAAAGACTGCATGTGCGCAAAGTGCACGCTGATTGCCGAGCGGCAGCGGGTGATGGCTGCGCAGGTGGCACTGCGGCGGCAGCAGGCGCAGGAGGAGAATGAAGCCCGGGAGCTGCAGCTGCTTTACGGCACCGCCGAGGGCCTGGCCCTGGCCGCGGCTAACGGCATCATCCCGCCGCGTCCCAACTATGAGGTGTTCGGCTCTGTCAACAGCGAGAGCAATTCAGGTGAGTGGAGGGAAATGTTTTTAGTTGGAGCAGGTGGATTCACCTGTCGACAGGACGTCACTGATTCCTTGTATAATTTACTGTTTGCTGTATTTTTACTGACACTTTAAAAAGATGCTTATTTTACATTGAATATCGCATAGTTTTTCATGTTGCTGGTACTGTCCTAAAAATATTACGTCACATTTTCGCTGTTCCTTTTTCACTTTCGTACCTATAAACATACAAATTCTTACCCTGGAAAAATAGTTAGCTTTTATTTATATTTTTTATTAACTTTCAGAACAGTTTGCTGTGGCCTGTTCCCTATTTCCATTTATTTTGGATTCTGATGCTCACTTGGGCCAGTTGACTCTTACGAGATGCGACTTTGTGTCTCCTGAAACCACACTGACTATGAGCGACCTCCGGATGTTAGATATAATATTTGAGATTTAATTTAAGGCACACCTCATTACACTAGCCTGAGCAGATTATAGAGAAGTTGTTAAAATCATCAAATCAGACAGATCGTCCTCGGGTCGAGAACCAAAATGGACATTATCGATACGAAACAGACGACCATTGAAGTTCCACTCAATACAAAACGATCAAAATAGCAAAAGCACGAAATGGCAAATTAGCAAAATGACAAGCTCTCCTGAGGTTAAACTTCTTCACTAATTTACTCTGATGTGTTATTTCAAATCCTCTTTTCATTTCGCACCTATTACAAACATCTTCAAAACCTTTTACTAAAGGTTATGCGAGCTGAAGAGAATCCGTCCTGGTCTTCATTGATCTAATCGCTGATCTTCGTGTCTGCAGAGTCCAGTATCCAGAAGTATGAACTGTTTCCAAAGACCCAGCTGTCCGGGTCAACCACCACTCAGAAGTCCGTGGGGAAACCAGCGTCCACCGAGAGCGACTCTGCCCCAGGCATGTCTTCCCCGGACGGGCGGCACGGAGGAGGCTCAGGGTCAGAAAATGGAGACAGTGAGTCCTTCATCAACTCGCCGGTGTCAAAGCCTTTGAAGGACGGAGAGGAAACTCCCGGGTCGGTCAGCTCCCTCGGATCGGACTCTGGTTCCGAGACCGACAAAGAAGAGCAGGAGCCCTCTCCGTCCTCCGCGGCCTCCCGACACATGAACGCCATCGACATCCTGACCCGGGTGTTCCCCAGCCACAAGCGCAGCGTCCTGGAGCTCGTCCTGCAGGGCTGCGGAAAAGACGTGGTGCAGGCCATCGAGCAGATCCTCAACAACAGCGGCGCACAGGCCCCCAACAAGGCCGGGCCGGAGGAGACGTGGACGGCCGAGAGGATGCTCCAAAGCGCGCAACAGCTTCCTGCTGGATCGGCAACCGCAGCCACCACGACGAGGCCTATGCTCCCCGGAGCCATGACGCTGAGTAACCGCTCCGCGTTTTCTCCGCTCCAGCCGAACGCCCCGCACTTCGGAGCAGACCCCGGCACCTACCCGCTGGGAACCCACCTGGGACTGAACCCGCTGCGGCTGGCCTACTCTGCGCACAGCCGGGGACTGGCTTTCATGACGCCCTACTCCACCACAGGGCTTATGCCCACCTTGGGCTTCAGGCCCCCTATGGACTATGCTTTTAGCGACCTGATAAGAGACAGGACAATGTTGCACAAGGAGCAAGGCTATGCCAGCGGCCTGTACGGGCCTTTAGTCAACAACACGCCGGACAAACAGTGACTGGTGGACATGAAAAACACATTTCATTGTATTATAATAAATCTGTGATGTGTTTTGGCTGCACTCTGTGTATATTAGAGTTATCAGACTTGTAGACAATTGTTCTAAGGCGGAGAAACTAAACTGAATTATGTGTAACTTTGAAGCTTATGTCAAATGTTAGAAAACAAAATATCTGGACGATTTCCCCCGCTTACCAGCCTCATAAAATCACAACGAGTTCCATGCTAAATCGAGCTTGGGGGGGGAACTCAGACCTTTAACTTCAGGTTTTATGTAATATTATAATGAGATAAATATTTATCCCTGGGTTTGAATTTTTATAGCCTGTCTTATTTCAACGCTGCCTGGTACAACTAAAAATCGGACAATAAATGATGCAAAAATGAATAGTGTGTACAGACCTTGTTTTTTCTCTCTTTTTTCCCCCTATAATTCAACAATCTCACTTTCTGTCTGTACTATAAACTATTGCCTTTGGCAGCATGAAATGCTGTTTGACTTCTCATTTATAAGTTAGTCACACCCCCTTTTCAAATGTTAAAAGATGTGATGTCACATAAATATGTTGAAAATAAATGTTATTTTAAAAATGTGTGTAACTTGACTATTATTAATGTTTCAGCGCTGTCCAAATTGGAAAACTTTTTTGCATACAAAAACGGCAAAAACAAAACCAAACAATTGTTGTAGCTTCAAACTTAGGTAAATTTAGATTAAGTGTTCTAAAAGAGGAAACTAGAATAATTTATCAAGATAAAAATGAGACCAAACTAATATGCGAAAATCTTCAGGGTCTACTTTTTTTTTTTTTTTTTTTTTTTTTAACATAACTAAATTAGACTGGACACCGCAGGTAAAGCGCTTAGCTTAAACTTAAAACATAGTTTTAGAACAGAACATTTCGAAGTTAATCTTGTTCAAAGAAATACCACACTAGTAAATTTGACTAATTTTACCCTCAGCTTGTTTAAAAACTATCCGGAATCTTCGACAAACGATTTAATCAATTTTCAGGACTAAAAATGGCGGAATACATTTTTTTCCGTATTTTTGCACTAAATGGTCTCAAAACCTGAATTGGCACAGTTGTTCCAGCAGCTATTATTATTATTATTATTATTATTATTATTATTATTATTATTATTGTTGTTGTTGTTGTTACTACTACTCCAACTACTACTACCACTACTACTACTACTACTACTACTACTAATAATAATAATAATAATAATAATGTTGTCATTGTTGTTGAATGAAAGCCACCGTTTTTTTCTGAAACGGATTAGTTTTATTCTAATCCATCTCAAATTCTAATAACACAAAATAAGATTAGAAGAAAATAAACACAAAAACAAAACAAAAAATGTTTATTTGACAAATTTAATAAATTCAAGGATGATGAGAATGTTAGTTTCTACGGTTAATTGAACAGTAATCACTAAACATAAAAATTAAACATTCGCTGAAAAAAATAGATATATATTTGTTTTTCTCATTTGGCAGACAGTTGTTTTCTTTCTTTAACTAAAAGGAAGTCAGGCTTCACTTTGTGTGATTTCGCCGCATGATGCCGTCGATAAAACGCTGGATTATGCTACCTGTCAGCTCTTCATCCGCTCAGGTATCCTGACAACCATGTCAAAGTGCATTGCGCCCTCTGCCGGTCATTCATATTCAAGGCAGCTCGATTAGAAAACGCGTCTCCACTCCGATTCTTTGCTGATTAAAAAAATGTCCAATGAAACATGTTCTCACCTATTTTTTGTTGATGATCATCTGAACAGACGCGTTTGTGTAACACAATATTGGATTCAGATGGAAAAGTCAAAGGGAACATGTTGAGTTTATATTCTGCTATTAAAATTATGCTTCTTGTCTTGCTGTGCTGAAATTTATGATCAAAATGGGAAAAAAAGAAAAGAAATGTGACCAACATAATTTAATTCTAATTATTGAACCTTTATTATTGAACAATTCACGTGCTGAATGTCAACATGTTCACTCAGAGTCCCTGTGTGTGACAGACATTACCACTAGATGGGAGTCTCATAAAAGGAATGGCATCCTCAGCATCACTAGGACGATGTGAAAGACCGGCATCAGCATGTCCAAACATGTGCAGGACCTTGCAGAAGTATTCATTAATCGTTTTTACGTTTTGTCCCTACATAACCACACAATTTAATACATTCATTTGGATGTTATGTGACTGACCATTGCAGATTTGTCCACAGTTGTGAAGTGCAAGGAAAATTATACATCTTTTTTTTAAAGAGTCATGTTTTCTTTTTCTGGAAGAGTTATGTGCATTTGTATTATTTAAACTCCATATGTGTGCAGTTAAATTTCAGTAAAATATAGCTGTTCTGTGAAGGCATCAGAGACTTAATAGAGAACATCGGAGAAGAAACAGCATAATAAAGACCAAGGAACACAGGAACACAGCAGTCAGAAGTTTAGAGCAAGTACAGAATTGCACAAATTATGATTTGAACAAGGACATGCATGGACATTTACCTAAATTGAGAAGCCAATCAAGGAGAGCATTAATCAAAGTTCTTGTAAGAAATCCACACCTATGGTTAGAAAATTTTAATTTACATCCCAGCTGTTAGTCAGCTATTCCAGAAATCTGAGTTTTGAGGAAGGGAGGCAAGAATAAACTTTGCTGAAAAAAACAAACAAACATTTGCCACAAGCCTTGCAGGTGACAGAATGTGTTTCGGTTAGATGACACCAAAACCTAACAATCTGACTTAAATGCAAAATCATGTGAGTAGAGAAATGCTAACACTGTGCATCAATTTTGACTATACAGCAAGAGGCTGCTGGTGGTGGCAGCATCATGGGGGTATTTTGTTTCAGCAGGGACAGTGAAGTTTATAGGAACTAAGGAGATGGTCGATGCCCCATCTCTGAGGACTGAACATCTCCCACTGTACTTTAGCAGGAGGTTATAGATACTTTTTTATTTTCTGCCTTTCCTTTGGTGTTTCAGTAGAATGCTGAGTGGTTTTGATGAAGAATCAGAACTGAATTTGATTATCTCTATCTTAGGCTGGTCTTCTCTAAACTAGATAAGTCTGCACTACACACAAGTTCCTGAAAATATAATTTGACATGTACCAGTCTTTCTGCCAAATTTTTGAAAACAAACTCAAAAGTTCACAGCTTTATTTGCACAAGGACAACCCTACATGTTTTTAGCCCATAGATTAAGCTCTCATACAGGAGGTTATGTAACTATATGGAAATGTGTAAGAATAGCACTTTCAAAGTCCAGACTGAAATCCTAATGAGAATCAGTAGGAGCAGGACATGGAAATTGCTACTCACAGACATTCTCCATTCAATCTGCTTGAGGCTGAAGTAGTTTATGAAACAAAACAGTGCAACACTTTTAGTCTTTGGACGGGAAACATTAGAAAAGACATGCAGCTGTAAATGCGAAATTATAAAATGTGACTGAATATACATGCATACCACACTTTTTTCAGATTTCTGTTTGCAACAAAAATTCAAAGCCACATATTATTTTCTTTCCACCTCCCAGAAATGCATTACTGCGCTGTCTACTTACAAATTTGTCATTAACATGACAAAATTAACAGGACTGTCATTTACATTATGTTTTATTCTGTCATGTGTCCACAATTTCTATAAATAAAACGGCCACTGATTATGTCACACCAGCTTTCACCTACACTTACTGTGAATCTGGTCTTTTTAGGAATGGTAAAGTCTTATAGCACCCTCTGCTGGTCATCCATGTGCACTGGGTTAAAACTTTCCTTTTTGCAACATATTGAATTGCAGATTAGAGAAAAGCTTGCTTATCATGTGTGCATTTGCAGTAGCAGACAATAACTTCGAAGCATTGTAAGACGTAAGCATGTATTTGTTAACAATTCCGTTGCAATGTTACACCTCCAATAGAGATGTTGATGTGCAGATCTCAATGAGTGCAAATCTATCTCCAAGTGTGCCAGTTGGTTCAGAAATATGGAAAGGAAGAGCCAGGAGCACCAGCTTGCAGAGCATTTCTGGTTTGTGCAATCATATATTCACTGCTCCTTTTTCTGTGTTTACTAATGAATAATTAGACAAAAGCAGATAAATAGCCACAGGCTTACAGAGTGGTGCAGAAAGACATGGGGGAATCCATTTATGTTATTACTCTATACATAAAATCCATTTTCATTTTCAGAAACACTGTTCGGCTTACTGCAACAATAACAAATAGATAACAGCAAAACAAACCCGCACCAAGACAACAACAATTGTGCACAGTGTGGAATGAATTTAGTGCCTCCAATCTTACAGCTCAGTAAACTTGTAGCAAAGCAGATAAAGCAAGAATTAAAGTTTTGTTTTGCTACAGTATGCACTAAAAGGTTTTATAGCTTGCCTGAATCACCAACAGTGTTTCATAAACGAGCTGCCAGTGATGAAAATAACTAAAATCCTTGCCTGCAGCTTCACAAATACCAACTGTTCAGCACAATAATAAAACAGCAGATAGATTAGCTGTAGTCTACCAGTTCTTATTCCTTTTACTTCCTGAAAAATAATGCCAAACATTCATGAAAACTGTCAAAGTGTTTTTCAGAATGCACATTCTGGCTTTCAAAGGAGCTCAAGCATATTTAAATCACAAGTTTAGTATTGACTGAAACACAAAAGAAACAAATATTTTTGTAACATTTCTGTTAATGAAAGACGACAGAAAATTAAAAATCTAAAGACCCGTCCGTCCGTCTATCCATTCTTACTACCACTACAAATGTAGTTATTTACAGACTGTTTCTTATAATTCCAAAATCATAATAAAACATAGTTATTTATCTGTTATAAAATATTGTGGTCAGTCATTGCAAATGCAACTTCCAGATTTTGAATCATTTTGGAGATTATTTGAAACTTTATGGCTGAATAGTTTAGTTATAGTCATGGTTGACTAATTTTTGGTCCTCACCTTCATTCATGACACCATCTGCAGCTAGACATCCTCAGCTAAAGACAACTTCATACAGGCAGGTCATTTTGGGAATCTGACAGAACATGCAGTCACAGTTTGTTCTTGCTGCCAATTTAGTTCCTTCCTCTGTTTCTTATACCACTTAACTATCATGGGGACATCCGTGTCCTCATAGGCTCGTTGACTTACGTGTAAGTGTTCTGAGGGTGACAGTAAAGGGGTTAAAAGAGATTACACAACTGTTTAAAAAGACAATAAACTGCTGATAGAGTCACATGGTCTTTTAATCAAGGATTGAAGGAATCATAAAATGCTCTAAGCTTTGTCTCTTTTACCCAGAAACCACACAACAATAAACTGCATTTTAATGAAAAATGCAAATTAAGATTATTCTTTTATGAGAATAATGTATGTACATTTCTATGTACATTCATTGGATAGTTAAAATGTTTTTCTTTGATTACAGCCTCTTTAAGAGACTCCTGCTTGAATAAAGGTGAAGCTGGAGACGATGGAAGGAGACGATGCATGTGTTGTGTGCTGTGCAAATCTCAGTTTGCAGGCCAGAGGGTGTGCATGACTTTCCTGACACAGCAGGAACACACTAAATCTCCTCACGTGCAGAATAATAGTTAATACTGCTGGGACACATAAGGTGTGCTGAAATATGACAGTATTCATCTGTGAGCATGATCTATGTTTGCATGCTGTATATGCACACCATATTTTTTTAATGTGTATGTACAGCATGGCTGAATAAAATTCTTGAGGAGGTGGGGTGTGTTTTAGTTCTCCCTGAGGGCACTGCATTAACTTGGATTTATTACCCAGATAATTATCCACATTAGGCGTTCAGGTCATTTTCCTCCTAGTAGTGCCAACTGCCGCGTGACTACTGGAACAGGAAAATGTCCCAAACAGCCCTGATAAAAAAAACTATCATGGAAAATAAATGAATGAATATTGTGAGATGTGAAAATAAGCAAATGCAAGTTCTCACACATACACAGAATGAGCAAAAAGCTGAAGTGCTTGTGAGTGTGAGTAGAAAGAAAAGCACCGACAGATCACTTGACACATTGGTTTTTTTTCAATTCCACAAAGATGGTTACATTGTTAGAGGTGCATATTAGTTTTTACTCTTTGCATTCTCACACTTATTGATGAGTGGGCAGTGAATGGGCTGCGGTGAGAAAAAGGTGTATAGCTGTGAAGGATACTCCAAGGTGATACATTTCTCTTTCTAAACACAGAACTGCAAGGCCTTGCAAAAGCATTGAATCTTCTGAATTTTGCTCCATTACATTTTCAAATGGGCAACACAAAGTAGACTATAACTGCGAAGAGGAATGAAACGTATAAATAATTTTATGTCATTTTAAAAAAATTAATAAAAAAATTTTTAGATTATGGTGGGAGAGTCTGTTGTCACAACAAGTATCAGTCATACACTCTACAGTGTTACTCTTAACGAAGGAGATAGTTATTGTTGGAAAAAAAATCCATTAAAAGTTCCATTTAAAGTTTATATCAGGAACAGCGCAAGCATGTAGAAGAAGATGATCAAGTCTGGTGTGAAACAAATGGAGCTTTCTGGGTTACATGCAAAACCCTACATTTGGTGGAAAACTAACACTGCATGTCACCTCAGTCAAACCTTTCCCACAGTGAAACACGGTGGAAGCAGCATCAGGCTACCAGCATATAGGGACAATCTTGGAAGAAAACCTTTTAGTGTATAAAACAAACAAAAAAAAAACAACAACTTGATACTTGCTTTCCCACAAGACTCACATAGTCTGAGCTATACTGTCTAGATAAATACATATTAATTTGTAGCTGGACCCAGTCGAATACAGACCTAAATCTAATTCAGAATGGAGGTAATTATTGACTATGATGTTGAAAGTTGCTTTCCATCCAGTCTGACTAAAGCTTATCTTTGTAACATGAAAAAAATGTGGAAATGTTGAAGGAGTGTGAATACTTTTCAAGAGACTATGTATACAAAAGAAGCACATGTGAACTTGGACTTCTTTGTGTAACAGATGATTGTCTGTTTTTATCAGAGTTCTTGTATTTGTGGTTAAGTAGCTTATTCTATCATGAGCGTTTTAAAAAGTCTGAAAAAGCTAACATTTCAAAGTCTGTGAGCTGCTGATCTTACAGTTACTAAGAGTAATAAAATCCATACACTCACTAATACCACCCCTGTCTGCACCCCCATAATATACATATAGAGCACCATATGTGATATGCTAATAAATTCTGAACACACATTGAAATGTTGCTAGCCTCTCCCTGAGCCCCCATTCCTCGCTGTTCCTCATCGGTGCTTTCTGCTGAAACGTACAATTTGCAATGTGCAGTTAATGAGTTGTTGAAGGCTGAGAATGAATCCCATTCTAGCCGTAATTGTGTAAGGTTTCCCAAGGGGGCCAAGGCAGTGTGCATGTGTGCATACAAGGAAAAGTTCTGCATGTGTAATTCAGCATATATGTGTGTCTGAGTCTGCTGCCTTTATGTGTGTGCTCGTATTCTCTGGTGTGTCGGTGGGTGTGTGTGTGTGCGCGCGCTTTCATGTGAAAATACAAGAGTATTTAATCTACATTTGATGACTGTCATCAAGAGCAGGCAAGTAGAAAGTGTAGGAACGAAGGAAAGAAAGAAGGAAGGAGGTGAATCAATGCAAGAAGGAAAATTTATTAAAAAAAACTCTTAATGTGATTATGGCCATCAGGATTTGGAGGCATAAACCTTCCTATTTCTTTACAAAAACAGTAAAACAAAAAATCAACAACTATAAATATATTCTATATACAAATAATAGAAACATTAAATTAAAATAACAATAAAAAAACATTCTTTTTTTTCTATATCTGGTATTAAGTTATTTTAAGCCTTTTTGTTTTAGGTTAGTTCAGGTTGCAAAAATTATTTGTATTTGCTAATTGTTAAAATGATTAGGGAGCACATTCTACAGAATTTCTTTATTTCTTCAAAGTCAGAAGTTTGGCAAAGGCGTAGGTGATCATGTCATGGCTTATCACGCTTCTGATTGGTTAATACTCATAATTTCAAACATACAGTCTCCAAGTTTTTTTTTTTTTTTTTTTAGAAATATTCTGTAAGTCTTTGAACAGTGGCCTATTTTATCTTGCTATAAAACTGTGTGCTCTGGCTTTGGCCTCCTCCTGGACTGTCCAAAATCAGTTCTCAGGGGTCGGTATGCCGCATGTTTTCGTTGTCCCTCGGGTTAAAAACCCTGGTAATTATGCTGCGTTCCAGTTGTAGTAGGAACTGGGAAATTCCAACTTCCCAGTCGGAGAAATTAATTGGAACGTCTTCCGAAGTCCGATTTCCCATTGGGATAGTGGGAGCAATCCACTTCCCCCAGTTATGACAAGTAAGGCGGGCTTTCCGGGTTCAATATGGCCGCTCCCAGCATCAGAGGTAACAAGATGTGATGGAAACATGTATTTACAAGACACAGATGCAAAAATGCATTTTAATTCAATGTCACATAAGGGCCTAAACAGAAAAAAATACATAAAAATGGTGTTTGCTTATGGAAAGTAATGCTTAAATTATGTTTGTAAGAGCTATTACAAATAAAGTTTATGGGCGGCCATGTTGAAATTCAGACTTCTTAATTAGAACACTGTTACCTCGGGTCTGACGTCAAACCCAGCTCCAAGTTCTCACTTCCCAGGTAACCGGAACGCACCATTACTACGAGCCCTCATTTGATGCAGGTGTGTTGAACCAGGAAGACATCTAAAACATGAAGGATAACAGCCCTTGACGACAGACTTCGGACACCCCTGGCCTACTCCATCTTATGAATCCTCTTGCAGAAGCTGAATATCCAAGGACTTGTACCAGCGTGGGTCAATCTCAGCACGGAGTTAAACCCCACTGCACCGTGCAGCTCCGTGTTGAAGTCATCGGGATCACCGATTAGAAGGCTTGCTGAAGCCTTCTACTCTACACCAAGGTCAGTGCTGCTAACTGAAGTTGTCCAAGCTAAAGCTTGTACTGTCTGAAGCCTTTTCTACCATTTTTGGTTTGTACAGCTTGCTGATATATTTCTGCATTTTGCTTTGTGGATAGTAGCATTTTTATTTGACTATATTTTGCTTATTGATTGTGGAAGACTTTGAGACAATTAGTTATTCTAAGGTGAGTACATTTAATATTGTGTTCAGTCTGAGACATTGTGAACAGGTCCACTTGTATGATTGCTCATGCATATCATGTACAACTTCCAATTCAGTTGGCACAGGACATGAC
Organism: Xiphophorus hellerii; assembly: GCF_003331165.1. Classification (NCBI taxonomy): domain Eukaryota; kingdom Metazoa; phylum Chordata; class Actinopteri; order Cyprinodontiformes; family Poeciliidae; genus Xiphophorus; species Xiphophorus hellerii. Next base: position 15,083,122 of record NC_045680.1, read on the forward strand.
CTTATCACCTGACTTACCCAAAGAGTTATCTCAACTTCAAAACCTTCATGCTTTGTGTGATTACCTCACATTTTATGAGAAATTCTGCTTAGCTTCAACATTCAAAAGTCAAATTTGGTGTATAATGTCAGACTACTGATTGTCTTGCTATTGATGTTATGTACTATTGTGCAACCTAATCCCAATTCAGACACCATCTGAATTTAAATCCTCAATACTTACCTCTGCTAAAGCTTGTTCATCTTAATGTGCACAGTTTATCCAAGATGTGTAAGGATTTGGGTTCAATTAACAGATATGAATATTGTTAAAATTTCTGAAATTTGGTTGTGTAAATCTATATTTGGTGAACATGTTTGGCATTGCTGGATACAATATCTATCATACTTAATAGGCTTAAGAAAGTTGTTGGTGTTGCTACTTATGTTGAGTCAAAATTTGTTGACAATATAGTTCAAATGCAACTTCTATTTATCATTTACATACACAATCTTGAACTTAGGGTGTCGGATAACAACTTCTATATTTATGGTGATGATACAGTCATTTACAGCTCTGGATCCCCTGCAGAAGGCTTTTGTTGCTGTCTAGCACTCATTAATTTAGCTAGGGCATGTTCTCAATGCAGACAAAACAAAGCTGATGTTTTCCAATTGAATCACAAATGATTTCTTCAGTGATCCCTCTTGATCGTAATAAAATGGAGGCGGATCACATATACAAAATCTGGGCGTCTTGAATGATGACTCACTCAACTTTATACCAAATGTTGACAAATCTGCGAAAGCACCGGAGGTAAAATTGGGTTTTTACTATCAAAGTAGTAAGTTTCCATACAAAGAAGCGGCTTGTTGTTGCAGCAGTTTTACGGAGGATTATGGAGATGCATATAAATTCTTTCTGCTCATTGTCTTTGAATGGTGTGTATTATGCTTTTGAGGTTCAGCACTAATCAAATATTACTGACTCATCACTGAGTTATACTGTTGAGTATAATATCTAGCTCTGGCCACTCAGAGCATTCATTTGTATTGCTTTATATAAAAGGCAATGCTTGAATTGTTGTCATTCTATACATGCTCCTTTCTTCCAATGAAAAATGCTGGACATAATTTGAGTCTACAAGATCACTTGTTGTTTTCTGTTCCATTTGCATGCACTGAATTTGGTAAAAAAGCTTCTGTCCAATTAGCTCTCTTGGCTTGGAACAAGCAGCAGAATGTCTGGAAAATTATAGTTAATTTTTATTGATTTTTATTTTAAATCAACACTAAGACTCCTTGAGGGCAATTCCATAACAGGCAAGTGTTTCATTTAGGTTGCTTGTAATTTTAATCGAATGTTAATATAATTTCTTTCCATTTTGCTTGTGGTTAATTGTGTATTTTTTTTGTAACTTTGTGGATACTTGCTGCTGAATATCTTGAGTCGGTCTCATTTAAAAATGAAGTTTTTAATCTCAATGGGATCTTTCAGTTAAATAAAATAAATGGTGTATTGATGCTCAATGGACTCTTATAGAGGCCTTGGCAATCATTCTGGAATCCAAAGACTTTCACAGAGTAGCCAAAAGCAGACTCCTATTAACACAAAGATGCATAAATCAGTAGAATTAAAACTAAATCAATCTTGATCATTTTGATTGTTTACTTTTCTAGACCACATTATTTTAAATGCAACATACGCTCCAAAATTGACATTTCAAAATCTGCCCATTTTTAAAGCTTCCAACGTATCAAAAAGTTGACTTTCATTTATTGTTTACCTTATATATTTACACTGTTTTTCTGACAGTTGCGCGGTAACAAAATAATTAAGATGTATGAAATTATGTCTAGCTATGACAGCTTATTATCGAGACTCGCACAGGAACTGTTTTGATGAGTCACACTCTGAGATTAGCACAAAACTTCCCATCAGTTCTACGCTTGAAGGCAGAAGATGTGAGGATTAACAGCATTGTTCACCCTTTACCAGGTGAAAGATGGGGAGGCAGCTCAGAGAGAACTAATGAGTGAAAAGTGAATATTTTCCACCTGCAGCACTGACTCTGCGTCATATCTGAAATCTGCTGGCATTGAAGAGCGCTCTGTGTTTACAGATAATGTTTTAGCTATTTACTGAACTATCTGCACAGAACTTGTTAATTATTCCTATTAAATTGTATGTTGTTATAGTTGAAAGTGCATGTTTTGAGCTATGAAGATTTCTACTCAAGCAGCTTCATTTCTTTTTACTATACAGAGGTTTCCTTCTTGTGCACTTGCAATGAAAGTTACATTTGTGTCTCTTTCTGAGCATACAGACATGCAGTTTCACATCAACAGTAACATGGCTTGGAACAAGCAACAGAATGCCTGGAAAATTATAGTTAGTTTTCCAGACACTTTTAGTATCTAAAAGTACAATATGCTTTTAGTATCTTGACAGCTTCTTTTAGAGTGAACTTGCTTGTACATGTTGGTAAAAATGTTCTCCACCTGAGTGAAATGTCTGACTTAAGAGGCCTGAGATCTCTTGGAATATACTAGACTCGCATGTTGCCACATTTTTTTCTGAAGTTCTCTGACAAATATCTAAATATCTGATGTTAAATAGGGCAAATATCCTTCAAATCGCAGATTAGCACTGTTTTAGTCATGTGCACTTCAAAGTTTCCCCCAGGAAACGTCCTAAGGGCCGTGGGTTAGGTCACTCAGCAGTCATTCATCCAGCAACTCACTGTGCTTCTGAGTTAAAAAATGTTTTAAATTGACAGGAAATTTGAAAATATCACTTGATAATTATGTGTTATTGGAAGATTAATATCTGAACACCAACTATAAAGTCTTAAAAAAATGCAAACATTAAAAATAAATAAGCAATGCTAAGCCTGGTGGGGGCACAAATAAAGCCGGGTGGCCCGCCAGGCTCATAATACACTTGGGGAAATTTTGGCGCTTGATGTGAGATGTTTATGTGATTTCAGTTATTTTAAGTGGGAATAAAAGTTTGATTTATTGTCTCTCCAGCAACTGATCTTAAGATTTTTAGGTTTACTTGAATCTTTAAGTATTGTTAGAATAAATTAACATCCATTTGTTCAACATGTTGAGCTTTCACACAGGCCATCATTGGTTGTCTCAAGGAAAAACTGAGGTTTCACTTTTAATACTTGTTAAACTATTAAATAACTTCATGGTGACTAAATCAAGTGTAAATTGTAGCATATGCATCATCATCATCAGTAGACACATTAACAGTGATATGAATACAAACAGAAAAACAGACGTTAAAGCTTCATCAGGATAAACAAGAAAAAAGACCCCTGCCCCTTCCAGGCACACCAACATAAAATCTGAGGGTAAGAGTGATAAATGAAGTTGTTGTGGTCTGTAGATCTTTGTAAATTGAACTATGAGGGGGAAGTGAGGATGGCAGGAAAAGTGAGAAGAAAGCAGATGGAAAGGAGGAGGTGAAGAGGAGTGAAAGAAGTAAACTGGGTCAGGCAGGAGAGTAGGGAAGAAGGGAGGAGAGGGCGATACCCAAGAAATTTTATTGACGTCCCCTTATCCCCCCTTTGGCTCCCTCTCCCACTGTCTGACCAGCAATTACAACTCTCCAAATTATGATCTATACCAGCGGAGTGGACCTGACCACGGATGGAGATAGATGGAGATAGATTGAACTCTATCTCCTTCTTCCTCCCTGTTTTTTTCCTTTTAAACCCATCTCTCTGACTTTCTTCTCTTTTTCCCTCCCAATGGTGACAGATGGTGTGGGGTCCCCTGGCCTTGGCCCTAGCAGATTGATTATTGATCAGGGGGACAAAGATGGATAGAGGAGAAGGAGAAGACACCAAGGAGTGCCAGGGTGAGGGCTGTGGAGCTGCTGCAGAGGTGGGAAAGTGGGAGGATTTCGAGGAATTTATGTTTGAAGAGAGGGACTTAAAGTGTGGCAGGTTAGAGAGAGGAGGAGACCAAGGATGCACAGCAAACATTTTCTTTCTCCTTCAGAGGGAGCTATTGACTAAGCTCCAGATTTATGGCAAAAGTGGTTTCGGATTTTGATCAGGATTTTGAGTTACCGCTTTTTTTTTTTGGTCACTGAAAGTCACACACTGACTCTAAATAGATGTTAATCAATAGGTGCCTACACAAGCCAAGCTCGCAAGAATGGAGGAAAAATACTGTACAGTAGCAACATGCAGTTTGAATTCTGATCAGTTTCAGATTTCATTTTGCAGATAAATTTATCCAAGCTTTCATTTCGGTTAGATAAACAAAAACGGCTCAAAGTCACTCTCAGAATATTTTCTTTTACTTATCGTCTGTAAATGCACAGTGGATAGATATGAGTACCTGCCCTTGTGCTTGCAGTATGAGTGTTTGTGAGCGTGCTGATGTGTTGGAAAGGTAAAAGTGCCTTTCCTTTGCCAGACAGATGGCTATCAGCGAGGTTTCTGCGAGTGAGTGGTGCTTTACAGTGGAGCCGTGAGGTTAAGCTGCAATCTTCACTGTCTCTCATTCCCCTCTTCCTTTTCTGCTCAGTTCCTGTACCTTTCATCTTCTCAGTGTGCATCCATGTGTGTGTGCTCATTTACTCCCTTTGCACTGCTATGTGTGAGCAGAGTTGTGTGTGATAAAGGAACAGAAGGAGCCTGTTGGCTGCAGAGGGTGTGTGCTAGAGGCAGATACTGGAGGAAATAAATGGCATGCAGGCAGCACACAGTTTTCACTGGGCGCCATCGCTGATGGCTAAACCTGACTGTGGGCCCTCCAAAACTCATTAATTAAAATTAAAAGGACCAAAATTCACCCCCAGAAAGGATGAAAGTGCCTGCAAAGTCCAGAGATGTTTAAGACATAAGAATACCATTTATGCAGTAATTTTGGCTGTTAACTTACAGAAATGAATAATTTCTTCAACATGCGGTCCAGCCTGCATGCAGAGAGATAGAAGGATCCCATTAAGAAGCAGCTTTGTGAGTATTGTTTTCAGCTGGAGGAGCGGATATAGACAGGGCAGTGGTCTCATGGATGAGTTTGTCTTTTGGGGCTTTATTCAAAATCCTCACAGCCTGAAGGAAAGAAAAAGAATTAAGATATGTTTTACTGTTTGCCTACAACTCAATCTGATTATAAATGTGTTAAACTGGAAACAATTAATAGAAACTGCTAAGCTGAGTCAGGCAGACTACAAAGCCAATTTACTCATCTACTGTCACTTGCATATGAAGATGAGAGACATCCCATTCTTAATCCATCGGATTAGCATGATGTCAATCCAACCTCAACTCTTCTGGAAAGACTTTCCTGGATGTTTGGGAGTTTTTAAGGAAATTTGGATTTGGAGCAGAAGGCCTGGGTCACAGTATCCACTCAAATTCATCTCAAAGGTGTTCTGTATTGACCAATTAAGCTCTTCCATATCAAAGTTGTGCCTTGGTATGCAGTTGTGTTCAAACTGCATGCTCCCACAAATTGGTTGCATGAAACTGCCCAAAATGCGTTTATATTCTGAGACTTCTGGCTAAAGCCAAACCCAGAGTTGTGAGCTGTATTGCCAGACATTGAGGCATGGTGCATCACTGCAGAGAACACTTCTCCACCACTCTAGAGTCCAGTGGTGGAGTGTTTTAAACCACTGCACCAGTGATGTAACATTTGGATGCAACTAACTTTATTCTGAACTTGTTACATTGATCTGTACATGCATCCGCCATCCATCCAGCAGACAGTGATTGTCTGAAATATTACAGCAGTGGATAGAAGCAGATGACATCCTACATTTATTTATTTTTTTTCCCCAACATCTGGTGTGTGTGTATGTTTTACACACAAATGTTCAACTGCACTACTGGAAAGAAACTGACAAAATGGTATTTTGAGGACAATGAAATGCCAAGTTTCAAGTCGGTCTACAACAAAACCTAAACATGTTGCCTTACAACATGTAACTATTAACTATGTATTATGATACATCTCATAGCATGCTGCTTTGCTTTAAAACTGCATTTAAATCTAATGCCATACATGTGGTGGGTGGAAAGGAAGTTAAAATAATGATACAACCATTGCTCCTTTGGCTTGAAATTAAGTGAGTAGCTGTTACAGCTCATTATTCTGGGTGAAGAGGCAGGAGGAATGTTTAGAGAGAGTAATTTTAAAATGTTTTAATACAGTAACATCTTGACCAATTAACATTTTGTACTGTCAAAAACAACAGCAAGGTTATGACTGAGCTCAATTTAATACTTAAGAAACATTATGCTCACAAACAATACTTGTCATCTCTTTAATGGTCTGGCTTGCAGACCCACTATTAACTATTTATCATCAATGTGTATAAACCTTCTCCTTGGGCCTCAACCCTGGATTGTTCCTTAGCCTAAAGCCTATAAAAGTTGCTTTATAGTCCTAAGGTAACAATTATTTCAAACAGAAAAGCTGAATGAGATAAATGGCTTCTTGTTAATTTTCAGAAATCTCACCAATTTTTCTTGTAAACAACCTTAAGAGTTCTCACTCTCACACTCACTATTTACTATATTGCTAATAACCAGCCAGATCTTCGGCTACATATCCGCTCTGCACAAAAGTGTCTTTAGATGTTTTTAATTTTCATTCATCTTTTGAAGATTGTTGAGTTGGAATTATATTCGACTATTAAATTTGGAGAAATAGGCGGATTCCCACCAGAACTGCTCGCACAGTCCCTGGGTTGAACCATTCTTTACCCTTCAAGACCATAAACGGTACCTAACAGTATAGATAATCAATAAATGTATTAAAGTTGATCAGGATATAGTCTTAAAGAAAGTGATTATTTACATTTCATGATTAATGTACAAATATTCAAATGATAAACATTTATTCAGTAATTCTCTTTTTTTCTGGTTTTCCGATTTGTACCCTGTTATTTCCCATCTTCCAACAGTAATGATGGCAGGCAGTTTTTTTCCTCATTAATTTCTGTATTTAATAATCATTAGCAGCAGGATGAAATTAGATTTAGGGGTTTCTTGAGGTTATTGGCAGTTAAATACCTTCATTAATTTTTACTTTCTTTCTTATCTCATATTTATTCTTACTGTAAATGCAGCACCAAGTTCCTCATGGAAGACTGTGAAGCATTAAATGGATAACGAGACAGATATTTCTTCAAATAAATGGTGACATCATGCCAAAATAAAACATACCACCATGATTTATTTATAACAGATGGGTGTGCAAAAAAAAAAAAAAAATCTCTGCCTGCACATTATAATTTCACAAAAAGCGAACACAGGTTATTTGTTTTTACAGCTTGTTACTGTTACCCTCGAGGGGCTAAGAAACTATTGTGGCTAATTTGAATGCATTGAAATGACAAGACAGAACTATTACCGGGTTTACAACATTAATTTGTATTGCCTTAAATTTCCCCCTTTGGCACTTAAAGCAAAACTAAAGTGTCATATTAGTGCAATTGTAACAAATAAGTGTTTCGCAGACAGTGCGAGCGGGGCGAGTTTATTATTGCAAAAACTACACATCTGCATTCATGTCATATTTATCACATACTTTTAAGATTTATCCACAGCCCATGAAACCCAGTCTTGTAGACGAGTTCTCGACAATTTACTCGAAGTGTGTAATACATCCTGACGTCTAGCAAGTTGGTGTTTACAGCATTAAAAGGCTGCTTTCAGCCACATTACACAAGCACATCTCTTGAAGTGGATGTGTGGCAGAGGGGTTAATGAATTTTCTCTCTGCTGTGCTGCAGAGGAGAATTATCTAGTGAAGCAGGAGGTGGCTGTCTCTCTGTCTGAATGTCAACAAACACTGGTGGGTTCTTCCAAGAATGACAAGAAGCTGTTAAACCTCTGTCTAACCAGTATTTGGTAAAAATGTAATGATCCGTCCCTCAAAGATTCATATTGTTCTAAGTTCCCATTATTGGGACACATTTTCTGCATATTTGCGCCTTTCTGTGTAGATTTAGCACGGGGGTCTGCAACTTGCGGCTCCAGAGCCACGCGTGGCTCTTTACATACAAAATTATAAATGTTTTTAGTTAAAAAGGCAACTAGAAAAGGTGGTTTTAGCAGTTTTTTGTATGTTTTTACACAATATCAGCAGAGAGTTCCTGCAATAGAACGGCACCAATGACACAATGCTTTTAAAAGTGATTTAATGTTTCTCAGCTTCAAACTATGTGCTTTATATGTCGGATGCAAATTAATGTTAGCTAATCGGGTTGGATCAGGTTCAGATGCAATATTTATGGGCCAGGTTGGATTTTATAGGCCTGATCTAAACCCTACAACTATTGCAATCAAAACATTTCAAGTTCTCTTCCAAAAATAATTGATAGAAATAGTTTATTAACCCATTATCTTACAAATTAAATCTTTTATCAATTCTGAGTTGTCTCTTAATCACTGCTTTCACGTGTTGACAATACTATAGAACAAAAAGTACTGAAACGTGCACAGTCCCTCAGCGAGCTCCATGGTGCTTCACTTTCCTCAGAGGGTTTTTAGTGTCTAAAAGCATCATGAGTCGTAGCTTTATATCAAAACATGTTAAAGTGAAGTAGTAAACAAACAGATGTCTGTATTTATGGTTGTTAATCCCTTTATATGAACATGTCTTTCATCTTTTTTTACACATCATTAGTCTAACTATGTGTCTCCAGGGCCTGTGGTAAAGTGCAGGTAAATCCCCATAATTGGAAAATTAAGGTAAAGCAAAATTGTAACTGTTGGGTGGTGCAATTCTTAGCACTTTCCTCTCAGCAAGAAGCCAGGGCTTTTTTGTGTGGATTTTCTCAATCTGTGTGCCTTACCTGCTTTCAGCTACCCCGGCTTCCTTCTCAGTCGTAAACATTTGCAGTATCTCCTCAAGCAGGACTGCCATGTTTTCATCTTTATAGGTCATTTAGTGGAAGGAGGATTTAAAAGAGTAAGGATCTCTTCAGAGAGATTCACACTGAAGACAGGTGAACACTTGCATAATTTCTTTCAATAAACTATGAAACAAGAGAATGTTAGAGACACTCTTGTTTTATTTGGCAGGTGAACTTTTTGGAGATCAATCACTTGACCTTTTTTTTGTCTCAAAAAGTTAAAGTGACCATTTTACTGAATCCAGCATCACAGTGAAGGAGCCTTGCTTGTACAAAAGACAGAAAACCTTTTTTCCTTCTCCATCAGGGTTGTCATAGCAATACTGACTGATGTATCTACAATGTTTTACATTTTAAGGATAGTGGTCTTAAACTTAAAATGGATACAAAAAGGAGTTGAAACCTAACTCTTATCTACATTTTTAAAAATACATAAAATAGATGATGGCTAAGGCTAGTTTCCTCTTGCTGCTGTTCTTTCATTTTGAAGCTCCCCTTGAAATTTCTTCCCCATTCTTTAGCTTTGGGTCAGGACTTTTTCAGTTACAGATAAATGCGTAATATACTAAATAATAAGTGAGCTTCATAAATGTATTAATTTTAGAGGCTTAAACGTTGTTGGAAAACATTCATGCAAATGTACAAAAGTCTCTTGGATTTTGGTGAATCTAAAATAATTAAGGACAGTATGCAGAATCTTCAACTCATGTAAGCAAAACAAAATACTCTCGTATTCCAAAAATATTTTAAATAATTTGATTCAACCTAAGACAATTGCATCAAAAAATAGTTCAACAGAAAAAACAACAAATCCTACGACATGTTTGTGTGTTCATGAATCGGCGTCTTGTACCTGACCCTCAGAGAGGACAAATAATTTTTTACACAAAAGAATAGTAAGAAAAAAAGGCTCCCTCAGGAAAGTGTGCCGTGTCAGGGAGAGAAATCCACTAATACATTCTGGATGAATACAGACTATGCAAAACTCAATGCATCCATTTTTGGAGAAAAAAAACAGCAAATCTCCAGCTCACCATTCAATGCATTTAACAATAAAGATGATCCATTCTATAAAAAGGACTTTGTTTTGGCAAACCAAGGACTGGGGTTAATGTTCCTGAATGGACTATCATTTGTAACTGTCGGCAGTAAACGGTACACATGGCTGGATGTACACAGGATGGCTGCAGCACTTAAACCAGAACAAAACAACCCTGATTGATGCTGCTGCTGCTGCTCATCTTCCCCATGATACACCCACAGTGACGACGGGTAATGCTCCCCTCACTGCTTATTGTTGCTTGTTTTGGTAAACAATAATTTGACTGTAAACTCAAATCTTTCTGTAGCCTTTGTCGTCACATTTTTCCTCACATTTTTCTTAGAAAATAATTGTGATCAAATTACCGTTAATGGTGAAATCTATGCATGCAAGCTGGCCTTGCATAACAGGTAACATAATTCTTTCCATTTCCATGCTGCATCGCTTCTTTTTTAAGTTGTTTTATTTATTTTCCCTCTCTGCACCTCTCTTTAAATAAAGAGAGGTGCAGGTGTCCCTTAAAATAAACCTTTAGGAGGAGCTTGATGTTGTCTGTTTGGCTGGTGGAAAGGAAACCCTGTTGGGCTAATTACAGGTGTGAGCAGAACAGAAGAAAGGGAGTAAAAATAAATTGTGAATAATGTTTATTGCCGGACTCCTAATGCCTAGCTGTTTAATACCGACCTAAATCCCTCAACTTCTCGTAAAAACTTCAACAATTTCGCAGCCGAGTAATCTTCCGATTTAATAACCTTAAGCTTCCCGAGCTCCATAAATCTGACGTTCTTACGCCTTTCCTCCCCAACCTCGTCCCTCCTCTCCTCTACCCCCCTTCGTCCTCCCTCATTCCGAGCCTCTGTGCATTTTATCTCCATAATAGCACAAAGCGGAGCGAGCTGCCTCGAAAGAAGAGATAAGGGAAATTCCTGCCCGCATTTTAATAGCTTCGCTCAGCTATCTCTTCCTACCAACTCCTCAGGAGCTGCCAGCCAGCACACTCACCTTGGATGCAGCACCCAGAGGAGAATCCTACAGAAAGACATGGCTGCTGAATGCCTGCTCTCCCTCTCTCTCTCCCTCACTCTCTCTCTCTCTGTGTTACAAAAAGTGTTTGTAACATTTCTGTACATGTCTGTGGGTTAAAGTATGCCTGAATATTTGTATGGATGCCCATTTGTGTCAAAAAATGCATTTGAACCTGTGCCTACTTTGTATAGAATAATGACTCTGAATGCAAGCTGCAGCAGCTGAAGAAATCAGTCACAGGGAACAACAATGGATTTATAAAAGGAACAATCTGTGTGTGCAGCTAAACTGGATAAACAACTTTTACTGCAGCTAAACACAAAATAACACAGCTAACTAATATCTCCATCACCTATATTATAAATAGCTTATATAAGCTTATATAAAGAAATCCTAACAAAAACAATGCTGAAATATTTAGCACTCTGTGCTTTGAAACGTTTTTTAAACGTTAAAATCAGTCGTGATTAAAAAGGTTTTACAACGAAATAATTGCAATCTGTTTATCACTCACCACCAATATACTAAACTTTAGCCAAAGTCAGTCAGTTTAACAAACACAGTTTGTATTATGAGTATACAGCAATTTCTGCCATTACTTAGTGGAAACTGGGATGCTGCGGTTAGGCTTTCATGCTGGTTAATCCAACCTTACAGATCCAGAATCAGCTGCATTCAAAATGTCTTTACGTCACACTGCCTGGTCCTCTTCTACATGACAATATTTGGTTCTGGTTGTATTTTATTCATCGTGGCAAGGAAGGAACCGTTAATATTTTATGATCTTTTAACTTTTTGTAGTTTTTGTTTCTCCCCTTTTCAATCAGCGAATCCTGAGGAAATACACACATAACTTAGTTAAAGCTAACTTTTATAAAAAATAGTTTTTTTACATTTGTTAAAGCTGTCACTATGTCTTGACAATATTGTATGAAACAAATAAGCTGTGAAAAAATAAGAGCTCCTCTGCCTTCTCCCAGTACTAAGCACAGAAACATACAGCTCAGTCAAAAACAACCAACCGGAGCTGACAGAAGGGTCTTAGTGCTTTCAATCACTCTCATGTATGCGTTGCTCACAACCTTCTCCTTGCTTTCTGCTAAGCTACAACTTGTCCCCATCAGCAGAGCCTGCCATGAATGCTCAGGCTGTAGTTAGCATGGCCACCCATGACAGTGGAGAAACTGCTTTCCTGGAACAGTAAGTTGTTTCTCCACCATTAGCATATAAAGCAATACTTACACGAGTATGATTGACAGCGCTAGGACTTCCCTACCTTCCTCATTTAAACTAATGCAAATTAAATGCATGATTGTTTCCATTTCAGCGCTTTGTGCGTAATTGAAACACACCCTAGTAAAATAATTCCCCCATCCAAATTATGGACATTCAGTGACATCTTTTTTAAATGGCTATTTAAGGATGTTATGACATTTTGTCAGCCCAGACTAACCTGTTGAAAACTTATTTTTAGTCTATCTCTCCTGTCCAAATTTACCCTGAACAAAGATGTTAAGTCAGGACTGCTTAGCCTGTTTGATGAACCCTAACCATTTTCAGACATCTCTACTGTGGCTCCTAAAAGCCTGGTGAAATGTCAGGTTTCATGATGTTGAAAAAAAATGAAACTTAGATGAATAAAACAAAAACAAAATGTGTGTGTATTCACTAAGACTTTTCTGAAACACTTTTTGACTCTAATTCTAACATTTAGTCTTATTAGGTACACACCTAACATCAATTATAATAAATCATACCATTCGGTGGTCTGAGAAGGATTTTTCTAACCTTTTTTTAATTTGCAGTTATATCTGCTGGTTACAAAGGAGGATGGACATGAAGTAGGAGTAAATCTTAAACCTGGAGAATATGTTATGGTCTGGTGAATTTAAACTTGGAGTCTGTCGGCAACTCATTGTGGACATTTGTTGGTGGAAAAATGACCCCTTATGGGCCCCCCAGTGACAGTGATAATTTTCTTTGATAGCCCTACTTAGCCGGATTGGAGTATTCCAGTTTTGAGAGTCAGTAACAGAAACAGCAGAGTTACTTCATTTCTGTGCTCTTAAGGGTCAAGTCCGGATCAAGGTAAAGAGTATTTTCTCCCAACAGATTGTGCCACTAATGGTGTTGCTACCTTCAGGGGCCACTTAGCCTAAAAATGGCTCCTGTTTTGGAGTCTGGGAACTTAAATCAGTTTAATCTCCTGCACTGAGAAATTAATGAAATCATCAGAGACAAAATTGTGTTTTCCATTTTAGGAGCCCCGTCTAATGTTATTATCTAGAGTGGCTCGCAGTAGGTGGGAGGAGAGTGGCCTGCTAAAGGAGACTTTAAAATGAATGCAAACAGCTGAGCTCAACGGTATTCTAAAAGGTGGCATCATATAGCACATCATAAAAATATAATTTAATTTTAAATACCAAAAAAGGCTAAAATTTTCTTTAAAATAACACCTTTCTGACGACGTGTGACTGAACAAATACGACCTTTGGAGTTTTATTTGCTGTAGATGACGCAGACTTTATTTACCTTGGCTAATCAAAACTTCAAAAGGAGGTTTTAAATCCTATCACATTGCTTTTATGTACGTTTGCCAAAAATGTGATCATCACACAAAAGCCCACATGTTCTAGTGAGTTTTAATCCGTCTGAGTCAATAGACATCAAGGTGTTTGTGAACGTTGGTGTCCTCGTTGTGGAGAAATTCCCTAAAACATCTGGTGAATCGTTTAGAAGTGGATAAAGTTGATCAGGCTCACAGTAGGAAGTGTGGGCTGTTGGATTTTGATAGGCTGGTTGCCAGTAAGTGACAGAGTGAGATGCTCACATGCTGCATTGACACCCAGCCTCAGACAGGGATGCTGCAGGACAGTGTGTGTGTTTAACACTTTGCACGTTCAAAGGAACCCATGATGGTTTTTACAACAGGTGTCGGCATAAGTTTTTAATGAAAGCAGTTTTTTGTACATCTGAAGCATGTCTGTGTGTATTGGTTATAAAATGTACACAACTTTGTTTTTATGGAAACACAGAAGTCTGTTTTAAGCACGCACGTTTTATTTTTAGAAATGCGGCGATCAAGATTTTACTGCCCAATAAAAACTCCCATCTTCCTTTGAGGTCTGACTTGCAAATGGAGATTTTATGTAGTTTGACTACAAAATCTGACATAAATTTTTTCAACTATTGTGGAAAAATTTATTTATCCAAGCACTTATAAGTTGAAAACCACTCTGTCATGTTTATTTGGCACCTTGCACAAGATGAGAGCCAGTGTCATAAAAGCTCCATCAGTGTGTCAAATTCAACTTGCAAAGTTTAAAACATACCTAAGCACAAATGCTTAGGATGAAGGAAGCAATGTTGTCAATTTATCTACTTTGATATATTTACTCTTTTTTTCAGACTCCTCTAGTGACTTTTTTCAAAAAAGTGTGTTGTTTGAGACTTTTATGGCGACAACACTCTGCACCCTTTCTGTCCAGAGTGAGCAGCAAGAGTTGCAACCATTAGCAATAAATAAATGTGTGATTTATTTATTGCAAATAAATCACACATTTGTGAAGCTGAGTAACGCTATCGATCAATGCTTGCCAGTCGACATGGCAACGCTCGCTACTCCAACTCCCGTCTCGCCTCTGGGCGGGAGCGCTGTGCTTTTATACCCAGTTTGATGAAGTTGTACCAAGCCAAACTGCTGCAACCAACAGGAAAATTCAGCTCCCTAAGAACTGTTTGACCGAAGAGGCCCAGTTTTACTTTAACCTGGCTCAGTCTTGTCAAACTTTCATACAATACTTATAATACCACTGAAACCTTAAAAAATGTCCAGGCCTATCTTAAGTAAATATGGAAAAAGCTTTTGTATCTTATGGATAACCAGATTCTTTTTCTGTTCATATTTATTGTTAACCTTCATTTAATTCAACTGTTAAAGGTCCTTCTAGGGATGGGAGCTGCGAATCACTCTTGGCTTTAAACACTGTGATGCAGGCATCAGATTGTTTTGATCTATTTTTATTTTATCTGTCTCTATCAAATAGGATTAAATAACTAAATAAATGAGCACCCACCATCTACACCCCATTCTAGCTTTATTTACTTTCGACTAGATGTTTTTAGCTTTCTATAATTTAGTAGGAATAAAAAAAGAAAGGAATTAAGCCAACCAAGAAAAAAAAAACCAAAACAGAAGGAACTGAGTAAGGATTAAATGCTGTCGCTATTTCTTAGAGCCCAAAAATACATCATCTCTGTCTCCCTCTGTCTGGTTTGGCAGCGTCCTCTGGCAGTTTTGGGTAAAAAAGTGACTCAGCTCTTATGTAATAGTCATTTGCAGCTTTCTACAGAGGCATTTGTGAAGATTTGGTTAAACAAAATTGGAATTTTTTAGGAGGAAGTTTCTGCTGGACAAAGGTGAGAGCGAGAGATGTGATGAAAGGAGGAATAGCTCAACTGTTTCTGTTGAATCAAGTAGCATGTGTAAAATCGGTCTTTTTCTAACCCATCTCAATTTAAAAGCCAGACACTGGTCAGATATCTGCTGTTTTACATGAATCCTCAGCACTCCCGAGTTGTGATTGTTTTTCTAAAGAACTTTTCACCACTTAGTGTTTATTTGGACCTGTTAAGTTGCCATAATTAATTAAACCCCTCCCTCCACACAAACACAAATACCCACCTGTATACATGTGTCATGCAGTTGAGGGGCATCATGTCTTGATATCTTTTTGCAATCTTTCGCTTGAAGGGCATTTCGTAAAGGCACCAGTCGGCTTTGAACAATGACTTGGCTGGTTAGAAACTTAACTTTGATCACTTTTGGCATCCCTGAATTTTTAAATAAAATAAATCGGCATACAGTTTGTGAAAAAATGTGGAACACTTGTCTTAGATTGATGAGTAGTGATGAAATGTGTGCTTAGATAAACTTTAACCAAGATGTGTGAATTTTCTGACATGTGGTGAACATTTAAGTACTTACTAATTTGAATCTATTTGAAAGATTATGCTTGAAATGTTCAAAACCACATGAAGGACACACTCCAGCCTTCATGACAGTCACGTTAGCATGATCTGCAACCCGTCCCGCTAAATAAGATGGATGGCCTGAGGAGATGTGGGAAAAGAATACATATGAAAGCTTATTGTGCACATATGGTCCATTAAGCCCTTTCCTGCTTGTTTTTATGGCTGGTTTAATCTATTTTAATCTGTCAGAAAATCAATTTGTTCACGTCGCTGCCAGGTTGTAGAGTGGAGCACTCCATCACACGTCCACGGACCTTGCCTGCCTGAGCTCGGCATTGTTCTCGATGCTAGTCATCAGAAAAAAAGCTATACAAAGATAAATGAATGCACTGATGGATGGACAGAGCGACAACGATGGAAAGAGACTGTAAAAGTAGGCTACAAGTTTCTGTGAAAGAGGGCGGAAAGAAACATTGATAGACAAATGGGGAAAAAACTTCTGAATAACTAAAACAGACCGATAGCCAGGATCTGATGTTTTAACGATGGTTGTTTCAATTTATTAAAACATAACGCAATGCATATTAATGCACATTTACATGTGAGATTATAGCCAGGTGTCTAATTTCCATTGTCTCGTTGTTAGGTTAATGTTAAAACACAGATAATAAAAACAAGGATGATAACTAGAAGAGCACCAATTGGCCTGTTGATTTCCTTAATTTTGGGAGATCAGTGATCGGCCGATATGTACATGTGAAGCCGATCTTATACCCTGAACTTTTAGCAGTGGATGTCTAAAAATCAAACACTGCCCTCTTCTGCTTTGCTTTAAGAGAGGTTTGACTGACGGATCAGCCCTCCAGTTCATGTATGCATGTTTGCAGTTAAATATAGTCACCTCACTGTTTCAACTCAGCAACTTTCTTGCTATATTTAGCGACATTTCAGACAAAAAAATTGGTATCGGCCAAAATTGGAATCGACAGCAATCGGTGCACCCCTAATGAAAACCACAGATATAACACAACTAAATAAGGAATATATAAGTGACCACAAAACTCATTGCAATTTTTGGCTTTTCAATAGCCAGTTTTGAAAATGCTTTCTAAGTTGAATGAAAAGTGAAACGACTCTTATGTTGAAATTGTAGTCCAAGTATGAGTTGCATGTCTGGAAAAAAAGTGGTGTTTCTGAGCGGTACTGAACGATTGCCCCTCCAGTCTGCCCTCGTTCCCTGGGATTCTTTTGAATAAATTGCTGCATTAGCCGTGGAGCCAAGACAGAATTGTGATATTTTAACATGCTGTCCAAGTTAAGCCTTTTATGTTTTTGAAGTATTTGACAATGATGACACGATTTAGGATTTTTATCACATTTCATGCTTGTTTATAACTAATTCAATTGATTTTAAAATTGATTTTCTACTCGATGACCAACTTATTATACAGAATGTCATATGAGTGGCAACTATGGCATTAAAACATAACTTGGTTTTCTCTAAGGCTAAATTTAATTCTTTTCATAATCCCCTGGTGTCTCCCCTCACAAAATTGAGTCAAATGTGACCCCTATATTTTTGAACTCTTGTACCAGTTCTATTTTGTTTTGGATAAAAATGCTGGAATCACTTAGTATTTGTGTTTTCTGGGAAAAACATACCCACAGTTTAGCATATGTTAAGATGCAAGTTTCTTAGACCTGTATGTTGGGCTTGCCAGTGAATACCAGAAGGATTCAGAGAAGATCTGGTCAGGTGAGACCATTATCAAGCTCTTTTGCAAGAACAAGATTCACTTGTCAGAATTGTTATGTCCTAAAAAACAGCATCAGCATCCCCACAGCTCCGTGTATGTGTCTGCACACACAGAGCTGATTCCAACCAGAGGTGGAATCAATTAGGATTTAGTGCTGTCTTCTGGTAAAGACTACAGGAGTTTACTGCATTGAACAGGGTCTGTATGGGATGGACAGAACACTGTATGCATCTGCATATTTCATGTTGAGCTTAAGGTCAGTCTTAATGTTTGTCACAAAAAACAGAAGTATAAAATAATAATGTCTTTTAGTGGGTACATTTATGTACAGTGAGATTTTTATTTATTTTTTGAGTCTTTTGGTGGTTGCTATGTAAACAAGAATATTTAATTTCAATGAATTGCAAGCAAAACCAAAACGAGACACTTCTTCTGCAAACCCAGATCTACATCCTCGCTCTGAACTGGTGATTATCTTAAGTTGAGCAAAAACCAAAATAAGTCCTGTAATTTCTCTAAAGCCTTCAGTGCTAAGAAAGCTGACTTGACAGAACGACTGAAAGCGGAAAACATATTTTCAGCAATAATCTCTGGATTTAGAAAGGGAATGAGAGATACCTGGGTTAAGGAGGTTTGGCTAAATCCATTACACCACTGCTGTGGGATTATTAACATAGCCAGGAGAAACTGGAACCAATAAATACCCATATGAAGACATTTCAGGGGCAGTGCAATGTGTCACTTCCACTCCTGATAGCACAGAAAGAAAGAAAAACCATTAAAATGGCATTTATTCCTCAGCTTAGAAAGAAGAAAAACTCTATCTCATGGAGTTTTTTTTTTAAAGGCAGAGAGGCTATTTTCCCCTTGAGCTGCTTGAAAAAGGAATACGCCTTATTAGCCCCTGCGACACACAGAGCGTTATTTGGTTATGCAGTGAAGCCTAAAACAGTGTCGGCATTTAAAGCCGCCTCGTCTTCCCATCTCACTGAGTGATTACCTCTGTCAGGACTTCAACGGAGCACGCAGGACACACACAAATCCACCAAAACAGGCAAGAACGCGCAGACATTCCTGTAAAAACCATGCACACACACACACACACACGGAGCATTTAAACACCTGTCCCCTAAAACGCCCGAGAGCTCTTATCCTGCCTCTGTGCTGCGCCTCAATGTGCAGTAATTCTGGAGAAAGACCTCTTTAAGATTTGAGGCCATAAAAAAGAAACGCAGTCAGAGACATTAAATGGTTGCTGTGGGTGCTGGGATGCATCTGCAGCTCAGAAAGGAAACATTCCTACCATTATCCTAAGATTCGATTTGTAAGCAACAGGGAAGGAGTTACTTGTTAAAATGTATTTGCTTTGTGATGCAAATGTAGTAAATGTTACTGTGTAAGTGAAACACATTGAACACTGTTTTTTTGTGACAAAGAAAAATAATGGCGCTGAAATAACACTTCTTCGTTTATGGTTTCTGTTCAAACGTTGGAAGATGTTGGCTTGTAGCTCCTCTACTCGAACGTGACAAAACTCACATTCAAGAAATACAAAGGTGGATGAAGAAATGTAAGCTATACCTGTTGGGACGCTGATCTACTGGCTAAACCTGTCTCAATTAATCATCAAAAAGTGAGGAAAAAGCTGGGAAGTAGAAGCTGAGAATATTACACTTCACCATTCTCCCTGTTTTCCATCCAAGGACATCCAACGAATGTTTAATTTAAGATCAGACAGTAGCATTTTAACGGATTTCCACTGGAAATACTAATAAACAACCAGCAAGGACAGAAAACCAAGATGGCATTAGATGGAGAGGAAAAGCATTAAAACTTTTATTGTCCAGTGTTGTGCATACTGCACTGTAGCCCTAATAATCTTCTAACATATCATTCAGACTGGATTTAGGATGACATATTACAAGTAATTTTGCTTTCTTTTGGTGTAAAAACACCCAAGCTATGTGCCTTAAAAGAAGATTCATTTGGCATCTTGCAAACACAAATGTTTAAGAATAAAATGAAACCTTTTTATAATTTCATTTGAACTTAATAAGAAATTAAGTTCAATTACAGTTAGCTGCTTTCAGATTTCATCAGATTTTATTGTCAAATTTAAACATCTTCAGGGTGCATCCACCGGGTAGGAGGAGGAGAACAGCCTGGACAGAGTATTAACATTGTTTTGTCAAGGCTCAATTTATTTTCGCTGGCAGGATCTGCAAAATCATAAAAAAAATTAACAGAACTTGTCTGACAACATAAACTAGGCGAAAAGATCTCAAAAAGTAACATGTTATACACATATGCCAAGAAATGTTAAAGACAATACTTTAAGAGAGAACTTTTTCAAGCCACTCAATTCTTAATTACTGTAAAATACTGTATTTTACAGTAATTTAAAACTGTAAATTACTGTTTACATTTGAACTTAAGAAGAATTACTTACAGTAATTTACTGTAAACAGTAAATTACTGTTGTATGTATTGGTTACATGGTTTGTAACCAATACATACAAA
Source organism: Xiphophorus hellerii (assembly GCF_003331165.1). Classification (NCBI taxonomy): domain Eukaryota; kingdom Metazoa; phylum Chordata; class Actinopteri; order Cyprinodontiformes; family Poeciliidae; genus Xiphophorus; species Xiphophorus hellerii. The sequence goes on from NC_045680.1 coordinate 15,103,315, forward strand.
CCATGTATTGGTTTTCAAACCAATACATGGTTTTCAAACATGTATTGTGTATTTGGGAACTGAAACGTTGACGGCAGACTGTACCACCATCAGGCAACTTTAAATTGTTGAGTTTATGTATGTAGACCTATGTTTGTTTTTTTCTTAACTCATACAAAGTATTTTACTATTTTAAAACGGGATTAAAAAACTTTCTTTCTTCACCCAACTTTTTTACATTTATTATAGCAAATATATATGATTTCAGACCTTTCTAAGGACTTGGATTACAATTATTACTTTTAATGTCTATGGGGAATAAAACTGTGAAATTATATAGCTAATCTGCACTTATTTTGTTTTTACTCTAGGTGAATGATTTAAGGTAGAATTATATATTTAACAGTTTGCCCATAGCAGTCTCTAATGTAAAAAATAATTGACTCTAGATAGTTTGGGAGATCACTGTGTTTATGTTTAAATGGTTTCTACATTCATTAAAGTTTTCTTGTCAGTTTGAGAACTTGAAAAGATTTTTCTCATCTCTGGTGTATTATGTGACCTCAAAAAATGACTTCATCATATTACACTTAAGTGAACTCTGGTTAGACACAATAAAGAAATGGAAAGCAATAGCGCCCCGGGTAAGACGAAAACTATGCTGAGAGCAGTACTATCATTAGCTGTCAGATGAAAGAGATTGTTCCTTTGAAAGAGGGGGCCCTGCTCCATATGATTTATGCTTATTTGCACCCTCATATCCCTGCAATTCATCCATCTCTTTTTTTTCTTTATGCATTTTTCCCTCTCAAGTCTACTTCCTTGAGGCATACATTTTCTCCTCTCCATTCACATGTCAGTTCCTCCCTCCACAATCCTTTCCCTGCAGATTTATTCAAGAATACAAATGAAATCCTCTCCTCCTTTTGACTTGTATTAAATGCCTTCATTTAAAGGGAGACTTGTGAAAATACTCGCACAGAGAAGATGTCAAGCCCCAGAGTCCTTAACATGCAGAATGTACACTCAGCTTTGTCCCCCTACTCAACATATGTGACCTGACCAGTCAGAGGCCTGGATAAACAAAATAAGAGAGCTTACTGATGTGAGGACATTTTGTACATCTTTACTTTTGCTACTGCCCTGCAAAAGTATTCACACCCTATGTACTTTTTTACATTTTTAAAAATGTTTATCTTTGATTCCCAAGTTAGCAAATTTTACACAACATTTGTCCTCAACATCACAAAGCCAACTTCAACATTTGAGAAAAGGAGGACAAGTAGGCCATTACCTTATGATAAACAAAACAAAGATACAACTCCACTTCCCTGAGAAAGAAAAACAAACTTAAAAAATAAACAAGAATACAACCAAAAGCATATTGTTAAGTAATTATAAGGTAAAGCTATTATAGGACAGTGGACCATCAGGGTGGCTTCATCAAGTTTGGTCTCTGAAAATAAAATCAGATCTTTTAGTTTTTACATCGTCTAACCCAACTCTGTCACCATAGACAAAATTGTTCGGTCTTCTGAGGCTGTTATTTTTGCCATTTTATATATGTTAAATGTTATATCCATCCAGTCGTCTAAAGTTGGATTGTCCTGTGGTAACCATTTTATTGTCATGTTCTTTTTATTTACCATTTATAAACTTTTTACATTTTGTAATGTTACAACAAACCTTATGTGTATTTTATCAGGATTGTGTCTACAGCCCAACACAAAGTGCAAAGTACAACACGGTGCATAATTGTGAAGTGGAAGTGTCTTCTAACAGGTTTTATTAAAAGATTACCTTCTCTGGCAAGATTTTCCATTTCTGCTGTAAAAAGCATCCCCACAGAATGATTTTGCCACTGCCATGCTTCGTCATAGGAAACTGTGTGTTCAGGGTGATGAGCAGTATTAATTTTCCTCCAGTTTTGAATGTAAGCCAGAACATTCAGTTTTTATCTCATCTTTCCAGAGCACCTGCTTCCATCTTTCTTTTTTAACCACAGATGCCAAATTTGTGGAGTGCATGACTAGTAGTTGGCCTGTCAAGATTATTCAGGTTGAGCTGGGGATCTGACAATTGTAAGTGCACTACTTATTGTTGGCCTGTCGCATATACCCCCCATAAATACGCAGCTGTTCATAGTATAAGAGAAAGAGGTGCAATTAGTGGGGAATGATTACTTTTGGGGAGGGACAGTAAACTTTTATTCAGAGTTTAGTTCGGTGAGACTTTGAGGCAATGAAATGAAATTCCTGCAATTTTCTCCCACCAGTGGAGATTTCACATCTGGGTGGTTGTCCTTCAGAAGCAGAAGAGACAAGTCATGATTAAAACTATTCTGATTCACAGTGAGCAGTTTGAGAGGAAGGAGAGAATTTTTCCTTTTCATTTTATGTCAGACTTTTAGTTCTGATCATTGAAGATTGAATTGGCCATCAGATTGAGTGTTAAGGGCGTATAATGACATTAAATCAAATGCACCCCTCAGTGGATTTATGAAACAGCTGACTGGGACTTTAAGACGAGGTCTGTGTGAGAGACTGATGAATCGGCGTTGCATTCAGCAGTCAAACAGATGTTGTTCCCCTCCTGTTGCAGAAAAATTCCTATGGTGTCCTGCACGGGACATTTGGCACCCTGATGTCTGTCATTATTCATCCCGAGATGGTTTCCAATAACAAGGGCAGGCAGGGGGCATTTTTTCAGCATATTATCCAGAGAAATGCGTACATAATGCATGGCCCTAACATGGGCACACAGAGCACAAAGTGGCCTCGGCTCAGTATGCTCCCGCCTGGAGAGCTGAACCAAAGCGCTGCTCAAAGTGCCCTTGGAAAGTGAAAGTATTTGGATGCTGATACAGGCCTGTGGGTGGCGGACGTCAGGAGCTCTTAAAGCTGACAGGTTTTATCGTATTCCTCAGCATGGACTAAGGGCAAAAGATAGAAGAAGATGTGAAATAAACTTTATTGCTAGAAAAGGCTGTCTTTAAATTTTTAGTAGCTCAGAAAGTTTCTGCCAGAGCCGTGTTCACAGCGGTACTCTGTGGGAGAAGCAGCAGGCATTCACTGCAAAGTGTGAGGGGAATATTTTACTTTATCCTCACGCTGCTTCCATACGACATCCAGAGAGCAGCAGCAACGGGGAGAAAATTGAGCAATGGACAAAAAGGGAAACTCAAATAGTATGAAATATCCACACATCGACACAGCTCCACTTTGAGAAAAGTTGTAAAGAAGATGACCAGTGTCTTGGGTTTCTATCAGCTTTGGTATGCATTTATGAACATCAAACATGTTATTTAAATACTGTTGTTAGTTTACAAATCACTGAACGGCTTAGCACCACAATACATTAAAGATCTGCTTTTATTGTATCAACCTTCCAGACCTCTCAGGTCTTCCAGTTCTGGTTCTGCTCTGCATCCCCAGAACCAGAACCAAACGAGGAGAAGCAGCTTTCAGCATCTATGCACCACAAATTTGGAACAAACTTCCAGAAAACTGTAAAACAGCTGAAACACTGACTTCTTTTAAATCTCGACTAAAAACCCACCTGTTTAGAATTGTATTTGAAATGTAATCAATTACAAATTTATTGATGGAACTTGACTTAATGCTGTGTTTTGATTGTTGATTCTATGTTGCATTGTGTTTCTGTTTGTAATGATGTAAAGCACTTTGAAATGCCTTGCTGCTGAAATGTACTATACAAATAACATTTGATTGATTGATTGATTGATTTAGCCACAAAATATGCTAAATTAAACTGTTAGGAAGGTTTAATTGTAGTTCAGTCTGCTTAATCATTTAAAATAAAAATAAATGCTCAGGTTGATGAAGATTCTGATTAGCCTTTGTCTCCTAATGTTTTTTTTCAAGCTTCTGCTTTGTTATTTGGCCCTTGTCACCTCGGAACCAGAAGTCACATAAAGGTTTTTTCCCAGCAGTTTTTTCCCCCAAAATTAAATGGAAATCAAGACGAACAAATAAAAGGAACACAAATCTAAACATTTAATGAGTTTGAACATGGATGCCTCTGTTCAAAATCTAGATTTTCTAATTCCATTTTTAATTGGATGGTAAAAATGCTCCAATTAAAAATGCTTAAATGACACAGCGGTAAGACAAAATGTTTACGCAGAGAGGTGTATGCAGATGTTGTTTTTCAGCACTAAAAAAATATTATTTTAGATGGCTTGCTAGTTTGTTTTGTGGAAACTACACCAAAATGTTTTGCTGCTGATATTTGTGCGAACATTAAAGGATGGTGTGAAGATACACAAACTAATCAGTGTCTGTCAAAACTCCTGACGCCAAACCAGCACCCTTCAGTGTCAAGTTTGGTTTTAGCTCGTTGATGTGCTACAAATTCATGTCGCATAAATAAATATGCAGACATACTCCCAGTCTGTCCTGTAACCTCCAAAAAATTGAGTTGGAAGTTAACGCTAAACCGCACAAGCAGAAAAAAGAGTTTGTACTGTAAACTGCCCTGTTATCCAGTGCATTTAATACTGGATAAAAAGCCACTTCATTCAGTCCTTTCACAGTAAAATATGAAGGGCAATAATCATTCTCAGCTTATTATTGTTGTCCGTAGGTGTCCGGCTTCTGTCCCCAGCCAGTGTCCTGCCAGGTTGAGATGTCTCTGCTCCAACGTGGCTAATTTGAAAGGTCACAACTTCCTCAGCATGTCAAAGTTCTGCAGAGAGACCTGCAGATGAACCTCCATTTGATATAGCTATTTAGAAACGAGGAACAAATTAAAACTTGTAAGATATTGGCCCTCAGGGACTTACTTTGGACACCATTACTGTGGTCATAAAGAACAGAGTTAATGAGCATACTGTAAATGCCACTCGACTGTGCTGTATGGCTACATACATGAAAAATTATCAATTATATTTATAATGAAGTCTTTAGATATAAAGATATTCCTAAACACCTGTGAATCCATCATTTAGTCTTATGAAATTACTATAAATGGCAATATACCAATTAACAGGAGAATAGTATCATTCAGTTACTCAGTCAGCTCAAGTTTCCCAGTTTTGTGGCTCATATATCCCCTCATGTGTCCAGACAGCTCTAACATCCTCTTAATTTCTCCCGTTATCTCTACTTGTAGTATTCTAGCTGTTTTTGCTCCCATTGCTATAGTTTTAGCTGAAAGCCACCACAATGCCAAGTGTGCAGCAGTGATATAGAAATTAGATTGTCTAACATTGTATAATCTGATTTGAAGGTGGCTGACTGCAGTGGACTGAGTTATACAGCAATAAGTTGGTTTGAAACATTCTCGCTTAATTTAATGTTTAAATTGGACATATGGAGATGAGCAAACAAAAAGTGTGCACCTTTTTGTTTTACTGTGGTGCAATATATTTGACAAGTTATTTTCAACTTTATTAGATTCAGCAAACATGGATCCAAATCAATGTTAATTGTCTGTGTGTGTATAAATTGTCATTTAGACTTGATCAATTCAATCCAAAGACAATTTTTTTAGTACTATACTTCTCAAAGGCAAGTATTACATTTAAAGAGATTATGCTCTGCATAGGTGCTCCTCAAGATTAGAATAACAAAAACCACCAATTCTGTTTTATTGATACTTTGTTCAGTCATTTAAATAATTGGCCTATATTCTACATGATTATGAATGACAAAAACACACATTGACTTTGCCGTATTTGAATTGATAAATGAAACTCTGGAAGGTCAGCAGTGTGGTTTATTAGCTTTCACTCCAATCCCAAGACTTTCTGTTGAGTTGATTTTAAAGTTATGCATTGTAAGCTAAATGCTGCATTAGTGGAGCCTTGGGGAGTAAGGTTTGACATTGATGACTTTGTTAAGGGGAACATATGTTTGAACAGATCACCCCTCTTTAAATATAGGCTGGTATTGAATCCCCATGGCCTGAAGGCTGGCGGCAAAGTACGTCTGCATGACATTCTGCAGAAAGAGAGCGGGGTGGGTGGGTCTGCAGGAGTGGATGATGGAGCAAAGGCAGAATGGGGTAAGAGAGGACGTCAGTATTAACATTTTAAGCTCAAATTGAAAAAGTATTGTTTGGCTGAAGTGATACATTTGTTCTTTTTGACTTTGAAAATTATGACATTTGAATTTTACTCATAACTTTCCAGATGAACATTTAAAGACCTAGGTCTTTCTTAACTGTGGCTGTTTTTCGTCTTTATGATAAGGTTAGGATCATAAGGTCATTGTTTACAGTGGAATGTGTTGGTGCAGATTAGCTATTAACTTACCCTCTAATTTTTATATAAGAGTTATATGTGTTGAGAAATTGCACTGCAGCAAATGATGAAAATGTAAAGTGGAAATAAACTATGAAATAATATTTAAGGACAATTGTTTAACAGTGAGAGGTAAATAACAAGGATGAATAATTATGCAGGATTGTTTCTAGTAAAAGCAATGCTGACTTTTGGACATACGGTATTTACATGTTACCTAACTGTTTCCCTGAGATTGCAATTTAGGCACATTTCTGTCAGCATCAACCTTTTCTTAGGAGTCTAGAAAAATTCAGACAATTTTCCAGCTTGAGCAGATGGTAAGCACTGAAGTGCCTGTTGACAGGTAGCCTATAGCGTGTTGTCTGGGCTGGCGGTATCACAGGCGCAACAAGGCACACACATAAAAATAAGGAGAAAACACACACCTATGCACAGAAACTCCAGCAGCTTTAAGCCCTAATTGGTGCCCAGAAGGGTTTGAGGGAGATGGAGAATGATATGAAAGAGGAAATCAACATCAAAATGCCGACCAGCTGGTCAACCGTGCAAGCAGAGAAGAAAATATTCACATTAAATGTTCAGTTTCACTGAGAATAGAAGTGGAGCAAATTGAATTAAAGAAACAAATGTGTGACATGCAAGATGAACCATTGAGGTCAAAAGGGAGCAGCATCAACAGAAACCTTTCTTCAAAAGAAATGTACAGCTCATCTGCAGTACCTGTCTCTGGTTCAAGTTTTTAAGCAAGTCATTTCTCAATCATATTTGGTCATAACTGGATGATAAAATCTTGGGAGAGTATTTGTCAGTTAACTAGTGAGTATTTTTTAATGCATTTCAATAAGGATCACATTAAAATAGAGGAGGGAGTTTACTATGGGAGCATATCTAAGTTTTTTGTTTTTTTAAGTTTGCTGCTTCAAATCTAAACTCTAGCACAGATAATGTTAAATTATTTTTGACATCCATCAGGAAAATGAAGTTTTGCAGAAAGCAACAGCAGATCAGAGCTTATCAGAGTAACAATCAATAGACCCCTCAACAAAATAAATTACAACAGAAAACAAAATATGTCTACTTTCTTGTTTATGAAAAGGACAAAATGTGAATGAAACAGATTAGAGATGTGCAAAACATTCTGTATGTGATGAGTAGAACAATTATGGCTGAAGGTTAGTAAAATTAGTGTTATGAGGCTTCCTCCAAATGCAACAATGGTCTTCATGGCCAAACACTTTCATTTTAGTTTTGTCAGACCACACAAAAAGTCCATAAAAACTAAAGGCTTTGTGCCTGAGTGCATTTGGAAACTGTAGTTTTTATGATTGTTTTGGGGTAGTAGCTCTGTCTGTTTGCTGTTGTCGCATGTCTGTAGGACTTGTTTTACTGAGGATAATGACACTTTTACCAGCTTTAGACAACATCTTCATAATGTCATTTGCTGTTCAGGATGTGATGTGCACATCTTGCTTCTCAACAAGTTTGTTTCTGGGACATAGAAACAAACATCCCAAACAAACTTTTTTATTATTATTATTATTTTTTTTATATCTTGTAACCAGGTTGCTATGTATTGCAATTTTTTTTGCCCAGGTCCCTCTTGAAAATGAGATCTAGATCTCAACGGGGTTTACCTGGTTAAATAAAGGAATATAAAATAATAATATAAAAAAACAACATGATGGGTGGACATTCCTGCAGCCTTTATATTCACATTTATTCTTGAAATGGGCGTGGCACCTTCAGGCATCTGCGGGTTATGTTTGAGTCATTGCCTTAACATGCACAGCAAATAACGATTTTATGTTTTAAAACCATCAGTCCGGATGTAAAAAGTTATTCGTTTATTACTGTAAATCAGTGAGATTATTTTTCACCCAATTAAACAGAGCTAATAATTTCAGAAGCAACACTACCACAAAACTAAAGCAGACTTCACACAGGCAGTGTGAAATGTGCATTGCATGCAGAATGGTTTGATTTTTCCACTTTGGCTTCCATGTTAGCAGGTTAGTTTTCACACCAGCAGCACATCAGGCACGTCTCAGTTCACCTAAGCAGCTTCAACTCATCATCTATCCTGACAGAGCTGTGAACAAAAGGCTGCTGCCACTTTTTGAGCCAGTGCAAGAGTAAGGTGTGACCTATTGTGATGGGCTCTGCGAAACAAACAAAAAAATATCATACAAGAAATACTTACAATACTTGCAAAAAACTTATATTTCAAAAATCACCATTTTCTAACTCTACTTATGTATTTGACATGTATAAATTAGATTTTATATTGTCTTTGTGTCCTTAGTGTTTCAAGGATGTTTGAATGAATGTAATCTCTTACTACAAAATCGGTGTATTAGAGTACTGTAACTATTTGTGGTGTTTTTTAAGCAAATTTAATAGGAATAATCAGCCACTGATCTCCACAGTCAAACTCGTATTTTTAAAATAAGTGAAATCATAATCCTCTCCGACTGTAATATCAAATAGCCTTATATTGTTTTTAGAGTTATTTCAAAGGTAAAAAAAACAAAAACTCTTTGGTTTCCCAGCTGTTAAACTGCAAGAGATCTGCTCTGCTTTCATGCCAGCTTCCTTGACCTTTGTCAGACTTTACAATTGTGTCTTTTGTGCAAGTGTACAAGTATGATTGCATTGACAAAAAAGTCAAACAGCGAAGCTTTGTGCTGGTTTGTCCTTTAGTGTGTGTAAGTTAGAACTACACAATCCAACCAATGGTCTGAGGCCAAATGGTGCGTGGAGAGACTTTGCCAGCATAAGTGGCCACTGGGGGCAGTGTTAAGAGTCCTGGAGGGATACACACACTCACCCACGCACACACAGACCACATTTACTAATGTGCAGAGACAAACTCAGAAATGAGTGTGTGTCCTGGAGGGAGTGTGGGGTCGTTACCCTACTAATGGGGCCATATGGTCACAAAACAAACACAAACTGTTCCTCCTCTTTGCCTGTAATAAGGTCATGAAGATGCCGCTCTCATGCTGATGGAGAAAACCAGTCGAGGAAAATGTGCCACTGGATGTAGTCTGAACTCAATGGGTGGAGGGTCAATAACCTGCAGCATTACTCTCCCATACCAGCCTGAGCAAAGGGAATTCAGTTATTTAACAGATGGGACCACAGTACTTTTATGTGAATACTTATGTAACAGTACTATTAATAATGATACAGGGTCGTTGAAGCACTTCTGTCCAAGCATGCCAAGTTAGTATGCCAGGTTATTTTTTACTCTGCTAATCTTCATCTAGAGCACTGACAACAGTCAGATACTGTGATATGTTCTGAGATCTAATTTATTAATGTCTGCAGGATTCAATTAAAGTATATACATTGTCAAAGTGGCATTATAAAGATTTTAATGTTTTTTTTAATGGAATGACAAATTATTTGATTGTATTCCTCTTTTATTTCACAATTTTTTTCACTTTTTATTATTTTTCTGGTTGAAAATTGTATTCTTAGAATTTAATGCTATTCTCTAAAGTTGGTACTGAAGTGGTGCATTTGTTGCAACACTACGATTTGTTTGCGATGCAAACTGTACATCCATTTATTGTCTACATCTGTCTGTTTCTTTAATAATTTACTTTTTTTTGCTGAAGGTGGCACGATAGAGTATTTGACTTCTATTAATCACAAACTATAAGATAATGTGCGCATGCTGAAATACATACTCGTAATAATGTTGAAAAGGAAACTGGTTAGAATATTCTGGAAAAACCCATGGAGGGTTAAGCTCATCATAAAGTGGAAGCTACTGGGACACCATTGTGATTGTCCAAGAGTGAAGCTCCAGCTCAAAATATCTCCTATAAAGAGATTTTATGGTCAGATAAGACAAAAACGGAGCTATTTATCCTGCAGGAGAATAAATATATTCAGAGGACAACATAAGAACTGCCAAGAATGGTATTAACAGTATTGTTGTGTGTGGCTGTTTTTTTTTTTCTTTTTAAATTGCCTTTCCCCAAACTCAACTCCACTGAAAAATTCTGGATCGTTTATAAACTTGGTTCACACCAACTGATTTAATCAAGAAAAAAATTGAAGTCTATAATAAAGAATGTGATTCAGTTGTAGGACAGTGAACAGAGCATAACAGTGTCAGCATATTTGAAATCATGCAACCCAGCTGTTTTTCAATTTAAAGGTCGTCTTTTTGTACAGGAGGTGTTTCAAACACATCGTTAAAAGCTTAAAATTAATTCCATTTGTGTATATTATGCGCGTAAGCATGTATTATGTCGATGTACAGTACAGACCAAAAGTTTGGACACAACTGTGTGTCCAAACTTTTGGTCTGTACTGTATATGTCTGCTGTAGCTAGATTTGATCCAGCTTGCAGAGGATGATGCCGTTTGTGTTGAGATGCTGAGTGGATGTGCTGTTAAAAATGGTGAAAGCGGGAATGTCTGCAGTGGAGAAACTATCATCTATTAAACCTTCCTCTGCAGCACCTTTACAAGCTTTACAAGTATATGTGAAGCTAACTGAATCAAATTAATCTGCAAAGAGCAGCCAAGTAAAACCAAGAAAGTAGTGAAAAATGAATATTTTTATGCAACTGCATATCTCTACTTCTCTGCAAAAATCTTAAGACAGACTCATCTTGCCTCTTGTTTTTACTATTTTTACTACTCTTTTTACGACTTTCCACATTTGTCTCGCTGTCTTGTTAGGAAATTAAACAATTCTTTGTTGTGTTTTATTTTAAATGAACACTGTCTCATAATTCACTTCACAATCCAAACATCATTTGGGGTTGGAGGAAATCTTTCTGGAGATTAAAAAAATAGAATAAGCTCAGACAATCACTGCCTTGAGTGCATGTTGGCGTTGAAACGTTGTATTCAGGACTGGACAGGGATCAAAAAATGGCCCTGGCATCTTTGGTCATGGCTGCCCCTGGTTCTCGACATCTATCAGAGAATATATGTGCACGTTGTGGTGTTTCAAAAAATTTGGATAAAGCTCAGCAGCTTACATGGAAGAGAATTACCGTGTTAAAAATTGATCTGCCCTCTCACTACTCAGAGATTTTCATCTTAAGAAAGATGGTTGCAGTCTCACAATTTCCATCTTGAAATAAAAGTGGATGTCTAATAAACACTGGTAAAGATCACTTTACAGTGTGTTATAAAATATACTGTTTAGACAAATTCACATGTATGCCCATAGTAAGACCATATATCCATGTGAAATAAAGAGCTTCTCATCAAAGTAGCACCTTTTAAAGAATGAAAAACAGAGACTCACTGCCACTATTTCAGCAAAGCAATGTTTCACTAATAATACATGATAACTGTGAGCTGTAACACCTGCAAACTGGAGCACATGTGACCTCTTCAATCTGTCCTGGGAACATGTCTCTCTCCTCATCCTCTGACAAATCCATCTGACCCACCACTCCCTCTTTGTGGCTTATCGATTTCCTCTCACTTCTCTCCAACTCTGGTCAGATCAAATCGCAAAATTTGATAACATTGGTCAAAGGGAAGTCAAGAAGTGGGCCAAATAGGGTTGAGAAATCTCATTGGATGAGCCCAATGTAATTCAAGAACATTGACAAAAAAAAGAACTATAATTTTGTTTTCTTTTTGGTAAATTATTATTATTGAGAAATTATCTTATTCTCCAATAATTTTTTAACAGAGTCTGTTGGCTGTAAGATCAAGAAATCATCCCTGAGATAGATATATGATGTGTTATAAAACAGTTTTATTTATGAACATCAATACAACCTAAAGTGGTTTAATAAAGCTGCACAATCAGACATTGTTTAGGGTTGCTTATTAGCTTGGCTTGATCTTTAGGTGTGAAATGTTGGACAATATATGAAGTTATCCAAAAGAAAGATAAAGTTTATCCAGCTGCACTTGGTGCAAATCTCCTTGTCAGTTTTGCCCCACCAAAACTTTGATTTCAGCAGCTTAAACCAACATTAGTAAAATCTTGAATTTTGGAAAGGGATATGACGCACCTTACCACTTGGTGGGGGTGTTAGTCCAGCTATCTGGAGCCAGGTGAAAGGGCATCGAAGCACTACATATAGTCCAGATGTGCTTAGACAGATTTTATTTAAAGAATCTCATCTGTTACCAAAGTGCACATGGAGATAAAAAAATAAAATGTAATGTGATCACACAGTTTCTGTCCTCCAACACTGCAGGGAGTGTCCCATGAGTCACAGAACCAGAGAGCTGATTTTTCCCTCCTGAATAATTTTGTTATGGTGAATCCCCTGACATAAAAAGCCACATTACATCAGTTCATGATTATTAAGGATTTGTATCAGAAACGACAATAATATCCTCTGAGGAATACTTATTTAACAGCACTTGATACCATCTGTTTCTCCAAAACAAGGTGAGCATGGCCAGAAAGGACACACAAATACATTTATTATCAGACAGAGAGATTAGCAGTGATTAATGAGAAGTGACAGCAGATAATCATATTACTATTGCGCTATTCATATTCAGATTTTGTTCTGTTCCAGCCCAGGAAAACAAAGTGACTAATCACAAGCATGTCATAGGCAGACTTTAATAGATGCATTAGAATTGATATACCCCTGGGGTGAAAGGGTTATTGCTCATACATCAGAATAGTCTGCACCGGCAATTAAACCATACAGCCTCACAGGTTCATTTAAGAGACCTCTGCATCATGCAGCCATAAAAGAAAATGGTCAAATACGTGGTAATTGCAGCAAATTTAAGTGTTTGAGCGAGAATATGTTAACGGGATTATCAAAGTTGTCTCTGTGTCTGGAGCAGAGGGGCAAATCGAGCTGTGTTACGTTCGTGACCTTTCAAATTAGATTCACTTCATCCACAGAAGAGATTAGAGGGAAAAATATGACTACTGTATTCTTATAAAAAATGTTATCTTGCTCTGTGGAGTGATCTTGTTTATATCATTTTACGCAACATGTTTGTGATATTCTAATGTCAAGTAAAGCTATATTTTACTGTACATGCAATACCTTGCAAAAGAATGTTTTACTCTTAATATCCTGACACAATAATGGATTGCAGCAGCCAGCTAATCAGAAAATAAGGCCCAGCTATGGACCTCAGTTTAACCCAAACTGCTTTGTGACGGCCTCCGAGGTTTAATGGAGAACATTAATGAAAAAACGGCAACATGGGGTGTAAGATAAGTTAGATAAGTCAACATGGCACGCTTCAAACATCTCAGATCTGTGTTCACTCCAGCATCCCGAAATGGGAGCAATACAGAGCAACTACAAACATCCTCAGACACGACCCTGAGCCTAAACAGACAGGACGAGGACGGCATCAGCCTGACAAGCAGCCAAGACCCACAACTCAGGTGGGATCTGTTACCAGGCCGACTATTTTTCATCTGCTCCAAAAACCTGCCCTTTACAGAAAAGTAGTGAGAAGAAAGCCCTTGTTGAAAGAAAGTCCTTTTGAAAGTTTGCCATAAGCTATGTAAAATAATCCAACATCAGTTCTCCCCAGTTGGTCGTGGAAGATTGTGCTGAGTCCGGTTCTGGTGGAGGTTTCTTCCTGTTGAAGGGGAGTCTTTCTTCCCCACTGTCGCTACATACATGCTCAGTATGAGGGTTTGCTGTAAGGTCAAAGACACAACAAATATGATTTTCTGCTTTTGCTGTCTGCTTGTCCAGAAGGAATGAATGAAGCAAGTTGATGACTCAATGCAATCTGCTGAGTTTTAATACACTGATTTTAAGACACTGTAAAACCATTGCCAGGTAAATTACACTACATATTTATTTATTTTTTCATTTGTAAAAGGAGGAATTGCAGGTTTTAGCTTATTTCTTGTTTTCCCTGGTTTATTTTTTTGTTAATGACATGCTAATTCTCAAGACTTGTTGAAAATGTGTGTGTGGTTACTACTGATGTTTAGCTTTTGCTTTGTCTAGTAAAGCTGTAACACACTGTCTTCTCTGTGCATGTGTGAGAGTTGAGGAGAGACATGCAGAGATGGGGAGCAACATTCAGAAAAAGGTGATCTGTGCGTTTTTACATGGGGAAGAGTAAATGTTCAAATACACTATTGGCATGCATGCGTGTGCTGCTGCTGCTGCTTTTTCACGGCAGATTAAAGCCTCCTGTGGTCAATTTGCTCTCCCTAATGTCAGGTCCCCTCCAAAGTCTTGAATCGCTCGTAGCCTAGCAACCGTGGCTACAGCTAAGGGAAGCGCAACCATGCATGCAAAATCCCACCTGCCAAGGTGTGTGTGTATGCGTGTGTGTGAATATGTTCTGTGCAAGCGTCTGAATGTATGATTTGCTCATCCTTTATGTATTCAAATACCAATTTGTGTGTGTGCCTGTGTTTGTGCCAGGCGAATAGCTGAATGTGGAACACGTATGACCACTGCAGGTGGCTCCTGAGGTGAATTTTGTTTTTCCCAAAATTGTCTTTAGAGTTTCACATTTCTCAGTAATTCTGAACTGCATATATACCATTCCTCTCATGTACCAAAATTCACTTCTGCTCTACTGAGAAACCAGCTTTCGGTAAGATTACAACTCTTTTACAGTGAGTCTGACTCATACAAGATATTATGTTGGATCTTTAGGTTAATCAGGGTCACATTTTCATCAGATACTACAGTGAATCCAAAATGAGAGAGCAGGTGAGTGAGAAATTAAGAACCAGCATCAAAAACTTCTAGTCACCAAGACCTAGCTAAATGTAGATGTCATTCTTGTAATTTATTCTTTATTTGTTCAAGCCCTGGTAACGTTGCTATGAATGATTTATAACGCAGATAAATTTGAACAGTTTAATAAGTAGTTTTATCAATATTTTCTCCCACAACCGGCCCTTTGAGGTCATTAATGATCTTTGATATGGACCAAAATGAAACAGAGTTTGACACTCCCGCTATAGAGCGTTAGCTTAATGTGTTGTGTCCGCTTCCTTTGGCTTTTTAATGGGCCAAAAATTGTTTCCAACACCAGCATAAGGGCCAGGACAGGAAAAAGATGATGGGTAATGATGCCCTTTGTTCAGAATAGTTTAAAACATGGCCTAAATTTAGACAAGCTACGGCAATACAAGGGACATTTAAGCATGTTTGATTAAAATATTATTAAAAGCACTTTTTATAGGGGAATCGACTAAAATCACGTGGAAATAAAAAACACTTGTCTTTGTTTAATGCTGAATTAAAAATATTGCGATGAATGAAACGGATCATATTTTCCGTGATTTGGGACTAATATTAAGAGTCTGTTTTCAAAAGACGGAATTAGATTGGACACTTACCAAATATTCAGAGGTTGTTTATGATTAATTAGGTCATTGGGCTCCATCTGTGACCAGGGCAACATCTAAAAGGTGTCTCTGGCCATGAAATAGTTGAACAGAGAATAGGAGGGCGCTGCAGGGAGGGAGACATGAGCCAGCAGCAGCACTAGATTACATTAGCAAGGCATGAGGCAGCGAGAAGGTCAGTGAATCAGATACCGGTTCAATATAGCAGCCCGGCTGTGAGGGCAGGAGCTGAGCTGGTCTGCTATCCTAGCAGATTGCTGAGGAAGCCTTGTCTTTGCGAATCTGTTTAAGAAATTTGAGCATGCTGGGAACGGACAGAAGAGCTGACTCCTGAAAATGGCAGCACGTCCATTTCATCTGTGTGGGAGGAGGAACTTTTGTTGCTGAGTAGATATGTATTAGCAATACAGAAGACAAGCAGTTTCTGTCGTTTTTGTCTTTGTCTGTGTTTTGCATAAATCAATTCACACCTGCATACTTGTTTCCTACAGCATACACAGATATTTCCACAATTTTGCTTATTGTGTAAAGTGTCCTTTGCTTTTGTGAAAACTTTCTGGCGTTTGATAGATTACAGCATCACAGTAAAATGATATCCACAGCAAAACCTGCATTTTTGTTTTGTTTTGTTTTGCTGCACTGCCATTTATAAAAATCAATTACAGCTACATCTACGCCGGAGCTGTGCTTCGAATGAATCTAAAATTTGAGTGGCTAATAGATCACACAGACTTAGATATGGTCCCTCTAACTTTTAATGGCTGGCACTTACAGTAGATGACGAGTTCAGCACTCTTAGCCCATTATACTGTTAGTGGACACACAGTGCAATCAGGAGGGTCAAAGATTTTAGTGTGCTCCATCAGTCAAGTGCACCACTCAGTTGGATTCTAATTGACCTGCTGTAAAAGGAGTGGACGAGCTAGACCTCTCCCAGTGAGAAGTAATAACTGTTAATTGTCAAATTGGCCAGTAGGGGAAGCCATACTACACTACAGTCCTATTAAACAAATGATGTCCAAATCACAGAGAGACAAAATTGTATAAAGACATTTAACAGAATTAGCTCAGAGTAAAATTCTTCATGGCAGAATGGCACAAACAATTAAACACGGGGATGTGTTTGGGATTCTTATACCAAGTAGCTACTAATAGCATATATTCTGCACAGCAAAAAGATAAAAACAGCACTTTCTAATCTTGTAGAGAATGAACGATTATACGCAACAAGCACCCAGAAAAAATATACGGCAGACTTTTAAAATAGCTGATCAGAAATATGCCTGTAATACATAATGCTTAAAGTAATATTTGATGTTCTTGGGTTGGTATTCTCTGTGAAGTCTTGCTTTACAAAATGGATTTAGCCTAAAATCACTGCCTTATAGCCTTCTGCCTCCTTGCTTCTAACTGAGAAAAGATGTGGGTGATCTCCCTTATGTTGACTCTAGCAAAAAGGGTTTGGCTTTGAGAGCCATCCCAAAGCCGTAAACTTTAACATTCCCAGAAAAAAAATCCTTCTCTCATCAAAACCTAAAAGCAAGCTTGAGAAAGTTAAAGGCTTGGAAAATGCAGAGTAAGTGTTATCTAGAATCAAAGACACAACATTGTTAGACTAAAAAGTAACAGAGAAATCAATGTCTTCAGACATTATATTTGACTTTGAGATTTTCTCTGTACAAGAAGTAGGTTAGACATTTCGAGTTGAAACATCTGCAATAAACTAAATAAAATCAGTAAAACTATTAAGCACTTGTATAAATATGTTATACTGCGTTAAAAGTGATTAATGCAAAATAAAATCAGTACCACTATGTAAAGAGAAACATTTTTCATGGCTGATTCCCCAGAAATCCATCAGATGTCTTTTTTTTCATACTTCAAAAGGAAAAAACAGTAAAAAACATCACTAGTTGTACGAAAATATCTCAGGAAGTCGTACCTCATCCTCTAACTCGTCGATTCAGAAGATGGCAGGTGTTTCACTGATTCATTGTTGTATTCAAAGATCATTTCTTTACTTGCAGTGTGATGAATTATTTGTGGTATGTCCCATCATCTGCTTGGTATGCCTAAATACATATGCATTTTATGATTAGTCTATTAAGTCCATGCAGCACTTTTGTTTAGGATGATTCATGGTAATCTGTGGCAAATGTGGCTCTTGAAAAGATGAGCAGATTTTGCAACTGGAAAGTAGTTTGTCCACCAATAAAAAAAAAAAAGAAGTTGGTTCACAAATAAATAAGGAATGCATTCTTATTCCGATTGTCTTTAAATATTTGGTATTTTGAAAAGTTTGGATAACACATTTTGAAAAAAGTAAAACGGATAACATTTTCTTCACAGTTGCTTCTGCTTTTGCAACCTCTTTACTGCAAAATGTTGAAACCAAAGTTCATAGTGAAGGAACAAATTCACTGCTTAAGACGTACGTCTGCTGTCATGTCTTCACGTTCTGCGTCTCATCCTTGAGGAGTCATTGAGGATTGCACTGTCATGGAGTCACTTGACTTTCTTTGGTTTTGTGACAGAATAAAGTACTTAGTAAGTGTTGGAGAGTTTGACGTGTTTCTCTTTCACTTTGACAGGAATTCACATGTGAACACACACAGCTTTGCTATTTTACCGCCTGGATGAATACACTGACTGGTTGTTTTGACAGTATGGACAGATGGACCTTTTCAATGTCAAATCCTTGTTTTGGGAACTTTATAGGCCAAGCAATGTATTTAAGCTGCCTTTTACTTAATGAAACTGTTTATGAAGCAATTTACCTTTTCATTTATAATGAGCATGCGTTATTATAAAATGTGTGTTTGTGGAATCAATGACAGAACATCTTTGAGGAGAATGAAACACAAGCATTGCACAAGAATAGAAACATTTTATGAAAAAAAATCCTTATAAAATTAATCTTTGAATCTTTGAAACCTCATGTATAGTCAATATGAGGTTTGTGCACTTATTTTATTATTTTCTTGAGAATTTTGACCAAAAAAACAACTAAAGTTTGTGCTAATTGTTTCGTAGTTAACTATAGCTGACACACAGAGAGAGCTGCTGTCTTACACATTTGTTTCATAAAAAAGAGCATCATTAAGGTCAAAGTCTTAGCCCCCCCCGCAGAACCCTAATTAAAGAAAATAACTCTATAAATATACACCTGCCTTAGAAAAAAATGTTGCAGCTGTGTTATTTTTTACATTCATAAAAACTTTAAAGCCAACAACATTTTTCTGAATTATCCATTTTTTAAAAAAAGCATAGTTTTCTTGCTACTGCTGCTGGTCCTTTATAGTTCAGATAAAAGCGACCTTTTCTCTAAGAAGAGAGAGTCTTCCACGAGTTCTCAAAGACGACTTCGCTGCAATTGTTAGGTATGTCTGCCTGCGTGTGTGTCTTCCTGCTGCCTGATAGGAGCATGTGGCAGACGTTATCGTTGTTTGTGTGTGAATGTGTATTTGGCGTGCCGGACCGCAGTTGGAAAGCGGAGCGAGAATCCTAGAAGCTGTTGGAAGGAGATGATTGGCTTCAGAACATGGTGGCCCCTTTGTGACAGATGGTTGGGTGCTGGACTAGCAGAGCCGAAATCACCCACTCACACATATGTGGGCTCCCACAAGCCTGCACACAGAAACACACACATGCATACACAAGGCAACATTTTAAAATTCCCTTACATAATCCAACATGCATGTCTACATGTGAATACAAACACGAAGAGCATGTGGTCTTTACATACTTATTATTAGCAAAAATGGAAAACCCAGAAATCGAAAACCAGATATTTACGGAGGTCTTCCAGTGAGTAAATATGGAATAATGACGCTCAAAAAGAGGCAGATAAACAGGCACACAGCTTGACAGCTAGACAGATGCACAGACAAACGTTTAGGCAGACGGGTGTGAATTTGGATAATGGCATAAAAACAATATGTACTCTAACCAGTGCCAGTGTTTTGGTTTTACGGGGGGTTTGCAGCCTTGGGTCTAACACAATACAGCTTTGCTATGAGTCTCCCTGAACAAACAGGAGGGGATCTGCTGCCTACTGTTTCTGCTAGCCAATACTACTCTCACTGTCACTGCCACCACCATCACAGCCATCAGTGCTGCAGCAACAAATAACACCACTTCGCTTGCCATAAAAGCACATGCTGTTAGAAATGCCAAAACTAAACATCCATTCAGATTTGGTGAGGCAGAGCAGAGGATTAAAGGGAACACTACAGCAGTTGGTCTGATTTTGATGACCCTTCAAATGTTGTCGACCTCACTCTTGCTGTTGTGAGGTGATACAAAACTTTAAAGTAGGTACTTGGTATAATATATCAATTTCATGACAGGATGTTCCCAGAAAGGAGAACGCTGTAACAAGATAAAGTTAGTTTTCCTTTCTGCCGCTCACAGTGGTATGAATGATTGTCTCAGTTTCATATCAGAAACTGCATCAACCTCTTTGTTAGACTTAGAATTTCAATGCTCTGATATGCAAGCTCCCTTTCTTGAGGTAATAGCTTATTTTTAAAAAATAAAGAAGTGCTATGGCCCTTTAGGATGTAGCTGCAAAGTGCAGGGACTCAGCAAAGTTTTCTGGAGTATAGAGCAAAATAAGTTGAGAATAAGTACCTCCTAGTTGTTTTGCATTGTTTTCAGCTGAATTTCTAAATTAACCACTTCCAGGTGTACTTTTTGCTCTGCATGGAGCGTTTGCAAAATGCCTGGCAGCTATTGGCTGCATGGATATTAGTGACGGCACACCACGACACATCACAAGCTTGCGGAGCTGCTTGCTGTGAATTTCTTTGCTTGAAGCAGCAGGAACCATTGTTGTCAACTCAACAGCAGCTGTGCTGTTGTTGCTTTTATAGTTTAAAATGCTCACAATTCTTATTCCAGGTGCAAAATTCCCAGCTGAAAACTGCCACAGTGCCTGGAAGGGTTAGCACTTTTTCGTAAGACCGACTGGACCACAAGAAAAAGACATTTTAACCTGATCAGTTTAAAATTCTGTTCCTCTGTTTTAAAATCCTGCTCCTCTGCTTTGCTGAGAAACTGCATCAAACACGAACAGTGGTGCTAAGAAATGACATAATTTACTCACATTGATTAAAGACATTTGTGCAAAAACATGCAAATCCCAGAAAGACGAGGCTGGTAGTTGGAGGTCTCCTAAGTCCCTTCAACAAGACACAACAAAGAATATTGTGTGTTGTCTTCTCAAAATGCTTCTAATCAGATTTGAAAAACTCTTAGATGCCATTCTTTTTCCTCATGAGGATAAAAATCTGATTCATGGATTTTATCCAGTGGTTCACATAATTGTTACTCATCTTCATCTTTGACAATTCAGAGATGGTGTAAAAATTTTGGTACATCTGTAAACGAGTCAGATTGTATTAATAAGGTAAAACTGTCAAGTGAGGAAGCTCTCCAAACTCTATATAGTGGTTTAGAAATTAAAAATGACAATATGAAGACAGTAATAAGTGTTAACTTAGACATCACAGAAGTGACAAAATACTTTGATTCATTCAGAAATTTAACACAAACACAGTTTGATCACTTTCTATTGTTGGTCTTTGAGGATAAATGCCTCTTTATATTTCTAGAGGGGCAAATATTATATTATTTATGACAAACACTACAGATTTGGATTTCTAGGCTATCAGTGCAGGGATAGAGGGATCTGAATACAAAGTGTTCATTTCAGCCGTAGAGAACTGAGACTTGACTCTGACTTGGGGGGAGGGGAAGACTTGAAGCTTCTCTTAGACTTGGAAGATTAACTTGTGAACATCTCTGACAACCACCACACTGAAGAGTGCTGTTCTGTGTGCAACATGATAGTAGTTAGACAAGATCAGATGTTTTAGTTGCTGACTGGCCGTTCACGATCAGGGCTGATTACACTGTAAATATGCACATTCCACTCACTGGGAAGGTTCTTGCTACATCTCTATATTTCTGTAGTAAAGTTAGGCTTTCTGAGGTCATCACTTGTATTTGGGGTCACTCCCAGTGGGCCATTTAACAACCTCAAGTCTGAAATTAATTGAGTCATCTGTCATTTTATGGTTCTTCTAATTAGTGTAAAATCTATGAACATGACTCTAGAAATGTGGTGGCTTCAGAAATTTCTTTAGTGTTGGTAAAATAATGAGCTTGGGGCTTATGTTGAGCCACTAAAAATGATCTAGTCTGTAACAAGTGCACATTGTTAATAGAGAGAGAGCTACCGTTAACAAGAGTAGTTTTTGAAGTTATGCAGATGCGAGGGCTACTCGGCTGATTGCTTCTTAACTGAAAAGGGTCATAACTCTTGGATTGTAGGTAGTTAAAGACTAGATGAATCTCCCTCAACACCAGCTTAGATAGATTATCTCTCCTAGACCTGTCCCAGGGTAAGACTCGAGGGTTTAGAGATTTTCCGGACCGGTTAGACGGAGAGCTGGTCAGTAGTCAGTCCATGGGAGTTGTGAAGTTTAGCTATTGCGCAACAACAATAGTAACGACATGTTTATAGCTAAACCATGTCTGGCTGTTTACAAAGTGAAAATATGCATGAAGGACAGAGATCTAATCTCCTTCTGACTGATAATTCAGAATATTTTAGCATTGCCATAAATCTTGGCTAACCACTCCTAAATACAGTATGATTCATGCTTCCAGTCACATCACAAGATATTCTTCCCACAAAACTTTGATATTTAAACTCATCCCAGTCTTCATTATGTAAATCCCCTCGAAAATATGCTTTTTTCTCTCTTTTTTTTACAAACTAACTCTTGTAGAGCCATGGCTTTTTGCACTGTAAACCAGTAATGTTCGTCATCAGATGCCATTAAGGCTCCATCACGACATAAATGTGGGATTAAGGTGTATACACATCGACATAATGTGATTAAAATCAGAATAATTTGCATATTTTAGCTTGATAAATGTTATTCACCAAAAATATGAGCATATTCAACATAAAGTATTCAGGAAATGCTGCTTACATGGAAGTGTGTTATTGAAAATAATGCTTTGGTTTGGTTAATACAGCAGTTTTTCCAACTTCAATTCATTCTAAGTTAAGGAGAGAACTTCCATAAAATGAAAGGAAGAGGGACGATGAATAACATTGCTGTATTTACCGAATGAAAACTCTCAAGGTCAAGATCCAGAAAGCATTAGGTGTTTCTGAGCTCACGCTGAATTATGAGACTCATGTTAAGGGCTGAATTCGACAAATTTGTGACCAAAATGTTAAGGCCACACCTGTTAGTTGGGAATCTTAAATTGATATTTTTTTCTTCCGACAATGTGAATTGTGAAATCCAGTTTGCTTGAGACATTTTTTTTTTTTCCCCACCATTGAAAATATGCAGTTTTCACATCTACCACAGCAGTGGTCTGTAGAAAGCTGGTTGTGTGTAGTTACTGTGTATAGAGACAAAAAAAAATAAAAAATACACGTCGAGGATCTCATTACTGCTTCCATTATCTGTCCTGGCAGTTTGCTTTATTGGGAAACCACACTGTGACTGGAGAATGCCCTCATGATGACAAGAACCTACCCAGATGAAGTGCCCTTGAGAAAGACATTGAATCTTTGCCAGCTTTAGGCAGCAGGAGTGCAGCTCTGAACCGTGAATCTGCCCCCTGATTTTCCTTTGAAGCAAAGCAAATGAAAAGGGAATTTTCCACCAGGAGTTTCTGCGTGAGTATTTTTTTATTTATTTATTTTCTTAAAGACGATGAAAAGCTCAGATCTATTAAAAACTACTGAAAGAGAGCAGTAAAGGTTATAACCAATACACGCCAAACTGGAAAAGTAAACATTTTTAGTGTAATCTTTTCCTTTCCTGTGAAGAAAAATGTGCGACAAAATGTTTTAATTTAGCATTCAGTCAGCTCTTTCATCAATTTTATCATCAAAAAGAGCAGTTTGGTTCAGTCTTCAGCATCCAAAAGGTCACTTTGTGTCACGGAGAGAGGGTTCGATGCATCAAACCAAACGGAGACAGACTCAGATGTTCCCATGAGACCACGTACATTATTTACACACCATCTGTTGGTCCAGTCATCAGCCGATGAAGTCCTATCCTGTTTGCCTCCGCTGCATGATTTACAAAACAGCTTAGTTAATTTGACATTGCTGGTTCACGCACACAAATCAGGTGAGTGAGTAAGAATCGTTAGGATGGTGAGCAGGTTTTTAATTGTTGCATTTATTTCTTTAGGTTTAATTGTTGTAGTCCATGAGATATTATTTGGACAAACTAATTGCTTGGCCTTGCTACCATTGCTTTGTATACTATAAATGTCTGCAGCAGTGGGACTAAGTCAGTAGTTTGAATATGCAGTAGACAACACATTTGGAAATGCTCTGACTTAAACAAGCCATGATTTCACACACAGCTTATAAAGCGACAGCTTTCATCTTTTCAGAGCTGGCCTTTAGGAAAAATGCTTAACATGTGTTGGTCTTAACATTATTTTTTCATGCATGATTAAGTCATGAGTTTATATGTGTCTTTTTTGATTACTGTTTGGTTTGAGAGTCTCTACTTTAGTGGTCTTTCTAACGTACTGTACCTCACTTGATCTGCTTGATATGTGGCCCACCATCATGCTGTGAGTAAACCCTTCTTTAGCGTGTATCATGGAGTGGCTTGCTGTTTTAAATATCTTTCAAAGACATAAAATCTATTTTGATCATAATTTATTGCAATACACTGAGATTAAATCCACATGATACCATAATGTAATCAAATTCAATTGATGCTAAATGGTGAAATGTATTTTTCTAATCTAAGGAAGGCCATCTGATTGCCTTGAAATATTGAGTTTGCAGCCCTCCCGCCGTTTGAGGAAGCACAAGGTGACAGTGGAGAGGAAGAACTCTCCATAGAACGAAAGGAAGCTTTTATCGAAACCTAGTTAGCGATCTGCAAAACATTTTTGACAGCCTTTGGTCTTTTGATATAATCTTTGTCAAACTGCGGATGGGGAATAATATTTAATTTGAGAGGGACTTTCTCTTTGAAGTCCTGCTTTGCATAGTTTCATTTGGCTTTCTATTAATGATGGGATAGTAGACATCAGACATATGGCCTTATAGTCTTTCCTTTGTGAATAATAATTTGCTATTTGATTGATCTTTGTGGGTGAAAAGTATTCAGCTGAACAGAAAAGACTTGCACACGGCAGGACTCAAATCCTGACTGTTTTACTGCATCTTGTTGCTCTTCATCAGACTAATAAACAACATATAGTTCCCTCCTAAATCATGTGTGATGGTTGAAGGAACGCATGGGAGCAAGACAATGCCTGTTCATAAAGGTTATAGGAAACAGTAAGGGCAAAGTGATCTTTGTGATCATATGAAAAAATTAGGAGGGAAAGAGTTTTTGGTTAAAAAAGTAGCCGTTCAAATCATCAGATTTAATTTGCAAAAATTTTTAAAGCAGACAAACAAAAATATGTACAAATTCTGGTAATTTACGTAATAAAATAATAATGAGTACAAATAAATGTAAAAAATGCAGGCAAAAAAAAACATAGACGTATTAAAACCGAAGTTTACAGTAGGGTAACGTATATGTTTTAGAACAATGCAAAGCACTTCTGCTGACAATGTATGCTATTCATTCACTTGACCTCCAAATGCAGGCTCAACAGGTAGAAAATAACATGAGAACAATGAAGATTGTGTAAAAAAAAAAAAATGCCTGAATTTGCATTTAACTTTATATATTTTAGGCCATCTGATGCAATTCCACTTCATTCTCATCTCTCTTCAGTGCTCCATCAGGAATTTCTCCCATTTAGCTTGATTTATAAGGATTAATTTCACCTGAGCCAATCAGTGAACAGAAGGAGAAGTTGTGAACGATATTACATCAATTTTCCACACTTTTTTTTAGAATTCCAGTTGCTTCTCAACAGTCAAAGGTTTTGCTTTATCTGTGTAAACCAGGCTGATGGAAACGCTTTTAAGATTAAACCTAATCGAATACTGACTGACAGTGTAAAAATAATTGTCAGAAACTTAAGGAAATTA
This sequence comes from Xiphophorus hellerii, assembly GCF_003331165.1. NCBI lineage: Eukaryota > Metazoa > Chordata > Actinopteri > Cyprinodontiformes > Poeciliidae > Xiphophorus > Xiphophorus hellerii. Next base: position 15,128,920 of record NC_045680.1, read on the forward strand.
CTTTAAAGAAGAGAAACTAAGTTGTACAGTTGTGTGTTGCTTCACCATCTTTGATGTGATAAAAAAATTCTACTTTTTCTACCTGTCAAACATGTGATAAGTGACAGAATGAGGACCCAAATATGCTTCACTCTTGCAAGTAAAATTCAGCATGCAGGTTTATTCAGAACTGTGAGGTCAAAGCCAGGTTATCAGTCAATGACATTACCTCCACAGAAAAACAACTTGGAAGAGACAGAACCCAGAAACAGCAACAGTATGATTCAGATAGGAGATGGAGGAAACAAGCTAAGATCACAAAGCTGTGCTTAAAGAACTTAATAAATAAAATAGAAAGTAAGTCATGACAAATGAGACATTTATATTAATGTATTGGAACAGGGGCTATGTTTATTACTGTTTAAATTTTTTTCTTAAAAAAAAAAAATAAAGCTTTCCCAGGTTAACTTTGGCAATTTTATTTGTCACCAATTTTATTTGTCACTGGCATAATCCTACCAAATACAATAAACAATTCAATTTTAGTTTTTGCACCCACAACTGTGTGGAGGTTTTACTGATTTTATCCACCTCAATAACATTACAATTACACAATTCACTAACATACTAAAGACACAAAATATCAGGAGCTGGCATTACAGAGGTCCTGATCATCAACATCAAGTATCAAGTGACTGGATTTCAAGCGCCCTGCTCTGAATTAGTCAGACCTGGTAAATAAATGCATCTAGAGTGGCTGCACTTACTGTGCTGTACATGTTCTGATATTGTTTTGCACATACAATGATCTTTACACAGCAGTGATATTGAGGCGTGCAGAGAGGAGGATCCCACATAATTTATGCAGCGCTGTTTATTCATCAATTAGCCTACTAATAATTATTGTGTGTTGAGAGGGAATACCATCGTTTATTGAAACAAAGAAACCATGTAAGACGATGCCAAATCTCTACACTACAGTCACAACTATGCCATGTATATGTAAATAACACATTCAGTTGCTGGTTATTTCTTTACAGACAAAAATGAACTTCCTCTATTTACACAGGAAGACTACAATGACTGTCACAGAGCTGATATCTGAGTTCCAGTCCCATTACGTTATTTTCTAGGAAAATAGAGTTGTTTGTCCTGTCGTATTCCTGGATTATGTTTTTTTTTTTTTTCCATTTTTTTCTCAGTTTTTGCGGCGCTAGTGGCTCGTATTTTTTTGAGACAGTAGGCAGACAGGAAAGAGGGCGAGGAGAGGGGGGAAGACACGCGGCAAAGGTCGCCGGAACCGGGAGTTGAACCCGCGACGTCCGCGTCGAGGACTAAGGCCTCCAAACGTGGGGCGTGCTAACCCCCTGCGCCACCACAGCACGCCCCCTGGATTACGTTTTTATTCACTTGATGGCAGAAAATGCAGGTTGGGATGCTGGAATAGCAAGGCGCAATGCAACTTCACACACTATTTGTTGCTGCCATTCATTTTCATTAGTGCTTACTGTTCTTAGATGAAGTCTTCGATATTATCAGTTTGTGAACCCAAACCCTGTAAATACCAGGGTTCCACTTTCTCCTTTCACCTAAAGTAAAACTGCATATGAGAACTTGTGCGCAAACATGAAACTTTCTTTCAGGTTCAGAAATCCCCAAGTAGAAAAGTGAGATGCAGCTATCCGATGAAGATGACACAGATGTTTTCAAGCACTGACATGATGGACATGCTGCAAAATACCAAATGGACTTTATGATTAAACAAACAGCTCATTGAGTCGGATTATTATCTGAATACCAAAGCAGAAAATTAAAAGGACCACGTTCAACTGAGAGGAACCCAGTTAATAAATACCTTGTGGAGTAGCTGTGTCTCTTTTGATTAGGCAGTGTGAAATCAATAAAGTGGACAAAGAAGGGAAGAAAGGTATCCCATTAATGTCAGGAATGTGATCCAAGGAGAGCTAGAGGGCAACAACAGCCCCCCACTGCACTTATTTGACTGTGGATGATTTGTCAAAGACAAGAAGCTCCTTATAAAATAATATGCTTCCGACTGTGCGGCTCATGCTTGTCATTTGGCAGCGCAGCCTTCTACATCACAGCTCGGCAGGATGCTGACATTCACACCATGCAGTAAGCGTGATCAGCTCTCACCCAGGCAGACGAAAAGTGGGTTTATATAGAAACTGAGAGGCAGTTTCATATGGTTGCACCTGGTGACAGAATATGGTGAGAACTGAGCCATATTAAACCCAACAACTCCCTGGAATGAGAGCACTTTAACTTCCTTTGCAATTTAAGCCTCTTGTTTTCATTAGATATTTCCTCTCATGAAGCATTTTGGTTTTATCCCATTATAGATAAAAGTGTTGGCTTCTTTGCTGAAATTAATTTGAAGTTGAAATCTGCTACAGTTGTGCTTCAAAGTAAGTGCGCCTTTTTAACTGCAAGTAATTTCAGAAGGATGAACAGGTTCATTCCCTATTGACTTTGGCCTCAGCAAGAGATGCAGATCATTAAGGCGTTTATAGGACATGGAAGAGGAGCAGCTGAACACATCACAACCTAACAACCATGATATTCTTCCCAACTGCTTTGACTTGCATCTCATAAGACATTACTAACTCAGAAAAGAAAAAAAAACTATTGAAACTAGACGTTTATACGCACTGCATAAATAGACACAATACATTTTTTTAAATTAAATTTAGTCTGACGACATATCAGACTTAGCTTTTTTAGGATTACCAAGGTTATTTTGGTTCCCACCTAGAAATAGGTTCTGTGTCCCAGAGTTGAAGGTAATATGGGCTGAAAGAAAACTCGGGGAGGAAGAAGCCATTACTTCAAAGCAACATAAAAGTACAATGTGCATATGCATCTCGGCACAAAGACATTGATTTGTGGAGACAAGTCATGTGGTCTGATGAGACTAAAATCAAAGTTAAGTTTGTTGTTATAGTAGGTGTTTTGCTGCAGGGGGTACTACACACAAAAGAGAGCATCATGTGGAAATATTGAAGCAACTTTTAAAAACATCGGCCAGGAGGTTAACGCTTGGGCATAAATGAGTCTTCCAAATGAACTATGAACCTAATCATAAGCAAAGTAACAGTGAAGTGTTTTAAGGACAGTATTTTGGCAAGTCTAAAATACTGTTGTTTGCTTGTAACACTTGTACAAGTTGGTGTCAGATGATAATATTCTGAACGTGACTGCTTGTGATTTCTGTTATTTTCTACTGTAATGGATAATTTTACACTGTGCTCCTCATTCCTTCTTTCTCTTACATTTTCTAAGTAGTCTTGGCAGAAGGTTGGTCACTGTAGACATTCCTCTACAAGGTCACAAAACAGTAGAGGATGGATCCTTGATGCTCGAGACTGTTACCTTCCCGACATGTTAGACATGTTAGCTTTTCTAACATGTCAACATGACAACCTCCTTTTCTTAACAAAGGCAGACGGTCTGTGTTGAGCTCCACAAACGCTAGGTGCAAATTCACACCTATAGTTCAATCAACTCTTTCTTTCCTTTGTTGGGAAACACCCACAACCAGTGACAACCTTTTATCTCAAGATCTACTGACCAGAACCTACAAAAGACAGCCAGAGTCAACTGTTGGCTACAACAGACTTGACAGACTGCTTTGATTTTGCATTTTTGTTCTCACATTGTAAAGTACATTACATTTGTTTCTACTTCTCACCCAGACTCTTGTTAAAGTGATGTCTTACACAGCAAACATAAACTCAGGATTGGCTGGGAATCTGCATCTTTCCAACTAGTTATCCCAACATTAGATTTTTCTTATTTTTCTGGAATATTCTGATCACAGAACAGTATTTAAATCAACCACTGTGGTCTTTAGACAAGACAAAGTTTTACTTGTTCAGGTGAGGAGACACTCCAAAGGTAACAAATAGGTTCAGTTTTTAAATGGAGACTTTTCAGCTTTTTACATAGACCATACAAGAAAAGTGTTACGCAACGGCCATTTGCCGCACCGGTGAAGTTCAAATGAGGTCACCAAAGATGCTAAACCTGTTTAAAATCATCCTGCAAGAACAGAGAGAAACCAGAGAATACTTGCTGTTTCTGTAACCACATTGCCCTGCCTGTGTTGTTTATGATCACAGAAAAGGTCAAAATGGAACAAAAGAGAATACAGAATGAACATTAGATGCACACAGCCGGATAGGAAGACGGCGGTTATGTAAACAGCTCATGAAGTTCTTTGAGCTGCCTGGGTCCCTCTTGAACGAAAATAACCAACCTTTCAATTCTTAACATCAGCAGTGCCACATTCACCTCCTTATATTGTGCAGGTCCTAAAATACACTGCAGAGCAGCATTAACCTAAGACAGGAATCACAACCAAACGTAAGAAAAAGTTAACTTGTGGACCAAGGCAGTGTTAGGGAGGGGTTGTATAAATAAGTGACAAGGCAGAAAATGTCCTCTGATGGACGGGTGACCTGTCCAGGTTGTAACCTGCCTCTTTCTCATTGACCAGCCCCCAGTAACCCTGCAAGGACAAGCGGGTAAAGATGATGGAGGGATTTTAATTAGTCTAATGGTGAAATGTTTATCATTGCACTTTTCTACAGCAAAACTTTCTATTTTATCATCTCTGATGAACATCATTTGCTTTCTGCTCATAATTCATGTCTCAGCTTTTTTTGGTTCACTTTACAAATAGACATTCATATTTATTTATTAAGAAGTTGCTGGTGTTTTTCTTCCTGCTGTCCCCCCAATGACAATCTCCCTATCCAAATGAGACTGATCATAATCCTTTATTTCCCATAAATGGATGGGGCTGCAGTGCATTTACAGTTTTGTTTATGGTTTGCATTATAGTTATACAGAGAATAATTGGAGGATTAGGGACAACTGTGGGCTAATCTTAAATGATGCAGCTGCTGTTTGTGGGATTTTGTTGATTGCTCCATTTGTTGCACTCAATGCTCACTGCCAGAAGAGTTAGTAAAACCTTATAAATAACTTGCACGTCTTGCAAAACTTCTTCTCACCATCTTTTCTAATTAAGGCTGATGAACATGGTGGCACAAAGGTAGAAATGCAGGGGGCAGTGTTATCTCAGTGATGTAGCTGCACTTTATTTCTCCCTTTTGTCCTCCAGCTTCTCCTCAGAGGGCTCAGTGAGATCAGCGGTGCGTTTTATGTCTGCACTGTTACTACCTCACAATCATGACCGTCTCAGTAGCTTAAAGGTCACACTCAACACACATTAAACGTGTGATTTAATGTTGCACTTTTGGTGTGTGGTAAAACTAATTTCAAACCTTGAGAGACAAAAAAGGGTGAATGTAACAGGGCAGCAACTTTAATGTCTCCTTATTAACTTAAAAAAAAAGATATTTCAAAATACCAGAATAGCTTTTAACCTTTAAACCGAGCCCTTAGCATGATTGTTTTTGATTAAAAAGGTTTTTGGTCAGTTAGATGAACAAATCTTAGCTTTATGTTTTATCATTATCCAGTCAAAAGTTTACATACATACTTAATTATCATGAATGTCATATTCATTTTGGGTTTTGATGATTTATTTGAACAAATAACTTCAAAGCCAAGATTAGGTGCAAACATTTATTGAAGAGGTTTTCTCTAATCCAGATGGGGGTAAAATTATAGAAATGGGCTTAAAAATACATTCACTGCCACTGATATTTGGATGAGTATCATAGCAACTTACAGAGAAAAATCATGCTCTTGTATTTGATTTGAGGGAACTGATTTGGTTTGGGCACAGAACTGTTTCTTGATCATTGTCAGTCAATATGCAACAACATTAAGTTAGAAAACTTAATAATATTCTATCATTCTCCATTGCAGACCAGTTGAAGTGAGTTTGATTTTATAACACTCAGTTGTGTGTCCGGATTTCAACCATCTTGGCGTTGATTTTAGGTGAAGTTAAATAATTTGTAAGTAGTCCTCTTTCTTTTGCCCAACTATTTTGTGGACTGCACAAGTACCACCACACCACAAGGCTAGACAGTTGGTACAAGCCTTGTACTGACTGCAGGGAGCCTTGAATTCCCTGCAATTTACTCCTAAACATTTCTTGTCTTTGTGGCTAAACATTCTTGTAGCCTGTACATGTGAAAAGTGGAGATTTCAATTGTATAGTAGAGATCTTAACTTCTGTCACTAACTTCTGATCCCTTGTAGTCCTACCATCTTACAAGGTGCTGATACATCTAGAACTATTAATCTGGTCACTAGCAGAGCTCTGTGAAAATAGTGAAATGCCAAGAAGGTAAATCAGTCCTTGGTTCATATGTTTTGAACATATGTAAAAGGTCCCAGATTCTTGGTTTTGAGGACAGTTTAAGATTCATGCCTAGTCTGGTTTGGAGCAGAGAGTTCATTTTTGCTCATTTGACGGTTTAACTTCACTTCAATCTGGACAAAGGCGCTACTGCTTTAGCATCTCCTAGTTTACAACTTTGGGATGAAACAAAATTTATCCTCAGATGGATTTCCTTTCTTCTCAGGGTGATTTTGAAGCACTAAACAAGACTACGATCTACACTCAAAATTTGTTCAGTAAGTCTTTCAAATGACCTTGCCAGACACATGGGACTCATTAAAATTAAATAAAATTGTAGTTCGTGATGATCCTATCTTTAAAACTAAAAAGTACAAAAATGTTCAAAGACCAGAATTATTTACGCTCATACCAAGGATTAATGTATGCAACATTTTCACTGGCAGTGTATTCATCATCGGATGGATTATTCTACTTAGAGGAATGTTTCTGTGAACTGATTTCAGCATTTTAGTTAGACTGAGATATGAAAAAAACACAACTACATAATGACAAAAATTTTTTTTCTGTGAAACAGAAAGATTGTGTCATAGAAATATCTATGCAATATCAGGGCAAATATTACCTGCAGAATCTACATTTTCATAATGTATTTAGCTACTTGCAGGGAATTTCACTAGCCTTCGTTACCAGACCTGATCTTATGAACTAAAGTGCAAAAGCTCACATAGACTGAATAACAAAAAGTATTCAGAGAGAGAGCAGCATGCGATTAATAACAACAGATACAGTCAATATTTGACACAACTATGGCAATCCAATGTTTTTTTATTATTAAGATTGTTCAGCCCTAATGTAAATTAATGTTCTATTATGTAAAGGTTGAATCATTTAAAATTGTTAATGACAAGCAACCTCCCAGTTTTTAACACCTCATTTTATTGTCCCAACATTCAAAAGTACAAATAATTTAAACACAACAGTTTTATGAAAAAGAAAAAACAAACATTTACAGCAAGATTTTTATTTTGTTTCCAGTTTCAGAAATGACCTAAACTAGCAAGGATAACATGAAGTCATTCATCGCAATAATTGGATTAATAATAAGAATACTAAGAATAATAGCAATAATAATCATAATAATCATCATTGATAAGTGTTAAGTAATAACATAAGCAGGAGAGAGTAGAGAGAGCCGCGGTCACGGGGCCCTGTGAACATTTTTTCATCTTTTTTGTCTTTAAAGATTTTGTTTATAGATTTTTCAGATAGTAAATAAACACGTCTCAGGAGGAAAATGAAAACTGACAAGAAGAGCCTAGTTCCTCTGTTCACCTTCCCTCCTCCACTACTGGCTGCGTTGTTCCTACTGGCAGGCTGCCACTATAAGGCGCTACGGGGGGATGGTGTGAGCCATAGGGGTCGGGCATAGAGCGAGGTGACGCAGCCCCATGTTTCAAACACACACACACACGCATACTCTAAACAATCACCCTTTGACATCTCCATCACATACTGCAAACACGCATTCAAGGGTGTGCACTGAATGAATACATTTAAAGCATTTCCACTTCACACATAAATCTACTTCGGTATGCCGACAGACACGCTCACGTCGACGTAAAGGAACATGCGTACAAACGTGCGCAGATGTGCGTCCACACAAACGTGCACACCGTGGTTTTCAGGCGGGAACACAGGCACGCATCCTAAGAGTTGAAAAAGTCACGCAGAGTACGAAATCCACACATCAGAACATTCTACTGGGGTCGTTGCATAATTCAGGCTCCCGACCGGCGGAGGGGAGCGTGAAGGGGTCTGGTTGGTCTGTTGCTGTTTAGACGTGATCGGAAAATGGGGATGACGATAGAGAGAGATGACCCGGTTTTTCCAGATGGGACAGAAGGATGTAGCTACGCGTGTGAACGTTTCAAATGCTCCCCAACACACTTCCTTCATGTTTTCAAGCCTCAACAACAAACAGAAAAAAATCCAATTCCTTTTATTTATACTTCTGGAACCTTTCCCTTACCTATCTCCTTTCAAAATATATAATATATATCATATTAGAGTATATAAAATATAGACTCAGCACAATCCCCTTTTATACCTCCAGAGTATTTCTCAAATATAGCAACAACTGCTGCAAATAGCAGTTTGTGTGCAATGGTAACAACTTTTTAAAAGATTTGTTGGTGTGTCATTTGAAAACATGATGAATATTCTTAAAAATAAGTTTTGACTCTTGAGTGACCTGTTTAGTCCAGTGCAATGAATGACAATCAAATAACAATTTCAAAAAATGTAAATCTACCCAAGCCTCTAAGAGCTGTATATTGAATAAAAATGTTTTTTTTTTTTGTTCTTTTTGTTTTTTACTGAAAACTGAAAACTATGCTTTCAGACCCACATTTTTGCATAAGGTTTCATCACAAAGCGGTAGTAAGTGGAGGGAGGGTGTGGACGGAGTGGCTTTTTTTAGAACTACACAAACTTATCACAGGTTATATTGAACCAGAACGACTGTTTATAACATTCTAATAAGACTAAACTTTATTGAAAAAGATCTAGAGATTTCATTTTTAACAAGACAAGGAAAAAAGCAATAGCAAATTTAACTATTAACTAGGTTATGCATAGCGAGTAACTGTTTCTAGTAATAAGGGAAGAGCGTCCCCCAACCCTCCAGACATTTTTTTCAGTTTTCTTGACTTTTAGGTTTTTTTATATTGTAATTTTGATATATTGGTACAAAGCACAAACGTACTAAAAGTTCTCTCAGTGCAGTGGACTACTGGAAGAGCCTCTCCACTAGTCGCTTTGTTCCCTTTTGCTCAGAAACGCCCCCCCTCCCTGTACCAGAACCACGCAAATACACAGACAATGAAACAAATAAATACATAAATACACAGATAAATTAAGCAGTTAATAAATATAGAATAAATACAAATAAATAGAAAAAATAAATAGTTTAAAAATAGATAAGGAAATAAACAAATACACTTATATTCTTCAAAATTTTGTTCAGTTTCTTTTGCCGCAGTAGTTAACTTAAAAGTTAATCCAATTTTTTTTTCTCCACAAGCAACATGACAACAATTGAACAGTTTCCTCACAATTTTTTTTTCTAAGTAACTGAACCACCACTTCATAATAAACTGTCATATGAAAAAGACAAGCTCAAACGAAAGAACAGTGACAACTCAGATAAGTACAGTAGATATTGTAAAACAAATGTAGACTGTATATATATTTATATATATCATCTATTTGTACACAGCAAATAAAGACACAGTTGTCATAGATCCTTTTTAAGGAAAATATCTAGACTAACGGAACTAGCTAATCATCATTAAGTTTTGACAAACGTTTCACGCTCAGCGATTAACCTAAAAGTCAGCAAGCCAAACAAAACAAACAAACAAAAATAAAATGTACAAATTTGTTCAGTGATTCTTACAAGGCCCCAAGCTAGTTTAATTTCCGCATAGAAATGGTGTCACCGGATTTGTGGGCCGACATTAAACAAATATTAAACAAAGAACAGCAGCTCAATTCAATGCCAACATCAAAGTATTTTTTTTCTTTAAACAACACATAGAACAACAAAGTTGAATATTTAAGATATGTGAATAATGTAGTATAGCACCTACGGTTGATCGCTAAAAGGAAGTTCTCTTCAAATGTTAAGTTCACAAACGCAGAGCAAAGGAAATGATATAGATAATGTATAGTAAGCTCTTTAAATGGATAGATGTGTATATATCTATGTACTGATATATTGACTCGTGACGAAACACAAGAAAACAAGTGGACAAAAGGGTCTTCTTGCTTTGGGCTCTGGACTATAAGGTTTGTTAGGCCTCAGAAAGACCCCATTCCCTTCCCTTTTGGGTATCGCTGTTGAATAATTATGCACTAGTACACATGTGAAAAAATTACCAAAATCACCTGCCTTGGTTTGCATTCTCTTTTTCACAAAATCCTCCTTTCTACAAAATCCCGACCGACTCGGCATCACCAAAAAAAAAAAACAACAACCTCTGATCCTATAAAGTACCACAGCAGAACAACAAGACAAGGTGGTGCCCCCTCCCACCCGCCCCGGCCCCCCCAGTTAGCCAGTCAAAATATTTTTCTCTTTTTTTTTCAAATCCAGATTCTTGTAAAAATTCTTCAATAATTATTATTTTAATCATCATTTATAAAAATAGATCTTTCTATTTATTTTTATCTTTTTCTAAATGCATTTTTTTCAAGCAAAGAGATCTTCTCTTTGGCAACAGTGTTATTTTTTTTTTATTATCTTAAATTACTGAACATGTCATCAGGAAAGCTAACCCATCCCCTCCCTCACCCCATCTCCCTAAATCCCAGTGAGGAAAGACATTATGTTTTGTTTGCGATACAAAACAAAAACAATGTTAGAAATTCTCTCTTTTTTTTTTTTTTCTACATCTGAGTTTTGGGGATCGTAGAATCCCATCTATAATCAATAAGGGGAAGTTTTTAAATACACGCTACAAATGAATGAATGGTTTCACTAATTTAAAAAAGAGCCCCCTCCCTTTCATTGACAGGGGAGGTATATAATATTAACGACAGTGGATCCGGATTTACAAAAGAAAATTAAATCCTGAATCAAAGACAGAGAAAAGGTTCCGATCTTAAAAAGGACGACCTCTTCTCTGAAATACGGGGACTTGCTACTGTTTACACAGAAGAGAAAAATTTTTTAACAACCACAACAAATGAAAAGAATATACAATAAAGAGAAGCCTGCATTATCACAGGAGCTTCGAAAAAACTTGTCAACATTTTCATCATTTAATTTTTGTAATACTCAGGCAACATTGGCTTATAGGTCCAAAGTTATAATATAAGCCATTTCTAGTTCAATTTGTTAGATGATTTGTTGGCTGCTTTCTGTTCCAGGAGTTTGATTCTGCTGTGTTGGATGGCTGTAGGAGGGTGGTGGTGGTTGGAGGGACCTAAGGGACGAGTGGAGGTGGAGGGGAGGGATCGGGGGGCAAATTTAGAGCAGACAAAGTCGCGGGGCATCTGCGTCTGCCTGTCGAGAGTTCAGGACTTGTGTGTCTTGTTAGTCTTGAAGGAGACTTGCAAGACGCGGTCACCCAACCTGTAGCCGTTGAGGCTGGCGATGGCCATGGCCGCCTCGTCGTAATTCGTCATGGTGACGAAGCCGAAGCCTTTGCACTTGTTGGTGTTGAAGTCACGGATCACCTTGACGTTGTTGACCGCTCCGAACGGGCCAAACAGCTGCCAGAGCACGCTCTCGTCCGAGTCCGGGGACAGGTTGTACACAAAGATGCACCAACCGGTGCCTGTGTGCCCGGGGATGTTCATGCCCACCAGGCTCGTCATGCTGTCAATGGTGATGGGGGAAAACCTAAGACAGGAGGCAGAATGGTGGGAAACAACATAAGGAGATAAGTAATAACAAAATAATTTAGAACCCATAAGGAAGTAATCTGCAATTAAAGGGATAGTTCAGGATTTGTGAAGGAAACTCTCTTTGCTTGTTTATACTAGAAATTACAACTGAAATGTTTATTTCAGTAATTCAGTTTAAAAAGTGACATAACATTGATTTAGTACACAAAAAGTGATACGTTTCATTTTAATTGATGATGCAGCACAGCTAAAGAAAACTACAAATTCAGTTTCTCAGAAAACTGTAACATTATAGCAAACCAATAAAAAGGGATTTTTGATAAATAAATTTTATGTTGTAGCTATTTTATGATTTGCACAGTTGTTGGGAAGACTGTTTATGTGACAGTAGTTCAGCTGACAGTCCCTGACACCTTCAACAAGCAACAAACAAGTTACCTCTATGTAAGCTGGCTATTCACAGAGATCTGTATCAAACATACTAATGGAAAGTTGAGTGGAAGCAAAAGGTTTAGTAGAAAATTGACAGCAATAACCAAATCCTTGAGAGCGCTGTCTGGCGAAACTCTTTTTAGAGTTTTTTTCCCCTAGGTTTAAGATTTCTAACATGTGGACTTCAGCAGGTCAGAGTTTTAAAACCTGCCACACACAGATGTGTCCATCTACTAATGTCACATTTCGTGTGTTCAGCCTCTTCTTAACCAGAGAGAGTTCAGAGAAGCTGAAATACTTGAAAAATATCAATCTATTTGTAATATATAAATACATATAAACAAATAGATATATGATTCAATTTTTGGCTTGAATTACTTGAATAAATGATTGTTTTCAAATATATCAAAAGTCATGATTGGGACAAAAAGAGCCCAAGTTGTAAGTTGAGATTAGCTGGTTTTATAGGATAAAACTAACGGCTAGCATAAAAAGAGTAAAGTCCAAAGTGTATTTCTGATGTCTTAAAAACCTCCAACCTCAAAAATATCATAGTGGTTCATACGAAGGCATTATAACTGAACTTTAATTTACAAAAAAACTAATAATTATTTACACAGAGGATGGCAGTAGAAGGCAGCCTGCCAGGCAGGCGATCTTCCTGTGTGAACCATATGTTGAGTAAATGCCTGATCGAAAAGTCAGAAAGTGTAAACTTAAATGAGAAAACATTTCCCTGAGTCCCAACTCACAGCACTTTGCTTTTCTATTAGGCTGTTAATGGAAATGCTTTACATGTTCTGTTCTCAGTACTTTCTACACAGGAATATCACTGATGGTGCAGAGCCTCCTACCTGCAGCTATGCCTAGTAAAACTTAAACAAACCCCTGGCAGATTTGGATAAAAAATTACGTTCATTTAGTCAGGAAGGTTGCTTTTGTTAGACAAAGAGGCAGGCCTCTCTAAGAAGACAAAACTATCTATAAAGGTGAGTTTTTGTGAAAATAACTTTTGTGCTTTTTGGACATTTAATTTTTTAAGAAAGGTATACGTACATTTTTTATCTACTTTCTCAATAATTAGCGGAAAAGTCTTTCATGGCATTGCAGCAATAAACTGCTGACGATCTTTTTGCATATCTTCACCTATATGTTGATGATTTATCTTCAGTGATGAACTCAAAGTCTTTGAGGTTGGAAGACCTCATTGCTATCACCCTAATCTTTAGCTCCTTTAAAATAATTCTCTATCACCTACCTGCTCCAAAACATTAATATTAGTTCCAATCAAAAGAAACATGTAGATAATACTGTTAGAAATGTTCACATTAATTCTGAATTTGCCATGGATATGAATACTATTGTACTTAACTGCAAATGTGATGTTAAAGGGTTAAAACATACTGTGTGTAGAAATGAGCTACAACATTTCTGAGACTGAAATCGTTGTCAGACTGGAATTGTTTCATCTTGGAACATGTTCGGACAGATCTAATTGTTTTACTTTCTACTAGCGTATAATGGTTTTAAACAGGTTATGCTTTAACGATTCTGAACTATTCCTTTAAAATTGTTATAAACTAGCACTAAATGCAGTTTTTTTTTTTTTATTCCAACTGTAATAGCTTGGACGTTAAACTCTATGACATCCTTTTCTCAAGAGCCAATTCCTCAGTGAAACACATAGGGTCTGATCTCAGACAAATTCAGTTAAATTACAACATCCCGTATAGATCATGTACGGTAATGTATAGGTTTGTAGCGTACGTACAAAGCTGTCACTAAAGCCCTACGGAGCTTATCAGATTTGAAAGCTCCCCTGTCAGCACTGACGGCAGTGCTTTCTGTGCTGAGTTGCACTTCTGCTGAAGAAGATGCAGATGAACGTTCTCTCTTTGTGTCCTCAAGTGGCTTCTTTCTGTGCCAAATTGCAGGAAGTTGTTGAATTAAACCATAGCCAGAAATTCATCAAAGATCATGCAGCAGCCTGCTAAATTTGGTCTCATTCGGCTCATAATCTTCCCCCTTTTCCTTGTGATGCAAGAGATTTGATTCCTCAGTTGACTTCACTTAATTGCCTTTCCGCTAAAAGGAAAAGGAGGAAGAAGAAAAGAAATCCCACCACTTTTAAATAAAAGGTAAATGAAATAAAAAAAGGTTCATTTCTTATTCCAGCTCCCTACAAGAAACTACTATAGGCATTATTGGGAGTGCTTTAATCGAGATTTCCGCTTTGCTGCAGCTGTCTGAGAGAAGGCAGCCTTCTCAAAGAAAAAAGGAGGGGGGGGAAGGGAGGAAACTAAATGGAAAATGGAAGCACTTTACAGCCCAGTGGCATTAAGGTACAAAGTGTATTCCTCCCCCTCCTGCAGGGTGTTCTGGTCTCTTCTATTTCAGAGCTCGTGGCACTGATCGATAGCGCTGCTTGCCACTTGGACCCTCAAGCCTTCTCTCTCCCGTGTCTATATATGGTCGACAATCACTGCGACCTTCCTGCATGACTTTGGTCATGCAGAGTCTGCCTCTGGCCTTTTTGGGGTTGCTTAGAAATCTAAAGCATGCATTGAGATGGGGTCGCTCATAGGTTGTGCAAGAGAGGGGTTTTATGATGTAAGATCTTTTTTTTATTATTTCTCTGTATGTCAGATGAGATGTAGTACAATGTCATTTAAGTGTATTGTATGTGGCTTGCTGGCAGATACTTTTGAACTTTGAATACAGAAAACACTATGAAATAAAATAAAAACATTATATAAAGTTGAATTTCTTTAAAGATAAACATTTAATTTCAATAATTCAAATCAAAATATAAAATGCACGTTATATTGATTACTCACACCAAGTATTTAATTCTCTGTTTATGATAATTATGGTATACAACGCAAAATTTAGCTTCACAGAAACTAAGAGCTATAGAAACGGATCTTACACAGAATGTGTACCCTCAATATTTAGTTGGGTCTTCTTTTGGATTAATTATTGCAGCAGTGCAAGGCTGCATGGAGCTCATGAACCTGTGGTTCTGCTGTGGTGTGAAGGAAGCCCTGGTTGTTTTATTAGCATATTCTACCTCATCTACATTGTTGGCTCTGCTTTCTCTCATCATGACAATACTCCACAGGCTCTCTGTAGGGCTCAGGTCAGGCAATTTTGGTGACAAATCAGTGATACCATGGTCATTAAAGCACCTACTGGTACTTTTATTGAGCACATTTATCTACAACATTTTCCCCTTCCACTCAACTTGTGATTAATATGCTTGACTACAACACACTGGACAGCCAGCTTCTTTAGCAAAGAATTTGACTACCTGCTGCTTGTTGTTGGATGACAATCAAGTCCTCAGCCTTACCTTGAATGTGTAGGCCGCAACATTGCCGCAACATAACCTTTTTCTGTTTTAAAAATCCCTTCTCATTGGTCTTTAGCAAAATTCTGTTGAATTAGATTCAAGTCATATTCATCAAATTTAATATAAACGATTAATAAATCTGTGTGAATAAAGAATGTGTATATGAGTTTCACTTTTTTGAGCTGAATTATTGAAATAAATCAGCTACTTGATGTTTGAATTTATGAAGTTTGATTATTATATCCTCCTAACTGAAATGTGTGAAATGTGTGGAGGCCTCTGAGTTTCAATCAGTGATGCTTTAGAGTTTTCTAAACTGCACTGTTGTCGGGATGTGGCATGTGCCTGGATGTGTATGTGGAAACATGTATGCAAGTATATCAATCGGAGTGGGACGAAACGCTACCCTATGTTACAGATGAGACCAGGGGTTGCATAGCAACAGTGTAGCTGACCAGATATATATTTTGTCCCCTCTAAAGCAGAACAATCCCAGCTCTTACCACTTTAGCTTACTGAATAACACGTCTGATTCTGACATATTTAGGTAAAGGGATTCAACATTTTCTCAGAGCTTTTCAGTCAACCGACTTCTGTCCCTTGTGCTTGCAGCATGCAAGATGGCATTGTCAGCACGTCAAACATCTATCACCACAGTAGCTGCTGCTCTGAGTTATGTAACACCACCTTTGGTAGCAGGACAGCAAAATGAAAGATGGGAGCCGAAAAGAAGGAAATTGAGAAGAGCGGTGCCGAGCAAAGCTTGAGCTGTCTGCAGTGAAACAGCATTTCCTGTTTCCAGCAGGGATCCAAGTTCATCCAACCTTATCTTGCGTCTCATTTCCTAACTTCTGTAGAAACTGCTAAGATGTAACAGATAGTTGTGTAATTTTCTTCAGTCGTACACAGTGCAGAAGTAAGAGACTGTGTACAACTACAGATTATTTGCTTATAATAATAAAAAAGGGGCATCTTTTAGAGTTACTGTAAAATGAGAAGGTAGGAGAACCTGAATCCCCTAGAAGTAAAAGAAAAAATAATAAATGCACACACCTAGAAATTATAACCAGAGAACAAAATCTGTTGAGTACACAGAAACAACCCAAAACAATTCAAACACCACTAGCACTTGTCATAATCAAAACAAAGGGATTAAACACCACTGAAAACAAAGACTGACAGTTTTCTGTTCGTTACACCTGAGGGGGTTGATAGGGAATCAATTCAAACCGACAGAAGAAAACAAGAAATCAAATAAATTTCAAAAATAAAAATGCTTTTGACCTTGAACAAATTCAAACTTAAAGTGACTGCAAAAACCACAAGGAAAACTGAATTAGGAAAAAGAAGAAAAGAAAAAAGGAAGTTGAAAAATCATTGAGTCAACATGGACATCTGGCATTGGGTGAAGTTTTTAATTACCTCTTTACGCCATAGGCCATATTAAGCAAATTGTCCAGCCTGTAAAGAGAAGGAGGGTTCTGGGGTTAATGGTGGGCAGATGGTCGACTCAATCAATGGAACTAATGTTAAGTCCCTGCAGGAACTGCATGGACCTCCTCACTCAAGAACAAACAAACCCATCTAAAGTTGGTCCATTACACTGAGGAGCCCCAGCAGAAAATGCTATCATCAGTCCATGAATCTACAGTATTATCAGTATGGCCTGTACTTGGTTACTGGCTTGCTGAGCAGACACTGCACATGCTAATACCAAAGTAGTGTGCTTCAGGAACATTCAGAATAATTGTAGGAACTTCCAATTACTTATTATACAAGACTACACAGGTAAACTGGTAATTGTTTAGCATTGCAGTTACATACAGAACATTAACTGCAGGCAGAGTGTGAGCACAGCATTGCATTAGGCATCACTGGCATGATAGTAAAGCCAGAATGCCACACCATTGCAAATCATTATCTCATTATACATGCAATAAATTGCATGTGGGTTTCTGCACAAGTTACGCCACCACACTGATGGTTTATTAGGATGGAGGTAAATGAATTTTGATTATACAGGGTTTTTAATTTGTGCTGACTTAATTAAGAGAACACCTGAGATGGCAAGGAAATGATCCAGAGTTCTGTCAGTGTAATGGTTTGGCATTTGAATGATGGTGAGTGAGAGAGGCGATGATGATTAGTTGGTTTTCTGTGTGGCAGAACAACAAAAACATGACTGGATGTTAAACTAGCCATGAAATTGTGAATGTCTGTCTTTGTGGTCAGGGTCAACCCGTTAAGTGATAACAGGTCAGGTGGAAAAGCTGAGTGTTAGTCAGATGGTGTCCTCCGTCTAAAAGGGTTAGCTTTTGGGAGATGTTTTGGTTTCATGATAATTTCAGCCTGTGGGTTTCATCTGTTGCAGTCATCCAGTGTAAATTACAGTTTGTGTCGGTGCGCTGGGCTTCAGAAACCTGTGGGCTGTGTGAAATGTTGGCCCTGGTGGATGGATGCAGTCTGCTTGGTGACTCAATGACCTTCATTTTTCACTTGGGTCTGGCCTGTTTCATGTCTTATTAACTCCTCTGGCCTAATGGACAGAGGCCACGGCTTATTGAACAACAGCTGGGCAGCGACGCCTCATTCCTCTTAAAATCACTACAAACTTTGACTCAACCGTGAAGGTTGTTTCTCCTTGACTTTCACAGTCAACGATTCTTTACATATCTTCTTCAAAATTGTACTCTAACAATCATATTTTGCAACATAATCACACAATGGCATGTTTCAAATTGCTTCTAAGCTTTAAAATAAACTAACTTAACCTGGACCTTTTAATTCCTCCTGTTTGATATTTAAACCCGTGCAAGACAGTAATTATTTGCATTGTTTGGAGTGTACAATGCTGAATAAAAACATCAATATATGGTAGATAGTTGGAGTGCAAATGACTTGATCTTTGGCTCCATAAAGTTTGAGTTGTCTGGAAAGAAAAGCTGAGCTGAATACAAAAAGCAAGGATAAACTAACTATTAAAAAACTTCTAAACCAGCATCTTTTATAGTCTCTGTGAACCGAGACAGTTTGTCTTTAGCTCAGCATTTCATTTCGCCTATTGCAACAGCGCAATGGTTTAAGGTGATAATGTCCAGATCCCAACGATAGAAATTGGTGACACGGCATTTATTCCAATGAACAAAAAGGAATAGTTTATCTTGATTGGTCACATGGTTTGATGCATGAATACATCATTTTGAACTATGCTTTTAGTTTCCTTTGCATTTGAAATTTCTATCTCTATCAGGGAACTCGCAACTCTTTTTCTTTTACTGTCATTGTTCATCACATGTAATTATTGGACTAAAAGAACATTTAAACAAACAACTTTGCATGGGTTACAGAAATAAATTTATAAAGAGCAAGTCAGAACTCGGAAAAACCCGGACATTGGTATTGGCAACAGAAAGCCAGATTGATATTTGACTTAAATTGCTTTTCCGCAGCCAGAGAGCCACTGTCACAGAGCATCACAATGCACATGTAACAAGATTACCTAATATCCAAATATTATATTTTAACATTGTTTTAAATAAATTACGAATGCTTCACAATTAACCAATACCAACAGGAAATTTAACCCAATTCCTAGAGGCCGATTTACTAAAACCACCTTGAGATATTTACAAACCATATATAAATAAACTGATCATCGTTTTAATTTGAAATTACTCCTGTCCATCTTCCTAGTAAGAGCAAAAACATGTGCTCCTTCAAATATGGATTAAAACGGCCCAAAACGTCTGACTATAAACCATATGGTGTTTCAAATCCAGCATCTAGGCATCGAAGCTGCTTCTACAAACATTTAGGTCACCTTCAGGAGCTCAGTGAATTCCAGGATTGTTCCTGAGAAGATGCCATCTGCACGCACAAAATTCTTCCCCTACTAAATTTTACACAGTCGGCTGTTAGTTGCTTTAAGCGAGAACAACTACAAATCTGCGCTAAAGTAGAAGGTAGCATAAAATCAGTCAGCAGGGTCAGCAGGTTTTGAGGCACATAGTCTGAGAAGTGGACAACTTTACGACGAGTCAGTAGCTACAGACCTCCAAACTTTATGTGGCCTTCAGATTGGATCCACAGCAGTGTGTAGAGTTTTTTTTGGATTGGGTTTCCAAGGAGGAACATTACATTCAAACCTCACATCACCAAGAACAATGCAAAGTACTGGATGAAGTGGTGTAGTACTACTCTTCAGCAGTGGGGACATGGTTTCTGGAGTGATGAATCATGACTCTTCAAGGATTCAAATGGACAAATCTGGTTTTGGCAGTTGCTAGGGGAACAGTTTTTCCTGATTACACTGTGGGAAGTGTAAAGTTTGGTATAGAGGGGATTATGGTCTGGGGTTGTCTTTTAAGTGACCCCTAGTTCCAGTGAAGTACTCTTAATGCTTCAGCATACTAAGACTTTCTGAGCAATTTCATGCTCCTGACGTTGTAGGAACTGTCTGGGGATGTGCCATCTATGTTCTAGCGTGACTGCACAAATTAAGATCCATAAAGATGTGGATGAATAGGGTTGCTGTGGAAGAAGAGTCCTGATCCTCACACTTTGGGATGAAGAAGAGACTGTGAACCAGGCCTAAGAGTTGAAGCTGATTTAGATTTCAGAGACACATAAACTCAAATTACTTTGTGTGTCTGAAGGCAGACTAGCAAATACCTTTGGCAATCTAACTTAGTGTATCATACTTTGTGGAAGACATTTCTCACTTTTTGTGACTGTCTGGTTTCTTGACAGATCAGTTGCTTTTGTACAGGAACGTTACCTGCACCAAGCAAGTCATGGTTTCAGGCAACCCAGTGTTGACTCTGTCTGCTCTGTTAAATTTGAGACCAGCCCTAGTAAAGTTGACAACCTGAGGAGATGAATGCTCATTTGTTCAAAGAGGACCAAAGCAGATAACAGAATTATGTATTTAGGTGTGAACACCATTTGTTTTCAAACTGGTTATAATCACCCAGTTTGATGGAGATGTGTAAATTAATAACAATTATATCTTACTATTTTGACTAAAACTTTCCTTAGAGAGAAAAATAGTTTAGCAGTCGTAATCTTTCAGGGACAATTTAATATTATAGTTTTTCACTGTAATTAAGTGGCTTGCCGATTAGAAATTCTGCAGAGAATTATCTTGTAGCGTAGCAGTTAATTAAGTCAAATATTTTGAATTGTAAATGAATAATAATTAAACACGAACAATATTCGTGTTTAATTAAAGGGACAGGTTTGCTATATTGTAGTAAACCTAATTTTAACAGTTCAGTTAAATTTTGTGTTATTTCTAGATCTTTTTATTCCAAGATCATGGTATAGTTACTCTTCGTTGTAGCAATTTTTCTGCCTAGAATAACCGTAAAATGTAAAAGCAGCCTGAAAACAAAGAACTACAGAGAAGAGAAGGATATGCGGAATCATTAAAACAGTAATTAGCCCATTATGTGGGAAGGGAACGAACAGCCTGCTTTGTGGGTAAATGAGTCAATTGGAGAGGAAACTCAGAGGAGAGGTGCTCCATCCCTAGGAGCATCAAGACATCTGCTGGCCGTGGGGCCACAACAAAACAACCTGCTGCTAAAACTCGCTCCCTTCCCCTTCTTTCCCTCACATATGTATGAACACACGCGGATGCAGACTCACTGTGCAAACACTCTGCCAGCTCTTCACACTGCCTCTACAAGCTCCGTAGAAACAATAGGGCTTTTGTGTTCCCCATCAATGCAGTCTAATGGAGGAAAGGGCGCTTTTTTCCTTTTCTTTTCTAAAACAAAAATCTGTTCAATTAAAATTGGCTCCTGCCCTGGATATAATGAGGCTAATTTGCTAATTACTAGCATTGGTTAACAACTGAGGATCAGAAACAAGCCCAGAATGTAGGGTTTGGTGTATTGTGTTGGAGTCGATTATGTTTTCTGTCTTGGAAATAGACTGTACAAGTACAATATACATTAACACGTGTTACAACAGGCCCATGTGATTTTGTCACAAACGTTATAGGTCCTTTTCGGAGCTTGAAACATTGTCTTCAAACCTGGGCAGAAGTCCATTACTACAGTGGATTTAAAAAAGGGACATTTGTACATGTGACTTCAGCTTAAAATGTTATGCTGCATCAAAGTGATATTTATTGCATAAGATACTACTTTCTAAAAAGCAGTGTCTGATTAGCTTAAACTGAGTTAAAGCATTTATTATTTGCACAGTAATTAGAATCTTTTATTTAGATTTCTCTACGCCAAGCTGCATATATTTTAATGCTTTTTGAACTTAAGCATATCAGGCTACACAGTTTATATTCACCTGGCAAAATGGTCTAGAAAAGAAGCTGAACTGACTGAAAAGTCAAAAGTTAGAAAGAGTCTTTAAGGGGGATGTAAAACTCTAGAAGCTGTCAAAATAATGGGACTAATCACATAACCATCAAACACTTTGTTGTTAACAGGGTAAAAGGAGTTGAGAAAGATCTGATAAGAATCAAGTGTGAAGCTACAACAAACCCATTATTCTTCAGTAATAATGGGTGAACAGAATGTCAAAGTGTTCAGGTCTCAGACATGACCAGGTAATTAAAGCTGATAACTAACCACCACTGAAGAAGAAGATTCTTCAAAGCTTTTACGAGCTGATGAGATGAGTGACCCTTGACAGAGCAGAGTGATGGACCTCTGGTTGGATCAGTAACAGAGTTCCACTTAGACTCAGACTGGGAGTAGTTATAGGTTGGTATTGCTAAAGATGAGTTAGCGCAGTGTTTCTCCATTCCGGTCTTCATGCCCCCCTGCCCTGCAGGTTTTAGGTGTTTCCCTTCTGCCACACACCTGGATTGAATCTCTGGGTGATTATCAGGCTTCTGCAGTTCTTGATGGTCATGCAATCATTTGAATCAGCTGTTCTTGAATAGAGGCACGTCTAAAACATGCAAAGCAGGGGGGCCTGAGGACTAGAATTGAGAAGCACTGAGTTAGCAGGACCTTTTTGTACTAACCAAACCTACAGTTTTTAGAATACACTTTCTTAAAGCATTGGTACAGCAAAAGGTTAGTATCTTTCAAAAAGATCATGATTTTCTTGCAGGGTTGTCCTCCATAGAAGGAGTCCACTGTGTGACTAGCCAATAAAGGGATTAAAGATGATCGAAATAACAACATAATGACCTAAACCCTATTGAGAACTTGTAAGAATGTTTCTTACATGGAGAAGGAATACAATCTCTTATCAGTGTCAGGGGAGGCTTTTGTACTGCTGCACAAATAATCTTCAACTGATCAACAAACTGACAGACTATAATCAAAGTTGTGACTGTTATTGAAAATAATGGTGCTCTGGTCAATGTTTATTATTCCAAATGCTTATTTTTATATTTCATTCTAACTTGTAACTTAATTAAAATAAACTGAGGTGGAACAGTTTAACTAGTTTCATTATGATGCTCCATGTTAAAAGTTGCCCAATAATTATTCAGAAATAGGTATTATAAGAAGCCTCAACCTCACTTTTATCTTCTCAAATATTCAGGTCTGAGGTTTATTAAGATCTTCAATTGACTGAGAAAACTGTAGTTGTTTAAAAAATGCAATAAAAATACAACCTGCCTGACATTTGTGCACAGAGTAGACAGTTGAAACTATTAAAAAATTTGACCATTTTTTTCTTACTCTCTGATGTTGTACCTGTTTCTAACTTTACTGTTTTAGGTCCCTTAGGATTACCAAAATTATTTCTGTTTGCAAAATGATGAAAGATTTTAATTCATAACTTTAAAAAAAAAAAAAAATCTTTTTACCGTACATTTTTTTAAAATACATTTCAAACATTGGTGAAAACAACATTTTCTATTGGGCTTAGATTTGGGGCTTTAGGTTAACCACTCAAAAACACTGACTTTATTATCCTTAAGACACTTTTTAACTAACTTGGTGGTATACTTAGGGTCATTATCCATTTGGAATACTCTGCTATACCAAAGCTTTTCCTTAGCATTGTATGATTTGAGATTTTGCTTCAGTATGTTCCATATATTCTTCTTTTCTTATGATTTAATCTGTTTTAAGTGCACCACTCCCTCCAACAGCAAAACATCTACACAACATCTACTTCCCATACTTCACAGTCGGGATGGTTTTCCTCAACATCTGGAAATTTTAGCCAAGGATTTTTCCCATGATTTCACACAAGAAAGCGGTATGTTTGAGGTGGTGGTCAAAAATCTGTGCACAGACACACATCCACTTAACAAATACTGTCAATAAACTGATTGAAAGCATATAAAATCCCTGATATCGTCATCTGGGCTTTCCCAAATTTTTAAAAGTAACGGTATTCTTGGACTATGTGAACTTTTGATTTTGAAGAACATATTTAGCAAATAACTTGTAAAAGTCATTATTTTAGAATTTTGCAAGTGATTTGGTAGTCCCAATCGGTCCTTTAATATGGCTCTCAGTTTTAATAAGTTAAGTCATTTACAAAAAATAAGACATTAAAACACAATAATACTTTTTTTTGCAGTTCTTTTGTTTAGGCATCAGTTTTAGAGAAAGGGTAAAGTAGTGCTCACCAAGCACATTTAAAACTTGTAAAGTGTTGAGGTTTCATTGAGGGGCTCAGGAGCAGAGAGCAGGAGCAGGAGGACACAGTGAGGAAGTGTCCTGTGGTTGTGAGTTGTGATGAGAAACGACAGCTCTCCTGCGGAGCCTGTAAATTGGCTTGGCGTATCACAGACACACAGCCACGCTACATCGCTCAGGTGTCACACCAGGGAAGCCGCTGCAGAAGAAAAATACCTTCCAAGCTCTGACTTTGATGGAGAGTAAACAGCACGACCGGCTTAGTGTTATTGTAACGGAGAAGAAAATGTATAAACACATGTTCTGTCTGTAATTCTGAACCATGTCTGACGATGGAGCGTAATGTGTGTCAGCGAGAAAGACAAAATTATCTCTGGATGTGGTGTGATTTAAAACAACTAATCAGTTTCAGGTTAGTGTGAATTGTAAGAAATGATTAGGTGTGACATCATTAAGGCAGTGGGTTTGTGTATAGAAAATTAAGCCATGGCTTAGTGTGAAAGTGACCAACCTGTGCAAAAACAACTATTGGAGCTGAAAACTGCTTAACATCCTATTGAAACCCCATTTTGATTTAGGAATAATTTTACTTTCAAATCTTCTGTTCGGAGCATAATAAAAAAAATTAAATTACAGCCTGCAGGGCAGGAATTGTGCCATATGAATTTAAATTACCAGTAATTTTAATTCTGGCACTTGTATTGTCCTTTTGTGCAGCTTAAAGAGCGGACAACATTATTAGGATTCATTATGAGTGTGTCTGTTATGTTATTTATGACTCTAACGTAAAAGAAACGTGTGACTTTTAAAGCTTTTTAATGCCAATACATGTTTTTGCCCAGGCAAAAAAAAAAAAAAAAAAAAAAGATGCAGTGAAGAAACTGTCATAATGGCAAGGAGGTGAAATGACAAGACATAGAAAGTTGTGAACGACAGAACCCCACAGTCTCTTCTCAACAGTTTCTCTCTAATGGGGGTGGACACACCCAGAGCTCTCATTGGTCTATCAGACACCTGCAGCAGGTGCAGAGCTCACAGCTGCTGTTCAAACAGAGGACCTATTTGGCAAAATGACTGTTTGCAGGAGGAAAATGAGCCTCTCTAGTGTAACACAAAGAGATGAGTCATGCTCTCTGTGTGTAGGTGTTGCATCCTCTGTTTAAAGAATCTATCAATTTCATTTGATGCAAATATTTTCGAAATCATCCTGTTGTATATAGCAGATATATTGACTAAAAACAAATGTCAATATTGAAGCTTACTGCATTTCTTCTGCTGACTAAATATTTAATTCTTCTTGCATTCTCCTGGGTTTATTTATAATATACATCCCAGTAGTGATAAAATCCTTAAATAGACATACATTAAACAGTTTCTTCTAGGGTTGCACGATACATAAAGCACATATTGATACTGATAAGTTTGTAAACTCTGCTTGAAGCACATTTTAAAAATCACATTTACGGTTTAATCTGCCTGAACTCTTACCAGACCTATCCTGGGTCAACTCACCTGAACCTCTGAGCCTGGTGGTGAAGGGGGCCGGGGTATCGGCGGTTGGGTGACTGGTAGAGCTGTGACAGGAGGGCTTGGCTGGTCTTCTGACTTGGGTTGTTGGCAAACTTGACCGTGATTGGCTCTGCGGCACCAGAAGGTTTCTGGCCGTTCAGGCCCTTGATGGCCTCCTCCGCTTCTATCCTCTTATCAAAGCGGATGAAGCCCACACCTCGGGAGCCACCTGCGGGGCCAGCAGATCAAAAACAGACAGAGGGCTCCTTTTACTTTACAGGTATCAAACAGAATGTTAAAGTTTAACCTATACATGCATATACTGTATGTTTGTATCGTAAAGCAGGCATCACATTTTTCAAACTCTTGCATTCTCCTTTCTCACTTCAGTGATTTAATCACAGAATAGTTCTTTGGAAAAACCTTTTCTTTGTCTGCACCTTTGGGCTTGTATGAGTTTCAGTAAATTCAATCTAAGATTTTTAAGGTCATTTTGAAAAATGTCTAAATTAAAAGTGTCTTAGTAACTTAAACAAACATAAAACCCAGAATTCTAAATGTATTATATTGGCAGAATATTCTGGTATTTGTTTGCAAACACAGATGCCACATTTGTCCTGAAAAAGAAGTCTGACTACAGATTACTTATTACTCATTTAAAAAGTACTGTAAATTTTTCAGGTGTTTAGAAGAGAAATTCATTTTCTACGGATGATTTTTTTGTTTTGAGGCATTGAAAAATGCAAACATAAACAAGCAAAATTGCATCTCCCAGAGTGAATGAAGTGACTGTAGACACATCTACTTGATAGCACAGCCACTAGCCAGTTAGGAGCACTTCATGCTTAACATTATTGTTTCTGCTAATTCAGTTTTGTGCTAACTTGCCCCTTCAGCCCTTTTATACTTGATGTTCATTCGGTAGCTATCAGGACAAATTGCTCATCTTCAAATACGCTTGCAGCACATTTCTGCTCTGTATGGATTCATGGTGCATCTCTGAGACAAAACCACACTTGATACCGGGATGCTGTTTCAGCATCAAGTGACAGATCATACTGTTCTTCAATATTCCAACAAAAAACAAGCAAAGTAAACTAAAGCCATGTTTTTTGGACATTCATTTTAAAAAAATCATGATCCCTCAAATCTTCTCAATTAGGACAGGTGGTTTTGTCTGCAATGTAATTTCCCATGTATTGTAGAGATGAGCATTTTTCATACCATTCTTTAATTTAAATATGAATAAAATATTTGCTTTTAACATACTGATTAGGCCAAACTTAAAGTTTTGGTTGTGTTTTTATATTTTATTTATTTATTTCTGTTTGTGGTGTTCTTTAAAAAAAGAAAATTGTTTAAAGATATGGTTTAAAGTTGGTCTTGTGTCAAGAGCCGGCATCTCCATTTCATAATTAATAGCAAAATGTTTCAATGTTTTTAACATTTTGAAGTAGGGAAATATCTAGGAGATAAATCCATCTCCTAGATTCTTATTTCCAAAAAATCACAAAAACTGATTTTTTGGAAATAAGAAGCAACTGGTAACTTTTAATGTATAAGATTTCACAAATACCATACCATGACTATTATAAGAACTCTATATCCCATAAATAAAAGTCTGGCTCTTATAAAGACCTGCTCCACTCAAGAAGTCATTTAGCATAAGAATAACTCGCACTGTAGACTAATTCCTCAGTTTAAAGCTGCATTGTCCACTCTTTTCTTTTACTGTCTGCAGTCACGGTCACCACACACTCTTCGTGCATTGCTCTCAGTGACATTTAAGCCGTTTCCTTGGCGACACTTTTTTGACTGCCACCTAAGAGGAACATTTAGAGATGTGCTTCCCAGGAGGTCCTTTATTGGTGTCTGTGAATGCTTTGTGTGTTTTATTGACTGTCTACGTATGGATGTGTGTGTGCACACGTGTACATGCACACTGGTATCTATTAATGGATGCTGTGCCTCGTTTTAATGAGGTTGCCTGGATGGCCCAGAGGATGCTCGCTCAGTGACAGCAGCACTCTGCCGAAGAGACTATTTACATAATACTGTGTGCACACAGACATGCCTGTGTGACTGAAGCTGAATAAAAGAAAGACAGTAAGAAAGAAGCCAATGTTGTGTTTGAGGCATCATTGTGTACTGCCTCTTTCTCACACTTAAAAAGCTCTCCTTATTGTTATTCCACATTTTTGTACATGCCATCCCGCTCCCTATTTCTTTTTTATATACACTTCCTGTTGGCTTGTCTCATGGCACTAGCTCCCCTGAATTCTTATTCAGAGAAGCACCTTGACCATCTCACTCTCTTTTGTTCTCGTTTCCTCAGCAGGGCGCAGGCATCACAAGGTTATTTAATTTCCAGCCAAGCTGCATCATAAAAATACACTCTTTGAAAGCAAGTCATTAATTAAATATGTCTTATCCTGTTTCCACTCTACTGCTGCACATAGTAATAAGTCATCCTCTGGTTTTGGATTTACTTTTTAAAGACATGAAGTAAGAAAATTTTCTGATATTTTGGGTAAAGTAACGATTTTGTATTAAAGGATCATTTACTGACATTTAGTGGCAAAGAAGGTTCTCAATCTGAACCCTGGCCATGTTCTGTCTGGATTGAATTTGCATGTTCTCCATGCATACATTGGTCAACCTTAACTTTCCTTAAGTGTGTAGATTAATAGTTGTTTTTCTTGTTTATCTCTGTTGCTCTGTGATAGACTGTCGACTTTTTCAGGGTATACCCTCCCTCTAATCCAATAACTGCTGCAGATGCGCTTCTTTAAACGATGTAATATAAGTGTGATATCAACATAAAGATGTCACACCACCACTAGATATGATTCAGTTCACTTCTCAATTATTATGCAGTAGTCTTTCTTAACAGAGCGCTGTGACATGCTGCTGTTGTCTTCCTGAACAGTAGGAGGTGCCATTGAGAACATAATGCTGCTCCACGGTGCCGCTGGCAGCAGAATAAGACTTTTGTCAGTTCATTTACAAAGACAATGTTAATCAGTACTTAAGTGAACAGATTTCACTGATGTACACATAAAAAAAAACAATGCATCTAGATGTTTTTCAAGAACTGAGTCTCATCCAAGCTTCGTTCCTCTCATCCAATTAGTTTATCTCCACAGCTCTAGCATGCAAACAGAACATTTTTCTGCTACAGTTCTGTTTTAGAGCAGATAAATCTTTTTAATATTCCTCCAATTTTTTAAACTCAAATTTTTTTTTTATTTGAACAACAGTGCACAGTGGTGTACCATATAAAAAATAAAAATAGATGTTTTAAGTAGAATAAATAAATTGGTGATTAAATGTACTTTATGTTAAATATGAAATATGTAAAAGTGCTCATAGTTGATGGAAGTTGGCAAATTTTCATAAACTGATGTTGAAAAATGTCATCCTGATGCTTTTCTTTAAGTGCTTTAATTTTATGATAAACTCTTATTGTGATTTAGAAAAATAATATTAGCCAGCTTATATCAGTGCATGTAAAACGGCTCTGCTGTCGATTTGCTTTATTCATTTATTTGAACACAGTTTCTTGTTCTTCTAAACACTTTTCAAATAAGCACTAATCTTTGAGATTTATTTTTTAAAGTCAGCAAAGCTCCAGCTTTGAGTTTCAGTCACAGATCTTACCAGAGCTGAGCCAAAGTATTTTAATTTTACCTGTTTGACAATTTCATTAGCTTTCCACTGCAAATTATTTTCTGTCCCACATTTAAAGATTCTGGTTCCCTCTCCTCTGACAGGCTTTCACAATTTCCCCTCCCTTTTTTTTATACCTTTGTGCCAGCTCTGTACCTGTACATTTTAATTAGGTTGTCACAAGCAGAAAATAACTATTCTAATGGGATCTGAACAGTGCAAACAACTACCACTGCTGATCCAACTGATTCATTTATTTATTACAGTTTTTGGCGAGTGTGAGCAGAGTGTGAGGTAAAATTAGGGGCATTGCTGTCTCTCTAGAGCTCCATTTGGGCAACAGCCATTTACTGTTCTTGTAATGGGCATTTGTAGATTATTAGATTTCTCCTAAGCACTAAATACTTCCCTAGCAGCACGTTTCTCCCTTATAATTGGAATCAGCACAATTTCACAAAAGTATTTTGCTAAAAGACACTTGGACACTCCAAGAACCTTGCTCAAGGGCACCTCAGTGTTAGTTAAAGGAGTAGAGAGCATTGCTCATATTCTTCCTCCACTGCGATGAGAAAGAAGAGAGGACTCTGTATCGTCCTTTAATCCTCATACTTGTTTGGCCTTGAGCTCCTCCTAAGCTGGTTCTCACTGGAGGCCCTCCAGATAAATGCTTGGCATACAGATGAAGGCCCGGCGCAAACACACACAGGAACACACACAATTCTGTTGCGACTTGAAGAAAAATGCTTCTAAGCATGACGTGTGAACAGAGAGGACTTGCATTTAAGGTTGTGTAAAAAAGCACACAATTGTATCCCTATTATGTGCTTATGTGACATAGATCCACATGTGAGCCATTAACCTGCAACAGAAACTGAATAGTAAGGAGGCGAGAGAGCCAAAGTGGATAATAAACCAGGATTTTGCTCCACATTGAGTGTCCACTCACAGGGGTGATCATGTCCTTTTGCATTTCCTTGCTTAGCTTTGTAATAAGGGCATTCTACAGCATGAATAATGATAAAGGTTAATTAGGAACGATGTATGACTTAAAGATCCAAAGGTCTTGGATGCATAGTGATATACTTTTACACAACAATGAGAAAAGGTCTAACTCATAATTTTTTATTAAGATGTTCAGGTATGTTGGGCCCTCTGCATGGAAAAAAAACACAAAACTCCTCAAATCTTCAGAAACTTAGATATGTGTAAACTTGTTGAAACCTCAGAAACATACATCTTCCACATCTTTATGCAGTTTTCACTATTTTTTGTGTTTTTGTTGTTCGACTATCTTTCAACTGAAGCTGTTTTTGAGCTGCTACCTTCCTTAGTCAGAATGCTTTTGCAAAATAAGTCTTTGATCTTAATGAGTCCCTTTCTGGTTAAATAAACATTCACAATAAAACAAAAATATCTAAAGTTTCCATAACCAACTGCAATCCAAACTGAGTGTATTCCCTTGTTGCTTTCTGCCATCTGAAACACATGAAGTAGTGCATAAGTTGTAAGTGGAAGAAAAAAGAAGCACGTTTTTCAAATTGTTCCACAAATAAAATATGAAAAGCATGGCCATGTATAGTGATGTCTCTAAAAAACATCCAGTACAAGAAAATGCCTTCAAAAGACGCCTGATCAATAACTGGAATCCATCTGCCTATAATTTCGTCTTGGTATAAATACACCTGTTCTACGAAGTTCACATAGGTTTGTTAATGAACATTAGTAAACAAGCAGCATCATGAAGACCAAGGAATAGGTTTTACAGCAACGTTAGATTATGAACAAATAACCGAAACGTTTTTTTTGAATCATCCATAAAGACACAAGTATGAAAAACCTGCAAACAGGCCTTGAAGGGACAACAGTAATCTAAGAAGCAGTCAAGAAACCCCTGGTTACTCTGGAGGAGCTGCAGATCCAAAGATTAGGAGGAAGAATTGTTGACAAGACTACAATTAGTCACCCATTACACAAATTTCACTTTTCTGGAAACAAAGCAAGTGAAGAAGGTTATTCACAAAAGAAGCCACCCCATATGGTGAATCATATGGAGTGGCTGGTGGCTGCATGCTGTGATGGTTTTTGTCAACAGGCACAAGAAACCTGGCAGAAATTGAGTGGAAAAGGGAAGAAGGAGCTAAATCTGGAAACAAATCATGTTGTAAGACTCAAAACGTGGACCTGCCAGTGCAGTAAAGGGTGATTCTTTAGAGTCAGGGGAGCTGAAAACAAATGCCTGCCACACTTTTCCAATTTTTAATTGTGAAAATGCATATGAAAACCATGTTATTTTCCAAGCCCTTCTTTTATCCAAAATAAATAAATATATAAAAAGGAGAATACATGGCATTTGAAGCCTTTGCATTATAAACCTATAAAACCCACAACATGTTGAACTCTGTACTTTTTCAAGCCTCTCACCATCTCAATGAGCCCCTTTTCTATCTAATACTAGTGCTACACATCAGTTGTATTTTATTAACATGTCAGGTTAATTCAGATTCTTAGAGTTTGTATCTTTTAAACTCTTTTTTCATTCATTTTTGCTGGAAACAGGCCAATCCTGATTGTTCTTGTCATGTCTCATTGTTGCTCTCCTGCAACTCGATGTTGGAGGTGGAAAATTGTTTGTCTCTACTGAAATTCAGGTATCAGACAAAAAATCTGTTTGTCGCAAAGAAAAACAAACAATTGTCAAGATCAGCACAAGGTTCAGGGCGTTGCGTTGAACCTTAGAAATGCCTAACATTTCTAAGGGGAACTCGCCTTTGTGCTGCTGAACCCATTTAAACTGCACATATTGCAAACATGCATAGTTTGAGCCAAATCTTCAGCAAACCTTGCCATTTTCAGAGAAATTGATGGCTCAGAGGTTGTCATTTCCCCTAATGATAGAAATTTTGAAAACTATAATTCCAGGAAGCGGAGGGGGAGGAGAATTCTGCCTAAAATGAGCAGGCAAATTACAGACTAATCCAAGAGATCAGCAGGAAGAAGGCTTGATATGATAAGACTACCTGAGGAGCTCTGTAAAGGAGCAATGCCAAACGGCAAGCATTGATGTTCAGAAGAACTGATCTGAGGCTGTTTGAGGAACTCTCTGTAAACTAATAATACATTTAGAGCTTTCAGTCTGATTTACTTTAGTTTATTTGTCTGGCAAAACAAATTTTGCAGTCTTCCTTAATCTCTTTGGTTTATTGCTGTGTAATTTGTCCCCATTCTCGTATTATCAAATAATGTTTTTACTTAAAGGAAAGTACACACTGCCCCTATTAGTATTATTACCCCCGTTAGCCACCATTCTGCTCCTTATTTCTGCCATCCACAACATATGAAAGGTCAAGAGGTCAGTTACCTAATGAAGTTTAATTAGCTGCCTCTAAAGTTATAGTATGTATGTTTTTCTATATTTATGTTACAGAGATTAAATGAATGTACTTACTGTAGTGCCCAAAATGGAAAGATGGACAATAAGTAAGTAAGGTTTTGTTCATATCATGATACATATTTCAATATTCCACATGTTCTACATCAGTTTTCTAATAGCCTAACCAACCAACTTGATTTTATTGTGATAGCTAAATTCTCTGTGCATTTAGCTAGCTGCAGTATTAAAATCATGATACTTTTTACAGCTTATTTTTATTATATCAAGATATCAGGCAAGTTGAGTTTTGAGTTTCATCATCTCAGGATAACAAGCGCTCATCATATGTTTAGACTTAACAGCAAATATTTAAAATATAGATTCAGAGCATGGTTACATATAACATTAAAACAATGTTAAAAATCTTCTGACTCAGAGAATGCTGAAGAAGACAATGTGAATACATGGATGGACAAATATTAAGCCATTAGAGGAAATAAAAAGCACATTGTTTAATTAATTGAAAATTCATATTTTTGTATAATTTTCCATTGAACATAAATTAAGATTTTTTTATTTTTAATAGTGTAAAATATTCACTGTGTACATTTTCAAAACAAAGTAAAGCAGCTAGAAATGGGGGGTTTACATGTTAAAGGTTGGATATTTATATATTTTTCAGACACATAGTGCCGTTTCATAGCTGCCATATATACCATTTTTAATTGTTATGAAACTGGTGTATATATCAAGCATGATTTAAAAGAAATTACTTTGCACTACAGTCGTATCTGACTCCTTAACATTTTAGTCATTCAGTAGTTTATTAGGTAAAATAGGCTGGAGGCAGAAAACAAGGCATTCAAAGTGTTTATTTAGATCATTTCAAACTTGGATTTGGGAAAAATTACTTGTGATACTAATTTAATAATAAAATGTACATCACTTTAGTAAACTCAAATTAATTTTGGACAATAATGGAAGTCTAGAGCCTTGGAAACATACTATAGCATCTAGGATTAGATCTGATTATTCTGTTTAGAACTTTGACTAAAACCAAATGAAGCTCATGTTATAATCACTGAGCTGCTTTGGATTAAAAAAAAAAAGAAACAAGCACAGCTTACAAAATTCAGTTTGTCCTGCCCTATGTTTGGTTTTTTTATACCCTGGTCATGCCTTATTAGTGTAATATACCAGGAGAGCAGTTTATTTTCCTCCTTTTAAACACAACAACATAAACAAACCAGCAATCTAAACAGCCAAATCCTGTGACTGTCCTTTCAAGCAGCCCCAGAAGCCTGGCTCTACTTATCAAGCACCTGCCAGCCATACCGCTGACATTAGAGCACAATGTACTTACTAAAGTACAGCAGTCTGTCTTTCTCACTCACTTTCTCCCCCTTCTCACTCTTTTTCTAGTCTCCCTTTCCTCCACAGTAATCAACAGGAGCTTACGTAACTCTCTCTACCTGTGCTTATCTCTCTATAACACACACCGACAGGCACATTGTCTGCCTTACTAATAACACGCCACCTCAGACTAGGGCAAGGGGAAACAGGAGGAGAGAAAATGGGGGAGACGAGGAGTGAGTACCGGGGTGGGGAAAGGCAAGACTGAGAAGAAAAAAGGGAGAGTGCAAAAAGTGGAGACAGGGAGTAAAGGAAGGAAAGGACAAAAGGAGAGAGAAGGTGACAGAGGAGAATGTAAAGAGGTGACAGAAAAAAGGATGATGATGAAAGGAAGCTGTGCTATTCTTGCTCGCTCCTTCCCAAACAAAGCCACTATTTCTCTAAAACCCACTATCATTTCCCCAAACAGTGACTGACTGACAAAGAGAAATGACTGCTCCTCTGAGAGCACCGGAAAAAAGGAGAGGTGAGAAAACTGGCTGCCGGGTAATGAAATACGCACACTTTCTGTTTCCTTTTCAAACACACACAGACCTTCATCCATCTAGTGAACTCTATCCTTGTCATCAGGGCCACACAATTAAGAAGACAGAAACAAGCATGAACACATGTGTCTACAGCTGAAATATTGTTGTTTTTAGGGGGTATTCTACTCCTTCATTTAAGGACTTTTATCTTTTATGTAAGAAACTACGATGTGCCAACAGTAATAAATAATTAAACTTACCTTTCCAAAGCATTTTATAATATGGCAGAGTGAAAAAGAGACCCTCTTCCTGCTGGCTTCTAATTAGAGGCAGAAAAACTGCAATGTCCTTGTTTTAAGTAACATTAGTGAGCCTGGGTACAGATGGCATTTGAAAAAGCAATGCGAGGAGAGGCGAAGAGACTTTGAAGAGTGGAGGTGCCCTGTGCTTTAGCCTCTGTCAGAGCACAGCTCCAACCATCTGTCTGGTGTGTGCATATGTAAGAACTGATACACATAGCAGTATGAGTTTTTTTTGTATGTGTGTGTTAGCTTATTGCAGAGATAGCATGCACTCCAATGATTAAAGAAAAAAAAGGCAGAGATGGAAGGGACCTCTCCACTCATTTTACCTTGACCGCTTTGTTCTCAGATACTTGGCCAGACAGAGTGGTGTCATTATTCAAACTGAGAAAGAGGAGAATAACTACTACATGAGAGTGATAATAGTCTTTCAGAAATCATTTTATATCTGATTCACAACCACAAAATCCAGACATGGATTGCTTGAAAACTGAAGGAAGTAAGGAATCCAAAGAGCATGTAGACAATGTTCCCGTGTTCACAGCACTTGGAACAAGCTTCAGGTGCAATAAAATTCAATTCTGGTTAATCATATTGCAATACAAGCTAAGACTAAGTTTAGGACAATCTACTACAGATAGGCTCTGGAAAGAAGTCTATATTGTACGTAAATAAATCATAAAAAGTTCTGTTCTTAATGTTTGCATTATGCATCTAAAGTCATATTTGATTCATTCATAAATTAATTACACTCAAACAATGAATGTGTTCTTTAAACAAGTGCTCAGACTTTACAATATAATCCCAGATTTTGTGTTTAATAAACTTTAAAGTGATTACAGTAAAAGGTTTGGTCCTGTGGATGCCTATAATCATTTATCCCAATATTAACAGAGAGAAACTGTCTCTAAACAAAATACTTCAGGACCAAACCCAATCTAAAAAAAAAAAATAGAATAAAATGTATAACTTCTTAAAGAGATTTTTTTTATTTAACAGTTTACTTTAAAGCAGCTTTTCATTTAGAAGAAGAATTACTTTATTCATCCCAGCAGGGAAATTATTTCGCAGTTACAGCACACGACAGGAGCTGCGTCTGCAGGCAGCCAGCTGAGCCGGCACCATTTTTGTAGGACAAAGGTTGTCGGGACCGGGAGTCGAACCCGCGATGTCCGCGGGTCTAAGGCCTCCAAATGTGGGGCGTGCTAACCCCCTGCGCCACCACAGCACGCCCCAAATCTAATTTATATCTCAGTCAGATCATTTGTAAATGATTTACAAATATTGATACTCCCCCCACCCCTTTTTTGTTTTGAAAATTTTCTGCTGTTCATTTGTGGAGGTGTAAGCTAATTTAGTACCAAGGTGACTATAACAAGTATTTGAAACAAACTTACACCTATTGGCAGCACTGGCAATGATCACAGTGAGCTGGTTTATAGTACGGATGCTTACAACTTGTTTCCATGGGAATCCTTCCCATTAACACCTTCCCTCTCACAAAAAGAATGTGGTTTCAGCCTTTTCACAGTCAATCCTTACACAAACTGAGCAGCAATTTAGTTTCACATTAGAGCTGTCGTTTGCAGAAGCCACGTCTGCAAATCGATTATATTTGCAGCCATTGATCAGGTAAGCACTGACCTCTGCGTGCATGCAGGTCTGGGAGAAGAACTGCGAACAGTCCGCTATTGATCGGAGGCTGCCGCTTATATTTTGTCTGTTTCAAATTGAGGCTTGCCTACACCAGCTGGAAGAGCACTAAATCACTGCCTGACTGCCTCCCTGAAGGTTAGAGAGACAGACAGGGGAGGGAATCTGGCACTATTTGCACCGATAAAGGATAGAAAAAAAATATGCTTATCCATTCAGAGGCAATCAATACTCGGAGGAAGAGAAAGAGGAGGGTAAGGAAAAGATGAAGAGATTCTCTTGTCAAGTCAATGTTGCACTCGCTCCCTGAGTCTCAAGGGCAATTTGGCAGTTTTAGTGGATTTTGTTTTCGGCATGCTTCTGACTGTGAAAGATGCTAAGAGTGATGCTCTTTAAGATGCTTCTGGTGTTTGCGAACAGAAGAATGACTGCAGGGTGCATCCTGTTGATGAGGAGGTCATTTAGAGAACAGACTCTGTGTTCCCAATTTAGCAGAACAGGAGCCGCGGATCATCAGCCCATCTGCCAATGGTCACTGGAGAGCACCGCCATACTTCAACAATGTTCTGTAGCATTGCTTTCAGTTTTATTCCTGTCTGTGCATCAATCCATTCTGAAGTCTCCCACATAGACAACTGTGTGTCTTTATAGGAAGTGTTAAAACCAAACCAAATTAGATTTACTTATTCACAAAATATGCAGAAACACGCCAGAGAGAATAAAGTTTTAATTACTTTGTCTTCTCAAGAGACTTCTATAAAATAGTCAGAATGGCGACGCGGGTATCGGGTCATTTTGTGCACAATTAACCGAGCCCCAAAACAAACTGATGAGGAGGACAAAACATGTCATCGACTGCCTTTTCCTCTGTTTTCCTTTATTCCTCTTTCTTATTCAGTGCTTACATTTTTGGCAGTCGCAGGAGAGTATTAATTTGCAGCCCATTTCTCTCTTAATGGCAGTGAGTGTGTGGGTGGGTGTGTTTCTTCTGTCTCCACAGTATCAGAGAGAAGAAAAAGATGAGTCAATGATGCCAGCATACTACTCTCAGGGCCGCTCAAAGATCCTCCGTGTTTTTAATCACCAGCAACTCTAACATCTAATTAATCATTAACATTTCTCCTGCTGATCCGCGGCCCTCTGGGGGCACCTTGCAGAACATCCCTCTCTCACATTATCTTCGTCTGTGTGTGTGGATGTGCAGCGAGTGTGTGTTTCACTTCTGAGGCAAGTGGATTGGGTGGTTGTTAGGACAGCAGTGACTATAGGTGAGGCTATTAGTATGCTGAAAAACATCTCTTGCTCTGCAGCAACTCTGACCAACGGCACATGCTAACGTCAAGATTGTGTTGTCGCCAGTGACAGACAGGACCGCATTGCAAGAGGCGACATAAACAGAGGAAGGAGAGGGATATTTCATCTGCTAACTGAATCCACCTGTTTGTAAAACTTCACTTCTCAGCACAGCCGTCCAATTGCAGTCCCAAAGCAGTTTACAAGGGTTACGCTTCTTTCTTTCCAAGTTGAGTGTAAACATCTCAAGATTTGGTGACTGCTCACAACATTTTCAGTTGTTGTTGCTGTTATAAAACTATTCAAAAGGTGCAGCGAGCAAGAGTAAAAAAAAAACTGTAAAATTTCTTCTATAACCGTTCCTATTATTGAAAACCCGTCTTGCGTTTCAATGCTGTAGACACATGCAACACATGGGTTTTAAGCAAATAAAAACCCAGGACCCACTTTCTATGCATATAAATATAGTTGTAATCGAACTTCCAGTTGAGTATGGATGCCACATATTTTTGGGTAAGCATCAAACATGATTTAAGCCACATTACTGCATCATATATATCCTATTTTATTAACGTGGCAGTTTTGATTTTAGATCCCTAACCCAACTACACTAAACTCGTGGAAATCTGAATGCCCGGTCACAAACACGTTTCAACAAAAATGAAGTTTGAATGAGGTTTGATATAGTGATCCTCACAGTATACTGTATATAAAACTGAATATCTCAGCCAGGAGTACAAGAAAGAGAAATGAATAAACAAAGCCAAAGAAGGAAGCAATGAATAAACAAGAAAAAATATATATTTTAAAAAGGATACTTTAAAATGTAGATGTTTTAAAATTTTAAGATGATTCTTTAACGCTGTAGAAATATTAATATTGAGTCCACTAGCATTGCAAAGTTTCTAAAAACTTTGCACAAATATAAAGTCTTAAAGAGGTTAAATGCATTTTTCCATTTGAAAAATTATGCCAATAAATATAACCTCCTGATAGATTAGCATGCTTTTAAAATTGGATCACTGAGCGCTTTTATATTCTTGAATGTACTTTAGCTTTTTTTCCTCTTGAATCATTTTCTTTGCTGGTGCATTCCTCCTGGCATCACACAAAATTAAGCAAAACCACATACAGATGCACATCTTAAAATTAAGGCATTGCAGTAGGTAGGCTGCATTCACTGAGGAAGTATTCGGATGTTAAATGTGGGTGGACACCAACTGGAATCAATGCTTAAATGTTAATGGATTTGGTTTCTTATAAAAAAAAAAACCCATCCTAACTGTAAAATGTCAGCATGTGAAAAGAACCTGCAAGTGAAACAGCTTTTTTTTGTTTCTTCAGATGAGCTCTCCATTTTTGTACTGAGTGTTCATATTATACTCGCTGTGTGAATTAAATATTGCAGGATTTTAAACAGACATGTGAAGCCTCTTCACTTGAACACAGTCAAGATTGAACACAATGAATTATTGAACCTCTTGTGAGCTGTAAATGAAATGAATGCTTGAAAAACCTTGACTTTTTGTAACTAGGAGTGCTTGAGCTGAGCTAGTGTATTCATGGAATGTGACCTGCACCTTTAAAGCTAAAAAAAAAAGAAAAAGAAATGGATGTAAATGTGCTTCTAACTGAAAAATACGCCATAGTTTGGCAGTGGTAAGACAGTAGCATCTGTTGAAAATAGAGGGACAGGGGATTACCTCAAGTCATCTAAATATATTTAAAAATGTTTCTCCACTTCTATCATCCCCAGCTCTTTGTTTCCATCCTCCATCCCCTCATTTCCTGTTGCTCCCATAACTCTGCTCGTCGACGCCCTCTCTCAATTTTTTTCCTCTCTTCTTTCTCCTCTTCTCTTCCCCTTGCTCAGTGTGCAGAGGACAGGCATACACTTCACTGCCAGCAGTGATTTATACCGCTTAGGCAAATGAGTGTGGCTTACAGCATGTTGCTCCTTTTTCTGCTTCATCAGTACACATTGCGCATAACGCTGGAGCAGGTTGGAGCCTGTAGGCAGACATACAACCACTGAAATTGATCTAAGAGACATGCTGGAGGGGTTCCTCCGCAGCACAATGGGCTGATGTGACTCATTTGTGTGTTTTGGATGTAGTGCGATGTGTAAATGGGGGTGCCGGTTTTGTAGTTTGTTCTCAACAGATACTCGTGTTTTCCACCGCGACTAAATTTGCAAGCTAAGGTCACTCATTGACTGACTAGCTAATCACTAGCAGCACTAGAGTTGGTGAAAAATTTAATTTACTATGCTTTCATCATAGATCAAAAAATCCTTCTGCTGGCAAAAGATTGGGGATGTTTAAGAATTCAGATGAAGAAATATATTTATTAGCTTGGTATAGTGAGACTGGATGGCACAACAGCTATGTCACATGGAAAACCTCATATTCAAGGACATTGCTAAAACTTTGGTACCACTTTTACGTGAGACCTCCCTGTTCTAACAAGCTAATCTCTAAACCATTTTAAGACCCATTTGAAAGAGGTTCCTACTGAAAACAACATTACTGAAAGAAAATTGTGAAAATATTTAATATTTACTGATGAGGAAGTAAGTTGTTTTGTCCAATTTTGCCAGCAAATTCCATCTGAATCAGTCTAATTGTTGCCAGGAATTAGACTGCACCGCACCATCTGCAGAGGGCTTCAGTATCCCAAGTAAAGCCGTGGCTTTATGAAGTGCCAAAGTTTGCATAATCACATTCCCCTATCAGTCCTTACTATATCTGTATATGGGTACATGTATACATTATATAGGGAGTGAAGTATGAGCATGTAAATATGATTGCATAAGCATGAATACATGCAGTATGTGAAAGTACGGCTATGGTGTTTGTATGCACATGCAAACATATGAAACAATGAAAAAACTGAAAACACATAAGCTAGGCTAAGCTAGAATAAAATAAGTCAACTGAAGATTATTACTAAATGTATGGTTAGGTAAAAATTAAACTTGGTAGGCTCCTTTAACACATTTTTGTACATAAAAAAAAATTTAAATGATTTTTTTATTTCACGTCAAAATAGAAAACAAATTCACTTTTTCATTCATGCAAGATGCCCAGATTCTTCAGGTTCAAATGGCCAATTGTTAATGGACAGAGAGAATACTATCATAAAAATGTGACAATATTTGTTCTTTAAAAGTAATAATCTAGGCATGAAGCTGTATGCTTTTTCTTTTTAGATAACCCTGAATCGTCTCTAAAGGGTAAAACAAATGACTTATAATTCATTAGTGCTTTGGGTGTAACAAGTTAGGGGCCATCTTTCTATTACACACAACAAAATACTTAGTTTTTGACTTGCACCGAAACTAAGTAGGCAATAGCTCAGTGGGCTCGAGCAGACCTGAGCATTTTATGGCCCATGGGTCACATTTTATATCCTTGAACTACTAGCAGCACATTTTTAAATCCAACAGGCACAAAGATGTACTTCTGCACCAAAATCCAGAATTGTTGCTTTTATTAAAAGTATATTTTTAAATCCGGAAGTTACATAAGCAACCTCGTCCAATCTTTCAGCTGAGCGGTACAGAGCAGGATCTGTACCAGTAAACAAAGAATAAAGTGAGAAATAAAGAAAGAAGTGTCAGCTTATAGCTAAAAAAGAGAGCATGATTCAAAATGGAAGTCTGCAACAAGATTAGGACCCACGTACTTTCTTTTTTACTGAAGTCAAAGTTAAAGTGCTGAGCTCAGTTTTGTAAAGATTAAATATTTGTGTTAAATAAAAGCAAAGTTTCAGTGTAGGGGGAAACCTTTTATTGATCAAATGCAAAGCCTACTGTTATCAGAAGAATAAAATATATTTTTAGATTATGTATACATGGAAAAATTGTGTTCATCCTACAATTTGGTCTTGTCATCAGTTACAGATTCCTCTGTGTGACTGAAAAAAACATCTTCCCACTTCTGATGTAAAAGCGTCCACACATATGAGAGTTGACTATATTTTTAGGTTGCAATATAGCAGGCATGTTATCTTAGTTAGAGAAACCTCTTCACTTTTACAAAATAATTACAGCGTATTCAGTACTGTTGTCTACCACCAACATTGTTCGGTTCTAAAAGATTGGGTCTCTGGGTTTTTGCTATTATGTTTCTATATAGAAATAAAAGACAATTCAAAGTCTGATTAAAACAACAACAACAAAAAATTTAGCAACCTGGGAATTAGCTTTGGACAATAAATTTTTCCGATAGAATCATTGTGTCTAATGTGAAGAAGCTTTGTGAGCGCATTATTTCTGTAAGTATCTGTTTTTAATGTTCATTTTGTAGAAGTATTGCACAAAGTGGAAATTATGTCATTTCTTTTCAGACAGTCACATCGGCGTCCGATGCACAAGAAAATTTTTATATTCTTCTTAACTGCAGAATTTGTGCAGATTGAGTAGAGAAACTGCAACATGTCTGAGTTTGCTGCAAGATCCTTTGCTTTATTTTCTCAAAGATGCTACGCACATAAAGTAAAAATAATTTATGGTTGTATCAAACAAAGCTTTTTACAATTTTATTTTACTGTGAAATTTATAACTGCATTTTATAACAAAAAAAAAATAATCAAAAAAACCTGACCTGCAGGTCCGATCAACAAGAGGATGCGAATTTCATACTGATTGGTTGTGTGGGTGAGTGCGTGTGTGTGTGTTATGGAGTCATATAGTTAGGATGAAAGAGGCGCTGCCCCATGGATACCTGTGACCTGGTCGACAAGGATACGGGAGGTGATGATGCGTCCGTACTGGGAGAAAAGCTGCTCCAGCTCCTTCTGGGTCATGGTCTTGGGCAGGCCGCTCACATACAGGTTAGCGTCACGGATGGAGGCTGAGCTGGGCCGTGCATACGACACCTGGAGAGGAACACAAACACAGACAGGTTTTTAATGACTGCTCAATATCTTAAAACCAAAGTTTTAAATGTACTGATCTTGTGAGAGTGTGTGTTCTGTGATTGGAAATTGATGTAGATCATTAGATCCACAGGGAGGAAAATGAGACTTTATTTTCCTCCTTGCCTTGGGGATTATCATTGTTAGGAAAAGATTTAGCTGCTTTGAACCCCAGAGAGGAAACACTTCATGCCTCAGTCAGTTGTTTGCAGGGGAAGGTATAGGAAACTTTGCCCTGAAGACAAAAAAACACAGGTGGCTCTACTTTGAAAACACATCTCAGGATAACAACAAAACACTCACTTTACTATTTATTTTCGGCATTATTCTGAATGAAAACATGTCTGAATACAAAAGAAAAACATTGATTTCTTAGGCTGTTATATATCCTGGTTTATTAGACAACAAAGTCATTATTAGACCAACGCTTCATACAAATTATTGCATTAATTTTTTTTCTGGTGAGTTCCATGATATCTTCTACGTTCTGGTTGTGATACATCATGAATCCTGTTACAACTGCTGCTGACTGAAGCAGCTTTACCTTCAAGTACGTTCATAACCCTGACAAGCAGAGACACAAGTCATCAAATAAGGTGAAAATAAGACAAATATAGTGGAGATGTGGTCATATCCTTCAGCAACAGCATGGAAATCCTGCTTGTGAGAGAATAGGATTGGGAACAGCTGGCTTTCCCCAAGTCTCGCTTCTTTTTCACACATTTCCCTCTTCCGCCTATCTGCTCAGCTCCTCTGTCTTCTCCTTCCTCCCCTGCAGCTCTCTCCCTTTTCCCTGCCTGGTTATTTTCCATCGGCTTCCTTCCTGCGTGCTGCCTCACTAAACCTTTCCAGAACGCCTCTCTTTTTATCCCCCCCTACCCTCACTCTTTTTTTTTTTTGGTTTTTCCTCTTTTCTTCACTGTACAGCTCTCCCTCATTTTCTCTCCTTGTCAGCCAACTCCAGATGTCTAATCCATCAACACCTCCTCAAGCTGTGAGCAGCATTGTGCCGTGCGATGCATGTGTGAAACAGGAGTGTACGTGTGCTGCTTGTGTGCAGGAAAAAGTTTGAAAAACTAAGTGTGAAGATTAAAGTAATCACAAAGCAATCACAGGCGCGCGCTGGATAAACGTGTCTCAGATTGTGTGCACACGTGTCACTGTG
The DNA here is from genome assembly GCF_003331165.1 of Xiphophorus hellerii. Lineage (NCBI taxonomy): Eukaryota > Metazoa > Chordata > Actinopteri > Cyprinodontiformes > Poeciliidae > Xiphophorus > Xiphophorus hellerii. The sequence continues at coordinate 15,172,736 of NC_045680.1, forward strand.
AGCTCCTTGCATCTTCAGTGCGCAGCTTCCCCTCACACCTCGGCGGGAAAGCAGCACCGCTGACAAAAAAACGGAGGTGTCACGACGAAGGAAGCTGCATAAGTGAAACCCAGTCAAAGGCACATTGCCCGGGAGAAAGTGACTCTCCGGACTGAACACACTGGCAGCGAGTGGGAAGGGTGTGACATGAAGAATGACAAACATAATTTTAGAATTACTGCACTGCCTTTTAATTAACCTTGCTGCCTTCAGGCGGGAGGGGGGTTGAGTCTGTTGTGGAAAAGAGACAGCAAGGAAAGAGGGTAGTGGGAGGAAGGAAATTAAGTGTGAAAGAGTGATAGTGTCAGATGGAGATGTAGTGTTGTCTTCTGTCATGACAAAGAACCTCCTTTATCTCAGGAACAACTTGAGGCAGTGTCTTGCGTCACCGAGAGTGTAAAAGAGAAAAATCTGTTAACGCAGACTGTAGCACTGTGCAAACAACCTTAAACTTCCATTTTTATCCACTGAAAACACACATTTTCACTTACTTCTCCATGTTGACTGCTTCGCATTGTACCCCCCACCCCCCACACTTGTATGTGCTGACCACTAGATGGCAATTACATGCCTCTGCTTCAAACATTTTCTGAACTAAAATAAGTATCCGAGGGCCTGTGCTGAGACAGAGTCCAATATCAGGATTTTGTTTCTCATGGACAAAATAAAATTTTTTATAGATTCAGATTTTGCTCTGCTATTTTTCATTTTATTCTGAATATGTTATGACATAAAGTACCCATGAAGTTGTTAAAATATATATTTCTATAGTGGTTATAGTGTAAACAGAAAAACAGTGATACAAACATGACAAAAGATTTGCAACAGTCACATGCTTTTATACAGAATGAATGGATAATAGACAAACTCGTGTCTCCATTTATCGATAGATGGTCAAAATGAGGAATAAATGAATGAACAAATCGACTGATGGATGAATAAATGTAATTTTCAGGCAGTTGAACAGAGATTGAATGTCTAAATGCATAATTTGTTTCATACTCTTTTCTCGCATTCAACCAAACCTGAAAAATGCTTCAGTCAGACTCAGTACTTCTATGTACTTTTCCAGACTGGCCAAAGCAAATTTCACTAAATCTATTTGAAAACACTCACAGTAAGAGGCAGATTAAGTTTGTGTCACTTGTTAATATTACTGTATGGCTCCTGAAACAACCTCAATTAAGTGCCTTTAATCTTAGTTCAGATTTGATTATATTACATGTTATGTTTCACAGAATTCCTGACATCCATTACAAACATATCGACTCATTACGAGTCTCGCAAATGACAAACAGCGACGTGAAACGACAGAATCCTTTACTGAACAAAGGCCAAGTCAGGCTGTTTATACTATCAAGGGATTGAAAGGAATCTCTGTGGGATTTCCCACATGCAAACAAGATAATCCCATCCTATTAGATTACATTAGACTGGACTAGACCAGATTAAATAGGATGACAGAAAGCGAGAATCCAGGGATTGCAGAAGAGCAACAGATTACGGCCCCTCTTAACTGCAACACATCAGCGGGCGCTGCTCACACGGGGATATGAGATGGGAAAATTAGATCAGCCTCATGTTGTGACAGCAGCTGCAGAAGAAGTGCTTTCAGGTCTTTGCTTTTTTTTTTGGCATTAAAATGTATTTGAATGCAGGACTGTGCTGTTTTGTTTTAGACCCATCCATTTTACCTCGGTGACAACCAAAACACCAGGCTAATTATCCTGAAAAACACTCGGCGATAAAACAGGTTTAGAGTGAAATGGATGTTTGATACATTTCTTCTATTTCACTCAATGATATCTGTATAATTTCACCTTTACAGATTGACATTTAGGAAGGTAATTAGCACATCAACCACAGTCACAAGCTATTTAAAAGGTGTCACTTTGATTTAGATGGTCTTTTTATTTCTCTTGGCTAAAGCACATTAATCCAATCTCGCCCGGCAGCACATTCTATTCCAGCATATTGGAAAGGCCTCTCAGACAGAAGAAAAAAGCATTGCAATTTAGCATGACCTCCATAACTTTGTGAAGCGCATGCTAAATAAGTTGACTTCTTTTCGTTTTGTGACTTATTGTGTCAGATGTATATAAATGAAGACGGTGTTAATTACCTTGATTGTTTTCGTTTGAAGTCTGAGTCCATTTAATGTGTTGATGGCTTTCTCTGCATCCTTTGGGTCAATGTAGTTGACGAAGCCGTAGCCAAGACTCTGCCCTAAAATTAAAAAGAAAAAAAATGGAAAGCAAAGTTTTATTGTGACATTTTTTGTTGTTTCTCTGACATTGAATTTAAAATGGTTAGTTCAGTTCAATTTATTTTGGTAAATTGTCAACATTACAGGAAACAAACAAACAAATACAAAACAATAAACAAACCCATTAACCCCCCCCCAAAAAAATTAATAGGCTGAAGCCAAAGCCTTTACTTATGTACCCTGTTCATTAACTTAGCAGCCTGTCATCATAACAGATATCTTCACACAAACACATGTATATACATGTATAAATATGTGTACACATACACTTTTTACAAACATGATTACACAATACATATATGCATCTACATAACGGTATGAGATTTTATCATTTTAAATTTTAAGCCTCTTTTAACCTAAATAATTTTTGAATACCATAAGGAAGGCTTCTGTTCAGTGCTTTATTCATTATTTCCAATATTTAAATGGTGCCTCATCATCTTGACTGAGACCTGTGTTATTGCTTCTTCATTTCCTGTGAACCAATAATCTGAAGAAGGAGCTAAGATTATTGCCTTTGCAAAATTATTTTGGCACATTTTGTAATTTAAATGACTAATTCACAAAGGTAGAAATATTTAAACTCTTTGTATTGCACCCATAAGCTTCAGTTTTCTGTATTTGGTGACACTATTTGTAAAATATAATGGCTCACTTTGAGTTAAAATAACAACTTTAGCTGTGTGATGAAAGATTTTACAGTATTTTGTTAACATTATTGCCAAAAAAAAAAAAAAAAAAAGCCAAATCCCACACCTCTTCTCCTCTGGAGTAAGTGTGTTTTAAACGGTGGACTCCCTCTGAGAGCCAGGCAGGCCTGACATCTCTCAGTGTTTCCCCTGTGGATCAAGCCTTTCAACAGGCTTAGGACTTTTAAAAGCGGACGCCTCCAGCCATCAGAGGCTTTCCTCTGCCGATTTTCAGCAAACACCCCCCCATTCACTAATGCCACACACAAGCTCCAAGATTCCCAGGCAGTTCAAGCAGAGCAGCATGTGCATATTCATTGCTAATGGGAACAGACAGCGGTTAGTCAGAGACAAAGTGAATCACAAAACATGGAGCATGGCTCTTTCACAAAATAAATACTTTTGGGCTATGGATATCACAGCGCAGAACAGCTCAGTAGAGAGCAGGGGAAGAGCCAGAAGGGACTTGTAGTCCTAACATCAAACAGCTGATGATTTTTCTCTTCTTCTTCTTCTTCTCCTCCTCTCCTCCATCTTCTCTGCTGGATTAACGGTGGATTATCAGACACTCTATTGTTAATTAAAAACCTGCCATCCTGGAGAGACCACTGCTATTTTTATCGAGCCGTTCTTCGTTCACTCTTCCTCTTGGACTCTCGGCTCACTTCAGGTGTTGAGTTTGGCAGTTTAAATATAAGTCTGAGAGAGCCATCCTTTCAGCTTCGGGTTTTTATTAAAACATGCACACAAGAGCTGGGGAAGGACAAAGCAAGGGAGAAGAAAGAAAAAGTGTGCATAAGAATGGACGATTTAAGAATAACTGTTGAAAAGTTGTGGATTAATGTATGAATTTAGAGTTGGTTAGCAAACAGGATAAATTAATTTAGCATTCATTTATCCTATCCTAATTTATCCTTCTCTTTATCTGTTCAGTTTATAATAAAAATCCAGATGAGAACTGCTGAGTCTTTTGTCCACTACTTTGCACATTCGTGGCCCTTTCTAAAATTCTTTCTCCCAATTATAAACATCACAAAGTTATGGACAAATCATTCCAATACACCAAAAAGATGGACTCACTGGTGCAGACATTCTGGAGCTGCCCAGTCTGGGATGACTGTGGACAACACTGTTTTGTCTAAAAATATCCTCGTTATGGTACTCAGTACTGACATGTAAATGATACTGGCATATATACTTTATTTATGCCTCTATGTTTTATGAATGGGAATACTAGATGAGGATTTATTCCTTCCCCTGGAAGTTTAACACCCTGTAGAGCTGAAAATACCAGGCTGGCTGCTATCGTTTCTAAAGTAAAGACAGAGAGAAACATCTGCCTAAAGCTTCAGACCAGCCTACATCTAACACTTCCTGCCCGTAATGGAGTGGCTCACAGTAGGGGTCCACTGGCAGACTACTTGCATTCACATGAATGAGTGGGAGATGGCACAACAACAATGGCAGATGTACACACATTCGTACATCTACTAACCATTTAAAAGGGCAGGAAACCATTTAAAATTGCAGTTTTGACACTAAACCTTCTCCAGCTCTGTGACAACAGGGACATGGTTAAAATTTAAAGTACAATGGTCTCTGAGGACCAGAGTCAGGAACCAGCAGGCTGCAAGGTCAGCGCAGTCTTTAAATGTTTTGTCTATTTCAGCCAAGGAAACATTGTCATTATAAGCTGATTGAAACATAATCTGATGCATTCTGACACCTATCTGTGAGAAAATCTTCATCAATTTGAGCTAATCTAGGTTGTCTATGTCTATATATCAGACCAGGCAGGCCAGCTTTTGTTCCCCATGTACATGAATATTCCTTGGATAGCCATTACAATGCTGCCGGTTCACTGTTGCTTCTTCCGTAGACTATTTTTGATGGACACTGACCACTGCAGATCAGAAGCACGGAACAAGAGTTACAGCTAGGGTCAATTATGTTGAGGAAATAGCCTTCATTGTCCCCAGAAGTGGAAATTCAGATGTAACAGTGGGACCAAGATGTGTAGATTCACACAAAAAGATCAAAAGGTGTCGAGAATATACATAAAAAGACAAAATTAACCATAATAATAACACATTCTACAAGAATATACCACTTAAAAACTATTGTGCAGTTATTAGAAAAAAAACATTCATAATCCATGGGATGTGCAACTGAGAAGAATTACTAGTGCATGTGTATTAAACATTGAAAAGTAAAAACTGTTTACAATATAGTATATCAGTGCAGTTCAGAAAAACAGATGTGCAGTAACAGCAGAAATGTTATTTAAAAGTGAGCAAAACAGTGCTATGCTAATGACAGTAGGGATGTAAATACATTGATTTGGTTGTAAAGCTAATAGAGTCAAACAGCTGCTGGGAGGAAGGATCTACAATACTGCTCCTTTGTGCATTTGGGATTCAGCAATCTGTCACTGACGGAGCTGTCCAGTTCAGCATCAACTTCATGCATGAACTGAGAAACAATGTCCATCAGTGATGTTATTTTAGCCAGAGTCCTTTTGTTTCCCACTGCATGCTAAATTTACTGTAGGAAACTTGCACATACAGTCTGTTTGGTGAAATTTTATTATCTGAAAATTATATAATTGTAAATGATAAGAACCACACCAATACTTTATAATTACAGAAATTATGGCTGCATCTGAGGCGGCATGAAGCAGCTAATGAAAAGCCTTGATATATAGCCTTTAATGGGATTTTAGCTAAAAGAAAACCATCCTTATGCTTATCAATTAGCTGAATAGATACATTAAGTTATATATTTTAATCATCAGCTGAATGGTAGAACTCGAATGAAGCTTTGCTCTTGAAAATGGCTTTTTAATGAGGTGAGATAGAGACTTGTTTTTGATTTGTTAGCCCTTTATGAGCATCATTTACAGCACTGGAGACGAACTTGCTCGGTAGTAAAAAACAGTTTTTTATGGGGAAAAAGTTTTAGATGTAAATATGTAAATGCACCAATGGTATAGAGGTCCTCAAATGGACCATGTGAAGTATATAATCCCTGAGCGTACAGTAGGTTGTTAATGATAGAGTGTGTGCAGTTCAGATACTGCAACAGAGCTGCAGTGCTTTATCACAGAGTGGCACATGTCCGCCTTCACTGAGAGACTAACCACGAGGGGCTGGAGGAGTAAAGAGGTGGGGGCTAAGCTCCACTCCTGTGTCAGACCTTTTGTGCAATTGGACGTAAATTGTAAAGGAAGGTGGGCATGTTTTTCAGTGGTAAAAATCACTGCTATTTCTAGTGAGAAGCTCTTTGGTGTGTTGGCGAGGAGTTACGACTAAGCCATTATTTGTTTCCTGAGGAGCAGCAGGATGCCCAATGTGCGAGATGAGAAAATGAGTGTACTTTGAGCTGGTGTCCTGCCTGCTGGCACCAATATGTAATTTAATTTTTCCCCCCTAGTTCCCGTCTGTGTATACACACATTCATATACAGTAGGTAGGAAGGAGTCAGTAAACACTAATGCCACTTTGAAAAATCCTATATCTTTATATGACCGGCATAAGTAGATACATGCAGAGCTACGTGGGTATCCAATCAAGTTTTATACAAATAACATTTTTATGACGCTGTGTACTGTATGGTATACAATCTTATGCAAAAAAAAGAGATTCAAGCGCCTATTGGCTGTCATTGGTTTTTGCCTTTTGTTGTATTATGTGACTAAGAGCCATGAACTGCAGACATGAAAGCGTCTCCATCTCAAGCCATCATCAGGCAACACACTATACTCCCTTTGATCTAAAGTGGGAGCTACCAAATGAAACACATGGCTGCGAGAACCTATTTTACAGTGTACCTTGCTGCACTCTATTGTTCCTAATAACGCTCCCTAAAATTGTGCAGCTATTAATCAAAAAAGTTCATTTGAACTGTAGACGCTGCAGTACAAACAGGTATTGTATGTTGCTGCAGTTGCATGTAGGTGGGAGAGGCAATTTGCAGTGCCATCGTGTTCAAATTGTATTTAAATTATTCATTTTGTACTTTCATAAAAATAAGAAATGCAACACAGCCCCTGCATGAATCTGCAAAGATGTTTAAAAATATATAAATATAAAAAATCCATTTGTGAGACAGGATCTTTACAGGCTATCTATTTCAGTTTCCCATTGATTCCCATGTGCTGTCAGCAGCTGAATTTTCTGTCACTCGGAGGTCAGAGAAAGACACACAATTGAAAATGGCAAAGAGGAGCAGCAGTGTGCACAGATCAAGAGAGCTATGAGCAAATGATGCAAAAGCATCTAATGAAGACCAACTCTGTTTCAATGTAACAGAATATCTAGCTGAATTGCTACAAAATTTTAGATTAGACAAAAAAAATTTTATGTCGCATTGCTTCCATCTCATGATTTCCCCTTAGCAGCTACAGCAACTCCAGGTAGAGCTATTTCTGACGCTATGAAGCTCTTCAAGATTTAAAAAGGTACCCTGTCACCAACTTTATGTCAAGCCCCATCTCACTTGCCTCAAAGACTCTCAACCTCATGAGAAATGGGAAGAGGGACTAAACACAAAGAGAACAAAAGACTGCAGGGCCTCCAATACCAGCAGTACAGTAAGAGCATCCATGTGGCATGTATTGAGCCCATTTAAATAACTAAATTCATAAACAGAACCGCATCCCCCGCACATGCATCTACTGTAGATCCCTCTCCCACTCACTCATTCAACACATCTTTTCCTCCTGGGTTGCCAAGGTAGCAGCCACTGTTGCAGTCAGGAGGCTCCCACTTTCAGTTCCCAAGGCCCTGCTTCCACCAACACAGACACACACTTGCCCACGCCGGAGCTCAGGGACAAACACGCACACACGCGCATGTAAGCCACCCCCTCACGGTGGCTCCCAGAGCCTCGGGGCCAGTGGATGGCCGCCTGCAGTGTGTGGGCTTGCTGTTTAGCAGTGTAGCTGAGAAAAAGGAGGAAGGCAAGCTCACACACCAGACAGAGGAGCCCCCTTCGAGTTGAGGATAACCCTGTTATGTCAGGACAGAGAATTATAACATCCTGAACCAGCCTGGGCCCCCTCCGAGTCCCTTTACCCAATTCAGCCAACACTCTGGCCTCTCCACCTGCTTGCATAAAGTAAATTAAAAAGTGAAAGGTTGGAGGGCGGGGATCCAGCCTGGAGGCTGTCTCTGCCTTTAGGTCTGGGGCTAGCACAGGGGACAATCGCAACCCCTGTGCTCCATGTAAAGGCCACTCAGAGTGAAATGAAAGGGGACAGAGGCTGTCTGACGTGAGGGTCACAAGAGAAACAGTGCAGCCACGCAAGCTCAGGACGGCCAGTTCTAGGTATAAAGATAAAGCAGGGAAGGGAAACTGAAGGAGGGAGGGCGCTGAGAGGGGAGACAGGACATTCTCGGGACTCTGAAACTTTAATGTGTGTCTGCCTGCTTGTGCATGCACCTCTGAGCCTGTCAGCTCTCTTAATACCTGGCTTTGGAGATGTCAAATCCTTTTTTCATCTCTTTCCATGTCAGCTTTGTTCACACTGTCTTCAGCCTTCAGCCTATTTTCAGGCTCAGATAAATGCAGCCTGTATGTGGGATATAAACACCAAACTAGATCTCACACAGCATGATTTCAGCAAGGATTAACAGCAGTTTGTAACAGTTTGTAGCTCCTGGGAAAAATATCAGATAGCTGTTTAAGAGGTAATGTTGGAGGAAATAGCTCAGATTTTAACGCTAAGCATGAACATACTCAGCTTCACTCACGATCATGGCGTGAATATTAATTTTTGATGTACCAAAACAGAGCTGCGTATCAGTGAAAGGATAATGTAGTGAATATTACTTCCACTGATATGTTATTGTACATCAAAACGAGATATGTTTCACTTCTAAAACAATTCCACAATAAAAACTAATTAAGGTCAAACCTTCATATTCAGTTTAGGCAAAGCAAACTGCAGTGCCTTAGTACTCATACCCACTGAACATTTTGTCATGTTACAACCGCAAACATTAATATTTCACAGATAAAAATCTTAAAAACATTCTGTACACGTGTCTTCAAGCATACTTGGTCAGGCTGCAATTACAGCTGCAAGTTTTCTCTGTTTTCACCAGTTTCACATATTTAGACACTCAAATTTCTGCAGTTATTATAAACAGCAATTTGCAAGTCTTGCCACAAAATCTCAACTTTGGCCATTGTAATTAATCAAGCTTTCAATCCAGATTTTCTTCCTCTACTTTTCTCTATCAGTCCATCAACACTGACCAGCCTAATTGTCCCTGCTGAAGAAAAGCATCGTAACAACAGGATGCTGACCATATTTCCCAGTAAAGATGGTGTTTTCAGAAAACTACTACCAATGAACAGTGGTAGTTTCCCCATAAACATGGCATTTTGCTCTGGTCACTTTTGTGTTACTGACCAGACCTTCTTCTCATATATGGAAGATGAATTGAGTAAAACTTGAAAATGTTTCAGAATGTTTTGGTGTTCTTCTTTATGCCCTTGCTTAGAGACTGGATTTGTGATGTGAATCTTTAAAGGTTACAGATCACTGTATGTTTCTCTGTTTCATTTAAAACTCTCCTTGGCTGGTCTTGTTTGGATGCCACACTCTGTCCATTTTTGGGTGATAACCTCATCATGCTTTACACTTTTCAATAATTTTCACCCTGACCATTCAGGTGTGTTCACTGGACTTGAATCTAGTTCTCTAACAGACATATTTGGCCTTTACTGAACAGCTGCTTTTATGAGCAATTACATTCCCACAGTTTGACAGAATTTTATTTTTGGGGTACTAATGGTGACTGCATATAAATACATTCCACACTTTTCAGATGCTTATGAATCCCTTTCCTTCTACTTCACAATTATGTCCTTCGTTTTGGTCCATCACATACAATCACAATAAAACACATTGAAGTTTGTGGTTATAACATGACAAAATGTAAAATAACAGTGAATAGAAGAGTAAGAACAGTTTGCGCCCACAATAAATGAATAAAGGTTTTACCTGCCCTCATGTAAGGATGTATCCACTGTAGGTTTTCATGAAAAAGTGAAGCTGCTGTCTGTCAGAGGTGCTCCAGCTTGAACTACTCCACATCTGACATCACTCTCCATCTATTTTTCATGGCCAACATCTGCTTGGCTTGCTACATTGTCACTATAATTTGCATCAGTTCCCCAGGTTCCCTGTATAAAACCAACACATGGAAGGTGACTAGCGTGCACAAAAGAACTTCAAACAGTGGGCTTTTAGATGATTTCCTTACAGGGTTTGATGTAGAAATAAGAATTACTTCAACTGCAAAGACAGAATAAATGGTAAGCAGGCTTTGATGCAGAAGCTTTGTAAGTGCTATTACCTGGGGAACATAAAGGTGACATGAGCAGGCAGAAAAAGGCCATCACCATTGTAATTTTGTACCGGGCTTTTGGCTCCGGTAATAATCAACAAGATGCTGGAATGCAAAAAACCGTCTGGCCATAAAACTACAAGCCCCCTTACCCAAACTGCTACTGCCCCATCGAAGCAGTCAATTCTCGCTTCAGCGTAAAAAAGTTATTTTCTTCTCCACATCATTATAAAAACAAATGTGTTCTTTTCTTCTGCAGAAATGCAGCTGATGCAGGAAAATTATTCCGTGAAATGACTTGCTGACAAGGATCAGTCAATTCAATTTCTGTGTGCACTGGCATATGTAGATGTTTGGCAGTGCTGATTCAGTACAAGGTCCACATGAATTTCTCTCAAGTGCTGAAAAATGTTTTAACTTGTGTCTAAATGAGATATCACTTGGATTTAGCTCTCAGAGTGGTTATTTATCCGTCATCATATATTTGATTTACTTTTCCTACGATTTAAAGACGGATGGAGGGGAATATGAATGCAAAGTGCTGTAAGGGGGAATATTTTAGCTCGCAGATTCCAAAAGCTGTTGCTGCTGTGATAAAAGTACATTTTATCACAGCAGGAAAACTTTGTAAATTCACAGCACTGTGTATTTATATTCCGCTACCCCCTACTGACTTTGAATGGGACAGATTCATGAAGTCTCCAACTAGTTGCAAAATCAAGACATTTTCCTATCTGAGCTGTAGATCGCTGCAGCTCCTCCAGAGTGACAATAGCCAGTCTGTCAGTGTAGTTGGACAGTCATGTCTTGGTATGTTTGCAGTTGTGCCATACAGACTCCACCATCTTAAAAAGTGAAAATGTTCAAGGGACCTGAATTAATTTTCAATGCACCACTGTGTCTTCTTCACAAGTACAGAGGCAGGCAAGGCATGGACAGGTGGAAACCAAGGGCCTGTGTGCAGGTGTGTGTTTTTGTGTGGATTTGCAGTAAGCTTGCTTTAAATAAAAGATTAACCTGCATGTCCCTGGCGTTTTATGAGAGCACCAGGCAGAAGTAGTTGCGTAAGCAGGCATGAAGGTAGGTGAGCAGGCAGCCGTGCAGGGAACAAGAAAGACACCCAGGGGTGGCTCTTCTACTGGCTGAAGTCAGCCAGGGTGACAGACAAAGCTGAAGTGTCTACGCCTGCCAGCACTTGCCTGAGCCTCACGCCATCTTGGCGTCATTGGATTTGACAAGAGCAAGTCCACAGGAAGCAGCGAGGATGCTGAGGACCTGTCTGTCTCGCATACCTCTGAGAAGTTCAAGTGCTAACACCTTGTCAGCAGGTTAGTCAGGACTCAAACACAGCTGGAAAAACAGAGGTGCAGAGAAACACATGCCAATTATCGTTTGCTTGAAGTGTGCCTGATCACATTTTAAATAATAAAGCTGATACAAAAGTAGAGCCGCTCTTACTAATAGTTAGAAAATTTACATCAAAGTGCTTTTGTGAATATGTTTGTGAATTTTTCTAAGAACTAAAAACCAGTTCTGTACTTTTCACTCAGAATAACAGAATAAGAAAGCAGACGGGTGTTATAATTCCCACCAGTATGAATAATTTGGAACTACTGAAATCCCTAACCCTAAAGATTCAACATAGCAAGAAAAATACTCTCCTCTTTAAATCTTGACACACTCAGAAATTTTAAAAGAAAGACTCTAAATGTCGATCTTCCTCACATTCATTTGCACATTTTAATGATAGATGAGGAAAGGCTTCTAATGTACGCTTCAGCCTGGAAAAAAAAGAGAGATCTCTTTAGACTTACCACCCTCCCTCTCCCAAACCTGGCTTAGTCTGTTAATGATTTGGATGACTGTTAGAGAGCATGAAGCCTCTTGGCGTTCCCTGCTGGAAGGAATCAGTGCTTTGTTAGCCTAAAAGTTTGCACGGCAAAATTGCACCCATGGGAGAGCAAAACAGGCATACACCGCAGGGGGAAACAGAGGGAGGGCAGGATTTATTTATAACACTTTTTGCGTCGATGCTAAGTCATCACATAGTCCTTGTAGTGCAGAGCAGAGAAGCACCATAAACAGCTAAGAAGTGAGCGAACAAAGATTCTCATTCCTCTCAGTCCCCGTTTAGGAGCAGAGCAAATTTACAGCGATGCTCGACGTTTCTCAAACTCTCTCCAAGTATCTGCCGCTCGCTCGGTTCCTCGCTGCGCCTGCTTGGCAAATCACACTTGAAGCAAGGGAGGGGAGAAAAGAACCAGGTGGAGAGAGAACGCAGTGATAGCGATGATGATAGCATGTGGTATCCCGGGGTTATTTTTGCACACAACATCCACCATTATCCTGACGTATCTGACTCTCAGGCTCCATTTTGTGACCCATTATGGCATAAGAGGAAGATGGTCTTAAAGAGGAGCCACGAGCTGCAGAAATATGCTTCAAAGAGCGAGAGCCCAGGAGGAGGCAGCAGTGTTCGGCCTGCAGCAATCCCCGGTTAACAGTCAACCTGTCATTTCTGTTGGACTTTTAGTTAAGAGGAAATCAAATTTAATGATTTAGCTCACACAAGTATCTATGCATGGGTGTGTTTTTTTTTCCCTCCCCACTATGAGTGCCTGCTTGCTATCCTATGGCTTGGTGATCTTGCCTGCCTGCCTGGTACTCTTTAATGAGATTATCAGGAGTAGAGTGTCAGTAAGTAGGATCTAAAATGAAAGCCATTATGGAGCATTATCAGGGAGCTGCACCACCCCCCACTTCCCTCCCCCACATCCACCAAAGATCCATCTGCCGCATGGCCACCCACACAGCCACTACGCCCAGATTACAGCCGTGATTAGCACCGCAAAGTGCTGCTTAATTTAAACACCTCTGGAGAACATGTGGCACTTTGCTGCACGGCTGAGTCGCCATGCTTCAACACGCTGAGGACAAGGACGCAATGCGCATCGCTTAAAACAAATCTTCTCTAGCACCTAAACTGTGAGGCTCGCACACAAGTCCAATCAAGCCATGTGACATTTGATTTCTTGAATAACAGAATCTTTATGTTAACACACACCTTGAACAAATGCAGCTTCTTACTTACCTTTTCTCAACCAATCTGATCAGTGATAAGGTTTTTGTTAAAAAGAAATGCATCACTCTCCAACCAAGTAACCATTATAATACTTCTGTTTTAGTACAAATTAATACCGTTTGAAAGGTAGTAAGTTTAGGAAAACGTCTTTGTCTTTAAAAAAAGAATAGGATTTTGAACTTCAGTCCAGTGAATACTTTAGACTAAAAGTGCACCCCTTCAGCCTCAGATGGACTTTAACCAACAAAACCACCTTCTGCTTAACTTTCCTTCCCTTTCATTTCACCAAAGATGTTTGTCCATATATAGCTCTGTTCAAAATAACAGCAATCCAAAATCACTAACCAGATCAATCATGATTGTTGGTAGAAATGAGATTTTTCCATGGCCAGTAACATAGTGGTAGGCCGAGGAATATAAAACCTGCAGTGTAGAGAGAACGCGCAAGCTGCTGTTTTTGGACACCTAAAGCATTATTAAATACTAATTATTATGCAAAATAGTGGCAGTAAAAATGGAAAACAATGAGGTCAATCATTCTGTGAAAGAAATATGTAATGAGAATGAGAAGTTGTTTAATAACTGGCCCGTATGAGGCAGAAAATGTTGTACATGATGGTTATAGTGCAGTTCTCTGTAAATCTCTCCTTGTTTATCAAGGAGAAGATATAACATTCTACTGTTGTTATAAAGAAATGGGTGAAAGTACATTTTGGAGTTACTTGTCAAGTTTAAAGCAGTCAGAAGCCTCAGGTCTTCAGAGATCTGATTACTCTGTTCCAGGGATCAGAACAAAATGAGACAAAGCAGTTTTTAGTTTTGGTATTCCTCAACTTGACAACAAACTCCCTGAAAACTTGAGATGTGTAAAAAGTGTTGGTTCCGCTAAATCACAACTGAAAACATGTTTGCTTACAAAAGCTTTTGATCAAACAAACTGACTAATGAACTGTTTGGTTCATTAGTCAGATGTGGTTCTTTTGTGCTTATGGTTTTCTTATGATTTTCTTTCCGTCTTCCCTTTGATGTCCCATAAAGCTCTTTGAATTTCCTTCTGTATAAATGATTTTATAGAAATAAGCCTGCCTTGCACCTTATCCCTTATTCCAGACATTGATCAGATACAACATACCATCAGTAAAAATATGAACGGAGAGAGAAAAACAAAAAAAGCAGTGTAGAAAGTGATAGGTTAGACCATAAAAATTTGAAAACTAAGAAAAACTATCCTTCTAATGAATTACAGAATGGCCAAGATGGCAAAGACTCATTATCAGCAGACTGACTGAATGTCTACAGTGAGTACGGTAACAATTAAAAAATGCATATGTGAAGACAAGCTTTTGATAAAAAGCATCTGTGAAGCTACATTGCTTAAAAAAAGTGGTGGCGGAGAACACACTGACTGTAAGAAAAATGATGCAACGTTTTACGAATCGATGAAAGAGAGGTTATTTTTGTGGTCGAGGACCTACAGACAGTTTATCAGATCACACATAAAAACTGAATTCAAGCCCAAGTGCACTGTTATGCATGGTGGCTCAGGCATTACGACATTGGATATTTATTGAAACCTTGGTATCTGGTCTATTTGTTCCAGTGATCATATCATGGATCACTTTGAAACCATCAAAACACTCCAAAATGTTATTGCCTGATGCTAAAGGGGAAGCGCCCATTAAATGGGTGTTTAAACAGCCTGATTTTCTGGCTTTAGTTGAAAAGGAAATCTGCAGGTTGACATAAAAATGATGTTTCTATGGCAAAATCAAGACATTTCGAGGAATCATTGAATGTCGTCTAGTCCTTTTGGGTTGGAGTTCCTTCTGTCTGGTGCAAGTTGGTCAACTCCTTACAACAAAGCTGTGATTTTACAACTACATGTATGATTTGCAGCCAGGCTTGCATTTCATTTACAAATTCAAATGTTTACTTCACGAACAAAAATGCTTTGACACTAAAATAACTCTCCTTAATTTTTGTACAGTGATAATACAATTAATAAACCTCTCAGTGGCTTGATTTGGCATGGATGTTCAAAATGTATTTGTGTGAAGGCAATTAAAAAGTTTATAAGTGTTATTACTTAATTTTTAACTTGCTGGAATTATTTCAAGTGCAGCTGTAAGGTAAATCAAATCATATCTTGGTTATATATGTTTACTGCACATAAAATGCAGAGATCAAGCACATCAAAAAGCACAAAATAGTATTTCAAAAGTACAAACATGTTGTTCAAAAGTATCTCTAAAACTGACTTGTCCCATTGTTTATGTTGAGAAACTAATATATTACAATCTATCACAGCAGATGTTTTTTTTTTTACTCTGTTAAGGCTCCGCTTATGACAATAGCTGGCAACAAACATGAATAAAGTAAATGCATCCAATGCTAGCTATCTCAAATACTTGCAGTATCAATAGTAATTTCCTCTTCACTTCAAGATTTCTTATCATCTGAGCAGATGTATTTGTACTGAATTTTCATGTATTCTGAATGACTCGATGAGCTTAACTAAATAAATGACCCTCTTGCTATTGGCAGAAGTTTAAATTACAAAAAGAAGGGCAATGCATTTAGTCATGTACCTCTAAACAAACTCAGTGTTAATAATACTTTGTTTTCTTCTTAATGTATAACTAAATGTCTACCTAGAGGGGCATAATTTTTCTTCTGCTTCAGTTTAAGCATGTTTGTGAATTAGTTGTATCAAACATATAATTTTTATGTTTTTAAGACTTAGTTGAAAAATTCCCAATTTGCCTGGTGATTTTCTATTTTCTTTTCTATTACTTATAAATCTGTAACCATAAAAAAAGCAATCCTCCAGTGTGATGCAGCCAGGACTCCTTCCATACCTGTGATCTTATCACGAACTAGCTTGCAGGACTCGATTTCGCCGATGCTACCGAACAGGCTGCGGAACTCCTCCTGGGTCATGTTCTGGGGCAGGTAGTTCACTATGAGGTTCGTCTTGCTGTCGTCGTTTGTTGGACCGGTCTGCATGGGCGAGGGGCAGCCACGGCTGTTGGTGGTCGGGCCGTTGGCTGTGTTGCCTCCACCGCTGGGGCCGTTTGTCACTGGAGCCTCCATGTTACTGATGATCTTTGAGAAAACGCAGGAGGAGAAAAGGGAAGATGAAAAGAGGTTCACGAGAGAGGAAGGACTGAGCAGAAGGAAGAGACGGAAAAAGATGGCATTTAATAGGAGGAAAATGACAAAAATGTCATCATGAAAATCTTTTTTCTTGCAAATAAGTTTACTTAATTTGAAGACAAAAACAAAGACTGTAAATCAAGAGAAAAAAATACATATTTTCCCTACATTTTTCTCCTCATTTCCATAAGAATGGAAAGTTAATTAAATGTAAACTTTTGATCCATGAGGTTTTTAACAAATGTGTACCAGAAGCATTTGATCCTCTTTGAGTTAACTGCCAACCAATAAGTGCCACATATTCTACATTAAAAAGATGTTGAATAATTTTAAAGTTAAATTTATTCAACTCTTCAAATTCCTCAACATTGTCATACAACCCATCGTTCTTTTTTTAATTAAATCTCAGCTTGGAGAACTTGCTGTCTAACTAAGGATTACCATCTTCTTTAACAGTGTTTTTCTGCCTTCATATTTTAACCCAGAGTGAAGCAATTTTTTCAAATATAAATCAATGAAAAAAGATTATCTCCTTGGTGCAGAATGTAGCTCTGAACCATAACAGTTCCACCGCTGTGGCTCACAATTGACATAATATCCTTTTTCTGAGGCTGCCTTAATGTGTCTAGTGTATTACTTCAACAACATGCAGTATTTCCTATTGGTACACATTAACTTCTACCAGCTACAGCTGCAGAGTTACTTGCAGAATAAATCCTGGGAATGTTTCCATCTTCTGGTCTTGGCCTCAAGTTCCCTCCTAAAAGGCGATTTTATTTAGACTGGAAAGATTCTTTCATTGGTACTTTTTCCTAAAGCTTTCAGAGAGCTCCGTAAATCTTGGCATGGCAACACCTCGCACTTCAAACGCAAAAAAGGAACACCAGGTGCTAGTTAGAGGTTTAAATAAGATGGGTTTCATCTGTTACCACATACGGAGGCTGTGATCATTGGGAAGTAGTCTGCAGCAGAAGCTTTTTGAAAGTTAAAGAGAAAAAGGTCTAGGAACGGTTAATTTTTTGTGTTAACTTTTTTTATTACTATTAAAATGGAAATTACAACAAAATATTAGATTAAGCTGACCTTTATTTGAGAATGTCATTTTTAGTAAGAAGGCAGAATTAGAGGATAAAAAAAAACTATATGCATATACAGTACAGACCAAAAGTTTGGACACACCTGTGTGTCCGAACTTTTGGTCTGTACTCTGTACAAAAGTTTGGACACACTTTCTCATTGGATTCAATGAGAAAGTGTGTCCAAACTTTTGGTCTGTACTGTATGTGCACGTGCCATAAAATGAAACATCCTAACTCATTTAAATCTTCCCTTTATAACTATGAATCTTAATTATGTTAATGAAGGAATTAATATAATTCCTTAATGTTACAAAGGAAAATATTCAAGAACGAATGTAAATTGATTATTATCAAATTGTTAAAAACTTTCATCTTTTGCATAAATACAGTAGCAAATCACGCCACACACAGTACATTTAACATCCCTAAACATTCATAAATACAACAGACAAAAAGTTAAACAAGTAATCCATCATAATCTCTTTGTAGTTCATTGATGTCTATGGAGGACTGCAGGTAAGGACAGTATCAGAGGGAGCCCTTCAACTGGCAGTCTGATGGCTGATGCTGCTGCTGTGACAGAGGGAGGTTTGCATATTTATATAGGAGTTTTTTGCAGAGCATCTCAGGATCAAAGTGTTCACAGAGTGACTGTGAGGTCGCTGTGAGAAAATGCAGACAGAAGTGCAAAGAAATGAGAGCCAGGGAGAGGTGATTTCCACCTTTCCACATTTCCTACCAAAACAGTCTGACTTTTGATTATTTCAACATTACGAGGAACTACACAAACAGTTAGATTAAACGTGTTCACGTGATCAAATGAAACATCTGTTGTATACATTAGGAAGAGAGTGTGCATAAGATAGTAAACAGCCTGTTTTGCCACTCAAGCAAAAAACAGAAGAGGAACAGAGACTATTTTTACCACAGATCTTAAATCCTCTGTTTCCTGTCTCTGATGGACTGCATTGATGGTGATTCTGCATGAAGAGTCACGAAAACTAAAAGGTGTACTTGCGTCCTGTCATAAAACAGCAAAAGCTCTTTCTGACCTAACATTATGACACAAAAAGCTGATGATGCAAACGCCCTTTAATCTGATTACATCAAATTTGTAAGTCATCGCTCAGATCTCTTCTTTCCCCTTGCTCAACTATTCAGCTTTCGGTCTATTTTTAACTATCCTTAAGTATGAGCAGAAAGGCTCCACTTGGAAGCTGGCTGGTTTTAGCAAAGGAGAAACGACAAGTCCTGCTTCTCTATTTCTGGATTATCAAAAGGCGGGGCTGGTGTTCTAATAATATAGCTCAAAGCACAATTTAAAAATTTCCTTCTGACTCCAGAAATAGTTTCCAGGGGAAAAAGACCAAATTACACACTTACTTTGTGCTCATTTCTTGGCTTTAATTACCTTTTATCTATATGTGATACAATAAATTATGCAAAGGATTTTATTATTTAACAGAAAAATGCTTATGCATATTTATATTTTTTATTTTATTTTATACTTTTTCTAACACACTTTTTCCTTTCAGCACCTATTTGCTTGCATACATGAGCACCCAGTAATTTTTAGCAATGATGTTTTCTGGTGTTCTTCACTGAATGTCTCCTGGACAACTGTCAAGTAATCTGTCTCTCCTATGATACCGTAGGTCATTACAGAATGTAATAATTTAGAATTTTCTGAAAAACAAGATTTTGGGTTTTCACTAGCTTCAAGCCATAATTATCAAAGAAATACAAATAACACTTAATATACATCACTTTGTGTGATGAATATTGATGGAATCATTTGTGTTTCCGACATGACATGTAAAGCAAATAAAACCTATTCTTAATGTTTGGTTTATTATAACTAAACTAACCTTAAAATGAGTCCTTTAAAGTTCAGACAACTGCAGTAAACTTGTCGTCTAGTTTAATTCTGTCAGACTCAGATGATTTCTCCCAAATAACTACGTCAGCAATGTTACTCGATAGATTACCTGGGGCTCAATGTCCATCCTTTCCCTGATTTCTGGAACAGCCTTTAAAGAAAGGCTGGTTTTTCTAACACCCTTCTGTTCCTCCACAGAAAACATGCCAGCCTTCTGCTTCCTGTTCCCAACACACAAATGCACGCACAGGTTTGCATCCATGCATCCGCAGTGAGTGGAAGAGCACGCACTCAAAAGGCAGCGCACACATACGGAGAGAGAACAATGGCTCAGGCCCGCAGCAGAAAACAAACAGACAGGGAGATGTCTAAAAGCTCTTAAGATGAGAGCTGCATGCAAATTGTTCTTTTGACAGTATCCTTCCCTGCTCACTCACCGCTCTGCCACAACAGAGATACCGAGACAGGCTGAGAAAGACGAGGGGAGAATGGCGTCTACTGTAGCCATAACAGAGTTGATTGGAGAGGGCCTTATTAAATCTGTTTACATTCCCCGCTGAGCACCATTCTGTCAGAGAGACTTTCAACTCCATGGGACATATTCTGAGGAGTTTTTATACCAAAATGGCTGCCTCTAATTAACAGGGACCTGCCGAGTCTCAGCAGCCAATTATATTGCTCTCCTCATCCCTGCCCACCAGCGTTGGTGCTGCTCAGCGGTCCACTTCATGTTGGTGTGAACGCTCCAGCTGTCCTGGCTCTCCCACTGTGGAGCCTGGTGCTGGGGACACAATTCATAGCATCCACATCTTGCTGACTGTGCACAAACACTGCAGCTTAGCTTCAGGAGTTATATTTCAAGCCCTGCATGGGACATATAGCATTGGTCTTTTTTAAAAGTAACACACCCACTGAAATCCTACATTGAAACTTGATATAAAATATATGTACACATATATTGCTGCTCATCTTCGGAGAAATAAAACACCATTAGAACTATGAAGCCCTTAGGTTTATGGTGATCTTGAAAATTTAAATTGGACATTTTATCCCTTTAAAACCTCAAACTTCACTGTATTTTATCCTTTTATGTTACATATCATCTGTAAAATGGAAGAAGGACACATGGATAAAATGTGCATTCTTTTCACTAAGAATACATTGTTAAACTGCCTTTTGGTGCAATTACAGCTGCATGGCTTATGGTGTATGACTGTACCAGCTTTGAACATCTAGAAACTATAATTTCTGCCCATTTTCAATGGAAAACGTCTCAAACTCAGTCAGATGGAATGGAGACCATCAAGTCTTATCACAGATTCTCAACTGGAGTTATGTCAGAATGTTGACAGAGCAAGTCTAAGGCATCAATATGGTTTAATCTAAACCATTTCATTAAAGCTCTGGCTGTACTTTTAAGTTCATTGTCCACTGGAGCTATGGATCTCTGCAGCTCCTCCAGTGTTACCATTGGGCTCTTTGCTGCTTCTCTGATTAATGCACTTCTTGCTCAGCCTGTCAGTTTAGGTGGATGGCCATGTCTCGGTAGATTTGTAGTTGTCCTGTACCTTTTTATTTCTGGATGATGGACTAAATTTGAAAAGCAACCCAACATGGAGTAACAGAGTAACTTTAGTTATTTTTATTTTTTTGCTGTTGTAATTTTTGAAATCATGTCTAATTTTGCTTCCACGTCATAGTTATGCACATCCTTTTGCTCGTCTGTCACTTAAAGCAACCCGAAATAGGTCAAAGTTTATTGCTGTAATGTGACAATAAGTTGAGAAGCACAGTAGGTATTAACACAAAGCAAAGCAGTGAAAAAGCTCTAAAGAAAAGTGCATCAGAGTAATACTAAGAGGTTTAAAAAGAACTTGAGTGCTTAAAAATAAGAACAAAAAGCAAAGAAAAGCGAAGTAAAAACTTGAGAAAGTTTGAGTGTCTTAAAGGAAGAAGATGAAACATCACAGGAGACATGTGTGAATCATTTTAACCACTTGAGCATGAATATGTAGAAAGAAATTTAAATTTAAACTAAGTGACTGAATATCTGCTGAACTCCCTCAAATAACTACAAATGCTGAAAACGTCAGCAGCAGGAACAGCTTCCTCTGCCACGCATTCTCCCTGCTGCCTGCACTATAAAGCCCCCATCCATCAATCTCTCCTCTAGTTCCAACTGTCTCAGTCAGCAGCATCACCAACCAGTGTGCGTTATGTACACAGTGAAATATCAGATCATATCACTTTATGTGTGTAAAATGGCTGGGCCATCCATTTGGCAGAAGTAGTCTCCTTACCATCTTTGGCTGTGTCAGCAATCCCTTCTCTGCCCAGCCCTGGAGCTGCGGGAGCTCTGCTTGACGCCACTGTGTCTCTGTCGACCCCTATGGAGCGGAGCACAGGGAGGGGGGGACGCACAGCCCGCCGTCAACATCATACACTCACTTTGCAACGTTAGGGTTATGGTGGGATTTGGGGAAGGGAGAAGGTGGGGTGATTAGGGTGTTGGCAATGTGGCATCGTTGTTGAAAAACACTCTTGTACCTTTACAGTCACCACCAGTTGAACTAAAACAAAATCAGCTCAGGAGTGTGAAAATGGAAGTAAACACTGGGAACTATAAGACTTAATTTCTGTAAATGCTCAGAATTTTCGCAGCCAAAAGAATAATAAACGTGTCAATTGAAGCTTGTAGATTGGTGTTGTGGCTGCAATGACCTTGGCAGAGTTTATAATGAGGGCTTCCCTCTTGCTCTCTGAAGGTAAACAAGCCTCTGGTTGAAGAGACAGAGCCGCCACAAATGAGCAGGAGCTCCGCTCACTGACTCTCCAGAGCGAGGGGGAGCTTAAACGCCCGCAGCTACCTATGGATGCTACAAGAGCCAATTTAGCAAGAGAAGAGGAAGAAAGAAGGTATGACCTCTGCCTTCATTTACTCCCTCAGAGAGACGAGGAGCTGGAGTGAGGGATCAGTTGGGAGGATGAATAAAAAGGCAAGGGTTGAGTAATGGGGAAGACACTTCCAATTGTTCAAAGGAAGGGAGAGGCAGAGGTGGGAGAGAGGAGACTGAGTCTGTACATGTTCTGTTGTCAATGTGTCTTGTAAACTAAGGCAGGAATGCATAATGGAGGTCTAAATGAGAATGAACTGTCAGTTAGAGAGGAGGGAAAAGGAGAGGAAGGGGCGGAGAGGTCAAGGTAGAAAATAAGACATGACATCTCCGAGCTGACAAGTGGAGGTAAATATTGAGATATTTTTGGCATCATCACAAAGACAAATCATTGGAGCCAGCTCTTGTTTTCACTGTGGTGAAGTTCAAAGGACTACTGTTGAAGTGGGGTTGGGAAGAACATGAACTTTATTGGGACAAATAAAGTTTGGATTATTTGTGAGGGTTTAAATTAGTGGAGAATAAAATTCTTCTTTGGATGAAAAAAAATCTATAAACTTCAGTAAAAAGCCAAATGTTTGTGAATAAATGAACATATTCACAAATGTCCTCCCATAGTTAAAGCCGTGAAAGGACAATTCATTTCAGAGCTTTTCAACCTTTAATGTGACCTATAATAAAATTGAAAACAATAAAACAAAATAAAGTTCTGCCTCTGGTTAAGTCACTCTTAACTTGATGTAAGCTTTTGGTCACCATCCTGCTTAAAGATGTAGTTGCTTTTCATCCTCTGGGTTACAGCTGAGGTTTCCTATCTGGTTTTGATTATTATGTAATCACAATTTTCTTCAGCATGAAAAGTCCTAGCTGAAGAAACAACAACCCTGAAGCATGATGCTACCAAGACCATGCTTTACTGCGGGTATATTGTTTTTTGGTAATGCCTTTTGTACATGTTTGTTTTTTTTGGAAATTATGACCAGAACTCTCAACCTTCATATTTTTTAAAATAAACTTTCAAAAGTGCTGTTGAGGAATTTTGTTTGGCTTAGATGTGTTTGTTTATAAGAAAATTATAGCATCTTCCCACCATACCCAGCGAGGTCCCTGGCAGGAAAAGCTGAAATTTATTTTGAGCTACAATAAATAATGGCAGATATGTACTGAAGATTTTTTTTAAAATTTTTTATTGCGTTGCACAGATTATTGATCACATTAAAGGTGAAAAAAATCTGATTTATCTTGGTCTTCTGTTTAGATCAGAGGTATGTAGAATTTATGTGAGAGAGTGGACTGTAAACAATGACAAGGATAGTTAAATCCCAAGAGCCTAACATGAATTTGAAGCCAAATAAATACAATATAGCATAACTGACCAACATCCTTTAAATCAAGAGGAAATGCAGGGCACCAAAGGGAAAGACATGTCTATGAAGTATGCATATCAAAGAGATTTGTCCCATCCTTTAAATGTAAACTTGAAAAGCTACCCTGAAAAAAGGAAATGTTAGGCAGAGGTGAAACATCAAACACAATTTTTACCCACTCTGCAAAGCCGTCACTTTACATACTAAGTGAATGGCGCGCTGCAGCAAGCAGACAATGCAGGGGTTTGGTTGTATGTAGAAATGCGGTGATAAAAATGTAGGAAGCAGCAAGCAGATGCATATGAATCTCATTTCCAACATCTAACGTAGCACAGGGGTACAGAATGTTGGGAAAATGAAGCTGACGTTCTTCGAGGGAGAGTTTGTGAGACTGCATCTCATTTCGAACTCCTTTTTGATGCTCAGTGCTCAACCATTTGATTAAAACAAAACAGTTACAGGTGACACTCACACACAAACACCCACACACAGCTTAACCTTGCTTCATATCCTCGCTATCCTTGTGTTTATCTCACAACAACACACGCGTGCTGCTTCAGATAGAATCTGCAGTGCAATTACACAAGCCAACCACCGAGATGAAAACCCGCTCATGGATACATTTTCAATTATTCAGGGAATACATTTCAGTCGGCTCTCAGATGCTGGAAAAAAGTTATTATATAATCAATACACTCTATAAGATCGTTAATATTTGATGCCACAAAAGTGCTTCCCGTCTCCTTGGGCTTCCGGCCAGTGGGATCTGGGCACTGCCGTCAAAATAGGACAAGCTTTCTCCGCCTACAGCGAAGAAACATTTGCTTTCCTCTAATATTTGAAAAACTCTGTCACTTAGTCACCTGGAGCGCATTTAGACTAAAATTTAACATGATCATGATTGAGAGAAAATCTGCCTTCCTTCCTTCCTTCCTTCCTTCCAGCGCGGTCACTAGTGTTGTCACTACTCGTCTGCTTTTAGTCAATAAAACTACCATTTTATTATTGCTGGCCTGGTGCAAGCTTCCCTCTCCCCCCTTTCTCCTACAGAGCTAAGACAATCAATTTACCCTGACTTGGCCAGGATAGATGGAGGCAGGAGAGACTGCAGAGCAGACGCTGGGATCACTTCACAGATAGACAAACTGCCTGGCAGCTACAATATGGAGCCAGTATTCAACTAATCTGACTTGATAGACTTTGTCTCCCAATCTTGCCTGAGGTTTTATTTGTGTGTTTTCATCAGTTTTTAATTAAACCTTGATCCTAAATTTATTGCAGGTGCAGAGATAGCAGAAAGCATGCGTCCCCCTTTCTCCGCACCCCAAAGCCGATACCCGCTCTCCTTTAGAGAAAGTGACTCTGAATTGCAGTTCCTATCAAACCGACTGAGACACAAAGAGATTAATACGACTTTACTATCTCAGTTCCTCGGCCGGTCGAGTTGCGTGTAATGCTCTCTGCGCTATTGATTTTTATATTTCTCTCTTCTCTCCCTCTCTTCCTGGCCGTCTCTCCCTTTCACCATCGCTCCACCTCCACCAGCCTCTTCCGAGCCTCTGAAATGTCCTGCGGGTCAGACGGATGCTGGGCCGGATCAATCAGGAAAAGTAATCTGGGACGCCTCGTGCACGCAAGCAGACACACACACATCACAGGTACTGACACAAACACACGCTCTTCCTGTGATGCTCTCTGGCCTGCCTGCCTCCACTCCCATCGATCTGCATCTACTTTACCAAATGGATTCTTCTCCTCTTCTATCCTCCTCCACTTCTGTTCTCCCTGTGTGACTCAGAATAATAAATGTTCCAGACCGCGCAAGACGTGTATGTAAGCAATTTTTCATTTAACTTTGGCTTGACTTTTTTTTTCCCTCTGCTTTTTTTTCCTCTCTTCTATTTCTTTTTTCCTTTTTGTGATGTTTCAGTCGTTTATTGGGATCGATGCAGTTTTCTCAAAGACTGCCTTGCAGTTCTTGGTAATACTTGCATGCTTGTGTGAGGTCAAATGTCATGATAGACTGAGTCCTAAATTACGTCAGGCATCCTAAACAGAATCCAAACTTACCGAGGTACTACAGATCTTGACATTTTATGCTTTTTTAGAACTAAAGTTTCAAAGGTCTCAATGTGCCATGTTCATTTTAAAATGTCAACTACAAAAACATGAATTTATGCCAGATATTTCTGCAGAGGATGTTCTGTGACTATGAAACCTCAAAAAAATAGGAAGGAAGGAAAAAAGGAAGGAAGAAAAAAGAAAGGAAGGAAGCTAATCTAGCAAGGAAAGAGGGACATGTGGAATGAAGGAACAACATCTCAAGGAAGGTAGATAGGTAAGGGTAGGCAGTGAGTGCTTGACATTTTGCCCTCTTTCCATTCTGCACTTCTAAAGTTTAACTTTCAAGATGCAAGTTTCACCACCCACTTTAACAAGACATAGTTTAACTTCAAGGTAATATTTTATTACTTACTAAAGAGGTTCCTTGCAAATTTTGGTTTCATCAGGGAACATTGTCACTTTTTAGAATCAGCTGCCTAAATCATGAATCACAATCTAAAACAATAAAAGCATGGTGTTAAATAAAATCCTTGTGAAATAAATAATTATTTAATAAATTTACCCGTGAGTGAGAACTTTTTGACAGATATGAAATCGAATGAGGAAGCAATGGGGAGCCCGAATTGGCAAAGAGGTGAACTTACCCATAAGTATTATCAGCAGGCTCACACAAGCGTCAGTTTGTGAAAGAAACATGCATAACTCAACCCCTTACAGATGTCAATTTCATACTTATAGATTGTAAATTTGTTCTTTTCTGCGTCTATTTAAAACCTGTAAACTAATCATTTCCTATTCATGCACCATTTTTCCAGTTATGGAAATTGCCATTTATTTTGTCTCTGATCCCTAATTGACATCAACTGACTTGCAAAATATGATACAGATCATGACTCCTGATCAAACATAAGTGATTGAAAGTGACCTTTTTGCTGGTAGTTTTAATTTACTGGAGGGTGGTAAGCATTTTTTCTACAGTACACTGTTGGATATTGATTAGCATATTACCAATATATCAGTTCATATCAATTCTGCAGGATGTATGGATAAGAAACATCCTGCAGTACATGGCATAATTCCCTGAAAAGTCAAGTATGAAACGACTGAAACTACTAGGGCAAAATGACCAGCATGCATTTTTTTCTTTTTACAGAATTCAAGATGGATAACCAACAGTTTTGTAGTAAATACATTTAACTCTTTTTACTATTTTTCTTGGAACCAAGATTGAGAGACCGACAAATTTTAATGGCTTATGCAAGTTTTCCACCAATGTTGAAAACTAAAAAAGTATACTCCCTAGTGGGCAGTCAAATCAAAGAGCATCCGATGCTTTAAGCACAATGACCAGTCGTTCTATATGTATATTGTAAAGAGCCACATTATGTCTGTAGCACACACATATTAAAGCCTTCATTGCTCAGCCAAACTGTAGGCGGAACTGGAGCCATTTGTCCACTGGCTGAATCCCAACTCTGCACCAACGCAGGCAGAAAATTGGTGAGCATCTTGACTCTAGAGATGACACTTCAATTTGTGCAGCTCCAGTGACTGGTGCTCTGCAGTTCCTCCCCTGTGGGGGTGTGAGATCAGCTGGACACCTGCCTGGCCGCTTGGCTGGAGCCCGGAGCACAAGGGACCAGACCTTGGAAAGGAAGGCCTGGCCTCGCCCGTCAGCCCGATCCCTGTCCCTGAGCCCCTCAGCCCTGGCCTTGGCCTGGCCTCTTCGGCCCTCATCACTGTTCCTCTAGCTTCACTCCATGCCAGTAACAGTCCCTCACCCTCCCCTCTTTACTCCTAATTCCTGATCCAACTGTCAGCTGTGGCGCCATTCCTCCTCTCAGACATTAAATCCCCATCAACAGCTTGCCAGCCTTTGTCTCACTTCTTGCCGCTGCAGCTTGCACCTCGACTTCCAGCTCAAGCCGAATCAGTAAGATGTCTTTGCTGTGAATCAGTGTCTGTCCTGTTGTAATCCTGGGGTGTGACGAATGACAGTGGTCGGCCCAGGCGCTAAGGACATTTTGTGGATTAAAGAGGCTAAATCATTGTCCCCTTCCGCACTTTACCCGCTCTAATTAAATTTAAATATGGGCAAAGGTTTTAGTGGAGATGGTATCTTGTGTCTGAACAGAGCTGCAAAATACATAGAAAATGTACAGCAATCACAGTTATCAGTAATACTAATATCGCAAAGGACAATTTGAAATACAAAATATGTCGTCAATTATATTCCAAACGTCATAAATTAACAATATGCATTGCACTACCCAGTCTGATGCATTCTTACTCTGGTGCATAAATCGAACAAAGGTGACAGAGACTGATATACTGAAGGTCCAGATCCTAAACATCAAAGTAAAAGCATACAAAGAGAGGAATGATAAACAAAATATATATAAATAAAATAACTCAACAATTATATTTAGGGCTTAGTGAGCTTATTCCATGACTTAAAGCCATTTTTATTTAAATTTAACACCCATGTGAATTACAAAAAACAACCAGATGACTTACTCAATACTTTACTTCAATTTATTCTACTTAATGCTTTAAGTAGAATAAAAACATTGTGTTTTTATTATTCTGATGAGTTCCAGTCAACTATAAAACTGTTAAGTGGTTTTTTCAAGCCCAACCTAATAAAAAAAAAAACAATTTAAAGGTTTGAATAACAATTTTCTTAAGAAGAAAAATCTTTTTGTAAAAGGCATCCTAATATCTGCCTCTTGCACCTTTTGTACTGATTAGGGATTCTGTTTACTGGTTTTGTTTGAGATCTGATCTACCAATTACAACCAATCCATGAGTTCTTTTCAATGGGTGACAAATAAAACAAACAAAAAATATATGCTTCAGATAGATTCAGGTGTTATTAATTCAACAGAAAACAATAATAATGTATAAAAGTATATGTCCTAACCTTCTTCTTTATTTATTTGAAATACAACACAAAAGACACCATCAAGTGTTGGCCGATGTGCAACAATTGTGGGACAAAGAGTTTAATTAATAAGAAAAAATATTTATTTTAAATATCTGGCCTACTGATGATCAGTTGGGGACAATCAAAGGAATATTGGCCTACTTTGATATTTTTGATTAATGATGGATGCATATCTAATAATTTATTAGGTTAATCACAAGAAAAACTTGATGGACAAATCAATAATAAACCAATGTAATAACTTAAGGCATAATTAAATTAATTGTAAGACCTAGTGTAAGACCTAGCCTAAAATTAAGAAAGGACTTTTCATGAGTTTTTGAGACCTTGCAGAAACTCATCAAAAACAAATAATTTAGTAATATCCTGGTCTCTAAGCAAGATGCATGACTTATTATGTTTGTAACTCCATTGCTGTTATTATAAGTACGATGAACAAGCAATCTAAGAGAGCAGATTTTAAACTGTAAGATGGTGTGCTGACCGTATCAGAGACACAATTTTCTCCAATTTTAAAATAAAACCAGGTTTTCCATCTTTCCACATTAATCAAAACAGAAAATAAACATTTGTTAAAACTCCACTAAGATTAGGTGACACTTACTGTAACTGTTCTTTAAATAAACACAGTGTATGGAACAGGCCTGCACCACTGCGAGATGCATTTTAGTGACTAGCAAGCACTTTTCTCTAGTGCTCATTTCTGTGTTGCGCTGAAGTTGCTTTTAGTTATAAGCTGGGACACTGTGTGGAGGATGTAAGAAAACAGCCTGCGAGGCTGGTCAGGCTGATCCGACTGAGTCAGCAGCATCGTGTGTCATGACAGAGGACACCGCTTCCACAAACGGCATGCAGGTGAATGGGGCTGTGCACCTGTGCAGGCAATCAGCCGTAAGAGCGAAGCTGCACCCTATCTTTAGTAAAACGCACCAAGATGCGCTGCTGCACATTATGCACATGTGTGACTATTCTCACAGTTACAGTGTCCCACTGCATGTTTTGGGTCAGAAATAAGCAATTCAGCAGGGTCGTGCTATTCTAGCCAACTACAAACATCTACACATTGCTTAAGCCTGCAGTTATGCTCATTTGTTGGCAGGCTTAACAATCCCTAAAGGCGAACAGAGCAGAAACAGAAACTTCTAGCTCCTCTGATTGAACTTAATTTTCAGCATAACACACAGTAGGAGTTCTAATTAAAACTGCTTTGAGGCTGGAAGTGGTGATATTGGATTTGTTGAAACAGTTATTTAAAAAAAGAAAAAAAGCTCAAAACAGCCTGAAGGTATATGATAAGAACAATACCTACAGCCCAGCTCTACTACTTTAGAGGACGAGAGTACGGCAGGAGCAAATATCTGGCTGCTTAGCAGAAACAGAGCTCTACCTAATCTAATCACTGCTCCACCATCAGACACATCCTGATTGTGTGTCTGTTGGTGAGAGTGTGTGCATGTGTGTCTGCCCTGCAGCAAAGGCATAGAGCTGCAGCACATAGACATTAGCTGACCATTGTACTCAAGAATTCATTTCACAGCCTTGGGTATTGTGTGAGTGTCTGTTCGTCTGTGCAGCAGTGTGTCTGTATAATCTGCTTATTGGTTTCCCTCTGAACCGGAGCTTAAATAATCTAATAGCTGCAAGGGAAAGAGGACAGCCGTCCGTCATTTGTCTTAATGACTTAAAAGTTTGATAGAGGCAATGAATAACTCAAAACTACATGTAGCTGCAGAGAAAGCAAAGGCTTTACCAACAGCGCAACAAGCTGAGCGTTAACTCCCTTCCTATTTCAAATCATTTGGAAGTAATATTCTTCTTTCAAGTGATGTGATGATGCATCAAATATTCTAATCATAGTAGGTTTGAAAACTATAGGATTCAGCACTATAAAACTGAGAGCAAAGTCTAAGATTTTATGATTTTATTTTAGCAAATAGGGTGACTGAGAGTCTCCATAAGTATTCCAAAGACAATACGGATTATCGCCGTAAATTACGTTTCATGACAGAGGTCATCTCAAAAGAATAAAAGTTTTTATATTTTACTGGTGAATGTCTTGCTCTCTCTTACTCTATTTCAGCATGAAATAATCCTAGAAAAGTCTCAGTATGTCATAGAAAATACAGCTTTTTTTAATAGCTTCTCTGTACTTAAACATCTCACTAATGTTGAAAATAAATGATTTTGAGTGTTCATTTCTGAGCAACAGTGTCTGCAGCCTACAAATGGGGCGTTCACTGCATTACTAACTCAAACCCCAGTAATTTATGCAAACTTTGTATCTTGAAGGTACAAGTGTAATGTTTTTTTAATTAATATTTAAAACCAAATGAACAATATACTATTATACAATATTTTATTGAAACAAGGTAGTCTGATTTTTGTATAAACAAGATGTGTAAATCATTGCAGATCTGAAACAAAAAGTCTTTTGCATGTCTTATTCTATCAAAAAAAAAATCTTTGTAACAAGAATGGCATATAGTTCAGTCTGACTAAAAACACATTCTCTATTTTGCCAAACTTAAAATATTTGTAGATCCAAGGCTTATTTTCAGTAATTTTACCTGGACTTTTGTTATCCTATTAATAAAGAATTTAAAATTAAAGCTAAAAACATAAACAAGGTTGATTAAAAACAAATACTTTTTCTTAATGTTTAACACTTTGATATGTCAGATACATTTTCAGATGATCATTTTCTTTAAAAGTGTGTCTGCATTCACCGCCTGTGGTGAAACAAAGGTCCCTGTAAAAGCCGCCTTTCCCAGGTTCTTACAGATTCTACTTATACTTCAACTTTCACATTTCTGACTGTAAGACCTTCACATTAAGTCACATCAAGTTTGAATTCTCACAGAAAAACAGATTCTGCGACAAGAGGAAGAGAGTGAGAAACAAAAGCCTTCAAAAGATGGAGTGCGCAGCTAACAGGCGAGGCCTGTGGCAGACCAGCTAAACCATTAAGAGTGGCATGTATTCAAATGAGCAGATAAATCCCCCCTGCTGCTGTATAGTGCAGAGTAATTGAAAATGCCCACAGGAGGCAATCTCTGCTCGTATACTGTGGCGTATGCCATGGTGACAACACAGAAAGGTGGTGGTTGATTGCTATAAAAGAAAAGAAAAAGTCCTACAACAGTGTGTGAGTCTGACAGCGAAAGCAAGAGAGCCTTGAGACACAGCATGTTTCTCTCTATTTTTCTCATTTTCTCCATCCCTGTCTTTTTGTCCTCAACCCCAAATATCAATTTAACAGGTGCTGATCATGCCTGCTGGTGACGTTTATCTGAGGCGATAAGCACAGGATATCACTTTTTCTGAATTTCCAGCTTCATTTCCATGTGAAGGATGGGACACAACCCTCACAAATGGAAGTGGATATGAACTGATTAATATTCCACATTCCTCTCAGAATAGACTCAACAACAATAAATATTCTCTATTGTCTGATAGCCACGCAAACAACCCATGATCGTAGACTATATTAGAGAGGCGGAGGCTTTTTGATACAGTAGGGTTTTCATTTTAAATTGAGTCAACTCTAGGATTATGATCTTTATACTGGGCGGACCCATCTTTATGAGTCATCGACCATAGTTTGACCTTTCATATCACTCCTACTGCTGTCACAGTGATAAAACTCTGCCATGATTTTAAATAGTATGTATTATAATTGTATTAAAACAAGAAGTTTGTTGGGGATAGGAAATTAGACAAGCATAGCCCAGCATATAATAAAACAATGGAAAAGGAATATCATTTTGTAAAAAAGAAAAAAATAATAATCTGCATAATTTTTTCACAGATTGACCAGTTTTTTGTATGTTTCCACATTTTGACAATTTAACTTTGGGGTGGAGCTCCAGATCCTTAAAATTGGAAGGCCTCTTTATCATCATCCTAATTTTTAGTTGCCTGCACAGATGTTAATCTTATATCTAGTCAAAAGAAACATGCTGGTAAAATTTAAAGACAGTTTTAAATTTAAATCTGCTATGGCTATGGATAATTTTGAATTTTACTGTAGATGACGTTGAAAGTGTGAAGAACTTTGTGAAACACTCTACCATCACAAAAAAAATATGTGTAACTAACCGAATACATGAAAATACATTTTAAAATATATTTTTTCCTAAAAATAAGACTTTGTTTACCCACCCATTGTCTGAGCAACATCCAAACATTAAACATCTGCAGGTGCACTGATTGACATCTATATAACTCTCAACTTTAAGTTAAGGTATCCTTATCTGTGGATCTCTAACTATGACCTCATATCCTGGATGATTAATTTCATGTAAAAAACAATAAATTAGGATGGCCTTCACAGAAACTGACTATAGCAACAAACAATATTTCATCATTTCTTTAAACCGGAAAAAATTTTCAGATGTCTTATTTACCTTAAAATCTAACAACCATCTTGATCTTCTCATTTCTCTGTCCTGTGATCATATTTCAGCATGCGGAGGCAACTCCTATAGGGTTTGGCTTTGTTATGACAATAAGCTAAATTATCTGATCCTAAATGAGAGAAAAACCTGAGTTCATCAGTCTGAGAACTCATCAGAAACTTTTTGACATCATAATCCTAGAACTTTTTCTCTCATTTTGAATCAGTCTGAAAGCAGGTAAGATCATCACAGCGGAGTTTTTCCTAAGTCATACTCTTCTTGACAGGTGGCTCTGTATTACTGTCAGTAAAATGAGACTGAATTTCCGACAAGCAGTTCCCTAAATCATGATGCAAATCTGACTGGGAACCTGCCACAGGTATTTCCCACATGTCTGCCACTCTGACCAAGATGGATAAATCTTGCAAACCTTCTCTTCACTCCACACAAGTCTGCGTACATGTTTTTCCCACCACACCCCTGCTCACATTATTTATAATTACTAAATGACTGTGTACTGCAGTTTACATCATTTACAATGCTTGATTCAGGACGCTGCATCTACTTGCTGGTCTTACTGCAAATATTGATCTATGCCTTTGACTTGTGACATCTTAATCTGAAGCAATACAGTGTAGTTACATTTATTTTTACATCACTGAAACACCATAGACACACTTGCGATAAGGTAGCTATATGTGTAAAATTTTCATTTACTCTTTTCATCAGTATTTGGTATGTGTGCCAAACATAGCAGGATCTTTGACGTTACAGCCTCGCTCCACCGTCCAAGCTCTCCAGTGCTGGTCTAAGAAGGGCAGTGCCCACAGTTTGGGAACCACGGCTTTAAAGGAGCAGTGATCACAGCTGATGCACTAAAAAAATGCAAGAATAAAAACTTTTCAAATTAATAATTAGTTGCCAGCATTTTTACATCTTTACTTGAAACTAATTCTAGTGACATCTAGAACGATACTCTTTCTTCAATTATCTCCAACATTGAAGTTACACAAGAATTGAATGTCTAAATTCACAAACCTTTTAAAATCACCCATGAAAAAATGTCTACATCTTCATAGCTTCTGTTTAAAAATGTCCTTGGAGTTCATTTTTAAATATAAAATACTAAAGTTCACCATGAAATAAGGAAGGAAAGAAGAACAGCAATGAGGGAAAGACAAAAGAAGAAAGGCTGCAGGGAGGAAAGGAAGGAAGGGGAAACAGAAGACAGGAAAGATGGACGCATACAAATATTTTTCCAAACTCATGTTGTCTTTTTCCATGATTATCCAGACATGGAATACTGAAATCCAGTATCCTGGTGAATGTGCTTGGATATATGTTTTAGGTCTAATTTATTTTTCTACACACCAACTAGTGATACTACATAGAAGACAGAACACTGCATGCTTTCTTTGTAGGCCCAGATGTGTCTGTTACCAACCACAATGCTGCCATTTTGTAGCATGTTCAGTTGCATGCTGAATCTATAATTTATCCAGCTACAGAAATACATAAATGTTTAATACGTCAGAGGCGGCAGGGGCCTGTCAAATGCATGACCTTGAAACGTCCTTTAAAACATCACAAGGCAGCAGCGCCTGGGCCAGTAAAGCTGCCAACGCCAAACAACAGGCAACACGACACGGTGGAGCTCTAACTCGTATTTGTACACACAATTCCTGTCTGTCTGCTCATCCTCTTCGCTGCTTCCTTGCCCCCACCCTCCTCACTTTCTCTTTCTTTTTCTTTTTTTTCCAGGGATGCAAAATGCAGATGAGAGGAGTCAGCCGTTTGTGCACAGTCTCGGGAGAAACTGCCAGTCAAATCCAAACATCTGTACGAATACAAAAATGTGCAGGGTACAGTCGAGGATGCTAGAAAGGGAGCGGGAAGGAGGAGGGGGAGACAGAGGAGATGAGTGGATTGAGAAGAGTGAGAGGAAAAGTAGATAGGAAAGCCAGTGTTCCTCTTCCTTTATGTGTTTTTGACTGAACAAAGAGATACAGACACATTCCTTCCCCCGTATTTTCCATCAAGATATTTATTCTAAAAAGCAGCACTGCACAACAAGGGCTCGGTCCTGTGTTTGCTAGTGGGCTGAGGCGCTAACACTCCCCAGCTGATTATGTGTCTGTCTGTAGCAGTTTGAGCTGCTGCCAAAGGAATTAGGTTTAGTATTTGTGAATGCTGCTCCCCTCGCAGCAGAATGCCTCGCCGTGCCTCTCAGATTTTGAGCATTTTTAAAAGAGAGCGAGGAACAGAGAGAGAGAGAAGAAGAAAAAAACATTTTAAATAAATGAAGAAAATCACTGTGGAAGCCTATTAAATTTTTAACGTAACCATTTTGTGAGTCTTCATGTGTGTTTAGGGTTCACACAAAAGGAATATTTAAAAACCAAAGCGTGCTAATTGGGACAGGAGATTTTTTTTTTTCTCTTCAGCAACGTCTTATTCAAACAGGCTTTGGGCTCATTAACTGCTTCCATCCAGCTTTTGTTTGAAGGAAAGTGGAAAAGACATTTGAAGATAAATAATATTTTGCAATATCTACACTGACACTGTAGTGCTAAAACGCTGATAGGCATTATTTACTCATAAAATTAACTAAAGCTTGCTTAAAGTTTGAGCAAAATAATCTCAGTAGATCGGTCATATTTTTGAAAATGCAATTTGTTATAGTAGTTGAATTTTTAAACACAAATCACACATATTACTAATGGGATACGCCATGCAAGATTAACATGTATTTTCAGTAAAATAAAAAAAATGTATCTAGCTTTATATCATGGCATTTATTTAATCATCAAATGAACTGACAAACTAGTTAAAAATTAATGTACATTAGATGTCAATGACTGTGCATCAGTGTGGGATGAACATAATCATGGATACATTTACTTTGATCTTTCGTAGGATTTTAAAAGCCACCAAAGGAGATGCAGCATTTCCATTCATTCTTGCATAACTTTATCGTCCATATTAGACATAATCCAACTAAATGACACAGGAGTTATCGTTGCCGCTATCTATAATCCGCTGTAAAGCTCTGCACAGTTAGTTGTCATTGGTAACATACCGCAGACAGACTACTGCCCACATGTGTCGGCTCCAATGAGTTCTTCAAACAAAGTCACTGTCATACACATACAGCTATAGAGACGGTATTTATAACAACCGCATCAATAACACAAAGGCACAAACTCACCCAATGTGACCATTTAAGCTCATTTAAAACTCTGTGCTCTTAACCGAAAGTGGAAGACTTCTCAGAGAGGGTGTTTACCTCTTGTCCTTGTCTGAGATGCACTTAGTGAAAGTCAGGAAAACAACTATTCTGCATGTTGATGAAACATTATCTTTGCTGCTGTCTGTATTGTGCATTAAGTCGAATCAACAAAGTTGATTTTGACAAGACCCTTAAATACATGCCACTTTTCATCTCTGCTAATTTTTGTGAATTACAATTCAAGTCGGAAAAACACCATTCTATAATTTCGATGGAACAGATAATAAACCCTGAAGTAGTCTGAATGGAGAGGCTTAAAGTTAAGTAAGGAGTTTCTCATCTTGATATTAGTTTAGGAAAGTAGAACGCTTGGCTACATGGATTGCAAGTTAGTTTTATTATCAGAGGTCTGACATGGTGATGAGGAAGATTTGCTGCTTTAACTATCTTAAAACATTACATTTTCAAACTGAAATGTAAAAATTAAAAGAACTAATAAAAGGGATTTTCAATTTACAGATTGATTAGAGAAAACTTGTGTTATAATCCTTTTTGTTATTATTCACTTAGTGGCGGTGCCCTGGGTTTATGTAGATCTCAGCTGGGGCCTTTCTTTGTTTTCAAACATTAAATTAAAAGTGGAAAAAGCACCTACTGACCTGCACTGATCAGAGCTGATCAAGGAATAATTGGCCAATCTGAATTTCTGGCTGTTAAGTGATTGATGAAAAATACATCAATCACTTCTTTATGATGTCTCAAATCATCTTCATTGCTCCTCAAATCAATACTCACCTTTGAAACAACACAAATGTCTACTGTTACCTGGTATTTTTTATGTGGGGTAACATTTAAATTTCTCAACAGCACACAGTTTGTGGGCAGCAGCTAATAAATTCCTAACACACCCCATCTTATTAGTTCTGATGTGTAACCTTGGAGCAGATGATGTTATGCCTGAGGGTAGTATAGTCAAAGCACACTTGTGTGTACATATATTTAAATAAATATATGAATAAATATTACAGATACTCACACTACTGGGTCCTATCAGTCTTCCTGATAGGACGCAGTGTCCTATTCATTAAAGCATTTAAGACCAATGAACATTTCCTTTTTTCCCTCATCTCTTCCACTCTTGATTCATATCCTGTTTTCACTCTTATTTCTGTCAAACACTGCACACTCTTACTGATGTAATCTTTAGATACAGCCTACACATTATATATGGTGTTCTTACATCAGTCTTGTGTTCCTTTGCATGCTGACATAAGGCTGAAGGCCTCAATGTTTCATAACTAAGTCAGCCCGAAAGGAATTGCCTTCATTTCTGTTAGCATTTCGATGGCATTTCACTAAAAGTAGCATGAGCACAAATATTATTCATTGGACAGTAAAAGTCAGCCACCCATCATGAAAACAAATGGATGCACACGCGATTCCAAACAATACTATTGAGTGCATTCAGAGAGAAACAAGGTTTTCTATTACAGGTATAAAACACAGGAAGATAAATGGTTTCTGGTTTTATTAGTGAACCTGTCACTTGGCAGCCAGGATGGAATGGATAGATAGATGTGACAATGATTCTGAGGATGGTGAGCGAAGCTGATAACTAAACCATAAAGTCCTCATGCAGTGGACATGGGCTGGTTACCACTATCAAGGTTTTAAAAAAGCTTAAAGCTTTTTTACTGAGAGGCTAGAGAAGGTGCTGCACAGATCAGTTTTTTTCTACATGAACTGAGCACAGAATAATGCGATATTGCCCCTCCTGCACTTATTGCTGCACACTACGAGCCAGCAGGTTTAAAGAAGTCTATTGCACTTCTTCTTCCTGCTGGGAAACATGTCAGAGTGTGTTACTAAGCAGGTGATACCCATCACTCTTGCTAGACCTGCACAATATAACAAAACACTCAATTGCTGGAATATTGTTCGCTGTTGTGATGATGTTATCAACTGTGGCTAACACAAGTTTTTCTCTCTCTTTGATATTTGACGATCGCAATGTTAAACTCCTCTCCACGAACTTTAGTGTCCCACCATAATTTACATCAGGCGAGCATCAAGAGTAGGAAAAAAGTGAAAAAAATTGGATGAATATTTTAACTGAGATGCAGAGTGAATGCAGGGAATCTCAAATATTATATTCAATCCAGTAGCGGCTCTTGCATGAATACTGTCCTGGATGAGCCACTTTACACCAAAGAATGTAATAAGAGATTTGTTTATCTAACTTTAGAAAACAAACCACTACTTTCTTTTAAGTTTTTACAAACCCAAATTGTGTGTGGTATGACAATGCATTAAGGTTTAAATGCTGGTCTCAATTTAAGGTTGTCTTGATGTCTAGAGAAAGGAGAGGATTTTTTGTGTTTTCACAAAAACAAAACATTTAACAAATCTCAAACACTGATGTAAAGAATATGTTGAACTGTAGATTAAAAAACAAAACACTTATTTTAGTCCTGATTTGAAAACTAGATGCTGATACCAACTTTAGTTTGAAAACCAGCAGTCTGTTACAGTCATGTTTTGAATGAATGGACATAACAGTGACCAACAGAAAACTATTTTAGAGCACTGTTGCTAATCCTTCCAATTTTATTCACTACCAGATCTTTGTGAATGTGATATTGTAAGTATTATTGTTGCAACAATGGCAGTGATTTAATGTATTGTGCAGTACCAAGTCTTCTAAAGGTAATAGAAAGATGGCTAGAACAAGAGACAACCCAACTGATAAACTAGCTAACATCAGCTTGTTTATACTCCCAGTGTTACTATGCAGATAGTGGGACAGTAAAAGTTAGAATACTCTAAACAAGAAGCATTCTTACTTCAGAATGAAATGCTGACAAACTTTGACAGCATGTCTTTATAATTTTGCTAAATGTTATGTATTAAAATCAAAATGTTACAGATTACATTATTCTAATTAAACTAATGAATGTGTCATAGTATGTTAGAAGCCATATAGGTGTATTCATGCTTTTTAGTTAAAAAAACAAACATGGTATTTTACTAAATGTTATCCTACCAGCCCAAGCCTACTGCCCAGTAGTCATGCAAACACGTTAACGTATTACTAAAAAAACATAAAACTTGAGGGCAGTCAGTGGATGTTCAAAATTCCAGCATATATATTTGGTTTTCCTTCCTTTGCATAGGCAAACAAACTCTTACTGTGTGCACATTGCCCTGCTTAGCAGCATCTCTACTCATGCAACTTACATTCAATACTTTGGATGCACTTTCTCTCAGATGTTTAAATCCACCCAGTTTTTTATTTATTTATTTATTTATTTTTTTACAAATGTACAGTCCACAATGCTGCAGGGGAAAATCCTTCTTGCTGCAGAGTTGTGCAAAGGCAGCAAAGCGGCGGGGTGGGAGACACTTACAGTCACGGTGTTAACATAAAATGGGTGCTATCTTCTAGTTAAACACATCCCTTCCCTTTTTTTCTCCAGTTTCCCCATTCCTCTACACACACCCACACAACTCCTATCATCAACATTTTCTGCCTCCAGAATTTTGAAACTAACCCCCTGCTGCAATCTTCTTCGCTGCAAGAACCTCACATGCTGCATACGAAATAGTTGAACTGTGGCACTTCATTGGCTGCATATAAAACACAAGTACTATAGACACTGACAATACATGTATAATAAAACCTGCTTTAGCTGAAGAGAAACGCTCAAAATGAATTGGCAGCCTTCCTTACCATCTTAAAACCATTCCACTCCATTTGGGAGATGCCAGCCGTTGTTTCACAGTCCCCTCTCTCCTCAGTTACACCAACGCGTCAGAAAGGAAACCCCCCTTCCTACACTGTTTAACTCTCTCCCTGTCTTCTCTGAGACTGCCTCCTTATTTTTTCACCTCTTTTTCTTCCTCTTCTTATCCTGAATCTTAGCTCACAGTGGAAGAATTCGCAGCTGAACTGTGAGGAGCAGACATTGCCTTCATCCGCAGATGCTGTGAGGAGAATGATGAGTCTGGAGGAGAGCGCTGAGCTGCAGCAAGGCGCTCTCTCTGGTTCTCTCTCTCTCTTCCCAACCCTCCTTGCCCCCACACCCCTCCCTCACTACAACCTCACGCCCAGTCGCCTGCTCAGCTGGACGGTCAGAGCCCGCCCTCTTCACTCCGGCAGCTCTCTCTGAAAGCCTGTAATTGGTTTGTGGCATTGCCTGTCACCTACCCCTCCCTTCAGCATTAACACCTTCGCTCTCTGGCTGGCTCCGAGCCCTCATCGGCACACGCCAACCTCTGGCTGTTTTGGCAGAGAAAAGGCTCTCTGAATCCCAGCAAAGCAATCAATCGGAGCTGAAGTCTGTGCTTGAGTGAACTGAGCAGAGCAGAGCGGAGTGATTGCAGCCTCAGGCGTTATGGTAATAGGATGCCTGTGCAGCACAGTGTATATAAATTAGCTATTACCGGGCACATGTTAAATCCTCTGTACATTACACTGCTGTAGTCACAAACCATATCTCTTCATTCTATACTTCTTGTCTCTCAAAGACATAAAGACTTTGATCAAACAAATGGATTTTCTTTATTACAAAGCAACAAATTAAACTCTGTCTTCATGTCAATTGTTTTGGTTGCTCAGTAATAAAACAACCCAAATAAATTCGAGATAAACATGATGCATGCATTGATAGGCAGATTGTTTCTCGTTTTCCTTTATTTCACTTTAAAAAGCAATGTGCATATTTGTCCAAGCAGCTTTAGTGACTCAATATACATATCCCCATTTCATACCCACGCATTGCCATTTCATTCGGGACATATTTTCATAAATTATGCAAATAAATACAGGGGCGCCTCCAGAAAGTTTTCAAAGTGATAGCCTGTTGGGGGCCACTTTTAATGTTGAGGTGAAACACCAAAATGAAACGCATTGCGATATACAAATACATGCTGGGGTAGGCTCCACAGTTTTAAACTAAAATAAGGCAAAACTCAAGCTGTAATAATATGACTGGATGAAAATGCCTGTGTCCCCTACTCACCATGACTATTATCAGTCAGCCAACTGGTTGTAGGGAGCAAGAAAAAAGGCCGTTCCCAGCTCACAAATTTAAAAAAACAAAAAAGCTAGTAAAAGCCAAGAGAGTGTTGGAGAAGATGAATGAAGTAAACTGAACAAAAGCGTGGGAGTGGATGTCCTTATAGCCCCGTCCTGTGATGTACAATA
The DNA here is from genome assembly GCF_003331165.1 of Xiphophorus hellerii. Lineage (NCBI taxonomy): Eukaryota > Metazoa > Chordata > Actinopteri > Cyprinodontiformes > Poeciliidae > Xiphophorus > Xiphophorus hellerii. The sequence continues at coordinate 15,214,388 of NC_045680.1, forward strand.
GGGAAAAAAATATGGAAGCACTAACCAGAATCCACTTTTTCTCATGAAAGCTAATTAAGAAATGTCTAGCACAGCTCTGTGATTGGCTGAGGAGGTGAGGAGGGGGGTGGTGCTCTGGGATGAGCTTGGAGGAGAATATGTGAGCAGGCAGTAGCAATGCATTATGTGAAGGGGAGCAGCTAAAACTATTTTTTATTTGTGTATGTGCAGAATAAGTGTCATCACGCTGGTTATTTTTATGCATAAAATAGATAGTTTGGTCGCTTGGTTCCATGTCAATTTTTTTTTGTTTCACAGAAGTTGCATGGATTTATGCTCACTGTTACTGTAATTCATGGGAAGCCTCTTCTTTCTTTTCACAAGTAATTCATTCTGCTTCTTTGTAAACCAAAATCTAGGACCAGTTCTGATTTGGCAGCCGACCTACTTTTCATTTTATTCCAATCCAGTTGCTCTTTGAAAACTGTTCCTACTCCTATAAATAGAAAACCACGCTGACCTGTAAATGTTCTCTGTTCATTTAGTTGAACTAGTATATTGTGATTAAAAAAATATCTTGAAGTCATTTTTAAAGAAATCTTTCATAACTTGGGTACAAAGCTGCATTTCACTGAAATCATCCACCTTCCTTTTATCCCATAGAGACAGGAAGAGGGAGCTGTTACCTCCTTTTACAGTTATGTTCTTGGCTGAACCTTGAAATGTAGATTTGCTCACATGCATAAACCCACAAGGTACTGAGACGTATGTCACTTTGTCATTTACGTTACCAAATCATGGGAATTAAATTACACACCGGTTTACAAACAGATGCATTTAACCTATAAGAGATATTAATAGAAACAGATAGAGTCATTTGAGTTACATACAGAATTATGCAGGCATGGTATCAGAAGCCAAAGCAATAGTCAAACAGAAAATTTGCCAATACTACCTTAATTCTGAATATTAACTTTTAACAATAATTACTATCCTTCTGTAGACCTACAAAAATGTTCAAAAGTCTGAGAATGTTTTGAAACGTATGGTAGAGTTGAAATTTCAAATTACATGTAAAGGTTATCTGTATTGGGGGGGGGAATCAAAAAACTGAACTGCAGCACCTTCCACGGTTACAGGCACCTCTGGTAAAGATGGGCGAAAAGCATTTAATACAATATTTATAGATAGCAATAGCTAACGCTATCAAAGATTTTTACACACCTTCACTTGGGTGTAAATAAATATGGGAATTCCTTCAATCAAAACACTCCTAACTTAAAATTGTCTAATTGAATATTCATCATCGACTGTAACCCTTCATAGTGATCCGTACTCCTATAACACACACTGCATGTCTATGTAGTCCACAATTAACATTTCATCATGTAGCCTACAAATGTAGGAAGTCATGTATCTCCAAGGGTTCAATAAGCTACTCAAATTAATTCAAAATGAGCAAACAAAATCTGGCAGAAAAAACTGGGGCAGACAAAAAGGCAGCTCCACAATGCCTCTGCTTCCTCTCTGACCTCTCCACCTGTCTGGTTAGCGGCAGCTAGCAAGCTAGCCTGGTGGAACCATGTCCCTCACATACTAATGAGACTCTCTACTACGCCCTCAATTAGGGCAGAGTAGTACACACACACACACACACCCACCCACACACGCTGCCAAGGGAAAGGCGGGTTGTACAAGCTTCCTATTGTTTCATATAGAAAAAGGGAAATATGCTGGCACTTGTAGTCTACAGGCTAGTAGCAATCGTACTTTATTTTGACAAACTAGAGGGAGAGTAACACGGAATGAATCTCAATGAAAATGGATTAAAATAGAAATGTGTCTTTGTCTCGCTTTCCTTTGTCACACGCTTCTTTATCTCCTCTGCTTGAGGAGAGGGAAGCTAAATTTGCAGCTGAATGCTACAGACAACAGACCCTCAGCTTTCCATCCATCTCTTATCCGTTTTGCTCAGACCTTTTTGTTAAAGATTTGGGTTGGACCTGAGAAGAAATAGACTTTGTACCAAATTCCTTCCAGACTCATGTCTTGTATTGCTTTTTGTTTTTTCTAATTTGATTCTCCAAAGAACACAACATTGACTTAGTCACACATCACCTTGGATAATTTTGTTTTTGTTGCGTCTCTCTTTACAGTAACATAACATGGGTGATTGTTTTTCTATTTCATAATGGACAGAGTTGTGAGGTTGTTTTCTCTGCCTCTGATGTGATCTAAATAGGCTTTTTTCTAAATGAGAATATGATTTGAAAGGGAAAATAGTCTCACAGTTTTCTTGCATGGCGTGTTATTTCACTAGATTGCTCCGCAGGATCATGATTTTAGAAAGCAACAACAATGACTGCCACTACTCAGTAAATTAGCTATAAATGCAATCTGTTCCCAACAGTGTGTCGCGCTACATAGTGCTTGTTGTCGTGACATAAAGTTGGAGTTATATTAGTGCCTGTGCATTATAATGGAACAACATGGGGACTGTTCCATTAGAGGAATCCATGTTGAGATACTTACAAACTTCAATGTCAGTAACACTGCAGTATAGGGCTTGGCTACTTTCTCCTCCTTTGCATGATCAAATGCAATATGGCAATGAATAAAAGCAAAAATGTCAAATAAGTAATTAGGCTTAATGATTAAGAGGTCCACTCGTTTAGTGGTATTTCCATTTAATAAAAAAAGTGCATAGCATTGATTGGATGCATTATTTGGCCTTTAAGATGATGACTGAAGCTAAATCGTTTTTTTTAGAAGATAAATTATATTTCTTTGCTCCTACAGCAATACAAAAGTTAAAAAGCTTTTGTGGCTATAGCCCAGGAGAGCTGGACACCCTGTCAGCAATGTGGAAACCCCATCTTACTTATTGGCTCTGGCTTAGCTCCACAAACACACACATACATAAGACCAAAGCATTGCAAAAAAATAAATAAATACACAAACACATGCACATGATTCAGTATGAGACTCTGATATAACCTTGAGAACAACATACATAGACTTCAGTAAAATGAACACCTGCCACATTTAGGCAAGTTTTTTGAAAGAATTATTATATTTACACAGTGTTGCATTTTCTACCCTTTATAGACAAACACAAGTTTGCTGCCCTGCAAATGTAGGTCTAACAAGCTGTGATTAGCAAGGTAATAAGTCAAGTTATCTGCTTGGGGAGCCAAGGCTGCAGTCTGCGGTTTTCTTGACCCCAATTATATAAAAACAGACACATTTGTCTTTCTTGTAAGTAAGGCAGAAATATAATGGTGGAGACCTTTTGTATTCACAAGATGGATTTTCCTAATTCACAAAAAAACGAACAACATTGGCCCTTGACATGAGAATTCTGACTGGGAAAGTCAAAGTTCACTGGGATGCACTGAGTTCAGTATCCATTATGGCTGCCACCCAAATAGAATATAGTTGATGGTTTTAACCATTTATAGGCACAATTGGTTTATATCTCACTAAACCTGTGAAGTACACTGTAAAAGTAATTAGCTCCATAAAAAGTCCTAGTCAAGTAAAACATCATCACTACATTCAAACCCAAACTTTCAAGACGAGGCAAAAAAACCAAAAAAAACTAGCATAAGCAGACTTATTGCCACATACTTAATTATGGATAAAAATACAGTCATCGCATCAGTAAGTGGCATCACTTAAAGTACAAAGTACTTTAAACCTTAGGAACAATATGATAGAAGAATTATGCATATATTACACAGTAACTATACCTACAGTTTAATTTAAAAAAAGATTTCTAAAATGTTCACAGCTTCCCAACTCTCTTTGTAACATCATCTTGTTTTGACATCTATTTTTCACAAAAGCCAAATTTGTCTTTCTCAAACATGAAAACATAGGAATCTTTCATAGAGTTGATGCCAGCGCACAGCAATAGGGGAAAAAGGACATCGCTCCATTATTCTATTCCCCACAAGCCAAAGCCATGGAGATCTCACTTCCCTTTGACATCTGATTAGAAAGATTTTAAACCTTGAAACTGTTTTTGAAAGTCATCATCTTTTAAAACCTCAATATACCTTGAAATTGCTAACCTGTCTTTGGCTAGCCCTCATGTTCAACTCGTGTCGTTCCATGACACTTGTAGCAGCTGCCAATGTGAAGCATTAAGGCCAGGATCATAAAAATGCTTTCAGCTTGTGCTTCCAAGATGCTGCTTTGGAAAACAGAGTCCCAGCTAATTGTCATGAACTCCTCTTGCCCTCCAATCTCCCCAGCTTCCTTAAACCTCCCAATCATAGACTTTAATGGATTAACTGCAGGCTGTGTTGTTCCTCTTATGCACTGAGATGCTCTTGCACAGTATATCTCTGTCACTTCCTGGCAAATTGGTTTGTTGATACTGAATCTAAAGGTCTGAACTGTGGTTGTGCTGCTTGGGTAGCAGCCGGTTCTGATAACAAGTGTGAAAGAGAAGGTAAAGAATAGCGTGTGCAGTGTTGCAGGTTTGCTTTAAAAAATGCAGAGTGCAGGCAGTGATAATTGTGGGCGCTCTCGGTGTGAGTCTTGTTAACTGTCAGGCGCAGTGTTTCAACACCTGTCTTATGTTTCACTCTGCATAATAAGGCTTCTATATAAAAAGTGAGGATGCCGGTTGAGGTGTTACCTCAGTCCGCTGAAAGAAAATACCTCAATTATTAACAAGGGGAATGAAAACTTTTTACTTGGTTGATTATTTATTTATTTATATTTTTGTTTCGCGAGAAAAGCTCATCTTTGCAATTTCATATCTGGTTCAGATAAAATTAATGCAAACAGGGACATGAGGCAGAAAACACATTTTCAAACAAAATTATCACCATTCCACAGAAAGGCTGCAACACATTCACCGGAGACAAAACCATATTTCAGCAGAGCTCAGGAGAACAATGAAATCCTTATCGGGTCTGAATAATTTCATTTCAAAATATCACCTAATTTACAGCAGCTGATGCACCAGAACGGCTTCATGCATTTATTAGTGCAGTATTTTCTCCTTTACTTGTTTTTTTTTTTTTAATTCGCCCTTGAGGGATGGATTTAGTTAGTCTATTGAAGTTCTGGCAGAAGTAGCATCTTGCCGGACTACTCAGACTGATGACTGCCCTTTTTCTTGGCAGGTGTCCACCCTCTGCCGGTAACAATCAGCAAATGAGAATCACAGACTTCAATGTGTCTGCGTCCCCTGACAGTGTCGAGCTCAGCGTCGCCGAGCCCCAGACACCAAAAAGCTGTTCACATGATAACACGTCGCCTTCTCCGCACAACAATAGCTTGTTTGGACTCAGTTGACTTTTGTAAATAGCACATTTACAATGTTTCTTTAGGTAGTTTCATGATCAGAGGTTTGTGAAGCAGCGGCTTTGGTGACGTGTGTTGAAGCTACAGCCTTTCTTCTGCTTAAAAGCACAGAAAGATGGGCGTGTTTCTGCCACAAAAGCTGTTCTTCAAAGGACATGATGTCCAAGACAGGAACATGTTCAAGAAGAAACTAAGATATTGTGGTTAAAAGCTAGTCAGGAGTGCATGTGAAGCACGAATGCCTTAAAATCCATTCACAAAGCTCAAATTTTGTAAATGGTAATAATACATTTTCTTTAACATTGAGGCTCACTATAAATGTCACACTTGATGCTCTAATTAAAGCCTTCCCCTGGAAATTGGTCCACTATTTAATAAAATCAAAGAATTTACTTAACATTTAAAAGCTATAGATTTGCAGCTGGTACAATCAGAAACATCCTGCTGACTGGAAATATGCCAGTCATTATTGACAATGCAGGCACAATTAAACAGAATCAGCGTATTGTATGCAGAACAAAAAGTGGATATATTTCACATTTTGGATAGTCTATACACAAAGAAATACACATTAAACCCTCACAATTTACAAGTACATCTCTGATTTACATGTTGTATAAATCTACACTCCTTTGGATCTTTATTTGGTAATAAAAAATAAAGCTAATCTAGTTGGAGCGCTACTCTGCTCTAACATCCCATTTCCTGTGTGACAGTGGGCATGACACACAGTCAGCTTAACCCCTGCCTGTGTCACTCTCCCTGCTAGAAACTCCTTAGATCAGAAGTGAATTCTTCACGCTGATCCCAGAACAAGGCTCCGCTGCATTTGTCACAGCCAATTTCTTCAACTTTAACTCAAAGCTGTTTGCTTTGGCTGGAGCTCTGCAGACTGCGCATATGTGACAGGGAGCTGTTTGAAAGCCACGACTTGAAAAGCTATGTTTGATAAATGGTGAGCGAATGCTTCACTATGTAGGTTCTGCGTGACGTCCGTATTTAAAATGGGCTCTTTAGGCAGCTGCTTTTTAAAATAGTTTGCCTAGTTGGATTTAGTTGAATTTGAATCATATAAGAAGGGTAAATGAATGCAGATTCTTTGTTGTTGTTAGGTTTTTATTACTAATAATAGTCTAATAACAGTGTCGTACATCTGTATTCCGCCACTTTTACTCGGTTACTCCTGAATAAAATGATTTCCAACAGAAATCCCATAAACGGTGGTTTAATCTCTTTTTAAATACAGCTGCTCTGTCGAGGCTTAAAATGTTACAGAATAGGTTTCTAACAATGTAAGCAATTAAGAGTATGCAGAAGAAATAACAAGCTTAAGCAGGCTGAGATGGAAGAGATGCTGCATTTAAACAACTGTTGCCAGAGTTCTTCACCAGTCAAACCTTTATGGAAAAGAGAAAGCCACTGTTGAAGAAAACTCAAATCAAGACTAAACTACAGTTTGGGAAACTCCATTGTCAAGTGGAAGAAGAATGTTCTTTGTTTTTTATGGCCACCAGACAAGATGTTAAGTTTGGTCCTTACAAACACTGCACTTCACCAGAAACACACTATCCTCACTATGAAGCAGAAGGAGTGTCACATTTATTTTCCAGCAAGACAATGACTCAAAGCATCCAGCTAAAGTTACACAGAGATGGTTTGAAGACAACAAGGTGGACATTCTGGCCCAGTCAAAGCCCAGACTTCAATCTGACAGAATTTGTGGCATAACTTGATAAGAACTGTTCACAACTGATCCTGCAAGGAAGGGCGGAGCAAAATGGCAGTTTCCAGATGTGGAGGCCTTACTGTCCGTGCTGTGACTGGAGTTAAACATTCATCTACTAAATACTGACTTGAAGGGAGTGAATATTTATACAATCACTTGCTCTATGTTAAATATTTTTATGTAATTGTCATTGTTTTGGTAGAAACTAGTTTTAAATTTGACATTATAGGGTTTGTTTTTGTAAAAAAAACATAAAAAACCCCACTTTGTTATTTGATTATTAATTTGTAAAAGTAATACAAAGGGTAAAACATCCAAGGGGATGAATACTTTTTATAGACACTGTATATGCTGAAGCAAAGTATAACCAAAGCATAATTCTGCCATTACCGTGTTTCACCTTGGTATTGTTAGTTTTTTTCCTCACATAGATTTCTGTTTATAGAGATATAACATTTTATGTTTATTTAATCACAGTACCATCTTGCACATGTAGGCTGTGAAGTTGTAGCATAGCCTTTCCATTTTTAGTTGACACATTTAACAGTGGTCAGTGAGGTAGTATATGCTTGGGATAGTTTTTAGATATTAATGGTTAATGATGAGGCCTTTACAAAACTCGCTGACACCCAAAGCAGCGATTTTAAACAACAGATAATAATGTTAATAGCTTTTAAGGCTGTAGCCGAACAGAGATGCGAGGCGGCTTGTGTGGAGCCCCGGAAGGCTTAGAGATGCATTCACTGTTAGATCTGGCATGTGTTCTGGCACCGAGTGTGTATTCTCAACAGGACTCTGGTGGATTAGCATCCATTTGGACGACAGAGTGGTCCGCAGCTTGAGGTGACATTCAACTTCAGGAGGCCAGCAGTCCTCACATGGATCATAAAGTTCTGTCTTGCTTTTGTGTTTTAATTACATGTCATGGGCATACAGGCACGTACAACATTAGCTTCATTCTGATTCACTTCAAGTGTGATGAAAAAGAGAACAAACATTTTACTGGAACGTCTTGTGGTTTGAATTGGGTGTATGATAGGTGGCTGTAGTGCTGTGGGTCAGAGGATCATGAGGGTTTACTGGTGGGCTCGGGGCTGTGAGGACGGCAGCCCGTTTCACGTTTGATCCCGGTTGGGGTACATCCATCCTCACAGGGTGACTGCTGTGGTCCATCTGGTGCAGGCTTTAATCACAACTCCCTCAACTTACACAAACACAAACACACAACACTAACACTAAACACACAGAGCTTCCCACCCGAGACTGCTGCTCACTATAAGATGCTTTTATTTACATTCTTTATGTTTTCTCATCTCTCCACAATTTCTCTATGGAAATGATTCCTATTTTCCTCTTTCATAGATTCTACTGCTTAGACCTGAAGCTGAAAAAAAGTAATACCTGCTATCTGTCATGGTGATTTAGACCCCATCAAAAATCTTGCTATCAGATCTGCATAAATGACTGCACCGTGTGGCTTTTGATAAGGGGTAACCTTTCAGAAATTAGACGCATCCAGAGTCCTTTACAAGGCTGGCCATCGGCACAGGGGACCACAGTATGCCCACGCTGCAAAAAAATCCATCTCTGAAAATGTCACTTCATGCTTGAAGAGAAAAGGGTGTAATGCACCAGAAAAAACTCGACTGGTTTCGGCTTAAATGCCTACACGCTTCTAGACATGTTTCAGTTATTTTGTGTTGTTGAGACGTTCGGTTGATTTAGGGAGGAGTCAGGGTGGAAAGCACACACTGTACTATGCAAAAACTGGTTGCACTCTACAGTACAGATAGATGGACTTTGTACAAAAAACCTCAGCAAAATTTTATTTGAAATTTGCTATACCAACAACAACATATTTAAAAGGGCGGTATTATATATTTTTCAGAAAGATAATGGTCTTTTATACCACAATCAAGTAATCAAGTAGGTAACTATGTTCCACCAGGTGTATGCTAATTTCTGTGACGCTAGTCTGGTGGAGCTGTGAGGGAAGGCCCAGGGGAAGGGTTCTCTTTTGGACCAGACCAGAATTTTCACCTCAACTATATAGAGCACAAAATAATGGCAGACCTCGCTCCTGTCACCATTAGGCTTGTTAGCTGGCTGAAAGAAGGCATCTATGTTTTTCTCACAGTAGTGAACAAAAGAAGTACTGATGCTCACGTTCTAAAACTTTCTGATGTACCGTTCCTTCGGACCGAAGTCCTTTAATCACGATGAAATGTGAGTTTTCTTAAGCTGTACAGCTTGCCAAAAGAAGGCAGACACACATTTCTAGCGGTTAGGAAATATTTACATTACTCTAGGTTACCATGGATGGCTGGATGGATATTTTAAAACTAAAGCTGGCAGTTTATGAGAGATACAGTATGTGTCTCAACCAGCTGACTGCAAGCTAGCTACCAGAGCACATAGCCCTACTAACTGACCAGCTAATATCGGTTTGCTTTACTCCGTGTAAGTCTACAAAGAGCAGAAAAGCAAAAGGGGAAACTATTCTAAGAAATATAAAATGTAGTTGCAGTTCATTTTTTAATTTTTACTTAATTCTATCTTACAAGATCAAAATAACTACATTATTATTATTGTTATTTTAGCTGAAAAAAAGTTAAGCTTTTGCTTCAAATAAAATTAAATAGATCACATGTATATATTTTTTTTAAAGAAACATTGATTACCTGTATACCTGTACTTTGAGTACAGGTACACAAAATGTTGGATATGTTTGAGGGCACTGCAAGTGGGTTGCAGTAACTTTAATGGTCTCCCTTTCTTGCACTAATGCACAAGTCCTCTTTGCATCATTTATTCATGGTAACGGCAGATACTTTGCCTCATCCCCGGCAATTAAAGAATCAATGAAAACGAACCCGGCATTGGAACTATCAATTTTAAGACGAAACAGTGCTGTTCATCAATGCGCCACGATCGCATACGCAGACAATCGCTCATCTATCGGCAGTATTGTCAGAGCCTCTGCTTCAACGCGGCGCTCAGCTTTGAACAAAAAAGCAGGTTTTTCTTCATGTGACTGTTTTTAAAATGACAGTAGTGTATTTGTCTGTTCAGGCGTGACAAAAAAGAGCATCTGTTATTAAATAAGGGAAAAAAAGACCACTTAATGTCCTTTTAGACAGGAGATTGTGTTTGCACTGTGGATTTTTTTTGTCTGAAGGAGAGGGCTGAGCAGAAGCCATCTGAGTGAGATTATCAAAGACGAAGACAGGTCAGTACAGGGCTTGTACCAACTAATACCTCTTTTGTTAGGGTTTGAAAGGTTGGCATACAGACATAAAGCTGTTTTGAAATCGCTGTCAGTTTTACAAGAAAAGCTTAGTGATCTAATGCATCTTACAAAAATGTCTATTTTATTCAGGGAATAGGACTGTCTAAATGTAGCTGTAAACGTGTCAAACAGTCGCAGAGATATTGTTTTCATAACCGATTTTTGTAGATAAAATATCTCGACAGATTTGCAAACACAGTACTATTTTTTCTTCCCAAACTTATCCGTTTCATTATTCTCTCTGCATTTATTCCCTTTAAACAAAATAACTCCAACTGGATGAGAAAACATTGCTCCATGTTGGCAACAAATTTTTTCCTAAAATTAAATGTCTTTTCTTTTCTAAGACACTAAAACAAGCAGCAGGAAGTAAGGCCGTTTTTTTCCCACCTATTAAACTGCAACAATTCACAGACACACTATGGACGTTTAAGCCGCTACTACATAAACTGTGATAATCACAAATTAGTTATGTTAATCCATACATTTAAAACAAGCTGTCAGTGTGGAACTAATATCAGATTGACTTCTACTTTGACTGTTGTTGGTGGATGTGACCCTTTTGTTCAGAGATTATAGATTGTGCTTTTTCTTGTAAAGCACAATCTTATTACTTATAAAGAAATAAGTATTTCTTTATTAAATATATAATGTTAGTTTGTTTTAGTTGTCTAGTTCTGAATACACATTTAGTCTACTAAGAATTAAATATCTTTGATCATTTAAGAGATGACGTAAGAGATCTTTCACTGGGTGTTGAACCTTCTGTTTATGGCATCTCATACTGCCAGGTTCATATACATAAATCACATGCATAACCTTTGCACTATCATCCACAGAGCTGATCAACATAGAACATAAAGCAAAATTGCCACACATAAGAAATCCCTGGGGATAAAGTGGCATACTGCAAAACTAAAGAGAAACGAAAGGAGAACGTATAGCCGGCTTGCAGCATTTATGTACAGTATTGGAAGAAAAGGTGTGTATGGGTGGATGAGGGGTGTACATGAGCATGCAGACACCTGCTTCATTCTGTAGTGATGGCTCCCAGCGGGACGCAGGCTCAGCTGCTGATCACTAGGCCCTCCCTGCAGCACTGGTGGCCAACACGCGCACATCTTCCAACAAATGTGAGCCCCCTCCCCATGCCTCTTTGTAGCGAGTGTCTGTGTGTTTCCCGTGGCTGACACACCACATGTGCTCACATCAACCATAAACATGACACGATGCACTCGCACAAGCTGCACAGCCCGAGCTCGTGTGATGCTGAATGTGAACTCAAATGTGAAGCGGGGTGGTCATAAATCGCTCTACTGTAGTGGGAGATACGCTATAGGCGTGATATGGTTCAGTAGCGTATCTTCTTTTTTTTTTTTTTTTACCCCTCTACAAACCCTGTAGCTGAAAGGTTTTTGCTGGACAGAGAGCACTGCATCAAATAATTTGTGACTGAAAGCAGTAAAAAAAGACCATCTTGTATTTATTCCCTCCAACTTTTCAACTTTTAAATTTTCAGCCGATCACCTAATCGCTCTCATCTCACAAAAGCCACGTTTGTTATTTTATGTGCCAGCACTGTGTTAATCAAGCGCCATTGTGCTCATGGCCACGATTATCATTTCTGATCCCGCAATTTGCACATATCTCCATTTCTGTGTTTCTCCGTCTCTGAGCGTCTCTTTCTTTTCAGTGTCGCTGTTCACTGTGCTTGCACCTGTTTGTGCCTCGGTGACAGCAGGGTTGTAGAGCATAAATGAACTAATTTCCTGGATACAGACAACACAGTAATCAAGGAAAGGGGAAATGCACTGAGAAGCACAGATGGAAGGAGCTAATTATTGTTATGAAATAGAGATGACCTCTAACTATCTCCTGGCTGCTGAGATTCTGTGGTGACAAATGTTTGCCGGAGTCTGTGCCACCAACCGCCATTTTTACCTCCCCTTTTTTGGATGGGGTTGTTGTGGGGTTTGTGCAAGCCTTCGTTTTGAATGTTGAAACAAAAGATTGTAGTTGTCAAACAAAGCCTAGTGTCACATGGAGAACGACAGCTGCCTGCAGTGGGTAATCAGTGGAGCTTTCCTTAAATTAACAGCATTCAGCTCTGAAGCATGGAGCACACCATGTTCATAGATGTGAGGTTATGAAAATTGGGTGTCAGTGACAGCAGACCGTTTCGCAATTAGACTTTTTATCATTAATTTCCCATAAACAAATTTAACTTCTTCTTTTAAAATAGTCATAGTAATCTCCCTAAAGCTACAAACTGAACCTGCAAATGCTCATTGTGAATGCTGGAATATTTGTCATTAATCATGCATATCTCCGTGTGCTACCTGTTAATCGCTTTTGAAATTAATTTCTTTGAATGCTCCTTTAAATGCACTGCCCTACAGCTGTGAACACAGGATGCCCACACACTTAATAAGCAGCTTGTTGCACAAACACACACGCACTGCCGTACAAATCTCTGAAGAAAATGACATTTTGGTGTTTGTTCAGAATACCTATGGATCAAATGTAAGTCTCAATAAATTAACAGACATCAAAAGTATTTCCTTGACCGAAAATGTGCTTATTTATTGATGCGCCGCAATATTTAAATGGTACTAAGCAATATTGCACCATCTTAAAAATACAATGAAATCCTGCTTTTCAGACTCTGCACACCAAAGCAGCCAGAATCTTCCAGCACATTTATCTAATGTATGCAAATGATCTTGCTATGCTTAATGAAGGCACCATTAATCACTTTAACGATGCTCTTTTTTAACCAGAGTAATCATCCAGACATACACACACACACACACCCACGCAAACACGCACACATTTTTAAACAAATACACAAACAAATTGGCTTACACAAATGCTCACACAAAAACGTAAAATAAATCCCCAAAATAACCCATTAACAAGCCTTTTTTTTGCCAAAAATCTAACTCTGCAGTTACTAATAACAATGGGTTGAAATAATGTTATCCTACTTTCGTCTAATCTGTTTATGATGCTCCACCCTGCTTAGTCAGTCACCTGAAAATATTATCTGAAAGGTTTCTGACAAGATTAATCAAAAAAGTATTATCTCAAATGCATTTATGCCATAAATTCAGCTAATTTGTTTCGAATAATTTATGATCCAGCACCTTTATGAAAACAGCTGATAACTGTGGGTCTAAGTAGGCAGTCGAAAGCACAAGGCTTCCGACAAAATGCCCTGCACCGATGTGCTCAAATTTAAAGAATTTTAAAGCAAATGTACGGTTTCACTGCCAATATTTCACCGCGTACCCTCACCCATTGCATTTGCATAGACTTGACGGGAACCCCTAGGTACAGTCAGCAGCAGCAGCATGACGGTGGGTTATGAAGGCTTCCGGGAGGCTCCAGGGTGTGGATCTGAGCCAGTTTGAAGGAGAGCCCGAACCAATGAAGAGCTTGCAGCAGATTAGACACCCACAGCTTCGTGTCGCTTTTTATGCGGCCAGTCAGGGATTTTCTTACAACGCTTTTTTTTTTTTAATGCCTGAACGTTGAAGATTTTCCCAAGCCGCTTTTCCCTCAAGTAATTTTTTTTTTACTATGTAAATTGCAGAGTAATGTTGACTCTGGTAGCAGAAAATGTTCCTGTTTTTTTTCTCCTGCTTGGTGGGAATTTAACTGACATGAGAGTTGCAATTAAACGTAATTGGAAATCCGTCATCTTGCTGATGTTTAAAGGTTATTCTGTTATTTTATGTTTTACTTGAAGTTTTTGGAAGCAGATGCATGTAGAAAGATCTGTAACATTTTAACAAGGACAGAAAATAAATGTTTAACATATTAACCCACTCATTCACACATGCATGCTCACGCAAACACCTCAAATTCCCCTGATAACAAGCTGACTGGCAGAGGCTAAAGACGGAGTAGGCGGCCGTAATTGAACAAACATAACAATGTAAATATTTGCTAATACAATCCACTGGGGATACGGGCAGAATCCCACAATTGATTTGCTCTCTTTCTACCTTTTGTTTTTTGCTGTTTTCTTCAATACACACAACCCAACAGTTTTTTTTTTTAATCTAAACTCCTATCTCCCTGTTTCTTTTGTGGTAAATATGCTTCCCTGTGTTCATTAAATATATTTAGATACATTGTTCTGTCTACTATCCTCTTACCAGGGGTGACCTGTAGCCCATCTGGGCGGGCGATGACAGGGGATCCCTGGAAAATAGCGGCGAGTGCGTCTCGGGGACGGAGCCCACGCCACTGGCTGCCAGTCCCGAGAGCTGCCCGTACCTCGCCATCATCTTGAGATGCTGCTCACAGAACACACACGCTCATACACGGATACGGGAGGAGAGGGGAGGACAGGCACAGAGATAACAAAAGGGAGGAAAGAGAGGGAAGAGGGGTGTGAGAGACGGGAAGGAGAGCAGATAACAGCAGGTATGGGAAGGATGGTGGGAATGCTGGAGGGGGGAAAAAAACTGAAACTTGGAAGAAAAAGAGGGAGGTAGACGGGGATTTACAGAAGACTTTGCTCTCGCACAGAAGCATGTGTGTGAATGTGCACACTTACACTTGCACACACAGTTTCAGCCCAAGGTGCGCAATTTCACAAGCAAGCCTATGTTAGATGGGCTCGATGGCTACCTTGGTTTTGATGTAAAGTCTAAGCACTGGCTCTCTGTTTATGATTACAAAGCAGAATGAGTGAGACCCCCCATACCAACCAGCATACTGCTATCAAACACCCCCCTCTATCTTTTGGGTGCAAAGACACACACACACAACACACATGACAGAATGGTTGGCAGCAGACGTACACAGGTGAATGTGGACAATTGTAACGACAAATAAGGGAAAGAATCCAGAAATCTTTACCTCGTTGCTCAACAAAGCAGCGTTGAGTGTTCGGCTTATTTCAAACATGTTCAGATTCGATGAGGTTTTTGTTCTGTCCTTTAATTTTCTTTTTCTTTTGGATTCACTTGAGTTTCTCTGCTCCCTCCTGATTTCTTCTTCAGAATCGGGAGTCAGTCTCTCTGTCCCGGGAACACAGAAAAATAAAGAAAAAAATCAAATCAATTGAAAAAAGAAGAGGATATAAAAAAAAATCCTCTTTAATTTTTGATGTGGGAGCTGTAATTTTTCAGTCCTGTTTTTGGGTTAGTTTTTTGTTGTTTTGTTTTTTTCTTTCGCTCCCTTGTCTGCTGATGCACTTCTGGCTGGGCTGTGGCTGTTAGTTGGAGGCGTTTGAGCCCAGGGTCTCCGGCGCGCACGCACAAACACGCGTCTGAGGAGTCAATACGCTGTCTTTTAAATTCTCCCCAGAGTCAGCACATTAAAGGCAGGCAGTCGGTAGGTCTGTGGGTCGGGCTGGCTGGCTCCCTTATCTGTCCCCCGCACACTGGCTCATACAATACGCTCCGATCCTCACACTGCTCGCTAGCAGATTAGCCTGTCCCAAAACATAGCACTTAGTTTAAACTCCCCTCCCTTTTTGCTCTCTCTCGCTCTCTCTGTCTCGCTCCTTCTGGCTCCCTCCCTCTCTAACTCCATCGCTCTCCTCCGCATCACTCTCTCTTCCCCCAGTTGCTCATGCGTTCAGGCAGCTACAGTTCACTGTGTGGCCACAAGGTGGGAAGACTGTTCTAGCAGCTCCGCCGCCACATCCTGTCCTCTCTGGGCATCTCCCGTCATTTAGATTTTCCTCTTTTCCTCCTTCTTTTGAAGCGTCAGTTCCTAAGACACGCAGGAACACCGCACGGACGCGCTCTAAAGCTTACCTAACAAGTCATAGGGTTTGCAGAGCAATGTTGTCAGTAATTGGTAAAATCATATTTCTTAAGTGGAAGTAAAGTAATCACCTGCAACCACGTCACAAGGAACTCCAGTAGAGTTCAGTTTTAGGATACCTCTGAGAGAAAATCAGGCTGGGCTGAGCGTGAAGGTCAGGTGGTTGTCCTTTCTCCTCAGCAGGGTGTGGCGGGGGATGACGAAGCAGCCAGTCACAGCCATGGCAGGAGATCCCAGCTCCTCGACAAACAAGCATAGAAAAACATGAGTCACTCTTTCATTAAGTTAACACCTTTGATATTTTTAGAGCTCTGATTTCATCTGCATATCTGCAGACTCCCATGGTATGATAAATCTGGGTAAAAATGTCATGGTTGTAATGTATCATAATGTTTATGCTGCAATGTATGACATGAATTAACAGAAAAGAAACAATTACTCCTTAAACTTAAACAAAATACAAATAGTGTGTAAATTTGCACATGCTCTATTAAAACATAACCTCTTTTCAGACTGATTTAGGATCACCAAAACTATTTGCTAAGTGTCATAATAATGACAGAGGGAATGGCAATTTGTTTTTAGAAAACTGTCAGATTCATAAATTTCCTTAGTATTTGGTAAAACTGAAATATTGTGGATCTTTTAACAATGGTTTGCTGCAATTTCACCCAGTTTCTTTTGAACAGAGCTTATGTAACAGAGACGGATCAGTTGCCTTTGCCTAGACAATTTCAATGGGGCTGGAATCAGAGCTTTGTGATGGCCACTCCAAAACACTGAGGTTATTGTTGTTTTGTAACTAATGTGAAGACATGCTTAGGGTCACTGTCCATTTTGAAAACTGATTTGGGTGATGTCTTGAGGAGTTGCTTTAATATTTGCACATACAGTAGTTTTCAAAGACAACCAAACAGCATGATGTCACAGCCCCCATACTTCACAGCTGGGATGATGTTTAAGGATTGTAAGCGTCCCCCCGCCCCTTTTCCTTCAAATATAACAATGCTCATTATGGCCAAACACTTCAATTTCAGTTTCATCAGACCACAGGACATGTCTCCAAAAATGAAGTGTCTCACACATTAGCAGCATCAGACATGTGTCAAAAAATAAGAACCTATTATTTTCAATCCACACTTGCTGGGTATGGTCATTGCTGGGTGTTGTGCTCCAAGGCACAACACCCAGCAATCCTTTAGAAACCTGTTATATTAGGAAGCATCAATACTACTGATAAAGCTATACACAGCTGGAGTCTAATACTCTGTTCTTTCTTGGCACAGTGTGTCACGACACATGTAACTTATGCCAAGTTTGCCGAATGATGCATATCATTGGATGAGAAAAATGGAAGCGCTCCTAATGTGTGCCCCCCTTTAGAATATTTGTTCCTGAGTGCATTTCCAAATTATAATTCATCTTGTTATGTTGCTACTGGAGTTATGGCTTCTTCATCACTGAGTGGCCTTTCAGCCTATCTTAGTAAGGGGTTGTTTCACTGTGAATAATGACAGTCTCTTACTACCTTCTGGCATTTTCCTCACATTGTCTTTAGCTTTTGTTCTGGCTGTGATTTGCATTTTCTACCAAAACACATTCATCTCTGGGATCCAGAACCGGTCTCCCTCCTGAAACGCAAAAAAGCTTTTGTAATTATGCATACATTGTATGAACAGATGAACCTGGCATCTTCAGGAAAATTAGATAAAACCGACTTTTGAAGGTCCTTAATTCTTTCTCCTTTAGGTTTTACTAATTATTGTCTACATTTGTCCTGACCAGAATTATTTCCAGCTGTATTTGTATTTATTTTAAACAAAGAAAAACAGTAGTACCTTATTTCAGCCAGCTGACCTTCAGGTGGGGTTTTACGCTCATATGAAACAGGATTGGTTTACTTTGATGCTAGAAGCCAACATATATCTAATCTGCTGCAGGAGAAAGTAAGTATAAATGTTCTCGAAATCAACCAACACTGACTAAGGATTATATTCTATAAATGTTAATAGGATCATTTTCACTAATCAAACCTTTGACCTGTCTTATTCCTAACTTCATCTACATGGCAGAGGACTGGTTCCCAGTTCTTTAAATGTGCTTTTCGCTGTCTTGAATTAGAGTCAGGGAAGTGGCCAGTTAATAGCAGCCTATTGACACTGGACCATCTGTTTAGGTGGCTGCTGTCCAGCACATGTGATGGAGGAGGGGGTTGAGCAGAGGGATGGAGAGACAGAGAACATGATGGACAAAAAAAGTGAAAGGGATGAAAGGATTACGGAATTACAAACTGAACTGTTAAATTGCTGGTTTAACCAACATTTAAGTCAACAGAGAAGGTGAAAAATATCACAAAACTCGCACCATATAAAAGTGTTTACACGTTTTAAATTAGCACGTAGTCCTGTTTTTGCAGCATTTTCATCTGCTGCAGAATATGTGAAAACATAATCAACATCATTGCTGTGTTGTGGCACTGTTGTACTGATTCGGCTCCAATTCAGTGTTTTTTTTTTCTTTCTTTTCTTTTTCACTTAGAAAAGAACTGCTTTAGCCACATCTCTGTCTCGTAAAGCTCATGGTCTCTGGGGACAGCTGGTCCGGCACAGCCCTGGGGGGAGCTGTCAGTTGAATCATCCAAAGTGAGGGCTGATTCCTCAGTCAGCTGCCTCTCAAGCCTTCCTCTCTGACCCAGCCTCACTCCCCTGAGCTCCCTGATTGCTGTCACCATAGTGATTCTCTGTGTACCGCCGCCTGGTCTCTGCACCCCAACTGATCCTGCCACAACCCCCCATCCCTCACACTCTCGCCCAGTCTCTCACAACAGCCTGTCTCCAACTCTGTGCCCCTTGTCCTCACTTGTTTTGATTTTTGCATGACTTGTTCCTTCATTGGTGATGGACTTTAAGTGTGAAAAGTGCCCAGCATGGCAGGGTAAAAGGGTTTCCCTGTACTTGGTGGAATATAAATGCTAAGACACAGATTTGCTTCCTTTAAACACACAAACACACTAGGCCTGGGGACAGAGTCGTAAACAGGACATTCTTTCTGATTTCGCCTTTTGACGATTATAAAGAATGATCTATTTGATCATTTTACAATTTAGGAGAAAGAAATTTCGCTCTGAAAGAAATGTTTGCTGAGCCAAAGCTATGCTTTCCCAGAAGGCTTTATTTAAATGGATTCTTCACAGGATTGTGATAATGTTGAGCACCCTCCAGTCACTCGCAACCTGAGATTAAAAGTGCCAATATTTTTTTTTATTGACGTTAGTAGAGATCTTATTTTAACCACAAGATGTGAAACAATGTTCCAAGTAATCAGTGGTTTAAAAAGCTTTTATGAATGGGTGTAAATCTTCTCTCCTGAGACACATTTAAAATGTGAAAAACCATGTTGTTGAATTTACTTTTTATACTTCTATAAAAAGTTTAGATTCTGTTTTTATGTAAATCCCATGACAAGAAGTAACCACTACAGCATTATGTAAGCTCTTTATGTTATTACGTGTATGCAGGCTGATTTGACCGATTCAAAAATTTATATGCTCATTTTTATGCAAGTTTTAGCTCATTTAGCAGGTGATAATGGTTTATACATTCAGAAGAGGCTAGGAATAAGAGAAGAGAAAAAAACAGTATAAAGTTTCCTCTTTTTGTTTCTTTGTTGTACTTTTCCTATCCCCATTATCCAAATCTTGTTTTCTCCAAGTGCTGTGTGCCACTCTCTGACTGGGGTTACAATTACCCATCATGAGGTAGCAAAGGGAAAACGATGGCTGCAAATAATCTGGCCTGTACATGGACTTCTGCAGACACCCCTCGCAGACCTTAGTTGACTGGCACATATCGCAAACATTTCAACACATTGGTTTTGAGGTTAGTAGAGCAAAGTAGGATGTATGAATTAGACCTAAAATTTGGTTCCGGTGAGGACCATCTAATTTCCCTGATTTTCAATGGATTTGAAAATTAGATAGTACTGTTCAAAGTATTATACAATGATGTAAATCTTTAACAGAGAAGTGAAACTTTAAGCAAATAACAGTGATGCACCAATCAATCAGCCAGAGATAAAAATCAACCAATTTCCCACGATTGGGTTTGATGGAAGAGAAGGATTAATGCCCAGAGGAGCCCCAGGGCATTAATCAAAACTCAAGGGCTTCTAGGCACTAATACTCGAGTACTCGGTATAACATTCCATGTTTTATGAGCTCATATAAAATCCTCCCAAAAATAATAAATGTCATATCTATCAAAGAGAAAATAACAAACTCATCTGTTCAAGTCGAGAATCAATAAACTACAACTAGGAAATCACTGGAATTATTAATTTATTATGCTATTTGACCTCTGATTCCAGGTACGCTAACAATACATTTGAAATTCTTTTATATATTGTGGCTCCATCTTTGTTAAACCAATACTAACATCTAGCAATATGATGTGCATTTTGAAAGCGTAATGTTCCGTGTAAATAAATTTCGAACTTTGTGAAATAACAATAGATTTTCATTTAAAGGAAAAATATCAATTATAATCTGCAGAAATGAAATTATGATACTAAGAGAACCAAACAAATATATTACAAAGGTTGAAACTCGGCACACAAATAGCTTTGATTACAGTTCAGAAACAAAAGAACTTGTAGTGTATCTAATTCATTCTTCTCATGCTCCATAATTCAATTTCAATCTCTCTTGAAAATGAATGATTGTACCACCACATAGCTCTTTAATAGGCACAGCGTTAAAGGAATGACATACCACTGAGGACAGCTATTCAATTTTCAATTTTAACAAAATATTACACAGCTGCTCTGTATTCTCTTTCTGTCATCTGAGAAATAATCATACAGATCCATCTACTCTGTGGCCCGTTGATGCTTGCCGTCATATATAGATCACACGCGCTAAGAAAAACCATTGCTCTCTCTCGGCTCTTATTCATTTGCTCCTGTTACACTCTGCTTACAAGCTGAAAATTAGCAGCAACCTGCATGGCTCTTGCTCCAGGAGCTGCGCGCTGGCTCATCTGATGTTCTTAATCAGGTGCAGCCTTTGTAATAGGAAAGGAATAGGGCCAGGCTTGATTGGCCCTGATGACATCTCTGCTCCAATTGTCTAGAAAATCTTCAGCTTTAATCAATCTACTGGATAATTCCCAATCTCTGACTGCTGCTTGCAATTATTGGCTTATTTTTCTCTGAAAATATAATTAAAATGGGTTTTATTTCAGGTATGGCAGTGATAAAACTGAATTATGGCCAGTATACAGATTGCCCTGCAGTGTCAATGGAAGCCTTGGCTTGTAATATTGCTATGTGCAGAATACTAATGTTGCCAGTTTCCGACACAGTGCTGAACATTGACATTACACACTGATTCTTCAGTTTACTTTTGGAAAATAAATCAGAGCTTTATCGCGAAATTATGTCACTTCAAGTTACTATAATAATTTCATAATAATGTCACTTTGAAT
Source organism: Xiphophorus hellerii (assembly GCF_003331165.1). NCBI lineage: Eukaryota > Metazoa > Chordata > Actinopteri > Cyprinodontiformes > Poeciliidae > Xiphophorus > Xiphophorus hellerii. Next base: position 15,235,974 of record NC_045680.1, read on the forward strand.
TACACTTATGTTTCAGGTAAACATGCAGCCATACATATTAAACACAACCGAACCGTCTTTTGTTATGTTAAATCAATTGTGCATTTTTTGTGAGGGCACAAAATGATCTACTGAAGGGAATATACCTGCACAGAGCTGCTTGCAGTACAGACCGACCTCTCCCCTCTTCCTCATTCTCCGTTGCCGTAGCAACGCACTAAAAGCGTCGGCTGTGCGGATGGAGAGGAAGATGGAGGAAAACACTGACAGAGACGTCGAGTCTGGTGTGTAAATACGAGCTTTACATTGCTTTATCCTCACCTCTACACAGCAGAAAGAGATGCCACGCCACCCTGCTGCCTGGCGAATAGCAAGCGGGTCTTTGTATCCCTCGGAGAGTCTTTAAACGTGCGCTGTGGCTCGGTATGCTAATCTCCAAGCTAGCAGGTGAAAAGATGTAAACATGGAATTGTAATTCTAGCAGTTTTGAGCTAACTTGGCCATCAGCCATTTATTGCATTGTAGAGTATTCAAACCGTTTAGTTACTTCACGAAAAAACAGTATCACAGGTGCAATGAGCATGGGTGCTAACTAGCTGGATTACAATGCAGCTAATAATAGCAAACGGTTGCTTTTATGCTTCTAAGTTAAAAGCCACAATAAACGATTTTTTCTGTAAAATAATATGTAGACTTCAAACAACTGGCCACAGTTTGTGCTGTCACTGCAACTTACATGGTATTTGCATGTCTTTCACCGGCTGAATAGTATCTTTAGGTAGACTATATCGGTGCACACGTGTGTGTATTTTGATCCCTCTCATTTTGACACAGGAGTTAGCAGAAAGGCGTCCTTGGAGAAATCCACAAATCTCGCAACAAGACAAACTGTCTTTCCTTATCTGAGATAGCTCTAATTCAAGGAGATTCTGTAGCACCCCTTTAGCACATTATACATTATTTTTTAATTGGGAGTGGCCATAAAATTGTATTCCAGTAAAAACACTACTACAACATACAGTATTTATACTCAAGAATAGCAAATAGTAACCATCAAGGACATTAGTCAAGCAAGAGTAAAAAAGTATTTTGTGAAAGGTTACAAAAGAACTGAGAAACGGATCATAACATCTAATAAATATTTTAAAATGCTGTCATTGGATAGACAAAAATATAAAGTTTAGTGTAAATTTTTTAATTTCAAAGACTTAAAAAAAATTATAATGACAAAGCAACAAATTCAGGCAGACCAAACACTTTTCCAAAGAAAAAGATAAAACTAATACAATTCTACTCACCTCTGATCATATGTGACTATGTGTTGCTTAAGTACTCATATAGGAACTGGGAAGTATGCATTGACATTATTAGTGGGAATTAATTAATATGGGCATTTTTTCATCATAAATAAACAAAGTGATGCAGTACTTTTTCTACACAGATTCTTTTACTGCATGTTTTATCATTCAAGAGCTGTATTAAATGATATAAAAGATAAAATCATGTATGAATAGTAAATTTTTATATAAAATAAATCAACCCTGCTGAGTTTGATAGAAAACCTTAAAGCAAAGTTAGACTTATGTAAATTCAGCATGTTTTGCTTGTTCTGCAGGAAATGAAGCTGGAGGGGAAGATGCCTTAGTAGGGAATGTCAACAAGCTGACAGTAAGCCCACCTGGATACACAGGACCTCTACGGAAAGGACATCTGATTTTTGATGCTTGCTTTGAGAGTGGTGAGTAGCAACACCGAAAAACAATATCTGAGAATGTTTAACAAATCTTTCCCCTCCACCAATTGCGATGGATCATTGACTTTGGAGAATGCTGTACTACATTAAGGCAATTTGTGTGTAACAAAATAAATAGTGCCAGATAATTACATACACTCTATAAAATGACAGCTTTTTTCATCTTCTGATATTAAATCAGACTACATTTCCTGTTTTAGGTAAATTAAGATTGGTAAAATTATTTCTGTTTGCTAAGAGCCAGTAAAATGAAAGAAATAAGTTTTACACATTTCTATATTTCATAGAAAAATCCAAACAAATCAACGAAGTGTCAGGAAAAGAAATGTGGTCCTTCACAAGTCTGTTTTTTTTCTTTGAAAAGATTAGTCAGATTCATAAAATTAGTATAAGCATAAATATAAACCCCCTTCATGAAATACACTTCAAAAATACAAAATCTTACCAAGCATTTTTGTCTGATTTCTAGTACAAGTCTCTTAGTACACTTGAAATAAGACAAAACTATCTGACAGATAACTTTTCAGCAAAACATAAAAGCTTGTTTTAAGTCAATAATTCTGTAATATTGATCTTAAATTATTCCTATGACATATTGTTTCACTTATAACAGCTTTCTTTCCCATTTAATTAGGGAAAAAAAATCTCCCAGAGGAACTAGAACTTTTTCATGTATGAAATAATTCTAAAAGAATCCTACAGTGTGGTTTAAGGATAACAAAGTCAATGTTTTGAAGTCCCACCACAAAGCTCTGATCTCAATTTCAAGAGAAATTCGTAGTCAGAAATGAACATTTGGTTTCAAACAAGGAGGGTTTCCAATATGATTCAGTTACATCAGTTCTGTCTGGACGCATGGGCAAAAGTTCCAGCAAACTATTGTGAAAAGTTACCTAAAATGTTTGCCCCAAGTCAGAGTCTAAAGGGAAGTTCATCAAATAGCACTTGCAACCTTTAGACTATAAAAAAGCAAAAAATTTTTTACTGTGATTCACATTGATAATGACACCAACTGACCTTGGTGTCATTATCAATGAAAACATGGCCAAAATAGTTAGTATTCTGAAAACACAATCAGATTTCCTTTGTTGTCACTTTCGGTGCATGTTGTCTGCATAATGCATAAAACTAATCAAGCAAAGGCATCAAAGGGATAAGAAAATGCAGAAGCTAGCAATCAGTTTTGCACAGAGAAGAACCTTGCGAAGGTCAGTGGAAATAGATAGCACCACTGCATAAACATCTAAGTATGTTACTTTGAGTATCAGTGTGATTATTGCCCTTTTTATAAATTTGCCTTTTCCTCTGATGACATGGCCAGAGCAGCAGGGACATTGATTAATAGGTGCATAGCTCCTACACAGAGATCAGCTAACATGTGAGTATGCCTCGCTCTGGTTGTATCTCCTGAATGATTTATGGTATTGATATTAATCTCTTTCCAATAAATGCATTACCAAAGTCATAACGGGGTGTAAATTGATATTTTTGAGCAAATGTCAAATTAATATTCTGTGACTGTTTCATTTAATCATCACTGGTTTTATCCACATTACTTCTGTGATGCTGTGTGCTTTTCTGTTTCTATTTACCCACTTTTGTCTCACCCTGTAACTAAGAAGTCTGGACAATGGACTTGAATAATCTCCCTGTGTGTTTAGAAGGCTTTTGCTGCTTAATACAGTACTGGGTCTGTCCTCTAAGCAGCCATAAAACATTTCCTTATTAAATAAAATTGTGTTCCATATTTACATGTGGTTGAATACAAATGTTAAAAGTTCAAACATAAAGCCCCTGAAAAACTTTTGTAGCCTTGTCAGTGGGAACGGTAGATGATAAAGTGTGAAGAAAAAATATTCATTGTGTCATTGTGATGATGTTACAGTTGTTTCATAGGTCAAGTATATTAATCAATACAAGGTAGTGCAGATTCTGGATGCTGTCATGTCATATCTTAGCAAGTTTGGTACCGGACCTCTTTAGGTACGAAAGAGTACCAACACCATTGGGATATCTTGAACTGACCATGCATCAAATAGTATACTTACCTGCAAGGGGGATGTTGCATATTTGTTTTGTTAACTGATGATTTTTGAATTTGGTATTTTCTACATGCTCTCTTTATGGTTTTCTGTAAGAAAATTGGTTTCATGGATTAAAAGAATAATATCCATAAAAATAATCTCAGCTGATGTATTGGTTTTACCAGGGGTTGCAATCCCCTATGTCAAATTTATCAAAGCCAAAAAAGTAATGAAATTAATAAATTTTAAAATCAGAGAATACAAATGGATTAAATTCTGTGAAATCTGAGCTTTTTTATAGCCAGTTTGTTTCCATAATTGATAAAAAAAAACTGAAATGGACCAAAAAATAAGCTCATAAAGCATAATTTGAAAAAAATGGATAGAAAATAGTCTGTTTCATGACCATTTGTAGGTAAGAAAGGGGCATTCAAAATGGCAAAGGGAGAATTGAAGAACATACACCAAAATGGTGAAATGCCCACCTAAAATTACAGGAAACCTTGTAGAAATGAGATGTGATTTGTCACATGTTCTGTCTGATACCTGAGATACTTCTGACAATCATGATATTAAAGTTAATTGTGTAAGTTTGAGAGAATTTTATACATTTTTCAATCAAATGCCACCTTTTCTGCACACCCACACCTTTTCTCTAATACTGAGATCAGGGCATTGTGATGGCTACTCCAGAGCTTGTAGGCTTGTCTTTTTTGGTTATCTTATCTATTAGCTAATGTGTAACTAATTTAGTGATATGCTTAGGTTCATTTTCCATTTAGATGACCTATTTCTGTACAAGCTTTAACTTCCTGAGTGATGTCTCGACTCAAGCTACTTGCTTCAGATGTTCTTTCCTCTTGATGCCATCTACTTTCAGAGCACAAACTGGTCTGCATCAGCCACACAGCATGATGCTTCCACCTTGGTACTTTGTTGTTGGGATGATGTTGCTAAGCTTGCAAACATGCTCCTTTTTCCTCCAAATGTTCCAATGTGGTTATTATTTCCACCCATTATTTATACCCACTGTGCAGACCATTGTTATTGTCAAACATTTTAATTTTAGGCTCATCAGGGCACAGGACATATCTCCAAAAATTAAGGTATTTCTTCTTAAGATCATTTGGAAACCATGACTAAATAAGCTTTCTTCTTTCATTCTTTCACTTAGCAAATTGAAATATTTTTTATAATTCTAACTGACCCTTAAAACAGGACAGTTTCAGTCTGATTTACTGTCAGAGAGTAAAAGAAAAATGTACATGTCACATTATTAAAATGTCATGCTAAGATAACATGAGGTTTAATTCCTCCCTCTTGTTGCTATCACCGTCCTCTGCACTCTTACAATGCGTAGGTTTTATTTTGTTGTGTTAGCATAAAAAGAATAAATATATATTTATTCAAGTGGAAACTGGTCATATACATTCTTCGCCTAATGTGTAAAACCTCATTTAAATTTAGATTGTGCTCATCTCCCTTTTTTCAAGCTATGTGCTAAAGAAGTCAGAGATGGTCACCAGACCGCCATACAGCAAATGCATAATGACTTTGTTAGTTTTGGGTACTGAAACCTTTAAAGATCTGTTTTTAAACTGACATTTTACGACAACTAATAAAGTTGTGTTGCTTTTCTTTATATATAGTAATGGAATTATATATATTCAAATGGAATTTGCTGAACGAATGAGGAAATGATTTCTCCCTATAGGACAATAGAAATGAGAAGATTTCCCTAATCGTTAAACATTAAGTTCCAGCCTGTTGTTTCTTTTAGTGGCGTAGATATTCATGAAGCTGCTAATTATTTTGCATAATTATTATTTTTTGTCTTGAAAATTGAAATTACATTCTTATCTTATCTTTTCACATTTGTTTCATTGCACACTCGCACTTAGCCAAGGCTTAAAAGCAGATGTTGGTGGTGAGGAAAATTGAATCAAAGTCTTGACAGGAAGCAGACAGTGGTGGCTTTGTTTTGCTTCACCTCTGGACTATTCTTCAAATGTAATTAAGCCCTCATTGATTTGTCATACTACTCTCTGTCAATAATGACTTACAATATGAAAAAAAGTCCTCAGGAGTGGCAAGTGTTTAATGGGATCCATTGATAAGCTCAGCTCATAGATTCATCCCTTCTTACATTAAATTCATGAAGACCTTAAACTTAACCAAAAATTTGGTAATTTTTTTTTTATATAAAACTTACACAAATATTTGGGTAAGTTTGAAGTTATGGGAAACAGAAATACCCTTTTCTATTTTTTCAGCACTTATGGTTTAGAATGAATCAAATCTCTCAAAGTTTTAATTCATGATGGAAACATGTCCTGAGTTTGATCAAATCAGTCAGTGTTGTTACCACCACTTACGCCATTTTGAGTTGTCTAACTTATTAAGTTTAGTATTTGTGTTTGGTCACTCATTTAATTCTTTTATCCAGTTCAGTTTTCTTTTTATGTTGTCAGTTTTAAACAAGCACTTTTGAGAGAAAAAGGCAATTCAGTACAATCCTACAAGCATATTTCAAGGCATTCTGAATTTATCCTAGTTATCAAACATAACAGTCAAGTTCAGTTTATTATTCAAATTGGTTAAAAAGTTTCTGTTCAAGCAAACCCAGCAGATTGCATTGAGTCACTGACTTGCATCATTCAAGTCAAAACTCCCTGGTCAAACCACAGAACTACTGTGACAGATTGTGTGCTTTCGTCAAGGTGAGAATCAGCCTACTTTTATAAACTAGGACAGGTGTCAGAAACAGTCCCCATTACTGAAGTCAAGCTACTTTTTTTCATGTACATTCACAGGATATTTTTCATTGTCTGCTTGTTTGTATTCATTCCAACACCTTTGTTTTTTCTCTGTGAACTCTATTTGATATACGTGGCCTTATCTTTTTTTTTTTTTGCTTGCTTCATTCTCTGAAAAAACAACAACAAATAATACAGTTATAACTTCACAGAGGAAAAACTCATGAAACATAGAACTTATGCATGTCAGATAGAAAATAATTTTGGTAGTACAGATGAAAAGAAAACTTGGATTATTAGTGGGATGGTTGGTATTTGGTGTATGAGAAACAGCCGGGGTTTGTCAGAAGATATTTCTGTACTCCAGCGTATGCTATGAATCAAGATAGTCAAGTTTCTATTGATTAAATAAGAGAGAAAGAGGTTTTTACAATGAAGCTTGATACTCACAATGACTGACTTGAAGAGTCTGAAACATGCTGCAAGTATGCAGGTCTCTGCAGCACCTCATTTCTCTTTTTCTTATGAAACAATTCTGATGGAAAAGCACCCTGAAATTGAAGTGGCATAGTTTTTATTAGCATATTTTTCTGTTTTGTAAATCAGCAAAAGTGAAATCAAGAATTTTTCTTTTGCCCTCTTTCTACATAAAAAAATCTACTTTGTATTTTGCAATGCAAAGTCATACAATCCATGGATGTTTTTTGTTTTGTATTGCTCACCAGTCTCAGAATGACTCGTCTTTATGGGCCTTTCAAAGGAGGTGCTACTTGTCTGAATCACTCCTGATGTCTGATGTATTGAGAGACTCTTCCAGTCTCTCTCTCTCTCTCTCTCTCTCTCTCGCTCTCTCTGTTACATGTCCTTGGCAGCAGAGAAGTTTCACCGCTCAAATCACTAAATGGCCTCTCTAGTTTTCCCTTTTAGCAGTTTTCTCTTCTCTCTCATTCTTTTCAGTCAGGAACAAAGTATGGAGATAAATTGGAGCTGTCTTGGGACTGCTGGAAAGACCATTGCTTCTGATTTATGCTATTTACGGGCCATTTGTAACCATAAGAGATTACTCTTTATTATTATTGTGTTTTTTTTTGTTTTCTTTTTACTCCTCTCATATCCCATCTTTGACTTTCTCCGGACAGTATTGTTATTTTTTATTACTCTATCCATGTCCTCTCATGTACTGTCTTATATTGAATCAACCCTTACAGTAAGCTTTCGTCAGAGTTCTGGAAAGTGAAAAAAATTGCTCATGTCATGTGTATTTAAAACATTTATTATTACTATTTTTGAATAACTGTAGAAGAGATGACTAAGCTATATTGTGTTGTGGAGACAATCCTAATGCATCTAACTGCATGCTGGTTAAACATGTGTTCTATAGGTTTTTAGCTATAGCACAGTGACCATGCCCCCTTTGGGGTAAAAGTTGAACCAATGAGTCAATTGCGAATCAGTGTGTTATTTTTGTGCAATAGAAGCATAAAATTAACAAACAAATGTAATTTCTGTCCAAGTACCTTGAGTTTTGTTTAATCACTGACTGAACACATTGACTCAGTTTTAGTGGCTGGGGATGCTGCGAGCAGAAACCAGAACAACTACGTTAAGGACTACAGGACTACCTTTGCACATGGTGTGTGTGCTCTACCAACTGAGCGAGCCAATGCTGAGGGAAAATATGCTTAAAGACTTTAAGGGGAAAACTTATTTTCACTCCAACCTGTCTTCCACTGTGATTCTTTATTGAATTGAATTGAATTCAAAAATTCTTTATTAATCCCAGAGGGAACTTAAATTGTTTGAAAGTCTTTCTATCTAACTTTGCTAAATCAATCACTACAATATAATTGTTTGCTTTGTGTGGCATGATGTCCAAACACCTTGAGCTTCGTTTGCTCCAAATAGCTCAGACGTTGCATTGACTCCCATTCAAATCATAGCAGATATGTTTCCCCCAAAGAAGGCATGGTCATTTCTTAGAAGGAAGTGACACAAAACTGAATTCATCTGTTGTCTTTATCATGTGGGCCTGGCGGTGACGTGACAGTGTGTTTTGCCATGGAACATATCAGTGTCATTTCATGAAAAGCAGAGTGATAATCTTGTCTGACATTCAGGGCTGTTGCGCATAGTTATGTCTAATCACTGACTGAACACATTGGCTCAAATTTAGTGTTTGGGGATGCCAGGAAGTAGTGCAAACAACCTCTGTGTTTTGTAAGTTAATTGTTGATGGCTCTGATATGGTCTACCCGTAAGAAACCCCGTCAGTACCTCATCTTTTCAAAATGTCACTAAATGCTAGCAGCAGCAAGCTGTTTTGAAAATTTTGAGTAATGAAAGGATTTTATTATCAACGATATACACGGTGTGACAATGAGATTTAGAAAGGTTGACGGGAAGAAAAACTCGCACACTTGATATTATGGAAAATGGCATGTTTATAACTCAAAATTGGCATTGTTGTTACTTCATCTGTACCGACGGAGGTGGTCTGACTCAAATGAGTCCAAGTTTGGTTTTTTTTGTTTTTTTTAAATCCAGCTCCAGGCAGTTTTTGTGTTCTATTTGTTTTTGGAACTTCACTACTCATTGGCTCAAAGCCTGCTTCTAGCATCATAATAGAAGTGTGTCAAAAGTGAATATTACTGCAACCTGATTTCCTCATTGCACAAGTTATGCTCGCACACCAGGCTCCAGTGATTCATCCAGTAATTTATTTCCTTGCAATTCCTGACACCATAAACACAGTTTCTGAGCAGGCGCCTCATTTTTCTTCTGAGACAAGATTGTGCAGTTTGGGAAAATGGTGAGGATTTGTAATGCTTTAGTGGTTCATGTTTTTCAAGCTGCCTGTGTTTATTCTGCTGATTTATGTAGACAACGATCTGATCTCTCAGATCAGCTTCATTGATGTGCCAGGGTTTGTTTGATAACACACATTCATGTACAAAAAATACTCACACAGTGACGGGTGAAACACTGACAGGAACAGCATTGTGAAAGAATATACGTAGGTTGCTTTAAAACGAGGCTCATATGATGTGGGGGTTCTACTCAAAGTAAAAGGCATATGTTTCCACAGCCATTTCCAACACCTTGTTTTTAGTGAATGCGACGGGGATTTGAAAATAGCCTATAGTTTATAGTTTATAGCAGTTTATAGCAATCACGTAGATTACATGCATGTTTGCTTTAAACTTCCTTACAGCCAAATTGGCGTATGTATACCATCCAACACATAGCAAGGATTAGACTGAAAACACCACCTACTTATTAGAGTAGGTGGCAGAGTAGAGTAACTTAAACTAATTTACTGATTTGCATGCTAAATCTCTCGAGTTATATTAGTTTGATGTTCCATATTCAAATTAAGAATCACTGCTTAATTTAGAAAGGGTTTGAGGAAAAAAAATACAAACAATTTACTTTTAATAGAGTTGAAAATCACCTCAGACAATGACAGGTCAAACAGTACTGGCTTTGACACAGTCAACCTAAAATGGTATACCTTGATACTGGTGACCAGCCCATGGTTACCAGTGCTATGTGAAGCTGTAGTAATTTTAGTGACTTTATAAATATTGCTCGGTTTCTGTTTTAACTGATGCATCTCTTTCAGATGTAGGGACATATTGGTAACAGTAGTTATAATTCTTGGAGTGCAAAAATCATTTAACTACTCTACTTAGATATTTTACATCCTCGCTCTGAATTTAACCCTTTCATGCATAGTGGACAGCTATCTTAAAACCATTTTCTTGTGCTTCTGGTGGATTTTTATGTCATAAATGCATACAGACCACTGAAGTGGACACTAATGCATCATAAAATACACTATCAACTACTGGCCATCAGCTGCAAATGCAAGAAATTATTTTTGTTAAATTCAATATGGCCGACAGACAGAAAAGCATGCCGCGACCTACCCTGTCCCTCCTTCTACTGTAGACGACTCTTGCAGGTAAAAAAAATATTGTGACATCAGATAACCTCTAAATAATAATACAATACTACTGATGTATTTTTCAAATAACAACTTTGTATTTGGAGAAAATTACAATTGATCACCTAAAAAAAAAAACAATTACAAATTTATTTTCCCTATCTTTTGTTTATGTCTTAAGAAAATAAAAAAAAAAGGGAAAAAGTTCTGGATCGTAATTCATGCATAAAAGGGTTAATTTATTGACCGTATTTCATTTGCTGAACTGAAGATTTAATTCTTGGAGTGATTTCTTTTTTTTTCTCCTCCTTTAACTGTTGTTAATTTACCCTAAAATTATACTATAACAAACAGATATTTGCCTAATAAAGTTATTTACCCCTGGCAAACAAGAGATCTGGTACCACATTACAAGATGAAAATGCTTTTAAGAAAGAATCTCTTTTTTATCTTATCTGATGAATTGTAAATAAATACTTTATCTTAATTTGCCTGTTTTATATTATGCAGTAATTATGTTGTCATTGGACTGATTTTCTGAAATTAAGTTTTCACAGACAAACAGACGGTACTTTGGCTTTATTATATATAAATAGTACCTGTGTGTTACTTTTCTTATTTTTTCTGCATTGCACACCATTGTGCACTGCATTGTTTGGAAGCATTATCAGGTAAAACAAAGATTAGAAAATGCACTGGTTTCCTGCCAGGCATTTTGAACAGTGTCCAGCACTGCTCGCTTTATGGCTTGGCTTCTAGCCACTTCACTTCTCTGCTTGTTTAATATAAAACAATCTGATCAACAATGACAAATTAAGTTAGAGGGCAAGCAAAAAAAATAAAAATAAAAAATAGATTGAAGGCAGGTGTCTTATGTACCAACAGCATTTTTCCCTTGAGGGTCAATATTTCAGATCATTATCCTTTTATTAGTACACCTGCTTGCATGTGCATACTCTGTAAACTGTAAAAATGACTGTTTTTACTTGAATGACAAGACTCCTTGGCACATGTGTAGAAAAGGTGTTTATACCAATTTGGTTTTTGACTTACTGGTTATTGGCAAGTAATTTCTTGCCTCTTGTTTCGCTTCTTGTCTTGCATTGGCTCCCTGTGTTTCTAAACTCATTACGGACCAATCAGCCCCAGGCCTTTAAGTGTGCACCCAGAGGGAGCAGTAACTGTAAATAAACACTACTGCAGGCTCTCCGATAGCATGTAACCAAGATGATAACAGCCCTTCTTAGCGGGCCTGTTGACCTTCTCCTTGCTTTAGGCTTGCGAAGGACTCCTCGGCTCTTTGTGCTTTTATCTCCAAATTCCTCTCCACCTCTAGAACTTCTACTTATGATGAGAGGGAAGCAAGGAGAAGGTTACTTCAAAAGAAGGAAGAGAAGAGATTTGGAGAGGGGAATGTTTTGAGTGCAAAACATAATCAAGCCAGAACAGCAAAGGACCCTTCTACTTCATCTGACTTTGTAGTTATTGTTGGGCTTAACATAATTAACACAGATATATTTATTCAGTGGTCACTGACATAGTAGATCCAAAGAGGAAAAGAAGAAGAAAGTTAGACCAACAGTGACATGAGGGCAGAGGAAAAGTTTGTGAAAAAGCAGAGAAGAACCGAAGATGACAGTGTCAAAAACTCTGATAAAACATCATTCAATGAGCTAACCTAGCTTCCTAAGCTCAGAAAACAGATGAGAGTGAAGATTACACTCCTGCATGGCTCACTATTCAGTACTAATGCAGAGTGTCTGACAGTAGCATGTCCAGGGCTGTGGGGCTGAAGCACTGTCTGGATGAGATTGATAATACAATTAAGCTAGTCCCAGTATGAATGCATCACTATGACCCATTACTACACCAACCTCTTCAGATGGCGCATACAAGTCTGGCTCTAGGGCCTTTTGGAAGGAAAAAAAATACAATTATGAAAGGCTAGCTGGAAAATGTGTTCTCTTTAGAATGTGCAGGCAGGCCTGTTCATCATCAGATATGTGTGGGCTGCCTGCATATCTCACTGCTGTCCTCAGGCCGAGCTTTCTTCATTTATATTGAAACGAGGAGCTCACTGGAGCATGGATGGACTCATAACAATATGATTTTTTCCCTTATTGTCTCCTCTTATTGTCTGCTCTTATCCTTGGTTTGTTGTATATTCAGATTATTTTCACAACAATTTCTACATATTGTCTGCGTAAGAACTGCATGCATTTATGCCTTTCTGTGTGAGTGCATTGGATGTAGGAGTTGATTTAAATATCAAATTTCAATTTGGATCATTGTACTTTGAAAAAAGGTTTGAAAGCACCTGAACTTAAATATATTTTAACACAAATGAGAGGAAAAAACTGATTTTTTTTTTTACATTACACACAAATAGAATATGTAAGTTTGTAATTTCTTTAAACTCTTCATACATCATCACAACTTTCTATTTAGAGGTACTCAAATTTTTAAGATGGTCTTTGAAAATGGCTGTGAGTGCTTCCTGAAAGACATTTCACATTCCTCTTCTGGATGTTCCTGCAGTTTTTTAGTTGTACGTATGCAGTTTTTTAGTTCTACGTTATCATTATTATGCTGTGTTAAAAATGTTGAATCGTAGGTAGTCAGTACACTAGCATTGAGTTAACTACTATTAAATATTTAAAGTTTAAGTTATTATAATGTTAAAAAATGTTCTTTTTTGCCCATGTTCTAGGAAGCTAGCTTGATTGCTTCCCTGAGGTACATGCAGGTGCATATAGATAAATTAGGGTGTCATTGAAAAGTGTATTTATTTTACTCATGCATGAAATTCAAAAAGTGAATTTCTAATATAGCTTAATTACACCTAGTTATATACTTAAAGTGGTTATGTCTGTTGATTTGGATTATTATGGATTAATTAATAATTCAGTGTCTCTGAATTTAGAGTCTGTCATTAAAACAAACAAAATACATTTTAAAAACAAAAATGTGAAGTTTTGCTCAGGTATTGAGATCAATGGTTCTTGTGTGACAGTTTGCCAGTTATATTGAGAGGCAGGGATAAACAAAGTAGCTGGGCTAATTTGTTACTGGCCTTTTATTTTAAACCTATATGAAATATGTTTATATGACTAGAAGTATAAAGATTGCACTTTAATTGTATTAAGAGGAAACTATACTTTAAAAACAAATTCAAGGTGTCTGTACAAGCCAAGACAGCCAGTGTCACAGTCACCAACTTACCACAAAATTACAATTTATTTGCAAACTCAACTGTGTTTTATTTTTTTATCATTGTAGATTAACTTAACACAGAAAGAAAAATATTTTGAGATTCTTTATGGCACCATGCAGCTGTTTCATAAATCTTGTTTTCTTGGTGTTTTTTGGAGAGTTGTGTGCTGTTTGTTCAGATCAAATGTTATGCACTTGACCAAAACGTAGTTAATGGTATTTCTGCTGCATATGCATACGTGGGAATTTGGACAGTGGACTCTTAATTTGTACTTCCTTTTCCACACCAGCTTATAATATGACGTTTTTCATTTGAATAAGTAAAAAAAGAAAAGCATCTTCAAATACAGCATTGGCTGTGTTATTTGAATAAACCTTACATGCTGTTCTAATCCTGAAAATGCAGTTACAAAAATTGCAAAACTGAAATAATCTAAGAAGCTATTCATATTTATAGTCCAATAAAGAAGTTTGTATGTTTCTTCTTGTTGCTTTTTAAAGACTTTTATAGTTTTTCTTATTTATTCTGAAGGAAAGAGTGAGGTGCTGTGTTATCACTTGTCTGTAATCTGTGTTGCTCTATGTCATCATACACACTCCACTGTGTATATGATGTGAGTCATTGTCATGTTGTCAGATGAGTAACTTTAATTTTACGTGGATTAAATAACTCAAATATAATGTGTTTATAAATCAGCATCAGTGCCTCTGACAGGTAAGTTTAATATTTGTCATGTTACATTTTTGACAGAATAGAGTCAGAGCCCATCCATTAATATTTTTATATACTGTACTTTTCTTTACCTGTTGGGTTTAGAAAACTTTGTGGTGACCTGTTTAATCTTGCCTCCAGATGATGTGATAAGGCATCAGGGGAAAAGGTGTGTTGTATGAAGTCATGAGGCACGAGATTGATGTCGCCTTAGTGACAACTTGCCTTTAGACAAGAAAGAGGGAGACGGAGTAAACCCAGACGTTTAGCTGTAGGACTAAACTGAGCCCCCCTCACTGTTGCTGCTGCTGCTGGCTGGAATCAATTCTATCTTTATCAGTCCCACTCTTACGTGTCCAGGAATCCTCCTTACGCCGCAGAGCAGCCGGGGGGAAAACTGATGTGTTTTCCAATAACGAAATGGAACACAGCAAAAAAATACATTTAAAAAGTGTCTAGCTGGTCTCCCTGATCTGTACAGAGCTCTTTGTAATCTCATATCTAGTTTTTAAGCACACTTTTTTTATTTTTAAGACCAGGAAAATAATTAATTTATTATTGTTTTCCAGTATTTAGTCAAAATGAGACAAGAATTTGAATTTTGAATCTTTTTGTCAGTTCATTCTGAACAGAAAATATGAATATTAATGTATATAATGCATTGCGCTTTCAGGTTTTGCATCATGAAAAACCTGAAAAACCTATTTAGGTACAATACATTGAAGCTTTTCTTTTATAAACAATACATATTTTACATACTTGTTAAAACTTGCCCTGCGACAGACTGGCGACCTGTCCAGGGTGTACCCTGCCTCTCACCCGGAACGTTAGCTGGAGACAGGCCCCAGCACCCCTCCTGACCCCACTAGGGACAAGGGTGTACAGAAAATGGATGGATGGATATTTGTTAAAACTGTCACCATGTTGTGACAGTATAACATGAAACAGATAATCTTTGAAAAAACACTGAGATCCTCTGCTTCCTCCTTGTGGTCTGACAGCCATCTGCAGAGATACTCTGCTCCCGGTCAGAAACAACCGGGAGCAATCAGAGCCAGGGGGAGAGTATCAGCACTCTAAATCATGCTTGTGCACGTGCTGCTCATTGTGTTAAAGCCAGAGAAACAACTTACCATTATAGGAAAACTGTTTATCTGCCATCATCGGTGGCCATGCTGACTAAACTGAGTATTCATGACAGGCTCTGATGTGGAGAACTAGCTGTAACCTAGCAGAAAGCAAGGGGGAGGGTGTGAACGGTGTTGTCTCATTTTATACTGTCATGTTATTTTGACAGGTTTAACAAATGTGTAAAGAAACATTGTTTTTAAAAGTTAAATACTGTACCTTTAAAGGGCCACTGAATACTATATTAAAAATATGAAAGACACCAACACTCAGCAATTATCTTCTCCTAAACCAAATAAACATATTCTGTCATTGTAGTACCTTAAGTTGAATTCTTGTTTGGGTGATATAATTAAAAAAACAAAAAAAAAGGTTTCATGCCTCACAATATGGGAAGTCCAATTTCTTTAACATGGTGTACTTTATCTGGCATTTCCCCCAGTACTTGTTATTGTTGGTATCGATTTAAAAGTCATTGGTGTAGTACAAATAGTTCTGCTTGTGTGGAGAATTTTTTTTTAAATTAGTATCTTCAAAAAGTTCAAGGCATGCCTAGTTGAGTGACAACCTTAGCTAACACAGAAATAAATTTTTTGTTTGAAAAATTTGGATGTTGTTTCAGGGCTGTTTAAATCACACCCCACAAAGCAGAGTTTTTGCTTTTGGGGCTGTTTGGGGGCTCATCTGTAGTTACTCTCAGTTATGTATACTTTTGTGTCTTGCATTTCTTGTCTAGATTAGGAAGCACAAGATTCATTTGTATTTAATAATAGAAGGTTGAAATGGTTATTAACTACAATTTCTTAACCTCCAAAAAATAAAATAAAAATAGGTTGTTTTGGGGATCTAATCTACTCTTCATTTCAGCTGGTTCTTTTTGGGACAGCTGTTTAAGTTGACTTAGGTTACAATAACCTTGTGTTTTTGTTCTAGCTGTTTGTATTTTACACCTGTTTATCCTACTCCATGTTTTAATCTTTATCGCTGTATGTAATGTCTTGTTTGGCAAAATTCTAAAGCACATCAAGTTTTGTTGCTATTAAATTTACTATCCAAATCCGAAGTTATTGATTTTAAGAAGTTTTTAAAAAGTTTTTTTTATTCACAAAGCTATTTATTGTTTATTTTAACAACAACTGACCCTTATTTAGGGTCTTTTGTATATAGAGCTTAGCTAATTTTCATCACTTGTTTTTTTATTGCTTAATGTTACTTGGATTGTTAAAATAGTGCCGTTTTACTTTGGGCAAATTTTTAAGAAATGAGTGAATGTCTAACAACATATTGACATTATCTTGCTTTTATCTTGCATCTCAGATGAACACCTTATTTTTCATTTTCTGAAGCAATGAGAAATCTAGTGACACACCACTATAAATACCTTTGTTGTCTTGTCCATCTAAATGAGCATTTGGATAGTGGACAATACACTATTCAAATGCTCATTTAGATAGTGAAATTTAAGACACTTTAATTTCTTTGCAGATAAAACAGCTGACAATAAAGTGAACTGCCCCATCATACATTACTTTTTATCTCCTAAATGTATGGACTATTGTACTTACCCATCTTTAATTGCATGATTGCTTGTGCATTCCCAGATGGCCTTTATCTTAAATTTGTGTTATCTAAAAGAATTGTGTATTAATTTATGGAAAATGCATTTATTGTTTTCGGGATTATTGAGAACATGATTATACATCTCTGTGATTCAAAACCTTGCAATGCTTAAGATATGACAGGCCACATGTCTGCAGAGTAGAAAGCACTGTAACCACAAAGTCTGTCTCAGTGTGAAACAACTGGCTATTACTGTTTTAATGGCTGGCCACATGAGTGAGTTCCTCCTCTGGCCCGTGGCAGGCAGACTTGCACTTGCAGTGCAATGATCCATCTGCATGGCAGAAACTATCCATCCAGTGGATAGCTACAGGCTGCAGGTTGGGCCATTGTGTTGACTGAACACTATGACTGCTCCCTCTTGTACCTCTATAATGGGATTATATTAGCCAAGTTCTTTTGCGCCCTCTTCATCGCTCTCATCTCTGTCCTCTTACACACACACACATGCACGCACCCCAACAAGCACGTCTGTCTCCAATTACCCATGGGAACCCTATGTGTATATCTTGGCCTTACCCTAACATTAACCGTCACAATTGAATGTCTAACCCCTAACAGGTACATAAAACCTAATCATACCCTAATTCTGCTTCTCATCTTGCAACCTAATTTGTAAACAGACCTCTATCCTATATTTTCAGTGTCATTTGGTCCTTAGATCATTGTCAAAAAAAGATTAATATTATGCATTATAAAATAGGAATTTTTAAATGAAATCCAGTATGTAAATTTTTTGTCAATTCCATACCCTTAGTCCCAGTATCTCAAGATCTACTGTAACAGAAGGGAGTCAGACACTTCAAAGATATGAAAGGACTTGATATTTCATAAAAATGTCTTTATATCCACATACAATATATCTCAGACTAACAAACTACACGTTACCAAGGTTATTGAAGCTAGTAAAAGAATATTAAACAAAGAAGATACTTACATTTACATTTCAGAGCATGATTGTCATCTTTCTGAGGTTTACCTTTGCAACACAAGAAGAATTTGGACACATCTAACCTTTAGTGATGAGAATGGCTGGCCACTCTCATCACTAAAGGTTAGATGAGAGTAAAGGTTCATCACTAAACCTTCTGGATGATGAGAATCACAAGCTACTTGTGGGAGATGTAATTTTTCTCATGAATTGAAAGGAGGTTCCATAAGCTGACATCCTTTTTGTTTTTGTAGTCCGCAATGATGTAAAAAAATACACACACCAACCTGCACATTCATTCTTTAGGAGCTTAAAGGGTGAATTAAAAGCCATTTACTTTATAAACTAATTGTTGCATTCTGTGTTGATGAAACGAACATCTCAAACTGCAGAAAATACAATAATATTTGTCCTTCCCTCCTTTCTGTTTCTTTAATGATTTCCATGGGTGTGGGAGGGAATGGAGGAAGGGATAATCAGAGGAACACAGAGGGTTTCTTTTCAGGGTTTTCCTCAAGGAGACCTTGTCAAGTGTAAAATCTTGTTTAGAACGTTGCAATTGCTGCATTGGGCTGCGGCAGCAGGTCTAAGCTGTTCATTGAAAACCAATTTGTTAATGTCTAAATGTTGTAGTAGTTTTCCCTCAAGGGCAAAGATTGATATTCAGCATAACCTGCTAAGACAGCAATGAAGAACAATATTTACAGGAATGATACTCCAGAGGAATTATGCAAAAAATCTCTAACATTAAAAAAAAATGTCTTAGCTCTTAGCTCTCATAGTGTGTTGTTCATTAGCCTCACTTAACACAATTTGTCTGTGTTGTAAACAAACGACTAAGATATTTCTTGACAAATCTGATTTATTGTGAGTGTCTTTTAGAGCCTCCACGGATTCAAAATGAAAAATCTTAGCTTTATATAGTTTGTCTTTAGTGTCTTCCATGACCGTTTCAAAAAGATTAGCCAGCCGTTAATGTTAGTTAAATACTAAATGATATGGGATTGATTAAAAGGGTCAGGCTACCATCCCACCAAACTGCTTGGATCTGGAGGTAGCCACCATAAAATTAAAACGGGGATCAATGGCGTGTCATATCCCTGCTGCTCTGCGGGCTGAACATGTAATTCTAACCTTGAGGCTGTGGCCATCTTTCACGTCAGGCCTTCCAGCATCAGGCTCAATAACCCAGTCGCCCATGGCTACTGTCTGATGCTATCCAAGGTTCTGTATTAACAAGCAGAAGCAACCAGTAGTCTCCTTCCTCCATGTCCTATATTTATATAGCTGACACCATCAAGAACAGACTAGGTTACTTTGGCTTATCAATCAGAAACTTCTAGGAAGGGTGGATGAAAGGTTTAGTGTTAAACTGAAGTACACTCAGTGCAGCAACGTATATACAGTATATATACATATCAGATACAGGATTATGACTGGTACAGATAATGTGACTAACACTGTTTTTCTCTTCATGTTACCTGTAAGTGGTCAGATATATTAGGCAGTAAATTAACATTTTGTAAAAATGTGACAAAGAAAAGGGGGACAGGCTTAAGAATTTGATGAGGGGGGATTTGTGATGCTTTGTCACTGGGCCAGAGGATGTCCAAAACTTCAGCTCATGCGGGGTGTTCCTGATCCTACAGTGGCTAGTATTTATGAAAGGTTGTTTGAGGTAGGAGCAGTGGTGAATTACTGACAGGCTAATGCATGGACATGTCTAGGTCCTGGTGTGGGCAATGAAGACTGGCCCATGTGGTCTAATCCAGATGAGCTACTATAAATTAAATTGTTGAAGTTAACAAAAATATCAGAATTTAAACTGTTCCAGTTTGTTGTGCATAGAGCTACATTGCTGCAGAACAGTCACTGGAGGTAGTGTGATAGTTTGGGCATTGCTCTGCTTGGAAACCTTTGGTTCTGCCATCTGGATGCTAGTTTGACCTGTGTAAAGGTTGGCTACAGACCATGTACATCGTTTCACAGAAAAGTAATTCCCTGATGCCTCTGGCTTTCAGCAGGATATTGCACACCACCACAAAGTAAAATAATTTATTTGTTAGTGTTTAATTGTAGTATTTTAATTGTAGACTTCACCTCCTAAATCCCAAGATCTCACTCAAATCACATGGGATGTGCTTGTTAAATCAGCAACATCCATCCATTTTTCTGTAATTAATAATTTATATTAATTAGTTGAAAGAAAACAAGGATGAACACACTTTCTAGTTTGTATTTGTCAGTGTCAGTATCAGGAACTTATTTTATGTTTACATTTTTGACACAAAGCAGCTACAGTGGTAGCTTGATTCTGAGATAGTGAATGTTGTATATAGTGTTGTCCATCATCATAAAATAGATTTTTTGTTTAAATTTGATGATGCCTTTTCATTGGATATTTTTACTGTAGCAGAGCAGATTGTCAGTTTCTACTCTGAGTACTGCAGACTCACCTGTGGGTTTTCTATTCAAAGGCAGAGAAAGAGGAATCCCCTTTGACAGTGTAGTAGTTAGACCATCTGTTTGTAATCACTTGTATATCCTTGCATACAAGGATGCATGCTGCAACCTGTCACCACGCGGTCAACAGTACCTGGATGTAAAGTTGTTGGGGAGCACTGGGCCTTGTGGCCCGCTTAGTGTGCCGGCAATTCTTACGCTTGAGCATCTGCTTGTTTTGAACTTTAGTTAAACATTACGATAAAAAATTGGACTGCTCTTTTGTTGAGCTTTAAAAAGGCGTGATAGTAATTTCTAGGTACAGCTTTGTGTGTACCTAGAACACACAATGAATAAATGAATGTTTATTCATTCATATCTGTCTCTACTCTCACTTTAATAATACTTGCATGCACAGAGGTATCAAAGTGTGAGTACGTGACTCAAAAATCAGTTGAAACCAGGACTAACATTTGGAATCTCCCGGATTAGTTAAAATTGTACATTTTGATTCCCAGTCTGCTGTTTGAAGAAGCTGCTGAATCAGAATCAATAGCAAGTCTGTGCACAGCCATGGGCAGAATGTGGCAGGTATTGAGAGTGGGCTTCACTTTAATAAAAGAGCTGCCCAGTCAGCTCAATGCAACATTTGCAGATAACATACTGTATATGATGCAAAGGACCACCTCTGGATTCATTGTGTGGAATTCATCAAGTGCTCCATCTTTGAAGTGTTGCGCTGACCTTCATCCGCTTCTTCTTTCCCAATGTCTGACCAACTGCCTAACTTTATTAACTGTTTATGATTTTATACTGTAGCTGCTGGTAAGTTGGACTTGGTTTTTGTTCTTTTTTCTATGTTTGATTTTCTGCAGCGGGTTAGTCCATCAGTGTGATCTCAATAACCTGAGATGGCGCCTCACTTTGCCCTTGTCCGTCATTTTGACTGACAGGGTCAGAAAATTCTGTCACTATCTATATTTACCCATCAAATTTTAAAATGATAATAATGACAGATTGAATTGCATTTATTTTTCATTCAGTTTGATTAATATTCAACAATGTGAAGAGAGAATCCACACATCAAGCAGATGCATGCATGTAATCAGGAAACAAATGAAATTAAGAATCATGTTTTGTGAAAACACTTGTGTTCGTCCACAATGTGATTAATGTAAGCTATTTGTTATTGTAGGGAATCTGGGCCGTGTAGACTACATCGGTGATTTTGAGTTTGACCTCTTCATTCGACCTGACACCTGCAACCCACGCTTCAGAGTCTGGTTCAACTTCACTGTGGAAAACGTCCGGGAGACACAGGTCAGGATCATCTGATCTTTTTTGTTGTTGCCAGTCTTCACTGTGATTTTTCAATTGCCTTGTTCACCCTTTCACCTCTTTGAGGTGAAACATATGCTGTGCCAAGTATTAGGATTTAAGAAAAATATGTGCATTTTAATTATATCTACACACTTAATAACCAGATTTTTAACATTTAAACAAATGCATATTTTGTATTGATTTAAAGGAACTTTGTTCCCTAAATACACTGTAGCTTATTGAATAATTTTTTCTCATACACTACTCAGAAAGTACAAAATTATGTTTAAGTTGTAGTTTGTAGAATATTGCAAGAAAAAAACTTGCTTTAAAGTAAAGGTCATCTTATGAGCAAACTGTTCTTGATAGAAATATTAGTTAATACTACTTCTATCCACTGGTATTACTTTAGTCAGATGTAGCACATTTCTTTTGTCATATAATACCAGATTTTGTGTTTCCACTACTATAATGTTGTTCAGCAACATAATACTATGTGTCTTTTTAGAA
Organism: Xiphophorus hellerii; assembly: GCF_003331165.1. Classification (NCBI taxonomy): domain Eukaryota; kingdom Metazoa; phylum Chordata; class Actinopteri; order Cyprinodontiformes; family Poeciliidae; genus Xiphophorus; species Xiphophorus hellerii. The sequence continues at coordinate 15,258,308 of NC_045680.1, forward strand.
GAGTGGGAAATTGTTTTGTACGGTGTTATACTTTCACTGACCTTATGTGCAGCACTAGCTGTCAAAATATTTTCTGAATGTCCTTTGCCACATCTCACTGGATTTAAAATCTGTTTTCATAACACCACTTGTTTCTCCTCAGAAGTGAAGTAGTCGTCTGTTTTCTGCCTCACTTCTTGTCACAGTTTCTGAACCTGAGTCAGCCACTGGCAAACTCAGAGCATGCGATTGGCTGACAGAGGCAGTCACATGCCTCAGAGATACACTGGGTGGCTTCCAATACTTGAATATTTTGTTGCAGTACAAGCAGGCTTGACAGTGTTGGTATTTAAGCATGGGTAACATCTTGTAAGTTTTAAAATAGCAGAAAAGAAAAGAAAACAATAAACATTCTCAAATTGTTTATTTACACAAAGAGATGTGAAATTATCAAAATGGAACAAAAGCTAGATTTACTAAAATGAATAAAAAAATGAAGTGACAGATGAACAGGAAAAAGGAAAATGAAAGTGAACGGTTGAGGAAAATTCAGTGTTTTGTTGCTGCTACTGTTCTGTTGAGTGTCCAGCCCTGCCTATCTGAGGCTATCAGGCCTATCAGCCCATCTCCCCGCAGTGCTGTAGTCAGCACTAATCACATTTTATGGCACTGAGATGAATGGGAGGCCTCAGCTCAGTGCCGAATTGATCCCAGGCCAGATAGACCAGTACCATCAGGCTGACCGACAGGATATTTGCAGGCAAAATGACAGAAAAAGTGTAGGTGAGAAACAGAGGCTAACAAGGCCGAGGAATAACAAAAATCATTGGAGATATTTTATACATTATGTATATGAAAACATAATGTAACATAACATAATATGAAAACAAATGGAAGCCCCCAAACAACACAAACATGGGTGGTAGCAGCAACTACTGCTGTTATGCTCTCATGTTGTTCCTACAGGACTTTTAACAAACTTTTTTATTTGAAGCTGTTTTTTATTTGCCCAATTTCCTTTCTTTAAAAGGTCCTCTGTGATTTTACTCTAACCCTGTAGAAGGTGTTGTTGGTAAGTGCTGGCTTTGCAATTGTTCCAAGGTGCGTTTACAAAACGTCTATAGGCACTGTGATTAGATTTTTCAATATCCCTAAATAACTAGAATTCACATGAATCTCCTTTAGTGTAAGCCAGAAAAGAGCATATGAAACAAAAAAGCAGAAAATTAAACAGTCCAAAAATGATAGCATGAATAAATAATCCAACCAAGTGTAGCTACAGTATAAGCAAAAGGCTGTGTTATAAAGATATCAGTGAGTTCCAGGGAAGAACTGGGCTGTTGGAGTGTTTCATCCAGCTAAGCCTTGCTAACTCTCAGCCTGAGCCAAGGGAATGGGGAACAGTAAAAGCCCGTGATATTGGAAGTGAGATGGCCATTTTGAAGGAATGTAAGCTGGTGAAACAGATTTGGTCTGCCTCAATCAGCTTAGCAGCTTTGTGAAAATTGGCTTCACTGTAGCACCGGTTATGATGGGTGGCTGGATGGATAGATGTCTTTTTTCTGTACGTCCTTCTTTTTTGTGTTTATCGAACCACTCACTTACCTCAAAAAGCTAAGACTAATTCTGGTCAAGTTTGTTCCATTGACTGAGACAGACTGACCACTTGACTCTTGGGCATGCCTACATTTAAGTCACAGTTATGCAAAAATAAACCTTATAGACATACATGTTTCATTCAGAGAGATATTTGTACCCCAGCATAACAAATAGCTGTTATGAAACATTCTGGGTTTGTCTGACATCTTTTGTCCTCGTTGGACCGTCACCTTCAACTTTTAGATATCTGCCTGGTCCAAAATACTTAAATCAAGCTATTAAATTGTCTCCTAAGCATTCAGACACATTCTCAAGGTGAAGCTTTTGACTTACTTCTTTCATTGTGGTATGTTGAAATAGAGACACCTTTAAAAGGAACAGGACTTAAGTTGACATTCTTTGTCTGCATCAGTAAGTGAATGTCTATAGAGTCTGCTGTTTAGTAATGCTGATTATTGATATAAGATGCTAAATAGAGTTTAAAATAACTCCATGGTCCATTTTGTTTGAACCTAATCGTCATGAGGACACCGGTGTCTTCACATAACCCATGTATGACATGGAAGTGTTTTGGGGGTGACAGTAAAGGGATTAAAACTAAGACTAACATCTTCTGATGGTGTTGGGTTAGAAGGTCAGATGTATTTATTGGAGTCTAGAGTGTATCATCTTGGTATGGTCTGGTTGTCTAATAAATAGTTATTACGACTAATGTTCTCAGCACAATACATTAAATTATTTTCAGACATAGTCAAGCTTTACCTAAATACTTTCTTGTTGTAAAGAAAGTCTAGAATCTTTGAAAATCACTTAAACCAGTATTTCACAAATAAGTTAAGTACATCCTTAATTTTTTCCTGTTCAAACGCAAGTAGTGTATGTGTGTGATTTCTTTTTAGAGACATTCTTAATGTAAGTAAGAACTGTTCAAGCATTGATCTGAATATAAGATATCACTGCAGACTTTGTTCTCAACTTTAAGTGTTGTATTGATATAGTAATTTAAAGAAATGTCTATTTTAGTTTAGAATAAATTGAACAATGCTCTTAAAATGGGATCTGTGTAAAACAAATTGCATCCAGTACTAATACTAAAAGAATGTTGATCTGACTTCCTTGAACCACTATTTCAGTCCTGCTTTGCCTGGCCCATGCTATGATCAGAAACCAGTTGGTGAATAGACATAATACCCCTCTAAGTAAATTGACATTCCTTTCCATTTTGCTTTAGGGGTGTGCTTGATGTCAGAGTCTGTGAAGGGCACGGCTGTGAGCTATTATCATAGGAGCCTTCGGGGAGCCATTCATAGAAGACGAGCAGTAAAACCTTGCACCGTGTGCCTTCAACTCCTCAAACTGCTGCAGAAGTGATTTGTAAGCTTCACTTACTAAGAGAAGGCACAGTGTAAGGCAGCTACCCTCCATAATGAGAGAAAAGAATGAACCAAAGAAGAATAGGCCAAGTGTAATGTAGAACTCCCAAAGAGTCATCTTTGCTTCACCTTTTTTTGACAATGCTCTCCTAAATGTATGAGTTGATTATTCCAAAGAATGTTACAACTATCACGAAAGCATTATAGATCCCCCCATTGGTTATATCAATCAGTCAATGTTACTTTCCTACAGCTGGTGCTTCCAGTAGTATGGTTTAGGAAATTGCTATAAATTAAACAGTGGTCTGGTTTTGTTCAATAGTGAAGTAAATCTGAAGCAGTGTCATAGAAATCCACTAAAAAACTGTAAATGTGCAGTGACTTACCACAGCCTGGTTGAAGATTTCTGCAATATTATGTCACCTCTGGGAAGGCATCAACCACCTGTACCAATAACTGATGAGTCACATAATTTTTGTCACTCTGTAGAAGGCTTTATATTAGCTTTTTTCATTTTAGGTTTGAGTTTTAGTGTCACGTTTGTTTCTTTTTCTCTTTCTGGTGGATTCCTCAACGTTCTGTATGTTCTGGTGAGATATTGTTTCCATTGTATGCATTCTGTTTTGGCATTTCTTCCGGTCACGCTATCTGAGTTACCCTTCTTCTCCTGTTCCATTGTTACTGCACGTTAATAACTTCAAGTTTTTATTTTCCCAGTTTTCTTCTAATTATTCAACATGTTCTTACCCACTGCAGCTCACTTAGGACTAAGCACTTAGAAAAAAAGATCAAATAAATAAAACAAATTACACAAGTAAAAATGACTCTTTCAGAGCCGTTAGTATAATTTGATATGCAGTTGCAGTCAGAAGCAGACATAACAATCACCATGGATTTTATATTAAAAATGAACAAATGTATATTAATTAATCTTACCACTTTTGCAATGCGTTAGTGTTTAGGCTATATTTTGACTTAAGCTTTTCTTTTAGATTTCTTTTATAGTTGAATCTTACTTTTTCTTTTTATAGACAACATGCTAAGGTGCTAGTCTTAGCACTAAGGTTTTTATTGTACAAACACCTTAGCATGATGTTTGTTTCTGGATTTTGTTGTAGTTTTTGGTTGTTAGTTTTCTCTGAACTACTTATGAGTTAACTTCTGTGGTGACTACTATTATAATTGCAGAAAAATAAAGGAGAAAATTAAGAGCTCGGACATTTCTGACCAACAGAAATGAAATATTAAGGTCTTTTTTTTCTCAGATTCATAAAAATACTTTAAATATATTCACTGATCTATATTTCCTGCTTTTACTAGTCAGCAAAATCAACAGTAGATTGATAGCCTAACAAGCAGTGTGGAAAAGACTGCCTGTATTGCAATCTAGCAATTTATCTCTTTTAAGGAACATGTTTAATTTTCCTCATTTGTTTCCCACTCATTTAATGTGTACAGGGGTTTACAAGTTTTAATAAACTATTTTTAGAATATATACACGATAACAAAAGGCAACACCAGCTTATTTATAGTTCTGCAGTACAGCAGTATCGATTTTGTACCCTCTAGTTGTGATTTGCAACACCGATAGCCTTTATAAAAGTAGTCCTTACTTGACCGTACTATTAAATTGGCTTTGGTCAATGTTCTGGTTTGGAAGGCCTGTCTCTGCCATGTCTGTGTGGTTCATCATATCAAACTCCTCTCCTGCTCTCAAGGTGGTGCAGGATTTAGAGTCACATCACCTCGCCCACCTCACGCCTGTCTGCTCCACCTCTGTTCGTCCTATCTCCCTCCTGTGCCCTTTTCATCCCTCTGCCGTCATGTCTGGGTTGTGATGTCCTTCACCCGAGAGTGGAACAAGAAGATAGACAGGTCCCCAGAGAGGACCATTGCCTGAACATAGGCTAATCATTGCTGGCGTTGCGTGGCTACAGATATGGACAGCATACAGCTGGTAGATGGCAGTTGCTTGTGGCAGGATGGCACTGAAATGTCCTCTTGAAGATTTTTTTTGGAAACAGCTTTGGGATTAGACTCCAGGGGACAAACTCACATATGTGCTTGTCAACTGGATTTCTTGTCCTTCTTGCTTTTTTCCCCCTTAATTTTCTTATTTGCATTTTCTTTTCTGTTCTTTATGCCCTGGCAGCATATGGCTCAAGGTAGATAGGCATGTATCCATTGCATGTTGATGCATTCTTCGTTGGAAGTTAATTTCTAAGCTTCCCCTGTTGACAGACTAAAAATGGAGTGAATTTACTTTGCCAAAGGGATTATTCAACTTCAAACACACATCACATAGGCCCAGAAACTTGACAATTGTAGTTCCACAGCATTGAAGAGAGTAATGCTGTGGAATAAATTGTGGTTTAAAAGTCCAAAACCTGAGATATTTTGTCGGGGAGGTATGGTCTCACGAGTAACCTTGTTCTGTTAAGGCATATTTCTTAATTTTTAAAGCTGATGCTCCCAAGATCAGTTCATAAAGGCCTGAACAAAAGGACAGAATGAATTGTCAAATTGTCCTCCTGATACCGGAATAAATTTTCCCTGGGTTATCGCTGCTGATGCAAGGTTCCTTATCAAAATTCATTGCCTTATTTTTAGTGTGATTTGCTTTAAAAGGAGGGAGCAGAGATTAGAGGCATACTTTGAAATAAAACAGACTTTTTTATAATGCATTCAGATATCCTTTATTCAAACAGCAGACACGTATACTAAGCTTAAAGCGTTCACTTTCTAAAGAGTCAAAAATATAAAGTAAAAACTCTACTGAATACTTATGCCGAATGCTTTAGTTTTGTAACCATGAAGTCTACGAAAGCTCTATTTGAAAAAAAGAAACAGACAACCCTCCAAAACAGAATAGGAGAGAATACAGGACAGCAGAAATGATTTAAAACTCCAGGCTTGTTTTTTTTGTTGAAGTTGGGCAAATTTGGGTCCTATTTACCTATATGAACATCAATAATTATTTCTGTTAATTAGTTCAGATGCAGCTAATGTGAGCTCATTTCTTACAAGCTAAAAGAGCAACCAAGTGATTACATAAAACCACTTGCCAAACATTTGGTGTTTTAGGTATTTTGGATGGCTAAGGACTTAGAGTACAGAACTTGTGTCTGCATTTAAAAGTTAGATTGGTATTTGTTCCTACTGCTGTTCACTAAACTTGAAAATATTAATAAAGTTTTTCCACAGTTTTTAATTATCTCCCAAAATAAAATATTCATATGTAAAATATCAAGATCTACTGTATATTTTGTATTATTTGTTATAATTTATGCAGAAGGTTTGACCGACTTTGAACTACACTGAGTCTCACCCCTCAGTCAATCTGCGTTATATTCACTATGTAATTTTTAAATCACTATTTGCAGAAATGCAGTTTGTTATTCAGCTATGCTGTTTTGTTTTGGTCCAGGTTTGATTTTCATTGAGGCCTTTTCTGTGTGGGATTTGTATGCTTTCCCCATCAATGGGTGAGTTCTCTCTGGGTACTACAGCTTCCTCCAACAATTCTAAACCAAAACCATTTTTTGGTTAACAGACCTCTCTGAATTACCCTTAGCAGTAACAAGATTTCAACATGTATCGGTGTATCAGTTTTTCTCATCAAAGCATAGGGTGCAAGTTTTGAGGAAGAAAAGTGATCAGGAATGAAGGAGAAAGTTATAAGAGAGGAAAAGAGGAGGGGGAAAATGCTGAGGTTCCAGCAGGAGGCTTTTTATGGGGACTCGGTAAGGGCCTTGTGGAGCTGCTGTGCATCTGCATGAAATGATCAGCCTGGTGTCAGGACATGGATCATCCTTTTACACCGAGTAATGAATACAGATTGCACACCGGATAGAGAGGCTCTGCAATCTGCTGCACCACAAATGAAACAACTGCCGTTCTAATCAAATAGTCTTTTCATGCCAGCGCAGCCCTCAACTTGGGCTAAATTCAATTCCAGATTCACAGATTTCTGGGTAGGTGGTTGGGGAGGCGCATGAGGCAACAGGGAGTTATAAATGTTGTAATTAGAGTATTGTTTAATGTGTATGTGAGCAGACATGTGGGGCATGTGCACATGTTTCTGTTAAGGGTTCCTAGAGCAGAGGGAGCTTAGGGTGTTCGGGGCATAATGTTGTCGTTAACCACTTGCTTATTTTAGATAGCAGTTAGAGAACTGAGTCCAATCAAAGTAAACACGCACACACTGACACAGACTCCTGAAGAAATGCACACATTTAGTCAATTATGCCAACCGGTGGCTTGGGAGAACACATTTTGTGTATTCTGTATTTAGGGAACAGCGAGGAGCTTTGAAGGAGAGACGCAGCGCCTCTTTGATGCTGCTTTTGTCTTTTGTTTGTGTGGTTTAATAATTTAATCAACCCAAACGTCCTCCTTCTCTCTGTAACTGTCTGTTGGTGGAGGCTAATTACTCGGCAGATTGTTCTCCTGGTGCTAGAAATGAGAGTTTAGATCTAGAGCGGGGACGGGGGGGCGCTGATGGCTGTAATTTAACAGTGTGCTGATGGACCAAGCTGTCTGTTGGATGCTGCTTTATTGTACGGGGATGCTGCTGACAAGTTGCTATTTTAATATACACCCTATGAGGGGAAGGACTGCAAAATAGTCAAACAAATTTTGCCTTGCAGTTTACTCTTTGCCTGTATGATGGGCCATATTGGAGTATTTCTGCTTATATATAAGGTTATTCAGGGAGACAAAATGACAATAGGTTTAGTCAACAAGTGGGATAAGTCAAAATTAAGGCGAAAAATTTTGCTTTTTATTCTGAATAATTAATATTGAAAAATGGCTGAAATTACTCGTTGAATGTATAAAACATGCTTTGTTTTGATTTAATTTGATTGTGCGCTTAAATAAGTATAAAGAGATGATGAGAGATTAAAGTTTCCAGCTACTGGTGTTACAGTGGCATCTTCAGGAATAAAAAGGATGCCTTTGGTTTTTATAAAGTTTCCCGAATAACAATCTGTCCTGTTTGTTCCAAAATATTAATTAAGCAAACAATATTAGAGTGAACTGTGGATTTCAATCCAGAAATCACATTCTAATATGTCTTATCTTCATCTGCCTCTAATCTGGAATAACATTTAATAATTTTCTCCAATATATGTGCTTCTTTTTGAAATTCAGTTGTAAATAATTGAGCACTTAGATTTCCTGTACAGCCATTGTCAGTCAGCATCAATGAGTATCTTATGAGATTTTATTCCTTATCTAAAGTAAAGTCAAAGTCTTGTAACCCATTTGATATGAGTGTTGCTGGTTTAAATCAGTGATCTTGGGATGGAATCAAGTGGGAGATGAGATTGAGATGTACAGCTCGTCTATATGATGTACTGCAGTGATCATATGCAGTTACATCACAAACACATTTTTATTATACTTTGTAGGGGGATACTGTGAGATTCAGAAATCTGAAACTATATTTTGCAGTTCCTTAGAATTCCAGGGTTTATCTCATCTAACTATCTGTTATGCCTATTTCAATCATAGCACAATTTTGGACTTTCTGGACCTCTCTTACAAGTTTTGACAGTTTTTCAAAGAGTGTCTCATAAAAATGTCAGTAATGCTTTGCTCAGTCAATCTTTTGCTTCGTTCAGACTGTCCTTGAAGTCAGAACTCACATCTGGGAATGACATCACAGCTGAGTTGCAGAAGTCCCAGTTGCAAACCTGGAAACCAGTAGGACTTTATAGTTGTAGCCTGGCTTACTGCTGTTAACAACATTACCCCCCAAAAATACAGCTTCTTTTAATTGCATGGACTGAAAAACTTTTATAGATACAAAAACTAAAGATTTTTTTAAACATTTGTCATGTTGTAAGCCTGCATGTGCAGGTCTATGTGTACAAGTGCAAAATTTCATTATACTAATGTCATCAGTCGCTTGGCTGGTGGAGGGTTAGCAATTGTCCCCACATTATGCAAGTTCTACAGAAAATGAATAGAGAGGAAGTGACATCGCCTACTGTACGCCTTCCCCTTTGAGCGCAAATCACTAGTTGGCAGGATGATGTTCATTTTCGGCACTGGCTAACTTGTTGCCAACCTATACAAGGTTAGGTGCATTCTGTATAAGAAAAAAATTAACTGTTGAGCTTGGCACTATGCGTTTTAAGGCTGTAGAACTGTACACAGTGTTAGAAGGACTAAGCCACCACCAAGGACCATTTTACAGCAGGATCCCCCAACCGTCCCTTGTGTCTGTAGAGTTTACATCAGGTATGGTACTGTAATATATAGATAGTTGGCTTATATGCCTCTAAGGTCACCTAATCCTACATTGCACCACTCTAATTGTTTATTATTTAACAATGAAATGTATGTCTTCATTTACTGGTTTATATCAAAAAATAAAAAATCTATTATTATAATAGTTAATCTCTGTACTGATATAAACACGGTTTTGTATTCTTTTTTACTGTGTGTGTGCAGAACCCAAAAAGATAGCAGAGTGATGCTGCAGCATTTTGAAAGAGACACTTTCAGACTGTGCTTTGACCCCACATGGCAAGGTCAGGGCAGTAGGGCTAATTTACTCCATGTGCTGTCAGTAACACTGGGTGGGGATTTAGCTGCAGGTGGCGTGCTGGCACAAAGAGCATGCTGTGAAGAGCGACATTTATAGTCACTCCAGTGGCGAAGATACACACACTTACTCTAATACACACATACAGTACAGCATGAGATTATGTGCTTGCCTTGCTGCTACAGTAAGAGTGTTTCTCTGTTTTGTTTGTGACTATATGTGAAATGCAGTAGTTCATGCAGAGTTCTACATCTCAGCTTCATATTGTGGAGACGGTGTCAGCAGGATCATTGTATCTCAGTGTGTGTTTGTGTCCTGTTTGTCATTGGTGCCTGTAGGTGTATATCCCAAAGTCAGATGCCGCTAAATAAACCTCTGTGTATTCAAGCTGGTTGTGCAAAGTGTGTGCATCGGAGCCCTTGGGGGATACAACTTCCTGTTCTGAGATGACATGGTCACATCTGGTGTGAGTGTTTTATGTCTCGGTGACCAGAAACATCTACATATGGACACACCAGCACAATGATACATATGCAGACATTAAATTAGTTCAGTAGCACATAGCCCTCAGTACTGCTTTGATCATTAATCTTTAATAGCACTTAGACAAAACTGCACTAACATTGGGAAGTTTATAATTTAATACAAGCAAGCAGATTAAATACCAAGAGGTCGGGGCATTCCAGACTTTCATAAACTGAAATACAATACAGTTTGATTTGCATGAAATTAGATCTTTTAGGACAAAGATGTGATGCTGAGAGTTTTTACAAGACCCCGGTGCGAAGCTATTTTTGGAAAGTGAACAAATTTACTAACTAAATGAAAACCAAAAAGGACCTGACAGAAAAACAAGGCGTGGGCTGAAACAGCAGAATGTAGTGAGAACTGACTGAAAATAGGAGTCTTAAATACTGGGGAGTAGATTTCTGACAAGATGCAGGTGGGTGATTACAAACCAGCTGGAACAGGAGGCAAACAGGCTGAGGAAAAGGGGACAAGGGAATCTGAGGAGGAAATCAACAAAAACGAAAGTGGTGAATGCTAAACATAGTCTAAAGGAAATATGCAAATAACATAGAAAAGTGAACTCAGAACTAAATACAAGAAATACAATAAAGAAGCAAGATCAAAGTAGAATATAAAAATAACAAATAAATGGTCAGAATACTACAAAGAATTCCAAAAAACGCGAACAACCATTGATTGTGAAAAAAGTTAAATAAATTGGCTTTATGTTTCAGCCTGATAAATGAAAAGAAAAAATCCACACTGTGTTTCTGGAATGAGGAGGGTCTGTAGGGGCTTGAAGTTTTTTGCAGAATTCATTATGGCTCCTAAAATGTTTCTTTGTCACATTAAAACCACAATCTTCAAGGTATTGGGACTTTATCTGATACACCAACACACGGTGGCAAATAATTCCTAATTGAAAATAAAATGACAGGAATTTGAAAAAATAAAGAAATATCAACTGTGCATTCATTTGCATCCAGTTGTCCCATGTTAACACCACACATCAGATTTTCTTGAAGTAACAGTAAAATCTGTTACTTCAGGAAACAGATTTTTGGGGAATACGTTTTGCTACAGATTCTCTGATAAATTTAGACCATTTTAGCAAATGAGTATGCTTTGATCTAAATTATTCAATTGTTGCACAGGTTGTTGAAGGCTATCATGCTACTAGAAGGTTAAACTCCACCCCAGTCTTTTGTTTCTGTAGTCTATAATAGGTTCTTTGTATTGCCCTACATTAATATAGATGAATCAACATTCATCTATATTCCCATGAACTCTCACTAGCTTCTCTGTTCCTGCTCAAAAAAGTATCCCTGCATCGTGATGCTGACATCATCATGTTTGGACATGATGATGTTATGATGTCGTGCTGAGGGTGAAGCACAGACCTCACACCTAACGTTTTGGATGTAGGTCAAAAAGTTCAGATTTGGTCTTCTCTGAGATGAATAAAGCACTTTTTCTTACATGTTTGATCCATTCCCAACATTACAGACGTTTAACGTTTTCCAATGGGTTCACATTGATATAGACTGTCTGTCGCCCAGGACATGACGATCCTGAGTGTTTGCATTAAAGGCAATTTGACTTATTCTCATTTCACTTCACATCCAACAGGAATGTATAGTTGTGAACTGTAGAAGTATTTTGAAAGCTACTGGACAAGCTTCAGGCTTATAATCTGTAACCATTCAAATTCACAGAAGTAAACCAATAAAAACAATTGAAGTTTGCGGTTGTAACAGGTTTAAAAGTTTTAGGATCATCAATACTTTTGCAAGAATCTGGACAACAAATGCACAGCTTGGCTCTGCTTCACAGAGGAGTTTTCCTTTCATAGATTTTGAACAAAATAAACTTTGCTGGGATTTTAAACACAACTTTGATTGGGAGGATCACACAGCGATAAAGACACCTCGCTGCTCTGTGTGCTCTGCATGTGTGATATCTGCACCATGGCGGCGGCTCTGCTAGAGAGCGTTGTGTTTGAGAGTAAACAGATGTTGTTTGTCTTTCTGATGCCATGATTTAGCATCTCCAGGGAAGCAGTGGACCTGTGCCTTCCTGTAAGCTCACAAAGGAATCCAAGATGGAAATAGATCAAACCGCCAAGCGCTATTTCACAACAAAAGTGAGACGAGGGCTTCTTTTACACAGCGGTGCTCAGAAACAATATGGTCTTGTGGTTTTATCGCAAAAACACATGAGGTTCAAAGGCTGGTCTTTTCTCTGTGTGGGATGTAATCTGATCATGTTCACACTGAGACTGTACTCTGTTCACATAGTTATGCTTTAGTTTTCTGTCACTGCTTCTAAAGCTTCAAATGAAGAATCTGCAGAAATGATTGCAGATATATCCCTACTTAACTTGAGCTATTTCTTAATGTATTAGTGATTCACTGCTTCAAGAATAATGAATATATTGTCTGAGTTAAATTTTCATGGGCAAAGATCCCCCTCCTAAAACAACAGGGATGCTAGGAATGATGATAGCTGGAGAGGTAGATAGCAAGAAACTCAGTGTTCCTCTCCACTCTAATTGTCCTGTCATCGTTAGCCAACTTAGGACTTTGACAGCCTCTGTGTGCTGTCAAATCCCAAATCCCAAAGGAAGAGCTTGCCTCTGTGGCTAGTGGATCCAGCAAGCACATAGACACCAGTATTTGCGAACGAAAAGCTGGAAATGTCAAGGACCAAGGGAATGAGAGAAGAAATTGAATGGAAGAGGATACTGATAAAATAGACAGAGAGGCGTAGAAGTTTGGTTTATAATGAGCAGTTAGATGTGAGGGTTGCTCAATTAATCAGACTGCCATAGCTCAGAGAAAATAGGTAGAATGCTTTTCATGTGACAAATATGTAATTAAGAATGATTTTTATGCAACCCCCACCTCTTTTTCTCAGCACATACACAAACACCTTTGATGGACTATAGGTGGGTGGGAACAAAGCACTGCTTCTCAGTATGTGTGGATTAGTTTTTTTGGTCCAGGGAGTGAACATTTATGAGAGTGAAATGGGATAGATGGCTTTAATAACAGCCCTATCAAAAAAGCACCAGCTCCCATCCCCCATAGAGTGATGGAATCGGATGTTTTCCTTTTGGCATCTTTTTTGGCTCTTTTAGGAATTGACTCCATATTCTACAGCCAGAACATGTGGATTTTTAAGATTATCATTTATCGCCCACACACAAGATGTTTGTTATGACTTCCCATTTAATCATTGACAGCAGAGATGTTTGATCAGTGACTCCAGAAAGCCTGCCTACAAATTTAGTTTAATCCACTGTAGTTTGGCAAGATTCAGATTTCTTCCCTTTTTATAATTAAAGCTGTAAAAGGGTGTGGATCAAACTTTCAGACTGGATTGATGAGACTGAGCTTTGACACAAAAAATGAGTCTTAAAGCTATGTTGATGATCAAAGGATGCGGCCCTGCTGCAGGAATCCTGGTAAGAACAGAGAAAGTGGAGTGATCCCCTCAGTTTAGGTCAAAGTAATTCAGTAAAACAATCTAAAATGTAACCTAGAGGTAATATTTTTCACATTACCAACAATTTTTGTTTCTAAGAATATTAATTTATCCATCTGTTGCCTTCTTGTTACTGAGGTGGCGGCATGTCCAGGAGGAAAACCTAGCCAGGCCTCTCTCCAATGACACTGTCCATTTTTTCTGGGGATCCCAAAACATTCTGATGCATAAGACATATATCGTCCCTCCAATTTATTCTGGGCCCATCCTGAAATCTTTTCCCAGTGGGACAGAAACTTTTTATATAGAGAAGTCAGAGCTTTTTTCCCCCTGGATGACAGAACTCCCCCTTCAATGTCATTTACCAAGAAAAGTTAGGCAAACCTGTAAGAAGTGGAAAAAGAATTCAATGGATTATATTTTTATTTGGGATGGTTTGGCTATTTTGGCTTTGATTGTATTGTTTGCAACCTTGGAAATAGTTGCTTTATTTATTTAATTTGATCTACTGGCAAGAAAGATCATTAGAATTTTACAGATTATAGTTTATAAGTTAATGTAATCATAATCCTTCAGTTCTCGCTCACTATGATAACTTGCAAAAATACTGTCACCATGTGCAATGGTGTGAAAAATGGCTTAAAACATTAGAACTGTCAAAACACTCAAATGTACAATGTGATTTTTAAAAATATATATTTAAAGTTTTATCAATAAAAGATTGTGTTGATGGACAATGATAGCTCAAAGGGTTAAAGATTACATAAGAAATGCCATCCAAACACATGATGCAGGATGTGGAGGATTTAAATAATACCGTAAATACCACTCGGAAGTAGTGTTTACTTTATGTGTGACTTTGGACATCTGATCTTGTGGTTCAGTCTTAGGTAAAATATCATCGTATCTTCTTTAGTCGAACTTCTAAATCTTTCTATAGTCTATTTTTTTCTTTTTATTATTACCATAAGGCCCCTTTAAACCTGTAGGTTTTAAAATTATGTTATTTCTAATATGTAATGAGAGCAAGAGGGAGAGAGAGAGACAGAGAAAGCTGATGCTCCTGCGGAAACCTCGCTGTCTGTCATCAACCCAACTGCATTAACCTCGGCCTCCATGCCTGCAGGGCCCACCACTTGTATTCCTCTGCAACAAATACAGGTCCTGGCCGAGGGCAGTCTGGCAGCAAGCATAGTTAATGACTTATTTACCGTGTAATGGTCGTATACCACACCACCACAACAATTAATGAAAAAAAATCACATTCACAAACAGCGGGGGGTACCAGGTGGTAGAGGTTATTTTCTCCCTCTAACTTTATCTGAGCACTGCCTTCTGCTCTACCCTGATAAACTCTTGCAGACCTTACCTGGAGACAGACAGGCTGGCAGCTGCGAGGACGTCTACTTTCATAGACTTTGTGAAAAGTAAATGTATTCTTTTGATTGGCTTATTATAGTCAATTCCAACCAAATGTTATGAATCTTTCAGCTTAATATTATCATAGTTTGTTTCTTTTTGCCAGGTTTGACTCTTCTACATCTTCCTGTGTCCCACAGTCATCGTAACTTTGTTGTCATCTGCTGTTGTTCTCCCCAGCTTCTTTTTTGCCTTGTGAATACCATCATTCAAGCAGTGAGATGTTGCAGGCACTTTGTTGCTGACCATGATGCTGAAACTCTCCTGCCTTCCAATTGCCAGTGTTCATTTCATGGTTCATATACCCAGTTCTCCATTTGTCAGGGTGCCATTAGCCCCAACACTTACTTCTTTAACCCCTTCTCATACAAATAACAACAAATCAAATGCACATTTGTTCTCCCTCATAGCCACAGCACTCCTTCGACTTTCTGACTTTTAGTTAAGGCAGACAGACATGCTAAAAGGAAGTTTCTGTGGTTCTGTTGTCTCATTTTATGAAGCTTTGTTTTTTTTTGTTTTTTTAAAGTTTGTGTGCTGCCTCCATCTGGTTTTTGATTGAGGCAAGAAAAACCTAATTGTTGATGTTTTATCAAAATTAAAGCCCTGACTATATTAAGTATTGAATTTATGGCATTAAACATTTGATCTTTCATGTCTACCCCTAACATCATGTTTTTAAATTGTCTTGTGGCAGCACAGATCCATCAATATCAACTGAGATTCTCCTTATAGTGGTGACTTTGTAGACCGTATGCATACTCACACTCTAAAAATAAACTGTATAGACATTTTTTATATACAGCATACACTGCACACCACCTATTTTCTGTTTTGATGATTCATCTAAAAGTTTGCTGGCCGAACCAGCACGGTGTTATGGTGTTCTGCATCCTTTTTATAGGTCTCATATAGCATTCCAGTTTTTATATTGTGCTTGTTGCCTGTGATCTATAATCATTACAGTGAATTGTATACTATATGACATTCACTTTTGTAATTAAATTACTGATATAAGTTAACTTATTGACAATATTCTAATTTGCTCAGGTGCGTCAATATATTTTTCCAATATGTTTCTTTATTGGGGCCTGCATTACATAGAATTAAAGTATTGAAATGCCTTGCGAAAAATGGCGACGTAAAAAGCGAAAAACAATCAAAATTTCTAACATCCGAATCACAGAGTGTAACTGACACCAACTACCGCTCCGTTAGTGTGAAACAGAGTGGATTTTTGACCCCCAAAATAATTTTGAAATCGCCCTCACTTCTACAAATATCGCTCGTATGGAAGTCGATCATAATATGAATGCCTGCTCCCGTAAAATGTTTTCGAAATTTTCTAGGGCTAACGGGTTTTCTGTCAAAGTGCTTCAGAGCAAAATCATGTGACAGGGTAAACTCAGGCTCCCAGCCATTAATTTTCATCCTTTTCTCAAAAATTTCAGAGCTCAGCGCACACCATCTCTCTCTCATCGCTGCTATTACTGTGAGAGAGCTAGAGATATGAATCACAGTACTATCGGAGACGGGAGATAGTCCTCTCATACGCTTCAAATGGTTTTCGAATACTTCTCATGGTTTCTGAACGGGAAGGAGTTGTTCGGACTGCTTTTTTCAGAAAAACTGACTGGGTGTCTCACAAAGATGTAATTATTTCTCCACCTTTCTGTCTCACACACACATGACAGTTGGCAGAGGGCTTAGCTCCCCTTTTGAACTACACTCATGGCTGAAGGTTAGAACTACAGTCATGGAGGAACACTCAGTTACTGCAGAGGAGGACTGCGTTGGCAGTTAAGAACTACAATGATGGTGGAACTCTGAGTTACAACGGAATGATTTGTGTATTATATAACTGATTTTGACTTTTACTGAATGGAGCAAGTCAAATTGAGACAACATACTAGTGATGCTCCACATTCTACTGACAGCATTTAGGCTAACATTAGCATTTTGGCTAATTTTAGCTTACACACTAATTTTTCACATATTGAATGGCATAAGTCCACATTTCTCAGCATGCTTGTGACTCTCCACATGCTGTCGAGTACATTGCAGCTTTCTTTAGCAGTGATGCTAATTTTTAGCATCAGAACGCTGGGTTCCAACCGACGGGCACACTTTGGCAGGCCCAATTTAAATTTCTTCAGAAATTTTCTAGTTAAGGCTATTCTATTTGCACTTGGAATGGATTTTAAAAAGCAGTTATCATATCCTTCTTGTATTCTCAAGAATATCTGAATTTATTTCACCTGGTGTAAGCTCCCCACTTAACTAATGTAGTAAGATTATTTTCTGTTTCATCTTTATAGATGACCTTGAATTTTAAACCACTTTATTTTGCTATAAAACTGTCTAGTATGTCAAGCTGGATTTGGTAGCAGTGCTATGTCAGTCGCTAACTGAATGTGTTTTTCAATCTATCTGCTCCCTCGCCCTCCCCCTTTTTGTCCTTCTTCCTCTGTATCTGGACTCCCTCAGTCCCATGTGTTTTTGGGGCAATCTCTGTGTTGTCTTATCTAGCTTCCTGCTTTCCTACCTGGCTGCCCACCTCTCCTGCCAGCATTCCTCTTAGGTCTCAATAAATAACCTTGCACCTATCTGGCCCTCAGCTTTACTGGCTGTTGCAGGAACACATTTGTTAAAATATCACCTGCTGTAGAGGGGAAATTGATACTACTGCATTGTGCTCCAGGCAATAGAGCTGGAGTTAAAATGCCACAACATAGGCAGTTGTGAGCAAGTTCACAGTTTAGCGGAAAAAAAATATTAATGGAGAAACATCTCTTTGAGCACCAATTTTTTGGGATGTCTTAAACAGCTCCTTAGATTTTGTGGAGCAGTTGTCTCAAGAATTTTTGTCCTTTGACATTATCTTAATAGGAAAACAGCAGAGAAAGAGAGGTTACGTTTGCAGGGATACAAACATTTACTGAGCCTCAGTAAACAGAGTTGCACTTAGAGCTGTATGTTTTACAGTCTGGAAATTGTAATTCTGTTAGGAAATTACATAAACTGTCAGACCAGTAAAAAATATACAGTTTACAGAGAAACAAGGACTTTGACAGCATCAAACTTTTGAGTTAGATAATTATCTGAGAAACAATATCAAGCTTGTCATAAAATGTTCAGTCTTTTGGAGCTCCCCTATTGAGAATTGGTGGGTTAAGTCTTTAAAGACAAATATATATATATATATATATATGAATTAAAAAAAAAAAGCAGTGAACTTTGAAGCATTGGGAAATAGATCTTTTAACAGTCTTACTGCTTTTGTTGTATGATGAGTTTCTTTTTTATTTTTAGCTGCCAGTTTTTTACTGATACATTTAATCACACCAATGTCTGAATTGAAATCCCATTAAATATTCAGTTTATCAAAAATTTTGACATGATGTTTATTCTTTATCTATTTTCATTGAAAAGAAAATGAAAATTAATCTTGTTTAAAATACAACTAAACATGCATGTTCTAACACCATAATTATTGAAGAGACTACATCACCTAATAACTAATGCCACCCCACTGAGCTGAAATCACTTTTGTGAGAAACTTCTAGAAGCCCTTTTACCAGACCATGACCTTAGTTTCAGGATAGTTTGCCCCACTGTGAGATGATTGAGAGGTTTTAGGGTCCACTTCTGGCTTCAGATGTCAAAGGCATCCTTTGCTCTGGTAATCCCCACCACCCCGCATCCTAAACCCCCAGGACCTTACAAGTATAAGGAGGTATAGACAATGAATGGATTGACAGATGGATGGTATAAACATTGATCAATAATGCCTTCAATTCAATTTCTTTGAGTCAACACAATCTTGGCATTTCAATTTGAATTAACCTACTGAGTGAACATCCCTTCATAAGGTGGTTGTTATTTTGGAAGCAAAAAAAACAACCTAACAAACAAAAAAAAACTTGCTGGCTAGTAGCCCTCTGCAATAAGGAGCTTCATTAAAAAGTGAAAAACTGCTCAATCTTTTTTGTTCTACTCCATTTCTCCAAAAACAGACCAATGATCTGATGAGACATTCCCATATGACCAGGTAAGAGGAAGAAGCAAAAGTTCCTCTCAGAAATCTGCTATTATCCAGATGGCACCATTAGCGATTAAGCCAGAACATTTCTCCCCTCTTATAATTGACTCCATAGGCTATTAGGCAGGTTGGCACTAGCCTAAGTCCACTGGTGCACACTCCAGATGTTGTCTTTGTGTGTGTATGGGTCTTTGTGCGTGCATTTGTGCATTAAGTGAGGAAAAAGTGAGACAGTTTGGCTTCTGTTGCGGGTGGTGGTGGGTCCAAGGCTGCCCACAGATGGACACAGGGCTGGGTGGGTGCTAGGAGCAAGTCACATTCAATTATATCAACATCTCTATCAGTCTGTTTGTTTGCAGGCTCTCCATCTCCCTATCATTTTGTCTGTCTTTCTTTTCTAGCCTTGGGAGAAGAAAGATTAAAGTGTTCTGTTTTCTGTGCAAGATCTATGTCTTTGCTTTTTGGTTTTATCTGAAGATTAAATTATCTCTCATCCGTTGTCTGTCTTTTTAGTTTTTGTGAACAAAGTGATGTTTGACAGACTGCATCAAGTGCTGTTACTGTTACTAAATTGCAAATAATGCAAGGAGATGCAATACTAAACTGAATTTTCGTGGTATATGCCGTAGCTAAAACTCCACAGTTTTCACCCAACCTTTAAACAATCAATGAATGCTACAGAGTTCCTAAGCAGTCTGCTGAATTTGAGTTGATCCTTTTCCAGTTCTGCAGCATGTGGGAGAGAAAATATAGCATGTAAAAAGAATTGCATATCCAAACCTTATTCCCTACCCCATGGTCGATTTGTCCGTCTATCCATCTACTTTCCATTTAAATACGCCATGAAAAGACATTTGCCTCCTTGTAGATTTTCTTTCTTATTTTGCTTTTTTGCCACCTTAAAATGTTTCAGATTCACAAAAAACTTTAATTGCAAACCATGACAGCCTGAGTAAACACAAGACACAATTTTGTATGATAATCGTCTGTTATTATTGAAAAAAAAAAAAAAAAGCTAACCAATCTGGCCCTATGTGAAATGTAATTGGCTGATTGTACCACCCTGCCACCCAGAGATAACTAGCAATGAGTAGCTTAAATCATTGTGGTGAAATATAGCAGAATTGTTTTAATTCAGTCTTACTCGAGGCTTTTTGAGCATGAACACATTGTTTAAAGCCCATTCTACAACATCTAAATCAACTTTAAATCCAGGCTTTAACCAGGCCATTGCAAAACCTATTATTATTATTCTTTGAGCCATTTAGACAACGGCTTGCTTGTGTCCTTTGGTAATTGTCCTGATGCATAACCAAGTGTTCCTGACCTAAATCTATAGTAGCTAAAACAGCTGATAGTCAGACCCCCCCACCTCTCCAGGAATGAAACCAGTTTTATCTGACTATCAGATAAAACATTCTAGTTGATAGCAGCCTGAACCTTCCCAGAGCATTTGATTGTAGATAAGATCTTCTTTTCTGAAGTCTTGTTTTATTTTTATTACACATTTAATAGAACACACATCCAAACTTTTCTATTTTTGTGTAATTAGTGCATCAAAATCAAGACGTCTTGGGCAAATTTGTAGATTGACTTTTGTGTGCTTGTAGGTAGAATTGTTTTTTTTTACCTGGGAACTGTTATGGATGCCATTTTTGTCCAGTTTCTTTCTTATTGTAGGATCGTGTAGACCGACCTTAGCTGATACAAGTAAGGTCTGCAGTATTTGACAGCAAGTCTGGGTTCTTTGATGGCCTCCTATAAGACAATGGTGTACTATTTGAGTTGGTTTTGGTAGTTCAAGTTTAGGACAGTTGGGAAGAGTCACTGTTCCATTTCTTCTCCATTTGTCTAACAATTTCAATCTTCATGTTCACAGACAGTTTCCATTTAAATTATTCAGGTAAGAGAATAAACTAAAGAAATTCTAGTGAAATTGAACCATGTTTTCAAAAATGAAAAATAAGGTATTTAAACCAAGTTAAATTGTAATTTAACCAATGGTGTAGTTTTCTTTCCCCACATGGGTGTAGGCTGGGCTAAGTAGATTACTTCCCCCCCCCCCCCCCCCCCCCCCCCCCCAAGGAATTAAACCAGCATTAGAAAACTGGTTTTCTATTGTTGATTATAAAAGGTATTTGGTAATCTGGAATACAGTAAAGGAAATGCAAAAGATGGAATGTTTTTAGAAGGGAAAATACTTTTTCATGACACTTTGTGTCTCGATTGTTCCAACAATCTATTTATCCCACCTCACAGTCTGTGCAAGATAAATATTTAAAGCCAGACCCATATAGAAACACCAGACATAAATTCAAAGTGAAGTTTTGTGTTTTACTTCATAAATTTGCTAATGAAAGGACTGAAAACTCTGGGAAATGTTTATAAAAAAAAGTTTTACACTCTGTCACGGGAATGCGTAAGAACCCTGATGCTGATATTAGTCATGTTCATTGTTCTAACTTTATTAGTGCCATCAAACCATTTAAAAGGTACTTCATGTATTACCTTATTAGAGTTACATCTCAGAACATTGCCCAGCCTTAGACCTTTTTTAGGTTTTGTATTACATTACAGAATGGACTTTCAGTAATTGTTTTACAGCTAAAAAAAGAGCTAAAATGCTATTAATTATTCATCTCCCCATGGCTGGTGGTAAAGAGAAGAGGTGCTCTAGGGTTTCCATCAGCTATTAGTAAACAAATCAATGCACAAGGCTGAGCTCCTTGTCATTACAGAGCCATCTGCCCTTTACCATGACTTTCAAGAGAGGGCCAAAAAAATGCAGGGTGCCTCTATGTTCAAGAGGGAAATTAAAGTTTGTTTCAGGGAGGAGTTCATTAAGTTATCAAGTTTGGCAAACTTAAACAGGAATATTACATTCACAAAATTGTTTCTCTGTGAAAAGGTTTTGCTTAAATGTGATGTCAATTGAATTTGTAGTTAGAGTGCTATTCCAACGGGGTGGGTTCAAGACATTTTGTTTATATAGCAGACATGCACAAACTCATCCTGAGCCCCCAACACAAGGTATTTGATGTAATCAAAGAATGCAGTTTTAAGTCTCTAATCAAGTTTCTTCTGCAAAATACATTGTAACTCAACATAATCATAATTATGAACTAAACAAATCTGTGGAGAAACTGAATAAGCCAAAAGCGCAGTAATATGATTGGGAACTAGGAGAAATCAATACAGTGAAGCTCATCATCATCTTAACACTGACCTGAATGTGAATCTTTGGGGGATTAATTCAATCTGGTGGAACTAACAGGTTCTCTGGTCCCTCAACACAGTTGACAACAGTTCTGTCTTGATTTAGGCCACCGGGCCGACGTCCTGCTGGGGCGAAACAGAGCTCTGCAAAAAGCAGCTACAGCTTCATTTAATCCATGTGATGGAATGAAATACAACATAAGAACTTCAATTTACAGTTGGCCATCTCTGTTAGACAAAAAAACACATACTGTTATATTCTTTGTATAGTTTTTGATAAGAAAGCCACCTGAGGCAGCTCTCGGATGAGTATTGCACACTTCATCACGGCATTTGACAAACGACCCTTCCATGAATCCACAGCCATGTTGACAAATGATTCTACTGTACAGAGATTCACAGCCTCGTGGGTGCAGCTCACACATAATAGCACCACCCAGATGGAGGTGGTAGGTCTGGAAGATGGTGAATGCAGCAAGCACAGCAGTTCACTCAGATGAATGAAAGGAGAAAACTGAAGCACATATTGTGTGTCCTGCTCTAATGCTACAGCGCCTTGCAAAAGATAAACAACCTTTAAATTCTTTTGCTTTGTGTCACTTTTAAGCCACAAACATTAACGTTTTATTTCACTGATGAATAGAAAGAAGCAGGCAATTGTAAAGTGAACAATTTACAGGAACCTTTAGACTTATACCCCTAACCATGTTGCTCTGAACCCATGTGCCTTCAGAAGCCACCTAATTATTAAATACTGCCCATGTGTGTCTAATATAATTTCAGTATAAATACAGTTGTTTTGTGAAAGCTCAAAGTTTGTTAAAGAACATTAGTGAACAGCGAGTGTCATGAGCAGCAGGGAATATAACACAAGTCAGATAAAAATGTTAAGAAGTTTGGAGCAGGATTAGGTTATGCAACAAAATCTCAAGCGTTGGAGATTTTAAGCAGAAATTTTCTATCCATCATTTAAGATAGAACACCAAGACTACAGTAATTGTTAACTTTCTGACTAAAGTTGAGGCCTAAAGACCAAATTTGAATCTGTGCCCAGACCTAAAATTTACTATCCAGGAACTCTGTCCATCCTGTCTGAGTGTAATCTATTTTGAAAAGGAGAATGGACAAAAATTCCTTTCTCTATGTGCAAAACTGGTAGAGACACACCATTTAATGCTTTCAGGGGGCCAGAACATAATTGCATGCCACAAACGTTCTTTTGTAAAAATGTTTTACCCATATGTCATTTTCCTTTTATTTCATATTTTTCCTTACGTTGTGTTGGCTTATGACAAAAAAATCTCAATAGCACTGAAAAATGTGAAAAACGTTTTTCAAGGCAATTAAATTATAGTGTGCAGAGCTTTTGCATTTCTCTTTATTCTCTCTTCTGTTTTTTAAAAAGAGTTTTGAACATGAAGTAAAAAAAAAAGTAAATCTTTTATTGTTTGGAATATTTATTTATTTTTATACTGAATGTCTGACCTTCCACTATATCCTACAACTCTTCTTAGACCCTGATAAAAACTTGATAGCTAGGTAGAC
Organism: Xiphophorus hellerii; assembly: GCF_003331165.1. Taxonomy (NCBI): domain Eukaryota; kingdom Metazoa; phylum Chordata; class Actinopteri; order Cyprinodontiformes; family Poeciliidae; genus Xiphophorus; species Xiphophorus hellerii. The sequence continues at coordinate 15,282,033 of NC_045680.1, forward strand.
ATGATTCCTTGTGGTAGAAGCTCTTTTTTTACCTTCATTTTATCTTTACTGATAAGATAAAAAAGCCCAGCTTGCTCTACAAATAGGTAATCAGAGCTGAGAGGAAAGAGCACCTCTGATGGCAAGGAGAATCCAATGTCAAGAAAATCAATATATCTACCTCTTCCCAAAATCAAAGCATTTCTCTCCTCCATCCCAGTTTACACAGATAAAAGCTTTGTCTGTCTTATCCAATCAAAGTAAGCAAAGCAAATGTCAAATAATTGCAAAATGCTTCATTGGGTTGCTTTAGATAAAACTCCTTAGTGCTGTGACAATTCCCTTAAGCAAACATCTAGATAATTTAATTCTAGTTTTGTTTTTGTTTTTTTTCATTGACCAATGTCTTTTGTTTGATGGAGTCCGATTTGATTGTGCGTATTGTGCCGTTTGTGAGAGGAGCTCATAAAGACTATATAGTCCAGTAAAAGGCTATCTCATCCACCGGTAGCAGAGGATCATGTCTCCGGAGTCATGCAGAGAATGGACTCAGAAAACAAACAGCTCCTGCTGTCTTGTTATTGGGGATGCTCTGATAAGGTGGATGAGGGAATGCTGAGGGATGATTGTAGGTGTGTCTCCTAACAGACTTCCTTGTGAAGATGATCAGCCATTGTAGTTATGCATTGCCATTGTTCTGCACCGGCTTTGTAAACAGGCACCTTAGCCTTTAGCAACATCACCTCCTGCGCCACAATTCGCGGCGCTCTGTCTGTCATGATACCCACTTAATTCCAGCAGGTTATTGCAGATCCTTCTTGTCGAAGTGTGTGCATGTGTGTGTGTTTGTGCACCGAAAGAGATCATTGCTTGCCTGGGAGAAGGGAAAAAGCTATTCAACAGGGGCGCCCACGGTGGCAAACCCATTTCCAATAATGTCCTCTTTCTGCTACAACAATTGTGTTTAACCCCAGTGGCTCCAGCTGGTCACTATTTGTCATCCCACTGCTTCCTCCCTCACCTCTCTCCATGCCTTCACACTCAGAGACACTAGAAGTGAAAGCATGGTTCATGACTGCATACCACTGGCTTTTGTCTGAATTGTATAGTTGGCTCTCATTTTAGATGTTATATCAAACAATAAATACATTAACAATTTTCTGGCTGCTATGATTTGGGAAAAATAAAAGTTTGTCTACCTGCTATCTTTGCTGTATTTCTTTTGTCGTTTCCACTTTTTCTCATTTTTTCTCGTCCACCCCTCCATAATCTCTCTTCCACCCCCATCCCTCTGTCCCTTGGCTGGTGATCTGCGTGTGGAGGTGATTTATGTCTGGCACTCACTGAAGTCCCTTTACTGTGACACACACTCACTCACAATCTCATAAACACATTCACAAAGGCATACAGAGACACACTCGAATACACACAGGTAAGACTGCAGCTGTGATACATTTTAATTACAGTTTTAGTCAGAAGTAATTATGGTTTTATTTCTAGAGGGACAGCTCAATACACATCCCCCCACAGGCGTTTGAATGTGCACGGACACAGACGTGAAAGGCTATACAAGAACATAAGACACACCTTTTTTTTATTTTTTTTAATGTTTTGTCCTGTGTGTATTTTTCTGCTGTTTTTGTTCAACTTTAAAATTGTAATTACAGCAACATATGAAGGCCATGTAGTCTGAAAAAAGAATTCTCACCTTAAATTATTAAGTGTACAAAAAAATCGGTTTTGTGGACAGTAGGATTCTCTAAATATTATTTCTATAATCGATCCAAAACAATCTATTCTTTAAAGATTCTCATTTGCGTCAAAATTTATACAGCAGAGCTGCGAACACAGACAATTAGTCCTTCTCTTTACCTGCAGCCACTTACCTGAACAATAATGGCCGACACTCATTGCTGTCTTATCTATTTTACCTATTGGGGAGATGATTGGGAAAATCCAGTGCCATTCTCTTACCTGTGCTTCAGTGTAGTGGCTACAAAGTCATGTTGCTTTACAAATCTGTGGGTGGGTTAAGCTATAAACCTAGCTCAACCCATCTTTGCTATCACTGTTATTAGTGTATAAAAAATCTTTTTCAAACAAATAATCTAACGACTCATAGCTTGGAGGGAACAAGTAAAGCGTGGAAGCCAGCCGGGTTTATAAAAGACTGTGGGAAACTGTGATATTTCGACAATTGATTTGTCATATATTGTGTAGACCTATTGAGTGTTTTTCATAGTATCTGAATTAAGTTTGACATTTTGTATTATGATAATCCCAGTACACTGTTGTATGGAACATTTTAAGCAACAGGATTCTAGCACTCACTTATAAAGCAATCATTTGTCATTATAGAGCGAGTCTGCAGGCATTTTATAAGCTACGATGTTGGAGGGACAACAGATAGAAGCAAAAATATGAAGCTGCAACTTAATGCATTCAGTACTTCTAACTTTACTCTACAACCATTGTACACGTAAAGATAGCAAAAAAACAAACAAATAAAAAAAAAACAGTATAGATGTTTTCTTTCGTAACCTTATTATGCAGCCTTATAATGATTTAAAAGTGTATTTGATTAGAGGTAAAATATCAAATGGCAAATTTTACTATAAAGAAAATCATGCTTATTTTGGTTTCTTCTGACTAAAGGAGAAAAATTGTGATGGAAGGACAGCTTCATTGTGAATTTGGCTAAATGTAGATGCAATGTGTTTGCACAAAAATAAGTCAAGAATTAAATATATGTAAATTAGCTGGCAATGGTCAGATATTAAAAAGGTTTTAAAATCTATACATATTGAAATATTATGAAGGATGTAAACAAGTTCATGATGTGAATTGAGAATTTTTAGGTTGTGAACTATGAGCATAATTTTATTCAGTTTGAAATTGTGTGAGCTCAATTTAGAGCAAATTCTTGTTAAATGTGAACTTTAAGCAACACTTACAAGATGTTTAAAGGTTTTCTTATTTACCATGTAATTTATCTTCATGAACAATTAGCCAGAAGATAGCCAGAAATACAACAAAACTGTGGTATTTGTTATTTGTTGGGACTGAAATTTTAAAAAGGCACAAATTATAGTCGAATATTTGTGCTGATGGACAGCTGCACATTCCCCAATACGACTTTTAAAGTAATTTCTCTCTGTGTGCACTTTCTTTTTTAGCATGCTTTTTTAGCTTCCACTGGCAATACTTCCATAATTTAATAATGAAGACATGTCATAAAAAAATGAGTCAGTTTACATTCTTTGTCAGACATATTTTTTTTAAGTTCTAGTAATTCAAGTGTAGTTTGACAGAAAAAAAGTTTTTTTTCTCTTGCGAGTTGTGAGTTGGAATAGGATGTGCGAGATTGAAGGAACCATGATAAAAAGGAGAGCATGCAGAAGGATGAAAAAGTGATTTGCGCAGAAACAGATAGGCTTTGCACTGTAAGCTCAGTTGAGGAGCAGATTTGGAAGCTGTAAGACTGTTGTGCTGTCCTAGAGTGCTGACAGGGATAGCAAGCTGAGCGTGTGCAAAGGAATGGGGGTGGGGGGTGGGGCGTGGGGGGAATCGCACAAGTGTGGGGGTGTTTACGTGTGTGTATTAGTATGTTGTGTGTTTGATGTGCTTGCATATGTCAGGGTGTATATACTCTGCACAGATGGAGAGACTTCTCAGGGATTACTGAGTAACTGGAAGAGGAGAGAGGTGGTAATTGCATTTTAATTACAGTGTTGATGATTTTGGGCTCTGCCAGATGGAGGGTTCTTTAGATATAAGTACAATATAAATCAGCCGGCTGGAAAATAAATCAGGTTGTTGGTAACTGGTTACCTGCCAAACCAGGTTTCTAACCTTGAGCCACTGGTGATGGTCATGATTAACTTAGGTCTTTACATGTCTAAACATTTAGATTTTCTAAAATTTTACATTTTCTTAAATGTAATGTAAATACAATGTAAATAAAAAATTTACTTAATTGTACTTTTAACTAAACAGTAACCTGAGCAACCTACAGTTGCAGGCTATTTCTCTGTTCACTTTACTCCTAGTGCCACAGGACAATGCTTGTCCATAGTTTTTGGAGTTGTCCGTGCACATACTGTTACATTTCTTTAATTTTTGGTGAAAAAACAAAAAAAAAAACTAGTACTCTTCTGTTAGTCAGCTGATTAGCAGTGTGCAGCAGACAATGACAAGATATTGCTTTGATCTTTGCTCTATATAGCTGGAAGAAAATTGCTGTCACTCTCTCTAGTATTTCATTCAAAGGATTTAAACTGCAGGAAGATTATAAGGGGAAAATTTCAGCAGTTTTCAAACTGTAACTCTTAAAAAAACTTTGTATACCTTTATATCAGTGAAATTGTTTGAGAGAAAAAAGAAAGAGAATTATATGATTGCATGTGCAGTATCTTGAAGAAAGGCATAATAAAACACAATGCATGAGAACTTAGTTGAAAAGAAGCAAGCAGGTGTTAGGACTGATATTGATAAATGAGTAATTTAAAGTAATTTTTTAATGCCATCATAGATATTATAGTTCAAAGAGTTCTTACAAATATCTTTATTTTGTGTTGTATTACACTTCAATTGTGCCAAAATATTAATTTTGGTTCATACTTCTTAGCTGTAATACTGTGTGATTAAAATAATTTCATCTTACTTATTGTAATAGTCATGGTCAGGCAGAACTCTAAAATTTGCAATTAATTTGAAGGTAAAATCAAAGTCAAGTCAAATAGAAGGAGGATAATTATCACTAGGATTTCTATTTCTGCTAAATATCATAAACCTTCCAGACTACTCATTCTCTTCTCCACGGGGGGCCAAGTAACAAAGTACTTACAGAGCAGGCATCAGGAAGCCCATAAAACCAACAAGGTCTGTACCATTCCTACTTTTCAGTACCACTAGTAAAAAGAGAGACAAGATAAGGAATAACAAAGTGCATCACCAAAATCTTTCATAAAACGCCACACTGAGCCCTTGCAGTGAAAAGTAACCTATCAGATAAATATATGATGCGAGTCACGTTTTGAAACACCAATCAGTGTGTGACACTTTGACAGGAAGTATCAAAACTAGCAGTTTACATAGTAGCTTGTAAATCAACCAAATAAAATGCTATAAAATTTGTTATTATTGGTTGTAGTTATGTTTTAAGAGTTTTAATGAATCTTTTTTGTTACTATCAATTGTTTCACTTTCAATACAAAAGTTTTCAGTGCCTTTTAGAAGTCAGTGATTTTTTTTCAGTTACAAATATATATTTTTAATGCCAATATTTCCCTGTAATGTCAACATTTATTTTCAGTTACATTTAAGCTGTCAATGTTTTAGCTCCATATGACATCAGCTTTAAATGTGGCACCTGACAAATGTTGAAGCTTTTCTCCATCATTCCCATATCCACTTATCTTCAAAATGTTACCGAGACTAATGCTGACCCCCCCCAAAAAAACACTGAAGATTTTGATATATTGCCCAATATTGAAGGGCATAACACAAATATTGCCCTTCAATAATGTTGATATTTTAAGGAATGCTGGAGACAAGGAGCTCACATCAGTTTGCTGGCACTAAAAGCAATGGTGAGTTTGACCTCTGTTGATCCCAGGTATTGGGCAACTGCTCTTCATCAACCTTAAACAAAATTAGGTTGGTATAAAAGATAAGTCAAAAAATGTGCTTTTCTGAAACATTTTCAGGACTATGGAGGGTTTCAAAAAACTAAGAAATTAATGAAATTTTGAAATGCGGTGACGGGATGATATACAGCAAATAATTATTTGGTTGATGTGAGTAGCAGCACTAATCATTGATGCAATGAGAATTTCTGACTTGATCTGAGCAGCCTTGGTCACTTTATATCTGCTTTTTTGCCTTCTAGTTCACACATTTTTATTATTTGTCTGTAAAACAAATGAGTAAGTTTGTTTTTTGCTCATAAACAAAAAAAAGGTTTTTTGTAATACCTTTGTGCAGCTGTAGGAACAGATTTGTGCTTATTCTTATGATTGTTGGTAAGACATTTTGCTCTCACCTGCATACGAGCAAGTTTGAGACTGACCTTTGCCAACTTCCTCATTCGGATCTGCGTGCCAGTTTCTGAACTGAAGATCTCACCTTCTCTGCTTAATGAAGCAAGCATTGCTGCAATGTGATACCGAGAGTCAGCAATTTTAGAAGTCATTCTTGCTGCCAGGGTCATTTGTTTTTATAATTGTGACTTTTCATTACAAAGGCAGACCGCATCATTTATTATTTCATATTAGCTCAGGCACATTATGGCGCAGTTATCTAAAACTATAAAAAGCAGTAATGTGGGTGGGGAAAAAAAGACATTTGTTACTAATTAGGAATTTGACAAACATACAAAGTACCTATATAGAAATTTTATGACTGCAACACTGAATTGCAGAACTGAACTAAACTGAGTTTTAGGTCAGGTGAAAGTAGAAGCTGAAAATTTGAGCTAACTTTGTTCCTCTGATCAAGGTGAGTCCCCCAGCTGTGTGCTTTGTGACAGCATGACCCTTGCAGGGCTGTGAATCTGACACGACCAGCAGCCCTGTGGCTTTTTTGACCTGTGGCTGTTTCCATTTCTTTCTGTCTGTCTCTCCTTCTCTGTTTTTTTCTTCCTGTGCCACTTTTTGTCGCTCTGTCTCTCCTGCTTCTTTGCACTTTGCATACTGTCTGAAGAAGATAAGGCAGTCCTGATAAGCCTTTGACTTCTGTCAAAATGCTTTCCCATCTCTGCAGACCTGTACCTCGGAGGAGAAAATGTATTTTGTAAGTCATGCGCTCACATGCCTGCTTCTGGTATGATAGGGACATAATGAGTTTACGATACACTGGAAGAAAATTTGTTCCATCTTCACCTTTCATAGTTACTCTGAAAATTAGAACAAGTAACACGAATTGCGTATTGTTTGTGGTGACTGGATAGAGAGTTATTAAGATAACACCAATTCTCATTTCTTCCTCTTTAGCAGACTCAAAAATATAATTTCCATCATATAACACAAGAGTTTATCTGACTTCTTCAACCATTTGCGTATACAACACATTCACAAGTTGTTTTAACCTTTTAATTAACATTGCTTAGAAGCACACATGTGGTGGTCAGTTTGGCTATTAGTCTGTCTGCGTGCTTATGCATTTATTTGACAAGCAGCAGCAGGTCTGCTGGCTTAATAGTGCTGGTGTATGGGTCATTTTAATAAATTTACCAATTATCAAGAATTTAATCCAATATAGCCCATAGCCTGAATATCCCCTGTTGTGGCATTTTTGCAGTTTTATACTTCACCCAATATGGAAGCCATTTTGGATAATTTGCAGAGAAATTAATGTCTTGCATGTAAGCACCGGAGCACAATTTATACAGCAGACACAATATTCCCAGCCGTAAATTGACCAATTTTGTTCAACAAAAGCTGGTCGTAAAGTAATGAGCTCTTACAGTTAAACAGCAAAACGCAGGTCAGATTAAATCACAAATTATAGGCGTAATGTGGGATATAAAAATCTTAAGAAATTTTTCCCTTGTAATTTTGACTCATCACTTATGTATTAAACACTGTAAAAATGTTTACAAGAATTGTATTGTTAAAAAAATATCAGAAAATACAAATAGATCCCGACAAGTTTGATGAGTGAGTTGGATCCATAGCCCCTTTTCTTCTCAATCAGAGCAGCCACCTGTTGGTGCACTTGCTCTCATATTTTGCCAACACTTGTGACGATCCCCTCCTATCCAGTAGGTGTCTCTAGTCCATTATTTGTTTTCTTTGTTCTTTTCAGGAAGCAGGTAGATGGTCTGTTAATTGAACGCACCGGGTGGCTGATAAATACTGACGTCCTGTCAGTCACTGGGTCTGCTTGGTTGGCCTCCGGATCAGACCGAGACAAGCAGCATTGGTCCACGCCTCTCTCGGAATGGCTGAGCAGTTCTCCCAGCGCATATTTTGGATAAAATAAATTATTGTGTCTATGGATCCGCTCGTCTGTCTCCCATTTTTGTCATTGCCTATGAGTGGGGCGTGACAAATGGGGGCTCTGATCAAATAGGATCAGATAAAGAAGTTAGATGCCAAAGAAAGTTTTGTCCTGGTTTGCAGTGTTTTTTAACATTGATTTGTCAATAATGGATCAATAGTGTGGCAGATCAGCGTCTTCAAATGATAAGACCAGGCCTGGTCCTTGGGAAAAGTTGTGAATCACTGCTGCATGAAGAAGGTAATTTGTGCTCTCATAGTTTGCAGCAGCCTTTCACTCTTAAGTGAAGCTTCTTTTAGCTTGTTTGGTTAAAGAAAGCCGTGATCGTTTCAACATTTGCTGGATGGTAACACTAGTTGAAAACATCTCACTATAAAGTGTAATATATGAACGTTGAACCCATCGCTAAAATTTAGAGATTCAAATTTTAAATATTGTCCAACCTCAGTGTTTGGACAACGTTGATGTAACATAACTTTTAAACAGTTATCCAAAAGACTTACAAAATAAATGTATCCACAGCAGAGTTCCCACCATGTTAAGTTTATATCATTTACATCTCTTTTCTAGAGAGAAATGTTTGGAGACATTTCTTTTTTGTTTCATGTTGTTTTACTTATCAAAAACAGATAAAAGTTAGAAAATCCATCTGACCTGGGAGGCATGAATAGTTTAAATAGTTTTAAAATGTTTTTTTCAGGTAACTTTGAATGTTAAAAACTCTTTATTTTCAAAGATGAAGATATTGCTTTTTATCAGATACTTTTAAACAGGATTACACTTTCTACAGTTTGTTTATTGAGGGAGAAAAGGAAAAAAATTAGATCATAGAAATCTTTTTGAGGCAGACATCTTTCACGTTTTATTCCCTTGGTTTTTTGTTCTTTTCAGTGTTGTACACATCAGCAGAAAACCTACAATCTATTATGTGTGCACACACACAGAAGGCACTTTCATTCTCTGTCTCCGATGTGCCAGTGGTTGTTGTTAATGAGATTCCTACAGGACGAGAAAACTCCAGGGAGGCTGACTGACGGCCCACTTTAAACATTACAGTCCCACTCCCCCTTTGTTGTCCTCTGAGACACAGGAGGAATTGAGAAAGGGAAGGAGAAAAAAGACAGATTGTATCACATACTGTATGTATGACTCGTGTACACAAACAGATTAACATGTTAAAATACTAAGAGTTATGAAGAGCTATTAAGGTTTGTTAAACTAATTGTAATTCAAGAATTATCTTTCAAGGTTAAAACATAAAGAACAGTGTTTTGTAATCACTGTTTTCATGTTTGAATGAAACATTATGGATTCAAGTGACTAAAATGGCATTGCTTCCATCCTTTTGATCAACCTCCTATACATCACTTTATGTTTCATGTGTGATCTCTGTTGGGATCTCAGAGAGGTAATAAATAGTTACATTGTTTTCTGCTCTCTTTTCAGTAGGTCTTTTCATAGTTATGCACAGCTTTTCCAAGCACTCACAGGTGGTGTAACATATACAATATATTTCTCAGATACAAAGGTTTGATGAAGTACCTGGTGCCACAGAGGACAAACAGAACTCATTTCCTGTCACTGCCTTTGGACTTCATGTCTATCTCATTTCCTCTCTTTGCTCCGAATACAATAAAGGCACTTTATGGTGCATCCACAGAGGTATGATGTTGCTTAATGCATTTTGCTTTCAGAAGACGACGGTCATCAAATCTGCAACAAGCCACATGAATCTGTGAGAATTTCAACTGTTCAGTGGTGTCACTGATTTGACTAATACGTGCACTGTGTCAGGGTACCATGTCTACAGCCCAAATAAGAACTGGATATTACGGTTTTGTGGTGTCCATTTTCAAAGCTAATATACCATTGTGAAAAAATACTGTGGCGATATTCATAGATGGTATTACTGTCTAAGTAGACGACAGTGTGAGGATGCGTTATGTCTGCACCAGTTTGAGACTTTCTTATATATTTTAACTTTCCTTAATTGACGATGTAACAAGCTGATCCAGTTTTGTTTACTTAGATTGGGTTATGGAAAAAAAGGGATTAAAGTAACAAAATGACAAATTTGGTGGCATAGCAGAGTAAGGTCATAGAATCAGTATCTCAGATCTAAGAGTTGTTTAACCGTTGTAAATGCTTCAGTGGGTCTGAATAGGGAATGCGGCAGGTTGCAAACTTTACAGCTGAAGACCAGATAGGTTCATGTATAGTACAGATTCATTGTTTCATTTCTGGAATGTTCTGCAGTGTAGATTGTTTTTTTAGCATAGCATGCTGCTTTAAGTAACTTTTTATGCTAAGGTAAGTTCTTTGAATGTCATCCTCCTTCAGCTGGGCACAAATGTTCCCTTTTAGAGCTCGATCTGGAATGTGCATGTAAAACTCTATGTATTGAATTCCAGACGGTAAAGCTATATGTAGTGTGCCACACAAAAAGTAGGAACAAACCACCAGAGCACAAGCAGAGATGGCTTTTCCATCGCCTCTAGTTGGATTTTTTTGTGATGCTGCCTGTGCTTCATGATCTGTTTTCTATGTGATTCTCCTACTTTTAAAGAACTGTGTTTTGGCTTCAATCTGTCCCTGCACTTGAGTCCTTTACTAATCATACAATCACATACACATTTGTGAACTGGGTAAACAACATACTGTAGTGGAGTTACTGTTTATCTATCCCTTCTGAATTATGCAATACATGCAGTTCCTTAGTTGACTGGTATTTCATAACATCCCCCAATGACCTTTGTGTTAATAAATGCTTGTGCTGTACAATCAACTTTAGTACTGCTAAGTTTTCCTTTAACTGTCACAGTCTTACAAGAAGTTAAGTTTTCTACAAGTTTAGACCTGAGAAGAAAGATAGGGTAATGTAAGATGATTATCCAATTGATGTTCTCCTCGGTTCTTAAGTCATATTCCCAATGTGAGGTGTGCATTCTAAAGTAATAATCCTGCCTAAATGGAAAACATGGCTTGGTCATAATCCAGCTGCCTCTCTGTTCCCCAAGTGTCTTCGTTAAACAATATACCGTGGTAATGAAGTGTTAATCTGCTCAGCTCTTTACACAAAGCATCTGCATGTCTCCTAGAGGCAAGAACAGGTACACAAAGGAGCACTCCATTCTTTGTTTCGTTGTAGCGCTCCAAAAAGTAAAGACACTCAAATGTGCAGGGGTAGACTTAAATGTAGCTGCAATCGCTTTCCAAGGAGAACCTTGGCAGTTGTACTTTGAAATAAAGTGCAGCTACGTTTTGACATTTGTACATAATGTTTAAAAGCTCATTTGAAAAAAAAGATCTGCTTCTTTGCTCAGGTTTGCAGTTGTCACTTTTAGGATGGAGTCAAGTTGTAAATCCTGATAAGATTGAGCGGGTTCCATCAATCGCTTTTCCGGTAGAAACACATGCATTTCATATTAAGCCGCTGTGGTTTATAATCTGGGACATTAGGTGTCTAACTGTATTAATCCATTTGCACTTTCCCCTGTTGATTAGAGTGCATGTGAAATGTGACGGTAGTTTGGCTGGTATAGGGCACCGGTTGCCTGAGGTGGCAGCGAGGTTGTGAGGTTTCATACAGCCATGTCCACATTCGGATCATGATTTATTACCCTTCTTACCACACAGACTCTCAAGTATACACACACACACATGCCCACGCACGCCAGCATAGCAACAACAATATTCAGAGAAGCAAACACACACACATTCAGTGTCTGGCATTTAGGAGCAGAGACCATAATATCAGTGGCAACAATAGAACATGACACCATTAAGTTTGCAACACATTAATCTATACAGTGTAATGTAAAATTTGAGCTGTCAGAAATGTGCATTTGTATGCACATTATAATTCATCACAGTCTAAATATTAAGACTTTTCATTTTTTTTAAATTAGATTTTTTTTAAAGAACATGGCTGCATCTGTAAAACAACCTGTGTCCAAGAGTTTGCGTTCGTCGCTGCACTTTAATATCCTAGACAAAAAGAAAAAAAAATAGAATGAAGCTGATAAGAGAGCAGCAAAAACGGAGGAGAGAGATCAGAAATCCCATACAGTTGAGAGCACTAGTCCATTGCAAGTGTGGCAGAGGTCACAGTCAATTTCAAAAGGAGCAGGTCTTGTATATTAGAGTTTGGAGAGATGGGAGACCCCTCCTGCTCTCTATCATAAAAGGCCTGTGCCGGAGCAGGGCCACTTGTGATCAACATGGACCTTGTGGAAATCCCCACTGAACTGAATGGTCTTATTGAAGGTCTATAAGGAAGATAGCAGCAGAAGATGCACACCAAGGCCTGGCATTAATCACAATTTACAAGCCCAGAGGAATCACTTCCCCAAGCTGGTTGTGGGGAACAGCTTCATTCAAATCTTAAAACAGGAAAGTTATCTGCATTGTCAACAACATAATTCCAGCTGATCTACAAATATAAATATTTTCTTTTTGTGTTTTCCAAAGACATAGGTTAATGTAAGAGACTCCCGTCATGATAATCTTCAGGAGAAGTACCACAGTTCATGGTATCATAGTTTTAATACAAAAAAGTAACGTGCATAACAAGGTCTGATTGGTTTTATCTTAAACAGAAAACCATCAAGTATTTGAATGCTACTATTTTAAAATACATTCTATAGTTATAGTAATGTTATCAGTAAGATTTTTTTCATAGTTATTTCGATTTTTATACCTAGACAAAATGGACAGTGACATTGCCAGTCACTCTGTATGAAATCTGTCAACTATATCATATGTTCATATCCAGCTTAAGCTGATTTTGTGTCTGTTTGTTGTGCCAATTTTACTTAGAAATGATTATAAAGATACAATTTTGTCCACAAATAAGCAACACATAATTTCTGGTGCATCTACACATTATTGCACGTCTATTCTCTGGACAGATCATAAATTAAAGTACTAATAAAGGATACATATATGTAGTTCAGCCTCTGCTCCACAAGAAAATGTGTTTTCATCGAGGCAGAGCCCACTCATTACAACCTTACTGTCATTCTCATTTTTGGAAACAGTAATATGAAATAGACAATACTCCTACATTATGTAGATATGTTTTTACTTTCTTTCTTCAGAATGTGTTCATAATGGCAACACAATGAACTGTTCATGTGTTGACACTTGTCTAAGCTATACTGATTAGCTTTATGTGTGAAGGATGACCTAGACCTGTTTTGAAAAACATGCTTGGCCTTCGCTTGCTTACTTTCTGTGTCTGTGTGTAGTAGTGTGTATGTAAGTTAGCAAAATGAAAAAGTCAGTTGATTATGATTTTGGACAAGTATATTTTAATTGAATTGTGCTTTGCACTATAAACAGAAAGTTGAACCAACAGCCTCATGTCTGCACAGCTGCTACCCCCTAGGATCAATGTATTTGTATATTAAATTAAAACCACTATTAGAGTGTTTAATGAAATAAAGTAATGCTCTCTTGGTGCATCCGTGTAGCTGTTTTTATGCCTTCCAATAGTTTTATGAGTTTTATAGCTGAAGTACAGTGAGCTATATTAGTCCTTTGCTACAAAGTTAATATCTGGTTTGGTCAAATCGTTTGACCCTTTCCTTTTGTTCTCATAAGGCAGCTAATGTTAGAAAGATTTATTAGGAACACAACAAGTAAAAGTTTCTAAAATAATGTCCTGACCAGTGTCCACTTAAGCTTATTAAACATATGAAATTGTCACTGAATTCAGTATGAATTTTTTTGTTTGATTTTACACATGAGACCCCTTGAAACTCATGTGTAAAATCAAAACTTACAATATTTAAGTTTTGATTAAACTTAAATATTGTTTAATCAAACAATATTTAAGTTTGTTTGATTTAGCCATGTATAACATGGCTAAATAAAACAAGGGTTTTGAAGAAACAGTAGCACATATCCTGTTCAAATTGATGAAAACCATTATTTTTTTTAATGGTTTGAATAATGCAAAATGGCTTGGATGCTCAGTCAAAGGCTCAGGGAAATTGTTTGCAGGGGAAGCGATTGTGGCTCAGAGGATGTGTAGCGGCTCTCACAGTTGTTATGCAAAGGTTGAGGAAGTCCTAGAAAATTAGTCCTTATTGCTATTTCTGAGATACTCATCTTCTCTCTTAACACTGGAAGGCAGATGGCAAGAGGTAAGTTGGAGAACAACAAGAGCTGGAGGACTCTTGTTGTTCCCAAGTGAGTGTTGCAACGTGGTTCAAAGCAGGAAGGATCCTCACGAGAGAAAAGACACTTCGGTAGAAACGTAAGACCAACGTCAGGTTCGTGATCATGGACGTCAAAAAGCAGACCTACATTAGCACAAGATGGACAATCTGGCATTGTCTGGGAGTCCTGCTGCTCTTATTATGCAGTAGCTTCATGACTACAAAAAGTTACATTTGATTCAGTGTAGATAATATTAGTTTATCTAATTTTGTGTTTCTCCCCCATTTTATTTTACATTCACTTTTTGGGCTAGCTATCTCTCTGCCTTCTTAGAGGTAAGTAATAAGGAGAGACATTGTTCTGTCTCCAAACCTACATCCAAAGTCACTGTAGAACACATGGCTACAGTGACAGCAAGAAAGTGGTATCTTGCTGTCAGTCAGTGCTATAGTGCAGGCAGGCTAGCAATGAGTGGTAATTGATGTGAGTAGAGTTGACATCCTGGGCAGAGTGCTTCAGGTTGGTCTCTGACTGGGACCGAGCAGCCCATCATTGCCAGTTATTAAGCAGCTTGTGCTCAGCTGCATTCGGTCAGCTGGGATCAGAGTGTGTTTGGGTGTTTACATACAAATGTGTGTATATGTTGGAGGGACAGGAGTGTGGGGCAATGTGTCCTTTGCCTGTATCTTAACAGAAAAGTACCGTACCTAAAAACAATTATCGTAAGGACTTCACGTTAAAGTAGGGGTTTGTCCGTTGTCTTTGTGGTACCCTTGAGTCAAAGGCAGTTTTCTTTTAGAATGATAAATATTTTCTGCTTTTGCTTTCCTTTTTTTTATCCTTGTAATAGTTCACTGATGGTTTGCCCCCATCTAGCTGTGAGGTCACATAAAAGAAAACCTCCAGAGTTTAGGCCTGATTGGCTGCAGTCTGTCTGTACCTTTCTGTCTGGCTTGCTGTCCAGTTGGCCCACTTGTTAGCTGACTTTATATTGTTGGCTTGAATGCTGTGCGGCGCTCTGTGAATGTCCTGATAAAGTTATCTTTGTTTTGCAATGTGCTCGAACATCTGCCCTCTGCAGAGCCATTGTTGCTGCAACTGCACTTTAACATTTTTCAGAGTTATAGTGTTTATAAGCACATCTGACTTAAGCAAGAGAAAACATTATGGCTGTGGATGATTATATATGTGTCAGTTTTTGACTTGCAGTACATTAATTATTTCGTTGTAACTTCTTACAGGGTAACATTGCCAAAGTTTTATTTTTTCCTATATTTCAGGATTCACATTGATTTTGGTGTTGTACTTTTTTCATCATTTATCTTTTTGCTTTTGTTTACATGCAGTCTCCTTAAGATTGTGACTTTTATACTGCTGAAAGTTTACTTTTACATCTCATGAACAATGTCTGTGCTGACAACAAATGGAATGACATGAAAAACCTCTGTGTATAACATGGCTAAATAAAACAAGGGTTTTGAAGAAACAGTAGCACATATCCTGTTCAAATTGATGAAAATACACACAAATAATTACAGACAATGTTTATTTTATTTTATTTTTTTAAAGGGCAAACATTTGAGGCCATTTTTATGTTTTAGATCTTCAGTGATCCCATTGCAACATGAATGAGGCTAATTTACTTGTTTAGCTTAAATATTGTGTATTTAGTTTATCGTTGAGCAGGTAAAAATAAAAAATATATATAACGATTATTTTAATTACTATAAATAAAAAATATACAGTATACATTTTTGTTGCACGCAACAACTTTCAGCTTGACAGTTACAGCCTTGAAACAACAGCAGACAGTGCTGTCCATGGTGCTGTAATGTCTGTGTCTCCCCTTTGTCAAAGCACAGGTCTTCCCTATTTCCCTCTCTACTCCCACATCAGATCGCAATGATAACCTTATGAATATTAACGTAGCTTTTGTCATACAGTGGGGAAGCCCCGTATTTCATGTTTAATATTGATGAGCTGTATTTTTATTGAGAGTCCATTTTTGATTGGTACTCTATATTCAAAAGTCGCTCATGTGTCAGGGGACTACATGAACCTTGCATAACAGGCTTTAAACACATAGGGAAAATCCACATAACGCATGCTGATTTTGTACCAGAGCCAGGGTGGATTTAATGTCCAGACTTGATCGTGGTCGGAGTCTGCACTTTTAGCTGTCCGTGGTGCTGAAATTCCAGCTGGTCTGCCCGGGGAATGGTGAGCACCTCCTTGTGATTACTGCACTGGTCTTTCCCATTGTAAATCACAGCACACTCAGTGAATATTAATGCTGGCAGCTCAATTAGCTTGTGGAAATATTCACGGCTGTAGCAGTGATCTGAGGCACCCCAAAGAGTCAGTGAATAATATGATCTCCTCCTAACACCTGTCCGCATGGTTCCTCTATTTATGTGCAGAGATTAGGGAATAATCACGTTCTGTGTTGTATCACTCATGCATGAGGAATAGATCAGCAGTTTTACATTACAAAAGTCCAGGAAAAAAACCTGATATTTTACACCCAGTGCACCAACATGTACATTTTCAAAAACTGTGCATCTGGTGCTGACAAATTTGGTGGCTCATCTAGGCCTGGTGGAGTGTGTGAAGGCACCGCTCTGTCTCCCTCTCCCTCTCTATAGATTGTGGGCTGGTATGGTCCAGCTTTTGGCTGTAGATTCCACACACTGCTCCAGACTCTGTCACTCAGCCTCTGCTGTCCTCCATGGTTGAGAGAGACAGGACAGCAGAGCAGATTTCTCTGTGTTTTCCTGCACTGGCGAAGGCAGCATCTGCCAACACACATCAGCCTTGCAGCACCTGAAGGCAGTTGACTCCCTTTTCATTACTGCAAGGCGAACAGCTTGTTTTGGGAAGGATATGTTTTGTGTGGGCTTGTGTTTGCATGATTGGATCACAGACTGTTCAGAGATAAATTTAAATAGATGACCTATAGTTATGCAAAAACATTTTACTAAGAAATACATTTGTTGTAATAGCTTATTTTCAAGCAAAATTTAGGGGTTATGCTGATCTTTCATTTAACAGACGAGAATTAGAGATATGCATGTCGTCTTGCTTTGAATTCTCAAAAATTCTCTAGACAACATGACAGTGTTTAAATTGATAAACATTAAAATATAAAACCAGACACATTTTGATGGTTTCTTGATCCGATCTTTGTTACCTGAAATGTCAACTGCTGGACGGCAGCTCTTGTTTTTAATCTTTGTTTTATTTTTTGTATTTTTGTCTTCACTGCAGGAGATCTGGGGGAAAAAAAGAAATCTGAAGTCAGACGAGGAGTTATTCCTCTATTTCTGGATGTCAATAAATATTGTTTTGCACACTGTCACTCTTTGTAGTCACCCCATCTCTATGCCGCACCTATTTTCTGCTTCTTGACACTCTTAGGAAATGTTCCTTTTTGAACTTAGATAAATGTAAAACTGCATGGAGAGCCAACAAAAGGAGCTGTTTTTTTTAAATGATACCTCTAAGGTCTTCTTTTTTTTATCACTCTCACTCTCGCCATGCTTTTTCTCCTCAATGTCCTTTCGATCCGTAATTGGAAATTTCCCCCTGCTTAGCCCTGTCGGAGTGAGGGACAATGTGGCATCCATGTTCTGTCGAGCATGGTCGAAAGAAATAGAGCATTGTCTCATGGAGGCGATGCAAGCATGGTCTGGGGACTTATCTAAATTGAATATCTGTCTTGTTTTTTGGACTTGTAATGAGAGTGACGCACAGAGCATGGGGGTCTTTCACGCCACTGACAGCCCCACTCTCTTTGAAAAGTTGACAGATAACATAGAGGGGAATACATAAAAGGACATCAGTGGGAAAACTCTGACCCAGCAGAGTAATTGTAAAGGAAACAATGTTCCCACCCAGATGCAGGAGAACATTTCCACTGTATGTTGTAAAGTTTGTCTGAATAATCAAGACAGACTAACAGTGCCACTCAGGAGTTTACATACAGTCATCATCGCTATGAACTTCATATGGATTTGGGGTTGGGAAATGATTTATTCAAAGCATCCTTCTTTTTTGGGGGATTATACAAACTTGGAACATGTTCAAAAACAAAAATTATGTGTATAAGTTTGAATTTATTTTAGCTTTCCTTCAAGTCGCAGATAAAAATGATTTATATATACAGTATATATACAGTACAGACCAAAAGTTTGGACACACCTTTCTAATTCAATGGGTTTTCTTTATTTTCATGACTATTTATAAGGCAAGAAATCCCACTTATTAACCTGACAGGGCACACCTATGAAGTGAAAACTATTTCAGGTGACTACCTCTTGAAGCTCATCAAGAAAATGCAGAGTGTGTGCAAAGCAGTAATCACAGCAAAAGGTTGCTACTTTGAAGAAACTAGAATATAAGGGGTATTTTCAGTTGTTTTACACTTTTTTGTTTAGTGCATATTTCCACATGTGTTATTCATAGTTTTGATGCCTTCAGTGTGAATCTACAATGTCAATAGTCATGAAAATAAAGGAAACTCATTGAATTAAAAGGTGTGTCCAAACTTTTGGTCTGTACTGTATATATATATATATATATATATATATATATATACGTATATATATATATATATATATATACGTATATATATATATATATATATATATATATATATATATATATATATATATATATATATACTCTCTAATGGTTCTGAGCAAGTTGCAATTCAGCTGTACATTTTTTGTAGACATAATTCTGGCTGAATACTTGACCACTTTTCTTGGCATAATTGATAGAATGAGCTTTTGTCTGGCTTATTTACTTAGAATGTTTTCAACTTTTGTTCAATTTTATTAATAATAATAATAATAATAATAATAATAATAATAATAATAATGCATTTTATTTGCCATCGCCTTTCAAAACACCCAAGGACACTTAACATTAAAAACACAAATTCAAATTCAACAGTAAAGAAATGGCTACAAAGACACAAAACCACTTTATAACTACGTTTAAGTCTTTGTCATGTCTGTCAACCCTCAACAAAAAACACTATTGTCTCAGAAATTTATGGTTTTTATCTTTTTTTTTGTTTGTTTCTGCTCAAACCACTTGTTCCTGGTTTGCCGTAACATGTCACATTTACAGATGAGAAAAAACCCCACCCTAAATTCAAATGCATACCC
Organism: Xiphophorus hellerii; assembly: GCF_003331165.1. Taxonomy (NCBI): domain Eukaryota; kingdom Metazoa; phylum Chordata; class Actinopteri; order Cyprinodontiformes; family Poeciliidae; genus Xiphophorus; species Xiphophorus hellerii. The sequence continues at coordinate 15,301,352 of NC_045680.1, forward strand.
TCAAACCCTTCTTTAAAGATGCATATTGTCTCATTCCTTTAATAAAAGTATGGTTTAATGCATCACCAAAAGCTCAGCTTGTTTGACATTTACATCTATGATGAATGTAAACTCCTTACTGGTACTGTAAATGTCTTATGGTTTTCAGTTATTTTGAACATGCTTTATTTTTTGTGTAAATGCTAATAATTTCAAAGACATTCTTACTTCAGAGGCTTGCATTTATCCTTCATCATCCAATAACATAGTTACCAGTATTTTCAACAGCGTCTTTTGAGTTGTCTCTTACATGTGGTATTTATGGGCTTTGCATTTAGTTTTAGTCCCGATGTCTTTCCAAAGAAACTGCAAGGCTTGTAGCAATTTTTTCTTGATCTTGTTTTGGGTGACTGCTTCATCCTCCAGTTGGTAAGATAGCCCGATTGAGATTGTTATTAAATTGGCTCATACTTTTAACCTTGGCTTCTGATTATGTCGTCTTTTAGAGGAAATTAAAGTACCCTGTGAAACCACAGAGATATGAGAAATATGGCCCTCCTCTACATTTTTAGAACTATTATTGTGTCTCTCTTTTTAACCTTTATTTTTTCCCACTTGTACCTGACACAAAATACATTGTGGTCATTTGTTTTTCTTTAGCTATATCATATCACAGTTTCACCCTAGAGAAAGAAAGTTTGTCATGAGCCATTATTCTGTCTCAAAGTACGTCTAATGGGCAGCTCTTTGGAAGAGAAAGAGGACGTTTTAGCTGTGATGAAAATGTCGATGTAAAGAAAACATGTCAGTCCAGAACAAGAGTCCGTGTATAATGAGCAAGGAGCTGGTCTTAAGGAGAATACTAAGCAATGGTGATGACAGACAGGCTGACAGGCCGGCACAGACCCTGCCACTCATGAGACTGCAGGAGAGGCCAGGGCAGTTTCTATCACTGTCAGTGCCCTCGCTGCCTCTTTTCTTCTCACTGTCTCTGCATGTTTGTGTCTCAGATCTCTCTCAAAAATTAGCATCACATATTTTGTTTTCTAAGCAATATATATGCATGTTTTTTCCAATGCATAGAGATAATTTCTATGTAAGGAAAGGTGCTGGTAGGACGGCATCTGCATGAATGTCATATTTTTGGGGGCTGTGGATAATGATTTTTCCTAGGGTCAAAGGGTTTTATAAAATACAACTCAAATTTTCAGAACAAGAATATTATAAACTATCAAATTTTATTTATAGATAATTTTTCTTACAACCAGATGTATTATTAAGTGCTTTACAAATCAGGGATTTGCATAAAATACAGTTAAGACTCCATGCAACAGGCTAGATATTAGTCTGCCATGCAAACTGCAACACAAAACATCAGGAATCCAACAATTTTTACTTTACGGTCTTTAGCGACATTAATATTGTGATGACATATTTCTGATTTTCAAATTTTGCTGGATGATAAATTGTCCCAGTAATTATTCTGTTAAAAACAGAAGAGCAGAAATAAACCACTAGACACACACATGAAAATGATCAAGCAAACAGGGAAAACACATAAATATAGTTAATACACAACAATTAAGTATTAAAAGACAGGGCCCAATCGATCAATCAATCAATCAGTGGAAAAAAATATGTGGAAACCCAATAAGATGCAATTTGAATTAATTGCAATTATTTTAAGCCATACCCTTTATACATATACAGCCATAGATGTAACTTGACTAATATTTGGATAAACGTCTCTTTGTGAGTTGCAGACTTTCACTGCCATCAACAAAGTCCTGCCATAATTCTGGCTGGATATTTGACTACTCATCAGAAACAGTAAGGCTCCTTTACTTTGCTAGCAAGCCAGAGTACACTGAGAAAACACACATGTTCATGGAGAGAACATGTAAATTCTGCGCATAAAGAACTCAAACCAGAATTTCTAGGGTCACTGTGATTTGTGGAAACTTCTTACATGTACTGTACATGTTCTGTCTTTAGATTTCGGAATCTTACATATACTCTTTAAATTAATTAATTACTAGTTTTTCTTATGCCAAGCCACTTAAAGCCTCTTAAAAAAAAACCACTATAAACCCTTCATGCTCAAAGAAAATGAGGAGTAGTAGAAAATAAATGCACAATATACTGTATGTTCTCTTGGCTCCATGATAATGAGGTTGCTAATTAACACCAGCTAAACTAGAGAAGGTGAGAAACTCTGGCTCTGAATAGATGTGCAAGGTTTCACGAGTTTTTCCCATTTTCCTCTGCAGTGGTATGGTGCACCTCCATGTGCAAGCTTGCTGTACATGTAGTCACATTTAATTAAACTAGATTGTGGGAGCTAATGTATCTGAGTGACATAATGGATGTTTATAGCAACAAAGTTTCAATGCTGTTCGCCTCCTAATCTGCTGCATTTCACTGCTCAGAGTCATCTGTCTGTGTCAGGAGAACACAAGCATCAGGTCTTATATTTGTGATGGTAAACTAATATGATAGAGCAGCCCCATAGAATGTAAGCTATATTTAGGACACTTTGCTTCCTGTGGCGGTTCCTCTTCTGACCTGTAATGGACCTCATATTCACTTTTGTTGAGCCTCCTGAGGTACAAACCCTCGCTGTTACACTTTAGTGAGTTATTGAACTGATGGATGCTGCATTTTAGTGACAAACAGAAACTCTTATTCTTAGGTTTATATGATGAAACACAGTATCAGAAAAGATACTTTATACTGCCGTATACATTTATGTTTGTTCCAAGGGCATCTTGTTTTGCTGTCTGACATTAATTCTATATTTTCCGTCACCCTGTTGAATAATTCAAGTTGTTTTACCTGTTTTTATTCTTTCGTACTTCTTTCAGTGAATTTCTTCTTACCAGGCTGTATTACGTAAAATTTTCTGTGTTTGGTCTGAGACCTTTTAGACATGAAGTGATAATGTCTGCAATATAAATAAAAGTACTTATGCATCCTCAAATGCCTTTGTGCATGCACTTTCTTATAGGTTTGTCCTTGTTTTGCTCTCTCCTGTGCTTGAGTGTCTTCCAAACAGCCCTCTGTGAAGGTCATCAAGTAGAACTGGAAAGTGCTCTTTGCAGAATCAAACAGATATGAAGTACAGATAGTGCATTGTTTATCTAATCTTGTATCAGTGCTGTAACGAAGTACAAACAAAGTGGTCACACAATCAGATGAGGACTCAGAGGCCCTTTGCTCTGTCAAGGACTTGATGTATCTGCCTTGGTGTGTGAGTACACGAGAGACTTTTGGCAACTGCTAATGTCTGACTTTAAAAAGTCCAGAGTCATATATGGTACATAAAACACATCACTCCTATGGTTTCCCTGAAAATGTTTGTCTTACTTTTTCTCTCCTCTGCACTGCATGCTGGGAGTTTGCAGAGGAGAGTGGATGACTCAGTGTTTGGAGGTGTTCATGTTTTAAGACATTTGGAGCATTTGTTTTGCATTTTTGAATCTTTCACATAGCTTTATGGTCAAATTGTCTAAGTATATTTTATCAACACTAAGGATTGTAGATCCAAGAACACACCTGCATCTTAGATTACATTTATGCTTCAATGAAAGAGGAACTGGCTGTATTTAGCTTGCTGGCAGCTGCCTGTATTACATTGAAGTTGCATTTATGTAGCAGTATGACAAGTCAAAAGATACATTGTTTATTATTTTATAATTTGTTAATGCTGATTTTGTTGACTACACTTTGCAGCGGTGTTGGACATAAGAGGTCTTGAGTGGATGAGTGGTAATTAATATCAGACAGCTGAATAGAAATCTTTTTTAAAAAATTTAAGTGCACAAAAAACATAGAGAAAAGGGACAAAATGTTAACAGTTATATGATATATGTGGACATTCTGTTTTATTTGTTAAATTGTATTATTCCATTCATTTTTTTATGTTGCAGAAATTGTATATATCTGTGGTAAACTTAACCTGAATAACTTTTTCCCTTTTTTGGGTGGTGACGAGGTCAGATAAACGTTGCTATTTTATAATATCTCCTTCAAACTGCATGCCATTTCTGGTACCACAGGCTCCTGCTCTCTACTAAATCCATCTGTGCTCTTTCAATGAACAAATAGCCTAACTGATAAAGAAAGTCTTTCATATAATTGACATGGATATGTTGCAGATCTATTGTTTTACCGGTCTGGCCTCCATAATTGGAAAAACTGGATTAAAAAAACGGACAGATGAACTGTTCAATAAAAACCTTGGACAGAATCTTGTTTTTATAGTTCACTCATACCATGTCATATGCTTAGATCTGAAAGTGCGCAAAAAATCTTAATAAGGATTTGGATAATGAATCTTTAAGATGCACAGATAAGCTGAATTTTAGGTTTAATGCCCAAGTAAAGCTTTCCTTGGAGATCATGGATGGTCTTCAAGGGCAACTCATATAGAAATTAGTGATGAAACATCAACTATCTAGGCAGAATTTCTAACTTTAAAGGATACTATCTCAAGACTTTTCTAAAATACATCTATGTCTGTGAAGGTACTTAACAGAGCTTGCCTGTCTGGTATCAGTGAGTCATGGGGGTTTAGTGGGTTGGTTCAACTCTATACAGCAGCTGGAGGCTCGTCTACAAACATGTAAAAAGTGATCCATTGGACGATGCTACATGTAGCTGTGGCTACATGACAATGTAACAGACTGAACTAACATTTTAGTACCTTCAATCCTTTCAGGTTTTAAGGTAAATGTCAAAGCATTTGCCACGGTTAAAAATGTAATTGTAATATAAACAAATTTTTCAATATTTCAAAGTGTGGAGTTTTTATAAAATGTTATGTGTGCTAGGATTTAAAAAAAATATATATTTGTAGATATATAGAGAGACAGGGTGTTTTAAAAGCTGCTATTTTGCATCAAAATTATAGATTGGCTTAAAAAAAGATCTCATCAAAGGTCAAAGTTCTTTTTTCAGCTTCCTTATTTCATTTCTTGATAAGCAAATGAGATTTTTAGAAATTGACTGCGATTTCCCTTTGCTCTGCGAGGCCCCTGAGTGATTGTGTCCTTCTCTTTAGCTGGAGTCTGAGCCCAGGCACTCTGTGGGTAGAATAATGATGGCAGTACATTGACTGAGGTCTTAAATTAAGAGTACTTATCTTAATTGAACATCTGAAATAATGTTTTATTTACAACAAAGGGAAGGTGGTGCAGAAATGAAATAGTCTGAGCTGCTCGATTGCTGCCTGCCTCTCTTGTGCTCTCTTTCGCTGTGGTTGGTTAAGCTCCACTTGCTGCAGTATACATTTCTGATGAGCCTCTCATGGCTTTGATGTGGGACTCGGGAACGTAAAGGTCATCATATCATTACGATTCAAATCGTATGAGAATTCAGAGGTCTTGCATTCTCATTACCTGTTATAGATTAGGTAAAACTTATCTGAGACTGCTTCAATGTTTTATTACTTTTTGATTAATTTTCTTTGCATACATTTATTTTTATTCTGCTCTGTGCATTAATGCTTTGTTGTAATTTCCTAGATGCTAATCTATTGATTTCATTAAAAAAAAAAAAAAAACACCCTAATGAAACAAATAAAGAATTTCATCTGATGATAACTGTGCAGGTGGAATTTATTGCTAAAGCATTTTCTGAACTGTTAGAATGTTATTTAATTAAAAATATATTTTTGTGACTCCATCCAGTGCAAACTAGGAATTTGCAAACATTATAATAGGAGAACTAAATTTCCATTCAACTTTTGATATTAAAGTAGATGCAACTTGTCTTCAAGATATGATACAATTTTAGGATTATTTTCTTACCTCCTTGTTGATGCTTCCATATGCAACAATTACTGTGTATTTAGGTAATTTGGAAAAGCACACGTTGTGATGTAATTGCCTTGTTTCTGAAACATAAAAGATTTCCATTATTCACAATAAAATATGTTTGGTAAAGTCATTCAGGGAGGAAGAAGCCATTACATATAAATCTGAATCCGGTCCAACGCACCACTAAATTAGTTACTGTATTAGTTAAAGACAACAAAACCCATGTCTTACAGTGGCCATCACATGGTCCTGCTTTTAGGCCTGTAGAATAATTGTGAGCGAAGCAGAACTCAGTATCTATATCAAGAGGAATGGACCAAAACTCAACATATCTATAGTGAAAGCTATTGAAATGAAAGCCAAAATGTTTGACTCAAATCATACAGTTCAAATGACAATTCTAATCCCAAATATTAAGAAAATTATGAATTGTATGATTTTGAAATTGTTCTCTAAAATAATCTATTCTTTTATTCTTGTATTTAACGGTAAGAATATTTTTAGTACTCCTGGCTGACCTAAAAAAAGAAAACCCTGATCTGGTTTAATGTAAGACTGAGGAAAACAGTTTGTGTATCTTTTTATACAGCTTATGTAAACCAATAGATGAAAAAACAAAAAAAAAACATTTAATTTATTTTGTTTTTGAGGAAAATGATACTGAGTTCCCCAGTCTTTCCATGGCATTGTTGAAATAAACTACTGTGTCTGAGAGAGTTTTTCCAATGATCTGCTTTTACACAGCAAACAGTTTTGCATGGCCTACCATAACATGACCTTGCAATAGTTAATTAGCTCAGACCCCTCCGTTGGAGTTCACAGGGAGAACGGTTTGTGTGTGTTTGAGAAAGACAGAGAGAGCGCTAAAAACAGAAAGTAAAGTCGCTCTCAAAAACTTGATTATAACGATGAGGTTTTCCCACTGCATTAATCAGTCGTATTGTTAAAGCTATTGCCATGATTGGCTTCCCATCAGAGTGATTATGCTAATTTCAGCCAACCAAATGTCACGTCCAGCCTCCAGGTACACCTCTCTTCCTCTTCCAAAGGCTATTCGGCTGGCATGATTGAAATAGCTGATATTTGACTGAACACTGGCTTACCTTCTTTTGATCACTTCAGTGATTACATGAAATTACTAGTTCTGAGGAAGAATGGCTGTAGATAGCATTTAGCCCGCATGAGCGAGAAAGAGGAAGGCTTGGGGGAAATTGATTGAGATTTTCAGCAATTACCCCTCATTCTTTGTGCAAAACATACTAGGTTCTACCTACTGTGTCCTGCTTTATGTAGAGTGGAGCATTTGAGCAAAACTGTTTATAATTCAAGAACTTTTTAATGGCATGAGAGTTTTTTGTTTACGTAAAAATGTTTTGGGAGCTAATTTAAGAATCTGATATGAAAGCAGGATGGAATAGAGATGGCAATTTTTCTCGACAAAAGGGAGCCCATTACAAAGTCTCACACTCACTATGACATGTTACACGTACAGGTGTATCTCAATGAATTAGAATATAATTGAAAATGATTTTTTCCCCCAGTAATTCAATTCAAAAAGTGAGACTCATATATTTTAGAGAATACTCACATTCACAGTGTTTTATTTCATGTATTTATTTCAAGTTATTTTGGGTTATAGCTGATTCTCAGAAAATTACGGTACATGATGTTGCATAACAATTACATATATTGATCGGGTGTGCCTCATCATCTTTTAGACAATATCTCACAGATTCTCAATGGGGTTTGGATCAGAAAAATTTGTTGCTTAACCAAGCACAGTGATACTGAGCATCTCCATAAAATTTATTCCCACATTATCACTGATTTTGGAAACTGTGAATCTCAAGTAACTGAGATGCTGAGTAGGTGTTCTGGGACCTTACTATCCAAATGGAATATAAAACGTAATTTCATCCGAAAAGAGGTTCAGTCTTTTTTTTCCTCAGTCTTGGTAAAATGCTATATTGTTTTATCAGTCTGTGTGTCTGAACACTGGGAATGGGACAATAGAACCCTATGATCTGGATATATGTTTGTATCGTGATTTATTGAATCTAATATCTGTGATTCACTTTTTGACTTGCATTACTGAAATAAATTAACTTTTCAGTGGTATTCCCATTAACTGAGTTGTACCCATACACTCTTCGAAAGTACATAAAAACAGATTTTTATTCCAGTAGAAAATATATTTTTAAGTGTCTGGTCGGGTATATCCTGTTTACTGTAATTACTCCAAATAGAAATTAGCATGTGTGATTGTTGCAGGTCTGTCTTCCAATAGGCTTGCTTGTGCATGCATACATTCGTGTGAGCGTATGGCTCCTCTCCAGTCATGTGTGCCATCTGCTGCCTCTGCAGGAGGCGCCACCAAGGGCTGATGTTGTTGATGCATCATCACACCCTTCTCCATCACCTGTCCCACGCTATTACCACACGATGCACTGACTAATGAACCCAGCAGATACACATTTTCTCGTGCTTCCCTCTGTGTGTGTGTGTGTGGCGTGTTGCATAGGTGCTTTTTCTGATGGGCTCATTTATCATTATTAATTGTTCATACAGACACGGGTCAAAGAAACCAAATGTCAACGAGTTTCTTTACAGAAATTGCACTCTTTTAGTTGTCTGTGTTTATCTCCATCAAACAGAACAATTAAAAGAGCTTTCAGCCATTGTTCCTCTGTTTTAAAAAAAATAAATATATAAGCACTAATTCACCACAGGGAGAGATCATATGTACTGTAATTGATGGCTGCCCTGTCACTACCGTTTAGTCTTGAGTACTTGGAACCCTCATCAGAGTTGAAGATCAATGGTCACTTCTGTCGGTGTGTTGTCAGTCAAAGTGGTCGTCCTATGGAGTGACACATTACTTATCTGACTAGCTGGTCATTAGGGTGCTGTTAAAATTGCAGTAATTCCAATATGTGGTTTCTAAAAGGCATTTTCTCAGTGTTTCTGCTTTCAGATAGTTTTTTCTGAAGTTTTCCTTTTACTTTCAAATGCTTTCTGAAATCCTTTTGGAAATAACCTATTTTTCCCAGTTTCCTGGGGTAAATCTACTTTCTTTTTTAGAGTAGTCTCTTTTCTTTTCTTTTGGTAGTGGTGCTACTGATAGACCTTGTTTCGCTTATCCACTCTGTATTATCCTGACAATATATCCAGTTAGCTTAAAATATAAAGTCAAGTCGCTATGTGTCTTAGACAAACAATTTGTAATGTCAAACAAAACAGGAGATATATTTTTTAAAGGACATTTTTAGTCGTTACTTGAGCAATAGTTTAGCCATCCTGAGAATATCTTCTTCATTTGAGTTTTTGTTAATGTCTAAAGCGTTGCCATCTACTGGTGCAGAATTGGTGTCACAGTCTTTCTCATTGTGATCCCAGAAACTTCTTAAATCCAGATTAAAAAAAAATAAAAAATGCTCGGTGGGCATATAATAAAAGCTCATATAAGCTGGCTCATATAATAAAAGACCTCATATTGTATATAGAGGTGCTCTTTTGACTTTTTCTTTCCTGGTTCTTTCCTTTCACATTCCTTTTCCTTTCTCTTTCCTTTCCTTATGTTCCTTTCCTTTCCTTTTCTTTTCTGTCCTTCCCTTTCTGATCTTGATTTGAGATTACGTCCTCCATACTGCTCAGGCAAAACCTTGCTCAAGGGCACCTTGACACAGCACTTATTACATGAGAGTCGCCTGCAGTGTTGCTCATTTCCTCTCTCAGCCTTTTTCCCCCCCAAGCCACTTGCAGCCTTTGAATCAGTGACCGGTTCACATCATGACCTCAGCTATGTATGCACTTGTCATTAAAGGAAAGTCTTAAAAACCCTGCAAGTAGCATTTTTGGCTTCAGTAAGATTTAAATTCCAACCCCGGGGCCACTCAGCAGACACTCATTGCTCCAGAGTGCTTAACACCAGGAAGTTAGTTCCAAACCACTTCTTCTAATTAACCTCAAATAAGTCCAGTGTTAATGTTGCAGAGATGCTCACTTTTTTGTGGTTGAGTGGGCAAAAGAGTTAGTGGGTGTGCAGGGGGAGGGGGAGTAGTGTATGTGTGTGTGTAGGAATAGAGCACAGGCCAGTGAAGAAAAAGACCGTCTTGTCAGGCAAAAATGCAGTTTTAAGCTTAATACATTATCTCTCATTGACATTCTCTTTCTCCATCTCCATGTAAGGCTCATTTTCCTGCATCCCTAAAGTTGCTATTTCCATGTGACCATTTAAATCAGTACTCTCGGGCGTGAGTGTACCAGTGTGATGAAACATCTTTGAAGTAAAATGTAATTTTTTTAGAATAGTTTTATTATTTTAATATACTGCAGTTCTTATTCAAGCCACATAAACAGCTTTAGAAAAAAATGATTTTTCTATACGTATGGTTTATTTCAGAAACCTACTACCCATGTGACTAAACTGATGCACAGTTCTATTCTTTTCATTGTATGGAATTGCAAATACTTTGCGCCTAGTTTACTTTTTTATTTTTGTAGATGATGCTGTAATGACATGTTCTAATCTTAAAGGAACTACAATTTAGTTTGATCTTGCAACAATGCAGCACATTTCAACCTCCTGTCTATCGACTCTGAATCGTACAAGTAAGAGATAACTGACTTTTAACACATCTTCATTTCACTTTGGTGAAGTTATGCTGTATAATAAAAATATGTTAAGGTTCATAACCTCTCAATGTGAAACTGAAGAGTGAACACTTTTCCTTTCCAGGGAACTATTTTTAACAGAAGCACAAGAAAATCTACTCTAAATTGGCTTAAATCAACCCACCAATTACGCCTTTAAATTAAAAATGTAGAGATTGATGTGAGCAGGGAATCACTAATATGAATATTTAAATTTATCGTCAACTATTCTTTACACTAATTTTAATCTACACAGTATTTATTAAAGAAAGATTAATGACCAGGAAAAACCCAACTATGATTAAAATACTTATTTAGACTGATTAAATGTATTGGTTTCACCAGGAGCTCATTACTTTCTCAGAAGCTGAACGAAAAAGATTTTGGTCCCTTCGAAAATGAATTTGAACACCTAAATTTAATCTAGAGAAGTGTGGGAAGAGTAGATTCAGTAAGCTGAATCAATTTGGGAGCAGTTTCTGAATCAGTCTATTTCACCTCTCTAAATGGCATTGGTCTCTGCTTACATGTAGTGTCAGGATAAACTAATGTCTAATCAGCCGTGGCTGAGTAGGGAAGGAAGCCTAACATTTCCTGAGAGCATGGATTTTTGTAAATAAAGTTTACAAAAACTTTACCAGATACATCTGGTTTGTGATGCATCAAGTCCACAAACTCAAAGGCTTTGGAAAGGCTTGGAGAAATAGTTTCTCCCATCAATTTACTGTGTCTTCAAATATGTTCCCTTAACAGTTTGGAGAAATATTTCAGTTTTGCCAATATCAGCAATGAAATAAATCTGTTACTTTAGCCCCGCTATCATACTTGATTTTGTTTAAAGTTGGATTTTTTTTATTAATCTGAAGCATACACTTATTTCATAGATAAAATAGAGCATTCACATTTAATTTTTGGCCCAGTCAACAATATAAGTATATCAATTTATGGTTAATTATGAACTCTTTCAAAACATTGTACACTTTTTAATGACCAGAATAAGATTATATCTCTTAGCAATACTCCTTAGTCCCATTTTAGAGAAACACATGTTCTACATTTAGACAAACTGCTAATTGGCAAACACTCCAGCAAGGCCACTGCTTCCTTGTATTTTGAGACTCCAGTTTCTATCAGTGTGAAAAAGAAAGACAGTAATACAGTCCATATCCAGGGTGAGTGTGAATCGTAAAAGGATACAAGTATATGTTGATATCATCCTCATGCTTTTGACTTTCTTGATGCACATATTTTACATTTCTTCTGTTGAAATACTGAAAGCTTAATCTTTCAGATTTTTTGGCTTCTTTTTTCAATTCTTTTTCTAAATATTCTGCCTGTAGGAGTAGAAGTCAGCAGACATCTGTAAAGTACAAATGGCCTTACAACCTCTACTACCTGTGCCTGCTGTCTTCAGCTCTTTCCAGCTTGGGTTATTCCTGTCAGGCAAAGATCTGGACCACTGCCTCACATCATCATGGACTTCCTGCACCCCTATAATGTTAATTATCTTATTAAGCATAGAATATCCAAAAGATGAATGTAAGATAGGTGCTTTAGTAAGGCTGGAGGCTGGAGGAGTGAAGGGAGGGATGGTGAAGTGGGAGGAAGGATATAATTATTACTGATAAGTATCGATCCTGCATCTGCCCCTCTGTTTGCCCTGCTCGCCCTCCCCGCCCTTTGCTGCCTATTGAGTTACGGGTCTGCAGTGCCTAAGTAATTTGTAATGGGCATTCACTGTGGCAGTGCAGAAATCCTATTTTGTGATGGCCAGCTAATGTGATCAGGACCATTTTAAGCTGTTTTTTTTTTGGAGCTCTGAAATTACATCTGTTCCTCAGAGGGCTCTCTCTCACTCTTTGTCTGCCTCACTTTCTCCTTGTCTTTTGTACGCCTCCTCTCTGACTGATGTGATTAGATTGGCAAACTACGCTGCTTATTTGGACTTCCTTCCTGTATGACACCCAGTCACCCACGCACCTACACAAACACTGACCAGCTTTGATGCGGTAACCTGTTTGAATTTTCTACAACCAATCTTCAATTATTACCAGTCGCTGCTGGACTACTGGGTTGTCTTACAGTAGAGACATCAGAGATTTGACTTTCAAACACCCCACCCACAATATAATGTGTTTTGTAGATGATATAATACTTCTCAAAAGTCTAAACACCCCTGGATGGAAAGTAAAGGAAGCTATATTAAGTCTTGTAAAGCTTTTCCCCTTTTTAGACTTTGGCTTCATTGATCCTACGGTGAGGAAATTCATTTGCTTTGGCAACATATGCAAAAGAATAAAGTGTAGATGAATGACACAATGACCGTAATATAAAATAAAAAAAATAAATACAGATAAATAGAAGGAATTCACAAAACTGCATAGAAATATACAAGTATCTGTAACACATCCTGTACAATTCAGCTGAAAAACAAATCTGTTAAGTGTCAAAACGTACAAAAAAAAAAAAAGAAAAGCCGCAATAAGCTGGTTGAATATTTGTGGACACTCTTAAACCAATATTTTGTTGGAACACCATGATTTAATTTCAGCATTCAGTCTTCCGGAAGAGTTTCTTAGCAACGCACATCTTGATGTGACAATATTTGCCCATAATAATGTAAAGAAGTTCCCCAGTATTGCGCTACATAGCTCAGTGGTAATGCAGGTCCAACATATACAAAGTCTGCAGTTTTTGTATATCGACCCGGTTCAATTCTTTGATGTCTTCAATAGTAGTGACACCTGGTTGTCGATCATGTGACTCGTATCATGTGAGAAAAGTGTTTCCATTGCAGTTTTGCAAAATACATCTATTTTGATAAGGTTGAAAAACCACTCCATTATAGCGTGAAAACATTTTATTGAAAAGTTAGTTTTTTTAAATTGCCGCGTTTCTTTTAAAGCTGCAGCATGTAACTTTTTATAAAGAATGTTTTTTTTTACATATTTGTTAAAACTGTCACCATGTCGTGACAACATGTAATGATTGGTTGTTTCTAGATAGACATGCTGTCATGACATAGTGAAAGTTTCAACAAATATTTAGCTAATGATTATCCCAGACATACTCAAGAATCTGCAGCAAGATGTCTGAAGTAGTGAATTGTTAATGATGTTGCAAATTCAAGTCAAAGTATAGATTTCAAGCCAAGAGAACTCTGAGGAAACTTGAATGTCAACAAACCTCATTGAACTTAAGTAATGTTGTAAAGAAGAGTGGAAAAAAAACTACTCCTTTCCTTTTTCCAAGCTGTATGAAGAGTAGATTTGGCCTTCCCATTTTCAGTGTTCCCTTTTGTGTTTTTAATTCAGATTATTTCATTGAAGAAGATAAAAATATAACTCTTAATATATGCACTGGTTCCATAATCCATCGAAAAGCCTGAAGATGTTTGTCATGATAATGAATAGGTTCATCAGTGGTTCCACAGCCAGAGGAAACTCTTCTGAAGGTGAGAAAAATGCCTTATTGAGGCACAGTTATTAAACTCCCAGCTTGGGTAGTTGGTAAGCAGCCGCAGAAGATTGTTAGAACAAACATCCACTTCCAGCTCACGCTTCCCTCTGCCTGTGTCTGAACACAGCAGCCTGGTCCAGCCCAGTGCCAAAGTGCTGTCAGAAAACTGTTCTTTCATCAGGAAACATATTTATTTCTTTTTTGCCAGCCTGTCTGCCAATCCCCACGGAGCTGTTTGGTTAAGGCAGAGATTTGACAGAGTTGAGACAGAGAGGGGGAGACTGAGGGCTTTTGCCCATTTATGTGTTAAAATCAAAGTGCTTTGTGTGAAATGGGGAGTTTGTATGCTTGCGCGTGCCTGCGTACATGTGTACGGGTGTGTTGCTCTGTGGCAGTGATAGCTGGCAGCAGGTCTGTGTCTTGCTGTGTGGTAGCTCTGGGGTGCAGCTCACACTGGTGGGGGTTACAGGAGGAATAGGAGGAGGAGGTGGGGGAGGGTGACAGCCAAACGCTCGCCCTTGGGCTCCCCAGACGCCTAACTGCTGAGGAGGAGGAGGGTGAAATATGTATGTGTGGGTGTGTGTAAAAAGAGACCCGGAACATGGGTGCACACACATACACGCATGTGTGTCTCTAAATGCTCAGATTCTGCTGATCCAGCAGCCTCTGCTCAGCTCCCCTCACTCTCTCTTCTACCTTCTCCACCTCTTCTTCTCTCCTCCACTCCCCTGCTCCCTCTTTATGGCAATGCACGTAGGTCACCTTCTCAGTTGCTGAATTTAATACTCAGCTCGAGAGAGGCCAGAGGAAAAAAAAAAGAAAAAGAGGCAGCAACGGACCGGCAGAAGCGTGGATAGTGGAATTTTTCATTTCTTTCACAGTGAATTTTCAGATCATTTATGAGACAGATTGTGAGGACATCCGCAGAGAAAAACATATGAGCATCTGCCCGAGCGGCACAAATACACACACGGGGACACGCATGGGCACATGATGCGTCGAGGCTCCGGCGGTTGATTAGCAGTCGGGTCACCTTTCTCCAGCTGTGAGTGTGGTTCATTTAGATGAGAGTGATAAAACAGGGAACACACTATAGCTGCAGGCTCACATCAGATAGCAACGGTGGCCACTACACAGGGAACACATCAGCAGTGGCGCAAGCTAGCAAACTCCCCAAGCAACCGGCAGAATGTCTTTGTTCCTGACTGTATGAAATTCTGGGAAATACCGATTTAATACCTGGGCTTTTTGTTGCTTTAGAGTATTAGTTGTAGATTTCCAAATAGAAAATCTTTTCATCCAGTTCTGCGCCTCCAGCAGAGAACCTGATTTCTGTTATAGACCAATCAAACCAAAGGCATTAGGAACAGATTGTTATTCATGGAACTCATAAAAAATGTTTCACAGGGTGTATTAGAAATCTTACTTTTAAATGACTACTTGAATTGAATTATTATGCCAAAAAAAGTTTATTCCTGTACCAGTCTATTTATGCTGTGACTAATGCTGCATGCCAGTAAGCTGTGAAAAATTGTCTTTTAATGACTTTATAGCGTGATCAATGTGAAATGTTCCATTATTTTTATAGAAGCATGGCAGATGTGACCCTAATTTTTTTTCAAAGGGTTTTAACTTAATTCAATTGATAACATTTTTAATTCTATTTAGATGTTTCTTGCATTTCTCTTTACGCGTTATTTAAAAATGACAGAATTTAGTAAAAAAAAAAAGTGACAAAATATATCACAGTTGTCTTTATCTTAACAAAACAAAAATTTCACTTCTAGTATTTAGTGTCTTGTAATTAGTATTACAAATGTGGGAACCAACACTAAGTTGGTTCAAATAATATTGTAGCTCTTTCCACATAATAAAACTTAATTTCTTGTCCATTTTTATTTTAACAAAATGGTTCAGGCTCAGCCAGTTAGGATCAAGGGCATCTCTGTACAAGAATTTTCAAGCCTTACCACAGTTTCCTAATTGGATAGATTTCTAAACTTTCACTGGGCCATTCAGACCAGTAAGTCGGTTTTAATCTGAGTTGTTCTGGAGATTCATCATCACCTCCACGTCTGAATTATTTGTCTAACAGGTTTTCTTGAGCTGTATTCATGACACTGAATTTTGTGTTTTAAACAAATTTTTAGCACTAGTTTTTATTTAATGGTGAAAAAAATAAACACCACAAGTGTCCATTTTTTATTTGCAAATGTTTATATATTACTGTGTATAGTTTTCCTTTTATGTCATAATTGTTCTTTATTTTGTGTTGGTCTGTCACAGAATTTTGGGTGGAATGTGACAAAATTCTAAAAATAAAAGTGCATGAGATATAAACACTTTTTCAAAGCACTGTATAAAACATTAGAGCTAAATAAAAAGAAATGGAGCAATGTTTGAGGTGACATATCAATACCCTTATGCATGTATGTGTTTTCCTACTGGACAGCCACTCAGCATTAAGCATTGTGCTGCTGCTGAAAATGAAAATGGATCGGGTGACAGAGCTTAGTCGTTCAGCTCCTCGGGACTCCTGCCACATGGGGGCATGCCTCGTCTAATGTGCGGCCAGGCTATGCTACTGTATAGCCGTGAATATTGGTTAGGGTTGCACCTTTGTGTGTTTGGATGTGTAGGGGATGAAGTCCTTGTCTTCACCTGGCTGGCAGAATGCCTCCTGTTCAATCTCTGTTCTGTCAAACTTACTTACCTTCCACCACTAACAACAGATGTCTTGGCTTGCAGAACCTGCCCCTTCGGTTGTTGTTTGTGCCCTTAGGTATCACACAGACACACATTCACAGAGCTGGTTGTGTTAGCCGTCTGTCAGTCAGCATCAGTAGCTAGAACCTTTATTACAGCAGGCAATAAGTCGGTGAAGAGAGGAAGACTTTGATGGACTCAGCGACAGAGGACAAACACAATCTCAAAAGAGGGTCAAGAGCTGGCGATAAGCTTTGTTTTTTCAAGCTAGTTTATTAAGGTCTTGCAGTACATCAGATGACATTGGTTAATTCACATTTGATTTTATTAAATCGTCGGGGACAAATGTAAATGAAAACACAGTGATTTTCAGCTGCCTGTTGTCATGATGCTGTTAAGTTGTCATTATTTCAAGCAGAGGTAGACTTTTTTGTCCTCCGTCATTTTGACTGACTGCATTAAAAAAAATCAGTCATGTACTATTTTACCCGTCAAATTACAATCATATTAACATATGCTATTTAGCCACATTTTTGTGCGGTTTAATTAATATTCACCTAGTTGAACCGTGAATCCAGATCTAATCACACATAGAGCATCTACCGTAACTTTTTCTCCATGACAAAAATCACTGACTGTGGCCCCAATAACTTATAATAAATTAAATTAAATTAAATGACTCCACTTAAATTAACAGCACTTCACTTGCTGGTGTCCTCCTGGTCGCATCTGCAGAGAAATATGCGTTAGTTCATCGGTCAGTTGGATCTGTCTGATCCAAACCGATCAATTGAACTTTTTTTTTTTTTTACCCTGTGCGCGGTCCAGGCGTACGCTTTTACGAGAATTTGTTTGGCGTGGTTTCGCCTCCCCGAAATGGACGGATGTTACGTCTGCCGCTCTTCTGAGCTCTGCTCTCCTTCTGGGTGTAGGAGGGTAATGTCTTCCAGCTCCATTTGTTAAAACCGCAGGATGAGTTAAGTTTAATACTTTGCAGTGGCGGAGCCACGTCCGCATTGGTTGCAAAGCGAACTGTGCATGTTGCGTTATAATTAATTGCTGCACCTTTATTTATTTCCTCAAGATAAACTGCCGGCTCCTCTGTTTAGACTATAAATAGATTAACACAACATTGCATTCTCTTTAGTTTTCTCTGTTCTGTATGTAATGGAGACTGGAATTAAACGTGCCATTTCTACCAAAGGTTTGGAATGCGCTTCCTAACCCAGACGCTCCAAAGCGACCCTTCAACGCACTGTCAGCTCCCGGTCAGAAAAACGCATTTAGTTCAGTGTCCATGAGATGGTATTCAGAAAGGATATTTTTATTGATTGATTTTAGTTGCCTCTGCGATGAAATCTTTGCTTAAAGTCTATAATGTCTGCCCATGCGCACCAATCAGGGTTGTTAATTATAACCTGTCAAATGACTGACAGGCTTCAAATTTTCCGGTCATTTAAAAAAATAACCGGTCAAATACGAAAAATATTCCGTTAACTCGACCTCTGACTTCAAGGCTTCTGCACACCAGCTTTGTCAGTAAGCAAGAAGCTTATTTGCTGGGCCAAAGTATGCATCACCATAATGTGATTTGTTACTTAGTAGCCACAGTAGCATTTTGCATACATTTAAATGCATAAGAAAATAAAACTACCTCTGGTCCGGATAATGCTGATGAAAGATAGCACCTGTTGATGGGTTGGTGGTTTTTACTACTTTGGGATATAGCTCTGATATTTACTATTCTATAAGGGTATATAATGTTTTGCTGCCTGGACAGAAGGAGGTTGGCTCCCAGCCTTCGAGAACATCCAGCTAAATTCAGGGAGATTGCTTTGGAGCTGATGAAAAACATGTTTTTCTTACTTGTAGGTAATTCAACCACATATACAGGTTTGAGTACACCGTGTTCCAAATTATTATGCAAATTGGATTTAAGTGTCATAAAGATTACATTTTTTGTTGTGCTATTAAATTTATAGATGGTATTGTGTGTCAGGGCTCTTTGAATCACTATAATTAATTTCAGAGAGCTGGGTTGATTAGTTTGTCTGGTGCGCTCAATTAAAGGAAATCTACTTAAGAAGGATGTTCCACATTATTAAGCAGGCCACAGGTTTCAAGCAATATGGGAAAGAGAAAGGATCTCTCTGCTGACGAAAATTATCAGATAGTTGTATGACAAGGTATGAAAACTTTAGATATTTTATGAAAACTGAAGTGTTATCATCGTACTGTGAAGATATTTGTGGCTGATTCAGAACAAAGATGGGTTTGTACAGATAAAGGCATAATGAGGAAGGTTTCTGTTAGACAAATTCATTGAATTAAGAGAGCAGCTGTTAAAATGCCCTTACAAAGCAGCAAACAGTTATTTGAAGCTGCTGGTGCCTCTGAAACCTCAAGGTGGAGGATCCTCCAGAGGCTTGCAGTGCATGAACCTACTATTGGGCCCCTAACCAGAGCTCACAAGCAGAAACGGTCGCAGTGGGCCCAGCCGAAGATTAATTTTCAAACAGACTTGTTCACTGATGACTGCTGTGCAACCCTGGATGGTCCAGATGGACACAGTAGTGGATTGGTGGTGGATGGCCACCACGTCCCAACATGGCTGTGACATCAGCAAGGAGGTGATGGAGTCATTTTTGGGCCAAAATCATGTGGAGAGAATCATTGGTCGGCCCCTTCAGAGTCCCTGAAGGTGTGAAAATGACCTCAACAAAGTATATGGATTTTCTGACTGATCACTTTCTTTCATGGTTCAAAAAGAAGAGCCGTACCTTCAGTAGCAAAATCATCCTCATGCATGACAATGCACCATTTGATGATGCAAGGAATACCACTGTGTCATTGGCTGCAATCGGCATAAAAGGGGAGAAACTCATGGTGTGGTCACCATCCTCCTCTGACCTCAACCGTATTGAGAACCTTTGGAGTTTCCTCAAACAGAAGATCTGAGGGTGGAATGCAGTTCATATTAAAACAGCAGCTCTGGGAAGGTATTCTGACACCCTGCAAAGAAATTCAAGCAGAAACTTTCCACAAACTCACATGTTCAATGGATCAAGAATTGTGCAGGTGATATCAAAGAAGGGGTCATATGTTAACATGTAACTCGATCTGTTAAGATATTTTTCATTGAAATAGATTTTGATTTTAGTAAATGTGACCACTTAATGCTGCACATTCAAAGAATGACCATTTGCAGTACTTTATAATCCATAAAATGTTTATAAAATCTGCTGTGCATAATAATTTGGAACAGTGCATTTTGAGTTTTTTATTTTTGAAAAAAATACTGTTCTCATGGGGAGCTTTGTTCAGTAAAATTTTATTTATACTGTAATAGTTCATGACTTGAAAATTATACTGACCATAATTTGCATTGACCATTTAGGAATATCTGAGAAAATATCACTTGCATAATAATCTCAACACGGTGTATATGTAATCAAACCTGTAAGTTAATGTCTTATGCAGGAGAGGCACATGCTCTAGAGAAGGCATTGAACTAGTTGTTTTCGCCAAGTCACCTCTGAGCTATGCCTCTCATATCAATCTGTTGCTCATCTTATGAACTCCAAGCACACTGCAGTGCATGCAGTTCTATCAGCTTCTGCTTTGTGATGCCACCTGTCAAAGAGTAATAGATATTTAATTTAGTTACCATATATCACCTGCTGTCAGTAAAAAAAAAGAACATAAAAGTAACTTAATCCCCCATAATAAGTATTGTAAATAGTTTATTTGGAGAGTTTTAGTACTTAATAATGCAGGGTTTCACCAACCTTTGTTTGTCATATGAACAGATATAATTTCCCACTGACAGTCATGTTATTTGGCTTTTGCCTAGGATGGAGTTAAAACTCTAAGAAGACTATCTCCAAACAAAATCAAACACACAAAAATTCCTTCGCTCTGTAATAATAATAATGAAAAAGTTGATATTTGGATGTTCACAGCAGAGGTTTCTGGTACTCTGTGTGGTATTTGCCTATTTCTTTTTATGGGGCTCAATAAACACATTTTATTTAGTTATTTTATGTGTAAGACACCATTTAGCTGCATAACTCGTCTGTTTTACCATATTGAATTTCTGCAGCTCAGTTTTCATTCGATGATTGTTTTAAACAACAGTTTTGGATATTTCCTGCTTTCCTGGATCGGGTAAGAAAAGGTGTTATCTCACATTTATTAAGCTGCAAGAGTTTATTACATTAAGTCTACTCTTACAGGTACACACAAGAATGCATGGGGAATTTTAAATCTTGTCATTGTCTTGCTTTTAAATGCAAGTTTGGATATTCTGCTTATTTGAAAGGTATTGAAAAGTAGGTTTTCTGAAAGGACTATACTAAAACAAGTTACTTAGTTCCCTTAAATTACATTTACATCGTTATATTTCTTATGAAGCTTTTCAACCTAAAAATTATTTTAGTGTTATGTTGCACTGTAACCTACTTGACTTACTTGTCAGTGATAAATTTTCCATCTAATTCTCTGTAGTTTAAAGATTAATACGGCTTCTTCCAGCTAAATGGAAGAAGCCGTAAATTTATAATATAATGTAATGTCCTTGTTCAGGGTAAAATTTAAATTATTTGCCATGCTGCAGAAAGTCATTCCTTGAAAGCAAAAGTTAGACACAGATACCACATAACCTGCACCAATTTTAACAACAGCAAGCTTACTTTAACTCACTGCCAAGACTGTTTCAAGGTTAACATATACTCATTGATTTCCGAATCAGTACCACCGCCTAATTACCCACAAATTCATTTGTTTCCCCTAGTGGCCTGTTTCAATATTTCATTCTTGTAAGGCTATGTCTAGAAAATTAAACCTAAATTAAACCATTGTAAATGTCTCAGACAGCAGCAGACCAGGTTTCTGTCCCAGGTTTTACTTCTTTTACCTTCATTGTAAATGTGTCTGTAGACTGTGACTTAAGATGCCACCAAAGGGTTTATTTAAAGAACTACAAGTAAAAGGTGGAAGAAGTATTTAAATGAAACTTTCATAGGTATATATTTTGGTTAATTTTCTACAACCAAGCCTCTTATATTTATGTAACTACTACTGAGCTAAATTTTGTTATTTTTTAAGATGTGTTCATTATGCTAAAATGATGGAGTTTTATGATTCACTTTGTGAGCGCTTTGAAGATTTTGGAAATTTTAATGAACTGAACATGAATCTAAAATTTACTCAAACAGTAAAAATAAAAAACCAGCCCCCCCTTTTTTTTTTCCCGATCAACCCCACTGCCCAAAGACCAAAACCTACACCCTGTCTATCAAGCACACACACACTCACTACACACACAAGTGCACGCCAACACATCATCTCAGTATTGTAGAGTGGAGCAGTTGAACATCAGTAGCTTCCCCTGTGGCAACTTGAAAGCTGCTGCTGTTTGACTCTGTTGTTTCATGTTTGGAGCATAGTGGTAAATTTCTAACAAATGAATTTACAACTATTCAACTCTCGCTTTAATTTCTCATAAACTACAACCCTGCTCTGACTTGATTCTAACAAGACTCTGCCTGAGCTGATTCATTCAGGGTTATTGGCTGATGATTATGGCTTTGTCTTAGAGTCTATGCAATAACCGCAATGTCAGGCTTTACCTTTGTGTTTTACCCCCTGACTGTTTGATTTATTAACCTGGTTGCTTGCATGTTGTGGGGTTCCTTCCTCACCAATTTCTTAATTCCTCACCATTTTCTTAATTAATTCCACACTATTTTCATACAGACAGCTATTGCGTCAAATTGATAAAAAGTGCCATGTTTTTTACAGCTAACTTCACCCCAGGCAGAATTTATTGGTCCATCTAATTTCTCACTCTTGGTGCTTTCCGTTTCTCGTCCCCTGTCACCTCCTCCTCCCTCAGTGCAGCCTCTGATTAATGCTAAACTGTTTTATTTTGTGCAACTCTCTCTAAATGATTTCTCTTTGTGCACACCAGAGATGGGCCTTGGGTTTTACTGTGTTTGTTTTCACCTGAAAGGAAATGAAAAAAACTAAACAAAAAAAAACATCCTAAAACAAATTTTCAGTGTATAGTGCCTGGCAAAGCTATTCCTATACCTTAAAATCTTTTCATATTTTATTTTATTCATATTGTTACAACTGCCAGCTTTTGTATATTTTACTGGGGTTTACTGGGATACTATGTAGAAACTGTACAACAAATGAAAATGTGAGGTCATTTGGTATTGATTACAGCCACCCTGGGTTTGGTGTATGTCTCCAACAGTTTTATACAACTAGAGGCTGGATTTTTGCCCATCTTTATTTACCCCAAACTCAGTCGTATTCGATAAAGAGAAAAACATTAAAACTTGCTACAGATATTCAAATGAATTTAAGTCAGATCTGATTGTATGTTTAGAGTCATTATTCTGGCAGGTTTTAGCTGGTTTTATTCCAGAATCCTCTTTATTTAGCTCCATCCATCTTGTTTTAAACCCTCACAAGCTCCCCCACCCTGCTGAAGAAAAGCCCCAACAGCATGATGTTGCCACCACTGTGTCCCAAGAGATGTCATTTGTAGGGCGTTTGCTTTCATGCTACTAACAGGACTTCATTTGACTGTTATGAACATTGACCGAACTCATCAATAAAGGCTACAATTTTCTCACAAATTTCCCAGTCTGAGCTGTAGATCTCTGCAGCTCCTCCAAAGTATTTATCAGCTACTTTTTGTTGGTCTAACACATGCGATTCAAGTCTAAGACATTAAAGTTTGTGATTGTTACGTGACAAGATGTGAAAAAATTCAAGGGGCATAAATGTTTCTGCAGGAGCAAAAAGTTTTACATCCCTTTTCTTCAGCTATGATGTGATAAGATAAAACTGTTTTTCTTTCTGTGAAATTGCAAAGATGAGCCATATGAATGCTTGCATCTGTGTAGTCATTTTCATTTACATTCTGGGAAGGTGCAACACAGATGACCAAATATATTGCGGTCATTCACTCTTAAGCAAATAATTTCTGCATGTTAACATGTCCATTAACCTCTGCTAGAAAAAAAAAAATCATAATTTTTTTTCAGTGAGTACATTAGTCATCAGTTCTGTCTGTTGCTGCTGCAGCGTCAGAGGTACAGGCTGGACTACTCAAACAGAAATGTAGGAACTGCAGCGGACAGTGAAAGTTAATATGTGTGACCACCCCCTTATTATACACAGAAAAACATCAGCCCTTACATACATGACCATTCATACAAGGGCACACATGCATTCAAACACTAGCACAGCTTGTTCTGTCACCAGGCTTATCAAGACTTTCATTATGCCTCACAGTCCCTGGTAATTAGGTGTCCTCTGCTCTGCCTGCCTCTCTTGCCCACGGTAGAGAAATAGACCTGTCACTATTTGGCCACTCGAAGATTCAACAAATGCTAAGCAGTAATGGCTTGCTTTCTATCTTGAAATGCATTGCATTGACTGCAGGGACATTTTAAAAATAAGCTATTTTTTCCATGTTCCTCTTCTTTTTCTCTCTTTCATTTGACTTTTACTTCCAGCACCTGCTTGAAACTTTGGCATAGCATATTCAGGTTACTGAATGGGACAAGTCAAAGAGGTTTTGTCTTCATGGAACGGTGAAAGGACTAAAAAGGGATACAGAGAACCATGGAAGACAGAAAGAAAAATTGACAAAGGAAAAAACAGATAAGGGCATTAAAACAGGAGAGATTATATGTGATTGGACTAGAGGAGAGGAAAGGAGAATAGAGACAGAGTTTGTGGCCTGTGGTTAATCTCTGTTTTACTGATCTGGCAGTTACATGGCAGCTGAGACCAGCACACTGCCAGGACTGAGTCTCCAGCCACCTCCCCTTGCCCTCACTTTTCATCTGAAACAATTATTCATGCCACTTATTTGTTGTTCTGACCTGCTTACTCTAAATCAGAGATGATGGGGTGGCTGGTTTGGATTCTATCCCACCGTATGCTGGGCACAAAGCACACCAGTCTGTCACATGGCCATCAAGCAGGTTTTCCACCAGCACAATTCTTGTCCTGTGATTAAGCTGCTTAAATAATGCCTAATATAACATATCTCATTAACATTAACAGTAGTCAAGGACAGAGTGTAGACATCACAGATGAAATGTCTGTGAATCTACCAAGGAGAGAGCAGAGGATGTGCCGTTAAGTAGTGCGGGTGTGAATGGACTGGTTATGGCTTGCATCAGGGAACTCATTCCACAGACAGCATGCTGCATGATGCCGTCGGGTCGCGCTGAGCTGTCATGGACCAACGATCTATTTCTCTACCTGTCAGCCGCCTCAAAGAGGATGGGACAAGAACGAGTAGCCTTACTATCACCTCCCCTTCACTTGTTCTCACCCTCTCTTTTTTTTGCTGGATCCTCAACAGTATGACATAAAGCTGAGTTTTGTCTTTGGTTAAGTTTATCTTGTGGAACAGCTAACTCTAACTTAAGTTAGAAATTCATTCTCATTGGTCTTTTGATTTTTCTGTGTACCAGTTAGGCATTTTTAAAATTATTTCTAAATATACAGTTGTATACCAGTTTCCTATGTCTTGACAACAGATGAAAGAGTAAAATTACTTAATTATTTGGCACAGTGCCATAGGAGGCTCTGGTGCGAAACACCCACACATCTTGATGCTACTACCCCTGTACTTCACACTTGAGGAAATGCTCTCAGTCTTGCAAGCTTCACCCTTTTTATCCAAATATACCAATAATCATTATGACCAAACACTGTTATTTTAGTAGTATTAGATAAAAGGGCCACAATTGTGTTTTTTTTTGTTTTTTAACATTTCCAAATGCTAATCTGGCTTTTGTATGTCGCTTGTTGAGAAAATATAACATACATTCTTAATAGCCTTTCACCCTCTGTTGGTAAAGGACTTTTTCCTTGTGGATAATGACACTCTTCTACCAAGTCCAGGCAGCATCATCTTATGGTCCTGTGCTTTTGTGCCGAGGTTTTTATGCATATTTATCACCAATAAAGGTTCCTTGCTAGGATGAAGAATCAATCTCCTTCTTGAATAGTTGGATTGTCTAACATAAACATGATGTTGTTTATGTTAGACAAATTTTTGAAAAGTGACAGTAATGACGTGATGACACTGATGACGTCACATGTCTATTAGTGAAAAGATTGTCTTCTTTTCATTAATATTACTGACTATATGCTGGTTTCACAAACCAGCGCAGTGCACATGCATAGATATTAAGAAAGTAAACATAAACATGCAGCTTGACAACAGATTTCTATACAGCTTTATCCTTAGTAGGAGACGTTGTTAAGTGTTTGATGCTCTCAATATTTTAAGCAATGACTTTGATTGAGTAACTGTTTTTGATTTCTTTTTCCAGAACCAGTAAAATGGCTGCCATTTCAGAACATTTGGGATTTGCATGGATAATAGTCAATACTAGTAAAATATTGTGAAAATGCTTGATGTTGGCTACCTGAAGTGCTCTCCCTAAGTTAGTAATTGTAAACATCTTTAACCCTTTTAAATCTTAATTCTTGTTTCACAATTTGTTTCTGTTTTTCCATAGTCCACAATGGATTAAATTCATGGAGCTAATTTCAATTCAAACCCTGTGAACGGCTGTTCAAAGGCTTCAATCACTCGGGTTTCGTTCCATCACAGAGTGAGAGGGCAGTTCGAATGCACGGAGGCCTCTGCCTGCCGGATAAATAGGGCTGCTCTGTAGTAGATAATGGCTGAGTCACATATTATATTTATCCAACTCAATAAAGCAGGAGCAGGCAGGCAGATTACTCTGCCCTGAGTCAAGGAGATAATGATATCTGGCTGCTAGCTGGCCCAGAACAGGCTCCAGACAGACCAACCGGTAGGGAGACTGACAGAAAGCGCTGCTAAAGGAGCTGTACAGAGATGCTGTTGCCATGAGATTTTTGTGGCCTTCCAAAGCCAGAGGCTGCTTGTGTGAAAACCTCGGCTGTGCTATGAATGTCATCTTTCTTATTACCTTCCACCACCCGTATATCTTCCTTCTACTTTTTAGGATCATTAAGTTAGCTTGTGCGATGGTTATTTCCCAAATCTACACTGTGCAGAAGGCATATTTTATTTTCGCTGGACACAGATTTAGCTCTTTTTTTTAGACATACCATGATGGCCATGTTATGTGTGGTCCCCATCTCCCAGTGTATCATTATGTATTTTAAAATTGACAGTTTGTAAGTCCTGAAATGGGAGTTATACTGTATATGTACATAGAATACTAATTTCTACATCTTTGTACTATTTACAATAATGTCAGGGGTTTTGGGTGGTCATCAAATCCTTACATAAATTAAAATGCTGCACCGTCATACAGGTTGTACAACTGACCAGTCTAGATAGGACTTTAACTGTTTTTGCTCATATTTTTCACCATTGAATAATTACCACTGCTTTGGTGATTTCCTCAATATTTTTCAGTGCTTAAAAGCTCAAAAGAGGAAGTCACATATGCAACAAAGCAACACAAATACCCTCAGATGTACAAGCTCTGCAAAGACAACTCACTCAGTTTGGGAGAGAGAGACACTTGAATCTCACTTTGTTTCACTTTATCTTGTGAACGCCTCTCCTTGGTCATAAAGCTCTCCATTTACCCAAGTCCATCCCACAGTCCATTCCAATTTCTACCTCTTTGAAAGTGACAAGTGATAAGGATGGATTATCGTGAGAGCCAAGAATTCCTCAGGATAATCCTTCACAGACAAAAGACTGGGACATGCTGGCTTTTTTTTTTAAGAGGGACTAACAGTGCTGGTTTGTTGGGCACAGCTGTTTGACTTTCTAAATTTGCTTTATTCAAGGCTCTAGAGAGACATGATTTGAGTCGGTGCGTTTTTGCGCTCTCTGTACAAAGTCTCGTCTCTCTTTCCCGCTCTCCAGTGATTGCTATAAAAATGTCTCTGTGATTACTCAAGCTCTGATTGGGATGCAGCAGCTCAGTAAAACTGTCTTTGCAGAATAATGCAACTGATCCATTCAGCTGGAATTAAACAAGTTGTTTTGACCGTTTGCTTTGCTTGTTGTATTTCTACACTAATCATTTAGGCCGATATATTGTTTGTGTGAGTCGTAAAGTGAATAAAAGTAAATAAAGTTTTTACTTTCTGTGCTAAATAAATAGCACAGAGAAAACTAGAAACCAAACTCCCGAGTTGCTAAAAAAGATTCTAATCTGTTATGTTTCTGTTATTCCACACATTGCATTGTATTATAATGCATATTATTAATCTTTTTGTAGCAGTGTTATTTAATCTTGAATTTGAACTCAGTTTGTGTCAGTGCTGCAGTTTTAATGAGCATATGCTGTGGAAGACATCAAGTACTTTTGTGGTGCCTAATTGAATTTAAGGTTTCTGTTCTCTTTTTTTGCTAGATGTATTCTTCCATATATAAATATGAACTCTATTAAGCTCAGTAATGATATTTGATGAATCAGATGTTTACTGCTGTGAGGTTACTAAATGGAAGTTATGAGGATAGTGTCCTGTAAGTGGTTCTTGTTGCTGGGGATAAACCAAAATAAAAAAGAAAGTAGAAGAAATTAAATCGTCTATGGAGATGTTTAGAATTGATTGTTATGTTATACACAATTGATCCCCGTTCTGAAAAAAAATACTATAGTATTTACACATTACAAAACATTTCTCTAAATTGCTACATGCCTTAATCCACAACTAGGCTCCATATATTATCAACTTAAATAACAACCAAAATGAAAAAGTGGCTCCCGGTCCTTATATTGTTATAAACATTACAGTACACATATATATTTTTATTTGATACATATTCTTTGTTTTTTTCATTGTGCATCAATTTAAAATTACCAATTGACCAAAAGGTTTTATAGAGCTGTGGGAAACTGACATACCACGAGAAAATCTACTCAGAGTAGAAAGAAGGTTTTTAAATTGTTCAGTGAGCGGTTCAATGAATTAATAATTCTTCTGAGTCTCAGTGTAAAGTGTAGAAAATGTAGGTTCAATGTCTTTCAAAATGATTTTGTTGTTGATTTTTTTTTGTTAATAGCAGTAAGAGCAGCACTTTGGTAATATTAGCTTCTCTAAATAAACATATTTATAGCAAGGCTCTAATAGCAGTTACTATGGGCAACATAAGTTGCTTGAACTCTACAGATGCACCAATTAATGTTTTGTGACAAAACTCTATGTCAGAAAGAGGTTTAAAGTAGCAGAAAGACAAAAAACA
The DNA here is from genome assembly GCF_003331165.1 of Xiphophorus hellerii. Classification (NCBI taxonomy): domain Eukaryota; kingdom Metazoa; phylum Chordata; class Actinopteri; order Cyprinodontiformes; family Poeciliidae; genus Xiphophorus; species Xiphophorus hellerii. The sequence continues at coordinate 15,330,212 of NC_045680.1, forward strand.
GTTCAGAACAACTTTGCTGTAACACATACAGCCTTCCTGGTATTTGCTTTAGATCTTGCACTCTCCTGGAGCCAGAATAAAATTGCTGACAATTTGCTGACAATGCTGACATACCATTGAAAATGTGGCTTCATTTTTAAAAGCTTCCTATTTCTTTATTTCTCCTGACTCCAGTTTAAACGCTCCACTTATACTGAAAATAACAATAATTATACTCTATCATATTTGTAACACCTTCCAAAATGGAAAGTGGTGTTTGTACTGTGACCTGGTGCATTTTAGGACTGCACAATATGTTGGAAATTTAAAATCATCACATTACTGCAAAAAAAAAAAAAATAGTTTCATAAAAAGTGTTAGCTAATTATTTTAAAAAAATATAAGTACCATGCATATTTTCATAACATCAAGCTGCTCTTTTGAATTCATGAATAATAAAAAACAAGATCAACTTTATAAAAAATGTTTTTAACCAGGCAGTAATCAACAACGGCCGATCAAGCTGAAAATGCTACAATTCCAGTCACCAGCTGAATTTTTGTTGGTTTTTTACTGTATCTTCATTCATAGTTGTGACTGTACTGCTTATTGAAGCATACTGACTGAATCAATACATTCAGTCAATACGAAAAACAATCACTGTCTTCAGCTTTGAAATTATGAGTTTGTAAATTATAACACAGATTCTTTAATGACTGTATACAGAAATCTGCTGAATGATCCATGCAGCAGAATGTCATGTTTGTCACCAATACTTTTTGTATTTTGTATCGGCACATGGATAAAGTCTTATAAATATCACCTGATCAAAGGTGTATTTTGAAACACAAATTGAGTGCAGGAGAGACGTCTCTGCCTTTCAGAGCATGGGATTCCTACCCGCCTTCTTCTGCCCCTGGCAAAAGGCTCTGATCCCCTTGGAATATTTGACAATTTCCATTTATCTTCTTGGCATTAAGTGTCTTGTCATCTCTACTCAAGATCTTCACTTTGTCAAATAAACCAGGGTGAGCACTTCTCTTTGCCCCCTTGTTGCTCGTGTATTTTTGTGATGAAGTCACACAGAAATTCATCTATGACTTTCTTTGACAGTGTCTCGATCTCTCTTTCTGTCTTTCTCTTTGTTTTTCCAATGATTTTGTTCTGTCTTTCAATTTTCAAATAACTGAATTCCATCTGCCCCTGTTTTTACGTCAGCTATTAAAAAGAACATCAAAATAGATTAGATAGATAGATAGCATTTATTGTCATTGAACAGAATTCAACGAAATTATGATCTCTTGAAAACACTGTTAGGGTTTGGAAAACACTTTTTTACACCACAAGTTATTAAGACTGTGGTTCACAATCTGTTCAGGAAAGTTTTCAGGACAATTCTTTACTAATGAAATTATTTCTCTGTCACCAAGCCGAATTTATTATTTTTTTAAAAAGCAAACAAACAAAAGAAAACTGCGAAGGAATAACAAACAGAATTCATTGAATTCATGGAACAGCCTATCAAAGTCCATCAACCTGAAATAAAACAGACATAAAATACTTTTAGAAAGAGCAGGTGTTGGAGAAACACCCACATCCACAACTGTTAGACCCAGTGTATTCCAAGTATGCTCCACAACCTTTGCTTCTGTCTACCTGATTGCTCAAAGAGCTTTTTTCCCAGTCTGCACTGAAATCAACACAGTCTTCACCATTGCTTCTAAAATTAGCTGCTTCCTCACACATTAACGGTAAAATTTGACATTTTTTGCCTCCTAGAAAACTGTTCTCTTGTTCTCTGAGGATTTTCCAGTAGTTTTCAATTGTCTTTTACTGTTAAATTAATTTCAGATATGTTGCTGCTTCTAAAAAAACTCCTCTGGAGGGTTTTTATAAGTATGCCATGGGTTCCTGAAATGCCACTGAGTATCTGAATGTCTCATCTGCTGTTCTGCATTTGCCTATCAGCTACTATAACCAGTATACAACCCAAGTGTCTCGTTGGCACAGAGTAATTTGCTCTCTGTGACTCCTTCTTCCTCCTTTTCTCTTCTGGCTTTTACTTAGTTCAGAGCAGATGGTTATTAGGTCTGAGCTTCCCCTCTCAAACCTATTTTCCCCTTCTTCAATGTTTGTGCTAAGTGGAGACCTTGAACACTACGACCAGTTCATCCGCCTCACTGCAGTCCCTCTAGACTCCTTTTAAAGGTGCTTTCATTTAATCATTTCTTTAAAAAGATTTTTTTTCCAGGGCCGTACGAGGTCACAGATCACATCAGAGCTGCTTTCCGACTCAGTGACCATTTAATCAAGCCGAGGTCCATTTCTCAGCTGCTCTTTTCAGACCACCCTTTCTTCCTGGGGCTCAGGAATGAACTTTGTGGCCCTGGTCCTCAGATTCCTATTCCTACTGAGGCTTTTGAGGGGACTGGGTAACTTACATCTATTCCCAGGGATTTAGAGCTTCACTGGGTGTTCTGTATAGGCCCACAGGCCAACTTGAAGTATTGGACCTTGAACCAAACATACAGTCCATTACCAAAACAGGTACTCAATAACTTCAAGATTGAAGTACTCAGTGCAGAATTAGTCTTCTGCAAAAGTTTCAGTTACAAACTAGCTAATTATTTAGATCGATTGTTTTTTTTTACATTTATTTTACAAACTTAATAGTAGACACTCTGCTGTAAATAAAACCACAGCTTAATCCAGTATGTTATAGCTGTGAGAAATTGTCTTGAAATCAAATAGTATCTAAGTCTTTGCATTTCAGGCTTTTTATTTCTATTGTTTGTTTATATGCAGTGCCAATTTTAAACAAAAAGTCCTCCTAGAGCTCTTAACATAAAATTATTTCATCCAGAACTTCATGTTAATTGTCAGCAGAGAGTCATGTTAAGACAATCTTTACATGAAAAAGATGTTATTCTTTTAACAATGTGTGAACTGTGAATTTTGCTCTTTAGTAGAAAATCCTAAAGGAGATTGTCCGTCCAGTTTGTGACCCTAAATTTAGGTACACATGGACTATGTAGCAGAACAGTGATCGAAAGCACACCAGCAAGTTCACCCCTGCAATTCTCAGAGAGATCAGTAGGAAGGTTTTGGAGTGTCCCAGTTAAACTCCAGACTTAAGCCAGGTTAAGATGTTTTTTGTGGTTTTAAACAAATCAGCTGAAATGCTGCAATGGCACAGGGGTAAAGCACAACTCATGTATGGAGGCCTCAGTCTTTGAAGCGGCTGTCCCAGATTTGAGTCCTGGCCTGAAGACCTTTTTTGCATGTCTTCTTCTCTCTCATTATTACCCACTTTCCCTGTCTGACCACCCTCAAATAAAAGCCAATACAGATTAAAAAAAAGAACAGTTGAGCTCAAAAAGCAAAGAGGGGTCCAAATTTTCACCACAGCAATGTGAAAGGCTCATAGTAAATTCTTTATGAGCCTTTCACATATGCCATCACTTATTCACATGCAGTCAGGTTAATTTAAATAGTTTCAATAAAATCATATCTTGAAAAGAGCCTTTAGTATTTACCAAGGTCATCTTTGACATCTTTGATATTAAAATTAGTTTGATTCTTGATTAGTTTGATTATATTCTGACAACAGAATAGATTAAATTTGCAAGGAACAAATATTCTTTTACATTACCGTATGTCAGACATTTTCTTACTGTATTGAAGATTTTCTTTCCATAAAAACTGTCACACATTCAAACTTGGTCTTTAGACAAAGACAGCAGTAAAATTAACTGTTTCTACAGAAGCTAGTAAAAAACTAACAAGCTACTGGGCTTTCTATCAACTAAGTAGAGAAGGAATGACCGAAAATTCTGCTTGCATAAGCGCAACCAGCATGTCCTTTCACTTTATTCTTGTGCCATATAACTTGTCAAGACTTGGTACATTACTTATCTGTCATATCACTGTCTTGTCTTGTTTATTTATTTATATTCATGGAACAACTGATCAAATGTGTGTAAATTCTCTTGGACCAGATGTTTTTCAGCTGCTCACATTTTTTTATAAGAGTGTGTGGAACAAATTGATTTGTGGAGAGCTTCCTGGATTATAGAGCTAAGTAAAAAAATATGACATCAAAAAATAGTTTTTTCAAGTCATGATTTTAAGAGATAATTTAGGTCATAGTTACTAGTGTCTATGAAATAAGAGTTGTTTAAACTGTAAAGGACAGCATCCACTCGCTCTCAGTAATATTTCATTAAACATGATGGAAATTCTTAAGTCAGTGTGCAGTCAATGGCTGAGTGAGATTTAATAATTAGTTCAATAAAGATTCAATTTTTCATTTGTAAAGTGTTTTAGGTTTTAAAATGTGCTGTGTGCTGTATTCTGATCTGTTAGTCTCCACCACGTGTGTTGGTGTTGCTTTATTGATCTGTTTTGCTGCCAATCGATGAAGGGTGTGGTGTTTTCCATGCTTATCAGATCGTAATCAGTCAGCTGAAGAAAAACTATCACATTTTGTTACGCATGATGTTCCAAAAGTTACTTCTCACATTAATTCTATCACCACTTCAGTAGATATTGGAAACATTTTAGTCTTTTTTTTTCTTCACTTGGTGATGATGCATTTCCCAAAAGAAATACTGAAAAGATTTTTCTCCTGGACCATTAGAGGACTCGAGCAAGTCATTGTTCTCCTCTGTCCCTCCAATCGTCTTGTCAGTTGCCTGTTTTCGTATCTTTACTATGCTTTCTTCTAGTCAATGCAGCTAAGTTGTCCATTTTGATGATTTTTCATCCATCGACAATAAACGGACTAATCATTTGAGGCTGATAGAAAATGCCACAGCTAAAATTTTACATAGTGCCATATTTTAATTGACCCTCTTGGAGAGACATAAGGCTGTGTAGTTGTGTGTGTATGTGTATCTGTCCACATATGTTGATGAGCTCAATAGAGAAGATTGCTTTTTTCAAAACATCTCAGTCACAAAGACGCCACCAAACCTCAGTGCTCCTTTAATGACTGGAACCACTTTGTAATTACTCTTCTACATCTGTTTCAATTCTTTTTTCATCTCATGATACAGCTCAGTTTTATATTACTCCTTTTCTGTCTTGCTGTCAGTGGGGACTGCCACATCTGAGATCCATTCTTCATTCTTTGTCAGCCTCCAGTATATTTTGTTCATTGGTTGTTTGACATGAAGTCCCACCTGTTTTCAGCTTTGTTTTTTCCCACCAAATTTTGTGGGTTGCCTTAGCATTGCCGAGATTCTTGAGGAATGCCCTTTCTGTCGGTCATTCATGCCCTACTGTATTTACTGCCTCTAACCTTACAGCCAGCCACATCTCCTGGCAGTTTTTTCGTACTTGTTTGGACTTTTATATGTCAACAAGCCTCCTTGTTTGTCTCTGATACCTTTTCATGGTCTACCCACTGTTTCCTCCTGCCTGAGTCCTCCTATCCCTGGGTTCTGCAGTCTGTGGCTTCTTTGATCCTCCACAGTTATTTTTAATAATTTTGAGCAAAAATGATAAAGAAATATGTTACATTTAATATGTTGTAGAACTACCACAACATAACAGATTGCATGCATTTTATTTTCTGTTGTTTATTGTAATTAGGTTGGAAGCAGGTTTTTTTTTTTACCTAATTTTTCATAGATTATTTGATTTATAGAAGATAATGTATTCCTAATATTGCTTCATTCCTATATTTTTAGTAATATATTTTTCCTATTCCTTGTATTGGAAGGAAGCCATCCACAAAATGTATTTTTTTTATTGTAGTTTCTGTCTGGGTGACGTCAGGAACCATAGACTCAAAGGTTTTGAAACTATACATAAATATTAAATATGACTAATTTTAGCAGACTCGTCAGACCAGATACTCTGGGTTCTCAAGTGTTTATTTATTTATTTGCTCTAAAAGAATTTCATGTGTAGCCCCTCTCTGTCAAAGACAGGTCTGGCAATAACTTATTCCTTGCTGGTGGATTCTAAGGTTTTAATCTCAACTCCAAACTTATATGCATTTGAAATTACTGGTTTAATTAGAACAAAATATATTTTGATTGCACTGAATATATTTAATTTACACAATAATTTTTCTAAGCACAGCAAATTTTAGATCCTGTGCTTCATGTAACCTTGGAAAATGTAACCTTGAATCTGGAATTAATGTTACGCAGTTACCATTTTGACCATGTATTTGACCATGTCTCTTGTTGAGTAAGCTTTATTTGTATGTGCTGGTACCCAAAAAAACTGATTTTGGTTATGTTAGGTGATGCCTTGGCTTGTGACAGTGGTGCCCCCTAAACTCTGAAACCATTCTGATGAAGTTTTGCTTACAAGTAGCATGCTAAGTATGTTGAGTCTTAATTCAGTTCAGTTTATTTATATTGCACCAGTTCACAACACACTCAACACTCAGCAGTTTCAAGGCACTTTCACAAAAAAGATCCATTAAATCCAGTCAGCCATTACTCCTCCTGGACAAGCATGTAGTGACAGTGGACAAAGCTGTAGACTTTGAAGCAATCCCTCATAACATGCATGCACGTAGCAACAGTGGAAAGGGAATATCCCTTTTAAAGAAAGAAAAAGCAGAGCCTGTAGCCATCTGCTACAACTGAGTAGGAGTTGGAGAAAAAGAAACAGAGTCGCTGATTTAGGAGTACTTTCTATCATAAAAAAAGAGTAACAAGTTAATGGTGGTAGTAGCTCCTTTAGTGGCTTCATTTAAGAGAGAAACACAGCTCTACTATAGAGATTTTTTTTGTATGAACTGGTGTGGGGTTTTCATGCTCACTGGTTGAGATCTGGTCATAGATAGGGGTGAGCAATCCTTTTCCAAGATGCTGTTAACCTGCAGTTTTACATGTTTACCTGCTTGAACACCCTTAAATCACATGAACTGGTCATTAGTGACGTAAAACAGGTGACTGAGAAGATAAATACTTTCTTTGTGACAATACATTCAGCTCACAAGTGAACATTACATACAGTTGTATGGTCTCATCCGAACTGGTTTTGGATGAGAACCAGTTTGTTGTGCAGATGAGGTTTAGTGGTGCTTAAATGTATTCAGCCGTCAATGGCTACAGGTAATGCCTTGATTAGACTGATAAGCTGCATCTGTAACTTGGTGTGTAGGATGCAAAAACATAGACTTGACATGAATAACATGGAGATGAGAGACTGAGCTTTTAGAAGAAAACCACTTCTTTAAAAGCAGTAAAAAAGTGATTGTGAGGAATACCCACCTCTTTAAAGCTGAAGTGAAACTTCAGGCTGGACTCGCTGCCCAGTAAGGCCGTGGATGGAACTATTTGGTGCAAATGGATGAAAAACTGTTTCCAGGAGGTCCAATTCACACATGAGTAAACCTTGTCACTGTTCTCTCTTACCTGCCAAAACTAGTCCCTGTAGCCATTATTTCCAGTGTGATTCTCCCTTGACTATTTTTGTTATCAAGCAGATTATTTTTTTAACATTATTAATAAATTTATACAATAAAGCGTAAGCTCAATATTGTGGTTGTGAGATGAAATTTTGACCATAATCTTGGGAAAAAAATCTCGAAGTAGAAGGTCAAATTTGTAACTGATCTAAAGTTATGCAGACTAGGTTTGATCAGTCTATATTTTGCTCATCTAAATCTGTCTAGTTGTAAAAAGCACAAATATCTGCTTTTAAAGAATCTTTTATCAGTGTAGATTATCTAATTTAGATTTGATCATTCTACATAGTTTTAGATTTGAATGAGAAATTATCCAATTTTGTCCAATGCACTGTGAAATATCCCATTAGTTTAGCAACAATTCAAAACTTTAAACCAGAAAACAATTCCAGCTCCAATAGAACCTAATGTTTTTTATCTCTTGGTAATCACACAGTTCTCACGAACTATGCATTTTGGTTGACAGTTTCATATTCTACCTAGTATAGAAAATGCTGCCAGAAAAACAATTTAAATAGTTTTTAAATGTGGAGACCTCTTCAACTGTTTTGTAAGTAGTCAACCAATGCAATGACAAATCTTTGTCAGCCAAATCCGTTCACTCAAATGGCCAACTCAGGAACTACTTCCATTCTTACTTCAGAATAAGATCCTCAAATATAGTCTCAGCACAGTGTACATTTCACCTTGAAAGAAAAACATCATGATGATCTTGTCAAATCTCTAAAGATACATCTGTAATGCCTGTTCTATGCTGAACAACATACATTATCTTGTGTATAACCAGTCAATGATTGATACAGATAATGCAGCTCTGTCTTTTGGACAAACTGCAAGCTGACAAGTGCGTATGTTTTCATCTGCTGTCTTGCATCCTAAACAGATTGCTTGTAAGGCTGGCATGTTGGGGAATATTTGCAGAAAGCAGATGATGCTCTGCTGTGGCATCTGGTATTCTCAGCATTCTCCCTGAATGTAGTATCTCAGCGTTCTGTTTTTCTCACAGGGTCGATGGGTGATGGCTCTCACTGGGTCTCAACACTGACCTGTGACATCACTTCCTGCTGATACAGCACAGCTGTCATAAATAAGACTCTGTCCTTCAGCCTAAATCCTATCCTAGTGATGTTGCTGCTGTGAAAAGAGACACATGCACTCACACACTCCCGCACCTCCTTTGATCCTCATTTTGCTCTGTATTTTCAACAAGCTTTCAAATTAGTCTAAATGTGTTCAAGTAAAGACATGTGGAAGCTGCACCAAAAGAGGAGACTTTGAATATGGGCTGCCAGTTGTGCTGGACTCTCATTAACCCTGCCCACCTCCTCTCTCTTTGCCGAAGTCTCCTTCATAAGCTCGTCCAGGCCTGAAGTGATACATGGGCCTATGAAGTGTCAGTAGCGATAAAGATGCCACCACTTCACTGTTTTAATTGGAACCTTTGCTGTCAATGTGTGAACAGCTGCAGAATTGAGAAGGGCAGATCTATCATCCTTGCCCTCTACAGACCACCTAAGGTTAGATGGCAACAGATACTGTGGTGGAAAACCCCCGAGGCTGCTGTTTGTTTATGATTCAATTTTTGCACTTCTGTAGCTGCGTATAAATATGTGGTGATAAAATAACGAAGGTACGAGTACACTTGGAGGAGTAGGAAGTAGGTGAACCAAGTAACTAGAAAAGGGTTATTTATAGACCCGGTGTGGAGTTCACACAGTCACACCAGTTGACACTGGCTGACTCACACAGTCACACAAATTCAGATGCCCATGTGTGAGTTCTTTAGTCTCCCTGCAGACACAAATCCATTATTCATTTCAAAATGACTCATATTTTGCCCTGTGGCATCTGGCAGTAATGTGGCGCCTGACCAAAGGGGAGTGTTTTTCTAATTAATGCAGATTCTGCAAAGAAACGATAGGATCTTGGCTCTAATATGTGGATGTAAAACAGTAGTTGTGGCCAGATTTAGTCCAACCTAATTTTATCCTTTTTACTCAGTGCAATAACATATTTCTGAAGGGATCGATGTGCTATACCTTCCTTGCATTGCTTAACTGGTAATAAATTTGATAATAGCAGGATTTTTTTTGCCAAGTTTTACATTACAGATAAAATCAGATTTCTAAGTTTAGATAATTCTTCTTGACATAAAGATCTTCTCTCTTCTAGTTTTTGTATCCACAGACATTTTTTTCTACTCGCCACCAGAAGAGACCTAATTGAGCAAATGGCTTTAGATGCAGATTTAGGGAAAACATGAGCTTCATACTATGTTCTCTGAGTTCTAGAAACATGAGCAAATGTCATGATTCAGTACATGCCTTGAATTTCAAGTCACAGCTTTATACATTGTTACATTTAAAATTGTGAGTGTTATGAGGAATATTTGATTAAGACTGCCTGCTGATAGTTTATAAGAATTATTACTTAAATCCCTTTGGGGTTGTTTTGATATTTATATAATTAGATGTACAAATTGCACCTGAATGCACCATAGAAGCACATATCATGGGAAAACTGCTTTTGCCAGACAAACTTCTCTTGACACAATACCAGTGTGTGGTCTCATGGCTGCTTCTAAAGACCACCATGTCATGAGGTGTTTGAATACAACAGGAAATTCACTAATGGTGTTTCATTCAGCTTCACTTTTTTCAGGTGGTGTATATTTGGTGAGAGTAAAGAAAAAATGTTTTAGTCCTCGTTTCTTTTCTCACATTCACTGATCTGAATTAAACTCCTTCATGTTCCCAAGTAGTGGACACACACACTTTGTTTTTGCCATTAAAGCTGCAGTAAGTAACTTTTATAAAAAAAAAATGTTTTGACATATTGGTTAGAACCGTCACTATGTCCTGACAGAAGAACATGAGACTGATAGTGTGAAAAAAATTGAAGCTCCCAAGGGTCCTTTCAGTGGTTCTGCTGCCATCTGCAGAAATATACAGCTCAATCAATCAGAACCAGGAGGAAGGTCTTAGTGTTGTCAATCACTCATGTACATGCTGCTCACATCCTCCATCCGAGTCTCTGCTGTGCTACAGCTCCTTTCCCACAGAAGAGACTAACACGAATGCACAGCCTAGTTAGCATAGCCACTCATGACGGGGGATAAACAGTTTTCCTGTAACATTAGGTTGTTTTTCCAGTGTTGGCATAGCAACAGCAAACTGGAAATCTTGAGCTTATAGACACTGTGGTGTGGAGAAAGGTTTTGTGCAGATTGTACATGAGTATGATTGACAGTGCTAAGATATTCCTCATAATCCAGCCAGGATTTCACTGTACATAACGTGAAAAGGGACATTTAGCCAAATTTTATCTTACATTTTTATTGAATCTTGTATTTATGATTTTAACTGAATAAATTATAGAAAATTGAAACAAAACAAATATTTGTGAATAAATGAATTAGTTTGTTAAAACTTGACTGTTGACTGTTTTTAAAAATTCACAATTTTCATTTTTTTGTATAATATTTCTAATCTGAAGAATGTACAAATTAAGGCCTTTTTTTCATACCTTCATATAATCCAAGCTTCTCACCAAAGCTTTCTTTGGCATGTGACCCAAATGTAGTAAGCACTCTGACTGTCAATGCACATATTTGTACATTAAAGCAAGAAGTTACCATAAATTACTTTGATAGATGTGCTTGACATACAATTAGGCAAAAAGACAGTCAAATTCACAGCTTCTACTTTTCTAAGCAGATGCATTTCTAGGCGAAACTATGTCATCTAATTCAAGTATTTAATAGGTTGAGACATAGTTCTGCTTTGCAGGCTATTAAATAGCAATCTAAATAACATTTACATGTAATTTACGTTTATTACATTTTTTTTTGAAGAGTGGTGTCAGCATTGTGTGCATATTAAAGCTCATATTTATTCTGCTAGCCAGCATGATTCCTCTGCAGGATTTGCAAATGAATGCAAATATGAGGCACCTTCCTAAACTACTTTTGAAAGGTAGTGGTTACAAGAAATGGTTATGAAGTTTGAAGATAAGATTATTTTCCAGAAATGTCTTATTTGGCTTAGTCATAAAATATTATATGAGGTGACGTGATGCCTTTCTATTTGGGGTTTGTGTTTTCCTATCTGAACTTGCATGCTTTCTATCAGTAAATGCCCTAATTTCCCCTGATGGTTGCCTACGTTCTTAATCATGTTATGAGTATGAGTGTACGTAGTCGTCATCACTATTTGCTCTGTTATCAACCAGCAGACATGTCCAGGCTGTTCCTTTCTTTATCCCCGAAGCTGTCTAAAATATATTCCAAACAACATTATTATTGTCACGTTACAATCCTAGTCTCTAATCAATGTTATCTGGCGTTTCGCATAGACCTTCACATAAAAGAATTTACATAATTTTCAATTATTTTCGAAACAAATTTAAAGCTGTGGTATAATAGTAAACACTTCTGAGTCACTGCTTTGTTTAACCAGCTTCCACAACAATTATGTATGGGGGTATGTGTCTACCAGAATTTTTGGTTGCTTTCATGTCCATGCTGTCAGTGGACAGTTTGCCACAGTGTCACACTCCTACATACTACTACTTTTTTTAGATGGACAGCAAGACTACATGGGTTAATCAATTAGTTTTTTACCTAACCCCTAATTTAAACCTCTCAACAGTGTTACTCCTTTGTGCTTAGACTGTGTATGTTCCTTGGTCTTCAAATTCCTACTTGTTCTCTATGAAACTTCTGATGTCTTTAGAGAACAGATGCATTATATCATTAAATTGTTCACAGGTGGATTCAGTTTAGTAAACAGACAATCCTTTGAAACCAAAGGGTTGCACTAGATATCATTTATTATTTAAGTAATAGATATGCACTCTCCTGTTCATAAGATCTGTCAAATTTTGAAAACCAAGTATCATAGTTATGTGCAGTGTCCGTCACCTAAAATCCTAATAACCTTCACTGAAGTTGGTGATTTTTTTTTAAAGGTTTTATCGATTCTAGCAACTTTATTTGACAATTTCCAGACAGAAAAGCAGGTTATGAGAGAAGGAAAAGACATGCGGCGAAGGTCATGGGAACCGGTGACGGCCACGTGGGGGACTAAATGGATTGCGCCCGTTATCCTTATGCCATTCCCAGAGTTTGTGATTTTAACATGAAAGAAATATGAAAGTTCAAAGGTTCGAAATACTTTTGTAAGGAACTATGGCTGTTTTTTTCTTCATGACTTCGTGCGTTTTTTTTGTAAAATACAATACCATTTTCCAAGTGAAGTTACGAGGTGCAGCATGTATTTTAAGAGAGTCCTCCCTTTCAATAGGCAAGATGTTGTTCACGATGCACTGGGACTTACAGGTACAGTTATTGGTCTAATTTTATTTTTATTTGACCAACAATAAAAATAAAGTCGAATTCAAAATTCAAGAATTTTGAATTCTACCTTATTCTTGGCTTCAGCCTGACAATATTGTCTTTTCCAGCTAGAATAATAATGAAAACATTTAATTGCATTAACAAAAAGCCTTTGAATGATCATTACCAAAAAATGGTAGTGATAATGAAGCAATTACTATTTTGAGACAGCAATTAGCCTGGCACCTTCCTCCAATCCTATAATTACCAACAGCAAGAGGGGTGTGGATGGATGTATTTGTTGGAAGTCTTTGAAGGAGCTGGAAGCAATAGAGAAGATGAAGATGGGGAAGATAGGCTGTCAAAGACCAGGCGTATCATCCCGAAACATGCTATTCCCTTCTGACACCTCCACAATAACCTTAGAGAGGAGCAATTGCTTTCCTCTGTCCGCACACAAATTTCAATGTTGTTTTGCACACATCTCTCCATTATGAGTGTTTTTTTTTTTCTTCTACTTCTTTTTTTTATTTTTTTTATTTTTTATAACAGAGCGGATGTTGAAATTGAGGGAGTGAGATGGAAGAAGCGAGGCAGGCATGGATGGAAGAAGGGGGGTAAAAGAATGAGAAAGAGAGATTGGTTTTCATGCCTGGTAGTCAGCGAGCCTGTAAATCTCCCAGGAGCGTAGTGGAAGACAGCAGAAGGTTGATAGTCATCCATCACTCCTGACAACCCTGGTGCTCTGGAAGGGCCTGACAGCACAGCCCTGCCTGAGAGAGAGTTGGGGGCCGTACAGAGATGGAGGAGGAGAACAGCAAAAGAAAGATAAATAGAATGAGATGCTGACTATGGAATGAGCAAATTAACTCTTCCATGTTTAAACCAGGCAGCCAATTGGGAAAGGAAGGTAAGAAGATAAATGGGAGGAGAGTATAGAAGTGGGAAAAGGCAGAGGTGCAGCAGTTGGTTTTTATGGCTGCTCTGCTCAACCTGCGTTGAGTGAGTTTGATGGCAGTTATGCTGATGATGAAGTTAAGCTGGACAGGCTGGAACAGGCTCATGAATTTATAAAGCTTAATATATATATATATATATATATATATATATATATATATATATATATATATATATATTTATTTATTTTTTGTTCAAGCAAGAACTTTGTTTTTGAAAACTATAGAAGCATGCATGCATAGCTTTGGGAACAGCTGACTATTTTGCTGTGAATAGAGCTAAAACGAATATTGTAAATGGCTCTCATTTCTCCAAATCAAACACCGTATCATTTTTAATGACCTCTTCTCTCAAAATTATTCCACCCCTTCTTGACGAGCATCTTTAGTACATAGTGGAGCACTCTTTTGCTGTTATGACCTGCTGCAGATGCGATTCATAGCCAGACATAATCTCCTGGCTGAGTTCCTGAGGAACTTTAGCTCATGCCTTATGGGCTGAAGCCTCCAGCTCAATTTTCTTAGCCTGCGATAGCCAAATTCTCAAAACGTCAGGCAACTATGATGGCCATTCTATTCTCTTCCAGGACTTACCTCTAAAGTCTTCGAACTTTAGCATATTAAAACCATCATTGTCCTGCTTGGAGTTCCAATGAAGCCTAAGCTTCAGCTTCCTCACAGACACATCATTCTCCCCCTAGATTTTCTAATATTGATTTTCCCCTCTTCACATTGAACATTTCCTGTCCCACAGGAAGCAAAACAGAATGAGTGTCACTGACTTCAGTGTAGGCGTGCATCTCTACTCTGCCTTATTCCTCCTTTCCAAACATAACTATTATCCATTCACCTGAAAGTTTGAACTTTATCACCCCATAGAAAAAATCCAAACTTTTTTTCGGTCTATTTGTTTAGATATGAGCAAATTGGAGTTGATTTTTCTTTTGCTTTTGGGTCAGTTGTAGTGCATATCTTAAACTTCAAGCATGGAGAGATTGTCTTGTATGCACCTTACTATGGGAGCTGAAAGCTCAATGGCTGTTGCCATCAAATATTTCTGCAGGTCTTTTTTAGTCAGTTTAGGGTTCTGACCAACTCCCTCCTTGAGACTTCATGGTATCTGTTGTTAACGTCATCTTTTTACCACATCCAGATAGCTTAGCCATGTTCTTTAATTTAAAATTTGTTTACCACAAATCCAGCTGTATCTCTAGAAAAATGCAGGGTCTTCAGTATTTTAATGTCCTTTGTCTCACTTGTGTGAGGCAATGATATCAGTGAACTACAATATTTGCCTGGTGTGAATAGGATAACTTTGTATTCAGAAATGTCTGATCTGTATGTTTAAAATAAAGTGTAGGATGCACATGATGTGTTGTATTTATATCAATCTCCCCAAAAATACATAAAAAGTTTTAAATTCGCAACATGGATTCCATGATCCAAGATTCGTAGTAAAGACTTTTTCAAAGTGTAAACAATGTTTACTCTTCCATTTCACACTACAAACAATTTGTGTGATGTAATATCAGTTCATTGAACAGGCTGGTGTTTCACACTTCTGGAGTGCTGTTTCTAGATTTTGAATATATAGTTGTCTGTGGGTCTCTGTGTGTGACCTTTATTAGTGTCTGGAGGTTATTGGCCCTCTGTCGTCACTTTGTAAAGAGGAGCCCTAATTAAAGGAGTTCCAGTTGACCATTATGTGACAATGGAAGGAAGAGATTGCCTTTCAGCTCGGCGACCAATACAGAAACTTCCTCCTCCTCCTGTCGAATAAAAGAGTCCGATACAGAAAGCGATGAATGCCTAAACCAAACAAAGGCTCTTTAAAAGACTGTCACCATGCTATCTGATATCTCCTGCACCAGCACTCCTTTGAATAAATCTTTTTCACTGAAGCAGGGAGAAGGAAATTAAAAGCTGACATTTAAAAGGCTGCTAGGGCTCAAGGCCCCCAGGATCAATACCAAGGTATCTCACAAGTTTCCCCACATATTAGCTCATGTTTCCACAGGGCATCACAGACCAACTAAAATGAAACCAAAATCACTTTTTGGAATATTACTGTTTTGTAAATATTCAGTGGAGGTGAGTGAAAGCTGACTGAGTTGGGTAAAAGTGCCAGGGCGTGTCTTCTGTTTCTGCGCCTGTGTGTTTAGAGGCTCTCCTCTTTCCTGCATCAGCACCTTGAGTTGACATTGTTCATTGGGGATTACGAGTACTGTCAACAGCATCATACTGGAGAGAGAAAGAGAGGAGGAATCAGAGTAAGAGTAAACAAGAATAGTAAGGTGTGGGGTTGTCTGTAGGGGGAGTGAAAGGGTTACTTTAAGCAACATTCCTGAGATTTTTGTACTGGGTGACATTGTCAGCTTGCAACTTTGTGAACAGGTTGTCAACTCATGTGTAGCAGCCTTACTCAAGGTCATTTATGTTCTCCCAAAGGAGTTATGGCTGTCCCCTTTTTCCCTGACATGCAAACATGTGTCCCGCCCTACACATATGAGACTATGACCTCCGTCCTCTCCCACAGCTCCTCAAACTTTCTCTCTCTGCAGCCTTGTCACAAAGTTACCCTCACCTATTGTTTCCCTGTAACCTTTCTCTGTGTAGCCCTGCTTTAAAAGAGCTTAGCCACAGCTGAGCCAATACCAATACCAGTACTGGGTGTTCCCTGCTACGAATAAAAGAGCTCTGGTTCCTACAGTACTGCTAGAATAAATAGGCAGCACTTTAAGGGCTCATAATCAGTTTAAGTGGTCTTCTTACCTAATGCACTATTATGCATGAGATCATGAGCACCAAACAGGAATATAAAAAACCTGCCATTAAAGAGCTTATTAAATTATTTTACTATATCTCACAGTAGCAGTCATTCTGTTTCTACGTCTATCTTTTGCTTTGAATCTATGTGTTTCTGAGGCTACTTAGGGCTTTAGCTTGTAAGGTAATCCCTCGTACTTTGGAGGATGGGCACGATGTGCGTCAGTGATCAAACTGATCAAAGACAACAAGACAAGAACAGGCAGAGCTGTCAGCAGCCATCAGCCTGTCTGTATCTGATTGTTATGGACAGAGCTGACAGATCTACTAGCTGGTGTTATGAAATCAGAGAGCAGGTGAAAGGAATTGGTAAACTAAAATAAACTGAGCAGTTACTGGTAGAAATTCTCTGTTATTATTTTTTTTGTGGTTTAAACTCCTTTTATTGAAAAGACAACCTGTTGAAGTGACCATAGTTTTTATCCAGCTTTGTTGAAGTAATGCGTAGCAGCCTCTCCCTGTCCTTTTACTGCCCACTGCTGGTCGGCTGACTGAATGTTACAGCTTTATTTGCTTACAAGACAAAAATATGTCCCTGTTTGAAAATCTTTCTGATTATGTATAATACAGTCAGTGTTTGACATAAAGAAACAGCTCCATTTTATTTGAACTACAATGTTTGGAGACAAAGGAGGAGAAATATATTCATCAGCAAAATGCAAGCTGGGTATCAGAGCTCATAGCCTCACTAGTTAATGGCCTGTTACACTTGTTCTACTTGTGTTGGTTCATAAAGAGCAAAAATTCAAAACAAACACTTGAACACTGGTAGTAAATTATTGTAGACATAGTAAGAATAATTGTTTATTTTCAATTGCAAACAAAACAGATTCTGTTTTTCTTTTATATTTTGTTATACTGTGATACCTTGGTAGTTTTGTCTGGTTATTGTATGATAAGAATCTCGTAGTGGGAAATGCCTCCTTTCCCTTGTCATGAAAATTATAAGAGCGTTTAAGTATAAACTTTGTATTTACTATTTTTTAGAATGAAAGAGGTCTGGAAAATAAAGATTGTTAGAAAACATTCCCTTTTCCCCTCAGATCTTGTTTGTGTTGTACAGAGCTTGAACCTTTCACACCTTTCCTTTGGCGAGAGAACAGTTCAACTCAGAGCCACACAGAGACAAACACACACGCACACACTCTGTTCTAAGTTTAATTTAAAAACACCAGTCATCCTTGTTTCTCCATTCTGAGAGAAAACTGATGCACCTTAGAAAAACGGCACACATATAAAGATGGAGCCAATCTGTGATATAGTAATATTGTTATATACTCTGGTATCAAAGCAAGCGTTTTGCTTTGAACCACTTTATTAAAAACTCTGCTTAATGCGATTTGTGCAGGAATAAACTGAAACTCTACATGTACGTCAATATGACTGTTATATCAATATAAATTCAGTTTGTATTCACTGTTAGCGTAGGGGTTAGGTTTATGCTTTTGGGCCTGACAAAATATTTTGACAGATGTCAAGATGGAGAAGACTCCAAAAGCGGAAGAGGTTGAGAGCAGTGTTTGCAAAATGAGAGTTCAGTTTTATTTCCGTAGAGTGAACATCTTCTACAAATATTCTCCTGCTGTCATTCCTGCAGCGCAGTGGTAATTTTTATAGTGTGTAGGAGGGAGATTGCTGGGACCAAGCTTCATTTCTGAGTATAAACAGCAGGGGCATCATGCATAAAAGGTTTCATAGCTAAAAGTTGGTGTAACTAGCTACACATTTTTATCAGTTCAACACATAAAAACACTCTGATGCATAAAACTGTGCACACACATGGCTGTGCACCTTTCCTTTATGCATCTCATTTTGTTTGAAATGTCAGCTGTAGGTGTTGCACCTTTATGAAGCTGTTTATGACCGTATATGATTGCCTATGCCATGTCCACCTTAACAATCATCAAATCTGACCTTCTTTTCCCAGTATCCAAATCTCTTAAGTATCTAGGACTTACATTTGACTCCTCATTAGGCTTTGGCACACACATCACAGTCATTTCTCGGTCCTGTTTCCAGAACACGAGATATGGTCTCCAGAGCCTGAGATTATTCATACTTTGATGTTGTAGTGTTTTGACTATTATCATGTTGTTTTTGTCAGTCTGGATAGGCCACCGGTTTCATGTCTGCCAGGTGTCCAGAACGCAGCAGCCAGACTTCTCACTAAATTTAGTAAATACACTGAAATAACTCTGGTATTATACTGTACTCTCGACTCTGACTCACATTACAACAAACAATTACGGTAGATTGTCATTTTTTGATACAGCGATGTGATGATATACTGTAATAACATCCTAAAATAGGGTTATTACATTTGTCTCCATTTTTGTATGAAGCAATGTACAATCTAACTTTTATGTATCGAAGGAAGTAAACTTGCAAGTATTCAATTAGGGATTTTAGAAAGTTGTTTTGTCAGCATTTTTCCAATCTTGATACTTTTCTAACATAATCCCTCAAGGTTTATCTACATATTCATGCATTACATTTTAGTATTTGGTTGAACTACATCCAGGAAGCCAAACACAGGATGGATATTAATCCAAACCGATTTTTTGGTTTTTAATGCAGTCTTGTCCTAAAGCAGTTACAATCACATTGTTTTATTGCCAGTTGCTGTAACTGGCAAGTCACGTTAAAGGTTAACAAAGAGGCCAGAGTTAGAAATCAGTGGCTTAATGTTTTAAATTAGATGTCTGGCCTTCCTTTAACCTTGATTTTTAGCTTAGATCAGACATTTTTTTTTAACTCTATGTAAAATGTTTCAAAAAGAAAACTGCAACTTGTAGAATGACTTTTTTTCCTCCTCCCTGTTGGCTTCGTAAGAAAGTATTTTGTGACTCACTGGTTTTGATCAGCTACCTCATTAATTCCCTGCAGATCCATTATAGTTAGTTTCTATCCTGAGAGATGTGAAATCTTATTCATTGCACAAACATCTTCCAAAGTTATAAATTTATGTTCATATAAGCAAAGTTGAATTCAAACTGATATTCATAATGGCACCAAGAGTGTATTTACTAGTATTTGGTGTTAGTGTGTTAATAGCATGTGTGCATCTATGTTGTGACACCTGTTCCAGCATGACTCTCATCAGCGATGAGGACGACACAGGGCTTTGACACTCCCTGTCGATATGACAGCTCTGACAACATGGATGTTAATCTCTCCTAACTGCTTACAGCCTAATTAAATCTTCCAGAGCAGCACACATGTGCAAATCCATGCACTCACATAAAATACATGTGAGAACTTCTAATTTGGTCCTGGTTGTGTGTAATTTTTTTCCCCTGTTCTCTAGAATTAGGCATGCAGTGGTTTGTTTGATTATTAGAGCTAGTGTTCGACAAAAAGATGAAACCATTACAGTTCTTGCTAAGTTAAATATACAATGTTTATACACACACCATTCTTCCGCGGTGATGGGTTTTATATTGGTCATAAACCACTTTTCAGTTTCCACTGGGTCTTTTTTACTGTGTTTCTGGCTCTAATTGAAGGATGCCTTTTATTTGTAACATTTTCGTCAGTCTGACCTTAATTAAAACATGTTATAAATATTGCTTTTTAGTTGTATCTGACCAATATTAGTTTTTGAGAGAAGTTTTCTTTTATTTTGCGGATTGTCCTTCAAATCATTCTAGCCCCCTTCACCCTTTTTGTGAGCTATTTCTCTGCTATTATTCTGCTATTCCATCGAAAACTGTTTCCAGATATATGATGGTGCTTGGACAGATCTCCTCTACTTCAACTTAACAACTCCAATTTGACATCAAGGCGCTTCGGTTTTCTTTGTGCTGTCCCGCCACATGTATCAGCTGACAGACTTTAGCATGTGAAATTCACACTTAATTACGAGTCTATTCACTCCATTACTTTGTTGCCTTAGCTGTACCCAAACTCTGCGATTTCATCCCGACCCTTCTACAATTTCTCATCCATAAAAAACAGTTTTCTTCCTGTGGACTAATATTTCTATTTTCATCTTGTTGTTTTTTTTTTTAAGAATTTCATGGGAATTCAAGAAGGAAAATAATCATAAATATTCTTAAATCTGAAAGGTAATCTAAGTTTATATTTTCTAAATTTAAGTTATTGTCAGTTGATTCTTAAAGAGTCAACTGATCTGATCAATCCAAAATAAATCTGAGTTACCTCCTCCTAGTATGTGATTAAACCACAATGAACAATGAATACATGATTCAAATTACTGTAAATAATGTAAATAACAAAGCAGGTATAAAATGACATACACCTGCTCCTTTTATATATCATTTAACATATAAAATGACATATTTGTTTTGAATACCTTGCAAATGGCTTGTGCAAAAAGCAACCAAAATGATTTAATAAAGAAATGGCAAAGAAAAAGTGGCAAAAATGACCACCAGCTGCATCCACATAGGAAAATGGCCTGGTCCCTTTCTTCCATTTTTTTAGACCTACAAAGTTTGTGATTGTTTTTACTCTGCTTTTTTACTTAAATTTATTCAAAGAACGACAGAATGACTGTGTATCTGCTGCTTCCTTTCTAAACACTTCACTTGTTTTTTGTCCTTAATGTCCTTCCACAGACCGAGGAACTCCATTTACTTCGAGTTTCTTCCCATAATAACTTTTCTCCCTTATTTATCTCTGTGCATCTGTTTTCTTATCTATTTGTCTGTTTGTATATTACTTTTTTTTTTTTTACCTTACCACCTTTTCCCCCGCTTGACTGTTTGCCACCTTCGTTCCATGTATCATTGTGCCTGTGATTCAGTCTTCTTTTTTTTTTCCTCCATCTTTGTCATCTGTCAAGAGTTGGCTCCCTCAGAGTTAAACAGGCTAAACAAAAAGATTACAAACAGTGGGTAGAGTGAATCTAAAGAGGAAGACAATTTGAATTTGTTGTGGATAAAGAATGAGGAAAGGGCTGTGCAGTCAAAGAAAGGCAGTGGAGTCAGAGTAAGGCTGTATTTGCCTGAGGGGAAAAGGCTGAAAAGTAGCTCTCTCAACAGATGTGCGGGGCAGTAAAGTGTAATTGAAATGCCAGCAGCAATGGTCTTATCTCCCTGCTACAGGAGCCTGCTGCCAGTCTCAACATCAGTTAGATGTCATTTTACCTAAGTCTGAATCAGCCTGCCACAATCCGCAATCCCCATTCCTCTGATGCTAGGCAGGAGAAAAAGGCAGAAATGGATGAGGGGGAGGAGAAGAAAAGGGAGGGAGAGACAGGGTGGGGGATTTTGTAATAGGATTTCAGTAGCACCCAGTTAACTTCCACCACCTGGACTTAGTTGGTAATTTGATATGCCCCATCAATAGGATTCATTTACACCACCGCGGCATTACCATTGCCATTTCTTTGACTGCTTAAAAATATATATATAAATCGATTCATTTCTCCCCACACATTTCTACACTTGTCCTGATCCTAATCAAACTGGAGGTGGGAGGAAGGAAGTGAGGGAGATCTGTTCCAGAGTTTTCTAGCTACATACAAAGTCTTTACACCCAGAGGAGGGTTGCAGCCAGACGGCCATCCGCTGTGCTCCAGGCCAGGCTTTTTCTTTTTGGCCAGGTGACATCCCTATGGGGAGAACCATAATGTCCTCCCAGATTAAAGGCTGGCACTCCTGAGCTGCTGCCTTTTATCAGAAACTTTGCTTCCACAACATGGGATCATCTGTGGGACATTAAAGCTGACTTATTTCTAGAATGTAATCCTAACGTGCCATGATTTTTGTGCCAGCGGTTATTTTTGTGGTGGCAGTGACAACTACTCTACAACTCTGCAGAGTTATAGAGTAGATTATAGAGTTATATTTTGTTGCAGGTACCACAAGTTGATATGAGTTGTAGCAAACTGAAAACAATAATAAAAAAATACTTCTGAACTATACTGTACCTTGTAAAAGTAC
The DNA here is from genome assembly GCF_003331165.1 of Xiphophorus hellerii. Lineage (NCBI taxonomy): Eukaryota > Metazoa > Chordata > Actinopteri > Cyprinodontiformes > Poeciliidae > Xiphophorus > Xiphophorus hellerii. Next base: position 15,352,652 of record NC_045680.1, read on the forward strand.
TTGTACACAGTTTTCAGAATTTTACCAAATTAAAATCTGTGTTATGTTTAATGTGTTAATGGTTTTCTGCCACCTGCTTTTTTCTTGCCACACTTTATTTTAGAAAATTGATAGAGTTGTGCTTCTACAAACTCTCCTATCTGAGCTGAGGATCTCAGTAGGTCCTACAGAGTTACTATTTCCCTTATTACTGCTTCGGGATTATTCCTCTCCTCACCCGACTTGTCAGTTTAGGTGGAGGCCTGTGTTTTGGTATGTTGGTAGTTGTGCCATTCCCCCTCCACTTTCAGATATTAGATTGAGCAGAGCTACATGAGACATTGAAAGTTTTGAATATGATTTTATCACTTAACCCTGTTTTAAGTTTCTCCACAACTTTATCCCTCACCTGCCTGCTGTGTACCTTCATCTTCATGGGACCATTTGTTCAGTTTTGTTCTCGAATAAATCTCAGAGGTCTTCACAGAACATGTGGATTTATAGGGAGGTTAAAAGACTTATAGATCTATCTTTAGTTATTCCATTATTTTCAAAGCCATCGGTTTAACTGTAAACTTTAGTCTTCTCAGAGTATAGAAGGTTGAAAACAAGTGCACACCAAACTTTTCAGGTTTCTGTGTGTAAAAATCTTCTAATACCATTAATCACTTCCCACGACACAGAAGACTTGATACATTAGTGATTAGTTCTCATCAAATTAAAGTTTTGAGGCTGTATTTGAGTCGATTTCTGTTCGTTTTCCAAACATGTTTTTACTACATTAGCTGAATTACTTTACACTTTAATTTGAAAATAATGCATTTTTAAATCATCTGTTAATTTGTGTTTCATTTCAGCGGGTGATTTTCAACGTGGTTAACTTCTCAAAGACCAAGAGTCTCTACAGAGATGGCATGTCCCCTGTAGTCAAGTCTACCAGTAGGCCAAAATGGTAAGTAAAAATGTTCATCTTGCACATCTCACTTTGCATTTTGTAATTTGTATCTTTTTTAATAACTCACAAACAGAAGTTATGTCTTTTTTATAACTTTTTCCAACTTTGAAATATGTCTCTGAACTAGTTTACTCACATGTTCCCTAACAAACACACACACGCACACACAAAAGCTCACCTCATAGACCGAAACTTTAGCTTTCCAGATTGGATGCATCTGGGTGCATTAGCATGTGATCCTATGGTTTGGAGTCTGATGGCTGTCTGATGTAATAACGCTTGACTGATGGATGCAGAGATGTGTATGCACGCGTGAGAGTGAATGAATAGGTGGGGCAGGAGGGAATGGGCATGGTGCAGTGAGGTTGGGCACGGTGTCTGCCAAGCAGACTGGTGTATCCAGCGGGGCGGAGAACAAGGGAGCATGATGAAGTGTTGCCATCCAAGAGGAGCCCTGACATCTGTCATCGGTTGATGGAGGGCATCGGCAAAAGCGGCAGGCATCTGCCACCCTGAGCTGTGCACGTCTGCTGGCTTCATGCTCGCACCGACGATGGCGTGCCGGGTGCAGGCTAATAGGAAGAGACAATGGGCACGACACCGTAGTCAGGAAAAATGAACTGCTGTCTGCAGTACAGCACAGTGCAGCGTGGTGCATCTTAACTTAACCTCCTTGCTCTCTTTGTTTTCATTCCTTGTTTAGTTACAGCTGTCTGTTGTTTGCTCGTGCGGAGGTATGACTGTTTTCTTAGATTCAGTGTGTCTCCTTGTGTCTGCTTGCTCCATCAATTTATTCAGAGAATAGTATGCTTTGAATTTTGCTTTATCTTTCTGATGAAAGTAGTTGCTCTGATAGTTTGTTACAGAACCAGGAGTATGTCTATGTCATATGACATCTATGTACAATAAATCTCTATGAATATCTAAAGGCATCTGGAATATTCTTTCCCAACCTAGTTTCCTGGAATCTCCTATTTTATCCAGGCAATTTATCGTGCTGTTGATGTAATCATATTTGCTGATGGTGAAAGGACCACTCCTTCTACTGCTGAAGTGCTTCTTTATAGAGGTCTGGTTCAGCTGTTGAGTTTGTGTAGAACAGAGACTGCAGCCTTAAAATAGCCCTGATTTTGAACCGGTAAATCTATAACCTGAGTCTTTTACAGCAATTGCACTGTTTTTCTTCTAACGAATGGCTTAAATTTCAGTGAAAAGTTTAACAGTAGCAAACTGCACATTTTGCCGAGACACAGTTCTGTTTTATATGCCTTTGCAGCACAGCAGAGGTCCAGTCAGGGCCATAACCTGGACTTCTGTAGCGATGAAGTCTGATTAGATTATGCTGGATACAAAACATAGATGAATTTAAATCACTTCCAAGTCAGATCAAGCTTTTAAAATGTATTAATTTATGAATTATTAGTCTAAAATCTGTAAATATAACTCTGGGGTTTGTGATTAACTTGTACCTTTGAGTATAAATTCTACAACTTTACGAGTTGGCCAATAAGTATGACTTTGACAAGCCCATTTACTTTTTACATATAAAGATGGAAACCAAAATCCCTACTTCAATTTATTAGGTTAATCAGTACTTTCTGTAAGTTTAGCAAATTTTTTATGAACCCATCTTTGTGTTCTTTTAGGGTGCATTCACACCAGCCCGGAATTAGAGTCTTGAATCAGACTCTAATTCGTTTGTCTAGAAAGTTCGATTTGTTTAGGTGGTGGTGAGAATATAAAATTGAATTACAAAACGGACTAAAAAAGTGAACTCTGATCCACCTAAAAACCTATGTCTCGATAGGAGAGTACATACTCTCCCTACCTGTTGAAAGCACCTTAGCATATTAAATTGCAATTTATGTTCTTAATCCTTTTATGTAAACCCTAGTATGTTTAAAGATCCATGCTTTCTGGGTTCATGTCTCTTTATTTTCTTATGTAGATGTAGTAGAAGCTAACATTGCTGACACCTGACTCTGTTTTCCTCCAAAGGCTAAACTAGTGTTAACCACTCCTCTCGCCACCATGCCATCGAAGGGGCAAAAAGTCTCTTGCACTTGTAAAGCTATTTTCAACTGTTTCTAGGCTTCCAAGACCGCAGCTGTCATTGTGTGTGTCCCCAGAAAGTGGTCAAGATGCTTTTAACACAACCTCCTCTATTTGACTTTCTATGAGCACAACAAAGCACAGACAGCTCCCTAAACTAGCAATCTTCTTTTTGACAGTTACAGATATGGAAGAAATAAAAGTGGCAGAGTGGAGAGCTTCACCTGTCTGGTCCAAACTCACACAGCTTAGGTTCGGGGGTAAAAAAAAATGAAGAAGAGAGGGAGGGAAGCTGAGACGTCGAGACAGACATGGAGGTTGGAGGAGAAAAACACAAAAAAACAAGACAGAGATTAGAGACAGGTAGACACCGAGGAGAGAAGTGGAGAGAGTGAGCAGCAAGACATTGCTCCCCACCGCCCACCAGCCTTATGTCTGTTTTTATCAAAAGGATCGTCAGTTTTAGCTAAGGAGATGAAGCCTTTATCTCCCCATGCAGGTGCCTTATGTCCTGGGGCTCCGGATTCGTTTGGTGCTGGAGGCTGCAGAGCTCGACTGGCCTTGGCAAAGCTGGGCATCTCGGAGTGAGACAACTGCCAGATTACAGTCCAGTGGGACATTCACTGCTACAGGTGGAGGGATCTATCGTTTATCCCTCACTCAATCCCCTTTTTCCTTCAGTCCATCCCTTCATGACTTTTCTAGCCAGGAGACACCGGAAGCCCGTATCATCCCACATTATAGCACAGCTGCAGGCTGAATGTTTGATAAGAAAAAGATTTACAGGCAAAGAATGAATTACTTTCTGAACTTTGCAACAAATTAATGATGAAGTTGTCATGAGCAGATAACTAAACTCATCTCAAGGTTTTTTTTTTATTCTGCGCTGTGGAAAAGAAAAACTGACAACCGCAATATAGGAACAGCTGGATGCAAGCAGAGCTGTTACTTTGCACCAACATTAGTACCATATTCATTATTCATTGTGACTTCTAAAAATACCAATCGGCACTAGAAACTGGGAATTGACTTAACATTCAGAGTGAAAAAGTGTGAGTGTTTGAGTCAGAGAAAAGAGAGAAAACCATATTTTCTTGTACTAGTCTGTCGAACACAACAGCCCCCTCGGTGACAGTAAGTGCCAACCGAGCTCCCTGCGGTCTGCTTGTTGTTAGACTGCTAGAGCAAAGAATTGCTCAGGATCTTTATTTTCCGAGATAAGCTAATTAGAAAGTCAGGGAGTGTGGTGTAATGCAGCTGTTGGAGGCCGGAATGCTGTGACTGGGATAATGGCCAGCAAGGTTGCACGAGACTGCATCAACCATTAAAGACAAGGGAAAAGTGTGATAGAATTTGTACAAATAGGCTGTAATAATGGGTTGTTTTATTAGTTTGTGTGCAAAAGATTGAACAAACCATTTAAAAATTGATAAGTTTTGCTTTAATGCTTATGCAGGCACTGTACATGGTGAATCAGCTAATAAAATGCATGTAAGCATCTAGATGTGGTTGGTGAAAGTGAGCATTAGATTGGGGAAGGCAAAGAATTTAAGTGACTCCGCATGGGCCATGGTTGTTGATACCAGACTGGTCAGTGTTTCAGAAACTGCTGATATACTGGGATCTTAATAAGCAACCATTTCAGTTTTGTTTGGCAAAAAGAAAACATCCAATGAGTGATATTTGTGTGCAAGAAAGTACCTTGGCGATGTTGGTGGACAAAAGGCAGACTGGTTCAGGATGATAAAATGGTCCACAGTAGCTCAAATCACCAGCCATTACAAACAAGATATCCATTATTTCATCTCTGAGTGCACAATATGTGGAAACTCAAGCAAATGGGCTTGTGCAGCAGAACACTACACCGGATACCACTCCTGTCTGCTAAGAACAGGAAATTAAAGCTGCAATTTGTGCAGGCTGATCATATAAGTTTTATGGTTAATCTAACTGACTTCAACTAAATGCAGCAATCGACTCATTTACACTTTGTGTGTTTTTAAACCTTTTAGAAAAGCACTCTATTTAAACCTTTAGAAAAATGTAAACCCTACTTGCTAATTTAATTACAAAGAGGACATTTGCAATAATTTCTGTATCAAACACACTGATTTGGAGTGTCTCCTTTAATTAACTTTTCACTTTTTTGTTTAGTCTGTAGGTGTGTGGGTAAAAATAGCTTCACCTCTAACTGAGCTAACGGATGAACAGTCAGAGATGGGTAGGGTGGGGGGGATTAGTTGCCAAACATTGCTTCTAAAGTTGGAACCAACCAACCTTGATGAAGGGTAAATCTGTTTTTTCCCTTGCACTTTATTATGGAGCACAACAAATAAAACCAAATACAGATTTTTTTTTGTTTATTTTACGAGCAGCTGTGCACAGCTGCTTGTCTGACACACACATACAGTCAGTCAATCAATCAGTGAGTCAGTCTGGTAGCTTTTGCATCTCGACTGAAATCCCTCCTGTAAGCAGGTGATGCAACAGCAAAGTGAAATTCTATTTGGAAGTGTCTGCCTCCCCATCGAGGTGCATGTTTGCAGTAATTGTTCTGTCAATCAGAAATGCTCCGTCCTGTGTTTTTATTTTTTATTTTCTGACTTGCCACCTGTTAAGTCCTGGCAGAGGGAGAGGTGAGACAGAGGTGAGAGGAAGACGCTGGATATGTCCGCTGGTCTGTGTGATTCTTCCTGCTCATGTTTTAGGTTGCTAAGGTGTGTGTGTGTATGTGTGACTCAGTGAATTCAGTGATTGTTTATATGTTCAAATATGCAACTTTAGCATTAATTTTTAGTTATTCTTTATGCAGTTTATTAAACTTGATGTTGCTAGTTTGTTTTATTCAATCATGTATTGTAAAGGTGCTACGAATAAACAGTCCAGATATTTTAGCCAGTCTGGTTAGGCTGTGTACCTAACCAGGAAAATATAATAAAAATATAGCATCTGCAATTATTTTACTTTGCTTAATGAAACTAAACCTGACTGCAAATTCGATGTTTTATTTTGTTTTTCTGCCTAAACAAAAGACAAAAGAAGAGCTTCTGACTAATCAGAGTTTAGCAGAAAGTAGATCAGAAGTAAATTGTAGTTGTAGTTGATAATAAATCAAACACCTTTACACATGGACACACAAAAATAGTAAACTCTCTGGAAATATCAAACAATTTAAAATATGTCTGTGGAATTTTACAGTATGTTATCTTTTGAAAAGTTAAACAACTCTAAAAGGTTTTTTATGCTTAAAATGTAGTGAATTGGTTTCCTTTGTCATTCACAGAGGAGTCTCCGATCTGGTAAAATATGAAATTGCATTGTTTACCTGCAAGGGCGGTGAATGGAAAATAGATTTTTGATGTTACTTCAGTACTTTGTGTGTCAATGGCAAAACATTTTCCACAGAAATGTTCTCATGCCCAGCAGTAGGCCGCTCGCATCTTCAGGGAAGAAACAAAACTCACCTTTGATTAAAGCAATCCAAATGGATGTGAACTTGATTCATGGTGATAATTTATGTGGAAAAGTTTGCTAATGTCATGATGTTATTGTTATCATCTCTGTCTCTGTTGTGACTTTTTAAGTTTCAAAACAGTAGTCTTATGCAGTCAAAAATATTTTCTTAAAATCCAAAAAGTTGGGTTTAGTTCTATAGTACCAATTGAGAATGGATCTTTTCCCGAGACACCTTTTGGCACATATAGGTCCAATTCATAGCCAGATATGTAGCATCTAATTTGCTCAATAAAAAAAAAAAAAAAAAAAAAAAATCAGATTTATTCCAAATGAAACAAACAATATAATTATATTGATGGGATGATTATGAATCTTAAGAACTGGGACTTGTGTATCATCTTGACTTTTAGAATGTCCAAAATGTAGCTAACATATCAGCCCTTTTTAATAAAGGCAATTGTCTGAATAATAATCATACAGTTTATTATGGAAATATGTCATAAAAGTGGCCAAACTAAAAAAAAAACAACCTCATTCAGCACAGCAGATGAACCAGATCTACTTGTATTTGTTGTATGTTTTACTCATACGGCTTGAAGTGGCGGAAGAAAATTGCACTTGTCAGCCTCAAAGAAACCTCTTATCCTATACCGCACGCCTCCCTTCCTCCAACTGCAGCAGTGCTGAGCAGAGCCATCTGACTCTGAACACGGGCAGTGTGTGATGATGGTGAGGGAGATGATTTCTCTCCATGGGACGGAGTGTCAGGCAGCAAATTGAAGACGAACAAAATGTAAAGGTTGTATGATAACTACAGCAGACCTGGCAGACTCCTCCTAAGGTTCGGCACGCATCTCGCTCGGCTCCTCGCCTGCCGCTGAGCCACTTGCACAATTAACTGTGTGCCATGCCTTTTAATAATAGACATTTTAATTGCCGACAAATGAAGAGTGATGTAAAATAGCTAATAGCTTGTGCTAATTAATAGGGGAATTGAACGCTTGTTAATTAAGGGCAAACAGGACAAGGACCGTCTCGGTTAATTTGAGCAATAAAACCGAGACGAACGACTGATTTCTTAACAGATCCTCTGCAGAAAAACACCAAGCGACCCTCCACCCTATTGTCTGAAAACACTCGTGGTCTCAATTCTTGCCTTTACCTCTCTGTCCTTTGGTTGGATTTTGAGACACATGCATAATCTAAGCATACACAGAAGTAATATAAACGAGAATGGCCTGGCCTCCTGCATATGACTCCCCAAAGATAAGAGGAAATGAAACAAATCCTACCTATATGGTGTCCTCTGAATGTAATAAAAGCTATTAGCCACAAGTGTTTTGGTGGTATAATAAAACGCTTGATTTGTTTTCATGTCTAGCTGATAATTTAAACAGAAACCAATTTCTGTTCATATTTAGGACGCCGTTCTGCTTCAGTTATGTCTTTGTTTCCTCAGCTTTCTTGAGCTGGCCTTGGAACTGAACCTTAAAACCAGTTTACTGTCTTTTCATACCCGTCTTTCTCTGTTCAAAAGCTTTACTGCCATGTTGTTCTGAAACACATTTATTACACCTGCAGTCTACTGTGCCTCAGGCCTCCATTTCAATGAGACCTGAGATCATTTCAAAGGGGCTCAATGCTTTCTTGATTTCATTTAGCAGTGGAAACTTTAACAATCATGTGAATTTTCTTGAGATTTCATTTTAGATGCTAAAATTAAAGAAATGTTATATACGATGTTCCCTCCCAATCACCATTGTCTAATGGAGAACTGGACTTTTTTTTCCAAACTAAAGTAAGGACAGAAGTAAATGAAGGCAATGACTATGGCTTTCAAGCATTTATACCCTTTTAATCTTTTAACATTTAGTCACATTACAACCACAAACTTCTGCTTCAAAAACAATAAGGACAGGGAACCTGGTTAGTTGGATCAAACTAAATACAGGGAAGTCCTTAAAGAAAATCTGTTGGGGGCTCCAAAACACCTGGGATGGGTGTTTTGGAACAACTGTTGTTCATCTTCCAGAACAATAACAGTCAGAAACATACAGCCAACAGCTACATTTCCAGAGCTACAATGCATTACTTTAAACCAATTGTTTTGAAACATCGAAATATGTATGGCTGGTAGAGACATGCCTAAAACGTCTTGTGGTTCTGTAAAAATATTAACTCAGAGAGGCTGAGCAAAAAGGCAGGCTGCACTTTTCAGATTTGCATTTGCTAATTTGAAAGCCAAATTTTGTTTCCACTTTGTGTTGGTCTATAACATAAATAAATTGCATTTGGCTTTGTGGTTAAAATATGTTTGAGATGGCCTTTATAAACACACTGTATATATTACTGCCTTTTCATCTTAAAGGAACTGACTGGAATTAAGAAAAAGTAGACAATACCTGCTATATAAAGATGTTTTGACTCAAATCCAAACTTGGTTGGGTGTGTGTATTTCAGACAATTTGATTACAAAAATGTTCACATCCGTGTCGTTTAAAGAGTTGAGAGAAAAGAGCTGTTCTTTAATATGAAAGGCCACTTTTCTGTTTCCATTTCTCAATGCATTCTGCAAGTCTTTATTCTTTTAGGTAGAACAAATTAGGATAAAGAACAAGAGAGGGAGAAGCTCCAACTGCATCAGTCAACAGCTTGCACATTTTTCTTGTTCACAGAAACTCATTAGTATGCTGCCAGAGGTTGTGAAAGAGGATTATGTGGAGGAAATAATGGGACAAAATGTAGCAAATAGATTAATAATCTTCTGGCTGATAAGGATGCGAGGTGTGTCTGTGGGTGTGCACAACACCACATATGCCCAGTTTTGCAATGAAACAGTAAGTGTATCACGACAGAGAGGCACGTTGCCCCTGACTCTCCATTCAACCCACAAAATGACTTACCTGGACAGTTTTATGTTTGCCTGGAGGAGAATTAAAAAGCCACTTCATTTCCTCTTTTACAGGCTGGGTAGGCATGTCAGCACAGCCCTCCCTCTGAAAGCGCTCTAATCTAAATGCTTTTGTCAAGGGAGATTTGGTAGATTGCAGTAGGCAGAGGTACAAATTGGTTGTGTCATCTTATAATGAACTAGGTGAGGCGTTGCAGTTTTTCTGCAGCCAACAGCCTGATGATTACTATACTGTAAGTCCAAGCTGTCTTTAGTATTGCAGGCCTTCACCTTCACCTTCACCCCATCTTGTTCAGGAAGTCTGTTCTTATGAACGTGGCAAAATATTTTATCAGGGTAAGCCTAGTAAATCCAAACACATTTTACAGCTGCTTATTCTTGAGTTATGTTATACATAAACTACATAAGCTTCCATTATAAAACACCTGCCACTATTGTGTGATGAGTCCTTATATATATTTTTTTTTGTGCATGGTTCAAAAATCTAAGATCAAGAGCTCAAGGTCAGGTTGAACCCAACAGGTCAGGGGTATTGTGGTGGATCCTGTCAATTGGTGCTTTTAACACACAGTGGACACATCATACTGAATTGCACTGAGACAGAACAGGTCACTAGATTTCAACGTTGGATGGTTTTGTTAAAAGCATACACACGTCTGAACAGAACAGGTTAGAAAACTATTTCTGGCCCACCTCACCTTGGAGTGTCGACCACGGAGCACATTGAATATGGTCTACCAAAATAACATTTTAAAGGTATTTTTTTAATTCATTCATTTATTTATTTATTTTCAACGCAAGCCCTGCAAAGCCAATCTGTCACCTTTATGGACTGAAAACCAGCTGAGCCCTAAATAAATACTTATAGATATGTTTGTTATAAAACTATCACAGATTACAGAAGTGTTGTAAAGAAGTATTCAATGATTAAGATTCTTTTGCAGAGAAAGCTAAATATCTGTGTTAGTAATGCAATAAAACACAATTTCAATTCAAGTCAAACATATTTAATTGATTCATAAAGGGAAAGTAATTATTGTTGTATATGATCCAAGTTTATTCAGAACTGTTCAGAATAGTGATGGCTGTGGTCAAGAAGAATCTCCTGTAGTGGACAGTATTACAGTGAATCTCAGGAACCCTCTGACTGAAGATACTGTATACCAATCTGATCGAGAAGATGCTCTGGGTTGGATGTGATATTCTTCATTTTATAAAGAATCCCTCTTTGAGCAATCATTTCCAGAGGCTCCAGAACAGAGACAGCCTACTTTTTCAATTTGTTGAGCTTTTGAACTTGGACTGATGACATTACCTCACAGGTGATGGCAAATTACTCTTTTACTCTGACCTTTCTTTCAGACATCTTCACTGTTCCCTTCAGTACAGACTGTTGTCTTGGTGAAGTTTGGGTTGTAGTTACACGATTATCCTAACATAACAGACTTAGTGTCACGATTGCTAGCTTGATAATTACATTCATAGAGAAAGTTGCATCACACATATGCAATATCCATTAACTGTCAATCCTTTGCCTTTATCAGGTTTCTTCTGCGCATGTTCATCTCTGGGTTTTCAAAAATACTTAAATCTGTGCCCTTCGCTTTGTTTTATTTGGTTGGGATGACGAGGAGAGAACAGAGGAGGAATGGGTAAATATTTTACTGAAACTGTTTTCCTGTCACTTTGACTTAAATTTTTCTAGGCCTTAAACAAGAAAGTAGTGAACTGGAGCGTAAATCTTGGGGAACTGAACCGCATCAAAACTCAGGACTGTAATTTAAATCCTGACGCAGAGTTTGTCACCCTACATATTTTCCTGTTGTAACTGAGATGGAAGTATGACATATTGATAGAAGGATAATTTGTTTGCTTTCTCAGTCCTAGCAGGTGATACTAGCTATTTGCCCATGTCATGTATCCCATATAATGCCAAGTAAATTGCAGGTATTTCAAGTATCTAAAGTTTATTTGCAACAGATGTAGTATAAAATTGTAGCTATCACTGGAAGCTGAAGCTTTTGTCTGTTTGAAGATATTTATAGTGTTGATGTCTGAAAATGTCCATTGGACCATTTGCAAAATTGCCAAAGAAATCCCCCCCTCCATTTCTGTCCAACTCACAATGCCAGATGAAAGCTCGACCTGACAGCACAAACTTTGAAGCCCCATAAAAGCTATTGTGTTCCTGTATAGAGCAATGCTACCCGAATTTGTGTGCCTGTATAGGTTTCCTTCTGCCTGGGTGGCTTTGGGTGTGTGCACATGGCTTGCTCTATGAATGTGTGCATGTGTTTGTACTTGCTTGTGTTTGTGTTTGTCAGCAAGTTTGTTGACAACACTGTAGGACATCAGGGTGGGTTTGCTCTGACTGCGAGGAAACAGTTCATCTGAATATAGATGGGTCCCATCTGGAGGCGGTTGGCTTTGGCCCTTTATAATTTTGTAAGCAGCTAAGCATCTGGGGCCCGCTAATGAAACCAAAGGCACAAGAAAAGGCCCTGGGCTACTGCAAGCTGCCTGTAGCTGTCAAAAATGTAAGACTGGGGATAGGGATAAGAGTGGAAAAATGGATGGAGGGAGGCATGAGCCAGGAGGAAGGAGTGTGTTGAGAATATTGGATATCTTAAAAAGACCTCGATGACTCCTGTGAGACAACATTCAAGAAACCCAAGTAGGCCATTAGAAAACTGAGCCATAAAACGAAGACAGTGGTGTCTTTATTGTGGCCCATTAACTTGGATGTTCATGTGGAGATAGCTGCTCAGTTTTGTAATGTAATGAGCAATACAACCATGCCCCTGCAATGACTGATGCTTTAGGTTAAAAAAGGAAGAGGAAAAAAAACACCTTTTTGTAATTAACAGAATTAGCAAATGTCAGCTTTTGTGCAGTTTGCGACCAACATGGCTTGCATGGTTCTTCCATCAGGCTTATGAATATTTGCTGGTCTTAAAGGGTCACCTTATTTCTTATCTGAGGGGGGAATAAAGGGTCATTCTCTAATTATGACTGACCTAAGAAGAGCAATTTAGAGCAGTTTATTTTTTTCATTTTTTGCAATCTACAAAGTTTGAGCGTCCTATTAAATGCACGTGCAAAAGTGGTGCAAACTGCTGTCTTTTAATGAGAATTTTGGCTGTCTTCATGGAGAGTGTCAGAGAGTGGAATGACAATGATGAGCAAAACAAATCCCAACACTCCCTTCGTATGCTCTCTGTTGGCCCTAAATTTATTGCGCCTGCTATTCTCTTCCTTGTGCTAATGCAATCCTGTTTGTGTGTTTGTGGAACAGGTTTCCACGTGCCATAAAATTGGTTGTTTTTGTACAAGCAAACATGTAGAAGATCAGGCTGTAAGAATGGATTTTTTTTTTTGAAGATTTTTTTCACTAGTGGCCTTAATTGAACAGTGATTTGATAGGAAAGAGGAAGAAGACAGAAGGGAAAGGCATGCTACAAATGGCCTGAGAGCCCAGGACAACTGTGCCAAAAACTATAGTCTATGCACATGATGTTCCTGCTGTAACAACTGAACCAACAACTTAAAAACTTAAGACTTGAACTCTTTGACATACGAGTTAAAAAATACCCCTGGCAAACTCTTTTTAGTCCAGTAATATCCCAGCAGTTTGCTTCACTGTACTGAATTAAGCACTTTTACTTTTCCAAGGTCATAAATTGGTCAAAGTGTAAAAAATATATTCTGTCACGGACACTCTGAAAAATGCAATGAAAAGACCAAAATCAACGCCGTGGCTGCAGGCCATAGAAACCCAGAAATCTAGGAAGAAAACATTAAAAACGTAAGAAATCCCAAGGAATAAAAGGACTGCTTTCTAATAGACCTTTTATAACCATGATCTAGGGGTACTTTTCAGATGTAGATTTCTTTGCACAACTGTGGTGTTAAGGCCCATATTTTTAAAGGAATTCAAAGAGTTATGTCTAAAAGTCCAGCTTCTTTAATGTTAAGTTAGATTATCTGCAGGAGGAAAGCATAATTATTTCTGTAAAAATACAATTTCTTATAGAAGTATAAATCATACCACAGCTCCAAGTTTTTGAAAAGCTGACTGAGTGAGTCAAGAGGTCCTGAACTGTCCTCATACACATCTGACTCTTTTGTCTCTCCTATTGTTGGACTACTTTGACAGCCTGATTAGTGAGAGATCACTGAAGCTAACTATGTTTCTTAAGTGACCAGATGTTGTAGGGAAATACTGTGTGTTCATAGAGATTCGTGATGGTAGTTACTCAGCCAGGCAGATTTAGCATGATGTTTTTCATTCTGTCTAATAACAGATAAAACGTATGTGTGCTGCGGCCAGATCTCTACTTTAATTTTCACTCATCAGTGTTTTGTTCTTTTCCTCCTCCAATGCATCATAGTGAAATTAACTTAGGATTGTCATAACAAAACATAATAAGCCGAAGTAAAAATGTCTAAATCATGCGGAAATGTTTTCTCTTTTCAACACGACAGTTACATCATTGCAAATGAAGCTGAGATTTTCTGCGTGGTATTTTTTTTTGATCTAGCAATCCAACATCCTCTATCTTCACTAAACTAATATACCCTCTGGTAAATGTTTGAATTTACAGAGGTTAATTTCCTGCATTCTTTTCTTCGGCGGGAAAATAAGTGTCCTCATTCTAACAAGTTGCTTGCAATTTATATACAATTGAATTCTGATACACACAAAAAGAAAACATATTTTTACACTCGCAAAATATACTTTTTTTGTCTGGTTCACCCTTGAGTACAGTTTCCAGATGCTTGAATTTGGTTAATCTGTTCAAACAGTTATGTCCAAGTATAAACACCGTGGGAATGTCCAGCCATCATTGGGGGCGGGTGTGGCTCAGTGGAAAGAGTAGTCGTCTTGCAAAGTGCTTCCTGCCACATGTCAATGTGTCCGCAACCCCAAGTTGCCTGCTGTTCTGAATATCTGTGCATATAAATTTGAAAGTGTTTGAGTTTGACTAGATGACTGCTGTTCTTGGAAATCATTCTGAGTTATTATTACGACCACACAAGTGCCATAGAAACACAGTCGACTTACCATAGCAGAGAGTGGTTCTGTGCCCCAACAGTGAAAGGATTTGGTCTGAAAACAACTTCAGAACACCTTGATGAAATGACATTATTTGCAGTGAAACAGGGTCTTTGTTGATATGAGCCAAAATTATTCCAGTATCAGGATAAAAAAAATTGTTTGCAAGCCTTGACCTGACAGCGGTCACGAAAAAGTCAGATGTGGGTCGCATATGGGCAAAGAAATTGGATTTGGGTCACATTTGCCTGCTGTATGAACATATTAACCTAAAGCAACAAACCGACCTGATAGTTATCCCATTTGTTTCATGAGGAATGGGTGAAAATGTCAGGAAACAATTTCAAGAAGTTTCTGCAGGATATATAAAACCAAAGACTTACAGTGAAAATCTGGTTTTAGCTCAATTTGTGACATCACTAAATCAGTGTCTCATCTTGGTTTCCCTATAAATCTGTAAAAAGTGGATCATAAAATAATCTATATTTGTAAACATCAGTAAAGTAGGTTTAATGCTTTGATTTATTTCTCCATTCTGTGTCTTGAGACTAGCCATTCTTCTCTTTTCACATTCTCACCTTCACTCCAGTTATATGGATGACCCTGAGCAACTGTACAGTCCACAGTGACTGGTGCTAGTGGGTTGCTTAGGGGATGGAAAGCCATAGGTCCTTTTTCCTAAACTTTATTATTATAGCCCCTTTATTACTATGTCTGCCTGATTTCCCAGTGGCAATGAAATGAAAAAGCAATTGGTTCTCCTTTTTATTACTGTCATCTTTGTTTTCAGACCTAGAGAGTGAAATTTCCTGAACTCAAAGAGTTGCACTTTTACCCTTGTCTGAAAGCAGGAGGAAGAAAAACAATAACTGGGACAATAACAATGGAGATCATAAAAAAATGACCTGTCACAAAGGCAACTGAAACCAGAGGGCCACCAGCATGTTGCCACCCACCAGTTGTTTATGACTAGATGAGTCAGTAAGAGTCGGATGGTGGCCTTCGCTATCTGCCAACTCCCACAGTCAAGGAAAAGATGTTTTAGAGGAGATTAAGATCACAGATGGTGAGGGAACAGGGATGTGGAGAACGGAGGCAGAGGTGGAGGGTGGCAAGAGAGAGATGGATGTTTCAAAAAGAAGAAAGCAGAAGAGGGAAAATTTGCAAAAAAAAAGTGTTTTAAAGGATAAAGGGGGAGATCAGGAGGATCACTCCCTTGGGGTCTTTAGTAACCCCATGGAGACATGCTGATGGGAGATCAGACAATGCCTCAAATCATTTATTCATCTGCTTCATTAAGGGAGAACGGCAAGGCTGTGTAGGGACCCGCAGGTCACTCACCGTTCAAAGAAAGCTTCAACTGTGTCAGCTATTTATGGGCTTCGTTGTGAGCAACACTTAAAGAAATATTTATACTCTTTTATTTGGACTCGGTTTTGTTCAGCATTTTCATGCTGTCGTTTTAAATCAGCTCTGCAGTCTGTACAGTATCTCCTGCATTATTATTATTTTTTTACTTCATCTAATTGCAGATACAGCAGAAGACAGTACAACATCACAATGCCTGCCCTGCAGACCTCCACACGTGTAATTATAATCGAGAAAGATAATTAAGAAGGCGGAGAAGAAGACAGATCTTGTCATTTGGAGAACAATGCTGCCCAATCTTCTCATGTGTATTCTTCTTCCTGAATTATCAACTGACGTGTTAGTGCAATCAGCCAGAAAGCTTGCTGCTCTGTTTGAAAGCCGTAAATGTCAACACACAAACCTCTAATTTAGTTAAGATTCAAAAGTTAATGACATCAGAATGGTTGTTATGGGGGGAGAAAGATTCATGTTGGTATGATTCCTCACTGATCTAATCATCTTCTAATCATCTGTCATGCAAAGACTCGTAGTGTGATTCTGCACATTATTTGCTGCTGGCTCTTCTCAGACACAGACTCACAGGGATAGCCATTGACATAGTTTTAATTTCAACCACAGTTTAACTCACATTTGTGCTCATTAAGCTAGTTACAGAATTATATCCCCTAAATCTGCACAATGCAGCAAATAAGGGAAGATCTGATCTATAATTTCCTCCCCCATTATAATCTGACTCCTCTGTCTGTATCTCCTAAACATTTGCCCTAGTTCTCTTACAACTACCAATGCATAACCTCCTATTTGTGTCATAGTTTAACTTATTCGGTTTAGTTTTATTTGAGTTTATTTTTAGCAAGTTAACTCAAGTATTTGCATGCTGCTGGTAAGGGAGATACATAAAGAAATACTCTATTCTTAATAAACTCAAACAGCTCCCTGTAGTCTTGAAGTCTGTCTGTCTGCAGAGAAGACTGCCAGTGGTGCTGGAGTTATCTTTAAAACTGCTGCTTTTAATACCCAGATAACCCACAGCTTATCTGGGTATTTTACGTTTGTAAAGGTCAGACCAAACAAGCCGCATATGATTCTTATGTAAGGACACACTGTAGCAGAAATCTAGCACCTTACTTGGATGTTTAAATTAGCCATTCTGTACATTAATGCAATGTTATTTCATGATTAACAAAGACTTGAGTCAGTGTTTGTTTTCTAGGCTGCTAAAAATATTCATCTATACTTTAACATGTTTTAATAGACTTAGTGATGCTGGTTTGACAGTAATGGTCCAAAAATGCACTGATATGTTTAGATGCCAGTAGGTCTGCCACCACATGACAGGGGTGTGTGTGTGTGTGTTTCCATTTGTGTGTGCTGGGTCTTCACTCACTCACTCTGGCATCTTCGCTGCTCTCCTGGCCAAACTAGCAGCTGGCAGATAGAGATTGCCCACTCATCAGGCCACTTTATCACTTGGCCCACAGAGTTCAAGGAGGCTGTCAAAGACCAAGCTCAGGAGCCTCCTCACTTATCAAGTGCACATACACCCCCACCACCAGTTTCAAGTGGAACAACTTTGCCAATGAGCTCTTAAAAAGACAGCTAGGTACTTGACATACCACAAATTGTTTGTCAAAGAATTAAAAGAAGAACAAGTGCTCATGTGCTGGCAGCAAGGCAGGCTACTAAAACTTTTTTTCTGTCCATTTGGGGTTTCTTGGCAGGGCAAAATGTTCCCTGCTTGTCCAAAACCACAGTGAAGTTTTGCTGTTGACAGAAACACAGATAAGCAAGACTTTTTTTTGTTTTTTTGTTAGGAGCAGCCTTAAGCCCTAACTGAATTATTAACTAGCAGAAAATACTGCTTGTTACCTGGTGTTAGTGGATAGTATTTTTAGATATTTCAATGTTTTGATTTGGGACCAACCTGCCTCCTAAATTACTATTAGAAGTGCCAAACGGTTTTTTGTATTTGTCTTTCACAATCACATTCCAGATGAGGTCGTGATGTGTGTATTACGAACCCTGAGATGTTTGTTTTTGTGCAATATTTACAACTTTGCCTTCTACAGGGCAATCAAGGGACTAATTTTCTTTTTATTTACATTCACTTTTATTTGTACAAAACTTTAAAAACACACACTTGACATATGGCTTGTAAATACAAATGGAAAACCGGACAACTACATGGCCACAAGTCAACTCATTTACACTTTAATGGTGATGGAAACTACAAACCAAGCAGCAGAACAGAGAAGTAAATGGAATAAAGTGAATTTTGGACATGGCATTACTGTTGGTGCCAGTTAAGAAAAAAAGCTGATCTATTGTGATTTTCCACACAAAACCATCTCTAAGGTTTACAGAGAATTGCCTGAAAAAGACTAAATATTCATGTGGAAATGCCTTTTGATGCAAGAGGTCAGAGGAGAATAGTTCTAGTTTATGGAAAGGCATTAGTTACTCAGGAACCCTTGTTACAACCAAGGTGTGTGGAATAAAATCTCTGAATGCTCAACATTTTGAATCTTGAAGCAAAGGACCACACTGGGTCCCATTTCTGTCATCTAAAAACAAGAAAATTGAGTCTTAGTTACATAAACTTATCAAAATTGGTCAGTAAAAATGTTTTCTGCTCCTGAGTCTCTGCAACCTGGTGAGGTTAGAATTTGGCTCTTATGAATCCAACCTGCCTCAGCTCAGGTTGGTAGTGTGATGATGTGAGGAAAATTTTATTGCCGCATTTTGTGTCGTCTGCTACCAAGTTAGCACAATTTTAATATTACAGCTTATCTGGGTATTTTTGCTGACCATATGAACTCCTTTATAACCATAGTGTGCAAATTAAAAGAAAAAAAGTTGTAAGCCAACAAGTGCAAAATGATGCCTTGGGATCATGTCCAAGAAATTACTAAACTTGGAATAGCACTAAAACTAAACCTAGACACAAGATTAACTTTTTCATACCACTGAGAGGCTAAGTTTGAAATCTAAGATCAAATTTTGTTACACCTTTGCATTGCAAATAAAAACTATTTATCTGAACTGGTCAGACTCCTGGTCAAAGTGGTTTCCTCCTCTGCCTTTCCATCTCTCTTCCTCCCTCCCTCCTTTGTCCTACATAGCCAACTACTGCAAAATCACTTATCTTCACCTTGCTTCCTCTGTCTCCTGCTAATACACATTAGCAGCCAGCAGCCATATGTAATAGGGCTTTGCGTGCCCCTGCTGGTATAATGGCTTTGCTGACACGTCTCCCATTAAATTTGGCCAGGCAGTGCAGCCCAGGAAGCTGCTACACATTTTAAAATACCATTATGTAACTTCCATAAAAAAGCAGCCGATTGTCAGTAACTTTGTGAATAGCTGAGAGACTATTTCTTGTTTGTTGCTCTTTGCCATTTCCCTCTTGAAAACCTTTCAGTGGCAAAATAAGGAGTTACGCATAGCTGCATCACAAAGCTCATCAGGTTACTGGGTAACTAATTGAACATGTCTGCTGTATCTAATAGGCTTGTTTGTATCTTCCAAATCTGTACAGCACCACATACAGTAACTGGATAGCATCTGTTACTTCATCATCATGTGTAGAGGAACTGGGGCCCAGAGCCAGATTATGTGATCATCAGCAGCATCCGTTACCGTGGCGAATGAGAGCGCCGATCTCACCCGATAAGTGACATATTCATTTGTTTAATTAAAACAGTTTGTCGCATCGTGGTGAGGGGTCATTTTAGAGAATGTTAGAATTAAACCAGGTAATTAAGTAAAGCCCCAGATAAGAAAAACCCACCAACGTGGTTGCTTCAGCCAGTAGGGAAGGCAAACTTAATCTATCCTTTCTGAAGTCCCACAAGGTCTCTCACTTTATTAAAGTCTGATGCCACAACCGCTGCCCACCACCCCAACATGATGAAATATTTTCTATAGCTGCTGGGAAGGAGGAAACAAGGGAGGAGATAGCGAGGGAAGTCACGATCGCACACAGTGAAGTCTATAATACCGCTACTATGCAAAATTAAGGCAATTAAAGACTGCTTGTTATCTTGTCTGAGAACAGGAGAAGAACTTGTACAGCAACAAGCACCTTGACAAAGAGATTTGTTTGGCCAATGGAGTGTGGCGTTAATTATCACAGCCTGATTAAAAGCACCAAGCTGGAATGGATGTCGTTTGTCTTTCCAGCCTTAGACAGTACGGCAGCCAGCAGGGTCATTATTTTGGAGGTCTCATGGGGGTATTTTTAGGGGTGGGACGTTTTTTCCCAAATGTTGAATGAGGCAACTGTACAGTAGGATATTTATAGAATTAGTAGGGTAAAAGTCATTTTCCAGTAAGGGAGGATATAATCTAAGATTCCACTGCTCTTCTTGCCTCCTGGCAGAAAGGACAGGAAAAGCTCACATTCAGCCAGCTGGTTTTAACAAAAGGGCTAGTGTCAGAAGGTTATTAGAGAGAGTTCCTGCCAGATTTCTAGTGATCAGGAAAATTTCTCATACTGTTAAGGTCCCCATGAAGCATCTAGAGCATATTTTCTACCTATTTATAGTTTAAAACTCAAGACAGGGAGGCTGTGATTTTTGGGCTCTGAACAATCCAGATTTATACATTTGAAAATCCACCAGTCTTTTTTTCTGATCCAGAAGGTTTAGTATACCTGTTCATTTTGTGTTCCTTTAGTCCTCGTGTTGAGTAAGTGAACAGGGATAAATTACATCACCTTTGCCAGCTATAGTTCTGTAATTTGGGCCCATACCATCAACAGTATAGTTAGAAAGTAGATTATTGCAAAATAAGCCCCAGAATTATTCTTCCTTATTCATATCACTCTCATCTGTATAGTTGCCAATCTGAACAGTGATTGAGGGGGGTGTAACAGGTCCAGATAGCACTACCAGTTCCCCCTCCCAGTTCGTCGCTCAAAAGATATGGAAAGCTTGATTCCCTGGCGTAATAGTACAAAATACAGGCATATGAGAAAGTTTAACAATGTAAGAGGGAAAGAAAGATAGAGCGAAAGAAATCTCATCTGTTGTGATGTTTAATCAACTTAATGTAAAAGGGTATCACCAGTTTACCAAAGTAAGGCAAAAATTGACAATACGTGCTTTTCTTGCAGCATTTTTAGTAAAACATAACTTTATATATCTTTCAAAAACCAACATCACATTAACTAAATAAATAATAGTAAAAAAACAATAACTGTACCCAGTGTTTTTGTTTGCTTTACCTCAGTTCTTTTAGTGTTCATTGAGTACATTACATCTCTTAGTTCATTCATTATCATCATCACATTAGCAGCAAAGCCCAGATGTATCATGCAGTATGGGTCTGAGAGCTCTGGGAGGTTCTTGTCCTTCTTCTCTCAAAAGTCTCGATTCTCTGCGTTCAGATCCCAAACTCTTGGGACCTTGCTCAGGCTGGGCCATCTCCCAGCTGTAACCAATGTCACCATGTTCACTGTCATTCTCCTCCAGCAGTGAATTACAATTCTTTTGTCCTGATTTAATGAACTATTTTAGTTACAACATCAACAATGTGGAAAATTTTTGACTTGCCCATCATCTCCTGATAAATGATGTAATCCAGAAATAGTAGTTTGTGTTAGGGTTAGGGTTACTTCAAAAGTTCAATGTTTTTCCCTATCGGATTTGGACAGCCATCAGCTGTAACATCTTCTAGTTTTTCTCACTTTAGTCCATGGATACTTTTACGTCTGTAAACAAATCACTCCTTGTTGTAGTGCCTTTCATTGATCGCAGGGCTGCCAACTCCTCTGTCATCTCAAAGTCCTGTTAATCCATGTAAAAAGATAACTAGGCTTTACATCACAACTCTTGTCCTGAGCCAAAGAACACAAGTCAAAACTGTCAATTTTCTTTTGCAGCTGAAGAACCAAATTCCCCTGATGTTCTCAGTCTGCCTCGTTACGGTGCGCAGAGAGAGACACATTGGCCAAAATGCCTTTTTTCTAGTAGTCTATTTGGTGGCAGACTCCACCAAATCTGAGAATGGTTTACCATTTCTTGCAATTTTGTGGACTAGTACACAAATGCCCATGTCTGCCTAAGAAGTTTGTAACAAAACAAGTAACAAAGAACAAAGAATTTGGTCTTTGTTCAGAAATTTACCCCAAACATTAATGTATCAATATTTGAGAGCTGCTGGTCATTTCGATCAGCAGAAGGGATACATTCTGGTGCAAATAAAAGAACTGAAATCATGTTAGGTCAAAAACAAAGCTGGTTTTTAGCTTAAAAACATTTGCTGAGCTTTATGATAACCACAGAGACAAGTCGGAGCTTAGCAACGTCAACCAAAGAGTTTGTTAATGAGGAGTTTGTTAAATGAGAGCATAAAGAGGTAATACTTAACTGCACATACGTAAGTTACTGTCTTATTAAGTTACAGCAAATGCTCTCTGTAGTGAAAGTACAAAGTCCCAGTGAGAAATGTGTTAACAAGACAGGAGCAATTGATTTTCTTTTTTATCTTTTTTTGAAAAACTAGGCTGTTGCCATTACGATGAGAAAATGAACAACTTAGTGCATCACTCTGTTGTCACTAACATTAAAAATAGTTTTCCACAAAAGTACAAAGTATCATCAGGAAGACTTATATTCCAGATTTTTATGTTATTGTCCAGCCAGGTGTTGCTGAATCAACAACATAAAATGCCAGATTGATAATATATAGCTAAACATCAAATTTGATTTCCCAAGAACTAACAGTACCAGTTTTTTTCTAAGCTTGCTAGATATGGTTTAAAAATGACAAATGTCTAAAAAGATGGTACTAAGCTGCTACCAAACATGAATATTTGACCTGACATTTTTATAGGTTTATTTACTTTTCAGTACAAAGTAACTTAATATGAGGCTGATGTTCAAATTTATGACTGCTTTACAGACAAAAAATTGCTCATTATCTAAGTGTTACTATTATACAGTGGGGAAAAATAATGCATTGGTGTGTATTTTAAAGCCATCTCAGATATGTTTATCCTCTGAAGGACACACAAAGAACATATGGAATTTAGATTTGTAAAGAAAAATGTACTTTAACCTTTGCTCAAATTTAAATTAAAACAAGAACTGTTTAGACCTTTCATACACATTTTTAGTTTTGGAGCTTTGTATGTCAGTTCAGTTATTCTGAACCGACATATCATAAAAGATTTATGATAATACATAAAAGTGCAAAGATTCACCTGTATCAGCAGTTTGTTTTTAAGTTCTACCAGTTCCTTTCCAATCATCCTATTACATGCCAAAGCAACTTCTGTACTGATAATTAATAGTGTGGTGGATTTGCCCATAAATACCTGATGTGTAAGCCTACATCTTTTCTTACAATTTTTGTTAAGGACAGCTTTCGGTTATTATGTTTTCTCATATTAACTCAAAACACTTACAGAAATGTATTTAGGAGTTCTTAGGAGTTCACAAGTTAGATAAATCTGAATCTGACAAGTACACATCAGGTTCTTGTGGTAATTTTTTATACATTTGATTGTACAGACATGAAGTAGCATAATATGGAGATGCTTAACGAAGAAGTGAAAAGTATTTTGGGAAAGTGTGCAGTTTCCCACCATCACCATCCCACCACTTTATAAAATGTAAAACAGATGATAGAACGAGACTGAAAAGTATTTGTTTCAGTCGTAGATCTTGAGCAGTTAAGCCATCCATCATATCTTCTCTGCATTTGTCTGGTCTATCAGCCTGAGGTTACTTTTTTGCTCCTTCTTTTGCTGCGTTTTTAACCCAGAATTTAATGTGCACAACACGCACTCAAACAGAAACATACAGCCCTGCTGCTCAAGCCCTCTCAAGGCCAGGAAAACAAATATGCCCATTTTCCTATTTGATTGGGTGACAGTGTGGGGAGGAAGGGGGACAGGTGTGATGCATAAAATGACCCTGTGACTCCATCACACACACGACAGCTTTATGGTGAGGAGGTGTTTCAATCACACAACTGCCCTACGTGGCATCAATCAAGACGCACACACATGCTGCAGACACACTGGCTTACACTCCCATCATGATGACAGAGAAAGGGCAGCAGAGTAAATGAAGTGCACTTGATTTAACAGGCTCAAAATCAGTTTACATTCACTTGAATATATTTAGTTTTTCTTTATTTCTTTTTTAATTTCTTAAGCTGCTTCTTAAGCTTGTGTATTCCTCAATATTAATGAGATTTAAAAGTTCTGTGTAGATGTAATTTTTGAGGGAGTCTGTCCAGAACTCTCTAATTGTTTTGGAAACATTTCTGATTAATGTTTAACTCTTAATATGGAGGGTTGATAATCCAGTGACACACATAGTACTGTATAACCCCTATGCTTAAGATGGCAATTCAAACATAAAATAATACACTACTACTTTTACAGCTACAAGTGTCATTTCTGGCGTAGTGGGGGCACTATACAAGATGCCTGTTTGGCAACCCATGTTTGACACTACAGAGAGACTCCATTTTCATTAGATGATTTATGAACATGCCACAATCAAATGCACATTATGAGCAAAATGGGCCGGAGTCACATTAAAATGAAATATCTTTGGATCAACCACTGAAGTAAAATAACTGAAAAACAGGAAGACAAAACGACAATTCTTTATATATTCACAAATAAGTGTTGTGAACAACGTGTACTTAAAATGTTGAAAAGCAAAAAAACCCTAAAAAACCACAGCATTAAATATCTTGGCACCTGAAAACAATAATGCAATTAAGAAATAAAATGGGTCATGCCCAATGTCAACAGGAAATCAATTTGACCCAAAAAGAAATATAAAACAAAAGAAACAAGAATACTTAAATAAAATAAGTTGTTACTGAACTGATGCCTCGGTCCCAAACAAAAAGAGATCAAAGTATGAGTCTACACAAAAAAGTGACAGTATCTCAATGTTGCTTAAATGCTGTCACACAGCACATGTATATTTTTTTCTGATAAACAGAAAAACAAGCCAGAGTCTCACTTCAAAAATTAACACTCTTTTACACTCTTTAATGTTTTGAGGTGCCTGATTATCTTAAAACTTGAAACAAAGTTCTTGGATGAATGAGAATATCTTTAAATACAGATCTGCAAGGCAGTATGAGTAATTTTGGTCTTACCTTTAGCTGTTGGAGAAGCTGTTCTCTGTAAAGAACAGGAAGATGCACAGAAGCACCTCAAGTTGTCTGAGTATCCACAGCACACAACTTGACACCCTAAGTAATTAACTCTTTCTTGAGGAAATGCCAATGCCAACCATGTTTCTGAGACAAAAAGCAATAAAGTACAGAGAAAACAAAATAGTTTTTTCAAAAATAAAATTGTTTCAGGCTTTTTTTGTTTGTTTGGTTTTTTCTTTTGCATTTTCTTCATTTGAAAATAAGTCATATTTTTCTTTTCAGATTTTCTAGGTTTTCACCAGCTTTCTCCTTCATTTTCTTAACAAATAAAAGAGAAGAAGTCAAAGTATTGCAGTGGTAAGTGGATTTTTCTTCTTTCTTGCCTTTTCCGATGTTCTTCTGGCCAGGAGGATATAAATAGATGCAGAGCTTCTCTGAGTGGTTTTGTCAAAAAGGTTGAAGAGCTTCAGATATCCTACTTGTGTAATGATGTGGTCATTTTGCTGTGGTGTCCTTGAGTAAGAATAACTCTCCACCAGCCTAATATATTCTCTTTTGCTGGTATTTTCCACTAGTGAGATGTTCTTGTACTTAGGGGCATCCTTAATCTTCATTTGTGACTCATAAGGATGTTGCCTTATTAGATCTATTTACCTTCTCTTTGACCCATGCTAGATATAAGAAAGAGCAGAAGTTATAGACTATCACAGTATCATCATTTTGTTTCTGCATATTGAAAGGGACAACGCCTTTATTCCCATGTTGCTTTGCAAAGCCTAAAATGAATACTGAGAGCTGTTTTTGCATAAGAAAAACAGACAGAGGATGGATCGTCATGATACATGCAGGAAAATGTGTGTGAGCGTGTGTTGTGAGGGGTTAAATGAAAGTCAGTGTGCACACATGGGACATCACAAGCAGACAATGAAAAATGAGAGTGGAGAAGCTGTACAGCTTATTTCCCTATGGGAACAGCTACAAGCAGCCGTACGTACCTTTGGTGATAATCGCTTTGTGTATGTGTGTGAGTGCATGTTGTTTTGGGTTTTTTTTTTCTTTTTTTTGAATTTTCTGTGTGTAAGTGGCTGAGCAAATTGAAAACGGCAATACGTGACAAACTCAGGCAGTACCTGGGTGTGTGTGTGTGTGGATATCACATTAACCCTTTTCATTTCTCAGAGACTGCCATTTGATTAAAGCAGGAATCGATTTCTTGGGAATGTCATCCTCATAAGGTATCAATTCGTCATCAGGCCTGCAATAGCTTCTGTGTGATGAATGTTGTGTTTAAACATCAGTTAGCTTCAGATACACCTATTTATTGCTGATTTCTTAGCTTATTTTACAGCAGCGCATTTGAAAGAAGTTTTGCTTTTTGCAGAAGATTCAGCGATTTACAGTTGCTAGAAGTAATCAGCTATAACTCATATTTGTCTTGTTTAAAGGGAGAGCAACTGAGGTCGGTTCTTAACATCATCCTACGGAAATTGCTTAAGCCAACTAACAGCATTAATTGTCTTACCCAAAACATGAACTTATAGGATGGACTTGTTAATGTTCCTTTCTATGAATCTGTTGGGGTTGACCCAAATGAACTGATCAGACTGCATCTCCCAGCATTCAGTGTGCTGGAGATATCACTGAAGTTTTGAAAATGAGAACTTGACAGGATAACTATTTTTCTTGCACTCCACAAATCTGGCCTTCATGAAGGAGTGGCATGAAAACCACTGTTGAAAGAAAACCTTAGGAAGTCTCGGGGAGACACAGCAACAATGTAGAAGAAGGTATTCCTTTCAGATGAGGTGAAATTAAATTTTTTGGCCTATGTGTAAAAGCCTTTGTACATCAAAAAACTAAGCATATTTTTCTAGGCATACCATACCCATAGTGAAATGGTGTAAGCAAGAACAGAGAAACAAGTCAGAGTGGATGGGATGATGTAACTGAATGCAGGACAATACTGGAAAAAAAAACTATTAAAGTCTGCCATAGATGTATTTGAGTCTGGGGTGGAGGTTCACCTTCCAAAAGTAAACATCTAAATATACAAGCATAGCTGCAATTGAAAGGTTAGTCCAACTCCTAGCCTAAATAAAGTTTGGATTCTGTGGCAAATGCTTTAGATTCAAATTCTTTATACAGTCTTATTAAGCTCTGAATATTTTGAAAAGAGAAGTGGATAAAAACGTCAGTCTGTAGATGTGCAAGGTAGGTAGACACAGCACATGATTCTGCAAGATATTCAGGGGGCTGAATATTTATGTTGGACTTTTGACTTTTCTATGCAACAAAAAAATTTAAACAATGTACAATTTCACATCGAGTTCACATTTATACACTAATGTTGGTTTATAACCCAAATTTTCAACAACATGTTTATAGTTGTAACGTCACAAAACATGAGAAAATTCAAAGGCTGTGCATAATCATGCAAGACTGTAGCTACTTAACACCCTTAAATCTTTCTTTTTCACTTCTGAAACATTTCAAGACAATCTAAACTTCAGCCCTCTCTTGTTTTTCATCAGTTCCCGTACAGACTCGTCACACTGTGTAATATGTTATGACCTTTGGATGTTTTTGAAAGAAAGCACAATATCATGTTTAAAAGTTGTTGTTTTCAAAGATGTTTGCTTCGTTGCCCTTGAGAGGAAATGAAAGGTAGGTGGTCAACATCTACTTTCTCCACATTTACTCTTTTTTTTAAGGCTTTTGTTCCTTTACATGGGAGTACAGCGCACTGCACAGCTCTTTGTCTACACACCAGCTGTGTATTGAAAGGAGTGCATCAGCAACACAATGAAAGCAGTTGTAGATCTCTGTCGGTCACTATATTGCTACGTTTCCTTTTTTGTGCCTCTGTGTGCTCAGGAGCAATACAAAAATGTTTAAACCTTTCCATACAATAGTGTACAAATTTAAAAAGAGGTTTTGGCTGTACAGCTATAAATGTTTTGTGTTATACAAGCATAATAGATTGGTGGACAATTGAAAGACGTGGTAGCTCATAAATCAAGGACAAAGTAGAAACCTTAAGGTTCAGCTTGTGTTTTTAATTTTGTTAAGCACTTGGGTTCCATTGATTTTTTTCTTTTACCATAGCATTTATTTGAGCCGGTAGTTGTCATTTTCCCCCACCGGTAGGTGTAGCAGCTTAGATTTAAGATCCAATCTTTTATGCACTCAAGACGAGTTTATTTATAATGCACATGTCAGCAGCAGATGAATGATGAAAACAAAACGACAAACAAGAAACATTGCATTTCATCAAATGGCATCATCAGAATCATTGAAAATCATAATTAATTATTATAATGAAGACTAAAATAATACTGTTAAAGTTATTAAAAATCAAAGACAACTAAAAACAAATGTTTGTTTTTTTTAAACCTTTTTTCAATGGAACTCAGTGGTTCAGCAATTTTTACTGTTTTCTCATAGTTTATTCCAGATTGGAGGAGCATAAAACCTCGATGCTGTTTTTCCATGTTTGCATTTTATTCTGGGAATGCAGATTGAACTTGAATTAAAAGAGCTGAGTGGTCTGGAAAGTTGAAAATGACAACAGCTTTTTTATGTGTTTTGCTGCTAAGCAATTTAGGGTTTTAGAAACTGGCAGAAGTATTTTAAAGTCTATTCTCTGAGCTACAACGAGTCAGAGACTGGGGGGTGATGTGTTCAACTTACTTAGTTTTAGTGATCATCCTCCAGTCATATCACAACTTTCCCTTTAAATATTTTTGCTATTGTAGTTTTGAAATCAGAAACCAAATTTGTCAGGTTTGTCCTTCTTTATCATTTACCACTCTGAATAATGAGGTTGGTCTCTGTCACTAATCTGTCACGGTTACATTTTGCACCATGCACTTTTTTTTTTCTTCTTTTTTTTAAAATAAATGATGTTGTACCCACTTGTAAGGGAATTGTTCTTTTTTTAATTACATTTTCAGTAACTGCTGCAGTAAATCAACACAATGACTTAATTAATACAATTTAGTTTTTAATTATCCTAATTACGCTTCCCTCACTTTATATAGCCACCATATTTAACCAGTCTCAGTTTATTAAGATTATCTCTTCAGACTTGCCTACCTGGTCGGCTCTTCAGATTTTAGAAAATAAGTTTAGATATAGCTGCTCGCTGCGGGTCAGCAACCATGTTTTGATGTTCCGTTGAATTATTCAGGTCCATCCTATAAAGCACTGCAGATTGCTGTCTTGCAGTAAGTACATTTATATTATACTTAGTTATAAGCTGTCTCTGTTCTACTTGTGCTTGTTCAGTCTCTGAGGGAGATGTTTGGATAAACAGGGAAAATAAACTTTTTAACATTTCAGCTTTCTATTTTAGATTTTGTAAAAGGTGCATACCTTTGTACATGCTTTAATATAACAGTGGGCCTCCTCTTTTGAACCACATGAAACTTGCCTTGCAATTGTTTTCTAAATGGGCTGTACAGTGGTGCAGTATGTAGCACTGCTGCCTTGCAGCAAGAACGTCTAGAGCTAAAATTTTGGCCCAAGGTCTTTCTGCATGTAGTTTGCATGTTCTCCCTGTGCCTGTCTGGGTTTTCTCCAGGTACTCCAGCTTCTTCCCACTGTACAAAAACATGACTGTTAGGTTAATTGGTCCCTCTTAATTCTCCTTAGCTATGAGAGTGTGCATGGCTGTTTGTCCAATGTGTCTTTGTGTTGCCCTGTGGTGGACTGGTGACCTATCTAGGATGAACCCTGCCTCCTGACTTTTTTAGATGGACTGTGACCCTGTATGGCCTGCATCTACTGTGTTTCACTGTTATAATCTTGTACAGTATATTATTATTGTTGTTTTTATATATTTGTAACACTTTATGATTTTTTGGGTGAACCTGTCTTGATGCTGCTTCTACACCTGAATTTCCCCAGCATGGAAAAACACAGGATGCTTTTATTCTATTCTAGAGTTTAATATCCCCTTCCGTGTTTCTACAATGTGGAGCTCAGTATTATGTCTGCTCAGTATTTTTGAAATCACAGGCTTATTCCACAGTCCAACAGCAGCATCTAACTGTCTAGTTGGTCTGTTCTTATCTCATGTCAGTCCAAACAGCACACTCCTGACAAGTGGTATTTGACTCCGTCAGACTCTGACACACACAGAGAGAGGCAGACAGACAAACGGAGAGGATGTTGAAAGGGAGAAAGAGAGAGAGAGAGATTCTGAGAGACGAGTCATTCCAGAGCAGCAGGATGTGATTCACTGCCAATCTTTTCATCACACGTGGACCTCTTTTTGTCTGATAGAATAATCAGCGCACACTCGTCAGGAGAGGGAAAATTGCCATTCACGCTCAAAAACATGGCAAGGATAGTCAATTATCTGCAGGGTTTGTTTTTCTTTCTGTGCTATCCATTTGCATACCGTTCCTACGAGAAGGTTATTTTGATGTGCTCAGACGATTATTGTCAGTATGATATTATGCGAATGTGTCTTATTAGCCGGCAGGGCATTCAGACAGGGAAAAGGTCATAATGTTTCTTTGTTCCCATGGCTCTTTTTCCTCAATTAAGACTAATCACTGGAGTCTAGCATTGATCCAGCCTTTCAGCCTTTCTCATAGCTGGCTTCTGATGCTCTGTGTGTGCATGGGCGTGGGGGTGTGTGTGTGTGTGGGTGAGACAGAGAGATCAAGTTCAACGCCATAGACAGAAACTGTGTAAATCCTGCTCATACATGGAAATGCGTGTGAATATAAATGCCACTCTCTGATCTCCAGCACATCGAATGATTTACCTCTCAGGTGTAATAGAGTAATTCCTGCCTCTTTTTTCTCAATTCTCCATCTCTCCTTTCTCGTCTTTTTCAATCTGCACTAAAATATTCTCCCCATTCAGCTCTGTGACAAGTCATCTGTTACTCAGAACAGTGAGAGAACAAGCCCATCAGTCGGACAGGCTTCTGTATTTGTGTATTTGGGAGGGTGTTTGTGCTGTTTATTTGTTTTATTTTGCTTTCTTTTTCGATTCAGGCTGGAAATCCAACTGCAGTAACCCCTTTGAAAGGTATTGAGTCGTAAGCTATAAGCAAATGTTCTGTTTCTCAAACACTAATGATGTGTAATGATAAACCTTGGACACAGATTAAAAACACATATTTACAATTGAATATTCTCATTGACATCCTACTTCTCCTCCATTGCATTGACTGGCTGCAATGAACTAGTTCAGCACGTAATTAATTTAGAGAGAAACAGTGGTATTTTCTTAAATGCAGCAGAGCAGATCCTTTACTGCATGATTTATTTTAACTGTTAATTAACTAAGACACAAATTACTTTTAAACTTGTATGTGAGTGTTTTAGGCTAATTTCCACTCATCTTTCACTTGACATGAAAGGGTGTTTTAAGGTCTGATGCCACAAGATCTTGTATTATTAAAACTCCATGATATGTCTTGTAAAATGAAGTGTGTTCTGCAAAGAGCTTTCTACCCACTGCTAGAATGATAATCTTGTGAAGTAAATATAATATTTTGAGGTTATACTATCCCAAGTACTTAAAACATGTTACCCCATTGAGTTGATGCATTTTTTGTTGAAGGTTGATTAAGAGTCCATCAGTCTATTTGACAATAAACATTTACAAAATCTGCTGTTTTAATATTTTTTAAATCATTTTGCGTATTTGGTAGAAAACAGAAAATGTAACAGACAAGTTCTGAATATTATCTGTTGCTTTGACTAGCAAATACTTGACCACTAAAGAAGGCTAAAGTTGGAATCTGCTTTGAACTTCCTATCGCAGCTACAACAAATGATTTACTTTTTAATTTAAAAAGAACAGAACAGATAAACATCAAACTCAAAGTGAAAAGAAACAATAAGCACCATGGACAGAGTCCCGGTTTCCTAAGGGTCAAACAAAATCTCTGATCCAGATGGCAGAGAAGATCACTGACATCAGAGGACATCTACAGTTTATAAAAGCGATCGGATTTGGAGTGTATCACACAAGTCAAAGTCCAGAGGAATGTTATCCATTATTATTCTGGACCACCCAGAAGGGCCTTGCAAGAAATTCAGTTTAGCAAAACACTTTTTTTCTTACACTATATATAAAACACAAAATATTAATACATAAAACCCCTCCAATCTGGAAATGTAAAACAGTTTTACATTGTATAGAGGGAAAACTGCAACTTTGCAGCAAATTAAAGGTTTATTTCCAGTTATCACAAATACTTTATTGTAGTTGTTCCTGCCGTAGGTGTGGCATAAGCATTGTGTAAATATTTTCCTGACAGTCTGTTACAACTGCATTTCTTGTGCATTGAGTGAATCTTTGAATGTTCAAATGGCAAAAAAGAAAAAAAAACAGATTTTTCACCACAAGAGGGCAAGTACTTTTTCACTTCTCTGAATGTGCCAGTGCTAGATTGTCAGCATACTAAATTTAATATGTCTCTCTTTAAATTGTTCATGCTTTTTTGTCTTGTTTTATGCCGACTGGGACTTCAGCATAATAGAAAATAGTCATTTGTCCTTTGAGAAAACAGTTTTTCAACCTTGCAGCCAAGCCTTTTTTTTTTAACTTTTTTTTCCTTTCACGAACTGGTAGCACTTTGTTTTCAAATGAAACTGTAAAATAGGACTACTATATCTCAGTGTAGATTCATGCTTGTTTTATATATTTATATCTTTGACATTCAGCAGGCAGCTGTATGCTGTGGCGGGAATAATAGGCTGCCTTTTCGAGAACCATAAGCCTTTAAGGGTAGTAAAGCTCTGGCTGCTGCGGGCACAGGCTCTCTTCTGTAATAGCCTGTAATTCCTCCTGTCTATTATAATCACAAACACAGCCTGACAGCATCCACATATCCAAGAATTTGTAAATGTACACTACTGCCTGACTTTTATTTTTTAGGATATTTTTAAATCCAGTTTGTTGTTCCATCGCCTCTGATGGAACATAAATGCAACATAAATTTTACAATAGAAATCGCCTCTAATCTTTAGTGTAAAATTTTTTGTTGTAGAGACATGAAGTCATAGAAATGTTAGGTACTTTGTATTAGGATACTGAGAAGGCATTTACAGAGCTTTGTGAAAATATGCGGAACACACATGTTGTTACATGTGCAACATGCATACAACTTTATTGAGACTATTCATTTTTTTAGCCCCCATTTACTCT
Source organism: Xiphophorus hellerii (assembly GCF_003331165.1). Lineage (NCBI taxonomy): Eukaryota > Metazoa > Chordata > Actinopteri > Cyprinodontiformes > Poeciliidae > Xiphophorus > Xiphophorus hellerii. Next base: position 15,385,739 of record NC_045680.1, read on the forward strand.
AAAATCCCAAACAATGTTTAGTTTGTCATAAGTCATATAGAGGACACAGCAATCATGTGGAACAAAGAGCCAAAACTTTAGGTGGCCATGTGTTAACTCTATAGGTTAACTCTATGGGCTCATAGGGGTGTTTGGTAAAAACCTAACAGCTCTAGGAACACATTGCCAACCCATGATAGTGGCAGCATTATGCAGTGGGCTTTTCTTTTTTATAAGCTGGCAAAGGAACATTGGTCTGATGGTCAAAGGGAGTGAGCTAAATGTTGGGGAATCATGGAGAAAGGACTTCAGACTGGGAAAGAGAAAAACTTCCCAGAAGCAAAGCAAATGTAAATACATATTCAGATTTATAGTGGAATATCATGTCAATCGCCTATAGACTATAGATCTAAACCCAGAAGATATGCTGTTATTGCAGCAAAAGCTGGATCTACATAGTATTGACTTTAGAGGCATAATGCCACAACTTTCACATTTCATAAAGTATTGATCCTTTCTTTTCACCTTATATTATTACACTACTTTGTGTTGATCTATCCCTCAAAATATGTTGAATTTTGTGGTTGTGATGTAATGAGATTGTGGAACAAGAATTATTTTGCAAGGTACTTTAAAGGAGTTTAAACTGATTAACAAGAGAAAACAAGTCCCATTGTACCTCATTCTCATGTCTTTCCTCCTTTTTAGATTGACTTATTGTTCAGTCTCTCCGGAGACTGAAAGGGAAAGACTTGAGGATAATTTAGTCAAAGGTCAAACCAGTTGAGCAGTTAGTGTACCATAGACCAGGTGTCTTTGTATTTGAAAATCAAGCTCTTAAGAGAGATGTGGCCCTGAACTCATCTTCTGTGCAGGCTGCACACATAAATTCTACTACCTTCAGACACAAGAAATGGTGTCTTTGGGCAGGGGATTGGATGGTACAGGTGCCAGACTTCTTTCCCACAGCCCCCGTGGCGGCCGGAGAAGTTAATTGGCAACATCTGGCTGTCTGAGAGGCCGAGTGCCCATCCGTGCTTCTCCTTTTCCTGCCCCGCCCTCCTCCGTTCCATCCGTCCTTCCCTCCAGTGGGTGCTGCTACCCTTGGCACTCATGTGGTGACACCGGTCTTGCTGCAAGCTGTGAACGTGAAGTGTGTGCATGTGTATCCGTGATATACTGGGGAGTATGGAAGCAGACAGAGCAACCAGGCCCCCAGCTGCTCCCTCTGAGCCAAGGGAAATGTGGGCAGACAGGCTGGCATCTTTGTGCAGGGCCCTCAGGGAGGATCAGAGGGAGAGGAGGACACAGGAGGAGGGAAGGAGGGGAATGGGACTGTGAATGAGTATTGTTTTACAGATCAGTGTCAGGCACACCATGCTGTTTTAATGCTGATCACACTATGAAATTTGAAAGAGCTTTCAATTTGGCTTTTGAGTGAAATTATGTGTGATGTGCTTTAATAGTAATCTCTAAAATTTAGAAAATGAGATAGATTTTTTAAATAGAGATGTGTTAGTAGATTTTACTTTTTTCCCCTGATACCATTTCCATTTATTCAAGAGCAGGTGCTTGTTAATACGGATTCAGCTTCATAACATATAAGCTTAACTAATTGCAAGAAAATAGCACCGCACATATGTTATCTTATTTAACTCTACTCATCAATGTCCCTAGCGCTACAGTCTGGAAGAAAATGAATATTGCTACTTCGCATGATGATTTAAGCAAAAAAGTTAATGATGTACCAACATGTTAATGTGCTGTTTTCATGTGACTTGTTGATAACTTAAGCCAGTGGTTCCCAAAGATTTTCTGGGCTCCCCTATGGATTACAATAAAATCCCCCAGCCCCCCCCCCCAAAAAAAAATCAACTGGGCACACACATCGTTATATTTTGTTTTCAAACTCCACTGCAGTTTATTTCACACTTCAGGTTGCAACAAAACAAACTTCAAACCATCTTTAAAGTGAAACACTTTTGTTTGTAACTGTTTTTTTGTTTTTTTTCATACTGCTTCCCACTCCCCCCCATGCAATGGCACTGCGCCCCCCCTAGGGGGCGCGCCCCACACATTGAGAACCACTGACTTAAGCTCTTACTTGTGCGGTTCCAGTTGTTTATGTATAGATAAATATGACAGAAAATTATTTTCCTTCTTCATAAATTTACATTCAACACCTTTAAAATGTATTAAAATTCAAATTCAAAATTAATTTATCCGAAAAGGAAATTAAATGTTGTAACTTATGTAAATTCATATTTAATTTGAAGTATTTTACATGAAATCAAGCAAATTTTGGACAACTCTGACCATCCTCTTCATGAGACTGTCTTGGAAAACATATTGTCTTCAGTCAGAGGCTTCTTCAAATTTGCTGTAATACCGACTGCTACAGGAGGTCTTTCCTGCCAACAGCCACACTATAACTCTTTGTCAAATTTCAATTAACATGAGTTACAAAAACATTTAATTTCGCTTTTGGGATCAATAATGTATATTTGAATTTGAAACATAAAGTCAGACACATTTCAACAAACATCAGGAGCTACATGTAAGCAGGGAGCTAGACACTAATTTTGAAATGCCCTGATTGGGACACAGCTCCAATATTTGGGATCATTTTGGAACACTCTCAGTTTAACATGAAGATTTTTTACAGCCTGTTTACATTATATCATGTCAATATGTCTACAAGTAGACATATTTAAACTTTTATATTAAGTTGTCGGTTGTGTTTACTTGTGTTGACAGGCTTACAATATCAGGTGAATTCAATCAAGGGCAGTGGCCCCAGTAATTTATTTGCTGATGTTACCTGTTATGTTAGTTACTTTGTGGTTATTTTTCCCCAAGAGAGTTAGTCTGATCAGCGAGATGGTCTAAAAGGTGACCTCATCGCTGTGTAGAATTTAATAACGGATTTCAGAGCGTTTCATATGAGTTGCATTTCCTTTCACTGAGTAAATTCTCTAAACAGAATGATCTCATCTCTCCGTTGGCCTATTCTCCAAACACACACTACAGTAAGCGTCTGTGATGTTGCTTGATCTAAGATCAGCTGTCTGGGTAACAGGGTTGACTCATCGTGAGATCAGACGATGTTCTCATCTTGCATTTTTGAGTCATATACTGTATGCATCAATTACCTCAGTTGCTAAAACAAATCAAACTCAAAACAATGTCGCAAAAGTGAAAAAAGCCACAGTTGCCATATTTTTACACCCTCTGGATGGACTTAAAGAATCAGAAATGTAAAGATTATTAGTGGTCCACTTGGTCACTGATCCGTTGTGTACCATATGATTACTAACTAACTATAAGTGTATTAATGTGTCTGTGCATACATCTTTTGTGTCTGTGCACTTATCTGTTATTGTAACGACTTGCTCTGGCGCCGGTCTGTCTGTTCCATTCCACACTCTTATCCACACACATGCTGTCGATAATGTAATGGGAGTATAATGTTGCACTTTGGGAAATGCTGCATCACACAATTATAGGTGGATGGTGTCATCTTTCTACTGGCTCAAACACGCTAACGCAGAGGGTCTACTGCCCGCTCATCTCCTCCCGGCGTACCCTTCCTCTCCCATGGGGGCTTAACGCTGAGATCATCACATCGGTGTTATTTTGATGGTTTCTTGTATGTACTTTCTCCGTACCCCTCCTTTGTTCCAGACAAACCTTCACCTGCCAGGTTGCCCCATAGGGGAGCTTTGGTGCCAAAGTGGTGAGGGCACAATGATCATCTGCTCTCTACTAATTGCCCTGCTGCCCCACAGGACATGGGGGATTGGGCTCAGCGTGTTTCCTCTAGCTGAGACCCCCATTGGGAAGTGTTTGGGCTCTTGCTTTATCACAGGATGTTACCTTTAAGTACTTTCAAGTGTTTTCTATTGCATCCTCCTCTATTTTTCAGCATTTTAATATGTTGTGCACCTCTAAACATTGTGTTTTTTATAAAGTGATTTAGTTAAAGGAATATTTGCTTAATTATTCTGCTATATTTTAGGGTATAATGCTTTTTCTCTGAAGATTTTACTCTGCTTCAATCCCAAAGGTCACCTCTCACTTAATTGTGTGGCCCTCTACTGGTACATTCAGGCACTGCCACTCTTCTCACAGTCTAAATGACACGCAGCATTTAAAACAATTTATATTCATATTGAGATATGACTTTAAGAATATGCATGTATTCATGCATAAACAATAGCTTTGAAAACTTTTATTTGTGCATGGAAACTACAATAGAGAGTTAGTGAAGAGATATTTCAGAAAAGCAAGTCAGATTTATTTATTCTCTGGATATTTTCCTCATTGTCACTATCTCTGAGAATACCAGCTAGAGCGGCAGCTGTAAATCCTCTTCCAATTTCCTCTCAGTGTGCCTCCTCGGAGGTGATAAAAGCATCCCATGTGAATGTTTGCATGCTGTACATCTCAGGAATTTCAATCAGATTCAGTGTGGAAGAGATTAGGAGTTTGAGTTAGAGGCTAGTGTTCCGTCATGTTTTAATGGGAGTCTGTATTCTTGTTCTTAGAAGTGAATGCAACATGAGATTATTTCATTTTTCATACACAGATCAGGCACAACATTATGACCAAGCATAGTGAATTGGACTGAAGATCTGTTTATTATAGTTATGACTGGGGTATTTAGGAACATTTTGGTCTGAGAGACAGATTTGGGAGTTGAGAGTAAAATGTTAGCTCTTGTTTAGAGTTCCTTTGTTTTTTTCCCCATCCTTAAATGGTTTAGGTCAAACAACTTTTAAAATCAAACAAAGATAGTCTGCAATACAAATAAATCTTGTGATTTTATTTAAGGGGACAAATACCCTACCCTTGATAGTTATGTTTTTTAAATGATCTTTTTGTTCGAAAAAGGCAAATTGACATTGCAATCACATCTTGTGTAACATTCTCTACTCCTTTTTTAGTTTTGTTGCAATATTAACAAAAATAAAATAATGGGAAAAAAAAAACTTTACCCATGAGCCAAAGCACTTACAGTAGAGGAAAATTGATCATGAAAATGAGAAATCTGAAATTGAAAGAAAAGGCACAAGCCTGGAGGAATCATATGTCTGCTTGGGTGGGAAATATGAATGTGATCCATTTGCTGCAGATTACATAGAATTTGTCTTTTTTGATTCTTAAAAAATTGATCATTTTTTCCCTTTTAAAGATTTCCAAGATAACTTGGAACCATTCTTCTAGTTTGGAGGCATTGAGCTCGATCACCATCTTAAATGTATATCCTTTCTAGCTGCTAAGAGGGCAGTTCAACATCTCTTCTTTTTCCAACATTGTTGCCTAATCCAATGTAGTACACATGTAGAAAATTACATGTTATTTGAGTTTAAAATTCTTCATTTAACATATTATTAATACCAGCAACTTTTTAATTTGTAGAAAATATGATAGTGATTTGCTTCTGTCCTCAATAATAAATCTAAAGACATAAAATAATGTCTTTAGATAGTTTGTGACTGGGATAGTTCACGAACTATCCCAGTCCTGAGTACTGTGAAGCCTTGGGAATCAAGAAAACACTTGAATAGAACGTGTCTAACAATATGGCTTAGGCTGACAAAGTAAAAGAAAAAAAAAAACAAAAAAAAAAAACATCTACTTAAAGAAATTCAACAACAGTGGAGAAATTAATGCATTGGTATCTTTTAGACTGCAGTTGTAACGTTTTAGGGTTTTGTACTCCAGTTAATTATAGTGAGGACATATTATTCACAACTGGTAGTCCACAGTCTACCGAAATCATCCAAGTGTCCACAAAAGATCACAGAACATTGGAAACATTGCAGACCTGATTTGCATCAGCTTAGATTGGAGTTTATGGCTGCCTGGGTGAAAAATTGCATTGATAGGAGCGTCTCGAAGCCCAAACCGCTGCTGACCAAAGAGAACAGAAAGGCCCATCTTTTTGTGTCCTGTTAAATCTGGCATAAAATAAGAATAACATAAACCCACCATTAAGAATACAATAGTCTTAAACAGGGTGGTTGTACCATTTTTGCCTTCTTTGCTGCTTCAGGATCTAGATTAATTCTGCTTGCTACAAGGAAATCCAGAAAGAGAGTCTTACTTGGGTTATGTAGCAGGACAATGGTAAAAAGCACATCAGCAAGACCACATCGAAATGGCTAAAGGAAGACAAAAAGAAAGTTATGAAGTGGACTACAGTTTGAGTTTTATCCTTTTTCTCCTTGTAAAACCATTTTTCAAATACCAAGGCCCCATAGGAAGTAGTGCTGGTAACTTTTAGGCAATAGAAATAAATGAAAAATGCAGGGAAGTCTTTGTGATGACAGAAAGACATGTATATATGGACAGGGAGAGAGAGAGAGATCTTTTTGCAGATTATTTGTAAATAACCATATTTACCACACATATAAATTTAAGCAAGAATTTATAATCCAAACAGATACTTACATAAAGCGATTATCTCTGTATTAAATATATAAACAGAAGAAACTTATAGCTTTATTGCTGCATTGTTTCTTGGTAGATGAGCCTCCAAAATTTCCTCCCACTGGTCTCAGTGTTTTATGGAAATAACGTTGCACTTTATGTCACCTGCATAATATAAACTCAAGTGAAGCGCTGCGGGTATGATCTGATATTGACCGAGCTGATTCGGCTAACTCACCTTGAAATTCATTGAGGTCTAAAAGCTGCCAATCCTGTGACAGATCAGCTAATGAAATCCCCCAAGCAATACATGAATATCAGAGCTAACACTGAGGGTTGGAGATAACAGCTCTCCGCTGTGCCTCTAACAATAGGCAGCGGGTAAAACAGCCACCTGATAGAAGAACACCTTCTGGGTGTTTTGATGCTGAAATCAGGTGAGTGTCTTTTACGTGCACATGTTTCAGTCTCATCAGATGACTGTTTCTGATTTGAGGAAGCTGCTAGCGCTGTGGTGTGTCCACAGGTGGGCAAAATTCATCTCCCTTGTTACAGAGAAGTCCATAACTCACAAGTGTTATTGTTTACCTGTAAATCCGTATGGCTTCTAGCCAGAGGATTCAGCCACTGGCATTAATCCCTCGTGGCATTATTTTTGTTTTGCGCTATCAGAGCTTAGTCTTATGCTCTTGTCATTGTGCTCACATGCTCAAACTGAAATGTTCCTCTAAAAAACCCCAAACTGAAAACCCCCAAAGAGACTCAAATTTATGTGTAAAATTTGAGTCTCTGTATGACTGGATTAAATTGACTATATATTTATGTATATAAATTACATAAGTGCCTTCAGGTATTTCTTTTGAATTTGCACTATATTAATAAACTGATTTCATTTGACATGCCAGACACAAAGAAGAAAGAACAGGATGCATTTCAAAGATTTTTGCAAATAAAATCTGAAAAGTGTGGCATGCTCCTGGATTCTGCCCTCTGAGCCACTATTTGGAAAACTACCTTTTGTTACACTGCTATGTAAAAGGGTTTTGGAGCATGTACTCATCATGTTTGTGAATGAAACAAAAATGAACATTCTGATTTGAAGCCTTGCTATATTTTCTTAGTTGTATTTAAATGTTCTTCATTCTAACATGTATACATGCTTTGTTATAAATCATTTTGTTAGAAATCTGATCGTATGTTTAGGTTCATTTTCCTGCTAGAAGGTGAATCTCTATCTGCTCTGTTTTCATGGCCTGTTTATATGGACAACCAGGTTTTCAGTTGTGCAAAATGCTTTTTATTTTAGGATGATAAATAGACTAGTGCTCTGTGAGATGATCAAAGCTTCGGATATTGTTTTGTGTTCTATCCCTGCTCTTAACTCCCTGACCTGTCTACTCTGTTATTTGGTCTTCGTGGTGGTCTTTGTTTACTAATGTTCACCAACAAATCTCTGATTTAGAAGTAGAAGTGTAAAGGAGGCATAATACAAATGCAATTCACAATTTTTTATATTTCCAACTTTGAAAACTATATATTATTTCACTTTTCAATTATGTTCTGTGTTGATACATAAAATTCAAATGAAACACCTCTGAGTTAGGGGTTTGTGATGTTAGTGATAAAAAATGTTTAAGGCATGTGAATACTTTTGCAAGGTACTGTAAAGGGCACATTTATGAAGCCGCAGTCAAATAAATACATTGTACGGTCACATAAAATATACAAAGACTCAACCAAATTACAAAGCCAGCACAGGTTGCCTAGTAACTGTGTCTCTTGAAAGCTTTGTTGCAACTTGATTTGCATCCAAAAAAAGTGGTGGCTCCAGGAATATATATGCATGCCAACATGCCTCCACACACATGCACAGAAACACACATGTCCTCTCTTACATATGTGAATATGAACTCCTGCGGTGATTCAGAAGCAGTTTTCTGCTTGACTTAGCATGCAAGCAAAGGCACGATGCTGTGCTTTAAAAACAAAGCGCCTATCTAACATCTGGTATCATTTTAGAATGCTGGGAAATAATGCCTCTTCAATTATTGTTGGGGTAATACAGACAGGGTGAAGAAACCTGTCATCCAGTGCAAAATGTTTGCCAAACGGACTTAGTATTTGTCTGAAATGAGTTGGTGCGACTGTGTGGAGCTTGACAGTTATATGGCCACACTGGGAGACATTTAACCTTCCTAACAGTTGACGGGATGACAGGCCTAAAGTGACAACAGCGATACAGGAAAATAAAGGGGTCTGTGAATGTGAATGTGTGTGTGTATTGTTTTAAGGCGCTGTGAGTTTTGTCCTGCAACTTTCTTCCTCTGTCAGTGAGAGAGCTCCAATCAGCCGTGTTTGGCGTGTCCTTTAAGCTTGACTGATTTGAAAATATAGACAAAAGTGTCGCCTGTATAAAAGCTATCAATTTAGAGCCTTCATCTTAGCGCCATAAGAATCAGAGCAGGAGTTTGTAGTAGCAAATATTTCTGAAGTAGAAAAGCCATGGCACACAAGCTGACACGTCACTTGTGTGCCATGGCTGCTAGCTCTCGGCGATTCAATCCCTTTGTATTGTCCTCTTGTCTCTTTATCTTTGACTTTGTCTTCTTACTTGTCCCGTTTTCTGTTTGTCTTCCACTTTCTGCATTTGCCTAGTGTTTGCCTCTGTATTTTCTTCTGGTCCTCATCTCTCTTTATTCTGCATGGCTGTGAGGAGATGCTCTGGAGGTTAACATGTCCCACAGCTCACTGCGAAAGGAATGACCTTGATGTAGCTCACATATGGTTTGAGTTTGTGCTGTTGTTTCTCTGTGCGCCTCAGTGTTTGTTTGTTTCTGTAATCACTGAATTGTAAAACAGGGTATGCGAGAAAGTGTTATCATACTAGTGGAGGTTCTCATGCACCCCTCCCCCCCTCCATCTCACGCAATGATAATTCTGTTTGGCAACGACACCTCTGTGCCGAGTCAAGAGATGGGCAGGGGAAGAGGCACAGGGAGGTACCATTTAGATAAAACAAATTGGCAGCTTCAGAGCAGGAGCGCTGACTGCTCAGATAACAACCAGAGAGAGAGACTGTGAGCACCGATGTGCATATTCTGTAGCTTTCTTTTCCTCCATGAATCTGTGGTGTCTAAATGATGCAAAGCCCCCTTCTTCAGCCAGCTTCTTCCTTCCATCCTTTTTTTTCCCATAGTAAGAGTCACAGGGCTATTTTCTCTGGCCTATAACTATAATGCTGTGATGGGACAAGCAGCTTTAATTAAAATCAATAGCCAGGACTGTTCTAGTCTCTGGCAAGGTCACACATCTCCCAGCAGGGAGAAGGAGAAACAGGGAGAAGTGGGATTGCATGGATGGACGCAGGCAAACAGGGAAATATGTAAAAAGGTGAGGTGTCATCATATTTTAATTAACCCACACCTCGGAGGGCTCGTATGACAAAAAAGCACCAGTGTGCTTTTCGAGCCGAGGGTTGAAGCTCATTGGTGTCACATGGACATTTAGTTTGTCCTTCCAAGTTCACTTGAAACTAAAGTGGTCGTGGAGTTTTAGAGGGAGAAAAGAAGAATTGAATTCATTGTTGTTGCAGTATTTATATTTTCCTTTTAGCTTCTGTTCGTTTCTTTTTGCCCAGCTTTGCAGGCTGTTGGATAGCCCTGGTATGCAGGCTGTTGTTGGCAGCCGGGGTGTGGTATAGCTAGCCACTAGCTGCATTAGTATTCTGCTGAGATAGCTACATGCAGAGACGTTTTCTTTTCTCTACCTCTGAAGGAATAATCAGCCCTGGCGTTTGCTCCTTTTTCTCTGTAAAAGGCTGAGTGGTTTAGCTTTTTTGATTCACTAGGTACCTACGGAGATATTTTTTCAAGTTTTTGACAATGTTTGTGTGTTCACTACAGATGTCTGTTCTAGATCTATGTAAAACATTAAGATGTCTGTTTGGTGCACAGAGATGCCTGGCTCTCCTGCTTGCTTCTTGCCTTTGTGGGTGAATCATGTAAAGAAGTAGACTCTATCTGAGCTGGAAAAGAGCGGTCCATCCTGTTTGGTTATCAAGTCTTGTTTCTATCTTGGTCCTGATAACATCATATCTGATCTGTTGCCAGAGTCGCCACAGAAGCGGCCGCACTGCTAGCCACCATCCGTTCCCGTGTATCTATGTATCAGTTCCAGATCTGCCGTCACCCTGCTCTCTCATCTTTGCCTTATCTTCTTATTCCACCTTTCTCCCAGATCCCAATGTCCCAAACACACCAATCCCTCATCATCTTCATCTGTTCACTGCTTTTACACTGCAAATTTTAAGATATCAGTTTTTGTGCTGTTGTTTCCTGAGCTTAGACTTGTACACTTGCAAGTCAATGCTTGACAGGCCAAGACTAAAAAGTATGATTTCACAAAAGGGAACAAATACAGTTAATTGAACAAATTCATGTTTTCTCTCTGTTTTATGAATCAACAATAAATGAAGAAAGAATTTGGACTAAAACCAGTGAAAGTAGATAAAAATAGATCTGTGGAGTTCAGTGGGCTGAAGTACTTCTATCCTGGACAATATTGACTGGAGGTCCAGGGCTTTTTTGATCTGGACACAACATAAAAATAGGGTTTCCTTAATGGAATGCATTAAAATTACTATATCAGCTTGTTACATACACCAAATGCTTACAGATTTACTGACATGCTTACTGTGGAAATGTGAACGTCCACTCTTTGCTCTAAGGAAGTTTGGAAATACTTTTCTGTCTTTCTCTACTTGCATATCCAACTTCCTCATCACTACGGTGACAGGCAAAAAATATGGGTCTTAACATTACCCCTGTGGCCAATGATTAAAAGAAATGCCAGTTCATTTAAAGTTATAATTTGTTTATTTTGTCAAACTAGCTACATAGTACAAACAATTGTACTGTTGCTGTTATAAGCAAATATTTAACATGCAACATGCCCCCATTTTGTGTGAGATTATACCGCTGCAATAATAGATGAATTAATTTGGAATCTTTTTACACATCTTTCCCTGGGGTGTCAATAAATGTGTTTGTGTTTTCTTAATTATGTGTTTCAGTTAAATGTTCTCCTTTTTCCTCCTCATTCAATCTAATACCTGCTCTTATTCCTGGTTTTTACAAGTACTTTTTTAAATTCAGTATGATGAAAAAGTTTAATATTTTTTGTCAATCAATTCAAAAACTTTTTTTTATGATCTGTTAGCCAGAATAATTAAAATTACAACAAATAAGGACTTGAAATATTTTTCTATGTGAAATATTTAAAGTTAGATATATTTCAAGACAAATACCTCTTTACATTTGCTGTCAGCATAAATGGCCGCCATCATCACCATGTTTTTTGTGTTGCAGGCAGAGGCTTCCACCGAAAAACGTCTACTACTACCGTTGCCCTGACCACAGACGCAACTATGTTATGTCATTTGCCTTTTGCTTCGACCGAGAAGACGACGTCTACCAGTTTGCATACTGCTACCCCTACACCTACACCAGACTGCAGCATTACCTTGCCAGCTTGGAGCGCAGAAACCTCCCCTACCTGCAGAGGGAGCAGCTTGGACTCAGCGTGGTAAGTCCCAGAATGAAAAATGACACAAGCAGGTGGACAAATGAAAATGTGAGGTGGATGAAAATGTCTAGGTTTGAGACAGGAAGTTTAAATGATGACGTGGATTAGACACGGAGGAATTACGGGACATGGTGTGTGACTTTCTTTTCTCTTTTAGCTTTAAGGGACCCAGAGTGGGAACTTAGGTGTGCCTGCTGGTCATAACTTTGGCCTCGTGTCATTATTAGTATTGTTACACTGGGAGACAGCGTGCTGAGACAAGCTACGTGTGTGGGGGTGTTCATGTGATCAGCGGAGCTCTCACCTCAGCAGTGGAAGCCAGTGTATCATACATGCAGCCTGCAGTCTTGTCTGCTCTTATCAAATAATTGTATGAGAAAAACTCATTAGAAATGCTTGAGAGATTATGACTTTTTCTTCTGTCCTCCAACATTTGTCAGGGAAAGCTTGCTTCAAGGGAGATACCATAAGAGTACAGGTACTTGCAAGAAGCACTTGACCATAAAATGCAGAAATTACTTTGAAATTTGAAACAGCTGATAGCACATTTTTAAAGGTGTAAAACCTTTATAAATTAAAGATGCAATGAGTAGTGCTAATAATGAAAGTATAAAATATTTACAATTACTCATTTTCTTTACTCTTCTGTAGTAATTCAGCATTTAAATTTTGTATAGATTTTTTTTAAAGTTTTCCTTCTGCTGGTAACCCCAGGTGCTGTAAGAGCAAATACATTTTGTTTCTCATTCAGAAATGACTGAAGACGTTATCAGCTGAAGATGAACAGCATTTCCATCCACACACAGAAACAAGCCACAGCCAAATTTCTGATTGTTTTATTGGCATAGATGCATATTGAAAAACATCAATACATTCAAATGTTACAACTAAAAAACTTGTAATACAATAACTTGGAACTTCAGATTTTATGCAATAAACCAACAAAGCACGGGAAATGAAAGGAAAAAGAACTGTTTAAAAATATATAGACACTAAATAAAATAAGTGTTAAACCCTTTTTTTAGTAAATAAAAGTTTGACAAGCTTGGTTTGCATTTAGTCCCCCTGAGTGTAAGAGAGAATAGAACTACTTTTCACTGCAAAGTCTGTTTCTACCAGCAACAGACTTTGCTGGTAGAAACGGCAAAATCTGTTGCTGAGACAGACTTTGCTCTGTCTCAGTGCAAAATAATTTTTCTCATATTTCTTCATAGCTTAAAACATTTTTCAGTTACACTTGAGAAAGAGCCTTTGCCAACATCAATTGTCAAGTTTTGCCGCATATTTTCATTTGGATTCAGCTTTGTACTTAAACTGGGCTCTGACCGTATGCCTAGTGTCGTCCTGCTGATAGGTGAACCTTTGATCAACCTCAAATCTTTTGCAGCCTCTAACAAGGTTTCTTCCAGGATTATCCAGATTCCCCTTCCTGCTAAAAAACATCTGCACAGAATGATGGGGAAATACTACTCTGTTTACTTGTGGAAATTGTGTGTTTTGGTGATACGCAGCGTTAATATTTCATTTCAGTGTTTTGCTTCAGAGCCTTCAGAGGTTTAGTTTTGGTTGAATCTGACCAGAAACTTTCTTACACATTTTTGCCTTGTCTTCTCTAGCTTGACAGTACTTCTCATGGCTTTCCTCTTGCCAGTCTTCCATAGAGATCCTGTTTGTCTAGAGTATTGCAAATGGCTGTGTGGTCAACAGAGCTCCCACCTGAGCTGTAGATCTCTGCAGCTCCTCTGGAGTTAGCATGGCTAAATACTTTCCTTGTCCAGCTTGTTGGTTTATTACAGACATGTGTTGTTTGTGTCATACTCTTTCCATTTTCTGTTGATGTGTTTTGTTATGTAAAAGTTGATTTATTGTTTTATAACCTAACATCAATACACAGTTTAACTGACAGTAACAAAGCTAGACTTTGGAGAAAAGGCTCTAAATTTCACTTAGGCATAGAAATGACACAAATATTTATTGTATGTAAATAAAATCCCTTTGAGAATTAGACGATTAATGACACAGATAAAAGCCCTGAACTGAAAAGGCGTTTGTTTTTGCCTGATTTAATGTACATTTGTTCTGTTAACGTAAAGCATTATTGCCTTTAAGTAATACAAAGATGAATTACTTGTTTTGTTGTGGCAGTGGCAATGAATGGTGAGACATAAATCTGATAATGAGTCTTCTGGATCGTGGCTACAACATGACAACTAACTATAATATTTCACTATGGTCTTTGACAAAACGAAGAGCAATTTGTGATTTTACTTTCACTGTTTTGCAGTGCTATGAATATAGTAAAAATCCCTGATGTTCAGTACGTTGTAAATAAAGTTGACCTAAGCTATGATGGCTGAAAAAACAAAGGCTTCGTGCATCTCTCTGGTGCTGATAACAAATCTTCTTTTCTTCAATCTGTGCTACTGTTAACGCTGTTGGAACTAAGATATACAATTCAGGGTGTGCAGCACACTCTTTTCACTTTATTTTTAAGCTGCATCATTTCTCTTCGCAAGACAAAGGGGAACAGGGAGAGGACAGACTTGGTTGGTTTGGCTCAGAGTCAGTATTAGTATTCATAGTCATAGAGAGGTTTTATGACCGTATTTTTCTTTTTATGTTCTCTGGGCCTTGGTCGCAGACAGCTTAGCCCCACCCTCTCATATCTCTTTCCCTGACTGCTCTTTCTTTCTCTTTCTCTCTCTCTCTCGTCGTTGCCATTTCTTCCTTCTCCTGCGTATATACATATGCATCTCCACACACACGCGCACACACACAGGTCAGAAGGAAAGAGATGAGAATGGATAAAGGGAGCTTTTCGACTGCATCAAAGTTTAAAGACAGATTGCTGTAATTTCCGAGGCAGAGTCTTTGGCTACGACAGAACACGCCTGGGACACCAGAATAGCTTTAACCTTCTAATGGGTACAGTTATCTCATGAGGATGAAAATAAGATTTGGGGCCATTTGCACTGGCATCCCTCTGTTGTGCTGCCTAATTTGTTTCCTGTAATGTATTCCCTCAAATAATAGACCAAGCAGTCTGCATGCTTAAGTTAAGATACTTTAAAATTTTAGTTTCTGAAATATTTATTCCGGTCTGCAATACTTAATAGTCACATCAAGAATGACCTGTTTAATTGAACACAAAGTAACTATGAATGAAGAGGAACAATAAAAAAAACACATTCATAGCTTTAAGTTTGGATATACATACATACAAATGAATAAATCAATAAATATGGTTTTGTTTTTTACACATTTTTAATTGTCCTACTCAGTGGCCCATTCTTTGACTCTGCTAGTTTAATACCTATATTGTTTTTTTA
Source organism: Xiphophorus hellerii (assembly GCF_003331165.1). Classification (NCBI taxonomy): domain Eukaryota; kingdom Metazoa; phylum Chordata; class Actinopteri; order Cyprinodontiformes; family Poeciliidae; genus Xiphophorus; species Xiphophorus hellerii. Next base: position 15,401,065 of record NC_045680.1, read on the forward strand.
ATTATTATTATTATTAAAGTTCAAATTTTGCCTTTGCTGTACAGTTTCTTATTTTTTGTTTTTAGATTTTTACCTTTGTGTGAGTCTGGATGCTTCTATTTTGCCTGTCACTCAGTAAGGGATATTTCTATTTTAAATACATACCTACAGTATATACAGACAGACAGATTTCTGCTTTCAGCACCAATTCAACATTTATCTCAGTTGTGTCACAATTCCACATTGCACAGCTATAAATGATCCTCAGAATGAGCATGGAGGAAGGAATAAAGTGGTGACGCGTACGTTTAAAATCAGGGTGTGGACTGGTGATGGGTTAAAGTAACCAGTAGTAACGTTAACAGGAAAAATTGGTGGTTGTGTTCTGAACGTGAAGCTACTGCAGAACATATTTTAATTTGCTGCATCACCTGCTGCGTCACTATCTACGCCATCTTCCTATATAATTGTGGCTGTTGCGTTTACCACTTCACCCACTCGTGTGTCCTGTCTATAACATTATTACGGGTTCTGTTCTAAATTACTGAAGCAGTGACTCTTAGTCACTACGATGATCCTGGGATTCCCTTATGTGTGGCAACTTAGATTTGTCCCTCTGTTCACCTCGCTTTGTATGTTCACCTACTTCTGTGTCACTTTCATAAAAAAAGAGGATTGTGGTGAGATCAGGACTTTAAACAGTAATATTTAAAGTCCTGATCTTTAAACTTTAAACATTTAATGTGACATTAAATGTTTTAATGTCACATTTAATGTGAGTTTTAATTAAATGTTTATTAATTAATCAGAGGCTTTTTTTGGACAGTTTTTATATTTGCTTCATGTTTGTTTTGTTCCTTTGCTGCCTTTTTTAGGGAAGGAGAGGGATTCACCTACAAGAAACCAGCTCTGGTATCTGTAAATAACACTAGAGGGAAGCTCCCTACTATCCTGATCCTTTTTCTTTTTCCATTTTTCTGCTCACTGTTGATCATTTGAAATGTATTTTATTTCCTTCTTATCATGAAAAGTGCAATAGTGCTCCAGTCAATGAAACTGAGCTAGATTGAAATGATTATTTAATTGAATGATTACATTAAAATTTTTCTTAGCATGAAAAAAAAGTCATTCCAATTAGTCTGAGTTCACATGATAATTTTTTCTAAATCTAGACCCATAACATCGCCTCGGTCAGCTCTGCACTAAAAGTTTTACTTTTACTTTCTCAAGAATCTTTCTTTGCAGTGTTTTATATCTTCATTTATATTCATTCAGAAGCTCATCTTTAAAGGTTCACAAACTTTGATCTTCAGATTTTCCATTGAAAAGCTTTGGCTCTAGAGTAAGGAGCTTTGTCATTTGGGAGCTCTGAGTAGAGTTGCTGCTCTTCCCCACTGAAAGTGGTTGATTTAGGTGGTTCAGGCGATTAATCAAGATGGCTGTTGGCATCTCCTTTTGAAGTTTTTTCAGGATCAGATTGAGAACATGCTGTGTGGTCTATAGGATCCAACAGAATGAGCAGGGGAGTTTCTCTGGGGTGAGGAATGCTTGAGTTTCCCCCCTGGACCTCAAAGAAGTAAAAGATGGGTTGAGGTTTTTGGCATTATTCATTTAAGATCTTTTGTCAGGGTGGTATATTTATTCACGTATTTGTAATATGTGCCAACAGTTTTTTTTCTGTAAAAAGTGAATATTTGCTTCAAGCTTTGTTGCAGTTTCTAAGTGCACTCCAGTCCCAACACAGAGAACTTTAAAAGACATACTCTCACAGACACCCGGATACACATCACACACAAACACTAAAAGAAAAATACCAGAAAAATCCATCTTATTTCCCAATGGAGAAGATTTGATTCTTCCTGTGCTTTCTCTGCTGGATTCATGGACTTATGTCTGCTTGTCAGGTCCCCGTCTGTCTGAACATTTCCTTTTAGAGGACCATCCTGACAGTATCTGAGAAAACCGCTTTCTCTCTTCCCCTGAGGCATCCGTGTCCACAGAGGTTCCGAGAAAAAGACAACAGGCTTTCGACCTGCTACAATACTAACAAGGCTCTTTGAAATGACCCCTACTGTCTCTATCTTTCAAGCTATTTCCTCATTTCTTTATGCTCCTCAAGTTTCCCCTGGCCATCGAGAATTGAAAGCACCTTATTTGCCCAGCCTGCCTGTTGACAAAGCATTTTTCTTTCCCCCTCACCAGCAGCCAGATTCTGCCCTGGAGTTGCGGAGGCAGCAGTTTGAGGTTTTTCTTGTGCTGGCCCTGTGGGGAGGGAAGGGCTATGACACTATTAGTCACCTCTGACACAGCACAGCCTCTGCCTGTAAACCAGATGGAAAGAAAGTGTAAATGAGATAGCTGCCTCATGGTGGGAGAAAGAATGTGCCACCTATAAGCCTTCATGCCACTTTCACCACCAAGTGGGAATTTGGTTTGCAAAGTCACAAAAAGTAAAAGGTGTTGATCTGAACATCACAAAGCTGATGTGTAACATGCTCTCAGCTCTGTTGTTCTGGTGAAATCCCACAGATCAGGTCAAGATTGTGATTGATCACTTGTACTGTGCTAAAGAAAAGCAGCATTAACGGTTGACTGCAGTGATTTAACTTTGCTTACACTGTCGTGATTGAATGTGAGACTTAATCCCGTGTGACGTGAATGTTCATTTACCATGTCTGGGCTGTCTGCTCAGTAAGAAAGTGGTCTTCAGGAACCCTCTGTTTCTTTGGGGCTGTGTCTTGAACAACAGGAGAGGAGTAGAGTGGACGCTGCGCCTATATCTGCCTGCCTGCCTCTCTCTTTCCTTATCTCTGTGTTTGTACACTGTGTGCCAAGATCCAATCAATAGCCACTCCAGCCGTGGAGAGAGAAGAAGGTCAGCAGCCACACTGGAGGAGCCTGGGAAGGCAAACAGAAAACAACATGCTTCAATCTGGGCTCAGTGGACTGCCGTTGTGTTAACGGGAGACCTTTTCCACCTGGACTTTTCACAGTCAAATGTAGTAATGGCTTTTGCACGTGTCATGCGTTGTCATCGACTCTCAGACCAGCATCTGCTGTAGCAAAGTACCAGTTTTAATTGCCCTGTCTAATTAATGGCAGCCTTTTCTGTTAACTGACTCCAGTATTTGAGTTCTTGACACAGACGCAGTTCTGTGAATGGCTCTGTGATAGGTTTGTAATAAAGAGAGCCCTCCATTTACAGAGTGTTATTCAAAGACCAGCTGCAGAATGGTCATCAACTCTCTACTGTGTGGGTGAGGTGGTAGTGCAAAGTGAAGCCACGTGGCAGACTATTTTTCTCTTTATTTCTAGACAGTGGTCGTTCTAATGTGGCTCGCTGACCAGGCCAGCAAAACCTGGGGGACAGCCACAGAATCAAAAATTGAGACTAAAAAGCTTCTGTAAGTTTTGGATCTGTGGAATTGCATGGACTTTATGCGTGATGCGGTGGTGATGAGGGTGATAGTTATAAAAAGTTTTCAACTTCAAATTCTCAAGTTTACCTTCTGGTGAAAAATTTCCGGAAATTATCCTTCTCTTTGCAATCATATTGACTTTGTCTGAAAACTTAAGACAGATAGAAATTTAAAAATAAAAAACAGGAAAACAAAATTTTGTAAACATATCTGTAATATCACCCTGAATTTCCAATTGACCTCTACGTTAGAAGCGTTACTCGTATGAATAGCAAGGGTTTCTAACTTATGTTTTTAGTTTGTTTTCTTTGTGTTGTTAGTGTTAACTGAACCTTGCCATTTCATTTTTAGACCATATATTTGCCATCAATTTTTCTCTGTCTGCTTAAGGAATACTAACATTTTGCATGTGCGAAGCTAGTTTGCATCTGGAAGAAAAAAAGTCCCTTTATCATCTGGTTATATGTTAATCTCTGCCTACAGCAGCTGGGCATCAGAACTGTGAAGAAATTCTTTGTACATGGAAAGGTCATCTCTGTATTGGTACATGTTTCTTGGCAACTGATTTTTTTTCTTCCTATTTAACTTAATTAGCGAATGACCCCTAATATATCAGATACATGCATGTGAATATCTTTAGGTTATCACAAGAATCTCTGAGAAAAGGTTGAAGCTGCAGTAGACTGTCTTTTGGCTTCAGACAGCTGAGTAAGAAGGTGATCCAGGGGGAGCCAAAGATAAGCAGGTTTATGATCTATGTCCTTATGTTATAGTGCTGCATGGCATCTTATCTCCAGCTAATGGTTCCCCCAGGATACTTGCTGCTTTGTTACGCATCTCCAGCCTTGCATCTCTCCCATCTCTCTGGTGATGAAGAACGCAGTAATGAAGGAGAGGACATGAGGGCTGGAAGGAGGTGGGTGTGGTGGTGTGTTAGCCAGGCTCCTGATGTGTAGCTCGCTGTGTAAAGGAGGAAGTGCAGTTTGGATTTCTGTGATATGTTTAACTTTACAGCACAGCTCAGCTGTGTGTGCACAAAAAAATAATATGCTCAATAAATAGATTCAAAGTACCACAGGTGAGGGTGAAATTGTTTTAGGTGATGATCACTCAGTCTTGACCTCTTGTTGATCCTTATTATAATGCTGGCGTTAAAGCACACACATTTTGGGCTACTCAGACAGAGATAATATTTATTTAGGAAAATGGAACATATTCACACCTTAATGGCTTCGCAGTCTGTCTCCGCTCTATCCCTCTCCCAGCTTCTTTTGTCCTCTTCTGCGTTTGCATGAATAGGAATTAAGCTAATGAAAAGATCTCTGAAATGGCTGCTGTCTCGGGGCCTGCAGTTCATTGAAGTGGAGCTCTCTGGTGGGTTGATAGTTCAGAACCCGCTTCATAAAATTAAATAAAAAGATTAACATTATCCCAAACTGATCCTTTGTGGCTGATAGCAGACATCTTTCTTTCTGTCTCTCGTTGTCTCCCCTCCTTTTTCAGCGTCAGAGGAAAATCTATTCCCATCCTTGCAGCTGTGTTACAACCATCTTTCTGTCCTCCACTGCCAATGGAAATTTACTCTCCCTACTTCTGAGATGACTCCATGGATGGAGCATTGAGCAACCAGCACTCACTCCATCTCATTTGGGTGTCAGGACTCAGTTCCCAAAGGGGACACAATGAGGAGCAAAACAGATAGCATTTAAGTCGTTTAATAAATCAGAATACACCTTTCTGACAGTGTAATTGCTTTCCATTGCCTGGCCCGAATTCAACCGCACGCCGGCAAGAGGGGAGAAAACAAGAGCGTGAGTGCTGAGTAACGTAGAGCGGGCTATACAGTAAATCATTTGTTGGAGGGAAAAGAATGAAAATTAATGAAAAAAGAGTTGCCTGCCCTCCAAAAGCAACCAAGCTTGAAATTCACTTTGAGGGAAACTTAATTTGTTGTAAATGGGCAAAAAACATATTACTGCGAAACGCGTGGCAGGGGGTGCACGGTGTGTCCGTCTGCTGCGTTTGTCTGTCGGCATGTGTTTGTGGCAGATGAGGAACGCTATGCTCTGAATAGCTCAGCTGAGCAGGGGGAGACACAGGAGCCTGTTAATAACTCCAGTAACAGCATTCTCTTTCTACATGACTGCTCTCCAGAACTCACTTCGAGCACGTCTGAATACAACTCAGGGATGTGGAGGAGAACTTGTCAAAAGTTACTTGAGAGGAATAAACTTAGGCCTGTTCACTTCTGACTGGTGCATCAGTTTTGGTTTTTATCTGTGTGGATGTATATGTGCAAATACACAGTTTTGTTTATGCCTCACATTTCTTCTTTGCTTTTTTGCTGAGACTGTTCTGACACAATGCTGACTTTATTGGTTGGACATCCAGCCAGTACATGGAAGCTGGCAGGAGAAATGTTTTTATAGGAATACTTGTCAGAAAGATGTCACAAAATAAAAAAATGTCAACAACAACAAATCAGATCATCAAAGTAATTTTAATATCAGACAATGATTATATGAATTTATCCACTCAGCTGTTTTCAGAATTTGATTTCACTTAATAAGAGGGAAAAAATCTGTCATAACCATTTTGATCCTATGGAAAAATATAACTTTCCCTGGTTATATTTTTTGAGCAACGTTAATGTGGCTAATTAACTATGATTAGCCACATCTTTTTTTATAAATTTCACTTGGTCTGAGTACTTCCTGCAAGCTGCAATAAAGAAATCACTTTAAATAGAGCCTGTCTAGCAACATCAGGTAGGCTAAAGCACATAAACAATAAAGCTAAGAATAGATGAGAAGCAAAGCAATGGACAACTAATGATCCTGAAGTGGTTAGAGTCAATTGTAAGTTTTTGGAAATTCAGTGGACCAAAGAAAGGGCCATAATTAATAAAGAGCAAAGACTGTGAAGGTTCCCACAGTAACAAGCCTTCCTTATTTCTTCAAGAGTATGAACAACACATCCAAATAATCACTAAAGGAAACTATCCAGTTTTCAGTTTCACCTCTAGCTCAAACCTTCTTGAGTTATACAGCAAATCATATTGACCTTGGAGAGCTCATAAAATATATTTGGAGTTGACCTAGTCAAAGTCTGGACTTGAATCCAATTGAAATTCTATTGTGAAAATCCAGACTCCTCAATGTGGCTTAATTAAAATTATTCTGCAAAGAACAATGGGCAGTTTTGTGGAGACTAAATCTGACACAAACATGTTATTCTCATTGTTTAGATAACTGCAGTTCTTTACTGTGAAATTAAATCCTATTACTTCTGCATAGTCAAACAACCTTCAGGACTCCTGTGAAATTTTGTGCTTGCATTTTGTACTGTCAACATGGTCTGAACACGTAGGGCATTTCTGCAGGGTTAGTTTTCTTCTGAATCCCAGATACAGGGGATTGATTCAGTCCAATAAATTTAGTGATAAGCTTGAGCTGAAAGCCAAGCATGACTGACAGGTCAGGGTTAAACTATAGGATTGCAGACTTGCTGCAGTTTTATCCTTGCCTGCAGCTATGGACCTCACTACTCTACAACTGCGTGCGCTACAGATTCTGTGTGCAGCAGATCAGGAGTCACATATGATCCAATTATTGACCCGAGCCGCTCGACTTCACTTTTCTCAACGTTCCCACTTCATCTCGGACGAAAGGCTGTGAATGCTTTACATTCTCACAAGCAAAGAGTTTACCTGTAGTTCGTATTGTCAACATTCTCAGTGATACTATTATCCATGGAATCCCAAAATAATCCTTGTTTTTATATGAAAAACAAATAAATTAAAGGTTTTCCTACCTTTAATATGACACAAAAACTAAAAAGTTATGTGGAGAATATAAAAATAAATGTTTAATTGAATTTCAGCATTTAGTCTTTGTTGGTAGGAGACTGTCAGCATCTAGCATCTTGACTTGGCATTATTTTATCACTCTAGAAAAGTTCTTCAAATGTACTATATTGCAAGGAGATCCCTTGTCCAGACCCCACAGATTCTGCCTGGATCAGGTTAGCCCAAGTCTAGTTATCGAGAGCTATCCTGTAATCTTTGGATGCATCCTTTCTCCTACAACATCTGAATCAAGTGGATGGATTCCCTCTTCAGTGTGTCAGGTCTGCTAACTAGCCATTCATTTGATTCAGAGAAGGGATGCATCCAATATTTGCAGGATATTAGCTCCCGAGGACTAGACCAGGGTTCCCATAAACTATTCCAAACATTAGTTGTCTTTTCTTAGTCATCCCTGCAGCTCCTTTTGTGTTCCTGGACACCTTCTTGACCAGTTTGTCAAATGGAAATAGCAGAAAATGTTCAAAAAAATTTAGGGTAATCATTATCGCAATTACATATTTTCCTGATATCATGCAGTCCAGTTGAACTCCATTTCTAGAAAGTCACATTAATGATGTTTACTAAAGGAGACTGAGTTCTCTTATTAGATCAAATCTTATTCCAAAATGTTCCCTCTTAGATTCTACAGAATAAATTTCACGCCGAAGATAGAAAAGGTTTTTAAATTGTCTGTCATAGTTGAGTGTTTGTACTTTTTCGGAAAATTATGTATGCATCTGAGCAGGTGGTCTATGCTGAATTGTACTATTCTTGCTAAATAAATTGATTTCATTAAAGCAGGAAATGACCAGTAGTGTCAATATTTGCAGATTTAAAACGATCTTGCCTGTGTAATTTGATCAAGCTTTTGCTGCTCTTTCCAGTCTGCTGCCCTGTCGCCCATCCTTTAGGAAACGCTTTGACTCCCCAGCCTCCCCCAGGCACGGCCCCTCTGACTTAGTCCAGCAGCTCAGCATGCCTGGGGGCCTCAGATAGCAACAAGCCCTAGCCAGATCACTGACCTTCCCACGCTTACAGGGACTTTTACCCACCATGCTTTTTCTCAAAACATGTCTTTTTTTTAAAAAAAGGCCTTCTTCTACAAAATATGTTTTTACTTTGTCTCTTTTTTTAAAACTGAAAACAAAAAATGAGGAAAGCGATTGAAGTGGTCCGATTTTTTTTTTCCATCAGCTTTACAATTTCTCTTAAAGTTTCATGTTCTTACTTTGCCACTGTAATAAGTGTGTCTATGTGCATCTTTCCCCTCACAGTTTAGTGTAAGTGTGAGGAAGATGGATGCCAGAGTCTCTCTCTTTCTCCTAGGGTACCATGTCTCCCTTCTCTCTCCTGTCTGGGCTCGTCTGCACCTGCATATTATGATATAGTGCCTGTGTTCAGCCAGTCGATTGCCTTTAACAGGGCTGGGGCTCACTGGCCAAATTGAAAGGAATGGGGGCCTCCTTTTTATCAGAGTCACAGCAGAGCAGAGTGCAGGGCCCACAGGGCGCTCAGGGACATGGAGGAGATGTGTGGGTTCTCTTTCTCTTACACTCTCCCTCACAATTGCTGCCTCTTGTAGTCCCTTTCTTTCATTCCCTTTTCTATTTCTTTGTTTCATTGTTTGATGCCATCTGATGGCTGTGGAAACATTTCACGGGAAATGAGTATTCTGTTTCCCATCAATCCTTTTCTCCATTTCTATGCTGGAGTTTCCTATTGATAGTGAGGGGAAAAGAAAATCAACACTAGTCTCAAAGAAAAATGTCTTAATTTTCCATTTCTTTGCCTCATACTTTTGAGACATGTCATATGTGTATTCCTTTCCTTTTCAAGTTTGTCTCCTCGATTCTTTTGTTGAAGACTGAGCTTGAAAGAAACCATCTTTTTAATGAACAATTCCTGTGTAGGTCTGCTTTAATGAGAAAGCAACACTCATATACTTTCAGCTTGTTATGTAGTGTGAAATGGCAGCTAGATATAAAAAAAATTTTCCTTGATGTGAAAGGAACACTGAGAAACTCATTCTGATTCCTGTACATTAACGCAAACACTGTTGATCATGAAGATGGGCTAATTATTTCAAAATGAATTAAACAAATCCCACTGAAACCACGAATATGTTGTTAAACTTCCCCAAAAGAACTCAAAATTTTTAAAGGGGTTCCCAATTGTGCTTTCCTTGCCTTGCTGTATTCCTCACAATTTAATTTTCTTACATATTTTTAAAGATACAACAACAAAAGGTTTTAGATTCTTTGCTTTGAGATTCTTATACCATCTATTCAACCATTTCACTTCGGCTCCAGCTTTATCAGTTTTATGGTAGAGGCATATGCTCTTCACTGGAGACCACCTTGCCTAACTGAACTGGTTTAAAAGACAAATAGCTCATCTGTCTGAAATCTAAAATGCGAGACAGTGCTAGAATGAACCAACGCACAAAGATGAAAGGAGTGTTGGTGTACTTGTGCCTGTAATTTATACTATGCTCCTTGAGTGTTAATGCTAGTTCCCTTTTGGTTCTTCTCCTTTGTTAAGTCTCACTCTAGTCAGTTAATGTCTGGTTCAGCTCTAGCCAGGCTGGTGTGTCTCCAATACTGTCTGTTTCTTACTACTGGGGATGTGAATATGGGCAGGAACGTGGGAACATGGGCAGGTTGGGAGTAGGCCTGTTGCAATAAACGATAAATCAATTAATCGTACGATAAATTAAAACTATCGACGTCATTTTAATTATCGGCATTATCGTCTCTTCCGGCCTTTTTCTCTTTCTGTTAATGACACTGAATGAAAAAAGGCTCAACTCCGGTGCTCTCCACTGACCCCCCCTTCCCCATTTCCTTAGTGTAAAGCCCAGCGCACACTACACGATCTTAGAGCTGTCAGCTGATTGTCGGCCCATTTTCAAAACCTGACAGACCACACATTAGCCGACAGAAATCCTAGGTATAACGGTTCCGGACCGGGTTCGGTCCGGCCATGTGGTGTCCAACAATGGGCACAAAATAATGGCTACAAGTTCAGTGAACTAATTTTAAAACCAGGCATTAATCAATGCTTTACTACAATCTACCTGCAATGCATGTGGCTAGTGTCAGCGTAAAGTCCTGACCGAATGAAAATCATTATAACCTATTTACGTCACTTTAACGAAGAACAGCTGAAAAGTTACCGGGCTTATCAACTGCGGTAGCAATTTCGCTCCAACTCCTCCTCTTGTCATTTCTATATTCTTTGCATGTTGAATAAACATTAATGTTGTTTCCACATATCATCTCCGATGTCCGCTGGACTTCGGGTTGCGCCGTGTCAGCTGTTTGGGATTCCCCGACGTAATTTCCCCTCAGAAAGCGCAGAGGAGAATCCGCGCTTTCTGATTGGCTACCTGTCACATTCAACAAACTGCGTTAAGCTCCCAGTGGGGAAAACCCCTGATTTAGATCAGAGCGGCAACGACGATCTACCGTAACACACCACACAATCTTAGAAAGACCAACAATCTAAGATTGTTGTATGGGGAAAAATAGGAGCAAAAAATCGTGTAGTGTGAACTATTGCATCAGGTAGTCGATGTGCCCATCTTCTCTATTTAAATCTAATTATTACTGAAGGGCAACATAATATACAGACTTCATAATCTGCACTCTTTTGGTTGAATGCAGTATTTATTTCCACTTTGGCTTTATGTTTAGTTTTTTTTCAAGTGCGTTTTTTGTTGATGGAGACTGAGAATCCATTTTATTTTTGTTTTTGGTTGTTTTGTTTATTTTGTTTATCAGTTTCAGCGTTAAGTGTTCTTTTGAAAATAAAGTGTATCTATCTTTGGCAAGAAATCGCATGCATTATTACGTCATTTCCATTAAATCAGTGTAAAAAGGTCTTCAAACAACATTATCGTTTATCGCAATAATTTTTGAGGCAATTAATCGTTCAGCAAAATTTGCTATCGTGACAGGCCTAGTTGGGAGCACAGAGGAGCTGAGACTGACATGCCAATGGTGTCATTTGCAGGGACGCTGAGCAATGCAAAAACTCAACGTTCTGTTTTTGATGGACTCAAATTATCACATATATTTCATTTTGTCATAGAAGTTCATTGCTGGAATTAGCAATAGTTACAGCATGTGCAGCTAATCAGCTAATCTAAATTTAAAAAACCTGATTAGATAAGTTTGCTTTACTTACAAATCTACCTACATTGTGAATGTATTGTAACACAACATAACATAGTGAAAACCTGGTGGATTGTAATTATCTTGTCACTAAAAGTGTGTTTCTAAAACCTTTGATTAGTTATGTCAGTTTTGTGTAGTGGGATCCTGTTGCTGCCTGCTGGCTCAGTTTGAGTTTCACCAAATCAAATCACTTTCCTCTAATGTGATCTAATAAAACTATTATCTAAGTTTGCACCTCTTTGCTTCAACAGTTAGAATAATTTTTTTGTCAAATGTCTAACTATCAATGTTTTTTTTCAGTATTTTGAAGTTTTCTTCAGCTCTCTCAATCATGTGAGGCAGAAAATGAATGCTGGTAGATTGGCTGTATTGAAGCAGACTTGGAAGCAGCTGATCTGACTTTTGTGTGCTAAATTTTAAAGAGAATGCCTTGAAGATCAATCCTGGTTGGTTAGATTGCTGTGGCTCCTAACTGCTCCACCAATCTGTCTTTTTCTCAAATGCACGTTTATGAAGATTTAATTTCTACACACTAAGCATTTTAATGAGACACCATAGGTGAATGGCACAAGGGATTACTCGTGACCATGAATACAATAAAAACAGGGGGCAGACTAATAACATGAAAAACTAAAGATGACATGATGAACCAAAAATGGCTAATAAAAAAAACCTAAATGCACAAATAAAAAAATTCAAGAATAAACTAAGGAATTGAACACATAGAAAAAACCAGTATGACAAAACCTTTTGGGCAATAATTAATTCAAGAAATGAACAGCATATGAAAAAACCTAAAGAGATGTAAAAACACAGTGGACCATGATAGAGAAAAATATTCTGGAAAGTGAACACAACAATAAACTATAAAAACAGACCTCAGAGAAAGAGCTAATATGACAGAAATCATGCAGATGTGGGTAGAGTAACCAAAAATTATACTCAAGCAGGAGTAGTGATACTTCATATTGACATTACTCATGTAAAAGTAAAAGGCACGAAGTGAAACTACTTCTAAAAATACTTTTTTTTACCAAGTAAGTGCAACAGAGAAAAAGTAATTAGTTACTATATGCGCTCAAAGATACTTTGAACTGGACTCAATTGCATTTGATTTACTGAATTTACTGATTTACTTATCTGTAAATCAACAGACAGATCTATATAAAAATATTATGTACGTTTTTGTCCCATATTTTTATGACATTAAGGGGACTGCAATATTTATTTTTTCCCACTTACACAACAATGCAAAGAAACTAAGCTTTTTCTCAAGTTTTAGTTTCTCTTTACTTCAGCAAAAAAAACAAAAAAACAAACAACAACAATAACATCAAAAACGAGGGTATCAGAGGACAAAAGGGAAGATCTCTTAACAGTCCAGTTTTTCCTGATTGCTGTGGGTTGGATAAACTCTCCCTGTAGCATGCCAGCTGTCAAACTGCCTCTATGAATTCAGAGAAGACACTCGAGAGGTACATAACGGCTTGTCAGGGTCTCTGCCAATGTCCATCTTCTTTCATTTATGGATCAATAGTTGTCTTTATTTTTGATTCTTTCTCCGACTTGTTCTTCTGTCTCTCTACATCCCTCTATTTGTCTTTGACAGAGCAGCCTTAAATGTCTGCTTTAACTAGCTGCTCACAGCCCTCCTCAAAACACATTTACATACACATCAATCATACTGTCAAAGGTAAAGGCATGACGCCGTGTAAAAACCTGAATTGGATTATGGCCTTGTCTCATCCCTGACACTGATTGCTTGGCTGGCTGGCTGACAGGCCTGTTGATTTGCAAGCTAAACAGCCTGAAATGTTATGGGCTGCATTTTTTTTTTCTTTTTGTGGTGATTGTTTGCTGCATGCATATTTAAATTAGAAAAACAAGCTCTCCAAGAAGTTCCAAGAAGTAACTTATTCTCTTAACTATTAAACTAACTAGATGCATTAAAATATTGAGAAAATATGAAATACAATGTACCAAATTGGAAGTTACAACATTAAATGAGTAAAATAATCAAATTGCCTACACAGAAAAAATGTACCTTCGAAAACCATAACTGAACCCCTTCACAACATTCACATGAAAATATTTCATCCTCTGCATTAAAATTCTCCCAGTAATTATTATTTACATACGGTTTGTAAATAAATATTTTGAATATTCATTCAACTGTTTTAGCTTGCTTTTTAAGCTGACAAAACTTTATGGTTCTTATTGTTCTGCTTCTGTCTTACTGATGGTAATGGATGTGCCGTCAGCCACAGGCAGAAATGATAAATGGATAGGTTATAATTAACCTCTTTTAGAAATCAACCCTGTCTTGTCCTTGGTTGGTGTTGGTTGTCCTTGGATGTCTGGTTTAAAGTTAGACTTTGTCAAACAAACTGGGAGGACAATGTATATTCATATGACTTAACTATAAATTATTTCAGGCAATAAGTGGTTAAGGCTGTCCTCTACAAAACTCTGATTGGGACAAAATCAGTTACTGTAAAAAGCTAAAATTATGACAAGTTATTTTAGCTAGGCTAAGAAATATATTCTATGAATAATTTCAGAAATTTCTTCTAAATTTAGAAGAGTTTTTTAGTCTTCTAATATTATGACTTTATTCTCGTAATTTATTTTTTCTTAATACTTTGCTTTAATACGCCATCATAGAAAATGAAGTACCCAAAACATCATTGGTGAGTTAAAATGTACATAGTCATATCTTCTAGACAGTGCATTACTGATGAAAGGCTGTGTTTTTTCACTGCACTTAAAGCTACTGGATTCAGTGTCTGGGATGGTTTCATACCCAAACGCAAGGCTGTGATGAAGACATCAACCAAGCTGTACCGCTATGACAAATAGGAAAATTTAGCTTGCTTTTAGGCTGGATATTTTAGAAATTTACATGAAAATGTCACAATTTGCATAGGAACCTGAAGATAACACACTTAACGACCAATTTACAGAGTTTGTCTTAGAAAAAGTTGATTTGGGGTTTAGCTGCTCTTTAAGTGACTTAGATCAATGTCAGGGAAACTTATTCTGAACCTGATGATACTGATACTGATTCCTGGAATCTGCATACTTTTTACTTTAGTCACAAGAAACCATAGTTGCTGTCCAGGCAGCACAGAAAATAAGAAAGATTATATATGCAGGAGTCGTGGAAGTAGAAAGTGAGTAATATAATGTTGTGACATAACTGCTTGCCTTAATGTGACTGAGGATGACCCACTAAAATGTTTCTTGGTGATGTAAAGCAGTGCATGCTGATGAAATGTGATAGAAACTCACCTGGCTAGAATCCCAGTTTTCTATCAGTCACACAGTGTCAAACCAGCCCACCACACATGAATCCCTAAACATCCATACAGCTCTAATGGCAGCATTTTCACTGCTTTTATCAGAGATAAGTCACAATTAGTCCCACTATAAACACTGAGAAACATGTGATGTGTTTTCAACTCATCTTAGGCACTTGAAAATATGTCTGCATGTTTCAACAGGCCCCTCGTTATTGGTCAATGTTAAAAAAGCCAATTAACCAGCAGCATGTGGCCTAATGAAACATTTTTCATTAAAATATTTAAAGGTCCTCTGAAGTTGAGTTCAAACACTCGAGCCTGAGGTTAAGGGCCAGAAATGTGAGAAGGAGGAGGAACGGACTGGCATAAGAAGCCCTCTGTGGCTGAGGCTGAGAGGCAGCAGCGTGTATCACCAGACTCATCATCACGGCTCATTTAAGTGTTTGATCCCAGCAAAGGCACTCAATCCTAGACGAAAAGTTCATACCGCCCAAGGGTGGCATCTACGTAGCTTATGCTGGCAAACACAGTATGGTGAGAAAAGGAAGCTTAACCCCCAAGAAATTACCATCTGCCAGCCTTATTCCCTCTTTCAGACACTGGTAATTACTCTGTAGTGTAAATGCTATTTTTGCCGTATATTTGTATTGAGTGGGAAAACATCATGAGAGCTCATGCTTCCTAATTAGTGTATATTTATGGCAATTAAATGTTCTGCTTTTGCGGCTTGGATGAGATTAACTAAAGGAATTCTTAATGTCTGACCCTGAGATATGTACTTTTTAACTAATGCTGCTTTGAATACCAACAACAACATCTGTCCTAACCATTAGTAGCTTTTTTCAGTGTAATATCCATACTGCTTTTACGCTACAGCACAGTTGCATAAAGAGAAGATGGTTCAGTCTACAGGTGGAACGAGTAAGTATGGAGTCATAAAAAGTTGACTGATTTCACATTATTTTCACCATTAAGCGGGACGATCTTTGCAATGCTTTTACTCACTTCTCTGCGTTATGCCAGTGTCTTATGGCAGAGAGCTTGACCACGTATATTTCACTATCCAATTATCAGGTGAAATTGGCTGTTTAATTTTACAGCCTCAATGAGGGCGCTTTCTCTCTCTCTCTCTCTCAAAATGACGGCAGTTCAGTTAGTCCCTGAACATCACCCTGGGCAGCCTGCTCATCTGAGACGGCGTTAATGTGTGTACGTCTGAGTCTGCACAGGTGTGTGTGTATTTTTGTAAAGTGTACTGAAACCACCAAAGAATTATAAATCAAACAAGGTGATGATAACTTTGGTGTTGACATTATGATCCATCGTCTTTCCTCCGCTCTGACTGTTTCGTTTTGGCCACTAGCAGGCTGCAACTGAGAGGCTTTCTACCAAAATATAATTGTTTAGAAGTAATGAGGTGGAAAAGACAGAGAAGAGGAGAAACACAAGGGAGGGAGCTTGGTGACCAATATATTGTAAGGGAAAAGGATGAGGCCATTGAGGTAAGCATACAGTATATGTAATATTCTGAATTCAATTTAATTCGGTTAATGCACTTAATAATGCTTAATATTTTAGTCTAACCTTTAAACAAGTAATTAAATACAGAGCCTCAAGGATCTGCAGGTTTGTTTGTGATGGAGGAGTCCTGGTGCATTTTTTTCATTTTATTGGTTGCATGATATGTCGACCAAACAAAGTCCCGCCTCTGCCTGCATGAATTCTCTGCAGAGCTGAGGAGGAGCAGTCGAGGATTTGACTCTCCCTGTGGTGAGTTGACTCTTAGTGTGACACATCCTACTGTGGAAGGAGAGCACACAAAGCAGACACAGAAAAAACACCACAGAAGCACCAGACTAGTAGGAGTGTATTTTATTTTTAGAAAAGGGGGGGAGGGGGGACTGAGTAATTGACAGAAATAGCTTCCATAAGTAACATTAAAATAAGAAGTAAAAAAATATAGAATTATTTTGTTTTGCACATTAGTGACTAATGATTATATTGTTGAAATGCAATTAGCCATCATTGCATTCTCTGTAGCAATGTCTTGGGCCCACCTTTTCCAGACACAACTTTTAGTTCAAATTGTTTGATTTCTATGGAAACTGCCTATCTTTTTAGAAACACAATATTGATTTAGGCTTAGTAATTCAAATTTGGTGAATCGTTTTTTTTAGGTGTAGAAAGTTTATAGTTTAAACAACAAGATGTTTTCTTTCAAAATGGGAACTTTGGATTGTAAATTATGAGTCTTGTGAGAATCGTGTTCATGAAACAAGCATTTTAAGTAAAATTATTTAAAACAAGCATTTGACTCTGCCAGATCTAATGAACAAATATGTAAGGAATTAATCACAATGCAGATACTGAATGCACACAACACTGAGGCAATTCCTTACATTTTAGTAGGAGGAAATGATGCCAGTAAGCCATGTAAACAACTTTGATGCTATATGAATAAGCACAGAAAACAGGCCATGTACTGTATTTACTTTAATATGGCTATTGCTGATTACATAGATGCCTCAGATGGTCGATGACAGTGAGGTGTACTTGTTGGACAGATAACACTGATTCTGGAAAAGTCCAAGGGGATGAGAAGAGCTGGTGCAGGAGGGTGTCTGCAACACTTCTACCTTTCTACTCTTTAGATCAAAATTACCACCTTAGATGGGAATGAGAATTTTAATTAGAACTTGAGGCTATCTCATCTCAGAGAGTGTGTGGAGCTAAAAGACTTAATTCCCACCACACGCTCCTGTATACCCCTCCCCTACCTTTACCGGCCACTTGGTCCATTATTTAATAGGCTCTTTGTTATCCATCTACTTGGGCTTGCCAGGTACTTAGAGCCCCTCCACTGGAATATTAGGTATTCTGATGAGGCAGGCAGCTGTGTGCTTTACACAGATGGTGCTGTCTGTAATCAGCACTCTTGAAAGAATGGCTCTGCTATCTTCCCCCAAACTTATTCTTTATATGATTATAAAACCGAGCTGCAAATTGTTACGAACAAGATAGATGAATTAACTAGGAGCATAAAATACAATGGCACCCAGCAATTCAGGACCTTTTTGGTTGGATTTGTATTACTGGATGCTCTCGTTGATGATGACTTGTAATTGGACTGTTAATAGGCAAGGAAAGGCAATTGTATTGGTATAGCACATTTTCAGCAACCATGCAATTCAAAGTGCTTTATTGGCAATTAATAGCATTCAAATTCATGCTCTCCAAATATAGTGTAATTTGTTGGAATAGTTAGAAAGACCTTGTAAAAAACTGTACAAGACATTTATTGTGCTTGTGAGGCAGATCAGAATCAGATTTATAACTTTGTCCCTTCAAATGCATGAAATCTAAAAATGCTTTAATGTGTTTAAGAGGTCATGTTCTGCTTTATGTAGACGACTTAAAAACAATATTTTCTTTTTATATTTGTTTTATAGCTTTTACAGCTATAGTTGCAAATTGTCTTAACATCTATTGTGTCTCATACACTGATTGGTGTAATGTAGCTTATTGAAAGGCTATATCCTATGAATGGTTGCTTGTACTAATTAAGTGCTTGGTGTATGTCTAGGAAAGAAAGTAAGAGATTGAAACAGATTTAAGATGGTTAAAAATTTGGCAAAAATTATAGCTGCTACACAGTTTGCCAAAAAAAACAAAACTATTGATTTTAATGCTACCCTCCAAATTAGTCTATTTTATATTTTTACACGGTTTTAATAATATTGCTCTTGTGCCACAATAGAGGTCTAGCTTTGGCTAAGAATAAATATAAATAATTTATTATTGCATTTACCAAGAAAACTTGTAATTAAGTTCAATATTACCAATTTGGAGCATCGCCTATATCAGAAAAATAATAATGAAAGTCTCAGTTATTCTCTATAAATCCCTCTCTGATAAGACTTAGGTTTTAAAACAATAGATGATGCCATAAATCCAGCACTGACAATATTTGAACAGGAAGATACTACATGTATATAGAATAAATAGAGACAACTTCTCTCAAAAGGCAAGTTTATTGACAGAAGAATTAAAGTGTGAATTTAAATACTTTATTCAACAAGCTTACTTACTTACCATCCATTTTCTTACTTACCATCCATTTTCTGTACACCCTTGTCTCTAGTGGGGTCGGGAGGGGTGCTGGTGCCTATCTCCAGCGAACGTTCCGGGCGAGAGGCGGGGTCACACTGGACAGGTCGCCACTCACACCTAAGGAGAATTTAGAGAATTTACAGTCATGTTTTTGGACTGTGGGAGGAAGCCGGAGTACCCGGAGAGAACCCAGGCATGCAGAAAGACCCCGGGCTGGAAATTGAACCCAGGACCTTCTTGCTGCAAGGCAACAGTGCTACCAACTGCGCCACTGTGCAGCCGCTTACTTAACTAGTAACAAAACTAAACTAAACTTTTTTTTACTAACTAAACTACTTGGAAAAGATAAAAAGATGAAGCTAATAAACTACTAAGGTAAACCCTGACCCCGGCTCATTGTCCCATATACATTGAGGTAAGTTCCTCTAATGTAAACATGAAAAGTCCTGAATACTACATACAGTTAAATATTTGTATTATGACAGTGAGTTAGGGAATAATTGATATCAGGTTTGGGTGGGGACCTTATCAATGAAGCAGCTCAGACTGTAATTAGCTCTATAATCATCTCTCTAATTCAACCACTGATGAGAATCTCATCCAGTTTCATATTTTAATCACACTCCACTATTTTTTTATTTACTTTTTCCTTCCTCTCACATTTTTGTTATTCGGATACCATTCTCTCTCGATCTGTTATGCATTTATCATTTATCTCTGACTTGGTCTGCTTTTCAATAGAGGAGCTTACAATCTTTTCCCATATGAATGAGGCCAAATCAATGGACCCTTATTTCAAGTGCAAAATGCCCAGAAGGAAACTCTGTGATTGTGCAAAATGAAATCCCATTTCTTGGAAATGGGATTTCATTTACTTTTTCTCCTACTGCCGAGAAGTTGCATATAATATAAAAATGTGTATACATAAATGTACCCACTCAGCCGTAGACTCATAATACCTTTTATTAGAGTACAGTTCAAACATTTAACGACCTCATTGACTGTTTTTGCATCATTTCTGTAAACAAAGTCTGTCTTAATAAAAGACAGACAGTGCGTGAGGTCTAAAAAAAGAAAGATAGCTTTATCTTAGCGCAGTTTTTCTGAGTTTACTCCACAGAGCTGCTGCAGGCCTACACATCCCCAACAGTCCTCAGTCATTCTTTGCACACCGCCATGTTCACTATAACTTCATGTGCTCCCTTTTTTTAAAGGAAATACTTAAACTGAAGACCAGGTTGAATGCAGAATGCTGCTTGGTATTTATAATGATGCCACAGCCCAATAAGCCATTCACTAAGTTAAAAGAAAAAATATATATAGTTACTTTGCAGTACAAGCTTCTCAGCAAATTGCATACATGCTGATGAAAAAATATTGGAGCACATGTTTGAAATAAATAAACAAGGTCTACCCTGAGGGAAGAGTGTGTCTGCCATGAATGCTCACAGCATGACTTATCCTCCAGATGAGGGAATCTACTGAGTATAAATAATGCAAAATGGGTGGAGTAGGTGACTGACTCAAGATGTATAATCAAAGTATGATTTTCAGCTTTCCTTTTCGAACGCTGACCAACATGAAATAAATATTCTTTGATAAAAGATTCCTGGCTGGAAACTGTGACTGTTGGTCAGTGAGAGTTTAAAGACGCGTTCAACTTCCAGGTTTATTGTCCCGTTGCTGCACTTTGTGCTTTCCTCTAAATTTATAAAAGTCAGCGTTTGAGTGTTGGTATGTTTGTTCCTTATCTAGCAGGTACATTTAAAAACTTTATAACGGCTTGGTGTCTTTAACATGGCTGAGTCTGCATCCGGAACAAATGCAACTGGTCCAAATCCAAAGATCTTTTTTTATGATTGTGCCAGACTTGTGAAACATTTGAGGAAACAAGCACATTTATAATTTTTTTTATCTCTACTTACGTTCACATCTTCATCTGAGGGGCCCGATATAGAGCAGAGAGCTCTATATCTTTCTTCCATGCACAGACATTACTCTGCAAAGCAAACACAGGTTTAAACACACGTAGCCTTTCTAGCACTGCTCTGTAATGTGATTTTTCCTGTCTGTTAATACCCCAAAATGCCCTGTTCTTCTGCCCCTACCCTCTCGTTAGCCCCCACCCAACCCATTTCACCCCACCTCCAATTTTCACACTAACCCAATTAGCACCTCGTCAATAATGCTCAGCATTTCATTTTGCCGCTTTAATTAACAAATTCAATTTGCTTGAAACTGCTGTGAAAACAAATTAAAAGCGCAGCAAATTAAAAGCCCTCAGTACCAGCGGATACAGCTAAGGTGATTACAGATGCGTGAGGCGACAGTTTTCTTGTTTGTTTTTTCTCAGGAGGGGTGAAGAGACTCTTAAGAGAAGGGGAGACCTTGAGTGAACTACCAGTATAGGATCTGAAAGTCCAGGAGAGAGCAAAGAAGCTGTTAGCCTTTATGATGGGGATGGGAAGAGGCTAAGGTAAAATTCATGCCCGTGCATCATTAGCTACATAGAGGTTCCACTACCAATTAACAAAAACTATTCCATCGGAGCCGATGGAACCACCAACAATAACTGCTAATTCCAGTCATTCTTTTAAATGTTTTACCTCCAGTCTTCACCATCAGACAATCTTTTGTTGTTGTTGTAATTATTTAAAGTTTGAAAACTATAACTTGTATATTTAAAAATTTTAAAGAACCTAAATGTAGTTATTTCACTGAGGATAAGCCTAGTTGTTAGGAGGTACAGTGTCCTAACATTTTCCAAATTGGAATACATATTTTGACATTTTGTTTAATGAGTAAAACAAGGTTAATTTGGTTTACCTTTAAATAAATCATCTTCCTTTCCAGAGATAAATTTTTAAAAAGATTAGATATTGATTTGAAACAGCAGCAGCACTCGGTTAACTTGAATGCCCTCCTGGTCACCTTGTTCCTTCAGAAATCCCACAAACATGACCAGAGGTTTTTAAAATCTCATCTTCACGTGTTTTGAGAAAGGAAATTATTATGAACGCTGATGAGTTTGTGTTCTTCAAACAAACAGTGTTTGCTCACCTTCCTGCTTCATCTACATTTCTCTCAGCTCCACTCTCACTCAAAACTGTGATTAAAAGTTTCCAGACACCAAACAGTGCCTCCATCTGGTCCACACATCAACATCTGTAGAGGGTGTTGACTGTTTTGACACAGAGAAGACACACACACACACACACGCCTGCACACATCTTGCCATTTAATTGTGTATTTTTTTGAGTTACCCACCGTTCCTCCCTCCCCACACTTCCATCCTTTCTGTTCTCTCCATGCAGCTAATTATTGTCCTGCTTAATTACCAGTAAACTCAGCGGCCCAGCCTGCTTCAGCTTTAAAGAACTGCTCAGCCCTTCATTCCAGTACCTGATTGAACTCCGCTAAATGGGAAAAGTTGTGCTGGAGTAAAAGGCTTTAGTCACACAACATTTTGTTTCATTTATTTTCTAATGTGTCTCTCACTGTCTGCTCATTTGAAGATAACAGGCATTTAAATCAGTTTAGGCCATTATCAGAAAATAAAATAAAAATAACTGGTTTTGAATCGAAAACTAGAGGCAGAGAGACACAAGCGAGCAGAACAGTTTTAGAGCTTGAACGCCTGCACATTTACTACTGCTGTTGGATCCATCAAGGCGATAAACCAATAGAAAAATACATGTCTCCTGACCTTCAGCTCCAATTAGGCCCTGGAGGAGATACGAGTGAACTTTTCAACCTTGAGTCCTGTCTATTGATACGCCAATACAGTTGCTGTAGAGATGAAGGAAGTGGCAAGTCAACATACAAGTTCATTGTTGTTAGAAGCAGGAGCAGGAGTTTCTGTCACACAAACATAAAAAGTTTGTTGACATATCTGAAGGCTTGAGCTCCAAGTCCCAATGGAGGAAACTCAGTTCCATTTTCTCTGTCTCACATTTGATTGAACCCACCTGATAGAAAATAATGGAAATATAAAACCCCCAAAGCTAGGTGGATTTTCCACTATGCTGCTTGTATTGTGATGTATCTTGAAGATAACAACTTTTCAACCCACACCTGAATAGACAACACACCATAATAAAAATGGAAAGGTCACTCTCTTAAACGTCCTGATGGAAGACTGTGCTCAGAGCTTGAAAATAAGGTAAAAAAGCATCCATTTGGTGCTCTAATGCAATGAAAATTCACCATATTGTATGGGATTTTCTTCACATTAGTGCAATCAGTCATGTCTGTTGAATTTGTAGCTGATTGAAAGCTTATTATGTCGACCATGATGTAAAGCAGTTCTTCTCTCTTTTTTATTTTTTCCACAGGTCAGGATCTTGTGACGTCTTGTTAAAATGCACATAATGTTGTTTGGTGAAGACACAAACACACCTGTAACCCATCACCACAATTTATTTAAGTAGTATAATCCCAACTTGAGACATTTAATAAAACATAGACAATCAGGCAAACTCAAAGTATACATTATAAAAACCTGGGTTGCATTTTCTTTCATATGAAGAGAGTAATAAATGTGGCTTCTATTGTTTTAGAAATAAAAATTCTTAGCTGAATAAATGTACACGTATTTGAAGTTTGGTTGTTCAAAATTTGTAGTTGTAGGATTATGCTACTTAAAATATTTCAAAATTTTCAGAACATCTTTACCAGAGGTACATATAAGTATGAACAGAGCTGAATACAAGATGGCTTAAAAGTTATTTTATGCAGTTATTTGAGAGTTTCTTCACAAATAAGAACCTAGGTATTTAACCTAGGTTCTCTAGGTATTTCACAAAATCCTCTAACCCTCTTAACCCGACCTCACTCAGGGATAAGTTACAGTATTTAGGTGTATTAAAACATTTCTTCTTCTCTTATTCTCAGATACTTAGTATGTTTAGCTATATGGTAATAGATAATCTTTAAACCAGTTTACAGTTTAATCCACATCGTATGCTAAACATCCTGCAGTAACTGAACAGCTTTTACACTGGTCATACTTTAATTCCTCCAGCACAAAATAGTAACGTTTTTCATACCAAGTCCTATTGTTAAAATTTTCCCCTCTGCTTAGAGTCAGTAATAGTAATGACAGTCCTTAATCCTAAGTCATAGTGCTGCGGTATTGTGTGTCTGCAACTTGACGAGCATTGATTCGCTGTTTCCTGGTAAACATCAGGTCACTCCTCCATCACTCCATCAGGCAGGGGTCAGTCACAGTCCAGTGGGGATATGATGATAGATAGAGCCCATCTGTATGTGTCGGACTCCGCTTCAGTCCGCTTGTGTGTGGAAGTATCAAGTATGCTATCAGTGTTCTCAAGTCATTGATTGGTCCCCAGTGTCAAGATGCTTCCATTGATTCTTTGCCTGGTCAAGCTGAAAAGTCGTAGCTCAGCAGAGGCTCTTAAGTTACTTATCTGCACACTCCATGGACTCCTAAATGCATGTATGCAGTGGCAGGTATGCACTCAGGCATGCACAGACTTAAATATGAATTGGTACGGCAAGTTGAAGAAGATGCAACCAACTGATAATTAGGTCAGTATTGACCATTTTTTAAAAATATTGGCGTATATTTGACCAAACTCCAAGTAGGTGCATCTTTGAGTAGCATGAGGTTGCATCAAACATCTAAATACAGACCCCAGAGTACCCGTAGCAAGCCATTAGGGTATTTTTGTGTGGTTGAAATGTCTTTGTGCTCCTGGATTAATGGTAAGTATTCAGTCAGATGTAGCTTAGTGAGTTCTGACGAGCAATAAGTCTCAGAGCAGAAAAGATGTCTTATGCACAATGAAACTGACATAATTCATTTGTTAGTTTTTCTTTCTTCAAAAAACATATGTAGTTCAAATGAATAAAATAGAAACAACTACATTGTAATAGTGATAACAGACTTTTATTTATTTATTGTAAAATAAAAATACCAAACATTTTGGTCATCCATTCCTCCAATGGATGACCAAGGTCAGAACTGCACAACAAGGCAACATAGAGACACACGTGTACATGTTCTCATACATAAAGGCACTTTTAAGAGACTAATTAACCTCAAATCCATGTTTCAGAATGTATAAGAGAATCCAGAGAGGATCATCCTGGTTTTAAATAATGTGTGACCAGCTAATAAAGGCACAGAACAAATGCCTTATTTTATGGGATGCAAGAATACAGCAATACAACATCACTATCTTAGTTTATAGTTCCTTTTTTGTTGTAGAAAGCAACACTGCCCTGACATATCAAGTTGTTTTCTTTAGACTGACTGACCATTAATAGCTTTGTAAATAAATAAGGAGATCATGGTGGTTGTGCTTTGTGGAGTCTAGAGTTAGGGGGTTCTTAATCAGAAGGACTTCTGACCTGGGAGAAGGTTAGAAGTCCTAAAACTCAGTCACTTTTTATTTTTAAATAAATATTTAATGATCAAGTGGTTTTTTTTTTGGGGGGGGGGGTTACATTGTGTGAGCAAAGATGATTGAATGTGCTGTCAAAAACCTACCAGTTGTTTTGGAAATTGACACAATGCAGCAGTTGATGATATTCAAGGTCATGGAGTGAAAGTAGTAGAAGAAAAATTGTGTTCATTGTGCAGGTGGTCGTCCTCTCCGTTCCCCTGGGAAGAAGCTGATCTCTGCTCTCTGAAGGAATAATTTTTTAATATAATTTGTTGTATTTTTAACTAAGAGCTCCCGGTCACGCAACATCGCTTTACATCCCATCCCCGCTGCTCCCATCTTCTCCCAGCTTGTCTTTGTGCCACAGCTAACATTACTTGACACTCCTGTGTAAGTAGAGAGATGATCTCTTCTTCTACTGGCAAGCAGCCATTTTCACTACAGTTTACAGTTATTGTAACCCCTGTGTCTTTACTGCCTGTATTTCTCTGACTTCATTATGTATAGAATTTCAGTAGGGCAGACAGCTACACCCAGAAATAACCTGAACAGCTCATCCCATTAGCTCATTCTTACCTCACCTCCGCTCTGTGTTACCAAGGGACAATGACTGTAATGACTTTAAACACAGTCAGTATTTTTCTTTTTTTCCATTTTAAAACTAAAGTGCATCATATCATTTCAGGTGTGTGTATGTGGTTGGGGTTTAGCTTAAGAAATGCCAAAGTGAAAACAGTGACTCACTCCAAATAAAGTATGCAGAGCTGATACATGATGAAAATGCCAGAGGAAGCTGGTTTAGTCATACTGTTGACAAAGATGCTCTCACTGTGAATGGCATCAACCAGTGACCCCTCCTGTAACCCTGTCTACATGATAGGCAGATCCTTGCATGTGATTTTGGCGCTGCAGTGTGTCTCTGTGGACAGCTAGGACCTTTTGATGGAGCTTTACTCCATTCTATTGTACCTCTGTCTTTATGTTTAGGTTTCCTGTCATGCTTGAAGGTGAACCTCTGCCCCAGTCTCAGGTCTTTTGCAGCCTCTGACAGTTTGAAGCTAAATACTGTAGCCCAGTAGTTATGTAGCTTCATTCATTTCTGCAAAAACATCCCCACTTTGTCCCTCATAAGGATATTTTTTTATGTTAAAGTGCAGATTTAGTTCTCTGTCCCACAAAACGTTTTGCCTGTCGGCTAAAAAGCTTACTTATGGCCTCATCCGAGCTGAGGGGTATTCCAGAAAGTTGATTCACCAAACTTTGTCTTTAAAATTTGCATTATTTTATCCTTAACCAAGATACTCTGGGTTTTAAGTTACAAAACAGCTGACTTGATCGAAGCTCAGTTATCCTTGAGTATCTTAAACCTGAGTTACGCTAATATAGGGGTGCACGAAAAAGCAGTCACTGGAACTCATACGTTGATTCACCAAAGTGGCCACTACATAAAAAATGTAGTTTAAGGAGGAATTGCACTTGTCCAACTGTCTACACAGAATTACAAACACTAACAGAGGCATTTATGCATGCAGGGAGTAAAACAACTAATCAATGTGAAATATTTGTCCTTTTTCTTGGTGTGGTTTTTGTTGTAGATGCTTTAATCAACAAAAATAATTATTTCAAGTTATATTCACCTAACATTTTGTATAGTTAATTTAGTCCTCAGTTTATTAAGGGATAAAACTCATTCCATAGTTACACCTTTTACTACCAAAAATAATGGACAAATACAACAACTATCACATTACTTCAGTCTCTAAAACAACAAAGTTTTCAACCACTTACTAATGTTTTGTTCACATTCATTAACAGGGCTACTATTTGGTAACCAACATGAAGAATTTTTGATATTCTTTATGAGTGCTCCTTTTATCATATTCAAACATTACTATAATGAATTTGGACCTAGAGTGTAGTATCTCAGTGTTTAATTTTAGTTAGTGTTCTGCCCAAATGAAATGAAAATGACTGGTTTTAAAATAAAGTGTCTTCTTCATGTCCTCAAATGTGTTTCACTAATCAATGTCGCTCATCTTTGTATTTTTTTTATACTTTTGTGCAAACATCAAGCTCTTGACATCAAGGGTTTCAAATATAGATACAATGAATTTATTACAGACTTAAATACACCACACTCATTTAAAAAGTTTACAGCTATAAACAAAGCCAAGTGATTAGGTATAAACAATGCAAATGTGTGTTGACACAGCAGGGATGATGGCGTACCATTTATATCACTGTTTGGGGTTTGTTTCTGCATCTGTCTATTCTCTGATGCACTTTTTGCTTAATGAAAATCAAAGTTAAAGCGAAGCTACTTTTTTTCACATTACAATATATCCTTTCCAAATAGGGTTTCACTTTATGAATATCCATATTTAATAAGATTGTTCTTATATGTATAACTGAGATTTATTTACTTATTTAAACTGAGAAAGTTGCACAATGCTTCATGCGGCAAAGTAATTTAGTCATATTGACTCAGAATTAATTTTAAATGAGCTACAATGTTGGCTGGGTTTTTGTTGCTCATCATTTCTGTCCCAGACAGCCTTCTCCTTCCTCTGTCCTTCTCCTCCCTCCGTCTCTTTCATGTGTGTCAGATAAAAATCACCAAATATGAAAAGTAAATTCTGTAGGAAATGTTGGCAAATGGGTTTGGGCTAGATTGTGTATGAATATTTAATTTAGTCATAAAGCAGGGATTTAGTGCATTAATGGTTTTATCCACCTCTGACACTCCATTTCACTCTCTCCTTGTTCCTTTGCTTTCTCTCAGATTAGGTTGTTAGGACAGTCTGCTGTCTCGTCTGCAGATTGGTTCTTTTAATTACCATATTTATACTGATTAAAATAGTATGGATTTCTTTAGAGGGGTGGCAGTTGCCAGATTCATATTAGAAGACAATTTGTTAAACCGAAAATGAATTCTGCTTACATTCTAGAGAGAATAATAGAAACTTACTATAGAATCAGATAAAAACATTAATAGAGAAACAATGGTATGTCATTTGGTCAATGAAAAAATATCAAGTTTTCATTCTTTGGAAGTCTTTGCAAAGCTGATCTTTTTCCAGTTGTGGAGGTAATGGTCGAACTTTATTATGACCTACAGTAATAAAACATCCAGGAATAGAAGCACAGATCCAAGCTTTCTGCTCAGATTTTATGTCTAGAAAAAACATAATTTTCTGCTGTAACTTTCCAGGCATTGTGTGTTAATTTGTGATTTCATTCTCCTCGGACTGCATAATTTCTGGCTCGACAAGAGAGACAGCTGGGCGCTTTTCACCTTTGACTCTCAACTGTAGTGTTTTTGACCTGATAACTGGCAGGTCCAGTCAGGAGTCACTTCTTGGAAGTATCTGTGGATTTTGGACGGATAGATTTTCAGTAATAATTGTTGGGTAATCAATTCTGTTCAAGTTTGGTTTAAAATCAGTAACGAGTCAATCAAATGTGGGTTAAAGTAAATGTTTTTTTTAAGCTAATGTAATGTCTTGGAATCAATTTTACTTTTAAACAATAACCTATTCTTTATTGATAAAGCAAACAAAATAGCAAACATTAACATAGAATTTAAGCTAATTAGGAGTTAGGAGGAGGTTACTAGTTTACCAGAATACAAAAAGCTAAAGCTTATGTCTCCTAATTCTAAATTATAAGGCCTAACTTTAATAAAAGACAGAAAGTCAGAATGGCAGATGAAATCAAATTCTCAAATTCTTTACTGTCCCTGCATCACAAAGCAGGAACAGTAAAATACAGTGTGTCCCCTGGTTGAGGTCCAACTCTCATTTCAACATCCTTCTCAGAGGGATCAACAAAGAAAACTCTGTCTGTAAAACTTAGAAGGACCAGTTATCTCCATTTTTTCATTAAATTGTATTGTGTTTTGTTTTTATGATGTGGTTCCTTATTTTTTTATTTATTTATGTAGTTATATTTTTTATTTTTATGCAACCAAACCAGAGAAGCATGTTGCACATTAGATTTTCTTATCATAGACTTCTTATGCTTTCTTGCCCCAATCCTGGTTTGACTTAATGTGCGGTTCTACGAGGCCATTTGGACTGACATGCAAAACAATTTCTGAATGTTAAAGTTCTGACCCGGGTAGAGGGCGTTTTATTACAACAGTCGGTGAAGCTCTCTCTATAAAAGAAGAAAAATGCATCTCAAATTTTTCTCTTCTGAAAACTTGCCTCCAGGCAGTGAAAGACAGTCGAGCTTAAAGAGTTTCAGGGTTGTCATTCACATAGCAGCTGAGGTTCTTTGTATTTTCAGTAATCTGTTGCTGTGTATGTTCAGGGAAGTGAAGCTGGGCTGACTTCACCCAGTATGGGATTCCTCAGCTCTCAGCTATGTTCGATAAAGATTAATTCAATCCTATTTTCTGCCCTGAAATGCTTTTTCCTAATATTATTCTGTCTGAGTCAGTTTCTTCCTTCTTTCCTCTCTCTGTGTGAGCGAGTGTCTTCCTCCATAGGAACACTAAGCACCTTATCCATTTTGGGACTAACAAAAGCAGCAGGAAGAGAAAGTGGTGGTAATGTGTTGTAATTCTCTATCACAGATTCATTGTCTGTGTTTAGGCGGTCCCAAAATGAACTCCGCTCTCACTTTTCATTTGCTGGTTTAAGTGCAGTGCGACTGTTCAAGTCTCTGTGTGTGTTGGCAAGTCTGCGAGAAAAGAAGTGTTAAAAAGTAAGGTAGTGTCTTGGAGAATATTTAAGTTTTATTATGTGCAAGTGTGTTTACTATTTATTGCACTAAACCTGTGCTGATAAAAATTAGAAGTTGGTGTGCAACGTTTTATTGCTGAAATCCTCCAGAGGAATATATGGCAACGTCTGAGTGACTGTCTAATCAAACTAATCTAATAAGGTTTCAACAGGTCACATCAGCTTTCCCCTCTAATTTGCCATTTTCTCCTTACATTAGTCTACCTCAAAGCTTTTTGCTTAGCTGAAACAAAAACCTAACTTTGGCTTAATTTGCATTATTAAAAAAAGTTTTTGATTCAATTTGTGTTGGAGGAATGTTCATCTTTATGTGATGTTACAAACTCACATAGAGATGAGTTTGCTATTTGACTTTAATAGAGGCTCTATGTAAATGCATGATAACTGATGACTATATTATTTAAAATTAACATGACAAATGTTTAAAGAGGAATACTTAGGTTATTAAATTATTTGAGTCTTGTATATCCCTCTATTTATATTACCCAAAGTAATAACTAGTATAAGGCTGTTTTTTATTGCAGTTGTGTTATATCAGACTGAAAACTTTAGAAAACTCCAACCTTACTGTGTTATTTTATTAAGTTGGTTAAAAAATCCGTATTACAAGTCAGGAAATATTTTTTCTTTTCCAAAATTATTGTTTTCCCAATTATTTGAAAACCATAAAATAGATGTAACTGAAGCATTTTTCAGTATTAAGCATTAAATTCATGCTTTACTTTTTAAGTAAGTGACTGATGGATATGGTTGAGGATCTCTCATGGTGGGGATTCAATACATTCCAAGAACTCATTTATTGTGCTTAAATCACACTTTTTATTTACAAAAGTGCCACAATTTCAATGAAGAAATCATTCACCAAACACAACCTGCCTCACTATTTTATCTTAGTCATTCTGAGTTACTTACTTAGTCACTTGTATATCTGTCTTATTTCTCAATTTTCAAACCCACTCTTCAAGATTATGTATAATCCATACATTTCAAAACATGCAGACTTTAATGTTCAGTTTTTTGTAAACCTTTGCCTAACTAATCAAGTCAGTATATTTATGTCAATCTTTACATTATCTTAATTCTGTGGTCATACACACAGCACGAAGAAATACCTTTAAAATAAAAGAAGAAGCATGGAGAATGGCCATCTGCCTTGCACCATAGGGAGATTTAAAAAGGGTTTTCCTGAGAAAATATAGCATGTTTCTGCTATGAACAAACACGTTATTAATTACAGGTAGTTCTTTTTTTGGTGTAGTACCAACACCTGCTCTGTATTTATGTAGAAGGTTGGTGGGTTAAAGATATGTGGGTATAAATCTGTGTGAGCAGAGTACATGATCCCTGTTTGAGTCTCGTGTTGTCACAGTGACCTCTGCTGCTACGTTGTCACCAACCTCAGCATCCTTACCCCTTTAATAACCTGCAGTCTGACACTGGTTTCTGTTCCCACATACCTAGTAGCCCATTTAGGATGAATGTTTTACAATTTATTTAGAATTGTTTTTTCTGTATTTTTTTTTTGTGACAGGTTGACAGCTCATTTTGCAGAGGAAGGAGAATGAGGCTCAGTTTAGTCTGTCCCTAGTTCAGAGTTCTGTGTAGTGTTTGGTTTTTAGTCTGGTCTTAATTTTAGTTTAGCTTTTTTTCCTGCCCCTCGACAGGGACAGATTTGAGGGGTATGTGACTTGCTGTGACTAGTAGATTCTCCCTGTCGAGCTGGAAATCTGTGCAGCTCCTCCAGAGTTATCCTGGGCCTCTTGGTTGCTTGTCTGATTAGAGAGTTGTTCCATGCTCTTTTCTTTTTTTGGCTGACACGTCGTCTATAAGCTGTCTTAAGCTTGGGATATTTTATAACCTCACTTTCCTTTAAACTTCTGCATAGCTTCATCCCTGTCTGCCTGCTTTGCTGATTGGTCTTCATGATGCTGCTGCTTGTTCAGTAATGTACTCCAACAAACCCCTGACGCCTTCACATGGCTCCATGTATACTCAAATGAAATCACGAACAGAATCCATTTACTGATGAGGTGACCTTGGAATGTATTTTCTTTAAGGCTATGAGAGAAACGGCAGTTGAACAAAGTCACACTATGTGTTAGCTATAGGCTAACTAATAGCTAACTAAAGCAAGTGTCTAGCAGCTTCATGAGATGATTTTTCTCTACAATGCAGAGCTGTCTTCAAGGAGAAAAGCCTCCAAGTGTGCTGCTGAACATCTCTTTGCTCTCTCCTCCAAAATGGTCAGAATGGGGCTTGAATGTTAATGATGTCCATTGTTGTAAATGTTGCAGCTGACTTTGACCCACCCGCACTGTGTCACACACTCACTGTCACACTCTTTAAACATAAGCACAGACCCTTCATCCTCTCCTTGGATGTGAAGATCTTCTTGGCTCAGAGAGTGGTAGATGAGGAACTCTGAGGTGTTGATTACTTACAGTGCTCAGGAGTCAAGTATCTGTCTACAATCTTCTATTGTATATCCATGTGGGCTTGCAGCAGATTAACAAGGGGAGCCAAAACCTAACACTTCCTCCAGACTCCTTACCTGCAGGAGAGATCAAGTGTAAAATTGGACACTTTATTGAAACACAACACCATACGTACAGATGCTCAACACAGAAACACAGTAATGGGCAAAGAGTCCTTACAAACCAAGGCTTATCTTAACGGTTCTACCATTTTCTTAAGAGGGTATTTAGAGTTTGATAGTTTCTCCTACAGTTTTTTTCTTCTCTTTGATATTAAGATTCATTTTCAGTGACCACAATTTTGCTAAAATGACCTGGACTCTATGAATAAATTTGTACACATTAAGTCCATGTCTTACTATTAAGCAGATGCTAGTTTTATTCAAAGGTGTAAATCAATTTCATACATGTGAGATAAATCAATATACTTCTGCAATACTAAAATATTAGAATTGATGAAGGTATTGATTACCGTTTTGTGACATTTATCTTGCCTTTTCTTTTTTCTTACAGCAACAAAGACGTCTGGACCTGCTCACCATCACCAATTCTGGTAAGTCCCTGGGATTTTGTTTCCCTGGCTTCATTCTCACCTGCAATCGACCCAACAGAGCAACACCTCGATGCAGAAATAAACATAATTTGCTATGAACCCCCCCCCTGAAAAAAAGCTCAATATCAGCCAATGCTCAGAATCATAAGTTGTTTTTTTTTCTTGCTCTAAAACTTGGTTTGATATTGATTTGAAATGATGAAACGTGCCAGCAAAACTGTGAGACCCACTTTGAGGTGTTAAAAGGAAGAACATGCTGTTTTCTGGGTGCCGTCTGCACATATCTGCACAGTTGGACGGAGGAGTAAGAGCAGAGACAGCTTTGCTTGTGCTGTGAAAAGCCTTGCAGCAGGACCACTGCTGAGTTGATGCCTCCTGATCTGGTTTTTGAGCCTGTTTTAAGGGGGCTGTCTGTGGCTGTGATGTGGTAAATGTCAGAAGATCACGGATTTTTAAAGTCGCAATGTGCACTGCATACATTTTTTGAAAAAAAAAAAAAAATCTGGCAGTATTTTTCCACTGTCTGTGTTTTTGTGGTCTTTGTGGGTGGCATATTTAAAGCCTGACTACTGTTCAATGTACAAGAAATCATTATCATGAACCTTTATGTCTAAAAACTGGGTTTAAAGGATGGCTGACCCTTTAATATTGTCAATATTTTATTTTAAAAGTTTTGAATGGGGCGGGACATAGACCTGTCTCAATAAGCAATAAATCAATTCATCGCGTGATAAATTAAAATAAACTCAATCATTTCCTTTTGCATAATTTATGGTTTTTCTCTTTTCTTTCTTTCTAAAGAAACCTGGATGACAAAAGTCTTCAGTCTGGTGTTTTGGTCTCAACTAGATTTTGAATAACAATTCTCAGAGAGGCTTCATAATTCGTTTTAGTTATTATTTCAATTGTTTTGTTTATTTATTATGGACATTTAAAATGTCTTCCAATTCCAGCATTAAATTTTCAAAAGAATTAAAAGTTTATTGATCTGTTAGAGTGTGTTCTTGCATTATTATTATGTGGAAGTAGAGCGGGTGCCATAATCTACAGAAGCTGTTAGTCCTTGTCGCAGCTGTCCGTAGTTTGATTCTCGATCTTGGGACCTTTGCTGCTCGTCTTCTTCATTTCTCTCTCATTTCCTGTCTCACGACAGTCAATACAGGCCACTTCTGCCACAAAATACTTAAAAAAATATATCAGAATTTTATTAGAAACTTATAGGAACACACAAACTTTTAATACTTATTTGTCAGGCTTTGCCTGGACTGATACTTGTGTTGAAAAAAAAAATTTTCTCACTTAACCTTCGCTTTTATCATCTTCACAGTCAATATATACAAATATGGTGATCTGATTTAAGCCACGTATCTGCATTGCCTTCTTTGTGTCAATATTTAAGCAACAGACACACAACCTCTTCAAATCTCTCCTTAAACACCTGCTCGGTTTCTGTCACACCTTTAAGGAACCAGGTTCTGTAAAAGTAAAATAAAAATAGTTCTGTGTTACATGGCTTCTTTCTGAACTCACTTATGTCAAGGGATTATGTTAAGTTGTGAATTAAAGATGCTTTTACATCCAAATGTACATCTTTCCATTACTCTGAAATTCGTTGACATGCCTTCACAAAAATACCAGAGGTTTTGATGATTTGTTGAACATGCCCTGTTCTCAGTTTGCTTTTTACATAAATCACTCCTGCTCTACTATGTATTTATCTTGAGTGATGATGAGCAATACACGTTACTATGACAACTTCAAACAGTATTTGCATGAAGATAAGAAAAATGTTGTAATTATAACCATATTTTCCCCTGTACTTTAACAGATCTCGTTATGACTCAGCACACAAGCCTGTTGTTTTTGTTTTGTGCAAAGTAGTTTGAACTGTGTCCAATGTGCAGCTCAGAAACACATCATGCAGTCAGCCATGCATATGGTGCTTTAAGTTTGACTGAAAGTGAGAACATGTCACAAAGTAGCTGCTCAGTTAGAAATCGTTGCCAGCTTCTTAGAGAGGCAGCTGTGTGAGAGAGGGATCCACTGAGATGGAGAGCGAGGAGAAGTGGGGAGAAACAGATGGCAACGGCGAGGAAGATACCGAGACCCATATGTCTAAAGTATCTGGATGATCTAATATGCTTTGATTAGAATAATGCGTATGTGAGGCTCATGGAGACCCAGTTAATTTAGCATGTTTACGTTGCAGCTGTTCCTCAGGTCCAGGGCAGAGGCAACACTCAGCTGTGGCCTTGACTGTTTGACAGAGGGCAACAAGGAATTTGGGAAAATATGAGTTTGTAAGAGAATCAGAACAACAACTTCATCTCCAATTGTGAAGTGAGAAGGAAAAATGGGCTTAACCTCTTAATGTGATGGCTAAATAAACATGCTGTCTGATTAGGCAACTTTCTGTGAAATGGCAAAGTGGCTTTCAACAGATTTTTTTGCTATTTTAAAAAGGAATTGATCTTTCCTGCTTTTTCAGCCACTTATTTTTCAAGCTTTAGTTAGATAATGGTTAAAGTGTCTTGCCTTTGTTACATCTTGTTTTCATACTCATCTTAACTAAAGAAACATACTTACAGTATATAGGGATATTTTTAAGGCATAACTAAGACCAAAATAATTTATACCACTGGTAGAATTGGATTTAAAGTAATACTTTAACTTTGTCAATGTTTTATTTGTGACTGGAAGTAATTTTGATTTGATTCTGATCAAGAATCTGTGGAGGAAGCCAAAGATTAGGGTGATGGCACTTTTAACCCTAAACATTTTGAGCTCATCACTTATATAAATCATAAAAACTCCAGTGGAAATATGTAAAAATCTTTTCAGTAATAATAAGTTTTTATAGGATTTCTGTAACTCTGTAAAAAAAAAAAAAAATCGAAATTGGTACTTTTATGAAGGTTTACATTTGTATTATCTTTGGAATTCCTGTGTTATTTTTGGTTAGAATCAAACTTGTTTTGTTGAAAGATAATTTCAAATCTCCCCCCAAAAAATCCTTGAAAAATAATCATTTTCAGGTTAAGTGCAATGTTTACTATTTTGAGCTTGTCGTACCTCAAAAGATTGTGAGTCATATCAGAAGTGGTTCAGATCAAAGCCTTTTCCAGCCAAGCCATGTCTAAATCCTCTCCGCACTTTAAAAGAACCTGAATCTTTTTATATGGATCGATGGAGCTGATAACCTCCTCTGAAAGGGCACGCCATACTGCATACTGCCAGATGGCCAATCTTTGGAGTTTTGGTAGTTCAGAAAGTTTTAATATCTGAGATGTACTTGTCCTGGCACAGTTTCTCATGTGTCTGTATATGAGTCACTGATCCTGCAGAAATAAGTGAGTCACACTGATCTACCTCACAATGAAACATTTTCTACCTGTCTGGGTGAAAAGTTACAGCTCTTGTAATATTTTTGGAATTTATTTTTAAAGTGACTGTTTTTTGGAAATGTTTATTGGAACTGGAAGTTTGAATTGTACAATTTATAACATTATCTAAGTTTAATTTTTCTCAACAATTTAGTCTTATTTGTGTTTTATACTGTATTTATCTGATAATGTTATTCAAGCCTTAATGTGACTTTGGTCGAGAACCTCTTGATTTTATAATAGGAAAGAAAATATGCAACGTTATAACTTCTATTTTTCAAATCAATGAAAAATTTACTTTCACTTGAGTGAAACAAATGCTGAGTGTACACATCCATGTTTTATATTGGTACAAGTTGCAGTTTTACAGATGTGTACAGTGAATCTCTGGCTGAAATCCCTGATAATATGAGACTTCCTTTATACACACATGTAACTGCTTATTTTAATAGTTTGAACTCCAAATACAGCTTAATACACACGGTGGAGAGTTATTTCACACTAGCTTAGGAGCTAACATCCGAGGTGTTATGGATCTTCAGTCTTGGGTGGGTACAGCCAGTCACTGCCAAGGAAAACAAATGGTGCTCCTGGATTGTCTGGTTTGTAAATTCCAGCTGATGATGTGTCAAGTAGCATTGCATTTGTGAATAGCTACATTTTGTGTGAATTACATACTACAGAAAAAGCTGCAAATACTGAATTAAATGAAAATTCTCAGATCTGTCACCTCAAACAATTACTTTGATGTCCAATTTGCTACATTTTCCAACTGGACCAAAAATATTGTTCAACCATAGCTTATGAAAGTTGAACCTAACCAACTGGGAAAAAAACAACAACTCAACGATGGTTTAAAAAAGAAAAGAGGAAAATTTCATCATTGTAATGATGAAAATTTGTAACACATTATGTGATAAATTGATCCCGTGCTGGGCTGCGGATCCAGCCAGAATGTACTCCCTGCTTTTTTGCAGACACAACCAGAATAACCTGCAGAATTTTAAATGACTAATTTATAATCCATATTACTCGTGACTTTAATAACCTTTTAACCTGTGTGCTGTTGCACCGACTCTTCACAAAAATGTGTCAAGAATTTTACTTCAATAAGAACATAGATTAATTATTTCTTACCAACTATAGCATAGCTTATTATTATGTCATTATTAACATAATAAGTTAGTATTTTTAGTCTTTCTATTTTTTAGTCTCTCAATCCACAAATTACAAGTCTTTCTGAGTATGAGTGAAACTTCTGCATCAAAGCATTTCCATGTCAAATTTAAATGAATGAATCCAGTTCATCTTTTAGAAATTCTAACTTTTTATTTCAGTTCAGTGTGTGTGGCAAATACTTACAACCTACGAAAATACATTTTCACAATACAGAGCTAACTAACAACAAACTACTTTTCAGATACAACGGTTTAGGTTAGTACAGTGGCATGATTGTGCTCATCTTAGCTCTGTACTTTTTTGAAGCACGCTTCATGAGTTGACACCTGCCGTCAAAGAAAAGCAACTCCAGTTAAGCTGAAATAAAGTTCAACTGTAGTACCAGCTCGATTATATTATTTAGGAAAAGGTGTAACGTTTAGTGAGGTCGCAAAGGGTCACACAGAAGAAGTATACAACATGTTTTTAGATCATATGTGCTCCTTGACACAGTGAAGGGAGTCACCAGTAATTCAAGGAAATGACTTGTTGAACATTTTGAAATGTTCAACATGTTCTTCATGTAGAAAAAAACTC
Source organism: Xiphophorus hellerii (assembly GCF_003331165.1). Lineage (NCBI taxonomy): Eukaryota > Metazoa > Chordata > Actinopteri > Cyprinodontiformes > Poeciliidae > Xiphophorus > Xiphophorus hellerii. Next base: position 15,439,223 of record NC_045680.1, read on the forward strand.
CTGTGTTCTCCATACGTAACAGTGTCATTAGACAGAATAAATATTGTTCAAAGGAAACTTGAATGAGTTGTGACAAAACCACCTGGACCAGAATTTCAAATGCGTTATTTGACCCAAATCAATTCAGGACCAGAGAAAGAACACCACATCCACAGTGAAAGAGGGTGGTGGAGCTTCACGCTCTGTCATTACTTTTCTGGTGACGAGACGCAGGTTTTTGTCAAAGTGGATAAAATTATGAATAGTTTGATGTGCAGGTGCAATATATTACACCTGCTTCAATGCAGGTGTAATATATTGCAAATTTAAGGAACAGATTGGCTTTTCTTTCATTTCTGCTGTATAATGGAGCCATGAATGCTACACCTTGCTCTCACATCCTTGATAGTTTTGAATGACAAATGCCCAACATGTTTGCATGCAATCACTGAATTTGCTTTCCTTTGTCTTTAATGCTTGACTTTGTTTGAAAGGCTTTGAAATGTTGGCATTGCAGCACTGCCATCATTCAAGGCTCAGTCTTCACCCTCCACACAGGATGAAATAGCTTTCTGAATATTTCTTTGTTAGAATCTCCTTTCTTTGGCTGCTGTGGAGCTCGGTGTGTGGGTGTGTGTGCTGCGTAAATGATTGCAGGCCATTTTTCAGCCTGTTGTTGTGCGGCCTTGAAGAGAGGTCTATTATATCCTTAACTTGGCAGACATATTTCATCCTGACCTGCTTTATTACTATTCATTGCAGGTGAACGGACATGCTTGCGCACACACTGGGAACACAGTAAAGCTTATTATGTTCCTGTATGAAAACCAGGTGATTGCCTTAAGAAGAGTGACTCTGATAGGGAGACACAGACAGGACAGCCTCTCTCTCTCTACCTACAGATTAAGGAGTTCTCGCTCCTTCGCTTCCTTTCTTCTCATCATCCCCACACCTGTCTTTCTCTCTCTGTATGATGCTTCGTTGTGCTTGATTGGCTCAGCAGCATTCTCGTTAGCCGCCGTTATTTATTAATGATCTTATTTAATCACATTGCTGTTGTTGTGTGTTAGCAGAAAAATGCTGGATTTTTTTCCCCCTCTGTACTCGATCCATCGTTACCTTTTCACCATCTTTTCATCACTGCATGGGCAGCAGTTGGAATCACAGGGTGTGAACAAACTAATAGGCTCTAGTGGCTTTATAACGCACTGTGTCCGAGAGGGAAAATCTGATTTGATGAGGATTCTGCCCCTGCTGTTCTGTTGGTCTCTGTTTCTAATGGTGTTCATTAGCTACTCTAAAGAATGAGTCACCCTTAAACATCTATTCGCACAGGATATAGCTGTAGAAAACTGAAATAAAACTAACTTACAGAAGGAAAGAAGTCACTGAAAAGCACTAGGTGGCTAACTTTATGTATATGTTCAAATAAAACCAGCATTTTATGTACATAGTATTGGTACCCTCTTTTTTTGTCTAAATCTGCTTAACGTTTCCTGTTTATTTGTTATGATTACCGAAATGCCAGAACAAAGAGGGAGAAAGATATTTTCAGATGTTTTCTTATTTCCTTTAAAATCAAAATTTCAATCATAACTTTTTCACAATAGTTTGAACTTTGTTCTATCTTTCTTTTTTTCTTTTTTTTTTTTTAAAGTAAAATTTAAGGGACAGCTTGTTTGCTCTCACCTTTCCATCTCTACCCACAAATTTTCTGTTGGATTAAGATCAGAGTTTTTTTGATGGACACTCAAAAACATTGACTTTGTTATCCGTTGTGACTAATTTGGTGAAATGCTTTGTATTACTAATCTGTAACTGCCTCCTTATATTTTGACATACCATTTCTTAGTATTTGTTGTATTTCTCAGTATTTCTTAGGCTTGCATGTTCCTTTAGCCTGGTAAAATCCCCTTATTCTAAACTTTGCACATAACGTCTGGATCCTTGACTTTTGAGAAATGATTAGTTGCTAGAGGCGTGGCAGAAGTTTTAAGTGATTGGATCTGATTTTACCCAGTGGTAGACATTTGGCTATGATATATGTAATGCAGCAGCTGCATGAAGCATGCAGTATAAACTTCCACATGGGGAGTTAGACCACGTCATCTTTGCTAGCAATAAGATGTCTTATGCATTCCTCTTGCTACAACTTTAATTATTCAATATTTTGAAGTGTGGCCAATATGGAATGAATGGCTTCATTCACTTCCTCCACTGCCATTGTCTACAACCACATACATATGTAGGCAGACTACAATTCTTTAACAGCGCAGAAAATCGACATCATTGTTCACAACTCCTCCTTCTGCTCACTGGTTGGTCCAGTTGAAATTCTGCTGGAGGAATTCAGCTCAATAGGAGAAATCCTAGACTGGTTTCGAGAGATAAAGGAACCAGACTTGTGTGTCCATCTGATAATGCAGAGGTATTAGCTCATCTGCTTTGACAAGCATATGACCTAATATTGACCCATTCTTTTCAGCTTTAACAGCTTCAACTCCTCTGGGAGGTTTAGGAAGGTTTTATGCAATTTTTAACTATATTTCAGAAGCTCATCAGACACTGATCTTAGATGAGAAATCTCTGCTCTAGTTTATCCTGAGCGGGACCACCCAGTCCATGTCTTCCAGGTCTTCACTCATCTATGTCTTTTTGGGCCTTTCTTTCTGTACTGTTGCACACTGATGTTGGAACCAGATGGAGAGTTAATCCTAATACACTGGGAGCAAGAACGTCTCCAAAATGTCTTTCTTTGCTGAAAAATTCAGACCTTCCTTCACTCAAACTAAGGATGAGAACTGAAAAACAGCAAGGCAACGTAACCACCTCTCCAATGAATGTAATACTTGACACAAATCTATCAAGTAATTGCTTCAGCAATTTTCTGTATCAGTTGAGTAGTTGTTGGCTCCCTACACACTATGCTTCAACATCTGCAGTTTCTGTTGTTCCCAGTTGGTCACAATTTGAGATAGTATAGCTAAAAGTTGAATCTGGGATAGTTAGTTGTGTAGAAATTTCCCAAATAGTCCTATCTCAGTACCACTTTGGAATTCACTCATCTCCTGAATGAACAAAGTCTTTTACAAATATTTATAAGCAACCTCTGTGTGCTGCGACATGTGAATTCATTGATTTGGATAGGTTAGCATATACATTTGGCAACATAGTGTATGTCACCAAAAATGCATGTTTCCTTTTATGTATGGCTAGCAAATGACAAGACCCTGTTGATCTGTTTAATTAATAGCCAGTTTCATTGGTTGAAAAGCTAACTGGAGCATGAAAACTCTCTGGAAAGTGTTAATATTCTCCACACATGCCATAGGACTAATACTTGCAAACACTGATAAAAAGCCAAAAAAAAAAAAAAACACACACACTGCATCTCTACCCTCCCTCCTTCTCATTTCACACAAAGTTGCACACACACTCCCACACGCAGACCCACTCAAACCTCACTCGGCCCTCTTTAATTGGACACTTGAGCAGCGCACGACTGCATCTGGCTCCTGTTGAACACAGCCTGACATTTCAGACTGCTGACCTTTCCAGCCTCGCCACAGCTAAATAATGATTAGTCCTGGCAACTGTTCCACCGCAGCACCATACATGTACAAATAACACACGCTCACAGGTGCAAACTGCACAAAGCAAAACAACAGCAGCACCTGCACTGGAGCCTTTGTCTTTTCACAGTGAGAAAATGGGGTGCAGACATTGATTTGAGAGGTCATTGTCATTCTTTCGGTTTATCGATTAGATTGTCCTTTTCCATATCTGCTGTGAGCACCCAATAATGTGTTGTTCTAAATTAACTCTGCTTGCCTCTGTTTAGTTTCACTTTCCCCCTTTATGCACGCTTAGCATACAGTGGAGAAAAAAAAGGTCAATCATATTCATGAGATCTGCGCCGATTGGAGAGGATGGTTGTGTCTTGAGTGTGTGTGTAGGCGGGCGTGGGCGTGTGTGTGTGTCTACACACTAGCCTTCTTACTTTTGGGTATAGGCGCAGAAGCATGCAGTGCATGTGTTTAAAGCTATAAAGTAGCATGGAGATAATAGGCAGTCCTCAGATCTCCTGCAGTCTTTTTTTCTGCCTTTCATTCAGTCTTTGTATCTCCTTTCCCCTGCTGATTCCATCAGATCAGAATAGAAATATTCTTCATTAAAGCTTTTCTCTTTTAAAGATGTGTTTTGTGTTTAATGCATGTTTTCCTCAAGGGAAAACCCATCACTGAGGTCAGAAGCCACATTCTGACCTATATTTGAATTTGAGATAAATAGATTAAACATATTTTAATGTAGTAATATTCTAACTTGAGTTAAAACAACTTTCTTAGACTATTATAGTTCTCACAATGAGGGCTTACATCTGCTGCAGTACATAAATGTGCTAATTGAAATGCATGTCTTCCTACTGGATGTTCAGACACCAGCTGCTTGTCTTTAGGACAGAAAAAGGCTAAGGAGGTACGTTGTAAATGTCCAAAATGTTCATGGTTGATTGCCACAGCATCACAACACATCTTTGAGCCAATTTGAGATTGTTAAAATCTGTTTAAATTTAGAAGCAGCATATTGTAGCACATGAACTCTAAAGCAAAACATGGATAAAACCTTCAAAACACTTACTGATTAACCACAATAGCTTAAATATGAAGTTCTTCTTTTACTTAATTTGCCACTTGGTAAAAATAAAAAAATATGTTTAACAGGCACTGGTTGACCACATCTTTAGTAAAACTCAAAAACAATACCTCTTTAAACAGTTCAGCTATATATGTTTGATAATGTTGAATAATTCTGGTTTTCTACATAGAAAAGGTGCTGTATAGTAGTGTAATAATGAAGGACTGCTCTAAATATTGCCTTAACTTTTCTGTTACAGCTGTTTTGTCACAATTCTACAAACTAATTTTCCTATCAGAAACAAAACAAAAAAAGACACTAAAAAGATTGTGTAGTGTGGCCCCAGATTTGTTTTATAATTGATTCAATTTTGTTAAAATTGCTGTTAGTTTATTGTAGGCAAGTTGTTAAAGACAGCAGTACAGTGGAGTAATAAAAGCTCTCTCTTAGCTGAGCCACCATTTTTTTTCTACCCCTGAGTGCGAACATTTAACATAGAAAATATTAATGAACATTTCTTAATAACGAACATTGCAAGTGATTTAATTTTAGTGATTTTGCTCAGGATGCGCTCAGTGTTGTCATGCTGAGAACTAGACTTGACGCCCTAAAATTCTCAAAATACACTCTTACCATTAAATTGAACAGGGATAAAAGTCTGATCCAGGGATATGCTTTCACTGGAATATGAGATACAATAGGGGGTTTCATACCAGGTTAGCTCTTAAAATTTCTCAGATCGCCAGGAGGGGCAACAGTTAATAAAAAGCACACTATTAGGAATATAAGGAGCTGTAAAAAATGGTTGGGGCTCAGCTTAGTTGTCTTGTTATTGTCAGCTAAATCAACCCCCTGAAGCTAAAAACAAATCTAACCCATTTTTTTGCCACTATAGTGAAAATAAAGCACCTCTTTTATTTTCATTTGTTTTAAGTGCAGAGATAATTTTATTTCCTTGTATCCCGACTTCATCTTTCTCTTTGATGTCTCATCATCACTTTCACTCTTAAATTTTGCACGATGTCTGCTTGAAAACAGCATAGTTGTCGGTTACTTTGAACTAAATTACCCTGACATGTAAACATTGCTAATGCATTGTTTTATACAATTTCTCAACCAATATCTTTCTATCACTCTTAGATAAAATTCTCAGCCAAACAAAAACATTCATCTGTTACATCTATACATCTTTACATCTATGTCTGTGTTTGTAGTAGTTATAGTAGCACCATTGCTTTTCATAGGATGTATATTTCTATGTCTGTGCTAATTGCATTGAGGTTTGTGTCATTGCTTCTGCAGGAGCTGCTTGTATTAACTTCTGAAACCTTATGAAATACAGACTCTTCAAGTCGGTGTCATTATTAACTTTACTTTGATAGAAAAAGATGTCTGTGTCAGTGCATTAATCTTTGTTTCTTCTTCCTGCAGTTAGATGGAAAGTTATCCCCTTGTGTGTTAGAGGCTTTTTTTTGTTGTCTAGACTTTAATCAGCTGATCTTTATCAGCCAGACCAATTCCCCTTTGAGTTTAGATAAAATGGGGAAAAAAACCATACATTTATTCATTAAGCTTTCATTTCCTATTCATTTACACATCTTTTTGTAAAAACACATTTTAAAGTTAAGAAAAGCAAAGATCTTGATATAGAAGTTGCCGTTTTATTGCACTTTTTACCCATCCTTGCTGTATAATGTTCAGTTTCCCATTTATACTGGTCATTATTTTGTGGCTAGTTTGAAATCTCTTTTCTTATGTATAATTTTGCTTCCAAATGCATTTCTATTTCTGACCTGTAATTCATTAATAGCATTCTTAATGTTTCTTTTCTTGCCTTCCTGGCCCAAGCAGTCATTAATGTTTGGGGCAGATATGATGTCACACTGTGTGAGAGAGCAGTCAATGTGAAACAAAAGGTCTTATAATGGAAAACAATAACTAAATGGATAAGAAGTTCAGATTTTAAAATATGGTTTATTTAAATATATTTTTAAAATAAAATATATGTATTTTATTTAATATTTAATACTTAATTAACTTGCATATGGCCTTCAACTAGCTAGAAAAATATCAGATATTTAACTTCTGATCAGGCGGTCCCCAATTGAAGATGATCAACCTAACATTTGTCATTTTTTGATCATTAGCCAATTTCCAGGTACATTTTTATAATAATAATTTATCAGGACACTGTTGTGTTGATTTGAGTGATTTGTAACTTCAAAATGTTTTGTTTGTTCAAAATTTAAAATTTTCATAAATATATATTTTAAGTAATTTACAAAAACAAAACTCCATATCATCCACCACCCAAAGATTTATCTTCAACAAAAAAACAGGAGACAGGAGACGTGTAAACATTGTGTATTTTCTTAAATACACAATGTTTACACGGCAGAACATACAAAATTGTGATAGTTTCACACTATAAAAGTTGAAAGAAAGATTCCTGCAGACACCGAGTATTGTTGAGTTGTGTGTCCCTCCATTATCCTGTGCTGAACATAAACTGTCTCTCATAGCTAACTATAATTTCAACCTACAGAAACGAAAGAAGTAGAAGGTGAAAGAGACAAAAAAGAAAAGACTTAGGTGGTTCCAAAAAAATAGGTTGGGGTAAATCACTACACACTGATCAGATCCTGAATAAAACAGCAAAACATCACAGCTGGCTGGAGGAGAACCAGCACCTCATCCAGCAAAGACCCAAACCCAAAAGCCAAAATCTTCTTGTACTTCTTTGGGCCATAAATAAAACTTCAGTAGAATAGCTCTGGCTAATCTGTGCCCTGAACTGCAACCGCGGATTGTAGAACCCTCCAAAATTAAAAACTGATTCCAAACACTATTTTAGTTGATTCAGATTTTTTGATGTTATCCACCTGCTGGTTCACAGAACTTAGCTGAGGAATAATCTCTGAATGGTCGTTATAGATGCTGTTTTGTTTCCCTTTTGTACACATGTAGAGATGTGGATAGCTATTAAGGCAAGAATGAAAGTATTTATATGAAAAATAGCTATCAGCCTTTTGTGTAAATGAACAGCTGTGAAAACAACACTTCCCATTACTTGCACTAATTATATCCTTTCTTGGTAAATTTGCATATTTTATCTCCCTCCTCCTCATTATAGGGAACCATGCTTCCATTTTGATGTAGTAAAAAAAAAACATTAAAAAAAATACAAAAGATGGATAGATGGGAGGGTGGGGGCAGAGGATGGGAGACGGGTGCACGCTGCCCACCTCATATTGAGTATTTTCCAGTTGATTTTGTTGAAGCTTTCTCAACAGCGTAGCTAAATAAGCAGCAGCATGCTAATGAATGGAGAACGAGTGTGATAATTTACCAAAGAATGGAGGACTGTGAGAGATAGGAGTCGGAGAGGAGAGGGGGAGGATGGGGCGGGGGTGTTAGAGGCAACAGACTGCTGAAAATATGTATTTTCAAACAATTATTTAACACCTGTCACCCGTCTATATGCCTGATGGTTCTTTTCTGTCAAGCCTATATTCATAATACTTAAAGTAAATATTCCCTGTGTTGCAAATGTGGTAATTTCACGGACTGTACACACAGCCGGCCATGTGTTTCATGCTTTTCCATGCATAAAAGGGAGAGAGAGAGGCAGAGAGCGTTTAACTGAGAGGACACTGAAATGACAATATACTTTAGAGGCGCAGACTGTTCGTCCTCCTTCTAAAAGGACGATGTGATGGAGGCAGTAAACAGTCTGTGTGCCGGCTGTGGGCTCTGAGATTATTTCTTTGTCACCAGCAGAGCCACCAGTGTTGCTAAGCACTGCTGTGGAGAAAATCCTCCAAGAGAGGACTGATTGGATTTTTGTTCCAGGGAGCCTTTTGTGTTAGCAGCATAGGGACTAGATAATAGAGGTTGATGCCACTTGGTCTCTGTGTTACGGCTGAAGGATTGAGTTTTTTTTGGACTCTTGAATGTGTGTGTGTAGAGGTACAATGTCAGTCCTAACAGCTACTGGATCAATATTTGCAGTCTTTTGCATCATCTTAGCTCTGGAGCCCCTAGGATGCTAATTATCACAACATTTGGGCACTTGGCTAACAAACTTTTTTCTGTGAAGGAAAACTTAGTACAAACTTTAAGGAAAATGTGTCAATTTTCTGAAGAAAAGAAATGCTTCAGATTTGGGAGGTTTTTTCTTCTCTTCATAATTGGATTTGAGTATCTGCACTTAAACACAGAATCTACCTGACCTGAAGTTTTTCATTCTATGTTCCTCAATCACTATTAGATCTGTGTACATATCCTCAACTATTCAAAAGAAAATTAATAATCATCAGGATATTAATGAATCTAACTGACTTTCTGTGGGCAGTCAGGTCAGACTTTATCTTCAACAAATTAATAGCAGACAGAAAACAACCTCCACAGCCTCTGTTTTAGTCCCTTCAATCCTGGAAATTCTTCAGCACGCCGTGTCCTCTTGCTTGTCTTGTTTGTGTCTGAATGACTTTGTACTGACCTCTGTTGGAGACAAAGGAATGATACAGATGTATATGTTTTTTACTGTCCAGTCATTCCTTGTGTTTGAATTTTGGCTGTTTTTGGAAACATTTTTTACTGGACATGTTTCTGTGGCAGAGAAAAGGAGGCACAGTTGTAAAGCTTTGTGCCTCGGGCCTTACAAATGCTGCAGCTGACATAACAATGATGCACAATACACCAAAGGAGATGCATGGCTTGTGACACACTATGCATTCAATTCATACCCTTTACACTACAGCATATTGTGTCACATTCAAAAACTTAAGTGTCTCAGAGAAATTGTGAATGAAAGGCCAACATAAAGTAGTTGTTTTCAAAAGCTGGTATTAGAGGGAAAATGACTAATTACTTTATTTTTTCCTAATCAAGCTTTGGACAATGTGCAGTGTATTTCTTTTTTGACCCCCTTACTGTGATACCTCTAAATAATATTCAGTGCAACTTAGTTGTTTCAGAAATCAGCTAAATAGTAAATAGTCCACTTGTGTGTAAATGATCTCAGGATGAATTCTGTTTTTTTTTTTCTTCAGAGAGCAGAGAGATCAGAAACAAAGATGTGGAGAAGTTTAAATCACTGTTAGGTTAACAATAACCCAACCAGTGAGCACCTTATTAAATTCAGATCATTTTATCATTTCAAAATGAACAGATTATGGCAATTGCTGTAAACCTGCGAAGAAATAAGTGTCCACCTAAACCGATAGACAAGCAGAAATCAGAAAAGTATTCAGATGCCTGCAGTAACTCTGTAGATATCCACAGCTCAGATGAGAAATATGTTTACAGGAGCATTATTAGTCATCCACAACTGTGTTTTATGAGAGAACTGCAAGAAGAAAGCAATTGTTGTGGAAAAAGCTAAAAAAAAAAAGACAAACTTGTACTTTCCCACATGCCATGCTGGGCCCTCAGCAAAAGACATTGGTCTGTAATGATGAGTTCAAGACTAAAGTTTGTATGGGTATGGATACACTTTGTATTTGAGAAAAAAGTTATCAATTCATTTAGGCTTAAGAGAGGAACCAAATTTTTGGCTGGAAAATAAACTTTTAAAACAAATGTTGGCGATTGATTTGCTTTTCTTAGACACAGAAGTCGCAACAGATTCACTCTGTATAAGTGAATCTGTACAGGTGAATCAATCTTCACCTCCTCCAAGTCTACCGTTAGATGAAGCAGTGATTCCGTGTAGGGATTTGAGATCAGAGACCTTGTCTGTCCTTGACTTCAGTTTGTGTGTGTTCCTGCTTGCATGGTGGTCAAATACGGGCCATTAGTTGTCAAATCACATTGCCCCTCAGTGTGCCCCCGCCCCTTATCATCCAATCCCCCACCCAGCTTAGCCCACACAGATCTCCAATCACCCCAGTGAGAAGCAAAAGCAAACTGCTGGTTGGCCCCGATTTTATCCGCTATTATCTGTCAGATGCTGCACACCTTTGAGCTTGGCTACCCCTCTGGATGACGAGCGTTTTGTGGTCGCCGGTCCAATCCCAGCGGCTCCCTGCTGTCAGCAATGGCAGCGGAAAAGAGAAGGTCTCTGGCTGCTGGCGTCTCTGTCTGACAGCCTCCTTGGAGGAAGAAGTAAGAGAAAAAAGGAAAAGGTAGCAAAAAAAAATGGCATTAAGATGAACAGCATCCTAACACACCAAAGCTGCCCACGATACATGTGCTGCAGGTCTCCTGGCTTCCAGATAAGTGAAGATTAGAGAAGAGACGGTGGGAAAGATTTTACAAAATTCTTTCTAAAACTTGGTGGCAGCTTTGATACTTTCCGAACTTCTCCTGATTTGTTTGACATTTTTGTTGGAAACATAGAAAGGAAAGAGATGGATGTTTTTTACCACAAAGAAGGCGTTTTTTTTATACAGGTTTAATTCTTGTCTGTATCCTGTGGTCGATTGTTGACTGCATAAATAACAGTTTTGCAAGTTTTCTATCTAGTTAGCAGAGAATAACAGTCTGGTGACAGTGGTGGGATCAATACAGGTCTGTAGCAGGAGGTAAAGCGGCCCTAATGAACTGAATTGATTGGTGCTGAAATATGATCAGTATTTCTCTGGTGGTCATTATGTCCCTTATGAAGAAGATCAATGCCTCTGGGGTGAATCACTAAGTATCCACAGCATGGCAGAGGGGCCACTGCTGATGCTCTTCTAAATACATATTGAAGGATTTATTCACTGAGTCTGTGCCTCTGTTTCAGTTAAAGGTTTGTTTTCAGGCCCTGCCGCCGCAGTGCCTGCTGTGCTCGTGTGAGGCAGTGGTGTTCATTTCATGGACTATCACTTTTTAAATTGGTGAATGCTTTCTTCATGGCTGATTAGGAAATCTTGAACACCTAATTAAGAGGCATAATAAGCAAAAGTCTGGGATGCCTTTGAATAAGGCTGAAAAATGGACGGTAAACAGTAGTGATGGATTCTGAAAGTGAACTCATCATCTTGAAACCAGACAAGCACGTCTTCATGTCGCAGCAAACTCAGAGGATCCGTCGGGAAAGTTCTCCCTGCACGATTTTTCATCCTCGTCGTTAAATGATGGTTTTGTCTCACTGCTAGGTCTGTTTGCAACCTGCCTGGCTGAGTGCCTGTCATGCCAACAATCCTCACGCACCCACCTGTACCAGCATCTGTCTGGTCTGCAGACTGGAACAGGTGCTTTCTCTCCATCAGCTCTCTCACATTGTACACTTCATGATCACTTTCAAGCACTGTACTCAGATCTGAGACTTTATCTTACACTTCATTTGTCTGTTTTTTGTCTCTCATGCGACGCATACAGGCGTTGTTAACTTCAGCTGTGCTTCCATCTGTCCGTCTGTCTGCGGGAACTCTTTATGATTCCAGTCACAAGGCTGCAATGATGACGTGTGTCTAATTTCATCATCGGCATCATTACGGCTATTATCCCATGTCTCCCTTTAATGCAGGCTAATGGATGACCAATAAAGATAGATGAGCCTGGCAGTGTGGAGCTAATAGACAGGACATGATGTCTGGCTTCTGTCCTGACTCGAGCTTTCAGCCGATCAACTTCCTCACGCAGATAAGGCTGCTCAATTTTTATCTTTAGTTGCTGCTCGCGTTTTAATGAATAGCTTTATCATCGGCTAATTAGCATGCCAATATTTTAGAACAAAATAAGAGTGGATTTTTTTTTTTGTGCATGACTAATTATTGAAAACGGAGCATTCGGGGTTTAGTAAATGAACAGCAGCTGGGAATTTAATTCACGTAATGGAGAAAAACAAACACACAACACAAAAAGAGCACACAGCATCTGACATTTTGAGTGTCTTTCATTTTGGCAGGGAATGGAATTTCCATTTGATGAAAATCTTCTAAATAACCAAATGCGGGAAGTATTAATTGCTCAAAAATTAAGCCACTCTATGACAGCTTGTGTGTTATAAGATATTTGAACCTATGGATATTTAATAAATAAATATATATGTATGTATATATATATACATATATATATATATATATATATATATATATATATATATATATATATATATATATATATATATATATATATATATATACAGAAAATTTGCAATTAATAAATTAAAACTGAACAAAACCTTTCAAAGAAAAATTTGTGAAATATAAGTAAATAGATTGACAAGGTATATCTTGGACACTTTTGATGGCTAATATACTCAAGTATATACGTGGCACATTTTGTTTTCCCTGTTTTGGTTGGACATTTTGGTTGGTGTGCTCCTGAGTGTTGAAGTGAGAGTGAACTTCATGGTATCTAATCGACTATTTAATTCCTTCGTGAAGAAAACTGAATCAGCTTGTGAGCTTGTTAAGGGGACTTAATTGTTAAGGGGACTTAAGATTTTAAATAATTTAAAATCAGTGATTCCACTGTATGTAAAATAGTAAACAAGTGGAAGAGTACATTCAAAACTGCCACCATGCCCAGAACTCTCACCAAATAAATTCACCCTGAAAGCAAATTGACTCAGTAAGATGGTAAAGAAACTTCCTCAAGTGTCACCTTCCTAGGACTTACAGCAGCCTCTTGCCCCTTTACTGTTGCAGTTTACATTGTCATTTCCTTTGTGGGGTTAACAGTGTTTGTCTTTTTTTCCTTATTCCAAAATGTTTACATTTACATTATATTTTTTATCATCTTATTGTTGAATATGCTGCATAACTCACATGACTCGGTCCGTTTAGATTGAGTTGAATTTCATATTTCACCCTTTCTACCCTTGATTCAGCGTGTGAATATGTGTGTGAATGCGTGAATGACTGAATGCAGTGTAAAGTGATTTGAGGTCCTTTGGACTTGATAAAATTAAAGCGCTATACAAGTACAAGCAATTTACTATTTGATGTAGCCTTTGTAATTTTGTTGTACTTGCAGGAAGTCTTGCTTCTATAAAATGACAGTAAAGGCTTTTTATTATTTTGTATTCATAAACAGGCTCCCTAATTTCTGCAAAATTGTATTTCTCTCAAAGAGAAGTTCATAATTTCATGTTTCTTCAGGTTATTTTCTTACAGTTCTAGATGTTGGGTAAAAACACCAATTTGTTACCTCTATAAATATGAAAAATACAAAAAATAAATATATATATACCTTCTGTGATTGTAATTGAATGTGTTCAGTTATAAAACTTCAACTACATGACCACTGCTCAAAACAACCTAAATTGCAAAAATAAATAAGACATTTAGAGTAATTAAATCAACATTTTCGTTTTGTTTTTGAAACTCTCTTGTATATCTGACTCTTGGACCTGTTACACAGCACAGTGAACAAACATCATGAAGAAGTTGGCATTTGAAACTGGAATAATCATAACTAAATAAATGCCTGAAACCACAAAACACATATCAGAGAAAGGCAGAAAAAACCTCTATATTGTTCTGCATCAGTTGCTTTTCAATTACAGCAGCCGAAGCAGAACGAAATTGTTAGTGTCATTTATCGACTGTGGTGCCCTCTATTAGAGTAACAACTGAGAGAAATCCATCCTGTTGTAGAAACCACCTGGCTGTCTTACAATAACAAAGAGTTCATTTCTGTCAGCTGTCTTTAAGTGTTTTGCGTGTGATACAAGGGACAGATGAGGAGCAGGAACCACATGAATGAACACAGGGACCAATCACATCTAATTGGGCAGGTAATCATCCTGGGAACTTTTCTCACTGAAGTTCCATTACATGGTTCCCTTAGAAGACAAACTGAGAGGTAATTGGTGTCCAGATAGATTATTTTTAATGACTCCTGAGTTTGAAATGTCCTCTCTGATCACTAAAATTATTTGATGTTTTTAGAGAGGACATTTTATCAAAATTTCAGCTGGTTTCGCACATTGTACCCCAATTGGTTCTAAATCTACGCTGTTTGAAAGAGCTTGGAATTATATTTGAGCATTTTTATGTCCATAACGAAAATGAGCAAAAGTTAATTATAGGGTAATGTTTGTATTTCCAAAAATTATTGCTCGTTCTATTATCTAAAAAATTCAAATGTGCATTTTTAAACACATTTAAGTTTAACCCACATAGGTTCATTAATCATTTTGCTGAAAACCTGCAGACAAATGCAGTTATATAAAAATAAAAAGAGTCATTTTATTTTATTGTTTCAGTCTGATTGGACATACCTGCAGTTCTTAAACAGGGTCCACTTTAGTTGGGAAACAAAACATGAAAACTTTTGTGACTTTTTACTATCTGTATTTGATAAAAAGTAAATAAATAAAGTCTGGTTCTAATTTTTCTTTAAATGGTTTATAATTATGTGACTCTAAGCAAAATGAAGCAGAAAAACAGCCCCCAAATTAAAGGCCAACTTGGTATCTGAGTAGCCATCGGCCGTTCACCATTATCTAGGTGTTAACAAGATAATAAAAAAATAACACACAAAAAAACATATTCTGTCAAAGAAGGTGTTTTCTAATGCTGGATTTTGCATAAAGTGTTGCACTGCTGTCTTCCCTATATTTATTGTTGGGTAAACATTTCAATGGCTTACTAATTTCCTGTTATATTACAAATCCATAATATTCTGGTGAATAAGCACTTAAACATTTTGGTGATTAGTGCTTATTTTTTAGCTGTTGGGTCATTTTTTGTTTTACTGATAATAAAAGTAAAAGTATGGACATTTTTTTGGTAATAAATGTTCTCAACAGAAACATTTTATTTTATGTCTTATTAACGTCTCATTTTCTTTTTGAAATTAATTTTAAAAGAAAAATTAATAGATTTTAAAATTAAAGCTATTAAAATCAATTGTTTCTTAGTAAAACAGATTCTGTCGCTAAAATATATGCTTTATTTTTTTATTTCACTCCACCTTGTGTGTGTGTGTTTTTTTGTCTCACCTCACATGCAATAAAAACATAAAAAGTGAAATGATTCTCCTTATCCAAACTCATTAGGTATGTTTTACTTGATCTTTTTTGTCCATTGTTATTTGTCTTTGTGATTAAATAATAAATTGGAGAGGACTTTTTTTGTTCTGTGGTAATCTTCAAATAATTTGAAACAGAATATAAAAATGTAATTAATTTAAAATCTGTCCATGTTTTACAAGATAAAGGGAAACGGCTTGTATTACAATTACAATTTGGTATTTGTAAATAAAACGCGTAAATACCAAAATCGTGGCATTTTTACTTCATGTTATAATATGGTGAGAATCTCATACCTGTTTAATACTTATATCCGAGAAAATGATGTCGTTTTAAAAGAAATATTTGTAGAAATCCTAGAATTAACGAACACAACAAACATGTAAAGGTTTATTACTAAGATTAAAGTTACGTCTATTACTTTTGCCTTGATCTACCCTGGTGATGTGGACCAGGCAAGAGTAGCCGAGCGCCGACACCATCCCCAACCCCCCATGAGTGTATTTTTTTTTTTTAATACTTTGTGAGGAAAAACTGTCAACCATATCCAAAGTGTAGGACCAAAGAGAACTAAATAATGTATGCTTTTGTTAGGTTCTTTGAAGACGATATGTGCTACGCGTTACCCGTTTCAACCATCGAAGATTTCAGACCTCTGCACAGAACAGATTTTGATAATCAGAAGGTGTATCTGGTTCACAGAACTGAGGAGAATGGCTGCGCAGGCCAGCCGTGCGAAGCACAGATCCTTGCCCTTGCAGGTAAGTTACTCCTCCTGACACCCGGGCGACACCGGGTTTAATGCTCGTTTTATCTGACGGAACAACTAACGATCCCATGCGTGCGGGTGGCAGAGCTGTCAAAGCGAGTGTTTTCGGTGGATCCGTCAGGACGTGATCAGCTGGAATCTGACAGCAACAACAACGTCCTCCGCTCTAGCTAGTAAGGCATGCTAGTAATGTTTGCTAACTTCAGGAGGCTGTCATAGCTTGTCGGTGCTTTGCAGGTTTTTATGCGTGTAGTCCCTCATTCTGCTGTTAATCTGTTCTTCTTCTGTAAATGATAATTAGTGGTTTATATTGGTATTATTCAACGCCGTCTAGCCAAAGCAATTGTTTACACCAGGAAGCTAACCCTGCTAGCTTACGTTAGCATGCTAAGTACGAGACGCTGAATGAAAGCGGACATGGTGTTATCACCATATTATGAGCGCATTCTTTCCTCTGTCATTTTATGAGAGCTTCCCGTGTGGATTCGTGACAGCCCGAAAGCTTTTGTGGTGCGGTTAGCCCGTTAGCTGCTGAGGCTTTGTGCTACAGAGTTTGCGGCGCTGCAGTCATTTCCGTGTGACACGTCTGTCCATCAGTCAGCATGACAAAGTTCTGTCCGTTTGGAAACATAATGATAATGTGAGAACAGTACAAGCGGAACGTTATCCTGCTGTAGTAAAAAATAATATTTACACACAGTCGTTTTTCTTTTGCATTAGAAGTTTAGCTGCGTCCTTTTCCTGAAAGTGAGCTGCACGGGCTGAGAGATGAGAACAATGTCAAAGCTCATACCGCAGTCCACCGAAAAGCTTCCCCTCTATACTGCCGAAGTTAGTTTTGTGAGGTCAAAATAAGGGGCAAAGCAACGCTGGGGTTGTTCTTTTTGATAGACTACTTTCAACTTTCATTACAAATACATGCAACTTTTCTAAACGACTTTGCAGATACAGTAGAAGAATTTGAAGACAGTATAATCCAAAAAAAGATGAAAATTCCCAAGATGTCCATCAGGAATTCAGGAAAGTCTATCGAGAACAATTTCGGAGAAGAGAGATTACCACTGAGGCATAAAAAGGTAGGTAGCCTGTATAAACTGGCTGATTTGTATTGCATCAGTTTTTGTAGATGAATAATTCATGTATTTATACCAGGTCATTTATTAGAAACAATAGCATAGTTTTGTCCTTATTATGCACTTCCAGTATAAACCTATAAGTCTTAAAGCATTAAGATAATAAAATATGAGAACTATTAGTCAGATTATAGTTAATTATCACTCTTTACTTCACCTAATCAGTTTTTAAGTCATGGCTGATGTTTACATATTTGACATTGCCATGTATGTCTTGTCTTTCTTCCATTTGTCTTTTGATTATTTAATATTACATTTCCATAAACTTGGCTGACATCCAAAAACCCCTACGCTATTTTTACCATATGCTGGATTAACACAAATTCAGCACTCTGGACAGCTGCCCTTTCACCGGCAAATCCGCTGAGCGGCTCATCACAGAACTCGGTGACTCCTCTCCTCTGGTCCTACTGAGATCTGCAGTCAAAACAAACAGATTGCAGGCTCTTCCATGTCTCTGTATAGGCTGATGTGGATTTATCATTTTTCTTATATGTAATGTATGTATGTAATGTAATGTAATGTAATTTACTATGTAGTAAATTACATTAAAACCTTAATTTCACAAAAGTATTTTATGTTTCTAGGCCTGACCACATTGGAAAATACAATATGCCTTTTTTCATTGGCTAAGATTTTTTTAAAGAAATGTTTTAATTCTGTCAATTTTATGGGATTTTGGAAAAGTGGAAATTCATAACAAATGTCATCTCGAGGCACTTTATGAAAAAAAAAATTCTCATGTTACCTACTGGACTTCTTGAGGAAGCTAAGATCCTTTAAGGTTTGCAGCAAGATGCTGCATATCTTCTGTAAGTCTGTTGTTGAGAGCATCATCTCTTCTGTCATCATCTGTTGAGGCAGAAGCTTCAGAGCCAGGGACCTAAAAGGCTCAACAACTTGATAAAGAATCCTGGTTCTGTTCTCAGCGTTACTCTGGAAATGATGATGCAACAAAGGATTTTACATAAAATCAAGAAAAGTATGGACAACCCTGACCACCCTCTTTATGAGACTGTCTTAGAAAAACAGAGTAAAGCTGTTGTAAAAGAATATTTTAGTAATCGAGTACTCTATTGATCAGTTTTACGATTAATCGAGTGATCCTCTCTCTCTCTTTCTGCGCTAAATAATAAAACACAATTTAACGAAGCTTCGAGGTAGATAAATTTTCCTCAAGGAATTTCAATAATCGAGGTACTTGAATCATTCGAGAAATCGTTACAGCCCTGAAACAGAGCGTCTTTAGGCAGAGGCTTCTTCAAATTCACCTCAATATAAACCGCTACAGGAGGTCTTTCCTGCCCACAGCCATCACACCATCTGCAATAACTCTTTGAAGAATATTGAGTTACAATAACATTTAATTTCCCTTTGGGATCAATAAAGTATTTTGAATTTTGACTATAAACACCTGATATGTAGTTGAGTGACTAGGATGCTAAATCACAGGGAGATCAGTGGGGACAAAATGGTGATGGAAAACATAGAGGAGGGAGAAAAATCTGGACAATCAAAACAAAATACAAAACAAATATATTGCAGAGTCAGGATTTTCTAAAATCATCCATCTCTAGTATAACCCAGTTTTTATATCGGACCTGACCTCTGTTTGAGCGTTAGGATTGCACTTGTGTCATTACAGTTTCATATCTATCATGCTCAGTTTGCCTTTGGTCGCAGTTGAAATGTCCTGTATCTGTCCCATTACTTTTCTAACCTGCTATTTTGTGTAGGCCCTGCCTCAAGACCATGGAAAGCCCCTCTCTAACTCCTCCAAGAGCCTCGCCGCAGTAGTGGCTCGCCTGGAAAGAAATGCTGCCAACTCCTATATGGAAGGTGAAGAGGACTTGGATGAGGACCGGTTGGCCGAGGAGGGAGAGGACGCAGATGACGAAGAGGAAGAAATGGAGGCAGAGCATCGGCAACATCATCATCATCACCATCATCATCATCACCAGCAGCAGCAACATTTGGAGGTGGACACGCATTGTGTGTCGGAGGTAGTGGCGGCAGTCGTTCCGAGGGTTCTGTACGAGGAGCTGGTTCACAGCTACAGGCAGCAGGAGGAGGAGATGAGGAGACTGCAGCAGGAGCTGGAGAGAACCCGCAGGCAGCTGGTGCAGCAGGCCAAGAAGCTGAAGGAATACGGCAGCTTGCTGACAGAAGTCAAAGAACTGAGGGACTTCAACAGGAGGCTGCAGGATGTACTCCTCATGAGACTGGGCAGCGGTGAGAAAACAAGAGCATGCGCTCAGACACACAGTCGTCCACAACATGTGGTACTCTGATGATTTTTGTTTTTGTCAGAAAAGTTAACGCAGCTGTTATTGGAAATTTTTTGTCAAACTCAGACGAATACATTGTTAGTTTGTGTTGAGAAGCCAATTCTGACTTTTAAGGCAAATGATGGATGTGTGTGCAGTTTGGTTTGTTCTGCAGGAAGGTACTGGCAGTCTGATAAGTTTTCAGCTTGATTTGGGGAATTAAAAATGAATGTACTCGATAACACAAAGACATTAACAAGTTATTTATGGAGGACCAGAAGAAAAAGTATCTGAAAAGAAAATAATGCTGTCTGCATGTCAGAATAGAAGTTCTTTATATCCCAAAAATGAATGGATTTTGGATTCTATTTCGATAAACATTTGCTTACTATTAGTCAGCAATACATTATTTTCTGATTGGATAGAAGATGGACATCTCTGAAAAATAAGATGATGTACCTGGGATATCATTGTAGAAAGAACAAGTTATTTTCCAACAAAAAATGTCATGTAAAAAATTATTCATACCCTTTGCAATAATCACTGGAAAAGCCTTTATTAGCCATTACATTAACTAAAGCCCTAATTACTGACCAGCTTTTTGTACTGTAGGTCTCCATTATTATCTTTGACCATTAATCTTTTTCAATTAGCTCCAAGTCTCTAATTTTTAGCGCCTTTCACATTTTCCTTATTGGACTCGTTAATACTTTTTTCTCATCTAACAGTTTCTTCACCACTTAAGCTTTGTGTTTTGGGTCACTGTTATGATGAAACATCCACTGGTGCCCAAGACAAAGCTTCTTTGCAGACTAGATGATGATGATGATGATGTAGTCTTTCTTTTTATGATGTTTTACTTTGGTTAGATTCCCATTTGCTGAAAAACACACTCAACGTTTCGTGTTCCCACCACCAAGCTTGACCAAACTTGTTTCTTGGGTTTGATTGCTTCTCCTTTGTCAAGATTATATTATCGTGTACAGACAATAATATTTTTGCTTCATCTGACTATAAAAAAGGCCCAGCAGAGTTTTGTGTTGCTCACTCAGAGAACCAGGATCCTCTTTGGTCTGTTGCTATGGAGTCCAGCAGCATACAGTATCTGCTTGGTGTCTGTTCTGAGATGTTGCCACTGCTTTGGCCCACATCCTTCTGAAGGCCTGTGACAGTGGTGCAGTGTGGTAATTTTTTACACTGTGGCCACTGTACATACACAGTCCTTTGAGTTGTGAGCAGCCACAGGTCCTCAGAGAAATGGTGTTTGAAGAAAACAGCTGTTCCTAAAATGCCGTGTAATTACTGAGCTTTAGAACAACAAAGACTATTCAGAGTTGCGTAGAACATTTTCATACACACTCACAATGTGCAGTGGTTATGAATACTTTCAGCCATGCTCTCTTGTTTTATTAAAAATATAAGTCAAACTTCTAAATTAAATCTTACTGTAATTTACTGCATATTGTAATATTACATTTGAACGAACATCTACATTATTTTCAGTCAGAAAGAAAACATGTTGGTCAAGTTAAGAATATGTTAAATCTAAAGTAAGTATTTACAGCACACAACCTGTGCTGTAAATACACAGCATTTACAGCACAGGCTGTGCTGTAGGTTGTGCTTCAGGTTGTTGAAGGGTCTGCTCTAACCGTGACAAACAGCATGTGAAGGCATGGAAAGAAAGAACTGGCTATTGAGAAATTATTGAAAAGCAGCACTCATCCATTTAAAATACATTTCAAAAAACATCATTAATTTGTATTTTGTTTTATTTGTTACAAAACATTCAAGAATCCCGTAGTTGTCAAGCTGAGACTTCAATAAGTTGATTCACTTAGGTTTGAATGTTTGCTATTTACCTGTGCATGACATTTAGTTGAGTGAAAAACTAACTTAAAAAATAGACGTTTCAAATAGATTTTGTTTGAATTATCACAAGCCCGTACAGGGCCCTTCTTTAAGTTTTAAGTGAAATATTTATGTAAGATAAGACTTGCACCAAAAGATTTTAAAATGTACTTGCAGTAGAGATATTAGTGGTGTCATAAAGCAGTGTGCAAAGCTAAGCTGGTGTTTAGATTAGACTCCCTGCATATGCAAACAGAAGCTGGTTGGACCATCTAATGGTTTGGCTACAGATTAGAGCACCCTGGGAGTCTGTCAGTCCGGGAATAAAGTGCATCATTGACTGATATTAAAACTCATCAGCTGCAGTGGAGCTTAGCGTGGCGTGGCCAGCTACCAGCACAGCTTAGCTACTGTGTCAGGCCACAGGGTAAACCAGAACAAAAACAGGAAACAAAAAAACACGTTGTTCCAGCTGTACCAAGACTTCTTTCTTTATATGTTTATATTCACATATACTAACCATCAGGAAATGGCTGATGGCTGGAAATGAAGATCCAGTGATTGTTTCTGTGGTGTTGAATGTCACCTTTGTCTCCTAGAGCCTATGCACGACAATGGCACTCAGACAATCAAGGCTGAAGTGGTCGAACCTATAGTTGAGGCCCAGGAGACATGCAGGGAAGAAGCTAACACAAGTTCAAGCTATTCGCCCTCACCCAGAACTGTGTACACCTGCAACGATGGGAAGGTGAGTCCGACTGGGCCAAAAGTTTATTTTAGCACTTTAATCTTCACCTTGGTGCCACTTGTAAAGATTTATATTTTCATCTAATCATAAATTAAACTAATCTTTTACAAGGAATTAGAATATTCTGTGTAAAACTTCTAGTTTTTAGTTGCCTGCTCATCTGTCCCCTACATTCATAATTTGGAACTAGGAAGACGTTGTAGAAGCAGTGACATGTTCTTTAGTAAGATAATTAAACCCATCTGAATAAGAATATACTTGCATAAATAATTTATTTAATTTATCATTTAGCACATATGTATTAAGGAATATTCTATACATAGAATATTTCATATTTGTGATATAGTGTACATTTATGAGTGTGTTATTCATGAATTTAACCAATCAAAGCCAGAGGCTGAAGCTGATATGACTCTAGTGAAGCTGCTTGGTGTGAAGTGGACTTACTCTGCTGATATGCATTTAGATGTTATGTGGAGCCCTGCAGAAAATTATCAATAAGATTACTTAAGAGATGCTGAATTAATATGATTATTCAGAATTTAATTAAGATTTAGATCTAATTAGTATATATTTGATTAATTGTGAATAAATTCTTTTTTTAGGTTGATTTATTTAGTTTTAGTTTACATTTGGATAATTTTGGCACTTTAAAAGCCTGACTTCAATGAAGCCGTGGTAAAGTTGAACATGACTCTAACTACCCCTAAGAACTTTCCCTTCTTGATTTGGTATTCTTGCCCATTTGCTTGTGCGTGACCGTAGAAACTGGGCTGACTTTTGCAGGAAACGCTGCATTCCCTGTTAACAACCACAAACTGTGCAACATGCTGTCGTCGCTGATCAGTCCTTTCCCCTTTGCTGCCCTGTCCTAGCAGGTAAACAAGGTTGAGAAGATTATTATTGTTCCTGCAAGCCCAGCCAGCATCATCAGTGTTTATTACCCTGTTAGGGTTCTTTACTTCCCCCCCTGCTGTAACTCAACCAGCCGCCCTGTCTCTGATGATGGGAGGGGAAGAACGAGGGGGGCACTACAAGCTCTTGGGTCCGTGGCCACTTGAAGCGTGAAGAACACTTGCAAATTAGAACGCTCCTACATCAGGGAACCCATATTAATTATTTGCACGAGAAGACTTTAAAGTGACTGACAGGTTAGACCTAGTGAGAGTGCAAAGGGAGGTTAGGAAAGGAAAGGAGGAGGGATAGATGGTGAGAAAGAGATAAACGAGAGCAAAAGGGCTGGGAGGATGAAAACATGCTTGTCTAACTTAAGGCCAGTAAAAAGCTTGTCTGCTGGCTTGCAGCCTAAAGCACATTAGCCTCAGAGGGAAAAGCTTTTTGGACTCTGGCCTAAAGACTTTACAGTGATAAGAGAATAGAGAAGGAAAACAGACACACATTTGCCCCCTGCTGCATTAGCTCACCTTTAAGACCAAGTCAGTCCCCCTGGCCTGGCAATCGGCTTTCACTGTTTTGCAGCGATTTATTCAATGTTCACTCACATTGTGTGGAGCGCGACAGGCTAAGTGATATTGTAGGTAATCAAAGCTGCGACCTGAGTTTGTTTACTTTATAGCAGGTGAAATTGGCCTCCCTTTAAAACAGTCTGGTCTAAGTGGATACATTACCTACAGCAACTTTAGTGCTGCACAGATCAAGTAGCAGAACTCCTAAAACATTTAGTATTGACTTGATGTTGTTGTTCACTGTTTCTAATTCAAGTTCTATGTGGGGCTCAAATTATTTATAGTGTAATTGTAAAGGTTTTGATTCACTGTTTGGTTTAATCCGCATGTTATTGCATGCTCACAACAATGAGATAATAAATTTAAAGTCATTTTGACAAAGAAATAATGCTAAAAGTTTGTTCCTATAGTAAACAGAAGAAGCTGTACCCAACTATGTGTCAGAATGACAACAATGTTCAAACAGTAAATGGGTCACTGTTTAGTTTTTGTTTTTAGCTTTTCATTTAGTTCTTTATTTCTGTTTCAGCTCGATTAATTGTTTCTAGGGCTGAAACAATTAATCGGATTATGATGAATCAATTGTTGAAATAATTGTCAATAAATGTAGTAATAGATTAATCGTTAACTGGAGTACATAAAGGGCCATTTGCTGTAAAACAACATTCAGAGCATTAAGTAAGCTGTAACAGGGCAAAAATATATATACATTTAATTTAAAGACACCTTTGTCTGTAAATATGTTTTACCCTAAACTCCTCAGGTGGCAAAGTTTTAACTTCACTAGGTTCATGAATACTGTTAATGCATTTTAGGCAATAAAATGTTTATTTTCCTATTTAATAAAGGAATTGAATTGTATAAGACTACTAGAATGGAAGTGGGAAGGGTGGATCTGAGAAACAATCTGCAGCACTGAAAACAAAATGGAAAATTAGTAAATAGACTTAGAGCTCGCAGGAACTTCAGCACTTTAAAACAAAAGTCTGTAAGAAGCTGCTATAGGCTGCCTGACTGACCTATTTGGGGCTGAGGTCGAAAGTGACTATGACCTTTGTTATGAAAAGAAAATGTTCTTGAGACTTTCTGCAATAAATAAAACCAAAAAAATAATAATATAATAAAATAATTTTTAAAAAAGTTGCTTCAGTGTTTAGAAAATTTGGTTTTAAATTTGGCAACATATAACAGATGTAATGCATGTTTTACTAGTTTAAAGGTGTTTATTTGCAGTTTGGACTTATTGTTTACAAGTCCCCCAGAGTTTTAACCAAACTATTACTCTTTAAAACCATAACTAGCCTTCGATACAAGAGGCATATCATAAAATAAATAAAGTTGCTGATACTCTGGAAGCTCGACTGTATCACAGTGGATTTATTTGAGGCCAGCGTTTCAACATCAGCTCAGACTCTGCTCTCCAGGATTCTTCAGGGCTGATTTCTCTTAGTGGGATTAGTGCCAGTCGAAGAATTACAAACTAGTGTTGGTCCAACAACAGGACAACACACTTATCATCGCTGCTTCACTGGTCCATCTTGTTTAATGCTGTAACCTGAGCTGATACCAAACCCTTATAGATTTTAAATTGGTCACACATCCAGCCTTCAAGTTTCTCAGTATGAAGAAATACTTGGAAACTGCTTTTTTTTTTAAACATATGGTGTCTGTCAATGGCTGTTGCAGCATTTTCTTTTTATTTTAAAGAAAGGTAAAAATCATTGCTAGACTGAAGTGAGGGGAAAAAATGAAGTGACATCTTTATAGGAACTGCAATGTTGGGCTCACATGGCTTTCTGCTGCAAATAGGTATAATAACATGTGTTGCCATAATGATCGTTAGCTTAAAGCAGCTTCAAGTATTCAAACCACTTAAAATTTTGGACATTTATTCATGTCATAACTCAGCACTAAAATTTTTATGATAGATTAAAACAAAATAGTAGGTTGTTATGAAATAAAGATAAAGTGATACAAGGTTTATAAAACATTTTGCAAACAAAAATTATTCAGGCTCTCCGGATCAATACTTTGTATAACCAAGTTTTTACCTTGAAGAAAAGCTGGTGCAAATCTTTACAGAAAATTTCAAGCTCAGACGGATCAGATTTTATGCAGCTGCAAACATGAGTCTTTTCAACAGATTTGTAAACTGGTGTAGGTTTGGAGTTTGACACTGACACATACTTGACACTATTTTCTTGTAGATTTGGTGTACAATATTTGTGGTAGCTGTTTGCCCCAATCTCCATTCTTTTCCAGCCTCTAACATGTTTTCTTCCAGAATTGCTCTGCGTTTTAATACCATCCATTTTTCCGTCAACTCTGACTAGCATTCGTGTCCCTGCTAATGTCCCTGCTAAAGAAAAATACCCCCCATAGCAAGATGCTGCCACCACCTTGTTGTTTAATGAGAATCAAAGATTTGATGTGATTTTACAACTTAGCTCTGTTTAAAATTTCCCCATAAATTTATCCCTGACTCGTCTGTGTTCCTTGGTCGTCATGATGCTGTTTATCCCAGCAAACGTCTGAAATCTCCATAGTACAACTTTATTATTGATTAAGTGCTTTTTGAAGGCAGTTGGTTGTAGCAAATTTATTTAGGGTTATTGGTATAATGGGGCTGAAAACTAATGCACTTCACGCTTTTTAGATTTTTATCTGTAACATTTGCATCCTTTTCTTTCCAGTGGAAATGTTTGAATACTTTGCTTGAAACTTTAAAAAGTGCATCATAATTGTATGTTTGCTTTTTTTAATTCTCCCATTCACCCAAAAACAAACCCAACATTACTGTAATTGCTACTGCTAATGACAATATTCATTCGGTGTTTACTTAAATCTGCTTTTTACATATGTTGTCTGCAGGTACATCTTGGGGGTGGGATCTGGGTGGAGGAAGAGAAATGGCACCAGCTTCAGAGGACCCAGGGAGATTCAAAGTTCACAAAGAACCTCGCTGTGATGATTTGGGGCACTGAAACCCTTAAAAACCGTAGTGTCACGGGTGTGGCCACTAAAAAGAAGAAAGATGCCCTGCCCAAACCTCCACTGTCACCCAGCAAGCTGAAAATAGTCAGAGGTAAGCTCAGTTAAAGTCTTAACTTTAAATGTTTTAAAGTAAATAGGTGAGTACGTATTTAGCAGACATCAATAATAAGATGAGCATCTTCTCATCGGATGCACTGACCCCCTTGACTCGCTCCTTCCCCAGAGTGTCTCTACGACAGAGTGTCTCAAGAAACGGCCGACAGCGCTGAGATCACGCAGAGATTGTCCAAAGTGAACAAATATATCTGTGAAAAGATAATGGACATCAACAAGTCCATCAAGAACGAGGAGCGACGGGAATCCAAGCTGCTAATCAGACAGACAGTCAAGATGGAGAACTTCACCTACGATGGCATATAGTGATCAACTGTCACGTCAGCGCCTTCTGCCCCGCGTGGCCCGTAGGATGTTTAGGGGACTTGCTATGGGAGGGTTGGGGACTGCTGTCACTGTTCCAGAAGCTGTCATATTTCTTTCACACAGGTCCTATCCCACCTCCCTATAGGTCGAGCGTCATGCTTATCATTTCTTTTATTGGCTGCCAGGCAGCTTTACCCACCAGCACATGAAATAGTTTGACATGAGCTGGAGTGAGTGTTTTTTTTATAAGCTTTACCATTGGTATGGAGGTGTGTGCATATGTGTCGAGAGAGCGAGGTTAGATATGATAGTTAATTTATTGTTCTGTGTCAGAACATCATTTTGAGTCCTGGAACTTTTAAAAAGTAAGAGATTATTCCTGTAGGTAGAGTCTTCTGATGCTGTATAATTGACGATGCTAGCTAACGCCGGGTCTTATACTGTTGGGGATTGGAGTGTCGGTACTAAATGCAAAGAATGGGACGTCAGGGTCTCGAATGCACAAGTCTTAATTAGTAACAGCCATATGACGGTTTGCTCCAAGAGATTACCTTTGAATGTGTGCTGTCTCTTAACTCCTTTAACACATCTGCTCATGAGAAGAGGGCTTAGAGAGGGTTGTTGGAAAGAATGACTCCAACTTATGAGTCAGTAAAGCTACATTTGATTTTTTTAAATTTTTGTACCTTTCATGTTAACACATACAATTAATGTATGAGGACATGAAAGGATTGAAATATATTTAAGAGATGCACCAATCAGACTTTTTCTCAGCCAATATTAATTTTTGTTTACCTGTTTTCCAAAACATAGTTGGGAAAACATCAAGCTGCAGGTTCTTTGACAGAGATAATTGTTTTGAATCCAACTAAAAATTTAAGGTTATTCCCATTTAAACTTAGAGGCATATTCCCCTAAAAGAAGCTGATGTCAAAGAGTCAAAGAAGCTGATGTTGGGGTGATGCATTTATAGACCAAAATAGTAGTAAGAGTTCTTAGTTTGGACTTAATGAACAAGCAAAAAATCAGATTTTTTAGTATCTGACTTTGGGATTAAATAAAAAGTGGTCAATTTTGATTCTTCCCCTATTAATTGGTGCATCTCTAATATTTCTGCGTCAGTCTTAGTCATTTGAATAAAATTGAGTCTAGAGTTGCTGCGGTACAGGCATGTTGATGCCTTGAAAGGCCTTAAATGGATTCGGCAATCTCCAGGGACATGTATGTCTCTGGGTTTTTATTTTTTTATTTTAAAAGTAAGCTGTGATTGTAAATGTTTTGTAAGCTGAAGTGATGAAGCTTCACCTGCACTTTGCTGTGAGAATGTAAGAGTTGGCCAGGTACTATTATTATGTGTGGTTTGCACCGTTCGATTGAGGTGAGCCGGACTAGCGGCCAGGTGAAAATCAGAGCACAGCTCTGCGCAGTCCAGGTCATCTTGTTGTGAAAGCTGTGGGTAAAGCTGTCTGCAGCACTATTTTGCTTTTCTTTCTTTTCTTTTTTTAAGGTTGTCTGGCCCTGCTGAATCCCATCCTAACCCTCTCTTCTTTTTAGTCACACCACTGGGGAAAATAGTAAGGTTGCTCCAGTGACAATTTCGTCTGAGCTATGCCATCAAAAGTTTTAAAATTTTCTTTTATCGTGTATGTTTATATATATATATATAGGATTTTTCTCTCCTGTTATATTGTTTTGATCTGAAACGGTTTGTGTGGCTGTCTGCAGGCTGGAACTAAATGCTGCAGATTGAAATCTCAACTGTGACCTAGCTGTGGCTAACTGTGAATCTGCTGCAGAGCTGTCCATCAAACCTTTCTCCTCTTCACACTCGTAATTCCTGGATGTCTCTCAGTTTATTTCTCTCCATTTTTTGTTTGTTTGTTTGTCTTGGTTTGTGTCATATCACAACTTCATATCAGCCTTTCGTTAAGCTACTTTATGTTCCAAATAGGATAGAAACAGATGCATATGTTTGCCACTAAAGTTGGTGGTCGTATTACAGTTTAAAGGTTCTGATCATATTTGATGCAGTGTTTTTCATACTGTATTTCTTATCCATCTGTTTCCTGTTTTGTTTTTTTTTACTTAGTTTTTTTTTATATGAATCATTGGCTTTAAGCTAGTTGTTGTATCCAAATGTTGATCAGTTGAGTCTACCAACAGAAAACAAATCCACCTCATTCATAGCCAAAGTTATCCCATAGGAACAAGAGAGAGAACGGGTTTATTTACCAAGTCAGAGCCAGTAGATTAGAACAACATTGTGATATTTGGTAAACCTCACTTTAAATCAGTGAAAATCTCTATTCTTAACTCTTAAATATCAAGATGCAGTAATTATCAGCTCATATCTTTTACATTGAATGCACTTTAAATTTTACTGCAATTTCTTCAATTTTAAACAATTGTTTGTCATGATAGCTTTATTGTTTGGGCCTGTCTGTCATTTTTATTCTCATGAAGCACCTTATGACATTTTGGTTTTTATTTCTTATCATTAAAACAAAATTGAGTTATTGGAATGACTCTGGCAAGCTGACACCCCATAATAAGCTTGGTAAGTTCAATGTTTAGCTGTAAGGTTTATTAGATCTGCAGATTCGTAACAAATTGACGTTGAAACTGGAATCAGCTACTCCATTATTTCCTCCTGGATATTAAGCCGCGACCTTGGCAGACTGGCAAGCAACAAATAAGTTAGTTTAAAACAGCAATGTCCATTTTAAAGACTTTACCTTTGAAATGTTTAAGATGACTGGAAATTGTGCTTTAGCTTAACACATCTACATGCTGTTCACGTGTACAAATATGACTTATATAGAGTTCCAATGGAGTATTTTTTACAATTGAGTTGTAACTGTGAGGACTGAATGATGAAGCTGATAAAAGTTGGATGCAGACTGAGGAATCAGCTGGGTTTGCACAAAAGAATTTTGGCCCATGCAAAGGTATTGGGGCTTAGTGAATAACAAAGTCAAGCAATTGTGACAAATGTCTTTTTATTTTATTTTATTTTTTTGTAAACCAGAGTCCCCTTTTTTGTTTTGTTTATTCTATGTACAAAGTAAGATAAGGTACACATGTTGGAGCGTGTATTGAAAATACTTGCAATTTAAAAGGAAAAAAAAAAGCTTTCTGCTGTGCAAAGCCACCTTACTGAAATTCAGATGCGTTGTTGTGTACTGTGTTTGTGTTTCTTTGTTGTTCGATGCCAAAAGAGGGCGTGGTTGTAACGATGCTTAAAGAGAGCATTTATAGAGCTATTACATCATCATTTTGAAAGGCTGGTTTCCTGGAGAGAGATTAAAACCTATAATCCCTTAACTAAAACCATCTTCAGTGGATGAAAGCTGTACCATCGCAGATTTAGCCTAATCTGCGATGACACGGCCAATCTGACAATAGAGTGCCAGAAGTTTTGGCAGCCGTCTCGTAACATACCGGGCATATTACACAACCTGGAATAGAGAGTCATGGATATTTTAGGCTAGTTTGACTCTGTAACACAACACACCACCATAGCAGTAGTTGTAGGAAGGAAACCTGCTGGACATGATCCTCTTCTTGTGCCACTTCTTGTTCCTTACTCACCTGCTTTATGGCTTACGCTGTGAATACCTGTCAGAAGCTTCTCAAAACGATGGAGCTTTCTTTTACTTTTTCATAGTTCGATTGAGGAAAGAGTGATTCGAGTTTTTAAGCTTCACTCTGTTGAGCAAGATGGATATCTTGCGGTTTGCAGAGCCATACTGTTAACCAGACATGTTACTGTTTGAGCCTCAGATACAATATAAAACAAAAAAAATACAAAGATATACATTGTTAAGCATATATTTTTCTTAAAAGTATCAGTAACTTTGTATACGATCCACAAACCGGTTCTACTTCATCCAACTTCACCGTCCTACCTCATTGTTACTCTGGTGTTTGTCAGTAAATGTAAACTATATGTGTGTATATTATTAAAAAAAAAAAGAAATCTATAGGAAAAGGTATAGCTGGTTGCTCTCAACATGTACAGCATATAAAACACCTCAATACACAAATATCATTCTTCAGCAAAATCCGTTTTCTTATCTGCTTAAAGATGCTGCTGTAAAAGGGGTTTCTGTGTGAGGGGGTTGTCTGAATATATATATATGGATATATATCTTCGCTCTTTGCTATGTTGTGCAGTTGATTGATGGTTGTGTTCTGTCTCTGTACTGCAATCTGAGATTTTTACTGGTTGACGGTGCTACCAGCAAACAGTTTGAGAAAAACAAAAACTGATCTACCGGACCTCAAATGGTGCTGTTTTTCTATGTTTTTAATCGTCATACGGCTCTGTGTTATTCAGGTGTGTTAACCGCCGCTATCCCCTCAACTAATCAAAATCCTAAAGCCAAAATGTTTTTGCAAGGCTGGTAACCCTGCTATTACTGTATCAAAATATATGCTATCCATCCAAATATTGTAGATAGTAGTAATATTCTCAGTTTCAGAAGTACCTCAGAAGTTGTTGATTTTAAGTGGGTGCGTCTGCTTCTGTCAATTTCCTTTTGTTGCAGTGTGTTTTTTTCAGAAATATGCATTTTTACTGGTTAGATCAGGTTATCTTCATAGATGGTACATGGTTAAGGGAGCAGTGTGCGTTACAGTAGCAAAGGCCCTCGGCAAAACCATATTCCATTTGGGTCAACCTTGCATTGTATATCAGGGTCCATTTGTATTCAAGGTTTTTACCACACCTATATAAGCAGAAATTAGGAATGTGTAAAGAAAAACATAAATGGGGCTTTATCACACTTGTTTTGTTTACTTTGTCAGTCATAACGGTTGATTTTCCTTCACTTTCTCTGTATTTCTCTGTGTATCTTTGTAAATGCTTTCCTTCAGTTTTATATCTCTGGATTTTCTCTTCGCAGAAAGTGCTTTACATCCTCTTATATCCTGTCCCCTGACCCGCTGCGCTTCAGTGTTTGTTTTCTGCGCCAAAGTGTTTGAGACACGTTAGTACACGTTTCGTTTCTGTCTTCTTGAACTTAACTTTGTCATACTGACGCCTCTCTACTGTGAGTAATGTGTGTTCTTAGACACAGCAGCTGGTTTTCAAGGAAGCACTTTTAAGCCATTCTTTGGACTGTTTTATAACGATTAGCAGTGAGCTTTCCTCCGGCCTATGGGGAGAGTTGAGCCCAGAGAGTTCTGTTTGTAATTCCTATTCAGGTGTAGAATAACTAACCTGGTACCACATCACTGTTGGGATGGAGGCCAACCCCCGAGGTAAAGAGCAGGAGAGAACTGAATGTGTCTGCACAGCCTTGAGATTGAGTCAAATAGGACAATGGCGATATGACAAATCTGTACTGAACTATAATTACGTTTAAGCTCTTTAATTTGAATTAAACTGAGCTATACAGGGCTGCTTGGTATACCTATCTGTAGAATTTAATGCATTGCAGTTATAGTTGGGGAAAGACAGGGTTTCTACTTTATGGAGTATTTATTGTTGGTATAATAATGTGACAAAAAATCTCAAAACTCTTACAGTAAACACTTCCTCTACCCTATTGTAGCCTCCCAGTGGCAAACCACATTTACAGAAAATCTTATAAATATAAACGATAGAGTGTACATGTCTTCGCTAAACCGGCCACACCTCTGCTATGCGAGCAACTCTTTGACGCTTAGCATCCTGTTCTGTGTTTTTTCTCTTGCTGCATTCAGGAACACCCGTTTAAATGTATAGATAAACAGAAATAAATCAAGACTTTTATTCTATCAGCACAAACCTCTGGTCTTGCTTTTTGTGTGTCATTTCCTGCCACAGAGTTTAGGCTTGTTATGCTGTTGTGTTAACGGTACAATTATTTAGTTCAAAATGTTAAAGTTTGTTTCTAATGTTAATTTTATTCCTTTTCATTCCTGCTTTGTTCTACTGCAAACACAATAGAGGCAACAATTAATCATAGGGGCAACACATTAAACATTGTCTTCTGAGGTTTTGTAACCTCACATGCATCGTTTTTCACTTTGTGTAGAAGAAGCCAGAAATTAAATACCTTGCAATTGTATTCATGCTCTTTTATCTTTTCCACATTTTGTTACATTACAACTATAAACTAAAGTATTTTATTGGGATGTTATGCAATACAAGACAAAATTGTAGATAAATGTCAAGTGGAAGGAAAAATATGTGGTTTCACAGATGAAAAATTGTGTCATGCATTTGTGTTTAATCAGTTTTTGAAAAAAATCCAGTGTTAAGAACTGCTTTCAGAAGCAACTTAATTGGTAAATATAACCTGCCTTTTAGTAATAATTTTATGAATAAAGCTGTTCTGGGAGGGTTTTTTTTTTTTTAGAAAAGACTTAAGTACTACAGCAGACAGGTCAGAGATGTCATGTAGGTTGTATCCCAACCTACATATGTCTAACAGAGTAATGCTCTATCCATCTAAAAATGCGTAGATAAAGGCACAACTGCCATACTGCAAAGACAAAGCAGTTTAGCTAATTTGACGGATAAGGAGAGCAATAATCGGAGAAGCAGCCGAGACTACCAGGATAAGTCCAGAGGAACTGCAGAGACCCACAGCTCAGGAAGGACAGAATAACTAGTTGCTCTTTGCACAATTCCAGTATTTATAGATGAGTGAAAAGTGGAAATCAATTCCTGAAAGAAAGCCATCAGATGTTTCATTTGAAATTTACCACAAGCCATCCTCAGAACACCAACTCAATTCTAATAGAAGAAGGTTCTCTGGTCCAATGACTCCAAAATTAAAATGTCAGCCTACATCTCATATGCATGGTGGAAAGCTGACTTTGCAAATCAATGAATACACAATTCTGACAGTGAAACGTGGGAGTGTTATGTTGTGGGGATGCTTCAGCTGGTTCTGAGAAGAGGGTTAGAATTGTTAGCAAGACAAATGATGCTAAATGCAGGGACATTTTGGACAAAGATGGAGAGCTGCACCTCAGTGTCACTTGGTAACACTCAGTATTACTCTGAAAATCTGAGGACTGAAGGCAAGAAGCCAAAATGCTGAAAAGTTTGTTTTTTTTAAATAGAAAAAACCCCACTAAATTTCTGTTGAAAGAGATCAATTCAGTACAGACATTTCAGTGATGAGCAAAACTGTGGGAACCTTCAGATCATGGTGGTGTGTACTGCCAGCTTTTTGCTACAGGCACATTTTCTTTTGTTTGCTTACGTAATTTAGTATAATTTTGTCGTTAACATGATGAATAAGCTCAGTACGATATCAGAAGCGCTGATTGTGGAACATCAGTTGGTGCTGATCTGGAGTCAGTAGTGGCCATCAGTCTACCCACCTCAGCAGCTCAGTGAAGCAGCCCCCTGATCAGAGCGTGTGGTGTTTGCTTGGGGTCATGAAATGTGCATTGGATACTGGTTAAATAAGTCATAAAATAATCTTTCAGCCAAGGTTTAAACTGGGTATTTTTTTAATGTTCTCTGGTGTCACGAGCAGTAATTAAAACTCCCACTAGCTACAGCTATTCATAGCATTTGTTTATGTGATATGTCACATTACAAATTAGTGGGTTGTGGAAACACCTAAACGTCTGTTTTTCATGAAATGCATCCACGTTGAAAACTGCCATCTTATATTATCCCGGCTGCCTCAGCTTTACAACTGCAGCTCTGGTGATAGATCCAGCTTTGTTTGCGAGGCACAGCCTTGGTTCATGTTTGATGACCTCTAACGTCATTTTCATTTGAGTCTTCTGATATTAAGATGTAGCAGCTCTAGTGTTAAGTGATGATATCTATAAAGTCTGACGGTTCTCAATGTACAGAGTTTAAAGAGTACAATGTTTCAGACTGGTAATGAAATTTCCAAACTCAAAGTCAATTGCTGAGGTCATGAGCTGAGCGTTTATTCAGTACTGGATATATATCAGGAAATACAGAACATTTAACACAATATTTTAAAAGCAACACCCTCCAGTACAATAGGCATGCACTGAAATTCATAGATTAAACATTAAAGTGTTTGTAAAATACATTGAAGTTTCTGGTTGTGACGTATCGTGGAAAAGAATACTGAGTACTTTTCCAAAGACAATGATGGGTTTCAAACCAGAGACCCTGATCTAGGCAGGGCAATGTTGGGACAGACCAATATGATATGAATAGATACAGGTAACTATGCAAAACAATACAACTATATATCAGAAACAAAAAAATACACTTTTTACATTTTAAGAAAATATTGCATCTTGAAGCTGTTCTATATTTATCACCCTGACTGCTTGTGCAAATAAAGCAAACGAACCCTTCTTGTAATTGCTGTTCACATTTTCTCACTGGTACATTGATGATTTGTCTTCAGTGGTGAACTCCAGGTCTTTGAAATTGGAAGGCCTCCTTGCCATCACCCTCATCTTTAGTTCCCTTCACAGATCCTCAAAGTCAAATTGAGAGTTAATTTAAGAGTTTTACAATTCTGAATTTCTAATATCACTTCAAGTCAGGCTATTGGTAAAATAAAAAGATTACTTTAAACCTAAGCCTACCAGAAGTATAATTAAATTTTGGGCGTAACTTTGAGGCAGTCAAATAACAGCAGCAAAGTTTTCATTTCAAATTCTCAGATGCTTCAAAGCCAGTTCGTAGAGGCCATGCCTGTTGCTCTCTTACACATTTTCATTAGTCTGAAGTCTTCAAAGAAAGCAGTAACTTCATTTTCACAGATGGTATTTTCATCTCTCTCTGTATTTTAATCAGTTTAACCTGGTCAGTAACTTAAAGCAAAAACCTATTTCAGACCTTGAATGTGTTATTTTAACTTCTGAATACATCCTAACTGAAGTCGAAGGAGTTTTATTATTTTTTAAATTGTGGTTCTGTGCGCTGAAAGGATTTCATAAAACCTTGGTGACCCCTCGGTTAATGCAGACTTCTCAGTTTTGGAAACCCGGTAAACTTTTAATTTAAATCCCGAAAGTGAAATTATGGTTTCAAATTGTCAGGTGGGTGCCTGGATTAACTTTTCCAATGTGTCACCCGGGAGAATAGCATATCCATTAAAGCTCTCAGTATCTTTTCAGGCCATATCTTTTATGTGTAATATGCATAGAGTTCCTAATCAGTCTGGAAAGGTACAATTTTTAACTATTTCCCTGGTATGCAAAAACAAGTGTACGGGGAAAAAATATATTTTGGAAATGTATTCCTTGTCCTGTTGTCTAATGTGATTCCATTTCTTTGTCCACCCATCATTTATCCATTCTTCTATCCATCAATTGGTTTGTCCAGCATCCATCAATCCAACAATCATCCATTCGTAAACCTGTCCAGCTCTCCTTTCAAATATCCATCCGTCCATCCATCCATCTTCTTATCCATCATCTATTATTTTTTCTGTCCAGCCGTACATCGTGTCATCGTACCTCCTTGGTAAAACTGCCTTTCCATCCATTTTTCCATTTCTTATGATTGTCCATCCATCCTACCCATCCTTCTTTATCCATTACCCCATGTGTAGCTACATCCACATATACATACATATTCAAAACCTGACCAAACTGGAGCCTGTCTTTCACTTACTGCAACCGTAAACAGGTTTGTATGAAGTAGAGGAGAATAACAGGACTGTTAATGTCTGTCTTCACAGCAGCATGGTAGACCTGCTGCTAACTGTGATGTATTTGCTCTTGTATCTGTCATGAGTATGGCCTCCTTCTCTGCGCTCTATCTAGCCTATCACATGTCTAAATCATATTGCGGTAGCAGCTGAGCAGTATGAAAGCGAGATAAGGCAGAAATGGAGTGTTGGCATATCAGATCGGTTGTAACACGGCTGGTTTGTGGAGGCTTAAATTTAACACGCGCCTCATCATTGAGTCCTAGATTTGGATGAGTCCACATTGGAAATGGATGAAGATGCAGCCACTGAAGGCTACTTCCTCCTTCTTTGCTTGTAAAGTGCCCAAGCGTCACTCAGCTCTCCCGCCCTCCTCCGGTCCCAGTCCACTCCCTTTTCTTGCACACTGATGCATTTCCATATATTATTGCTTCTGTAAGCAAGAGTGTCGTGAGCCCAGGCTTTTCCGACTGCCCAAGGAGAATTCTCAATGTCATTATCGCCAAAGGCTGCCACATGTCTGTAATGTATTACCGCCTGCCTTTATTGACAGCGCGATGATTCAGTGGTGGCGATGATGGATTAGTGCCGGATGGGTCAGGCTGGGCTGGGCTGAGCTGGTCCAGACTGGGCTGGGCTCTGCAGCCTCTGCATCTTGCCTTTCTGTCGCATAAACACCATCTACACTGCAGCATTCTGTTAAATGGGTTGTATTGATGTCACACATGCACATTTTTTTTATCGCTTTCTAGAGCTTCATGGAACTCTGAGTCATCTAGTCCATCTTTTGTGTCTTGTTGCATATGAGTTGTAAATGTTAGTAAACAAAGTTTTCTGTTTAGTAGGAACACGGAATTGCTTTTGTTACCTTGTGGAAGGAGAATTGCAGAGGATATATGCTCCATGTGGTCTTAGTTTGTCAAAATATATACACACACAATTTGGATCAAAGACACTAAGAACCACATTTTTCATTTGAAATATAAAATTTACTTTAAAAAACAGCCACTGATGCTGAACTATGTTCATTCAATAGTCACCAACTAGCAAACCTCACAAGCTTTTCATTATCTGCACACAGGCTTGTTTGTTGTTCAGTGTAATTGTGGTCTGTCTACATCCTCACTTCAATGAGATAAATGACATTAGTCTTAATTTCTTACTGCTTCCTGCAGCAGCTGACCACCACAACTGCTGCTCTTAATCTTCCAGATCTCAGCAGAGAGAAGTACTCCCAGTGTCCTTGGTAGAGCACATATTTACCCTATCAGAGCAACCCCATTCAAGCAAATTGCACAGCGTAAAAATGATTGCACGTTTAGAAGTCTAATTTAAATGCATGATAAATATTTAGTGTTGTTCATGAGCCTATCTTTTCATTTATTTTACTTTGTGGATCACTGCTGCATGCATTAAAAGTAATATTGAGCTTACACAAATATAACAAGAAGAGATATGTGAATAAGATATAAATCTTCCCTAAGTAAAACATAAAAAGCAAACTGTTGGGCCTAAAAAGCTACATCCAGGAAATGAATAATATCTTAATCTCAAATATAACACAAACAACTCAAAGACCAATCATTCTTAAAATCATCTTAATTTAATTCAGTTTTTCTATGCAGCACTAAATTTGAAGAAGAAAATTTAATCTCAAAATACTTTACAATGTAAGTAAGTAAGTAAGTAAACTTTATTTCTATAGCGCTTTTCACAGACCAGGGTCACAAAGTGCCGCACAAAGTGTAAAAAATAAAATAAATTAAAAGCAACATACAAAACAATAAAACACAGTATTAAGCTAAAAAGCAAGTTTAAAAAAGTGGGTCTTAAGTTGTTTCCTAAAAGTGTCTATACAATCCAAAGATCGAATGGTACAAGGTAGCTCATTCCAGAGGCGAGGCGCCACAGCTTTAAAAGATCTGTCTCCTCGAGTCTTAAATGTTGATGTGAATGTTGATTCCCAGCCCTGTTTCAGAAGACCCCACCTGTCCTGCCTGTGTTAAGTGTTTCCCTGCTGTTGAACAAAATGGTTTGAATAAATAGGTCAATAAAAAGTTTCTGCAGAACGCAATGATACGCTGCAGAAAGACAGCATTCATCTAAGACCTGCT
This sequence comes from Xiphophorus hellerii, assembly GCF_003331165.1. NCBI lineage: Eukaryota > Metazoa > Chordata > Actinopteri > Cyprinodontiformes > Poeciliidae > Xiphophorus > Xiphophorus hellerii. The sequence continues at coordinate 15,478,110 of NC_045680.1, forward strand.
GGACAGCACTGGGGAACTCTGTTTTACAGGACTTACTGCTCCAAATCAAATCCATGTATACAAAATTCACATTAGGTTAACTTTGCTCCAATACCGTTCAATCATACAGGAACACTTAGCCCCAGTTACCTGCAGTACATGTCAATACTAATTATAATTCAGTGCTGTCAAAGTCAACTTATCATTCAATTTATTTTGGTAAAAACTTGTCTGTTTGGGGAAACCCCCTAACTGAATCGAGTCACTGACTTTACAGCAATCCCTGCTCCTGAGCAAGCATGTGGCAAAAGTGAGAAGGAACAAGAAGAGGAGAAATACAATTTTAAGAGAAGCACTGAGGCAGTAGTTGTTGCACTTTTAGGGATGAACAACAAAGATTAACATAGTTGGTGACAGCAATAGCTTCTTAAATTGTTTTGTCCAGGAAAACGCAGTACTTAAATACAGAATAACTTCCACAGAATAAAGAAAATCAAAATGTTAATGGTAGTGAAAAACAATCCATAAATGTAGACAAGTTCTCTGTCCCACAGGTTGTAACTGGGAGCTGCTTTCATGGAAGTGGAATCTGAAAAATCACTCAAAAATAAAAGTTAACCTTGCAGTCTGAAAGTAAAATGTTCTGTCGGGAACATGTAGAACAACCAGGTCTCAGTTTTCAGACGGACCTTTACAATTCAGGGTTTTAAATCTAACAAGAAATATTATGAATCCTTCTGGCAAACGCAGTGCTGAAAAATCAAGTTAATGTATCGACCTTACACAGATACATCCCTGGAGTTTAGGAGAATTATCTTTCCGACTGATTCATACGTCAGAGTTAAGTGGTTTAACAACCAATAAAACATTTTTCTCTGAAAATAGCAAGGTACACAAAAAATGAGGGAACATTTCTATGGAAAAACTTTTAGATACCTTCAAAATATGTGAGCAAATACCAATTGAGGCCATGTTCAATGATTAGAAGAAACTCTGGTGCCCCGCAAGGAAAATGTGAAGCAAAGATGGTGCCTTAAAGGCTCGGCGCAGTGCTGGAGAAGAGATTTCAAATATTGTTTGACTGCATTAATTAAACCACTTGCCGAATTTAACCAAGAAATGTAGCTTTTCTGTAAACGACAACATAGCACTGATGATTTCTGTTTTTCACACGACTAATGAGTTGGCTTTCTTCCTCTCTTCACCTGCCTGTTAACAGATTGTAACCGAACTGATAAGATATGCTACCACGTCTTAGCTCAACATGCTAATTTCCCCTCTGCCTTCAGCCATCTTCAGAAGTCCTTATCACTGATAGGTGCTTAGTTGCTGCTTCAGTGATAAAAAAAAAAAAAAACTGACAAATGTTGGACTTTATCACCCCTTCTGGGGGGTGAGTACAAAACTAACCTCTCTTAACATAAATACACACTCTGATACACACTTGTACATGCCCCATGTATGCAGAGCTGCTCACCCGCATGCATACTTAAACACAGAACATCCAAATGGCCTTCTATTAATGCAGATGGCTCCCCCAATTAACAGGATTCAAAGCGATGATGAATTTTTCATTCTCTGAACAGTTAAGCTAATTATGGCCCAAACGAAGCAGGTTCCAGTGAATCGCCGTGGCAGGGAGTGCCAATGGCAGCCAATGTCACTGTCACAGTGCCACTCCACGGCACCTCCCTAATCACTACAGCTGCTTAATATTCAGCTCCCGCTGCTCTCATGTCGCCTCTATCCTTCCTGACTCACCTCTCCTCTCTTCATACATTTTTTCTTCCTCCTTCTCGCTCCTTTGTGTCTTGTAACTTTTCCTTCCCTCTCACGCTGACTGTCCTCACCGCCTCCCCCACGCGCCTTTGTCTCTTGATGCCTCTTACTGTAGAGCTGTTGTTTAAAATGGAAATCAACTAATTGCACTAATAGCATTTTAATGATAATTTAATGTAGGAAATAAAGCTTGTTACAAGCTAAGCAATTTTGTTGGATTTCAAGGGCAATCAATCTGTGTCCGATACAATCTGCTCACCTCCTTGATGATGGGCCCATGATGTCAAGTGTGTTTTCACTCATGCAAGCTAACGACGTTCATGTCAGCATCTATAGGGGTGCAAAATCACCACAAATAAGAGGAAGGACTTCATCAGCATATACATTTATCCCCAATGCAAAATACAGTCTGTTGGCCTGACGACTAGGAGTTTAACTGGAACCGTGTGCTTTAGTGAGATGAGATTAAGATTGAGCTTTTCCAGAAAAAAAAAGCATTCCTGGTGAGGCTGGCATGAAGCAAAGGATTAGTGTGCGCAAAAGCTTCTAACGCCCGCTGTAAAGGACAGACCCATAACATCTGTGATACTTTGGGCCTGTTTCTCTTCCAAAGGTCCATTTGAAATTTGTTTTAGTTCGTAGAATTGTGAACACTTTGAAATACCAGCAGATTTCTAATAAAAACAGGATGGGTTCTGCCAGAAAACTGAAAATCGTGTTATTTAAAAAAAGATGATATCAAAATCTCAGTAACATATTTGAGCTTAAGGCCTTTATGCCTGGAGCTTAGACAGTCAAAGTGATTTATGCTGATAAAGACAACGGCTTTTCCTTTTCTATGGACACGTGACAGGAAAAATGACTAATCAGGCACAATTTGGACAGTGTCACATAAGAGTTTATTCACTTTTGTTGCCAGTTGTTTAGACATTAATTTGTGTGCGAGTTAATTTGAGGGGACAGGAAATTTACACTGTTATTCAAGCTCTACACTGACTGTTCCATAAACCGATATTAAAAACATACTTACAAAACAGTAAGACAATGAAATTTTACCCTTTCTACACATCTTTAATGGGTGTGTCAAAAAATATGAAAGACTGTATAGCCTTCAGTGTATGTCATTAATCCTCATTATTAAAAATGAGTGTTAATTGTTTGAATTACAAGTTTTCCTCTAGAATTTGCATGTTCTTTTTAATTTGTACTTATTCACTTCAGCTGCAAATGTTAAAAATTGCCAGATACCATTAGCTTAAGCTGCATTTTGGTTTTATTGTTTTTTATTTGTCTCTTTTTTTTAAGTAAACAAATAATTGAGCACTGAAAGTATACATGGAGTTTATAGAAGCTGTGCCTCATAGCTTTGCTTTTGTTGTGATTGATTTGATGCAGTTCTACTTTAGGACGTTGCTCCTTTTCATCATAAGGTCTGATATGAAACCAACCTAATGCCTTGTGGTTATCCCTGCCATTTTCTTTGTTTGTTGTCGTCTTGGCTTATAATCAATTCTCTTTGAGAAATTAACATACCTGTTTGTCTGAGTGAGTCATTGTTCTCTGAACAGATTTGATTTCCTCCATAATCCCTCATAATCAAAGATGAATAGATCCTTTTGCATTTGGACTTCTCTCCATATTTTTATCAACCATACCCCCCTCAGACCAAACAAATTAAAAATGATGAGGAGCTCAAGCTAGAAAGAGAAAGACAGAAAGTGCCCTGAGAAAGAAAAACTATTTAATTTGTCTTTTATGTTCTCGCAGTGGTCATTTAGCAAGCCTCTTTATTTAAATGGTAATGTGAAGCTGACTAAACAGACGTGGCAAATCAGCCGGAGCAGGAGGGGGCGATTTCAGAAACGTTCTGGGAGTTTATCTGAATTTTTCTCTCTGTCGGGGAGAGCCAAGCAGGGTTTGGAGTTGATTGAGCAACAAGGTGACTTCCCAGCGTTGGGCTGTTATATTTAGGTGTGAGAGATTATCCCATTCTTAGCGAACCTGGGCAGAACACTTTCAAATGCCCTTTCCGTATCAAATACATGTGGACTGAATGGAGAGACACAAGCAGGTTCGCAGGCATGTATGCTTAATTGTACCTGGTGATACTGAGACTGGGCAATTATCTAAATCAGTATGTATAACATCTATGGCTGATTATTTTTATGTTTTTGAACACAGAGCAAAAATTATTATGAGATATTATTGGAGAATAAGATCCGTGGAATGAATTGTTATGTTTTGCCCCTGTTTTTACACAGATTATTCAAGTTGCTGTTGATGGGCGTTCACCTCTCTCAGTACTTATTATTAGGCCCGTCACGATAACAAATTTTGCTGAGCGATTAATTGTCTCAAAACGTATTGCGGTAAATGATAATATTGTTTGAAGAACATTTTAAACTGATTTAATGGTAATGACATAATAATGCAAGCACATCCTGCCAAAAATACATTCACTTTATTTTCAAAAGAACACTAAACACTACAACTGGTAAAGAAAATAAACAAAACAACCAAAAACAAAATTGACTCTCAGTCTCCATTAACAAAATAAATGCACTTGAATTAAAACTAAACAACCTAAAACCAAACTGGAAATAAAAACTGGATTCAGTCAAAAGAGTGCGGATTATGAAGTCTGTACACTATATTGCCCTTCAATAATCATTCGCTTTAGATAGAGAAGATGGGGATATCCGACTACCTGATGCAATAGTTCACTCCTCCCTTATGCTAAGGAAATGAGGAAGGCAGGGGTCAGTGGAAAGGGAGAACCGGAGCTGAGCCTTTTTTCTGGAGTTTTAACTCACATTAACCCAGTTGACAATGATGATTTCTGACAACTTTGTCGGAGGTGGGTGCAGTTCCTCCAGGTAAGGGGCGGCAGTACCTGACAAGCCCACTGGATTGTTTCACTGGTGGCGTCATGTCAATTCACAAATGTCATCTCAAGGCAATTTACAAAAGAAAAAACTCAGTTCAATAGAATCCTACATACCAGGTCAACGTCATCCTTTTTAGTCGATCCTGGTCATTACACAATGCAGTAAATTTGAGTTTATTATTTAAATGGATTAAAAAGTTTTCTGTCTACAGTAAGGAAACCCAGCAGATTGCATCGAGTCACTCCTGGACAAGCATGTAGGGACAGTAGACAATCGCTTGAATTGTGTCGTTGACCTTACAGCAATCCCTCATTCTGAGCAAGTATACAGCAACAGTGGAAAGGAAAACTCACCTTTAACTGGAAGAAACCAGCAGAACCAGTGTTAGTGTGTATCTGCCACCTGCCACGACCGACTGGGGGTTTGAGAAGACAGAGCAGCTACACCAAAAGAAGCAGGAAAACTGATCCAGCAGTACTTTCTATGCTCAAGAAAAGTAAAAAGTTAATAGCAGTATTACCCCTTTTTTTCTATAGGTAATGTTTTTTAGTTCACTCTATAGTGCACTATTCAGACATTTGGTAGTGAGGTTAATAGCCTTAACTTTCAATTTTCAGTTGCTCACCTGAGCTTACTTGGTATGCTGCTAATCTAACTTTGGATAAATATTGCTAAAAATTAACAAATGCAACGATTCTCCTCACATCCCAGCTGGTAACAGTTGTTCTTCTTCTTGTCATCCCGAGTTACAGGATGTGAGAAATTATTAGACCAAAGTTATAACAAAGAAAAAACATTTAATTAGATATAACAAATTTTGGCAAAGTAAGGAACATGTCAGGGTTTGCTTTTGCACACATTATTTTCACACATGCATTTCTCAAAATACTTCTTATGAGATATTTAATAGCTTTTCATATGATGCTGATTGTTTATATTTGAATACTTGAGTAGATTAATAAACTCCACTGATAAAGTCTACTGAGTAAAATCATATTAATGTCATTAAACTCGATGCCTGTTAAAATATTCAAAACATGTAAAAATCGAATCAATCAGAGTTAGAAACTTCAATGTTTCCAGTGTATTCTTGTATTACCCTCCTGGTGTTTATTTATGCAATATGTAACTAGAAATACTCATTGCATAAACATGAAGTATTGCTGCACACAAGTAGTGTTCAAAATGCTAAAACAGTCAGCTACTCCTGTCCAATAGTTGATCCTCTTTAAAGTGAACCCAGCATTCATCAGCTTCTGTCATCCTGTGACAGTTTCTGCTAATCATGCTGGCACCAATCAAAACAAAACTACATCATAGAAAAGTTGTTGTTTAACTTTTAGTGGACAAAGAATGTTGCATTTTTTTTAACAATAGGCTCCAACAGCAAAGTAAACAATATTAGCATAATACAATATCCCAACATGTGAATCTGAGTATGTTAGACTATTTGTTCTGGTGCAGCTGGAGTTACTTTTTGGGTTGTGTAAAACCAAGCTGCTCAGTCTTTGTTTGCTAAATCCAGAAACAGAATTACTGTGTTTAACAGCCCAAACTGATATTGATGTTTCTTTAAAATGTCTGCTCTGCTCCATCAACCTTGAAATTCTTAGACAACTCTGTTTCTAAGTGTACTTATCGCTCTGACGGGATTTGTGGCTGAAGACCAAACTGACACCTGTCTCCCCTGCTCAGTGTCAATGTGCACCCCCTTGTCAATGGCTATGAGTTACACACACACCTACACACACACACTCCCCTGCACACACCAGCCTCTACCAGCAGGTGCTTTTAATGGGCTGGTGTTAATGAGCGTCTTGTTTGGAGCTGTCAGATGACCCTGGGCGATGCAGACCAGCACTATCTTCATGTTCGCAGCTATGGAGGTCACCACTCAGGCCATGTATGTGTGTGGAGGTTTTGGTTTTTGCATTTTAATGTTTTTCAGAAGATCACATATCTATATAATCTGAACAAATATATTTTTTGACTTAGTATTTAGTAATTTTGTGGTTGTTGATCTTAATCCTTATTAAATCTCTGAGGCTGTTACAACTGCAGAAGTTGTTCTATGTCATCTTTCTTTTGATATAAAACACAGGGGCTGATCTGTAGGATATGAAGCTAAATAATGTCTCATGTGACAGAAAAAAACATCTTGCTGTATATTTGTGATGAAAATATTAGAATTAGTGATTTTAACTTTACAGATATAAATAAATGTTGATTTTTCAAAGAAATAACAACTTATTCATTAATGTAACTTATTGACAAGTAGACTAGTAATGTCACTGTACTGGTAATGTAACTTTCAGATGGTAAATATGTAAGACTTCAGCATTTTGAAGGATCTGTGGCAACCCTGTCTTAATTTATCAATAGCAGTGCTGCCTCTCCCCCAGTAGCTGTTGCTCAGCATTTTTAGTCAGCTTTGTAAAAGAAGTCTAATAGACTTTTCCCAAAACTGTAATATTTTTTCTAGTCAGAAGAAACTCTTTGGTGAAATATGAGCGATTACTTTGAATTTTAGTCTGTTAGGCATTTATGATGGATTGATGGAGTTAGTGATGGGGGAATTATCAAGTGGTGAAAGATATGGGAACCTTTATATAAGATGCAGCAGTGGTGTGCTGGAAAATATTCGTGTTTTTATTCTAGCTACAGTAGGAACACGGGCGTTTCATTGTTTTATCCTGAAAGAATCTATTTTCCTTCCCTGTGCCCAGCAAGTGTTTGCCAACCTTTAGCGCACTCACTGCTAGTCTTTCTTTACGTGTTGACAGTGAGACTGTAATCTAGCTCGCTGTGTGGAGACCAATTCAAAGAGTGGGAATCGCCTGTGTTGGAACCAAGCTGCGGGAGTGCATGTGTGTTTAAGTAAAGGAGACTCAAGCTGACAGTTTGCCGGCAGCCTTGCACCTGCACTCTGCAAGGTGTTGATCTCAGATGGGGGGCGAAGAGAGGAAGGAAGAGAGACGGGAGGAAGCACAGCAAAGGATTCAAAGCGAGGTGTTGAGGATGAATTAAAAAAGACTTGTGGATAAAAAAAAAAAAACACTGGATGGGAACCCTGAGAAGCAGCATAGATGTGGCATGTAATCCCTTTTGGTTTTTTTTGTTTGTTTTTTTACCTGGAACTCTCCTCGATGTGGCTGAGTTTATGCATGCCACAAGTTAGAGAAAGGGTGCAGCTGTGCAGTAGGCGAGGCAGGAGAGCCAATTGGACTGATGAATTCTTTCATAAGTGAATGCCAAGACCGGAGTGCAGCCAGAGACTCATTTGTCAGAACAATACCATCATGGCATGATGTTTCACTCTGTCTTTGGCAGAGGAACTAACAACTCTCCGTTTCTGCATGGCTAAAACCTCCACTGATACCAAGATTACCCCGGGGTTAATTCAGATAAAAAGATATTAGTATTAGTTTACTATAAAAGTTTGCAATGCACATGAAGTATGCTCATAGCTTAATGGGTTTGTCTCTTTTGAATTCATTAGTTGTTTTCAACCTCCTAGCAAAAAGGCGGGTTTGTTGCTGCCTGCGGAGGAGCCAGATCTCCACAGTGTCTCTGGAGGACGCTCAGTAGCAGGTCAGAGCACTCCATGGCACTGTCAGCGAAACACACGGCTTGGCAGCCTGAATTATTAAATATGCCGGTAATAATAATTTAATGCATCATATCTAATGTGACAGGGAATAATTAAATCAAATATTAATAAAAAAAACTTTGAATTTAATCAGGCACATGGGAGGCGGAACAGTCCCTTGTCTTGAACGAAGGCTATTTTTTGTGAGGATATTTACAGTACAGTGCTGTCTGGCCCAGTTTAAATGGTATAAAGAGAACCAGAGACAGACAGATGGGAGGGGGTTAATTGGAGATGACATGCGTCCATTGTTTTTGCGTCCTCAAGTGACACATTCCTCTCTCCCATATGCTTGTGTTGCACAACTCACTCTTCAGATCAACAGCATCAAAAATCCATCAGGAATAAAATGGAATTGGGTATTTTTTCTTTGTATCTTTTTGGTTTTATAATTATACAACTTTGCATGCATAGTTATTTCGGGGAGCGAGCTATTTTGGTTAGTTCCTATAAACCTACTTTTAAAACAGTGTTGTCTTTTTGCTTATAAATGGAAACCAAATGAAGCCAAATAGAACAGGCCGCCATGCGTACTATGATTCAGTAAAAATACAATGGTTCCAAAATTTTTAACAAAAATTGTTTATCAAAGAAAAGAAACAGTTACGGTATTCTTAATCTTATTTATTTAGCTCTATCAGAAATAAAAGAAGTAAACAAATTAATATAAAAATTGCTTGTTGCAAATGACCTGGTGACCTTGTATTAGTGTTTTCTCTATCACATATTTATCTGCTTTGGATAAATAGACTTTAGGATAAACACTTGCTAATAGTTGAAGTAAAAATATTTGCTACAAAATTATCTGTATTATTTTTGGCCAATTTTCTCTTTATTGTAAATCTTAGTGGAATTAATCTATGTAGTGCTTTATTAGTACTGACAAATCAAAGCACATTACACTAAACCCACACTGACTTACAAATATGCAAATACCAATACACAGGAAGCTGAAAGGAAGAAGCTGGAATCAAACCCACAACTTTCTAATTGTAGGACCTCCGAGGAGCAGTCGGTGTGTCTGTTCAGCTGGTTTGCTGTTGAATTGACAACTTGATTTTTTTCTTAACAGAGATTTCTGCTGGAGTAAATTGGTCAGTTCAATGTTCTTTCTGGCATCTCATTAAAAGAAATTCACTGTTGAAAAGTTATGGACTAAAGGTTTGGAAGTGTTGTGAGATGTTCAGTTTGATTATTTTTAAGATGTATTATTTAAAATTTGTTTTCTTGGTAAAATACAGTGAATGCAATGGAGCACACACATTATTTTATTTTGAAATAATTATTGCAGAAAGTGCTTTTATTTAGTAAAATAGGAAGTACTGGCTGTTTTTTGTTGCAGTGTCTTAGCTCAACTGTGAGGAATGCTATGTCTGAGATGAGCTGTTTGTTTAAGTTCAGTAATAACTTAAGCTCAACTATTAAAGAGTTGAGTTAGAGCAAGATCCTTGTTTTCAATATTGATAAACTCCAGCTTTAGAACAGGAGGTTTAACGTCATAACCATTTAAAACCTTGGCTGTGTCTTGATACTGGCAGTAGTGAAATTAAATTAGACATTTTAATGATGACATCTTTAAACTACACTGATTTGTAAAGCAGGAATAATGCCTTCATACAGACATATATTATTATTTTGTAGTCTATACAATTTAGGTTAAATTTCATGTAGATTATGTGTGTGTCTCATTCTTTCTGCTTTGTCCCTGAAGGCTTGCCATACACTGGCAAAGTGTTGATCTGAGTGTCAGTAGGTCTCCTTTCCCAGCATTCCTCTTCTCCACCAGCTGACAGACAAGGTCAGAGACTCATCCTGTCTGTCTTCTTCCGATCCTGACAGCTTCTCCTTTGAGAGACAAACCCTGCACAACCCTGCGCTCCGTGGCACGCACCTTCACCAATTAATATTGCATCACCATTTTCCAGGCTGCTCCCCATGGACTTCCTTCTCAGGGTTTGATTGGGCCGCCACTGACCCTTGTTTCTTGACCTCACTCAGCCCCTTTGAATAACAGGGAAAAGTAGATTACACAATGCGCTGCACACATTTAATGTGATATTGAGCAATTAGTGATCTTTTATATTTAAAATTAAGCAAATTAAGCAAACTCATTAAAAACTGACTTGGCTGAGATGAACTCTTGTACAACATTAATTTATTTAGTTCTTTTCTGCATATTGTTTAGATTTTCTTCAGTCTTGTCAGTAGGTTGAGTTTAGAGTGACAATATTACGCTTACCTTTCTTTTCTAGTTAGATTTACTTTTGTAAATACTTTTGTTATATCACAAATATAACATTTATTTCCAGTGTTCAAAATATGTAAAATAGTGTGAAAGAAAACAAACACAAAAACCTTAAACTTCCTGAAAGTTGACAAAGAATGACAGTGTTGTACAAGAAGCATAGAGATGGTTTCTTGAATAAATGATGCTTTGGATGAGCCACTCTTTCTGTTGCCATGCCCCCAACCAATTAAATATCCTAAAAATTCTCCATGGACGAGATAATATGCAATGTGGTCCTCATGAGGCACCAATCCTAGTTACCCTGTTCTCAGCTGCACAGAGTGCCAAGTTCCTCTCTGAAGCAAGGGGCTTGGTTTCCCTAAGATGAAAAACTCTTCAGCTTTTCTCAAGGACACTTAATTTGTTTACAACTTCCATTGTGTTTAGAGTTTTGATTTAAATAAATCACTCTCTTGAGGTTAACTGGAAAATATTACTCTAGGCCCAAAAGTTACGTCTCCCTGCAAATTGAGTAGACACTACGCCAACTTATTCAGAATATCAGCTGAGATCACAAAGTAGGTCTTTTGATGCGTTTTACTGCTCACACCCGATAAAATATTTCAAGCTCACATGTTGTGCGGGTAACATTTGAAACTCCAGCTATCTCTGAGGAGACAAAGTTTTTTTTCTTCAATATGCATTGCTAAAGCTGATAAGTTATTTCTAAGAAGAAAATATAACAAAGTATCCGTCTTTTCTCAACATAAGATGCCCAGGACAGGCCCATCAGAGGGAGATTACTTTATGGATTTCTTCAGCATGTTGCCGCCTTCTATCATTCTGATTGTGCAGCTACTGTTACAGGCTCGTAGCTCCATTTTTCAAACTCCGAACTACTTGCAGTAAAAGACACAACACCTCCCTGTGACCTTAGCGGATGACTTATCCTCCCACCTTGGGGACTGAGTAATGTGTTTGTGGCTCAGAGAAGCGATATGGTGCTGTCCATCTGGGCTGGGGCTGGGAGCAGCTCGAGCGGTGAGGATGTATTTGTCTGAATCACAGCTCCTGGTGCGCCCATTTGACTTGTCCTCTCATGCGTGCGCGCTCATACAGTTTGCTGACACACGGGCTCAAATGCTTCTTAGTATAGCTTGATGGAGGAGCGTGGGGAGGTGGTCACACCTTTGCTGCTAAAGCACTCACCTGGCATCTCCTCAGCACTGATTTAACTTGACCTGGAGGTGTGAAGCAAACACACACACACACACACACACACAGACTGTGCTGTGGATCACTTGTTCTGGTGTGTTTCTTGAAACAGATGAGCATGCCGAGTGTGAAGGAGAGGCAAAGAACACCGACATGTCAGTCAGCAGATATGGCTACTTCTTATTTTCCATCACACTAGAAGGATAGAAATAGTGTAATTTTCTGCTCAGGAGCTGTCTGTGTCTGTGTTGCTGATTTCATTTTGAAAGCTGACATTTGCACGGCCCTTCCGCCGTGTGTGTGTGTGGGGGGGTGTGGGGGTGGGGGTGTGTGTGTGAGAGAGTGTGTGTCTGTTCACAGATTGCTAATCTCTCTAAAGTTGTATTTGTTCTCCAGGTTTTCCCCCCACTACAAACATTTCCCTGATCAAAGCTGTTAAAAAAACCCGCCACTTCAAACAAGTACCCCCCCCCCACCCCCCCACCCCCACCCACACACACACACACACACATGCGCATGCATTCCACCGCAACTCAACATGTTGTCATGGAAACCCTGTTAATCCTAAACCAACCATCACGCAGTTGTTGCATCAGGCAAGCCAATCAGGAGGAGGGACACGATGAGCTGAATTACTGTTTCACTTCTTGTTTAATTTCACATCTAAAAGTTTATTTTCATCACTTGAATTATACATCAACTGAACGTCTGTATTTACTTGCTGTTCGCTGCATTTTAATTCAGAGGCTGTCATGCATTTTACCCAGCTTCCCCAGTGAATATTTTCTGTTTTCTTTTACAATTCAGAACTGACTAACTGTGTAACCGGCACTATAAAAGGAAGCTTAAATAAAAATAATGGAAGACCAATGTCAACTGCAAAATTTAATAAATTAAATATGAACCATTCTACAAATGATTAAACTTTATTAGTTCACTTTCAGGTATTTAATGTTACTAACATCAAGGTACACTAAGGTTTTAAACAGCTTTGGTTCCAAAACTAAAACTAGTTTTTACACAAAGTCCTTTTAATGAGATACAAGTTAAAGTCTCTGAGTAATCGTAGTTCTATAAGCATAGAGTAGAAAAGTCCTCTCACACCTGCCGCTGTGCACTGCCAATCAGCTGGTTGAAATCAGACTACTGCAGTTTGCTTTCGATAACAAAACAGACAAATCTGGTGACTTCTGGCTAGTCAGAGCATGATCAAAATGATTGCAACAAAGTATGTTAACTGTTGGTCTTTCCTCAAAACATAATGCTGTTTAAAATCAATTGCATTTTTTGAAATTGACTAAAGCATGGTCAAATTAACAACAAAAGCAAAACATAAAACTCCCCTCATACGTGTTAATCTGAGTATAAAGAAGTGAAATTTAAAACGCAAAATCATCATATCAGCATAGTTTATTTGCAATATAGTAGATAAATCTAGACAGGAGAAAGGTTATTTGTTTGCTTTGGCCTTTCCAGGTTGAAAATCATAAATAAAACAGTTTAATAGTTGAAAGATACCCATTACCTTTTAAAAAAGAAAAAAAAACTGTCCTAAGTAGTAGGTAAAAATGTTCAATATGTACAAAATGTAGGGAGCATCATGGAAACTTTCTCTTCCAAAGCTTTGTTTTCTTGTGGATTTTTGGTTATTGACTTTTTTAATTTTGCATCATAGAAATAATTCTTAATATTTTCCTCACTTTGTTCCCCACAGTGAGATGAATTTCAGCTACGAATCCCCAGGATTTTTCACGGCACTGTGGCAGAGTTAATTACTTTCATGCATCTGTACCACAGTTGTGCTGGTCTGATAGTGGCATTGTGAGAAGATTTTTTGTTGTTTCTGCAAATTAAAATTCAAATGTTTTCCTAAATTAATTCGATAAGAAGAAATAAATTGTTTTGTGCACTAACAAGCTCAATTTATTTGTCAATGTGCTGAAAAATGGAATTCACTGAACATTCTTGGGGAGAGATTTGGTTTTTTTTGCTATCTAAGTTAGAGACTCACTGAAATTATGAATCCTGTTCCACATAACAGAGATCAGTAAGGAGCAGACTCCACAAAACTGGCTGATGGCTCATAATTTACCAACCATTTTAAACATGGTGAAGAATAAGAAGCCATCCAAAATGGTCTGCTTTCATGAGCTTCTGAAATGAGTCTGTGTTTAAAGGAGAAAAAAGACAGAAGAAACCCCAATTAGCAGAACTGATATGCAGCTGAAAGCTTTGGAAATCACTAAAGAGCTGAACACAGCCACAGCCAAGTTCAAAGTCTGTTTAAAAGATTGATGCAACCAAATTGACTGTGAGAACGTTCCAGGACTTCTTTTCCCCACGCTTCATTTAAAAGTTTGGAAATAAGATACGGATTCTGAAATACGTAGTTTTGCAAAAAGTATTCACACCCCTTTTATTTATTTATTTTTGATGTTTATTTTTGTCATGAAGAAGAAAAAAACAGATCCATTCTACATACTGTAGTCAATTGAATCCAATCTTATAAATATTCAATGTCATTCATATGCAGTCCTAATCCATCCTAATCATAAAACAATATGGTTAAGTTCAGTTTATTATGCCAATTGATAAAAGGGTTTCTATCGATAAAAACTCAACTGTATCAAGTCCTTAACTTTACAGTGATTCCTGATAGTGAGTCTGCATGTGGTGACAGTGGAAAGGAAAACTAGCCCATAAAACAATATCCTAAGCTGATACCATAGATAACTGTTCAATCTATCATCTGCACAAAGACCGATAATAAACTCACAGGCCAGGCTAAGGAGAGCTTTATTCAGAGAATCAGCCAAGAGGCCCATGGTAGCTCCAGAGAAACAGTTTAAGTGAGACAATCTGTAAACAGCACAACTACTACTACTTGTTTTACTGCACATAGGTGAGACATGGTTGACATGGCAACAACTGTCACCTCGTGTAATAGCTAATAAACATGACTATTTTTTGAAGATGAGCAACAAAAAAGCCACTTTTGAAACAAAGCTATTAAACATTCTCTTTCCAATTTGTCACAAACCACTGAGATCCGCCAAACAACAAAAGCTGAAGATGCTCTGGTCAAGTACAGAACAACTTAAATTTTTTTGGCTTCATGCAAAGTGCCACATGTGGAGTAAAATTAATACAACACATCACCCTGAACTCCCCATCGTCTCAGTGAGACGTACTTGTTGCAGAATCATATTGCAGGGAGCCTTTTCTTCAGGAACTGGTCAGGGCTGATGGAAAGATGGAGGGAATAAAATGTAGGGCAATTTTGGAAGAAAATCTTTTAGAGGGTAAGGGTTCAGCTTGGAGCAGGACATCGACAGTAAACATGCAACCAGAGCTGCAATTAAATGGTTTAGATCAAAGTGTGTTTAATGGCCCAGTCAAAGTCCAGACCTAAATCCAATAGTATCTGTGGCATACAAAATGGATGTTCATAGACACTTTCAATCTATGGTCTATCACAAAATATCTGTATAAAATATTCTAAGATTTTTGGTTTTAAAATATAAATGTGACAAAATTCAAAATGTACACATATTTATTCAAGGCAGTGTAAATACTTTTATGGATGAAAAATGGTTTTAGCGTAATTCTAATATATGTATGTCACCGTGAAACATGATTTCAGGGTGTTGGTTGTTTCTTGAATACGTTTTATACATGTGGACTCAGGGTTTGTGTGGATCACTGATTTTCTTTCTTCAAGCATTTTGACCAGTGCTCACAGTTTCTGTAGGAAAACACAACTCTTTTTGACAGCACACTGTTGGAGCCATTGTCACATTGTTCTTTCTTATGTGAGAACACAGAGTGCAACCCTCACAATATAACACACAATTGTCAGGGATAAAAGTGTCAGGAACTGCACTAGCAGTGGCAAAATACTGCTGTTGGGAGCAAGCAGAGGCAACAAAACCCTGTATCTTTTGATTTATGTCTATGTGTTAGCCATGTTGTGAGGGCATCAATCTTTTTCTACAATTCGAGGAGAGGCACCTTCCTCGAGTAGACAAAGGCCCTGTAATGTAATTCATTACATTTTGATTTAAAGACTCGGCCATAAGGTGTGTGTGTGTGTTTACATTTAGTGTGGGGTTAAACCTGTGTTTATCGTACAGAATAGATGAGTCTCTTGGAAATATATTTAGGTGATGTAAACATGCATAGTGAAAAGTGTTATACAGCCAAAAGTATCACTGCATCTACTTTCACACACACTTGAACTGAGCTGGTACCACATTCTTGAACTAAAGGTTCTTTTTTCCAAGGTTTATGTGGCACTAGTGGACTTTGTTCATTATATCTGGGCAGAGAGAGAGAAGAGGAAAGACATGGACCAAAAGGTCTGGGGCTGGGAATGGAACCGAGGATGACTGAGTTGAGGACTGCAACCTCTGCATATGAAACATCCGCTGTACCTTTTGGCGCCCCGAACTACAGGGGCACCACATGCGCACACAGCAAGAACTGTTCACAGAGTTCATGTTTTCATAAAGCAAAATATTTCTTCCACCATAGACACAATGGTGGGAGTTGATGTATAAATGTTACCATGAAGCAGTTTCATCCTGTAACTTCGCATATATGTTTAAAAATAGCAGAATATGTTGAACCTACGCAACTCTTTCTTTCTATTGGCCAACTTAAGATGTTTTAGACCATTTACTAAATTGTAGACTGGTATAACACCAAGAAAACAAAACTGCTTTACCATACAATACTCCTTTTAACATTTTCCACATTTGGGAGCTCTTTCATGTGTAAATTAAGGAAGAAATGTGCTCAGCTTTTTTGTTAATGAAGAGTGCATATTATCACGTTGTCTTTTGTTGCTTTAATGTTGTTTTGGTGCGTCCCAGCGGCCTGTTGATTCGAGTCGAGCACTAAGTGGTTGTTAATGGCACAAACATGGCTGTGTTTTTAAAATAGCAGACTGCCCATTAGACTGGTATTAACAAGGTAATGGACTGTTACTAAACTGCTGAATGACATTGCCGCTACCGCCCCGGCCGAGGCGAGCCGTGCCACGCACACTCATATGCCGTATTCAGTCAACAATAAATAAACAATAACAAATAATTTGAGCAAAACCACAGAGAAGGAGTCTGATTTCAAACTTAGTGTAGCTATGGACAAGGAAGAAAGCTTTAGGTAGGACCTTCCAGAAGTGGAAAAAGAAAAACTGACTCAAAGACATAGCTAGGAGGCATGAGTGTGGTTATTAAAGCTGGGATGCTCTATGGATGTTTACTTCAGCCCAGCTGCTTTGTTGTGTCTCAGAAATTATTGATAGGTATGAAGAGACAAAGTAATAAAGAACTACACATCAGTTGTGTCTGTACATTGGACTCCCGTCTGTACAGTCTGTCAAATTAGTTTTAGTTACAGTTTCTTTCTGCCATCTCACTGATATTCAGGACCAGGCTCCAACCTCTCGTTTTATCAGACGCAGAGGGACATGGTCATGTATTTTGTGTCAGTTTGTGCACATGTGGCCTTTTTTTTTGTAGTTGATTGCGTCCTGCAAATACACAGTCACGTACGTGCTCCAATGCACACATGCGCACAAATGCGCTCTTACAGTGTGGTGTGGCGATAGGCCAGCACAGCGGGGGGTATATCCCAGGGAAATCATTTCTCTCAGTCCTTTCTTCCTATTTGTAACTTGTCCTTTCAAGCAAGACGGCCCTTAAAGTTCAGTGGTGCATTCTTCAAAAAAGGCTATTACTGGCTGCCTCTGATTCTGTATCATGCTGCGCACAGACCAGCCATCCCTCCTTTTTATGTGCCTCTCCTCCTGTCATCATTTTCTGAAGCCAAGAGAGGAGTCAGGGTTTCCGAAAGGCCTGTGACCAATGCCTTGAAACCCTAAGCAATCTCCGCCTCTGACTTTGCTCCAGATGTCCGTATCCTATCGCTAAAAGGGGCCTATTGCTTTTGATACTTGACAGAGCTCCCGCTTTGTCTCTGTGTTTGTGGATCTCTGTTATGCCCTTTATGCTGACTGTCTATCACAGTAATTCTGAAGACTTAGAGGGCTTTTAGAGAACAGCGTGAGACTTTAGCAGATATGGGTGGCATCTAAAGTGTATGAAGAAAATTCTGATGCTGTTACTGGCTCTATGGAGAAGGAATAAAGATGTCCATGCAGACAACAGGCTATAATCATAGAAAAAAGGTCTCCTAGATTCTTATTTGTTTGGAAAGTGGCTTGGCTCACAA
Organism: Xiphophorus hellerii; assembly: GCF_003331165.1. NCBI lineage: Eukaryota > Metazoa > Chordata > Actinopteri > Cyprinodontiformes > Poeciliidae > Xiphophorus > Xiphophorus hellerii. The sequence goes on from NC_045680.1 coordinate 15,496,084, forward strand.
TTCAGGATTGGTTGTAGCAGATGTTAAAAAAAGAGTCAGTTTGATTTTCCATAATTTCAAAGCCTCTACAGAGTAGAGCTAACATGGTTTCAGGTAGGATATATAATTAGACACTGTCGGTATTAAAATAGGGTGGCCATTTCACCTTTTCAGTATTTTGTACATTTACAGTTTTGTCCTTTTAATACCAGACTTTTGAATACATAATTGAGCCATATGCAACAGCCCATTTTCTACCCACAGTATGGTAGCGCAGTAGGAGGAACGTTAGGAGCGCAATATATGACATAACTAAGGAAATGTACCCCTGCTGATCGCGCTGCACCCTGCTGATACAGTAACGTGCGAAAACCTTTCTTATCTTAAGCAATTTGATTATGTGTAGCCAATTTCCAATCAAGAAATTGTAAAGTTCTTGTAAAGTTCTGGTAAAGTTTTAATCTGATTCAGATTTTTCTTTTAGAACAACAATATCAGACAATAGAGGAATAATGTTGAAAATACCATTCTTCATTCAGTAACATACACTAATCCACACTAAAGAGAGTTGTCAGCTTAACTTCATAACACTCAGCATGACTATTTCATTAATTGGAAAAAAAATTAACTTTTGAGTTTCTGACCGCCTGCTCATCAGTTCGGAGCGATCGAGCTGAAAATCATCAGTTTCTGGTCACCATCTGGTTTCTCTGTGCATCTCTAATATTCATGCTATGATGATTGAATACATAATCCTTCACAGATGGACTCCATGCTTGACATGTCCCCAGCTACTCTGCAATGGTAAAGAGTGTATATTCATGAATTCATGTTCATTGTCAAAATAACCGATGCACTCTTTGATAATTTTTCAGTCTTAAAGCTTTAAAATACATAATCTTGGAATTCCTGACTGATTTCTGGCCCCAGTGGAGTTATACTGTGAAATGTTGTCTTTTACTCTATGTAAATATGCTATTAAAATCGATATAATTATATTAACATAAGTTAAACGCATGTCCTAGAAAAAGGACCAATTGAAAGTGGTGTCAATTTAGCAGCTCTTTGCTCTGTGGACTGAAGCTGCTATTTGCTGTAGTGATATACAAGAGCACTCCAGTGTGTTTAACTGTTGGGTGTTATCACCATTACAGCAAAACTCACATCTGAATACATGTTTTAAAAGGTTAGAAGCTGTGAATCAAAGAGACCAGCTCTTCTTTAATATCATGGTAGGGGATTTAATATGACGGTCATAGTGTATTCATCTATGTCACCCAAATAGTCCCACAGCTCACAGTGATAGCTCTCTGCTGTGTGGTCAATGACGGCCAAAGGCCTGCATTTCACCACCATCTCCCCATTAACATAATTAGAAAGCCCTTCAGCTCAGGCCTGAATACTGATGGCAGGATAGCACCTTGTTTCCCCTCCTTCCTGTCTCCCCAACACTCGTCTCCCTTTGTCTGCGCATCTCAGTCTGTCACTCCCATCGTCTGTGACCTCCACTGTCATCACGGTTGCCCTTGAGGAACAGAAATCTCTCCATTTCACAGGGACCAGCCATAAGGGGCTTGATTGTAGCAAATTGATCCATAATCACACAGTGCTCAGAGCTTTTTTGTCCTGTCGCCTCTTCATCTCCACTTGAGAGGCACACTGTTGGCGTATTTACATGCTTCCTTCTCAAGGGTTTCTTCTGCTCTCGCCCTTCTATCGTTTCCTTTTTTATTCCCCGTCTCTTGCTCCCTTCAAGTCAGTGCTTTTATCACTTTGCCAACCAGTTTTCTTTGCCCTCCCTTTCTGTTCCTCCACTTTCTGTCTGAATGTGATGCCAATCACTGAGTCTCAACATGGGCATTGTAATCCTCTCCTTACCGACCGCTGACCAAAGCACCTCTGCTTTTGATTGAGCTCTCCAGCTGCACACATAAACCTGATAGTCATGATAGAGGAAATGAGCATGTAGGGGTGACTCACCTGAAAAAAAAATCTCATCAGCTTGTCCTCTTTTATTTTTGCCACTGGTTTGTGTCTTTTTCACAGTAGACACAAGACTTTGCACAGCACTTGAGTTGAAGAATAATCTTCGGTGAGTTTGCCTCTTGGCTGAGGTTACACAAGCACTTAATAAATTGTATAAGTAAAAGAAGAAAATATAGCAATGCCTTTTCCATCATTATAATTCAGATTCGGATCGGTCATGACATCAATCAGTGGCTCATCCAATTCAATTAACATTTCAACTTTGTCACTACCAGATTAGTTTTTAATCCTTTTGTCTGTACCATGTCAAACTCAAGAAACTGCAGACCTAATCCACTGAGATGAGCTCTAGCAGTCATCTGCATTGCTGGCTACATATATATTACCGTCATCTTGAAAAACCACTTGATATTTGGAAAACATCTTAGCAGTCAAAGTCCAGACAATCGAGCCACTGAAACAGTTTTTGACTTCACATTTCTGTCTGTCCATCCAGCCGATCCTTGCAGGGTTGCGGGGGTGCCAGTGTTCAGCGGTTATTGGGCAAGAGGGATGGTACACCCTGAACAGGTTTCCAGTGTGCATCACAGGATGGGGTGAAGATTGATGAATTTTGTTTTTCACCCTGGCAATTTGCTGTCACGCCATAAGTCATCTTAAAATGTCAGCTAGTTAGGCAAGGATGGCAAGGCATTTTTCATCAGGATAATTTGCAGCAAGCAAAGCAAATAATTTTTATTCGCAATAGAAAGAACATCACTTGAAAACAGATTCCCTTCCCAGGTGTAATACCACACAACAATAGATTATGCTGGATTTGACTGAGGGCATTTTTAAATTACAATTACATCACTTTTGGTGCTTTGGTATTGGAAACTCTCTTGCTGTTTGTGTCCCTTTCACTAGTAACGTAAATTAATTTAGTCATTGGCGCCCATGGTAAAGGTGTGTAAAAAGCCTTAAAACTAACTTTACTGCAGTAGCTTACTATCAAAATCTTCATAAATACACTTAAGTTACATCTATGTTTCAGGGTATTGGGCTACCCATGATTGTTTGAAGTCATTATTTATTAACATCTATTTTATTTCTCCTGCTGCATAATGTACCCAAATTAAATATTGGATTATTTTTCAGGATGACATTTTGCTAATTCAAGTGAAAATCTATTTATTTTAATGGTTTTTTACGCATCATAACGGCGGTTGCCAAAAGAATTTTCCATGTCTGTATATTTAATGTACATTAATGTTCATTCTTGTTTGTCTCAGAGAAAACGACGGCTTTATTGTATAACAATTAGCTATATTTTTGCCGTTTTTCCCCGTTCCTGCAGAGCTTCCTGCCTCCCCTCTCTTCGAAGGGTTAGCTGTGTAATTCGTGGTGCGTTTGGTGACAGGAGATGCTTTATGAATGTGTGTGGAGGCCTTGGCAGAACCCTTGCTTCCCCACAATAAGATGAGCTGAATAAATCTGAACCACACCACAGGCTCTCCAGCACCTACACACATGCCAGCACACAAAAATTTAAGTCAGGGGCCTGGTCAATTCCTGGGGAAGAAAACAGAATCATAAAACTCTTATCACTTTAGAGCCCTCTGCACTTTGGCGCACAACCCCAGCCCTCTCCGTCTGCCTCTTTTTTTTTTTCCCGCTTTCCGCCTCTCTGTGTCTGGTCGTCCTTGAGGTGGGAGCGGGCTGGTGTTACAGCGGGTGGAGCGAGGGCGTGTGTGTGTGTGTGTGTGTAACGGCTGGATGCCCATTGAGCCTCACTCGGCTGGTCAGTGCACAGCGCTGCCTCTCATTTCAAGGCTCTGTATAAATACAACGTCAGTGACAATTTACGGCTCAGGCCCATCCTCGATGCTACGCTGCGAGCAGAGCGTCGAGCGTGGCTTGTTGCCATCTCGCCAAAGTGAAGCCAATTTATTACAGTGTAAAATCCGCAGAACAGAGATATGGGGAGGCCTTGGTTTTTGAGACCTGCAGTGAAAAATTGTGTTTATTTGTGATGAACAGGGCAACCGTGCCAACTGGGCCGTAAAGATTTTTAGATTTTGTTTTTATCTGCTTCAATTTAAAAATCAATGCTATGTAAGACTTGTAAAGTTTAGTGTCTTCCATGTCAAAAAAGCTTAGACACAAGTGAGATTTAAAAGCATCTTTTTGATTAAATTTTCTTTTAAACTGGGTAGTTTCGCATAAATAAATGCCTTGTCTTCAGGAACTCCTGACAGGGCCTCCTTTGTACAGGCTTAAGAGAAATGACGACCAAGATCTCAGTTAATTACATCATGTCACAACTTATGAGAGCGGGCCCAAAGTTCCTGAGAGGGTTGTCACAGAAAGAGCTGATCAGCACAATCAGGACTGACCTTCAGAATCCATTTGATTTATGTTGTATTTTTCTTTTTTTATTCACCAGCATTTTCCTTCATCGACATAATTTACATATTTATCTGAGCTGATCTGAGTTTGACATCCTTTATTTATTTATTTATTTATTTTTCTTACCCCCACTTCCTGGCAAGCGGCAGTAGAATGATCTGCACTGTGCCGTGCCGTGCCGTGCGGCGCATGACTTTGGCAGGTGAGAAAAATGCTGAGGGAGCACTTTGATTTGGAGGTGTGGGCATAAATTTTGCTTCTTGCTGCTTTCACTCACTCATTGTCACCCACCACCTCCCGCTCCCCGCCCCAGCTTCCATCAATTTTTACATGCACATTCATTCATATATTTATTTTCCCTTAACAGTGTTTTGAGCTGTTCTGATGGCACTCAGAAGATGTGAGATGTTCTGATCAGCAAGGAGGCAGTGAAGAATTCACATCACAATGCGCTTAGTAAAATTAAGAAACAGAAGGAGTGTAACATAAACTCCAGGAGAAAATGACAGCATCTCCTGGACATGAAGTCACACTGTGGTATGAGGATTAACTATATTGGCTTTTATTATGTGCCTTGTCTTCAATGTTAGGAAAAGCCATGAGTAAAATACTAAAATGTAAGTTAAATTATATTAGATTATGGTACTTGATTAATTGGGGTGTGTTTTAGAACAACTGGAAAGAGTTTCGATAAACCCTACAAAAGAGTTATGATTGACTACAGTTGCTTCATTATAAGGGAAGTGCCCAGGAGGTGAAGCCTCTCTAAGATTAAAAAAAAAGTACTGGGATGTACCATAGAGAAGTCTGTGGTGTGTTGTTGGTGTATTCAATAAATAAAGTTATTTATTGAATAAATAACTTTATTGATGCAATGGAATCACAGAGAAAAGGGATCTCAGTAATGGATAATTAGATGTGGAGTGAGCAAATCCCTCGTAATGGTTGTTTTATATATATATATATATATATATATATATATATATATATATATAGAGAGAGAGAGAGAGAGAGAGAGAGAGAGAGAGAGAGAGAAATCTATATATAGATAAATAGATAGATGTATCTATATATAGATATATCTATATATATATAGGTAGATCTACCTGATGCATTAGTTATTTGTATAAAAGCTGACTTTTCTTTTTGTGACTTAGCTTATGCTACTTCCCTCATCACTTAAGCCTCTATCGGCTGCTGTACTCTTATGAAAATTGTGCATTGGGTTTTATAAGCAGTAACATGTTCATAAGCTTTTTTATTTAACAAAAGTTCTGTGTTAAGCACATTGACCTATTTTATCGCCACCATTAGTGACTTTTCATACTGCTGTGGTTGATTGCAATTCCACTTCCAAACATTAGGTGTTGCTGCATAAAAAAGACACCCCTACACAGGAGGAGTGGCAGCATGAGAAGAGTCCTGCAGGAAATGCATTCTTCATGCACAAACCAAAATATAGCACAATCACTGTTTTTAATATATTTTCTCATTTACGAATTCACTACATAACAGTTTTTCCTTTCTATTTTATATTCCTTTATGCTCTTATTTTAGTGTTATAAAGCCACTGGGTCAGAATGAGAAGAATAAAAGTTCACTACACACTGAACCTTGTGTAGTGCTCTAATTACTAACTGAGAACTTTATTAAAAACACATTATTTGTACAAGGTCAAAGCCTAATTTGCCATCAGAACTGCCTTATTTTTCATAACATAGATTCAACAAGGGTTCAGGAACATCCCCAAAGTGTTCAGCCATATTGACCTGAGGGCGTCATGTAGTTGGTGGAGCAGTGATTTTGGCATTGGGTATTTCCCATTTTGCCCTATCTTTTTTCTATTGTTTAAATCATAACCGAGGCAGAGAGATGTGTAGATGTCTTCCTGGGTTGTTTGTATGACCTCTTGGTTTAATAATCAATGTGCTGTTGCAGTAATTTCTCCTGGGAGGTCCTCCACTGCTACAGATTTTTAGATTATGGCTCTCACTCTCCCTGGCATCCCAAAGTTTTACGGTTTTGTAACATCTCGAGACTAAAAGATGCTAATATTTTTCTGTTTTAAATCATTTTTTTTAGATGTTTTTCTTTTTCTTTTTTTTTAACATCTTTCAGCCATCAAAGAGATCCTACATAAATCATTTATTATATTTGCATGTTGGGTAATAATCAGGTCTAGTTTTAGCTTGTAAAATGTAAACAAATGTAGTTTAAGTCATGATTTAACAAGAGGAGCAATTGCTTCTTCCCATAGGGGGATTTGGAGTGGATATTTTATACATATCGGCTTTAGTGAGTCAAGTGGTAAATTCTTACCTGAGGCTATTTTTATAAAGTAATATTCTTGTTGGGGTCGACTTCAGCTTTTCTCCTTAAACAGTGTATTCATGAGCTGTTGCTGTCTTTTATCCTTTTTTCAGCTTTACATACTCATCTGTAAGACACAGCAGACTAAGAGGTCTTTGTTCATTTTTTTACCTTTTTGTGCAACAACAGGAAGGTTTCTTTCTTTCCATCCTTCTTTCTTTTCCCTTATATTTCTTCCTTCTTTTCTTTCTTTCACAGTTAGTAAATAAATTGATTTAAGTTATTTTATGATTGTGAGGGCTCTTTTGAGTTTCTCATATGTTTTTCTCCAGTCTTCCTTGAGTTTATATCATTTTAAAAATAAATGTGATTTTTTTGTATCTGTTAGGTGACAAAACATGTGTTTTATCTAGCTGACAAGACAGTGATTCTGGTTTGACATTTAGCTTGGTGCACTTGGAAAGCATTTATTGTTGAAGGGTTGTTGTTGTTTACTTCTCCTGTTCTCTTACAACAATTTCTGAAAACTGTCAAGAAAAAGCCTGCAGATTTTAAGGATTGGTGTTGAAAGATTTCCTTCAGTCTCATTCCTTACCTTTCTATTTCTTTTTTCTTACCTGCTCTTTTTCTTTCAGCGTCTCTCCCCCTCTTTCTCTTTAATGCCCCAGCTCCTGATCTTCACTGCCACCTTGGGGTCAGGGGATGCTGCTGCATCACTTTGCCCTTGAGGGTCAGCTGAAACTTGACCCCAACCTTTTCTTGTGAAATGCCACCCTCACCTGAGTCAAAATGATTTTTTCTTTCCGTACCTTCACTCCATCTATAGTTGTTGTTCTCTGCAGGTTCCCTGAGGATGTTGTGGGGAGCCTGCATGGAATAGTTGGACTTAATTTTGTGCTACAATGCTTGGCTGCTCAGCAAAGCAGAGATACAGGCACATAAACACAACAACTGCTTGGGGAGCATTTGTTAGCACTCTGAGGAGACATACTCACACAGACACACGGAGCGATGTGGGATAAAGCGTACATCCTTTGTAAACTCCAAGAGCCTGCTGGAAGAGATAGTTTTGATGAAGCAGCAAGGGCACACTATCGCTGAGACTAAATGTAGCATGGCCATGATGGCTGGATTCCCAAAGAAGTCGGGACCTTGGCAGCTTCCTCTGCACCAGCTTCCTGGTTTAACTAAGGGATATGTGTGTCTGTCCATTTACTGCTTTCCTATGCTTGCTGTGTATGTTCTTGTTCTTCGGGTACATGTGGTAGCCTCCGCTTTAAGGCCAAGGCAGAATTTCTGCGGGATGAAATCTCACAGCCAACGTGCTGCCTGCATCCGGTCAAGATGCAAGCGCTCACATTTACAACAAACCGGCCCGCTCCGCCCCATAGAGACTCCTGAATGGCAAACCCATTTGTCTCTGTGAAGGGCAGAAAGAGGAAAAAGCAAAATAAAATCTTTGGCGGAGCACTTTAATGGAACAAAGCAATTTTTTTTTTTACAACTCCTAACTACTTAAACAGACTCAAATGCACACATCTCTCTGAGGTTAAATTGGAATTAAGGAGAAGGAAAGGAGCATAGCCTGTTGCTAATTAGCATTTTCTCTGCTCAGCAGAAGAGAGCGAAGGGATCAATAAGATATTAAGTTTGTGTATAGCAATGAGGTGCACAATCACTTTAATCTATTAGCAACAGCAGATTAGAAGGGAAACACTGGCAAAAGAGAAACACAGCAACAAAACTTTGACCTTTGTGGATTTCAACTGGACTTGAGATGCAATGGATGGATGCTGCTTGTTTAGCCTGTCTGCAGTGGTGCTTTTAAATATTTTTGGAAATTATCTTCAAACTGTAAACTAAACCATGAGTGATTAATCTGGTAGTTTAATATTTGCAATGTCATGTGGTCTTTGATCCCAACTTCAGAGAGAAAATCTTCTGAAATTCTCTGTTTCAACTTAAAACTCTTCCTGACCTATAAGGTCATCAGTTCATCAGAGGGTCAACACAGAAACACAAAAAGACAAGTTACACACTCTTGTGCAAATTTCAGAGCTGCCTTTATCATTGGTGGCATAGATTTAAAAAAATTACATGGTGGCATTACTCTTGCTGTAGATTTGCAGGTAGCTTTATTGAGAATCTCTGTTTCCTCCACATCCTAAAGACGTATTAGACTGACATGTGGCGACTGTGGATTAACGCTGCCGTAATAACAGCCAGTCTGAGATTAGTTGAACTTTGTGACATAATGCATTATCATGTTGGAAGTAGCCATCAGAAGATTGGTGCACTGTGGTCTTAAAGCTGCAGTATGTAACTTTTATAAAAATAAAAGTCTCTATGTCACTATGATCGAGTTCCTCTGCCTCTTCCTTGTGATTTCCATTTTCAGAAATGCACCACTCCCAGTCAGAGACAACCAATCAGAGCCAGTGGACATTTTTGATCCTTCCTAAACATTACAGCATTTAAATTTACCTTTAAAAAAGGGAAACAAATAGAGACCAAGAAAGAAGACGAGAAGGGAAGGAAACAGGGAAAGCACCTGTCCATTATTCTCTATAAAGTCAAAGGCCAGAGAGAAATTCTTAGCAAGACATGAAGCCTTCTCTCTCTTTCAGCTCACACCTGTTGCAGTCTCATCCTGACCCCTGTAGATGTATAATTCACCGTTACTTTTGAATATTCTGTGCAGAGTGTTGGTTTGATGTTTGATTCATGCGCTCCAGTGTGAAAGCAGACATCTGAGTCTGAAGGTTCTGACCCACCCCTTTAATTAAACTACAATATGGTAGACATATCAATATGACAAATTGCCCTACCCCGAGCTGCTTCATCTTTATGCATTGACAAAACCATCTCTTTCCATTTTTTATGCCCTTATTTGCTTTTACCTTACTTCAAACCTGCCTCCTCTGTGTCTGAATTCACTTTTTGCTGTTTTTTTCCCCAGAAAATGTGAGGTCAGAGAAGGAGAAGAAGCTGGTTTTTCTCACTGCTCGTGTTCACCCCGGAGAGTCTCCGGCCTCTTTTGTCTGTCAAGGTAAAATAATAATTTCATTTTGTTGTCACTTTTATTTGATTGGTTTAAATTTAACAGTGCTTTGCCACATGGTCGGTTACTGTGCTTTGATGATTTAAGTATGCATATTTTAAAGTGTATCATCATAATTAACCAGTATTTCATTCGATTTTGAGCTTTCTTTCTAACACATAAATCCCAAATTGTAAGCTTACATTAGATAGAGTGTGGGTCTATTGTGCATTGTACTTGTAATGCACAAATACATCAATTAGATTAACCTTAACTGCTTGCAACTGTTTCTATATTTGTTTCTCAGACATTATTAGATGGTGAGACTAGTAAATGCAACATTGCAGCTGAATGTGATTCGGGTTAAAAATCCGTCCATTTGGCTCTTTTGGTTTTTAAGACACATTAACAGCATACACACATTTACAGTTTTACCACTGTATATATATTTTTTCTAAAAGGAAAAGTTATTTCAGCAAAGTAAAATATTTACTGAGTGCAAAAGAAAGATGAACTCTATGTCCAGTGATGTAGCAAAGGAACATCAATTTAGGATGTTTATACACCCAAGATGAATGAAAGTTTCACTGCTAATATCTAATCGAAGGCGGTCTCTCTAATAAACCATGAGGAATATCAAAGTCAGACAAAAAGTAACTGGTCTGCTCTTCTGTCCATTCATCCTTCCCTCCTTCTTTCCATCCATCAATCCCTGTCCATCCTTTCAGGTTCAGATTAAAGACTGACCACTGTCAAAATATTTGTAGTAAACTCATTGAACCTCTTAGTTTATGCTAATAAATAGCCCGAAAGACTTCATCCATCCATTCTGTGCTCCCCGCTATCTGTTTGTGTGTGTGGCTCATTATGAATTAGATGATTTGGCTTTAAGCCCGCTGCATGCTGTCTGTTTTTCCACCGTCGTCAGCTCCATTCCATTTGCATCGATTTAGGCTTGACGTCTCCCATTCCTCCCCTGATTCTGATGATGCCCCCTCACCGTCCTTTTCTTTTTCCTTTTGTTTCTCAAAACTCAATTAACTGCGAAGCTCGCCCCTGGTTTTCTTTTCAAGTCTTCTTTTTTTTTCCTGCCCCTGCTGCTTGCGTATGTGTCTGTGTGAATTTATATGTGTGTGCAATAGGTGTCATTGACTTCCTGGTGAGCCATCATCCAGTTGCCCAAATCCTTCGTGATCATGTGATCTTCAAGATAGTACCCATGCTGAATCCTGATGGAGTCTATCTGGGAAACTACAGGTACAAATGAATGCAAAATTGTGCATTTTGTATGTAGTCTTTTGTTTATATCATCTAATTTTAATTTTTTCTCTTTAACTATACTTTTAAGAAGCCTAATGAATTCATATAGCCAACAGCATTGTATTTGATTGGAGAAGGCATTTGGCTTCAGGGCTGTTATTTCTGCCAGCTCTCTGTCCATCCTCTCCTTCTCTCTGTCTTTAACACTGTTGCTGCTGCTCTGTGGGTATCCTCCTCTCCTCAGTTTTCCTCTCTTCTCTTTCCCATCCTCATAATTGCCTTTTACTTAATAGGCTCAGCCCCCAGAATACTAATGCTCTCCGAGATAGGCATCAGCAGCACTCTCCCACTGCGTTTGTGAATGCCATCTAGTGGTAATATGCCATCACTGCTTTAAAAATACATCCACCAGGTTGGCCGCAGCTTAAAGACAATTTACATTAGCTTGTTTTTACTCTGAGTGGTGATAAAGTTCTTATTGACAGAAGGTAAATTGTGACAGTCACCTCCTCACCAATCACACGTGCCAACTTATGGACAATTGCATGCTTCCTTGCCCTCACAGAGAAATATAGCATCCCAAGCAGTCATCTCTGCAGGAAACAGCAGAGAGCAGACTGGAACATGCAGAGCAAATAATCAATGGCAGTTACCCCGGGATGAGTATCCTGTTCATGGCTGGCTGCTCTGCTGTTTCAGGGTAACATTAACACCTGTGTTATTACCGGCAACTTGGGTAAATGTCAAAGATCCAAAAGACAACGAGCTGGGCAGATCAGGGTGCATCCCTGCATGTCAGCATCCCATTAAGGAAGCTAAAGGTGGCTGTAGGCAGCGTGTGTTTGACCTCATCACTGCCTACCTCTAGGCCAGACTATTACACATTATAGGAGGTTTGTTCAGACCTTTTCTAGACTCTTCATGCTCCTGCTGTTTAGTCCCTCCAGATTGTTGCCTGAAGCAATGTCTCATTTGATATGAAGTCACTTTAACAACATCTCTGAAATATTTGGCTGTTTAGGATGTAGGCCATTATTGGTAGGCAGGGCAGGTAATTTTGGGTAATCTAAATCCCATTCATAAGAAAAATCCCTTGTTTTCTAATTATACACTAGATAATTAATGACTAGCTTAAAAGGTGAAATAGATCCTCTGTGTTTGCAAGTTTCTTTTCTTGAAAAGTTGTTCCAGTGTTGCCCAGGCTGGTCAAAAAAACCAGGTCTAAATACCAGTTTGGGTTTCCACATCCTCAGAGAAAACTCAGTCTTGTTTTTACACCACTTATAACTTCTATGTTTGACACTCACTATGTTGTACGTTTTGCCGGAAGAATTTGAACAACAGTTTTCTCATCGTCTCTGCTAATATCTTGAATCCTGGGTTTAAATATGAGGAGGTAGATGGATTTATTGTGTTTGTGAAAGTACTTACCAATTTTAACTGGCATTTCTGACAATTGTTCTGTAAAACAAAACTCTAAACAGATGACAGCCACACATTTTTAAGCAGGATTTATAAACACCAGTTGACAATGTTAAAACACTGACTGTTGTGAACTTGACTATTACCTGCTATGTGTAGTATATTATAGCTGATTGAAATGTCGACATTTCAGTAAGCAGGTTTAGTCTTCTTGCTTTAGATTTATTGCAAACAAACATCCAATTAATGGAAAAACAATTAAATTCATCATGTCCTTCTCAACCACTAGGTAATCATCTGGCTATATATCCTGTTTGGGCAGTGGAACAACTTAGTTGCAGTAATTTAAATAATAATTTCAGGATATTTAATCTGCCTTCTTCCTGCTTGCATTTAGGATCTTATTCTTTGGACTTTAGAACTTATCAGGAATTTATTATTGCAAAAATACCTACCTTTGCTCTAAGCACAATCTATAATCCTACTGCAGATCTAAAGCTGGCTTATTGGTTACACATAATTGTGTGTGTCAGTACATCCAAAGGAGAAAATCCAGGAGATTTTTCCACTAAATCTATGTGTGTGTTCATACAGGTGTTCTCTGATGGGCTTCGACCTGAATCGCCACTGGCAGGATCCCTCTCCGTGGGCGCACCCCACGCTGCACGCGGTTAAACAGCTCATAGTGCAGATGAACCAAGATCCGGTGAGCATGTTTTCACCAACACACACATCTCTTATTTTGCGCCCCATATTCCTTGAATACATCAGTGTCTGTTGGTCCCAGGAACAGTTTTCTGTCTCCCTGCTTGGTTCAGCATGTTTCTAAAATCTGTGTGTAGGGCCTATGAGGAAGAGAGGTTGGGGAGGCCAGTCAGCACCTCCTGAATGTCAGCCACCCTCTCTGGGGCATTCAAAACATATTAGTGAAGCAGGACTTTGCACTTTGAGTCTTAAACTCCACTTTAACTTTTCTCCCTCTAGTTTTAGTCTTTGAGTCAGAGCAATGCTACGCTGGCAGACCAGGGGGGCTTTTCCCTGTGTGTTCCTGATGTTAATTATAAGCCGAGCGTCAGGTTGGTGGGATTACTGAAGGTCAGTGCGTGTCCTGGGAATGCTCTGCCCTTTTGTACTCTCCTCTAATCCTGATAAGAGAGGGAGCAGGCTGGGGCGGGATGCAGGGCAGGCCAGAGATGTGGCGAGGCGAGGAGCTGGCATCGGGCAGATTAACCTTTTCCCCAGGCGCCGACACGCTGATCGATAGACTCTGTCATGGCAGGGCGATCCACTCATGCCTGTCATTCACACACAAACCTACTCAGAGTAACACACATGCTGCAGATGAGACAAAAATCACACAAACAAATACAGCTACAGTGCAGTGATAGTGGATAATACAAAGTGACTTAATTACCTTGCTTTTTTTTCTCTTTTTTTTTTTCTTGTGTCTACTCGTGAAATTTAATTAGATTTGTCTATATCTTGTTCTGGAGCAGTGTACTAGATCAAGATGTGGACTGAATCTCCATTGCAATGAGCAGAGATACAGAAATACTCTTCATAGAAAAATAAGTATTATTAAACAAATTTAGGCCAACAAAAATCATCTAGGGACAAAGTTTAGCTGTTTTATAAATGTTTTTATGAAAACATCTAGCATTGCTGTACATTTCCAGACATTGAGGGATAGATGTCTACAGTTGATTACTAAATGCTCACAAATCTGTGTTTGCTTCTGCTTTATTTATAAAGCTATATACAAACGTAGATCTGCTGCTAAATTTACCTCACCTAGCAAATAAATTTGAATGAGGGAGTAGGGATCCTTTAAAGGGAATCCTCACTCGTACTTATCTATATTTAGGTAAATTACAACCCACAATAACAAAAAAAAATCACAGCACTGTGTACCTTAATCTTCTCTCTTGATAAATTAAGCTCCTTGTCTCAACGGTATTGCAGCATATTGATCATAAACAGAAATGTCTATGGTAGTGGAAAATGACAACATCCCCCTCCTTGTGTGAACTCTCTTGACTCCTCAACCACAGATGACAGTATCATACCCTCTCCCCCGCTGCAGTCCCTCTTCTTGTTGACGGTTTCCTTTAATTTTGCAGAGTTAATTTGTTAGCTTAGGCAACCTCTGCCTTTCCCGGTTCTCTCCTGCCACAGCCAGTTAATCCCATCAGACCCATTATTGATGTCCGGGGCTCCCTGATGCCAGTTTCCGTGCCAATTCTGCTGCCACGAGTCCTTGTGCTGGTGTCCCTTCCTTCCCCATTCATAATCATTACACAGTGGAGTGGGCACTGAGCCTAATGAGGTGGACAAAGGTTGTAGGGTTCTGCTGCCACAGAGAAAAAGTTAAGTAGCAGTTGTTTGCACCACCTTGCAGTAGTTTTGCTACCTCTTGAGCCTTTTTTACATTTCGTTGTGACACATCAGCAATCTTCAGTGTATTTTATTGGTGTTTTATGTATGACAGAGCAAAACAGAGTAGTGCATACTTTTGTAGAGATTTTTTTTAAAGTAGTTAGCCACTTTACTCTGACATCCGTACATAAAATTCAGTGGAACAAATTGCCTTTTGAACACACATAATTAGTAAAAGTCTCACCCTATGTGTAAATTAATCCCAGAATAAATTAAACAATTTCTCTCTGAAATTTTTTAAGCGAACACTAGTGAACAAAAAGCATCGTGAAAGTCAAAGAACACCCCAGGCAGGTCAGGGATAAAGGTATAGAGAAGTTTAAAGCATGATTAGGTCATAAAACAACATCCCACTCTTTGAAGCACTACCTAATCCATCATCTGGAAATTGAATGAGTATGGAACATTTTTCGTGCAACTTGTTGGCTTGCATACAAAGCACTGTGCGTCAGAAACTGCCACTGCACATCACTCTAAGCACATCATTCTTTCAGCAAAGCAGAGAGGTGGCAGCAGTTAGAATTGGTGGGTAAATGAATAGCGATAAAACAGAGCAGTCCTACAGAAGAATTGAGACTGGTGCAGAAGTCCCAACAATAGCTTCAAAATTTCAACCAATTTATCAGAGTTGGTGATAAAAATGGATGGAGCTAAACTAAACATGGAGAAATCCTGAAAGGAAACTTGAAGGAAGCTGCAAAAGACTAGAGCCCAGAGTAAAGGTCCGAATCTGTGATCTTCAGAGATGCCATTCAACTAATCTGACTTGGCTTTAGCTATTTTGCAGAGCATTTTGATATGTGAAGCTGCTTGAAATGTACACTCAAAAACTTACAGTGGTAACGATTGCTCTGGAAAAACACTTAAATCCATTTTATGTTTCCCTCCTCCTTCTGTTCAGCATTACTTTTTGCCTTTTTAAATAAAGAGGCCAGAAAAAAACAAATACCAAACTAATATAATCAGGGAAGAGTTTTCATTCACTATAGGTGCCACCACATGTTCCTTATTTTTCAATAAGATTTAGGTCCCAGCTAAAACAAATATCAGTCAAAATACCTTGCCTTCTCTTTTATTTATTCTTTGGCACAGCATGTTATTTAGGGGGGGAGCAATTTTAGAATACATAATGTACATTATATTAATTAGATAAAAGTTATAATATAAAGTTGCAGCGAGCCATAAACATAAATCAGCCCCCAAGGCTTTGACAATCTCCTCATTTTTTTTCCCTTTTACATCTTTAAAGTTCTGCAGGTCTACGCATAAGCATCATAAATCAGAGTCACGTTGCCATCTGTTCCACAAAGGAGCCATTTTCACTTTGAGACCCCATCACGCATTTGAGTGAGAGTCACTTTAGTCTCTCCAAAGTGAATCCCCATCACTGTGGATTCAGCAGCTTTCTGTTTCTGATGGTAAAAGAGCTTTCTTCTCCTGTTCAAGCAATAACTTCCCATTACTGGCTGTGAGCTCTTTGACAAGTGTCATTCGAATCAAAGCTTGTAGCAGAAGCAATCTGTTCTCCATTATATTAATGTCAGAAGATCTTTTTTTTTTTTTTTTTTACCAATAATTGTATAGATGTGAAATTGTGGCTCACAATGTTTAAAACTTGCTAGTTTTAATGCAGAAGTTTGACCTAAACAAGAACTGATGGTTTAAATTGGCAAAATGTATTCCAACATTCCCACTCACCTGGAAATATATCATTAACATTTGATACAAAGAGGTTTTAAATGTTGCCTGTCAAATAGATTTTGAGTAAAGATTACAATAACAGAAAATTTGATCAAAAGCTACTAGTAAAGTGCAGACACAAAAAGGCGGCTTACTTTGGAGCTAAAAAACAATCTATAAATGGTTGACTTTATGAATAAAAAGTTTTTTAACAATGTATTTTAACAAATGCCATTCCTTTCTTCTAATCTAGATTAAATAGTTTTGTTTATGTGCCCATTCTTCTCCGACAACCCAAATTCATGAAAGCACACACACACAAACACCCCTACAAACATACACACCAACAATCCCCCAATAAGGTGCCTCATGCCAAAAAGGAACAAAAAGAAATTTTCTAATACAACTTTCCAGAATGTTTTATTAAAAATTGATGTGCTGAGTGTTTGGTCTTGTGATTTATAACAATTGTCAAATCTTTAAAGAAATATATGTGGTGAGATTAGATACACACAGACTAAATATTTAAATATTTCTAACCGAGAAACCCCTTTCTGATTGATAACAATAAATATACTTTACACCCAACAAAGATCCAGCATAGTTTTGATCAGAGTATTTTAGCTATTTGCAGTGGATATATGCAGCTTAGACTATGTAAAGCTGTCAAATGAGGATTTAATTCAAGTCAGCAGCTGTGAACGAGGTATCAATTCAGAAGTGTGTGTCAGACTCTTGGTCAGCTGACTGACAGCTTTGTTTTTTAGGCATTTGCTCTTTTGGCATTAAACCTATTTAATCATAGAACTCAACTGATTGGAAGAGTAAAATAATCATTTAAAATGTGGATCTGGAACAGAAAACACACTTTATCTCAGTCACTTCTGGCTTTTTGTCTAGACCTAAAAACCTTAATGTCTTTAAGGTACCATTTGCTCCTTGTTTTGAATACTACATTGGCTGGTGTATTGCATGGCACCATTACCTGTGTAGAGATATCATGCACTGTATGGAAATGTTGTCTACGAAGAACTCAGATTGCAAACTTTTTATCCATCCGTCTGGAGAGAAACTTGCTTAAACGGTTTTATAAAAATGCCAGCATTTGCCATCTGTAGCTGAACATTGGTCAGCAGGGAAAATGGCTGAAAGAGTCAGTGATGCAAAGAGCTATAATCTGTTCCCAAGCCACCCTGTTGTTTGTTTTGAAAAGAGAGAAATGGACAGGGAGAAAAAATAGGGAAGGAGACTGAAGAAACAAATGGACCCATCTTCTTCCTAAAGCAGTGTTTTTCCAGCTCATTTATCAAAAGCAGAAGAAGAATTCTTTTTGATTGGCTGATTACCAGAAGCATTCATCACTGGGCAAATGTATCCCCAGCAGTCTGACACTGCCATTTTGGATAATTTGTTAAGGATGACAAAGAGGTCATTGTTTCCTTGGCTTATTTTTGACCTTTTTAATATTAGAAAATTAATTTTCTATGTGGAACAAATATATTACGTCCTGTCACAGCGTCTAGATGGATTTGGTGCCCTCAAAATTCTTCCTAATGTCCTTCTTCTATGTCTCCTGCAGTGCTGCCTCACAATCTTCTTCTGCTTTTTTCTCTCTCTTTCTTCTCCTTTTGTCAGATTTGCCTCGTGTGAAAAGCTGACTGACTCTGCATGTTTTTGTATGAATATTTGTTCCTCCCTTGGTCACCTGTATTCTCTCTTTGCTCTCCATGTGCGTTTAAGTGTCCTCTGGTGTCATCCTACCATTTCTGATCCATTTCTAAAATATACAGCCAATTTCTCCCCATCACCCCATGTCGTTTCGATCCCTCCATCGGCGCTCTTTATTCTCCCTCTGTTGGAGCCTGAATTGTCTACTTATCACAGGAAGATATAGATGAAACTGTCCCACTTTTTCAGTCTTTTTGCTAGCTTTCTCAGCTTATCTCCAAAAGGGCTTTTAATTGTTCTCAATTATTCAACACAATATTTCAAATTATTTCATGCTTGCTCTCTTTCTTGTGACATTTTTCTTTTCTGGTGCCTATTCTTTTCCCCTTTTTTTTCTCGATAGATATCTCAGCTTATGTTTCTCAAACAGGCCTGAAACACAGAGCTGGTTGTGTCTGTTCTGCCTGATTACAAATCACCTCACTGTCCATAAGCAGACAAATACCACCATTAATTTCAGTGCACTGTGCAGAACGAGGGAGCAAAGAGCAGGAAAAAGTCAGATAAATGTGATGGGAAGGCTAGAGAGAGAGAGAGAAAGCGGAGAGTTTTGTCATTTACTCTCATCCATGAAGCAGGTCATCCCATCTGCCACCTTCCTGTCACTGGTACATCATTTCAGGGTCATTGTCATGTTGCCCCTGCGGCTTCTCCAACTGATGCTTTGTTAGTTTTACAATGTAAATGCACTACGTTTTGGATTTAGAATTTTATTCTAAAAAATTAATCCTTTGCTTGCTCTGGTAGTTCTTGGATAATTTATTTCTAATGCGGTGCCTTGCAAAAGCTTGTGTACACCTTGAACTTTTCCAAATTGTGACTTTGGAACCACAATGTCAATAGTATTTTATTGATATCCCTATTTTCAATATTTTTTTATGCGTGATAGAATAGAAAGTGGAGCATGATTATGAAATAATGGTAAAACAAGTTTTACAAATAAAAGTCACATAGGAACATTGTGAAAAAGTGTAAGGGGTGTAAATACCCATGCAAGGTGCGTATAGCTGCACAATTCCAGGAATAATCATTGTAGCAAAAATATTTTTCACAATTATTCTTTCTTTTCCGTCATCTTCTGTGAGCTTCACCATCTTTGTCACTAAAATTCATAACAGGTGCATCGAGAAAAGTGAGAATCATTTATCTGGCCAAATATGTTATTGCCTTCCAGGGTGTAAATGTATGACAGATGAAATATAACAGATTTCCAAATATGGCATCCAGACAATATTGTGTAGCTCTACTGATATGCAGCAGCCTCATTCTTTAGTAATATGTTATTGCCACATTATGCTGGAGAAGATGTATCACAGATAAAACAACAGGATTAATCTTTGTTTGGCTGAGACACAACTGCTGTTGTGAAGCTACAGCATTTTAAGGTCGCACTGTTTTTACATTTTATTGAAGAACCTATTTTTTGACAATTGACCTTTCATTGAGGTTAAGGTTTGTGGATCTACCAGTTTTTCTTTAGTTATGGTGGAATATACCACACTTTGCAAGGACTGTTACACGGAGATGGTTTTGGGAATACATTGTGATCACACTTCTTATTCGTGACCTCTTTCTTGGGCAGAATGGTTAGTAAGTCCATTCCCTTGCTTAAAAGGTAACTCCACATTTGGAAACCTCACTCGTGGCACAGTGTAGGGCTTTTTCTTCTCCAAACATATTTTCAATATTTCCAAATTCAATCAGGAGTATTCATCAAAGAAAGTAACTTTTGTCCAGTCTTCTGCTCTCCATTCATGTACTTCCTGAAGATTTTCAGTTTGTTCTTGATGCTATCCTTGTGCTGAAGTGGGATTTTATACCCTTCTTGTCACAATGACTTAGTTCTGAAGTCTTTATTCACATACAGTCAGATCCTCCCATTGCCACTGTTGAACAAGCTCTGCTCTGGTGGTAACATGCTGCTGTAAGTGCATTGCTCAGGAAAATACTGTCCTGTTGTTTACACTATTGGACATTTTCCAACACTGAGTTCATTTTCCAGGGCAACAAATAGACTGAATACAATTAAAATATTTGTTTAGCATAAGAAGGGTTCTTATAATAATAAACCTGAAAACTTACAAATAAAGTAGGGCTCTAGCAACGGGGAATCAGGAACAAACAATTTAAATAAAAAGGTAAATTATAATTTTAATGGAATAAAGAATAACTAAACACAAAGAATTACTAATAAATCTGAACTAGAACATTTCTGAAGAAATTTAACCAAGCGTGCGTATTGGTAGGAACCCAACATTCTGATGGTGAAAATTAGCAACAATGCTAAGGTGAGTTAAAATGTAGTCAATAGCATGTGGAGTATCTTTAATATGTTGACGAATATAGACGTACGCCATTTAGTATGCAAATATTATAATGATATTATAATTATTATAATCATATTATTATATTATATAATAATCATATTATTATTATTATTATTATTATTATTATACTTATAATATAGTTTATATATTATAATAATTATATCATAATGTAATATTATGATTATTATTAATATTATTGTATAATATTATACTATTATAATATTATTATTGTAATAATATTAGAACTAGAACATTTCTGAAGAAATTTAAAAGGGGCCTGTCAAAGTTTGCCTGTCAGCGTTTTGATCTGACACGAATCAGGGGTACTGATCCGGAAAATTAGCAACAATGCTAAAGTTAACCATAGGAGGCAAAACAATGCACTGCTTGCTCTTCCATGCATGGCAGACCCCAACTAAAACTGCTAAGAACAGATGGATCTAAAGTAAAACAGAAACATGGCTGATTGAAATGGGAAAAATACTTTTAACAAGGACAGGTGAGACAGTTCTTCTGTGTCCTGAGCCTGATTTCTTGCTGCAAGAATGAGAACAGTACATCATATCCCTCTGCACTCTGAGTTCTGCTCTGATCAGCTCAAGTTTCATGCAGTCTCTTTACACTTTTCTAAACACTCCCACAAAGTCACACAGTCAGCTCTAAATTCCCAACAGAGGAACAGCCGACCATCCAACAGCCTTCCTGCCTCAGAGTAAAAGAGTGTAAAACACTGGAAACTCACAACCTCTGTAATGAAAAGTCAATTCTGTGCGGTCTCACAACACAAACTAAATGGTTCCTTTAACCTCTTTCTTTTTCCATGCTTTGAGCATACATATCCCACAATCCACTCAAAATCATCTTACATGTCTTAAGATGTCAGCATACTATTGATTTTTGCAACTTATTTTGCACAGAGAAACATACAACATTCCCACCACACTGATTTAATTAAAACAAGAATATATATATATATATATATATATATATATATATATATATATATATATATATATATATATATATATATACAGTATATACTGTATATAGAGAGAGAGACAGAGAGAGAGAGAGAGATGTGAAATTTAATTTAATTTACCAATACATAAATTTTTTAAATTTAATACATAAATATATTGAAACAATTCATTACAAAACAAAATTAACATAAAGAAGACTTTTAATAACTCAAAGGGAAACTTTCAAAGGGTTAGAGAATGAATGTTCAGATTTTGTTTAGCTGATATACTGTAACACCTAACTTTATCAAATATTAGGACTCTATTTTCTGAAAGTGTAAGCCCACAATTCTCTCCACATAATTAGGATTGTTTACATACTTGTCTTAACTTTAGGAATACTTTGGAAAAGAAAGAAATGCAAGAAGGGATGGCTTTCAAAGTCAGACAGGTTCTGATGCCAGAAGACAGCCTTATTATAGGGCAGATTAGGGAGTATCTCCGGTGGGGTCACATGTTTATTTTCTCTGAACCAGCTTGGCTTCTGCTCCGGGTCCCGTTGGCTCCGTCAGCTTTGTCTCTCTCAGCTGGAAGGATCATCAGCCTGGAGTCAAAGCGGTCTGGGGAGGTTACACTGAGGCAGGAAGGCTGTCGAATGGGCGGCCGTTCCTCTGTTGGGAATTAAGAGCAGAATTTTATGCAATCTAAAAACTATTGGCTGAAAGATTTTGAAATGCTGGAGTGACTAAAAACATGAGTAAATTTAGACCAAGTTATTCCAGCATTTGTTATACCATGTGAGCACAAGTTCTGTCTTCTGTAAATTAGTCTTTATGTAGCAAATAGTATTTGCCAGGTGTTTTGTAGGATCTCACAGATCTCACTAGCTGGAAGCAGTTCGCTCAAGATTCACTGCTACCGAAATATTCTTGGTAAATTATAATTTTGGTTGTCATAAACCTTACATTTTGAACCATTGTATGAGGTTGGTTTGGTCTAGAAAAATGTGTTATCTTATGTCACCTGGAAAAGCCTTTTCAACAGCCTAGTGAAGTGTTTACATCTATTCGAGAGTAAGTATGGTCAAGGTCAGTTTTTGTGTGTTTCTGCCGGCTACAGCAAGAACAATCTTTTCTCAAACTCACCCTCTAATTTGCATATGTAAGCAGTTATTGCAGTCAAAGTAGGACCAACTCAATATAAATTATTAAAATGTTCATTTAGCGCAGTGTTGTATCCAATCCCTGTTAGTTTAACATTGTATGTTTAACATTGCATGAATAGCAGAGGCAACTTTTTTTTTTCCTGAACCAGCAGCTGTCCTCCTTCTTTTCAAAAGGTATGCTGCTGATGCAAAGAGCTTTTTTCAGGGGCCTGTAATCCTGCTTCAATCAGCTACTTTTCCTTTCCGTGTACAGATAAGCCCGCCATTTACGGCCCCCACTGCACTTCCGCACCCGGCTCTAATTAATATGCAGCAGATAAGTACTTGTCTGACAAAATTCATTCGTTTGACCTTCTGGGTTTTACACTAAACTGATTGCCGTCGTTGCAAGTTCACCCCGAGTTGAGAGTTCTCTGGAGTTTCTGCAGCAAGACGGGGCTTTTATTTTTCTCCGAGAGGCTTAATTTGGACACTTGCACTCTCTGCACTTCTATCTCTCCCTCTCCTAAATTGTCTTCTGACTTTCATTCAGTAGTCTCTGTTTCTTAATTGCCCCTAATTGCTTAATTACAATTTCAAATGAACAATTCTGGAGGTCAGAGCGGGTTGTTAATTGAAGCATCAATCACAGTGGTGGGGCCTTCAGAACCGTCTTGGTTTGATTGACAGAGCATTAACTAAGCAATGTAGTAGACTTGGACATGACATTGTCGGTGCTCCTTGGCTGTTGCTACAGATCCTCTGATGTCCTTCAAAGAGACCTTCACAGCTTCATGTGAAAGCTTGCAGGGTTGGGATGAGGATTACTTTCCAGAAAGTGAAGGCTCAACCTTGTATTTTTCAGTTTTTTGTTTAAAGACACAATATAACATCCACAAATGTACACTGAGAATAAAAAAACAAAGCTGGGCGGTGAAGTATGTACTCCAGTGGACAATTTCACAAAACAATTTTTAAGAAGACCCCTGCAGAGAAAACTGTCTTCTAGTTTGAATGTATTTGGGTTGATGATATAACCAGAGGCACAAGAATTAAAATTTTCAGCTGAAGTTGGTAAAAATTCTGGTGGACAAGAAACTTTTGACAAATTTTGATTCTTTTAAGTTGTAAAGCGTTCAGCATCATGAGTTTTAGCCACAGTTTAATCCATAGTGTTTGTCAGCCCATCCTTTGCAGCCAAAACAGCTTAAACTCTTCTACATATTATGTTGAACATATGAACACATCCTTTACCTTTCAGTGGGATAGCATGAAGGCAGGAGTTAAATAATGTTTCTCCTCCTAGTGTGTTCTTTGATCATGTGCCTGTCCACCTTTCTTTAACCCAGCCCTCTATTGTCGGCTCCATTTTAACTTTCCCTTACCTCCACCTGAGGGGGAGCCCCTAGTGATTATTAGCCTTGTTGAGACCCTGCTGGTTGGATCTTTTGCTCTCCACCCTTTTTTTCTTTCTCTAATAAACCTGAATTGCTCTACCTGTCTTTCCCATCTTCCTACCTCTGGTCTTTTCTTTTTCTGCTCCCTTTCAGTTTTATTCATTTGTTAATTTACCTTTTTGTCTCATGTTATTTTTCTCCTCTCTACCTCACATCACCACTGCTGCTCACTTGACTGCATTAAGCTTCTCTCCCCTCCTCCTGTTCTCTCGCTCTCATTCTCTTTCTCTTTTTGTTTTTCTGTTGTTTCTCCTCACCTAACCACCTCCCAACCCTCTCCTCACCCAACCCCACCTTCTCCGGCTGCTGTTCCTCTCCTCTGGGGCTCCATCCATCAGGTTGTCGGGGGCTGCTAGCGGCCGACTCCCAGCCACCATATTTCACCGCCAGCCAGCCAAGCAGCTGACAGCACAGCCACCGCCAGGAAATTGCTTTGGCTGTGAGCAGAATTTCAAACACAGCCACACTGCGTCGCCTGGGCCGCCCAAGCATCACTTCCCTCTTTCTGTCTCACCCCTGCCAGTCTCTGCGCACACATCTTTGTTTCTCTCTCTCTCTCTTTCTTTCTCTCATTTCCTCCCCCCTCTCTCTCTCTCTCTCTGTTTGTCTTCATATACTTATTGCCTCCTTTTTTCCTCTCTTCGTCGCCCACCTCCTTTTTCTGTAAGCTCTTCAATCCCTCCTATGTTACTTCACAAACACAAGTAACTACAAGCATATGCATCGTTTTCCCTTTTATCCTTTTTTTCTTTTTCTCTCTCTGCTTCCATCCCACTATCTTTTTCTCTCTTTTTCTCTCCTCACATTTCTCCCTCTCCTCCTGTTTATGACCCGCAGGGAACAAGGTGTGGAGCTGAATCTGTAATGAGCGGAGAGGGAAGGAGATAAAAGAGGGAAAGGAAGAAGAGCAAAAGGATAAAACCGGGAGAGAGGCAACACAGTGATAAGATAGAGAGAGCAGGCAAAGGCTATGGATGCTGGTGGGTGTTAGTCTGTTGCTGCGGGTCAGAAGGTGTGGCGGGGTGTGTTGGTGTGTGAGGTCGTCTCAAAATAATTTAACACATCAATTTTACTAACGTTGACTTGCTTACTTCATTTGATTTTGTGATTGAGGTTAAGGGATATTGGACCAGGAGTAAACATTCATTTATAGTGTGTGTTCAACATGGTGGCCAAGTCAAACCTTAGATGGAGAAAGGTTAATGTTTAACTCTCTATTTTAGATCACAGGGTTTCTAAGGCAGACATATTTTTGTACTTTTATGAATGGTTATGTATCTATGAGTGAGCAACAGACCTATAATTTCCTCTGGATTAATAAAGCACCATCTAACTTGACATTTTATTTAATTAGCTATCTCTGTTTTTAACCCTCTCCTGTCATGGTGTAGTTTCAGACAATGCACTTTATTAAATTATTTACACAAAAAGCAAATGTTGACTTAAGAGGTTTATCTAATTTTGAGGCATACAAAGGCTCTTGGAAGTTAAATGGCCCCTATTAAATGGCAGTTTTTTTGTGATTTAATTAAGTGAGATCATGATACATTTAAAAAAAAAAAACCTTCTTTATACTTAATGGCATTTATACTGTGTATGTAACTAGAAGGCAAGTGCACCCATTGTAAGGAAATAAATTAAATGAAATGCTTCAACAACCTGGTTGTTTAAGTGTGCGCACCCTTACATTGATACTTGAAGCACGTTATGATTTAATTTCATTTTTTTATTTTCTTTGGTAAGCACTTAAAACTAGCTATAGATAATCTCATTAATATTAAAGTTTAGCAGCCCTTGTTGGATTTATCTGACTTTAGGTAAAGCCATAATTTGCAGATTACAACATGATGTAGGCGTGATGTGTTGCTTTTTGAGGCTGCTTCATGTTGTCACACAGGTTGAGGCAGGTAGCCATTAATTAACTAAATCCTTTCTGGAAAACCATGTTTTGCATTTACTGTGCCTTTCTTGTTTGTTTGTTTACATTTTGGTTGATCTGAAACATTTAAGTGCAGCAAAAAAATAAAAACTCAACAAGTCTTTAAAGAGGCAAATGCCTTTAGCAGATACAAGAACTTTCATTGACTAAGTTTTAAGTAATTATAAAGTGAAATACAATGAATTATCACACAAGTACAAATTATTATTGCTAAAATTGCACAACAAATGACAAGATGTTCAACAAAACAAATGGGAGGACAAAAACAAACATAAGATAAAAGAAATTGTAATAAAATCAGTACCTTTATCAGGGCTGTCTTTAGTGACTAAATAAAAAAATCACCCATTTTAATATCACAATGTGCCTGTTTTTTTTAATTTTATTTAAATTAAGCTTACTGAAGACTTAAGGTTTGGTTTGGCTGAAACCCCATAGCAAGATAATTTTTGTCCTTATGCTGAGTGATTTTTGCTCCCACAAATATTTAGGACATTTCTTCTCTGGCCATTAAACTTAATATGATAATTTGTGTTCTCTTTTTTCTGTAATTTCTACAATAAAAAAAAAAGCTCAAAAATGCCAACTGTAAAAAAGTAATGCAGAAATCTCAAATGAAACATTTGTAACACTGACATTAACGTTAACATTAATGCTGGTACTAACCAACTAACCCTCTTTAGTTTGATTTCAACAGCTGACAGAAAAATATGTGAGTCTTTTTTTAATTACGTCTAAAAAACCTAAACTATTTCTTTTTTATATCAGTGTAAGTTGGATACTTGTTGCTCTTATTTTTTTTTTAAAGTTCTCTTTAGAGTTAGCATTTGAATTTTTTATCAAAGGGTTGTTAGATCTAACCAAATCCATCTGTGCAGAGTTTACAATTGAAAATGAATTCAGAATTAACCAAAAAATGACTTTGGTGGATGTAATGAATCTTGGGTGTCCAGATGTGTGTTTGTACCATATTGCTCTCACCTCTCCAAGCCATGTACTTATTTACGGTTTGCCCTTCAGAAGGACAGCATGATTGAAGTTATGCCTGGGTGGCTAGCTCCTTTCAGGTAGGGCTCTAATCTCAGTCCAGAGTGGTCATAGCGTTCCCATGGGTCAAAGTCTTTCCCAGGGGAAAAAATCTGTTGTGGGCCATTGCTCATTGATAGAAAACTATTCCAACTAACCCTCTGCTCTTTCGTCTGTTTCTCTTTTCACTTTTTCTCCATTAGAGTGTTAGCTTGGAGTTCTACATCGACATCCATTCCCACTCCACCATGCTAAATGGCTTCATGTATGGAAATGTGTTTGAGGAAGAGGAACGTGTTCAGAGACAGGCCGTCTTCCCCCGACTGCTGTGCCAAAATGCACCGGACTTTTCCTTTGTAAGTCAGACTAACACAGAGACACACAGACACCAGAGTGAACTCAGAATTTCTACTACTTTGCTTAACAGCGTGAAATAGTCTTATCTCAGCAAGTCCTGGTGAAGTGGTGTTCGGAGAGGCACTGAACTGCTGCACTCTACGTGGCAGACACTTGGGAGCATAGTTTGGACTGTCTATCTTTGAAGTGTAGCTGCATGCATCCAAGGTAGGTGTTGATGAGAAGAAAACATTAGGCTTCAAGAGTGTTAGAAAACTCCCCCATATAGATAATAGACACATTTCTTAAACCTGCAGACATCCAAACGGGAAGTTCATTTACTGAAGAGGATAAATGAAAAGGTCAACGTAAAGATTGATCCCTTTGATCCCAGAACAGAAGTGAGGTGGCTGAAAAACCATGTGAAAATAACAATAAATGCAAATATATACATACATCTCTGGAAACAATTAAGAGACCACTGCACTGAACCCAATTGAAAACCTCACAGTTATTCCACCAAATGTTGATTTCTGAACTATTCCTGAGTTAAAACATTAGTATTGCTGTTTCTAAATTAATATGAACTTGTTTTCTTTGTATTGTTTGAGGTCTGAAAGCAGTGCATCTCATTTGTTATTTTGACTATTTCTCATTTTCTGCAAATAAATACTAAACTTTTGCTTGGAATTTCGGAGACATGTTGTCAGTAATTCATAGAATAAAAGAACAATGATCATTTTACTCAAACATATCCAATGAAGAGTAAAATCAGAAAATCAGAGAACTGATCATTTTGGAGTGGTCTCTTAAATTTTCCCATATGTATTTATACTGTATATATATAATTTAGATTCTGTTGAGGTAGGTTTTTCATTTTTAACTTCTTTACTGGGTACCCAGGCATAGGAATACTTGGATGCATGTAATGGAGCATTGTTCTACATTAAAATCGTTCTTCAAAGATGTAAACTTCTTCCTGTAACAGCGCTTGAAGAAAAGAAAGTGTCTTCTAAAAACCATCTGTCAGAATTATGTTTTTACAGATAAATTACATCTAGTGCAGTGAAACCTTGAAGAGTGAAGTATGATTGATGACATGTACAAAGCTGAGACTTCCAGCTACTTCCATTCACTGTGCTGCTTAACTTTAGACAGAACTTAAAGGTTTCATCAACATTCTTATGTTGTTTACGAGATCCACACGTTGACACAATCCCGTCTCACAGGCTCATGGATTTTTTTTCCTGACCTCATAACTTGGTTTTTATAAAGACAAACACCATCAACTGTGAGACCTTCTGCAGACCTTTCCTGATTACGTCCAATTAATTCAGTTAAGTTCAGGTAGACTCCAATCACAGCATAGAAGCCTCTCAAGGATCTCTTCTAGCTGTGGGATGCTCCACCACCTAATTGCGAATGTCATAACAAAGACTGTGGACACTTATGTTAATCGAATACTTCACTCCTTGGGTTTTTAATTAATTAACAAAACACTCCAACACCTTTGTCATTTTGTCCTTTCAAAGAACGGTCTGTATGCAGATTAGAAAAAAATAAATCTATGAATGTCAAAAACTCTAAAGGACTTAAACACTCTCCCAGTTTTCTGTGCAAGAAAGTAGAAGGTCAAACTGCAGTGTTTGACTGTAGAAGTGGACCAGGATGATTTGATTTATATGGATGAAGAATTGTGAAAATCTCTCAGTTTCACATACAGACTCCTTTTTAAAGAAGGATGCATCTCCTGCTTCCTTCTGCTGAACTTTATTTGCTTAGTGATGTTGACATTTAATAACAGAGCAACTTGAATATATAATACAAACAGATCTTTAGACATCCCAGTTTGTCGATGCAATAAAGAAAACGTTACGTATTATTCGTGTCTGTACGGTGGGGTTTGTTACGCACAGCGAGCAAAGCTCCGTTTCAAGAAAAGGTCTTTCTGTACCCAGGATGCCTTGTGTGACAGCTGGCCCGGGGGTCATCTGCCTGCCTGCACCATTGTCCCCATGCCCATTCAGCACTACCTTAAAGCCCAGCCCAGCCCAGCGCAGCAGCAGCACAACACAATCACGGCAAACTCCCACTGGTGGCCAGCGAGTCTGCATTTCAGCAAGTCCACTCTCGCTGCTGTGAATTCATAGTGAATGGAAAGTTTTTCCACACTCCTCCCCAGACGGCGTCAAATTGTGTGTTATAGCTGACACGCTCAGAGCTGAAATAGATTTTTCTCCCACACTTTGCCCATTTACAGCCAGGGTTTGTAATGACATTGTGTAAATCTGCTGAAATGAACTCCCGTTTGCAAGTTGCTCTGAGAGAGAAATCCCAGGACATAAACACATTTTTACTAATGAGACATGCCAGTCAATACTTATCATAGTTGTTATATTTCTTTGCTTTCCGTCGAGCCAATGCAGTCTCACAAATAAATATTTTGACAATGTCTGTAGGTTTTCTGTGTTTGAAATACTGTAGGAATATTCCATATTGTTTTGCGGAATGCCCTGCTTCCAAACCACCTGAGATAGGGCTTTGTGAATATTGACTTTGTTGTCCTCAAGCCACTTTGTAACGAATTAGCTGGAATGATTAGTCATTGTCCATTTGAGAGATCAATTTGTGCCCAAGCTTTAAATTCCTGACTGATGATTTGAGATGTTTATCCACTATTTCCACATAATTAGCAATTCCAAAAATCACTTAGCACACTGAGTTTACGCAACCTGTTTATTTAAACAAAGCAAGTCTAAGTACGCTTTTTGAACACCCATTTATTGGACAAACAGACCTTGGTCTTTGAGATGTGAAAATAAGATAATTTTTAGGAGAAGAGCAGATTGATCACAGGAAATGAAGCTAATATCCTCATATCGATGTTTAGGAACATTTTACTTATAATATAGTATTTTATAAGATCTGATTAGATTAAGAGATTTTGTGGAGTCAGAGTATAACAGCTGTCTGTAATATTCAGGTTTATGGCCATTTCCATTAACTTTACTTTTCAAAGACAGCAGCTGCATCCACTTTTATGTATCATCAATACATAAAATTGGCACATTAAATTGAACTTATAACAATGCTGTTCCTATAAAGGTCTGTTATAGACATGACATCTGCGATTATATGAACAAATAGAGCATGATTGTCCATTGATCCAGTAATCACTCAGATTACTTCTTCCTAAGCATTCAGTGAGTTTATTACACCCATCTGGACTTTCCCAACTTTCCTCTTCTGCAGATACTTTGCTGTCTATAATTTAAATATTTAGTTCCCTTTCTGACCAATTGTGTATGACACAATACATTCCTGCAAACTTGTTAGCAAACACTTACCTAATAAAACATCCTGCAGACTCTGAGCAGCATTCTTGGTCTTCCTTGAATCCTTACATATGCATATATGGCTCATTACCTGCTAAATGTACCCATGTGTTTGCAAACTGCATGCTAAATTGGCTGTTTGATGACTGGCAGGTGGCATTAGGTTGCTTTTTAGAGCGCCGTTTGCTGAAAAACAATGCAGATGAAAGAGGCGAGAGTGAAAACCAACAACAAAGTGACAGACCACTGGGTAAAAACACCAAGCTACAAAGACTGTGAAGCTCAGTAGTTTGGCATGTTGCAAAAGAGAAGTAGACTAAACATTTTATTGTAGTCAGGAATAAGGCAAAGGCATAAATTACACTAGACTGATGTCCTAATAAAGTAATCTTAAATAAAATTCCATGCTAATGCTCTCTTCTCTTCAATATACACTGAAGGTTTTCTGTATCATTCAGCTATGAAGGCTGTGATGACCTTAAAAACTTTCTTTTGTGTCTGATCTTTGCTGATTTGACAATATGCTTTGGATCACTACCTGACTGAAATACCTACTGATGACTCATTTTCGGTTTTCTGGCAGAGTTCAGTAGATCCTTATGTAAAATGTCCTGATATCGCAAACAGTTCAGGAACCCAAACAATCAAACAAGGTCTTCTTGCACTTTAGTAGCAAAACAGGCTCACAGCACACAAAGCCTCCACCATGCAGTGTTCGTAGTACAGATAGAAATACTACGACCATCATTAATCTTTGGAGATCTCCTTCACAATCCTCCTCACTATGTGAGTGGTGGAAAACTAAATATTAGTCCTCTTGCAGCTTTGTGGACAGTGACTCTGTGTCATTTCTCAGGTAAAAATAAAGTCATGTATTACCAAATTAAAGTTCCTACTTACTCTAACTTAAATCCCAACTTCGCCACTGTTGAATTTGCTAAGAACAATTATTTTTTATATTTATTTTTATTCATTTTTTTTCTTCACAGAATATGTCAATTTAAACTAGAGATTTTCTAAAAATTTCAGTGTGAAGTTATGCATCTTGGAATAAAAGATTAATTAATTTTAAGGCTTTTTACACATTTTTACCAGAGGTGCCAATAAATGTGTGTTTAATTAGCAGTTCTTACAGAAATAGTAACTGTCTCACTGACTTGCCTGTGTGACTCCTGCTGTAATATAGTTAGCATCCACTGTTGCTCTTCTTACTGAGAGTTTTATGGCTATAAGGCTGTAAATTATATTTTATGGTAATTGTGTATTCTTTGTACACCTTACCTTACAAATCATATTGCTTTACACTTGTACTTGGAAGGTAGTAGATGAATAAGACTGTGTTAAATGTTATGCACGTCTATAGGTGACACTTCAGCATCTGTAATTTGGATAAGATGGACTAATATTAAAACTTTGTGAGAAAAATCCATGATTTTTTGTCATAGTTGTCCAAAATAAAAACTAATCCAAAAGGTGCTTCTTGCTTTTTTTTGACTGTGAAGTATCAGTCTTTCAGATCTCACACCAAATGTTTTAAAGAGGAGACTTTAGATTTTGTAACTATAAATATTAGTTAACTTCACAGATCTTTAATTGAGGTGGGTGTTTGCTTGTAGAAGTACTTCACCCCAAATCTCAAGAGGTTTTGTATTTAGCTCACCTACATTTTATTTCTTATTCTATGTTGTTTTTTTCAGTCAAACACTTCATTTAACCGGGACAAGGTGAAGGCCGGTACCGGTAGGCGCTTCCTCGGTGGTCTTCTTGATGATACTTCCTACTGCTACACTCTGGAGGTGTCCTTCTACGGCTACATGACGTCTGTCGGCACCGCTGCTGTTCCATACTCTGAGGAGATTTGTATCCTTCATATGTGATCCTTGAGTCTCAAAATGCAGCGTATAGCAACAACTGTCTGACGTTATTTGTTCTCTCTTCTCCTCTGACACACACTCTGGCAATAAGCAAGGTGCTGGAATCATTATTTTAATGTTTTAATTGGAAGTGGGAGCATGCATTTGTGGCTCCGCATGACAAGTCGTTTGTACTTGCTTGAGAAGCAAGTTGCTCTTTCGTTGCCTTTTGTTGCAACAGATGTGCAGTGACAGAACGCAGATGATATCTGCATCTATTGATTTCATTTACAAAAAAAAAGAAAAAAAGAGAAGCGCTTGTGTCGGCATGTGTAGCGCTGCGTGTGTGCATGGCTGAAGCTGTCACTGGAATAAACAGTCGAACAAACAATACTCCCATCAGCTTCCAGCCCTCACACACAAACATGCATGGATTTTTAGCACTGGAGCCGAAGGTCACAGGTGCCTTAATGGAGCCAGATAGGAAGGAGGTTTTCCTTCATCTGACCTTCTCAGAGGTGAGGACCTCCTGAGAGCGGGCCGATAGTGGTGCGATCTTACTGATAGAGTGATCGAGAAGAAGGGGGAAGAGATTTTGAAAGCGACAAGGGTCCTACTTATGAAGAGTATGTGCTCTCATGCACTTGAATTGCAGGTGGAGGGGCAGCTTAGCATTAGCGCAGCCCTAGTGCCCTCTAGTGCCTCGTACTGGAGGTCTTCTTCAGTGAAGATGAGGTACGATTAATTAGCACACAAGTAGAGAGCAATACAAAGATCCATTCCACGTATGGACCAGCAAAATGTTTTGAAAGAGTGGTTTTAGTCATTATTGTCTCAATAAAATGTATTCTGTAGGAGGAGGAAGAAGCAATGTTCAAAATCAGGCAGTCTGCTTTTCGCAGGCTTATAAAAGTTATCAGATCAACAAATTTTATTTATGGTCACCATATTATTTCTCTATACATTGATAGGAGTATAGAGGAGCAATGAAATCTACATGTTTGGCGTTTATGTTTACATATTTTTAACTTAATGATTCTCATTACTAACTTGCTTTTCTTATAATTCTCAAAACTTTATAAGTTCTTTGTCAGACAGGGAGCCCTAATTTATACAAAGGAAAGAGAGAAATATTATAATTAGTCTTAGGTTTCAATTAAATATTTAATGATTATATTGGATCTGACACAATCAGATCCAATATCTGATTATAATCTGGTAGCTCAGGAATAGCTCCAGAGATCCATAGCTCAGGTAGGAATATCTATCAAGAAAACTAGTAGTTGTATACCAGCTGCTGCCATTCATGAGTGAGACCCAGGAAACCTTTCAAATATGACAAAAACTGAACTATTTTCTTCCGACTTAAATTTTTCACAGTTTTACCCTAATTTATGTTGATCTTTCACATAACATCACATAAAATACATTGATGTTTGTGGTTGTAAAGTGACCACAAAAAGGGCTAAGAATAGTTTTTTAGTTGGTGGCGTACCTGTCTGGGTGTGTGTCTGTGTTTGCTGAGCTGCGAGGGGGGACGTTTCTGAGGAGGAGGAGCTCCAGAGGCTGGGCAGGCAGCAGGGGACCTGATCTGCAGTGGAGATTGGGGTCAGGCAGGTTGAAGGAACAGACCATGTCACTTTTTACGCCCCAGTAGTTTGCTTGATGGAGCATGTAAATCATCAACAGAGACCTTTAGCATCTCCTCCACCCTGTACCTGCCCCTCTTTCCTCTTTTCCTCATCTCACCCCCAACACACACCTCCGAACTAATTCACGACAAATAAAAACCTTTGGCCCATGACCAGAGCCGCCTTCCAAGTGTCTTTCCTCACCTTTTCATCTTTCCTGTCCAACCTTCCTCACCACGGTGACTTGCATCCACCGAAATTGAAAACTTAACCTTTTGAACAGCTGACACTTTTGTCACAGTTTGAATTTGCTCAAGAAAACGTGTGATACAGTTTTAGTGGCTGAGTGTTTGTTTTTGATGTCTCCTCTGCTGCAGCCTTTTCTCCTCTACGATGTCCTGTCCTCTCTCATCCCATCAACCACAACAACATAACGGCTCATTATATCATCTAGTCAAGCTGAGAATGCTCCTCTAAAACAGCAGGGATAGCCTCTCTTGTGTGTATGACTTTTTATCGTCCTCTAATCATTCATGTTTGTTTGTTTCCCATTGTAACTGGTTGTCAGTATGCACCGACAATAAGTCCTAAAGAGGGCTTCGCATGTATTTATATCCCCTCACATTTTGTCATTTTACAAGCAAAAAACATGAATGGGTTTTAATAGGATTTAGTTATACACAATCTAACACAAAATTATGGTGGGGAAGGAAAATTATACATGGATTTCAACTATTTTTACTAGGAATGCACAATATATTTGCATCAACGACGGTATCGACCGAACACATCACCACTGTAAGACTGGCACTGGCAGCATTATGATGTGGGGAAGAAAACCTGCTAGAGCTTACAATGAACTTGGAGGTTCACAGTCAAATAATGTAAAATCTTTGCGTTCAGAGCCAGAGCTATCAAGAAATTGTTTAGCTCAAAGGTTATTCACTTTCCTAATCAAAGTCCAGACCTAAATCCAACAAAGAATATGTTGCAAGACCTTAAATTTCTTCACAGACAGAGGCTGTCCCCACAAAAAATGGAAACGAATGCAATCTTCTAGATGTAGAGCTGGTAGAGCGGTACTTATAAAGACCTGTGGTTGCAAGGATGGTGGTTTGACAAAGAACTCAGGATTTTTAAAAAAATTTTAAAAAACGTATGTCCAATTTATTTCACTGTCATTTTATCTCAAACAAAATAAAATGGCGGTGAAATAAGAACTGACTGCAACAACACTAGTCAGTTGTTGAACTACCTCAAAACAAGATTTTATCTTCTAATGTGACAAATGTTAAAATGTTTGTGATATGAATATCTGTCAGTTATTTATAGTGCAGCAACTCAGGTTTCTGCTGCCCAAACTGCAAAGTTTGAATATGAGTGTAGAGCACATCAAGGTTGAACAAATCTGGGACCTTGTTCAAAACACAGCTTGGTGTCTTCTCTGTGCCTGAGTGCATTTACATGTGAGGATACAGTAGATGTGTTTTTATTTATGATTACAAAGCCTACTTATCTCTTACTTGAATTCATGTTTTTTTTTCTCAGTTCCTTTGGAGAAACTTTAAAGCATTTTGAAAGATTTCTAGGACGTTTTTGTTTTTGCTGCAGTCAGTTGAGCATTTTCACCTTGTTCAGATTTTCACCACTGAAGGACAACTCACTTTTCTGCCTTTCCAATTCAGCAAACTTGCAGATTTTCATCAGAGATGGTCACACACAGTCTAATCAAGCAGAGCATTGTCGGGCTGCTCACCAGTTCTGAGTGACGTCACAAATTGATGGCTGCGTCAGCTCCCCGCATGTGTGTGATGTTGGACTGTCGGCTGTCGCGGCAACACTTGACGTGCGCGTCGCCATAACAGTGGGACTCCGTGAATGCCAGAGCCACTGGTGGAAAAACAGCATGCATCATTGAACCTGACACCCAACGCACAGGCTGTGACAAGTATGCAAATGATATAGCTGGGAGGCAAATATGCTTCACTACCACCCATCATGCACATCACATCACACAGATATGCACAAATGGATAGGTGCTCACATATGCAAGCAAATGCACACAGAGACACACATCTATGCACACAGTTGATTGCACAAATATTGTCGCCATGCTCAGATGAACAGGTGTCCTCACATGAGTTGTCCCAAAAATGTAAAAGCTGACATGTCCAAATCCATGAATGTTGTTTCTGGACATACTGATAAGTCCGCCGTTCTTGGGAAGTCGAAAAAGTTTAGAAAAATCTTTGGAGAAGGAAAAACTACAGTTTCAGAAATAAGTTTAATTAAGCTAGCTGCTAAAAATAATTTAAAGCAGAAGGTAGTAACAGAAAAAATACATTTACTAAAAGAATGTTATACAGCAGAATTGAAATATGTTTGCATTTACATAGAGGTTAGTTAGGTCTTGTCTTTGAATAGATTAATGTTGGGAATGAACATAAGCATATAACTGTGTGACTTCACATTACTTATTAATTTATTTTTTAAAAGAACAAAAGGCCTTCTCACCTTTCCTACACTCCTTATTTAAGTTAGACAGCTTGTATATCTAACAGGGACAGTCCGTTCTATCAGGGATTAAAATCGGCTCTATTTTGTCCTCTTGGGCCTCCGGACGTGAGGTCTTTCACTCTGTTGATTTGCTATTGGGGACAAAAATGTCCCTTTCTGTATTGCTGTTGTTGACTATCCTTGTAATTAGCATTGATAATTAGCTCTTTACGTGTCAGTGCACTGACAAGACCTGCCAGTCGCCCATATTGATGGCTCGAATGTCCTCTTGCTTGTCTCCTTGTTAACTCCCATCCAATCTAGACAGCCTTTTCAACGTGACCTGTTGATTTCACCACTAGGGGACTTGTTGTCTCTTCGTCACGTTGTCTCACTGTCTGGGAGGACGGGCAACGAGGAATGAAAGAAGCTAAATGTGTTGCTGACAGCAAACAGCTGCAGTAAACAAGTCATGTCCCACCCCCGTCTCCTTTGTCTCACATGCCCCGTAATCTCATCAGCGTCTAACCTGGCACGCCCTTGAGCCATGACAATGACCTGTGATTGATTAGACAAGACCATTATTGTGTACAAAGAATACATTTCAGTGAAAGGCTGGAAAGATGCTGATGCACTGCATGCCGGCCCCCTTTGACCTCCCCAACAGTGACTAATGATAATTCTGATAATAAGTTTATTACACAATTTAAACAATATTATTAGGAAATGTCAAAGTGTATATCTAGCAACATCACACTGAAATGTTTCAGCTCATTAGACAAATTTTATGTCCAACAATGATAACCCGAGTAAATTTAAAAAAAGCTATTTTTAAATAAGGATTTCTTTTATAATCTCTTAAGGTTATAAGTTATCCAAACTGGAATGGCTCTGTGAGGAAATATACTTGCTACTCTTTTTAAATAATCAATAAACTTGGATCAGGCACATTTTCTGTTTCTCTGACCAGCCACACACAAGCCTAATTTGTGGTAGACTTGTAGAATTGGTAGATCATCTAATCATAACTATAACAAAATGAAGCAGGCGAAAAGATCTCAGTCATTTGCCTAAGTTCAAAGAAATTCCAGGAATGAAGCAATTTCTGAGGGTAGTGTGATGGTCAGCGACTGTCTGCAGCTTAAGGTCCAGGACAATGCACCACAATTAATACAAACACAAATTCTGCTTTACCAGAAGATCCAAAAGGTGGATATTGGCCATCCCTTGGCGCCTTAACCAGGAGTGATTGGGTTTAGCAGCCGGACAATAATCCAAAGCTCTCCAGCAGGTTCAAAACGTAAAAGAGTAAATACAGGTTTTGGAGTGAGTTAGCCTGAGTCTGGCTTTAAACCTGCATGTCCAAAGACGCTGCAGCATGACTTTGGATATGCGAAATCCTTCAGGGTAGCTGTATTAAAACTTTTCTGGAAAGAAGAGTGGGCCAAAATTGAATCAATATGCAGAAAAAGTCTCATTGCCAGTTATCACAAATGCTTGGCAGCAGTTCTTTCCGCCACAACCAGTTATTAGGTGTAGGAGGCCATTACATTTGCATAGGGTCAGGTTGGTTAGGATAGATTTTATCGCTTAATAAATCTAATAATAATTGTTTGTGTTATCTCTGATATTATTTTTTTTTATCTGAAATATTCATGTGTGGTTAAAAAAGAATAGTTGAAATCTATAAGGGTGCAAATACTTTTTTTTTTCCAATCACTGTAGCTATTTTAAGCATCTCCATGCCACCCAACATTGTAATCCTAGCTACAGCTTTCCTGGCTGCCAAACACATAACTTCCTGCTGCATCGATGGCCTCATTCCAGAACCCACGGTTTCCCTCGGCACCAAGCCAAGCTGCAGTCAGGGCATCCTCCGTGTCTCCGACCCCAAACCCAGCGGAAGAAGTTCTCCTTCAGAAGCTGACCGTCCATCACAAAACCTCCTGTAATAGACGGTGAGTCGTGACGAGACAAGCTGAGAGGCCATCTGCGCGCGGTGGGGTCTGGGAGATATTTTTGTCACTGAGCGTGCCTGGCTGAAGAATCCGGGACTGGCAGCAAACTCTGCTGATGAGAGAAAGCTGTGGAAAGCATCAAAAAACTTTCCAGAGGTCACAGTGGAGACATCAAGGATGGAAGAAGGGTTTAGCATGAAAGCTGCTTTTCTTTTGCAGATTCTTAAGTGTCAGAGGGCAAATTAGACATTGTTTTTCTTGTTGGACTATTTTAAAAAAAAACTTAAATGCGAAAAGAAAGCAAATTTTTTCAAAGCATGCAGACTTCAATTTATCTGGAGCTCATGTAAAGATGGTCTATAAAAAGTGGAACACTTTAAAAATAACATTTCTGTGTGTGAAATTACAAACAGTTTCATCATCCAAGGTGTGTAATCTTACTAAATTATTTAGAGAAACCAGGGAAATCTTTGTTCTAAAACAAATAATCAATTAAGGGAATGATTGCAGTGATCTTAAACCCTCAGGTTGCCCCACATCAAAAACAAACAAATGGTACAAATTCAGGTTGAAACGCCAGGATGCATTTAAAGAAAAAGCATAAAGTGTGATGGAAATCTGCTTCTTAAACTCCTGGAGTGCCTCCCAGAGGGCGGTAGTGTACTGTCTATGATGATGCTTCTGGTTTTGTTGAGGTTTCCTCAAGTTGGTGCTATCATTGCTATATCCATCACAGACAAAAAGGGGACAGCCAGTGATTGTTTCTGGTCTTTGTGGCCCCCTAGAAAGCCTTGAAGCTAGCATACCACATCGTGACACACTGTGCCAGTTCTTGTTTACGCTGTTGATGTTTCAAGTTTCTTTCTTTTTTGTTGAACCTCTCCACTACCTCAGTGGGCTCTCTTCTAAGGCACCTGGAGGTCCAGCACCATTTTCTTGGTTTTTCCTATAGTCAAGGCCAAGATGTTGATTTTGCTGCATATTGACAGAGTTTCTTCTCTGTGTGCTTGCTCGTGTCAACTTGAAGTCAGACCAACCACCGTTGTGTTGTGTCATCTGTAGACTATTTGATATTGTATGCAGAGTGGGTTAGGGGCCTGTTATGGCTATATAGAGGATAGGAGAGGGAACTTAGCACACAGTTCTGCATGGAGGCACTGTTAAATGTGATGATGGAAGAGATGTTTTGGGGCAGTTGGGGAAAATCTTCCATTCACTAGGGTTCCTACACAGTCTGGAAGTCTATCTTGTCTGTCCATCTTTCCTTCCTTGTCTTTCTATCCTTCCTTCTGAACTCCTTTTGGTTGTCATAAATAGGGCTATAATCAATACAAAAACATCCTCCCTAAAGTGCCGACTTTCTCCAGTGCAGAGTGAAGAAGTGATGGCCTCTGCTGTGAATTGGTTGGCTCTGGAGTCAGAGGTTAGAAGATAGATTTTAACATACTGTGCTATGAGTTTCTCAAAGCACTTTAAAACAACCAGTGTCCACTCTATTTGTCATTATTCCTTTAGATCACAGGCTTTTGGGGTGTAGGGGTAATGGTGCTAGATTTTACATAGGAAGGAATAGTGGTGTCAGGGAAAACAGAGCATGTTCACGCATGGGAACTCCTGCTGGTCCTGCTGCTCTCACCATTTTCAGCATCTCTTACTTGTTCCTATAGGTTGGTTATGTGAAGAATGGTCTGTTATAGAAATGTGATGATATGTAGAGCTGGAATCCCAAATAGGGTAAAAAATAAATGGTTACATTTTACTGTCGGTGAATAACTAGTCAAAGTATGAGGTCCATAAACAAACACACACATACGCAGCACACACCCACACACACATGCAAACAGTGCAGGTTTCACTTAATGAAATGCTCCCAGACAGCCAGATGGTGAATAAACTGGAGTCTGGAGTCATGTGGGGAGTAATGCCATCAGCCTGTGGTGTAAAGAATGATGTCCAGTGCTGACTTGTGAACATACAAAGGCCAAAAGGTGACAGACTAACCACAGAGGGGATTTCTTGCTCATTCACAGTTCTAATTTACTAAAAGTGTTAGCTGTGTGTATGTGTTTTATGAGGTTATTTGAGGAAAAGCATTTTCCTTTGACTGCCTATTACAACCATGAGTTTAATGCAAATAACTAGGTAAAACAACTATACACTTTTTGATTATTTAAGGGGGAAAAATCTATCTTTTTTGGTTTTACTTTTGTTCTAGTCACACAGCTGAGACAGATGGACAGTTCCTCAGACGACAGGCCAGATCTGAGTATCAACAAGGTGATGGCCAAGAGAAAGAAAGATTATGACACTCTGCTGCTTCATCATCCTCCAGACGGATGAAGAATGGGAACAGCCAAACATCAAGGGAACAAGATTAGGAAAACCCCTCATGGATCTGTTTGTCCTGTGTCTGGATCCATTTGAACATTACATATGGATTGAAGATGATTGAAAAGGGTGGATGAGATGTATTGAGACAGACTGGCAGCTTGTACTAATGTGTTTTTCTTACAGCACTTACTTCAGCAACTCAATGAAATTCATTCCTTGTAGTGGCAATGTTCTTATTTATTCGTATTCACCGTGTCCTCACTCTTGATGATTGGGAACATTGTTGGCATTCAGTGTTCTTCTGTTTCTTCATTATCTGAAACTGACTGGCATCATTACTTGCCTTGCTGTCTTAATAATCCCAGGCTTGGCAAAAGCACTCATAGACACTCGGCTGTTTTATAAAAGCATTCAAGTTATTGATGGGGTCCCTAATGTAGTAAGGGACAGCTGAGATGATGTGTGCACTCACCTCTGAATTTAAATTAGGTCTCAGTTTGTAAGTAATTGCTTTGTCTGATTCATACCAGCATCATACATTTGTCTGATGTGAGTGAAATGCAGTCAGTTTAGCCCAACTTATTTTAGCCGTGTGTTGCAGCCTGAACATTTTCACTACTCATTTCTCCAGGTGCTTGTCTTAAGTTGTTTATTACTGATCCCCAGGTTTGTTGGCAAGGACAAATGCCGTATTTTTGAGCCTGTTTCATATTCATGCTGCTCGTGTCTGAAGATTTATGCCTGTGAAGCATGCATCATTGATCTAAAAAAATGTATAATGCCTTAAATACTCATATATTTTTGAAGATTTTTTTTATATTGGGGCTGTGGGTTTTAGTGTGCTATTTTTCTACTTGTGGTTCACAATGTTCTGCCCTGATCTGCTGATTCTCAGCAGATGTGAAACATAAATAAATAAATCACACATCCACCCATACCACCCATTTTCTTCACCTTGTCAAAAATACGTAAATTTTAGACCTTCCTCATAGGATCTGATCATTTTGTCCCTTCACCATTTAACTCTTTCTGGGGATGTTTGATATAAACTATATGTCCAGGGGGACATTTTGTACTGCACAAATAAAAAAATTCCAAGATTTCTTCTTATTCTACTACGAAAAAATAGGATTATATTAGCATAATAAATATTAGGTACCAGCAAAGCTCCACTTAGTTATTTTGGTTGAATCAGGGGTCATCGTCTTTCACGAAGCAGTAAACGGGTCCATACAGGGTTAACAA
This sequence comes from Xiphophorus hellerii, assembly GCF_003331165.1. Lineage (NCBI taxonomy): Eukaryota > Metazoa > Chordata > Actinopteri > Cyprinodontiformes > Poeciliidae > Xiphophorus > Xiphophorus hellerii. Next base: position 15,538,350 of record NC_045680.1, read on the forward strand.
CTCCAGGTGTATTTTACCATTTTTTGGACGTACAGCATAATATCTTGAATCTAAGTGGTATAGGTCTGTTCCTGACGTTTTGTGTGAATTTTAAACTCAGCAGCCAGTTGATTTGATCAGTTTCATTTTGCTTCCTGCCTTAATGAGACGACCAGCTTTGCTTTGTCACCAATCAGAGAAAAAGTCTTGCCTTTCTTCAGTGTACAGTTGAAAACTATTTAGATGCACTGTCTTGATGGTTTAGTGCATGAGTTCAAAATCGTTTTAGAAGTAGTCGGTGAATAAATGGCAGCCGCCTATAAGTAATAAATAGTGAAGGGATGAATTGGCCTGGAGCCCCAGAGCATTCTGACTTGTCCTTCTGAAATAAAGCACATGTGGAGTACAGTTTAAAGCCAGCCATTTTGTTCTTTCTGGGGGATAAGAGAGGGTTTTTTTTTTCTTTGAAATATTTGCCAGCTGATGTTTAGTCTCCAGGAGATATTGCTGTGAAGCTTTTTAAGTAAAACAGCTGCCTCCAGTCCTGCCAAGAGCAGTCAGGGAAACAAAGAGAGAGCTACAAATTATAAAAATTGCAACACTCAACTACAATATGCTAAAAGGTTTCGTTTGATAGGGGATGCCAGCTGAATTAGTCAAGACAAGGTTCTTTGAGGGTTCACAGCTAGAGACTTTTTGTTTTTACCTTGCATGGTATTTTAGATCTTATTGTTTGATTTTTTATTTATTTATTTATTTAGCCATATATTTTCACCACATTTTCCATTTGGCCATGTGTGTAATCTTCAGTTTCAGAAGCAGAATAAGCCTTAATTCCCTATCCTTAGATATGAAGCTGGGTAGGAATGTGGCTCGAACCTTCCTGGATTATTACAAGCTTAACAACCTCACCAAGGACAACAGACCTACTAATATACACTGGTAAAACTTTATTGCAATTTTTTTTGTTTTTGTTTTGCTGTTTTCTGAATTAAATACCACAACTTTGTTGATATGTTTCTCTCTGCAGCTCTGATGGGATTTCCCAGACGGGCAAAAGCAAGATTTTGAGCAGCACTGGTGCTATCAGAGACTCAGGCGATGGCAAAAAGGAGAAGAACCAAATTTTCGGACACTAGTAGACCTAGGAGGAGCATATATTAAATATAAAGCAGGAGGATCAGACTCCATTCTGTCGATCCAAACATGTATTTTTTTAGGGTCTCCAGAACACTGGGACCAGTTACCAATCTAACACAAAATATTTTCCCACACATTTCACGTCAGCATATGAATCTCAAGTTAGTCTAGCGCATGTTTTTGTTTTTAGACTGTTGGAAAAAAACAAACACACACACAGACTAACAAACAACTAACTTCATGCACAAAAGCTCTTGTTTCCCTGATCACAAAGACTTATATGAAAAGATCTATAACAGTGACATGCTTGACATTCAAACCACCTTTTCGTATATGTGTGCCTCTTATAAAACACATAGATATGAAAGCTGTATGTAGGTGTTGGGGGGTGGGGGGGATTATTAATTTAAATTAATTTGAAGGCCTTCATCTGGCAGCTTTATGTTGTACTGAAAATATGTGTTGATGTTACAATTGACTTGTTTAATTTATTCCCCAGACAGTGTTATGTCTTTTGTTACTATTATTATTCATTAAATATTTAACCACTTCATACATCTGGTCTGCTTGATGTAGTTTTGTAGCAGAACTGCAAAGCCTGTTGTTCCATGATTAATGTAGACTGAAACAATGTACATGAATGTGTTCTCTATATTCATGATTCTAAACCCTTGGGCATGCATTGTAAAATACTTAGAGCCATATACAGTATGTCTTAATGATGAAAAATATTAACACCATTTCAAGTTTTGTTGCATGCCATCTTGTTCCAACCATAAACTCCACTGTATTTAACCAGGGTTGTGTTGGAATGACAACATTAGTACAAGTACATGATTGTGAAGTGTAAAACATATGTTTTAATCACATCTGACAAAAACTCCCTCTTCCAGCCGTTTGCTGTGCTCTCTGCAAGGCTTGTGTTACAAATGAGACTTTTTTGTTTTGTTTTCCTTTAGCAATGACTTTCTCCTTGCCGCTTTTTCATAAAGAAGAAATTTGAGGAATTTGTCACAAAGATGAGTGACATGACTTTCCGCTCACTGATTGTCTGTGTTCTCAGTTTATGTAGTGCTTTACTACATCTCAGACGGCTTGCATTTGTGCCATACTCTCCATTTTTTTGTTGAACTGCACAATTGATTGTGAGCTGGGAATATTGTTTTATAAACAATGCACCTCCACAGTTGGTATTAGTTTGAGTCTTTATGGTGTTTGTTCTCTAATCTTCTCTAACAAGCATCTTGGATAACCAGAGAACAGCTGGATTTATGAAATCACAATAAACAAAGGTTGGTTGCATTATTTTGTTTAGGGCAAGGGAGCAAATACAGGCCACACTTTTCAAATTTTTGAAAAGTATATATACATATATATTTATTCCTCCCATTTTTCCAATGTGCACTCCTTTGTCTCACTTCCAATCCAGAAAAATGCATTTCAGATTGTGGTTGTAAATTTAAGTGACAAAATGTGAAGTTCAAGGGACATAAACACTTTAGCTGTTCACTGATTTTTAAATAGAATTATGAATATGCATCTGTTTGACTCGCAAATATGAATAAAGGATATTAAACTTTTGCGGATATCCAAAACGTATGATGCAGATGCACGATCATTTTTGTCATCATTTGACTTCCTCCTCGTTTTTTTTTTTTTTATTTCAAGCTGGTATTAGATTGAGTTTTACTTTATTGTTGGTGAAGACAAGACACCCTAATAAGACCGCATAGAGATGACTGATTACTAGGATATTCGGTGCCAATCCCAGCTGTTACACCGGGAGACACATTCAGTGATTATTTGAGAAAGAAACAAAGTGTTCTGATTTGCTACTTTGTGGTCACGTGACCCCACATCCGCTCTGTGGTTGTTGCTGTTATGACAACGAACTTTGGAGGGGGCAGATAAATGGTAGCAACGGAGAAGATGGTCAACTCTCACAAAAAACAGAACAATTCCCTCCGATGTACAGTGTATCTGGACATTGAGAGAGTAAGTGTGTCCTTTACGCGTCGTCACAAAACCCCGAAAGCGGACTTGTTGCTAGAGGTTTAGGAACGTAAGCTAGCTAGCAAGTTTACACCCTGTTTTCTCACCAATGTTGAAGATATGCTTTTATGTTTACCTTAGTCACGCAGTGCTGTTCAGGTTTTACAGTGTTCAACAGTGTTACGTACAAATATTTTAAGACATGACATAGAAGAGTTTATAAAAACCTAGAACTGGAACTTCGTGAAAGTTTGTGTGTGTGTGTGTGTGTGTAAGATTTCTGTGAATTTTTTTTTAACAGGTAAATGTTTCCACAGTGGTGCTTTGTAATTAGATCACTTGTTGTGTGGGATATTTTACATTTTTAAGTCCAGCTATTCATTCTAAGTGGTTTTTACAGTGTTAGTCTGAAAATTTGTTCCATTTATTCTTTGATCCTCCTTACAGCCTAATGTTTTGCAGGATCCGTTTTACAATCTGTCAAAATATTGATGGTAACTGCATTGAATTGTTTTGTTTATACTATGACATACACACATGCAACTTTTGATTTCAAGTGCAGACTAAATTGTGCCGTAATGAATGTGTAGGAAACCTACATTTATAAAGCAAATAAAAATTACCGACTGGATTTACAGGAGATTATTTACTTCAGAATGCCAAATATGTCTTTCCTTTGTGACATATTTGTCTTTGATTTATGCCAATTGGGATCAGATATCTGCCACCTACCAATAGATGTTCACTTAAGTTGCAAATTTAAAAAAAGGTATTTTGAAAGTTAAATCAAAAACATGAGCAATTTGTTATACTATTAATTATATTTCTAATAATGCCAGATGTAATCTAAACGTAAAACTGTGACTGCAAATTTATGAATTGTTGCTATATTGAACTAATCTGTGGGATTAGTGACATGATATACTGTTTGTTTGCAGGTTACATGCCCAGGAGTCCTCCTTAAAAAAAAGTATGGCATCTACATCAGTGTGCGTATTATGGGCCAGTACAGGAAGACTCCATGTTTGCCTCCTGTTTTCCCTCTAGTGTTCAATCACAGAATGGTTTTTGTCAAGGTGAGAATAAAACAGCAAACTGCTTGCTACACTCTGTTTCCGTCTGTCTACAGCTGTTTATTATTAGAACGAGTGGCTTGTGTTATAACTGCTGGAGAACTTAGTCATGTATTGACTTTTATCTGCATTGGGTCATTATGAACAACTCATTTAAACCGTTGTTCATTTAAGCCGTTTTTCTTCTCTCTGAAACCTTTCTCAGCTTTTTATTTATACCTCTCAAACTTTTCACAATTTTCCACATCACCATAAACTTCAAAGTGCATTATTGTAATTTCATGTGACCAAGACAAAGTATTTCATAATTATGAAGCAGAAAGATTTTCAAGTTTGTTTTTTTTTTTTGCTTTTTTTTTTTTCAAATACAAATCTGAATCATCATGATCTGTGGCATAGATTATGATGACTCAACAAAACCGTGGGCTTATATAAAACATGTTATACCATTGATATTCTTTCTTTCCCTCCAAAATGATGCACTGCTTTGTTTTTTGTCAGTTACTTAAAATTCACATTATGTACATTGTAGTTTGCAGGTGAGAGGCTAAAGTTTTTTCAAATACATTCTTGATATTCTCACCAGAATCATTTCAGTTTGACTGAAATGACATTTCCTGATAAGTTAGCCTGTTTGCTCTCCTGAGGAGAATGGCAGAGGTAAATTCTGGCCTGTCAGCCTAATCTTGTTATGATTATCGATTTGTTTTGTTTGCTCTCTCTCTGTTTTACCAGACTTTCTCTGGCATTTTTGACCCTGCTGATGTAGCTGACCTCCTCGAAGGTAAATGGCCATCTGGGATCTGCTTGCTCATCTCCTAGTCCTAGATTTTGTTCTTTGCTATTAGCTGAGATAGCAATCATTACAGACTGTTTATGCTTTCCTCCTCCTCAGCTGACACCACAGTTTTTGAGCTGATTCAGTTGGTCCCTCCAGGTATGCTTTCTGGTGATGCCATATGGGCAAGTTAAGCTCGACTATATCAAGTCATTGCACTGTGAATAAGGACCTTTTAATGTGAATTTAATGTAACTGTATGTGCTTCTGTTACCGTGCATTGCTTTTAGAGGGGGATATTCTTGCCACAACGGAAGAATGCAGCAGAAGTTTCCTGTATCCGGGTCCCAGCATAGTTTCCAGTGAAGGATCTGCAAAAAGAGATATGATGATGAAAAGAACCTCCTTGTTTCCTGTGAGTTGGTCATGTTTTTTCATTTGTGTAATGTTTTTACAGGATTAGTTTTGTATAGGTCAGACTTAATGCAGTTTATTTCTGTGTTTATATAAAACATGTTATACTATGGATAGTATTGGAAGCAATATCTTTCATTATCAAGGAACTTTATTTCTTCTTTCTTGTGATCAGATGAATTGAGTAAGAGCTCCATCTGCATATAAACTTCTTTAAAATTATTTCTTGAAATCTTTCTGAGGAATACTATTGTAAAAAAAGAAAAACGTCTGTCCAAGAAAACCTCACATTCCATGTATTAGTTTACAGCCGTCTTCTTTGACGTTGTGGTTTTTTCTGCATCCTAAATGCTGACCGCTGTCAAAATATCAGCCATAAATTCATCACTAACATTCTTTAAAACTGGATAAGGAGGGACTGAATACTCTGGAAATACAAGTCAGGATGGCAAGGAGGTTGAAGGTTGAAAATTTGTTCTGTTTTTTTCCTGTTGCTTCTCGTTTGCAATAAGAAATATTTAGGACAGGGTCACATGAAAAAAGAACAGATGTGTTTTTGCAAATCCAACTACATGGCTGCAAGATTTTGCTTTTACTCTTTTTCTGTTTACAAAGCCAATAGATTTAAACTGCACACCTTTGCACCAGTCAAGAAAGGAAAAAATCATTTGATTTGCACCGTATTTTAATCCCCATGACATCTACAACCATCAGGACCAAGACATTTATATGTGAAATAATATTTGTTACTTCTTTTCTCAGTGGCTCTGACATCTGTACAGCTGTGATTGGAACAGGCAGTTAAAATCAAAAGCAGCACTTTGTCTTTGATAAAGTGTTTAGAAAAGATAAGGTTTTCTTGAAAAGGAGTTAATTCTATCAAAAAAAAGTTTAAAACGTGCATTTATTTAATGTTTTTCCCTTCTTTGCACCTCCTGCTTTCATCCCTTCATCTTTCCCTGACTGCTGTTTGTTTTCCCATCATTCCCCTTGTCCTCCAAGGCACCAACTGGCATATTTAAATGTCTTTAAACACTGTTCCCCTCACCAGTGCTTTTATGTGTTTGTGTTTGAGGCCTACATAGCAATTTAGATGTCTCTCCAAAAAGTGGCATATTATTTAAACATCACTGGAGCCTTTCTGTGTTTCTGCTGTTTGTTGTTTTCCTTGACTCAGGAACAGAGTGAAGATTTGTGCTCATAAATTGGTGTCCCTTGCAGAGCTTTTATGTGTCCTTTTGTCTTCCTCTCGCTCTTAAAGGTGTTGTTTTCTCTGTTGTTCGTCTCTTGCCAGGGAATCTCCCCGAAAGTGGAGTTTGCGACAGTGTCAGTCATAGAGGAGAGTGATTGGAGAGACAGCTGGGTTCCTTCACCTGTAAGTGTTTCTGTTTGATACGTCTTTGTGTGTTTGTTTGCTCTTGGCATAAATATATGATCCCACATGTCCTGAGTGCCAAAGATTGATCTATAGAAGACCATAATGAGTGGTGTCGCTCGCCATCACATTTGTCTGTTTTCACTAAACATACCCAGCCTCTGTTGTTGCTATGACGACTGTCCATATGAGCAGCATTTCGAGGGTGTTTGTTCCCTTTTTGTGAATGTAATTATGGGGAGGCAGATCAGTGGTGCTGATATGGAGGCTTCTCTCTCATATCCCTAAGTTTTCACACAATATCACTTTCCATTTTCATTTTGGAAGTCTTCATGTCCAGATAATCATGTTATCCTTTCTCATATTTTTTTCTGTTATGATTTTTATCCCTCTCCTTCATTTTTCTGGTTTTCCTCAATAAAGTAAACTTCAAAAATTCAACAGTTAGAGTATAACTTGATAATCAGTTCATTTTGGTAATGGTTTACAGCTAAAATGTTTTTTTCTCAGATTATTTAAAAATTGCACAAGAATAATTTACAGGTATATCTCATTTATGTGTATCTAAAATTCACAGAATCAAAGTCGAGGCCTATTTTGAGATTTCTTGTCTGTGATGATTTAGGGAGTCATGTACTCTTCTGCTGTTGGTCCATTGTCTAAACTCAGAGAGGTTGTGTGGCAGAAAATTTAAGAGCACTTCAAACTTTTCTCTCTTGAAAACCTTGTACAGAGATTATAACTCCATTATTCTCACAGAACTTGGTTCCTCTGCAAACAGTTGATACTTTTGGTGCTTGATTAGCAAGCAAATTTGTCTAAACCCAGTAGAGAATCTATCCATCATGATAGTAATTGATGAAGTAACTAATATTAATGATAATCTGTTGTACAGTTTATTTTACATCAGTCATGTTGTTTGAACACAGTTGATCTCATTCAAAGGGACCCAAGAAGAGTTAAAATCAGCATGAATGTAAATTCGTCAGAATCTCTTTGCAGCATATGATCTTTCACACAGTGGTTGGCATGTTGTGCCAAACAGACTACCATGCATCTCCCAGGTGCAGTCACCTAAGCTAAACTATTAGTTTGAATGGGATGTCAGTGACAGCGAAGCAGATTGTCACAGTGTTGTGCAGCGGCCCCTCGGGGGGATGCCTGGATCAGAGCACCGCTGTGGCTGTCAGACAGTAGGATTTCTCCATTTTCTCTCCTAATGGCTTCTCAGCATAGGCATTTTCCTGACTACATGTCTCCCCTCCTGACAAGCCGTGTTGTTTACTAACACAGCTTCAGGAGGAAGGCGTCTCCCACAAAACCTCGGTACCCGTCAGTATGAACGCAATCGTTACCAACATTTTAACTTCAAAATAACAGTGCCATCTTTTGATGTGATTCTTTTGTATCAACGGTTTGTAGTCTTTTTTTCCTTCTCTACGATAGCTGAATTACCGCTAATTTGCTATAATCAAGGTGTATGTGAATCAAATTTTTGGGCTAAATCATTGCTGAGTATATATGAATAAAGTAGGTGAATTTTTCCCAAAATGTTATTTAAAAAGAATCCCCCAAAAGAGGTTTCAACCACCATAATGTGCACATTTGTAATTTGAGTATAAACTCAATAAATCACAATCCACTAAGCAGATTTTAGTGGAATAACAAATTTACCACGGACATGTATGTCCTTTTCATGCATTTTCCGTATCTACTTTCGTCCATGAAATTAACTTAAAATAAATTTATCTTTTATTGCAACAGCATAATATTACATTGAAATGTAAAAGAAATGTGCCTTTGAGTACATTATTTGGTCTAGGGAAAATGTATCTGCCTTGCATTACAATGACATTAAGAGACATGCCTTGCATAAATACTGTATTTGCAGAGAGGAAGAAATTTGAGATAACAATAAGAATATTTATTATTATACTTTGCAGAGATTCTGTTTTTTTCTGATGAATTTTGACTTATGTCAAAATGTCAAATGCTTGCTATGGCTCCAACGCAACGGCCACTTGACCTATTTTTTGATCAATTCAGCTCATTTTTAACCTCTGGGGGTGCTCTTAAACTGTCTAGTGAGCTTTAAACTTTCAGTCCAAGATGCTATGATAATCTTTAAGTAGAGGAAGAAGAAAAATGAGATAGTAAACCAGTCTGTCCTTGTGCAACAGCACATTATACATCTTATATCCTTAATATCATTGCACACACTTTAAAAACGGGGGTTGGAAAATACTGCAGTTCATGGACATGATTTCACCTAATGCATCAAAAATGGGCTTGATTTATTTATGCTTCGACCCACAGGTTGGGATCCTGTGCAGCTGGAAGGAGTTTAGTTCTCACTTTCAGACAGTTCTTATGTGTAACAGTGGCAACAAGTATTGTTTTACCACTAGGAGGCGCTGACTAGCATCCCAAAAGCCTAAATAATACTTGAACTATGACCCCAAAGCTGTTAGTGTGGAATATCTTCCCTTCTGCCTGGAAATTGACCTTAGTTTTTGAATTTGAATTGATTTATAAAAAGTCATTTTAGATATGGTCACGGTTGTTGTAAGATTAAGACTAGTCAGACTAGTTGTATAATTATTTTCATCAAAATGACAGATACCACAGTCATTGTCCCCCCCCTAAAACCTAAAGTATTACTGAATAACTTTACATTTATATTTTACTTTGTATAGGAACTTTTAATATGCAATACACAACTTCCTTTCCCCCTGGTTATGAATAACAACCAACGCCCATTTGTCCTCTTTAAATATGAGCTCCTTTCAGTCAGGCACAGTTCTGCTCAGTTTTGTCTTTTCTCCCAGAAGTTGTCATTTTCAAATGATCACCGCTTCCTACTTCCATGTTTGCTCTGTGATTGTGGGGATTTAAACATGATATAAGGATTAACACTGAGACAGAAGCAGCTTCACAGAGCTTCGAGGATCGCTGTAGACGTTAACCTTCCTGTTATTTATCAACATGCCAAGCTCTGTCGAATGATGTCTTTATCCTCTAAAAACCTGTGGTGAAAATCACAGCTAATCACATTAGCCAAGCCTTCTGTTCGGAGCTGGGGACTGGAAAAATAACTTGCTTTCGGTGTCTGTCCAGCAACGGAAAAACAGATAGGAGTCACAGATGTGGGGGACTCAGGGGCGGGGGCATATGTCCTAATTCCATTATATCAGATTATTGTCAAATGGCAGCTTTGATGATGATTTATTCATCGTTTGGTTTCTCTTAAAAATAGTTCCAATGTGCTGTGATTTTTCTAATTAGCATTTAGATTATCTTTGTTTTACAGCCAGCCAATGTCTCTTTATCATATTAGTCTAAGAGATGGCCATCAAATGCAATTAACATTTTATCTTAACTTATTTATCCCTGGTTGGCATTACCTGCAGGAAGTGAGATATTGCTTTAGAGAATGATGTTAGTGGCCATTAGAGTTATTGGAGTAATTCTGCAGAGGTTGTCTCCATGGCAGTGTGGTCTGCCAGAGCTGTTTTCTTATAACACTTAAGTGGAATCATTTAGCTAATGGTTTAATGGTTTTGTCCAGCGAGAGCAAGTCTGTCAAGACTGAGAGCAACGGCCTTAATGGCTAAAGTGGGGGATGTTGTCATAAAAAGGAATAAATTATGGTCTTCAGAGAACTTTGAACTTGCTCAGATGTTGTGCGTTACATTAACATTTAGACGAGTGTGTCAGCATGTTAAAAGAAAGTTAACAGCCTTCTCTCTCACTCTCTGTTGCCAAAAACAGACCTGTCGTGTTTCTCCTTTGAGGCCGTGTGTCACCCCGTCTCCGCAAAGATCAACAGGGAAGTTTTCACCACAAAGGAAAGCATATGATGTTGATCCAGACCGCGTTGTGGCCAAAGACGGTGAGAAAAAGCTGAGCGTCAAGGCCGTGGTCACCAACTGTCCTCTTGACATCAACGTCTAGACGTTCTCCCTTTGCCTCCCCGTCAGACTCTAGTCCTCAAACAAACAAGAAGGACAGGAAACAGGGAGCTTCTGAGGACGTTGGATACCGACGGCCTACAGTTTCCTCCAGGTCACGAACTCTGTCTCCTTACACGCACCGCAGGATGTGTGAGCTGACCGAGGAGAGCAAGCAGCGGATGAGCCACCTCCGCCTTGGGCCACACCTCTTTCGCAAGTCAACGGAGAAGCAGCCGCCCTTCTTGGTTTGTGTTAGTTTTGTGTGTTTTCTTCTTCCTTTTTTTCCGATTTCTTTTAAATCACATGGATGCAGTATTTACCAAACAGGCAGTAAAATTCACAGCGTGATTCTGTTCAATTGATCTGTGCATGTAGAACCAAAACAATTGAACAGACCAGTGTGTGCTCAGAAAATATAAAAATTGGAGTACCTGAGCAAAAACATGCAGTTTTGTCATAATGTATAATTTCCGCCTCTTCTGGATTTCCTCAAATTTTCTCAGTAAGAAGTGGATTTTATTTTGTTCCCACAGCAAAACTGTTGTGAGCAATTTCATCCCAATCTTCTGTATCTATAGTTTATATTAGGCCCATTTTCTTTGGATGGCTTTTCTGTCTGCAGTGCTTAATATTTTAAACTGGCATTTTCTATTATTACTCTGGTTTGCAGAATAAGAAAAGCCCAAAAAGATATTTTTATGTAATAAGTAAAACTAATAACACTGGCTGTCTCTAATAAGTAAATAAATTATAAACTAATTACTAATCCAATAATATTAACAATAATAAAAACATAATGTGTGAGTTAATGAATGAAATAATCAATGAATCATATTCACAAAACAAACACACCAAATTCATTGTTTTCCAGGATCCAGATGGAAATTTAGTGACAGTGTCTGTAGACGTGTTTATCTGTCAAACTGGGTTGTTTGATGAATCATTTTCTATGCTCTAATTTTAGATTTAAGTTTCATCAATGTATGATTGTTCAAATATTTTGTGGGATTTCAGAAAAACTCTTTAGATTTTAAAGTTTAACAATATATGAACTATATGTTTAATAGAACTGTGTTTAGGTGTTTTTTTAGGTAGGGAAAATGTACCTACTATTCTAGATCCCATTATCTTTATGTTTTTATTTTCTTTTTTTTCTTGTATTCTTTCCTCTGTCCCTTCTCTCTGCCTTCTGTCCTTTTTTCATTCCTTGTATACTTTTTGTTCCTCCTTCCACCCTTATTATGCTCCTTCTGATCTTCCAATTTTCTTTTCTCCCTTCCTTTTCTGCTTGTGTCCTTTTTCCTCCATTCATCATCTCCTTCCTTTTTTCTTGTTTTCTTCATTATGCTCTTAACTTTCCCTACGTCTATCTCTTATTTCCCTCCTTTTTGCTATTGCTCTGAAAATGCATTCTACCTCCCTTCTCTCTGTCTTTCCATCATTGTGTCCTAAATCTCCTCTTTTTGATCCTTTCTGACCTCTTTGTTATCATATCCTTCTTTTTCTTCTGCTTCTATGCCTGTATGCAACCTTTATTTAACTAGGTGATTCTCATTGAGATAAAACATATATTTTTCAAGAGAGACCTGGTCAAGACTGGCAGCAGCACATTGACAACTACAAATCAAAATTACACGTATAAAAACCCAATTAAAGTACAATACGGATAAAAAAGAAAGAAAAATAACACAGCGCAAGCACAGCCATAAAAGTAAAAATAGGACTAAAAAGCAGTTTTTTACCTGAGGTGGTAAGGACAAGAACAAAGTTTGTTATAATCAAAACATTTCCTACTTCTCCCAAACAAAGGTGCATAATAAGTCCTGATAGGTCCCTCCCTCTGTACCTTTTGTAGATTATAGTTATCAAACACCAAACAAGAGTAAAAAATAAAGGTTTTGCCCAGCTGAAGTGTCAAGAACAAGCTGAAAGAACAGAATGATCTCTTCCTGTTCTTAGAGCCCTGGGAGAGAGAACAAATATTGGCCTTTACTCTCCTTCAATCCATCGTTGTCCTTCTTGGTTGCTTTACTTTTTCTCTTTCTTGCGCCCTTATTTCTTTCCCTCCTTGTTTTTTTGTCTCTTTCTTTTTCCTTTCTTTGTTTCTTCCTGTCTTTCTTTCTTTTGTACTTTTAATTCTACATGCCACTGCATCTTCCCCTGTTTATCTTTTTTGTCTGTCCTACCTCCATTTTCTTCGAGTCTGAAATTACAAGATGAAAAGTCTCTCTAGGATATTCTGGGTCTATGCTAGGATCCCTTTTCTTGATCACATACAGCAAAACTATTTGTATGATGATGAACATAAAATATAAAAAGTTAAGTTTTCCTAAAACCATGATTAAAACAGAAACAACATGCAGTAAAGCCTCTATAAGCCCGACCCATAAAAGCATCATCAAGCTTGTGAAGTCAAGGTCTTATGGGAACCAATTCAGTACCTTTCATTCCTTCATCTAACTTGGTTTTTAAAAATCTTAGAATTAAAGACAGCTAATAACTTAATCGCAGTTCTCTGTGTTTAATAATCCAGCAGTAGACATGTCCTAAGCACACGGTTTAGAAGATTAATAAGAGCCTGAGTTGCTGCGGGTCACACCTCAGTGGGAGCTTCCCCAAATTTCACTTAATCATGCAAGTAGATTAAGTTAAGGATGTAGTAATAAGGCTATGTTAATCTTTTTATCTTAGCTTTTAATGGATTTTGACATCATGAATGGATTTTGACTATTTGTACTCAGTTGTCCACACTGAGGATTTAAAAGCTAACATTCAGATTTTTTTTAAAGAACAACAATTTGATTAAAGTCACGTTTCAAGAAAATACTCTTCACAAAAGGAAGAGTTTCTATATTACTGTCGGAGGCATCTTGCACACTGTTAACAGATCAGATTATTAGATGCTGGTTTGTGTTTTTGGTGAGACTCATTAATGAAACTCACTTGATGATTACTGTTGTTTTATCTGAGGCAGGAGCATGCTTTTCTGCCTCCGCATTTCCTGGGGGGTGATCCTCTTCCTATAATTAACCCCATTAATTGAGTGTCAGGCTGCAATTAACAAATGAACACCTCATGAAGTAGTTCAGCTTTGTGAGAAGAGAATAATCAGTGCGAGTTTCAGAGCTCCAAATGCTTCCTGTGTGCCGAGGAAAGTCAAAGTGTTAACGCAGAATGCAATTTGCTTCCAAAAAGTGGAAAGGAGGTTAAAAAATGGTTTTGCTTCATTCGAAACAATGTGGAAATGTGATTAATCTACTTCATTTGTCGTTTGTGTTTCCACAGTGCAGCAGGAGGAAGTCATTTTTTTAGCATTCAGAGTTTTGTGAGACAGATTAAAGAAAACATGTTGAAGTGTTTCATATTAAACATAAATTATCCTCTTATCCTGTTATGTTCCAGGTCCCTCGTCACAGTGATCCCACTGGGATGGGAACACCGGACCGCAGCATGCATCGACGTACCGCCAGTTTCTCAGCTGATCACATAGGTAGGCCTCATATTACTGCAAAAACTTCTCTAGGCAAACTATTACACATTTATTACTTTGCAACGTTTGGTTAATAACAAATTTTTAAGTTTATGTTTACAGGTGTCAGATAGAAAAACAAACTGAATATTTTCAGATTGTGTACTTTCTGATTTTAGACATTTAAGTTATTCCCCCCATTTAGACACCCTCATTATAACTGTAAAATATATTTAAGATAGGTTTTAATCTTCTTATATTGATACTCTGATTTATATTATAGGAATATTGAAGGCTTTAAAGCAACATTTAGCTCAAAATATCTTGGGTTAAAAACTAACTAGTGATTTCTCATCTGGCAAACAGGGTTGTGGCTTCCCAGCAGGCTGCTGTTTTCCTCAGACTCAGCACTTTAGATCATAGCATTAGTTTATGTTCTATCTCTTTCATACATGTTAATATTCTGTTGAAAATTAACTGTCTCATTTTATTGTTTACTGTTAGTTATACAATACATGGATGTGATTGGATCCTTTTATAACGTCATGCTGCACTTCTAAGTTTTACTTTGTCTTTCTGTAGATGCTTCTCTCTATGGAAGCTACAGACAGAGGACAGAGCAAGTAAGTCTGATTATTATCTTTGAAATTGGGACGCCATGCCAAAGTTTAAAGAATGAATGAATGAATGTGCCCCATCATGGTTGAGACACAGATGAAACACTATTCTTTTTTTTGTATTAGTTTATGTCTAAAGGATTTTTGTAGGGATATCAGATTAAATGGGGCTGGATACATACTTTTTAACCATTTTTAAAAAGCAGGTTCTCCCACTTCCTGACTAGGGCTGTGTAATTTTATCAATTCTACGATACGTATCGATATTTCTTTCCTCAGAAAGTACCGATTTTTCATCCGCGAGTATCAATAAATTAATTCCTACTTTGAGTTTTATGTCAAACCCACATGAATTAAATGACAGTTATCACAGATGACATTTTTTACCCAGTTGCACTTGTACATTAAAAATGTAATGAAGCAACCAGTTACAATTAATTAAATAATGAAATAGATAAATTACCTTATCTAAGTGAGTAAGACAGAAAAGATTCATTTTGTGCATAACCAAATACAAAAAGCCACATAATTAACGTTTAAATAAAGCAAATGTATAACAAATGTATAAAAAACACAACATTTATTACACCAGTGATACATCAGTTCAATTAAATCAATCCAAGTACAATGTCACCAAAATTACTCTGTCCCTCTAAAATCTTTCAGAAAATCTTAAAAATGTATTGAATCGTATCGTTTGCTGAATATTGTAACATATATCGTACTGTGAGCAGAATACCGTGTATCGTATTGTATGAGATTAGTGTATCGCTACAGCCCTATTCCCGACACCTCAGTTATGAACAGAATTTATGTTCTACTGCATAAAATCTTAATACAATAGATTGTGTTTTTAACCTGACAAAATATGTAGTTCAAGATGTTTGAATAGATTTTAGAGACGTAGTCGCAAACATTATATACACTGTTATCAATAATGACAACCTGGGAATACAGATAAGTTCTTTGTATTAAAGTGCGCTTTAGGACTAGAGCTAAAATATGTATAAAATAGATTGTGCATAAATTCCTCAATTGCTTACATTAGTTTGTTTAAAAGTTTCAAGGTGAATACGGCTCACAACTTGAGTGGCAATTTTTAATTTATTTATTTTTTCTTACTTTTTCTAGATAGAATCGGCTCCAGCGAGGCTCCAGGCGTCTCCGGAGACACGTTCCCGACATGAACCCGAGATCAAAGGCCCAGGCTGGACCGAGCTGCGGCGGACCCGGTCCGTCTCAGCTTGGTCCGGCCTGGCAGTGTCAGAATCAGGGAGGCTTCTGAATGTCAGCAGCTGCTCCCTCAAAGACCGGTAAATCCCTTCTCCTCACAGGGTTTTCACATTTTATTACAACTTTTTAAACCTGGAAAGTGTCTCAAGATGAAACTATCTTTGGTTCAGTCTTAAAACAATTTCAGTGACCAAAAGCAGCTGGCAGAGATTAGTCTGCGTTACTAATTATCAAAACATTCTTAGGGAGTTTGGAAAGTGTTGGAGATTTAAGTTTAATCTACAATAAATTGAAAGAAATCTAATCAAATTCAAGAAGGAACATAATATTTATATCTAACTTTTATTTCTACGTGTTAGATATGAAAAAAATATTTAATTTAAACGCCGACGCTGTTTGCTGCAGACCGTCCTCATTGTCACACTGAAGCTGGAGTGACAACAATCCTCATTTTTTCCTGATGTTTACCCTGAATTTGTCGAGCTCCATCTGTGCGCATCGTTTGTGTTTGCCCAAAAGATCTCGAAAGCAAAACAGGCACCTGTATGAGTTCCCAATTACCGTGTACAGCAAATATATGGAAATCCCAGGAGGTGTCTGGATACGCTGCTGCCGGGCAAATCTGTGGCTGTGTGTGTGCGTGTGCGTGTGCGTGTACATACATATCTAATCTTTAATTTTGATCACACTCGACGGGAGGGTTGAATTCTCCTCCACCTTTTAAATTACAGAAGCTGATGTCTTGTCATGTTTGGTCATTACTGAAGAAGGAGGCAGCAAGAAGGGAAAACAAAGAGGAAATGGTATTGATTTGTGTTTCTGCTTGAGACTGATGCATTTGACCCGATGCACACTTTAATACGTTCAGAGAGACCTTGTCATCAATCACAGGAGATGTGAGCCGAGCGCGCCGATGCGACCGACATCCCGTTTTGTTTGTTTGCTCCGCTTTGCTCAGTCCATAAGTAAACATTAAAATCAATAGACAATCTTAAACTGCAAAGTAAATTGCAGGAAATGAAGAATACTTTTCTCTCATCTGGAAACGCGGCAGGATTCGCTGGGTGGGAGATTAGACTTGGCCTTTGTAGATTCCCTCTGACAGTGAAGGGGGCACGTCTTCTTCACCAATCTATGATCTATAAAGAAAATGACAGATGCCAGTGGCAGCTTTCTGCCCCCTAAGCCTCTGAGTCTCAGTCTATTCATGTCTCGGGATGATTTGTCCTTGATGACTTTTTGATGCAGGTACCGAGTTTATCTGATTACAGATGAAAAGCTCCTGTTCAAACACTACCAGCGAGGACGAGACCCGAGTCAATCTGTCACTTATCACCCCTCCAGTACCAACAAATGGACGTGAATGAGAGGCAATACAGGAGGATTTGTTTTTATTAGTCCAATCTTTTGTGTCTTGACTTACTGTAGAAAATATTTATTTGTAAAGCAATGGTAAAGATCAATTATTGCTTTAAATACCATACACTGTTGGTCATTAGTATTAGTTACTTTGTTAAAATAACAAAGAAACTGAGTTATTTCACAAGAAACAATCATAATGGTTGTTTAGAGAATGTTTAATTGCTAGTAAAGAACTGAAGTGTCAGGTTGTGATCTCAACATCATCGCTCATGTCTTATCTTTGGTTGGAGCACAGACTAGTGGACGCAACTTACATTACCAAAATATATATCATAATATCAATATAATTTTTAATGTATCTCGGTAATTTTTAATGTATCTTTTGAAATTCTATTCAAAAAGGAAAAAAAAAAATTTTTTTTTACCCCTTTTAGCTTTCTTGATTTTTTGTTTTTGGTTAGAGTCTATTTTATCACGCCTGAGTGTTCATATAGCCAAACAAATGTTGCTGTCAGACAAAGATAACCTAAGAAAAAAAAAATAAGAGGGTGTTTTCAGTCAATTAAAAAACAAAAAGATAATCAATAAAACATTGTGTGATGATCTAAAAAACATGTCAAGATCAGATGAGAAACACAGTCATTGACATCTTCTCAGTCTGGAAAGGGTCACAAACCCATTTCTACAGCTTTGGGAATTCAAGCTCACTTTGTCTGTGGATAACAAAGTGAGTCGTTCCCCAGAAATGGAGAAAATACAAGCTGTAAATAATGAGTGTCCAGAGCATCTAGGAGGGTTCTTTTTTATATATTTTTAAAGGATTTTTTTGGCTCTTTATTTGACAGTGAGTAGATAGGAAAGTGGATTGTGAGAGAGGAGGAGGTCAACAGGTGGGACTCGAACCTGTGACAGCTGTACCTCTGCACCCATCTAGGAGGATTTTAAAGAACCCAGAACGACATTTAAAACACTGATGGCCTCACTGTCTCAGTTGGGTTGAATCTGATCCAATCCGAGTCGCTGTGCATGCATGGTTCTCTCCCTCGGTACTCTGGTTTTCTTCTGTAGTCCCACAAACATGACTGTCAGGTTAATTCGTCTCACTAAGGTATGTGTGCATACCGTGAATCTCGCCCAATGAAAGACTGACTAAATGTTTTTGTTTTTTGTCTTCCTCAGACTTCAGGCTCGTCCATCCTATGGGGAACAGATCCACAACCGGATCCAGAAGATTCTGCAGACGCACAGAGTCGCCTATGAGTATAGAGGGAGCTGTAACTTTTAATCCACCGCATGAGTGTTTATACAGCAAAACCTAAATGTTAATTCTAATGCATCCAGTGTTTTTCCACTAAATTATATGTCAAGGGACAGCAGAGCAATATATATATATATATATATATATATATATATGTAACAGTAAGGTTTTCTAACATGTCAGATTCCAACTTGCACTATTTTAATAGAAATCAAACCTAAAAGTGAAGAGTCAAACCATCCCACGCACGTAAAGTATTCCCTTTATTATATTTAACATTTTCAAACATCTGGAGCGTGTGAAGGCAGTTTCTTTTCCCACCTACCCATCTTCTGG
The DNA here is from genome assembly GCF_003331165.1 of Xiphophorus hellerii. Classification (NCBI taxonomy): domain Eukaryota; kingdom Metazoa; phylum Chordata; class Actinopteri; order Cyprinodontiformes; family Poeciliidae; genus Xiphophorus; species Xiphophorus hellerii. Next base: position 15,557,329 of record NC_045680.1, read on the forward strand.
GCTCCACTGGATGTTTGAGCCAAACAGAGCCATTTATTAAACTCTGGCTCGGGTTTACAAAAGCCCCATTTTGCGTGTGTGGGAAGGGGACGCGGAGGATGTAAGCTGCATCTGTCGAGGGCTCGCCTCTTATAGCACAAAAGATAAGCATGAAGGTAGCCAAGAGCCACTGCTGCAAGCCCATACAAAAACAGACTAGAGATTTGAGCGAGAGAAAAGGAACAAAAGTAATCCTGAATGAAGGACACAAAGAGACCGAGACACGACTGAAATGCAAACATAGCTTCATAGTATTACATGGAAATGTCTTCATCATTGACAAAGCTTTACAGAACATCCTTCTGCTATGGGATAGTATGTAAAGGTATTTGTGACAGCAAATCAAATTATAGCTCTATTATGAACTCTTGTAACTTCAACACTAGATAACACTAGATAATAGAGAAGCAACAGTTTTCTGCATGTCTGCTTAAGTTCAAAATTATGCTACCAAACAATCTCCATAAAAGGTCAAGCTGAGTTTTTCCTTTGTCACATCAATGTAACTTTTATTCTGCACTCTCGATATTATCATAGTTAAACAAAATGTATGCATTTTAAACTTTAACTCTACAATCTTCAGAATCACACCAAAGATGGTCACAATGAAATCATTTTATTTTTAGGAAGACACTCTAAAACTGGTTCAGATTTCATTAAAAATCCAACTAGTAGCAAACAGAAGCAGTATTTATTAATCACTGTACAGAGTTATGAAATCGTCAGATCAGGACTCAGTGAGGATTAGTGTTTCACTGTCTATACACTTGTCTCACACTCTTTGATGATATCAGTGTTCATGGAAAAGCCCCTCAGGGTCAGAGTTCACGACTTCTTCACTTCTTACGTAATTTCTTCTTCTGGCTCCTCTTCCCAGCTCGTTGTGCTGCTCTCTCTGCTATAATCTGCTGGTACTTCCTTTTATTCTTTCTGCATCGAGAAAAGAAAACTGCATTTCATGTTTCTGTTTTTAAAAGTCTGAAACAATAAAATCTAGAAAAATGGGCATTTCTTGTGAAAATGAAGTGTGAATGCTGTAAGCAGAATGTTTTTGGAGAAAATCGGAAGGAGTGATAGAATGAGGGTCTGAATTGGAGTTTAAATTCATCATGCCAATCAAATTGACCAAATTAGGATCAATTAGTTCATTCCGAATTAGTCCTCTAATTCGGAATGAACTAACTCATTTTGAATTAGTTATGAGACCATATAATCTGTGGGGAACAAAAAGTTGTGCTCCTTTGTTTTCTCCCTGTGGTCCAGCTGCAATCTGTGGAAATACACCACTTGTTCAGAAACAACCAATAAGAGACAGGAGGAGGATCTAACGCTGTCAATCACACATGTGTACATGCTGGTCATGGCCTCCCTCTTGCTCTCTGTATGCTACAGCTGGTTCCCCACACTTATCTGAAGCCCAGCTCTGATTTGTTGTTTCTGACCGGGAGCGGTGCATTTCTGTTGAACATGAGATTTTTTTCCAACACGTTTTCAAAAGTTTACTCTGAGATTTTACCTCCGCAATAAAAGATTAGGGTTTTTTTTTTCCACACGGTACATTGTCAAAACAAGAAAAAGAAGTCAAATGTAACATTGAAGTTTATTCCTTCATGAGTTTAACTTACTGCCTGAACTCGGCATCATGCAGCAGCTCCTCCACCATGGTTCTCTTCCTCTCTTTCTTGGGAATACGGGAATGATAGAAATCAACTGGGCTGTCCACCACGGTGCCCACCTGTCAGACATGTAGAATGAGATTAAAAAAATCTTATCACCACAGATTGTGACATTGTAGAACAACTACTTGAAAGATTAATGAAAGTCTGTGCATTTTTGTGAGGAATCTGAGACGGCAGTTAACAATGACCTGGAAATATTTGGGGAAGCCATCTCTGTCGTTCTTCTTGTAGAACCTCTTGGGATCCAGGGAGCCTCTCATCTTCAGGACCTGGAGGTCCCCTTTCAGCTCCTGGGTAACCTCTGGGGCTTTCATACCAAACCAACCGTCTCCCGTTGATTTTGCCCTCTCTGCCTAAAAAAATAAATGATCGGTTCAAAACAAGCTTCATTGATGGAGAGCTTACCAGACTTCAAAAATGCTTTAATTGTTCAAACTGAGGGCTAACTTTTTAAAACTTACTCTGTGTTTCAACTTTAAGGCTTGTTTAGATTCACTGTAGGGAGGCACTGCATCCTTCTTCTCAAAGTCCGGGCCGATCACACTCTTCTTCATCACCTGTGGAGAAGCACAGAAACTGCCATCCTGAACACGTCTCTAAAAACAACTCAGAGTAAAACGGGTCAAAGTCCAAAAACTTGGACAGAAACTATAAACATTATCTGAATAAATATGACGTTCATTATTCATTCTGCACCTCAGCTCACCTTCAGAGAAACAGAGTAAGAAAAATCAATCAGTAGTTTACCTCACCCACGCTCTTCTTTTCCTTCAGTTTTTGCAGCAAGCTGGAGACGGGTTTTGATTTGCTGCCATCGAAACTGATGTATAAACCCCCGAGCTCCTTCACCCTGAGGCCGGGGTCAATACGGCTGGACATCTCTGTCCTGAAATTAATAGGCATAAAGAAAATTCCTCAAGAGGAGCAACCACGTCTCATTCCTCACCGCCGTACGGCTGTGATGTAACCAGGAGGCTCTGCAGTCCTATACATGACCAATCCATTTAAGAAAATAATAAAGTCCCCAAACATATAATCAAGTGAGCAGGTTGCTCTCTGAATGAAGCACCTTTCACAGTGACAGGTAAGTGTTGCTACAATTCAGTAGAAATCTCTATAGCACAAACCGCTCTTTCAAGGATGAGTAGCAAAAAGTGAGGTAAGCATTCCCTAAAACCTGGATAATTAACCCTAACCTCCACATTTATTGGTAGCTGCTGGTCTATTATCTACAGAGACCCGAGTATCCAGGTATGAAGCTTTTGAAACAACAACAGGGACATATTGCAACTTAGATGAAAAACAGTATTTGATAATTTTGAAGTAGAAAATGAATTTAAAAGTGATAGAAATGAGATGTGAGTTAATATATTACAAAAACTGCTAGTAATAGTCTTTAAAATGTTTCCTCTGGCGTCAGTGGGTAAATGGACCTTTTAGTCATCATGACCATTCAAAGTGCTTTAAGCTAGAGCCACATTCTCAAACATGCACACATTCAAACACCCTACTGTATCTTTGCACCCTGCTTAGTGTAGCTTTTCTTAAGTTAAGAGGTATTCTGATCTTTCTCTCCACTTCTCTGTTGCTCATTAAAGACTCCATAATTTGTACATTTTACATTTCTAAAGCCTAAAGGTATTCCGTTAATTCTAAGTTATATTTTTCCATGTTGCCTGAAGTCAGAATTCGATTTTTTTTTTGTGGTTGGATGCGAGTAAAATTAAAATCTATAATCTATAATGACTGCCTGAAGTCCCACCCCCCTCCTTCATTGAGTCTTGGGACGGTTTTGCATGTGTGTGACTCTGTGCAACACAGAAAATATCAAAAAAGATGAAGGTGATCTTTTTCTTCACCTCTGCCTTCAAACTGGAATAATCTGTTACACTTACAACTGAGAGCTTCTGCTGGAGAACAAGACTTTTGAATCCTCGTCTTCATCCTCGTCCCCCTCTTCGTCGATGAACTCTTCATCTTCAGATTCAGCTCCTTTATCCACAGCGTCCTCTTCCTCTCTGAAGTACTGCTGGTCAGCATCTTGTCCGGGTCGAGTGTCGATCATAAACAGACCCTCCACTGCGGACGTCGAGGCTGCCTCGGACATGTTGGAAGGCTCTCTTCGTCTTTCCTCTCTGCTCCCCGAATCGTCTTCATCAGACATCAGGTCCTCGTCTTCGTCATCTTCGTCATCGCTGCTGTCTAGCAGGCTGATTGTTTTCTTTTTCTGGACAACAATGTCCTTAGATTTCTGCTCCGAGTCAGACTCTACCGTGACCTTTGCCTTCTGGCTCGCCGTCACCTGGACTTCCAGTTTTTCCTCCTCACTGGGCCTGGTTTCCTCCTTCAGAGGCTCGTCTGCCGGGGTGGGATGGATCCCTGCAGCTTCCTGCTTCTCCTCCTCCCTCTCTGCCATGTCAGAGTCCATTTCTCTTATTACTGGAGCAGACTGAAGACTCTGCTCTGGCTCTGATGGTGGTACCGTTTCCTGCATCTTCTCCATCTCTGAGGCCTCTCCAGCTTTGCTTTCATGGGACAGCTCCTCCTGCAGGTCTTTGGTGATCACTGCAGGCTCACTCTCATCACACACTGACCCTGGGAGCTCCACATCTTCTGATGGATCCATTTTCTTCTTTTCTGCTTCCTCCTCATCAGCTCCACTGGAAGTGAACTCCAAGCTTTCCTGTTCTCCAGATGTTTGGATCGTTTCTTCCTCTACCAGAGTGCGGTCTGTATCCTCTCCAATCACGGTGCTTTCTAACTTAGAATCATTCAACAAGCTCTCCTCTTCAGCTGCTTCTTCACTGTTTTCTAAAACGACACTGCTGGGCTTTGTGGACTGTCTGGATGTTGGAGCTCTCCGACTGCTGGACTCTCTGCTTCCCGCTGATGAATTTGCTTCCACCTCCTCAGATTCTGAATCCACAGTGGATTTAGACACAGCAGACTGGGTTCTGGTGCTCAGACTGTAGGTGGGCCCAGACTCAAACCCGTCAGAGTCGCAATATAATTTCTTATCTTCGTTCCCAGTCAAAGCTGCTTTCCCTCTTGTTGGTTTGCTTCGTCGAGTCGTCCTGGTGGGGGACTGGGAGCTTTCGGACAGCTCGTCCAGGTGGATGGGAATAGGACGGAGTTGCCTCCTGAGCCTTCGTCCTGAGATGCTGGATGTGCCGCTCTCGGCCTCTGAGAGCTCAGAGTCTTCGATGTGTCGCCTTGCAGATGATCGGGTGTGAGCAGATTTCCTCTGACTTCTTGTAACTCTCTGAGATCCGGACTCGGCTCCCGGTGCCGTTTCCTCTTTGCCGTCTGCTGCTTTCGCCGAGCCAGACGTCTGAGCCGGCTTTCTTCTTGTGCTCCGTCTGCTGCCAAGTCCAGGTCTGGCTGCAGACACAGCAGACGAGCTCGACTCCACCTCGGACGTCTCATGGTCCTGATCCTTCTCAAGGAGCGCTCTCGTCCTCGCTCTGGTCAGCGTTACTGGCGGCTCGGAGTCCGACAGCGCAGAGCAGAGGGACTCCACGTCAGACGTCTCCTCTTCATGGTCGGAGCCCACTGGAGTGCAGGGCTTCTCTGGGCTGTGGAATCTGGAGGCTCTGGTGCCTCTCCTCTTGTTGGAGGTGGCAGGAGTATCTAGGGATTCTCCTTTGTTCTTCTCCAGCTGGCTGGAGGTCTCTGTGAGGGTCTGCTGGCATTCCTCCTGCTGAGCCCTCCTGGTTCTTCGGGCGGTTGAGGGCGTGGCCTGTTGAGCACAAGAAAAACAGCTCATAGCAAACATGGTTTACAGGTATATTGCAATAAATTAGATTATCATTGAAAACTATGCCACTCAGAGTGATACTGGTATCTTAATAGGACTGGAACAAGCGATTATTTTTATAATCCATAATTAATTAATTGGGTGAAATAATTGGCACATTCTACAGATTTAACCACTAAACCTTTTTTTACACAATATTAGAAACACATTAATAGATGCAAAATAAAAACAATTCAATTTCTTTTTCAAATAAGAAAATAGACATAATCAAGATTCCTTTAAAAAATTTGAACTCGGTGAAACTAAAACTACACCGCTTGAGGAGGAGCTTTGTGTTTTTATTGTAAATGCAAAATGTAGATAATTTTTCTTACAGTTTTGGCCCAATTACTGTTCTGAGTAAGACCTTTTTGGCAAATTGTCTTTTTAAGTATACACTCCAGTAACAGACTAATTGATTACTGCATTAGTTGATTATTATTTCAATAATCGATTAGTCCCAATTCATCCGGTTAATCATTTCAGCCCTATATCTTACACATTACACACTTACAAATTCCACAGAATTAGTTCTATCAATATAAATGATTTTTGTTAACAGCAAATTAATCTCAAAATGTAGTTTCTCATAAAATGAGACTTGTGGGGATTTAACAGTTGTCCAGCAGAGAGAACAAAACAAGGTTTCTATTCCTTCTTTCTTGTACATATTGCAGACTTTTTCCAAGTTAAGCTTTCTAGACTTCTCTGTGTTTTATTGATAAAAGCAAGAAGGGAAAGAAGGAAAGAAAGCAATAAGGTAAGATGGATGCAAGAAAAGGAAAAGGAAGGTAAAAATAAATAAGAAAAGATGGAGGATAGGAGAAAGGAAGATTGTCAATTTACTAATTAGAGTCAAACTAAAATTTTAAGCTGAAAGAAAAATATGAACAAACTGACTTTGATTTTAAGCAAACCTTCAACACCATCGCCTGGGCTCTCGCTCTCAATAAATGTGTCCATCATTTGTTGACAAAACAAATGTGTACGTTTCTTTATAAAGTTTTTCCCCTAATATTGCAGGAGATCCTCACTTGGTACTTGTAATTTATTTATAGCTCAGTGAGAGGCATGTATGCTAAAAACTGGGGGAAAATAGTGAGGATGAAATAATCTACAAGGCAGGTAATCAGAGGAGCAGCTTTAATTATTTTCCGAGACAAACTCTTCACGTGAATCTTCAATCTGAATGGGTTTTACCGCCTGTGCTGTTTGGTTTCCAACAACTTCTGTTATAAAAATGTTTGTAAACTCAGATCACCTCCTATCGCTCCACGTGAGGCTTCGGCAGAACCACACACGCGAGGACGCCGGCAGCCACGTGACTGCTTTAAATCACCAGCGATCAAACATCCACGGGGCCTCTACCAGGTCCCAGCCTTACATACACATATCTACTGTACGCACCTGGACAACTGACTGCTTTTCCTCCGCTTTTTTAGGGGCAGAGTCCGCGTATGCTCCTCTTCTGGTGGCCACCATCTTGGACGCGATATTCTACTTTCACTTCCGGTCCGGGCCAGACCTGAGTAATCGATGCGCGGAGAAAAGCAACAGGCCTAGTAGACAAACGCATCAGTTTTTGTTTTCCTCTGTTCAACAATCCAGTATTCTTATTGTTATAGGACTCTGGTTTACTTTTGGAAAATCTGGCTTTAACGTACAAACTCTTGATGTCTTGTAAATCCACTTGATAATCATAGTAAATTGTTTATTATTCTGTTGAAGTCTGAATATGTGTTTTTCTGTCAGCAACACAATGCCAAGTTTAAATAAAAATACTTAAAAAATGAGGCATGAACAAAACTTATATTCGGATTTCCCAGGTCTTTTTTAAAACTTAAATATACCAATAATACATTTATGTGGAGATGTGTTCAAAGCAAAGGCGCTCAAAATACTGAACCTGTGAGTAGCAGAGAACGGAAGGAAGAAAATTAGGACACAAGACATACAAGGAAGAATGGGGAAAACAGGCAGAAAAGAAGTGAAGAACAATATAAAAATTTAGGACAGGTGGATGGAAGAATCAAAAGGACAAAACAGGGAGGAAAATAAATGAGTAAATATGGAGAATAAGAGGAAAGGAGGGAGGAATATAGCTCCTGAAGAAAGGAAAGAAAAAAGGATTAATTCAATTGCCTAAAAATAATCAAGGGAACACTAAAACAAAGGAAGAAAAGTAGTAAATAAAAATAACGACAGGGACGCAAAATTAAAAAAGAGGGAGAAGCAAAAACATGGAAAGAAGAAAAGACAGTAAGAAAATTACAGAAGCAGGAAAAGATGAACAGAGAAAAAGAAGGCTGGACACAAATATGTAAACATAAAAACAAAGAGACAAAGGATTCCAGGAATGAAGGAAATTAAGAAGGTTAATAGGAAGGACACACCACCACACTGTGTAGGAGCCTTGGGAGTAGTGTTAATGTTTTAACACACCTTTAAATAATTTATTATACAACTTGTTATTGTTGGAAACAAAGTTAGTGTAAAACAAGTTATTAAACAAGTTGCTTAGGATAAATATATCATTTTATAATAATTACATTTCATACAGATTTATTTCTCGCTTTAAGACCGATGAGTCAAAAAACACACTTTCATCACTTTAATAAAGCCAATTCATAATATACAGATAAGACATTTTAAATATGTTGATAAAACTGAATTTTCAGTCATGGACCTCGTCTAAGTACAGTTGTATTTAATAAAATAAAAACAGATTGTTCACATCTTCTTTGTGTGACGTCTCCAGTGCTGTAATCACAACATATAAAGGACACAAGCCCGCTAGTTAATCTCGTAATATTGCTTTACTTTGCCTCAGATTAGTTTTCTGTGTATGAGCTGATTGAACATATCATTATAGCTACAAAAACATCTCGAAAGCATAAATTACACATTTCTACATACATAGCTGCATACTTACCCAAAATCTAACCATGAAATAAACTCAGCCACTGCATTTGGGTTTTTAATCTGTGCGTTATGCTTAATAATGGAATGATAATCGTCTAATCCAAAAAAAATATAATTGTTCTCCAAATCTGTTAAACTGGATTAGATATGTTCAAAAGTAGAGAATTATTTATTTATTTCTTTACAGTACCAATAATAGTTTTACTCCCCAATATTCATAGCTGCATTCCTACACATTAAGTAGAAAGCAGGCAAGTCTGAGAACAGAAGGGGGCAGTAGAGAGGCACTTTACATCAAGACAATTAAACAACTTTCATATTGAACCGAGGTTTAGCAACCAACAGTTTCCAGTAATAAAACATCATTTACTGTGTTTCTGAGCGGCTGTCAGTGCACTGCTGCTGCTGGTGATGATTCACCGAAAGTGTTAGGTTACTAGTAACCACCAAGTGCTTCTGTTAAAGTTAGAAACAAGGAAGATGTGACTTTATCAGGGAGATAAATTACTTTAATTACTTCATGACTTGCAGCGTCCATTAATCGGAACTGGAACTTTCTGTGTGAGAATGACAGCTGAGGAAAATGGCTTCATCCGTGTGTTTTCCTTCCCCCCTCTCTCTCTGTTTGAGTGCTAGGGGCTCGCTCTCCTCGCGCTGACCAGGTAACCCTTGGATTTGATGATGCCGCGGCTCTTGACTATAACGGAGTAGCGGAGGACCCACTCCAGCCTCCAGTCGGTGGCGCTCAGGCCCGACGCTCCTTCCTGCATCGCCTCCTGGAATGTGGCTGTCGACATCAGCTCTAGGAGAAAAATATAACATATTAGGCTGACCGCAAATCATAAAGATAAAAGAAAATATACTTTATGACAATGTAATAACGCAGTCAGTGAACATCACTGAACAAAAACAATGCCACCAGCTAATTATTCAAGAAAAAATGTTGATGACAAATCGTTGAAATAAAAAAAAAAAAAAAAAAGAATGAGCACACAGATTTCAAAACACAGATAAATATAATTTCAGGTGTAGTTGGGAAAAATTGGTTTGTGCTAAAAGACATATGTCCTAAAATGAAAATCATTTTTAAGATCTTGCAGAAACTTTGTGTTTTATACTAGATCAAATGTTGTCAAGAAGTTAAATGATACATTTTGAAAGCTTCAATATGATTGGTCAGGATAGGAAAGACAATTACAGTCATCTAAGGAATGTTTATCTTGCATGGAAGTGAAAATGACTCTGAATGTTTGCAACAGATTGTTGCAAAGGGTTTGAATGGGTGTCAAACTACAAATAAAAATGTAGTTTGTGAGTTTCAGGTGCTCAGATTTCAGGGCATAACATTGAATTCTGTTCTCTAATATTCAAAGTTATATAGAAAGAAAGTTAAAATTGGAATGCATTATTAGAAACATGCATTTATTTATTTATTTATTTATTGAGATTGTTACATTTATGTGTTTGATCTACTACATAGTGAAGGTTAACTTGTGTAGCTTGTTTATCCCCAACCTGCCTTGCATTTTTGGGAAAAATATGATTAATAGTTTGTTGTAATTTATAATCTACCTCATTATTTTATGTTCCTTATGTGACATACACACTGTGAACTTATGTTGTGAGTTCAGTGCCCGACTGAAGAGAAAAAACAAAACCAGGTTTCACCTTTGGGGTCGCTGTGTGTGAGCAGCTGGATGTCGAACTCTTTGGCGAAGGCTGTCAGATCGGGCGGCATCACGCAGCAGGAGGCCAGGTTCACCTGATTACTGCTGGGCTTCACCTGGTTCAGGACAGGACATATGGTTTCATTTCATACAACATAAGGGGAAAAAAGACAGGATTGCAACAAGTTTTTCAGAGACCAATTTATTTTCAAGACTCCATTTGCTAAGAAATTTCACAATTTTATTTTTAAATCTGAGTTTTGACTAATAGAAGCTTCTGACATAGTCAAGCCACAAACATCTTGACAAATTACAGACTATAAAACAAAAATAAATAAGATCAAGGTAACATTTCCAAAAGAAAAAAATAGTAAGTTTATACTTTAAGCATAACATGATTTATTTTTGCCATTACTTGTTCAATCGTTTGAACAATCTCTCTAACCATTACAAGTTTTATGATCACAGTTTAGAGTCAGTAACTCCAAACATAAAAGATTTATGAAATTAATCTTTTATGTACAAACAGTCTGTGCTCATGAAATGTATTGTTACGCCTCTTTCCAGATGAAAAGTTCAGATGAGTCACTATCAAGTGTGGAAATATTCACTGCCTCATAGAAACATGTTTCTACACTTATTGGACCCGGCGTCCATGTTGGGGAAACTGTCAACGATGTGAAAATTATTGTTGGCCAGATCCGGTTCACCCGTAATTGGAGGTTTGAGCTGCTCACATATTTCTATGGTCTTCATCACAGGATGTTCATGCTGATAGGAGGCTTTTCTGTTCCATCCAGGTACCATAAATGTTTGCTGTGTGCAAAGGCTTTTATCCAACACTGTGTTGATGTAGCCTGACACGATTTAGTCAAACATTGTGGTTGGGAACAGAACGAAAAGCTGGCACAATGTACATGAATCATCACATTGATGATTTTCTACAAAGTCTGAATAGTTGCTGACTCTGTGTTTTCACACGGCTCAGTTAAAAGTGTCTTCAACTCAAGTTCCTCTTCTTTCCTCGAGAATACATGACATTTGACCATGTAGCCTGAAGAATCGCACACACTGAAATGGTTTACATGTATTTGCTTAACACTTTATGTAAAAAGTGTTTGTGTGCATGGCTGTTTATTCCGGATGTCTCCGAGTTGCCCTGTGGTGGACTGGTGAGCTGGAGAGTGCGTTAAAGAAAACAACTCCTGCAGGATTAAGTGGAAGTAGATGATGGACATGCATTTTTCAGCTCCACGTTGATTGGGGTGTAATGTGCGTGGATCTATGCATGCTTAAAGTTTCCCAGTGGTTTTCTTTTGTGCATGCACAGTTTTCTGGATTAAAACATTCACCAAGTTACTGACTCAGCAGATAAAATCTGGAAATACAAATGTTTCCCATTCTTTCTTACCTTTTTCCATGTAAGTGACATGAAAATACTTGAATAAAATCGTAAACCTTTCTAGATTAAACACACACCTATCAAAGTCCATCTATTCCTTTTTGAGTTGCTTAGTTTTGGTATTTTAAATTCCTCCTTATCTCGTCTAAATTACCTAACATTCGTCCTCAAACTGAGATAATTCTGTCTGTTAGGTGTTTTTGGAACGGGATCAAAAGAAGGAAAATTAACAAGGAGTGAGCGCTTTCAGTGTTTCCTTTGTGGATTTTATTTTGGAGGACTTAGGTGAAGTGTCTCTATCCACCTTTCAGTTTTTATTTACAGTTTCTTTCTCTCCCAAGCTATCATGTACTTCCACACCAAGTTTAGTCTTGTCCAACCAGGGGGAATATTTCTCCTCAATCAGCCAAACTAGGACAAAACCTCTTATTTGGTGATGACTGAATTTTTGTTGCATTTCAGGTGCAGGACATGAAGCACTTGCCATGACTGTTTTCTCCATACTTGTATTGTTGCAGTAGGAGAGTTACTCCAGCTGCTACTGACATCAAAATTAAATTATGTGTTTAAAACAATGCAGATATCCTTGCCTGCTTTGGAGGTTTCTTTCTGCATCTTTCTGACTTATTACCACTTTCACAGCTCAGAGACAACAGATTCTCAGCTACCTGGGCCCAGTTGTAGAGCTGCTCCAGCAGCTCTTTGTCCAGGTCAGACGTGCCGATGGCTGCGATCTTCTGCTTCCTCACCAGAGTTTCCAGCTCCTCCCACGCCGGCTGCAGGTGAGCCAGGCTCTGGCTGTCACCCTCCACAGTCCCAGGGGGCGCTATGATGACAGAGTCGAGCTGGGAAACTGCCAACGTCTGGCAAGCTGTAGGTGAGAAAAATAAAACTGATTAAAAAAAAAAAAAAAAACAAGGCTGTGGCATTATTAATCTCTTATTGAAGCGATATGAAGCTCACCCATCTCCACGGCATCCCTGATGGCCGACTGACCCGACTCACAGAGAAAAAGCTTCGCTGCAAAAACAAACATCAGTCAGCAGGTCGTCCTCGACCAACTGCAGCTGTTTCATCTGCTGAGCTCAAATTTGTGCCACAGATATTTGTAGTTTTCATTTACATATATACATGAATTAAAAAATTATGCTTCATGCATGGAGTCTTTATGAAATTGCCAGCAATGAATCCTGACTGGTGATTTATTAGCATTTGGTACAAAAAACAAAAATAAGTGGAAAAATGGACATCTTTAGGTTGGATTACATCTCTAGGGGGAAAAAGCCTGAATTTAAATTCTAATCTAAAACAGAGTCTGATTACTCCAATACTTCTGAGTTCAACAGCAGGTGGAATGCAGCAAAACAGCGCTGACCTGAAATCTTCACCTCGTCCCTTTCTTCAGGTGTGATGGCATCTGTCGCCTCAGGAATGGAGCAGTCCAGTGTGTCTGGAAAGCCCTGTTCAACAGGAAATGTCTTATCAAAAACTGCATGTAAAAATGTTTCATTTGTTACTCACACAAAGCATTCAGAAAGTTCTCAAAAGCTACGTACATGGGGAAAAAAATATAGATTTTCTATTTCTTCTAGACTGGAAAACTTATTATCCAAGTAAATTAAAATCCCAAACTTTAATTATATTCACAAACAAGAGCATCTGGCTACTAAAGTAATCAAAAGTAGTACATATTATATTGTTAAAATATTAATTAAAAAAAAAGGAATTATGCACTACAGTGAAGCGAAAAGCTGGAACATTGAATTCAATATTCAGTTATTAAAAAATGTTGACGTCTGTTTGTGGAATCTTATTTGTTTGTCTCTGAAAAGAAAGAGATTTATTTGCAATCAAGTAACAAAGACATTATATGTTTTAAACATTGAAAACAAAGACAAACAAATATGTTTTAATATACCTTGTTCCCCAACAGCTAGTTGGCTAAAATAGCCCTAGTGAGACACTTCCTGCACCCATCTGAGATCAATCTGAAGAAGGCAGGATACTTAAGGGATCCACTCTGCTTAACTTGCTTCATATTACAACCCACTACTGTTTTTCAGATAATGAAGAGTAATGATGTAAAAGCAAAAGAGAAAATATTGAAAATAATTTTCTGATCGATTCAGATGCCATAAGTTTAAAAGAAAAATAGCACAAGTAAAAAGAGCTCTGGCAATGAAAACTGTAAATAAACGTGTATGAGAATCTCCTGAAGCTGCTAAAGTGTTACGTCTTACACACACGTACCAAGGAATAGACAGACGAGTGAAACCAGAACCCATGACTGGCCCTCAGTTGTGCCGTTCAACATTTCCCTACAGGAAAAGAGTCACGTGAGTTTTCCGGGGGTATAAGACCCCTCACCGTCCAGACCTCCCCCATCTCTGGCTGAGTCTGCTGGGTGAGATGATAAAAGCTGAGGCAGATTAGGTGAGATCAGCTAAACAAGCAGAGCTGGAGCAAGTTCAGCAGGACTCATACCCTGCAGCCTAATGCATCTGGTTTTATTCTCCTCTGAATATATTTGATTAACAGAATCACTATACAGTAAAAGCAGCACCGTTTAATGAGAGCCTCCGAACCTCCTGTGACAAAAGATTTCCACCCTCACCTCTTCCTTTCACCCAGCAAACAGATGCATGTTTGGAAAGGCGCCTTTGGCGGGCAGTGCGGCATGAACATCCACTGTGACAGCTTCTGTTCAGAGAGCCCACAAGCTTCCTTTGACGGCCATCGCTGCTGTTATTTTACTTTAACAAACACTGCGATCCAAATAGCCGAGGCAGCACATCGTTCACATGCAGTTCATGTGATTAATACAACACAATCAATGCAAACAGTTATTTCTAAACAAACAAACAAACAAAAAGAAAAAAGCCGTCTACTCACCGTGTTTGTGGGTTTGGCCGTCGACAACCAGTCACTCAGCGTGGCTTGGATGCAGTCTCGAAGCTAAATAAAATTAAACACAGAGTTGAAGTTTAAATATCACTCAGAATATGCGAATCTATTTACAAAGAGAAAACACGAGTAGGATAGCTGCATCAGACGTCACTGATGTAGCACACAAAGTCACGTCAGAAAAGTGAAACTGCAACACTCTTAACGATCAAAATATTGACAATATCAACCTGCTGTAATAAAAATTACTACATAATTATAAAGTAGCAAAACAAAACTCATGTGTCTGCTCAATAAACTAATGTAGTGTCACTAAATTTGACTTTTAGTGACCCGGTATTAAAAGATTAAAAGTGCTGTCTCATTGTTTTGAGCACTACGTCCAAGTGAGCACATTCCAACCTTTGCCCCCGATAATGGTTATTATAAGCCTGAAGAAAAACTTATCCCCAAGGTGTGATGGGGACTGTACTTGCTGTGTCATGCTTTGGGGGATAAACTTCAAACAACATTAAGACAATGAAGGGAGCTGTAGAAACTTCAGCCAAGCCCTCTTTGTAAACAGGCACCACATAAAACCTCAATATACCTGTCAGCAACGGCTTTAGCTGATTAATATAAGGCAATGGTGACATCATAAAAAGATCACTTGCAAAAGGTTAAACATTAAACATATAGCTACTAGTCTCAGTTTATCTCATCATACAATGTACAATGAAATTTCGAGAAGCCTTTATGAAAAAAGAGTAGCATCAAAAAAAAGTGTATTTATTTCAGTAATTTATTTCAAAATGTAAATTTTGCAGTAAATTTACATTTTATCATACTGATGCATTAGACAGAAAGGTGGATTTTAAGGGTTTATCTCTGGACATTTTTATTGTTATTATTGTTTAAAGCTAGCATTAGCTCAAAATGTGGCTCCTTGGAAAATTAGAATATTACATAAAACTATTAAAAAGATGTTTTTAAAACAGAAATGTTACGTTATGGACTAAAACAATACTGAGAATATCTGCTGACTTGTCAGCCGACCACAGCCTGGTGCATTCAAGAGGTCTGACAGAAATTTACAGTGAATCCACTATTGAAAGTGGATTTACAGCTTCAAAAGCCATCACACACACACATGTATCCGGGAAATGGGCTACCACTGATTGACTGCTGATGCTAAGCTACTCCTGAGTGAGAAGATGTGTTACCCACGTTAGCCAGGCGAAGGAGGAAAAAGAACAACATGGTGTCTCAGTAGTTCACCTTTTGAACAACTGAGAAAGGTTGTTCAAAACCTTTTGCAAGTGATCTTACCCCTTTGTGTTTCGTTTAAAACAGAAGTCAAGGTCTCAGAGTCTGGAGGACGAGTGTACAGGCACAGAATCTAAGTAGTGATGATTTAGGGCAGGGGTGCCCAAAGTCAGTCCTCGAGGGCCGGCATCCTGCAGGTTTCAGTTCTCTCCCTGGTGGTAGTAACAGCCTTTTCAGCATGTCAGTGTTCTTCTTAGGCCTTCTAACGAGTCATCATTGGATCCAGATGTGTTAAACCAGGGAGAGAACTAAAAAATGCAGGATGCCGGCCCTCGAGAACCGACTTTGGGCAGCCCTGATTTAGGGAGTCGTGTTGTTCTGTGCAGAGGTTCTCACTCAGCAGAAGTAAGGCAGCTGAGATGGCTCTTCACTGTGACCCTATAAAAGTTGACTATCAGTCTGCGTGGGTGCTGTGCCTTCATCAGATTTCTGTAGGATAAAGTTTATTATAAAGAGTTTTTTTTTTCCTAGAAGAATTACAAATCTTCTCTCAGTAACATGCTCTACTTTGTTTCTGTGGGTTTCCTTATTGTCAGGTGTGATTAGACTTACCACTGATGTGTCAGCAAATTATACAATGAAGTTTAATTATCCTCTGAATAATGCAAAGCTGACAGTGCTCAGCACACAGCCTTGAGGAATTCCTGTATTTCCAATAAGAGTAAAGGCGACATGGTTGGAACCTTTCAATTGATAAAATATTTAGAAACTTATTACTTTGCTGTCTTGACAGGATTCTTTCATCATATTGGACATGTTATTGGCTAACAGAAACTCCCAGTCCTAGCTTGTTGGCCTCACTTGTAATAACGTTTGTGCCAGATAACCATTTATTTACAGGTGAAATAAGTCACCTGCTTGGTCTGTGTAGCTCTACATTCAAAGTGTGCCTACAACAATCATTGATAAGATACTGCAGTCTGTAAACTATTCACTTCAATGGTTTATCATACATATTCTCATAAAATGTTTCATTCATGACCTGAAACTCTAGAGTTGTACTGAAACAGCTACAAATAGTACTATTGTTTACCTTAACCCTGCTTCATTCAGTCTGAAACAGCAGTTTAAATATTTAGTAGCCTAGCCTAACTTGGAAGCTAAGCTAATAGGCTAAGTAATGACTTAGCAGGTTTTTCTGCGATTCTTCCCTTACCTCCTCGCTGGGAGAGCCGGGACACTTCTTCTTCAGCCGGCTCCGGTTCACTAAATTCCCGGTGTGGAGTCGGAGGGTCTTGCCGTGGTTCAGCAACTCCTTCCCCTCATCGTTAGTCTTGGTGTTTTGAAGATCCATGTGGCTTTCGGTTGCTAAGCTAACGAGTCGCTAAACAGTGTTTTTGCTGCGTCGAAACGTGACAAAGCCGTTTCACTCAGTGACTGAATGACTGACTATAACTCTCATCAGATGTAAAGACAAAAAGGTCCTCCTGCTGCCAAACTGCTGAGTTCAGGATGACTTGCAATCAGTCACTCACCTGCTGCTGTAGAGCGACATCAGTGGCTGTTATGGAAGCTTAGCCGGTCGGTCACGCCCACATGGAGGAATCCGTCCAACTCCTCAGACATGTATTACAAGGACTGCGCTGCTGCTGTTCAACCACTAGATGGAGATGTTGTGTTTGTATTCCCTTGACAACGCCGCAGTATTAATGGAGTTAAGGTGAACGGCTCCTGAATTTGATCGAAACAATTGCATTTTTATGGTTATTATCGTACAGACACTTTTTTTTGCTTCTTTTAATAGAACTGTGTGTACCGGTGAAGTTTTTATGTGCTTACATGTCTTAAGGCAAATGATGAAATGAAGCTATTATGCTAATTCCTGCATATTTGCATTACGGTAATATTGATACATGAATTTAATTTAATTTAATTTAATTTAATTTAATTTAATTTAATTTAATTTAATTTAATTTAATTTAATTTAATTTAATTTAATTTAATTTGATTTGAAGTTGGCACCTCTGCTTGTTACCGGGAGATGGGTGGTTAGATTACTTGCTTTGAGGCTTTTATACTTCATCAGCATCTCAGATTTTGTCTTTTAATTGGTTGGAGGCAGTAGAACCAACCAATTCTGTAGGATGGTGATTCCCCATCCCAATCACAATTCAGCCTCTAATGAGTTTTTAAAAATGTATTTAGCTCATTTCCTTCTCCAATCAACTCTGACAGTCTTCTCTGTTCCTGCTAAGGTAAAGCTTAAGGTGGTCACCACAAACACAGTTACATTATGTCAAAAGGTGACAAAGTCTTTGTACAAGTAGAATAAGTATTGTTCCTTCAGTAAACAAAAAAACAGCTGTTTTTTTAAGGTAATTCTTTGAAGTGTCTTAAAATTGTTAGTGTCCCTACTACAATGAAAGTATTGGTTTATGCACATTGAAAATATTCATATTGCAGAGAACAATAATAATATTATCATCATTAATATTGTGGAAAGAAAAATAAAATTTTATGAGAAAAGCAGTTTCTTAAAAATGTTATGCAGCCAACTTTCCATAAGGATTTATTTGTTTCAAATAATCTATTTTGAAATAGACATGACATTTCTAAAAAGTGTAACCTTTCAAAGTTTTATATTGTGGATATCTTTTCTTAGCGATTTTGTCTTTTTGCCTGCTTTCTTCTGTGTTTAAAGAGTTTAGAATTCAGTTTTTCATCTCATCCCATGTGTTTGTTTTAACATGTTTTAAATACTAATTTTAAATTCTTGAAACGTTTGTTAAAATACTACTGTAAACCTTGCAATCTGGCCATACATTACCATGAAAGAGAGGGAAGCTGTGCTGTGCCGCTTGCAGTGAATACTGCTTGGTGCTCCTGAGCTATTTAGGTTACTAATTCAGGCAAATGGTTGCACTGAATTTTATTTAAGAGTGGTAGAGTAAAGAGACTTAAGATGCCCACCATATTCTTCTGATTTTTTTAAACATTGGAAAACTTCATTTTCCTTCTTCTTCAATATCATTTACCACTTTATACTGACTTGTCACGTGAAATAAAACTCAGTACATTGAACAACTGAAGACCAGATGTGAATAATCAGTATTAACAGTGTTGATTCCTTTTCTTCATAACTTCTAAATATGAACTTTCGACAAAATCCTGACTGGTCTATGTCAGTATTGGGCTTTAAGCAGTTTTATTTGCTTCTGTGTGTCTGTTTTTAAAAAAAAAAAAAAATTTACCCCAAATTTACAAGGATTCCTGGAAATTCCTGGACAGTAGTCAAAAATTCCAATGCTATTAATGTGAGCCACTTCTTTATCATTTTCGCTTTGTGATTAGGATGGGAAGAAGGCAGATCGTCTCAACATAAATGTTGAAAGAATTTGCTCTCAGAGGATTTCTGGATACACCTCCCAGTCCTTGCCATTGGCTTGTGGTAAAGTTGTGAGTAAGTCTGTTCCGATTTATGGGAAACAACCACACATGGGATGCATCAAGAAGCCTCACTTTTTGGCAGGACACATAAGTCATGGTAATACTGACCTTTTTTGCCAGATAAGTGATTTTCCAGATGTTCTAAACAATTATTAGGGGGATTCATTCGTTTATCAGGGAAACAACTCTGGACCAGTTTCTTTTTATCTATTATCTGTCTTCCTGAACAGTCTCTGTCCTTGATGTTTTTGTTGGACAGAAGGGGTTACATTGGTGCCTTCTTTTATCACAACGCTGTTGTCCAAATATTTTCACTTCTTATCAACCTGCTGCTGATGTTAAGCAAGCTCTGCAATGGTGGCACCATTCTGTAATGAACCTCTTAACTTGTAGCTAGATGATGAAGAAAACCTTTTCCAGGTAATAAAACCCCCACCTCTTTAAATAATAATGCTAGAGAATATGAAGGGATTTAAGGGTGAACTGTAATGTGTTTTTATCTGTTTTTTATCAGGTCTTTAATATCTTGAAAAATTTTATATTACTAAGTAAACTTTTTGAGCTAATGGAGCTCTTCACAATTATTATAATACATCAGATCAATCTGTAGAATAAATAAAAAATGACTTTAACTGTCATCTTAAAAAGCTGAAGTTACAAAGTTTGCCAAACACAACATTTGCACCAATGCCAAAACCTTTGGCCATTATTGTACTCTGAACTTCTTTCCCCAAGCAGTCAAAACAAACAAAAGGCCAAAGAAGCTGAGGTTGAGGAAATCCTTTCCCTAAGCACAAGGAGCCACAGATTTTTCATTGTACTGAAAACATTTAAAAGACAATTGCTTAGGTTCAGTGATGTTAGAAAGTCGGACAGATTCTCAATTCTCAAATTGCTCAAGATAATGCTAAATAATAAGAGCAGACAATGCAGTATGATCTGGCCCAATCGTCTTTGCAGAATTATTTTTAAGTTAGCTGCAATGGAGGGATTTAAATGCACTGCTCAAAGTCACTCCACAGCATCTCAAATGTTCATCAGGATGTGTTTGGCAACTGTGAGAAGAGTCGTTAATCAGCAGGAGGTTTACACCTTGAAACTCTAAAATGGACGTAATTTTGGAGGCAAATGAGATCTGCAGTGCTTTAGGTGTCCTTCTGCGACCTTTGGTGACCTCTGGGTCTGGTCTAAATCTGCTTTTTGAGTGGTTTTGGCATGTTCGCAATAGTTTCCTTCATTTATGGAGCAGAGAAATAAAAGTCTGACACTAATCAGGCCTGAAAGTGGTTTAGTGAAACTACTTCAGCTTCCTATTTAAGCTTTAAAAAATATATTTATAAAAACAATAAAACGAAAGAACTTGATTAAAACTGTATGATAAAAAACATTAAATGTCCATTAAGCTTTTTTTCACCGTCACGTTTTTGTACATGTATTGCACAACATGTTTTCTTTTTTCTTCATATGTGCAGCACATTGTTTAAAAAGTACTGTTAGATTGAGTAAGAGAAAAAAAAGACTAGAAAACACTGTAAACACTGCTTTTTATTGCAACAAAAGGTTTTATTTGACAAACAAAATTTACAGTAAACCACTATAAACCACAGTGCAGGAGCATGTTAAATCTGTTGCTTTCAAAAGCCTCCAGATCATTTAATACATGGCAGCTCATCAACGGGTGCTGATTACTGCAACCTGCTCAGAACGCTGCAGTTCATTATCATACAGAGACCCCAAATCTGATGCCGCTGGAATCCAGCCGAGATATCCAACAGAGACATGTCAGAGTGTCTTCTAATAAAAAGGCCTGTTGCAACAACCCAGCATCAGAAGAGAGAGAAAAAAACAGGGTATTGAGTAAGATTCAGAACAATTACTTTCACTCTCTGTTCTGTCCTGAAATTGCCTTAACAGCAAAGTCAAGAGGAATGTCCTTTTCCCAGTGTTATGTAACCACTGGGCCTATCAGAGGGTAATTGTTACCAAACCTACTTCAGATGTAACCATATCAATCACTGGGAACGTTTGGAAATCTGTGAAAAGTAATTCTGATCAAGGAGCCTACGAAATGTTCCTGGAGTGAAAACCTTCCTTAATGCTGCCTTAAGGAAAGTTAACAGACCACTACCATAATGGAACTTGGGTATAAGGCAATGCTACAGGTTTTATATGCAGTCTGAGTGTAAGCAAAAAATAAAATGTTTAAAAAAGAAGTAGCAAAGAAAAGTTGAATTCTCTGAGTTCATTTCTTATTTTATTGTTTGTTTAGTGGGGGTCTCCAACTCAAGTCTACAAGAGCATTGTCCTGAAGGCTTTAGATGCATCCCTGCTTCAACACACACTAAATTCAGATTTTATTGAAATTCTAAAATACTTTAAAAATCCCAAAAGGAAAATTAAATGTTTTTGTAACTCATTAATTTCGATTCTTCAATGAGTTATTGAAGATGGTGGTGACTGTTGGCAGGAAAGATCTTCTGCAGCAGTCTGTACTGCACTGAATCTGAAGACACCTCTGACTGAAGATGCTCTGCCTTCGCAAGACGGTATCATGAAAACTGATTACTATAATCTTTGTTAATTGTTAATTAGCTTTCTCGGACGAGGTTTCCATATTAGTTTTGTGGGTAGAGTTTCATTTCCGTAACAGTTACTGGAGGGTGATCATCAACTTAGAGACATGGAAAAAAAAAAAACTGTGTATGTTATTATGGAATAAAAATGGTGGATGCAGAAGCATGATTTTATTAAAATATGTATGTTTTTTACATTTACACAGTAATTCAAATAGATGTTTAAATATGTTGTAATCCTGGAAAGCAGGCTAACTCACTTAAAATAACAAAAACGTTGGGGGAGTGCTTAACAAGCGAGTGAAAGTTGTTTCCTGTTTCTAAATGACAGCATGTTGAGCAGTTGAACATAGTTCTGGGTAAAGGGGGTCAAAGTTTTTGCAAGAATGAAAACATAGATCCCTTCTCTCTGAGCGTCGACTTTTCAAACTCTGGCTACAAGTAAAACCTTTTCATTCCCACAATAACGGCCGTTCAACTGCAGGAAACCTCTGCAGACATAAATAAAAAATAGAAATCTGATACTCCCGCTCCAATCTGTGAGAAAGACATTTCGCAGTCACATGTGAATGTGCAATTTGTGCTACAAAGCTTCAAGGCTTGTAATTCATTACACATGGTGCTGTAAATCCTCCCCATGCGGTGAAGTTTTTGCATAAATATTCAGCGGATTTGAACATGCACCTCTCCATGAATACTGAGCTGAACGGATTTACCATCCTGACTGAATTTTATGCTTCTGACAACATCGCTTCAAAGAACAATGTTGTGTGGAGGTGATGACAGACAACCTTAAGTGGACGAAATGAAATAGGCCGTGAAGTTTTGCCTCATATTTCACAACATATTCGCACAGTGAAAATCTAGTTTACAATGTTGTTGACAAAATTGACTGTGTGGTCAGATTCTTTGTGTTTTTCTCTACGACTTGCATGTTTTCACAACCTCAATCTGCTTTCCACATTTGGGCAATCAGGCTAAATGGAAACAAATTTTACTGTTTGACTTTGTGAATCAACCAGTTGATATAAAGGAATTCATCCTTAACATCAAACTATACATAATTATAATTTATTTATCTTTACACTAAACAATCTTCCTGGCATATATAAGAACAAGTCAATGAGAATCAATACTAATAAATAGACCTCAGCTAAAAAAATCAGTAATAAACTAAATCAGTAGCTAAACTTACTGTAAATCCAATTAAAATCTATTCAATGATGATTAATTAAAGCAGAGAAACACAAACTACCATGTTTTCCAGACTGAAAGTTGCTCCAGATTATAAGTTGGATGAAACAAAAAATGCATCATAAAGAGTTAAAAAAGCAAAATTATTTCAAATGTGAGGAGACGTTATTAATTTTGATGATGTGACCAAGTAACATGCTCTGTTCAATTACCTGTTTTTCAACAAACTCACAGAAACTGCCAACTTTTGCCTGGAAGTCTCAGGCAGTTTGCATTTCATGAAGCAGTAGTATACATTCACACAGCAGTTTTTGATGTTTAATTATGATTTTTTTTTTTTGCTGAAATCCAATATGTTTTGCTTACTACTAATTAGGTGCAATCACAATTCAATTTTTGTGTTTAGTTTACCTCCCAAAGTCTGCTTGAATGCGTAATCTAAACCAGGAGTGGTGGGATTATGATGCGATGCACTTAACTGACAGACTTTTAGCATGATTTCAATTTTCAACCATTGTTTACGTTTACGTGTATTGCTTCTTCTAGTGGACACCTATGAGGCATGTCTCATGTCAATGATGGAAAAGTTGGATAAAATGTAATAAAATGCAGCATAAACATCATCCCAAACCAATCTCAAAATTCAAGCCCGTCTCCAACTTGTTTAGGGAATGCCTTCTGGTTTGTTCAAGTCTCTGTTACATTCTAGGTTCAGCTCAGATGCTTGTGGGGGGGAAGAGACATCATCAGAGGCTGGTTAGCCAATCAGTAACAACATGTCAGCCATGTCACATTAAACAGCCAAATAAAAATATATCATACTTCTTTAAAGAAATTCTTTAGACTAAGAGAAACATCTCTATTGAACAATCAAACAAATTGTCACTTTAAGCACAATAACTCAAGAGTAGGTTGTTTCAAAACTACTATTTTCTGACTAATTAACTTAAATGAATAAAATACATATTTACATTCAAGGAACAACAAAATCAGCTATTTATTTTCAAAGTTAGGACTGATTTTGGATGACTATGATTAAAAAAACAGTCATTTGTTTAAAGAAGGACTTTGACAACCATTTGCATATGACCTTAGAATATATTCTGATAAATTTGAATTTCACCTGCATTGGAAAAGCATTTATTTTTACAAGACGTAAAGTCTGGTGAGTCCATCTTGATGTTAAATTAGAGATACTTTAGGTGAAATATTTTTTGTGTGTCCACTAAAGTAAGAAAATGACAGACATAAACAAAATAAATGAGCAATATTTGAGGTCAGACTATTGTTCTTTTGTCAGACTTAAGGCTAATGACAAACATAGTCTAGAAACAAAGAAAAAAGGCCAAACTGAAAAACAAAATGAAGTATGAAGAAGAGGCTTTCAGTCTAATAAACATTTTAAGAGCTGGGTCTGGAGATGTTTTACAAAAATCTCATGTGGCCGTTTAAGAATGTTTCTCAGGTTTCTTTGTTGTTGTTGTTGGTGTTTCGCCCCAAAGATTCTCATAAATGACTGTTCAAGAGTTCGCCAAAGCCGACCACCAAGAGTTTAATCACCAAAACTCACACAGCATTTTCTCTCTCCCTAAAGAAATTAAAACTTCATCTAAAAAACATTAACTACAGTTTCATTCAAAATAAAGACAAAATGAAACAAAAATTCAACCTTGAGAGACTCACACGAAGAGATGCAATTAGAAAGTTTTATTTGGCATGATTGAAGTAAGGGTTAAGGTGTTCGGACCACGGCAGAAGACATGGGTGGTTTGAATTGCAATAAACTTGGATGAGCAGTTTAGGATAAGGATTAGAGACGTCGTTCCCCCAGGGCTCAAACACTGGTGGTGGAGAAAGGATGGAGAGCAAGGGCGGAGAAGGGGTGGAGGTGGATTGAAGTTCAGTGGTGAGCAGATGGAGCCATGGACGGAGGCTTGCTCGACGACTGATTACGAAGAGGCCGATGCTGGTGGGCTGCAGCAGAAAAGCATGACGCAGTGACTGGGTGATGCAGGTGAGGCTTCCAGTTCAAATTTACGCCTAGTCTTCATTACTATAGTTTCTTTTTTAAATAATGGTTCTACCAACCTCAAATTCTAGAAATATCTTTGGAAAGGGTAATAAAAGACAAAAAACTAAAATTCTTCCAAAGAGGTATAGTTTTAAAGATGTTAAAGGGGGATATTATAAATTCAATGCACGTAGTGCCATTTTATAAAACAACCAAGTAACTATATTACCTTAAGTTGTTATTGAAAAGCTGTAAATATAAAAAAACAACTTAAAAGAAATTTGATTTTGAATCGTAACCTAATCTGACACCTTGAAATTGGCCACTATCTCTTTAAATCCTTCCTGCCCTGTCTGACAGGGCAGGAAGGATCAGCGAGTCATCAAAACAGTGCTTCTCCATGCCATCCATTGATCCTGCTTACAAGTTGTAGTTTATACATCAAGCTTAGCAGATGTGCATTTCCACCAGGTGTTTGCTAAATGCTGCTGCAGCTAGTCTGTAGGATCTGACTGGGTAGAAGGGGTACTCTGTGGGGCCGAAGCTAAACTGAGGACTGTCGCTCCAAGATGGAGCTTTGGATAAAGAGGAGGGGCGTTGTATGAGCAAGTGTTTAGATGCCAGCCCTGAATTGATGCTTCAGGATGTTCAAGGATTTCTCAAACATGCATGAAAGAATCAAAGCAAAAGTCTGGGTATGTGTTTTGATGAGGTAATAACATTATAAAGCTCAATCCACAGTACACTTTAAGACAAAATGTTTTCTCTGTAAAAAGTTATGATATGAAAGTTAATTTTAAACTTTTGAGTGTAAGAAATTGTGGATTTTAACCTCATTCATCTTTATATTTTGAGGATGCCCTAGCTCATATTTAAACACTAATCACTAATGCTTCCATGAATTTATTGAAACATTCATCAGTACAGATGAACAACAGATTCTAAAGCAGCATGCGCTGTCCAGATTTAGTCTGCATTTAGTTTAAAATGCTACTCATATTACAACAATATTGAGCTTGGGGAAAACTCTGGAGCCAGGGGAGGCAAGAATCCAAAAGTGGATAAGAAAAGTGAGCAGCTGAAGAACAAAAGCCATACAGTTCCGCAATACTGCAAAAACACATTCTAAACAAAATAAGAGCTTAAAATAGCTGGTAATACTACTCTTGACGTTCTGCGGCAGTCTATTTGAAGAGGCTCGATTGCTGAACAAACTGCAGCTGCACACACTTGTGTCTTCCTTTGTAATTACTAAAGAGAAGGGGAGTACATCTTAGCAATCAGGCAAGAAACAGGAAACATGTAATTCACTGAACTACAGCAGCTCAGTAGTACTCAACAGCTCAGTCACAGATGAAGCGATGTTAAAGGACAAGTGATGCAAACATTTCTTTGTTTACATATTTTTTGGAAGATTTTGCTTATTTCAAATGGAAAATTCTTCATTTGTATATTTATATATATAAAACAATTTTCACAATTTCTACTTTTGAATGTTGCCTTCTGACATGTTCATCTAAATAAAAGTTTTAATTAGACTTGCACACAATCTCAGTTTTCTAAAAATGTGATTGATTCCATTTGGCAATGGCTCCTGCAAGCGATCACAAATGTTCAATTCTTTTTCAGGATTGATTTTAGTTTTAGATGAACAAAAACCTGAAACAGCCCACAGTCTCCCACAGAGATACACAGGAGAACAGATGTGGTGTGGGCTGTCTGTGGTCAGCAAGCGGACCGTGACCAATGTGATACATTTAGGAGTATGACACGTATTAATGAATAGCTTAGAGATTTAAAAGAAAACAGACATGAATCATTTATTCAGTATCCATTACAATACTCTTGTTGCTGTAAATGTGGTTAAATTATGAAAGTGCTGCAAGAATTGACCTTATCTGTGGGTTGAACTGTTCAACCTGAAGACAGAAATCGTTTACTGAGAAATATGTTTTAAAATAAAGTTTTCCAAAACACAAATAACTGAATTTATCATTAGAAATCTTCAGCGTTTAATGGATCAAATGTGTGAGCAAAATGAGACTTAAATAGTTAACATTTTACATTGCACATCTGGAGTTGGAGACATCACAAGGATCCCATCAAGCAATCAGAAGCAGATGGCTGTCGTTTTCACATTTCTATTTTTTAAAGCATGTAATCGTTCCATCTAATTAAAGACATTCAAGGTTTGTCATGACAGAAAGTATTAGTATTGTATTTTAGTGTTCACAATGCAACTTTCAACATTTCTAAATCATCAAAATACAATTGTTGACGTAAGTAGGACTTTGTTAAGTGTTAGTCGGCGTTGAGACAAAAGATTTTTTTAATATCAGTTCAGCAAGGTAATTTATTTCTCATATTTTGGAGAGAAATATGAGAAATAAAACATTCTGTTCTTGAACTATGTGTTTACTTTAGTCCACACATAATTTTTCTTAAAAGTTTAAGGGATCATAACTACGTGTTTTGTTTTTATGATAAATATTAGAGGCCTTTGTGTCTTTTTTTTGTTCGATTTGGTTGAAGTAGTTTTAATTAGACATATCCCTACTTAGGAAGGTTCCTCACTGTTCTGCATTGTCTTCATTTGATCATGTCTGTCGATGTGGTGCACTGGAGCATCAAAGTTTTACTCTGTGACCCTATCCAGATGTCAATAACTTGTCCATGATCTGTTCTTGAACTTCTTAGGATCAGGGCATGATGTTTCACAATATGAGATCTTTAAGTCTGCTTCTTGCTGTCAGAAGCATTTAATTAATGTCTGAGGCTAACAGGACTGAACCAAAAAAGTAATTATTTACAGC
The DNA here is from genome assembly GCF_003331165.1 of Xiphophorus hellerii. Classification (NCBI taxonomy): domain Eukaryota; kingdom Metazoa; phylum Chordata; class Actinopteri; order Cyprinodontiformes; family Poeciliidae; genus Xiphophorus; species Xiphophorus hellerii. Next base: position 15,585,021 of record NC_045680.1, read on the forward strand.
ATATCAATGCTTCAACTGTTTTTTCATAGAGTCAGGACGATTTATCATTTGGAAACTTTTTGTTAAAAAATTTGATATGAAGTGTTATCAATATTTAGCACTCCATAGTTCCATAACATAGATATCCAATTCATACATGTTGGAAAAAACAGAGGAAATCGATATTCCAGTTTTACGAGAGGGTGGAATTGATGTGTATTTGTTTGTGGTGATGTGCTTCATTTTCATGACATGACTCATTTTGGAGGCTCACACTCCACAAAGATCAAATTGCAGATCTACTGATAGCATCTACGGAGGAGGTGTGGTAATGACTGAGCAAGGGGGAAGGCAGACTATAAGAATACGGACTCAAAGCAAACTGGGTCAGAGCAAAAGATTTTCTTTTCAAGACGTCGTGTGGAGTCCTGAATGTGAGCACGTGAGTTTTAGCTCTTCTTCTTCTCTTAATTTTGCAATCCTTGGTTTTGCAAACATGTTGTAAAAGAGACTGAGTTCAATTCTGTGTCATAGATAAGTGGTGCGAGGGAGTTGGAGCTGTAAATTTTTCAGATCTTGCTAGATTTCTGTAAACAATACTAAGTGTGCTGGAGAAGGAACAGCTGGACACAGCTGGATCCCAGACAAATTAAATATACTTAATCAGAGGTCAGAGCATGTTTAGTGTAGGAGGACAGATGTGGGGGGCTTGTGATAGAAATAATTTGTCTGTGTATGAAAGGGGAGTTGTTTGATTTATTGATATTCTCTCTTTTCCAGCAAACAGCAAATAGCAACAGCGAGAACCGCAGCAACCATGAAGTTTCAAACTCTTGCCATCCTTCTGCTTTTCACCTGCATGTACCTGAGTGTGGCGCAAGGTGAGTGGACAATATTAGCCGTAAGTGGGATGCAATTCTTCTGAATTCAATTTTAAATTCGATTTTAAATGTCTTAGTGAGTCAGTGTTGGGCAGATTTCTTTTATTTAGACCATATAGGGTTTGTGTTTGCAGAACTTGAAAAAAAGACTTGGGGAAATTAGAGGTTTTGGTGAAACAAAAGTTTAAATCTTATTGAACTGATCTTCAAACCGCATGTCTTTGAAGAAGACATGTGGTTTGAAGACATGTGAAGACATTTGAAGACATGTGGTACCCCCCCAAAAAACAATTGTTTTTCAAAGCGATGGCATCATTTTCTTGAAAGGCTTTTACCGCAGCACGTTAAGGTTGTATCTGTCAGGACTTGTCAAATGTGGATCACTTGGCGGTGATGACAGATGTGATTATTGCAGGAGAAAAACCGCTTGCTCTGAATAACTGAAGCGCTTGCTTTTCAAAATGACTTTCTCATGGGGAGAGCTGCAGCAAGCCTGTCGTTTAATTTTCGTACTTGTCAGAAAACAGTTTGAGGTACTAAATTTGTTCAATTGAGATGAATTTAATAGGTATTATCAAATCAAACCATTAGACTTCAGATCTCCCTGAAATTTTTGAACTATCACCTCTCAGAAGTAGCAGGCACACATAACAAAGCTACTAGTTTATTAAAGAAATTTTATTATAAAAAGATTAATAATGTTACATTAGCTGCAGTGTGCAAACAATGTTTCGTTCTAATTGTTGAAACATTGATTAATTAATTTGAAAGTCTTAATGCTCACAGAACATACATGCACAGCAGAGCAGGGCAGTAGAAATAAGCAGAATAAAAGATTCAAAGTCTAAGTTTAAATATGCATTCACATTAAGTTTAAATATGCATTCACATTAAGTTTAGATATGCTTTCACATTCTGATGTTATTTTTTAATTAATTGCCCCTTCTTAAGTTCATGATGAGGATCTTGGGGGAGGAGCTTTCCCGGATGGTGTTGGCTCAGAGCCCCAATGTTTTCACAACTCGATGCCAAAAAAGAAAAAAAGAGGAAAGCGTTCACAGCAAGAGACTTCATGTTATACCAAAAGATTAAGTAAAAAAGTAAAGATCCAGCCAGCTGCTAAAAAAGTGGGCATCTCTTTAAAAAATGCTTAACATCTTGCATCTTTCTTCATTGTTCACCTCTTCCAGGCTCCTACGACAACTGCTGCCTCGGCTATGTTAGAGAGGTTGTAAAAGGTGTAAAGAGGAACATCGAGAGCTACAGGATACAGGAAACAGATGGCGATTGCAACATCAGAGCGATTGTGTGAGTACCAAATGTTGTGTCCTGCTCTCTACTGCCTGATTGGTCTTTGGCTTAGTAGCATTGTTAGAACTGGCAGCTTCTGGGGGGAAAATGCAATAACATGTTTAATGAGCAGGTGAACGGGTCCAGCGGCAGATCAAAGCAGTGCAATCTGAAAAGAAAAAAGGTGTGATGGTAGAAGTACATATAAAACGTTTCTGCTGTGTGCAGGTTTACGATGAAAAAGAGGCGCAAAGGCATTCAGAAAACCCTTTGTGGCAACCCTATGGAGTCCTGGGTGCAGGAGCAGATGAGAATTGTGGATAAAAGAAAACCGATAAAGGTAAGAAAAACAATACAGTCCTGCAGTTTTGTCCTAACGCCTACCAGACAATTTTACCATTTGTAAAACATTTGTCTTTGCAGAGTCCTTAAAGGAGAAATACCAGAGAGGAGAGAGAAACGGGGTCATTTCACCTCCCTGTCAGGCGTCGTTTGTCATCTTTAAACACATGGATTGTGTTTCCTTATTTTTATATTTCCTGTTGCTGAGAGTGAATGTAAAACATATAAGCAGTCCTTTATAGCACAATCATAGTTTATCATGAAAATTATAGCCAGTATCAACAATTTCATTTATATGAGCCATTACTATGATACTGTCCATTTCTCTATGATGTGTAGAACCTGCTAAGAATGAGCCACTCTTTGGCAGCTTTAAAATGTGAGTAAATCTGTGTCAAAAAATAGAAACACCTTTGTGATAAGCTGATTTTCTTTTTTATATAGATATATGCGTATATACAGCAAACTATTTTTGTATCCACACTAAATGTACATTGTTTTTCCTACAATAAAAAAGTGGATTAAAAACAAAAACTGTGTTCCTACTATTTCTTAATTGAATCAAATACGAACAACACGCAGCAAGATGTTTTAAATCAGTTCGGCCCTGACCTGATTTTGAGCCAGTAGTTGATAGAAGTGAAAGAAAGAAAGAAAGAAAGAAAGAAAGAAAGAAAGAAAGAAAGAAAGAAATCAATAAAACTAAAGCCTGTTTTCCAAAGCTTGATGGTACGGTTAAAAACGAACTGCACTCTGACACAGGTAGTTAAGTGTGACGTGGATGGATTAAAGAATGACTTCCAAACTTTTCATGTGTTAAAACCTTGCATGTTTGACGAAAGTGAAGGTTTCTCATTAAAATATTTTAGCAATATAAGGGATGAGGATTTAAGTGAATATTAGTCATAAAATGTCATTAACATATTTTGTTAATTCATCACTATTAGCACATTATGATTATCATTATCATTTAATATATTGATTTATGATTAGTAAATACACAATTATAAAAGTTATTTAATGTGTTATAGCTGTTAATGTGTATTTAAAATTAGTTGATGTAGCGATATTTTCTCATAATTTATGTTGTAGATTTGATTATTTTTTCTCTTTTGCAAAGTTTTATTTCAATGTAGTCTTGATGACTTATTTTAAACTATATTGATATACATAAACAGTCTCATAATTTCTCAAACAGCTGTCTTAATGATGTACACTTCCCTTCTTATTGAACATTTTTATGAAAAATTGAAAATAAGAAAGTGAGTAAATCTGTCTTAGATTGAGATTTATTAAGATTCTTTTCTCACTACTGTTAAAAAAACTAAGCATCTTTCACTGATTGAACAAATCACCAGGAGCAGATAACTGATGTAGAGATGAACTAATTTCTTTACTCGTCAGATAAATACTTTACTTTTGCATCATCAAGAACTTGATGATGCAAAAGTAAACACTAAAACAAAAAATAGAGGTAAAAGAATACTTCAAAGTTATTTCTAATACTCTACAGATTATTACTAAAGAGGAAATAAAGCAATTCAAAAAAATGAATGAAATTATCAAAATATTATTTAAATGTTTAACTTTTATTAAATGTTTATCCACCACCCAGGAGTTTAAAGAAAGGAATTTCCATGGCTGAAGTTGAGTTTTATTTCAGAATGGTTATTTGAGGAGAAAATGAAAAAAGAGGAATTTAAAACCACCTCATAACGACTTTTAAGCCGGTAGCTTCTCACTTCATAATCCCCAGGGACAGAAATGGAGAGAGTGCCTCACTGGTCAGACAGACTGTTTATTTTCTTGTATGTATCTTCCAATAGCTGCATGCACTGCAGCTAATAGCTGTGCCTGCTACTGAACCCTCGGATTTGGATGACAGGTTTCAAGAATGTCACTGAGAGAAGTTGAACACCTTCCAAGCAGGGAGGAAGACGAAAACAGAAAATTCTTAAGGAATTTTTCACAAAAAAATATATGAGAATAGCAAAAATATTTAGGAAACATATACATTTTTACTGAATCTGGCTGAATCCAACCGGTTGGATAACCATTTGAGTGTTTCTCAGATGGTTAGATGATTGGATTAGGACACAGTGAGGGACAGTGTGCTGATTCTCACTGTTTCACTCTGACCATCAGAACTCAGCTGCCTATGAAACTTGAACAAATCATCTCCAAACCATGACATGTTCACCTCCAGGCTGATAACTAAATTGTCTTTAGTCTTAAACTAAAGACTTACTTGTGCGACCTTTTCTGGATGTATCTGGATGTATTCAAATCATCAGATGCACAAACAGTAAGTGCCTTGAAAACATTTTATGATTTTAGGAAACATCTATTATATTCTTTCTAGGATAATTTGCTTTCATTTAGGTTATGTTAGAAAGATGGAAGTAAGCATGTTGACATTTGTTCTTAATGTCTTTTTCTTGTAAAGCATTTTTCTTTCAGGGGAATAGTTCATTTCAAACTCTCTTGAGACCTCATCAAGTTCTTCACCAGTGTCTTAAGTGGTTACAATCTTCTTTCAATAGTTCCTGGTGTTCACACAGTCAGAAGCCACCAAACTACATGTGCAATGATTAAATAAGGCACAATCTCTTTAAGATGTTTATTAAGGTTTAAAACTAGTGTGTCACCTTATTCACTTTAGGTAAGTGTTTGGGTGCCATAATTTATTCCTCACCAGAAATGGCATTTATGAAACCAATTTTAAGCAAACTTTTAAGTGATAAGATTTAAGTTTTGTTTAATTGGAGATTAATTACAGATTTCACCCAATCCTGCTAAAATTGCTACTAAATATGCATATGGATTAAATACCCACAAATCTAAGTACATTCAACAGTGTCCAACTTTTTCACACGATTGTAGGTCTAGGTTTCAAACACATAAACCTTTCTTTTGACCAAAGCCAGGTTGACATTTTACAGTTTACCATAATAATCACTGTTTAACAATAACTATCCATTGATTATTCATTAAGATTATTCAATATATGCTTTCAAACACATGGATGTTTTCAAGAGACATTAAACACATGGTGTGTTTGTGTACTATAGCTACATCAGTCAGGATTAAACAAATAAATAGTCCTTATCAGGTTAGGTTAAGATATTATTATGTGGCGACACTAGATGAAACTCAGGAATATTGTGCAATTTAAATTTCTGGACCCAAATAAGTTGCTCAACAACACCACCCTGGGAATATTACCTTCTTTTTAAGGCACACAGGTTCAGTTATTCATAGATTGAGACCTCTGAGACAGTTTCAAATGTACAAAAAGCTATTAAATTCTTTTAAAACCAGTTCTTTATAACAAAAAACTAAGAAAAACATAAGAAACTACAGTAGCTGAGGTTACCGGCAGAAGGGGCCACTATAGTGACAGCATCCACCAAACACAGCAAACAAAAACCCTTTAAAGCACCAGACAGCGAGACAACCCAAACTCCGGAATCACGGCACACAGAAGAGGAAAACACCGTCACCACACCAGCACCATCACCGGACCTCAGCAACCGCCAACAGAAAAGATAATTAATAAATCCAACAACCTTGAACCTAATACAACAAAAGAAAAACAATGTCAGCCCAAATAAATAAACAGTTATATAAAGAAATGAAAGAGCTGGAAACAAATAATTTTAAAAAAACATAGAAAATACAAGTTAAAATATCAGAACCAGGTGTGGCCCTCTGGCCACGCCGCAGCAGGAGGCGAACCGGGCGCGCCGACGCCGCACCCCAAACACCACTTTAATTGGGGCGTGTGACCGCCACCACAGTCCGAATTTGATCGACCAAACATGCAGAAATCCGGAAGACAAAAGAGCAGCAATGGTCTAAATATGGGGAGACCTGCCAATCCACACAAACGCACACACACACTCGAAGAACGAGGAAGAGGAGAGCAGCTCAGTGGCGTTTTACCACCAGGAAATCAGAGCAGCATGCACCACACTTGGCTATATGTTACCGTTTTACCGCCAGAACCCACGAGACGCGAGCCATACAGCGGGAGCACGAGGAAGACATGTTCTTGGACGCAGCGGCCTCTTACATCTCACGCCCACTTTACCCATCCGGAACGTCTCACCTGGAAACGTTGTGTAGAAATATGTATATTTCTATACCACTACAATTACATAACATTTTTGATTAATATTTAATAAAATATGACCCTCTATGTTTTACTATATTCCATTTGTGTAAGACAGGAAAGTCACTAAATTAAAAGAACGTTGTTGAGATAAGTTAACCTAAAAGTGTAATAATTAACACAGATAAATATCATCCAGGCAGCAGTATTTGATATACTGAAGCAGAATATTTTAAAAGAGTTGGGATTAACATATCCTGATGCATTTGATTTAAGAAATCACATTCAAACCTCACCACATCTGAAATATTATTATGTTTCCTTTCAATACTTCTGTCTGATGGATTCAGTTCAAAGTAAAAAGTATGTTTTTATTCCCTTTTAGCCTGGTGAAAATTAAAACTTCTTCCACATGGTGAGTCAGATCTTTTTTTTAATATTCCGGAGGATTAGCTGTTCCCTCTCGGCTGGAGAAAACATTCCAGCTTCTTGTTCTAAATAAGCTGTTTAAAATCCCTCTAGCGAAGCTGGAAAACTCAATGTCACAAAACAGATCTCATGATAAGCACGACTTTTGACACCTTCTCATGATCTACGTTTGATAACACTTTTTCCTCTCTACTTTTAAACAAAATGGCTGCAAATCCAAACATTTGCTCAGTTTTCACATGTTCCTCTTCCACAGAGCTTTTAGTGTTTGAATCAGTTCACAGAGAAATACTAGATTAAAAAATATCTAAGATAAACTTCTGGGACATCACAAGATCTTGTATTTTGTCTGGTTAGGATCCCACCCTGGAGGAAAGTTTTGAGTACATTTCCAAGCCTCGAATAAGATGCCAGTCATTTAGCAGATTCTGATGGACATGTTGCGAACTGCCTTCAGACGCCATTAACATCATAGACTACGGGCTGAGATTTGTACTGTGTAAACAGAAATGTTATTTCAGGTGCCGTCCTCTAGGTTTTGTTGAACAAAAAGCTGAAATGCATTGTGGACTCTGAGTGCCTGCATTGCTCAATAAAACTAATCAAACATGAAATTTTTTTTATCTTGTTTACTTTTTAAGTGGCATCACATTTGACTTATCTAATACTTAATCAAAACATTATTAACAGGAAATGTGAACATAACGCCCTTTTGTACATAAATGCTGTAGACCATAACTTTGTTTTGTTCTTTTAAATCTATTAGGCTGATTCATCGCTAAGTGATGAATCACTCCTTCACATATTAAGTTTATTGCAGTTAGTCTTTTCCTGACTTAAATCATCTTAGTTTACTTAGTCAAATTTTTGTTTAGATTAACTTTTCTCATCTGAGATTAGTTTTAGTATAATTCATTTTAATTTCTGATCTTAACTAACTTAAGTTGATTCCATCTTGCTTTAGTTTATTTAGTTTATCTCAGTTCATCATACTGAACTGAGATAATTTGGCAAAGGAGGAACTATATCAAGTTAATTGGAGTTAATTGGAGGAACATCTGTGGTTGTATTTCAAGACCACGCCTGAAACACACTGCTTATTTTGTTAACACAATGGTAAAATAAAAACAAATCAGCCAAGATATCAGGAAGAGAATTGTGCAGCTGCACAAGTCTGCTTCATCCTTGGGAACAATTTTCTGATACTTGAAGATTTAATTTTTTCAATCAATCTCGTTAATTTTTTCAATCAATTAAATGCAAGAATAGACATGATGGGAATGTCCAACCATCATTCATCTCTGTATACCAGAGTTGAATAGGTTTGGGTCCAAAATGTGCAGACTGACCCCAGAAGATACTGGTAAGACCTTATCCACAGTGAGAGGAAACTCAGTGAGGAGGAAGCCATTATTCAAAAAGAAACATAAATATCCCGACTGCTTACTACAATGGTTCCCCGGAACGAAGCGCTTCATTTTTGGAGAAATGTCCTGTTGTCTGATGAAACTAAAGTGGAACTGTTTGGTCACAACAACCATTGTTACATTTGGAGGAAGAAAGGGGATGCTTGTACCATCCTAACCATTAAGTATGGGGGTGGCAGCATTATGTTGTGGGTTCTTTTGTAGCAGTAGGGATTAGTGCAGTTCATAAAATAGATGTCATCATGAGGAAAGAACATTAACTGAAATATTAAAGCAATATTTAAAGACACTAACCAGAAAGTTAAAACTTGGGCACAGATTAATCGTCCAAATGGACAGTAACCCCAACCATCCTGCCAAAGTGGATGCTTGAGGACAACAAAGTCAATGTTTTGGCATGGCTATCACAAAGCTGTGGTCTCAAACTATTGGAGAAGTTGTGGGTAAATCTGACAAGGTGTGTGTGAGTGAAACGACCTACAAAATGGACTCAGTGATGCAGAAATGAGGAATGAGCCAGAACTCCAGAAAACTGATGTGAGAAACGTGTGGAAAGAAATTCAAAAGGTTTGATCCCAGTCATACAGTTTAAAAGACAGTTATAGCTCATTCTGACCAAATGTATGTAAACTTTTGACTTTGAATGTTTTAAAAGTTGCCAAAGAATCTCTGAAAAAATGTCAGAAAACTTTTCTGGCATTTAGCAAATAGAAATAGTTTTGGTTATTCTAACTAACCCAAAACAAGAGAACATTGATTCGCTTTAACCTCAGACAGAGAGAAAAAAGTGTATGTGTCTATTTATTCTGTGTATGTAAATATCTGGGTATGACTGGGCTTACTTTAGCTGAACCGCTCTTGTTTTGGCTGGGTTTAATTTAACTGCGTTTGCTTTACTTCTGCTTGATTTTTATAGCATTTATAAGATAATGATATGGGGCAAAGAAAACCTGACATCATAAGAGCAAAACATTTGTGCAGTGTTTTTAGTTTGTGCAAACTGTTAGATGTAGTCTGACCTCTTGAAAATTTTTAAATGTTAACCGATATAAATAGGTATGAATGTATTTTCAGCATTATATGATCAGTTGTGAAAAACATCTAATCTTGTGAAGAAACTAAGAGTTTCGCAAACACCAGTAGTGCAGTGTGTTTGAAATCATTTGTATTTGTCAGGCTGAAAATCCAACAAATAATATGTTAACCGTGAGAGTTAGATTATACTACTTCCTCTCTTAATGAGTCACTGGGTTCAGATAGGGTTACATACTTTAGTGAAAGTGTAATGAATCTGAAAAGACAAACAAATTCAAGTCAGAACAGATTTTGATGAAGAACAGTGAAACAGTCCATGAAGTGGAAGTCATCCCAAAGATTATAAAGAACATATCAGAATTGTCTTTTTGGCTCAGATCATCAGTGTGAAAAAAAAAATCAAAACTTGAAATAATAAAAAAATTGTGAAATGAAGCAGCTTTTGCCTGAGGCAAAAAGTTCTGGTTCTGATAGTGAAAATTTTGATGACTCATTTGAAAGAATATTCATATATATTGGTGGGAGCTTAAAAACTGACGTGTAATTGTTTCTGAATGCAATCAATATTTGACAGAAATGTTGTTGCTTAACTTTATTGCTACATTAAGATTTTTATATTCCTTGATTCTGCATCTTTATTTGCCATGGTAGAAAAATGCAACTAAAAGTTGCAGGATGCTGGCCCTTGAGGCCTGGATTTGCGGGCTCCTGGGCTAGGGTTTCCATCCCTTCAGAGGACAGGAAAGATAACCTACAGCCTTCCCCAACAATATGAATGACAGAAAGCAAACGGCATACATCTGAACTGCGAACCAGGCCCACTCGTAATCAACCGAGCCCTTGAGCAATTTGGCAGATGTCAGAAAAACATCTACAATGTCAATGTCACCGACAGAACCGAAACTCACAGCAGCAAGGCAGATATCTACCTGACAAAGTGATGCAATTCTGGTTGAAAATAGCACAGGCACTTTGCGGTTCCACCAGCAGCCTGAACTGGAAATAAATGGTGAAACTGCCTCATTCGCATGCAGTCCAGCTCTACAGAGCTCTGCTGATGAGCTATATTGCAGCCAGGTGTACTGAAGCAGAGAGGCACCTGAAGGTTGCATGACACCGGTCCTTGAGGAAACCGGTTTGAGATGACTGATGTAAACACTGATCAATCAATCAATCAAATTTTATTTGTATAGCACATTTCAGCAGCAAGGCATTTCAAAGTGCTTTACATCATTACAAACACAGAAACACAATGCAAGATAGAATCAACTAATCTGTACACTGATTAGCTGACCAGTGCAGAGTTGTTTTAATGGGTGATCCTTTTAATGATCCTTCTCCGGGCCTGTTGTAATTGACTTTTAGCCAAGACGTAAACCGCTTTTAGGCACTCTTCAAACTCAGATATGTAGTCCAACACATTTCTGTCGGACTCCTCTGGCAGAAAATTCCCTTTGCTCAACTTTAAGGGACTACTCACTTAAAAGTCAAATGGATCAGAAATGTAATACTCTTGTCCGACTCCCCATTCTGATCTACTCAGGAAGCCCTGATCACATGTCTGTCTGATGACAGACTTAAAACTCTGATAGTATTGCTCCAGTGTTCTCTGTGACTGAATGGTTGACAGATCACTTGAATTGATTGAAGTTGGGATTGACCCCCAACTTCTTCATCACTGTCTGAAAGACCCAGCCTTAAAGTTGGAGCCCTGATCCAAACTCAAACTAAGTGGAAAAACTTAACAAAGCAATCTAAAATGGTTTTTGAGCAAATGTTAATCAAACAACTATAGCTTTTAGCAGATATTGATTGATTGATATTGTTTCTTGTGGGGGGGGGGGGGGGGGGGGGGGGGGGGGGCACACAATCTATTAGCACATGACTGAATGGTTCTCCAACTTCTTAAATTGTATTAAGAGGAACAGGTTGAATGCTTTGTTTGGGCTTTCTACCCATCTGACATTCATGACACTTCTTACAAAATGCCATAATGTCCTACCGGAAATGCCACATAATCCTGGCGTTGGTCTTATTAATGCCCAAAAGGCCTGAAGTAGGAATTTTTAGAGCTAATCTCATAATCTCTTCCCTGTAGCAGAAGGGAAGTGCAATCTGATGATACACTCTCCATTCTCCAGCAGCAGGACGTTGATGGTTCCTCAGATTTCTCATCAACACACTATTTTCCACATAAAAGCCTTTTGGCTCTCCTGCCATAGGTTTCAAAGTATCAGCACTAGACATGCATCAGTAATTTAAGGATCACAGCTATGCTCCCTAATCAATCCTCCTTACTGAAATTTTGTTTTAACGTGAATCAGCTTTGGTTCTTCCTGATCTCTCACCATCTCTGTGGCTTCTCCTTGACTGACTTGAGACTGGGAACGAGTAGCTACAGTAGTAGGATAAACCCCCGTGAATTCCCTTCCCTGAAAAACGTACGGGAGAATCTGCAACCAGAGGTGCAACATTTTCTCTTCGTAAAGTGCCCTGTAAAGCATGTGGTCCCATTCAGATTCTTATATTGTTGACTTTTTATATCCTTCCATGCTTACATGATTCATACCACCAGAAAAATAAAAATCGGACCTGCCATACAACATGAAGTAGGCAAGAAAATCTAAAAAAAATTATCATACCCCAGCTAAAGAAATTCAAGAAAAGGTGAAAAACAAAATCATCTATTTCTGTTATCAGAATGGAAACAGTTATGAAGTCATTTTTAAGGTTTAACATAAGATGAACAGACTCAACTAAGAGCAACAATCCAAAAGCACAGTATTTGCAAAATGTCTCAGAAAAACTAAATTAAAGTTTATGGAGTGGCCAAGTCAAAGTCTGGATTTAAATCTGATTAAGATGTTGTGGCATGATCTTAGACAAGCCTCAGAATTAAAATAATTCTGCAACGAGACGTGGGCCAAAATTCCTCAACAGTGATGTTAAAGATTTATTGCCAATTATCATAAACACTTGATGGCAGCTGTTGCTGCCCAGGCTGGCACAACTGTTAAGGCAGTTTCAGAGGGAAATTACTTTTTCACATTAAGCCACTTTATTTTCCCTGAAGAAAATAAAGCAATCATTCAAAAGCTGCATTTTCTCAGAGTGTTTCTTTTTCAAATTTGTTTGATGTAAAACCAAAAACAGAAAACATCTGAAAGGGGGCAAATCTTTTCTGCACTGCACTTTTGGTACGATCATAACGTTGACCTACTTAGGTAGCCTATTGAGGAAAAGAAAAATAAATGAAGCAACGGAAATCCTCCTTAAACATCAGATATGAAAGCTTTCATTTTTCATTGTGTTTAGCTAAGCTTAGGATTTTATAGGCCTTTATACCCATCAGACCATTTTAAGTAATCTCTTTCTCAAGGAAATGATTGACCTGATTTTAAAGGGTTTGGCAAGTTTATCTATCCATTTTGTCTCCCACAGTCTTACAGTCCCATTGGATTCTCCCTTTGAGCAACTTGTCCATATAAGGGAAAGTGAACAGTATTTCACAATCACATCAGCCTTGTTTTGTTTTATGATCCGAGCACATTAATCAGTCATCAAAAACTTAAGGATGGCCCGTTTCTGCCAAATATGGTTATAGCCAAAAACAAGCTTTCTTATTTAATTGACATTCTGGCACAACTTTATAATTCAAAAGTGAAAGGACAGAAAGGGCAAAGAGTTGTTTATGAAAGAAAAGCAGAGGACTTTAGGTTTTCAGCGTCTCATTTTATTTTCAGTCATGCATTAGTTAACATGATCAAACAGATTTACATTCCCTTGTAGGTAGTTTATATAAGTATATCCCTCAAACTTGCAGTCAGGCAAACTGATCTAATGTTCTTACTAGTTTAATTATCTAGATATAAAGCTCTGAAATCATTACTTCCATTGTCTTGTACTTTTTTTTTGCAAAGAAATGCTGAAGATAGATGCTGCTATCTCTAAAGTTTGCTTTTCAGTGACACCACATGAAATCATAACATCCTGGCTAAGAATGATTGTGCAGACAATACTGCAGATTAAATTTTTCTGAAGTCGAAACAACATTGAGCAAGAACGAGTTTTTCTAAATAAACAGCTATTCAAAAACATCTTGGCACTTAAACAGACTATGATAATATCTCAGTATTGGCTCCTACCATTGAGATGTTTACACGTTCATGTGTGAGCAGGCAGCAGGCTGAAGGATTAACACTCCATTGCGAAACCCAAAGTCGCTACAACTGGCTTTATGACAGAACAGGTGCCTGCGGACCCTGTCAGAACTGGCAGTAAACTGGGGGCTGATGATTATGGGAGGGAGTCACGCTTGGGTTAAATCCCTGAAGGCAAATCCCAAATGTGAGGTACAAGAGATGTGACGGAAAGAACATCAATTTAAAATCTAGAGATAAAATTTGGAAGAAAAAAGGACGAAGAATACATACGTTTCCTGTTTCAGCATTCAGTCCAAAATTTCCGAGAACTCTCTCCACAAGTATCAAGTTTTATTGATCCTTCAGGCTTAAAGCAAAAACTGAAACATTTTACATCCTAGAGCAAACCATTTTGATGAATGCATCTCACTTCTGTCATGATTATAATCGTGTGGAGATGTGGCATTGAATACAATCCAGTTTTCAAAAGCATTCATCAATTTTTACTTAAAACAAAAAACAAATGGGAAAAAAATTGATCAAACACACAATCACAGAACAACGTATGTGTCCCAGATGTGTCTGTAGCTGCAAGGAAGGTTCTGTATTTACTCCCATGCATGCACAGGCATTAATCTGAATCCATGAATTGTCAACTCATATGATCTGCCTCGTTTCCTGGATGTGTTGTTAACATCCAACTTTCATTTGATTGGAAAAAAGCATGTTGTCTGTGTCTCCCCTATTAACATTACCTGTGGCCTTGCATTACTCTGAGGGTTTATGTCCTGACTAAGAGGGATTGGAAGATGCTGATAGCCATTCAGAGATAATGTTCTGAGTCAGTAAGCTTGTTGTAATCAGAACAGAAAGCTACAGCTTATCACTTGGGAGACCTCATCCTCCATGCATTGGTCAATTTGATCCACATGTGACGAAACTCTGATATGTTTATATGGATTTTTTGGGGGGCAAAAATAAAATTTGTTCCTTCACAGTGGATCCCTTTCTATCCATGGATTCACCAATTGGTGGATTTTCTGTGGAATGTAGCTGCAAAGTATTTTCAGAAAAAACAGCTTGTTTGCAGTTTTTATTTTGTAGAGCACATCTATAATAGTCAAAAGAAAATGCAGCATTGGAAGATGACGTATCTAATAAATATTTGATGCATTATTGGTTGTCATCCAGGAGCATCATTTCTTTTCCTTGGCACAGATCGACTATATCCACAAGAGGGGAAATAAGAAAGACAGTAAATATTAGTTGATGCTTAAGTGCTAAGATAGTTTCCGCTGTGCAATATGGTGTATTTGATATGTGTGAACTATTGAAATAGGTAGTTTTAAGCATTTTTAGAGGGAGTCTCAAGTATTCATTGATTTTAGTTATTTGTAGGCAGCTATGGTTCCTAACTCCCATGAATACTAGCCCACTGCACTTCCCATTAAAAACATTTCAGTCCCTGGAATAATGACAACATCAACTACATTCATTTAAATGTAAAACCCTGAGCATGGAAAAGCAGTGCTAAAATGCTGCAGTTGTCTCCAATAACAACTGCAGCTTGTGTTTTTTGACTCAGTTTGCCCTTTATTCTCAGTCAATAACTTTTTCAGTTCAGTTTGAAGGTAACAGAATCAGAAATAAAAGACCTATAAATTGCTCTATTGTTGTGGATTCTAGCACAAAAAGCCAGAGTAGGCATGTGCAAAGTGGGCCTCTATTACGCCACTGAAAACTGACCTCCATATTGAAAACAGATGACACAAATCTCAGACACAGAGGAAAAGAAAATCTCTGGTTTGCAGATAATCCATGTTAGTGTGGACAAGGCCTGAACCAACATCCGTCACCAGGTCCACTACTGTTAATTTATATTACAGTATCACACAGACAGCAGAGGGAAGGTGTTTGCCAACAGATGCTTCCGACCATTTGCTAGGACTCCCGTACTCATCAGGGTGATGCGCCGAGTATCCCACGGCCTCCACAAGCCTCCTCTTCTGAGCCCGATGCAGGAGGATCCTATAGGTCCCCGTCACAGGACTTCTACAGTCTAAACATGGATTGTTTTCCAGATGAACCTTTGAAATGCCTAAACCTGAGAGGAAATTCTTTACCTCCTGCTCCTCCATACTCAGAGTCTGATTGGCCTGGGCAAAGTGGGCTGGAGATGTGGGTAAAGAGACATATGGGCGAGGATATTCTATCCCCTTCAGCCAAGTGCTGTTTGTAATCTGTGTGATGGAGGAGCGGTCCACAGGCACAATCCGCAGCATGCCCTTAATGAGAATCTGGCACGGATCAGGTACAAACGAAGGAATGCTGTAAGACCCCTGCAGGATGCAGCGCTTCAGCCTCCCAAGGTTGTCTCCATAGAAGGGTAAAGTTGCTGTCACCATGAAGTACAAGAGAATACCTAGAGCCCAGATGTCCGAATAGCGTCCGACGTAACCTTTCTGCCTGAAGAGTTCGGGTGCAGCGTAAGGTGGGGAGCCACAGAAACTGGTGAGTAGCTCATTAGGGCCGCATTCTGTACTGAAACCAAAGTCCCCAACCTTGATGCAATAGCTGGTGGTGTAGAAGATGTTCTCTGCTTTAAGATCCCGGTGCACGATGTTGTTGTCATGCTGAAAAATCACAAAAGACAAACATTTTAAGTACAAAGAAACAAATCTCACTAGACTCAGCTAATAAAAAAGAGAATGTTGCAACAGAACCTCTATTTGCCATATTATGTTACCAAAACAAAACTAAACAAAAACACCTGAAACCTTTGGAGTCATTGGCATTTTTTCCTCTGAAGCACATGAACAGAAATGTTGCTTGAAGCCTGGGAAAGTTGGTTTCTCCTAAACCCAACAGCTGCTATAAAAATGCTTCTCTAGATTTCAGACAATTTCTAACTAACATATATCACACACCCAATAATCTTCCTTGGTTAACTTGTTACTACAGTGTTTGAAGTAACAAAACAAATTCATTTTCAGCTTCTTTTTTTTTTTGTTGCTATAAATATTTATGGTGGATCAGTAGGAGGAATCTTTAGCTAGTAAACAACAGGATATGAGTTTGATTCCAGCCTCTTCGCTGCATGTCTAAGTATCCTCGGGCAAGGCACTAAATCGTCAGCTGACAACCATGAATGTATAGTGGTTGGGAGTGCAGCTGGGCGAATGATGCTGGTACTGTTAAAGTCCTTTAGGTAGTTTTTAATAGGCTCAGCACATATACCACTTTACATATAATTGCATCTGGGCGTCACATGTAATCCCAGAGGTTTTCACATGTGCTTCACATCATCAAAAAGGTTTCAAATTACACGTGTTTCACTTATGTTGTTAAATGTAACATGTGAAATGTGGTAAGTCACACTGACATATGACCACCTGTGATAAGATGTTATTTTGTACATTTTGTCTCAAAGAGGGAAAATCACACTGTATAATTAAACTTTATTGTCAAAACATGTCTGAGATTTTTCTTGCACAACAGCGTGGTTTTATGGGCAAACTTACACAATCTAAAGTGCACAGAAGAGCAGACAATGCTGCCCTAAGCTGGTAAATGTTTCATCTTTAGTTTCATTGTTGGCTGATGTACAAATGTAATTTTCCATTCATAACCTTATTAAACTGGGGAAGCTGTAACTACCTGATTATAGCAGCCGGTATTCATGATTTAGAGAGGGTCAGAGGTGATTTTTCTGACATAATTTTCTCTATTGTAGGATGATTTATAAAGTTTTTCAACTGGTTGGCAGTCATCTATTATTTTACTTACATATCTGTTTCAGTTTCTTTGGGTTTATTTTAGTGTATGCGGTATTAAGGTTTACCTTGCTTCAGTAACATGTACAAACAATGGACGGATGAATGGGTTGGTGGGTTTATTCGTATTTTCCTTGAAGTACCACCATTGTAACTTGTGCCACAGTGTAAAATCTAACGGTTAAAACCTTTTTGGGAACGTGTTCCTGGTTCAGTAAATATCCATATCATGCCTAATTCTGTCTTTTGTGCTTTCCGAACATTTACTTAAGATGCAACATTTTTAGAAGAGAATCATATCATCCCACTGTGCACAATTAGGCATCTGTTTAGAGACAAATAGTGGGAAATTTCCAGACTTCAACTAAGTGAGGCTTGCCTACAATTTTTCCATTCCAAGGAATGCACAAAATATTACTTATTTATTTATAGAAAATGAATATTGATACAAAGAGAGAAATAGCCAGTGCCTCCCTGGAGGAAGTTTTGGACCCATCAGTCATCAGGGGGATATTTCAAGCCTTGTTGACCTCAATAAATTACATATACCAGCAGAAGTTTACTAAGTTATTTTGATTTGATCACAGGCCAATGACTATCATATTCATCAGAGCTAACTGGTCCAAATAGGGGTCAGAACCAAGCATAGTCCAGCAACATGATTCACATATGAATTCATCTGTGTGGTAAAATCCCCTATGGAACTGTGATGTTCTTTTAGCTGCTTTAAATTTGTGAAATTTCTGTTGTTTTAGAGGAAAAAGTATTAAAATTAAAACCTTTCCTGATACTAATTTTATGTCATATACACGATTTCTCTTCTTGGTGTAAAATCTATTAAAATAAGTTTGAAGGGAAAATGATTTTCCCTAATCAGAGAGCCTTGACTTCTTATTTTAAAGAAAGGAATGAGATTTATAAAACAGTAATGTTATTGTTTTCTTAAAATCACGATTAATATTTCATCAGAAACTGAATGATTACAATGGAACTTACCTAATAAATTATTTACCTAAAGGATAAATAATTGACATATTAGTAACTGAATTAACATAGGAGAAACATGAAATCTATTGTTTATCAAAAGCATCATCAGCTTTTTGTGTACAATTGTGAGATCTAAAGACCTGTCCTAACCTTCAAGTAAAGGTTTGGAGAGGAAAAATGAGAATTTAAATGGACAAAGGCCTTTGAGGCATGGCAGGTTTCATTGCCAGAAACCTTAGATAACCTTAGAAAACTTGACAAGACGTGTTTTAATCCTGCCACATCAGTTTGACACGGCCTCGAGGTTGTCTCTCCAGGGAGGTATCAGCTGATTTTACCTGTCACTGCATGGGATGTTCAGCGGCTCCAAAATTTATAGCAAATTCTTTGATTAACTAGGTTTCGTCTTCAACACTGGGGTACAAAAGGCAATAAAAGTTGCTTTAAATTTAGACCAAAGACTACTATTAAAGAACTTGCTTCTACTTCCTCAAACTATTGTTTTTGTTTAGGTTTAGAGACCAAAACCCTGTATAATATATACCTGGCTAGAGCTGAATCCTCCTGTTGAGACATACAGAAAAATGAGGCCATTCACTTCAAAAGCTAACTGAGTCCTAAACTAGTAGGAACTTTTTGACACATTTAAATAAACTGTCAATAATTATAAAAAAATTAAAGCCCCAAAAGTCTCAGGAAGATAATCTGCAGAATGATACATCATTCATGCTCAATTCATGGGCTCTTTGGACCAGCCTTGGTGGCGGTAACTGGGTCATGCCATAACATGTACCAACTCTGACGATCTCAGGATGTGAAGAAGTCATAAATTATTGCCATTTCTCCAAACTGTAATTGCACTGAGTACTGCTTGAAGAACACCAAGAGCTCTTCAGCACATCAAACAGCATCCACAAAACAAACTATCACTTTTATACTTCAGTCGTATGCCAAAAAACGTTTTGTTTGTTTCGTCTAGTCTTATTTTCCTGCAGGTAATCTAGCCAGTACAATTTCAACATAGAGCAGAGTTGTGTTGTTTGAGGCTAAAGCAATGAAAATCACTGAATTAAATCCAGGTTTCAGAAAAATATTGAGCGTCTCTTCAGACTTCCTTAATCCGTATTTTTTAGTGGTTTTGATTAAGAATGTCTGTAGAGTGTTTAAGCAAAACTCTTAGATTACATTTCCCAGAGCTATTAATCTTGGCAAGCTGGTTGAAACACTATAGGTTTGGTTTGACTGCAGTTTGCAACTTTTATTGCTACTTTCAACTACCTCTGTCTTAAAATTAAAATAACAAAAAAAAACTTCTGCTCTGCAGGTGAAAGTAAGAAAAACAACAATCAAGTCTTTAAAATAATTAAAATTATTTTCTCATAACTTAGTTAAAGAGTAATAGGTAGCAACAGTCCATGCCACGTGTGGCGTAGAGTCGTGCCGGGTAGTAAATGATGATTAACAGTGACACGAAGGCTCACCATGTGTTTCACAGCGGAGATGATCTGTGCAAACACCAGCTTTGTTTCCAGGTCGTTCAGCTTCCCCCTGCTGGTGATTCTGGAGAACAGGTCCCCGCCGCTGCCATACTCCATCACCAGGTACAGCCTTCTGGTGGTCTCTATCACCTCGTAAAGGCGCACAACGTTGGGGTGGCTCAGCTTCTCCATGCAGCTGATCTCACAGGGGGCCAAAGACTGGCTCTTCTTGTCTTGACGCAACTTGTCAATAATTTTAACAGCAACTCTCTCTGCAAACAGGAGATGAGAGGCAGGAGTGGATTTGTGGTAAAAACGTCCAGTGAAGACAGAGGGAGTTCACGTGAGAGCAAAACACTTACTTTGGGACACTGAGGGTTTTTATATTAAATCTACTAAAACAGGTTTAATTTTGATGTAAAAATATAGGACTTCATGTTTTAATCTAATCACATAAAAATCACTTGGAAGATGCTGAGTTGTACTAGAAAAAGCTACCAGCATTTTACAACTTGGGCAATTAAAAAACAAACAATTCTTGAGAAAAAGGTATTAATTCAAACCTTTAGTCAAGGCATGGATGCCCAGCTTCACTGTAGAGAAGTTTCCCTGGCCGACCTCTCCACGGAGCTCATAAAACCCAACCCGCCGACCGAGCATCAGGTCCCTGACTATCCTCTCGTTGTGCGCCATGTCATAGATGACCCTTTCGATGGGAGTCTGCTTGACTCTTTCTGCCTCGGTGAGCTGTGGAATGACACTGGTGGCAGCAGAAGCCAGGGGAGATGCTGACTTTTCCACTTTTGTGGAGTCGTCTGTGGCATTTTTGCTCATTTTTGGCTTTGGCCATAGCCGTGTTTTGATGCCTTGAAAAATTAAGAAAAGGAGAGAAAAAAACATGAGATGATGACAGCAGAGAGAGTTGCATTACAACAGTGCCTTTGAAACGTTTTCATACCTGTTGACCTTTTGCTACCAATGAAACTTCTGTGCATTTCATTGAGATTTTATGAGGTAAATCAGTATAAAGCAATGCTTTAATGTAAAGGACAGGGAAAATGATACCTAGGTCTTCAAAACGTTTCACACATGTGAAAATGTGGTGTACTTTCATTTTCAGTTTATGAATCAACACTTTGTAGACAGTACTTTGTAGAACCAGATTATGCTGCAACAATGGATGAAATATTTGGGGGATATAAAATTCTACCAGTTTTGCATATCTATGACATTTTTGCTTATTCTTTGTTCCTAGATGGCTCAGGCTTAGACAGATTACAAAATTAGTGTGTTTAATAATCCATTTTCAAGTTCTGCTTCAGATTCTCAGTTGAATAAATTTCCGGACATTGACTGGGCCGTTCTAACACATCAACATACTTTGCTTTAAGCCATTCTGTAGGAGTATTTTACAGTTATTGTCCTGATGAAAGCTGAACCACCACCATAGCTAAAGGATTGCCCTGTATGCTCCATCCATCTTACCATCAACTCCTGCCAGCTTCGCTGTATCTGGAGAGCGAAGCATCCCACAGCATGACGCTTTCATCGCAATATTGGGATTATGTGTTCATGGTGAGGTGCTGTGTTATTTCTATGCTATGTGACAATTTTCAACTACTACTTTGTGTTGATCTATCACATAGAAACCAAATGGTTTAATGCCGAGGTATCCAGTCCTTCAGTCCTCAAGGGTCAGTGTCCTGACATTTTTAGATGTGTCTCTGCTCCAACACAGCTGATTGAAATGCTTCAACTCATGTCATAATGTTCTTCAGATGCCTGCTAATGAACCATTATTTGATTAAACTGTGTTGAAGAAATGACAAAAATTTAAACATGCAGAAACCCTTAAGGATTGACCTTGGACACCACTGTTATCATGTAAGAAAAAATTTAAAATGTCAATAGGTACCTTAATAAAATACTATAAGATAACCACTGACAAATAAAGGGCAAAACATTTTTTTTCCACGCAGCACTTACTTACTTACTTACTTATATAAGAAAGATATTTGCTGCTCTGCCATCAGTGTTTGACTCTTATGGGAAATCCGCATGGAGACAACTAGTAAAGCCGTTCCATGTCTAGAACATTGGTAATGGGATTAACCTCCCTGTCATGTCATTTTGTCTTGTGTGACATAAAACGTCTGCCCTCTTTTACATAATTCACAATGGAGGTTTCATCAGTGCTTAATTTCAAGGTTAAACTTCAGCACTGAATCTAGAAACAAATGAAGTAAATTTTAAGGAGTTTAATTTAGCATGTTATAGGATGACCCCTGTTCTCTGTCCAAAAAGCTGAATCTTAATTCTCACACAGTACATAAAAAAAAGCTGATCTTTTAAAACTTCAGCTTTCATTTTTGTCAAACAGGAACCTTTTTGTACTTTCATGCCAAAGTTGCACAATGTTCCTTTTTACAGGAAGCAGGAATCAACAGCTTCAGTGTTATGTAAGGAGCTGGTAAAAAGGGGTCAGGAGTTCTGTTCATTTGTCAGCACATTTAACCTCCCAAAACAAACTGATAAATAATAGACTTGCTGATCCTAAAATATAAACTCATTTCTTAGATATTTCATTTTGCGCTGTCAGCTGCTGTTTCATCACGCTGCTTTACCGCCTGGTCACTGATGGCTAAATTTAGTCCATGCTTGGCAAATTTCCCAGGATAATGAGGATTACTGGCCTCTCTTAACCCATGGACGTATTTATGGGTTACGTCCAAAGGTAGAACGTTATTTTTAAGAAACCTTACTGGCCCTATGACTTTTTAAAGAGCTTCCAAATTGAGGTCAGTGTTGACCACTGGGATCTCTCCGAACAAAAGTTGTTAAAATATTAACAACTTTTGTTAACATTATTCCAGTTTACTGACAATAAAAAAAATGTTCCTTCATTTTAGACAGTGTATTTCACCATATTTTACATATTATCTTAGCTAATTAAAAATACAAATAAATAAACTTGCTTATAAGATCTAAATGATAAATTTAACCCCTGAATGTCTGTGACATATTTTCTCTCTATATAAAATTACATGAGAATTACACTGACAGTTTATGTCATTTTATTCACTGAATAAAATGACAAAGTGTTATAAAACCTAAACATTTCCTCCAATTACCAGATATGCTTATATGAAAGTTAAAAAAATAATCTTAAAATAAAGTTAATGTCCAATAAGCAAAACTGCTCTTCTTCAATTAAACACAGCATGCCATAAAGGGATGATTTAAATATCATAGTTCATGATCTTTAACCTACTAGTTAACTTAGTCCAACTAAAATCACAAAAAGCAGTTATAAAGTTGAATTTTAGATAAATTAGTAAAGTAGGAAATCTTACCAGGGAGTTGTGGGTCCTTCATGTCTGTCCCAGAGGCTTTACCACCTGACTGTGACCAAACATGTGAATAGAGCTCCAGAGGACTAATTCACTCCTCACAATCCTATTAATACGATGTACTAGTAGACGGCTCATTATCTCCCCTGGCACAAACTGACCTCATGAAAGTGCTGAAAACATACGTCCAGAGTTTAGAGCAACCATTCGTCCATGTTCATGCAGATTATAGAGTGATGTTTGCAGATGTGATGTTAGAATCGGAATATAAATTAAGCTGTTTGCATTTTAAACCGCTGGACCAAACTTCATTTAGAATTAAAGAAAGTATTGAAGATTCATGTTAAAAAATATCACAATATGGTAAATTACTGTGTACATTTTCCCACCAAATTGAAATATTAAATATTATACATCTCAAATTTTTAATTTAATTACATTTTCAACTATAAGAACTAATTATTTGCATTATCCAAAGGAGCAATGAAGTGAATGTGTTTTGCAACAGATGGCGAGTGTCTTGAATGCAAAAGGGAGATGCACGTGGACAGGAAGAGATAAGATTTCTCTTCCATTTGTATCAGGAAGTTTTAATTTTTAAATAAGTCAGAAAAATCAACTGCAACAACTGCAGATCTCAAACTCCAATATTACTACCACATAAATAAAAGTATTAAGAGTTGCCAGTGATAACACTGAGCAATTTTTTGTAGTAAAATATATTTCATTGTTTGTGCAAAAAGATAAAAAAAATATATGTATTGTTATTGTCTTATATTGGTAAACTTATGGGTCACTGAGAACAATGTCTAGCAAATTAAACTGTTTTCCCAGCTGGCAATGGGGATGCACTTAACTTTGATTACACAACACTGAATATTCTGACTTCTGAAATAAAAGCAGCATATCAAGAGTATACTGGTGAACTGAATTATATTTTTTATTTCAGTTATTTTTACCTTGTTCTATTTTAGCCCTCTTTCCAACAATAACCTTGTTGTTTAAATTAAACACAATTTTAAAAAAACATTTTACAGCTGTATAAAAGGCAGACTGCATAATATTGTTGACTTCCTAATATTTAGGGAACACAGCTGAGTCAACCTTTGTGTAATTTAAACTCTGCATAAATCCAGCTGTGTGGCCTACATGCAAAGCACTATTTGCAAAGCTGGTTTAAGAATTAATGGACAATGGATGGAGCTAAATCTGGAACAGTCCTGAAAGAAAATCTATTGCACCTGCAAAAGATGAGACGGTGGTGAAAGTTCACCTTCCAGCAGTACAGCAGCCCTAAACATACTACTAGAACTAAAACGAAATTGTTTAGATTGCAGCAAGCCCAGACCTACGTCCAATTGATAACGTTTAAAAACGGATCCTTACAAGTAGTGAACTGAGCTTGAGTTATTTGCAAAGAAATATGGAAAATGTATCTGGATGTGAAAAATTGTCAGATCATATTTTCAGATTTTCCTTTGCAAAAGGTAAAACAATGGATAAAAAAATTCTCTCCAGTTCACTACTGTCTTATGGTGGTGAAAGTTCACCACTATAAGAACCTTCACCACCATAGGTGAATGCCACGTTCTTTTCATCACGTGGCATGATGAAAATAAGTTTTACACTAAATACTTTAACAAGAAACTGCACAGGCTATTACATAACAAACTAACAAAATAAAATAAGTAGACAAATGGTTGTGGTAATTTGTTGTTTGTCTTTGTCACAATGATATTGGCGCAGGTATATAATGGAGATAATTAACAATTATTAGAATAACATCCCAATTACATCTTGCTTAGTATTTCTTATTTGCGTGCTCTTGTGTGTTTGCTGCTATCTACTTCAGCTGCGTAAACAAGTACTACTTTATAGCTTTCGTTGATTTTTGCTGCCCTCTAGTGGGTAAACCGTGAAGTGACTTTAACAAATTTTCTTCATATGTACGTTCAAAATTTCTATAGCCAATGAACATTTAATCTTACCGTTATAAAATTAAAATATATCGCCATATTCATACAACAAAGTCTGAATCTCGACATTACTGCAGCACGTCCATCTGAATCTTCGGTGGCGGTAACATGGCTTGAAGGACATTTCATTCCAGCCAATAGCCTTGCGCTAACTCTCAGCTGTCCAATCAGAAACGAGTATTTGTTGGCGGTGCCTGAGCTGACGGACCAATAAGCAGAGGTAATTCACCAACAAGCCGGAAGCACATGCTGGCGCGCTGCTCCTAGAGATGTTTGTGTTTTGACATGAATACA
This sequence comes from Xiphophorus hellerii, assembly GCF_003331165.1. Classification (NCBI taxonomy): domain Eukaryota; kingdom Metazoa; phylum Chordata; class Actinopteri; order Cyprinodontiformes; family Poeciliidae; genus Xiphophorus; species Xiphophorus hellerii. Next base: position 15,610,518 of record NC_045680.1, read on the forward strand.
GACTTTCACAGCTGAGTGGAGTTTAAGAGAAATAAAGTTACGATCACCTGTATAGAATGGCAGCTACTGTAGAAGCGCCTGTCCCAGCGGAGCAGGACTCTGCGCGGTGCGGGACTGAAGAGGAGAACCGCGGGGCGGCGGTGGAGGAGAAGAGCCAGCAGCCGCAGACAGGCTCCACTGGGCCCGCCGTGCCTCACAGCCGCCTGTCCAAACTCCCGCTGGCCCGCATCAAAGCTCTGATGAAGACCGACCCAGACGTGTCCCTCGCCAGCCAAGAGTCCGTGTTCATCATCGCTAAAGCCACGGTACAGTCACAGATGCAGGGAATAGAGAGCAGTCGCATCATTACCAAGGATTTATGGAAGCGTTGCTGTTGATTTTATTATGTCATACAAATGACGTCCACACAGGATGATGAATTTCAAGCATTTTATTTAGCTAATTTTGACTATTATGGCTTCCATCTAATGAAAACCCACGATTCAGTCAAATTCTCCTTTACATAAGGGTAAGAAACAATAATATTAATACAGAAGTGTTCCTCAGTGGATAAGACAAATGAATTGACTGTTGTTCAGCACATAGACATTGACTTCACCTGCAAGGAGGAGCTCATTACTAAAGAAGCTGCTTCTTCAGTGTTTTGTATGCATAGTAATGGGAAGTTGAGTGGAAGGAAAAAGTGTGGTTGAAACGGATACAAAAGGAAAGAACTACAGCACATGCAGCTGTAAAATAAACCTGTAAAAATAGCTTATGTTTATTGCTATAATTTCTCATCTACTCTTAAGTTTTTCTCAATCTGATTATTTGTTTTTGGAATAGTACAGGGAGAACAATACTACAGTAAGAATTTGGTCTGAATAAGGAAGATAGTTAGACATAAATTCTAAATAAATTAATTGTTTGGATAAGCATAAAATGTTCATTTCATGTATAAAATGAAATATTAAATATTTATTTACATTATTTCATATCTCATAGGAATTGTTTGTTGAGATGATTGCCAAAGATGCTCTTGTGTACGCCCAGCAAGGAAAGAGGAAAACATTACAAAGAAAAGACTTGGGTAAGTCTTGTTACGTTACATAAGCTACTACAGTAGTATGAGATATTTAGCACATCAGTGAAACTGAAATTTGTGAAGTATGTTGATTTTACATCTAAACGATAATTTACTCTTAAAGATGCTTTTTACAATTCATGCAGTCTGTGCCAGAGGCAGTGTGGGCCTGATACAACCACCTTCTATGCTTTTCAATTAAGGTTCTTATTATGTTTGTAGAGTTATGTCATTATCTACTCTTTAAGCAAACTCTTTCACTCCAATCTCAAAGAGCTCTAGCTTTGTTTATTTATCATAGTTGATATCTTTCCAGCTTCAGTGATTAAAGTGAAAATCTCAAAAACAACGGCGGGAAACGGAGGCTCAGTGTCACGAGAACTATGGGATATAATGGGAAAACTATCGAGAAAAATCAGAAGATTATTCTATTGTATGACATTATGGAACCTGGCAGAATATTATGTCCATATCTCAATTTTCTGGTTAAATTGGATGAAATCAATACCAGACACCTAATATTGCTCATTCAAAATGTCTGTCGTTGTAAATAATTTGGTTTCTCCACGTCTGCAGTTTTCATTTTATATTTTAAATGTAGCTTGTAGATGATTGGTACATATTTATGCATTTTAAGCAGCTCTGGTGTTTTTTATCAACAATATTATAGGATGTAGTAGACTGATATCAGTGATGAAAATGTTAAAATATGGCTGTATTTTTGTTCACAGACAATGCTATTGAGGCCATAGATGAGTTTGCTTTCCTAGAAGGTAAGCCTTGTTCAGACAATACACAAATCAGCACAGCGCTCAGATTTTAGTTATTTACCTTTCATCAGTGTAATTTGAGCACTATCCTAACTCCATAAATTAGAGACACCCTCTCCTGTTTTCTCTGCAGGTACGCTAGATTAAAGAGTCCTTTGTGAGACCAGTGAGCAGACGTCATTTCTGCCATCATACAAGAACCTTCCTTTGCAGAAGCAGCTGTCGATAAATCTCTCTGGGACGTTTCTGAATCAAACTCACACATTCAGTGTTTATTGACAGCTTTTATATATAGCTGATCCCTTTGGATTTTCTTTTAAGAATATAATGTGTATATTCTTCTGTAAATATCTGGGTAATTCTACCATACATTGAAATAAATTTTATGTTTTAAACAGCATTCGTTTGTCTGCATCAGATTTCTGTAACTCCCCTGTTTCTTTCATGCTAAGCTGAAATCACAGCTTAACATGAAGTTGACTTGCTGCTGTCAAAAACAATCTCAGAACCGAGTTGGCAAGCACAAAAAATTATTATTTTTTTATTCCTCCATCCATTTTCTAACACTTGTCCCTAATGGGGTGAGGAGGGGTGCTGGTGTCTATCTCCAGCTAACGTTTTGGGCGAGAGGCAGGGTACATCCTGGACAGGTCGCCAGTCTGTTGCAGAGCAACACAGAGACATACAGGACCCACAACCATTCACACACCCACTTAGGGAGAATTTAGAGCAGGGGTCTCAAACTCCAGTCCTCGAGGGCTGCAGTCCTGCAGTTTTTAGATGAGCCACAGGTACAAAACACTGGAATGAAATGGCTTAATTACCTCCTCCTTGTGTGGATCAGTTCTCCCAGCCTTGCTAACGGACCTAATTATTCTATTCAGGTAGTGCAGCAGAGGCACATTTAAAAGTTGCAGGACTGCGGCCCCGTGAGGACTGGAGTTTGAGACCCCTGATTTAGAGAGACCAATTAACCTAACAGTCATGTTTTTGGACTGTGGGAAGAAGACGGAGTACCCAGAAAGAACCCACGCATGCACAGGGAGAACATTCAACATGCGGGAATCGAACCCAGGACCTTCTTGCTGCAAGGCAACAGTACTACCAACTGAGCCACTGTGCAGCCCCCTTCTTTTTGTGGATGTTTTATCAGCTAGAACCGGTTCTTCTTTATTAGGTGATCCCAGTCTGACGATATGTTAATTATTCCAGCTGATGGCCAGCAGCTTATTGGCTCTGGTCTAGTTTTTTTTTCTTATCCTCCTGTATGCCACTAAACCAACATCTAATACAAAATGTCATATCAGCTGGTATTCAGACCCTCCGGTGAGGTATGTTCAGACTTTATGCTGTGTAGAAATGCTTTTTTTTCAATCTTTTAAAATTATTTTTAAGAAAATGTTTGAGGTATCAAACAGTGGAGAAATGACAAATCAACATTCAACCCGGACACCAATACTTTGGTAAACATCGTGACAAGTTGGTTATGCATTTTTGCTACATAATTTTTCTAATTAATTATAAACATGTCCAACAAATGTTGATATGATTGTAGGGGTTTGAAATATTTGTTTTTCAAATATTCAACTAAAACAAGAGCAAGAGTCTTTGAGTGTCCTGAAAAGCACCATAGAAATGTGTGAACAAATTATATCTTTTTGACAGGCTACAAAAAGTGCCAAAAGTTACAATTTACAATGCCTTCGCTGTAAAGTTGTCGATTCGATACTGACACAACATTGTCCTCCTACATAGAAATCTTACTATCCGATTCCTAAGCTGACGTCAACTTTAATGACAGTTAAGAAAAACCTTTCTGAAATGGTGAAGAATTAAAGAAGAAAATACCGAAATCCAAGTAAAAACTTTAGACTGAATTTGAAAAAGGTGAAAAATAATAATACAGAACCTAAAGAGATTTTCAAACCTCACTCTCTTTGTGTAAGCTAGCCATGCAAAACCTTAAACTCTGCTTAACAGCTTAATTAGTGGTTTCACAAATACTTTTTATTAAGACCAGAGGGGATAATAAATCCTTTGGAGTTGTAGATTGCATTGCCTCAATCTTTTGACTGTCTTCATTCTGCGGATTCTTTTAAAAAGCAGCTAAAGACTCATTTATTCAGACCAGCTTGGATTTAGACTACATGATGTTAAAAATTTATCTTTCTTCAAAACAATCACAGTTCTGGTGAGCTTTAGAACTGGAACAGGAAAAGAAAACCTGATAGTGGAACAATTAAAAAGAAGAATTAGGAACAAAATACATCTAATCACTTATTGAGACAAAATTAGGGATACTTTATTTTACATGACTGTGTGCCATGTCAGGAGAGCTGGCTGGTTCTTCTCTCCTTTTCTTTCTTGGCCGCACATAAAGTACATAAAGCAAGCCCACAAAGAAATACTGAGGTTCGAATTTCTCCCTCTGCACCATGACACTGGGAAAATCACATCTCACCAGGAATGTACGAGAGCCTCTCCAGATCTGAGATGTGTGCTGTTCTTCCAGGCAGCACTTGTAAAACACATCCAACGTCTATGAGGGGCCGTTTAGGACAAAATTTACGTTTTGTCTCTCACACACTACCAAAAACTCTCGCATACTCCAAAAAAGTAGCCACGCACACTCCAAAAAATTACGTTTTGTCTCTCACACACTACCAAAAACTCTCGCATACTCCAAAAAAGTAGCCACGCACACTCCAAAAAATTACGTTTTGTCTCTCACACACTACCAAAAACTCTCGCATACTCCAAAAAAGTAGCCACGCACACTCCAAAAAATTACGTTTTGTCTCTCACACACTACCAAAAACTCTCGCATACTCCAAAAAAGTAGCCTCGCACACTCCAAAAAATTACGTTTTGTCCCTCACACACTACCAAAAACTCACGCATACTCCAAAAAAATAGCCTCGCATACTCAAAAAAATTACGTTTTGTCCCTCACACACTACCAAAAACTCACGCATACTCAAAAAAATAGCCACGCACACTCAAAAATTACTCACGCACATTCAAAAAATACTCAAATTGCGTATACACACACTACTAAAATGTCACACACACACACACACCAACGTTAACTTTCTCGCTCACATACACTACTATCAGCTCGCTCACATACACTGTACTACCAGCTCGCGCACATACACACAAACGTTAACTTTCTCGCTCACATACACTGCTAACAGCTCGCACACACACAGACGTTTATCTCTCACATACACAAGACTAAAGTTGAACACACACACAGTACTAAGACTCGTTTTATGTATGTGTGAGAGCGAGACTTTTTATGAATGTGTGAGAGCGACACTCTTTATGAATGTGTGAGAGCCAGACTCTTTATGAATGTGTGAGAGCGACACTCTTTTTGAATGTGTGAGAGTTGTCACGGAAGAGGCGGGGCATAATTTTTGGATCAAACTGCGCATGCGTAGATCCTAAACTATAAGTTTCGATTGTTGACTCACTGTATGTTCTATTACTTAGTATATTTGTGCTTTTAAATATATATAGAACGTTTAACTTTCTTGTAGATTAAATGTGCTATAGAAATAAATGAATCTGATTGATTGATTAAAAATAGCAAAATTGCTGTAGTACAATCTGTCCACTGGGTGCCAGATTGTAGCACTGCGGGCAGTCGTTGAATCGTTTAATGCGCCTGTCAAAGTGCTGGTTGCCTCCGGAGAAGATAGAATGGTGTTTAAAATGGCAGCTGCCTGACCAATTCTCTCTCGTTTCGAATTAGAGTTAGCCATGTTCGGTATAGCAAACTCTTTCTTCTTCGGCACTAGTTGGCGCCGGTTAATAATTCCTGTAATACTGGCACCCAGTGGACAGATTGTACTACAGCAATTTTGCTATTTTTAATCAATCAATCAGATTCATTTATTTCTATAGCACATTTAATCTACAAGAAAGTTAAACGTTCTATATATATTTAAAAGCACAAATATACTAAGTAATAGAACATACAGTGAGTCAACAATCGAAACTTATAGTTTAGGATCTACGCATGCGCAGTTTGATCCAAAAATTATGCCCCGCCTCTTCCGTGACAACTCTCACACATTCAAAAAGAGTGTCGCTCTCACACATTCAAAAAGAGTCTGGCTCTCACACATTCATAAAGAGTGTCGCTCTCACACATTCATAAAAAGTCTCGCTCTCACACATACATAAAACGAGTCTTAGTACTGTGTGTGTGTTCAACTTTAGTCTTGTGTATGTGAGAGATAAACGTCTGTGTGTGTGCGAGCTGGTAGTAGTGTATGTGAGCGAGAAAGTTAACGTTTGTGAATGTGCGAGCTGTTAGTACAGTGTATGTGAGCGAGCTGATAGTAGTGTATGTGAGCGAGAAAGTTAACGTTTGTGTGTGTGTGTGTGACATTTTAGTAGTGTGTGTATACGCAATTTGAGTATTTTTTGAATGTGCGTGAGTAATTTTTGAGTGTGCGTGGCTATTTTTTTGAGTATGCGTGAGTTTTTGGTAGTGTGTGAGAGACAAAATGTAATTTTTTTGAGTATGCGAGAGTTTTTGGTAGTGTGTGAGAGACAAAACGTAATTTTTTGGAGTGTGCGAGGCTATTTTTTTGGAGTATGCGAGAGTTTTTGGTAGTGTGTGAGAGACAAAACGTAATTTTTTGGAGTGTGCGTGGCTACTTTTTTGGAGTATGCGAGAGTTTTTGGTAGTGTGTGAGAGACAAAACGTAATTTTTTGGAGTGTGCGTGGCTACTTTTTTGGAGTATGCGAGAGTTTTTGGTAGTGTGTGAGAGACAAAACGTAATTTTTTGGAGTGTGCGTGGCTACTTTTTTGGAGTATGCGAGAGTTTTTGGTAGTGTGTGAGAGACAAAACGTAAATTTTGTCCTAAACGGCCCCTCATAAACGTCTCTAGTTTCAGACTCCAGGCTCAGTCGAGACCCTGAAACATGTTTGTGGTGGAGATTTCTAAAATAAATTCCTCAGTGTGTTTAAGGTGATTTTTCAGGGTCTAGTGTTTCGGGGGGCAGTGAAGCGGAGTGATGGGAAGCTCAGCTGTTTGGTTTCAGGAGAACAACAGTCTACTCCCTGCAGAGGAATGCACACTGCTCTTAATCCTCACACTGCCCAGTCCTCACATGATGAAGGACTGGGCAGTGCTTTATTTTCACAGTAAAAAAAAAAAAGTGAAAAATTCAATGCTGAACATTTCTATTAAAATAAGGTACCCGAGTCATTCATTCAAGTCTCCAAGTCATGATGGATTTAGTGCTGAACATGTGGCCTTGCTTATAAAAATATTCATATTCAGTTGATAAATTTTTCAAACGACTGACAGACAAAAGAAAAAAGCCAATTTATTTCATAAATAAATAAATAAAATAAAACAACCAAGTCCATATCTGTCTTTATCTGGACCTATAAGACAGATATCGTTTTAACATTTTTTCCAGTAAAAAAAAAAAGAGAGAGAAATCTGTACTTTGTTGCAATCAAATAGTAAACTGTCATGGGACTGAGAGTTCATGGCTTTTCCAGCAGCTCTGAGGCTTTCCTGACTGTAAATTCTTTATATAACTACCATGATATACAGCAAACTCTTTGGTTTATGGAAATGTTTAAAATGCCTTAAAATTCTCACACTGAAACATTCAGAAACAAATTTTAATGTATAATTTCTGATTATTCCACACCTTTAAATAGAGTACTTTTTTTTTTTTTACCAAGTCACTATTTCCTTTAATAATACATAAAAGTTCCTATAAAATTTACATTTATTAACTAAAAATTGCTTGAGGTTCCAAAAATTCTGTGTAAGAAAACCCCAAAAAAGCAATAAACACTTCATTTTGTTGTATACTGTCTTTCTCTACTCGAAGGTAGTCAAAAAACTCAGCATTAGATTATGTTACAACAAATGAAATGATTTTAATTAAAAATGTTACCAGTGACAACAATAGTGAAGTGTGTCGTAACCTACTGATTTGTGTCTTGCAACTTTGCAATACACAAATTTATACACAAACGTAACATATCTAAATTAGTGCATTTGAACCATTATTTAAAAAAAATTGATTAAATAAATTCCTTTAGCACAAAAATAATTAAAAATATGTTTTTAGGCTTCAGCCTTCCACGAAGCTTTTTGTCTGTTTGCCTTCATTTAAAGATTATGTCAACTATTCCCCCCCTGCATTTTATCCGTCAGTAATCCGTTTCAGGTACATTAAGAGTCTGTGAGGCTGCACGTCCAGCTCAGCGGGCCAAACTTTCCATCAACTCCAGGAGGGCACAACATCCGTCCTTACATCCCCGGATAATGTTTCCCCGAGTGAGGGAAGCATTAAATATCCTTCCCACCGCTCCTGGGGTTGTTCTTTATTTGTGATTCACCATATTTGTGGCTCAGCACGACAGATATTTTAATCAGGGCAAAGATAAACAGAAAGATGTATCTGGCTCACAGGCAGGCCTGTAGTCATGAGAAAAGTATGTTTGTGCAGTTTAGGTTCCAGCCTGATTTCTTGGGTCAAATTCTTTAACCCACACCCATCATGCACACACGCTCACATATGCCCATATGTGCACGCTAGTGCACGCTTTTACGCCAGCCGCACCCCTCAGCACAGACTGCATATTTTCATACCTTGAATTCCTTAAGGGCATATGGTTGCCTTCATGTCTGGACAGTTTTTTCCCCTCAAGCTTCACAAAGGCATTAAACGTTTTCATTCAAGAGTGTGTTAACACAATACCAAGAAGAAATGGCATCAGCCACTACCTTAAAGAGGCATTTTCTTTCTGCAGGTGAGGATTGCAGGGAAGCATAAATGTTTTCTGATAAGAAAATGTATCGCTAAGGTTTTAGTGTTTATGTGTCCTCTGCCAGCAAAGCTGCTTGCTAACATCCACATGTCACTTTGTTAAGTTAAATCAGAAATTGCTATCTCCAAAGGTGATTTTCCTTGCAACCACAGAATGTGTAGTATTAGCCTGAAGTGACTTCTCAGAGACTGTTCTCAAAATAACATTACTGTAGTGCAGCTAAGACCTCATGAGTGAAACACAAACTTAGAGAAAAGGGAGACTTTTAGTTTCTTCGATTCACTATAAGGCTTATTATAAAGTAGGCTTTTCTTGTGACTGTATGTTTGGAGAAATGAAAGGGGTAGCACACTCATACTGCAACATTCACCTCCACACTGTTAAAAGTTTGGTTTTCAAAATAATAGAAAATGTTTTGATGATCACTGAGGTGACATGCAGATTGCTTTTAAATGTTTGGGTAGGATACTCGATTGTTAGGTCTCCAACAGTTTCTTATTTTTATATGGAGATTTGTTTGGATGAATCTCCATATAAATATTTGCCTTGTGAACTTTTGTCTTGGATGGCCATTGTGGTTTGCACTGATGCCTAGGCTTGGTGTAGGATCATCCCTCCAGGACATGTTTTGTTTGTGTTCTTGTTTTGCACTTTTTTTTCTAATTACTTGTGTTTGGGCATGTAAATCCGTTCAGACATTGTGAACTACAATCCTGCAATCCTAAATACAAATAAAACTGAACAGTTGTAAAAGTGATGTCTATTCATAGCAATCGGGAAGATTTTTTTATGGATCCATAACAAACAAGCGAGTCAAGACAAAAGAAAGCAGGGATTTCTAACCAAACATAAAAGGTTTGTTACAGACTTTTTGACTTTATTGGCAAAGTATGCTTTACAATCCTGATAAATTACCAACCATAAATAACAAGGAATTTAGTCAGTAAAAAAGGCTTTTAACTGATCTGCACTAAGAGCTTTAAGTGTCAACATTTGGTGTCAATCCAACAGAAAAAGAAAGGAAGGAGGATAATTCATTCATAGGCAGGCTGACCAGATCAAAATTAAAAGAATGTTACCTTTTCATGAACAGAAGAGAAGAAGAAAGATTGATGAATATACAAGTACCGCTTCACTGCAGGAGAACAGAATAACTCTTACACAGGTTATTCCCTCGGGTCAGTTCCATCATACTTACTGTGACTTATTGTTATTCATGTTCTTTTCATTTTCAGGTGATGGTTTGAACAGTATTCTGTTCAAAGCTTGGATTATTGTTTCTAAAACATAACCCTACTTTGAACTTCCACAATCTTCTTCCCGACCTGTCTGTTGTGATTTTTGGTCTTTCAGAGTCTGTTTGTTCAGGAATGTTCTCCAACAAACCTGTGAGGTCTTAACTCATGTATATTTAAATTAAGTCACACACAGGTGAGGTCTATTTACAAATCGTTTGACTTCCAGATGTAATTGTTTGCTGTGTATTATATGTAATCAATGTAAAGGGTGCGAATGCAAATGCAGCACACAATTTTCAGATATTGTTTCCCTTGTCCTTCACAATTATACTCTAAAAGACATCGTAATAAATTTTATTTAAAGGCTGTAGGGTGAAAAGCCCCTATGTTTTCACACATTTTTGTTTATATGCATAACATAAAGTCATTATTATTCTTAATGTGATGCATACCAAAATGTAAACATACCTTGCACAATCAAAGACTTCACAAAATAGAAACCATCATGAGGAAAGACCATTATGTGGAAATACACTGTGTTCCAAATTTTATGCAAATTGGATTTAAGTGTCATAAAGATTAATTTTTTTGTTGGGCTATTAAATTTATAGATGGTATTGTGTGTCAGGGCTCTTTGAATCACTATAATTAATTTCAGAGAGCTGGGTTGATTAGTTTGTCTGGTGAGCTCAATTAAAGGAAATCTACTTAAGAAGGATGTTCCACATTATTAAGCAGGCCACAGGTTTCAAGCAATATGGGAAAGAGAAAGGATCTCTCTGCTGACGAAAATCATCAGATAGTGTAGTGCCGTCTGACTTGATATGAAAACATTAGATATTTAATGAAAACTGAAGTGTTATCATCGTACTGTGGAGAGATTTGTGGCTGATTCAGAACAAAGATGGGTTTGTACAGATAAAGGCATAATGAGGAAGGTTTCTGTTAGACAAATTCATTGAATTAAGAGAGCAGCTGTTAAAATGCCCTTACAAAGCAGCAAACAGTTATTTGAAGCTGCAGGTGCCTCTGGAACCTCAAGGTGGAGGATCCTCCAGAGGCTTGCGGTGCATGAACCTACTATTCTGCCACCCCTAACCAGAGCTCACAAGCAGAAACGGTCACAGTGGGCCCAGCCGTACATGAAGATTAATTTTCATACAGACTTGTTCACTGATGACTGGACTGGATGATGGACGCAGTAGTGGATTGGTGGTGGATGGCCACCACGTCCCAACATGGCTGTGACGTCAGCAAGGAAGTGATGGAGTCATTTTTTGGGCCGAAATCATGTGGAGAGAATCATTGGTCGGCCCCTTCAGAGTCCCTGAAGGTGTGAAAATGACCTCAGCAAAGTATATGGACTTTCTGACTGATAACTTTCTTTCATGGTTGAAAAAAAAGAGCCGTACCTTCAGTAGCAAAATCATCCTCATGCATGACAATGAATGCTGGAAGGAATACCACTGTGTCATTGGCTGCTATGGGCATGACAGGGGAGAAACTCATGGTGTGGTCACCATCCTCCTCTGACCTCAACCCTATTGAGAACCTTTGGAGTTTCCTCAAGCAGAAGATCTGAAGGTGGAATGCAGTTCATATCAAAACAGCAGCACTGTGAAGGTATTCTGACACCCTGCAAAGAAATTCAAGCAGAAACTTTCCACAAACTCACAAGTTCAATGGATGCAAGAATTGTGCAGGTGATATCAAAGAAGGGGTCATATGTTAACATGTAACTCGGTCTGTTAAGATATTTTTGATTGAAATAGATTTTGATTTTAGTAAATGTGACCACTTAATGCTGTACATTCAAAGAATGACCATTTGCAGTTCTTTATAATCCATAAAATGTTTATAAAATCTGCTGTGCATAATAATTTGGAACAGTGCATTTTGAGTTTTTTATTTTTGAAAAGAATACTGTTCTCATGGGGAGCTTTGTTCAGTAAAATTTTATTTATACTGTAATAGTTCATGACTTGAAAATTATATTGACCATCATTTGCATTGACCATTTAGGAATAACTGAGAAAATATCACTTGCATAATAATTTGGAACACGGTGTATTGAAGCAAAACGTCAGCTAAGTATTAGTGGGTATGGAAATGGACGGTTGGATAAAAGGAAGAAATATTGAATGATGCTGGAATAAAGCAAATATGTTCAAAATTGTCTTTAATTAAAAAAATGCCATTTGGACCATGGGAACGCATGATATGTGTGAAAAAGGTCCTGGTGTCGAGCATGTATGGTATTGTAACAAACCTGCAGGAGTATTTTTTTAGTATTTGATGTATTTATTAAAAAGTTATATTACAAAAGCACAAAAATACAGATATTACCAGTGAGAGAATGAACAAACCCAGTTCTCACTATTATCTGAGTAACTTAAGACTGTAAAACAATATATGAATATATATCATTACTGTATATCGCCAGATTGAGCCATATAGCTAAAAACTATTTCTGGACCTGTCAAAAGGTTGATTTAAAAAAGTGTGATTTTCTCCTGTTTAAATTGGACAACACATCCCACTGGAGTATTTTTTAAATTGAAAGTAATCTGTTAATGTGACAAATTACACCTCCAGCTTTGATTTATAACGCTTTAATTAGTGCAGCAGTATTTTTTCATCCATAATGCTTTGGGAGATTTTATGATTGATCATTTTTCACTCTGCTGTTGTTGGATGTGTTATGTTTTCGTAACCTGTTTCTATTGTTTTTCCCAGCACAGACTAACCATATTAATTCTTATCGGAAACAGATGCAGGGTTACTTTATTTCCTCTGGTTTTTATCATGTAATCAGGCTGCGCTGCTGCTTTCCATTGAAGCCGCCAGGCTACAGATGAATACACTTTACTGGCATGTTGAAGTTACTCTTGTGCTGTTTGATTATGGAAACAAAGTCCCAACTTTATTATGATTTATGCGCAGTAATGGAGAAGATGTAGAGCTCTGGCATTCAAACATCTGTATCATTTGTTATAAAAATACTTTCCATTTATTTGGTGACTTTAGTGCTGAATGAGCCAAGATTTGAAATAAGGCAGTGTGCTCAGATTAGTTTCATACTGATGTTGGACTTCAGGGTTTGCTCTGTTAGCTGCAGCATCACTCAGAAGTTTACACCTGTGGCAGAAGTAAAAATTAGATAAGTTCAAATATAAACACACACTCTCACTAATATAGTAATAAATATCCTTTAGAGTTTTAACTACATGCTCTTTGAAACAAAATAACAGAGTCATGGCATAAATCTGGCTTAAACAGGAGAGCTTCCAGGCACAAACCTAAATTTTAACCAAAGTTTGTACATTTTCAGTAGAGTTGAGGCCAGGCCATTCCAGAACCCCAGTATCAGCTGGTTTGAACGTGTTCTGGAAGTTAATTTTCTGACTGGAATGCACAGTTGTGTCAAACTTTCCATTGGCTAATAGTTGGGTTGGAACAAGCTGAATAGCTGGATGTTACTCTTCAATCTTTATTATTCCTGCCACTTTGTGCTATGTAAGCTCACATGCACAGGAAGGGGATCCTGTATGCAGAAAGACCCCAGGAGACAGAACTACCAACTATGCAGTCACTTCAATTCAATTTAATTCAACTTAATTCAGTTCAATTCAAAAGCCAAACATATTGTATTTTGACTTCGAAATAGAGGAGAAACCTCCGTTTGAATGGCAACTTACAGTGACTGACTGGGTGTACTCTCTACATTGAGCAAAAAAGAAAGACAAGGGCTGCTTTTGAAATGGTTTCACCAAGAAGCCAGCTAAACAGATGAGCTCTGAGCCTGAACCAATGAAAACCGAGAACACATGTAGACATTAACATAATGTTTCTTTATCCATGAGAGGCAAAGGGTTTGACATAGAAAGACAAATTACAGACAATTTATATCTTCTGTACCGGAAGAATATTAGGCTATTAGTGGCACATATTGTAATACCCTTACAGTGTGTTTAGTTTTAAAGACCTGACTCCTTCAAGCTGTGCAACTCTAGAAAATTAGCTCAGTCTTTATCCCCCCAATCATAACTGTTCTCTGAAGGTATTTAATTTGTGTGTTTCTGCAGCTGCAGAGGTCAGTCAAGCTTGAAGGTGTCGGTCTTTTTCAGTCGCCACTGCCTCAGTCCACAATGATGTAAAGCTGCTTGCACAGGGAGTATATGCAACCTCAAAATACAAACTCCCAGCTGGGATTCAAACCTGTAACCCTTATGTCTCTCTAATGAAATACCAACAAATTGAAGTGGCAAACGACTCAGCCAGAATTAGTCCAGAAGCTATTATAAGCTCATGATTAAGGTGCAACCTGCTAAGGGACATTTAATCAAATATTGGTGGGGTGTATGTACATTTTTGAGTCTGTAAAATTCTGCTTACAGAAAATGTGCAGATTAAAAAATACGCTCACTGAAGTTGTTTGTTTGGTAAACAATATTTAAAATGCATAATTACACATTATTATGACATCAGTACACATAAGAAGTGCAAATGAACCTAAATAAATCTTAAATCTGGAAAACGAACCCTGTTTTTGTCAATTTGCTTGTTAAATAACTGGACAGGCAATGTGATTTAACGTGATAGCATGAGCATTGCTATTTGTTCTTATCACTCTTTTGAAATCTATTCAGTCCTTAAGGTAAAACATGCAGCAGAGGAGGAAAAAAGGAATTTAAAGCCTCAAATCAAACAAATTGGGTTTGGCATCCTGAGCGAGGACATGAGAAAGGATAAACAGAGGGTGGGAGGGAAGGACGGTAAGAGAGAAAAAAGAGAGGTGGTGAAAGTGAGTGAGTGAGAGATGGGCAGGGAGGTATAAAGAGAGGGAGGGAGTTATCTACAAGAGGCAGCCATAGAGGGAGAGGTGACAGAGTAGATTATCCTCTCCTCCCTGCCAGTCTCACCATGTTCATGCTGCAGACGCTGACTGTTCTCTCGCTCACTGTCATCTTCCTGGCATCTGTAGAAGGTAGGACACAGCTATCCTTTGAATATCTGTGTGTTTTGCGTCTTGCATGTATTGCATGCACCCTGCAGGTGGACAGGGTGGCAAACAGAGCGATGGCGAACACAAAAAAAGGAAAGAAGAGGGAAAGAGGCATGGCAGCAGCAAGGATGTAGGCATGGATGTAAACAGAGGGGCAGAACGCAGGATGAGCATCTGAAAATCACACGCATGCAGAGCAACATGCCAGCCTCTTCTATGAAACACAGCTTAGGAAATGCTCTGATTCGGCATCACCCATGGTATAGCAAACAGCTCTTTCCTTCTATTATTTTTTTTTTACAGCTCACACTGCTCCTAGTGTTTCAGATCTCACTTTGTTTTGTTTACACATTGGCTTTGAATGAGGGGACATGATGCCAAACACACACTCCCCCTCTCCTCATCTCACTTCCACTCATTTCTCACACTGAACAGGGTAAACCAGTGCATCTCCTCTGACATTCCTCTGAGGATTATTTTTAGGACAGATAATGTGGAAATAATGCAGAATTATTCTGTAGCTGACATTAAGATGATTCTTGGTTATTACCAAACTTTTTTAATTGCATTTTTTTGTGTTGATGCTATGATGTAGTGCGTAATATATTTTAAGGTGTGTTTTCTGTTTCCCAGGAAAAGGCGTGCAGATGCAGAGGGATGTCCAGTGTTGCATGCTGTACTCCCAGGGTAAGGTGCGTACCAAAGATGTGCTGCGGTTTGAGGTGCAGACGGAGGGGCCCGACTGCAGCATACAAGCCATCATGCAAGTATTTCAGCTATCCACTCCTGGAGCTTAAGAGCACAGAGCAATTTGGAGGCATGGAAAAAATGCTTCTCGTTAGCGTCGGAGCAGGGCTGCATGGCCCGAGAGGCATTGTCTTCTTTCCAGGTCAAATTGTTATGGCAGAGCTGCTTGCTGTGATTGCCAGGGAAGTAAAAGAGGAAATATGTGGGAATAACAAGCCGTCTGAAAATACCTTTCAGGCGAGCTGAGCCCCGCAGCATTCAGTCACTCAGTCAGAACAGCAGGGTTTAGTTAAGTAAACGACACTGTGATACCGATCGCTGCCAGCAGTTCACAGAAATCCGATGTAGCAAGAGAGTTTGCTTTTGCACACGATCCTGTTAACACAAACACAAAAGTCTTCTCACACACAAAATATTTTTACAGCACCTTGTAAAAGTTTTCATTCCCCTTGTTATTGTACAACCACAAGTTTTCAATGTACTTTATTGAGATTTTAAATGATGCTCAAATACTCAAGTAGTGAGTAATTGAGAAGAAGGTTTATATTTCTTCCCCAACATGTCCATGGCGATTATTATGGAGCTGCAGAGATTCACAGCTCAGGTGGAAGAATCTGACAAACACAAACACTCCTCAAGTCTGTCCTGTTATGGAGTAGAAAGACAAAAGTGTTGATTGAACAATATAAGAAGTCTTGTTTGCCACAAACCACATGGAAAACACATCAACCATGTGGAAGACTGTGCTCAGCTTAGATAAGACCAAAATTAGACTTTTTGGCCAATATGCAGAATGTGTTTTAAAAAACTAAAAATCCTGAACAAACCTTTCACATGGTGGTGGCTGCATCATGCTGCAGAGATTCTTTTCTTCAGCAGGAAAGCTGGTCAGTAGGTGAGTTGTTGAATATAGGGCAAGAAAACTTATTACCTGCAAAAATCTTGAGGTTTGGATGTAGGCTCAATCTGATAAGAGGTTAAAATTGCTTTTCGCAGAGGGTCTTCCCGCAAAAATTGGACAAAAATCAAAGTTTTTAGATGTGAAAAAGTGGTATAGACATAACCAAACTGACTTGCAGCTACAGTGTGGCAAAAGGTGATTTGACAAAGTATTAAGAGGAGATCAATGGAAGACGACAGTTTTCTGATTTGTATTTGTAAAAAATCATCTCTTTCTGTGTTGGCCTTTCTCAACAATGCCAATAAATCACTCTGACGTTTGTGGCTTTAAAGTGATCAAATACAAAATGACTCTAGTGATATGAACATTTTTAATTTACCAACTCAGGACTTTCATCACTTTGTTCCCATGTCCAATCGTGTTTGTTCTTTAATCCTTGACAAATGTATTTCTGATCTTACATCTTTCAAATTTGTTTGAAATCTGTTGAGTGTTGGGTCGATCCAAGTGAGAGATTCTGCTCTTTCTCTCTTTAGACTTTACACAAAGAAGGCAGTGAAATGTGCAGACCCCAGAGATCGTAAGGTGAAGAGGTTGTTGAGGAAGCTTCTGCAGAGACAGAGATTCAAGAACCACAGAACAATGTGGCTGCCTCCTCGCGACAACCTGCCCGCCATGTCAGAGGTTAGGTTTGAACCTCCTTGCAGCTGCTTTTACTCACTAACCACATCTTTCACCAGAGCCAACTATCTTCCCCATGCATACAGCTGTAGTTGAATGCAGGCCTCCTTATGTTTCAAGGGAAAATCTGTTTGTAAAAGCCCAATAAGCAGTGGAGATCTGTAAATCAGACCTTGAATGTGTGCATGCCTATTTGGCATGGGCCATTATAAGATTCTCACTGGAATTAAAAATACCACAATTTCAATTTCAAATGTCACATTTTTAAAAGCAAATTTAAAACAAAATGTAAAACATGAAACAGAAAAGCAATGATTAATTGTGCTGCTGTAAAATAATAACTCCCTCCCCCCCCAGTGTCTGCTGGTTTGGGATACATTACTCTGAAAGTCTGACATGGTTTCAAGAGAACAGTTTAAAGTGAGATACACTTTGATTAGATCAAATTATGAGCACACAGTATCTAAGTCTGTCTCTCTGACATAGTGACACGGATACAAGCCCAACATCTAATCCTTATCTCTGTTGTGGTCTCGTCCAGTAATGGTGGAATAACGCGAGCAATATTAACTCGCGTTATTAAATGTGCCTGTGCCCTGTATTGGGCACAGGCACATTTGTCCTACCCAAATATTTCACCGCATTTGCGAAAAGTATTTGAATTTGAAATCTTCCACTTGCGTGCTTTTATTTTAATTTAAATTGGTTGTTTAAATTCTCATTCTGTATGATAAAAAAACAAACATACTCTTTAGTTAGTTCACATTCTGATACTGTACATTACTGCAGTCTGCTGCAAATACATGAATGCCATGCAGGGACATCAGGATGCAGAGAGGGAGAGACAGGAGCAGACCAGCAGGTGAGAGGCAGTAACACACAACAGTAGATATTTTAATTAAATGTTTGTGGCTGAAAATGACAGGAGGAAAAAAAACCATTTTGGATTTCTTGCCTCAGTCTGTGTTTCAATCTTTTGAGAGCTATGGCTCATGTTTGGTAAGTTATTGAATGGAGGGCTGGAAAGTGAGACTGAGTTAACAGTGAGGAGCTAAGGTGTCTGTTAGATGTAAAAAGGTATCATTTTTATTTATTTTGTAGTGCAAACTGTTGCACTGATGTAGAGTTGTTCATGAAGTACAGCGCTTGTTTCATAGACTATTTTTGTTGGTCAAACTGCTGTATTGAGTTTAAAAATGCTGAATCCTATTTTACTATATCTGTTTTTTACTTAAGGTTTTAGAAAGAGGCAGAACCAGTTCAATTGCCAGTCAACATACAGTACAGACCAAAAGTTTGGACACACAGATGTGTCCAAACTTTTGGTCTGTACTGTATGTAAATGGATTTTTGAGAAATAACCAAATGTATTTTGACCAATAAAATGCAAGAGGCAAATGATAAAGTAAGCGTTCAGTCCTGGAATGACAGTCATTATGCTGTTATTAGAGTTACGCGTTACTAAGTAACGTGTTCATGACATATTGTTTTTGACATTTCTGCTCAAGCTATTTACGGATCTGTCAGATTTCCGATATGTGTCCCCTCAATGATGCCCTTTACCGAGAGCGTCTCCGACTTTACCATCTAAGCTGCACTTCCTTACCCTCTCCAGTGCACTTTCCTACACTGTCTCCTCTGACAGAGCCTGACAGACAAATAATAATCTTTCTGTTAACCAGATCTCACCCTTCAACAATATCCCAGTAGGCTGAATTTGTCCCTTTTGCTGCAAATCTTCTGCGACAGCGCGCTTGATCGCATCTCTTTAGCGTAAATACAGAGTAAAAATGTAAATAAAGTTCAGCTAAAAAAAATATACCCTTGGAAAATTCTGATTTTACTTTTACCAGTTTGTCTTATCTGAATGAATGTTTCATTAACATTTTACAGTGGCCTCGCCATAGTCAAAAATCAAATCTGACATAGAATCTAAAGATTAGGGTGATGGCAAGTATGAATCTCAACATTAAAAGTTTAAGGCTCATCCCGAAAGATTAAATGCCACAAATACCAATCCAAAAAGCTGATCAGCAAGTATAACAATCCCTTCATTGCTCTGATTGTTTATGGAGAATGGTATAAATAATTTAACATGTTGATTTTTGTTGAAATAAGAACAGTGTTACCTCTCTTACAATGCTTTTTTGCTTTTTGGAGCACGTTTATCTGATTTCCAGTGTGAAAAATGTTTCTTGGTTGAATGAAAATATTTCTTGGGTATGAATATTTTTGAGCTCAACTGTTCCTCCGTTTTGATTCTCATATATCTGCTCACCTGTCACATTGTTTTCAACTATTGTGATCAGGACAAAAAAGACAACTGGGCAGTTCTGAATCTGGAGTGATGAAGCACCATCAACAGTGGAGTTAGTCGTAGTCATACGTAAGGCTTCTCTAAGTTTAATAAAGTTTTACTGAAATTAGTTTAAAGCTCATATTATGTTAATGTCTAATCCAAAATCTTTTAAATTCTTCTCTTACTTTGCAGGCCAAGTAATCATTCAGCAGCTCGTCGGCTCTAATCTGCGACGCTCGCTGACGTTCCAGTCATCTTGTGTCTCTCTATCCGTCTCCTTGGGACCAGACCTAGGCAGCAATACTTATTTAAATGGTATAATAAAATATTCCCAATATGTGCGAGGGAGAGTATTATTGTAAGATAAGCTGCAGTGATTTTTATTTAATGGCTTATACTGTTATTTGCCAGAGCCTGCCTGAAAGTATCGCCCTCTGAAATAGTGTAAACACTTGTGGCTGATGTGAGATCAGTGAAACAGCATTGACATTCATATATTATATCTGCAATATACTCTGTGCTTATTTGTGACTCGTACTGCGTAAATAATGTAATGATGTAGTTGGGGTTTTGTCAAAATCAGCTGAGTGTGCAGAAGTTTGAAAAACATGTTTTTAATATTAACTTGCACTTTGCTCTTTTCTCCTTTGGCTTTCTTTTGAAGTATTTGTACTGAGGCTTACAGGTCTTTGTTGAGGCCAGCATGGAAAAAAAATCACAAGGTGATGATTTCCATGGGCTTTAACATACTTTTTTAACACATTTTGTCTACTTTATATATTGACTGTTTGTAAAATATAAGTAGATCTTTTGGATTTTGACCCACCGGTATCAACAAATCATCAGATTTAACTTGGCTTAAGTTTACTTTTATCTTTTTAATTAGTAGTTTGACAATGAACTATGCCAAAGCACTCATGAGTTGATTCATTAAATGACAAGGCTGTTAAAACTTAGAGGGCTGTCTTGTGTGTAAAGCACACAAGCATTGTAACGTAGAGGAATGCACTGTATCT
Source organism: Xiphophorus hellerii (assembly GCF_003331165.1). Classification (NCBI taxonomy): domain Eukaryota; kingdom Metazoa; phylum Chordata; class Actinopteri; order Cyprinodontiformes; family Poeciliidae; genus Xiphophorus; species Xiphophorus hellerii. The sequence goes on from NC_045680.1 coordinate 15,631,057, forward strand.
CAAGTGAATTATTTTATAAATTAATCTGAAACATTAACTACAACTGGTCTCGTGCATTTTGTTGGGGCTGGGTGGTCTTATGTCTAGATTATACAATGTTGATGTTTGTCATGAAGACAAATGCAGGGAAGGTGGCAAGAAAAGCAGAACAGGCGTGTCATTAAATAAAAATATAATTTATAGCAATGTAGCTCAAGGCAGAAAACACAATCCAAAAATCAGGGAGTGAAGCAATAACAGGTTAAATTGAAAGAACACAAGTATGTCGACAGAAGCAGAATGAAAGCATAAAAAAATAGTACAAACATGGGAAGCAGAAGGATCTCATGTTTAACTAGAGACACAGGAGATTTATATCTTCTTCTTCTTCTTCTTCTTTAGATTTTAACGGCAGCTTGCATCCAATTATGTTGCACTACTGCCCTCTATTGCCTCCTACCACCTACTCCTCAAAGACTCTTAAAAATCCCAGTGTTTTTTAAAAAACGAAAAATCTTCTTTTTCCCCTCAATACTATTCAGCTGATCGATCACCTTCTCAAATTTCAATTCCCTACTAACACCTAGTTCTGTTTTTAATAATCTTCTTTGACTTGCGTATTTCCTACATTTAATCAAAACATGTTCCACTGTTTCTACTTCATCACACCATCTACATAAACCAGTAAGGTGTTTCCCCATCTTAAAAAGAGTTCCGTTTAGGAAACTATGCCCAGTTCTTATTCTATTTATAATTATCTCTTCCCTCCTGTTTAATCCTCTGATCCTTTCTACATCGACTGTATTTTGTATTCTAAATAAATGTCTTCCTTTTATTTCATTTACCCACCTATCTTCCCATATCTTCTTGCTTTCTTTCCAAATTATACTTTTGCCTTCAGATTTAGATAACTTTATCTGCATATCAATATCATCTTTTTTAATTGTCTCCTTAGCCAGCCTGTCCGCTCTTTCATTCCCCATAATACCTACATGAGCAGGAGTCCAGAATAATACAACATTTTTATTTTGTTCACATATCCTATGATGAACCGCCATAATCTCATATAAAATATTTTGATGATTTTTTGTACGTCCCTTTCCGATACTCGTCAACGCAGATAGAGAGTCACTACAAACTATTATTTTATTCCTATTAGTTTCCTCCACCCATTCTAAAGCTACTAAAATAGCACCTAGTTCTACCGCGAATACACTCAAATAATCAGATGTTCTTTTTGAAATACTAATCTTTAATTCAGGAATCACTACGGCTATACTGGTTGCTTCACTTTTAGGGTCTTTTGACCCATCCGTATAAATTTGCAAATATTCATTATATTTATTCTGCATTTGATTATAAAATTCTTGGCAAGTATCTAATGTGTTCCTTTTCCTAATATTTGTTAGTGTTCTGTCTACATTAATATATTTCCAAGTCCATGTCGGTCTCAAAGGCCACAATACAGTTGGACTAAATTCCTTATAATATACATTAAAAATTTTCGCTCTATCATCCCCAACCCACCCAAAACTATTCATTTGTTTCTTTCCTCTTTCCCAACACTCTCCTAATAATTTCTTAACCGGGTGATCTGCATTATGTCCTTTTAAACTTATCCAATAATTGACCATTAGCTGCTGTCTTCTAATGCATAATGGCATTTCTCCTGACTCTACTTGTAATGCACATATTGGTGTTGATTTAACTGCCCCTAAACATATTCTCAGTGCTCTGGCTTGAATAACATCTAACTTTTTTAACCTAGTTTTAGCTGCTGATCCATACACCACACTCCCATAATCTATTCTTGATCTAATTAGAGACACATATATATTTTTAGGGGAATCGAAATTTGCACCCCATGTCAACCCAGCTAAACACCTCATAATGTTTAGAACCTTTTTATTCTTCTCCATAATATGTTCTATGTGATTTCCCCAAGTTAATTTCTTATCAAAAACTACTCCCAAAAAACAAAACCAATCAACCCTTTCTAACTCTTTCCCATATAAACACAACTTTTTATCAACCCCTATTTTTTTATTTGTGAAAAACATTACTTTTGTCTTTTCAATTGAAAATTTAAAGCCCCACTTTACTCCCCACTTACCCACTTTATCTATACCTTCCTGTATTTTAACAATAAGATGGTCCACATTTCTTTCCTTTTTCCATAATGCTCCATCATCAGCAAAAAGTGACTTACCAAAACCGATGGATATTTCTTTAAAAATATCGTTGATCATAACTGAAAATAATGTTGGACTTACCACACTTCCTTGAGGGGTTCCATTTTCTATTTTACATATTTCCGAAAACTGACATCCTATTTTAACTTGAATATTTCTACCCCGTAAAAAATCCCATAACCAATTAAACATATTACCTCCTATACCTATCTGATGTAATTTAATCATTAACCCTTCCCTCCATAACATATCATATGCTTTCTCCACATCAAAAAACACAGCAACAACAGTTTCTTTATTAATCTGAGCTTTTCTATTAACATCCTCTAAACATAAAATAGGATCCATTGTTCCTCTCCCTCTACGAAAACCACTCTGATAAGGAGCAATTAAATGTTTTGACTCCAAATATTGTGTCAATCTCTCATTCACCATCCTTTCCATCAGTTTACACAGATTAGATGTTAAAGCTATTGGTCTATAATTTACAGGGTTACTATGATCTTTCCCAGGTTTCTTCAACGGAATAATAATAGCTTCTTTCCACTTACAAGGCAGTCTCCCCTCCTTCCAAATCTTATTGAATAAAATTAATAATTTATTTAAAACTTCCTCACTTACATGTTTTAACATAATATAACACACCTCATCCTTACCTGGAGCACTATTCCTAGTTCTATCCAAAGCTCTTTTTAGCTCTCCAATAGAAAAAGGATAATTCATCAGATCATTATTATTCTCCTTTCTTCTTAAGATTCCATCATATTCCTTTTTAGTTCTCTCCCTTCCCTCCATTTCATTACCTAATAAATTTTTACCACTATGTATCTCCACAAATGTTCTCACTAACATATCAGCCTTTTCCTTGTCAGTTACAGCTACTATATCATTTTTATTTAGTATAGGATAACTCCATTCCCTTCTATCTCCTCCCATTTTTTTGATCATCCCCCAAACATCCCCTAGTTTTGTACTACTGCCAATTGTGTCACAGAAACCTCTCCAGTATTCTCTTTTTGTGCTCCTTATTGTTCTCCTGACTTTGGCTTGTGACTTTTTATATTCAATTAAATGTTGAAAATTATGAGACCTTTTAACCAATTTAAATGCTTTATTTCTTTCTCTAACTGCTTTCCTACACTCTTCATTCCACCATGGAACTAACTTTCTCCTATTTTTCCCTGATGTTTTTGGAATAGCCTCCTCTGCAGCAACTAAAATACCCTGACTAATCACTCGGTTCATACTTTCAATACTCTGATCATTTTGAACATTTAAAATTTTCCTATCACATAGGTTATAAAATTCCTCCCAATTTGCTTTGTCAAATATCCACTTTCCTCCTATCATTTCAGGCCTATGCACCTGGCCCATCCTTATTTTGCTGATTATAATGTAGTGATCACTACCAAATGACTTATTTTTAACTTGCCAATCACATAGTGGAGCTAAACAGCTAGAAACAAATGTCAGATCTAGTACAGATTCCTTACCTGAATTTATATCAATTCTTGTCTTCTTTCCATTATTCAAGCAAACCAAATTATTACTATCTAGAAATTCTTCTAAAATGTTCCCATTATAATCTATTTTTTCACTACCCCATAATGAATGATGTGCATTAAAATCTCCACACCAAATAACATTTCCTTTCATATCCATCTCTTCAAGTTTACTTACCTCAAGCTTTTTACAAGGATTGTAAAAATTTAGAACCAACAGTACCTTCTCTTCCACCCATATTTCAGTTGCAACATACTCCAAATCTCCTTTTCTTCCAATAACTTTATACGGAATGCCTTCTTTAATCAGAGAAAGACACCCTCCCCCATTTCCTTCTTCTCTATCATATCTAACTGCAATATATCCATCCAATTTGAAATCCAAAAAAGGCCTCAGCCAAGTTTCCTGTATACAAATTACATCAGGTTTTTCTTTTAATTCGTAAATAAACTGTTTAAAATCTTGCCCATTTGACAGAAGACTCCTCGCATTCCATTGTAATATTGAGACTATCCTTCTTGACTTGCCTGACTACACAGTTCTCCCCTTATGTCCTCCCACCGAATATTCTTTAAGTCTAAACTATGGCATGCTGCCTTTACAATAATCTGAATCCTTTCCGTTTTTGATTTCACATCCGATGTTGCATTTATAACTCCTGCAATAAAAGTCACCATTTTCTTTTTTTCCTCTTCAATTTTCTTTTCAACCATTTCCATAATTTTTGAAATTACTTGCTTTTCTCCTGTTAGAGATTTCCCAGTTTGTTTCTCTTTCTCAACTACTTTACACGCCTCTGCATACGTTACTTTCTGCGTAACTTTTGTTTTCTGTATCATTGATTGTCGTTTCATTACCTCGCATCCCCAAAAAGCGACACTATGCTCTCCTCCACAACTACAGCACTTTGGTTTAACTCCAACTCCACATTTACCATATTCATGGTCTCCAGAACAACGAGCACATCTCCTTTTTCCTTTACACATTTTTGCAATATGGCCAAATTCCTGACAGTTGAAGCACCTCACTGGTTTGGGCACATATTCCCTGACACTAAATCTTATCAAGCCAAAGAAAACCTCCCTTGGCATTTCTTTTGTTTCAAACTCCAGCAACACAGTTTCTGTTTCAATCTTCTCTGTACCCCTTGTCATTCTTCGTGCTCCTTTTACTTCCTTGTTTCTTTCTTTCAGATTTTCAACTAATTCCTTCATATCAACACTCAACGGCACTCCTGTTATGATTCCTTTGCTTTCATTATTTCTTTTTTCACCCACTTTAACAACTGCTCTAATTTTGACTTTACACACCCATCCAAGCTTTTTTGCCTTTTCAACCTGACCTTCAGAATTACAGCCAATCAAAAGATTTCCGTCTCTCAGTACTTTAGCATGTTTAATGTCCCCAACATGTGTCTTAAGTGCTTTTGTTAGTTTAAGTGGATCAATCTTCTTGACTCCTTCTCCTTCATCAAATCTTATTATAATGTTCAGATTTTGTCTTTTTGGTGCTTCTTTTCCTTCCTCAATTCCTTCATTATCAGTGTCTTCAGTGCTTTCCTCATTTCCTTTTTTTCTCTTTCTTTCAGCAGCTCGCTGCTTCTTTCCACCCTTTCCCACCAATTCCCACTCTTCATCTTCATTCCGACCACTCCTTCCTTCCTCGTCACTACACTCCATACTATTACAGTCACTTCTTTCCAAATCCAACGTCGTCATGTTCCGAATTAAGTCGCATTTAACACCGAAGTTCAGCGAGTCAGTCCTCCTCCTCAACCGTACGCGTCCCCTTCCGTCTCGGGTGTCCGCCGGAGGAGATTTATATGTTGGGTGGGTGATTATTTAAACCAGAACAGGTGAGAGTAATTAACTGTGTGGCAACAGCTGGGATGAAGGAGGAAAGAAAGGTTTCACAAATTGTACGTCATTCAGTGCAATTTCTGCAACTGGGTGGGCTGGACAAATCATATAAAAACTTTGTGACAAATAGTAATGTTAAGGAAGTAGTCTGAATCTAAACCAAAGTAAGAAAAAAAACATTTGTTATCCAGAAATTATTCATTTTATCCTTTGAAACATGAAATAAAGAACATGTTTCAGAAAACCAGGTAGCCAACTTACTCTTGTATTCTTATTTCCTCCTGTTGCCATGGTGAATCATGTTTCTAACTTGATGAGGGCTTATATACCCACTTTTGTTTCTGATACATGTCTACTGTCTCAATCTGTTTGTGTTTTGAAATCATAATTAATTTTTGTTGTTGTTGTTGCTGGTTAGTTAGGGTGCTGTAATTAAATAAATGTAACTGAGCCCAGTGACAAAATATTAAATGTAGAGCTATATCTCAGTGTCCCATGTTTCACAGTAACTTGGAAGAGCCAATAGTATCTTCAGGATAATATCCTCCACAAGGGGTAGCCACAATCACAATAATGAGAATTACAGTTCAGTTCCTGAGACATTTATTCATCACATTTTTCATACAACCTCTGCAGAAAGGTAGCTGCTCTTCCATATAAAACAAAGTTTTGTTTGGTAACATCAAGCATCAGAACTAAGCCATATTTCTGAACAATCATTGCACAAAGTCAGAAAAGCCTTGAAGTAACCGATAAATAAAAGCACTTGTCAATCACTAGTCACACCACACTTAAAAGCTAATTTATATTTAAACTCTCACAATATGTTTTCACAGTACTCGTTCACAAACCAATAAGAGGAACAGTCAATTCAGATTTTTCAGTTTTCATGTATCGATGTTAAGTTACTGGCTTACTTGGTACAATTCTAAATAAAAATACAAGAAGAAAACAATCTTAGTCACACAGTGTTGTGGATAAAATAACAGCATTTAGCATCGTTGTAGTTAATTCTTTGAAATTACCGGGTCGCAATAGCACCAAATAAATATCTGATATCAAATAAACACCTCTAAGAAAGCACAGTGTGAAAAATCATTTACCCCATGTTACTACACTTAAATCCTTTTTCCTGATTTTACCTTTCAAGCAGTAAAGTACATCCAAAGACTTAATTAAACTGAGTAGGAAAGCTCACATCATTTTTAACCCCATAAAGAAAAAAACTTCAGTAATTTTTATTTACAGACTGATGAGCTTGAGTGCTTTTCTGGTGGTTTGTGAAACCTTGTAAAACTTTGTAAAACTCCCAAAGAGAAGGAGTCAAGATGAAAATGACAAAAGAGGGAATTCACAAAAGAAATAATATTTGCTTTAAATATTGGTCCTGTTAAAGAAATGGCCTCACTGGAGGCTAGGGTGTAATGCTAGTTGGGGGGAAAAAACAACACATTTAACGTAGCAAAATATTTTCATAGTGGATAAATAAAGCTTTGGAAATGAGAAGGGTTCTGAACTTTATGTGGCCTAAATTTATTTTTATATTAATGTTCTAGGATACAAAGTACCTAGTGACATTTTATACCACAACCAAGAAACTATGTTACCTTTAGTTGTTATGAAAATGCTGTATTTATAAAATATAACAAAAAAAATTTTGATTTTACAATTTGATACCCTGAAACTGGGCCTCTGTCTCTTTAAGAAGTTCCTGCTCTCTCTGACACTCCGCCCTCAGCACATCATCATAACGATGCTTCTCCATAATACTTTACCAACGCTGGAGCTTGGAAGCTGTTCGTATGATGAGCTCAACAGACCTCGGCAATTCCTAATTGTCGCTGCCACTAGTCTGAAGGAGCTGAGTGGGGGAGTTGTGACTGATTCGTGCTCTGTAAGGCAGAAGTTTGACTTTCGGACTGCTGCTCCAGGGAGGAGCTTTGTGGAAATAGTTGGTGCATTGTGGGAGCTAGAGTTTAGGCAACCCGAATGACGGCCACAGGAGATTGAATGATTCCTCAAACATGCATGAAAGAATCGAAGCAACTCTCCGGTTATGTTTTAGATGAGGGAATAACATTATAACATGCTATAAAGTTCAAAAAGTTGATTTTACATAATACTCCCTCCCTTTAAGATTATTTGTTGCAGAAAAAGGAGTTTATTTAACCAATTTCAATTTAAGGTGTTTAAGAAAGTCCTCTATCTCAATGAGCCTCACTTTCTTGATGAAATGTTATTGATCTGTTAAGTCCTTTCAGATGAAAACTAATTTCCTCACATTGTGGTCTCATTATTGAGGTGGTTCAGTATGTCATTGTCCTGGCAGATGAGCTGGTATGGCTTCTCATTCTCCTCAATCACGGAGTTTCGCAGGTCAGCATCTTGATTCTGCAGTTCTTCACGGGAGAGATATTCCACGATGCCGGCGCCGAGCGAGTCGCCCAGCACGTTGGTGGTGGTGCGCAAACGATCTCTGCAGCGGAGACGGAGACAGAAGATATTAGATGATAAGTGGAAGGAGGAGAACCTGGGGCACACCTGGGGGGTTGATTATGCAAAGAACCATTTCAACCAGAAACATTGGCGTACATCAACTACAAATATCCTCACAGGCTCTCTAATCTGTTGCTCTGCATTATGTATCAATAACCTTTGTAGACGTGCAGCCTGTAGGCTCTCTGAAGCTCGACAATGACATTTAGGCTGGCTCAGTCCCAGACCAATCCCCGTCAAGCTGACATTTAGTGGGAACTCACAAGAACCAATCCACGGCGATGATCAGTGTAATGTCCTCTGTGGGCAGTCCCACCGATGTCAATACGATCACCATGGTCACCAGGCCAGCCTGAGGGATGCCTGCTGCTCCGATGCTGGCAGCCGTTGCTGTGATACTGAGTGGGTGGGATGGAGTGGAGAGTGGAGACATTTAATAAAGGGAAACAAACAAACAGCACATGTGCAGTCATAGTAGAGTGATGAAGCCAAACACGGAACTATTACACTACCTACACTACAAACTGTGTTACACTCCACATTTAACGTAACGTAATAAGAAGACACTGCTTAATGCAATATGTTTTCAGAAAATCTTATACTGGAGCCATAAATCAGTTCTTCTATATAAGAAAGTCAAAGGACAAAACCAGATTGAAAAAGAGAAAAGGTCTTTCCTTTTCAATTCACCTGATCTTCTTGTTCACATCAAAGATTTTTACCAAACATCATCAACCTCCAATAAATCTCTACTCTAAAAATTTTAATTAGTTATGGTTCAATAAATATTGTAAATCTGAGCAAACTTTCCTAATTTCCACGACTAAAACAAGCTAAATGTTTTGGTTACAAAAGCTTTGATGGATTACATTTTAAAAGTAAAATACATACACCACTGAGGTGCACATCTGACAAATTTCATCCAGCAGACTCAGTTTCTCATTTCCATAGTAAACTCATCAACCAGTTTCAGACTAAACCTCACATAATCTCTGATGTCTTTCTCATTTTTAGATCGATACAATTATGCTAAATTAAGATATTTATAATCATTCACTGTAACAGTGATTTGAAAATGTTTCTTGACAAAGCATAGAGCTTGTTGAGTAAGATTCACTGTTAGTCCATGGTGATATATCATTGCTTTAGTACAGTGTTGTGTTTGATTTATAAACTTCAATAGGTTTTGCTCAACTACATAAAAGCCTGCCAAAACTACAGATTATTAAAAGTTATTAATAAGCAGATTGTTTGGGCTTCTAATGGAAAGTGCCACATTATCCAAAGTCCCAAGATGGCACTGTAAAATTTTTATTTGTAAGCATATTTAAGAGTTTGAAACCAAGAAATATGTAATCATTTTCAATAATTTGATGATGAAATGACAGTGGCTTTTTGTCACAAAATGTGTTTTTTAGGTCTGCTATCCAAACTTAGAAAAATCAAAAATGATACAATGTATTTGTTCTTATGTCATATGAGCTTAACAGATGTGTTCACATTTATTTTTGAAGAAACTTCAGACCTTAAACTGAAAGGTCTGGTGACTTGGCTTAAAATATCCTTAGTATTAAAAGACAAATTGTATGAAAAAAGTTAATCATTTAGGTAAAATATTAATTCCACTCTTGCATTCATCATGCTTTAAATTCAGTTATTAGAGGTTAATAAAAACTTGCTAACCTGATGGTGAGAATCTGCCCAAAGTTTAGCTCCATGTCATTGACTTGAGCGATAAAGATGGCTGCCACAGCCTCATAGAGCGCGGTCCCATCCATGTTGATGGTGGCGCCCACAGGAAGGACAAAGCGAGTCACTCGTTTATCAACATGGTTGTTTTCTTCAAGACATCGGAAAGTGATGGGCAGAGTAGCAGAACTGCAAGAGTGGAAAAAAGGCAAAAGATGTAGAGATTATAGCGTCTGTGATCAGAAATTGGGTTGTGAAGATAATAATATTCACAACAATTTTATGCTCCTGAGAAGAGTTCAGGGGTAGCCTCAACATGCATAACAAGTGACTGCTAATTTCAACCTTTCAATGTTTTGAATGGAGACTTTCAAAATGCTGCTCTGGATTAATGGTCAGATAGATTACAATATGAACTTTGTAGGCGGTCTTCTGAGCGGACACTGATGGTGAGTCGGTGCTATATTGAAGTCTTTGTCTCAAAATAGCTTCATTAATACTAGAATGAAGCCTATATAAACACATTAAATGTTATGTGTTGATAAAGGTAGGTGATGTCATGCTTTTGACAATATAATGTATGTGATTAATCAAGATGTGTCCAAAGACTGCCTGTGTCTAACTCCTGTCCTATAGGTGTTGTGTGCTGCATTTAAAGATGTATTGCTGTGCTAACGTAGTGAATTAAGTCACAACATGCACTGAAGTCCTGCAAAGGCCAGGTGATTAATCATTTATTAGATTCAGGAGGTTTTTTTACATCCAGATCTAAGATGGTCAGAAGGACTGACTTTGGACATTACCGATCAAGGTGTGTGACAGTAGGATGGCAATAAAACTGCTGAACCCTGGAGATCATTGGAAGAAGTTTCTGTTAGAGTTTTCTGGCTGCAACTTGAAGTCAATGAATCAAAACTATTTTGTGGGAAGTTTAAACAAATGGATAGAAAATACATTTATTTTTGCAAAAACAGTCTGCTTCTGGCATTACTGTGCTGTTGTCATTGTGTGCACAAGCCAACATTTCTTTACATGCCAAGACGGATGCTCATCAGAACATTTCATTCTAAAATTCAGTATGACTGTTAAGTATTTTAGACAGTAAAATACAAAGCCTTTTCAATGAAATAGTGGTTTTTCCTTGACTTAGTTTTTGGTTACAATGAGTATGGAAACTCTTGACAGAAGAGAAGTCCCTACCCAAACCAGGCAGAGGGACCCATTAGGTCCTGATGGGAAAGGGATGGAAGAGAGAAATAAGATAAATGAGAAATATTTTCATGGTGAAACTCACCTGGACGATGTCCCTAAAGCGGTGATAAGGGCCTGCAGCAGGCCGCCGATGAAACTGTAGGGATTCCTTCTGGTAACCAGAAAGTAGAGAAGCGGCAGGACGAAGAGTCCGTGGATTAAAAGACCCACAATGACAGATACTGTGTACATCCCCAACTGACCACCCACTTCTGCTAGATCCTTCATCTCCACTATTTTTCCAGCAATCAGAAACAGGATTCCAACTGGTGCGTACCTGCAGAAGGAGATGATTCAGGAACATTGTTTACTGTCACAAACAAACATGACAAAATGCAAGCGCAATCTTCATTATCTATATAACAGTTTTTCAAGTAAGTTAGAAAATCCATATTGCAGAAAAAGCAGCAATTCTGCTGTTATTTACCAAATGATGACGGCTACCAGCCTCATTATGGCCTCGTTTAAGCAGTCAAAGAACTCTTTAAGAGCGTGTCCCTGTTCTTTCATATTACCAATGACCAAACCAAAGCACATGGAGAAGACGACCAAACCCAGAGCGTTCACTCCGGCAGAGGAACCAGACACAGGAACCGTTTCCTCCACTGTCTCCTGCAGATCACAACAGAAACAGTAGTTCGTAATCTAGGCGTAGGGCTTTATTCTAGTAAATAGCAAAATGATGTCTTGATTTAAATTCACCTGTATGGTGTGTTGCACCCTAGTGAGGTTTTCATTCAGAGGAGAGTCTGTTATGTTAAACAAGTCGGTGAGGTTCAGAGTCACGTTTCTTGTATAAACAATCTTCTTGTACACAGTTTTATGCTGCAAATAAGCCCACATGTGAAGTTATGGAAAGGAAGTGAATACTTCTGCATGGCACATTAAATGGCAGAAACTGGAAAGGAATTAAACAGATTTACCTGAATGAAGCATGCTTCTACCAGATTAGGGGGAAACATGTTCCTAAGTGGAAAGACAAAAGCTTGAGATGAGTCAAAACTAGTTTGTTGGAACTGTCTGAAATATCACAAATAGTCCTGTAATACTGAGGGGATAAATAGTGCACAGACCACTTGTTGAAACTGCTGTTTTTTCTGACGTAACAATAAAATCAGCCTTCAGTGTGACGTATATCCTGTACATTTGAACTGAAAAACAAACAAATCTGTTTGACATTTTAAAAAAAGGAAATGCTAACATTGTTTAGTTGCATAATTGTGCACACCCACAAACTAAACTTTGTTAAAGAAAAGGTCCTTTGATTCAATTCCAGCATTCAGTCTTGGTGGTTTCACACGCCTGTCAACAATTCTAGTGACTATTTAATTACGTTTAGCTGTGCTATTAGGATTTTATTTGCATTTATATGTTTATAGTTTACACAGAGATTACAAAAGGATGAATTGGACCTCATTGGACATTAAATGACACTCAGAAGAAGAGCATATTCCTGCACCATGGCACAGTAAAATTTGGGAAAAAGACAGTTTCCAAAACTGGACATTTCTCCATATTTGAGAAGAAGGCAAGACAGAAACTGTACAATAAACTGCCAGGAGACTGAAAAGAACCGGTACACTGTTTTATTTTTTTACCTCAATACAACTAATTCTCACTGGGCAGATGGCGGTAAGCCCAAACGCCAAACGTTGTGTCATAGACTTTAAAATACTGTTGTTAGTTTATAAATCACTGAATAGCACCAAAATACATGAAAGATCTGCTGTTATTGTATCAACCTTCCAGACCTCTCAGGTATTCTGGTTCTGCTCTGCATCCCCAGAACCAGAACCAAACAAGCAGAATTCAGCTTCTTTGCACTACAAATCTGGAACAAGCTTCCAGAAAACTGCAAAACAGCTGAAACAATTAGTTCCTTTAAATCTAGGCTAAAAACTCAACTGTTTAGAGTTGTTTTTGAAACATAATAAATAAAACTTTAACCAACATTTTTACATGTAATGATGGTGGCACTAGGCAAAATGTAATATTTCAATTGTTGCCTATGTGTCCTATGTCTTTTAATTTGGAAAAACATGGTTTTTAATAAGGGTGTGGAAACTTCCCAGGTTTTTTTCTCTTTTTTTGTGCAACTTTCCACATAGCATTTTAGCCAAACATGTTGATCTTACTAAACCTGTGGGTCATCACCTGATGAGGTCCAGAAAAGCATCAGTGGCCTGAATGGCTTCAATATTTCCAGTTTTCACCGCAGGACTGTCTCTGCTGCCTTTTCCCGGCCGGATGATCATGACGATCACAATGCCGATGAACACTGCGATCAGTGTGGTCACCATGTAGTAGACCACCGCACGCACACCCATCTTTCCTGATGCTCTCCTGTCCAATGAGGAGATACCTGTGACGTGGAAGAAAATTGTTTGTGAAACTGCCAAATGCTCTTAACCCTAACCCTAACCCTAATGGTATCATTACTTTATTTTTGTGATTTGAATAAGACATTTTTAGTAAATAAAGAGATGGGATTAAAGCACTAGGACTTTGTTACTTTACTCATCAGAAGCTAACCTGTGACCAGACTGGAGACAATCAGCGGCAGAACTAGCATCTTCAGCATCCTCATCAGGAGCTCCCCAGGAAAGGAAAAGTATTTTATCTCCCTCATGGACAGGTTATGGGGTCGTAGAGCAAAGCCTAGGATTACACCTGAACAGAAAGTAAACATTCCCACACATTCAAACAAATAAAGAAATTAATGTGGACCCGAGTAATTGATAAGTCCACCAACATAACTTGACTTTATTCCCACTCACCCAGAGCCACAGAGGCCACTGTGAACAAAACGAACAGGTTCCTCCTGAAGAAACCTTTGAGGCTTTTCCTGCTGATGGAGCCGATCCTCTGCCTCATGCTGCCTGCTCTCTTCTCCATGGCTCTGCGAAAACGCCTCCTGAGCTCAACTTTGTCCGGCAACGTTGGTTTTTCTGTGTCCTCGTTTAGAAAAAGGCCTGCACTGTTGGGTGGCTTCTCATTCATAATAAGCTCCAACACCTGTTCCAGCAAGCAGGTCTCGTGTGAAACTGAAAGAGGATTAAAAAGCAGTATCTGTCACTATTCCATGTTCTGTCTCGAATGGATGAAGAAACCAAGAAGCAGATTTCAGCACCTGTCCAGTGCTGCAAATCAAAATTAAACGGTGACCAAAAATCTGACAAAAACATGTGAAACTCTGGAGGATGTTTTACCATTGGCCTATGCTTTCTTGTTAATTAAATTAGCTTCATGGTCAGAGTTCTCCACAGTATAGCATAATTTCTAAACCAAAATGTCAAACTTTAAAGCAAAAAGAATTTAAAATAACTTTAAATGTTATTTAAATTTAAAGTTAAGTAAATAACTTTAAATTTAACTCTTAAGCAAGAGTTCACACATTATTATTGTGCAATAAACTAAAAATGTTGCTTCAAAATTGATGAAGCAGCAAAGAAAAGCATAAAGAAGAAGTAACAGGTAGCTCAACACAAGCCTCTTCTCACTTAAACTAATGTGTTGTGTCCTGTTGCAGATTGTCACTGCCAAACAGTTTCTCCATTCAACTCTTACTTTACTTTGAAAGTACACAACTTTAGTTTTACCCACTACAGAACTTGTTGAATATCTCACAAAAATTAATACATTGTTTTAGCTGTGGCAAAAAGAACAAAAAAACTACATTGTGCACCCTGATTCTGTGAGTTTGCAAACTTTTACTGACACTGCAAAGCCTCAAGTTCGGTTTCCTAATTATGACTAAAGCAGGAAAAACTTCTTGTTTTGAAATTAGATAAGTTAAAAAAAAAATGCAAGTGTCCTTTTTAAATGTCCTGAATGAAAAGTGCTGTCAGTGTTAAATTACTGAACTTTCTTAAATCTTACCGTGTTTCTCTCTTTTCTTTGTGCGTGTAGTAACACGTGGCTGATAGTTTTACGTCTTCCTATCTGCCCCGGCTGCTGACCTGCTTCCTCTTAAAACGTCGCCCTTTGCAAACAGACTATACTTCCCGCGCTTTTACTCAGTGACGTATTCATGTGTTTATCTACACCCCCAAGTCACACAGACATGATCTCCCTTTAACTCACAGCAGTAATTTCACATTTCTGCATCATTCTCGCCTCATATATATGTTTACATTTCTGGTGTTTTATTGTAACAATCTGTTTTTCTGTAATTATCTTCCTTGTTTTCTAGCTGCTTTGACCACAGATGATTTAAAGTAATCGTTCTTTACCCAGAGTTTGCTATTATGTGGCCTCACTAAATAGGCTAATTTCTTCCCCTTCGATTTTATTTTGGTTTGATCAGGGATCATAATGTGACATATTTCACAATACTTAACTGGCCCAAATATGGGTCAGAAAGAGAATCAATGAAAATAGTCCAAAATTTAAAATTTTGAATATTAGAGTCAAATTAAATGAACCCTGCGACAGACTGGCGACCTGTCCAGAGTGTACCCCGCCTCTCGCCCGGAACGTAGCTGGAGATAGGCACCAGCAACCCTCCCGACCCCATTAGGGACAAGGGTGAACAGAAAATGGATGGATGGATGGACGGAAATTAAATGAACCACTGATATGTGATGTGTAAGTACATGCATACAAAATATTTTAGGGATTTCTTGTATATGAAAGAGTAGCAGGTGGGCATGAGATCGCAGCGATTACCCAGAACCAGTTTATATGCTGGTGTCCTCTATCTTAAAAGCATTCTTTTTATTTCAAAATAATAAAATATATGTTGCTCCAGAATAAAAAAGGTGAAAGTAATAGGTTCCCTTTTACTGCACAGTTGAGAAGACGGACCAAATACAACTGTAACAGAGTACATTCAGCTGCAAAAGCAATATGCTATTAACATCCAGACACAGTTAGCAGCATCATGTGTGTTCAACTATAAACTATCAACTTCAAAGTCACAAAAAATTTACAACCATACTGATTGGACCACCATCTTGGCTAACCCTTTTGCATAATGTCAAAAAGAATTCAGTGATTTACAGACAGTGCTGTGCAACAGTTTTAAATCCGACCTGTTTTAACAAAAGATTGCTTTGTCCAACTTTGTGGATCATGATTTAACAGAACAGTATGACTGTTTAAATCAATACCGGTCATGCAGAATAAAATTGGTGTTAGTGTAGATGGTCGTTATTTTTTATAAGCAACAATTTACACAAAAACATAAGATGTGTAAATTGCTACAGATTTGAAGAAAATCAATCCAAAAGTCATGAAAAACATCTGAACTTGCAGATAAGACAAAACACTAAAGAACGTTAACACTGAACATTGAAGTTGTAGCCTAAAACATAAACACACACACCTATGCCTTGTTTCATACATTTAAATAATATAAATTTAAGATTTATCCTTGTAATACCAAGTACATGCTGCCTGTACAAGTAAATACACAACAGTTTCTGTAATTCATTTGTAACATTGAGCAAATGCTCTTAATAAATATCCCTCTGCGATAGAGGCAGGTGTAATTCAGGTGCCCTATGATTACTCACCACTCATGGTTTCAGTCTTTGGGAGCGGTTAAATTAAAGTCAGGTGACGATCAGAGCTCGACCAGCACACACTGCAATGACCTTAAGCTGTATTAGTGAGCAGCACAATGATTACAGCTCTGCTCTGCGCTCATATACAGACAGACATGAAAAGGCCTCTCCTATGGTCTGACCTTCTCACATTTCCACACATAAGCCTGGAAAACACACACACACACACACAAAGGACAGACCATCTTTTCCCAAACCCATTCAATAAAAGCCTATTTATTTCAGGAACTTTATCAGGAAGTGAAACCCACATATATGTTAATTACACACAGATGGCAGTTTGGAAGACATTATTTCTGACTTCCCATTTATGTAAATTATTTTTAAACACTCTTTATGCAGAATTTAACTTTTCTGAGGTATTTTCTAAAGCAGAGAAGCTTGTCAAAACAAAGGTAGGATGAGAAAAGTCTTCATTTATCAAGTTGTCTGTGCATTAAAGCTGCAGTATCTAACTTTTATATAAAAAAAATATTTTTATACATATTTGCTTAAACTCTCAGTATTTTGTGACAGTGTGGTATGAAACAGATCATTTGTGAAAGGATCGAGTACCTCTGTCTTTTCAAAGTGTTCCCAGTGATAACTGGAAACAACCAATCACAGCCAAGAGGCGGGTCTTGGCACTGTCAATCACAATTTCATGTGGCGCTCCTCATCCCTCTTCCCCACTTTCTCTCTGCAGAGAATGCTAAAGCTAGATAGCAAGGCCAAAGATGACGGCGGATAAATGGTAAGTTATTTCTCACCATTAGCACATGTATCAAGCAGCATTGATTGACAGTACTAAGACCCTCCCCCTGGCTCTGATTGGTTGTTTATTGTCGGGAGTGGTGCATTTTTTAAAAAGTAGCTCAGGGAGGATGTGAAGGGAATTGGTCTTTTCACATATTATCTGTCTCATAGCATACTGTCACAACATGGTGACAGTTTTAACAAATAGGAAAATAATATATTCTTCTACAAAGAATATATATTCTGTATAAAAGTGACATAGTGCAGCTTTTAGCCAAAATAGATGTCATCCCAACCTTATTCTTTTTACTCAGATCCTTTTTTACTTAGAGTGAAAGAATGAAAGAGTATAAATATAAAACATGGGTGCAGTCAGTGTGACAGCTGCAGTTTGTGAACTATAATTACAAAACCTTTGAGTTTATAATTGCGTTGTCATCATTTTGACTTTTAGATATCCAGAGGTTACTATATCTGAACAGGAAGTTGGGGAATGACACATGAAATCTATTTCTCTGTCATCACTTATTTAAAAATGCTAATCCTGGATATTGACACAATAATGTATATATTAAAATAAATGGACATATGTCTAAAGAAACTGCTTGACTTTTCGAAAATTTAGTACAGCTCTACTTTACAAAATCGTAGGAACACGTGAAAAGATAGATAGATAGATAGATAGATAGATAGATAGATAGATAGATAGATAGATAGATAGATAGATAGATAGATAGATAGATAGATAGATAGATAGATAGATAGATAGATAGATAGATAGATAGATAGATAGATAGATAGATAGATAGATAGATAGAAACTTATTTACCCTGTAAGAGTCTCTCCTTCCTTATGTCAGACTTTCATGACTTGTCCATTCTCTTCGTTTTAACTTCTCCTCCTTGCAGGTCTTCAGAACCTTTACAAAGTCAACACACAAAAATGTATTTCAAATCTCATTTTTAACTCTATATTCTGTTATCAGTTGAGTAAAAAAGATGAGAAGCTAATTAGAAACAAGTCTCGCCCACCTGTTTGTCAGAGACGATGCTCTCTCCATAATGTGGATCTCTCTATCTTCGCTACACTGCTTGCTGCTGCTAATGAAGCAGTGATGCCCACTCACACACTCTTCCCTCATCATCCGCACTGTAAACTCCCGATTTACAACGTAAACCGATGTAGCACGTCGTGCTTTGTGAGGAGGCGCGCCTGGGATGTGTGCATGGGTGGAGGAGAGGATGAGGAATCTTCAGGGGTGAAAATTATCATTTATTTGTATCAATTAAACCTGAATTTGAATGAGCCTCTTTGTTCTGGGATTAATCTAAATCTGATTAAATGACTATAGTAGAACTTAAATAACATAAAAACCATCACTGTTCACGTAACATATTTGGGTCCTGGTGCTTGTAGACGGCACACAAGGGTTATTGCTATGACAACAAGCATGTGCTCAGCACTGAACTCCAGGGAACTGGTTGTATCTGTTACCCTGCTGGCATCCAGCTGCCCAGCTCTCTGCTCTCACACCCACACATCACACTCGTCTTCACAAAACTCCATTAACATGCATGAACATAAAGTGTGAGGAGAAAAAAGCTCCTCAGCAGCCAGTCACGCTACACTGTGTATTATTCAGAGGGACGTACAGTAAGCTCACACAGGAAAAGAGATACAAAACATGGAAAAATGTTTAGTTTTTATTTTCTGTGGCATAAAACAAGGTTTTCTGTTTTCTGATATTTTCAAATATCTCAGAAAACATTTTCACAATGCACAGAGCAGAGGGCTGTAGAATTAAACTTAATGAATAAATAAATCAGTAAATTCATTTTATCTCCATAAGGTTAATTTAGTGGCTCCTCTGTAGCTCTCGAAGGGTCCAGGTTTGTTATTACATGAATACATATAGCTACATTTTACTTTTTTCAAACTGTCAAATTGTTCTACGCCTACAACTAAGCGTCCAACATAGTGTTTTTATTTGTATTTTTAAGACTATTGTCAAGGCTTATTTGTATTAACTGTAGCCAGTTATCTTCCCTGGGATGAGATGTGTTGATCTGCAACAAGCAGGTCAAAATTGCAAGCAAAACTGGGATGTGAAGGGATTTCAGAGAGGCAACTGAACAGCTTTCAGTTGACTTTGATGAAGTTCTGGAAAACTGTTCATTCAGAAGGAATAAAAGAGGGGAAATCCCTGAGGTGGGGATGAAAGCGTGATCACAGCCCCAGATTGATGACTGTGGAGGGTCTCCTGAATCCGGCCACCACGGTCCCTGCTGTGGCAGCAGAATCCTGTTCTGTCACCAAAGATTGATGAGAAAGCTAAAACGCTCCACAAGGCTAGCGCAACAGAAGTGGCGGAGATTTCTCCTGAGATGTTGAACGCTCCAGAGATTGTTGGACTTTAATGGTTGACAAGACAAGTTTAAAGACAAACTGCAGGGGTGGTTCAAAGTATTAAATAAGGAGAGTAGAGAGTGTTTCAACTACTGACGAATCAAATGAGACCACCATCAGAAAGAAGCTGATCCGTTAACGGTGGTGCACATCAATGATTCAGCAAAGGTGATGAAGACTGTGAAGTTCATGGGAGTTCACAAACAAACCTTGACCTGGTCAGAAAGAATTGGTCTCTGGTAAACAGCAGTTTCTCTTCCCATGCAGGACGGGATCAAATCTTCCTCCTCCCATCTTCACCTCCTTCCAAAAGAGCACCCAGGCCAAAATGACCTACTGTGTGGCGCAGCAGCTGTCTCTCTTCCCCAAATTTTTATACAACTCTGAATTAAAATATTGCATACTGTTCAATTTTTTAAATCACATGACAGTTATTTCAGCCATAAAAGCATAAAAGGGTGGAGGTTTTTATTTTAAAATGGGAATTATTCCACATCTTTTTTAGAGCCAGACTTTTGGGTATTTTAAAGACCTCAACGTGTCTTGGCTAGATTTTAAGTATGCTTATGTTGTAAAAATAAAAACAGCAGCATCTACAGCACAATAAGAGGCTTTCAATAAATCTTACCTTTACTTTCAATTAAAGATAGTGTCATCATTCTAATCTGCTCTTAATTATCAGGGTAAAAACAGAGATGTCCACTGAATGCTCAAAAATCAACTAAGTTCCACCGTTTTTTTATATATATATTTCTGATGATCCTGTTCCAGTTTGGTGTAGGAAAAAGTGATAGAGGCAGATTGCATTGCCATGGAAACACAATTATCATGCCATAATGTAGGAGGCATGGATCATGTATGAACCACGCTTGGTGTAATTACTAGCTCGCCCACAGCACAAAGACTTTTCTCAGTGTTTTCTTTGAGTGTAAATTGCCTTTTTCTTTCTTGCTCTATTAATTACAAGTGATTTTCATAGAATGCCAACTTGAAATTTCCTTTAATTTAGTACATTGATAAGGTAATGAACATATAAACAGATCAACCAAAATAAACATGATTATTTTACGTAATGCATGTCAATTAGATTACCTCAAACAGTGCATCTTGTAATGAATTTAGATGCTCATTGCTTCCACTTACAAACTGTCCATTAGTTACCCAGCAACATGCCATGTGTTAACGCCGCAGCATCATGAAGCTGCAAGTCTGAGCTTTGTCTCAGATGTTTGGGCAACCATGTTATTGTCTCTAAACAGTATGAAGGGCAGAGAAGTGGAATGAAGCATGCTTCCCCATCCCTGAAGCGCGCACACACACACACACACAATGACGGATCGCTCATCAAGTATTTCTCAAAGACAGGATTTTGGCTCAGCATCGCCCCAACTCTCACCCAAGATGTGGCAGGTGTTACTTTATGACTATAAACGTTATGTAGCAGTGTTAATTCTGTCCTCAGAAAACAAACACCACTGATCAGATTTTTAATAATTACCGATTGAACCGGAGTCAAAATAACAGGTATTCATTCAAGTCCTACTTGGGGTTTCACGATATCTTAGACGGCTTCATTTGGTATAGATTTCCAATATTTAGGAGATGAAAGTGCAAAAAGCTCTGTACATCAAAAAGCCACAGGATAAACAGAAAGGTCAGAGTATAGATCCCTCTGCTTTGAAATGTCAGCTGATTATTCAGACCTAGGACCATAAAAATACTCGAGAGGCAAAAATATACATCATGTTAGATTTGTGTGTTAACAATATTCCACATATGGAAAAAATACATCTGGATTGTGCAATGTTATGAGTGGTAGACTGGAGAAAAAAAAAAGCAAAACATTGATGAGAAATGTCGTCTTATTTAACTTGCTAAAAGTTATCTTCTTCACAGAAATTAGAAATAAAACATCTGCAATAGCTCAATATAGCAAATTGGTGTATAAAGTGAGAAAAGTAAAACAAAAAAACATTTTGCCTCGGATTCAAATCAGTCTTAAACTGGGAGGTTTAGAGTGGATACTTTAAAGACTTCAAACTCAAACTTAATTATTTCAAATAAGGTTTTATTACATAAAATCAAACATGCCAGTGAAATAAGGACATACATACCTGTTTCTTTTACTCAAAATCAGAATTTAACAAAAACAAAACATTGTCACGCAGGCATAAATGATTAGTGAATATAATCCATAATTTATATGGATTATGGATTGTTTTAATGCTAAACTAAATGTTAATTAGTAGAAGAATTAAATCTGAACATTATTTTCTGTCAGCTGTGGGCCTAAATAAGTGATGTTTGACCCAGACAACACAAACAAAAGAGAAAATTGGAAACACAGTTTATTGTTTTAGGTGTTGATTTAATATATTTGAACTTGTTTTTGTATTTCAAAACATTTCTTGATTTGATTTTATCTGTACAAAGCCAGTTTTAGTGGGAAATATTTCTAATAAAACACACATATTTCAGTCTTAGAGACTACAGTCCCCGGTTTGATTCCCGATGCATGTGTTCTCCTTCTCTAGCTGCACTTTTTCCTGTCTAGCTTCTAATGAATAAAAATATGACAACATGATTCTCAATTCTGAACCTGATAAATGTCAAGGGGCTTAAAATGTATATAAATAATTATTGAAAAACCATGACTGGTGCCATCCAAATAAATATAAAATGTATTAAAAAAATGGTGTTTGTGTAAACAACTTGTTATAGATTTTCAGTCACATTAATCAGATCTAGAAAGTTGATCTAGATCTGAAAAGCAAGAAAATGACCAGTAAATAATAATAAACTATGATACTGACACAGCATACTCTATCCCATTTTTCTTTCTTTATTTAGAAAGAAAAAAAAATCACTAACCCTGCATTTTGGCTTTAACTTTGGCGTTTAGTCTGGATAGCAGAATATTGGTTCTTTGCTTTAGATAAGAGGAAAGCTGCTTGGTTAGTGTGATCACTATGATTTAGTTACAGTACCCGGTATCTAAATGCTAACAAGATTAATTTAACAAATATCAGCTAAATCAGAATGAAGGAATCATTTTGTTCAACACTCATTAACACAATCAACATTTCTGCTTTCCAAGCCTTTGTATTTGTTCTGCCAGTGGTCAAAAGTTACCTGGTATTACATTCGTGTGCTGTAGTGTGAAGATCTAACTCACTTCACTGTTCAGGTGATTTCATTTCTTACTGAGCTACAATAAGTATAAAAAAAATAATAACAAATTGTTTAAGTATTTGATGTATTGGTGCTGTGGGAGACTGAACTACAATTTCCCTGAGGGTAAATCCCAAAGGGATGAATAAAGTTTCTATCTATCTATCTATCTATCTATCTATCTATCTATCTATCTATCTATCTATCTATCTATCTATCTATCTATCTATCTATCTATCTATCTATCTATCTAGCAGTAGAAACATGTCTTAAAGGGAAAGCTGATAAATTTATTGTAATTGGGATTAGACTCAAGCCTCAGATAACTCAATAAGTCACCAAACGTTAAATGGATGGACTTGTATCTGATTTCTTTGCGTTGATGTAGCTTTACAGGCCACAGGGCAGCTGCATTTGGAGATGTTTGTAGCGTTTATAAAACTACTCTGTCTTTTGTTGTCCTCGCATTAGTCTGTGCAGGCAGATCACTGTCTGGGATGGCTCCCCTTTGAATGTTTAACCGCTTCTTCCAGGGACTTCCTGGTTATCAGTAGCCTCACCACATCTTCCCTCTTCTTTGTCAGTTTTTTACGAGCCTGGTCGTGAGTCACCATGGTCATATCCCAGCCGTTCACCTGGTAGGAAGGAGGACAGGCTTTTATCAAGGTTCAGTCCAGGATAAGCAATAAAACTTGCAGCTTTTTTTTACTGCTCCCTACAGCGCCATCTTGTGGCTTTCACATCCAATGATGAGAGTTGTTACTACCCACCTGCATGATTTTGTCTCCCATCTTCAACCCTGCAACTTCTGCTGGTCCTCCTGGAGTTATCCTGGTCACATAGATTCCCTGCAGACCACACACTTCTTTTACACACATTGCTAAATACAGATAATATTTTCTCTTCTATTTGTGTACTAAGGTTTTTGAGTATTTACTCAAATAATGTGCATTTTAAATACTGAAATAACTGGAACAGCTTGTGTCATATATACTCTTGCTTTACTTTCAGTTCACAATCTGAATAAGCAATCGCTCTTCTAAAATAAAATTTATTTCTCACATTTTTCTTCCACATTAACTGGAAAACAGAGATTATTGAGATAATTAAGCTTTCTCTGACAAGGTTTTACTGTAAACCCCGACTTCACTGTGTACTTCTGGTCAGCTGGCTGAAAGACAAATTTAATTGTTTGAAAATATTTCCAGTTGCACAAAAACATGGAGCATGCATTGAAAAACTACATTTATCCATCAATAACTTCTGATTTTTTATTATCTGTTAATCACAATAAAAACATCATAATCTAAATCTAAATCTTTTTGGTCTTCCAGCCATCATACAGATTTCTGGTTGATTATTTGGACAAAATCAGTTAAAAAGGTGCAATGATAACAAAAACACAATCAAAAATACAATAAATTCATTTTATCTTTTGCACCGTTTTTATCTCTTCTCTTTGTAGCACAAACATACTTCTACCATAATTATGCATGTTATTTTGTTGGGTTTCTAAAAAAAGGATCTCAAGATCTTTCACTTGTTGACTCAATACCAAAACTGATTTTGGGAAGCACTGTTTTAGATTCCTAAAATAAGGAATAAACATCTTTCCAGTTTTGAGTAAAAACAGATAGATTATGTTATACATGATCGATTAGAAGTTTTGTTTAATGAATCTGAGGTATTTTTACTTAAGGTTTTGATGATGTGATCATTTTTTATCAGCTCTGTTTTCTAAGCAAAATATCAACAATCAATTAGATGATTTATCTGGCGTCTGTAAACAGGATCTAAACAATACCCGGGAAAAATTAAGTTCAACTCTGTTTTAGTGCTCAGCATCCGTCATATTAAATTCTAACATTGTATCTCAGTTATCAGTGCAGAAATAATTGGAAAATGAATTTCTGCCATTTTTCAAAGCAACAATGTTCTTCAGAAACTTCTTTCTTCTTCACATTGTGTTGCAACCTTGTGGTGTCATAGTTGGGTAAGTTATTGTTTATTCACCATCTGCTTTGAACCTGAGCTGCACATCTACCATACAGTGGACTGTACTGATTAATTATTAAAACTATGTGTTTCAAATTAAGAAAAGGGAATTTTATTTTTTTTTTATATGTTTGTGCTGCAAACATCTTTGGAAAATCCTAATTCCATCTCACTTCTCCTGTTTGTATTTTTATCATCTGAGTGTTGTTTAAGGTAGGGACAGGGAAGCTGGTCAGAGATGATGAGAAGATGGTTGGAGCTAATTATCTAAAACTTACAGCCAGACCTACAATTTCAATTAAAATATATTCATGTGTTAAAATGGTCTAATCAAAGTCCAGACCTAGATCTAATTGAGAATCTGAGGCAAGATTCGAAAAATTATGTGTATGAATGTGACACATTCAATGTGACAATGAACAAAAGTTTCAGACTCCAGATGTGAACAGCTGATAAAGACTCATAGCTGTAATTGCTCCAACGGTGTTTCTTTTTTTTTTTACAAAGCACTGGAGGTACAGACACTTTAGCTTAAAATACAGACACAAACCTCCAAGAGCTGCAGCCGACTGCGAGTTAAAGTTATCATTCATCTGTAATAGGATAAGTGGAAACACATGACTAGTTCTCAAACACTTCCACCAGCTTAGAGAGTTTAAGCAATAATCAGGTCTGCATAAACCTGCAGTACGTCGTTCAATTACACACATATTTGGGTCTGGCTTGTTCTCACATGAGGCCACTAACAATACGTCCAGGCCTGTTCTTTACTTGCAGCTCACCGGTATATGCCGAGTTAAACAACAGGAACTTTTCTGTTCCTCTGTAGCATAAAATAATATGTATCTTAGTTTAACTCAAGGTTAAAGAGTCATTATAAGAAACAGTCAGTAGATACGAGTGCTTAGATGTTTGTTTTCTGACCTTATCTGACTTGTCCTCAGAGAAGGGGTTCTGCCCGGGGTCCTGGTCGATACCGCCTCCGATGCTGAAGCCCAGAATCAGGTTTTCTCCTTGGCGAAGCTTCTGGATTTCAATTCTTTGCTGTTAGAAAACAACCAAACAACATCAGATATTAAGCAAAACATTCAGTATAAGCCACTGACTTACTGGAAGCTATTCTGCACATATGAAATCTTTACGAGTGATCTGGCATTGTTGCCCAACTGTGTCATTACTGGGCTCTTCAGACATGAGCACAAAATCAGCACAAATTGCAGCTGTGCCATTTTTTTTCCTGCTACTACAAAGAAATGTTTGTGCAAAATAAAACTTGTTGCTAATTAAAGCATTCAATATTCCTACACCATCAGGGAGCATCTTCACAACATAAGAGTTGATTCTGAGACATTTTCTGCCAACTCAAGCCAAAAAAGATGGAAGATGGATTAATAAGTTCCCTGTAGTGTGATAATCAGCTGCAGACTGATGGACGGGTATGACTCTAGAGCTCCTCCAAACACAAAGGCCGCCTGTGTGCGGTGATGAATAACCACAGAGTCTCTCTAACACAATGAAGTCTAGAG
The DNA here is from genome assembly GCF_003331165.1 of Xiphophorus hellerii. Classification (NCBI taxonomy): domain Eukaryota; kingdom Metazoa; phylum Chordata; class Actinopteri; order Cyprinodontiformes; family Poeciliidae; genus Xiphophorus; species Xiphophorus hellerii. The sequence goes on from NC_045680.1 coordinate 15,657,426, forward strand.
ATGACTTCACTGATGTTGTCGATCAGCCAATGAGTCAGGATTTCCAGATTAAAAGCGTCTCCTTTTTAGAGCTTTGCAACCACGGGCAACAACAGCAAATAGAAGAAAACATGTAATTGCAGAAAGAAAGACAGATGTATGTTGCAGTTTATAAATTGGAAATGGTGACCAGAAGACGGCAACGCACCTAAACAACTAAAACGGTGGAGAAAAAAGCCTGGACAACAATGTAAGCTTATCTTGCCACCATGCACAATGAGCGGGATGGTAAAGGGAAGAAAAGCTTCAAAACTAACAGTACAAAGCTGCAACAGGAAGTGATTTGGGACAAAAGTATTTATAACGATAATTAGAAGCTACCTTCTTGACAACTGGTTGGTTGTTCAGCAAGCAAGACTAAAACATTTAGAGTTTTCTAAACTCTTCTGAGACTCTAGCTGGAACTGGTCAGATGAACCTCAAATCAAACCTGAGAGAAAACTAAAAACACAGATCACTGCTTGACTGTTGAGCAGGAACAATTAACAGAGTAATAATCACACACTGGACTAAAAAAGGTCCACAGACATCAAGCCTATAAAAAAAAAATAAAAATCAGTGGTGAGCTCAGGAAAAGCTGAAAGAGAATGCAGAGATAAACAGGAATGTGCTAAAACAAACAAACAAACAACAACAAAAAACATTTGAATTGGAAAGTGAAGAAAAATGAAAGACCAGCTCCACACAGTCCTGCAAGGGAAAGCGGGTAAAAACAATGTCAGATAATAATTAAAGGCTTTTTTGTTCTACAAAGAAAAAGTTAAATACATGTTAGAATATGACAAAGATTGTAATTAATTTTTTTTCCAGTTCTCGAGTCATTTCATCACATTGATGTTAGGAAAAAAAAGAGGAAATAAAAGTAAGTCCGTAAATTAACCACAGAGAGAACCACTGTAGTGAATGGTTCATGCTGATCTTCCTAGTTTGCGATACAGTCAAAAAAAAAATAATAAAGCCAGGAATTTAAAAATAACGGGTTAAAAAAAATACTGTTTTGTTGCGTTCACGGACCAGGAAGAACTCACACACCTAGCGAGTGACGTACCAGTCAGGACATTTTCAAACTGTGTCAAAGTAACAACTGTAAAAATAGACTGTTAAAAATAAAATTAAAAATCGACTAACATCTTAGATTATTCAAATTATCTGGCTGAATGTAAATGAGTAAACTAAAATTTAAACTGAAACAAATGTTCTGATTTTCACTAAACAAAGAAAACACTAACACCGTAAACAAAAACTACCGTATGATAGTTAATTCGCGCTTATGTTTACACACATCTACTTAGTTTAATCCCTAATGTTGGCCAAAAAGATGAACAATAGATAACAGTTCAATGAAACACAGTCGCTCTCCTAAACTTACCACAACTGCAGTCACTGGTTGACCGGGGACAAACGACATCGTTTAGCTGTGATTTAACAAAAAAAAAAAAAAAAACGAGCCGAGGAATGTTTAACAAAAGCTTTCGTAAAAGTTTTCAAAATGTGTTTTTAGTGGAGAAAGAACTTCCCTCGAGTTACTAGTAGGCTGATCCCGAGCTGAAAACCAGCGTCTTCCCACATGACGTAATCTCGCCTCTCAGGAAACTCAGATGTGAGTGTTTCATTCACCCTGGCAGCTAGGGAGGGCGGTGTTAATTGGCTGGCCGCTGCCCTTTTACCTCCAGACATTTCTTTCTGCGTCAGAGAGAGATGAATGATTAATGTCCTTAAATGGACAGCAGGGCTGACCCTCTAAAAACGAAACCATACTCCTTTAAGGCACAAAATCAGTCGTCTAAAGTACTGCATTTGACTATAATATGAAGTAATACTATGACCTAGTTATAGTATTATTACTGTTAATATAATAATTATTATTGCTCAATGAACTAACAAAAAGTCAGAATAACTCCCTGTGGATCACATGCTATGAAACTGGTTTAATAATCACATAATCTGCGTCTTAATTTAACTTTTAATAAGCACATGTACCTGTCATACAGACACTAATAATTGTATAACTTTCCTTACTATAAAAAACACTCTTTCCCAGAGATGGTCAAAGAGTTTATGCAGGACTTGTGCCCCAGTTCCAGCTGCCAATCTCTCCTCCCAACATTAACAATTTATGTATGTTTTCAATTATCAAATATGAAATGTTTTATTATGACGAGCAATGACATTTGGGAAGGGACTAACATCCAATATCTTGGATGTTGCTGCATAACCCTTGTATCTCCATCGTATTGCACTATTGTACTTGCTTCCATGTTTACATGGTGTTCATGCTTACACATCTATTTGTGTTTGTATCTTAGAGTGCACAGATTCATTCCCTAAAGGTAAACTGAGTAATCGCATGGGAGCTGAATACCTCCCCACAGCAAGCCTTTTATTTATACTGGCCTACTGTGAAGTTGCAAATAAATTACAGTGTTTGTTTTGTTTTCTGTAAAATTCTCAAATTCTAAAAATAGTCAATCTGCCCAGTAAAATATTGTATAATGAAATTTTGTATTTGCCTAAAACATCTTCTATGATAAGCCTCTGTTCTTGCAAAGTCCATCTTTAAATTTAGCTGGTGCTGTTCTTCCAAGCTTGATGATGAGTGTAGAACATGTGTTTCCTATTAAACTGGAATGGAGCGCTCTGATCTGTCTTGAAAAATGTAATCTACATACAAGATCTGAAACTCTGGCAGGGACAAAACACCAGAGCGTGTACTGACAGGCTCTTTGTGCTTAAAAATTAATTATCTACTGCACAGGATTTGCAAATACTACAATGTGCATCTCTTAAAGTGCTTTATTTTGGTCATTTAATGATATTACATCTACATATCAAAAGTATACATGTGAAATAACATGTTTTGCATCCACCAAAGTCTGCATTGAATATACATTAGAAAGTTATAAAGGTACATATTATACATTATACATACAGTATTTCAATGAAAACTGTTTGCAACAACTGTTTTAACTCACTTTATAGCTGTAACTATAAACTATAATTATAACTCACCAGCATGACCAGTATTCATTTTCTGTCCTTCAGTTGCACCTTTTTGATAACAGATGTTATCAAATGTATCACCCATTTGTCTGCTGTAAGACTCAACAAAAAATTTTTCACAAGTTTTCTTTGCAGGGATTTGTTGCTTCATTGAAGTGTAAAACATTTATGGAAAGTTAATGCCTAAAATTGCAGCAGGTTACCTGTATTTACATGTGTTGCTTTGTAGGTTGTCACAAAAAATTCAAACAGTGTAACAGTGAATCTGACTGTCTAAACGGAACAAAAATATTCTTTTTTAAAGCCAAATTAGATCTGGATTAATTTGGATCATCAGTTTTCAAAGAAAGATGTCATATAAGTTATATATGGTGGTTTACGTTGTGGAAACAAAATACATGCCCGCATTTTATTCATCCCCTTTCTACACATCACAAATTTGTAGTCAAGATTTCTTGATCCGGCGATTTCTCCTTACTATCTACTGATGGGGTTGCAGTGTAATTCATAACACAGTCAATAGGGGGAGCTTTAAAATGAATGCCAGTATCTCAGTAGCCTGGAGCAAAAGGTGGAGGTGATCTGTACTCCTGAGGTAGCATTTGATCGTTTAGTCTCACGTCAGTGTGGTGTTGAGGGGGAACACGAAATGTGAGCTCTCCTGTGATTTCCTGGTATTCGTTTTCTATGACTTCGCTGCTGTCATTTGGCCCTTTAGTAATCTCTGCATAGACATTTTCCTGTGGGTTGCTCATCTTCTTCTGGAATTTCTTCTTCAGGCTCTTTAGGTTCACAGCTACTGATGGCCTCAGATCATGTAACTTCACTGGCTGGATGTTGGTGAAGAGTTTTCTCTCGGTGGCTGACGGTGTAGAGGAGCTGTCGGACACCGAGGTTGTTCTGCTGCAGACAAGGTTTTGCTTTTGGACAACATGATTCCTCAAAGGGACTTCAGGAGGCTGGATACACGGAGTCCTCATATTTGGTGCTGGCTGCAGATCAGAAACATAAAGCACAGGACACATGGATTTAGATTTTAAAATCTCATTCATGTCTCTTAAACATAGAGTGCAATAACTTGGCGACCAGTCTCGTCTCTGAGGTTTAAGGTAGAAAAATATTCCAACAGGCAAAGAAATTGTAGTCTCTTCGATCACTTCATTGCATCTGCAAAAAAAATGTAATAGTGGATAAACAGTGGGCCACAAACTGTGGTGTCTGGTTGTTTTAATTTTCAAGAGGAACAGAAACATGAAGGTGTGCATTAACCTCCAACATCTAACTTAGCATGCATGTTTTAAGAAGCCAGAGTACTTGCATGCAGGGTGAGAACACAAAAACAGCACAAAGAAAAGCCCCAGCTGGAAGTCAAACCCAAGTTGAGGCAGTAGTGTTAATAACCTCACCACCCTGCAGCTCAAAACTGGTTTTTGCCCTGCAGACATGTCTGCTTTTGTAACTAATTGTAAAGCAGAAAATGCAAAATGTCCATTACATTGTCTGGAGTAAAAACTAATCAGACTAATTTCAACTGTGCTAAATCTCTGGCTTGTACAATATGTAACACACCCTCAGCAAAGGCAAAGGCTGCCTCAATAAAAGTTAAAAGGGAACCAAAATGCAATGTAAAGAAAAATCTGTAAAATAAAAAAATAGATATTAAAAAGTAAGAATCATTATTTACCACAAAATGTAAATAAAAAATGTATACATGAACATTCTTCTTGAAACAACAAAACTGTTTCTATCTTGGCAGTTTGACCACAAAACATTACCGAATTAGTTGAAATTCGGTAATGTTTCTTGTCACATTACCGAAGCAGGAAGAGGAGAGGTGAAGTGCTGGAAATCGTCCTCCAAACTAGGGTAGAGTTTGTTTGGTTGGCTGTTTGGGAGAAAGAGTGCAGAGTTCCTCAGGTTGTTGGGTCGATAAGGCAGGGCGGGTGGGATCTCGTCCGCTCTTTGTGGGTGACTCGGGTTGGACTGTCGGAGGTTATTTGGTAGCAGACTGGTGGTGTAGCTTCGGGGTCTTTGGGAGAACAGTAATTCTGCATAGTCTGTACGGTTAGCTGATGACTAAAATAAGATGAGACAAAGCAGGCACTGATTCACTTCTGGACTTAATTCAACTTGCACACAATTGTTTGCAATTTTTTTCTTTTGCAATATTCATCAAAACCATATAAACTTTGAGGATGCAAATCCATATCAAGAAGAAGAGACACTTATATTCTTACCTTTCCACAAGCAACTGTGAGCACCTGATTGAAAGGCATGATGGGATTCCGGCAGTGAAAGTCCACCAGGTCCTGCAGACTCCTGTGAGTCCTGTTCTCCCCTAATATGATGTACTGGCCGTCCTCCAGGACATCAATCATGAAGTGTCTGCAGTGTTCGTCTTCACTGAGGTAGGCCCACACAACAGAGTGATGATTTTGACCTCTTAGTCAAACGGCACAACAAAGCTGTGAACACTCACCGATATGAGAGAGTGTAGCCAACTCTGCTCTCGCTGACTCTGATGAGGAAGTAGCCGGGCGGCTTCAACGTGAGCCGCTCTTCTGCTGTCCTACACAAATCAGCAGAGACAAAGGCCTCTTTCACACACACACTTTCAGCTGGAAATGTATTTTTAACTGCACCAATATCGCATTTTCAATTTTTTAATGGCCACAGAAAAAATACTTTTACATAATAACAACATATTCTCTCATTCACAAATTATGGAAAATAAACTGTCCAGAATAATAACTAAGTATAGAAAGACTGTGTTTGTTTTGTTTTGCTTCGAGAAAAGATTTCTTTTAGAATCGTAAGTATCCCAAAGTCGTTGTCGGTACAGTAAACTGAAACCTATCCAATACTGATTAGCTTAACCCATTGTCTATTGTTTAAATTGGGTGTGGGCAGATCTGTTGAGTGTGAAAGATTAATAATTTGTAGCACAAGTAAAGGTCAGGACTGAGTAAATATTGCAGCAAAGCTGTAGCAAATAGAACTATTGTTTTTTGTAATAGGTCAATCAACAGATGTCCTTCCTTCAAATTGCAAACAATCATGGTTCACTTTTATGCTGCACGCACCACAGGTCTGCAACAAGCACAGAACAATGAAAGGAACTAACTGAGAAATAGAACGAATGACAGAAATGTTGCTGTGCAGTTCTGCATCTTTCTCTTGCTGATTCTGATGATTTCTGCTTTGTATGAAACTGACCCTCTATTAATACCAATACCAGTGGGAGTCATGTCTGCAGATGCAGTTATAGGAAGAAGTATATTAACACAATGCACTAACTGAAAACCAGATGCACATTATGACTTTCTAATAAAACTCAACTTGCATTTCAGCTGGTAATTACTTGCACTGTTGCAGCAGGAGGAAACGTCTGCTGGAGGAAATGTTTTGTCACGTCACATCCACCAACTTCAATGCATTTTAACGCGATTTTATATGTTGTTTTCTTACTTTTTGTTCCTCTAAAGGATTGCTCTGTATTTAACTCCATTCACCTTGCCCCCAACTTTGATTAACTTCCTTTTTCCTGCTGAAGAAAACCGCCCCCTACCATAATGCTACCACCACCATGTTTCACTGTGAGGATGCTATGGTAGTTTTAAAGTGGCACTATGTGATAAAATATTAACACCTGTACAGGGCCATGCTCACCACTTATTTCCTGTTCAGTAATTGGTGAAGATTCAAAACTTGAAGTTTTAAGCAAAAGTCTCATTAATTGGTCTTTTTGCATTTTCTCTTTTTTAGCTTTCTTTAAAAACTGTATGTTTCGTATTTGATTGTTTTCAAGAAACTCATTAAAGCAACCTTAAAATAGCTTGCGTTAGTAAGCTATTTTAAGCTTACTGCACCTTGTGACACTGACATCATTCCTGTGTGTGATTGGTAAGAGCCCAGTTCTCTCCTGTACATTCCTACTGCTGCAGTGGCAGATGGCAGATGGTGATAGACTTTGAAAACTTACTTCCTCGTAATGATCCCATGAAACCAATCTGGAACCGAGCCGTTCCCGAACAAAGACCAGAGCTGGGACTCCGTGAACAAGGTAAAAGGATCCTGTTGACCCTGTGTCGCCTGACTCCACTCCATCGTCCTGACAAAATAAAAACATCATGTAGTTCTGTTGTAATGCACATCCAAATTACTTATTTCACTGACTCATTACATTAGATATTTTGTATGCAGTGTTCATTAAACCAGAAACTCATTACCCTTCTCGGTATTTGTTGTTCCTTCATAAGGAAGTGTTTTCATGTAATGCACTGAGAACATTTTTCCTCTCTAAGACTTTTCACAAAAGCAAACTTTAACTTCTAACTATTTTCATTCAAACCAAAGAAAACAAGTTGCTTTTAAAGAGTAAAACAGAACTCTGCTACAGTTGATGACAATGAAGATTCACATCAGTTCTTTTTGCTGCGTAAATCTAAGCTCAGAGCAACACAAATGTGACTCACCTTCTTTGATAGCTTCAGGGTGAAATGACGCTGCAGAACTCAGTCACCTGTCAACACCTGCGTGGGGGCGGAGGCAAAGTCTTCCCGTGACAGCAGCACATTCAGGGACACATATTTGGAAAAAAACAGAATGCAGTGTTTCACATTTGCAAAATATTTGCAAATATTTGCAAATATTTGCAGTTTTCTTCTACCATCCATCTCTCCTATGACCTTTGAAGAAGCTTCCCCGTCTCTGCTGCAGAAAAGCAACCCAACAGCAGGATGGATACTTGCACCACTTTGCTTCACAGTTTTTGAGGCTGATATTGATATCAGTTTTCCACACAGCATTTTGTTTGTTGGGCAAAAGTTCAAAGTTTGGTCTCATCTTACCAGAGAACCTTGTACCAGATGTTGCTCCGCTCCATATGCGGCTTAAAACATATCGCAAATGGGATTTCATTTGTCTTTCTTCCACAACAGTTTTCTTCTTGTTGTTCTTCCCTGAAGGCCACATTTGTGAAGCGCATAACTTGCTGCCCCCTCCTCAAGTTGCCCCTCTTGAGCCGTAGATCATTGCAGGCCCTCCCGAGGTACCACAGGCCTCTTGGCTGGTTTTCTGATTAATGCTGTCCTTCCATCGCCTCTGATTTTAAGAGGGCTACAGATGTGCCATCCTCTTTCAGTTTTAGGATAATGGATTTAATAGTACTTTGTGAGATGCTCAATGTTTAAGATACTGTTGCATGACTTAACACCAGCTATTAAACAAATTTATCCCTGACCCGTCTGCTGTGTTCCTTAGTATAAATGATGTCTTGTTCTCCAAGTGTAATGTCCTCCAACCCCCAATCCTTTCACTGTACAGCTGTATTATTATGACTTACACTCAGGTTGACTCGATCCAACAATTTATTGATGCCTAAAGGCAGCTGATTGTAGTGAATTTTATTTATGGGCATCAGAGAAAAGGGGCTGACTATAAATACACACCACAACTTTGAGAATTTTACTCATAAAAATGTAAAAATCCAAATTTGCATGATTTTCTTTCAGTTCCAATGATTATGAACTACTCTGTGCTGGTTAAACACACATCTCTAGACCATCTACTGATGTTGTAATGCTACACATTGTTTTGAAAAAGTTCAAAGTGGCTGTAAATCCCTTTACAGTGCACTGTTTGTATCCAGATGTCTGATGCTTGGTCAAACAGAGGGTTAAGTCACCTCTAAATGGGATTTCTATTTCTGTGGAAGCAGATGTTCTCATGTGGTTAAGATTATGAGTGGAAAAAAACAATTGAGTGGCTCATGACTTGACTTACCCTCCTGTCAGTGTTACATAACCTACAGCTGCTCAAGTCTACAAAGATAAGAGGTTATGTGAGTGTTTTTAATTTAGTATTCCAGTAAATCTTCAGAGTCCTTTTTTTCCTGAATTGAAACTTGGACAATGACCCCAAAGCTACAATAAAGCAACGATCCATCACAAACTGTCGGCATCTGGAGCCTGAGTAGTATCAGTCTTCATTTATTGTTCTGGCTTGCCAGGAGCCAGATTGTGATGTCAGAACAAGCTGTTTTTTGTGCAAATCTTAATGGTCAGCTCTGACAGGCGACACACAAAACTCCACCTTTTGCTGTTTTCAGTTTGAAACTTCCTGGATTTAATACAAAAGGAAATTAACCATCCCTACATGCATTACCAGAGACTCTGTGGAAGACAATAAAATCCCAGTCAACTAATGAATTAGTCTGCTGTGTGCTTTCGGTGACAAATTAACAGCTTTATGATCTGATTCACTGAACTTCCACAAAGGCGTTTCAGAACAGCCCTCCAACTTGACAAGTGACTCAGTTGATGCCTGAACAAAGGTCAAAGCACACTGATTTCCCTCTGTGACTGTTTGTAAAACAGAAGTGTTGGAACGCCACGGAAGTATTTTTTCGAGGACTCTTCTCCATTTGCATGTAAATGCTCTCTTTACAAGCATTCACACATTTGTTTCCACAAAAGAAAGGGAGCCATTTTATTTGACAGATTGGGCTGTGTTTTTGCATGAATGGAGGGGAAAAGCAAGTAAAAGCTTTGTTGTAACCTGGTATTTGTCACTTTGCGGTCTCACTTCACTTCTCTGAGTTAATATATTTTAAACAAAACAATTGCAGGCTGCAGCTTATAATACACACACATTTGGCCGACTTGCAGGAAGAGGAGTGTACCAGTGGCCAGTTTGTTTGTTAGATTAGTTATAGGTGTATACAAATTAGTGCTTAAAATATTTAATATTTGCACAAAACCAAGAAAATACCAGAGTAGAAGGATAAACAAAATGCAAACTCTACACATTCTTCAGATGTTGAGCAAGCTGTCGGGAGGTGAGAGGTGTGGCTCACCTTGGAAAGGTTGCCTGGCCATCATCACACAGAAAATCAACTATGAACAAACTCACTTTTACCTAGAGGCAATTCAGAGTTGGGAATTAACCTGTCATGCATGTTTTTCATCTGTTGGAGGAAGTGTGAGTACCTGGAGGAACCGACACACGCACATGTCTAGCAGCCCTTTCAAATGTGAACCCAAATGAAAAGTGAACCATTAAGTACTCTGTTTCTTACTCTGCCATGTTACAACTACAAGCTTCTCACAAAATTGTATATAGTAAACCCAAAGTATCACATAAAAGCAAAATGTAAGGAAAATATTGCATGGTTTTCCTTCTTTTTTAACAAATATTTACAGATCTTCAAAAAATGGCATTGACATTTACATTCAGCCTGTCTTACTCTGGTATCCCTGAAAAAAATAAAACTTAATATCAGTATAAAGGCTGTTTAAAGGCCTCACAGATTTACTGGAAGAAAAATAACTAATAAAATAGCATCACAATGACCGAGGGACGTAGAGATAAAGTTGTGGAGAAGTTTAAAGTACAGTTAAGTAATAAAACAACATGATATTATTGTCCACCAAAACTGACAGACTGGTCAAACAAATGAGAAAGGCAGCTCAGAGTAACTCTACCAAATGCTATTGGTGTATAGTAAGTCTCTCCACAAATATGACCACTATGAAAAAGGAGCAGAAAGATATCGTAGAAATAGAAGCAATAGAAAATCCTGTTTCCTGTTTGCTAGAAGACATTTAAGGAGGACTATCTTCTGGTCAGATGAGACCAAAATTAGATCCTTTTGTCAGCATGCAGAATACAAAAACTAACATTTCAGATCACCGTGAGCACATCTCCACCAACGGAGCTTTACACAGAACAATCCAGGAGGCTCCAAAAGACTTGAGACTGAGGCAAGTACTTACTTTTCACCAGTACAAGACTAAAACACACAGCCAGAGTTGCAATGGAGTGGCTTATATCTAACAATATTCATGTGTTAGATTAGTCCCATTAATACTCAGCACTAAATCCATTTTATAATCTGTGGATAGAAGATGGAAATGCAGAAAAATGTGGTTGTGATATTTATGGAGTTTGCATTCAAATTTGAATCAAACTTGTCAAATCTTATCTGTAAATTATGTTTGAAAACCAGCATCAGTTTCCTTCAGCATAAACAAGCATGAATGTTGTACTGATAATTGATTAAAATCTAATAAAAATACATTTAAGTTATGTGACAATACTTTTAACTGATTTATCATAACTGATTTTGTGTATGTTGTCCTTGAAAGAAATGTAAAGAATTCCCAGGTAAAATGTAATAAAATGTAATGAGATTCAAGGTAAAAATACAAGCAAGTTGCATAACCCAATCCTAGTAAAGTACTTCTTTTAATCTTGTCGCGAATCATATTAATGATTGCTGAGATTGACGTATATCCAACCGATCACATGCTCCTTACTTCCTTAAATGCAACAGACCTTATAAGCAAATAAATACCAAGTTGCAAATGGGAAAACCTGACATTAACTCACCTAAAACAGAACCTCTCATGTGATTTCTGATTGAAAACTGCAGAAAATCTGAGTGAAGCACTGCGCTCATAAAGAAAAACCCAGCTCCAGATACGCAACAGAGAACACCAAAACATGTCAAAGAATCTTTTTAATAAATCAAAGGTACATATATCTACAAAAAGTGTAGATCAATAGGATTTATGAAACTACAGTACAATCATTGAAGATCTTATTTACAATTGCTGAAGTATTTATTTTATGTATCCCACACCGAGTCCATCGATAATCTCTGAGGAAATCCCAACCTGACTTTAGGAATGTTGAAGATATATGAACACTGTCCGATTCAGAAAGACAGAGAATCAATTCACTAATCAAATGGTGCTTTAATCAAATGGGTCTTCAGAGAACTGCTGAAACCAACCAAAAGCTCAAAAGTTAACCACAGACTAAACATGAAGTTACAGGTGTGATTCAGTAACTTTTATAGCACCACGAGTAATTAAGAGACTCTCATTGGAATGACCTCTCATATGAACTCAGATTTCTAATAATTCCTATTTTTAACCCTGTGAACAAAATTCTGGGGATCCTAATTTCAAATAAAGCATGTTGAATCACATGTGCAAAACAGTTGTTTTTTTTTAGGTTTTACCATGCGCAGACAGAGTGCTGCGAGGGAAGCTTCACTACGACGCCAACCGTCTTTAGCTGCTATCTGCAGAAACATTCAACCAGCAAGTGGGAATGCTTTGGTAAAAGACTAATGGGACTCGATGGCTTAGACGACTGAGGCATCACAGCTCAGGTGTTTTTCAGGAGGACCAAAGAGGGTAAATAAATCTCTTGTGCATTAATATCTTTTGTTTCTTTCAGTTAAGACTTGCAACAGTCAATAAATGTTAAGAACTTTTTTTTTTTTGTATAAACAGGAAGAACAAAAAGGAAAAAGTGCATACTCAATAAGAACATAAAAAGGGCACTTTGTCATTTTGGTGCTATGTCTTGTTTCTCTCCATAAATACTGCTACAGCACAGCCCCAATCCAAGGCCCAGGAAACTGTCGAGTACATGTTCCCCCATTGGAACGGACAAGTGGATCAAGTAGAAAAAAAACCCAAAAGCATAAAACAATGATTTCATCGTCGTTGCGATTCCTCCTGCACTATCCTCCAGGTGTTTGGGCGTGAGTACGGCTGTTCGTCTTACTTTAACTTAGACTGCACCGACTACAAGGCAACCGTCTGCGTACATAATAAGCGCAAACCAGAGGCCCGACATACGTCACATTGCACATCAAAGTGTTAACGAGAAGCGTGGAATGTTTCAACCTATGAAGAACAATAAAGACGGACAGAAAATGTAAATCCCACAAGGAGGTGTGACGAGTAAAAGGTACGTTTTCATAATCAGTGATACACATAGATATTTACATGCTGCATTTTACATGTCGTAGATGTAAAAACAAAAGAAAATTTTGACCAAGCTGTCAGTGCAAACATGTAGCAGAATCTGGGGTCCTGTTGTCTAGAAGAATGAAATAAATAGACTTTGTAAAGTCAGATGGCAGAAAAAGCGGGCAGAAAAGGTTTGATCGTCTTCAATGTCTCACCAGGAGACAGCCTTTAAAAGTGAATAAAATTTCTGGATTCAAGTCGAAGCTGTCAATGTGTAACCGAGGCCGCAGCTGCTAAATCCACAGGTCGGAAGACTAGGAGGGATTTTTATTTTTTTTTTATCTAATTAATCACAGGATAAATCAGAAGAAGGAAGACGAGGGAGGAAGAATAAAACAGGCATCAGAGTGTGCTCTGTCCAGTTCTGTCCAGTGGGGGACGCAGTTAAGGCGATGGTGGATGTCGGCGCTTCCGTCTTTCTCACAGAAGCGTGCAGCGGAAGAAGCTGCTCTTCTTGGGCTGCTCTGAAATCTTGACTCCCGGGTTGCTGCTCTGAGGGTTGTTGCCCTCCTGAAATAGACAGACGAAGAGTTTCCAGTTTTGAGAAAACGGCAAAAACGAAAATTCTCCCCAACCGCCAGTAAACTGCGTCGCACCGTGTTTTCACTCTTACCAGTTTCTTGTCCATCTTTGCCTTAATATCTCTGGCGAGGGTTAGGAAGGCCTGCAGACAAAAACAAGCATGCACATTAGTTGTGTCTCAGACGAATGCTTCAATAGAGGTGGTAGTGTGCAGTTGTATGAGAAGACGACCTCAGGGGGGAAAAAAAATAGAAAAGAAAAGGAAATGGTCTGTTATCGTTCCCCCACATGAAACCAGATGTACCACAGACGTGAATCATGATTAAACACGTAGTCATCTAGCCGTGACAATCCGACACTATTACATCAACGAATATGCTCATCCCTGTGAGGGAGCCAGTTTAGACAAATGCAGGAGACGGCGTCTCCGTTTATTGTGCTCATTAATTATGCAGCACCTCAGATACATAGACTCTGAAGAGTGTCAGATGTAAACTTTTTAATGAGGTGATTGTCACCATGTCTAGGATTTCAAGTTCTCCAAATTGTAAACCAGAGAAAGTGTCAGAGTCAGAGCTCTTTAGCAGCCAATAGAGATACCAGTTGCTGCACGCTGCCGGTCAGCTGCCTGAAAGAAGCATTTTTCCCACACTAAAAGAAAATTTTCAACTGCTTTAAAATATTTCTGGCAATATGGCTGAAAAACGTATCACAATATAAGATATTTATATCGGTTAATATGGATAATTACTGATTTTTTTTTTTTTTTTTTATTTTAAATAACTGAAATAGCGCCAAACTGGTGGCGGCATTTCAACCTTTATCCGTTCTTTTTATTTTAAGTAGTTATGAGGCATGGTAGTGAAATTTTAAAACCGCCGATGCGCAAGTTGTTGTTGGTAGGTAGTGAGTGAGACAGTGGATGCCTCTAACCCGCCCGATAAAGTCTTTCCTCTGCCTACATCCCCCAGAATGCTGTGCGGTTCTAGATCAGAGTTCAGTGAAATTACTGAAAACTATCAGATGTATTAGCTATCAAAATTGATCACGTGTCTATTGTGATGTATATTGTTATTGATTTATTGTCCACCTAAACACAAATAGTGTGGAAATTGAAGAAGCGCCACTCTATTGATTAAGCTAACGCTATTTTATTTCTACAGGTGACAAAGTACAAGCATAGAGTCTGGCAATGCAGCAGATTGTTGCTTTTCAATAATCGCAAAACTAAGTAGCCCCAAAAGATTGAAGCACTTGTACACCATCCTGTAACATGTGGGCTATTCTCACTGATTTTCTGAGTAATAAAAGTAAAGAAAGAAAAGGAAGGGACTCACATTCTCCACATTGATGTTCGCTTTTGCACTCGTTTCCATGAACTTGATACCGTACTCCAATGCCAGCTGAACAGGTTCAGAGAAAAAAAAGTCAGAAACGATGCAAGGGGAAAAAAAGACATCATGACATCCCAGCTATTCTTACTTTCTCTCCTCTGTCTTTGGACACTTGTCGCTTGTCATTGACATCACATTTATTCCCCAGGACCATCCTCTCTACGTCTGCAGAGGCATGCTGCAGGAAAACCAAATATGGTGAGGTAAATAGGTGATTACAGTAGTGAAGTACTTTCACTACTGTCATCTTTGCAGAATATTGTCACCAAAAATCTAAGGTCTTACCTCTTCTATATTCCTTATCCAGTTCTTGATGTTGTCAAAGGACTTCTCGTTGGTAATGTCATACACTAACATGATGCCCTAGAGAAGTCAGAAAAAAAACATTTAAGAAAATTTTAAAAAAAAAACTGATTCCATTTCCTACTTATCTGATTGCTAGATCAAATATAATTTTCTGTAATGTATGTTTATCTGACTCATCTGTATATTTTCAAATTAAGACATAGGCATGCAGCTAAGCCTAAACTAAACAAGAGGCGAACAAAACACTCCTCATTTTCAGGTGTGTAAAGCATAAACAAGAACACCAATACGAGGCGTGTTTCTGAAAAGGTAAAGGATTAACAGCTAGCAGCTAAATGAATGTCACTGCACCTGTTCAGTTTCAACGTATCATCAGTAAAGATGACAATGCATCTTACCATGGCTCCTCTGTAGTAGGCTGTTGTGATGGTCCTGAATCTCTCTTGTCCCGCCGTGTCCCTACACACATGAAAAAAAAATATTTCTGTAAAGTTTCCTTTTTTTACTGCTGTGACTTACACAATTAGATTGCATTAGACAGTCCTCACTGTCATTTGTTTATACACTTATTAGAGCTGCTGCTGTAAGTAGCCACTTTGTCAATAAAAAAATAAATAAATAAGCTTATGGTGATAATACATACTAGGAACTACCTAGAACTAGTGTTAAATATTCAGCATTTGTTCGTCTCACCATATCTGTAGTTTGATCTTCTTTCCATCTAATTCTATTGTTCTGATTTTGAAGTCAATACCTGGGGAAAAAAACAAAGAAAAACAAACAAAACCTGAGTATTTTCATAAAGCAACAAAACTGTGTATGTTGTTTAGGAAATACTGAAGTATTATTTTGCAACATCACACTTAAACAACAACATTTAGTTACTGCATTTTAAACATCCATCCAGCAATCAGCTACATCCACTCATCCATGTGGGGACTGATGCCACTTAAAAAAGTGTTAAGTTTTAATAATTTTGAAATTTTTAATGTGTTTCTTTGTTAGGAAGGTTTTACGTTGACTTGCCCAACCTCCTTTAGCAAACATATGGCTTTAAATTGTACTGGCATGGCAAAAAAGCCACCAATAGATCTAATTATGATGTGCCACAGTCATATCTATAGTTGGTATACTTTGTCCAACATATGAACAAACTATGCCAATGAGTGAAGATATTAAATGTCAGGACATCTTGCGACTGAATTCATTAGTGTCTTTTACATTATAATAGTAATACATGCCTTTTATATCAATCACAATATGTACTATTTATGGTTTAATTATTTATTATTTAGGATATAATGGTCTATAAATTTGTACTTTATTATAATTCCTTTATTTCATATAGGATTTAAAACTAATGCTGATTGAAATAATAAAAATAGGTGGCCAGAAGAAAGCCTGATCAGTGCATCACTATATTTTCTTTTACTCATCTTGGGTGAAATACCCAAAGAGTTTATTCAAGTAAAATAACACTACTTCAGCAAATTTGAATTCAAATAAATATTGTCCTATAGCTGCGACTCTGTTTGTTTGAACAAACTGCGTGGCTAACCTGGATTACAGATGGAAACCGGTCGTTGTGGTTAATTACGGTACATTTTACAAGTTGCGCTAATGTTTATTGGTGTAATAATAATCCATATTGTTCATTAAACACGGTAAAATAAGCCAAACTGAATGGCCTTTTATGGATGAACTTTAGATAAATATTCGTGATGTTCAGATTAATGGAGACTTTTTTTTTTTTATTGCGTTGTCAACAACAGATCGAAGTACAGGCCAGCTGGTCATAAGGGAAATGACACTGCCAACTAACTTGCTTTAGCTTTTAGCACGTTACCTCAGCTGTCAACGTCTGTGTAGCCTATAAAACAATCACAACGGGCTCGAAACGAACACAAATCAGTGATATCCGTGCTTACAAAGCATTCAAGTCATGTTAATAATCAGTGAAGGTCTCCTAAAGACCTCTCCCTGAAGCCGGTTGGGCATTTCCTGAGTCGCTGAATGCTAGCCAGAAAAGTTAGCACCAACTTAGCATGACGGGATGGGCAGCTCCGGCGCCGCTTTTCAGTCAGCTGAGGCGTTAAGGATGCGAGCTCCACTCACCTATAGTTGAGATAAACGTTGAGTTGAAGGCATCTTCTGAAAATCTGAAAAGCACGCAGGTTTTCCCGACTCCCGAATCACCGATTAAAAGTAGTTTAAACAAGTAATCGTAAGTCTTCGCCATGTTATTAGCTAGCTTACTACTGCGGATATCCCGCCCGTTGTGCAGACGGAGAGGTCGCTGCTGCTGCTGCGGGGCGTCCTGTTGGTCAAATCAACTGTCACTCTGCGATGTCGTCGTGGCTCAGGAAGCCTGCTGCCGCCCGAGTGGGTGTGTTCGTTTTGGAGACTGTTGCCACCCGGATTAACTACAGTAAATTTGATATGTTTAACCAAGAACTCTTTATATATATATATATATATATATATATATATATATATATATATATATATATATATATATATATATATATATATATATATATATATTTTTTTTTTTTTTTTTTTTTTTTTTTACTTTATTTAAACAAAGTAAGCACAAACAAGTACAGGATGTTTAACT
The DNA here is from genome assembly GCF_003331165.1 of Xiphophorus hellerii. Classification (NCBI taxonomy): domain Eukaryota; kingdom Metazoa; phylum Chordata; class Actinopteri; order Cyprinodontiformes; family Poeciliidae; genus Xiphophorus; species Xiphophorus hellerii. The sequence goes on from NC_045680.1 coordinate 15,675,134, forward strand.
AAGAACTCGTTCTCCTCAGAAGGATGTGAAAAATGGCGTTGACTGATGTTGCGACGGAAATGAGACAATCCAACACGATCAGTGACAAGTCAGAGGCAGCAGGCTAAAATTAGTTTCTCCTTCAAAGAGAAAGGAAGCAACGACTACACTGGTGATAATAGAAATACCAAACATTCAAGGCTTTCTAGAGAAAAGTCTTTAAAAGTACTGGAGAAATTACTAGACATATTACTAAAACTAGTTATTTGACATTCAACAAGTGTAATGAAACAAGTCATCGTATTTTAGTACATAATATAAACATTAATGCTCATTCGTAAACATTTTTTTCCAAGTGTAGATAGATTTTTACAACAGCATAAATTAAATAAAAACTAGAATTGAACAAGCTCGAATTTATTGTGTGTGTTTTTATACCAAAACATAAAAAATATCAAATCTATGCATTCCCATTAGTCTGAAATTGGCAGTAAAGGTTTTAAAAGTAGTTTGAGCAGACTATCAGCATCTATTAGGGAGTATGATCAACTACAGCTGGTAATGAGCTCCAAGTAATATATTATCAGATTTCTGGCTTGGGAATCTAAAAGTGGCAGCTTTGGTAGAGACCAGTCTCTACTATAAAAAGTTCAACAAAGATGCTATTACATTTGTTATACAAGGACTGTAGACTTCAAAAGCCTCCCTGATAGCCTAGACTCCTGTAGCAACCCCCAAATGCACAACTGTGTCTGCTAAAGATCCCCAACACACATATGGACTGGGCAATCAAACTCCAATGAGTCCCTCAGCAGTTCTACAAGGACAAAGAAGATGCTCCAACGCCTGGACTAAGCCACATTGCTTTTCTTTAACTAAACAATATGGTAAAAATCTATATTAGATATGGAAAATATTAGATACACCTAAACACCAATAATATCCTAAAAATGAACCCTGACCTGCAATGAAGTTGAAGTACAAAGAAAAAGATGGAGATTCCAAAGCATACTGGTTTATGTACTAAAAATACATCAGACCAGATCTTGCTTTAGATCTATTATGACATAGTATTCTCCTATACAGTATTCTTTTGGCATCTCCACTTATTGTTTTGATTTTAACCAACCCTATAGTTCATTCTCGGATCCATAGCCCCTCCCCTCCACAGACAGACCTGCCTCTACTCAGCCTCCTTCAGCACCAGACCTCAAGAGTTGTGAAAGGAGCAGGTGAATCTGGGAGCAGTTTAGTCTCACTTCAACTCGTCTCTTTTGTATTGGACAAAACATCTGGGCTGATTTCAACAATCATGTCTGTAAGTAAATATGTATCCAGTTTTATCTGTTTTCTTACTAGTTTGAATATGTTTTACAGTTTAGTTTTCACTGACAGAACATCACTGCATAAATATTGATATATATGAAAATATTTTGATAACAAGCAAATGTAAAGTGACAGCATAAATTAAAGATTTTTGCTTGCGTTGTAGTATGCAATTTTTCAAAGATATGCAATTATATCACATGTGTTGTTCCCATGTCTGCTACAGATGGTTTAGGAACCTGTCTAGACATGTTTCTTTGCTTCAACTAGTAATTCATTCATCAGGCGGTAGAGGGCAGTAAACCTCAAATATCTAGGGATCCTGTTCAGTTACCACAAATCTCACCTCAGAATATTAAATCAGTTGTGTATCATTTGGGAATGCTCTGTTGAACTTTGCAGCTGGCAAAGGACTTGTTGTACCCCAGTCTTGCAGACGAGAGGAGGAAACACAAGAAGAAGAGGCTGGTGCAGAACCCCAACTCCTACTTCATGGATGTCAAATGCATAGGTAGCCACCTCCTAGTGTGACAGCACACTGTCACACAACAAATCTCACAGATTAGTAATATTCTTCTTCAACATTATTAGGCTGCTACAGGATCTCCACCATCTTCAGCCATGCCCACACAGTGGTGGCCTGCCCCGGCTGCTCTGTGATCCTCTGCAGCCCAGGAGGGGGGAAATGCAGACTGACAGCAGGTAGGTGCAGAGCCACAAACTTGTCCTTACAATAAAGTACATCATTTACATTTTTAAATGACTGGGGGTTGCCAACATTATGTTGTTCTCCACTTAGGCTGTGCCTTCAGGAAGAAATGTTCCTGAGATGCAATTTGCCAAGACATCCACTAGGAGGCAGCAGAAGGGACCATGAAAAAATCTGATCAGAGCAACTCCGTGTGGCTTAATAGAGACATCACCTCTATACGATCTGCAACTTGTAATTTCGAGATATTTTCACCCTCTTGTGGGTATTAATTACAACACGAATAGAGGACCATGCTTGTACACTCCATTATGCTCAATGTAAAATGTATGAAGGCAATTATAGCATAGAAAACCTCAAAATGCAAAAGGAGTCAAATCAATCAGGACTTCTGTAAAACATTTATTGAGGGCTGAACATGGAGGGGGTGGTAAATGAAACAAAAAGAAAAGGACCTCAATCAAATTTTTAGGCCCCCTCCTAGGCCTTGACATAAGCTGAGACCATCACAACAAAATAAAATAAAACATTTAAAGAATTAATTGTCTGTGTCATGTGTTCTTTGGTCTTTGCATTTCCCTTGGAAAATAAAAAAGTGGCATAAAAGCAAACAAAAAAAAAAATTCAGAGCATTACCACTTGTCACATACCTAACATTCTCCTACTATGTACAATAGTTATCAATGGTTGATGAGACCTGACTGAGATCCTGATTTGGGATTTTGCTCGCTCAAGTGTTCTGATACGGTAGGAAAGGTAGTGCAGCCTGCTCAGACTCTCATGATACCCAAATTATCCAAAGTTTAATGCACTGTAAATATCCAAAATGTCCTCAAGTTGGTCAGAGCTGCTCTGAAGTTCAGGACTCTGATTAATTGTAAATAAGATTAAAGTGAAGGAGCAGCTTATGCCTTAATAGTGTGTTTATTACTGAAAACCTTTCCATCAGCCACGCAGATTAAAACCCAAGCAGATTTAGGAGGATGCGGATCAGACAGGCACAGATTAGTAAAATGTCTTAAATTGCATCCTTCTAAAAACAAACGAGTGACTTTTATGTCAGCAACAAATTGCCTGAGCAATTCAACCTATAGGACTTCCATCAAAACCCATTTCTCTGGGCGAATTTATCACGGTTCTTTCTAAATAAGTGGTCAAAAATCTTTTTCGAAATAAATTCCTGCAATTTCAAGTGGGAATAAAAATCAAGCAATAAGAAAGAGGATTGGAAAAAAAAACATAACACCAAGGGACAAGAATTAAGTTAATCCTCCCCGTTTTATGTGAGGAGAGACGATTTTACAGCTTGAAATGTGGAATGGAGTCGAACGTTTTAATGGAATGTTAATGACGATCTCATCCTCTCCATCTTCCTCTCCAGGCGTTTATAAGCTGTTCAGCTCCTGCAGGGTCTGGTCCAGGACTTGGTGCATGCCCAGGTTCTCCTCTTTGGCATGTGATAATTTCTCTGGAAAGAGAACAAAAGTGACATGTTGAGCTCCTAAAAAGCAGATAATGATGCAGCAGCTCAGTCAGCACAGAGGACTGTTTTCCTGGGTTGATGTTTTGAATAGGTACTTGGGTTAAGCTGAGTCACATGCAAAAATTTAACCACAACACGGTGCCTGTCATGCATAAAGTGGCTGCTTGACTGTTAGAATATATTATGGCTATATTAGAGGACTGCAGAGGTGTTTTACTTAAACCAAGCGTCCTAAAGGTCTACAGGGGGCTGCAATTTGTATTAATTCAAACTAAAATTACAGTAAATATAACAGAAGGCCTCACCTTGTGTACATGACTCTCATATGTGCTAAGTACAACTGAAACCAAATGCCTTGTTATAATAAAATCAGCAAAACTTTTTAACAGTGTGTTCCAAAAGTATCCACACCACTTAAATGCTTTCATATTTTCAGGCTACAGGTTTCAAATTAGTAAAGTAGTGCATAATTGTGAAGTCTTTACAGAGTGCTTTTGATTGACACATTCAAATACACAAAAATGGTTTCCACTGCAGCTCTGGCTGAATGCTTAGTGTCGTTTTGTTGTGCTGGATTACGAACCTGGCCCCAGTCTTCAGTGTTTTACAGCCTCCAACTTGAAGGATTGCTTTGTATAGTTAGTCCATATTTCCACAAACTCTGACCAGCTTTCCAGTTCCCATCTACAAAAGCAGCATAATGCTGCCACGGTAGAGGTGCTGTGTTCAAGGTAACGTGTGGCTTTAGCTTTCCACCAAACAAGTGTTTTGTATGCAAGTCAAAATGTTACTGTAAACTTTGGTCTCGTCAAACCAGAGTATCTTCCCACACATGGCTACAAATGTTAGCTTGTATTCCAGTAATACTTTTCTCTCAGCACTCTTCCATAGCATCCAAATTTAGGTAATGTGAGAATATATTCTCCCCAGCCATGCTGGTGATTTCTGCAGATCCAAAGGTACCAGGTTGTCTGATTAATCCTCTTCTTGCCCAGCCAGTCAGCTTAGGTGGACAGTGAGGTTTGTAGTTGGGCTACATCTTTTTTGCATGATTGACTGGGATATTTTTTTAATAACCTAATCTGCTTCAAAGTTCTCCATAATTCTCTATATGAGCTACTGGCTGTTTCTTTATCTTTAGGGTTGTCCTTATCAGATACTGTTATCAACCAAAAAAAAAAAAAAAAAACAGTATTGGTTCCCACTGGCCTGCGTCTAAGATCTCTGATACGTGAATGCCGATAGAAGAACTCTGGTGCAGCAGCGCATGAAGACCCATTGGCTTAAATAAATGGGTCAGTTGTTCTCATAGCTGTCATTGACTATTTGTCTCTGAGTAATATCACTTGATCAAGTGTGAATGTATGGTCCATGCTGATATCGTATCGGTATTGGCCAATACTAAAAGCTGTAATATCGGTATTGGAAGAGAAAAAGCTGAATCAGGACCCCCTATTCGTCTTCATGATGGTTTTTGTTCACCAATGTTTCTGAGAAACCCTGAGACCTTCACAGAACAGCTGTGTTGATACTGAGATTAAATGACACACACTCTTTTTATAAATTAAAGGTATCACAGTAAAGGGAACTGGATGCAAAATGGGCACCATATTTTTCATTCAAAAAATGTTCAAACCATATATGATTTTATTTCCACTTCACTATTGTGCACTACTTTGTATTGGTCCATTCATTGAAATCACAATGAAAAACATTTGAGGTTTTACTGCGACAAAAAGGTTTATTTTACATAACAAAGAACAGAGACAAATGCTGCAAAGTAGGAAATAAAGAGACTTTAATGAAACAGTTTAGCAAAGCAAGCTGAGCAAAAGGCACATATGATCTGTAGGGAAAAAGCTACGCAGAGTGCGACAGAGGAGAATCGGAGCGAGCAGAAGACGCCTAAAGAGATGTCATGTCATTGAGGGCATGGTCCAGCTCCTCGCTAATGGCCTTGTACTTCAGCTTCTGAGCATACAGCTCGTCTGGAGGTCACAGAGGTCCACAGCCGAGTACAGACAGGTGGCAAGGACAGCAGCAACACAGACAAGCCAAAAGCAGCATGAGAGACATGTGGAGGCAGGAAGGAGCAGAGAAAATATGGAGAAGACAAGGAGAAAAAAATTAGGTCAGGCTTTTACAAAAGAGGTAGAATGCTTGGATTAAAAGAATGATGCATGTCTAATTAGGCTAGCAGCCCTTTTTGCCGGGTGAGCTGTGGGCGTTCCAGCTTGCTCTCAGTGTCTTATAAAGCTGCTCCAATAACTCTATAAAGTGAGCTCCCTGTGGTTCATCAACTAAATAATGCTGACCTACAAAACATGAAAGCACATACTGTCCTCTTTGCAGCCTCGGAAAAGAGGATCTCTTCAGATTTTGTGGCCAGTTTTTATAGCTTTTGGACATATCATTGTTCCCACCCCCCCCTCAAAAGGATGTTTCCACTTCTTCAAGATTTCTACCAAAACTGTAGCTGCTTGTATTAAAAATGCATTAACCTGAGCAGCGAAGACCATAATCCGTCTAAAAGTTAAGCAGACTGGTAATGCTTGCATACCTTCCAGGTCGTCGATGGACTTTTCCAGTTTGGCCACTGTTCTCTCTGCAAACTCTGCTCGGGTTTCAGCCTGGATGGAGTTCACACACACACAAAGTCAGCGAGCCTTGACAAAGTAATCCAGCATGCACCACTGGAAAAGTTTTACACATTCTTTTCTGGGTGTTTTGCAGTTAGAAAATGTCTCCCTTACATAACTCAGACAAAAAAAATACATAAATGATACTGCCATAAAAATAAACACACATTTGTATTGTTTTTGTCTTAAGGGATGTGAAGAAGTGAGGAAATATGGTCCTGCTTTGAGATGACAGCATAATCAGAGAGGAACGTCTGGATCTCACCTCCTTCAGTTTGTCAGTCAGAACTTTGATCTCCTCCTCATACTTGTCCTCTTTTTCTGAGTACTGTGGAGGCAGAAAAACAGAAAACTCAGTGGCAGAAATCTAAACATGTCTCCACATGCTTTCACCTGCAGATTAACTGAGTGTGAACTTTAATTCCTCCTTCTTCAGCTCCTTAGACAGGAAAAAGGTTAAGTTCCTCGGAGGCAAATACGTTGCTATGCTCTGGGAACAACCTATTGTGCCGTCAACCATGACGGGCCTGACTGAGTAAAAGTATAACGTATTCTGCAACGCAAAGCAGAAGTAGGCATGCGGTTAACCTGGCATGCTGTCATACTGCATGCCTGACCTTGGGAGGAAAGCGAAGACAAAAGGGCAGCTGGCATTCACATAAACGCCCTACAGTGTCTTTACCTTCAATGTTTGTCACGTTACAATCACACACATCAATGTGTTTCATTAGTTTTTTATGCGATAGGCATGATTTTGAGCTGATCGACAACTGTGCATGTTGTCGGTCAGCTCTACCCATCAACAGGCTGACATTTCTGCTTGTTCATTATGAAATAATCCAAGATCAGTCATTTTAATCTAGATTTACATTTTAAGTTGTCTCCTCACAGCATTATGCTGCCACTATTTTGTTTCATTTTTAGGCCATCAAGTTTATTTCTGGTTTCTTCCAACCAGAGCAACTTTCCTCTCTGTTCCGTCTATGCCTTTCACTTCTTGTAGCTTTTTTTTTTTTTTTTTAACCCAACAATGACTTTTGCATTGTGGCTCTTAAATAAACCCCAGATTTGATGATTGAACAACTATTTGTCATAATGTCTACAGATTCTCCCACCTGAGCTCTGAATTTCTGGAGCTCCTCCAGAGTGACAAACAATCGATGAGCTGCTTCTTTGACTAAAGCCATTTTTTCCTCTTCCTTGTCAGCTTGGATATCTGACTAGCTCAAAAAGCTGTGCCTTGGTTTGTCCATTTTAAGATGAACAGACCTGACTGCTGCCTTTCCTTGGTCTTCATGATGCTGTTTGTTCTCTAATGTTCAAATAAATCTTTGAAGCTTTCACAGATTAGCTGCATGTAAAAAAGATCAAATAAAACATGGGTGGATTCTATTTATGCAGTTGGATGGTTTAGATTTCATTTATGGGTTTTTGTGGAAAGACTACAGAATGCAATTTTATTAAACAATTAAAATTTTATCCGATTAAGCATCAGAATAATTGATAAGATAATGGATTATTGAAATAATTATTAGTTGCATCCCTATTTGCCCATAAACCCTAAAAATGATTCACTCTAATCTACTTTGTGTTTTGTTATTACATAAAACCCCTTTAAATCACAATGATGTACAATGCAGCGAGAATACCTTTACATAGCCCTCCATCTAGGCACTGACAGCACAAAGAAAAATCTCTTGGTGAGTAATTGTGTATAAAATCACTACTTTTATGGGTTTTGTCTCCACAAGAAACAGGAAAATACATGGTGGATGAAAAAAGGAGGATGTAATTATACTAAGCAACAACAGAACTGGTATTAAACAACACGTTAGTGATGTAACGCAGTTTGCCTGAATTACCATCTACTGAGCCAAGTGTGACCCAAATGACAGGATCCATGTTCTCAGAGTCGGAGACCTTTGTTTATTATAATGATTCTTTTCCATATTCAGACTTTTTAAACTTATATTTTGTGCTGTGATGTTTCACGCCAGCTCTGCCGGATTCCAGATAAAACTTGTTTTTTAATCCGCTGCAAGCTAAAATGGGTTTAACAATTGCGTGGATTTTTAGTTCACATGTACAACTTTAGAGTGCAAAAGTTACACTTATCACTTGAACATGGTGTTTTTGTTGTCGACTCTCACCTTCTCCGCTTGGGCTTCTAAGGATTTCAGGTTGTTGGTCACATTTTTCAACTCCTCCTCCAGGTCACTGGCTTTACTGCACACAAAAAAACAGAAGCACACTTAGCTATATTAGACAACAAAACATAAACATCCAGATGTTTCTAAGTACATATGCTGTAAATATGTTTTACAGTGCATTTTTGTCTTACCATTCAGCGAGATCAGCCCTCTCCTCAGCTCTCTCCAGATCCCCTTCCAAGATCACCAGCTTACGAGCCACCTGACACAAACGGGGTACGTTTTATTATATTTTGGAGTGGGAGGACAGATTTCATTATGCTGCTTACATTTGGGATGGACTACCAAACTTTGCCCACATTAAAGAATAATAATTCAGGAAAAGGTTGTAAGATTGCTGCTTAAACCACCATTATAAATACCAACAGGATATAAAATTGCTTTCTTGGTCAACTTCAATCATAGCCTTCTAGCTGATTCTCACACTTCCTCCACATCATCATCAGTGAATGTGGTGCTAGTTTTTTTGTTTTTTTTGACAGACTGACAGGTCCAAGTTGCATTTCACCTGCAGTGTGAAAACCTCACTACTTTATTTGGCCAACAGACAATCACTATCTGCCGAGCTTAGGCACAATTTGGAGGTGTGGGCAATTCTCCCCGACTCTGCACCCTAATCCAGCCTTACTACTTCCTAGGTGGAGCAGAACCAAAGGAGCAGGAAGCAGTTTTACCTCCTCGTATTTACGGTCAGCTTCCTCTGCGATGTGTTTGGCCTCCTTCAACTGCATCTCCTGGATCTCCATCTTCTCCTCATCCTTCATCGCTCTGTTCTCGATCACCTTCATCCCTCTGATATGAAAAAAGACAACAGATACATTTTTCAAAACAACTCCTACGTTGATTATTTGTAACGTGAAAGCCAGGTATATAATTAAAGGAAACAAATCTGACCTCTCGCTCTCATCTGCGGCCTTCTCTGCCTCTTCCAGCTTCTGCAGCGCTGTGGCCAACCTCTCCTGGGCTCGGTCCAATTCCTCCTCCACCAGCTGGATCCTACGGTTAAGAGCTGCGACATCACCTTCTGCCTGCAGGACAAGATGGGGAGGAAGAAGAGAACTTTAGCCAGACATTTCTAGAAGAAAACATCCAACCAGTGTCCTATCAAACCAGAATAAAATGACAGGAAGAGGAGAAAATTTAAACAAAAACATGAAGATGATTTGAATGACTCCATATCTTTGAAGTCTTGTTTCCGGTCTTTTGTTTGCTTTATTTTGCTTTGAGAATACTTATTGTGACATTTTGCTCAAGAAATAAATGTTGGTTTCAACACATACTTCGTGTCAAAACTCTATACGTTCCGAGGTACAAATTAAAGCATTTGAATGCAAAATTTTCCTAAGAATTTATGTCAGATATTTCTAAAGTGGCAAAGCTTTCAATATGGAACCTGCAAAAAGTTGTAAAGAAGAGGAAGAATGGCTGGACAGATGAATGGATGGATACTTTAGAATTTGAGAGAGGGAGGAGTCTAGAAACATAAATATCTTTCAATAATTTGTTTTCTTTTTCCATATTTATGGAAAATCTAAATATATGACCAAACATGAACATTAGGGAGGATTAATAAGCATCTTAAAGGAGAGCAGAAGTCACCACTGACCAAGTTCCTCATGACTATGACAAGTTTCCACCAAACCACTTCTGTTTTTTCATAAATCAGAAAAATAGGCAAAGAGTTTGCCTATTTTATGCTTTATTTGACATTAAAAAAGGCAAAGATGGAGTACTGCATGGCTTAGTATTAGAGCAGGCACATCCTAAATTAAGGGTACAGTCTTCAACGCAGTTGTCCCTGCCCCATATGCTTCATCTCTTCCCCTCATCTCTCTGCTCTTCTGTCTGTCTGTGATGCTACGGTTGATTGAAGGCCACTACTGCCATAAAAACCTGGAAAAAAAAATGTCAAGGACAATCGCCCCAACTGTACCCACGCGCTTAACTTGGCCCTTTCTCACAAAACATCCGTTAAAAGATATTCAAATACAACCACAAGAGCATGACCATGGCGCCATGACAACAGGAAAATATTCAGCTTTATCATTTAGGCATTTTAATAATTCAACACAAACTGTCTAAATCCAAACAAAGGCAATGCTCAGCTATAGGTGGACTACAAAAACACCATATGTTAGTGAGCTGCTCTTGTTATGCCAATCAATGAGTTGATAAATAACAGCTGGAACAGCATTGCTGTCTACTGAGCCAAGTGTGACCTGTAGCGTAAATCTTTTGCGGTATCTGAATGAAATGCCTAGTAAAACTAAATTTCCGGGGTTAGTGGATGCAGAAATCAGCCAGGCAGAGAGAACAAATTAGTTTTTCCCCCTCATCTGCTCTCCGTAAACAGAGGAGAAAAGTGGAGGCAAAGGTTTAACTAAACAAGAATCTCCCCTGCCCGAAACAACTATAATCTCCTAGTAATCTGCTTTCAAACTGAGTCCACCACAGAGGGCGGACCTTTGAATGGTCACAACCATTCATAAACGACACAATTACGTCCAGAAAAAGCAGCTGAAGGTGCACCACAGCAGTTAGTAGGTCAGTGACTCATTAGCTAATCATGAGTCCAGAAGTCAGTTCAACAGTCAAATGGGTTTTGTCACTCAGTTTGCAGGTTGGTGAGTCATTCTGCAAGGCAATGGCTGAAACTGAAGAGAAAAGACTCAATGAGGAGAGAAGGAGGAACCGCAAAGAACAGCTAAGATCTCAGTGAAGAAGAAGAAGAAGCAGCATTCTGTGTGTTCGTGTTCAAAGCTATACTTTCTTTCATATTCATATGTAAGGAAATGAAAGTGTCTCATCTTTCAGCTTTTTTTTCTCCTTATTCTGACTCAAACCAAATTGTCCCCACTAATATTTAAACCATTTCTTCTCTGCATATTGTGCCAAGGGAGGGCCACTGATACCAGACAGGAAATGCCTGTTAGAGAATCTTCAGCATCTCTCAGCACACGGGGGAGGAAAGACAGCCCACTGCAGAATGAATGAACGAGAAATAAATCTCTCATAGCATCTTGAATTCTCATCAGCGTCCATCGCCACACCGTCTGGGAGGTGAGAAACGTTGCACAGGATTAAATTGCAGCCTGAAACAACAGATCCCGTCATTTCCCGGTGTCCTGAATGAGGCAAGAAGGACGACCTCGACAGAAACAAAAAACGTCACTCATGAGCTTCAGGACAGCCATGCTGCCACAGACCCTAAAAGGCTCCGAAAACACACAGATATAGTTGCCAGCCTGTTGCGTTCCCGTCTGTCACCAAGAGTAAGAAAAGAACCACACAAACCAGTTCACACTACTACCGTGAAAACATGCCCTTACACACAATCAAAAAAGTGTAACCTGGTGGCTTATCCGTCATCAGGCTTTCATAAACATGAAAGGGGGTGGGGGGAGCCCCTCATGCACACTGACAGCTTTGTGTTCAAATCAAAAGTTTATGTGTGTACAGAGCATATTCTCATTCTCATATAGGGGGAAGCCTGAAAACCCTCAGGGTGCAGCTGTACCTTAAGAAGCTGCTTTCCTGAGTCTTTGCAAAATGATTTACCAAGAACAAGAGTACCTGGAATGACCAACCTCACTGCTGTCATTGCTTCAATATGAGGATCTTAGAAAAGGTGACAGGAAGTTGGCAACCCACCATTCTTTCATTTCCTCCCTTTGATTGTTCTCTCCTTCAGCGATGCAGAGATCTGGCCACGCCTCTTCCCTTAGCACCCACTTTGCATTCTCCCACAGCAATGGAGTCACTCTGCCTTATAAGGTAAACAAACTCTGGAGAATGCTTGTGGTTGAGTAGGATTGTGACAACAGGCAAAAATGTCCACACACACACACACCCACACAGAAAGAAAGGTACTCAAAGGACATTAAGGCTGAATCACCATTTCCTAGGGTTCTTCCAACACCCTTCCACCCTTTCTTTTAAGAAATACTACTTTAAAAAGAAAAATTGAGGCATACATTAAACTACTACATTTTAACAATTGTTTAATTGTGCCATTTTGTATCATTACATTGATAAAATATTTAACAGAAATCCTTACATATCACAGTGGGTCTTTGTGCTCTTAAAAATATGCCAAGTGAAAATATTTCCTGTAGCTCCGTTGCTATTCCACAAAACACTGGGACACTTTAACCACTTAGAAAAATATGGTGCAGGTCTACAATTTATGGGTTTAGAGTCTTTCAGCCAGTGAGAAGCAACACATGGGGGAGCTGCGTTACTCTGTGCTTCACAAAGCCAGAGAAAATGGCAGCACCTTATGTTACAAGTTAACGTTATGATGGAAAAGTGTTAGCAAAGTGGAACAGTAACGTGAAGAAAATTTATAAACCTTGGCACAGGAAAATACCTCAACCTATTGTCCAATCAAAGGTCAGAACCACTCCTTATTCAGGCTCAGAGATAGTTCAAAGCTCACAATGAATCCTGAAATATTTCTTCGCGTTACCATCTGAATGATCTGCTCTTAGCCAGAAAAACTACTTCTGGATGAGCGCTGACTCTTTGCTAGTCAGATATCACACCAAAGATTAACTACCATGTTGTGTAGTCTTAATTACATTAAAAATTGCAACAATGATCATAAAACAACAGTTCTGATTGGATATAAGATCACTTTCCTTTTCAAACAGTATTTATAACTAACTATATACAAAAAACATTGATGGGCTGATGAACATTTTATAAACTATTCCTAAAGAATTATTTTTTAAATTGTGTACAAATATCAAATTACATGTGGAAGGCACTGTACGCCCTGTACACTATCATCTTTACACAACAACTTCTTTGATATTTCAAGTAAAAGGTGAACATAGTTTGATCTCTTCAGATACTTTTCAAAGAAATGATTCACTCCTACTGATTTAATTGTTCCTAAATCTCCAACCAGGTTATTAAAATACAGAAAGGCTTCTCAGAAGGCCAGAAAATATAATCTAGAAATTATTATTTATTACCTGTTCAATAAATGCACCAAGCATAACATTTTCCACCATTCTTAGTCTACAAATGTATAAACCAAGAGCAGTTACTTTGACTTCAATTTAGTTGGTTTTTTTATTTATCAAACTACTCCAATCAAAAAAAGACTGCAGCAGAATTTTTATTCCGAGTTATTTATTATATTCTTTATAAAGCTGTAGCTTCATCAGAATAGATCAAAGTCAACATAAGCAAGTCAAGCTAAATAGGAAACGTCAACTTTGACCTGGAGAAGCCTGATCAGTGCATCTCTAATAAAAGGATTAGCAGAAAGAGTGTAAAGGTGTATTTGTTCATCTTCATGTACACTGGTTCAGATACAGTTCAAAAACAAGCCTGAAAGACATGTTACACTGTAGCAGACTGTGTATTACTAAGTTAGTTCTGTAACACTTGATTAAATCTGGATTCTTTGATTTATCTTCTCACTAAGAAACATGCATATAATGCAACTGCTGCAGCGTTCGTTTACTCCTAAATATCTCTGGTTAAATTCAAACTGCTTTCATAATAATCACATAGAAAATGCAGGTACACAAGATGAACAAACAACATCTCTATTAACAGCAAAAACTGGTTTTAAAGCGATCCCAGCACTTTCTCCACCTACTTTTTCAGCAGCTGAAAATGTTGCTATAACGTGAATGAATAGCAATGCAAACAATACAGGCTTTTTTCCCTGCCATATTCACTACATGGTACCAGGTTAAATGTAAAGTTGCTGTATCATAGCTGAATATTATGACCATATTTACCGCAATTTTCCCACATTTTTCTATCAATAGTCTTTACCCACGAGTTGCTGTGAGCCGTAGCATCTACCTATGTGAATGGAGTTCAATTAGAAACCACCTAAATAAGTAAATGTATTACTGTCAGGCGGAGTGAATCCATTTCACTTGAAATATGATCTCTAACCAAACATTGCATTCAAGGAGACGACTTGCACTTGCCAATACAATACTGAGGGAGTGTTTTGCGTCATTGTGTTGTTGCTGAGCTTGGTGCATGACGGCTGAGTAATAGCTTTAGGTAATGGCATATGTAGAACATTTAATAAATAATACCAGCAGGTATTGTCCCGATTTCACTCTTTAGACGCATTTTCTTTTGCAGGATAAGCAGTGCTGAAACCTCACCACGTGGAGACACAGCACAGTTCAGCTTAGAGGGCCTTTCTTAATACCTAGGTGCATTTTATGCGCTGCAGTCCAGATCAAGGACAAATGAAAGAGGAATCCAATTAGCGGGCGATTTCAGGGCAGTGGGTTAATGAGCTGCACGGTGCTGCTGGCGTTCTGGGCAAGTTATTCCTGACACAGATGGTGGCTGTGCTCAGTGCGAATATGTGATGGTAGGAGAGACAATCTCCATCTGTAAAGACCTGGCATGCAAACGCAGCTTCACTGAGTATAAGCTGCTCTGTTAGGAAGCATGATATGTAAAAGAATGTCATTAAACATCCAAGACAAGCTCATCCAAGAGCGCTGTCTCTGAGCTGAATGTAATCTGCCACCACTGCTCAGTACCTTATCGGACTTTCAAGAGGTTCTTCCTTTGGTTTTTAATGCTGAGCAGAGGCCGCTGCTTTTCTCTGAACTAATAGAAAGCTCTTACAAGTTACACAAACAGCTGAACTTTCTGCAGTTCTTTCAAGATAAAAGAAAGAAGCAAATGTCCTGCAGGACTCCCCATTCCTCACTGTTTCCTGTGCTGCTTGACTGCCAGGTGCCAAACCATTACTCACAGTTTCTAAATACTATTTAGTGACACCGTGACAAATTTAGCCTTGCTTGCCCTAAATGCACAAATATATTCTGCTCTTCACTCGAGGGAGAACCCACAGCCTTGGCCTGCATAATCAGCGAAGCCACTAACATGGGGGTGTTCCTCCAAATGCCACGGACCGCCAGAAAGTATCAACATGTGGCGTTTATATTTGGAAAGTTGAGCTATTCCCAGGGAGTAGGTCCAAAGAAAACATTGGAATCAGGAAATAGCCTTTTCCAGAGAATCTGCAAGAGTGTTAGAAGGCCAGCTGAAAAACTGCAGCAACGCAGCACTTAATTGCAAAGTAATCGCACATTTAGAAAAGTACGACACTAGAATTTTACCTGAACGAAAGGGCTTTTAAATGCAAAAATTATCCAGACAAGCTTTTATCTTTGAGAAGGTTACAATGAAGGTAACCTGGTTTAGTGAGAAAGCAGTGAGAATGACACTCCACTGCAGAAACTAGATCTGAGGAATGCATGCAAACAGATCACAGGGTAAAAAAGCAGAAGGTGTGTTCGTTAGCCTTTCAGAGCAAAAGTTATCAAATCAAAATTAACCACGTTTTGTTGCAAAACTGGAACTAAAGATAACCTGATGGAAAGTTGTGATATGATAGCTATCGACTCGATACTGCAGTTCACCAGACAGTGAAAGCATCTGGAAGCAGTTCAGGTATCTTGGCGTTCTGTATGTCTTACATTAGGGAACGTTTAATTTTTCTATAAGAAAATAATCAATGAAATTGTTTTAAGGAAAAAACTGCTAAGACCTGCATTTGCCATTTTATCTATGTTGAAACACATTAGTTGTTTTTTTAATTACTTTTATCCAGTTATTAAGTCCCAATTTGAAAGGTTTAAAGAGTCACTTGCAGCTCCAGAGACGATATATAGTGCTTCCCTAGTTCTGTGGATGATTCTTGGTGACTAAGCATTAGGCAGTTACCCACTTCAAGATACAGTATATTCAGGTATTGCAAAATTATAAAAACTTAATTTTGTTCCTATAATTTGTTTAAAATGTTGCCAAATGCCAGAGTGACAAGAACAGAACTGTAGTGCACCTGCTGCTCCAAGCTGTCAAAAGAAAACTGTACACTTTTCCCATGCTTGCAGCAAAAACAAGATTTATTTATGATGAGCAAAATAAACCGGCACAGCGTGGAAACTAAGGGAGCTCTTATTAAGATAGTGATGTGTTGAGGCTTGATGTTAAATAGCTGGTTGCAGAGTCTAGCCGAGCAGATTGTCTGACTAATGAATACTTCCAGTCTCACTCAATAAATATTAGAATAAAAAATGTATAATATTCTGTGGAATAAGCACTTGAGAACCTCTGCCAAGTCAGAAAGAACAGTAAATGTTACATATACTCAAACTATCATAATCCATACATCGCATATTTTTTTCCAGTAGCAGGAATAATTGTTGCTGCTCTGTTTTAGATAAGAGAAACCAGGTCACGCAAATTTTTTGTTTCACAACTGTGTTGCTAGGAAACCGGAGTGTTTTTACTCATGGTTATCATACCTGAGATTCACATTCTGTCTACATTCAAAGAGGATAGTGTGACAACTTCTCATTGACTAGCTCTTTAATACATAATCCATGTCAGACGAAAAGGACTTGTGTTACACGCAGAAATTACTCAGGATCTTTTCCCAGCTTCAAATAAAAGGACTGCATGCACAACCTTCCTTGCTGTACACATTGAAATGAATCTCATATGGAGCTACAGACGTAAGAAAGCTGACAGACATATTCTATAAATTAGAAAATTCACTGCTTCCCTGTTTTTCTAAATCATAACACCTGAAAGAGATAGGAGTGAATACAAAAGTCTTGAAGCTTCGCCAAAGTTGTACACAACTATCTGAGATCCAATTTCAACTCAAACACTAATCTTCCTGTTGATCTGGGCTGGAGCTCAGGGACAGGAAGCGTTAGGAGCAGAAGTACAGGAAGTGCTGGACCAGAGTCGCCAGACGACATCCTGGGAGGGGCAGTGAGGGCGGGGGAATACATCAGTGAGGGTTGGAGTCTCACTTCCTCTTTTTTTTTTTAAATGAGATTTTAGAAATAGATCTGAGAAGATAAAAACAAACTGTCACCATGGTGAACTGTGTTCCTGCTTCCCAACATAACCGCACCGAACAAGCAGAAGAACTTTTTAACTTCAAAAGAGGAATTGCCTGTTTAATACCGCTCTCCCTCTGATTATTCAACTACTTAAAAGCATCACAACAAAGTTTCATGCTGCTAGAAGCAGCTAATCTGGTCCAACCGGGTGTCCCAAGCAGCTCTAACAGAGCGCAAATGATTATCTATAGCCTGCCCTGGAGTAACCACAGAGAAAACTGAGCAGCTCATTGAGAATGATGGCTAGGAATAAACAAGTCTAATGGACGAATCACGACCAGATCACCTCTCTTAAAGTAACTTTAAAGTTTCACCCGAGCATCAAATCCACATGAGATACATCAAGCTATTACTTTACTTTTTTCTTTTTTGGAGGGGTGGGGGGGTGACAGATGTGGTAAAGGGTAGCCTGATAGCTCCACATTTTCACGTTCATTGTACTCAGCGAGGGTCCTGTTTTTGATCTCCCCATGCTGGGATGAAAGGGTGTTTTTGTGCAAAAAGAAATGACTCCAGGTTGTCCTAATTACTCGCATATGGGACCACACCGACCTCGGCACACAAGCATGCACCGGAATGGCTGACTCTTGACACAAACGGAGGGAAATGTGCAATTGATGAAGCCGCCTCTGCAAAAAAAAAAAATCAGCAAACAAAGTCAGAGGACACCCTGTGGAAATCATCGACAGTAAGACGGAGCTGATGCATCTGTGAACTTTGATTTGGTACCTTCTGAAAAGAATAACTCCTTTGTTAATATTTCTAACTTGTTTTTATTGCAGTCCAAACGCAAGATTTCTATTAAGCAATGACAAAATTCAATTAATTTAGCAACATTCTGAGAAGTATAAAGTCAGATGGGATATAATTCTTTGAGATGTCAATATTTACGTCTGCACCACAAGCCAGGCAAACGCCCAATTGTCAAGTGAAAAAAACGGTGCCCTGTTACCTAATAGGCAGCCTAACAAAAGGAGGTAAGTCCTCTGACGGGTCTGCTCCTTTCATCAGCTCAGGAGTCATATCTTTAGAGCCACACCTTCCCCTCCTCCCACTCTTCCTTGAATCTTCCCTCTGGTCCCGCAAACCAGAAGGTATGGCACTATAAAACCATACCCAACTGTGCTGCTAAGCAGTTTTTCCCCTTGTACTACTTTTACTTTTGCTGCTTTAAGTTATAAAACTCAGATGTGGCCTGATTCAAAGAGGCAGTGCGGGTGTGAATATTTCTGACTTGTCCAAACAGGCACATTTTGTGGAGCTTCAGCCATGACGTTTGCCAATTTCAGACCAAGTTACATAACTGCAGAGTGTTGAAATGTAAGCACAAGCAAGCTGAAGTTCTTGCTATTATTTCTTTTGCCTTGACAGTTCACAGCTGGGTCAGATGAAGGTGGGTTTGATGCTAAGGTTGGATTTTCGATCAACTAGAGGATTTTGTCAATAACCAAACAGTTTTTTAGTTCATGTTTTCAGGCATGTATGAAGTAAGAAAAAAAAGTGTATATAATTTAAAAATGCTGAAAAAATAAATTTTTAACCCAGATACATGTGATCTTCCTATTATTTGACAGTTTAGTTTAAGTTATTTTGATTTGACTAACTAGTTCTACCAACACAGGAACTAGTTACGGTTACCAAAGTATGCAGCACTTATAAAAAAATTACAGTATCTGAATTGCTAAAATTTTCCACCACACTTTTCAGACATTTTGTTTAAGCAGAATAACCCGCCCCTCTACCGGTTCATGCACATTGCTGGTCAGCTGGTAGAGATAGGGCTACCTCATTTTTACCATGATTACAAGAAAGACTAATGTAGTCATTTGAAAAAAATAAAAAAACAAAAGGCATTTAATATGGAAACTAAAAGATCATCACTCTTTTTATATAGTTGCTGAGAAGTGCAAGTCAGCTGAAATCCAGCTTCAAAACTTGTTCTTTGCTGACAAATCTCACTAATCTGGTCACCCATCACTCTTATTAAGCATGATGTGTTTAGAAACTACAGTGTGGAAGCTACAAACATCATGACTGGTAAACAGCAGAATGCAGGCTAGATAATTGTGCAACTAACTAACCAGCTAATACCAGCTGGTGTTACTCTATAGGGCTAAAGGGCAAAAAAAATCATATTGACTTGGAAAATACAGCTAAATGTAGCATGTTTTCTTTATATGTTTGCTTAAATCTGCCTGAAAATTGAAAACAACAATAAATAAACACCAGAGACATTATGGCTGTACTTATAAAGTACTTATATATATAAAAAAGCTATTAGACCATTCTTTGAATTTCAATTTATGTTAAAACAATGGGAAACTGTGGGACTTTTACTCAAGAATCTCACACAGGCCCACACCTTGTTTGGCATAAAACCCTTTGAAATTATGCTAATACAGCTACCGGTCACATACACCAGCCCATCAACACAATATATTCAAAAGTCAGCATGATTAGAGAAGGCCAGCGAAAATAATCGTCTTGTTTAACAAGCTGTTTTCTTGCAACGCATGATAGAAAACGCTCACATTTTTATATATCAGGGGAAGACCTTTTCCAGCAATGTGTTTTGTATTTTCTTATCTGCTGCAGTGAGAAAGCGTCCAAACAGCTGATGTGCTACTGCCAGACCAATGAAGTTTGAAAAACAAATAAATAGAAACGTAGTCAAAACTCGTGAAACTCGATGAAAATGTTACCAACATCATAAGAACGTCCACATATAGATTAAACTTTTGCATGTGAATGTCTACGTGGTTCATTCACGCCAGTTCTGCTTGATAACACTGCGCATGCGCAAGAAGGAATCCAAACTTCTTTTTTTCCATTTTTTTTTTTCATTGCAGACCAACGCCTTGCACTGTGGAACAATCACGCCCGCGAGTGAATCAATGACATGGTCTAATGAGACGCTTTACACCCGTGGAGGTACATGCGAAGCCTGCCAAAACCAGTTCAGCAGCCTGACAACATTACAGCAACAAAACCAAAAGTATGCGCGCAGCGGTGGGGTTAATAGCGAGAGGAAAGAAGTAGAGCAGGAGGAGGAGATAGTCTCACTTTTTCTCGGAGCTCCCGTTCACCGTCCAGTTCTCTCTGTAGGACCTGAGCCCGGTCCTCTGCGTCGTCGGCCTGCTGCTGCAAACTCTGAATCTTCCTCTTCACAGCTTCCAGAGAGTTCAAACCTGCCATTGTTCCCTGTTTTTGTTACTTAAGACTAAACGTAGAGGAAAAAGAGAATTGGGTTGTGCAAAAAAATAAAAAGGCGTGAGCTACAGCTTCCAACTTACTTAGTCAACCCAGTTGAATAATTTAAAATATTAGTAAAATAATAATTACTTTGATCGCTTGTTTACAGAGACAAGAAAAACAAAACACTAGATGTCCGTCCCTGACTGGTAAAAAAAAAAAAAAATGAGTCGTTCAAGTCCGGTAGGGGGGAAAAAAAGTTAAATAAGTGAAAAGTGTGAGTGTCCAGGTGATCTCCAAAGATGGCTCCTGGTCTGTGGGAATGAAAGGATCATGAGCAGACCAGATAGTCGTCCTCAGGAATGTGCGCAGCAGGTTTTGGTCCCGGGTTTGAGGAGGATCACAGACGGTGTGCGAAGAGGAGAGCAGAGAGCGCCGGAGTGAACAGGAGGGAGAGCGATGATTGGTGAGGTCAGAGAGGGGCGGGACGTTTTTATGAGAGTGTGTGTTTAAGAAGGTCTGATGTGAAGTAAAAGAAAAAACAGGACTAATTAATTAATCTGTCAATAGTAGGTTTATCGTTTTGTCATTCAAAGCTCCACAATCTGATTTTCTCTTCAGTGAACAACAACCTTCAACATTAGAGTAAAGCTAAATATCCGGTTGCATCACAGTAAATCAGAATGTCATCTCGATATTTCAGTTAAAAAAAAGTAAATCTTGGATATCGATTCGTTACACACAGAGTTGTTAATTTCAAGTGTTTTCTGTTCATTTTGATGATTATGCTCGCATCCTATCAGCTCCTCTGAAAAAAAGAATTTTATTTAAGACCAGTGAAAATATGCACATACAGTAACAGCACCCTTGATGGTGGCTCTTTTTGCATTAATTACTGCATTTACCTACCCAGGTAATTACCTCTTAGCCCAGGTTAATGACTTCTGACATTGCTCCTGGTTCAGGAGGAGTCACTTAACACAAGGATATGTGACATTTGCAGCCCATTTTTGGGATACGATAGGAGGCTCATGAAACACTCCCTCTACCTTGTGAATACTTCCAAACTCTGGAATGGGCTATGATTATCATAGTTGTTTGTCCACCTTTTTTTTTTTTCCACCTTCCCACTTCTCCAGTCAGAGGCTTCTTCAAAGTCGTTGCAACACAGACCGCTACAGAAGATCTTTCTTGCCCACAGGCATCACCATCTACAGTAACTCCTTAATTAAATGAGCTACAGGTACATTTAATTTGTCTTTGGGGTCAATGAAGTATTTTTAAGTTGAATTTAATTGAATTACCATCCTAGCAGAAGGTGTTAATGATTGTCATCTATATTCCCCGTTATCGTGTAGCCCATGACATGGACATATACACATCCCCAATGTTCAAGAAAAAAATCCACAATGCTCAACGTTGGACTTGTTGAGTTTAGGATAATGTGTTTTCTGACCAACATCGTATTTTACATGTAGGACAGAAAGTTCAGTTGTTTCATTTCTCTCAACCGTGGACCACTGCACCTCCTCCAGTTACTATGGACCTCTGCTACTTTACTGATTAAAGTTCTCCTTGCCTGGCTTGTTGGTGGACAACCACGACTCACTCCATATACAGCTGTGCCATGCCGTTTATTCACTCTCACATGAAGGATTCAGCAATACAATGTGAAGTTGTTTAAAGTTTGGGATGTTGTTTCATAACCTTTGAAACTTCTTGCAACTTTATTCCTGACCTGTTTGGTGTGCTCACTAATATTTTCTAGCAAATCTTTGATGCCTTCATTTAAAGTTGTCATTATTCTGAGGTTTTGTCACACCCGTGTGGAATATATTTATAATAAATAGTCTGTCTGGATGCTCCAACTAAACTTGGAAGGCGTTGGATATTTGAGACACTTGCTTGAAACAGTTTAGCTCATATTAGTAAGGTAATAGGGCGGCACAGTGGCACAGTTGGTTGCACTGTTGCTTTACAGCAAGAAGGTCCTGAGTTCCATTCCTGGCCTGGGGTCTTTCTGTTTGCATGTTCTCCCTGTGCATGCGCGGGTTCTCTCTGGGTACTCTTGCTTCCTCCCACAGTTCAAAAACATGACTGTCAATTCTCCTTAGGTGTGAGTGTGTGTGTGCACATGGTTGTTTGTCCTCTCTGTCTCTGTGTTGCTCTGTGACAGACTGGCGACCTTTCGGCGAGAGGCTAATGTTCCGCCTCTAGCCCGAAACATTAGCTGGAGACAGGCACCAGCACCCCTCCTGACCCCATTAGGGACAAGGGTGTTAGAAAATGGATGGACAGTAAGGTAATATTAATCTTTTACTGTATTTACAACTTCAAATATTCAGTGTAAATGGTTGTGCTTTTGAGGAACCATGTGGAGTGTTTGGCATAAAAGAGAGAGCAAACATCCACGAGTCCCCCACCTGCCAGCACAGAATGATGGGCCTTGAGTGGGTGTAAATCTGATTGATGCCCCTCCTCCCCCCTTCATGTGTCCCTCGCAGACCTGCCTGTGTGTTTACCCTCATCATCTCCTATTCACATGACCGGCCTGGGAACAAACAGTGCTGCGTGAACTGGACAGGGAGGCAGCAGAGCCCAGCTCAGAGTCAAACATGTTTGCAGAAAGAAGAAAATCCTCTCAAATCAGTCTCATGTGTTGATCGAGACTCCGCTCTCTGATTTGCCCCTTGCACCGGAAAAGCTGGAAGCCCTGATATTTATTAGACACAGGAGTGTGGGACTTTCTGTTTGCCTTAGCTGCATTCTTCACATACCTCTACCCCTCTCCAACCCCCGCCTTCTCTCTTTCTGCTTTCTCCGCCGCCACAGCAGACTAGCTTTACCGCTCAGACTGTAACTGTTGCTGCTGTGAGTTATAAATCCACACACAATGACTGAATGGTGCCATCTTTATCTCCACAGGCTACACAGAGGTTGGGATCTTGCGCTCAGAAGTACGGACTCCGTCTGGTAGCCTGAGCTAACAATAAACAGTGATGACCTAAATATTGGCACCTCTGCTCTGGTTCCCTTTTAGAAAACACAACTTTTTTCTCTTTTTTTTTTTTGCTAAAGGCTGCTTTAGAGCAGCTTAGAGGTTTTCTGGACAGTTCTCTGAATTCACATGTGTAATGACTTGACTGCTGCCTCTAATGAGTGACATGCCGAGGAGAATTTGTACAAGTGGAGCAGAACATCTTTACTTCTTGTTATTGTCTTTTCACTGGCTTCACTGGGAATGTCATACATTCAAAGGAAACATCTGTCTTTCTACTTAAGAGTTTTAACTCCAGACAGTTCGGGTTAGAAGTTTGAATCCACAGATTTTCATTATTTATTTCTTCTTTTAGGGAGGTGAAATTATTACATAGCATTCAAAAGCAATGTTTGAATTTATCGCTGATTCTTTTTAATCCAGACATAATAAAGATTATTAATCAAATCTGCAGCTTCTGACTTCTATTTGGGTAAATGTCCTTAGGGAAGTCTCATGTTTTTAACCATTGAGAAGCTTGTGGAACAATTCTGGCAAAAATGTTTGACCGCTCTTCAAGACCGAATTGGTCGAGTTAATTTACTTAAATTTCATTAGTTTTGTATAGACATGGCTTTTAAGGACAGGTAATGTCAGGGCTATTGGGAAAAATAGAAAAGAATCAAAATGTTTCCATTCTAAAGCCAATTCCAGTTCATGTTCCTGTAGGAATACCCATTTGTGTGCAAGTTTCAGCCATTTGATCCAAGCTGACCAGAAATGGAGCTTCTGCACTGAAACCACTAAAGCTGAAATATAATTTACTGTTATGAACATGGACAAGCCAAATGTCTTTTGGAGAAAAACGGAGTACAATAACATCAGATATGTTCAGAGGACTGAATCTCTCAAACCAAAGAAGACTAGAAATGAAGATGGTAGCATTGTGCTGTGGTTCTTGCACCGCATCCTTGCATTTTCATAAAACAATGTGAACAGAATCTTAAACCAAACAAGATTGAATTGAGACAATTTGAAAGCCCTCAAGTCAAATAAAATAAAACTTTGTGGATTCTGCTTAAAGACATGAACTATTTTCAAATGAGCTCCACAAATTCTACCAAAAGTTATGGATGAACTGCAACATCCTAAGATATTTAGAATCATACTAGGGCTGTGTGTTAAAACTTCGACCTGTATGCTTAATTTTAACTCTGCCTGGATCAAAGACAATACACCACAAAATAAAATTCATGTAAACAATACAGTTTTTCCTCATGTTGTGCATTTTTCCGTCTTAGAAAAAACATCACAAAACTGATGTGATATTTATGCTCATGTGGAGTGTTCGCATCCGATCTGTGTTTATGTTCAGTCTGCAGATTTGTAAACTGCCCTTCAAGAGTGCAGTTTATCATTTTTTCCTGTGAGGCTTCTTGGAGTCATCCTCAGATTGTGTTCAGTCACTGCGTGAGGACAATCCTGCATGGCCCCGGACGCCAGCTGTGAGTCAGTACGGCAAGGCCCTCCCTTGTCTTTGTGTGCACACAGAACAAAGCTGCATTTCCCTGGGATTTCCTCCACATGAGGCTCTAACAATGGCACATCTTGAAGGAGGTTAAAGGAGTTTTGTCCTTGACTAAGCTCTCTCTGCTCAGCTTGCTTTGTTTTTTTTTTAATTTTTAAATTTAAACCATTGGATTCTAATTTGTTTTTGTTAATATGCCACTTTACCAACAAACTATCTCGTCTTTGGTGTGGATGTTAACAATTCATTGCCCTTCACTTAGCCTCTTTTCTTTGCTTTCCACACACATACACATAATTACAGACTCAGGCAACAAAACACACTCTTGTGCACAAGCATGCTCTCTCCCCAACGCCAGAGGAACCAACACTGACAGAAATACAGTCTTGTGGTTTGTGGTGATGCTAGCAATCTAAAATATGGTATTTCCACCCAGATTGTACTGATTAAGCTGCATAGTTTAGGGTTTTTACTTCTACACCAAGTTATGTTTTATAAAAATGATTTTTTTAACCCTAAAGGTTTTTGGACAGACCCCTTAAGTCTGTTTAGGTCAGTACTGATTTATTCTGAGAACTGCAAATACAAATTACTAAAAAAAAAATTGAAGGAAAAAAAATGAAGGAAGCAATTTCATCAGATCTGTTTATGGTCCCATTCTCCAGTATGTCAAATGTTTAACATTTTGCCTCTAATTGCTAAAACTAATGCCACAAATAAGAAGATGTGAAAACAATCTGTAAATTTAAGCTATTTTACAATCTGTGGTCACTTTAAATATTTATATATACAGTATATTATGGAACCAGAGTAGCTGTAAGAACTAAGACTCATTTATCTCTGACTTTAGGCAATACCAAGTAACTTTTGGGTACTCTATTCTATTGTATCCGGTAGGGGAGTTGTTCAAGTCCGGTAGGGGACTTGAACGACTCAAACCTTTCCCTAACCAAAAACTTTTTGCAACGTGAGGTTCAAACACAGAGCTAAAGAAAACAACTGTATTGTTCAGACAACAGCTCCTCTAAAAAACTAGCATAATGTAGAGTCACAGACATAACACCAACAACGGGAGTCAGGAGTTGAGTTTAGTCAGAGACTTCTATACCAATCATTGAGTGAAAAATCTAACCCTTGGGAACAAGACATCTCTTAACTTTAATATATATTCTGTCATTTTAAAAATAAATATTTTTATTTTTGAATGGAGCATTTTGTTGCTGGTTGTTTGGTGGAGTTAAATCTGATCCCAATATATTATGTATATAGTTTTATAGCTTAAAGGTGCCGGATTGTGATGTACAAACTGATGTACAGTTGCTCTGTTTAAAGTTTTTTCAGGTATTATTTTTGAAATTTCCCATCTAAATGTTTTCTATAGCAACATATTTTCTGTTTTGTCTATGAAGGAAAGCGTTGGATACGAGAAGGTATGTACATTCTGGAAGGAACTTTGAAATAAAAATTTTAAAATAAGCACCTTATGAATGTCTCACTGAATGCCAAAAGTAAAAAAAATAATTTTACTGTTTAATAATGACGATGTGTGTTATATTTTGCTTTTTTTTTTAAAAGATCTGGGTGAATGTGTGTGTTTGACTAAACGGATTGCAGGTTAACCACTCGTTTATCTTTTCAGAGTGCTGCACAGGAACGTTACAGTTTCCGAGCGCCAAGCCATGGATCAAAGTAAACCTACAGCTGCTGACGGACCAGCTGTGGCGTAATGGGCCTCTAGTCTCAACTGTTGCCAAGGTAATATGTGTGTAAGTGTGTGGTCTGTTTGTTAACAGAACAAGTGGTTGATGATAGGAGCAGAAGCCTCATGTCTGTTTTCAAACTTTGGCTGGAGGTTCAGTTTAGCTTGTGATGCCAGGTCTGTGTGTGGGGGTGAGTGTGTGTGTGTGGGTTGGGAGTGTGGGGCTGTTGTACTCACATCTGCAGCTTTCTTCTCAGACAGTTCCAGTTTTTCCTGAGCATCTTTGAGGCCCTCAGAGAATTTGTCCAATTCATCCTCCGTCTGCTTCAGCTTCTTCTGGAGGTCCAGCAGCTCATCCTCCAGCTGCAACAGGACCAGAGGTTACTTCTGCATTAGAAGTTTCATTATTTACAAAATAATGTAAAGTTGGCACTTTTAATGGACTTTCAAGGCAACTTTTATAGCAACTTCGCATTAGAAGTGTCATTATTTACCGAATATTGTTTCATGACAAAAACATTCATAAAGACTCTGTTATGTCGTGTTCATGACAGTGTCATGTCAGTCTTATGCACATCCTGTCAAATAAAATGTTATCCTTTTCCAGCAGTCTCACCCGTTTTCATCCTCAGTTTCCAAGCTACCTTGAAATAGTTGAATGGTGAACATTTTTAAAACACCTGAAGATATAAACAAATCTTGCAGCAGCATGACCTTACACTGAACAGTATAGATAAGTACGACCTTGTACTTAAGCACATTTATTCACAGGGAAACAAATAACAATAAGCTGCATGTTTGTTTGCCTCCCCAAGAATCTCTTAAATATCAACATCACAAAACATTTTTTAGAATTCAGCATAAAATTTTTCACGTTGTTCTTACTATCTAGAAGTTTCCAGCTAGTAATCAAGGACTTCCTGCTTCCTTTAAATATTACATATTTTTATAACACTTTTTAGCCATTAAGATGAATGAAGATCTATATTTGTCTTGCCACCACACAGTCAGCAAGAAAGCCTTACCTGTCCTACCATCACAAACACAAACATATAAACAATGTATGAATATGTAGAAAAGCAACTGATGCCTAGTGTTAAGTATGGGAGGGGATCTGTGATTCTGTGGGCCCGTTTCTGTCCCAGAGTCCCTGTAAATCTCGTTAGAGTGCAATGCATCATGTACCGTTTAACTACCAGGAGATTTTAAACAAACATCTGATGGACTCCATTAGAAAACTTTAAATAGGTCATGATTGGGTCTTTCAGCAAGGTTATAATCTAAAACATGTGGCCATATTAACATAGAAATGATACATTTATTTATCAATTCCTAAAATTTTTTACTAGTCATGTTAGTGCATCAAACTGGTGCTGTGTCTTCAACACCTCTCCCAACTTAACTTTAAAATAGAATAAAAATATACCTCATAAGTTTAAGCAAAATGTCTCACATTTCATCGCCAATTGTAATTGAGTTCCTGACGTCAGTGAAGCCAAAGTTTTGAACATTACTGATAGCAAAGCGGTGGCTGATTTGAGAGTCTAATTGTGTTTATGATGTAAAGCAACATTTAAATGGCCATGGTAGCTATCAGTCTCTCCTGACAAGAGTGCCAGTGTGCAGCTGATACCTCCGTTTCTCTGTTCGCACAGAGACAGAGACTCAGTTGTTCATCCTAATCAGTGTCACCCTGAGAGCCTGTGAAGTTTGTCTGATAATCCAGCTATATTCCACTCGGACGTTCTCTCCTGATGCTAAAAATACAGCCGTTATCGGCGAGAACAGACATCTGGAGCTACAGGGCTACTGTGTCTTTCTGAGAATGTGTGTGTTTATGTTTAAAGCACCTTTGCAAACACGTTGTGATATCTATTAAATTAAAAACGCATTTTAGGAGCTGGGAGAGGTGGGATGTTTGAGCCAGCTCCTGGGTGGTCTCTACTGATAACCCTTCTTCTTTCAGCAGCTCAAATCAGAGGTTTAAGACAAACTTTTTCAAAATGTAGCTGGAAATGATCGTTAGTTTCTTGTTGCTGACCTAGAAAGTGATTTGTGACCATAAAAAGACACACGATTCAGTGTTTGTGTGCAAGATTTGTTCACGCAAAGTTCAGTTTTTCATTTTGGTAATCTTTCCCTTATTTATTTATTTTTTCACATTTAATCATGAGGTTGTTCAATGCAGAAAACGACCTGCACTTTCTGCATTGACTCAGAAGAACAGAAGAAAACCACTTTTTAAAAGAAAGTAATGATGCCTATAAAAATGTTTAATGGCATCAAGATAAGAGCGATAAGGAAATACTTCACAGTCTATAAAAGTTTTTAGACTGATTCAGTGGGGGAATGATAGTTATTGAAGATAATCTGAGCTCAGGAACTCAATGAAAAATTATTATTTCAGACTGCAGCTCTAAAACTGCAGATACTTTACTTTAAAAACAACATTTTTGATTAATAAAAAAATAAAGACTGGGCCATATACTGTTATTAGCCTACTACTAATTAGCCTAATGCTGTATGTTTCCCACCTGTTTACATTTGTCCTCGGCCGCCTTCTTATCCGTTTCAGCCTGCTCTGCTCGGTCGATGGCATTCTCCTTGTCCAGTTTCAGCATCTGCATCTTCTTCTTGATGGCCTCCATGGTGTCGACTGAGTTCCTTTTTTCTCAGATGTGGGGGAAAGCACCTTAAAAAGTGTTTTTAATGACTCCTGTTGCCTTTTGATGAGGGGAATATGTTCCAGTGGGGCGCTGCTGAGGAACAATAAAAGGGAAAGAGACAGAAAGAGAGAGGACAGAAGGAAGGAGACAGAGAGAGATGTGGAAAGAGATGGAGAGCCCAGCCCTATATGGGTAGTTATTTGGGCTGCAGCAGAACCTGCCTCCTGTCTCCAATCACCCTCTCCTCCTCCTTCATCTCCTCCCATGGTTCAGTACTCCCTCCCTCTATCCAGCCTTCCTCTCCATCCTTTCTCCCCTCTTTTCATTCCTCTCCTCATCCCTCCAATCAACACTCTGCTTTCACTCCATCCTGACTCCCTGACTATCAGCCTCTCAGCAACTCTCTCCCCCCTATCAAACTGAACCCTCTCTGTGAGGAACGGCCAGGCTGCTCCACTCCACTTACCCTTTACCCTGCCTGATCTCCTTATTTGGGCTGCTGGGTTTTCACATACCAACAGGTCTGGCTTCCACATATAACCTCCTGCAAGTTTTCCATCAGTACACATATCTGACACTTACGTGACAAACATGTGCTTGATCAAATAACATGTAAACATACAGAGAAAGATAAGTTGCGATCATATTCTTAACCTTGTATGTCACTTTGTATGTGGCCTTGAAGCTGCATCAAGACCACAGAACTATCTGGTGTGGAGAGCATTTGAAAGAACATTCAGACTGGTGCAAAACTAACTCTGAACATCACCCAAGAAAATATCATCCTTACAATAAAACATGGTGGTGGCACCATCATGCTTTCCTTAAAGGGGCAGTATTACAGTATGTATTTTCCAGACACAGTGACATTTTATGCCACAATCTATTGGGTATTTTACCTTCAGTTGTTATAAAAGTGTTGAATGCATCAAACTTGACTCAAAAGACATTTAACTTTGGAATTTAACGCATCGATCTTGGGTCTCTGTCTCTTTAAGGAACTCCTGTTCTTTCTGAGACTCCGCCTTCAGCATGTCATCACAACAACATTCCTCTTATAAGGCTTTAAAATTGTTCTTAGGAGTGTTGCACTGAAAAGTAGTTTGCATGGTGAGCTCAGCAGATGTGCAGTTCCTCCAGGTAATTGCTGCTGCAGCTGATAGTCTGGCAGAGGAGGAGCTGTGTGGAAGTTGATTTTACCTAATGCAGCCCCTTTAGCGTAGTCCGAGATGATGGGAAGATGGATGGAGGTGAGGTAAGATGGAAGAAAACCTCCGTCAAGTGGAGGTCAAACTTTCAGTGAGAAGATGCTGAATGGCAGCCATTACATTCTGCAAATGTGTCCCAATACTTAACTGTTTTGGTTTCATAACTGTAGAATGTAATACAGCTTTGTTACACTGCTGTGGCTGTTGCAAGTGCAATTTAAAAAAGTGAAAGGAAAGAAATATGATAAAATTTATAGACAGAGTCTGGAAGAAGAGGTTTCTGGTCCTCTGTGCACCTTGTATTAGATTTTGATGAGTGAGCGATGAAACCAGAGGAAATATGGGAACATTGCAGAACAATTTACACAGTCAGCCTGTAAAGAGTGAGAAAATATGCAAAAAAAAAAACCAAAAGAACACATCAGTAGGCAAAAATTTATTAGCATGGATGTGTACTGTGGAACTGGACAGCCATGTTGTCAAAAATGATACAAAAGTCTGTTGATTTATTGTAACCAACTTGTTATCTGCATCTGTACAGACTTGATAATGGACTTAAACCATTTCATAAAAAAATCACTAGTAAGTAATTAAAAACTTTAAATAATGTTTGTGCTGGAATATATTTTATAAATGTTTATACAACAGTGTTATCTCTCATAAAATCTAGAAAAGAAACATTTTATATAGCCATAATTTATATTGATGTCATATATTTTATGTTGAATAATTACGCAAGAGTTGCAGCCAATGCAACTCAGTTTTCTCTCTAAATGGCGCCATACCTGAACTACAAGGTGGACACCACTACTAGTCTAAAGGCACAAGGAAAACCAACTCCAATTTGCTCAAATCTATGTAAATAAGCCAGTGACGTTTAGAGAATATGTTCTCTAAACGATAGTATAAATTTATAGGCTTATGGTTCAGAGGTATGTTTGTAGAGGAAGGATGAAGCTGAAAAGATCACGCTGGCTACAGTGAAGCATTGTGATGGCTTTGTTAACTAAAGTGGCCATTATTGCCCTCTGACTCTCTGTCTAGACTCTAGAGGAATGAACCAAAATACCAGGAAACTATAGAGAAAAGCTTGTGGACGATAATCCAACATGTTTAACCCAAGTCAGGTGGCTTAAATTCATTTCTACCAAATATTAAAGACATATAAGTGAAGTTCTGAATATGAGAAGGTAAAAACATGTTAGTATTCCTATGTGATTTAAAACAGGGATAGGTTTACTCTGATTTGGGTCAGAAAAATGAAAAAGATATAATCTTTTTATACAGCGTAAACATCTGGTTTCATCTGAAGATCTGAAGTTGCAGCTTAGAAGCTGAAGAACAAATTTAAAGTCAGAATAATGTTTAGCTTATGATGTAGATTGTCTGTATGCCAAAAAAACACATTTTCAGTGATCATACTAGTTTTATTTGAGAAATAGAAATTACAGTTAAAATTGTGAACTAAATTTTATGTTTATCTTGCAGAAAACATGATGCTGTATTGGCTTTTTCCATAAGTGATTCATTGAAAAAAGAAAGTTTATCCTAAATGTGAAGACCAGCCTCAGCATTACTTTGATCTGCTTTTTTTAAGCAGGTGTTGTTTGTCTCCTGTGTCTGCTGCATGAATGTCACAGAGTTTGACTCAGTGAACATGAGTGATTTCTTGAGTATTTTTGCCTTATTGTTGCAAGCGTGCTTCTTTCAGCTCCGTTCCAGCCACAGGAATGCAGCGGATGGATCTGGACTGAAGAAGAATAGCATCCGATCAAAGGGAAATTGTTTTTTTTTTTATTATTTATTATGTATGATGAATAACAGATCCTGTTGGGGAAGAAGATGCAACCACAGAGGAAAAAGTCTGTCAAGCTGAACAAACTTTGCAGTCTTCCTAGAACCAAAACAGCAAATCCTTTTACTAAGGGTTCATCAGTGAACTTGTGCGCCTTTGGGGTGGAAACATAAAGCATGACTCATGTCGGCTGTGAAGAAACTCCTCTTCTGCACCTTTTTGCACCCTTGTAGACAGAAGCACATATTTTCAGTGTGACGTTAAGCTTCTGAACTGCCTGTGATGACGTCGTGCCCTCCACAACCAGCCCCACTTCCCCTCTCACCCGTTCCCCCCAGGCTTCACTGCTGAGGCTGAGGCTTGGCTCTGAGACTGAGGTCTGCATGTTTGAACATCTTTTTAAAACACATCACTGTGACACACTCTGCTGCACACTTACTGTTTCACAACTTCAGATGTCATCCCAGATGTACTTAATTAATATGTTGTAACAGACAGCTTGAGTCAAATGACTCCAGTACAGAAAGTGCAGAATGTTCAAGATGTTTTTCTCTTTTGTTTAATTGATCTAAATTGTTTCTTCCAGCTTAAATGACTTATAGGTTCAATACACAACTCTAGCACTCTAGGACAGTTCTAACACCTGAACTGCATCTGAAGTTCGGGTGTTAGAAATTAATCAGGTAAGAAAAAGAAAAATCTCACAGTTCGAACATATAGAGGTATTCTTTATGGCCAAGAGGAGGTTACAACTTCTGTTGACATTCATCCCAACAACAAAACATTAAGATGTTATATTCAATCTGCTGCTGGACATGGGTTCAAGTAAATCATTTCATGGTTTTTGTTTACTTCACAACCGTATTCACTCACCATCAGTAATCATGCCAGTGTGGATTAGCTTCCTATGAGTAAAAAGTGAGAACATTCCTGAAATATGTAAGCTTTAAAGTAATGACAAAGGCAACCAGCTTCCAAATGTAGCATCAAATGTATGAAATGCCAAGGCAAGACACCTGAAAAAAAAAGAAAGAATGACATTACTAATAATACTGTATTTTCACATGAGAGGATGCTTTGAATGCTAATTGTGGTATTAATCCTTTTCAAGGTAACATAAAAATAATAACTGTTAGTATTCAAATGTAACAGGAACATTGAGTTCAATTTACGTTTTAAACTCAGACAAAATCAAATGTAGTCATTTTCTAGGTCCAGGTTTTAAAACTGGGTGGAATTAGCGACATTAGCGACCTGCGGGGAATTAGCTAATTGTTGAGCTTAGTGATGCACTGGCAATTAGCAATACAAGCTAATAACATCAATGTATTTCTTTGGAAAATGAACTTTAAAATTGGGAGAAGTTATTTAAACTCAATGAAATACAAATAGAAGCATAGAACATGTGTTTCCTCGTGTCAATCGATGTCAGTAATGGAGCCATACTGGATGTTGAAATCAGGGTCGGGAGAATCCTGCAACTTCCCTATTTAGCACTTCAACTTGAACATTAAACTTTGAAACTGCAAGCAGATTGTAAGATTTGTCATATTTGAGTTCACAACTGAACTCCCTTATTCAGCAGTGTCCAAACTCGGTCCTCTAGGACTCACATGTTTTAGGCGTGTCCCTGCTTTTACAAAACTGATTCAAGTGGATAAATTGTTTCCTAAGCAAGTCATTAAATTAACATATGTTTTATTCAGGTGTGCTGAGTCAGGGAGACATCCAAAACTTGCAGTGCAGAAACTATTGAGGACTGACTGTCTAGACGACTGACTTTATTCTTTAGGAATGTTTTTTTTTTTTTGTTCCTTCTTTTTTTTTCTTCTACAAACTTAAAATGGCAGTAGTTCACAAAATGAGCTTAAAAGTTTAAGATTCATGATCAGTGTTTCATGATAAATTTACAAATCAGTTCACTATGAAATGCAAGAAAATAAAGGTAAGATATAATTTTAATATGAGATTCAGCTTTCACATGTAGTTCTGATTCACAACACATTGTGTCAAGATACTGACAGTAATCTGACAGGAAGAGGGGCTGTAGAGAGGCTTAATGACAAATCTAAAGACTTCTTTCCACAGCGACTCTCTCCAACTGGTTTAGAAAGAGATCCCAAGTTATGCTCTTGCCTGACCAAAGGGTTTTGGGTGTGGCCTTTGTTTGTTTGTTTTTTTTACCCCTCCAGGGGGTCTTTTTGTGGGCTAGTGGGCTCCTAGAGCTCCACTAGCCCACTGTCAGCTATATGATAGTGGGCTGACAGGAAACGGGGAAGGAGAGGGGGGAAGACATGTGGCAAATGTCGTCGGGTCTGGGAGTCGAACCCGCGACGGCCGCGTCGAGGACTGAAGGCCTCCAAATACGGGTCGCGCCAACCGCTACGCCACCACGGCACGCCCCTGGGTGTGGCCTTTGGTCTCATCATGTCCAGAACCCCTATGAATGAAGGTGATCACATGACCACTTCAGTACCCGTCCTGTCCTTCTGTGGAACGACCACCTTAATGTGGTTCAGGAGTTTGATTAGCCCTATGATGCTGGGGGCTTTTCTGTCCACAGCTTTGCCCTTTGGATGATCTCAATGATAGTAGAGCACAGTGGTTGGTAAACCTTAGAGAGATTAACCAGCCCTGGATCCAGAGATAGTGGGGACTTTGCCAGTGGGAACCTGGAGGTTCCATAATTTCCTGGAATTTGGCCTGACTTGGGTCAGAAACTATAGGAAGCCTCTTCAAGGAAGAAAGATCAAATCGGGCAGAGTATGAGCTGGGTGGCAAGCAGGGCCCTCTACTTTAGCTTCTGGAGAATGGATTCTTTCTTACCTTCTCTGTAAATCTATAACTTTTCACTAAATCACAAAACATCTTTTATTTGATACTGTCAGCTATCTCCTTCAGGATGGTGTCAGTTTAAAAGCATTGCATGATTAGTGGAGTGTATTATCACCAAATTTGCTCCTGTATACAATACAAAAGTTTTAAAAAGTCTCATAGATTTCAACAATAAACTGACTAAAACGAAAAGGAAAGTGCTAAGTACACAGAAGTGCAATGTAATAAAATCTCCTTAACACCCAGTAGCTTGCTGCAGCTACAAATACAGGTCAAAGGAGACACAATCACATGGTTAAAGTGTGTGATAAAAGTAAATTCATGACATGCTGATGACACACCAGCTTCAGGAACTCTGTCCTCTTCAGACCTTATAAGGAGATTATTCCTTGGAGTCGCTATCAGACAGACTGACTGACATGCTGACGGCTCACAGAGAGGATGTCGGGTAGATGAGACGTTCAGTCAACACAAATCATCCGGCGCTTGGTAAAGCTGCAGTTATTATCACTGCTCTGCACTTCTTCCCTATTCACGACGGCTCTAATTTAGTTCCTGTCTCCTCCCATGCTTCAGTCCTCAGCAATGTTTTTCCTTTCTTTCCTGCTTCCTCCTCTCGCCCGCTGCCTTTACTTCAGGTCTCATATTACAGAGTTTTCCTGTTTGACCGTGTTCTCACCTCCTGTTAACTGTGTGTACTCACATAAAGAGTCATGCTCATACATCTGGCTGTAGCTGGATTTTACCACTTCGGTCACAGTGTAGAAAATGTGTGTGTATGTGAATGTGTTTATGGAGAGGGGGGTAGGGGGTGGAGGGTTGACTTTAACAGGCAGGGTGAGTGAGGATGAGGATGGGCTGGACTTCCAGCTCCAGAGTAAGAAAGAGGAAAACCCTCCCACAGGAAACCAGCACTCCACTCCACATGGCCTTTTAAGGTAAAAAACTCCCCAAAATTTTTCTCGCTGGGGAATATATAGTCACATTTAAAGCTACAGTAAGAACAGGGGAGGAAACCATGCAGTTTCGAAAGATTTTATGAGAAGTTCGCAAATAATTTCACATATTCATAATCAGAGACTAAACTTGGACAGAGGAACTTGTCCCGTTTCTAATTAACCCAGCTGTTTGGCTTTTTTCAGAGCTGTGTGGATAGTTAAAACACATTTGCATAGCATTTCACTATCACAGCATTTATGACTGAAATTAAACATCACTTCTGGCTCTGTCTGTATCTTTATGACAGAGTCATTGGACTGCTGCTGCTTACACTGATGAGGCACTCATCTACTGTCTGAGTCACATTAAGAGGAGTGTGGGAAACAGGCCTCATTGGTCTTTACCACATGGGAGAATTATCTACAACTGGAATGCTCTGTAAACAACGGAGGGCATCCACAAACTGCACCACTTAGTTAAGTGTGCTCTTTGGGAAATTACACATTCACATACATTCCAGGTCTCTTGATATTTATGATGTTGCATTTGTGCTTAAAGGCAGAAAAAAACACTGTGTAGGTTTGCTCTTGAGTTTAAACTCAAATAATAACATAGCTTTCAGGGAAACTGACGTTTTGGGGCTTGATATACAGTACAGACCAAAAGTTTGGACACACAGTTGTGTCCAAACTTTTGGTCTGTACTGTAGTCTTACAGCAGAATGAAATGATGGCATTTTATACTACCAGATAGTATGGATTTGTGTTATTGTAATCTTTCTGAGCCACTATGCTTCTAATGAAACTTTAGGGACTTTAATTTAGGGACTGCATTTTACCCTAAACAGCGACTTAAAATGAATTCCAGTGTCACACTGTTACTGCCCTACCTTACTGTAAGAAAATAACTGTTTGAATATTGCATTACTATGTTTCAAACTCCAGCTAAGGCAAAGGTTGTAACATCAACCTCTGATGAGGCAGAATTTCTTTTTGCACATTTAAAATTTTTTTGCCTGACTATCAGAACTCTGAGATACAGTAAATGTGGTACACTGCCACGAAATGAATGTAAAAACTAAGCAAACATTACAGAAATGTTAACTTTGTGCTATAAAGACATTCTCTGCTCAGATAAAAATTCACTCACCTCGACATGCTGAACCCTTAAGGTTCCTGATCTAGAATGAGAGCAGGATCTACTTTTGGATTAATTAAGCAAATTGTTATTCAGCCACTTGGGGAGCCCCTAAACTGAAACTTTAAGCCCAAGATGGTCAAGTAATCATGAAGTATGGAAAAGGAAAAACATAGGACATGTATAAGTCACGTACAAAAAGTCACGTATAAGAAAGTGAGCAAACAGCATGCATACTTTAAATACATGACAGGATTTAATGTTTTACTAAATGTGGTTTCTTTGCAT
Source organism: Xiphophorus hellerii (assembly GCF_003331165.1). Taxonomy (NCBI): domain Eukaryota; kingdom Metazoa; phylum Chordata; class Actinopteri; order Cyprinodontiformes; family Poeciliidae; genus Xiphophorus; species Xiphophorus hellerii. The sequence goes on from NC_045680.1 coordinate 15,712,662, forward strand.
TTGGACCCACACAAAATGTATTTTTAGCTACTCCAACATACCGCACACAAGATTCTCACAACTGGACTGAATATGTTGTGTGAAAGGCCCATCAGAAGAAGGTTTGGTTGTATTTTGTTTCATGCCTATCGTTGGCTGGAAAGTGTTTGGATGACCCATATAACCTGTTTAATCTAACATTTAAAACAGCTGAATCTCTAGATGTGCTTCTCCAGCTGGTAAAAATATGTGCATATTGAAAATTATGTGCACCTGCATATTATATCAAATGTAATGGAACATAAACCAAAAAACATTAACACAACCAACGTATCACTTTGTTCCTGTCTGTCCCTTTCAGTGTTCAATACTCACAATACTGTAGGTGTGGGTTATGGAGGTAAAGCCTCGTTGGATCATCCATGTTCTGGAACTTCCTGCTGATATTTGTGACCATGCCACAAATGTGGCGAAGATCTGGGGATCTTTGTCTGTTTCCTCAAGAAAGGAAAAACATTATTAAGGAAACAGAATCCTTTGCAGCGAGGCAGTCTTTATTGTCCTGCTGGTTGAGGAAGCAGCCGTCTGAGTGGGTTATCATGATGCGTGGAATCTGTCAGCATTTAAAGTTTGTCACATCCCAAAGATTTCTGCTGCTCTACATTTAAATGACAAAAATCAACAGACATAGCTCTCAATGTTGTAGTAATATGGTGCAACCCGTCTGTTGTTCTAAATCATTATCTTAGTCATCAAAAACGCTGGGTATGTGCATGTGTCCCCACCTTGGAGTTGTCTCAACCCGCCTGCCATTATCTTCACCCAACATTTGTCTGTTTGACATTGTTTACGGTGGTTCTGTAAATAATGACCTGCAGATGAACAGCTGTTTTTTCACAGTTAGACTTTATCGCCTCATCAGGCTCCCTCTCAGAAAGATGGGCTGACAGTGAGGGAGGAACGAAGACCTGAGGTTTTCTGTCTGGACCAAAAAACGCAGAGTTTGACCTTATAAGATTGATCTAATGTGGTTCGTATAACTTCTTCAAATCATAAGTTTAAGCAATTAATAGTTACTCATCCTTTGCAAAACCATTATTATCCCTTGATTGAAATCACAAACTTGCATTTTGTTTATTGGGACTTTATGCAATAAAGTTGTGAAATGGAAGAAATGTATAAAGAATACCTTTGGCTGCAAATACAGTTGTGAAATGTGACAGCTCCGTCTCGAAGACAGCTCTCGGTCCACCCACGACTTTTGCACAGCTGAATGGTTGACACGGGAGATTAAATGATTTCTCAAATACGCATAAAAGAATCAAGATAACACTCTAGGTATGTTTTTTATGAGGGAAAAGGCATTATAGCATAATGTAAAGCTAAAATATGTCTTCTTTTTTTTTTAGTTTTGCTGTAAAAGAAATTTGTGTCCACTTCACAGTTATGCATTACTTTGTGTGGTCATAAAATCCCAATAAATACATCAAGATATACTAAACATAATTGTTCAGGATATATATACATATATTATCGTTAATTTCTGCACTTTCTAACTAACTGTAAATTCTTGCAAACAATTAAAACTTGCACCTGAACTGAAAGCCAGACTACTTTACCTCCGTAGGCCTTCTCCTGGGGGTAATATTTAGCTGTTTAGCATCAGAATACTCCAGATTCTTAGTTGGCTGCCAACTTGGTGCTGAATTACTGAGTCTGCTGGAAAAGAGGCTGATGAGAGTGGTGAAAGAGCAGAAAAACTGTAACGATGTGGGCTGTAAAACCAAAACAATTAGCTATAATGAGCTATAAAGCTCTATAGCGCTGAGGAAAGCCACAGAGTTTGTATATAATTAATCTCTTCTGCTTTGACGGCTTCTGTTCGTCAGCCTTTAGGATAAGACAATGCTCATTAAGAGATCTAAAACATTTAGTTGCCTTCTTTTTTTGTGTTTGTAAGTGATATTAGGCTTGACCTCTTGGAAGTACTCAAAGCCAAAGCTGTTCCCATTTAAACAAAGCTGTATTAGAGAGGTTATCTCAGGGCCAGCCTTCAAGATCCTGAGTAGGAAGAATGCATGACGTGAGCCCAGCAGCAGCAGTATCATTCTGCTGATATGCTGCTGACAACTGCCAGCACTGCCCTGTGAAGTGAATCATGAAGTGCTGCCACTGCCATCAAATCATGTGGGGGGTCAAAGGTCGTACTGTGATAGATCAACACCCTTCCTGGATTAGAAATGAAAGCCAAATTGTAGAAGAGGTGGTGTATGAGAAAATCCCCTCTGCCGATGCCTGAAGCCAAATGACACTGAACAGCTGTTACAGATTTACTTCTTGAGGCAAGCTTTCTTATTCACACAGAAGTCTTTACTGTACGATTCAGCAGCTCCCTGAGTCACTTTTCTAAATTCTCTCTTCCCAAATTTTCTAAATTCTCTCTTCCCGACCCCCTCTTGTTTAATCTCCCCAGGCTACTAATCTTCATGCTGAAGATTAGCTTGCAGAAGATGACCATCCTTCCCCTCCAGCCACTGTGAGGGCCGAGTTTGTGTCTGCTGGCAGTGCGGTCCTCCCACTCTGTCTCAACCTGGGCTTTAATCCACCCAGCCAGGCCTCAGAAAGTCCTCCCAGCTGCTTACCCAGAGAGGGCGTGAACTTCCCAATGGCATCTGGACAGAATAACAGCTTATTAAATAACTTAATGATTGTTCTGCTCCTGTTCAGTAGATTTGTTCCCACAACATTTATATTGTCACTGTTGTACAATCCATAGTTAGTGTAAAAATCTATCTGTAGTTTACTTTTCTGCCCTCTTGATCAGAAAGTGTAGCTGTGTGTGGAGACGTCTACTGCCATACTCATGCACTTTTTAACATATGATTTCATTTAGGAACTAATACAAGAGTCATTCTTCCATGCAAACAAAGAACATACATCTATTTATTTGTTTCACGTGCAACTTTTCAAATTTGTTTGGATTTTTTTTAGATTTTAACCATAATCCAATTTCTTCACTCTTTTGCTGCACTGCAAGATCTCACTTTTGGCATGCCACACCCATTCCCCCTGAGTCCCTGGTAGGAAATAATTTTGGTTTCTACTTGTGGGGGTGTCCCTTTAATATTGTGCTGCTTGGATGCCAAGTACAGTAACTATGTGTGAGCAGCTCCCTCTTCTGGATTACCAGGATATTATACTGATTTTACACCAATTCTTTTTCTTGTACAGATTAAACATTTACCGGTACTCAGTAGTATCCTATTACTATAGGTCTTCTAGGGTCAGTGTCCTGCAACTAAGGACAGAGACACTGAACATAAATGAAACCATTAAGTGGGAGAGAAAAGAACAATTAATTAAAGATGATCTTTTAACACCATAAAAATATCTGGCAACCAACTCTAAAACAGAGGAGTTTTGATTCAGTTTCCATTCAATTTCTTTTTTTTTCTAAACATTTTCAAACAAACATCACAACTGAAAGGTTTCTCTCCAGAATGGATTGTCACATGCGAGTTCAAATCATGTTTGCAACTAAACATTTACAAACATCACAGATAAAAGATTATCTCCCCATAGCGAGAGGTGGCACTGATAGACAGAAAACCTGCTTACTTTCACCCTTGGTTAAGACTCCCTCCAACCCTAATGCTAACATCATTTTACATTCTAATGCTAACATCATTTTACATTCTAATGCTAACATCATTTTACATTCAGTTTGAGGAAACATAAGCTTTCTCCTGTTAATCTTGAACCTTAGTTCTTCCTTCTGCTGTTGTACTGGGACTCAGTAACTCTTCCATCAGCTAGCAAGCTAGGCTACTAACACAAAAAATAGTTTCACAACTTTATGTTAAGAAGCTTAATCCAGTATCCCCAGAAAGCTGTTCCTAAACCGTTACTGAGATAAAAACGTACAAACCTAATCTGTACAGAAGAACTTTGGGGTTCAAATCTTCCTCCAGTACTTTTCCCCGCTGGTTCTTTTCTAAGCGTTGATAGAGAAACTGGTGGTTCTTCTTCTGCTGTTTATTTTTGGCGGTTAGCAAGAAAACTGAAGGTGTGCATTACCGCCGCCTACTGTATGGAGTGTTGTTCATGCTGGTTTCCATTTATAAAAACAGTAAAAAAATAAAAATAAAAAAACCCACTATTAAACAAATTCGCTTTGGAAAAAGTTGAATAATGATATGTATATCTGTGCTCCCTAAGTTCTTTTTCAGTGTATCTATTATAATTACTTTTTCAAAATCTCTCTTCATATAACATAGCTTCTTTATATTCAAGACATTCTAATATAACAGGTTTTATTGTTTCATCTTATGCACAGTGATCACATTCCCCATATTATGCTGACCAGACTATTTTTTATAATACTCTGATACACATTAAAGCCATGAAAGTAAAATACAGCACACAGACGTTTTACTTTATTGAACAAAAAATATCTACAGCAGGCAGGCCTGTCATCTTATGAGAGTTTACATGACCTGAACACATCTGTAGCATGGCTGTATTTTCAGCAATGAAGCAAATTCAGCATATTCAATAAATCTGGCCAAGAAAAGAATTTAACCTAAACATCCAAATTCTAAAAATTTAATTAGCAAGTAAACATGCTTCCGCTATACAAATAAAGTATTCTATAGCTATAGGTCCTCCAGAGTCAGTGTCCTGCAACTAAGGACAGAGTGATTAAATGTAAATGAAAACCAAGTGGAAGAGAAATGAACAAATAAGTAACAATTATCTTTAACACCACAACATATCTGGAGACAAACTCTAAAACAGAGGACTTTTGATTCAGTTTCCACCCAGTGTCTTTTTTTCCTTAACATTTTCAAACAAACATCACAACTGAAATATTTCTTTCCAAAGGAGATTGTCATGTGTGAGCTCAAATCATGTTTGCGACTACGCATTTACAAACAAACATCACAGATGAAAGATTTCTCTCATGTGTGGATTCTCATGTGTGAGGTCAAATTACTTTTCTGACTAAACATTTTCGAACAAACATCACAGCTGAAAGGTTTCTCTCCAGTGTGAATTCTTGCGTGTGAGAGCAAATTATGTTTGTGACTAAACACTTTCAAACAAACATCGCAGCTGAAGGGTTTCTCTCCTGTGTGGACTCTCATGTGTGAGATCAAATTATTTTTCTTACTAAACATTTTCGAACAAAAATCACAGCTGAAAAGTTTATCTCCGTTGTGGATTCTCATGTGTAAGGTCAAATTATTTTTCTGAGTAAACATTTTCGAACAGATATCGCATCTGAACGGTTTCTCTCCAGTGTGGATTATCATGTGTGAGGTCAAATAATGTTTGTGGCTGAACACTTTCGAACAAACATCGCAGCTGAAGGGTTTCTCTCCAGTGTGGATTCTCATATGAGAGGTCAAATTATATTTTTGACTAAACATTTTAGAACAAACATCGCACCTAAAAGGTTTCTCCCCATTGTGGATTCTCATGTGTGAGGTCAAAGTATTTTTCCTACTAAACATTTTCGAACAAACTTCGCAGCTGAAATTTTTCTCTCCTGTGTGGATTTTCATGTGTGAGGTCAAATTATTTTTCTTACTAAACATTTTTGAACAAACATCGCAGCTTAATGGTTTCTCTCCAGTGTGGATTCTCATGTGTAAGGTCACATGATGTTTGTGACTAAGCACTTTCGAACAAACTTCGCAGCTGAAAGGTTTCTCTCCATTGTGGATTCTCATGTGTAAGGTCAAATGATGTTTGTGACTAAACATTTTTGAGCAAACATCACAGCTAAAAGGTTTCTCTCCATTGTGGATTCTCATGTGTGAGGTCAAATTATTTTTCTTACTAAACATTTTTGAACAAACATCGCAGCTGAAAGGTTTCTCTCCAGTGTGGATTCTCATGTGTGAGTCTAAATTCCTTTTGTAGCCAAATGTGTGTCCACATAACTTACAACAGAACTGGTTTGGTTCTGAGTTTGTTCGCTTGTGTCTTTCTGAGTTCAGATTTCTATTACATGTTTTACCATTGAGACCAGACCTAAACGTCATTTCTACCTGACCTTTCCTCATTGAGTCTATGTTTTTATTTGCTGTAAAACATTTGGTTTTATCCACAGAGACTGAAGAACCTCTGCTTGAAGGGCTCCCCTTCCAGTCATTTCTCCTGTCTTTAGCTTTTGGCCTAGAATCTGGCAACTGCTTCAGTTCTTCAAAGCTTTGATTGTTTACATCATCATCATTATCACCCTGGTCCTCAGTGACTTCAGTCTCTGAGGAGTTGGAGTAATCTGCACAACCTTGATTTCTAGTGGATCCTGCAGCTCCACAGTGGTCTTCTGGAAATTCTCCATCTTTCATTTGGTGTCGACGAAGGTGTGAAAACAGAAAAGACTCTTCATCTTCTTCGCTTACAGCTGGCATGAGGGGCTTTGGACCCTCCAGGTCAAAACTCAGGCTGTGTTCTTCAGGAGCATCTTCTTTCACCACTAACATCTGCAGGACCATTGGAAATCATTAAGTACATCATAAACCACTGCAACTTTATATTCATATCAACAATACCTGTGCTGTGTTAGCAGCTCTGAAACCAAAATGTTTGACTTCGGCCTGAACTGAACGGATGACACTAGGTGAAGCAAAGACAGCAGCGCCAGTTTAGTTTTTATTCGTCTCCTCACTCTGTACCCTTCCTAAAAGCTAGTGCAATCAGTTTCAGTTTGTTTATGTCTGACTGGCGACAGCCTCGTGTGACTATGGTTACGTAAGCAGCAGCAGTGTGCGTGTAAGCAGATAAAAGAGTTAAAGGAAAGACACGGAATCCATAACATTCCCTCTAATGGGCTCGTCTATCCAGTACCCACAGAAAGCTGTTCCTAAACCATTCCTGAGATAAAAACGTACAAACCTAATCTGTACAGAAGAACTTTGGGGTTGAAATCTGCCTCCAGTTCTTTTCCCCGCTGGTTCTTTTCTCACAGTTGACAGAAGAACGCGTCTTTGTTGTCGTCTGCGTAGTCGCCTTCTTCTTCTCTTTTTTTTAATTGTGGTTTGCAAACAACGTTTTGGTGCACTACCGCCATCTTCCAGATTGGAGTATGGATCAGATGCTTTTACTACTACAATCTTCTCAAAAGTTGTAAAATGTTGTATTTGATGAAGTAAAGACAAAAACGTTTTATAATTGTAACATCACCAGCGGTTTAATTGAATGGAAATTTGTTTTGGGGTAGATTTGATCATGATTAAATAATTACTTCGAAAATGTAAAACAAATTTTTTCTGTGTATGAGAAACTATAATTAAAATTAATTTGACTCATTTTACAAATGAGTCTGTCTAATAGCTAGTAATAGTAATCATTGCTGACCTAAGCATTTAAAACTTTAGAGATAAATACACAACCTGAATCAAGTGTTTTGTTGTTGTTGCTTTCTTTGCATCTTCTCCCTCTAGGGGGCAGCATTGCATCATAATCTATTTCCAAACCTGCTGTGCTCCAAAAAAATCAGGCTATAAAATATATTTCACTTTTAGATTTTCCAAAGCTAAAGATTTAAAAGAAATTAAAGCGGGTTTTTTTAAAGATTTGCCAGTTTTGGAAGGTCAGCATTGAGTTGTTGTAACTTTGAAGTATCGACAGTATCTGACAATTATGTAAAATACCACAGTATGGCTGCCACGCTACTCACTGTCAGAGTCCATGCAAAGAAATCAGATGATGTGCAGACAGAGAAGGATGGCAGATCTATGTCAAAGCCTGGGCTGTAATGTGCTCATTATGAGTGTGCCACAGGGTGGGTATTGTGCTGTACAAAAGAAGGGAAAGGCTTGACCTTGTGTAAAGTAGGTCAGGCCTGTGAAGGGGTTAACACTTGGCTGTGTCAGCAGAACGATTTGATTTGATAATTCTCATAACCTGTGAACTCCCAGAGAAGCAGGAAAAAAACTATCTTGGGTCGTACTAATTGTCCCATGATCTTCGTGTGGCTCCAAATACCAGACATTTGGAAAGTCAGATTGGATGACATGAGTGGTGCTGGCTTGAATTAGCCTCAAAAGAAACCAAAAAACACAGAAAAATATCGGCAAGTAGATGCGAAAACCTCAAGAGAATTTTACCACCCCTCAGAATGAGAGGAGGAGACAACAGCATGTTTTTTTGAGCAGAAAATATATACATGGACTGTTTCCCAGAGCTGACAGGATCAATTACAGAGATGTTTTTCTTTGCTAGCAAATATGTATTTGCCAAAAAGTAATATGAGCTCACGCCGAGGCATGTATGAAAAATTTGCAGTGATAAATTCCACATGAAAATGCTTCAGATGTATCAAGGATTTCATTTTGTAACTTGTATAAAAATCTACAATGTGTGTAAAAAATGAAGTATTTTTTGAGCCTGAGACAAAATCACATCTCCTAAAAAAGCCTTGAGCTTCAGTCACCCTTCTGTCTGAAGTCAACGTCCTCCAGAAATCTCATAACACTTGAAAATACAGATATTAAAGGTAAAGTTTTAATGATATTTTGCAGGTATTCATTGTGCAAGTGAGAGAGCTAAATGTATGTACAGTAGTTTGAGATATTAAAATAGATAACTGAAAACAAACTTGTAATTGCTCATCAGTGGCGCAAGAACAAAAACATGAATGATGAGATGCATTTCCTTTTTCCAAAAGGTCACATGAAACCACTGAATGCTAAAATATAGAATCATATTTTTACATCATAGTGATTATGTGTGTGGGGGGTTGCAGCTGGGTAAATGTGTGGCTGTGGGTGTGTTTGAGTGTGCGATGTCATGGTCTGGATCCGGGTGATTCCTTCTTGGCCAATCAGATTGAAGCAGGAGGGGTTTTTTTTTGGGTGGGGGGTTGTCAGTAAATGATTAAAGGCTGGGGGAGGTTAAACTCTAAACCAGGCTGTAAAACACCGAGCCTAAAAAGGGAGAGGTGTATTATGACGTATATAGAAGTTCTCAGCTGCCAACATCTTATCTCAAGTTTTAAATCTGCTATGAGGTTGATATGTCTAGGTTGGACACCAGCCTTTGTTGATACAGTGCGAAAATAGTAGAGTTGTAGATGTGGATGTTAAATAACTTTATTTGTGATCCAAAACACGCCAAGTCCATTCAACTGGTTATCAAAAATTTCAATCGTGTGAAAATGGAAAACAAAATTTCATCATAACTTAAAAGTAGGTTGTATTATGAACAGAGCTACAATTTTGTTCCAAAGATTTAGAACTTTTTTACAAACTTTGACCTTGATCTCTGAAACTTTTCTGGTTAATTTTAGCGTGCTTCACAAATTGTCTGTCCAGGCCGACTTGTGATCTTTAAGGTAAACAGTGTAGTGAAATTTTTAGCAAGTTTATAAATACTCTAGATTTTCTAATCCGGTACATATTCCTCATTTGATCATGTAATTATTAATTACAAGTAAATCTTTGAGGGAATAAAAAATCCTGCAAATTGTTTGGTGGAAGAAAGTCTATCTCTTGCTTGAGCCCCAGATTGCTTCAATAACATAATATTGTATTCAACAAGAGCAATGGTGGTTTTGTGTTGATGTGACTCCCTGCTTAGGGCAACACTCTTTAGGGGACGACGTGAGCACTTTGAAAAAACTTAATGTCAAGTCACTTCAAGAGCTTTTTAGGGCTTATATAAGAGTGGAAGGTGCAAAGGCGTGACTATCCTTCAATCATCTCAATTTCAAAACGTAAAACTATAACCTTAGACCAAAATCCTAACTTGTCTGTTTATTTCTGGCCTAATTTGGCAAGAGACATCAATAACCCTTCATCCAAAGCTTGCTTTGTTCAGTTCTCAAGAAAACATGTAATATCCAAGGAAGTTTTATTGCACATTGTGTGATAAACATCATCATCAGACTTTCTTAGTCTTTGAAGCTCTCATCTTTGTTTTGCTTTTTGTTTTGACACAGGAGTTGTGTTTTTGAAGACCGTCCAGCTCAGCTGCTTGTGGTGTTGATGATTTTACATTGCAAGCCGCTGCAATTTAGTGCCTTTCAGTGAAGAATTCGTTTAATGTGGGGAAACTAGGTCTGACACATTTCCACCCTCACATAAACACATCAGAAAGGAGCCCATGTCACACAAAGCATCGTTTTAGAAACATCAAAAGTACTTAGCATGATCTGTGAAACAAAAGTCTGCAACACCGAGCCAGTAGAGCGAGACAAAGGAAATATTTGACAATGGTCTCCTGCTATAAATGTTCAGATATGCCGATCTTACTCCTATGTATGACTACATATGTCCCAGAGCAGAATAAACATACATTTTATTTTATTGGACACAATATTTGATGTTCTTCCTATTGCTGTAAAACATCTGTTGTGTTTTCTGGCAGAATGAAAAGCGGTTTCATTTATTCGAGGTCAAAAACCTTTGTCTTACTTTTTCCTTCACTTCCTTCTTCTGTCAACTGATGTCAAAGTTCCTCCTTTCAGGATATTATTTTTATTCAAAACAGTCACGCTCAGTTTAAAATAAGGCAATATCTTTCACATAGTGTGAATAACACAAAGTAGTACTTCCTTATTACATTTACAAGCATTTTTGCACAATTCCTCAGTTATTAATCAGACAAGTGGGAGGCGTTTTTGCTTGAGGCAGTTTATATGGGAAAAATAACTCACAATATTTAACTTTTGACATTTCTAATGTAACCACCACTTTCTTTATTGGATTTAAAATATAGGCGTGTTTGTACTTGCTATGAAGTCATAGATGTGTCCCAGTGAAGTTTCTCATGACAACAGAAGTCAGTCAGTTGTAAAATGTTTAAGGATAACAAACATCTGAAGAATAGGGCCTGATAGTTTGGAATATATAGTTTCTGAATGGTGATTGTGAAGACTGGATGACATCTTCTGGACAAGTAAAACTATAAATCTTTGAATCCAAAATGGATATTTTATCTCTATTTCTACTGTGTATTTGCTGGCACTTGAACGATGAAACAAGGCTTCAAGTAAACAACACTTCTGATGAAGCATATGTAATTTGAGCATCAACTCAGTCAGAGATTATTTGAACACACCAGAAACAAAATTTTCTATGTTCTCCACACACAACCCCGCTAATAAATGTACATAGATGGTTTTCAAATGTAGAAATAATCTGATAACAACTTCTTCTAATCTCATGCTGCGTTAGGCACTGTGTCTGCATTGATAAAACATTATCTCACCTCAGCATGCTGTTTGCTTAAAAGTGGTTCACTCAGCAGGACAGTGACAAACCTTTCTAATAATTGAAAAAATAAATATCTTACCACTTGGTGGCACTCATACACTGACTGTAGTGCATCGAACTACATAGTCAGATGATCACAGAAATAAAACAAACACGATATGGGGACATAAAAATGTTCTTTTTGTAAGTTATACATTTTACAGATCTCTGTCTGTGTGTTCGGACTATTCGGAACAAATCTTCTTCAAATTACCTATCCAAAAAAATATTGGATAGGTAATTTGACTCTCATAAAAACATTTTGAGATTTGCCAGAATAAAAGGGAAGATAATATTCAATGACAATAGTTTCAAAGTTGTACGTCTAATCTCCTTCTACTTTCTTCTGTTTCTTTGAAGGCGTTCCTCCAAGTTAATTTTCGAAAAAATTCCTATGACTGTGTAACATGCAGAGAAACAAGTCTGAGTATGCCCGTCCACATTATGATTGTTCATTGCACCAAGCTTGGCTGTGGCTTGAACCTCCTATCCAGACACATTCCAGCGGAGTAAGACCGCAGGTATGAGACTGTTGAACAGAGAAGACAGGAGTAAAGGGATGAGAAAGGAAGGCAGGGACCAGTTGAAGATTAAGAGAAAAAATTATGCAAAAAGGAAAGAAGATAAAAGCACTTTATTAAGGAGAACATGGCGGCCCAACACTACTGGCTGATGCTGCTGTTGGTCAGCTGCCATGAATGGATTACAGGTAGGGTGCAGCAGGAATGTGGAGATTCGTGTGTTTGTCTGAGTGTGGGTTTTAACCCACACTTCATCTTGAATAAGTGAAGTTGTTACTTGCGTCCATCTACCTCTATTTGTGTCCATTGTTACAGTGTCCATGAAATTATTGTTTTGCTTCAACTCTTGCTGACTGGCCTCTTCTGGCCCTGGACATGTCGCAACGTGTCCTTGTAGGAATGCAGGGGGGAAAAATACATGCAAAACCTGTCAACAGCGCAGACGGTGCTTAACCAGCTTAACTAGGATCCATGGCGGGTGCACGCTTATTTAAGAATGCCTCCAATAAGCCACCACCATAACAACACTGAGAGGAGCGAATAAACAATTTTGAAGGTTTTTTTTCCCTAGCTGACTAAAAACAAATCTGCCCGGCAGTTTCAAGACTGACATAAATATTATTTTCCAACAAGTTTCCAGCTTGATGATACATGTAAATTCAGATTTTTTCTCTCCCTATTTTTCCCTCCAGGTGTTGGGATAAGCATCAGTCCTTTTATAAAGCATTACGAAGTCTTATCGTATAACAGAGGGGATCTCCACAGGAAGCACATGAGAGCCAGGAGAGCCTCACAGCCTCAGGCATATACGCTGGATTTGGATTTTACCGCTTTTAATCGGTAAATCTCCGTTTAATGTCACTTTATTTCTATTCGTTATTTCATCTGGGCTGCACGGTGGTGCAGTCGGTATCACTTTTGCCTTGCAGAAAGGAGGTCCTTCTGCATCAGCTCCCCATGCATGCGTCTTCTCTCTGGGTAATCCAAAAACATTACTGTTGGGTTAATGTGTCTCTCCATTCAGTACGACGGTGTGTGCATGGTGGTGTGTCCTGTGTGTCTCAACCCGGAGACCCTATGGATGGGGACAGAGGGAGAACTTTAGTTTTCAGTGGCATCGAGGCACATCCTATACAACAGAATACAGAAATATTTAACAATTGAAAATCAAGACAAAAACACTTTCAGTGATTAAGATTAGTCACTGAAAACTGAATCTGACAGTGAAACCCATTGATATAAACAAAGTTCAAAGCATTGTTGCAACACATTCCAGATGTGAGGTGCATACAGGAAACTTCCCCGCTCTGTCTGAAGTTTTTGGATTTTGTATGATGAGCCAAGATTTTGAATGACTAAAATGACAACTAACATCCAGGAAAGCAGCTCTTTAGGATCTTGCTCTGAAAAAGAAGCCTCAAAGTAAACAGTCTACATTTTTTTTTACATCAACAGATGCAATTGTTGTTATTATCCCTTTTTCCCCAGCTGCTAACTGATTTGCATGCTTGGCGTTGCTACAAGGCTTTGACCACATCTGCGAACCTTTCGTGTTTTTGTTGTTATCAGAACGTTCCGCCTGCTTCTGAAGCAGGATTCTGCTGGGTTTTCCGAAGAATTCACGCTGGTCGATGAAAAAGGCCCGACATCAGTCGATCTGTCCCACTTATACTCAGGAACAGTTGAAGGTTAGTCTGATATGAAGCCTGCAAAATGTTTACCTGACCCTAAATACAGGACAGTTCACATGAAGAGAGACATTAAAGTCAGTGGCGTTTTTGGACTTTAATACTGCAGTCCTCCTCCACTGAACTTCTTTTATTGCTTGGATCTGGTTGGAGAAGTTAACAATTACTAACACAAAGTACGCAATACATACAAAGTCCTATCTCAGCTATTTGCTTTGTGAAATTAAACTCATTAAATCAGCCTGCATGTCTGCTACCTCTCACCATTTCTCTGGTGCTGCCTTGTTATCGCCCATTACTCTGTCTTACAGGCGAGGATGGGTCATCCTGCCATGGCTCTGTAATACTGGGACAGTTTGAGGGAACCATCCACACACAGAGTGGCACTTACCACATAGAGCCTCTGCACAGATATGACAGCCTGACAGATCATCACTCCATAATCTACCATGAGGAGGATTTAGGTAAGGCTGATTTTATTCAAGGAGAAATCGTTTACAGATGCTTCAGGTTCCAAATGGCTCTGCAGCGTCTATCACTCAGCATCCAGGACTGATCAATGTATGTCTGGAGGGAGAATGTGTCCAGACGCTTTGCAGATGATGGGAAAGTGCACATAGAGAAACTATTTGCTGCATTAAATGTAATTTATGATCTGCTGCATTCTTCACTGTCTCATTGAAAAAGAAATAATACATTTGCAAACACATTTCCCCATGCTTCGTGAGATCTTTTAATGTTTTGGCCTTTTGTGAGATCTTCATCTTGTTTTCTTAGAATCTTATTTGACAAAATGTGTAAAATGGTGAATATTTGTTTAGCTTTAGGTTTAGTGCTTGCATCCTCTAGCTCCAGTTCAACTTGCGATACTAGAGGTCAGTGAACTGGGAAGTATGCAGGCACAGTGAACTGCAGGCACTGTTGGCACAGAGTGCCAACAGTGCAGAGGGCAGAGGGCTCTGAATGGGTTTTGAGGTTCTCTCCACTTGTATTCTGGCCAAAGAAAAGATAAGATGTGGATGTTGGGATTATTGAATGAGGTGGAGACTATGAGATTTCAGAAGTAGTTATAAAGAGAAAGAAGGGAAAAAATGTATAATGTGAGTTGATACAACCAACATGAGAAGAATGACACAAGTGGCGCTTCTTCAGCTTTTCACAACCTTAGAGACAGTTTCCACAACAAACTGAAATTAAATCCAACTTTAAATTGTTCTCATGATTTATCCGTATGAAAATAATTAGAAATCATCAAAATGTAAAAGTGCATGTCTGCTTGTACGTGCGTGCGATTCTTTGGCTGCATGTTTGTGTTAGCATAACCTGAGCTCTACAAAAGCATTTTACTGGAAACGCAGTGTGGATTGTGCCAGAACTCCCCCCACCCCCAACTCCCACGTTTGTTCCTCAATCTACTCTGCATCTGCCTTCCTCTCTACCCGTACCACAACTTCTTTTCGCCAGGTGTAGTAAAACCTAGCTTTGGTTCATCAGCGGCGTCCCCTCCCCTCAGACCCAGACTGGCATATCTGCAGGAAACTGGGAAAGATTGACCATGTGATACTACAGTAGACAATCAGGGCCTCCACAGAGAATGCTTGATTAGGACTTCAGGAGGTGACATAATGTGTGCATTTTTCCTTCCTGCGGTTGTCGTCTGGAGCCCTTGGTTTTTTTTGATGAACTTTTGTTCTCCAGAGGGAGCCTGGATGTCATGTGGTTCACTAAATGGCTAATGGAAAAATATCCTGATACCTGGACAGATTGTTTTAGTGTGTATTCATAATCAACATTAAAAAACTAGTAACAACGAGGCTATAGTCAGAGGAACCACATAATTTAAGCAAGAAGATGTGGTTTTTTGAAGTTATTATCCAGTAAAACAGATAGAGATTAAGTAGGCCGTTAGCTGTAACTTGTTCTTCCTACATTTGGTAGTAAAATTCCTAATGTCCAGCAACATTTACTGGGTTCATACATATTGCTTTTGCTGATTTCAAAACATATTTTCATTGCTCTTTCTCTGACTCAGTTAGTCTCTTTGTAGATATTTTAGACATTTATTATGACCACAAAGAGTCCTGTTATCAACTCTGTTCAGAATCCTCTGATATAATGTCTTGAGATTAATTGTGTTGAAAATAGTGAATCTAGAATAAATGAGAGTAGAAGTCAAAGATTCAAAATCTCTGATTAATCAAATATTATCAATGGTTTGTCACAATATGAAGGAGACGACACCATTGCAGTTTGACCACAGACGTTAATGAGTCTTTCTCCTTCGTGCTTATGGTGATGTTACACAAAAGGGATCAAAGATTTGTGTTTGATCAGTGAAGTTTTAATTCCTTGCAGTTTTCTCTGTTGAACATAGGCATATATACAGAGGCTACATACTTCACTCTGCACTTAAAATCTCAAAGTGAGCACGGTGGTGTCAGCAGCATACTGAGGGAATTTTGTTGATGGTGGTTCTGCTATATTGCAAAAAATCCAGCTGAAGTGAAAAATAAAGAGGGTTTCCAAATTCTTCAACTTTGTTTTGAATCTATGCCTACATAGTTGAAACTTTAACACAATGTGTGATCAAACAGGGAAATTATCCCAAAAAATAGCTTTTAAGTTTCTGGTTCAAACCATAACTATTTGAAAAATATACAAAACAGCTTTAAAAATTAGCTACATGCCATAAATTTAACTTGTTAAAACAAATTCTATAGTTTAAATGTGATAAGAAATCAAATATGCTGGAAGATGAGAGGATTAAAGCAAATCCACATTTATGCACCAATTTTATAAGGAAAATAATTCATTTTATCCTTCATAATCAATTAATCTAAAAAGTGGCTTAAATAATTTATTAAAATAAAATGAAATGGGACATGTTGTATAGGCTTGTGAATAGAGCAGTAGCCATGCATCCGACATCGTTAAGCTAATAAACAAATAAAGGAAGTGATTTTATCCAACTTAAAACTAATCTGTCAGTTCTTTATTTTAACAACTGTGTCAAGACTTTTCACAGTCCTACACCATTTGCTTCTGACTGTGCTTGAGAAATGATTCAGACTTTGCTGCCCTTTCTGTGCTGTAAGAACAAGGATCTTATCAGAGTTTCTGGAGTTTTTCCCGACATGCTGCCAGACATTGGCAAGACAGGGGAATCACACTCTGAGAGTTGAAGGACATGCAGACCTGCTATTGGACAAACTGGAAGGCAGCTTCAGGAAATCTCCACACTATGACTCAACCAACACCTACAAAATTTTCAAATTTTATTTTTGAACTGTCATGGTGAATTTGTGTTTATCAGGAAAAAAAAAAACATTTTCAGACAGAAAGCAGCGTCTTAGACAGAAACTTGTTTTCCTACAGTTCAAGGTGCTTATGCTGGTAGTAATGAAGTATAGGTGGATTAAATGATGGGTCATTTAAATGGTTATCCAGACTTATTAAATAAACCCCTTTCTCCAACAAGGAAAAGTTTTTTTGCTTTTTTTTTCAGTATTGAATAACCCTTAGATATTGCATAATAGTGTTAATTCCTGTTTTTTGCTGAGTGCTTTGGTGAGGCATTCTTCAGATGTCACAACTAAAGTTGTCTTGAGACTTGAGGCTTTGGCATCAGCTTTCTGCACCACGCTGCTCAGCGTGAACCGTTTCCAGCAGCTGCTGCAAACACGACTCCGGAGGCTCAAATGTGGCTAATTCCTCACATGGGAGAAATCCTTTTTTCTTTTATATTTCAAAGAAACAAATGGACTCCTTAATTAATCTCAGTCGGGCCAGCCAGGTTTGGACAAGCTTTCCTGCTTTTCAGAGATCAAATATCTGATTTATTTGAAAATATTTGGCTTCACAAGACAGAAAGATTGAATTTCTAATGCATGGAAAAGGGGGGCAAGCTGACAAAAAGAGAATATGAAAGTGGACATGAAGAAAGATCTGGAAGCAATTCTGTGTCAACACCCAGCGTTTAGGGCCTCCACATCCAGCCCCCTCCCCCACTCAGGCCATACATAGACCTTACGGTGAGGTTTGTGATTGGCTGAGGGACCTCAGGAGGATGGCGTGATTCAGTCATGTGTTGCCTTGTCTTATGCTGAATGAATCGGGCCGGGAAGACTGAACTGACTTTACAAACTCTTTGCATTAAACCTTAAAACTTCTTCAAGTCTGATTTATTTTAGCTTGAATGCATTTAATAATGTTGCACTTAAATTATTAATTTCCTCCAAGTTGCTGCGAGGTTTCAGACCTTGAACATAACCCTAATAAACTCTGTTACAAAATCATTTGACTTCTTGCACTTTTGTGAAATCTTTCTTCAGGACATGTCTCTTCAGACTCCAGTCTTATCGCTGTTGCATCAATTTTAAATAAAACACAAGTCTCTAGGGTATTGCAAATTGCAGACAACAGTTTGTTAATAAAATACAAGCAGTAGTGCATCTCCACAGCGAGATCTGTCAGAGCTGCCGCTTTAGTCTGCCGTGCTGATTTCATAATGCTGGAGTTCAGTTTTTGAATGTCTGAAAATGTGGAACCTTTAATTGCCCTTATTGTGTCAGTTCTGTACATTAACCTTTGACTTTTTTAAGTGCACATCACACTTTTTACATCCTCTGTTGCAACATGTAATGCAGATTTATTGGCTAGTTATCCATGATGCTAAATCTCAAAAGTAATCTGTTTTCTTGAGAAGTAAACTGGTCAAAATAATTTATATATCCATATAATCAATATTACAAAAATGACATTTTTGAATTCACTCAGTTGCTTCAAATTCAATTTCTCAATGTTAACTAATCGTTTCACACTAGCAGCATTGCAGACTAAGAGACTTTTAGCCCCTTCCCTATCCTGTAGCAGCTTGCCTGGTAGCTGACATCAAAACAGTAGGTCCAGGTTTATCAAAGAAGTTACTTTGTGACCTCTTTGGTCAAAGAAAAATGAAACCAAAAGGATGTTGATGATCTCAGCTGCTGGCTCAGTGTTTTATTGGCTGCTGGGGTCATGGCAAACAAAGCCAATAACATCTACAGTTTGTTCACAGCCAGGCATCTTAAAGGCAGACATGTGTATGAGAAATTTAAAAAGTTCAGTAAAACTCCAGCTTCACCGTCAATCAAACATGCACATTGCTAATAATTCTGCATATCTTTTTATTTAACTTTGCTTTTATAAGGGTGAGAGAGGGAATTTAAATGTGGCATTAGGTAGCAGGAAAAATAACTGTCTGCTTGAGGACCTAAGATTTACAACCACTCAGAGTGAAAAGAAATCTTTCTTGGCTACGGTTCTGTGGACGTTTTGGACTGTGTTGAGGCTACTCTCTACCTTCAGTTTACTTTTCATGCAGACACAGACTGTAAAAAAGAAGAAGCTGGTTCTAGATAAAATACCATCCATCTTGGGAAGTCTTGGGAAGTATTAAAGATGAATTTTTCCCAATAAAACTCTCAGTTGCTTCTGTGGAATCTCAAGTGATTTTTGAGCCTGAATGAAAAGGGGAATCACTCCAGCGAAGCATTTTTGAAGGTCACCTGCTATCTGCACGTGCCTGTAAAAACCAAATACAAGCAAAGTTTTTTTTCCCCAGAGCTGTACCTCATGTGACCCTGCTATTTGCTTTCTGGCACAATGAGCTTGAAATTTCATTCATTTGGACACTGAGTGTAAAAAAAAGTTTTAAATGTTCTCTCGAATCAATTTCGACTTTTAGTGAGACACATATTGTATATTATTCAACTGAAATCTAAATCTAATACAGGAGAAAATAAAAATGTATTGACAAAAGGGGCAATAATCAAGTGTTCACATCTTTAAAGTATTCATTAAAACCAATTTTTAATTAGTTTTAGCATTAAGTTTGAGTCTGACAGCATCCTCTATGTTACCATGGTGAAATTTGCTCACTCTACTTTGCAAAGGTTCTCCTAATCTATCAGATTGGAAGTACATTTTTCTTCACTGTCCTCCTCAAGTGACCCCACAGAGTTTGTGTTGAATGTAGCTCTAGTTTGGCTCCGTCAGTCCAAAGCTTTGGTTTTAACTCACTGTGATGCTTAGAATCAAAACTTATTATATCTTCAGTTTTATTTGCACAAAATGTAACTTTTCCTGTCAGAGTGAACTTATATTTAGAGCTTTTCTGATCTCGGATGACAAGAACTTCAGGGTTATTTAAAGAAACAGTAACTCCAGACTATGATACTGTCACTGCCTCACTTTATGGTGTTCCATCAGACGACGATTCATCCGCAAGGATTTTGAATACTTTAGCCAGGCTTGGACACATACTTTGGAAGAAAAGGCTTCTGTTTTAAAATCCTGCTTCTTTTTCCAGACATATGGAGAACACTTTTAATAAGTAAAACACGACCAGGATTTCCTGCAGTTGCTTCAGTTTTGTTTTTGATCTCTTGGCAGCTTCATTGACCAGTTTCCATCATGTTTTTAGGTTAGTTTTAGAAAAAAAAACATTCAGTTTCTTTAATGACATTGTTTTTGTAAGTATTCTCTAATTACTGAAAATCTCCTTTTCTGTATTTATGGTGGTTTAGTATGTAGCACTGTTGCCTTGCAGCAAGATGATCCTGAGTTTTAATCCTGGGTCTTTCTGCTCAGACTTTGCATTTTCTCCCAGTGCATTTTTTGGTTCTCTCTGGTTACTCCTGCAGTCTAAAAACATGACTTTTAGGTTAATTGTACATAAACTTGTCTTTGAGCACTGTGTGTTGTAAATAAATGATCTGTTATAAACTTGAAGATAAACCATGTTTACATAATCCTAAACTAAAAGTAAAGATGATGAAAAGCTGGCAGAAATTGAAAATATTTACAGCATTTTTTAATACAAATAAGCTTGTAGCTATGAAAGACTTTATCTCATTGTGTATCTATGCTCTTATTCACAGTTTTATTTCTGTGTTTTTCTCCACAAAATTAACAGTTTTAGCAGAACTAATGTCTCGTTAGTTCTCTGCTCATGTTTCGTCATGGTTTGTGAACTCTAACTCAAAGAATATATTCAGGGTTTTACTCCAGGCTGTTTACTGTTCTGGCATATTTGTGAGAAGAATGAGGAGAGGAAATATTTCCAAATGTCTGCAATTTTGTGTGCAACTTTAAACATCTGTGTTTTGTTTCGTCTAGTTCTTCCACATGCGATGTCCCGCTCTGATGGATTCTGTAGTTCAGATCATC
This sequence comes from Xiphophorus hellerii, assembly GCF_003331165.1. NCBI lineage: Eukaryota > Metazoa > Chordata > Actinopteri > Cyprinodontiformes > Poeciliidae > Xiphophorus > Xiphophorus hellerii. The sequence continues at coordinate 15,733,326 of NC_045680.1, forward strand.
TTAACGCCCTCGCTGGAAACCTCAACCAGGTACAAAGTGGCTCTCTCCGTATTTTCTCTGTTTCATCATTGACGAGAGTTCCTTCTTCAGTGCTATTAATAAACAAAAAAAAAAATCAACTCATTGATGAATAATGGAGGAAATTCACTTGTGTGTCAGATTCATCATTTGCACCCGATTTATGCACACATCCATTCATTCGGTTACATTTATTACCCTCGTTGAGTCACCAAGAACAAAATGTGGGTAGAAGCTGCAGCAGGATGTTGTGCCATAGTCACAATAGCGTGTGAGACACAAAACAGAAACCTGGCTCCTTGCAGACAACCTTGACTATGTGGCAAGACGATAAAAACAACTCCAAAAACATCTGCCACATGTATTAGGCAAATATTCCCCTTGGGTTCACTCCTAACCATTAACCTTTGACCAACATAGGACGAGGGGCCTCGACGTCTATTGTGAAAAGTGGATGTTGAGACTTTGCTGTGGATCCATTTTTAACTACATACCTGCTGAGGCAGATCATTTCCCCTGTTTGGTTATGAAATGCCCTGAGCAGATGTTTTTTTTTTCTTGATTACACTCCAAGAGGTGTTCCTGCTGCACATACTGACGCTGTCAGTATTTATCTTAGAACAGGCTACGGTTTTTGATTTGTTTTGATCTGAAGAGTAGTCTGGGGGTTTGCTGCAGGAAAAGTATTTCTATGACTTGAATCTAAACAGAAACCAAAGCTGCATCATCTTACAATGTCTAAATCTAGACCCAAACAAATGGTTGTGGTTCTTTATGTTCTTCCTTTTTTTTCCCCACATGAGGCACCAGTGAGCCGTTCAAGGAGGAAGGTTGACAACTTGAAGACCAGCTGCCTGCTCCACCTCCACGCCGACCACTTCTACTACAAGAAGTTCAAGTCTGTTGAAGCTGTTGTGGCTCAGGTCAAATTTCTTAATATCACGTTTTATATGTAGCTGAAAAGCTAATGTTCCATTTTTAGATATACCGCGGTTCAACATGTGGTCAAAGGATCACAACGTAAAAAGACTTCCCATGTTCTTGTAGAATTAAATAGAGCTCACAAAATGAAATTGGATGTTTTTATTATTTTGTGAGAGGAAATATTGTAAGACTTACAATAATAGGACTTCAAATAGGAGCACAGTTTGGTGCTTCTATTTGAAGTCTATAAATTCACAACCTTGGATTGCTCCAATAAAATTCACATAATCTGTTCCCTAATGCTACAATCTCTTGAACATTAGTTTTTTTTTTAGTTAAATCAATTGAAAAAAAAAAAAACCCATCTGATACCAGATTAAGGATTTTTTAATTATTCTTATATATTTTTAAAGAAAACTTATTATAAAAAGTCACATTATGCACATTTTTGCACTTCCATTAAGGTCTCTTCTGTTTCTACAAACAGCCAGAGGATGTAAAAATCTCTCAGCCGTTTTTTGGCAATAAGTTGATTTTTGCTAAACCTCCGAAGTATAACGTCACAAACAGCAGGCACTGCCCCTCACCCAGCAACCCAAACAAAGTTCCAGCTCAGTTATGAGTGTTTTGTACTTGACTTACAATCACTTGCTGGATTGGTATGCAGAAGGCTCCATTTCTGCTTTTCAAAGATGCGCATCTGTTTGCATCGGTGTTCACCTGGGTGTAGCACTGAGCACTGCATGGTCAGTGCAACCCAACTCAGTGTGCAACCCAGCTTTAAATATTTTAAAATATATATAAATATATTTTAAAGAATATTTTTTTAAAAATATATATATTTTAAAAATATTTATTTATTGCCAAAATATGGTATTTTCATAATGAAGCTAAAATTAGACAACGGTTACAATAATGACATTAAAGTTATATGTTTTTGGGGAAATCTACACCACACCAATGGTAAAGTGAATGTTTTTGCACCTTTGAACCGAGAGTGAGGGACACTAAGCTCAGATACGACTGTAAAGTTTTTCACTGATGATCTGAACCACAACGGTCCAGTTGGAGTTACTTCACAGACTGACATTAAGTTTTCTGTCTGAACAAAATTGTGTTTTGCTTAAAATGTTTTATTGATAGAACCAGTAAAGAGTCTCACCTTTTTCATATTTGCACAGAATGATAATTGCAGACATTTATTGTTATTTAATTTTAATCTGACTCAGGGTCATTCTCTTGATACCCGAACAGTTTATCAAATACATGATTTTTGATACAGTGCGTTGCAGTGAAAGCAGTCAGTGAGTGAGTCAGGTGTCGGCTGTTTTCTGTGGTCAGACTGAGGGCTTCCTTCTCACGCCTGTGCTTTCATCAGCTCATCATGTCGTCTTCATATTCTTTCCACTTCACTCTTGTTGTTGTTGTTGGTACAGAGCCAGACTCCTGTTGGGCAGGACTGAAGAGTGGAGTATAAATAAACAAGCTGCAGTTTTCAGTCTCTACTGACCTGGTTAGAGGTGCCGATCTATAAAGTTGTGGAAATTTCCGAGCAGACTCTCCTATTCGCACATATCCTGCTGCAAAGAGACAAACCTTTGCTTATGACATGTTAGCATGTGCATCTAGTGGACGAAATGCACCAGCCAGACTGAAAATGCTCAGATGATAACCTTTCTTTAGGAATTACATGAAGAGGTCTGTTTTATGACCCTAGAGCAGGGGTGTCAAACTCCAGTCCTCAGGGCCGGTGTCCTGCTACTTTTAGATGTGCCTCTGCTGCACCACACCTGAATAGAATAATTAGGTCATTGCAAGGGTCTGGAGAACTGATCTACACAAGGAGGAGGTAATTAAATCATTTCATTCCAGTGTTTTGTACCTGTGGCACATCTAAAAACTGCAGGACAGCGGCCCTTGAGGACTGGAGTTTGACACCTGTGCCCTAGAGTGATTATGCTGTTTTAAACCACTAACGAAGAGGCCCATAAAATAAGCAAAATATCTTTTAGGAAGCATAAAAAGCCTCATGTCCTCCATCTTTGCTCTTGGAACGGTCCAACTTGATTTCCAAAAGCAAAGTTATACTTCTGAACAAGAAACTATCTGCACAGCATTCAATATAAACCAAAAAAGTAAAAAATGGATTTTGACATCACTGTAGATCACTGAGTTGATTAAATCTTTCAGTGCATATATTACCATGCAATACTAGAGAATTGAATAATTATACAATTCCCTAAATACTTCATGTGCATGAAGTACTATAATCTATCATTAGTGAGTTTGGCTAGTAGCAGTTAGCATATCGCTATTAGCATGTCATTAAAGTTTTCCCGTTTACAATTGGAACATGTTTAAGGTAGTTTTGGTATCAGTCAATACCTAATTATTCAAATTCAAAGGCGTAATAAGCCACTTTTCATCATTACATTTCATACCAGAGGTTCTTGGAACTTTGTTCAGTTTTGGATCTAAAATCAAGAGGGGAGCTTATTGTTGATTGGTTGACTTGTTTTCTGCAGGTTTCCTCTTATATGTGGGCCGTGAACGACATCTACGACAAGGCTGACTTTGATGGAATCAAGCTGATCAACTTTAAAGTCAAATCCCTCAAGGTAAGTTGGAGAGTTTTCTGCAATTTTGCACGATTAGAACGCCAAAGAACTACTGTAACATAATTTACTAACACATACATTTCTAATTCTAACATGTCGAAGTTATTTATGATGCACATTTAAATTTAATTACAACACAAAAGTCATTTTGAGGGACATTCTCTCAGAAGCGTTTTCAGTGATTGGTAGTTCTTGTGCTTCCCTGTACAATTAATTTACTGCCTTTGTTTCTCCAGGTGATGATGACAGCGAATAAGACGGATCCTCTGCATCCTCTGTTTATCGGACCGGAGAAACTGTTGAGTCTTTTCTCTGAGAAAAACTGGGGAAACTTCTGCCTGGCCTACATGCTCACTAACCGAGACTACAGCGGAGTGCTGGGGCTCGCCTGGGAGGGCAAAACCGGTAAGCTGCAAAAGTAGCACAAGGAGTCAGAAGCTGTCAAACTGAAACACTAAAAATAACATTTATGTTTTGGTTGTATTATGTGGAGAGAGAAAAACACGAGGCAAGTCTTCCATTCTGCTGTGTAGGCACGTATAAAAATATACTTTTCACAAGAGAGATTTAACACAACAGATTGCTTGGATAACAAGTGAAGTCTCTGACTTGAGCCGGTTCTTTAGCATGACTTTAGCCTCATGTTTCAACCCCTACAGTATGATAGAAATGAATTTAACAGGACACTTCCTCTGCTCTTTTAGTTATAAGCAGTGATTAATTGTTGTTACTTGTATACTATTGTTAATATTAGGGTGGTATTTGTCCCAGTGATAATATTGATTAAACTATGTCAAGAAGGATGTTTTCTGATCAACTGTCTAAATAAAACATTAACTTGTGACCAGATTTTATGTATTTTTGAGAAACTATTGATAGTTCAAATACATAATATTTTAAGACATAAAGTACCAGACAATAACACAGGAGCCTCCCTCATAACATTTTATTGGCTTAGACTTAAATAGACAACACCTAAACTGCTCTCAGTCCAGACCAACGACTCAGCATAAAAGCATTTATAATTTGATTTTAAGAAGTCGAATCATGATTTATTGTGGGTTTGAGAAGAGACACACAAAACCACAGATGCCCTTGCACGACATTAGTTCCAGAACACGATGTTCTGGGCATAAAAATAAGCTTTGTGTTGAAACGTGTGCTCCATTTAGGACAAACCCGACATCCACTTATGCAAGTTCATTAACAAGTTTGCTTAGACAATGTTGTTAATGGTCTTTTATTTACTGACAAATTCCTTTAGCTTTTTCAGCAGTTGTTCAGCTCTTAAGCACCCGTAGAAAAAAAACGGATGGATTAAATATATATATCACTTTTATCAAAAACACGTTGTGTTTTGATAACATAAAAAACTGTGTCAAGACCTAAAGCCAGAGCAAACAGAAATGTGAGACAAAAATGAGACACTGAATTTTAAGCTTAATAAAGTGTATCATAGTTTTCTGTTGTGCTTCTCTGTGGGAATCTCAGTGTGAGTCTGTGCAGATCTCTAAAATCACATCATTGTCTTTTACTTACAGGCTCATCTCAGAAAATAGTCATGGGTTTTTCTTCTAACATTTGTCGTTTTTCAGTTGGTATCAATCACTTACTTGAAACAGAAATCATCATTGCACTAATGTCTGAAACAAATCTTTTACTTAATTTGGAAAAGTTTCAATGTGAAGTTAACAGGGCCGTGAAACTACAGCATATTTGTTTCTCTGTGGCAAAACACACGTCACATTTTAATCCTGCTACTGGGGAAGTTTTTACTCAAAAACCACCAGACACAACGTGAGGGGAGCCGACAATTAGGACTCCTGCTGTGATTTGCATGAAAGTCATTTAGCCGTTTCTGTTTCCTTTCGCAGAAATTTCTCAATGACTTTCAGTTATTTGTTAAAGTTAGATTTTGTTTACTTAGAGTTAAAACCAGAGTCAGTAAAGGTGAGCTAATATAAGACAAACAGTGTTCCAGTGTAGCGTTCACATCATGTCAAATGAACTCCCAGTTCCCCAAATGTACCTGCAAGAGCTCAAAGAGTTCAGGAACCCAAACACGTAAAGTGAACAAAAACAAGTATGAAGCAATCCCAGTAACATCAGCCAGCTCTGCAGAGGGGACTCTCTCGGCGTGTGGGCGTGTGTGTGTGTAGTATTATTTCTGTGCAGAAGGAAGTTGTTTTGGTTGGAGGTCCTTCCTCCTTGTCTTTCACTGTCTTAATCTCACATGCAGTTTTCCATTGGTCAAACTGGGGGGTGTGGAAGCAGCAGACCCCCACAGGGACATGTGACCAGGGTGCAGCAAACCTCTGTTACACACGCAAACACACACCCACACACACACATGATCGTCATATGGAGCTTCTAGGCCTCTTACTGAGGATTGATGGCTGCATTCCACAGTGCAGTTACCATGGAGACGTCTCACATGGTGGGCATGCACACGCATACACACACGCACACACACACCCCGCATGCGCACAGTGAACGTGTTACTTGAAGTGTTGTGACTTTTCAGCCTCACATGAGTGGATTATGTCTGACCTGTGGAAACCAATACGCCCACAGTCTGTATCTTTACTTACTCTGGTTCATTAGAGGTCTGCAATGAAGAAAGGTCAAACAACAGGACCATAAACCCAAAGACCCTGAAGTCCACATAAGTTTTCCACTGAATATGCTTTAACCTTGAGATCCTGGTAACCATAAGTCGTTCAGTGCACTGCAAAGATAGAAAAAAAAATACAATAACAGAAAACTCAAAGCACATTTGGACAGATATCAGAATCAGGTTGAGCACTCAAACAAGGAATGTCACTTTGGTTCCACTTCGCTCTCACTGAAGACATTTTCGAAGCATATATAAATTCATTGTTTTTACAAGAGAGGAAGATCAGGTTGAATTGGAAAAAATCTATCCAAACCAGTGCAGCAGAAATGCAGTTTGACTGCGCTGACACTGCATTTCAGATAAATATAAGAAAAAATTACATTCTGAATTCATGATTCAGCACTGAGGCTGCTGTTTTACCTTCAGTCTTGTGTCAGCTAAGAAACACTGACAGACCTTTGAGACGTCAAACACTTGTGGGATGAGAGACCAAACAGCACAGAGGAATCTCTGTATTTACTTAAATGCAACCAAAAAGTTAGCTGTGACTGATATTAACCTTGCTTATATTCATTTTATAGCATCATGCACATGCTCTACCTGCATAGATGAAAATGATATGATATTATGAAGCAACTTTCTGAGTGTTTCAGTTTCTGTCGTAATGTAGCGTTACCTGGCGTTTAGAAAAAAATGTATTTTGTGAACATTTTCTCCTTTCACTCATTCTGTAGCAATGCATCTCTGAAGAGTGGATGTGTGTTGGGATCGAATGGGTTAAATTGACAGAGTTCCCTTATGTTCCTGTCTTATTTTATTTATTGATTGATTTATGTGTCAACAAACCAAATGGTAATTCAATTCCAATGTCTGAGTTCTCCAAAATATTGGTCAAATTAATCACAAAATAGTGATTTTGTATCAGTATTGTTTTTTTTACATACATTAAGTATGTTTAGGTGAAAGAATAATAGTATAATGCATCATTAAGTCATGTTATTATTGAGTGCTAGCCGTTGTTTTTGAGTCGCAGTTTCACCAATTCTGCAGCAAATTTGAGAAGAGACAGTTTTTTGACATGTCTGATGAATATCAGAAACATCATTGTAAGGAAATTTCAGACGCCTTAGTTTAATTTAGTTTAATGCCATTTGAACTAAATTCAGATAGGAAATAGTGTGGCAAGTGTAATAAACTGAAGCAAGTTCACACACTTCAACCCGAAACACCGGCACTCCACAAAACAGTACCACAGCGTTAACGCTACATGAAGTTCATATGTGTGAGAGGAATTCCTGAAAAACCCATACAATTTATTCACACGAACACAAACATCGTTCCAAGTTAAGAATCTGCTTCAACCATCTTCTCTGGCTACACAGAAATATGCCACTCTTTGTAATTTGGCAGCAATGCAAATCAGCATGCATGTCTAACCTTGAAACTATTTTTGAGTGTTTACAGAGTGACTTAGAAGCTTTGTCTTCAGTTTCCTGTTCACACATGTACTGCACAGCAGGAGTTTTTCCTTGTAATGTGCATTTTAACGACCTGAAGAACTCCATAATGTACAGGGAGCAAGATATGACATAAAAACTATGCGGTGGATTTGCATAAATTTGTTTACGGCCCGTAGAGGATGGCGGGCCGTAAATAGCTGGCGGGCCGTCTGAAAATAGCTGTTTAAGTGTTTGTTTTCAACACACTTTGTCCAAGCCTGCCCACGGGGCAACAACAGTCCTCCATTCCTTAGTGAGTTTCCGATGTTTACGTTTCCCACTTTCAATTAATTTTAGCAATCCAAGCTACGTGGTTACGATTTGAAATTTTTTTTAATTTGGGCTAAGTAATCCTTAACAGCATCTTTTAGTACCCAAACGTAAAGGCAAAGTAGTTAGTGTCAGGTTTCCTCTGTCTAACATCAACAGTTTAGCCTAATTTCATTTCCCCAGTCACCTTGGGACATCTCACCAAAACCTCCCTCCTGGCATCATTAGGGACATGTGTGGATCATCAGTGAGCCAAATATTGGACTGAATAGAGGGCAAGGTCAGTGATTCACTTGTCCCAACGGTCCCTCATTAACAGGATTGTTCTGGCTTCAATTTATTAATTTTTTTTTTCCAACACTGTTCAGAACTACAGAAGCCTTTCAGACGAGAGGTTAAATGTGTCAAGAAACACGAGAAAAGGTTCAGATGCCTTCTACTTGTGCACTGGTGGAGAGTCCGGCCTCAACTAACCTACCTTTTGTGGCTTATTACGAAATGAAACCATGATTTGTTTGTGGTTCAGTTATTGCAACATTACCAAGATCAAACACACAAAAGGAAAGTTTCAAGTTGAGCAAGACCTGTGATGCATTCCAGACGGATTAGGCATTTTGTTTTAAACACTGGAAAGGTCAAATTAGCTTAACAAGAGGGCAGTTTAAATCCTTTTGAATTATTTTGCCGTGAAAAGGTCAATGGACTGCAGAAACAAAGGAGGGCTGTGATGGGAAGCCACCGGATGCAGTTACATTATTTACAGTTCGTTCGGGTGATTTCCAGAGCAGAGCTGAGGTTTTCAAAATGTTATGTTATCAGTAAGACGTTTTGCTTAGTCTGTTTTATTGTCAACTGTTTTATTTATGGACTCCAACTTCCTCCACATGTATCTGAGGAAGCACTGCCATTGTTTGCACATATTAAACCATTTGAGTGTGAACTGTTTTATGTTTAACCACCTCTGCCAAAGTCTTGTAATGCATGTTCTCAACTGATAAGTGAGCAGAAAGTGCAAGTGATGCAGCTGACTGTTTACCATCAGAACTAATAATAGGGAGCTGAGATTTTTTCTCTTTTCTGTGACAAATACAGAGAAGAAGATGAAAATATACTGCAGCCCTTCTCTGCCAGAGCTGCCAAAACCCACAGTATCTGCATCCAGAAGTCTCTTTCTAAGAATCCCAGTTCCTCGAATGGTCCATTTGGGGATTGTTTTAGGGTCAAAAGTGGGATTTAAGTGAAACACACACAGATTTCTTGCTAAATGTGACCAAAGGAGTCTCTCATGGACGCTTGGCTCTTGATGGGAACGTAATAAAGCACTGTCTTGTTCTGTTATGCTCCCAAAGCTCAACTGTTTGAGCACGACTTTATGCCAAGAGAAGTTCTTATTGTCGACCTCTTCCACATAATAAATGGTAATCGTATTTATACAACATGCGATAAATTGAGCAGGTTATCATTTTTTTAATCTCTAATTGTTTCTGTCTGTTCCTGAACGTCATTCTTCTTTCCACTGTGCAACTAAATAACATGCTGGTAGAATAAAATAATCCATATACCTGCAGCTGGTTCCCACAGAGTAACCCCTGGTGAACTCAGTTTCCTTTAAATACCTAAACACACTCCTCACCATCATATTGACTGTTAACCACAGTACGTAAGAGGGCTTATGTAAAGCTCACGTGACTCCTGCTGTGACCTCTGACCTGAAGCCCACACAGGGGCTAAAATAAAAACAAACTTAAATGGTCATTTCATTATAAAAGACTTCTTTGGATTTCCATCAACCCAGGAATAAAATCCCACAATTTGATGTATTTTGTGGATCTTAGAAACATACAATCTGACAGTGAGCTGGTCAGATAGAGATTGATTGCATGACTGAGAGGGTCTGCTGCTGTGAATCTTATAGCTGGTCTTTTGACAATAATGTCACGTGCCATCCATCGTTCCATGTGAATTTATGCAGCTGTTTGTTATTGTAAGGAGGACTTTTGAACCCGTTGCCTGACTGAAATAGAAAGAAGACGGGCTGGGGCAAAATGGTTCTGCATGTTTTAATGTACTAAGTAGTAGCCCGAAGCGCAGGACCTGGAAGGATTTTGGCACAAGTCTTGTTGGCTTAGGGTATTTCCAGTAGCAAAAAAATAAACACTTATCCAACAACTTCTCACTCTAAAGTGATTATTTGCCGTGTCTTTACTGAATTTTAGTTCTGCCTTAGAGTTTGCACTGTCTGTGTATGTATGACTCTGCATATAGGTCTACTCAAAACCTGAAAAACACAAGATGTAGCTTGTGCCTTTATCTGCTTAAAAAACCTATAAATAGAGCTGGGGTTTTTTTCCCATTAATTATTGTATTCTGTGTTCCTTCAACCTAGAAGTAAATCTGGACCAATGTTTTAAATTAAATTTACTAGAGGACCTCAATGTAAACACATGTTATGTTTCTGCTTCTCCTTCTTTTATATTAGGTAACTGGGGAGGAATATGCTCCAAGTATACTGCCCTGCGTAACGGCGGTAAGGCCACCCTGAACACGGGACTGATCACGATTCAGAACTACGGACAGTTCCTGCCTCCTCGACAGGTCCAGCTCACCTTTGCACATGAACTGGGTCACAGCCTGGGATCTCCGGTCAGTCCTCACATCTCCCGTTACACCCATCATCTACACCAGCCCAATACTCTGATATTTGGGTATTGAGTCTATTTGTTCACTGAGAATTTACCAACATAGATTATACCAATAATAACCAGGTGATAACGCTCCATGCTTGACTTAATTTTAAAACTCCACCCGTCTTGCAACTTATTGACTTGTTAGCCACGGTTTAGCATCAGGTGTGTACACTGGGGCTGCACAATATTTTATAATCTTGTAATTGTGCTGCTACTGGTAAATATTGTGATGAGAATATCAAGGTTATGATCTTCTTTCCTCTCATTCTCTTCTCAGTTTCCTACACTCACCTTTCATATTTTGAGCAATGTCATCTGTGACCATTGTGAGGATTTTTCTGCTGTTGTGTCCAACCATGTAAAGCAAAAGTTGATAATGCTTGGAATATATTAGCCAGAAATATTGCTGGGTTAGGTTTAATGCTGGGTCATGCCACTAATGTGAAGATTGCACACATAATATCGCAATGATGATATACTTGCAATGTTTTGTGCAGCCTAGGTGTATGTTCTGTTGCAGAACTTTTCTTTTAAAACAGGTTTTATCTCAGTAAGTGAAGTGGCTTCATTTTCAAAAGCCTGATTTGTTTATTAGCACTTTAGGTTTATACCTGAAACACTTTAAAACTTTAGCAAATACAAAACCAACTTACCTGTTTAAAAGGTTATCCTAGATTTTTGCTACAGATATGAAATGTATTTTTTAAATATTGTGACCTTCATGATTGACTTTCCTTAATCTGCAAATATTTGTTGCAAAAATAGTCAGTTTATTAGATGTTCTTAATCTTTTCTTATTGATAGCATAAAACGATTGATCCTAAAAAGCTTTAAAATGCCTTCATTTAGTGTTTTCCTTTAGTTTTACTTATCTACTTTCATGGTTCATTATTCATAAATTTAATAGGTTTTTTTTATCCCCACACTTCATGTGTCGTCTGTTTTTCTTTCTAGAGCTTTCCTTCCTGTCAGCCCACATTTTGCATTATTAATGTAGCAACAATGCTCATTTAATACTAGATAAGATATAATTATATGTCTCCCATGGGAGAAGTATGCTTTAGAAGGATCTTTAATCTGTAGAAAATCTGCAGGTGAAAAGAAAACCAATATTTATTTTTCATCCCTTTTCCTTAACTTACACTACCAAACATGCCTAAGTGGATCTGTGGTGAATGGGAGTAAAAACCTCACGACACAAAGCTCTACCTGAAGCTGTGGATTGTGTAATTAACACTACTCATCCCTCTGATTAGACTCAAAGTAAATGTTTCCATTAAACATGCGTGCGTATTTGCAGCGTACTTGAACAAATTGTACCCGACCTGTTTACCAGAATAGACTTTAGAGACTTTGGCCTTTATTGATTGGATTGTCTGAAAGGGACACCAGACGAGCCTTGATGTCGCTTACATACACTGATTATTAAATCAGTTCAATAGTCATGGTGGGAATGACACATTTACTCTTTGCTATAGTAAAAGCTGATTGCACATAAATGTTCTGCCTTACACACCATCAACACATCAAACTAAAACCTGTAATCTTTCCATCTGCTTATCAAACACAGATAGAAATAGCATTCAGGAGATTTAAAACAGGTTTGTCAGGAGGGAATCACTAGAGACTGATCCTGATAAAAACATTTTAAATATATACTGAAATTATTTTTATTTTTATTTATTTACTTTTTGTTGGACCTCTGGTTTTAACTGTACTCAGACCCAGAGAAACAGGAAGTGATGGCTTGTAAATCAAAATTTCAGATACATTTTTATGAACTCAAAGTGAAATAAAGATAAAATATGCTACGTTATATATTTTTTAAATACTTATTTCCTGCAATGATTTTTTTTTCATTCTGAATAAATAAACTTTACTGCTAATCAAAAAAAGGACAAGTTCATCTTAAGGCATTTTGCAAATCGTTTTTGTTATTTGTGGAGGGCACAGTATGCTCATTATGACTCATAAGTGTATTTTTATAGGTCTACTGGATAAAAAAAAACTAATTTCTGCTTCAGTTGACTATTTTTATTCTTTAAAGCCCTATTATTCAATAACTAATGTAATGGTTGGTGTCAAAGGACACTGTGAGTTCAAAGGTCATTAGGCTACATTTTTGCACAGATGTGTTTTATTGTGATAAATGAAACAGAGTCACAGTAAAATCTGAAACCACCAAAATGGGAAAAAAGACAATCTGAAAACTTTCTACATGTTCAAAAATTACATTTATTACATTAAAATAATAGTTAATTTCCAAAGATTTGACCATGAACTCTTTAGATAACATACTAACATATAGAGTATGTCTATATTAGAAGTTTGTCTAGTACAGACATAGATGTATGTGTATTAGATGTATGCTTTACATCTAATATATTTAACATTAGAGAGTCTGAGAGTTACAAACATGTAAAAAAAAACCTGAATTACATAAATGTTATGTCTTCTCTTGTGTTTCTCACTAACAACCATTTCGATGTTAAACATTTGTAGAAAAACACGTATAGAAGCCGTAAAGATGTGTAAAGCCAGACATACTGTAGAAGAAAGCTAATAACATTGAGTAGACATTTTTATTAGAATGTGGTATTTCTAGCAGCTTAACATAATTTTCCCAAATCCATAAAAATGTTGTTTTCAATTATGTTTCACACTGAGCTGACGTTCTCTGAAAATATAAAATAGAACCACAAGGTGCAGTAAAATTGTTAATTATGTGGCTGTGTTGAACCATATATTGGGAAATAATTCAGAAACAGCAAGAAACAAAACAAAGGAACTATTTTAAGGAAAAAGCACAAACATCTTTTGTGTCACCGCCTTCTTGTTACCCAGAAATTTAGGCTCTGACAGATGCAGAAGAGGTCATAAAAGTGCCATTTCTAACATCTATCACAGTAATCAGAAGCAGATTCAATAAAATCCACAGACTTGTTCTCTCAGCATGTGTTCATGTTTATTTTAAATACTTGGATGTCTTTAGGAACCCGCCTAGGTTTGATGCACAAGAGAGGATGAGACTTTTCCAAAGAAACAGGAATCTTCTGTTCTGTCCTTATTGTTCTGCATGAGGAACATCACATTCCCTCCTGTTTTCTGTTCAGAAAAGTCATATTTAAATGTGACTGCTAAATGCTCAGAATATGCTTCAAATTTCTGATAACCAAACAAGTGGTTCAGTTCTCACCACACGCAGCTGCAAGCATTTTTTCTGACCTTTCGACAATTTTGAGGTCAACAACACAGGGACTTAATTTCCCCATCTGTAGTAAAAATGTGGAGCTGCATAGTTCCAGCTTCGGTTAGATGATTTGTTTTCGCCTGCTGTTTCTGACGTGAGCTGATTAAAGAGAAATTTACAACAAGACAGAAAACAGGGTCTGTCATTTTGTTTGTGTTTCAGCATGACGAGGGTTCGAACTGCGGCAACCTTGGCTCTTCTGGGGGCAAAGGTCGGTACCTGATGTTTCCACACGCCACAGACGAGGTGCGAGAAAACAATGACAAGTTCTCGACCTGCAGCGTTAAACATATCAGCAAGATCCTGAACCTGAAGAAAGACGACTGCTTCGTGGGTGAGACACTGATAGGCTTGGTCAACATACAGGCTTTAGGTTTAAGTTCAACGTAATTTCTTTCCCTCAGTCAGCGATGAGCCCATCTGTGGCAACCTCATCGTGGAGAAAGAGGAGGAGTGTGATGTCGGTCATAATGACACAGACCTCTGCTGCTACAGTGCTAAAGAGGCCGCAGGAGTCCAGTGTCGACTCAAGCCTGGTAAACTCTGCAGGTACTTGCTGCTTATCTGCCAGGTCGAATTCTCCATCATCCTCTATAAGTGTTATTTACACATCTATTAATCTTTAAAGCTACTTAATTTTATGATATTTTTCATATTTTGTCATGCCATGACCACAAGCTTTTGTGAAGTAAAAGATTAGAGAAATCCTCCCTGCAGCATGATACTGCCCCTACCATGCTTCACCGCATAGAAGTGTGCTTTGCCTGAAGCATTTTGATAAAATTATATATATATATATATATATATAAAAGGCAACTAATACACACATAATACTTGTGTTCAGACAGGACAGCTGTGTTGTGCATCTCTGCAGCTCCTGCAGAGCTACCAAGAATCTACTGACTTCTTCTGTGATAGCAGAATAAATGTTTTCCAAACCATTTTAATTTTCTATATGAAACTAAAACTTACATTTAGTAATGTGAATTTATATGTTAGAAGTAGGTAAAGTGTTTCCAGTGTTAATACTCTTCATCTGACCTCCAAATGGCACAACAATTCCAGCAGACAGAAAGCAACATTAGAACAACGCTTGTGTTTCATACATTTTTGGTGAAAACATTGTTCCTCTTTATTCAGTGAAGTTGTGGAAATTTTACTCAAGTAATAATAAAATAGCTGAAGTAAAAGTATGGAGTAATACAAATGCTCCTAAAAATACTTTTGTCCAAAATGTTACTCAAGTAAATGTAACTAATTACTACCCACCTGTGGCTGCATACTGCACTCTTCCAGTTTCAGATTAACTTCATTAGCTAATTAAAGCTTTGGTTACTGTTTTCTAACCCAACGCTGCTTTTTGTCCTTTCTCACAACTTTCTATTGATCTGTTAGCTCTGCTCTCTTAGAGAATTAATATTCTACAAGAAATAGGGCCTTCACAGTGCAGCTGCATTTATACGGAGAACTAAGTTACAAACATGCGGACTCTGTTTGTCAGGTCAGACGATTTATTAGGTGATGTCTGAAGACGCACTTTCCAGATTTCCATTCGTAAAAGATCTTGAAAATGATGTGTTGAACTACTGCATATAAAAATCCCAAGGAAGTATCCTAAACTTAAATTTAAAGTGACAATATGTGGAAATGTCCAAGATGGTATGAAGATTTTTGTGACGATGTGAATGCGTGTGAAAATATTTCATTTCCCTCCACCAGTCCGAGTCAGGGCCTGTGCTGCGGTCAGAACTGTGAGTTTAAGCCTTTGGGCCAGATGTGCGACGAGGAGACAGACTGTGTGAAGGAGAGCGTGTGCTCCGGCCTCTCCCCGCTCTGCCCCAAACCAGACCCCAAGGAAAACTTGACCGTCTGCAGCCAGGGCACGCGCGTCTGTCTGAAAGGGGTGAGGCTCAGCCACACTTCACACTGTGACTCAACACACAATTTCCTTTACTCAACAAATCAGGCAGCATTTGGAAGTGTGCAGCAATCCTGCAAAGCTGGTCTGCAAAGGCAAATGCTTAACCTTTGGAGCTGCAATATGGGGGGGGGGGGGGGGGAAACCCTGCTGTCATGAGCACATTTTGTTACGTCCAGGCTCTGGAAGGTTACCCCATGTATGTTAAACATTAATTTTAACTTTTTCTGATTTGGTTATGTTTTGGTTTCAGCTTGTGTGACTTCAGACATTTGGTATTAATTAGATGAAGCAAAGCAGCTTTGTTTGCAAATAACAGCCTCATTAAGCAGGAAATTACTGAGAAATTACCGAATCCATCTTACCACACCTCCAATTCCTCAAACTTTTCTCCAGCATTCAATACACTTTTCTTTCTTGGGGAATTTGCTCCAGCTGTGGTTGTTGCGCCATCTCTCTTCAAATTGTTCGAATTTATCAAGACCTGAATAAAAAATGCTTCAGGGAAACATAATTTATACAGAAATAAAGAAATAAAGCAAGTTTTCACGTGTTCAATTATGTTTTTTTAATAAGAATTTTGTCTGCAATATTCATCTAGATGTGATACATTTTGGTTTATCAGCTAATTAGAACCAGATTAGGAACCGAAGCTCAAAGAAACAAACCAGGGAACAGATTGTGGAAAAACATCAACATGGAAGATGAAAGCAAAGCAAAAAACTAAACAGAGATGATCCAAACAAAAGCAGATGATTAATTTATATTCATAAAAAACAATCATCAGCAAAGACAAAGAAATAAATGAAACTCTTCAAATTCCACTATTTGATCAAATGGCTTGATCCCATACAGTGTCATTTCCTCTCTTCCTCTTTCCATTTCGGTCAAGTAGAGAAACAAACCACCGCACATAGTTTCTCTTTAGTCATGCAGTTATGATACTCCACTGAATATTCACGTTTTTAATTAATTATTTTGGTTCATTTAGTTTGTGTTTTCTATAACCATTGTGCTGTATGTGGGTCTGATTTGACTATTTTGAGCCATTTTGGGACTTCGTCAGCATTTATTTGGAAAGGTCTGGTTGGTGCTAGTGGCCTTTATTTAGCTGTTGTGGGTTAGAGAGAAGACCTGTGGCCAAGGTCATCGGAGGTCTTGAACCCGCATTGAGGTCTGAAGCCTCCATCCATGGGTTGTACTTTACCGTCGCGCCCATCCTTCAGCATTTTTATACTTTCCTGTCTTGATTTTTTTATGTTCTCTTTTGCATGCTACAGTTAACATAGCTGGTTATAATTAAAGGGGAAGTAAAAAAAAAAAAAAATCAAAATTTGTAGAATGTGTTTTATTTGACAAAGTCTTCAAATCTTTCTTCAAAAACATCAATTAGAATAAAGTCCTCATTTCAAACATTATTTCACATATTTTCCATTTTAAGTCTCACAAAAAAACTGATACTGTTAATCATAGATTTATTTCTAAACTGCTGTGGAGTATATAAAAATATTTCACAGCTCAGACCTAAGCAGCAGAAATTTTAAAAGAGTTTTCAAACAATTTAAAGGTTTCTCTTAGCATGTTTGCGACTGGTGAATTTGTCAACATGTACAGTACTGTTGGGAGTTGATCTTAAGCTTTACCTCCATTACTGTGTATTTGATGTACGATCAGCAGAAAACATAAGACAAAAACAGCAAAACAACAACATGGTGGAGGGATGAACTGACAACATCTGGTTAAATTAACCAGATTCTTGGAAAATGTCGATAAATATTGAACATTTTCTACAATCTGTTCAATGCATGATGGTGTAACCCGAGCTGGAGGTGCTGACCTACTCTTTCAATCGGCGTGAATGCATTAATGCGTTAATTGAATAGAAAAACTGGACCGATGGTTTACCATCCTTACTTTTCGTCACCTGTGCGGATGAGGTCTGAGTGTGTGTTTCTCTCCGCAGGTCTGCGCTGAGTCTGTGTGTGTGAAGCACGGCCTGCAGCAGTGTGACTGTCCTGGAGTCAGCATGAAGGAGAAATGCCACATGTGCTGCCAGCAGCCTGGTAAACACAGAACCTTGTGTCCTCCACCGCCGAGCAACATGTTTACAACTCTGTGTCCCAACAGCTCGGACTGTGTCAGTTCATCCAGATGTTACCTCCGTCTGACCTGATGTTTTCTGGGCAATAAAACAAGTTGTGTTCCTAATGGAGCTGTTTTTGTATGGAGATTTGAAACCATACAGACTGGATTTAGATCTTAACTCTGAATGTTACAGCATGTAATCCATGTTGGGACTGGCCTGCGTAGTGCAAATAAAGCTAACTGTGTGTATGTTTCAGGTAAGCCGATGACGTGTGCCAGCACCTCCTCCTCTGTGCTGTCCCGTCACTTCCAGACGAAGTTGTTGCCCCTGGTTGGCGGCGCGCCGTGCTCAGGGAACCAAGGATACTGCGACAGATTTCACGTGTGTCGCCTCCTGGATGCGGACGGCCCGATCGCCAGACTCAAGAACTCTTTCCTTCATTTGGATGATTTTGATGATGTGGGGGAGTGGATGAAGGTGATCTCTTATTAAATCTTTTTCTTTTTTTCAGATGATAATGACACCAAGCATCTAAACAATAAGCAAAAGAGGTTGAAAACTGACTACACATCAGTATAAAGGCTGAATGTTGTAGAAAGGTTTCAGCGAAAAACTGAATCTAACCAAATCTACAGTTTCTAGTGCACATCTTTTAGTACACTTGAAATAAGACAAAACTAACTTACAAGCAACTTTTCAGCAAGATGTAGGAGCTGATGTTAAGTCAGTAATTCTTGAATATTAATAAAAAATTTAGTTATTCCACTGGCAGATGTTTTCACTTGTAGCAAGTGGATAAAATCCACCTGTACTTTTAATCAATATTCAATAATTAGCTAACTCCTTTATCTTCAAGACAGAGTCTGTTTTTCATGAGCAAATACACCTGCAATATGCCATCCTGTTTTTTTTAAATTTTTTTATTGAGCAACATAATGTAAATTTGAGGTCACATTTTTGAGTTTTTCAATGAAAAATTGAGAAGTGGAGCAACATTTCACTGAGCAAGTCTCTTTTTGCTGTTCTTGCCCACATTACAGACACTCCCAAATTTATGATAGACATCATGACGACTGAAGTAAACAATTATTCGCAGGGACTGGTTTACCACTTTTAATAATTTGGTGTAGATGAATAGCTACGCTTTAGTTTTCCTATATTGCCTTTAAGTAACAGATTGTCAGCGTTTGTTAATACATTTACATGTTTTCAGTTTTGCTAGGTCAGATTTAGAAGAAAATGAGCAAATGTTTGTTTATTGTTGCGTCCTGAGCCTGTTCATTTGTGTCGGTTCTGTCACAGCTGTCGTTGAGGTTTAGTTTTACGCCACAGTGTTGAGAATCAGGAATGCTCATTTAGGCTTAAAGGCACTGCAGGGTTTCTGTAACCCATTTCTTTATCAACTCTTGGTGTTGTTTTACCAAGACTGTTGTTGAAATAAATAACCAATGGGGATTTAATAAAGAGTTTTCAACTAACATATAATTCCAACTGGTAAAATAACTCATTAAGTGTAAAAATAAAAAACGGTTGTTGCATCATGCCTATTTTTGTTTAGACTGATGGTTTATATGACAGAAAAGTTACATTTGACAGATGTGTCATCCCATAAACATGCACTGCCACATTTTAGCAATGCGCCTCTTTCCACCTGCAGGGTGAAAACGTGGGCAAAGTGCAGACATATAGGCAAGACATAAAAGGAGGAAATGGGTGAAATTACATGTATGGCATGAAAGAATAACTAGCCTGTTTTTAAGATTTTTATACTGACTCTTCTGCAGACACAAATTATTTGGAGTTAATAAAGTGTGCTTCTTATACTTAAATCTGAACAAATGTTTTTTTCTCTGCAGGCTCATTGGTGGGCCATCCTGATTGTTATCCTGGTTCTGTCTGGAGTGATGGGCTGCATAGTCTGCCTGTGTGGCAGTCCCTTGAACACTCGTGACCTGGACACGCCCACAACTACTCCCACTTCAAGAAATACATATTAAAATATAAAAATATATTTATTATTCTTGTTTGCTGATGAGGGGGGGAAATAAAGTATCTGAGCCACACTAGAATGATGCATTTAGACAGCCTTGTGTTGTGTTGCAATTGGAGATCTGCAAATGACCTCTGTGAGGGCCAAACACCTGCTCAGCTCCCCTCATGCCGGTTTGTAACCAGAGATCTTTGTACGTCACAATGTTTCTGCCTTTGCTTATCCCTGGAGGGATTCTCAGTAAGGCTCCTGTGATACATGTGCTGTGGAAAATGTTTCCAGCAACCCTGGGCATGTGCAGGTTCCCTCAAAGGCTGCCGCATGCTGTGACTCTGAAGTCGCAATGCAAAGGCACCTGAACACTTTAGGGGAGAGAGTGTACCTTTGCTTTGGATGTCTGCCAGCTTTCCATCTTAGTGCAAATTAATGAGCACATGAACAGGACGTCAGGAATTTGTGCTTTTAATTGTGTACGAGGGAAACGGGTGGCAGAGCTGTCCTGGTTGATTCTGTGTTCTTGTGTGTATTCAGACTTTATTTTTTCACATTTTTCCTCAAAAGAAATTGGGATTTCACGTGAAAAAACAGAAAGTAGCCCGGTATAACTGGAAGGAAACGATGATACAGTTCTCAACATTCTACCTAAACTGCTGCATTTGTCTTCAACCCTCTTTGCTCCCAAATAAAATAAAATAAATTCTAACAGAATTCTGGCTTCAATCTTCTGAGATAAAAAGTCAAAATTCTAAGAAAAATGTCAAACTTTTTACTTTTCTTCTCAGAATTCGAAGAAAATTAGATTAAAGTCAGAATAATTCTGGTAAATTCTGAAAAAAAAAAGTCAAAATTCTAAGAAAATTAAATCTGATTTTCTTTTTCTGTGGTCCTAATTTTCTTCCGGTGGAAACTGATTTTATTTGATTGACAAAATATTATTTAAACATGCAACTATTATTTTCAAGGTTCTATGCAGGTGTCCTTTTGGGCCACATAAAACTTTATGACAAACTGGATTTGGCCTCTAGTTTGACCTTTCAGATTTTTATTAGTAAAAAAAAAAAATCCAAGTTCAATTTTTCCTTCCACTTCACAATATTGCACAACTTTCTATTCTTAACACTGCATAAATTCACAAGAAAATGCAGTAATATGTGGAATACGGGAACAAAATGAATGTATTTCTCAAGGCATTGTATAATACATGGAATGTAACAAATCTGAGAAAACAACCAGGGAATAATTTGGAATAAAAACATCATTTTAGGTCATTATGACTACTAAAAAAAGTTTCCAGGTCGCTGCCAACTCAAGTGTCTTAGTTTGACTCCTCTCTATGTCACCTTGAGACAGTAGGGAAAAAAAAAAACGTGTTTGTCACAACAGTAAGAACGTGAAGAAATAATGCATCCCAGTTTGGGTAATCTCAGGCTTTGTTGCTCTTTTACATCAGAAATGGCCATGTGAGAGTTTAACCTGTTCTTCTTGAATCAAAAACAGATTTGTTTTTGTTAATAAAGTGAAACTAACTGTTGGCAAAAAAAAAAAAAGATTTCTCCAACACAATGCCAAACTGAAGTAGACAGCTTAACTTTGGCAAATATTGTTTATTAAAGAATTTATACAGCACAGTGTTTGACTCCTTTACAAATATGTACAAAAATTTTAGAAATACATTAATCTATAGACAAAAATATAAGACAGTGGTTCTTAATGAAAACAGTTTTGTTGTGGTTTTTAGACAGATTTACAGTACATGAAAAATATTCTCTTTGTGCAAATGTATAATATGTAATATAAAGTCACAATGATAACAGTACCGATCTCTGTAGAATGAATGAAAAGGAACCAAAGAACAGAAAATACTCAAACTAGCATCACATGCTTATGAAATATATAGATATATATTATCAGTTTGCCACATCTTTGTGTCACAGCAGCAGCACAAACTACAACACAAAACAGCAGCTTTGGCTGCTTCAGTAAAAGTCATAATTCGAAATGACAACTTTATTGCACACCGAGGTGAAAAACTGAGAAAACGAGGCAAGTGTTTACACTAAGCAGTGGTAAATGCTCGATTTGACGGGCTGGGCAAACCAAATACAGGAAAAAGAATGTATTTTTATAAAGACCCTACAGGAAAAAATAAATGAAAACATGATTGTATATTTCCCCCTTCCTTTAGAGACGGGAGCCTGCCGCCTTTTTTTTTTATGGTTTCTGCATCTATATATTTTATGGCATTACTACCTGCAGATCCAACCTGGTAAATCCAGTCAGACAGCTCAACTTGAGCGATCCTTTAAAGTACATCCAAGCTTGTAAGTTTCCATTTGAAAACTTACAACCTTTACCCTCTTTACACCAAACAACCATGTTTTTCCATCTGTCTATGACCCATAAAAATAACCTCTTAAGTCCTTGGAAATATAAACATCCACACTGATTAGGTTTTATCAGCCACTACGAGTCTTTCCCAATTGTTTTCTAAAACAAAGATATTAGTTTAGGATCTATAGTCATGCCTGAACAGTAAAGAAATGTTTCTAATTAAAATTATACCACTGCTGTGCATCAAGGTGTAAGAGTACCATAAATAACTTACTTTATTTCATTGACAATAGTTATGCATCATAAAAAACAGCTTTTTGCAAGATATTTTACAGCATTTACATGAATTACACAACATCTATAGATATGTACAAAGGTTTTTTTATGTCTGGAAGATACAAATAGTGTATAAATTATGTCCTAATTGGTAAGATTTTAAACATTTATCAACATATTTTCCTTATTGTCAGTCATTCTTCAGAGTTACTCTGCAGGATAAAAGAGCTCATGGTCACTGTTCAGCTTTACGGAAATATAGTGATAGAAAAAACAAAGACTAACTCACCTCTTTGAAATTGGTTTACGTTTCATTCTCCATTCATCTTTACATTTAACAAATGTGACCAAATGTGCGCTGTGGGCATCGGGGTCTTTCAAACAGAAAACCATCCTGAAAAAGAAAGTTAGTTGATTTGATGTGACGCTTTATCAATCTTCATTAACAGGTTCCAAAGTAAAGTAAATGCCAATACCGACTTTATGACAAAGCTGCCTTGCTGTTGTGATCCATTTCTGTTCAGGAGTTGACATTTCTGACTTCAACACAAAGCCCAACATGCCATTCTCTCACTTTAAAAACTAAAATCAGCAGCAGTAACAAACTATCTACAACCTCCTCTGTTACTTTGTATCTAACTGAATCAGTTGCATCTATTGTCCAGTAAAAACACTTTGAATTTGTACTGTCAAAAACTTAAAGTGCTTAAATGAACAGCTTTCTAATATTATGTTACTGGTTTTTTTTAATCTAGCTAGTAAAAGTTGCCTGGTGATTGATGATAACGGGAAGCTAATCTTTCTGCTTGTCTGATGTATTAAATTGCATCTAAAGTTGTTCTGAACTCCAACTACCCAGATAAATTAAACCCAGCGTATGCTAAAAGCTAATGCTAATGGTTTTCTCTGTGTACTCCGGCTTCCTCGCACAGTACAAAAATATGCAAGTCAGGTTAAGTGGTCTCTCCAAATTGCCCCTAAAGGTAATTGTGCACCAGTATCGCTGTGTCCTGTTTGTTTGTGAATTGACTTGTGATTGGCTGGCGACAGGGTTCATGTCCCACCTTCCGACCAATGACAGATGTAGAACCAAACACAAACCACTCCTTTCGCCAAACTAAATCTTCTTCAAAAAAAGAAACAATTATTTATCAATCAGTAAAATGAAGGTACAAATTATTGGTACAATTTTGTAGACAGAAAAAAATCATATATAGATTTCAATAATATTTTAGGAAAAAAAATATTTCATTTTTGCACCAATGGAAGAAGTTTCACAAATCTCAACTTACTTTTGTTGAGTCTCGCCACTTTTGATACGGATTTTGTGAACCTCCACACCGTCGGCGTTCCCAGACCACCAAGAGGAAACCATCTTTAAGAGGTTGGACACCGACCAGCTGTTTGTCTCCGTCCACTTAAACTTCAACATCAGCAGGTCGCCGATATCCGTTTCAGTGACCAGAAGAAACGAATGTGTCCTGTTTGTCTCAAGTCTTTCCTTCCTAAAAACACAAAAAGGAAAGCCACTGCTAATAAAATGTTTCCTTTATCTCCGGCTTGAGAAACGGGCATCATAAAACATGATAGCGCTGATAAAGCAAAACCAAATGAGGTTAGGTTAATGTGTGTATGATAATGTTACCGTCTCAAGCTACTGTGTAGGTGTTACAAAACTCCACATGACTTGCAGTCATGGTGCTATAAATCCCTTAGATGAAGCATTTACAGTTGCTGACTTACAGCTTAAGCTCCAGGTTTTCAGCCTCTCCTTTGGTTCCATACAGAGAGACGGTGAGAGACGGCTCCATCTCTGACATGTTCACTTTACTGGAGAAGTGGATCTTCAGCTGATAGTGGTAAACTATCAGGACATCGAGAGAAGGTGACATTTAGAAAGATGAAAATGTGCAGGGGAGTAAATTAAGCTTCAAGTAATCAGAGTTTTGCAACCAAAATCTCAACAACTACTAATCTCTTTTCCAAACAAACATGACTTGCCTAGTTTGCAATATTATTAGCACCCTTAACCCAGTTAACACTTGCACCCTTGTTGACCAGATTTACTGACCTCTGAAAGGCATGGAAGCTCGTGTCTTGGTGTACATCTGAATGCTGTGTGGCCTGCGGATTTGGCTTGTGCTGTAGCCGACAGTGTTGCAGCGGCCCTTGCGACAGCTCAGACACATGCCGCGGTCGAACACGTCGTTGCTGCCGCACTGGTAGGCCTTGGCAGGTTCCTGCTCGTTCAGCAGGGAGTCGATGAAAAGATGGATGGAGCGCTCGTGTTCGCACTTCACCGCGTCATTGATGGCTGAGGAGCAAATGAGAATGAATAAAGGAACACGTCTTAACAGGTAGAGATAAAACGATAAAATAAAGACAGTTTGCTTCATTGACAGACAATGGAAGGTAAAGAAAGCAAGTAAGAAAAAAAAATATCAGAAAATGTGTGAAGTACACATGCTTGTGTTTTGACCTAAATGTTCAATATGTTGGATTGATGCTCCACTGGAAGGTAAATCTCCACCCCAATGGTCAAGAACACTCGATTACTAAAATATTTGTTTACAACAACCCTAAATACAATACATTTAGCTCAAATTAATTTCTCAAAAATCTGACCGTCTCCTCTGTCCAAGCTGAATAAAACTGAGGGGGAAGCATGTAGACAAAAAGTGTCCCTGTCTGACTAATGAACTTTTTTAAAACATTAGTTTCTTTTATACCTTTAATGTCTGTATGTTAGCATCTCTTTCTTTTCTGACTCTTTTTGCTAATACTTCAGTTTTTCTTTTCTGTCCTGTAAATACACTGCTCAAAAAAATAAAGGGAACACTTAAACAGGTGTTTAACACTTAAAGTGTTCCCTTTATTTTTTTGAGCAGTATATTTTCGAATGACCTTGTGTATGAATGGCGTTACATAAAACTCGTTATTTCTCTGACCTGTCTACTTCATTCTTTGGTCTTCATTATGCTGTTTGTTCACTAACAAACTTGTGAGGCTTTCACAGCAGAACTGTAAATATATTAAGACTAAATTGAACACGATGACTCTGTTAGCCAACTCTTCTAAAAATCAAATGGTAGCGCTGGATTTCATTTTGGGGTATCAGAACAAAGGGGCTGAATAGACGAGCACACCACACCTTTCATATGCATATTGGTAAAAGTTGGTCTGTCTCGTAAAATTTCTCTATTCAATTTAGTGGCTGGTTAAAAAAGTTTAATATTGTATTTCCTGTCCAAGACATACAATGTCAACTTGTCTTACTGAGAACAAAATTGTTTTGAAGACAAAAATGTTTTTAAAAGCCCCAATATCAAACAGAATCTTTACCAAATATCCCAAAGTTAGCGATTTTCTCCAAGGCGCCCCTCATGTTGCAGCCCGGCTGGAAGCTGCCCCCGTTGGGGTAGATGTCCACATGGCCGATGGGTTGCTGTATCCCGATGCTGAGACCCAGCGAACCCCGAGTGTAGGTGTGGAGGACGTCCACGAAGTGGGCGTCATCTGGAGAGAGGCGCCTGTGGGCGTGTTCGCCCTCAAAGTCAGGTCCAGCTGGATCCAGACCTTCAGAAAAAGAAAAGCAATGCAATGAGTGGAATTAGCAAGATTTCACTTAGTCACTTTGCTCATCTTTTCTTTTTTTTTTTTTTGTAATTTAGTTGTTTACCAGTAATCCGCCCAACTTTGTTGCTGGCATGGTTGCCAGCAAATCCAGCCACATGCGCCCCCAGGCTGTAGCCGATCAGGTGCAGCTTGTCAAGAGGCAGGTTGGTGGTTTCCTTTGAAAATATAAATATTTAATAAAAATATCCCGTCTGGGATCTATCAGTCTGGAATGACTTACAAAAACATTTCTAAGGCTTAGGACTCAAGAAAAATCACAATGAGGGCCATTATCTACAAATGTAGAAAACTTGGAACAGTGGTCAATCTTCTCAGGAGCGGACAGCCAACTAAGACTACAAGAGGGAAGAGAGCATCAACAACTCATCTTCACAAAAGAAGAGAGAAAAAAAACACAAAACAATGTCTAAAGTTTTGCAGGCTTCCCTTGACTCAGTTAAGGTCAGTGTTTGTTATTCAACAAAAAGATGGATGAGGCAAATTACATCAAGGAGAGACCAAAAAAGACCTTAAAGATTCCCAAACACCTTGGGAAAATATTTATTTATAGACTGAAAAGACACAGAGGAACTTTTTGGTATATGTGCATCCCATTACATTGGGAGCAAAACAAATACAGTTTATTAAATAAACATCAACAGCTAAAGAAAATAGTTTTATGATGGACTGGAGTTGATGGAACCACAAATTCTGTTCTTTGGCAGCAAAAGGGTTTAATGTCTGGATATCAAACTGATTACTTAAAACTAAAAAAATGTAAGACAATTATCAGAGAAACGCCAGAAACTCCACCTATGAATGGTTAAAAAAAACATGGCTTCAGAGTGGCCTACTTCAAGTTCAGACTTAAATCTTAGCATAAACTTGATGAGACTTCAAATCCCTCCAATGTGGCTCAAAACATGGAAACTGGCCTAAAATTCCTCAACCATTATGTTTTAGGTTACTCGGGACCAGGTTGCCAAAGAGCTTTTTTCCCATTCAATAAGTCAAATCATTATTTAATGTCTGCATTTTGGTGATTTTCCTTTGATAGTAAAAACGAATTAATCATTTGAAACATTCCAGTCTAACAAAAAACAAACAAAAAAAAAGCAAAAAGAGAAGAAAACGGGAAAATACATTTTCCAAACACTGAACATGTTTAAACTGGTGAGAAATTACATCAAGGTTATTGGAGTACTTATTCACCATCTTTCTATTGAAATAATAAATATTTTCAAATGAATTATTCACAAAGCAAAAATCATTTTAAAAAAAGTGTAAAAATGAAAGAGAGGACCACTCACCTCGATCCAGTCAATGAAGCGTGCGATCTCTCTTCCCACTGCTTTGGTTTTCTGAACTGCGACCACATAGTGGTTCTGAGCCGAGCTCAGCCAGTCCACCACAACAACGTTGGCCGTCCGCTCTCTCTCGTACAGCGCAGACACCAACTTCGGCATCCAGCTTTCAAACATACCGCTCAGCTGTTAGCAGAACAGTTAAAATGTTTTTTAAAAATTTTAAAACAAGTCTAAATTTACTCCATCCATCCATCCATCCATTTTCTGTTCACCCTTTGTCCCTAATGGGGTCGGGAGGGTTGCTGGTGCCCATCTCCAGCTACGTTCCAGGCGGGAGGCGGGGTACACCCTGGACAGGTCGCCAGTCTGTCGCAGGGCAACACAAAGACATACAGGACAAACAACCATTCACACACACACACACCCCTAGGGAGAATTTAGATAGACCAATTAACCTAACAGTCATGTTTTTGGACTGTGGGAGGAAGCCGGAGTACCCGGAGAGAACCCACGCATGCACAGGGAGAACATGCAAACTCCATGCAGAAAGACCCCGGCCGGGAATCGAACCCAGGACCTTCTTGCTGCAAGGCAACAGTGCTACCAACTGCGCCACTGTGCAGCCAGTCTAAATTTACTTAAATGAGTAATTTTAAAGTAATTTCTAGCATGCGTTTTAAAAGCTGCTGTGCTCACCGTCCATCCGTGGATCACCAGGAAGGTTTTGGATGAGCTGTTGAAGGCGCAGGCCGCCAGGGTCTCTGGTTTTCCGGGAACAATGTAGCAGAGGTCGTCGTCGGGATGGGACGGATTACGCAGGGAGAATTTTGCGATAGCCGAGTGATGTTCATCCTCGTCAAACAAATCTTTCAGAGGGTCAAGGAAGTTGCCTGAATAAAAAGGTTAAAAGGATTTACTTTCAGCAAATCATAAGGGCAGAAAGCCTAACTAAATAAGTAACTACAAAAAGTCCCAGAGTAAAGAGTTGCTAGATTAGATAAAATCAGAGCTGTGGGGTGACAGTGGTTCACTGGGCCTGGACAGACTTCCACATTCTCTCAATTTTTTTTCCCACCTTTGTTCCTGCCGTCTCAGGCTATAATTACTTTTTTGGTCGCAGAGATACTTGTATGCTCATTTTACCCAACTCAGCTCATGTTGAGCTGATTTTCAGAGCAGCAACCTCAGACAATTGTAGGTAAAGTCTTGACTTCAATAACTTGATCAGAGCTTTCCAACATTATTAACCTTCTTTGACCAGACGTTGATCCTTCTTAAGAATCCCCACAGCATGATGCTGCCACCACGTTTCACAGTGGGGATGGTGTCCACAGAGTGACTTAGACCAGCACAGCTTCTTGGATGTCAGCAAAACAAGTAATATTTTTTTTTTATCTTACCTTATCTTGGAGCATAATTACAAAATTAATTAATTAGGTTATTTTAGTTAATTTACCTTTACTGGATGTTATTTTTCAGGATTGTTGGAGTAAAGGGACCTGATCATAAGCACATCCCACATTTCAGATTATGTGGAATTATTCAGAATGATTTACTTTGTTGCAGTTTGCTACAACGTATGCCCGCTACACTGAAGTTATTAGGATGAAGATAAGGATTTGCTTAGGCATAAAAAGTTGATTTAGACGCGGTTAAACTTTTCTGCACGATAAAGTAACATGCAATCCTACAGACATTTAATCATTACTTAATGAGTGAATGATTGCTGGGCTGTATGCTTTATTGCTCTGCAGACTCGTTAATATGCACCAGAGTAAACGTAAACTCACCAAACGCAGCATCAGCGAGATCTTCTTCCAGGGAAGTCACTTTTTGCGCATCCGCATTCAACACCACGAAGCACAGAAACCAAAGTTGCCAGGCTCTCATCTCTTACAGCCGCAAATCCTTTGAGAGAAAACCTCTAATTAATGTGAGTCCCACGCCGCGGCTGGTTGCACAGACTACAGTTTCCGTCTTGATGGGCGTACAGCGCTGTTATCTGAGCCACATGGGACTGAATGCGTCTTAAATAGCGCCTGTAAACTTCTGCCTCGTCATTGGCTGCGGACCTCCGGGCGGAAGGTAAATGATTGGGCTGCGTCATGGGAAGACTTTAGCGAGCGTCTTAATTTCATAAAGACCGTAGCTTCATGAAAAATAGCTGCTAGTCAAGGGTTTAAGTTACATTCAGCAACAAAACAGGCCAGGCGTGAGGAATTTATTTCATTTCGGGATTGTTTACCATCTATGCTCATTTGCAGTTTCACATGTAAATTAGATAAACACTGAGCCGTATACATTATACAGAAACTACACCATTTGTTTGCAGAAACAACAACCTTGCTTTTGTAGGATTAGCTTAAATAAAAGTTTGGTCATGTTTCAGGAATACAATGGAGTTATATCAAAACATAGTTTCAATTTTAAAACCTTTCAGACTATTCTTGTAATTGCTTTAGTAGTGTGCAATTACAAGAATTGTAATTGCTCACTGAAAGAGATACTTTGACACTCTTTAATAAAGTGTCAATTAAAAATGATGGCAACAATCACAAACGCACATTTTCTGGAGAGAAACAGGCGATGCAACACTACCTGCATGTTGGGGAAAACATAGTCCCTCTTCCAGACTGAAAGTCTTCCTCCATTTGGACAAACAAAGCTCTCTGAAGCATCTGTTCTAGGGACTCAGTGTTACATAATCCAGATGACTCAATACAAATAGCAAATGCATGTCATTAATCTGATATCTAAATGTAAATCACTGGCTCTGTACAGTTTGTTGGTGGTGAGTCTGGACAACAGAAAAATCCTGGCATCAAATGAGATACTCATTTGCTTTTATCTGTCACTTCCTGACAGTGACGATTCTGCAACCACCCAGGGCGGCATCTGGCAGGGAACAACATGACATATGAGAGATCATCCACGCTCCCCGCTTGTCTCCCTGGGTCCTCAAATCGTCCACCTGAATATCATCTTTGATAAATCAAACACATTTTCTCATTTCCTAGCTGTTATCTGCCTATAATCAAACAAACTTAAGCTATAGGAATGAAATGTTTTTCTTATTTTCCAGTTCAATTTGTTTGCACAATAGACAGTTTGAAGGTTTTCATTCAGCTTGTCCTCCACACACATTCTTTGAGAGAAAATGAGGGCAAAATCACAACAGCAACAAACTGCCAGTGTAAAAGTTGTTTTTATGATACATTTTGCTCCAAACCAGCAAGCTGATTATTGTTTCTACTTTCTGAATGTTTTGTTCTGAAATAATTCACCTCATTGTATGAATAGCTTTGAGCAGGTGAAGATCCCAGCTTATCCACATTACAGATTTTTATTTAATTTAAAGTCCAGGTTGATTGAAGTGAATAAGATTAAAAAACAGCTGTAGTTCCTAGTTTGCATCAACTTACAACCTGAGACCATTGATCTACTTCAGAAAGCATTTTACTCAAGGCTAAATGTAGTTGCATGCTGTTGAAAGACAACATGCTCACAGATGACTGAAGGCACTTTAATTCACTGCTGCTAATTTTGTTTCCCAGAGTTCTGGCACTGGATGCAAGACAAGCTGGGCAGGAGGCCAATGAGGTGATGGTTGAGGTCCCACAGTTATTGGTCCAAAGTTCAGCTGAACATTAAAGTTCTCATGATTACGCCTACATGCTGGAAACAGCCTTCATGTGACTTAAACAGAATAAACAAGTTAAAATTACAAAAAAAACTATATATTAATGTGTAGTTGTTACGCCTCCAAGGTCTAGGGGTTCAGGGGCGGTAACATAAAAATGCTTCTAGCTTGTGTCTAAACAATCTAGAGCAGACACAAACTGCTTAACTGAACAAGCAGAAACAAAATAGTTCAAAACTGCCCAAAAGCAGTTACAAGCATCAAAGGTGGGGGACAGTTTAACAAAAACCTCTTCCTACTAGCCACCAGAGCCTTTTATATGGTGCAGGTGGGGCTCATCAACGTCTGATTGGCTTGACAATCTTCTGTTGGTCCAATAGAGTAGCTGCTCTCCTGCAACAGTAGTTGACTGATGAACTGATGCAGAAAAGCTGTGAAGGGGGAAAAGAGTTGAAACACTGAGACAAACCAATGAAAGATGACTAATAATCTAAACGTCATAAGAAATGTGGGAGCAGAAAAAGATTTGCTCACTTAAAGAGTTATGTAAATAAATCTAAAATACATATAAACAAGAAAAACAGCAAAAATACCAAACCCTAAACGGAAACTCAAAAGAAGTTCTCATGTCCAGTAAGGACATTCGTCTTGAACTTATTCTGGAGAGTGCTAAGGTGTTCACAGTCTAGAGGAGATTAATATTCTCTTCAGAAAGTTCTGGTTCAGGTCCAGAACTGAAGGGTTCCCTGAAAGCCTCCAGAGATGTGTGTCTTCATGTGGTGCAAACTCCCAGTGAATTACCCCATCTGCACTGATAAGGCCAGTCAACCTATGAAAGGAGTTCATTTCAGCGGTTTATATCCAGGATCCATTTCATTCAGGCATCAACCGAATGTGAGCTGGACTCTGTCATGGCTGACAGAGGAGTTCATGGCCTGGGTATGTAGACAATGTCTGGTTTGGGAACCTACAACTTGACTACATGAAACATTTTGCTTTACATATAAAAATATGTGTGAGAGTTTGTTGAGATGTTAATCCTAGAAAGTAAACTTTGTAACTTTGGCTGTTATAGCCTGACATAATTACCATGCTATCAACATAGAATAAATGTTTGCTTGGTTTAGTTTGGTTAATGGAAAGAAAGTTTTCTTTAAACCGAGAGTCCTACACAATTTTATTCACACCTGAAGAAGTACAGCTCACAAATGCGGGGCAGTCTTCTTCCATTAATGTAAGTAAGTACTTTTGAGATGTTGCTCCCGGTGAATGCCAGCTGGCTGAAGAGCTGTTATCCTTCTTCGAACATGTCAACACTTTCTTCGAAAAGCAGTAACAGCATTTGTTTTTCCACCCCTGGTGCTGCAGTTCAGATCCGATTGGTCTGGGCTTTGCAGGGGAGAGACTCTGACTTGAAGAGGAGAGGGAGCCGAGGAGGAGCGTGAATCCGACGCCAGAGCTCCGTGGCGAAGATTTACAGGCTCCTGGAGAGGCTCTCATAAGTTTGCAGAAAATGTCTCTTGATTTTATGATCTTCCAGGACTTATTTCCAAATCTTATTTCTAGGAATGGCTTATGGTGTTGTTTTGCGCAAATCAGATACAGGGAGAGCAGGGAGAAGTAAACAGTATTTATGGGTTTCATCCTGCTATTTCACACAAACACTTTATAGAAAGAAACCAGTTTAAACATTTCTCACATGTACACAGCTGTAAGTTTAGTTCATGTGGTTTTCTTAATCAGATGCAGTTGAGCCCAGAATTATTCATACCCCTCTGCACTGTTGATGTACATTAGAGATATTTTTACGTCACTGTTTTACTCCTTACTCATTGACATTTTTGCTCAGAAGACTTGTTGCTGTTGCAATTAAGAGCAACAAATTTGTATGACATATTTCAGTAACAATTCAAAGTGCTTTATATGATGAAAACATAAATATTACATTAAGATCAACTTTATGTCTGAAGTATGCAAACAGGTCACCAGTCTTTGGGGGTTGATGCGGTCCGTCCAGACAGCTTGAACTTTTCCGTACACGTGGTGATTTTTCAGTCCGGTCTTGTTGTGGTAGTTTAGTAGAGAACATGAGCATGTGTGAATGTTTGTCTGTGTTCAGCTTCTGTAGTAGATTGATGATTGGTTCAGGTTTTGCACCATCTCTGACTCCAGAGTAAAGAAAGATCAAAATGAAAAATCCTCCATTGTTGAATCCCATTATGGTGGTTTAAAATAATACTTTGTCGTCTGACTCTTTGTTATGCAGGATTAACAAGGGTGCATTGCACTCACTGGAGATGGCAACTTACGGACTTTTATGGCATCCACTAATGGACTGCCCGCAACTTGAGGTAAATTTATAAAGCTTCGGTGTTGCTCACTAACTCGGGCCAATAACTGAATCTCCAGACGTTTTTTCTTTATGTGGGATAGTTGTTGTTTGCGGTTGGTCTATGCAAACCTTTTGGAACAAGGAGATGAAACCATTTGGCCCAGTAAGCCTTTAGTCCCACTGCCTTTTGGAAGCACGCATCCATAGAGACAGATGGGAATCCCTGTTGCTGGAGGAGACGCATGCGAGTCAACTAGAGGGCAAAGGAAGAAAAACTCGAGCATCTTTGCATCTTTATGAGTATAATCAGCCTGAAAATATGTTTGGCTTACATCTTCTGGCCAGCTTTCTCTTCGACTGACTTCAGCCTCCTTCCTCTGAAACTGTGGATGTTTACTTCTGAGCAGCGAGTTTGTGAATTTAGCTCTTTCTTTTCACATGTAGAGATTTTGATGAACAGATAAGGGTTTTATGTGGTGTTTATTGTCTGGCAATGTTTTGTGAAATGTTATAAACTGATAAAATCCCGATTTATAAAGAGTGAAAGAAGCAAATAACTCAATGGTAAATCTCTCAGTGCTGATAATACGACATGGCCAGATGTCTTTTATCATTTTGGATTTACTCTCCTGAGTATTCAGGCTTGGACAACTTGTCAGTCCAAGTGAATGTTTTTGTCTGGATGATATTCTCACTTGAGGATCTGATCAGCTCCAAAGCATCTGTCAGCTGAAGGTTGGATCTGACTTTGAGGTGCCTGACACCACATTTTGCCAATGTAAATAAGTTTTTAAAGACTCTTTCATCTGATTTCAGTTCATTAACTTCATCCAGTTCCCAAGCATTACTTGGTAACTTTCCAGTTTTTTTCAAGCCATTAGAAATCTCTTCAACAGGAGAAAATGGCTGACAGCAGTCCTGGGTTTTCATATGGCCTTTTTTTGCATTAAACCTAATTTAAGGCCCATTTGTTTTCAAAGCTGTGGTGAGATTCCAGAAAAAAAAATATTAAAAAAAAATAAGTGGTGTTGAAGCCATCTGACAAAACAGGAGAAAAATCAAGTTACTTCACAAAATATATGAAAAATTGGCCATAGTTGAACATTTGGATGAGATTTAAATTTGACTTAAAGTAGAGAAGAGGATTACATTTATCAGACATTAAGTGATTAAAGTTTCTGTGATAAGAGCAGCAGCCTTTGACAGACAAAAATGCATTTTTTATTACATTTTTTTTTTTTTACAATTTTGCTATATGTCACAAATTGTTGGAAATAAACAATAGTGCCTAACAATAAAAAACAGGAAAATAAATTGACCAAATTTCTTGTCTATTTCACATTCATTAAAAACTCTCCTCTGGTGCAACATTTTTAATATAAAATCCTTTAAAACCCAGACTAATTTGTTGAAACTAATTCAACTATTTATGGGCCGGGATGAATCCCAGATGTTTCAGGATCGTGACAACATGAATCACCGAAGGCCTATTATCTCCTGGTGTGACTAAGAGTTGTTAAACAACTCGGCACTTAACACCACTTATTTTGTAAACTTTTTCCAATCAAATGTTGTTCAGGGAAAAATAAAAAACTATCTTTTCCAGCCCACAGCTGGAAAAACACAAAGCTTGAAATCACAACTTTAAGTGATATTTTGGTATTTATTTGCCTGAGTTGTTATGTTCTTAGATTTTTTTAATTTGTTGTTTTATTCTTTTTTATGAATGCCACACTGTGTTTATAACTTTTAGAGGTATTGTTAAGTCTATTATTGTCCCTGCAGTGCCTCAACTCCTGTTTTGTGCTTGGTTGAAGTTTGCAGAATTTTTCTTTTTGCTTTTTCTGGTCTATTTTTATGTTGTCCATCAGTTACCTAACATGTTTTTACTTTTGTTGATACACAGGATTCTGGACCATGCACTTTTGCTCTGTCTGTTCTGGTTTCCTGATTGTATTATTTTCAGGGAACATGATGAACATGTCAGCTGCTACGCTGATGACACCCACAATTATTAATTAATCATTCCTTACTGACCAAATGAGTTAGACAATCTTCCATCTGGTTTTATAGGTTCACATTATGTTTCAGGATTTTTTTCCCACTCATATTTGTCATGGTACAGTTCATTACTTTTAGATAGAATTGGTTTTCTGGACCACAGCGATGAAACGTTGGACATGGCATTGTCTTTCCGTCAACAGGCCTTTGGAAAAGCAGCCTTTTATCAGCATCTCGAGCTTCCTGCACCAAGCAAAAGCTAAAAACGTAAGCTTTCATGTTTTTTATGCTGCTTTAGGTGCACAAAAATCATCTCTTAATAAATAGTGCTGCAATGGATCTGTCAGCTTACAGATTTTCAGTTTTTTCTTCACATTGTCGCTTTTGTCACATTTAAATGATCATCAAAAAATTATCAGATAAATATACCCCAAATAAATACTAAAGGTTTTCAAATCATCATTTAATTTCAGAAAGGAATGAAGTTATTTAAGCGTTAAATTGGTCCCATGTGAAAATGCAGTCACCACTCTTGGTAAATCATAAATAAGTTGTAATTAACCAAATTAGTTGAGTTCAGTGACACCAGCCACACGCAGGTTTGGTTTATTGAGATTGTTACGGTCTTAATGGGTTTTTTATGGTTTCTGTGGTTTTGTTCCGTTTTTCATGATTTTGCATATTTGGGCCTGTTTCCGTCTTTTTGTGCAGCTCATCATAATTTCTGCTTAGTGCTTTTGTTTCATGTTCTTGTTTTCTTTCATTTTCTAGCTTTCCTTTATTCCTGGTTTACTTGGGAGCTGCATGGTAGAGCTGCAGTCTTCTCTGTGGGCACGAAGTTTTTAATATGTCTTGTATCATCCATAGTTTGTCCTATTTGCAAGTAATTTTGTCTATCAACAGTCTTTTTTTATTCACATTGTTTGTTATATAGTTTCGTATATTAAACAGATATGTAAATCTATTTAGCAATGTTTGCAATTAATGTCACAATGTTTAAAATTAACCTTGAATGGTGGTGCACTTCTTAAAACAGCTGCTTGGCATCAAGAAGGCTTTGGGTTTGAGCCCTAGGCTGGGTTTGTAGGTTCTTTCTTATACTCAGACTTTCTCTCACAGTCCAGATATTTGCATCTTAGGTTTCCTTGCCTTTCTCCGTTGTTTCCTTGTAAGTGTGTTTATGTTTTTTTGTGTTATCTTGTGATGGACTGGTGACTTCTCCAGGCGCCAGGAGAAAGGCACTGGGCCCGTTCTGACCTTACATGGAGAAGTGGGTATAGGCAATGGATTGATGGTTTGCATATATGAAGTGCAAACCCTTGTCAAGAGGAAGCTGAGCACTGACCAAACCATGAAATAACCTCAAATAACCCATGTATCACGTGACTGAGGAGGGAGATTTTTTTTTTTTTAAGTTCAGACTTTCTTCTGAGTGGAAAGCTGGAATGAAATAACCCCAGGTCTTGCTTCTTATGAAATGATGATTGCTTAACATTGATGTTTTCATATTTTTAACATAACTGTGAACCAGTCGAACTTTAACCCATTACTTGGCACCAGCTACGGACACCAACACATGGTACTGACTGTCCTGACTGAGAGAAAATGGTGTCATTGAGCAGCTGAAATGAATAACCCAGAAGCTCTACACCAGTTAGCAAAATGCCAAAATCAGGCCATTTGCACATAGAAATTAATATCTGGTTCTGATTGGAACCAGGCTCTCAGAAACGTTCACCCATATTGCACATAGTGATCTTTAGTACTTCCTGTAGTAAATTTGATCTGTTTTGACCTGCGATTCTTAGCCAGACACCCGTTTTGGGTTCGTTTCAGAATCTTGGCCTGCTGGAAATGGAAAAAAGCATCTAGATGAGTTTGTGTGCATACTGCAACCACCTTTGAAATCTCTGGAAGAGACTGATGGCCACATTAGTATCTTCAGGGAGTCCTTCATGAACCAAGCCTTGGTGAATTTTATTATTGGTGTTTGGAGGTCAATAGCTACACAGCCTCAACTATTTTACAGATTACATGAAATTGTCTTCTCGAATTTCCTGATACTGGATAAGAGCTATTACCCTCATTATCTTGCTCAGATTTGCAGAACCTGTCAAGTTGTTGAGAGGTGAGTTGAAAAGGCATGTATATTCATATTTTGTTACAATTTAGAGCCTGTTTTTTCAAATATGGAAGAAAATCAGGATCCACCTGATGAAAACACCACTTACACAGGCCGTAGGCAAACGTCTGTGCAAGCCCACAGTCCAACGTATTTATAAATTCAATCATTTTTCAAAAGTAACTTGAGCAGGAGAAAATATCTTGATCTGGGGTGTAGCTCTTTATTATACCATTGCTGGGCTCGTTCTGTGAAACAGTGTACCGAATTCCGGTTCATTAAAAAAGTCATTGCTCTCAACAGCTGGCTCAGTCTAACCAACGCTCCCAAAGCTTTTTCCATGAAAAACATTTAAAAAGGCTTCATTTATAGAAATACAAGCAGCAATGCAGCCTGCCAACATATATTACAGCTTCAATATACAAATATATAAATGTACAATCAATAAATACAGTGTGAAGTCGTCTTCTTGAAATGTATGATGAACATTAAGGCTTGCTTGGTGATTTTTTTTCTTTTAGGTTCTATTTGTGGTTCTGCGTAAACTATGAGTTGAGTTATGAGAAACTCTGTTTCTGGATAATTCAATGAATCGCTGTGACTTACAATACTTAAAAATACTGAAATGAAAGAATGCAAATCACTAATATGGTGCAGTTTGACCATTCTTGACATCTTAAATGCTGACAAATGACACAAAACGCAGCAAAATCAAAGAACAAACAACACTTCAAGAGATTAGGTGTTAGCATGTGGCTCATGTTCAAAAAGAAAAGATCGCTGATGCTGATTACAGTATTTACAAGGAACACTATGATCGACTTCAGTAGATAGCAAAAGTTTCTTTGGTCCCTGTCGATTGTTGGTAATTAGTGGTTAAAAAAAAGTAACTGTGGGCACAAAATGGTTGATTAAAAAACAAAAACAAACACAGAAATGTGCCATGATTATGCCTATCACTAAGAATCATTTACAGGTTATCAATAATCCCAGTTCACATAGGCAAAGGAAACACAACATTTCAGGGTTCTGAAATTACATCAAAGTGAATAAAAACAGCTCATACACGATACACAAGCATAAACAATGATTACAAAGCAGCAATAGCTACTTAAAATGGACAGTTGTTTAAAAAAAAAAATAACAAGCACATCCTCAAAACTGAAACCAGTAACTTTTTTGCTGCAGCAGAATTTGAGGAGAGACACAGGGAGTCAGAAGAAGACTGATTTCATAAACTGTGGATGAGGTTTGGTTGGTTTCAGGGCAGAAGTAGGTAGACAGGAGCATTCACTAAGTGTCCAGGTGTCCTCAAATGGTTCCCCAGTGTTTCTGTGTGCTGTCCATCTTTGGCTGCGCAACTAGAGATGGATGAGGATTCAAGTTTTGCGTCACTTCAAGCCTCGTTCTGACCAAAGAGACTACCCTGCGTCTTGAGTCTGTGCATCCTGGCGGGAAGAAAAGATGAAAACATCAAATTCAATGCTGATCAGGGTTTAGGTTCATCAGGATTGAGTCTGTTGGGAGATGAGTGACGGTAACTTACTGTCTTTCTTTACGGCTCAGTGTGTCTTCTTTTGACTTGACAAAGACTGCATTTTCCCCTCCCCTAACAAGGTAAGCAAACTCTCCTTCCTTTGTGTTAAAGATCACCCTGCAATCACACAGATAATATATGTTCAGTCAACAATAAACATGTAATTCTTGAGTAAATGAATGTTACTATAAAGACATAGAACTCACTTGGACTGAGTCTCGCCACATTTGATGCGGAGCTTTCGGAGGTGAAACTTGCTGCTGCCCCAAAGGTCGGACCAGCTGAAAAGTGCGTCTTTCTCCCAGCGAATCTTGACGATCATCAGGTCACCGATGTCCACGTCGGTGGTGATCAGGAAGGACGAGGTGCTGTTGCTATCAAGGATGGGCCTGATAGGTTAAAGAAGGAAATATGTTCAGAGAAAGGAATATATTTTGTTACAGTCCACTTCTGTATTTTGAAGTATACAAAATTTATTAGCATACTATAATCTGTATATAAAGGAGTTAATTAAATACACTTTTTTGTATTATTTTTGCTCTGATTTTATTTATAGATACCCTTATCCACAAACATATATCCGCAATATGTTTGTGGATTTTCAACGATGCAAATGAGAATTTTGTTTATTTTAGTTTACCATGAGCGTTTTATTATTAGGACAGTTGCGCGTTCAGTTTAGTTTTCTTGGTAAAAAAGCTGCTCATAGTTTTTCAAAAATTATCTAAAATCAGAATTGGGATGTTCTCACAAAACCTGAAATCGGTCTCAGTCCCTCATTTCCACCAACATATGCAGATG
Organism: Xiphophorus hellerii; assembly: GCF_003331165.1. Classification (NCBI taxonomy): domain Eukaryota; kingdom Metazoa; phylum Chordata; class Actinopteri; order Cyprinodontiformes; family Poeciliidae; genus Xiphophorus; species Xiphophorus hellerii. The sequence continues at coordinate 15,773,165 of NC_045680.1, forward strand.
AACAACACTGTTGCTAAGTCGCATGTCTCTGTGACGCTGTGTTGTATGCTCAGCTTCATGTACGTACAGGACAAGCGGGATGTCCTCCTTCTCTCCGTGGGTTCCATACAGGGAAATCTTGATTGGCTGCTCACTGAAGCTCTGTTTGTCCTTGCTGAAGAAGTGTGCCTTCACTTGGTAATGGAAAACTGCAAGATGGAAAGAAGATTCACTGTCAGTGAAATTATATATTCTTACTTAGGCTTTATTTCACCTTTGTTTAGAGCTTTAAACACAGATTAGTATATTCTTGTTTGGCTTCTAGCATGCATGTGCAGACCCTTAAAAGCTCTTGAAACAGCTTGCTATTTATCAAGTAAATGTTTACACATTTGCTGATTTGTGATTTCTAAAAAGTAAAACTTTTCCACTGCCAAAGTCATGCAAAGTCACCACTTTACTTCAACATACTTTAGCAACTAAAATACCCATGAGCTCATGAATGCACTGAGCTTGCTGTCCTTGTGAAGCTGTATTAAGTTTCCACAATCACTGTCGGGTCCAAGGAGACGCATTTACTCTAACCGTATCGAGCCTTGGTAGCTAATAATCTGAGGATTACTTTTAATGAAGGCATGTGCACAATTTAACTCCCAGTAATGCAGAATAAAGAATGTAAATCCAGGAAGACTTTTCTACTTTTCTTAGGTGTTACATAGATCTCCTTTCTGTACTTGCAGTCAACATTCAAGTACAAATTTCCCTCTCCATGAAAAAGTCGGGTTTACTTTAGTTTTACACCGTTTCTATGGAGATTTACCTTTGTAAGGCATCATATCCCGAGTCTTGAGGTACATCCTGGCACTGCGGGTCATCCGGACCTTGTTGATGTTGTAGCCAAGCTTGTTGCATCGATTCTTCCTGCAGCTGAGGCACATTCCCTTGTTGAAGGCGTCCTTGGAGTTGCAGCGGTAGGCCATGCTCTGCTGCTGGATGTTCAGCAGCGAGTCGATGAACAAGTGGATGGAGCGCTCATGGGAGCATTTGATAAGCTGATCCATATCTGCACACAAGAAGGCAAGAAGGTTCTTTGGTTTTTGTAGATAAATGCTGGTAAAGGCAGAAAATTACTTCCTGGTGTTTGTTCTCCTTTTTTCATTCATAGATAGTCACAAAAGAGGACCCAGAAGGAAAGTTCTGGTTTCTAAAAGCATGAAGCAACAAAATATCGAGGAAATACACTTGATATTTTGCTCACTTTGTGTTTTTAGCTTGGAATGTTATGAATGGAGGTAAAAACACTTAAACCTGCAACCATTTGTTTTAGCAAGTACCTCACTGACTTCTGACAAAGTTAAGAAACTGTTAAGAGACAAAAATCTCTTAACAATATAGTATTCCTAAGACTGGTATACTTTAAAAAAAGCTAATTCATGCACATCTCATTATCTCTAGAAGCCTGGGAGGCTTTGAGTTACATACTTTGGAGGCCCTTGATCCCTTCTGATGCAATCCCCAGCAAGGTATTCTGGATGTCACAACCCGGCTGGAAGGTTCCTCCATTAGGGTAAATGTCAATATGGCCCACTGGCCTCTGGATGCCAATGCTGCGGTCTGGAGAGCCTCTGGTATTGGTGTGCAGAACGTCCACAAACTGGGCATCGCCTCGGGACAGAGTGCTCTGATCGTCTGCGTGCTCAAAGGTGGGACCGGCGGGATCCAGACCTGGGCACGAGAACAAAACAATCGATTAGCTGTGGAGATAAACATTACTGGAGATAAAATGCTACCATTTGCAACACTTATGTTTCAAAGCATTAAAGGCTTGAAAGTCTGTACTCAGTCTGACCTCCTTCTGATTTGTGCAGGCAAAAAAGAAAACAAGTCTGATGGTGCTTAATGGCCCACTGCTCTCAGATCTAGTAAACACACCATTATTTGAAGGAGGTCAGAGAGATTTTAAAGCTGGATCAACTTTATAGAAGCAAATTGGAGCTCTAAATCTGACACAAATTGGCTGCATGCACACACACAATGGAGGCCTGGAATGTAGAGGCTGACAGACTCAGACATATATACATGAAAGTATGCATCAATAACCTTAAGAACTCAATTTAATACTAAAATAACCAACAGAATGTTAAAACAATTTTGAGTTGCAACATTTTCACAACTTTATCGAGGTCTTTTTTAAAATTTAGATTATAATCCAAGGTTCCTAATATGTCAAAATTGAATTATTTCCCAGTCAATTTTTCAAAGTTCTCAGCCGCCTTTAACCATTTTTAGCATATAAATAGCATAAATCTAATACTTTATATGAAGTTATGTCATTATCGGATGGATTGACACTAAATCTAAACTGCAAAACCCTTATATCAAACTGCTGACTTTTTCAAACTGTACAGGAATCCTGGTAGTCATTAAGCAGGAGTCACCTGTGATCCTGCTGATCTTATGGTCAGTGAGATCTCCAGCAATGCCAGCCACATGTGCTCCCAGACTGTATCCCAAAAGATGAATCCTCTCCCAGGGCAATTGCAGCTCTTTCTGCAAAGCAACAAAACAGGTGAGATGTGTGCAAGGAACCCCTTAACACAATCAAAAGGGAGGCCTGCAGAAATGCAAGCTGTACTTGGCCAGGCTCTGAAGCATTCTGCCCAAGGAAGGATGTGGGAAACAATCCAGAAAAAGGATTTGGTGCAATTTCATGCTATGCCAAATTCTAGACTGCTTTTAAAGTTTGAAGTTGCGTAAATAAAGGGAAAGCTTTAGGCTGTTGCAAAAGCCGTGCCCTCGCTAACACTAAGCCTCGCAACGATAGCCGCAGACATGACTATAAAATGTGTTTATAGCCATTTAAAATCTCATAGCGTAGACAAGCATAACCACATGGCCTCATTGGAAAGAGAGGCCATGTGGTGGCCGATTTTAGTCGATGATCTGAACTCAACATAGTCACATGTTATATTTACAGCACTCAAAAAGCTAATGCAGAGAGGGTGATCCAATAGCTCACCTGCAGCCATGTAACGAACTTGGCCACATCTCGGCCAACCAGCTTGGTGTAGGCTGCGGAGGTGGGGTAGTGCTGATTGGCGCGAGTCAGCCAATCCACCACGATCACGTTTGCAGTTGGCACGCGCTCATACAGGGCGGACACCAGCTTGGGCACCCAGCTCTCAAACATCCCTGTTACCTGCAGGGCAAAACATAAAAGCAGCAGGTGAAACTGTGATCCGCGTATGAACAAAAAAAAGAAATAAATATCTCGTCAGGGCATTTTGCAAAGGTTTGCACATAAATGCTGATAGTCATGTTTTGTGCTGTTGATGCACAAAACATGCATCAACAGCCAGCACAACAATCTTATTGTGCATCAACAATTCAAAGAACTGTGAGATTGTGAAGATTGTATTAATGTAACCAAGTAACATCAGTTTCTCATCGAGTTTGCACTGTCAAGGAATCGACTGGTATGAGAATCTTCACTAAATATGAGTAGTAATCCTGAACATCAACATGGTGTAGTTGCTTTGAAAAGGGAAGCAAAATCACTCAAACTGCTGCTAAGATTATATAGCATATAATAGTTTGAGTATTGCTATCACAACGTTTGTATTTTGCATCATAAATATTGACTGCGCACTACTTCCTAAGAGGTTATTGGAGAGTATTTTATCCCTTTTGGTTTGCCATTCTGCATTTTAAATGCTTCACATGAAGTGAGCTGGTTAATTAGTCAGGCTATCTGCTCTGATAGCCAACCTGAAGTCAGATTGTGACCAGACATGCTGATCACAGCGGTGTGTGACTTCTTCAATTTCCACATCAGAAACTGCCTGTGTTTTCTGAGATTTTAACCATTTCTGAAGTATTCCAAATTTGTCTTTCTTGTAAGCAGAGGTGTAGAAGAATTATTTTCGCCATCTGACAGGCAGGTTAAAGGACAAAGCAGAGCTGTGTTTTCTATATCTCAAACAGCTGGAGAAAACTCAACCTCTCTTGCATTTACTATCAATATTTCTTATTAGTACTGAGCGAGATCATGTTTTCATTCACGTATATGTAACAAAAAAGTGTTTTCTATATAGTAACCAGTTTTGTTTTCTTTACTTCCATAGTAGTTTAGTTTGTGCTGCAGAAAACATGTGGGTGACAATGCACACATGGTCAGGTTAATGTCTGAGGTCAGCTGCCATATGGCCTGATTTATCCAGCACTGCCTCTGTGTTCTGTTGGAGACTGGCCAAGGTATCATCAGGTTCAAATTGTGCAGCATGACTGGTTTTAAATCAAATTACAGCAGAAGATGCATGTATGGACTGTGTGCTTTTTTCCCCCTCCACAGCTTGTGTTTTTTGCCATCATATGTTGGAGGATTTATTTTTTTTTTTTTTGTCTCAGTGTCTGTGATGCAATTTTAGCTTGCACTGCCCAAACATAGTTGCGCAGAAGCTTTGAGTACAAATTTAGTTTCAGTGTTACTTACCGTCCAGCCATGTATCACAATGAAGGTCTGGGTTTCTGGGTTGAATGCGCACTCGGTGATGGTTTCTGGTCTGCCGGCCACCATGTAGCACATGTCATCATCCGGGAGCTCGGCGGTGCGCAGGGAGAACTTAGACACGATGTCAGTGAAATCCGTCATCCATTCAGTGGTGGTTGGCACAGGTGCATCGGTGACTGTGCTGTTTGCTGTTGCAAAACAAACACCAACGGAGAGCGCGGCGGATCATTGGGGTTAATCTGTTCTGTCAGGTTGGAGAATTAGGATTTGTTCACAGAGAAGTATTTTAAATGCTGGTTGGCTGATTGCTATTAAAGTAAATGTGCGTAAGTTAATTGTGAACGACATGGTTTTTTTACGCAAAAGTGACTGAATAAGGCGTGACAGTGTCGCCCCCTTTTGCCCTTTCTGAATCTTTACCGGGAAAACTTCATTTCTTGACACACGATAGCATTTCTACATTTTTAATTAAACCAAATAACTGAATGCGGGTTTTTCAGTTTCCCTTTAAATGAATCGTTCTTTATGGATCGGAGCGAGTGTTAAAAAGAGTCGGTCTAATTAAAATTCAACGCTCAAACGGTGCTCAAACAACTGTTTTTATTATTTAAAGACGAATAAACCTTAACCTCTAAATCAACTTTAACCAACGTTTCCTCCCTCTTCTTATCTATTCTCAGACAAAAAAAAAAAAAAAAGCTCCTGCCTGCTGCTTTTCGCCACGCACAGATGGAGCTGAGTGCAGATCTGCGCTCTTTTTACAGACGGATTATTACCGGTCAAAAGTGGAGCCGCATGCAGCAATAAACCTGCGATCCACATATTTATCCCCTGCACCTGTTTCTCGTTTTGTTCTGTTTAAAACTGTATGTCTCGTCAGAATAAATATGGATCTTACCAAAAGCAGTCGAGTTGGCGGTGGGTTCAACATCTGAAGAAAAAGTTGCATGGATGTTTCCCAAAGTTATCCAAATAGTCACAAAGCAAATCATTTCTTTTCCCATATTGTTACTGAGTTATTCTTTTGATTTGGATTTCCTGATTTTAAAGTAATTATTATTATTATTACTATTTTGGTTGGTCGAATAGTTGTGGATCCACTTAAACCCAAAGCACCGGTGACAAAGTGGTGTGCTGCTTGCGGTTTAAGGGTGAAGTTGCTTATGGTCTGTAACAGTTGCTGCTGCAGGTCATCTTAATGGGTGGCTTATTTGAATACTCAAGCGTGATTGGCTGGAGGGTTTTAGGGGGCGGAGACTGAACGCTGTCCCAGCTCTAAAAAATAAAAAAAAAACCTACGGAGGTTGGTCATCCTGCTGTGAGGAAAGCGGGGCCCCTGGCAGCCAAGCAGAAGGTTTCATTTACAGAGCACCATTAATGTCAGCTCCCAACTGTCCGCGTGTCTGGTTTTAGTGATTACTCGACACTTTCCTTTGATCTGCTGCCAAAATGATGTGGTAATAGGTATTTTTGTCATGCATTAGGATATTCAAAGGTTTATAACTAATTTAAAAAGCACTTTTTAAACAAGTTAGAGAAAGAAAACCTAATTTCTTGTGTTTGTAGGAAACATTTTATTTTTAGGACAGCAAGGTTTTTAGCACTGCTGCATTGCAGCAAAACAGGATGGAATCCTGGCCAAGACATTTTCTGCAGCAGGTCCAGTTTCCTCCTCCAGTCCAAAAACATGACTGTTGGGTTAAATTACCCCTTGAATTGGTCCTTGGTATGAGTGTGAGTGTGTGTGGTTTGGTTGTTTGTTCAGTGTATATTTAACTGTCCTGTGATGGACTTGTGACCTGTCCAGGGTGAAGCCCATCTGAAACCTTGCAGAGATACAGTACGTAGTAGGCTTAGACAATGGATGGATTTACACTCAATTCTTTCATTTTAAAAATATCTAATTCTGATAAATTTGACAATGCTGAAAGAGATGCACCCAAGAGACCTGCAGCTATAATTGCATTGCAGCATATGTAGCACAGATTTTTATTTGGTTTAAAAAACACATACAGTATGATCATACTGGACACTACTAAGTGTCAATAGTTTTCAAAAGACACTGCAAAGATGTGCAACAAGCTCTAAGCAGAATCTTGAATGGTATTAAGAATTTATTAGTGGGAGATTATGTCATAAGGCAAGTTTTCTCTATTTATTCAGAACTATTTTAGTTTTCTGTTTGGTAGAAAAATCCAAACACTGAACAGCCATAGTAATTCATTTCTTCTGACCCATGTTCACCACCACCAACCCATCACCCACCAGCCACATCAGCAACACATATTTCCCTCATGACGTATGCTGTACTGTTCATCTAAATTTTAAAACTCATTCCTCTGTAGTAGCTCAAAGGTCCCCAAACCCAAGCAGAACAAGTGATGGACATTTTCTGGCAGAAAGCTGCTCCACTTCCTTCGGCTCCTTCATGTAATAGAAGTGAATCAGGAGTTTTGGGAGTCCGCTTGGTCAGATCAGCTTTATGCTGTGAGCCATGATGAGGAGACATGCAACATGAACCATTCAGAAAACTTTTATTGTTAACCATCTGCTAGAGCACACTTGTCAAACTCCAGTCCTGGAGGGCCACTGTCCTGCAACGTTTAGACATGCCTCTGCTGCAGCACACCTGAAAAGAATACCGTAATTAGGTCATTAGCAAGGCTCTGGAGAACTGATCTACACAATGAGGAGGCAATTAAGCCATTTGATTCCGGTGTTTTGTACCTGTGGCACATCTAAAATCTGCAGGACAGTGGCCCTTAAGGACTGGAGTTTGACATCCTGTGAATCTAGAGTGTGGACACTATAATCAGAAGCAGTCTTCTCATTCTGAGGAAAATATTCACGGTCCAACTGGCAAAGCTCCACTGCTCTGTGGGGCCTCACTGTAAGTGTGGGGGCCCCAAGCAGCTGCTCTGTTAGCTTGAGCATCATGTTCTATGGCATACACCGCTGTAGTTGCATTGTTACCCACTGCAGAAGGAAGACAGATGTTTCCTGTGTACATTGAAAAGAGGCAAAGGTTTAACATCACTTTTTCATGTTGAGAGAATTGTGTCACCTGAAACACACGATTTATGACTTTTACTAACTGCAGAAATTACATAGAAGACAAAGCTGAGAGCAACAAAAAAAGATTTTTTTTTTAAACTGTCTGTCTTTCCCCTTTGTAAAGAGGATGGGGCATTGTTGTTGGTGTGCTTTCAGACTGGGGCCCACTGTCTGATAATCCGTCCATACATTCAGGATCTCTCACATACATGAGAGCTGTGTGGGTGTGGTACCCAGTTCCACTTTCTCATTGGCTGACCAAGACTGAAAAGTTTTCCAGAAGAAACCCTCATACCTCTTAAGAAGGACATTCTCTCCTCATATCAGGTCATGGGAAATAAAAACAAGATGTGGATTCAGACACCATGCACACTCTGTGCCTGAGCTTCAAGCATTTTGCCCCGTCAGTTCAGGGAGCCAGCTTCAGTACAAGACGTGAGTGTGAGTTACGAGATTTTGAGTTTAAAATTGACTGTTGTCATTACATCACCCTGAAAGCAAAAAGCATAGACTGGGGCGTGCCGTGGTGGCGTAGGGGTTAGCACGGCCCACATTTGGAGGCCTCAAGTCCTCGACGCGGCCGTCGCGGGTTCGATTCCCGGACCCGGCGACGTTTACCGCATGTCTTCCCCCCTTTCCTGTCAGCCTACTTCATGAAAAAGGGACTCTAGAGCCCACAAAAAGACCCCCTGGAGGGGTTAAAAATAAAAAATAAAAAAAAAAAAAAGCATAGACTGATGGAGAATATAAAGTAGAAGAAGCACTTTTATGATATTGCTCAGAAAGATGCCATATTTCTTAACTAATAAAGTGAAATGTGTCAAATGTGTTGTGCAGAAACAGACATGTGACAAACCCTATCCATCACAATAATTCAAATTCAAAAATACTTTATTGATCCCAAAGGAAAATTAAATATCACCCTCATGTCTTGAATGCTGCACAAAGCTTTTAACCCATGCCTCTTTCATTTTAGTCATTCAAAACCCCAAATTTTCTTTTTTAATCTTCTCAGATTGTTTTTATTCAGGATTTTTGCCACAGAAAGTCCAACACAGCTACCTCTTCTAAAAAGTACCGACCTCAGAATTTGGCATAGAATGGATTTGCAACTCGCAAAGCCTTGATTGGGAACATACTTGAGGTGACAAACTAAACAGTTTTGAGATCTTTAGAAATAATCTCAAATAAGAAAAATGACAAAAAGTAAAAGTTAGAGAGACACTGATCCATGAAGTCAATTATTATTCTTCTTTGAGCCCATTGGAGGACAGTGAGGCACAGTCATATTGTAGTAACCATTTTAACACTATCTGAGCTTTGGGACATGGTGCATTATCCTGCTGGAAGTATCCATCAGGAGATAAACTGTGTTCATAAAGTTAGCAACAACTCTCAGATGAGCTTTGAGTTTAAATGAGGGTCACTTGGTACATAACACAAGAAAATTTCCCCCACATAATAACACTACCAGCAACCGCCTGAACTGTTGTTACAAATCAGGATAGATTCATCCTTCCCTGTTGTTTTATCCCAAATACTGACTCTACCATCCAGAAGATGCAGCTGAAAATGAGGTTTTCCACACCAGGCAGTAATCTTCGTGAACCTTTGTGAATTGCAGCAGCATCAGTTTCTGGTTGTCTGCCAGCAGTGGCTCTACAGCTGCTGTAGCCCATCTGGTTCGACATGTTCTTCATTCAGAGCGTATCCATTCTGCTCCGACCTCTGACATCAACAGGGCGGTTTTGCCCAGTTTGAGTTTCAGCGAGTTTCGCCTCGTCGAGATGCCTAAATGCTGTAATCTAATTGGCTGAATTGCTATTTGTGTTAGGTTAATCTTAGGTAGCAAGGTCTACCTAAGATTTCTTGCCTAATAGCGTGTGAGTCAATTCTGTTGGCAAAACATTTCTGACCGGTCAGGTCATGGGGTCACTGTGGACTTGTTTTCTACTGACACACATCAGAAGTCGAATGAGCAGCTCACACAGATTGATGTGAGTCACCAGCAGTCATGTGAACTCAGAGGTCCAAGCTGCTTTGGAGGAGTCAGGGGATACAACGTCTGGCTGTTCTGTGCATCTACTGTAAATGACTGCAGCATGTCTGTATGTGTCTGTGGAGAAGGTAGTGCTTATGGGCCGAGCAAAGGGTCCAACCCAGCGATTAGACAGAAGAGAAACGCCCATTCCTTAGTTTGTGATTCCAGGTTCGGTCTCTGCTCAGCTACATGACCGAGGGAAAGGCCAGCAGTGATAACCGGCTAGGCAGAAATCCTGCGACACACACCCAGCTTCCAATTTATGTTGAACTTCATAGACGTGGGTTTTTTTAGCTACTTTACCCAGACCTTTCTCAGCTGCTGGGAAGTTGTTGTGGCTCAGAAGAAATCATGTCAGATAAATACGGTGAAAGCGAGCAGGTCAGAGATAGCGAGGGCCTCAGAGGCCAGCAAAGACAGCTTCATTTTTAAGCTCACAAATCACTGTTTGCTCTTCCTTGAAGGAAATCAAAGGGATCTTGATGGGGAAAAATACAGATTGCCTCCTCTTTCCTGTTGCTGCTTTTGTCACGAGACGCTCACAAACCCAAAGAGAGCGCATTTGTTTCACATTTATCCCATCTGCTCAATCTGACTGTCTGAAGCTGCTTACCAGATCTGAGCCGCGCATCCAACCCCATAAATACTATGTCGGCGTGTGCCGAGAGTTTCAGATCTAGTTGCAAATATTTAAATTAGCAATAAATATTTTACATGTGTCTCTTTGTTGCCTCTCTCATGCCTGCAGGGCTTCCATGTGTTTATAGGATGTTAAAATCCTCCCAGGAGCCACTCAAGCTCTGTAGGTGAAGCTGCAGGTGCGGCTGAAGTCTTTGTGACAACATAGTTAAGTTAAGTTATACGTTTTTAATGTGAGATGTAAACCTCAAGAACCTGTGTTGACGAACCTGCTGCCAACACACGCAGCTTGGAGCAAACGTCTATTTTGAAGAGATGATTCTGGGAGAAACTAAATAGGGGTTTCTCAGAATGATGCAGGTTGATTTTTTTTTCTTCTTCTTGTGTGTTTGGACACATGGAGTGTGTCTCTGTGCTTTAAATGCTACTCCATCCATCCAGCTTTCTTCTGAATGGCAAAGCAAAGCAAAAGATAAACTTCCAACTTGCTTCCCCTTTTTTATTGTCTATCTGTCAGTCCATGTCAGTATTGTAGCAGGGTGAATTCACACACACACAAAAAAGTGATATCTAATTTGCGTCCTTGACGTAAAACACTGTGCTGCATGTGCAAGGCCGTCCTCTGTTTTTATTCTCCTGTTGGGACTCTTGACACTGCGTTCCTCTTTATCTGTGGCGTCTCCGCCTTCATTTCTGTCTGCATATCTTCCAGGACACAACAGAAAATGAAAAAGACCTTCAAGAGAGGAGGTGTTGAGGTTGCATTTCCAGTGTTTGCTCCAATTAGCAGCAAACATGGTCCTTCTTCCAAATGGCTCATTCAAAGAGAGAGAAAGTCCCTCTGTGGGATTGAAAAGAAAGAGCGCCTGCACAGCAGGAGTTTACAAGCCCCTCACTAAAGACTCAATAAGGCTGTAAAATAAGTTGAACAAAGGCTATGAGAGAACATACCCGTATTTCAGTCTTTTATTCCTGGCTCATGCGTAGACATTTTAGGAGACACTTGTGCCGGCAGTTTAACAACCGAGCTGCTTGTTGCATGAAGTTTACTGTGTGGGAGCGCATGGGTTGACTGAGTGCTTCAGAGTCATTTTTCTTTCTTTATGATCTCACTTGTCAAAACTTTGCAGTAAACAAACCAGCTTTTCAGGTGGAAAACGACTCACAGGACACCGGAAAACAGCTCAGACACATAAACACAGAAAAACTGGTTGGTAAACGTCCAAACTAAACAAAGAAAAAAAACATACACGCAGCCATCCCTGAAGCATGTTATGATATAGTCACAAATTTCATGTATTTTATTGGAATTTAAGACAAAGTAGAGCAAATTAGTAAAACTATTAAGGTAGCATATTTGAACAGGAAAGTAGAGAAAGTTTTGCTTCCTTTAGTTTTCAGGGGCTTTTTTTTATTTCTTCTTATTTTCTCATGATGTCTCAAAAAGAAGCAATGTGTTTCAGGTTTAGCCTTGAAAAACATCCACGGGTCTTTCTCCAGATCACTAAAGTTGTTGTGATTTATCAGAAGTTTACAAAGCTATGACATTATCAGCATCATCATCATCATCATCATCAGCTGGGTTTCCTGATTTACCTAAAAACTCATTTTCATTTCGGACCACATAAACGTCACAAATGTCCTCAAAGCATCCCAGTGATATGGCAAAATGTTTTGATGAAACCACCTGTTACCGAACTGCTGAAATATTATGGCTTTCTCTTCATTCGATGAGTACTTCTAAACATGAAATAATATTAAACATTGAAGTAATTTGGCACTATACAAATAAAAACAGATTTGATTTGACTGAGCTGTCCACAGATGAGCTGCAGGCTTTTAATTTGGCACATTTGACCTAAAGGCACAGTAACATTATGTAGACTTCTGAATATGAACCAAGTAAAATGTGTAGTCATTTCAATCCCATCAGGCTTCAAGCAACTTAAAACTCTTTTAGTAATCCTAACTAACCCAAAACACAGAAGAGTTAGGTTGATTTAATGTCAGACAAGTGGCAAAAAAAAGGTCCGTTTACACGGCGTATGTAAAATATCTGGTTTCGTGAGCAAACACACAGCGTAATGTACATGTTTCTGGCTGCACGTATGTTGTTCAAACATCTGTTGGCAATATCTCTCTCAGGACACACAGACTCCCTCTGTCCTTTACCCACTGTGACCAGTACACAGATACGTTTAACACACTCTTGCATACATATCGATTGTACAAGCAGTGTAGCACTTGTGTGGGCAGACCATCTGGATGTGCAGCCTGACCACTGCCCATATTTCATCAATGTAGGCAGCTGTGCATACATGCATGCAGCCCTGAGAAACCGGAGTTTCTCAAGCTACTTCTGATGTCACAACTGGAGGACAAAAGGACATTTCGTAAACACTTTGGTTTCATTTGCTCCAGAGGATGCCAGCGTCTGGGAGGCGGCGGTGGGCTAAGATTACACTCAAGGACCTCTGACAGGCCTGATCAGCTATGTGGAAACTCATCTTAGCTGAGCTAAAATTTTACATAAGCAGCTCATTTCCTTTTTATTCAGTCAAGAGTGACATGTTCTTAAAGTTCAGGCTAATCCATGTGTGACTCTGGGACTGATTTTGTGTCTGGGCCTTCCAGCACAGGTGGTTTGTTCAGAAAAATACCTAGAGGGAAAATAATACCTACAAATCAAAATAATCTTATGATGGAAAATGTTAGGTACAAAACATCTTTTTTCTCTTTTAATAAGCATGATTTATACATTCTCCTTAAATTCTTGGGGAAAAGGACCTCATTTATCCAGGGATTTTTACTCAAAGCAAATTTTGGTGCATCCAAATCTGCTTAATTAATTAATTAACTTATTAAACTCGACTAAATCCACCAAGCATGGCCCAAAGAATGGGTGCAAATCCTGCTCTTACTGGTGAGACAGTTTTCAGGTTTTGTTGTTTTTAAATTCTTGGGATGCATTTCATTTCATAAGGCAAACATGCAAAACAAGTTTTACATTTTGGATCAACAACAATTTATACATCTCTTTCCTACAAAAATGAGTTTTACTTAATCCTTGTAGGCTTAGTTTATTCCTGAGCAGGTAAAACAGGTCAGAATATATTTTTTGTGGTTTTTGGAAATTACGCTTCTCCCCCAAAAAATCATTTTAACCTGACAATTTTGGACATTATGACAAAAAGTTTGGACAGCACTGTTACAGTTCCATTGAAGAGTTGAATTTTATATACATTTACATCCATAGACATGATCAGAGCACACAGCTTCAGATCTTTGGATGCAATGATGGCTGAATAGTTTATAGAGGACATCAGAAGTCAGTTCTCACTGTGGATCAATCTTTTGGTGCAATGTGGACAAAAAAAAAAAAAACAGATCCCTTTTCCGCATGAAGTCATCATCAGCGCATGCAAAAACAATGGGCTTGCAGATATATACACATGCCAGGAAGACAACTGAGCAATCAAGAGTGGGAACAGGTATTTAGGTAAAAAGGAAACATCTGTGTAGAGTACTCAAAGATAAACAACAACCGATAAGAAAAAAACAAAAACATTCAAATCAATTAACACTAGATGAAAAAATAAACTATAAAGACCATTAAGAATAGCCCAGCTTAAATCACTCAAAAAATTACAGTCACCTCTTGAAATTAACCAAATACAATATAAAGTTTAAAAAGGATGCAGCTTTGGGTCTCAAAACTAGACAAACCAGTACCAAAATGAGGCAAAAAAAAAACAACTACTTTACACATATATTTTGACAAACACTTTGAACAATTCAAATGGAAAATAACATCTTCGATTAAATGTCACAAAAAATAAAAAGGTGTTCCACTGTATCTTTTAGCTAGAGTTGTAAAGAGATTATAAATAATCTAAAGGATCTCCTGAAAACAAAGGTACCAGTTAGGAGGAGGACGGAAAAAAAAATTCTTACAATTAGTTAGTAAAGTCGAAGCAAAATTTTGTGTTTATTTTGTTCGCCAGGGACGACCGGGGAACTCTTCCAGGGGGTAATTTTCCAGAGGTGGCTTTCTGGCTGCTTCACATTCAACTGTGAACTGTTCCAGGCCTGCCAGCTCCGACCGGCATCCTCCTCCATCATCAGAGCCAACTCACCAGCAGGCAGTGATCAGCTGACAGATCCGGATCTCTCTTCGCCCGAGCATCCACGACACGCGCCCGCAGATCGGATGAGACAACTACAAAGTCTGTGAGCAATTGTCTCGAGACAATCGGATTTATTCATGATGAGTGATTTTAAATTGGTTCGTTAACTTATAAATCCTTTCAGAAAAGTCAGTGTTTTTCTGATTTCAGGCATGCCAGCAGCTCTTCCTGAAATGATCTTCCTCAGCTGTGGAAACAGCAGGTTTGAATCTCAAAAGAATCTAATGAGCCAGTTAGTCTGAAGTTCGCTGTCTTATTCTCACAGCAGGAAGTTTGGCTCGCATTATCCTTCTTGTGCCACTCCAGCAGTCTGTCACAGGGTTCCCACAAGAAGTACTTTGCCACTAAAATTAGACTATTTGCTTGTAAAAAAAATAAATTGCTGTGTGCTAGTGTTGTGCCCATCTACAAACTCTGATGAATTTCTCGTTTTTAGGATTCAAAAAATCTAAAGTTCTTAAACTCAAAAATCCGACAACATTTTTCAGTATGTAAGGAGCTACTTCTTCTATACTGTATGATGAAGATCCAATTGTTTCTAATTTCAGCTTCACTGAGATATTTAACTTATAAACTCCCAGAAAACATTAAATTTGTGAGAAAATAAACTAATTAATGCCTATAGGTTGTTCATTTCCACCTCTGTCTCTCATGGAAGAGGCTTGATTTGGAAATCTTAGGATTAGGATAACAATCAAAACTCTTTAGGTCTGCCGTTTGTGACGCTTACCATATTAGTGTATAATTTGAGATGCTAAACACATTTAACAAATATCAACCCTTTAGCATTTTGCCTTTGTTTTTAAATGTTAATAAAGCCTTCCTTACCAACAACAGAAAGCTGGCAAAACTGAAATCAGAATCTGCCTATCGGTAGGATGAATTTTTTTTAAGATTTTAGATTTGAAATCAAAATCCAGATCAGTGAGTGTCAAATAAAACCTCACAGCTCAACTTTATTTATTCTTCAATGGGAAAATACATGTCACAGCTGCAAATGAAAAAACTTTAAAAAAACAAAAAACTAAATGTAAATTTGTTTAGAAATCATTTCCACTTGGCTTAGGGTGAAGAAGTGAGCTCAGATTTTACTCGATCCCACGCAGACCACATGCAGCTGATGCTGTCATGACAAATGTGCATCTCAGACTGCGTGATTCAGAGACATCACTGCATTTTAGGTAAATGCATTTTCCCTCCTTCGTGTACAGTTAGGAGCCAGAGGACCAAAGTCTTTGCAGCGCCGCTGCTCCTCTGAACTCCGCCTGTGCTGGAAAGATGTTGTCTCAGCTTTGTTTTGGTTCTGCCGGTGAGGAAGCTCCGGGTGGATCCTCCTGCGGTGGATCACACTGGGCATCAGATCACATTTCAGCAGATTCTGCCGCACAGTTCACACATGCCCCGGGAAAAAGCTGAGATCCACCCAAATAGTTTCAGAAAATGTTATTGATATAATGATACCAATCCTCGCATACAGCTCTAGAACCTGCTGAAGGTTTCAGATTGGGCATGCCAGCATCAAATATCATCTTTTTAAATAAAGCGAACAAAAACAAATATGCTGCAATAAATATCTAGCTTTTTGGATGACTCACATCAGCTTCCCACTACTGTTGCAGATTAATCCATTGCACAGGGTTAAAGAGGTATAATTAGAAGTGAGCAACAGGGAGTCATGACCAAATCAGGCTTCATGTTTTTGGTTTGTCTCTTGAAGAGAATCAACTATTAACTATCCCATATCAGTTTGGTTTTAATGAAACACAAACATTGTTATTAAATCCATGTGTGCCTTGATAGCCCAGAACAATTAAACTAGACCAATGAAAACACAAAACTAAAATAAACTATGACACATGAGTCACCACAGCTGATTATTCTTAATTAATTCATTAGAAACCATGCAAGATGTATTTTTGCAGCTGCAGAAAATAAGCTCTTCCCCCCCCCAGAATCAGAAGACACATCAGAGAAAAACAAACACAATCATGTTCAAGACAGCAGGAATCTGAGAAAATGATGTTTCACAGCGAGGGGCCGACACTGATGATCAGTGGGGCCTCTTCTTTGCTCTGACCTCAGCTTGGCTCAACGGATGGACGCAAATTTCTGTCTTGTACCTCTGAGGAATCTGCAGCCATTCTGAGGATCTAGCTGGTGTTTTTCTTCTCCCAGTGGTGCTTGTCATGTTGACCCTCCTACATCTGGTGGGTTATTTGTGGTTGAGGAGTGGTCAGTCAAAGCCCTGCTACTAAAAACTAACACTTTGTCGTCTTCATAACATGTCTAATGAGCCCCCAGACTTATATCTTCTCCTTTTCTGCAGAACAGTTGCAGCCAGACTGGCGTTTTAGAGTCGGACACATCGACGCCATGAATTGATGCTTTTTCAGGCATAAACAGCATAAATCTACAGTTCAGCTCATTCAATATATTTACATCAGGTGATTCCTACAAATATATGCTTGGTTGGATATATATTTATGGTCGCACACTGCTCTCTAGTGGTGGAAATAGGAAGTCAAACAGGAAATTTTATGGAAAATAAATATAAAATAGAAAGAAAGAAATTTGCTTTACTTATTCAGTGAATACATAAATAAATCCTTGTCTAATTATTTAATTGTTTTGATTTGTCAGATAAGTATTGAATTATTTCAGTTTATTTAAGTAAGTTTATTTCTATAGCCCCAATTAAACAAATGTCATCTGAAGGCCCTTGAAAAGGATACAAATTATATATCGAATTGTATTATTGGATAAATCCAATAATTCATATTGACTGATTAAAACTCAGTGACATACATTGCAATTCAGTCATAGTTACATTATGACATATGTATTTATGTCCAGACCAGTTTTAAATTGTTTGTGACACATCAAATCATTTATTAATAGAGTTGTTTATTGATTAAGTCCTATTTTCTCAATACTTTGTGGATGAAAAGTGTATGATGTGGTTCAAATGATTGTCACAAATATTTTTTGTGTGTGAGACAAATGATACCACGATGCTTGCTGAACGCATTTGATCATCAGCAAAGACAGAAAGAGCTGCAGGTAAAAAGCTTTTAATTAAACTGAGTTGAACCAGAACAGTTTTTAGATAGAAAAAGCCATATAGCAGATGTGGCTTTTTCAGAAGCCACATCTTGTTACAGTCTTCTGTAACAGAAAGACTGTTACAGAAAGACTGTTACAGAAAGACTGTTACAGAAAGACTTCTGTAACAGTCTTGCAACTGTGGTGCACCACAGTTGGTGCATCTATTTTTGAGAAATCTCTCCATAACATAGCATTACAATTGACATGGAAAGTCATGGAAAGTCTGAAGGAGACATTTCAAACTTTTGTTGATGAATTTTCCATTTTTATTTCAAAATAGGAATTTAGAGGAAGTTATACAAATGACTAAATAAGGTTTGATCCCTTTTGTGTTTGTAACTTGTGCAACACTATCTGGATGTCATTACAAAGCCAGCGCTCACAAGAATGACTGAGACCAGAGGTTGACATCGTTTCCTGCTGAGACTATTTTTCCAGTCATAAACTAACTTCAAAAGGTACCATTTTGTTTATTAAAAAAAATCAGAAGGCTGGGTTAAATGCGATGCTAATTGATTTGACCACATTTTATCTACAGGTCAGCATTGACCCAGACCAATCCCGGTTTCTGGCACAAAATGTATTTCTACTTGGAAAATAAATATGTTGCTGTGGCACAGCTGTAATAAAAACAACAGCCCTTACAGTAATAACATGAGCTTCAGTCTGATGCACTTCAATAATTCAAGAGGCCAGATACTGAATCTAGCAAATTCATCTTTGCTTTAACAAAAATAAAACTTATGCCTGAGTCTTACTTGTTGAAAAAAAGCCTGGAAATATATTTTTTAAAATATTCAAATTACATCTCATTACATCAATTACATCTCATACTTACCTTGGAGGGCAAAAAAAACCCAAACATTTTCTTGCATGAGTACAAAGAGCCACATGTGAGCAGAGAGCAGGTTGAGAGTTGGAGACTATAAAGTGAGGATTTGGAATCAAATGCTATTAATCAAATTCACAAAGATACGTGCACCCAGATCAGTCTCACTTGGTGGCACAAAGATCACACCATCCATAGAAGGGAAAACATTCAAGAATCGAACCCAAAACAGCCTAAAAATCTACCAAGCTCCACCGTCTGAGCCACTGAGCAGATGAGAAACATTATTGTTGTCTCAACCAAACCTGGGAGAATTTTATTTTCAAGAC
The DNA here is from genome assembly GCF_003331165.1 of Xiphophorus hellerii. NCBI lineage: Eukaryota > Metazoa > Chordata > Actinopteri > Cyprinodontiformes > Poeciliidae > Xiphophorus > Xiphophorus hellerii. Next base: position 15,791,838 of record NC_045680.1, read on the forward strand.
AAGCACTACTAAAATGATGAAAATGTTTTTATTATTTCGCCCTGTAAATTTAACAAGACATCAGCTTTTCTGAGCCGATTCAATATTAAAACAATCTTTAATGAGTAACGGTAATACCCAAGCATTACAAAGTCAAAACAATCTTGACTTAACATTTTAATTCATAATTCAGCATAAATTCCACTTGCAAACGGTGGAAAAAGCCAACAAGTACAGTTTAATGAATTGTGACACTTAAAACTCCTCATAAAAACCTGCATTTCCTAGACGCAAAATAAAAAGCTCCTCTTTCATAAAGAAACTTCTATTGATTAAAAATAATCAAACTTTAAACAAAAACAGGGAGGATACAGGTGCTGAGGTTAGGTCCATGAAACCCAGATGTTATAAACATCTGAATTTATTACAGTCGAGGTGGATTCACAATGAAAATAGTCAATTTGTACAACTGACAAGTACAGAGCAAAGATCACTACCAATTAAAATAAGATGAACCTACCAGGAAAAAATCAACAACAACAAAAAAAACAATGTTGTGACATCCATGAAAAAAAAAAGACCATTCAAAAACTGTACAACATCATGGGAGTCAGTAGCGTCGACCGAAAGCTCCTCCCTGGATGCCGCCGCCCTGCATCATCTGGTTCTGTCTGTTCAGAGCTCCAGACAAAGACTGAGACGTTCCTGTGTTCATGTAGCCTCCACGACTGCAACACACGAGACACACACACACGACTATGTGCTGGAACTTTTTAAGCCTCTGGGCTGCAGACAAAATTTAATATATGGAGTAAAAGCTCATGATCTGCTCACCCTGCCATTCCTCCACGTTGCATGTGGCTCTGGCCTGGAATGCCACCATCTCTACCTGGATTCAGGAGAGTAAACATCCATCAGACGTGTTGGTCCAACATGGTAAAACTACCATAACCAGTGGAAGTATTCACACCCTTTACCGTTTTTCACGGTTTGTCATGCAAGAACAGAAACTAACATCCTTTTGTTACATTACTAAACTGTCCGCAGGTAAATAGGTTAAAAAGCCTGTATAACATATATAATTATTTAACTACAGTTACAAATATATGAACTACGTAGCCACTTTAATATTGACAAATTAAATGTCAATCATTAAAGATAGATTCAGGCAGTGTTGACTGAATAGCCAGGATAACCTGAATATAAGTAAGATTTATTAAGGATTTAGTTCCTGCTTCTCCTCTGAACTGTCGATGGATACATTTTCTTTTCTTTATGTACAGCACTTGTTACAACAAGGTTAATCTCATTAGTTTGACACACGCTAAAAATCCATAGACTATTTTTAAAGAAAACCATGTGACAGAGCAAACATTACTTTTTGCAGAAGAGGCAAAAGCCTGCTGGATGCAGAAAACAATGAACATTAATATTTAATTGACAGAATCATGCAGTGGGATTTGCTTTTCCTTTGCACGAACATGGACGCTGGTCAGAGACCGATGGATTGAGCTAAATACATAAGAAGAATCTAAGAGCGGCTGCAAGAGATTGGAGTTTTTCATTTCCAGCAGGACAATGACTAAATATACAGTCAAAGCCACAATGTGTGTGTTCATGTGCTAGAACGACCAGTTGTAGCTTAACTCCAACAACAAAGAGCTGCAACAGTATTAACATGAATGAAACGGGTTGTTTCTTTTCTTTGTTGTTTAAGTTTTCAAGGTATTGAAAATGCTGCCACTTATTTTACATCATGTTCAGTATCAGGGTATGCAAGATATACAAGTTCACCAGCTGCTACCTTGCCATGGTCTGTCTCCATCCATCTTTCGGCCAGAGTCCCAGTCGCGGCCACCGTCCCTGAAAGAAAGACAGAGTTGACATGGTGAACATCAGATCAGAACTCAACCAGAAGCTGGGGCCAGATCTGAGTGCTGCTCACCTTGGGTTCATGCGCTTGTCGTAGCCTCCGCCCCACGAATCTCTGCCGTGTCTGTCTGAGAAGTGCTGCACAAGACACACAAGTTATCACCTTGATGCTCCCTTTGTGTTTCTTCAAACCAAACCAAATGGTTTTAAAGAAAGCTGTTTGTTTTCTAGTTAAGTGTTCACAGCACTGCTGTGACCTTAAAGATTTAGAATGAAAGAAACGTAGTGATCAGATCCTCTGAACCTCGTTTCCTCCTGTTTTTAAAAGTGTCAAACTACAAAATGAGAATCTCGGTCATCTCACCTGTCCGTCGTCTTGGAAACGGCCACGGTCTCTGTGGTCAAAGTCTTGATAGCGATCCTGGCGACCGAAGTCTGAGCGGCCGAAACGGTCATCCATAGCCAGGCGCTTGTCAGGCCAGTCGTCTTTTCTGGAAAAAAGAAGCAACTACTGTGAGATGCATCTCAGCATGCTGACACAAATCCAGCTCCAGATGATCGCGGTGCTGCCTACCTGTCCATGTCGTACGGCCTCTTTACAGGCCGTCTGTCCTGTTCAAAGCGCAGCTGCTCCTGCTGCCTCCTCAGCTCCTCGCGCTCCCTCATTATCCTCTCCTGCTCGCGCCGCCGCTCGTACTCGATCCGCATCCTTTCCCGCTCCAGGAACTGGCGCTCCATCCGGTCTGCCTCCAGCCGCTGCTTTTCCACCTGACGACACAAACATCCCCCATCAACAAACGGGCTTTTAGGATTTCATTATGAGGTGAAGTACGACTAAGATGTAAGGACATTTTGTAAAATTGTTACTCTGATCGGACCTCCAGCCAGCGCCGATTATTCATCATCCTTTCCTCTCTTTCTCTGAACATTCGGATTCGCTCGCGCTCTGACGGGTTGTCACGATTGCGATCACTGGAGATGGAATGGAAATAAATCTTACCTTGTATCAATGATGTTCAAGTTAAATAAAGCTCTTATTATTTTATTTATTTTATTTTTTTTACATATCCTTACTTGAATCTGAATCTTTCAGCCTCCCTCATCTCCCTCTCTCGCTGCCTCTGTTTCTCCCTCTTTCTCTGCGCCTTGATCTGGGCAAACGTCAGGATGTCTTTTCTCTCTTTGCTGGAAGAGGCACGACTCCGACTCTTAGAGCTCTAAAGAAACGCAACATGAGAAGCGTTAAAAATAAAAAGTTATCATCTGTACACCATGAACTTCATAATAGACGTTTTCAAAATGGCAGAGGAAAAAAAGATCCAGAGTTTAAATGTCTTTCAAAGTGAAGCAGCTCAGGGATCGTTTTCTTACCCTCTCCCTGCTTTTGCTTTTGGTCTTGACGCTGACAACAGGTTCTCCCTTAGACTTGTCCATGACAACAGTCCTCTCATTTTGATCTGTAAATAAAAACAAATTGCAAAACTTTAGATGCTAAGTGACTTTTTATTTAAATTTGATTAATTTGTATTGAAGTTAAAAAAAAAATAACAAAATCACCTTTGTCATCTTTGCCTTCTCCTTCCGTTTTATCATCCTTTTCAGACCTAGACAAATAAATAAAATCATTTTCAGCATCAACCTCATGCTTGACTTCAGTTTTCTGTAACTCATTCTTAATTTCTTACAAGATAAATAATTGGTAAAGCATGCTTTAAACAAACATCCAAGACAAAGTTAGCACACCAAATGAATTTTGTATTCTTACTTGGAGTCAGTCGAGTGTCTCCTGTCGCTGGCAGTCTTGTCAGCCGGCTTTTTTCCGGCAGGCTCATTTTTAGCCTAAAATGAGAAAATATAAGCTCTTAAAGAAGTCTTTTGTGTGCTTAGGAATAGTTTCTACTGATTTGACCTAAAATCATAAATATTCTTATTAAAACACAGAGTCAAATAGTGAATATTCATATAGTTCACAGCAACGTATGAGAAGAGGGAAACTCCCTTCGGGCATTTGAACATGCACAATACAACATCTAATGGAGATAGATAATGCATATTTAATATGTGACGTTTATCCCCATGTGAGGGGTTGGTGTAAACATTTTATTGATGTTTACAGATAGACAGGTATAGCCCGTTTCTGGGTATCATCCATGAAGTTGAAGCAAAATACTTGAAACACTCAACATTTGTTAACCTTTTGTTGAGATGTTGTCAATAGGACACTGTTTAGTTCAAATAAACAGGAGTTTAATGGTTACATTTCATTCTAAAGTAACCATTATACAAATTATACAAAGACTGTCAGAACATCTTCAGAGAGATTGGTTTGTGTGTTACTAAGGGGGCGAGGGGTTTAGAGTGTAAAAGTTGTTTCTGTTGTACTAATTCAAACCCGTACAGAGATGTGCAGCTGTCTAAACTACTATTTCTGTGAATGATAAACGTGACATTCGTATTCTTACCCGCTCCACAAAGATCATCTTGCCATGCAGCTCGGTCCTGTGAAGGTGACTGATGCAGATGGTGGCCTCCTCTGAGGTAGACATGGTGACAAAGCCAAAGCACCGAGCCCCCGGGCTCTTAGCATTGGTCACCACCTTTACGCCAACAACCTGCAGGGAAGATAACGCCAACAACAAATAATTACAAGTTTTAGTTTAGTTACATTTCAACTAATGAAGGATACACAAAACTCAAGTGTAGAGTGTAAACTTTACTGGTTGTTATCCTTAAAATGTTTTGTCTGAATGGTTGCTGATGGATTTTCATGTTTATATAGTATCATTTATTCAGAAATATAAATAGCTATAAAATAATTCATAATTAGTCATAATTTCCAACATCTGTTTAATGTGTAAAACATTAAATTTGTACCCGTTAGACAGAATGGGAATAAGTTTAAAAATGATACCCATCTGTCATAAGATGGGTATCATTGGCTGAAGTGATTCAATGAAACATTTCAGAACAAAGAAGTCTGAGACTCTGAGAAACAGGGAAATACTTTTATCTTTCATTGTTTAATATGACAGCTCTCACTTTACACCCCAGTCTAGTTCTGATTGGTCGAGCAGTCTGTAGAGATGACTCCTCTCCCAGAAGCACATTTTTTCCAAGGAGTTAAGTTCTGAGACTCAAGCAGAACAACACTCACCTGACTGCCTCAGGCAGACTGAAGAGTAATTTCAGAATCCGTTGCAAGATTTCGGTTTAGTTTTTCTTCACACACACTGACGCTTTAGTAGCCTAAACAAATAAACCTACTAAGGAAAGATTTTCTATCTTTAGTCACTTGATTCTGATGTGATCCAGAGTGAGGAACCCATAGACATCCACAAAGCCTGTATCAGAAGAGATAATTAACCTTGTAGCCTCATGAGCACCCTGCCATACGCAAACCAAAGCCCTGTTGGAGCAAAAAGTCAAATACTAAAAGTTGGTGGTAACCATAACAGGAAAGACAAGAGCTGATTCTGTGAGTGCTAAAATCTGGTTAAGTACGACATTTTTTCCTATTCAATTGTGTCGGTTCTGTTGCTGAAAGCTGATGGTTTAAAGTTGGTTTCAAGGATTAATCTTCCATTTTTCACCTTTCTCCCTTTTAATTTAAGTAGGAATAAGAACTCAGTCCTTTATGTTTTGAACAGTTTAGATAAAAAATATTTAAACATTCATTTCAGTTTACATTTTCAACTCATACAGAGGTTCGCAAATTAATTTGCATTGCTCATCTTTAGATTTGTTTGTCAAATTAATTAGTGCTTGTTAATTAAATCTAATGATTGATTCTGTTATGGATAATCTCTCAACAACACTTCCCTTTTAATTTCCCCTTGAATTGCCAATTATAAATGAAGAATTCTCTGGATTCTTCATTCAATGTGTAACAGATTGCTCAAAGGGAAGGAAGTGAATTCATCCTTTAGATTTACTTTTTATCAATAATATCCCTGATTTTTGGCCCCAAAATAATTTGGCATGTCTTTGCATTGCTACACTCACCTTGCCGTGTTTGCTGAATAGTGCCTTCAGATCAGTCGCTCTGCTGGTGGAAGACAGACCACTGACCCACAGATTTCTGCTACCGCTCGCTGCAACAACAGATAAAAGATAAGTGAGCTTACATACACTAAAGACTTGGATGACGGAGAGAGAGAGAAAAAATCCTTCACCTTTTTCATCCTTTGTCTCTGTCTTGGCGTCTTTTTCTTCAGAGCTGGAAAGAAAGGAAAAAAATGTGAATAAACAAAAATAACAGAGCATACCGGAACTCCTGACATATTTACACTTTTGTTATTAAGCGTTCATGTTTCAGTAAAGCGCTTTAATGGTGAATAAATGACAATACACTCTCACATTCATTACTCATAAAATAGTAAAGAGGGACAGGTGAGTGCAGGGAATGACAAAATCATCACAACTCCGCAGGAATTTTTTTTTTTACCTCCAAAGAGCATCCAAATTTTTGAAATCACAAAAGGGCCAATGCAACAGAGATAGCCATTTTGGTTTCTAGTAGACAGAAAGCAACAAACCTCTTGTTCTGATCATCGCCCTCTACAGAAGAGGACTCTTTCAGTGCTGAGGTTGAATCCGCGGCAGCCTTATCCACAGTCTTCTCGTCCTCCTCACCCTTCTTAGACCCCTTTTCTGAATCAACAGATTCACCCGAGCCGCCCTGTTCGCTTACACTAACAGCCTGTGAGCTTTTGTTTTCAGAGTCAAGTGTCTCTTCTGGGACAGTATTCACATCCCCGGCCTCTTTGGCGTCATCCCCATCTGCAGATGCAGCGCTGCTGGACTTGGCACCAGCGTTGGACACGCCGTCTTCCCCTCCGGCAGCTTGCTCTTCTTCGGGGCTCTGGTCCTGGTCTTCTTTTAGTGGCTCTGATAAACAAGACCCGGCTACTTTGTTATTTTCTACGGATTTAACAGGAATAGAATGGCACAGAGTTTAATCACTTCTGAAACACATCAATGCTTAACGAGGAATTGGCAAGGCCTGGATTACGAAACTCATGGCCACCTGGCTGTGCTCTTAAAATGAAGTATTAAAACGAAGAAGAAGACCCTAACAAAGAGACTGGAAGAGACCCCAAAGGCTGCAGAACAACCAATCAACTAAGGTGCAGCAAACACTTTGGTTCGTCTCTCGAGGAGAACCTCCTAGCACTAGTCACCTGATCCAAAACACACAGATCGTGTTCAGCACTGACAAGAGCCACAAAACCAGCTATGCAGCAGCAGCCAAGGCTCGCTGCAGATCCATCTTCTTCCAGCAAGGCGCATCCAGGGATCCACGTTTTTTTCAACAGAACTTCAGCTCAACTTGAGTCGTTTGGTCCAGATCATTTATGAATCACACAAATCTTATGGGATCTTCTTCATCTTAGTCTTCATGTGGCAAACCTAGAAACACTACAAGCAGCTGCAATGGCTCAGTCGGCCCTGACCATAAGGAAAATGCAATTGCTGACCAAGTGCATAAGATTGTTAACCACAACTGTTTGAACAAATCAAAACAAATAAACTGTCCTTTTCAAGCAGTGTTGATTTTTATTTCAATAGGTTAACAAACCTCCGGCACAAAGTCAGCAATTTCCTTTGGGCTTCCAGTCTCTCCTTCTGGTTGTAACTAAACTGTTTGCAAATCCAAACTTGACACTAAAAAGATCCCTTGGTAGACCTTCTGCTACAGTACCTGTCAGTCCTTCTTCAGCGCCGTCATCTGGATTCTGAAAGAAAACAAAACAGACTGATGAGGTGCTGATCACTTTAACATCGTTTCAGAACCTTTAGATGGACTTTAAACCAGGTTCTTCAACATTGTCAGTACTTTCCCATATTAAATGCATTACATTTTTCCAGAGGTTGGTGTAATATTCTGGAAATGTTTTTCAATACACACACACAAAAAATGTTTCCTTGCGTTCTTTACCATCTATACTGGACAAAGTTTTATCACGTCTGATGTGGTGAAATGAATGAAAAACAGAGGAAGCAGTGTGAATATAACAACAAAAATATTCTTGCTTTCGGAAGTTTAGATTTTTATCTTAAAAGAAATTGAATAAAGAACAGCCTGAAAGCGAACAGTTTTCCACATTCAGTTCTCTTTCCTGCACAATTATCCACACAGTTGTAATACTACAGTGGCAGATCTCATGCTTCCAACTTAATTTACTAGATCTTCATCCCTTTTAAACATGTCGACCTGGCCAAACTGATAAATGAGAAGTCAAATCTGAGCCGTTCCGATTAAAAGTCTTTGTAAGTTAAGCTGATAATCGTATAATCTTACCTCTGGACCTTGAGCCTCTTGCCCTGACCCAAACTCGGTGAAGTCGTTTTCATCCTCCAGCAACGCGTCGTCGTCCCTGTCATAATTTCCTTCAACGTCCATTGGGTCCCCGGTTGGCATCCCGCTTTCATTCTCAGTCTCATCCAGAACGTTCATGTCAAGGATGTCCATGTCCTGCATGCTTTCGTGGTCGTCCTGCATGTTCTCGTGGTCCAGAAAGTCTTCCTGAGAAGGACATGTAAAAATCAATCACACTATTTCGGCAATAAGAGCAGCATTTTAACTCCAGTAAAAACAATTACTTTTCAAACATAAACTTACTTGTCCATCACGTGAATCCTCCTCCAAAGGAACTTCTTCTGCTTCCTCGTCTTGCCGGGAATCTGGGGAGGAAATGTGTTTTTTCATGCAGACATGAGATGGTGGTACAGTTAGCACTAAAACAAAATAAAATAGTACACCATCTGCAAATTCTAAGACTAAATTGTATTTTAGAACAAGGTAAAAATCAAGGTTTTTGGAACAATTTTTAACACTCTTCATATCTACATGTCTGCCAGACAGAATACCAAGTGTGTAGTGTGGTTGATAGCTAATATTCCCTCAGTGAATCAGCAGCTGCAGGCCTGATTGATTCAATCAGTTGAATGAGGCAGACGTTAGCTAGCTGCGCTTCTAGCAGCTGTCTTACCTTTGGCGGTTCGCTTGGGTGCAGATTTTTTAGGGTTCGAGTCCGGAACGAGGACGATCTGATCTGGATCCCCCCCTTCTTCCTCAATTGCCTGTTTGTGAATAATAAAGTAAAAACAGATTAATAGTGCGACTCCATGATAACACCTTTGCAGACTGTCGAGATCAGCCCAGTTAGCCCAGCAAGCTAGAGGTGATAGCTTTCCGTTAAGGTTTGAGTTTCGAAAAATGCACTTGGGAAAAACTAACAGAAATACGGAATCAAATACTGAGCGCGTTTTGTAGAGCGATGCCCTCATAACACTGCGCTACAGTTTCGTTGAACAGGACAGAAGCGTACCCTTTTGAGGCGCTCCGACAGCACGCTCTTAACGCCAGTTGTGTCGAGGTTTCTTTTCTTGAGCTCGGCCTTTAGGTCGATGACTCGCAGCTCAGACAGCTTGCGGACCTCTGCGCCCTCCGGCATGTCCACGTCACCTGACGGGTTTGCCATAGTTCTGCACGAAAAATATTTATAAACCCTTTAAACAGTCCTCGAAATAAATGTTTGTGTTTTGTTTTTTTAACGCTGCCTCACAAATGGAAGCAGCGGACTTGCAAAACCCACAGCAAAATGGCGAACGACTGAAGCCGAGATGACGTCAATGCGCATGCCCAATCCCGAGCTGTTGCTGGGAGACCGTCTATCCAGTCCAGACATTCTTCTTCTACCTAAATAAAACTCATTTAGAGCGGCAAATGACTCCATTTTATTTACTTTAAGTTTTTTAAATAAAAAAAATACACTTTTGCAAAAAGTGGACAAATATATTTTTCTTCTGTTGACATTTGTGGAAAATTATGTAAAGAAATATAGTTCTCAACCTAAGATAAACAGGTCTAAAATATATATTTGTGGCACTTTTCGTATTGTTTAAAATTCATGCAATTACATAATTAAAATACATTTGTTTTCTATGTTTACATTTTTTTTCTTTATCATTTTTAACCAAAGTCATTCAGAGAAGGTCAAAAGATTCCTGCAGGTTCCGTTACGGATCCGTAGTCTAGCTAAGCCAGGGGTCTCCAACCGCATTCCTCAAGGGCCAAATGTCGCCCTGCTCAATATTAGTTCATTAGAGGAGCTCTGCATGCTACTGAGACAGTTTCATTTTTTAATACAGGCGACATTTAACAGTAAATCTAACTAAAAGTCTAACTAAAAGTTTCCCCTCTTTTCTGTTTCTCTTTCCTACTCTTTTGAATCCTATCCTTTGTTGTCTTCATCCCATTCTTTCTGCCACAATTTTGGCTTATTTATACCTATTGCATAAGCAATAGAAAAGAGGGGAAACTTTTAGTTAGATTAAGATTTGGATACACTGCACTCAACAGCTCACTGTTTAGAATGCAGCAACATAATAAAGGAAATTATCAATACTGTGGAGAAAATGAAACAATAGAGCGTTATTTTAATTTGTAGAAAATATGAGATAGAAAGGAGATTAATGTTGGAGAAATTTCATAGAAATAAAGAAAAACATACAGATTTTAATTAGTTTTATTTGTAAACAAAGTTAATTAATATAATATGATAATGTAGTATAAAAGACATTTTGACCCATACACAATATCAGCAGGTGGCGGTAATGCAACCATATAGTTTATTGCCAACCAGCTAACTAAAATAATAAGCTCTTTCGGCTTCTCATTTTTCCAATAGGTCTCAGTTGGTATGCGTAGTACTGAATTATTTTATATACATTACCGTATGCGTTATGATCCTGGTTTTGTCTCTGCAACAAAAAGGGTATGCAACAACATCACACGCAACTTCCAATCAAAATGCATAAGAAGCTTGTAAAATGATGATAAACTAAACAAACCAGATGAAGTCATACTACATTTTAATTGTTTAATTTGATCTTTAAATCAGTAGTATCAGTAATGATACTACATGTGTAGTATCATACAAATAAGAACAGACTTATAACAAAAGAGGGGAAGTACATTTCTGTTAGCACAAAATATCAACTAAATAAACACATTAACTAAATGACAGAAATATATATATGTAGATTAACACCATACACAAAGATAATATTTATCTTTTACTCACAGTCTGTTTCATACATTTCATATTTTTTATATTTAAATGTAAAAAACTCAGTCTTAAATAGTTTGAAATGTTAATTTGCATAGAAAAACATGGAAATAATCCCCTAGAGTAAGATGCTTATAAAGAATGGAGGTTGTACATGTCACTAAATTTGTAGTTAATTTCATTGACTTGGCTGTGGGGCAAGCTTTTGCTGGCAGTCAGTGGTTGACGTGATCCCAATTCTCCAGGACTGTCACTCTCCTCTGGTAGGTTGGCACCCCTGGAAAAAGTCAGAGAGTCAGATTGGGAAACTGCGCTGCCAGTGTCTCCATAGTGTGGCCACGTGTTTGAGGGAGAATCGATGGAGGCAAAGGAGGAGCTCTCCGGGTAGTTGAAGGAGTCGAGGCTGGGGCCCAGGATGGCAGAGCAGCTGCTAGACGTTCGAGATTCGTGGAGATTCAGTTTGGAGACCAAAGGTTTGCCCACCGTGACTGGCAGCCGCTCCACTACCTCTTCATCCATGTTGGAATACGTGTAGTGAAGGCAGACGGTGAAGGTGAGGTCCCTCTGTGAGTTCAATGAAAAAGCAAAATGTCTTCTTTAGGTAAGAGGCAAAAAGATAGAATAACTTTGTGAAATTACTCAAACAAAAATCTTTAACGGTTTGTCTGTCTTTCTGAGAAGAATCATCCTGGGAAAGGCACTTCTAATTTTGCATCAACATTATATCATTTATGTATTTATTGTATGTCTATATTAAATTATTGATTTTTTCACTTTACACAATGAATGTAAATTTTAAAATGTCACACTGTTGTGCAAAAGTCTTGAGTCATCCAACTTTTTTAATAAATTTATTATGTATTATGCTTAAAAATTGCAACAATTTTGCAATTTTTAAGCATAATACATTTTTGAAGTATTTTGTTTAACAGAGACAATAAACTTAAGGGACATAGAGTACAACAAATGTTCTGCACAAGGAGTATACAATAGTTTGCTAATTTGCAACTCCAGTCCCGGGCTGGGTTTTTAACAAATAATTTAGCAAAGATCCAAATTTAAATTAGATCTTAAGGCCTTTTACCACAACCTGTATGTCAAAAATATCAGGCTTTTCTTTATTTAAATGAATAAAACATAGCCATTGTCCAAGGAAAGCCTGGATAACAAATTGATTAAGTCAACATTTAAAGATGATAAGAACGTCCGGGTCCTTGAAAGTAATGTATAACTAAATTCAAGGCTGAAAAAAAGCTGCTGCAGATTACTTTTCAAAGTAGACATTTTAAAGTTTTCATCAAGATATATAAACATAAACAGGTGTCTGACCTTGAGTCTCTGCAGACTGCGGATGCGTGTGTAAAGACTGTGCTCCTCCAGTGAGGGGAGTTCCTCCTTAATCAGCAGCAAACAGCCGGCTTCAAACAGAGTCTCCTGGTTACTCTTCTTCAGGTCAATGTCCACTTCCTGTGAACGGAAAATTAAAAACATTGTGAAACTCCTAACCCAGTGTTTGCGCATCTTAAAGATGCACATCAAGTCTTTAAAGATCTAAGATTAACCAAATGATTTTTGTTTTGGTTTTACTGATTTTAAGAAGAATAATGTTACAAAACTCTGTCTATACACATTCTTCACAGAGTCATTCTTCTGTCATTTAAAAACAGTTTAATGTTGTTTTTCTGGGATGCTTAATATATTAGTATGAAATATTAAATAAAATCAAACCTTAAATCAGCAGAACCAATGTGTGTAATTTTAAGTTTGTGGCGGTGTGGCGGTCATATCAAAATTCTCATCTTGGACAGAAAAACCAACAGCAGAAATAAAAGTGTTTTTTTTTTAATTCAACTATAAAAACTTTATGATTATTTGTTTACCATGATAAGCTACGGTAATTACTTTAAAAAGGTCATTTAGGGTTTTGTGGCCCAAAATAAAATTGTATTTGGTAGAAGGAACACCAAAATGGCTTTGGACTGAAAAGAGTACTAACATCTGCTTTACTATAAATTACTTTGAGTGGTCAGTATGTCTAGAGGATGGATGTTTAGTAACAGTTTATTAAGATACAATAAGCTTTTGGAGCTTACTCTTTGCTGCTCTGGTTATTAACTTTACAAAATTGAGGTTTATAGAAGATAGGGAAAAAAATTCCAACACAAGGTAACAAGAACTGCTGTTAAAGGGCAACAAGGAAGTTCATAAAATGATTCACTTTACAGTCAGTACCATACAAGAGAGAGAAAAAAGATGCTCATAAAAATAACCTGATGAATTTAATGTGTAATTAGGGGGCATTCTGGGCAGGTCAGCAGGTCTCTGTCAGAATGAAAAAAACATCCGGAGGGAAATATAAACCATAAAACTCCTTTCAAGTTACCCTGCACCTGTCTCCCCAAAGCCTTATTCATTAACCTCTTTTTGACAATAATTCATTAATATTAAGAGGCTCTACCAGCAAGGCAGGATCCTTTTACTGGTTAAAAAGAAGTGCAAACATTTATAAAAATACCTTTAAAGCAGGATTTAAGCATCAAACTGGAAAAAAACAGCAATTAGTATTTTATAAACTTCCATGAAAATAGAAATGGAGGACATTACATTACTAAACGTGGCATCTTCCTAATACCCACTGGTTTTGATGCTTTTTATCATATCACTGAAACTTGATGCAAATAAGATATAGTTTGGTGTTAATTTAGCTGCATTTTAAAGTGCATAAAAAATCTTGGCTCAAAATAAGTCGCCCAGGAGTCGCACACCTGTGGGAAGTCTGTAAGTTGAGCGCTGCAGGAGTCTATTTCTGCAGGTTTCTCAAGTATCCGAGTGTAGATGACCATGATGTTGGAGAATTCTGCCGCAAACCCAAGCTGGACCTTCACACCGCAGTCAAAATTGAGGGAGCGACTCTCGGGCAGAACTGGTAAAACAAAAACATCCTTAAATTAGCTGATCTAAAAGTCTAATGAGTAACTTTAGTAGCATTTAATCAGATGAGTTTTTCAATTTTTTACCATGAGCGATGGCCCACTGCAGATTCCGAGCCGAATCGGAGGCAGAACTGTCCATTGGCTGTATGCGGTCTGTGAGGGAGCGCCGCTCAGACAGGTTGCTGCGCAGCTCCAGAGCCTGCCTTCCTCTTGTAATCGCACAGCGACCCATGTCTGGAAAGAATCAGCAACTTTGAATAAAATGAAAATCTACATCTCACCACCAACAGCAGGACACAGGAATATTAGAATTTATATCCTGATTAACCTGAGTGAGACAAAGATCCTATAAGCCTTGCTAAAAGTTTTTAATTCACAATATATGATTAACATATTGAATATATCATCATTATTAGTATTATTATTACAAATTAGAAAGAGCCTCACAAAAACAGTGTATTTATAATTGATAAGAATCTTAACTAAGTATGTGCATGTTAGTCTAAATAATAAAATATACTATTAGATGAGACTAATTATTAATTATTCAATAAATTCTAATTGCCCACTTTATTGAAAGGAACAAGAGAATAATATATTTTATAATTATTTTTTCTCAGAATGATAATACGGAGACTTCAATTTAAAATTCCTAATGCTTAATAGAGTAAATAACCAAGGACAAACTAGCATTAACCGATTAAAGGTCTCGCTTTAACAAACTCTGTTTTTGAATGTTTAACACAAAACTTTTGCACACGTTTTTAAATACTTGTCTTAACTCTAAGGAGCGTTTGAAGAGGAAAGAACTGGCAGAAACAGCCTTATGTAAATTGCTAAAACACCTCACGCCCAGCCTGGTCTGAACCAGGTACCGGGTACCTGGACCTGTGGTTCTAAACATTAAGCTCAAGAGCAAAGGGGAAATTTAGATGCAGCATCTGTTCGACCCAGCTTTAAGGTTCTCCTTTCAGGTAGAGGCTTTGACTGATTTTTATGGATGGATTTTTTTTTTACCCCTCCAGGGGGTCTTTTGTGGGCTCTAGTGTCCCTTATATGATAGTAGGCTGACAGGAAACGGGGAAGGAGAGGGGGGAAGACATGCGGCAAATGTCATCGGGTCCGGGAGTCGAACCCGCGACGGCCGCGTCGAGGACTAAAGGCCTCCAAATATAGGTCGCGCTAACCACTACGCCACCATGGCACGCCCATGGATGGATTTTTGAATGCAACACCATTTTGACTCAAACCTTTTGTAAATTAAGTTACGTTATCTCTCTATGAGGTCCATGAAGACTAAACTAAAGTAGGTTGGAACTCTAAAGAAAACCCAGAAATTTACAGTGAATTTTAAAACAACATCTGGCCTCACTTTTTTATGGAACAGGGTTAACTCTTGCTTAGTTCTGACCCCTAATTCTGTCTGTCTGATTTCCGCCTCCTATGACTCAGCACTAACTAGAATACAGAAGTCAACCCATTGAGATAACATGATGTACTTATTATGGACACATTAGAGGAACATTATTATCACAAAGATCGAGCAAGAATTAGAGGATTTGCAGAAGTCTTTCACTAGGTCACCAACATGCAACAGGAAGACCTACTGTATTCATTTGAAAAGCTTCTTGAGTTTTTCAATTAGCTGACAAAGGATAATAACTTAATTTGCCTAGCTTGGTATGCATTGACCAAAGACATACCAATAACAAAATAAAGTTTGTTATTAGTGATTTATAGTCATAAAACATGTATTTAGATGTGGTTTAACCTCTAAAGGATCAATACCTGCAGGATACAAATCAACATCAGATCAATGTAATGTCATGAGGAACAGTCTTGGTCTAAGTGTGTTTGCAAAAACATCAGATATCAGATAACACTACATATTACACTATTATTACTATTTTGTAGCATAAGATCTGCAATGTGCAAGCAGTGTTGACTGAGAGAGCTCTACCTTCAGCAACTTTGTCCAGCATCACGGTGACCTTCTCGTCCTCACACACGTGCCGTTTGAGAAAGCTGATAAAGATGCCATTTGACACATCTTCTCGCTTTACCTCATACGCTTCAGCATCAACACATCTACACATGGTAAATTACACACAAGAATGATAAGAAAAACACGCTAAAAAACGGACAACAATTTTGGGTCAGAACAAGAGATCAAAACCAGCAACTTACGTGGCATAACCAAACACTATGTTGGCTGTGACTTTCAGTGTTCCCGGTTGTACGATCAACCCATCGTTTGGGTTTCTAGGAAAAGATGGGATTTCAAAAATAAGCTGCATGGCATACACACATACTTTAATGACTAACCTAAGGCATACCTTTTGCGACACATGTCCAACAGGAAGACATTGAGTCCAGTCTTTTTCTCTTGCATCCTGGTCAATATGTTCTGCACACACAAGCAGTGTTTCGATGTGTAGGAAGCCGGAGCATCAATAGGAACCATGAAACTGTTGCCATAGTTCTCATAGCCATGACCGGCAAAATACAGCAGCCCTGCAGAAGTAGAGAACAATATCAAAAACATGGAGTTTAGTTAAAAAGTTTACATACAATTATCGTAGATATGGATGTCACAGTCATTTTAGCCTTTAGCTTATTTATGGGTTAGGGTAGGGTTGAGTAGTTATTTTTGATGAGGAATGATGGTGCTGAACCTTTGCCGTGATTCTGGGGTGCTTTGAATGATTTGGGTTTCTGCTTTGTAAGAATTACTTGAAGAAAAAAAGTGATTGGAGGACTGAAGGCGAGGCTTTGGAACCGAAGGACTTTGTACAACCTGCCGAGCACAGTGGTGGTAGTATCATGCTGTGGGACAGTTTCACTGCTAGTGCTAATGGTGCATAGCATAGAGCTGGTGGGATAGTGAATAAGGACATTGGCCGTTATTTTCAAGAATTCTTTAATTTGACCAAAATAACAAAAATGATCTATTCATATTCATAAAAACAAATGAATAAGCAGGCATTAACGTTCTGGGACCAACTTTAAAGCAGTAAAAATTTTGGGGCCTACGTTCAAATTTCTACCAAACATTTTAAATAAACTGTAGCAGTTTTACCAAGAACTGGTACAGTTTCCACTCAGCCAGATGTTTGTTGATGCCTACAAAAATACAATGGTTGAGGTGCAATTTCCTTGTGAATATTTAATTAAATACAGGTGGAGATGTATTTGTATTTTTGAGCTCGTATTTACACTTTTCACCAGGTGTTAAATAGAGAAAATCCATATTAAATTCCAACTAATTCTTCTTTTGTAGATCATTGCAGCTGTCTGTTGTATTATCAATCCATGTAAAAAAATAAAAATAAACAAAAGAAAACACAGTTCTAATAAACAATGAGTTTTACTTCTAAATTCATCTTGTTTTGAAAAAAAAAAACTCATTCCACATTTTATTTAGCTGGACACAGACTTTCTAAGCATCCATTGCCGCATGAAGAGAAATAAGTGGACTGACCGTAAACGCCCTTGTCGAGCAGCAGCAGGAACTCACTAACAGCGCTGTTCATCTCCTGGCAGTTGAGGTCCAGCAGGGAGACCACTTTAAAGTCCATCTGCCTGAGCAGGTTGGTCAGCTCATGGACGTCAGATATGGGAGCACTCAGCTGCTGGTGGTAGTGGTAGTGCATGTTGCCAATCAGGAGAGCAACTTTGTCTGTAGCTGAGTAGAATATGATTGTGGACCCATGAAACCCACAACTTTTAATGTGGAGATACTCTGTGTAGTTTGCGTAAAACTAACCAGAGAAATTCTTGGCTGCTGGGGGAGGACAGGCCATCTGCTGTACTGGATTTACTCCTGATCTGGTCGTGGACCTCTGGACTTCCTGAGACTCTGGTGACATAAAAAAAAAGGAAAATTGCATACCAATATCTGTGTTACAGTTTTGACAAACAGAACATGAGAACAGGAATAACGGTATAATGAAGGGCAGAGGAAGTACAGTATATTACTGATGTAGTTCCTATATTTCCCCCTCAATATTCTAGCAGAAAGTACAACATACCAAACCCCCGATCAACTTCTACCCAGGAGGCGTCTGTGACTGAACTCGGGCCTGTGTGACAAAACAGGAAGAGCTAGCTGTTACAAAATGGTTGAAATTCAGTGTGAAGCTGAACATGCGTAGTGTCAGATATTCATTGCACTACTTGACGACAACAGTATTTTGTTGAAATCACTCAATCATAATAATCAATGGAGTTTTTTTTTAATATAAGTGATAGATGAGAGAAAGGAATATCTATGCCTCACCAATTGTCACTGTTGCGGTGTCGCTCCAGGCCTCATGATACAAATTGAACACCTTGCATCTGTACTCCCCTCTGTGCTCTGTGGTCACACATGGGATCTAGGAAACAGTAACAACTTACAGAAACAAGCTCATACAGAAACAAAACCATTGCGTGACTTTAGTCTGGAAAGTTTTTGCTATTGCCCCAGACAATCAGTCCAAAACCAAAACCACCTTGGACAAATAACATAACTAAACAGGTAAAAAGAAACAATTTGAAAAACAGCTGAAACACTGACTTCTTTTAAATCTCAACTGAAAACCCACCTGTTTAGAATTGTATTTGAAATGTAATCAATTATTGATGTAACTTGACTTAATGATTGATTCTATTTTGCATTGTGATTCTGTGTTTGTTATGATGTAAAGCACTTTGAAATGCCTTGCTGCTGAAATGTGCTATACAAATAAAATTTGATTGATTGATTGATTGATTGATTTGAAAGCCTCGAGAAAATGGAGAAAAATCCATTAACAACTATCAAGTCTTTCACAAAAGTTAGTATTAGAGCTACAAAACTTGGAAAATATTTTGGTTTTTCCAAACTAATTTCAAGTAACAGAAACAAAGTTTCTGACAACTAAGCTAAACTTTTTACCCACCAATATATCCACTAGTTCGAAATGTAGACAGTTTGCTGTCTAAAACAAGATTTTAGACAGCAAACTGTCTGAGTCTGAACTTAAAGCTCAGACTCAGCATGAGAATTTTGCCCTAAATGTTGCTCTAGGGTCTGAACACAACTAAAGCTGTGAACTTATACCCAAAAGCCAAATTATGCTTTAAAATATTCCTTGACTTTTTTTAAATTAAAAAACATTTGCTGAACATTGAAAATTATTTCCTTCAGATAATGGTTATTCTCAGTGCTTTTTAGATAGCTTTTGTTTCTTAACAACTACAAACCGATTTCTAATTTACCGTGGCTAAGCTTTCCTTATTTTAAAAACAAGGATTTTAAACCAGTTAAACCTTTTTTTAAAAAATATTATTACAAGATAATTCTAGTTCTTTCCAGTTATGAAACATATCCAGGATCGTTAATTATTACGAAAAGGTTAACCTGGGTTTGTATTGGTATTATTGATCTTAATGCACCAATTAATTCAGTCAATAAAAACATTTTACTTCATAGACTGAAAATAACTGTTTTTCAGTCATTTAAATCATATCTCACAAAAAATTGTGTCATACGCATGGAAAACTCGGCCTCTGTAAGTAAAATTTCCAATAACTAAGTGTCCCAACTTTCAACATTCATTTGTAACATACCAGCTCAACGAGTATTAATACTTTTGCAAGGAACTATAGTTCTAAAAACCTGCTCTTTGTTGTCCAGCTGAGAAGCATTCATGCGCAATAATTAAACTTTATCTCATTGTTGGTTTTCTAAATGAACTTACCCTGAGGGAGCATGCTTTTTGTTGAGACATGGGCATTTTGTTGTGATACCACTCATACTGGGGAGGGGGGTTAGCCTCTGCTCTGCACTTCAGGACCAAAACATCCCCTTCAGATGCTGCTTGGGAGCTGGGCTGCTGACTGATTCGCAGTCCACTTACTGGAAACATACTGCTGCAGCCTGCCACGACAGTTGTTTTCCATCACAATGCACCACATGCCGCGAGATGGGGCAAAGGCGGGAAAAGCAGGAAGTAAAAGGAAGGCATACCTGGGCTGGAACCTGCAGAGTGAAGCAGTCGAATACGAGCCCACGTGGAGAAGATCCAATTTTCTCCATAGCTGATCCTGCAGATGTAGTGACCCTGGTGGGCTGGACCCAAAGGGCAAAGGACCAACTCTGGCAAACTTCCTGTCTCATGTAAAATCTAAAGCAAGAAAATAATCCACATAGACTTAGATGAAAACAAGAAACAAAGGAGTTATAAAGAGGATTTAGAAGCCATTGCTCTGACCTCCTCTTTGCCTTTGAACCACTGGTAGCTGAATCCAGAAGGTCCAGTAGCACTGCATGTCAGAACCACCCTGCTCCCCAGAGGAGCCTGTTGAGACTGTGGCTGGACTGTGATCTTAATCTGCTCCGACACTAAACAGTAGCACACAACATGAACAGCGAGGATTACGAGAAGGAACACACTATTTCTGTTAAGACATGTTCCAGCATAAGCTAGTTAAACACACCATTACGCATAGCATGTAGTAACTTGTAAGTGGTTTGATGAAGCAAGTCTAAAAGTCAAATTTCACAAACTATAAAGGAGCACAGGATCTACAACATTTTCTCTTTATGTTGTTTCACTCTGGAAGTCAATTATAACTCAGTAAGATTAGTTTGTAAATTTAAGAAAGCTTACTCTAAAAAAAGAAGGCAAAAGACATTGGGCTTGAAACTGAAAGTATTTTCCCACAAATACTTAAGGGAGAAATGTTGATCCTCTGGCTTTAAAAAAACTCTGGTGCAGAAAGGATTTTGATCTACTTTCTTGGAGATGTCTAAAAGAAATCTTGTATGTATATACTGCATATATATATATAACAGAGATACATTTGGCTATTGGTTATCTTGCCACAACACACAATGAGCAGGATGGCAAGGAAGGAAAATATTAGGAGCATTAACCAGCAGTGGATCTTATCCACTTCTGTGATAGTATGACTTTTTTTTGCACTAGTATCACAAACAAAATGCTAAATTTTTTCCACAAATAAGAATCTAAAAAGCTCCTTAGAGTCAATTCTTGTAGAACTGTCTCTTTCTACAGTTGCAGCAACAGAGCAAAAATGCTTGCACAATTTTGGTTTTAAAAAAGCTTAAACTCAGAAAAAATGTAAGCGTCTGCAGAGGGGAATTCTTCTGGCTTTCTTTCACTTTTCAGATTAAGGTCAATATAACAAATAATAGTTGTCGTGCCAACAAATTCTGAATTCCCCAAGACTCAATATTTCTCCCCAATCTATTAGTTTAGATCACAGGTTTACAATTGTACCACACTCTCTACATTTTTAGATGATTAATTCATGGGTGAGATGTTTTATAACATAACCCTGCTCGACCTGGCTGAGTACAAATGGATGTTGAACTTTTTTGGATTTTTATCTGTTTCAAAATATTTGTCTGTTCCACTTCTATTTACACTACTTTGTAAATCTTTATCACATAACAACAAATCTCTAAATATTCCAATGGAATGTGTTAAGTTTGTGGTTGTTCAAATGTCCAAAAGATCTTGAGTGAATCGCCTGCCGTCTCCGTTTTACCTGCGGTGGTGAGGAACTGCAGAGCTTCCTGGTGGTCCATCTTCCTCAGATAGTGCTGGAGGAAGTCAGTGGAGCAGCCACGATCCGCTAACCATGCCAGGAATGTGCGGGCAGGACTGCCTGCAGCGTCCAGCACCTGAATGGAGCAGCTGGTCAGCTCCGTTTCACTGCCAAGACAGAATTCAGTAGAAAGATGATCAGGGTCAGCAGACCTGCAGCGGCAACGCCCTCGAAAATGAAGGAACAGATGTTATAGAAGAAGATGACAGAAAGACGGGTCTTTGGTGAAATGTTTTGATCATAAGAGGCTGCTGATTCACGATGCCTTCAGGATCTCTCACCTGCAGCGGAATTGCGGGTGCTCAGTCGCCGCGTTGGCCAGCTGCCTCCATCCGCAACTGGAGTTGTCCAGCATCTTTGACAGCTTGTTCAACCCTTCTTCACCGAGACTGCTGATGTTCATTTTTTCCAATCTTCTAATCCAGTTTTTGTTGTTGTTGTTGTTTTACCCTTCGCAACAAAAATCCAGACACAGGCACAGATTAGACTGCATGCGTTGAGTTCACAGGAGACACTGTACCTGGCAGCACACAGAGAACTGTAAATATACGCAGCCAGAAAAACTTAAGAGTTTATGAAAACCCGCCTGTAAAACACTAAAGAGCAAGAATTCAGGAGAAATAAACACATGTTAACGCAATAAGACAAAAGTGTTAACTTGAAACAAGAACGAACAAAAGAAGCTGCAGTCCGGATTTACAGCTGAGCTGCCGCTTCCGCCATGAGCTGCGCTGAAAGCGACGAGTACTGAGGGAAATAAGTTTGAGTTTACCAGAAAAGTCCGAGCTGGAGGTAAATCTCGGAGCGAGTGACTGAGGAGCAGGTGGCCTTTGAGTCACACAGATATCCGCCACATTTTTTTTTTTTTTACACCCTGTCGCTCTCCTAATCTAACCCGATTTGGTTCCCCAGATAGTTTGCTTCTCATTTCGGTTCCTCTTTTTTTTGCCATCCCTGGCACGTATTACGGTCATTTGCATGAGGCGTTTCCATGGTTACGCCATTCATACGGTCCAACTTTAAAAAATAAAAATAAAAAAACGTACTCAAAACTATGGAAGCCCGTTTCCATACAAAACTGTCCTGTTTAATAAAAGCATTAATTTTTACGTCGTATATTTTAGGACATCCTCAGGTCTTACGAGTACATCTTCACACATTTAGAACAAATGGCGCCAGATGTCAGACAAAAAGCCAACAGACCTTCGAGTGAACGGTGTCAGAATAAAAAGTCTTAGCAAAAACGGCTTCAGAAGTAAAAGCGTCTGAATAAACGGCGTCAGAACAGTATTTGTAATAGCTATCCATATTTATACAGGGCTTTGTGTAATTATGCGCACCCTCTTTACGTATTGCTGCGCTTTTCATAAACAGTATGAAAAGTGCGGCGTGCATTTAATTCCTGAGTCAATACTGTTGAGCTATCTACGGTTATAATTGCTCATTATTTTGTTCACACGAAGAGACTGCATTTTTGCCATTGTTTTTCTTTTATTGAGTAATTCTAACACACTGAATTGCTTTTATCGAAACCATTCCTCTATAGCCGTGGCTGAATGCATAGTTAGTTTCATGTTGGAAGATGAACAACTCTTTCGCAACCGTAAAAGGAAGTTTTCTTCCAGGATGGACTCGTATTCAGCTGTGACCAATTTCACTGCCCCTGCTGCCCCTGCTGAGTAAAAAAAGACTCCCACAGCATGATGCTGCCACCATCATGTTTCATCTGAATGATGCTCAGTGTTGCTCTACAACATTTTGCACAAAGCGCAGAAAGTTTAATTTTGGTCTCATCTGACCAGATCCTTCTTTCACACTTGCCACATTCCCTACATGAAATGTGGTAAAACTCAAACAGGACAGAGGTTTTTCCACGACGATGAGTTTCTCTTGCCACTTTTTTTTTTATGAAGCCAGATTTGTGGAGTGCATCTCTGCAGCTCCTCCAGAGTTGCCAAACCTCTTGACTGCTTCCCTAATTAATGCTGACCGAGCCATCGTCATTGAAGAGGGACGGTCAGGTCTTTCTGGGTTTGCAATTGTTCCACTGTTTCTTTTCTAAATGATGGACTGAACAGTGCTGGGGATTTTGTTTTGTAATTTAACTCTGCAAGTTTATCCTTGACCCGTCTGCAGTGTTACACACTGTTCCTTATGTTTGTACAACAATGTTCTCCAACCAACCTTTTGAGGCCTTAACAAGCAAATGCATAAATAAAGTACTACACAAGTGGTTTCTATTTACTAAAATATGACATATCTGAAGTTAAATGGCCACACTTGATTTAGAGGCATTAGAGTAAAGATGGTGGCAGAGAGCTGGAGTGTGTCAATACAAAGATAGAGCAGACATTTTAGATTTCGTAAAAAAGTTAAAGCCATCTGTGTGTTTATTCTTTTTCTTTACAGACATGCACCACGTTGTGTAGTCCCCAAAATGCACTGATGTTTCTAGGAGTCAACAAGCAAAATAGTAAATAATTCCAGGGGTGTGGATGTATTTGAATTGGAATTTATTTTCGTATTGCTATGAGGACTAACAGATACCATACACCAACATTTATCTAATTTACAACTATCTGGGATATTTGCAAAGTTCTGTGCAAATTAGTGAGACGCAGGCAGAATGGTGCCGTCAATATGACTTAGAAAAGAAAATCAAAACACAAGTACAGAAATGAAAACATATGTTTTTATGTCTCATATTTTATTATAGCAGTAAATCTGAAGTTTTGTTATCCAACAGAACCTTTCACTATTTTGTACTGAATGTCTTTAATTGAACTGGACTCCATTGTCACTTTGGGTAGAGCCTTTCCTCAACAGCAGCAACCTGAAAAGAAATTAACTAATTTGTTCAGTTTTTCACTACAATTTCCATGTAGCATGATTTCAGGTAACCTGATGAGTAAATGGCATGTGACAAATAGTCCTTATCATTACAGACATGAGTTGTGAACATGAGTCATATCACTTTTATTCATTCCAGAGTGTCATGCAGGTCCCTGAAACACAGACAAGCTGCAGATCAGTAGAGTCCATGTTCTACATCTTCTTCCCCTTGTGCAGTTTGTTGTTGTGCCACATGTTCTCCTTCCTCAGACGCTTCCAGTACTGCCAGGTGTCAGGTTCCAACTCGTGAAGCCTTTTGGCTTTTCCCAAGTTCAACTGGAACAACCTGAACAAGTGATA
Source organism: Xiphophorus hellerii (assembly GCF_003331165.1). Classification (NCBI taxonomy): domain Eukaryota; kingdom Metazoa; phylum Chordata; class Actinopteri; order Cyprinodontiformes; family Poeciliidae; genus Xiphophorus; species Xiphophorus hellerii. The sequence goes on from NC_045680.1 coordinate 15,816,487, forward strand.
AGAGAAAGAGGAAGAAGTTCACACGTGACCAAACGATGTCCAGGAATGTCTATCTGCTGTAAACCATACAGGCTCAGACGGCACAGATTTTGACATGAGTAGAATCAGAATCAGCTTTATTGGCCAAGATTGTGTGCAAGCAAGATGAATTTGACTTCTGTTTTACACGCTCAGTGTACAGATGTTAGGCATTAATATATGAACTTTAGAGGAAATAAAAGGACATTATGTGTGTGTATGTGTTTGTACAGGCATTTCTATGAAGAAAAGCAGGTTGTGGTATTGCAAATAAGCAGGTTTTATGTACAGCAGAGTAGATGATTTCTCAGACTGTAAGGCAATCACTATGTTCCTCAGAGACAGCCTGGGGGAAGAAACTGGCTGATCTTTTTCACACAGCGGTCTGTAGCGCTGACTTGAAGGTGACAACACTTTGTGTTAAGGATGTGTGGGATCTGCAGAAATGTTAGCTTGGAAAGTTTTAAAAGATAGTAAAATGGCACAATAAACTTTTCATGGGACTGAAAGGCTAAAAAACACCTCACATGCCATCTTACATTGTTTAACAATGTTTGTCAGTATTCTGTATAGCTCTCTCCGATAACAGGACACAGACACAGATTGCTTTACTGCCCTCAGATTAGTCACGATTCAGAGGTGGAGAGCCATCGAGGGTAATTAAGAAATCCACCATTAAAGTGGCCAGGGGTTTCTTCATCTTCTGTTTAATTTTTTTTTTAAAATCCACCGTTATCAAACATCTTGTGATATGCTTTTAAAATGTGTTATGCGTGGTTCTTTTCACGAGGGTGAGGTTGATCAGACAAGTCATTGAGCGGACTCACAAAGGAAATCACTAGAAAAAAGACAGTCAAAACCTGACAAAAAAAAAAAAACTCCAAGGAAATTCTCAAATTTGAATTTAAAATCTTCTATGGGGATTTGAAACCCGGACACCACAAAAATATATATTTATTTTATGGCTTAAAGAGTTTTATGAGGAGAAAGACCAATATTGCAAAATCATATCTAAACTGTGCAGAAGACAGTGACATGTGTACTCACCACTCAGGATATTCCTCTGGAGGCTTTATTTTAGGGTCCTCCCCTTGTTTGTAGATGTTAACTCCGACTGCATATGATGTAAGTCTGACTGGGTCTTTACACACCTCTGGACCTTTCAGTTCTTCTTTCGCCATGCCTTTACCTTTTCCTTTGGAAACTGAAAGACGGTGAACAAGACCCGATTAGATCTGATGATATTTGATTAATAACTAGCATATAGAAGAGATGTTGCATTTACTCACCAACTTTCTTAGCATATCCACATGTCTGTATCCTGTTTACCGTGCTTATTCTGCTCAGAAACGCTCCAGCATTGCTTTTTATGCACTGAGTGGACGGTGCTATCCGAAATAAACAGTAGGCGAACATTTTTATTCAGGGTTACCTAAAGACACAGCACACCATGCTACTATTTGACATTCATAACCGTATTCAACTTCCGTTTTCTGCGTTCTTTCCTTGGCTCTGTAGGGACAATATACTGCACCCCACTGGATGGGATGAAACACTACAGGCAAAACTACTCGGATTCATGAGCGTGACTGTTCCTATTTTTAAGTCACTAGGTGGCAGCAGTGATGCGCTCAGCTGACTGGCATCATAACAAAGGAGGAGAAGAAGAAGGAAAAGTTCTCGAACATGTCCGAGTACGATCAGACCCAGAAGAGCTCCCTAAAATTAAAGGGAGTAGGAGAGCTTTCAGCAGGAAAGAAGTAGGTGTTGTAGAGCTAATGAAGCATTTTCACAACTCAGCAGCTGGTCGCTGTCTCAAAAACAGCTGGTGTTAACACGTTAGCCTCTGTAGCCAGCCAGCTAGTAAGCTAGTTCCACATAGTATTTTTGTTAACGTTTGTTATTATTATTATTATTATTATTATTATTATTATTATTATTATTATTATTTGTAGGCATAAAAACGGCATTTAAACCAAGAACATATACGTGTTAATATGTCTCTCTATGACAATATTATGAATTGCTTTTATGGAAAGCTTAAAATTTTGGATTTGTAGCATTAGCACTAGCAGTCACTCATGTAACAGAAGTCGTAGTTTCGACCATACGGCATAAGACAAGTTTCGAAATACAAACAATACACTTGAGTTTTCCTTAAAATGAACACAAGTTTGATTAGTGAAACTCTTTCTCTTTTTGCTAAAAATCTCCAAATGACATTTGAATGCTTTAGAAGAAGCTAGGCCTCGAACATTTCGCATTATTTTAAAATTATACGAAGCTTCCGATTCGGCAATTCCACCAAATTTTTCACTACCTTGATCGTATTTAATCAGCTGTTGTTTAAAAACTACAATATGTAAACTCTTCAAACTTGGACTAGGACATTCTACACAATTATCAGAATAATTTAAAACCAGCATGTAATATGTGAAACATTTGATTTTATTATTTACCTTACACAATTTAAAAATGAAACTAGTCACCTGCTCAGTAACTCCCATAAATCAAGCCTAGTACTATTGCTTTTATTATCTACTTTAAAAAGCAGATGTTTGCCCAGACAGTGTTGTGTTTTACATTTTTGTTTACTAGAAGCCATAAACAATAAAATATTTTCAATATGAATCTCTTAAAATGTAACAATAAATTACATGAAAGCATTTTTTAAAAAGGGAAACCATCTTACAGAATCTAAATCAATTAAATAAATAAATTTGACCCCAGCCTACAGGGTCTGTGCTAAATATAGAGTGAATTTTGGCTGAAGTAGCATACTGCATGAAACGTATGTACTTTTTTGCATCAACAACACATGTGTTTTAGTTTCCTCAACAAAGTTTCTATATTTTTTGTTGTAATAAGTTAAGAGACAACAAAAAAGCAACAAAACACCTTTTTGTTGTTTTTTGGCAAAGTTGTTTTTGCCAAAAACAAAACAAAACACATACCGTAAGTTATCTGTTATGTGGTTCAGATAACTTAAGAGTTTTCTAAATTGTATTTTATGTTTATTTTGGAAGGAAGAAGAAGAAGAGTAAAGAGAGTAAGCATCGCCTGGAGCAGGTTGTGACGAGCCAAGATGATGATGAAGAGGTGAAAACAAAGAAGGCGTACATCAACAAAAGGACGCCAGCACAAATCGCTTTTGACAAGATGCAAGAAAAGAGGGTAAGTGAAAATCCTGAGTATCTCTGGGCTGCTGTCACTGGTTTTGGGACATAAACAATAAAAACACACAGCAAAAATTGGGTTTGGTAGAAAGCCTTTTTGGTCTCCATTGTCTAGAAAATTGCTACCCCTAATATTTGTGTAACACATAATTAAATAGATGAATGTTACAGTGCCTTTGTAGAAAAAGTGATAGCTCCTGAACCTCATAGCAACCACTTTTTAACAGGTGTTTGAGTTTACCAGCAGTGAGTCTTACTGTTGAGGAATTTTGGTCCACTTTTCTTTGCAGAAATGTTTCACCTAAACCATATTGGAGATTTTTCAAGCACGAACTGCCTTTATAACATCATGCCACTGCATTTTAATTATATTGAAGTAGTGAGATAGACTACGCCAAACAAAACTGTTTTTTGTTTTTTTTGCAAGTTAAAGGGGGACTAGCTCAATTGTTTTGAATCTTTCCCATGCACATAACCCAAATGCATCTGAGCTAAATAATAATGTATAAACTGTATATTAAAAAAAAACTTTCAGGTTATTTTTGTTTGATATCAACATTTGTTTCACCTGAAATCTGACAAGAAAGCAAAAGCTAAGAAGAAAATAATTATTTACTGCAAAGTATAGCAGTATGCTATTGGATATTGTCAACATTAGTCAAACAAACCCTTTTGCCCTCCCAAAACCAAACAAGCACTTTGACTGGTTCAATCGTTAGGAACTTTGTCGTTTTGCAAACTATTGACATATTCTACAGGACTAAGGGTAGAAATCATGCAACAGCTGATCAGTTTTATTTAACTTAAAGTACCTGCACGTGCACAAGTATAAGTTCTGAAACAAATACTGATGCATTAGTTTACCAACACACACACACACAACTGTGTGTTTAAAATTGTCTCATAGTGATGAGATAAAAAAACTGCGTAAACATTAACAAAATATTTTGGCAATCTATTTTCTTAGGTTGCGTCGTGATAAGCTTGATGAGTGTGTAGAAGGTATCGCATTGGGAATAAATTGGTCTTTTGTTTTAAAGCTAATTTTGCCATCTCTCTTTTCTTGCAGCAAATGGAGCGAATTTTGAAGAAGGCATCAAAGACACACAAGCACAGAGTTGAGGTGAGTCGTCTCAGTTCTATCCTGCTTCCCAGGCATCTAAAATGGACCTCAGTCAGGTTATTTTTATTTAGAGAACTATTCATCATCACGTGTAGATTTTTTTTTTTGTTGCTTTGTCATATAGAGATATAAAATTGTCTTGATTTAAATTAAGTGCAAATGTTAAGTGTATATCTTTAAGGCTGCTGCTTTATTTCTGCGCAGGATTTCAATCGCCACCTGGACGCTCTTACGGAGCATTACGATATTCCAAAAGTCAGCTGGACCAAGTAAAAAACAAGCTGCGTTTTTTTTCCCTCAATCCTTGTACTTTAAAAACTAATTTTTTTGCATGTTTCTAAAATGCCATTGTTAGGCTTAAACTGGCATTCATTCCTTGGTTGTTACTGTGCACAATAAAGTATTTAATATCCTTTTTAATGTGCTCTTTTGTTTTTAACCTCCTAATACTTCACTGGTATAATGTTTTAAAGAAAACAAATGCAATCAGGATAAATATATATTTTTTTAATCTTTCAATGGGACACTGCTAATATGGCACATCTGCATATTCTTTAAACATGAAAAACTTTACTGAATTCATATTTAAAAGAAAAACATTGTGAGTCAAAACGTACAGAATACAACTTTGTACATTAACGGATTTACTGACACCACATTCTGGATGCTGAGGTCTTTAAATCAATAATACATAAGAGGTTAAGTCTCAAAGTATGCAAAACGGAAAACAACAGAAATCTTGCTGTTTTTATTAAGAGATGTAAGGATTTAGAAAGTTATTTTCATCGAGTTCAACAATTTCCAAGGCTGTGGTAGTGTTTTCACAGTTCACTTTGGCCCAAGCATTTCACTGGGCTTTACCCACTGATCAAACTGCTCCTCGGTCAGGTAGCCCAGCTCCACGGCCACGGCCTTCAGCGTGGAGCCCTTCTTGTGAGCCGTCTTGGCGATGGTCGCGGCTTTGTCGTAGCCGATGTGCGGGTTGAGGGCCGTGACCAGCATGAGGGACTCGTTCATGAGCTTGTTGATCCTCTCCGTGTTGGCCTGGATGCCCACCACGCAGTTGTTGGTGAAGGAGACGGAGGCGTCGCCGAGCAGTCGAGCCGAGTTCAGGACGTTCTTCACCATCATGGGCTTGAAGACGTTGAGCTCAAAGTGTCCGTTGCTTCCCCCCACTGTCACGGCCACGTGGTTCCCCATCACCTGGGCGGCCACCATGGTCATGGCCTCACACTGGGTGGGGTTCACTTTGCCCGGCATGATGCTGCTCCCGGGCTCGTTCTCCGGTAAGATGAGCTCCCCCAGGCCGGAGCGGGGTCCTGACCCCAGGAATCGGATGTCGTTAGCGACCTTCATCATGCTGACGGCCACCGTGTTCAGAGCTCCGCTGAGCTCCACCAGCGCGTCGTGAGCCGCCAGGGCTTCAAACTTGTTGGGGGCGGTGATGAATGGGAGGCCGGTGAGGGAGGCGACTGTAGCCGCGACCTTCTCTGCAAAGCCGATGCGGGTGTTGAGTCCTGTCCCGACCGCCGTACCCCCTGCTGCCAGCTCGTACACCCTGGGCATGGCGGCCTTCACCCTCTCGATGCTGTACTTCACCTGCTGGACGTACGCGCTGAACTCCTGTCCGAGCGACAGCGGGACGGCGTCCTGGGTGTGGGTGCGTCCGATCTTGATAATATCTTTGAACTCTTCAGCCTTGGCAGCTAGGGCATCGTGCAGGGTCTGCAGGCCGGGCAGTAGGACATGGTGGACCTCTGTAGCCACAGCTATGTGCATGGCAGTGGGGAAGGTGTCATTGGAGCTCTGACTCTTATTGACGTGATCATTTGGGTGAACTGGATCCTTAGAGCCCAGTTTTCCTCCCAGTATCTCAATAGCCCTGTTGCTGATCACCTCATTTACGTTCATGTTAGTCTGAGTCCCTGATCCGGTCTGCCACACCACCAGAGGGAAATGATCATCCAGTTTACCTGCTGAAACCTCATCTGCAGCTTTTACAATGGCATCTGCCAGCTTAGGGTCCAGGCCGTAGTCTTTGTTTACCTCAGCAGCTGCTCTCTTCAGGATCCCGAAGGCCTTGATCACTTGGATTGGCATTCTCTCACTGGGTCCCCCAATCTTGAAGTTCAGGGTGGATCTGACTGTCTGAGCGCCGTAGTACTTGTCAGCGGGGACCTTGAGCTCGCCAAACGTGTCCCGCTCAATCCGGAACTCCGAGCCGGCCATCTTGGAGGTACAAATGGAGAGTTTTGAGTTGGCGTGGAGTCTCTGAAGAGTCAGGAGGTTGCAGTTAAACTGCTGGACGCTTCTCAACAAGCGAAACATGGCTTCTCATTAGAGGTGAATTTGGGGGGAGGTCAACTGAGCTTTCCACATTGTAACCTGTCATTGGGCGACAAGAAGCCAAGAAGGGGAGTCAACCAATCGTGGCGCAGGAGAGGCGGGATTTCCGACTGCTTCATTCGGATGTGAAGCTCTTCAAAATATTTTACATCTGTACTTCCTGTAGTAAAGGGACTATTCGACTGGAAAATAAATCCGACATTTTTACTGAGTGTAAAAGTCCGCAGCTTTTACAAACAAAAAACATTTGCTGCCTTCTGTCCTTCTAAATAAAATTTTAGAGTTTATTTTAATTATTTATTTTAATTTAGTTAATTTTTAAAAGACTTTTCATAAACATCTGTGGCTTTAAAAGTACCAGAACTTTATTTCTATTTTTAAGTAAAACAAACAAACAAACTTTTGTATAGAGGATGGATACATTTACTTCTATTTCTGTCGTAGAAATAAATTATTTAAATAAAAAAAACTGTAAAACATCCATTTGTTTGTACATGTGTATTTAAAAACAGATGGTCCTTTATTATTTTTAGCCTAGTTTTTAAGGGCTATTGTAGCTCAGAAGTGAGCAAAATGTATATCATAATCGGCTAAAATTATGATATACATTTTACAGTTTTACTTTTTTTTCGCTCTGGCAGGAATGAATCAGCAACTAGCGATAATGAAGTGAAGTACAATAATGCCAAGTTTCTTTGTGACACTAGTTTAAACTTAAGAGCCATGTGTTTCCTTTAAATATTTTTTCTTGTGACAGAATATCAATCAGACACTCAAGCTAAGAAATTACAAAACATTCGAACACCATTAAATGTCTTTCTGGGTTTTGTTTGTTTTTAAAGAGTATACTCACCAATTTTATCTCTGTTTTTACAGTGTGTGCAATACCCTTGCAAAACTCCAAAAGTCATGACCTTTAGACAGGACTGCCAGGTTTTACAAGAGCAGATCTTTTTAATTCTTTAGGGCAACTAGTGTGACTTATTTATTTATTTATTGAGACAGTTTTTGTACATTACATACATGTTATTAAACTACTAGACTATAGCAGTTGCTAATTAACAAATTTCTGTACTGACTTAGCAAGTTTACGTTTAAAAAACATTCCTATTCCATGTGTTTTCAAAGTGGAAAAAAAATCTAATATTCCTGGAACGTGTGTAAAGTAATCAATTGGTATTATAAATACAAAAATGTGTATATATGGCATTCATAATAAACGGTGATAATAAAAAAAAGTAAAGTGCGTAGGCCTATTGCTAATTAACTTTTGACAGTCTAATAATGATTTTTAAAACTGAAATGTTGTAAGAAGAATTCTCTATTTGTGTTTCGATTAAATTAAACCAAAGTAAAATCTGCTTTACACGAATTTATCAAAAGTCTTTTATTTTGAAGGCAATTTATGTTCCCTGAGCGGAAGTATTTGCTACACTCCTTCTCTACTGTTCTCGGAGTCTCTTCTCGCGTTAACGCCGAGCTCGGTTAGAATGCAGCTAGCTCGTTAGTTGACTCCATCGTTTCCAGGTTTCATGTCAACCTGAAAACATTAGACCAAGAGAGACACAAACAGCAAATTGACAGCCGAACGCTTTTAAAACCCAGGCTGCACGGAGAGGTGGGACAATGCCACACAACTTCCAGGCCGGAGACCTGGTCTTCGCTAAAATGAAGGGATACCCCCACTGGCCAGCTAGGGTAAGTAAGCAGCCGGAGGAGGAGGGGGTGGGCTGTTCTGCATGGGACGCTGTGGAAGCCTCTCTTCTGTATCTCTTCAATATCTACAATACATAAATAAACACATACGTCACTTAACTTGTGAGAGCTAGCAATTGCTTTTTTATAAAAGCCTATAGTCGGAGTTAGGGCGGTGAAATTTGCATGTGATGCTGGCCTAATCTGCTAGGGAAAAATTTACAAGCGGAGCTAACGTTGTTAATTTGGAAATGACGTTTGAGATAACTGTGGCTTGTTTCCTGGATCATAAATCCCTGTCTATGGTGTCCAAGCGCGTATATCTGAGCTCTTCTCCAACAGCACTTTTTATTGATGAGGATTCGGACATGATGACAGAGTAATGTTTGAGTTGTTGCTTGGATATTGTGCTTGGTTACAGATTGAAGATGTGGCTGATGGAGCTGTGAAACCACCACCTAATAAAATCCCTATTTTCTTCTTTGGGACTCATGAAACGTAAGTGCATTGTTCAGTATTATTATACCTTTTGATATAATATTGACTAAAATTGTAATTATTTTTAAAGTTTTCTTCTAAGTCTTTCATTTAATTCATGAAAAATCAGCTCTGATGCACTGATAAAACTTTTTCTGGCCATTTATGGTGTTCTGTTTTTTTATTTATTTACTTTGGACTTAGTCAGATTTCCCCCCAAAGAACTAGCATAAATAGAGAAAACATGTTTTAGATGTTCTTTGATAAGGGTAATTTTGAATCAAAAATAAAATTAAGAAATTACTAGATTACAGCTACTTATTCATTGAAACTTCTATATCCCATTTTTAAAAAGCCTATCAAAAACACAATCATAGTTGGTGAGTTTGTACATCAAAAATGGAGGGAATGATTAGTTTTGATATTTCTAATGAATGTTATCATGAAAAAAATATATTTTAGTATCTGAGTGTAACGCAAATTGGTCAAATCCAATTTCTGCTTTATTGATTAGTGGATCTCTAAAATTAAAATTTGCATAGCTAAATGTGGTACATTTATAAGATGGTTCAAGTAGCATTAGCATTTATGCCTTTTAGATAAATTTATTACAACTGTTTAATTCTTTTAAGTCTAAGCCTGAAAGGTGTAAATTAGATTTGATTAAATCGTGACTTGTGATGTATCGTATTAGCTGCTCAAGTGGAGTTTTAATGGTGAAACAAGAGATTTTTTAACACATTATTTGACAAGATGACACAGGCAATGCATGAAGTCACCAGCAGGGGACAGACTATCTCGCTTTAAAGTCTCATCAGTATAAACCTTCCTGTATGCAAGTTGAACTATTCTGTCACCTGAACTGCTAGCATATTTTTCAGTCATTTAATTTTAAATTGATTTTTTTTTTTTTTTTTTTTTTTGGGGTCTGTGGCACAGAGCATTCCTTGCAGCAAAAGACCTTTTCCCATATGAAAAGTACCGAGAGCGCTACGGCAAGCCCAACAAAAGGAAGGGATTCAATGAAGGTTTATGGGAGATCCAGAACAATCCACATGCCTCCTACAGTGCTCCACCTGCAGTAAGTCCACTGGAACTTTAAAATCTTGAAGCTTTAAGGAAAGGGGGAGTGGACTCTCATATAAGGAACCGGTTGTTTTTACTGCTGTGAAAACAATATATTGATCATTAGAATTATTATTAGGTTGTCTGCCACACTTTAAGCCATAGTACCTGAATAATGGAAACATTTTAATGGTTTAAAATCCTAACTTTTAAAACTTTAGTACCTCCCGTAACTGATAAAAATGCCAAGCCTAATGCTGACTTTCCATAAGAAAAAAACAGTTTTTTTAGTTTTAAATATTCTCTGAAGTTATGTTGGGTTGTTTTAGGACTTACATGTTAGTTAATGTCTTTACTGGTATATTTCTGCAGCAGGCTAGCTCATCTGATAGTGAGGGCAATGAAGCAGCAGGAGGAGAAGGAGGGGGAAGTGACGAAGAGGAGGACGAAGAAGACGCTCCAGTTCCTCAAAAAGCCGACTCCGGCAGCGAGGACGAGTCAGATTCTGGGAGTGACGACAGAGGGAGGGGAGGTGGGATAAAGCGAAAGCCACAGGCTCCCAAGGTAAACAAAGTGTTTGAAAATTTATAATGGAAATACTTTTCTAATAACGTTTTTGAGCTGAAGAGAAAGTGGATATGATTTTATAAAAAGGGGCTTGGGGCACCATAAATGCACTAATTTCAAATAAGATTTTTTTCCCCCCACCTTTATTTGCTTAAAGAAGAATAGACACAAGAGGAAGCCATTAAAAAAATCAAATTAATTAAAAAAACAACTCTTTCTTAATATTTATTTTAAGCGGCCTCCTCCTCCAAAAAAAGCGCGAGGCTCCTCCAGCGACAGAGACGAAGAGGAGAGCAGGTCTCCGTCTGAATCAGAACCGACGGCTTCAGAGTCTGACTCTGGCAAAAACAGCGACAAGGTAATTTGGTCGTACACATTGTGTTATGAATGCTAACTGTGGAGACAAAGAGTACTTTACAACATGAATTTGGCCTTTATTTTTCATTCTCTAGGATTTTACTCCAGAGAAGAAATCCGGTGGACGAGGAGGAAAGAAAGCCGGTGGCAGAGGGAAGAAGAAGGTGAAGCATAAACCCTGTTTTACTCGTGATTTTTAGTTTATTTTGTGTTTATTATCAAGAAACATTCTACTTACTGTCCACCGCATTCTCTCGGGTTCTACAGAAAGGTTCTTCTGACTCAGATTCAGAGTCGGGATCAGGGTCAGAGAAGAAAGTCGCAGACAGCGACTCTGAGGACGAGAAGCCACGGCCGGCTCTGTCCGGCTCCGAGTCCCAGTCTGGCTCAAAGTCAGAGTCAGAGTCTGATCCGCCTCCCCGCAAGGGCCCGCAGCCTCGCAAGAAAGGTACGAGTTCTGAATCCATTTCATCCAAAATACTTAGGAAAAAGATTCTAAGCTTTTCTTATTTGTGAATTTGATTTATTTATACTGAGTGCTTGTTTTCCTGGATTCACAGAGAAAGCCGCTCCAAAGCCTCGAGCAAGAAAACCCAAACCTGCCCCAGCTAAACGAGCACCGTCATCATCCTCCGACAGCGACAGGTCAGGCTGCTCGTTTTATTTTTTTTGATAAATTATTACGTTAAATTGCTGATTATTTTTAATATGAAAATCAAATTAAGCAGCTGAATAGTTTCCCCCCCACTGCGTACAGTGACAGTGAACCGGACCGCATCAGTGAATGGAAGAAACGAGATGAGGAGCGCAGACGAGAGCTTGAGGAGCGGCGGAAAAAGGAGGAGGCTGAGGAGCTCCGCCGGCTACGTGAGAGAGAGAAGGAGGAGGAGGAGAAAAAGAAAAAAGACAAAGAAAAGGTCAAAAAAGAGAGTGAAAGTGACAGCAGTAGCAGCTCGGATGAAGGTATAGACGATCATCCGCTGAAGAAGTCCAAGAAACCGCCTCCGCCCCCGATCCCCGCACCCTCTGACTCTGATTCTCCACCTCCAGCAGAGGTAAGCTTCCTTTGCGAATTACCATGAATTATTATTTTTTTTATTGCATAATAGTTTAGATAAAACATTTTTTCTTTTTTTTCTGTCAAAAAGGTGAAAAGAACATCAAAGAAAGTAGACAAACAGAAGGCAAGAATAAAGAAGGAGAAGGAAAGAAAAGAAAGAAAGGAGAAGGAGCTGAAAGAGAAGAAAGCCAGACGGGCGGAGGACAAGTCCAGAGCGAGGTGAGCGGACAGAAAGGGAACAGACCACAGAATGCAAATGTCATTAGAAGAACTTGATTAAATATTAAAGGACACTGATCACGCCGTTGTGTCTGACTTAGGTCTAAGCCTGAAAAGCCCAAACGCCGATCAGAGAGGCCACCTGAGAAGAAAGTGGAAAAGAAAAAAGGTCAGAAGCAGTCATAGTTTAATCTGCTGTGCATCTGGTTATCACTCACTGTTATTAGGCTAAGAAAACTGCAAATTCTTCTTATTAAAATCCCTTTTAAAATATTCATGCCCACTGGAGCTCTTTTCATTTAGTCATGTTGTATCTGTAAATGTCTCCTTCCCTTTATTGTCACGCTGCTCAATCAAATCTAGTGCATGATGTTATTATCTTTAAAAGTTACCTATTTATTAAAGAGTCCTGTTAAGAGAAAAACAGCATCATGAAGACCAAGGGACACAGCAGACAGGTCAAGAGGAATCCTAAACACAGAACTACACTGGGATGGTTCAGATCAAACATATTCATTTGTCAGGACTGCTTTTTCATTTTTTTCACAAGTATACACTAATTTTTTTCTTTATCAATATCTAGAGCCATCACCAGAGGAAAGGCTACAGAAACTCCACACAGACATTAAATTTGCACTTAAAGTGGACAACCCAGTAAGTGGCACAACATGTAGCTTCCTTTATATCTTTGTGTTGCCATGAAACATTAATGGATGGATGTTTTTGTTGCATTCTAGGACATTGAGCGTTGTCTAAAAGCGCTCGAAGAGCTTGAAGCTGTACCTGTCACCAGCCAGATTCTCCATAAAAATGCTGAAGTTATTGCCACACTAAAAAAGGTGCTGCTTGCTTTGCATTTTCTGTGGGATAATTCATTCTGCATTCATACATAAAAAAAACCCACAGTGGCCTCCAGTTGAAACCAGATATTTACATACAAAAACGTAAATAGCCTTTTTGTCTAAATATCTTTTTTAGATAATTTTTTTTTTAACTCAGAATATTTCAGTTAAACAAAGAGACCTCAGTGAAGGCATTTTTGAAACAAAACCTCAAATGTACTGCTTCCTTGTATGGCAAAATTATAAGAAATCTGTCAGGATACATGGACATATTGGACAGATAATTCCAGAAGGTTGAAGATTTCACATTGAACTTATAAACAAGTATAAATATCATGGGAATGTCTAGCCAGTGTTTTCTTTGCAAAGGAAATGGGTCCTGTGTCCCAGAGATGAACACATTTTGGTCTGAAATGTGTGTTTTCACCCCAGAACAATAGCACACATCAAACACCTTAAAACCATCCCTGTAATGACATGGGCTAAAAGGCCGCGCAGAGAGGAAGAAGCCATCACAAAATGCAGTTTGCAGAGGCAGTAACATGCAGAACGCATGTAAATATCTAGTTTCAGCTGGATATGCATTGTTTTTATGCTGTATATTTTCATCTTGTGCAATTTGACTGATTCTTTCATAGTAATCCATTTTTCTCTCAACATCTTAAATAAAAAATCACTTATCAGATTCGGCGGTATAAAGCCAGCACTGCAGTCATGGAGAAGGCCAGCGATGTCTATAACAAGTTAAAACTTCGCTTCGTGGGAAAACCAGAGCTGCCAGCTAAGCCTCAAATAGAGAACAAAGAAACGGAGAATGATGAAAAGCAGTCACAAAACACTGGTATGAGAAACATTTCAGATTGAGTTTTACTCTCACTGCAGCCGTTTCTAAGTCTGAATGTCTTTTGTAGAATCCACACCTGTGAATGGGGAATCGGAGGAGAAAAAAGAGAATGCAGAGGAAGACGAAAAGCCCAAATCGCCTCTGAAAGAGGAGAACAACGACGGCCAAAGTTCAAGTCCAAACAGGTTTGGGTCAACATGTATCAGATGGCTCTTATTCATTAATGCCATATTGGAACATTGTTTTAAAATGGAAACAGATGCATGGCTTAATTTTCAGTACACTTGTTGCTGCTGCTGAAGTGTTATTTTCTCTCTAGGCCCAGTTCAGACAGCCCAGCTCCACAACAGACACCCACATATGAGGAAGCAGACGGTACCGTCTCAGCAGAGCCAGAACCGGCCGCTGTAGAAACCTAAAAGACTCTCTGCAACCACTGGCAGCGGACCAAGTGCTAAAAGACGGTGGCCTCTGCTTGACGATCGGACGCCGCTCTTGGCTCAGCAGCATTGCCACACGCACCCAGCATTTCCTGCAGCACCTGTTACAAAAATAGATGATGCTTTGGACTTTTTTGTGGTACACTGGTATCAAGTCAGAAAGCCATCCTCTCAGCCTGTTGGTCCATTGTTTCTCACCGTTAAATGAAAACTTTCTTTTTATTGTTAATGAATTTCCTTCTCATTTTGTTCAACGTTCAACTTAAACTCCAGCTCCTGCCTCGTCATCCGTCTACTTTCAAACTGCCCACATATTAAAAGGAAATCATCTTTTTTTTTCTTTCTGTTTTTTTAGCTCTCGCAACCAGAATGAAATGGAACAAACTTATTTTAAACAGAGACCGGGACGACTTGGAGAGAAAACTTTTTTCTTTTGTTCTCTAAGGACTTTTTGTGTAAACCCTTACATCTGTTTGCTTCCTTTTATAAAACCTGCCAAACATCACCAAGGCCTCTTTTCTGTGTGTGGCATTGCCAGAGTGGTACAGTCCTGTTTATGAGTCTTCTGTGTTAACTATTTAAATATCTGGTCTAAGTCCAGTTGATACAGTCTGAAATGTAAAGAGTCACTAAAAATCTGTTTTTTAACTGAGGTCCACCTCCTTTTTAATTGCCTTTGTTTTCATAGGATCACAGTTTTGTCTCTAAAAATAATTGCTGTGCAGTTAAGCACCATACACTCTCCTCTGTAGTGTCTGCTTTCAATGGATCATGATGAATTGGGGGAAAAAAACCTGAACGCTGCCCTCTGAAGCTATTGAGATCTCATGTAGCTGCAGCCTATTTTGACTTTTTTATGTGCATACATCATGTGTTTTTAGTGCTATGTAAATTGGTAAAGCATTTCTATAACGTAGTTGAGACTTGAATAAAAATCTCAGCATGGTTTTGTTCACTTTGCTTCTTCTCTGCTCATACATTACATTGAGGTTATGATAAATGACGGAAATAATTGTGCAAACTGAGGAGTTGTTGAGAACTGTAGAAACATTCAGAAGAAATCATTTACTATATGTTAATCAGAAACTATGGCCTTTTAGGATATATTGTAATACTTTTAATGGTTTTTCTATTGCATGAATACCTTTAATAAGAATAGATGAAATATGTGGTCTAAAAATAGGTTTTATTTTTAGGCCTACATTATTTGAAAATGTTATTTTAATGAATAATCTAGTATTTTTATTTAAATCTTTAAGTTTTATGGCAGTATTCTTTCTATTTCTATTAAAATATGTTGTGCTATTGAAAAGAGTCACTAATTGAATCTAAAGACAAGTAATAGAGCACTAAAATTATCTTTCTATAGATGGACTTTTGGTGTTCATTTTAATATAGCATAAACATGACAAAAATAAAAATACCTAGTTATTTAAAATGCAATTGTGTTCTCTAGTAAAAATATACAAATAAAGTCACTGTACGAAATATATGTTTATATGCCTATTATTTTTGAAATATCTCAAAATTAATTTTGAGATATGACACTTTCTTGAACTTTTAAAATTTCATGAGTATTTTCTTTGAAAATATTGGAATACAAATTCTTAACTTTATATATAGATCCTTTCTCTAAATTTTCAACAAGAACATCAAGCTAAAATGAAAGAAATACAGAATAATTCCACATGCATATGTATTAATTTATATAGGGACAAAGAAATACATTTTAATTGTTAAAAACAATTGTAACCAAAATGTTTTACTTATTGGCTCATTCTTCAACTTCAGAAAATTTGCAAAATCGCTTTTCCCAATATGTGAAATTTCCATTTAAAATTAAATTACATATCTTCTTGTTTATTAAATAAAAGCACCAAACTTAATAATATCCATCGTCAAACGAAGCAGGCTGATTAAGTTTGTTGCCAACCGCCAATAAATACCAAGAAGAAGAAGAAGAAGAAGAAGCAGGCTGATTTTTCAGGGCTCTGGATCTTTAATTCCTCTGATTCCCACATGAGAATCTTCAACACTCCAGTCAGCTGACTTTAGACGCCATTTTGTCAGCCATTTCCTACGCTGATCCATTGCCAGCGTCTCTGCACAGCTCAGGACGCCCCGTCCGGCCTCAGCAGCTTCACCTACCCACCCGGGCTCGGTAGACTGTAGCGGACCGCCAACGCCACTGTACCCGGGTGGATGAGAGACTAGCCCAGTGGGTCGGTCGGTTCGGTCTGCACTCAGAAGGACCGTCTCTGCAAGGCGCTTAGCCCCGAGGGACAGAGCGGAGCGGCACAAGTCACAGGCAGACATGGCTTTGAAGATTGTCAAAGGGAGCATCGATCGGATGTTCGATAAAAATCTCCAGGATTTAGTACGTGGCATTCGGAATCACAAGGAAGATGAGGTAAAGGAGCACACTTGGCCACCTGGAACACCTAATAGCAAACATTTAGCAATGTTTTTATAATTCAACTCATTTTAGCATCACCGTTATACCGCGACTAGCTAACCAACGTTAACGGCTAACAGTGGGTAAGTTAGCCAGACGTTAGAGCCAGCGGTTAGCAGGTAACCAGCCGGAGTTAGGCAGCTGAGTTAGCTTTGCTTTCATGACATTTTTTTACAGAATGAAACCCGCAAGGTAGTTTTCAGAACCGTGTCAGGTGTTTGACGAGGTGGCTTATTGCAGGGCTGATACTGCCGGCTGGCTAACAGATGGAGGAAGAAGATGTCAATGAATCACAGTTTACCAGGAAATTACTGCTCAGCATAGCTGAGATCAAAACACACCGAAGGATTACTGAACTGGCCTACAGGCCACACACTGGGGGGCAGAGCAGGCTTCCCACTGGCTTTAATGCTATTACACGTATGATTGGGGAGAAAAAAACTAATTAATAACGTATACTAATATGTTGGTTCGGCGTCTAAATAGCAAAAATGTAAAGAAAACATCCCTCCTCAGTTTCGTTGTGCTGTACCTTGCAGCCAAAGCTGAGGAGGTTTGTGACAGTCACATTTTGACCCCCTTGTAGCTACTTTACTGTATATTCTTATTTAACCTTCAGCCCAGGGCGAAAAACATCCCCATTCTGCTAAAACAGAATAAAATCACAACAATTAAACCTCATTCGTACACATAATCTGCCTCTGCAACGAATTCGAAGGCAAAAGTCCTAAAAATGTTTCAGCAGTAATTTCCTGATAAACTGTGATTCATTGCCATCTTCCTCCTCCAACTTGTTCTTAAAACGAATGAAGTGGACCTTTTTGAAGCAGCGGCTTTAACATACACAGAATGATCTAGCAATCAGCCTGACTCTGTGTTTGATGATATCATCCATGTTGCAGCTCTATGAGCAAAGGCAGTGGGAGCTCAAACCGATCTTTTAAATCATCTTGTGCTGGTGATGCTTAGCCTGGTTGTTGATGTTGAAATGCTCAGTGGGTACCAGGTAGTGTAATTGGTATGTGCAGTCGTAACTAGTGGTTGGTGTTGGATTTCTGTCTAACTTTGGCCTCCTCACAGTCTCATCAATTTTTTGCAGCAACTAAACCAGTAGATTCTATTAAAAAGAAAGAAATCAAATGTTCTAAATAAAACTCTGGGACCTGCTATGGCCTTCAAGCCTGTTTGGGTTTGATCTCTTGACTCGGATCATGGTTTTGTACTCGCCGTCAGTTGTAACCTAACCCTGGTCGCCCAGATAAGTTGCTGGTTGCCCAGCCGACAGTGGACAGTTTGCTAAAATATTAATACTACGTCTCTGTGTTCCTGTGAGTGTGTGCTAACCGTGGGCAGCCTGCATTTTCTCTTGCTCTCTGTTTGCTTTTCACATGTGAGCGACATCTTTCGCACGGTTTATTCATTCGTTCTCCCTTTGGTGCCTATGCACAGAGAGCAAATTGAAGAAATACGCGGGGATGTCGCTGAACGGTTTAAAGAACTCATAGAGGAAACGATTTTGAGCTGTTTGTTGGTTTCTTCTGTTTAAAGGAAGGAAATGGGACAACTTGGAGAACTCGCACGCTCCAGTATAGTTCCAGCCCTGTTTAGGTAGAAGCCACTGGCATCAGTGTGTTGGCGTTGCCCCAGTTATTTGAGTTATTTTGATCGGTTCTGAGCGTCATTGAATAAGACTGTCTCTTTTTGTGCAATCTCTGCAAAACGCAGCGTCTCATAGATCGTCAGCAGCAGAGCTCAGCAACCCTTGCCCCCCCCCCCCCCCCCCCCCTCCTCCCCCCCTCTTGTCACTGTGCCGTCTCATGACTGCATACACATGACCAGCACACTCCACATAGCTATATGTGTTTGTTTTGTGGGGTTGCCCCTCTCAACAATGGCTGACTTGGTTTCTTGCATAAAAGCTGTTGACTGCTGAATTAAATGGTTGGTTGTATAAATACTTATTGAATAATTTATTCTATTTATTTGGAGATGATCATTTCAGGATTCTAATTGTTTTTATTTCTTGGTTGGTTCGAGCTTTTTGCAGTTGCATCTGAATGATTCAGAGTATCACACGAATGGTAATTATTTCAGTGGGTGAAAAAGTAAAACTTGTTGAATTGACCATTGTCTAGCAGAGTTGCTTATCAGCCTGTCATAAAAAGTGTAAGCCACAAAAGCTGTTCCTAAAGAAATTGACTTTTCAGTGCTTTGTCCAAGTATATGAAAGGAAAGTTAAGTGGAAGGAAAAGATGCTCTACCACCCAGGAGTCAGGACATTCACCTGAATAGATTGCTGATGTGCAGTACTTCTCCAGTCAGAGCACTGAGGTCAACTTCTCAGTTGCTACTGAAAAGACCTGTGAAAAATGAACGGTAATCAAGATTCTTCATTCATCATCATTAAGTTATAGAAGGCTCTGCCTCATATCATGGTTTTTATATCTCTGCTTAAGAAACTCTGCTTTGTGTTTTCTATTTATTTGATTATTATTATTATTTTTAAATTGTTGGAACTTCAATTCCAATTATTCTAATGATTTTATTTCACTTTATAATGTTTTTTTTTTTTAATTCAGGCTAATTTCACTCATTTGACCCATTTAGTAATAAGCTGCATTTCAATGTGTTTTTTGAAAACAAAGTTAACATTCGACACCAACAGCAGTAATAAGTTGAATTTTTGAAGTAATAAACCAGACACAGATTAATCAATGTCCTCTTCCATGTTTTCTGCTTTATTTTTTACTGCTTTTTTTTATTTGAACTAGTTCAAGACAATTGTATTTGATTACAGCTTGACGTATGACTCAGCTGCCTCCCTGAGCCAACAGTAGGCACGTCAATAGATACAATCTTGGATGGAGAGCAACATAAAGGGCAGGACTTGTGCAAACTATTTAGTTCCCCCTTCTGTCGACTGGAAAAGCGACAACAGAACAACCAGGATTGTTGCAGCTGGCTTTCTGTTGCTCGGTCGAAACGTGCCGCTCCGGATATTGCTCTACCTAATCTGATCTGGTGTCTGCTTTTGTCTATTCTCCCCTTGCCCGCTCCTTTTGTCTGTCCGCAGGCCAAATACATCTCCACATGCATCGACGAGATCAAACAGGAGCTCAAGCAAGACAACATTGCTGTCAAGGCCAATGCTGTGTGCAAGCTCACCTACGTAAGATCCCCTCTGCCTGCACACTCTGCCGCCGCCTGTCACTTCTGCTCCGCACATATACACTCATGCACACACAGATGAGACACTGTGTAGCGCTGACAGTTTAATCCATTCCCTCCCTGCTTCTTCTGGTAGAAGACCATGTCCTCGTTTTTAAGCGCCTGCTGAAAATGAAAGCGTTGCTCCATGCAGTTTGCAGGGTTAAGTATTGATGTGCATTCCGCTGCAAGACAAGTGAGAGAAGCACAGAAAACTGTAGTCAGTTTTGTTTTTGTCTTGTTAGACATTGTGCACTATACTGTTAATCAATTTGCAGTTTTTTTAAGAGAGGAAAAAAGTGATAGAATTTGATTATGTTCAGTTATTATGAATATATGGCGTTATTTATCACTGGAAGGAATGATGCAGATAGATTCACCTTGATATGCAAAACAAAATGATGGTGAAATATTTTTCATGGCTT
This sequence comes from Xiphophorus hellerii, assembly GCF_003331165.1. Classification (NCBI taxonomy): domain Eukaryota; kingdom Metazoa; phylum Chordata; class Actinopteri; order Cyprinodontiformes; family Poeciliidae; genus Xiphophorus; species Xiphophorus hellerii. The sequence goes on from NC_045680.1 coordinate 15,836,803, forward strand.
CTTGTAAAACTTCATCAGGTGAACTCTGTGACACTGTAGCTGCTTGTAATGTGTAGCAGCTGGAGATTTCACCACTACTAGCAGCAGAATTTCCAATTAAAATGTAATCAGTTTTTTATTTGGAGATTGCAGACGCATCAAGGTTTAAACCTCCATTTATTTTGCCGCCTTTGCTCACATTCAAAGCTTTAGTTTCTGTATTTATCACAGGCACAGTTTAAAGCCGCCCTCTCCTCCTCTTATGCCCACCGTATCCGTCCCGTCTGTGTTTCAGCTTCAGATGCTGGGCTACGATGTCAGCTGGGCTGCTTTCAACATCGTTGAAGTCATGAGTTCCTCCAAGTTCACATACAAGGTAGGACTACGGTTTTGTTATTGCTGAGCTCATCTCACAACAGAAGGCTTCTCTGAAAGCAGTACCATGAATTGTCTCTGGGAAATGCGCTGTTCAGGTACATTTCTGTCAACTTGCTGATGAATGTGTTTGCCTTTCTTTTTGCAGAGGATTGGTTACTTGGCAGCCTCGCAGTGCTTTCACGAGAGCACAGATGTCATCATGCTGACAACCAATCAGATCCGAAAGGTCAGCGATGCACCTGTTTTGTGCGCCTTGATGTTCATGCTTTATTGTGAGCTGACTGGTTTTCATTAAATCAACAATTTTTCTTTCTGGTTTGGCCATTTCCCCCTGCAGGATCTCAGTAGTCCCAACCAGTATGACACAGGTGTTGCCCTAACAGGCCTGTCTTGTTTTGTTACCCCTGATCTGGCACGGGATCTCGCTAATGACATTATGACACTGGTGAGTCACAGAAAATGTCAAGTTTATTTGGATGGTTCATTCTCCAGTGTCCTGTCTTTTTTTCCTGCCCTGCATGTCCGGTTTTCCCTCGAGGCCTTTTTTTTTCAGAATAGATAAGAAATGTATATTCTTTTTAAAATTTGAATAAAACTATCATATTTCTCCTTTCCTTTGCTGTTTTTTACTCAGATGTCCCACACCAAACCCTACATCAGGAAGAAAGCTGTACTGATCATGTATAAGGTATTTTTAAAGTACCCAGAATCTCTGCGCCCTGCTTTCCCAAGACTCAAGGAGAAACTGGAGGACCCAGATCCAGGTAATTACCAAGACATGTATTTAGTTTGTTGTACAGAAATGCATTTTCCATCAGTTTGTGGTGCTTATTGGAGGCATATGTGATGGCACTATGATATGTTGCCATCTAAAACATTTTTTCAAATCATAGATGAATATAATCAACAAAATTATGGGAACCTGGTGTGTCTTATCAGGACTGTTTTACAGTGAATGGGAAATTAAGGTTACATGGTGCTGCTGTAGTGTTAAAATTAACTGGGGTGTGACATTTTCAAGTGTTAAATCTCATGCCAGCACCCAGCTGAGGGCTGCAGCCTCACAATATAACACATTAAAAATACTTGCAAACAATGTCCCAGGTTTCAGTCCTGCTGCTGTGAGTATTTAAAAAGTCAAACATGAGCTGTAATGCTAAACATTTATATACTTCTACCCATCCATTATTGGAACTGAGATTAAAATGTGGATTCTATTCTATTCTGCAACATAATTTTTTACACAATTTAAAAATTTGTGTAAAATATTTTACCCAATTTTTGTTTAAAAAAAAAAGGCTTTACCTGCTACACATAAAACATAATTGTTGTTCTAAATTTTGTTTTTTGTTGTTCTTGCGTTATCATTGGGGTTTTTTTCCCACTATGCATGATATACACCTTTGAAATAGTCAATTAGTAAAGGTGATTGCATTATAATGCAATCGCATTGACATTGCAATCACATTGGCTTTTTTTCCCTCTGTTTAATTATTTTCTGCTCTCTCTCAGGTGTCCAGTCAGCAGCCGTCAATGTGATTTGTGAGCTGGCGAGGAGAAACCCAAAGAACTATCTGTCTCTCGCCCCCCTTTTCTTCAAGCTAATGACCTCCTCCACCAATAACTGGGTTCTCATTAAGATCATCAAACTGGTAAGTGAACAGGACGACTGGAGCAGCTGCAGCAAACGGAAAAACTAGAAACACGAGAATTGTCAACACCAGTAGGTCTGGAGCAAATAAATAATCCGCTCCAGTGCTTTTTGTTCTGGTGTATTTTTTTTTGTGTGTGTGTTATACTTTTTAAGTATTTTACTATTTAAAAGAGCGCATGTACACTGAGAAAATGATTCCTCTTCTTCCCACAAGATCACATGACACTTTGGATACAACAGATAAAGGATTTCCAACAGAGTTGTGTTGTTTGTAGATTTACAGTCAGGTTTAATGTGTGCTGAAGCTTCCACATGGAAAACTGGCAAATTCTAACACTGTAACTCCAATATTTAATTTGACAACATTGTCACCCTTTTCCTCTCCTGACAGTTTGGTGCGCTCACACCTCTGGAGCCAAGGTTGGGGAAGAAGCTTATTGAGCCTCTGACAAACTTAATCCACAGGTGAGATCAAAGTCCTGCTTATATTTTTCCTATGGATGCTAAAATATTCCAATTTGAGGCAAATTAATCTGTTGCTCTTTAACTCTTCTTTCTCTCCCACAGCACCTCTGCCATGTCTTTGCTGTATGAATGTGTCAATACTGTAATTGCAGGTCAGTACTGGGAATCTGTGGGGAATGCATTCAACAAATTGTTGCTGTGTTTCTAAGATATTAGACTCCGAGATTTAAACCACAACTCCTACTGTTGAGTTTGTAAGCCCTGAAAGTTAAAAATGCATTTTGCCATCCAGTAAATCCCATTTATCCAAATGTGTAAGTCAAACTTCTGTAAAGATTCCAGACCTGAGCTAATCGCCTTGTTGTCTTTCATTGCAGTGTTGATTTCTCTGTCCTCTGGGATGCCCAACCACAGCGCTAGCATCCAGGTAGGGAGCTCCAGTTTTCCATCCCATCTATTTAAGTTTGCATTGGAAATTACGCTCAATGCAATCCTTTCCACTCCAGCTGAATCATAATGCATGATGAGCAAATGGTCTGTCTGATTGGAAAGCCAAAAGACATTTTTCATTCAGTCAATTTTTCAGTGATCCAGAAAGTTAGGTGCTCCAGATTTTTTTGCATGATATTTCCTTTTGGGAATCAGTCCTGGTGTGGAAAGGTCTAGAAAATCATTAATTCCTCTGCTCCCTTTGTTTTTCTCCTGTTTCTCTGTTTCTTTTTTTCTTTCTCTCTCTCTCCCACAGCTCTGTGTGCAGAAACTGCGAATCCTGATAGAAGACTCGGACCAGAACTGTGAGCCCTCTGTCAATGCCTGCAGTGTGTCATTTTCTCATTGTCTGTGTGTTTCTGACTGTGGAACAGTCGGCCCCCGTAGACGACCAGACCGTAGACCTCCTGACTCTGGATAACTCGAACTTTATTGCACTTTTACTAAATTAGAAGGCCTGCTTGGAATACCATTGTTCCTAAGCAGCATCTGCAAATTGCTGAGTATGACTGTGAAGAAGCTTGCAGTGTTCATTCTCAGACTGCTTCAGTGCGTAGCTCAATAACCATCCAGTTTGAGGGGGAAAAAGGCTTTAAGCTGGAGTTGTGTATTCACAACAGTTTTGGTTTTTATATTGTTGTAGTCAGCCATTCGAGTTATCCGGACACCCATTTCTAGGTAGGTGTGTGTATGTGGTGTAGACAGTGGATTTTTGGTGGTAGTATGTTAGAATTTGAGGTTTAACGTTTTGTTTATCCTTTTATCTTCCGCTGAAAAAATATTCAAGATATTTTGATCAAATGTGGCTTGGTTTTAGAGCATCGTTGTTGGTCCTCCGAGTCTGCTACGTCTAAATAGCGGCCTGTACTGTGATGCAAAATGAATGCCTTCTTATGGTAACTAGAGGTGGTAAACCTCGCTGGAGACTGAACCTGTTTTGTAATAGAGCTTTGGAAATCAGAATAAACATACTGACTGAGAAAGCACTGCCTATCAACCAAAAATGGAAAAAATGTAAAGCATGCATGAACATCATGACCTTTTTTTCCCTCCCTCCTCTTTAGAGTTGGGCTCTGTTTTAGTCTTGCATCTTGCCTTTATCAGATGATCTTTGAGATATTTTACAGCAGAATGGATACTGAATGCTCTAAAGTTATCAAAATGAGCAAGTTTTACTCTTAATTTGCTTAGTTTTGTGATCAGCAGGTCAAATAGTAAACAATTATGTTTTCTAAAGTATTAAAATTAAAATCCCACAGATTATCATTAATAAACACATCAACCAACCGCTTAGTAGCAGTTGTTCATAAATGTCAGGTAAAAGTTAGGTAAATGAGCTTTTTATTCATAAATGAGGATAATCTTAAAAATCCTCACTTAAGTATTGGATTGAAAGCTCCTTCTATGGCCAGACTTAAAAATATATATAAAAATTTGAAATCTGCATCTCTAGTATTTTGTTAGAAGCAAAGATTAGGCTCTAACATTAATTTATTTTTACTTAAATTCTGAGCTTTCATTTTAGGAAGACTTGCAGAGCTCATAAATAGTTTTTTGATGCTAAATAAAGCAATCTTAAGTGTTTTGTTTTCAGCTCCATGAAGAGAAACGGCTCAAATGTGGAGCTAATGCAGCATTCTACAATTATTAGTTCCCCTTTGGGAAAGTGGTTTTAATGTTTACAGAACAAACTGGCACACTAACAAGCGTGTAACCAGCAGGCTGGCAAACTTGTGTCTTAAATATAAATGGGCAGTGACATGGTAAACACTAATGCATATTCAAACTGTGTGTTTTTTTTTTTTCTAGCTACACTTTGAACTTTTCAGCTTAAATTTAGAAACAGGTTGTGTCTGCAGTATTTCAATGAACATAAGTAAGAAATGACAGCGTGGAAAACTGACTAAATGACTTATTTATTTTGTTGCTCACAGTAAAAGAAAATGCATTGTGCAAAAATAGATACCGTTGCATGATATAACTTGTCAAAGATGGTATTAATCGTTATCTGCTGTTTTTGTGAAGTAGCGACGTCAGTGGCTGGCCGCTTGTGTGATGGCGTTCACTGCACCTTGCCTTTCCTCACCCCAAGGTCACTGCTTCACGTTTATTGATTGAGAAAGCTGAGAGGCTTCATTATTCTCTGCCCAATACGATGACTGACAGAATGCCTATTTTAGAAAATCCTTTTGGTGTGTGAGGAACATCTGTCAGGGACTTAAAGGATAAATCAAAACAAAACTAGTCTCCTGTGTGTACATGTGTTTGTCCTTTCCATTGTCCTGTGTGTTTTGTCTTACTGTTTTCCCTTTTTTTTTTTGTTTTTCCTTTTTGAATCCGTAGCTTGTAGTAGAACTTATACAGGATGATCTCAGTGAATTAGAAAATCATGAAGTTAATTTATTTCAATAACTCAGTTCATAAGTTCATGACAGAGTGATTTAAGTGTTTATTTCTCCTTAGTTGTGATGATTATGGCATACACCTAATGAAAATGGAAACTTCTTGAAGAGTTTTTCTTTCACAGTCTTCTTGAGGCTGCCATTATGCTGTTACTTATGCATAGTGTTTTACCACACTTTTTCCATCCACTAATCTTTCCAGTAATGTGCTTTTCTACAAGAGGGTATGGGTGACTGCAAAGTCATGCCTCTTCCTATTATTGTGCACATGAGTGCAACATTCCTGTATAAAAATTCTTCAATTGCTATTCGGTAATATTCACATTTTCTGAGAAACTTCACTTTAACGTTTTCCTCAGTTGTTGGCCATACTCATTAAAATGAACTGAAATATTTTTTTTATATCAGTCTTTGTCTAATTATTCTCATCAAGCTGAGTTTTATTCCTTCAATAGAATCTCTGAAGTATTTAAACTTTAAAAAGCCTATTTTACCTGGTCTAGTTCAGCCCTTTTAGGGTGAATGCATTTACAGCTGGACTGTAATATAGCTTAAAATTTCTGAGATAAATAATTAAAATATTAATATCCACATAAATTAATAATTGGCTGTCTAAACAAATTGCTAATCAGCAGATATAAGAACTAGCAAAACATTCGGAGCTGTAATCTATCAGGTTCATTGTATGAGGTTGTGTGTTTTCATCTTTGTGCAGTGAAATACTTGGGCTTGCTCGCCATGTCCAAGATCCTGAAGACGCACCCCAAGTCTGTCCAGTCTCATAAGGACCTTATCCTGCAGTGTCTCGATGACAAAGATGAGTCCATTCGTCTCAGGGCGTTGGACCTTCTCTACGGCATGGTATGGAGCTGAAACGACACTCCACACTGTTTGACCCTTGTATGATATATGTAGTCATGCTTGTAAAAGCTATTTTCGTCTCAGTGAAATGTGTAAAATGAAACAGGCGGGAGCACAAAGACGTGGAAGCTGATCTTAATATAAATGAAAGTTGATAACACAGCAAGATGGTTTGAAGAAATTAGTGCTTATCTTATCCAGAATAAGATTAAATCTGTATCGTCAGCTCAGAGTTTTACAAAAATTGGAAGCTGGCAACAAAACCGAGTGCATCTTCAGTTAATTTAGTTTCCTGCATTATGACGCTTGTTCAGGATGAATAAACAGGAAGCTCATAGAGCTCATTCATGAAGGAAAATGTGTGTTGTTAGCCTCAGCAATTTGTTTTTATTGTCTTTTTAAGGTAAGAGACTTTAAATCAAACCTTAATTCATCATTACGGATCGCATTTCTGCTTTGTCCAGGTTTCTAAGAAGAACTTGATGGAGATTGTAAAGAAGCTGATGCTGCATGTGGACAAAGCTGAAGGAACCACTTACAGGGATGAACTTCTCACCAAGATCATCGATATCTGCAGCCAGAGCAACTACCAGTACATCACCAACTTTGAATGGTTTGTTTTGCCGTCTGCCTGCGCTCTTTTCTGCCTCATTCAGAGTTTAACTTGGTTGGATTGAACGCCACTCGCTGCCCTGTGCGTGACTGACAGGTACATCAGCATCCTGGTGGAGCTGACCCGATTAGAGGGCACACGACACGGCCACCTCATCGCCTCTCAGATGTTGGACGTTGCCATTCGGGTGAAGGCCATCCGAGCGTTCGCCGTCGCTCAGATGGCCACTTTGCTGGACAACGCCCACCTGCTGACGGGCAACACGCAGCGGAACGGCATCTGCGAGGTTCTGTACGCTGCGGCCTGGATCTGCGGCGAGTTCTCTGAGTGAGTTCACATTTCCACACACAAATGTGCCGAGCGGAGGACGACTCCGAAAGCGGGCAGTTATATAAATCGTATTGTTTTGGTAGACACCTGGAGAACCCGATGCAGACGCTGGAGGCCATGCTGCGGCCCAAGGTGGCCACGCTGCCGGGCCACATCCAGGCTGTGTATGTTCAGAATGCAGCCAAGCTGTTTGCAACGGTGCTGAAGGGCGAGGAGGGGAACACAGACGGCACAGCTGCGCAGGAAGCCAGCCAGCTAATGATAGACAGGCTGCCGCTGTTCGTGCAGAGCGCCAACCTCGAAGTCCAGGAGAGGGTGAGGCAAACGGGGAGCTGAACAGGTCACACCCGAATAAACTAATCTGGTCAAGTATGTGTAATGCTGACTGGCTCACCTTCTGTCCTCAGGCGTCCTGCATCCTGCAGCTGGTCAAGTACATCCAGAAACTTCAGCAGAAGGACGTGGAAGTGGCAGAGGAAGTCAACGCGCTGTTTGCAGGAGAACTCAACCCTGTGGCCCCGAAAGCGCAGAAGAAAGTTCCTGTTCCTGAAGGGTCAGTATGTTTTTATTTATTTTTTTTTCTTTGCCATGTACCGACATATTTAACTACAGCTAAAATTTCAGCGCATTCATAATTATTTTGACTACTGAAGTGTGAAAATCTTTGTACGTCTGTAAAGCCTGGACCTGGACGCCTGGATCAACGAACCGCCTTCTGAAAGTGAGTCTGAGGACGAGCAGCCGAAGGCGATTTTTGCAAAGGAGGAGCCGAAACACTCCAGACCCCGTCACACAGAGGTGGACGAGAAAGAGCTCGCAAGGGTAAGCATGGAGTAACGCAGCAGCTGCACATTTTACTGGCTTCATTTTGTTGCAGAAGATTTTACTCCTGTTATCTGCGTTTCATTATTTAGTGCAAGGCGATGGTTAATACAAATCTCATCATTTCACCTTCATTTGCATGTTCTTTTGACATTCTCAATTCTCAAAGATATAGCCTGAATATATTCCTGGCCAGTGTTTGTGTTATAAAAAAAAGTATTGATCTTTAGCTCAGGGTTTAAGCATTATTTATCTGCCTTCCCCTGTGGATCCCTGCTTGTTCTAAAACGGAGTAAGGAGGTTATCCATGGATTAATTCATGATGCAGATTTTATTTCTTTCCCAGAGGAGGGAAGCGAGAAAGCAGGAGCAAGCCAACAATCCGTTCTACATCAAGGCTTCCCCATCCTCTCAGAAGGTATGTTGATCACTTTTCACTCATTTTTTACAAATAATAGTGCTTTGTTTTGCACTCTTTAAATGAAACACTGAGTTAATAGGCAGGTTAGAAACTTAAGGATATTTTTTTATCATTGTTCTTTTGTTCAGAATGATTTTAGAAGAATGTAGAGTATGAAAAATAATATTTGTATGCCCAGATTTTATTGCGTCTTTAGTCGTCAATGGAATATATCCAATGTTCTACTCATCCATTTGCGCATCGTCCATCAAATTAACAGATATTAACTGCACTGTAATTAAGTTTTTTTTAATTTTTCTTTTTTATCTCTGTAGGTGTATCAAGAAGCTCCTGGAGTGGAGCACATCCCAGTAGTGCAGATTGACCTCAATGTGCCTCTCAAAGTCCCAGGTGGGGTCAAATATCATAACATTAATCAAAGAAACTTTAAAAACATCTTAATAGTTTAGTTAAATTAGTCACCAAAATCATAATTAAAATGACTATTCCACAGTGTTTTGCCATTCTCTTGCTTCTTGCCTTCTTTCATTTGTCTTATTTATAAACGACGCCCCTGTTGTTCAGGTCTGCCTATGTCTGATCAGTATGTGAAAATGGAGGAGGAGCGCCGTCAGAAAGAGAGAGCAGAGAAGAAGAAGAAGGAAAAGAAGAAGAGGAAAGAAAAGCGCAGCGGACGAGGGAAGAAAAACGATTCGGCTCCGGAGAGCGAAGAGGACATCACTCCAGCTCACATGGTGGACATTGTTACAGAGGAGATGCCAGAGGTAGGCATGCTGGGAGATCGCAATGGTCAATTAGAAACGCCATGAGTTAAGTATCGACCCAGACATCAGTTACTACTACTGTTTTGCTTTTTATTTAAACTTTTCGCTGCTATTTGAGTTGATGCATGAAACCACTAGTAATTTAGGAAAACGAAACTGATTCATCGAGCTGAAGCAGAGCAGTAAATTCACTAAGATACGAAGTAGTGCTTTCAATACGTTTAGGTGCCCTAAAAAACTGGAATATAATAAGAATCAGAGTTTATTTTTTATTTTTAAACCACATCAATGCAGCTAAATCATCATGACTAACCACTACACAAATGGATTTTTATAAACTTGTATTGATGTTACTCTGAATAACTTGTGTAGCTTAGTACCTCTCTGATTGGAGAAAAAAATCAATGTAGATGTCTGAGATATTGGGGAAACTCTGTTTAAATTCCGTTTTAAATCAAAAGTGCTTTCTTTGTTGACATTTTTAGGCATATTTCATATAAAAGAAAATACTCTGGGGAATAAATTGCATCAGTTTTCTTAAGTTAATAATTACTGTTACATTTGAGCCTTACAGGGTTATAGAAATCAAGATTTCTTGTTAAAATTGATATTTTGCCAAGGTACTAAGTCTTGTGTTAATTGCTGCATCCTCTTGCTGCCTGCAGAATGCCTTACCCAGTGATGATGATGAAAGAGACCCCACTGACCCCCACAAAGCTCTGGACATCGACCTGGACAAGTGAGTCCACATGGTTCTGATCCTGCTTCAATTTATGTTCTGACTAGTTTAACTCTTCATTTCAAACTTCCAACTACATCTACAAAACAATCAGCCCACTTGGTTTTTGTGTTTGTTTTTTTGAGGACTGGGAGGCAACTTGCCAGGAACTCTGTATGTTTTTTTTTCCTTTTCTTTTTTTGGTAATTTTATCTTAATCTTTTATTTTGAAGATCTTTGTTTTTTATTACAGGACTAATTATAGGACTAATAATTATCAAATTCCTAAATTTTTTGTGTTAAATTTGTCCTAAAAATTTTTTTTTTCATTTTCTTCCCACTTTAACTCCTGTTTCCCAACATACGAAGGATTTTAGCCTTGAAACACCTGATTTCTTTTTTCTTAAATACTGTGGGACTTCTCTCAGTGTTCCTGGATGGCTCACCTTTGAATCTAATGGACATGATTAAGAGGCACACAGATGTCAATAATACGGCTCGACAGTCTGGAGAATCTCAAAGCGAATGTTTTCCTGCAATAAAAAAGCTGATGTGAGAACCACTGAGACTATTTAAGCTCAAAGCTGTTTGACTGAGTTGAAGCTGTACATGTTTAAACAGCCGAGCTAAAATGCCTTTAGAGAAGTATAAATAGCCTGAAAACTTTGACCCTGCACTTTGTGTTGAGATTTCTGACCAAAGCATCAAAGTTGATGCCACTTGGTCCTGTCCTTCCTCACACCCTCATTGCTTTCTGCTTCCTCTTTTCTGTGCTTGCACACAACCATCACTGTCTCTCGGTGTGGGCAGTTTGATGGAGTCGGCTGGGCGCAGGTGAGTAGAACCCCAGCCACAGGAAGTGGGCTCTGACTGCACACAGACGGGTTTACCGGCTTTGTCTTTCCGCTAATAGATGCCTTTATACTTACAATGCAGCTGCCTCATCCTTTTCTAGTCGGAGCTTGCCCTACCTGCTTCCTTTCTTTTCTCTCCCTGCCTTGTGTTTTCTATAACTAGCTGCTTTGGACAATTTATGCAAGTCCCTATTCTCTTACCCTGATGCCTCCTCCCTTCTTTCACGCACCTTTGCACTTAACTTGACAATATCAGCATCTTTTAATTCAAACAAATGTTTTATTTTCTTTTTTGCTCTTTAAACTAAGACTATCAATAAAGCGAAGCATACAAACGTTCATTGGCATGTTGGTGCTGATATTTTCAGGTCTTACAGATCATTAGTAATCTGTCCTGCTGGCATAGGCTCCCAAAAAGCTTTTTTTTTTCTTGTTTTGTTTCCTTCAAATAATGATATGGTGCATGCATTTAGAGACCTTATCACATGTGGCACATGCCTTAATGCTTCTGTCCACAGTTCCCAAGTCATACCTGACTGCTGGTCCTTTGATGTGCCCTTTGATCAGTGCTAGTGTGTATGTTTGAAAAGCATAATATCAATTGGTTCTCATAAAATTTTTCTATTAAACCCTATCTGTAAGTCATCCTGGGTGAGGTTGGATTATTTAGTTTTAGGAGTAGAATGTACCTTCAAAGGAAGTGAGCATCTTGTTGGACAGTTGTTTACGGATGGATGGGAGGCTTACAAATAAAATGCTTTTCAAGCTAGAGCAGTATGTTTTCTGGCTTCTAAATTTTGTTTTTTTACCAAAAAATTACAAAATGGTGTCTGACATCAGACAGAAAGCGTTGTCTGTCCATAGATCTTCACCAGCAGGGGGACACACTGCATGCTGGCCTAGCTTTGAGGGTGAAAAGACTTGAAGACTTCTGGGGAGAAATGTTCTGATGTCTAATGTTTCAGGCTTAGAGAAATAGCACAGCTCTGCATTTTGGAAAACCGGAATGTGCCTGAGTATTGCTTTCTGTTCCACTTTAGTATGTCTTGTATTGTCAGCTTGCAAAACAAACTAATACTCATAGTTTTCCAGGTCTTGGCACCAAATCCAAGTGGGTCAGTAGTAACAAAGTCTTGTGAGTTAAGTGATGGGGTTCTGTACATTTTGCTTTTTGTCCAGGCCGCTTGCAGACAGCGAGAAGCTGCCGGTCAGGTCACATCGTGCCGCTGAGGCCCAGAAAAGCCCAACAGATGGAGAAACTGAAAATGCGACATTGCAGGAACCCAAGAAGAAGAGCAGCAAAGAAAAGAGAGAGAAGAAGAAAGACAAAGAGAGAGATCGGAAGGTGAAGGAGTTGTTTTGATCATAAAGACCCACACTATTCAGGCTATCTAGTATCATAAGACAGACTGAATATTTAAAATTGTTAATCAGATTTATAAAAGGACATCAGTAAGCTGTCAGCTGCTTTGACTTTGTTCTTTAGCCTGACTGAAACATGAATCTTTTTTTTTTTTTGCAGAAGAGCAAAGAAGAGAAAAAGAAGAAAAAACACAAACATGAAGACAAGGAGGAGGATCTTCTCGGGGGTCAGGCTGACGAACCTGTGCTCCAATCAGAAGAAACGAGTCAAGTGGCAGATCCGCCCACTTCCTCCTCTACCACTGCTGAGGTACTTTCAAAACAAGTCTAAGCCAAAAATGGCTAGCATCTAATAGAAATGATAAATTATGGTGCCGTGCAAAAGTTTTTAAACCCCTCAGCCTGGTTTAGGGTTGACACAATACAGAAAATGTCAAACTTGATACCAATACTGAGAAAAATACGCAAGACTATATCACTGCAACTATTTTTCTTTCTTTTTTTAAATTCAGGGTTCTTTTTTATTAAAGAGCAGAAAATATTATCAAATATAAAATGACAATGATTTCATTGTTATGATTGGGGGGAAAAAACACAAAGTATAAATCAAATCAGCTCTGACTTTAGAAAAGCATCAACTTAAAAGTCACCTTTTTTCAAAACAGTAGACTACTCTGTTTGACGAGTTTCTGCTCCAATTGTCGACTTCAGTCTGGAACCACTGTGTTAAAATTAAGTTGCTTTATTATCGGCCACATTGGCTTCCATTTCATTTGTCACTGAATAGAGTAGTAATGAAAGGGACGTGCTGATCATTTCGTCACTTAACTACTAAAACAGAGTCTCTGCTGAGGCTCGTTACCCTGTTAACTCATACCTGCAGTTATATCACGATGTGCAGGAACTTTACAACTTTATTATAGCAGTATTAGTTGTAGCGCTGTCCCTCAACTTTTTTCTGTTTTGCTGTTTGTATGCCTTATGGGCAAAATGAGCAATGCTTCTGCATTTGCTTTGTCAGCCAAAGAGGGCTGTGAAGACTCTTCAGTAACAACCTCTGGCCAGGTTGTTACTGAAGTTTTAAACTTCCAGCAGCAGCAGCTCAGTGTTTAGATTCTTTGACCTGACTGTTCTGGTGATCCTCAGAAGGATCTAAGAGTTTCTGTAGCACTGCTGTGTGACAATGACTTGTTTTCTATCGATTTTGACACAAATGAATTTCGTAGAAGACTGTTTTTTTTTTAGTCTCTATTATATTAAAATAGCTCTTATTTTGACATCCCCAATTTGATTACATTAACACACTGGTGGACTCGGTTTTCCTTCCACTTCGATATTATGCACTACTTTGCTGTCCTGTCAGACATTAAACTTCTCTAATGTCACAAAATATGATGAAGTTTAAGATGTATGAATACTTTTGCAAGGTGCTCTAAACAAACCTACTTAATCAGAAACACTATAACATAAATATTACATTTGCTGTGAAGAAGATCGCATGTAAACAGATGTTTGATCATCTTCCCTGACTCAGCACTTCCGTTGCTTCTTCCTAGCCTGTCTTTCAACCAGGTCCTCTGGTCTAGTATCAGCTTCCTCATAGCTGACTGCAGTCTCTTGCCAAATGCTTGATTTATTCATGAAATAGCACAGTGTTGTCTCTTGTCTGTTTTCATGAATAGTAGTACAATACAGAAACTGTGTGGCCCTCACCTCCTGCCCCCCCTCTCCCCTCCCTTCCTCTTCTAGGTATCGGATCTGGATTTCTGGCTCTCAAACGCTCCAGTGCCCTCTAACACCCAGGTTGAGTCATTCCCACCCTCCCTCTCTCCACATCCTGCCCTTCTGTTCTCAGTTTGCACATCCCTGTTTCATAATCCTGTGTTTCATGGACCTTCCTCACATGTTGGACCAAACACTGTTTCAGTGGCTTCTCTTCCCTTTTTGTCTCCCCCATCCCCCTCTTCCTACCCACAGGTCATATAAAAGTCTATCCACTCCCACTTTTAAGCGCACATCTTTTTTTCTAGCATGTATGTCTGTGTACTGTCTGTGTGTGCTAGTGGTTCACGTTAGTTCCTGTTTTGCCCAGAGGGTGTCCTTCTATTATTGAGGTCAAAGTGGGAATTTGTTTTGTTGGTGTCCGCGCTGCATCATGATGCGTCTATTGAATCTTCCTTAGCAGTCATGTGGATTTTTGTTTGCTTGGTTTTTTGGGGGGGCGGGGGTTTGGTCCGTTGTGTGTTTTAATATTAGTCCTGGGAGTATCACCTAGTGAGAGGAAATTCCTATTTGTGAGACTAATTTTGTAGTTAAAAATTTGTCTGAGATTTTCTGATGAAGTCTTTCATGATCTGAGAAAACACCTAAGCAAGGACTTACCTTCAGAGTACTCTGGATTTTGTGTATATTCAGCCGTACAATAGACATGTTTACTTTAAAAAACCATTACAGCATTTTGCAGGTGTTTATTTTATATTTTCAGGAACATTATTATAGCTTTTATAATTCCTATTCTTGGCAACGTATGAATAATTGTTTCTTTAAAGAAAATGTAGTTCATAGAGTAGAGCAAAAATGTACAATAACATTTTCAGGTAAGTGTGCCTTTTGCACAGCTTGTTATTCCTATTTGACAAAGTAAAATTAACCTGTTAAGTCAGGATCAGGTGCTCCTTGTTACTGTGACGACAGCCTGGTCACTCTTGTCATTTTTTTCAAAGGTCTCACTAAAATAACTTTAAAGTTGAGTGATATGACAGAAAATCTTAGCGGTTTTGAAGCCGTAGCTCTTTAAAACCTTCGTCCACCCGTTCTGCTAACTTTTAAGTGTTTTCACCGTAGTTTGTGTCGCTGGTTAATGCAGCAGTTTTACACAGCATATAAGGCAGCGAGGCATGTTTATCGTCCTCCCTAATTCACTTGCCTCTTCCGACACAGATGTGGCAAACTCGGCCGTATGTGTTTGTGGTTGCTCCTGCTAATGCATTAATCTGGTGCTTTATGTTTGGGTGTGTGTTCTGAGCAGGAAGCAGCAACAGTAGCAGCAGCAGCCCCAGAGCCCTCCGTCACAGCGCCAGACTCCGAGCCAGATGAACCCAAAGACACAGAAATGGAGGAGACGGTGAGTCACGCTGATAATGTGATCAAAGTTAAACATTCTGCCGCAGCCCTCAAGATTCCAGTTTACAACACCCTGGCAGGGTTTGTCGCATTGGCAGCTCTCCTTCCAACAAGCTGGGGTGAATGATGTGACATAAACCTGATGGCATCTGTCGTATTCTTCTGCTTCAGCCACTTTCACTGTTCAGCTTTTATATATATATACTTATTTGTCTGGTCTAACAGTAATTCATGGCTATGTTCTGTGTTTTAATGATTAGAAGTCCTCAAAACACAAGAAGAAGAAGCAGAAAAAGGAGAAGGAGGAGAAGGAGAAGAAAAAGAAGAAGAAGCATCACCACCATCATCACCATAGTGACGGTGCTGGAGAGGAGTCTGTTCAGAACGGCACCGTTGAGGAGGAAGAGCCCCTCCCGGTCAGTGTTAAAGCAAATTTATCACCATTGTTTTGCTAGCTCTGTTCAAACTCACTTCTTGCTACAATCACACTTTAGCATATTAAACATCAGTGGCACAGAATGGCTGATGTGACCTGAGCTTTTCTCTCCTTTCAGCCAATGTCCAATTACTGCCTGCTGGCTGAGAACTCCTACATCAAGATGGTGAGTGTCTGGGACGTTTTCTTTTTAAATTTCATTCACCGTTTGGCATCAATATGTTATTTAACTCCCCAGTTTGGTTTCTAATGAACATGAATGTTTCTCAGAAGTTGGATTATGTTTGACCTTAAGAAAGAGTCAGTACATTTGTCTTTGTTGCTGAATGTTGTTCATCTTAGTTTTTTTGTGTCATTAGCTAAGATTACCCAGCTTTCAGCAGCTGGTATTTCATGTGATAGAGCTACACAAAGTGGTAACTGTGTGAAGTGGAATGAAAAGGAGACATTGTTTTCCACAACTTTTCATTCCACTTCCCTATTGTATGACATTTTGTGTTAGTCTGTCTAATCCCAATACAATGCATTGAAGTTTATGAAATATTAATGTTTTTTCCCCCAGGCTCTAAATTCCACATTGGATTAAAAATAATAATCATTTATGAGAAATACAAAACTTTTCCAACACACTGATGCACTGAGTAAATGAGCTGTTTTCATGTGAAAATGTTACCAATGTATTTATGTTCTGGATTTTCCAATTATGATCTAAAAAAACCCCCCAACTATTATAAAATAAGAGGGGAAAAAAAGCCTAAATTACTTTCTGGTCTCTTGCTCTTTTTAAAGATGATGGAAGATGCTGACGAGGTATTGCTCACCATTCTGTCAGTGACAGAATATCTTCTAAACTCCTTCCTAGATGTGCTGTTCTCTGTCCTTGTTGTTTCTCACAGACTTGCCCTCTGGGTCAGAATACATGAAAGCGTCTGTGGAGTGTTGCTTCAGTTTCTAAGGCTGATGTTTGTCCCTGTGTTTATCTTATTGTGTTCAGACTGGTTCTACGAAGCCCTGCGTCCTCTCATTCCAAACTAATTAATCTAATTTCCTGTGTTTCTTGAAAGTCTTTTTTTATCCAATTTTTTTTCCAAGTTCTGAAATGCTTCACGAATAAATTAGGTATTGTGACTATGACGTAAAAACCTGTTTGGTTACCTGTCCTGTGTATTCTCAAGGTGTATGACATCCAGGGGAACCTGCAGGATGGCAGCCAGGTGGTTGTGTCTGTTATATTTGAAAACAAGTGCAACAGCTTCCTCAAATCCATGGAGTTCAACGTCTTGGACTCTCTGAACTCCAAACTACAGAGGCCAGAAGGTTCGGGTCCTCACGATGGCCTCGTCGTCCCCTTTCAACTTCCTCCAGGTCAGAAAGGATCTGCAGAATGCCTCCTGTGAAAGTCGAGTTGGGCTTTCTAACAATTTCTTTTTTCTGTTGGTGAAGGAGTGTCCAATGAGGCACGGTTTGTCTTCACTGTGCAAAGCATCGTAATGCCACAGAAACTGAAGGGAACTCTAACCTTCATTGTTAAGGTCGGTATTAATATTCACACGAACAGCGCTGTATCTATAAATAAAACAGAAGCATTATAGAAGAACCGCAAGAACATTTCTACTGACAGTGCTTAACTTATTTTTGTCAAAGGTTTTTCTAGAAGTCTTCATTTTCCTTCTTTTTCATTTTTTAGAGCCAGTCATGGTCTATCGATGGATTTTTGTTGTTTCTACATTTATTTACACAAATTTCTAATTCAGACCTCAGACTTTTCAGTATACGTTTTAGAACTTGGTTCATTTCCATTTGAATATGAACTAAGTTATTCTTATTGAATACCATAGAGGATGTAATTTATTAATTTTACCAAAACAATAAAAATATATTTGTGTATTGTTTTTATTTTTGCAGAATGAAGACGACTCTACTCATGAGAAACTGGACTTCAAACTGCACTTTACCTGCACCTCCTACTTAATCACTACTCCTTGCTACAGGTGGATGATTTAAACGCACACATGAGCAAATATTTAAAAATGATTGATGTCTTTTCTCAATTTAAAAATAAAAATAATAGAATAACAAAATTCTTGATTTATTTGGGCCCTCAAAGCACTTTAATGGAGACACTGTCTGATGTCCATGTGTTCAGCTAAAGCTGGAAAATAACCTTGAGCAAATCGCAGGGTCGTGAACTCTGTGTGCTTGTGGGTCATTGGTGCTTTCACACAGTCATGTACACGGCCTAAATGTTTTGTAACCTCAACAGTGTTCTTCATGCTTTAGGGACTTTTTGTAAGTTTAGTTGTCTCTCTTTGCTTTGACACTAACACTTTTGGAATGTGCTTACCGATAACTGCTGAACATTTTGTCTGCTGTCGCAGGTATGCTTTGTAATCTGGTTTGTTCTTTTCAGCGACGCTTTTGCAAAACTGTTGGAGTCGGGAGACCTGAAGAGCAGCTCAATCCGGCTGGAGGGAGTCAACATGCCCTTCCACCATCTGCTGGCCAGGATCTGCTTCCACCACCACTTCTCAGGTAGTCCTTCTGCTTTGGTTTTTAAAAGTTTAAATCACAGTTTTCCATTTGTGTGAGACCATAAAAGCACCCACTCTTGAGTTATTCCACCAACTCTGTTGTAGTCTTTAAGTGGGCAGGTGCTTGCTTAGCACAAGCACCTTCGTTTCTACTGCCATCAGCATTAGCTGCAGCACTGCAGCTTCAGTGCTGCAATAACTCCAGTCGGGCCTGAGATAAAAAAAACCATGCAATTGTTGAAGACTTGAAGCAAGTTCCTGAAAAGTAGTTAAAATATTCTGAAGTGAAAATTAAAATCTCAAAGTAGTTTTAGTTTTTATTTAACAGGAGAATAATAAGAACTCTGAGCTTCAGCTTTAATAAAAGTTATAGAAGAATAAGAATAACTGCAATAATGAGCTCTGTGTCTCACATTGTAAATCCACATTCAGCTCTTTCTTATTTTATCTACATTTGCCCCTGATGTTTTTTTAACTGAGTTTATAAACATAAATATTGAGATTGTTTTATGTCACAGGTTGGTCTTTATAAATCCCACCTAAAATGACATAAAACTCCAGTTCCTCAGCGCTATTTATCAGTTCAGAAGTAACAATGTATGAATATAGATTGTTGTTTAAATCAACTCTTTAAACTCATTGAGCATTCTTTAGTTGAACTATGGCAAGAAAAATTTTTTATTCTGGCCCCTGATGTCGTCGTACTGGTTAGACATGAACTCCGAGATGCATATTATTAGAAAGGAACCTGCTCTTCTTTCTTCCATCTTAGAAATATTGCCAACGCTGGAAATGATCCGTTTCAGGATCCTTTTAAAAAAATTCTCATTAATGTAGAGCTCTCAATGGTTCAAAACCTTTATATCTGTCTGACTTGCTTCACTTGCATGCTCCAAGTAGGTCCCTGAGGTCAGCTGATCAGGGTTTTCTGGTTTTCTCTCGTATCAGATTTAAAACTAAAGAGGACAGAGCCTTTGAGGTCCGTGGCGCTGAGATAGTGGAATGCACTTCCACTGTGTGTAACAAGATTCAACAACTTCAGACATTTGTAGAAACGACTTGGGACTTTTTTTTTCTCAGGCATTTATAAATAAATCCCAAGTCATTGCATTTCACATTCTTTGAATTGTTGTCTTTGTTTGCAGGACCTTTTTTATGCTTGTATTCTATATGTGTCTGTATTTTAACTTGCACAGCGCTTTTATGTGTCTCCTCTTTGAGAAGCCCCATATAAAACTTTTTTTACTCGCTTATAAGTGAGACGTAAGATCTTGAGACGTCTGTTTGCAGGGATAACATAAAGTTAAACTTTAGGTTGTTTTGAAAGTAGTCCCAACCCCCATCAGCCAGTTAGATTCTGCTCTCTGTGGGCACTTACCTTCACTGTCCTGGAAAACATTGCCTCTACCAGAGTTTGACATACTGTTGTTACCACTGAAAGAGAAAACATGTAAGAGTTAAACATTTTTTCAATTTAACAATCCAAATATGAAGAAGAAAAAAAAAATGCCAAAGAGGGACCATACCAAGAAGTGACTACAGAATTTTTTATTTTTTTTTCTGAGCTAAGAATCTTGGCACAAGTTTTACTTGTCTTTACTAGGTGTTGGTTATTATCAGTGCCCCCTAGTGTTTCATGTAGAGTAAACTTTGTAAGTAGGCTTTGGTTATTATGAAATTATAATTTGAAGTTTATGCAACTCGCCACACAAAAGTCAACCTTTTCCTGTCTTGTCGGCAGTATTTCAGTATCAGGCTTTTACAGGGAGAGATGCTCTCAGTGACATAATGAGGCTTCTGTCTGAAAAACCAATTAAAATATTACCTATAACACCAGTAAGGAGCAGCTGTGGGTCCACCACAGATGCCTCTTTAATGGGAAACAACCTGAATAATGCTGCTAAGTTTATTCCTCTTGTGATTCTTTGATTAGTTGTGGAGAGGATCGACTCTTGTGCCTCCATGTACAGCAGGTCCATCCAGGGTCACCACGTCTGTCTGCTGGTCAAAACTGTAAGTGACTCTTTGCTTGTTAGCTGTACCTTCATTACCATAGTTAATTTATATGTAAAACATGTAAACAAAAGAAAAAAGAGACGATTAAAAACAGATGTATTTTTAGAGCAACCACTTTTTTAATTAAAACATGGAGTTTGCTTTAATGTGTCCAAAACCTTTTAGTTTTTGTACAATTTAAAACAAAATCATGCTGATTTGCTTTTCTTGTAACTAGAGCCTCAGATCTTTGTTTTAAAATGTTACACCTCATCATAAAATGTTATCTTTGTTGCTTGTGCTCTCCCAGTCTGCTCAGACGGTGTCCATCGATGCAAAATGTGACGAGCCGACGCTGCTTGGGAATGTGCTGGATGAGATCAAGCAGACCTTCTCTCAGTGCTGATTGTTTCTGACGGCCCCAGGGTGCACCCGGCCCCTCCATGCCACCCACTCCCTCATTATGGCAACACAATCACATTACGAAACACTGCGACTGGCACCTCCAACTTCACCCTATTTATTAGTCCTCAAATTTTCAAGATTTCTTTCTCCTCACATCCACTCCGATTCCTCTACACTTCTCTCTTTTTTTCCTTTTCAAATTTTTTTCCTCTGCACTCTCAGCTCTGTGGTCATTCAGCCTTGCTGTTGTTTTACAGACTCACTGTCTACATGCATCGTCTTCTCTGTTGTGTACCATGATTTTTACTTGTGTTTTCCAGCTCCTCCTTGCTCTGGATTGCCTCACGTTCTCTTCTCTCCCAGGCCTTATCCCTCCTCCCTCCCGCCCTGCTGGCAGTTCATTCTTTGACAGTCGTGTAATGTAACAACTGGATGTTTGCTGTTGATGGTTGAATTGTATTTTGAGGTTGTGTTTGAGGTTTTATGTTTTCGTCTGTAGTTTGTTTTTGTTTGACGTATGGGTCTCTTCTCCTCCTCTTTTGTTTGAAGCCCGTCTTCGCCTTTGTCTCGACTCCCTGCATCCCTCTTACTGAACATTATTGCAGCTCTGCTCTGTGGGCCTGGAAAAACAATGTGACTGACTTTTTTTTTTTCACCTGGGTCCTAGCTGGAAAAAATGTAGTACTCTAACTTAGTCACCTCACCTGGTGTATGAAGACTAAACATTTGGGCAGCTGCATTGCTGATGGAGCAGAGAGAAAACCAAAGCTAAATACACTAAAAGGCAGGGATGTTTAAAGGTTTAATAGAAAGCTTTGTCCCTGATTTCTCATTGGTCATGCTCAGAGCAGATGTGGTGTTTTTAGAAACAAAGAAACTTAGTGGGTCAATGGTTCTTTTTTCTTTTCTTTTTTTTTGCTCTGTGCCTTTATTCCTACAGTCTACTCAAGCTCTTCTGAAGAATTGACATATCGTTCCTTCCATGAATTAAATGGCTTTAAATAGTTGATAATAGTAAAACTAGCCACCAGGAAGGCGTATTCTGTGCTAGCAGACGCCGTTCAGGCCCTCTACAGTCCAGTATTAGTTAAATTCCACCGGGAGGAAGCACCTGCTTCGTCTTCTTGTGTTCTTGTGAAATATTTCCGCCTGTGCCACTTGAGTGTTTGCAGCATGATTGTTCCACCCATGTCAGCCGGCACCCAGGTGACATCCCCGATGTTTCCCTGCCCTTCGGAAAACCGCCTTGCCTCTTTTCATGCTCCGTTGTCATTTTGTTTTGTTTTTCCACCCCAAGGAAGAATTTGCCTCCTTGGCAGAAACCTTTTTCTTTTTCTTTTGAATTGAGTTGTTCATTTTTGACTTCTTACCTTGTTTATCAAGATAAAAACTAGTTTGTTCATATATACTGTTAAGGCCCTTCTTTGCATCAGTCTGCTGTTGTAGATAATGTTGATGTCTGTGACCATCGGGTCAGCCATTCCACTTGATATTCAGTCTAGTTGTAGAGTCTGAATACAGAGGTGATCTGTTGTTTTTCAGGAATGTCAAAAGAAAACGATCATGTATGTATTCCTCGTTCCTGAAAGCAACCTCGCTGAATCCAAGAGAAATTGTCTCCTCATTCATTATTATGATCATTGTGTGCATAATATTAGATTAAAATGTGTATATTGCATGATTAGGAATGTAATTTTTTTTCTGTTATTGTTCTATCACAGGACATGCTTAAACAAAGTCATTCCATACTGTCCTTTTTTTTTTTTTTTCCCCCCTGAATATGATTTTGTTTACTTGATCATGCTCTATTTTCGATGGCATTGTGTTTTTACCTGTTAAGACGTGATATCACTGAATGTTTTAAATTATTAAACACAAGGGAAGGAAGGGTTTGGTGTCATGAACACCGAGGGCACGGGGCTCAGAAAAACAGTTTAAAAGTTCACCTGAAGCAGTGTATGGAGAAGCAAACCACTGTCTCAACTCTCTTTGGTTAGCTCTTTGTGAGGTCTTCTTCCACGTTTGGCTTGTTACAATGAAATATACGCTCGAGTGCAAGATTTTCAACAGTTATTTTTGTTTTCCTTTTCTTCTCCATACTCAGCTATCAAACATACATTGTAAATGGTCATGATGTCAAGAGGACAACATAAATTATATACTCTCCCTTTAAAGAAAGTCCATCAAAACTAGAAATAAATTCTGGGAGAAGCTTCTGTAGTCTTTTTTTTGTGTTACAAAAAATAAATCAATAAAAACTTGCCTATACCAAATGGCTTATTTTTTTTTTGGTCTTTTGACTTTATCTGAACCCTGTCTCTCCCCAAGCGTTACTCCAAAGTTGCTAGCAATTGGGGTTACTGCTGGTGTTTTTTTTCCTCTTTAAAATAAGTGTAATGCATAGTTACACAAACTTTCTAAATTAAACTTTTACCAAATTGTCAATTTGTGTTCTGAAAAAATGTTGGCCTTACAATTGTTTTTTGCTTCTTTTTTTTTTTTTGTCAGCAAAATATTTCATATCAAAAAACCAAAACTTATTACATAATAACCCAGAACATGTAAAGGACACATCACTCGCCACAGTTGTGGTAAGTGTTCGTGATTTTGCAAGAAAATGGTTAAATCCATGGTGAAAACCAGTGCTAACAGAAAAGACCACAAGCCCTTGAAAAACACCTTGATGACCCCGAAGACTTTGGAATGTTTCGAGAGACAAATGTGGAACCGATATGAACGCATGCGATCCAGCACATTTGGTGTAAAGTTAATACATTTATAAAAATTACAAAAATATAATACATTATTAAACTGACAACAGAGGTCATAGCATGACGGGTCTAGAGACCTGCTTTGTTGCTTCAGAACTTGGATCCATCCATCCATTTTCTTACACCCCTGTCCCTAGTCGGGTCGGGAGGTGCTGGTGCCTATCTCCAGCTACAGTTCCGGGTGAGGCGGGGCAGAACTTGGATGACTACAGTAAATCAGATGTTTAAGCTTTATTTTGAAAAATCGTAACCGGAAATGAGGCAAACATAGTGTCTGACTTGATTGGAGCAGGTTTATTTAGAATGTGCTGAGCTCCCCGGGAACCTTCACAACAAGAGAGGAAGAAGGCGCTCCAGCTGTGGCCAAATAAAGCCCACTCGTCGCGGTTTTTTAGAGCCTGTTTTTTTTTTTTATTTCCCCTTTCTTTCCCCGAACAACCAACGGAAACCAACGTTCACTAACACGCTCGGGGGGCTTCGTTGTTCCGTTGGTAGCCGTTGTTCCCACCGACCTAGCTTTGTCCTTCGCAGGCATAGTTGGCAGTGGGTTGCCGAAATATATTAATATTATTCGTTGTGGAATATGGCTCAGCATGGGCACCATGTAGCCAGTTCACAAAAAGCACTGATGCTGGAGATGAAGAGCCTCCAGGATGAACCGGTGGAGGGATTCAAGATAACTTTGGTGGACGAGTCGGACATGTACAACTGGGAAGTGGCGATATTCGGACCCCCAAACACGCACTACGAGGGTGGTTATTTTAAGGTGAGTGGCTAACGTTAGCTAGCTTCACATCTATTGTTCTTCGGCGAATTTTAATTTTCCTACCTTTCCCACACAAGGAGCAGCACTCTTGTTGGCTTCACCTTTTATGTACCAGTTCCCAACATAAGCATGTTAAAGTTATTACTGTGAACTCATTGTTTAATTAGTAGTTGTTTCCTGTTTCATCGTTGCTGTGATACAACACAGCTCTTTGTTCAACTTTAAACCAACTCTGCTCAGTCAGATGTCTTCAGGTCTGATGGTGAGTGCTTACTTCTAAAGAAGTTCCTTCTTGTGGCTAATCTTTCTCAGAAAATTCATATTTATCGACCCTTACAGTTACAGTCGGGATATGATTGATACCTTTACTGTGGAACAAAAGGCTGTGATGTACACCCGCCTCAATGGGACGCTCCTAACTAATTCAATCATCTCCTTTGTGCTCAGCACAACCCTGGTTGCTTTACTTTGAAATGTAGCCAGTTTACCTGGCAATATTATAACCTAATCAGTTTAAGCACACCAATCTGATGTAATCAGGATTACTTTAGCATCAATGTACATTTAACTTGTGAAACATTGTTCCCTATTCCTCAAAATGGCTTTAACTACACAGCAATAAGTTCAGCAAAGATCTATTTCAAATTTTAGTATGTCAAAGACCTTTAAATGCATTTCATTTTTTCATAGTCAGCATTTGCAGTTTGTAAATGAAAATCGATGCCACAAATTACACATATGCAGGAACAAAATCAGTATTCATCGTCAAAGCAAACCATCCAGATATTTACATTAGGTATGCCGGCAAACATTTCCAATAGTTTTATCACAAAACAGATTATTTTATTTGAATATTAAAGAGAATATATATTAATGAAGTTACAGATTTTTAAAACGTGTACACTCAGTTTTGCAGAGGCTAAAACTGTGGTTTGTTGTGAGTGATGCACTGGATTTTTGTCCTTACTGGTATCATTTTCTGGTTTTCTTGGAAGGGTTATTTTGACCCATTTCTATTTTTTTTTTCCAGGAACTAAAATTGATAACTGTGAACTACAGGTAGTATTTCTCAATCCACCAACCCAACTTCTTCTTCTTTTTTTTTAATCAAACTCTAATCATTTACCAAACTGAAAGTCCATCCAAGTAGACTTTGTTGGTTATGGATTTATAGACCAAACATAGAGGCAGTTCTTTTAGTGAATATAAAACAATATAATTTAGCCCCTGACCTGCTGATTATCAGCTAAAGCTGATCGCTTGCCAATTAATCGGTGCATGTCTTTTATGTATTTACCTGAAAACATGAACTACTGGGTTGTTTCTGAAAATCATTTAAAAGACCTAAATCTCTGAAGGTCTTCCATCATAACACAGCTATTACTCAGTTTAGTTTTACTAATAAGTTAATTGTAATACAGTATTTTCACCTGTTTGAAGAAATGTTCATGGTTTATTGAACATACCTCTTAGGGTAAAACTGGGCAAACCAAGTGACTTAAACAAAAATATCAATGCATTGTCAACACATCCACTTTTAAAGAATTTTCTCTTTGTAAGAGTTTATATTTGGTCTGGTGAAAATGAATCTCTCTCAAAACATCACCAATGTCTTGCTTTGGCTCATCCTTTAAAACTGTAACCTTGCAAGTCCATCTGGATTGTTTTCATGTGCAATCAGACCTAATCATACTTGTTTTTTCATCTGATTGCGTTATCTGTCCTCTACTGTTCTTTATGCTGTACCCAGTAGATAAACTTGTCAGCTCACTAACTGATTCAATCACTTTCTTTGTGTTCATTTTAACTGAAGCCTTGAGAAGGATAGGCTGCTCATTTTCTGATTCAGATTCACTTCCTACCAAATGGTCCCAGTTTTATGCATACATGATCCGTTCAGATTTTCCCCTTCTGTGTGACAAATAACTTTGTTAGCTGACATACTTCCTCCTTCGAGAGTAAAGACCTTAAACAGATGTTCTTCCTCTGCTTATGTTTTCGATAGTGATCAACTTATCAAATATGTTTCTTGAAAGATACTCTATCTGTCTGAGTATTCAAAGTTGACACCCTGTTTATGTACTCTGTAACCCAACAGTTGAAGCTAATTACAATAGCTGACTCACTTTAAATCCCACTGAAAGCTACACACCTACTTTGTAAAAGGTGTTGCCATAACAAACAGCTTTCTGTCAATTCATCTCAAACTTAATAAATAACATGATCATCAACTATAGATTCAACAGCAAAAAGATTATCATATTCTGTTTCTGGCTGAAACTTTGCACTGATGCTAAATTAAACATGATGGCCCTTTATTAATCTGGTGAAACAGCCCAAGTTTGAAAACATTATTACATGAGTGAATCAGCAGAAGATTTAAATTTAAACTACTGCTGTAATGGCTGTGTTTGCAGTGTCCAACTTAGTCTGATGGATCTGTTTTTGTGAAAACACCCCTTCAGCTGTTTGGGATTGAGTAATTCCAGTACTTGAGAAGTACGCTCAGTCCGCCTCTGTTTTTTTTGTGGAGCCTGTGAACACAAGCAGAGGGCCCCTGTGCCTCTGGGGACGGTGTTTCTGTGTGTCGGTGTGGGTGCTACAGGATTCCTTTGTCGGGACAGGAATGCACATCCCGACTGTGAAATCCACTGCATGGTTATGACTCATTGTTCTTGTCTGGGTTTCCATCCAACCAGTTTGCCCTACTCTAACAGGCAGGAGGAGAGAAAATGTTTTTGGCCGGGTTACCTTGCTCAACTGAAAAGGGGCAGATACTAATGAAACCTGGCTGAGTCAGCGTTTGTCTTTTTTCTCAGTGGGTGTTGCTTTCAACCGCACCGTCACTGTAGGCCACACAGTGGATTGAGACATATTATAATATCATTCAATCCTGATTAGGTAACTGGGCTGTGTGCACGGTGACTGGGGCATTAGGATTATAAACTGGCCGTTGGCCTGCAGGTTTCAGGTGCTCCTCTAAACGTTCGCTGTGCGCAGCAGACACATCTCAGGTTTCTGTTCGTCTTCTGCCTTGTCACATGAGGTATCCCCAATCATCCACCCCTTGCTCCAAGTGTCTGATTACAGGCAGAGGACAATTTTGTTTCATAGCTGGCAGTGATCCTGGGACATGTACAGGGCACACCGGCTGACTTGGCTACTCTTGTAGTACAAGCATGCTACCCCAGGTGGTGATTGATTTGAATGTTTCAAGGTTCGTAAATGGAAATGTTTCTTGTCAGATAACAATACGCTCTTCAGGTAAAAATAAGAATAGTTCTGTTGAGTGGAAAAACTGCTACGGCTTTAAACTGGATAAATATTTGACATACTGATCAAGAAAAAAATGACTAATTCTGATCTCTTGCCCACTGATTTGTGTATCTCTGAAAGCAACAAATCATTCTCACAAGGGCTGCACAATATTGGAAAAACTTGACATTGCATTTGCACAACATGTAACAATTTAACAATCCCATTTGTCAAGAATAGCATCAATTGAAATAAATTGTGCAACACTGTTTCCAGTAGAGATGTCTGCTAACTGGTTCAAGTTTTTATTCTGCACTTCAATAGTTTTAATCAAATGACAAACAATGCTACTGAACTGATGAATCACCTGGAATTAAGTGGCTGTTCTACACTTCCAGCTAATATTAGACAAACCTGTTGCCTTGCCTTGCCTGTCTCTCTTTCCTTCTCCATCATCACAGCTGAATGACAATGTTTGTGTTAAGTATGTTAAAAAAAAAAAGTCAAACCACATGAAAAAGTATTAAAATTTAGTTTTAAATGATATACTTGTTGGATAACAGTTACTGGATACTTGTCTGATCAGACTTATCAGATAAATCTCAACATTACTGTGGTGTAAAGATATTTAAACTCAAGTGTGTCACTGCCAAGTTCATTGTCTGTTTCATGATTAACCATCTAGTTAAACACATGATTAGCTACTGTCTGAACAACAAAATAACCACAAACAGGTTTCTTTTTTCCTTCTCTGTTATATTGTAAATATATTCACTTTACTAGAAGTAATTTCAGCTGACCTGAATATTTCCTCGCCTCCTCTTCATACACTGGCATAACTTGACTCTTGTTTTTAAACCACTTTGAAAATCTCTACATCTTCATTCTCGTCACTCTTCCATTTGTTGTTTCGTGCTCCCGAAAACATTTTTTTCTGCCTCTCCATCTTTTGCTCCCTGTCATCAAATAACACGATTCAAATGGAAAAAAAAAGAAGTGTCCCAACTCTTTCTTGAAGCCCCTATTTTATTGACAAACATTATACACACACAAATGGCTGTTAAGTACAGAAAATGTCGACTAGAACTTTTCCGCCATTGCTTTAGCTCCTAGTAGCGCAGAGCCCCCACGTGTGTCAGATGGTACATGCGTCATGAGGTGCATGTGTCATGACGAAACATAACATAGCACCTGAGGAGCTATTGTGGCTACCAAAAAAGGAAATGATAGCAGTCTCCTCCACAAAAGTTTTTTTTTTTCCGAAACAAAGCAGTGTATCTAGATTGGTAATGAATTTTACAGTTTTTGTATGTTTATTTTCAGTTTCTCTTATTGATCAGCCGTCCAGGACATGGCTGAGCGGCCCGGGTCTATTGTAGAGTGAAGTTAAGAAAAGTGCGTGTTCTTTTTCGAGCATTGAGAGGTTTCAACATCTCGCACTGTATACGGAAAATCTTTTATCACAATGATGTGTTACTTTTTTTACATCATATACATGTGTTAACAACATAAGAGAAGAGTATTTGGTTTGGCTGATAATGGCAAGCTCTAATAATTACCCAACAGCCACCCTTTCCTGTCAAACAGTTGTCTTTGTTTCGTCTTAGCTTGCTTTCTTCTTCAGCAGCAGTCAAGGGACGGGTACAGGCAAGACGACCCTGCCCAGCTGCACGAGGATCGGCTGGGCAGAGTTTCCAGAGTCATGTTTCCCCCTCTGGCTGTGTTACGGCGAAACAAGAGCAGGGCCGAGGAAAAAGGAAGGAATACTGAAATGGCTCACTCAAGAGCAGACAGATCCCTTCCTCACAGTGCAGCCCCCTACCATTAGAAAGCAGAGCTTGGTGCAGGCAGGGGTGAGTGTGAGGCCCCAGCTAGTTATAATTGTCCCCCGAAGCACTGGCAGTGTTTTTGTTTCTTTCCTGTTTAGGCTAGCTGTGTGATAATCGTATCTCTGAAAAATGGCTGTTTGTGCAGTTCAATGTCATAAAAACCCTTCTGACCGTCAGTTCAACTTAATTTTTTTTTACTTCTTTGTTTTTAGAATTTAGATAACGAGTTGGAAGCCTGTTTGATTAGCTATACTGTACACTCTGGAACATGTGTGCTTGACATTAGCTCTTCTCTCTCCTCAAGGTCCGTTTTCCTCTGTCATTGGGGATGACCATAAGCAGTGTGTGTGTGTGGTTAAGGTCTGTAGAGACCTTGAAGAGGTGCAGGAGAACAGAATGAGTTGTTCCTCTCAGGGTCTCTTCATTGACCTGCTTTACTCTTCCTTGCTGCCATTTTTCAGAGTGTGGGTGTGTTCTCTGTCTCATTCTTGTTTTGTACTCGAGGCAGTTTTTTAGGTCACAGTCCAGGAAAGATTTTCATAGAATGATCCAACTAAGCTCACATTCTGGATTCCTAGTAGCATTAGTAGAAAAAATCTTTTCTGAATCTTGTTTTTGAATGTTTGTCAGCAAATTGGCTTCTCTCATGTATGCTGCTCTGATTTTTAACCCTGAGATGCATAAGTGGTTGAATCCTGGATGCACTCTTTCTTAAGTAGGTCAACAATTAAGGTGTTTTTTTATGCAACATGTATAAAAAAGTTGCATAAAAAAAGAATAATTATTAGCATTATGTTTGGATTTCTTTTTGTCCAACATAAGAATTTTACTATTTCACAGTTTAGCAATTGTAAAATTTTTAAAACTTTAAGTAAGTTGACAAATTTTGGAATAAAAACAATATTTACATTTAGTTTTGGGGGTTGGGGCTTTGTGTGCATGTGTGTATGTCTGGGTACATGTATCTTTCTAAACATTTGTCTTCCTTCATGCCTCTTCACTGTATGCTGTTTGTGTGTCTAGCTGTGATTCTTGCCTACAGGTTCATTGGTTCTGCCTCTCTGTCTATTGATTTCACAATCTTTGTTTGACCATTCCAGCTGCACACCTTGCAGCATAAAGGGAATAGAACGCTAAACAACTGATCAATATGTGGCCATATATATTGATCAGGTAGTGACATTATTACCATAGAGATCAAAAGTTAATAATACTCATTATCAAGCTATTGTCTATATCCTTTCTATCTTCAGCAGTCATTGGGTGAAAGGTGGGGTAAACCTTTAGTAGTTCATAATAGCACCTGTTAGTGGGTTGGCCGTATTAAGCAAGAGTGGACAAACGTGACTTGAGCAGTGTGGTGAAGGTTGAATTGTAGTGACTGGTTCCTTGTCTGTAGTGGTCTTTATCCATCTAAGGTAGAGTAAAGCAGGAACAGTGATGGACTGGAAACATGGTCTTAGGGTTAAAGATTCAAGGCATGTGGCTCAGTCCAACAGATAGGGTTAAGTTTCTGAACAAGTTCATGTTGGTTTTATTCTTTTGAAGGCTCATTCAAGGGGATTTCTCAATGAAAGTAGTGGTTGCCTATTAAGGAAAATATGTATGCAGATTATGCATGTTCGACAAACACGCAGAAGCCCTTGTTTTATATCTAAAACTGTATTTTTTATTATTTTTTTGTTTCCTATCCTGTTTGCCAAGTACCGAGGAAGCAAATACAAATTCCATAGCGTTGTGTAAAACAAATGAGCCAAGTAGGCTGCCTGTTGCGCTCTTAGCTTCTTTACACCATCTCAATCAGTCTTAGTGTCTGCTGGGCATGAGAATTATTAAAACCTAAAATGATAGAAACTTATATTTTGTAGGAAGGATGAAAGAAAACACAAACTAGAGAAAACTCTAGTACTTAAAGGAATCATTTTTGCACCACTGCATTTCTCCACTTTACACAGTGTTTGCTTGCGTTTAGTCTGGCGGGGTTGTGATGAATGAGGCCTTTTTCACAAGACGCACTGTGTAAATGTGCACAGGCATTTCCAGAAAGAAGCCAAAAGAGTGAGATATTGGCTCTTCTATGAACAGGTATCTACAAAAATAAGTTTACTCACTGATGCACAAATAAATACAGAAAAACTCACTTTGCCCTTCAGTAGACAGTTGTGTAGGACTTCTGGCATTTAATGCACTTGGCTGTTTCTTTTCTTATTGTCTGAGGAAATTGGGGCTTGATTTGTTGACCAAAAAGAGGCAAATATGTAAAATATTGAATATAAATTCACCTAAGCTCTTTGTATTAAAACATTTAGAACAGAAAGTTAGGTGGTTAAATTTGATTACTTTTTTATGTGTGTTTGCTAGTGTCTAGACAAACTATTAATTCTTGGACTGTTTTTGTTTTCGAAGACCACCATCCAGCAACAGTCCCTGCTGCTGTACAGTTTTTGTCCGCCTCCCCTGCAGGCTCTCCCCTCTTTGCTGCATTGCTGCCAGCCTCTAATGTGTTCAGTGTTGCCTTGAACCCTGGCTTCTGCCTGTCGGCCAGCTTTCTGCCAAGACCAGTCAGAGCCAGGGATTTAATGTTTTCCCTATTTGTGATCATGTCAGCATTTTCTCTCTACTGCTGTTTCATGAGGAAGAGCAGATTATTTCTCCTGATTGTTGATCCCCTTTATGTAATATATGCCAAATGTTTATATTTTACTGTACACTGCCTGGATCAGGACATGCATACACACAGAGTTTTAGTCACACTTGTAGAGCTGCTGAATTAGATTTTTGCCTTAATTTGGCTTAAGTTATGCAACACAGTCAAAGAAGGCTAAAACCTTATTATATATAAATATAACCCAACCCCCTCTACTCACTTGTTTTCACCCCCCGACACACACACACACGCCCACACACGCCATCTGACCATGCTAAATCAACAAATGTAGGCAGCTGTGTGTGTGAATCTGACATGGGTATCAGCAGAACGGTTCCTGCTGCGTTCTGTGCATACGTGTAATCGGTCCAATTGGTGGATGATCCCCTGCTGTGCCCGTCTCTCCTGACACTGTTTGTGTAGAGGAAAGGGTGAGGGGGGCTCTCTGCACACTGGTTCTCCACATTACTTGTTCATGTGGCAGTGCTTCACTGTTGGGACATATAATAGCAGAACATGAATGCGAGTAGTGGATTGTTTTGAGCCGTCTTTATGTGGACCAAGCTCCCCTCCTCCCAGTCACCGCTGTTTCCCTGAGCTCCACACGCTGTGCGAGCCTCCATCTCTCCCTTCCTCCACACCGTATTCCATTACCGTCGTTAGCTCCTCCGTGTGCAGCCACCTTGGAGTGGCTTACAGTGACTCCACAGTTACTATTTTTGTTTTTTCTCTAAGTTGCTGTTGGAGGTGACTGGCAACATATTCAAGAGTATTTCAGCAGCCTTTTGTTGACTCTAGTTTTTGTAGTTTGACAAGAAAACAGATTGAATCCTTTTGTTCTGACTGCTGGATAAGTGTTTCTAAATGTGCACTTATATGGCTGTCTTTGTACATTTTTGAAGGATTAAGGCAAATAAAATCAAAATCCTGATGTAAGCAGCAATTTTAAGAAAGTGGTTTCTTTTTAATGAAGGAAAAATTATTCCAATCAAACCTGCAATTAAAGCTAAATATTGCTCTGGATTTTTACCTTAGTTACAATGTCCTAAGCGCTCTTCATGAACTTTAGGATGGTAGGCTCTACCCAAATGGCCAAATATATCATCATGCAGATTGCAGATGCTTTAGAGCAATCCACCAAATATAGCCTCAAATCAGTTCATTTTGATTGAGATATTGTACACTTTTTTTAAAATTATTTTTTTATGCAAACTGTAGTTCAATATTTTGTGCAGGTCAGCCCACCTCAGCTGGTTGGAAAAGTTTCCCAAAATTCTTCTGTCTGGATTCTGGAAGTACTTGTGATTTACTTGATGTCGGCAAAGAAGGATAACTGAACTTCCTGTCACATCACCGATGTTTCTTGTCTCGTCCTCAGGCTCGGATCAAGTTTCCTATTGATTATCCGTACTCTCCACCTGCCTTTCGCTTCCTCACCAAAATGTGGCATCCCAACATCTATGAGGTAATGAATATTACATTTATTTTGTTTTTACAGTTTGTGAACTCCACTTCGAATTATGCTCTTTATCTTCTTTATTACTCGGTAATAGTGAAGTCAGTGTTCTTCTTAAATCTGATTGAAATTCTGTATTTCTGCAGCACTGAAAAGCCACGCTGGGGATTGGCAGAAGGGTTTCATGTTAAACAGGATAGCATAGCATAACTGGGAATAGCGACAAAAACTTGGAAATACAGCCTAAATTGTTTCTGACAGATGTAAAAAGATGCTCTATTTGCTGACTGATATTCTATGCATTATCACAGATTGGTTTTCAATGCTTCAAATGTATTGACTCATGTCTACACTCCCTGTGCTCTAAGGCTGCAGCCCCTCATATTGCACAATAAGTCAAGAGAATCACCACTGTAAGGCTGCGTCTCTACAGAGAAATTAGCTCAAGGTCTTTAGAAATAAACAAGCTAAGAAAAAAATATTTTCTTCAATTGCATTCTCTGAATAGTTAAATTATTTGTGTAAGCAAGCTGTGTGCTACTTTCTTTGCAGAATGGAGACGTGTGCATTTCTATCCTACATCCACCGGTGGACGATCCTCAGAGTGGAGAACTCCCTTCAGAGAGGTGGAACCCCACGCAGAATGTCAGGTAATCCTCAGATGCAAGAAATAAACTCATGAAATTTCTTTCAACAGAACATATTTTTGTTAGTTAAATATTTAAACCTAAAACTGCCTATTTGGCAAAAATAAATGGTTAACTTTCCTGTTACATGACTAACAGGTTATATATCAAAAGAATAAGTTACTCATGAATGATGATTAAAACAAAACACATTAGTTGGTTTAAAATGAAGGACCTGATGCTGATCTCTTCTAAATAAGATATTTTGTGCTGGTGGCAGCTTCTATGGCTACAGAACTAAAATCTTACCTGCATGTTTTTACTTTGATATACTTGTGAGGAATTGTTGAATACAAACTCATTGGTGGGGTGAGACTGGTTGACTGTAGTGCCCGGAGAAGTCGGGGTTCTTTTAAAATAAACCTGTCACATCATCTGACTTACAGTTGGCTAAAGAGATATTTATAGAAGGTAACGCTATCAATTAAAATTTTAGTCCCCTTCTAATCAATCTGTAGCAGATTAAAAGCCAAATTCATCCAAAACTGCATAAATATGCTCCAATATTTTAGATGATTTATGGTTGAATTATTTTGAGGTTTTAACAATCTTTAGCTCTTGTATTTTTTCCACTTAGTTCAGACATAATTTCTAACTACCTTGCAGAAAAATAGTGTTTTACATAATTCTGGCTCTGTGCTGTACAGGCTGCTGATGACCGATTACCATCTCTAACGAGAGGCTGTATGAGCTAAAATCTCCTGCTTGTTCTTTGTTGCTGTTTATTTGTTTAGTCCTGTTATGCGTTTTTTTTGTCTTGTTTTACCTCTCTGTCCTCTTCGTCTCAGTTTTTTACTCATTCTGCATTACTTTTCTGCATGTTAATCCTCCTCCTCTGCCTGTTCCCCAGGACCATCCTGCTCAGCGTCATCTCGCTGCTGAACGAACCCAACACATTCTCCCCAGCCAACGTGGACGCCTCTGTGATGTACCGCAAATGGAGGGACAGCAAGGGGAAAGACAGAGAATACATCGAGATTATAAGGTATCGGGAGGGGAGAACACGCAGCGTCATTCAAACCAAAGCTTGCTGCACAGTGCCGGCTCAAAGCTTTTGTTCCTCCCCCCCCATTTCAAAGGAAACAGGTGCTGTCGACCAAAGCGGATGCGGAGCGGGACGGCGTCAAAGTTCCCACCACCTTGGACGAATACTGCGTCCGCACTCAAGTCCCACCCACAGACGACGGCTCCAACCTCTTATACGACGACTACTATGACGATGAGGAGCTGGACGAAGATGAGGAGGAAGACAATGAGGACTGTTGCTATGACGAGGATGACTCTGGCACAGAGGACTCCTGACCACGCCTCCTTGTGACATCACCCACCCCCTCCCCTGACCACGTCTCGATCGTACCCACACACACTCAAGCCTCCCTCTCGTGTCAAGGACCGAACTTTAACCCCCTTCCTCCTGCTAATGGACACACTTGGCACGAGGCTGCTTGTCCAGCGTCTGCTGCGTGCAATCACAGAATGCACACTAAAGCCTGGGTCATTGACGACACAGCAGCAGAGTTATTTTGGATTCTTTCATGTTCTTTTTCATTTTCATTATGTTATCTGAGTAGAGGTTACACATGATACACACAAACAGCAGGACAAATGTAAAGGAATACTTCTGCACTGTTAGCTGTTAAAATGTCCAGAAAAGTCTCTTAAAGCCCTGAGACTTATTTCCTCCACAGATGTCAAGTTTCTCTCTTTTGCAACAGATCAGATCACTGTAAAACAGGAACGTGTCTACAAAGGAAGCTAATTAAGGCAAACTGTTCTGCTTGAGCCATATTATGCGCGACCTCCATTTAGCACGAGGTTCAAAGCCCTGACACGCTTTCACCTTTGACTTTTAAAGCCGCGGGGCTTGGGCTGCTCCGAACGGGGAAGTTATCCATTTCAGCAAGCTACTCACACTTCCTTGTGCCTTCCTTTATCCTAGATCTAGGTGACCAGTCCGAGCAAGCCTCGACCAGAAGAGTGATATTCAAGCTCTGACTTAAGGGTTCAAACTTCTGTCGGATAACCTCGCTGCTTATTTATAGAGGCACCTGTTAGATTTATCCGGGGTGTAAGCTGAACTCACGAGTCAAATGTAGATCATGCTACCAGTGTGCTGTTTTAAAAATGAAAACAAATCTATGCAGTCAGAGCTTGAGTTGGTGTTGCATGCAGTGCTTTCAATGTGGCAGTAAAGCAGAGCCTTGCAGCAGTTAGACCAAACTCCAGTCGGAAAGGATCTGAGGGTTTTTTTTTTTTGTTTGTTTTTTTTAAGTGGCGCTTGCAGCTGGATCCGTCTTTATGTTCAGTGTTGGTTCGTCATTCCCACTCAGAGTAGCACAGACGTCCACAGCAGAGGAGTTGCATTGCAATCTTTCGCAGAGCTTGCCTCCTACTGGCGACTGTGTGCACAAGCAGGATTGTTGTTCCTTTCTTACCCCTGAACTGCTGGACTGGGCTGCAGCCATCTTGACTCACCTGAATCAATGAACCCAGTCGTCTCAGCTGAGATCGGGCAGAAAAATGAATGAAAGTCGGTTGAATTTCTAGACTTATTGGTTAGTTTTCAGCCTCCTTTGCGCCAGCAGAGGACTGGAGATTGTACACCACTAACAACCAGCAGTATTTCCAGTGAAAAGCTGAACTGTACTGTAACCGTTTCCGTTGTATGAATAGCCGCAGATCGTTTCAAAGATGTGCTGAAAAATGTGAAAAGGAAGTTCAGGATGGGTCTTTATCTGAGCATGAGCAGGACACTGGTTCTTCACTAGCATGCTGATAGGTGTTTGTGGTTTTAGGTATGATTTAATGGTTGGGAATGTGTGCAAGGTAAAAAGGTCCTTGAAATTGATTTTTATCTGAAACTGTCACATTGTGAATGGCCTGAGGGTTCACTTCTGTTTTAGTTTTACTTTTTTTTTTGTCTCCTCAGATTTTGATATGAGTTGCAAAGATTTCATAAGTATTTTGATTATTGACTTGATCTTTTTTTCTTTTGTTTTACCGTACTCAAGTTTGTTCATGGAAGTGTGGAGAAGTAAAATGTTGAAGCAGAATCAACCAAAATGTTGTATCAATCCAAACGGACAAAGCACACAATATTTTAAGAACCTTTTTCTCCACAATGAGTTATTAATACTGGATCACTAACCGATTCCCATTTTATGACCTTTAATGGTCTCCAACTCTATATTACGTTTTTGGAGAATGGAATTTATTTGTTGTTTGTAAGACTACTGTTTTTTCTTTTTTCTTCTAGTCATCTTTCCTTCCCACTCACCCCCTGAGTTTTATGATCTCTGATTGGTTGAAACACCAATGAGGGGAAACCCAGCATTTGATTGATTAAAAAAAAAAAACTAACTAAGAACCTCAGGAAAAACGACCACCAACAAATTGTATTCCAATTGAGTGAACCTGACGAGGTGGGGATGGGAGGAGTACTTACTTTTTGGCTTCAAAGGACTGTTTACAATCTCTACCTTGATATGCACTTGTGGATAGTTTGACGATCATTTGATGTTTGGTTTTCTTGTTTATATTTTCTTTTCTTATGGTTTGTAAATCTATTTAAATTCTGAAATAAAGCTCTTTATTAGATATTGGTGATTTTATTTATTTTCAACACAGTTCATATTTTGTTTTTGTAGTCTTTTTTTATTTTTTTTTTAACTCTCACTTTTCATTTCCTGTGCTCCTTTGCAGGTGCTGAAGGGGATGAATGCGTGAAACCCTGAGTAATCTCTGACATGTAAGAATTGGATCTTTCCTCTTTTTGGATTTTCATTTTGTGTCAGAAGTTTACATTTATAATTCCCTCTCCTTTTGCCATACAACAAACAACTTTAATCAACGTTGCTATTCTCTGACTGCTGTTTTTGGCATGATTTGCTGAAGTTCATTTCAATTTTTTTAATGTTCTGTCCACAAGCTAAATGTCGGCATGCTTCAGACATTACTGATTTAGTTTTTATCTGTGTTTAGAGTCATAATGCTCTTTAAGCGACTTGTTGTGTTCAGGCTTCAACTGTTTGACCAAACCTGGCAGTCTGAGATGAAAATCAATGGCTTGGGATATTCAAGGATCCCCCAACCGCAACTCTTAAAGAAGGTCTGGAACCGTTCAGGGAGCCATTTTACCCTCGCTCCTACTGAACGAAGTTTGTCAAGCTCCAGTGCTATAGATGTCCTTGCAAAGTTATGTTTTTTCTGGTTATAAAACAAAGAAAATCACAAATTCCTTACAATGTGGATAAAAAAAGTTCTGCTTTTTTAAAATTATCTGTTTCATACCATACAAACATGTAAAAAGTCTTTTTTAGAAAAGTTACTTATGGCAGCTTTTAAACGAAGGGAAAAAGAATCTTCTCAGTTATCTCCATGTTGTTTTTTTTAAGCTTTTATTTGATTCCATCTAAATTTTAAGTTTATATTTAAAGTCTGTAGGCTGTGAGTGTGTGAAACAAAGTCAAATCCTTTTCTTGTACATAAAACCTTTGTCAATAGACTTGATTCTAACATAGACCTGCCTCCAAATTCACCTTACATCAACATTTAGGTGATTAAAAGATCCACTCGCCATTATCCATTAGGACAATAATCATGCCCCCCTCCCACACAACAAAATTGGTTTTGGAATGGATTAAGTCAAACATTATGGCTTTTGGAAAACCCAGAGCTCAAACAAATAGGAAATGTGTTGGCTGTCTGCTAGCCTGATGAAAACCAGCCCCTTGTTCTGCGCTGTGCTCCATACAAACGGTCTGGACCTTTGGCTATTGAGAAACGATTCCCTGCTGGAGGCGTAGAGTCAAAAGTTTACATTTACTTGTTGCTGAACGTAAATAAATAAACTACACAAATAAACTTGCCTTGACTTAATAAAGGGCAGAATATTTAACGGGTGTCCTAACGTTTCACATGGTGTGTCTATACGTGTTTGAGTTTGTATGCATACTTTTGTCTGTGTGGATTTGAGCTCAAATTCAAACTTTTGCACCCAGTGCTTCAAAACTGTATTAAAGTTATTTGTTGTATGATTTAAATTGGCAAAAGGATCAGCTCAAATAATTGAAGCATCACATAGACTGTGTTTATCGCCAGGGGGACCGTGTGTAAACTTCTCAGCAGAACTGTATTGGTGCTGAAAGTGCATGATGAGTCTTGTACCAGCAGTCACCGTGCTACAGGGTGGTGGAGACTTTAAAAGGATTTTCTGATGCTTTCTGTGTTTTGAGTGGCGAGAGGGAACATGCGAAGCAACGTCTCTGATTTTAGATGTTTTTTTTTTGTTGTTGTTCTTTCCCCACTTTTTTCCCCACTTTAGGAAGTTTTACTCTCTGAGGAAGGAAAGGTAAGATTTGTGAAGCTTTAAGGCTCAGAGTCCCTCAAGAAAACTCACACAAATCTGTCCAAGAGGTTTCTGTTGGAAAAGTTGCTGTAAGAGTTGTATAAATATCATTTTTATCATTCTAGCTCTTTGCTTTACTTTGAAGGACACATTTTATGAAGGAGGACTGAAATGTTTGTGATGGTTCATACATATTGTGTTGATAAATGTTATTTGCAAGAAAGTGCGTCATGTCTAGTCTAGACCGTGCCAGAAGCTTTGCTGCCAACTAGTGGTTAAACTTGTATTTTCATTGAAAGTTTTAAAAGTCTTTTTCACCCAAATGCTCAGATTGAAAAACAATAATTATAATTGTATCAATTTAATTCTGTTTATAAATAAACTGAATTAGCAACAGTGCCTATGTATGCAGTGATCATATAACTTTTACGCTGTGAAGGAGCGATGGCACTTTTTAATCTTGATCCATATTATTAAAGTCTGAAAAAACTGTTAGTATAAACACAAAATAATGGCTACTAAAAGTAACACTTGGGTAAAAGGATCCAATTTGCTTCTCGCAGAGCAAACTTTAACAGTAAAATTTGAATTTGATGTTTTTCAGATCATCAGCATAGCTCTAGGTTATAGTATCAACAGATTGTTTTCTTCAGCATGCTGAGGTACATGCAGACATTTACCAGGCTTTTAGTCGTAGTTCTCAGCAAAACACATAATGGGTGCATTTGTAGTGCCAAGCACATAGCTTCCATCCCCACTTAAGGATATTTATGTAAATACTTTATGATGCACATTTAATTGCAGCAGCTTAATCTCCCACTGAAACATTTTAGACAATCCAACTTTTGATTTCTTTTCTATTTATTTCTAGGCTTGTCGCACATCTTCATTGTTAATGCCAGCAGATGTGGCCAACAGAGAAGGCTTGACAGTTTTCTAAATGTGCTTCTATATTTAATTTTCCTTTGGGATTAATAAAGTATTTTTGAATTTGAAATAAAAAAAAGTATGAGTAGATGTTGAGACGTCTGCAGACATTACTACTTGTGGTTACAAAAGAGTGTTTCTGATTAACTGAGCCTTGCATTGTTTTTATTGTTTCTTTGACTGTCAGGGAATTGTGAGGATTGTCAGATGTACCTTCTTGTTCCATTTAAATTTTGAGTGCTGTAAATATTTTTGTCACCTGGTGTTTTTATTTTTCCTTTGTATTATAAATACAGAAGTGAAAGGTTGAGGTACGACAGAAATGTCCTCTGGGATGAACTACACAAACAGCACAGACCAAAACGTCTTTATTAGCTAAGAGAAATTAATTTCTACTAACAGTTTTCAAGTTTGCTACTTTAACTCAACCAGTTAAATCTTTTTGTAACGCAGTGTGATCTCTGCTGTTGCAACGATCCCACATCCAGCCATTTTGTTGCCTCTCCAAACAGTTATTGACGAGACAAAGTTTAAAGGTCATCATCCTCAAGTTGGCTGTCATATTGATGTTGGGCTGGATTTCTTTACCTTTCGTTTTTGTTTGTTTAGTTTTTCCTTGAGCATTATCGTCTCCTTTGTTTCAGTTAAACGCCTCTAGGGGGCAGCAAAAGGTTGTGCCTGGTTACACCCAGCACTCGGTCCCTCATCTCTGCACAGGCGGGAGAAAAAAAAATCCACACGCATGAGTCAGAAGCAACTTGAGTATGAATATGGTGATATAGTTTGATCTTCTAGAAAGTAACACTTGGTTTTCTTTCTCTTGTTTTCTTAGCTCACGCCTCTGATTAAGCCACCAACCTGCTTTAGCTGGAGGGTCTGCTCTCCGCTGGAGGATAGAGAGCAAGCAGAGCTTTATGAAGAACCTTCTCAATGCTGCCAGAGTCTGAAAGCAAACTTATCTTACAGAATGTGCCCTTGTATCACTTCTGAAACGAAGATACAGGCTCCGGTTACTCCTTTTTCTGCCTCGTATTGGCCTGTAATTTACCACCTGAAAATGAAACCCATTAATCTGTGAAATGCTATAAAAAAAAGGAGGTTGTATCTGGCAATAACACACACCAGTAATCCATATTTTAGGGCTTCAGGCAGATCAGAAGTGCTCACAGCAGTGTGCTGTCCTTTCTTGGGCTATTATTGTATTTTCCTTCCACTCTTCTAACTTACTCCTCTCATCTCCCCGTCGCAGGAATGTACCTTATTTCTGTGGAGTCCATCAAATTTGCTTCATGTTGCAACAGTTTTGACCTTTGCCCTGCATGTGTCCATTCCAAATGCCAGTTCAGTGAAGCAGAGAAAGCAAGACACTCAAACAGTCCTGGCATTTGCCAAACTGCGTCCCTTCCTCCCTCCTTTGTGATTTTTATTCATACTGCACAATGTTTTTTTATATATACATATACATATATCAATTTATTTTGGCACTTTCACACTGTGACCATGAGTCACATGTGTTACTATGTCCTGTGTTCGCTGGCAGATTGGCAGGAAATCTCCGGACCGTCAGTGGCTAGAAGGCAGCTGAGTCCGAGCCGTCGGTGAGTTCCAGGGAGAACGAGGGACCTGCAACAGACTGGAGAGATGAAGAGAAGTGAATTGAGATGGAAGGGGGGGTTAATCCATATGTCAGACTATGAGATGTCTCCAAGGCAACAGAAGCTGTGATAAAGGTGGGAACGGGTCGGCTGGCAGGGAGAAAGATGGATGGCAGCAATAAGGGGATGGGAGTAAACAAAAGTATGTGTTTCACTTCTGTTGTCCTTATTTGATCATAATGGGTGACAGCAGAAGCAATAGACTTGATAAAGATGAGTGTCAGTGAGTCCTGTGCAGGCATGGGCTGAAAGGCCACTCAGTGAGGAGGAAGCCATCACTTCAAAAACAGCACAAAGAGTTAGAGACGGTTTGGAACTGCACAAAAGGGGATTTATTTTTACAGGCATGTCCTGAGGTCTGATGAAACAACGAAAAAGAAGCATTAGGCTAAAATGACCCATGTTGTATTTAGAGGGAAAAGGTGGAGAACGCTACCGCAACTGTGACACACGGACGTCAGTTAAAGCAGTTCTGTCAGGAAGAATGGGCCGACTCATTCTGTTTAAAAGATAGTTTTACCAAAATCGAGGAAATTTAAGTAACTGTATAACACAGAATTAAAAAAAAACTGATATAAATGA
This sequence comes from Xiphophorus hellerii, assembly GCF_003331165.1. NCBI lineage: Eukaryota > Metazoa > Chordata > Actinopteri > Cyprinodontiformes > Poeciliidae > Xiphophorus > Xiphophorus hellerii. The sequence continues at coordinate 15,879,326 of NC_045680.1, forward strand.
GGTTGTCTTTTTAAACCTGTGTAAACGTCTGATAGGCTGTGTGAACATGTAGTACTACAGTAAACCTGAACATTCACAGGATTTCTTGCAAGGCTTTTTGTTCAGCCTCCGTTCTGAATCCAGGTCCTGACCACTTCTTCCCCGTCTGTCCAGGAACCCGATGAGACATCAGCAGGAGTAATGATTCACAGCGATGCACATTCTGACTTTTATCCTCCAAATGATTTTCCTTCCTCCTTTTTAAACGTGTCATTGTCTTGGTCTCTGCCTGCATCGATTCAGGTCGGAGAGGAAACGTACTTTTTCACGTTGGTCTCTCTAGTAGCTCATGTGTTCCTCCTGCTCTGTGACAGACAGAGTCGTAGGGAGCGGCCTGCGTTAATGGGAGAAGAACAGACGCATTAACCTTTTCTCTGAAGACCCACTGAAGGTTCTGTATCGATCTCATTATTTTAAAACTGTTTAATTCCACAGTTCTACACAGAGATCTTCTGTTCACCGCTCTTTTAAAGAATTTAATAAAACATGTAAAATTGTTGTTAAAATTCTATCAAGCAAACATATTACATTCTAAGTGATAACATGACCCAGTCCATGTCTAGTGTATGTCTACCTTCCCTGTTATATGATTTTGATTTTAGACTGAACCAAAGTTTGTCTGAACAATTCAAACACCCATTTTTAAAATTTCTGTAAAAAATACCTTTTTTTTTTTTTAGCTTTATATAATGTTATAATGCTATTCCCTCAACAACAGCCTATGTGGTGTACTGGGTGTACTGTTTTGATTCTTGAGAAATCCTTCAATGACAACCTTTGCCTTTTCTACTGCTCACAGAGCTGTTCTCCCACACACCTTCCCCACTCAGCTCCTTCAGACTAGCAGCAGCAATTAGCAAACACCTGATGGAACTCTGCATCTGCTGAGCTCATTATAGGAACTACTTCTCAGGCCAACACTCCTAAGAGTGGTGGTTAAAGGCTCAATGAAGTGATGTGTGAGTGTTGTGATGACCTGCTGAAGGCGGAGTGTCAGAAAGAGTAGGTGCCTCTTAAAGAGACAGAGGCCAATTCAAAGTCATTGAATTGTAAAGTCAAATTTCTCTTAAGTCATGTTTTATATGTGCAGCCTTTTTATAACAGCTGGTAACACAGTTACTTGATTGTGCTATAAAATGGCACCATGTGCCTGGAAAATACACGGTACTGCCCCTTTAACTCCGGTTCCTGTTCTAAAACTGTAGCAGGTCGATTTCTGGCCTCTCTCTTCAGGACAAACAGCAGTTGGTTCAGATGTTCTTCAGTAATCCATATAATAAATAGATTTTTCCACAAGTTGATCGTATCAGGCAGAAACATCTGAAAGTGAGGTATATAATGTGCACCAGGTTCAGGAGTAATGTGCCACTGAAAGCCTACAACCCCATCATCTAGGTCAGGGGTCGGGAACCTTTTTGACTCAGAGAGCCATGAAAGCAAAATATTTGGAAATTTATTTCAGTGAGAGCCATATAATATATTTTAAGACTGAATTCAACTAAACGTGAGTATAATAAGCCTCTGAATTTATTCTTTTAAATAATGTTGTTATAATACTCACCATTAATGTGACTTCTGGTGCTGCATGAATTTGCTGATGGCTTTGTAGTCTGGTTGGTACTTGGTAAGGTTAAGCTTCATGCAAGCGTTGAGGCTTTCATCCGTTAAACGTGATCGTAGGTTGGACTTGATGTTGTTAAGATGTGAGAATGACCGCTCACATTCATACGCAGATCCAAACATGGTGCTGCTCAGTAGCTCTTGGCACGCTTTCTTTCTGCTGTCTCCTGCCGGGTATTTTGATGCAAAGGTAGCATGGCGTGTGTCGAAGTGCCGCTTTACATTCGACCGTTTCATCGACGCAATTTTGTCATTGCAAATTAGACACACCGCAGAACCTGCTCTCTCCACAAAGGCAAATTCTTCGGTCCATTCGTCCTGAAATGTACGATACTCCTCGTCTTTTTTTCATTTCGCCATCTTCTTCGTCGAAGGGTTAGCTTTGATCTAATGCCCGAGCAGACTGATTCAAAAGGGGGCATTTACCTGTTTACCCAGCAACAGCCAACGTAGGCTATTATCATCCAATTAAAATAATGGACTGCTCCTGCAGCCAATAGCAAGCCTGAACAGGACATGAGCGGTGGAAAATCGATGGATGGATAAAAACTTGTTTTAATCCATCTAAATTAAATATTTTATGTTTTATCTGCGAGCCAGATGCAATCATCAAAAGAGCCACACCTGGCTCGTGAGCCATACGTTCCCGACCCCTGATCTAGGTCATACACCAGGAAATTCTTAAAATTATTTTTTGCGTAAACATACAAGTATACTGTGCCATGCATCTTAACTTTTTCACACTATAGTTACAAGATTAATTTGCGTTTATTGTTTTTTGAACGGATTTGGTTGTAAAAATGGCACACAGCATAAAATCTGAAAGGTTTGGTGAGTGTTTGGGTTCAGCCTTCAAGAGTCTGACATCAACCAATCAGATTTTATTTGTTTAAACACAGGAACCAAAGTGCTTTCCATTAGTGCAGTAATGAAAATAGAGAACAGAATAGAAACCAGACGAACAAAGGGACACATTAAAGTGTCTCACTGCAACAATGTGCTAAAAGCAGTTCTAACCATGAAAAAACAGGCATTTTTCCATAGTTCTGGACCATCAAACGATGGTCACCTCAGTGTTTGGATTTTCATCTGGAGATTTCCTGAAGATGTTGGTCAGAGGACCAAAGAGCTTCGTCTGGGTGATGTCCTTGTAAAAGATTTCATAAGTAAGAAGGTATTCCATGAAAAGTAAAAAAAAAAAAAAACGAACACTAAAAGTTAAAAATCAACTCTAAAACAAACTGGGAGCCAGTGAAGGAAGTATAGGAGTGATGTCAAGGCAAGCAACAACATTCTGGGTCATTGAGGGTTTATTCCAAGATAAATAAATAAATATATAAAATCTGATGCCAACTATCCTCAGAAATAAACTAATTAGTAAACTGATAGTGAGTCAGTTGTGTGTAATTCAATTTCACCATACATTCAGCCGTTCTCTGAATGCCTCAAAAGTTTGTTAGAGCTTTAAGAGAACAACCGCCATCATGAAGACACTTTAACACAGCAGAATGGTCAGGAATACGTGTTGTGTAGGCATTTAAAGCAAATTTCAGCGAATCGATTGAAAATGGAAAGGGTATTGTTTACTCATGCTGACAGGCTGGATAAGAAAGAGCCCTAAAAGTAAAGCAACACATGGTAACATTGGAGGAAGCGCAGAGATCCACAGCTCTGTCGCCCCTACACAAATTTATGGATGTGTTGCAAAGTAGAGGAAACAGTGAATGTGACCAACTTTGGTCAGATGAGACCAAAGTTAGGTCTTGTGGCCTACTTGCAAACATAATCATATGAAGGAAATCAAAGACCAGATCTCATGGTGACACATGGTGGTGGCAGCTTCATGCTGTGGGGATGCTTTACACAGGGAAAGGAAAGTTGGTTAGTGTTAGAAAAACTGCTGTTCACAGAGACCCTCCATCTGATTTGAACGAGCACGTAAACTCTTTAGCAAAAAGCACTAAAAGTTCATTGTCCTGTAGAGATTTGGCCCATAAAAACTTTCAGCAAAAGTGGACCTACTTTCATACCTTTCCTGTCAGCCGGCACAAACCATGCACTACTTTGTGCTGGGGTGCCATATAAAGACACAATTAAATAAAGCTAAGCAAGAAGTTATCTGTTGTTTGGTAAACATAAATGCATCTTTATTCAGTTTCTTTTCCAACATAAACTTAACAAAATAAAGCACAGCAGCTTGCCTTTGAACGAGTTGAAAACGTGTTGATTTTCCACTTTCCTGAAGTTCAAAGCAGCTAAAATTCCCGTCAAGCGAACACAGAGGAGTTGGTGATCTGTGGCGAAGCAGAGGCTGGTGCGCCACTCTGAGTCCGCGTGATCCACGACACTTGAGCTCCAAACCGGGCAATCTGGACAAATAAAGTGCTTTTTTTGTTCCTCAGATCAATGAAGTCATGGGGCCCATCCTGTTTTAGACAAATGCAGGTTTGTTGCCATAGCACAGTTACCTGGGAAACCGATCAGCTGGTTTAAACCCAAAGATGGAGAGACAAAGAAAAAGACGGAACACGCAGCACTTATTTTCTGCTGCGCTGCGTGTGTATTTATATCCTCCCGAACACCAACCTGTTCTTAATCTCTGTGTTGACGCACAAAAGCTGAAGCCATTTGCAGCCTGCAGAGTTTTTTTTTTATTTTTTTATTTGGGGACGCTCTTACATATCCCGTCTTGCCTCGAGAATCACCGATGCACTCAAAAATTGATGCAACAGAAACAAAATCAGAAACATTTCCCAGAAAAAACAAACAAACAAAGAATCACAAAGATGAAGTAGAGTTTGGGCTGCATAAAACAAGCTCTATTACACTGGTGTAACTTCAGACGCAACCAGTGCTCCTCTAACTGGTTCTACTGGGAGAACACGGAGTGCCACAGGTGGATCTTATTGGTCAGCCGAAGCTTCTGTGCTGTCCATAAAAACGCACCACAGGAGCTCTGGAGGGGAGACCGAGCGTAAGGGCGCAGAGCAGCCGCGCCACGGAGCTCACATCACGGCCGTGTGTCCAGAGAAAACACCTGTCACTGCAGGACTACACACAGAGGAGCGCAAAAAAAAAGGACGCCACGCTCTGAAACAAGCTTGTGAGTACATCCACATGAAATATGAGTTGATTTAACTTGGCACCGAAACGAAGTGTGTACGGTTTGGGGAGCAGCGGAGATGGAGAGAGGAACCATTTGCGCACCTGTTGAGCCGCGTTGTCGTTTGTAACTTTTTAAAATAAAATACTTTAGATATGGCAGAAAGAAAACAATTAGTTTATTTAACAATCCCAGTTAATAAAATATGCTTTTACTCAGACTAGTTTATCAGAATTAAATGAATTTTGTTCTGTTATGTGAAATCACTAAAATAAAATAAAATAAAGGGAACACTGGTGCAGTGGCAGACTTTTTCTTATTTTGCCCTTCTCTCAGGATAATGTTATTTATTCCCGAAGTTAATGCAGCTTACCTGATCTTTCAGAATAACCGGAATAGTTATCTTATTGACACCGTTTAAATTGTTTAAAATAATTTCACATGTTTCATTTATTCCCCGTTTTGATGTCGATATGCATGAATTTTATCCAGATATTTTGTAAAGTGCTTTTTATTTCATATTGTCCATTGCAGCCACTTGCTGTTCAAGTTGCAACCAGATTAAACTGATCAAATTTGCATTATATGACTGTTTATTCTCGATATGCATTTAAACAGAATGACAGTTTTTAAATATGATACGGTCACATGAAAAAAAGAAAATGAGAGAAATGTCCATTTGTTCTTTCATGTATAATAAGTGTAAATTGCATTTAATTTCATGCATATAAAAAAAATCACGTGTTATTCACATAAAACGATGCATATAAACAAAACTGTATTTTTTAGTTTAGGAAAAAGTTTAGACACTCTTCTCCATTAAAAGCTCTGTAGCCTTTTCCTGAATTTGGCTGAAATAACTTCAGTTAGATGCTTCTTGTAGCATCTAGTTGCCTCTGCAGGCTCTGACATCAGTCTGAGGAAGGTTTGCCTCATGTTTGAGGGTTTTATTACACATACAGCCTGTTTTAAGTCTCCCTACGGCCTCTCGTTGAGATCAATATGTGGACTTCTTTCCTTTGCTCTGTTCTTTTCCCGTCCTCAGTGGGTATGTTTAGAGTTATTGTCGTGTTGCAGGACCAGTTGGCGGTCTTTTATGTTTTTCTTATGAAGCAAATCCTTGCAGGCCTCAAAAGTAAGTCAAACTTGTTCAATCTGCTTCTGATTGTAAAGCCACATGAACTTCTATATAAACAACACCAAGAGTAACATTTTAGGTTTGTCTAAAAATGTGAAAATTTTGAAGGGTTTCCTATATTTTTATTTTTTATTCTTTTTTGCTGATAGCTGATTCTTTGCAAATTGCTGCTGAATGCAACAATTTGATGTGGCATGGAGGCTGGAATTAGATAACCCCAGTTTGCTTTAATGGAGACCTTCATCATGTCTGCATTGTTGGGTTTAGTGTCTCCCATGTTATTTTTGACAATACCACATAGATTTTCTTCGGGCTTTGGGTCACACAGTCCTGCAGAGCAATAAATAGCACTGATTGAGGGTTACTGGTACATGTGGAAACATGCTGAGTTGTCCTAAATTGGCTTTTAAAAAAAAAAAAAAATAGTCCAAACTCTGCTGTTCTTTAAACACTTTTTCTTAATTTAATTTTTCATTAATATGCTTGGAAACAACTCCTTTGTCTATTATCTTTTGTGTTTTTTACCTCTTTTTGAAGGAACTCAGTGACTGTCTGCTGGACAACTGTCAACTCAATAATCTTGTCCATTATTGTGCCATTGTGTAACTATAACATGGCAGTTTCTGCTTAAAAATATATTTTCTATTGGCCATATCCAATATTCAAAATTTAAGAGAAGTTAAATTTGGGGTTTTCATTACTCATGCCCATAATGAAAACGACTTTATTGACATGTTTCAGCAAATACGTGGGAGTTTAATTGCTGACTGTGTTTCAGCTCTTCAGCATTCAGGTGTTTTCATCCCCTCTCTCTGTTGGAGTGATCATTTACACTTCTCTCCATTCAATGTGTGTTATTAATTACAGAGGCTCCTGAGTGAAACCTGCTCTCCTGCTCCTGCCACTGTCTGGTGGGAAAATGTGGGTTCTGGATAAGATCCGTGGCTCGGTGGAGACCAGTGTGCTGAGACAAGGAGACAACGGTGACAGAAAGGCTGCAGCTGCGCCGTACAGCAACGTGCTCACTCCCGACAAGATCCCAGACTTCTTCATCCCCCCAAAGCTGGTCAGCTGCCCTCCAGAGCCCGAGACGCCGAGCATCAAGCCCAAAGAGGGGCTGCAGCCGTCCACTTCTGAGCAAACCATTAGCAGCAACAGGAAGATCAGCAGTCCGAGGAGCCCTCGCCTGGTGGCCAAGATCGCAGGAGATACAAAGAACCTGCTGAGAGCAGCAAACCGCCACATCATCCAGATAGAGAGTGCGGATGACGTCGTGGCTGGGGACACCAATGCAGACCCCCAGTCGCAGACTGCGATGTCTCTGCCATACGTTCCCAAGACTCAGACATCTTATGGCTTCGCAACCCTGAAGGAGAGCCCCCACACTCGACGCAAAGAGTCCCTGTTCCACTGCGAGCTGACCAGTCCCATTACTTCTCCAAACACCCAGAGGAAGACTCCAGGGAAGGGCAGTGAGACAGGGAACCATCTGACCCCCGCTGACTGCAACACCTCCCACATGAACCCCTACCGGTACTTCAGTGGTGGAGAAAGTGACACCTGCTCTTCCGCTGAGTCCTCTCCCTTCAGCTCTCCGTTGCTGTCCCGCTCCGCATCCCTCCTCAAGATCTTCACGCATGAGACACAGGCCAAAGTGGTGAAAGCCAAGCGGACGCTGGCTCGCCACAGCTCCCTGTCAACAGACGAGTGCAGCTCGGCCGAGCCCAGCCCCAACATCCAGCGGCGGCTCCGCGTCCCGTCCCTTCACGGCGCCGGAGGAGCGTCTGACCACGGCCTCCAGCGGGAGCACACCATCAACCTGCACAAGGGCGGCACGGTGAGGATCAGCGCCAACCACGACTCCGGCACGTCACGCCTGCTCATCCGAGTCCTGGTGGCTGAGAGTCTGTACGACAAGCACGTCGACATCAAAAGCATCAACTGCTGCGTGTCTGTGTACCTGAATCCAGGCAAGCTGCAGAAGCAGAGGAGCAACATCATCAAGAACAGCCGCAACCCAGTCTTCAATGAGGACTTCTTCTTTGACTCCATCAGCTCTGTTCAGGTGAAGAACCTTTCTGTGAAGTTCAAGGTGGTGAACAAGGGCACCAGCCTGAAGAGGGACACGCTGCTGGGAGAGAGGGAGGTACCACTAGCAAAGTTGCTCTCAGGACTCTAAAGCCACAGCAGATGGAGCTTAAGTTGATAACTTGGAATTTTCAAAAAGCAGTTCTGATAAAAGTTTACAAGCAGTTACCATCTGACCTACTGTAGATGACTCTTTAGGCATCTTACTTTAGTTTAAATCCAGATCAGTCAGTCATCGTGGCTGAAGCTGTTGCTAGTCTGAAATTAGCGACCAAAGTGGATTTCTACAGTCTTGAAACAACTCAGATCTCAAAAACAGCACTGTGGTTTATAAAAACTTGTTTTTAATTACAGAGTTATCTGTGATTACTTACATTTTACACAGGAAGGGGAGGCAGCGCGTCTGCAATGATCTTCCTGTGTGAAACATAAGAAGAGAGAAAAACACAAAAAACTGAGATCTATTTCCTTAATTTGCCTCGTTTTTCCATCCCGTTAAAGCTCTAAGGTTCTGGTACAGTTTTGTGTGGGTCCTCTCCTGACCTACTTCTGTCAAAGCTGCTTCTGACCTGAAACATGCTTGGCCCTGGTTAGACCAGCTGTTAGCTTCAGGCTCTGGGACCAACAAACTTGGGTTCATAATTAATAAAGATGCCAAGAGTTATTTATTGCAGGTAAGCTATTAACCGCTTGTGACCTTTCCACAGAACCTCTTCTGACTGAAGCTGTACTTTGGTGTTTGCACTGTTTTCTCCATCACTCATTGACTTTAAGAAGGAAGACTCTATGAAGAAGAAAGGTTTTTACCATAAGCTCGGAGAACGACCTCCCTGGTGTACACAAATGGAGGATTTACTTCACTTCTTCTCCTAAAAATGGATTCTCATCGAACCAAACTGAACCCAACAGCACCAGATGAATGTGGCAGATGAAAGCTCTCCCTCCATTCTGAGCATATCTCCCGGCCGAGTGTCCCGAGCCAGGCCCTGCTGGTTCAAAGGTTGGACGGCACCTGTGCGTCAGGCTGTCTCCTGTCCTCCAGCGCCAACGTCCTCGTCGTGGTTTTATTATTGTAATGTGACTGAAATCCGCAGCAGTGCAGGATTTTTACATCGCCTCCACCATCTGCGAGCACAGAGATGCTTTTGAGAACGAGTGCGCGCTTTGAAGTGGCCCTAGATCCTGATGTGCAAATGATCCTTTGATCTGCACGGGGAAGGCAAGGAGCGAAAAGAGTGCCCACATTTACATGCACATCAAAAATGGAATTACAATATGATTGATTAAGCAAAGGACTGCAATGATCTGATTAAACTTGATTAAAACATCAAAATTAGAAATGTTACACAACAACCAATACCTGCTTCTTCATCAGTACCGCACCGTCTCAGTTTTGCTTTCACAGACCAGATCCAACCAAGGTTAAAGGCTTGCCTTGCTTCAGAATAATTAGTTTTCTCTCCAAAACTGATTATGCTAATATAGAGATGCCTGTTTAAAATCACAAAATAGTTCTTGCTTTGGAGGCTGCCAATAAAGTTTTAGTAGAATATATTTTGACAAACTGAAAATTCACTATATAAAAATATATGAAGTAAAATGCTGGCACCAGTAATTCTAAATCAATTAATGCCAGATTATTACATAAATGTGCAGTTATCTTATTTATCTGATTTTCAACATTGTGAAAAGAAATGATAAAAAAAACCCTAAATCTAAATCTATATAATAAAAATTTGATAAAGTAGAAGATTCAAACATCAAGGCAGACAGGAATATGTCATGAACATACAATCGATTTTTCAGATCTATTGTGAAATCTATTGTCTAGATCTCTGCAAGCAACAGATCATGCCTGGATGCCTGATGTCCAGGCTTCAGATTACATGCTGAAAAACATGCCTACATATCAGAAGTTTATGCTAATATGTAAACAGCATTTCCTCAAATAAGGTCGTTGTCAAACCAAATGTCATTTTCTGAGATTATGTGTTAGGACAGATTTAGAAGGGTTTTGTGATAAATGTGTCTCTTTTGATGCTGAGTTAGTGGAGAACTGGACAGGACTGAAAGAAAAACAAAGAGACGCATTGAGAGCCTGGATTAAACTTGAATAACAATCTGTTTTGAGGAATAATAATATTATTGTATAATATTATTTTTAATAATAATATATAATTATTAAATCTTTGTATATTGGATAGCAGATAAGCTCAAAACTCTAAACATTTCTGTATGTAAATATAGTTTTAACTGCTGTCCCTTAAAAGGCTGCATCCATAGCTCAGTATAAACTGTCTTCAATTTTTTCTACAGTTAAATATTGTAATTACAGAACTATTTTAAACAATATTTCCCTACATGAACGCACATTAACCCTAAGAAAGCAAGTGATACATGCCTGTGCAAAAAATAAAATAAATAAAAAATTTAAATAAAAAAATACACAACCACACACTTCTGGTGGGGCAGGAGACATTTACTGAAATTGCCTGTAAAAGTAAAAATGCTCTGAGTGAAACGCAGGAGAGGATTTATGCCCAATAACATCCCTGAACAAATGTATCCCATTGTTTGAACTATTGCAATCTTGTATCAAGGACAGTTGACACAATTTGACCCTAAAACATATTCTTGTTTAAAAGGTAAACAAAAAGGCCACCACTCAGGTAAAGTGCACTCTAGTGATATAACCCTAGTTTATAGGAAGAGGAACAAATATCAAACTGATGCATTTATGCGAGAGCATAAAACAGCAACAGGATCAGCAGCAAGATGCATCATGATCTTGCTGCTTCGGAGGATTTCACTTGAGTTAAACTCCGTCTTGCAACTCCAATGGTTTGTTCAAATCCAGCATTAGAATCAGAAACTATTTTATTCAGATTCAAACAGCTTTTGGAAATCTCCAAGGAAAAACAAAAACAAACAGTTGGACGGTCTGATTAGGATTTTATATGGTGTGGGTGAAGGTGGGTGAACAACAGATGAGTGTTTGCAGTAATAAATGTAACATATCTATCTGTTTGATGAAGCTTGTTTAACCACATGATTGATTTTCCAGCTGCAGCTGCCCAGTGTGGGCAACCTGATTAAATCTTGTGCAACCAAGCAACAGGCACTCACTAAATTGGTACATGACTATCATCAGTCTGACTGCTGATACCTTATTGGGCTCTCATATCAGCTTAAACGCTCTTAAATGGGCAATTTTTCTCCACTTTAATCAAGCCTATTAAATTAGCACATGTTCGGTAAAACTTTGAACGCCGCTTAAGCACATTTTGAGTGATGTTGTTGGCAGGAGGACAAAAGACAAGTTCATTAAACTCATTAAACCGTGTAAATGTTTTTTAAAAAGTCAGTCGTCGACGTATGCAACCAGTCTTTAGCCGTAGTGCCTCTGTATTAGCAGTGTGCATGTAAATGTGTTACTTTTTAAAATATATTACATTAGAGCATTGGCGTCAGTGAGTACCAGCAGCATGGTATCAACAGGTCACTGGTGTTTGCATGACATGCTCAAAGTTTTCTGAAACCCTAAAGCCTTACTCTGTGTGTGTGTGTGAGAGAGAGAGAGAGGGATGGTGAGAATGATTGAGCCGCACGATTTTGTCCAGAGTTGTTCACTTTCTATGTATAAAATGGAGTATTTTTTATTTTTTTGTAAAATGCTTTTGAAACTTGCCGTACGTTGGATTTGTACTGTATTTATCTACTCACTGTAAACAGGAGTTACGTTTGTCGAATGACTTAATTATGCACCAGCTAGCAAGTGCTGATGAGCAAAATCCGAGTTTCAGCTTTAACGAAGCCCGTCGGTGAGGGAGAGCAAACAACAGACGATACAGACAGCAAAGCGGCACAGAAAGCAACATGACTCTGTGCTCAGGCGTGAACGGCAGCCCGATCCTTTTCTGTGGCTTCTGGAGGAATTGCAAACCATTGCAGCAGAGAGAGAAAACGAGTGATGCTTCTGTTAAAGACTTTTCCTCCCCCCACCTGCAGCTCCCCTGTTGATGTGCTCTATATTACTTCGCTTACAGTGATTATGTTGGCCGTTCTCTGGTGGAGTAGATTTGGTGAAATGTTGTAATCTCTGCTGCCTTCTTGTGTTGAGCTGCTCGTAGTCTTGCTGTACTTTGGATTCAAGCTCTCGGTAAAAACCAAACTATATCTCTGAGGTTTCTTCTAGAAAGGCTGAACTTTCTCAGATGTGGCTGTGCTCAATTTTAGCATTTTTTTAAAAAATCGTGCTTTTGTATATTGAGGTAAAACTTTGCTTCACTCAGAATGAGTGATTCTTATAGTAATGCACATGATAGCTGTGATTTGCTGATTGTTTGATAGTGTCTTTCTTTTAAAGCTGTACAGTAGTGCTCTGCCACTTTTTAGTCCCTGTTTTCCGAACAAACTATTGCTATTAATGGTCCATTGTACATGAAAACTACTTTAAAAGAAAAATGAAAGTTTAGCTTTTATTTTATAGGCAATTGAAAGTGTAAGCCTCAAAATAGATAAAACATTTATTGCACCAGCACAGTCTCAAACAGAAATATGTTGACAAATCCAAACTTTAACTTGGCGACGTTTACTCAATAATGAAAACAATGTGTTAGTGAATAATTGATCTCTTCAAAAATGTTCATAATTGTTAATGTACACTTCAGTTGATAAGCCTTTTATTTACTTTTAATCAGCCTTTTATTTAATCAGACTTTTGTGACTTTCAAATTCCCTGTAATATTAAAATTACTTGAAACAGGGGCCTGTTTCTTTAAGACACTCTTCAAAATGGGAAAGACAAGAGAGCATGCCATTTTTAAACAAAACTTCTAAACTTTAATACATGATCAATTTTAGGCTACCTTTTGAATATTTTTATTTTCCCACCTATTTTTACTAATAATGGTTCTGACCCTGATTGAACAAATTGACTCCTGTGAAACATTTGTAAATTATGATCTTTAATAATCGCAATTTCGGTACGAGTGATCTCATGCTGGACACACATGTTGACAGATATTCACGCAATTTTTTTCCCACAGTATCAGAAAAGAATACAGATTGGGAAACTGAAATACCAACGTCCAATGCTACTTGACTCGCTATTGGCTGGTGTTTTCAAAGCAGCCAATCCTCGAGTGCCATTCATTTTCCTTATTTCCAGAAAGAAGGAAGACTGTAGATGTTAGCTTTTCTGGTACTGAAAAGACAGTTTTGACTGAAATTGGCAAATATAAGTGTTTTTAGAGGATTGAGGTATTTGAAAATTTTTAAGTTCTTAGAGACTGTGGTCCCAAACTCCTGTGAATGCCTGGGGTCCACATACCTAGGAACAAGCAAAAAATACGCAATCGAAAAAATTTTCAAATCCTCAGACTGGTACAAATTGGTGCCTGGTTGGAGGAAAGAGTCCAGGCATCTTTTTGAGAAAACCTCAGTTTTTAAATGTTGACATGACCAGCAAACAAGGCCCTTCACTGCCTTTGCAGAGACAATTAAGTTACAATGTCAAACACCTATTTAGCTTTTTAAAGAAAGTAAAAGACTGATTGGATTATCTTTTGCCAACTTTTTATCTTTTACAACAAGTTAGCGCCACGGTCTTGATGAATATCAGACACAGTGAAAGCAAAGCAAAAGTTGCAGTTTTAAATCTCACTGAGTTTTGAAACAAAAACAACACTGTGTCCTTCCATGATTACATTGTTCTGCACCAGAGGTAACTGTAGGACATGCAGAAAACTCTCAGGCAACACGGAGGGTTTGAGTCACGAGTCAGTGATAAAGTTGTCAAAGGGTGGTGTTGAAATAAACCTGAAGAACCACACGTTAGTTCTCCACTCAGTTTCCCCTCAGTCAGCAGAGTTCACAGCTCTTCTGTCTGAGTCCCTTCTGCAACTTTATTTCTTTTTTTTTTTTAATTATTTGGTGTTGTTTGGTTTGTACTTTCTGCTTATTTTAAGCACCAAAAAATTTTGTATTAAGGAACCTGGAAAACAAAAACTGCTTTAAACTCAAACCTGAATCTACAGAGGAATTATCAGCATTAACTTTCCTTAATGGCCATCCTGCTGCTGTGGTTCAACTCTGTCCACTCAACAGATTTCTAATTAGATAAAGGCCAAAGAGGCTCTACTGATGGCAATTTAAATAAGAAACCCATCAATATCCATGTATGTGAGTTATACTGACGGTGACTTTGTTTCCTTTTGGCTTGTTGAGATTTTGTTTTCAATGAAAATGTAAATGTGGTGATGTTTTTATTTTTTTTTCCCTGTCTCGAGAAGTTTGCTCTGACAGATGAAGCTGAAAAAGTGCCAATCCTATACTTGACTCTTGATCCTTAACTTTTCTTTAAACGTAGACCAGTTGCATAGTAGTTACTGTTGTGTTTCTGATCTGTGTGGTTTGATTACGTTCACACTGTGATGTTACGACAACTGACAGCTGTTCTCTGTGTGTGTTAATGGGTTGGAAATGCTTTCAATAAAACGTCACTGCAATCACTGGTAATGTCGTTGTTGACTTGTACGTTTTTATTGTGATCTTGAAAGAGAGAAACACTTACTGTGTTTGAAGACCAGCTCTAAAGTTGGTCACTTTGCTGGTGTTTTTTTGTGTAAAACATTTATTCCAGTCAAACTTTTTCATATTTTCTCCCTTTCAAACATTTCACTATATTTATTGGCATGATAAATAGAAAGTGCTGCACAGAGGGTCCTGGGTTTCAATCTCACGCTGCTGTCTTTTTGCATGTTGGTCTTGCTCTTCAAGATACAGTTTGTTCACTAATTATCTCTAACAAACAACAAGGTGGTTGAAATATTTGAATAGGCAAACATTGCGTCCTTGGAAGTGCTTAAAATGTTATATTTTTGTCCATCTTTCAGCATTGCCTGCTCTTTCCAATTACCTGTTGAATGCTGTTTTTTTTGCTCATGATGTCCTGCCACTTAAAATAAATAAAAAAAATCTAGCAGAGTTGCTGGGCCTTATCTATTTCTCATTTGGTATTACCTGGAATATAGCATCAGACGTGCGCACACAAATGGGTACATAAAAATATCTTATCACTGCCATACTATCAGTAATTGGCAGGAAAAAGCAGCACACAATATTTTTTTTTGCCTCAGGGAGGAATTAGTCTTAAACCTAAGACTAATTCCATGTTTGAGACAAATTGTGTGGAAGTCGAGGTGAAACAAGAAGTAATGAGCACAAACAGACCTAATAATGTCAGCATCTGTCCTATTCTGCTTCCCTTCGTTTGTTTTGACATCTTTTTATTTGGAGAGCGGCGTCTGTTTCTGCAGTGGATATGTCTGTCGTCTCAAAAGCAGGGAACAGAACAGCACTCGGTTAACGACACTCCAACGAGGTTATATTGTATTTAATGCCCTATATACTGGCGACCTGTCCAGGATGTACCCCACCTCTCGCCCGGAATGTTAGCTGGAGACAGGCACCAGCACCTCCCAATCCCTCTAAGGGACAAGGGTGTTAGAAAATGGATGGATGGATGGATGGATGGATGGATGGATGGATGGATGGATGGATGGATGGATGCTATAACAGGTGTGATGCATGTAAAGCTTTAGAAATGACTCATGTAACCCAACAGTCCCAAACTCAAGAACTCAAGACCACCTCAAAGGTATTATTGTATGCTAAGAAATGGAAAAGCTGTGCTAGATCTACACACACACTCACAAGGATAATTTAGGGGTCAATTACCTTAACGGACATGTTTTTGGATTGTTGCAGGAAGCTGGAGCACCCCGAGAAGAACAAATACATGCACAGGGTAAACTCTATGTAAAAGGAGACCAGGTTGGGATTCAAACTCAGGACCTTTTTGCTCCAAGGCAACAGCACATCACCATGCTGAAGAGTCTTTAGCATTAAGATTTTTTTAGATTGTTTTTCTTGTATCTGGATCTGTCATTGCCTCCAGATGCCTTTCCAATGGGTTTGGCTAAAGACCTTTGTTTCTATGTTCAAGGGACTTCCAGACATGTAATTGATGGGGCATCATCAGCCTTAGCTCTAAAACAACCTATTTACTGTTCTAATTTTTATCATTTAACAAAATGTAGTCTAAAACCACCAGCAAACCAAGACTGACTGAAACGACTGAGTGACTATTGGTAGAATATTGTTTACATAGAAATCTGACATTCATTTACACACATTAGAAAATATCAGTAAATTGGTTGTAAGGATGTTTGTCAGTAACAGAAATAATTTGCTTAAGTCCTGGCTCATCGGTGTGGGAATGCTGCCTTTTCTATAGTTTCAACTTAATTAGGTTTGGAGCTTTGGTCTTAAAATAACAGCGTCTTTAACAGATGTAAATGAGGCAGAAACCATCCAGATGATGGCTCATTGGCACTGAATTTACTCCATTAACAGAAGAACTACATCTTTCTCCTCATACATCATACTTACATGGTTTGAGCTACTCTTAGAAAAACATGTAGTGGAAACTTCATGCCAATTGCTGCTCCGTCAACTTTACTTTTTGTTTTAAATGTCTTTTTAAACCACACTATTCACTGAAGTGACATTGATGCTCTCAGTGGTTTTTAATGGATTTTATCTCATGGATTGTATTCATGTTTTTATTTCAACATGTTATTTATATTTTATTTAAGTTTTATGTGAATGGTTCTGGTTATATTGATCTGTGTTCGTACCTTTGTGTGTGGGGGTGTGTGGGTGTGTGGGTGTGTGTGGGTGTGTGTGCGTGGGGGTGGGCGTGTGTGTGTGTGTGTGTACATGGATTGTATGCTACGTGCCACTGCAAATCTACCTTTGGGTATAAATAAAATAACCTAACCTAGAGTTCAACCCTTACAACCAGGTAAGCCAACCCATTTCTAGTGTATTAATGCAAATTACTACCAGATCAAATCACTTTCTTTTCTCAATGCTTAGAGGTTTTCAAAAATAGAGAGACACAGAGAGTAAAGGGTAAAAGTGTCAATTTGTAACCCAGTTTTTCTCTGAGAAGTGGGTAGACTGTGTGAGATGATCAACTATTCAGCACAATTAGCTTAGCTACAGACTACTGTATGCCTCCATTTCACTAACATTTAATGAATTAAGGAAAAAAAAATCCAACATATTCATATATTGAACTTGTACCTGTACCTTTTACCACAGTTAACAACAGTGAGTCAATCACCAGCAGCTCTAGCCCACGTCCCTCCTGACCTGCCCTCTTCTAGTGAAATTAAAGCTGCGGTATGTAACTTTTATATTTATTTATTTATTTTTTTTACATATTTGGTAAAACTGTCATTATGTTGTCACAGTATGGGATGAGAGATAATCTGTGACAAATCTATTTCCTCTGCCTATCTAGAAACAACCAATCAGTGGCAGGAGAGTTTGAGTGTTTTTCAATGTATTTCAATGGGTCTGAAATTTGCAAACATAATGAAATATTTAATAAAGTACAACAGCAAAAATTATGGTGATGGCAAGGCAGTGCACTAACCTGAGAGAAAAAAGATAATAAAGGCTAATATTATTCCTTCGCAAGGCATTTCAATGCTTCTCCTATGTATTGCTATGGCAGGCCCCAATAATATCTTTTCTTCTAGTTATACATATTATTACAGAACAGATCATGAGAGGGTAGCTTTTTATTTAGGAAAAAATCAAATGAGTTGATCTGGTTATTAGTCCACCCTATATTCACAACAAACTCACATCGATCCTGTGTTGATCTGCCTGAGGGAAATTCAAAGTGGAAGCCTGTTGGTCCCTCATTTACCAACACATTCAACTGATTCTACCTCCAAAAACTTTGGCTGACACGAACATTTTCATGATTTGATATTGTTAAAATGCAAGCCAAGCACGAGATTCACAACTCTTTATCCTCTCTGGGTCCTCGCCGTCTCCAATTCATCACCTTCGAAGCGAATGCACATGCAAACATACTATTAGGTTTCCTTTGCCAGCTGCACAGGAGATGCTGCCACTGCACTTGGCGGGGGAAGAAAATGTTTTCCAATATCCTCCATCTGCCACTGTTGATTTCCATCCGATGCTGAATGTCTCCCACAGCTTGTAAATTGATTTATGCTGCCGTCTTCCTCTGAGTCAGGGAAAGACGGCGGAAACACAAGAGCGGCTGAGGGTGAAGGGAGTCGATTCTGGACGCGGCGCAGCATCATCAAAGAGAGCCGATACTCTGTGGGGCAAATTTGATTGGGGCAATTTTCATCCACGGCTTTCCTGACTTAAGAGGGGAAAGGTTTAGGGCTGTTATTGGCTTTCGGATTACTATGGCAACCATATTGAGGAGCGCTCTCAGAGTGAAGGAATGAGACAAAAGAGGGTGCGTGTGTGTCTTGTGGGGGAGTTGATAGCAATGTTGTTAAAATTGCCATTTAGTCCAATGGCCGCCTGCTGTGTTTATACCTTAACAGCAATTTTCGGACAACTTTAAATGGCGTTCCTCAGAATCAGTGTTATTCCTTTGAAAAATATGATGGAAAAGGCAGTGGGGAATACTGCTGTTTGTACAGCACAAGTCAACAAGTTTTACTTAAATCATAGGAAACTGAGATTTTACTGATATTAACCGCTCATTAATGTCTCTAGTGACTGGTTTCAGGAAAAACAGAGTTTTCTCCATATTCATTGTCACTCCCAGTGACAATAGATGTGTAAGATGCCTTAAAATTAAAGTGACTTAGATTACATCAACAGAATCACCCACTGGACATTTGAAAAACTATTTTTCAATTGGACAACATTTTTACTGAGAGCTGAAACTAATCCCTCACCAATCTGATACAACAGCTGCAGTTAAAAGCACTTCCATCGCTACCTCTACAATGCTTTGATCTTCAGCAGTCTTATTTCCTGCCATCTTACTTATATCTAAGTGCTCAAAGGAAACTCTAAGTAGCTCACCGCTATTTGAGTCAAGCTGTAAAATTATACTGTAAATCACAGGCACAGTGATTGTTGTACTGATTATCATGAAAAGTCCAACTTGCTTGGCTTGTTAACAGGTGATAGGTACAAAGCCCACGGTACAGCTGGCTGATTGTCTGTTATTACAAGCCTTTCCTTTCCTTAAAGTGTCTCCTTAGTGTTGAAATACTAAAGTCCACACTATATACATATAAATACAGTGTGGAAAGCTTTGTGAAATGGGTCTCCATGAATGTTTTACATCTAAACCTTACACCATCAACTGCAATGCATGTAAGAGATTATTAGATTCCAGAACAGAAAATGTGTGTTATCAACAGTCACAAAATATGCTTTTCTATCTATCACTCTGCATTTGGTAGTTGTCAAGAAGTCAGCATTAGAATCAGTCTAAAGACTGTGAGCCACGCCGTCTCATCCAACACCAGTGTCTGACCTCACAAATGCACTAATGGGATTAGGGTTAAAAAAAAGTCTCACTCTTGAAATCCTTGAAAATCCAAAACAGCTGAAGCTGTTGTAGATTAAAAATGGTGGTTCAACTTTATAGTAAACTCTACGGATTAAAAATGGGATGTCACTAAAGTTCATGAACTTTTGGCAAAATAATGTAGTTGGTTTTTAAAGTTTATAAGGCAACAAAATATATTTTTGTAATCTATAGGGTTGGATATTAAATAAGGGTCTATCTTCTTCAGCAGTGAAAAATCTGCACTGCAAGACTGTTTACCGATTCTTCAGAAACCTTTGATTTATAGTGCATAAAAACAAAACTGAACATTATTCAGAAGCAAAATCAGTAAATTATGTTTTGCAACATGTTTGCAATGTGTTTCCATCAAGTTGCAGAGCTGGATAATTAATGTTGTATTATGGTCTCTTTCGGCATTGGTACTATCTCTGAAAAACAAATTTTAACAATAAAGGACTCTCATGTTGCCTATCAAGCATGCAGCTTCTTTTATCTACCAAAACAACCTTAAAGTTTTTGAAAAAAATTATCAGTGAAGTTTATGAAGTGGTCATTAAAAATAAAGTACAGGAAATGCCACTTTTGACGATGCAAGTGTTGATTTTAATCACGGAATCCAAAATGATCATTTCATGAAATGAAGTGAAATAGCTTACTATTTCATTTCATGAAAAAAAAGTCTAAACTTTAAGATAGGAAATGAAAGCAGCTACATTAAACAGCCATTAGACCCTGCAGACGACGAGAGAGCTATTTTTCTCTTCAGTCTCTCGTCATTCTACGATAATCTTGAGAGAAGCCCTGTACTGTTTGTTCTCTCTCCGAGCAACAAATTATTCATCTCTTTCATCAAAGTGACAAGATCCTGACATGGTGTCCTCATCAATAAACACAGCTGACACAGTTTCAACTCTGTAACTCCTGCTTCATCTCCAGCCTCTTTCAGCGTGTCGCTCTTTAAAGATGCATCTCCCATCTGTCAAAGCAACACTGGTAAAATAAGCGTCACACATGGCTCTTTGATTGACACTGAAAACGTCCACAGAGCTCCACAGGTAAAAAAAAAAAAGCGTTGATTTTAAGTCCATGTAATTCAAGAACACATTGGCGACAATAGATGTGCTGTGCTGGTGTGTAATGCTCACACATCCATCCGTCCAACTCAAGAAGTATAACTTTTGGAGAAAAGTCTACAAATGGAGAACATTTAAGCCAATGGCCAAAATGTCCAGGTCTAATCGTCTAAACAATCTTAGCCTGAGACCAGACTGCAAGATGTGAAATGGCCAGGCAAGTTTATATGTATATACGACCATTCATGCACAAGATATTGCAAAGTGTTTATAGGGCGTCGGAGGCAGAAAGAAATGAACAAAGCACAGCATCAATCACAACAGAAATCTTCAAAAATGCTGAAATGTCACCAGGGGATCTACAGCAGCCTGTTGTTGCAGACGATGGCTCTACAGTGGGAGAGAGGCTGCGCAAGCTTATTGTTCATGAGACATGGGCATCATCATCAAAAGAAGTCATTTTTTGGACACTGTGGCTAGCACTGGATTTTAGCCATGGTCAGTTTCTACAGTAACAGCAATGGCTGGAAATACAACCAAACCAAGGAGGGACGCTGTGTCAGGGAGAATGGTTGGTCTGTTGTGTGGATTGTGATAATTTAATGTATAACACAGGAGCTTATTCTCTTTAATTGGCGATGTTCACCACATATTTTATATAGTGTGTCTCTATATTTGAACCCTGTTGAGTACTACTGCACACCCTTTGTGTTTTACATGACATGGTCAGCTTTATTGGTGACTAATGAATCAAATGCAGGGATTTATTTGAGTGCATCAGTTTCGTACAATAACAACAAACAAAAACACATTAGTCAACATGAAAAGTTCTACTTGGATTATTTGTATGTCCTTTGTAATCCAGAGAAACAGAATGGAGTGAGACAGGATTATCTGCAGACTCAAAGTGGACGTTTCTAAAACGTAGGCACTTTTACAATTCAAACCCTGATTGGCTACTTCTACTGCCTGTGCTTTTTTTTCTGCTCACTGCTAAGATGCAGAGGAACTATAAATGATGGAAATGCAAACGTCCGTCATCAAGCTGATTATCAGAATTATATTTTTAAGGTTGTTAATTTGTATTATGTAGCTTACATGAACAAATTAATTTATTAAATAAGAGTGAGTCAAGAAAGGAAAAGAAGAGAAACCAGAGTATTTGTATTTTAAAACTCTTCTCTGTGACGCTGAATAATTTCAGTTGTAGAGAAAAAAAAAACATAAAATGGTGATTTAAATTTTTTTTACATTTTAGAAATTAATGATTTAGATTTTTGAACGATTTTGTCGAGGTATGCTATTAACATTTCACGATAGCAAAACACTTCCTGCTTAAACGGTGGAGCAACATTTAAAGATTGTAGTGAAAGAAGGTCACTTACTACAAAATCAACACTTTATAGTTTTTTTTTTTTAAAGAAAGGCAGTCGTGATGTTTGTTGTTTTGACTGAAAGTTAATTTCTAAAATATAGATGCCACAGTGGTCAGTGGTTTTCATGATTTTATGCAGCATGAAAATCACTGAGTATTGGCCAGTGGGCCAAAAGTGTGTTTTTCTTACTATGCCTTTCCTTATTGTTGGGAAATTTGAAACATTTCTTATGGACAAATGAGACAACACTAATTTACACGAGCAAAATTAAGGTTTCCAGAAAAGAGAGTTACATTTGCTGCTAAACATGAGGAGACTCTTGTTTGTTCTCAGGTTGCTCATGGCACAGGTTGGCTTGAGTCTGCGCTGGGTTCAATGAAATATCGAGGCATATGAAGTGAAACCTGCTCCCATTTGTCAGAAAGCAGGGACCCAATCAAAGGTCAGGAGTACTCCTACAAGATAATGACCCAAAACAAAAGCTAACAATGTAACTTGCTCTTTAAAAGTGGGTTTCTATGAGATCTGATCCATGAAAGGAGCTGAAATGTGGAGTGGAAAGAAATGACCTTTAAAACCTGAGACAGCTTGAGAAGTTAACTAACTATAAGGCAAAAATACCAGCTGCAGAAACTGATGGGAATCACTCTATCTGCCGAGATGGCTTTGAAAAGTTGAACAAGAAAATAAGTTAAGGATAGCATCCTTTATCTGAAGGCCGGGTTAGATAAAATAATTTTTGAATGATAATTTTACTGTTATTTTTTTACTTGCTTTTTAACTACTTATTTTCAGTTTCACATTATTTCAGTAACCAAATATGTTGTTTCTTTTTTACATAAAAATGTATGTAAAATTTCTGATTTCTAAAACTTTTAAGTCATGGTTATCAAATACATAACTGGCTGCAGATGTGATGTTTGATCTAGTTTCTAGATCTAGAATTCATCTTTTCATGTTGGTTCTTGCAATTAACATCAGATGTAAAAAAAAAAAAAATTAAGACATTCTTTCCTCTTGCTTGCAATAATAATTGTTGACTCGCGAAAATGCAAATGAATGCTTCAGATGGTGTGGGATAAGTTATGAGACTGAATTGATTTTCGATCAACAATGAGTCTGGCTCCACTGTGAGCAATAATATCGAGCAAAGTAGCTGCTGGTCGAGACAATAACGTCATAAAGACAGATGTGCAAACATACAGGGAAAAATGCTGCAGTAAATTAATGTCAAAAGTTTTGTGTGTGACTCAATAAACCATGTGCAATATGCTGTGGTTTGCTCAGGCCATAAAGCCTGGATGGGTGGGGAAACACAAACAGACTCCAGCACCAGAGAGTTGGTGGAAAAAAAAAAGGAGCAGACTTCACTGAACGGGGGTTTGAATCGACCCTGCTGCGCTCAATCATCTTTCCTGATCACTTTTAAAATAAAACAAAGCGGGACTGAGGAGCTTTAGTGCTTAATCACGACCATCCCTCAAAGGTCTGTTTACAAACAACAAGGCAGTTTAAGGTTTGACTTTTACCAGAGAGCCTCAATTTCCTGTTGAGGTGAAATCAGCGGCAGGTTGCCCACGCCGCAGAGAGAAGTGTTCGTTGTCCGGATTAATCAACTCTGATAAGAGAGCTGGAATAAAAATTCATGTGGGGGTGCGCGCGCGCATGTGTTATGGATTAGATGGCATACCTTGAGGTTGTCATGGTGACTGCCAGGCAGCGGACACCTGTGAATTACCATTAGTGCTGCAGAGCCAGGATCTTAATTAGAAACGCACAGGAAAGAGCAGGACAGCCAAGCAAATCAGCGTGTTATCCCGGCCCTTTATCAATGCGCTGCCTCCATAAAATTGGAGAAAATGTACCTACAAATGAACAGGTGTCCGATCCAGAGACTACAAGATGTACAATCGGTTTATCACCACACAAACCCTGAGGGGCGGGGGGGGGGAATCCTGCTGAAAAACAAAAAAAAAATCACAAATTGATCATTCAGTTTTACTTTTTGCTCATTTCTGTTAAATAAAAGTTATCAACGTTTCTGATTGGAAAAAGATTATTCCAGCTAATGCACTTCTATTTCTCACTCAAGCAATGTGCTGCTGCTTCTTCTGAAGACATCTCTGGACTCAAATATCCTGAATCAATACCTTGCAAGGAAAAGTTGAGTGAAATAGATTCCTCTTTCCATTATTCAAGGCACACAACAAGCTACCTGCGTCGTAATAAAAAGGTTGACCGTTACCATGCCTCTCAGCAAGCATCTGGCTGTGAGACTAATGTGCAAATAGTGCCAGTAGCCTCTGTTATCTGTCATGTTGGCTACAGCAGAGTATGGTTTATCCAGTCCTGTAACCTGCACTAAAAGAGTGGAATTAAAGATAATGCAATTTTTTGCTGTTTGAATCAACATCTTAGTCTTTATGACCATATACTTGGGGGAAAAAAACTGAATTTGCAGATTTAACGTTACCAGGCAGGTAGAAAGGTGCGTCCTGGCTTTGGCACTGCTTTCAAATGAGCGCATCAGCTAGCGGGCTTTAATTATATCGCACAAATATGTCTGGACAGTTTTAATATGAGAAAATCTGAGGTTTACAAGTAATAAAAAAAATTGCAGATGAGCCCAGAGTCTGACTCAGGGGCCAATGCATCCGCTTGAATAAATTTTACAAGGCTCCTAACTTCCATCTCTTAATGTGCTTTTTATGATCCACTGAGCTAAATGCACATTACATAAGATTGTACTGAACCACCAAAACAGAGCCAGAGACGCAAAGTTGACCACAAAGTGTTACCAAACCAATTCGACTGGTGTAAAATCAGAAGAATTGTTATTTTGTCGTAAACTTTCTGCTGGTGGTTCCATCTGCCAAATGTCACAACAAGGAGTCTACACTGACCCTTTAACTCCAACAGCTATTGTATCCAATGTTCCTGCAGAACATAACATGCTGTTCTTTAAGACCACAACACCTTTTGTCTGGATAATCAGTCCCCACACCCTAAACTAAAAATTCCCCCCCACACAGAAATCTCTGATACTCAGAGCTTAATACAGGCCCACTAACTGCAACACCTTGCTTACCCAGATACAAAAATTACACACTCGTTCTATCCGTACCATTAATGTCAAGGTGAGGTATTGCATAACTCCTTTTCAATTTAAATTACATTTCCAAATTTTATGTTGATCGATAGTCTTGAAGAAAGCTTCTCTCTCCACCTGTGCAGAGATGATTCTATCTCAGACATTTTAATAATCTGTAATTTCTTTTAATTGGACTCCTGAGTCACTCAGCTGGTTGTTAAAGCTAAAGCTGGCTGCCTCCTATTCATCTTACTCAGGATGAAACTAAATTTTTTCCCCCGCTGAGGAGTTATTGCCTGTTTTACAGAATCCCTCGCATCATTTCTGTTTCTCCATCTCAGATAAAATGGTGATTAATTCCTTTGTTTCATTGTCCTGACATCATATATACCTGTCCTATGGCTTTACCAATTTGAAGGGGTGTGCATAAGACTGACATGTCATAAATATGACATAACAACTGTTATGAACATGAAGGAGTCTTTATGAATGTCTATGACTGTTGTCATGAAGTGTCATTCAGTAAATAATGACACTTTTAATGCATAGTTCCACTAAAAGTTACATTAAAAGTCCATTAAAATGACCAACTTTGGATTATTTGGTAAATAATGACACTTTCAATTCAAAGTTGTAGTAAAACTTTGCGTTAAAAGTTCATTGAAAGAGTCAACTTTGCATTAAAAGTGTCATTATTGACCAAATGACACTTCATGACAACAGTCATAGACATTCATAAGCACTCCTTCATGTTCACAGCTGTCAATGTTTATGACAGTATCATAATCAGTCTTATGTTCAAATAAAGTGTTACCCTGATTTCCCTCGTTCGTCACTTTTTGAAAAGCAATAGATGACTGAAAGTATGAAGAGAAGCTTATATGAATATGAACACTTATAAATAGATAAGTATTTTTCTTCTATTAATAAATCAAGCACTATAGTCATTGTTAACTATGTAATTTCAATCAACGTAGGTTTTCCAGAACCTTCTCAAATTCAGTTTTCTGTAGTGATGTCCAAGGCACCAGAAGGTGAGTTGGTGTTTGTAGTCAGCATTTAAAATCATTCCAGCTTTCCTACTGTGATCATAACTAATAAAAGAAAATCACTGCACACGCAGAAGGACGTGAGAATCAAAGATCTTGAGAGTTTTCTAGTTTAATATTTTCTCATTATTACCTTATTAATTACTTTGTGTTGCAGGAAATGTCAGATCGGTGCTGCTTATTCTGCCTGCCACCTCTTCTAATGAGCAAGTAAAGGAGGGTTTTCAAATTGACACGAAAGCTCCTGCAGAGAGGGTGTTCATGGAAACTCTAGAGGGTGAATATGAAGACAGTCTGTGCTCCCGACTGAGTGGATCGCTGTGTTTTTCATTCTGCCTGAAGATGCAAAGAACAGTT
This sequence comes from Xiphophorus hellerii, assembly GCF_003331165.1. NCBI lineage: Eukaryota > Metazoa > Chordata > Actinopteri > Cyprinodontiformes > Poeciliidae > Xiphophorus > Xiphophorus hellerii. The sequence goes on from NC_045680.1 coordinate 15,905,694, forward strand.
TAATCTTAAAAGCAGGTCCAATTAAAGGGGCTTTGTAAATGGGAAATCCTTGAAACAAAATAAATCTTGCAGGATAATTATAGTCATGATGGGAATTTGCTGCCCAAATACAGTATTGTGACTGAATCATGTGTTTGTTTTGCATTTTAAGGCAATCTATAAGATACACAAGGTAGACATTGTCTTTGGAAATACTGATAAAGATCCACATAATGTGGAAATATTTTGTTTGCAGTAACAAAATGGAAGTAGAAAAGGATTTCTTCATCTTTTCTCTATGGTGATACAACAACTACTTTGTTCTGCTTTGTTTGAAATAATGTCTTTGTTTTGATTTGTTTAAATTATACACACAGCCAGGCTTCACATGCTTTAACTACACATTTTCTTAACATCATTTTAATGAATATATTAAATTTTGTCATATTATTTTACATTAAGAGGGAAGACTGATTATTAAATGTAAGTTAAACTTTAAATCCAACCACGCCAGGAATAATGTTGTGCCTAAATGTGAAAAGTTTAGTCTGCGATCAGCTGCAGTGTTGAAACATTGTCACAGTTGCTGGATGCAGAAAAGATACAAACTTGAGCAAAACCAGTTTCCCTATTCCAAGGTAGTGAGAATATGCAGTAGAACGTATTTATTTAGTGTCCAATGTTTGCTGTTACTGGTTTGTCTGGTTTGGTGGGTCGGTACAAGTCAGTGATGTTGTCACGGATGTGTTGTGTTCACACCGGGATCGAAACCGGACAAAGCAGCTGGAATATTTGATCACAGAAATAAGAGACACAAACATGAATCATTCTCCAAACATTCGGACGTCACTAGCTAAATATGCACCATCAAAACACACACTCGGATCATTAGTTTAATGATTTCATGCTGCCAGAACTAAAATAACACCGGAGTTCACCGGGGTTCTCTCTGGCCTCGGAGGCTGGGAAATACAAAAACTGATTGCCAAAAATAATATTCTGCTGGTAATGATCTACTTGAATCTAGCTGAGTTATTTCTTTCTTATTAGATCACATTTAGCTTTGGTTTCTCTTTTCCTTTTATTTGTGAAGAATCCTTCACAAATAAAGGATTCTTTATTTGTGAAGATGGTGCACTTTTTATTTAACACAACAGCTCTGTAGCAGCATTCTACCTTCAGTTGTGACACTTTTAACAACTAATTTCTACCCAAAACAATTCAACTTTCCTAATTCCAGCTTGCAGTGAGTGTTTTATTAGCAGAGTGAGGCCTTGAGATACATAACTGAGCCAGATAACCTATTGTGTTGTAATCTAGATGGTTAAATCCTTTATAGAAATATTTTATAGCTCTGCTTATTATTAGTGATTGTGTCATAGTTTCAAAGAATGAGTTTGAAAATTGATGATCATTTAAACAGGACCCTAGACTGCTGTAAACTAGACCAAAGATTAGGAAACACTGAAGCTTTCAGACCCCCGGCAAGCTACCTTTCTACCAAACATATGCTTTCTCTAAAATTAAAGACAAACTTTAGCTTGGTTCAAATTGGGGATATGAAAAAAAATTTAATAAGCCTTCGGTGTGCCATAAATAATAGCTTTTGAACATAGAAAATGACATCTACACTACTCTCCATGGACTTAGTTTGGTTTGCAGTACTTTTTTTCACAAGAATAGCTGTGCTTTTAAGACAGACTTAATGTCATCATCATCTGCTTTGCTGCTATTTTCTTGTTGCTTTTATAAGGAGCTAGCATTTGTTCCTCATTACATCTTAACAAACTCCACTCAGAAATTTGTATTTCTTATTTTGATCCACCGAAACTGTCTACAGCGCACAATGGCTGCTTGATTCAGTGTTGCACCTTACCATTACCATCCTGGTAATGATGGCAAGATATTTCCCTGCAGGGGTTGATATGTAGCTTTCTTTCTTTGAACCTCGCTGAAGGCAACTAAGAGAAGATGATTATATGTTGATAATATTGAACTCCAATATTGTGAGCATGATTACTCCAACAAAGACTCTAATGAAGGAAGCGCTGGTGAATGCATCTTTTAGAGTATGTCCAGTATGTCCCCTGTCATTGCTATTCATGTTCATGACATTGGTCTGTATAAAAAAAAAAAAAATCTGTTTTTGTTCTGAAATCAAGTGTGGGCTGAGACTAAACACTCAAAAGAACAAAAATAAAGTCTCTAGTGTTGATAATTGTTTGCATTTGTTTACATCAGCCGGCATGTCAAAGAAACAAAGGCTGAATAAAGCAGCTAAATCCCTCACCAGCCATTTTTTACCGCCTGCATGTTTTTATTCAAGTTGTTGTATAGTGAAAGACATAGCAGGGAAGAGGTTGACGTCATTGTAGCAAAACAACAACTTAATTGTTGACATGTTGTTGGTTTTCATAGTTTGAATAATCCACTCCAGATGCTTTTCTTTACTGAAGCAGAGTTTCCCATAGCTGCCATCACATTTTATGAATTTGTGGGTATATATAGGAGGTTGCTCGATACTTAATGTTCCTCTGACCGTCTAATCTGAGGATTAAAGTTCAATGCTTTACACAGACGGTGTGTGACGCCCCACAGGGCCAAATGCTTATAAGGAAGAGGATAGGCTTTGGTAAATTGTTAGAAGTCAGGAGAACTGCCAAACTACAGTAAATGGGTTTGTGCACATTTATTAATTTCTTAATACTTAGACTTATTTCTATACCCAAAGATTCCAAAAAACTATCAATTATTAAGACAGGTTGAAAATGGATAAAATGCCCTTAATAATGTGTCTGTGTGTACTGAGCTAAATTTGAGTGGCGGCACTCTGAAAACAATAAGTGGCTTTGTTGACAAAGGAACTGCTCAGTGTGTGGTCGAGTCACAGATTGGAAATAAACAGACTTGTGATGGGAATGAATATCAGATTTTGGAACAAGACACGTTATTTCACTTCTACAACTCCATTCTGTTTTCATTTTGTGTTGGGCATCACCTTGTTTTGGATTCATATTCAGGGTTTTTTTCAGACCTCAAACAAAAATTAGTAAAAAAAAAAAGTTACATTTGCCCACCTTTGTCTGAAACAGGGGTCTGCAACCTGCGACTCTGGAGGCAAAAGCGGCTCTTTGGACCTTCCACAATGGCTCTGAACAACTTTAACTGAAGATGATACAAAACATAACAAATCCTTATAAAAATATATATAAAAACAAATTCAGCTTTTAGCAATTTTACTGTTTTTTCTTGCAGTAATTTAATTGTACCAATAACATTCTTCTATCTAATTATTTTGTCATTAGGTTGAAAACAATGTGCGTATCTTTTGCCAATATTAAAATCCCATGAAAGAGTTGCATCCATCTCTTTTAGCTAAAAATGTTCGCGAATCTAGACATTCATCAGAGGGTTTTGTTTCAGAAAACTCTTCTAAATGCTGCATAATTTCACTAAGGCTGAAATTCTTCACGTCTAAAAGACATCAGAGATCGTACGATAATTAGCAGCATAGCTTTAATATTTGAAATTTGATTTATGCCTCATATGATGGTGCTGCTGGATTTACAGTTTCTTTGCTTCTCAGAACATTGCAAGTGTAAAAACCCAAAAATACCATTCTAGCATCTGTGTACCATAGTTACATGCCCGTCAATGTCTCAGGCTTTGCTCTCTTTGCTACGATGACAACCCACTACTGTAGGTTTCTACTAATGTTTTTTTTTTTTAAACAACAGCTCTTTTCTTGCCACACAGCGGGCACCCGTCAAAAGGCTGGAAGAAAATCCCCTCCTCTGTGTTATTTGCAGCTCCAGACAGTATGGGAGTAAATTATGGTCTCTGCTTTGTGGATGTTCTTTAAGTGTACATGTGATGGTAACTTCACAGGACGCAGACAGAGCACTTTCTCTTTAATGCTCTGCAGCTTGAGCCTTTTGCAGAGGATAATAATCGCTGGGTGAGGAAAGATTACAAGGGAGAAGAGCTTTATTGATCCAACGTACATGGCAGAGGACACTTGTTCCTTCTGTATTTATGTCATTTACTTCTGTTTCTGTTGAAAAATTAAAACATTAAAAAAATGTAAATTGTAATAGAGCAAAACATTAAAATACTTAAGAGATCTACAATGTTTTTTTTACAACTACGGCATTTAAGAGTATAAGCTGGATTGCGACGTGCAGACAGAAATCTCCACCTTGTTGACATCAAGCTGGGGAATTTCATGACTTTCAGCAGGAAAATGAGCAGATCTCTTGGTATGAGGGCGTTCACAGATTCCAACTGGGGCTGAGAGCAAAGCAGCTTAAACCTATTGATTGGTCACAGAGCTGTGAGAGGTGCAGATAAGAGTCCAACCTCCAGCTGCACTTGGGGATTGAACATGATTGAGATGATAGCGATGGCCTGAGCTCGCTGTGTCTAATTTCTTTTTTCATTTTATTGTTTTATTAGCCTCAGCGGCCTGGCATTGCCTCTTACGCGTTTCGATACACCTTTATTTATCAGATGCACTGGTGAAAGATTCAGGGAATTGCGTCGCGAGATAAATCAATGACTCTGACTCAAATGAGTTTGCATGTTTGTTCCAGCCAGGCTTCAGTGGTTATTGTTTACTGCTCTACTTTTTTTCTTTTTGCGGTTCTTCCGTTATGTTCCCTCATCAGACTGCTAATGACCAAATGGAGGGAAAGCCATCAGAGAAAGACAAACACAAGAAAACCTAATTAATCCAGCAACAGCCTGTGAATAACACAGTTTGGGCCAAACAAGAATGTCTTCAGTAAAACTGGCAAGCATAAAAAAGTGAATGTGCATACTGCTAAATTATTTACTTTTTCAGATGAAGCTGGATCAAGGAAGTTTATTCCTCTTTAGTACACAAAGAGTCTTGCAAAAAGTTTGGATCATGTTCTGCAAAATGTTTTGTAATCCAAACAAATTCTACTGTGATATTTTGATGTAAATCTTATGAAACACCTAAATGAATGCTTAATGAAGCTAGTATACTCGCAGAAGCTATTACATATTTTGACTATTTCATATTGAAGATTTTGCCACTAAATCTAATATTCTAAAAGCTACACTGTCTAATCTGAGAGCTTTAGGTTTAAAGAGGTTTTTGGTGCTGTCATTTGTGATATAATTAAAAAAATGATTTAAAAAAAAAACTTCTCTGATTGCTCCCAATTTACGTCTTGCTAAACAGCGTTGTCACTTTGACCGGCGGAGGCTCTGCGTTTAATGAAGGAAGTGAGGCAACAAATGTCTTTGAGGTGGATTTATTTGGGAGCTCCAAATCTTCATTACACCAGCACCCTCTTTCAGTGAAACAAAGAAGCTGACATTTATACCTCAGGCAAGTTCCAACACTTACACCAGGTAAAGGGGTGATCCAAAAAGAAAAGACAAACAAACACTACTTACACAAACCTAACAATAAATGATCCAACAAATATTTACATGCATGCAAATTATTAAAATTAAACTAATCTAAAGTCAATCAAAAGTAAATATAACTAAATATAAATCCTCAGAGTATTCCCCCTCTTAATGGAAGTTGGTATGCTCCAGGAGCATTCGTCTCCCTCTCTGATCCACCTTGCTGAGACACACCCAGAAAGGCAAATACTCAATTAACTCAAATTGAACTAATCTAAATCAAAACGAACTGACATTTCCCCCCCCCACATTCTCCGAACAGGAAAGATGGCCAGTCTCCCCACCCACAAAGAATGTTCACCAAATGTCACAAAATAACTAAACAAAGAACTAATACAAACACATTTGAACTGAAAACAACATAATATCAATAATCAACATGGGATGGAACCCGTGGTCTCCATCACAAGCGTAAACATTTTTTTTGCATTTTGTTTTGACTTTCTCATTATGATGCTTCCAAGTGAACTTTTCATCAAAACAAGTGCCCAACAGTACTTTTTTTTTTTTTGTCCTTTCGCAAACCAAATAATCTGAGATTTGGTTATTGAACACAGAGCTGACAAACAAAGACTTAAACTGTGATTACTGAACGAGGGGCAGCTGGTTGATTTCTAACTGGGTAGTGAGAGGAGGCAACTAACTCAAGTTGAACTGAGTGAGGAAATGCTGCTAGAATAAACAGAAATGCACATTGCAGTCAACATTTTATCCACATACTTTCCAGATACTGCAAAAAGGTCTCGTATTTACTCTTGACCTGCATAAATATTGAGAAGATGTGGAACAAAAAAAAAAGAGCAACATGAATGAATCTACTGTCAGATTCACACATTATAATATTGACGTTCGCTGTTCATTTTTTAGGTTAAATTTGTTTATTTGAGCAAATGACAGGCGACGTTTATAATGTTTTTTTTTAGTTAAGAATGATTTGGAATATTTTGGACCAATTGTGCATTTAATCAATCAGGTATTGTTTACTATTGTAGCAGCAACTTTTTAATTGAGCATGATGTGCTTCAGTTCCTCATAATCCTCTTCAAAATATGTTTTCTTGTTTAGTGTGATGTTTGGCATACGCAATTTATCTAGCATAGCATCAGTGAATTTCATTGGTTTCCTGAAGAAACCTGTGGACGCGCATTTCCCTGAATTTAAGCCTAACCAAATGTAGTCACATCTCCTGAGCCTGGTTTGGTCTTCATGAACAGATAAAACCAGGATGATCTGACAGCGCTACGTCAAGCCTGGCTTTACCTCTTATCCTGGATTTCTGAATCCAAGTTTTGTGAAACAGCCCTCAGTCGTTCTTTTCCCATGTTTTGTAGTTCCTCTCTTAGGTCAGAGCCCGTCATGTTAATTTACCTCATTCTTAATCACTGGACTTTTTTTTCTCACTTCCTGCTCTCTGGCAGCGACCTGTGACTCCATGCATCTCTTCATTTGGATCCTCTTGAAAGCTACAAACCACGACATTTTTGGGCTCAGCTGTACGCCTTGTTCATTTTCAAAATAGTTCACAACAGTTCATTAAAACATTCTGTTGAGGAACAGTTTTTAAAATGACATAATTGGTGAATGTGTCCCAAAACATTACATGTTTGAATTCATAACATGCTATGAAACAGAGTTTTACTCAGCCTGGATCCCACGTATCAATTTTAGAGTTGGATTGAAAAGGAAAGTTTATGACCATTCTGGCAGAAACAGCAGGATTATGGCCATTATGTTTTTAACACTTTGCTCCCTCCATGTAAACGCTCTTCTAAACCACTTAGTCAAACCTCTTTGTCCAGTTCTCCTCTCTGGTTGTTCTGCCTCTTCTGGCCTCATCTTGTCATTTGGAACAAATTGAGGAGAATGATAAGAGGATTGGCTTTAGATCTGATTTAGTGTTTTTCACCTTAAGGCAGGGGATCAAATGCTCCTATAAAGCAGACAAAATGAGGAAAAATGGTTTATTTTGAAACCTTGGCTAATAGGTTTTCTTCTCTTTTAGGGGAGACATTTCACCACACTGCTGCAGTTTTTTCCCCAGCTATTTAAATATGATGCATAATATGCAGCACCTTCCATAATCATAAGTGGTATTAATAAAGATGAGCCAAAAAAAGACTGCAGCAGCCAGGAAACACATCTAATGAGCTGCGATTCCTTTTTGATTTTTCGTTTTTAATAAAAAAAATGTCTTCTGAAAGCAGCTTCTGGAAATGTTTTTATGATGTCCAATAAGCACCTTTAAAAGGTTGCACTACAGAAGCTTCGCATAACTAAATCAAGTCTAAAAATTAGAGGAAGAGTGTGCTTGTTATCTCTATCAGTTCAAAATTGATGATCACAGATGATTTTATCCTTTTCCTTTTTTATTTTAATAGTAGCTGGGAAAATGGAAGATTAAAGATTGGATTAATGAGGCAGTGAATGAATACAAAGCTTTGTTTTCTCTTCTACCTGCTTTGCAATACATATAAATATATTTTTCTGATGTTTTCTGTTGCTCTTTCCTCTCTCTATTGAAACCCTCGGGTTCCAGTGGGTGCAGGTTTCTAAAATCACACCTGGCTATGGCTTTGTTCTGTCCTCTGCATGATTTTACACCATGCAGCGAATACAAATTTTCAGGAAATTCACACTTCACAGTGACCTTGGTAGTTGTAGACCAAGAGATTTAGTGCATTTTTTACAGAAGAAGGAAAAACAGAATCTCATGCATTGTTTAAAACATTTAAATATTCAGAACTGCCTAACTTAAGAAAGTTAGGCAGTTCTGAAAACAGTTAGCTCTTTGGTTAGGTCGTCATCTTCCAGTGGAAAGGTCATGCTATTTGCACTCAGGCACAAAGATGCTCACCTTTTAACTTTTAAAATTCATATTTGTTGCCTGACTAACAATTTAAATTGCTACTTGTTGTACATGGATTATTTTTTGTCCTGTATGTCTCTGTGTGGCGCCCAGGTTGTACCTCGCCTCTCACCCAAAGACTGCTGGAGCCAGGCACCAACCATCCTGCAACCCTGCAAGGAAAAGGAGGAAGAGACGATAGATGGATGTAACGTAGTCTCTAAAAAAGATATGTGATGGCCAAATCAAATAATCACATAGCATCAGCTGGGCTTTAACTTTGAAGGGCTGAGGAACAATTAGCCTGAAGCAGAAAGCGTAATAACATTATGCAAAAAAAAGTAGACTGGAAATTTGATGTGCATGTGCTTGGGAAGTCCTGTTTAGCCCTCATTTATTTAAAGAGCAAAAATGTTGACATTGTTATCCAATAATTTCCCCCAATATGTTTTTTCTTTAATATGTTGCAAGATTCTCCCTTAAAACCTGCAGTCTTTATTTTCAAAAGATATTCACTTGTTATTCTCCCAACCATTGGCTAATGTATTATCTCCACATAGAAAGATAAGGAACAACTGATACTTTAAAGTCAGAAGAATGGCAGCTGTGACTATCACACACATGCACTTACATGCATCCTGATCCCAAATGCTGCCAATAATACAGCTCAGGTTCTGGAAAAAACCCCCCAGCAATGCCTGGAAACACAAATCATGGTGAAGGAGTTTGTGAAAACAAGATTATCTCTACACCCAATGATTAGTTATTCCCAGAGACACATTTAAAGAACTTTAACCCTCCAAAAAAGAGGAAAAAAACTAGTTCCAAGGCTGATAAATATGAAATATCCATGTAACAATGACAAATGTCATCACTGCCATACTTGGAAGCAGCATCTTCATTCTTTGTTTGCCGTCTGTCAGAAGCACCGTGGTGTCTGCTGAATAATGAAGGTCTGATTCAATATATTTGTGACCTCCACGGCGTGTGATGTTCAGTCTGCAGATAGAACAGCACAGCAGAAACCTCTCTTGAGAGAAGAGTAATAATAGACCTGCGTGAGAGCACTTATGGTAGATTGGAGGAATCACAAAAAGCAAGACAACTTGAAATAATTGTGCTTTAAAGTAAAAATTATATACACAAAAAAATAACACAAAAGCCTCTCTGTGGTACTCAGAGCTTTATTAACTACACGAGGAGCATACATTTGATTATGATATTCTATTTTTACTGGTGAGATGTCACAACTTCCATTAAATAACTCAGACATGGTCAGACACACCAAAATGTGCTTCTAAGCAAGAAGATTTGTGTGACAACAAATGATAAAATCTGTTTTTATGTAAGTTTTTCTATGACCTAGTGAACTGAGGATGCAACCTTGCCTCTGACCCAATGACTAATGGGAAAGACTCCAGGCCTTCTCGGACCCTGAACACACAGAGTAAGAAAATAAGAGAATAAGGGAATCATGATGATTTATTTCTAAAGATTATTGTCTTTTCTCCAGTAACTATTGTTGACTATTAAAGCCAGCAGAAACAATGAGGAAACAGGATTAGTTTCAAGCTTAAGACAATAAGAAGTAAATACTCTGTCAAAAACAAGCCACACGTCAAGAATGTTTGAATGTCAGAAAGCCTGGAAGACACAGGTGGACTGCTCAACAATAGTTTGGATTAATGGCAACCTGACAAACGGTCCACAGTGTGTTTTGGGGAGTGTATTCTCATTGTTTCCTTGTCACTCTGTACATCTAAGACTTCCTGTACAAGTCAGAGTCCTATCTTCTGCAGAATTATGTGTGTTAGATTGAAATTAGTTAATGTACCATTCAGAGGTACATTTACTCTTTATGGTTTATGGTTACAATGATTTGCCAGCTGTTTGGGCAAAAATATGTTAATGTGTGGTCAGATTTGGCTGATGTAGTGATCAGATGCAACCAGCAGGGGGAGTGTAGCGCTTGCGCTAGCTAGAAGAGCACCAGAACTTCCTCCTCAGATAATAATACACGCTGGGGCAGAAGCAACGTGTGCTCTTTCAATTTTTATTTATTTTTTTATTTGAAGATGTATAGCAAAACATTAATTTCTGAAGTTACATCTCCGTCCAGTTGATGGCGGTAATGCGCAAAGTGTGTACTGCCATGAAACGCAACAGAAGAAGAAGAAGTGTGCTCTTTCATTACAACACCCCCCTGCTTCAGGTAAGAGTTTGTATATAAACACACCTGTACGGTTGCAAATTAGCTTGTGAGTACATTTTTGACACTCCGTATGTTGACACACTCCGTTGTTAGCTCTGTTGCTAGCGCCTTTGTTAGCTACCATACTGTTGTTTCAAGTTTGGTATCATTGTGTATGTTTGTAATCTAATTGAGATTGTAATATACGCTGGAGCAGAAGCGACATGTCTTGCTCTTTTTTATTAAAAATATTCTCCTTCAGGGCTTTTATGTTAAGAGCTAGTGGCCCACTCTGTGGCAAGACGTGGAAAAGATTATTATATGAACAAAACAAAGGAGACACTTGCAGCTTTCATAAAGAGCAGGAAGATGGCACCACTATGTCCATCATGGGGGAATAAAATGCTTTGGTGTTGTGATTCTAACACTGCTAATTGCGGTAAAAATGGAGCGCACCTGTTATTATTTGTGCCTGGTGTTTCATTGTGCCTTGTTTATTAAGATATTGACATTTTTATTACTGTTTTTAAAAATTTTTGCAGAGGGAGAAATCTATTTACATAGTCAAAACAATGCTAAAAACTCTTTTCTTCTATTTCATACTTCTCACTGTTAAAAATTAAGATTTTACACATGTAGGTTACTAGATGAATACATTATGTAAATGGACCATAGCTTTTGAATTTTTGTATTCAGTACTAATGTTATTGTTTCCTTGATGTGTTCCCAATATATTGGATACATTAGGATGTTTATGACCTTAACGCTTGCCTAATTTTAACCCTCTACCACGCCACGCTTTCAAGAGACCGATCATAATTTCAGAACTTGTAAACTGGCTTTAAGTTTCAAAACTATGGTGGAGCAACAGGTAGTGTTAGAAACAAATACATTAGAGCTCCTGAGTTGGTCATGAAATAATATGACTGCAAATACGATGAATACCACCAGGCAGCTTTTTCATTAGAATCTAATGCCATCCCTCACCAGGTCCTAACTGAGCCCATCGATTTTCTCCCACAGAGAGCTTTATCACTGTGGTTTCTCAACCTTATCCTTCTTTTTCTGTAATATCTCTTCTTCCAATCCCCTCTTAAACTCAGCCTCCAGTCTGCTGATGCACAAGCTTGCACACTCTTTCTTGTTGTTATGCCACAGGAGGACCACAGACAAAAATAATCCAAATTATGTTAACAATGTTTACATTAGTTTGGTTTAACATATACGCTCTCTTTGTGAAAGACAGATTAGCATTTTCAAAACTTTCTGATTTTTTTCTCCATCATTTGAAAGAGATTTTTTTTTATATATCATTTATCTTATGTGGATCTAAACCTTTGTACTGATTTTGAATTAAAAAAACGGGTATAAGAATATTACTTCATTAGTTGGATATGAATTAAAATAAAAAGAACTAACAGAGGCCTAAAAATTAAAAAAATGGATTATTCCACTGAGAATGGTTACTCATGCTTGGCATTCACATCATTTTTATTTTTAACATGAATCCCAATTAGTGTGATTACCTGAAATTAAGTCCAATAATGACAGAGTTGGTCACAATGTGTACCAAGAGGTAAAACGTAAGTTTGAGACACTTCTATGAAAGGGCGAAATCTATTCAGTGATGCAGATTATTAATGTAAGGCAAGAGCGAACAAAAGCTTGTGGCACAACAACTCCTGAAAATTAACATACATGTACTTGTTTTTATATGTGCTGCACAATTTTGCTATTACTGACAGGTGGGTGTCCTCTGTCTTTGCTCTGACCTTGATTTACAGTCATACTCAAAAAATATTACAACATATGTTCTGGTAAGGCTTGTTTGTTAGATTAAAAGTACCTTTTAAAAACATCCTTTTCATGAAACGCACATTTCTATATAAAGTATTTTTAAAAAACTAACAATAAAACAAAACTAAACTTAATTTCTTTTATTATCACAATAAGCATTTAAAGGCTTGAAGACGTCACTAAGTTTCTAAATAACATATAGTATGTCTCACTTAGTGAATGTAAATAATGAAGTAAAGGAACATTTCAGTAATATTCTACCTATTCGTAAAGGTGAACTCATTTTCTCTCAGGACAGTGAAGTGTGAGAATATTACGTTTTTTTTTTCAATCCCATTAGAGCGATGGGATCATCAGCTCTAACTTCTGTCAAATATCTTAACCTCATGTTCTTAAGTAAGTCTTAATATTTAAGCTGAAAAAGAAAATCACATCTACATCTTGGACTAGTCATGCTTCAATCAGAAATAAATTATATATGTGCAGTGCTATCAGTATTGGCCAATGTTGGTCATTTTATCACTTATCATGTTGTAAAGTAAAAATCAACCATTGTCATGAGGCAGTTTCCTCTTTGTTGCTGTGTGTGTTTTAGGAGAGGAGTGTGGTCGTGTTGTTTTTGGTTGGATGTGTGACAGTGATGCAGTGAAAGATTGTGGGATTTTTCATCAAAGTGGAGAAACATTGTCAGCAGTTCTGAAAGGGTAAGGAAATACACATAGTATACACTGAATAAAATTAATATTACTATGCAAGCCCAGTTGCAAAAAGGTTGGGATTGGACCCATTGTAGAACTTCTAATGCAGTTTTTGGACAACATCACTGTATTTACAGACGATGGTTTGTGCAGCTTGAGGCCATCTGGTGATGTCTGTAACAGGATTAGGCCTGTTTTTAAGAATAAGGTCACGGGCATCCCTTTCAGCTCTGTTTTCTTCACAGACATTTCTCCAGATTCTTGAAATCTTTTGATGACACAATGAACTGAAGATGATAGGATATACAAAATCTTCCCTATTTTTTGTTGAGGCAGAGTCTCGAACCTCTGCACATCTGAGAAACTCAGCCTCGCTGAAATATTCATTTCAAACACAGACCTCTTGCTGACCCATTGCCAATTAAACCAGTTAGTTGCAAAATACTTCTGCAGTTGTTTGTGTTTCTCTCGTTTTTTTTTGTTTTTTTTTTACCGACTTTTAAAGCCCCTGTCCTAACGTTTTTGAAAGTTGCTTCTATTAAATTCAGATGTCTCCACCAACATTTAAAGTATTTATTACGTTGTGAATAAAATGTTGCATTATGTGATTTGTACTCTCTTTATATTTTGCACAATCCCAACATTTTTGGCATTGTTGTTGTACATATATTAATTGTTTCTAATAAATTCTGCAAAAGCTAAATTTTAAAATGCTTCTTTCCACATTTTGACAACTTTAAATAAGACTCTTTGGATGCGGTGCTTCATGATTTCTTTAGAGGTTGTTTTTTTTTTACTAAATCGGGTTCAGTGCTAAACTGGGACCAGCGGTTGCTTAGCACCAATGTTTTCTGTTTTCACTGAAAAAGAAAATGCTATCTCTGCTATACCAGAGCAATGTCCCCCTTTTAATCAGGGGCTGTAGGTGGGTTAATGAAGACAAACATCCAATTAAGATGTCATGAACCTCATGTTTAAATCTCCTAAGATTGGTTCTGCTTTATTCTGCATAATTCAGGACACAGAAAGGTTAAAAACTCAGGTTGGCTGCTGCCTTGTCTATTTTAAGTATTCATTTTCTCTCTGGTTTTTCTCCGGTTACTGCGGATTCCTCCCAGAGGTGAAAAACATGCACATTAGGAAGACTCTAAATTGTCTAATTTGTCATCAGGTTATGAGTTTGGGTGTGTGTGTGACTGGCTGTATCTGTGTTGTCCTGACAGATCGTCCACCTGTCCAGAATGCACCATCCTCTCACACTCTGAACTCTGGAGATAGCAACCACTGAACTGGGTTTTCACACCTTTTCACAACTGGCTTTGGTTCCAGTGCTGAACAGAGGAAGGAAGATTTGGCATCTTGCTTGACTGCATCACATTGGAAAACCTGCATAAATTATTTTGATCATTCTGAGGCTTTCTTTCATAGAAAAGAGTAGAATCGAATGATCGTTTGTTATTTCCATTTATTCTGTTTTCAGGGAGAAATTTCCATGTGATTCAGCAGTAATGCAACAGACAAATAACCTATTAAAAAAACAATACTATAGAAAATATTGAAATAAAACTAGGTTTTTAAGTGCTGATTTAATTAAACCTTTCCTTGTAATTAGAAATCAAAACGTGATTAACTCCTTACATGGGGGATATTGATTGCTCTTTGTGTCTTCTGATATCTCAAGACCAGCAAAAACCCTTTGTAAATTAGATAAACTTTAAATAAAACATATTTTTCTTATTTATTGACATGCAGTAAATATACTGCACATGCAACACTACTATAAATATCTGCTTAAGTCAGTATTTAGGAAGGGTTTCATGATGTTCAATTTATTTGAAAAAATACAGTGCCAATGGAGATGGATGTTGCATCTTTTACAATTTAGACACATTTTTGCCCTCGGTCCACCTAATCAAAACATTATATGGACGCAGACTTTTACTGACTTTTTTTTTTTTTTTTTTACAAGAGTTTTTAGAAGTAGTTAATGTTGGGATTTCTAATTTTTAAAGAACCATCAATTTCTTTCAGTTTTTTTATTTTGAAACAAAGAATCACAAAACTTTAAAGAAGCAGTGTTCATGGCAAAGGCACAGCACAGTCCATTTTGTTGGTGTCCGTGCTAAAGATATGTAAAAGTCATTAAAAACTAAATTAATGTTCGATTGTAGGGGGTAAAAAAAAGAATCTCATGTTAAAAATTGTTTTTGCAAAGTTTTCAAATTAATATCTGTGAAATACAGCACTGGTAAAACCTGCAGCTCTCCTCTGCTAATGTTTCAGACTGCTGTAGGGCGCAGTGCCACTGCTCCAAACATGGTGTCAACCTGCTGATTTAAACTGAGACTAAGATCTGGTCCCTGCAGGACAGACTGTCTCACCAGTCAGACATGGACGGCCGGGGTCCCAACCGCAGCAAAAAATAAATAGGTAGACATAAACAGGCACACAGAGATCCCTTATCTTTTGTCGGGTTCATGGCTGGAGGGCATCTGCGTTGGGTAATGGTATCATACTCTCATTCGCCCACCGACTGTTGCCATGGTAGCAGCATAAGCTAAATGTGTAATAACCATTTTCTAAAAGTGAACGTGTTTAATGAAACATGAATTTCCAACTGAAATTATTTGTAGAAGGTGAGAGTAAGGAAGGAACGGTGGATAAAGCATTTTTCGTGGTTGTGTGATTAGACAAACCCAAATGTTTAACAGCTTTTCTTGTGCTGGAGCTTGCATCTTATTCACAACAGGCTGATGGAACCACAGAAGACATTCTCACACACTAATCCAATTTTTAGCCACCATTTTTACCTTAGGATGTATTTTGAAAACATTGTATACATTTTAGTCAAAAATACAAATGATATCTTCATATAACTAAGGTTCATAACATTTTATGATACACAGTACATTTGGACAATGGTTTAAAACTCCATTTCTGAGGGATTGTACTTGTGTTGCATTCAGGGGTACTTTGATGACATTTTGATTATTTTTCAGGTAAACGGAACTGTGTTGTAGACCCTTACAACCATAAATGTGTTTTCTTCAAACAAACTGGACAAAGAAAACGGGTGACAGTGAGGCAGCCACTTAGACCACAATCCAGGTATGTTTAAAACTGGATCTTGGTTCTAGGATTGACATACAACCACGTTGCAGTGTCAAGTTTGAAAACCAGAGATTTGCTATTTGATATGCTGAGTTAGTGTGCTAACTGTGATGCTAACACCAATGCACGCTAATACGCCACATCTCTCCAAATTTGCTACATTCAAAGACTGTAGGAAGAAGTTCACTGAAAGATTTGCTGAGATCAAAAATTCAAATAGTCAGGTTTTATTGCAAGGAAGCCATATTGGATGTTGAGGTTGAAATTGGTGAGAGACACCCAACTTGACATTTGGTCTTTATTAGGACACTTCTGTTAATTCTTCAGATGGAAACGTGGAAAATTCGTCTCCTGAGAAATAGCTCATTGTTTTTGAGTTAAGAAGCACTACTGTTTTAAATATCATTGGGTTTTAAATATCTGCCAGCAAGGTGTCACTTATGAGAGGTAGTGATAATTTTCTCAGGTTTTACAAAACATAGTACTTTTTTTTATCAATGAAAAGCCTCAACCTCTCTGAGTGGAAAACAAATTGGTTTGCATGCTTCAAAGCCCTGCATGGTCCCACCTGAAATGTTGAACCCTGAAATAAAATAAATAAAATGATTCTTTTTTCCTTTAGTTTTATTCATTTTAACCCATCACTAGAAACACCTGAAAGAGACTTCTAATGTGTGAAGTAATTGAGATTACAACTTTCAGTCTTGGCGAAAACCAAATTTTTTGAGCTTTTAATTTTCTTTAAAAAAAAAACAAAAAATAAAACATTTTCATCAACCTGCATAGATGAGTTGTTTCTAGCTTCCTTTGGTCAATCATAAATCACAAATAAAGACAGAACTCAGAGCAGTTATTCTGTTATTGGCCAGAAAATTGCTTTAAATTTAAACCATCTGCCCAGGTCCCTCTTGAAAGTGAGATCTAGATCTCAACTGGGTTTACCTGGTTAAATAAAGGAATATATAGTATATAGATCTAAGCAACTTTCTTTTGTTTTTGTAAATAACTTCTCAGTCTGCTTTATGCTTTTAAGTCGTGCATCCGGCTGCTCTTACAATCTCACTCGATGAGTCGGGGACAGAAATAGACCGACTTCATCTACCTTTGCTGCTTTCACTCTTTCACAAAACACACAGAAAAAAATGGGCCTTAATTCCTCTTTGAGTTGTCTTGTGAAAATGATTTTTAAGCACTTTTATAATTTTTAAGCTTACAAATAAAAGAAAAGCTTGCAAATGCAATTTTTTTTATACTGATACATTTCATTGTTGCCTAATGTTGCTAGATCTCTGTATACTGGAGCCAAACAAACAACATAAATAATACAGAGGGTCTGTATTAAAAATAAAAGTTGCTTATTATTTGAGCATTAGGGTTTTTCATAATATTGTAGTTTGTGTGTTCTCGTGGCTCTCTAGGTTATAAACTCTACGGCTCATTTGCAATCAAAATTAAATTTCTTTTTAAAGTCTTCTTGAACTTTAACAAGTTTAAGTCTCACTGTCGCCATGCTTATCATATGCATGAGTTAATCCCTGATCCATCACCCAAACCATTTACCCTTTCTTTGGTTTTCTAGCCTTAGAAATTAGGTTTTTAGCTTTAGAAGAGAACTGAGCTGAGCTGCTTTACCCCCCTGTAGCATTCCCAGCGCTGTCCAAGCTTACACACTAACTCAAAAATATTCTTCTTTATTACAGTCTGAAGCCCTTAAGACTCAACTGGAGCTCAATAGTCTCTAAAGACTCAGGTACCTGCATTTTTATGCCCTCCTGCTGTTGTACTGCCGATATCGTCCCCATTCCTCACTGCTGATGTGAGCTGATGAAAAACAAATCAGCTGACAGGGGATAGAGCAGAAAAGCAGAGGCTGAGCAGAGAGAGAGGGAGAGAGGTTGAGGGAGAAAGAAAGATCATGAGGGGAGAAAATTAAGGGAAAAATGAAAAAGAAATTACAATGGATGGGAAAGCAGATAGTCCCTGCCATTTTGCGGGAAAGAAAAGGAGTGGGTGGATGGGTTTAGAAGGTGAGGGGCTGAGGGTGGAGGAGAGAGGGCAAAGTCTCATCATGCCCTCATTCCCAATTTTATTACCCATTTTATTCATCTGAGCTGACTCATAACTCCCCTCCGCCCTCTTCAAATTAGGAAGCGCATCTCATCATCCATATTCACTATCTCCACCAAGTGTTGGGGCTTCACTCTGATACTTAAAAAGTTAAAAAAGTATGACACTTGTCGTCATCGGAGTAATCAAGGAGCCAGTATTTACATTGTTATGGCTCTTTTCATTAAGAAGGATGGGGATGGAGTTTCTCTACTCTCCATTACCTTTCTAATTATAGCTCATGATGATACCAGATGATGGAGGGAGAGCAGGAGGAAACCTTGTTATCTATAAAAGCCTAATGCCATGCTGGTTTGGAGCAGCAGCCGCCGAATTTGAAGATGAGAGCAAAAAAGGGGTGATTGTTTGTGAAACTGTGATAGAAAAGTAAGAATTAACTGTAATGTGAATGTATTTAGCGATTTTGGTATAAAAATGCTGCATGTAACTAGAAGCATTTATAAAAAACTAAATCAGAAGTGGGTACTTAGCTCCATGTTTCAGTTTATATCTGCTGCTGACAAAGATTTTTAGGACTGTCACCTATAGTTGAGAAACTTTGGCAACTATAAGTGTTAAAGTCCCCGAGTTGATCTCTAGAAATAAAAAGTATAATTGGAATAAGCTTTTCTTTTCAGCACCAAGACCATTAGCCATAAAATGTACATTAGGAACAAGCTAAGTGGCATAAATCTGGATTTGACCATTTAACAGCAGTTTAAATAAACAATGAGGGGGAAAAAATACAAATTTAAAAAGCAGAATGCATTACCATGAAAAACATTCAACATCCTAATAGTCAACATTTGCATCCAAACAACCTGTCTATTTATTGTTTGGTATCAGTTGTATTGACTTTCTGAAGGTGTTGCTTCAATATGTCCACACCGGTTTTTTTCCTCATGATGTCATCAAATTTTTGAAGTACATCTATCCTGCAGAAAAAAAACCCAACCAACCAAACAAACAAAAATAAAACATATCATAACTCTGTCCTTCCCCTCTTACTTCAGGATGGTGTTCTCAATCTTGTAAGCTTCTGCCCTTTTTCCTTCAAATGTAGCAGTAATCTTTCTAACCAAAAGCTCCAGTTTAGTTTCATCAAACTACAGGACATGTCTCCACAACATAAGGTCCTTGAGAGCATTTGAAAAAATGTATTTTGAGTAATGGCTTCCTCCTCTATGAATAGCCAGTCAGTTCATGTCGGTACAAGGACTCACTCTATCCAACTTCAGCCAACATCTTAACAAGGTCTGTTGCTTCTGTTCTGGGGTCAAAACACCCACTCCTCACCAAAACACATCCAAGAAACTTGTCGTTTCACTGATGGCTGGAGATTTCACTGATGTTTATGCTTGAGTTTTTGATGTTTAAACAGTTAAATGTTCTGCCTTAAATGGCAGTATCAGACATTTTCCACACACAAACTATCATTTTATAGCACGATAAAGAAACCATGTTATCTTCATTTATTCTAAAAATGCTGTATGTATAAAAAATATGACTTAAAAGAAATTTGGCTTCATAATTTAACGCCTTGAAATTGAGCCTCTGTCTCTTTAAAAACTCCTGGCCTTTCTGAAACTCCGCCTTCAGGAAGTCATCAGAATATGGCTCCTTGTTTTTACGTTGTTAAATGAAGTAGTTCAGATAATTAATTCAGTTGTTGCAGTTCCTCTGAAGAAACTGCAGCTCTTAGTATTAGTTTGATCGATGAAGGCGCCGCTCGGTCCCACAGAGTTTTGGACAGCTGAATGGTTGCCATGGGAGATTAAAGTATTTCTCAAACATGTATGAAAGAATCAAAGCAATACTCCATGTATTTTTTTAAATGAAGAAATAACATAATAACATGATATAAAGCTCAAAGTCAATTTTACGTAATACTGCCCCTTCAAGGCACCCAGCAAATCACACCCAAGGGCTAACCATGAATAGTAATATTTGTGTATAAAATCTTAAGTTGGTGACATTTATCAATTAGAAATAATTCTGAAAATCCTGACAGATTTTTAAATCAGATTTAATGTGTATTTTTATACAGTTTACATAAACACCTGGTTTTAACTGCAATGTGCTCATTAAAGAGCGGTTTCTTCTAAATCATACTTCCATGTTCCCTCTTATTTAAACTATCAGAGACACATTTTAATTAATTGAACATGACCCTGGCCTCTGGCCTCTGGTTGGTAAATTGTGACACTATGGAACCTTTTTATTTAATGAAATGTTGGGTAATGAGGCTCAATTTGTGTGCTGCCTTATGCCTAAATAAACTGCTTAGTGTTTTAGGGGCTACAGTTGTCAGCCTCCCTGAGATGCTGATTCTCTGTGCAGCATCAGTGAAAATCCCAGGCTGAAGCCCTGCACCACTGAACTCAGGCATGGTGAGACAAAAAAAAAAAGACTGAAGGCTCCATCAAAGAAACACTGCGGTAAAATCTAATCCCTGTAATCCAGGGGAAAACCAGAGCGGTGGAAGATCTGAGTCTACCTCTGCATGTGACTGAGGGTTACTGAGTTTGGCTGGCAGCAGCATCCGGTGGGCTCCTCTGTTTCACGTCTTGCTTCATATTTATAAGGAACCTCCGTGGACCAATTAAATAGATATCATGACTGTGACTGGATCACTGGCTTTTAACGTGACAACATATCAGAACCCATTCCTGTGTGAAATAAATTTCTCAAAATTAAATTAAAGTTGCATTGGCGCATATTTACCTGAACAGAAAAGTAAAGTTGATTGAAAGCTCGCATCAAGTTTCTGTTTGATTAAAACTGTAAAAACAATTACTTCTACCAGGCGTCTAGAGGTGACTTTTTTCCAGCTTTGATGAAACTTCTGCTGCATACAGGACAAGCTTTAGTGATGTCAGTACTCTGCAATCACTGAAGAGGTTGGGAGTCGGAAAAGTCGTGGATGAAGGGACTCAGCGGGGATAAACTCTTCGCTACAGGGATCCTTTCACTGTTTAGCAGAACAATGCTCGACTCGCGTAGATGTGAGTCATCTTTCTCACACACAGATGCTGGAGAAAAGAGTTGCTGGTGAGGGAGAACCGTTCAAATGCACGGTTAACGCTGCTCATCAGGATATTTCACAAATTACCCAAGAACAATAATCAGGCAATATTATTTTGCTCGAGATTTCCTCTATGAATAAACAACTTTGGATTTACCACACAATGTCATTGTTTGCAAAACTAAGTGAGCATGCAGAGGTGTCAAGACAAAAATAGTGATTAAGGATCTTGCATTTGCTTACACAGTCCTCTTCTTCCACAGCCGTGGCTCCTCTAATGCTTTTAGCTCTGTCTGGATTCAGAAATACAATTAGCGTAAAGCGTAACAAAGTATTTAAAAAAAGAACTAGCTTTACTTTTTCTAATCATTAACTTCCTTGATTGAACTGTGTATTCAGCAAATGCCACATTACTGTATTTTTTTCTGTGCTCTTTTATTTGTACCAAAGCCTCCGTCTAAGCTCAGAGCTTTCTTTTCATCTCTTTTCCACAACTCTTTTCTCACCTCTGCTCAATAAATAAAATGATTAATGAAGTCCCTGGATAACCACTAATTTGTCACTCCAGCTGAACGCCTTTTCATGAATACATGTCTGCCGCATTTTTTCTCTGCCGCAAATTTACATCCATTTGTGGTACTCCATTTTCTTTGCATGCACTCTCATGCGTCATACTCTGTCTGAAAATTCACTTAAGCTCGGAGATCAACACAATACATCTCATTTGTTTTGCTCTTATATGAACACAGACAAATGAGAAGTTGTGGTTTTGAAAGGTGATAAATAACAGTGAGCCTCAAAGATTTAAGGCAGTCCTGAAGTGAGCGATCTTATACATCTTCAACTTTTAAACACCTTATGTTTAAATTATTACAGTAAACCACATTGTGTCTGACTCTACTGATCTTAATGATAATACTGTATGTATTTGCTAACTAGGACTGATCACTAATGATCTTCACAATATCCCCAATTATGCAGATGACACTCAGCTTTGCTGCTTCTTCAAAGATTCGAAGTTCTTCAAACTCTCTGAATTGCTTTGGTGCCTAAAAGAAATTACAAATCGGTTAAGAAACAACTCCTTCAATTGAAATCTGAGAAGCCTGAGTGTCTGATTATTGCCCCAGAGAAAATCTTCCCACTGATCAGGCTGCAGATTGGACTTTTGAACTAAGTCTAAGTGTTGTTTTCAACAGAATCAATTTCTCATGAAGGTCCCTCCAAACAATTTGTTGCTACCGAAAGTTCACGTCCCAGAAGGACAATGACCCAACGTGTACAGCCACAGCTGCAATGTTTTTATAAAAGCAAAATTTCTTGACTAAGTACAGATCTAAACCTAATGGAGAGTGTTGAAAATTGACCACGGATGCTTTCCCTCCAAACTGACTGAGTTTGAGCTATTTTGTAAGAAAGAATCAGAAAACATTTCTCTCTTCTTCAATACATTCAGTTTGAGATTTGTTGCAAAAGCAGTAAAATTATCATCTTAAAGAAACTGAGAAGAGGCAGAGACAAAGTCCAAAAAACTTGTAGCTGTAGCTGCAATTAAAAGTATTTTCATGATTTGTTGATCAAAGTCCCGACATATTATGTTTTTTTTTTTTGTTTTATTTTCAACAAGGCATCAAGCTAAACTCAGATCTTACCAGTTGTTTTCAGATCTTCTATAACCTCTAGTTGTTAAATAAACTAATCAATGAAGTTGCCAGATATTTGCTTTGTTACTTAACTTTAAAACCTTTTTCATAAATATATCACCGAAGCTCTTTTCACTACGTGGCATAAATTTTAGCTTTATTTATGATTTCCATTTTTGTTTTGCAGACACTTAACATTTCTATAAGCAATCATTTGCTGTCTGAACATTTGCTTAAGCTCAATGATGAACAGAGTATTTTATTTGTTTGGGAAACGCAAACAAATGAATCTGAACTTGCTATTTCTTTTAGGATGGTAAACAAAACGCCCGCAAGATTCAAATATTTAAAGGAGTCACTAATTTTTCTCTGGTTTTGTGATGATTTCTTCTGGTATGCCTAATCATGTCAAATAAAGGCAAATTGGAAAAGGCAAGTTGGAAAAGTATAAATGAGTGATCAGGGGAAACATACTGATGAGTTTGAAATGAAATGAAACAAGCAAGTTTCTAAACTTTGCAGGTTTTTAATTAGAGATCTGTTTAGGAACCATTTTTCTGCATGGTTTCTCATAAAAACCTTATAGTTTTACTAATGTTTTCAGTTTTTTCTCCATTTCATACACACGCTCATTAATGCAGTACTTCATACTGCAGAACCAACGTTTTTTCCTCTGTAGGAAATGGACGACTTTCTCTTCTCATCGTATCTACCTGCGTTGTTGTGGCAGAAAGCAGAAAGGACAGACTCATTTGTTGCCCTGTTGCTCTCTGTAACTATGGAAACTACCTACTGCCATGTTGGTTTGGTACGAGACCCTCAAGCAGGCAACGATTACCGACACCACAGAGAAGTTTGAAAAGTTGATCAATTCAGATTATTGAATGGTTCTTCCAGGTTCAGAGGAGGACAAGTGAACTGGTTATACTGGAAGTTGATTTTTGGGATAGGTTTGAAATTGTGGATGTTTGAACAGGCAGGTGAGCAGCTACAGATGGTTGTGGTGAGATTCTCACAATATGAACCAGAGGAACCACTTGGCAATTGGAAAAGAATCTCAATTTTGCTGCTCAACCCAGACATCAATTTTCCTTACAAATGTGGCATCATTGTAAACAGAATTTCCAACAATATAAAACAAAAAGAACCTGAGTGAAGTTGGCCCCTCCACCTTTTTCAAATCAGACAAAAATGGTGTCAAATGTTTGTGCAGCAAAATCAAACAGAAATGGTGTCAATCAACTCAACTACGTTTGTCCAGCAACATTTTTTGTTTGTGCTGCTTGGAAGATATTAATGAAAGTTTAAAGGTCAAAAAGCCCCCCCTCCCCCCACTTTTACAAAATCAAAATGACCTTTAAACTTTCATTAATATCTTCTAAGCCAAAGCAGCACAAACAAAAAATTTTGCTGCACAAACATAGTTGGGTTGATTGACAACTCAACTATGTTTGATTAGAAGAAGGTGGTGGGGGGGCTGGTTGACCTTTCATGACCTCTTTAAACATTTCTTAATATCTCTAGAATGATAGCGGCACAAATGAAACTTTTTGCTGCAAAACATTTGACACCATTTTTGTTTGATTTGAAGACGGTGGAGTGGCCAACTTCACAAAAAGAAAGATAAAACAACCGAACACCAACTTCCATATTACTTCCTTTCTTCTTAGTGATGAGTTTATATTCAATCTTATTTTTTATAACTTGTGTTACAGTAGATTTTGTTCAATCAAACCTGCTAAGACGCAGCAGGATTTTCACAGCACTAGGAGCATAAAATTGTGATTTGCTGAAGTCTGAGCATCACCAGCCCTGACAATAAGAGTGACTGTTATTACTCATCCATCTTGCAGCAAAAAATATCATTACCTTATGCTAAATGTCAAAAATTATTGTAAATTATGTATCTGTGCACCTATTTATTGGAGTATTTGCAGGTCAAGGTCTCTCCTCTATAAAATCTCGGCCTTATCACAGTTCTCATTCAAGCAAAGAGGAAAGGTCAGGATCGTCTTCCTCATTTAATCAAACAGCCATTAGCGAGCGTTATGTAAATTGGGAATCCAGCTCTGTGTGAACACTGATACATATAGGCTACAGGCCCTCTGTTAGAGTGCTTTAAAATTCAGCCACATGTGCAGTTACCGTTCGTCTCTGTGGGGCTCAGTTGCAGTGAACTTTCTCCAGAAGTAATTACACCTTTATATTCATCTATCTCTGTAATTATACCCTTAGCAGCCATCCGGCTCTGTACCACTGAGCAGAGAAGCAATAAATTAGTGAATCAAATGTTTTCAGTTCCCCAGTGAAGCAGGGATCATTAATTTCATTTCATTTTTTTTTAGGAACCACAGATGAAAACAATGCGGGTTTATAGGCAGCTGTAAGCTTACAACAGATTTCACTGATAGCACATGCAGCAGTCTTTGTTTCCAAGGATCATATGAACTTCTGGAGGTCCTAAATTTTTGTTGCACTTTGTTTATCATGCCAAACATAAACCCCGCCCACAATTTTCTATTCATCAATGAGAAAATCGTCTTTATTATGTCTACAAAGTGGGAGTTCATATATTACATTTATCACTTCTGTGGATTTTACATCTTTGCTGTACGTTCAACACCTACAGTGCCTGATATTCACATCCTTTGATTTTTTTTTTTTTACGATCACAGTAGAACAAGTCTAAGTGCATTTTGCTGGAACTTTGTATCATAGATCAACACTAGGTACCACATAATTGGGAAGTTAACTTGCCTTAAGGCAAGTATGACATAACTCTAAACGTACCAAGACACAGTGATCCAGACTGACAGGCCAAGCAAGAAGAAGAGCATCAAGCAGAGAAGCAGCCAAGAAGCCATGATAAATCTAGAGGAGCTGCAGAGAGCCGTAGCAGAGTCTGCTGCTGACAGGACAATTATGAATCTAACATCTCCTTGAACAGCCCACTGTCAAAGATACAAATAAAAATGAAAGTTATTTTATGATATATAATTTTTATTTATTAACATAAACAACAGTCATTGTCACTGAGACAACAAAAGCCTGGAAACAGTTTAATCGCTCTGGGAGGAACAGAACGGAGCAAAGTCACCATGTTGATTAAAATTACATCTGTGTGCTGTTTACAATATGCTTCTGCAAAGTTTAAACACCGTTTTTATTTTTCTTCTTACTGCAATTATAAAACTTATGCTGTCTCAAAGTTACTTTCCCTCCAGCTTTTGTGACATAAAAAGAAAAATAAGCAACATATAATTATGTAAGTAAACTAAACAACGATTCATATAGACAGAATGCAAAATATGGTTAAAAGGGTATAAACCAACAAAAAAAGAGATATATGTATGAAATGAGTCTGAACACATTTCATACTATGCTTCAAAACTGCTGGACAATATGTTTACATTCAAGGAAGCAAAAAATAAATTAAAAAAAAAAGCAGATAACAGAAATGCAGCTTTCAGAATTGCATGTGTTGAATCACGGAGCCATGAAATTGGATTTAAATTAAAAGCCATGGTGATAAATTACCAATTAATTCAATTAACTTATAACGCAGAATCTGATTAAAAATGGCCATAAATATTTACTTCATTATTTGTTTCCATTTGTTTAATTTATCATGTGCAGCACAAAGTTTAAAGGTTGTTAAACGTGTCTATAGCCAACAAATAAATGTAATATTATTACCGTAAATTGCATTATACTTTAGTTTTTATCTTATTCTTGTGCTAAATAATAGTTTTTATGGAAGTAAATATTTGTTTGCAAGGCTTTCAGCAAAGGAAATGGAAAATGCACTAAATATAAAACATTTGACAACAGAAAGGACAAACAATGAAAGATTAAATAAAATCCCATCTAGTGTATTTTTACTGCATATTTCACAATAAATGTTATATAATTGCACTTAGCCAGATACAACAGCTCCTTATGAGCTACATAATTATGCAGGTGTTTGATTCAGACATACAGTTTGCAGAGTAATTCCATTTTTCTACATCTTATGATCTGAAAGAAATGTGACATTAGTTGAAAAATCTCGCATAAATTAGTTATCAGTTTAAAAACACTTTTTTTTATTGATATATTAAGTGTTTCTAACACTTAACATATCAATATTTTTGATATATTAAGTCAATATATTGATGCAGGATATATTGTTTAGGCATGCTGCTTTTTCATGTCAGTAGGTTCTTGCATAATTTCTTTTCAAAAATCAAAATCTATTGTTCTATAACTTTATTTTTAGCCTTTGGCGTTTTTTTTTTTTCTGAGTCATGACACATCATGATAGATAACTTAACAACATGAATACATTGTTAATTATCTTGTTAATTATCCATTTTCTAAGCTACCTGTCTTAGCGGACAGCCCACACAGATTCTGGTATAATTTGAGTTTTCTGCGCATAGAAACAGGTTCATTGCTCTTTTTTCTCAATCAAATCTTGACACAGAGAATGCTTATGAAGACAGATGGGGGGGGGAAACACAACGGGAGGAAACAGGAGACATAAACAGGTACTGAAAGCGGAAGAAAAAAAACTAAAGGGAGGGCTGGAAGGACAGAGAGTGCCAGAAAAAGAAATGATTGGCATAAAAATCAGCTGCCGCGCCGCCTGGGCCCAATTAGGACGCCATTATGGAATCACTATAATAACGCATCATTTAGCACGCTGTATTTCTGCTCCATCTAGTGAAGTCTCACCATCGCAGAGCGCCATTATTTTTACTTCCTCCTTCGGCAATGGACCTAGACAAAGAGTGGGAGAACAAAGGCTGTGTGTGGGTGATACTTATTATTCTACAGGCTGACCTGAAGTGACGACTGGCTGCCTTACCTCCTGTATGGAGAGAAAGTTCAGTTCTTTCCCCTTTGCTTATCTGCACCCCTGTTAGTCCTTATAGAATATGTCACAAAGCTATAGGGCAAAGTAGAGTTTTGACGTTTAAGAAATAAGACCAAATCTTTATTTTACTGTATTTCAGAGATAATTACACTACGCTTCCATATTCAACAAGTGGAAGGTTTTTGTTGTTGTTGTTTTTTTAAAGTTTGGGGATAACTAATTATTTTTGGGTTTTTTTGCTTATCTATTTGGAAGACGCCACTTAATCACATTTTTACTCTAAAAGTAACTTCAACAAAAGAGAATTCAACAGCTGCTAAAACATTTGCTTGCCTGTAGTTTTTGTTTCTTTCAGTGTTGCAATGTTTTGCTT
Organism: Xiphophorus hellerii; assembly: GCF_003331165.1. Classification (NCBI taxonomy): domain Eukaryota; kingdom Metazoa; phylum Chordata; class Actinopteri; order Cyprinodontiformes; family Poeciliidae; genus Xiphophorus; species Xiphophorus hellerii. The sequence goes on from NC_045680.1 coordinate 15,933,762, forward strand.
TGATCACTTTTGGTTTACTTGTGATCAGCCTCAGTTTATGTCTTTAATCAGGATTTTCTTAGTTGTTGTTTACGTCTCTGTTGTTCATCATTTCTGTTTATCCCAGAGTTTATTTAAGTATTAAATAATATAAAAAATAAACATAACAATTTCTGCATCTTTCAAAAAAAAAAAAAAGTAGTAGACCAGCTTTGTTCTCAAGGGCTAATAGTTGTGAAAACAATTTAGCATTTCGAGGAAAAAGGGAAGCAAAGAGGATTTAAAATCTGTAATTCAGCCCACCATCAGAACAGCTGGTTCTCATTAAAAATTAAAGCCCCCAGCTCTGCCTACACACAATGATCACGGCGTGCATTTAGGAGGCTTGAATCATCTCCTTTAATTTCTGCTGTGTGTGGACTTAGAGCCTTGCCTCAGCACAATAATGTGATGCTCAGGAAGATTGCCACCCTGGGATGTAAAGTTTGTGCTGCTGGGGCTTTCTTCGCCTCCCAGCCGGCACAATGTGCTGGCAGAAACATCAGCCGCCGCACAGAGACGCCATCTGTCTCTGCACTCATTACTCCCCTCAGAAAGGAAGCGCAGGCCTCCTGCAAACTCCCCGCAGTTTAGCTGATAAATAAGCAGTCGCAAAACTTGGAAGGGTTGCACAAGTAACACAAAGAGGACAAGAAACTGACTCACAGGCTGATTCATGGAGCTTTTGCCACTTCAATTCTTTCTAATTTTGGTAGCCTGGACGCTGCTCACAGTGGCCAACCTCTGAGTCAAATCATTTGTTATTTCTGGAAGTCTTGTCGTGATCAAGCTACTCTTAGCATATAGGTAAAATATGCCAAAACAATTGTACTTTGTTGGTGTGGCTTAAAAGGAGTTTCCTGACTAATATGAGTAATATAAAGATTATAAATGTTAAATTTGTTTGTGCAACGTCAGTTTTCTCTTTTGTGATGCAGTTGTCATTAAGAGTAAATAACTGTATTCCTGAACTGTATGAGCAAATAAAAATAACATACAGGCAAGGGAAAACGGTGACCTCCATGAGTCTCACACTCAGTGAGAGAAAGTTTCAAGTCAAACAATTTATTAAATAACCTGAGCTCCAACTGACAGACACATTTTGTTTCTGCATTTAATGGCCCAGTGTGGAAATTACAAATGATCCTCTAGTTTCTTCCCAAACTCGACTAAAGCAAAACATTTAATGGTGATCATGAATTAAATATCAGGCGTTAAACATCTACAGTAAATCAATTCTGTCTGGAAAGCAACCTCAGGGAAATGTGTGGCCATCTCTGTTATCCCTGCGACGCAAGCGAGGCTTTTTTTCTGATGCTTCCCGCTGCCGAGTTTGACATTTTCACCAATAATTTTAATCTGGTACAGATCTCTGTGAGCAGAGGGAGTCATGAAAGAGGAGCGGGGGAACTATATTTAAATACATTTTACATTTGAACTGCATCCAGCTCTTGTGCATTCTGGAGGTGGGTGTGCTTCTAAACCTAGGCGTCCCCAATTGGTAATTAAGCGATTGTAGTAAATACAAACTTCTGAATTTAAATATATATATATATATATATATATATATATATATATATACAGTACAGACCAAAAGTTTGGACACACCTTTTAATTCAATGAGTTTACTTTATTTTCATGACTATTGACATTGTAGATTCACACTGAAGGTATCAAAACTATGAATAACACATGTGGAAATATGCACTAAACAAAAAAATGTAAAACAACTGAAAATACCCCTTATATTCTAGTTTCTTCAAAGTAGCAACCTTTTGCTGTGATTACTGCTTTGCACACACTCTGCATTTTCTTGATGAGCTTCAAGAGGTAGTCACCTGAAATGGTTTTCACTTCATAGGTGTGCCCTGTCAGGTTAATAAGTGGGATTTCTTGCCTTATAAATAGTCATGAAAATAAAGAAAACCCATTGAATTAGAAGGTGTGTCCAAACTTTTGGTCTGTACTGTATATATAAATATATATATATATAAATCACTCTTTCATTCTGTCCTATTATTCAAACGACATTAAACAGGATTTTGTTTTTCTGACTATAAGTCAGAAAGTGAGGAAAAAAGTTTGTCTTTTTATGTTGCATATTTAACTTCAACTGTTCGCAACTGTTTCATTGTGCAGGGATTTTTGTTTTGCTACCCTGTCTTTCATTTTGAGTACTTTCCTTGACAGTCATGTGGGAAAAACGGAGGTGAAGCGAAGTTGTAAAACCTTAAAAGGTGAAACAAGGGCCCTTAAGAACTGAAGCAGTCACAGAACAAAGGAGCAACATTAGAGATAAAAAGGGTTATTTGAACTGATGGTATATGTTCGCTAATCTGCTATGAACATGAACGAAACACAAGATGCACAAACTCCAACATGCAGCATGTTGAAGAAAAAACAAACACGCATTGCCAACGGCAGAGGAAAACTGTCTCTGCTTGCGAGGAGCTGCGTGACCACCGAGTCAAACTCCCTCTGCGCCACGACTGAACTGAGCGCTGTAGAGGCTGGTAATAAAAGAATTTGAGCTCAATCAGCTACTAGAAAAGAACATCAGCTAAAAGCCCCACGGCAGACGCCTAATTGCGCTAATCACTGCAAATGAGAGTAAAGCAACGCATCTAGAAAGAGGATGCAAACCGTCTGTGTGAGTGCAAAGTTGTGAGTAATTGCAGACTCACGCAGGCTTCAGAGGCAATTAGGTTATACGTATACTGAAAAGCGTTGAGGTGAATGTAAAATGTGTATCTGTCAACATTTTTTTTTTTTTTTTTTGTTCCTTTTTATGCAAATAAAGATTGCACACAGAGGTGCGTCGTTCGTGTGTGAAGAGTCGAAGCCTTAGCCTCTCCTGCATTAAAAGTGTTCTCTCAAAAGGTGTTACGCTCTCCTCTGGCTGTAATTGTCCAGGACAGACGGGCGAAATCACAGCTGAAGGAGTTCTCTCTGAGAGCAGGTGTTATCTGCATTTTCTCCATGCACCGCTGAATGCCGTAATTACTTCTATTGCATTTCAGGAGCCTGCTCAGCACTCACACAGAGGAGAGCTATCACTTCTCCCTCAACAGCTTCCCCTCTCAATCTCACACATGTGCATCGAGCAGGCGAATTGCATGATTTTTATTTCACATGTGCTTAAAAGAAACAAACAAAAAAAATCTAAGCATGTGTTTTATGAATCTATCTGTCACCTCTGCATAGCCAATGAACTCAGCACCGCGGCTCGTGTCTCTAAGCAGGCTGGTATTCACAGCTTCGCTCTCGCGATCACACGGTATGATAATTAATCAGTGGAGATTGCTTGAGAGGGCCAATTTGTATCCACGAGAAGCTGAAAACTCAAGCTTTGGATTTCAAGTGTCGTGCAATAAATGGATTAAGTCCTATTTTTTTTTTACTGGAATAATAAGCTGCAGTAATTTAATAGTTCCTGGAAGATGAAACACATTTTACAAAAGGGATGCATGAGTAATAACCCAGAGGATGCACAAGATATTTTCATTTTAGGGACACAAAAGTAGTGAAAATAGTCAAAAACCAGGCCAAAGCTAGAGTCTCCAAAATGCAAATGAGGATTAATAAAAGCTCAGAATAGGCATGTGTAGTAATAATGGGGGAAAAAAGAGATTTTATTTACGGAGTTTTATCTTTTAATGGGTTATTGTGGAAACCAAAGCGCTGTTTAAAACTGCGACTATCTTAGTAAAACTGGTTATTTAATCGTCTGTTGCCTATTGAAAAGATCTCCTGCAATGAAATAAGTTTTGAAATGATGAATGCAGTGTCATATTTGACAGCTTACATGTTTCTTCTGTTTTCTCACACTCATGTTTTAGAACCATCACATGGATTTAGATAACGTAAGTACAAAAAGAAGTGGAAAACACTAACTAAACAGCCAGTTTAATTTCCAAATACCTTCATTAAGACAGTATTCTTCCTCATTCTGAAATCCCTAATTAAGGGTGATTAACTTTATGTTTTGGAAAGTCAGGCTGAGTTCAGCTGGATTTAATTTCCCTTACGACATGCTTGCCTGATTGCGGCCCGTACCGCAAAATAAACACATTTTGCTTAATTAGAACTTGACGCACAGCATGAAGCAGGTGAAAAGATCCCAAGAAGAAAAAACATCATAACACAATCCAACGCAAATAGAAGAAGATATGAAAAGCAAGTTATTGGCAGCTGTCAGCTTAGAAAGGATTACAAAGCCACTTCTGGGGTGTTGGGATTCCAGCTGTAAGAATATAGACGTACATCCGTGGAGAGAAACGTTTCAATGTCTCAAGAACTACAAGCGTCACTCGCCTCATGTCAGAGTGGCCTTCGTGGTTCAGGATCCAGGGAAGAGTTACAAGGTGAAAAATCACAAAAAGTATCTTGATGTCTTGAACACCTTTCAATAGTCTGGACTGAAGAGACAACAATTGAATGTTTTTAAAGTGAATCCAAGGAGGTATTGTTACGTTGTTTCAGGATCTGGGAGACTTGTTAATGAAACTGTTAATTCTGCCTGAAAATCACGACAAGTAATGTTTCAGGTCGTCTTTTTATGATATGCAATATTTGTCTGACATATTAGAAATATATTTTTACGCCGTTGGCTCGAATGTTGTGATTTTTCTGCAGAGGGGTTTTATTTTCCTGTGTTCAAATGCTGCTACTTGTGGCGCCGTGGTTAAAATCCAGTTCAGCCAGTTCCAAATAACAAGTGACTTGGTTTTCCTTCTTCATCAAAGTAAAAGCGTGCCTGTTTCTATCTGCATCTGTTTTTGCAGTGATCTACTTAAAAAAAAACACATTTTTTAGCAGAGTAGGCACGAACGCCCCTCTGTTGCTGCTTTTAAAGCTCTTATATGCACCTAAATTTGTGCTCCAAGCTGGACCAGACAATGTCTCTCCCTCAGGGACAGGAGTGGGCCAGAGAGACGAAACCGCTCCATTTATAAGCACCAAGCTGCTGACCTGATGTGGATCTCGAATGTTTCCAGCATCTCCCCCTCGGCCACAGTGGAAATGTGCTTGTACTTTTCCATTTGGTTTGGTGTCAGCGGTCAGGCACGATAATGGCTAAACACTGTAGCTCACCGAGGGCCCCGCTGATTCTGAAAAATAGAAACTTTATTAGGAACATTGCGGTGGAGATGTTGTAGTTTAGAATACGGGTGAGGAGGAGGATTTTGGATGCTTTCTGTGGAAGCATGGCTGGTGGTAATGGACCATGTTAAACACCGGGGAGACGGCTCGCTGCCTCTCTGCTTCTGACTTGGTTTCCATTAGTTGAAGTGATCAGAGAGCGACTCGATCAGAGAGACAAAGAAGAAAACACTAAAGACGCTGAAGGCCTTTATGACCATCACAGTAGGGAGCAGTTAGTTTTTTTTTAGTTATGTTGTGCAAATACAGTGGAAATGCATGAAATCTTACACAGCTGTGGGTTTAGAGTAGAATCATCCAAATATCTCTTGCTTCATATTTTATTGATGACCATTTCAATTGTGCCTCCATGATTTAAATTTTCCATAAGAAGGTAAAGCTGTTTTTTATTTATTTATTTATTTTTTTTATAAAATCTGCTACTTCCTGTTTGGTTCCCACCTGAGGCATCAACTGTTCTGTGTTTTATGTATTTTAATTTATGAAATTTACATTTTTTTGTTCAGTAATATGCAAGAAGTCTTTGTAAGTACTAATGTTTCTTTGTTGTTTTGTTTGTAATTCTTTATTATTATTGTTTTTTACCGTTTCAATTTTCTTTTAAATTACTTTGTAATAATTGTCCAACCTCTTAGTGGTGCTAAGCTAAGTTTTAAAATCTCCATCTTCATTTTTCTTTCTGCAGATTTTAAATGCAACTTTTTCATCACATATGACGTTTCAGTCACAGGTAAATTATTTCTGCTGTTTTCTGCCTCAGATGTGCCGGGATCCAGGCAGTTGTTGCTAAAGTTGGGTTTTCTTCTTGGTTTCTGGTGCTTTTTGTCTTTTATGCACATTTTTTTTCCCCCAACGCTGAATATTTTACTTTTCGTCAAACTAAGTGTTCAATAATGCACTTCAGACATCCTTGTTCAAACCCAGTGTTTTATTGAGTATTATTTGTCTTTTTATTGTGATGAACGTTGTGTTCTTTAATAAATACATAGACTCGACTTTTATTTAAACATTTCTTTCTATTTTCAACATCACATCTCACTGATGCCTTTATTTATGCAACTGGTATGCAGCTTCTCTTTAATTATAAGCTCAAGTTGAAAGATTTTCATCCAACATTTGGTTCCCTTTGAAGATTTTTACGTTTAATTAGGTTTTTGTTGTAGACATCCTTTTTCAGTCTTTCACCTTAATTTTTTCTATAAAAATAAGCATTAAAAAAAAAAAATCAGGTTTTGCTTCCAGACTTTGTTTGAATTCAAGTTAATTGATTTTTTTCCCCCAAAGCAATTGAATTATTTCCTATACAATAATACTAATGGGTTAAAATATTAAAGTCTTAAAACAACCATGACCTTATCTGGACAAGAACAGCACCGTGTCAAGCTTATTATAATTTGTCATGTTGGGAACATTAAAGCTCAATTTTAGGAGGAAAATACGAGAAAGGTTTTCTTTTGACTTTGCAAGAAATGTTACATATTTGCTTTTAATGCTGTTTTATTTCGAAACAACTCGTCAGCACTGTAAAGTTGCCAGACACAGTTTGGCTTCATAGAAATCAGGCAAAAAGTTCTTTTAGTGTTTTTGGTTTCAGATGTCAGACTGACCTCTGTTATTGACAGTTATCTATAGTTTATTAAAAACAAGGGAATCAGCTTCTTTGTTGCAGCTTCTTATTTGTAGGGATCTATAAATTAGAGTAAAAAGAAATAAAAATCCACCAAGTACTTCGTTGGTCTTTCTCTCACTTGGTTAAATAGTGGCTGCTTAGGTTTCTTGTATATTACAGGAAACTTAGACAGTTTTCCAGTTGTTTCATGTTCAAGCTTCACTTCAACTCAGCTGATTTCTCTGCATGACTTTTCTTTGCTGCTCCTTCACCTAAATTTCCCCATGCAGGAACAATAAAGAATAAATCTGTGATATTCGATTCTATCCTATTCTGGTTGTGACTTTTGGGGTTTTTATGTTTTGATTCTTTCTTATATTTTTATTTAGGTTATTTTAGAGTTACTAGTCTCTCAATTGTGCAGAGTTTTGTAGTTTAATCTTGTGTAAATTTATATATATTTCTGTGTTAATCTTTTTCCTCTAACAGTTAATTTTGAGTATTAGCTGTATTAGTTTCTCTGCATTCTTATAGATTTGCTTTGTGTATTTCTCTGTGTTTATTGTAGGTAGATTTTTGCTCTGTTGTTCATTTGTGTGATATTTCTGATTTCTTGTTTCCTCCGTTAATTATTCTTCCTTCCCTGCTTCGGTTTTCTCCCAGCTGCTCTGATTTCTGTTGATTGAACTCACCTGGTGTCCATGCCCCAATCACATCTCTCTCTGCAGCATTTTTACTCCTTGGTTTCTTGCACTCACTGCTGGATTCTTCCATTATTCTGCCACTGTTTTGTTCCCTGACTCTATTGTGTGTTTTCCAAAGTTCTCTGCAAGTTGTTTTCAGCCATTAAATCCCTCGTTCTTCACTCCACAATCTGTCTGCCGTTGTCCTGCAGCCGTTTTGGTAGTGATGGTGAGATGAAGCCTCATGAGGCATTGAACCACTTGAGCCAACTGGTTCGAGAAAGGGTTCATTTCTTGAGGCTTCATGTGCACACGAAACCACCTACTGGCCAGGTGTATAATCACAGCCAGCTGTATCTTAACACGTGTGATGCATTGAATTTTTGTCTATTATGGCTTTTGGGAATGACTTCACAAAAGGTGTAGGACGAAATCATTTGTCTACATAAATTATGTACATATGTGTATAATAAAATATTGTTTGAATGTATCCTCTGTGTGTAATTATTCCCAAAATAGTAGTGTCATGTGATATGGCATGTTGTGTAATAAAGTTTTTCTGTGACTCTAGAAAAATGGCATGGGCTTAATCAGGCAGAGGACAGTGAAAGTGCTTGTGGAACTAGGGAGGGGGTAGTGAATAGGCTAATGCTTGTGTAACTTGGATGATTTCATGCATTTTTATTAAGAAACAACAATTTCTCCACAGTTTTTGGTTTCAAACAATTTCTCTTTTTTGACACTACATGGATGAGGTGTTATTATTGTACCCCAACTCCTTGGAGCACAATAAACACCTCACCTTTACAGAAAATAAGAAACAGTGAAAAATACAGTTCCTCATAAGCAAACCTAATGCATCTGCAAATGTTCAGTTCACCTTACCTTGTTAGGGCTTATCAAATCGAAATGTTCCCACATAGGGGAAATCCTCCTCTTTCTCGCCGGCTCCATCCTACTCCTATCCTGTCCTCGCGCTCCTAAATCTCCTATCTATTAATCTCTCTCCTAAACTCTCCAAACACCAAACTAAATAACCACTATCCAAACTCTGCTATCCAAACTATCAAAACTCTATCCACTCTCTCAACTGACCGCAACTCGCCTACAACAACCCACACTTTGAATGCAGCCTGTGGGGTTTCTAAAGCTGTCAAACCCCGCGCCAACATCTGAGCCACTTCCCGAAGCAGTCACGTGGTACAGCCAGGCAGCGAGGCTTCGGACGTCATCGTTTTCGGCTCCTCCCCTAAATGAAGCAAGCTTCGATACGCGCTTTACGGAAACGCCCCCTCCATTACTCGACACACGCCTCGAAGCCTCGGCACATCACGTAACATCACTACGTTTTGGTCCTCATCAAAACCTTTAAAACATGAGGATTCTATATGAAAAAATAACCCTCTTGCTTTGGTTATTTAAACATTCAAAATAAAAGAAAATTGTTTCAAAAATATGACAACATATTCCCACTTTGTGAGCAAAATGTGCCACAAAATCAGTGACGTCTCTTAGTCTGACATATAAAATCCCAATAAAAATATCTTGAAGTTTGTAGTTATGACAAAATGTGCAGAGATTCAACATACAAAGTAGTTGTTGTAAATGTTTTACTTTTGACTAAATTGACACAAATCTGAACTTCCTTGGCAGTAGATGAAACACCTCTGTTCTGTTCAAGGTCTTTTAATATTGGGATGGAAGAACAGCAGTCAGGTATCCTCCTTACAACCTGTTCAGACGTGTGTGTGTGTGTGGGTGTGTGTGTGTGTGTGTGTGAGGCCAGAGCACGGTGAGGGAGATGTTGGCTACAAAGGGCCAGCTGCTGCTGTAAACGCTGGAGCTGTTTTGGGAAGCAGAGAGGTGATTCATGCTGGAAAATTGATTAATTTCTTGTGCTGATAAGCAGCTTCTCTCTTTGTCCTCTCATGCTGCAGTGGCTTTGAAAGGGGCCCCTGAACAACACGTCTGTTGTCACAGAGAAAAGAAGCAGGTTGGGAAACACGGCGACGGCAATATCTTATAAATGCAGCACTGAAACACAGGTCAGCATCACAGAACCTTAATCAGTCAGCGTACTGCAAGTCTGCACATTGGTGAACATTATCAACATAATTGGGTCTGGAGGTGTTTCAGAGTTACCGGTGAATCCAGACGGGACGAAGCTTTGGTTGGAGAATCCTCACCTGCGTGTTTGTATGATGAAAGCAAAGCAGACGTTCACTTTGCTTTGAGGAGCTGCAGAGGAAATGGAGGAGCTTCTTATCAGTATGCAGCAGTCCACAACAAGAAGACCGGCTGCAAAAATAAAAATTATAAACCACCCACTTGGTGCGTGGGTGTCCGTTCCAGTTTAAACCTCTGCACTGATGGAAAGGTGAGAGACTAACATGAATATATTAGTTGAGATTTAGTCCAAAGCAACGTTTTCTTTTCCTCCTGATCATCAAGACGTTCTGAATCAGAGAAGTTCATCTTTGGGTCACACAGAAGACAAATAAAAATAAATAAAACTGGATGCCAGTGGTTGAATATTGTTTAAAAACTGGAGCCTTGATCTTTGCTTTTCTACAAAAACCGAGCTTAAGATTGTTCAACAAAAAAGAGAGAAACAAATAAAGACCGTACACGCTGATCTTCACCAGAGTTAACATGAAAATGTTTTATTTTTGCAAATAATGAATAGGGAAAGCAGATGAATAATTCATGTCAGCATCTCATATGCAATTCCTGAAAATTCCCATCAGAATTTTTTCAGCATCTATTTTTCTAGATAATAAGACTCTTTGACAGCGGTTCCCATCAGCGCCTGTGTGAACACAAGGCAGCTGTAGGTAATTAATGTGATTAAGGTTTGTGTCCAAACAGTTCATAGTCTGGATAACAGCAGACTCTCATGTCTGCTTTCAGTGCTGGAAGAACTCAGCTTTATTCTCACAATAAATGGTGATTTTCAAGTGACTTACATGAGTTTTGTTTTGCTGTCATCAATAATGAATGCTTGGTTATTTGAAGACACATGAGTCTGCGTATCTTTGTCATTTTCCAGTGAATACCACAACTTTGAAATTATGAGCCCTGATGGGAAAACTCAACACAAAACTCAGTCTGATCAAACGGTTAACTTTGTTTGAAACGATGAGATTGTATTTTGTCACTTTTATAAAATAGGAATTTGTTCCATCCTTACAAAACTGTGACATTGAGCTTGTGCCTTGCATTTCATTGGGATAGGATGCCTTAAAATACTTGATAATCTCTTTCCTGTTTCCAGAGAAAACTTTCATTTAATTTCCAGAACAAGTCAAACGGTTCTTCACCCTCCTGAGATATCGACAAAGGAATCTTTATTGGTTTTACAGAAATCTTTCCCTCATTATTATTGCTAGTTTGTGATTGCCTCCATAACGTTAATATTACTTCCAGTCAGAAAGAAAATATTGGTAAAAACAAAAGGTTACCTTAAACCAAAAAGGTTCAAAATGATCAGATATTTATTGTGATCTTCATTCTGTTAACATGTCAGTCCAGATCAAATTCAACGTTCAACAGTAAAGATGCATAGGAAGGCGATCTTAGAGGGTTTCTTTGTTTTACTCTATATCTTCTAACATCATTGACATATAAGGCAGAATGTAAACAGTTTGATGCAGGTTTAATAACAATATCAGGTTTTGAGTTAGGTGACCCACAGGGCACTTCTGCACACACCCAGACACGCACACACACACACCAACACACACACACACACAGGCTCAAGGCTGCAGACACGATAAATTATTTTGCGTGAACACATGTCTAAAACAGACATCTACCCAGAGACAGACAGATTCGGTCCAACATATGAGAATATCAAGTCATGTAGATGACAGTCACCGTGGCGACCTTCTCATTTTTTCTGTGGCAGCCAGACAGAGACAGGCAGTCTGTCTAAGGTTGCCTTTTGGGGATTATTTGTATGTATGTTTTGTAGTTGTGTTTTTTTTAGTCAGAAGGGGAAAAGTGACAGACTTTTGTTTGCAGAAGCGATCTGTCCCTCACTAATGAGGAACCGCTTTTCTCCTGCCAGCGGAAGACGCGCCGCTTGGGTTTCACACGCTGACACTACAGTGGAAGGTTTCTCATCTATGTTGTTTTCCCAGTCTGCACCACAGACAAACATACACAACATATGGAAATGACTGCTGTGTGCATGTGTCAGTTCGATGCAAATCCAGCAGCGTTCCTGTTTGCAAACCCCAGGCATCAGCGAGTCTCTGACACAGAGCAGAGAGGCAAGGAGACAAACAAAAGCAAGCAGGTGAGAGTGTGTGTGTTAAGATTTTCTCTTTAATATTAACTATAAAAACATGTTTTTATTCTTCCTCCACCAGACTCTACACAAATGTTTTACTGCCTCCAAAGGGGGCAGATCATTCACTGACACTCTCTGGTCACAGTCTGTGTCCAGCAGGTAAACAATTATTACAAATTCAAGACTTACAAAGAATCAAGAACAGTAGTCATGTACAGAAGGCGTCCATATTTGTATCAAATGCATGGTAAAGAATCAGAAACATGGAAATTAATGCTCTGCTCCAATGAGCTTTACATTCAGGTCAGTTAGTTTTATGATTTTAAAGAAATTTTTTTACGCCTTTTGGACTCATGAATTTGATACAAGACAGAGGAAGAACTCACAATTTAAATAGATTTGAGGCTGAGTTATTATTACACTTTAATCAGCCTTTGTTTAATTTAGCCTTTAATGTTATTAAAGTATGAGAGTACAATTATCTGACCTTTCTAAGAAGGACACCACTTCATATTTCAGCCACTGAAAGACTTTTACATTTCTCTTTCTTTCTGTTATTTACATAAAAAATACCCAAAAAGATATTTGAAAGCTTGGATTAACAGATTGGAGGCTTTTTTGCACCTCCAAGCAGCAATAATGAATTGGCAACACTGAGATAAAACATACCTGCCCATAAAATGAAAAAGCATAAGCATAGTAGATAACATTGAGTGTCCCAGCAAATGATGAAAAGTATACAGATTTCAGGCAAAATCCACCAGATTTTCAGACGTCAAGCTTCTTCTGAGCCCACAGCATCACAGATTATCCACCATGCTCAACAGTGGGGTTGAGATGCTTCTCCATAAATCGACTCCAGGACTCACTTGGAGTGTTTGTCACCAAAAACAGTAAAAAACAGCAGTTTTCAGTTGCAGGATGATAAATTTTCTTAGATATTATCTTAAATATGCATATAATTTAAGGGTTTGTACACGTCCTTTGTAGGTTTACACATAAGTCTGCAAACTTCTGCATAAGTCAACTATATATCCCTCCTAAAAAATTGTGTGCACATAGTGTTTCTCCTCTGTCAGAAAAGCACTAAAAAACACAGATGCACCAATCAATCCCCCAAAGTTGAATTCAGCTGATTTCCTCCTGATACAACAAATACTGAAAAATCAGTCTTTTCTTCCTGCTATTCATTAAATGCTTCAAAAACATAAAATCCCATCATGTTCAGTCTCCAAATGCATCAACCAAAACATGTACTTTGGCACGCATTTTTGCCATTTCTTCATTTTTCTTCTAAGTGCAAAGAAGATATTGAAAAATGGGTTCAGATTTGAATTGGCAAGTCAGACCTCAAATAAAAGTGGAAATCAGAAGCAGAAAAACTCAATAAGTGCCTTTTTAAAACTCAAAACAGGCTTGGAAAAACATTCATCTGAGCAGCTTGACAGTGTGGCTTTTAACACATTAAGCAATAAACTCATCAGCCAAATTCAGTGTAGTGCAGCAGCTTCAATTTCAAGAATTTGACATGCTTTTGAGTCTTTGTTGTAGAGATGCATTATATTTCCAAGATTGATAATAGATGATTGCAAAAAAACAGCTTATCCCGATAAATATCTGTCCTAATAGTTCACATTTTGGTGAAAAATGTGAACTATTATAGGCTTCTACTTTATCTGTCTGTAACTGGGGGATGCTCCTGCAGCAGTTCATGTGTGCACTACAGCAGTGGAGTGCGTGACCCTATCTCCACCACTAATGGCCATGCTGTACGTCATAGCATCTCTACTACAGCGTCATTTACAGAGCAACATGCATAACGTATGACCCAAACACTTATTTTGTAAAGCAATCCTACCAATAAACACAGGTGTGATTTAAAGTACGAGATTCCAGCTTTTATTACAGATCTTCATGTTTTTAAATTCAGATGTGAGTGAAGAAATAATCCCCCCCTGCTGCTCCGTTAAAAACCAATAAAACATGTCAGTCAGAGAAGATTTCATACGGAAAAAGTTCTCCATGTGAAAAAGTGTTCAGTCGCTGTTTTTAGTCCTGACAGCAGGATGAATGTGGGGAAGCGTCGCGTTTCCTTCTGCCTCACGCCACTGAGTAAAAGCTCAGAGGACTCCGTAGTCCCTTAGTGACTTGAGCAGGACCGTGTCTCTGATGTCGGTGAAAACCTTGCGGATGTTGTTGGTGTCTGTGGCACAAGTGAAGTGCGGGTACATGGTCTTCCACTCCCGAGTTTCTTGGTTCATGGAACGCTGCTCGTACATTTTGAGGATGTACTGCTTTGCTAGCTCAGCGTTCTGCTTTTCACCTGCAAGATGATGGTAGACGTTGGAGGGAAAGACAAAAATCTGAGCTGAGTACCAGTAGGAGTTTAAAAAGCCAAAATACAGGACAGAAAAGCATTTCTGTTTTTTGTAGGGGCATTAGATTGAATAAAACATCTTTAGGGAGGCACAACATTCTGAATTGAGCCAGTCACCCCACAGGTAGCACCGTTAAAACTATTGTTCCTTAAAACATCCTCATAATTTTCATATTCTATAGCTATTTAATTAAAAATCAAAGATAAAGCCTTATCCCAGAATTATTTTCATTATTGTTTTACGCTAATTACATATTTCAACTGATCGTTAAACCGATTATTTAAAAATATAACAGAAGATAAACATTTTCATTCCTTATTGTTTAGACTTTATGTAGGATAAGGGGAAAATGTGTATAGTGTCACACTGGCACAAACAGTGCTGTCATTTGGTTTCAAAATCAATTCAAACTTTCCTCAAATACAATTTTAGTTGAGTTCTATGTAAACTTGACTGGATTGAACTGAGTTGTTTCCTTTCACTGACCTCAGCCAAATGAAACCACTTCAGGATAGAGTCTGGATTCTCGTCCCACATCAGTGTCTGACCTCACAGATCTACTTTAGAAAAAATTTCCATGACTGAAGTTTGTGGGAAGCTTTTCCCGGAAGAGCAGAAGCCATTCTGCATCTTCATTGGATGTTGATTGTTTTTCAGCGGTTTTTTTTTTCTTCAGTTCTTATTTTGTCCTCAACTTGTTAACTTTTAAGATTTCCTCAGCAGCTGCTGCACAATTTTCTGTCATGCTCAAGGTCAAGGACTGGAAAGATAATGAACAAAATACCTTTTTGTTTACTTTAAATCTATTTGTGTGTAGATTTTGTCGTAAAATGTTTTGGGTCAGATTAGCGGGTTCTGTTCAAACAGACGCGGCGCTGCAGCCGACAAGTTAATGAATCTAAACAAGCAAGATGCGAAATGGCTAAAACGCCGTAACAAGAGGCTGAATTAAACACTGTTATTATATTGTTGTTTGTAATTGCTTAAGAGCAAGTGAAATCCAGTTTCTCAGTGTCAGAGAACTGCATCAGGAAGCGGAGCTACTTAACAGCAGTGCTTTCAAATGCAGTTACAGCCGCAGTAATAAGGGCCACACAGTCCACACACAGGAACACAACATCATTAGCAGCAAACAGCAGCCAGCGGTAGGAGCTGCTCGGAGTTGTCATTAAGGTTAAATTGACATCAAGAAGCTTGACCCTGTATGAGTCATTATTTTACCGTGCTAATGCTGCCAGTAAAACACAGTGGGTGCACTGCAGATGCACACAAGTGTTCACTCACAGTCACTAAGTCTAACCCTAAGCCACCTGACACACAAACACACGGCTAGTACATATAGTACACCTGAAGGGGGGTGTGGGGCGTTCGGGTGGTGGTGCAGGGCTGGCAGGGAACAAAGTACCTGTCTGTAGTTGCCAAGGGAAACAGAGGGAGAGAGGGTGGAGGTGATGGAGTTGAGGGGGAAGCGATGAGACGCCATAGAGCCTCTTTACACCAGCAGAACCGAAGGTAAGCTGATCAAGAGCACCTGAAGGCATCGTTTATTACTGAGGACGAAAGGCAGAAGGAGACAAGAGAAGGAAGGAAAGAACGGAAAGAATGAAGAAAAGGGAAAAGAAAGGCAGAAGATAAGGAAAGAGGGAAGGCAAGGGTGGAAGTAGGAAGGAGAGAAAAATGCAGGAATGGAAAGCTGCAAGGATGAAAGGATAACAAAAGGAACAAAAAAAACAAAGCAGTAAAAATGAAGAGAAGAGAAGCAAAAAAGTAAGGAGGAATATACAGAAAGAACTGAAGATGAAAAGAAGAGATTGCAGAAACAAGAAAGGAAAGAACAAAATAAAGTATAGAAAAGTAGAATGGGGAGGAAAAAAGCAAAATATGAATGATGGAAGAAAGAAATAAAAAAGGAAGAATGTAAGAAAAATAAGTAAAGAAGGAATAAAATATTTAAGGCAGAAGGTAGGAAAAGGAAGAAAACATAAAGGGGAGGACAGGAGCAAGGAGCATAGGAAGGAAGAAAACAAGGAAAATTAAGAAAAGAAAACAAAATAGAAGCAGAGTAGAAAGTCAGAAAGAAAAATGAAGAATGTAAGAAGAAATGGAAGAGAGAGCAAACAAGCATACAAAGAAGGGCATAATGAAGGAAGGGAAATGGATGACAGAAAAGAGGAGGGACTATTTAATGAAAAAGTAGGGAGGGAAAAGAGAAGGCAGACAGAAAAAGAAATGAGAAATGGAAATGTTGAGAGGAACAGAAAAAGATGAACAGAAGTAAAAGATAAAAACTGAAAAGTGTGACGAAAGGATAAAAAGAAAAAAGAAGGGGCAAAAAGGAAAAACAGAAATGGAGGAAAGATGATTATGATAATAGCAAAGAAAGAAAGAAAGGAGGAGGAAGAGTCGCAGTGGGGCTGAAATCACTTTGTCAATATTTTTGGTGAATAATTCATTATTTCTGCAGAACATTATGAGATGGTTATAAGTCAAAGGCAAATTGACCGGAGGACAAACGGCATCACAGCCCTCATGTCCCTGCAGTGGTCCTGTCTGCTCTGTGATGAGAATAAACAGCTGCCACTGAGCGCGATGATGGCACTGAAATTGACTGATAACCTGACTCTGCCTCAACACTGGTGCAATTTCTGCTCTGGATGTTTGAACATTTTGCAGCAAGCTTAAAAAAATGCAGTCGTTAAGTAATATCAGATTGCGCTCAAACTCAAACACACACACGCCCACACACACAAATAAAATAAGACGAGTTAAAATAGCTGCTGTTAAAAAAAACAAACAAACAAAAAAAAAACGCTGCTAAACTTCTTAATCTCTTCCGGTGAACACACACTTAATTTCACCCATTAAAGTCTCCGCCTCTTCCTGTAAACTCAATGTTGTATTTATAGCGGTAAATGAAAACCAAAAGCACTTCTTAGAACAACGAACCTGTGAAACTGTCAAAGTATTTCCCCAGATCTGACGTCCGGATCTTGTCTACCAGGATGTCGGTCTTGTTGAGGAAGAGGATGATGGAGGTGTTGTGGAACCAGGCAGAATGGATGGTGGTGTAGAAGAGGGCCAGACTCTCCTGCATGCGGTTCTGAGGAACACACAGTCAGTTTAACAGGTTTTGGTTCTGCAGAAGATATACATGGTTTTCTTTTCTCTCTTTTATCCTTTAATAACAAAATTTTCACAAGGAGAGAAAACATGAGCTGCAGCAGTTTGCAGGGGCTTTTGGGTAGCTGGGGGCGAAACTGGAGGTAGGAATAATTTAAACAAAGAGCAAGGGGAAGAAAATGAGCAACAGACCAACATGGAGATTAATGAATGCTGTGGGAGACCAAAAAGAGTCTGGGAGAGATAACAGGTTTAGTCATAGCACGGGAGGGAAGAAGAGAGCACCAGGGGGCTGAGAGGAGAGCAGGAGAGACGATGTGTGTTGTACGATAGTGCCACCTGCAGGAGGAAGGATGAAATTACAAAAACAAAGGACTACAACTACAGACTACAACCAAATATATAAAATAAATAAATAACACAGTAAAATGTAAAGTGTTAGTAAATTGCTTATTATTGAAGCATCCAAGTTAGGCTTATTGAGGACCTGAGTTAATTATCTGTAGTGTTTTAGGAATTTTTTTTTTATACTGCTGGTCTTGGATTATAGATTATGAACAGTTTCTGTCAGTCTAAATGTTTTACAAAAGATAGATGCACTAATGATTCTGGAGGCAG
Organism: Xiphophorus hellerii; assembly: GCF_003331165.1. NCBI lineage: Eukaryota > Metazoa > Chordata > Actinopteri > Cyprinodontiformes > Poeciliidae > Xiphophorus > Xiphophorus hellerii. Next base: position 15,951,645 of record NC_045680.1, read on the forward strand.
AAGAGACAACAAAGCTACAAGAGGTTTAGCCTCATCCTGTCTGTCTTCAGACTGTGAGGTCATTGTAGGACTGGTTGGGTAAGATTTCTGGAGGGTCAAGTACTGAGGCGTTTGTCTGCTTGTCAACAACAGGAAATAATGTCGGAGCATGATTACTGGCTCTTTTCATCTGGATGATCTCAAAACAATAAACTCTAGATAATAAGTTTGGTTTCTGACACCTGTGTTCAGGTTTTCTACAAAACTGTTTTTTAGGCTTTAACTGATGAAACATTATAAAACTGGAACTGAAACCAGAAAAAAGGCATTAAGCTACAGTACACAGCACAAAGAAACAAAACATGTATTGATCTTTTTCACATGTAAAAACCACAAACTTCAAGATACTTTCTGAGAATTGACCCAATAGATAAATGCAGGAGAAAATTATGAATTGTAAAGTTTTAATTTAATACTTAAAACCTGGAAAATGTGTCACAGCTGGCTGTGTGTTTGGTTTTGTTGACTTGCTAGAAGACGAACCTCGATCTGAAATCTCTTGTGACCTCTTACGCCTTTTCTTTAAAGACTGCTATATATTTAACTTCATTCATCACCCCTTTAACTCTGACCAGTTTCTCTGTTCGTTAGTGAACACACTAACGAGGGGACTTCTGAAGACAATTACTTCAACTGTATTTTATTTCAGGGTTTTGGAATAAAGAGGATTGAATGCAAATGAGCAACAACTTTCAGTTTTTTATCTGTAAAATATTTTTTGAGTTCTGCACCCTTGTCCTTCCAGGTCTATGACAGATAAACACAGAAAAGTTTGTGAAGTATAAAGTAGAAAATGTGCAAATAAAGCAGAATTTTAATAGAGGCCTTTTGCAAAATCCTGAAAATCTGATATTTTATTCCGACTTTTCAAATGCTTCCCAAAGCTTAAGATCACAAATCGCTCAAATAATCAAGAATTTTAACACTGCTCTAATTATCTGAAGCATCTGATTTTAAAGTCGAAACCATCTGAGTCTCCATAATTAAGGAAATGCAGCAGATATGCATTGGAAATATGATATAAATATAATTCAAGAGAAGAAATGGATTCATAAAATAGCTCTTATTATTTTATCCACTTCGTGCTTGATCTAATAGAGTGAAGGGAAAAGGGAGCAAACTCCTCTTACGATGGTCTCTCTCTCCTCCAGGACCTGGTCGTACTCGCTGAGGGAGGCCAGGAAGATGAGCGAGGTCACATTTTCAAAGCAATGGATCCACTTCCGACGCTCCGATTTCTGACCACCAACATCCACAATCCTGAGGGAGGGAAGATAAAGAAAGTTTGTCTGCATCATTGTGAAGGACTCATCGAGGACTGATAAATAAACTCAAACTCTGAGGGTTTCAAAGAACATGAAAATATTCTCATGGAGAGTTGATCAGTGGTTAAACTCGTCAAACTAACAGAGCTTAAAAAACCTGCAGATGTACATCTGGTCAGAAATCAAAACTGCTTTTTTCACAGCAGCAATGGCAAATTCAAGTAAGGAGGTCGTGGGAAAGGACGCAGAAGAGGGAAAGGACCAAATTTTAGAAACAAAAAAGGTAGGAGTGAAATAAAAAAATAAATTAATCAATGAAGAAACAAAAACACAGTATGAAAGGTACAGTTACTAAAATACAAAATAACAAACAAAGGAAGAAAGGTTGGTAGGGATGCAGAGAAGAAAGGAGGGAAGTAAGGACATAACAAAGGAATGAAAAAATAAGATGGCAAAATTAAGGAAAAAGAGAAGAGAAGGAAAACAAAAAGAGGGAATGAAGAAAGGGAAAATGTTGCATAAAAAGAAAACTAGAAAAGAAAGAAAGAAGAATGAAACTTGATGTACAGTAGCAAGAACAAATGTTGTTACTTGACACTGTTTTTTTGTCGCTGTTTAAACCAGTCAAGTTGTATTTAAGAATCGTGTCATTAATTATTGGGGCAGAAAAACAATGAATTGGGTGGAACTGTCCCAGTTCTCACAGATCATTCTCACGCCTACAAACTCTGACAAAGCTGCAAAAAAACCAGGCGGCGAATTTAGGACGTTCTTCACACTGACGATATGTGACGCCTCCAACCGGTCGCTGTGTCAGAAAGGAAGCAAACACCTCCTCCAGTTTTCAAAAAAATCAAATATAAAAACAGGAAAAAAGCTAGCTAAAAGCAAAAAAATAAGAATCATGTTAAAAATATGTCCAGGATGGGCTACTTGGTGTTTGTTTCGCCCATGAAGGTTTAAATCTTTAATGGTAGAAACCCACATATGTGGGATTTGGATCAAAATCAAACACCAAATGGACACTTCACCTCTCAGCACAAACTCTGCAGAGAGGCAATTAGAAACGTGATCCTACTGTGTCCAAGCAGACGCGAGCAGACAAAGCCTCAACAGTATTTTATTCACAGCGCCGTGAATAGTGCTGGTATTGGATTTGTCCCTGTGAGAGGGCGGTAATGTGAGGCCCAGCCACCTTAGCGTGATGTTCTTGATGGTGAAGGAGTAGTCGTGGATGCCCGTAGTGGGAAACCGAACACGCAGCACGTCCTGCTCCGTAGGGATGTAATCGGGGGCCGAGATCCGCTCCAAGTTGTTCAGGTAGCTGAAAGACAGAGAAGACTTAGTGAAAACTCTGCCGCTGTTTGCTTTACATGAAGTTTTGTAAGACAAACTGAAAGTGACAGGAGACAAGTGATGAATTAGTGAGGGAAGAAAAAGTGTGATTAAAAAACACAAGAGGCGGGTGAGGTGTGGGGAGAGCCCACATTGACCTGTGTGCAAACAGCATCTTTATGGCCGGTGTTGAAACAAGCTGTCATTAGCCAGTGTTGACAGACTGTCCCTTATCGAGCACACATCATGATGACAGAGCTGCTGGGCAAATAGGACGGCGCAGCAATAGAAAAGAGGCACTGAAGAGAACAGGCCCAACCCAGGCTTTGTTCTGATCCTGAGTCACTCTGAGCGTCAGGATCACACCTACTGCTATGCATTACAACATGACGAGAAACAGCCGTAAACTCTGCACTCTTGACATTTAAAGCTGTGTGATTCCACAAAAACACAGAGTTGCTAAGAAAGACGCCCTCTAGTGTTGAAATACACAGCAAATCTGTGACAGTTTTGCTTTTAGAGGTGAAACGGTGAAGGAAAAGAAAAAAACTCAAATTTCATTTCAGAAATCAAAAACCAAAAAAGTAAAATTTGAATCAAATTTATTCAAGCATAGAAATGAATTGTGTTTCTACTTGTTCATATTTAATTTGGTAATCAGTTTCCAAGTGAGCATGATTATGAATTTTTTTTGTTTTTCCTAACACCTAATATGTTTAATAGATCAATCGATCAAAACTACAAATTTCCATCATTTTCAATCCATGAACATCCAGTATGATGCATTTTGAATCACTGTTTTAGAGATTAATAAAAATCAAATCCAGATTAGGAACATGAGCTCTGATACACAAGGAGGAACTCGTAATTCCTTCCTTTCCTGTTGAATGAAAAACCGTCAAATTTGAACTTCTCCTTCCACTCAGCCTTTCATTGATATGTATCTTCTTGTTGTTAATACTTTGTGTAACCCTCTTTTACCAATAAGACTTTGACTTCTCCTACAACATTAGAGAGGTCGTAGCAAACGGAGAGAATTCATGCTTTATTGCTACGTTTCTATAGGTTTAAGTCTGGAAACATGGTGGATATGGAAAAAGGTTAATTTTGTGTCCGGTGAAACATTTTTGTTTTGATTTGGTCATGCACATTGAATGATAACAAATTTTCTAGTACTCAGATTTGTATACATTTTTTTATCAAAAAGTTGTTATTGGTGCCCAAAAAATGTCCACAGCATCACTGTTCCTGTACTTATCAGAGACAGACAGTAACAATAAAAAGACCCTTTCACTTTTTATTACTCCCGGGGGAAATAGTTGTGACACCAGTGAATTTACTAAAACAACTATTTCTTAATGTGGCATTCACACTTTGAGACGCAGTCTTCTGGTAAGACTCTTCACATTTCTGACATTGCAGAGACTCTTCACTCACGCGACTCCCTCTGATTCCCAGTCCAGTCGGAGGGTGCGGCTCATTTTTCTCCTCCAGAATAAGTATGCGTTAGTTTTACTCACTACTCGGTGGAGTCCAGGAGCTGATACTCGCAGCGGCGGCTGTAACAGATCCGTATTCCTTGATCTGACCAGAGGCGGCGGATGGCATCCACGTTTCTCCTCTCCAGGTGGACGATCTGCATTGTGTTCACATCCTGCAGCAATCTGGCGCTACTCTAGAGAGCAAACATCGGATGGTGAGAGAAGTGTCTCAGACGTTTGCAAAGACATGGACTACAACAACAATAATCGATCTCTCAATATAATCGATACTAGAAAAATAAATTATTCAAAGATACTCGTTTCCCAAAGAACTGCTGTAAGTTTTAAACTCTGCTAACATTGCAAGTACGTCCAGGAAAACCTGAGCGACACTCTTTACCCGATTGTTTGGAGATTATTTCTCCATGAGCCAGAGGATCCCACATGCTGACGTTGCAACACTGACGTTCAGTGAAACTCCTGCATCTGCAGCAGTGACGCAATAAACCTCCTGTACAACAAAAGCTAACAATATCTTCTTAAATATTAACTTCAGGGACACAAACAATCCATGGACACGAGCGGTACGTTAATCAGTCTGCGGTACGAATTAACGCAGCTTTTCGAATGTGTAGCTTCTCTGTCTTCATGTAGATGCTGCAGGCTGTTTTCCGAGCACAACAAAATGCACGTGTTTTTGTTTGAGTCATAAATGCCTTTTTCTCCCTGTATGCACAATCCAATCAGTCTATAAAGCGTTTTTTACCTGATACCTTCACACCTGTGTTTATATGTGAGCATTCAAGTGTAACCAAGTGCAACCGTGCGTATTTATGCTGGCGGAGATTTATGTGTGGGGCTCTACCTCATTCTCAGGGCTGGTGTAAGGGATTCTGAGTGTGGTCATGGCTCTGGTCATGGCTTTGATGGCAGTGAAGATGTTCTGGTAGATACACTTAACGAAGGATTTCCTCTCCTCTTCTGAGAAGCCTCGACCATGGATGATCTTCATCTGTCGGAGGAAGGTGGTTTTTCCACTTTCTCCAGTTCCTGAAGAAGCAATAACAATGGTGGTAATAATTAGGATTATTAAGTAAGCTATATGTAATTCCTTCATCATAGTTAATGTCAGCCATGTCTGTAGTAATGGCTTCTCTTTTACACGATTCATTGCTCTGGTTTTCTGCCACGCTCTAGACCAACAGATTATGTGATGAACCAAAAAATAAGTCAGATTTTGAAATTTAAACATTTTCTCTCAATCAGTTCTGGTTGGTCAGAATTTATTCTACCAATAACCAAACTTAAAGGAACGTTTTTGTTGCCATTTGAGACATATAAACTAAAACAAAATTCTAATTTCTGCTCAGCAATTGCATCCATCAACAGCATTTGCCATGATGCCCTTTTTTCATTTTACGAAAGGAAAAAAAAAAGTCAAAAACAGCATTACAAATGCATAAATGTTTAAATGGACTATTCTGTGTGATCTTTTATTTCCTTCATTTTTCAGCAGTTTTTTTTGTTTCGTGTGTCCAGAATGGGGAGACCAGAGCTCAAAGAAAGGCTCAAAGAAAGGTGGGATGTTCGCTCGGTGAGTCAGACCAGAACCGACCAAGGGGAGAATCAGTGTTTTAGTGCGTACTTCCTCACAATTGCTGCTGAAAGGTATCCATCCTGCTCTCTGTCTGAAAAACCAGCCTCCTCAAATTGAGCAGTTGTTGCTAATTTCCACATAAAAAAAAAACACAGCCATGAAACTCTGATCAGTCGCACAATAGTTTCACATATGAAACGTTCACCAGGAGGGGCTGTGTCGAGAAGGGATGCATGACCGGCTGAGGCCAAGACGGCTTTCCGCTCCTCTTCTGAGACAATGAGAACTGATTCTGACAATTCAGTCCGACCATGCAGAGCCCTTTGTGCCCTCCATAAGCCTACACAGAATTACTTTCTGTTGCTTTTGATTTATGAGTATAAAATGATGTGCTTTTATATACACTGGACACAATTAGCCTGGTTCTACTATTTTTTCCCCCTTTTTCTACATATTTTTAGAGTTTTCTTTACTCTAAAAACCTAAAAAGTAGAAGGTAATTTGTGGTTTGTTATTTAAACAAGCATGTATGTTTAATTCTTGACAGATTCTTCATTTCTGAAGATCACGTAAGCTTTGTGGTTGTAGAAATGTTTTTCTTAGCAGGAACCAGGGTACATATGGCTCTTTGATTTGTAAAAGTTGATTCAGATATATGGAGAACAAAGGAAATCCTCCCTCACTAGTTTCAGTCTGATCTTCTCATCAAGTTTTGAGAAACGTGAAATTTGTTACATTTCTCTTGTCACATATTTCATGTAACTACTGATAACTACCTTCACCCTGAAATGGTGAAGGTAGCCATAAATGCTATGGCTTTTTGCACCCTTCTCCTGACTGATATCTTTATAAAATGAAACCCTTTTGATTCTTTGTAAGCTGTTGAATATCTTATTATATCAGCTGAATTTTATTTAAAATTAATCAAAATAAAAAAAATCTGGTCCAAGGGGCTGCAAACATGAGCAACCAGGTCATTGCAGCTTTTTATTTTTATATGCTTTCTTCTAATACATTTTTTGTTAGTTTTGCACTTGAATTGCGCAGGGTATGATGGCATGTGAAAAAGTATTTTGAATTTATTTTTCAAATACAAATGTTTAAGTCCCAGAGACCTGGGGTGTGTATACATTGAGCTGAATAATCGTAGACAGAGGTTTCAGTTTCAGTAAGGAAGGTAGGAACTCTTACTTATAAGATTAGACCTAAAAGCTTCCGCTTTGAAAACGCTGGCTCTAATGAACCATGTCTCCACTGGAGAGCTGAGCACAGTTTTCTTCACAGTTTTCTTTCTTTTATTATGGATTTAAAGAGGGATTTTAAGAGGGAGCAAAGTCAGAAAGATAGGGAAGATATAAAAATATCATTACCCCCACTACCGCTATGATTACCACTGATGCAGGTTAATGAGGTCTGAGCAGCCTCCACCTAAGTGACAAATGTTTCAAGATCCCATACGCGAGAAGGGTCTCTGGAGTGAGCACACCTCTAATAATGACTTTTTATAAGCCTGTTGTTGCATTACCAATTCGTGTTGTTGTTGTTTGCTGGGGAGCAGGCAGCGCCGACCAGGAGAGGAGACTAAAGAAGAGCCCTGCATTTTTTTCTGTCTTTGCAAGCTGCTTTAACAATTGAATTTCCCTGCTGTGGGGTCAATAAAGTCAAGTCCTATCTTCTCTTATCGTATCTTCCATGACTGTCTGGCCAGAGATGTTTACACTGTGAGGAAAAGACTTTGATTTCCAAAGCTGACTGTGGCGCCTGGTGTGAGTCTGACTGAACCAAACTGAATTTGAAGTGTTTTTCCATTATTTCACTTTGAGCTTGCCTGAAAACTATTCACATACACAGATTTAGACGGAAAATACTTTTAAGATACTTTCATTCAACAGGGAATTTTGTTTCTGAGACAAGCATCCTTTAAAGATAATAAACAAATTTGGACAAAAAATATTTTGTCCAAAGAAAAGTCTTAACTGGTTCTACAGCAATCAGGTATTTGCAGATCAGCTTTTTGAATGTTTTCAGTGGAACTTGGAACTTGAACGATATATTTTTGGCGATGAGCTCTTAACACGTCAGGTTGGAAGGCCTTTCCATCACAAACATCCTAGCAGCAATAACCTGACTTTAGCAGGCACAAATACTCTGCAGTTTCTCATAATACTTGCCAAACAAATCTTATCTCACCTTTTGCACAGCTGGACTTTTTTTGTGCAAGGCTGAAGCTTCTGACTAGACTGTCTCTGATGTAAAAGTTCACACAACTTTACTCAAAACAGGAACAGAGAAAATGAGCTTATACTGCCGTGAAGACCTAAACAAAGTGGGACACTTGGTCACCCGAGTCTCTTTCCTGTCCTCTCGTCCCCCAGTCAGTCACTGTAGATGGACACTCATACTAAGGCTTGATATTCTGTGAGTTTCTGTTAAAATGGAGTGATTCCTCCAACCATCATCTCGTACTTGCTCACTTTGCGCTACTGAAGTAAAGATCTGATGTATCAAGGTTCCCCTATTTTTTTGCTGACTGATCTGAAGGTTTCCTGAAAGTTTACTTGAATTGAGCCAGTTTATGTTTGGAGTAAATTGTCTTGAGATCATTTTTATTGTGGATCTTAACTCTAGAAATACAGTGAACTGATTTGTTATTGCTATCATGAACTTTATGTGACCCAGAACACAGAGCCATTTTCTTTCCTTAAGCCTGCTAACATTGAAAACAAATATAAAACAGATACATTGATTGAGCTGTTCAGTGGACATACAAAGCAGATTCTAAATGTTGCATTTCCGGTATAAAATGTGGTCTAAGAGGAAATCAGTATTGTCCTCCACCACATGCCTTTCCCCAGGAAAACGGGTTTCGTCCTATTCCTCCTCATTTTATAATCCCAGTCATCTTTTCTGTCTATTTTTCTGCAGTTTCTCTGTATTCAGCCTCCTGTTAACCACTGGTTTGTATTCCAGCAGTAAATTACTTTGAATATTTCTGTGGAGACTTTGAAGTGTAAGAGGAGGTCAAAGTGTCCAGACTGAAGACAAACTGCTATGTTCTTTATCCTTCAGACATTTTCTTACTCCGTTGCCAGTTAGTATATTTGTGGTTTTGATTGTTTCAAGTTGGACTTTTTCAGGAAATGTGGTTTTATCGCTCTAAGAAATGTCTACCAGCAGAGAATCACAAGTTAATTTGGCTTGAGTTTTAATAGTAACTTGACATAAATGAGGATCATAACCTCAATAATTGGAATGCTGTACTGTTTTCAGATAATTACCAATAAATCATAAACCAATAAATTTAGTACAATTGAGCCCAAAATGATTGACTCCTCTGACACATTTTGGGTATAAATAGTAAATCGTTTGTACTTGTATCGTGCTTTATCAAGTCCAGAGGCCCCCACAGTGCTTTACACCACATTCACCCATTTACAACTATTCACACTCTGATGAATACAATAAGCTGGTATGCAGTAGTTTACATTCAAGGGTAAAAAATGGAGGTACAAATATGGTGGAAACTTGAGACTAATGCAGTGTACATAAAAGTCCCCACATTCCCGTTAAAATTACGTTTTTGCAATGTAAAAAAGTAAAACCGTGATAAAAAGGTTTGTTTCGTTTTATGTAAAGTGTATGCTTTAACATGTAAAATCTAAAAAAAAATAGAAGGGAAATATCATAAATGCACAAGTGACCACACTCTTTGTCAAACCACCTTCTGATTCACTTCCACCATTCAGTCTTCAGCTTCGGTTTTTAGAACTGCACGTCACAATTATTGAGGTGTTTTAAAAATGTCATAAAAAACAACAGATCTTAAAGGCAATGTTGCATTTCACATTACAAACCTCATTATTTTTGCTTGCTGCATGTCACTACACACTAAGTGCTGTTTATATCAGCTGATAACCAGTCCATTTAAAAGCCTCATTAAAGCCAATTAGAAAACCAATTATTCAACAAGTTCCTCGAGAAACAACACATGAAATATCAATAAAATGCTTTGGATGATGGTTTTAGGTCAGAGTAATGAAGGGACTGGCAATCTGTAATATAACACCAACACTGTTTATCGACAGGATGTACAGCGTCTCATCAAACCGACCTCTTTAAGCCGGAGACGATCTCCGAACTTGTTGATTTTTGCTGTAGTTCCCAAACAACACGATTCCCCGAGCAGCAGCAAGTTGTGTGAACGCTATCAAGATTTTACAGACAACCCTGTTCTCATAGACAAACATTTGTTTTCTGTCTCTTCACACAGTCACTCAGGTAATAAGACTGGGAAATAATTTTATGTTATTGTTTACAGGATCTCTACATTGTGTCAGGATTTCCCCTAATCCTGGTTCATTCCTGTTATCTGTTTAGCTTGCTAATATTGGACTACAATACAACCCTGGTGGGTCAATTAACATGTGAGTTAACCTACTTTCAATGGGTCAAATTAATGTATTCAGGTTTCTCAGTCATTTGTCTGACATTCATAATAAAGACAAACAAAAATGCTAAACGTAGATAAAGCAGGAGTTGACATCAATCATTAATATTGATTTCATGACAGAAGTAGCCTTCAGCTTAAGGGCTCAACAAAATTCTAAATGTCTTCTTCTACAGAGCTTTACATCAGCAAACAATTACAAAACAATCTAAAAAAAATGTCGTTGTAAAAACTGCAAATAGTGAAGCTATGATTGGCACATTTCAATCATAATTGCATTATTTGGGGAATCTTTGCTGAGCACCACAACCAGGGGTCCTACACATTTCTTATTTCTTTCTAGGGATAGATGGAGAGACAGACAGTTGTAAAGAAAGGAGGAAAGACTAATGAGTGGATGGATGGAGAGAATAAAGATGGGGAAATCGACAGACAGATGGATAGAAAATTATATGTTGGTAGATGGAAAAATGCACAGAAAGCCAAATGTATAAATATAAAGATTGATGAATGGAGTGATGGACAGAAAAGACTATTGGGCAGAACATTTAGACAAAAAGAGACAGAGCATCAAGTGTGGAAATGTTTGCTTTTTCATATTTTTAATTTTATGTTTTAAGTTATCCATACCTGGAAGGCATTTAAAGTAAGTAACTAAGATTGTACTTGCATTGCACCTTTCACAGATAAAATCACAATGAGAATCAAAAAACACATAGGAAAAACACATCAAAATAACATCAAATTGATTAAAAGTCTGTCTGTGTAAATATGTTTTTAGCTGTATTTAAATTGTATCTAAATTCTAGTCTAACAGAGCAGCTAGCAGAAAACCTTCTTACTTCACAAAATTTTCCAAAATATTCAGAACCAACCTGAACTTTTCTAGTTTACTAGTAGGATGAACGCATCAGGAAATGTCGGCTGGCCGAAGACAAAAGCTTCAAAATTGCCATAACTTTGTCTCAGGTATCAATTTACAGCGCAGACCCACACACATCGAATTTCAGCTCTAATTATTTTTTTAACAGTTTCTACCATTTCATATTTTTTATTTGTAATCTATGTAAATTAAATCATCAGGGTGAAACACTGCCCCTGTCAGCAGGACCCCAAGTTGTTTAACCAACCCTGAACACAGGCTCACAGATTTCAGGGATGTGTGTGTCCAAACACTGTTTTCAGGTGTACGTATAGCCAGGCACTAATCTAGATCATTCTTCACATACTCTCAAAGTGACACATGCCTTGCATAGTTTCTGCCTCCTTTCGCGCAGCTGCCAAGCAGGCCGAGCAGTTTGAGGCTGAACACAGGGTGATTCAAGGCGTCATCCCACATCCTTTAATTGCATTTCGCAATTGCCCGTAACTTTCTTCTTCATGCCTTCGCGCTTTGATTTTGTGCCATCGTGTGTTTGAACTCAGGTGCAGCGTTGCTGTACTCACCCAGCAGCAGGATTTTAATCTCTCTTCTCTCCTTCTTCTTCTGCTGCCTGAGGATCCTCTTGATCTCTTTGTCCACAGCGATGGCGGTCTTCTCATCCTCAGACAGACAGCACACGCAGGTGCGGTAGATCCAGCCACAGCACCCCGCCATGGACAAAACTTAGAAAATCCACCTGTTGACAGAATAATCACATGGTATAAACCAGAAGTGATAATAGACATGTTATAATAAACCAGGGCGTCGCTTGGATTTTGACTCAACTTGCCATGATTTAATCCATCACACATTGAGAATATTTAATTAAAACTCTCTATACAGAGATAGTGCTTAGTTAACTTTAAACCTTTAAAAACCTTTACAGTGGTGTTGTGTGTTTAATTTTGAAGCTTTTTACAGCCTTCATTTTAGACAAATAACCAGAGCTAACCTTTTTACCTGTTTCTTTTTAAGGCTAAGTTGGACTTCAGCTACTTAAGCGTATCTCCTTACCTCCAATCAGAGCTTCAAACTTCCTGGAGATGGTACAGGTACAGGCTCCGACTGCTTTACGCAATCCATTTCCCACCCAGTCTTCCCCTGACTTCTCCTCTCTCCTCCTGCCGGCTACCCGCGAACACCTGCCGTCATTCCCTCCAGCTGATGCCGGGTTTCAGCGTCTTTCTCCCGGTCAATCCGCTCTGGAAGGTCTGCCGCGCCTACACAGGAATGCGCCGTCACCCTGATCCGTTTAGCGCTCTATGAAACTGGAATGCGCGCAGCGTGAAGCGCAGCAAATTTAAGCGGAAAACACGCAAAACCCGCTTCCACAATAAGAGCGGGCTGCTTCCATTCTACGTCTCCAGGAAGCCATGGTGTGCGTTCTTTATTTAACCAGGAAAAATAACTCATTGAGTTATATATATATATATATATAACTCATATATATATATATAAGATATATATATCTTAGAATATATATATCTTATATTCTAAGATATATATATATATATATCTTAGAATATATATATATATTCTAAGAGTGACAGCAGCATAAAACATATAACAAATCTAAAATACAAGACCAAATACACAAAAAACATAACCAAGAAAAACCTCACAATTACACAATAGGGCAGTTTCAGAAGCCAAGTGATCTGATCTCTCGCCGGTCCTTGGAATTGATTCAAATTACCCCAAAGAACAAGACATGATAACTTTAAATCCTTCTTCAAATTCTTCCAGGTGGCAGGGGTGTAAAAGTTTAAAAGCCTTTTTTTTTCATTATCAAAATCACTTCTGACCTACGATGTCCTGAGAGTGTAGGCTGTAATGGCTGAAACTTCTGGGCAAAAGTGATCATAAATATGTAGATGTCCAGGGTTTCATTCATAAAATAAAAACCAGCAAGTGGGAAAGTCTGCAGTCAGGAAAAAAGGGACAATTTGCTGTAGCATAGAAAGTGCAGCAATAATGACTGAAAACAATGATATACAGCATCCAAGCTTTTCAAATGCTGAGCTGAGGAGTTCATAAATAGCCGATCCACATAATCTACCAGGAACCGAGTGGCTGAAATAATGAGGTGCCTGATACGTAACATTTATTTTCTTTTCCAGCTGGTGTGTTGTTTAATTTAAAATGTTTTGTTTTTTAATTGCTTTTAGAATAAAGTGATGATGATTGTGATTACTTATTATTTATGTATTATTTTGTTTACTTATTAGTTTATTATTCAGTTACAACAAATGCTGCTGTTTCAATTTACTGAAAAAGGAATATTTCCAGTTATACTGTGACTGAAAGTTCAACAAATTGAAGAGTATGTGGTGATTAAAGATGAGGCAGAACAGTTTTGTACGTGGTTCTTGTCTTGATAATGGTCACACCCTGGGTTTATTGTTCCAAAGTAAATAGCGGCCTCCGAACTGTGACAGCTGGTGAAATATAAATGGCTCCTGACTGTTTCCTTCATGTTTTAGTTTGTATTTTTTGTTTCAAGAAAGCTTCCAGGTGGTTGGATCTTTCTCACGTTCAGGATCCTTCGTTGCAATTCCCTTAAGACCTAAAAACGAAACAAACTAATTAATAAAACTTTATTTTGAAAGTGCCAAACCAGAAGCAGACTCTTTTTGAATTCCTTTGGCTTTACCGTGTTATGACCGAGGGTGCAGAGACTGCGGATAAAGTTTCGGCCGCTGCAGGAGCTCACTGCTTCACGTTTCAGCCCAGTCCGAGAGAAACCACGGACCGCAAACATTTTGTTTTACTTTTCATTTCTAACATAACTGGAAAGCAGATTTGCACTGCTGTATGTCGATATTTGATTGTTTTCCTGTGAATTTTAGGAGTTAATACGTTCGTTTGATGTTTATTCTTAGAAATAAACATTAATTATGCAAACTAAAAGAGTATGATAAATACGTATCTATATTACAAACCATATTAAGCACCTACCACATGCCAAATGTTGCAATACATCACACTGAGCAAAAAATATCACTATAGCAAAGGCTTAAGAGACACTATGCTGCAGAATTTCAAAGCTAAGATTTTCTATTTTTTATTTATGCAGTTAGATTTCTTGGTTTTTTAATTCTATTTTTTTAAGTGTACAGCCGATATTTAGACACATTGTCTCTCTTTGGATGCTATTTAGATGTCAATCCTTTGTTTGAGGGTGCAGAACCGGTTATTCAGGCTTTCATGGTTTCACATATTGAGATCATCTGAGCCCTCCTGTCCTATGAGAAAAGGGTGAGGCAAGAAACCCAGAGAAAAGAGTATGAACGGGTGCTGTTAGCATTCACCAATATAAAGATTTAAAACGAGGCTTAATTTTAACAAATGTTCATAGGGGTGATGTGTTTTGTGTCTTGGGTTGCTCACATTTGTGTTGAAACAGAGTAGAAAAATAATAACTAATGCATGTTATTTAGATGAAAATATTGGTTCATTGCTCAAAATCTTCAAACGTAGGTGTTCCAGTGACAACAGGTGTATAAAGTTAAGCACCTGTAGGCAAGCAGACTGCTGTTCCCAAGAGTCTGTGTAAGAATGGGTCCCTCTGAGAAGCTCAGGGAAATGGAGTGACGCAATAAAGTGGTTTCTGAAATTTCCAAAAAAAACTGGATATCATACGTTGGTGGGAGAGGGAGCTGTTTGGAGAGCTAATGTTGAGGCGTCAAGTCTAACAACAGCATGTAGAGTCAGCAGTAACTCAAAACTTTAAGTAGTCTTCAGAGTAGTTTAAGATCAGCGAGCGGGAAGCTTTGTGAAACAGGCATCCACAGCCAAGAGCAACTGTCTGGATCCAGTTCTTACACTAACTGTGATGCAAAGTGTAGCATATATGTTTGGATTCTGGGAAGAATGTGGGAAGGAAATTTTCACCTTGATTATTTATTGAGCATTTCTTCAAAGTCAGGTGAACAGGTATACAATATTAACAACCTTTATTATGTTTTTAATTATGTTTATGCACTTTTTATGGCATCTGTAGCAAATACATTGAACTACTAAAAACAACAATATGAAACAAAAATTTTTTAAAATTGCAAATAGTAATTACCTTGCTCCTTTCTTTCCTTTCCAGCCTCTTTAATGTTCCCATTCTTGAGCTTTAGCATATTGAACTCTAAGATTTGGGCATAAAAGACAAGGAATGTCTATCCTACATCACTGGTAAGGAGAGTTTGGCAACTGTAACATAATACCCCAAACATTGCATCCAAGAAGTCATTTAAGACACTCTGAAAGGATGGCAAGGATGAGTGCAATTAATTGTACTGTGCAGCTCTAGTTCCAGTGAAAGAATTCTTAATGCTGCAGCGTAAAACATATGTTGGACTATCTCCCTTTCCAATTCCAACATGACTGCGCACCAGTAGACAAAAAAAGATTCATAAGGATCAAGTTATGTGCCAATGGTCAGGACTCTGACTCTTGGCGAAAGTAATGGAGTTTCTTTGGGATAGATGAGAGCAGAGTCTGTAAACCATGCCATTTCATCCAGCATCAGTGCTTGACCTCCCTAATGCTTTCCTGCAAGAGTGAACCTATAAACAAACGTGCAAACAGACAAGGATAGTAATCCATGAAGAGCTGAAGCTGCTAAGGGTAGGCTGACTTCATGTTGTATTCAATTTGTGACAAATGGGGTGTCATCAAATTTTTGGGGGGAATACAGTATATGTATAAATGTGTTAAATATTAGTCTCAGAAGCAACAGAAGCAAATTACATAGTTTGTGTTTGCAGGCAGCAATGTTGGCATTTATATTCCGTTCTTTTGTGAATGATTGTAAATTGTTTCAGGGGTGCTTTTTTAAAAAGAAAAATAAATAATGACATTTATTTGAATGTAATTTGTCATAAAACATATATATATATTTAATCAGTTTCTATTCAGAATACATCCAAATCTTTCTAATTATGTGTTAACAATAGAATTAAATACAAGGAAACAATTGATAAGGAAACAAAGGTCAGAGTAAAGGTGACACAAGTACAGGGAAATCCTGTACGATGTGTGTGTACCTGAAAAGTACCCGTCTCTTTCTTCTTGCAGCAGTAAAACAAACGTTTGGCATCGCTATCAGCCTTCTGTGAAGTTTCCCAACCTGTTAGTGATAATATGACACAAATTCCTCTCCTCATTCATGTCATGAATATGCAGCAGGAGACAAACTGTCTCTGTCACCATATGAGGTGCAAATCGGAAGATGATCAGCGATTACTCCACCAGCGTCAGCTCTCAGACAGCGTGACAAACCCGGCAAACCCAAGATAGAGAGCTGCAGGCATTTTTTGTGTCAACAAAATTTCTAACAGTACATTCAGTCAGACACAGCATCTTTCAGCTCTTAAAGTGTAAGTTTGGCTGTTTCATATGTTTTCACCTCAACATTAAAAAACATCAGTAATTCAATACTGTTGATGGTTTCTTATAAGGTTTAAGAGTCCAAATTTGAGGAAATTCTCATTTTTGCAGAAGTGAAGAACACTTATGATTTCACACTTCCTTATGGGAGTACTGTATGTGGAAAAAAATATATAAATATATCGTTTACTCAGGCCCTCCTGTATAAAAAAACCACTAACATTTATTTGAGACATAAAAACAAAACAATAGCAAACGTGCATAATCATGGAAGTAGATGCATGATTTAACATATGTTGCTGTTTAAAATGTAAGTGAAGTTCCTGTTCATTGTACCTCCTCAATGAATGAATGAGTTTATCTACTATTTCATTAGGTGGAGCTTTTGGCACAAGTTGTAGCTCAACCAAGACATACTGTAGGCATTCAGGACTACATTGTTATGATTCATACCTGAAGATCTTCCCAATCATACCAAACATACCACGTCCTTGTGAACATCTGTCATGTCTCAATTTGTCTGGCTAGGTGCCATTTGAGCCGTGAGAAATACAATCTGAAAACAATGAGAGACTAATCATCATTTATTTTTATGGAAGGAAAGGGGGGACATTTTTATTTTTTCAAAATTAAGTAAACCAGACCTTTAACTTCAATTTAAATTTGGATTAATACACACCATTTAAAGACCTATGGGAAAAAGGGGGCAGGGCTTGGGGTGTCATTGTGATTTTAAGATAAAACTTAAAATCCTAAAAATGCATTTGTTTCTTGTAAAACAAAGTAACAAAAAAATGTGAAACACGCCAAGTACAACAGATGCTCTTAAAACCTGGTTACATCAAATGTCCAGAAGATGTCGCTTTGCTCTGCAGGATTTTAGCATTTGGACAGAAGAAGAAAAGCTTTGCTAATATTCTGTTTATCACCTCATCTGTATGAAGGGTCAACAGTGTCTCAGATAATTAAATGAAAAATGTGGTTAATAAATAATTATATATATGGCAAATCACATAAAATTGGAACTGCACAAGTTAAACAAATGTTTTTAGCTGCATTTTAATCAGTTACGGCCCTGGACCTTATGGGCTGGCTTGCAGGCGTCTTGTTGTCTGTCTATGTGCTCCTTCCCTTTACAGGTGCTGCTGATTGGTGAATTTGGAGCACAGAGCTTTTAAACCTGGCCGTCTCCACCTTCTGGGTCGGCGTCCACTCTGCTCTTGACGCTTGTGGTGCTCTGCTGCCAGGCCTTAGCTCCCCTCCTTTTGCACATTTGAGTTTGTCTTTGTTTTTACACTTCAACACTTCCATATGCACTCATACAACACATCCAGGCATTTGCGCTACACCACTGATACTGACATCCACAATCCATTGTTGTTTTTTGTTAATAAATATTCCTTTTTATGCACTTTAACCACTGCGTGGTCTCCCGTTTTGTTATGACTTTGAGCCAGCCGTAACAGTTATGTTCACTTTTTTGTTTTTCAAGTTTTGCTTCCAGATGTATGTCAAATTACACTATGTGTGTAGCAAAGATAATGCAGACCTTTTCAAAAAAAGTGGAGCAAAAGCATTACCAGTAGCACCATAAAAAAATGTCACCTTCAAGATTGCAGTACATTATGAACAGTTGTTCATTCCTATGTCAAACACATACCAGACTGTAATAAATGCAGGGATAGAGAACATATCCTGCTGTGGTTCCGATTTGTTTTACCTTTCGAAACTAATAGGGATACTGCAATATATGATTAGTAAAATCTTGCAGATTAGAGGCTGAAGTGAAGTAAGAAATCTGAGGGATGAACAGTCATGATGATGAAATTGAGTATTTGATATTTTCTTTGATAAATTTATTGTAATATCCACAACTGAAAGTTTTTAGTGATCCTATTGGCTTTACAGTCTTTCTTTAAGGTTTTTACATGTTGCAGAAGTGCTAACTTCAGTGTTTTCCTTAAAAGTATCCAAGCTAAGCCAACACAAAGTAGTTGGCTTAGAGACCGTGAAATTAAAACATAGGGTTTAAACGAGTTACCAAAAGATACCGCTTTACTGCAACTTGTACTTACTTGTACTTCTACACCAGATTCTTTGAATCTCAGATTCTGTGACTCCAGAGGGAGTGAAATAAAAATGGTTGCATATTTTGATAGTTAAATGTTCAGGCAGTAATTTGGAAAATTTGGGAGTATAAAAAAAATATTATTGACCTGGAACATCAGAAGATGAATCCAAATACTGACAAGCCAAATGATAGCTAGTAACAGTTAAAAATAAATGTGACCCAGTTTTTCTTTTTATAGAAAACAGTGATTTGAAAATGCAACATTCTGCATTTACACACACTTCTTAAGCCAGTGGTAGGTAAATTGTCAAGCACAAATACTTCATCTTCTATTTTGGTCACATTTTCTGTTAATAGCTCTTAAAATGTGACCAGCTGTGTTTCAATTCAGCGGCTTAACAACGCCCTCTGGAGACTTGATGCAGAAAACACAACCGATTCTACATCGGGACTGCCAGGAATGAGATGCTATTCAAAACTTTGTATTCATTTGGTTATGCTGCGCAGCTGGAAGATTTTTTTTTTGCGTTCAGTGATTTATAAACCAACAACAGTATTTTAAAATCAATTCTCTGAGCTACAGTAAGAGAGTACAATGACTTTAGAACTGGGGTGATGTGCTCTATCTTCCTGATTTTAGTCAGAACAGGTAGCAGCTTTCTGGATCAGCTGCAGCTGTTTGATTGATTTATTTTAGGCAGTACTGTAAAGATAAAGATAAACAAGTGGATGAGTTTCTCTAGATCTTGCTGGGACATTAGTTCTTTAGTTCAGTTAATGTTCTTCAGGTGATAAAAGGCTGACTTTGTAAACATCTTTATGTGGCTCTGACGGTTCAGGTCAGAGTCCATTACTACACCCGGATTTTGAGCCTGATCTCTAGTTTCTTGCAGTAATAACCAAAGCTGTGCGCTGACTCTAGAACGCTTAAGTCCAAAGATAATAACTTCAGTTGCGTTTTTGTTCAGCTGGAGAAAGTTACAGCACATCCACAAATGTATCTGTTCTAAACATCTGTTTAGTGCTTGGTTTGGAGTCACTTGGTGACATCGTACTGTCACCAAGTGACAGAGCTGCGTATCATCTTCGTAGTTATGTTAGCTAATATAATTTCCTGTAATCACCTGAGCAAGTGAGAGCATATATATATTGAATAAGAGAGGCCCTAGGATTGAACCTAGGGGTACTCCACATGTGACAGTGTTTTTACTAATAAAGGTACTGAGTAAAGTCACCTAAGTGGTCATGTGGTTAAATAAAGACTGCTGTTCACATTGTTGACCTCTTGTCTTACTCCACCGAAGGAAACATGTGAGAAGCAAACATCCCTGTGGATCGACCTGCTGCTGTTTGACAGAAGATGGGCGTTGCCTGTCAAATCAAACACCGATCTCTTTCCCTGTCACGCCTCCAGAATAAAAGCACTACTTCCTCTCAAGCAAACTTGGGAAATTCTCCATTAGGGAGGGTCTCAACCATGGGTTGTCACATACTCTGTTTTTATTGGTTGAATCGTTTGTCAGCCAGCTACATCTCAAGTGACGTCAGCAGCAGCAGCAGCAGCGCCACACCGGGGCTGTGGAGTGGGTGACGAGGAGCGACCAGAATCACCAGGAAAAATTAAAAGGAGCGACAAAATGCACGGACAATAATTGTCAGCAATCTATTTTCACATCTTGAGGCTATTCCGTCACCGAGATCCCCGAATAGAGTTTAAGGTTAAGGCCATGGCGGCTGTCTGTCATTCCAGGCTGTGTGGCTTTTAGGGATGGTTTCCTTGGCTAGCCTACCCAGCTAACAGTTAGCCTCACTGGGTTCCAGTGTGGAAGAGATAGCAGCGACAGCTCTGCGCTCATACTCTCGTTTGGATTATTCCCGGGCTTGTTGTTCTCCGAGGACCATGAGACAGTGAGCCAAGCTGTCTGGATGGACAGTTTGACGGCGATTAATTGTCACAGCTTGGGCGTTTCTTCCAGGGTAGGTTTTTCTGGGCGGCTAGGCTCGCACTCGGCCAGGCGACCAGGAGAAGGGATTGTACAGATGTGGCCGTGGCAGCCTGTTGTGTCCCACCGTCTCTGGGCCTGAAGTTGGTAGTTTTGTTTTTCTTTTCTTCATATATACATCTGTTTTTCATCAAGGAAAATTGCTAAAAGTGTCTATAAAATAATGAACAGTTGCGAATTTATTTAGTCGTTTAGCACTCCAGCGTCTAGCTAGTTTTCCAGCCTAGCTTCTAAGTTAACGCATCCAAACTAAAACCAGCTCAATTTGGGGAGTGCATCAAATTAAAATGTGTTTATTGCACGTCTGGAGCCATCTAAAGTGGACATGTTGCAGTGCAGATTTTCTGTAAATCTCTCATTGTCCTCCTAGTTTTTAAAACATTTCTTTTTACCGAGACAAAGCTGTCAAATATTGAACCTTTGACGGCAATTTCTTTTCTTTTTTTTTTACATCAGCAAAGAAGGCCAAATTCTGCACAAAGCAGCAAGACTGTAACCAACTTGAAAGTGGACTCCTGCACTCTGATACTCTCGGCGGTGGTGTAGCCCGGCGCTCCTTGTCAGACGGACTTTTCCCCCCCCAGCTCATGCGGTGATGACTTTGGAGCCCATGATGGCTTGTTGCCTGAGCGAGGAGGCGAAGGAGTCCAAGCGGATCAACGCTGAGATCGAGAAGCAACTCCGGCGAGATAAGAGAGACGCACGAAGGGAGCTGAAGCTGCTGCTCTTAGGTAGGTCTGCATGATCACACAAGTGATTGGTTTTATGTTTTTTTTTTTTTTTTACATTGTTGTAAAGATTGCTCAATTTGAGCCCGGTGCACCCAAAGCCAAAACTGTTGGACGTAATTGCACGGTGCAGGTCGCACATGCAAAAACACTGAAACCACAATTGCTCAAGCCACATTACTCAGGCCACCACAGGATTTGTTTGGGATGTGATATGCAAAAATCTAAAATCACACGCGGTTCAGAGAGGAGAGTGGTTCCTGCAGGACAATGAGTGGAAACAAGAACTAAGCTCAGAGCAGTAGGCTCAGATGCACAGGATCAGACTCGGTGATGACTCTCCTAGCAAAGACCCGTAAAAAGTCTGAAAATAGACAAAACCTTTATTGTGGCGGCAAAACCTCACACTGAAAAGGAAAGAAAAATCCAACCTTTCTGGTTTCACTGCAGCTTTGTAGCGAAAAAAAAATAAGAACATTAACAGTAAGATGGAATCACCAGAGCAACATATGTTGCTAACCATACCGATTTCTATAAAATATACGTAAAATGAGCTATTTTTTTAAAGTGTTTTGCTTACTTTAAGTTGACTGGAGTTTCTAGGATATTTTTAAGTAGACTGACGCTTCTCATGGTATTCTTTAAATCAGAATTGGTAAAAAAAAAAAAAAGGACCAATTCCAAGTTTTTCCAGATTTTTCCAAATCTGCATTTGTTGTTCATGACTTTCTGTTTCCTAGAGATATAACTGACAACATTTTAGCCTCTCTTTAAGAGCGGAAAGATGGGTGAACATGCTTTGTAAGGCAGATGTGACTACAAGGCAAGGATAACTTGCCTACATTTTTCGTATCTAAAGTCTGAATAATATTTAATAATCTGGAACTGTGGAAAAAAAACAGGAAAAAAAAAATAGAACTGACTTGTTTTCCTCTGGTCGTCCCATTGTGAGGTTGGTAAGGGAGGTAAACATATCTACAAATCCCTTTTGGAGATCTGCAGCAAAGAGTTGCTTCATGAAATCACAAAGGCAGTTTCAAATGTCTTTTAAAATTATTACCAATTACCAATAATTGTTGAGAGCTCTGTGTATGTGACAAAAGAAACAAACCTTTTATCTATAGTTTTTTTTTTTCACTGACTACTTAGTCTTACCTGAGACTGTCTTTATGAGCTGTAATAAAACGCTTCAGGTTTTGGTTTCCTTTTCTTTTTACATTTCTACTAAACAAATTCTTACCATTGTGATGAACCTATAAACAGCAGCAGAATGATAGAGTACTGTAACTCTAATTTGCCTCTTTTGTAAAATATACACAAAACATTTAGACCCTATAATCTTGGCGAATGAAAAGCAAAATTAACAACATATTCCATTCCATGTTTTATTAGCCTACTTTAGCATTACCATAGATTTATGTGTGTGTAAAACAAGAGAGCAAGAGTTGGCTTTTAATTAAGTCTGCTACAAAGGAGGCAGCTCTCTCTGGATGTCTGGCCTTGGTACGGCATTCATTCAGGTGGTCTACTTTGGGAAATGACCGCTGCCCTAGGAGTTGGCTGATTTCTAAATGAGACTGGAGTAATAAAACCTTTGTGCACTGATGTAATTGTGTTGATAGAAGTTGCTGGTTACACTGAAGCAAAGGTTTGGCCCAGGATTCGGGTCTGCTTCTCTGAAAAACTGGCAAAGACTCAGGATCATGTTAAAGGATACCTAACTCTGGTTTGTTGTCACAGCTGACTGAATACACACTTCCTGCTTGTAAGGATGTTCTCTTTCATATGAGTCAACACAAGCAAGCATAGCAACTTGTATTGATAAATGTTTCCTTCTTCGATGTCCTTGGTAGTAGTATATACTTGTGCCGTAGTGTCACTAAGTTGAACCGTTTACCCAGTTATTAAATGCACTAAGAACCATCGGTGTTTCCAAAATAATAATGCCGAATCTTGATATTTCCTGACAAATATGTGGACAAGCCTGTTTTAACGTCTTCTTAGTCAAGTTACGTGAAACGGTGTGGGCAGTAATTCATCATCATGGTTAATTCAACGCTACTTTTTTTCCCCTTCTCCTTGCCACCATAGGAAAATTAAAGTTGATAGATTTTTTTTCTCTAAGCAATTTGTGCTAAGGGCTTAGAAAATACCTGTATATTTAAACGTAGCTTTTCAAATTGCAAATGTGAAGGCCTATCGCAATATTTAAAGTGTCTTCCAGTTCTAGGGTTAAATGTTCATCAGTATTTAAAGCTTGTTTATCGTTGAGAATGTGTTCTTGCATTATTAATGCATAATAATGCAAGTGGTCTCATGTTTTGAGACCATTTTCATTACTTGAAAGTGGTCTCAAAACTATTATTGTTTATCACAAAACACGGTTTCCCCCAGTGTCTTACAAGCCTGGCTGGCCACCAGGCTTTACTTGTACCCCACCAGGCTAAGCATTACTTATTTATTTAAGTCTTTTTAAAATGTTTGCATTTTTTAAGATTTTATAGTTGGTGTTCAGGTATTAATCTTTCAATAACACATGATTATCAAGTGATATTTTCAAATTTCCTGTCAACTTTTTAACTCTAAAACATGACGGGCTGCTGGATGAATGACTGCCCTAGCACCAAACCACCGGGCTTAGCAAGTTTTCTACGGGAAACCTTGCAATAACTTCTGGGACAATTTATCATCCAGCAACATTTATTGTGACAGGCCCAAAAATGTGCACCCATCCAGCCTTTCTTCTGATGCACATTTGCTGTACGTGTCTCTTTTAAGAGGTTGTAATTAACCAGTCGGAATACACTGACTACACTTGTGTAGTTCTTTTCTTGTCATGCTGGATACTCGAGGCACTTTTACCTCAGAGCCACTTTCACACACACTCAGTGCTGATAAATTTGTGGCTCGATACTAAACTCATGGTAAACTTGCTGCCCAGGGGTGGATCAACATGTGGGGAACACCTGAATTAAACTGACAGCCTTACAATTGCAAGACTGCTATTCCAAAAATGTGAATGAGTCACCTTATAAAGTTGGCAGACGGTCCATGTTTTCACTTGAATTGTCTTTATATATTTTTTTGTTGTTGTTGTAGATGCTCCATAGACTTCCATTTACTGTTTGGTGATCTACTTGTAGTCCTGTTTCCTAAGAAATTTCTAACACCACATCAAGAAGTTCGAAGTGCTCTTATGTCTGTTTTTAGATAAGTGGACTACAAATTCTTGCAGGGTTCTGTCTCAGGCTCAAAAATAATCAGCCCCTGTGGGACATTGTCAGTTGATTAAATGGGCAACATACAAAGTTGACTAGCCACAAGCTAACCAACGAATACAGCGCTGGTTCAAAACAAAACTTGAGGAGCTGTTTAAACTGAAATGAAACATAGTTTATTACAAACTAAGAAGAATAAGGGATATATTTTGCAGACTTAAATAGTATAGCAATGCTGCTTGTAAAAATAAAGTACGGTAACTACTTACATGTGCATGTCACTTTGTCTAACTACAAGTAGCACCAGGGTTTGCTAGAAGTCAGGTGTTGGTTATGTTGGAAAAGCTGCACTTGTTACCTGCCTAATTTTTGTCAACTTAAATACATGTATCTCTGACTTTTAAAAACCTAATTTTTGACTTTCTAGAGATTGTGGGACTTGAAAATATAGAAATGAACAAAACATTTTCCTCAAAGCACTGCTCTACTGACAACAAACTTAACGCATTTTAATTTGCCTTAGGGAACTTGGGGAGTGCCAATGAGATCACTAGATTTTGGTAAAGTGTCAATATGCCATCAAGCTGCGGTAATTATCTGACCTCGATTGGATATTACAAAGCTGTATTTTTGTGTTAATGTAGATTACCAATGATACAGAATGTAATACACCATAAATTACAAAATTACATACAGTTGTTAAAGCAATAATGCATTTTAAATACGTTTAAATACGTTTGGAAGAGTTTAACATTTTGAGATGACATACACCTTTCACGAATAAATCACGTTGTCACAATAATTTATTCAGAAGAAATACATATTAATTTAATTCCAGCTTTGTTTTAGCCAGTATTCGTTTGAGTAGCAACATAAAACATTTCCTATTTTGTTTAAACTACATCTTCAAACATTCAATTGAAAGTGCTTCTTACTGGAGCTCGCCATTTCAGTTGACTAGTTTTTCCTGTTTCTAATAATGAACTGGAAAGGTGACTTCTTGAGAATTATTTGGAAGTCGCAGTACTTTATGCTTTCGGTCACCATAAAAGTCTAAATTGTAGGAGGCTTTTTTTCCTGCTTCTCATAGTGTTAGTGAGTTGTGGTTGTCTCACTTCTCTTTCTCCAGCTATTATGGACATCTTTTATCCTTTGAGTAGACCTACATGCTCTATGTAGCTTTATTATTACTGGCTTTGTTTATTGGACCGCCAATAGCTACTGCCTTGCATTTGTATACATCTGTTTTGGTTGTTTCACTGCTTCTGGTGGCAACATTAAAATTAGCATTGAAGCTTTAATCAAATGCTTGTACATCTGGAAAAAATTTAATACTTAATATTTCTTGACAGTCATATCAATAAGTAAAACTGAGACCGAATAAAGGCTATGGTTGTGCCAGAATGCATTGATAAAACCTGCTCATCAAACTGTTAAAATATCAATAAATTCTTGAAATGAAATATTATTGAAATCTTTTCAGTCCCTCCAGGATTTTGTGATACTTTTTGTAATTTTTGCAATAAAAATCAAAGTGTTTCTGGTAGTAATTGGGAAATATTCCTGCTTATTTATGACAGTAAATGCAACTTATTACTTGCAAGTAAGAATATTTTTGACAATTTTTGAGAAAAATCTGCAATAAACCTCCGATTATTCGTGCAATAAAGTGTGGGGATTTGTTTTCGCATAAATTTCAACAATAGTTCTCAAGAAACTGAAGCAACTAATATAATTTGGCAGTAAACGATAATTAAAAGCTATGGTGGACCGGATTTGGTCCATGGGCCTTGAGTTTGACATGTTAGGTGTTTCCTTGCTTCAGCTCAGGTGATTTCATTTAACAGGTGTTTGCTGAGATGTAGTCAGATGAATCAGGCGTATTTAAGCAGGGAAACATCTAAAAGGTTTGGGAAACACTGCCGTACATGACGACTTTCACTTTTTAAAATGACTGGCAAGAAATCAATTATTGCACGTTGACACAATACTCTATATTTTTGAAATGTACTAGTATGAGCTTTTTCAGCAAAACGTGTGCAACTCTGACATTGGTCTATTGCGTTTGTTGCTTTGTTCTGAGTTAAACTGGAAGCTCTTCATGTGGTGTTGTGGCTAGAGCTCTCTAGTTCTGGTTTGGTGCAGCAGAGTGAGACGCTCATCTGCTACCTGTAAGAAACACTGGTGGTTTTGTTTGAAGTTTTAGGGGAAGGCAATTATTCCAGCTGTTATTCCAGCAACATGCCGTCGTTCCCCTTTGGTGTGGTGAAGAGTGGAGCGGTCGGAAGAGCAGTCTTCTGCTCTGTACTCTATGAAAGAAACCAGTGACTAAAATGTGCACAGATTTCATTAAGTTGTGACTTCAGTTTGGATTTTTGCTTCTTTACATCCAAATAAAATGTTGATCTTCTGTCGGACAAGTTTAAAAATTAACATCCCTTATCTGGTAAATGTGTGTCCCTACTCCCAGTGTGTGTCTGCCCTGCTCATAAATGTGTGCTCAAACTAACTTGAACAAACTCCTTATATTTTTAATCAAGTGAACACAAATCCTTTTTTATAAGACCTATTGTTCCCTTCTCTTTTAATATTTATATACTCAGAAAGAACCAAGCTACTTCATTACCTCTCTGAGCTACTATTGCTGTCTGAAGAAATTCACTCTGCTTGTTCAGAAACCAACCAATCAGAACCAGGAGGAAGGCATAAGATGATATCACTAAGACCCTCCTCCTGGTTCTGATTGGTTGTTTCTAGTTGGTACTGGTGAAGAGAAGGAGCAGCTCTTTTTTATGTATTGCTGCTTTAAAGAAGAAAGTCTAGGAAGATATTTTAAATACTGTTCATAATCTCTTTGTAAATTAGAAATCATAAGGTCTAAGCATAACAAAAAACAGTAAAACTATTTGACGGGATGTGCATAAAACTGACATGACACTGTCATAAACGTGACATAACAACTGTCATGAACATGAAGGAGTTTTTATGAATGTTTGAGTGTTGTCATGAAGTGTCAGTCGGTAAATAATGACACTTAACGCAAAGTTGTTTTAAAAGTTGCATTAAAAATCCCAACTTTGCATGATTTTTGCAGACAATGTCACTTTAGTGCAAAGTTGACCCTTTTAATGGACTTTCAAAGCAACTTTTAGAGCAACTTTGCACTAAAGTGACATTATTTACCGAATGACACTTCATGACAGCAGTCGTAGACTTTCATAAAGACTCCATGTTCATGACAGGTGTTATGTCATGTTTATGACAGCGTCATGTCGGTTTTATGCACACCCCGTCAAATAAAGTGTTACCCAAAAAACAAGTTGGCAATGGGCCACAAAATTCTGACCGTTGCATCTCTGCTAGTGATTCACATCTGTTTTCTTTTCATTTATTGCTTTGTTTTAATAGAGGAACAGATCATCTGCTGGCTCTTCTTGGCAACACAACCTGCCTCTTCCAGTTTCTCTTCCCATCTATTGCCAGCATGGTTAGGTAGACACAGAACATGTGGGTAATGAGAACACATGCAGGTATATCATGTAACTTGTATTTGCACAAAATGCAATGTGACCTAAGAATCTATTTCAAATATGTACTTGGTATCACAAGCACAAACGGTGCAGGATCAGATGTGAGAATATCCGCAGTCATGCTGGAGTTAGTATTTTATTTGGTCATCACATTTTTCTTTAAAAATATAACTTGAAATTAACTTTCCAAGTTTAAAAACTTTGAAAGATACAATATTTACCCATACTTTATTTAATTGTATGTTTAGATTTGCTTAAGGATTAAGAGACTTGAAAACAAAGATCAACATCCAATTTTAAAACGGCTTTAAGTCAAGACTTTTATTTTTAGAAGATTGTTCGACAGCAGTTGGGATTTTAAAGATAATGGTTGGATTTAATCAAGCTAAGACGTTAAATCTCATCTACACACCTCTTCAATTCACAACATCAGGGCTGCAATCAATCCATGCAAATGGCAGGCAGAGGCAGGACTGATAATTAAAATATTAAGATTTTGAATTAAGACATGCAAAACAAGCATGCAGTTGATCTCGCGTTGCCTAAACGGGTTAGAACTATCTGGGTTAATAAGTATTTGTTTTTGGCAACACCCAAAGTTGTCTCATGCATGGAGCTGCCTACGCCCATTATGGCTTCTCTTAGCAAATCTTACAGTGAAATAAGCAGATAAGCCTCAAGTTGGCCATATTTGTTTGCCTCCATGTTGGCTGCTTCCAAGGCAACGGCAAACACGGTTGGCTTTTGTTGAAATAACAAAACTGCAGACAGTGGAGCTGAACAGTCCACACTGAAAAGCTAAAAATGACCCAAAAGAAACTGGAGGGTTTGTTTGTACAGCAGTATTTTTGGACATCACAGGGATTCCTCCTCATATCTCAGCTCTCCTCAAAGGGATTTAGGCTTGCTGAAGGCAGAGGTAGAGGATACTTTATTAAGGCCTCACATGTATAATTATGCATTGGTACGACTGATTGTTGCTGTGGCTAAATTTAATCTGTCCTTTCCCAAGTAATTTTCATTTTGCATCTATTCTATCTATATTTTCAAGCCCAGTAAGATGAATGATGCATCCGAACCAGTTGTCGGATGTAGTCAACTGGTTGTGACAACATCTCACAGTCAAAACCAGTTATTCCAGTATCCAATTCTCGATGATCCTTTGTAAAAATGCACATCTTTATTATAACCGTTCCAATTATTTGGTGTGTACATAGCATTTATGGTACTGGTGAAGCTGTCAGTCAGCATGTCACCCAATTTAGTCAGTGGTCTAACGGGAAGGTAAATGTTTTTGCACCATATTTTGTGAAATTAAAGTCGGAATATTTGATTTGCCGGAGCTGCTTAAGATACCAGTGGACCATAATAATCAAGTTGGGTTTTTTATGGTCTGTTTTAATAGAGGCATGTCCTTATTCCCTTTTACAAAACACTTCAAGCTGGGATTAGACCTTTGTTTTACCACCTTCATATGTTCTGTGAAAGGCCCGACGTGACAGAGGGGTTGAGCCCGATGGTTACCTTCTCTGTTAGTCTGTTGTCTGACTTGTGTAGGCACAAGCCAGCTTTGCGGCTTGAGTGAGTGATGTAGATGATGTGTGGTTTATGCGACCAGTGAGGTCCAGAATTGCAAGACTTGAATCATTTCTGATGAGAAGATCAAACATAACATAAACATTTCAAGGATTTGTTCTGCCATTACACTGAACTCACCCACCATTATTGTTTTAAAATAATAGGATGGGAAGACTTCAGACAGATTTTATGTTCAGTACTGATGTTGATGGTGGACATTGCTTTATTTATCTGTGATTTGTGAATGGCCAGAGGCGGCTTGGAATCGGCTCACCTTTGCAGGTTTATAATAGGTTTTGTAAGAGTGCAAGCCTCATTGTTATGATTTTCTTTGTAATGTCTTTAGAGGCTTAAATGTCTAAGCGGGATCTGAACTGACTAAAGCCACAGAACCTGTGAACCACACTTATTGAATTATTCAGGAACTCTCCCGAATGCTGATGTTTTCTGGGGTCAAATTTGAGGCTACCTGATACCTACGTTTCAATTACCCCCAAAATAAACACTTCAGGTTGAAATGGGAAGATCTGTTAGACTTTTTTTTTTTTTTTTTGTAGCCAGATTTTTTTTTTTTTTTTTTTGACCAGATTTGTTTACAAATGTGACACTTTCTATACCTTAATATCTTGCCAAGCCAAACCTAGGCTTTCTCTAGATTTGAAGCCTGCCGTTACCCTCTCTTGTTTGTTCATTCGTAATGTGGCGTAGAATTTAAATTTAAAGCTTGGCCTTTTTCAGTGTTGTCTCACTGCAATACAGATTGCAGTGATGTTGGTTAAAAAATGGGCTTGATACTTGCGCAACACTTTCAATAGATGGCACTAACTACTTAATCGTTTTATCCAATTTATTACAAAAAAGTGCACAAGCTTACAGAGAAAACATAGCATAGATTATCTAAAGAGTAGGATTATACCAAAATTTAAAACTAAATACAGATACTAACAAAAATAGTGCACTGTTTTGCACCATATATTTTTTTGTCAATTTCATTTAGCAAAACAGATACAGTTAACATCCTTTATGCAAGCATATATCTTTAAATCAGTTCTGCAATTATTCTTTTTTATTACTGCTTGTCTTTAGCCACTATGTGATTTCATTTGCCTGTCAATTTGCTTTTAATACAAATAAAATTTTACTACTAGGGAACAAATAAAGAGTCATTCTATGCTAAAATAAATTGTATTTTAAAACAAAGATGGATTTGGTTAATTCAAACAGAAGCCCTGTGCAATTCATGTCTTTCTGGTAATTTTGCATAATATTTTTCTTCATGATCAATTATAGCAGAGCGTCTTGCACTGGTTTTTTCATTACTTAACTATTTAGTAGTTCACTGGACCATAAACTATTAGAGCAGACTGTTGTGTGGTGTGGAGCGCTGCAACGGGGAAGTGCGTCCTGATTAGAGCACCGTCATCGGACAGTTAGTGTTTGTGAAGATGATTTTCAAGCAGATAGCGTTAGCCTATGTCATCCAGAAGGTTTACGACTTCACTGCTGCAAATAGGAGCTTTACTGCCCTTTTTAAATTGCTTTGACATCGGTGAATTGTTAGCATTAGCAAAGCTAGCATTTCCTTTCTGCCTTAAAGGGAAAGTAGCTCTGAACAAAACTTTGTGTTTGCCTTGTTGGATAAAGAGTGCTGCTCATGCTGCTTGTTTTCTATCTGTACTTTCCATGTTAGAGTTTAAATCTTCCAGCAGCTGCAGGGAGCTAGGGAGGTGCAGAGTATATGCTGCTGTAAGGAAACTCAGCAATATGAGCAGCTGTTCATGGGTCAGTTTAGTTTGATTTTGGCACGAACGATTATCTTTAAGTAATGATTTATATTGTGATATTGATTACTTTGACACCCTTTCTAAAGAGTCCACAATCCTTTTGAAATCCAACATCAATGTTTTTTTTAAGTCTTTGTTATTGTTAAGCTATGCCTTGTTAAATATAGCTACCAATCAATTGTTTTATTTAGAGTTGCATGCATGCATTTGTCTGGAAGATGAAAACTCAAGTTTCATAGTGAGCTATAAAAGCAAGACAAGCAGGTGTTTCATTCTCTGTTGTCTGTTTGTCACGTCACTGTAACACAGTGAGCAAACCGAGGTCGACACACCCAGAGTTTCGGCAGAACCATAGCAGCCAGGTCTGTTAAGGACTGCACGGTCCCTTTCTTGTCAGTGCCTGCCTGGTTCATTACTGACACACATGGCCTCATTAAGAGCATGAGTTATTAAAGAAGAACCCAGAGGTAAAGACCTGAGATTTTGGGTGTACATCATGACATTAGTGGTTTAATCAGCAACACATTCTGGCTCCAAGACAGATGAGTTACCCGTGATGGTAAATATGGAGAGTCATGTGAGCACAAAAGTTTATTTAACACTTGAGATCCATAGTTAAGATATGGCTCCAAGCAATAATTTTGAAACTTGAGATCTGAAATCCAATCCTTGATATCAAGTATAAGTGCCTGTGTTAATAATTTAATGGCTTACTAACTCTATAGTGTTAAAAGCCATCGAGACCAATTTTTTATTTTGAATTTGCATTTTTATTCCCCTACAGCACATTGTTTAATACTATGATTCATTCTTTTACAATGCTTTGCCTACAAGTTTAAAAAATTAAAAATCCATGTGAAAATTAAGTTATTTTTACTACTTAAAAAAAAAAAACCCTACTCAATTTTATTTATATTTGTACTTATTTTGTTTGGTCATTTAAGCGACAGGAACTTTTCGGTATGACCAGTCAATTTGATCAGATATGGATACATATTAGCTCATCACAATGCCTTTTACCTGAAGTAATTCTGAAACTTTTATACAAATTCAGGATGTTGACGATTTGACATGTGCAGCCATCATGTGTATCTGTCATCGTGCAGTCTTGCAGCAGAGCGGCTATTAATGTGCATGCTTAGCAGATTGCAAACTGACTGTTGGAGCTACTAAATTATGAAAACTTTGAAGGTCAGAAAACAAGTTGTGGCCTTGCATGAGTAGTCATCTGTGTTGAACAGCAGCTGGCACTTACACCACAGGATAAACTGGGCCGTAGTCTGAAAAGGACTGCCTACTCAATAGAACAAGTTTATCTAAAAAAAAATAAAACATTTTTATTTTTTATCACTCATTTCAAAAAGGAAAACTTGTACATAGATTTAAATTTATGATTTAAAAATATGAAACTCTGTGCCTTTGAAAATTAGAATATTACGAAACACCAACTGGCTATATTATAGCCAACACATTCATGGGGAGGACTGCTGACTTACCGGACGTCCAGGTGACCACAGAAATATTTATATTGGGGACATCATTAAATCGACACAGATTTTCTTAATTTTGTGAGATCCTCAATCAACCGATACTTGCACGAGAAACTGATCTTATCGTGGCACCCCAAACTTATACTCCTCAGCCACTTCCAC
Organism: Xiphophorus hellerii; assembly: GCF_003331165.1. Taxonomy (NCBI): domain Eukaryota; kingdom Metazoa; phylum Chordata; class Actinopteri; order Cyprinodontiformes; family Poeciliidae; genus Xiphophorus; species Xiphophorus hellerii. The sequence goes on from NC_045680.1 coordinate 15,984,677, forward strand.
TTATTTTTCAAGGAAGGAAAAAGGATTTGACATTTAGCCCTATTTTTCTTAAAATCTGCAATGACCTACTTTTTGTTCACTTTGAAGATGGGATTGTTCCCACACCTGGACACAAAGCAGTCAACCAGCTCTCTCAGCTTCTTGTCCTCTCTGATACGACTGCAGTCATTTGAGTATTTATGCAGACGACAGGAATGTATTTTGTACAGGAAGTCAAATGTGTACAGAGTGAAAATAAATGGTGAGAGTACAGTCCCCTGTGGTTCTCCTGTGCTGCTGACACACAATCCTTCTCTCTCCTAATCTGTGGTCTATTGTTCCAGTAGTCATCAACCTGTCTTCTGTAGTTTTTGACTAATGAAATCCAAAACTTCTGGCAGAATTAGGTTAATGTAATCTTTTTAATTTTACCAAGATGTTTCTTATGTCACGAAGGAATTTTGCTGTGTTGGATTGGCCCAGAGCTAAAGATTATAGTGATACAGATAAAGTATTTGTCTGGTGTAATGCCAATAAACATTTTGACATTGATTTTACATTGAAATGTATTTTTTCCCAAAACTGATAGTACTCATGTATCAGAAACAAAGTTGTTGGTTGAATGAAAAATAATTTTCAATCCAAACCTGTTAGTGGTGTAAATAATTTTGAGTTTTATTACAGTATCAAAATATTGTTATATATAATAAGCTATTTGATATTTGTAGTTAGTCCACTGAGTTAGCCAACAACTTATCTTCAAGTTCTATAATAATACACAGGCTTATAGTTTGGTTCAGTATGTTAAAATAAGCCCTCTTATTACAGCAAATAATTTTCTTTTAGCACTGAGTGGGAGGAAACTAGAGTGGAAATACCAGAGGAAAAAAGACAAAACAGGTGAATAAAGAATAGTTGCCAAAAATGTTCATGTGTTATGAAAATTAAGATTCTATTGAAACGAAGAAATAGTTTGATCTCACATTATCTCATAGATGCTTTAATAGACCGCCCACAATAGACACCTAAAACTATTTTTTTAGGTGTCCTGAAAGAATAGTAATAAAAATAAGTGATTTTGAAGAGCTCTATTTGTGTTAGAGAGACTATGACTGCTGCATCATGTGGCAATGACTTTATCAGTGCCTAAGAAAGGAGTAATAAATTATTGTTTTTGCCACGTTTAGCGTTATTATAACAGTACCACAAAGAAATTGTGAAACGCATTGAATGCACAACATATGTGCCTTGTATGTTGTCTGGATTTTTTTTCACCACTGCTCTATTGTACAGATGAATGCCAAAACCATTTTTGCTCTAATTGCTCAGAAAACTTTTTTCTTTCTTTACCAACAGCTTTATATGCTTTCACACTTGAAAATATTTCTACCGGCGTTTTAAATTTATCCTTTCTCAACATGGAAGAATGTTTCTGCCTGTCTTGCTACATGCAGATTTGTTTTGGTTTTGTCCTGTGGTGTTCACTTGAAGCGGGCCAAGACTTGTGTTTTTAGAGGAACGGTGTTCACTCTAAAGATCGACTGCACATTGACACCTCCCCAAAGAAACTGCACTGTCTGAGGAAACGTGCTTGACATTCATTCAATAGGGCTGGTCTGAATGCACCTTAGCATTTTTAGCAGTTTTTTTCCAATGACCTTTCCATATTTCATTTTATGTGTAGCTACTGTTAAGCGGGGCTCCTGCACAGCAGAAACTATAGACTACTACATGATCCTTTATAGCTTCTCATCAAAGCTCCTTGGTGGCAAATAAAGTTTAAATTCCTAAAATAATCTTGGGAAAAGTTCCCACAAATGGACACTCAGCAATAATTAAGTTTTTCTACATCGAGTCGGGCCTCCAGCTGTGCCATCTGACCCAACTCTCTGCTGTTTAATTATGGCAGTAATTAAAACTCTTTGGACATCACTTCCTGTTTGATGTGCTTGGATAGGCTCTCAGGAATCATTTACTCAGAGTGCTGTTTGCTTCCTCTTTTTCACCCTTTGTGCCTCCTTTTTGTCCTTCTTGTCTATTTTGCAATTTTTTCCATGTGTTGATGCTGAACTTTAAAGTTTATTTTGCTGAAAGAGTAATGCTGCTCAGGTTTTTGCTTTAAAGATGAGTTATTATGAATTAGCTGCATGACCTAGTAGTTTTTCTATAGTTAGCTCATGTGAAAATAAGAAGATTGTGTTGTTTTAAGTCAAAATTAACCCATTTGCCGATAAGAACCTCAAAATCTTTTGCTTTTGCTTTGATTCAACTTGGTTGATTTATATCTTGCTTCTGTTTGATCCAAGTTGATCAGTTCTTAGTAAATGTAGCTGGCTAATATGCAACTGTTTTCTCTGGAGGATATTTTTTAAATTTTGACAACAACAATTGTTTTTTGTGAAGATGTATTGGCCTATTAAAACAACGGCTGCCATACCATAGTCACATTGGGGTAATTTTGCAGTTTATTTTACTTATTTGTGGATTAGTACTGAAGTTAAAGCTATTTGCATACATCTGAAAGGCATGTCAGCACAATGGGATGGATACTTTTCTGTTGTTCCTCCTAAGTATATCTTGTCTATTTGTGGGTGCGACCATTTTATCAGTCTAGATCCAGCTGGTGGTTAACAACTTGCTGATTTATGTCTCATAGACAACAAATAAGTCAAAGGGAAAACATGAGACAAATGACCACAAATGGTTTTCTTTAATTCAAGTAAATGCTGGTGGGAATTCACCAAGCAGTTGCTGCTGTAAGGTGCAACTTGGTTTTGCACTTGCAAACAAAATTCCTTATTTTAAATTATCATAATAAAACCACTCTAATAAAGCATCACATTTTTTGATTTTAACAAATTTGGTGGCATGTTTATTTGTGAGAGTGAGGTACTGTACATGCGAGCCACAAAAAAGATGTGGCTCGCATGTATACACTGAAACATGACACTGCCATTTTGAAATTTTTTCACTCTGGGTTTGTAAGAAATTCTAGTTTGTGGTTTCCCAAAACGCCGGATCCATGCGGACGTGGATCGGTTAAATGGCAAAAACTTTCTCTGTATGGGTGGGAGCTTAGTTTTCCCAACTGCCATAAATTTCTTTTGAGTGACGGAAGCACTGGTTGAGGATGTTTTTTGTTAAAAAATGAAAAAAGTTAAACCTGAGCTCTCTGAATACAAGCTGTGGCTGATCAGCTGGTGTTTTCTGCCACATTTTTAGAAGTATGGTGATGGAGTTGCTATGGGAACTAGCATTACCCCTCAGGAGTCGCTCCAATGAGTTTATAGTTGCTTGTCCATTACAAAAGCTTCTGCTTGCTATTTCAGGCTGGCAGCAGTTACATTGAGTTAAACTGATCATACATGCAAAACTCAAATCCACTGCAAGGTAAACACTCTTTAGTTTGTCTATGCAGAGTGTAAAATGAACCATCCTTCTCTAAATACTAGATGGTAGAGAAATGCTCAAGGTATATTAGCAGACTGCAGATGTATAGGGATGTTTAGTTTTCTATTAAAGTGACAGTGTTCAAGGAATTTCTAAATCTTAGTCAAAAAGGGCCTTTTTGTACTCTGCAAGCTACACGTTTTGCTCTTGAGCTCTAGTGAATTTAGAAATTAATCTGGGATAATGCATATTTCCCATTGCCCTATGTTTTCTTGTCTAATATTGAGTAAGGACTATATATATATATATATATATATATATATATATATATATATATATATATATATATATACACAGTGTTTTCCTGACTCTTGAGTCCTTAAAAACCAGTGGCAATTCTCTCTTCTATTTCTTCGATTGAGCTCTTTAATAAAATAGGAAGTGGGATATCTAATAGTGTCTTGGCCCTGTAGACCCAGCGTTAACAACTTCAATCTGGAAAGGAAACTCCGATGTTGCCTGACCTGCTTTTCTCAGTTAAAGATTCTGTCTGGTTAGAACCATTGCAGGGCACGCAGCACTCCCTCACTGTACACTCCTGTCTTCATGTCCTTGGAAAACATTTTAACCTTTTCGTCTTAGGACGCCTAGTCAGCACAGCACACATTCTGTTATCTTATCAGCCGCTGCTGTTTTTCTGCAGAAAACGTGCTCCAACAAGTGTAAATTGTTATGAAAAGATGGACTCAATACAATTCACACAATTTCTGAAATACTGACTTTCTAAATAGGAAACTGATAGAAAACTTGACCGCATTCTTACTAAAACCTTTTTAATATCAGCTATACCAGTTAATATCTGAGCTACAGCAAATAATTCTGCTTTGATGAAACAGACCCTGTTTGGGTTGGGCATTTATTGTAATCTTAATTCTTTGTGCTGGACACATGGACTGATATACCACTTATTTACTAGGGCAGTGTAATTTTATCGATTCTACGATATTTATTGATATTCTTCAGAAATCATTGATTTTTGAGTATCGATCCATTAAATACTACTTTGAGTTTTATGTCAAATCCACATGAATGAAGGAGGCCTGTCGCAATAAATTAATTAATCGCATGAGAAATTAAAATGACTCAAAATTTCCATGTCCAGGATTGTTTTTTTTCTTTCTGTTTTCCCCTTTTACCAAAAATTGGATTAAAAAGATCTTCAGTCTGGTGCTTTGGCCTCAACTAGCTCTTTTTTTTTTTTTAAAGAACAATTATGTCTACAGAGACTTAATTTATTTTGTCGTTTCTGCTGTTTATTTTGGATACTTAAAATATCTTCCAGCTCCAGTGTTAAATGTTTATTAGAAAGTAAAGTTTATTGATCTTTGAGCAATTTTTTAACATGACAGGCCTTTTTTTTGTTTTGTTTGTTTTTGTATATTAAGTGAAGTGGGTGAGTCCCTGTTTTGTTTTTGTTTTTTTGATGGCCAGAAAGAGATTCACTGCAGTTTGGATCAATGCCCGGCACACACTAGTGTAGCTTTCTTCAGTTTGACCCATCGTCAGCACTGAGGTGTGGGTGGACAGACTAGACCAGTTTGTTGCAAACACACCTATTTATAATCGGAGTTGGGTTTAAAAAAATACTTTGGAAATGATCATTAACAAGTAACAGATATTAATGTAGAAGAAGTATTAGCTTTGATGTTTTATACATTTCAAACAAAGGACTTGTCAATAAGTTGTATTTTAAGTAACTGTTAAATAGGTGGAGTAATTATAAATGTTCTTTCTATTTGCATCTTCTAATGGATTTCATCCTACACACTAATTCCTCTGTCTCATGTTTGCAGAAAAACTAGAACCACATTCTTTTTAAACATTCCCAGTCGTAGCCCGGCACTTTTAGCCACTATTACGTTATTTTGGTTTTAGCCACTATTACTTCACTAAAAATATGTGAAGTCAAATTTGTGATGTTTTCCAGTAGTTGATTAGTGATTTTTTTGTATTGTCTTGTCTTATAGGGACAGGTGAAAGTGGCAAGAGCACTTTCATCAAACAGATGAGGATAATCCACGGGGCAGGCTACTCAGATGAAGACAAAAAGAGCTATACTAAACTGGTCTACCAGAACATCTTCACCTCCATGCAGGCCATGATCCGTGCCACTGAGACCCTCAAAATCACCTTGGAGATTGACGAGAACAAGGTCAGCCGTACAAATGGGATTTTTTTTTTTTTTTGTAACCACAATCAGTAGATCTGTGCAAAACTGCACAGATGTGACTTGTGGTCCCTGGTTGACTATCATAATTAGACTTTTTGTGTAAATCTGCTTCATTCAGATTCAAATTAATTTCCTTTCAAGACAGTTTCATACAGCTGTAAGGGATATATTGTCTTTATAAATCAATCTGCACGGTCAGATCATGTGATAGTTTCCCAGTCTCTTAAAAACAGCAAAATAGCCCTTTACCTTTAAATCTGCTGCTCCATATTTAATGTTAGTGTTTGACAATATTTTCCTACAGTTGCTTACAAATTATTTACAAAACATTTGCCACTTTGTTTGTAATTTTTATGTTTTTATTTTTGTCCTGAAACAGTCCCACACAGATCAAGCGGTTTACACAACTGATTCTTATCTCAACAAACAATATTTAAAAATTTTAACATAACAAAATCTACTGCAAAGAAAGGCCATTGCACCCAAATTGATTTAACTTAAAAATTTACCTTATTCTATGTCAAAATGTTGTGATAGCTACTTAACTTAAAATTCTTGACATCTATGAATGTAGGAAAATGCTATGAAGACAGCAAAATTTAAAGTCCTATATACTATGATTAATTGTTGATTTTATTTATTTATTTTTAGAGTAACGCCTTTCTGGTGAGGGAAGTGGACGTGGAAAAGGTGTCGACGTTTGAAGAGCCGTACATCAGTGCGATAAAGACGCTTTGGACCGATCCCGGGATCAAGGAGGCTTACGATCGTAGGAGAGAGTACCAGCTCTCTGATTCAACCAAATAGTATGTCTGTGTGCTATGTACTGTAATTAATTACACTTTTTCGGACAGTTCTGGAAGGAGGGAAAACATTTATGGCAGATGAGAGAAACTAAAAATGGCATTTATTTGAATCAAATGTAAATTAGCCTCATTTGGCTCTGTTAGGAAGATCTAAGTTTGGAAAAAAGACTCATCTAATTCATAGTTGGATTGCAATATCTATACAAGTGAAATAATCATCTAAGTAATTCATATGTGTCCGTTCTGAATGACAGCAGTTCTTGTTGAAGTCGACTGGAATCGGCCTGTAATGTTGACACGGATTAGTTTGTCCACATCTGCGCTTGTGTCATATGTTCCCTGCATTCTCGCAGTTACCTTGAGGGATTAGGACGAATAGCGGCACCAGAGTATGTGCCCAGCCAGCAGGATGTGCTGCGGGTTCGAGTGCCCACCACTGGCATCCATGAATACCCATTTGACCTGGAGAATATTCTATTCAGGTACTGGTTCTGAGTGCTGCCAGTAAAGGCCGACGAACTGTAAAACGACTGGTGAGCCAATGGGAAACTTTACCACCTTCTCCATCCACCCTCCACTGCAGGGACAGGCTCGACACTAACAAATTCCCAATGGTGGCTCCGAAAGACTGTCTGTAAAAATTAGCAGGCAAGATCAATTAATTGGTTTGTCTTTGGGAGCTGCCATCAAAGATAAAGCTGTATGTCTTAGGAAGTGGAACTCTAACTCCTTATCCTCTTGAAAATGGTCCTCTGTCAGTATATCTGAACTCACATTTTAAGGTGTTTAATCTGCTGTGATGCTTTACTCTTTTTCCTTTCTCTCTCTTGTTTTTATTTCCACTTTCTTTCTTCCTTTAGCTATTTAAGTGATCTGGGTCGTATCTCCGACGCGTCCTATCTACCAACCCAACAGGACATACTTAGGGTTCGAGTCCCAACCACTGGGATTATAGAATACCCTTTCGACTTGCAAAGCATCATTTTCAGGTAGAAGACAACGTTCACTTCGAATTTCATCACATTTAATAACAGAAAACTACAGTGTCTCCACGACTATGAATGATATTGTGTAGACTAGACAGTGAAGATTTAATAAGAATTTTAACCAATATAACTTTTGGTAAAATTGGTATAACATTTTAAAGTTTTTTAAGGCACAATGATACACTTCTTCTAAACCAATAAACTTTTAACTATTGTAGATAAGATACCTACGACTAACAACTACCTCACTTTGAAAGAGAGATCTGATAAAAATAAATCCTTTCTGGTTCATTTAGCAACACTTTTGTTAAATAAGGTAGTTACAAATACAGCATTTCTACTGACTCGGTTGCCATGTTCCCGGGCTTTTTCAGAGCCGCTGCAATACTGACTGCTACAGGAAATCCTTCCTGCCCACTGCCATCAGGGTCTATATCAACTTTTTGAAGAACCATGAATTAATGAGTTACAGCATAATTTATTCTCCGTTTGAGATTAATAAAAAATGTTTGAATTGAATTTACAGTTTGGTTCATCTGATTACTTATTTTTGGATATTGTAATTTCATTGTCTAAGAGCTTCTTGTTGGTGGAATGGTGAATTCTGATGCTGATCTTTGAAGGTTTGTGTCTAATTAATGCATTGAAGATGAGGAATGTCAGAGAAGGCAGAATAATAGTTGGGAAGCAGGAGGCCTGACCAGAATAGAGCCAAAATCTGGACTGTGTTTGTTTTATGCATCCTAATCACTTGGCTGTCTTGTTTGTGCCAAATATTTAAAAAAAAGAAAAACTGGATAACCAAACTTTAATCGCTAAATTGATCAAATAATCAAGTCTACATAGAGAAATAAGTGAATTTCTCAATAAGAAATGTTTTAAAGTTTAGGGCGCATCATAGGAGCTAATATGGCTCACATTTTTTATGTTTTTTTTGGGAGTAACTTCCTTTTTTTTTATTTTTGAAGGAGGAAGGGAAGAAGAGCGATTGCAAATCGATAGGAAGCAATCGTGTCAGACCCCTCCCACGTTCGGCACAGCTAGAAATAACTCTGGTCGCAATAAGGCTGCGTTCAAGAGGTTTCCAGCAACCTCGCTGCAGCTTAGCTGACAGGCTCTTCTCTGCTCGACTGTGCTGCCGTTGGCGGTGAATCGCTGAATACTCTCAATGACATCAGTTTTGTGCTGTAGGCTTTGAGGATTTAGATTGAGGTGGGTTTTAATGGGAGAAAGGAGTTGATTCAGATTTAATATTAGTGATTTATTAGTGATGTGTTGTCACATTCTTGCTGTTAATTACATGGCCGGTTTGATGCATGATGAGGTGTTCTTTAGCTGATGCATAGCTAGAAGAATAACACTCCCTGTGGGTCTAAACTGGCTCTGCTTGCAATTGACTGAGATGGTTGCAATTGTTTTGACAAGAATCTCCATTAGGATGGCTTCCTTCATTCTTAATTAGCGTTAAACGTAACAGAACATGTGGTTTGGCTAACATAGGGGAGCTTATGGAGCTAAGTAGGTCACTTGTCATTTCTCGAGGCGGGAACGGAGGTCTTCTATGAAGGGGTTTTATTTTTGGGCTGACTTTTGGAGGAACTTGATTTTATCTGTACTGTTGCTTTTTCTGGTCAGTTTACCTTTTATAGTTTGATGGTGCAAACGGTGAGTTTTAGCTTGGTACCCCATAATAAAAGGGGAGTTATTATATAAAATTTACATATTTCTTTTAGCCTGATATAAAAAAAATTTTGAAGCCATGTTTTATATAGATGGAATATTTATTGTGAAGGTAATATAGTTACTTAATTGTGCTATTAAATGACACTATGTACATGGAAAACGCATAATAATCCCCTTTAAAGGAAAAAGATGGCTTTTTGCTACTTTGTTTGATTTTATTTAAAACCAGTAGTTCATGTTAGAAGTCCTTTCACTTGGTTTCACTTTAAAAGACGCATTAAAGCAATATCTAAAACAAATACAAAGTAACCCGAGTCGAGGAGTGCTGCATTATAATCAAAATGTAAACGTTTTAAAATCTATAAGTGTTGCTTTCTGTTGCTTGTATATACACTTTTTACGTCTATGTTGCTAGTTTTTCTTAATCCAAGGGAGGATTTGCTCTGTCCACACTATTTTATTTCAGAGATTCTGGTCATTAGTTTTGTTTATCTTCATTGTTAAAACAGGATGTTTGGTTTGCAGGATTCATATGATACTGGGTTTTGAAATCAGGGATTTGTAGTGATGTTCTCATAATGTGGCCACCTGTCTACTGAGTAAAAAAATTCAACTTAACTCAGTTTTCTTCCAAAAATCCAACCCCTATATTCTGATTTAACCCTAATTATTTACTAAATTGTTTCATTGGGTTCTCTCTTATAACACTTTTCAATCATTCCTGCCACCTCTGAGCATTATTATATTAAATTGTTCATTAAGAGACACGGCATTCTGCATTTCAAATGTTTCAATTTACTAAAACAATTTATTATCTACTATTTTACTATCAGAGCCTTATTAATGACATCTAGACATAGAATTGATTGTAATTCTGTGTCATGTGTTTCCATTTGATCTACCCCATCCTCTTCTATCAGGATGGTGGATGTTGGGGGTCAGAGGTCAGAGAGGAGGAAGTGGATCCATTGCTTTGAGAACGTCACCTCTATCATGTTTCTGGTGGCGCTCAGCGAGTACGACCAGGTTCTGGTGGAGTCCGACAATGAGGTAAAACATCAACGCTCCCTCTTTTGTCACAGCTGCTCTGGATTTTTAGATTTTTTTTCTTGCAGTAAAATGTTTTAATTAAATCATATTCATATATTTCATAAGACAATCACAAAATGGTGCCATTAAAAAAACAAAAAACTTCAACTCTGCCTAATTTAATCTACGGTAATATATAAATTTAGATGTTTTTTTGAAAAGTTGAATGGTTTGTTAGTGAACATTTATGAAAAAATGGCATCATGAAGACCAAGAAACGCATTAGGAAAGTCAGACCGAGAGTTGAAAGGATGTTTATTCCAGGGTATGTTTCAAAACGATACAACATTCTTGTAAGATCCATTAGCGATTCTAGGGCGATACAGTTGCTTAAAAAGACCGCAAATAAATTGCAAATACTTCCTTTTTTAATCATATTTTTTTATTTTTATCAGAATAAATATCACAAGATATTGTGGTAAGATTCTAAATCTATATTCCCCAGATTAAGCTACATCTAGGGCAGTCTTGGAAGAGGAGCTGTTGAAAATGAATGAATAATTTCCATTAGATTTTCTCAGCTTTTTTAGTAGCCTTGGCAAGGTTAAATATAATGGCTTATATTTACCTTATCCAAGAAGATGCACAGATGTATAATTCATAGAAGGTGGCACAAGTGACGGTCACCCAGTAGATGAATTTGTAACTCTGTTTCCTGATAGAACCGTATGGAGGAGAGCAAAGCCCTGTTCAGGACCATCATCACATATCCCTGGTTCCAGAACTCCTCTGTAATTCTGTTCCTCAACAAGAAAGACCTGCTGGAGGAGAAAATCATGTTCTCTCACCTGGTCGACTATTTTCCAGAGTTTGATGGTAATCTGATTACTTCACATTTCACTTTTTTCACATTAGCACAGATTTAGTGTCGCTAAATAAAATGTTCAAGTGATGTGCTCTTTCTCACCTTTGAACTGCTGATGTATCTTTTTTTTTTTTTTTTTTAGTTTTGAGTGACACCTTGTGGTTGTTATGTGCGCTACAATACAAAATAAATTTTTAAACGTATACGCACATTCTTTCACAGACTCACTGCTGTAATTATCTATATACACATTTATCTAAACTTTTTACTTTTGTTCTCTATTATGAATTATATTTATTATAAATAAAATGTTCAAGTGATCTTTTTCTCACCTTTGAACTGCTCGTGTATCTTTTTTTTTTTTTTTAGTTTTGAGTGACACCTAGTGGTTGTTGTGTGTGCTACAATACTAAATTAATTTTTAAAGTGCAGTGAACCCTCGCTGTAACGCGGTTCGCCTTTCACGGCCTCGGAGCTTCGCGGATTTTTCTGTGCGGTTTTTTTTCACAGTGCATTGTGTTCTGCGTCCTGATTGGCTAAACAGACTCCGCGCTTCTTCTCTATATACCGTAACGTGCCAATAACGTCACGGTCTTTAAATATAGGTAATGCAGCTTGGCAAATTTTGGCAAATATTTTTGCCCAGAAGAAAAAAAAGCAACAACAACTACCGATAACTATGTTCTTTTCTCGAAAAAACACACCTGCACCACAGACTTCAGAAGAAAAAGACACTACAGAGCGGAGTGAAGCAGCAGCGTCACAGTCGGAGGCACAGTGAAATACGCGAGTCACAATTTTTTCCTAGTGTAGGCCTACTTCGTATTGATGATTAAAATGATTATTTTACTGTAGTTATTTGTAAGAAAGTGTTCTATTTGTTAAAAAAAAAGCTTGGTCCTGAAAACAGGTTTTGTTCTTTGGTTTCAATGTAGAGTATTTAATTATGCTGTATAATAATTGTAAAAAATAAAGGTAACTGCTTCACGGATTTCACCTATCACAGGTTCTTTTTGGAACACAACCCCCGCAAAAAACGAGGGTTCACTGTATACGCACATTCTTTCACAGACTCACTGCTGTAAATTATCTCTATGTACACATTTATCTAAACTTTTTACTTTTGTTCTCTATTGCTTTTAAGGCTTTCAAATTGATTCCCATGTTGATTATTTTGCCAAAAAATGGACAAAAAGACAAAATTATCTTGTGTCTATGAAAATAAAAAAACATTCAGATTGAGCGTAATCATGAGATGGTTGTTGTTTTCCCAGGTCCTCAGCGGGATGCTCAGGCAGGTCGGGAGTTCATCCTGAAGATGTTTGTGGACTTGAACCCTGACAGTGACAAGATAATCTACTCTCACTTCACGTGTGCCACCGACACAGAGAACATCCGCTTCGTCTTCGCAGCTGTCAAAGACACCATCTTGCAGCTCAATCTCAAAGAGTACAACTTGGTGTGAAGGGAGGATCCGCGAGCGAGGCGCCGGCCTCTCAAGTCACACTTGGTGCAGGAATTACCCTCCAGAGACGTACACCTGCATGAAACACACTGCTGCACAAAGAGACGAGCAATGCTTCATTCTTTACCAGACCGACGCTTATCCCTTTTTGCTCCTTCTCTTCATGCGGCTGTTTGGTTTGTTGGCAATTTAAAGATATAATTTTTCTGTTTTGTGATTTTTACTAACTGCTGGTCTTGCACAGTCACAAATGAAACACATTTAAAAAGAACACTTTTGTCCTCTTTTTGGATGCCTCCGGCACACCTCTTGGCTCTCTGTTTGGCTCTTTCTTTTTTTTTTTACACTACATTATCATTTGTTTTTTAGTGTTTGAGGTAGGCAGGAGTGGGAAGGGGCATCTCTGGGTAGAACAAGCCTTTGTGGACAAAGGGCTCCTCATGCATGCTACACACTACAGCATGGGTTTGTGACACCAGGCTGCAGATTACTGGACTCTGCTTATCTGCGAAGGATGACTAATTTTGAAATAGTGCAACTAGGCAATGCTGAGGTGCAGTCAGGTACTTAGTTCCCTGGAACTCCAATTGTTTTATTTTCTTTTCTTTTTAATCACCCTGATTTCCACCAGAGCAGATAAGCTCTATTGAATGTAAATAAAGTTTTGATGCTGCCCACGCAGAGTGAGGGCTGTTACAAAGATGACTAAATGTTCACTCTTCACTTTAGATATATTCAGAAATGTTAACTTCTTGAGCCTATTATTTCTAATATGGGTCTGTTAATTATAATGAAGATGACTACTCAAAGGAGTACATAAGAAAAAGTCTCAATTTGTTTAACTCTCAATTCTGCAAATAGTCAGTGATAACACTAGTGGTATTTATTACTATTTGAGTTTTCACATTGCCAACTTCAAACTAGCTGGGATTGATCATTTTAAAAAATATATATTATTTTGTCACCAGTGTAATGTACATTCTTTAAATGTTCCATATTGAGAAAAGAGATTAAGGATCTGATGTTAAAATCAATTGGGTCAGATCCCCATGTTTGTCAGTGGCATTTTTTAAATGTCAAAGTTTGAATTGGTCATGTAGTTGAAATCATGTTTGGTCATGTAATTGAAATCATGTTTTCTTTTGTTTCCATTTTAAATGCAATGGTTATTCCAGATCACTACCATGGTAAGATGTCAGGGAACTACAGCTTTTAGGTTGCTGATTTAAGCTTCCGTTGGTCCTGAACATTCATGGGGCTTTTTTTTGCCAAAATAAACACACAGTGATCAAATAGGGTATTTTTTTTAATTATTTATCACAGCTCTGTTGACTCAGTATTCCAAATTTTATTTCTGATCATTTTTTTCCAGCTTTGTTAATGGAAAAAAATTTTTTATACTGCTGTAAAATATCCAAACTATTTTATGGACAAGTGTTCTATCTTTCTGATGATGCGTCATGTTTAGTTTTTGCGGGTCGGTTTTGACGTAATTGCTGATTTGGGAAAATAGTGTTTCCATGTCAGGTTTGTGCTTTATGCAAATCAAAACAGACAAAAAAAAAGAAAACTTTATGGTTAAATATTTGCTGTTTTAAAGATTCTTGCAGATTTTGGGGAAAATTTATAAGGATGTGCGTTGGCTATTGGTACAAATCCCATATCGTGTGTTTTTCCGGGTAGCTGTTGAAATACTTCTCTAAGATTTGTGATTGCTATTTTTGTCTTCACAATGTAATTCAGGTGAGTTTTCATAACTTTTTCATCACAAGGGCTACTCCTAGCAGATCTGATTGAGCTCAAATGACTATACAAAAAGAGCTAAAGGTGCAATTGATGACCGGGGTGGGTTGGGGTTTTGGACGGCTGAACTGAGTTCAGGGAGGAGGAATGGTGTCGCTCCTGTAGGAAGTCTGGCCACAGTCCACTTGTTTAGTTTTTGATTTTAAATGAAAAGGAAGGAGGAGTTTCCTCAAGGTCCATTTGGTGTCCTACCTGTTGGACTGTACCGTCCAGTAATTCTGATGAGATTCCGCAAAGGTCTTTTTGACCTTCATTGTTTTCCATAACGTGCATTTGCCTTTACATCTGCAGTATTTCCATCTTTGACTTTAACTTTGATCCCTTGTTGGAAGGGCTAAGATAATTTGCTCCTCACACTGTTTAGAAACACAAAGAGCTGGGAGGGTCTTATGAAAGAACAGTTAAGATTTTCTTGTCTTTTATTATTGAGAAGTTGGAACCTTCATGAAGTGAAGTTGACTGTACTATGCTTTGTTTTTTGTGTTTTTGTTTTTTTCAACCAATTTATGTTGTGAAATACTCAAGGGATGAACATTTTTGGCAAATTTTCTAGATTTTTACACAGTCTTGAATAGAGGTCGATTAGAGAATGATTTGATTTAATCATTTTACAAGTTTGGAAAACGGTTAAATCAAAAAACCCAAAAAGACTGTAGAATAAAGATAATGTACATTTCAGCGCTTATTCTGTGACATCAAAAGGAAAACTGCTCTGAATATCTGACAAATTAAGGGCTGTTCAATTTCAGATTTAAGGTCTACATAGCACATTTTTAAAATAACTTTAAGATTAGTAACTATGGCTCTAGAGTCAAGTTAAAACAACCTTAAACAACTTACAGAAAATGCTGCACACTTTAGATGTCTGGAATGTCATCAAAGCTGCCGGAAAAATATAGGAATTTCAGAGTAGTTTGGAAATTTTTCATGAAAAACCCCGAGTGCCACATCCCTGCCCCTTGCTTTTTTTAAAAGATTGGTTCAGAGCTAAAAGTATTTCTTTGGCTCTAGATATTTCCATGCATGATGCTAAAAAAAAAAAATAATAATAATAATCATGTTCATAGTTTCTTTCAAAGTCGCAAGTTAATTTGGTGAATGACTAACATAAGCACATAGCAGGCTTTTGCATTGTTTGGAACAACCAGTATGTGTCACTCTGGATGATGATGATTTTGTAAAGTCCATGACTTTCAGGAAACATGCTGTTCTCCCAAATTTCAGCGTACCACCTCTAAACAATGTGTGTGGCCTGTCCTCCGTTTGATCAGTTGTCACGCAAACTTGGTGGGACTCTGTAAAGATTAAATTGTAGGCTGTCAGATTTCCAACTAGACTTCAAAAGGGGCCAGCAGTGAAAGTAACGTGGCTGACAGTTATCAGAGCAGCTGGGTCACTCCTTTTGAATCCTTTCGCACAGACTGCTGCTTTGCTTTGTTCTACATGTGTGAAACATTTTCAGAAGTGGTTTAGTTGACAATCCAGTACAAAGACGGTGCCAAAAACATACATCAAAAATGTTTTTGAATCTGACCCAACACTTTGATACATTTTATTGATGCGTTTTTTAAAAGATTACCTTTTTTCCCCAGAAGAAGCCTCAGTATTAGTCTATTTATTGAAGTGCTTACCAAGTAAAGGTACTAAACAGGCCCAATATTGGTCAGAGCAGTGAATAAAGAGGAGGATGATTCTGCTGAGTGTTTACATACACCATTTTCCCACTATCCTTTTTTTTTTTGATTGGACTGTGGACTGTCCTGCCACATTGAAGCTACAACACTGCAGTGGGCTTGCATTTGTTAACGTAGATGTCCATTCAAGCATTGTTGGTACTTTGCGGTGTGTGTGTGTGGGTGTGTGTGTGTGTGTGTATACACAATTGTTTAAGCTTGAGCTGCGTCCTGGTCAGAGGATTGGACGTACAGTGATTATTATTAAAAGCTATCTTTGCTTCTTGTTCAGTTTTCTTTTATAAGGTTTATACACCTTAACACGTGGACCACTTTAAATAACTTTTTCTTTGTTGTTAAATCAACAGTTAAGTTTGTGTAGTGGTGTACAAATTGAAAGTAATGCTTTTTTTTTTTTTTTAAGTATACCAAATGTAAATTCTGTACAATGTGTGCCAATCCCCTTTCTTTGTAAAGCCAGACTCTTAACAAGTGCCGATGTTGTGAAAAATCAGAGGGCCTGTATAGTTCCACGGCCCACTTTTTAAAGCAAACACTAAGTATATGATTAAGTAACAAGAAAAAATACACTATTATATATTTAAGATTAATTATGAACTGCTGTTTTTAAGATAAGTGTCAACTGATTTGCATGTGTTGTCAGGTTGGGGGAGGATTTGGGTGGGTGACAAACTGTTCTTGCGTCACCCTAGAGAAGGGTGGAAATGGTTATTAATTTACAGTATTTTAGCCATATTTCTCTTTTTGTATGTTTCATTTCAACCATTGTTGCCTGAACCTCATTCAAACATGAAAAATAATGATTTTTACATAGCCTTCTCCTTTTAAATGTTTTCAATTGGAATAAACTATGTTCCTATACTCTCTCCTCTTGCATCTTTGTGCATTTACTGGTGTCACATATTTTACGTTCTGTAGGCATGTCAGGTTTTTAAAGCGATTGCCTGTTTTTTTTGTTGTTGTTGTTTCCCCCTCCATTTTTCATACAAATCTTTTAGTTTGGGTTCATTATCTTGAAGCACAAGCCTGGCCTTTGAAAGCGGGAAAAAACAGCGAGTTTCCTAACTACAACAGAAATTATGTTTGCCAGTCATCTATAAGCTGGGGTATTCCTTAAAGTATGCAAATGTCATTTTACTTTTAAGATATGGTGCAAAAATAACCCTGCAGTTTTTTCTATTTTTTATATTTTCAGAATTTGCATTGCTTTCTCCTTTGTAGTCTGATTCTGACCAGTCTCTAAATACTACATGCACTAACTAAAATGTGAAGGAATAAGAATTAATTGGAGAGAAAATAGGGATGCATTTTATGTTTCAATTCTATAATGAGTGACGGGTTTGTAGACTGACTGATCTAACATCCAGCACTGTGCTGTAATATTTTGTCTTGTTGAAATGAGATGCGATCCATTTCTACAAAACCTGTTGAGGATTCAATAAGAACAATCAACTCGTTTGAGCTTATTGGAAATTTCTGAACCTTCCAACATCTACTTCCACACCCCACCTTGTTTAAAAGAATTTTGATCTTGCATTTAGGCAACAGAGCAAAGAACAGCAGCACCACACAGCCCATTTGATGTCTTTGTTTATTCCTAATGTACAAGATGAAGAGGTTTCTTTATATTTCCTGTGTGTTATGCTTTATAAGATTTTGGAGATTTGAGGGCCTGCATTTTGGGACTTTAAGAAAATCAGATTTATCTGTATATCGCTTCCTTCCTCAAAGAAGTGTGGCTGTTGTCATGATGCATTTTCTTTTACATCCCACCGTAATCATTGTTGAACTTTGAGTAAACAGGTTTTACTCAAAGGATAGTAAAGCATGCTGAAGTGTAAAACAAAATTACAGCACCTTAGAAAAGTACTGAAAGCCCCTGAGTGTCTTCTGTCACCTTACAAACACAGAATTCAATGTTTGTAAATGAAATTGTATGATAAACCAACACAAACTGGAGTATACTGTAATAGAAATATATTTTACTCTTAGCAAAGTGACACAAGGTAAAATATAACAATGAGACTGTACAGTAATGGCAGGTTTATTAAAAATACTGCAGTTAAAAGTATCACTCATTTTCAAAGAAAATACAACTGAGAATGGCATAAAATTTAAATGTGCTGCATGTTTGTGATGTAGGAAAGTATGGCACTTTTTTTCCAAGCCCTCTTGAGTAAATATTTTTGTAGTTTCATTTTGCTGTAGGCACAGCTGCAAGTTTTTGTGTCTATGCCTCAACAGCTTTGCACATCTAGAGACATTTTGCACATTCTTCTGTGCAAAATAGTGGTAGCTCCATCAGATTGAATGTAGAGACAGTGTTTAAGTCACATTCTCTGTTGGATTTATGGCTTGGTTTTGACAGGATCATTCTAATACATTATAAACAGCATTTTATTGTGTCTGACTGTACATTCAGGGTACCTTGTCCTGCTGGGGTTTGAATGTTTTCCCAAGTCTTGAATTTTTTACAGCCTCAAACAGGACTCATCCATCTACAGTACTTATCAACTCTTCTAAGCGTCCTTGTTCCAGCAACTTTTAGATGCGTCTCTTCTTCAACACACCTAAGTCAAATAATTAGGTAATTATCAGGACGCTGGGTAACAACGGCATATTGAGGAAGTAATTCAGTCATTTGATTCAGCTGAGAAGCTCTGGGACACATTGAAAAGCAGCAGGACTTTGATGATTGGGGTTGAATACCCCTGCTGCAAGGTTTCAAATGTTCACCTACAGCTGATCTCTGAAGGCAACTGACTGCTTTATTTTTTTGTGGTATCAGAGTAAAGGGGTTCAAATATGAAAGATGTCTGCTCTTTAGTGTTTCTCTATTACACAAAATGCATTGGATTTTGTTACTGCGATATGATGGCAAGGCATATGAAGACTCAAATACATGTTGGAGCTAAATTTTAGCCACTATATATATATATATATATATATATATATATATATATTCTCCCACAGAGTTATAGTTGCGTGGTGTAGTGATGGAGTGGGTGCCCAAAATACAGGGGCTGTGGTCCTCAACGCAGCCGTCCTGGATTCAATTCCTGACCTTGTGACCTTTGGTGCGTGTCTTTCCCACTTGTTCCTATCTGGTAGCTGTCAATAAAGGCCATTCAAGGGCAAGAAGGGTATTTTTAAAAAGTACTGAATGAAAATATAAAAGGGAAAGTAATTAAAAGGTTTTAAAAATACATCGGTAAATTGACGATTTAAAATGTGAAGAAAAATGTTTACTTAAATGAATAATGGAGCAATTATATTACTTCTGATTGTTCTATTTCTGTCATTTATTTAATGACATTGTACATTTCCTGCCATTTCACTCCTGACGGCGCATCATTCCGTCTTGTCCACTAGGGGCGCTGCTTGCTCATACATCGGCCGACCATGAGGCGGATAGATCCCCGCTGTGTAGATCCGCTCGGCGCTCATCTAGCAGCTCTTATTTCTGTGCGGGGCTGTTCCGTTCTCAGCAGCGTTTCTGCTCTGTCTACATATCCAGCTGCTTCAGCAACCGGACTCACTATTTTTTTGGCTTCACCCTCCGCTGGCCAAATCCACTCCGATTAATATCGAGCGCTGCTCGGTTCAAGGGGGATAAAGACCGAGTTTCAACTCCAGTGGATCTGAGTGGATCCGCCGCTTCAGCGAAATAAGAGATTTGTTTGTTTCTTTAACCGACAGCTTTTTCGGCTGCGTCGGTGCTTAATTAAACTGTGGCATTTTTATTTTTATAAATCACCTATTTATCAACAGTGGTCGAGTCGAGCTTTGAAGGGGCAACACAAGGCGAGAGAGGGTTTTTTTATCCAGACGCCTCCCTCTCTTTCTGTGTATATAACGTTATTAATTTACAGACGCCGAACTGACGCTGCCGCCGCGGAAAGCTCGCAGCGGCGATGAATCATTTTAACTGACAGCTTTTGAAGAATTAGCCAGCTTAGCCAGAGACACGAACTGGAAACCGATGGTGGTTTTCTGCTCACATACGCAGTAAAATACCAGGTTTGGGGAGCAGGCGCGGCTACAGCTGATAACACTACCGACGACTCTGTTTTTTTGTTTTTTTTTTTGTCCTCCCTAAAGGCTGCAAAGTGCAACACTTGCCGTTTGGCTCGAAGCTTGTTTTTGTCAAAAGGGGGGACCGCTAGCTACCGTTAGCTAGTCGCTCTGCTAACCCTGGACAGCTCCCGAGAAAGGCTGAGCTAGCTTTGGACAAAGGAGCAACGCAGCGGGGAAATTTATAAACACCGGGCACACAAGTCGTGTTCTGGAGCGACAAACGAGGACCTGACATGATGTTTCCACAATCAAGACACTCAGTAAGTTGTTCAGATTTTAAAACGTGCTCAGTAGTTCTCTGGTTAAGGCAAATGACGCGTGAAACTTCCTGTAATTAATTAATTGTTATAGATCTGTTCGCTAGCAAGTTCTTTTAAGTTCTGCAGAACATTTTCGGAGGTTTTGACGTAATAGTTCATGTGTCAATCGCTGCATTGTTAGATTTTACAATTATGTTTTTTCCCAGTGCCCAATTTTTGTCGGTGACATTTGTTATAATTTCAGCATGAAATATAAACCCGTTAAAACATTTTGCAAGTATTGAAAATGGCAAACAAGTGCCAAACACAAATGATGGACTGTCATATTTAGGTTCGTCTGTGGATGCGTGGAAAAAAGCGCACGTTTCTGTTCCCCTAAATCTCAGGTTTCCTTGGTAACAGTAATTCAGTTTAGGGCAGGCGTTCATCAGTGGTGTGGACTATCAGCCCAATGGTCAAACACTCAGGTTTGGAGCCTGGCAGAGCTGTCTTTGTCAAATGTCAAGATATTGGTGGAAAAAGAAAACAAGTCCACGATGGGCTTGTAATGGTAACCAGTATCGACGTATACCAAGGTTTTAAAGAGTTACAGTTACAGCAAATCACTAAAGCAGTGCTGCCCTTTGCTGATGGTCAGCTGGCTGAAAGACAGCTCAGACACGTCACCTAAAACGAAGAGAAATTTGGTATTCCCACTCATGAAGAACGCAATCCAAAAACAATTTTTATTTTTTTTAAAGTCGCTATTGATTTAAACTGCAGTTTGCAAGCTATGTGGACATGCCTGTTATAATGCAGTTGCAGCAACCAAATAACTCAAATAGGTAGCTAATATCTAGTTATGTTATTCTGAGAAGAGCAGAATGATAAAAAGAACATTCTGTGGAATAATTTCTTGACATCGTACAATAATCCTTTGAAATTTGTATCTTTTTGCTTCAATCTGTGAATCAAAACCAAAGGACCAATAAAGGTAGTCTCCCTTGTACTATTTGACTGTAGAGAAATATAATATAGTATAGGAAAAGCCTCTCTGCCCTTATAAGAAAGTAACATTATCATAATTTGACCTCATCAACAAAATAATACAATTGCTATGGTATTCCTGAATATTGCAACAACAGTATTAATTATTACAATTGAAAGTCATCATCACAGTTATTCCATCATATTCTGAGAGCTTTCGCATCTTAGCCACTAAAATGATATATAGTGTCCATCAAGGCTAGTTACAGACCGTCAAAGTATTTCAATGGCAAACGGTAAATTCAATGAAATGATGTATGAAACCAAGCAGTCAGTTGCGTTATCACAAACGGTGTGATGATGATTGCAGTTCAACAAATCATCATTCAACCTTAACTGTACTTACTTCACATGTTGTGATTTTAGCAGTATTGGAAATGGCTTTAGTTTTAATAGTAATCAATGTCATTCAGGTCATCTTTCTGTGACAGTCTGCCTTTTTCTGGTACAAACGCAACGGAGAACTATTCTAGCTTTTTATAGCTTTTTGCTTTCTTTCATTAGTTCTTTACAACTGATGAGGTAAATGTTGTTTAAGACATTCAAACCTAGAAGTCTTGTGGCATGAATAATTATTCCCTGCACAGTGGGGATGGTCTTGCTGGGAAATGTCAGAGTTGGTAGCAGGATTTTAGGATTATAGTTTGGTTCATCAGATTTAATTAAATACTTGTACAGCTGTGGCCAGAAAGTAAGTGCACCCTCTTTCATGTGAAGACAATGCACATCAAGGAATAATAATAAAAACACAACATGGATGAACAAACTAGAAAACCACACTGCCATTGTTGACATAGAGCGTATCAAGATGCAGGAATTGCTTCTGCCTTTTGCATTGCAATAGCTCAAGCCTTTTTACATAGTCTCTTTTTCGCTCTTCTTCTTTTTACCTTTGGAACGGTTTCTTTGCAGTCTGAAAATGTTGTAGAAATTGCCTGAGGGGGACAACATGCACCGAAGCAAATGTCCACAGCATTTGTTCCAGACTTCTTGCAGACCTTTCCATCTGCCCCACAGGCAAACTACCCCACAAATCAGTGAGTGAGAAAATTTGCAAGCACAATTCTTGTGGCCTTTGCCACAGTTATGCATGCATACTCACAGAAATTTGTGCTGTAGTGTTTTCTGCTGACCCATATGTTGTTTTGCACTCCCTGCAATTTTGTGTTAATAAAGACACACTGTCCATGTTAAAACAAAAGGAGGAAACCTCACAGACTGATCTCAAAGTGTAGTAGAGAAAGTACAGCTATCTTATGTTGTACTCTGTGCATGATGTACTGCCTCCTGTGAACTCCAGTCAGCTACTCACTCACACCCCCACACTCCCCTATCCTTCGGATTTCCAGCTGCGAAAGCTCATCGCCGACTGACGAATACCCTGCTGTGTGGTACATTGTGAAGAGCAAGTGTAGACTTAGTCTGGAGCAATCTCTCAACCCATGAAAACCCGAAAACCACTTTGTGCCACAGCATTTCAGTCGAATTGATACCGCGACTTTTACTTTCGCCATTACAGCATTTTGTTTTCTCTTTTTCTGTCATTGTGTTGTGGATTTGCTACTGTTGTTCTGTTAGCAAAATCCATTGCATTTTACTCCAGAATACTCTGGTATACAATTTATAGTTGACTCTGAGACTTCGTTGTGCCGAGACCTGCTGTAAACTGACAAATCTACAAGCTGACTCCTTGTATTTTTCATGGACAAGAGGCTTTTTGCTGTCAAATTTCAAAACGATTGATAGGGACTGTCATTGCTTGATGCACACACTTGATTCAGATTTTAGCAACTGAAATGCAGAAGGCCACAGAGAGTAATGAGGACATCCTGATGGGTTTAAAGAAAGTGATGCGTGAGGAAAATTAGGATTAATCACAACTGAAATCAATGTTGCAATTGACAGCAATAATGTTACAGTTATCAGTTTTCCATCCTGTTGCAAAAGGCTTTTAATTTCCCCTAGATGGGGTCACATTTGCAGCTTTTGGTTGGAAGTATTGTGATGGTGTGGGACCTTTATCTGCCTCTGGAATCAGGTCTCGTCATAATTGGAGGCAATCTCAATGCATAAAGTGATCAAGATGGATTTCTGTAAACGGTAGCAATTACATTTGGTCTGCAGTCTGGGACTGTTCAGTATTTTTTGATATTTCCATTTCTCTATTGTCAACATCAAATTGTGGTAATGGTGAAGACCAATTTATTTACATGTCATTCAAATGAATTATGTCCACTTTCATGACAGTTTGAATTGTGTAAAAAAATTTAATATCTGGCATAAGAGTGTGACCAGCAATGTATAAGATATTTTTGCTTTAGTGGGATATATTTTCTGTTCTGTTTTCCAACCATTCCAACTTTTTATAGATTTTTTTTTTTTTTTTGGTTGAAACTGGTTGAGTCCCTCCCCAATTGGGCTAAAACCTCAGTCAACTTTTCTGAGGTGAAACAGCTGGCTTACTCCACTCCTGCTTGAATTTCATTTTCTTATAATCCAACTGAGTGCTGTTGTGCTGCTTGATTTGAGCATTAGGACCCCAGGACTCAGGATTAAATGTGAGGTTTGGGAATTCAGCGGGCCTTTTCTCCAGAGTTACAGCTGCCTCAGTTTTACTCAGAAATATGGCTTGTCAACTTCTGCTGTGGCTTCGCACTTAAATATGCAGTACACACGGTACTTGAGTTTTTGTCATTACATATTGCCTTTACCCGACTGCTGTGGTTTAAAGATGGGGAAAAATGATGACGCATACTTAGATATGTGTGTAAAACAAATGAAAAGCAAGAGAAAGAAGTGATGATAGACTGTGCACTAATCTGAACCCTCATTCTCCATCAGATCTGCTCAATTTTATAATCTTTAGGTTACAGTACTTTTAAACCATTGACATTAGTCGTGTCCATCATCAGGTACTTGTAAAAGCAACCCGGTACTACAAACTAAACCAAGTCTGTGCTCGACTTTCCTCCTGTGCTGCTACTTTCTCTCATGTGTGGTGAGGTGGAACCATTTGGAAATCTTCCACAAAAAAAATAGTTTTACTTAACAAACCCCACAGCCATGTATCCTGGGCATGTGCGTTTTCACACCTGCAAACTACTTCACACCTCTGTGGGGTTTGCTTCGGAAAAGTTTCACTTCGACACAAACGCTTTTTGAAACCAGGTCTCAGAGACTTTGATCACTGGAGACGTGGAAAGGCACGCCTGGATTTAAACAAAAATGTTACTGTTTTACTAAAATACGGCTCCACGTAAGTGACTTGAGTATATAACTCACCTTGGTTTATTTGCCGTGTTGGTAGGGATGCTGACCTGTTGTTTGGATGGTTGTGAAATATTGATTAGTCGATGCATGAAGAAAAGACAATAAAGCAGAAACATATTTACTCACAATGCATTCTGGAGTATTTACACACATTGTCACACACGTCATTCTACTTACTTTTTTTTATACTTGGGGAGCTAGTTGGATATAGGTTATTTACCAGCATTTATTTTCTTATGCAAAATCTAAAAAAAATACTTATAAGTGAATTCAGAAAGAGAAAGCATACTTGCTCTGCAGCTTTTTGCAGGGACTCAGGTTTCCATTCTCCCTTTATGTGCACATTTGAATCCCTCGCCATGGCCACAGTTCATTGATTTAAGAGATGGGGAGGGTGGGGGGGGGGGGGGGCATCACTTGATTGTGGCACATTGCCTGACCCAGTTGACAATGTTTGGCATATTGTTTTGGTGTTGATTAATCCTAATGCAGCTTCAACAAAGCTGGGCTGTGGCGTGAAAGTGGAACAACATAAAAGCTCAGTGCCAGAGCGCGAGAGCAGCACAAGTAATACGGAGGGGAAATCTCTCAGGTCCCCTGAGCTCATGCTCAACTGCAGAGATGGCCACAGGTTGTACGCACACACACAGACCACCCCCTCCTTTTCCTCCTCCTCCTTGTCTCCTTTATCACCCGTTTCCTCCCAGATCTTCTGTAGTGGTGGGAGGGACAGGGGCAGAGGGTGCACAGGCATTATTAAACCCACTTGAATTAACAGAACAGCCCCCAGCCTTTCCTCTAAAGCCTCCAGCTGGGGGGAGCTTAATCTCCATGGTCCCCTGTCTCGTCCATTAAACAAACTCCCCCACCCCTTTCCCATCACTCTGCAGCACACACACACACGCAGACGCACACACTTTTGTGTGTGTCTGCGTGAATAATAAGCCATGCTGTATGTGTCTGGTTTATTAGGAGAGCTGGACATTTGCGTGCACACGCATACACAGAATAATGAGAGAACGCAAGAGCGCCCAAATATTAACTGTAGCTCTCCTTTCTGCATGTAATTATTGCTTTCATACATGCTTAGAAAAAAAAGTGTTTTTTTTTTTCGGCACACACATTCTCACCAGCCTCAAGGGTCTTATCTGCTTTTTGTATCTCGGGGAACAAATTGAATGTGGGTCTTGACACACGCGGGCCAGCAGATGTCTGGGTTGTTGAGGTTAGGCCAGCTGATTAGCATGACAAACACAGCCTTGCAGCCCCCCCTGCCCCCCGACACTCAACCCCACTACACAACCAACCTGCGGGGGGCCATGCTTCAAGAGTGGCCCAGTCGAGGGCACAGGTCACAGGTGATGTTGATTTTTGTGAAGGGCCACAGCACGTGATTGTCAGAAGACTTTAGTTTGGGTTGGGTTTAGCGAAGGGTGGAGGCTGGTACAATCCTTCTCTTGTCAAGCACATGCGATTTGGACTCAGGTATTCACAAAAAATACCTGAGTCCAGGTTTTTTCTGCTTTCAGAATCACCATCAACAATTGCTTTCAAGTTGAATATACATATTGTGTCAAAGTAAAAGAACTAGTATTTGTACAATTTCATTTAGCTTTCTTTTCACATCGTTTCTGTACCGATGTATATGATGTGTACATATTCAACATAACATGCCTATAACTGGTAAAAACTGGGGTCATGGTATGATGCATTTATTAAAAAATTAATTGTTCTAATAGCTATATTTAATATGCAAAAAGAACAGCAAGGGCTGAGTTCCCTGGTTTAAAATGAGAATTTGATGCTTACTAGCACATGAAATGGCTAGCAGAGCTAAAATGAGCTCATTTGGTGGATGAAGATGTACAATTTCTCAGGTCTATTTAACTATTTTTATGTTCTGTTGTGAATAAAAAAATTGTCTCATTTGATTTGAAAGTGATCCATTTTTTTTGTTGACGTTTAAAGAACATCCCAATTTTCTGGAATTCAGTGTTGTACTATAATCACCTTACATCAGTAGTTGTGAGACACAGCTGCAAGTCGTGCATTTACGGCTGCTCACACGGGTCCATAAAACGATTTCCCATCACTACTTAGCATCTATCTTCAATGCCCTAAGGGGCACAAACAACAAAGATTTTAAGCTGTAGCAGATTAGGTCTGGTCTGTACATGCTGTGTTACATCACAGTACTTGATAAACACATTTTTCTCAGCTAATTGGAGGACAATTTATAGTGGACATTTACACATTTTACAAACACTAATTGTATTAAATTTCATTTTTGATGTCAATTTTAGTTTGTCAGACCTTGTAGTTATTAAATATGTGCGTCTGTTGGGGGGACTGCGCCCTATCTTGCATCCTCAAGTGCACCATTGAAAATGGGTGAATTCACTTGATTTGTATTGTCACCTCAGTGCTCAAGTCTAAAGGCCTTTAATACTCACAGCTTTTCCAAAGTCCTTTAATTCAAGATTAAAATCCTATATAAATCAGACGTATAGGATCCCACGTATAAAATCCCATGTATAAAATCCTAACTAAAGTATTATTGAGATTTGAGAGATAGAAAAGGTTGGTTTTTACTGTACAATTAGTTAAAATCCTAACTAAAATATTATTGAGATTTGAGAGATAGAAAAGGCTGGTTTTTACTGTACAAAATGTGCGCATTGGTATTCACAATGTTCGGTCCAGAATTAAGTAGGACTTTTTTTTTTTCATTTCATTTTTTTCATCCTAGATTTGAATTTACACATTTGACATCTTAGGCCAATTTTCTACAGAACCTAATTTTATTTTTCCTACAGAAAACATGTAAAAAAAAAAAACATATGTCCACTGATTGGTATCATGTTTTTTATTATCTTTTAAGTATACAGGTGTATTAAGGAGACTGAGCCCTTATTGTCTCTCTCATAAAGACTATCTAGATCTGTGTCAGAGTGGACTTTAATAATTTTTCTTTTTTTCATTTATTTAAAATAGGAATGGTTTCTGATCCTGGCATCTTTGGGTGTTTTCATTTTCTATTCACTTTTAGCTAATGTGTCTTTCCATGCTTAGTTTAAAACTGTTTGGGGGGGAAGCTGACTGGTTGAATTGATATGTTTGCATGCATGTTGTGCATGATTGTGTGTTTTGTGTGGGAGGGAACTCAGAGGAACTGAATCAGTATTCAGGAAAAGATTCCTTGAAGGGGAATGTGGGAGGTAGAAAGAAAAGAGGCTGCTGGGAGGACGGGTCAACCCCTCTCCTGTGGAGAACGGTGTGATGGGCTGTAACAAAGCAGCTCAACGGGAGGTGGCTTGATTGGCTGCGTCGTTCCAAAGTAGAAAAGACCTGCTAGACCACGAGACCTTTCAAGCTGAGAGGTAGTTGCTTCGTTTGGTGCCTGTAAGGAATGAGGTCACGTATAAAAGAATATTATATTAACCCAACTAAAACACCACCTACCATCAGGATTCAATGTTATTTCATTATGCTCAAAAACTTGTCCACTCTTAAATAGTACACCGTTTAAACAACAGATTGGTATACTCAATTATGTTTAAGCAGGTTGTCATACCCATTTTGTAGGGTGATCAATTGGTACCACTATTTGAAAACTATTAAGTCAGTCGTGCTTAAAACTGGAGCCTAAAATTTTAAGCTTTACTAATTGTAAGAGCAAGAACAGTAGTGCTGATGCATCGCAAGATGAAACAACAGCTCCCTGCTGTCAAACATATGCAAGCACAGCTTTGGTTGTTTATTTGCTTGTTGCTAACTTTGGGACTAATCTTTTCCTGCCTGTCTTTGCTCTTTTTCTGACTGTTCTCAGTAATAACCTTGGTTTTTACAAGTGGGCATCAATCATCTGCACAAGCTTTGTGGGTGTAATCTTAAAGCCCTCCCTCTGTGAGCCTGCCTTTAATCTCAGCTATGGTCCCCAAAACCACAGTACTGTCAGCCTCACCACTTTCCCCACTCTTGACAAATTGCCTATTTCCCTTGGCTTCGAAATCTCTGCACTTCGTTCCTGTGGTGTGTATGTGTGTTTAGGAGCATGCCTCCCTCACCTTGTGTGTGTTTTTCTTATGTTTTTTGTGCATAGGTGTATCTGTGTTTGCAGAACATACTGTTTTAAATACCATGTTTGTGTGTGTTTGTGCTGAGCGCTTGGCTGGCCTTGTGTATGGGTCAAGATAGTTGTGCCGGGAGGGGAGGGAAGGCAAGCCATGCCAATCTTGTGTTTGCAAGGGCACTTCACTTGAAGTGATAAAAGTATAATAATCCCCTTTAAAGCGTCTTAACGAGGTCAAATCTGCTAGACTGCAAGGGGGAGGGAGGTTTCTGTGTGTTGGGGTGTGTATGCATGTGTGTTGTTGGGATAACGCTGCAGAAATGGGGGTAAGCCTCCGCTTGGTTTGTGAGAGATAATAATCAAAATCAAATTCCTGGCCGAAACAGGATTAGGCTCTCTCGCCGTGTTCTAAAGCCCCTGTCCAGAGCTGCTGAAGACACAATCCTATTCCTCAGCCTCTCTTGCAAACCCTGAGCAGCTAGCGTGGCTGGGCTCTCTCCGTTGGTTCAGACGGAGTTGGCCCGGATGAGCTTGGATACGGGCCAGTTAGTTCTGTCCCTTTCTCAGATTGCTGGGCTCATATGCTTTAGTCCAAACACTAATCCAGGATATTTAGATGGAATTGTTTGGTAGGAACTATTCTTGGATGGAGGATCCAATCTTGTTTGGGGCTGCTGTAATAGCAAAAGACTTAATCATTTCAACGTCTGGCTTGGTGAATCTTGTAACAGTGGACTTTTTCTGAAATGTTTAAGCTCATTCTGTGAGTTTCATTCATACATGTACGAATGTCATACAGTCACATTTCCATTTAAAATCTGTATTGATGAGAAATTAGTTACTTATTGCATTATATTGCTTTGTGTGTATACTATATTGTAAAGCATTGGAGAGGTCTCTGAAACAGCTAACCAGTTTTAGCTGCAAAACAACACAACGTTAACCACTCGTTGGCTAAGGAGTGCTTTCTGGGTATTTAACAATGCACTTCCACCGTTTGTTTTGCTTTTGACTCACTGTGAAAGAGACTCGTGACTCGTGACCCATTACCATTACATATCTCCATTTATAAGCCTGTATTTAACTCTGGTAAAGTATTTTCTTGGCAATCTTTTTAAGATGTAATTTTATCTCTAAAAGTCAATTTAAGACCGTCCTTTTGCCACCTTTCAGAAAAATATGTTTGCCTCATCTGTATGCAGTCAGTGGAAGAAACATATTAAGTATTATATATTTTTTTCATCAAAGTCTTGTTAATAACTAGCTTTTATTGTTTATGTTCCATTCTTGTCAAAACTCTTAAACCCAGTGGGATTTGCTAATTCCCCTTCTGCTAACTACAATGGACCCACACCTATTCAACTATCAGTATTTGTAGATTTGTGTTTTTTTTCTTTTTGTGAAATGTAACTAAATCTACTTAAAGTATAGTTTAAGAATATAGCAAATATCTTGCTTGTGTCTGCAAGATTTAAAAATTCAGTTTTTAAGTGAGGAAATAAATGATGTCCTCTGTCTTAATCTAAACCGCTAAGGAATGTTCTACCAGAAAGAATCATTAGTTACTTTCTTTCTTTCTTACTCTCCTTTCTATTGAAACTGTGACAGACAGAAGAGGCGGAAAGCTTACATGGCATCCTCCAGACTGTTGCTATGGAACAGAAAGACAACCTGGCAGTGAAACATAGAGGAACTGTTTGCCATTACGGATATTCTGCATTCGTTTAAGAGTGGGAGTGAGATAACATCCAGTCATTAGTGAGCGATTACAATGCCAAGGCTCCATCCCTCCCTCCAAGCGCACAAACATTCACGCATGTGCCACACACAAACACACACCGACTGAGATGTAAACAGTCAGGCAGTGCTCCAGGAAATACAATCCCCACACTGCAGCTACCCCTCAGGCAGGATTTATACTGAGGAAGATGTTTTCCAATGGATCCTGCTGTTATTCCGTGTGGCTGTCTACGCTTTTTATTTGTGTATGTGCTCAACTTGTGTGTCTAAATGCCCTGCTGTATTCATTTATTGTTCATGTGTCTCATCATTGTAGTGTGATCTGTATGTGTGCGTGTGTAAAGCTAAGCCCCCCCAAACCCCCCTGTAATCTCCATCCCTTCCTGTCGTTTTTTTCCCCCCCGATTGATGTAAGAGCAGAAACAGCCTTGGTCTGATTCTTATTTAAAATAGACATAATGGTTCACAGAAGATTTCACATGGATTGAACCAGATGATGAGGCCAGGAAGGCTCTGTGTGCATGTCTGTGTGTGGGGGTGAGTGGGGCTTAGGGGTTGGTGGGTGGGGGATGGGGGTGGGGCAGCAATTTCCTGAAACGATGAATCCCATTTATTCGCCGAAGACTGTCTCAATTGCCTCAGCAGCCCACAAAGCTTTTTAATGCTTTAATTACGTCTCAAAGGAGCAGGGTGGAATCAAATTAGAGATCGTCCTACATTTAGGTGCCAGGCGTGTGCCTTTTCTTGTGTGCGTGTGAGCCCTGCAGATTTTACATATGAGGGAGTGTGTGTGTGTGGGGGGGGTGGAAATCTCATATCCTTCTGTATGATTCATAGCACTGAATATTTGTAGCTCTTGCATCCATTCATACAACTTAAAACACATGCAAACAGATGTTAACTTACATAAATGTGTCCCTGAAAAACACCTCATCAATGACATCAATGTTTTATTTGTTGTTTTTTTCCCCCTTGGAACACTAAAGAAAGGTTTTGCACACATAATTATCTTTTTTTTTTTTACACAGATGCATATTCACTAACGCAGCATGCAGCCTTTTTTTTCTGTCATAGCAGATGGCATGTGTCTCAATATTACGGCAGTATTTCATTAACATTATGGACATCCATCTGTTGTGCCCTCTCAGGCCCCTGTGGAGCACCTTGTTTTCTTGTTTTTGTCACTGAAGAATAGAAGAAAATAAACATTGTTAGCATTGTGTAGCAAAAAGCAAAGTAAGCTTGGTATACAAAAAAATATTAGCTAGACATATGTAGGTAAAACCCAGTGCTCTTAGTCATTGTTCACCAAGTTGTTTCATAATGTGCTATTTAGGAACCACAGATTTTAGCAACCTTAAGTAAATATGTTTTGTTGCAGCGCATCCGGCTCACAAAACGGAATGATAAACAATATGTTGTTTGAGACTACATTTCTTTCCAATCACCAATCTACTTGTCATTAAGCCTGTCATAATGATACATTTTCTGGACAATAAATTGTGCCAAAAGTTATTGCAATAAATGATATTGTTTTGTTTCTATTTTTTAATGTAGTAAAATTAATGGAAAAAATGGAAGTACACCCTCTGAAAGATATCTAGACATACATTTCTAACAAACATTTAATATTGGAACTGTTTATGTATTTTGGATTTTAAAAATCCAAAATACATAAACAATACAACAAATAATGGATATTGAAGTCTGGAAACAAAATTTACTCTTCAAAGAATGGACTAGTTGAGACTCAGGCACCAGACTGAAGACTTTTGTTGTCTAGTTAATTCACAGAAAATCTAATCTCAAGCACAGATTTATGTACATCCAGCAATATCCTACTGATGGTGTGCAGTTATGTACCATGACCAACTGGGTTTTGAGAAGACAGAGCAGAGATGAGGAGAAAAACACTGAACCACTGGTCCAGGATTACATTCTATATTAAATAAAAAATACAGAGTTAATAGCAGCAATAGCTTGTTTAGTGGCTTCATCTAGGAGGTAAACAGTGAGGCAATTAACCTTCATGATGGGTTTTATTTAACACTGTTTGTGCCTGGTAAGACTAACTGGTTGTCCTGTTTGATGAGCACACATTCATAGAACACAGAGGCTGACTCAGTCTGCCGTCTTCTGCCACGTGTAGGGACAAAAATGGAGCGCACAAACCGGTTGGAAGATGGTCTATCAACAGTACTTCCTTAGTCTTGCACATAAATTAGCTCCCTACCAAATGTGGATATCTTGGTGGTTGTTTGTTTATTATAATTTTTAATTTATATATAAAAATGTTACTCTTTTGATGCGAGTATTTTTTTAAGTTGGAAGGTCAAGTTGAACATTTATCTAGTCACCCAGGGCTGCCAGATGTTGTCCATTGCCAACAACTTTCTTTGATCTGGTTACACTTACTGGAAGCTACTATTCCCAGATGGGGGGAAATATCCTTTGCTCTTCTTGCCCTTAAGGGAAAGGGATGTAGTCGATCAGAAGTACCAAACTGAAAGTGTAAAGGAAAGGTGTTGACAGGGTAGATGAAAAGTGATACGCATCAGGTTGCCTCTGAAGTGGAAAGGACCGTCCTTCATAAGCTTAACCCAAAGTAACCTTTTACAGATGATATCAGATTTGGTTTCAGAGTTGGATGGAGAAGCTGTAGTCTGCAGACTTCTTTAATTCAGCATTGGTAAGACAGACTTGGTGGGAGATTTTCAACCCCTACTGTCAACCGTTTGGTACATCTTTGTCGAAATATATTTTTTTTCTTGTTATTTTGACAACTCAAACTGCAAAAAGTGCTGGTGATATTTTTAGGAAAAATGTTACCACACCTGGAAAGTCAGGTTGTGTCTGAAACAGTTTCTTAAAAAGATTAGACAGGCATCAAATTCCTTACCAAGAATGTAGTAAGTGGGCATACACAAAGTTCTACACATTTGTCTCTATTAATATTCATACATCCAAACTACACCAAAGCATCACATATTAGGTTGTTAAACAAATCTTATGTTTGGCAATGTATCTGTGTTTGTCAGTTTGCAAATGTAATGGCAAATGATCCTTTAATATTTGTCTGCTGTTTTATTTTTCTCTTCTTATCAGTTTTCATCCACCTACGTGGCCCAGTTACCTTAGGGCCAAGACTCAAAGATTCAGACTTTGGTATTTTAAATGTTCATATAATACCCTTCATAGGGGGTAAGTCATATCTTGCGCATCAGTACATCTCTCTGGGAAAATGGCCATGCTGGACACATACACCTGAAACAAGCACTAATTCAGCACAGTGTGTGTGGTGCAGCTTTCCGTTGCCAAGTGCCTTTTGTTGACGCAGGACCTGCGTGACAGAGACCCGTATAGCCGAGCTGTTTGTTGAATTTAGTCCCTGCATTATTGGCTTCAGAGATAATGGAACAGGTTTTCCTGCTGTACCACAGAAACCTTTGTCTCCAGGCAACGGTTTGCTTTGCGTGGAATGGAAGTTTTTGATGTGTGGGGTTAGCTTGTTAAGGTCAGATCACGGTTGTCACTGTGTTTTAGTGACTTCATTATTTGATTAAAGTCTCAAGTATATTTTAATTTTAACAACAGGAAAGCTTTGTCTGATCTGGTTGTCTAGTAAACCTGTGTGAAATTATTCAGAACTTATTCAAAACTTTTAACCCCCCAAAATAAAACACCAGCCAGGTAAATGTTATCACAGAACTTAAAGTAATTGTAATGTAGATGTTCCTTTAGATTAAGCTGCCTGTTTAGAAAAAAAAAGAAAAAAAAGTTGAGCAACATGTCATCAGACGTGAAGCAACAGGTCAATCCTAACAGCGAGCTCCCTGAAATTATGATTTTGCTTTTTTAAATTTTGTCCCATAATGCAGTTCATGGACAAATAATGAGATTGTGTTTTACTACAGTATACTATGCTCTATGTGCACTGCTTCCTGGGAATTGTAGTGCAAACAGAATTACAATAAGGGTTAAAAACTGCATCCAGGCTAAGTGATTGACTGGTGATGTATTTCACTATGTGAGATTTAGAATGTGTTTAATTCTATTTACTAACCAAGAATAAACTGCAGTACGTTTAGGCTGTCGGATTACAAGTCAGATTGTATACTGTTTTAAAATCTCCAAGTGTGAACTGAATGAGTTTAGTAATTACCATATCACTCTCCAGGTTCTCTGATGACTCTGCTTTAGATTTACTTGTTGTCTCCTAAACTGAATGTTGGACTTTTATCAGAAAGTTTCAAAAGGACTTAAGTTATAGGGTTGATTAAAAGTGTCAATCAATAAGCTGCTGCAAATCCTTACATGTTGTTCGAGGGGACTTTATGTCTTAGCACCAGAAAAGTGCCATTGTCATCAAACCATGAACAAATAGCAACTTTATCATTAAAAATGTCAACCTAGGTGTGCATTAAAATCAGTCTTTCACTGTTTATGGTTGTATGTGGATTAGACTCATGTGCATCACAGGACAGTGGAAGTGCAGCGTCTTCCTGCATTTAGGTCTCACATTTTTCTTCTTGTCTGTCTTCTTGATAGGCCTCATCGCAGCAGCTGAAATTTACGACCTCTGACTCCTGTGACAGGATCAAGGATGAGTTCCAGTTTCTTCAAGCACAATATCACAGGTGAACACATTGACATGCACTCACACAGTCACAAACACAGATATATTGGCCTTACTAATGTATTTTTTCTACATGAAACTGAAACAGATTTTACAGTTGATCTGTTGCTGTAATGACTTCATCTTGGCCAGAGGTTAGAGTTACTAGAGATTTTTTTTATTATTTTGTGAAGTGATTGTGTTTGAGCTTTACCTGACTCCAAATCTAGCTAATATACACGAGTGTTGTAGGTGGAAAGATGCAGAAGTGACTGTAATAAACACATTCATTTTCTCATGATTTTCTCCATCTTCAAATATCTTCAGATCAGACTCGGAGTAATAAAAAAGCTATTCTTCAAAAAACATGGTGATAGCAGCACCATGCTTAGAGATTTAATTTCTTCTAGCAAATGCTTAACCCCTTAATGCTTGAATTTATTCAAAATTGCATAAAAATACAAATTGTGTCTTTGTGTCAAACAGATTCTAAATTAAAGCCTGCACTGTCCGTTCTGTCAATGAATGACTAAAAAACACTCACTTGGCAGCAGCTCAAGACAGGGCCTGGGAGGGGATATCGCATTTAAATGCTGCCATATTCCACGAAAAATGGTAAAAACCGGGACATTTTCATTAATCAAAGAAAGCCCTCCCGATGCTTCAGACAGAACGCAAAAAGTGAACATATTTGGGGAAAAGAGGACATTTGGTCACCTTAGTATATATAATTCAACTTGCCTGTGTGGTAGTTTAAGGTGTAGTTTTATGCCAAGAAATTTAATAACAGTGTAGGCAACCCAACTGCAGCACCAATTGCTTAAACATTATTCTCTGAGTCGCATCTCAATCAGGCCCGTTTTCTCTTTGCTACTGATCTTTCTGTACTGCTTAAATGCTTCTACATTTCCAGAGGTATGAGATGCCTCCAAAGTCCTGACCTTCATCCATCTGTTTGATAGCTGTTCTTTAGAGGATTGTGCCACAGGGTCTGCATCTCAGTAAAAAAAAAAATAAAAAAAAATCAACTTTCTGTAAGGAAAGGAGACTTTGAAGCCCATCTTCCTTCCGGAGCAGGTTGGTTTGTTCCTGTGTACATCTCCTCCCAGAACCTTCCACAGACTTGGCTCTCCCAGGTACAGGCACTCAAAGGCACATGAAAGCCCAGTGTATTGTGTGTAAAATCCCTGCTGTGGTCTGATCGCTCCTGTTATGCAGAGGATTCTGAAGCTGCAATAACGCCCTTCGTATCTTCTTCCTTGCCTTTGCTTTTGTTATTCCCATAACAGCGAGCAGCACCGTTTAACCCTCTTCAGAGAGTGAGGGTGCAGTTAAAAGAATGCCTCTTTTGTCTCAGCATACAGAACATGCATACAGTGCCTATTGACTCAGGAGCAGGGATGGGGTGGGGGGTCTTGGGAGCCACAAACGAAGCTTTGTAGCGCTCTGCTGCTGCGCTTTGCTTGTCTGTTGCTGAAGACTAAAAGGCAAATGTACCGCAGGCGTTCCCCTGGGTATAGTACGAAGCATTGTAGCTGTCGTTGTCTTTCTCTTTCCTCTTCCCCCCACCCCCTCGACTCTTCCTGCCCCCCTGCCGCCTCTCCCCTCCCCAATTTCACGTGCATAAATAGATCAGGGAATACATAAATCAAAATAAAGATGACAGCAGGAGCGATTTAGAGACGGAAGAAGCGGCAATAAAACTCCATCAAAGTGTCGTTTGACAACGCCGGTGCAGACCCTGGGGCTGCTGAGCAGCAATCAGAGGAGGCACAGAGCCAATCCATGGCAGGCTGGCAGAGAGGACGCCGGTTGTCATGACAACTTGTTATACGGCCTGCGCGCATAAGTGGGGATAGCGGAAAGATTTTTATGTAGGTGTCAAAGGGAGCATTTTGAGAAAGTGGACACTGCTTGTTCGCACACTTCAAAAGGTAAAAGTACATCATTATCACTCACACTAAATACAGGAGTGGATCCAACCCCCGTTTCAGTGTTTTTAGGCTTATCATTGTCTGCCATGACATGAGCATTAATTTATGATGTGAACCAACGTTTTATTCACATTCACCAGTAAACACCTCAACTACCCTTGAATTGTTTTAGTAGTCTGGAGTTTTGTTCACATTTTAGTTTATCAGATGTGTGGCCTTCAGATTTTTGGGTCGTAAAAATTGCCATCATTCTAAGATTCTTAGTGATGACTTTATTATCTTGTTTAGTTTTAAATGAATAAACTCTTAAAGCAGTGAACTTGTAAACGCACTTACCAAACCAGATTTGAATTCCTCTGCTGTCAATGGGTACCAGTTCTCAACAGCCTCTAGGTTCTGCTGCTTTGGGTTCAGCTGTTCTTAAAAGCACATACAATTGCAAACCTTAATGTGAGAAATAACTATCATACTTTTTAGATACTTGTCTTTTAGCCCAAAAAGAAAGCGGGCAACTTCCCAAACATTGTAATTTAAAAGAAGAGAAACAAAATACATTTTAAGAATTAGACAGTGCTATTATGTATCATTAGGATTAAATAATAAAATTAACTAAACTGCCAAACTACATATGTAATAAAATAAAACAATTCATGACACTGCAGTAATTCAATGCACAGTTAGCTGTGTTCTGACTTTAAATGATCATCCTTTCCTGACTTCTTACGTCTGACATGCACCTCATAACTTGTTTAATGCGGTGTCCTAATGTACATAACTATATAATTATAGGTGTGTGTGTGTTGTTGTTGTTTTTTTCAGAAAGAAAATAATTCTTAGAACTGAATGCAATCTCAGGCAAAATGTTGAACTGGAACTTCAGCATTGCAAGGCAAACATGTTTGCTTCTAAATATTTTCTATCCCTAATGACAAATTCAGATTTTGAGAAAAGAATAAAGCAGTTGACTAAATTTGGAATAACAGAGGCTGGTGTGATTATTATAGGAGCAGCACAGTGCGGTGTGTATGAATGAGCGCACATCATTGGCTGAGTGCAACACGATGTTCAGTCTGCCAGTTAAGACTATTTATGATGCAGACTCAGCCAGTGCTCTCTGTAATCGAGCTGTCATTCGTGTAGACAGCTGAGAAGAACATCCCAGCATAAATATACACACCATCAAGCTCGCTGCAGACTTATCGCGAATCTAAACCTTTCCACCATGTCTCCGCATATTTGGTTAAGCCTTACCAATAACTTGGAATAAATGATGCCCTCTGAGACTGGCAGGTTTTAACTGGATGCTTCAGTCAGACACCATGTAGGGACTGTTTTTGTCATTTTTATTTGACAATGAGGCTGACTTGTTGACGTGTTTCCCTTTGTCACGCCGCCTCATATGACAACAGCGTTGACATGATTGCAGTTAATGGCTGTCACTGGGTCTGGGTTACAGGGAATGCTATAACACCACTCTCAGGCGTTGTACTTCATTGCCTCTTCCCTCCAGAAGGAAATGTATTTTATTCTGAGCTAGATCCTGGAGTTCAAGACAGGTTTATCTCAGAAAATCAGAACTAGTTCAACCCCCTCCTGCCAATCAGCACCTGTCATCCATAGTGAAATGCTGCCACTGACTTCTGAAGGGGACGACGATGATGATGAGAGTGGCAAAGATGATCCAGATTATTTGGGTGAAGGAGATGATGAAAATGCGTTGGTAATGATGAAAATGAAGGAGGAGGTTTTAGTGATGATGGAAGTAATGAGAGTGGTGAAAGTGAAATAGGTAATGATGATGAAGGGGGTTTGAAAAGTCACCTGGTGTCAGCACTTCAGAAGAACGTCTGTCGAGCTGAATAACAAGCTGACTTTGTTCCCCTCTCTCTCCCTCTCTTTTCCCAGTTTGAAGCTTGAATGTGACAAGTTAGCGAGTGAGAAGTCAGAGATGCAGCGCCATTATATTATGGTAAGTTAACCTAAGCATAAGTATTCTGCAGCAGTATTTTTTTTTATTTAACCTTTATTTTATCAGGGTAAAAATAAAACATTTAGCCCTCCAGGATAAAAAAAAAACCTCTCTTTCAAGTGAATCCTAGCTAAGAAGCAGCAACAAATAATGCAAAAAAAATTATAAACGGTTAAAAGAAAATGTCAAGCTATAGAAAACAGGTTCAGGACATGGAATCGGGCTCAAAAACTTTTAGGTTAGATTTAAAAACACTAAATTAGATGAGTTTAGTCAAACAAGTACCATAAAGAAAGAGCAGAGTGAATGAAAGCCTTCTTCCCCAATTCAGTCTGAGTCATAAGCGTCAACATTTCTCAGTGAAATTGCGGTACAAACATATTCCGGTAGGAGTCCAAGTAGATTTTGATTATTGAGTTTTGTCAATTGGTGACCCTTAGTCTGGTTCACTTAGTTTTCCTGCTTTGGCAACTTTTGATGGCTTTTGACCATTTAAGAACAAAACTTTGACCAACATTTTTGCTGTCACGGCTTATATTTTGTCAATTTAAAAAAAAATATCTTTTTACACCCATCTTTTTATTTTTTAGGTTTACCAATGTCAGCCCTTATGGTTAAAAAAAAAAGCAGTCTCTGGCAGATGGCATTGTTGAGATAATCAACATTTTTAGGTTCAGATGAAAATGTGTTTGTATTTGTGGGTAAGTTGTTTCCAACTCCTTTCATTTCCACCGAGTCCATCTCCTCCTGCCTTCGTCTTTCTGCTCACACGTTTACACACAAACAAAGATGTGCTTGCTTGCTCTCTGCTCCACCTTGGGGCTAATCTCATTGTTGCTAGCCATAGCTGTGTTGCCGTCTGATGTTTTGCCTCTAATTGATCCTCTGACTACCTTTAATCTCATCTAATCTGTGCTACCGCACTGCTCTCTCCATCATCAGCAGGCCAACAGAGAGACACAAAATGCAGACGCAATTGCTGTGCGTCTCTTTCAGGCACATAGTTTATTACACACACTCATCATCAGCCTTTCGTACAGAACATATAGGTTTGAAAACTAACAATAATTCTCAAATTTAAAAAAAAAAGGTATTTTTGTAGTGTTTTTAAATAGCATTTTCTATTGCACTTTGTATGATTCATAACTTTAGGTAATTTATCACAGTTAAATATTTCAAGCATTTAGAGGGCTTGTAGAAAGGCATTTACCCCAATTACCCAAGTTTCTATTTTAATGGTCAGGAAAATGTTCTGCTGAATGCTTCCTGGCCCACAGGCTGATGATATCTATACAAAGTAATGGGAGGAAAATAGTTTTTTCATCAATGTTCGGTATTTGCACTTATATGTTTGTGGTGCTCTGTGGGATGAAATACAACTTGCAGCTGCCTCTTGTGATGAATCAGAGCGGATTCTGCACAAACATGTTAACAATTTATTTGTGTGTAAGCAGATCAAAGAAGATGACTCTGAATTTTTGCAGTTTGATGGGGTTTTTTATTGGTTTGAATAGTACCATATAACAGCTTGGCAAAAGTGGATCCAGGTCCCTTGGAATAAAAACAAGCTCATAATAAATATATTTTGGTGGGAAACACACAGCGACATATTTGAACATAAGTTTAGCTTGACGGGGGACTTCTAGCTGCAGTATGGTAATCTATCAACTTATAGAATGAATGATTAATGGCAGAAAAAACAATGGCGTGATTATGAACAATAAAAAGCTGAGCTCTAATTATCTCACAATGATT
Source organism: Xiphophorus hellerii (assembly GCF_003331165.1). NCBI lineage: Eukaryota > Metazoa > Chordata > Actinopteri > Cyprinodontiformes > Poeciliidae > Xiphophorus > Xiphophorus hellerii. The sequence goes on from NC_045680.1 coordinate 16,025,325, forward strand.
ATATTCTATGGCACAAAAAGCCATCCAGTGGTGTGCAGAGCTTCCACAGGTTCTAATGCCCATCAGCAGCTTTGCAGTCTGAACGAAAAATGTATTTATGGCACAAATGAACAACCTTTGCAGGAATGTGTATGGTTGTATGTATCCCGAGTTGTAGCCATCATTCTTATTTGTTGCTCAAAATGTTTCTGTAAAATTAAACTGCAAATGGAATATTTCAGAACCCCACACATGCACACGCCCACACACCCAAACACACCTCCAATCCATCAGTGGCAGGCCCGTTCTTGTATCCCCACAACCACCTCCCCTCTTCTGCTCTAATAGCATATCAGGTTGCCCCACTCCCCCGGCCAGTGGCAGCACCTCCATTTCCCCAGTGCTGTAATTACTTTAGGGAGCTTCCGCGTGGGCAGCTACGCAGAATGGCGTGTGTGTGTGCGCGTGTGTGTGTTTCTGTTTATAAGGATTAGTGTGTGTGTGTGCGCTCTTGCATTCGTGCACAAGACCCTGTCAGCATGAGATTGCACTGAAAACATCGATGCATGTGTGAAAGAGCAATTGAGGTACATCTGTGTGTGTCTGCGTGAGTGAGGGAAGTGTGTTGTTTGTTTTCCAGTGACAGAAGCAGACCCCTGCAGACAGAGTGGGTGATTAACAGGGTTGACGCCTGGAAGGTGGCCCTCTCATTAACAGGGAACGCACATACACACGTTCACACAAAGGAGGCTCTTTTTCTGCTGTCTCCTTTTCTTTCTCTGTTCCTTTATTTCTCTTGTTTAAATATGTTTGTAGCATCCAATTCTTTGATATGGAACATTAAGATTTCAAATATGTCATCTTGAGTTCAGCATACTTTGTGGTGAAACAGCCCTTGGTCGGATATTAACTCTAAAATTATATATTCACTTTAAACTAATGACGCCTCTGTCTACTTTTTGTCCCATCTACCAACCAGCCATTTAGGAACGAGCATTGACTGATACCAAGGTCTTGTCTAGTACATCCTCAAAAGCAATGCCACAAACAGTTACATGAAAAAATTGGGAAACTTTATGAAAATTAGTGTGTTTTAGCATATTTGGACAGAATAAACACTATAAAATGAAGAAAAGACCCTTCTGTCAAGACATTTCTGCCATGAGATAAATTATGACACCTCCATATTTATTACCATGTAAATATCTAATTGCCCACAGGTGCATCACGCCAGTTGTCAAAGATAAGAACATTGTTACTTCAAATCTCATTCATAATAATGTGTAAGTGTGAACGTCATGGTGAGATCAAACGAGCTGTCTGCTTCCAGAAAGAATGTCGTGATGGTTTGAGTCTGGCAAGAGATTTCAAAAGGTTACAATACAATTTAAAGTTAGTCATTCCTCTGTGCGTAAAACTGTCTCCTAGTGGAGGACAGTCTATGTAACTACCAACACGTCCGTCTGGCCATTTAATCAAGTTAACCCTAAAAGCAGACTGCAAGATGCTAAGAAAAGCCTCCAGTCAGACTCTTGCTACAGATGATGTGGAAAGACTCTCCACTGTTTTTGAGGTGTGCAAGGAGAAGATCTTTGCGCTTTAAGGAAAACATGAAGGCCCGATTGAATCTTGTTAGAATCAGCACAAAGAGTAGGACATGTGGGATAAGTTACACTAAAATTGAATTATTTGAACATCAGAACAGACAACATTTTAATACATCATTCCAGGAAAAATACCTTCTACCAACTGTGAATCAAAGTGCTAGAAGAGTCCTGGATGAAGCTGCTTTGCTGGAGTAAAAGCAACCCAGCTCAACATCCTAAAATCCATCACAATCGTGTGTTGAGAGTGCATTTTAGGATGAAAAATACAAATAGAACCAGAACCTGCAACCTGAAAGAAAAGTAATCCACAGGAAATCCACAGACGATTGGCTAAGAATTAAGAAATGATTCAGCTCTTGACTGAATTAAAGTGCAGCTCTTTATCCTCTTGAGATGCTGTGAAGTGGTTTGAAACGACTGTACATGGAGGACAGTGAGGAGTGGGACAAACTTACTTCACAATAATGTCACAGGCTGCTAAATTGCTATTATATTAGTCTCACTGAAGTTACTACTAACTAATACAATTTCAAATGATTAAGCAATTGTTTTGATTAACTTTCCTGCCAATTTCTTAACAGTTACAAGTTACATGCATGTGTAATTTCACAAACTGTACTGGACTATAATTCTTTTTTTTATTCTTCAGGCATTCCTCCAACCATTCCAACTTTTCTGAGCAGTTATTGTAAATAATAAGATCATAATTATTGAACTGCAGGAATGTAAGTGCATAGCTTTCAGAGAACTTAGACAGTAGACTCTAACAAATGAGTTGTACATTTGGAATCCAAGTTTACAATAACTGCAAACTTGATCTGCAACAAGCAATCACTGAAGTTTGATTTCATGTGCAAAGATCACCTGATTTTCTTTAAGTGCCTGTTTATTTTTAAAGTTGTTTTTATTTTTTGTTTTCTCTGTAGTACTACGAGATGTCCTACGGGCTGAACATCGAGATGCACAAACAGGTATGGTTATTTTAAATCTTAATTGGCTTTTGCATTAAAGATGTTGCCATTATTTTATGAAATATGTTACCTGCATGAGATATGTTATGTATATTTTGTGTACCAGGATGCCTCCATTTTTCCAAATCCATTTAATTTGCTGCAAAATAAATGCTGGTGTCACTATTTAAATGTTTTTTTTAAGTCTGTTAAAACACCTGAAGCAAACTAATTGGAGCAACAAGCATCAGTAGAAATCGATAAGCTGGGAGTCATGGCATTTCTCCACTATCACAATCATTTTCTGCAGAAATATTAGTTTGGTGGACGCCTTTAGAACTATAGTTGGTGTTTGATTTAGGCTGGAAAGGAGGAGAGGATTATGTTTACGTATTGGTTTATTTGGTTCAAACTGGAGGAGTAATTTATGCTCAGCCTGTAGGTGGGAGAGAGCGATTGGCCTCCGAAGGGCCAGGCCTTATCGGTGACCTCGTCTCCAGCTGCACACACACAAACACTCGCAATCCCTATGACTGATGGTGCACACTGACAAGCTTATTGGCAGAAGCCAGCACGCTTTGACAAATGGACTCGCACACACAGAGAAAGTAGCAGCTTCCATGATTTAAAGAGCTTCACATTTATGCACCCACACACTCTCAGACGCTGGAAGCCCAAGACGGCCACTGTGATGCATGCAGGTCACATGCACAAACACGTACACACTCAAAGCTGTGTTTGTGCTTGGTTAAAATTCACAAACACAAGTTGGGTGGAGCATTTTGTGTTTGTGCATGTTCCCATCAGGTTTTTTTTGTGCATGTGGCATTGTATATTTGTTCTTGCACTTTTGTATTAGCTATCCAAAATATATATTAAAAAGTAGTAAAAGTCAGTATGTGGGCTGAGACTGCAAGTACAAGTTATATTGTGTGTGTGTCAGAAAGTGTGCCCTCTTTCATTGGTGCCTCAATTTATGTGTGTATTTCTGGCACGTGTTCAGGAATAACTGCGTGCTATTGTGGTTCTGTGCCCCTGTGTGTGTGCGTAGTTCCTTTGTGCCCAGTGTGAGTGGGTGCAGCGAATGGCTAGTTCCATTAGAGCGTTGAAATTGAAGGGGATGTGTGGAAACGAGTGTCGAGGAGCATTCATGTCTGGGCCTATTGTGCAGAGCCAGTCTCCCCTCTCCTTCTCCTCCTCCTCCTCGTTTTCCTCTCTCCACCGCCATCTCTATTTTCCTCTTTTTCTTTCTTTCTCACACATTGTGAGTTGCCCACAGTTGCGCCCTCTCGATCACTTCTCAATTCAGAATATGCCTCTTCACTCTTTTTGCTTTTTTTCGCTCTCGTCTCATTTTCATTTTCTCTTCGAGAGAAAAAGCTAGACTGAGCTAGAAATGAAAATGAGACTTTGGTAGAAATAAATAAACTATATATACTATACTATATATATATATATATATATATATAGTATAGTATACTATATATACTATACTATATATACTATATATATATATATATATATATAGTATAGTATACTATATATACTATACTATATATACTATATATATATATATATATATATATATACATATATATATATATATATATATATATATAAAATATATATATATAAAATATATTTCTGATACTCATTTGATTTACTACTTTATTCCGTGCATCAAATGTCTGAGACACATATTTCTTTTGTTGTATTTGATTGCTCCAAAGTGTGGACTTAACTGGGGAAAGGAGAAATCAGTTTTTCTGCTCCTCCTCTTAAAATACTTTACAAACTGAGCTAAAATGATCAATTACTTTATTAAGTTGAATGTATTATACATGTTTTTACATTTAAAAACAAAATTTCACCCCGACTTAGTCTTTGAAAGGTCGGTTAGAAAATGGAAATTAAAATATTTAGTTGGATCCTTCTGGAAGTGCATTGTATGATTGTATATGTCAAAGCATGTAGACAAAGGAAAGTGTCTTTACAATATTCAGATCAGAAAAGTATAGTAATGCCTCATCGAATGCAGTAAATTTGAAAATCTTTATGTAAACTATTCGACATGCATCTGTTTTGAATTTAGCTGTAGTATTTATAATAGCTGGGAAGGGATGAATCATTTGGAAATTTCTTTTTCTAAAAAAAAAGATAATGTGTCATGTATACACTTCCATCTGGCAGGAAATAGTCCCACATGGTTCAAATACTGAAGGTCGTCCGAAGACAAAACCAGAACGCAGAGGAAGTCTGTGTAGTGTTACAGTTGTCCGGGCTGCCTTCCACACTTCCTTTAAACACATTTTAAATCAATTCAAGCATATTTTTCACTCTTCTTCAAGTTCAGTATTACAAAAGATGAAATCACTCTGGATGACTATAAGTACAGCGATCAACAGAAGCAGATTCAACCACTGTCGCACTATGAGCAGCAAATTTTTCATGCTTTGATTGTATATGGTCCAGTTTTTTGTGTAAGACGCATAGCTTTTTTTTTTTAGTAATTAAGTGCTCTAATAGTGCTTAGGGAAAGCAATAAATATGTAATTCAATAAAAAGTAGCAGTTGTAAAGAAATATCTGAAGGAGAGACCCACTGGGAATAGAGATGATGGCAAGTTGGATCAAAAATACCAAAGCTTGGCAGGAAAAAAAACCAAGATAGCACAAAGGGCACTGAAAAGAGGAAGCTCCATAGATGGCACAGAGCGAGTCCCGCAGGGACATTTTAGAGATGTCAGGGAGATTGTACGTGTAATGACGAGCAGGATAGGAATCGAGTGCTTGATGGGGAGCTGCGCTCTGCATGCCTAATGATTGTTAGGAGGCCCTCTCTCTCCCCATCGCTCTATGAATTAAGCTCTAACACAATTACTGCTGCTTTGCATATCTCAGACGGATTGGGTGATTACCAACTAAATGTGATAACAGATCTGCATGTAAGAAAGAAGGGTGTGCACAAGGTAAACGAATCTGTGCGCCCGCATCTGTGACTGTTGTTTTGCGTTCATGTGTCTTAATTGCCCACATATCCACAATTTCTGGGCGAGGAATGTTGAGTACCTGCAGTATAATTAATGAGGTGAATGGGGGGAGGAGGTGAAATGTCTGTTGTATTAATAGATATGAGATGTTGGAGATATTTTTCCATGTTTGGGAAGGTCGTATCAGATGTTTCCCATACTAATGAGTATGTGAGTGTGTTTTCTTAAAAGGCAGTTTACATTTAATCAGGAGATCAAGTCATTGCACTGCTTGTATTTTGTGTTTTTACTTTTCAACAAAACACACAGAAGGATCGAACCAAATCCAAAGTTGATCTACAACCAAGTAATCAGTTATTTGGTCAATATTTCAGAAAAGTGTCAAGTTTGGATCGTCTTCAGTTGTAATTCAAGAGCTGCACCTAAAATGTGAAGTCCATCCAAAAGTAGGAGTTGTCATACGTTAATGTTTTATTGTTACTTTTAGATTTATGTTCAGTTTTTTTTAGGGTTTGCTTATTGTTTTGACATAAGGTAGTTTAATCAGGAAGTAAAGAAAATTTCGCTTAATCTTCTTTTGCAATCCTACACTTTCTTGTGCAGCATGTTTGTTTAAGGACATTATTCATACTAGCAGTTTTGTAGGTTTATTAGAAACTTCCATTTTTATTAAAATTATTAAAAGTCTACACCAGATCTCAGTACTTTATAGTTTAACATTTGTACTCTTTAGTTTAGTAAATGTGTATTTTGTCAATCCTCCGTTTGAAGGAATCAGTTATCTAATATCGACTTACTGACTGACACAACTTCTGATAGTGCTGGAATGTTTTTGTCGTGGCTAGATGTTAAAGGATTTGGCTGAGCTAAAGTAGAATTATTGCCACTCTCCACATTGTTCTTTCAGTAGTAAACCAATCCTTTGTGTTACATTTATCTTTTTATTATTGCATCACACTTGAGTATTTGCATTGCACTTCTGAGGTGTAAAGCATGTATAATTATGTAAATGTCATTCAGTTGTCGCCTATACATCTGATACTGCAGCTTACTTAGATAACCTGAACTGCTGCAGATTCTTTGGACTTGCATTGGAAGTGTAAAATTCTCAATGAGCCTATGATTATCTTATTTAACGTAATGCTATGTAAATGCCTTGTCTTTACTGATGAAGACTTAGAGTGACATGCATGGCATGGAAGCTGAATTAATTCAGCTAATTGTCTGACTACTTGGAGGTACTCATAAACTGTGGAGAACATTGAAATTTCAGTCCGAGATTTCCAGCTGATCATAAGTAATATCAGAGATAGGAGAGAATGTAATGGTAATTCAAGACAAATCTTAATCCAGCAGAAGCTGTTGTGACAAATACTAAATGTGTTTAGAAAGCAAGAGGTCTTTATTGATTAAAAATTAAAACTCAAAATCTAATGGCGTTGTTACTTGGAGGTTTGTAACAATGCCAGTGGTACTTGCAACCAGTCTGCTTAGTTGTTTTTGCTTTTAACCTAATGTTCTGCATTATTTTTGGTTCTTTTTCTAGTTTATCCCGCTTTTCTTTAGCTGATCAGCCTTTAGTTTTGATTGCTACTTTGCCATTGAAGCAAATTTTACTTCTAACCAAAGTAGAGCTACTTCCTGTAAGCTACATTCCTGTGGATGAGTGTGAACCTGCTTTCAGTCATGACAATGACTGAAAACCAGCAGGAACATCTGACAGAAACTGAACCAGAAACTGTCTAAAGGGCAAATCATGTTTCAGGGTTATTTACGTGCGCGCCTCTATCATGATGTTAAAATCCCGTTTATGTAAACTCTGGTAAGAGAAGAAAGCAGCATTTCTAATAGGATAGTTGGTAAGCTGTCCTTTAGCCTCAGTTTGCATGCGCCCACACAGTCTTTAATAATAGTCATAATTAAACACTCTAATTGGAAGCACCTGCATGAATGGATGCACAGAGGACTCGCACACATTTACCCTGCGGCAATGAGGGGGAAACCATAAGACAAATTTACTGGATTTAACTTTTTATAAGCTTCTAGAACCCACCAAATATTTATTAATTTGTTTAAAGTTTTAAATTAATTTAGATTTTTGAAGACCTCCTCAATCCTATTGTTTAGTGAGATTATTTGAACCTTTTTAGTATCTGTCTCCTTAATGAGATTTCAGTCTGATTGCTCTGTGTGTCGACAGTCTCCAGTATTGGAACATTATATGATACATTGGTGAACATGCATGTTATTATTTTTATAGATTTTCATGCTCTTGTAAATAAATTACAAATGATTTAAATACAGTCATATAATTAGCATACAGAATAACTGATTGACAGAATAATTGGACCTTTGTCCTTTTAACCAACAGGCTGAAATAGTGAAGAGACTGAACGGGATCTGCGCACAAGTCCTCCCCTACCTGTCTCAGGAGGTAAGCGGCGCATCTCACACATACATACACACCGACACACGGATACAAAATCATCACCAACCCCCTGACCCGCAGTAATATTCCTTACATCCTGGAATGAGATCACCCTCATTCCCGCCTCATTATCTCCCCACCTCCATGACCCTTCACTCGGCATCCCACTCCTCTCCTCCCGTCATTCATCATCTTTGGCTTCCCGTGTTCACTTCCAACTCACTCTCCCTGTCACCCCGCCCCAGCCTCCTCACCTCGGCTCTCCTTTGCCATTTTTAATCTGTAACCTTCCTCCCACTTCTCTCCTCCCCCCACTTTATTTTTGACCTCCTCTTTCAATTCTTGGCTTCCCTCAGTTCTTCCGTTGTCTACCCCTTCTTCCCACTCTTCCTTTTGTGGGGGTGGTGTGGTGCGTGTGTGTGTGTGTGTCAGTGTAATAAATGGCTGTGTGATTCAGATAAGCCATGCTCTTATCTGCCCACCAGGGGGTTGACCTCCACCTATTAAAGCACACCAGTCAGCCATTCATTCACCAGTGTCACACTAGGCTTTTTGTGGATGTGTGTGTTTGTGTGTGTATATATGATTGAATGAATAGCTAAATGTCCAGAGGGGGAGGTGCATCACCAGGGAGGATTGTCAGGGAGTCTGTTGGGACTGTTGATATTGATCTAACCTCTTAACCTTTCTCTTCCCCCTAAACTGGCCTCCCCTTGTTTCTCTCTATCTGTTATTGTCCGTCTCACTTTCTCTGCTCCTCCCTCCACTCCTCCTCCACACCGCATCAACACAAACTCCGTCTGCAGCACCAGCAGCAGGTCCTGGCAGCCATAGAGAGGGCCAAGCAGGTCACCCCTCCAGAGATGAACTCCATCATCAGGGTAAGATACTCCAGTCAGTCAGCCCCACCCAGGAGTGTGATATTGACTAGAAAAATGCAAACAATAAGCTGGGTGATCAGTTCTATCGTTTGATGTCCTTTGTTATCTCCTTGTTATACTTCTATTTTTTATTTTTATTTTACACACTTAAAAAGCGGTTATGCTCCTCTCATCACAGCAGCCTGATGATAAATGCTAGTGCTGCTCAGCCTTTTATACTTTATGGATAATGGCTGCATTCTCAGGAGGGAACTGAGACTCAATGGTTGGTGGGCTGCCATAAGGTTGTTTTTGTAAAAGTTTCTTCATGTTTTTATTTATTTTTTCCTCCTGGGGAGAACCAAAGAAAAACCAAATAAAAACTGACTAAGAATAAGAATACATTTAATTCCAAGTTATCCATAGCCCTGGCAGTTTTCAATTTAAAGTAATCTTTTGATTTAAAAAAAGAAATTGATATTAACCTTTTGTAGTGACCCAGACAGAGACTTGACTGAGAGTCTAGGGAGCTAAATATGAGGGTAATGGCAAGGAGGCCTTCCAACCTTATTACTGAAACTCATCGCTAAAGATAAATGATCAAAATACCAGTGAAAACATGTAAGAATCTTATTGAAAAGTTTATTAAAAAAAACTTTTTCTTAAAATATAAAATGTTTCAATTTTGAAAAATATCTGCTTTCCTATCAGAAACAGACTACTTGGTTGATTGAAAACAATTTTACATCTAAATTCTCCAGAAAAAATAAGATTGTTGGCTTAGCTATAATGCAATTGTTTGAGGGAAATGAAATTTCCACTTGAAGAAGACGATATCTAGCAATAAATAAAAATGTGCTGTCAAAATTACCACTGCCGGCAGGCGAAGATGGAACATTCTTGGTGGAGATCAATTTTTATTTAGTGCTTCATGCTTCAGATGTAGGTGTTGGATAAGAACAAAGCTCTGACATGGGATCTGTTTGGCAAGAATGTTGAAATTTGTGGACTATATTCTGCATGTGAGGATAAGACTTGTGCTTAATAGGGTTGCACTCTGTGCAGCAATTTCTAGATGATCACAGCAACACAATATGCATGAGGCGAAAAGCTCACTGTTCTGCATTAAATGTTAGCTAATTATGATTCAGACTCTTTATGCCTGTAATTAATCTTTTGGCAGTTGTTGTTTAATGCAGCATTAGCATGTTTTATAAGGTACAGAGGGAGTAGTAATGGTCAGGTCATTAAGAAACTACAATTAAGTTGTTTCAATCCCAAAACCACAGATATCACCCACAAGCAACTTTCTCAATCAAACATTGTTGTTGTGATGGAAATCATGAACTTTTTTTCCCAGTAGATTGACAGAATATTAATTATCTGAGAGCTACGTTTGCTATGAACGCAAAGCAGAAAGATTTTGCACAAACTGCAGTTTACCGGCCATCACTGATTGCAAAAGGGGAATAAAGGGGGACAGTGGCTGATTTTCAGACCTTTATGGAGGTAGATGAGATCGGTGGATAACATTAGTTTCACATGTAGGTATTGGCAAATCACACAAAATTATTGAAATCAGTGCCAATTTATCACTGCACCTATATTTTTTACATTTTATTTCTCAGAATATTGCATTTGTTCCTAATAGCATGCATCCATGCTGCTTTCTTGTATCACAGGATGGATTTACTGATGTATCACCGTACACAGCAGTCGTGTGCCACTAAATGGAAGCTACCTTATTTTATTATAGTCTTTAATTCCTCTGGTGAAGATACTGTGAGTCCTTGTGTGCTCAGGCCTGTTTGTGATTGAAATATTTCATTTTGTCCTTTTTGAATGTAGTTCCCACCATTAATAGCTGAGAGTTCAGAGCGATCTGTGAAGTTTAAAGGCGACTCATGACAATGAGCACACTGAATGTGTCTCACTGTGCCCGTCTCTGCAGACTAATGGAAATACGCAGGCTTGGAAGTATTTCTATAAATAAAACTATGTTAATTGTGCCGTTCCTTTGTGTTCTGCTGCACTTGTTCTGTGTTTTTAGCTTTGATTCCGTTTGATTTTTATTAAAAGCTGCCTCAGTTATCCACAGGTTGTGCGGCTGATCTTATGAATCCTACAATATCAGCACTTTTACCTTGAGACACGTAGCAGGGCCTTATTGAGCTTCTGCATCATGTTGTTTTTCATAACCTGCTTGTTTCTGTTTATTTGTGTTGGCTCTCACCCACCTGCTTGTGTTCCTTGTAGCAGCAGCTCCAGGCTCACCAGCTGTCCCAGCTTCAGGGCCTGGCCTTGCCCATGACCCCGCTGCCTCTGGGCCTGAGCCAGCCAACGCTGCCAGCCGTCACCACTTCCTCCGGTCTCTTCTCGCTGTCTTCTCTGCTGGCCTCCCAGGCCCAGCTGGCCAAGGAGGAGAAGGCTTCTCGTGACGGCGTGGACAGCCACCGTGAGGAGGACGGAGACAAGTCTGATTAGGTCTCGTCTCCATGCGGCTCTTTTATCATAGAGACATGAATTCCCAGATCTGTCCCTGCAGCCTCGCCCGTGGTTGTCCCCTTTTTGACCTTACTCAACATGGGGTTTCTTTCTTCAATGCAGCTTCAGCTTTAGACCCCTAACCTATCCCCTTCTGGGAAAAGCTTTGGCACTCATATTACAGTAACTAAATTAAAATAGTAGATTTTTTTATGTCTTCTGTTTTGGTTTAAGATGGACTTTTTCCTGTTCACTTTAGGGATAGCTTTTTTTTTTCTTTCTTTTTTTCTGATTCATCATCTTTATACTTTAGTTTCTGCATTCTTCTTTAGTCCAGGTTCTTTTCCTCCCATTCTGCTCCTCCTCTAGTTTGGCAGGTCTGATCCGTCAGACTGCATAAATCCCTCAGCTGGTGTTGAAACAAGCAAGCTGTTTAACAAAGAGATCCATTGCAAACATCAACACAGGTTTCTTCCAAAATCCAGTCACTTAAAATAAGGTCTAAGTCTTTTGCAAAATGTAACATTCATCTGATGTTGGGGGGGAAACAAGCCCCTTATTTCAATTATCTTAGTTGTTTCCTGACATTATGAGGGGTAGTGCTTTGCAAAAATATTGAAATCTCTTAAACTTTTTTTTACATTTTCTCATGTTACAGCCCCAGACATCAATGCCTCAAAATTAGTCCATAGTTGTGAAGTGGAATTAAAATGACACATGGCTTTTTTTTCTTTTTTTATCTGAAAAGTATGGTGTGCATTTGTTTTCAGACTCCTCGTCTCTAATGCCTCTACACATAATGTAATGTAACTATTTGTACCTTCAGAAGTCACCTGATCAGTGAACAGAGTGCACCTGTAGGTCATTTAATCTCTTTTAAAACAGAACATTAGTGAACATACAGCGCCATAAAGACCAATGAACACAGCAGACGGGTCAGGGAGAAAGATGTAGGGAAGTTTAACTTTCAGTCTGAATTTATCTCATTTATGTAAAATAAGATTTTGTTTTTCTCCCAGGCGTATGCAAAATTGACTAAAATGTGTCATGAATATATTACATATTATTATTATTATATGATTATTCATATGATTATTCTTTATGCATTGCCTCAACCTGCGGAATGGTATCAAATTGTCTCTAATGTAGTCCTTACTATATTTATCTAATAAATATCAGCTGGGATTAATTAGAAACATAGACCACCTTGGCGACATTAACACCAGAACTGAATTAAGGCAAATTAAACTTAATAGTTTACATGGGAATAAAGCAAGGTTAGATTATAAAAATAGGGGTTTTTTTCACTTATGGGAAAATGTCTAGTTATAAGGGGAAAAAAACAACTAGTATTTACTTAAGACAAAACTAACTGTTTAGCAAGATGTAGAAGTTTGTTTTATTTCAAGCATACAAAAATATTTCTACTAGGAACTAGACAAAAATACGTTGTGAGATTTTGTGTTTCTTCGGTGACATGATTAATGTTGAGCTGTTTTGCAAAGAAAAATGGGCATGGTAATTCTCTCCACATGTGCAAAGCTGGTAGAGATGAATCCCAAAAGACTTGCAGACGTAATGGTAGTAAAATCTGTTTCTATGAAGTATTAATTCAAGGTGATTGAAGGCAAATGCACAACTCACAATTTAGGATATGTAAAAAACACAAACAAAAAAAAACTGTGCATCCTTTTCCTTGCACATAAAGATTTGGCTATGAAAAACATTTTAAGGAGTATTGATACCTTGGTAAGACTCTATACATTAGATTACTCACCCAGTACCTTAACCAAGAGGCATCATCAACCAGAGCTGTGGTAACTTAAACTGCAACCGAAACAACTGAAACCACCTCAATTCTCTGCTCCTCTGTCAGCTTTTTTTCATATTTAATGTGCACTTATATTGGAGCAGACACTAAGGGGAGGGAGTGTGGTGTGTGTTTGACAGCAGAGGGCAGCGCACGCCTTTGAACAATCCTCCTATGAACCAAGGACAAGACAACGGCAGCATACAGGCCAAGTCTGATAGGGAATAGTTTATTTATTAGCTCTGAGCATCCAGTTCATGTACTTATTGTACATGTTGCTCTCTAAATGATCTAATTATGAAAACAGAGTTGTAAATAATCTGTTCTCTCAGATTAAACCTCAAGGTGAAAGGATGTTCATGAGCTTTAAAACAAAAAGCTATGGTATGTTTACTGCCTGCAACGTAATGCAAGCGAGTGGCAACTTAACATTGTTCAGTACAAAGTGTCGCATAGTGAGGAGATATTCTGTTACAATTTACTGATCACCTTAATACCCTTAGCACAAGAAACGGTAAAGTAACAGCCAGACTAAAAAAAATATAAAGGCCATAATAAATTATTTCAGAACGTTTTACTGCCGTTGTGAGAAACATCTTGTGCGGTTCAACGTAAAAGCAAACCCACATGTTTTAAATTGCAGGTGCGTTCTCTAAGATACAAAAGCATGGTTGAGTAAGTGTGCACCTTTTGCTGAAGCATCGGTTGGATCCATCTTAGCAATGTGTCTTTGGCAGGAGTCTTTCAACAGGCCAGATTTTAACTTAGCAAGAGTTTCCTTCACCTTGCAAAACTCTTCTATACGATTCTTTGAGAAGTTCTTTTACACAGCCGTCTTCAGGTTACCCTTAAGATTTTTATTTTTTTTTGCCTGATTTAGTTTCAGATGCTGTCTAGGTTATTCAAAAACATGTTTTCTTGTGGTGAAGTCCTTGTCTTGGTAATTTAGATGTAAGCTCTATCTTCAGCCTTCAGGCCGATGCTGGAAGGCTTTGGCTCAAAGCTGAGTGGTATTTTTAACTGTTCAAAATTTCATATACCTTGACAAATCTAGTCAGAAGAAAGGTGAACCAGAGCATGAGGCACCATGGTTCACTGTTGACACAGTGATCTTTTGGTGATGTACAGTTTTGGGGTATTTTGCCAAAATGGAGTTGTGGCCCAGAAATTTTATTCTACCAGACTCTTTTGGTCTTGCAGACAAAATCCCAGTAGATTTTGGGAGATTTCATCCAGACTTGGATGTTTTTCTTTGTTCTGGCTTGCAACCCATCTTCTTAGTTACCTAAAGCACAACAGATATTTACTGAAGTTCCTGTAGCTTAACTGGTGTTACTGACCCGGTCCCTGGCCAGTTTCAAAACACACAGCTAACTTTTTAGAAATGTAAGCAGCATATTTTCTAAAGTCTTCATCAGACCTAGGTGCATTTGTCATTCTTTTGGGTTTTTCTTTTTTTGCATTCTTCTCCTGACTGATACCTTTATTGAATTGCACATTTTTGATTCTCTGTATCTGTGCTGAAAATAGCAGCTTTAGCTTGAGGATTCAAACTAGCAGAATATTCCAATGAAACCTTTTTTGGTGTAAACAAATCGACTGTAATCTATGATGGCTGTGTATTGGTTTAAGGGTCTGCACATCTGGACAAGCAGTTTATTTTTTAGTTTGAGTTTTATTCTGGAAAAAAGCATTTTTCAGTTGAATTGGATATGATATATGTTGCATTAAAACATTTTTAAATGATTTATGCTGTCATGTTGTTTTACATCCCAAAAAACCAGATTTTTGACGAAGCGTAGACTTTTGATATTTGCCGTATGCTCGTCCTTTTTTTTTTAAAACCTCTTTTATATAGGGTCATTTGAATGCAGTGTTGGTGTTACAACCCAAGTATATATGCCGGGTGAATTCACACTCACTTGAGAAAAGTCTAATCAGGAAACAATAGTGTGTGCATAAATTGTTGCTGTGTAAGGTTTTTGCACTTAACCCCAGGCCACAGTTATAAATATTGGCTTTCCCAGGAGGTTTTAAGAGTTAAACTCAAACACTTCATACACATCTGAATTTTTAGAAAGGTTTGGCTCAGTGGTAGCTGGATCCCAGAAATAAGGACCTCAGTTGTAACAACTGAAAACGTAGTTGAACTTTGCAGAAACACACACACTTCCCTTTGTTCTAGTAGCTGAATGGCTCGACCAGTCACTGTCTTTACAGAAGCCACAATATGGTTTCCGGTAAGATTACTGAACGCATTTTCCACAAAAATGGAGAATCATTTGGACATTTCATCCAGTAGAAAGGGTGACAATTGACTTATTTGAAAATCACATTGGATTTTCAAACAAGTCCAACAAAGTCTGAATGTCTCCAAAGGTAAACCTTTTCTTTAATTAAGCCTGCAGTTGTATATCTATGTATATACATAGCACATTGTGTATAAACAGGTGTACAGATCTAGTAGTTAGTGATAAACCAATCGAAACTTCTTCACATGCTTGTGAAATAAGCTTGCAGCAAGTGCTCACATGTTGCTTGTATCTTGCTACATCCTTCACTTGTCATAGTGATGCCCAGATGTGTAGACGGAAAGCGAAACACATCAATGCATGTCTGCAGGGAATAGATTGATTTTGTTCTAGTGGAGAGACTTTTTTTTTTTTTTTTTAAGAAATTTTGTGATCAATGCACTTGATTTCCCCCCTCCCCATTTATTTCAAACTGTACTCAATATAACCTAGAAGGAGAACTTCAAAGCCTGTGTTATAATTAAATGAAATTCTATGTATATGTTCAAGTAGTCGGAGGTGCTTGCCTCTCTATACAGTTATACATAGAAAGCTTTATGTGTATATGGCTGCATCTTCTCTCGTCTGTCCTGAATGATTCTTGTGGTGTTGTTACAAAAACCGATGTGACACCTGAGGGGGAAAAAAAACTGCAGTACATTCACCTTTTTTACCCTTTGAGCCCCCATCCCCATCTTCTTTTTTCATCCTCAGTCTCCCCTTTTTTCCTCCCCGACTTTCTTGCCCTCATAGAGTGAAACATTGTAAGCATTTTGAGCTTTGTAAAGGTCTTTTTTTTTAATACTTATTTTGTGTATAATATAAAACAAAAAAGTGTGTACTTTGACAGAAAACAACGTGTGTATGAAACCATAGCTTCATTTAAGCCAAAAAAAAAAAGGAAAAAAAAAGTGCAACAAAAATTTACTATAAATAATGAGATGTTCTGCAGTAAGGAAGGACTTCTGGTGCCTTACAAATAAAGTCAATCCAATCATAATAAAGTGTCAGTGGTTTCATTTAAGGCTGAAATCCTCCTATGGATGGAGTTATTTGTTTAAATGTACATTGTTGTTTCAGTTCATTGATATCAAATGATATCTTTTATTCAGGAAAAAAAGATGTCCTAATTAGGGATGCACGATATTATCTGCTGAGATGAGCTGTAAAATTTAATATCGGACATCGGCCATTCCGTCAAAATAACTCGCCGATATAAATGGTGTTGTTTTTATATGACACTCAGGCATCATCAGTGACAGTACAATGTCAAATTTGCATTGTTTGATTGTTACCATTGTCTCAGAGAGCAAATGTCCTAAATAAATTTAACATTAAACATAATCCAAGTTGAAAGTGTTTCATCATTTTCAACCTCATTTTTTAGCATTTGGTAGCAGGCTACTTTAACAAAGATAATGCAGTAATTTAATTCCACAGTAGAGAAAGCCATATAGTTTCAGTAAGTAGGTATAGGAAAAAATGTTGATATTGGTATCAGTTATTGGCCAAATGAGTTTTGGTATATCGGCATATCAGATATTGACCAAAAATCCAATATCGTGCATCCATTGACCTAATCACCTTTCACCCAGTGGCGCCCCAAGAATATTTTCAGTGGGGTGGCTGGACCGCACCAGCAAAACGTAGAGTGGCAAAAATTGTATTTATTTATTTTCTAATATTTATTTATTTGTTTTTTCTCAATTTTTAACAGGTTTATTGCCAGAGATAAACTCTTGTTTATCTCTTCACAGTCAGAATCTGCACATTTGGAAAGCATCTGGTCGGCATCTCTAGTCTCTGTTGAGCTTGATGAGACCAAATAACCCGTCTTGGATCTCTGAGTCCACCTGATATTAGATCTGTGCATGAACAGACATGATGGGGAGTCGGAACTTGAGCCTAACGAGGGTGGCTGCAGTTCACAGCCCGACCACCAGGAGGAAGTGTTGCTTTACGTTTGCCATGACCTGAAGGCAGCAGGTAATTACTGAGGTGTGTGTCACAGCAAAAAAGGGGGCTTCCTGTTCTTTAAACTGCACTGATGGGGGTTTATCTATTCTGTGCTGCTCATACCCAGGATTGATGTGACATCTCAGAGACGATGGATCACGACCCGATCAGCACCTGCACATAATCACCACTTAGACCGCTCTGCCTTCGGCCTTGAGACCGGGTTTGTTTCATTCATACACGTAAACACACACGTTTCCTCCTCTCACTGTTTGCCTTTTCTCTGTGAGTCCATGCAGCCAGATGTGTGTGTGAGAGATTGAGAAAACAGAGGAAGGCTTGTGAGCCCTCTGAGTTCCTGTGGTTGCAGCCCTTCCTCCTGTCTTTCTCCCTTCCTCTCTGTTTCTCTCTCCCCACAGACAGCTCTGGATCTGACACTTAAATAAATATGAAAGTGCCCTATTTTTCCTCTTTCTGTCTGAGGATTCACACACCACTCCTCACGAGCAGCAGCAGAGGAAGAGGAGGGAAGGTTTCTCTCAACTGTCTTTCACAAAGCAAATTAGAGACTTGAATAAAGGCCACAAAACCTATAACGAATTAAAGCTAATAATTATTTTTCCCTTTCTTATTCTATCCTTTTTTTATGAAAAACAGCCTTAAGCACCAAAATGATGCCCTCATTTTTACCCCTAACCCATATTTTTCTCAGGGCAACAAAATATGGCTTTCAAGTCTCCAGAAGCTGAGATTTATCAGGGCCACACTAAAAATGAAGAAGCAGAACCTGCACTTCCAAATCCACTCAAAAATAAAAGTGTTTCCTCAGTTAACATGTCTTATTAGTGCAGTAACCACTGTAATGTTTGACATAGCTGCTAATTAACTCTTATAACCACATTATTATTAGAAACAATGAAGGGCAATAATGATTCATTGCCTGTTACTGTTAGGTTTGGAGTCTTCAGTGCCACTTACAGTATATGCTCTCGGAGAAACCAGACTGAAAGCATCCGGAGTCAAATAAAAATGACCAAATAAAATAACAAATGACGTTTCAAAACAAAGATACCACAGAGAATTAATTTCCCTCCTAAACACCTGCAAAGTACTCATATTAATTTATTAAACAAAAAGACTTAGTGACATAATTCAATCTGGATTGCCAGATTGAGATTGAGCTCAGTCAGCTCAAGCTTCCCCATGTTGTGGTTTATACATGTACTGCTTTCTCCCTGAAGAACCTCTTCCTGGCTGTAGTTCTCCTCATTATGGATCACCAATACTTCAATGTTTACAACTGAGTCGTCATCCGTCCTCTATGCTGCCCCTGGTGGCGAACTTACTTGTATCCCAGTCATGTTTTATTCTGTGCCTACTGATCTCAAACAGGTGCACCAATTATTTAAGTTGTGGCAAATTATTACTATTCTGTGAGGTAAGACCTTCAAGTCCATTTTCAGTTCTCTCAGACAATTAAGATATAAAACAAACCCAAAGTACGTTTGTCAGTAAAACAAATAAAAAGTTAAAAAAAAAAAAAAATCAAACAAAACACAAAAAGTACCTATCAATCTGGTTGATAACGACAAATGATTGCACACATCATTTCTGTGTAGTTTAGACTCTTTGGAGTTGGAGCTTCTGTAGGTGTTGGTATACCTGGGCATTTATAACCGAAACCATTAATGGGTTTTTTTTTTATATTGTATTACTACAATATAACATGCATATATTAGAATTACTACGTGTTAAAATCATGAATTAAAGATCTGTTACAATTAGTTTTTATCTACATAGCCTTCTTGCATTTCCTCTGTCCTTCAGACAATAACTGCCTGTAATCTGCAGTCTGCACCAGAGTTGCACCTATTTTGCTCAATATGTGTTACATGCAGGCACCGGTTGTTTTTACAGCGTCTATAGCTTCAGCAGTCAGGCAGATCTTTTTTTTCTCTCTCACTAAATAAGAGAAGTGCAGCCGAGAGTGGCAGAGGAGAAAACATTGTCTTCTGCTGCAGTAAAGCCAAGCTGAGCTGTTATCTCCACAAAATCAGGTTCATAAGTAGACGGGACTTTTAGAGGGAACCTGAGATGTTTATGTAATCATTTATAAAAAGAGACAGTGGAAAAACTCTTCTGTAAGAGCAGATGAGCTAAAAATACATAGTGATTTTTTTTTTCTCTATTTGCTATTTTCGTCTAATTTACTTTCAAAATTTCAGGATAATTCATACATAGTATGGTATTTTTATCATTTGTGTGTCATATCCATTATCTGAGACATTTCTAACATTATTTTTATTTTACCGAAATAATAATGATGTGTGTTTTGTTAAGTGAAAACCAACCACTATCCACATGTGTGGGCAATAAAATAAAGATTTTCACAAAGCATATCTAGGTTGAGTTGAGACTCTAATCTACCAGTTACCTACAAACACAGCTGCGTTTATGTACAACTTACCAGAAGAACTAATAATGTTTTAGCCTCTCTTAGGGCAAGTGTCAAAGTTTATTTGGTCACATTTCGGCCACTACCTGGATGATGTGGCAAGTCGTAGAGATAGGAGAAATATAACCCTCTAGATAAATGCTTCATCATTGGATTTTTTTTTTGTGTACTTATTTCACTTTTTTAAATCCATATGTAAAAATATCCCAACCTTGAAGCAAAACATCAGCCGATGTCTCAGTAGACGTACTGTTACTTCACTCATTGAAAGTCTTATTGGTGTTTTATTGCATTCAGATCAGTTTTAACTTCTTCCAGCTCTTTTTTTAATACTCATTTCTGGTACATTATATAAACATCACCAATTAGACACAATGGTCCAGTTACTGTTCAGTGTGAATTAGAAGGTAATTTATCTGATTCCCTCCTTCCTGTCTTAGTGAAAGCTTTGGTTGATTTGTTGCTGATGTTGACGTCTGAATTTGCCAAGCACAATATTCAAGCAGCAGATTAGACACGTTTTTGCTTCCTTTTTGCAGGACGAGACATTTGAGAGCAGGCAAAGCAGAGACCTGAATTAATGAAGCAAACACAATCATCTTTCAGGGCTTCAGCTTTATTAGAGGTAGCTTTCCTCATCTCAATGGGACCCAGCCTTCCAAATTCAGCAGCCTCCACCACTGGTGCAGTTTTTGTAGCATTTGTAAAGAAGTTTGTGTTGCTTTCCTTCCCCTCTCTGCTCGACTCCCCCTGGCTCTTCGTTTTTATTTGGACCTCGCACTCGATGGTGAGCCCATCATTTCGTTTGAGAAGGTTGATGTAGAAGAATAGGAGCCAACAGGTCTGAAAAGCACCTTATTGAAGATGCTGGTAAACTGGCAGGGTGTGCAGTGGTGATGGCATATCTGCACGGGGAAACAAGTCTGTGTGTTTGTAACGATGATGAGTCTGAGCAAAAAGACGGAGAGAAAGAGAGAGACAGAGACGGAGAGCAAGAAGCGTCTTGATTAATCATGATTGACTCATTCAGAGCCCACTCGTCTTTTCCCTCTCGCTCCCTCGCTCCGGCTCTCCTTTATGGCTTGATTACCGAGACGTAGTCTATCTCTCATTACCTCCCCTCCTCCGTCTCTCACTCTATTTCTCCATCTTTTCTCCTTTTCTCTCCATCTGACAGCTCCCCCCCACCCCACCTCCCACCCTGCTGCGCCAGTTTATTCACCCGTTCCCCCGGAAAGGAGGCTGTCAATCTCCATCTCCCGCATCTCCTCATCCATCCATCCATCCATCCTTCCCTACCTTCATCCATCACCATCACTCTCCTTCCTCTCTCTTTCCTCTTCTCCCTGTCTCATTTGCTCCTCTTTTTTCATTCTCACTTCACATTCATTTCCTCCCTTTCTTAATCTTCATTTTTCCTCCGTTGCGTTCCCAATGATCTGTCGCTGTTGTCTTTCAGAGACGTGTCCGTCCATCTCTGCTGGCCTCAGCTGAAGCTGCCGGAGCCGTCCATGTTGACATGCTGATGCACCTTGGGAAGCCGTCCATCCAGCGCTCTGACACTGAAACAGACAGAGAGCCGACAAATGAGAGCGTCCTAGTTTACGTATACATGAGTGATTTTATCTTTTGTCTCAAGTAGTGTGTCTTGAAAAAGTATTCACACCTCTTGAACTTTTTCACATTACATCATTATTGAGGAGTTGAAGGATACATTTATATATGTATATAAAAAGAAAAGTATATATTTCTGTTATTTATAGCTTTCTGTGAAAGAGTGATGTGGAGAAAGCCCAAAGAAGTTTTGTTTAAAGTTTGACAAAGACCAAACTAAATTTTTTAGTCTACATTCAAAATGCTATACAGTATGTGGAGGGAAAACTACACACTATTCAGGGAGATACATGGTAGTTTCAGCAACAAGATGTTGGAATGCTTTTCTTCACCAGGAATGGGGCAATTCGCCCCCCAGAGGATGCCGCCCTGGGAGGTTGCCCATGTAGCCCATATGAGGAAAATCCTTGAAGAAGATTCATTCAGTGTGACGAATGGAAGCAAACATCTAAAGTATATTCTAGATATGCAATGCTGTACGCTGTTCCACATCACTGACTCAGATTTTGATGAGCAGAAATTAACACCCCACTTTTTAGATTTTTGTTCATAAAGGACTTTGAAGACCTCTTCATCCCACTTCTGCTGCTTTGTGCTGGTCTATTGTATAAGAATCCTGGTGAAATGCTGAAGGGGCCTGAATACTTTTGCAAGGCGATATAGCTGATGTTTGGTGTGTGATCGCTCTGTGTGCCGCAGGGACAGACTTTAACAGATTCATATGAGATACAACATTTCTCTTCTTTCTGACCTTCCACATATCATTCTTCTCTGTCTTCTGACATTTCCATCTTTTTTCTTTAAAAAAAAAAAACGCTTATAACCTTTGTCTCCTTTCTCATTTTCCATTCTCTTCATCTGCTCACCCAATTTCTTTTCTTTTCTTTCCTACTTTTTAGGTCTTTCATCTCCCATCCCCGTCTTCGTGTTTGACTCATAACCGCTCATGCCGAATCTCCATTACTCATCATCTATCTTTGTCTCCCCTCTACTCTGCTGAATGTCTCTTCAGCCCAACTGGTCCTTTTCTATCTCTGACAATGGTTTGATAAAAAAAAAAAACCAAAAACTCCCAGCTAAGTTGTCAAAGCTCTTTCCATTCTTACAGTCGCTACACCATGGAGAGACTGACGCCATGCCTGATTTTAGCTTTAGATGTGAAACTGTAGCTAAGAACCAATCAGCGTGTTTAGGTTACACCCTCTACACTTTTGCCACACCTGATAGTAATTCTTTACTCCGGTCTCCAATCGCAAATTAAGGAGGATATAAATTTGGCCCAGGAAGATGGCAGCCATTTTTTTTAGTTTTAGAGTTTTAATTGTGAATTAAAATCTTACCTGAAAGTGTTGAAATATTTGGTACCACAAAAATAGTGTCGCTCATTGACCACATTTTTTGCTTTCATTTGAATTTCATAGTGAAGATGTAAAAAAAAGTCATGAATTCCTAATTCAAAGTTCCTAATACCTATGATCAAGTCTTTCTGTATTAAAAAAAGTTTAATGTTTATTTTATATAATTTGTTTGTGGATGTCAAGAAATGTAGAACCTTTACTAAATATTTTTTCAATTTTGTTTTTTTTGTTTATGAAAAAATGACCAAAAAGTTAGGTTTTTTGCTTATTTGTTTTTTTTTAAGTTATGCTTTCTGCAATAAAACAATATATTTTGAGGCTATGCTAAAACATAGCAGGCTGCACAATGGAGCAGTTGATAACACTGTTGAATTGGAGCAAAAAGGTTCTGGGTTTCAATCCGGTTTGTCATTAGGGAATTAGCTTTTCTCCTCGTTCATCTGTGGGTTCTCTCCTGGTACTCTGCTTTCCTCCCACTTTCCTGAAACATGATTGGTAGGTAGGTCTCTCTAAATTGCCCCTGGGTCTGTGTGAGCACAAATAGATAGGTATATGAATTGGGGGAAAAAAACCAAAACCCATAAAGACCCCTGTCTCCATTATGTGAGCTGTGCAATATTGCAAATGATAAAGTTGCAATGAGACAAAAAGGGGTTTCAATACTGGAGGACAGTACTTGCATACCTTTGGACATTCAGCATTGCTGTGTAGTATTTAGATGACAGAAAAAATACTGCCATGCCCTACTTCTTCTTTGATTTCTTCTGCATGTCACCCTCCCTCCCCTCTGTCTTTCTCTGCAGTGTCTCTGCCCCCACAGGTAATGTTGTTCAGTGTCGAGCCCTCCCCTATGTGGTTAGTGGGCTGTTACCCAGCTGCCTCTGATATTTCCTGCCTGTCACTTCCAATCCTGGTGACGGTACCCCTAAAAAAAAAAAAAAACACACCTCATCTTTTTTCCAGCACACTGTAGTCCAGGAGATTTTAGATCATAAGTCCAGCATAAATACATCAACTGATGGTTTTTACACACAAACCTGAAAAAATATGCAAACAAAAACACTTCAACATATGCTGACTGTCTTTGACTGTCAGCATACAGTCTGACTGTTTTTTATGTGTGTTCAGTTAGTTATTACACACACACACACACACCCACACACCCACACACACAAAATACTGGCACAGCAGAAGAATCAACTCCCTAATGCTAAAAGCTACATTCATTTAGCATGAGCCTCCCCTCTCTTTTGCATCTCTCTTCATCTGCAACCTTCCATAGTCTTCCTCCTCCTCCACATCCTTTCTCCTCCTCTTCCCTATCTCTCTCCTCATCCTCCTCCTCCTCCGAGCAGCTATAGGGGAGAAACAAGGTTTTCCTCCATTCTGTCTGTCTCCTCTCCTCATTATTTTTCTCTATATTTAAGCAATTTCTCTTCCACGCCTTTTCCTAACATTTTACAAGAATAGACATAGTCAATAGCTGGGGCACTATAACATCTACTGCATCTAAATCCATTCATAATGCATCGTATATGCAGTGAGATTCCCTTCTGGTTGTCTAAACAGCAGAATGTCGGCTGAATCTAAAGATCCTCTTTAGTTTGCCAGCAGCTTTATCTTTACTTTCTAACCGAACCGATTTAGCAAATTCAAATATGATTAAGATAGTGGACTGTAATGTTTATTTGCAGCCTATTAACATATAAATAGTCCAGACTATCACAGTCGAATTCATTTTTTTCTAAATATACATTATCCAATATATAAAGATGCTTTTATCTGCCAATGTGTCTTTAAGTCTTACACATAACTGAGTCTTTCAGCTTAAACAGACACAAATGAAAGTTTACAAAAAATAAATAAGTTGTTCCCCTATGTGATTAGTGGGCTGTTACATCATTATTGTAACCTATACAGATTATGCAGGTTTGTACTGGTCTTGTAATCATATCCAGAAATGATGTACTAGTCCAAAATTTACTATTCTAGGCCATCTTTCAAGTAGTAAAGCCAATAGCATAATAAATGTTTAAATATTGTTTGTTTTAAAATGTAATAATGGATTAAAACACTTTTCAATTTTGAGAGTTAAGTCTACAAGACTGAATATCTTGCAGGACCTTTAAAAGGTCATAAACTTTGGTAATTGACGAAAAAATAGAAGCTATCCTGGATGCTTGGTGGAGAAATGTGAATCCTGGTCTGGGTTCTTTCTGCATGAAGTGTTCATGTCATGTCTACCTTTGCCAACACAGAGACAGAACCGCATAAACAAGGAAGCATTTTTCATTATGTACAACCTCTTTCCTTATTCATTTATTTTTCAAGTCCTAATTAACAGACTCACAGAGTAACAAATCATTTTATGCTTTTTTTTCTTTGAAGTTTCACTCTTTGTTGCAGTAAGTAAATGTCACCGTAGGGTACATTTAAAACTAAATGAAAAACAACAAAAACTACAAAACAAATAATCAAATAAATAAAATTCTCTTTGATCTTTCTGTAATATTTGTGTACAGCAACGTTGAATAGAAAAACGTAATAAAGAAAATGAACGACAACAACAATCCAGTGAAACGGAGCAAAAAAAAAAAAAAATCTTCCCAATTAGAGAAGAGAAACCCTGAAAACACGCGATGATCTACAGCAGGTGTCCGGATTATCTCTGTGTTGGGGATGATTCCACTGAGGTGCCGTTGCTGTGATTGAGCATTGACGGTTCGCGGGTTCACGACCAGCCCGTCCCGTCTCGTCCATCACTCCAGCCTCGCAGACCCGTCTCACCTGTCCCGCGTGGCCCTGCTCTGTCTGCTCGCCTCTGTTGTTTCTGGAAAGCACTTTCATCCTGATCCTCATCACTAATTCATCCGCTTACAACCTCCATCCATCAGCGCTAGATCAAGTATGAAAACACCTCAGGCTAACTCTCTGCAACACTGGTCTGGTTTCCTTTTCTCCCCATGACACCTTCTTGGCTTCTGTTAGTTTTTTATTCATATATCTGGAAAAAACAAACAAACAAAAAACTTCTTAAATTCCTTTGTTTGCTTGCTGTCTTTTGCATATTTCTTCTTGCTCTGTGTTTTTCTGTTTTACCTACATCTATCCAAGATAGTCTCTAAAAGCAAGCATTACAGGGAGTGCAAGTGACAAGATAATGGCCTCTGTGTGGTTCTCCTTTTAAACAGTGATGCTAATGTTAGATCCCCCTCAGCTGGTTCCTATTGCCTCACAAATATATTCCTGCCAACACTTACTGCCGAATTCAAATTCTGACGGTTTTCTGTTTTTTATTTGTTTGCATAAATTTATACGAGCCTTCTGCCTGGATGCTGAACTGAGATCAAGGTTGTAAACAATTGCTGCTCATCCTGCGGAAGACATTCTTTCCTTTTTGACAGAATTAAATTTTGTGTTTTTCTTTTCAATCCAACATCGATCTGTTGTTGTCGATCCAAGTTTTGTTTTTTAAGTTATATAAAAAAGATGACATTTGTAAAAAGGTGGTCCATTAGAAAAAAAACAGACGTTATATTTAGCATCAATAATTAGATTTCTTTGATTATTCAATTAAACTTTGTTACACTGAGAAGTGTGGAAAGAGAAGTCATCAGTCAGTCTTGGCTGTACAGCAAACAAAGCTGGTTTATTGACTCTCAGGCAACACAGCAGATTTCAAAATGGCAGCCCTCCCATCAGTCTCCCTGCCACATCCAGCGATCCACCTCTACCGATCAAACCCCGCCTTCTCAGTTTAAATCGACCAATCACCTCAGCCTCCCAGAAAAAAGAAACAAGGTTAACGTTCACAAACGTAACAAAACTAACAATTATTCATCAGTAATAAAGTGTAAGGAAAACATCTTAAGTATGCAAATGCACAATTTACAAGTTATTTTATCCTTTTAATTACTTTAAGTTTCAACCAATCAAACTCCAGTGTGTATTTCTACATTTCCTATAAAAGACCTGGGTTTGAGGCGGGGGCTCCTCTTTAGCAAGGCCACAAAAGACACACCCACAAGGTAACAAACATTTCACCAGGGCAGAATGTTCATTATTTACACACTCTGGAGCTTAAAAGAGGTTAGAGAAACCTTAATGCTTCTTAACAAAACTCATCCTAAAAATCTAAGGATACATTTTTCCAGTAATCCTTGTCTTTAATCGCTCTCTCTTTCACATTTCTGTCTCTCTGTTGTGTTTTTCTCTCATTCCAACGCACCTTCAGTGGAAATGAAACTTGTTCAGTCTCTTACCAAACTTATGGGCTACAAAGAAGCTTTTTCTTAACACCTCAGGCAGATCTTTGTTGTTTATTTAAAAAGGAATGCTGATGTTATTTGTTGTTGGGAATAAATATCGATGTGTTCTGCTTTATTCCTCAGCAAACATAGCAATTTCTTTGAAAATTTTACTAAATATTTTCCAAGCTATTTTCTTTAGTTTTCTTTGCTTGTGACTTGATTTTTTTTATATATCAGTTCAAACTGAAGGTTAATATCCACATGTCCAGTTAAAAACACACACAATTTGTTGTAGAATGTCCTTATTAGCTAACATAACCATATATCTGAGATAATAGGTAAATAAGAATGCTGGACTGTTTTATGAAATTCTTCTGTCTAAATACTGAAAGTAAAACTTGCTACTGAGCGTTTCTTTTTGTAAGTTGCATTATTAAATTTGACAGCATCGTTTTGATTTAAATTTCCTCAACTGTACCACAGCCTTTATATAGTCACAAATGCACAAGAGACAGCGTTGCTAAAAATGTAGCTGCTGTGCCACACAATGCTATATTTAAATGTAGAAGAACTTTTATTCTTTATTTACCAGACCTTAATGCTGCTGATAAATTGGAGCTTCTTGGCTGCAGATGCATGTGGTTGTTAAAGAAGACATTTTCCCTCAGTAAAACTTCTGTCAGTTGTCTGTTGCAAATATGCAGGTTTTGCACAGATGTGTGCTCAGATGGAAGAACTAAAATGTTATGAATTGGCTAAATTTGGCTCTTTGTAAATGTCTCTTTTTACCCCGTTTCTGCTTTTTTGCCCACACTTTACTTCTCTCTGTAACCCTACCTGCCTTGCTTGCTCTCCCTCCTTTATTTATGTATTTATTTCTTCTGCTTTTCTTCCCGTCTCTTCTCCCTCCTTGCAGACAGCCATATGCAGCTCTGTAAATGGCAGCGGGCTGTTTGATTGTGATGTGGTGGGACTGCGGTCTGTTTGCACTGCCACAGTGGTTCTCTCTGCTTACCAGCCTGCTACTTAACCCTGTCTGGACCCGGCTGGCTGCCTCAATGGTCCGTCAGATGGTTTAATGACTGACTGCTGCAAAATTGGGGCACTTGAACAAACTCACCAAGCCACAAGCTAAACATAAATTATTAGTCTCTCCCCTGAGACAGAAATCAGTAATCTGTCCCACGTTGACACCAAATCTTTCCCACATTGAGCTTAATGCTCCCTTTCGTCCAGCAATCCAACTAAATGGTGCCATAGACCATTTAGAAATTTACAGTGTAAACGTCAACCAGTTCATATTCTGACTTTGTGCCATGTTATGATCTGGTATCTATATGTTTAGATCCATGGTTACCATCAGGCGTAGCGCTAGCCAAGGTTTAAACGTTTCCGTGCTTCCGCACACCTGATTTAAACTAAGTGGAATCAGTCGGTTTCGGCAGAATTTGATGAAAAGCTCTTGAGATTATTCCTTCATTTCCTATGATTTCATGGTTGGCACTGAGGCCAGTTTATAGTCGACTCGAGCAAAGAACTGATTTACTGTTTTCCAAGCTGTAGATCAAGAAACTAGCTCCGTTCTCATTGCTGCTTTGAAAGCTCGGGATGCTGTCAACCTACTTTGCTCATGTTACCATACTGGTCAACAAAATAATCCTTTCAACAGTTTATAGTGCTTGATGTCAAGGCCTTTTGTGTGGGAGTAATGTTGAGTGAGACCTTGAGTGAAACAAATAAGGCCTCTTCCAACTCCTGAAAGATCCTGAGAGTTGTGGACTAATAGTCCCTGTTGCTTAAATCATTTCACCTATGTTGAGCAGGAGGATCCAACTGGCTGTCCATAGAGAACTAGTTTGATCCTTATCTCATGTAAAAGGGGCTGTATAATCTAAAATTGACTTTTTTTAATAACATCACGTTATAATGTTATTCCCTCATCAAAAACATACCTGGAGTGTTGCTTTGATTCTTTCATGGATGTTTGAGAAATCCTTTAATTTCTCGTGGCAACCATTCAGCTGTGCAAAACACTTAGGTGGACCTAGCTCCATCTTTAAGACACAGCACCTCCTCAGAGCTGGAGTTTTCACGTTTTCGAGCTTCTGCCTCACAGAGCTGCTCTACCCTACTCAGCTTCTTCAGACTAGCCAGCAGCAATTAGCTAACAGCTGGTTGAACTGTATATCTGCTGAGCTCATTAAACCAGTTGCTCCTCAGTGAAATGCTGTGAAAATATTGCTAAAGGGTTAATAGAGAGGCGATGTTTTGATGACTTCCTGAAGGTGGTGTTTCAGATGGAACAAGAGATTTTAAAGAAACAGAGGCCCAATTTCAAGGCGTTACATTACAAAGTAAAATATCTTTTAAGTCATACTAGATATATACATAGCATTTTTTAACAATTGAAGTAGTTACTTGATTGTGCCATAAAATTGAACTATGTACCTGGAAAACACATAATGCTGCCCTTTAAGGCGCTTATTGATGCTGGCTGCAGCCCAACAACACAAAGAGCCTTCGAAAGCCACATCTCCTGAGCCCCAGACTTTAAAAAGCAACAGAAAGTTTTACCTGGATATATGGAGATGCTGCAGTAACCATTCCTTTTGACAGTGTTTTACTCTGTGTGGGGATGACTGAATCTTTAAACAGGACAATGGACTTTTACTGGGAGAAAAACATTCTCTTGGTAGTATCTCTTGGTTGAACTTACATGCAATAATTTGCCTCCTTTATTTGTTTTGCTTTGTTTCCTTTTTTCCCCCATTGTGAAGGTTGATACACAACCTGGTTCTGATCTTGTACGGTGAAATGTGAATTCTTGTGACTTTTTCCACAGTTCCGAGATTTTGATCAGGAGTGCAGACAGTGATTAAAGGGCTCACTATGATGCTGTAATTTCACCAGCTTGTGAGCTCCCACTTATCACTGCTGAGCAGAAAGTTGCTGTGGCAACAGGGAGTTTTTAGGCTTCAATTACGCCAAGATTTGGCATCACGTCATCAGTGTTCACGGTATTTTGTTTTCATAAAATAAGCTTCTTGCATGCCTACCCTCATCCAACCCAAGCTATAGTCAGACAAGCCCTTGTTGCAGGTTGCCAGGGATGTGTAAATGCATGATGGGTCATTTGGCCCAGATTAAAATTCGGATAAAATCATATCCAGCTGCGGGACTTGAACTTGACATGTCTGGTCTAGTGTCCTTATCCAACCCAGCAAACTGAATCACAATTTCTAACCTAATGCTTCCTTAAAATTACCAAAACTTCTGTCCAAATAATAAAAAACCCCAACTTCGTGGTGACGGGAATAACCTGCTGTTTTTAGAGTACAACAATAAAAATTCACAGTTCCTTTTGTCACTGACTTTCTCACAGTTGGCTAAAGTAAAACTTAATAGGCTTTATGATGGCATATCACATGACTTCTGGCTCCATTATGTAGATGAAAACAGATGGTGAGATGAGAAAAGGGGGGAACTGATTTTTTTTTTCCTTCAATGAAACATTGTTCCAGCTGTTTAGCGTCACACAGGGAATGATCCCAGAGCCCCCAATTGGCCAATGATCAACAGAAATAAAAAAACAAAGAAAGTGAACAGGTGTTGGGTAACAAATGGGAAGTTTGAACAAATAAGGAACATTTCATAGAAAGGCCTTCCTGTATTTGAGGAGTCAGCGGAGAGAAACTGAGACCCCGACGACGAAGAGGAGGAAGGAGTTTAAGAGGGGAGTTTCCTGAGGGTGGATGCAGGAACAAGGGAGCAAGCTGCGCTGATTTGATTAAATTCAGTTCTGTTTGCGTTGGGCCTGGTTACTCAGCTATATTTGTGCAGTGCTGTCTGTCGAGTTTCAACAAGAGTTCTATGGAGAACAAGAGGCTGCAAAACACACTTTTACTAAAACATGCCAAGTTTAGTGAGAGATAATCATAGTTTGCTGTTTGTATGGTTTATTTATTGCTGCTAATACTAAATTAATCTCCAAATCCTTTGTTTGGTCTGGAGCTCAATGCTCAACACGGTTTGTCATAGCAATAGCACACAGAGTAATATAAATAAAAATATGTTCCTGCGTTTCTACATAGATTATTAAAGTGTTTTTGGTAAAATCAAGACAAAAACAAACGTCTGTCTTCAAAATATAACATCTATTGGATTGAGGTGCAACTTGACAGCACAATTCCTCTCAAAGGGTATTTCAATCCAGAAATACCCTTTGAAACACAACACTTTTCATTTTAATTAATTAAAACTCTGACATTTACAATTTTGGAAATCCCAACTGACCTAACACATGAAAAGTTTTGTCTGATTTAATGCCAGTCAGTAAAAGTAAAAAAAAAAAAAAAGTTCTTACAGTTTACAAAAAATATCTAATTTCAATTCAAGTGCCCTGAAGCATCTACATTAACACAGAAATATGAGGTCATTGATTCAGCTTGTCAACAATATAGGACAATAAAATAAGCAGGGGGTTCAGCAGGAATGCTGCACAGCCTTTGTTGTGAAGGAATAAGTCTCGTGTGTCAGCCAAACTGTCGATTTGCATCCACTGATATCATAACCAACATAAAACCTTCAGAACCGTATGCAGCACAATGGATGCACATCGCCTGCCTATAGATTATCTGACAAGCTCTGTGTTTGAAGTATTTTATTTTTTCACTGTCTCTGACCCTTTCCATCAACTAAACTACTTGTGACAGTTTCTCAAGCTGCACGTTTTAAGCAAAAAGGCTTTGAAAATAGCTGTCCATTATCTCTGTCTTCATGATATCTGGAGAGGTCAGGAAGCGAGCTTGATGTAGCCAGGAAGAGGCTCCATTGCATCTCTTAAGATAAGGTTAAGCAAATTTTCCTTTTAGAGGTTAATGGACAAAGTCATCAAAGTTTAAGCCCAATAAACCTTTAAAAGAAGCCAAAATGCACTTAAACAGTGGCGCTTCCTTTAAGACACGGGATCTGTCTATTGATAGAAACACATCCAAACATCTCTCATTGGGTTAAATGTCACATCGCTAAAAACAGTCTCAGTACTTATGCTTTGCATTTACAGTGTTGACTATGAAATTACTGGAGTTCAACAGAAACAATATTTATTTTTACAAAAATATTTATGAACACACGCAATCAGTAACACTCTCCTCTTCAACATTCAACTTTAATGATCTCTGTGCAGTACTCCAAGCTTTTCTTTGTGGTTTTGAGCTGATGGAGTGATGGAGTCAGCGTGTCCACGGTGAGTGTCTAGCGTTCTGACTCAATGTCTGTTGACAGCTAGGGAACAGTGGGCCAGCCAGCTCCAGTCCCAGGGGGGACGTTCACTCAGTCACAGGACAGACTGGCTGGATGCTCGCTCAATGTCACTTTGACATTTTCTCTCCCAGCAAACGCTGCTGTCACAGAGGAAGATGTGTCATGAAAAGAAGGCAAATATTTCGCAGCGCTTCTCCGGAGCGTTCACTTACAGTAATGCATGAATGCGATACAGGAAGAGGTTTTCTATTTCTGGAATTAATCAGGATTTTTTTTTTTTGTGATAAATCTCAAATGTCAACACACAACGAAATTTAAAAACAAATGAGTGACATAGTCATTTAAATCTGTCAGTCTGAAAAGCCGTTTCTTGGGCTTTGGGACACCAGCGAACCACAATGAGAGCCAGTATGCACAAATAGAGAAACCACAGAACAGTGGTGAACCTTCCTGGGAATGAACAGTCAACCAAAATTACTCCAAGACTCACCAAGGAGGTCACATAAAAACAAAGAACAACACCTAAAGCATTGCAGGCCTCTCATGCCTCAGTCAAGGTCAGAGTTCATGATTTATAAATAAGAAATTAACTGGAAAATGTGATGTCCATAGGAGAGCTGCAAGTCTTAAACCACTGCTGACCAAAAAGCACACAAATGCTGTTTCACAGTTTCAACAAAACAAACAAATAAAAAACCCAACTTCATAATCTAACACAGCATTAACAAGAATTTTATATCGACAATCAAACATGGCTGCCCTGTTGTGACGGTCTGGAACTTTTTTGCTTCCTTAAAACCCTGATCAACTTAAAACCACACATGATGTTTTCTGGCAAAAACTCCTGGAGGAGAAGGTCCAGTAATCAGTAGATGAGCTTGAGCTCAAACTCTCTTGGGTTATGAAACAGGTCAGTGATCCAAAGCAAACCTGCAAATCCACCTCTGAATGGTTGAAAAGCAAAAGGTGAAGGTTTTGGAGTGAACTAGTTGGATCAGATTCTAAACAACTGTTCATGCTGGAAAACCATCCAGTGTGTCTGAATTAAAACAATTTCATTTGATTTGGTCAACAAAATCAGCAACAGTTGGGAGTGCTTTTTATGTTGATTCAGGTTGCATTTGTTTTATATTAAACAATGTGAAAAAAACAACGTGAAGACAAAAATTGTGCGTGGAAAATACTTTTTGATTTCCGTCTCTTCAGCAAAAACGACAGGCATCAATGTAAATCTTTTTCAAGATTCCCACAAATCTTGGAAAACCTACACTGCAAAACTGAACTAATTGCACATTTCCAGCAAACTTCACTCTCAGCCTCCAGCTGGAAAGTGCAAATTTGGTTTATTAAGACCTGAGGGTTGAATGTAAAACCCACTGTTTCCTCTCCACTCTCTTAAACACTTGAACTCCTTAATTTCTCCCTCCCTCGTTTCCTTGCGGCATCCTTTCCCTCCCTCTCACCTCAGATAATACTCTTCTTCCATCTTTAATCGGGGCATTTCTGCCAACCTTCTGATGATGCCACTTCCTATGTTTGCTGCACGTCACAGGCAGGGCTACTAAGGACTAAGGGAAGAGCGAATTTACGTAAAGAGATGGCAAGGTGGGCACAGAGAGGTTTACTGCAGCTCTTGTCTAAGCAGGCTACCAAGACTGAGGTGACTTTAACAGGTCAAGCTGTGTGTGAGGGCATGTGTGAGAGTGGGCTTTTGGGTCTCAGTCAAGGATAGGGTTAACTTTGTGGATTGGGGTGGAAATCCCTTGTGGAACGCTTTTAGAGGCTGAACTTAATTGGCATGACAAGGCCCAGGCTGTGTGCCAAGCTCTGTTTGAGGGTGTGCATGTGTCTGTTTGTGTGTAGATGTTTTATTATGTCTGCACATTTGCCTGCAGTGAAACAAGGAAAGAATTTAGGTATGTGCATAGGTGTGTGTGTGTGTGTGTATGGCTTTGTATTTGATACAGTGTGAGGACCATTTTCCTAACAAATACTACATTGTGGGGACCGACTACTCTTTATGGGGCCCAAAGCCTGGCCCCATAAGGAGCAGTGCTGTTTTTGAGTTAGAGTTTAGGTTTAGGACTAAGGCGTGAATTGAGTTTAGGTTAAGTTTAGGGTTAGGCATGAACTGGTAATGGTTAGGTTTAGGGTAAAGGTCATTAAGCTATAGAAATGAATGGAGAATGAATAGAATTCAATGCAAGGTCCCTGAGAAGACAGAAAGACATATTGCTTGTGCGTGCAGAGAAATGCAATGCAATAATTTCTATGTGTTAATTTATGTAGAGGAGAATGTATTCGCAAATCATAAGTGAAGAACACTCATATACATGCATACAAAGAAAGAAGAAGGCTTTTACCTATTTAAAATTATGCTTTTTAAATCTGGATGCAGACTATTTTGTTAGAGCTATGGTACAGTTAGCTTCTACAAGAAGTGAGAAAAGTCAGAGTTTAACACAGCTAGCTTTCTCCACAAAGAACTAGATAGATAGATAGATAGATAGATAGATAGATAGATAGATAGATAGATAGATAGATAGATAGATAGATAGATAGATAGATAGATAGATAGATAGATAGGATTTTTTTGTCTTTCATGAATCATGACTAGGAAATCACTTGTTTGCACAGACAACGATGTCCAGAAAAAAAACAAGCTTTGTACTGATTCGTCTGAGGCATAATTGAGCTATCTTGTGTGGAGCACCTCTTCCTAAGCACACAAAGCAGTGGTGGCTGACCAAAAAAAAGTGGAAATAAAGTAGAAAATGGGGCAGTAATGAGAGCTTTGGCTCATATTCAGCTCTCTGTGAGGCTGTGGGTTTGTCACGCCGGTCGCTGCCAGTTTCCATTACCTAGTGCAGAGTCCAAACCCGCTCCACTTGGGCTTGGAGTGTGCTGCTTGCTCAAATGATCTTGGCACGCTAATGTCTAGAACGCCTCACTCAACAAACACTGTGTCAGGGGAGCAGCAGCAGAGTAACGGCTGTAATGAGTTTTAGGATCACTTTGTTCGTTCCCTGGCTCGCTGGTTCTGTTTCTTTATCTCACATGCACTTGATAGAAAACAACATTACGTCACGAGAAAACTGCTCAAAGTTTTTATTTTTTTTAATTCTGAGGTTAGATAAGTGGTGTTTTTGCCTAATCATTTTTGCTTTGCTTGTTGCTATTTAGTTACTATTTAGTTTGGTGCTTGAAGAAGCTCCTAACATGCAAGATACACAGAGTTTTTCTTTTTAAAGGCTGGTTGTGTGGTGTCTTTATGGGTAGTCAATATCTTAACCACTTCAGATATCTTATATATGAGCAATGCTATCTTTTTAAAAATTTTTTTTTTTTTACTATACGCAGTGAGGACCATAAAAAATGGTGTATCGACTCCAGGATGCTTTGTAAAGCTTCAGCATGGATATTTATTAATAGCCACATAATTGTATACATTAAGTTGCAACAACTTAAATGTTCCAGAGTCTTGATATTTATCCCTGCATACAAGCTGTTTGGACACTGTCACAAGATTTTTGTCCCCCTTGATTCTCCAGATCAAGGTTACTGTCACACAGTGCAGCAGGTAAAATACTAACTAAAACCCTCTGTTAAGCTATTTTGAGTTATGCAGGGGCAACATCAGAGACTATACAGTGAAGATTTGTAACAAAACTAAATATTTCACCATACAGTATGCTCTTTTTTTCCATGTCTAGAAAAAAAGGAGTTGTTTTTTTCCATTTTTTGCTGTAAATGGAAAGCCTTTTTATGGGATGCTGCCACCATACATGGCAAAATAAGAAACAGTGTGACATCAGCTTTAAATTGACTGCAAAATTTTGAACTTTCATGTGAGAAACTTTATAAGTAGACAGAAACACCTCACTGTGTGACTATCTGCTGAGATGTAACACAGCCTCTACCGTCTATTTTGTCCTCACGTCAGCAGTATCCTATACTGTGCAAATGTTGTGATAAACTTGTTATTTGAAGGTTTTAAAACAATATTTCTTTATACCTCAAGT
Organism: Xiphophorus hellerii; assembly: GCF_003331165.1. Classification (NCBI taxonomy): domain Eukaryota; kingdom Metazoa; phylum Chordata; class Actinopteri; order Cyprinodontiformes; family Poeciliidae; genus Xiphophorus; species Xiphophorus hellerii. Next base: position 16,061,640 of record NC_045680.1, read on the forward strand.
ATGAAAATGTAGCTTTCCTTATCTGGTAATCTGATAATACGACCTATGGAAAGTTGATGTGGAAGGGGAGCATTGAGTGTCTCTGAGTGCCCCACTGTTCCCACAGCAACCTGATTGAAGTAATGATTTTGAAAAATGATTGGTCACACATTTCTATGTAGCAGCCATTAACATATGTTTTGAATTTGCCTAATATTTGCGGAATACAATGAACGCTAATTTTAGTCAATTCCAGCTGAACTTGGTGAAACTTTTTTAGCTTGTCCGTGTGCGTTAGTAAGATTTCAAAAATAGTTTTCCAACTTATAACTACCTTGATCTTGTGTCTTTTTAGCAGATACACACTCACAGGACAAACAGGCCCTGTGTGCATTGTGGGGGTGGGTGTGTGTGTGTGTGTTTATTCAGGGCACGCAGACTCTGTAACCCCAGCTGAACAACAAGATACCCCCAAGGATTCTCCAAACATGGCATCATGAATTTTTCAGATCTGACATCCAGCATCTGCACCTTGGCCAACACACAAACACTCCTTACACACACTCATGCATCTGCTCTGTCTCAGACCAGCTCACCTCCTTGTGTGTTTGTGAACTCCCTGCATCTTGGGTGGGGGCATGCCAGCGGATTTTACACTTACATAATGCATTCTACTGTCAAAATGTTTAGGATGGGAGAGAGCTGGCATGGACTGGAGGGATATATGGGAAAAGAGAAGAAGAGCAGGCTAGAATGCGCTCATATTTATGTAGTTACTGGTAAAGCATCAAACAGTTTTTTTTCTGCTCTGATGAAGCATGCAGAATTTCAAACAGAGCTGAGAGTTGCACAAGAACTGGGAGATAGGCAATTTAAAGAAAGATAAACAAGCGTATCAAGCAACATGGAGAATGAAAATCATAGGCTGTTGTGTTGCTCTGCAACTATTGGATGAATGATTCACTCTGATTTTGTTGTTTTTTTTTGTCAGTGGAAGTAATCAAGAATAGAAATATGCAAAATGCCAGTGAGACTTGTGCGTCTCATACCTCAAAGTTATGCTTTGTTTAAAAAACACATACCACTGCTTGTTCTAGTGGATGACTCCACTCATTGGGGAGACCTTTTGACGCAATTCACCAAAAAATGTTTTCACTTAATTAAAATGAGAATCAGAGTTATTTCAGGGAATTCATATTAGCTTCTTCTGTTATTATTATGGTTATTGTGAAAGCTACTTTGTGAAGTTGCATTAAATCCCAAAACTGATTTGGACAGAAAATCAGTACGCTAAAGCAACTAAGAACAATCATAGTGCTTCACAGATACAGTAAGAGGTTAATACTGAGGGTGGCTTTAAAATCTGACAGCACAGGGAGTTTCCTGAGGGCAGCTGGGGTCTGAGGTGCTCATAAAGAGCTCAAGACTCTTTTCCTGTTGGCATTCCCACCACAAAGTAGCTCAAATCATATAACAGGGATCTGACAGTTTTATTGCTGTAATCAGAACCGCACAGTAACCCCCTCCCTGCTTTAAAGAGTGTGAATACTTTTGTCCCTGCAAGAGTTGATAACAGCTCTCCCTTCAGGTAATATTTGTGATGCAAAGTTTTAAAAGTCATGAATTATATAGTGCGTTGTTGTGTTTTCTCACCATCTTTAGCCAACAGTAGTTAATGTAATGTATGAGTATCTCTGTTTGCCGACTGGCCTCTTGAATCAGTCATAACATGACTGTTTTGACCTCTGGTAAAAAAAACAAAAACCTTCATCTTTCTTCCTGGGACTTCAGAACAATAAAAGCACAGTTCATTAGCTCCTCTCCTGTAGAAAATGAGTTTGGTTATTTTCTGTTTATTTGATCATTTACTTATTAATGTCAGATGCTGTGACTGACCTCTCTCTGCTTCCTTAGTTACCTCCACTGGTCCACTCAAAACTTCACTCTGCACAGACCAACATGAAAAGATAACACAAATCCTCTTTTTCCCTGCACAACCACACACATTACAATCTATGAATTAATCTATTTACCTTGTCATCTGAGCCATGCTTGAATGAATGGAGGCTGTGATTTCATGTGCAGAAACGTTTGTGTCTTATAAAGAAATTTCCAATGTCAAGTAGACTTAAGGAACAGAAAAAATAACCTGCATGTCATAGACTTCCTTGTCTTTTCGTGACAGCTGGCGGATGAAGAAATAATTGTGCTCTGTTGGTTCCTTGCTTCTCAACAATTGGATCTTCAGGTGTTGCAGCTTTTTAGCTGTATTTTTCTTTATTTGACATGTGTTTCTTCAGGCAAGCAGGAGAGAACTTGAAGCCTTTTGAGAGGCCGAAATTAATCAAAACAAAGAGCGGTAACTCAAGAACACATCTGAAAGGTCTGTTTGGTCTGCTGAATTTATATGAGGGAGTTACCCAGTTGTAAACCTGCAAAACCATAAAGCAGCTCTTAAATGCCTATCTGTTGTGGTTTTATTTAAGATCTAATGTGCCTGAATGTTGAGCTAACAGTATGTCACTGACCACATGCTCACACATGTTCTTTCCTGCAGCCAGCAGCAGGAAACACGCTAGATGAAGCTAATTATGGCACCAAGAGTTGCTGCACACAACCAGCGAGGAAGTCAAAGTGATCTCACAAAAATATAAACAATCACGCCCAGACACGAACATAAGGTGCACGAGCTTCCACACAAAGAATAGCCAAATGTTTACGCTACAAGTTCAGGAGACCACATGTGTTTGCAGGCACTTAGGAACCTTCAACACACCACAGGTACACCCATGGCAGTTTTATACATTCCATGTGTGGGGGTGTGTGTGTTTGATGCTTTCTTCATCTTGTGTTGGAGCGTGAATAGGCATTCGTTTATCTAGCGCCAACCAGGCTGGAGTTTATCCAGACTCCAACATCACAGGCGCCGTGTTTCTCCCAGCGCGGCATCCCGCTACTGGGTGGATTTGTCAGTATGGATCTGTAGATCATCTCACAGACTGACACCTCAGTTTGTAGGTGGGTGTGTGTGTGTGTGTGTGTGTGTGTGAGAGACAGAGAGAGAGAGAGTATGTAAGGGAGAGAAAGAGAGAGATCACTTGGAGATAGATATCTGTCCAGTTCTTTAAAGTCATATCTTAAAAAAAAAAAAAAAAACAGAGAGGAGGGGATCATATAAGAGTATCTGTGGTGAACTTTAAGTCTCTACATGCTGTGATCGCTGCTTTCAAGCTACTCCTCAGCGTCTTCATCTGTCATGAAATCCACTCACCTCTGGAAAAACGCTTCTTCTCTGCACTGGATGAGGCACTGGAACCCAAAACTTAAGATAAAGGGTCAGAAAAGCAACGGCATTAAATTAAGCTTCAAGCTAGAAACAACAACAACAACAACAAAAACTTTAAGTAAAAAGGAAGATCAAAATGAACAGTAAGTACACTGATGGACGCCTGTCCGTCCATCCATCGACCCAAGAGGCTCATGTAACCACTGGAAAAGGAGAAGGTGATACTACAACAAAAACTTGCTTTTGGCTGATGCTGACCATTTTATACCTTCAGCAACCTTGGCATAATGCCTATGGTCCCTCCTCAACATCACAAATATTTTTGGGAGTACAGGTAAAATCCGACAGCTAGACTAAAGAGTAAAAGTTGTAGAATAAACTCAATTCTTTCATCAGACTTCTGTATAAAATAATAAAAAACTAAAGCAACAAATATGTCAAATATGTTCCAACCACAACAGTGGAAAAAAATAAAATTTCACTTTGTCTTTGATTTCCAGAAGTTATAATTATGTGGCTTATGAACATGGTGCCTCAGTCTGATGATCTAACAAAGGGAAATTTTTCATTGACAGCCAAAAACATATCAAATTGAACATTTCAAACAACGCAGCACAGAGACTTTGATGTCATGCAGCTACAAAGAAGTTGATACAGTATGCACCTCAGTCCCAATAAGCCAGAACAATATTAATAAATGTCAAATATAGTCAACCAGCCAATTTCCAAAGAACTTAACTTGATTCAGTAGAGAAAATGGGGCTGGTTTCTTTATTTTCAGTCTACCATGCAATTGTTGCAGCCCCATAAGCCCTTTTTGTTGCTGTGTATCAGAAAAGCGTATCTGCAGCTAACAATAGATGATCTGGCTGTTTGACAGCAGGCATGTTTACTTCAGTAAGTCTTTTTTTTTTTTTTTTTTACTATTCATGCATACTGCATTCCATCGCCATACATTTAGAAATGTGACAGCACCTCTTTGAGAGGGAAAACGCATGTACCCTCTCCTTAAAGCTTTATGTCAGCCTTCCACACGAGTAAAGACAGACACGGTGAGTAAAATGGGAGTCAGCAGCTTTTTTATTTTTACTCTGCGGCAACAGAGGTATAAAACGTGGTCTGTAAGTGGATTCAGGCAGTGAAGACTTTTTCTTTTTGAGACATGCCACATATGACAGCATCAACCCTTAAATGAGAAGCATACAACAAGCAAAGAGCTCAGAGGAGAAGCGTGAGCTTATAGGTTACATGACAGAGGAAGCATGTCTGCTGCTGCTTATATATTCGGAATTAGATCAGCTTGGTTTAAGATATTATCAGATTAATGAAATATTTTATACTGAAACAAAAAGACTGTGTGTAAGCTGACCTCCCTGTAGGTTCTGCCATTTGCTGTTCCAGGTGTGCTATTTTCATTTTGGCATGTACAAGCTACCCATTTACTTCTTTTGATTTGTCCCTGTTTGAAGTGAAATAAAGAAAATTAGTTGGGGAAAAAAAAATCCTCCCTTTTCTCAGAAGAGAACTGTTTACCCACTGTGTGTGTGTGTGTGTCACTCTCTCTCTGTGTGTGTGTAGTAGAAATAGCAGGCCTGAAATTAACGGCAGAATTTACTGAGCATTTATGTAGCGTGACTGACGGTGCAGGAGCGCGCGCGCGTGTGTGCGTGCGTGCGTGCGTGCGCGGACTGAATAATTGGAACTTCAATCCCCACAATCCCCCACAGACTCCTCAGCACTCCTCCGCCGCTCCTCGCACACACCCATTTAACAAATCAGCTCGGTTCCCGATTGGCCTGCGTTTCCAGTGACGTCAGGACCCAACGTGGGGTTTCCTCAAGGCGATTGGCCAGGAGGAGGAAAGGCTTCCTCCAATCAGGACGCGCAGCGAGCCCTCTCAGTTAGACGGGAGCGCTTAAGGTGGAACCAAAGAGTTGTTGACGTGTTTCCGTACAGTCTAATTGAGACGTTAAGTGTTCATTTTGATTTTCTCTCTCTTTTATTGCATGTTGTGGATATTGTTAGAAAGCGCAACACGCGTGTTGTTAGCTACCTAACAGATTAGGAAGAAAGTTTTTCTGTTTTGGCAACCTTTCTTGGTGTAACAGCAAATAAAAGCATCAGCTGTTGGTTATGTTTCTTTCTTCTAATTATTTAATTTGACCAAATATTTGTGTTTAAATCACAGTTTTGTATAATAGTTCTCTGTAGTTGTGATACAGTAAGTAATCTTGAACGCTCTTACTCTTTTCAGATGAAGTCTTATTGGTCCCATAACAACCACAACGCTTCAACACGCCACAGGTGAGTCTAATGGTTAGTTAGTTGACAAACCTTAACATGTTAATGTACTTCTACTTCCGGGCCAGCTTTATTTTTTGCTGTATTTCCATTATATACTGAATATCATTGAAATGCTGAACTAGGCAGGTTTTATAAAAATGTTTCTTTTTCCTGTAACAGCATTTTGTTTCTTCGCCATTAGCACAGCTGTACCAGACATCTTGAGTTTGTGTGTTGCTTACACCGAACACAGTGTAGATGAGCGGGATTGACAGCGCTTTCTCCTGGCTCTGATTGGTTGTTTATGACGGGAGCGGTGCTGGCATGTAGATGTCAGTAGGAGCAGAGCGCGATTGTTTTCACAGATCTTTCTCATGCTATGCTGTCACGAAATTGTGACAATTTCAACAAATATGTAAAAACGAAGCATATTTTTATTAAGGTTAATTGTAGCTTTATTATAGATGATGGGGAATTATAATTTTAAGGTGTTTTCAGAGTTGAGAATCCAATAAGTGAAGTAATTGTGGGACATTTTGTTTTGCTGTTTTACTCTCTCAGTTTTATTCTTTCAGTGTAAGAACGGTGGCAGAGTTTTACATAATTCACACTGAAATTTAGAAGATTGAGTGAAAAAAACAACCATTATCCCTACTAAAAATAACATAATATGGAATACGTGTCATAATGTAATCTATGACATTTTCTTGTTATTCAAATTTTGATTCACAGACATAATTCAATTCAGCTCAGTTGTATTTGTACTACCCACTCAGAACAAATATCACTTTACAAGACAAATAGATACATTTTCTATTCTGAATTAACTAGTCAGTTCATTTCAGTCTTGTAGACAGAGTCAATTACACGCATTGCACTTCAAACATAGCTATAAATGATGCAGTCAAATTCAATTTATTATTCCCGGTGGTAGAAAGTTTTGATTTAGTTGCATCAAGTCTATGATTTAGCACCGAGGAGGATTTTTATTATACAGGAAAAACTTCATAACTTTTTGGTTTTTAAGAGCTTTTTCCCATTTATTGTTGTTTTGCTTTTTGAGGAAACTATCAAGCAGATACCAGCTGGCTAATTGGTCAGAAAGAGCCTCTTGTCAGCTGCGGAAGAGACATGAAGCTTAAAATTACCTTAAAATGTTATTTCATGTGAGTTTGTCTCCTGTTGTCTATTATTTTCTGAAGATTTTGGATTTAATCCTGTGTCCATTGATTGGTTTTCTGAACTCCGTTTGGGTCAGACAACTTTGATCAAACCAGAAAAACCTCCTGCTGGTAGATATTGGTCTTTGGAGTCACCTTGTGTTTACGGTGAACTAGGATTATATTATCAAGAATGACCTTAGATTGTCTTTCTGCAAAGTTGTTATAATATCCATATATAGCTTAGCTACTATAGCATCTATATCACTATTTATATATGAAATTATGCTTTTTTTAGCTCAATAGATCTGGCAGTGTTACCTTCCACCTTGTTCCTGCTTGCATGTTCATATTATCAACCATAGCTCAATGATCCAATCTACGTTGCCATGGATTCATGATAAAGAGCGGTGCAGCATTGTTGGTGATTTTAGGAAATCTAAATCCCGGCTTTGAACCTGGGTCTTATCACAACTGTGCTGATGGATCAGTCTGAGTTTGTATGCCTGCCCATCTGCCTCTCTGAAACCCGGTGTAAAGAGTCGGGGGAATAATTACCTGCATAATCCATTCTAGACAATTAGATAATACTGATTAGTGCAAAGAGCTACATGGGGAATGGTGGTGGTGTTTGTGGTTTTGAAGCCTCATTGAACGGCTGTCTTTATTTTAAATATCGTAGACACACTCAAAGGGAAGACAAAGGAGAAAGTATAAAGAAGGGATGGCTGTCATTCATCATCGGGGAGGTAGAAATTTCCTCACTACATTTAGTGGCAATCTGCCAAGTGGTTTGTAATGTTTCTTTTGCGTTCACTGTTGCCTCCCAGCATGGCGTTTCTTGGTTTGAATGCTGGCCGGATTGTGTCTTTCATTTTAAAGTTCAATCTTCTGAGTCTTTTCAATGTCTGACCTCCAGCAATGCAGGAACCATAAAAGAGGATGCTTGTTTTGTGTGTGAGTAATTAGGATGGAAGGGTATTTACGCATGTAGATTTTGGAGAGAGGGTTGCTGTTTGCTGTGTAAGATTTTCACCTTGGCTGATTTTTCATTCTGTGTTTAATTTCCAGTGAAAACTTGATACTGCAATGTGGAACACAGTTATTCTTGCACAGAGAATATACAACATTTGTCATAAATCTGATTCTAATGAATCAAAATTTAGATTCGGTTAAAACAAGAAGTTATAAGTTACCCAAAATGCTGCCACACAATTCCTTTTAATTGGTTCTTCGATGCTTGTTTGACTAAATGTTGTCAGCCAGTCTTATCAGCACTTTGCATTAGTCCAATATATCATAAAACCAAACACCTACTTCAAAACTACAACTTCTATGTCTTATTTTGCATACATCAAAATAAGACATAGTGTAAAGCTTACAATATTCTAGACAGGGATAGAAGTTTATTTTGATTTGGAATATCTTAGTATGTTAGTATAAAATTAACATTAAAGCAAAATTATGTTTCACTTTTTCTAACAATTAGTGACTCAGTAACTTTGTTCAGATGCTCCAAATTGGTCTAGGAGGGGAGCAACTACTGCTGCATCTTCTGACTTGCAAACAGCAAGAGGAGATGCCTATAGCGATCAGAAGGGACTCCTGGGTCAGCAGTGTGTCTCCTAGCCTGTGATGAATGAGAGTGAAGGTGTTTGCTCTTGGTTGCTTACAGAGTCGAATGTGTGGGTGTTTTTGTTTCTTGGCATTCTAATTTAATAGTCAGGCATAAAGTTTCGTTGTAAAATGGCAGTGGACACAGAATATCTTTATCGGCTGGTAATCTTCTCCCATCATGCATTTGTTTTCATCCCATCATGAAAACAAATGTTAAGATACACAACTTTGATTTGTCATAACAAAGTTTAGAGTCAGAGGGTTCCTTTTTCAAACTGAGCAGCTTTGGGAAGTGGATTCTTAAGATTCTTGAGCTCACGATCTGCATTGCTAGTTTCAACCTGTGAGCTTCCTGCTGAATCAATAATAAGCTGTTATGCCTTTAGTGTCCTATAATAACAGCCTCAAATGGATTTTAGGTGTTGATGGTTAATAATGACATACGCAAAGCAGACTTGCTTATTCAAGGGTTACAGTTTGCTTTGTACATGCTGGATCCCAAATTCACTGTTCATTTGCTTCACTGCTGATTGACTACTTAATGCCTGAATTTATTTTGTTTTGGCTGCTGAGCAGTCGCTGAATTAGATAGAATATTTAAATTTAAATAAAGTTCATGCAATAGCTTTACAGTCAATGTAGGTGTGATTATAAATGAATGACATTTGGACAAAATTGAACATATTGTCCAGACAGGAGTGGATTCTTTTATTGGTGCTGATGTTTCTAAGTAAAGCCTTCAGATACAGCACCACAATATTTTGGATACAATTTCAGAAACAGTTTATTTCTATAAAAGCAGAGACACGTGTCATGCACACTTTGACCACTAGAGAGTAGCAAAGTACTTCCATTATAATCCTTGGCATGTGTCATACATCCATGAACAGACTTTTTTGCTACATTAAGACTGGAAGCAGTATGAAGCAATTTTGTGACAATTGACCAAAAGAAGTTGAATGAAACTAGAGTTCGTCTAAATTTTGGTTTGTTAAGAAGGTGAGAAAATACCTTCTCCACACAAAACATGGCCAAGAGACATTATTGATGTCAGCCGTTTAAAACATTTCTCTGAATGCCTTCCCAATATTTTCTACATATCATAGCCTTCTTTGTAAGGTTTGTTTCCATTTCCAGATACTTTTCTTGTTTTAAAAGGGTTTTCTTTCTGAAAGTTGAATTTCTAATTATTTCAAACCTGCATAAAGAAATAGCATGGGATCCAATTTCAGTAAATAAATCCCAAAAACCAAGCATTTCGTTTTTTACTTCAAAAAGATAAAGTAATAGTTGTTATCAAAACATGTCCTCAAACTACCCAAAACCCCCCAAAAACACCTCACAAACAAGCTGCTTTTAAAGTTTGATTTTGAATATCAAAGCAATGTATTTCAATAATTACCATCTTACTCAAAATATGTGCAGAACACGAACACTTTTACACACATAAGCCTAATATCAGAAATAACAGAGTAAACTTGACAGTGACTTTCAGGGGGGATTTGGATAAAAAAGGAACTGTTGTGTTGGGTATAATAGGATGTCTGTATGTGTCCCTAATTGAGGCTTTGGTCCTGTCCTTTGCCTCACCCTCTAGTTATCAAATGCAGTTTCTGTCTTACTGGAAATCCTCCACGGATGCCAGGACCGACTGCGCCTGAGTCTACGGTGTCGGATTAATGGCTGTCTGATCAAGTTCAAAGGCAGAGCTGCCCTGGATAAACTGATTATAACCAGTGCCAAAAGATGTCTGGGACAGCCCGGTGTTGTGTACGAGGAAAGTCTTTAAATATCAAGTCTTAGTAGGTTCAGGTCCATTCTGGGAGCTCCTGTAAATAACATTTGCTTCAGATCCAGCATTCAGAAGTAGGCAGGCAGACATTTTTATCCTGCTGTGGCGGAGATATTTCTGGAGTGTTACAGCAGTAATCCTTGAGATACTCGACCTACTGATTCTGATTACATCCCTGGCAGTAAACAGGCATTCCTCCATTGCAGCACTTACAGTGATGACAAATATCCCCTCACAATGCTTGGACCTAAAAGTCATATCTCTAGCCACATTTTTTATAGCATTCCTTTGTTAAAGTATCTGTTGGTGGCACATTCCCCTGATAGACGTTAAAATTAGTTTGACAGCTTCTATTTTTTGAAAATAATAAAAAAAACCCAGCTTGAAAAGGTTTTTTTTTTCAGTGAATTCATTCCAGTTTGAAAGGGTTTGTTTAACTGAAAATGAACTTTTTATTTTTTTACTTGACAAGAAAAACCGTGGCTGTACTGGAAGTGTTTACAAAGTAGATCTGAAACCATTGATATTTGGAACATGGATTGTATTGAAGTATGTTTCTTTGTGCTGCTTGATTTGGATACTGAGTGTTGAACCAAGCTGTGCACATGATGCATCCTTAATTACGAGGTGACCTTAATATCATAAAAATTATAGGAGGAAATGATGGTATTCATGCTGAAACAATACAACTGAGTTGTTTCTGGCTGGCAGTAGCACCAGGTTTAGCATCAGAGCGATAAAAATTAACAAAAATATAAAGGCATTGTCTTACCTCATGTTGGATCTGGTTGTTTTGGATAATTTCTCATTACAAGTCTAAGGATTAAATTCCAGCTGTCATAGAAACAGATAAAATTGGCAATTCTTTTTGTTTGAGTTGTTGCTGTCAGTTTGAGGCTTGGATAAGTCTTGGTTGGTGAACAATATTACCTTTTCCCACTTCCACTGGCATGAATACTGGTGCCCCTCATCTTCTCTGTTTCTTTTAATAGAGGGTGGGAGCCAGAAGAAATAAATTAAATAACTTGATACCTGCATGTTAATCCTGAAGAAAATAATCCCCATCATGATGCTGCCTCTGTTTCCTTGTAGGGTTGGTATTTCGAGGAGCCACATACGTAGTTTGACAAGCCAGAAAAATTCATTTTACGCTAAATGATGATTGGAATTTCAAATACACGATTGCTGTGTCTCCTGTATGATTAATTGTACAGGTGGATCACTGGTTGTTGTGTCAGCAGATTATCTGACCTCTGTATATCTGCTGCTCCTCCGGTGTTCACATTGGCTTCTTCTCTGGTTTATTATGCTCTCCTTGTCTGGCTTGTAAGCTTAATATTTTAATGGTTAATAAATAGGTAACTTGGGGGCTGGACACAAGTACACATCTCGGCTTACATATTCTTATTCATGAATAAAACACTAAAAGTCGTTTTTTATTTTTCTAAAACTTGTACGTTCTGTGGCCGTCTTTGTTGGTTTACTTCATATAATCCCAGTTAAAGTACAATGAAGTTTGTGGTTCTGATGTGACTGAATGTGAAAAAGTTTAAAAGATCTGTGTAATCCGATGGAGATCAGATTTCACCAGCAGTCTTTGGTGCAACCTGAATGGGTTTTGGCTGGATTACTGTGCAATTAAGCATGACTGGATTATTATCCAATCATCTCGCACAAATGTTCTTGCAAGGTGTGAACTGACTAATAAACTTATCACTCTGCCTGACTGTTGTATGTAGGGGTGTGTGTGTGTGTGTGTGTGGGTGGGTGCGCGTTTGTGTTTTTCCTTAGCTGTCATGAATTTGCATATGCACGTCTGAGCATTTGTGTGTTTGTATCTCGATCCATATCTGTTTGAGCCCGAGTCTTTGTGCTTGACTGATTGCTTTGTGTATCTGACCACAATTGAAAATGAATCCATCTCTCGCCTCCTCTCTCCCTCCGTCCTCTCTCTCTCTGTGTGTGTGTATGTGTGTGTGACTGTGTGTCTCTATCTACTCAGTTCCACCTTAAGAGAAGCTTTAGCAGCCTGTCCTGTTTGTGTTGAAGCCAACAGGCACAATATATTACAGTCTAGGGCTTGCTGCTGAAAAGCCCGCTGGATCCTCCACTGACCTGCTGTTCTTTCCTGCTTTCCTCTTTCGTTTTTTTTTTTTTTTCCACATTTAGATTAAAAACAAAGCTCTCACTCTCTCCTCCCTATCCCGAACCTCCTCCTCCTCCTCCTTCTTCCTGCTGCAGCAGTCAAGGCTTTAGTGTGTCAGAGAGACAGGGTGAAGAGGAGGAAAAATAAGAGAAGGGGACTATTTGGTTCAGCTGAGTGTTTATGTTTGTATGTTTTCCCATTGGACTGCTGGGTGAAAGGGCGCAAGGATAAGCCACAAGAAGAGTGGGAAGAGGAGGAGAAGTATAAGAGAGGAGCTTGCATGGACTGAATTCTCTCTCTCATGTCAGTACGTGTGGACCTGGACTGATCACAAGAAAAAAGGGGGACAGACACTGTAAGGCAGACGAGGAGGAAAGAGGAGGAGAAACTGTGACTTGGGTTTCACTAGGGAAAGGCGAAGGAGGAAGAAGGAGGCAAAGTCTGGTGCTCCGTTTTATCATGACCCTGTTGGATGAACGAACCGACGGAGCGAGGGTTCTTCTGCTGAGTATCAGTGGAAATTTGCGTTAGAAGGACAGAGAGCAACAAGGACGAGAGAACCCAGCGAAGGAGCAGAGACAGTTCTCCCTGAGTGTTTGAGAGTCTGGGTTTGTGTGTGACTGTGTGTGGGTTGGTGTAACCAGGTGGAGGGCAGAGGACTGGAGGGCCAGGGGAGTAACCTGGCCATCAAACGGACTGGAAGCCTCTCCTCTCCTGGGATCATGTACCCTCAGGGCAGGCATCCGGTAAGTTCACCCTCATGTCTCTATTTCCTGTCTGCTCCACTTTTTGTGAGTGTCTTTCTCAGCTCCAATCTGTCTGTGGCTTTTAATTTGTCACATTCGCTTTATCACCATTGTCCCTCTTGGATTTTCATGCTTCCATACTAAAATCACCTTCTACTAAAAACTTCCTTGCTGGGTTTTCCTCCTGCTTTCGGATTATTGCCTGCATCTCACAGTCCTTCTGTTTGTTTCAGCCTAACTCGCTTGTGTAGCTAAATTGACTGCACTGTAACATGAGGAGAGAGACATCGGGTGTTTGGGCTGAGAGTTTCCCCGATATGCACACACACTCACGCACACACACGCCCACCCCCTCATGACACCTCCCTCTCTGTCAGCTACAGCCAGGTCTCTCTGGGATCCTGTTGTTGATTGGCTGCATAGGTGGTATACAACTAAACCTGCTCTTCTCGGGTTGCGTGTTTTTATCCATGCTCTAATTACTGTTTATTCATCTCTGCGTGTGTTTGAGCCTGGAAGTGTATGTTTGTGACGATGTGTGTCACAGCACATCTGACTGCAGTAATGTATATGTGCATGTGTGTAGGAACCGACCAGCAGTGTTTCATCAGTTGATTTCCATTGTTTTTTGAGTTGCAAAACATTTCTGATCTGCAGTCATCCTAATAGCAATGTGTGCAATACCACAATTGGTTAGACTGTTTGGATATTTGGGAGGCTGTTACATTTCCAGTGACATGCATGAATGCTCTACGAGCCAATGTTATATTTGTTCCATTGGATGGACTTTCACTGCCCTTGACACGCAAACCCTGATATAGTTTTCAGTGGCCAAATTGGTTAATCTCATGGAAAATAGTGAGGAAAGGGTGAGAATGAGGGGAAACGTTATTAAATTGAGGACAGTTTTATTTCCTTTGAATTGATATCATTATCCCAATGGTGCTTTTGCATATTTTCCTAAAATTGTACAGACCTAGTTACCGTTAGATGATTTTGAATATACAGGATTTGCTAAAGTGCTGTTCCCTCTTGAACTTCTAGCATTTAATTATGTAGTGGAATGTAAACGATTTATGGTTTTAAATTTTTTCACTAATAAAATTCAGAGAAATCTTGCATGCATTTGTATTCAGCTCTATGGGTTAGCACTTTATAGGACCACCTTTCTCTGCAATTAAAACCAAAAGTCTCTTGGGGTATGTCTGTACTTCACATCTACAGGCTGGAATTGCTCAAAATCAAACCCAGTAAGATTGGCAGGACAAATCTGAATATCAGTGTTTATGTCTTGCCACATATTCTGTTGATTTTAGGTATAAACTTGGACTGGGCTGCTCTAATGCTTGACTATGATTTTATCTGAACCATTCCACTGCAGCTCTGACTGTAAGTTTGGGATTATGATCTTGCTGGAAGGTGAACCTCCACCTCTGTCTTGGGTCTTTTGCAGTCTCTGTTAGGACTGCCCCTTAAGAAGAGCGTTCCTGCACTTCTATTGTGCTTTGCTGTAAATACCTGCTGCGTTCCTGATGCTGTTTGTTGCACTGGACTCTATTTACTGGTGTCAGAGGAAGGGGGCAGCACATTTTCAGGATACTGCATACATACTTCAACAGGGATGCATCTGTAAAGTCTGTTCCCTTCTTCATCTTGGCCCTCAAACAACATAAAGACCTTAATGCTATGGAAAAATATAGGTTAGAAAGTCAAAAAGTCACAGAAGATGAGTTACAGCTTAGAATGACTCTAGCGTAGGCCAGTTGTTTGACAAAGGCCTTGATCTTGCTGCTGTAATCAGATTTGGTTGTCAGTCTCTTTGTATCTGCTGCAAATGGGTCACTGGCCACTTTGCCTCACAGCCAGCCACCCAAACAGCAAACCAATAAGCCAGCCAGCCAGCCATCACATAGAATTATGAATGACATTTTCACAAGAGGACGGCATGAGGAATCAATTATATGTACAGAGAGAATGCTAATAAGCCAGCTGCTGGAAAAGTTGCAGGGAAACTAGGAGAGGTGGAAAACAAAGCAAGAAAGCAAAATGTGTAAGAGCCAAGAAAAGAGCTAAAAACAACAAAAAAAATAAAGATGGAAAGAGTTCCTTCAGAAAGCACTGCTGGAGGTGGTAAGTGAAATGAAAGTGAATGAAGAAACGTGTGTGAACATTCCTCTGTTCTCCCCTTTAGAGGGATATTAGAGAGCTTCCTGCTGAGATGCTCTGCGTTTGTGATAAAGTTCAGTCTCAGACTGAGTCAACTCCAACAGATCGATAGACCCCCATCTCTCTCTTTCTGTCCCTATTTTGCATTTCTTCATTGGGTTTTTTCTCCCAACTTTTTCTGCAGTTCTCCTTGGCCAGTATACATTTTGTTTCTTGTTTTGCCATGAAATATAACCTGCAGATGAATGTAAAGAAGCATAGAATTGTGTTTGTTCATTTTTTTATACAAATTGCTATACTCAAGTATAAATGCAGTACATTTAAGTCACTTTAAAATTATGGTACTGATGTTTCTCTTGCCTTCTAATTTTCTGAGCTCTCTGTTATTTTGTTCTGTCTCTTTCCAATTATGGCCTTAGACAATTAGATGGTTACATGCAAACACTGAACTTGACCTCCCAGGATCCCATTAACAAGCACATTTTATAACTCTTTGTGTTTTTACAGTTTGCCTCTAATGGTGTTTTTCATTCCTTAAGTCAACCAAAAACCAACAGAGCAAGTCCATAACTCACTAAAATGACTTAAATCCTCGTAGTACCACTACTACTAATGTGTCACGTATTGACACATTAGAGCTCACAGTGACTTTAAGAACTCTTTCAGTCATTCAAATAGTATTGTGCATCAACATAAGATTTATGTGAATGTAGCACTTAATGATATTTATTAGATTAGGAGACTTTCTTATATGTTAAATAAGTTTGCATTATGAAGTAAACAACTTCTATAAAATAACATAATTCTTGAACTAATCTAAGCTCTAATGTTGAAAATATTAGATTATTCCTACTTGTCAACAGCCTCTGGTTCTTTACAATTATTACTAGCTTGTGACTTTTCTAAATAACTTATCGTGGCTAAATAATTTATTTAGAGCCAACAATATGATGGTTAGTGATTTAATCACACCTGGATGCTATGTTTGAGCAGGTGGATGCCCAGGTTGAGTTGTGTTTTCTACAAGATCTAAACACAGTTTAAAATTAATTATGTCTTTATCTGTAAACAAAAAAACAAAGGCTTCTTAATTTTTTGAAAAATAATAAAAAATCTTTTCTTTTCTTTTAGCCCCTTGTCGTGGTTCTTCTCATCTTGTAAGCTGAATGCATCTTTACAAGTCTCATTCTGTGATGAAACTATTAAAACGGAAAGCTTATGCTGAGGTGTGTCTGCATGTGCACTCCACATGGGAGCACTGAGTCCAGATCATCACATGTTGGCAGTGGAGTAGGCAAGAGGCACAGCTGCACAATATATTCAGTTAAAACCTTTCTAACTCTAACAGCGTTTGACTGCTTTGATACAGTATTCGGTTGGCTATCATATTTCAAGTGTGATGCCTTCATACTCTGCATGCCAGGAATATGTTTGACCAGTTGGATGGTCTGTAGTTGCCCTCGATGAACAACATATGTACATTTATAGTGGCTGAGATTGTAAAGCTCATAGATATGGTGGGGAGGTTTTAATGATGAAAGAGTCAGGAAAATTCAAGTTAGTCTTAATTGTTATTGTCATGGCGATATTCAACAATAACATTGCAATTCCTTGTTTTTTCAAATATCATGCAGCCCTTGTAATGTGTCGTGATACGATGTGAATCTCCTATTTCCTTATCTATCTTAAATATAAGTATTACTGAACTGACAAGCTGCCAAAATCTGAAACTGATCTGGTTCTGGTAGGTCCAAATTACGTTTTCTAGACGTCACCAGTGAGCTTTCAGAACTGTTGACGTTGCTCAGAATCAGTGACTTGAGCATCCAAAGGTTGAGTTTTATTTAAAGGAGAAGCTAGTCCATCTTCACTCTCTGGTGGCATAGAGGGAAAACTGAGAGCTGGGCTGTGAGGAGCGTGGAGCTGTAATTGGTTCCCCTGGATTTTTTGTGGAGAGCGCTATCAGAACATTGAGTGTGTGCGTGTTTGAGGGGGGATTTGTGTGAGGTGTGTTCTTGTTTAATTTTTCTGTGATTTTTCTTTTATGTCTCTGCCCCCTTAGTGCTTTGTGAGCACATAAATATTTGAATTAGCTTAGATGTGGGTAAATATTCATTGCAAAGTTCACTTGGGTTTTATGTGTGCACATTCTCTGTGAAGTGTAAAGTGCTGCAGTCAGTGTGTTACTATGCAGCTATCATTATGTTATCATAATTGTGCAGCGTCTTTCATTACTGGAAATGCTGCTTTAAAAAAGTCTTTAATAAATTGATTTATTCTTGTGCAAATGGCTAAAAACAGGAATAGAAAACAACATTTGACAGACCTTGCTGTGGTTGAAACAGTAGTGGCATCTTACTTGCATACAGTATTAGACTCTCTAATTGTTCTAAAAAGACTTTTAAGGCTCTTAGTTCTTTTGGACCAGCATCTGTTGCATGGCTATCGTTTATTGCAGGTTTTTATTATTGTGCAAACTTTTTAGTAGGCACATATATTTCTCTAGACTAGCGTGTGTGTGCATGCAGCCGTTAAAGTTTGTGTGCATGTAATCGAGAGTGGAAGGTGATTGGAAATCTGCAGTGACTTGTGTGGGTATGTGCTCTGTGTGCCAACAATAGCAATAAATAATGTCCTACTTTGATCACAACTGTTTGTGCGAATGTACAAGCCTCAGTTGTCTGCCACGCCCTGCGAGAGCCGCCTGTGTATCGATGAGTGTGTTGTGGATGAATTCAGATCACACCCACAGGCCTGTTGACAGTGTATGTTTATGAATCAATAAATTATTAACACCTTTAAAAGTAAGGAGCTATACTTTTGAATGAAAGGTTTCTTTCAGTTTTTGATATCGTCACCTTCCTAAAACAATGACCTAATTCATTTTTTTTGCCAAAAGTGATTTTGTTTTTTTTTTTTTGCCTAAAATTTTTGAACTAGACTTTATTTGACAAGTCTAAGACATTTGATTGTAGGTCTGCAGACTTTTATCAGTTCAGAAAAGTTTGTCATGTGAAGATGAAATTCAGAACTTCAGGTTGTCTGGAAATGTATTTCAGTTTAGTGTTTTCACATTTTGCCATATTACAAGTTTAATGTGTGTTATTGGGATGTTATGTCAGTATATGGTTTTCTTATTCTTCTCCAAATAACACTGTGGGAATTGAAACTGAAACATTTTACTGTTTTTCTTCTGTGTAAAAAAAACAGATTAGATGTAGATCACACATCAACAACAACTTTCAGGTGTTGCTGCAGATTGTCAATTGGATTTTGATCTGGGCTTTGATTTGGCCTTTCCAACAGAAGAACACGATTTGATCTAAACCATTCTTGGATTCCCTCACTTTATATTTAGCATCAATCTGATGAAAGGTGAATCTACACATTACTCTTAAGTGATTTTGCAACTTCCAACAGTTTTTCTTTCAATATTGCCCAGTAGGTAGTTTGTGCACCTTGCAATCAAAACTGATCAGCTTTCCTTTATCTTACCAAAAAAAGTAAGCCCACAGTATGATGCTTCCATAATCTTGTTTTACCAGAGGAGTGCTGTCTTTTGATACGTTGTGTTAATTTTATAAGACACAGCGCCTCAAAGATCAATTTAGGTCTTATCTGAGATCACCTTCTTCCACAATTTTTCTCCCTCACCTACATGAAATGTAGCAAATGGCAAGCAGTTCTTTCTTTTGACAATGGCTTTCTTCTTGCCTCTTGTTCACAAATGCTTTTATGAAGCACTGTAGTGAAATACCGACTCCCCCTTGTATTTCAAATGATGAGCATGGTAATTGATTATTCTTTGCACCAGAAAATAGAAAAATAAAATGTTTGCTTTCCCAAACGTACTTTGATTTTCACATTTGATTGCTTTTGATCTAAAGAAAGCAAAATAATTTGATATAAAGAGGAAAAAAGTCAAAGAAGTTCACCACGTATGGGTTAAAATTTGCAAAAAGGTTGGAAAACATTTTGTACTGTAGCAAAGCATCATAAGCAGGTATGAAAGTTTGACTTTGACACGTTTATTGTTCCAAACTTGTGACTGGTTGTTGCAGAAATAGTATTTAACCATTTCTTACAGAGTTAGTAAAGTTACATTTTAACCACAAAAATGTTGCGTTTTCTGAGACAAGTCAATTAAAAGTTCCTTTTTTCCACACATACCTTACTTGTCTCCTTCTTTCTAAAGCTGTGTCAAGCAGTTTCTTTTTCCACCAACATTTAAGATCGTAATGAAAGCCATGTGCGGTAAATAGCACAGCGGCTTGCTGTCACCTCCCAGAGATGACATTCTCCCCTCCTTTCCGTTGTCCTTGTCTTGTTTACATTTAATTTCACGGTGCATTTCAAAGGCAGCCCTTTTAGAGAGGCAAAAAGCCAAGGAACAACAATGCAGCCGCTGTGAGAGAGCCCACAGAACTGGCCAGAAGTCACACAAACAACCAAGAAGTTCTGATCAGATATCAGTGGCTGCTTGGTGTAAGCCCTCTCTCTGATTAAAAACAGGCCATTTTTTTATCCTCAAATCCTGTTTGCTGTCGTCCTTTCTTTGTCGTGAAAAAAAATGATCAGAGCAGGGCTTGGATGCAGTCCAGACTCTCATTTCCTAATATGTTTGCTGCCTTTTGCTTGTACCCAGAGCTACAATGTAACTGGCTTTCTGACTGACTGGTAACTAACTAGATAACTTGTAGATTGACTACATTAACTAATGGCTGCCTTGCTGGACTTTTGGATTACTGGGGAGTTGTTGGCATGTTGGATGACTGATTAGTTCATCCAACATGCTAGGTCGGTGTATTTGCCCTTTGAAAGCACAATGTGAGAGCCATAAACTGTACGTAGGGTTTGCTTTCTTAAATTGTGATAAAACCCATTTTTTTGTATCCAGCCCATTGAATAGTTTGTGAAATTGTAGGGAAAGCGTGCTCACAGTATTTTGGCTTCAAAAAAATGCTGGCTGATAACTTGGAATCCCATTCGCCTCTTCTGCCTTTCTTCTGTCTGTCAGAGTCTAAATCAATGAGCTGTTGCTTATGTTCGCTGCTGCACACATCAGCAAACACGCACATACACACACACGCACAAGCCTAGAGACATGTGCTCAAGGGGTACTGACACTCTTCTTCTTCACTTGGCATTTTTTCATGTCTTTTTTTCCCCCCTAAATATTTCACCATGCAATTATTATTTAATACACAGAATCCAAATGCGTCTTGGCTTGTTTCAGAGCGATACAAGGAGAGGAAAGAGAGTAAGAGGGAGAAGTGTGAAAGGAAAATAAAACAAGGTAGAGCTGCAACAGAGAGGGCATGAGAAAAGGGGGGGGGGAATTTGTGGGTGTTTTTGCTTGAATGAATACATCCCTGCTCAGACATGTCATCTTATACCGTGTGAATGCTGATGTGTTGGTAGAAAACGTGCCAGGGGCTAACCAGATTGACAGAGATGACAAACCGACAGATAGAATCGTGTCTTTTCCAATAACTCCCAGATGTGCATCTGTTTCACAGTTGCAGCCTAATTTCTGAAGCCACCATCAGTCGTGGAAAAACTGTCTGCAGCTAAAGGAGAAGTACTTCCATTTAAATGCAAGACACAAGTATAGATAGGAACAAAAGCCCGAAGCATGACTGGAGATAATTGAGGCAATCAGGAAAGACTGCTGCCACCCTGGACTAAAGAAGAGTAATCTGTTTTTTAAATGTAATTTTTTTTCACTGTTTTTTTTTTTTTTATTATTTACTTTTGGTGATGATCGCCAAGTCTTTGAGGTCAGAAGACTTTCATGCCATCACCCTAATCTTTAGCTTCTTTCACAGTTTATCCTAGCAGATTCAAACCAGACCTCCGGTTGGAGCACTCCTCAACTATAATATAATGCCAGAAAGAAGAAATTTGCTGGTAAATTCAAAAGAATACCATAGAGCTATGAATAATTTTGTCTTATGTGGTATATGTTGCAGACTATGCAAGTGAAGGGCACAATCAAATACTTTAGACCTGTATTGATGAGTAACCTGTCATTGTATTCCTCCTCCACATCTAGAACGAAGTACTGAATGTCTATTATCCAACTCTACTTATTCGTTTACCCATTATCAAACAGTGCTGCTCTCATTACGTTATGACACCTGTTGAATGGGGCTTGACGGTATGCATTCACTTGCTCCTGGAAATCTGACGTTCACTGATTTTCTCACATTTTATGACACATCTTGCTCTGTAATTTTAACATAAAAAGTCACTCTGATTTTGTGTTCGAGTTATGTAATTCCACTGCCTATAACTAATTGCTGGAAATCCTGGTTCTCGCACAGATACACAAGCAATATACGTTTCTTCATATCGACGGGCTACATGGACAGGGAGGCAGCCAGTAACACAGCAGCAACTCATTTTGTTTATAGATCTAGACAAAGTGAAGACAGCTTCCTGAATTTAAAACCAATCATCAGAATGGGAGAAAAAAAGTGAATTTTAAGTGGATTTGAAGGTTGGATAGTTGCTGATGCTAGACTAAAACACTCAGACTGGGTAAACATTTTAGAAACTGCTGATCTGCTGGGATTTTCACACACAACCATGTCTTGGCTTTACTTGGAATGAACTAAAACAAAAAGTAAAAATATATGGCTGGCAGTATTTACGCAGATAAAAATCCTTGATGATGTCAAAGAAGAATGGGTGGCTTGGTTCAAGAAGATAGAACAATAACAGCAGTTCAATTAACCAAAGATTAAAATCAAAGATTACTAAATATCATCACAGAAACACAACTTGTCAAACCTTGAAACAGGAGGAGAAGACAACAGCAGAACAACCGAGGGTGTAATTCACACAAGGTTAACAGAGTTGGACAATAGCAGACTAGAAAAATGTTGTCTTGATTTCTGTGCTGATATTCAGACGGTAGGGTTAAAATATGGAGTAAACAAGATCATCCATACAGCCGCGCTTGCTGTGTTCAGGCTGGTGGTGGTAGTGTGATGGTGAGATGGCTTATTTTCTTGGAACACATTTGTCCTCCTAGTACTAATTCACCATTGTTTACATTCAACATCTGAAACACTTGGCAGAAGAGAGAGTGATCTTTCTTGGACCTTTGTGACATCTTTACTGCTGCTTTGACTGTTTCTCACAAAACAGGAGAGTTGAAACACAATCAAACAGCAAATGTTTGTTATAATGTGCAAATGGCATTACTTACAAATACCTCAATCTTTGTAAACACTGCACATCTTCATATCTACGCACCCATAGCTCATGTATCTCATAGATTGGTTTTGAATACGCGAAAAGGTGCCCTTGATTATTTAAAATGGCCTAATTTAATACCAACTCTGGATACAAGTCTTTTATCCTGGAAGATGAAGCTCAGAGTGAATGGGAAATGCATTTTTTTCTGCCTGAGAGCTCTCCAAGTTTTTTTTTTTTCTTTTTTATGGGATTTTTCATTTCCTTTTCGCACTCCCACTGCCTTATTGCCTCGGGGTCAATGAAACTCATTCAGAAAGGTACAACTTGCAAATTGAAAGTGATACATTTTTTGAGGGTTTTTGTGTCCAATGGATGAAAGGAATTAAAATTTCTCTCGTCAGAGCACCATGCAATCTGCCGTGTTGACACCAATGGTTGCAAATCACAAATCTCTTGTATAATCATGATCTGTGACTATGGGCTTTGTTATACGACTTAGTGCTGCTGATGTAACCCGCCAGCAGCGCTCTGCTCGTGTGCATTCGCGTGGTTGCCGTTGGTAAGTGCGTGGCGGCAGATGGTGGGAGCGGTATTACCACAGGCCGATGGACAGTGCACAGGGTGAGCAGGCTGTGTTGACTACAGCAAAGACACTCTCTGTCTGTTTCTCTCCCGCTCTCTCCATCCCCTCGCCCTCTTCCTTCTGTGTCAGCTGAATGAATGGCTGGCTATCTTTCTCAGTCAGCAGCCACACTACTCTTTCATCATCTGTCTTTCTGCTTGTGCATTCATTCCTCTGAAAGAATGTCAGACTGGTCCATCACTCCCTACATCCATCCGTCCATCTGTCAGATGGGTATCCATCTCTTCTCTGACTTTTCCTCCCTTTCAATCCATCCGTGTACTCCCACCCCTCTGAGGTTTTGTGTGTTTTCCATGTGCTTAAAGTGTGAATGTGCATGTGCAGTGGTGCATGTTTGTTTGTTGATGTGTTTTTCAATGTTCTTATGGCCGTGTGTGTGTGTTTATGTGTGCTAGATCAGTATCTATCCCCTCATCCCTCTCTCCGCCCCTTCTTGCTTGAATGGGTGTGTGTGGTGTGAATCAAGGTCAGTGGGGATCTACTGGCAGACGCTAACCCTCCGCCCCGCCCTGTCCCACCCCAGCCCACCCCTCCTTCCCATACTCACACAGACAGAGGGTTTGTGTGCATGGTGTCCATCCAGCCATCTAGACGTTCCTGCTTTGCCTGCCTCAGCTCAGTTTAGCTCGGGATCAGCTCGGCTCTGCGGATTAATTACTCGGGAACCCATGGCGTCTCTGACCTCCGCCATTGGACTAATTGAAATCTAATTGAATTGTGCTTGTCTCAACTAATGAAACCCCACCACTGAAAGCGCCAGTCTTTTAGCCTTAGCTGCGAACCGATAACCACCCATCTGGGGCGTAATGACGGCATTGTCCCGCTTAGCTAATATATGAAATCATATTGGAAGTTAAGTATATTCAGGTTTATCAGTAAATGAGACCTCACTAACTGGGCTTAATTTCTTCTGTTTTGTTAGCTCAGTGGATATATTTGTAAGCTGAGGGAAATTAAATGGTGTTTGGGTCAGTGTTGTGATGCTGTGAGTTTTACCAGATACTTTCCTATCTTAATGTTGCATTATCAGAAAACCTTTCCTTGTCTTATGTGGCATCATGGTAACTCTGTGGGTAGCATTAAATGTTATCCATCAGATGACTCTGCTGACTTAAAGCTGCATTATATAACCTTTATAAAAAATATGGGGTGTTTTTTCATATTTTTTTAAAACTGTCACTATGGCCTGACATTATGTTATGAGATCGATAATCTATGAAGAAAGTGAACTCCTCTGCCTCCTCCTCCCTGTGGTCCTATTGCTATCTGCAGAAATACACTACTAACTCAGAAACAGCCAATCGGAGCCAGGAGGAGGATCTTAGCGCCGTCAATCATTCTCACATCCCCAGGGCTGTCTGATACGCTACAGCTAATCAGACAGCCCTGCACTATAAATGTGCAGACTAGATAGCATAGCCATTGATGACGGCAGATAAACAATCTTTTTTTGACAGTAACTTGATTCTCCACCATTAGCATATTGAGCAGTGTATAAATGAGGGTGACACAGCACTAAGATTGTCCTCCTGTATGTTCACTTTGATGACATTAATTATTAATTGAGCTGCAAAAGAGAAAAGCACTTCTCTACGAAAGCCCGTTTATCTTTGACTTCAGTAAATAAAGGCTAACAATAAGTAGGTGCTGCAAAATATTATGAAATGGGACTAGCGCTCTCTGTGACCTTTAGTATTTTTGACAATTTCTTCTTCCTCATATGTGATCATCGAGTGCCAGTAGTCTCTATCAGCTGAAAAATCTTATTGGAATGCAAGTGCAAGAATTGGGTTCTTAACAGGCTTTTATGGATGAGTACACTGAAACTTTACTGCAACCCTGATTGATGAGTTTGTGTATTATTAACTCAACATTCTGTATCAGTCTTTAGGACCCATTTAGGATAAACTGATACACAGTGCTAATACATCTTCTAAACAGGAAAGTAAAAAAAAAAATAACGCCACTACCAACAATGACAAGAACACTTGTTAATAATAAAATGTTTATAATCAAAATTGCCTTCTAATTTATCTCCTTATTGCACCTTTCTGTATTTTAAAAAAAATATTAAGCTACATAAATACATGTGAATATTTTACATAAAATAAACATTAATTTATATAGCTGGCAAAGTAGCACAATTGGGCACGAGTTGGCTTAACTTTGGCCAGTAGGTGGCAGCAAACTGCCTCCAACATATTGCTTTGTCTGTCTTGAATGTTGCTCAACCGGCCTTGGTAATTTATATTACCAAGGCCAGTAATGTAAACCACCTTGGTTATGTCGTGTTTTATATTATTAATTATGAACAGAGGTACTATAAGGCAGCTTAGTTTTGTGTTTTGAGATTGAGAAAATTAATTCCTACTACCTCCTAAGGATAATGAGGAACTGATGACATGAATAACGACCAGGTCTTATCCATTTAATGAATAATAAAGCTACACAATGTAGCAGGAATATACGGTCACTATGTTATTATTTATATGACTATGGTCAGTTTGAAATAAAATATTTGTTGGATCCGTTCAAAAAGACACATCAAACCAGCCTTGAAAAGGTTTGACAGTGATGCAGACTGCATGCACAAAATTTGTAGAGACAACATGAAAGTTAATATTATAAATCTCACGAGGCAGCAAAATTAACCGAACTGAAAAGAAACGAAGAGAAAAAAACCCGACAACATAGGAACACGTCCTCTGAGAACAACCTATTCTGCATGCTTCAGCTCCAAAGAAAACAACTGCAGCATCAAAAGCATCAACAGCGCCCGTGTTTCTCCACCGTCATGGAGACTATGGAGGAGGCGGGCTGCTGTCAGCAGCGCTTTAGACAGACACGGATGGCGGGTGGTGCTGGACCTCCTGGGAGTTGCTTGTTTTGTTGGGCCTTCTTTAGCTTTTAGCAGGTGAGAGATGGTGCCGTGATTGTCTTCAGTTATTCATTTGATGTTTCTTCCCTTCTCAGCTCCTTGTTGGCTTGAATACATTAGCAGCACGGCAGAGTAGAGGGGATGCTAATGTAGAAGTGAGAGAGGAAAGAGGAGAGGAAGAAGAAAGGATGGAGCGAGTGGAGGGAAGGAGTCAGTCATTAGGGGAGGAGGAGGAGAGAGAGGCAGAGGACAAGGCTTTATGATGTGTGGGAAGAGGAAGTGACCTTCCCTCTCACTTTCATCTTGGCTCTTTTCTCCTCTTGCCACACAGATGCACAAGCACTCACACACACACTCACAGCTTTCCTCACCAACACAGCATGAAGTGGGTGTTACAGTCCCCTTACGAACAGCCTATCACACACACACACACACACACACCCACCCACCCCCACACACACACCCACACACCCCCACGCACACACGCCCACCCGCACACACACACCCACACACAAAGAGAGAGATGTGTATGTGTTTGTCATCCATTCTTTTTTTTTGTCTTTCACCTCTACAGGTCCCCTTGCAGCCTGGCCAGTCTTTCAAGTTCACAGTCCTGGAAACTCTGGACAGAATCAAGGAGGAATTCCAGTTCCTCCAGGCTCAGTATCACAGGTACGGTTACACATGCACCACAAAAGCAAACATGCATAGAAATAAACGTAGGTAGGTAATTGGGTGAAAGGAAGGGCATATCCTGGATATGTCACTACTCTATCACAGGGCAAAGCAGAAACATACGGCACAAACAACCATTTACACAAAGACAGATGAGAAGAACTTGTTCTTCTTACTTTAATTTATTGTCAACATGCAGTGAATTTGAAACATTTGAACGTAAAGCAGGTAGTTTTTCTGGACCCAATGGGGTGGGTTACATAGCACCCTGTTGGGGTACACACGGACCTCTGATGAGGATCTCATCTATGAAGTTGATTTAATCCCCACTAGACTAACTTCGGTATCCAGAAGTCATTATTTGATAACTTAAAAAGAAAACGTTAAATAGGAGAGACTCCTGTAATATCTTCTGTGGAATTTATAATCTATTTTATAAGATGGAAATAAAAAATGCAATTTTGCTGTTGTTTGTGCAGCCTGAAGCTGGAATGTGAGAAGCTGGCCAGTGAGAAGACGGAGATGCAGAGGCACTACATCATGGTGAGTCCTGCCTCACTTCTGATGGAGTTGTTTAGGATGTGTTTAAGAAAAATCTCAAGTCCTCTGACAGAAATACAGACTAAATTCTAATTAGCTAGCATAACCAATGTTTTGTCAAAGGTTTATGGGCGAGACTGAACCAGGGGATGAAACTTTAGATTACTGTAGATCCAGGAAACATATAAAGGTCAAGAACTAGATTGAGTGGATACTGGTTGGTATAGGAAAATTAGAACATTTTTTAATGCTTCTACTATCTCATTTTTTCAAGAGTGGTTTTTGTAATTTATTTTATAACGCAATTTGCTTGGTCCAAAAAGCAATACGATACGTCTTAAAGGAAGGCAAGTCAACTTGATGTGGCCATAAAAAAGTGAAGATCAGAAAATCAGATAGAAACAATAACAATAATAAAAAAATTACAAAGCGGGAGAAAGGTTCACTAAATTGTAGCAATTTTTATTAATGTTATTTTTTAGTAGGAAATAATTTAATTGAGCAAAGTTGCTTAATTAAATTATTTATGTTTTGTTTCTGACACAAAACATACATTTATTTGTGATTTTAAACGTATTGATTAAACAAAGCATCCACCAATATTATAGATGGCATACAACTTACAGAAGTTGTAGAAATGAAAGTTTTCATTTCCTCTACTCACATTAGTTTCATTTTCATTTCTCATTGCACCCATTTCTCCTTCAAACCTTCTACACACATATTTCAGTCTGTATCTAAGGCTCTTGTTTTCTTCTCCTGAACTAACAATCTGAGCTCTCCGAG
This sequence comes from Xiphophorus hellerii, assembly GCF_003331165.1. NCBI lineage: Eukaryota > Metazoa > Chordata > Actinopteri > Cyprinodontiformes > Poeciliidae > Xiphophorus > Xiphophorus hellerii. Next base: position 16,089,543 of record NC_045680.1, read on the forward strand.
TCGGATCGTCTAAGCGACTAAGGGCTCACTTCCGTCATAAGCCTTCGTCTGTGGTACAAAACCCGCACACCGAGCCAACCAGAATACGATATGCACCATCTGCTAAGCTGCTCGCATTTCATAAACCTGGGAGAGCGGGCAGGATCAGGGCTGTAAGCTAGATAGACACACAGATGGATAGACAGAACGAGGGAAATGCAGACAGGCACCTAGATAGAAGGAGAATGTGTGGAAGAAAGGAAGCAGCAGACAAGAAAAACAGCAGTCAGACAAAATGATGGAGAGTCCTGCTGAGAAGCAGGATATCAAATGACAAATTACTCACATACACGAAAATCATAGCATACTCCTTTGTATACATCTAAATAGACCATTGTTTTAATCCATTTAAGGTCTTTAACAATGGGAAATTTTACAGATAAGTATAAATAAATGAATGTTATTTAAAGCTGTATTTCTCTATTAGGTCAAACATGAAACATAAGTTACGTTATTTTCAACAAGTTGGCTTCTGCTATGTTGCTACTTAACGCTGTCAGCATATTGTTGAATTTAATCCACACTCTGCAGTTCTGTACTTTATATATTTTAAAAACCAGCTCTTGGATATGTTCATTCTCTTTCAGGATGAACAATTTTTTAGACTGAATTCAGACTAAACAAGTGTTACTATGCCAACATACTTCAGGTCGCTGTATTTTATCCTGTATACGGGATATAATTAAGAACATTGGTATTCTTTTCTTTTTTGTTTTCCCAGACAAATACATACTTTCACCCTGTCTCCCCTGTGTGATTTCCTGGTGGTGGAGCATCAGCTTTGCTCTGCAAAACTTGATTACGTGAACAGATTTTGTTTATAACCTGTTGCAATTGTGCCAAAATCCTTTGAGTGATGTAAACATATTACAATAGCACAATGATTACAATCAGTGCTAACTGAGCACTCAAAAAACCCACAAGATTGCAAAAAACAATACATTTGGTGTTCTTCGCGGTCCAGTGATTTGTATTGAATTTGTTGGTGTGGCTTTACATGTTCAGCTAGGAAAGTGAGATGCAAAGAAAGCATCTGTGCATCCTGCGCAGGCTCAAATGATCATTTTTTAAGAGTTTCTGAGGTAAAGGTGTTGTACAACCAGAACTAAATTTGTATTTGGAGACACGCGGGGAGGAGTACTTCCCGAGTGTTTTTGTAGAGTTGAGTTTGGAAAAGGTCTGGACTTATCTTTAGAAAAAGATGTGACATTTTCAGCTTTTTGACTGTTTTTAAGTTTAGGCTAATCCTTGGTAAAATCAGGTCAGACTGCTTCCAATGCAGTCAACTAATTTATTGCCTGCAAGGATAATTAATCCACTTTATATTTGACCTTATTGTATCTGATTGTCTCTTTCACTATGAATACGATTTTACATGTTGACCAGCATTGCAAATTATTGTTCAGTAATTATACGAAGTGTGTTTTTACAGGAAGAATGTTTTTCCCATTTACTACAGAGGATAAGAATGTTTATATATATATATATATATATATATATATATATATATATATATATATATATATATATATATATATATATATATATAAATAAAACAGATAAATTGTGTTAGGAAATGAATACTCCTTTTACATTATTTATTATCTTTTCAGAAATGTTGTGAGAACTAAACTTATAGGTTGAATGACAATTTTACGCTGAAATATACACACTTTTTGGTCTAACTAAATTCCAAGTTTATTCATTTAATTGTTACACTAGTGAAATCGGTTGCAATAATTAAAATCAAATACATTAAAATTAAATTCAGTGCCCATCTGCTTAAGTGTCAAATTGTCAATTCATTCTCATCTAATTTATTTTTCATTATTTCCAGTTACTTACCACATCTTTAGTTAAAAAATAAACAAGAAATAACAATTCAGAACAGATTTTCTGAAGCACAGGAAGACATCCCCGTTTCTCCGGTATTCTCTATTTTAGCTGAGGGTTTTGCTGAATTACTATGTGGAACAAGTGGTCTAGACAAACATCCACCTTCTGCACTATAAATCTTCTGCATCTGTAATTATACAATGAAGAAAAATCACATTTCTTTGTTTTTACATTGTAATGGTTGCCCGCTGTCATCAGGTCAAACTGTTTATGATAATATATTAAAGGTCTCTGCCTCTGTGACCAGTGCTCTGCTGGTAAATGCTGCATCTTTAGGTTCATTGGAGGGCTGTAATAGCTACCCATGGCAAGAGGTCATGGAGCTGCAGATGCTGATGACATATTCATGTAGGTTAGCATGGCAGACGTTTAGAACCCCAGGCTGTATTACTTGAACAAGGGCTCACTGTGGTGCACTGGATGGTTAACGCACTGCTCTGCTACTTCATAGGCATGGCTTCAAAATGAGAGGGAGGGAAAGAAAATGAGAGAGAAGAGAGGAGCTCAAAGGGAAAGATAGCTGCAGAGAAGAAAAAAAACGACTGAGAGAGTGTCAGACAGAAAAAGAGGGAGCTTCTGAGGGACGGAGAGAAGGGTACAAAGAAAAGAAAAGATAAAAAGGAATAGAGGAAACTGACTGAGATGACTAAGATATATGCAAGGAAGGAGTGAGAGTGAAAAATGCAGAGAAAGAGAGAGAGGAAGTAAAAATACAGATACCAGGGGACTGAGAGAGAGGATGGAGGGAGGAATAAAAGATTCTGCAGATGGATGAAATGGAGAGAATGCAACACAGGGAGCAAGAGAAAGAGATAGCAGTGTGTGAGTGTGGGGGTGCGTGAACTAAAAGAGAGAAAGAGAGATGGTGCATGCACAGACACGTAAATAATGTGAAGCAACAACGGACTCGCTGCGCCCACAGAGGAGATAACCCAGAAGGCTATATTTAGCTCGTTAGGCCTGTCATCCACTGAGGCCTGTTTCCACAGGCTGGGGGTCTGCTCACCACGCTGCACTGCTCCTGCTTTTACTATTCATCACTGCTAAGCCCCTAAATATACGGTACTGGAACGTGGAGACATGGTTTCATATGGTTATGTGCAGCTGATGCATATGAATGTTTTTATGTAAGCCTAACCAGCTAGCTCCCAGGATGATATCAGCAATAATAAAAATACATTTCGCATATAAAGTGTTTGACTATAATGAGGTGTTTGCATACAGAAGAGTTTGAAGATCTGGATGATTTCTTTTCCCCTACCTGCAGTTAGTGTCGTTTACTTTCTGCTCTAACCGTGATTGTTTCCGGTTGAAAAAATCGGTTCATGTTTGCATATTTTTCACCTGATATCCAACAATGCCTCTTCCTTTCCTCTGGAAATTTAAAAATAACTGTACTCATCACAAACAAAACAGTGTTTTGAACTAGTTTACCATAGCATTTAAACCCCAAACGTACACAAGATGTTCCTTCAAGAAATCAAACGTGTGCCGGCATGACCGCAGCACCCTCTTGCTTTAGCAAACCAGCGATGGTTCTATGCTCTGTTCAAACTTGGTTCTGTTAGGGAAAGTTTAATTACTGTTTTGGTTTTCCAAAGAGCAACATTGATAGCACATAATTGCAACACAAAAACATCTCTTTCCATAAATGTTTGACATTCCCACAGTTTCCTGACTTCCTGTAGATGACTGCAGTGCTTGGAGAAATTTTGTCAACATAAATCTCCTAGTTGGTTTCATTATTCATCAAAATTGTTGTCTTTATATCATCAGTCTAGTATGTAAAGCTTTATAATGTTGGTATATGCCAGAGTAACATTTCTGACTGCGGATTAATGATTGTAAACAACAGGAGTTGCATATTTCAAGCTGAATTTATAAACACCTGTTGGGGACAGTCCTGTTGGTGCTTTTAGATGAATCTGTCAGCATTTATAAATTCAGCTCAAATCAGCTGATGTGAGTGATGTGTTGGCCTACATTCACTGTATGACAGCCAATGAAAATGTGAACAAAACTGAGACGATAACAATCTTCTGTTGTTAGGTTTGTGATTTTTATTTTAATATTGCTGGATAATATTGTTCTTTTTCAGGATTTTTAAACAACTTAAAACATCCAGTTGCTTGGTGTTCTCCATGAGCTAGTCTAAAGCCACTGAAAAAACATTTTTTATTACCTCTAAAGTGGGGCTTCTGCAGTTCTTTACTTATGCCAGGGGTGATGCTTTTGCAATAATAACAGGAAAATGCTATAAGTAAACCTTTCCTCTGGTTTAGTGCTGCTATTGGTTTGTAAAAAAAAAAAACCCAAAAAAACAAAACACCTCACACAATAATAACCTGGTTATTGTATGGCACATGACTGATTATTTGTTTATTAGGTGCTTTTTTGCTATTTGTGGAGAAATGTTTAAGGAATACAGAGAATCATTTTATCACATTTGTGTAGATTACTAAGAGATGGTAGTTGTATAAATCTAGTAGACTTGGAAGTAATTGAATATAAATATTGTGTTATTTGATTGCAGACAGAATACAGTATAACACAAATATGTGAACTGGCGATCTGTGTGGTGTGCAGTATTAAATATTTATATAATATGTAGCTATTGTTAGATCTGTGAGATGTATTTTTATAAGTGTTTGGAATGTTTATTTTCCAAACATCTTCTGCTATACTTATTATTTTATACCTTTCACACTTAATATGACATTGCTCAGATTGTTTCTACGTGCTTTGTTGCAATGCTACACTCCAGTCAGGTTTACAGGTTTTGTATGTTTGGATTCATAGACCTTCCCTCTGCTTTGTTTTGAAGAGTAGATATGTTTTATATAGTTTATGTCACTGGTGAATCACATGTGGGAGGGGGGTGGAACAAACAAACTCATACATCAAGTTATGCACATTGTGGATGTCTGCTTTTCCACTCTGGCTGTTGTATTTATAATTCATGGTTCTCAGATTTCACTGCTCTCCTGGAATCCCACTGTGTATTTTTAAATAAGGCTGCATTATAGCCTTGGCTAATGACGGGGGGGGGGGGGGCGTAGATGTATCGGTCACATGCCTACACAAAGTGCAAAACATTAGCCTGGAGGGCTCTGTTCTGTTTATGAGAGGTTGATTTTTTTTAGAAAGAACAAATAAGGAGGCAGTAAGCTTATTCTTAGTATTTTGCTAGTTTAACCACTGCTTTTTTTTTCTTCTTCAGCCTATCAAAAAGTGTTATTTGGTCTCTAATATCTACCAGTTCTTTGTTATGATCTTAAGGATTTCTGAACTCTTGTGCAGCTCTCCTCTCACGCCGACCGTCAAACACAAGACTAAACTCTGAGGACAGTGAAGACTGGCTGGCCCTTTTATTACAGACCATAAAAAAGACATATCCACTGGAGGGTGACAGCTCACAGTGGGGTGTCACATTAGGTGGCCTTTCCATCACTGTTAGCATGTGTGTGTGTGTGTGTGTGTGTGTGTGCGTGCGTTTAAGTGCACTGCAGGGAAGCTACAGGAGTCCAAGTGTTAATGAAAGACCAAGTTGCTGGCATGAGGCATAATATTGTTGCACCTAATTTTACAATAAAAAACGAGAGTAAGACATGGTGTATTAGAGTATTTACCTTAGAATTGTGTCTTTCTGCCTTAGAAACACAATTTAATGGTGTTTGATCAAAAAACGTTTGACAGTGTTATTCATAGTTTGTTTTTTCAGTGTGACTCCTTTATTTGGTTATAATGTCACAAAAATGGAGATACAGAACTTTTTTATGTTGAACTTTAGGATAAATTTACACCTTTTGCGATTTCTATTTTGTGTATCTCTTCAGCTTCCAGCTCTTGATGAAACCGATTCTGAAAAGCTAACAAAACCAAAGCCAGCATTAGTTTTGTCACCGTTTTGTGTGTTCTGGTCTATTGGCACCATTTAATAGAGAGTGAATGGTCATAAGGGCCATTTCAGTCAAATACAAACTCATAGCAATCAATTGAGAGAAGTTGGAGATTTTTATCGAGCATTTTAAAGAGGAATTTGTGTTATTATTATTATTAGTGGTGTTATTTGCACACATATGTCTATTTGCATAATTTTGAGCATGTCAAAAAATATTTCAAACTTGTCCACCCAGTTCTTTACTTTGATTTTTAAAAAAAGACATTTTTACACAATTACCCCATTATGGAAAAATAACAATTCAAATGCAGCATTAATATAATGACATCCATATCCATAATGTAGGTATATAAACATCTGACATGCAAATAAGTGGTTTATCAACAGTAATTTCCAAAATTTGATCACATTTTTAAAGACTTTAAAGATAAAAGCCACATAATTAAAATCTGTACTTGGTAAGCCACAATAAGATTGACTAAATCTTTTAATAGCAGGACAATTACAATTACTTGTCTTCTATTTTTCAGTAAAATGTTTTGTTTTTTTAAATTGAATTTTCTAACCATTTCATTCTAAATAAAGAAAGACTGTAGTTTCACAGTGAGTGTGATTGTGTGTATCAGGATTTTATCACTGAGTCACACTGGTCATTTATTGAAACAGTGGGACCTTGTACGTGTTTATGCTTTCTCTATGTCCAGCCCCTCAGGCAGGATGAAGGGTGAGTTGGTGTGTGTGTGTGTGTGCGTATGTGTGCCTATGTGTGTAGATTAATGCAGTGCTCTCAGCCTCTTACTCCTCTCTCAGCTCATCTGTCTGATTCAAGTTGACACACTGTGTTCTCCTCTGCAACATTACAGTCACAGACTGCTTAGGAAGGGGGAGCATAAGATGGGGTGCAGCTGGGAGGGGTGGTGGTTGGAGAGAAGAAAAAAAAAACAGATGAAAGACATATGAGAAAAGGGGGCACAATGGCACTGACGCAGACGGGAGAAAAATTATGAGGAGAAAAAAAATGAGGACATTTACAAAGAGAGGGAGAAAAGGAAAACACGACAGAAAAGACAAAAAGGGCACATTTTTTGTTCCAGTACAAATGAAGCTTAAGAGATAGAGGAAGAAGTCAAAGTGATGTAAGAGAGCTGGAAGGAAGAGGTCAGAAACTGAACAAGGATTGCTTTTGCTGAGGTAAATGTTGCTCTGCCATCCACTAGTGGTCCTGGGGATTAAAGTATGGCCAGATGTAGGGGAGGGTTGAGCTGGTTTTAAGAGTCTTAAACCTGTCTGAACTGTCTGAGGGACGAAAAACAAAGTATTCATAAAGACTCCTGTAGGGTCTCCTGGAGGGAACGCACTATGAATGCAGGCATTCTCAGACTCAGCTTGGGCACTTTGCAGTTATTCTGCCCTACGATCGCAGTAAAAGGGCTGAGAGGAGAACTGCCAACGCTAAATGTCAGTGGATTTAGTCATCACCCTCTGAAGAAGTTGGTCTGCCAGTGTAGACTACAATGTTAGCTACAAACTGTATTTATCTATCTATTGTTTTTTAATGACCCATTTCTTCTGTTTTTTTTGTTTATGTTATGTATTGTTATGATGAATGATGTCTTTGTCAAAACATTATCATATTTTGAAATAGTAATGAAAAGCTTAATTTCAGTGAACCTAGTGCTTCAGATGCTTTTATGTGATAATTGGTTCAAGATGCAGTTCATCCAACATACTGTTGACTTGTTCAGTGTTTGTGGAGATTTTACCAAAACGCTTAAAACGACATTGTGATTTTCCCTCTGCAATATTCATTCATTCATTCATTCATTAAGGTGTAAAGAACATAAAATAATGCTTACATTTTTCATCTAATCTCTAATAATTACAATGTTATTACCCTAGTAATTATCAATAACAATTTTTGATAATTTCAAATCTATTCACATTTATTATTGTAAACGTTTTACAGAATATCTACTCTAAGTAACTCTTGGTTTGAAAAGTAGTCTAATTTGTTTGGTGTCTCACACAGTCTGTAATGTAAAAATAATTCACAGCAGCCCCTCCAGCTGATTCAATACAGGAATTAGAATATGGAGCCAGAAATGAACATAATACACCCCATTTAACATTGGTGGTACACTATGTGTCTGAGTTTGTGTGGGTGGGCAGATGAAAGAGACAACTTCACCCAAGAGACATCTATGAACAATGCTTTTGTTAAGGCTTGAACACACATCCACACCCACCCACAGACTCCCACCCACATGCCTGTGTACACACAAACACACACTGTATCAATACACACAAACACACACTGTATCAATACAAACACGCGTATAGGTACACACACACGTCCCATTTAGATAAATCACCTTGGATTAGACCAGCTTCCTAAAGCTCATTTTAAAGTCTTTGCAGAACGCACAGAAGGGGTGGAAAAAGAAGACGTTCAGAGGGAGAAAAAAAGTCTGGCACCAGTGTGTTACCCTCTCTCAACACCATGTAGGTGGAGTTGGGAGGGAAGACAGAAGGAGCAAATACTCCCTGAAGTACGCAAGAGTGGAAAGTAGGAGGGAAACACAAGAATGGAGGTAGAAACAGGAAGAGGGAAGAGAGAAAGGATAGCTTGTTGAGAGAGTTTTAGGAATTCTCTTCTTTGTGCCCTGATGACGGCAGTGTGGCGGGAACGTTATTAGGGTTATGAGTGGAAGAGTTAGACTTTCTAAGAATTTGAAGACAATTTATGAAACACAATTAGAATGCCTAAAAACAATCTCATGTTTATATAAATTAAGCATTATCCTGAAAACTTTTATCTTAGATAGTGTTGGCAAACATCTGGCATCAACTGTATTGATGTCAGTGATGATGTCATTAAGTCTCATGCTACGCTATGCAGACATTCTTCTGCACTGATGATGAGTTGCTCAATTTAGCATGCCGAATGTTTCTAGCTTTTCTTCTTTTATGTAAGGAAAAGCTTCCTATGGAGATGTTTTAAAATGAGCATGCTTGCTATATTACTACGTGTTTGCTATGCTTTTACGCCAATGTTTTTGCATTTTCCATATTAAAAAAGTACATGTGGCATTATAAGAGTTTCTGAACTGCTGTTATAATATTAGTCTAAGATGAAAGTTGTCCTGTGTCCTACAACAATTTAGTTATCAGGATTTATTTGAATGCACTTATGTGGACCTATGATTTAAATGTTTTTTTTTCATACACTCATATTGCAGTACACTCATATTGCTCATTGTCCTTGGATAGTGACATCAGCCATTTGGCTCAATATCCCTCTGTCTGGCCTCACACACACACCACACACACAGGGCTTCTGCAGCACACGTGTAAAAAGCGTCAAATACAGCATAGATTTTTCACTGAATCCTGAATGAGATCACTGTGACACAACAGAGAGATTATATAAGAGGAGCAAAACGCAGGCCTTGGAGGTATAATTAAACATTGGGGAAGCAAGAGAGTATGAATGCATTAAAAGGTGGCTGAAAAAGACTAAACACACTGTAGTGCTGCGGTTTTAGCTGTGCAGACAGAGCTGTTATTAGTCATAGCGCAAAGTCCTGCAGCTGTTAATGTACGATGATATAATTTATGTCGTGCACCTGTTACTACTCGAACAATATCCTACTGTGAAGTGATATGTTTTCTTCTGGGTTATGTAGGCTATGTGACAATACATTTGAAAGCAAAACGATTTGTGTTAGTCTGCTCTGCACACCACAGTGTTGAAATACGAATTATTTTATAAAATGGTGTTTCAACTGTGTGCCACAGTGTGTTGCTGCTGGGTTGCTGTAAAGATGGAGCACAATACTACAATAGTCAGCGTAGTGGTGTCTGGCACACACCCACAGGACAACTGTTAATACATTTCACTTGCCTGCTTTGCTCCCACTGCCCATTCAAAGGAATTCCTCTTTTTCTAGACAGAAAAAAAAAGATTGTAATGTTATTACAGCTGTTTATAAAGACCAAGAAAGTCTCTGCTACGAGGCATGCATAACATTGCAAAAACTGTATTTCAAATCTTAACAAGGTCAAATATTAGAAATATAGATATGTGTTTATATTCAGAGAAAAATACTTGTATGTTGAAAAAAAATGCTCTAACCTTAGAAGAGCTTGGAAGTGTTTACCAAAAACATTCTTCATTGCTCTTAAATTAGTTAATTCAGGTATAGCAAACCTATAAACATAAATCTGGCTTCCTCTCTACGATGTTTTCATTAACTTTCTGACTGTGGCCCATTATGCGTCTGATGTCTGGTGGAATAAAACTCCCAGTGTTGACTGGCTTAAACATAGCGTACTGATATAAATTTGAGTGAAGAGTTTGTTCATGACCAAAGAAAATTTGAAAGGACAGGGCCTTGCAATACAGGAGGTCACTTGATTCAACTGTTTCCTAAAATGAGCCTGTAATTTCATCCATGTACTCATGGCAATCACTCCGACTTCATTAGCTCCACTGCTTATTCCTTTTGCTACCTTTTGCTTTGCTGAAATTAGTAACAAAGGAACAACTTTGAAGTGCTGTGGTATGAGAAACTATCAAAAAAACACACAAAAAAACATAAAAAGAAAATGAGGATAAGGAGTCAGTTAATTTTGTCCTGATACTTCACCAACAAGAAGTGATTTATTGCATAGTTTAGTTTAAGAGACGTTGAAGTGGCCATTAATGTGAAACTGCAGCTGACATAAGTACATAGCTGTTAGTCATTAATAACCCAAAGCGCCCCCATTGCCAACATCAAACATTTTCTCAGAGGAGAATAAAGTTGGAGCTGGAGGCTGTGACTTATTTCCAACCCTGATTTCATCTGATTACATGAAATAAAAACTGCTAACTAGGCTTGAGTCAGAGTCGCGCATCAAATATAAGTGTGTTCACCTGTGACTAAATTCCAGTTTCAAACTCAAGTATTTTTCTCTCATAAGAACTCGTTCAGTTGTAAATGTCCTGGAGGAATTCAATAGGAAAACGGGAAACACAAATGGGGTTTTGTGCATTTCTGTGTCCAAAAGTCGAAGTAGAGAGCATACAGTTTTAATCAATCTTTGACAGCTAAGAAAAACACCACTGCCACATAGGGATCAAATACATTTTATATTTGTTTATCTGCAGTGTCATGGCACCAGAGATTTGGTGTTTGATGGAACTAGTTTTAAAAAAATCAAAAGCTAAGAAAGAAAACTTTACAGTGTTATCCTTGTACTCTCATATCTAAAATAACACACTGACTCTCAAATCCAACCAAAGTAGGCAGTTTGTGGAACAATTTCAATTAATCTCATGATATAAATCTGCACTCTGGTCTCTGGATGTACAGTCTAAGCACCTAATATTTCATTTGTTGTTGTAAACATAAACACAGCACATGTTTATTTTATTTTATTCTGGTAGCAGTGGTCTTTCCTTTGAAAAGGAGGGAATAGAGAGCAGTAATGAAAAAGAGTAAGTAAAGCATGTTTAATTTGTGTTCTGCCTGTTGGTTGAAGATATTTTCATCTTTTTTTCCATTAGAGCGACATAAGTAAAAATAACTGGAACATTTAATGATATAAGGTATTTTAATCAATCAGTTTTCAATCTTCAAAAGAAAACAACTCTTTTCATCAAAATGCACAGACTCCTGAGTTGCGACTCTCTGACTTTGTCTCCGAGGTTGCAGAGCAGATTTTCATACTTTTCCTACATTCTGTTTCATAATGTTGTTGCTGCTTGAGTGCAACTTAAATGGTTGCCTTGGCAAAGTTTTTTTTTTTAATTGGATTTTTCTTAGGTTAAAATACTCATGACTGTGGGAGACCACTCAAAAGCTGCAGCTTGTGATTCTTGAAGTAGTTTATTGATTTTTGAAGAATACTTTGCATCGTTAGGATCATTATTGCCACAATGAGCTGCTGAACCATTCTTCATTCTGTCTGGGCTTTGTTTTTCTGCAGCTCCACATGCCTCAAAGTAGAAAATCTGAGACACTCAGCAAGTTATCTACTTTTTTCCATGTCTATGTCTCCATAAAACTTTGTTTGGGAATGAATCTGACTTATCCCGATTACATGCATTACTGTTTACCCTAAATGATACAACATAGTTCCTATGTTGACAAAACCTTCTTGCTGCTTCTGGTTCTCCTTAAAGGAATGGTTTAAACTTTTTGTTATGTGAACTTCTGTGAAGGTATTAGTCATAGTTCCCTGAACTGGAGTAGAAAGATGCCAGTCCATCACAGTGAAACACAAAGACAAAGAACAAACAGCCATGGACTCACTCTTAAGGCCAATTCAGAGAGATAAACTAGCAGTCATGTCTTTAACCATGGGAGGAAGTGTGTTCCCCCATGCATGCATGAGAGACCGTGCAGGCTCCATGCAGAAAGGCTCCAGGCCAGGATTTGAACCAAGGACCTTCTTGTTGCTCCAGCATGTGGCCCTCACATGGATTTTGCAATTTAAAGCAATTTAAAGAGAACATGTTTGTCTTCATGGAATACAACAGTACATCAGTGTATATTTAAAGTGTGCACTTGCACAAGACTGTGGAATTTAGCACTGTTTTTACAGTGAAGTTATTTCCAAATTAATGCTCATTGCTTAAAACTGCGGTCTGTCGAACTGCCCCATCTACTGCAACTCATCAGTCCACCTCTTATCCTTCAAGAGTGGAGTTTTGTGAAAGCATGTCACTTATGCAACAGCTTCGTAGATGGTATGTTGTTTGGAAATTATTCTGCTCAATTTGGTGAACCAGTTAGTGGGCAGATTGGTGCTGCCATCAGCCTCTCCCAGTTTAATTTCAAATGGTAACAAGGACCTTGTTTGTCTTGGAAAAACTGAAAAATTTAACACAGTGCTCCTGTGAAAATGCAGATAGTTGATATTTGCAAATATATAGCAAATAAGACTCACTACAATAAAACATCTTGCTAATACAGGTAAGGGAACTATAATTCTTTCTCACTTCAAAAATCCAAAATGTCCCTTGAACTGCTTAATTATTGCTGCACATCCTTACTGTTGCATTAAAGAGGATAGCTGCTCAGCTTAGCAGTGCATGGTTGTATTCAAATACTGGTGCTACATTTTTTGCACCTAGTCCCACTGTTTTAATGAAAGAGTAAGTCTTGCTGAAAGATGAATAAGGCTGATGGCAGAAACTGCAGAGAATTAATAAGAGAGAGACAGAAACTAATCTAAAATGAGAGGAAGAGCAGAAAAGTATAATGATGGAGAGATGAGAAGTCAATGAGGGATGGCTTCTCAGGTATGTTTACTCTAGTTTGCTTTATGTGTGCTTTCAATTGTATGTAAAGCATGAATTAATTTTTCAATGGAAGAGATGTCTCAAATGTCTGTCAGCAGCAACACAGTTTTTCCGGTCTTTCTCAGGAGAACTGGAAAGAAAGGAGAACATGTGGATAAGGTGCTGAAGAAGGATTGAAAACGTTCAACGGGACCGGGTAGAAAACTGGAGTAGAGGACAAAAGAGCTAAAAGAGAACTTAAAGTAATAAAATGATTGATGGAAAAGACTATTACAGTGAAAGAGACAAGAGTGATGCAACAATGAGAAAAAAGAAAAAGGTGATTAATCAGACATGGAATCTAGAGAGGGCACGGAAAACATTGAAAATCTGATAATTGGTCGGAAAAATGAAGAATGTGTGGATAAGAATGGAACGGAAAATGTGACTGCATGCTCGGAACGATAGACATTTGGTCACGATAAAGCATGAAGACAACATGGTGAAGGTCAGGATCGCAGATTAAAAGAACCTGAGATGTGGTTTTCCTTCGCAGTCAGAAGCAGTTTTCAGTCCAGACCGTCTCTTTTCTAATTGATCCAGTCATACAGCTGTGTTTTCTTTGCTGGTTAAAGATGCACAGCATAAACAACGATGCTCCATTACATCTTTCCTATTTGATATGTTAACTAATGAAATGTGATTTCCAAACTTCCAACAATTCTATAGCATCTGTATCAAATACAGTTTATTTTTTAATTGCATAAACTGTCAACTCTCCCTAAGCTGTTGGGCTAATTATTTAAATATGTACTTCTGAGTGATTTTTTTTTCTGTCCCTCAAAGAGTTTTAGACATTCAAAGTCCTCCGATTTGCTGCTGCCTCATGTATAATCAGTTACAATCATAAAAAAATCTATCCTCCTCTCCCATGTCTTACTATGGAAATAAGAGAAACCATTCAATACTTTTTGTTAATGCTGTTTGATAGAACCTATGTATTCAGTGTATTCTCAGTAAGATTAAAATTTGGATTGACTAATGGTCAATTTATATGTGAATGTGAGCTCCAGTTCTTCATGATCCACTTACTTTTTTTTTTTTTTTTTTAGAAAATCCTGACATTATCATTTTGGACTCACCAAAACAAAACAATCACAGATGGTTCTTCAACTATAAAATCCTTCTGCCATTCAAAAATACTCATTTCTAAGTGGCATAAATAAGAAAAGAGGGTTAGTGAATAGTTCAATGTATTTGAAGATTATTTATTAGTATCAAGACTTTGCATCCAATGGGCATATTTCCAACGTCCCAAAAGGCAAATGAAAGATGCTTAAAGGAAAAATTGGAATTAGAACTAAATGTCAAAGCTGGTAAAATATAGGAAGATCTCTGTGTAAACAGTCACAAAGGAATTAAAAGCCATTTTTGGAAGGAATGCATTTATGAATTAACAATGCAATAAATAAATATCCCTTCAGTAAATAATTAAACAGCAACTTTATCCAAATATTGACTTGTGTGATTGTGTATTTAGGAGTACAATACGTTGTGCAGTTTCATTTGTTGTGGTATTAGGTGACTGGAACTATTATTAAAAATGCCTTGTTTATTAATTTTGCTTCTACTATACTTCCAAGGAAATATGCAATGTTTTGAAGAACTATGGAAAAAAGCACATAGAGAAGTAAAAATAAATCAAAATAAATAAATATATGATTTATATAAATCATATATAAATCATATATTTATACATAAGATATAAAAAATTTTCATATATATAAATAATATAGATATCATATTTAAGATAGTTGTCAACTACATTTTTTCTGCAGACGAGATGGTTCACCACTATTCTTCCTGGTTTTAATAAAGTGGTGATAACATCTTAACCTAATTTCCTTCATCAGTTTATTTGTTTAATATTTACTGATGATAATTTGACCACTTGAAGCAAAAAAGCAAAAATAAAAAATACAGGATGTTTTTATAGAACTGGACTACATTCACTGCATCAGTCAGAGTTGTCTAAATCGGTGCCAACTGAACCAATTCAATCAAAGCAATGTTTTCTAATTAACTTAATTAAATCCCGGCGTTGCTTTCTGTATTTAATTTTTTTTTTTGTCTTTTACAGTTAGCAGTAAAATACCAGGCATTCCACGCACTCCCTTACTCAATTTTAATATATACTTGGGGGAAAACTGACTTTGGCAGTGAAGCAGTAAAATATGTTGGAGCATGTCACAGCCTGAGGAGAAAACCGGAGATACAACACATGAAAATGTATTGAGTCTCTTCAAAATCTGCCCTGAATTCTGATCTGTATTCATCCTCTTCTGTACTTTATATGTCGATTAATTGTAGAATGTGTTGTGTGCAGAAGCAATTTATTGTATTTAATATAGACCTTATACAGTGTCTGAATGTGTTGTCCTTGGTTGTACTTATGAAGTAGTTGAGATACAGAATGATCGCAAGCAAGTGAAACCAGACAGAAAAAACTATCCTGAACCTGGGAGTGAAAGACAAACCTGATGGCTAAAACGAAGAAGGAATGGAAAAAAAAACAAAACAAAGGGGAAGAAGGGGGACAGGCGGCCTGTCAGCCCCTGAAAGATAAAGATTGGAGTGTGAGGGAGGGACTGAATCAGGCGAGGAATAAATGGAGAGAAGAGAGGGCTCGAGTGAAAATGAGCAGGAGAATACAGAGAGGGAGGAAGTGCCCTGTCTCACTCTCATCAGTCAGAGTGTTGGCCATCCTGTGGCAGAGGATGCCGTTGTCACCACGACGGATTCCTGCTGTCCGTATTCTGCTTACCTCCAAGAATATTACTGATGTACACAAAGAAAACACACGCAGTGGGGAGAGAGACACATATTCAGGAAAGGCAAATGTGTCTTTCCTGAAGGGACAAACACACAACTGTACTGGTGTCAAGAAGCACACAGACAGATATTCTGATGTGAGAATTAGATTTTTTTTTGTTACTGACCTTAGAATGTCAGAAGATCTGGGTTTAATCTCGATTTTCAGATTGGTTCTTATTTCAGTTTTAAAGTTTGCAGCTTTATTTATTTCTCAGTCAGTTTAGCAAAAAAAAAAAAACTGATTTAAAAAAAAAACAGAACAAGAAAAATAGTCCAACTGCCTCCTCATTCGTAAATGAAAGGCGGCAGATTTCTCAAGAAAATATTTCTTTTCAAGCATGTGCGCTCTGTGGACTTCACTGAGTCGCTTTATTATAGTCTAAGCTTTCTGTTGTTCTTTGACCAGCATAATATCATTCCATTCAGATTGTCTTTTGGATGCGTTTTCCCTTTGCAATGCCAGGCACATCTACACACTGTTGTTGGTGTGAAATAAGTTTTGGTGTTTTATACACACATAGATACAGGGACATCATACTGCTGCAAGCATCCACGGAGTCTCATTATTCTGACACTGTGCATCATTATTCATTGGCACACCTACATCCATGCAAACAGCAGGAAAAGGAGCATATAGCAAATATACACGCAGTTATGCCCATTTGGCAGTTGTGCATAGACCTAGTGAAATGATAAAATTACCCGACATAAACACACACGCAGAGACAGTGATGCTGCATTACTTATCCTAGACGTAAATGCCTCATTACTGTGTCAACACACACTCTGTCTGTGCAACTGAAACCTTTTTCATTTGATTATTCTTGCTTGCATGGAAACCACAGAGATAAATAGCAACATATGTGGCTATGTTGAGCAACAGATGCTCAACTGGAGACATTTTGCAGAATTGAATGTCAAAGTGTGTCATGAACTAAATCCTCTGTCGTTTGTCTTTTTTTTTAAATCTTTGCAGTACTACGAAATGTCCTACGGTCTCAACATTGAGATGCACAAACAGGTAGGAAAAATTGTGTTTACCATGTTTTGATATGTTTGTGTAGAAAGGCTTTTGCTGGAATATTTGCAGGGTATGTGTTTAGGGGTTGTTAGTACAACTCTGGCTTTTTGTAGAGGCAGCTTTCATTGAACAAGAGAAGAGGTACAATACAACAGCCATTGCTCATGAGAGACATTTGTGCATGTGAGCTTTCATGCTTTAATATTTGTGTTAAAAAAGTGAATCTGAATTGTAAGCCCAACTATAAGTCAGAACATGAAATGCTCAATGTAATGGCTAGACATGGGCTAATGTGAGGCTCTGATAGTAGCAAAGTAATAATTAAATGATAATGTAGTAATATTGTGATTATTTTCCTTATGGATTACTTCACAATGGCAGATATATACATATACATGATAAACATCAACTAAATTTAAAGGCAGTTCTAAATGTAATGGGATTAATTGGAAAATATGTGAGAATAAATATATTTGAGTGTTACCTGTGTGGTCATTATTTTAAACATCAATGGCTGACAGTC
Organism: Xiphophorus hellerii; assembly: GCF_003331165.1. NCBI lineage: Eukaryota > Metazoa > Chordata > Actinopteri > Cyprinodontiformes > Poeciliidae > Xiphophorus > Xiphophorus hellerii. The sequence continues at coordinate 16,107,067 of NC_045680.1, forward strand.
CAGGAATGTTCCAGGCTAATCAGTGCCTTTCAATCACACTTGCTATTGAGAAACACTAAAGATAACCCATTTGTATAGTTGGTCATGTTACCTTGACTGCTGTTTTGATACATTACATCGACTCGGAATACAACATACAATTTACCAAAATGGTTTACACTTTTGAGCTTACTTTCATTTAAGTTTAAATTGACTCTTGTTTCTTCAGAGTGACTCTAAGTTAGTTCTGAAATCTTTGTAACTTCAGTCTAAGACTCTCAAGACTCCCAGTTGGACTTCCGACTTCAGGCAGACTTCTTGTTTAGGTTTTGCTACTTTATCCCTCAAAATGCCAACTCATGAAAACAAATGAAATATACCATTAAAACAGATCGTTCAACAAAAATCAGATCCAATAAAGTAGCCATTTCTTAAAGAAGATGCTTGTTTCCCCAGCGGTATTTGGAAAACTTGAAGGTGTTTACCGAGTTGGTATTTTATCTAAAATATTTAAGAACCTCTGCTCTGCAGGATAATGCAGTTAGTAATACTCCTAGATTCATGCAAAGACTAGATGTGCAGCTGAACCCTGCGAGGGAAGGTCATTGTGAATTGTGTAATGTTTCCACTTGTCCTTGCTGAGATCTGGTAGTCTTGAATGAAGACATTTGTCTCATGAGCAGTGTGTGCTCTCAGGTGCCTGCAGCTGCTTGTCAATCCCCATACTAATTGCTGTCTGGGTCACGCTACAGGAGAAGTAGACAGTCAAATTGCATACAGAGAGCGACAGGCAGACAGTCAGATAAATGTCGACGTAGAAGGACAAAAAGGCAGACGCGAAACCTGTTCTAGTTGATAGACCTTCCTGCAGATAGACAGAATCATTATCCAGTTGAATGGCATTTCCTTTAAGGTGACTGCCTGTGTCTTCCTCCCTCCCTCTCTATATCTATCTATCTGTCATGCTAACTGGCTCTCTGTGGCGGAGCCAGGCACTGTCACGGAGGACAAGACAAGAAGGGGTTTATTTTTCACTTTTACAATGAGCTCTTGGCGTACACCTTCAGAAAGCAGCTCATTGTTTGAAACCGTCTCTGAGACGCCTTCCAATAAAAGGCTCTGTGCTCTGCACTTTCACCTCATAATTATCACGTCATTTAGCTATCGAGGTAATTATAGCAAAGAGATATCAAACATCGGATTTACAAACACAGAGTTCAAGCTGGATGCACGGAGTTTTGTGTTGCTCTGCTGGTTTATGTTGCCTTGTGCTTTGAGTTTAAGGTGAGGCATCTGTCAAAAACTAATCAATCACTTAAAAAACTGAAACCTGTCATCGACTCCTACATACGTAGTAAATTTGCCATTATGGCTTGTTTTCTAAGTTTTGCTTGGTAAACCTTTATATAAGGTGTGCTGAAAAGATTGAAAGATGTCTCTCCAGGTTTTGTTCAAATTCATTATTTCTAGGACAGATGATGGGGAAACCACCTAAAGCAAAACTTATCTGGTGGGAATTTAATCAGTTCAGAATACATTTTTAACAATAACTCCATGCTTATGCTTTGAAAGAATGATAAATACTTGAAATGCAAGCTGTGTAGTGTGTTGTGGTTGACAATGAGCTGCAATATTTGCAGAGAACTTTCTGTATTAAGTTTGCTATTTGTAGGGTGCCCATAGACCATGCTTTTTTTGTGTGGATCTAAAATGCATACAAGAGTGTTTTTTTTTTTTAACATGGTGCCCTTGCCTAGCGACATCTGCAAGAGGGACCATTACAGCACATTTATTACTTAAACTATTTCTTCATTTGTTTTGGGAGCATGTTTACTGGTTGGGTTACTTCTTAGGACCATTTCTGTTTGAAAATTTGTAATTCAGGTGTTTGTTTAAATTTGCAGACAGGAAATAAAGATTTGTAATGTATTACACAGACTTAATAGACATGACAGGACTTGACATTCCACAAAATATAATTATTTTCATATTTAGACCTATGTAATGGGTTAATATACCAACATACATTCTGAGATAGGAAACAGCAGGACTGTGCTGATAGTAAGGAGTCCTTATTTATCCATCAGCATCGTCTGCAACGAGTAACACATCAGCAACACAAAATCTAAGAAGACTGATTATGTCCCTTTCATTTCTAGCTAAGGAAATGTGTTGCCATTAAATGTCTGTATGATGTTTAAAAAATAACAGAGAACATATGAAAACATATTTTCAACCAGTGATAAAGAGGAATAATCCATCTTCTTTGAAGAAGATACTATATTGATATTTACTGCGATTTACTGAAATATAATCAAATGTTTCTTCTTTAGAATATAAAATTCAACCCCAAATCCAAGGATGGACTGTGTGAAGCCTTGACTTCATGTATGAATGGCTGCTTTGTTGCCAAACATAATGTCAGGGTTGTACTTTAGTCAGAAGAGAAACTGACTCTGCAGGAAGGGAAGGGATTAAAAGACACAGAGGGAGGAAGTTGGATGGTTGGCAAAACAGCCAGGGAGAGCTAGCCTGTCAGCTCCTGTCGCCAAAAAAAGGAAATGTACAGCGGTGCTGGCTTTACCTCTTAGAGAGGGAGAGTGGGAAGGATGACAGAGGCAAGAAGGCCAAGTAAGGGGTGCGTGTGGAAAATGGAGGGAACAGAAGGAGGAAAAGTGAAGATAGTGGAAATGACAGCGGACCAAAGAGTTGTATTCAGGCAAATGAGAGTTCAAAAGAGAGAGAGAAGTAATCTCCAGAGTACATTGACGTCAGTGGTTAGTGAGGAAGGATAGAAGAAGAGTCACCAGGGGAAATATGAGATCGAAAGGAAAGGTAGAAGAGTTATGTCAGAATATAGTGGAGTATCCTGAAAAATACTATGAGTAAGACAGGAGAGTATATGTAGTCAATTTGCACACACTTATATATATAATGAGAGAAGAAAGGTGTACAATTTAACTTAAATATTTTCTAGGTTGGATATGGATACCTTAGAAGATAGTAATAATTGGCATTATTGTATTTCTAGGCTTTATTTCATATTCCTTCCTGTTCTTCCTTGCTTTTGTTTTTTCTTCCTTTGTCCCTTCCTCCATTCTTTTATTTCCTCTCCTTGTATATTGTATGTAATGAGTTCACCATCTCATGCAATCCTGGTGTCCTAAAGGCAATCCCTGTGAGCAGGATATTTTACTAGAAGTATATATTTGTTATTATTGCAGTTTGAGTGGTTTATGCATGTAATAATAAGGCATCATGTTAGGGCAGGGATCTCAAACTCAGTTTCATATCAAAAATCTCAATGTTCTTAAAAGGCCTGTTGTGCCAGAATGTATTGATAAAACCCATTAAATTGTTAAAATATTAATAAATAGTTGTGATTGGATTTTGTGAATTATGTGGTGTTTTTGTAATCAAAATCACAGATTTTGTGGAGCTAATTTAGAAATATTTGTAAGGAAGTTTTATAATATTTGTGCTAATATACGATGTTAAATGTGACTTTTTATTACTCTACATATCGGTCACAGACTATAACTTCTGTTGGTGTACAATTTAAATGACAATTCAAATTAGTGTGTTTGATAATTCAGATACATTGACTAAATAACAGGTCACATGTTTAATTGAATCTCCTAAACTCAAGGCCTGGGGGCCAAATATGGCCCGCCGTAGCTTTTTATTTGGCCCTCTACAGTCCAAATTACATCAATAAGGCCCTCCATCTTTTCACAAGTCCACAAAATTCAAACAAAATTAACAGACCCCCATATATTCTGGATTTTATTGCAAATTTCTCATAGTTGGTAAAAAACATTGGGTTTAATTGACTGCTGCATCAGCCTTAGTTGACGTCAAGTTAGTGTTGCATTTAATGAAAAGGCATTAAATACCTTAAAGGTCACATTTATGTTTTACGTATAATACTGGCAGATGGTTTGTTAAATAACTTTGTATTTAAGGTACTGAATCCACCGTGTGTTTATGATTTTGTGTATCTGTCCGTCAGTTTCACACCTATCACATTATAAACACTGAGGTTCGACTGGGTGTCCTGGATTCATTGTGTGGAGGTGTTTAGCTAGCTGGATAGCTGAATGGAGTTTTCTGTGAGGCCAGTACAATAGGTGTACAAAAGAAGGTTAGTGTGTTTTTAAAAAGACTCTGATAAGAGGAAGAGGGGGAAGAAAGAGCATGGCAGAGAAAAATGCAGTTAACCGTGGAAGAGGAACTGATAAAAGACAGCAGGGATGAGAAGGGAAATAGGAGAAAGAGATTAATTGAACGGATGAAAGAGGAGAGGGTAAACAGGAAGGATGGAGCTTTAGAAGTGACAGAAAAAGACCTTATGGAACAGATGAAGCGGGGAAAAACGAGCTGGAGATGAAAATGAGAGCCAAGAAAAGAAAAGTAATAGAGAGGAAAAAGGAAAAAAGGGGGGAAGAAGCTGAAGGATAGGAAGACCTACAGAGAAAGACATCAAGGGAGGGAGGGGAGCTTTGAGCTGCTGCAAGAAATAATGAATCATGAATAGATTTAACAGTATCTGCTCTTATTTCCTCTCCACCTCCTTTGCTTCCCCCCCTCCAACTTACTCCCAACATCCTGTTGAGATCACTGCCGGTAGCCTCCCCCTGCCCTCTCCCTCCTTTTCTCCAACACGTGCTCAGTCATTATCAGTGGCAGGGCCATCTCATGTCTCAGCATTAATTGAGCTGTAACGGTCGTCTCTCGCCTTCCTACCCTTCCTTTGAGCTTCTTTTGATTATTTTCTCTCTCCGACTCACTCTCTCTGTCTCCATTTCGCTCTTTAAATTTCCACCTATGCTCTTTATCTCCAGCCCTCCTTTCTCTATTTCACTTTTCTCTTCTCTTTGTCCCTGTCTGTTTGTGATGATTGTATCCAAACAGCACAAAGGCTCAAGAAAGATAGCATCTCCTCCATTCTTTTCTAAGCTTTATGGATACAGTGACCTGCAGACACACATCACATTATCTCACTTGGTTCACTTTCATTATCATATCATAAATTCATATATCCTTGCTGAGTCCCCCCAAGCAGCGAGGGAGACTATACGGACTTTTCACTGCTTTCTGTTATTGTTCTATATTCATTGATATAGCACTTCTGGGGCTGTGGTGGTTTTTCACTGCATCCCCAGTGATGTGCATATGCACCACATGTACTTTCATTGACTTTATAATTCAGCCATGCACTGTGGCACGCAGCTGCTGGAGCAGGAGAGTTTACAGATGTGATGATGTGTTGTTGCTGTGAGGTGTGTGCTGATTAGATTGAAGCTTTTGTGTTGCCAGATAATTAATGCAGCAGGATGATGGCAGGAGGGGAGGCACGTGTCCCCTGACAGCTATCAACAAATGAATGCGGTCTGGGAAAACCTGAACACAGAGAAGATAGGAAGGCTAAAACTCCACCAGTTAAAAGAATATAAACCCCTGATTAGGGCAGCATAGCCCTTTCTATTCATTATGTATGTTTATTTTCTTTCCTTCCTTAGTGCCCTCCTATTTTTGTTTCACATTGTCATGCCAACATTTCTGTGTGAAAACAGCAAATGACGTATTGAGCTTCTGATAACAAAGCCCTTTTAGTGAAAGATACAGAAAGATACAGATTATATTAGCCAATACTAATATTACCATTTTCTAGCTAACCTACATGCACCTTCAACTTGTTTAAATACATTTTACCTTCTGAAATGGTTTGATTCTTTTGTGTCATTAATTCTCCATAGTGTTGTAAACATTTTTCAGTGAGTAATTATGCTATAGCATCATGCAATTGCTGCACCACAGCTCTCTCACACCATTTGCACCCCAGCTTCATCATGGCAAAGTAACATACCCGGTCATAACACAGCAGGGCACTGTAAATTTGAAAGCCATTGATCAAATTACTTTTTTTTCCCAGTGGGACTGCATCAAACATGACGTATAATTCAGAGACATAACAGGATCCAGTATTTCACAAAAAATATCTTCTCATTTAAAGTCATGCATTAGGTGCTCTTCAAAACCTAATGTTCATAAGAAATGATGTGGTAATTGGACTAACGAGCCGAGAGTGTGCCAAGGAAATATCCCCCACACCTTTAAACCACCAGCACAAAGCTGAACTGCTGAATCAAGGCTGGATGGCTGATTTTAAATAGATTATTAAGTCAATTTTGATCCAACCATCTGACTGCTGCAGGTGTATTGTGGACTTGTTGGACTGGGGGGCATTTTTAAAATCTGTTATTTTCAAATTTAGGTGAGCCTGTGTGAATTGTAGCTTTGGTTTCTCGGGCCTAGCTGACAGGAGTGGCACCGTGGGATCTTCATCTGCCGTACACCATCTGCTATAAGGATATTGTATTCCACATACCATGGCTGTGATAAGTGGCTATTTGAGCTGCTCTTGCCTTTTCTGTCATCTCAAATCTTCTTTTCGAACAACTAAAATCAACAAGGGATTTTGTTTTCTGCAAAAGACAGATTTTTGTTTTAAACAATATGCAGATCCAGGTTCTCAACTCTCCCAACTCTAAACCCCCATCGTGTCAAGCCCTCTTCCTTCTGACTATTGGATATGCTGACAAAAACGTGTCTGTTCTGGTGCAAGACTTCACTGCAGATAGACAGAATTTTGTTTGACAAATTACAAATGTAGTGTACAGGAAGGGGTTGGAGTCAAGTGTTTAGGCTAGGGTTAGGTTCAAATTATTGAAACATTTTAGAAACTACAAAAATGGCTTGAGAATGGTGAAGCTTAAGAAGAACAACTGGGCCTGGGAACCAAATCTCAGGTTGAGAGATGTTTTTGGATTATTGAGAAGTTTATAACGTTTGCTGAAGTGAGAGGCCGAACTGCGTTTACACATTATTTGTTGACACAAAATAGCTAATTTTGGGCAAATTTTGCATTGCATGGTGTTTCTTTCACTTATCAGTCCATCATTTCTCTGATAAACCCAACCAACTTTTTGTCCTGTACTTCATCATGTGGGCTTTGTATTACTAAGTCATAATAATTACTATGTTATGTGTGTTCAGATGTATACGTGACTTGTTTTGAAATCAACATCTCAAACTTAAAAGTGGTAATTAAGCTTACATGATTGACTTTTTGACACATGCTTTGAATGTGGTGTAGTACTGAGCTTTGACAGTAATTTCAGTTTTGTGGGAGGAATTTTTTAAGTTAGAATATAATGCTGGGTTGGTGTGGTTAAAAGCTGGGTTCATGTAAGTTGACAAATTTAAAAGAATAGGGCATTTTTTTTATTTGCTATTGTTTTGCCTGTCAGTTAAACATGTTAAAATAAAAAAGAGGTAGAAAACAAGAACAAACATCTGATTTTTAGGTTGTCTTTTTTTTCCAGATAGATGGCTGAAGATGCAAACTTAAAGATCTTTGTTTTATTAGAAAAATTGAAAAAGACAAAAACATTGTTGCTTAATTAGCAGGTAGGATATGAGAAAGAACAAATATGCTAAAACCCCAAATAATATGGGTCTTTGGTAAGTACGTAAAAAACAATGTTCTACACTTCATAAATCACAATACTTGGTAATGAATTTTAAACTATGTTAAGTGGTTCCTTTTTCTTGTAAGGATTATTTTTTCTGTATCTAAATGATTTAAGCAATTGCAAAAGTTAACTTTTTAATCATCTTTCTTCACCAAGGAGGTGTGTCCTGCTTGTTTCAGATGTATAAAGTAGCTCACAAGATTTAAATCCATGAATCAACAGTGGTGTTCCCTGTGGCAAAAATACTACACGAATGTTTTTGACAATAATTCAAATCAGTATAGGCTACCATTATAACACCTATTCACAACAAATCTTGTCTTGAGGTGCTTTACAAAAAAAGTTATTTCAAGTTAATCACACGTGCATTCTAATGAATTCTAGTAATCAATCAGTGCAGCAAGATCTGTTTATTAATCAACTCTCAAAACCCAGCAGATTCACCTCTCCTGGATGAGCATGTACATAGCAATAACCATAATTTTATTAGTTTCCTTTGGTAAAAATACACCAAATTAACTCAACATTCGGTCTTCAGACCCCGCTATCCTGCATGCTTTAAATGCATCTCTGCTGCTGCATACGTGATTCAATTGACTGAAATAAGAGCTCTCAAACTATTTAAATTGAACTGAAGTGGCTTACAGCTTGCATCATTCACCTGAACACTGCGGTAAAATTATGGCAGGGATTTTCCTTTTATCTGAGTGTGCTGTGTCTGTCTTCATGTTGGCTGTCTAAATGCATTCAATGATTTAAACACAAGAAACAAAGTTCTGCATCAGATCAATGTACTGTATCTCTCAGCTCAGTCTGTTTCTGCACCAAGGACTGCACTGGGTGTATTTGCTTGACAAATTGTCATTACATGTCATTACTGCCTTTGCAATCCTGTATTATACCCAACAGTTAATGTTTTCATTTTTATGTAAGCATAAGCCCATTTTACGACAGATGTAGTCAATTAGCTTAGCCTATAAATGTAATGTTCGGTATTTGTTGATAACGTCGCTTGTCTCTATAAAGCGGTCAAATGTGCTTGTGAGGTCAGATATGTCTTTTAAGTTCCCTGGACAGAATTTTGCAAACATGTTAAACAATGGGAATGCTGTGAAAGAGTGTATCCCATTAATGAAATGTGTCAGTTTGCCCTTGGGTTAAGTTGATTTCTACTCATTTTAAACCTTTTAGATAAAAACCTTGGAAGCGGCAGACTACTTAGTTTAAGAAATGTTGTAGACAAGATATTATTTCCATTTATCTAAATTTACATAAACTCTTGGATATGTGCAAAAATGTATATGTTAAGATATATTTGGTGCAGTTCATGGAGTGTAGGCAAGATATTAAAGGAGGCTGTGTTTGACAGTCAGGATGCTCTGCAGCCAGATTGTTTCCCCTGTGGACTCCTGAGGACAGATGAAGCAGCTGGCTGTCCTTCCTTCCTGTTCCCTCCTTTCATTTCACCAACCACACATATGAGGACGAGGACACACATGTAGGGGTGTGGGGGTGTGCATGCATGTGTGCTTCTGTTGGCCAGGGAAAAGCTGTGATTAGCACTTTGAATTTAAAGAATATAAGGGAGATAGTAAACAGAGAAATGAACAAATAGTTATAAAACAAAAAGAAGGGACTGGGTACGATAAAGAGAGAGTACAAGCAGACGAAGATGATCACATGAGAAGTTGTTTATCTAGTTGCATTGCAGAAAAAAAAAAAAAAAACCTTGTGTGTGCAGGTGCTTATCCAACTGCCTGCCTAATTAGCCAGAGCTGTCTGGCCTTTTTATGCATGTGTTTTTGTACACAGGTGTGAGTGTGCTTGGAAGCTTGGGTATGTTTGGGTGAAGTTGTGACCTGAATCCCTGGCACATGCAAGTAACATGCCTTCAGTTTCAACTCACTGCTTTGCTTCATAAAGAGATTTGGCTCCTCTCTCTCTCTGTCTCTCTCTCTCTATCTCTCTGGTCACACTCTACTCTTTTTTTCCATGTCTTCCACCAGATTTTTTTCTACCATTCTCAGAAGCCACTATGTCCGTAATCCTGTGGTTTTGATTGGATGTTTTATTTTAACTAATTTTATTTAGAGGGACGGATTAAGAGCATAGTGCACATGTGGGTCAACTAGAGCAGGCTTTGGAGAGGTCACAGCACGTTAAATATGTTTGCTTGTGTGTGTTTGCACTCTCTCTGATCAGTGGTGTATGCAGTCTCTCTCTGCACATGTTGCAGCATCTGTGCTGGGTCTGCGTGTGTATGTGTGTGTGGCTTTGATGTCTCTCCCCCTGTTCAAACTCTTTGGAGCTCAGTTGTGAATAATGGGCCATATAGAGATAGAGAGAGTATGAACAGAGTTGGATAAAATCTCAGAATTTTAGGAAATAAGTTTGGAAATATGAACCATGGAAGAATAAAGGAAAATATGAGATGAGAAAGGAAAAAATAATTACATTCTCATGGAATGTTTTAGTTAAATAGCTTTTAACTGTGACAGAGGAGCTTCAGACTGTATTTATTGTTTTATCTGTTTTGCATGTGGGTGCGTGTTTGTGTGCTTAATGTGTTTAACTATTTTATTTGCAAAATATGTTTGTTGCAAAATGAATTAATAATCATCCAATTCACATTTTTGAGACTAAATCATATTTATTAACCATTTCTCTTACTCTGATAAAGCAAAATCATTGGATTTGCACATTGTGTTGAACAGTTTAGTATTTTTTTTAAATTCTTTATAAGTTGCATATTTCCTATATTTAACTTTTTTCCTTTTGTCAGTTTTGTGGTAAGAATATTATATCATAATATTATGTGATATGATTGGCAGTAAATCAGACACAATAACTATGGGGTGTAGTGGGAGAAAGAGACCCAGACACCTGACTTCTGTAAAATTACAGCTTATATGTTACTAAAGCATCCTAATGTCTGGTCACTGTGCGTTCTTACCTTGACCAGCAAAGCTTTTTCATATCTGCTCCTTACTCATGAGTTACTTTTTGATATACCTCTCTGCTATATGAATTGAGAATAAATGTTGGACAAAGCCTCTACTTTTGCTACAGAGGTTAGCCATAGCAAAGCTCACCTTTGTGTTTAGTTTGTGAATCCTCAGTACTATCTTTCTTTGGCTTTTTCCATCTAAATTATCCTGCTAAATGACTTGAAGCATTCAGTCTTCTAAAAAATGTTCTAAAAAACAATCTGCCTGCAGCAACGGTGAATGACAGGAGCTCTAGAGGACTCATCTTGGGCGTCCCTGGCCTGCAGCATTAAAGCAGCAATAATTAATGGTGCTGAAATGCCCCATATTGTGCGCAAACATCACTTTACTTTCAGCTCTGTTGGCGGCATGAACAGCATAGTATCACATTGATTGGCACAATTTTGTATTCTTTTGCATGATGTTGGAATGCTTTCATACTCGAGCACACTGTGCAGCCACTTCCACAAGCTTGCTACTCATTATCTGTATACATTTGTAGAACAATAAGTTTGAGGATGAATAGAATTGGTCAATACAGGCTGAGGAGCTGGGAAATGGAAATCTAAGTGATGCTTTAGTTTTTTAAAATAAAATTATCATAGAAGAAGAGCTACAAGCAGAAAAACCAATGAAACTAGAGCACAAAGTGAGTCACAGATTTAGTAACGTATATTAACATCCCTAGACATTGGTGTCTGAATGTGTTTAATATGAACCTGTGTACTACAGACACCTATGTGTGGATCATGCATCTGCGTCCTTGAACCCACATATGTGTCTTTGTAAATGCATGAATGAGTTTGTATTTGGAATCTAGAAGTGAGCTGTATTTTATCTCTGTTGTGTTGCTTATGCACTGGAGGAGGTTGAATTGGCATCTTTGTGTGTTCATGTGTCAGAGGAAGTGCTCATGCGGCCGTCGGTTTCATGCTGGGAGGGAGCTTGCGCTGTGTGTGTTGTCATCCCTGCTCTGTTTGGGTGGATTTTTCTGTGTGCCCTTTTACCAAGAGAGCTGTGTGCACAACTGTTTGTGGTCGCTTCTATGTGCAGAGAAGAGCATTTGGTTAGCACAATGCTGGGTATGTATGGATGTGTGACTTTGTGTGACTCTGTATACGTCTTTGTGCTTTGTAGCTCTTTTTTCATCTTTCTTTTCCTCTCGTTCCCTTCCTCTCCTTCCCGAATAGAGGGGCCATCAATCAGAGGCAAGGGGGATAGAGGAAGGGAGGGTGGTGGGAGGAGGAGGCGTGGAATAGGAGTGGAGGAGGGAAGTTGGTTCAACGCCAGGGAAGAGGAGCTGGCACGCTGCCCAGAGAGTAGAGAGAGAGCGAGGGAGCTGAGAAGAAAAAAAAAAAGCAAGAGCGAGCAAAAGAAGAAAAAAGAGGTAGAGGGAGACTATTAGGGAAAGGCAGGGCAGATAGATGCAGTACGAAGCAGAGAGAAATGAGAGAGAATAAGAAGGAGGGCAGAGAGAAAGCAAGAGCAAAAGAGCAAGGCCAAGTGCACCAAGGGAAAACAGAGCGAGAGGACACAGAGTAAGGAAGACAGAGATACCGTGGAGGAGGAAAATGAGCCAACAGAATGGAAAAAGCAGGAGGGCTGATGGCGTGGAGAAAAAAGAGGAAGTTGGGGGACTTGGGGGAGGATGTGGTGAGGTCCTGAAAGAGAGGAAACAGGGAGGGTTATTCTCATTGAACAGCTCTGTGTCTGGACCCCAAATCAGAGGATGATTAGTACATCACTGGGTACAAATATTTACCTGAGACTGTTCACAAAGGGGACAGCGCTCTAATTAGCACTGAAGTGGCTAATGTGAAGGGTGCACAAGGAATAAAGACCATGATGCATTGCAAGATCGAGAATGACAATGACCAAAATCCATCCTAAGCAGTGAATTCAAAAAATATCAAAAGTGTATTTTTTTCCCCTCAATAAAAATGTATTTATTTTGGAGTTTATAAGCTACTTCTACCAAAGATGAATTTAAAAGATTTGCAAATAAAAAACACCCTCGTTTTATTAATGATGTTTTTCAAAAATATTTAATTAAATGGTTTTTGTTTTTCATGTAACAGCAACGATGCACAGAGAAAACATCCAAAACAACAATAAAAGAAAATTATTTTGTGTGTTTTATGGATAATTGAAGCATAACTGTATTCTTACAATAGCTTTTTGCAGTGCAAATATGATTTAAATACCATGTGGAAACATCAGCTTTTACTCTTTAAACAGAACAATATAATCATAACAATCCCTTCATTTTCAAAAATTTAAAGATCTGAAAAAAATGGTCTCTGGTTATGTAAATAACCATTTTTAGCTGCTTTAACTCCATTGCTACAGAGAAGTAAAAACTCTGAGGACGGTCAATAAAAAATTGTTATATTGTCTTGAAGGACATTGGGCAATATTTTAATGTCATTCATACCAGGGATTAGCTTGCAGTGCCATTGTGTCAGAACGTCCAGACTGCTGGCTGCTAATGTGTTGCAGGACGCAGGTTGCAGCAACGCAGCTTCAGTTATAATTCAGTAATAATTGTCATGATTCATTTCTTTTGGTAGCTAAGAAAATCTGAACAGCCTGTTGCAGGAAATATTCAGTTTCATTCTGTGTGTGTTCAGCTGAAGCGATGAGCTAAGCTTCATCTATAGATTCAGCCGCAAACAGCTCAACAAGGACCAGAGCTTCATGTGCACAGTCTGAATCTTGACAAATAGAAACAGACAAAAATGAAGAAAAAGTGTTAAATGAGCCACCAAAACACACCTAGAGCTTGTGCTATATTAGTGTAAGTTGCAGAAGAAAAAAACTGGATAGAAAATGCTTTTTTACTTTTCTTAATTGGAACAGTTGCCCCCTTCTGGTCAACAGGAATAATACAGTTTTAAGGCTTTTAAGTATTGACTTCCTCTTTTGGGAAATAATGCAAAATAAGTGTGTGTGAGGGTGCAAAATCATGAAATGCCATGTGTAGACAGAATTAATAAAAAATACAGAAAAACAAATAAAAAATAATCTGATTATGTTACACAAGTTCTTACTGATTTTCTTGAATGACATTTGTGCTGAATGCCATTCATTAGACTTATGTGCTTACTATTATCAAGCAGATTGACACAGCTGCTGACTTTTTCCATAGCTGTAGCTAAAAGGAAAAAAAAAACATCCGCGGATTCTCCAATAATTTAATTTGAAGTGTTTTGAGTTTGAAATATGCCTTGAATAGTCTAACTATTTAAAGGTTGTGATCTAATTCATACTAGATCATATTTTTTCATGTTCAAATAACTAACTTCCTTTCTTAAATCACACATCGCTGAAGAGCTCCTCATCACTTTCTGTCTGAAATGCACCTTTTTATTTTCTGTTGCTTTATGCCCCCCATCCTCTTTTTGAAAAGCCCTAATTTGCTCTTATTGTTAGAATAAAAGGCAGATTTCAAGCAGCTGGTCATTCTTTGTTTGAGGTGTAACAAATCTGCAACTAAAAAACCTTATTTAAATGTGAGGTAGAAAATGAAAATAAGGCAAAACAAGACAATTTATGGAGCACGCCTTGGTTCTATTAAAAAAAATAGCACAATGAAAGAGACGGGAGGAAAACGAAACAATAATGCATTCACCAATTACTGACAAGTCATGTAAAGTAGCTGCTAAGGTTACAATCAGCCCCGTTGTTACAACAAAATTTATTTTGCATAGTGATGCCAAGGTAAAATTGATTTTGTGTGCAATGCTTTGCTTTTTTAAAGTCCTTTCCTGATTTTGAAATGTTTTCCTCTGGGTTTCTCCATTGCAGCTAGGTTTTTCTGCATTTGCACATTAAAATTGTTTTCCTCAGCCATTGTTCAGTCTTACTGCCAGCTTCCACACAAGGATCCAGACCAGCAACTTCAAAAGATAGGTGCTGGGAATACGGCCTTAATGTGAGCTAAAAGTGATGGCAGAGATTTCCGTTGCAAACAAAACAGTGTGAGTAGACGGGTATCTCTGACATCCACATACACAGATAAAACTGGCTCCCTCGGCTATAATGGGACTCTGAGGCTGGCACAGCTGGCAGTGCCTGAGCACACTGGGCACCATCTTCCTCCCGCCGTGCCAATCTCGGCCCACGCTCATCACATTTAGATTTGCCGAGCCACATTGGCAGGATGAACGCGGCCACTGTTGCTCGCCGTCACACTCTGGTACCAAGTACAAAGCTGCACTTTAACAGAGGAGAGGCTTTCCTGCCGTTCAAACTGAAGCTCACTTTAATATCGGGGAAAACATACTCCTGTGTTGTGTTTGTATCTTTATGATCCTCTTGCCCCTATGACAATGTTGGGTATCTGCTTTGTTTTTGTACTACAGGAAGCAGCTCTAAGGAGATACTTTTCTTGCATATGAAGTTGACACGGTAGCATACACAGGTTGATCTGCAGCCAGACTAACACTCATGTTGTAGACTTATTAACAAATTCAACGCCACGAGCATCACAACTCTGAGAAGTCATAGATGTACCAAGTGCTATTCAATGGTGGCATTAATTAATCTCATGCCATGCTCTGCAGATGTTCTGTCTACAGTGAAAAAGATTTACTTAAATCACTGCTGGCCAGGCAGAAGCATGACCTAGTTTCTCCCTAATAATTATCTAATAATTTACTCCTTTCGTAGCATTAAACTTTGCATCTCAGGTAGTAAGTTGATCCTTAAATATGAAAAAAAAATAACACTAACCAGATACTTAGATTTCAACAAATGTAAATTAGCCTGTCATGTCCCTCTCAACACAATGAGCATTAAAAACACAGTGCAGTTATTCAAACATCCTGTACATTTATTCAAATGGTGGCAAAATACGACTGCATCCAGTCGGCTTTTTGTGTCGGCTGCTTATAGATCACTTTGTGGTTGAATTGATTTGTCATGTTGACAAGTCGTCCAGACAACACGTAACAAATCTTCCACCTCTTTTGATCAGTCTCTGTGATGCACAACGGAAATGATATGACTTACTTTTATTTTATTTTTTTCTCACTAAACACTTCTGCTAATTTGGTCTCTCCAGAGTTTTGGTTGTTTTACATCTGACTTTTCTCAGGTACAAAATGATACCGTCTACGTCAGGATTTCAGGTTTCATAAAGATGCTAGTTAAAGTTAGCCTGGGGCCCGTCTCATCACCTCAGGGTGTCTTTACCTTTACCTTGCTTATGTAACCGTTTGGAGCTGAAGTCATTATTGAAATATAGATTTGATCCCTTTTCTTCTTTTAAGCAAGATAGTTGTGGTAGACTTCCTTCAGACAGCTGACCTTCAGTGTGTAGCAACGGGTTGCGGTAAGTTGATCAATTACACCTGGGGAAATTTAAACTGTGGGGGCTGTATGAAGCAAACATTTTGCTTAGTTTTATATTAAACATGACTGTTTAAAAGTTGTGTTCAACATACTGATAGAACATCTTACTTTATCATCTGCTGGATGTCTGACCAGTCCTGATCATAATTTTACAGGATAAAAATTTTTTAAGCAGAATAGTGGTTTATTTCACTTTATTTTGCTTTGTTTTAGTTAGGGTGGCTCTTAACTATCTTGGCAAACTCAGTAAATTAGGTTTTGGGTTACACTTGCAGGTAAGATTTAAAATGAGATCTATGGGACTAAGTCCACGTCTTATTCCTTGAATGTATGAAAGAGTAAAACCTTTACTGAGGTTATTATTTCTCCTTTCTAAATATTAAGCCAAGGAGTGCTTTTCTTTTTCTTGACATCACTGACCTTTAGTTTTAATGTCTGAATTAATTTTCTTTGTCAGAGCTAGCAATCATACTAAGCAACCACATTTGGCAGCAAAAAAAAAAAGGCATTGCTGCTCATAAAAGCACATACCGCCATGTGATTAGGGAAAACTGATTTACTCCATCTTGTTTCTGCGAGTCATAATCTCCTGTATTTGTTTTAATATTACTCGGTGTTCTCACATCCAGTGAATCCTGTATGTGGGAACACAAACAGTATGCTCACACAGGAACGATCCAGCCCCAAACACAAACATACACTCCACACGTTCATGCACAAACGTCTCCTGTGGACACGTTGCTTCATGTCGCCTGTCAGCATCAACTCGTGGGGGAATCTTTGAGGAAGTAAGGTAGAGTCAGTGGGAATGGAATTAAAAAGTTATGAAAGATGAAGTGTGCTCAGTTTTAATCAGTTTGAAACTGTTTATTTCTGGTGGTAGATTTGATGTATCTGGTGAGGAGGACAGAAAGCACGCCGCTTCTGCTTCTTCTGGTGTTTGGTTCAAATAAAGCTAATTTCTGAGGTTTTCAGACTTGACTTTAAGAATGAAGTTGCCAATCTTGGAAAACACAATTTAATCCTTGTGTTGCACAGTTTACATCATACATTCACCGTTTTATCTGTTTAATTGCTGAGATTGCAACTTGTTTTCCTTAGTTCAGAGTTTATATGATTATTATTCTATCTTCAATGTAGTTTAGAAGTATCTTCTATTCCTGCAACATCCTCTTCAGGCTTGCCTGAGCCAGTAATGACAAAAGACACAACAGACTCCAGGAGGAGCGCCAAGAGTCTGAACTGTGAAACGAAACCAGAGCTTCTGAAGAAGGTGCACGAATCACCTCATTAATCCTGAGAACACAATTGCTGAAAGTAGTTTAGGTATTTAATCTGTTTATGTCTGGTTGCATTATTATGCAGCAACAAGGCTGTGTGATCACTTTAATGTTTTCCTCCCTTCTGATTATCATCCTGTCAGGGATCTGATGAGATGGCAAGCCTAAGCATGCTGACACTGTCTTACATGGAGCCCATTTGTTGAGGTTATGAGGGCCAAATATTCACCATAGAATCTAGAAAAGGTCCTAATTTCATTTCTTAGCTTTCTCTTTCACCTCTCTTCCTGTTTATTTGTCTGAATTCTCAAAAATCTTTCCAATTTTTCCTTCTAGTTGAAGAGCTCTCCCTCTCTCACCTATATTTGATCTGTTTCATGTTGAGCCTCTCTCTCACTCTGTCACTATCTGTTTCCAGGCCAGCTGGCAGCATATATCTGCCCTCAGGTGTTTTATTGACGAGTTTCTCTCTCCTGCTTTGTACCTACCCATTCAGGCATCCCTCCATCCGGCCAATCTCTGCCAGTGCTCCCTGGTGGCAGTGCTTTGGCCGGCTGTAGAATGAGACTGTGATGTGTTGTTTCTGACACCTGCTTCAGCTCAGACTGACTCACCCCGGCACAGAATAGTTTCATTTTTTTATTTTATTTTTTTTTGTTATTTTTGGCTGTTTTATACTTTTAGTTCGCAGCAACAGTAAAACTGAACTAGCAGGGAAATAACAATCCATATTTGCCTTCCTCTGAAATAATTTCATTTTGATTCTATGAAGATTAAAAATTGAAACAATAGAATTAAACAGCATGTCATATTTTTTTATTGTTGGATAAAATGTGAGGATCTTTTTTTTATAAACAATCGTAAACTTTTTTTTTTCATTCAGGTTGTTGATTTTATTTATTTAATCTTAATTTAATATGGTATAACCCATGGAAAACAACTTGAACAAACATATTAGGGAAGGGGATTCTTAAATTGGATTTTAAGGAACCTTCCTGCTTAGTAGAAATAGTAACTCATGTAAATGTTTCACAACATTTACATTAATAAGGGGAATGTGTGCTGCTCCTTTTGCTTCCACACCATGATTACCAATGTCTGCTACAACTAAATATATGAAGGAACATTTCCACAGTTTTGAAAGAAAAGGAGAATAAGGGAAAAAAACAAACGGGAATGCAAAGTGGGAGTTGTGCTTTAGTGACTCCTCTCACAGCGAAGCGTCACAGAGGAAGTGGCTACAGAGAGGAATATAGCTGATCATTTGGAGCATTTCAAATTTCTGCCGTTTGTAGCTTGTTTCCATTCAGCTAACTTTATTAGAACAGCTTTCAAAGTCAAAACCAGTGATGTAAATGGCTCCAGCTACCAGCTCTGATTGCTTTGCACATACTGTCCAGCATCAGCCCTGCCCTGAACTTTTTTCTGTTTTTTCCTGGTCACAGCTGACTGATGTCATTAGAGGAAGCCGTCTGTGGTCCGAGGACAGCTTGTTGTTTAGTAGGAGAAAATCTGGTGCATTTAAAAAGAGAAAACCAAATGGTGATAGATTTTAGGAACTAAACGAAGCAGTTATCGAGTCAATAAGAGTAATGGAGGTTTTCCACTGTAACTCTCCTCATCTGTTGCACACTTCTGGTCAGCTGGCTAAAAGAAGGCTACCACACTTTTTCCTCTTAGCCACAAATAAAAAAAAACAGACTGGGTTGTTTTCAAATCATTTTATTCATGAAAACCGCAGTTGGTCATAGTGAAATAAAAAAGAGTGCCGGGCGTCATTCCTAATGAAATAATGATCTTTTGAAAGCAGCTACAAGCAACATGTTTGTTAACTAGCCGTTAACTAGCTCAACCCAATCAGATAACCTGAGTAGTTAATCAGCTAATAGCCACTTCTTTCTCTCCTACTGTTGCTTTATAATGAGCAGAAGTGCAAAGGCTATAATATTCAACTCAATACATTGTGGAGAGCACTGACTGTGTACAAATGTGGGATGGCAGATGCCTGCTGAGGGTGGTAGAGATGACTGAAAGATCACCAAGACTCCACTGTGCTGCTGCAGATCATCTGAAAATGCAAAGTCCACAGGGGAGCAGCCTCCATCTTCAAGGAGTCCGCCAGCTACGAGTAAAAAGTAAATCCACTTCCACCCAGGGGGGCAGCAGAGTGAAATACAAGACTAGGCTAAAGAATGCTTTATTCTTACTGCCATCAGCAGGTCAAAATCACAGTTCCTCATGTAACTGGGTTGTTTACTTTTCATGTTACACGTGTGTAGCTGCACACTCACTGTGGACTGTTGCTTCGAAAAGCCGCTGATGCATAAAAATCACTCAAATATTTAAGACTCTGTGGTATTTTTAAATGCTTTCTTTAGAAATTTAATTTTAGGTCATTTCATCCTTAACTGAAATAAATATACGTAAATATCTGGAAAGAATTAAAAGACCACTTAAAATGATCAGTTTCTCTGATTTTACTTTTAATAGTTGTATGTTTGAGTAAAGTGAACATCAATCTTTTATTCTATGAACTAATGACAACATGTCTCTGAAATTCCAAGCAAAAATGTAGTATTTATTTGCAGAAAATGAGAAATAGTCAAAGTAGCAAAAATTATGCACTGCTTTCAGATCTTAAATAATGCAAAAAAAAAAAAAGTTTTCACTCAGGAAGAGTTCAGAAATTGATATTTGGTGGAAAAACCATGAGGTTTTCAACGGGGTTCAGTGCAGTGGTCTCTTAATTTTTTTTTCCAGAGCTCCAGAATTTATTTATTTATTTATTTATTTATTTATTTATTTATTTATTTATTTATTTTCAAAAACAAAATAACAGTAAATGAATGCATGCATGTAATAATCAAAATGCTATAATATTTTAGTGGTACTAGTGATAATTGTTGGTTTTCTGTTTTAAATAAAGGAAATGTTTGTTTTGTTATACATTTCTCTGAGGATGCTGCGAAGCCCTGGGTTTTCCAGGACAATATGACGAGAATCTAACACCCATGCCTATTGTCTACTTGTTTTATTTTCTGCTGCAGGCTTATGAAAGAGATTGGCGTAAAGCAGGGTACAGTATTGTCAAGCAGCTAGCACTTGAATGCATGAAGATGATTGCTTTGGCTTAAGAGTAGTGCAGATCTCCCACACCGGCAGCGGCCACAGTAATCTATTCCATGTTGTAAAATGTAATTCATTGTCTGCGAGGTTCCTCTTTCTCACTTTCACTTCCATCTTTGTGGTCAGACGTGCTTTGTGCTTGCTGTTTGAACAAATACGCAGAAGAGCTGAGGGACAGTCACCTACCTCCACGTGCATACGGTGACATATGTCAGATGTGATGGAACAGAGTTGTGTTTCTGGTGACGGCTCCTTTCTGATGTCGTGATCAGAGGAGCCGCCGCTGACAGGTTGGCTGATTGTCTGTGTGCTTCAGTCTTTTTGCGACCCTGTCACTCTTTCGGTTGCACTCAGATGCTTCCTTTACTGCTTTCTGTATCCAACATCCTCAAGTAGTTGGGAGATAGTGGAGGAAAGAGGGCAGAGGAGGGAAAAAGCAGCATGGGTAGCTGGAGGAAAAGTGTGACAGCGATGTAAGGGGGACAAAAAAATTATAAGAGCAACTGATGATGTGGAGGAAGAGAAAGGGCAAGTGACGAAAAGGATGGAAAAATTATACTGTAGGAACAGAAAATGATACAGAAAAGTAAAAAGACGGGAGAATAGAAGGCGAAGGTTGCAAGCGGTGGGGAGAGAGAGAGAGAGATATGGGGGAGAGGGATGGGAGAAAGAGGATGAATAGGGTAATAATGGCTCAGTGTGAGAGCTGCTGTGGAGAAAGAGAGAACGGCTGAGTGAAGAAGAGAACAAAATGAGGCTGAGGGCACTCAGACAGATAGAATTAGACACACCGCAGAGGTTCAGTGTGTGTGTGAGACACAACCAGGGAGAGTGTGTTTGTATTTATGTGTTACTGTGAGCTGTAATAAAATGAATGTAGGCAGCTGGATTTGTAGGAGTGCAGTGCTTTTTACCATGTGTGTGAATGGATGGGTGGAAGGACAGGGTAATATGACAAAATGATTTATTATTATCATTATTGGTAGTAGTAACAGTGTTGAACACATTGTAATGCATTTTTAAAGTTGGAGAGCAAACCTATACTTTGATCATCGACTTTTTAACCATTCAGACACATTTCTAAATTATTTCTTGATTCTCATTAGACTTCTTAATTATCAAATTTAAAAATCAATATTCTAAATAACTGATTATAATTGCTTCTCTCTCACTCAAATACAACACAATGGAAATCTTTGCACTGCATTGCATTATTCAAGTGGAGGCTGTGGACTTCTCACAGCTGCCATTTATTGATCTTGGTCACTTATTTATGATTTTGCTGTCAGTCATTCTAAATCAACCAAGATGGTTCCTGTAAATATACTATATAACATGGATATTAGAAATGAAAATTACAAACATGACAAAAGCTTCCAAAGGGACTGAATTAGCAGATACCTGGAAGAGCAAAGACTAACAAGAAAAACAAAAACTTTTCACCTGGGATCAGACTTGGACCATGCACTAATGTTGCATCATCAGTTTGCTTTTTAAATGTTTGCATACAAGATGCACAAACACATAAAATGAATGTTTTTTTTTTTTTTTTGATGTACTGGAAGATGACATACAAAGAGGTTAGACTTGTACAAAATTTCTAAATTTTCTCCTACATTTTGTGAGGTGTGTCCAACTCTGTGTATCATAGACAAATATATTCAAAAAAGATTTATTTTGCATTTGTAAAGTACAAAATACATCTACATCTAACACGTGGTGCTTTTTGTTGGTTGAAACCTTCCAGTTTCACTTCCCTCTGTTTTCATCTGCAGTGAAGTGAAGCTGAATTTGATCATTTGATCGACAATCAAACCTTGAGTTTTTTTTTAATGCAGGTTAATTCATTATGGCTATGTAGCTAATTTCTTTTTAATTTCCAAAATGTTGCCATAGCCAGGATACATATTGGCTAGCTTATGAAGCTAAAGTATAAAAAGAAAAAATAAAGAAAACATTATCTTACCTCTGCTTTTGTAGGTCGTAAAACTTTATAATCTTTCACAATCAAATATGTTTATTTTAGCCTCACCTACCTAAAAGAAAAATGGCTAAAATAATTCTTCAATATTTTCCAACCAAGACAGAACAGAACTTTAAAAAGGAACTCGGCTTATAAAACATAGTAAATGCTACATTTCTTTTTTGAACCATGTGCCGAGAGGGAAGTGGTAAAAGGAATGAGAGACGGAGGAAACCTGAAGTAGATGGGACTGCATTAGTGAGCATAATGAGAGTGTGAAAGCGCTAAAAGACCCGACGCTGACAGGTGCTTTAATGTGGTCTCTATCCTGGTTCTTCACTGCAACACCTCCTTCAGTGTCTTTCACAGAGGTTCCCAGCTCCGATACCTCATTAAGAAAGTGTTTGAATGCAAACAAAAGCCTTAATGTGCTGTTGAGGTACATGGTTTGCTCAACGTTTACTGTGTATTTTCCACCTTTACAATATGTGACACGATTTTCTCTCTCTGTCGGTCTCTCTTTCCCTCTGTCGCAGGCAGAAATCGTCAAGCGTCTCAGTGCCATCTGTGCTCAGATCATCCCTTTCCTCTCTCAGGAGGTAAGTGCTGCCAGACACACTTACACACGGGCGCACAAAATATGCCCACAAATAAAAAACAAAAAAACCTGTAAGGTCTATCAGCGGCAAAAATAATTAAATAAGTACTGTAGTTCCTGGTAGAGCAAGTTAAAAGGTGAAGTGATTGAACACAAGTTCTGATTTAGGTGTTAATTGATATATATGATATACTCATTAAGACATATGCAAGCATGCATATTGATAAAAACACAGCTCATTACCTTTGTCTCGTAATGGCAGATAAATTGGAGCTGCAGAAAATGAATGCTGTGGATTTCACTCCTGGTGTTTGTGATTCAAAGAAAATAAAAAGCAGTTCAGCATTTATGCTTTAGTATATATTTATACTTTAGTATCTGGTAAGAACAACAAATTGCCATTTTAAAATGTGCAAACTCATCAATTCTGTTGCAAATTGTGCATGGGTTTGATGTTGAAAATTAGATATAATTAACCCTATGTCACTTTTTTTCCCTATCTTTTGAACTTACATAATATGATCATGTATTTTTTATTTTAAAATGTTGGGTTGTCAGAAATATATGCATACTTTATACTTAAAAGAAATTGTTTCTCTGTATATTTCAGTGGGATTTTTGATGTTAGCAGACTGGACTTTATATTCATAAATATAAAGTGGAAGGAAAATGATGCATGCTTTTATAAATATCTCAAAGAGAAAAATCAGAACCTGCATTTTGTATTATGCTTCATTGAATCAATGCTTTGTAGAGCCACCTTTTGCTGCAGTTGCAGCTGGACGTTTGTTAGAGCATGTCTCCACCAGGTTTTGACATCTGCAGTCAAACATTTTTGCCCATTTTTCTCTGCAAATGAGCTCAGACTCTTAGATTTTATCTGTAAACATGAAATGTCTGATCTTGCCGCAGATTGTTTATTACATTTAGATCTAGACTTTGATTAGGTCATTGTAATACATGGAAATACTTTGATCTCTAAATCATTCTGCAGTAGAATGGTTTAGAGATTCAGTTTTTCTTCCAGTATTGGCCTGTATTTATCTTTGTTACCTTTCCAGTTTAGCTGTCACTTCATAAAAAATACATCTCTTTAGCATGATGTTGCCACCAAATGTTGCTGCCACCAGTGAAACTTGGTGGTGGCAGATCAGTTTTGATTTGGTCAGTCCAGAGAACCTTCTTCCACATATCTGATCTGTTCACTATGGCTTGTGACACATACAGAACAGACTTTAAAGTATGTGTTGCTTTCTTTAAAGTTTAACCCACCACTTTCTTCTACCACATTTACATTATGATTGTAAACCAATGACGAAAAACTCAGTGGGTGTGAATACTTCTGGAAAGCATCAAGTTTCTCTTTCCATTGTAGTTTGCTGCTATGGCACTGGAGGTCTCATCCAGTGCTGTTTTATGATCAAAGGCAGCTCTTTGAGTTTAAAAACCACCATCACTGATGCTTCATATGTGGCCCACTGATTAAATGTTACATCTAAGGGAAATCCAGAGGCAGCTATTAAAGTTTTTGTGGCTAAGACATGCTGACATTTGGATTAATGTGTTGTTTTCAGAACATTTACATCTTGTAATCTGCAAACTGAATACAGTCATTTCCTAAAGACTCCTTTCACTTGTCTTATTATTCGCTCCTTCGTGTGTGTTTTGATCCCATTCATCATTCTGCGGTGCATCTATGTGCCTTGATTGTGTGAGCGCGAACATGAAACCCTGCAGGCTCCTCTGTTTGTCTCCGAATGTGAGTGAGCTCTGATGAATGTGCTACCTGGAGACAGCAAGGTCAAAGCTCTGTCAGTTTGATCAATATTAACACTGTGTGTCTTCGGGTGTGTGTGTGCAAGCGTCATCACACACACACACACACGTATGTTTGCATTTGTGTAGTTCATTACATAGGGATGATGAATAAACAGAGGTGAGATTTTAGTTTGTGTGGATTTTGGTGTGTGTAGAGATCTGTCTGCAGAAGTTGCACATGTTTATGTTGCTTTTGTGTGAATTGCATTGTTTTTTGAGTAACTGTGGCGGAGTACTTAACACATTAAATTGACCAATCTGAGTAAGAAACTCAATTTGACACCCTTGTTATACTTACAGCATATTTAGTTTCTTGCAAAAGTGTTTACTTTCACATTTTAGTTTTGTTACAATCAGAAAATCCAGTGTATGTCATTTCATTTTTTCTAATAGACAAACATAAACACAAATAAAAATCTAATAATTGTCACATGCATTAGGATTCAGTTCTTCTATACAAACCCTGATATCCTTGTTGTGCAACCAGTTGCCTCCAGGATTATTAGAATTAAAAAATGTATCCATACCAATATAAATTAAGTTGTTTTAAAAGATTTCAGAAGTTTTGTTATTAGTGAACAAATAGCATAATCAAGTTTAGGGAACACAAGATATTTCAGAGCAAACGTTGTGGAGAGGTTTAAAGCAGGATTAGATTATAGAAAAGTATGCCAAGCTTTGAACATCTATCTGTTTAGTCCATCATCCAAAAATGAGAAAAGAGTGGAATAAAAACCTGCAAAACCACAGACTTCCACCTAAACTGATGAACATTAATAAGGGAAGCAGTCAAGAGGTCCAAGGTAATTCTGAAGGAGCTGCAGAGCTCCACAGCTCAGGTGAAAAACATCTGCTGACAGGAAAACCCTTTATTTGAGAATTGCAAGAATGCAGCCACTGTTGAAAGAAAGCAATAAGAAGTCCTGCTTTTATTTTGACACAGACCAAGTAGAGACGGAAAACAACTTTAACATGTCAACTGGTCAACTTTAGCACGTAAAATGCTGTGTGTAGTTTTCAGATTTTTATTTGTAAAAAAAATGGATGCCATGTATTATTACACTTCAGGTCAGCAATTAAGTACTATTACATACAATCCTAGTAAAAATTGCAGGTTTGTTGTAAAATATTATGTATACTATTCCAACATACAGTAACTACACAATATAAATTACACCCATGCTTGGAGCATGTCTCCATGTGATAATGACTGTGTGTATTAGTGTGGTCACATGTTCTGCTTGAGTTATGCTGTTTGTTTATATTTGTGTTTAGCACCAGCAGCAGGTGGTCCAAGCAGTGGAGAGGGCGAAGCAAGTCACCATGGCTGAACTAAACGCCATTATTGGGGTGAGTCACATACATTCATCAGCGTAAACACACCTACATACTCCTCAGGTAACCAGACATGAACTATAGTGCATTTTTATTAATTGTGAGAACTCTGACCACAAGATGGCAGAAAAGGGCTTCTAATATGATTCTTTGTGGTTGTTGAACATGCATCGACAGGCATTAGTGAAAAACATGCACTACCCTGAACTGGGTAGGACTGACGCAAATGATAACCTCCACAATGGAAAAGTCCTACTCTAAACTATGACTTAATACGACTATATATGTCATCTGCAGATCCTGGTGTTCAGACCTTAAAAGCTATTTACAGATTCAAACAGTTTGAAATGACTGCTATTGATATAATATTGATATAGTTATTCCTCATTTGGGTATTCTTTTGTCTTCATGCAAGCCAATTAAAGAAAACCTGAAAGTATTTAGCGGCCTGCAAAGCAAACTTGTCAGCAAGGCGATGCTGAATGTGTAAACTAAAAAGCTGGACAGCGATTATTGTACTGCTGAATTTTGCAAACCTTTGATAGCATGCTGGTAATTAAAAACACTAATAGATAATTTGCGGCTCAGTTAAATAGAAAAAAAAAGTGTCATCTTTTGTTACACCAGTGAGCTAAAATGACATTAAGTCTTATAGAAAGAACGATAATCTTACTAATGGACTTTCAGTAGAGTAAGAGTATTCACAGCCTTAATAACAATTCACTCATATGTTTTTTATTCAGTTCTGCTTCACATTTATTTCAAAGAAATGTACTTTAGAACAACAGAATTTGTTGTAGATCCCTGGAGAAAGTCCACCATCCTGTTGCAGTGGTGCCAGCTCTGCAGGGTGTATGTTTGTTTTCACATAAATGCAGTGATGGTCCTGAGTGCTGCAGTAGATGGGGCTTTTCTGCAGCTTGTCAGAGCTCTGATCACATTACTGTCTACTTAAAGCCCCTTTGTTCCTCGCAGCTCCACAAACACTGCTGTCTCTAAGGTGTGTGTGCTCTGGTGTGTGTGTACGTCTAATGTGCTGGATTGAGAAAACAACACATGAAAACGCGTTCTAATGCCCCCCTCAGGATAATAGCCCTGCTTTATCGGTAGATGCTCCTTTGCTCTCCACTCTCTCCTCCTCTATTTTTTTCCATCTGTGTTCATTTTCTGCCTGTATTTTCCCCATCCAGCCCTCCACATAATCTTTGATCATTTTCTTCATCTTATTTTGACCGTGTCCTCCTTTCTCCTCTCCCATCTGTTTTTTTTTTTTTTTTTGCTCTTTGTGCGCTACACTTTTCCTTCTTTTTTTCTGAACTCATTTAACTTTCCTCTTTGTCCGTCTTCGCTCTTCACTGCCTTTATGATTTCACTCTGTTTCGCCTTGTTTGCTCTGAAACTCAAGTATTTTCCTCTCTTTCTTATCCTTTCTGTTTTCCCCTGGCCCTCTCCTCCCCTATTCCCTCTCCTGGCTTTTCTTTTGTAATAAAATCCCATTGCCTCAATATTTTACACCTCTTACCAACTCTTTCTTTTCTGTTTTTCCTTTTCTTTTATCACATTTTGGCTTTCATGTTCACAATTTTTTTATTTCCTTTTGTGTCCCTGATGTTCAACTTACTTCTCCTTATATTTCCTTTTTGCTTCTTGTTGTCTTAGTCCAGTCTTTATGCCTGATGTCATCCACATCCTGTCTACTATCATTCTAATTTCCTCCGATGTTATAATTTAATCACATTCACCTTCTACTTTCTCCTGTTTCATTTGCTGCCTCCTACTACCTTCTGCCTTTGTGTTTTTAGCTCCTTTTCTCTTTTCAAATCTGACTTTTCTAACCTCCTTTTTTTGTCGTTTCCCATCCCTTTCTCTTCTTTCCCTGTGGCCACAGCAGCAGCAGCTCCAGCACCTGTCTCACCACGCCCCCGGCATCCCTCTGACACCGCACCCATCAGGCTTGTCCCTTGGTGCGGGGAGCTCTGGGCTTTTGGCTTTGACTGGAGCGCTGGGGGTCTCTGCCCACCTCGCTTCCAAAGACGAGCGAAACCATCTTGATCCAGAACACCTTAGAGGTAAAAATCTGTGGATCCTTTGCCAAGCAAGACAAACTGTAAATTTAATGATTGATAAAAACACATTATTTTCTGTAAATCTAAAACCAATTAATTAAAACTGGTAAGACAAGAGAAGATGCCATTCAGTTACAACAAACTGAAACTTCTTAAACTTATTAGGTCAGATAAAAGCAAGTTTGAGTTTTGTGGTAACTAACGAAGGAAAATTATTCACAACAAGTCAAATTATCACAGAACTTGTTTTCCAGACACTAAGTTAACCTTCCTCTGTGGCCATTTCAGTTCCCAGATTTATTCAATTCAATTTTTCAAAAAATGCTATAAGAGAAGAATAAGTGATACGAGCCATTAAAAACTTTTTTTTTTTTTACTTGACATTCAGTATTTTTAGAATGGAACCTAATTTGGAAATAAAGTATATTTTATTTGTCATTGTATGCTTTTCAATGGCATTAGAAGTCCAAATAACCCCTAAAAATATCAAGTTCACTGTTGTATAAAAACATGACAAAGGGAAAAAAAAGGAAAAACAACAGTTGAAATCACGCAGGGATCTCAAAACATTGCTTTTAAAGCTACACCAATCGATTCTCATCTGTTCCCAAAGGCTTCCAGTGTTGTCTGAAATGATGCAACAGAGCAGCAAACATGTCCCTGTTTGCAAGTCACAAGTGTGCTGTAGGAAATAAATAAGTAAATAAAAAAATGAATATATATTTTTTGGCCAAAAGAAGCACAGTGTTTTGCAAATGGTTGCACACGATACCATGAATACGTATATTTCTGTATTTATATTGAAATTTTTGTGTTGGTTAAATTACATTTCCTTCATACATGAAGGGAGACATTTAGACAGCCACAGCATAAAATGTACAACATTCCTATTTTTTCAGACAAGATAAAATGCAAAATAGCACACTACATCATTTCTGACTGGCAGCATCTTTTTTTTTTTTTTTTGCTCACCTTTTGGATGGAGTGCAATATTTCCTGTTTAGATTTGTGTCATAAACTGGACTGATGCATTCATGGAGCTTGTGTGGATGAGAAAGAAATGCCTTTTCCGACTGAACTCTGATTCACCCCAGTGGAATATCTTATCTTCGTGCTGCGGTCTCAGGCACCGAGCCAAGAGGCTTACGCATGAGTTAAAGGACTCCTAGTTGGAAAAAAGCAGAAATAAATAAAAAGTAAGAATCAGAAATAAGAAGATACAAGTGTTTAGACATGTTGTCATGTTGATAATTTGTGTATACTGTACATATATATAGTTTGCTTGTATCTTTAATGTAGGGCTGAAGTGGTAGTTCATCCCAACCTTGGCTGACTCTTGGCTTGTTGTTGTTGTTATTATTATCAGCACTGACGTCAAACCTTCTCTCTTTTCTCTATAAATCTTATTATCTCTGCATTGCTCTCTGCGCCGTCCCTCCCTCCGCCACGACCCAGAGGGAGCCCCCAGCAGGGTGAGTACTTTTGCTGGTGTGTGCGTGTGTGTGCGCGCATATTGATGCAAGTGTTTTGTACGCCCACATTTCCCTCTGTGCGTGCTTGTGTGACAGTGATAAACTGAAGGAAATTGAGACACACTGTAAAGTGGCCTCGCAAAAAAAAAAAAAAGGCAGGGTATGACTGGAGTTGTTTCAGGAGTATCACAACCCAACAGCAGCACAATAGCAGCTCATCACCGTCAGCCTTGAGCTTCTCAAGGTTTTCTCCATTAGACTAACACTGTAACACTTCACATTTCTCTGAAAGGACCTAAACTACCCAATGGATGAATAGAGAACTGATTTTTTTTTCCACAGAGGCTGCAAATGCTCCAGTTGAGATTTAGACAATTAACATAGCTGTCTGTAGAACTGATCGCTCTGAGATTTAACAACCGAGTGATGGCTATTTCATTAGATGTTTCCTAACGCAACCCAGTCTGCAGTATCATTACTTCATATTAGGAGTAGAGTTACACAGCTGTCAGGCAGCAGTGAAAAGACAGCAGTGTACCAGAAAGCAAAAAAACTGATTTTCTATGAATGACTGCACTGATATCTCCAATATTTTTCCAACTTCCATACTCGGTGTTTTCTAAACCTTCCTAGTTTGAACTCGCTCTGTTTGTGGATCAGTAGAACAAACAAGCACAATAAAAACATAAAATTGCCAGTGAAAATGTTTAAAAAACTCATCATGAGCCGGAATGATCATAAAACAACTTCAGCAAATTTCAAAACCAAGATCCAAGTGTAGATATTTCACTTGATTGTGGAGTTCAAATTATGCATCCAAGCTGCAGTATACAAACTTACATTTATATTTAGCTAAATGTTCTCTAACAAGTTCAGAAAAAAACACACACTTCTTGTGTGTTGTCTCCAGAACACTTATTGAAAACTATGCTTCATTCAAGCTAAGTTTGAGTCATTTGGCCAAAGTGTTAGAATATATTTTTCATTAATGTAAGTTTAACTGTCAAGCACGGTGGTGGTAATATTATGCTGAGGGCTGTTTAGCTGCCAGTGGTACTGGTGAATTGTACTAAATAAATGGGAGAATGAAAATGCCTTCAAATTGTTTAACTTTACTCGTCAGCTTCAGAATTGGCCATTCTAATCTGAGAAAATAAAGTTTAAATTCATCCCAAAAGTAGACATTCATGCCCAAGATGGGTGTTTGTAAGCCTTTTGTTAGCAATAAATCATTAAAATTGCTCAAGAGAAGAACAAAAATTTGGAAAATTAAAGCCGGCATATCCTTGCTCTGGTTTTTACTATGAAATAAAAATATATTCAAAAGAACAGCTGTTTTCACTTTCTCTCTCTACAGTCTCATCACAGAACAAAACCTCCTGCATAATTTAATTTCTAAACACAATATTGATTGTAAAGCACAGGGAAAATATGATTCTCATTAGTGTGGGCTGAACTTACTCAAGCATTGTGAACGATGAGCCGGGAGGGAAAAAAAGCACAAGAGAAATGCATATCAATTAGCTTTTAAAGCTGCACAGTAGTAAAATGTGCTGCAATATAAAATGAATTTAAGTTTGTGAATCTTCGCTGCAGTTTACTGTGTAATCACTTTCGTCCTCCACTGCTCTGCTTTGGTCTCCATCCTGTGGAAACCTCTAAACCCTCACTGTTCCTCTGCTCCCCACATGAGGGGCAGAGAATGACAAGTGGCCTTCACTGAACCTCTTGTCCTTTCCCACGTGTACAAACACAACACAATGCTTCGATCGAATTTCTTCGGCACTGAGCAGCAACACAGGCTGCATTGTAAATATGGCTGAACAGCTTTATTACCCGATAATGAGAGTCATATTTTACACGAGGACTGGTGTGTCCAGGGCAGAGCACTAATTAGCTTTATAGGCTGTCCTGTGTGCTGCTATGGCTACGGCTTAACCTGTGCTTGTGTCTGCATTTCTTGCTGTGCGTGTGTGTGTGTGTGTGTGGGGGGGGGGGGGGGGGGGGGGGGGGGGGTGTCTCCCCAAGTGTTTCTACACACCATTACCTGAATAACTGAGGCGGGTGTGTGTGTATTCACACTCGGGTTTTAAAACATGATTGATTATGTCCTTTGATATTCTTTCTTTGCCTATGCATAGTTTCATCACCTGTTTCTATTTCAATAATGGACCATAATATTTCTACCTTTCTTTGGGTCTCCGTCTGTCTTCAGAGTAAGTCGGTGTCGTCAACAGACAGCCAGCCCACCGAGGAGCGCCAAGGACCCTCAGGAGGATACTCTGCCTTGCAGGGAGGGGCTGAGGCCAAGAGGAGGCGCTGTGATGATAAAGAGCCTCTCCCTCCACACTCCTATGTATGTGTTTCTGCCGATTGCTGTAATAGATTTGTACTTAAGTTGTATTCTTATGTCATGTATCTAAATTGAGCACATGAAAAGAAAAGCATCAAGTGTCACTTAGGATGCTCCACAAGTTGCATAGTGGGTGTGTATTTGGATGACGGGTGTAAAATTTACATTGTTCTACTGCATCCGGACTCCACTGCAGTCTCATTTTATTATTATCCACACCTAACGATTGTCTGATGACATTTCAAACCTACATAAGCAGTCGATGAGTCCCACCAAGTGGAGAACAAATGATGAGCTGGAAAAAAAACAAAACAAAACAAAGTAAGTCATACTGCTAACAGGTGCAGCAACTTCAAGTATCTGGCATCCTGAGGTGAGTGAATCTTCATCAGTACAGACAGAGCATTATTGTGTAGTCAGTGCTACAAGATTATTGCAATTAATAATAATAATATACTGCACAATATAACATATTAAATACTTTCTTGTTATCAGAAATAGGAATAGTGTACTCATGATACAATGAAAATGGTGCACACACACACACACACACACCCACACGCAAACAATCAAGTTTCAAAGTTTTAGCCAAACAGCAATTTGAAAGGGTTAAAATATAAAAAAAACAAAACATTATTATAAGCATAGTTGTTAACAATCATGCTTGTTAACAATAAAGTAATGTTAACAATAAAACATTATTGTTAATCATAGTTTAACAATAATGTTATGCTTAACAAATTACAGGTCTTACAAGTTTCCCAGTAAATAACTGAGACATTTAAAAACCGGATCAATTGGCTGTAAGGTTATTATTTTCCTTTGCATTCTAACCTGCGAGTTGAACACAGCATTCGTCTAACATAAGACAATAAATAGTAAATGTACTGGAAATAAACAGCATCACACAATAGTCACCCATTGAAATCCAAGTTCCTGCTTGATTGATGTCCCTCAATAATACAAAGTAAGTTAAATATACAGAAAATTATTGAAATAAAATCAGTTTGTCTTGTCTACACCAAATCATTATTTTCAGCTATTTGTTCAAAGAAAGCACTGTGTAGATACACACTCTCTAATGTGTGTGTGTGAGATGGTGTGTGCGACAAATTGCCCATGACACGACAGGCCTCAAGGGGGTCGAGAGCCCATCGTCATTTAGAGCCACGTTTGGTTTGGATGGGTCTGCTGGGGCAGAGCGAGCAGCCAGAGGGGATGTAATGCCAGAGGAGAGACAGCCAAGGCAGATAACTGTAATGAATTAGATGGTTGTGTGTTTGCAGTCGGTGAGATTGATTGACACAAGGAGTTTGTCTAGAGAAGACTGCCTCCAGGAAAATCAGTTCGGCATCAACAACAGCAACCTAAATCTTTCCCATTAGCGTGAAACAAGCAGGGATAGTTTCAGCTCTCCAAACGTCTTTTCTCTCGTTCTGTCTGTCGAGACGTATTTCACCACTTATTTCTCTTGGTTTGCCTGTTGGACCTCCGGATTTTTCTCCGTCTTTTTAAAACCGCTTCGCCTTGGCCGTATGTCCATCTGGCGGCTTGTTTTTGTTCCAGGAATAGACTAAATGACTTGTCCTGTTTGGGCTCTGCATATTTAGGTACTGATGTCAATAGAAATATCAGAGCACGATCGCATCAAAGCGTTGTTGCCATGGTGACTAAGTGCCATCGTTCTCACTTCAGGAAAAGAGAGAGAGAGAGAGATAAAGAAAGAGAGAGACGGCTGGACGAAGAGCTAAAGATGTGCCATGGATGGTGCAGAGCTGAAAGAGTGTGTGTCTGCAGATTGTAAGAGATTAAAAAACAGAGTTTGTATAGGAGCGATGCTTGGTAAGATCATAAGGTACAGTATCTCTGTGTTTAATGTTGCATGGAGGACAGACAGTGAGAGGAAGCAAAAAGCAGCCAGGAATATTGATTTATTGATCTGTGTGTGTGCACTTGAGCAACTGTGCATGTCTTTCTTTATTAAAGCTCTTTATTTATAAGTATGGTTTACTGTACCATGGGTGTCGAAGAAATAACAACGTTCGTGTGTTGTCTTTCTATCTGCAGGACAGTGATGGAGACAAAAGCGAAGACAATCTTGTGGTCGACGTCTCCAATGAGGCAAGTTGCTGCACTAAACTTGACAACCTCATGTTTACAGTGGCTCTGCTCAGCATGATCAGCTCACTCTTCCCATCAGCTCTTTCAAGACTTGCAAAAAAAATTCCAGTTCATTGATTTATTTTTTTCTTTTTGCTTTCCTCTCGCTGCTCTCATAAAACAATTTTTGGCTGCAGCAGATGGCTGTTTCATGTGCAAAAACTTTAATAGATTTCTTGTACTTTACCCCAAGCAACACTGCTTGCCAGATATTCCGTGAAACTGAGCATTTAGAAGCCTGTTATTTCATTCTTTCTTGCACTAATTGAGACTGAAACAAGTTAATCATATCAGATAAAAGATTAAAAATATCTCAAAACTGTTTGAAGATAAATACAAAATAGTAAAAAATAATCATAACTCACAAAATGCATCATTCACAGGGTTTTTTTTAGCAGTTCTGACTCAGGGCAAATATTACTAAAGATGTAGGTTATCTTTCCAACCTCTAAAAAGAATGGTTTAAATGCAAATAACTCAAAATTAATTAGATGTTAATGTAGTCTGAATGGCCACACAGAGATCACTTGGACTTTGACAAGCAAGATGCAATATTTTTGTCATTGATGTTGGTTTTTATCATCAAATAAAAAATTTTGAAATTGTTTTTTTAGGTTTTAACAAAAAAGAAAAAACAGGTAAACTTTCATAAAGGGAAGTAGGAAGTAGACGACAATATGTTTTTATTGCTTGGGGTAAACATTGAGTATAGGCTAGTTGCAGAGAAGCCAACCAGATAATTTCATCCTTTCTGCACACAGTAGTTAAAATGCGCAGTTTTTGTTTGGCCTGGTTTCCTGCTTCTTATCCTCTGTGTGCATGTCTGGGGAACGTGAAAGGAGTCAGCAGGTACGTTACTCGCTCAGCTGTCCGCTGCAGTTTCTTTGTACATAGGGAGAACTCTTGTGTAAGCTCATTATCAGCTGCCACTGTTTGTGCTCCCTGCTTGTGAAACATGTTCACGCACACATGCCCACACACCGACACAACACATACATTCACAAATGCTTTCCACATCGCCTCAAATCTTTCTCCTCAGAGTGTATTTTTGTCCTCCGTCTGCACTCTCGAGGCTTCTGTTCTTCCACCTCTCTGCCGTCTTCTTTTTCTCCATTTCTTTAGCGCTCTCCCCTTCTCCTCCTCTCATTAGATAACTACAGTCTGGTTAGTTTAATATATGCAAAGCCATTTATGCCCCTGGAAGACTGTAGTTCTTTTAATACCTCACGCTGTGTACCAAAATATTTCTCCTCTAAGCCTTGTGTATCTTGATTTTGCTAACAAAAGCAGAACTGGTCTCTTGTGTGATTTAGAAACTGCTACAAAAGCCGACAGGAAAAAAAAAAAGAAGTGACAAATGTGGTTGATGGAACCAAAAAAAGAAATACTTGTTTTTGCAAGGACTTCTTTGCAACGTAGAGATTCCACATGCATTTACATAAATGTGGCTGTGCGTGGGTTAAAAGTGTAGTTTGAAGTGTGCATGCATGCCAGTGTGTGTGGCACAAAATGACTGCTGATCACTGTGACCCACTGCGAGAGATGTGCCTGCTCTGTTCTGGAGGAGGCAGCGCTGGCTCAACAGTGGCTCCGGTGATGAAAGCATCTGTAACATACAACATTATCTCCAGGTCCACATCCTGCCGCAACCATGCCAGTGACAGTCTCTTCTCTCATGTAATGTCCCCAGAGCTCTCACTCTATTTAAAGGTCCAACTAGAAAGAAGAGTCAGTATAGTCAGCGTGACAGTAGACCTGCTGTTGGCTGCAGCGAGGTTGAAAAATTACCAAAGAAAGAAACAGCAGCTAATGTTGCCTGTTTTAACAGTTCACATTCACCTGGATTCATCTATAAAGTGAGGCAAAGTGCATTGATGAACTTACAATAATTTCTTGTGAATATATCTATAGCGTAAGATTTTGTTTAATTTTGCAGCTTTTGTACATTTAAGTTGACTTTTTGTCAACAAATTGTGCACTTTATAATGTCCTGGTTGCACAACTTTTACATTTGACTGGTCTTGCATGGACTGGTAAAATGACTGGAACTAAGTGAATTTTTTTACTAAACATGTTGAACCACTTTGCGTTGCTTATGTTGTGCAGTTAAACTGCTGGGGTCAAATTGGGGAGAGTAAATTAGCTTTGTGGAACCACACCCATTTTTGCTGTCAGCGGCAAGAGCAATAGTGAAAAAACCCCAAACATTTTTTTTAATCTTTACAGAAAATCATTTGCTTTGCAAAGTTAATCAACTAGTTTTGTCAACGTCGTGTCCAGTGCCTTTAAAATTCCAAGAAATCAGCATTGATTAAACAGTAACAACACATGAATTTTAAACACTTTAAATGGTTTTGCAACCTTTATTGATTTAGGAGCCCAACTCTCCCACCGGCAGCCCGCCTCACTCCCCCCATGGGAACGGACTGGACCGGGCACCGACTCTGAGGAAAGAGCTGCCTGGTTCCTCGAGTGCAGGAGAGGCGCCTTCCACGCCAAACCCCCGCAGCCCCACCCCAGGGAAGGCCAAGGACCCTGCACAGGTAAAATATGACGCAAAAAGTTCCTGCACGCATTGCAGCTTGTTTATATAGTTGTTGGATGCTAAAACGTTATATCCAGTGTTTTTTT
The DNA here is from genome assembly GCF_003331165.1 of Xiphophorus hellerii. Classification (NCBI taxonomy): domain Eukaryota; kingdom Metazoa; phylum Chordata; class Actinopteri; order Cyprinodontiformes; family Poeciliidae; genus Xiphophorus; species Xiphophorus hellerii. The sequence continues at coordinate 16,143,728 of NC_045680.1, forward strand.
TAAATACTTTAACGATAAAAGAAAACGTATTCAGTTATATATATATATATATATATATATATATATATATATATATATATATATATATATATATATATTTAATATATATATTTAATATATAAAATATCTGATTGAAACTTGTGTTAATAAAAGACAATTTTATTAACTACTGTTACAAAACTGTTCCAGTAGCTTTTTGACTAATTCTAAAAAAAAACTAAGGAGTATATTTTTAAAGTGTTGATAAGATAGCTTCAGTGCTACACAGGGACATTTTTGATTATTTGATGTCTCCACAGATGGATAAGTCCCAGTCTCCACTGTCCAAGTCTGGCACGCCGTCCCCATCCCATCGTGAGGCTCTCACCCCGGGATCAACAGGAGCGCCTGGAGCTCCAGGCCCCAGCACCTCCTGCCTTCGTCTGGTCAGCAAAGCTGCAGCAAGTGCAGACCCACTTGGTGAGAATTACGCAAGTTAAATAAAAAATACCAAAAATTCTGCCTTCATGTTGTAACTGCACACAAAACTAAGGGAAAAGAACCAAGTGTCAAGTTCAAACCTAATATTTTATTCATCTCATCAGTTAGAGAGGAAACCTGGCATGTAACAGTTGTCTTTCAAACATATCTACCTAAACAAGTTAATAAACTTACTATAATTAAAACTTAACTTAATGGAGTATTTAATTCAGCTGTTGTGACCTTGATTAGATTTGGACCCAGTCTGTCTCTGTCCCCCATTTCCCTCTTTCCCCTCAGCTTTTATTGATTTTCATTATTGTTCCAGATATGATTGTGGCGTTGCTATCCCCAGTTTTTAGTATTTACTTTATGCCATTCTAACTGAATGAACTAAAAAAATGTAGTTTTAATCTGTTAAAGTTTTGGAAATGTTGGTCTAGTACATGAAAGCTGAGATCTTTTGCCAGGCCAGTATGAAGAGGATCAGTCCATTCATCTCAGCCCCTCTGTGACTCGTGTGTTTGTGTGCTGCACATGGTTCCCCCTTCCTTCAACCGCTCCCTCCTCTTTCCCTGCCTCCCCAGCTCTCCGCAGTCCCATGTCTGTGCCCCCCGGTTCATACCCGGCTCATTTTGGCGTGGTGTCCCACGCAGGGCTGAACGGGGAGCTGGCCAGCCCGGGGGGATTCGGAGGAGCTCTGACTCTCTCTCCACAGATCAGCGCCGCAGCCAGCGCCTACTCCCGCAGCCCCATGGTGAGCAACAAGGCCAAATTATTCTTCTCTGTCAAGGTTTGATTTATGATTCAGATCCAGCCCTCCCGACTATCCCGGTACTGTTGAAATATTTGATGAATTGGCTCTGCATTGTCCGTATCAGTGCAGTGCATTCGTTATACTCTCAGAGTTGTCATGTTTACAATGTTTAATCAAGTTTCATAGAGAGAAACGTCTGTAGGGAAGACAAAGTTTCGGGTCGGTTGCCTCTGACAGGAGGTTTTGCCTTTTCACATTCCTACATGTAATCTGTATCACGTCTGCCTGTTGCATCGCTCACCTGAGCACATAGGAGCTCAGATAAAATGAATTGGACCAATTCACATTTGCTCTGTCATTGTTGTGAAACCAATGGGTAAATCGGTTCTTTAAATCCATGTCAAGGTGCATTTTATTCTTGTATTTCTTCCAACCAGGTGGCGTATGACTCTCGGTCTCACCTAAGAGCTCCCGGCCTGTCCTCCTCTCTCCCTGGTTCCTCTGGTGGAAAACCGTAAGTACATACTTACATCATTTGCAAGCCTAGATGTGATATTTAACCCAGTTTGCATGAGCATAAGAAAACTCCTCCTACATCATAAACTCACGACTCAGCGTATTTTAGATTTCCATTGCTGAGAGCAACTTTTATTTAACTCTTTAAAACTTGAGGACTTTCTCTTCTCTTTATTTGTTTCGGATCTTTATGTATTTAACGAGGTGACAAATTCACGGCGTGACCAGGGTTTTTATCCAGCTCCATGCAGTGCGAATGTGAAATGTTGCCACTTTCCTCCATATTTTGCTGCACACTGTCAGTCATCTGGATGAAAGAGGATTACATTCTAACATACATAAAAGGAAGTGTAAGGTTATGTTTTCGTGGCTTAGATAATAGTGAGGAATCACATCAGTGTGATGCAAGGACAATTGATTAGAGGAGCTGAGTAGAAATATTTACTCTAACATGGATTACAACCATGAAACGGCAAAAGTAGGATTGAATTCTCATGTTTTTGGCCGTGTTTTTCGGTCAAGCTCTCTGTATTGTGCACAACATATGACTAAACCTGATTGAATGATTTCACCTGACAGTGCTTGGTAAAATAGTCTTTTTTCCACAACATGTAGATAGGACCGTGTTAGGCTGTCGTTGCTGCGTGTTTTACCTGATATGCGTCTATAGCACCTATTTACATATATTTTTCTCAATTAGCTGCGTAGTGTTGAAGATGGGTGTTGTTGATGTAGAAAATATTGTTTTCATAATTTAGAAGAGCTTTTGCCCGTTATGTGGATCGTTCCTATATTGGTTAATGTGTAGCAAGTGTTTGGATTGACCTTGTTGGTAGAAGTGTTGCTGGACCCGGCACTGGGAACGTTCAGGAAGAACGAGTTTGTGAAAATGTGTTATTGTTACACCGCTTCTCATGTCATGAGAATCTCATTGCTTGAAAGGGATTAGACCGATGATTTCATTTTGATGGATTATGATGTATAAAGGAGCTTAGATATCCATTTTTCTTTGTTGATCACTGTCTTCACCAGAGGTTGAGAACATGCTGGATGTTCTATTATTAAAACCAGCTCTGATAGGTTTTCAGGTGACTTTCACATCTTTAGTTCTGGAATATATTAAACAGTTTTTAAATGTTTTATGAAAACACATTGTGAGATCTTCTTGATGTAAATACATGGTGAAACAAAGTTTACTTTGTTAGATTCAAATTTGTCCTGTGGTATGGTGAATTGCACAAAAATTAAATAAAAATTTGTCAAAATTCAAGAAATCTTTAAGGAAAAAGGTAAGTGTTGCCCATAATCATTTTGAACTGACTGTAATCGTGTTACCTAAAGTCCAGCCACTGAAAGAAAGATCTGCAGTGCTCACACACATTTACACTTGTTATGTTGTTTGGCACATCCAGCTATTGTGATATTGTTCTTGTCTTACAGAGCAGCAATTCATTCTTGTGCTGCTAATTTGAAATCATAAAACAGGCCTGGCTTCCAGCCGCTACTCTATTGATCGGCCATTAGCGGTGCCACACCGCCTCTGCCTGTAATACAATCTGCCATCATGCATTTGCGCCCACAGCTGCTCTGAGCTCAGTAATTTTCCCAAATTTGAACAAACACAGTTTGCAACTTTCACACCAATGTGTGAGCTTTCTGTGGTTCTTATTGAATTTTGTGTATTTAATTCTTGCTGAGTTTTTGTGCTCTCATTGATTGATTTCATCTAGTTCCCTAAACTTTATTCTCCTTTGCATCTTAAATTCTAAAAAAAAAAAAAAAAAAAAGGAAAGTCTGTTTTTCAGTTTTTTTTTTTTCTCTCTCCTTCCCAGCGCCTACTCGTTCCACGTGAGCGCCGACGGCCAGATGCAGCCGGTGCCGTTCCCCCCCGACGCCCTGCTGGGCCCGGGCATCCCGCGTCATGCCCGTCAGATCCACACGCTGAGCCACGGGGAGGTGGTGTGCGCCGTCACAATCAGCACCTCCACACGCCACGTCTACACCGGAGGCAAGGGCTGCGTCAAGGTGTGGGACATCAGCCAGCCGGGAAGCAAGAGCCCCATGGCCCAGCTGGACTGTCTGGTGAGACATGAATGGATAAGGTGTGAAGGGGAAACCTCTTTCAGAAAATGATTCTTAAATTATCCCGACCACTTCCCTGCCCCCCAAAAAATAAATATTTCACATTTCAGAAACTTATTGGATAAGGGACCAAAAATGATTAAATTTAATAGAACTAGGTCAAGCAAAACCCTACTTTCACGGAAAGTTTAAAATCAGGTCAAACTCAGTACATGATACACAGAAGCTACGTTGCTCAGATTGTTTTTGTGTTTCTTTTTTAGTAGCTATGTTTCTGATAGTAACTGGGATTATTTTTCAGATTTTGCTGGATAGAAAAAAATCTTTGACACAAAATATTTTTTATTAACCATCTGCAAATTTGTTATTTTGTAAAACATCTCTACAAGGGCATCTACAAGAGTTACTTAGCTATTTTCTTTTCTGTGCTCTTGGTGGTAACCGTTCTCCTTATCTTTTCAAATCAGAACAGAGATAACTACATCCGTTCCTGTAAAATCCTCCCCGACGGTCGGACCCTGATCGTTGGAGGCGAGGCCAGCACGCTGTCCATCTGGGATCTGGCCACGCCGACTCCCCGCATCAAGGCGGAGCTGACGTCGTCCGCCCCGGCCTGCTACGCCCTGGCCATCTCCCCCGACAACAAGGTCTGCTTCTCCTGCTGCAGCGACGGCAACATCGTCGTCTGGGACCTGCACAACCAGACGCTGGTCAGGTAGGTTTGAAAATGTTCAAAAGTATTTCAATTTGATCTGCTGTTGAAATTCATGGAAGAGGGAGAAGTGTGAGGAAAGCATGAAGGAAGAGAAGATAACCTTTAAGGAATGTAATAGGAGAAGGAAAGAGATGAAGGATAAACTTGCTAGGGGGGTATAAAGAGATTAAAACAGCCAGCTTTAGCATGACAGGAGAGAAAGAAACACAGGAAGAAGGGGGAGGGAAGGTGCTGAGGTAAGGCTGACAAGGACTGGCAGAAAAAAAAAAAAGGATCATGTGTGGGTGGGCTCAGGGCAGTAAGTGCTGCAGGGAAAGAGGGAATAAAATATATTCATTCTGACACCTCTAGCAGAAAAGAAGCAAAGACACGCACAGAAAGCAGAGTCTGCAGGATTTGTGTATTTGCAGGTGTGTGGGGGTGTGTGTGTGTGTGTTTCTCTTTTCTGAAGCTCTTGTGTGTGTGTGTGTGTGTCCTTGGCAGGCAGTTCCAGGGCCACACAGACGGAGCGAGCTGCATCGACATCTCCAACGATGGCACCAAGCTCTGGACAGGAGGGCTGGACAACACGGTCCGCTGCTGGGACCTGAGAGAGGGCCGGCAGCTGCAGCAGCACGACTTCACCTCACAGGTCAGAAAAAACAAAGCAACTAAAACATAAATATATATTAATGCACTAGAAAGAAAAAAAATCTAAGTTATTTGCCAGAAGTTTTCAGACGAACACCTTGAAGGTGCTGTTTATTTAATAAGTGTTGTTTAGGGACGGTAAGGTTATAGCAAAGCTTTTCCTCTTGTGTAAATACATGTTTTGAGTGAGAAAAGGTAAAATGTTTATTTAAAACAAACCCTTTTCCAACTTTTAATGATGGAACTGAGTGGGATTTGTGTCACAGTCTGTAGCTTACGAGAGAGAGTATTTTAAAGAAGTGGGTAGGTGGTACCCTGTGTTGTACTGCCTGGAAGAAAATACATCTGAAATGTGTGACTGATTTCAAATCACTGGTTGTAGATTTATTATGCTCACCCTGAGGACTGCTGGGTTGTTTGTCACCAAATCCTACACTGTCTTTTCGGTCAGATATTCACAATTAATGCTGTTAGAAATGGTTTCTTACATATGTGCGGTTCTTTGGACTTCATTTTGAAATACAGGAATAATAATTAAACTAGTATAATTTAACTTTTGCTGCTTTGCAGTCATTCTTTTGCTTTGTAATCAAAGCATGTTCTTTATGCCTCACATTCAGCTGAAAGTTTTTCACAAGTGGTTGAAGTCGACCCACCTTACACCTCTGATCCAGTTTGAGGGGAAATCACAAACCCTAACCACTGCAAACTTTATGAAATTTTGAAACGAGTGTGTCGTAGTGATATCATGATAAGCACAGAGAGCTTCAGAAGCAACAGGAGTCTGTGATTCACCAAATGATCTTCCACAGTCTGTAGGATCTTACAGTCAGCAGAATCTAATGCAGATAACAACATGACGAGAATCGGGCAAACTTGTGGTTGCATTTATAACTAAATAAATCAGGACTGTAACACGAAGCTCAACTCACACGTTTCACACATTGATCTGCTACATGATGCAAATTGTAGCCCAATCCCTTTTGGTTCCTTAATCTAATCTGCATGCTCTGGAAGCACACAATCATAAGATGGTGGGTTCACTAGTTAAAAATAGGTTATATATATTTTTTTATTTTACTACTGGCTGATTACTGGTGAAGGCCAATCCTGATGGAAATCCGCCCATTATGGCCACCAGTCAATATCTTGGTGAATTTCTTTAAACTAAAAAAAAATTACACAGTGATTGTTTCTTTTTTTTCTTCCTCCATCTTCATCAGTGACCTTTTTTTTCCCTCCTCGGACACTATTCAAATAAGTTTTGAACTTTTATCTTCTCCTTCTCTAATCCTTCCACCTCCATCTCCTGTGTCCCAGATCTTCTCCCTGGGTTACTGTCCGACAGGCGAGTGGCTGGCTGTGGGGATGGAGAGCAGCAACGTGGAAGTGCTGCATGTCTCCAAACCCGACAAGTACCAGCTGCACCTCCACGAGAGCTGCGTGCTCTCCCTCAAGTTCGCATACTGCGGTACGTGCACAAGCATTTTTTTTTTTTTATCCTGCATTTATGTAGCCTCCAAGAGCAACTTGGAGACCAGTCCTCCCTGGACTCCTGGTAACATGCTGCGCTGTGTGTTCCTGTTATTTCAGGAAAGTGGTTTGTCAGCACAGGGAAAGACAATCTGTTGAATGCATGGAGGACACCATATGGAGCGAGCATTTTCCAGGTGAGAGTTGAACTCCGTGACTGTTTATCCTCTACACAAGTTAGGTACAAAACAATACGCAGCACATCCAAATCCAAATGTTCATGTTTGGACTTTTGATTTGGGAATGGCTCGTATGTTTAGATTGTTGGTGACACATTTATATTCAGCCTCCTGGCAAAAGAAAGAGGGAGAAACATTTTAAATCGAAAAGAAAATTGCTGACCTAAGGTGACTTTTACAGGCTTATCAGAGGGTGCAGGATGCCAAACCTCAACACACACACAAGCAGCACCTCTATGTCATAATTCCACCTAGTCCAGGTGTCCCATTCCAGGCTAATGGTGAATCACGCATATGCAGAGATGCAGTATTTTTAGCTGAGCCAGTACATCTGTGTGTGAATGAAATGAGAGAAGGGAGATGAAGATCCATTTAAGCTGAGTGTTCTGTGTGTGTGTGGGGGTGTGTGTTTAGCAGTGTGGCTGTCATATTTGTGTAATCTTCTGTGGGCAGCAGGGTTGGCGGCTCCTGTCTCTCTCTATGGACCCGAGAGGAGAAGGCAGGCTATCTTGCTTTGTTATCCAAATGCCAAACGTTGCTCCTGCCAAGCAGCTCCCTCCTTTCAGCATGTTACACAGAGCTGCTCTCTTCTCCCCTCCTCCTTCCTGCTTAATGCTGTCTTTTCTGTTTCTGTCTCCTTGCGTCTCTTTAAAGCCACACTCATCTCCTGATTGCATGTTTTTACTCTTTTTTTCCCTTGGATTTCATTTTTTATCTTCCCCAGATTTATTTGAACCATGTCTTAATTTTTTCTCTGCTCTGCTCTTGTTGCAACTGTGTTTTACATATCCTGCCCTTAGTTTTTAATTAGTATAAAATTTCTTCTTTCATCCTTTATTATTTCTTGCTCAGTCTTGGCAACACAACGTTATTCACAAAGAGTACATCTTATCAATCCTCCAAATATCATGGTTGTGCTGCAAAAGCTATGTGTTCTGCTTTTCTCCACAATTTAGAGATTGTAACGGTGTTGTGTAATAAGTTGCAACAACATGTGCCTATTAAGTGAGGTACTTGTCTTTAATTAGGCTCTCTATTTATTTGTGTTGTTTTTAGCATTTATTTCATTTCATTTCAGGAAAAGCTGACAGGATATGTTATATAACCACTAAATTACTGTTTTTTGAGTGGTTTTTTAGGATAAATTTAATTATTTACCTGCAAGAAAATTTTCCTGCTTTTTTAATAAATGTCAGACAAAAAAACAAACAACATAAACCATTTAGTTTTATCAAACTATCAGTATGTCGGATATCTATCCGACATACTGGGTGATAAATATTAACTGATAGCATTTTACACACAGTTAAAAAAAAACAAAAAACAAAAAAAAACATACTGCCTAACTTATGTCCTCGACTGAACATGTTGATTCAGGAATTGATTGTCAACATGCATAAAAGATGGAAGCTGCCTTCTAGTTCGAAAAGTGAAGTTGAGAAACTGGAAAGCTGCACTTATTATGTACACCAGCAGGGGGAGGGACTTCTGTTCCTATGCAGGACGTACTGCAAGTCAGTAAGACATTTAGTTCCAGCAACTCTGCTTTCCAAACACTGACAAAAAAATGACTGCAATCAAAGTTAAAACACAATGCGGCTACAGACTCTCATTCTGTAGCAGCCTCCTCAAACACTATGAACAATTAGGTCGTTATTATCCAGAATGCAGTAGGCAGGACAGATTTTTACAAATGCTAAACTTGTTAGTCTACATGCAGGTCTGGTGTAAAACTTTGTGCACAGCCACTGAATTCAGCATCCCTATGGTGATGATGCGTCGTAGCGGCAGCATCATGCTATGGCTTCTGTTTTTCTTCAGGTTGGTTATTACTGATGGGAAGATCTACACACAGAGCAAACCTATTGAGAAAACTGGTCAGAAATGTCAGCCTGCATTAGCAGGTGGTGGTTTTTGTAAAGCTGAATACATATGAGCTAAACTTTCCTTTGGTGATCAGGTTTGTGTGATCTGCTCTTTTTTTTTTTTTTTTTTTTTTGGTCCTTATGAGTGTTTACTCCTCAGCTAGCCGGGACCAGAAAATACTCATTACACTTGTCATTGAGCTTTGACAACTTCTGTTTCATGGGTTAGTTTGTAAATTATTTAATTCTGTCATTTTTGTCTGTTTGCTAAAATATATTTGATTTAATGGAAAACAACTGTTACTCATTCCTTGTTTTCTAAAAATAAATGTTTTAGTATTTTCTCTTTTTTAGCAACTTTTAGAAATTTTGCCAGTCTAGGTTGAATGTTTATTTATTTGTTTCCCCCCTCTTTGTCTTTGCTTTTGTTTCCTTTAAACTGTCAGTGCATTTCTTCCTTCTGGACTTTCTTTTTTTTTTTTTCCCCGCTTCCTGCTGCTCGGTCTAATATGAGGAAACCTGTGTAAGATGGTCTCTCCCCTGTGCGCCGATGATTGACAGCCCCACTGCGCATGTAGCGGGAGAGGGCGGAGGAGTTTAGAGAGTCAACAGGAGCGAGAGAGAGAGAGAGAACGAGGAGGAAAACCTGTGATGAATAGAGGGAGAATGAATGATGATGGAGCAGTTTTAGATCATCTGAAACCAGGTGCACAGGTCTTACTTTCTGGCACAGGGGGAGTAAAAGGAAGCAGTGCGTGGAAGCCATTAGGCTTCTTTAACCCGCTCTCAGAGAGGCAGCATTTCTCTAGAAAGGAGCAGACAAATAAGTCAGCATCCAGGATCTGCGGAGTTTGTCTGTTTGGAGATAATTGCCAACTGTTTTGAAATGCAAAATATGTCTCGTGTGGTGGAGGATTAACCCGTTGAGTCATGTTTTAATTCTTTCCTCGTTTCTCTCTCGTTTCTGGGTTTCTCTCCATCTGTCTACGTTCTTCTCAACCACCCGCAGTCCAAGGAGTCCTCATCTGTGCTGAGCTGCGACGTCTCCCCAGATGACAAGTACATAGTGACGGGCTCCGGGGACAAGAAGGCCACTGTGTACGAAGTGGTGTATTAAAGAATAAGCGGACACAGGAGACAACAGGATGGACAGAGGTTTTTCTTTCTTTCTGTTTTTATTTTTTTTTTGTTCTTTGTTACGCATCAACTCCACTTGATTCTCAACACCGTCAAACGTCGTCTTCATCTTCTCGAATCATCAGCCCTAAAACGTCATCACTGCCCTCTTGTTTTGCTGTAATATTAGCTGCTGTAGTTGTTCCCAAATGTCCCCTCACCTTCCCCTTCCTCCACCCAGTCTAAGCTCATTGAATGAGGCATGATAGCGGAGAGAGAGAGAGAGAGAGAATGAGAAACGGCAAGATAAGGAAGACAAAGGGAAGAGGGCGGTGGAGGGTAAAGATACAGTTGTGAGGAGAAAGAGAGGAAAAACGAGTAGAGAGAGCGATAGTGCAGAAGGAAGCAACATTAAATGGGGGGTCGGGGGTAGGTAGGGTAATTAGGGCTGTTTCCTGATTAAGAGCTCAGTGGAAGGGAGGCCCCCAGAGGAGGCGTGGAGCGGCACGGTGGGAGCGCCAGCCAGGAGCACTGATACCACACAATCGATTCATTAGCGAGACAGTGGAGGCCTTAATGAGGCTGACGCTGCAGCTCCATCTCCCCAGCGAGAGGTGTCAGGAGCCGGGGAACGATGACGCGGCGAGATGCTTCAGATTTCCACATAAACCGACACGAAAATCCGCTCAAGACGCACAGAGCCGAGAGTACAAACACTCCGATACGTTCCTCCTCCTCCCCCCCCCCCCGGATTGAGGTAAACGTGAGACGGGGGAGGAAAAAACACACAACGCGCCGAGCGCCCAATTAAACATTCATCCCAGCGCCCTCCCCTGTCTTTCTGCCTAATATCTATTTTATTTTGGTCTGACAAAGGCAGCAGCCTAATGAGCAGGGGAGTCGATGGGATTCTCCCAGGGCCCGGAGACACAAACAGAGAACATCAGCCGATCCGTTGCCTCTAATTCCTCCGGATTGTTCTCCTGACATCCAGCGCCGCGCTCACTCTCATTAAGAGACGCTGTCAGCTAGATGAAGTAGCAGCACAACCAAGCTCACTGTGAGGCACACTGGAGGGCAAATTAACACCACGCGATTACACCATCATCAGTAGCTAACTAAGCAGTGACTAATCCAATTCCTTTCAAATTTTATGCAACTAGTTGCTGATTTCTATGAGGGGCCGTTTAGGACAAAATTTACGTTTTGTCTCTCACACACTACCAAAAACTCTCGCATACTCCAAAAAAGTAGCCACGCACACTCCAAAAAATTACGTTTTGTCTCTCACACACTACCAAAAACTCTCGCATACTCCAAAAAAGTAGCCACGCACACTCCAAAAAATTACGTTTTGTCTCTCACACACTACCAAAAACTCTCGCATACTCCAAAAAAATAGCCTCGCACACTCCAAAAAATTACGTTTTGTCCCTCACACACTACCAAAAACTCACGCATACTCCAAAAAAATAGCCTCGCATACTCAAAAAAATTACGTTTTGTCTCTCACACACTACCAAAAACTCTCGCATACTCAAAAAAATTACATTTTGTCTCTCACACACTACCAAAAACTCTCGCATACTCAAAAAAATTACATTTTGTCTCTCACACACTACCAAAAACTCACGCATACTCAAAAAAATAGCCACGCACACTCAAAAATTACTCACGCACATTCAAAAAATACTCAAATTGCGTATACACACACTACTAAAATGTCACACACACACACACAAACGTTAACTTTCTCGCTCACATACACTACTACCAGCTCGCGCACATACACACAAACGTTAACTTTCTCGCTCACATACACTGCTAACAGCTCGCTCACATACACTGTACTAACAGCTCGCACATTCACAAACGTTAACTTTCTCGCACACATACACTGCTAACAGCTCGCATACACACAGACGTTTATCTCTCACATACACAAGACTAAAGTTGAACACACACACAGTACTAAGACTCGTTTTATGTATGTGTGAGAGCGAGACTTTTTATGAATGTGTGAGAGCGAGACTCTTTATGAATGTGTGAGAGCGACACTCTTTTTGAATGTGTGAGAGTTGTCACGGAAGAGGCGGGGCATAATTTTTGGATCAAACTGCGCATGCGTAGATCCTAAACTATAAGTTTCGATTGTTGACTCACTGTATGTTCTATTACTTAGTATATTTGTGCTTTTAAATATATATAGAACGTTTAACTTTCTTGTAGATTAAATGTGCTATAGAAATAAATGAATCTGATTGATTGATTAAAAATAGCAAAATTGCTGTAGTACAATCTGTCCACTGGGTGCCAGATTGTAGCACTGCGGGCAGTCGTTGAATCGTTTAATGCGCCTGTCAAAGTGCTGGTTGCCTCCGGAGAAGATAGAATGGTGTTTAAAATGGCAGCTGCCTGACCAATTCTCTCTCGTTTCGAATTAGAGTTAGCCATGTTCGGTATAGCAAACTCTTTCTTCTTCGGCACTAGTTGGCGCCGGTTAATAATTCCTGTAATACTGGCACCCAGTGGACAGATTGTACTACAGCAATTTTGCTATTTTTAATCAATCAATCAGATTCATTTATTTCTATAGCACATTTAATCTACAAGAAAGTTAAACGTTCTATATATATTTAAAAGCACAAATATACTAAGTAATAGAACATACAGTGAGTCAACAATCGAAACTTATAGTTTAGGATCTACGCATGCGCAGTTTGATCCAAAAATTATGCCCCGCCTCTTCCGTGACAACTCTCACACATTCATAAAGAGTCTCGCTCTCACACGTTCATAAAGAGTGTCGCTCTCACACATTCATAAAAAGTCTCGCTCTCACACATACATAAAACGAGTCTTAGTACTGTGTGTGTGTTCAACTTTAGTCTTGTGTATGTGAGAGATAAACGTCTGTGTGTATGCGAGCTGTTAGCAGTGTATGTGTGCGAGAAAGTTAACGTTTGTGAATGTGCGAGCTGTTAGTACAGTGTATGTGAGCGAGAAAGTTAACGTTTGTGTGTATGTGCGCGAGCTGGTAGTAGTGTATGTGAGCGAGAAAGTTAACGTTTGTGTGTGTGTGTGTGTGACATTTTAGTAGTGTGTGTATACGCAATTTGAGTATTTTTTGAATGTGCGTGAGTAATTTTTGAGTGTGCGTGGCTATTTTTTTGAGTATGCGTGAGTTTTTGGTAGTGTGTGAGAGACAAAATGTAATTTTTTTGAGTATGCGAGAGTTTTTGGTAGTGTGTGAGGGACAAAACGTAATTTTTTGGAGTGTGCGAGGCTATTTTTTTGGAGTATGCGAGAGTTTTTGGTAGTGTGTGAGAGACAAAACGTAATTTTTTGGAGTGTGCGTGGCTACTTTTTTGGAGTATGCGAGAGTTTTTGGTAGTGTGTGAGAGACAAAACGTAAATTTTGTCCTAAACGGCCCCTCATAGATTTCATTTCCGCTCGTCTTCATCTCCATCCCTGCTTACCTGCTCTGATTAAACCATGTTATATAAGCCATTGGTTGTCATTAAATTAGAAGGTAAACATTTAAAACACGTCCATAAATCTAAATGAATGCACCACTCTTGTGTCTGTAAACTAAGTGTAAAGTTGGCTAAGTCCACTGACTGAAAACAGAGGGGTCTACGCAGCCGTATGTTATCTGCACACAGCACACTGTGTCCAGCTAAGATCACCAATTAAAACGCTGTATCTTGTTTGTTTGATCCTTGGAAATGCCACAGTGTGAAAATAAATTGCCACTTTTCCATGGTCTGAAGCGGTTGCCGGGACAACAGGTGGCATTGCAGGAAGTCTGAAGCCCGAGCAAAAACTTGGCACCAAAAGGACCTCCACGCGTCGCTTTTTAAACAAATTTGAGATACTGCAGAGCAATGAAGCTGTGTTTGAAACTTTCTCTTGTCCGCTCATTAACTGTTTCATATTCACTATTTTTAAGACTAAAGCTTTTGTTCTACACATGCAAAGCTAATCAAATTCTGTTATATTTAATATGTGCACTATATTCACATTTATCCCCACCCCACTAGGGACAAGGGTGTTAGAAGATGGATGGATGGATGGATGGATGGATGGATGGATGGATGGATGGATGGATATTCACATTTAAGTTTTACATAAATAGACACCCTCGCCTAAATCTGAGGTAATGGGAAGTGTGATTTTGCTGTTTTCGGTGGAAAATACATTGTAATCAACATAATCTGTCTTCATATCACAGACACTGAACATGAGGACAAACAGCACCCTCCATGTTTACTGGCAATCCTGGTAAAAGTGTATAAAAACATTTTAAAATGTGCCTTTTATCGTAGTAATATACTGAAAAATGTTGAAAAACTTTTTTTTTTTTAATTCAGGAATAAAATATCAAAATGTGCTCGCTAACCCTTACAGTAGCTATCCTTAAAATAAATGTCTCTGAAACATTTTGCATTGTATACTTTTAATTTTTTTTTTATTTTAACTAATGCAAATTATGTTTTCTTGGGTTATTGATATGATGGGACACAAATGTCCTGTTCTCTTGAGATTTAGTACACGTGTCTCACTGTAATGTTCCCGTCTTTCCTAATTTGAAGCGTGATTAAGTCATAAAATGACTTCAAAAAATTGCTACTAATCTCAACTTGTCAATATTCACAGTCAGAGCAATATGTAAAAAGCTTAAAACAAGTGGAACTGGGACAAAAAGACCCATGATTATTTTGCTCACAGACAGTGTGGGACATGTTAAGGGGTAAATAAATCACGGTCACTGCTAGAGAGTTGCTGACAATAGTTAATGAAAACTGACGTTACTGCAGGAAAACATTAATTTATTCCAAGATATTTTTTACTCATTTCTATAAGTGTCAATAATTATGGAGGGTGATGTTAATCAGACGTTAGTATAATTTTCCAGGTAATTCATTACAAAATATATACCTACCAACTGTTTTAGGGGCCATTACCCACCTGCAAATATTTCTGAAGAACTGCTGATCCGTGTCAGTTTTTATACTGCTTTTCAAACGATAAGTTTAATTTGTTGCGCCGTTTAGACTCGACAACTTGGGTTTTAAATATGCCATGCTTTCTACATAATCTCTAAAATCCTTTGGGTTGGACTGAGAGGGAGACGCACCACTTCACAAGTTAACCGTTTGGAGGTTTTACTGTGCTGGACTCTTAATCACTTCCCAATAGTTAGCAGCCTGAGCTGATGAAGCATGTTAGCATCGGCATGCTTCATCGGCTCTGTCCATCACAGCCCATTTTGTAGCAAAGGCCTCAGCTGTAAGTTACTTTGACTGGACCACCAGAATGGGAGAATAAATGAACAGAACTGAGTGGTAAACACAGTGACCACTCCTTCAGTAACTTTAGCGAATTTTTAATAGCTCTAGTTTTTCTTTAGATTTCATGAAGCTGCAACTAAAACTTTTGAATGTGGACGAGTTTGATCTGTTTTCAGTACGTGCTAAAAGCTAACCACAGTTAGCTTACAGACATACATGGTAATAAGCATTAAATATGTTTATTTGGACTTGTCTACTTTCTACATCACTTCACTTATTCCAAAATGAGAAGAAAACTGTCAGAGCTCTCCGTTTCTGTAGAGCCTGTGTTTAGAAATAAAAGGCACATTTCAATATATTCTATTAATTCACTGCATCATTTCATTATTTTTTTATGACTAGTGATTGCTTGTCCTGTATAATATGTTTATGTACTCGGATTGCCTGTGGCTTGTTTTGGGCTCAGAGGGGGATACGTACATATGGAGATAGATAATCAAGGGAACACAGGTGGGATGTATTGAAAACCTACCAAGAACTCCACTGTTTGTTGTTTATTCTTTATCCCCTTTTTTCAAAAGTGGTAGTAAGTGTACTTGAGTCTGTTTCTTAGCCCTTATTATGTTGTTTTCAGCTCCTACTTCTGTTGATTCGTGCCTGTATTCAGCAGGCACTAAAGATTTGCTATGAAGGAGGCTCCACTTTCATTGCATGCTTGTTGCACTAAAGCTGAGCTGCTCAAAAGAAAAAAAAAATCTTATTTTATACAGTGGCGATCCTTAACGATCCTCTTTTCAGAAAATAATAAAGGCGGTATGCAATTTTGTTTACCTGTATCCAATGTTAGAAAAGTTTACCTGTTTTTTAGCTGCAGCGCTGAAGCCGAACATAAGAATCATGAGGGCCTTCTGCAGAGTCAGAGATGTTCTGTACAGCTTCCTGCCTCTCTTCTTTTTTTTCCCTCTCTGTCCAAAAGCCCCAGGTAGCCATAAATGATTCTCACGTACACAAGCTTATATGCTACTCAAAACGATGCTGTATAATGGCTATGCATATGGTGGTCTAGCGTCAGTATTTGGGACATTGTATTTGATACTTTGTTTGAATTAATCAACATTTCCCTGCCCCACCTGTGCTTCTGTTTCAACAGTGCAAAAACAAAAACAAACAAAAAAAACACTTTGTTTTTCTTTTACAGCTTATATTAACTTTTCTGTTTTGAAAAGCCAAGGAACTTTTTTTTCTCTTTTTTTTTGTTAAATGCACTGTGTCTTCCCCTCCTGGTGCGTTTTTCCTTGTGCTGTACAACAAATGCTATCTGTGACGAATAAACCAAACTTGTGCTCATCATTTCAGGTGTCAAAATCTTTCATTTTCATTGAATAATTAAAATGTTTACAGTTTGTTCCACGCTTAAATATTTACGTTATAAACAGGGTTAAAAGCACATTAGCAGGCTAACATGTTAGTCAATAGTTTCCTTTTTAGCAGTTTTTATAAATATTTAATTACTGCTGACAAAAAGGATGCAAGTATATATCTAGGATCACAGCTGAGATTTGGGCTATTTTCATTTAGTGCAGAATTTGAACCAGGTTGAGTTAAACTTATGTAGTTCAGGGTATATTTGCAAAGGTTTTTCATTGTATATACAAATGTACATATTCTCTGTGCCATAATACTGCTGAGCGTGGTGTTCCTTCAGCAAATGCCACGGTTTACAGTCTATATGCTCCAATTAATAATGAATCAATTACTAAAGTGGTTGACAGTTATTACAATAATCAATTCATCACGATCAATCTGATTGTTTCAGGCCCTGATGTCATCGAGAACCTTTAAAGCATCTCAGCAGAACATTCTCCATGATCACTGACAAGCATCCTCTGGAGCATTATCGTAACGAGTTCAGATCCCCTCTGTCTCGACAACACACACTCTAAACACAAGCCTCACCGTGAAAGTCTGAGATCTTACAGCAGCGCTACGAACGATAGTTCATGCTGTGTGTTTAAATCCCAAGACAATTCCTCCTCCCCCCGCCTCACCTCTGATCCTCCAGACAGTCGAGAAACTTGGAGATCCCTCTGAATGAGAGAAACGTAGTCATCACAGGAGAGAGGAGGCAGTTCGCGTTCACCTTCAGCAGCCTTCATTTCTCATCTAAATATTTCTAAGATGCTTTCTGACACCATGCTGTGAGAACACGCTGTTCTGGCTCGTAGGGTTTGAACAAATAGGCAACAAATGCTTCCATTTTTTTTTCCTTCTCTACACAGTTTGAAACATCCAGATGAAATCTGCCAAAAGCCTGACTTGGAAAACTCGCACTAGTGTGCGATTATTTAAATTTCTTCCATCACACACACACGCAGGCAAAGGGTCAAGAAAAAAACAAAAAAAAAAGCGGGACACTGTTGGATTTTCAAAAGCAGATGTTCAAATCGATGTTCTAAAAGCAACATAGAGGACAATCTCCTTTGCCTTTAGAGACCTTTATTTACATGTTCAAGGTTCATGGATCAGAACGGTAGCTATGAAAATACAGGCCAGTCCATCTGTATGTGCCCTAACAAATACAACGAAAGAACATGAAATACTGAATGAAAGATGCGCTTACCCTGAAACACAAGAGAACGTGTTGTTTGAACCGACTTCCAGGTCTTGTATTTGAGATCATTTTCCCCCAATTTTAAATGAATGACAATAGTCTGATTCTCTGAATATTTCAGAGAAAACCAACTAAGCCCTGTTCCATCATGTATACATGAAAAAATGTTACAATCATGATGCTGAAATAAAAAAAAAGAAAAGGAAAAGCAAAAAGTATCTGGAACGTCAGTAGAGCACCCCCACATGTGCTGTGTGCCGATCAGAACTCACACAGAGCCGGGATGACTCCGGTTTGGACCCCCGTCAGGACAGTTCTAATTAAACCTCCTCCATTCAAATCAGTTCCACTGTTTGCAATTAATCCAAAAGGTAAAAAAAAAAAAAGAAAAAGAAATGTTTTCTTCTAATTTCTTTTGCACTACAGAGGTTTTATTTTGTTTTTTAAAAAAAAAGAACAAAAAAAAAAAGAAAAGTTCTTTGGAGGAGTCCCACATTAGCGTAGCTATAGACTAACCAGCTTTCTCAGAGCATTAAACACCAAAGTTTATTTTCCAGAGATGTGACTTTGCGTCTCCTTGCTTCTCTCTCGCTCATTTCCCACAAACGCGAACAAAACGACAAAGTACGAGTTGAGTGTCTCTTGCTCTTCACACACCGCCGACACCCTGTACAGTCACTGGTGCAGGAAGGGGGCCTCGGCTCGACCCCCGGGGATCGTTAGCTTTCAGTGAGGAGCCAATCAGAGATCAGTAAATGACTTCATAGACTGTGGCCTTCTTGTCCCCAGAGCCGGTGACGATGAACTGGTCATCAGGTGAGATGTCGCAGCTGAGAACTGACGAAGACTCCTTTGACTGTGTGGAGAGACAAACAGGAAAGAACCTTTACAAACTACAAGGTTTAAAGAGAAACTGAAGCTCTCAGGTTTGCTGAGTCAAATCTATTGTGTCCCTTGTGAAAATAAAACAGATTCTACCTGGAATATGCTGGATCCGTAGGGCGTCCGCCACGCGTTCAGGAGGTTATCCTTCCCTGTGCTCACGAACCATTTACCTACAGGACAAAACACACACTGCTGTCAGCAGATAAAGCCTCATGGGGGCGTTGGGGTGAGCTACGGATGGTTCTGACTGGCAGTAAAATGGATTTTACCTCCCTGTGATTAAATACCCTAAAGTAGTGTTACGTAGTCAATGCAGGTTTTCAGTGTGCAGTGTGTGCGCGCGTACCGCAGTATGCGAACTTGAGGGAGAGGACGCAGCTCTCGTGGAGGTGCAGCTGGTACTTGTCGGGTTTGGAGACATGCAGCACTTCCACGTTGCTGCTCTCCATCCCCACAGCCAGCCACTCGCCTGTCGGACAGTAACCCAGGGAGAAGATCTGGGACACACAGGGAGGGTGATTATGTTTATTTCTGTGTTATTTATGGGATGCTAACTTCAGGTATCAGAGTCCTGACTGAGTACCTGTGAGGTGAAGTCGTGCTGCTGCAGCTGCCGGCCCTCTCTCAGGTCCCAGCAGCGGACCGTGTTGTCCAGCCCTCCCGTCCAGAGCTTGGTGCCATCGTTGGAGATGTCGATGCAGCTCGCTCCGTCCGTGTGGCCCTGGAACTGCCTGCACAGAAAAAGGACATAAAACCATCAGCCATCAGTGGGTCTTTCCACTAAAGTGGTTCAAATGTGACAGAAGGATCGGTGCTAGGAAAATGTAAGGTTTCTATTAAACAATAGATTTTTTTTTTCCACAATTAGTTCCACATGACCCAGATCATGTCAAGCTGAACGTTTCTTTCAGTAAATGTCTGATCCTCCCTCTGTTGTAAACTCTCTGCAGTGCAGGGAGACGGTTCATCTACATGAATTACAGGATTTTTCTCCTGACTGGAAGCAAATGCTCACGCACAGTCTCACACACAAAATGCAATGAGACTAAATGAAAGTCTGGTTGCATTCACTCAGACTTTCATACATTTGATGCTCTTTTGGTCAGTGATGGAATAGTTACTTTGAAAAAGTAACTTTAATCAGATTACTGATTACTCCTTAAAAATGTAAGTTATTGACTTTACCGACTATTTGATTTGGAAAGTAACTAAGTTAGATTACGAATTACTTTATTAGTTACTTTCAGCACCTGCTGACAACAACCCTGCACCACCTCAATATAAAAATTACATTGAGTTTTGCCAATACTTACTTAGTTGCAAGTTATTGTATAGAACAATGGAGATTGTTTAAGGGTTTAAGGGTCCAAAAAATAAACTTTAGTAATTTTTGTGTGTTCCACTATTGTCTGTAAAACTCTAACAGTAGTGCACAGTGATTTGGATAAGTAACTTTAATTTTATTACTGAATTTGTGACAGTAACATGTTGGATTACTCGTTACTGAAAAAAGTGGTCGAATTAGAGTAACACATTACAAAGTAATGCATTACTGACATCACTGCTTGTGGTACAAAGTGACAGAAACAGAAAAAGGTGATATGTTTCCTACGTTTTCTATTCAAGTTACAGAAAAACGGTCATGAATATCTGTATAAATGTGTGGAATAGCTAGCCTATTATGCCTTCCACGTATGAGATCAGGTTACATTTTGGGCTGTCAGCATTTTAGATGCATGAGGAGATAATATCAGGTCATCATTCCTGAAGCTTGTCAGTTTATAAACTAAAGGATGGGTCCTCTGGGAGCTTGTCCTGGAGGTTTCCTGTCCGTTTTATGAGCAACAGATGCTAATAGCTGCTGCAGCACAGCATGTAGATAAATTGCTGAACATGCAGTAGCAAAAATGTCTCCTGCGGATGATTTTATGACTCGTCTTCTCTGGAAATTCGGTGATAAGAAGATTTAAGACTGCAGTGCTAATGTGGGGGAAAAAATGGTTCTTCAGGAGTATTTACCCCCGCTCTGATGGTAAAACCATTAATAACATGGCAGCAATTTTCCAAATTATACTTTATAGAGCGAAACACAAGCTCTGCTGAAAACTAGAAATCTACCTTTGTAACAGTTGATTTTGCCAGAACTGCTGTTCCCCACTCCACCAGCGCCAACTTACTAAAAACTAATCTGGGCATTTTCTTAGTTTCCATTTGCTTTCCTCATACGACTGAAACCATTTCAGACTGATCTGACGTTTCTGCTCCTACCTGACCAGCGTCTGGTTGTGCAGGTCCCAGACGACGATGTTGCCGTCGCTGCAGCAGGAGAAGCAGACCTTGTTGTCGGGGGAGATGGCCAGGGCGTAGCAGGCCGGGGCGGACGACGTCAGCTCCGCCTTGATGCGGGGAGTCGGCGTGGCCAGATCCCAGATGGACAGCGTGCTGGCCTCACCTCCAACGATCAGGGTCCGACCATCAGACAACAGCTTGCAGGAGCGGATGTAGTTATCCCGGTTCTGATTGGACACGGAGGGTATGGAGTGCATTAAGTTCATGCATGATGCAATAAAATATGATGCTGCTGCATTTGGCTTCCACTCTCCCATCATGTCTCACCAGACAGTCCAGCTGGGCCATGGGGCTCTTGCTTCCCGGCTGGCTGATGTCCCACACCTTGACGCAGCCCTTGCCTCCGGTGTAGACGTGGCGTGTGGAGGTGCTGATTGTGACGGCGCACACCACCTCCCCGTGGCTCAGCGTGTGGATCTGACGGGCATGACGCGGGATGCCCGGGCCCAGCAGGGCGTCGGGGGGGAACGGCACCGGCTGCATCTGTCCGTCGGCGCTCACGTGGAACGAGTAGGCGCTGGGAAGGAGAGAGGAAAGAACTGATTGAAAGATGCATTTACGATTGAAACAAGAGTGATGTTTATTTGGATTTGTGTTTAACTGTGCTTATGACCAAGCAGAAAGCTAATAATACTATGTGGTTTGAAAAATACTGAACATGAAAAGTGTAGCATGCTTTTGTATTTAGCCACCCTTCAATATTCAAAACATTTTTTGCTACAAGTCTTTTATTAAACACTGTACTAGCTTTGCACATAGGGAGGCAGAACCGTTTACCCAGAGTTCTTTGCAAAATACCTCAAATTTGATCATACTGACTATTGAACAGAAGTTAATATCCACTTTTAAAATCTTCAAAATGCCAAATTTTCTTCTCAATCTGTCGTCCTCCCCATCAACTCTGACCAGCTTCCCCGTCCCTTAGGAAGAAACGCATCTGCGAAGCATGATGCTGCCAAAACTGAGCTTCACAGTGAGGAATGTGAATTCAGGGTGTTCCTGTATTTATACTGAGATACCGTGATATGAAGGTGGAGTCTATTTAATAATCAAGTAACTTCTGAAATCAACTCACTGATTTAAAAAAAAAAAATCTAGTATCAAAAAAGGGGGCTGAATGTAAATGCTCACCACATTTTTTCAGATCTTTGATTTTTTGATTTCGCATACGAAGTATTTTATTTCCAGCGCTTTTGGTTTGTTGATCACAAATTAAATTGCAGTTAAAATATGTTGAAAGTTGTGGTTGTAAAGGGAGAAAATGAGACAAAGTTCCAGCAGGACGAATACATTTGCAAAGCGCCATATTTGGTCTTTGGTAAAATGCTCATCATCATCTTGAATGTGTACCATGTGAGACACAATCGCATAATTTAAAAGAAAACCTGGGAGCTTTTTAAGGATTCTGTCTCTCCTGCTTTTGTTTGAGACTAAAAATAAGAAAAAAAACAATCAAACTATCAACCTGAACACTGAGCTGGAAATTTCTGCTGAACTGATAGGTTCACCTTTGAACCAGAAAAGATTTTAATAATTAAGAAGAGGAAACTCACGGTTTTCCTGAGGCCGACTGCAGGCTGGCCGGAAGCCCAGGGACCCTCATATGCGAGTGTGGAGACTCGTAGCCCACCTGCAGCAGATAAGATGCCTTAGAATAAAAAAAAAAAAACTGGCTTAAGGAGAGACTAAAAAGACAGTGATTCATAAAGAAGAGCACTAGCTCATTAAAATGGATAATACAGTGACAGTATCTGGATAAAAAGATCTGAATAAAACAAGATAATAAAAGAGCAAAGAGGTTTTAAGAGGCAAGGTCACAGACTGCCAGATTCTTAAAGATAAATCACACTGCAGCTGCTTTTCCCTTTGAAACACTCATGTCCTCTCCATAAATATCCAGATTTTTGCCCTTTCTGACAGCTTTATATGCTGAGGCACCACATATGACAGTGACACTGCAAAGACAAATTATCTGCAGCGCGCCGGCCTCACCACAGGGGACCGGCCGTAGCCCGCAGCAGCTGCAGCAGCCGCCGCCGCCGCAGCTCCATTCATCTGGGGGGAGACCAGGTGGAGGCCGGCGCCGTAGCCCCCCGCCCCGGGCAGATCTCCGTTCACCCCCGGAGGGGGCAGGCCAAAAGCCCCCGGAGGGTAGGCCCCCTGCACTGCCAGGGGATTCCTTAGACCAAGAGCTGGGAGAGAAGGAGACAGAAGAGGGTTCAACGCTCTGGAAAACACTTCAGAACAAGTTTGTGTTTGAAGGAAACAATTCAGTGCGTCAGTCATTCAGGATCCTTCTGTGTGATTTTGTCATCGGCTTTAATATAATGCAAAATCTATTAAAATGAGCCTTTCAGACAGCAGTGACTGACGAGCTGGGAACAAGCTGCAGGACTGGACCACTACTGACCCCTGCTGGCCACCATGGCGTCCTGCAGGGAGGCAGCACGTGGTACGTCTGTGTGTATCCTCATCTTTATGTCCTCCGTCAGCACATGTAGATGCATTGTGTATATATGCTTGCTTGCATGAATAATAGAGTGTGCAAAATTGGAGCAGACACCAACAAGTGATATGTAAAAAAAAAAAAGAGAAAAAGAAACAGTGGAATCTAGATGGAGGCTCGTTATGAAGCGGCTCACAGTCACAGTCCATCACCTCTCCTAATCTTTCCATTTAAAAAATGAAGCACGCCGAATATTTCTGCCCACAGCTGCTTATTAAGTCCAGATGGTGGTCGGCGGCGAGGAGCGAGCTGACGCTCATACCAACTACTGCAGCCCGGCTCTGACTGACGCTGCAAGGAACAGGGTCACTGCAGGCTGAAGTGCAAAAGTGAAATCCTATTTCTAATTGATCTGTTGAGTGCAGATAGTTAATTACAGAGTTACACAGTTAGCATTAAAGCTACTGAATGGTTAAACTCAGAGAGTACCAAGTGGGTCGACGCCGGGCTTTCCTGGCACCGGTCTGAACTGTGGGGGGCCACTCGGCCCCGGGGTGTTGGACTCCTGAGACATGGGGGTCCCCGGCTTCATACCAGGGGTGCTAGATTTCTCTCTCTGGAGGACAGGAACAGAGATAAAGGCAGAGATGTGATGGCAGGTAATTCACTACAGTACATTCATTCATTATATTCAGTCATTCAGCAGAGCTCAAAATATTTCTTGGCTCCAGTAAAAATGACAGAATAAAATAAAAATGCTTTCAATGCAGCAGCATCTTCTTCCACAGACATTTTTAGAGAGAAGAAAAATCAACATTTAATGTTAATAGATTTGTTCAGTGGATGATAAAAAAAAACAACCGTTTATTGTTTAACAAAATCACAAGTGGTTAAATGATTGATTCCCCTTAAAATTTATTGAACCTCACTATTATCATCCAGCCAGGGCAGATTGGATTTGGGTACGTTTTAGTTTTGCTTTGCAAACTTTTTCAGTGTCAAAAACAAAGACACATTAATGCTGGATAATTATCACGTTCTGAAAGCTGAAAGTGTCTCAGAGAGGCAGAAGCACTGAACTCTTGATAACTATACAGCTGCTAAAAACTAAAATCAAGGTGTTCATGTACAAATGTCCATACAAATCTTGTACATTTTCTCTTTTAAATTACCGTATTCAGCTACATATTTGCTTTTTTTTTCTGTGTATGTTATTTTTAGAATAACAGAATAACTGCATTTTATAGGGATCTGTATATAAAAGCAAAACACAACAACATTAATTCAACAGTAAAAAGACTGAGAAGGCAAATGAGTTGCAAAATATAACCCACAATAACAAAGTGGCAACACAGTCGCTGAGGAAAGGCTGGACGGTTGTAGCACAATAAGTGAGAAACTACTGTTCCTGAACAAAATGGCAAAATAACAATGTGGCAGCACGAAAAAGCGATGTGCTCAGAAAGAAACACTTTACGTGTAGCTGCACATGTGAATGTGGTATTACAGAGAAACACGGAGATTTGATGGACAGCACATATTTCCATCTACCTGTGGGGGATCTTTGCCTCGGGAGGGGGACGGAGCGCTGCTTGATGAAGCCAGGGAGGTGGGGCTGGCCTGTGGGGGCCCTTCCTTACGGGACGGGGGGATCTTGTCTAAACCGTTCTCCCTTGACGAGTACGACTGCACGCTGCGGGGGGACGATGGGTCCTGAATGCAAAATGCAATAATGTATTAAATATGACAAAAAGAACAAAAGACATAGCTCCCATTTCATTTTTATATGTTATTTGATATTTGTCCGGTTTTGAAATTGCTTTGCTTTGTTTCATTGTTTGTCGGGGTCGTTCCACTGCATTCACAACAAACCAAAGACTGCTTAGAGTAAAGACTAAACGATGCAGCTAAAGTTTGTTATGCTTTAAACAAGACTCAGGTTTAAAGTTCAGGAATTTCATTGTAACCTTTAAAGAAAATACTCTTTTTGAAGAGAAGCCAACAAACAAACTGAATGAGATTCTTTTTACTTCACCAAAGCCGCTTGTTTATGATTTAACACATTTTCGAAAGCATTTTGAAGCAGCTGTAGATTTTGAAGTCCTATTTTCACCTGAGGAAAAACTTTCGTAAGTTACCTAAAAAAATATAGCAGCTCTTATTAACCTGAACTCATACATGTTTAACTGTCCATTAACACACATATCTCAGGTAACTTAGGAACATGTCTTTCATTACATCTTCCTCTCTGTCTATATCCTGCAGTTACAGAGCCTGCTGACAATTCACTGATGTTCATCTTGACATGATCTTCCAGAGCATTTTACTACAAGATAGGAGGTTTAGACTGAAACTATGACCCGAGCTCAAACCCTTTCCATTTTATGGAGGCTGTTTAGACTGCATGTCAGCCTGAACATAATTTCCAAGTACCTTAAAAGGACTTTAAGCCTCAGTGGATTCTGAGCATTCTAACATCAAAATTACATACTTTTCCAGCATCAAACTTCTAGACTTTTTTTTCTTGCAGTTTAAATAGAAGTATTGGATACACGATCCACAAGAGAAAAAAAGGACAAGAAAGAAAAAAAAACAAAAAAACTTTTACTGCTTTTTGGCATCTGGGCAAAACATAAGAGTGCCCTTTTCCAAACCTGTAACTCTTGTGTTAGTAATTGAGATTTGAGTGTCCTTTGTAAATCACATTTCTTTGATTCAAGAGTCATGATCCGATTTGTAGAAATTACTAAAACCTGCACTTTTATTGCAGGTTTTAGTAACTTCAGATTCAACCTGAATCTGAAGTTGTCAAGAGTCCAAAAGGAAGCAAAAAGCATGTTCAGTCAGTAATTTAACAACCTAATTTCAGACAGACTCAAAGTTAGAACAGAGGTGTGTCTTGCCAAATCAGAGATAAATGTAATAGAAATGCATATCAAAGTAAAAAGCACAAAATTCATTAAGTATTACTTGATTTTTAAGACTTTAAAAAACTAATCAGAAAAATTCCTCTTTTCAAGACATTTCAAAGCAGAGTAAAATGTTGCCTAATTCTATTTTTCGTTTGTGCAAATGTGAAAACCATATTTTTCAGGATTGTACATGCATGTTTTATTTATTTTTTATGTTTAACACCGCAGGCTGCTTGAACTGCAGCTCAGATTGTGCACCTGTATGCGTTGAGCATGTGTGTGAGTCTAAATGAGGTCAGGCAGAGGCAGAGGCGGGCATCATTATTCCTATTCATGTGATTCTGCTGGCTGTGTTTACACGTGGCATGCTGATGAAAGCGGTCAAGTGAAGCAAACAGAGGCCGGCGGCCGCCTACTAACCTCATCTACCACCAAATTATCATCGCTCTTATCCGCATCGCTGCCCTGTGAGAGAAAAGGGCATAATAAAAAAATATATATACTCCTAGGTTACCTGCTATATGCAGAGAGCATAGACAAACAAACTTGACAGGAAGTAAAGATAAACAACAAGCAGTACAAATGTAAACAACCCTTATACTATTGTAACAGTGTACGGTAAATAAGTCTCAAATCAATGACTTTCTACTTTCAAGCAACATAATTTAAAACTCACTCGACTATGTGATCTTCCACAGTTACTCCAAGAAAACAGTACAGAGAGTCAGAACTGTAAATATTTTAGATAGAAAGAGGGCAGTTCCCCAAAGTCTGCTGGTCTTTCACTGCACAAAGACACGGTGTCTTTTATCTGACTTGAATTGGAGGAGTTGGGTGAAACTTTCCTGCAGTTACTCAAACATTTAAGAGTGTTATGAAAGTGTCCTCACATAGTCTGTCATGAACTCCTTCTCTTCAGCTTTCCTCTTCTTGCCGTTGCTGAGGTAGTCTGTTGGGCGCCCCTTGTCCCCGTTGGAGAGGGAGCTCTGCAGAGAGGGAAGGGTTAAAAGGGCAAAAATAGTGAGCGTTTGTACACGTGAGGATGAAGGATGGAGAGGAGGAATTATACAGAGGAGGAGATGAAGCAAGGAAGTACAGAGGAGTAGGAGAAAGGGCGTGAGGGTGGAAAGGGAGGAAGAGGGTGATAATGAGGTGAGGGGGAGTGCATAAATCATGTCAGGCTCATGAGCTGCAGAGATGAATGTGAAAGAATATCAGGCTGCATCGACTGGCCGGCCCACTGAGGGAAGCAGCGGGAGGCAGAGTTTTCTTAACGGCAGTGCAGAAGATGGGAGAGGGAGTGAGCTAAAGTCAAAAGCTGAAAACAAATGTGAGCACATTGTGGAATAACATCGCTCCAAACAGGAAAGTTTCAAAACACGGTCAAAGAGACAGATGTGACCTTGTGTTTTTAACTTTACCCGACTAGTTTTAGAATATATTTTTCCACACATTGTTAGATTATTTTGTGCAAATTTTAGCATCTAGCTCCTCGACAACTACACAAATCAAGTTCTGTACGTAAAGATAGAATAAAAAAAATGCAATTTTGAGAGTTAAATTTAAGCGTAAATGAAGTGGAAAAAAAGACAAAACGGACTTTGAAATTGTATAATATAAAAGCTTATTTAAAGGGACAAAAGTATTCTTTGTATTTCCTGAAAAACTTTTGTGACCCTTTTTCATGCTACAACCATAACATCTACGTGACAGACCAATAAGAAGTTGTGTATGATTATGAAGTGGAGGAAATGTGATATATGGCTTTGCGTTAAATATTTATACTCCTCAAAAGATTCCACTACCACCAGTTATCTTAAGATGATGGTTAATTTGTGAATAAAACCTCTTGGTGTGGAAATGAGTAACATGAGCAACAATTTCGCTAAACGTTGTGTGGTTCCATCACATAAAATTCCCATAAACTGAATTTGTAGTTTAATGTGGCAAAATATAGAAAGGTTCAAGGATTTTAAACACGTTTCTGAGGCAATGTAATGAACTTTTAAATCAACTTTTTGTCTAACATTTTATAGATATAATAAGCAGGGGTGACATTTGAGCTCTTTTTTAACTCCAGCATTTGTGGAAAGAGTTCCCCAATTGAGATCAGGATTCCCACTATGAAAATTAGTGGAACAAAATGATGGGAAGGTATGATAGTGCTTCATACAAGTGATCATTAGTGAGGTGGGGGTGTAATTTGCACTCACTGGTCCGGCTTCCCGGTCTGTTCAGGTGAGGAATAAAACGTCCATCACATCCAGGAAGCGTGCAGCAATGCAGTAAGGGCGAGAAAGGACAAAGAAATGCACATAATCATAAAGTTATTTACCGTAACTTCATACAATGTGCAGAAATATCCCCAAGGAGTATTATTACCAGCAACTATGTCTAGGTCCTGACAGCGCTCCAAAGGAAAAATCAATCAGAATTCAACCACGCCAAGATTTAATGCTTACTCTCCTCCTACATCAGCATTGTGGGTTGTTTTTTTTTTTGCTTCAAAAATGCCGTCTGGCTCCTGCCTGAACATTGGACTCATCAACACTCTAAGCTCTGCAACACAAAAAGAATGTCACGCCTCATTTAAAGCGTACCTCTGTGGTGCTCTGCTGCAGCGGCGGAGGCTGCCGCCGCCGCCTCCAGGTGTGCCCTCTCATCTTTGGCTGCAAGCTGGGCTCCCAAAGCACCGGACAGGGCCAGCAGGCCGGACCCTCCGCCAAGTGTCAGACCGGGGTGGGGCAGTCCTGATGGGTGTGGGCCGACTGGCAAACCCTGGGCGTGCTGGGAGAGGTGCTGGGCCTGAAGCTGCTGCTGCACACGGGAAAATGAATACAAACCCAGAGAGCAAGAGAGAAAGAAAAGACGAGAGAAACTTGGGTGACTTACAAGGAGTGGAGGAAGTGGTTTCACTGGAAGTAATTAAGAAGAAGAAAAGGAGGAAGGAGGAGGCGGGAACTAATTGCTGCGATGTGCACATAAGGAGAAATGCCAAGGTCAAAGCAGTGGCACAATTAACAGCCCTGTGGTGAAAATTTTGATTAAAAACAAAATTTTGATTAAAGTTTTGAAATAAATAGAAAGGAAAAATGTTTCAATGTTTGCGAAAATGCCAGCAAACATTTAAATGTACTTATTTTGGGAGCATTCACGTTTCTTGAACTGATGCTCGAGTGAGGTCTGAAATCAAATCTGCGTTTTTGATAAACATAGTTTGAAAACGAATAATGTGCCGATGAAGTCAGCACATTTTAAAATGTAGCACATGCCAACAGGTTGGCTTGTGCTACAAAACAAAAAAGAAAAAAGGAGGAAAAATAAAATATGGGAGTATAAGGTACACACGCTCTGAGGCAGAGGGGGGAGCCCACGTACCCCTATCGAAGCATTTAGCTCCCCCATGGTCACCTGTTTGGCGCGCTCCATGGCCTGGACCACCTGCTGCTGGTGCTGCAGATCAAACCAGAACGTCAACCAGTCAACTTACAGTCAGATAACTTTACATAAAAACAGGAGCATTTACATAAATTAAAGCATCATCAAAATGATAATTAATTTCAGAAGTCCAATTCAAAAAGTAAAGCTCGTTTATAAACTCATTACACGCAGCGCAAAATTCCAGTCTTCATTCTGTTAGTTTTGATTATTATGGCTTTCAGCTAATTAAAACCCAAGAATAGAAATAACATTTGACTAATTAAAAACAACAATTTTAACACAAAAAATTTCTGCCCATATTATGTCTTAAGCAATCAAGGAGATGGTTTAGCCATCTTAAAGAAAGTAAATTACAGCAAGTTAAGCTGGCTGCTCACAAAGACCATTCATGGAAAGTTAAATGGAAGGAAAAAGTGTGGTAGAAAAACCTTTTTAGGCAACATGGACCCGGTTTGAAGGATTATGAAGCACAGCATATATAAGAGCTTAGGGTGGATTCACAAGGCATGGAAAAAAGTTTCAGTTTGTTCTTCAGCAAACACAGACGTATCCACGACATGGACTAGGACCACAGCATTCCTCCCGGTAAACCAATCATTGGAAATCAGAAGCATCTTAGTGAAGATAAGGAGATGAAATACTGGTTGCAAAAGAGGTTCAAAGTCTTAATTTTACACAAAAGCAAACCTTGTGTTTCATTTCCTCTGGAGGAAAAATGCAAAGGAATAGAATCCACGTTCCTTTAGGTGCAGTGTGAAGTTTCCACATCATTTCATCTGCTGGTGTCGGTTCACTCTGTTTTATCAAGCCCAAAGTCAACTCAGCCGTCTACCAGGAAACTTTAGAACACGTCACGCTTCCATCAACCGGCTGGTTTTATACAGGTGCAATTTTATTTTCCAGCAGTAGCTGGTACCCACCCCAAACACACACACCCAGAAGCGCACCCCCACACCCGCACACCCCCACACACACGCACGCACACGCTGTCTGGTACCAAAAGCTGGTTAAATAACCGTGGTGTTCCCGTTTCTGATTGGGCAGCAAACTGACCGGACCTGAACCCTGTAGAGAATCTATGGAATAAGATGAGGAACACCAAACCCAACAGTTCAGACAGGCTGCGATTAAACCTGAGCTTCCTGAACGCCTCAGCAGAGCTACAGGCTGATCACTTCCACGTTACGCAGCACCAATGCAGTAATTCATGAAAAGGAATCCCAAATGTGTACCGACTCTGTATTAGATTTATTTAGACCAACTTTTCTGTACATTAACCTTTACTGCTCTTAAGTATGACTATAATTTTGTTTGAAAATAAAATTGGGGTTTACTGTAATTTGCTTTAAGCCGTAATCTCTAAAATTAACAGAAATAAACGCTTGAAACGCTGCGTTTAATGAAAACACCCACGTTTCCGTTTTTCATCTGAATTACTGAACCTTTAAATTTGTTGAGATGTGCTTCAATGAACACATGACAACTTGGACAATTAATGTAGAATGAAACCCTCCGATTAGCATCTTTTCTTAAAAAATATTGCTCTTTAGTCTAAATGGAGGCACACCAGTCTGTCATGTCCATCTGCAGTTCTGTGTGTGTGCGTGCATGTGCGACAGATATTGATAAATGTGGGCATGGCCACTTTTGTGTGGGTTCCTGTCACAAAGTAGAGACGGAGAACTGAATGCAGAGTGTCGGCGTGTCGGGGTGTGTGTGTATGTGTCCCACCTCCTGCGTCAGAAAGGGGATGAGCTGAGCACATATCACGTTCAACCGCTTGGCAATCTCTGTCTGAAAGAGCGAAAAAAAACAAAAAGATACTGTCACTTTGATGAATAAACACACAAACAATCACACCGCCAAGACAGAGCATGTACACAAAGAAACGCACACCCATGCAGACGTGAAGGTTACACGCACACAGAGTCTTGGCCTGCTTCTCCTAGGGCCGGAGTGGTAAATATTTCAGCTGCTTACATCTGGTCCATGCAAATGGAAACTCTGCCAGAGAGTTTGGCTAAAATATTCATGGACAGCATCTGCTGTGGCCACAACCAGCCCACACAGAGAGGTTGTGTGTGGGTGTGTGTGTGTGTATGCACAAAGACAAGAAGAAAAGACACAACAAACCCCATCTTGTGTGTGTGTGTGTCTCTGCATGTCTGTTTTGTCTCTGTGTGTTTGCATTTATGCATGTACAGTTTTGTGAGTGTGTGTTCCCCGTTCGGTGGAAGGTTTTTGGGTTTGAAGGTCTCTTCTTCTTTGTGCTGTGGGTGTGTGTGTCTGCCAGGATACACTCTAAAACATCGCCAGCAGCAAACTTTTCCTCCATTATCCCTCCATTTATCCATTCTTCCTTACCATCCGGATGGTTATCACTGTGGTGTTAGCTCTGACACACACCAGCATGTTTGGTGGCTGGTCCAACGAGGCCGTTAGGGCCAGTAATGATATGCATGCAGAGATCATGACAGCATCATTATGGCTGCAGGCTGTTTATCTTGTTGACAGCAGCTACTCTTTGAAGTGTGTGTTTGTGTGTGGGAGAATGCATGCGCATTTCCACCTCCACACAAACACACACCCTCAGCCTCCCTCTCAAGTGATTTATTGATGCTGGACTGAACTCCTCCCCTCCTTCCACCTCCCTCCAATTCTTTTTTCCCTTACGTTCCTCTCTCATTGCTCTGACTAGCCTCATCTCTCCCCATTGGACTCCCAACCCCTGCCCTTCTTCCCTCCATTCTCTGAATCCATCACCCCCTCCTCCCCCCAAAAGCCTCCCACCCCCAGGGAGACACAATGATTTCTTGTTAGAGAACTTCAGCTACTAAATGACATCTTCAGGAGAGGGGGAGAAAATGGAGAGAACATGAGCAATCTACAGGAGGAGAATAGAAGGGTAGGATGAAATGGGAGAGGGGAAATGAAAAGAGGGGGCGGAGGAGAGAAAAGAGGAGGAATGGGGGCACAGTGGGTTGAGGAAATGACTGTCGAAGGACGGATGCGGGATGAAGGGGAGAAATGGAGAAAAGAGTAACAGAAGAAAGGCGGAGGAGGTGGGGTGGGGATTCAGACTGGGTGGAGGCGGGAGGAGGGGAAAGGCAGCAGTGGCGGCACGTCAAAAGCGAAGCGATTGAGATGGCGAAATGAAGAAAGGAGCGGAGAAAGATAGAGAGTAGACAGCAGGAAGGCAGTGACCTGATTTAAAGTGAAATTCAGCATGGACTGAATGTCTGCGAAGGAGGCCGAGGTGGAGGAGGGGATGCAGACAAACAGGAGACGGAGAAATCAATGAAGCAATGGAGAGGAGAAGAGACATGGATAGTGTAAATAATAATAATAAAAAAAGGAGAGATCAAGAAACAACAGCATTAAGAAAAAAGGCAGAAAGATGGGGGGAGGAGCAGTGCAGGAATGACAGGAGAAACAAACAGGGATTAACGATGGGCAAAAGGGAAGGGCAGAACTCTCCTCTAGCTGTGGTGGAGAAATGAATTCTGTTTGTGGATCTTATTAACGCCTCCGCAGTGCAAACATGCTCTAGAAGTCCTTCAGAAAACCGAGATTAGCAGTAGAGAAAGAAAAGCACACTTTTTTGGAAAATAAAAGAGTTGCTCAGAGCTGAGAAGGATGTCAGTCAAAGGATAAAAGAAATCAGAAAAAAGACACACAAAGTTTTAGGAGAAACAGAGCAAAGCAGCAGACCAGGAGATGACTCACCTGTTTGTGCATTTCGATGTTAAGGCCGTAGGACATTTCATAATACTGAAACAAAAAGGAGAAGATTAGGAGAAGATCATAATTATACAAAATAAAGAATAGGACTGAAATAATTTTTTGTGCTGAATGGTTTTTAGATATGAAGTGGTGATTATTCATTTACTGCCAAAACAAAGATGCCTACAGTTTCATCTTTCTAGCTTAAAATAGCCATAAAACAGAGTTAACAAAGATATTCTTTTATTGCCAAAAGCTTAGATTAAAAAGCCCAAGATTAACAATGAATCCTCAACGTAGTTGTAAACTGTCACAGTAAAACACATTCCCATCAGAGCTTAACTCCAAAGATGTGCTCAAATACCATTTAATCTTTACCAATATGATAGTCATTTTGTGCATCAGTTATAGCTGCACAATATCTTGATTTGCAAGCATCACTGAAATTTCAATATGCATCACAAAGGACTGCTATGATGCAATATCTAGTAGGCCAATATGGGTTAAGGGTCTACATACATTATAAACTATGCAAGTCAGACGGGAGTTAGCTGAAGAGCAAACAGTCTGCTGATGTTTCTGCTATGATAACTAAGGTACTTTCATTCAAGCTGTATTTTTGTGATGTTGTATTAGATACAAACACTTTGTGAGAATAACTGCGCAGCAGACAGGAATAGGACAGACGCAAAAGAAAACAAATTAGACTTTAACAACCTCACCGCCAGCACAGTCACAGAACATTTTGAGCCTCCGATCCCAAAAATGACAAAAAAAATAATCACTATGTAGTAAAACAGGTGAGTGCTCATTTCTACAAACCTTTATTAGGCTTACCCATAAGACAACAGGATATTAAGGAAAGAGTTTTTGTGCTTTGCATAAGTCTGTCAATAATGATCAAATCCAAAAATGCTCCAAATAAAACTACAGAGAAAAAATTCAAACCAGTGGAAACGTTTTGCTGCCAGAGACATCCGACTGCAACCACTTGCACTCTGAGGTGCCGTATGTCCCTAAAAGCACATCGCCACTAATTTAACCTCGACTGCTGAAGTCAGAGGCACTGAAGCAACTCTAGTGTCACTTCAACCTAAGCCAGAAATACAAATTGATGCACTGAAATTGTGGTTGGACAAACTACAGTGATAATCAGGTCTAATGTGAGCCGCTGGACCGCTGCTTTTATCTTAAAGCATGAGGAGCTGCGAGACACGCCGGAGGAGATGAATGCCACGGAGATGGCTAAGGATGCCTCTCTTTCCTCAGAGATGGACAAAAAGGAGAACATTTTAAAGTCAGATGCTTTGAAAAGTGACAGGCTGACATTTGCTTTTCAGTGCGGCTGGTAGTGGGGAGAGGAGATTGGCAGTGGAGCAGCCAAAACAGGCTGGCAGGCTGGAAGAGGAGATGGCAGGGGTCCCCTGTCTCCAGATATTTCTCCTGGCAGTCAGCATTCATATTCGTGTGTGTGCGTGAGTGGGGTGGGTGTGTGTGTGTGTGTGTTTGTGTTTCAAGCACAAGTCTACAACTGTGTGGGAGTGTTCACCTATGTGCTTTGCATGCTTTGGTGCGAGTATGTTTTAAATCAAGCCATGCGAGTGAGCACACACTCCTCTGTCTGTGTGTGTTTGCCTCTAAGCCTCCATAAAAGATGCCTTCCCTGGCAGCTCCGCCTAGCAGCTCTTTGCCAAGTTTCGCCTGTTGCTTAGCAACATCCAAACTACTCCAAATCATCAGCCGGCAAAGAAGTGCCGATGCCAGCTACCATCTCCTCCCCCTCACAAGCTTAAGACTCCATGCCAGGATTGCCACATAGCTGTTTTTTTGGAACAGCAGGTTCTGGGCAGCTCGCACTCTGTCAGCTGTGCTGCTTCTTGGCTCTGATCACAAGTAAATCAAGACTTGGCATGGGGAGGGCATGGCAGACTTAAAAATCAAAGATGGACCAAAGGTTTTGGCCCCTTATTCATACAGAAAAAAATAATCTGCTGTTTGAGTACATGTCAGAATATTTGTGCTTTTGTGCATTTTTTGCCCCTATGATTTCATGACATTGTTCTGGAAAACTTCAGCGCCATAATTGTGGCAACAATGCAAATCAACCCAAGTGAAAACTTTTCTTCTGTAAAATGTAATACACAGAAAATAATTAGATATCAATAATAAAGTACAACATAATTCAGAATGTGAAAATATTGAGGAGCTGCCGATTCCTTGTATTATTATAGTTCTCCTCATTTATGAAAACTTGTTGTTTTACCACTTATAAAAACATGGACTGCAGACTTTATGTGAACCATGCATGAACATATTGAAACTGGCTTGTTTGAACTAAGTACAGCTCTCATTCCAGTACTGTGGGTCCCAACCTCTGTATCTGACAGCAGCATGGGCAACAAACTTCGAGGAACCAATCCATGTATGCATGCAATACCAACAACGACAACTCATTTTAGTATAAGCAACACATAACATGTACTTTAACACACTTTTTACAGTACTAAAAAACAAAGAGGGATAATATTTAATATTACACTTATGTACTTCTCTCATAAGTGTTTTTAGTCCTTCCAGGGACTATGGGTGTCAGAATTTAAACTCAGAGCTGGTGCCTCTGTTTTCTTCAACTCTTATTTAGTTGACTGGAAGCCAAAAAGTTTAAGTAACACTTTTTGTATTGCACACATACAGTTAATGTTGTAGTTTTCCATACACCATTGTAAAGATTACTGCGATTAAACGCAGCTCTAGATGGGATTATTATAACACACACAAACCTTTAAGTGACAGCGTGCTGACCAACTTCAGGGAACTTTGTTCAACAAATTACTGATCTAATATTAAAATCCTGTTGCTACATCATTCATTAGTTCATCTATAAAAAAAAATTCTGGAAAATAAACCTACATACATGCAATAAAAAAAAAGATTCACATCTTTGCCATATAGTAACATTGTGGATTATGATTACATTTTTAAAAAATGCTTAGAACTACTACTGCTGCTCTGACAGTATTTGGAATAATCTTTTGAAACAAAGTAAAACTGCTCTAAATGCTGGATCATAACATTGATTTTGTCTGATAAGCAGACAAAATAATAGCATGTGCATGCATTTTCCAATTTGAAATTTCAATCTTTTTTTTTTTCTTTGGCTATGTGGCAAACAGTTGAAAGCGATTTCTGTGACTTGGCACTGCGTTTGTTTTTGGAAGAGGCGTCTCACCATAACGTAGTGTCTTTGGATCTCGGTCTTCTCCGTGGCCAGTTTCTCACACTCCAGTTTCAAACTGCAACAGAGGAGAGCAGAAAACAAACTGTTTGGTGTATCATCCTCCGAATAAAAATACACAATGCAATTAGCGACATAACAAATTACTCCTCCAGCCCTATTCTCATCCCCTCCCCTTTCCACTTCTGTCCCTTCATCCCTCACTGGGGAGGAGGGAGCAGGGTGACTGGAGTGCTGACAGCCCATTATCACCTCAGAGCAGAGCAGAAATAGACAAAGTCACGCTTGGAGCCTGAAACCCAGCCAAGACTGCAGGGAGGCACATCCAAGGTGTCTCTTTGCTCCTCGCACTTCCTCCCTCTCTCTGGACAACTTTCAGTACATCCATGGACCTTCTTTCCCATTTGACTGCTTTCCTAATTATCTGCAAACCCTTCTGTCTTAAGTGTCAATTTGCTCCTCATTCACGTTGAATTTTTAATTCAAGTTGTAGCTTCAGCTTTAAGTGGAGCAAATAAGAAAATCAGAGAAGAAAAGATTTGTTTTTTCTTTATTGCATCCAAAGCTGCTGTCCTGCAAAAACTGGACCCATAGTTAGGCGTTTCGAGGTCCAGGCCCATAAATTCGTCCCCTTTACGTTTCCTGCTCATTCTCCCTCGAAAATAATTCTCTGCTGCACCCCACCTCTAAGCTCCCTCCCAAGCAAGCCAGTACATTTGGGCCCTTGGCAGTTTACACCAACTTGTTTGCAGGTAGCAGATTGATTGATTATATGGGGGTAAGTAACAGGAGGGGGGGGGAGGTTGGTTGTTGTTGCAAAGAGGTGGGACACTGGAGGTGGGTGGAAAGAGGGTCGTTTGGTGGGAGAAAATTAGAATATGATTAATACCGCAACATTACCCCCCAGCCGCAACAGGTAATAACGTCCCCGTCCGCTCCCTTCCTCTAGTGCCGCGTGCGCACATGCTCATAATTGACTCATTTATCATTGCCAGCCAGTTGAGCAGACAAGGGAGGTGAAGCAGAGAAGCAGGACGACAAGTAAGGAGGAGGTGGTGGAAGAAGTACTGCGAGAATTAAACCCCACACCCGCTCTCCAGATTTTATTACAGTGTAATTGGCTTTCTTCAGGATTTTCTCACAGCTGGGCTGAGAACTGGTGAAACGGTTTGTGTGGAGCAACCAGTTTCTTTTTCTTTTTTTTCCCCCAATTTATAACATTAAAAAACTTTAAAGGCTTTGACTACTCCCCCAACTTCACATATTGAGCACACACTGCTCTCCATCTAAATAATGCAGAAGTTACAAATATTTAAGACGACAACTTACTGATGTTACTAAATATTTTAGTACACTTAATTTTTCCACAAATTAAATCCAAGGAAGAAAAAGAAATCATATTTAGAAATGCACAGAGAAACCAGGTGTTTTTACAAACTGAGATTAGGCTGACTGAGAAACGTAAATAGTAAATGACTTGTGCTACTTATCAGGTTCTTTGGATCCCAAAGTGTTTTACACTACATTCATGTCATACTTCATTCACACATATATTCACACACTGATTGTGGCAAGCTACTGGATAGTAGCCACCGCTGGGGCAGTCTAACAGAGGCGAGGCTGCTATGCACCAGCGCCACCAAATTCTCTGACCACCACCAGCAGGCAAGGCAGGTGAAGTTTCTTATCTAGAGACAAATCGACACAGGGAATCAAACCAGAAACCCTTTGATTGTGGGACAAACTACCACTGTCTCCACTGCTGTCCCATGTATCACAATATAAAGAGTTTGACAGATAATTATTGATTAGACGTGAGCGTTAGTCACCTTTCTGGTTTGTTCAGTTTCCTGTTGAGCTGATATACTCATTCACTCAACACCGTGAATTTATTTGTAAGCAGTTATGAGACACAGAGGTAAAACCTGAAACTGCTGCTGCACAAGTTACTCAACAGGTTGTTGCTAGATAACCAAAGAGGAGGTGAGTTAGTTGATGTCACTGACCTAGCTTAGCTGGCTATGAGAAGTTGACAAGTTCCTCCATCTACATCCCCCAGAGTGCTGTGGGGTTCTGGACCGGAGTTCAGTGAAATTATTGAACTTTGTATCATATTTTCTATTGATATTGATCCTGTATCTATCACGATATATTACTTATTGCTGAGACCTAGCCGAGATGATACTGTAAGTTGTTTAACCGTCCTTAATACATGATATTTAAAGCTCAGAATGCATTTGGTGTGGCTAAAGCTCTTATTGTGATTGTCTACCCTACTGAGCTGTAAAGTGGAGCAACTGACCCCTTTATTTTTGACTGTCCTGCCAAGTATAAAGACACCATGATTTTAATGATTGTAGTGCAACAGTTCTAACCACCTGCTAACGTCATACAAACCAGAACCTTCTACACAGCGCCAACATCCAACTAAATGATAACTTAGTCACCAGATAGCTAGCTGCCAGAGGAGGGGAAAACTTTTTAGTTTCTGTCACTACCATTATAATTAACATGATTATTTTAACTCATTTTAACTGGTTTATGAAGCAGAATGAAAAGGACAAAAACCAAACTAAAGTGTCTGAACAGCAACACCGAATTAAAATGCATAGAATGTGTTTTATAAATGATCCCTGAGCTCTATGCTTTGGCAGATTGTCAACACTTTGTATTATTCGTAGGCTAACCATAGCAAACAAAGTTGCTCTGTTTTATCGTTTTGTCTACAATGGCAGAAGCTGGATTTGGAAATGCTGACCGAATGCTTTTGGAAATCTCTGATACAGAAAGTATCTGCATCCTCAAGAACATGCACACACACTCGTGTGCATGTTTAAAATGTCCAATGTCAAAACCCACTTGATTCAGCACATTTAGTTTCTGGCTAATAAATCTTAACATGAGTCGTAGACAGAAAATCTCCCTTTATACCTGAAAAATGTGTGTTTGGCACTGGACAACAGCTTTAGAAAGCTGCACTGCTAATGTATAGACATCCACCCACAGACTGACAGCTCTTCTGCTTAGGAAAAGACCTGCAGGTTGCACCAAGAAAGCAATAACCTTTCCTCACAAAATGGACTTCAAGGAATGAAATTACAGTGCGAGTGTGTAACCATTATGTGACTGTGGGAGCACAAAAGATTTAGATGGAGGGAGTAAATGAGGGAGAGAGAGGAAGCGAGAAGCAAGTAGGAAGTAGGTATTTCTTGTTGTAGTGATTGCCTGTAATAATTAGTGTTTGGCAGAGCACCATTTACTGAGAGGAGGGAGAGAAGTTCCAGAGAACGAAGAGAAAGACAGCAAATAGGGGATGAAACTAGACTGAATGAGCGAGCAGGACAAAGA
Organism: Xiphophorus hellerii; assembly: GCF_003331165.1. Lineage (NCBI taxonomy): Eukaryota > Metazoa > Chordata > Actinopteri > Cyprinodontiformes > Poeciliidae > Xiphophorus > Xiphophorus hellerii. Next base: position 16,183,825 of record NC_045680.1, read on the forward strand.
CACAAGAGTAGATACGACATGAGTGTGTGTGTCTGTGGTAGGCTTGGACGCTCCAATCTTTCACTGGCGGTGACAGGAGATAAGATGATCAGCTGAATGTGCTACAAATCTGCAGGCAGCCAGACAGCTCTGTCAGTACCGCACAGCAACTATACACAGACACACACTCTATGGGGGCATCAACAAGTGCACGCGAATAGTCACAATAGCATCATGCAGAATATAAACACAAGCACATAGAAACTGGGCAAAAATTAAAATATATCAAGTATATATAGAGCCAAATAGATAGAGAGCTGCTAAATAAACAGCAGAGAACACCCACATGCATTAATGAAAGCCTGCAGACAGAAGCAGCTAATTCTATTCCTTGAGAAAAATGTAGTAAACATTTAAAATGGTGCATTCACTAAGAGAAAGAGATCCCATGTTAATTTGAAAAATCATTTATTTTATTTTCCAAAAGGGAATTTTCTATATGAACATGTTTGTCTGGCATAAATAATTGGACAGTATAAAGGAAAACAGGAGCCTGTAATTGGTGTTCCAGTCAAAACCACCTAAGCCAAGATCAAGTTAAGAACACACCCAGATAAGACCAAGACTTTAATGTGGCTGACCAAACCAATAAGATTATTTTAAAGACACATCTGTAAATCACACATTTCTGTTGATTTTTTATTTATTTATGTATTTATTTTAAGAAAATCTGCTTGTTCCAACTGATTAGCAGACTAATTGGTCTTCTAACTTTTCACTCAGGTACACTGTGACGTTTACTTGTGTGTAAGCAAATCTCAATTAAATGCCTCAAGTTAAAAACAGACTAAACAACTCTCAACTAAATACATCTAATTAAATATTAACTAAAAGGTAGAGAACTGAGAGGAGATAAGTGAAAATGTAGGATTCAACAGCATCCTTTCCTAAATATAGTACAAACAAAAAAAAACATCTTTATTTGTCCTGAAAATGTTTTCTTCTCCATGTTCTTTCATCCTTCATCTTCCCATCATAAGCATTTAGGTGGCAACGTTGAAAACCAAGAAATTAAATAAAAAAAATAATGGTCACATTTTATTCAACACTGTCCATACGCAAGGTTGTTATGAATTTTGCCTCATTTGTCAAATCTGCCCAGGGTAGGCATGAGCTGCCTTGAGTTTCCAACAGTTTAACCTTGAGTAAAAATGCCAAGTTTTCATGGTATAACAGTATTCATACCACCATAAAACACAGTATCAAAAACAAATCTCATTCCTTCTGTTTAAAAAGCAGGAGAGCAGCAATTATCCAAACTGCCATTAAAATACAGCGTGCAATTCTTTTATCCTTAACAGTTCTTATTTTTGATCATTTTGGTTAAAAAAAAATATTGAATTAACTTATAAATTCAATAGCAGTGACAAAATAATGTCTCTTCTGTAGTTCTGCTCTTTAAAGAGAAACATTGGGTTGAAAAACAAGCAGAGAATAGCTGGTCTTTGGTTTCCACGCTCAAACCAGAAGAGTTTTTCCAACAACCAAATTTGTCACAAAATGAGATAAAAACTGTAGTAGCCCTCTTCCATCCCTCTCACCAGCAACGCACAGAAATAAGTAAGGCAATGGCTAGATGTGCTCTATAGTACCATCCAGTGACTCCAGTATTTTATCAAAAGAACTTTCAACCCTTTGAACGGAACGAGAAACAACTTAGCTGGTGTGAAACTGTTCTTTAAACACGCAACAATCCTCAATACCAACTGGACAATGTCTCGTCAAAAAGGTACCAGAACTTTCACCAGTTTGTCTCATGAGATACAAGCTGGAGGTCTTTAATTCTCCAATATACAGTATGTGTGGGTTTTCTTTACCCTTGGGATTCTCCAGTCAAAAACATACATGCTGGGCAAATTGGCAGTCTAAATTGACATTGATCAACAAGTCATGTCCACTTGGCTGCAATGGCCTCCTGTGAGCTGTTTGCTGGGACAAGTTCCAGCCCTGCCTGTCTCCCTGAACAGGACAAAGCAGATGGCAAAGAAAATAGATGGATAAGGTGCTTTGTGTCAACTCTACAATCAGACAGATTTTGAGCTTAAAACTTGGCACAATGTAAGTATTTTGAAGAATTTGTTCCATCAAATGCTTAAAAACTCATGCACAATTCTGCAGTGCCTGTTCAATCTGTGCTTTGTGTGTACATACTGGACTAAAGCTCCAGTGCTGAACAACAATCCCCAGATGTCAAGTATTAAAAACTGGCAACAAGTGTAGGGTTACCCAATTAAACAGAGAAAGAGGAAAAAATGCTTCATTTATCTTTTTTTGAAGGAGTAAAAGATACAAGAACCAGTTGGTATTAAGAATAAAATGGCATTATATCAGGTCTGAAGCAAAAACAAAAAAGAAAAATGTTGATTTAGGACTAGGCATGGATAAGTAAAAAACAATATGTTAACCGTGAGTAAAAAAGTCATGGGTTCTAAAATTAAACTATATAATACGATCAAATAGATTTATTAAAAACCACTTACAAGCTAGCATGTAGCATGTCAACTGTAGTTTTAAAACAGAAGACTCCTTTCACAAAATACTAAAACAGAAATCTGGCTCCTTTTTGGTGAATTAGTTTACTTGTATATGGGCAAGCCAACTTTGAGGGTCAATTGAGTAATTAAGTCAAAGTATAGTTTGTATGAGCAGACCTTTGCTGGATTTAAAGTGTAAACAAGACTCTAAAATCACAGAGAAGAGTAAGAAGGTGAGATATACAACATAAATTTAAAACCTTTGCTCATCTACCAACAGAATTGCAACACCAAGTTCATCCATCTCTATTTTAAAAAGGACATAGAGAGAGTTCCAACATATTTTACTTGTAGTGTTAATTCCAATGTCGAATAATTTATATATTTTGCAAGAGAAAAAAGGTTCACAATTCAGCTTTTCTGTCAACTTTAACTGTAATAGACTTTAAATTACAGATCTCTGCTTTTGGTCGTCTGTGGTACAGTGAGCAAATCCTCCTGTCAAGTAATTTAAAAGGTTTTTTAAATGCTTGTTGAAATGTTTTACAGCCTTTAGGTTCTAAGGCGCAAATAAAAACTGCAACTCAATAAAAATATGGATCAATGAGTTTAGAGATCTTTAACTCTGTCCTCAAGAGTAACCACTGTAAAAGTATCAGAAGTTAAAGACCATAAGTTGTTATAAACCTGATTGTGATCTTAATCCAATGTGTTGATGACGTATTGGTTATTGCTTTGTTGGTGGAAATTTGCTTTTTTTTCTCTTGGCGTAGAATGTATTTTAACCTTCTTTTCCACTTACTAAGGTAGGTAAACAGAACATCAGGATCAGAACGCGTCGCTTAATATTTTGCAGTGACAGATTAACACATTTGAGTGACTTTACTAATGTTTTAGATCAGAGATGCTAAGATACCATAGGAGGAATGTTTTGTTGACCTAAAGCCACAGTTTTCAGTTCCAAACAAAATATTCTTCAAGGAGCTGTGTTATCAAGAGCCCCTTCTCCACTGACACGCTAGTCGGTTAATGTCTAGTTCAGTTCTAGCCAAGTTGGGTGTGTCTCCATCGGCAGTGTGTTCCTCATTATGTGGGCGTGAATACTGGCAGGAACGTGGGTGGGAATGTCGGAACGTGACTCTACAAGAGCTGTGGAGGTCATTTTCACATTTACCCTCATCGGCTAGTTTCTCCAAAAGTTTCTCCAAACATTTCTCGGTATGTGTGTCTGTGGCACACATACCGCCAGGGGCAACCGTGTCTGTTGCCCCTGGATGGGACAACCTGCCCCAACCTGGATGGGGCAGGTTGCCCCATCCAGTTGACACTGAATGCGCTTTTCTGCAAGTACCACCATCTTCGCTTGTCCAGGAACGTAAATCCATGGCCCAATTAATGAATGCAATCGCTTAACCGCAACACCTGAGTTGGCCTGGCTTACGCCACCCCTGAGGTGGTTGAAAAAGACTGGATGAACCGAACAGGTTCTGCAAATTGAGACAAATCTGGCCAAAGCTGACTGGAAAAAAAGAACCACTTAAAGACACACCTGTGGAGAAAGGGCTTAAGTCACTTTCCGCACAACTATAGGCAAGAACCTCTGCAATGTTTCCGCTTTGTCGTTTCCCATAAGCACTCATGTAATCAAGTTCTGTCAAAATGGCAAAGAGGAAACACTCCTTAGGAATTACTGCTGCTGTATGTAGAACCAGTTTTTCGGGGGTAAAGCAAGACAAATGAGCCAAGTTAAGTTCTCATACTTAAGGAAGCTTATCTCCAAAATTTAGATTTCAACAAACTAGTGGCTAGATGTTGAAAAAGGCATGAGTGTATAAGGATAGCTGACTTGCCCTAATCTTTTGGATGAGTAGATTAATATATATATATATTTGTATACCTAGTTGGTATACTGATTTATATACAGTATATATATATATATATATATATATATATATATATATATATATATATATATATATATATATATATATATAAAAATCAGTATACAAAAATGAAAAAAATAAATAAATCAGAACTCCTTGAAGCAGGCATTACCTAGCTTATGCCTTGATACCAGTTAATTTCAACCACTTTAGATTATTTTTAACATCATTTGTACTAATGAAGAAGAAATGATTAATCGATCGACATGATCTTAAAATGACACAGTCAGTGCATGGGTGGTTACAACTGCCTTGTAGTATTTGAGCAGAGAAGAGTGGAGGAGCTCTTTAGGGATGAGTGGCAGCATATTAGAGGTAAGTGGAGAGCCTATCTGACTCTACAGAGCGCACACACACAGCATAGTGCTCGCAGTCACCAAGAACAACCTGTGTGTGTTTGCAGAGACTGAAAATTACAGTAATGAGAGCTCTGTCAGCAGCTCCTCCCGCTTCCCTTCAGTTTGCTGATTACAGCCTGTTTGGATAGTTGAAACACAACCACACACACACTCCCACATACAGGAGTAGTTGGCCCACCAATGACCCTTTAATTAATTAACTCTTCCCTGTCTTTAGCCTAGTTGGTAATTTTTCTCCCCATCTCAGAGAAACAAAACATTAATTTAGAAATTTGCCCTCTGACATAACCCTTGCCACACACCCAGTTAGACACACAACTAAGTTGCAATCCATCAACCCTAATCCCTCCACTGACTCTTCTGCTGTCTAATCCAACATCAGAATATAAACATCTTCCTTGAAGCAAAACAACACAACCAAGCTCTGCTGTTTCAGGACAACATCTATTTGTGTGAAGATAATTGGAGTCTGAGTACATGCATTAGACTGAAGTGTACATGAATAGATCAGTGCGTCTATTTGTGTGGGCATTGGGGTCATGTTGTGCCTCCAGGGTGAATTGTGTCCATGTGGGTCTGATTACATGAAGGTGCAGTCTGTAATCAGAGATGCAGCTCTGGGATACAACCTGTTGGATTATACAAGGCCACTGCTAATCCTGCCAACTGCTGCTGGTCTTTTCTAAAACTGGAGCCAAACTGAAGTCATGGTCGGTTGGATAACTTATATCCAACAGCCTCTAAGAGTTACATCGCTAAGAGAAGAGTCGAGGGGTTTTGTTGAAATGCCGACTTTTCTTTTTACAACATAATGGATGGTTTATGACCTCTGAGCAGCATGTGGCTTGAGATGTTGACATGCATGACTGGGCTACTTGGTGATTGAGCAAACAAACATATAAAGCCCTCAGTCTGCATTAAGTGATGCAATATAACTGTACTGGATTTTTACTGCTAATTAATGAACAGTCAAATATTTGGAGTAAAGCTTAAAATCATCAGCTTAAGATCTTAAGGATCAAAAATGGGAATGTGTTAAGACAGAAAGATACAAAAAAGACTCAAATTTAGCATCACAATAGGCAGAAATTAAACTAAATCTTTAACTTGACACTTAAAGACAAAGTAAGAGCAGCACAGTCAAATGGAACCGTTTTAGTACCAATTTAGTAAAAAACTGGTATTTAATGTTAAAAGTTCAAGAAATAGCTTACTCTCATAGAGGACAATTCACTGATTTCCCAAAAGGAAAAACATCTTAGAGCCCTTTAGCAGATACCAGGAAGGTTGAACGCTTTACAGCAAAGCTGTACTGTTTTATCGTTTGAGCTTAAGTCTTAAGATAACTGTCTACGCTTTATGGAATACACAGGGAATACAATTCTTATACTTGTGGTGTTCAAGTATAAAGACGCTACAGATCATTTAAAATGTTAACCAAATCATTTTGGTTTTATTTAAAGAGTAAAATCCTATTTGAAACAACTGCTATGAGTAAAGGGCCAAGCAGCTGGACAGACTGACGGATAAATGAGTGGACAAACAGATTGATGGACAGATGGAAAAAGGTTTTAGATAGACAATAGGCAGGAAACTAGAAAATATTTAAATAAAAATCCATACTATTCCAGAATGGATATGACCCATTTGGAGATAGATACCCACTGCATTGCAAATGATCTTTTCTTGAAAAGTGAAGCAGCTAAAAACATCCTGAATTAATGAAAGGTGGAAAAGATGCAATTCAAGTGGCATCTTTTCCACTTCCTTATTGCATCAGTCCCTTTTTGTTGACCCTGTTCAGTAGTTTTCTTAGAATATTTATCAAAATTGGAATCAGCAGTTTAGATATTAAAACTGGAAATCGTATTAGCCAGGAAAAGCCTAACTGGTCCAACAGGCACAGCATATTTTATTAGAGGACAGGCTAGGCCCTAGTCTCAGTTTTGTTGAGTTTACACTTCAGCTTGTGGTGAGCAAAGAAGAGAGAGAAATAAGAGCACACACAAACACACACATTTGTTTGAACAGGGCAGCAGTAGCCATGGGGTAGTTTTTTTTTTTTTTGGATGTTGGGTGTGTGTACAAAAGAAGCTTGAAGTGGGATAGAAAGAGACTCTGGTCACCGAAAATCAAAGCAGGATGAGAGGTGAGAAGTCAGGGGGTGGGAACCATGTGAAGGTGTGCCAAAAAACAGAGTGGGGGGGATACTACATAAGCAACCCAAATCCCCACATTCAAAAGTTTTCAGGGAACATTCCTGTACATCAAGTTAACCATACAGTCAGTACACAGGAAAAAAAAACAACTCAGTTGTGGTGAAGGTTGGGTGTGAAACTGCAAAGTATGTTGCAAAACCAGAAAGTTTAACTTGGACCAACATTTAGAATGGCATAATGGTGTCAAGTAGTCATGTAATGGAAAAGCACATCAATGAACAAGTTTTGTACTATGAGCAGTAGTGGTTCTATCTCCCTGCCCCCACAAAGCAATAACACTTACAGTGTATTGTAAGCATGATGGGTCACCAGGCTTTACTTTCGCCACCGTCAGGTTAAGGATTGTTTATTTATTTTTAAAGAGATTTTTTATGCACCTGTAACAGTGATAGGCCGAACGATTAAATGCATTTACAAGAATATCACAAAAATGTGAAATATCTGAAACTTTTGTTGAATTTCCTGCACCCCTTTTTTGAGGACACAAAGAGAGGATACATGTCTGTTATGTGGAATTATTTTTCTATAAAAAGATGTGCTGCACAATGTTGCTACCTCTCAAGGTAACACTACGAACTTTTATCAATTCTTTAAAAAACACCACAAAGACATTTACAATATTTGCATAGATAGAATGCCAACAATCAGTGCTTCGACTTTAAGTAAGGAAAGTACAAGCCGACACGGGTCACTGACTGAACAGTATTAGTAAATATTACTCCTTATGAACATGATTAGAAAATGCATGAGAAAATAAGTCTGATAATAATGGAGTTCATAGTGAAAAACACAATGCCCATTTGTTGAAGATGCTCATAGTTTTGGGGGTTTTTTTGCAACAAATGACTTCTGATCAAGCCTTATAGAAATACCAGAGTCTAATGATGGATTACACTGACAAAGATTTAAATCTTACTGTACAAAATATCAACATAAATTTTGTCCAGTTATTAAAAATAACTACTCTAATCCAAGGCAATGTGCAGCTGGGTAGATTCATTTAAGAATGTTCAAAAAGTGCAGGCTGTTTACAAAAAATGACAAATGCATAAGATATTGTACAAGTCGCATATTAAATTGTAAATCGCTCAGATCTAGTGATATCACAGACTGATTAAGCTAGGTTTATAGTTGACACACTGAACTCGACTTGCACAGTGTCCCCATGGCTTTTTTGTCCCCATGGCTTTGTGAACAAAAACTAATGTGTGGCATTTGTGTTTACATCTCACATGCTTTGATCAGTACCAAGGCCTTAATGAAATACTGGAATTTGTACCCTGGCAATACTTAGTCAAGCATACAAACACTCATTATTGTCCATTTTAGATCATATTCATTTTAATTTATTTTATATTAAATGTGACCAGCGTTAAATTGCTTCATTTAAGGTCCCCTGGCTGATTATTATAATTAGTGATGTGCAAAAAAATAAAAAAAATATTCTTTTGCCTTTGCCTTTTTTGAGAGTAGTTATAGATTATGTATTGCCAAAAGAGGCTTCTAATAATTTATAATTACCCAGTCATATTTTCAAATTTCCTATCAACTTTTAACATTTTTAAACACAAAAACATGGTAGGTCATTGGTGGACTTCCCTAGCTGCTCTACTATCAGGTATATCTAGTTTTCAGGGGGAAACCCTACTTTCACCAAGACAAAGTAGCAGAACAGTACAGTGGAAAAAGCCTTCAACTTGCTACACACCCACCTGTGGTACTGTGTCTGCAGGAACTGAAACTCCTCCTTTATGCGGTCCAGAGTTTCTGGATAGGTTAGTTTCAGTGACTGGGGAGTCCCTGAGGCCGCTGCTGCCGCCGCCGCTGCTGCCGCCACCACTGAGGCTGAAGACCCCGGGGGTGGCTGAAGAGGCGCCTGAAAGAGCAAAAGAAAAAAAAAAAGAAATCAAATTTATAGTCACTAATGAGAACACCGTGTGCATTTATAAGTGCAGAATAATTGCCAAAAGGGAGTCACTGTTGGCATCAGAACTCCAAATCCTGTCAACAACTTTGTGGTAACAGCTGAGGAATTTTCTGTGGAAAATGACAAGTGGCAATAAAAAAAAGCACATTTTAGCTTTTAGTAAGAGCCAATATCTACAACACAATGTTCAAAACATCCACAGGAAGCCATAAAATGTCAATGCCAACGATGTAAATGCTGATCAATGAGCAGGAGGAGCACAGTCTAATCCAGAAATGCTGTCATTGCCCCCAGAGGCAAATCTGAATAGGCCAGCAGTACTCGGATGCATATATGGACTTCCCAGTTAAATAAAAAGACTGAGTTCATATCTCAATATTAAAGTAGAGCACCATTTTTTTTAAGTGGTGGGAAAAACCCCCCCAAAAAAACACCTCATCATTACTAATGCCCCAGCCCCCCACAGCTTCTGAAGATAGTCTCTCTTCACTGCAGGGTGCACAGCAATTAGGAGAACACAACTGTAGGGGTAATGCTGCGAGACAGGCAGACAAAAGGGAGCTGAGAGACGGTCTAAGAGGGTGGTCGGGTCTGTCCGTCTGTCTGTCTCTGTGTCAAAATAAGGCGAGAGAAGAAGCAGACCGTTTTGGGGACAGCTGGCTCATAAGCTTCACAACATGTAACCAAGATGGTGATGTTCACTTACTCAAAGGATTCGATTCTGATTTATCTGATGTTAAAAACAATACTAAAGAATCCAGAAATGTGCTTAGTGCAGGATATTTTCAAGCAATCCAAAAATGGACAACCGTAAAAATTACAAAGATTATAGATCAGCTATTGTGCCAGTTTCAGGGTTATATACTGAGGTGTGTTGCAGATGTGTTGATTACTGTGCTCCGTCCTAATTAAAAAAACTAAACTCAGATGTATAACGCCGAATCCCTGGTGGTTTATAAGACCAACAACACTAACGATGCCTATTCCTCTTCAGATGTGCAGCTTATGATCACACAAATACAGCCTGCGTGTGGAGTAGACTGCGCTACTTCTCAGCAGCTTAATTTCTTGAGTTCAGGCAGAAGGATACAACTTTCCACATGGTGCCACGTAAACACCAAGGTTTTCTTATTGCAACATCTTCCTCCTAAGGGTGTATTAACGAGTGAAACTCAATTTGTTTTCTACAAATATTCCTAACCAGTAGCCAACTTGCTTCTTCTGGCTGCCAGGGGATTTGATTAAAGTATTATCATCCTTTCCCAAAAGGGAACAAAAAGAAATCAGAAAATGCTCTGCATTTTATTCATGTTTGTAAGGAAATTTTATTTTGCATTTGTCAAACCAATACATGTTAAAAAAAACAACTTTTAAAAGTGGTCATACAAACCGAGTCTACGTAGGCATCAAGTTAAACCAGAGTTTTGACATGTTGCAGTTTCAAAACTACTTCAATTTTCAGGGTGTCATGCACTTTGGAGTGCTTGGGTGACTGGAGTTTTCCAGTTGTATTGAGCACAAAGTAATCCCGTCCAAGCTTGATTGCAGCACACTGTCAGAGAGCTGGCTGAAAGAAAGCCAATAGCTTTTTTCTCACATTTGCAAAAAAAAAAACAAATAAAAAAACCTCAGCTGTTTGAAAAAGTTTCCATTTACAAAAAAAAACACAGAACGTGACAGTGTCTCGAAACCAAGGGTCCACGTATAGTCCACAAGAATAGAAAAATGTGTTCTTTTACTCAAAGAGAAAAAGAACAAGAATTAATTTCTTTCTAAACAGGCAATTTCATATTTCACAAGTGCAGAGCTTTTGGGAAGTCGTCATAGGTCCCACCCACTGTAGGATTTTTTCGGTTTAGTAACCACAACCACTTCAAATTTCCGACCAGTCATGCAGTCATGCAAGAAAAAAAAAAAAACTACTTCTGCACATAATGAGTGTCAAGAACAACATGATGTCATTTTGTCCTTGCAGCACAGAGACAAAAAATGTAGACGGTATTGGGCTTAAGAGCACCACTCATCATTGGTCTTATTAGTGGAACACAATAAGACCAATGTGTTCCACTGATTGGTCTTGCAAGCTCTTACTAAGAAAAGGAAAGTTTGGAATATACTTTTGTTTTAATGATATGAAACATATACATCATTCAAAGTGAATTTCATAAAGCAAATTTCAACATGAAAGGACAATAAAATGACCTACATAAACAGGAAAAGGTCAAGACAAATAAACTGCCCACCTTTACAACTCGAGAAAGAAAAACCCCACACACCGAGTTGATGCTGGTATGAGAGCACAATACATGAGAAACTTCAGATTAGAGCTGCATTCTGTAAAGTCAAAAACAAATTTTGAAAGTTGATTAAGTGTAATACTCGCCTCATTAGAAATATAAACACGGATTTATGTTCAAAGAAAAATAGCAGAAATGAGTTCACATCTCAACACTTCTCATTTCCAAAGGAGACAGACTAATAGGCAACTTTGTTTTTTCAAAAACAAAATGGCTAAATAATTCAAACGTGTTTGAATTATCTGCTAATTCACTATGCAGTGCACCACACGGACTTTAGAGCCTTGTAGTGTCTCTACCGAATGGATGGATTTGTAAAAATCGTAATTATTTTGAAAAACAACGTTCTAAATGTACATTTTAGATGTTTAAGTGCAAACTGTAAGCATGTCCCAAGGTATGTGATGGATTCCAAAATGAAGGCAGTGTAGTGTACTGAATGAATGAGAGAATGCAGAATTTCATGTACATGAAGTACATGCTTTAATTTTGAAAAGCTACAAGTGTGTTAGTCATGCCAGCTATATTTTTATTCTGAAATAACCTGAAGTCATTCATTAAGGTGGGAAATATTTTTGGCCAATATTGTGAAGCTGCAGTGGACATGAACAAGTTGATGAGAGCCAATAATATCTGAAAGCTTCTAATAAATGTCCCTGGTAAATAAATCATACTCAATCTTTCACAGATTATAGAATCCTCGTTCAGAATTGAGTCTATGTCTTACATACAGTCTAACTCAGCAATAAATATGAGAAAGATTCTTCATGAGACCTGAGTCCAAGACCAAAGTTGTTGACATTTAAAGCAGGGCTATTCAAATCCAGGCCTTGAGGGTTGAATCATCTCCTCTGTATGGAGTCAAGTTTCCCAGAGTCCTGCTAATGACCTCATTAGTTGGCTCAGGTGTGTTGAAGCAGACAAACATCTAAAAGTTGCAGGACACCTGCCCTAGAGGAGAGGAGTTGAATACCACTCCTTTAAAGCAAGATTAAGTTGGACTGAATGGGATATGCAGAAAACAAATGATGCTTTTATAAAGTTTTGGTTCATTTTCACACAGCACACTTCAAAAATCAAATTGTCTGAACCATGTCATGCAGTTACAACATTCGCTCATATCACAAGAAGCTGCCACTTTGTCTCTTGGTTCACTTCAGTCTGATGATTGTTTTCCCACTGTAAATGGAAAATTCTGCAATATTGGCAGTAAATACGGCAATAGTGATAAATGTGGCAATTGTTAAAAAGATTTAGCATCTTGGACACTAATCCATGTCAGGTGTGGACAAGAGTGAGACTAAATCCATTGGCTCACCAAATGTTTACATTACTGCATCCCTTTACAAAATTAATATGGGGTACCATTGCAATGTATTTGTGGAAATTATGCATCCCTAAAGTGAAAGAAATCCATGTTTGATTTATGCCAAAGTTCAAACGAGATTTCACACCTGCCTGAAAGAGAATGACTGTGGTCTGCTTAAAGCGAAGGAAACAGCTTTGGTGTGAATGTCCCTTTAGTTTTTGCACTTCAAGTTCGACTCCAGTTCTGGTCTGAAACTTCAGATGCCACTTCTACATTTACACACCAATCGCAAATCAGGAAGACCTCTTTCACTGTCCAACCCAATGACTAATTAGCATGATGAATTAACAGAAAAAAAATTACTGACAAGTGGGGATGACAGAGAATGGTGCATCACACAACTAAAAGACAGATGAACTCATTCACTGAGACTTCAGACATTCCCACTGGCAAATTTCTGGGTTGATGAACTGTAGTCACTGTGCAGGAGAACCAATAGCCAAGGAGGAAAATTTCATTTAATTTATTTAACTATTTATTCATTTCAAACAGGTTTTTAAAAACAAGAAAACATGTCATCAGTAGGACAAGATAAATCATGTACATACATAGCCAAGAACAAAATAATTAGTTTATCACTGCTTTTCTGTTTGAAAAGGAGTAGGAATAAGTTAACGTTTAATTAATCCTACCCCTTGACTCACTGTAATGAAATTTACCAACTCAATAATTATCAGAAATTTGTAATTAGAACCATCTTATGGTATTCATGTCTCTTCAATATATTGTGCTAAAGTACCAACAAATAAATGATATTACATAAGCAAAAATTATCACAAACTGACTTATAAGACAAGAAAATCTAGAGATGCATAATAATAATAGTAGTGACTATAGTAACAACCAGACATACCGTACAGACCAAAAGTTTGGACACACTTTCTAATTGAATTCAATGAGTTGTGTCCAAACTTTCGGTCTGTACTGTACAACATCAAAATAATGATAAACTCCTTGCCAATGTACACCCTATAATTCTTTCATAATCTCTTATACAGCTACAAATAAAACCACAAAAAACTAATAATCATCGTAAAATAATTTTTACTAATAATGGTAAAAGTAACAAAGAAGGAAAAAAAATCATATTTGTGTTAATTCTCTTCTACCCTATGTAATGCGAGTATAGTTTTGTTCTTATTTTTAAACTAAATTTGAAGAGGAAAAAAAGAACCCTAATGAAAAGTAAAAGTGGGAATAAAAAGCATTTCTGGAAATTTACAGGTGAGATTAGAATACATTAATCTCTTCTAAAAGAAGAGAAAGAACTCTAAACAAAAGAACAAAAAAGTTGGTAGAAAATGGGAAGTGGCCTCATTGTTCAACTTTCTTTCTAACAAGTTGCTCTCAATCTGTCTGCCAGATCCCCACCAAGAACATGGAGCGAAACAAACCCACTCTAACTTTGCTCACTCAGCCCCACCGTTACACACACAGTCAATTGATAAACCCGTGCGTTCTCAGTCTTGCTCACACATATGCACACCTCATACCTGACAAGAAAACATGATAAAATACACAGTCTCTTTCTTCTCATTTTTCACATGACGCTTTGAAGCAGGGCAATAAATCTTCCATGCGAAAAAAGAAGGGCACAAAGGTTTTTACTGGCTTCAATTCCCTATGTATTTTAGCTTTTTTAAAAATATATTTCCACTATTTAAAAAAAACAAAAAAACTGAGCACTGAACATAAGTTTTTCCCAACCTCCTTATGACCAACATTTGTCAGTGCCCACTCCTAATCCAGCAAACTGCTGAGCTGCTTTTAAAGTGAGAGGTCAGGACAATAAGATGACCTGGTGACCTCAAGGGAATAGATCTGAGCAAAGAGTCTCACCTGATAATCCACCAGCCAGTTATTCAGTCCCTCCCACCTTGAGAGCAAACAAGAGAAACACCATCTGCCCACAAACAAAGCTTGCCTAGATGGAAATTTACTGTTGCACAAATATAGGCCAGGTCTCTTTGCACCTCCTAAACCTGTAGGTTATGTTTCTGGAGTGCTTTATTTACTTTTTTTAAGAAGAAAAAAAAACATCTTAAGCAGAACATGTTAACATCCAAGACTTTGATTTATTCTGTTCAAAGAAGCTAGCCATGGAGGCTAGAGCCCGGGCTCATGCTACACTGGTTGCATGTCTATCTATAGCTCCATGTTCTCAAAAAACCCACTGCCATTTACTCTGCCCATACCAACCACAACTGGTTCATCCAATGGACTTTTCTCACCAAGAAGAGATTGACACAAATACAATTCACTACTGAATCATTACTGTGATTCAGTAAGATTCCCATGACCTTAACCTAGCCTTGAGTTGGTAATTAGTACCAAATATGAAAGATTAAAAAAAACCAAAAATACAGAAAACCTTAAAAATACTCCAGAAAAACTATTCATCTGGTCTAAAGTCCTTACTAAGATACCAGAAAATGTGTTATATTGGGCTCAGTTTTCTCTGGCTATCTGTATAATATATATAATGCAGACACTCCCCCAACATATTGCTGCAAACTTGTTTCCATCATTTAAAAGACAAATTACTTAAAATAATTCAGCTGCTTGGAAGAAGTTTCACTGGTCAAACAAGTGCTGTCAAGATGTGGAAGTTAGAGAAATGCATCACTCTTAAGATAATAGTAATTGAAAGATGGAAGAGCAGAAATCCAAAGCAAATAACCAGATAATATCTTGTTGTTCAATCAAAAGCAGATTGCTGATAAAGCATAACAATTAGCAAAACAGGCAAGGTCAATTACTTGAAAACTGATACTAAATTAATTTATTCTATGTTTTCTGTCAAGTTGTGTTTCAACATTATGACAAATATATCAATAGGCATAATTGGAACATGTTAATCATTTATATTGCCAGCATTTAAAATAATTTACAAGATCCTGAGGGTTAGCATACTGCTAGCACTACTTCTTAACTCATTTTTGCTTTCTAGAGTTTTTTCTAAAAAAATCAATCCTGATTGTGTCTGAGTCCAATCCAACCCAACTACTTAACTTTGATTATAGGCCTCAAGCCTGAAGTAAGCCTGACATATTATTTTAATTAAGATTTTACTGCTTTTGTTTGTGTGATTGGTAGTAAAGGAACAGGGTGTGGCAGCATGCGCAGTGTGCAGTGAACACCGCCTTTAGGAGTATAATTAACCTTCTACGTTTGAAAACATCACAGATTGCTCCAGAAAATTGAGAAATTAACAACAGTAGTTTTCAAAAACTTGGTCGTGAGCATGCCATGTGGACACTCTGAAAGCCTAAACTGGTCCTTCTCTGAGAAAGACGTGAGAACTTGTGGTTAAACAAACTCTTGTTTGAACCCATCTTAAAATCAACAGATGGGGTGGTTTACCTGTGAGTTGAAACATGGACAATGGGGAAAATAAAAAATAAAAACATAGAAAAATAGCACACTTAAACACACACAATATAGTTATTTTGGCCACAATGCATTTAAGAGAAATGGTACAGGATTAGAAAAGTATAGCTGGCAGTTTCAGAGTGATGGTAGAGCGCATGTAGAAAACCAACAGCCTCTAAAGTGATTAAAAGGTAATGGAGAAGGAAAAGCTGATTCCAGTATAATACTGTGTAAGTCTGTGGAAAATTGAAGAAATAAAGAAAAAGTACAAAGCCACAAGACTTCATAGTTCTACAAGTTCTGAGAACATCATATCTTTAGACCATCACTTATCTCTGAACCTGGGCTTAATTTCCTCACTGAGTTTAAAATAAACCTATAATTTGTGTCAAGAAGGGTTTTTAACTGGCTAATAATCTATGACAATTTCTACACGTGCTTATGTGTAGTTTATCATTTATAGTATCCTGAAAAGTTCTAACTGTACCTATATTTTAAAGTTTGCATAGGTCAGAGTACTTAGTTAAAAGAAACTAAGTTAAAAGAAAACAAAGTTGTGGGACCTTCTTGGAGTATATCAAAGTGTGATTGTGTTAAAACTGAAAACAAAGACTCAAAACATTTTCAACAATTTGACATGCATAAAAATATAAAAAGGTACCATTACCCGCGTGACATTCCCTGAATAAAATCAATATGTTTTCATTTAAGTTCCCTCTGATTGCACCACAAGAACCAAACCACCATGAGCTCACATCCTTGGTTTAAACCCCTCACCCTCAAAACATGTGCACAGAAACACATTCATTTCTACGACAACACACCCACACATGCTCACTCCTGACATTAAGTGGATCTGTGCATAGTGCAGTGTTCCACAAGTATTTATGAGCACACATGCAGTTTATTGCAATCAGACATGCCCATAGTGTTCATCTGTCAGCTCAATCATACTATTCAGTTTCCTTATTAAAAAAGAGCCAGCACTGTTTTGATTTATTGCAGCCATCATTTTGTTTATTTAGAAGCATCTTTTGGAGATTAAAAATCGTGGAATTGTAATTAAAGACAGGAGCAATCCTTTTTTTTTTTTCATTTCAAGCTGTAAACATGCAAGTGATCTAATGCACCTCAAATAATAACGCATTGCATCTCAAAATGGAAGAGGGATTCATTGCACTTCTAGTGTCAGTCTAAAATAAATATTTCTGCAAAGATCTTTATCATGTACTTTTATTGCTTTGTGTACAATTACAGACTTTTATTGTTCATACTAAAACATAGGGGATGGATGGTTGAAACAGGAAAAGCAAAAGCCAAGAGGCCAAAGTGACTAGATTTACCAGTAAGAATTTGGTTTTAGCCTTGAAATGTCTAGTAAGGGTCAAACCTGCATCTTGATATTGGATAAACATCTTACAAAGCAATATGTTTGGTGAGGGAGGCAGGGGGGGGGGAGTGGATTGCATTTCTGCATTAAACAGCTTTTTGTTGGTGGGTTGGAGGAAACTAAAGGGGGGGGCAGCATGTTAAACCCTACAACACTTCTAAGCAATGACGAGAATCAAGAAATTTTGTTTAATTTTGTCATACACTAGTGCAGAATGGATCTTTGAAAAATAGATTAGTTAATAGTTAGGAATTGAAGTGATTCATAAAAAATAACCGTTACAGAGGTCGACATATTAAAGGCGGATGACATTACACGGGGATGAAGGACGGACCAATGAACCCCAGACTTAGGTCATTTCTTACAAGCACAGCAACAAAGGCTGGTTATGCTGCGTTATTTGTTGGAATTTTAATTTTCTGAGCCAGGTTATTCAGACATGGGTTGAAATATAAGGCAATCACTGTTGGCTTATTCCTGATCAGACTTATCTCCTGGTTGACAAAATATAAACTTCTACGTTATTTTGTCTGTTTTAATTCAGTGAAACTAGTTAAAATAAAATTATGGGTGTAAAGGGCAAGAAAACTAATTTGGGGGCGTGCTGTGGTGGCGCAGGGGGTCAGCACACCCCACGTTTGGAGGCCTTAGTCCTCGACGCGGATGTCGCGGGTTCGACTCCCGGTCCCGACGACCTTTGCTGCATGTCTCCTCACCCTCCTTCCTGTCTGCCTACTGTCGAAAAAATACAAGCCACTAGCGTTGCAAAAACTCTTTGGAGAAAAAAATTTAAAAAAGAAAATTAATTTGGACACAGTTAAGTGTCATTCACAAAGGGAAGTTGGAATTTAATAAAATTTGTTTTGGCAGACCATAGCCTTACAAAAAAGAAACAAGAAAAAAAGATTGCAAATGGCCCATAAATCTAAACCATAGTATCAAATCTTGTGCTCTTGAACAGTCTAGTAATCATACTTAATGGGCCCCTGACATTACACCCCTTTTATGTTTACACCAGGACTGAGAGTTTAGCAATTTTAGAGGTGCATTTTTTTGGCTAATTTTACATTTGTTTTGTGATGCAAAAAATGAAAAAAGAAAAAACATAGAACCTACTATATTATATAGTTTAAATGAAATTATGACCATTACATGCTCTTTAGAATCTTACCCAAGAGATTATTTTTTATTTTGTGGCTCAAATTAAATTTGTAGCAATGCTTTCAGTAAAAGGCCATCGACCGTAGGTACCACCATCTTAAAGCAATTTTTTCAAAAGGGAGAAGGAACCATTTTCCAGAGATTTTATGAGAAATTCACTCAGAACTCACACCAAAGTGTGTGCAATGGAAGTGGAATAGTAACATAGGGATTCACTCAAGATATATAAAGCCTTTTCTTCAGGATACAATAGAAAAAGTCAAACTTGTTTTATTTTACAAAATAATCTGATGCACAAATTAACTAAGGTAAAACAGTGAGCCAAAATGATCAGCAGGATTTACTTTAAAAGCACCACGGATGTCAACAAACTTATACTCCTCAGTTTTTTCTGAAGTTGTAGGTCAGTTGGCTCATCCCTCAAGCCAAGTCCCAAATGCTGCCAAATTAAGGTCGGTTTCCTTTGACTGGACCAAATTTTTCTCTCACTCAGCTGAACAGATGATTTGATGCTGCCTCCCTTCAGATGGCTCAACCCATTAGTCCAGCCACTAATTACACTGCTTACCCAGAAAGTTGAACATTGGAGTAAACACCCACCAATCTCTCCCTCTCTCTTTTCCATCAAACAAACAAGAACACAGTGACAAAAGTTGTGTAAAGGGAGGAAAAATAACTTTAATGCACATAAATCCATTCCTGAGACCATGTATTTTGACTTTCCTTAAAAGTATTAAAATTTAGCCTCAAAATATACATAACAGGACTGTTACTCATTGCCAGTCATTGGAATTGTTAGACCAGCACACAAACCTCTCAGGTCTTCACCTTCCCCACTGTACATCAAGTAGCCATCAGCTTGGCCTCCTGCTGAAGAAATTTGCCTGTAACCAATGATTACTTCGCATTGACGGTCTATGAGGCACCTGTTTCATTAATGCCACACATTTTTTCTTTTTCAGCACCCCCGGCCCCACTATACCTCTCGTCTTCTTCCTCCCACACGCCTCATTATTCAAATTTCCCTGCTGTCAGCCCGCATTAGCAAAGCACTACGATTTGTCAGCTGCCTTAATTGCTGGAGGTGCCTTCTCTTATTAGGCAACACCCCCTTAGCTTGTTTGTTCCTTCCAAGAAGACACGCTTCTGGAGAAGCTTGTGTACACCTTCAGATTTTTTTTCCCCCCCTTAATTTCCCTTGGCCTTTTCCATCCCTCTCCCTAATTGCCGGCTGACCGAAGTGGGCAGGTTGCTGATCGATAACTGCACTCTCACTACTGGACAACAGTGGGGATAAAGAGCTAAAAGCATGCGAGGACCAGGATAGGGCAGGTTTGATTTCTGCTGGTACTAATGTTTGAGATTCATATTAGTCACTTATAGCCACAATGCCTCTCTTGAGTGTGATCTGACTTGACTTCGTCGGTGTTGGATCACTAAGCTAATAAAGGGTTGGTCTACTTAGAACAACTAAAAAATTGATGTCCAAAGAGAATGTAAAAGTTGTGTTTGTAGAGGTGCGTATTATACTGAATTGCAAGGGCCATCACTATATCTATATGTACAGTACTCCAACCACAGATTACTTCTATGCAATATTTGGTAGGCTGATAAAAGGCCATGTTCACACAGCAAGTCTTGGTGTGCAATTCCAATTTTTCGATGAAATCCAATCTTTTTTTTTTGCCATGGTTGTTCATACTCCTAATTAAGTGAGACCACAATCAGACTTCTGTGTGAACAGTTTACGACTCCAGAGCAAACCATATGAGTAGAAGAAGAATGCAGATGTCACACAGCAGCGCATTGGTTACAGAAGTAATAATGTATGGATAGATTTAAAAGTTAATGAGCAATGGGAGCCGAGATAATTGTCACAAGGTCATCAAACAAAAGAAGTTAAGAAAAAAGTAAGCAAAACTATTATCAATGGCCATTTGTGGAACAGTGACTGCAACTTCTGCAGAGAAGTCTGTTTGGATGTGTAGTCAGAACCAGCAGTGGTGGGATTGTGGATGCACTTCACTGACAGATTTCTTTCATAATTTATCTCCATAACAATCACTGCCTTATTCAGCCATTGTAGATCTACAGTAACTGGTTGATTCTGGTGCAGAATTATGACTCGCATCTCAAGTCAATGACGTAAAACCTGAATAAAATGCAACATGACCATTTAGACCTCAGGAGCTTTGAGAATAGAATTTAATAGTATTAAGCTAGTAGGCATTATCTGTAAGTTTCTACACACACACCCACACCCACACACACACAAAACTATAGCTGTGATTAAATCTTTAAAGTTTGGTGGATTATGCAAAAATATAATGAATGCAATATGTTGTTTGAAAATAATGGGTGTACTAAGATGATTTTATGAAGAGATTAGCTATATTCTTAGAAGAACTAAGACCAAATAGGATTTCTAAAAAAAAAAGAAAGAAAAAAGAATGTGTTATCATAAATAAACATACAAAACACTGACAAGGAAAGAAGAAAAAAGAGAATCCGTTGCATTTCCCTTAATGGAGGTATTTTTTTAAATCAACAGAAATGAAGGGATTATAAGATTATGGTCTGAATCCTTAATTACTAAAATTTTCAACAGATGTTTTACTCACCTCAAAGTAAAATATGGAGAAAGCTCTGGGACAATTAGTTTCTTCACCAATTTGACTGAAGAGAACTTGTCAAACAGACAAATGGTAAATTGCAATGTCTGGTTGCTACATCCTTAAATAAAAGCTATACATTCTCCTTCCCCCACACACAATCATCTTGATAACAGACTGCTGTATCCTGCTTTGCTCCAGCATACTGGCAGTATTTATATTCTAATCTGAGCTATTTCTCAGGAAAACATTTCAAGTAAGCATTTGTAAAAAGTAGGCTTAAGCTAAAATAAAACTTTTTTTTTATTGTTTGTTTTGATTCATTTCTATGTCAAAAAAAAGAAAAGAAAAAGGACTCAAGCTTCTTGTGAATTAAATATAAATGAAGGACTGGCTTTTTTTTATTAGTTTTGTAGAGTGCCTTTAAGTAGTGCAGACATGCCAACATTCATACCACTTACACACGTTTGAGCGTATAGTGGGAGCTTAATGGTACAGAACCATATTGCACTCAGCATTATGATGTCACTTCGTGATGGTAGGGATAATTTCAAGGTCAAGTGACCTGATTATAGTCACTTATTTGACACAGAATAACATTATGCAGAGTAGTTGAATCAATGCAAGATCTGGGGAAAAGAACCACCCAATACCTTTTCACAGTTTTAGACAGGTAGTAAGTGATAAAAACACCACAGAATGCAAGCAGAAGGGTTCTGCTCCCAGGTTCACAGAAAAATGCAAATATATAGTACTTCTCTATATTCCAGTAAAATATTGGGTTAAATTGCAATGATGTCACAATTGTAGAAAATGGTTTTCGTTTTTTGAATAATCAGCATTTATATATGGTAACAAAAAAATGCAAAAGGTTTACAACTTATGTTTGGGTTATCCTTTTCCAGCTACAACACAAATCTCTGTCTATTAAAAATGGCTACATGATCATCACGAAAACATTTATTTGTGATATAATTTCTGCAAATATAATCAATTAAGCAATTTTTTCAAACCCTTTTCCTTCATTACAATTGCCCTATGCTTAAGCATGTCAGCCTATGAAAATACATCAAATATGGGCATTGAGGGTCATGAAAGTCCATTCAACGGGTCAGATGTAGTACTGGCAGGATTTCGATATCTGGCGCTTATAATATTCCAATAAATATTGCATCCCAGCAGTTCTTTTTGATTAGTATGTTGCATATACTAATGCAATGACAGCTGGATTCAATTTCTTCTACAACTATAACGCGTTTGTTCTGAGGTAATATGCTAAAAAACATTTTAACCAGTTCCTAATAAAAACTGGAACTGTTATATAATTGTTATAATTGTGATCTGCAATGTCTTCTCTGTACTGTCGATTTCAAGGGAAATCCTTAGGAGGTGTTATAGGAATCTGCAGTTAGGGTTACCAAACTGGCACTAAAAATGTTTCTGCTTTAACGCTGTTTTGCTAATTAATTCTGTCTGCATTTGTTGGAAAAAGCTAAAGAATCTAAACCAGCACATCAAGCCAGCCACATCCTACACCCAATCCTTGCTTATCTGCTGCTTCTGGCATCAGACTGGATCCCAAAGTCATCTGAGAACATATAAAGATTTAAGAAATATTTTTGAAATGTTCTGCATGGTACTTACCCTTTGGTATAACATATTATTTATTGTTAATACTATGCAATAATTTGTATGTAAAAAAAAAAAGTTTGAATTTGGCCGTCTCTTACTTGGAAGAGTAATTACTCACTAAAAAGATTCAACAACACAGTGTTCCTATAAAAAATATCAAGTTTCAACCAGACACCAGGAATCAGGAAGAGGTTCGGTTGTAAGGGGCTATAAAGATTAAGGTTAAATTACAGCCAGTTGTCTATGACCACAATGTCTCCTTCGGTCTTCAAAAAAAAAATGCAACTAAAGACCGGATTAAAAACAAACCATGCTGTAAGATTCTAGGACATGTGTGCTAAATATTTATGCAGTGCATGGGTCTAATTCTTTGAACCATTCAAACAGCCAGTGATGACAGGTTGCTGCCACCCTTGCGTTTGCAGAGATTAAACAGTTTGCCGGGTTGAGTGGCCCTTGACTGCGCAGCTCAGACGAGAGCTGCTGACGGCCGGAGCACATGTCAGCGTCGAGATCTGCGGCGGGCTGAAACGAAACATGGGGGTTGCTGGTCAGAATGTCCCACCCAGACCCTCCGCAGTCTGCTCCGCTCACCCCGGGATGCCTGCCCATACATTAAGATGTGGTCTGGAGCTCTCACAGGAACACAGCGTGGAGAGGCTGGATGAGAGGGATCGGGTTTACAGTGCAAACCGCAGACCCACAGTCTGCCTCCTGTGCTGCCTTCCTGCACTTAGCCGTACTAAATACACAGCTGCTGGTGTGTGTGCGCACGCGCGCGTCCGGTGTTTCTGTATGGGCTCCATGTATGTGGGGTGGAGGGGAGATTCAGAATGCTTTCACAAAGCAAAACTAAATGCAGGTGGAAAAAAACCAAAAAAAACAATTTAAAATGTATGATAGTTGAGCAATTTCATTCATTCATATAAACAAAAGCACCTTCTAGGTGTAGAACATATACTTAAAGTTAAGTCACAGTGAGTCTGTACTGATTTCAGCTAACAGGCATGAAACTCAAAACACTGTTGGGGGTAGGGTGGAGGGTGGCATGACTGAGGGATACAGAAGAGGGTTAGGCAAATGAGCATAGCTTAATAATTAAGCTATGATACTTCTCCCAGTCAGAGGACCAGCGTTTATGCATTTGAGTCTGTTCAAAAAGCTCTCCACCTAAACTCCACTAAAGCAAATTAAGGCCATTTCAGCATGAAATTCTCTCTCCATCATAAAACAGCATGGGTAATTCATATATTTATTAATTTTTAGAGCTATGTTACCAGCTGTTAAAAAAGTAACTGTGTGGGTTTAAAAATCAGATCAAGTTTCTCATGAGATGGGCAGATAATTTAAGAAAGTGTGGCAACAAGGCAAGGCTGGTTTATCAACAGCTGCGGTTTCTAAACCACAAAAGATGTTTCCTCATATGCAGTTCTCGGCTTTTATGGAGTACAGAGTATTCTCGCTTTTCTCTTCCTCACATGTGCCATCTTGTTGCATCACAAAGCAACACATTTTGTTGTTTAAAAACAATTTCAGGCCTTTTATGGTGTAGACTAGAAACTAAAGAAGCATCACCCATCATTCTTTTTAATGTAGCAGTGTTTAAAAACTGGCAAGCAGTGAGTTTTTCTGCCTAGTAGGTTGGCTACCTGAGCAGATAGTGTGACTAACTAAACAGCTTTTATCACTTTATTAAACTCTTATTGCATATAAAAAGCAATTTTAGACAGAGATTCACCAAGAAATTGGTCTGAAACTCAAAATCCCAATCTTTTTATGATAAGGAAATGCACCAGACAACAGTCTTCAGTGCAGAAGTTGTTACTGAGGGAAAAACCACAAACCTATGTAATCTCAGAGCCAGAAAATACTGTTTGCATTTCCTGCATGTCGAGACATGCCTGCGACTGATTAAGACTATGAGAAAGCCAGAAACTTACAGAAGATAACAGGAACGATGCATTGTTTTATTCTTTTGACATTTTGATTAATGTCCATTATGGTGGATTTAGAAATGCTGACAGCCTTCTGAAAATATCAGAGTTGGGATAAGCATCTGCATTTTTTACACACACCAAGACTGCTGGAGTTTTTATTTTGTACTGCAGCCACACTAACTGTTATTCTAAGATTTGCAATTTCAACTCCAATAATTTTTTCCTTTGTTTTGAAGTATTAATACAACTCTTGTCATGGCAATCAATCTCTCACATGGCATGGAGCTAGTACAACTAATAACCAATCGTAGCTGGAAGGCTATAAACAAATATCTAAGAATAAGCATGTTTACTTGAAAACTTGAAATTTAGCAGGTAAGAATTTGCATAGGCTACATATCAAATTCAATAGTTATTTGAGGAGAATGAAGACATAATTCTTGCCTTCCTCTTTACAAATGAAGCAGTTCATTCAGATTTTTATTCACCGTCATACTGAAACAGCCTCACACCATATTTAGTGACATTATAGAACAAGATAAGTTCACTTACAACTCCTGATGAGGGGAGGTACATGCAGTTCATGTTAACTGCACAACAGTCTGCAGATAGCCAGTAATGGGTTGCAAATTTTTGACCTGCTGCTGGCATCCAACAATCATGAGATCTACACACAAAGACAGTCAGGAAAGTTGGACCTTGTTTGAGAGGGGAGAAGGGGTTCGGGGGTGTTTCCCCCTAATAAAACCACTGACAATCTACCTGACCTCCATAAGAAAACAATATATTCACTTAAAAAATAAGTTGATTTGTCTGTGTTTTAAGTGCAATACTTTTCTCCACGGTATTTTTTTTTTTAATCTATAAGATAAAGTCCAACAGTTTTGACTTACTGAGTCTTAGAAGACTAACAAACAACTCATGAGGGTGTGTAAATGTGTTGTATTTTCAGGCTAAAAGAGCACAGCCCTCATTAAACGCGTGGAACATAGTAGCTAGCCTACTTACCGGTGGTCGGTTTTGAGGAAACATTGTAGCCGCCGACTTGCGTGTCTCCTGGTGCGTGTTTTGTTTAAATCCTCCTTCCTATTTTGTCTTCGTTTTCGGACCAAAAGCTTCGTCGAGAAATACACCAGCAAGCCAATGTACTGCTGTGACTCTCACAGAGGCATTTGGCCGGGTTTCAAAGATAATGGCAGAGCTAGTCTCGACTCGCTCCTTCCCCTGCTCAAGGCTCCTTTGTTCTGGGTTATATCTCCAGCCCTACGCCACGCCACACCACGCCACGCCGAGCTCAACGCGCAATGAAAGACCGGGGAGAGGAGAGGAGAGAAACCCGGTCACAGGGAGCTGTCTTCCCAAGAACCCAGCTCCGCTTCCAACGATTCGGTGTTTATAATTGTCTCCTTCTTCGATATGAGTCTCCGTCTGAAGCATAAAGGCCAGAATGAGGGGGAGGCACAGGGGGGGATGCGGTTATAGCTTGTGGCTTCCTAGACGGACACACCACCAGCTCACTCAATACAGCCGCCGCAGCCTCTTTTGTCTCCCTCGCTGGCCCGTTCTCTTTTCACACAATCCTCCCAGTGCCTCCACTTCTCCCACTCCCCCTACTCTGCTCTGATCTGATCCCAACCTCCATGGGACCTTGAATTTCAGTTGCCTGGAAAAAAAAAAAAAAAAGCCCAGGAAGCCTAAAAATGCGTCTTCTCACACCCCTCTTAAATATGCTTTATTTTCATGTTTTAGGTTGTACTTATTAGTAAAGATAATTAATCAGCGCGCGTACATGACGCTTTTTCTCCAAATAGCCTGGTGATATTTGGTCTTGTTAGTGTTGCTACCCGGTTCAACCCCGTGCGAATATATAATTGAAAATATATTCGCTCATATGCGACATTTTAATAAAATGAAAATGACTGAAACTCCTTATAAAGAGGAGATTCAAAGGAATTGTTGAGGTGATTGAATGAAATCTCCACGTGGGGCTCGGACTCGGCACGGTAAACATTGGCGGAGGGAGCCAATGAGCGTTGAGAGCCCCCACGTGGGCTTAAGGTGACCGCTTGCTGATTGGACAGCGTAGCCAGCACAATGGCTCCACACGTCAATCAATGCGATGCTACAGCGGCTCCGTGGGGTTAACCCTTTCCTGGGTGCCTGGAGTGATTGAAAATGCGAGAAGGAGGTTGTGTGCTTGGTGTATCAAGATTCTGTGGTTTCCCCTTATTCCTCTCCACAAACCCGGCAATGCATTTAAAAAACCCTCGAATATATTCCTCAATTTATGGTGATAAATTGACTTTGCAGTAACACGTGCAGTAACACTCTTTGACACTGATAAAACAAACAGAAAAGGGGAAAAAAGTGGCGTAACACTTTGCATGCACTTTATCAGAGGGGATTTTAGTCTGTATAGTGTGTAGAAAAGCTGGTTTCACAGCTAAAATAAATTAAATATTTTTCTTAAGGAATCAGCTCATTAGTTAAATTCTAATACTACCATTACACCTTTTCTTGTCTGCCTGTCGTTTTGAGGCTGTATGAAGATAGTGCCACAGGAAAATAACACTCCAGCATTGCCTTACTTAAACTCATAGACACCAAATCTAACAGGCGACACCACACGTGCACGACTGATACAAAATTGACAAACTGTGAGTTAGATATCATGACAAATATCAGAAATAACAACAACAAAACTTTACTTAATCTCAAACTTTGCAAACACATCTGTCACCTCAGCATGCCAAATGCTTGGAACTAAAATTTTAATTCGATGGCGTCATATTCTTTCTGAAATGTAATTCCTGGATGCTTACTTAGATCCCGAAATATGAAAAAAAAACAAAAATTCCCAGAAACAAAGAAGTCTGGGAAAAATTAGCACACTCTGTCCAGGAACAGCAGAGTCCTGTGATTTTCTTACTCTTTATCTCAACAGACAAACACTATTCAGGATGGATACATCAAAACATCAAAACAACTTACATACAAAAAATGACATGACCAGACTCACTGCTTCACAAAATCTTCTTAACTTCCTCTTAATAAGAATAAAAAAATTTTAACACACTAGAATATGTAGGAAATGGCGTGCCATTGGCTTGATTGGTTGCTGAGATAATTTTATTTATCTGACTTGTGCTCACATGATAAAAAGTAAGAACTTGTTTGTGTCTGATACATACTTATAAAATAATTGTGAAATAGCAATATGTATTTTGTTTTTGTATACTGTGGGATGTTACAACCAAAGTTGGGCTTTATGACAAAAATAGCGACAGCTTGCAAGCTTGAGTTTAGCATTAGCATGGCTGCTAAACTAAAACGGGATCCATCCATCCATTATCTGTACCCACTTATTTTTGAACAGCCACAGGAGCCAGTGGGGGCTTTTTAATTTGATACATTCAGTCAGCTTGTTGTGTAAGCCTTTCAACCCCCCTTTACATGCAATGATTGAATCTTCATCTGTGCAGACAAAGATCCTGCATTGCATATCACGATGTACATTGTTATTGGGCAATGCTTTATATTTCCTTGCCATAGTGCTAATCTGCAATATATGCTATATTCAGAAGAAAATGCATACACCAAATAACATAATGATGACTGACTGAACCAACATGTTTGGTTAAATTCTAATCAAATACTTTTGTTGAGTAATAATTTTAATGTTGCTAATTTAAGTAAATTGTCAACCTTATATTTCAAAAATAACATACTTGATTTAATTTTAATTATTTAATGGCTGGTATTTAATACCCTCCAAAATGTCTTGGCCAATCTGACCAATTGTAAGAAGTGTCAAGCAAACCAAATATCTTAATTAAGCACCACAGGCACTTTAATGATAATAATGAAATATTTGCAAGGGTGTATACAATATGTGCGTTCTGTGCCTACAAAAAAGAGCACTATTTAAGAGCGTAGGGGTAGGAAACTGCAAAAAAATTGGTATTCTGGTGGCACGACCCCTTTAGCTGGGCTCATAATTAGAGAAAGAGATATTGAAAAAGCAATTTCTGACAGTGGAAATCACAACCTGCCAGAGGTGGAGTTGGAAAATATAGATGGGTGTGTGCGCATTTATGTGTGTGTGTGGGTGTGTGTGTGTGTGTGTAAGGGGGGAGAGACACAGAGAGAGAGGAACAGAGAGAGAGGAACAGAGAGAGAGAAGCAAAAGGGGGAGGGAGGTAGAGAGGAGGAGGAGAATAAAGGATGAAGGACGGCAGGGGGGATGCTGAGAAAGACGAGCCAGTGGGAGGGTTAGGAGATTGAACCAGAGCGGGAGTGCACACACGGGTGATGGAAAAAATGTGTGTGTGCGTGCCGGTGTGTAGGTGTGTATGTGTGTGTGTGTTGATCAGACAAGTGAGGGAATGAAAACGAGAAAGAGAGGAAGAGGGAGGAGTGGAGAAAGAGAGGAAGAGGGAAAGAAAGAAAGAAAGATTTTATTGCCATTTTTCCCATGAATTTTAATGCACAGCACTCGCCTCCCTCCAGGATTCTGGGATCACATTTATTAGAAAAAAAAAAAAAGAAAAACTCGTGAGGAATGCAGTGCTTTTCAGTCTGCTGCTGCACAGTGGGATGCTTCATGTTGTGTGTGTCTTTTGTGTGTTGTTGTTGTTGGTCCTGAGAGTCGCAGGATGTATGAGTCTCCACTGCATGGTGCAAGGGTGGGGGTATGATAATATAGATGCTAGAAAATGATAAGTGAAGGACACATATTATTGCTATTGGCAGGTCAGATGAAGGAGTATGCCAGGTGTGTGTGTGTGTGTGTTGGGGTGGGCGTGTGTGCTTTGGCTGAACTCCAGTGACTGAACAAACTACAGTTCTCTTCTCACTTCAACAGCCAGAGCATAAAAATGGCTCTTGATGGAAAACTGTAAATCTGCATTTTCATTTATGTTTTCAGATCATTTGCAGGTAATATACTTTTTTGTACAACACAGATTGAGTGAGTCAAAGCAAACATGTCACTTGTCTCAAAGCAGAATGCCATAAGAAAAAGAACAATTCCACTGAAAGTCATTGTACAAGTCCTACATTCAGTGGTCAAGAAGCATGTAGAGGTTGAGGGGTTTGAGTTAAGCTGATAAAGATACCGGACCTTTGTAATAATAAAAAAATCTCAGATGGAAGCAAAGTATCAAGCTGGGACTGATATTAGAGTTAAATGATGACCCAGTGTTGTCAACAATGTGAGCTAAACCACCAGTTTGTTACCATTAGATCTATGGACACTTTGGTTAAGGAGAGTAAACACTGTCCTTTAGAGGAGTGATTGAGAAATAACTTCAGGATTGTTTTCTTAGTGCAGTAACTTTCACCTGACTGTGACTGACATCATATCATCACTCTATATTCAAATTAAAGCAATTTAAGTATTATACACATGCTGCTTTTTCAAACAGGACTATTTATCTCTGTACACTCCTTTCTTTGCTCTGCCTACATATTTTCTGTTGGACTAACATCAAGGCTTTGCGATGGCCACACCACAACATAGATTTATTGTCCATAAGCCACTTTGTAACTATCATTGAGATATGCTTAGTGTCATTTGTCCATTTGGATAACTCGTTTCCTAAGGGCTGATATCTTGACATGTTGCTTCATTATTTGTGCGTAATGTCATTTCCCGCACAACATGATGCTGCGACCCTCGTACATCACAGTCGAGATCTTTTCTCATGGCCAGGATGATTTAATAAAAGACATGAGACATAATTCCCTTCCAACTTGCATCTTTGTGTGATCAAGTTTGAACAATGCAGAACACACCCCTAGTTAAACCTCCCAAAGGGACTCCTGCTATTTTTAAAGAAAAACTCTATAATGAGGAAATTTTTTTAAAGGTTTTGTTGGCTCTAGTGGCCTTTATTTGAAAGTAGTTAGACAGGAAAGGGGGGGAAGACATGCAGCAAATGTTGCCCGGCCAGGAGTCGAACCTGTGACCACGAGGACTAAGGTCTCAATATGTGGGTTGTGCGTTGTCCCTGCACCACCACAGCATCCCATAATGAGGACGTTTTGAGTTAAAAGCTTAGACACCCTCTTAGGTATGGACAATAATGATGAATTCACTCCTCTTATTAATTTCTCCTATTTGGATCCCATTTCATCATCATCCCTGTATACTGCTAGGGTAGATTAAAGACCTCTCTACAGTCATGAACGAAACATGAAGATGTTTTTTTTTTATTCTTCTTCTTTTGTGAAGAGAAATCTTAAGAGCATATATCAATTTTGAAATTGACAAACTAAAAACTGTGTAAATACTTGGGACAGAGGATGATCATCAATTGTGTAGGTAGATTCAACTGATTTTAAACACAAACTCATTTTCTGTAATGGAGAATAAATAAAATGTTTTCCTTTCTGTCCCTAAAAAGACATTTGTGCAATGAAACTAATGAGAATGTGTGTTATATAAGGATAAGTAAGAGGCACAACTCTTTCTTTTGAGTACACTGAAATGTACAACTTAATTTTTATAAACAAATTTTTTGTACTCACAGCTCTGTCAATAATTAAAAATTCACATACACACATACAAGTTTCAATTGTCTATGGATTTCAAGGGGTATATTTTTTGTATTTTTTTTTGTATCAGATTATTGCAAATCTCCTTTGTGTTTTAGGGGGATAGAAAGGTACGCTGCTTCAAGTAAATGGTCTAACATGATCTTTCTACACATCTGAAAATGTAGCATACATAACATGAACACCGGCGAAGCCATGATGTCACCATGTTTGGTGACCAAATATTCCAAGGCAGGAGGGCAAAATTTTTGAAACATAACATACATTGCATATAAGCATCATCGCAAAAGATGCTAAAGTGGATTAGCTTTTTTCCTGGTCATTGTCTTTCCTCTTAAAAAACATTGCATTAAAAAACTGGAGCGTGACAGCTGTGTATCTTTGTGGTATTTCTGCAACCACGATCAATCTTGGTAATCTGACAATACTTCAGAGCATCAAAGGTATTCCCAAAAGTGTGTTTTACAGTGCAAATGTGGTTTATAAAGGAAGTCATTCAAAATAAAGACTAAGACCATTACTTAACACTTTGAAACAAACCTAAACAATAGTGTTTACAAATATACAAAGGAGATTCATATCTATCATATTTCTAAAAGTAAAAATGTATTATTGTCTGCAGACTATGGCTTGGATGAGAAACATTGATGCTTCCACCTTTTCCTGTCCTCTGAACCTCTTCCCAGTCTGCCTAGTACTATCCGGTTTAAGGCTGAGTGTGGTTCCTGACTAGTAAGGGCCTGAGTGACAGGAAGACAATGCCACAGTGTTGTCACGATGACCATCCCTCCTCATCTTCACCCCCATCTCTCCACTGCCTCCCCTGAGCCCCCCTTCTCCTCTGTTCCTCATCAGACAAGATGGGTGTCAGCACAGAGACGGCGTGGTGATTTATTGGTCTGTGCTCCTCAGGGACCCCACCTCCTAGCACTCACTCTCATCCACACACAATCTCAGAGCCCTCCCACACCCCTCTCCTCACACTCCCTCCCCCACCCTCAATTTTTCCCACCCACCCCCGACTCTTCCCATCCGCCCCCCAATCCATTCTCTCCCCTTCTGTCCTCTCCTGCTGCATGGCCCCTGAGGGAAAAGAAGAGGTAATGACCCACATCAGCAGCAGCTATTCTCACATGCACACATACACAGACACACACCTCCTACACCCCCCCAGCAGGCAGATACAAATAAATATCCTCTGTGACACACATACGCACATGTACGCTCACATAAAACAGGCGCTGACACATTTACGCCCACAGGCATGTGTATCTGGGATCTCAGGAATTCCATTGCTGTGCCGTAACATTATTGTGTTCCTGCTCAGAAGTCCTCTGCAGTCTCTGGCCTGCAAAACGTGACACCGAGGCTATTGATAGTAAGTCTTTTTGCAATGTTTTCATTTGTAAACAGGACAGTGATTTCATCACAATCTGTTGTAGACCCCGCAGACGGAGAGTAGCCTTTCGATTGTCACAAGAATTTCATCAATCTGAACAATGGACAGCTTTTAAATTCTTCATAGTAAGGTGGAATAAGATCTTCTGTCCCTTAGCTTTCCTTAAGATAGTTGCACAATTTTGTCATACAATTCTCTCAAATGTGTCAGTTTTGAAATAAAACATTTTGTGATGGTAAAGTCCCTACACAAGACCATCAGGATGATTCACATTCTCACTTGTTTGATGACTTTTTTTTTCTTTTCAAATGGCGAGGTGAGAAACGCATCATTTCAAATGTTGACTTTGAATGCAGGCAGCAAATTCACACTGAAGGCAGAGGTTAAATTTGAGCATTGACTTGCAAATGCTACTGACAGTGCTCTGTGTGTGCTGTCACTCATCACACAGCAGAGTGATGCTCTTCTGCTAGAAGTGTGCTGCAGGTCTCCACTTTGCCTGAGTGCTTGCAGACAGAAGAGTGCAGTTCAGGTGCTAGTCTAAATGTTTTTGGACCTATTACTGGAATGAGTTATATATATATATAATTCAGAATTAAGCACTTAGAATATATATATATATATATATATATATATATATATATGGATAAACTCCAATTTGAAACCTTATATAAGGTGTTGTATTCCCAAGGTTTTAATTTTCTGAGAGCATACGGGCAGGATTGTGGAACACTGCATTATGCTGCCACCTAGTGCTCAATAAGGAAGTTGCCAGACTTATTGTCACATCTTACACAGAACACGCAGTTACTACTGTAATAAAGACCTACTGGTCTTTATTGCGACCATTCCAGTTAAATAACACAATATGACTGATTTTCTCCACGCTATTTTCCCACATTTCCTCACATCCGTGATGGAATATTTAAAGTATTCCAACTTTTCTCGGTAAATTAATGTATAATCTAATTACTCAGCAAAGATCTTTTATTCAGTCACGTGTTTTTTATGCCTTAGTTTTCACTGGAGTTAGTTTGCACCTGAAATGCAGTGTTTCTAAGAACCTCACCAGTTTAGTGGCAGAGAATGACGCCATAAATGATCACGCAAATTTATCATGTTGGATGAGCCACTTACCACAAGGTGTCACTATTAAACCATAATCACCAAGCTTATTTTAACAAGTTTTATTATAGAGTTTAATATGACGTATTTACTTTTTTGTCTTAAATTTACAATAAATTTGACACAATATTTCTACAATAACGCTGAATAATTCATATTACAAGGGCCTTACAGTTTCCAATGTGTTTAATGTGACCCAGCAGAACAGACAATAATTCAACAATTAGATTTGCAACATAACCTAGGGGAAGGCAAGTTTGTTTATGTAATAACTTTCATAAACAGGTTATTTCGTAGTGTATTACATAAAAACAGGGTAAGACATTAAAAACATGAAATACATCAATAGAACAACTCTAACAATTCAAGTATTACATAAAAAATATCAAATTTTTTCAATGAAGTCATTTAAAAGCTTCTGATCTTCCTAGGTGATTGCTTTCAGCATTTTTCCTAAAGCAGAAGTTTCCATCTTTTACAAATAGAAACTTTCTTGGCTAGACTACTATTATTCTAACATTTTCCCCTTTTAGTTGGGTTTTTTCTCGCTTTGCAGGTTTCTGGCATTTTGTATTTTCCAAGCTGTCTAACAGATCCGGGCCTTCCACTTTCCCCTGCAGTCTTTCTCTGTTGCATTTGCAGTTCTTCGGATGACAGCAAATCGGATAGCAGAAAATAATTGTAGGAATTCAGAGTGTCAGAGATTACAGATCAATTTGTGACCCCCTAAATGTTTTTGTTCAGTAGGTCGACGTTTTTCAACTTGGAAGAAAAATACATATGCAGCACCTTAGACTTACAGTCATTTAATAGCTGCCTCCGTATGGTATTTTTCTTTGTTAACACACTTCAGGATCAATATGGCCAATATAGGATCATTATATTGATCTTTGGGGAACTCCAAAAGGGATGAGGTCTGTGGAGAAAGCAACATTTCACAATTTATTGCAGAAAGGAATATCTAAAATAATCATTAGGTCAACAGAAACTATCACTATAAATGTTGTGCTGGACCCATCTGTTTTCATTCTCTATAAATGAACAACATGACTCTGTATAATCTAAATCTGTGTGTCGAAACAGAGCATATGTCACCCTTCCCATGTGAGATGGGTGGTCTTTCCACACAAGCTTCACAGTATCGTACTGTATGCCATATTTCCAAAGCTATTATACAGAAACATTTCCTGATTATTTTTAGTGGGAATTAATAGCAAGAAGGTGCATTCATGTGTACTTCCTGTTAAGGTGAGATCATTCTGGTCCGCAATAGGACTTTGGACCGTTTCCATCCCAAAAACAAGGCCTCTGTCACACTGATGTTTGTTTATGTCTTCATGTTACGACTATTCCACAGGAGAGGGGGAATTTGTCTCCTGCCCATAAATCTTTAGCGACTTGCATGACTTGCACGGTTGAAAGAAATATCGCACAGCTCTGTGGCAAAATGAATGCGTCGGAAAGAGTGTGTATTCAAATAAATATATAAATTACAGATCAGGATCACTGTTGCTAGTAGAGAGGATGGCTAACGGCCAGATAAACTGTTTCTTCTGTCGCTATGCTCAACCTAAAATAAATGCAGCATTATCCACTTTGTGAGGCCCCGGTAGCTGAGCTTCTATGCTCTGAGCTGCTGGAAATACCATGAGAACCCAAAGCATTCCCGTTCCACTGTCTCCTTGGGACTTGCTTATTCTTACAAGGTGAAAGCCAACCATCTGCAGTGTGTCGGCTCTGAGGTTTTGCTACTCTATAATGACTGATGTTTGGACAATAAAACTCTTTCAAGCACATCAAGGACAGAAGTTAAGTCCTCATTATTACTGATGTAGCTGTCATCACCATCACCTTCATCATATGTCTTGCATTGTGTCCCTCTAATTTAAGATAATGTAATTGTAGTTGCCACAAGTCAATCAGTGCTAATTAACCACAGATGCAGAGTAACCGTGGTGTTGCAGTGTTGATTATGAAAATAAAAATCAAATTCCCCTGAGGCTTAGTGAAAACAAGAAAGTGAGATTGTCACTGAAAGCAAATTAAAAACATTCACATCATAGCTACAGACATTCTAGACTACCGGAGGACTTTATGACCATTTTTGTCAATTTTCTTTGTGCATTGATTACTGCAATTAACTTTGGTGTTTCTCTCTCTTCATTTTTCCTTTTCTTTCCACAGAAAATAGACCTGGTTCAGCGGTTCTATGTAAGACTAAATTAACAAACAGCTCTAAAACAAACTAAATGAAAAAGTGCATTTGAACCCAATTTAATTGTACATAATTAAAAATGTCCATCTTGTAAAGTGTCTTTGCAAGACCTGTGTGATGAATTGGCTGCTTTATCAATTAAGATTATGTGAAAAAGTGCTTAACCAGTTACAGCTTCCTTTTGTGTTTGAGTTTTTTATATTTAAGTGTGTAAGATCATCAAATAAATGGTCAGATCAGTTAAAGATCACTTAAGTAAGTGTACAAAAGCAGTTCCCATATGAGTTCCATTTTGTCTGATTGCTTTGATCAGTCTGAAAGGAGTTATAAAACCAATTTTGAGGCCAAATTATGCCAGCAGACCACAGTGTGAGTCATTATCCACAAGTGGAGAAAACATGGAGCATTCGTAAACTTCACCAGTAGTAGCTGATCTACCAAGATTACTTCAAGAGCTAATTGATGACTTATGACAGAGGTCACAAACGAACCCAGAACAGCATATTAAGCACTGCAGACCTCAGCTGACTTTGTTAAATTCAGTGTTCATGATCCAGCACTAGCGAAAAGAGACTCGACGAAAATGGCAATAATAGGGAGAACTCCAAGATGGAAACCTTTCCCCAACAAGAAAAAACATAAAGGTCAGAAATAAATGTCAGAAAAATATTCTTTGAGCTGATGAGAGACATCTGCTGAGGACAAGGCATGATTATGTGTCTCCAAACTGCCCTGGGATGGCCTCCGGCCCACTGACCACTGGAGAAAGGGACTAGCCCCTTGCGTTCCTCCAAGAGTTTAAGTTATTCACTTGAACAGAGATTAGGAAGAAAAACCAATGATTGACATCTTTGAGTAAACATGCTCAGACTTCCCACAAGTCTACATTCAATAATGTCCCTGTTTGCAGTTTCCTCTTAATATTTATTAGGAGACAAAAGTTATGAGGAAAACAGGTATTTTGAGTCAAAATCAATAATAGCTGTCTTATTCAAGGCCAGTCTGTAGCAAAATGAATCTCGTGGGGTTTATCCACATGAAGCTGAAAACTTTGATCATTAAATAAATTCTGCAGCACAAGGGTTCAGAGCTGACTTAAATTACTGTAAACTTTATGGGCTTAATTATGAAACAGCATTTGCATTGTTATTTTAAGTTGTAGAAGGTTGTGGCTGCAGCCACTTTAATACTTTGTGAACGTAGAGCAGAAAGGGGTTAATTAACTGGTCTTTGCGCAGAAGCAAGACCTTTGGCTATGACGGACTTGCTGCACGGAAGAGGGGAAAACAACAGAGACGACTGTCGCTCATTTTTTTAGGCATTTTAATTGCTACGATGCAGAGCCAAGCTAAAAATGTCTCTGCTGGCTTCCAGCATGAGAATATAACCAAACCTTCTCTCTGTAATCACTGGGAGTCAAAGTTTGAGAAAAAATTATAATTCCTCTGGTATGCATGACCGATCATATTCTACAAATTGGAGCTTGTCGGTTCTCTCGAGTTGAGAAGATTCAAAACTCAGAGTAGGGGCAGTGGTTTTTCCCCAGACTGGAGACGTGACCACCTGCGTGAGAGTGGGTCCAGAGGACACCATGCTTTCTCTCTCCCTGTGCTGAAAATTTTATGTAAACAGTTCCACCTCATTGGGAAACCACAAAATAGTTAAATTCAAGACATGTGAAAGAACAACAGTCTCCCATTTATCAACTTCGAATCATGTAAACCACTTCAGCTCGCCCTCATTTCTGTCTCAGTTTCATACCTCCCGCATCTTAATCGCTTATACTTTCTCAACCAAAACTTTTAACCAAAACCATTTCTAAAAATATCAAGAAATAAAAACCTACGGAAGTGAAGGTTTGACTAACCCATGTAGCCCGAACCTTTCACAGAACTTGAATTTTGCCTTTAATTTGTTCAACTTTGAGATTTTCTTTGTCCAGGCATGCTGTCAGAGTGACCGAGTGAGAGTCATGCCAAGATAAACCAAAAATATTCTAAATCTGATCCTGAGATTCCTCTTTAAAGCCATCGGTCCGCTGGATATAAGGACAATGGCTGAAGTGGGTTGAGTCTATAGCGTCAACCGCAGAATCAAACTGCTGCCAAGCGAGTCTTTTCTGTGATGCTTTTACTGCTTCCAGTTCTGAGGTTTCCCCCAAACCACTCATTTTAAGAACCACTTCTCACGACACTCACAGCCATTCACAGAAATACATCCTGGTGGAAACAAACCATTCATGACTTTTATGATGGTTTCTAAGGAATGAAACTCTTGCTATTTATACTTTCAGAATTGTCTGTAGATTTGAAGTCTTACGCTGCTTTAAAGGCAACACAATATTTCATTCTTCTGGATTCTAAAACCATTAGCTCTGACTACACTATTATAAAAATCAATAAATATTTTAGCTGTGCACATTGACAATCATATAAATCAACATGTTTTCATGTTACAAACGTATAAACAGTATGATTTGTGTGAACAAAATAAATCACTGAAATTGTTTTTCTAGCTTCTATCTCAAGCTAATTTGACGAGAGTTAATTCACTTCCGATGAAGTCTCAAAAGCTTCTTCGGAAGTGAATTATCTCCAGCGAATACATTTCATGATTTAATGAGACACAGTTTCCTGGAAGCATTATGGATAATAAAAAAAGGGACTGTGATACATCTCTAACATGATAATTGCCACAGATGTGGACTCATTCAGGTACAGTACATCTCAAAATATGACAATATTGTGAACAAGTATTTTTGAGCTCATCTCCAAAAGTGTATTGGTTCTTTACGCATATAATGGAACAATGATATATTTTCTTCCTTGTAATTTTGATGATTATGGCTTACAGATACTGAAAACGCAAAATTCAATGTATCACGAAATTAGAATTTTGCTGTGTCTTCCTCCTGAAAAAAAAACTTTATTCCAATGCATGAAATACCTGATGGGGCCTCCCTTTGTATAGATTACTGCATCAATGTGGCATGACAAGGAGGAGTTCAGCCTTCAGGTCATCTGAATGGTAGAGTCTGTTGTCTCTCATTTTCCTTTTGACAATATTCTATGGATTCTCTGTGGGGTTCAGGTCAAGCTAGTTTAATAGCCAATTAAACACAGTAACTTCATGGTCATTGAAAACACTGTTACAGTGTGTGTGTGTGTGTGTGTGGGGTGGTGGTACCAAGTCATGCTAGAGAATGAAATCAGCATCTGATGCCAGCAGAAGTATTTCAGGAAGGATGAAATACTCTCAAGTGTAGATTGAATGTGGATTTCTGTCCTCTACACACATTCAATCACAAATGATCAGTGCAAAGGTCCTCATTAAACTTTTTGTCAATATTCAAATTTTCTGAGATTTTATGATATATAAGCTATGATCACCAATATTACAAGAAATAGGGTCTGAAATATTTCACTGTCTGAAATGGAGCTTTATAATACATGGGTTTCGCTTTCTGAAATAAGTGACAAAAAATAATTAACTTTTCACAATATGCTATTTCCTTTCTTTGTACTTGTATACTTTGAATCACCAATGAGCAGAAAAGCTAAACAGCAAAGTATCTTAATATTTTGTTGTTTTGACATTATGTTGAAAAATAACCCTGCACTGTTAGACCTTTTATTGTAATTTTACAGTAACTTACTGGCAACACTGTTGCCAGCAAGTTACTGTATTTACCATTCTACAGTACCCTTACTGGCAACAGTGTTGCCAGTAAGTTACTGTAATTACCATTCTACAGTACTCTTACTGGCAACAGTGTTGCCAGTAAGTTACTGTAATTACCATTCTACAGTACCTTTACTGTTATGATATTTCACAGTTAATTTTTTACTGTGAGTGTGCTTTACAGTTATAACTGCATTACTGTAAATGTAGTTTATAGTATAATACAGTAATTGTATTTTATAGTAAAGCTGGTCTACTGTAAACTTGTTTCACAACATAATGTCAGAGTTTTACTGCAAATTAAAGTTTACATTTCTTTAAGATAAGAATATTTTACCATAAACCGAAAAATTTCATAAAAGAAATTTTAGTCCAAGTACTGTGAATAACAGGTATTTATTTTCAGCAGATTTGTAGAAATAAAATCCATTTACATATTCGCAATGTCATAAAAAACAATGTCACAATACAATATAATGTGCTGTAAAACAACAAAACCATAGAACACATTTCCTACATCAGAAGAACTTTTATTCCATTCGTCAAACAAAAGCAGTGGGATCCATCTTGTGGAAGCTGAACTGTAAAGAATAAGACAGACAATGTGGGAGGTCATGAGATGGTCAGGAAGTTATCTACATTTTCAAATCGACAGGAAGTTGACAAGTTAAGCTGAAGTGACAATGTTCACATGCATAAAATCTTTGTCATAAAGCAGCATTAAGTTGATAATTTGTTTTAAAGAAAAAATCAATTGGACTGAAGTGATAATAGAAGCTGCATAAAGAATGAGCAGGACTGGCTTCACTTCAGGTTTTTGGATTGTTTATGGCAAAAGCAGTCAGTCAGTCAGTCTTCAGTAATTCAAAAGATTTTAGTCATTTTGTTGGTGCTGACGGATTACTGCAAAGGTGTGCCTAATAAACTGAAAACTGCATAGTATAAAAATACACCACACTTAAACGACTACACACTTATACATTTCTGTGATTTATTAAGGGATGCAGCGACATCCACTTTTTACCACGGACACAGAAACGATGCAGGCTACTCTAAAGGGCTATTGTGTAGGAATCACATGCCATTTATAAATAATCATTAAAATCATATTATAAAGGCTAAAGTAAAGTCAGAGCATGCAAGATAGGAGGAAAAGACAACAAAATAATAAACATTTACATTTGGTAAAATACTTACCTAGTTGGAAGTCCTCCATTCAAATTCAGCAAGTTGTTGGAAGAAGGTGGTGATCTGGGAGTTGACACTGACTACTTTCCTCTTGACAAGACTTCCCGTCTTGCGGCTTGTACCGACTTTGGCTGTGCATTTGGTACCAACATCTGGATTGATCCTCACAAAGAATCTTTTAACAGAAATAAAATATATTAATTGTACTTTTTTAATGAAGACGTACAATACAGCAATCAGCTATGGTTCTTCATCATCAGTCAAACTGTCATTAAATTTAATTCATAAATGGCTTGGTGTAGAGTACTTACCGTTGTATCATCTCCAGCGTGGTGGATGCTGACTCCTGATACTCCAGATTGAAGACATAATATGACCCAAAAAAGACAGCAAGGACGCTGGCAAAGTCATGTAGTTGCTCAGGCTCGAAAAATACCTTCTCCTCCATACTGACCATCCACCGGGTTGCAGACATCAAGCTATTTCCTAAAATAGACAAACCCTTGTCAGGCTAACGCTAGTGAGTAAAAGTACAGACTACCATAACAATTACATACATTGCTACGAAAAAATTATAGTGATAGAAAATATTCCTCTTACCAAGCATGATTACCCTTGGTGTAGTGGGTAAGGTCATTTCCTGTTCAACAGACATCTTGGTGGAAGATACCTTTAAAACATAAAAGGAAAACTCTCTTAAATATGAATTACTGGTAGTAATTTATATTTAAAGGGCCAGTTCACCCAGATTACAACAGGTTTTTGAGAACCTCATCCCGGAGACTAGACTAGATTTTACCCCTACATCCTGCTACCACTCTGAAACAGCGGATGTGAATGACAGTTTGTGGGGCTAAATGCATTTTTTAAAGCATTGCATTCCACAAGTGTTCAGTCTGACTTCTGCAATGGCGGTGACTCCTGTGCATGTGGGACCTGAATGCAGAAAATGTTCTGAAGGAAGCAGGACGTTGCTCTATTCCACATGCAAACCGATAATTAGCTGTGTGTTGATGTTTCTTCACATGACTACAAAATTCTGTAAATTCTGAAGTACAAATGCTGCAGAATTTACACCTGTACATAGTTGCACCTGTTAGTACTGACTTAACTTTAAATTTGCAGGAGCATGGTTTAAACATGTGAACAGTCCTTATGTGTAACCAGGGTTGGAAATTAACTTTTTTGTCCACCTGCCACTGTGGCTGAACAAACTCAAAAAATAACAGAAACCACTTTAATGTTTTTCACCTTTGTCCTCATTTACAGACTCTTATACACTATGTTGGAGATGTAATGGTACTTTAGCAGGCTAACCAGCTGTAGCAAGCTCAAAGTTATAGATTAGGTTAGCTGCTCTACATTTCCAGACTATTTTGTGGCTTCAAATATGTTTGAAGAGCTGTCTTTTTACCTGTTGTCTTGTCTTTTGAAGAGATGAAGCTATGTTAGCAGTCAGCAGGACAGAACTGCACAGCCACTTGGAGGGAAA
Source organism: Xiphophorus hellerii (assembly GCF_003331165.1). NCBI lineage: Eukaryota > Metazoa > Chordata > Actinopteri > Cyprinodontiformes > Poeciliidae > Xiphophorus > Xiphophorus hellerii. The sequence continues at coordinate 16,226,214 of NC_045680.1, forward strand.
AAGCTTAGGAGTTTAAAAAAAAGGTCATCTGAAGAAAAGGAAGAAAAAGAACAAAGTTAGAAATTCATCCTTGCTGACCTACGTAGCTAATCTGCACTTTTAACATTTGCAAGATCATGGTTTAAACAAATGAACAGTCATTAGATGTAAAAAAAAAAAGAGAAGGGGGGGGATCAATTATCAGTTAAGGTTATATTGTTCGACAAAGGATGTAGCAACAATGCTAACAGACACTCAGCACTGAGCTCATCTCAACCCAAAGCCGCCCGAGGAAGATTAAGCGGTAAAAGTCAAGCTAAAACCTTCAACGGTAAAATTAGCACCTTAGCTAATGTTAATTCCGAACCAGCTCAAAAAATAACACCATCATATTTTCCTTTCTTTCACCTCATTTACAGACACATAACTTATAAGGTTGCAATATGCCAGTTATATAAAACACCAGAGTTAGTAACGTAAAGGTAACGTTATGTTACCAGGCTAACCAGCACAAACCAGCTATAAGTTAACGTGCTATAAGCTACGTTAACTCCATCTAAAATGTACATTTCCAGACTAGGCTTTGGCTTCAAACAGTTTTCTAAGAAGTGTTTTTTTACCTGTCTTGAAGAGCTGAAGCAGTGTGAGCCCACAGCACGGAGACAGAGCTGCACTTGCACTTGGAGAGAAAAAGCTTCGGAGTTTAAAACAAACGTCATCAGAAAACAGTTGGAAGCGAAGCCACGCTTGATGACGTAGCTAGATAAACTGCATGTTAATGTTAGCTAGGATGTGAACAAAACAAAAGTACATGCTCTCTTTCTGCCTTAAAAATATGTTAACCACTAAAGGAGTAAAAATACAGAAACAGGGAACCACGATGAAGCAGCTATGATGACCGTTGGAAATCAAATATAATTCTTACTGTATATGATAAGTACAGTACCACTACTGTAATGTGTAAACAGTAAATTACTGCAAATTCAAAACATACAGTAAATTACTGTAATACTATGTACTATACCCATAATGCAATGCAAACTACAGTAACTACTTGTAAAGATGTCTTATGGTATGGTGACCAAACGTCCGTATTTCCCGGGACATGTCCGTATTTCACGTCCTGTCCCGGGCGTCCCGGGTTTTTTTTAGAAAGTGAGGAAATGTCCTGTTTTTTAAATTACCTTCATTGGACCATTAAATTTACAGGCACTAGGGCACTGCGCACGGCCCTGCGTGTGACGTAATCCCTGAGCCGCGTCAGTGCGGGCAGCCCTGTTCTTAATCAGAAGATAGATAGCGTGGCTGTCAGTACGCCAACAACATACGAAAGCGCAAATGTATGTTTACCTACTATTTACAAAAGAGTTTCCCCGCTTTCAGACCCCCCCTCGCTACAACGTGTCCTGGTTTTCCCAACTGAAAATATGGTCACCCTATTTATGGTAGTTTTACTGGGCATTTTGTGGTATTTAACTGTAAAAAATACAGCAAAGGCTAACAGTGTATGATGACCGTTGGGAATCAAATATAATTCTTACTGTATATTATAAGTACAGCACCACTACTGTAATGTGTAAACAGTAAATTACTGCAAATTCAAAACATACAGTAAGTTACTGTAATACTATGTACTATACCCATAATGCAATGCAAATTACAGTAACTACTTGTAAAGATGTCTTATGGTAGTTTTACTGGGCATTTTGTGGTATTTAACTGTAGAAAATACAGCAAAGGATAACAGTGTGTGCACACTTTGTCTTCATGGAATGCCAGCGAGTGATATCGTTTTAAATTAGGAACGACATTGGTTTTCAGCACTGCCGCCAACAATATTCCCACAAACCTCCCTGTGGATCCAGTGTTTATTTCACTCTAAACACAAGTGTTTATTTTTCTGGTTCATTCAATGCTCCAGTCTCACAAAGGCAACCAGGAAAACCTTGATAAGTCATTCCTTAGAGTTAGGCACTTGGTTTTAATTATTCTTCAAGCACAAAAAAGAAGAAGAAGAGAAAAAACAACATTTTATGCACAAGAAAGTTACAGCTTAAAACAATAACATGTCAGGATGTTTCCAGAGGTAAAATGTTGGATCCTGTAATGATAGAAAAGTTAAACTGCATGTTACAGTTTACACTGGAATCTGATTCTAGTGTTGTGCAATTGTCAACAGATTTTTTTTAACTCTACAGTGAAAAAATATCTGCACATAAAAAGCTAAATTTTCATGTGCAAGTAGTCCCAAAAAATTAACCAAAATAAAAGCCAAGGTAAGAGCAAATAAGAGGGATTTAATTCTGTCTTTTATCGTTTGTGATGTTTTGTTAGAAACCACAAAAATAACAAGGTCTTACTGACATGCAAAAATATTTATTTCTCTAATGTTTTCACTCTTCTCACTTTACAACCACATATTTTAATGTATGAAGTCTTGTTGTTTATGGTTTCACCACAACATTTTTTACCATTCTTCTGGCAAGGGGTTGTTCTGTACTTTCCAATTCCAGATAATATATTAAACATTGCTCCATGGAATTTTTCACTGCTTGTAATATTGTTTTATAACTAAAACCTGCCTGTAACGTTCCTTCAATTTCTGCATGTTATTTAATCCCTGATGTTCCATAATAACTCTTTATATATTACTTATAGAAGAGCTGAATTTATACTCAGAAAATCTAGAGGTGAATTCCAATTAATAAATTACTAGAAAAAAAATGAATTGTTGCCCTGGATTTTATCACCAGGTAACTAGAGATAGATACAAATCCACTTTGTTCATATTTTTCATGTTTCTAAATGTAAAATATATGAAAACTGTGTATCATTTTTTTTTGCCATGTCTTTCCTTACAGCTTTCTTTAAAAAATGTTTTCTGAGGATTACCAAAACAATTCTGGAATACTATTTTACTGTAGATCATCTTTAAACATTTACCTTTTTATTATTATCTTCCTTTCTTATCTAAAATACTTGAGAAAATAGTTATTAATCAAGTGTGTGAGCATATTTTCTTAGAAGGGCTTGAACATGTAGATATAAAGGACCTAGGCTGGTTTAAACCTACGTGACAGATTCCAGTTCCAAAGACAAACCGGAATCTGTCGCGCAGTCTGCTCCTGCATGAGCTCTTCTGTTTCCTTGTGTGTATCTGCTCCGTCTTCTCAAACCCCCAGTCAGTCGTGACGGATGGCCACTCGTACTGAGCCCGATTTGGCTGGAGGTTTCTTCCTGTTAAAGAGGAATTTTTCCTTTCTGCTGTTGCTACATGCATGCTTGGTATGAGGAATTGCTGTAAAGTTAACGTCACAACCCAAGTGATTATCACTCCTCACTGGGTGCAATCTGCTGGGTTTTCTTCGACAGATAAACTTTAAGCTAATTTGAACAAATGAACGGAGATTAGTGAACTGACCAGTTTGAAATGACTTGCTTGTAAAGTGCCACGAGACAACATTTTATCTGAACTGGTGCTATATACATAAGCTGAATTGAAAATAAACTGAACTGAATTAAAACTTTAAATACAAAATACTGAAAATATTTCTTATTTTAATGTATTGAAGTCTAAACAAATATTTAATACTAGGTGGATTAAAAAAAAAAAATTGATCGCATTTTTTCTGCTTTTTTCCCTTCCTCAAATTATAAATTTTGAAGAAAAGAAAAGTCAGTTTTGCAAACACCATCCTTTGGGATTCGTTAAATTTAGATAAGTGAGTGAAACCAGAAATGGATTGTTGCGAAACAAAAATGAAGTAAGTTGACACAGTGCCTTGCACAAAACCTCTCTCTTGAGTTGCAAAACCGCATTCTGGGACACAGCATGCATGCCAAAAGACATTTATCTCCTGATGGAGCAAAAACTATCTATCCAAACTCCTACTTGTGAAATTCCATACAAAGGACAAGTTAGTGAATAAATACAAATGAAAGAATAATACATTTTGCGGTGGAATATAGCTTTATTTAAAACTCTCCAGGTTGAGGACCGTAGACATACTCTACAGGCTACACCTAAGCAAAGATAATACAAACAACAGGTACAAAGTTGACATACGTTATAAAGTATGAAGAGTTTAAAGAAAGATAAAACAAGAGACTTTAACCAGTTAAAACTCTTGGTTTGTTTAAATATTGTCTATATCTGTGATGCTTGTCTTGCTGTGTAATACGTATGTTTAAAAACAAGAAAGGGAAGAACCAAGCACCACAACCAATATCTGTTGTTGACTCTTCATCAAAAGTCAAATTTCAGATGTCAAATGATGTCACAGTCAACTTTATTGTCTTAGACACAAGCTGGAAAGGCAGTGGGATTTGGGAACTGTTGTACTGAGTGACCAAACTAATAATAATTAGCTATAAAAGGTCAAAACAATAAATTTCCTCTCATTTTGAACATTCAAACCATAGCAACATGTACTTTAAGAGAGGTTGTACAGTATTGAGTGTGAGAGAAATTTAAAGAGTTACAATCTGGTATGCCTGCAGTTAAACCTTTGATTACCACAGCTACCACTGCCTTGTATGCATGGCAGCCATGTTGGATTTTGAGGTCAGAATTGGCAAAAACACTTTTTTCATTCCAAGTCAGTATTCTGACTTCAGGGGGCATTAAAGTTGATAATTTCAGACAATTCAGACTTCATCACCCAAATGGAATAACTACTAGATGGGATTTTCTCCATCTTCACTTTTGTCTCCATCTATTTTACATCTAGCCTGAGAAATTAGTAGTCTGTCTTATCTTACTTTCAATCCAGCAGTGATCTCCACAAAAGACTGGCCCAAAACCGGATTACAAACCTTAATACGAGAAAGAGAATTGGAGATTATGGGCCCATAAAATTTGAGCAGAGCAGTTTTACCAGCTTTAAAAACCCAGTGGGGCCCATCACTCATTATCACAACGTCAACAGCAATCGCTCTGAAGACCAACCATGGCAGCTGTCCTAGACCTGGTGCTGAATCAAATAGACAAGCCTGAGTGGCTGAAACACAACTATGGAATTTGAATTATACAAACATAAAAGTACACAAGCAAAAACCTATATGTACACTCACAATCATCTTTTGTAAAGTCTCATAGCATTAGTAGATACAGTATTTGTGGCTCATAGTGGCAAGCAAATGTGATTGCACAGAAAAACTTCAATAAAGCTGGCATTTCCAGCCTTGTATAAAGTGTATAGAAAATTTATTTTATGCATAAATAAAACAGCCTTTTCAAATGGCTGTCTTGTCCTTCTTTGACTATTTGTAAAATAAAACAATAAAATTAAACAAATAAAGATAAGTTGGTGGTCAAACTTTCAACCAATGTCTTTAGCAATATAGTGGTAGCAGTGTGGTGCATTAAGTCGCACTGAACTGGAAGCTGTCAGCCTCAATACTTTACCGCTGCAGTCCAATTTGTCCCACATGGGGAAATATAACACAACGAGAAATGACTCCCAACCTTTACAAATTAAAAGAGTCAGTTTTAATAAAGCATATCTATTTTAAAGAGCATAAAGCATGTCCATAGATGCATCTCAATGATTTATAATTTTATTATATGGCAATTTAGTTCAACATTTAAATGCAAAAAGTAAACCTTGTTTTATATAGATATATGATGCAAAAATGCTACATTTAAAACCTGCATTCTTGTTAGGTTTGATGATTATAGCTTCTAGCTAAAAAACAAAATCAGCCTTAGAAAATGTTAATATTACTTGAGGCCAATAAGAAAATGTTAAATGTGAAATGGTTATTTTCCAGCCATGTTGTGGCCAGGACAATCATGTGAGTTGTCAAGCAGGCCAGGGTAAATCACAAAGTGTGATTGCTAAGATGCTGGCCGTTCAAACTGCAGTATACAAGCTGAGTGGAAGAAAAAAGTGCAGTATAAAAAATGGGTGCATAAGCAACATGGCTGCTTGGATGACTGCAACCTTTAGAGGAAAAAAAGGTTTTGCAAGACCATGGGGGGAGAGTCACAAGGCATGCACTGTGGTTGGAGTCAGTGTTTCAAGAGTCACCACAGATAGATGGACTATGACGTTGCATTCCTAGTGTTAAAATACTCCTGAAGCAGATATCAGAATTATCTCACCCAGGCTAAAGAGAAAAATATTTTGGACTATTCCTAAGTGGTCTAAAATCCATCCTACTATCACATTTTAGAGCATTTCATGCTTCTCTCTGCTGATGAGCTATGCAGAGATGCAGATTTGAATCACCTGCAGGACCTGGCACCTACTCACACTGCAAGAAGTACTGACGCCTTCTTTAATTACTATGGTATTACTGAGCTGGATTGCCCTGCAAGTTCTTGCCTGATCAAAGTCCTATAGAGAATATATGAAGGATATTCAGGTGGATGACTGAGACACATGGCTCAACAATGTAAACGGGCTAAAGCAACCTGGGTTTCCAAGAAGCCCCATGCCACATTTTATTGATGCAGTAATTCCTGCAAAATGAATTACTGCATCAGTAATTCCAAGTTGACCAAATTATGCGCACACTGTAGAATATGGGAAAATATGGACCAATGTATGTTTGCTGTAATCATAAAAATCGTCTGAAAGAAAAAGTTTGAAACATCACTGTATGTGATGAATCCATACGAGTTTAGCTCTATGAACTGAATTATTTTATTAAATTACCTGATCCAAGAATTTCAAAGTCCTTGAGATGCACCCGTGTCCTTTAAAGCATCATCCGTTCTTAAAGGTTTAGTTTCGTGTCACTGAAGGTAATCCTTTATTTTTAGTAAAGTCTAGTCCTGGACAGTATTGAGTTGTTGCTCATATTGTTCAGTGAAAGTTAAGACAAATATCTGAGGACACAGTGGTGTGCAGATACACAGTTCCATCTACATTAACTCGTGCGACATTATCTTGTCTTGTGAGCAGTTTAAGGTGTGCTAAAAATTGTGCTAATACGTAAACCAAACCATATATTTACAGACATTCATATTTGAGCTGTAATTCTCCCTCACTGCAAACAGGTCAAACCTTTACACACAAAAGTTAAAAACACCGGAACAAATGCGAGCTTCAGTAAGCAAAATTTTCTAACACTACTTTACTGTTTTTTAATCACTTTGAAAATCTATTTAGAGATATCTGTTTCTTTCAAGTTGTTAAAATTGCATTTCAGCCACATATTCCAATACCGACCTGTGAAATAAAGCTTGTTTTATAAAAATAATTAGCTTATTGGATATAAATTAACAAGTGCAGATTTCTCAGAAGCAGGCAATAAGCAGGGGGACATCAGAGTTTCTATCGCAAGGTTGCAAGAAGGCACACACTGTACCCTTCTGGGTGTAATTTGCTTGCGACAATATGAGCAACAATTATTCTATGTGGTTACACTGAACTGCTGCTTTGATACAGTGAGTTTGGAGTCCTCTAAATGCAACTTCAGGAAAGATGCTTGGAAGGCAATGCACTCTCTTCTCCTTTCCAAGGGAAGCAGAGGTTATTGTGTTTTCCTTGACAGGGGTGGTGTCCCCTCTTACTCATTCCAGTGGAGCAGATGCAGAGTGAGTGGTTGTTGAAAAGGGAGAAGAGGAGCTGATGAGCTCAAGAAGTAAAAAAAACATTGTAACATTTCCAGAATTGGAATCGAGACTTGAACTAAAAGCAGCAGACCGCACAAACGGAGCTGCAGCTCCTGCGTCGGAACCTATTGCACAGGTTTGGGTGTCTGCAGGCTGCAAGCCAAGGGAGCCGACGCCTCTCATCACAAGGGGCCGGGATCGTTGCGGTAGCCGCAGTGGTTGCCGTGCTCAGCGTCTGCAATCTGCAGGCTCGGTTTCCTCTCCGGCTCCTGGCCGCTCCCCGCGTCTGGGCTTGTGCCATGTGCATGGCGCTTCTTGAAGAAGTCGGACACAAAGCAAACCTGCAGCGTTAGGCGGGAGGAAGGAGATCAGACTGTAAGACTGTCGGTCACTTAGGAGGCATTTTTCTCAGTGATGACGAAAAAAAAAAATGGCAAGGCTGGAAATTGTGATTACATCTGTTTGGAAGGGTCTGTGCAGCGCTGCTAAGTGACACGCCAATACTTCTACGGACTCGTGTATGAGAGGAACTCACAGAGAGCACGGCCAACTTCTGAAGGTATAAAATATTGCACAGGGTCTCTTTTTGCACGCAGGGAAGTGGAGGCCAGAGACATGCATTAAGGCTATAATTAATCAAACGTGCATATACTGTGCCTCTGCACAATTTCAACCAGCCTGGCTGGTTGAAGCGAGACAAACTATTGATGTTTTACAATCCTTCAACTTCCAAGTTACTGTCGACATTTAATGAAGCTAAAAAACGCTTCATCAGTGATTTTCAGCACTGGAATGAGTATTATTAACTGTAAGAGTTGCATTAAACATCTCACCCTGTTTGGTTTTCCAATCATATATTCCCCACTGTGGTGAGACTTAATGTTAGGATGTCATTAGGTGAGGTTGAAGTTACATCAAACGGGACAAAATGTCAAAATGCGAGCATGTTTCAAGCAACCCTGACAAGATCAAAGATGCCCCCGAGCAGGGTTCAGCTGAGTTATTAGCTGCCTTTTTGGGAAGTCTGGCGTGTTACTGTGTTTGCCTTAATAAGATGTCGTCTAGGAGACTCACGTTGAGCACGGCAACAAGAGCTCCCTGCAGCAGCCCCACCACCACGTCGCTCCAATGGTGCTTGTAATCAGAGACTCGGGTGTAACCCACGTACACCGCGAAGGCCACCAGGAAGAACTGGATGGTGGGCCGCAAAAGTCTGGCCCACTTGGCCGTAAGTCTGGTCTGCACGTAAAACTGTGATGGAAGAATAAATGGAGGGAAAGACCAGTTAGCAAATCCAAACAACAAGAAAGACATTATACAAAACAGCTTGGATATTTATTTTGATTTGCTTGAATTTCATCAATTTACTCTCTGACCAGAAAGAGTGGCCAGCTTCCGATGTTGGAGTCATGCAAGACTTAGATCAGACCCTGCTTCAGCACAGCTGAATAAATGGTTCAAATTACTCCTCAGAATGTCATCAAGGTCTGCAGAGCTACTCATTTGATTTGGGTATATCAAACCAGCTCTTGAGGATTGGAATTAGCCACATCTGACATAGATGTGTACTGCGGTGGTTTCAAGTATTGATGAAGCAGGTCCTCCTGCGCTCCGTCAATACCATCTCATAAAATGTATAACATTTCTTTGTGTGTTGCTTTTGTTTCTTGTCTTTATTTTTATGCATTTGACACCAGTTTGCCAGTGAAACTAGAGATTGAAATTAGCCACCCATCAATAAATCACGTACTGTAGTTTTTAAGTGGATGTCATGAAGGCACAAAAAAGTCAATTATGTGAAAAATGTCTATGTGCCTATTTCAAAAGTTAAACAGACTAATACCAAAACACGTGTTGAACACAAATATAATTTATATCCACTGTGGATGAATAAACCAGTAAGTGCCGCAGCCCTTTTGAAGGAAACGGTGGGAGCCAAAAAATATATGAATCTGGCAGCTGCATAAAGTTTCTTCTCAGCTGCTGTTGAAGGTGTAATAGCTGGCATCACACTAGCGTCCCCCTGCCACGCGGCCATACTTTACACTGTAAAACACTTTTTAAAACACAGCCCACAGGAGACAAATATGAAGCGACTGTTCTGTCTGGAAGTCCGTCAGGTTTTGCTTGGTTGAAAACAGCACAACACCAATCGCTCCGTCCTTTGGCAAACATCCGGCTTGAGACCTTCTGCCCATCGTAGATTTTGATAGATTTAAAAGGTGTACAGCTAAAAATAAAATCTTGTTTCAAAAAATGGCTCCACACCTTTTTGCAGCAGCCTCACTTTTTCAAAAACAACAGTTGCTAATGCTACTTTGAAGGATTTGATTTGTTAATGCGTGCGATAGGGAATATTAAGGCAATGAAATATGGAAAATGGTGGACAGCTTGCTTTTGGGGTGAGTGAGAACGCACAGAATGTTGATGTTGTTTACATGGAGACTGAGCAGCAGCGCCATTAGCCAAGCAGAGCTTAGAGCTGACCGTCAGGAAACAACCACACCAGTTATCTTGCTTTGGTTTGTCCACTGGATTGCAGGGTGGATTATTTACAGCTGCAAGTAAACAGGCAACATGTTCTCCACACAGACATAAGAGACTGCAATGCAAACGTGTTCAGGTGGACATAACAGAAGCTGACAGCTAACACCCTTTCATTTATGTGACAAATTGGTCAGTCTGCCTCAAGTCTTGATTTTAAACCCGGTGCAGTAAAGAAAGTAGTGGACACTGTCTCCACTCATTGACCAGTACAGCTGAGGGACATTGTTGAGCGAGGAGCTACTCAACAAGCTCCTTGCTTGTTGAGGAGCAAGGAGCTTGTTGCTCAACAAGCAACAAGCACGTGTGATCTCTTAAGAGATGAAGCAAGACCCTACTTCAACAACATCCATCAGCCATGAAATATAAATTTGTTTCTCTTTGTGGTTATTATATGAATGAACTAACAATAAATTACTTGTCGAACTAAAAAACTGGAAAGGTCACAAAATGGAACACAAATTTCTTATGAAATAAAATTCTGCAGATGTATGATCAATTCCACTCTGCTCATTTCTCCTCATGAACCCTTGCCTTGTTTTTTTTACGTCTACTAGGTTTTTTTTTTTATAATCTGGGTCCAGGGGACTTTTCTACTGTTCAACAATTATCCATTGATAACACATCTGCAAACACAAGCATCTGGGGACTGGAATGCCTGATCCAAAAGCAGGTGTTTGCAGTCTGGCACTGAAAACAGAGATATGTCTGCACTGTTTTCAAAAACTCAAGGTTGCACTTACCGCCAGGAAGAGCATGCAGTACATTCCAAAGGAGGAGTGTCCAGAGTAAAAAGATAATCTATGAAAAAAAGAGAAAATTTAATTAATCTTCTAGAGAGTTTATTGTTAATATCTTTCGGATTACACTTCCATTTTCCTGTACATTTATTATCATACATAGGCATTGTGAATTCAGCTACAAATTCTTAAAATAGGCAGAACCTCAATATGTTATTAGGCTTTAAAAGATTGGGTGATATTGAAACCTGAATAACTATATCAAAATATGGGGTAAATATGCCTGTGGTATTTGGAAGATGAAATGGGAATTGGGAAGTGAACAGGTTTAGTTTTTAAAGCTCTTCTAAAACCCATTCAATCAGCCATTTATACAGTCTTATATTTGATCTTTATTGCCCATTGCCTCCTCCCAGTTATGATAAAAATTACAGTCACAGTTGTTGTCCTACCTTGACTCTGTGACTTCATGTAATTGGCCTGTGCAGTTGATTTCCAGCACGTATCCGGTGCAGTTCTTCGGCGCGCACACGGCCATAAAGTTAGGCCTTGGACGGCCGATTGTGAACTTGGCAATGTCTGTGAGCGACTGGCTGACAGTTGCGCCAAACACAAAGGTTCCCACCACCTTGTAGAGTGCTGCTTTGTACTGATTAAACTTTGAATTTGAGTAAATTATCTTTTTGTGAACTAGATAAGCTTCTCCAGAGGTTATCTGTGGAAAAGTTAAAAAAAAAACACAAAAAAACATTTTTCATTCAATTTTTTATCTTTATTATATTCACATTATTTCCTTAGCGCACCATATCAGCTGGATAAGCGTCACCACACGTTTTTAAATGGCTGTTTATTTTGTGTCAATCTGGAAAAAAAACTTACAATAATGACAGTGCAGGTGATGGTCATAACTCCCATCATGCTGTGGGAAATGGTGTCTGGTTTGAGCGGGTACTTGATGCTCTCGTCGTCACAATAAATCCCCCGTTGATAAGGCTTGAACCTAATGGTCAAAATGATGGAGGGCAGGGACGCTGAAATATAATCAGGACAACAGAACAGCAGATTAGGTAAGATATTTAGGAAAATGGTCATTTCTGAAATAAGACAGCTCCATTTTGCTGCTTTGCACAAATTGTATAGAATGATGAAAGGGGATACATTAATGCAAATACTTGAATGCCACTTAAACAATTAATGATCGTCAAACAACTTAGTGTTCCAAAAATCTACAATCCCAAATTAGGGCTCTGGATTAACGCAGGCCTAATCCCTGCTGAGAGTTTATGGGCTGCACTTAAAATCAAGCTCCATACCAAGAAACCTACCGATTTAACATTATATTAGAGACGGATTGGCCATGAAAATCAAAGCAGATTTTATCCGGTTTCAATTTTTAAAAGTAAAATTTCAAGAATTAGGTCTTTTAAAATTCTAATTTCTACAAGCTTTCAGACATAGCATACCTTATTATGCTGGGGGAACAAGAAATATTTAGTTGAGTCTCTGACTGTTTACTTGTATTCCTTCTTGCACGGCTTTTGCTTTTGAAATGAATCAATAAAAAAAGAGACAAGGAGAGTAAAAAAAAAAAAAACATAATTCTGGTAAATGTCAGGTTGAAATTCCATACAAAGAAATGTTGAAAATAAACAGAGGGAAAAATATTTCTACCATCAGTTGGGTGTGTCTATAGTGAAAGAAAAAAAAAATCAGTTCTGAAAAGTCCAAAAACTCCACCATTTCCAAATGCTTTAGTCGCATTAGTCTAAAAATAACACAAAGTAACAAGCAGAGGCCCAGAGAGAGAATGACGTCCTTCAGTCGTTTGGAAACATCCACCCCCCCAAAAAACACATCAGCCTTTCCCAGCTCTAACGTACATCCTTATCCGTTTTCTGCTTTTCACCACCACAATCTATTACAGCTGCCGGGAATTATAACTGCTGCTTGTCTAATGCTGTACCCTTCCTCAAGGTTACAAAACGGAGTTGTGGAGTTGTATGACTAGAGGAGGATCCCAAAAGTATGTGGGTGAAAGGTCTCAACCTCAACAACTCCTAAGACAGAAATCATCTATCCAACCTTGGGCTTTAAGGAAGTCGGGATGTTTTCTGTACTTTATTTCAACTCTCTTTATAAATTCCTGGTTTTAAGAAGAGACACATTTTATTTTGTGGAATTTACTTGTTGACATTTTCGATGTTCATTACATTAGCCAGAGCGAGGCTCTGGAAGGTCTTAGCACTTTATAGGAATGCAATTCTCCACTCCAATATCTACCACCGGGGTAGTCTTGGGGCCACTGTGGAAATACCAGGCAGCTGCGTATTAAATGAAAGAAAAACAGAAACGAAGAAGCACTGGCTAAACTGGGGAAGTGCACTTGCCAATGGTATTATGTTCCTTTGTAAATTCGTGGAGCGTACCCCTCCCATTCCTCAGAAAAATGTCTGCAGCTGACATAATTCCAGCGAGTCTTCCAGTGAGGCTGACTGATGAGAAACTGCGAGGAGAGAGACCGAAAGGAAAATACACTAAAGTGAAGCTTTCTGTGTTTAACTCCACTTCAAATGATGAATGGGTGGGTGAACCGTCCAGTAAAAATAAAAACGAAGACGTAATAGTTTTTATGATCATGGAGCCTTAACTTAGGTAGAGGAATCTTGAATGGCAGAGTACACAGATCTACTAAACTCTATAACACGATCATTCAAAACTCCAACATTTGCTTCAACTTTAGCACACCAGAGGAAATTTGCGATTGTAAAAATATGAATTAGGCTTTTACCAATCGGATAGTTAGCCACCTGTAATATCTGTGAGCTGTGCAAAATCAAGTCAGACAAAGCATAACATATGGAAGAAGCCACCAAAAGGAAACTGAAGTTGATCTGCTGCTCATTTTATGGACCTGTGACACTTCACCAGAAAAACCTGCTCAATTGGATTTAAGAAAGCAATCAGTGAATTTTGTGGGCTCTAGTGTCCCTTATATGAAAGTAGGCTGACAGGAAAGGGGGAAGGAGAGGGGAAGACATGCAGCAAATATCGAGTCCGGAAGTCGAACCCGCGATGGCCGTGTTGAGGACTCAAGGCCTCCAAACATGGGTCGCGCTAATCCCCTACGCCACCACAGCACGCCCCGTGTTCTGTATTCTTTAAACACCACAGCCATCTGGAGTGTTCTTGCTGACCACTTCCATCCACTTATGCCCACAGCGAATGATGGCATCTTTCAAGTCAGAGCTTCCTTGCCAACTCTAACCTCATAATCCAAAATGACTACCACATATAACAAAAAGTAATGACAGCTGCAGTAATTAACAACTTATTTGCACTTGTAAAGTTGAGAAAATCACACTGGTTTCCTAATTTGCCACTTCAACACAACTGGGATGCGTTCTCTTTAGTTACATATTAAGACATTAAGCTGCAGCACAACACAAGGCTTAATTTGAGCAGTGTGAATTTTCTTTTGTTTTATTTAAAGACAGTTTGTTGCTGTTTTACAGTTTTTCTTCTTTTGCAATAAGAAAATTAAACACTGTGGCTGTATTTATATAAAAAACAAAAATCTATTAGAGATGTCATTCAATAAAATAGTTTTAAGATTTTCAGTGGGTGTACAAATATTAAAAAAGAGCGCCAGATTAAAACACGGCTCACTTTTTAAGTTCCAATATACAAAAGGCCTTCGATGCATTAGCTCCTGATTTGTCCTATTATGACTAGTCACCGTCTTTTCCATTTTAGGGTGAGACAAAAGGATAAAAAAAGATTTAAATAGAAGGCTTGTTTGTTCTACATCCAAAATAGATTCCAAGAGCTGCTAATGCATCTTTTGGAGAACATTGTTTTCCACATTGTAATTATGGAGAACAATTACAAAAAGCCTGCTTTATCTTTAAAGCAAGCTTTAAAGATAGTGCTTACTCTTGAATTAATGCTGATGGACTTTTTCTCCGGGGAGAAAAAATTTGCGGAAAACCACAGAAAGTTATTTGCCCTTTTAGTACTTTTACATCAATTAGTCAGAAGCTAGTTTTAGAAAAACAGGATATTAGATTACTGCTTAAAAATTTCCTCTCTGGTTCATCACACATTACAAGTGCAATAATGGATAGATTTAGTAATAAAAAAGCCACATATTAGGCTTTAGTTGGACGTTTTGCATTTCCACACTACAGGAGATAAGCAAGGCCATAGGTTTCCAACAGACCAACTGCACACGTCTCTCTCTTACACCATCAAGACAAAATACAGAAGAAGCTTTTTGCTGCTAACAGAACAAATACAGTTCTTAACAGAATAAAAGGCACAAACGTATAACTGAACCCTAGAGTAGCCGAGCTTATAGAATAATAATATACTCATAAATCTATCTCTGCTACCCTCTTAATCTTGTTTAGACATGCAGGGAGGTTAGAGCTGAGAGGAACATGGAAAGAAAGGTTTGGACTGGGATTAAGCACAAGCATGTCTTGTTTCACTGATAACCATATAACAACCACTCCACACTCTAATCCAATATGCCAGCAAAGAAACAAAAACCACTTGTAAACCATAAAATATTGTGGAAACCTCAGTTTAGTCTGCATACATCTGAAACTACATATTTTATTTTTTTAAACCAACCACACTTTCTTGCAAACGGCAGCTGCAACATCGACCACCTACAGCAATACGAGAACTGCTACCCGGTTTGCACATTTACTAGCCATGTTGTACATGTGTGACCGTGAGGTTGTAAATTTCCCCAAATTTTCCTCATGGAACCAGTAAAATGCTGTCTCAAACAACCACATCCCAACGTTTAGTCAAGTCTGCAATATTTAGCTAAGACCCTGTTTCAGGCACAGCAGGAGGGAACCTTGATGTAAATTTTACTGATGTGGCTTTTGGAAGGCGGCTCGTTCATTTGCATCCTGCAGCCTGTTTCCAGCTGGAAGGAGCAGAGAAAGCTATAAAGAAGATTAGCTCATTTTCTTGTGCAGTTTCGCATCAGACCCAGATGAGATGTATTCCAAAGAATGATGTTATGACAGTAACTGTATGTGATCTAGTTTCACAGTGTTTAAACACAATGGCAGTGTTCAGAAATGAATTAAGTGTCCCTGGTACCTCTGGTAAACAAATGTAAACAGCCTTAAAATGAATTGAGTAGAACCCCCTTTGACTGGCTTAGTTGCTTTAAACTTTAATAATGACTCCAATCATAAAAATAGGAATGTTTAGGGGAGCACATATAGTCTTGTGGTCAAGCATGGAAAACATAAATGAGTCTCTGTTATGCACACAAATGAAACTAAAAGTGATTAAATATTTTTAAAACTTCCAAGACGTACTGATCATCTCAAAAAAGTGTAAACAACAATGGATATTATACATGATAACCATCATTTGTAATCATGTGATGCTTTGCTTCCCCATATTAAAGTATAATTAGCACTTTATTATGCAATAAAGTTAACTTAACATTTTCCATGTGTAAATGAATAAATAAACTGAGCTTTAGGTTCAGCGAGACACCAACAACAAAACAACTGAACTAAAACTTAGATACTGAGAGAAAGTTAGAATGAATCACATTTTCTTCTTCTGCTTTCAATTAACTGTTTAAAGCAACAGAAACATTAAATTGGTATAATTTGTTCCTCAAAATATTCCCCAGAAACCACTTTTGTCTTTCCAAATTCCATGTATTACAAAGTCAACACACCCTTCAACCTTAAAAAGGTGTATAACTGTAAATCATTTATACAGATAATTTGAAAAGTTGCCTAAATTTATTGGGATTACATTAATCCCAAAAGAATAAGCTTGTAATTTATTGCCAGGTATTTTTATAATAACATAATCTCGCCAATTTCATGTAAGGGCAAAGAAATAATATTACATAAATCTTTTTTAATCAGTGGTGCGTCACCCACATTAGGTTTGTTTTTGTATTTAACTCGCTTACCAGTAATGGTGCAATAATTTATTTCAGTCTTCTCTGCTCCAGCACATCATGAACCGTGTTTTATGAACCTGTTATGAAAGTTCCAACAACAATTCACCCAAAACATACACATTTTTATCATTTACCTTTAGGATTTTGTTACTCATAAGTCTTCACTAAATATCACCTGGTTCTGATGAGAATCATTGCTGACAGAGGAGTTTGCAGCAACGGCATGCTAACGTTATCTGTTGTTCTTTCCATTTTGATATGACTCATTGATATTTCAGCTGAGGGGTTATTTAACATAATACTGAATTCCTTTATTCCATAGGACCTGCTAAGGGTATCAATAAGCATAAATTCATTTTGAAAAACAAGAGTAAAAATGTTGGATATTTTCTCTGTTCAATAAACGTATGCAATAAAAATGAATAAATCATTATTAACAATAACGATCATAATAATATCCATGTGAGGTTATGATGCTGCGATAAAACGTTATTTTGTTTTGGGGATTGCAAATTTTTAAGAAAAGGTAGTTTTGGCGAATTTTAAAAGCAGCCACACGTTCAAATGCAAAACACAAGATGCAAGTTTCAATTATACTCCGGTCCAAGTGCTCCAAAAATCATAAATGTAAATTTTGGATAGATAAAATCAGAGTTTTTTTTGCATAGATAGCAGTGAATATATGTTTGCTCTTAATATAGGTGACGAGAACACGCGAGGCACACTGTGACAAGAAAAAAAAAAAGTTTCCGACTGACATACAGCTCTACAGCAGCCAAAACATTTTTTTATGCAGTGAGGGATGTTTGCATTGACATAATAAAAACAAGCTGAAACTGGAAGGTAAGCCAAAAAGGAAATGCTTGTTTGACCAGATATTAAATCAGCAAGCTTTAATAGGTTAGCGTCAGAGTGACCTATGCAAGCAAAGTCAATACAAGTGTTTGTTTAATTATTACAGCATGGTAAATAGAATCATGTTGCTGAGAAAAGCAGACATTTTAGGCAACACAAAGCATAGTTGCTTTGCTTCAAAAACTTGCTAGTCTGGAGCCATTAATCACTAGGCGGGAAAAGGAAAGTGAAAAGCTTCAAAGAAAGGAACCCGTCTGCAGAAATATGCTAACTTTTTCTACAAATCAACCTCACAAAAGTCTGAATAATTTTTGAATATGTGTTTTTCCCAGTAAGTCATAGGCTAATGCTTGTTTTGGTTTCCTTAATTCTTAATAAATCCCCTTAACAAAACATGGATTTTCCCAGTTAGCAACACCATTTATGGACACGGTGAAGTCAAGACGTCTGGCATTAAAATATTCTCCCCGGGCTTGTGAAAAAAAAAAAAAAAAAAAAGATTCATTTTTCATTCTCGTTTGTACATTAGGTACCTCCGTGTCACACGTCGGCTTGTAAGTCATAAATTACAAGTTTGCTTCTAATTAAAAAGGCTGAGCGAAAATGATGTAAAGACTCAGAGTCTGCTGCTGTGGTAAGCCCTGAAGGTGTGTGGGGATGTGCGGGTGTGTGTGTGTGTGTGTGTGTGTGTGTGTGTGTGTAGCATGTCTCAAAAGCACTGGACCCCTGTGGATAATATCTGAATAAGAACAAACAAGCCAGTCTCTTGAAACGCAGACATACACAAATCGCAGACCAAAATAGACCCACTGGCACACAAAATGGGCCTCCGTTGCACCGCGACACAATCCCACAACCCAAACGGACATTTCTGAAGGGCTGCCTCAACTTTAAAGAGCAACTCTGTCTGATTCAGACTAAACTCAGACTCAAATGTTTCTGTAGTACATACATGAAGGTGCAGCGGGTGGAGGCCTTTATTCAGGGCAGGGGAGAACCTTTTCTTTGAACAGCTGCTTTGACAGACTGAACTGCGGTCAGAAAGCTGATCTACCGTCTGAAAATTTTAATAAGAGCCTGTTTGAAGTGGCGGGGTGAAACCCACTTAAATTTAAAAAGCCACCCTTTAAAGAGTTTGGCTTCTCTTTTGAAAACATGTGTTCTTGTTTCAATGGCTGCAGGTTAGTTGATCTGAAGTGAAGAGGCATCTTGGTGTTGCTCCAAGATGAAATGTCTATAAGGTGTTCATGGGAAGTGTTGTCCATTCTTCATCAAAGCCCATGCGTGAAGTCAGACACTGATGCCAGAGCAGGATGTCCGTGCTAACATACCGTTATATCAACACTTTCAGCATCAGTTGTTTTAGACAGAAAAAAGAGTTTGTATCAACGGTGTTTTGGAGAAAAGTAAACACATTCTCAGAGTAGTGCAAAGTTTACATTCTAGTCAGACAAACACTTTTAAAAGATTTTAGGAAGTTGAAAACAACTCAAAGTGAAAATATTGATGTGTTCTTGTATTTGTTTCATTTTTTTAGTATTACTAAAACATCCATAATTTTGTGAGAAATCCTAAACCTTTAAACATTTTGCTTTTGCTTTTCTTAAAACTACAACAACAAAAAATTTAAAATATTAGTCATCTATAAAATATTCTGGTATAAAAATATAATTATTCTGTTAGTGTCCCAGAGAGCTTAGCTTTACAGCGGTTGACAATCCCTAAAGCTCACCAACAATAAGTTTAAGAGCTGAGGAGGGCTCAGCTTTCTCTTTCATGCTTTCAACAAATGTCAAGTTATGCTTTCTTCTTCTTCTTCTTCTGGTGTAAATATAGCTGCCTCAGTGGGTGCTGCTTTATTTAGCTGATGGATGTGCAATTATCCAGGACCACAATCGCAAATGTGAGCCAAACTAGAGTTTTCTCACATCCTCTCTCTGTTTATTTGCCCGTCTTCTCCTTCCTTGTCCTCCTTCTCATATCCACTTCACTGCCTTCCTTCCATTCAGAGAACAGGGAGAGGGACATCTTGAGTCAAGCTGCCATGTTGATCTGAAAGTTGCTACAGTGGCTCATAGCAACTCACACATATACTCCTCTGACGTAAGCGACTGCACCTGCATGACAATTACTTTCCTTCATTTGAAAAACCTATAGTCTGGGTTTTCACTTTACCTAATTTCAATATCTTTGTGTGTGTGTGTGTGGTGTGAGAGGGCTGTTCCCATGCCCCCGGGGTTGCCCTGCTTCATCTCAGGCTTTCTTTCAGGGTCACAGCTGGAACATTCACCCCTCAATCTAACTCCCTCCACTCTCATTTCCTGCCTTTTCCACATGAAGGTCATTGAATGAGTTTCCTCTTTCTGGATTTTGTTTCCCCGTCAGCCTTCTTTTCTTTTGTTTGCCCTTTTTCTTGCCACGCTCGCTTCTGCTCATGTTAAGCCATTTCTTCCTTTTTAACTTCTCATTCCCGGATTCCTCAGCGAAACCTTCCAGTCCTTTGACTCCCACAGAGAAGAACTGATTGAGGCACAACACTTCTTGTTCTCATCTGTTTTGCATCTACCTTGCAACATAAAGTAACAGTGAATAAAGCATCAGGTGATGGTGCACTTCTTAAGTCAATTTGCAATCAGAAAACAACAAACCCTCCCTCTCTCTCCAACCGCCTCCCAGGACTGACTCATGTGGAAGGCATGTGCTGAATCTACAACCTCTGTTGGCGTTGGCCTCTGAAATTCCAGTTCGAACGAGGAACGCCCAGCCTCACCAGTCACACCAAATCCTGCTGCCGCCACGGCCCATTCTTTGTTTTTTCAATCCCAGTGTTTGGCTCCGTCCATCATTTACGCGTGCTTTGCTGCAAGCGGAGCAGAAGGAGACACAGAGCTACGGGCGAGGTGGGTAGACCAGTGTGAGAGCAGTTAAATATGTGCCAGCAATCAAAGAGTCTGGCTTAGGAGGGGATGAAAGAAGTAGGCCACACAGGTTTATAACCAGAATGGTCTGTAGGAGGAGCTTAGAGTTGCTGTGATGTGTGAAAGTGCACTGCATGGTGATGACCTTCTCTGAATTTTTCTAAAAAAAAAAAAAAAAAAACCCACTGCTGACTATCAAAAGATTTATTTCCTTTTTTGGTGTAAAGCGAGTTGGGTTTTTCCTCACTTATAACTATAGACGACTGCACAACAAAATATCTTAACCATATTGAAAACACCTTTTCAACAAAAGGGCTGATGAGATGACTGTAGACAGAGTTGTACCATTTGCTAAAAATGACACAACAATAATGTGTATTTATTCATGCTCAGGACAATTATCAATAAATATCCATTTGTAGCTGAAGATTTTTTTTTTTTTATGTTCCATTATCATGCTTAATTAAGTTCAAATGACACAGACACTGCAGACCCACTATACTGTTGGCCCGAACTACCAAACAAAATAGTCTCTGGCTTCACCCAAACATTAACTGGGATTCATTTATAAACGTTTTATACATTTTCACCAATGTTTTTGAAAACAATAAAAACCTATTTGATGCTTTTTGTTTTCATACGCTAAGTGCTTAAGTGCTTTTTGTTATAAAGAGCTGTTTGAGTGAGATGAAGAGTAACTGGAGCCCATCATCCAGCCGGTTCTGCAAAAGAAGATTGTTTAAAGAGCTCCAGTAAAAACTCCAATGAAAGGAAGATAAAGTGGTCCGTGTAAACTGACTTTTGAACAAACTGATGTTTCTCCCCCGAACCTAAACACTGAGCACAAGAAAGCATTTAGACACAACCACCATGCAGTCACAAACGGACTTTCTGACTCCAGTTGTCAAAGCTTAATTTCAGCACTGTGAGACTCTGAACAAAGAGCTGGATATAAATAAAAACTGCAGAATTTTTGCAAGCTTGTTTATCAGCTTATAAACACGTAACTTTGATCCTAAAGGATCTTGCTGCTTTCCTGAGCGCAAATATGCAGTTGACAGACAAACAGTCCCACTCAAGAACATTATTTCAGTTGGATGTCAATACGAAATGAATAAAAAATAGAAATCCTAGATATTTTCTCACTTTCCATTTAGCCTGTTTTACAATTTAAGTAGCTACAGAAACAATCCAGTTTTGGAATGACAGGGAGATCGTGCAGAAAGTTAACCGCTTTACATGTCTGGGGTTCAAGCAAATTTAGATTAGACAGATTTGAAAAAAAAAAAGAAAAGATTTTGACTCACTGACCCAAAATTAGGACATATATACCAGTGACATGCGGTCAGGGGAGGCATGGAAAAATAATGATAAAACAATTTATATTGCTATTTTCACCCTGTGTTTTGTACTATACAGTACCTATTTTTCATTTAGCTTAACCAATTCTGATTATTTCTTCTTCAAAATTGCAGAATTTTTGTATTTTCCCATTCAAATGCTCGGAAGCGAAGCTGGTGAGGCAGCAGCGAGCTGAGCCTCACCTGGGATTGATCAACCTCTTGCTAACTGCACTGGCTGCCACCCTATAAGAGCATGTTCCTCCTGTCTGTACGTCACCAATACAATGGCTAAAAAACCTTTGATGTATGAAATGATTTTCCATAATTTAGCTTATATAATATAATGTACAGTGTTTTTTGTCACCAACTGTGCGTGTAACGTGTTTTGTGTGCTGAGGAGCTATCACAAACGGAGAACAGATTCGATGTGAGGCAGGCAGTTCTATTGCCTCATGGCAGGGGGCGCTCATGATCCCAGACATTGTGACTCCACAACTGCAGAGTAAGAGACAGTAACAGGGAGCTAGCTATAAATATAGTCAAGTGCAGCAATATATTTATAGTTTTCTCCTCTTACCACAGCAATCACATATTAATAATCGCAAAATAAGCTTTAAGCCTAAAACCATACTACTGAAACAGAGTTAATGTTCTGGTCTTTTTGTGGGAAATATTTGAGTGGTTTTTTTTTGTTCAACGAGTCTGCGTGTATCTGCGCTGATACAGAGAGAGAAAGAAGTGGTTTTGAGCTGTACTTTAACAATTTTTCCCTTTGCTGTGGAGCACAGCATGAAATGAATAATGTCTACATGTCCAAGTTTGATTGAGTTAATGGAATTATTCTACGGCGGCAGCGAGGCTATGCATGACATGTAGAAGAATTGTCTTTTTGCCCTCCAGCGTTGTCCGCATGCGCGAAATTTCCTTCTGTAAACAATAACATGCAGGGGGTCTATATTTGTAAATCTGATTATGATAAAGTCAGAACCTCACTGCACGTCACTGATATATACTATGCTCTATTGAACACAGTGTACAATCAGATCTTTAACTCAGTGGGTGTAGGTTTAGCTACCCCTTGTCCAGCTATTTGCTATGCTCTAAGTGAGATTTTTTTTATTTTCAAGCAGAATGGCACAAGAAGGCAATGGCCAAGCTCAGGCTTACCAGACTCAAAAGATAGGCTAGAGATCTGGAAATCTGAGAAGTTGCCCCCTGCTGGTCAGTAATAATAATGCAGACAAAAGAAGATATTTGCTATTTAAATCCACGCTTAAATAGGCTTTGCCAGCAACTTTTGTTCTTCGGACCAACTTTGTTTAGAAAAAAAATTCTCGGGAACATTGGTTGTTTGTCTGAGGTCCAGTTTCCATGACTGTTGCTCCCCTGAGGAAAACGATTCCCATAATGCATCCTCACTGCCTTTTCTCTGAGAAAGCAGGACAATCAGTCCTCCCAACAAAGCCACATGACAGGCCTTGCTTTCCGAGAAATGCAGAAACAGTTTCAATAATGAACTCTCACAAACAACCAGAATACTTGTGCCATGTGAAAATAATAAACTTAACAACATAAGACACTTAGAAAGCCTAAATTGTTTAAATTACCATTTATATCTTTAACAAAATGCAAAAGTGATGTTTATAATTCTTCCATTTCATGCAGCGAAAAAAAAGAGATATATCTGAAGGAATAGGTTTGTCACTAATGGTGCAACAAAGCATGCACGCATGGAAACACAAAGGGGTGCATGTGGGAAGTGGCCTAGAGAAGATATGATCTCACAACAATTAGAGCATCTTTTACAATGCTCACTGTGGAACGGCTGCAGAGGCTGAGTCATGCAGCAATTAGAGCAAAGATCGCTCCTGTGACTCCTCCACCTGTAGCGCTGCATCTATAGGACCTTAAGCTGTGGGCAAGGAGAGGTTAAAGCTCGTCTGTCTTCTCTGTGCTGTGGGCCCACACCCTCTATGTGTTTGTGCTGAGCATATACTCACACATACACGGGACATGAGAGGAGGAAGGGATATATGCTGAGAAATGACAGAAGGGGAGGTATAGAGAGAAACGACTTTAAAACGAACCTCACAACGAGTAAGATGGCAGGACTGGCCGATAAGGAGCAACTTATAAGTCGAAGAGTCAAGATCAATTTTCTACTGCAACCTTTCACTGTGTACGTTACCGCAAGATTAATAAGCAGACAACAGATAATCTAGTCATGTGTCATCACTAGCTGTTAGTTTGATTTCGACAGGAAAGGGTGTGATTATCAAAGAGCAGGCCAAGAAATTGCTATCAAAGCTACTGCAGTTTTGGCTTTCTCAACAAAAGACTATTAAAGAGGCGTTGGCACAAACAACAGCTGGAGGTAATCTTGGATCAATCATGGAAAAATGGAAAACTCTCCAACCCCAATTCAAAACTCAGCTTTTGTTTATGTTAATGGTCAGTCTAATTACAAGACCCGTCGAGCAGTTATTACACAGCAGGGGCAAACTCGTATAAGCTTGAGGTTGGTTGGCTCGGTGATTGCCTGGGTGGGTGACGTGGGTGGAAAAAGGGAAGTGGGGTGAAAAATAAAGGGTGGGATATGGGGAGCCGGACCGGGCCGTCCAACCAAACCCAGACGCTAATACCGGACATGTGTTCAGAAAATATCTGCGGTCCCAACCACTTAACCTCCACACCGGGAAATCATTGAAAAGCTACGGATGTGGAGCATCATTGCTATCTTCATCCAAAGAAACAGGGAGAAAGGGGAGAACTAACAGACAGTGGAAAAACATTTGTCTGAAATAGACCAATGGCTTTAAAGACATAGTTCAGATTTTCTGATGTGGAAATCAGCAGTCAGTATGTGACCTGCAGAAGACAGCGGTCTGGAAGACCCCATTTTGGATAAGCTAAGGTAAAAAAACATGTTGCAAAATCAATCATCTTAGTCTTACTAGGCCAGGAACACCATCTGACGGAAAACTTCTGCTGCATAAACGGAATATTCCCTTAAAGCACCTGACACTACTTAACTTTGGATTCAAAGAGTTCCTCAACTAAATTGACATTAAAATCTCAGCTTTGCAGCAGTTTGCAGATCTACGGTCTTCAGTAAATAATCTGACATAAAACAACCAAATAAAATGTTAAATTTATAACTGTCAAAAACAAATTATGGTGGTGGAAATTGTTCTCTATCAGCAATTTCATAGGCTACAATAAAGTTCTGAGTATGAAATCATTTAAATATGGCAGAAATCTCCATTAGCGTAACTCAGTCAGAGGTTCTGGTGCATTCATTTTAGTCGTACTGAATTTCCAAGTTTCAAGTTGGATAATCCAACATAATGTTCTTTAAAGTCAAAATTAGGTCCAATAAAACCTGTGGTTTTAGAGTAGCCCTGAGTTTGAAGCCTAATATGACTGCAGTGCAAATAAAAGTGTGTTTAAAGCCACCAGAATAAGCTGTTTATGTGCACTCCAGATGGTTTACATCTCATTAAACAGAGGCACAAATAGCGCATAAAGTAAACAATTTCAATTCAAAATGCCACGCTTTTTCATACTCATTCTTCCAGAATTTTGTTTCATTTTTTTTCATTCTACGTGCAATCCATTCATTATATGGGCATTAAAACGTTTGACGCAAATTGCCTGACTAAACATATAAAAGGCAAGAGCCATGAAAACCACATACTGTTAAAATAAACAAACAAAACAACAACGAACAGCACTGCTATTGCCCAATGTGAAATCCCACAGTTCATCTTTGATAAGCCTTTCTAGCACCCCAGTAAAATCTGCCCATTGAAAATCTGCTTCTAATTGTGGTGTTCCAGACACAGAAATTAATGGATCTCTGGATTTAACCCTTGTGTTGTCTTGCGGGTTGAAAGTGACCCACTAGCATGTTCAGCTGTAGAAAAAAATACCCTAAACCATCTTTTTCCAACTTGAAATTTTGTGACTTTTCCTAAATTGACCCCATGACTAGAAAAAGTGATACTTTGTTTTTTTTTTATATTTCCATGTGGGCTGTACACCACTAGGGTACAAGGATTGTCTAATGGGTCATTTCTGACCCGTGCATTATAAAAGCATTTAAACACCAGAAAAAAAGAGTTCAAAGGCCAGGATAGGATGTTTTTCGTCTTATGATGAAGATGTTCAACATAAGAACATCTTTTAAGTTCAACGCCTTATGTTGAACAGAAAATGTTCTTCATCTTGTGTTGAGGATGTTCAGCATAAGAACATCTTCACCAGATGATCGTCATCTGGTGAAGATGTTGTTCATCTTATGTTCAACACCTTATATTGAGCAGAAGATGCTCTTGTGTTGAATATCTCATATAATTATGAGACACAACATAAAAACTGATGTGAAATTGTTCACAAAATCAAGCAACATTTTGTTACTAGAGGTATTTTTATAATTCACGTCCTAAAAGAGTACAAAGGAATTAACCGTTGACTAAAAAGTTCAAAATTATGACATTTTTTCATTGAAGAAAAAAGAAAGAAATCTGCTTTTGACCAAAAGGAGGGATGGACATTAAGCATCCAGTCGTTTGTATCGCACCATATCCCAGATAGAAATTAAGAACTGAACCGAAGGGACTGTCACTAAACAGATTATTTTCAATACTTTGTCACATTTTGGAAACACACACACACACAAATCAATTGTTGAAAATTGCTTGATGTTTTTTTTATATATATTGTTTTCTAAGAAACTGTTTTTTTATGAACATGCCCTTTCAGTGCTTGAAATCATAGAATGGAGATCAACACTTTGGATTTCTGACGTGTAACTAGGACATGCTGAACTCTGGTCTGATCAGTGAAATGATGGCATTAATTTTCCAGTGAAATTCAACATAATTAATTATCATAAGCTGACCTCTAGCCTGTCCATTGACTTCCTGTGAGATTCCGCTAGAGAAAAGTTCTCACTTCCAGCACCGTGTGTGCTCTCTCCCCTTGACTTTGATTGTCTCCAGTAGTTAGTTGTTTTTTTTTTTTGCAAAGG
This sequence comes from Xiphophorus hellerii, assembly GCF_003331165.1. Taxonomy (NCBI): domain Eukaryota; kingdom Metazoa; phylum Chordata; class Actinopteri; order Cyprinodontiformes; family Poeciliidae; genus Xiphophorus; species Xiphophorus hellerii. Next base: position 16,253,142 of record NC_045680.1, read on the forward strand.
CCAAACAGCAAGCAGAAGGAGAAGTTGTGAACAATGGCATTGATGTTCTGTGCTGTTTTAGAACTGCAGTCTGAAATGGCAGCGGAGGAAGTGAAGGAAGCTGTTCAGTCCATGCTGGCCATGCTTCCAAATATTCAATGTTTGAACAATTTCAATAATCTCTCCACAAGCCATGTACACTAAGAGCTTATGAAACAACATAGAAGATTTGTACAAGTTCAGCAATAAAAATTAATAGGAAGAAGTCATGTATGCATGTTTTTTATTTTATTTTATAAAAGTAATGGTATTTGGAGAATTTATTATTTCCTGAGTTGGTACAACTTCACTAAAGCACTATCTTACAGAGGGAACAACCTAAGGGATGAACTGACCGCTCATCACTGCTCAACTGAACCCAGATAAAAAAAGATAAATAAATAAACTGGTCAAAAACAAAAACAGTACCTCATCAAAATACGATCACAGTGGGGAAGCTGAAAAATGACTTGTACATAGTGATCCTGCTGAGGATTTCACCTCTTTGTTCATCTTTTTTATCTTTTAAGAACTATGTCTTAATCTGTCTGAGTTCTCAGGACTAACTTGAGGGGAAATCACAAATTAATTTATATGTTATCATTTATTTTCTCTTTCCCTTCTTTTTTTTTGGCTCGTGTAATTTTTCCACATTGTTAAAGGAATTATAAACTTATTTCTCGGCTCATTGCTTCAGAGCATTTTAAGTTCTTTTGCATAAATCTTAAGGTTTTGGTCAAATTTCCATTTTGAATTTCGTGTTCCTAAATGTCCCGAATTACACCACGATTACCTTCATCTCTATTTCAAAACTTTGTTTTATTAAAGAGGAAAGAATAAAAATAACGCCTGTAGTCCGAAAAAAAACAGCCATGTGCTGGGCTGCAGCGGAAGCCAAAAAAACCGACTAGTAATTGGTTCAGCATTCTTTGGACGATTCTTGGCAGACAAAATATTTAGGCAAATGAGGAGTACGCGGTGCGCGCACAGGCATATCAAATTTCCATAAACAAACACTGAAGTCCATGCAGCTCTTTAAAGTTTGTTTTTATTACATACTGCCCGAACCACGTCCGGCACAGATCTACAAGAATTCACTCACGTCGTTGGCATAAGACGCTTCTTGGTTTATTTTTATTTGACCAATTTACCAACACCAGTTTAAAAAGGTCGCTGCTGCTGTTGCTGTTACAGAACCAGAAGAGCACTGAATTTGTAGAAAGAATCTGCAACCAGATTCTTAGAGTGGAGAGAGCTGTCTGGCAGATGGATATTTGCTGACAGCACTGAAATTCAAACCCCAGATAAAATCAGCGGAGACCGCAGAGTGACGTGTTGTTAAAAAGTTTGTTTTCATGACTTACCAAGCAGAACGCACACCACGTCCATCGCCACGCACAGCCACTTCTTCATAAAATCGGACATTTTCTTCTTTTCCATTAAAAAAAAAAAAAAAAAAAAACAACTTTAAAAAATATCTACTTGCTCAAAGGAGTAAGCAAGTGCATTTGTGTCCTCTCGCTCTGAAATCAGATCTATAGAAATAAACCTGCAGAACTGGTTCTTCCGGGATCCCTTTCTTTGCCACTACCTGTGTCGGCTCTGGCCGCAGAGGTGAGTGATTCCTCTGGACGTGTCGCGGCGTGTTTCTGAGCGGGAGATACGGAGCGAGGTTTCTGAAATCCAGCGCCCCTGGGTGCGCATTACTGCTCTGAAGGAAGAACCCGAGGCAGCAACAAGAGCCTCCTCCAACTTCCTCAGCGCTGGGATCGTCCCCGAGTCTGGAGTGCCCGCTCACACCGCCGACCTGCTTTTCTGGTCCCTCCTCCTCACTTCCTCCTCTGGCTCCAGCCTTTTTTCACCTTTTGCACACAGCGACCAAGGGAGTGTAGGAGAAAGCTTCCCGGCTTTTCTCTCAAGTTGGTGAAGCAAAGACAATTTTTAAAAAAGGGGGAGTGGGAATCTCTGAGAGCTGTAAACTGGATTAAATCAGCAGTCAGAAGTGAAGAGAGAACAACGACTTTCTGAGGCGAAGGTCTGCAGCCTCCCCTGAACCAGATTGTCTGGATTGCATTGGAACCTTTGTCAAATTGTGACTAAACAGACTTTTGTTTTAATTGAGGAGTCATGTTTTATATCACTTGTATAATTTAACATAAAGAACAACAATGTGAGATTGCATGTATGAGGAATAGAAACCTTAAAAGTCTGGTATGTGTTTGTGTCCAGTCCCATTTACTCTGTTCCCTATAAACAAAATTGACTTGAAAAGTCACTTTATTAGTAAAGAGAGTAACACCGATGGATTAAACACATCTGTCTTTAAGTTTGCTGGAGAATATGGACCAACTGCATCCTGAAGATGAAGGATCACAGCAGACAGAACGTTGGGGAGCAGAGTTGGGTTCTAAGACAATATCCCAACATTTCATTTGATCCCAATTGATCTCTTATCAACTGTCCCTACCGATGCTCTCCTCGCCTGAGCAAAGGCTAGGAGAGCCTTACTTAGAGTCAGGCCCGGGGTAACCCTGAGGAGTTGCAGTCTCCACATAACTAAATCAGGAAAACCATTTTAATCTGTCCTTTATGGGAGAGTGGCATAAATCCTTAAGAACTGTAATTTGCCGTTTGCCACGAACAATGTGGTGAACACAGCCAACGCATGGAGGAAGATATTTTACTCAGATGAAAACAAATCAGAAGTTTCATGAAAGATACGATATGAAACTAGCACAGTTCACACACCTAACACACACCTCTCCAAGTGTGATGCATGGTGGCGGCTGCATCATGCTGTGTGGAAAGGTATTTTAGCACACCGGGGGAAGTTGTTACGTTGATTTAAATACAGGGCGTGGCTGAATCAGTTAGACTAAAGTTGCAAAAGACTGAGAGCTTGAAGCTCTCACAGAACAATGACCCAAAAGATACAGTCAGAGCTACAGTTTAAGTGGCTGAGATTCATAGGAGTCTAGACGCAAGTCTGATTGAGAATCTGCTGCGAAGAGAAGATCAACACATGGAAGAAGATGTTTTTCAATTTGACTGAGCTTAAGCAAAGAACAGATGGGGAAATTTACATTTTTCAGTCACTAGATATGTGAAGGTTGTAGGAACCGACCAACTTAGAAAAGTTGCAGCTGTCGTTGCAGTTGACATTTAGATTTTTATTTGGAAAAAAACAAAAAACAGAAGAAGAAACAACAATAACTGTCCTGTCATTTTCCTTCCATTTTACAACACGCACCACTTTGTGTTGGTCTGACACATAAAATCGCAATAACATACATTGTAAGCTAAGGTTTTAACATGACCAAATCGGACAAGGTTTACGGGGTGTACTTTTGCGAAGAGCTGCAGTTGGGGTTTGAACGAAATTAAAAGACACTATTTCCCTCCCGTCATAAAAGGGGAGTCTTAAAAAGCCTGCGGACTGAGAATCTAGAATTAGCATGACTTAACAGCAGCATGACTCCAGCCCTCCAGCCCTCAGTGACCCTGCTGCCCCGCAGGCGTAACCCCCTCAGCAGCTACCATTTGCTTGTTGCATCCAGCCATGTGTGTAATGCCTTGACTAATAAGTGTGCATTGACACTTAATTCTGTTTGCATGAGAAACACCATGTTTATCCCCTTCAAGTATATTAGTTCAGCGCTGTGGAGTTAAGCAGATAATCTTCCACAGACGAACTCTGAATTGCAACTTTTATTTGACTTTTGCACATGAGCAAAGTGAATTAAATAACCTGAAATCAAACTGCGTGAAGGGTTGCGCGGCTCCAGGCCCGACGTGTTGCGTGAAGCGGATTAAACAGTAAAATTTACAGGAGAATAAAGGCGGTAAGAAGAGGATGAAAATAATTTAGTTTAAACTGAGACTTTTCTGCCCCCTTGTGGTTGTTTCTGTAAGAAGTGTAAAGCCCTTTACCATCTCTGATTTTTGCCTGTATGTATGTGATTTTGAAAAAAAAACAACAAAAAAACTTAACCTAGAGTGCCATTAAAAACAGTTCTTGTCCTCTTATGGATTTGTTCTCGTTTCAGATGATCAGAACAAATTTGATATCAGATAAATAAACATCTGGAATAAATAAAAACTAAGTTTCAAATGATGAGCTTATTTGTTGAAGGAAAAAAATCTGCCTAACCCAAACTGGTCCCAAGTGACAAAGAACCACCATCTGGGAAGCAACAACTACCATCAACATGTTGCATTTGCCGTTAATAAGCTTTTTACATCACTGCGGGAGAATTTGACCAACTCTTCTTTGTGGAAGTATTTTGTTCAGCTTCTCTTCAAGAATGACGGTCTGGAAAGGCCTTTGACTAGGCCACTCCAAGTACTTAATTTTGTCTTTAGCTGGTGTGCTTTGGATCAATACTCTACTGCATAATCCAAGTACAGCTTGAGGTTATTAATCTGAAGGTCAGATATTCTACTTAAGGATTTTCTGCAGAGTCCATGGTTCAATCAGTTAAGGCAAAAAGTACATCAAAAGTAAAGCATTTCCAGACCATCCCATTACCGCCACGCCTGACTGCTGATGTTATTTTTCTCATATGCTGTTAGTTTTGCTGCAATTGTGCCAGGATGCACACCTTTCAAAAGTATATATTGATTTCTTTTGCATTCTGCCTTTAAGCAACTTGTTTGTTTGATTGTTTGCTTACTTAAAAGTGACTTTTTGGCAGAATGGGTTTGTACTGAAAATAAAACCAGTTTATTTCAGAAGATTTCTTGAATTATTCCCACTTGGGATCAAGTGGTATTAAAACAAAATGGTCTTTTATTTTTTAAATAAAACATTTCCAAAGTAATTAATTAAGGCTAGCTGAACTCAGAAGACAGGTATTTTATTCGGCTATGATACACTGACATTCTTTTCACTGAACTCAAATGTCAACAATTGTTTTTATAGTTCCTGTTTTACTACTATGCTTGTTAACAGGATTTTTTGCTTTCAAGGAATCTGACATCTGAGACCAGGAGCAAAAAGCAGCACATTTCTGGTCGCTCAGTAAAAACTGACATAAAAACACAGACATATTGTTCTTGCACATCTTTTTGCCAACTTGATGCTGCCAGACTTGAAGTCTACTCTTCAGACACATCCTGAATAAGTTGCAGTAGTGCAATTATTGCACTACTGCAACTTGTTGTTGTTCTGTGTCAAATATGAGATATAAGAACGTAACAAAAACTGGTAATTGTGTTTCATTGTGTATATTAAGTATGTAAGACTAGTATAAGGTCGCAGGAGGAAACAAAAGCTGAGGTGCGCTTCCAGCTCCACTTGTTTTATCGGTACCAAGCTCTGAATCAGTCAGTGAGACAGAAAAAACTAAAATGTATTGAAGCTTCTCTCCATGCTTTAGAAGGTCACATAGTGATAAAAGGGATAAGTGACATAGTGCTAAATATAAACTGAATACACAAACAAACAAAAGATTTAATACGTTCAGGAAGAAAAGATTTCCAAACCAGCCTGATCCAATTTGAAAAAGTCTCTCCCCTTTGAAATCATAAATATAAGTAGACACAAGCTAAAATTCTCTTTCCATGCCAAGACCTGTGCTGTACACGTCGTTCGGCATCATCAACATTTCATGACGCAGTGGAAAAACGATCAGTAAAAATCTGGCATGGTCACATTGCAAAAACTAAACGGAAAATTGTTGAGGGAGATCATTCAGATAGCAACCGCAACACTAAAGGAGCCACAGGATATTTTTGACAAATACTGTTTGTGTTACTCATGACAACAAGCTGCAGTATTTTCTGTATAGTTGTACTATTTGATAAGGTTGGAACACAGAAAACATCTGCAGAAGCATCCAGGCCTGGTTGTCCCTAAACCTCGTGATGATGAAACCATGATAACCCTGTTGCGCCACCTTTCTAAATAAACAACATGAAGCAACACCAGAAAAATGTCAGACATAGTGAGACATGGTGGTAGAATATTGATCTGGGGTTATTTTATTTTCAGATGGAACTAAAACGTTTCTAACTTTCTAGCAGCGTTGACCCCAAAATCTTCAGATCCCTGATAGAAAACTGAAGATAGAGATTTTATTTATCAGCATAAATTATCAAACTAATAAAAGAATGACTTCAAATTACATTTCAGTTTTAAAATGTTCTAGTGGGACGTGCAGTGTGAACAAAAAATGTCCTCAGAATCTGAGAAATTTGGAAAACTTTCATGCTCAGATATTGCCAAACCAAGATGTGGGATTCTGATAGTCTTACTAAAGTACACTGAATGGTGAAACTGGATTAAATGGTGATTGATATCTTTGCAAAATGACATCATTTTCCATTCTTTTTAACCTCTCCATCCAAACTACGTCTTTAGGTAAAGGGACCAACTAAAGCAAATGCCAGAACACTGCAAGTAGATCAGATTACATCATTTCAGAGTGATTTAAATAACAATACAGTTTAATGTTTACACTGGTAAGTTTAATTTCACATTTTATTTACAAAATATATTTAAAAAGAAATATGATGAAAGCAATTTATAATTTGAATACATGTATGTGCCTATACATATTCTTAAGAACAAAAGGAAATAAAAGATTTCCGCTCCTTTTTTTCTGTCTTCACCGTCTTGCCTCAACTTTACCTGTGTTTTTAAAAATAAAATGAAATAAAAAGATGGACTCTGATTTCAACATGGATCACACAGCCAGTTAGAAAAGGAAATAAGAAATGAGTGAAAACAGACGAAGTGGGTCCAGTTCATCTGTGGAACCTTTTGCTCTTTTAGAGTCGGCAAAATGCAACAACACGTAAATATAAACAATATGAACATGACTAAAAAAGGGCATTTTAACTCTTATTACCATTATTAGATAAATAAGCAAATAAAGTGTCTGACTGGGACATTGCTTGTCCCAGTCAGACATGAACAATTTTTACTCTACATACATTTCCTGAGTGCTGCCGTTTGTTTACTTTAAAGAAGTTTGCTTCATTCAGGCTTTTTTGTAAATCAAAAAGCAAAGAAACGGCAGGGATTCAAAACAAGAGCTGTATTACGTTATCGATTAAACCAGAGTAATTTCACACCTGAAACATATTCTGATGAAATAATGATCCCAATGTTGATTAGCAAATGTGCATAACTCAGTTGTTCTTTTTTTTTTTAAAAGAAAATTGGGAGTATTCAGCTAATAATAAATAAAGCCCAGACAGAAACCAGAAGTTCAGGTTGGAAGTAAAGGACGGGTCACTCCTTGGCTGAAAGGAATGTGAACCAGATGAAAACAAAGAAGAAGAGAACTTTCCCTTCAGACTAGAACATTCATCCTTCATCCGGCTTCATCCTTAAACATGAAGCCGTTCAAGGACGAGTGCTTCTCATTATATGCTAAGATATACAATGATCTTGCAGGAACTGACAAACTGTACATGGAGACACAGAAGTCAGTGATATATAAACCTGTTTATATTGCATTTGATGTAAAAAAGGAAAAGAATGCACCAATACATTTTTTTCCAGTATCCCTACTTCTAAAATTAAAGCATAGCATCCTAATTTGTATCTGATTTACCAAAAATCAGACAAAGAAGCCGATGCAGCAGAGTTCATGTTGTTGATTGATGCATTGTAGACAGAAAATAGTGGGTGTAGCTCATTATTATGCATTTAATTAACTGAAAAAACCCCAACAGGTTAAAGGTTTTGACTTGACAATCAGGGTCAAATTTGGCTCAGTTCTCTGGCCAATTGATTCACGCATGTCAAGTACAATTTAATCAACTTATTAAAATGGGTAGAATGAAGTTTTAATGAATTATAGAGCTCCTTTGTGGCTTCATGTTTAAAACAAATCTATATATACAATTTTCTTACAGGTTTCATTGTAACTATGAAAAAGTTCTGCTAGAAAACCTAAACACAACAGGCAGGGTGGAGGAAGAGGGGGGAACATAATTTCCATATAAAAAAACTTGCCAAGATTGAGCATCTGATGTGTGTGATGGAAAATCGTCTGAAACAACAGCAGCAATAAAAGCAACAGAAAAAAAGACAAACAAGTTGCTGGCTCTTTTGCCCAACTTTTTCTTCCCAGGAATAATGATAAGAAAAAAAAAAAACCTGAATAAGTTACGACTCAGAAAATGGATGTGATTGAGAAAACTGGTCTGCAGCTTTCATCCCCTACACTGTGTTGTTACAAATTGTAATTAATAGATATAAACACGATCAATGGCTGACAGTCATAAATTAAACACTCAGCATTCAACAACGGACGGACGTTGATGGTAAGGCCTCCTCCAGAGCAACAGCTCCATCTTTTTCAAATGTAAAAACTGTTTGACCAATTAAATATCTGTCTGCAGAGAGAGTAAACGGATGATATTCTTCTGTGTACGTTACACTCTGCCCAAAAGTTAAAAGGGCTAGGGGTGCAGCAGGCTGCCAAACGCCTGGAAGTTTGATGAGAGAACAGCGGCCGAGGAAGCCGAGGTGGAGGGAAGGTTAAATTCCACCTGCAGCCTGCGGGAGGCGTGAGTCCCACCGCCTGCGGCACCACAACCAGGGCCGTCAGAAACGAAGGGCCTGCCGTGCATCTGCAGGTGGTAGAAACAGGAGTTCAGGAAGCCGTGGTCGTCATCAAGGCGGGACGGCGGGTTTCCACGGCCCCACTCAGAGCACTGGTCAGAGGGCTGAGACTGGAGCTGAACCGGAGCTGAGGGACGATCCGAGTCAGCGTCTCCAAGCTCGTCCATGGATGGGTAAGAGAACGGACAGTCGAAGAGCTGCTGAGGACATTCGTCGGGACACAGCTCGGACAGACTCATCACCAGTTCACCGTCTGGGAACAAAGAGATAAATTCAGATCACGTCTGATCAGTAAAACCACTGAGGCTCATCAGACACCAACTCTGTTTTTGATTTTTCAATATTTTGATTCATAGATCATTAAACAAAAATATTCCATCAAATCTCAATTTTAAAAAAATAACAGCAAAAATAAAACAAATGCCCTTCAAAGACTGTATGCAACAATGTTAGGAAGAGGAAGGAAAGAAGGAATTTGTCTATTTTGAGAATTTCGTCAAATGACGCAAATATGAAGACAAATTAAAGTTACTTTATTCAGTTCAATTCAGTTTACTTATCTATGTATCGCCAATTCACATTACTAAAACAAAATCTTTTTGCTGAACTTCAGTCAGAAGATCACCAGTCATTTTTAAAAAAGAAGGAATAGCGAGGCAGATCATAAGTGGATTGTGGTGAAAAGATTTCAGGCTTCTGGGAAGTAATGAAATAAATATTCGCCAAGAGACAAGAGTCTGCAGCTCTCTGAGCACAAGTTCGTAGATTCTGTAAAGTAACTAAATGTGGAATCATAAAGGGCGTTATTGTGTTTTGGTGACAATGTGTGAGGAAACACTGATGCACATGAAATTATTGTAACTTTGTAGTGACAATCTTAAAAACAGATTGTAAACATCAACAAGAGCCAAGTTATTTGTTCTTTTTGTTCACATTAGTTCACCCTGTTTTCTTTACCTGCAGGCCCAGCCTGCTTTCTGTAGCGTGTGTGGACGGAGGTCATGGCTTTAAGAGAAAGCGGGGCGTTCGTCTGCGCCTGGGGCGGCCTTCTTCTTCTGGAGCAGAATGCCAACATGAACCGTGCACAGACAAACATGCACACCCAACAAACAGAGACATGCATACGTGCATGCACAAACAGAACAACACGCGACAGTAAGGATGGGAGAAAACAAAGGTGGGGAGACATAACAAAACATAATGAAGATGAAGCAAATGATGTGATCTCGATGCCAAAAAAAATAAACTGAAGAATTCTGCACAGTAAAGGCCAAAAAACTGCATATATGACTATTAGGATTTGGTTTCCATTAATGCTGGAGGTTTTCTATAACTTTTTAGAAAAGTTCAAATTAAATGTTCATTGTCACTGTAGTTCCGCACAACATGTACAGTACAGACCAAAAGTTTGGACACACCTTTCTAATTCAATGGGTTTTCTTTATTTTCATGACTATTTATAAGGCAAGAAATCCCACTTATTAACCGGACAGGGCACACCTATGAAGTGAAAACCATTTCAGGTGACTACCTCTTGAAGCTCATCAAGAAAATGCAGAGTGTGTGCAAAGCAGTAATCACAGCAAAAGGTTGCTACTTTGAAGAAATTAGAATATAAGGGGTATTTTCAGTTGTTTTACATTTTTTTGTTTAGTGCATATTTCCACATGTGTTATTCATAGTTTTGATGCCTTCAGTGTGAATCTACAATGTCAATAGTCATGAAAATAAAGGAAACTCATTGAATTAAAAGGTGCGTCGAAACTTTTGGTCTGTACTGTATATACTTAAGTACTGTCACTTGCATGTTTTAATGACCTTCTGTAAGAAAGAGTAATTTTACAGCAGAACAAACTCAGTTTCACAGCTCGTTTATTGATCTATTCCTGATTCGCACCTTGTTTGTTTAGATCCAGACTTGTACTTGAAGGAAACCGGGACTCCATTTGTCCAGAGGTTATTGAGATCTGTGACAGTAACCCCAAAGAACTGTTGCTTCCCTCGAGATCTCCACCCTCTCCATCCTGGTCTCCATCCTCACTAAAATACAGAAGCACAATCACAAATTATGTGCAACTTTGAAGTGTACACACACATTTGACACGGATGATGTCATGGTAGAGTTGACTCATTGCTACACACACTCAGATGTAACTGATACTAGGAGAAAGAGAAAGAGAGATAGGAGGGGTCATGGCATGCCTATTGGTCATATATTATGACTAGGGCAAGCTATTTGTGTAATTATTATAACCCCCTCTACCACCCAATTTTATAGCAAAGCTATAATGTCACATTTTTCCCACTTCCAAGTTTTGTACTATCATTTGTTGGTCTATCACATAAAATCCAAATAAAATAGAATTAATTTATAGGAACATTTTTTTTCCAATATTACAAATAGTCTATAACCGTCTTCCAGTTTTTACTAACAAACAAGTTAGCGTCACTTAACCCAAAGCATTTCTGCAGAAGTACTCACATGTTCTCCGACTGCATGATGTACTTTTTTCGGCTCACCCTTGTGGCCTGCTGGGTGAAGAACATGTGGCGCTCCGATTTCTTCCACATGTAGTAATATGCCACACACTCACCAACGGAGCGAGTTCGTACCTGTGGAGAAAGGTTTCAATCATTTTTAGAAACAAGTATTTAAAACAATCAGTCACATTTTGAGGCTAGATTAAGGATCAAAAGCTCTAAATTTGATCACATACCTTATTAGCCTGAATGAGATGGAAGTTTTTCCCATAAACACGGTAGCCATTCTCAAAGTTCCTACACTCCTCCTCGCTCCAAGAACACAGCTCCTCTAAAAGCAGTAGGTACACAGAGAACTGAGATCCTGCAAACTAGTTCAGGTTAAGCACATGTTATTGATAACAAAAATCATTCGCCTCCTGCTGAAAATCTACCAGCACACTTCTAAGCTAGAGCGCCACAACTCAACACAATCAAGTTTTGTGGTGGAATAAAGTCACAGGCTTTTGGGAAAACGACATGGTTTTACTGCACATGTACCATAGAAATATAGCTAAAGAATAGCTAAAGTACAGTGGAAACCACTGACAAAAGCGGCGCAACATTTTTAAATTCACTTTCTTACACTAAATCATACTTAACATTTCCACCTCTTCTCCGTTAGGATTACCAAAATTATTTATATTTGCAAAATGGCAGAATTATTGTGAGTGTTTTTTTTTTTTAGGATTTCTTTTTTAATTGAGGAGTTTACATAAAAGCAGCCTATCATTCAAAAAATCTGGGAAAACCGAGTTGATGATGTAACGGTTTTGAAAGCTTCTGATAGGTTTATTCACAGCATTTAGATTAGAAGGAGATACACCCATGGATATATGTAAGGCATTACTTCAAACCAAATTATTCCCTGTGTGACATTATGAAAAATACATGTCATCATCATCACAACAAAAACCTTGTGTGAAAATATTTACTAAAAATAAATATTGCTGATGAAGACATCATCAAGTTTAAGCTTGGGCACAAACTGGTATTCCAAACGGTAAATGGCCTAAAGTATACAGTCTGACAAGTTACAAAGTCAAACATCCTGTTATAAGCGTATATAGTTTCATAAAGTAAAAGTGAGTCATGGCTTTTAAAGAAGTCTCAATATATCTCTTTCACATGAGACTCATTGTTCTTTAATTTATTTTGAAACAAAGTGTTTTAATTCTATGTGCAGCCGCACATCTGGAATGAGTTCCTGAAAAACAGCCAGTGAGGGTTTTTTTTTTTTTTTAAACCTGTTAAACAGGTTATTCTTTTTCCTCCAAAATGAATACAGCAGATATAAACCGTGAACCACCTTTCAAGCTGACGGCCAGTCGGGAAGCAGATTCTATTAAGCAAATGATAAAAGAGCAAATGGTCTAAATGGTCACAAACATTAGAACTTTGCTAAAGTTTAACAGTGCTGTTAGGTTTAACTATGTGGTTCAATACTAGGTGCTTCCATGAATAGGATCGTACAAATCAGATCACATAAAAAAAAAAGTCATCCATGACAACAGGAAGAGTCTTACCACTGAATACTTTCACATTGAAACGTAACCGTCTCAGTGCTTCTTCTGCATTGAAGTTGCATTTCACTAGTTCATACAGTGCCTGAATGTTGAGCCAGAAAGAAGGCAGAAATCAAAACTTAATCCCACATGACAAAAAAAATTAACTAATAACGACTCCTGCTACATTATCCCAGTTCCTTTGGCTTGTTTAGCAAACAAACAATATTATACATTTTAATGCAGTCACCTACAGCTGCAGGCAGTGGTGATGTGAATAGCATAAAATGCCACACTGATGATGTACCTGCTCATTGTCTTGGATAGTGGCCGTTTGGGTCCATACCGCCCCCTCCTTGCCACCAAGTCTCTGTACATTCTGCAAAAATTTCTCTACTTCCTGTACAGGCAAAACCCCAGGCCTCCACAGCACCTGGTCGTCGTGGTTGTAAGCTGGAGGAGCGAAAGCAGAAGAGGAAGATGGAAATTGTGAGAATGATGACAGGTCTGTGCGTAGCAGTCTCTTCTTTTATACTAAGTTTCTAATTTTTAGAATCTCTACAGATAAATACTTATGGTACAATGTCTACAAGGTCTACTCAACAAATGCACTCCACAAACAATCATTTTCACCTCTCTCCTCAGATAAATGTGGATTTATTGGTGGGATTTTTGCTTGATACATGGAGCCGACCATGATTTCCTGTAGAAAAAAAAACAATAAAATGGTTCAAATCTGAGCATTCACTACAAGATGAAGATGATCTTAGAAACACTGGATTAAAGCAGGGTTTACATAACAGTCCAAGAGTCTGATAAAATGCAGCTAGATTTGGTCTATATTAGTTGTGGAAAAATAAGAACTAATAAATAAATACATGTGAAAAGCTCATTTCTGACTGGTTCAGTACCATGCTGACACTATTTCAGATCCACAATGTCACAAACTCATTCAAGTCCAATGTTACTATATTTTAAATGGATTAGCTTTACTTTCAGTGAGGAACAACTGTTATTGCATCCATCCATCGTCTAACACCCTTGTCCCTAGTGGGGTCAGGAGGGGTGCTGGTGCCCATCTCCAGCGAACCTTTCGGGCGAGAGGCGGGGTCACACTGGACAGGTCGCCAGTCTGTCGCAGGGCAACACAGAGACAGACAGGACAAACAACCATGCACACACACACACACACCTAGGGAGAATTTAGAAAGACCAATTAACCTAATAGTCATGTTTTTGGACTGTGGGAGGAAGCCAGAGTACCCGGAGAGAACCCATGCATGCACAGGGAGAACATGCAAAACTCCATACAGAAAGACCCTGGGCCGGGAATCGAACCCAGGACCTTCTTGCTGCAAGGCAACAGTGCTACTAACTGCGCCACTGTGCAAATATTTGAAAATATATCATTACAATGTTTTTAAAAGTAATATTTGTAGACAGTATACACAATAGAAATGATCAATAAAGAAATTAACAAAACCAAACAACACCATATTTTTAAAAAAAACCCTGTGATCACTGAAAGAAATTATAGGACAAACTAAAATTCAAATGTTGCTGACATGTTTTTTGTCTTTCCACTGGTATTTTGTGTCTTTATGTAGAAGCACAAATTAGTTTTTCCTTCATATATATTTTAATTATATTGCCGTCAAATGAAGATAACTGTAGCTGATAATTTGAGTATCTAATTGAATAAAGAATCCTAATATTTCACACACCTCATAAATACCAGTCATTTTAAAGTTACAGAGTCTAGAATTACATTTGAACTAAAAGGTGTAATAGAAAGAGTTTTCGCCTTTGGCGTTGCACCATGGGACCTATTTTTGTTTATTGCCAGTGGAGGCTCACCTGACGTTTTAAATATGCAGCATTGTGTATTTGTAGATGCATAAATATTTAGAGCCTAATTTTATTGATCTTTTTGTGATGCCGGAGGTGGCACTCATTTATATAATTAAGAGTTTTAAGAGTCAAACCTTATTTCCAAGTTGTTTTTTGGTCGAAATTAATCTGTAAGTAAATTAAAAGGCATTTTTGGAGGGAAAAAAAATCATTTAGAAATAATGCATTACTTGACAAAAAGAATCTGAAGAATGAGAGGACTTTCATTCAGATATTTGGCCCACACTTCATCTACAGCTACATAGAGAAGGACTTACTCATTTATCAATAAATCAGCAAAATTGATCCAAAAATTCCTACAAATGACATCTAATATTAACAATTCCATTATATATCCCATATCCCTGGAGTATGAACGTCTAGTAAAAAATAGACACATTTCTCTTTGATATTTATCAAAATAGGAAATAGAAGAGAGCCTGCTATTCAAGTATGGCAGATACAGTTTAAACTGTTAAATGTTCCTTCTTATTTAGAGGTGAAACAATGAAGAAAATAAAAATATATGTGAAAACTGATGTATACCAACCTACCTTTTGTGGATAACTACTTTTCTGTAAAATTCAATCTCATGGTTTTTTTTGCTAATAGTCACAGTAATTCAGCGTATGCATATGTGTGTGACAGAAATCTTTCATTTTAATTCTGCTCTCTTTTAAAAAGGTTCAACAAAGGACTGAGTTTGCAAATTATCCTGTGGCTAGAAAACAAAAGTACCAAACCAAAGCTGTACTTGGGTTTTTAACATGTAACGTAGTTTAATGTGTTATCCTCAATAAAAAATAAACCGGAATTGAATTAAAATCTCCACTGCTTGCATATGTAAAATGCCCATATCACTATTTAGAACAATGATACAAAGATTTAAAACAACTGGACGTGTGATAAGTCTGAATGACTCCAGTTTATCTAGCCATTGCACAGTGACCAACTCAACATGATATCATTCTGAGTAGCTAACCTTGTGCTCTTCATTGGACGGAATAGAAGAATCATCAGTGTCGTCGTCTGATGAGCTGACAGTCGTCGCTTTGTATCCGTCTGAAAGAGACAGAAACGGCACAAAGAGGATTATTCAACCCTGAGCAGAATTCCTCAAAAAAGAAAAACATTTCCAAATCAGCTGTGATGTCGAGCGAAACTGAACACCTCAAATACTTGAACTGTTGATGGAAAGGTTTTCTTCAATGTAAGAAAAATGTTAGAAATAAGTGAAGAAAATTGTCCAAATATTAGATTAGAAATTATTACAAGCAAGCAGAGCCAAGTAATTGTTTGGAGATGAAAAATGTTTCCAAGGAACACATCCACAACTCAAATGAAAAAAACAACTAGCTGTTTAGAAAAGTATAGAAATATTTATCTCTACAAAATAATAATCAAAATAGTGGTGAGGAAAATTTCAGCTTCCTTTAGGGAAAAACAAAAATCTAATCTGTGAAATAAACATTATATATCAACGCATCAAAAAAATGGTTTTGACAGAAAATAACTATAGCTCTTTTATTTGAATAAAAAGGACAAAACCAAAAATACTTTTATCAACACTTCTTTTGGTGTGAAAATCTTTATGGGTAATTAATCCTGTGTGTTACCCTGGAGGCTGGGCAGCAAATCTGAGGTGTTTGAGGAGGTGAGATCAAAGGCTGAAGCTTGTTTCTCTTTCTTGCCATGAAACAGGTCCTTCGTCTTCTGATCCTGTACAAGACACAAAAAACAAACAACACTACAAAACTCTGCAGAACAATGATCAACCTTGTGTTTATTTGAAGCCAACCTTACAAGAAGCCACCTTGAAATTATCAAATGAACAAATGAGGAAGTGAAAATCTTATGTTGCAATGCTTTGAAATTGTCCTAATGTTTTGGTGCATTTCTTTAATGTGATCGGCCGAATACACAAAAATCATGGATAGCCCAAGTAAATTGAGCCAATAACAAGAAACCCACAATCAGAACATCTATAGAGAAAGTTGTATAACACATGAATAACGGCACTAGTTGATATATGCTTTGGCTGAATCTCACCTTATCCAGGGTCATATCTGGCAGAGTGGTGGTTATAGGACATGTTTCCTTCTGTGGATTGGATACTTGATATCCATATAAAGCCAGTAGCTCCTCCAAGGGAAGCTCACTGACCTATAGGGGCAAATGACAGAGAAAGGAGAGAAAAAAAAAAAATACAACAATGTAATTTAATTCCACTTCAGCTTTAATTCCACAAAACTGTTTTGTTTTCCTAAAAAAAACAGTTGAAATATGACTTTTGATTTTCAGTTTCTCAAGGACATTCATGACTTCTTAGGGAGCAAAATTTGATATAAATATTTTCACAATGTGTGGCCGAGAAGATTAATATATCAATATGTCATGTTTTTATTTTCAACAAGTCGACCGAGCAGCAAAATGTAAGAATAGCTTTGGCGCAAAAGTGAGAAGTTGCAAACAAATCCAACACTGAGAGGGAAGTTCAGGCCAGCAGCACTTCATGTTCTTCATGCTGAAAAACTCCCAAAATACTGTAACTACAGTGAATGGAAAAATATGTTTGTATGTAAAGCTATACAGACCCAATCTGCTTTACAACATTACCTGTGTTCATTTAGTTTTGCAGGTATTTATTTCTGCCCTGAAAACAGTCCAAATTAGGTGATTATTTTACAATATATGTAAATATATCTATATTGTGGCACTTAATTTTTTTTTAAGCAAGTGCAACCTATTGGATTTAGTTAATTCAGTCAAAAGATGTAAAACAATATCCATGCATGAATTTTATTTAAAATAAAATTCCAAACAATGGATAAAACGCACATTACGGCAAATTAATGGCATGTAGTTCAGGTGTTTCACAGCGGTTGGGACAAAGCTATGGCTCCGTCACAACGCTGACCAGAGCTGCGCCGTTTATTGCTTCTTTATTGCGTTCCCATTCCTCAGAGTTGCTGCTTGTGGTGCTGGGAAATTGCGGTCATTCCGCTCCAGAAGTTAAGAGGCGTTGCTCAAGATTAAACTTATAATTATGCGCCTCCAAACTGTGCAGCTCTCCGATAACACACGGCAATCCGCCGGTTCACTGGCTTGATTGAATTTTTTTTTTTTTTTTTTTTGGAGTTTGCATTGACGTAAATCACGAGCCAATCAACAAAAGACGTCTCCTGAAATTTCAAAACTTTTGAAAATCTTTTACTAAAATGGCTAAATACAGAAAAGAACAGCCCAGGTGAATTTCTCCTGTGGGGATTAATAAAGTAGTCATTCTGTAGCAGATGGAATGAAAATATCTGTAGGTACCGGCCACAAGTACACCTTCAGAAGGCTGGTAACATTATTCACCACCTGCAAATACTGTTCAAATCCAATAAGCTGAACATACTTGTTTTCCATAAAAATAATTAGAAGTTATGAACTTATTCCAGAAAAAAAAAATTCCCTTTTTTCTGTTATTGATTCTGTATGGAGAGATTATAGTTTTTTATTTTGTCATTTATTTATTTTTAATGAGCAAACTCATTTAAAATTTCTTTTAAAACTGACACTGAGATTTTTCTTTATGGTCGAGCACATTTGCTGGACCAGTTTTTGTATTTGCCGTTTCATACCAAGTTTGTAAGACATATGAATTTAGAATGGGTCATAAACATAATAAAATTGGGAAAAAAAGACACTAAGACCACCATTGTGGTTATTATATAAATGTATATATTTTCTGAAAATATGATACTGCTAGTTTTTGTCTTTATTATAAGTCAGAGTAAATAAATCGCAGCTGCACTTGGAGGCATTCTGGGAGAAAATTACAAGTTTTGCTTGCAGCTGGAAGGAGTTGTGTATACTATTAAAAACCACGGTTATTTATGATTTTTCTGTGGGGTGCATCTTTTGTCTTCAGTCAAACATTGTTCTTAGTCAAGAAACTAACGCATGTCAAAAATAGAAAAAATTGATTAAAAAAAAGAAATAAAAAAAAGACAAAAGACCAGCCTGTCGGCCATTGACAGGGCACAGCTTGTCGATGGCCGTTAAATTTGTCAAATTGTCCCAACTCAGTTCAACCCTTTAGTTCGTCAGGAGAAATATAGATTGATTAGCTCAAAGTTATAATGACAACCTCAAGATTTTTCGAAGATGGGCCTGAGTTTTAAAAACTCAGGCCCATCTCCAACACCATTACTGGGAAGACATACAATTACAGACACTATGCCATCATCAAGTATCAGGGCAATGATTTGAGACAGGGATCCTGACGCTAATTATTTGAAAAAGCCTTGATTAAGACTGTAATGATACTTGGGTCAGATTGGAAGACCTTTCATAAAACAGATAGTTTAGCCCCCATTATTTTATATTTACAATTTCAGGGTTCCCCCCAGTGTATTATAAGCCTGGTGGGCCACCAGGCTTTACTTGAGCCCCCAGAAGGCTGAGCATTGCTTATTTGTTTAAGTCTTTTAAAAATGTTTGCATTTTTTAAGACTCTATAGTTGGTGTTCAGGTATTAATCTTCCAATAATACATAATTACCAAGTGATCTCTTAAAATTTCCTGTCAATTTTAAGCATTTTTAAACTCAAAAACACGACAGGTGGCTGGATGAATGACTACCCTGGCACCCAACCACTGGGTTTAGCAAGTTTTCTGGGGGAAACCTTGAATTTGTTTTAAATATATAGGTATTTTGGGGAAAAATGAGTTCCAATTGATTCCTAAAAAAAAGCCCTAGGTCTTAAAAATGTGTGATAGACACAGAAACATATTTTAAGAGACAAAACTTAACTTACTGTTGGGGATTGTGCAGCCATTTTCTTGGAGCGAGAAAGCTTCTCCTCCAAATCCTCTATGACTTCTTCCAACTGCTGTTTCTTCTGCTGAAGGCCTTCATCTCTGTACTTTGCCCACTCTCCATTAGGCCACAGTGTCTGTGCTAATGTTCATTTGCTTGTCGCCCACCTGCAAACACATATACACACATTTTATGGAAAAACTCATATAGAAGGGTTTCGCAACATACACATAGCACACCTGAGGCACAAAGTGCAATGTACACACAAACAGCATATCAATTATCCTGGTTCAGAACATTGCAAACCAGCCAGCTGCTGCATTCTTAAAGCATCATTTTTTAAGATCTGTTACCAACAGAGCTTAAAATATACAATAACACCAAATTTATCAAGTCAATGGCTTCACAAAAATGAACATGAGTGGCAATCCAAAGTACTTTATATGATACTGACCTACTCTTTACAGCCATAACAGCTCAATGGTGTAGAAGAGCGTTTATGAGAATATTGGACATTTCTTAAAGAAGTGCATTTATGAGGTCAGACGCTGATGTTGGACAAGACTCAACTTGTTGTATCTGCCCTAATTCATCCTAAATCTATTTAACAATGTTGAATTCCTGCTCCACACAAAGCTAGCTCATCCATACCTTTATGGACCTTGCTTTGGCCACAGTAGTTCAGTCATGCTGAAGCAGGAAGGAAATGCTGGTGTCATCTTATCTATAATTTTGGGTCACTTGATAAATCTCTTAGGCAGACTGTAGAGGAACCCTTTAGTGAGATTTTCTTCCCGAAGGGTGTTTTCACACCTAATATTCTGGTGGACTTTGTTCGATTGGGGAACAAAATTGCAACATTTGTTACATTTTCAGCTGCTGCAATTCACTTTCACACTGCACTGTGTCAAACGATCCAAACTAATTGAGAAACCTGATCTCCCTCCTTGCCTGTCATGGCCAAGAACCGCTGAAGGAAACAACTCAAAAATCTCAGAAAAAGACATGAGGGCAACTTGATTCTTCCCAAAATGTAAACAAAAATGTAGCGTCAAATCCTAGCAGTTGTAGGATTTCTCTTTTTGTAAAGGACTAAGAACCATTTCTCCCTCTAGCATTAGACTCTTTTGCAGTTGTTTTGGTTCTAGTGACCCAGAACGCCCTATAGTCGTTTCCTGCTTTTGTAGCGACCTACACTCCAAAAGCAGAACATGGTTTGTATAAAAGTCTGCACTTTCAGTCGGTGATTCCTAAATATTTTATATTTTGATACTTGGCTATGTGCACTATTTTGCTGTGTTTGAAAACAGGTAATTTTGCTCAGGTTCTAGAGTCCTGCTAATGACCCAATTAAGTGATTCAGATGTGTCGACTCATACACTCGTGAATCTAACAGTTTCACCACACTGGCCCTTGAGGACTTTAGTTTGACAGTGCTTTACAGGGACACCCATGTTATGTAACAAGACAAACCTAATTTGGGATAGATTATAAAGACTTGGCTGCAGCAACTGCACTGGTCTCGACTGTCAGTCATCCTGACTTGTCCTTAGCAGATAGCTGTGAACAACAATTAAAAAACAAACAACTGTACACTGCCAAGCTTGTTTTCAGGTAGATCAGCTCAAAACTTCCACACTAAGCTGCTTTATAATGTGTTATCTTCAGACAAAAAGATTACACAGGGGCACATTTGGGGCGTAGGGTCCGGAGGGAGGAAGGTGCCTCTTTACCTTAAAGCTCACAAAAGGAAACATCTAATCAACTTTTGGTGCTGCTCCATTTTCCCAAACCAGCATCAGCCAAACTCTGCTAGAAAGAGTTTTTTTTATGTCATTGTTCAAACACCATGACTGGAACAACAGACTGAGCCCAGAATAGTTGTACTGTATCGGCAAGGCCTCCCTCCCTGAAAAAGATTTCAAACCGGAATGATGTTTCCAGAAGTGTTGCGAAAGCTGGCAAGGCTGAAAAGAAGGCATGGTGATCAGTCGAAGAAACATGGTGCGGCAGTAAAATCACAGATCAAGCTTATTTTCATTTGAGAATCTGAAGATGTCCAGCAGTGTCATTTATGTATCAAGCCGTGTCATCAAGGAGGCTTCTGTTTATGGTGATTGTTCTGTACCAATCAGTCAGCCAATGTCATCAAGAACAGTCTTCAGTGCAAAGAAGAACAAGATGTCCTGGATAGAATTGTATTGTCTCCACAATGACACCAGCATCACCAAATGTGTCTAAGATTTAGGTAGGCCCATATAAACATAATATCTGGGATTAGTTTGGCAAGATGTGTTTATTTATTTATTTTACAAAGGAGCTTCAGTACACCTAAAGTAAAAATGAAATCTCTATTCACTTCTTTTTTGATGTAGAATATGATACCAAAATCAATTATTTAAAAACATCCATCTTTTGTGTGACGTGTCCATCTTTTCTTGACAAAAACTTGAAAATAAGGAACTAAAAAAAACCTTGCTTTAAGTATGCACTGTGGATGTGGTTGAGCTGAGCATTAGCATATACATTCAAACTTTGGAGTCAGTACACATCTCAAAACATATAAGACAGAGTTGTCCATCTCCAGTCATCAAGAGCTTCTATCCTCATTTTTAGATACATCTCTGTTTCAACACAAACAAATCCAGTGAATGGCTCAATACCAGACTTCTGTAGAGCTCAATAACATCCAAAAGTTTGCTGCATAGGGACAGGAGTTTTGAACACTTGATTTAAGTTGTTTCTGATTAACCCTAAATAAGTTTCAACCATTGCAGAAGGTTTTTACTGACATTAACTTAAGCTGGGGACACACTGCTCAACTCTCACAGACTCAACACATTTAGAAAAAATGTGTTCACACCAATAGACTGATTTCAAAAGATGCTTTGTTTCAAGATTGGGATAATACAATATTCAACTTAACCACATTCAATTCAATGTTCTGAATTGAGTTTTCTGTTGATCATTTACAGCATTTCATTGGCTTCCATTTTTAAAAGATGTCAGTTTATAGGCTTTTGATCGCATCTGTTTAACATTTTTACAAAGTTTAGATTAAATTGAAGATCAATGAGGTGATAAATCATAAAACAAAGTGAATGCCTCAAATAATATAAAAGTCAAGAGTAAAACCCTTTTTCTGACTAAAAAGTGAGAAAAGGGTCTTCTCTAAGTTATAAGTTTATTATGCTTCCTGCTAAGAGGAATGCATTTCTACATAGCCAGTTGCGGGCCTGTATAGCACCTCATTTACAAGGAGTGTGGATAACTAAAAAGTAAAGAAAACTTTGGTAACAGACACTATAAGGAACCCTAACAACCAAATCCTTAAATCAGATAAAGTGCCAGCAGTTACTAAATGTCACAACCTACTTTAAACGACACCAAAGGTCCTGTAAGAAGCTGCTTTTTGTCCCAGCCCCATCGGGCGCTGTCTGTCTGACCAGGGGCGCTTTCCTGTGACTTGGTGCTGAACATCTCTTCCTCCACCCGGCTCGCTGCGAGAAGGAAACTACTAGTTTACAATGTTTCCGAGAGGCACGGTGGAAGTTCACCGCCGCCGAGTCAAGTCATGTCTCCAAAACTTTTCAACTCGACCCACCCTGCCGAGAGGACGCACCTGAAAATAGTTCAGCACCACCGCGTCGAACCCGGCCCCGGGATCCCTATTGTTTTCTACTGCCGTACTATCAAGGCAGAGAGGGGAATGGCTCTTTAACACTAAGAACGCGGAGAGAGACGATCTACGCCGGAGAGGCTCTCCGTTTCTTCCCCCCACCACCTCAGCTTCCCGGTGCTAAAATGCCTCGTAGCTCTCTTTCAGCCGCCGCTCAGCAGCCGGAGAAACCCTCGGTCATACTGGGAGCCGTCGGGGTTGACATAGGTCCTAAATTCGGCACAGTTTCTCTAACATTACGGCTCATTAGATTCCTCGTTTTCGCTCACTTACCTCCGCCATTCCGTTTCTGCGCAAGCTTACTGTTGCCCGGATGTTGTATGTCTGCTCCTCTGTACAACTCCGTTTATTGCCGCAACGACTCGGCAAGAGCAGTTTTGCCTTAACTTTGTTTGACTTAACTCCACTTTTTCTAAGATTTGTTTTTTAAATTATTTCCATGTGGCAAATAATGTTTTTTTTTTTAAGACTTATGTAAAATAGTTCATTTGGAAAGACACCTACAGCGGCCGCTACTTTCAGTATGAACTTAACGAAATCATTTGAAGCACTTAACATTTTATAACATTCTACTTAAAGCAATTTATATATATAAAAAAAAGTTTATAATTAAAATCCGTTTTGCATATTGAGCAATAAAACAAGTTCATGACATTAAATTGTTGTTTCTTCTGTTTTTCTATAAAGTTTAAACTGAACAAATTTTATTGCATGGAATTGCTATGAGATTTAAATTCAGCACAATTTGCATTTAGTATACTTACACCAGATCCATGTGGTTTGAAATTTTGAAAAGTAAAGGCCGTCTATATGCTGACTGTATTCACTGAGGTGGAAACTCAACATGCTCAGAGTAGATTAAAAATGCCATCCTTCTGAGACCCTGCTCATTAATTTGTGCCCCTAACTGTGGGCATTTTGTTCACCCTACTGTACTACTATAGGACATCCTGGCTTTCGTGACGCGTCATGTGATAGGCTTAAATGCTGGAAACTCACTTTCCCCAATCAAAATGATCAGCTTACCAGCAACCACGTTTTATGAAGAGAAGAGAGGAAAGTCAAGTATTTTTTAATCTTTAGCAATTTTTCCCTGATATATTTTTATTTATTGACATGTTTGCTAACAATATTTTTGACCTCTGAAAGAATTGAATGATTTGAAGAGTTTCACCTAGGCTTCAGAGCTCATCATAGCACTGAAATATCAATACTAAAGGTCACTACTGAAAAGAATATTAAGGAAAACAAAGGATACATTTCCTCTGCATTGCTGATGATACTCAGCTATATTTATTCATAAATCCTGATGAATTCAGTCAGTTAGACTACAAGAAAAACCTGGATGACTCTAAATGTTTTTAGATTCAGATTGAAGTTGTTGTCTTTGGACCAGAGTCTTTGAAAAAGAAGCTTCTTAGATTGGCATCTAATCTGGATGACATTAAATTTGATTCCTGTACTAAACCAAAGTGACCAGAACATGTTATTTAAATCCCATATTAAACAGGTTTCCAGGATTTCATTTTCTCATCGCCAAAATTAGAAATATCTTGTCCAGGCTGAAAAATTAGGCCGTGCATTTTCTACTGCATGGCTGGACTATTGTAATTCTTTACTATCAGGAAACTCACAGTTCTGATGAAAATGAAAAAGAGAAATCATGTTTCTCCTATTTTAGCTTCCCCTCACCGCCTCCCTGTTAAATCCAGAGAATAATTTTAAATTCTCATTTTCACATATACAGTCCTCAATATTCTTCACCTAATAGTAAAGGTAATTGTATTTATATAGCACATTTTCACCAACATTGGTTACCATGAACCAAAACCTACATTACCAAAAGCAGAAGTACATATCCTTGTCTCATCCTCTGGATTTTGTCAAATGTGCAGTTATTGCAGGACTTGTTGAGCAAGTTTTCTGGATGAACAGGAAATGAAGAGTTTGTTGACATGTCTATAACATAAAATGATATGCAGAAGGTGGTTACGTGTTTATTGGTAATGCTGGAAAAAATATGCCGGCTTGTCACTTTTTAACCACAAATTGGAGGTGTGAAGACTCACCATAAATATGGTAAAAATAATTTTTTGTTTGATAGTGTAGACATGAGGCATTCAGCTCCACTGTAATCTGTTTTCCTAACTACAGTAGCATTCCTCCTTGGTGATGTTTCACTTCCAGAGAAAACTTAAATGTTTGTCGGGGCAATTTTATCCACAACAGTGAACTACATGCTAAGTAAAATAAGGAATAAGGGTGCCGCTGTTGATAAAAGAATGGATGGATGGATGGATGGATGGATGATCTGAACAAAGTAAAACACTGTAAGGAAGGCGTTGATGCAAATACAAAGTTTGTAACTAATCAAAACCCTAAAGTTCTTATAGGCATTTCTACTCTCAGATATTTTAAAATCCACATAAGCCCAGGTGACTTTTGGGTGTCAAAAAAACAATAGTTAAAACACAAGTGGAAACTGCCTGGAAATTTCCAAAGCAATTCCACTTGATTCAAATATTTCTTCACAGCACAGTCTGGGCTTTCACCCATTGACTTGGATTCCTCTGGAAGACCTTCTACTGCGCAAATCAGCAAACAGAAAGAGATGTTCTGAACAATGTCACTTCTCTCTTTGCAGTGAAGGATAGTTGTTTAAAGCACAGGCAATTTCCAGAAAGCTTCATGCTTCATGCTTTATTGACATTGCTGCAATGTCAATAAAGATTTTCACATTGACTTTTGAGAAAGGTACAAATAACTCCAAATGTCTATTTTTATTGCATTTAAAACAGGTTTATTAACATTATATCTTTTTCAAAATTTTTACATTTTGATTATCTTTTGAGTGACGCCTGTGTCAGGATCTTGGTTGTTTTACGGGTTTTCTTGGTTTATAGTTTTGCTAGTTATTCTTTTGATTAGATCAGCATTGTTTCTGTTTTATTTGAGATAACCTGTTCTTATTTCAGTTCATGTTATTTATCCCTCATGTTTAGTTGTTCTTTATTCCACTAAAATCATCAAATCAATCCTTTTTGTTACTCTTTGTTTCTTTGCACCCGATTATCAATCAGTCACTTGTTCCTTGCCATCAAGCTCCTTGGTTCAAAAGCTCATCTCACTCACTTCTTTTCTGCTGGGTTCTTTGTTCTTTCCTGGTACTCAGTTTCCATTGTCTCCATAGTTATACCCTGGTTTGCTATGTTTTATCCACATTTGATTCATAGTATTTATTCCTCTGGTTTAGTTGTTCTTTATTCCACTTAAATCATGTTTTGCCTTTTTGTTTCTCCTTGTTTCTTTGTACAATCTCTTCCCTTGCCTGGTCCCACCTCTCCAGAGGATACAAGTTAGTCCCAGACTATCACACTATCAAAACCATGGTTTTGGGGGATTTTTGATCAGTAATTGGTATTTCCAGTGGGTGTCATTTCTGCACAGTTTTTTTCTTATTGATGTATCTTAAATGCTATAATTATGCTTATGACCACCTGGATATGTTTACAATGCATAAATAATGCTATTAACCCTTTCCAGTCTGAGAAGTCTCTCATGTTTCTCATCTGTTCTTCAGATCTTCAGATTAGTTCATAGTGTGTTACTTTCTTAAATCTTCTAATCAGGTGTTCTTTATGGTCCTAATTTGCATTCATGTAATGTTTCATAAACATCCAAAGTATACAGTAGAACATTATGACAAAGGAGTTTGATATGATTTGAAGTTCAATATGTATAACATCAAATTGAAATACAGATGGTGGACTACGTTTGGCTATGCTTTTTTAATAAAGAAAATACTATTTTCTCAAATACTTTCTGTAATAAGAAGATCAGTCTAAGATTGAGTAATTTAACCACAATGACAAGATGTATTTTGGAGTCGTCATCATAAAAACACTGGCAGCATGTGGTGGTGTGACAAAGTGGTTTTAGTGCTTTTACCACTTGTCCCTTATTCTTATTTCTGATTCATTTTCTCTTTTTGTAGCTGGTCATAATGCTTAAATTTAAACACTACTTTGCAACTTTGCTTCACTCACTATCCCGGGTTTGCTTGTTGTAGCATTATGTTGAATTCCATCTATGTATGTGTTTTGGTGACAGCTAACACTTCTGGACCATTGGATGAATGTTTCTTTTGTTTCAAGGTATATTTATGGTAAATTATTTATTTTCCTTTTTTACTCACCATTGTTTGTCCCTTATAGATCCTGCAGCAGGGCAGGTGTATGGGAGGGGCCTGCCCAGTATTCCCTGCTTAAATGGCTGGATGATGTCATCTATTACATAGCTGGGTTCTACCAATTAGAGGGTTTTCTTTTGTGCATTGTATTGTTTTTTTTCTCCTTCTTTAAAGCAACCTTTTGAGTTGTCCTCCTTTATTACATGGTTTATTTTCCAGACCATTTAAGATGAGTAGATGAGTTTGTAAATTAGATTAATGATCTTATTCTTGTTTCTGTTTAGATTTTGTTGTTTGGTTTGACCTGTTTCATTGTGGTTTAGTTCAATCAAGTGCAGGTGTCATCATCAGAAGAATCTGGAACCGGTTCACCTTTCTGACCCTTTGACCACTCTACCTCACAGGTGGCACATTAAGTATGGGTGATTACATAATGAAGATGGGGAACTATCTCAAAGCAACAGGACAATGAGCGTAAAACATACATCAAAACTAGTTCTGGAATGGATAAAGCAGGAAAAAATTAATATGCTTGGATTACCATACTGAAACTAAAATTTGGGTTAATATACAAGTCCTAGTTAAAAAACAAATGAAAAAAAAAAAAAACTTCAAATGAAGGTAATAATTTATGATCCGAAGCATCCAGTTAGAACCATGCCAGCAGTTTGCTGGTGGCTACAAAAATTGTGATTGAAGTGGACTTACAATACCACACATATATGTATGTATGCGTACTAATGTGGATATTGTTTTTATATCTGTGTGGATCAAAATAAATATTCAGTACATTCAAACACATGCAACTAATCCTAAATAATTGACTACAAGTATAAAATTATTGACATTCATGTCCATAGTGAGCACATGTAAATGTCCAATCATATTTGTTTGGAAGAGTCGTTTCAGTTAAGAGATAAACAATGGAGTAAGATATTTTTGTTG
The DNA here is from genome assembly GCF_003331165.1 of Xiphophorus hellerii. Taxonomy (NCBI): domain Eukaryota; kingdom Metazoa; phylum Chordata; class Actinopteri; order Cyprinodontiformes; family Poeciliidae; genus Xiphophorus; species Xiphophorus hellerii. Next base: position 16,281,273 of record NC_045680.1, read on the forward strand.
TGTTTACTTATTATTTTAACATATGACAAAATCAGTTATTTCAGAAAAAGAGGCCTAGAAAACACTGAGGCCCAACAGTAAATAAGTTCCAATAAGATCATAGCAACAGCCAGCAAGACAGTGGCTGCGGTCTCTATCCGTGACCGATTTCCTGTATTTGGAGTGTGAGTCACCACTGAACTGTCACAAGGATCTGTCACAAATGAAGATATCATACACTTGCCTCAGAGGTCACAAATAATGTGATCTAGTGGTACAAGTATACCAGTGGTACATTTCTCATGACACATCATGAGAAATTGTGTGTCATGAGAAATGTTGGTAATGACATTTGCTTTCCATGTTCCAAAATAAAAACAGGATTTTTATACACATAAATGTTTCATGGGGTGGCGCAGTTGGTACCACTGTTGCCTTGCAGCAAGAAGGTCCTGGGTTCGATTGCCGGCCCGGGGTCTTTCTGCATGGAATTTGCATGTTCTCCCTGTGCATGCGTGGGTTCTCTCCGGGTACTCCGGCTTCCTCCCACAATCCAAAAACATGACTGTCAGGTTAATTATTCTCTCTACGGTCAGTAAAGTACAGTTTGAAAATATGCCAGAGTAAAATCTTTTTCAGAGCTTTTTTATGACTGTCTTCAAAGTCAGAAGTTTACTCTCATCAGGATTTCTACACCTTTGAAGAATTTGGAAATGTCCAGGTGACAATTTCATGATGTACAGTAAACTTCTAACAAGTCAATTCACAACATTCAAGTTAAATGGAGGCCCACCGTTAACACATTTCTCCCTTGAGTAAAATTTTGGGATGGTTGCAAGAAATCAGCCAAAATTTCAGAAATAGAAGTGTGTATCTCAACAAGTTTGGTTCATTATTTGGAATAATCTGCAAATGTCAGAGGGTTCATTCATTTGTTTGAACAATTATACATAAGTATAAACACCAATGGGATGCCCATTAATTATAATATTTGGAAAGGAGATGGGTTTTATCCCAGAGAAAACTGAATTTTAGGATGAAATGTGTGTATCAGTCCCAGAACAAAAGCTAAAGGCCCTGAGAAGACGGCGGCTGAAGAAAATAACAATCCTTTCATTGTCATTATCCAGAAAGAAACTGTACTAGTATGGGCCGAAATGCCATTCGGAGGTGAAGAAGGTATTACTCCAAAAAGATTAGTTTTGCAGAGGGACACAGGTGTTTTGTAGACATCTCCTGTCTTCTGATGAAATAAAAATCTATATGTTCTGCCATAGTGGCATCTTGTCATATTGAAAAAACTTACATAACAATCCATATGGTTGATTTTTTTTTTGGCTGGAGGAACTGGTGCTCCTGACTAACCACATGGCATCATGAGGATAAAAATTTGGAAATACTGAAGCAATATCTGAAGACATCAGCCAGGAGGTTAGTGTCTGGTCACAAGTGGGACTTCCAGATGAACAGTTGCTTTTATAATTTAGGTTGAAGTTTTTAAGATAATAAAATAAATTGTCTAATCAGTGCCTGAGATGAATGATTTCATATCTATTTTCCACAAAATAATATTGGCTTGGTAATTGCAGCATTGCCCCCTTTCCACAAGGGGGCAATGCTGTCTTGAGCATAAGTCATTTTATTCTGACTACTGCAAGTGCAATAGTTTGCACATCCTTAGGACTTTTGTGAGGTAACCATAGCATAACGTTATAAAATCTTGGTTTTCTATTTGCAGAAAATACCTTTCTCTTATTGGGAAAGGAGATCATAAGCAGTGAACTGGATTCCAAACCAGTATATTTCTATTGTTTGCTCATGGTGTCAGTCCCACTTAATAAGTCTGGATGAGTCTAAGCTAAAGACTTAAATCCAACCCAGAACACTTGTGAGTCAGAGTGTACAATAGTGTAACTCTGACATTCTGGTCAGTACCTTCACTTTGTTTGCTCTCTTTCACCCTTTCTTTCCCACTCCCTCCCTAGACAGGATGTTTGTGTCTCAGCGGAGCAGCAGCAGACAGCGAACCATAGGAAAGCTGATGATCAGATAGGGTGGTTGTGAAGCACCCAGCTTTCCCAGCGATGTGAAAGATTAACTAGGATTTAGGACTTCCATTTGGATTGTCCCCCTACACTGAGAGACTGAAAGGACAGCAAAACAAGACGAGGCCATTAGGCCACAGTGACCCAAACAGTGAGTCCCCCTCCCCATCCCCTGTCATGTCGAACTGCCATTTTCAACCTAACATCCTATATAAACAAGGCTCTAATTGTGAGAAAGAAATTGACTCAGAAAGGGAACGACGTTGTCCATGCAGAAGGAAATGACCAAAGTGACCCACTTCTCATCTGAAACAGACACTGGCCAACATGTTTGAGTAATGATTCATCAATTGTCAGTAAGGCGTTATCAAGGCTGATGCCATTATTACTTGCCAAGATATTCAGGCAACAAGAATTATTATGCTAGCAGGTGATATCATGAGACTCAAGAGGATTGTGTTTCCGTGTATTGTAATGCTTTTCATGTGGACTCATGGAAGTTAGCGTTAGAGGCCTGGTTGGGCAGAGGCCTGTGCAGCACAGGATCTGCTTAATGTCAAAGAAACCTGAAACGGTAAGAAGACTTACGCCTAGAAGAGGAGAAATAAAGAAATCAGCATGGGCATAGTTTAAATGAACAAGTTATTGTTAGATTTATTGTGCCTTGTAAATTAATTTTCTAACATTACAATCAAAATATACATTTTTATGTTTTCTTATGGTAGATGGAAGAAAAATGCTATATGCTTAACTTATTTTCATAGATAAGAATCTGAAAAGTATGACAAGCATTTCAAAGTTTTATGGCGTATCCTATTTTCCGTATTATATGTCACATGTTGTTTTCAAAGTTTTGCTGGCCCTGTACGACTTTTCTTTCCTCTTTGTCACACATTTATCCACTGTTACATTATGTTTTAATTCATACTGATGAACATGAGCCATGGAGTAAATATTACCGTTGCAGTTGAGAGGAAAGCTAATGGTGGGCAGAAAGGAATATGGCCAAAGTTTGTGGAGCTAAACCTCACATGGTACTTAAAGAGCTAACAAGAAGGAGAGGCTTGTGAATGGTACAGTTGTGTCTCAGTGTCCTAGAAGTTGCTAAGGAGATTAATATAAATTACTTTTCAGGCAGACCTTCTTGGTGTACTTCATGCTACATAACCTCCTCTGCATCCCTCTGGATTTACCCTGCATGCTCCTCAACTCAGAAACTGTCAGCAAACTTCCAAGTCAAAGTAACCAAGTTTCCATAAGTTTGTTGAAAATCAGGTAACTTAACACAGTGGATCATATCATTTTTCCATAGAGGTTGAATTTGGGTTAATAATTGTCCCACAGACAGTTTGTGCCACCTGAACTGTGGATTTCTGCTCCTCCAGAGTAAACTTTGGTATCTTGACTACTTTTCTGACTAATGCTCTCCTGGCATCAGTCTAAGTGGAAGGCTGTGTATTAGTATCATTATACCATTCTCTTACTGCTTTCGGGTAAAAGATTCAGCAGTATTTCATGATAAGTAAAAAGTGGATGATTTTGTTTTATAACCTAACCGTTTTATAGCCTAACCTTGACAGAAAACTTTTATCTTTATACTGAGAATATAACACACACATTTTGGCTCCAGGCACAAATTAGAGTACTTTTGAAGGCAATTCGTAGGACTGGATTTTATTTCAGAAGATTTAACTACGGGAGATGAATACAAAAACACCCAAAGTTAAAAAACAACAACTGAGAACCATAAACCCTTTTCCATCCACTTGGTAAAGTGGACGGAATTGCTTTGCGTGTCAGAATGTGTAATTCTATTACAGGAAATCACAAAAAAACACATCAGTTGTTTTTGCCAGGTCATTGTTGTAAATAACAATTTGTTCTCAATAACTTACCTTGTTAAGTAAAGGTTAAATAAATAAAATAAAATAAACATTTTTGCAAGGGACTGTGAAAAAGTGCCAACAGCTCACCTTTTATTATTTCTTATTTCACAATAACTCAAAGTAAATTGAAAACCCTTTGAGTGAAAAGACACGTTCACTCCAAACTTCATGCATGCCTTCCTTTCTCTTATCGTGAAATATTTCTGAACAAGACGTTTTTATAGAAACTGTGGAGGGCAGTTCCTGTGAGACGCAACACACTCTAATAAAAACACAGGAGTGGAAAGATGTGTGCAGCTCTGCCCTGTCCTGTTTTAGACTCCCTCCACCCTCCAAGCCCTCCATATCACTCCCTGTTCTCTGTAAATTCCCCGGCCAAGCCGCTGGTTTCCTCAACCAATACCATTTTTGGGCTTAATTTGCTTCAAAAGTAGCCGACAAGTGGAAATGGCATTAAAACATATTCAGCTGACTCAGAGTAAATATGCTACGATGTCCAACGGATCAAAGAAGGTAAAAGAAGAATCTTAAAAGTGTGTCCGATCCCCCTCGCACAGCCAATTTTCTGTTGGATTTCCTTGCAGTGATGTTTTTTTTTTCAAACCCTATACAAGAGTCTGAGTGTGAATTAAGCCTGTAAGTGGTATAATTAAGAAAGTAACTGACTCTAAGACACATGGGCCTTTCACACCGAAGACTCACAGGTGAGTGTACACACATGTGCCATAGATGGAGCAGACAAACAGCCTTCTGTTCACATCCAGAGTTAACCTGCAATCATAACTAACCCCATTTCACCACCATACAGTCATAAAGGGCTGGATACTGTGTTACAAATATAAAGTTCACAGGGTCTCAGTCCTTTAAACTATCAAAATTTAAATCATGAAGTACAAGTTCTTTGCACAGTACTGGAAGAATAATTTAACAAGTTGTGTTCCCAAAAATCAGCTTTTTTACAAGGAGGTAATTTAGTTGATTTTCCTTGAACCCAGTTTGTGTTTTATTCCCAACAGAAATGTTCACACTCGTAATGCTCCAAATCAGCTTGTAATATCTGCAAGTGCCTTTGTGGAGACGGTCTCATGGCAGTTGGCAGTTAGTCCACCGAGAGGCCATGTCTTTATCTTTTGGTCCTCATCCACAAAAAACAATTCAGCAGGGTGAGGGCTGCAAGGCAGGAGAATGAATTCCAGCAGGCACAATAGTCTGGAAAATACACCCTTCACAATGTTTTTCTTCACTCCATCTCCTTTGCTTGTTTTTCTGATAGAGTTGTCAGGCTGATAACTAGGATCAAACTGTTCTTCAAGGATTAAATATGTAACATAGACTCAAACATAAATCCACAAGATGAGAGTCTTTTCTCCCTCGTCATTTATAACATTTCAGTTGGTATAAATATCATTTCGAGAAGCTGGATTATGCTTAAGAAGCTTGAGAATTATGGCTTGAAAAAGTGATGGTTGTATCTGATATTTATATTCACTTTCCTGTATCCATGGTTTGATTGTTTTGTTAAAGACTCAAGGGAAAATGGCTGGACGTCCAAGGCGAGGGCACTTTTTGTAAGCGGTCATGTGTGTGTGTGTGCAAATGTCAGGTTTACTTTAGCTCTTTCAGAGATGCTGGAGTGATACTAGGCTTGTGGTGGACCAGTGCAAACACAAAGCTGTTGGAAACAATGATCTCACAAAGCAGGCAATTCTTTGTTTACCACAGAGTTTTCCCCAAACCTGGAGGAACCTGGACTGAAGAGGCCATTGCTGGCACCCCCACTAGTGGCCTGTTTAATTTATTTTCACACCACATTCCCTCTGTTTAACCTTTGACAAGGTCTTCCACCTCCTATCCTTCCCCTTGTTCCTCTCACACTCCATCAATAAACAAACCATAAACCTCACAGCAACTCTTTCTCATCAATGTCAGGATCTGTGTTTTCTGTGTTCATTTAGAGTTTTTTGTGTCCTTGAGTCTCTTCGTTGTCCTGTCCTCCCCTTGATTGTTCCCAGGTGTGTCTCGTTCTGTGATTACCCTCCCGTGTATTTAACTCCACCTGTGTTCCTTGTTCCTCGTCGGGTCCTCGTCTATGTCAACGTCAATGTTTAGTCTCTTCGTGTTCAGTGTGTGTACTCCTGCTCGTTGTTTGGACTAAGTTATTTTCATATTAAACATCATAATTCATCATACCTGGGTCCGCTGCATCTGCCTCACCACTCTCACCACCCGCACTTCATGACAGAAGGACCCGACCAGACCGAAAGGTGAGGCTGCTATTATGGACCCAGCTGGAGTGCGGAGGCGGAGATCCGGCAGGGAGGACAGGGCGCTGGCTGACGCTCTCGCCGAGCTGCAGCGGGAGCTTTTCCGAGGGACAAGACTGGTGTTGGCGCCCCCCGGATTCGGCCCGCGTCGGTTCCTCCGTCCGGGTAGTCAGCGACGTGAGCCGCCGGTGGAGCCGGCCCCTCGTCGCTTTCCGGAAACACCACCTCCGCTGCCTGCCCGGAGACAGCGACGTGAGCCGCCGGTGGAGCCGGCCCCTCGTCGCTTTCCGGAAACACCACCTCCGCTGCCTGCCCGGAGACAGCGACGTGAGCCGCCGGTGGAGCCGGCCCCTCGTCGCTTTCCGGAAACACCTCCTCCGCTGTCTGCCCGGAGACAGCGACGTGAGCCGCCGGCAGACCCGGCCCCTCGTCGCTTTCCGGAGCCGCCACCTCCACGGTCAGCCCGGAGACAGCGACGTGAGCCGCCGGCAGACCCGGCCCCTCGTCGCTTTCCGGAGCCGCCACCTCCACGGTCAGCCCGGAGACAGCGACGTGAGCCGCCGGTGGACCCGGCCCCTCGTCGCCTTCCGGAGCTGTCACCCCCGCGGCCGGTTCCAAGGCTTCGCTGCGGCTCGCCCCCGCGGCCGGTTCCAAGGCTTCGCTGCGGCTCGCCCCCGCGGCCGGTTCCAAGGCTTCGCTGCGGCTCGCCCCCGCGGCCGGTTCCAAGGCTTCGCTGCGGCTCGCCCCCGCGGCCGGTTCCAAGGCTTCGCTGCGGCTCGCCTCCGCGGCCGGTTCCAAGGCTTCGCTGCGGCTCGCCTCCGCGGCCGGTTCCAAGGCTTCGCTGCGGCTCGCCTCCGCGGCCGGTTCCAAGGCTTCGCTGCGGCTCGCCTCCGCGGCCGGTTCCAAGGCTTCGCTCCGGCGCACCCGAGGCCGAGTCAGCCGGCGTTCCAGCCGGCGCACCCGAGGCCGAGTCAGCCGGCGTTCCAGCCGGCGTTCCTTCCGAGACTCCCAGTGTTCCTTCCGAGACTCTCAGTGTTCCTTCCGAGACCCAGACCCCCAGCGCTCCGACTCAGACTCCCTGTGTTCCTCCAGAGACTCCCTGTGTTCCTACCGAGACCCAGACCCTCTACGTTCCTTCCGAGACCCCGACTCCCGAGACCCTCTACGTTCCTTCCGAGACCCCGACTCCCGAGACCCTCTGCGTTCCTCCTGAGACCCTGACCTCCAGCGTTCCTCCTGAGACCCTGACCTCCAGCGTTCCTCCTGAGACCCTGACCTCCAGCGTTCCACCCGAGACCGAGACCCCCTGCGTTCCACCCGAGACCCTGACCCTCTGCGTTCCGACTCTGACCCTCTGCGTTCCACCTGAGACCCTGACCCTCTGCGTTCCACCCGAGACCCTGACCCTCTGCGTTCCGACCGAGACTCCCAGCGTTCCACCAGAGACCCTGCATCGGGGGGCTCGTCGTCGCCGTCTGTGGGCGGCCCCCGGGGCTCATCATCGCCACCTCCAGGGCCGCGGACGGCCGCTGGACCGCCTCCTGGGGTCCCGCCTCCGGGGTTCCCGCCTCCAGCGCCGCGGACGGCCGCCGGACCGCCTCCGTGGTTCCCGCCTCCAGCGCCGCGGACGGCCGCCGGACCGCCTCTGTGGTTCCCGCCTCCAGCGCCGCGGACGGCCGCCGGACCGCCTCTGTGGTTCCCGCCTCCAGCGCCGCGGACGGCCGCCGGACCGCCTCTGTGGTTCCCGCCTCCAGCGCCGCGGACGGCCGCCGGACCGCCTCCGTGGTTCCCGCCGCCGCGGACGACCGCCAGACCACCTCCGTGGTTCCCGCCTCCTTTGCCTCCGCCCACGCTGTGGGTAGTTTTTTGTTTGTTTTTGGACTCTTGGCCCTTCCTGTGTTTCCGCCCACAATGGTGGGTTGTTTTTTTTTTGTTTTTCTGGACTCTGGCCCCCCATCCGGCGCCCCTCCGCCCACCCTTGTTGTGGTTTTTTTTTTTTGGGCGTCTGGTAGCCGCCCTTGAGGGGGGGGTACTGTCAGGATCTGTGTTTTCTGTGTTCATTTAGAGTTTTTTGTGTCCTTGAGTCTCTTCGTTGTCCTGTCCTCCCCTTGATTGTTCCCAGGTGTGTCTCGTTCTGTGATTACCCTCCCGTGTATTTAACTCCACCTGTGTTCCTTGTTCCTCGTCGGGTCCTCGTCAATGTCCAGTCTAGTCGTCGTCTATGTTTCGTCAGTGTTTCCTTGTGCCTGCTGCTTGTTCCTGGACTTATTTTCTATTAAACATCCATTATTCATCTCATCTGGGTCAATAGCGTCTGCCTCACCACCAACCCGCACCACACCTCATGACAATCAAGCGTTGAAGTATGTTGCTGTTGCACCACCAGTGGTCCCGCCGTGTAGTCACAGATGAGAGAGCAGGACACGTGGGTTGTCCAGCAGGCACAGTGGGAGGCGGCGCTGACTGTTATGATCTTAGCACGGTGGCGGATCATAATGTTTCAGACCTATAAACACAGGTGGGTTACAGTTCTGCAGGCCATGAAATCAAATATGTGCATGCATATGTGTGTGTCTTTCTGTGTGTATAAATCACCAGACGACATGCAGCACCATATGCCCAGCAGACGCTGAGGACCTTGGAAACATATTGCATCTACAGTAGCACTATGTGCTTTTATTCCATGATTAACTGGATGACACAACATGCTCTTATACATGCAGCTCCTCAGGTATTTGGTTTAGTATACATACAGTACAATACAATGTAAAGGCTTCCACTGCATGACATGTCTTTCAACTGGCTTATTCATTTCGATATCAAGTTTATGCATTAAAAAAATATATTTTCTGGAAAATGTATGCATATTTATATATCTATGTATATATTTTATTGTATGTCTATGTTCATTGTCTTGAATGTGTTTTTGTTTTTTGTTTTTTTCTGCACGCTGTCAGTTTTGGCCAGGTCTCTCTTGGAAAAGAGATGTTTTGGATCTATATGGGACATACCTGGTTAAATAAAGGTCATTGCTATTATTCCTATAATTCTTATAGAATCAGTTTAAAATCAATCCCAACATGAGGGTTATTTGTTTTAGAAACAAAGACAGAAATATTTTTTTTGTAAATCTACCCCATAGATGTTATCTAAAATGTCTGACTTGTAAGCTTTGCCTGGAATACAATTTGGTTGGTTTAAATGGTGGGACTGTCTAGGCTCCCAGTCAGATGTCACAGTGGCCCTGACTAATGAGATGTGAAGTGTGTTTTTTCAGCCTTTATTTAAACCTGCATGTCTCTGGAGCCTGGGAGCTTCAGGGTGTCAGCGTCTGATGGTCGGCATGTCTCACTGTTGTTACTGGATGGACTGCCACCCACTAGTCTTTACTACCTCTGCAGATCTCTATCAAGCTTTTCTTATTGTGAGGCATCGCTGTGTAAAACATGACCATGGAGCTTATTGATAGTCAGAGGCCGTTAAACCAGTTTGTCGCCATTCACCGGGTAATTCATTCACAAACGAGGATCTTTCATTCAAAACAGCTCCCACACCAAGGCTAAACATGAGCATGTAGAGCGTTATACAAGCACAGGCCATTTACCATGAGAACATACTCCAACTCTTCTGTACTGTGGGACAGGGAAAAGAAAGCCCAGTGTTTATCTAACATTCTTGTTTATAATTTCCCAGTAAAAACATTTGATGCACTTGTATGTTGGGGGAATTAAACATTGTGGCAAATTTGAACACAGACATACCTTAAATAGCTTTGGTAAACGTCTAAAAAAATCAAAGATATTTAAAGTGATATTGAAAGGTACCCAGGTTAAAAGTGATATCTGCTTTTTGAGTATTTATGTCCTTCTATATATATTAGATTGGTCACTGACCACAACAAAGGGTAAGTCCTGATGCTTCTCATGCTTGTGTGGAATAACATTGAGCATGAGTTCATCACAAGATCTGAGCTCTATTTTTTTCTAAGCTAATTAGACACAACATGAACTGCTGCAGATTTGATAAAGAAAAACAATTTGGAGAAGTGATGTTTTATACTATTTTATTTAATTTCCCTTTGAGATTAATAAAAAAAAAAATCTTTCCCTTGCAATCGCATCTCTGGGAATTAACCTTCAGTGCACTAACAACAATAAGTTTATCCTATCAAAGTCCACAATAACAAAGAAATAATGACATAACATGACCATAAGTTTATATTGAAATCAGACACTAGCCAGTGTGAAACATTTTGAAACTCAATTTGCTTTTTTAGTTGGAAATCATATGAGAGAAGAGAAGACTGCTTCAGTTTTGGTACCTCCTAACCATTAGATTTAGCTCCTAGGAAAAATCAATCTGATTGATACTAATCAGTTGAGAAATCGACTAAAGGTAAAATATTGACTACATCATAGAGCCCTACTTAAAAAGTAGCATCAAAACATCCTAACCCTGTAATTGCTAGAAGTTTGTTTCTGCTTCTGCATACATCTTTAACACATTTTCCAATTGGCAAATATCAAACAAAGTCTTGAAATATAAAAATAATTAGGAATTAAAAGATGGGAGCACCATTGAAAATTGAGGTTGGTTCAAGCTGTTTGTTTCAGTAAACAGCAGATCTTTCTCATGTTGTCATTGCTTATTTTTAGAGCTGGTAGTGGTGGTTTTGGAGAGAATGTCAGGACATGGAAAGTTTGACTGTGAGCTGGACTTGGAGGCTGGTGTCTAATTGAAGTTGCTGAAACATAGTTCAGTACAGGAGACAAGTCTCTCATACAACATCTGACTTCTAAAAATAGCCAGCATTGCTGCTTGGGAAAGGATGCATAATAGCCTGTCTTCTGAGTGTGCCTTAAATGTCTTTGCATTTGCATTCAGCAAAATAATTATTGTGTTACGGGAACTTGAACACACAAATAAACAAAATCAAGATGTCTTCTCTAAAAAAAAATCATTTCTGAAATTGCCATAGTTTATAACTAAAAAAAGCTCTCCATAATGTGACTCTGTTACCAGATTTTACCCCCAACAAGATGTCTAATCCCGGCACTCTACCTACACAGATAAACACACACACAGACACCCACACACAGGGTTCTTTCCCAGACATCAGAGAGGCAGTTCTGAGGGAAAAAAGAGCATGATTGTTTATATAAGCTAGCTCAGAGTTATTTATAATGTATTTTGGCCAAGAAATGACTTGAAAACTATTTAGAGTTTGAGGCTCTTTTCATAAAGAAAATAAATAACAGCATACAGATTGTGACATTCCGGACTGATTGTGGGCGAAAAACGACGTCGACGCGGCAAAGATAAGGGGCTGCAATCAGGCGTTTGGATATGTGGCTGTGTTTTATCACAACTTAAGGTGAAAAGTGGAATACTGGAAAATCTCTCAGTCATGCCAACTTCCTAATTGAAATGTACTTACAAACAGGATGCAGTCTGGCAAAACTCCCCACAGTTCCAAATCTTACCTCCTCACACATCCAGTTTCAGAGATGTAAGCTTAGAAAAGGCAAACGTCCATGTTGAAGCTTTTCATCCCCAACAAGACTAACCTATTTACTAAGGATACACATGGGAAATCTCTCCCTCTTCCAGGTTCTATCTGAGCATGCTTTTGTTACAACTTGGCGATGAATCCTGATAAAGACGTTATCTAGTGGAAGCAGCATGGCTGTCCCTGCACCCACTGCCTGTGTGGCAGTTTTTGTGACATGCAGTCACCTTGTGTCTTAAAAGATTTCAGACAGCTGCTGATAACCCAGCAGCAGCACCTCGGCCCTACAGATAAAACCATCAGGCCTCAGCTTTACTCGCAACCTCCTGCAATGATGTAAGAAGCTCCATTTAACAGAGAACGTGACGGACCAGGAGATTCAGATAACGTTGCAACAGACTGAGTTACTTTCTTGTAGTAATTTATTCTTGGTGCTTCATTCTAGCTCCAATGAAATAAATGTAAAATCAAGGAGAGTAAAACCTACTAATGAACATTAGGCAAAGATATGGCAATGCCCTATAACAAAACCCTATTAAGAATAATGATGAAAAATAAAATAAAGAAACATAAAATAATCAAAGCAAATAATCATAATACAACTGAGTACATATTAGTTCTCTTTAAAGCACAATCCATACTGACTAGAGACTCTGAACATCCAAACAAAATCAATAATAATCACTGTTTTAACACTGGCCACAGAACACCTTAATGTGATCTAGGATGATGCTCACAGTTAATTTACAAATGATTGTTAAATCAATGCTGCAGGTCGCAAACAGCCCATGGTCACATTGGGCTGTGGAATTAATATTTTATAGTTTATACAAATTTTAAAACATTTGTTTAGAGGGAACAGAGGAGTTTGCTTTGCAGCGGTCTTTGAAGTGTTGTGAATTAGCTTTTTCAAGTGACTATGAGAGAAATGCTCCTTGACGTGCTAACAGCAGTTTACACAAAGGCTTAATGAACTGCAACATCTGAGTCAGGTTTGCACACACAAATCTTTTCTGCTCTACTCACAAGTTTTCTATGGAACTGTGATAAGAGCTTCGTGATGATCAGTCCAAAACATTGACTTTGTTGTTGTCTTAGAGCTAATTTGAAACTAATATGTTAAGCTGTTGCTGCAATAATGTTTTTTTCCTCACGATGCCATTTAATGTACCAGTCGGTTCAGGAAGACACCCTCACAACATGATGTTCTTAGGCTTCGTGTCTGACCCACAACCTCCAATATGTCATTAGAGGCAAAGAACAACAAGACATGTCTCCAAAAGTTAAGTTCTTTGTCCCAGCTGAGTTATTACCAGGCTTCTGCAGCACTCAATTGTATGCTAAGGAGGTAATGCATTTATATGAGTCAGGTGTACTGGTCCAGGGATACATCTAAAACATGAAGGACGGTGTGTATATGTTGTCCAAATTGGTGCGTCATCCCTTAAAAAGTGCATTTAAGATGTTTCTGTGTGTCTGATGGTTGATGCACCACCATTTTTTAATACTGAGGGTAAAAATCATGAGATGGGTGAGAGTTGAGGCCTTTTTTTTCTATTTACCATAGTTCTTGTTCTTTTCCCACTGCACTTTGCATTCCTGAACATCTTACTCACCATTAGAGTGTGCGTCAGCATGCCCTCCCTCCCAGTCCTGCAGCTCATATGCACACAAGTACAGTACAGGGCATTATTGGTGCAACTGTTACAGAAAAATTGATACAAGGCCAGTTTTTCCCTCCTCTGGTCCATCTTTTTTCTTTTTTTTTTAACTGAGCATCAAACATCCAGAAGTTCTGGCTCCAGCTCCTAAAAAAATACATTTGAGGCTTTGGGGATGTTTTTATGCTGTTATAAATGGGCTGTCAGAGTGTCTGTACATCTCTTGCTACTCAGGGTTAGATCAACAGCTCTGAGGGTTATTCATTAATCAGCACCAGCCTGATTTAGGTGGGCTAAGCTGCCTGGGACCCTTCAAAGTGTGATGCCACCAGGAAGAAGAGGTCAGAAAAACCTGCCAGCTCTTAGTCTCCTGCTCTTTTTTTTGCTCTCACCATCCTCGCTTCTTTTTCATCAATATTTGTTACGTCTGATATGAATCAGCACTGTCATCCATCACAAGCTCTTTTCAATAAAGCAAAAACAAACAGAAAAAATAAAATTGATGGATAAGCTAAAAAATATAAACACTTGGTTATCACTTGTTAGGAGTAGAAAATACAAAAAGTAAATAAACCTTTCTCACTCTTTCCAAACAACTCATATATGGATTGCGGCATTTTTTAGCTTTGTTTTCTCAGGCAACACGAGTTACCAGAACCATCATCTGTGAGTTTTGGAAGCTTTATTTTGTGCTTTTTCTGATGCTTTTTATTGTGCAGCTGCTGTCATTTCAGCTCAAATTTTATCAAAATGTACAAGTTTAGACTTACAATTCTTTTTCAGGCATGAATAAAGAGTCCAATTTGTTCTGCAAAAACAAATTGTTCCAGAAACATTGGAGCAGAACAGATGTTGAAAATGTGATTTCTTTAAAAAGACTCATGGTCTAAGAGAACCTTCCTGACTGCAAATGCTGTCAAATGGTCTGAGTATTTTAAAACGATGACAGGAAGTTGAAAGGGTTTTATATGTTGCAACTGGTTTCACAATAACAGGCTATATGTACTGAAACAAAGACGTGAGTCTTTTTCTCTGCCATTTTATCTTTGTGCTTTCATCACAAGGGTTAGTGTTCATGAGCAAATGGTTTCATAAAATTATCAAATCAAATCAAATCTTATTTGTGTAGCACCTTTCAGCAACAAGGCATTTCAAAGTGCTTCACATCATAAAAACACAAAAATACAAAGTCATAGGACACACAGTTAGAAACATTACATTTTGTCGTCATTACACATCAGATTATTGATTAATGTTTCATGATTATGTTTCGAAAGCAACTCTAAACAGCTGGGTTTTTAATCTAGATTTAAAGGAACTCAATGTTTTGTTTTGCAGTTTTCTGGAAGTTTATTCCAGGTTTGTGGTTCATAGAAGCTGAATGTTGCTTCTCCATGTTTGGTTATCAGATTGGTTGTAATGAGTCTATCCTCTCTGGTAGGACACCTTTTGTTTCCTGATGAGGAAACTGATTCACCAAGCAGACGTGGTTTCCTCATTATTTCCAACGGTGTGATCAACATGGCAACACCTCACTTTGATTACATCACTAAAACAGAGTTGCTTGGTTCAGTGTTTAATTTAAATGTGTTCCTGAACTCAACAAATCAGCCAAATCTGATAAAACACCTGGTTTTTATGCAATGTTGTGTGTGTATGTTTTATATTTTCATTTCACATTTATGTTGACAGTGATTACTGTATCTAGTGAACTTTGACTGTCCTGATAGGTGGTCTGTGATCTTATGGCTCCAATAAATGTTTTGACCTCCGTTTAAGAGGAAAATGCCCTCAAAATAACATTCTCTTTTTAAAGGTGATTTTCCTGCTTACTGTTAACAAATGCACCACCTGTCTCTTCCTTTTTTACATCTTCCCACCCCATGAATTTGATTTCCCCAACTGGAGGGGATTCAAACACCTACTATCACGTATTTCAATAAGTCACCCTGCCTATAAAGACCAGTAGGAACTCTTAGCTGCCAGACTGTCATTAGTAGTTTCTGTAATCAGTTCTTCTTGTCATAATGCTTCCAGTTACTCCTTTTTGCTCATTCTCCGTTACTCAACTTCATTCTACAATAAGTAGGACTGGGAGTTATGGGAGTTGGAACTGGCTCAACTCCCACAAGGGTCTATTGCTCACCCTCTGAGCAAAACTTTGCTTACCTCCAGTTATCTCCTGCTCTACTCTCTAACCTTATGCCACCACTGAGATTAGTTATCAATGTGACAACGTACCAATAAATATTTTGCTCCCACATTAAGATCCTAAGTAACCACATCCAGAGCTACTACTCAACCAACCAACAAGTAAAAATTATTCCTCCCATAATTTAGTTATCTCAGTACTTAACCGCCTCTATCCTTTCACTCTATGTCTTCAGATGTTCACTACACCTCAAACCAAGCTGCAGTTATTCATATCTTTACAGTTTGATAAATATCAGCATCATACTCTTTTCAACAGACTGCTCAGTGAAAACACACCAAAACATTCAAAACATGATACTGGTGACCTGCTATCTTCCCCCTGTTTTTTTTACAGATGACTTTTGTCTCAAAAAGTACATAAAAGGACAAAAAAGGAATAACTCATCTCTTCCCATCCTTTCCAGTTGGCTCCAATGCAAGAGGTCAGACCTATCTCACACTATAACGTACCAAAGGGACCAAGAAATCTTTTATTTAAACAAGAAACAAAACAATGACTCATCATATCACAGAAAAAAAACATGGATTCCAACTTCTTATGTTATGAGTTGAAAAGATAAAGCTCTTGGAGGAGACAAGAGAAACATGATGAATGTAAGGAAAAACATGAAAAATATTTGTATTTTATTACACTTTTCTGCCTCCTTTACCTAATAAACAAAGACCTAATAATACCTTAAAAATGTGGTAAATTTTACATTATTTAAGCTTTACTGACAATTTGCCTTTCATTTGATTTGAGTTTTTGACTTTCTGAGTGAATGCACGCTCATTCAAAAATTTACAAAGGACAGTTTAATTTAAAAAAAATTATTTGGGGCAATTTTAAATTCTGGTTTGAACTGGATCTTGTTAAAATGTTTGATAAATTAACATGTTTTTTATGAATTATTTAAAACAGGATAAAGGTACAACATAAACCTTTAAAGAAATCTACATTTATTGTAGGATACTAATAACCCTTTAGACAAGTTTGAGAAAAGCCGATCTTTTTAAATAAGCTCTAAAACGACTCAATCCAAAATTTGAAAGTCAGTTTAAGTAAATTCATATACCTGTTTACTGTTGCAGCAGTTTATGAGTAATATACCCAAATGATCAGAATGGTACAATAGAAAAAAAGGGGGAAGCCTCCAGGTCATTCCACCCTGGGCAGAGAGCCATATTGCCTACATCAAAAACTGCTGCAAAATTTAATGAATAATTTATGAATCCACTGACACGAAGGTAAAAAAAAAAATGAAGTTGCAATAGAGAAGCACAACAAACAGATGAAATTATTGGCTATATAAAATCCTTCAGACAGAAATTACCAGAGCGCAAAATCCCCGTGGGGCAGTGAACTAACATGTGTTGGGACAAGTCTGGTGGCAATTACATGATATAATAAGTAATCTGCTCTCTGGTTGAGCTAAGCAAATGAAAACTTATTCAAGCAACTTTTATTTTGAGACTCAACAGAATCAGTCCAATTCACCATGACTTTGAAAATCCAAATATGTAACCACAGTTTTGGCACATCTCTTTCAAAACAGTTCATTTTGACACGCAGAGTGTTTGTACCTCCTGACTCACAATAGAAAGGAATAAACGTTTCAGGGAAGATCCCGCCTCAGCTGGAGCTGCGAAGAAAAGGAGGAGGAGGAGGAGGAGGAGGAGGAGGAGGAGGAGGAGGAGGAGGAGGAGGAGGAGGAGGAGGAGGAGGAGGAAGAGGAGGAGGAGGAGGAGGAGGGTGAGCCGAGTTATCCGGACTGAGAAGTCACTGTGCGCAAAGGGAAACAGAAAAGTTCCACAAGAGGACTCACTCTGGATCTTTTCAGGATAATAATGAACTATACGACGCTTATGTATGCACAAGTTCAAAATAAGGACTTTTGACTTCACTTTGGACCGGAGCCACGTTTTAAAATTTACTGCAGTTCGCACAGACATTCTACAAATCTCGCTGCTCTACTGCGATGTTTAAAAGAAACCAAGTCATTTAGAAAGGTAAGGTTGTTCCTGAAAACTAAAGCCTGATAGTGGAATAAATAAATGTTTATATGCTGTGATGTGTGACTATTATCTGAGCGCACGTCTGAAAAACGTAGGAAAGGTTCTTAAAGATGTTGTGTTTTTCTCCCCAAGACAACAACCTGTTTTGAACCGTTTTTTTCCCCACGCTAATTTAGCTTCAATAATAATTTATTAATTTAATGTAACATAACGTAGAACAAAAAATAACAAAGTGAGGATAGTTGATGCTGCTTGTATCTCCTTTTTCAGCTTTTTAGGTCCGACTGTTTAGATTTTAATGTTGTCTCTCACATCTAAGTTGTATTGGTTAAAATATTACATTTCTGCAGCAGTAATGTACATTTTTGTTAAATTAACCCCTTCACACTCCACGTCCAATTGAATGGATATGTTATTTTTCTGGGCTTAAACCAAGAAAAAACATATAATTTGAATGATACTTCTTACTGACTGGATTCTTAAACAAAAACAAAAGTTCAGGCTCTTAACTTGATATTGCTGAGCTTCAGACATAAGAGGAGCATTTTAGGAAACTAGAGAAGAGAGGAGTAAGTATCTGTTTTCCATCAAAAATATTAATTCATGTTCATAATAATTTAGAAAAAGTGCTCTCAGTATAATTTGAAGTATTTCTAGTAGAAATGTTTTACAAAGTACCTTCAAATACTATCGATAAATTGTTGAATTTAACGATATCAGGAGTTTGACCATGTTAACAAATGCTTAATTATTGTCCTTAATTATTCAGTGTTACTGTGCAACAAAAAAAAGTGTCTATAAGCATCCATCCATCCATCCATCCATTTTCTTACGCCCTTTTCCCTCGTGGGGTCGGGAGGTGCTGGTGCCTATCTCCTGCCAACGTTCTGGGTGAGAAGCGGGGTCACCCTGGACAGGTCGCCAGTCTGTCGCAGGCCAACACAGAGACAGACAGGACAAACAACCATGCACACACACTCATACCTAGGGAGAATTTAGAGAGACCAATTTACCTAACATTCATGTTTTTGGGATGTGGGAGGAAGCCGGAAAACCCGGAGAGAACCCATGCATGCACAGGCAGAACATGCAAACTCCATGCAGAAAGACCCCGGGCCGGGAATCAAACCCAGGACCTTCTTGCTGCAAGGTAACAGTGCTACCAAACTGTGCCACTGTGCAGCCCATCTATAAGCATTTTATGGCCAATTTGGGATTTAAGAATTACTTTTTTGCTATTTTATTTTTTTCAGTGATGAAGTATAAACTCTCAAACTGCCTTGACCCAATTATGGAGAGATAATGAATCTAGGAAATAACCCATTGCCCAGTTTTTTGAAAGAGTCTCATCAAGAGGTGTTCAATCTGCACGGTGAATGAATGGGTGATGTTGTCCTGCTAGATCAAATAGTCAGTCTGTACCACACAGAATCTGGGGGAAAAATTCAGTGCCCACCAGATGCAGGAAGCCACACTGCACAGGAAAAACACACTTCTACTGTAACAAATGTAAAATCCACCTGTGCCTTGTGCCACTCTGAAACTGCTTCAAGGTTTCTCTTCAAAAGTTAGAGATTACATGAAAATACCCAGACAGCTTATGCTTTGATAACTGTGTAATCCATTGTTACCTGTTCAGCAATACTGTACATAAAAGCATGCCAGCGCACTTGAAAGTTCAATAATACATTAATAAAGGCAAAACTAGATTTTGTATTCTATATGCTCCATTCTGACATTTTCACAAACAAATATGCAGACATTCACTTTCAAAGGTTGAGCTCGCACCTAATTAGTTATGACATGAAATCTATGTGAAAAGTATAAATTTTGTTACTTACATTTTAATGACATCATTTAGTCACAATGTCCATTACAATGGACAAATCAGAAAAACATATAAAAACCTGAGATAGGTTTCTCTGTTATTTATATGATTAAGAGGAGTAAAAATGTTTTGGCTCACTAGAAAAACATCAGGTCTGAAGAGGTTTATTGACAAATTTTCTTTACTTAAATTGATATGTTTTAATAAACAAGATATTGTAAAAAAAAAATAAAATAAAATACTTTGTTTTATGACTAATGTTGGCCTCTTTGGCAGGTCTTTGTGTGATGGCTGATGTGACACTTCCAGGGTGAGCAGCTCCTGTTTTCAGTGCTGTGACGCCCTCTGCTGTGTGGCTGAGGGAGATTCAGGACTGGGAAAGCAAGGATGGAGAATGTTATTAAGGAGGGGATGAACACTGTCATCATCAACCACTACAACCACTCGGGGAAGTTGGACCGACCTCGTAACGGGGGCGTCTGCAAGACGGTGTTGCTGCTAATCATCTGCATGCTCATCATTCTGGAGAACATAATGGTTCTGCTCGCTATCTGGAGGAACAAGCGCTTCCACAGCCGAATGTACCTGCTCATTGGAAACCTGGCGTTGTCTGACCTTCTGGCTGGTGTGGCCTATGTGGTAAATATCTTCACCTCGGGGAGTAAGACCTTCTACCTGACGCCAGAGCAATGGCTGGCTAGAGAAGGAAGCATGTTTGTGGCCCTCAGCGCCTCCACCTGCAGTCTCCTGGCCATTGGCATTGAGAGGCACATGACAATGGTGCGTCTGCGGCCCAATGAAACAACCGGACGAGGAAGACTCCTGGTAATGCTGGCAGCATGCTGGGTTGTGTCTGTGCTGCTCGGGGCCCTGCCCAGTCTGGGCTGGAACTGCCTGAACAATCTGGATTCCTGCTCCACAGTTCTGCCATTGTACGCTGAAAGTTACATTGCCTTCTGCATTAGTGTTTTCAGCGCGCTGCTGGTTGCTATTATCATTCTCTACATAAGGATTTACCGTCTGGTGACCTCCAGCGGCCGCAGGGTGAGCAGCCGGCCCTCAGACTGCTCTCTGGTCCTGCTGCGGACGGTTGTGATTGTTCTTGGGGTGTTTGTCGTTTGCTGGACCCCCTTATTCGTTCTGCTCCTGCTCGATGTCGGTTGCAGCCCGCAAAGGTGCGAGGTCCTCTACCAGGTGGACTGGTTCATCACCCTGGCCGTGCTCAACTCTGCCCTCAACCCTCTGATATACACTCTGTCCAGCAGGGAGATGAGAGGAGCTTTCTATAATTTACTCTGCTGCTCTCAAACCAGCATGGAGCCATGTGGGTCTCCTGCACTGGGTAACCCTCCTCTGGGCACCATTATCCCCACAGTGGAAAACAGCAGGACCAGTTTGGGTGGAGGTGGAGGCAGTGGGACTTGCAAGTCCGCTCTAAAGATTCCTGGACCAACAAACTCCGA
This sequence comes from Xiphophorus hellerii, assembly GCF_003331165.1. Taxonomy (NCBI): domain Eukaryota; kingdom Metazoa; phylum Chordata; class Actinopteri; order Cyprinodontiformes; family Poeciliidae; genus Xiphophorus; species Xiphophorus hellerii. Next base: position 16,302,117 of record NC_045680.1, read on the forward strand.
CAATAAACATGCGGATCCTTCTCCCACTACAGTGCTTCACCCGCCTGGACCGGCGGACCTGCTCTCAGCTGTGCTTGTGAAGGCGGGGGCACTGCAGTCCCTCAGCAAGTTCTGAGTGGTGTCATCTAAACAAAATAGTCTAGTATCAGACATTACTTCACTACCAGCCACTTTTTGTTTGTTTACTATTGCTCATGTAGCTTATGAAACTTAGTTCGAACGGAGAAAATCACGACAGTTACTTCTGCTCAGACTACAATAAAAAGCCCTATAGGTCACTACTAACACAGATGGTAATAAATATCAAAAACCAAAACAGTGAACAAAATATAAGTTTGATTTTCACAGTTATTAAAGTTAAGTAACATTTCTAACCATCAGACTCAACAGGAAAGTGTCATGCATGCCATGATTCAACCTCTTCACCATGCTTATTGAACAGGCACAGTTCACAGCAGAGTTTACTCACCTTTCACAATATTTATTCATCATCATAAGCCAGCAGCATTCAAATGGTGGTACTTTTTACATGTTGGATAAACTGATGGCGCTACAACAAGCCTGACTTAGCCTCTTATCCCGGATTTTGTAATCCTACTTTTGTGAAGCAGCCCTCTGGAGGTCACTTTTCTGGAAGTTTCATTAAACGAACTGGTTATTTTCCCAGCTAAGTGATACTTTAAGGTTACATTATGGAGATCACCAGCAAGTTTTGAAATTTGTTGATTACTTCTTTTAGGTATTTTTACCTAACTTACACTTTTTCTACTTTACTAGTTATCTAGCTATTAGGTACTTTCCAGGAAAGGTTTCTGGCATGCTCTGGAAAGTAATATCTACGTTCCTGGTAAGTACTTTAGAGGTTTTGGGGAAAGTGTCCAGTATGTTCCTTTAAAATTCCCTTGAATTACCTGGCAAGGTTCTGGAAAGTTTCAGAAAGTAAATGGTAAGTTCATTGAATGTAAGAGCTGTATTATGTAGTTCTACCAACCATTATGGTACTTGGAGCTTATTTTACTTTTTACCTTTATTATAGTAATTTGTTGTGCACTATGGGCGAGAAAAGTATTGCCAGACCAGCAGCTTCATGAGGCTGTGACGAGTTTTCCATACATAAAATATGTGGATAAAAATGTTTTAGATTCCTGATTTATTTTCAGGGGGAACTTGAGGATCTTTAATGCTTACCTTGTCACCAGATGTGTGTACTCCTCCTGCAGTCTGCAAGCAAGATTTGCATAACCACATCTAAAGATACTTGCTTCTCACCAACACACGCAGAAACCACTTATATATATATATATATATATCACTTAACCACTTGTGAATAAGAATGTTGGATGTGAATTATTTAATGATAGTAGACTATTGTGGTTGATGTACAGTAGTGTCCGATAAGGCAATAGAAAAAATAAAATTCTATTCTCTTTTATCAGGTTGATCTTTTGTACATTTTGCACTCATAATCTGTTTGTGCTCTTCTTAGCAAGTTGCCCACACCTTTTTGTTGCCATGTTTCTGGATATTTTACAATTTGACCTCTTTTCTCATCGGAGTTTGGTAGAAATTATTTTTAACTGCATGGTTTCCTAACATTGATTCAAACTTAAAGTGTTCATTTATGAAGCTGAAGGTGGCAGTAACAGCACAAACACCAGCTTCTTCGGCCAACTCTTTCCTCTTCCTTCGTTTGGTCCTCCTCATCTTCATTACCTCTTGTGATTTCTAAAATTTCAAAGCGCTCCGGTTCAATTTGAAAAGGCTCAAAGACAAAAGTAAAATGTTTAAATCCTGAAAAGCCTACAGTATTATTGCTGTATGCTTTTACATCTAAAATAATTATTTCTCAAATAAAGTTTATTGTTATAACTAATCGTGGATTTAATCAAGCGGAGGTCTGGGCTTTGAGAATCTCAGTTTAGTCTTATCCTGTTTTCCATTCTCAGACGAGTTGTGTGCAAGTTTCTGATTATTACTTTGTTGAAACAACCTGTTGTGTTTTCGCTCTGTTGAGTTAAGGTTGAATTTGGAGGTAAGCGCCCTTTATTTTTTCACCCACTTTGTGCGATCTATCAGTACCACTGGCAGCACCATGATGTTACCACCAACATGCCGCAGTTACAAAGTCTAACCCTGACAGTTTTGGCTGAAACTTTGACATCAAAGTTCTCCAGTTAGATGTCAACTGGACAAAGTGTGTCCAGTTAGCACACTTTGTCCAGTGTGCTAACTGGACAAAACAAATAAACTATTGCACTGGTTTTGAAAGCAAGCAAACATTAATTTCTGGAATGGTTTCAATCTTAAAACTATTGAGAATTTGCAAACTGTGTTTAAAAGTTAGGGCCCTCTATGGAAATCTTTCCGTTTAAATGAACTGTAACAAAAAGCTTTTCGACATTCTGCAACTTATCAAAAGGCATTTTAACCACAGTTTGGTGGCGGTATATGTTTATATTTAAATTCTAGCCTTTTTTTTTTTTAATTTTTACCCTTCAGAAGTTAGAGAAAACCCAATGTCTAAAGTTATGCACCAGTTCTTTTTTTAAAAATTGAAGTCGTTAGTTGTTTAGTCCTTTCACCCAGGAAATAAAAGTGTTTTAAATTCAAAGTCCAAAATGAATTTGCAAGTAAACTTCTCACTGGAGCTGCAGATGTTAGCTCATACTAATCCACCTTATGAAAACTTAGACAAAACATCAGTCATGTATATTATTATAGAAATTATTCAGCTTTATTAATTGCTTCCCAGAAGGAGGAGAAAAAAGAAAACTCATTAGATCTAACCTTCTGCACTCCTTTATGAAACATCCTAATGTAAAACTGATTGATGCTCTCATATTGCCTTTCATTGCCGGACCGGGGTCAGACAGGAATGAATAATGCAGAGAAATTCCTGATATTATTACTGGCAGTTTCCAGACGGCCAGGCCACTTATTAATTAGTCATGAAAGCAATATTTCATGAAACCACCTCGAAGGAAATATGTCCTGTCATCGATTAAATTCATTTGAGCTCATTCACAGGTTAAATGATTCAGTGATGTGAAAGAATTTTTTAAAAGGGCATCACATCAAAAAAACCATTGAAAGATTCAGTTTTCTTCTTTCACTAAAATTCAGCAAAAAAATAACAAAAAACAAAACATCCAGCTTCACCGAAGATTGGATTAAACTGAACTGTTCGGAGAGCTGATTAGGAAAGAGTCTGCTGCACACAGGGCGATGTGCTGCGAAGATCAGACAGAGCTGACAGACTGGCATTTCACACTCACCTCCACTAAAGGATGTGTCTCGGCTCTGCACCTCCAGTACTGATGAAAAACGACAGCGAGGATGCAACACCAGCAGAGCATTTCCAGCTTAAAGGTCACTGACTTCTTCCTGTCAGAAATATTTGAACACTCTTTCCCGAATCAACCAGGGAGGACGGCGGCCCCATCATGTCACGCAGAGCATTTGAAAATGCCAAAATGCTGAACAGCGTCGATTCGTGGCCATTAAATCCATCATTTCCAGTTTTCTTCTTTATTAGTTTTTTTCTTGACACTGAACTCTTTATTAATAACTGTGATTTTTTTTTTAACAATATAAGACAAATGTATAAATTTCAGGATTAGGTGTTGTTGTTAGTGAATTTTTTTTTAAAGCAAATCCATCACAAAAAACACAAAACATGGATTTTAAGTTTTATCTTTTCTTGAAAAAAAATATCTTTACATAGATGGCATCAGGAAACATCCACTCCTGCATCCATGAATCATCCATGATCAGGTTCTGGGGGTAACTGGAGAATCCCAAACATCCCTCTCCTCTCAAAACACTCTCCAGATCATTCTTAGGTAATCTCTCAGAGGTAAATAAATTCTTGAACAACCAATAAAAATTAGGAAGATGTTAATTCAGCAAAGAGCAAAACCACGACAGACAATTTTGACAATTATGCTTGCTATGAACTTACACCTCATAGTAGTTAGCAGGAAAACACGGAGAGAATCCATGCATGACCAGAGAGATCATGCAAATTTTGCTATTTGAAAGCAGTACACTAGTACAGTGAAAGTGGAAGAGCATTATTTATGGTTCTTTTGGTCATTGGTGCACTTTAAATCGCCATTGGTTAGTTTGTTGTGTTAAATTTTTAGCTCCCATGTTTCTGCTATAATGTGTTAATGATAATGTTCTCTGGTGCTTCTATTTTCATTTTCCTGATTTATCTCCTATTTCCAGTGATGTCATGAGGGTGCCTCCTACTTGCTTTACTTTTGTAGTTTTATTTTTTGTCTTGGTATTCAAAATTGAATCAAATTCTAAATGTCCGCTGAGTTAAGGTCTGGGACCTGAGGAGTCACAGCTTGTGACTTATCAGCATAAAAGAGATCATCTCTGTCATCCATGTTTTATCTTTGTATCACACAGGAAAATGCCATCTGGAAAATGTCTTACATATCTTTCCAATAAAACAAGCATATGATTCCTCTTATTATAGTGAATGACCTAAAGACAAAAACTGAAAATACATAGTACACATATTTTTTTTATAGAACAATTCTTTGACATTGATGTTTATTCTGTTATAGTTTAAAATTCAAATTTATCCAAGACCTGTGGTGAACTTTGTGCTGAATGTTTGTAAAGATAAAGGCATGAATTCAAAGTCAAACATGAAAGGAATTGTTCATTAAACCTAAATGTTATAGTTTGATTTTTGTATCCTATAATAATTTTTGTTTTCTAAATCAGACAGTTTGTTTCATTTCATAAGTAGAAAAATGTTGGTTCTCTGTATCTTATCAACCCTGCCAGTCTATTCTCATAATTATTGCTTTCCGGTGAAAGGTTTGTAAACTACTGTAAATTTTAATCCCTTATTTCATTTATGCTGTCTTGGATCAGTCCTCTTTACAGAAGCTCTCTAAATCCTTCAGGTTGCTTATCTGGTACTTGGCAATTCAGAGCTTCAGCTCCATCCACAGACCTATAAATGTGTCTTCACGATTACGATTCCTCGTGGAATAGCCTGTTTACCTGGACTAATCCCTGAACTTTCTCATGATCATCTTCACACTATGAGGGATTTTCTTTCATGGAGCTCCAGACCAAAGGGGTAATGTAGGTCAATTTATGCATTTGTAATTTTTGAATCATCACACTAACATTTGTCACAGAGTGTCTTGTTTGTGATCTTGGGGTTTTTTTCCCCATATTTCCTCTCTGTGAACTTTTTGTTCTTTTCCATAATGACTGAGAAGTCATAGTGGGACATTTCTGTCTGTGGACAGATGTGTTTTATAAATGCAATAAATTAAGGTCCAGAGTCTCTGTTACTGATTTATTAATTGTAATTTTAGCACAGCATAAGCAATGTTCATTTTTGCTGAGTAAAACCAGGAAAAAAAATTATTGGCCTTTTCTATTGATCAAAATTGGATAAAAACTCATTCAGAATGACAAGAATCCTAATGAAATTAATTAATATTTTTGGCTACAAATAAAAACAAAAAAAATCAGAAGGAGATGAACTCTAATCACATCTAATTGCAGTTGTGTGAGACCGTTACATGGGCGAGGGTAACATGTAAAGCAATACAAATAGAGTCTGAATGAATAACATTATCACCTTACTTATGCATCAGTACTATATCAATTTGTGTCAATGCTCAATCGTTAACAAGCCAAGTTGGCTGCATATCTATTATTAAATGGGAGAAGCTATGTAGGTTTTGAAGCAAAGTGAGAGAAGTCATAAGTGAAAAGTAGGATTTTTTTTTTTTTGTCAAAGCTAATGTTTTGTATTAGTGCATTATTTATGTAACCTGAAGTTCAGATTGAAACAGACACTTTGCTCATTAAAACTGAGTTAAATTTCAACAAGCGCAAACAACAAACAGTTGTCAAATAGTTGTGCTTACAAAAAGAAAATAGTTTTAGGTGGGGAGCCCGATTGCAAGAACATCAAGATAAACTATCTAGTGTATATATGAACATTAATTTTTATTTGATGTAGTATTTCACGCTTTGACACAAATTCAATTTGTTCAATCACCTATAGTGAGCAATAAATGGCCCATGCAATAACTGGGTCAAAAACCTTCATAAATCATGTTAGCTAAATAGCCGTCACTAGTCCTCTTTGAGGATTTAGACATGGTGGATTTGTGTCTTTCTTTGTGCACAATGTGCATTTGCATATGACTAATGCGAACACAACAGAGGACAAGAGACTCACACGCCCGCCTGCCATCATGATCCTGGTTTTAAACTGCTGTGGGCAGGGTAACGTGTGGGTGCGCTCGTGTGTGTGCTTTTTTTGTGTGTCAAGTTTTTTTTTTTTTTTTTTTTTTTGCACAGCCACGTTTCAGCCATGTGTGTTTGAGCAACGGAACAAAGAATCCATCTGGTCAGAGCCACTGAATGCGCCTGTGTGAGACACTCTCGCTCTCAGGTCCCTTTTTGATGCAGCCGGGAGGTGGAGTGAGAGCAGGCCGAGAGCGGAGAGGGGTCTTATTTGATATGTCCGCTCACGCTGTCATGCTGGGAGCCATTGAGTTGAAGACACCCCTCCCCCCCACCCCGTCTTTGCAGCCCAGCAGTATCACTCTCACCCGAGGAGATGGGCTCATTCATTTTTCCTGCCTTCACCTGCACTACATTTCGCTTCAATGTAGTGTAATTACATGTGGAACAAAGAAAGCAAAGAGACAGGCAGACTTTGGTGATAAGCTCTCAGATCAGAGGGCTTTATCCAGGGAACAGCTGGGAAGAAGCTGGAGGAGCCGAAGCAAAGGTCACTTTGTGGGAGGATATCTGAGGGAGGAAGCTGAGATTTGGATTGGTGAACTGTCCTCCTTGCATTCCCCCTTAAATCCCCAATTCCATTAAATTTCCTGTCCTGGGATGATCAATTTCTAGAAACTGAGACGTGTTTGAATCTTGTCGGATCTAGCGCTATGACAGGACTTAGTTTATGTTATGAAACTGAACAAACGGTAGCAGGAAATTCACATTCAAAATAGTGGAAACAACAGGTATTTTAAGGAGATGTAAAATATTTTCATTTTAAAACATGAAATCACTTAGAGACAAGCATGTCTTATGACAAAGAGAGTTTGCTCAATCAAATAATCAGCTTTAACAAGGGCTCCGCAAGTCATGGAAGATTGACAAGAAGGCAGCTGTCGCCATGATATTTGCAATTTGCCAGGGAACATAAAAGGAACAGATCTGGTTGGAATTAAAAACTTTAAATTTTCATTTTGATGCAATATACATCAACCCTGAACAGAATTATCACCACAGTCAAACATGGTAGTGGCAGCATTATTCTGTGGAAACACTGACTTCAGCAGAGACAGAGGAGCTGGTCAAAGCTGATTTAGAGATGAATGTAGCATTCCAAGAGGCAAACCTTTTAGAGGTAGCGGTAGAATCTGTGGTAAGATCAAATTGCAGATGCTCTCCATGTAATTTGACTTAGCTTGATCTGTTTTGCAGATTGGTCTCCAGACTGGTAAAAGTAAAGCGCAAATAACTGGCAACTGTAGTTTAAGAGAGACAATACTACACAGGATTGGCTCAGGGAGAATGAGATTCAGATATTTTTTTGTAAATATTTTCAAAAGCCATGCATTCTCTTGTTTTAACTTCAAAGCTTTGTAAATAGGCAACTATTAGTCATGTAGTCCACAAATCTGGTCTGTTTGGAAGTGTTGAGAAGAGAATCAGAGTTAAAAGAAAATCGTAGAAAATCCAATTTGCACTTTGCTATAAGCCATGTGATGCACTCAGCACCTGTGAAATAAGACGTTCTGCTTAAGTTAATACTGAATTTCTGGCAGACATGCAAAATGAATTCAAATATAAGCGATGGAAAAACAGCACTGTAACTTTCAATGCCATCAGCACTGCAAAAACACTGTGGTGGGATTATTATGCTGAGTGGACGCTTTTCATTAGCAGCGACAGGAAAGCTGTTGAGAAGATTAATGGAGCTAAATACAAACACCACACTTTTCCAATGTTTAATCGCAAATAATTAGGAAAACGTGTCCGTTTCCGACTACTGGCACAATTATGTTGATCTTGAGTCAAAAATATTACACTTTGTTAATGTATTTTCAGTGTTTTGTTGAGTCTCAATCATATTATCCTTCATCGCATAAATAATGAATTCTGACTGTCAGCTAAGCTAATAGATAGATGGCAGAAGTGCATAGGCGATCTTTTACAAACTCTTCCCCCACTCTGATCCCCCGAAAAACAGCAGCTGCTTTTCTCTCCAACCCCTCTCTGATTGCAGCTCTCTGGCAGGTGCCTGACGGCATGCGCACACCTGCTCACTCTGACCTCCAATCTATCTCCTCCACGCCTGCCTGCCACAACTGTAGGGATTATCATGTCTGGGTACGGCGGGGGGATGAAAGAGGGGGGAAGGACGGCAGCCTCCAATCTGACACGTATGTTTGGGCCCTCACTTGTGGCGTTGAAAGTGTGTGCACAGCTGGCTAATTCCCTGCATCTGAGCCTGCAAACAGCCTGGAGGCCTACATGCACAGTGTGAAGAAAAGGAGCAGCTGGAGGTGGTGGGGACAACCGTGAATAAAGTTACATTGATTTTTGAGGACTTCTTTTTATTTTCTGGCAACTTTCAACTGGTTTAATTCGGGGTTTCCAAATCATGAAGTTTGGCTCAAAACAGTTGAAAGAAAAAAAAAATCTCACCTGGTTTTCATAGACACATTTTCTTTTAACACCCACCACTTCTGTTGGCTGGTGTCCAATAGGCAGCAATGCTTTTACAGTATACTCATAAATACTCAATATTCACCATTTTGATCTCTTACATATAAAACAAAGTAATTTTTTCTAGGAAAAAATAGCATTCTATTGTACACAGTTGTTGCAACCAGAAGTGGAGAGATAGTTCTGTGCCTTTAATTTATATAGAGGTATTAGCAAAAGTATTTTGGTAAAATAAAGTACAAGGAATCAGGATTTACAGATCAGAAAGTCATGTTCTCTTAGGCTATAAACAATAAATCTCTTACCTTAGGTGTGACAAACACACAAAAATAAGGGAATCAGGAACGGGCAAGCACTTTTTCAAATTATGTAGCTACAGATATAAATGTCTTTATTTTAGTTTTTGCTGCACATTTGAGTCATGAATCTTTCCTGGTTTCATAAAACGCTGTATTGCTCTGTGGCAATCACAGGTGTTCATTCCTCCAATCTTATCTGGTGGATTAACAGCTGCCGCCTGCGCCCGCCAAATCTGTCATCCCAACACTCATTCCGACTCTGATGTGACAGACAATGAAACACACATGGGAGGGGACAAACTTCCCAATATAAACCCAGAGACTCTTTGGATAAGTTTAAAACGGTCAATGCAATTTGTTGAAACACGGAAATAAACAGAAAAAAAACCCCACAGTAAATGTTGTAATATGATGTAAATTAGCTGAAAGAAAAACTCAAGCGCAGTCAGAAGCTAAGAGCTAGGCAAAAGCCAGAAGAATACAAGCATATACTTGTTTGATTTTTACATGCTGCCTTGCTGCTGTCGTTATTATTCATATTCATCCCCAGGGAGGCTTGTATGAAAAATGGGACTGTATCAGCCCCCACCCTGTATGTCACCGTCTCACTCTTCCTCTCTCACACACACGCCGACACACACACTAGTTTGGAGTCTTGTTGAGGAAGTAAAGCCCGGGTGCTCCTCCCTTCTCTCCCTCATCTAGCTGGCTGCCACCCCCCTTTTTGTTCCCTTCTTCAGTTTTTCTCCCCAACAAAGAGTGATCCAGCTCCTCTCCTTTCCGTCACGCGGGTAATCAGCCTCTGCTATTTCATTTGGCTCAGTAATGAAAGCAATCCCAGTGCTTTTCACAGCAGCGCAGCCCAAATAATGAGTGCTGGCTTACACTGCCTCCTCCTCCTCCTTCTCAGCCACACCTCACCCCCCAGTCCTCACCCTCTTCCTCCCAACCCTGCTGTTAATGGATGAAGAGAAGCAAATGTGTGACTCTGTGTGTGTGTGTCGGTGCACGGGTATGTGAATCGCGCAATCTTGCCAAGTCCTTTGTGCCTCTTTTTTCCCCTCATTGGGCTGTAAAGGAGTCTGTTGTGTCAAATTTGATCAGCAAAGCTCTTAAACAATTTGAAAATTGTTAAACTTAAAAAGCCAAACATGTTTTCCTGCGTTAGTAGCTTGTGACCTGATTATAGTGGTGTGTGCTGAAAACATGCAGACCACATGTCAATAAATTAACTTTGTTTTCCTGGCAATATTAGAGCGTGGTTTGAAAATCTTTAGTTCTTTCAAAGTATAAAGTATAAAGTCAAAGTATTTTAGCTAAACAAATCACAGAAAAACTCAATATTACATGGTTGTCCTGGGTTCACTTTTAAGTCTCGGGTCATTGGGTCCAAGTCTTCTAGTTCCCGTCCAAAACCATGATGATCTTTACATACTTTCGTGTTCAAAATGAGACGTTTTGAACCAATCAGTTTTTGATTAATCTTTCAGTATTGCAAGTAATTGACTGTACCATTAAGTGTGGTAGAGTAATAGAAAGTCACTATGCCATGTTTGCTGCTAATTCCATGTAATTAAGTCATTCATTACTAGAGATATGTTCAAAGTAATATTAGTGAAATCATTCATTATGTGAAAAATCAGGTGTTAGATGATCCTCATAGGAGGAAGAAGGCAGCAGAGGTTGTGCATGCTGATTATAGTTCAATCTTCTCTGAAAATACCAGTAAAGTTGGTTCTTTCATAAATTGCTCAGGGGGAGTGGTGTTGTTTTAGTAAAAAGTATAATTCAAGAGGGGAAATATAAAGAAGTGCAGCTTAGCTGAAATGATGTGGAAGAAAAGCCAATGATCAGCTGCTCAGGCATTATGATACAGGAATGCTTTGCACACTATGGTGTCAAGCCTGAAATGTTTGATTAAATCAAAATACTAAAAGAGGTCATGTTGCTTTATGCTGAAGAGGAAAATATGGATGTTTTAACAAGTGAGCACCATGCTGGTTTCAGACCAACTAGATCAGGGGTGTCAAACTCCAGTCCTCAAGGACCGCTGTCCTGCAGGTTTTAGATGTGCCACAGGTAGGAAACACTGGAATGAAATGGCTTAATTACCTCCTCCCTGTGTAGATCAGTTCTCCAGAGCCTTGCTAATGACCTAATTATTCTATTTAGGTGCAGCAGAGGCACATCTAAACGTTGCAGGACACCGGCCCTAGAGGACTGGAGTTTGACACCTGTGAACTAGATCATTGTTTTGGAGTGCCCAGGCCAAACCCAGGACCTCAACCTAATGCAGAGGTTCTCAATTCCGGTCCTGAAATAGAGACACACCTAAAACATGCAGAGCAGGGGGGTCTGAGGACTGGAATTGAGACTGGAGAAGCACTGACCTAATGGGAAACTATCTTGGAAACTATCAAGGACGTCTTCCTTGCCCTTTTCAAGGCAAAACTAAGAAATTCAGCAGAATTGTGGAATGCCAGATTGGTTGACTCCAAACAAAGACGTGAAGCAGTTCTCAGAAACACTGATTATATTACTCAGTAAGCCAAACTATTAGTGATTCACAAGAAAGTTAATTCTTCACACATTTGTGACTTTACCCTGTTCACATTTTACCTTGTGCAGCAAAAATGCAGACAATTCTACTTACTTTTCCTTTTTCTCAAATTTCTCTATTGTGCCGATTTTTTTCTTCATGGTCTGATTGGCAATCAAATTATCATTTGTATGTTTTTCGGGGGAAAAAAAAGCTATCTTAAGAATTTTGAGAATAACTCGCACTGGTATTTTGAATACAGCTGTATATACTGTAGATTTACTATCTTGGAGCATATTTTAGTGAATATTGAAAGACACTCACTACACCAAGTAATTCAAATCTGAAACTACAGTATGGCAAATACTTGTAGTAATTCGTTATCATTAACCTTTCTTCATAGTCTGTGGAATTCATCTCAGAAATGATGTTGTGCTTCATCGGGCATTGGCGATGTCTCTCAGAATGAATTATAGCACCTGAGCAAAGATAAAGCAGAGTTTGATTAAGCATTCTCCCCAAAATGCTGTAGTTTGTGTTGCATTTAAAGCTTGATGGAAACGTAGCCAGATAAGAGAGGGACAGATGTGGTGTAATCCCTAAACATCTGCTCCACTGTTTTGGATAATTTTAACAGAGAAAATGAGAGTGGCTGTCTGAAAACTGTGCCTCTAACCCTCTGGATACACACACCACAAACAGTTTTAAATTGCCTCAGCATTTTGCCACCAAAATCTCAGCATCCATGTGGACAAAAGATGCGAATCAGAAAACGTGTTTCGCAATACTTTTGAGTTTTTGTGGGCGGGGATTCAGAAAGAAATTTTCATGGAAAAGTCAGGCTGACAATTCAACAGCAGTCATATTTTTTATATGCAAGTCAAACAACAATTGGGTTGCTATGCGAACTGTCTTTGGTCTTACATCTGCTCTAGAGTAGTACAGAACAGTTTCTTTTTAGTTTCCTATTGTTTACTGTTCAGTAAAAAGTAATGGTTGACTAATTTTCCTTTCTTATTTTTGATGGTTATGAAAATACATCTTTAAACAAAACAAGAATTCTTAGCTTCTATTTGACAAAAAAAAGAAGAAAAAAAAAAAGAATCTGGCATACACAAGAATAAAGGCCTCCAAATACTGCTTAAAAAGAGCCAAAATGCTCCATCTGTACATTTGTATCTTCTGTTGTCATTTCCGAACAAGGCAGTGTAAGCCAATATATTTAAACTCTTTTACTGCAGACAAAACACTGCTTATCTTTCTAAAACAGAGCTTGTGTCAGCTGATGTGATTTTTTTTTTTTTACCTCCAATTTGTAATCTAGTCATTCGGTTTTATAAAACAGTCACCTGATTTTAGCTTGACCACCATTTAGAATTCATTCCTTTTTTTTCTTCCATGGCCTGATTTCATTCTGATCATAGTTACACAACTACATGTTGCAATCACATAGCTTGTTAAATCTGTTAGAAATTATATAAAAATCCATTCTCATAATCAAACAGCATGTGTGTGAATTTTCCTTTAAGATGTGAAGTAAAAAATGTTTTAAAATCTACGAGTTGTCAAGCAAAACCAGGGTGTTTATAAGAACTTTTTGTTCACTGTAATGAATTCAAGTAGTTTCAAACTTGAGCTTTGTCAGCATTTGAACTCAACAGGCAAAGAGTAACAGATGCAATTTAGATACTTTTGGGTAAGGAAACAATGACTTAGATGAAAGTGTTAGGTCTAGTGGTGTGGAAATGCTTTCCCCTAAAACTAGCTTTAACCTAAAAATACTGCAGCTCGACAGCTGACATTTAAACCCATTCCAGACGGCAAGAACCGAGTACAGCTTACATTCATCCATGTGACGGAGTTGGCAGACAAAAATCTGTAGGAAGTGAGAACACGACTGCATACACTGCCAACATTTCTAGATTTTTAAAGTTTGAGTAAATACTGAGTCTCTGCCTCATAATCTGTGGCTTGCAGCTCAGTTTGCAGATTGATCCGATTTTCAAGTCAGTTATAAGACAATGGCAGTAACTCTGAACAAATACAAGTGCAAAACGTGCAGGCAACAAGAGGTAAAACTCAGTTTTATCAAGTACCAGAACAACACTTTTTTTTAAATACAATTAACAAATAACACTGACATGTGTCAAGCAACCCTTACAGCATATAAAGTAGGCTGGGTTGAATTCAACAGTTGTGAGTTTGTAAAAAAAGAAACAACAATTGATCCATTACTGGTGTAGGTAAAAATTGTCTGTCTTTAAAAATAGCTTTCTTTCCAGTATAGATTTTTCCTTTAAACAATAGTTTCTTGTGTTACTTAGCCTAATTGACTCATTTTGTCTTAGGGAATGAAAGAAAAGCAAAACTACCAGTTTAGAGTCTCACAAACAGTTTTGTTTTATGGTTTTAAGGTTGTTTAGTGTTATATTGTAATAATTTATAATGTCTTCTGCTCATTTTCTTCAGTAAACTGGAGAATCAGTACATTCACAATATGCAGGCTTTCTTGCAGTGGCTGCGCTTCTAAAACCCAGTGCATTTCTCTTGAATGAGAAAGAAATGCAACAAAGTGTAGAAGATGTTCTGAAGCAAACCCGCTTGGTTAAGCACGTAGATGAGAGGAGTCGCAGTAAAGGTGCTGATAGCTCGGGTACTGCATTTCATGGGAATTGATCCCCAAGATGTTCTGCACATGGCACAGATGCAACAGCTGCGAGCATAAGCCCCTCATGTCCTGAAACACTAAAAGTAATCCAGTCAAAAAAAAAAGAAAAGAAAGAGATTGAGTAGTTTCACGCCGCTGAGATTTTTTGGTCGAACATTCATGTTTTCTGTTTCTGATCAAAATGAAATCATTCAGGTCCACAAGACTGAGTCAGTCAGAGGGTCTGCACCTGCACTGGAAAGAGCAGGGACAGATGCTCGGCACCTCGTATCGGGAGTTTATGTGTGGTGTAAAAGTGGACGGCCTCGGGAATGGTGTCAAATGGAGGGCTGTTCTGTCCCAGCACATACTTCCCATCTTTACACAGGGTGAACTTCATGTGCATAAAACCCTGGCAGCTCCTGTGAAGAAAAGATAAAAAATAAATTTAAAAGAATGAGTGTACAGCTTCTAACAAAAGCACAAAAAAAAAGTAAAAGTGTAAGGGGAGTAAAGAAGCATGAAATGAAATTTGGAGCGCCTAACATTACGCATTTGGTCCCATGACTGTGTGTGAGCGATAGCCTGGATTTATGTTCGCTTTATATTTCACTCTGGGAACATGAATCCAACAAAAACCTAATAACACTGACACAAATAAGAAAGAGAGGGGGTTTTGTTTGATGGATGAATGGAGTAGTAATACAACATAAACTCAGAGGAAAAACAAGGAGGCTGTGGCACTGGCTTCACTAAGAGCCACACCTTCCCTTCATAATCCATGCAGCTTTGAAAGGACTGCTCCTTTAGGAGTCATCGAGCCAGCGATGATGTATGTCTAATTATAGGAGCGAAGCAAAAGACAAGACTGGTCAGCAAAATTGTCATTGTTCAGAAAATTAAAACCCGAAACACTTACAGTGAAAGTGACAAATCTTTTGAGCCTTTGAGGATTTTGTTACTTTTATAGAACTGGCACAGTACTATTTTTAGACCCGTTTGATATAATGTTTTTACAGAAAAACGATAAGAGTTTGTCTTCAGGGGTTGTTGTAACTATTTTGTTCTGTATTTCTTTCAGCTTGCGATGACTCTTTCAGTTCATCTTCAAAAAGGAAAAAAAACAAAAACAAACCTTTGACAGTCACTACAGGTATTGTTTACATTTCTTAGTAAGCTGGGACACAGTTTTTGGGTGTTTCATCCCCCCCACCCCCAGGAGATGATAAAAACAATGTCAGACACATTCTGATAATGTGTGCATTTCCCCAGTGATTTTAGTTGTACTGGGTTGTTATACCATAAAAGTCCTTGTATAAAAGTTTTACTGACATGGCAGGGGTATTTATAGCAAAGTGACCAAGGGTTCAGTAAAAGCACAGCTTGTTAAGACTAAGCTGGTGGATACAGTTTCAAAAAGACATTTTCTTAATCACCTCTTGGCCTCATTTAGGCAATTTTGTGGCAATACAAAACAAGATAGTGGTGAAAAGACAATCAAGACCGTTTGACATCAATTGACACATTTTTGGTCATAAAATGCCAAAGCTTAGGAAGATCCACAAAATGGTGTTGAGCAGTTGTTGAGCTGATATGAGCTTTAAAATTTACCCTGTGGAACAAAGCTTTTATTATATTCTGAAATAACAACAGTTTTAATACCAAACAGAGCAGCGATGTGCAGCCTCACTGTTTAGTGTATGTAAAAGCAATACCAGCAGTAACACAGCTTAATGAACACACAAGTTCTGTAGTTTCCAAACTTTCTGGTCAAAGTTGAGCTTTGAGACCCTTCTGAATCTCCATATGTTTTTATGCTTGACCCAAATCAAACTGATCTGAAGCTCTTAAATATATATTAGTGGTTAACTTGGCATGCTTTATTCAACAGAAGCTCCACTAGCTAAAGGCTTTATTTATGTGGATGAAAACTCGGGGGGGAAAGTTAAAATGTGAGCATTCGTATACATGCCCCAGCTTCATAAACTCGATGGAAAAGCAAATTTTATGCAATAACATGTTGATTGAGAAAAGCAGAGATGAATCAAAATTGAAATTTCTTGTAACAATCCCTATCGGACAATAAACCCTATGAGAACCCTACCATTCAAACCAAAGAGGTCAAAATAAGTCTCACCAAACTGAGATAGATATCTTAAAACATTAGTTATATTTTTTTCTTCTTCGTTCTCTTGGCAGGGAAATGCTTTTTGTGAGGAGGCTGAAAACTTTTTAACTTCATAACGTTTCTGTTAATTTGGGTAAAAAACCAAAAAAAAAAAACAATCAAGAGGTCATAAGGTTTACGGATCTTGATAAATTCACTTCTCTAAGCCTCGTGTGTGTTAGCTGGGGAAAAGTTTCAGCACTGACCTTGTGGCCTAAGCAAACATGATCATGTACACGCGCGCGTGTCTGTGTGTGTCAAAACCACTCCACTCGTTTAAATGAGTAATGCATGAAGCTTGTTTATATGTCACCACAACACTGACTCCACTCCCCTCATTCCCATTCTTCCCTATTCCCTACCTGATTCCCGTCCCACAGACGGTAATTCATATTCATTAGCGATTATGTGGAGGATGATGTGTGCGCTGAAGTGTGCTCTACCTGACTGATTACCACTTAGACGGCCCGCTGGGGCTACGGAGGAAGGCCACCAAGGGGGAGGCCAAGGATGCTGAGAGGACAGAGTGATGACGGGAGACCGGAGCAAGGCCGGCACAATGGATCGCGATTGTAATTACAAGGGGGAGATTTGACCAGATAAGCAGTATTGTGCCTCACACATGAGCATCAGCAGAGGAATCAGTGCAGCAGTGATGTTAAGTGAAGGTGATTGTAGATGGGAGAGGAAAGCCAGAGACAGATGGAGGGGTGTTGGGGAGCGCAATAAGAGATGAGGAGCTCAGGCGTCTGAAGTCGTGCACGTACACACAGTACAAAAAACATGATAATGTGTAATTAAAGTACAGAGCTTGTCACCAGACATTGATAATGAACATAGAAAGGTGTTGAACAGTTTCTAGTTTTTAGGTCTAAGTCTTACCTCAGGCTCAGGGAGAAGTCCAAGCGGTTGTTCTGACTGTTCCTCACCAAGTAGCTGCACTCTTTACACAGTGTTAGCAGCGACTCTGCCTCCGAGCGCGACAGTGCGCCGTGGTACCATCTGTTGGGTTACACACACATAACAGCAACAATAAGGTGTATATATTTGGTAATATCATAAGCAAACAAAATATATCCGCACTCTTTACTGAGAAATGTGGAACCTATAGCTAAGAAGCTGTGGTGTCTTGATCCTATCATTCTAATACGTTATTTAAATGTTCTTCAATGAAAAAAACAAATGTTGAAACATGGTAAACTGGATTTCCACCCGGTTTAGAGTGGCTTTACAAATAATTCATAGTTCATGCTTTTTTCCTCCCCACAATTTGTCACATAACTTCCGCAAGTTCTCACATATTTTAGTGGGATTCCATGTTACAGAACAACAAAGTGGCATGTAGTTGTAAAGAGAAAGGAAAAGGGTACAAGTACATTGTTTTCATATATTTAGCTGTAAAAAGGGTTTTAAATTGTGGCTTACATTTGTACTCAACAAACACCAGTAAAAATGTTATAGAACCTCCAATTGTGGCAATTACAGAAGCAAATATTTTGGGTGTCTGTCAACAGAAACTTTACAAATATACAAACGGACAACCCCCTTGTCCTTTGGAGAACAGCAAACGCAGATTGGATAGAGAACATCTGAACAATTTTATGATTTAACACAAATCCTGCCTTTGTTGCTTGGCACTACGTTTAGGCTTGCTGTTTTGATGAAAGGTGACTCAAGGGTTTCTTCCTGGATTAAACTGCATGTAGCTCCACCCATTTCCCCTCTGTCAATTTTGACCAGATTCCCAGCCCTGGTGAAAAACAAATATCCACAGCATGATGCAAGCACTGCCAGGATTAACAACGGAAAGTAGAATTCATGTATTTAGGATCATGTGCTATATTAGATTTTGGGGGCAGGGGGTTGAAACTCTTTGAATGTAGCATTTTGTATGTAGAGTAGAAAAAGCGAAATTTTGATTTCATCCGACAAGGGCATCTTCATAAATATTGTTGCTATGTCTTCTACATGGCATGTAGTGAACTGGATTTATTTTCCCTTTCTTGTCTACAGTTGTCTGCATGATCTTTCCATTTTCAGGTAATGGATTAAAACTGCACTCTATGAAATGCTCAAGTATTTGGATATTGGCTGATACCATAACCCTGCATAAATCTTCTCCAATACTTATTCTCAAAAAGAAAAAGCCTCTGAGGCCCTCAGCTATATTTGAACAGAAATTCAATTAGATGAAGGTGGAATCTATTTACTTCTGAAGGCAGCTTGTTGCACTGGGTTAATTAAGCATAGAATAAATGAATCCTGAAGTTTGCAGACTTTTTTTATGTGACAACTTAAAAGTATTTCACAAAAGCACTTTACATTAACGCGCCATTTTGGGATCCTTCACAGAGAAGCTAAATAAAATATAATGAAGATTGTGGTTGGAGTAAGTTAAAATGCTGACTGAATAACTTTTCACAGCACTGTAAATTGTTAACGACCAGTACAAGGCGGATTCATTGACGACTGAGGAAGAAGACATGCCCACCTCAGGTTTACAATCATGTCTTACATTTTAAAACTGTGCTGAAACCACAAATCCCCAAATAGCCCCAAAGTGATTATAACGGAGTAACGGAGCATGGCAACTCGTCACGTGAACATGTTCACATGCACACACGCTGCGTGTCTGAATTTACATCTGTGCTTAAGGGCTGCTGTACTCCGTAGTTTCATTAGGGAAACAGCTCTTTATGTGCACATAAATTGATGTTTGAAATTAAGACCAAGGTAAATGTGCGTCTTAAATGCTTGGACTTAATTTGTTAATGTTTAAACCTCTGTTTAGTTGAAACATGTAATGGCTTCGTTTGAATTTTTCCAAGCCCGTAATACATCAAAGCAGAGCAATAAAAGTGTCTTTGACTTTTTAATGGGGTTCTTTCCACCACGGTGTCTGCCCTTACATGTTCATGATGACTTTTACATAAAATGTATTAAATGTATCCATGAAAGAAATGAAGAAACATTTACTGCCTTTGTAAATGAAATTGCATGCCTAAGTACCGGAATAAACTTGTGAGGCTTTTAACAAATGCTAGGTTGAAAGAGGGACCTTGCGAACAGAAAGCAGTGGGTGGAGTTCACAACTTCTAAGCCCATTGTTGTACATGTTGCCTGGCAGCGGCACGACACCAAGAAGGTTGTTCAGCATACTAAGGTCAAAATAGAAGGATTTTGTTTGGGTGTGTCCAATTGTAAGACATTACAAAAGTATTAATGTCTTTAATAAATATGAACTAATCTTTAATGGTCTCTTGTCTTACTGCAACTATCCTAAGCACACCAGACAAGCACATTGCTCTTTTGCAACAACCGGAGAGGGACAATCATGGAAGCATTAATCATCATTTGCTGAATGAGCTACAGCTCTCTGCACTCATCCTAGAAACTCGTGCTCCTAGCTGCTGTTGCTTCCTCTTTGTTGTTTTCCTCCCTAGTAAAACAAAAAGAAGCCAATATTAGTTTTTCTTTTTGAAGAAAGTATCAAGTTTTTCAGGTTGCAATCTCCATTTGTTTGTCAAACTCTGAGCGACAAAGTCCAGGTGCCATTTGAACTCCAGTGGTTCCCTTCAACCACTGGGGTTGGCTAATACCTAATCCAGCCAGATGAGGGCTGTAATCCAGCAAGCCTTGCAGATAGAAAGCAGTATGCATTGAACTCACAAACAGAATAGGACTTGGATCCAGTTCAAGTATTTCTGCTTCATGTGTGAAAGGGGTCTGATGCCCAATTTAACTGTGCATCTCTATGGCAGTGCTTCCCAAGGCTGGTCCTAAGGGCACACTGCCCTGCATGTTTTAGATGTTTTCCAGCTAAATTATTAACATTGTTAATTATTGCCTTTTATTAAAGGGGCAGTATTATATTTTTTTCAAGCAAAAGTGCCATTTTATAACATCATCAATAACTATGTTACATTCAGTTTTTAAAAAATGCTGTACATTTCCAACAACATTGAAATAAATTTGACTTTGCGATTTAATGCCTTGAAATTGGGTCACTGTCTCTTTAAGAAGCTCCTGCTCTTTCTAATGCTGCCTTCAGCATATTACCACAACAACGTTCCACCAATAAGCCTTTAACAACGTTCTTACCAGTGTTGCACTGGTAAGTAGTTTGTATAATAAGCTCAGAGGATGCACAGCTTCACAAGGTGTTTGCTAATTGCTACTGCCACTAGTCTGAAGGAGCTAAGTGGCAGTTGCAGGGGAGGGGTACTCTGAGAAGCAGAAGCTCGACTTAGAGATTGCAGTTCTGAGGAGCTCATTGAATGCGAGCGTTTATGCAACCTAAATAGCTTCCATGGGAAATTGAAGGATTTTCCAAACATGTATGAACGAATTATGCATGTTTGAGGTGTGTTTTTGATGAGTGCATAATATTATAACATGATGAGATGCTGAAAAAACTCAATTTCACAAAATTGAATTGTGTGCCCTTAATTGAAGCTACGTTTTTGATGCTGGGTTTCTGTTTGGCTATCAGAAGACAGTATACATACACCTGTTTTTCCAGAGGCAGTGTAGGGTCTACTCTCTCCCCCATCATGGTGGGGCTTTCATGAGGAGTTCGGAACTTCATTCCTCCTCCTGCTGCTAGCGGGCTCGACCTGGGAGCTGCAGGACGCATCCGCTCTGTGGGCGACGACGAGCGATCCCACTCTGCACCGTCAAACTGTGCTGTTGGCAGGCGGGGGGGACAGAGAGTGAGTCATGTTATTTACATAGCAATATGATCAAAGGGGATTAATCCACTCAAGCAGACGGGAACAAACATCAGATAACAGACTACCGCAGATCCACATAAGCAGCAAGGGGGGGATTAGATTTGAAAGGGGGATGTTGCAGGTCAGCAGGTCAGAGTCTGATAAAAAGAAATTTACCAGCATCATTACAATTTGTTTGAAAATTTCAGGCTGAAGAGAGATGGAAAGATTCAGTTTTCTTGTCCTGTATTTGGCTTGCAACTTTGTTTTTGATTGTTATAACCTTTGTGACAATTATTTCACATATTCAGTCAGCTAAAAATGGCAGAAATTCACAGTTTTTACACACCTTGCCCTATAGCATTCAACAGTTGCTACAAGCAGGTGCTCTACTCAGAGTATGGCAGATGTTAAACAACAGGGTCATGAGGGTCTGGATAACTGCATGCAAATAAAGAAAGGCAATGTGGGTGAAAAGGGGTGCAGGGATGTTCAGGGTGAGAGGTCACCTTGCTCTCTGACAGGGGGCTCCTCCTCCAGCTGACCCACAGGGGCAGGCCAGGGCAACTCCGTCAACTCCCTCATTTCTAATAGAGGAGGGGGGTGGGAGTAGAGAGAAGAGCAAGAAAACAGCAGATGGGCTTTTACAACGTTCACCAAACGAGGCAGGTGACAGAAAAGAGGTGATGATTAAGAAGTGAGACCAAACACCAGAGGAGGGTTTTAATGTGAGGAAGAATGAGCGAGCAAGATGTGAGAAGTGGAAGAGGTAGATGAAAAAGGGGAGCCCTGTTGAGAGCGGAAGTGAGAGGCTGTATGTGAGGAGATGACATAGCCGTGGTGTCAACAAATGTAGTTAACTCTACCTCCTGTCAAGAGGAGCAGTAATATAATCTAACCCCTGCACCCTTGATAAATCCCACACGAGAAAAACAGAGTCTCAGAGCCTATGTGTACACTAATAAATCAAGGCAGATAAGGCTAAAGGAGGCAGGAGACAGAACAGAGGGGAGTAGCAGCATCGCTTTTATTTATAGTAATCTGAACTTTCCACTTCTAGAAATTGTCTCTTAGCATTAAATGTAATGAAAAAGGTGACTTCAAAAGTAAGTCAACCCAGAACAAAGTGTGACAGAGGAACTGAGGTGTGTGTGGGCATTTGTATTATTTTATTCACTGCAAAGCAACAGAAGGTGCACTGAGAGAAGGAGCTGAAAATAGCTCACGGTATACCATGGCTGACTGCTGTAATACCAGTCATTACTGCTGCCTTCTCTGCAAACACTCACTCACAGGTACATTATGCATTCGTGTCAGAAACACAATGCAAATCCAGCTCCTGCTCGTTGCAAAAGTGGATCACAAAACAAATAAAAGGAACAGAGGGGTGACATCTTAATGAGCTGACTAATCCAAAGACCCCCCAGGCCGGTGACATCAAAGGCCATTTTGAACGGGCGTTTTGAGAAAGACCCAGGCTGTACATACATGTTCCTCTTCCCTGGTTAATTATTGAGCAGGCAGACACACTCTGCCACTTTCCTTGGCTCTCTGTGAATTATTGATGCATGGCGCAGTACAATGGCCCCATCTGGAGCGAACTGCACCTCCACTGATGCCAGGATTAAAGTGTGGCCTGGCGCTCAATGGGAGTCTAGCACGCAAACACCGGTGCACACACAAGCATGTAGAGAAAAAAAAAACTCCTGGGACCACCACTGTCTCACTTCACTGTTTGTCAGCTCACTATCGCCACAAATTTCACACCTCTAATTCCCAAGAAAAACTGAGAGAGAGAGATGTGTGGAGAAAGATGAGAAGAACATTAAAACAAATGTAGGGCAACATTGGAGAAAATAAGAGTGCAGTAAGTGCAGAGTGCAAATAAGAGCAGTAATATATTAAAAATCTAATGAGACAAAGTTGAGATTTATATTGTTTTTATCTCAATTTTGCTTTTATGATCTGTTTCATACCGATTGGTACGAATAACTCTCTTGATTTGCCTAAAAAGGAAGTGAACCAAGTAAAATCACCCATCTTCTACCATCAGTCAAAAGCTAGCTTTACATGAAGTAGTCCAACATAGATCTAGTTTTCATAAAAGATGAGAACATCAAACATTCATAATTTAGAAGAATGAAACGTGACGACAAGTCAACTCTATTGGAAATTACACAAGATGACAAGATGTGTACTTAGCTAGATGGGAAGCACCACTTACATGAAGTATTATTTAAATGACCAAAAGTACAACCTTCTAGGAGAAGCTAAAACACAATAAACTATATAATCGCTATAGATATGTTCTCACATGCACTATAATTCAAAATTTCTACACATTTACAGTTGGACTAAAAAGTACAGTACTTTTTAAATGAAGTTGATTTTTGTGAAATTTATGCAATTACCTTTTTGTGAATAATCTCCAAATAATTCTAGTATGGAGTGCCTCAACTGAAATTAACAAATATCTCTGCTTGAACATTTACAGCAACTTCTCTGTTTGCATATGCCGTAATACACACAACTGAATCTCCATTTGCTGAGCCCTGGCCCAAAAACCAGACTGGTTTGGGATGACATAAATGCTACAGTAACTACTTGTTACATGCAAAGTATGCAAAATACCTGAACACACAACATGTGAAACCTTGAAGCAGATGAGCTACAACATCTGTCAGCCAATAACGGGTGACTAGGGCTGTAGTTCATGCAGGCTCAAAGATGTTCAGAGGTCAAATCTAGGTGTAGACCACATAAAACCATAAATCTATCCTGAGTTGTTTTCACAGGCTAGTAGTATTGGTGTAATATTGAGTGGAATATTTCATTAACACAATGTAGGCTGCAAAGAATAAATCAAATGTTACACCTATGCCAGGTGGTTTTGAAAGAAAAGTGTGTTCAACACAGTACAGGCTGTAATCTGGTCCACTACATCTAAACTTGATGACTGGAACCTTGTCGTAGTTTGTCCACCTCCTGCATTGCCAGAAATGACCATACATTTGGATTTTGACATTGGGAAACTGGAACATAATACAATCAAAATGAATAACCGCTCCCTAATCCCCCCCCCAAAAAAAAGTCCTAAAACTATTTAAGAAAATAGTATTGCATGTTATGTTTTAATATAACTGTGACCCACATTTGCTAATGCTCAAAGATACAAATTGCTCGACTGAACAAAGATTCAGAAGAGACCGACACATGAACCTTGCACTCAATTGCAAATAATGAGCCACACTCATGCAAACTAGATGCTCAACTATGCCAGTCATTTATGAGGAAGAAACGTCTGGCTCATCCCTGTGTAATGGAAGTCCTGTGTCATCCAAAAAATAAGATTGTTATTGTTTTGATTCTCTAACAGCAGAGTGTTTGATTGACTGTCTCTGAACAAAAAAAAGAAAAAGAAAACAGACTTACTCTGATGCAGTAGGAAGTGTTGTTGCACTGAAACACTTCAATGCTTAAATAAGGAAGTGTTTTTTTGGGGGGGGGTTCTCTCATTTTAACTTGAAACTATGAAACAGGTGACAGCCAGACAGTATGCCAAAGTCTTTAGCCTGCCTCAACTGCATGCTGATAATTAGTAGAATCTATTTTGTGGGAGGGCAGGCTCTTTTTTTAGATGTGGACAGAGAAACCATTGCTTCGGGTGAGAGATAACTGACTTTCTTAGACACAGCAGCTGTTTTCTATGTGTGTTTCAAATTGCGAAAGAGCAAAGACATTTAGTCGATTAATGAAGACATCCCTCCCCACACACAGCTCTGGCATAGAGTCTCTGCAAACAAAGACCTTCTGTCAAGAGGAAAGCACTTGTATGTACAGACAATTACAGGGAAAGGACAAATGCATTTGCAAAAGTACATCCTTAAAATAATGAAAGCCTTATGACTTCTTTAAGGTAAATTTACTGAAATGCATTATTAATTTGATTCACCCTTCTATTTCATTTTTAAATACTTTCCTTATGTTCATTTATTTGCTTCTAAGTGGATGATTACATCTTATTTCATATTTAAATATGAAATTACCTCTTATTTCATATTTAAATATGAAATAAGAGGTAATTTCGTATTACTTATTTTAATATTTAAATATTATTTCATATTTAAATATGAAATAAGAGGTAATTTCGTATTACTTATTTTAATATTTAAATATTATTTCATATTTAAATATGAAATAAGACGTAATTTCATATTTAAATATGAAATAAGAGGTAATTTCATATGACTTATGTTAATATTTAAATATTATTTCATATTTAAATGTGAAATAAAAGGTAATCATCCACTTATATTGAACAGTGAAGATGAAACATAAGGAGATGGCTCTCCATTAACGTCAGAGAGGGTTCTGGCTGCAGGAAAAAAATAAAATCAGAAAAGTGACAAGCAAGCGAAAAGGGGCAAGGGAGAGAGCAAGCAAGATGATGACAAGAAAGAGGAGGTGGGGAAAGAGTGAAGGGGGGAGCCCTGCGGTTCTGCCAGTAAGTTGATGAGTAGCTGGTCAGATGGCCCAAGGGTCTGCTTATAGCAGCAAAGAGGACCATCAAGCCAGAAATGGAAATCTAATTTTCTTTTCCTGCTTGCACGTTCTTACAAACACCCCCCCCCCCCCCCCCCCACACACACACACAAATATGCATGATGCAACAATGCAAGAACCCTGAGCCTGTCAAAGCATACAATCACGACAAAGCTCTTACTGACACACAAACACACCATGGTTCAATGTTTTTTTTTTCCTCCCCAATCTCTGTATAACAAAGGTTCTCGTTAATTAAAATGTTAAATTGCTGCCATTAAAAGAGGAAAAGACAATGCATTCTAGTGTTTAGTGTCAGATACAAAAGCTTTACTTTGTTTAAGAAATCATTTGATCTCATTTCCAATGTCTGGTTGTCTGCTTTGGTTTGTCAAAGCCAAGGAACACAATTTTTGTTCTTAAGCCAAAATTTTAAAAACATTGCTAATTTATTAAAAGTAACCATGCTAAGTTAATTGTTCAGCTTATGGTTTTTGACTGATGGCACATGTCATTTTGTCTCACCACCATTCCAGATTTTTTTGGGACCAAAATGCAGCAGACTTCCATGTCTTACACAACCATGCTTCATTCCTAACCCAACAAATCGAACAAATGCCAACACAAAAATCTAAAATTTACAAAATCTAAATGAGGTTTCTCGTTGACCAGACAGAAAAATAATCTTTGTTCTTCCAGATATACGTTAATGCTGCCAAATCCAATGAGCTTAGGGATTCAAATATAGCCCAAATATTGTTGAAGCCCAATCATAGTTTTGTTTCAAATTCAAATAATATTTGCTTGCAAATAACTTTGCAAGCAAAATAAACTGTGAATTTTATTTTTGATCCAGTAAGTGTTATCCTGAACCTGTAACTGCAAGTGTTTTCGTCTCAACCTTCATTTTAGGACTCACACGTTCACCATGGTGCAGAGATTCTATGAATAGTCCAGGTCTTTTTCTGTTGCTTAATGAGCAGCTGCAGTGGAACAAGTGGAGGATAAGTGCTTTGCTCAACAGCAACATTACAGTAATTGCTAGGGGTGGCGATGTTATTCCTTCTCCTCCTCTATCCAGCTGGTTTCGGGCTCTGCATCATGAGCTCCACTGCGCCAACACTCACATTCATTGGCTCAAACCTTTTGTTGTGGTCTATAAAACTTAAAAACATTAAAAACACCTGAAACACCCACTCATCTGTTCATTAGGAGCAGCCATCAGAGAACTAATAAGATGGTCTCTCTCATTAGATCGCTAATAACGCAAGATGGCTGCAGGGCCAGTTGTTTAATGCACGAATGGCCATTACAATCCAGGAATTAATGACTGCTGTAATCTGAGGTGGATGGTAACACTTTGTCTTTTTTTTTTTTTAAAGCCATCTTCATGTCAAACTCTGAGGGACTGCTGGGATCAACTTCACACGACTGCTTGAAGTGGACTACAAGTCTAAGAAAATAAAAAAAAATATTATTCATTTTCTTAAATAAATTGGACTTATTCGAAAAAAAATAGCCGCAGCGTTCAATTTTCACACCAGCGATTACATTTGAGCGTGGATAAGCCGGGAGAATTGCAATCATAGAGATTCTGTAGAGAAGCGTTTGCATAAATACAGTACACATAAATCCCCCCATCCCCCTTTCACATCTTCACTTGTGCCAACATGCATGCACGATCCTTTCACGCTTGAATTAAGTCTGTGGTCATGATCAGGGCTGTAAAAAAAACAACAAAAAAACAAAAAAAAACACAAAAGTTGGAAACCCACATGTGCGTCCATGAGCCTGAGAGCAAGTGCTGATGAGGGGCTGCTGGCAGATATGCCCCTTACTGCCCCCACCATTTGCCCACCTGCGGCAGGTTATCTGAGTGAGTATGTCACATCAGCAGGGAGGAGAGGACTGAGGGGGACAGCCCTGTCACCACTGGAGCGATGGTGTGTACATGTGTGAGAAAGTGTGCCTGTGTTAGGGGATGAATGATTGCGCCGTGGCCGCAGTGGCCCTGAATTCCCCGTTACGAGCCGCTCTCCTCACCTCGCAACATCTCCTGACCATTAATACTCCTCTCCACTGAAACACCAGGCCCATTAACATCCACCTAGCCGCCACCAAGCATCTCACAGCATCGGACGTCCCTTTTCATTTGCATGCAGCCTCTCTCTATCCTATTCTCCATCTCTTCTCATCTGCATCCCTCTCAAACCTCGGTCCTCATCTCTTTGTTCTGTCTTCAGTAGCCATGCCTTTGCTGCATCGTCCTTTCCATCGCTTCCCGCCCTTGCAATGTGGGCCGTGCTTAGCAATGCCGAGAAAGTCCTGGGGAATATGGATTAAATGTGAGAATGGAAAATACTGTTTGTGTGTTTACACTCCGGTGCCTCGGTGCGCCGACAGACAGCAAGCCAGCTCAGAGAGTTGACTCCGATTGGAAAAAAAATAAATAAATAGTGAAAACAAAGGGTCAAAGAACTCGGGCTGCACCAGCGTTTTCCTACACTTCATGCTCTAATGGTGGTATGAGTACTCCCCTGCAGTGACACATAATGTATATGTCACAAAGAAGAGACTTGAAACAAGGAGAAAACAAACAGATACAGCAAGTGAGGGGTGCAAATTAGTTGAGCGATGACTTTGGCTTTTAAATCAACATGAGCACATCTTCATTTGAAATCGTCTCCTCTGTCCAATAAGTTACAGCGCCTCTGTGCTCTTCACTGGTTTGGCTGATTTGAGTTTTAATGCGATGAGAATGGATTTCTGTGTATGTGCATGGGTATCCAGACAATGCTGTGCTGACCGTGACTTTCCTATTAACACTGGATCAGTCACACATGTGTAGGCATGTAATTAACTGAGGGGAGGGGAGAAGGGATGGAGGTGAGCGAGGATGAGGCGAGGTTGATTTATTATCCCATCACCTTGACCTTGGTGACTTGGAGATACAGCTCAATTAAGTGGACTTGGCCTGGCATTCTTTACACCTACATCCCCCTTCTTAATGATTTATCAGGACTGTTTGCTTGCACCATCCCTTTGCTTTAAAAATACTATGAAGCAATTTCACCTTTTTTCGCTTACCACCTTTTTTCCCCTTCCACACAATCCTGACATAACAGCAAACCAAAGCCCCTGTCAGTCTTGATGATCATCTCAAAGCTTGTTGAGAGTATAGTCAACCGCATGTCTAAGCAAAAAGAAATCAATATTCTTCCAGAAAGATTTCAACTCCAAAAGAGAGAAATATATGTCATCTGAGCTCAGACAGTGAAGGTCACAGTACTCCATTTCTAGTTAAAAAGCTGTGGAGACGCAATGATGGGGGAAGGTAGATGATTCTTTAAAGGTCAGAACAGTTAGAATATTATTTTTACCATGTACTATCAGCAGAAACGCAGTCTGTGAGCTCAAATGAAGGTTCTGACCTTTAAAAAAAAAGATCATTTTGAAGCACGTTTTAACCACTGAATAGCTAAAAAAAATTCTACAGAGAGTCTCTTCAAATACACGTTTGCTGAGATACTGTAGAGTTTTCACTCATTTAAAAGATTTAAGGGCCTTGGTCTTTGGTTGGCAGACATTTACACTTGTGCTGGAAAACATTTTAATAAAATGGAAGATAGTCAATAAATTTGGGAGGGCTTTCTGTGAGAAAAACTGAGTATTGATCAAGCTTGGCAGAGGCAGAGCTAAACTAAACAAATAAACCAGTGAAATCAATGACTGGCCTCATTGTTGTAACAAAAGTGCCTTGGAAAAGCATTCACTGCCTTTGAACTTTTTTATATTTAGTTGCATTGCAGCTACATGTTTTCCTCTGGTTATGGGAACAGTATTAGAATAGCACCAAATCAAAACAAAGTAGTGCATAGTTGTGACATGGAGGAAAATTTATCGTTTTCAAAATGTTAACAATTAAAACTCTGAAAAATTTGCCTATTTATGTTCACAACTTTGAAATCTGATACCCCCAAAACAAAAGTCCAACAGATTGTAATCACAAATCCCCTACTTGCTAAATGTAGCCCACCTTTGTGTAATTTGATCTCAAAATAAATCCAGCTGTTTTCTCTTCAGTTCAGTTTGTGTATATAGCGCCAAATCACAACAAATGTTGCCTTGAGGCACTTTATCAGAGAGAAGTTCTTTGAAGGTCTCAGAGGGTTTTAAGCAAACTTCAGCCGAGCAAACGGCATCATGAAGATCAACAATCACAGTAGACAGATCACAGATAAAGTTGCAGGGAAATTTTAAGCAGGGTAGGTCATAAAACCATGTCTCAAATTTTGGACATCTCACTATTTAATTATCCAGAAACAGAAAGAGTATGATGACTGCTCATCATACTCGAAGAGAAAAGTAACTAGAGAGGAAATTGATAGGCCCATGGAGGAGCTGCAAAAACCCACAACTCAAGTGGGAGCGTCTAACCAGAAATCACTCACCATTGTTGTCACATGCTTAGCTTTAATACTAAGTCAGTGACTCTAACTAGTTGGCTGGATTTCCTAAAATAAAAATGCCTTCTTCCAAAACTGGCATAATAACCTGAGCTCGACTCAACTGTTTAGTAAATAGGATTGAATTGGATACAGTTACTGTATGTAACTGACTTTGAATCTGTTTGTACGGTTGTACTGAATTTACTGTATTTCTGTTTATGAATCAGATTGTTTTGTGTCGTGCCCCAACATTTGTTGTGAATTGGAGATTTATAAACAAACAGACATCTACTACGATAGTTGTGCATATTTAAAGGCCTGTCCTTCATAGAAAAGTGCTGAAAAACAGATTGTCAAAAGAATGCTGAAAGAATGCCATAATAACGCTGAACTTCACCCTGAACACACAATCCCCACAGTAACCCATAGCAGTAGTTACATCATGCTGTGGGAATGCTTTTCTTCAGGGACAAGGAAGCTGGTTGGAATTAAATACAGGGCAATCTGCTAGAGGCTTCTACAGACTTGATGCTGGGGTGAAGACAACCCTAAACATACAACCGTGGCTGCAAAGCAGTGAGTCAGCTCAGATTCATATGTTAGAATGGCCTAGTCAAAGTCTACAAGAGATCACTCTACAAGAGAGATCTCTTGTAGGTCACGTTACATCTGGGAAACTGTTGTCTCTGGAAAACAACTAAAAAATATTTTTGCTTACACCAATCTGTTACATACAATCCCAATGAAAAATTTTGTAACTGCAGTACGAAAGATTTGACAAAAAAAAAAAAAAATTAAATCAACTGGTTTGTGAATCATTGCATAAAACGCAAACCAACATTATCTGAAGAACTTTAACATTTACAGGCTTGATGCAAAGGGCAGATGAATATATTGGAATGATCATTATCTGGCTTTTCCATGACAACAGCAGGTTTTTTTCCTTCAGTTCTAGAGCATGTCTTTTCTTCCTACCTGCAAATGCTTTGGAGATGTGATCCTTTTTCCATTCCCAGGGTTGGTCATACTCGTCTGCTGGTCTCTCGTCATCTTGCGGTAGCCTGCTGGTCTCCTTGCCCTCTTCATGAAGTTCTCCGTAGACATAGCCCAGGCGCTGTCCTCGCTCTTCTTCATACGGAGTGTCGTAAAGCTGCATCCCTCCACGCATTCGTCCTCCTCCGGGGGTGCGCTGCAGTTCTGACATAATACATGTAAACCAGAGAAGAAGAAGAAGAATAAATAAATAAATCACACAAAAGAAGATGAATATGCAATCATTCATATATTTATCATATTTAACCAGTCAGCAAGAAAAATAGCTCGTCGGAAGCAATTATTCTTCTCAAAACACAATCCCAAAAGCATTCTTCCATCCAAATTTAAAATAAACAAAAAGCTTGTTGATCTCCGACATGCCCAGAATTAGAGAAATTAAAATAATTATGTTTGCACAGCTTGCAGCAGGTCCAGAAACTAATGTGGTTGGCCCTAACAAGAAACTGGGTTAGATGCCGAGGGGAAACACGGTACTTTCTCTCTCTGTGTCCATCCTGCATCTCAACCAGCAGATATCCAGCATGGCTCACAGCAGCATTCGTGTCTCCTTGTTAACATTTTCATCAATTTCTCAGTGGGGTCCAGACAACAAATGGTTCTCAGCACCTGCATCCATTTTCTGAAGTCAAATATGGCCATGAGATAAAATGCTTAAAAAAAGGGATCTCCAAGCAACAGGAGTCCCAAAACATCCAACAGTGTTTGATTTTCTTTTTTTTTAACCACAAAATGTAGAATGAGTTGGAATTGTAATAAAACAAAAGCCATGTTTGTATTTGCATAAAAATGGAAACAGGACTACTATAGAGTTTGCCGTGACAAAACAGTGCTTTCAGGCAGCTAGTTATTACCATGGTGACCAAGAGGGAAGACCCTGACGGAGAGACCCTGAGGTTATAAAAAGAAGGGTTGAGGAGAACAAGAGAGAAGGGGGGAGCAAGGCCAGGAGGGGAGAGAAAGAGGGAAAAAGGATGTGGTAGATTCAAGAGTAGTGGGAGTAAGAAGAGGCAAGAGAAGCCCTGATGAAACAAGTGGAAGAAAAAGGCAGAGAGAGAGAAAGAGAGGGAGGGAGAGATGGCATGAGAGATTGAGGAGGGCAGGGGATTGTGGTCTGTCAGCGTTTGATGTTAAGTCATGAAGACAGAAGCACAACAGGGTTGAATGCTGCTCTACCTGCACTGGGAGCTGGCGGTGTCACGGCAGCCAGGTTACAGAGAGAAGATGAAGGTTGGGAGATAAAAACAAGACTGAAAATGATAAATTCAAAGGAGGCACGATGGAGGAAAACAGGCAGGGATTTGAGACCGCGGGAAGCGGTGAGAAGACAACTTTACGGGGACAGAAGATTGAGCGAAACGATGACAGGAAGGGATGGGGAGTGTGTTCAGGCATGCAGATGTGTGTCAGCAGGGGGACCGGCCTTTTATCCACACAAACTGAATTCATAAGCCATGAAAAAGGGAAGAAATTTTTAAATTTAAACAATTTTAGAAACCACATACTGAGTGAGTGATAAATATTATGCCAGTGTCACATTTGCCTGCTGCTTCCATGACTTTTAATGACAAAGAAAGACTGAGATAGACGGACAGACAAAAGCAGGCTTTAAAGTGACAGACTCAATTCAAACCAATGTCAGAGCTCTGACAAAGCTGTGCCATCAGCTCTCTGAATCTTTCCTCTCAAACGGCTCCATCCAGGGTATGTAAAGGGCTTGCCTCAAGGTGGCAACAGATTAGCTCCTTTCTCTTATTCCTAATATTGTGAAATCCCTTTCACTACCAAAAGGGCACCAAGAGTGAGAGCGATGAGCGGGCAAAATATATACAGTGGACTTTCACTGACGGACAGATTAAAGAGACAAACCAAAGAATCCCCTTTGGGGGGATAGGGGAGAGCCCTCGAGATGGAGAGATGTAGAAATGGAGGGGAGGAGCGATGGAGGTGGAGGGGTAAGCCTTTACACTAAATGACTGGGACAGACCAGGGAGAGCGCTGGGGGGGAAAGGGTCAGAAAAAGATGTTGCAGAAGGAGGGAGAAATGGAAAGCGATGGCTCTGTGATGGATGATGTGGGAGTAAATTGCGAGGGCAGAAAGGGGATCTGAGCCTGGACGGTGAATAAACACTTCATGATGTTGAAAGCTCACTAGGCTGTGGTTGACAAAAATCCAGTGTAGTAAGGTGTTTTAAAACTTTGCTAAATTCCAAGTAAATTGGAATTAGAAAGTCAGTCTTTTCAGTACTCTCAAAAGACATGAGGCCATCAATGACATGTTTTGCTCAAAAAAATTGCTGACAGTACAGATAGTACTTCATGATCTAGGTCCACATTTTACCCATGAATTAATATTTTCATATTTAATATGATGATTTACCTTTACAAACACAAAGTACAAAATAAAAAAATTCAATTCCCCATTTGTTCAAATAACATTGATTGCATTTCTATAGTTTACAATTCTATAAATTATAAACTAGTGTTCAGTTAAATGTACACTTTAACTGTTAAAATATAATTTTCCACTGGGAATGATCAAGTAGAAGAGTAAAAGCTAAAATAAGTAAAACTGAATCTGACAATGAGGTAAATTATATTTCTTTCTGTTAGTCTTTCCTGTCTGGTGTAAAAAGCGTGTTTTTTTACCTACTCTTTTGTACAACTAACTCTGCTATTGTGAAGCAATACACACAAACTACTCAGGAAAAGAAAGACTAATGCACAAGCATAATGTAAAGAGAACAACCTTAATAATAATTAAGTTGAATTTTGTTTGAACTGGTCGAGTTGATCAATAGAGCCAGAGAAAGAACATGCTGTAAATCACATAAGTAGCTGGAAAATACAGACAAACCACTTCATTTGGACTCAAATTTGTATTGTTCAAAAGTCTTCTCCATCTTTATGAGTCCACTGACCTGTTATGACCCTCTGAGCTTCATATGGTTCCATGTAGCCATTATTCTCGCAAGGGACAAGACCAAGATCTGGATCCGGTCGATGTTCCAATCGCGCGTCGAATGGATCTGAATAATCCGTGTCTCCTGCCATTGGGGCTGACGGGACCACCTAAAAGATGAAACAAAAACCCACTTATGAAGCAAAGGCACTTTTTGAGGTAAAACTCATTTACACCTGAAGAAGAACAAAAAGGAAAAAAGCTGACTCAGGATAATGAATTCAAATCATCCAAAGAATTGCAAAACAAGCCAAAATTCCAAAGTGGCTAGTTAGTTTGACTTTTTCAGTTTTCCCACCATGGACTTTGTAAGATTTGCATTAAAGTTTTGAAAGCATCATTTTGTTTTTTAAAATAAAGCTAAAGAAATAGTCTTGTGGAGACAGTATATCTTCAAGACAAGAACAAAAAAAATGGCCCATGATCACTGTTGAATAAATTGATCCACTAAATCTTTATGCAAAATATATAAACATAAACATACTCTACATCTCCATATTTTTGCTAAAATCCTGAATAGTGAAGGACAGGTCCTTAAGTTTTTTGGCTTCAAAAGGAGTGGACAGAGATAAAAGCGGGAAACATGCAGTCGGCAGCTTTTGCTTCTCCATGCAAGCACAGAAGGAAAAAAAAAAAAGCAGTGGTCATCTGGCAAAGTGACAACAACACAGCCAACCATATGGTCGCACAAACACGCGCGTATACAAAAACACGTGAGAGCCAGTCTAGAAGCGTGTACATCCTTTGTCTCTCCTTCTCTCTCACAAAGGAAATCACTGCAGAAAGGCCCCACTTCCCAAAATCCTGCTAAACAGGCTCACGCCCTGGTGAAACAACGTCCTAATCTCTTGTTGATTCTCTAACAGGTTATCTATTGATGCACAGGAATCTGTTATGGTAATTAGAATGTGGTTGTTCCCACAGATCATGGGAAATTAATGTGCATTAGAGGGAGAAGTGCAGACAGGGGAGCTATCGACTTTAGTGGGAGTATTACTTCAATCCACTTCAGGAATTTTGCCCTTTCTAGCTGTTTCCATGAGCTTGTTTGTAGATTAAACTGCTATGATGAAGATTCTAAGACGTTCTCCAACTTAGTCAGCGTTTTTGAGTTAATGTCCTTGTAAAGCCCTTACTTTTGCACAAATTGATCTTTAAACATCTTTCTCATTTGTACCTAAAGGTTGAGGGGTTTTTTAATCATGCATTCATACATTACATGTGTGTCTTTTTTTAAAAAAACAAACAAACAAACAAACAAACAAACACGTCCCTGACGACAAAAACAGCACTAAAGCTTGAAATATAATTCTTCGTAACCCTTGATACCTCTCCAAGCAGTATAATGAATGTGGCCCTGCAACATGTGCACGTGTGATGGTCCCTCTCAGCTTGCAAAACCAAACCTCATCTATTATTTATGGACGGACATAAACTCAGGGGATCATGCCCCCCTCTAGCTCAATGGTGCGCCAAAGCCATCCATTTTTTTCCCGCCTCCGCCTATGGTAGTAAATTTATGTGTGTAGGATGTTATGGGATTTATGTAAGCAATACATATCTTCTGACACACATTCCCAGGAAGTTGATGATTGAATCTGATCATTAAAACTGTCACTGTGATGGAAATAGGATGAAAGAAGTGGGAGTTTTTATGTCTTTTGGTTGGCTTCTCTTTATGACTCCAGCCCACCTCATTTGACAAGAGGAAGATATTTCACACAATCTCCTTTGTTGTTTTTACATCTGTGAAGAAGTTAGGGAAGCACTGAGAAGAAGTACTTTCAGTTCAATCATCACTTAAGGGTGTGCAGTCAATTGGAAACTTGGAATGTGAAGGAAGAGAAAGGTTAAAAGGTTTAAGGGACCATTTAAAAAGGAAACTATGGTACCTGTGAAGGATCTTTGGCTGTATATTAAGGAGACTACAAAAAATCAGACTTCCTTAGGAAGCTGCCATTTTTTACTAGAAAAATTCTGTCCACTGCTGACAACATTTTGAGGAACAAAAAGACACCACCTACCACAAGACGCTACTTTACCTCTACTGGGGACATGCTGCAAATCAACCCAGAGCTACCATCAACAACAAACAGGAAGGCTGAACAAACTACAACAAAGTTTTCTCTGTTTCATCCTTTTAAACTTTAGATCACCTTCTGTTATCAAGCATCATGGATATATACACATTGGAGACCTTTTTGAAAAATTCCAGTGAAATCAGTGAAAAGGTCCACCTTCCCTATGAAATAGACACATAGACCACTGTTTACAGTTGTAATGCTAACCATGCTAGTTGTGCAAACTTCTTATATAAGTTGCAAAAGGAATTTTAAATGTAAATTCATTAGTCTTTCATTGTTTTGAATTATTAAAACCTTGCTTTACAGCAACTGCTCCCTTTTACACACAGCAAAATGTCAACTCAACTCCTAATGCAAGAAATTATTAACTTCCTTCATCAAAGGAAGATTAAAAAAAAAAATTCAAAGTTGTTTGTTGTTCTGAAAGAGAAATCAGGAAGGTTCACAAAATCTGGACATTTGAAATCAGTGTATGGCTAAAACAAATGCTAAGAATCAGCAGGTCTTACAGGCTCTGGTTGGTCTTCCAAAGAGATGGAGCTGAGAAGAATCTTGGTGCGTCCCAACTCCTGGGAGTCCACTTTGATCAGCCTGTGTTTAGGAGACTTCATGTCCACACTGGAAGACTTCATGGGAGATCCGTACACTGGTGTGGAGGGGTCAAAAGTCCCAGATTCCCCTCTGGACCTGCTCTCCGCATCCTCATACGGATCTTCAAAGTCAAGGTCTCTCTGCAGGCGGTACGCTTTGAGGATCTCACTCTCTGTATAGTCCGGAGTGGGTGGCTGTGGGGGCACCTTCCTGCCAAAGCTCAGGTAGTCCTTTAGCCACTTGGCCATGCTGGTTCAGCTTCCAAACTTGGTGCTGGATAGAAAACTGTGTGAAAAATGTTGGGGGTGGGACAGATTCAAGGTTAATGCTGGACCTTATTTCAGATGACACTGCAGAAGATATGAACTGCTTCGTAAAAGGACTGTATATTATATATACTATTAATATATAAATATGTCTATTCTATCAGCAACTATATTAATCCTTCTATCTAAGATCTACCTTCTCCTAATCACAGAGCAACCGTCTGTGTGCTATTACATGCCTCCATGTGACATTAACCTACGGAGACAGCTGGGCTTCATGGGCTCCTTTTGTTTCAACCATGGGAGCAGAACGTCTGGCAACTGGACTTTGCCCAAAGGCTTCTATTACATCTCACACCCCTGCAATAAAAGTCCGACGATAAAGCGAGGGTGTAAACATATAGAAAAGACCAAGAGTAGATGTTTAAAAAAAACAACCTCATCTACACGGAAAGCTTCTAACTTCTTAACTTTTTGACACATTTTTACAAACATTAAGTGTGAGTTTAGATTTTATATATGAGGGGCTTTACAGAAGCTAAGATAGAAATATTTTTGTCCAAACTTCTGTTCCACAAAATGACCAAAACAATGGATTTAAACATCGTAGAAAGCTGCTCTCCGAACGCGCAATCACTTACCACGCCAATTCAATCCCTCAGCCACTTTGGATGCAAAAATTCGCGCTTCTTCATGTCACTGACGATAAAACTACACACAAAAGGCTGTAATCATTGTCGTAAAGCCTGTTAAACCTCAGAAGAATGAGAAAACAGGAGCTTTCGGAATCCTTTCTTTCAGAAACTCGAGCGTATCGAAATCCATCCGGACTACCTCCTGAAAAATGTGCGAGTGAAGAGAGCGACGACAGCTCAGAGAGAGAGGCACAACTCAGCCGAGCGATTAAAGGGGAGGCGCTTCAGTCCCAGAGGAATATCCTCCTGCTGCCTTTCGCAATCAGCAGAGCGTTCATTCATTCAAATGTCTGTACACATCATGCGCCAGGCAACAAGAAATAGGTCCCCTTCTTCCAAACCATCGTCAACGCAACTGAGTCTACTGGCAGAAACACATTTCTCAGGTGTGAATTATGCATTGGCATGACATCACTGGTATTTCTTTTTATGCTAGAAAGTCAATTAACGTCTTGGTAATTATTTTGGGTTTCAGGAGGTAACGCGCCAGAAGATGTCCAGAGAGGACTGCGTAAAACCGAGAAATCCACTCATCCAAGCGAGATAAACCAGGCATCGATTAAGATGTGGACATAAAACAAGACAATCTAACAAAAACATGAATTAGACTTGTCCAGTTTCATTTTTAAAAGAGGTATTCTTTTAGTGTATACACTCTGCCTCCTGGATGTTTTACATTTTCTCACTTATCTTCTCCCACATGTCACATTATCCTTTGTCCAGACTGCTAAATTGGATTGTACGCTACACTGAGCCAGGCACATCTGAGTCTGTTAAAAGATCGTAAATGCCTTTTTTCTTTACGACTCTTGTGAGCTCACTTTCTCCCAGGGGGCGGGTGACTGTATGAGGTCATCGAGCTACAATCCACCCCCACCATGGCCATCATCACAGCCATCAGCACTATGACATCTAGACTTTCACATCCTCCCCATTGCATGTTCACTCGGAACAATTGTTCACCAAGAACAAACACTGGTTCTGGATCAAAAGAAACAGATCCAGTACGTCCATGTTTATTTGATTTATTTATTACTACAGTCCAATTTAAATCACTCCTCATGGTTATCTTGAACATCTTTGCCTTGACTACAAACAACACTGGGAACCCCCACTCCTTATTCACAAAACATGAAAAAAGCAGTTGAAATCTTATAATGGGTGCAATTTATTACATTTTTTGTAATTCATACTTGTGCTGTCTCTAAGCTTTGTCACAATGATACATTTTGAACATATTAAAATCTGTCACTGAGGACAGTGAACTTCTGTGGTGGAGATCCAACAAAAGTTTGTATTTACTTCTGCTGGACCCTGGATCTGGGAATGATATAAGATCATATAAATTGTTTTGCAGATCAGAGGATTGAAACTTTGGATTTACGAGATGATTCTAATATAAGCTGATACAGATGTACTTTCATGCATTTTGAACATACACAATGTTTTTTTTTTCCAAACAAAACTTTTATAAGGCTGTGTCTTAATGATATACAGCTGTGAACCAGAAGCGTAAATAAATAGTGTTTAAGTACAGCTATCAAGAAGTTGGACGGCATCCATATTAGATTTTGAGGTTGGGGTTGGTGAGAAACCCTCTAAATTAGTATTCCAGCTTGTTGGGACGTTTCTATTAACTGTTTCATATTGAAACTTTGAGAGTGGAGGTATAATGCATTCACAGTTTCTGTCTTCCTTCAAGTCCTCTTGCACTGTTTTAAAAGGTCTATCACTATGGGGAAAAAGTGCATACAAGCATACACATTTGTTATAAAAAGTGGAAGAACCGAATGGATCTCCTTTTTTCTCTTTATGCAAAGATTTATTTGTTCAGAGAGTCTCGTTTTCACATGTCAAGAGGGTTAGAATGCAGTGTTAAATGTCTCACAGAAAAAGAATTAAATCAATTGATTCATTAAATGACATATTGCACTAACAATCCACAAACACATACCTTTCCAAAAAATACTAGTAGAAAGTCAGAGATGTAATCTTTTCCCCATATGTCAACAAAAACTACCGAGCTGCAAATTCCTTTATCCCCTTCTTGTCTTTTCTCTGCCATAAATGATTTCCTTTTTTTCTCATGTCATATGTTTGCATGTTGCATCAATCTTTCCCTTTTTGTCCCTTCTCCATCCTCTTTTATCCACTCAATTCGCTCTGTACAGCTCGTTCTTTAAAACTCCCCCTCACAGGAAAGCAACATTGAATATTTAATTTATGTTTCTATCTTGTGCAGACTGAGATTCAGGAGTTTATGGATGAGGAGATTGAAACTAACCTGGAAAAAAGGAGTGAATATAGGTCAGGCTGAAATGAAAATCAGGAGCTCTCTAAGAGGAATCGTCAGACACAGAATTGCAGGCAACCAAACAGGTATCTTTCCATTTTATTATGCGTTTATCATGGAGAAAG
Organism: Xiphophorus hellerii; assembly: GCF_003331165.1. Classification (NCBI taxonomy): domain Eukaryota; kingdom Metazoa; phylum Chordata; class Actinopteri; order Cyprinodontiformes; family Poeciliidae; genus Xiphophorus; species Xiphophorus hellerii. The sequence goes on from NC_045680.1 coordinate 16,342,282, forward strand.
AAAAACAGTTGCATAACAGCCCACACTCTAATTACATTTTTTAAAAAGGAAACAGCACCAGGGTGCTATAGAATTGATCAGAGAACTAATAACACTGTCTCATTATAAAAGGCTATATATGGACTCAACAATTCCCGTGAAGTTCAGGCTTAACTGGCATTTCAGTATTATGAACATTATAAACATCCCCAGTTTTTCTACCGGATTCAGTGGGAGGTAGATATTAATTACATAATAACAGAACAACAAAAGTTATTTTTGAAAGCTTTGAACTTAATAAAACCCTTTGCGGTTATCAAAGGAGTTGGAAAAAAGCAAAACTGGAGAAATAATTGATTTCTGTAATTTCATCTGCCTAGCACTTACTGCCCTCTTTTGGTGGCTCATGTGAATTGTCTTTTAAAAATAGACACTACCTTATTGTTTGGGCGCAAACTCTTGAGCGATTATAAAACTTTGGTCAAACTTATTTACAATTTGTAAACTATTACTATGCTGCAATAGTTTACAAATTGTTATTTCATATATATATATATATATATATATATATATATATATATATATATATATATATATATATATATATATATATATTAGATCGATAGATATATTAGTTTCATAGCACAAAATTGTATTGCACTAAAAATAAAAAATAAAATTAAATTGGACTGAATTAGAGTTTATAAAAATACATAAACGTGTTGTGCTTTTTCTGTTCAGTCTTGAGATACCTTTTCTGCCATTGGTCAAACTCACAGTGACGCCATGAAGACCGCCCAACATCTCTGGACACAGGAACTTTCCCGGCACTAACTGTGTAGAAATCTAAGCTGATAAGACGAGCTTGAAATGGACAAAGAAATCTGTTACTCTTTATTCAGAGGTGAACACATGAACAATTGTCAACATTGGTTTAAAACCAAGAAAAACGACATTCGTGAATGCTCGTGCGTCGAAGGATCGCTCAACAGACAAGTCGACAGCTGTAATCCATCATCGCCAATCAACCGCTGATCCGACCTTGTGCTTGCTGCTGATTGGTTGATTTCGGACTGGGGCGGGCTCTGTTGGTGCATCGGGCAGTCAGCAGTGAATTCAGTATTTTTCTGTGAGCAGTTGATGTGCAAGTGAAACACCTACCTGAAACTGGACTGACATCCACAGGTAGGCGGTAGGTTTGCCTGTCAGCTAACATTTACTATTTAATTTACTATTTAATAGAGCTTAATATTTAGTCTTTGGTTCAGTCCTTATGTGTTTTCAAATGTTGCTGTTTCCTGGGTTATGGGACTATTTGTGATATTAAAAGGTATATTTATTAGGCCTAGAACAATGCCAAATTTATGTTTCTAATGTTGTCGTTTTTTGCATTCCAGTTCAAGACATTATGAAAAGTCTCAAAGCAAAGTTTAAAAAAAATGAGGTAAGATGCATCTGGGGTGGGCAGTGTTCAGGATTAAGTGTGTGAACTTTATAGGGACATGTCACTTTCCATGAAAATTATTTTTGTCCTAGCCTAAAACATTTGCTAGTTGCTTTCTGCAATTTATTTAAATGAGTCTGAGGGGGATGTATTAGGATACAGTGTCACTAAACAGCAGGAAAGCAGAACTGCCACTAGGCTGCTGTTATAACCAGTGATCTCAAGTAGCGTTCAATTATTAACATGTAGCCCGTGCAGACACACTGACTCAAACACACTAAAAGGAGTCCTGCTTCATGTCTGTCACTCTTTTTCTAATTTTGGGGGCTACCTTGAATACAAGCAGCAGTTAATAGAAAAATATGTAGCATTCAATTGCAGATTGTTGAACTGCTGCTGGGCCTTTAAACCAGCTGATAAATCAATTATTATATAAATTTAAAGCTACGCTCCCTCTAATGGTTTGTGTGTTTTGTTTGGGCACTGTTATTGATACCTTTATAGAGACCAAATTACAAATTCAATGATAACAACCAGATTAAGCAATATGGGTGAACATGTTTAAGGGTCTTTTTAAGGCCAGCTACGCAGACAGACTCTGCCACCCGAGCCAGCAGGGCAAACAGGAGCTTATCCCACGTTTCTCCCCCCTCTTTTTGCTGAGTCCTCACATCACACAGGCCCCGCTCTGTAGCTGCAGAGAAACAGATCTCACTGTGCTGCAGGAGGGGAGCAGGAATTGGAAGGGGGAGCACAGTGCAGGACTTGACAAAAACTAATGGTAGCAAATAAGGGAACTGCTACAGAGAAGAAGGCAGCAGGGGAAATGATCAGTTCAGAGAAATGAGGACAGGAGGGAAGGGTACTGTCGTGGACAGACCGGCCGGGCCAGTGCATGCAGTTGAAGCAAGACGAAAGGAGACTATTTCCGAATCCGGACAGAGGATGCTGTTTTGGGATGTGTTGTGAAGACAGGGAGGGATTGTGTCAATGTGTGTATGTGACAGTTTATAGATCACCAGAGGTAGGATTTAAAAATAGTATAGTATAGTATATGCAGATCTCTGCTGTGATGTTGCTCTGACCTCTGGAAGGTTTTCTTTTTCTTTCCAGAAACTCATTGATTTTTCTGAGAGACTGAAATGTGATGTAGGTATGTAGCATACAGTGGTAAAATTGTACTCTCTGGCAGTGTTTAGTTTTGGTGGACTCTATGCTAGCAATATGGATCCCCAGCAGCCTGTTTTTAGCCTAATGAAGCGGTTCTGTCCTTGTCTCAGCCTGCTGCCGCTGCCAGTAGGTATCCTGTCTCTGTTTGTAAAATTTCTAAACAAAAATTGACGTTAATTTATCATTTTTTTGCCATTTATAACATATCTCAATGAATAGTACTAGCTGGAACTATTTTTACATGAAAAACAGCTTCTAAACTGTGTGGAATGTTGAGAGGTACAGGGCTGGTCGGGTATTTACACATACTCATCATCGGCATGATTTTTAAAGTAATTTAGGACTTTTAATGATACATTTGAACTTCTCTTGAAGTTCTCTCACACAAGAAACAAATATAGTGCAAAATTTTTAATTTACTCATGGGTTCCTCTAATTTAGACAGTCAAAATAGCATATTTCCTATTAACATTTGGTGTTGAACCTTAACTATGCCGTGACATAGCCAGTGACATGTGGTCATGTCACTGGCTATATTTTTGATTACTCTTTCACTTAGAAGTACAAGAACTCATTTGGATTAATTTAGGGCTCTTGAACTAGTTTAGCTTTTGACCACTGTCTGAAAAATTCCCTTTCCATAAGCTTAATATTGCTCTGCTACATCCATTTTAAAACCATTTGTAGTGTGAGTTTTGGATCATATTTCTGCTGGAACACCTCGCCATGTCAAAGTCATGTCATTCACATTGTGCAAAGTAATCCCTGGCAACAGCTTTTACCATGAAGCTGCTACCACTACCATGACAGTGGGTGTAATGTTCTGAGTTTCAGAAGCCTTACCGGGACTTTTTCACAATGTACTGCACTGTTGTTTGAGCTATTTGCCCCCAAAAATGTGGGCAAATAGCTTCATATTTGTTCTCTTGGACTGTGAAATATTTAAATGAAAGGTAATTGATTTGTACAGGTGGGCAACTACAAGGTTCAGTCATGGTAGACGTTGCCTATTTCTTGGTCAACATTCTTTCAACCCATGGTGATGCATACTGACCTTCTTACACAGTGCATACACTGGTGTTCCAAAATCTTGGAGTTTATGACAGACTTGAACTTTGGCAATTTCTTAGTTGGTTTTAGCAATATCCTGACCAATTTGCTTTCATTGGAGGTGGTAGTTTTGGTCAGGTGATGCAAACTTGGACACAGTTGGGTGTTTTAATGTGACAATGACTCCAAAAATACATCAAAATTGTTTTTTGAATGATGAAGGAAGGCTAATATTAAACTTTTGGCATTCATGCCACTTATGAGTATATGTAAACTTCTAGCTGGCATTGTATAAAGAGGGTTTTCAGTTTTCATTGGGGCGTTGCTGATCTGGAGGGAAATTTTGCTTTGGCTCCCCAACCCTCATAGAGTCAAGACTGGAGCAAGAGTGATGAAAGGCTGCTGCAGGCTGTGGAGCAGAATGAACCTGACAAAGTCACTGCCCTCATTGTCAAAAAAGGTCTCTGTCCAACCAAGCTGGATGCTGAGGGCAAGTCAGCGTAAGTTGGACATTTTATCTTTACAAATGCTGGAAATTTTGTTCTTGGTGTTAATTGTTTTATTTACTTAGTCATAGCTTATTAGCTCTATTCATTATAGCTGTTGATATTTTAAAAGAAACAACAACAAAAAACAATTACCTAAGCACAAATAAGTTTTCTACTAAAAAAGAAAACATTTTTTTGAGATAAGCTTTTGCTCACACGTTTAATTCACTCTTTACTGCATGGCCCTTTGCTCATGAAACATGTCTTTTTTAGGAACATTGACTTGGAGATAGAATTTCTTCTTTATTATCAGGAATCATTCCAGATGATTTGCCCTCACAAAACTTTTTCCCATTTTGGAATTTTACAAACACAAACTTTAGTGTGTTTTCAATTATTATTATTACTATGATTGGTATTTTCTGTATTAGAACAACACAATGTTTATTGTTTTCAAATGTTTTTACAAAATAAAATCTGAAAAGTTTATTATCTTTAATCTGATACCCCCAAGTAGAATCTAGTGCTACTGATTGCCTCAGGATGTGACTTAAGTAGAGTGAAAACAATTTTTTATCAAGACTTATAGAAAGCTCATCTTTTGTCATGCATAACCTCTATAGTTTAATTTTAATACTTTAATGTTATCAGTTTCAAATATACCTGTGGTCTTTCTTGTAACGTAGAGACTAAAATATGCCTTCATTTTGAATTAAAAATATTTGGTAAAAGGAATCAAGGCAAGAAATATCAGTAAACGCCAGCTGTATTCTTCTCATTTGTATTGACTTGTTAGTATATCTTCTGTCAGATTCCACCTCTGTGCATCTAGAGGCAGACTAGATTGCCTGGAGGTAATCATATCTCACGGAGCAGATGTCAGCGTCACAGACGGAGCTGGTATGATATCTAATTATGGGAAGCATGTTATGTTCTTTAAAGCTAAGAATAGCCTCTGCCAGATATGCAAACATATATTTTAATTTTCTGTTTGCAACCTGCTGACTACAGGTTTCAGCGCACTTCATCTTGCAGCCAAAAATAGTCAGCACGAGTGTTTAAAGAGACTGCTGCAGGTAAAAATCAGTGACACTGTATGAGATCCAGATCATGCAAAGAAAAAATGTTGCCAAATTTGATCGTTTGGTGTTTTGTGTGGCGCCTTAGGAGAGACTGGCGGTAGATTGCACAGACGGCATTGGCAGGACACCACTGCATCATGCAGGTACCAGCAATGTTATCTGCAAATATCAAATTCTTCTTTAGAGTTTCTTATCATACCTTTGCATCTAAGCGTTATTAGATGCTGACACCAGTTGATTGAATCATACAATGTTATAACATTGCAAAAGCTGTTCTATACTATTTTTATTTTTTGTTATTTTTTGATTGGATCGTAAAGCGATCAGTGGCTGTTTGTCCAGCACTGAGACACTGTGGGACTTTAAAGCCAACCTTGATGTCCAGGACAATGTAAGTTTGATGACTATAGTTATGTTATGTGTTTTTTGGTTGCTGTAAGAATGTAATGCTCTAGGTGATGTTTGAATGATGTCATTTTCAGGACGGAGCCACACCGCTGATCCTTGCGGCCCAGATGAGCAGAGTGGAGCTGTGTGACTTTCTGTTGGGTCGAGGTGCCAATGCAAACACACAGGACAACCAGGGGAGGTACAATGTGGCTCAGATTTTTTTCTCCAAGACTAAAGAATTTGCTGCAGTAGTAATAAATGTCATTTCTTTCTACATTTATCCTCTTAGCAGTCAGACTCAGGATGCATGGAGAGCTCCTAAGTTTTAGAAAATGCTGTACTAGTTACATGTTTATGATCCAGCTGGGATCACAGGCTCTCACTGTTTCTCCAAATGGCAGGTTCTGAAACGCGAAGTGGAAGTTCTTGAAATAATCCAGATATCAAATTAAATTATATTTTCTAATTGCAAATATTTGCACAGCAAAGACAATCATCATAGATGGAAAACAAATTTCAGACAGCTTTTGGAAATATAATGGACTTTCTTTTTTGAGTGAACTAACTAGCTCTCACTAGGGTTATTGTAGGATATATTTTATATATCTTAAGTGATATTATCGAACACTGGTATTTATTATTCTAATAATTGTTTCTTGATGGTCAGGTCAGCATTGATGCTCGCCTGTGAGAGTGAAAGTGTCGAGACTGTAGAGGCTCTACTGAGAGGGGGCTCAAGCACACAACTGGTTGACCAACTTGGCCACAAAGCTGCTGACTATGCCATAACTACAGGCAACCAATGCATTGTTCGCATGTTGCAGGATGGAGTACCCCCAGGTACAAAACAAGGCCTTCTGGGTGTTTTGTGTCATTCTTGTTCTTTTGAAGTGCATACATTTCTTTTCCTGAACGGGTTCACAAGATCTCCCGTGAAGCTAATTGAACCATTTATTTGTCTTACATAATGCTTCCCCAGAAAGTATCTGTAATTGTTTGATAAGGAGGACAACTGGGTGTGTTTGTAGACTGGGGTAAAAAAAGAAAAAGAAACAAACATTTTGCCCAGTGAGTCTGTGTATGCATATGAAAACAGATGGGTCATGATAATGAAGAAGATTTGATATGCACGTTAAGCCTAACCACGAAATGATGTTTTAATTTGGTGGATTTACTTTGAGATTCATCAACAGCACAGACAACAATGAAAAAACTGGTGGAAGGGGAAAATTCGCCAAGTTTTCATTTTATTTTAATGTATCTCTTACTTTTAGCTCACTGTGTCTTTTTCCTCAATGCTTACATAGCTTCTGAGAGCGCAGGCGAGGAGGTAATGTTGCATAGTTGTATGTTGCATCACTGCTTCCATCTATGAGACCATGACTTATTTTGGCCCATCATATTGTGCATGTTTCCAATATGAAGTCATTCTTTCAGTGTGCTGCCTTCATTTTTATGGCTTTCTCTCCTCTTTGTCACGGACCCTTTCTGTTATCTTGGGTTTTCTGTTTCTTATTTTAAGTTCAGCTTGACCTCTGCTTGTCTGTGATCCCCCTCTTACTCCCACGCAGCCCATTCAAATCCCCTCAGCCGCTTCATCAGTGCAAGGGGGGACAACTCCCCGAAAACGGAAAGCTCCTCCACCGCCTCGCTCTCCTCTCCAGGTACAATAACAATCATTTCAACAGATGGCAAGTATTTTTGCATTTATAGTTCTCAGCCTTAATGTACACTCATCATGTCAGCTTGCTATCTACTATTATTTCACCCACAGTACAGATTTAAATAAATTGATCTTTTATTTCAGATAAGAAATATGTTTTGGATGATTATTAAAGTATGTGTACCTTAATTATTGGAATTTCCTGCTTATAGTATCTAATGTTTTGCCAAAAGGACAGCACTTAGTGCTTTCTAATAACATTTCACACATCTTTGATCATTATTCATACGAATCTCTCTAGATCATCCAGACTCCTAAAGGTCTTTTCTCATGTGCTCATTTCTTTAACTCTCACCACATGTTTTCAATAAGATTTAGGTTTGACACTTAGTCATGGGAAATTCATTGTTTTGTGTCTCGTGAACTATTTCTGTTTGGATCAATATCCTGCTGGACCACCAACATCAAACCGTTTTCAGTTTCTAGCACAGACCAGCAGGTTTTTAATTAATTGTCCTTTTAGTTCAAATAATTTATAATGTCATTCAATCCAACAAGGTCCTCAAAACCTAAACCTTTGGTAGAGAAATGGTCCCACATCATTACACCTCCTACACCATGCTGAACAGCAGGCATGAGAAACCTTTCCCACAGTTAAAGTCCAGCAACATGTGTTGGTAGTAGGAACAATATATATCAATTGGGACAGGCAGTATAGTTGTTATGGAGAATTAGTCAACCCAATATTCAACATTTTGCATAGTTCTGTAGCGCACTTGTCACAATTCTGGTTATTTAAAACTTTTCAATTATTGCTCTGATTGTTACCCTGCAACCGTGGATGTGCTGAGGGTAATGCAGGAATAATTTTCCCTCAGCGTGTGATGCTGGGGTATGAGAAAGACGAGACACACACACATTGAGCTTCCTTCACATTCAACCGGAAAATGTATTCTTCTTGTGTGCTCAACCTTCTTATGCCACCAACGCAGCAGCACCCCTAGCGGTTGTATGTGGAATTGCACAGATTAACTGAAATAACCCTAAAGAACTTACTGTAACAAGGAATTAAAGATACAAAAAGAAATGTTGGGGTGCCTATTTTCTTACTTATTGTTTTCATTTACTATTGACTTATTTTTCACCTCTACAATTGCAAATGTCAGCAAATTTAAGTAGGTATAGTCACTCTCTTGTTGTCATTTGCTGACTTTTTACCTAAGACAAAACCATATAAAGAAAAAAGACATTTGTCTCCATCTGTGTTCCCATGTAGATACTCCTTTGGTAAACATTTGATTGGCGGTATCATCTCTCCATTGACACTTTTTGTTCTTGTTCCAATCACAAAGATCCAGGACCTCTCAGTGGGATCTGCCAAGTCTTCAAGTCCAGCGCTCCCTGCCAAATCCCCTGAGCCCCAGAAATCCCAATCTCCATCTCCCCAACCCCCTGAAACTCAGCAATCATCTCAGGTAAAGCTTTACTTTTACTACATTGTCATGATTTCTTTGGTTCTCATGCTGCATGAAATTCTGTCTCTGATTTCCGTGGTTGTCTGTGTGGATTAGGCAGAGGATGAGGAAGTGTTTGAGGAGATCCGACGGCTGCGACTGGAGAGAGGGCGCCTGCTTCAGAAGATTAAGGCCTTGGAGCAGCAGCAGCAGAGCGCCCTATCTGCTCTGGAGGAGGTACAGACTTTTAGAGAAAAGTACTTTCTTCTGCTTTTATTGCTGAATCAGTCAATTTTATTCATAAACTAAATAATAAGAACTAGCTCTAATCACCAGTTGTACATGTGCACAATAGCTGTCCCAACTAAAGCAGCATCTGAAGGAGGCAGAGGCTGAGAGGGACAAGCTGCTGGAGGAGCTGAAGGGGGCTCATGGGATAGGGGCCAGTGACTCAGAGGATATGGATGAAATGCTGGACTTCCCTGGTATACAGTCCTGAGAACTTTCCCATTCTAGGAATGGAACATGGATAGACTTCCCTGCATCAGACCTGTCTGAAAGTCCATTGATTCACTTTTGTTTTGGTCTCTCCTGAATGTTCCCTGTAGAGAAGCTGCTCTCCAAGCGTTCTAGAGTGTCCCCTGCCCAGGATGAAGCCTCTTCACAAACAGATACAGACTCACCCGGCCCGTCTCCTGCTCCTGCAGACCCAGGATCAGTCGCTGAGTTGCAGAAACAAATAGAGGAACTAATTTCACAGAACGCCGAACTTGTCCTTAAAGTGCAGGTAAGGCAAAACAGCATAGTGGTGTCAATTAGATGTCGGGTTTCCCTGCTGAGTGTTCCTGACTCGCACATTAGTGATAATCACCAAAAGAAAACTCATCATGATGCTGCACTCACTTGCAGGTGACGGAATTGGAGAAGCTCACAGAGACAGAGACAGTTCATGACTAAATCCCTGAGAGAGTCATGAACAAATTAGCATCAGATGGAATCATTTTGTAAACATCACCCTTCATCTGGATAATTTTGGTTGCAGAAAATAGAACTCTTTATCTATGAAGTTTGTGTAAACCTTTTGTTTGTTCGCCACCGCAAATATGACCATCAGGGATCCAGTCTCAGAGTGTAAGATTAGCATTGCTGCCTGACAAAAGACCTCACAGAGAGACATCAGCTCAGAGATCAGGGATAAAACCAAAAGAATAGACTTTGTAAGGATGGATAGAAATAAGAAACAGAAAAATCTTCTAGTGGCTGATAAGCAAATGGCAAAGTGAGTTTGGTTCGCAGGTAGACACTGGTGGCTTACTGCTTTAAAACACTAAATATCTATGGTAAGGTTTGAAGTTGTTAAGCCCTGTTAAGAATTAAATGTATACTAAACTTTTAAAGGAGGGACAATTTTCAAAACTGGTTTTAATCAATCATTTTTGCTCCCGCACTCTGAGTTTCAAAATCAAGTATGGTATCAACTATTGACCCAGTCAAGGCCGTAATAACCTCATGTTTTTTTTTGTTTTTTTTTCAAGCCAGAAAGAAATCTGAGGTTCTCATGACAGAAATAATTTGAGCCTGTGTGAAATCTTGATCGAAGAAAATCACAATGAAGTTAAACTCCAAATGTAGTGTTTTTGAATTGATAAAATTATGTATTAAAATACATAAATAACTTAAAGTACAAAAAAGAATAGTAGTAGACTGTTCATATGTCTGCATTATTAGACACACATAATTCACTACTTGAGCAAACAAAAGTCTGCTCCTGAAAGTTTTTTTTTACAGTATGAATATAAAATCCACAAAAAAGGAAGAAAAAAATGTGTCCCTATAAGATTTAACTCATCTTATTCGACTATGATTCTTTCTGTATTGGTTACAGATGCTGGAGATGTTTGAGAAAGATGATACGGACATGCAGACCACCAGCTCAGACTCAGTGCCCATGACTCAGTATGAGACTTTGAGGAAGGAGTTTGAAGCTCTTCAGGAGCGCTTCTCTCAAGCCCAGGCTTCACTGGAAGCCTACAGCGTTTCTGACGAGCAGTGAGCTGACTTCATTTATACACCACAGGCATTTCAGTGCAGCTTCTACACTTCACTTAGCCATGAATCATCTATTTTTAGATCAGCACAATAATATCTCTTTCAAAATCCAAGTATGTTTTTTTTTAAAGGTCCTTTATTGAAAAAGAAGCCATATATTTACTTCTACGTAGATTTATTGCACTGTTTTCTTTTTATCCTAAAACATTTGTGCGAGGTTGTTAAAGCAACAGTTTATATTAAAATTATCCTCTTTGTTGTAATAATAAATTAGACTTACTAGATTTGATTATCTTTTTACAGGTAAAAAATATTTCATGGCTAGAAACTGACTTTTGATCTTGTTTGCTGAGAAGTTGCATGTGTTGACGTCACTTTGTTGTCATGTCATGCAGAAGCAAAGGCAGCTCTCAGAATGGAGGCGGAGATCCAGAAATCACAGGAGCTCTAGAAGAAAAGCTGCGTGGTTTAGAAGAGCAGCTGGCCTCCTCCCAGTCTGAGCTGGAGGAGCTAAAAGAGCAGATGCGTCTTGGGGTGCTTTCTGTGGAGTGCGCTGAAGGAAACGTTAGTGCAGCAGCTGCAGAAGAAGAAGGTGCGAGCCAGGAGGCGCAGCAGCTGAGAGCCAGGGTGACGGAATTGGAGGAGAAGCTCGTAGAGAGACAGGGCGAGGCAGAGGGTCAGAGCAGCCGGGACAATGACACAATCAAACAGCTGACAGAGAAAGTGAAGGAACTCCAGGCTGCTCAGATAGAGTCTGTGCTCAAGGAAGAAGAAGAAAACAAAAGAGGAGAGGCAGAGAGCGTGAAGTCCCTCCGTGACAGAGTTGTCGAACTGGAGGCAGCCCTGGCAGAGAGCCGGACTTCAGGGAAAGAGGGAGCAGCGGCAGGAGATGGGGATCGGGTCCGGCGTCTTCAGGAGCGCTTGGGTGAACTGGAGGGAGAGCTGAGGAAGTGCGTCCCCCGTTCAGAGCTAGACGAGGTTCAGGTGACCCTTGGACTCCAGTGCGAACAACTTGCCAGGGAGAGGGCAGACGTGGCTCGACGGCTCAATGATGCCCTCCTGGAGCTGGAGAGACTCAGAACTTCTCAACGTGGAGATGAAGAGGAAGAAGAAGAAGAGGAGGAGGAGGGCCATTCAGAAAGCTCAGAGCCCTCCGTCAAATCAGGTTGGCTTACTTTTCTGGATTGGATACTTCTGTGTTTATTGACAATTTAGCTTCTGTTGTCTTCCAACTGTGTCTGGTCAGATCAATCCAGGCAAACGTTGGCAGCAATGAAGGAAGAACTGGAGGTGGCGAGGCAGGAAGCAGCCCAGGCTCTGGACTGCCTCTGTGCCGAGCGGGAGGGCCGTGCGCAAGACGCCTTGCAGCTGAAAGACACTGTGCCACTTTCAAAGCATAAAGAGGCACTGTCTGCAGTGTCGGAGCAGCTTGCTCAAACTCTGCAGGAGCTCCAAGACGAGAAAACATTAAGAGCTCAAGCTGAGAAGCAGGCAGCTAATCTCCAGACAGAGCTGCAGGCCAAACAAGACGCCATTCCCAAAGAGGAGCATGAGAAGGTCAAGGTCAGTGCAGAGAAGAAAGAAATAAAAAAAGTAATGCAAGTAAATCTTACAATTTTTCCCCTTTTTGCTTCAGTTTGTTTATAATATTCAAATCTCCCCTGGACAGATTTTTAGAAACTGAGATCTAACCTGTGCTTCCTTGTTTGAAAGGAAGAGCTCCAGCACGCCCTGCAGGCCAGTGAGAGCAGTGCAGCAGCAGTGCAGGAGGCCCTCAGTGAGAAAGAGACAGAGCTGAGAGAGCTGAAGTCCCAGAAGGCTGCAGAACAGGGTCTGATCTCCAAGGAAGACCACGAGGCACTGCGCCTCTCTCTACAGGCGGAGATCAACGCCATCACAGCACGGTTCAACGACCTCACCAGGAAACACGAGAAGACATGCACGGAGGTTTGTTCAGCATGTTACTGGGTCTGTTGTCAGTCCTCTTTAGTGGCTTCTAAAGCCAAAGTAGATGTTATTGTTTCTGCGACACACTGAGCCGTGCTTCCTTTGGGGCTTCTGTCTACCCTTTACATTATTCATCTAATGCTTTTCCTCTTCATTGACTATCATTGTTGCAATGATTCCTCTTTGTGCTCATTGATGTTTTAAAAGTAGTGTTGAATTAGCACTCTGTAGTTTTGCTACATGTTGGGCTCTGGTGTTCTAATATAAATACTTGATCGAGATTTTTGTCCTATAATTTGATCTGAGACCTGTCAGTCTGGCTGTTCTGTGGAGATCTTTAAAAGTTTGACAAAATTATTGAATCGACCTCACCCTGAAGACCAAGGAATACTATAGGGATGAAATTGGGAAAAATATTACGCTATGGTTAATTTCTAAAAAAAAACATTCAACGCTTTGAGCATACTACAGAACACTGTTCAACTCATCACCTGAAAATGTAAAAATGATTTCACAATATCAAACATACCAAACAATGGTCATCTACTTAAACAGTTAGTTAGAGAAGTGGCAAAGATGTTCAAGGTTGGTAAATCTTGAAGAGCCTCATGAATCCACAACTCAGGTGGACAGTGTCTCAGCAGGACATCTATTAGACATGCAATCTACAAATCTGATCTTTTCGAGGAGTGGTAAGAATTAGCCATTTCTAATAAAAGGTCAGAAGATGTCCCATTAAAAGTTTATCTTAAGACATATAGTGAGACTTGCAGTGAAAGGTAATTGTACAGAGTTAGACTGAAGGGGTTTTAATAGATTTACATACGGATATGCATTAATGTACATATAGTCATGCTACAAATTAAAATTTTTGTACAAATAAAACCCTATATCCTTAACATTCCAACTATGTACTACTTTGTGCTGGTCTTTCAACATAAACAGGATAATATACATTAAATTTGTGGTTGTACTGTGACATAATGTAACCAAAATCTAGGTTGTACATTGATATCTTTGGCTAATGAAGGTGAAAGAATCCTACAACTGTAATCAGAAAACCCGGTCTGCACAATAATTTTTCTTTGTATAACATTTGTTGTTAATCTGGCCTAGGTATTCCAGGTGCAGAGGGAGGCGCTATTTCACAAAAGTGAAAGGCAGGCAGCAGAATCCCAGCTGGTGGCAGTGCAGAAGCAGCTCTCTGAGCTACAATCCCAGTCCAGCCACATCCAGGAGCTCCACAAAGACATTCAAGAGTCCCAGGGTCTAGTCAAAGAGAAGGACCGTAAGGTAACAGAGTACAGCTCTGGTTTTAACAACAGCAAGCTTGTTAAAGCTTGGTTTTGAGATGGTAAACTTCATCCCATCTTGTCTGACGTTTGGTTAGATAACAGAGCTTTCCAAAGAAGTCTTCCGGCTCAAAGAGGCCTTGGGAGCTCTCTCTCCTCCTCTCGGAAGCCCATCCCCTCCCTCGTCTTCTTCCATGCAACATGGCAATCCAGGCCAGCAGGTGGCGCTGCAGAACAGGGTTGGCATACTCACCCAACAGCTGCAGGTGAGCAAAATGTGACAGAAGTAGTTTAATGTGAAAAATATGAATACCATAAATATTTGTTGTATCAATTTTAGGGATGTATTGATAAATCTAAATACTTTTTGCACACAAATTAATCCAATGTATACGCATGATAACAACCATCAATGTTTTATTTCAGCAGAAGTTTGTGCAGGACAGTTTGTTGTTTCTAAGCATACAGTAATGCCAAAGGTATTTGGTCTCCACACACTATGATCACATTCAGGTGCTTCTATCAGGTCACAGATGTAAATAAATGTGGACAGCTAATTCACTTGCATAGGAAGGCAGTGGGCAGGGTAAAATGCCCTTTTAAACAATGAGTAAAACCTTGACGCTGCAAAGAGTGGGACCAATACCATAATAAATCCTACGGATTTCATTGAAGCTCCTATGTGTGTAAAGGCAGCTCAGTGATTACCTTTGACAGAATAGTGCATCTCTAATTTATGTGAGAAATATTGTTCCTCAATACTTCATGCTTCTGCTGATAATGTTTTTCACGCAGAGGAGTTTCCTAGAGTGCTAAGCTAATCCTGAAAAGACTTGTTGATAAATTAACTCATATTTTAGTGCTATTGTAGTTAATCATACTCAAACATAGCAACAAAAACAACAACAAAAAAAACTGTCCTCTTTGCTTATAACCTTACCACTTTGTTTTTAACATAGGAAAATTAAAATTGCTCTCAGGTGAGATCACGCAGGCTGTTGCAGACGATAGACTTTCTCTTTCACTGCAAAAGCCCTTGCAGGGCTTTTGACTTACAACCCAGACTTGTTGGGTCAGCAAAATAAAATGCCTGTGTAGTAAGACTGTGGGCTGTGATTTTACATGCACAAAAGCCCAGATGATACAACAACAACCTGGATCAAGACATTGAATTTAGTCGAGTACTCCAGTACAGATAATTAAAAATAGAACCAACTTAATACTTGGGTTGCGTCAGATCAGGATATCTCTAATCAATACATTGAGTATCAGATACTCTGGCTCTTAACTCTGAAGTGATTTTTTTTTTTCCAGGACTGGGAGAGAAAGCACAAGCAGGTGGTGGCTGTGTACCGCTCACATTTACTAGCAGCTGTACAGGTCAGTTAAGAATACATGTATATGCACAAAGTAAATGTAAAACTGTCTCATTGTTAAGTGTATGTTACATGTGGTTAGTTGAGTATATGTGGTTTGTTTTATCTGGTTCATTCATGCAAAACTTTCATATTTAGTCTGATTCCTGAGCTAATTAAATTATGTTTGTACTGCAAAAAAAGGGAAAACAAAATAGATTATGAGCAACTCGGCTTGTTGAATTACAGTTTGGCCAGATAAATATATATACTGAAAAATGTCATGAGAAACTCGAGATGAAATCAGCTTAATCTGTTGATTAGCCTTATACTGTTTATACGTGAAGGTAGGAGAGAACTTCTTGGACTTCTTTCAAAATTACCTGAGCTGACCTAGTTTGTAGTTTTAACTAACTATTGGTATGCCTAGGTTGGCCAGTGTCTGAAAGAGTTCAATTAAAGTTCCCAATGTGGAAGAAATTCAGAAATGAACAGTGCTCATGTAATAGTTTAATATTGTTGCAATCCAGTGGCGGGCCGTGCATTTCACACCTAGGCCTTCAGTAGTGCTCCGTCTGAATCAATACAACCCTCAATAACTATTTTATGGCTATAAAACTTCTACAGCTGCGACACATAAAAAAAAGCATAAAAAATAACCTGATGAAATTGCAATATTATTTAGGAATATAGCAACATTTTACTCACCAAAAATCCTGATTATTTGTACACAAAATCCATCCTCCTTTCTTTCCTCAAGAAGATTTCAATTACTCTGTTGTGCAGATTATCCGTGCGTTTCAGTTCCATGAAGAAGTCCTTTTCTATCGCCGTCGAAGCTAATGCTGAAAGTCGAGCCTGCCCTGTCGTATTTCTGGCATAAGTTTTAGTTAGTAGACTGAAAGTGGCGGACAAATCCTTTTCCCGGTTGTGACAGGCTTGCTAGCTCCGGAGTTGCCCGACCTTGCTTAACAATGTCCAGCTTTTCTTGAAAAGTCCGTCTTGAAAATGGCTTTGACAGTAAATCTCCAACCAAATCCATTTCTTCTCCTCCTTCACCCGTTGTGGGTTGACAAACCAGCTATTAAATCAACACAACAACATCTTTGCTTGTGCAGCTTGCTACAGATGCAGTTTGCTAGCTCTGGCTAGTACACGCTTTGACTATCCAATCAGAGCGTGTGAATACGCTGACGTTTCCGTACTCCTGCTAGAGGGCCTTGGTGTCGCCAACTCAAAATCTGATTGGTTGAAGCAAAGGTTTAATAGACATTTATTTTATGCTACAGGGCCCGCGGAACTGATTGTGAAGGCCTCCAGGCAGATTTCTTTGACCCTGGCAACAAATAGCGGCTGAAATGTGATTGGTTAAATGCTTAAATATGAAAATACACGTCTGGAAGCAGCGCAACCAGGGGACTAGCAATGTCTACCAAATACCATTTGGATTTATTTAATACGTATTCATGGACAAAATATAATTAACATCAGTCTGTGATTCAGATATTTTTAGGCCAGCAGAGAAGGCCTTGCAGGCCCTGACGGCCCACCACTGTTGCAATCAGACCAGAAATGTACAGCATAATCTTTCCCTGGTAATGGGCTTTGGTACTTTGCTCAACAGGGTCGCATGGATGAAGAGGTACAATGTCTGCTGCTTCAGATCCTGAGGATGTCACAGCAGGGACACTGAAGTCTCTGCAACTGGCACCACACATGTAAAGCTCCATCACTCTAATCTATAGGACCAAGATAAGGGAAACCTAAGTTAGAATGCCAAACACAGCCAATCCGCGGTCCGACATAGCTGCATGTGTATATTATGAACCTCAAACAACAACCCTAATTCTTGCCTGAGTAGTAATATTCAAGAGAATTGAATGGGGAATGCTTCTGTTTTGTTTTTTTTATTTGTAAGAACCTAATGATAGGAGATATGTAGATACAGAGTGGGTATTTTGATGATAGAATCAAGCACTGATTGTGTGACAAGTCTACTGATTTTACATAAAGTTGTTATAATAAAAAGGAAAACAATTGCTCTCCCTTGTGATTATTTTTCACATTTAGTCAAAAACTTTAGATGTAAAGGTCCACCTTTCATCTGAGTGGCCATGGTGTTCGACTGGCCCTGTCAAAGTTCATACCTTAATCTAATTGAAGAGCAGTGGTATAACTTTCAAATTGCTGTCCATAGATAATTAACCAATTTGGCAAAAAAAAGCCTTATTTGCTTTTGTTAAGATGGTACAAAGATATCTCAAAGGACGTCCAGCTGTAGAATCAGCAAAATGTGTTCTCCTATGTACTAACTCAAAGGGGTTGAAAACATTCGTGTACATAAATGGTTTACTCACTATTTAGCTCCAGTTTTGAAAACTATCTCTTTCCTTCCGTTTAACAAATATATAGCACTTTATGTTGGTCTTTTGTCTAAAAGCTTCAAAATGAAATGAAAACCATCTATTTTTATTTTTAATCTTTTAACTCGGTAGCATAATTTCTCACTAAAAGTGAGAAAAACACAGCCTAATTTGAGTGCATTAAAGTAATTGGCTTTCACAGTCAGTGGTGTGGAACCAGTTATTCTTCCCAGTAATAATATTTTGTAAAACAGCATTTGGGGTCCATAGGTCAAGACACAATAAAGAGCAATATTTGACCATTCCCCTCTAGATAATAATATTTTTATTGATACTAGCAGGTGGGGACAAGGGTCTGTCAATGAAGAAAGTTAAGGAGTCACAATTAACAACACATTATTTTATCTGTACCCTTTCATAATTTATTTTATTGACTAAACATAATAGTGAAGAAGGGGACATTTTTTTTTGAGAAATTCCTGAGAACGCAAAGGGGGGGAAAAAGCATTCAAAAATATTCACATTCTGATCTCATCAAAAGATTTATCTAATTTACCTGTCCTTGATACACAGAAGAAAAAAATTTAATAAAATCCAAAAGTACTACAGTGACACAGATGTAATGAGCCACTTCCTGGTGTGCCCTGACGAAACAACACAAACCTGTTTAGCTTAAATACAAAGACGTTGACACAGACATGATCATTAAAGTACCGAATTTTCCTGAGCCGGGACAAACGGAGGGATTGCACATCCTTATCACTATTTTAAGTCCAATCACTGCAGAGAAAAGCAATCGGTGAAAGGAAAGGACATCTTTTC
Source organism: Xiphophorus hellerii (assembly GCF_003331165.1). Classification (NCBI taxonomy): domain Eukaryota; kingdom Metazoa; phylum Chordata; class Actinopteri; order Cyprinodontiformes; family Poeciliidae; genus Xiphophorus; species Xiphophorus hellerii. The sequence goes on from NC_045680.1 coordinate 16,360,830, forward strand.
TGAGGATCTCACAAAAGAGATTAATAATAAAAACAGCTGAAAGACTGTGATTATCTAGCAGAAAACGGGAGCAGCTTACATCACTGTTTACAAATATAACAGCTTAATTATCCTGAACTTTGTTTATCTTTTCATTGGCATGACAAGAAAATGTAGTCTTTTTGCAATGAGTGCAGAACTGCACATTATGTACACTGAGACAAATGCCTGCCAGTGTAGTTATTAAGGCACTGGGAAAAATACATGCAGGTACCTCTCAACAAATAATGGAATTAAAACTTAGTTATTCAATTCAAAAAGTAAAACTCCTGACTTAAACCTCTCTCTGAGGTTCAGGTAAGGACAGTTGTCTGCCCAAATAAGCAAAGTGTTACCACGGTCATTAAAGCAGGTATTGGTGCTTTTGGCAGTGTAGGCAGTTGCCAAATTCTCCTGAAAAATGAAATCAGCATCTCTTTACAGCTTGTAAGTAGAGGGAAGACTGAGTTGCGCTAAAATTCTCTGATAGACAGACGGCTGCGTTGATTTTGAACTTGAAAAAACACAGTGGACCAACACCAGCTGACGGCTGTGTCTCTTCACTCTTCCTCCAGACTCTGGAACCTACATTTTCAAATGAAAATAAAAATTTACTTTCATCTAAAATGATGACTTTGGACCACTGAGCGACAGTCCAGTGCCTTTTCTCTTTAGTATGACGCTTCGTATGTCTCTATTGCAGGAGCAACTTGAATACGAGTCATATTCAACGTCCTGTGATTCACCTGTGTGTCACCTTCACTGAACTCTCCAATAATGTGCTTGGAAACAGCACTTTATGAACAGACAGCTTCTTTAGCAGTGACCTTTTGTGACTTATTCTTCTGCTGGTCACGTTCTCACCTATCCTATCATTGTAGCGGGCACAACATGGTCGTAATATAACATTTCTTTGTTGTAATTAATTATTTAAAAAAAAAAAATTGTAATATTTAGATTTTTTTTCTTGGAAGCATATTTTTGGGACTTAAGTAGCCATAAGTCATAATCAATAAGATTAACATAAATAAATGCTTAGGAGATGTCACTGTGTGTGATGATGTATAGAATATATGAATTTCACTCTTAATTATATTACAGACTTAAATTATTTCTGATATTCCAATTCATTGAGATGTACCTGCACAGTTAGTTAGAAATGAAGACATTAGCTTTGACTCAGGATAGAGGATTCATCGCAGAGTAAGTCTGCTCAGTCACAGGCTTGTGTAAGTTCATTATACTGCGATCAATTCCTTACAAACAGCAAACAAGACCACATTTGTTAATTGATGAAAATGTAGAAAAGCTTCATGTTTTGCTGATACTGTGGCAAAATATAAAGTACATAAGCGTGTGCAGCTCGTACATCGAACACCAAATTAGTGTTTCTTCTTTGTGCCTTCTCAGATATTGGAGACCGATGTAGAAACAGCAAGTCGTTGCATCCCAAAGAGAGAGACGGCCTTCTGTTGCGTCTCAGACACACAAACCTACAGTCATTTTCTGCATATTTGAAGAAATTTGCTTCTCAATCTGAAGGCTGACATGTCTTGAATTTATATCTGTGACAGATAATCGGTTTCAGTTTTTCCTCTGGTCAAGTTCTTTGTTGGCAGAAAGAATGGCCGGTGGTCGTGGATTACTGGAAACACTTGTTAGTTTTTTATCCTTAATGATGTGGCATTCTGGATTCTGGTTCGCTTAATGTCCGCAAGTCGAGGCATTAATGACGTACATTGAAACATTTGGTTCAGGCTGACAGCCAGAGGAAAGAAGGAGCTTGACTTGATTCTGCACTTTCATGGGAAGTATCTTCAAGGCAAAAAAGTAGAAGTGTTCTTTCAGGATGAAAAAAATCATCTATTCAGTTCTGAGGCCAAATGTTTCCCAGAGTCCAGACAAATTCAGCTGTGAAAAATGATGGAGAGAAACATATTATGGTTACTGAGGAATAACATATTGTGTGAATCATATATATTTCCATTTAATATAATATATATGTAAACTGCAACTAATATATATCACTAAGATGACACCTCCATAGTCCTGTAGTGACTTAAAAGTCTTAAAAGTTTTCATACCAACAAAATTTGATGAGGGGAAATGATACTTGATTGTCAGTTGCTTCTTTCTTTTTTAAATGCAAAAGATTTGAGACTGAAGCAGAGGTTAATTTTCCAAGCCCAGCAGAATAAGGAACCTAAAAATAAACTAGAACTACAATGAAAATATTTAGACCAAAGCATATTTATTAGAATGGCACAGTCAATGTCCACACCGAAGTATCGCTTAGAATCTATGGCAAAAACGGAAATTTCTGGATCACAGATACGCTCCATTGAAATTGACTGAGGCTGAGCTCCAGCAGCAAATAACAGGCAAATAATACAGTGTAAAGTAAAAATAAATCATGCATTATTTTCTTAAACTTAAACATTATACCACACTTTGTGTGGCTCCATCATATAAAACTTCTATCAAAGTTTGTGGTAATAACTTCTTTTTCAACACACTGAAATGATAAAATTTTTAATCTATCTGATTCTATGCTCTTTTTTTTTTTACCACATCAAAAGCAACAATTGCTCTGATTGGTAAAACACTGAGAGTGTCAGCTGCAATCAACTTTTAATATTTGCATGTAAAACCATTCAAATAATGATCTCTACTTTTAAAATCAACACATGCTGTAGCTTACCATCTCACAACAACCCGGGTGGTTCACTGTTTCCTCCGGACAGCTTGTTTAAGATGAAGCTCACTTTCCGCTGCAACAATTGGCAGCTCGTTCTTCAAGTGGTACGTTATAAGATGGCTTATACTCTCAAACAACATGTCTTTAGTTCGGACCTGTATGGGGATAAACAAGTTTTACATTATGCAAACAAAATTTTGGTATCAAAAAACAAACAAATTGTTTTATTTAAGTCAGGTGTAAATCGAAACAGACTCACTACTCCTTCCGGGTCCACTAGCAGCAGGTGTTTGGGCAGGCCACAGTGCATGCCTGTTAGCACGTACTGACCAGGGTTGGTGGTGCTCTCACGGACCAGGAAGTCCCCATCTCGAACCAGGAGTTTCTCTGCGTCTCTCCGGCTCATGCGACTGTGGTACCACGTTTCCCTGCGTAGTTGCTCCTCGTTTGGGGCCACAGGGGCTCTGCGTCTCGGCGGGCTAGGCCACTGATCCTCTACGTTTCGAACACCCCCACCTCCAACCTGAGAACCAGAACCCACTAATACACTGGACCCAACAGCTCCTCCACATGCCTCATGGAGCTTTAGGGCATCCTCGAAGGGCCCTGCAGAGGCACAAGAAGTTTAGTTATTCAGTTTAGCTGTTCTGCTTCCATTTTTCCACTCCCTTGGGTATGTCTAGGGTAAATCTCAAGACTCACTCATATCAAAGAGGTCCTTTTTGGGACTATCATGTGCTCTAGCCCCTTTATGTCCATCTGCTCCATGCGTAAAAGATTCAAGGTTTTCCAAACTTTGTGTATTTACATACTGGTGCTCTTCATAGTCCTTGCTGCCTGGAGGCTGACCATCAGCACACAAGTAACCATCTATTGCAAGAAATGAGACAAAATTAAATTAAAATATCACTTTAAGAATGTTTTTATAACCTCCTGCTATTGTGACTACAGTTTTAAAATTTTACTCTAACAGAGTTGATTAAGTTGTTCCTAAGTGCACCTACGTTGTTTTTTCATACAAGAATCACACATATCTCTTTTTTAATAACTGGCCTAGAAATCAAGGAGGGTAGAAAAGGATTATATCATCAAATATCCAAAAACTTAACTATAGAAAACTGTTATCATAAATGATATAAAGCGCAGTGTAAAAGGATTAACCTCTTTGCATGTTTCATTGCTGAATTACATGCAAAAGGATCAAACTAATCAAAAACTAAATACTAATACAAGAATGTAAGTGTAAAGATATACAAAGAGAGTGTAAGAAAAAACTAAGAAATTTAATACAAATAAATAAGTTCACCATGGAACAATGAACAGTAATTGCCAAACTCAAAGAATAAAGTGAGAACCTAAAAATACAAACACTTACTGATAATGACAGAAATAAGAAGTTTCTGAAAACAACAGTGAACCTCCACAGCAACAAAAAGTCACGTAGTATAGCTAGTTATTAAAAACACTTTATGAAGGTTGTTGATACTAAGTCAGTAGGTGTAAGGGGACAAATACAGTACATTTTCACATCGGGACAATTTTGATTGGATGGCATTTTTCTCTTGATACAATTATTATTGAAAATTTCTTTTAGCACTTACTCAAGCTTTTATTTGTTTAAAAAATTTGCTTAATGATCTGAAGCATGTAAGTGTGAAGGGAAAAAAGCAAAACAGAAGAATTTTATCAGGGGGCAAGTACGTCGTTTTTAACCAGCAATAGCTACTTTCGGCCACAAGGTGTCGCACCTGAGCCACAGGTCGTCTCAGTGTCCCAATGAAGCTCATAACAGAGTTGACCGAGTGGATAAGATCCCTGCTCTCTCCTGACCTGTGAGCCCATCTGTCAACACAACAGCACATTTTAAACACACAGTTATCTCTTCTCCCCTCAATGCAGTTCTGAAACACACAATTTAAATATTTCCTACAGTACGTCTGTATACAGTGAACAGGCAGCATAGCGAGAGGCATGCAGTTTCTTTTTATGCAATCATGTCTATAATAGTTATGGTGCAGGCACATCAAGATGAATTATAGCGCATATATTGGGAGCTTGTGTGGTATAATTCTGTTTTAATGTGGGGAAGCAGCAGACAAACACGTCATAACCAATTTGAGGGATGCTAAGTCAAACATGGCATTTTGGTAATAAACTTTAATTATATGATTATGAAAGTCAGCTGTACTTTATATAACATCTGTGACAATATTGGATTGCAAGATAGCCATTTCACTGCTGGCAGCTTCAGTGTTAAAGCTGAATAAAAACTATAAGAGTATGTCAATACTTAGCTGAAAAATATCAATATTACATATAAGTTATCATGTCAACTTTACAGGTGTATAAAGACAGAATTTCACCTACACTGTTCTTAGCAAAGAGTCCCAAATGCACATTTAGAATCCACAGCCTGATCTGACAGGATACCGTTTCCACATTCATGATGCTCACCTGAGTTGCAGTTTTGCTCTGTGGCTGGGTGTGGATGTGACCCAGCAGGGCCCCAGTGGGCCTCAGCCTAGAGTCCACGACTCCCCCAACAGGAGGCTCCTTCCCAGGGATGCTGTTGTAGTAATCATGCTCTGATGCATCTTCGTCCTCGCCCCACACCGGCTCCTCTGTCCTGACAGGCCTAAAGTCAAATGCACATTCTCTGAATTCATGGCTAAATGTCACAGGAAATAACCTAAGATTTTCTAAATGCTTTCCAGTTCAACTTCTTGCCATAATTAATTAGAAAAGGAAATCTCAGTTCACAGTTGTGCACGTCCAAATGTGATCTACAAAACTATGAAGACTTGCTGCTGGTCACAGGAAGGTGGATGTTTATTTGAAACCGGAACAGAAGATAAAGCTAAGCTTGAGTTTCTGCTTTGTTTGCAAAAGTGTCATTCAATAATTGATGCTTGGTAAAAGTGTGAAAATATCTAAGCATTCAAAGTTTCAAACAAACACGAAAGTAACACAAGAACAAAAGTATTAAAAGATCAACAGTAGATCAAGTTTTCTAATGTAGCCAAAATGCTCTATGTATGAGGTAGTACAAAGGCCTGAAAAGCCCAATATTTAACACTTTTCTGTGTTTTTGTTTTTGATGTTTACTTATGACTTCATCTATGCAGTTGTTTCAGGACTGTGTTACCTCTCAACAGATGACATGGTTTTAGGAGGGCTGTGTAGATACTGTTTGAACTGCAGCTCAAAAGCCTGGCCAATGGTACTGATGACACTCTGGGCTAAGCCATCCGAACACTCCAGGATGTGACATGCTGTAAAAAATCCAAACGGTTATGGACCCATACAGAAAAACAAGTGCCCACACACATCATCAGTATATGTAAAATGCAATGTGGATGATATATATAATGAAAAATACAAATTTAAAGGAGTATAAACACTTTGTATACAAAAAAATAAACCTTACCTCTTTGATTTACTGGATCTTTGGCTACATATGCAACATAATCTGGTGTGTCCTGCAGCAAAGAAAATGGAAAGTTCAATTAGACCAAACATAAATAAGAGGTTCTTAAGTAAACTAATTGATTTTTGGGCCACAAAATTAGAAACCAGTAAAATATAATTGAAATGGATATGTTAAGATGAAAATGTCAATTCCAAACAGCAGGCATGGAGAGTCTGGGGGTTAAAAATGCCACTCACTGTGTCTCCTCCAGAGGCAAATGAGATGGACTGCATGGGATGGTGTGCAATCACCTGCAAGATACACATCTGTGAACATGAATGGCATGAGACCATTTAAAACAATCTAAAAACATGTACAGTCAAATATGCTTTTAAAAAATTAAGAACTTGATTGGAAATCAATGATTCAGCAAGACCAAAAATCAGTCAGTCAGTTAATTAAATTGATTGATTTTTATTCTATTGTATACAAATAGATAAAGATATGAAATAATTGTAATAAAAAAGAAGAACATTATCGTAATGTTTGGCTTCATTATCGTAATGAAGAACATTATGATAATGTTCTTCATATATATATATAGCCCAAGTAAGGAGTCAGAGCTCTGTTTCTGCAGCTGCCCTCATACAGATCTGGGACAAATGTTAGGAAAACCTTCAATGTCCTCCTCATTTCCCTTCACTATACATTATCTGCATAGTCTACATTGCAGCTGTAGTACCAAGCTGAGATGTAGTAAGTCAACACACTCTCAACAACAGCTTTGTAGAATGTTGTGAGAATGCTGGGCAGGAGGGATATTTGTTTCAATTTCTCCAGAAAGTGCAGGATTCCAGTGGTATTCTTGGATTCAGAAAGATTTAATGCAATACAGTCTTTCCACTGCATTCTTGTGGTTGCTAGGGGTGCATGGTCAGGCGGTAGAAAATTGTAGACTCCTAAGGTCTTTTTGTCCGTGTTACAAATGGATAAATTTGCATCAGCCCTCTAGGTGTTTGTCTTCTTTCCTTTACACGTACTCGTTACTTCCATGAACAAGATCCTGTATTGATGCAGACTTGGGTGTTAACAGTTTGAAAAGTGATGATTTACACGGCCTTGAGACACTCCAGTCCTCATTGTAATAAGAGTTTGTTTGACTTACTTGTTCAAACAGAACAAGTAAAGTTAATCTATTTGTCTCTAGAGAATGGTTGTATTATATAAAAGTTTCTGGATGAGTGTTTTTGCTGTCCAGATGAGAGAGAGCTCTGTGCAGTTGGATTTTAAAGATCTTCACACTACCACAGATCTTGAAAGCCACCCACACTAAATTAGGAGAGCTGTCTAATTTAGTCTTTCAGGTTGTAGGAGTAGATAATTTCACCTGTCGTGTAGTTGGGACGAGAAGTCCAAGGCCATCTACAGAAATGTTGACAGCGATGTTCATGCCTGCAAATCGCAGGTTACTCTTTCCCATGACTGACTGTAGAGCTTTATTTGGGGTCTAAATGAAAGGAAAATGAATGCAACCACATACAGATGTTAATTGAGTTAATTAAAACCATTCATGTTTTGGTAAAATAATACTTATTATAAGCATATGACACTGAAGTAAAGATTCACAGTAAAATATTACTACTGACCTTTTTCCTCCAAGCCCCCTTTCCACCAGGCACTGCCTCACAAAGCCTGTTGATGGCTTCCCTGATAAAGAAAATGTGGAGAGGATGCTGGTCACACTAATGAAAAATACATTGGTCACTTGTCATAAATAAGTCTTCTGATGTAAACTAACGTCCTTTATTGAATTACAAGAAATTGGGAAAATTAGGGCAAATTTTTGTCAGATGTGCTGTGTCCCAAATCTGTTACAAGTGAACAACTGTTTTCTATCTGGCCTGTTGTTCACAAACTGATCTACAAAATGTTATGTGAAAGCTGAGATTCTCTGCTAAATTACAGAAAGAAAAAAATAAAATGCTTGTTGTGTTTACATGTGTTTTGCACAAAGCACCTCTCTCTCCAGGATTGCTCTAACTCTGCAGTGAAACAGCTGCAACCTGTGGGAATGGTTGACCTAATGGCTACTGAAAGCCTGATTTCTCCGTGTGTCTCTGATGGTGGGGGTGAAGAATAATGTAGACTTGAGGCTGTAGCTCGCTATCTGTCCGCCATTGGATGGTAGGGACAGAAATCAACAGGCCCGGCTAGCCCTATCAAGTAGCTCATAAATATTTAAAAAGCAAGCGTCCTGGGCCTTGTCTCGGGTAAAGGTCTTCTCAGGGATTTTTGAAAAACACCACCATGTTCAAATGACTCATGCTGATGAAAGCAGAGGGAGGTGGAGGGACAGGAGGAGAAGAGAGAGAAGTTGTTGTTATTGTCTGCAGTGCTGGTCTTTCCCTGTTAGTCCTGGTATCTAAATGCTGAGACTCATTACCAACTTGTGTTCCCCATTAGGAGCTGAACGTTTTTCTATTTTTTTTTTTTAATTTTCATGAAGTGGTAGTTGTAGTCCTCCAATTGGGAGAAAAGAGAAATAGGTCAACCCACTGGGTCTTGCAAAAATATTAATGCCAATTGAACTTTTTGAGATTTTGTCACATTATTAACTGCAAACGTATTAATTTTTACATGATCTCATGGAAGAAAACGTAGACGAATCTGAAGTCTGTCATGAATTGACTGAACCACCTTCCAATTATACCAGTAGTTGTTTTGAAAACTGATCAATACCAAATTTGTATATATAGACCTTTTTCCCTAGATTTCTTAGTATTTTTCAAGCTCAGTCAGATTGAACGGACGAGGTCTATAACGATCAATTTTAAAGTCTTGCCACAAATTTTCAGTTGGATTTAAGTTAAGAGTTTACCTGGGCAAATCTAACACCTAAATATAACCGTTCTATAACCTAACCCTAATGTATCTGTCTGGTTTCTTCCTCTGTCTTCATGATGCTATTTGTCACTAATATTGACAAAGAGGTAAAAAATAATTACCTGAATTTATCTGAACAACCAAATCAAATTTAGGAGGAGCAAAAAGAAAAAGAAAATATGTCCAAAACATAAGCAGCCAGAATTGCCTTAGCAGGATTCATGCCTTTGTTTTTCTTTTGCTGTTTTGTTTTGCACACCCGTAACCTCCTCCCTCTCCAGAACTTGCAGCCAAACACATTACCCAACAGGGTGCGTTCACAGAGACCACTGCAGCTTTCCACTGTCATTAGCAAACATCATCAATTATAGATCCCCTCCTCTATCACTCCATCTCTGCTGCATCCTCCTTCTCCTCCTCTCCCCCTGCACTTAAGCTTTGGAAGCATGGTAGGCTCAGATTACTGATGATCGATTGTAGAGGAGAGATAGGAGGGTGAGAGGCGGAGGGGAGGAGAGACAGAGAGGAGGAGGGAAGAGGAGTGCGCTGCTTCTTTGGGGTTGAGGATGACAACAACATCACATGCAGCGCAGGGAAACAAAAAGGACAAACAAAAAAAAACTCGCATGCCAAGAGTTTCAAGTCTGAACTGCAGGAATTGGAACCATCTTTGACGCATTATGGGAAAAAAAATCTGCTGATCCACCAATTACTAATCAAATTAAGTGATTTAATTAATCATTTTGATCTAAACATTCATCTAAATATACAAGCACTTTAATATTACAGCCATGCACATGTAAATAAACACTATGCTTATTGGATCAAATTCTCCTGACTCACCATGGGCAGTAAAGTCGGTTGCTGACTTACCTTGTCACCTGAGTCCGTGTGTTGAAGTCCAGGGAGCGCATTGACTTCAGCACTTCAATGCAACCCATATACTACAGAGGAAAACATCAAATCAGATGGGGCTCTGTAATATGCATAGAAACATATTTTTGTTCTGATTCTGACCCTGTTCTGCACTTAAAATACAAATGTTTTTTTTTTTTTCTGATGCACCATGCTTTTAGACTATTATATCTCCCATTGTTAAACGTGATAATTCCCATTTATATTTTATGTTACATCCACAGACTAAACATGAAAGCAACCGTCTAGCACAGTGTTGCACTAATGGCTGTCAAATCAGGGTGCTAATGGCACCTTGACTAGATTAGCATCACTCAGCTCCAGATTGCGTACAATCTGCAGCTTCTGAGCCCTCTGGGGGGGACGATCATGTGTGAGGGTGTTTGATCCTGCAGGCAGTTCACGTGAGAATGTCGTCTTGTCTGCATCGATGTGAGAAAAAAAACCTGTCATAGAATAAAATCAGGGATATTTCTGTCTGCTACAATTAATAGGGCAAAATCATCTCCAGGAACACTTCTCAATATCTGGTTGATTGTTCCTGCTACATATGAATAATAGAATCAGTGTACTGAAGTGTCACAAGGTTTAGATCCTGAAAACTCTCATATTTTGTCTTCTGTCTGGTTAGTTTAGTGTTGAGCAGTTTTTAACACTGTTAACACTTCTTATGAGAAGTGCTCTCAAAAGTGTTGCTTTTCAGTTTGTCAAGCAAATGGGATAAACGTTACAGAAGGCTCCATGACATTTTTAGTTTCATACATTGCCTTGATAAAATTTTCACATTTTCTGAAGTTATAGACGCAAACTTCAATACAATAGAATTATTGTTATCTGTATATTTATTGCATAGAGAGGAAAGAAAAACATGGTTTTCACATTTATTTAATGAATAAAAGTCAGAAAAATGTGGCATGCATTTGCATTCATTCCCCTGTACTTCAATTAAATTGTCAAATAAGAGTTCAATTTGATCTCAGCACAAATTCAACTGTTCTGTTAGAGAACATTAATGGAGAAACAGCATCATGAAGATCAGGGAAGACAGCAGACAGGTCAGTAAACAAGTAGGAAGCTTTGGGTATTAAACAATAACTTAAGCTTCATAGATCTCACAAATCACAGTACCCCATACATAAATAGAAAGACACAACTACAAACCAAAAGGCTGTCCACCTAAGGTTTGTAGGCTGTGCCAGGAAAGACTTGATCAGAGAAGCAGCCAAGAGGCCCATAGTTAATCTGGAGGAGCTGCAGAGATCCAGAAACCAGAAGGGAGAATCTGTCAACAGGACAATGCTCCACAACTCTTCAACATTATTACTGAAGCTGTTAGTAGTGCATATTATAGTTTGTAACAAGGCATAAACGAGACACAACAAGCATTTGCAAGAAGATTCTCTGGTCTTATGATATCATGATTGAACTTTTGACCAAATGCAAGGAGAGGAGAAAAACTTGCAAGTAAACATGGTGAAACATGGTGGTCAGTAAAAACTAGAGGCAACGAAAGGTTTGGGACTGAGAAAAGGCCATAAACATACAATCAGAGCAACAGTTTGAAAATCGTCCTTTTCATTTCACTGTGTTTTAACATATAAAATCCCAACTACATACACTAAAGTTTGTGGATGTGACACGACAAGATGCGGAAAACTTCAAGGGGTAGGAAAATTTTACAAGGCAGCGTATTTGGAGGATAGTTCTTTGCAAGAAGCAACCACGCAGCAGAGATTAGGAGACAGATAGAGGACCTCTGAGTCTAAATGAGCTTAATAAGCTCTCTAATCAGATTTAGGCTTGAGGGAAGTCTTCCATCAAGAAATTTGTCTCTTTTTTTTTATTTCCATTTCATCTGCTGATGCAACGTCCCCCACACTCACAACCTCCACCTTTTCTCATCATCTGGATGTTGTCCTTCTGGGCTAAAGCTCTGACTTATACATCCCATGACTAGAGATACCGGGTTCTCAAGAAACATTCCTTACAAATTTAATAAAACTGGTATCCTCTTCTCAAACTCTGTTGTAGATGCCTCTTTCTTTGAGATAAATTCTGGCATCTGGGTTGTTTGTCATATCAGGGAGTCACAATTTTGTATCTGGAGGCAAGAATCACAGTAGGTGTTGCATAATGTTGGCTAAACGGACAAAAAACACCAAACAGATTCTCTTTTTAGAGCTCAGTCAGTGAATGCCATGCCTTTTCTGCGTGGGAGTAAAATGTTTTTTTGTAAACTTAACAAGTCACATTAAAGAAGATCAATATGCATAAGATGACTGTTAAAAAACTGCAATGAAACAGAGTACAAAGAGCTTAATATGTGTAATAATAACACCCGCTGTGGCAGCTGCAGTGCTTGTTTTAATGGCTGCGGCAGTGCTCTGGCTAACAGAGATAGCAGACGTAAGGGAGACACAACACATGACATGTCTTGGTGGACACCAGGAAGATATAAACACATGACTAAGAAATCCATATGTCTGCCATGAAGAGGACTGGAAGTCTGTGAATGACTGACTATATGTGCAAACTGAAACAGAGAGAGAGTGAGAGAGAGAGAGAGAGAGAGAGAGAGAGAGAGAGAGAGAGGTGCTCACTGGAATGATTACAGTGCAGCACCAATTCACTGTCCCTCTGACACTAATACATGCAGCGAATTGCTCCTCCCTGCATGGATTTGCCACTGAATTGCTCAAACAGGAGCAGAGCAATCCTGTTATTTTCCAAACTGCCTCTTACAGGTCGTCTGTGACGACTGTTGCCACGCCTACAATGCCGGACTCTTAGAAACACATACGGATCATTAACAGGAGACATCGATCAGAGATAAGATGAGCCCGCACTATGAAGCACGGAAAGCAGAGCTTTGTGACGAGAAATCACTTTTACGAAACATTCCGACCTCTTCTGCTACTGATCCAACTGCCTCATCCTCGTCACATGATGCAAATAACTGTGATTAAACGTAATTGAATATAGGAATGAATGGTGCTCGTATAATGTCATTAGAAATTGCACTCGGGCCCCCAGACTGCAGTAATCAAGAGCCGTGTCATTAAGTTTGAGGAGGAGGTGGAGGGAGCAGAGGTGAAGTGTCATCAAGGAGGACGCCATGGGGAGACGAATGATAAACAAGACGCATAAGGATTCAGATAGCTTGGATTTATGAGATTTACCATCTAATAATTACTTTATCTACCCTGATTTTATTTATTATTTATAAATACCAATAAAGTTATTTAATCTCCTAGGTTCCCCTAAACAAACAACAGTATATCATAATCATAGTCATGATTATAAGAAGCAACAGATACAATTGATGCATAAAATCAGTCTATTCGCTTCAAAGATAAATGTAAACAGGCTCAAATCCACACAAAGAGAACCACTCCCACACTCAGAGCTCACAATCAGGCAGATTACATGCTCCATAAACACAGTTTTTGTTTTAAATACAGTGTGACACAAGCCATATTTATTTAAAAGTGTGGTTGAGCAACAATAGTCTCCACAGTCAGGAGACATAATTTCATGGTTTATTTTTTCTCTATCCTGAAACCATAAATGCAGCATGATACAGACTCTTAACCAGCAGCACCAAGCCGTCTATCTGGATGAAATTATGTATTCCCTCGGCACTGCCACATGAGCTGCATAACAAAGTGCCTGCTGTTGAGATGCTTTGGTTTGTTTTTTCACATTCACATTTGGATGAAAGTGAATAAATAAAAAAATTGGAGCCTTGATATTCTCTTCTTCCTATGGGAGTCTTTAATTATAGATGCATCACTTATTTTGCATCAGAATGATAAAATTTTCTCTTAATAAGCAAGAGAAATACAAAAAAATTCTGATTTTTTTAAAGATATATATTAAATGCTACACAACTGAAAACTCCAAACATTTCTGATCTATACATAGATCAAAGGACAATAGATAGGGACATAAGTTTTGGTGCATAAATGGGAACTCAGTCTATATCTGTCAAGTAAAAACAGATTAGTGTGTCACTAGGGTTAACAGTTAACTAATTATCCTCCTTTTAAATGTACTTACCCTAACAATGTAAGAAGCTCCTTGTCCCAGAATTTTCTTGTCTGGGTGCAGCCAACCCTGAGAGGGCTTGTGGATGAAGCTGCCCTTGGTGTGGAGCTCATCTCCCCCCAGCCACATGCCCTCCACCCTTGTCCTGCGGTTCATTCCTGACCTGGAGCTGCTGGAGACACCAGGGCTCACCATGACCTCTGCTGCGACCCCAAATCCATGTCCTGCTGGACCTCCAGAGGCTGCAGCTTGTGCTACGGCCCGCTGCCCTCGGATAGCCTGCAGGGAACAGGGGGTGACACAGACAGGGTCACAGGAGTTAAGTACAGCCGCAAGGCTGGCCACGGGGCCGCTGGCTGGGCTCGCCCCACTGGTCCTGTTTGATGGTGATGAAGATGAGGCCTGAGAAGAAGCTGTCTTGGTTGAGTCCTTGCTAGAGCTGGAGCTGGATGGGCTTCTGCTGAGCAAGGAGTTGGAGAACTTCCACTGGGGCATCTTGGGGATGAGCATGCAGAAGGTTGTGGTGGCCTCCTGCTCCCCATCCAGGCAGGGGGAGTCTGCCAGGGCTGCAGCCCCAACCGAGGAGGAGGACCTGGAGCTGGGATCCAGAGGAGGCAAAGGAGGCAGGGGGAGATTCTGTGCGGAGGAGGAGACCCCCGGTGTGGCCACGACTTTGCTGCTCATGGCTAAGCTCTGCATCAGGTCGTCAGAGGAGGTTACAGACTCGTTGCGAAAGCGGTCATACTTTGGCTTAAGGAGCATGCCCGGAGGAGCCGCCTGAAGCAGGAGCTCAGAGAGGGGATAACTTTCAGAGGATGGAGGAGAGAGGGGAGTGGGGAGGGGGAGGAATGGAGTAATGAAAGAGGAGAGGAAAACAAAAGAAGAAAAATTCCCAGACCGAGTCCTATATCCTTGTCAAAGTCAGCTCAGCGCTGTGTGCACCTCCGCCTCTCAGACATTGTCCCGCTCTCATGCTGCTGCTGCTCAACGCCTCCTGCTCTGAGCGGGCCCGCTTCCTCTTACTGCCTGAGGAGCGATTGCTTGTGCGCTTTCGACTGTCTCTCCTTCTTCATGGATGATGTCATTGGCCTGTGAGTCCTGCCCTGCCCAGCTGCTCTCAGACAGTATTTGCTGAAACACACATGCTTTAACCGCCCTCCTCTGAGACACAAACACACATTCTGCAGGTCACCTGCGGCTTTGCATGAAGCTACAATTCAGCAAATTACTCCATTTTGGGTTATTCAAAAGCAAAATTCTAGAATGCACCCAGAGATAGTAATGCATTTCTAATTATTAATGGGTTTATGTTGCTGCTAATTAGATGACAATAATAAAAGTCTTACTGGTCTGATACTGGCGTAAAAGAAGGTGGTAATCAATACTGTTGCTCAGTGTGTTAACCTGCAATCAATAAGATGTTTTTCTTTTTTTTTTTTTTAAATCAATAAGACGTAGGCTGAATACTAAAACAGAGGCCCAACAAATACGCAACAGAAAATATGATGGTACTTTAATAAAGTAAAAATTAACCCATGAACTTATAGTAGAGACATGGGAACAAGACTAAACCAATTAGTTGAAGTGAATTTTGTATGAGTCAGCATGATCTCATTTCACCCAAGCTATATAGAAGCACCTAACAAAAGGAACAATGGAGTCACCACCTTAAAGGACGACCCATCTGACAACATCCAATCTTTTCCATTTGCTTGGATTGTCTTTCCCTCCACCCTCTCATCCACCTCTCAGGGGAGCAATCAGGCATCTCAGCATGACCCTTTTAGCTCTTTACTTGCACCTTCCCCTGTGTGTTTCACTAATTCCCTGCCATTTCTACTCACTTTTCTACTCTCTCATATTGAGTGGGGGTTTACTCAATTACCCATAACATTATGAATAGTCAAGGGATGGCCTAAAAACATCTGGGGATCCCCTAGGGTGTGTACTCATATGTTGGGATTGCTGGGATCTTCTAGCTTCCTTGAAATGGAATCAAATATTTTAAGTGGATATAGTTTGGTTGTTTGAGGGAAATTTAAGCTTCTAACCCTGGTGGACTCTCTACTGTCTCACTGAGGATGAAGCTGGGGGAAGTTACTTCTGTATTAAGGTTCTGTTCCAAATATAGCAGAGTTTGAGTGGTTGCCAAAATTGTGCAGCTGGTGATATGTGTAATATTAACATCTAATGTCAGAGCACATTTTACCAAGTTGATAAGTGTTACATTAACTGTCAGTTGATATGCTGCATTTAATGCATTGCAATTTAGACCTCTGTCTTTTTAAGAGGTTCCTGCTCTTTTTGCCACTTCGCCTTCAGCACCTTATCACAACAATGTTTCTCCATTAAGCCTTTAACAACGTTCTTGAGAGCATTGCACCAAGATGTAGGTCATATGATGAGTTCTGCAGATATGCAGTTCCACCAGGTGTTTCCTAATGGCTAATTACTAGTCTGGAGGAACTCTGTGGGGGAAACACAGGGAGGGATGTGGTGCTTGGTGAGAGCAAGCATTAATGCACCCCAAATGGTTGCCAGGAAGATTAAAGGATTTCTCTAACATACTTGAAAGAATAAAGCAATGCTACAGGTATGTTTTGATGAGGGAATAACATTATAACTTGAAGTAAAGCTCAAAAAAGTCACTTAATACACCACCTTTAAAACAAGATGTTTGCATGTAATATTTTATCTTAGTTTAATACTAGAATCACATCTAATTTATTCTTAACTTCAATTAGATTTCCTAAATTGAAAGAAAAAAAACTAACAAAATAGTATTTAAAATATTATTGCATCATTTCTACTTCTTGAAATTTACCACATCTTAATAAAAATTTTCTCTGAAGGAAACATGTAAACATTCAGAACAATACCAAGCAAAAATATGTTTGGTGTACAGAGCCATGAAAAAGTATTTTTCCATGTATACATTTCTATTACTCCTTATGATTGCTTATCCTAAGGAGTGTTGTGACCATGATTAGGTCACAACAGTAACAGGTCCATAATTAATCCCAATATATAAAAATGAAAAAGCATTTCAGGAAAATAATGTCCATACTTATAATAAAACATGGTGGTGGTACTGTTATGGTCTTGGAGTACTTCACTTCTTCGGACTATTTGTCATAATTAATATAATCATCAATTTGTAGAGCTGAAAATCCTTAGGGACAATTTCCAGTCATCAATTTGTGACCTCAAGAACACTCAGGTTATTTAGCAGGACAATGACACGTAGCACACCAGCAAGTTTCTCTAATACACTTAAAACAACTGAAAGTTTTGAACTGACCCAGTCACAGTCTTGATTTAACCCTCCTGTTATGTTCCGGGTCAAATTGACCCGTTTTAAAATTTACAAATTAAAAAAAAATAAATAGAAGCATTTTTTTTGCATGAAACGTTTTCTATTTGTCTTAATAGGTGCACTCTAGACATAAGTTGAAAATTTATTCATTTTACACATTTGTACCAAACCCTAGGTCTACTTTTTACATCGATACTGTTCGGGTCAATTTGACCCGGCAGTCAGGTTAAAGTGCAAAAAAAGATTTTATAATGTCCAATTCTATATGTTTCCTTGCAGTTATGAACCATATTTCACCACACACACACTCACACACACACACACGCAACCACACACACACAAGCCCACTTTCTCACTATTATCTTTACTTCACTAGGAAACTGTGAGAAAGCAGGTGTTCACACAACCTTTGACGGGAATCTTTTCTGTTCCTGTGGACAAACTCCACCCACACTGAGTGGACACTCAGCAGAAGTGGAGAAAAACATAAATACTCTCTGCATGACTCATTTATCTTGATTTTAATCAGCGGGTCAATTTGACCCAGAACAGTATGTGTGTCTCAAGTTCAATTATAAAGATCACCCTTTGGTAAAAAAGAAAAAGTATAATATAAAATAATTTACCAAAGGTCAACTTCAAGGAAATTATTGTTTTTTTGTGTCTAGGTTTTTTTCAGTGGACATTAAAAATCTAAATTCCATTTTTTATGTCCAAATGAGTAAATGAGCAGGTTGTCGTCATTGATCCTTAATTTCTGAGAAATAATAAAACATCATTGCACAAATATTGATTGAAATGGTTAGTATTGGAGTTAATAATCAGATACAAAAATGTTTTGGAGGAATTTTTTGGTTTCTGACACTATTGCATGATTAAACACTCCCTGGGTCAAATTGACCCACGAACATTTTTGCTGTACCCTAGAAACGAACATAACAGGAGGGTTAAATTGACATTAAACAGATTGTTTATGCTCGGAATGCCTTTCCTGTGGTTGAGTTAAACCAATTCTGCTAAGAATTGTGGAAAAAAGAGTTGCAAAAAAATACAGATTGTGGGTGGCTGTCATGAAAATACAGCTGTTGCTTTGAAGGGCTGCACAACCAATTATTAGATTTTGGGAGGCATTTACTGATTCATGTACAGACAGGTTGTTGTCATTTTCTCTCAACAAATGGAGTCATAATTTGAATACGGTGTCATTTATTTTCTCAGGTTAACATTGTCTGATATTAAAATTTATCTTTTGGCATATGAGACCTAAAATTATTTAATAAGCAAAGGAAATGTGTAAGGAAACACATACTTTTCACAGCACTCTAATAGCGGGAAATAATTCAGAATGATATCAGGATTTTAAATATTTACCTCAGAATGAAAAAAGATCAAGATCTCCTCATTTCTGGCAACTTCTAGCTGAAAACATCTGATACGACGTTTGCTTCAGCCTCCAAGTTCTGCAGGACAATGAATGAAAGTAAGAGCAACTCATTTTTGTAATGGATAACATGTAACATATAAAACCAGTGTGCCTTTTGGTAAATAACCACTTATTTTTTGTTTGCTGCTTAGTCATAAAGTTACTGATAAACCAGATGTAATCGATGTATGTTGACTGATGCAACAACAGCGAGCATTTCTCAGTATGTTTTGTTCTCTCTTTCCAAGAAAAAAACCCCACACTAACACAGATAGTGAGAAAAATTGTATTTTTTTATTCAAATTAAATCCAATAATCAGATGTCATTACTATGCAAACGGATCCTTTTTGTACTTTCACATTTATACTGGATGTTAAATTTATCTCAGAAGAATGATATTTGCAGTCATTGTTTTGACAATAGGAAATTAAATGACATCAGACTTGTATAGAGCCTTTCAGCAACCTCAAAGATGTTTTACAAAGAATTCATTTACATTCACACACACACGCCCACCCCCATAAACTCACATCTAAGCAATAGTCAATTCACACCTTTGGCCTAAACCTAACTCCTAACCCAAAAATAGTATTTCCCCTCTTAGGGCCCAATAAATTTTATTGAAATGTTCAATAAGGAGCAGTGGTTCTCACAACCCCACATTGTAGACAGAACTAGATCCACACAAGGATATAGGGACCTGGTTCACACACACAGCATATCACTTTTGAACTTCACTCAACCTTTGGTTCGTCGTCGGTCTGTTTATGTCTGCTTTGCTTTTTTGGACAAGGTAGAAATTATACTTTGGTTTTTTACATCATTGCGAAAGGTGCGCGTACAGTATGCTTGTCATTCTTGTTTACAATTTTATGGAGTATTTGCCCCTAAGTCCTGTAACGCAGAGATAGAGAGACGCTAAAGCTCTCAAGATTTTCTGCTTACTCAAATCCCACCACGAGCCAGTTTTCGAACTAAACTTTAATTTAGGCTAAATATATACTGCTTTCCTATTCAAAAGAAGAGAAGACATCATAAAAGCTCATATTTCTGGAAGAAGAATATCACTTATTTCAACTTACATCCTGGCTCTTTTGGTTTTGCGTTGGAGTGGCTCATCTTTTCACAGCTAGACGATCACTCTGAGTCCGCGAGCTGCCGTCTGGCCAATCAGGAGGAAGCGGGTAACGGTCGAGATTTGAATTGTCGTTGGAAAACAGCGGCAGATGACAGCAGGTTGTTACGCTCGTAACTAACGCAAGCCAGTTTATTCACTCGGGAACAGGATTATAACTGAGATAAGATGTCCAAGAAACAAATTTTCTATTCTGACAAGTACAACGATGAGGAGTTCGAGTACAGGTACTGCACTGTTCAAGTTTTCTATGCTGGTTTTATAGGCTAACGTTAACATAAGATCACGATTTCTCAGTTCTCTAGCTTTGTGGCTCATCATATAACTTAAGATATACTGCCAGTTTATTTTTTGATTGCAACATTTTTGTGCGCAGATGAGTTAAGTGACTATTGTAAATATATCAGTATTAAGTTACCGTTTTCCTGTAGAATCAAAACATCATCCGGCTAACTGTTAACCATGCTAACAGGCTTATGCTAACCTCGGTCTCATTAATATTTAAATACGTGTCTTTGGACGTGGCAGATTGTTTCAAATGTGATCCTATATACCTCCTTACAGGCATGTTGTGCTTCCGAAGCAGCTGTCTAAACTGGTCCCCTCCTCCCATCTGATGACAGAAGAAGAGTGGAGAGGACTGGGGGTGCAGCAGAGCCAGGGCTGGATCCACTACATGATTCACAAGCCAGGTGAGTAACCAAGGATCCAGTGGACAGGTTTCTGAATAATGTAAAATCTGCTCTGCAGAACTTACTTGTTGCTCGAATATTGCTTAGTTCTAAATTTCTACAGTCGCATTTCTATACAAACATATAAACTGGAATTTTCTTAAAGAAATCTCTGAGCAAACCTGAGATTTTGTTATGAGGACTATAAAAGCAAGTAAAAATGTAACATTCAACCCATCATTTCACAGAGGCAGAGGGTATTCAGTGCTCTATTATGTGCTGATGTACTGTTTTGTCTTTAGCAAAGATCAGAGATTTTATGGACAGAGGGGCACCAATGAGGCTTTTCCTGGATGCCACTGTTTTCTGAATTTCTTTGAGCTCTGACCAGCTTGTTTTCATCATATCAGTTTTTTTCCTAAGACAATATGCAAAGAAGGAAAAAAAATATTAATAATAATATACATACATATATATACTCTTTGAAGAATATGAATTAATATTCTTTAAATTACAACAACATTTAATTTCCCTTTGGGATTAATAAAGTATTTTTGAATTTAATTACTTTCAGGCAGGGGCTTTTCAATCAACATAAAAGCCCATGATAATTACAAGATTATCTTGTTTGTGCATCATAGTATATGTCCCTCTGATTCTTTTTAAGTTCTTAAGTGTGTAGAGAATGCATGATGTTGTTAAATGTATATAGAGAAAATACATTTGGGTGTTCTGAGTTTGAAAGCAAACAAGTGGAGTTGGTGGTTGTCTTGTTTCTTCCCAACATATAACCATCATTGATAGAAACCCATAATGGGGAAAATTGTCCCATTCCAATCTCTGGCCAATTGTAAAATAAAATAAAACTAGAAACTGGTGTCAGCCAAATTGGTGTATTTCTGCTTAATCCACCTTTACCTCTCAGTATAAAGTTATACTTTATCTAGCTTTGATGTAACATTTTAGATGTTGTTGATGATGAATCCAACTTTTGTCCTAAGCCAACAAATCAGTTGGTATCATTTCATACCCATTTGATTTAGACATTGAAACAAATTTGCGTCCTACATGAAAGATGTTGGAGTTAGTAGAGCAATTCCAAAACTGTTTACACTCTAATACTCACTATTTGTGCTAGGTTTTACCACGCAGTGAAGAGCACACTGTGGTGGATGTCAATGATCTCACATAGTAGTAGTAGGGCGAACAGAAGCACTGTGTTATTATTAAAATAACAGGAATCAAATTTTCCTGCTTTTACATTAATGTATTTTTGGAGGAAATGCCTTCATTTAATATTATTCAGTCTTTTCTTAAAATTTAAGGTTAGAATTTCAGCTTATTACAATTCAATTATATTTTTAACAATGTGCAGAGATTTAACCTCCTTAAATCTATTTTTTGTTATTTGTTATGGAATCCCACTTCCCACATTTTGCTCACTTTAAAAAATTTTTGTATACAAACTTACTCAAAATTAAGGAAGAATCATACTTTAACAGGTAGCAATCATACTTGTTACCTTTTCAGGTAACAAGAATCATTATGTAAATGAAGGGATTTACCATAATTTACTGATTGGAAACATTTCTTATTTCCATCAGTTTAGTTTACACCGTAGATCAGAATAAACTACTCACTACTGGACGTCTCTCATCATATTAGGCATGACTTGGCTTTTATGTACCTGAGGACAAAATCACACTACAAATAAAATGTTCTGATTTACAGTGTTCTACACAGTCATGAAAAAGTGCAAAAAAAAAAAAAATTATTAATTTTTCAGAACTAATAAAGTATGAAAAAAATCTTTGACATGGTTACTTATTCAGTTTTCCCAAAAAATAAGTCTAAATGTCTACAAATTATGGGCTTTTTCTTCAACAATTTATAAGTAAATTCAATTCTATCTTTGTTTTGTCACATCACAATTTGATTTTAACATTTTTACAGTTACTATTTTTGGTTTTCTAGATCCTATCTGATAACCCACACATTAATTCACAGCCAGAAACATGGGTCTGTGTCACTGCTTTTATGGCCTCAAGACAACTTTCAATCTTGGATTCCTAAACTTAACACGATGAGATTACGTATTATGCAGCTCATTTTTAAAATCTTCAAAACAGAATAAATTTATCATGGATCAAAACCACCTTATAGAGTCAGTAGTAAATTGGAAAGCTTAAGCATTATATATTTTGAAATGGAAGTGAACTTAATAAGTTAAGAAATCATAACGCATTGACATAGAAGTCCTTTACCAGGAACTGAAAACTAACTCCACTGCTTAGTTCATGATTTATACAGACCTAAAAATCTAACTTCAAGAATTTAATGTCCACAATGTTATGAAAACTGAAATTATTATTATTAATATTTTTTTTATTTTAAAGAATATGTTTTTTCATTCTTAAAAATATATAGTCTCCGCTAAAAATAGTTAAAAATCTTTTACTGAGTTTTTTTATAGGGTTTGGGAAACTTTTCTACTTGGCTGTGTTTTATTTTTTTTTCTTCATTGTTGACTGTTAAATCCCCTGTTTTTTGTCACTCCCTGTGAGCAGAATGAGCCGTACTGCTAATTATGTTAAAGCAAAACCACACAAGACTGTCCTTATTTTATCCTCTATATAATCTGATTTGTCTTGTCTTCTCTTGCTTTGACTGTGCAGAACCACACATACTCCTTTTCAGAAGGCCTCTTCCCAAGGAATGAATGGGAACAATCTTCAAGCTGTAAAGCTCCTTTGCATCATTGAGCTGCACTTCTCTTCTACTTATATATCTCTGAAAATGTTCTAATGATTTTTGTAGAAACCTTTCCATTTTCCTTTCAGAATCCCTATATCTTTTTTTGGCTTGTATTGAGAGGCAAGCTGCTTGTGTTCACTGTGAATAAAAACCTTGTATATGCTATTATATGAAGGGGAATGTTTACTTGTCTGTTGTACTTTAAACATATTTTTAATGTCTTTCCTTGTTCTACAAGATGCATTTATGTAGTGAGTGACTATAGGGTTTTTTTCCTGTTAAACTTTTGTTTGCGTTATGTAAATTCGTTATTAAATGTTCGAAATGTTGCAAACAAGTACCTTGTTACTTAAAGAACAAAATAAAATGTTAACTGCAATATGTTGTTGCTTGTTCTTTTTTTTTTTTCAAATTCCAGGCTTGTTTATTTGACTCTGTTAGTCAGAAAACCCGACCACTAGTGGCGTGACAAATTCTGAGTGTCTGACCCCCATGGAGTATGCTGGTGCTCTGGTCTTGTGAGCCGTGACGTTCTCGGGGTTATACGTCCCTGGACCGGGCTTTTTGGTCTTGTCTTTGGGTACGTCGTGACGTCCCAACATGGAGAACGCAGGCTGCCGCGGCCGATACACACTAGGGTCCGTACTGTTGTATCGGCAGGGTCCGGGAGTCTTGGCCAAATCTTCAGATGGTCCCCCGGTACTGAAAGTACCCGGCATAGTGTAACTTGCGCTGGCTCTCTTATTTGGGATGTGAGATCCTAGGAGTGGAGGCAGGCTGTACTTGTTGGGAGCGGGGACCGGGTCTACGGTACGGTAGCGGGTACGACGGCCCATCGTGTAGGAGGGCGGTTTGCGCTGCAGGTTGCAGAGTGGAGCTTTCTCAGGACTGTATGTACCAGGTCCAGGTGTGCTGAATAACTCTTCTACTGATCAGAGAACAGGAAAATATAAATACAAAATAATAATGGTGGAGTGTAGTAGGCCTGTCACAATAAACATTAAATCAAATTAAAAGAAACAATAATTCCCATTTGCTTGATGTATCGTTTTTCCTCTTTTCTTTCTCTTTGCCAAAAACCAAATGATCGTCAGTCTGGTGTTTTGGTCCCAACTAGCCTTTTTTTTGAAAGATAATTTTGTTTACAGAGACTTTGTAATTCATTTTATTTGTTGTTTTCTTTATTTTAGATAATTAAAATGTCTTCCAGTTCCAGTCTTTAAATGTTATTGATCCTTGAAAATCTGCTCTTGCGTCATTGTGCCATTATTACTATTGGCATTATTATTATATTACTTGAAAATGGGCTCAAAACAACAATATTATCGTTTATTACAATAAGTTCTGGGACAATTTATCATCTAGCAAAATTTGTTATTGTGACAGGCCTAGAGTGTAGTTCATATAGTTCAGAGGTAACAAATGAAACTTAATTTCTGGAAAGATCCAAAGGAAATATAGATGAATAAAATGTATGAAGAGTTAACATCCATCCATAAAGAGTGAGCAAGAACTTACTCTGTGCTTTCATTCTATTCAACATTGAATATGCAGGTGTGCCATCCTTTCCAAAGCGAGTGATTTTTGCATCAACATGATACAGAGGCCCTGGACTGGAGTCGAGAGAAAGCACTGCAATAATAAAGTAAAATCATTCAGAACCCGCTTGACGTGAGAACTATGAAGTGCTATCTCCCCCTAGGGGTACAGAGCCATTACTACACCACACAATGGAGTACAATCTGGTGTGAAGGATAAATCCTGGGAAGATGAAATCAGTTTTTGAGTTGCTGTTTATATATAAATACATGAAGAAGCATTTTGATATTAACTCAGATGTTTTCACTTATTTTTTTACCAATATCTGACCAGATCATCTTTGAACCCAGCGCAATCTGACTGTATGTAGCGTGACAGTGAGAAGAAAACAAAAGCATCTCCACAACATTAAACCTTTATTTTTTTTTTCTTTTCTTTTGGGTGAAAATGTTTGAAAACCAAAATCGTTTTTCACATGTTTTGGAACATGTGAAAAAGTTTAGCGACATACTGCATCTATAATCCTGGTGCCACTCACTGTTATTACTGATCCTGCCGTGGAAAGAGTAGGCCGGGCTGGTTGGTTTTGTGAAGTCGTGGCCAACAAACCCAATGGTGGGAGGCAATCCATAGCGCCCAGGTCCTGGTCCTGGAGACAGGTGTCTGATGAATTTGCTCATACACAACCTCACGTAATCTGTATACTCTATTGCAGGGGTGGGCAATCCTGGTCCTCGAGGGCCGGTGTCCTGCAACTCTTAGATGTCTCCCTGGTCCAACACACCTGAATCCAACAGCTGAATCACCTCCTAAGAACAGTCAAGTTCTCCAGAGTCCTGCTAACGACCTCATTATTTGACTCAGGTGTGTTGAAGTAGAGATGCATCTAAAAGTTGCAGGACACCGGCCCTCGAGGACCAGGAGTGCCCACCCCTGCTCTATTGCATTCACAACACAAATGTTTAAATGCACAGCTACAAATAAAAACCAATAGTAATTTATTGTGTACTGTAGCTTTGTGAAGGGAGAGAGTTTCCATTTGACCAACTTAAATCCTGACGAATTATTGTTAAGCAACTGATTCTGCTCCAGAAGATGTGCGCTGTGGAGCTGCAGCAATCATTTTTCTCAGAACAGAGCGAGTCCTGGCAGGTCGGCACACTGTGTATAGTCCCGCTTTACTCATGTCAGTTAAGTAACCAAAAGTGACTGCAAGATTTAATGCTAATGGTGTTTATATGCACACACACACACACACACACACACACACACACACACACACACTATAAAGCTAAATAAATCAATAACAGCATTAAGATTTATTATTTCAGTCAAGCACTCACCTTTCTCCTTCCCTGCAATTGCTGGGTATTTCTTCTCCATTGGGCTAAGGGTCCTTCAGGATTTAAAAACCGTAGCAGCACTACAAAGATATTCATGCAACATGTCAAACTGGATGGAGGTGGAAAATAAAAGAATTTAAAAAACGCCAGAAAAGCGAGTTATGCACCTCATTGAAGTCAAATTATCATGTTAGCCAAAGGTGAAGCAAGGTATGCACCAGATGAGCATCAGCGGTGCATCTTTCTCTCTACTTTATCCCACCATGGAGAACTTTTCAGCAGCCATTCAGGATCAATTCCTAGTTTTTCTCTGAAACAATCAGGAAACCTGACACCAGTAATGCACATCAAAATGACAACAAAGCGCTAGACTCCTCCCTATAGCTCAAATTGTAACCCTCTGCCAGCTTGCCTCTTTTGTATCAATAATTCGTCCAAAGCAGCTCAGACAGGTGAATAGCCTCAGTCCCAAAAGGGTTGGACATTTATAGGTGCACTGAGCTGGTACTTAGAAACAATGTCATCACTCTGATTCACTCTCATGTAATGCTAGCTGTCCCCTGCAAAGCATGGAACCGAGATCCCCGTCTCCCCCTTCCTCTTTTCACTCTTTCTGCTCATTGGAGCGTGGACGTGAAACATCACTCTTCAGCCATGCATGCAGTTGCCACAGAGACTGCCTTGGGTAGCGTGTTGCAGTCAGCCCCCCTGCAGTGGTGGCTTGTTCTCTAGAAATGTTTTGATCAATCGTGAATGCTTAGATACAACAGATGCAGCAGCCACAGAGTATTTGTCTGGTGTATCGGACTTTCACTTTTGGAAGTTGAACCAGCAGCCTCTGAGTCTATCTTCTTATAAACATTTGGTTACACTGTCTTCATTGTGGCTGAATATCAGCAGCACATTAGCTATTTTTTTGATTGTATCTAGTGATTAGAGACACAGAGGTCTGACCTGCTGGAGGTTGAGGTAACAGAGGGGGCCGACAAGTGACAAGTGCAATCGCTAAACATTAAACTTTTACACGGTCTAGCTCCCTTTCAGCTGTTGCTTTGGTGATATGAAAACAAAAATGATGTACCTCCATATTTTGAGGTACACACTTCCAGTTAGAACTTTAGGGTCATCATTGTCTTGTAATTCATTTACAACAGCTTTTCACAATTTGAACCAAAAATATGAAGCTAGGGTAGAAATGAAAAGAAACTAATTTTATCAGTTCTTCTGTTTTCTAAAGCAAAATGACACCAATTGAACAAGTTATTTCTATTAAATATTATCGTTATTCAGAAGAAGCATATTTTTTGGTCACCAAAGTTTTATATTATTCTTGAACTATACTGTAAAATTAAGTTTTATTTTAAAAATCAAATGCAAAAATGGCTCTTTCGATTGTAAAGGTTGCTGACCCTTGTTCTACATACAACTAACCCATTATAACATAATAAAATGTTTTTTTTTTGCCTATTCATTAAAACCAAAAAAAACTAAGAAATCACATTTAAACAATTCGCAGCCTTAGCTACGCAGCTAAAAAAAAAAAAAGAGCTGTTCCACATCCTTCAGGTGATTCTACAACTTAAATGAAGTCCACCTGGTAAATTCAGTTGACTGGACTTAATTTGGCACACATCTGTCTATATAAGGTCCCACAGTAGTCAGACCTAATTCTAGTTGCTGAGACGCCAGTGTCATTGTACATAATCATGAAAGTTTAACATAAACTTTGAGTCGGTGCAGGTCAGGAAAGAAAGCTACATCCCAAGAGAAGACTGATATTTCTAGGTAATCTTCTCAAGAAATTAAAAGCAAGAAAGGTTTTGTATTCAGACAATTGTTGCCAATAGCAAAATCTTTGGAATAGACAAGATGAGACTTTCAGGCCAAAGGTCACTGTACAAATGTCAAGCATGGTGGCATCATACTGAGGGACTATTATACAGCCAGTGTTGGAATAATAAAGACAAACAACTATCTCGCTATTCTTCAACTCAATCAAAACTGTTTTAGGAGGAAATAGAGCAAATTAACATTAACCTCCTAAACTTGCTCCATTCTTGACTGTGCTTTAAAGCCAAGCACATGCATAGACACCAACTAATTTAAATCCACTCTACCAGTTCTGATAAAACAAGTGGTCAAATATCCAACCAAAAATACCCCCGGAAGCTAAGGAACAAATTGCTTATGTTTTTTTTTGACCTATATACAGTTGCACTGTATATGGATTAAAGAAAACCCACCATAAATTCAATCCTGGAAACAAAAGCCTGGTTTGTGTATAAATTTTATTCTTATTTGTTTCAAAAACAGTATTTGATATGAATCAGGATTACATTTGGTCAAATTTGGTACATTTACATCAATCAGTTTCCTCAACATCCTTTAGTTGATCGACAACAAAATAGCTTATGATCTGTACAATCAGCTTTCCTGGCATGTAAGGTGAATGGTGAGAGATGGTGGTTGAGTAGTTTCAGAGACAAATGCAGTGTCCAAATGCAGCGGCGTTCAAAAGTTCCAGTAACATCAAAGTCTGTAGTTTGACAAGACCTATCCCATGTCGCTCTCCCTGTTTATGTTTCCTGTCTCTTCAAAGCTGTGCAACAAATAAAAAAATGAAGATAGCATCTTACAATGAAAAAGTACATCAGCTTATGTTTCTGTAAAGCATATGGTTAGCATATGTGTTTCTCCAGCAGCATACCAGCACAATAATTTTAATCAGACCTTTCAGTTATTCGGTGTTAAAGCCAAAAAAGTGTTTAAATAAGCACATCAAGAACCACAATGAGGGAAAAAGTAGTCTGTGTGGGCAGGTAATGACTTTAAAATAGAAATGAGGAGTTCTAACTACAAATAAATACCACAGATAGAAAATATAATAAAACATATTGCTTAACATTGAGTGTAATTACAAACTAGTGATTATAAACGCAGCACACTGGATAAAGATTCTACGCTGACTATTGATGAGTAAAAAGGTCTGGAGGATTCTAGTTTTAAATCATTCTCATTCACATCCTACCACACACAAAAACAGACATACATGATGAAAGCATCCACTCTGACTCCATTCAACTAAAAACATAAACTCAGTTCCCAGACCACACCAACTTTCTGTCCAAGCCAGTCTGCATAGTCTCCATTTTCTTTCCATTCACAAGCATATTCACAAATATGGTACAATTTTAAGGTGGGCGTATGGCTTCGGTCTGTGTATTTCTGTGGACGACAAAGAAAAGAGGAGAGACGACTTTGTTACAAGAGTACCTCAAAAATCATG
Source organism: Xiphophorus hellerii (assembly GCF_003331165.1). Lineage (NCBI taxonomy): Eukaryota > Metazoa > Chordata > Actinopteri > Cyprinodontiformes > Poeciliidae > Xiphophorus > Xiphophorus hellerii. Next base: position 16,390,268 of record NC_045680.1, read on the forward strand.
CAGGTAGTTCCAGTCAGAACAACCAGAGGAATATCAAATTCAGAGACACACATACCATCGCTCAGGGGTGCTCTTTGTGTCCATTGTGGGTAGCTGGGTATTTGCTTGTAGGGGCACTTTATGCTGCACACCTCCCCCACCTTCTGGTATGTCAAAATGGTCCCCTCCCTCTCCATCAGCAAGGAAAGGATCAGAGTCATATTCGTAGGAGTAGTAGGACACCTCTGGCATGGAGCCTTGTTCCTCTTCACCTAGAGGGACAGACACACATTCAGTTAAATAAAAGCTGATGATAGACAACTATGGCCAATGATTGATCACAATATCCACTGTGTAAAGGAGAAATTAAGTTGTTGAGCAATAAATTACCGTCTTAGTAGCATTCTAGAGTAGTGTTTATGATTCTGTGCCCAGAGTCGCTGTGTCCAGTTGAGCTTGGTTTAGCTGCAGAATCATTTCTCCAGAGATGGAGACTAATTTAAGACTGCTGTTTGTGCAAAGGGTAGGGAATTATGAGAAAGCCTTGATTATAAAAATTAATATTTAGGACATTGTATACAAGGACTTCCTAAGATGGAGTACCAAATGTTGACCAGGAGGGGACCCCCTTTCATAAGTTGTTTGACACAGCATGTGACTAAGTCTATTTTTCTTTAATGTTTTATGTGACTAGAGGTATTAGAGTTTCACTTTAAAGTGACTCAGACGGAACATTTTGCACAAAACACCACATTTAAAGACTTGCACATGTAGAACCCAAAACAAATGATAAAAGAAATACCATAGATCAAATAAAGCCTTCAAGTCTGTATTTGACTGTATGTTGACCGCTGCAGCAGGTTCATTAATAAGACAAGTCTGCACACGGAAAGTAATTCCAGAGCTTCAGCTTCCTTCGGTGCGTCTCCTTTTCTTGGCCGAACTCATCTTTACCTTTTGCTTTCTTGTTGCTCTCAGAAGACTGGAGTTTAATGGTTTACAGTGACAGTGATTTTACAGTTTATATAATAATAAATCTAAAGTGTCACTATAGCTGAATGTGTGTGTCAGTGTGGCTCAAGAGACTGCAAAAGACATGAGATATAATAATTAGCATTTTGCATATTTGCTTTTGATTGCAAGCAGCAGGCATATACCTGCATTTGTGCACTGCATTCTTGTGTTGAGCATTTCGCTTTTGTACTGAGGGAGACCTTTGACTGAGAGAAGCTTTGTGAGGAGCAGCTACTGGGAGTTAGAGGCTGAGAAACAAGTCAGAGCAGGTCACACGACATCAAACATGCATGCACAAATGCACACCTGGATACCGCTAAGAAACTGTAGATAGGACTTAATGTTATGTGCCCCAAAAAAATGAACACCCTTTAAACGCCCCCCCCACCCCCCACACACACAACATTAAGGTGTTAGAACTTGACACTTTCAGTAATGTGTTTTCATGCTGTCATTGTAAAAAGGTAATACAATTACATCCTACATCCACACAGTGAAACATCTTTTCAGCAATTCTCTGGTTGCTTATCAGGAGAAAAGGTAAGCCTCCTGACAGCAACAAGCAACCCCGGTGTGTGAAACTTATCCTCCCATTTATCATACTGATTGTAGACGTGAGGTGGTGGCAGGGGAATGTGCTGCCACACACCTACGAATCAGTTTAACCCTAATCTCCTCACCCCTTTTCCTTTGTGTCTGCTCCTTGTTCTCTTGTTTACTCCTGCTTGCTTCTCTTTTGACTTTTTTATGCTTTGTCACGCAACAACCATAAACTTAATTTATTGGTATTTCACTTGACAGACCAACACAAAGTAGAGAATATTTGGCAAGTGGAAGAAAAATGATGTATGATTTCAAAAATGAATGACTGAGATTCTTGTTCAATCTTCTTTGCAAAATACACCTGTCAGACTGAATGGCGAGCATCTGTGAAGAAATAAACATCTTGCCACAGATTCTCAACTGGATTTAGGTCTGGATTTATTTGTGCCATTATAACATGTGACTATACTTTACTCAAAGTATTTTTTTTTCTTTGTGTGCATGGAAGGTAAGCCCCCTGGCCCAAATCCAAGTCTTTTGCAACTTCATACAAGTTTTGGTTCAGTTTTGTTCTGTGATTTGCTTCACCCTTCTTTCCATTAACTCTCACCAGCTTCTCCATCTCTCCTGATAAAAAGTATCCTCACAGCATGAGCTGCTTTCACCATGTTTTACTGTGTTGATGGTGTGTTTAATGTAAAATACACAGTTACTGTTCTGTATTATGGGAAAAGCTAAATTTAGGTTACATCTGACGACAGCACATTTTCCACATATTTACCATGGCTTGTTTGGCAAACTGCATTATAAACACAAAGGTGTTTATGCATATAGTAAACACCTTTGTGTTTTGCATATTAAGAATGTGTGGAAATATGTTGTAAATGTTAACAAAATGACATTAATCTGACATGACAAGCTGCCTCTGATTGATAAAGAAAGTTTGCACAAGCAGAATAACGGCCTCTTTTAGTAAACACAGCTGCTGATTCTTCCAGACGTGAATGTGAAGAATCAGGAGACAAATGTGGATGTGGTGTATGAGGAAGGTGTGGTATGGTTACCTGTGTGTACAGGCACTGAAGGTTGTTCAGTTTCTTGGTTCACCACTGGCTGGTTGTTTATAGTGGACTTTCCTTGACAAACACACACAGAGACAGACTTTAGATCATTCACATAAATGTGGCTTCCACTTTGCCTAAAACAAGGAATGCTGGTGTTGTCCTCAGCTCTGGAGCACCTCACTGATAAACAGCGAGGTTTGCTTAGTCCTAACAAAGACTTTCGTCAAAATGTATCCCTCCAAAAATAGAAGGAGCCAAATCATGAGCAGTTAAACAATAACAGCCTCCTTTTCTTTCCTCAAAATGAGGAAGCCGTGTAACAAATCTGCCCCTATTGAAGCATACACAAACAAACAAGGTCAGGGAGCGCGTCAGTCCTTTTGATCATTTACAGCATAAAACACTTGGCACAGGCTCAGGACTTTTCCCACCAAAGTTTTGTCTATGCCTTTTCCCCAATCTGCTCCGCAACATGAAGGCTCTTTTGTTGTTGGGCTGTGCGTCGGAAAGGAATGTGACGAGGATTTCTGAGGAAGGACAAAAGCACTCTGTCATTTGGAGAGAGCCCTGTAATATGACGGAGAGCGAGTGAGGATTGGGGCGCAGGGGGGTAGAAGATGGGTAGAAGTTTTTATTTTCCTCTGAGGACTCGTCCAGTAATCAGCTCGTCACCTGAACAGCTGTTTCCTGAGCTCAGATCAAGGCTCAGACACATTTACAGGTGCACGCACATATTGACAGAATGAAATTGAGTTGCAAAGCAAAGTGTGTACGCAGCAGTCTCACATGGACCAGATATGCACATGGACCAGTAAATAAAGTATTTCTGCTCCTTGAACGTTTTCATATTTTGTCACACTACAACCACTAAAATCTGAAAACTGTGTGAATAAATATTTTTGAGCCAATATTTTGTATAACCATCTTTCTCTGTAATAACAGCTGCAAGCCTTTTGAGGTAAGTTGATTCCCGCTCTGCACATCTAATGATGTTTTTCTCTATTTTTAATTTTTTATAAATAGCTCAGTCACATTGGATGAGAAGTGCTTCTTAGCATCAATTTCTTACTCACAGATTCTAATCAACTGTTTCATAAAAATGTATTTTATAGCTGTAGTCATCAATTCACCACTAGATTCAATACAGGATTTTTTTCTGTACCATTAACAATAAGATAAAATATAATTTTATTTTATCTGTGTGTATATTTAGGCTTGTTGTCTTGACGAAGGTGAATACCCAACTCATCTCTAAAGTATTTTGCAGGATTTGTCAGAATTCTGTCCAATATCTTCCTGGATTTAGCTACAGGAATATTCAGTTTATATAAGCAGCATCACTGTCTCTACTGAAGAAATTCATACCCACAGCATGATGCTGCCACCACCATTTTAATGCAGGAATGTGGGCTTAATGAAATGTATGTTTGACATAACAACAACCATAACAACCTTTAAGGGTATTTATCTTTAAGGATATCAAAGGTACCTTTGATCTGACAATGAATCTTGTCAGAATGCATTTTTTTATTTATTGAATATGACTGAATATTTATCTTTTTCTTCTAGTTGTACGGTAATTTAAATTTGATCATAAATGTTCACATAAATCAAAGATTTATGTGAATGTAGCTTATTTAGGTCCTCAAGCTCTCACTTACGAACATCTTTCACTGTACCAAACAAAGGAGGATAAAAGAGTAAAAATAAAAGAACCATATAGCCTAACAAGTAAATACCATTTAATTCTAATTATGTTCTCATTGGTTAAAATATATTTTACTAGTTGGAATTTAAGATGAGCTACTTTTTTAGCTTTAGGTTTTATGTGTAATAATTTGTGTATAAAAAGTAACAACTAGAAAGTCCACATGCAGTATTTTGAGCACTTACTGTGTGAACACTGGGACATGGGGACCTGTTTGATGCGAGTCCCATTTCGACAAAAAGACACCTCCATCTGACACTGGTTCTGGTAGAGCTGCCCATCCGACCCACAAACGGGCTCCCCGTCGTAGCCACAGTCCCTGTAACATGTGCAGCGCTCAATCTGCTCCTGCTCCAGGCAGCCTAATACATTGTTGCACTGGTTTCCCTGTACAAAACCTACAGAAATTGGTTAGATGACAGAAGAACAACTAAGGTGCATGAAAATCATTATGCATTTGTTGTGTTTCTCACCTATCCACTGATTTGTTGAACTCTCGACCTCATTGCAGGTGGGCCCATCACAAAGCTCCCGTGCAAGTGGGCTGCTCTCGCTAACGTTGTAGAACCTGGTGGCCTCAAAAGCTGCATGACAAGCACAACGCAACACCATATTTGCTACTTTGCAACATGAAAAGTTAAAAACTTGGCAAAGAAGAAACCTTAGTCAACACAGGGAAAAATTTAGATCCTTTGGTTTTTAACACTTTACAGAAATGCACCAAAAAAATTTTTTTTAGAGGCATACCTGGTTCATAGTAATCATAGATCTTGACCGGAACAGGTGCTGTCTTGCCCACAATGTATTCCCTGATAGCTTGGAAGGCCACACATGTCATACATTGACTGGGAATCTAAGACAAAAAGTAGCACATACATACACATGAGCACTGGTGCACAAAATACAGATCTGAAATTTTGCACACCTCAGAATCATTCAATCCATACCTTTATTTTTACATACCTCATCAAAGTAGAACAAGACTTTTCTGCCATTCAGTTCATATCTCTTCAACCCCACTCTTTTATCCATCATCAGCTGTAAAGAGAGACAGAAAACAATTATCTGTCAAAATTTGGATCTTTTTATTGTAAATCGACACAAAACTATTTGTACATTGAAGGTAATTTGAGATGTAATTATCAGGATCACCTCAGGCAGGTATAAGGTTCGTGTGTGCAAAACGTTAAACTACAGACTTAATAGAGCGAGTCAAAAAGTTAACACATTTATTTGCACCCATGTGAAAGATATGGAAAAAAAACTTAAACTTCCATTGCAGACAAATTTAATCTTAAACAAAAAAAGAGAAAAATGCAACCTTTATTTTGAGCACATCTATTTAATGTGATACCTTTTTCACCATCTCATGAAAAATGTTGTATATATTTAGCAATAAATTTTTTCAGCAAGCAGGCAAAATATAATTAAAAATAACTATTTACATTGCATAATGTTTCAAATTCACAATTCAAATTACTGTTACGACTGATAAATATTTTTGCTTGATTTCCTAATCATGCAAGTTGAAAATTGTCCAAGAGAGATGAATAGGGACATTTGCAAAGAAGTTGAAAAGCAGATATCTGCAGTTTGAAATCAAATTGTGATAAATGAAAATGTATAAAATTCATCTTAATAGATATTAATAGCAATCAGCACCACAGCAAACTGGACAGCTCCACATCACCCCAGCCTAGTGCTACTTTTCACACAGAAGAAAAATATATTTTCTGTGAATAAATGTTGTAGACCCATAACCAAAGCTTTAAATAGTTCCTATTGTCTACATGCCAATTTAGAGACTCTACATGTTTTATTACCACTTGTCTGAGTCATGATCTTCAACTCAAGCTGCCCTTGTGGGAAATAGAAAGGTGACTGCAAGGGCTCTCCGCAGAAAATGACTGGCAAATATAAAGAGTAATGAGCACACTGTTGTGAATCTGTGTGAAAATAATAATAAAAACATCCCATAAGTTTGTTCCCCCAGTCAAAGGTGGCAGTCTTGGGACAGTGGGGGGTTTATGAGGTGCTCACCTGGAGCTGGCGCCACAGAGACACTCGTATATAGACACACTCTAAAAAAAAAAAAACATTGTTTGTTCATATAGCAACGCAAACCGGTTGTGAACGTCCACAACTCAAACACTAAATTCACAGCATCCTCTGGGCTGTTAATCACAGCTCGTTATGTCGGGGTGACAGGAGCCCTAAGCAGTTACTGGACTAATCATTTATGTCCACAGCACCTATGAAATAAGATGAGGCCAAGCTGAAGCCAGGGTTGCCACTGTAAACTTGAGGAATGTGAATGGCAGTCAGCAGTAAAACCCAAGGGAGGCCAGCAGGGATTTAAACTCAGCTTGTTAGGCACCACCACTCAGGTCAGCCTCCAGTGACATACTGACAGCACGCTGTGTGTGTGTATGTGTGCATGTTTTACATTGCTCCAGGTAGCCACAGAGGTGTCTCTGTAGTAATGGAAGCCTGCAGACTGAGGCCCTATTACAGCCCAGTAATGAGGGACATGCTTCTGACGGGTGACTGGGGAGCTGACCTGGATTCAGCCCCAAAACCTACTTCATACTAGCTGCCACCTTTCTAATTACACACATTCCTCAACATACCAATGCAACCAATGTCTAATAATGCTTTAAGTTACTCATTCCTCGCCTAAGAAAAACAGATTAATTGTTTGTTAATGTGTTACTGCTTCCAGCTGGGTTGGTATTGCTTTTTTAGAGTAAAAAGACCAGATGATTTACAGCCGCTCTATGTGTGTGTATGCTACACTGTAGGTCTGTAAAGTGTTGGTGTGACTTCATTGAAATGTTATTTTATTATTTTTTAAAATCTGCCTACTTTTCACTGCCTTTGGAGGATCGACCATTTCTTTTCTCATTGGCCTTTCAGTCCATGTCAGTTTACTCATTTCACTGATAATAATGCTATCTTAGTATCTCCAGCAGCATCGTAACATAACTTTTCTTGTTGTTCTGAGGTTGATACGACAGTGGGATAAAAATACATGGTTCATAGTATACAGTATAAAGCGAATAACTTGTATCATTGCTCTGTTACTCTGAGGAACAGCGACAGTGAGTGAAAGGTGTGCATGTGTGGCTGAGTGATTCCATACTCTTTCCAGGCTTTCAACATCAGCTCTGAAACCGGAAATCATGGGAACTTCTATGACTGCCATGTTGGATGAGCCTGAATGGAGCCACCTAGACCAGAAAATTAAAAAAATAATGAACAAAATAATTTTTTTCCCAATCAGCTCTGTACACGGGTACACTGTGAGTCTCTACCTAGCGCAAACTTCTAAAGAGATGTGGAAGCTCAGTTTGTCCTGGTGGGCCGCCGGGTCGTCATCGTCAATGGGAGCCCGACGCTTTCGACTGAGCTCAGAGCGGTTGTCAGCTCGGCTTCGGGAACGTGACGCAGGGTGCTTGGAAGTAGAAGATGAGGAGGAGGGCTGTAGGCGTCGCTCCTGTAAAGGCTCTTTCAGATCCACATTGAGTTGGAAAGCTGGCTTTGCTACTGGGTCAGGCACGTTATAAGACACGTCAATCTACAGGCAGACCAAAAATAAAGAAGCAGAAAACACTTCAGACAAACCACATCTTTATAAACATATAATATATTTTTTTAATTATTCAGATCTGGTCTCCTCTGATTGGAGCACTTTATTTCACATGTTTGCCATATCCCACAAATAATTTGTGGCAAACAGGACATTTTATGTCTTTTTTTTAACCCAGGGTTTCTTTTTGCCCATCTCCCCATCCCCAAAAATGCATGGAGTGCATGACTAACAATTGTCCTGCATGTCAACCTAAAAAATAAGCAGCTCTTCCAGAATTACCTTGGTCCTCTTAGGGGTATAAGATATGAATACTTTTGAAAAGCATGGTTTAGAAGTTTGAAAACGTACTAAATGATAATTTTGACAGTCTGTTTACAAACATGTGCAGGTGGGGACTATTTGATTGCCCAGCTCTTGCATTTAATTATGGCCCAGGTGTGGCTTGGCTAATGGGCAGCAATAGATGCACAAAAAAATGGGGATTGAGTGAAAGTTGTTTTTTTTCATTAACTTGCTGCAGCAGCATTTGACACACCTCTTTTTGGCAGATCAATGTGAGCCATAGCATTAGAGCTTCAATTTAGGTAATTTTCCAAGACGGCAAACAGGCATTTACACAAGCTTGAGTGCGTCTAATACCTGCATGAGACAGCAGCCTTCACCTTTGGCGCTGACAAAAAGGCCTGTGGGAATACTGGGTATCTACAAGAAAAAAAAAAGCAGGAGAAACAAAGAGTCAGAGGGGGCAGGGAGAGGTGACTGAGTCATTTATCAAGTGAATGAATGCTGTAGGCTGCTGCACTGATGCTAGTGGCTCCCTGGCTACTTACCAGCAGCCCTAAATTGCCCCTAATTAAGTTGACACCCCTAATCATAGCAGAAAAAACATGCCTGGCAAAGGAACTGCTTGCATTCTCACCTGACAGGCGTTGTAGTCAGGGGAGATAAACCCATCACTGTCAAGTTTGTTTAATGTGTGAGTAAACATGTCAGTGAAGCACAGATCCTTAATCAAGAAACCAACAAGATGCATTTCAAAACATCCACCAGGCTTGATTTGTAAAAACAGAACACAGAGATTGCAGCTTGACTCTGATAAATAGCTGCTCATTAATCACTAGAAAGGCGTGTATATAAATTGCAGCTTAACTGAATTAAATGCCCCATCCATCTTGGTTATGACATCTGGAACTAATACATAAATTTGATAAAGTGTATTAATTATCAGCATGCCAAACTGGTGTTTCCATTCCATTTGTGTGGAAGAAGAGTGAGCAGCCTTGAAGCGGCAAAACAGGCAACTAAACACTAAACCCACATTCACCTTGGCCCTTTGAAGGAGTTTTTTGTTGTCCCGGTTAAGCTCAAAGGCCTCCTGGAAGTCAAGGTTGGTGGAGGCTAGAGAGATGGTGAGGTTGACCCCTCCTATGTATGAAAGGATGGCATACTCCGACAAGGCATGCAGGGCCACACACGTGTCCTGAAGAGATCGGTTAGCACAACATACATTTAGAACAACTACAGTGTTGGTCAAACAGTCTTTCTTGTTTTTTTTTGTCACACTTTAGTGTTTCAGGTTATCAAAACATTTTTTTTCTTTACATCAGAGAAAAAGAACTTAAAAACGAACAAAAAGTGTTTTTTTTAATGAAACATCCCATTTATTTATTGTCAACACTCCCCTACAATACAGCTGGTCAGAGTTGATGCCTAAATGAATAACGCCAAATACAGATCAGTACAATTGGAGCTTAGAGTAAGACAAATGTTTACCTTGTAATAAATATAAGTACACCCTAACATCCTAAAGTTGCATTTTATCTTGGTGTCATAGAGCAGAAAATCTGCAGCCAGTCTTGAAACCTGAAGTTCAGACACAATCAGTCTGATCTTGAGATATTTTGCAAAAAAAGAGGGGCAAATATATACTGTATATATTACCTTTGTCTGAATATGTATGTTTTAATTGTACCTTTAACTTGCTACTGGCGAACCTGAATTACCCCAATGTGGGACAATAAAAGATGCTTCTATTCTAATATAAAAAGAAAATAATGAACAAAGTTACCTGTGTGGAGGAGAAACCACCCAAAGCATTCCTTTGCTGGGAGAGCCATTTGACAACAGGCAGGGCAGAAGCAACATCACCCAGGACGGTGTAGGTCAGAAGACCATAGGCTGTCATCTCCACCTCTGCTGACACAACTTGGAACAAACAGCTACATTTACAGACAATTCTCAGGGTTGTTTTATTTGCAGGAATTAAAACTAAAATTAGAACAGTCCAATCACGTCAGTCCCCAGATATTTTTCCAAAAGGTACCTGACTGAGAGAGACCATCACTGAAGCCCATGAAAGTATCTTCGTCTGTCACGGTGCTGCCAGTCAGACTCCAGTGAGTGAGCCCATCTATGACAACAAATGTAGTGAAATGAAGGGAAACAGTAAATAGACTAGTTTCCAACAATCAATACCAATCTCTTAATTTAATGTTGCCCTAATAAGCGCTAAACATTGTTTCTGTCACTGAAATTGTACTTACTAATTGTTTAATCTACACTAGCCTCAGGTCACGTTATGGAAATTGCATTTATAAGATGAGATCTCTGTGGAGTTCTGTACATACTTTTAATTACTCATCCTCACACTTGGTGGGAGTATTACTGCAGCTTGAATTCAGGTTTTTGTTTCTTATTTTGTTGCTTATTTCCTTTGTAAATATGTTTTTTTCATGGTATGGAACTTGAACTGAATCACAGAGGTAGCAGTACCTTGAGTGATGGCCATGTGGTTGAAGCGACGCAAAGCCAACGGAGCATAAGGGCTGCGAAGCAAAGACAGGGTGTATGCAGACAGAGCTGTGGTGTAAGGGTCGTCAGCAGAATACGTGTTGCTTTCCAAGAAGTCCTTGGCTTTAGCCACTGCCACCTTCTCTACCTGTACACAACAGTAGGGTCAGAAACTCATAGAGTACTGATTAAAGTGATTAAAGTCTGATAATCACATTAACACATTAATTGTCACCCCAAAAACGTTTACGTATTAGTCAGTTAGTCATGAGGACACCGATGTCCTTAAGATAGTTAAGGGGTAATGAATAAATCTAATATATATATATATATATATATATATATATATATATATATAAATGACCTTTGTTTTTGTTATAAGTTATAGTTCATATTATTTTCTTCTTATTTTACCAACTAGATACATGTACTCAAATAAAATGCTAAATTTGTCTGAAATCTTCCAAGTTAGATTAACAAAAGAGAGACCAACAAATCTGTCCACATCTGAAGTTCACAATTTATTCTCCATTTTGTGTTTACTAGCACATTAAGAACCTACTATCTCCTCAGTTTAGATGCAAAAACCTCCGGTTTACTTTTGAACCAACCGTCCGTCATACAATGGCTCAACGGTTCCTTCTGCCCAAATGGAGTTGTTATATAAACACTCATTATGTCCTTAGAAAGTTTAGTTTACTTTCTTTTCATCCATTAGATTATAGTCCTCTAGAGTCATCTTGCTGTAATTGGCAGTGTTGCCTTTTAATTAATGGAAACTGGAAAGGAGGTCAAGGTATGGCTTTGAAGTTAAGAATACCTTTTCATTTTTTATCAACTCTAAAAGGGCAAATACTAAGAAGAATCCCTGTGGAGATAGACAGCAGCAAGAAGGTGGAGAGACAGATAGATGGAAACGGGCCAAAGAGATGAAATTCCAAATAAATTCAACTATTTAGAAAACTGGTAAGAAAAGACAAAATGAGTTTCAAGAATTTGCATCCTGGATATTTATCTTTTGAGGACTGATTTTACTGAAGAGAAGTTTTTCAAAAAAACTCAAGATGGTTACATGTCCATTGAAGAGTGGATGAAAGAGTGAGAAAAGTACTAAAGAGGTGTGTTTTGTGAGGCTAAAACTGTCGCTGCATGTCAGCCTGAATGTTTTGAAGCAGGTACATTAAAAGTGCTGGGGCATAACAAATTTGAGTGGGCCGACTGCCAACACATCCATCTTCACAACTTTCGGGAATGCAGTGATACGTCCATACACGAACCGGCCCGGTGGGATGGGCCTCCTTCGCTTCTTTAAGTGGGTCGGGAATAACTCTGGGTGTTTACTCTTATGATAATAAAAACCTCCTTTAGTAAATTCAACAAAAAATATAAATCAAATTCCACATCAGGAAATTTTGAATCAACGTTGGTTTTTAGATTTGTTTATAACTGTCAAATATAACTCTATTTTTCCATCAGAAAACTCCCTCTGAAGACTGACTGTTAAATAAAAGAAACATGTTTTTGAACTTACCTCTGTTGTTATCCCCGTCTCCAACAGAGCTGCTACCACATAAGCAGTTAGAGATATCTTGCCATGGATCCCTCCCTACAAAAAAAACATCATAAGTTATTACCTACTGCAAATCCTCTCCTTAATTATGTAGCAAAAAGATGTTGTAAAGGTTATATTAATAAAGTTATTGAAAGTATATTAATAAAGTCATTGAAAGACCATGCTATTGGTATACCATGGTCATACCAATAGCATGACCATGTTATTCATATTCAATCTTTAACATCACTGGCACATTACAGCAGTGATGAATGAGGGGATGGATAGGTGGATGGATGGATAGTTGGGTGGATGCAATATTGTTTCAAAAGGAACATTATTTCTGTTGAAACGATGTTTCTTGGCAATAACATTTATAACTGTTGGAAAGCCATGTAATTTCTCTTTAAACGATGCCACATTTGTAAAGAAACTGCATTTGTTGAGTAGCAGACTTGAACCCACTAAAAACTGCCAAAAAGCTTTTTCTGCAGTGGAGTCTTGCTTGGAGGTTCTGTTACTTGAGGTGATGAGAATCAGGTCAAATAGCGTCTGCTCTAGTCTGAGAAAAATCCATGCCATTGTGGCAATTTCAGTCCTCCAGGATGACAACACTCACCTCCATAGTGTGGGGATTATTAGGGACAATCCACAAAACTTGGAGGAAAAGAAAATGTGCTGTTCATGCCAGAATGACCAATACACCCAGTGGCTGCCGGTGTGGTTGTGTTGGTGAGGATATCATCACACAGCAATGTGTGATGTCTATGGTATCCAGAATTAGGCTGAGGTCCCAGGCAATTATTCCATGCACTACTCAGGCAAGGAAGTAGTTCATGTAAAATAAAAAAGTTGTTAAATTCCCAATCTGCCATGTACCTTCAAACATCAACTATACAGTCCAATAAACAACACATCAGAATTAGCTGTTTGGCATTGACAGATACATTTTTCATGGGTGGAATCCAATTTCCTTACATATGAGTCACCATTTGACGGAACACTAGCAAACAAACCCAGATGGGGAGTACTGGAAAGAAACAGGGATTACCTGATTAAGTTAATTAAGTCTTAAATATGACAAAACAGCAGCCAGCTTTCTATATTCTTTGTTGTGTTACTGATTTCAATTTAAATTGGCAGGTAGAAAAACGGCAAACTGCTTTAAACTTACATCTATCCAAACATAGACCTACCTGCAGGTCTTTATTGAGGATGCGTCCCATAGCAGGAAAGGAACCATCTTCTCGCTGATGTTTGATAAGCCAGGACTTGGCTGCCTGGAGCTCTTCAGGGTCAATGAAGATAAATCCCCGAGACTGAGCAAAGGACTTCAGAACAAACGCTGTCAGCCTAGAGGACAGGTCAGTGGAGATGAAAGAGAAGGTAAGAGGAAGAAAAATTAAGATCCTTAATGAGCATTTACAGTACTTTCAAACAAACATCTGTAAATACACATCACCCCTTACAGGACAACAACTGGATATAAAAGTGTTTTTCAAAGAGCCACCCGCTTTCAATTTGTCATCAGAGGACAGGAATGTATAGATGATTTGATGAAATGGAAAGAAGAAAGGAATGAGGAGGGGAGCAGATGGGCAGTTTGATCAGTGCAACTGGATGCAACAGCTGTGCTCTTGAGAATGTGAAACTGCACACAAGCCAATCGAGCATGTTTCTGGTTGGGAGTAAAACATTCCCCAAAAGCATTCCTCAACTTATGAAAGCACAGATCCTAGGGATGAAGGTTTGTGAATCCGGACGGCCCAGGAGTGCGAATGAAGGTTCGTGAGCTACGGTTTCAGTGGGCTGCAGCAGAGGAGACTTTGTGGAGCGATAGAGTTCAGCCAGGTCAGTCCTGGGTTCATGACTGAGCTCATAAATATACATAAACAATAGACCTCCTGGTAGTGAGTGCTGTCTTTGGCCAATAACTGATGTGACAGCAAGTCTTCCATTACAGCAACCCTGACCAGAGTTAGGTAACTATAGGTGAGGTAAGTTGTTTACGAAGCAAAGAAAGAAAAATGAGATGGAAAGGAAGGAAAACACAAACATTCACACTTTACTTTCCTAATGTGGCCCATAAGTGAGATCATAATCCAAGAAAACAGCAACAGGGGAATAAGTAGGAAAAAAAAGAATGGTACGTACACTCATAAACCAAAAACATAAAATCTTTCCTGACTGGAAGCTGGATTATTCCTCCCCTGAGACAAAACTGATGCCACAGTTCTGGCTTTAAATGTTCACCCTCAAGGAAAAGCTCTGGAGAGCGTAAATGTGAAGTGCTTTTGGAAAGGAAGGAAGCACAAGGGAAGCTGACTTCCGATCCTCAACCCCCAAGCTAGAGAATCCTCCTAGTAATTTTCTTCCTCTTTCCCTGTTTTCTAACTTCCCACTTAAAAATCGCTCCTCTCCAGCTCCACTCTGAGTGTATTTAAAAGAGGCTTCATGATAAATCCAATCCGGCTGCGGTTTTACTAGGAATGTTATGATTTGGACTTAAAACTGTCCAGATTCTCTCCGGATGATTACTTTATGGAAAAACATTATCAATCAAAAAGATAAGAGGACAAAGTAGTAAAGTGTGTAGACTGGGTATTTAGCCACCTAGCCTTATATAGGAATCTATTGATAAACACATACTGCCTGTAAGCACCAGCTTGTAAAAATAAAAAAAGCTTTATTTTAAAAAAGCAACTGTTTTTGAGACTTTTCATAATTTATGACAAAAGTATGTTTCTTGAAAACCAATTTTTAGATTGTACATAACTTTATGTGTGTGTGTTTTTTGACATGGTAATGCTCTCTTGATCTCATCTACTTTGTGAAATGCAGCAGTCCTTCATGCAGAAAAATACCCACAAAACATGATGGTGCAAATCTAATACGGCACAACTAGGATGGAGTTCCCAAGCTTAGAAGCGTCTGTCTTTTTCCTCCAAATTCAACAAAGATCATTAAGCAGTTATATTTCAGTTCCTTCCAAAAATTTACATATTTGTGCCTTGAATGCATTTTGCAAACTCTAATCTGAGTTTTAATGTTGCTTTTGTAAGACAGTGGCTTCTTTTTCTCTGAGTGAACTTTCAGCCAATGTATGGATAATAACACCCTCTCACCAGCTTCAGTTTAGGTCTTTACAAGGTCTTTTGCATTATTCCACGACTAATACACACATTTTGTACCAAAACAGGCCTTCCTACTAAGCGCAATGGCTGACTATTTAACTGATACATGTAATTGGTTAAGTATATCAATTAAAAAGATACATGCCTCAGATCTGTATTTATTGAGGGTATTGTAGTACCTACAACATGTGTATATTTTACAGTGTACCTTAAGTATGTTAGATAAGAATTGTATACATACATTAAATTACAGTAGCTGCTGAGAAGTTAGGCTTCTGAAGAGGACATTGATAAGAGGAAGTAAGTATGCGTTGCTAAGCATATTTGTTATGCCTAACAAATATACCATCTTCTCCATGTGAATAAATAAAAAAAAAACTGGAAGAATTCTGTCTGATTTAATGTCAACAGTAAGAAAAATATATTAGCCTTTTTATACGTTGAATGTAAATATCTGATTCCAACTGCAAAACAGCATTGCCAGTTTTGTTATATACCAAAATCTTACTTCAATAAAACTTCACAAAATCAAAATATTCATGTGAAAACAAATGTTTTTTCCCCATGACCATAAAAATGATCATATTTCATGAAAATCTTATTATTTTCAGCTTTTGAACAAAATACAAGTAGATAAGAGTGAATCTTTATAATTTAGATTAGCCAGACCAAGAGTCAATATTTGATAACATAAACTAAATTGTTGACACTGCTTTTGCATAAGGTAGGTAATCCATTTCTGTGATTTCAGAATGTAGACACTGAGAGTATCTTGTCTCAGTTTATTTTTAGCCAAATACAATGGGATAACTAAATAAGTAAACATTAACACATAAATTGGAGAAATTAAAGGCTGACCCTTTGTTTTTGACAGTGAGCAATGCATTTCTGCATATGGGAGGAGGAGGAGCAGCTTGATCTTTAAAGAGATGATTTGTTTTGCATTCTGCTATGTAAAATGCAACATGGTAACAGTTTTAACAAATATATAATAAAACATTTTTTTTTTTAAAGTTGCATGCTGCAGATTTAAGTCTTAAAGTATGGCACAATTCATGAAAAAACAACAACAACAAAAAAACAGTCAATCCTTCTGGCTAACCTAAAGAAATACTGAGCTCTTCCTTCTAAGCAAGAGTCCTCCTAGTGCTAGTCATTTAGCTTTAGGTTAATTCTGTGAACTTTTAACTGCCCTGGAATGGAAAACCGTAAATACTGCACCCTAATTCACTGCCAGCTGCTGTCATTTATTCTGAATTACTATATTCCACCAATTTCCCCTGTAAAATGTTTTTTAAATGCTGGGAAATATTAACACAACATTACAGCAGGCAATTAAAGCACTGCTTCACTCATGAACTCTGGAACAACAACAAAAACCGGGCTTGTTTTGGAGGCTAATGTGTTGCTGATTGATTTATAAAGTGTCTTTTACAGGTTTACTCATAGTTCACTATTTATTTAGTGCCCACAAACCACATTTGCTGCCCCGAGGACCGCAAGAAAACCCCAAACTACTGCTTGTCACATCCTCACATGCTCTCATTAAGAAGATTTAAATCCTACCACAACAGTTTAATATCACCAATTACACTAAGCATAATGAGTCATTAGATAGCATTCATAACTTTTACTTTACAAGGAATAAAAAAAGGTAAAGGCTCCAGACAACATATAATACTGACTCCAATCATGGCACTTAGAGTTTACAGGGTCAAAACTGCATAGGTAAATTTTGATGAGAATAAATTTTACCTGCCTCAGGGACCCAATCATAATGTTTGTTTTCAATTGCCTGTCGTTTATAAAACCTGCTGTTTTACAGTCTTAGCTCTATTAAACATCACAATACCCACCTGAGCTCATAAATCAACAGGAGGAATGAACATTAAGAATGAGACCTTAAATTACAAGCAGAGGAACTCCGCACTGCAGGGATACATTTCTGTTTAAGAGCTAACTGGCTGTATGGAAAATAAAAAGTACTTCATTCAAATAAATTAAATATTTTATTTAGCAAATAAAATATTTCACATAGTGTATGCATACAGTTACGTAAATAAGTAAAATTGCATGCTAAATTAAAATTAGGGGTATTTTTGTATTATTTCTTTTTTTGCATTATAAATTCTCCACTCTTCCCAAATACCTTTATTCCAGAAAACTCTGAACGACTCTGCTGCTTCTAGACATGCCTTGTGCGTCTGCATGTAAAACTCATGTACTACACTTGCATTGGCTTACCACATACTGCCTGAGGAATCCCTTTCACCAAATGCACTGTACGAGCCATCCTGCCGTTTATAGGTCAGCTGTCTTTGGTAACCTGGATGACAACAGAGAACAGGTTTGCTGTGAAGAGGAGAAATATCTGGAATGATTAACTCTCTGAGTTTCCCACGCAGAATTTGTGAATACTATTATTTTCATGAGTAGCGTGACCAGTGTGTGGTATTAATAAAAGTCTTGTCCACACAACAACTTTTGATATTAATGGAAGAAAATGTAAAAAGAGAGAAAAAATAATGTTAGTAAGCCTGAGTGATGCAATTTGTGATATACAATCCAAAATGTAAAAGTTTACAGTATATGTGTTCATAAGTTGATTTATGGAAACATTGAGTACTTTTGTCACTCATTTCAGAAAGTGAAATTCATAAAATATATAGATTCATTACACACAGAGTGAAATATCTCAAGCCTTTATGTCTTGTTATTTTGATAATAATAGCTTATAGAAACTTTTGTGTCTGAGAAAATTTGTGATAATGTTAAATAGTGGAAACTTGTGGTGTCACACCCTAATTAGCTAATTAAGTCAAAATATTTGAAAATATTTTCTGAACCTCCAAATGTTTTCTCAGTCTGTGTCCGTAGGCTGCTGAGTTGAAAGGGAAGGGAAATTATATAAATTGAGAGCAGCTGCAGATGAAAGTGAAATTTGTATTTAATTTGGAAATCAAGGTCCCAGCGTCTAGAAAAAGAGTTCAGAATCCATGTTGCTGTAAGTTCAATGTGAAGTTTTCACATTCCGATAGTTTGGGTGAAATGCCATCTGCTGACCTTGGTCCAATGTGTTTTCTGAAGTTCACATTCTATACAGCCGTCTACCAGGATTCTTTTAAAGGACTTCTTGCTTTCATCTGCTGACAAGCTTTATGGAGATGCTCATTTCATTTTCCGGCAGGACTAGGGACTGACCCACACTAGTAAAGGTAGTGAAAGCTGGTTCAGTGACCATGGTGTTCCTGTTCTTGGCCTGACCTGAACCCCATAGAAAATCAACAGGATATTGTCAAGAGGAAGATGAGCGACACCAGACCCAACAATGTAGATGACCTGACAGTTTCATTTCTGACATGAATATGTATTGAACATATTTATATTTTTTGAGACACACTTGTGTTTGCAACTTGCTTGCATATCATCCAATTAGAATGAAGGTAAACTACATAATAGAAAATAACAGACTTGGTAAATTGTGGATTATCTTGTTGTTCCCTTGTTTTACTGAGTTCCTTGCCAACTTGAACAGTCAAGAGGTACTTGGAAAGTGTAAAGAAAGCAAAATAAAGCAGAAATGCTATTTTTCAAGGGTAAGGTAAGAATCTTCTGTTAGACTCAGGTTGCGAGGGTGCTGCAAAGCATCTCTGTCACTAATAGACAACAGACAATTTGCATTGTTATGCTTTTATTGAAAACTAATTTATTTTTCTTTGAGGGCAACTTCCTGAGGGCTAGCTTCATGGAGTGCACACATTATGGCAGCCAGACCAGATTTCACCTAATTATCCATCTTATTGACGTGGACAACTGGGTGAAACTGAGGGACAAAGTGGACTGAAACTTTTGTTTTTGCTCTTTGTTTAATGTTTAATGTATCTGTATATATTGGTAGTCAGTTGTGTGTGTGTTAAATAATTTTCTTAGTAATTTAGATTTAGATTTCTTTGTAACTGCTTTGTTTAGTGGAAACAGCCTCAACTTTAATGGTAGTGTCTCTATCTATTGAAGTAGGCTTGTAGAATGTTTGGGGAGGTTTTCTTTTTGTGAGGGTGGGCTGCTTTAGAGCTTTATGTTGGCCTGACCACTGATGCTGTGACCCTGTGCCAGAACCTGTAACTGGGTTCTGCAACACAAAACTCCACACAGGTAGAATTACATATGAATGTAAGACAAAAACTTGGCCTCCAGTTTCATTACCTTGAAGCAGATAGTCCGTGGCTTCGTTTTCAACCTCAGGACTCAGCTGCCCGGTCTTCTGAAGGTACTTCAGAACAAAAACATTGGGTGCAAAGTGAATCATGTTCTGCTCTCCACAGCCAAAGGGCAGCCTCAGCAGTTTATCCAAGTTGTTCAGAGTTGGTCCCATTACGTCTCCTGTTACAGGTGCACAGACGTATGTATAAATTTTTTTTGTGTGTGTTACACTGAAAAAGTAAGTGTATTTTAGAGTCAATTAAATAGCAGTTTTACGGTGTGACCACAGATAATTTCAGTACCTTACAAAAGTATTTACACCTCTTGAACTTTAACCACATTTTGACACAACCACAAGCTTCCATGTTATTGTGATGAGTTTGTATGACAGACTACCACAAAGTAGAGCACAACTCTAAAATTCTTTACAAATACAAAAATGTAAACTCTTGGAAGAACTTACATCAACCCCTACAAACTTTTAATTCTCTAAATAAAATTCTGTACAATCAGTTACCTTCAGAAGTCACTTATTTCATAATGCAAGTCTTGAGGTTAATTTAATATCACTAAAAAGCCAGATGTTAACCTCAAGACTTGTATCTATCACAAGTGGAATGAAGTTCTTGCTATCACATGAAATCCTGACAGAATATTTTGAGAATATGAAAAGTTTAAGGTGTATGAATACTTCTGAAAGGCACTGTGTATGCCTCCAACCATAAACTACCATACCAATCATAAATGCAGAGGCTCTTTCCGATCCAGGCACCATGTTGTGTGGTACCCCAAGAGTGAAGGCCTCATTGTGGTCATCATCAGAGTCCTCCTTCCTCCAGATTTTAAACTCTCCTACAGAGCCCCACCCAGTTGAGAACCCAATGTGTTGCACCTAGATGGACAAAAAACATACGCATATATTTCAAAATAATCTATAAGCATAAAGTACCAAAATTTTGTACATCATACCATGAAAAAGTCAAACCTGTCCTGGAAACTGGCCTGCCCACTGCAGGATGATAGATTCATTGGATGGATGCAAACCATGGCCCACCTAGACAGAAGAAAATGCAGACAGGGGAAAGTAAAACATGTCTTGATAATGTTTTTATAATTCGGGAAAATATTTAATCCTACGCCCTGTCAATCAAAAGGCATCAGTAATAAAATGAATCAGCTTGAGAAATATCCTGATATACTCCATCTTTCTAAGATGCGGTTGATCCCAACAAAATATAATTAGATATTTAATAGCCTAACGTACACTACGTACGTTAGGCGTGGTGTACGTTAGGCACACGTACACCACGTGTAATCCATCACCTGATTGAACCAAAGGACGTGCAAGGCAGAAGTACACAATAACTGCATCACAAAATGATGAGTTTGTTATACACACACACGCACACCCCCCACACCCATATACTGTATATATATATATATATATATATATATGTTTTTCTCCTACCTGTACCAAGCCTCCTTGCCAGCTGATCCAAAAACTGCGGAACTCATCCCAGGACAGTATCCCTGGTGTGGACACACTGACCAGGGGGTCACCCATTTTGCCCAAGGAAATCCAGGAGCGAGTATTTTGCCTCCCTCCGAGTACAATCTCAAGCATCTCTGCACTGTCGTGTGGACTAGCAGAGAGGGCAATGTGGGCGTCGTTGTGGGTCTTCACAGCCACCTCAAACTGTGTCATCTTGGATGGCTTTTTGACATACTGATACTCATATTTATTAGGAGTGGAAATGTGGATTCTCTCTAAAAGGGATAATATGAAATACATTTTTGTTGGGAAAGTTTTGGGCATGATTGTTGCATACTCAATACTTATATATTTCAATTAAATATTATTAGAAAAAAAAAGACTCTTTTTGGGAACACATTTGGTTTTTGGAAAACATTTTTTAGAAATTACAATTGAAACATATTTGCACTAACCATTGGGACAGAAGAAAACACTGTAGGTATAGTCTCTTGATAGCCCCTCTGGCTGCAAGCAGATTGTAAAGCATAGAAAAAAGAAAAGCAAGCAGTTTGCCATTATAATGTGTTCAAGCAGTATATAAACAGTTAGGCCTGTCACGATAGCAAATTTTGCTCAACAATTAATTGTCTCAAAAATTATTGCGATAAACGATAATATTGTTTGAAGACCTTTTTACACTGAAAATGACGTAATAATTCATGCGATTTCCTGCCAAAGTTAGATACACTTTATTTTCAACAGAACACTAAACACTGGAACTGATAAACAAAATAAACAAAACAACCAAAAACAAAAATAAAATGGATTCTCAGTCTCCATTAACAAAAAACTCACTTGAAAAAAAAAACTAAACAACATAAAGCCAAAGTGGAAATAAATACTGCATTCAACCAAAAGATTATGAAGTCTGTATATTATGTTGCCCTTCAGTAATAATTAGATTTAAATAGAGAAGATGGGCACATCGACTACCTGATGCAATAGTTCACACTACATGATTTTTTGCTCCTATTTTTCCCCTTACAACAATCTTAAAACGTTGGCCTTTCTAAGATTGTGTGGTGTGTTACGGTAGATCATCGTTGCCGCTCTGATCTAAATCAGTGGTTTTCCCCGACTGACAGAGTTAACGCTGCCTGTTGAATGTAACAGGCAGCCAATCAGAAAGCGCGGATTCTCCTCCGTGTTTTCTGAGGGGAAATTACGTCGGGGAATCCCAAACAGCTGACACGGCGCAACCCGACGCCCAGCGGACATCGGAGATGATACGAGGAAACAACATTAATGTTTATTCAAAATGCAAAGAATATAGAAATGACAAGGGGAGGAGTTGGAGCGAAATTGCTACCGCAGTTGATAAACCCGGTAACTTTTCAGCTGTTCTTCGTTAACGTGACGTAAATAGGTTATAATGATTTTCATTCAGTCAGGACTTTACGCTGACACTAGCCACATGCATTGCAGGTAGATTGTAGTAAAGCATTGATTAATACCTGGTTTTAAAATTAGTTAACTGGACTTGTAGCCATTATTTTGTGCCCATTGTTGGACACCACACGGCAGGAAGGAACCCGATCGAACCGTTATACCTAGGATTTCTGTCGGCTAATGTGTGGTCTGTCAGGTTTTGAAAATGGGCCGACAATCGGCCGACAGCTCTAAGATCATGTAGTGTCCGCTGGGCTTTACACTAAGTAAAATGAGGAAGGGAGGAGTCAGTGGAGAGCACCGGAGTTGAGCCTTTTTTCATTAGGTGTCATCAACAGAAAGAGAAAAAGGCCGGAAGAAACGATAATGCCGATAATTAAAATGACGTCGATAGTTTTAATTTATCGTACGATTAATTGATTTACCGTTTATCGCGACAGGCCTATAAACAGTTTTTAATAAATGACAATGAATGTCTACTCTTTTACCTCAACAAGGACAGTCCTGCGAACATAATCGATGCCAATGGGGATCCTCTTTTCATCTGCATAATTACCACTCTTGCCTGACAGTATTCCATCTGAACAGCAACTTGGTGAACTGTAGGCAATAGCTCGAGCTTTAAAGATTAAAAAAAACCCAGAATCATTCATGATTTCAAATTTTATACATTCTCTAGAAATATATCTGCTGCATTCTTCCTAGCAAGAAATATTTTCACAAAAGACAGAGAAAGAACTATTTTTAACTATTTTGCCAACATGCTCTTAAGCTGACAAATTAATTGATTGGAAATTTGACCATCAATTTTTACAGAAAATTAGCAGAGTAACTTGGACTCTGAGTGAATATGAATAGGCAAATAAACAAAAATGAATAATCTAGCCCCCAAACTAAGGAGAAAATTAAGAAGCAAGTGATGCTAAGGTAATGTGGTTTCTCTAAATCCATGGAGAATTTCACAGCAGTCCTAAAGGTTTTCAAAGAACAACTGAAACCGGGCATCTGTTTTTGATATAGTCCAGCAAAAAGTTAGAGATCCACCAGTACATCCGAAAAACTGCTTTTCATTTGAACTCCTTAAACCCAACCGGGGCATATCAGCCTATTTCAACCACATGAATCCCTCTTACTGAGCAAAAGTCATTTGAGGATTGTTTTGCTGGATGTGCTGCTGGTACTGCCAACATCTCTTTTATTTCATCTCTCCACTGATGTCCAGTTGATTGAATGGTGCTGTCAAAGATTTTTCTTAGAATGCTCAATGTCTTATCTTTTACAGGAAACAAGCTGCACTCCATCCTGCCCATTGAAAATAAATAACATCCTTCTGTAAACCTCTTTCAGAAATCTGGTTACATGTAGGGCCACAATCATCTGCAGTTTTGTGATGAGGTAGGAGTGCTGGCAGAGGACAGGCTGGTAGAGGTCGGTTGTTCCTAAATCAGACATAATGGTCTCCTTGGAAGGTCTGGTCCCCTCTGTTTAAAGTATAAGGCAGTTAGAACTTTGTACATATGCACTGGAGGCTTTAGCTTTTGGGGCCAGCATTGATTCCACTCTTTGTAAGAACCCTTAAACAAGGGGTGAGAATGCCCACCAAGGTTTTTGCTTGGTCTATGAGCCAGTCTATGTCAGTTGGCATTTTCTTCCCAACCAGCAGAGGTTCAGCCATTTGATTCAGGTGTGTTGGACACATTTAAAAGTTGTAGGACCCCAGGCCTTGAGAATCCCTCCAATATATTATAGTTGGAACTGTCTTTTTATCTGTATAATTACAAATAGTGGTTGTCAGTAATCTATGCAGACTGTAGTTTGAGGTATGATGTTTCAAAGTGGTAAAAAAGATGAGTGCCAACAATCAATAAGCACCATTAAACAGCTGCTGAGAATGTTCTCTGAGGTTATTAGCATCAGCTAAACCATAAAGCTTCAACACTGCTTAAACCCTGTCTGAAAATATACATGTCACATAAAAACTGAATCTGAACCGCAAGGAAAAATAATATAACAATGGATTTAAGAGGTTAAAAAAACAACAGTAGATGAAACGGGCCATATCCCTAATTATCTGGGTGTCAAACATGTTTCTAGATGGACACCCAGTTCGCTTCATGTGGAGGACATTGGCAATCTGGCACTGTGCCAAGATGAGTCTCTTTGTGTGTGTGTAGCGAAAAGGAAACACAAGAGGCCAGGAACCTATGAGTGGGGCTATGGGGGGCCCCTTGACCGCTGGTGACCTGAAAACTCATCAACATGCCACTGAGTGTCACAGTGCAGCTCTGGTTACTCTCCCCTACTGCTGGTCAGCTTTGTTTTCACATGCGCTCAGGAGGGGACTGCTTGTAACCGGGGTGGGTGACCAGATCACACACAGCTCAGCCTCTTGGCCCACACTCCATTCCCAAAGGGCTGGCTTTTCTGTAAGGACTCACACTGAGCGGACCCAATGTCCTAGCGAAAAGTTTATCATGCTTGATAATGATCATTATGCTTAATGATATAGTCTGATTTGCATAATCAAAAATCTGATTAGTTCTCCAGCAGGAATAACTGTTTTGCTGCTCTGACAAACTGGGACAAGAACTGTGAACCTAACTAGTGCAGGGAAGATAAAGTCTTAATGAGACTTTATCAACAAACTGCAGCTTAAAATATATATAAAGTGATGGAATACCTGTGATGTTTGCAGATCCCAGTTCAGTGAATGACAACACAATGGACGTAGGAATAGCCTCTCCAGGAGCAACGCATTTCTTTCTGGTAAGATGATGCTTTCCAGGATGGCCAATAAACTTGATACCTTTTGGAATAGATACTTTTACATGTACCTAAGAGAGAAAAAGACAAATAAGAACCACTTGACCTCATATGACGGCAGAAAATGACATAATCTTTGTTCTATCTCCCTCATATTGCGTGTTTCCTCAAACTGCCGAAAGAAAAGAGTTTTTGGGTTTTTTTTAAATTAACATTTCATCAAGCTTATTTCCATGCTGCTTGACTTAATGCCTCTCAGGCTTCATGAAGGATTAAAGTGTGGTCGTCATCCAGTTTTCACAGGGCGCGGTACCGCAAACAGGGTCTTTTAACAGTTCTTTATCTCCATGCCACGAGTCATAAATAACTGAGCAGCAAATATAAGAATCACATGTTTTAGGGGTGGACATCAAAGAAAGGGCGATTCTGGTTTGCATATTCACCAAACATGACATCAGGGCAGCACACGCAAAGACCATTTAACAGCCTCATCTGCACAAATCATGATGTCATGTAAATGGAGTGCAGGATGGGTCCATTTAAGGCCAGAATAAAGTTTGGATAGCTCTTCAAAGTGAGTTCTACAAACTATTTTGGAGCTAAAAATCAACTCTTCACATTGCCTTCCTCAGGAATTTCAAATACCTCTTCTCAAATACTTATCTACTTTTGAAGGGTGCAAACTTAAAGATTCAGAGAAACAGATTACAGAAATTGCTGAAATTACTGAAAAGCAAGGCTAGCGAAAAAAATCATCACTAGTCATTAGTCACTAATAATTTTTTAAAATGTAGGATAATTTGTGCTACAATAACAAACACCTCTGAATGTCCACCAACAAATTTCTGGGGTCCATGGAATACAGAACAATAAACCTTTTTTTAAATGTATAAATCAAAACATTTTATAGTGATCCAATATGTGCAAATGGATAATAATTCACTGTTAAACTGCATATTGAAGCTGACATATAGAGCCTGTCCATAATAACAAAGATATTTTGAATTGCATCTGTTTCCTTTAGCTTAAAATGTGAGCTGAAGAAATTATTGACAAGGAGTACAAGGTATCAGAAAATGCATGATTTCTTTCTTTTAAATTTACATAAAGTTAATGTTGACCTATGTTAAATCATGATGGCGTGTTCATCGGTATTACCGATGAACACGCCATCATCGGTGAACATGTTTACCGATGATGCTCTGTTTGGAATATTCTTCAAGTTCAACCTGGAAAAACAAGGATGACCTCTTAAGTCAGAATTCCAGTAAGAAAATTTTCATCTCTTTGTTTTCACCTTGCTACAACAAAACATACAGGAGTATTTGGAATTATTTCTGAATGACACAGGCAGTGTGTGAAAGTAAAATATCAACATTGGAAAAATGTTTATTCAACCCCCTCTCACAAATCAATTTTTTTTTTTACCTCTGAACAAGTAGGAAGGTAGTTGTAGACTGTAAGAGGGACTTTGGTCTGCTCCCCTCTAATTAAACTGTAAGGCAGCGTGAAGTCAACAAAGAAGGGCTTGAAAGTCCGAAGCTCTGTCCTCTCTGCCAGACCCAGTCCCTTCTCCTCAGAGAGTCCAACAGCTTCTGTGACCCATGTGGTGATCGAATCTGGGACATCCAACTGGAGGAGAGTCTCCCCAGTTTCAGAGCTGTGAGTGACCCAATGAAACACAACTCAGAAACGTGTTGGACAATGATTACATTTTGACATCATTTATTGATGTCATTTAACACAGGCAATGAAAAACCACATTTGATTGATAACGGTAGATTTAATTGGACATTTTTATACTGCTAACACCTGTGTCAACACCAACATCTCAACTGATGTAACTACAGCAAACACTCCAAATTGGATGGCGGAGAGGGACGCTTGGATGTTGACTTAATCTGTTCCTCTGTATGGAATGGCTTGAGGTCATTCCTGGCAGCATGCATTTCATGTTGGTCTTGGCGAAGTCAAATGACATATTAAACTTCAAAAAGCTGCATCACACTCCTCCCTTTGATTAAAGTTGGCAAGAATTCACTGAAAAATACTTTTTAGGAAAATCTGAGCTTTGAAGTTTACAGGAAAGCAGAACGGAATGTGGTCCTCTTCAAAGCCTTTGTAGATCTGTTGGACATTTTTTCATGATTTATTTTAGAGATTTTCTGTAATTTTACATAACATGAAAATGGGTTGTATGGGAGCGGGGGTGTAGTCAACTTCATAAGTTTCTCAAAAAGTAAATGAAAATAACCTCTCAGAAGGATGGCAGTATGGACCTGTCCAAGATGAAGCACATTTTATAAAAGAGAATACTGACCAAGAAATAAGCACATTGACCAAAATCAACTTTTAGTCTGAAATTTGTGCTGCCTACTTAAGGAGGCAAAATGCATTCACGAAAAAATTTCAGATGAAACAAAGCTTGAGCTCTTAGGCTACAATGGCAAGAAGTATGTAAAAAAGAGGAGTTTACTCTTCTTACAAAACTTAAGCACCTAATTCTTGTTATTCTTTTTTAATCATTATAGACGCATGCTGTATCATCAGCAAATAACTATCATGTACAGTATCTAATACATTTGGGAAACTTGAAAAATAATTACATCAATGCCCACAATAACTGTAAATTTCAGACTATAACTTTTTATTACCCTTTTTACAACATTTTCTATTGTGCAATGTACTTCTTTTTTAGAAAGAGGAATAGAATGAAATTCTATTCTATTCTACAACCGTTTATTATCCCACAAAAAGAAATTCGGGTGTAACAGGAGCAACAGATATAAAGCTTCACACAAAACAGTTCTTAAGGTATTGAAATCCATATATAAATACAAGATCACCACCACCACCAACAACAACAACAACAACAATAATAATGTGCAGTTATTTCATTGTATACATAGTGACATTTTTCAAATGTATTTTCTCTTGATAAGACAAAGCTGAGTACAAAAACAAATGCTTCAGAGAGACATGAAGAGTCAAAAGATTTATTTACCTGATGTTGAAGCAGTGCCACACCCAAGTTTCAGGGAAAAATGTGCGTCTCCGCTTCTCAGTCCTACAACGCAACAACAAAAGGATTTGTAAAACATCAGTGGAAAATATCATTTAAAAAGCAAATTATTTTCACTTGTTTTGTAGTCCTTCATTGCTTCCTTTGGCTCATGGGGGCTCTATCTTATAAGGAGAATAACAAAAAGACAAGCAATAACCACGTTGCAGAGGCAACTTTGTATTGCTGCATCAGCAATTCTGGTGTGAAACATGGCAATTAAGAGTCTGGGAGAATGTCTCTAGGAGAGGAGCAATTAGAAATTTCCAACCGTGGAAAAAGTCAGATGTTCTAAGCACAGCATTATCCTCGCTTCACTGCCTGGCCAGCATCAACCCTGCCAGCTTACCACCCAAAGCATATTGTCACTGATTTAATGACATGAATAAAAATAAATCCTTAATCTCTGACCAAAGGTATTCTGGTACCAAGTTCATGTATAAACAACCAACTCAAAAAATAGCATTTCGCTTACAGATCAGGCAGGCTGTGAATCTCTGCTGCTCCTACAGTTGGCTACTTCATTGAATAATGGAACTCTTTGCTCAGGAGTTACTTATGTGCACAACAATGTCTTCTTCTCAAGTATGCAATTGTGCCATATTATTTGTGTTTTTGCTTAATTTGGGTCTCATCTGACATCAGCACATTTTTGTTCATTTCACAGAAACAAATACAGTGAACATTGCTTCTATGTATAAAAGAAATAAGATGTTATGCGCACAGATTTCTAGTCAAAGTTAATTTTCAATGCAACTGTTATGTCCCTTACTTGGCTTTTGACAATCTGCAAACAGGAGTTTGGTATAACTTTCTTTTTTCTTACAAATCTTTCATAAAAAAATGTACAAAGAAAAGTACAAAGCTGGTAATGGATCTGTAAATGGATTTATCTATCAAACCTGTAGCTGTCTGTTACTCCTCCAAAGTTAAAATGGACTTCTTGCTTGTTTATGAATAATCCTCTTTTTGTTCGGTAAAAGGTGCTGAGCTTTAGTTTTTCCTATCTCAAACTCAAATATCAGTTGTATGCTAATACATAACCAACAACAGTTAATCACTTCAAACTACTTCAGTAGTCTGTCCTACCTGGTTGTGGGCCTTGTGTGAATGGCAGTCACTCCAATTGATGTGTGTGGCTGAAAGGCAGGAACAGCCTCATCAGTGTACATCCCTCCGCTCTGCCGATGGTTTAAGCTCACCATATCTGTCATCACCACCAACCCTGTTTCCTGGAGAATAAACACATTTAAAGGAAATATTTTCTACCTCGTTTTGCAACAATGTTGTGGGCATTTAAACTGTGTTTTCTCACTGTGAAAGCAAAGCGTGCATCTTTAGTGATGTCCCAGTGCCATGGGAACACAGATGATCGCCTCCGTCTCTTTGAGGACAGTCCAGGCCACCACATGTGTCCGTCATCTTTGGGAACACCAAAAACGTCTGACACGTCGAAATCAGCCATCTCTTTAAACACCTGCACAGTGCAAACACATTCATATGCAGGAAAGCAACTTGGAGTGTTAGGTTTCTGGTGGATCTCCAAAACACCTGCGTACACATCAAGCTACAGAATAACTGAGTTTTAAAACAATAATAATGTGACAAACCTTGTTGGTACTAAGCTGGAAGTCAGGCTTTAACAAATAAAGACTCTTATCCACAGTGGCCACACAAACGCATGAACCCCTCTCACCATGGACATGCAGCGTCACTGAGTCTCCTGGCATGGACTCATTGGATGAAAAAGAAACAGACACCTGGAAACCCAAACAACAAAGAACTTACAATTGATATATCCATAAAATAATACTAAAAGGCATTTCTAAATACAAAACCACATATAAATCCATTGTTGGCTTTGTATGTGATTTTTTTATGTTCACAAAACATTTAAGTTTTATTTTTGCCTAAATATGTGCTGGAACTAGCATGTGACATAATTTTAGGAAGGAAAGTTTTAGGAAGGAAGATACAGTTAGAAGAAGCTGCCTTTTAAAGAGGGAGGGCTGTTAAGGGTCAGCCATAAACTTTCACACTTCAACACTATTTTCCCACCCACACAGTCACAAATTAGCCTCGTTAATCTCTTCGCTGCTGCCCTCCTTTCACCATCGGCAACCTGTCATCCTCTCATATTACGACTGTACTTATCTGCCTGTGGCCTGCACGGTTGCTTTATCATCATACCCATTCAACCCCTCCTCCAGCATACTCATGCACACGCAGAGACACAAAAATATACACACACAATCCACCCACCCACACACATAGCCCCATGCACGCACACGCATAGTGTTGTAAGGGCATACCAGAGAGCTGTAAATACTTCAGGGAGTTAACTCCACCTAATTCAGTAAGGAATTGGAGAGTGCTGTTAGGCCAACACAGCTGTTTGTTTACTGACATTACACTGTGGTGTAATGGCTCATGCATGGATACTTTGGCTCTGTTCCAAAATGTATACAGTAAGTCCACCCTTTACAGCTTTTAATAAATACTTATTAAAGATTAAACTAATTATTCTGCATCCCAAAACCTTTTCTTCAGCAGAAACTCATAACACACTGATCGTGAGACTGTTGTGTGTCAAAACAAAGGAAATACTCTTTAAGAACATGATAAAGTCTTTACACTGTGTCAAAATTATTTTAAAATCCAATAACATAATGAAACAACTAAAGGTTTACGGATAAGAAACTACTACTGCTACTACTACTTTTTACTTCATAAATTCTTTCTGGTTCTGTGGGATTTAAGTTAGTCAAACTTATTATCAGTGTGACTATCTCTACAAAAAAACAACCCAGCCAAGGCAAAAAGACTTGAGCAATGATTTTAAAGAGACAACTGTTGCTGCCTATCAGTGTGTGAAGATGCCATTTCCACAGTTTGAATGCCCCCATTCTACAGTATAAAAGATTATACCCAAGAGAACAATATTTAAGACAGTTGTCAAGCTTGTAAAATGTAGCCATCCAAACAAATTTGGCCCAAGGTAAAACTGTGCAATGCTCAGAAAAGCTGCAAAAAAAGTAAGATGCACATTCCTGGTTTTACAGGCCTAAGTTACCTGGGAAAATGTTTACATTCATTTCAACACAATTAGACATAGACTCAAGAAGAGAGACTTATTTTGGAAGGTGCTGAGAGAAGCTCCCTTGTCCCTAAAAAAGCCAAACCAGCAAGAGTTAGAGTGGCAAAGTTTTATATAAATGAACCATGGTACTTCTGAAAAAGAGTCCTTTCCTTAAATGCAAAATGTAGAGATGTTAATAAATAATTTACAGTAAGTTGCTCAGAGAGAACCAAACACAAACCTTTCATGCTCATTGTCAAGCACAGCAGTAGAATGGGTGATGATAAGGGCTTGTTCTGAATTTACATTGGCACCCTGCACATCAAAATATTCAAGAAAAACCAACTCTATCTGACAGCTAAAACTTTGTTCATTCAGCAAATTAAGAAATGCTATATAAAGAAGAAAGGGATAACTTTTCTCTATAACCATACAAGAGACTAATAACGGGTTGCCAAAAAGAGCTTCTTCAAGTTATTGCTGTTGTGGAATTTAATGGATACACTGTGATTTCAGAACCTGATCTGTAGCAAACCAAGGTCATTATGTCCTAAGTTGTAAAAACCAAGAATTGAGAGAGTACAGTATGTATGCTCTCCATAAACCCACTGCAAAAATACTTCCCGAAAATACTTTAACTGAATAAATGATAATACTAGAATATAAACAATTATGTCAACAGACCTTGTTCTCAAGTTCAGGCTGAACAGAAATTTGCAGACTGTCTGTTACACCCTCGCCATTTTCTCTGACGTAGTACACCAGCAGACGGCTGAAGGGCGCCATGATGTGACTAACAGGAAAACGAAGATAAGACACACAAGAGTCCATCTCAGCCTGAGACAAAGATCCTGCAACACCTGACAGAGTGAGAGAAAAGTGAGCTTATGGGATGATACAGTCTTATGCATTATTCTTTCATCTGATTTCTGTTCATTAAATAAATTGGACAAACAAAAATTGAGAACACAAGAAAAAAATCTACCAGAGGCAGAGGAAGGGAGCGGGGTGGTGTGAATGTTCTTATCAAAGGTCACGGTTGCCCTTTTTCCTCTGTGTGAGGCTGTCGTGTTCGCTGGCTCTTTGCCTGACAGGACGATGTTTCCCCTGGACGCCACCTCGTAGTGCAGCGTGAAGTTACAAGGACAGGTAGATTTTAGAGCCACTTCAGCCTCTTGGCCAACCTACAATCACAGAAACATTCAAAGTTGAGTTAACCACTACATGACTTATCCTTATACTTTTTGGACACATTTTTTTATTGGTCCAAACCCAAGTAAATCTGAACTTAGCACAAACTTCCAAAAGGACAAATAAAGCAAACCGTACTTTAAGGGGAGCGCTGGGACTCTGGATCTGGATGTGACACCTACTTGGAGAATACCAACTGCTAATGGACAGGTAATTAGGTAAGTACTGGTCTCCCACTGTCTTGCCATCAATGGATGTCACTTTAGTCTGTTTGAAATAAAATGAACAAAATCTAAAATTTGAGAAAATGTATTTACATTTTTTCCCATTAGTCTTTGTATTTATAGGAAGCTACTGACCTCAAGCCAGACATATTGTGCAGCTATCGGAATAGAGGGAATTTCAAAGGTGGCTTCACCATCCTTGGAGATTAGTTCGCTGGTGTAAATGTTGTCCTTTGGTGTAAGCTCTGCCTTAACACGCACCCTTACGCCATCAGCTGGGCTCCCATCAGGATAGGTAACCTCAATCTATAGATACAGAGGGAACAAGAATGAGAAAAAAGCCAACAGAGTCCATCAATAATGTAATTTCATCTACAGTGTCAATAAGTTCCTCTGTAGGATCTCACCTTCCCTTTGTAAGGTAGACCTGGCTTAAACTGTTTGCGTGTTTCCTTGGAGTACTTGATGTCAATGAGTTGTTTATGAACTGCTGTTGAATCATCAAATGTGGTTTGCCTGCTTCCATCGATGCTGGTCACTGATGCCCAAATGCTAACTGTCCCCCTGAAGTGATCAGCCACATCCAGCGGCATCATGTCTTTCACACACAAACTGAAATTTGCTGAGCCTTTAATCTGAAAAAAATGAAGAAAAGTACCACATAAGTACACTTATGAAAGAGACCTCAATTGTTTAAGACCTCAAATAATTACAGAACTGACCTCCATCGTTTTAATTACAGGTTGACCCATCTCATGGCGGTAATATCCAACTCCATTTACAGTCATATTCACTGTCAACTTTCCTGTTACTGGTTTTCCAAAGGTGTACCTGTGTGAAAGTGACACATCAGAGCTTAACATAGAACATGTTATTAGTAAGACACAGTCAAAGCAATACATCCTAAAAAGTTTATTTATTTTAGTAACTCAATCACTAAGAGAAATATACTATACATTAAATACAAACAGAAGGATGTTTTGAAGCCTTTACTTCTGTCATTTATGGTAGTTTTCCCACCGTGAATGAAAACATGATGTTTAAGATTAGAATATTACATCAAACCAATAAAATACTTTTAAGTTGACAAACAGTCCTCCTCAGAAAGCATATTCTAATGTATTGAATGTGACTGTATAACAGCTTGGAAAATTATTCATACCCCATAAACTTTTTTCTCATTTTGCAATGTAAAATTTTAAACTCCAATATATTTTATTGGGATTGTATGCGATAAGTTAACACAAATAACAAATATTAGCAAATAATAAAATTATTGTAAAGTGCAAAAAAGCAGCAATAAACATGCAGCTTGTGCTACAATGGTTTAGATCGGTGGTCCTTTACAGGCGGTCCGTGGCGGTTATATATTTGGGCAGTGTAAATAGACAGTGTAATTCCACAACTCAAAAACACAATGGCAGAACAATTTGAATTTATTCTCCTATCAGCACAAGACTGATGTACTTAACTTGACCTGGCAGGAGACGTTTGTCACGATAAAAGTTACCAACTTGAAACAGCATTTTTAGAGCAAACGTAAGAATTTTTAAGAGGAATTTTCTCAAAATTCAGAGAGAAGAACAAAAGACTAAATGCAATAGATTATCTCATCAATCTGCATTCTTGTTACTTATATGATTTGAAAAAAGCAACAGAGTGCTTACTTAGAGTTCCATGGAACATAAAATAACTTTTCATTACATTTTGATGACTAAGATCTTGGTATTTTTGTTACTAAACTGCGCTGGGAAAAGTGTTGATTCTTTTTTCCTAAACTGAAATCAACTTTTTATGTTATTTTAGCATGTTTGTATTTTTTTAACACCTGAGATGCTTGACTTATTTTGAATATAACTCTACAATGGGGTGTTGCTTGACAGACTACAATCAAGGAACCTTTGACACAAAAACAAAAATATATTCAATATTTGTATTTGAGTATCCTCAGTATAAATCAAACCAAGGCCATGTGTTAAGGAACTACGGCAAAACAAAAGACCTGCAGTTATAATTGTGGCAAAAGTTGATTTGAAAATATATTAGCTACAGTAGGTAGGAAAAAATACAAATACTTGCTACACTTTTCAGATTTTTATATATATAAATTTGGGAAACTATTCATAATTTTTCTTACAATTCTTAACTATCCACTCCTTGTGTTACTCTTAAGAAAATACAACTAAAATATGTTCAAGTGTGTAGTCATAAGGTGAAAATCATCTCAAAAAGTTAAAACTGTAATGCATATTTTTGTAAGGAATTGTAAGACAAAATGGATATGAATATACAACACTACTACATATATATGTACAACATATTATACATATAACAAGCGTTGAGCAATGTCTTGTAAAGTATTCAAACCCCTTGAGCTTTTTCAAATTCTATCACATGTCCACACAACAAATCAAGCAATGATGTACTAACTCCATAGTCCAATTGGGGAGGTCTTGTAAAAGTTATGAATACTTGGACAAGGAACTGTGTAATAAAGTTAAATGTAAAGTCACCTACCTGGCTGTGACACTGGCTTGCTCGCACGAACTGAGATCACGGATGTAAGGAGGTGGAACTATAACCAGCTCAAATTTGGGTATCACTATGAGATAGGAAACAAAACAGGCTCCCTTTTGTCGTTTTATATCATTTGCCTCATAGAACACTGTAAAATACATCTTTATATTGTCCTCGTAATAGTGTCTGCTTGGAAGATATTACGTAACTTAAAAAGCGCTGGGCTATAACAATAAAATTCTGTAAAGCAGAAAGTGAAGCTTGCATGTATGGATGGATGTATGGGTGTTCTCACCATATTTCTGCACTTCAAATGACTTGTTGTAGGTTTGACCCTGCACTTCCACAAAGATGAACCACTCTCCAAACACAGGCTGGTCAGACAAAGGGAAACTCATGTTCACAATCCCTATGATAAAGGTGGGAGAAAAAAACAAACTATTACAGGTCTGGCTACTCCTAATCATCTATAGATGTAATAATCCCACATTGTATACTGATGATTATAATGTTGCATTGATTTCCAACTGTTTATAAGCTAAAACTCTTCACATAGCTCATATAACGAATGATAGTCCTACAAAGTGATGATTGTGATATTGTGCAGGAATTGTGGCTTACCACAGCAGACAGATTTTAGGCTCTTCCACTGGATCATCCGAGATCCTCTTGGATCCTGAAAGAGTTCATTAAGATACTTGTGCATCTGCAGTCTGTTGTGCAGTGGTATTGTCACATAGAATCCTATTTAAACCAATTTAATCAAGATCAGGGCTGGGAGAAACTAAAATTCTAGATGGAGTCTGCCTACTACCAAAAACTCTTCTAAACCTTTTTCAGAATAAATACTTCACTTAAAAAGGCTCCGTGTGCATGTTGCTAACTTTTGAGAAGAGTAAAAAAGAGAGAATAGAATAGAAAAGAAGAAAAAAAGAGGACAAAAAGTTTCCTTTTATGTTGTTTATATTTGCCTTGTTTCAAAGAGCACCCTGTTATCTAGGTGAGCTGCCTTGACTTCTGCTCTTTAATCTTAAATCATGTTGGAAACTGAAAATTGCCACTGTCTCCTTCCTAGACACAGCTCTGCCAACTCTGGGTGGTCCGGTTGTTCACTCACCAAAATATATGCTTCCATCTGCAAGAAATGAAGAAAAAAAGCTTACACAACTTATAATGGTAAAACTACCTACAGCCATTACAAGAAAATATACTTCATCTTAGGTTTTTATCATATGTTGACATTCATTTATCCGTGGAAGTGAGTCCAGCAGTACTTTTATAGCTGCAAACATAAATAAACTGCATGTCAGCATAGTAACACAGTATATTTGAAGCCACTGCAAACATTCCACATGAAATGACTCTAACTTTGCCTCTATAAATAGGTGACTGTTCACTTCACTGCACACAGGGCAAACTATGTTTCTCATCTTAACTCTCAAGGTGAAAAATGTCAAACTGGAAGACAAACATTTTTTTTTTCATATAAAATAAAACATCTAAAATTACAATATGAATATTCTGAATTTCAATTCAGCAACAAAGGATACTATAAATGAAAATGAATCCATTAGAGTCAGCAATATTGATCTCTTATTAAGCTTAATTATATAATTACCTTTTCATTTATGGGCCTCATATCAGGTGCCACTGTGTAGACTTTAATAAGCACTGAAAACAACAAACAAAACAGTCATTTTTAAAAATTAGAAAATATCATATGAATATGTAAGATTTCACAGATTAACCACGTATTAAATGCTAAACTATTTTATTAGAAATGTTTTACAGTGATATTGACCACGACTACTTAATTAAAGAATCTCTGGATTTCTTTATTTGCTAATATCTACAATCTACAGTGCCAAACAACAGTATTCCTAAGCCTTTAACTTTTCTCATTTTATCATGTTACACCCCCAAACTTCAATAAATTTTATTGTGAACATATGTGACAAACAAACACAAGATTTTCTACAATCATCAAGCTAAAAGAAAGTGAAAAATAAAATGTCTGTTTCAAACCACTGAGACCTTCACAGAATAGCTGTATTTGTATTAAGACTGAACTGATCAAAGACAAAGTTCATTTACTAATTAGGCAACTCTGGAAGCAGTTGGTGCTGTTGGATTTAATTTAGAGTATCAGAGTAAAGGGGGACCTGTCCAGGGTGTACCCCACCTCTCGCCTGTTGAAAGCTGGAGATAGGCACTAGCAATGGGATTCCTGACCCCAATGGGATAAGGTTGTAAGAAATGAATGAATGAATGAATGAATGAATGAATGGATGGATGGATGGATGAATGGATGGAATAAAGGGGACTGAATTCAAATGTCCATTAGAGTTTTTTGAGTTTTGTGGAAAACCATAATCTATCATATACAATTCAAATAAAATACAAGCTTGTGGTTGTAACATGACAAAATGTGAAGAAGTTAAAGGCATGAATAATTTTGCAACACGCTTCAAAGGTACCTTTATCCTCCACATTTCTGAGCGATTTAACTAATTAACTACCAGCGGCCCTATAAGGGAACCTTTATGCTTGGGTTTGTAGATGGGTTTGTCAGTTTGGATGAAGACGGCTGAGCCCTTGCTCTCCACGGTGATGGTGGTGTAGTTGTGGAAAATGTAGCCTCTCTCTGTGAGCTGACGGTTTCCCCAGACCTTCAAAAGAGCCTGCCCTCTCAGCCCAGAAGGAACCTGGTGGTGGGAAGGCAAACATTCAGATGGATCAAGGCTAACTTAAAAAATAGAGAAAAAGTTAAATAGTTCCTTTATTTAATCAGGTAAACCCCGTTGAGATCTAGATCTCATTTTCAAGAGGGACCTGGGCAAAAAATTTGCAATACATAGCAACCTGGTTACAAGATGACCCTGGAACCTTGATTCAAGTGTGTTGTAGTGGAATCTGGTATGTAATATATATATATATATATATATATATATATATATATATATATATGCGTCAAAGGAAACATTGGAGCACTGAGGTATGTTTAAAGATCAAAGTTAGACATGACATGAATGAGCATCTTAGTAGAAGTCACAGTGAGATGGGGATGGGAATAAAATCGTGCAACTTAGATTGATCGATTCCTGCCTTTGGGAGTGGCAGCGCAATACATGCACGTCAACAGCTGTTGTATATTACATAGGGGTTGTTACCTTATTCTCAATGAATGAGTAGGCACAGATGTTGAACTACAAATAATGCACGTGTTGATTTGCATACTGCCTGAGGACAAGAGTTCAGCTGCTGCACACATTGTGGTACTCACCTTCAATTTGATGGTGCCTTTATCTGTAAAAGTAGCAGAAGAAGAGAGAACACTATGTGACATGCTTTTGGAAATTGTGTTGCCCACACATTTCAGTAAGTTATTGTCAAGGTATGAGAGCTACAAGCATATAGTTGAGTTTGCTTTGAGGAGGAGTTTTGCTTATTTTAGCAGGAGATCCAGCTGCAACCCATCTCCATGCCATTCTGAGCAGAACAGAGTGAGTAGCACCATCGATTAGCAGTGCTGTCAAACAAATCACGCTCTGTGTACACTGAAAGACTGGTCGGATAGACTAAATCGATGCAATCATTGTGTGTCGTTCAGGAACACACAAATACTCCTCCTACCTGCAGATTTCCCCTTAACTATTAGAAATGTTGTCCTCACCATAAACTGTGCTGTGACTGTGGGCGACTGCTTGTCCTTTCACAGACAGCTGCACCTGGACGCGTGTTTCTGCTTTTGCATTGAAGATAGTGACGCTCACACTCTCCTCTACACCGGCTCGAAACAGTGAGGGGGCAGCAACCAGGTATCCTCTGACAGAAAACCATGAGATTTGAAGGAAAGAGAGAAGAAAACATAGGTACAAATTAGAGGACAATAAAATCAATAGACAAAAGAGGAAAAGGGAGTCATAATTTGAACAGATGAGACAGATGTCAGAAATACAAAGATCCCGCACAGCTCAACACTGACTCATAAGTCTCTCAAGTCTAGAATTAAGCCTCTCATTCAAATAACCAACCCGCTTAGCTATGATGCATTACAGGTAACTTCACAAGAAATTTAACTTAAATAGGCACTTTGCAACATCAGTTTGGCTCTTACAAATATCACAAGTCTTTATAAAAATATAATGGGTGAAATAATTACTTTTTTTTGCTTGAACAAGGGTTTTTCCAGAACACTGTCAACAGAAAGCTTGGGGCATATTTATTTGGACTGCAGTGTGTTCCCACTTTATTGAAAAAAAGAACTGGAGAAAATTTGAGGACAGGTGAAGAAATAGGTTTGAAACAAATCACCACAAGATAAACTGCATCCTAAAGTAACGTAAGGTAACGTAAGGCACACATTACAGCAGCGCATGGTGTTGCAGAATTTATGGTCTAGCAAAAGGGTTAACACCACTGAAAATAGGCTAGATGCTGCAGGTTTTCCCCTCAAAGCTAGCTAAAATTCTGCTTTTTTGACAACCTGATGCTAGTAACTGATGGGTCAGCTAAGCAAATGAATAAAGTGGTAATGACCAAACAATGTAGAAACCTATGTGTCTCAGCCACTGTCACAGAAGGCAAGAATTTCAATAAAACAGGGAAAATGGTGTGTATGCTTGGTATGCAGTGGTCAGGATCTATCACACATATCTCAAGGAAGAACCAGTGCTAAACTAATAACAGTCATGTGAGTCAAAGCTCAGTAATGTTGGGAGCGAAGCTTTGCTCCTGTGGTCTCAATCTGTTCAATTTGATTTATTCACAGCACGGTTCTCAACAAAAGTTAACTCAAAGAACTGTACTAAAAATACATGGTATGTAGAATGTATGTATGCCAAGAATGTATGCCAAGTCAATGGCATACATTCTAAATGGTTTCTGTTTATCAAAACACTAGCATCAGACAATCTATTGTTGCTTAAATTTTTTTTGAAATTAAAAAAACATAAATTTATGCAAGTTCTAGAAGTTTGGGATCTGAAATGAGTTGTAGTTTTTTGGCTATGAGGCTGCATACCTGCAAAATAGTCATGGTGTCCTTGGTGACCCGAGTCCAAAAGAATCAATAACTGGCAGGTTACGTGATCACAAAGCAATGGAAGAAGGTGGACTGGTCTGATGAGTCATGTTTTATTTTACATCACATGAAAAGCTGGGTAATTGTACCTTTCTATGAGAACATATGGCATCAGGATGTGGGAATAAGACAAGCCAGTAAAGGCAGTGTAATACTTTGGGTATCCAAGGAAACCTTTTGTCTCACCATCCATGTGGATGTTATTTTGACACATACCACCTACGTAAGTCCAGCTTTTTACAACCATGTAAATGGTATTCTGTGATGACGGTGGCATCTTGCAGTAGGGATAACCCACCTAGCCAGAAGGCAGAAATGTCAATCCACAGCACAAATTCAGGGGTCTAGTAGAGTTCATGCCTCATCAGGACTGTTTTGACAGCAAATTAGACTACTCTATCAGAGGTCATAATGCAATACCCCTCACGTGCACAACACACAATTTATTGAAGAATCTGGCATACTCTGGTAAAACAATGTGTGTTTGAAAATGTTCCACACTGATTTCATCCTTTTGTAACTGAAAACCTTCTCTGAAGATCTCACAAATCAGAGCTGAGTAAAACCTTGAGCACAAACCCAATTGCATGCATGAGAGTAAGATCAGGTGGTTGGCATTACAGCACTGCAGAATTAGGGCCAGAGGCAACCAAAGTTCCAGTGCAAGAGTCATGAGAAAATCCCTGCAAAATAAGACCTCAGGAGAAGGGGGATAATATGGGGAAATTGACTGTATGTGTTTGATCTAAGGAAAGTTTAACTCGCCCTATGATGAGCCTGGATCAGGCGGTACTTATTTCAATCACATGGCTGCTGTTATCAAGTTCTTTTTGCCCAGCTGTTCTCCTTTTGAGTGGTTAGTTATTGCTTACCAAGCAAGAGTGAGTATTTTAGGCGAGGTCTCAGAAAGGTGGTCACAAGGTGGCATGTTTTAAGGTGCTGAATCTGCAAGCTTTCTTCAGAGCTTCATACCAAACAATCAAAGCTGCGTTTGACCTGTCATAACTCTTTACAACTCCTTATTAATAACACTCAAAGTCCTCTTTAGTCCACTAGAGCAGCTGTCTGAGCGCATCACTGTGCCAGAGTCTAAGAAGGCACTGACAAGCTCAGGAATCTATTTATATTTGTCATTCTCACAGCACATACTTTGAGTCACGTTCCATCACAACAACATCAGCGGTGTAGGATCTCAAACTATCATTCTGACCTCAGGGCAATACCACCAAATAGTGAATGAACACTGTGAAAAAACATAAGCGCTAAGAAGACAGTGCCATTAAAAAGTCCAAGACAAGTTTTTATGTAGCAATTTTTAAAATAGTCTCACCGATTTATATTAATTGCCTGGTTTCGGAATATTTACGAGAACACAGCTCTGCGCTCATCTCAAAGACACTCCAAACAATACGGGCTACTTACTGTCGTTCCTGCGCACAGCTTCTGCACACGCTGCAGATAAACAAGGTCCACGAAAGACTCCAAGCTCTCCAAAACATCCGCAGCATTTTTTCTTCTTCACTTTTTTTTTGGCTTCAGCAAGCTGCCAAAACTTCCATATATCGGCTCTCTATCCTGGATGAAGTTGGCTGCTTTATATCCGATAAACACGAGAACTCTTAAAAGATTCCTCTCCGTCTACCGATCCATTCTGGTTGATTTGAATGATAGGTGTGCAGAATTGTTGTGATCATCTCTCTTAAACAAATCTAGATCCAAGCATTTTTTTTTGTTTTTGGAGGGATCTTCCTCTTACAGCAGCTACACCACCAGTCCTCTCCCATGTGCCTTCACCCGCCCCGGTTCCGTTCTCTCATATTTCAGCATTA
Organism: Xiphophorus hellerii; assembly: GCF_003331165.1. Taxonomy (NCBI): domain Eukaryota; kingdom Metazoa; phylum Chordata; class Actinopteri; order Cyprinodontiformes; family Poeciliidae; genus Xiphophorus; species Xiphophorus hellerii. The sequence continues at coordinate 16,432,514 of NC_045680.1, forward strand.
ACATTTGTTAGTGTCCTCCCACTTCTGTCCGCTCGGAAATGTCTCAGGGAAAAGAAATCAGGTTGTATGACCTTTTAAGCAAACTCTCGCTGCTCATGTTGTTCCTTGTGATTTCAGATCGGTTTGTCTAGAAGCGATCAGCAGCAGGCACCGCTTCATTCAGATTTCTGCGTCCTCTGCTCACTCCTCTCTGCCAAGACAGCATGACTCTGACCAGAGCAAGGAACGAAGCGCCCAGGCAATAAGATACTCGCACAATGCGTTCATTTCACTACAAGCAACAATGATATGATATCTATTTGCTACAAAAAACTCCGGAGTGTGTATTAAAAGTACAAACTATCAAAAACAAATAAATAAAAAGTTTGCAACAGTCTCATCTTACATTTATTTTGGACACAGGCTGCGTTCATTTCTGTTGCATGTTATATAGTGGCTCCAGCAAGAGGCGCTGTTTCTTGTGCGCACATTTACCTGTAAAAAGCCCTACACCGCGTCAATCAATTAAAACACATTTTAAAGCTTTTTGTGAGACATCTGGCCCACATGAGGAAGCCATCAACACAACATTTTTTGGGAGGAGGTTTACCCTGTTTAAACCTTAGATAAGTAAGAGTCTAAAAGAATTTAAAATCAACCATTCCACTGAAAGAAAATAATCTAAAAAAAGAAACACATAAAAGTCAGACTAATATGCTTCTGTCTGACCATCCAATTAAGCTAACCCACAATACAGACTGCAAGATGCTAAAAGAAGGCTACAAGAATACTACATCTACATCTGATGTTAGTTATTGTTGAAATTAAACTAAATCCGTATAGAATCCAACTTTAACTTTCATAAAAGACTTGCGAAGAGCAACTTTTGTCTCTTTCTAAAAAAAATGACAAAGTGCTGAACATTAATGACAAGTAAGACATAAGAAAGCATAAAAATAAGATGACAAAGCTAAGTACATAATAATGAATCAAAAATTAAACTCAAGAAACAATAAAATGACCATAGAAAAGTTAAACATAGAAAAATTAATACCAATAAAAGTTAGGTAAAGTCAAGTCTCATGAAACAGAATCAGACAGAAGTGCCAGGGCTGAGGTTTTTGTGCTGCAGCAGTTTCTAACCAGCTCACCATCAGACCCAGCGTGAATTTCTGAAAGTGAAGGGAGGAGCAAGCTTTCCTCAGACTGATGTTAAAGGCTGGTTGACTATGGCTACAAAAGAACCATCTCTGATCTTATTTCAGCTAAAGGGAGTAACACTCAGGAGCTAGAAAATACATTCTTGTTTATATATTGTCTAACTACTATTAAGTATAGGTAATTAATCACTTAATAGAAATAAATAAGATCATTATAAATAAATGTGAAATTTTCTTAGTAAAAGAACCTGAGTATTTTTGAATATTCAAAAAGATCCCCCTGTCCCCACCACACAAGAAAAGAGGCTGGAACTGTTTACATTTGAACTGGTTGTGGTATACGGTCTAAAACACCAATGCTGTTTAGTAGAAACTGTTAGGTGATATAACATTTAAGCTGTAAAGCTGAAGAGAGCACAACAATATTCCTGGGCCAAACAATTCTACAACCAAGAAGCAACCCCTTGCTGCCTGCAGCGGCACCATGAGCCCACAGGGAGACTATCGGTACTCTGAAGTTGTTTTTACTGCAGGTTCAGCACTACTTGTGATCAACATAAAACAAAATTGAATCCTTAATGATCAGATGCAAATTTGTTCATGATAGGATTGCTCTCTCAGTCTTTGCAAATGTTCAATAAACACATATTTGATGTACATTTTAGTGTGATTTGAATAATTAATTTTCATATTAAGAGGTTACCAAAATATCCATTCATCCTTCAAGTCATCTGTTGTTGCTTGTCCTTTTCGGGTCACGGCAAGGCTGGTATCCATTTTCCGCTATCTCTGGGAGAGAGTCGTGATGCACCCTTTGCAGGTCATCAGTCCATCATAAGGCAACACAAAGATACAGGACAAACCATACAGACACATACACATATTTGACAATTTAGTGAAACCAGTCAATGTAGCAATCATGTTTTTGGACTGTGGGAGGAATCCAGAGTACCCAAAGAGAACCCATGCATGTGCAAATTAGGGGGGTACAGGAAAAGGCAGGATGGATGCTGATGAGTACCAATTAGATTTTATTTGACAATTGGGAAGTTGAATTCTTTCAGGTATTTTTGACACCATTGACATCACAATTGTTATGAACTTATCCTACAGTTTCCTTTGCCAGCTATCAAAAGAAAAACTCAAGATACACAGACCCATGCAGATTTATTAAAGAAATAAAAATTGGAGATGCAAACTGCAAACCATCTAATTTACTGATCAAACATACACAACTACAAACAAATTAGGAGGGCTTGTAGCAGCTCAAACTTTAAATCAAGTGTTTGAGGGATTTGGGTAGCAGACAAAGCGCAAGAACCAGCAGATCTTGAAGTCAAATGACACCATGATTACAAGTTTGTATGTAAGGTTTGTTTTGATGAAGGCTGCCACCAAGTGGTGACAGGATGTACATGCAAATTTAACTCAGGCAAATCAGGCAGACAAGTCAAAGCTCTGTTTGGTAACAAAAATATTTATTGAAATGGTTTCACAATAAGCAGTTGGATCAGTGCAAATGAATGAAGCCTGGTGCAAAGAAAAATCTCCTAACTGTTTTAAGAAATATCAAAAACAGCACATAAAATTCAACTGTTAGCCTTTGGAATTAAACATGGTGACCTTTTATTTCTCATTACATTATATTAAATGAAGAAAGCTGTCAAAATAACAAACATTACCAGTATGAAAGGAGTTCACATTCCGAGGTGATTCAGAGGCCTGAGGTAAGACCACTGACTTATTGCACAGCAGGACATTAAGAAACATACAAAATTAATGATGTTCAGTTAAAAAAAAAAAAAAAAAATCAGCAATCTAGAAGAAAACTTGTTTAATGCAGATTAAACTCTGCTGTAAATTTTTATTGGAAATCTAAAGAGCTCTGTTACAGGAATAAGGCATGACAAGCACCGATTAAGAAACAAATATCTGTATCAAGTACATCCGCGAATGATGCTCTTCACAGTGAGGCCTCTTTGTTTCTCAGATACTATGCTATGATACAGTTTACAATTTAGTTCCCCTTGTTCAGGTTCAGTAAAAGCACTTTTGGAAAATAACACCTGGTTGTGCTGATTTACTTCGATGCCGTACACCTGACAAAGTTCGGCTGTAAGGGATGGTTCCAAGGAGAGGAGTTGAGCGAGTCTGTCAAGAGGAAAGCGGCAGTTGCGGCTGTGGTATCCGTGGCTGTATATAAGCAATAAGTGTCTGCGACACGTCACCAGGTGGCGGTGCAGTGCACAGGTCTGCAAAAAGTCCAGCTTCTGCACTAGTCGGAGTAAATGTACATGGTTTCCCTCCAGAAATGCTTGATTGATTGCTAGAGCGAGTTTAAGAGAAGGGGTTTGGCGCAGGCGCTCAGGGAGCTCCAAAACATCCTGAGTGGCGGGACTTGAACCTACAAAGAAAGTATGAATTGAATCAGTTTAGGAGAGTTTATTCTTGGCGAACCACCAGTTGACGTAAAAATATGAGACCACAAATAGATATTTCCAAAACTTATTCCACACACAAGTATTTGATATTTATTCAGCATAAATTAGTTAAAAGTAAAACATTTAAATGATGCTAAAAATAGTGATAAGATGAAAAATTACAGATGCAATCAGTTGATTGTATACATGTGTACATCTTAAAACTAATTTTCAGCACTTTAGTCTTCTTGAATTTAAGCATTTCAATAATTATTGAATTATATAGTCAATCTAAAGTTTTGATCAACCAAATATTTGACCAGTCATGTTTCCTGTCATTGTCCTATATACATCCTTCTCAGCATAGTGGGTTGGGTGCATTTTGCACTTGCAAAAAGCGAGTGAATAATTCCTTAGTAGCATATATCTGAACTATGTTTTGATCATGTATGTCAGGCTGAGTGTGAATATTTGCACCACCTGCCTGATATGTTATCGCTTTACAAAGAAACTATACCCATGGTACCCTTTCATTGCTTTGGTCTCAGCTTGACACATTAATATTTGATTTAACCATTAAGCATACGATGTAATGCAGATAAAAAAAACTTTCATATGAACATATTGTAGTTATGACATCAATCACATTGTTTACGTTTTTCCAGACTCTGTTTTATTTTTGGAAATATAATAAACCTTTTTTCTCCCTCTAAATGTTCTGAGTAACACATGTCTTAAGTGCATGTTCCCCACTGACTATTTTTAACCACTTTTTCTGATTATTTTTTACCAAATCTCTTTGACCGCATCGCTTTCATAATGATGAGCCCTAACACTTTATCAGAGCTTCACTTCCTCCAGCAAAGGGGCACTTACAAGTCAAATTTCGACTGCTGATTGGTCAGGCATTGACAAACCCACTGGATTGATTGACAGGTGGAGTCATTTAATTTCAAATCATAAAATGCATCCAAAACAGCTAATCTGTAAATACACATATTGATATACATATTGTGTCAAAATGGCTGCGATTCAACCAACATCTTTAAATAGTTTTACTTCCATACTTTCCCAATTCTCTTAAAAACTGATGTTTATTTCAAGTGACCTCCTGGTTAAATAGATCTTAAATACAACATACATAAACATAGGAAATTTTCAAGACATTAACTGACCCAGGTTGTAGAGGAGACCAAGAGTCTGAAACTCCTCCTGGTTTGGATATGGTCCAGTTCCAGTTTTGTAGCAGTCAAACAGCCAATTCAGATATTCTTGTAGGTGTGTATCATTGATGCGTGGATCGTAAATCCGCAGCGGCTCACCACAAAGACGATAAGAAGCGTAGATGTGGAAACGCACTGTTAGCTCTAAAATGGCCACACAGTCCTTTCCAGACAACCTTTGGATGATCATGTCCTGTTTCACACTACGTAGTCGATCAAACACAAAACTGTACACCTAAAAGAGAACAAGAAGCTCAATTCCAAAAATGCTCGTGTACAACTTTCATCTGACAATGTTCTTGGTAGTGAATCACAATGTCATAGATTCTGCAGTCAGTGTCTTGCCAAAATACTCATGTTTTTACATTTTGTTACAAGCCTACAAACACAAGCCTCCATGATTTTATGTTATAGACTAACTCAGTTGTCTAAGCCCAGTTGACAGGTTTAATCCTGCCCATCATCACAGCAGGATGCACAAGTCACTGTGAAATGGCACACTTTGAGTTATGTGGAATGTTAGCTGTCTTTTTCTCTGATCTGTCTGATGTGTTTCCTGGTCTCAATGATACTTTGTGTTTACCCATGTTCTCCAACAAACCTCAGAGGCCAACCAAGAAAAGCTGCACCTATTCTAAGATTAAATTAAACACAGTTCATGTATATTGATTAATTCTGTGATGGCATTTGGTTGCACTTGATTATACTTAGGTGTAATAAAGTAAAAGGGGACAAACATAAATGCACATCTAACCTTTCTGATTTTGTTTTTGTTAGAAATGTTTCAAATTATGTATAATCTTCTACTTCAGAAATGTGTGATGCTTATTTGCTGGTTATTTAGATGAAATTCCAATAAAACACATGAAAAGCTGTGGTTACAATGTGACACAAATAAAAAAAATAAAATAAAGGAGAATCCATACTTTTGCAATGTAAGCTGCACCCAAATCTTGAGGTTTAATTTATAGTACAGCAACATGTTTTTACATGTCATTATTATTATAGGTGTAACTAAATTATGGCAACAAACAATAGTCAGATCTTAATAGAAATAACTCAACACCTTTAGGACAGTAAAACAAGTTTTCTTAAAATAAATAAATAAGTAATGTGGTAAATCTACTTGCCTCAGTCCATGGGTGCAGACTAGTTGACCCTGCAATCTCATCAATAAGATAGCAGGCAGTCTTTAGCAACACATCAGGCGGTCGCAGGTAAGAGGGCTTTGTGACATCTTTTCCTGCTGCTGGTCTGGAATACTCCTTGACAGCACGCAGAGGATCTCCCTTCGGCTTTCGAAAGCTCTCAGTACCAGGGACCACTTCGAAACAGTGGAGCCGGTTTTGAGACTCACGGTTCCATAGCTCTTGAGCAGGACACATGGTTTGACAGGACGCTCTGGGAGCCATTTCTTTTATTTCTTTTTCCTGGTCTTCTGCTTCCACCTCATTCTTTTGGTTTTTGCTTTGATTTTGACATTGTTGTTTGTTCCTCGGACTCCTCCATCCACCTGATGGTGCCCTACTGCTCTGCAACTGAGTGCTGTTTAAGAAAAAGTTTAATAAATGATTTAAGTAATTGCCCTTATTTAAAACACAAACAAAACAATATTCACTTTGTTGTTCAAATAACATGTTATAGACTAAAGAAAAAGAAGTGGACTAGCCATTAGTTAAAATACAACAGCAACTTTCAAGCGCTTAATTAGCTAAATGTAAATTTTTGTCATGAGCTATTTAGTTAGTAACATAAGGATAATAAGCTAATATTTGTTTATTGATTAGTTAAGGTTTTTGCTCAGGTGTAGTCTGCCTTTTGAAAGACATTCTACTTGAATTTGTACAATTTTAGCTTTTAAAAAATGTGTATCCTGAATAAAATGATGGGTGGCTATTTTTTCAGTTCCCAAGCAATAGCTATAATTTAATTCAAACTTTATCAAAGACACAGAATCCTACGTCTTTCTCATTTGTAAAATCTGATCACAGCAGAACAGAGCAGTAGATTTACAATTATGTACCATTTATTTCCATCAGCTGACTGACAGCACATAGAAACATGAGGGGGAGCAGAAGATCTTTGCTCTATGTTACTGAAACTTTACTTTTTAGCAGGAGGGGAAAACTATCAGGAACTGTTCACTTGTCATCCAACATTCTAAATCCAGCCACTTTTATTTGAGCCCAATTCTTGTAAAATACGTGAGTAGGCCGTTACCTGAGTAACACTAACAAGCTAACTCCTGCAGTAGTTAGCTTGCTAACGACCTCAGCTTGAAAATAACCCTCATAAAGAAAGACGCGGACATATTTTTAAGTTCATAGTAATTTAGTTACTCATTGGAACCTTGGCCCTAAATTTATTTTGAACAAAAATTACTTTTAAAACGATAAAGTCAGCTTTTGCACTTACATGCGCGTACCTCTCCTGCGGTTCATTGGCTCATCTAAACAGGAATATCGTCACTTCTTCTTCTTCTTTTATTTTTTATTGGCGGCTGGCATCCAACTAAAGGTGCATTTACCGCCACCTACCAGGAATATCGTCACTTTCTGTAAGTCTCCAATAAAAATGCGCTTGGTTATAACGTCATATCCGGAACAGGGTGCAATTTTGTTTACGGTAATTGAAGAAGCGTTTTAAAATAAAAATAAATACAGAAATAAATAAATAACAGCCCATAAAATGACTATCGGCATTTTTTGGCACATGATGTTCAAAACCTTTGGCAAATTGTATGTGTATTATTGCATATATCATTATCAATGGACTCTATTTTAGAAAATGTGTTATTTGATCAAAAACAAATTTATACAATTAACATTTTATGAGCAACATTTTATATCCACAAATGCAAGATTGTAGGAAGGAGTGTATCATCATTTGGAGAATATAAACCAACTCATGCTTTTCTGGATACGCCTGGATTCTGTTTTGAGATGATTTCGCTCATTATAGAAATGACCTTTTCACGAGAAACCACCCGAAGCTGAGCGGGAAAGCTTTCTAAGCAAAAATTAAATTTCGTCCCTTTAGTGACATAAGCACGGTTACAAGTAACACTAGACCATTCACACCATAACCCCTTGTCCTATTAATTTCCCCTTTTCCTTTTGATCCAGCCATTGTATCATAAAGGTAGATTAAGACAATATTCATAATTTACTCATTGGCATTACATTTAATCGGTTTAAATATTGTCCACTTGATGGCGCAGTAGAGCAAATGAAGTTCCACGGATCTTTGGCTCATGAGTGGAGAAATTGGATAGAAAGACCATTTGATTTAAATGCGTGAGCTAATTTTATTGCTGTATGAAACCAAAAGGATAAGTTCAGTTTTTAATGTGTATTTCACTGTTTACTAAACACACGTAATCTGTAAAACTGCATGACCAATTAATTACTCAACAAGACAAACTATAACACAATTACAGCAAAATCAAACAGACTATATATTTAAGAAAAGACACAAAAGAAAGTTACACAAATTAATTGGGGAAATAATACAGGGATTGAGGCGTTATCCAAAGTGCATGTACTGCGTATCCCATTCTGTCTGGTATTCTTCACTGTTTGGGGCAGAAGAGCAGGAGGGTTCTTGAACTCCCAAGTTGCTCTTCCTCGTTGGCTTGCTGAAGCTGGACTGATTGACGGCAGACCAACGATGACAGCTCCGAAAGCTCTGAGCACGTTCTGGAAAGAACAGGAACATCTGAGTACTTAAAGTTAAGACATCTTTACATTTACATCATGAAAACTGAAGAACACACCAAACAACGCTTGATCAATTCAACAGTTCAGATGGAAGAACATGTCTGATTTCCATTTGTAAAATCTGACTCTAGTAGGTCAGAGCAGCAGCTTTACAATTATGTACCATTTTTTTGCTAACTAATCTCTTACAATTCTAACATAATTTTTCATGTTGAAACAAAACAAAATGTTACAGTATTTATATTTTGGGTATAAATACTTTTGCAAGGGACTGCACCATGTTATGAGTGTACCTACCCTGAAAGCTGCTGACTGATATCCTTTGATATTGTTTTAATTTCCCTGAGGCACTCTAAAGATGTGCTGTGGTCCAGATGGTCTCCCTGTGTGCAGTCCTGCAACAGCGTCTCCGTTTCTTTCAGGCAAACTTCAGCTTTTTCTAAAGACAGCAATAAAAAGGGACATAAATATTATAGCATGTAGTGGTAGTTTATATGAAACAATTGAGTTAAATCTTGATATCCAACTCCCTTATAAAGAAAAACTCCTAGTTTGTGTTTATTTGCAGACAATACAATAAATGTAGTAATTATTGTTCCATGTCACTTTACGTTAGTTATAAACATTGTAACAACCTAGAAATTCTTTTCCATCCCCATTTATGTAGAAATTCTTCACAGGCAACTCATGACGAGTTGAATCAACAGCTGCAGCAAAACACTTGTAGTCCTTTGTGAACTGATTGGCTGCCTCGGCCACGGGCGTCAGGATATCAATCTGAAGGGAAAAAAATAAAAAATAAAAAAATAAAATAAATAAATTATAAATTGGCCCATTAGTTAAAGTGCTATTGCTGATACAAAAGCACTCATTATTTACAAATAGAATGCTTACAAAGATATGATGCATTAACAAAAAGCATATGTCTTCAGTAACTTACCCTATTGACAGTTAGCTCATCAATAAAATAAATTTTGTACTGGCAAAAAATATTGAGCTCAACTAACAATTAATTTACAATATTGGCACAAATAGATCTGATCAAACAAAGTAAGGTAATGCAAATAACTTCATGCTTTGAGCTTCTGTGCAATTGGTGTTTATACTTACTACAGTGCAGCTTTAAGAAACAAAGCCTTTATTTTGCTGATGCTGTACCAGACTTACAGTACAGACCAAAAGTTTGGACACAACTGTGTGTCCAAACTTTTGGTCTGTATTGAGTACAGACCAAAAGTTTGGACACACCTTCTCATTGACTTCAATGAGAAGGTGTGTCCAAACTTTTGGTCTGTACTGTAGATCAGCCTGCAGTAAATGGACCATATGTGTAGAAATAAATCAGTTTATTTGGTGATCATCCAGAGAAGCCAGTTCTTCTCTCTCCATAATACAAATAATCTTCCTTAAAAATCTTAATTTTTGTTTAATAAATATATAAATGACACCAGTCCTTTAAGAAGCAACTACAAACACATTCATTAGGCATTCCCAGGCTAATGCTTATTATCTGTTTTTTTTTAGGTCCAACCAGTCAATTCCCACCCTCCCCCACCCCCCAAGACTTAAAACATCAAAAAATGTATTGCATGTTCTAATATGTACATTAGAACCAAACATATAAAAAATGAAAGAACTACAAGATTTCTTCATTTATGCATCACAACATCTGTCAATAATACATAGCAGGTCTTTGTCAAAGTTAATAAAAGAAAATGTGTCAAGTATACGATCTTGATAGATGCGAGACCAACTCAAAAATGGGAAAATATTCAACAATTAGTTATTGGTGCACTTACCTGCAAGTCTAAGAGCTCATTCAGTTGTTTCTTCTTCTCCATTAGTAGATATTGGTGCTTTTTCTCCTTAACTTTCATATGCAGTCTCTGTTCTTCTTCCATATTTAGAAGGAGCTTTGCCCCTGCCTCAGCTTTGAACTTTGCAGTGTTACTCTCCATCTAGTAAACAAAATTTTCAAAAAAAATTGTTTTTCCAAGAGAAAACATGATATACATTTGTATGTTATGTTCACATTAAGGTAGCTTTATTCAGACAGTGTAAACCAGTCTTACCTTAGCTGTTAGATAGGCTAGAAGAAATGTTTGCATTTCTACAATCTTCTTCTCATTCTCTAGAGTTCTTTCAGGCTCCTTTGCATTCTCAATCACAGTTTTATCTTTGAATTATGGTTAAAAAATACCTTATTAATTCACAATTCAGTTCTGAAAGGAAGTCATGACATTGTAAAGTTGTTTTCCATTTACCTTTAATGACTGAAATATCAAAATCTGGTCGAAAACAGTGACCATCCGAAAAAGTGGACTGCAGGACACTTTTACCAAGGAAGGATGAATCAGTTTTGCATGTCAGTGTTGCTTTAAGAAAGCGAAAACAATATAACCAAAATTAATTTTAAGACAACTTATTTTGTATAAATTGTATTTTCCTCAAGAAAACAGAAAAAAAAAAATCATGGCAATGTAACTGTTATTCTTATATTTTAAGACTCAAAACCTGACATTTAATAACATTAATGAAAACCCAAAGCAACCCCATAAAGATAAACTTACATTCTGCCAGTGCTTGTGGGGTCATTGAGCGCCTTGTTGGAGCACCCACCTTTGGTTTTACAGCGGTGGGTTTGGATGAGGAAGGCCCAGACAACTCATTGGTCAGTGAGTTGCTCTTTAAAGGTAGAATATGAAAAATCAATTGATCGTAGGAAGAAAGAAAAAGAAAAAAACAGCAAGACAGTCCAGTTTACAATAGGATACATCAAGGAGAAAAGCAAATTCACTACTGTATTATTTAAGAATATAGCCACTCCAATGTACATGCAAAGCATCATTCATCAGTGGTCTGCCATGTAAAAAAAACCTTAATATGTTTCAATGCAACAAAGATAAATATAGACAAATTGCTTTACCTTTGAAAGAGATGTCTTCTCAGCAGATTGTAAATATCGAGACTTGACAATAGTCCCACTTGCTACAAATCAACAAAGACAATAAATGTATTATGAAGTTATTTTTAAAGAAAGATTATGGTTCCTAAAGCAGATGATGTATAATATGCAGTTTTATTTAAAGTGTAACTAGATCATAAGAAGTACATTATATGATCACTTGTAACATTAAGATGGTGAAACTTCTCATTACTTGCTTATAGACCTCAAGTTAATTTATTAACATAATTAAAACTGGTATGGGTCTTGTGTGTCACTTTTCAAGTTCAGTTTGTATGTCCTTTTATGGCTATAATTTGAACATATATTTTTTGGCAGTTTCTCAGCTGAACATTATATACAGGAAAATGGTCAATTTGAGATTTAAATGTTTTATGAAAATATTTAAAATAGCATTTAGTTTGTCACAGCAACCAAAGAAGTGGAACAGATATTTAAACACCTGAAAATGGTTGGAACATAATAACTAGATCCACTGACAAAACATTAGGTGCATCAATAGGTATAAAAAGAGCATTCCCTGAAGAGGGAAGGCACTTCACATGTGTTAATGTAGATCAATCAGTGATGCTAAAGTAAAAACAAACTTCTATGCAAAGGATAATAACAAAGCCAGTATTTTCTCCATAATCCCTAATTCTTTAGACAATGTTAAAAGAGTGTTAACCCTGTAGAAGAAATTTCTGGATGTCAAGTAACAATCAAGAAATGTGCCTTAAGTTAAAGGTCAACGCAAAATTGAAAAGATAGTATTCATTATCTAGTCGACACTAACTTAGCAAAGCTTGATTTTAAAATTTCTAACACTAAGACTTTGTAAATCAGCACTCAATTATCCTAATAAATATATATTCATTAAGGCACAGGTTGAGAACTTTGCGAGCTTTAAACTTTTGGTTAAAAAAAATGCTTAACATAGCTTGATAAGTACTGGTCAAATTTAAAATGGTAATATGAAATTGTTTTGAGGAATTTATCTCTAGGTTGTCAGTAAGTGATATTAACAAGAGCAAAAAAAAAGATACAATGTGATTTCAATCCTAAATGAAGAAAACAACACCACCAAAACAATATATTTGTTGAATTTAGTTTTGTTTACAAACTACAAACTGAAATACGGACTAAAGTGTGTAAAATTAACAGCTTGTTTTTCCATATTCTATAGACGTGGACATGATGAAAGCAAATCTTATTTCAAAAGCCTGCCTATCAACCCTCTCGATATATAGGCCTAAATGACGTTTCTGAATTCACTACACTAACGCAGATTTGCTCAGAACATCTGATAACTTACATGACGTCAGTCATCTATAACGAACATAAGTGCATACTTACATTTACCAGTTTTCTTCCCATCTGCAGTGTTATTGGCTTTTACTCCATTATTGGCACATTTTGAACTGAAAACAACAAACAATTGCTGTCATGAATGGCAACTTTGTACATGAAAGCAAAAATCCCTTAACTTATCTTTAAAAAGGTAAACTATTGAACCCCATGTCCCTTTTCCTGCTCGGCTTAAAGATATTATGATACTTGAAACGGCTGAACAACGTCATATTATTATTTTTTTCTTCATTTTATTCACCACAAAGTCAGAAGCCAAACAATCGGTATACGAGAGCATACGACGAAGAAAACGACTTTATTAAATACCTGTTTGCATCAGTGGACGTATTTTTAAAATTATTTGGCGCTGAAGACGTTCTCCTGGAAGCCATGTTTTGAAGTGAACCGCCCGTTCCTCTGCTTTATAGTCCGTGAGGAACACAAACACCCTACTTTCGTTCCGTGGGCGGGAACATTTATCCGATCAGATCATTATCTCGCGATGGCACGCCACAAATTACTGTTAATGCAGTATCGGAGTTCACATTTCAACAAAAAAATAGCAGATCGAAAAATGTATTATGATAAAGCTACTAAATTCATAATAAAAACGTGTTTGGATGTTTCCAGTTATATTTTTTAAAGTGCATTTTTTGTAATGACGAGCATATTTCTTTATATATCGGTTTCTTTACATTTCATGTATGTAATAGTTTCTGTATTATTGAACAGTTTCCTAAATCTAATGTAGTATAATATAAATATTTATCCAATACTCCCTCATCCGAACATTTTAATTCTGATTTTATTTGATTAAATAATTGATCACGTCTCAAGGAAATTAGGCCTATCATAGCTGTGGAATGTTTTGCCCTAAAAACAACTCTTTTCAGGATGACAGTCGATTTATGAAGCACTAGATGGGGATGTAAAATTAGTTTAATCCAGAGGAACTGGACCTGTGTGCTGTGCGAGTGACCGGTGTTGATCGAGTGTCTGTTCACAAGTAGCCTACTTGGTGATTTATTTTGTTTTAGGAACCAGTTCCCACATTTGGACTGCCCTCCCCCTGCTGGTAGGCCCCAGTACTGTGTACTTCCCTTCCTATTGTGGTTCTTTGAATTTTACTGCTTTTTAAAACATGGAACAGTAAAATGAACTATTATGGTGGAATGAAGTCTTGTTCTCATTGATTACGAACCTTGGGTACCTTACCTATTTCCTTGGGCGCAATTCCCAAGGTGGTGCTATGACACCCTCTGGTTACCCTGCTTTGAAGGGCAGAGTAGTAGCTTCATACCCTCGTGTTGCCACAATGCTAATACACAATTGATCTATTGGTTCCTGTTTTGTTTTTTTCAGAATCAGTAAGTAGAATAATTTTCTGCAACCACAATAAAATGAACAATATTTGTGGAGAGCATAAAGAGGGGCTGGAGCAGACAAAAAGGAAAACAATCAACCTCAGCCCATGTTGCATGTACCTGCATACGTTAATCTTTTTCTGAGTTTAATGCCGACTTGTGTGCAAGAGTCTTAGAGCACATAATGGATGCTGATCCCACCTGAGACCAACCTGGACAATGGGTAGGACAACGGGGACAACGTGGGTGTGGTACTGGATGCCAAACACGACTACTGCTCTACTTGGTCTTTACAAAAAAAGAGGGATAAACCACTGAGTGGAGAACTGAAAGTAAGAGATGAATGTCGTAAGTATAAACCTCATGGAACCTCAAAATTAAGAACTGTATTTTAATTTTGTTTGTGATTTTTTTTTCTCAACAATAATTGACATCTCTGCTTGCTTTCATGTGTTCATACTGTATGTCTTGCATTTTTGTGTGTTAGAGGCATTCATACCCTACATCATTAATCTATGGAAAGTCGGATCTTATCGCATCTCTCCCCCTCCTCACAGAGTAATAAAGTCTTGAAGTCAGCAAGTGTGTCTGCACACTTGCTATCCATCTCTCACCACCAGGTAATGCAAGAACCTGTATTGCAATGGACAGTAACTACTCTTGGTGGAGGTGATATAAACAGAGCAGACTCTTTTTGGGTTAGTTGGTAAAAAAAAAAAAAAAAAATGCCGTTTTATGGATCAAGTGACTCTCATTTGCAATTTTCAGAAGTGAAATAACCAATCTCTGGTTGATGAGTTGAAATGAACAAAGAGAAGTGCATGTTGAAAGATTGTGTTAGAAGAAGACATTTAGCACCTGAATGAAAGTCCTTGTCTCAGTCTGGAGCCCACCTCTCTGGTCTTTCTCTGTCCTGTGAAACTCTGACGTCTGTTAGAGGATTTTTTTTGTCAGTGTGACCTTACTGATACTCTTTTCGAACACATATGAGAATGGGGGGAAAAAATATTATAGTATTTAAATTTTTCAAAAAAGCTTTATACTCATTGAAGACTATGCATCATGAGTGTACAGCCCCTTTCCTCAAAAGCCTGAGGAGTTTCAGATGCGTCTCTTCAACAAAGCTGATTCAACTACTTCCTCAACATATCAAAGTTCTGCAAAAGGCCTGCTGATGAACCATCATTTGATTGAGATGTATTAAACCAGGAAAGAAAAAAAAACAAAAAACATGCTGGATACCGGTTCTTGAAGGCTGACTTTGTAGACCACTGCCATACATGATTACCCCTCTCACAACCTCACACCCACACACTTATGGACACAAAGCTACTCTCTCTCCTTTTTAGGAAGCAGCTACTCATCATGCTTTCAGCCTGTCTGGTCCACGTAGCACACTGGGAATGCTTTAAATATACAAAGTCTATTTCCAGGAAAGTCAGCAAGTAGTGAATGTCCAGTTAAAATGTTCATACAATTACATTGCTGTTATCCGTTCGTTCGTTCGTCCGTCCGTTCATCCATCAGGGGTATACCTATTTCCAGCAGTCATTATGTGAACGATGCCTTACATCCTGAACTGGTCAATTCAACCTAACAGCTCAGTTTTTGGGATTTAGGGAGGAAGCCAGAGTACCAAGCGATAACATGAAACACATGCTTTAGTTGACAGAGAAATGAAAATGAAATCCTGAAGGATAATGTCCAACCACAAGTTCATAACCTGAAGCTTCAGTGGAATGGCGTTATGCAGCAGGATGATGATCTGAAGCATGCTAGAAAGCTCCTCTCTGAAGTGCTCAGTAGTAATAATAAAAACAGAAGGGGGGATTAAAATCCAGATTTTAATCCGATTGCAATATTGTGGTAATGCAACTTGTTTCCTACTGAAAGGTGACCCTTGCAGCTCACAGATTCCATCACATAGCTCGGAGCCAAGCTTTCCAAAGTGTGCCCATTGCTGCTCACTTCCCAATTGTGTAATTACAGCACTTATCTTAACAGGATTTGACAAGGTTGTGGTGTTTGCTTCTGTGGATATTTTTTTTTCAGTCAGCACTTTAAGCTACGGGATTTCCTGCATGTCTTGGGGGACAAATGCAAACTCATTTAAGTCAGTCAGTGTTTACCATAAAAAGTGCAAATATATATGCAGCTACACAGAAGAATACCCATGAGAAAACAAGTTTACTTGTCAACGTTAAGCACATTTAATTCTGCTAAAAAAACAAACAAAAAAAACAGAACTGATTTGAAAATTTAAAAAAAAAATTCAAATCAGTTTCAATTTCAATTTTCAAATTTGTGCCAGATACGGCACAAAGAAAATTTTTGTGCCGTATCTGTGTTAATAGACCTATGAGAAGCTTCACAAATAAAAATGAGCAGTGGATGAGCATGAATGAGTGTGTCTATGTGTGTGTGTGAGAACCATGTACGCTGCTTTAGCAGGGCAGTGTAGCGTGCAGTGCAGGAGCGAGCAGAGGCGGCCCGGGCCAACGTAGCTCCAGCACCCTGGTAATCCCTGCGTTTTCAGGAGCCCTGGCCCGTACTTGATTAGCTTGAGCAAGAAAAAGGTTATGCGCGCTCTCATGTGTTTCTCTCGCCCTTTCTGTGTCTCCCTCTCTTTCTCTATCTGTCTCACTCCCTCATTCCTCCCCTCTTTCTCATGCCCCCTCCCCTTCTCTGCGTCCCCTGGAGCCACATTGTGAATGAATGGACTCTAAGTGTTTGCTCAGCAACTTCATCTGTTCCTCTCACTCTCTGTACTTCTCGGGATTTTTTTTTTTTTGAGAACTTGCTGAGCTGATGAAGAGACAGAAGTAAACCTAGCATTAAACTGGAGTAGACACAGGGTTTTTTGCACTGCTGGCCACATTTATAGGAACCACTGGTAAAAATGTGTATAAAAATGGTCTCATTGCTCTAAAATAATCTCACAAGGATTTTTAAAAACCCAGTGTTTATTTTGAGTACATTTATTCAGTTTATGCATAGCAGGTTTTCAGAAAAATCACTTTAAAAAACTTTTTAAAAATATGTAGCTTTATGTTATTAAAACTAAAGTTTAATCAGTAATACTTTTAAAAACAAATCTGTGTCAGATCATGATTTCTTGGTTAATGTCAAGTTGTCATAACGAAGACATTTTGAATAATGTCAACTTTGTATTAAAAGTGTCATGATTTACCGAATGACACTTTATGACAATAGTCATAAATATTCATGAAGACTTACTCATGTTCATGACGGGTGTTATGTTATGTTTTTTCACAACCCATCAAATAAAGTGTTACCGTTAATGTTAATCACAAATGTCAAACATTGTAGCAATAAAAAAATGCAGCCTGGAAGCTGATATACCTAGGTGCAATGTTATCTGATTTACTGGTGTTTGCAAACTGGCCAATCCAGGAGCACCACTAATTTTCCATGTCTGTGATTGGCTGTATCCCAATTGTAAGAGCAGAGATAAAAACGACAGTTGATGTTAGTCTCTGTGGTAGTGCTAATTCAATGTCCATTGTGTACATTAATATATTAAAGTAAATTTGGATTTTGAACCAAAAATTATCCTCTGTGCTTTAATAAGATTCCCAGGGTCTTTGGTAGCATCACAGATCCTCCACCATACTTAACAGTGCGAATGAGTGACTCTTCCAAATAGTCATCCTTTGTTTTATGGTTGCTTGCTTGTGAATGCATAGCTCAACTCTGTGACCAAAGCAGATGATCCCAGTTATAGTACATGCAGATTTTAGCTCAACCATGTTTGCAAGTATGATGATAGAACCTCATACTTGAGATAATAAATACAGTACCGCTTCCAAAACAATTCTCAATTTCTGAATTTTTGCTTCCTTTTTTAAATTTGATTGAAGAAACTCACTTTTGATAAATCTGCATATGAAAGGACACACTGTAAGTTTGTGGTGACAACAACAAACATGAGCGGTTGAAAAGAATTCTACAGAGAATCAGAAGGAAGAAGTGTGAGGAAGCAAAAACACCATATGGTACAGAACATGACTGAAAGTCTGAAAGACTGAATATCTCTAAATTCTGGGGGCAAATCCGCACAGCTTGGGCCATCGGTGACATTTGCTTTTCATTAAAAATAATTTTATGGGCTCATCTTATTGTCAGCAAATAAGCAGATTTTACATCATTCTGTAATCTACAAATTACAATTTGAGATTCTCCAGACACTCATGGACATCTCCAGAAAGGTTTTGTAAAGACAAAACTAATTTTAGAAATTAAAAATTTTACATTCAGCTTGATGTTTTCAGAAACTTAAAAAGTAATTCAGTTTAGAAATATTACTGTGGCTTTTACAAATACAAAGATGCAATTAAAGATTCTGGCAAATGGATTGTATTTTGTAGGGCTAGAAATGGTGTCGTCCATAATTCACTACCTTATCTACCCCACAGGAAAACAGCAATTTGCATTGTATTATAAAATCTACTTTGTTGTCAGAAGAACATTCTGATGCAAACTTTGTCTGCAATGTGAAAAGTAATGGAACCATCACTATCTGAATAGCTATAGCAGAGTGTTTGTTCCATTTATGGGACCGAGAAACAAATATTGTCCTGAAAGGTGTATGGAGTCAGTGCTGGGGTGGCAGGGCGGTTCAGGAGGGGATTAACAAGAGGCCGCAGACCCTGAGGCAGGGGTCCTCGTTTCCTGGCCTGAGCCCCTGTTTGTCCTGCCTGACCTGGCAGCTCTGGGGGCAGATCCCGCCTAGATACATCCCTGCTCCCACGCCTGTCTGAAGCTGTTAACCACTGGCTGTGAGTAGCTAGCTGGGCTTAGTTATGTCTGAGCTGCAGCGTGGTGAGAAGGGGAGGGGGTTCCAGTTATCTGTGGGATGGGGTTGCCAGCTTCTGCGTGTTGGTAGAGGATGGGTTGTGGTAAAACAGACATCTGCCAGAACTATAGGAGGTGATGATTAATATCTTCTCTTTGTCTATGAGCAACTTTTATTCGCAGCAGGATTGTTCAAGAGGAACATCATTACTTTAAAACTTGTGGACAACTTTCTTTAAAATCAACTTAAGTGGAAGATAAGTCAACATGAGAATCAAATGAAGTACCATGTAAAGGAGAATCACATCTTTTAGACTTTTTGTCTTTTTTTTAAACATTTCAATAAAGTACATTAAATAAAACAAAAGATTGAAAGTGTGTTTTTTAAATTTATTTATTTAACATAAATTTGACTTGATCTAATCCCTTCCATCAACCATCAAGCTCTGTCTCTTTGTTTTGTGTCATCCTGCTGGAAGGTGAACTTCTTTCTTCAGTATCAAGTTTTTTTCTAGTTACTTCCAGGTTTTCTGCTCTTCTTTAACATCCTGTCAGTTCATGTGAGTGGCTATGTCTTGATTGGCTTGCAGTTTTGCTATACTCTTTCCTGTGACGCTGTGATGTTTTCCTCCTTGGAAAAATGTCGAGTAACCTAAATCTGCTTTAAACATCTCCTTAACTCGACCCCTGGCCCTGTCTGCTGCGTTCCTTTGTCTTCATGGTGCTGTTTGTTCACTGATGTTCTCTAACAAAATTCTGGGTTATTCTTAATTCTGACACACAGGTGGACTCTGTTTAAAATTTGGGTGAATGGTGTCTGCCCCAAATTTGATTAAAGGTGTATGAAATAACTGTGTTCTAAATACAACGTGCTTGCAATTGGATAAACTGTGAAAAAGTTCAACAATTATGAATACTTTCCCCCAACATATTGCATGTAGCAAATTACCCTCATCCAGCATGAGATATCTTCTGCTTTTCACCAATTCTTCAGAAGATATCTCATTTGGTGTATAGATGTTGGAGATTTAAAGTTTACCATTTGATTTGATAGTTGGGATATTTCAGAAGATATTTGGTGCGTCTCTTTATATGTGGTGTCTCAAGTGTATCCTCCACAGTTTTTTCCAGTCCTTGGTCATTAAAATACTCACTTACTGAAATCAACTTAATACAATAGTTTGTTTAATTGTGGCCCTACCTTGTTGTGCTCTGTCTTTGCATCCCAAGTTGCAGATCTCACAATGCTGCTGAAAGCCATGCAAACAGCTTGTAGCTCTCTGTTTGCCTAAATAATCATAAAGAAAGACCATGGCTTTCACAGTGCTTAAAGGGTGTTGTCTGACTACCAACTGTGTGCACAACACTGTTTTTACTTCAAAATCCAAAAGACAACATGTCTCCTCATCTCCCAACTGGGTTGTTTGATTATCGCTCTCCAAAAATGAAAATGAAATGTAGGGATATTTTTCTTTCCTTTCTCAAAAGCTTGGATAGCTCAATTGCTTGTTTTCAGGGGGTTGTTATTGTTTTTCAATTGCTGGATAGGCTGCAGATTTTGGAGTAGCCTGGTGCAGCTCTGTGAATGTTGTTTCTGCCTTAAGCATAGAGGCAGCAAGTCAGTGAAAGGCCAAAGAACAGCAAAGTTACAGACACAGAAGAAGGCTCGCCAGTGATGTTTGTGTCTGCAGCTAATTATTAATTTGTTCAATAAACCTCAAAATTGCACACACCCTGTTTAAAACTGGTATTTTGTGATGTTAGAAAGGATTAGGAGAGGATAAATTATTTAAAAACAATTTCTATATTTATTTATCCTGCCAAATTCAAGTAAAAGTCAACTACGCCCAACTAAAAATAAATAGTTGATGTTGTTTCATATTATAGAGAAAATATGAAAATGAAAGGTAATTTCAGCAAACAGGATGCCAAAGTGTACATATTTCTTTACCAATACTGTGCTGAAGTATTTTGGAGTTTGGAGGTGACAGCCAGAGAATACATTTTTTTTTAAAGAGAGGGCAAAATATTGCCAAGTCAAAATGTGGGAACTATGACATTTCAAACTTCTACTACACACAAATGATACAAAAATAGTGATGAAACCTTCAAAATATGTGCTTACATTTAAACCTTTCGCCTGCAACCTATAGGTGTCATTTATTGCCTCAGGGTTAACTTTAGCATGTTTGCGAGTTTCACTTTGAAAGGTGTCACTAAGCTGGCTAAAGCTGGATTCAAACCTAAATTATTTAAACTTTCTTAACCACAGATCTGGTGGTTGTTCTTTACATTCAATAAATTGATTTGTTTTTATATAATTCCAGATAAATAAGCGTATTATCCCTGTTGCTGGGAAAATAACACAATAAGTAACAGAGACTAAGCTAAGATATTCAGTGAAATTCTGATCAGAAGGTTTTGATAGGGCTAAAATAAGTAGCTTAGTTTGTAGAATGTATCAAGTATTAACATTTACAAACTTATACTTGATTACAGTTCTATTAATCTTAATAGATCGTATTCTAGAATATAGATTCTAGAATATGAATCTATATTTTTAGATTCTGCATTTTTTATTTATTTATTTGAGGAGTCGGGAAACTGTTATTTTAATTCAGGAACTTTAAATATTAAAGACCGGCTGCTCAAATCAGTCGAAATCTACTACTCAGAGAGATAAAGTCAGTTTTTGGTGGGTGGGTTGTGAGTCCTCTTTCATCAATCGTCACTGTGTGGACCCAGTGGCGTCACTCCTGCCCAGTCTTATAAAACTGTCAACGCCTTTCTCTCACCTGTACTGACACACACCATCCCAAACAGCGGAGTGAGGGCTCGCTTTGGTAACAGAAAGGAGACTGTCTGTCTTAAAATACGCACCTCCTTGAGCCATCCAAGGGAATTTTCCCCATCTGATCGTTTCGATACAAAGAAGGTTCTCCCGTTTATTCGTTTTTTTATGACTCTGGCAAATTATTCTTACTTCTCTGGCATGTGCAACATGACCGCAGAGCCCTCGCCTGCAGAGGCAAGCCCCGATGTCATGTCTCCAAATGTGAGCTTGGACTCGTCGCTGCCTCCGCCGCCACTGATGCTGCAGGCCCGGCCTAAGGACAACATTCTGATCAAGTCTGAGCCCCAGGGGAGCAGCCCCAGCGCGGAGGACGGAGG
Organism: Xiphophorus hellerii; assembly: GCF_003331165.1. Classification (NCBI taxonomy): domain Eukaryota; kingdom Metazoa; phylum Chordata; class Actinopteri; order Cyprinodontiformes; family Poeciliidae; genus Xiphophorus; species Xiphophorus hellerii. The sequence continues at coordinate 16,454,659 of NC_045680.1, forward strand.
CGCAGTGGGCCACACAGAGGAGCACCTACCCACAGGCAGCCGCCGCAGGAAGAGGCCGGTCCAGAGAGGAAAACCTCCCTACAGCTACATCGCTCTCATCGCCATGGCCATTGCCAACTCCCCCGAAAGGAAGCTCACCCTGGGGGGCATTTATAAGTTCATCATGGAGCGGTTTCCTTTCTATAGGGAGAACTCCAAGAAGTGGCAGAACTCAATCCGCCACAATCTGACCCTCAACGACTGCTTTGTGAAGATCCCCAGGGAGCCCGGCAGGCCGGGCAAAGGCAACTATTGGACTCTGGATCCAGCTGCGGAGGACATGTTTGATAACGGCAGCTTTTTAAGAAGAAGGAAAAGATTCAAGCGCACAGATGTGAGTACCTATCCGGGTTACATGCAGAGCTCCAGCGCCTTTACGCCAACCACCATGGGGAGGCCGTCCTACCCCAACACGCTGTACGCCGGGATCGGGTCAGGCTATGGTTCCCAGTTGACAGCCACATCTCCACATCCAGCCATGATGCATCACTACCAGACCCCCTCGGGGGTCGGCCAGGGACAGCCGCGCATGTTCAGCATCGACAACATTATTAGCCAGCAGACTGTCGTGCAGGGCGGCCCGGTGGGAGACCTCAGCACCCAGGCACTGGGTCTGAGCGGCGGTGACCTGGGCTCCATGACCTCCAGCTGCTCTGTAACCAGCACCGATCCGTCAGCGTGTTTCCAGAACCAGACTGTGAACCCAGCGGCGACCATGCTGGGCAGAAACAGCGGAAACCTGACCTCCAATCTGGCAACAGGGTACCCATACTCCGCTGCCTCTGCCTCTCCTCCGAACCTGCCCTCGATGAGCCAGGCCGGGTTCTCCCCCGGCGGCTCTCAGGTGTACTGTTCGAGTAACAGACTGTCCCTACCGGCTCTGCGCCACGGCTCCTGCGCAGAGCACACGGAGCAGCTCCTGGGCCTCCCGAACCCCATGAACTCCTACAACAACAGCTACATGAGACAGGGCAACTTTACAACAGGATTAGAGAGGTATATGTGAGATAATATGCTCTTAGGTAAAAGAAAATTTGCAGTGACCGTACGCCTAATAAATGCGAGTTTGTTCCATTGTGGAAGAATTTTAAAACATTTATATTTAAAGAGGTACAAAGCCATCTATATCCGTTTGAAACATTCCATCTCTAACAATAAAAAGTTAGAGATTGATTCACTTTCTTCATAATTCACGTTTCAGTTTGTTTGATTAAATGTTTCCTTCTGTTTGTATGTGTAAAAAGCTTGATGTAGCTCAAGATTTTAAGATTTAAAAAAGTGTGATATTTGCTGGCAACAATGCCGCTGGAAATAAATAATTCCTTCTTGTTAATGAATTAAATGTGTCCCTGGTTTGTTTAGGGTGTTTTTATTTTATTTTTTATTTTGCTTTTCATGGAATGTCAGTCAGGAACTTGCTAAAACAACCACAATCACAAAAACAAACAAAAACAATCACAATTGCAAACGCATGCACTGACTCTGAGCAAGATTGTGAATGAATAATGATAATAAAAAATAAATAAATAAAAAAGCTTACATCTGACCAGTTTCAACATAATCTGTTAATATAGCGGCATAAAGATTTAACAATATTTCAAAAAAAAAAAAAAAATTAGTGGGTCAAATTTCACTCATCAACTAAGTGCATCCTTGATAAATTATCTTTTCCGTTCGTAGCCCCACTCCCCGCTCCCTAAAATAATTATAACAATAAAAGTAATAAAATAAGATAAAAGTTAGAAAAAAATGCAGTACAACTGAAAAAAACACATAATATACATATTAAAAGTTCCATTGCAATATGCACGTCATAAATAACCATAATTTATGGTAATAATAATATCGAAATAATGATGCAACCAGCCACAAGACATAATTTCTCTGATTCAACTTTTTTGTCTCTTAGTCCGATAACAACAACAACAATAATAATGATAATAATAATGATAATAATAATAATAATAATAATAATAATAATAATAATAATAATAATAATAATTTCCTCCACAACTTGAGCAATTTACACGTTTTAGCCTCGAGATGGCAGCAACAATAAGATGTTCATTGGTTTCGTCTTACTTTTTTCTCAGGAAACTATTGCTGAGCTGTTGCTATACCTCACAGACATGGAGCGCGGATAAGTTGTCAAAAATCTGTCAATGAAAGTGCTGGCTTGTTGTAAGCCAAAGTGACTCCAGAGGTCAACATCGGGGAGGGACGCGGGGATGGAGGAGGCGGATGGGGTATTTTGGATGCTCAAACGTGGTGCAGCAAGAAAAGTAAAAATGGAGAATAAATAAGTGAATAAATTGAATTCACTAGTCGAGACTTACCCATGTTTAACATTTTGTTAGTTTATGTGTAGCCTACTGTTTTCTTGTTTTGCAGTTGGTTACTGAATCCCCAATTCCTCAAATATATTATTTTGTTTTTATTCTTTGGCCAAATTTTATCTTGCATTTTATTAAGAGGTGCACAGCTATTTAGCAAAACATATACGTTTCAGAAATTTGACTGGAAATTGTGGATTTTTTAAAAAAATCTCTCTTTTGGGATCCAAATCGTAAAAGACACAGAAGCCAATTTATCCAATGGATTTTTTGCTTTGAGTTCACCAGCAGGTGGCGCTTAAACACCACAAACTACAGCAAGCTCATTCGGAGCGCTACTGGTAACTCTATGAACATCCACACTTCTGAAAAATAGTAAAACCAAGACACTCGGATTCAGTTTTAAAATATGTTAATCAAATACATGTAAGTAAATGTTTGTTTTAATCCTTTCCTTGTAGAAGTTCAACTATAGATCGACAGGTGAATTTTAGTGATATATGACAAGTCAAAATATAACATATCGAGGTTGTGGCAACTATTCCAGTTATTGAAAGCAAAACACATTATAGACAGTATCGATCGTTTATAACAAAAATTTTGAAACAAAAATATAACTTATTTATATGCATGAAAACAAAAAATAGAAAAAGAAAAAAAAGAACATTTCAGGGGAAAAAAAAATAACCCTTGAATGTCTGTTTTCAGACTTTAAACAGTCAGTTATGACAACACAATGAAATAGGATCCGGTATCTCATATTTCAATTGAACTCGATTTATCGGTAAAATATTTTTCAGACAAAAAGACAACAATAGAGATAAACAAGCGAATAATATCCAGAAACAATGAAAAGCAGAGGATAGCTTACATGTAAAAACTCTTATACATAGGACGTGTTAATATTGTGCTGCCTGATCTCCTATTAGTGCGAGCCTGAATGGAAGCATGACGGATAACAGCTCAGTCTAACGAATGAGAGGAACCCGCAAATATTGTACTATCATCTGCTGACGTTTCATTCCTGATGAGAAACAACTCGGAGCATGTTGCAGCGTCTATAATATCCCATTCGCCCTTTTACAACTCATGCAAATGGATGATTGTCTGCCTTGTTGAGAAGGAGACAGAGAAAAGCGACTTGGATATTTCACCTGTCAAGTAGCAGCAGGAGTCAATTCCTACGTGGCGATGAACGTTTGTTTTTGAAATAATATTAATGATAAGAATTGTTTGTATGAAATCATCAATGTTATGTATGTACTTTTTTTTTAATTTTTCTAAGAAGGGAAAAACTAATTTATGTTAATAATAAAGGTAAGACAATACAACAACAATTCACATGCATGTAATTATCTATATAGCAAGCGTTTTCAGTAAGTTGTAAACATAAGGAAAAAATACATCTACTCACAGACAAGACGTATTGACCGAATATGGAAAACATCGTTCTTTTTTCTTTTCTTGTTTTAAAAAGGAAAATCTGATAATAATAATAATAATAATAATAATAATAATAATAATAATAATAACTTTCTCTGCAAATAAATATATACATTTACGAACAGAATGAATCTATTCTAATCAGTTTGATTTGGTTGTGATTAACTCTATTAAAAACAGATTAAATCAGCAACGTCGAATATTTTCCAGGTTTCAGTACGGTCTATATATTCCTGCAAGTCTTTAAGAAGTAAAATTCAGGTAGATTTCGTTAACCCACGTTATTTTAACTGTAATTATTCCACTTGAGTTTTAGAGTTTTATAAGTGCATATGACCCACAATGAGAAAACAGTGATTTTACGATTTTTGGGTCGCGAGTTCAGTTCTTTTTTTATTATTACTATTTGAACGACAAAAAAAAAGAAACATTGATTAATGTAAAATACAAATACAAATATTACTTTTTGGAAGAAAAAAAAAAATCTGTCCAGTTCCTGGTAACTGTGACTCAAAGATCACGTGATCGGCGTGCTCCTATAAATACCATTTGAAAGCTAAGGAGGATAGTGTGACAGTCCGACTGGATACCTCTCCAAACCCGTGCGTAAAACCTCTTTTGGAAAGACATTCGGATACCCAAAAGTAGTGTTTTGACTGAAAACCATCGCACCTGAAGAAAAAACAAACTCTGACAGCTATCGGTGGAAGACATTGACTGTATCTTTGGCTGACTTTTTTACACGAGTGCATCAGAATTTTTTTTTTTTTTAATGAAACCACCCTCGGATGCAAAAGCAATCTCCAGATTCGCAGGTCAATAAGATTTATGTGTCTCTTACCTTTTGTAGCTATGTGTGCATTGACTCGTTGGAGATAAAGTGTCCACAATAATACCTTTTTGTGAGGGGGGGAAAGGGAAGGGGTGCGCGCGCTCTCGCACTTCAGCCTTACCAGAAAAAGGAAGAAATCTGGGAGAGACGAGGGAAGAGAAGTTGCCTCTCCAAGGATGACTTTAGGGACGGATATGTCCGACAGCTCTGCATTGTCCGAAGATGTAGACATTGATGTGGTCGGAGGGGACATATCCGTCGGGAAAGACGGGAAATACATTCACCACGAGTTCAACTTGGACAATGACTCGGACGATAATTACTCCCAGAGCGCGGCGGAGAGAGGTTCCTCTCCGGGGCTCAGCAGCTCCGACTGCCCGTCAGAGCCTCTGGGATCCGGCGCGGAGTCTGGGACATTGATCGGGGACAAACCCCGAAAAAGTGCACTTGTGAAACCCCCTTACTCGTACATCGCTCTGATCACAATGGCCATCCTGCAGAGTCCCAAGAAACGGCTCACGCTCAGCGAGATCTGCGAGTTCATCAGCAACAGATTCCCTTACTACCGGGAAAAATTCCCTGCGTGGCAGAACTCCATACGCCACAATCTTTCCCTAAACGACTGCTTTGTGAAAATCCCACGGGAGCCCGGTAACCCGGGAAAGGGCAACTACTGGACCCTGGACCCGGACTCCGCAGACATGTTCGACAACGGGAGCTTCTTGCGCAGGAGGAAGCGCTTCAAGAGACACCAAAGTAACGAAATCCTCAGGGACTCCGGCGGCTTTCTGCCAGGGTTCGGATACGGGCCGTATGGATACAACTACGGACTCCAGCTGCAGAACTTTCACGCAGCCCACAACCCTTTCCACCCGCACCACACCGGCGGATCTTTCCCCTTCCCCAGCGCCCCCTGCACCTTGCCTTCACCTGCATCCATATTCCCCGCGCCGCATCACTTGCCCTCCCTTCTAGGGACCGACCTGAGGAAGCCCTTTTACCCGCAGCTCAGCCCGTCCCTGCCGCCTCTAAAGACGGACTCCAGCTCCACAACGAGTCGGCCCTCCTTCTCCATTGACAACATCATAGGAGCGGCCAACTCCAGCGGCTCTTCCTACAGCGCGCAGAGCAGCAGCCAGGCTCAGATCCTGGCCATGCTCACCCCGGCGCTGGCCTCCGCTTCCAGCCACCTGAACATTTCCCAGGAGGGCCTATTCCAAGCAAGCCCGCAGAGTCAGACTTTTCCCACCAAGACCTCCAACTTGAACACTTGCCCTTTCTAAAAACTGAAAAAGTGAATAAGAAATAATAATTGTGACGTCGTCCTATGTGAAGGTAGGATGAACATTTTTGCTGCAGAAAGAAAGAAAGTAAGAGAGAGAGAGAGAGTTTGTTTCGAGCTCTCTCGGTTTCCTAACAATGTGAGAGGAGACTTTATTTATGCGATGTAAATATATGTGCATAACACTGAGAGGCGGACAACTTATGAAAGATCATAAAAACAAACACAATGCAGGCCTGCAAGTCCGGTCTGCGGTCCTCATTTAGAAGGCGATGGGATTTAAAATAAGAATCATAATAATAATAAAAACTGATATTTTAACATAAGTTAAAGTTGTCACCAACGACCAGTGGGGCTTATTTCCATTTTTTTTAATAAATATAACTGAGAATTTAATTATGATTTATATTGTGTTTATTGTAAGATAGTGGCACTATTGTTGTTGATATCTAGAAGAAAGACGGCAATCTCAGGTTTTTACTTAGAAAGCACATGAAGACGAAAGGGGGGTTTCTGACTTTACATAGAAAAATCACTCCAATCTCCAGCAGTCCCCCTTCTACATGGTGAATTTGTGGCAATATCGTTTCCTGTTGTCAGTGGATACATATAGGTTGCGTGATTGACTCTCTCAACCTTTTTTAAATTGTTCGTTCCTCCCTATATTTACAGTTGAATCTGTGAAACATTTGTCTTGTGTTGCCAATAGCTGAGCACCTAAATGTTCATAGGTCAGTTCTTTTTTGTTGTAACGACAAGAATAATAAATGTTTGTGAGTTTAAGAAACAAAAACTCTTTTTTTTTTTACTTTAGTTTTTCTGCATTCAAAATTACAAGACATTTAAGAAATCTTAAAGTGCAAACGAGAGCTCGCAAACTTGTCTTAAACTTGTCTACTTTTCTTTATCATTTTTTTTCCTTCAAATGAAAATTCTTTGAAGAGGTTCCAAACTATGGGATTTATTTGAAATCACGTTCACGACCCAGATTCTTTCCCATTTTTGCGTATGCTGTTAGGGATTTCCCAAAAAATAAACTGCCGCTTAATGTTAGTGGAAGGAAATGATTAATGTGTTAACGACAACATTAGCAGCTGAAGCTTGCACTAAATTGATGTCTGGGTATGAACAAGACACATAATTCCCCTTTATGTGTTTCCACATGTTGATGTGCACAAAATTGGAGAATATCACGCAACAGTGGGCAAGTATATTCCTCTTGTGTGGCTGTTACTCGTTTGTAAAAGGACCAGCGACTTACAAAGGCTCCCCCAAATGAATGGGAGGGGGGGAGACGTTACAGCGAGCCTCGGCACTCTGTAATTGAAAGTGAACAAGGATATCCCCACGGTCTTTGGGGGCTTTCGTTGCTAATTTGTAACAGCATTTTTCATCGGGTTCTCTAATCCACAATAATGCAGCTTTTTTTTTTTTTTTTTGCTCGTTTGTTGATGTTGTCAGCGTGGACCCCTGGCCCAGGGGACTGAATGCGCACACAGCGAGCGGTCCAGCCACACACATATAGGCTCTGAAAAGCAATCTTCTCAAAAGGCCCTCGGTTTTGCTCCGCTTTCATGCCATCCGTGTTGTCATATAAAAAGAAGCAGTGGGACTCGTCCTGCAACAGACAAACAGGCCTATTGGTCTTTTTCAAACTTGTTGGACCACATGTTTCCATACAGAGGGGAGGCGCAAAGACCCTCCCCATTATTTAGGAAATCTGTGCGCAAATGGCTGAATTAGTTTGCGGGTGTTTTGACAGATGATTATGGTGGATGAAGGGGTCTTTGAAACGAAAACCAACACATGACCACGTTCTTTATCCGGACCCGGGCCTTTTGTTTCTTTTCTACTTCTCTTGAGCTCGTTAGCGGGACTGAGTGAAACCGATGAAAGTCGAGAACGGATTTGAGGGAATCATTTTGATTAGCGCCTCTCCTGCCCATGCTCTGTAAATGGATGTTCTCCATGTACAATTTGCAAAGTAAATGGCCTGGAAAAAACATTAGCAGACTATTAAGTTCTTCCTCTGCATAGGGAGTCATTACGCACCGCATCAGACCATTAAGATCCACATCAAGCGCTTGTAGGGGTGGTTAAATATTTTAAGAAGGAAAAAGAAAATTGCAACACAGGCTGGAGCAGATGCACACACTACGGATCAACCACCAAAAGGGTTCAAACCGTGGCACACATTTGAAACAGACAGTCTGACAGTGAGCTCACTTGAGTTTATGCTCAAATGCACACAGACATGAGTCCAGAACGGAAACTCGCTGGTTACCCATCAGGTACACCCGGGTCACACTCATCCGCCCTTCTAATGTTCCACATACATGCAAGCGGGACATCATCCGTTGATAAAATCGTCATAAATATCGTGCTTTCCACGCCGTTGTCACTCGAGGACCACCCACACCAGCATCAGCACCAGAGAGCATCCTGATTTAGGTACCGCAGAGACATTACTCATTTTTTTTTTCTCTTTTAATAAAGAACTGAGTGATATGTGAAGTGACAGCCAAATGACTCAACAGTCACTATAAACACGTTTATAAATTTCAAGGCAATTCCCATCTTTTTTCTAACTGCTTCCATATGCGCAAATTGGGCGCTACACCCGCGATTTGAGCCGCTGTAATTTATTGAGAGACGTCAACGAGATTTAGCTCTTACTTCGCTATTTTACAAATTCAAAGGATCTTTAAGAGAAAAATACTACCAAAAATACCTATTATTATTATTATTATTATTATTATTATTATTATTATTATTATTATTATTATTATTATTATTATTATTATTATTATTAATGCATTCATAACATTAAGCCAATCTATGCTTGTTGATGTCGGTGCCCTGTCAATAATAACCTCACTTATCGATGGATTTTAATTTTCATTTGCAGTTGTACCAGGTAATTTAATTAATCAATATAATATAATATAATATAATATAATATAATATAATATAATATAATATAATATAATATAATCGTTTTTAAATTTGAAGGATGCTCCTGAATTTTGGACAACTTTCTAAAGTGAAGCATCATGAAGATTCAACTGAGAACATAAGCTGAGCATTTTGACCTTTTTCGCATTAAATAAAAACATCAAACCTGAAAACAGGATGACTTGCCCAGAACAAACGTATTACTTAAGAGTTAAAAAATATATATATATAAAGAAAGATACTCATTCTTTATTAAACTGAATGTGTCTAAAGCACCTAGCGCGCACACACTCTCACTTGTATACTAATGGTAAATTTTGTTGCTTTCCCAACATGTGGAGCAGTTTGACAAATGGGTCAACCTAAAATTGTGTAATGTTTGTGTGTGTGTGTGTGTGTGTGTGTGGGCGCCCCCCCTCCACACACACACACACACACCCACCCACCCACCTACACACACACACACACACACACAAAAAGCCACCACAGAACAATCTTGGCACGGTCCGTTCGGCCTCCCGCCCGACTCTCCCCCCACCTATCCCGGCCTGGAGGAGAGGCGAGCGGCATCTGCAGCTCCTCTATAAATCAGCGCAGCTCCCGGTCTCCCTGTTCAGCCCTGTGTTTTTCCAACGCGCAGAGGAATCCTCTGCTTAATTAATTTAGAATGTGTAAATAAAGTGAGGACAGTGACCTCTCCGTCATCTCTGGAAGCACAATATTAACTCTGGACCATCTTTGCCCTCGCTCTCTGGCTCCTATAGTAATGCAGACATTAAAGGAACACCTGCTGCAGAAAACAAGGAGCAGGGGCCGGCGCGTGTGCGGCTACACGCACACGCACAAGAAACTTTCATGCTTTATTGGGTCAGGAGGTATCAATGACAATGTTAGTGGTCAGCAGAGAGGACAACTATATATATATTTCACACTTCTGCAATGTAAGCTGTTTGGACCTTGCATTGTACGTTTTTGGCATCAGTTGATATTGCATATAAGTTTGCATTCACAAAGTTGCCTTAAGAGGATTTTAAGACTAATAACATCAGCATTGGCGGGCGAACAAAATAATAATAAAAAAACATGTCCTAAAAGCATAAATAATGCAACTAATGAACAAAATTGAAGATAAAATGGTACAACAGATAATACCAGTTAAAAAACGAGATTTTTTTGGAGTCCAAAAAAAAAACAACAAAATAATAAAAAACGAATAAATATCTGTCCACAGAAGTTAGCCAAATGATTATTTCATCTCACGTAATCAACCTTTTGCCATAATAAGAACAAGACACAAAACACACAGACAAAAAAATAGGAAAGAGTCTGACCAAATAGAAAGAGCAGGTTTTTTTAAATTTTTTTAGGTTTTTGTAACTATTTCATCAATAAAAACAAAACAAAGCTCAATAAATAAATAAATAAATAAATAAATAAATAAATAAATAAATAAATAAATAAAACAAAACAAGAAAACTAAAATGCCCAAATATTAAACTATTAACTAACGCAAAAAAGAAAAAAGCGAAAAAACCCTATCGCTTCCCGCAAAATACGCACGATTAGTATTAAGCTAATTCTTAATTTAAATTTAAAAATACAGAAGAAATGCAACAGACAAAATCAATGAGGGGAACTTGGGACATTAGCATCAGAGCTATATTACACCCATGCGCCAGTAGACATAAGTGGGTAGATGTGTATTGACCATGAGGGACCACGCATCCCGGAACATTACACATTCACTCACTATGCCATTATCTAATTAAACTAAGCCAGTTAAATTAGGACCTGCTGGCTGTTCCGCATAACCATTTCCCCTCTCTAACCCCCTTCCCGCCTATCTCTCCTCCCTCCCTGTTGGTCATCGGTCTGTCTGTGGGGCGCCTCCATCCATTGGGGCTTACAGTGAAGTTTTCACTGCAGCACTTTTCCTCTGTGCGGCTTTTGATAGAGGCGGGCAGCTGCTGCAGGAAGCTCTCACACCACCATCGGTGCTATGATGCGGGCGCTTTTTTGCAGGCTTCTTCTATTTGACCTTTGATGCCAGCAGGGAAGGGTCATGTGAGTTTGAAGGTAGCTCCAGCCGATTTATAAAATAGGCTACTACTTTAGGATTTGAAGGGTTTTATGCACTTTGGAAGCATTTTTTTTTACTTCATCGAACAGAAAGATGCACTAGACAATACTTCATTATCGGCTGGATTGGATCAGTAACTTCTCCGTGTTGACAGATTGTAAAGCGAAGTCTTCTAAAATCATATGGACTGACTACTTTATCTGACAAACTTGAAGGGGGATATTATTATCGAAAATCAAGTCAATAATCGTACGTTATTGTATTAAAAATGAAATCAGATTTCAGTATTTAAATTCGCGCAGAAAACATCCGCGGATGTTCATAACTTAGTCAAATGTAACTTCTGCCGTGGAACCTCTTCTGCCTCCTCAGGTGAAAATGAAACTTTGTTTAAGTTGATATCCAATCGTCTTCGGCGTGAAAGTGTGTTTTCTAAAAGTGGAAAACCTCGTGATAAAGTTGAAGTTTACTATCCAGGGGTGAAACGCGATCATGCCGAGGTCGCGGGGCCAAACTTTTTAAGACTAATGTTTATTTAGAGAAGTGAGCGCTGTCTATAGGACTCCCCGTTCTCCCAGAATGCAGCAGTAATGTCTTTACCAGGCCAGACTGGACCACCGGCAGGACAGCAAATGCAGCTTTGCAAAAGTCTGCAGCCTCTCGTGGCGCTTTTCACACAGAGATATGCAGTTCAAGTACATATGCCACCATGCTAACATTTATGGCCGACATATTAACATTTGGTTGTTAAGCTGTAAACTGGAACATATTTTCTTGCACTGCAAAATAGCTACTATCTTCTTGTATTAGTCTGAATTATTGTAATTTCAAAACAAAAAACAAAAAGTCACATCCCATCCAGCAATGCAAAAAGTAAATAGCTCCATAATGAGGTGTAAAAACTGACATATTTTACAATGCGTTTCCAACTACTTGGAGAGCAGAAGCGTGTTTTCTTACAGATTGTAAAATTGAATTAGATATGCTTTGGAATCTGACCTCTTGCCAGACCCACATGTGTTTCCCCCCTCATGTTTTAGTAGTCCGTGGGTATTTTTTTGTTTTCTCAGCTGGAACTGCCATTAGACAATGTGTCCATGCTGTCCATTCCTATCTTTACCATCTCTCCTGGCTGAGCTCTCCATGCAGAACCACTTGCAGTACAACTTTCTCCCTCCAATCCCCTCCAGGTCTCTCCAAACACCTAGACTCTCTAGTCCTCTGACACAGCAGCTCCTCTGCAGCCACCAACGTTGATGGAAGAAGAAGTAAGCTGAAGAAATGATGAGGATTGGATTTGCACAAGCAGAATACCAAGAGAGAAAAAAACATCCTCTGAGGAATCTTATTATGAGATTATATAAGTAGGTTATCTAATTTATTTAAATTTAAATGTATTAATATAATATAAAGATGTTAAATATGTTCTTTGATGTATACAGAGGCTGGTTTATTTTTGTAAATAAAAAAAGAAAAGAAAAATACAGATGGAATAATGTTCAGAGCTCTGATTTGTTGTATGAAGGACAACAAGTGAGTTCAGAAAACAAAACAACAAAAAAAATCTGTTGTCATAATTCTGTTCTTGGTAGTATTTTCTTGTATTGCTTTCAATTATTTCAGAAAGCCCACAGTGTAAATGTCAAATCATTGTTTTGTTATATTCTGCATGAATCTTATTATCATAGGATGTAGTTCTAGAGTGATTAATAAAAACCTAAAGGCCATGGGGATTCTTGGGTTCAAGACAATGAGGCAAGATAAGATGATTTGTATAATTGTTGGTTTTTGAAAAAACTAAAAATTTCTTTTTTTTGTGGTTTTCACAAATAGGCTCCATGAATCCAGACCAAGTGTTGAAAAATGTATTATACGCATTAAAGCCTCAGTTCAAGTTTGAGTTGATATTTTAGATTTTGATGGTCACTCGAAAGAAATGCACATTCTTCAAATAAGAGATGAAATTCCCTTCATTTTATTTTATTTTAAGATTTTTCTGTCTTGCAGCTTAGGATAGTACATGGTGGGTTTGGCTTCCTCATAGTGTGAGGTCAATTTATTTTTCCCCCAAAAGGGAAAAATAAAGATATACCTCAATTGAATTTACTCACTAAATAGTGTGACAGATGGAAACGAATTAAGGCTACATGGTGGACAGGCCGGACAATTACAAGGTAACAAAGAAGACTATTGGAGCAAGATAACTTGCCACAAAAATCATAACAATAGTGTTAAAACAAAGCAAATGAACAGTAACAACAAAAAAGAAAAATATAGTGTCAAAGAAAGGTTAACAGAAAAGAACATTTAATGACAGAATGAATTAAGTTAACTAAACACCCCTTTATTTTAGTGTTAATAGGAATATCAAATCATAAACAAATTTCAGCACGATTAGCCAGTCAATGTGTACAGACATAATTCTTATGATTTCATTTTCAATGTACTGCACTGAAATTAGCAGTACATTGAAAATGTACTGCTAATTTCATTGTCACCATTGTACTCAATTTTCATTTTTAATCACAATAGTGTTTATAATCACCATTGTTTTTCTGTGATGGATTCTCTTATGATTTTAATCTAATTCAAAAATGTGGTGCAGGTTTTTAGTCTATGTTGAGTTTATCATTTTAATATAATCAAATATGGCTGCAGATTTATTAATAAAACACATTGTGTCCTTAGTCAGTCGAGATATACAACTTCAACTTTCTATGTCACAAAAACCATGAGGTCTATGCACCCCTTCTGCCATCCCCGACTCAAAGGCGTCCTGGGCAAAGAGCCCTGTAAATCATATCAAAAAGTACTTGAAGGTGTTGACTAATGAACAAGAATTAATATATAACGTTTTGACTTGTGTTAAGAATAAATAATTCTGTGTTTTCCTTTGGTCTCTTTTAGCTAGTTGTTACGCTAAAGCTAAAGGAAATCACATGTTAGGAAATGCATATTGGAGCTGGAGTATGCGATGACACACTAGGTAAAGCCCTCTTTTGGGGCACAGCTCAGAGAGACAAAGGGAATGAAAAATCCTTGTGGGATGCCTTTTGACTGTTAGCTCTTAAAGGTAGCATGTCAAAATGGACCAGCTGTATTTTGGTGTAATAAATGGAATTCATGAATTTAACTCACCGACTCTTCTGTAACCTCTTACAAACTTAGCATGGAGAACGGATAATTCTCCTCACTTGAAACTATCTTATTCATTCAAAGACTTAATTGTGAACTGTCATAATCACATTTATATAACTTCAATAAAGCTTTTTTTTTCTTTTACTATCGAAGAAATTGAGTAGCTCTACAAATGAATGAATGCCCATTTTTGTGGGAGCTAGTGGCAATGCAATCACACACAATAAAGGTCCATATGATTCTCCTGTGGAAGTGGACAGGAGCAACAACAATGTAAACAACAGTCACTTCACTGAAGAGGGCAGCTTTTACACTGTAGGTTGCATTAGGGCACTGAGAAAGAGGTACAGACAGATTATGGATGCTTTTTTCCCTCTGAATGTGTGTATTTCAATTTATTGTCTCTGTGTTAAAAATGTACAATTTTACTTGGGATTTTTGTATATTCATGAATCTGAAAAAAATAAATAAATAAAAATAATCAGCCATGTAAATATTAGAAGCCGTGGTTTTGGAGGTTTGAAAAAAATCTCTTTTTAATTTTGACATTCTCCAGTCCAGGGTTGAGCTTTTAGTAGGTAATTGTAAACATGCGCATAGAGAGAGAGACAAAACACTGTGAGCCTCTTCTCAAGTAGGCAAAATAATGTTCCTTTTACAACCGTGTTGAGTCAAAGACAAAGCACAATCCGCCAGAGTCAAATTGAATCTGATAACTAAATCAAGATGGTATTTTTTAGCTTTTAAATGCTTTGCACATGCTCACATAAAAAAAAAAAAAAATCTTAAAACGTAAGTATTTTATTTCACTTATAAAATATGTGTGTTCTCCTTGCTTTCTGACTGGTATGCAGAAATTTAATTGGAAGTGATATATTGCAAAAAGGGTGTTTTATTACATATGTGAGTGCATCTGTGTGTGAAAGCGTGTCGGCGTGCGTGTGTATGTGTGTGATTGCTGGAGAGTTCACAGAAAGCACAGGTTCAAAGGCAGGCCAAATGAAAAGGCCAAAAGATGATAAGGCCACTCTGAGGGCCCCTCTCTCAGAGGAGAAATGTCACATATAAAGAAGAGTGGAGAAACAACAGCCTGCACAGCGAGAAGCTGATGCAGAGGTTGAGTAGTTTGAGATTGCACTCTAAGTAGAGGTAAAGGGACATCTGATCACATGTGTGTGTAAATACGTACGGGCGTGTGTGTGTATGCGTGTGTGCGTGGATGGGGGGAGGTTAATGATGTTCATGACTAGTAGAGTCATTTTGCAGGGCGAGAGGCGCGGCTGGATGATGGATTGGAAGCTGAAGGGGCGAGCAGATGGGTAAGTAGAGAAAGTGAGGTTAAGTGGCAGTTAGATGTTGCCGATCTAAGTAGATCAAGAGTAGAGGACTGTGTGTGGGTGTGTGCGGGCGTGTGTGTGTCTGAGGGAGAACCATAAAATACAAAGTTTGCCAGACTGACAAACACAACTAATTTTCAAAAACTGCACATAGTTTTGCACTCTGTGCTGAGGCAGATCTAAGACTTTAGGTTCATTTGAACCTTCTTCTTCTGACAAAATAGATGAATGTATTGTTAGTGCTGAATGACACATAACAGTTAAAGTGTAGATGCAAAGAAGGCTTGCAGTCCTTAAATTTTACTGCTGTATAAGCCATTAGTAATTAGTTACTACTTTACTGAAGTATTTTCAGTTTGACATAAAATCATTATTTTAAAAAGTACTATTTTGTTTTCTTTCTGCTTGTAAACTGGAAAGTAAAAGAAAATCAAACCAGGAAAGCATATCGCTTTCAGCTCTCAAGTTTTTATGCCACTGATAACTAAAAAAAATTGTACAATAGCAAAAACAGTTGACATTACATGATTTGAAGTCTTTTATTGCTATAATATAAAAGTTTTCCAATTTATTAATCAACTTCTTGAAATGTTTTCTGGTTTAATTTAAATTTAGAATCCCTATATAAAAAATGGCATATATGCATTTAAAACCAGATATTAACATGCACTGCATTCTTCAAGAACTGAAAGAATAATAATTAAAAATGATTAGGGAAAGATGTTTTGCTGTTTTCAAGTTTAAAAGTTTACATACATTTCTTTAATATTGGGTAGAATTCTGCATGAGACTCCTTTGTGCCCGTGTTTGAGAAACGTAGCTCATGATGCCTTCTATTTTGTGAAATGCAGCAGTCCTTCCTGCAGGAAAACACCCATTGAAAGTGATCCTCTTAGTTTGTAGTTCAAAGTTGGGAGGGTGTTCTCAAGTTTTTCATGCACACAATTAAATCAAAATAAAGATCTTTGTGTCTGTGTGCATCTACAACCTGTAATCTGGCTTTTTACTGTAAATTTGTTTTAGAGTATGGCCTCCTCCTGGCTCACAGACCTTTCTTCAAAACATACAATGAAATGTCTTTTGAACACAGACTAAACGAGGGAAAACATCACAAGGCTTACTATTCCTGTTCTCTGGACGCACAATGCATTCTTCTGTATGTTGGTGTCAATCTGATCCTGTCCAAAAGGTAAATCTGAGCAGTTAGCTGCTGTGTCTCACATAAAAGACGTCTCAAAGGTAGGAGGCTGGCCCACACAACCAGGCGCCATAAAAGTTTAAGGAGGAGGAGGGAAGTGAAGTGAAGTGTTTGTCTTTGCTCATGGCTGGCTGACTGGCTGGCTGGGACAGACTGCCCGGGTGGCACGCTTGTCACAGCCCTGTCAGTGCCCTGTCACACACCATTGTGGCAGTTTGGGATTGATGAGGAGCAGCAACAGGAAGACTGAGGGCTGCTGGGAAACAGGAAGAGGAAGAACAACAGATGAAAAGCGGAACCGGAGGAGGAAAAGTACTTAAGTTACATTATGAAGCAAAATCAGAGTGAAAGTGAAGACAGGACCAACTCATAATGCAGCCAAGAGATGTAATATGACAGAAGGCATTGTTTATACACAGAATTATTGGGCTGCTTTTTTTTTTAAAGATAAGAAATTGTTTTGATATCTTGCAGTCAAGCTCTCAGTTTTCATTCATCTTGCAGAATCCTTACTGAAAATGAAATAAAACAAAACAAAAAACAGAGAAATGTAACAAGGCTTATTATACTGTATTATTCACAAACATTTATTTAAACAACAAAATCAACTCTCATAATCACACGTGGTTAATTAAATTCAGAAAATAGCCTGAAAAACTAATTTATAACTGTTTTAAGGGATTACGGCAAATCTAACTAAAGGCATTATAATTGCATAGTCAAAAGATTGCATTTTGTTCAGAAACCAAATATTTACACTGAATAAAAGACATAGACACATTTCAATCTGGAGAGACTCAGACGGAGATGAGAAGACAATTAGAAGAGTTTATTGACAAACAGAATTTAAAGTCTTTGGCGCTCGGGCCCCGGCTGGGGATAACGGTTATCGCAGCGTTAGCGATAGGCTTCAGATGAGCATCCCCGATGCTGTTAGGAACGTCATCCCCCGGGGCCCGGCACTGGTGGTGGAGGTTGAAGAAGGGTGCGGGCCTCGGGACCGGGCGAATGGAGGAGAAGGGGTGGTGGTGGGTTGAGCTCGGCTGGAGAGCGAAGGACACCATGGATGAAGGTCCTTATCAGCTGGGACTTGGTCGGTGATTGGACGTGACGTGGCTTGGTCCGGCGTTGATAGGTCGACGATTGTGGGCAGGTCGCTTCAATTAACGGGTCCCGGTGGGGATAAAAGAGTCTTCCAGTTTGAATTTGCGCCTAGGCTTCATTTTTACTCACTCTTTGAAATTAAATCAGACCAAACGTCTCTTGTTTTAGGTTGGTTAGACGTATCAAAATTATTTCTATTTGCTAAAAACCAGAAAATGCGTTCCTCACGATGCCAAGTTCCTCTTGCAAAACAACCCCACAGCAGCATGTGACCACACCAAAGCTTCACAGTTCAGGTAGGACACTACAAACATTCCTGTTTTTCCTTCAAATGTAAATGCGCGGTTGTTTGTTCAGTGTGTCCTATTGTCCGGGGCAACATAAGCTGTGTTTCCATTGAGCATTTAATTGCACAGACTGGAATTATGAAAATAAACTTGATTCATGGAAACATGCCAGTTTTGAAAATAACCAGTCATGTTTTGCAATAAAACTGCAATAAGAACACTTTTATTTTGCATCACGAGTCATGTTTCATGTGAATAAGTTTGTTCACGTATCACACAAACAAACTTATTCATGTGTGACATTTATTGCGTTTCGTATCAAATGGAAACACTGTAAATGTGTTGCTGTGATATTAGCCAAATATTGACAAAGTTTTGCACACATTTGTAATGGAAGTGCAACTACACTCACAAGGACAATTTAGAGAGAATAATTTATCCAATGATCACGTTTTTGGGCTATAGGAGGAAGTCGGAATACCCAGTGAGAATCCACACATGCACAGGGGGAAAATATAAACTCCACCTAGACCCTCATATTGCACCAGAGTAAAGCACAAAGGAAAATTGTCCACTTTTTTTGTTTCACCTCTTGACTTCTTTCCCTTTAGTCCTCTGTTTGAATTCTGCATGCTGTCCTTGACTCAGTCAGCTCCTAACTTCATTAAAAAGTCCATGTCACATTCTTACTTTAAAACTTTTTTTTTTTTTTCAAAACTACTACTTCTTTCTTTCTACAGCATTCTTCATTTTTCTTGCTCCAGGTTGCTTTGCACTGGGTTTGTTGCTACTGGTTTTCAATCTCTGGATGTTCCCCATTTTTTCCTCCTTCCCCTGAACTGTCTACCTCAGAGGGAATGGCTCTCTGGAGCTGAGTAGGGTCATTCCTGGGTGAGGAATATCACTTCACACCCATCTCCTTACTTAAACACCTTTTCTTAATTCTCCCTGCTTTCTCACTCTCTTCCTTCAGCTGTTTTTTTTCTTTCCTCCTACTGGTTCAACTTTCTTCTCTCTCTATAAACTTTCCTTTTCTCCCTTTCCTCTCTTACTGTTTCATTCATTTTCCATTCGGTAGATTGCCCGAGGAAGCAGAAGAATATAAATTTTGATGGCACATTTAAAATTTTTATTAGTAAATATTTTGACCAAAATGGTTTTGGTTTTGTCTAGTTCTCATTTGACTTTCGTCATTTCTTAGGATCTTTGTCAAGGGTAATTAAAGCAACGAGGCACAGGTTTACATTTATCATTTGAAACGATTTTATTTGGATTTGCATTTTTGATAAAGTTCTAGAACCCAAAATTCTAAACAAAGAGGTGAATTGTACAAAATACACAAAGCATTCTGGAAGTAGTTGGAAACATTTAATCTGAAAATTTACAGATTATATTTTACAGTTTCACAAATTGGGGCTGCACAGTTGGTAGCACTATTGCCTTGCAGCAAGAGGGTCCTTGGTTTGATTCCCAAGACCTTTCTGCGTGGAGCTTACATATTGTCTTCGGGTACTTCCTCAGTCAGGTTAATTTGGTCTCTCTAAATTCTCCTTAGGTGTGGGTGTGCGCTTGCATGATTGTTTGTCCTGTCTGTCTCTGTGTTGCTCTGTCCAGGGGGGTACACCCTGGACTGGTGATCGGTCCAGGGTGTACCCCTCCTCTCGCCTGGCACCAGCGTCCCTCATGACCATGCTCCACAAGATATGGATGGATGGATGGATGGATGGATGGATGGAGTTTTACAAATTGCTATTGTCAACCATTAAACATGAACAGATCTGTAAATGTACATATCAGATATCAACATTTATTCTGCAAATACCATAGTGCAGTTAAAAAAGTCAACATCCAGAATCAAAATGTTTCTTAAGCCTCCAGGGATTTAAACTGAACATGAGTGTTGAACTGTTTAACCAACATCCCTTAAAAACCCATCAGAAACAGTAAGTGCAAACTTTCCATTAATTTTCTTTACAAAAAGTAATCATGAAGCTGTAAACACCTTTAGAATTAGATAATGTTTGGCAATCAGATTTCATGTATTAGATATATTTGTGGCTCACTGCTACTGCTATTTTCTCCATAGTTAAAATAAAGTCCTCATCTTCAACATGAGTTATAAGTAATTCTCTGCACCCAGCTGTTCATTGGATTCTTCTTGGTTTGTTGTCCTTTACAACCACCTTACCACTTTGCAGTATCTTACAAATTATAAGGTGTGAAAACACCCTAAGTCTGTATGCTTGACTCCCAAATAAATAAAAAACATGTTTTTCTAAGCATTGATAATGTGTTATTATAATTACCATGACTGCAAGTGAAAATGAGTTTTAAGTGATGCTCTATGACATTTTTCCATGTTTTGCAGGCTATTTTGTGGGCCTGATGAAATGCTTATTCCCAGTCTAATTTTAGACCACTTTTAGATCAGGCCATTTTGCTTGGCCTTAACATGCTGTACATTTAAGCCAGAGCAACATAAGGACCTAACATTGACTCATATCGGAATTAGGCCGACATGTAAGCTTTAATCTTGAAGCCAGATCCAGTGGTCAGTGAGAAAATGAAGTGTAAGTACTGTCCATACTCTGACTAAAGTTAGATCTGATTGGATTCCAATATTTTTATCTCAATTTTCTTCACTGAAAAATGAAAATGTACGTTTCTTGTGTCACAGTTCAGGTCATCATTAATGACGACCTACATGGCTCTTTAAGGAAGTTTTCATTTATCCTGATAGAATTGATTCTGCCACTTTTTTATTTTTCAAAATGAAAAAGTTCCACTGTGTGGAAGTTTAGGGCAACACCTACAAAACCTCACTCCAACCATCACGGACATTACAGAAAAGAGCCACCTGACATGTTCAAAAAGTTGTTTAGTATAGCCATACCAACAATTTATTTATAGATTCCTACATCCTCAAATTACCAGATTTGGTAGAGGTTTAAACTGTACAGTTTAGGTACGAAGCTATAAACAAACTACTGCCAGATAATATTCAGAATTCTTTTACTGATATAATGGGGAACTATGACCATGCAGGGAACCTTATAGTCATAATTCATTACCTTAATGTTGTTGAACCTTCAGTCTTCAGACAACCATGAAGAGAATTTGAATCTCTGTCAGTGGTGTGAAGTTTTGGAATAAACTTGCCAAAGAGCAAAGTCGAAGCATAGATTTTTTTTTTATCTATGCTTTTGACTTTGAAGCGTGGAGGTTGTGTGAGAATTTAAGCCTCTAAGTGGTTATTATTAAAAGGTGAACAGGGGGGATGAATTTGGACTGGAATTAAGGCACTGTGGATGAGTTGGGTATGTGTGTGTTTGTGTATTTATATGTATATATATATGTATTTTTGTGTATGTATATGTATGTGATTGCATATATGTACATACTGTGTAAGCCTGTGTGTAAGTGTATAGGAGTATACATATTATTTACATCTGGCTTAGGAATTACTTTTGATTAAGAAGGGAAAAAGGAAATGGGAAGATTATTCAGGTCATGATCTACAGGATGGAAAAAGTGTTTGATTAAATAAGTTCAGCTTCTTCATGCCCCTTGTCAAGAAAATCCGAGCTCATCCCACTTCCCCATGCTGGAGATTTTAGTTTAACAGTAATAATAAATAAAGTTATCTTTAAAATGAATCACTCAAGTGACATCTAGGCCCAACAGTAGACTTAGGTGTCAATAAAATAAATCTGGTTGTGTGTGTTGTTTTTGTCTCCAGCAAACTTTGCTTTAATTTTACTTTTTTCTATCTAATCATAAGAAATCATAGTCAGTCAGAGAGTCATGAAACAGGAAAAGCAGGTTTCCTGGAAAAAGAGGAAGTAAGTTTCCAGCCTGCAGATTTATAAATATAGCTGAGACTATTTCTTATTTTAAAGCATGAAAGTTTTAAAGAATTAAATCTAAACATTTTGGTAATTTGATAAGATTCAAAGTAAAATACTTATATTAATATTGGTTTAATTGTAATAATATTTACACGTACATTTGTGGGAACACTTACAAGAAAAACAAGTAACTGTAACTTTGGCATCAAATAATTAGAATCATGGATTATTCTTGGTTTCTTTTCAGAAAAACATCTGTAATAACTCACATTAAGATTATAATAAGGATAATTAATAAGTTATGGTTATAAAATCATAAATGAATGCTAAATCAGAGAAGCTGAAGAAAATAAATGTGATATAAGTTATGGTTATAAAATTATAAATGAATGATAAATCAGAGAAGCTAAAGAAAATAAATGTGATATAAATGTGATTTTGACATTGAACTTGAAATGGTATAAAAAGGTGTAAATGCAATTAAACATCACTGATATGTTGGAGGTAGAGAGTAGGTGAAAGGTTGTGCAGGCAGCGGACATAGGAGGTTGAGCAACCCTGAGACATTAGCACAGACATTAGGACATAATGTCTGTAAGACAGTGATGGATATGAGATCATCTGTCTGAGCAGTCAGAAACCCTATAAAAGGTGGGTGCAAAAGAGGAACCTTTTGTTGGATCCTCCGGGCAGCTTCGAGCCAAGAGATGGACAAAGAACTCTGCAGCTGAAGAAGAGCCGGGGCCACAGAGCCGAAGACTATCCTTCTCATGGAGACCAACCGGTCAGGCCCACAACCTGTGGCTTCACATCACACTTCTCTCATCGGCTGGGTTCAGACCCCAAAGACAAAGATGAAGACAAAGACAAAGGCAAAGACAAAGAAGAAGAACTGGTGCCTTTTTTCCTGCCAGCACCAAGTCCTGTGTGACCTCACCATCCATGCGGAGAAGAAGATCATCAGACCTGCAGAGATCCCTGCCTTCATCGATCGGCGTCTTCCTCCTGCTGCAGCACCTTCTTCATCATCAAGCCAGGTCTGGGGTTCGAAACGTCAAACTCCGTCCGTCTCTCTCAAAGGTTCCTTTTTTTTTTAGTTCTTAGTATCAGCAGTAGGGAAAGACAGACTAGATGATTGATTTTACTTATTTGATTATTTCTGCTACTGAATTAAGCTGTACTGACCCTTGCAAAAATGCCTTACTAATAAAATATTTAGCATAAAGAAAATCTAAAAGATGTTGTGGACATTCAGTTAATGAGTCACCTTAAAGTTCTTTGATGGTTGTAAAATAGCTGTGATGTTTGATTCTGGAGAGGAAAAAGTTTAAAATGTTTTTAGGTTGCTGGTAGCCCAAATTTAAAACGTCATCCTTGGGACTCGCCCGAGTCACTAAAACCTACCTGGTTCAATAACAAATGCAAGTTGTAAAATAGAGAACGAGCGACCGTTAACAGGTGTGCTCTGTGAAACTAGTTGGCTGTAGGCTGCTCAGTCTGGCTAATTCACAGGGGGAAGCAGGGTGGGACACCTGGATGTAGGCCGTCAGAAAACCAGGCGAATCGTTTCTCGAAACCAGCTTAAACAGAGTTTACTTCAGTCCTGGACAGGGTAAATCCCGGCAGATTTAGGAAACTCAATTAACCCGTTAGAAGGAGAGCTGGTAGCACATCTCCCCTCTCAGAAGAGGAAGTAGAGAGTGAGACAGTAGAGACAGAAGGGGGGGGGGGTGTTGCGCAACAACACCCTTTTCAGACACATAGTTACCAAATAAGTAATGTATTTTACATGTATTTGTGTATGTGTATGTGTGGTATGTAGAATGTTACATTTACACTTAGAAATATGCAAATGCTTCCTTTATTTTGTGTTGTTCTCTTGGTGAAAATGTCTGAAATAAAAAATCATCATCATCATCATCATCATCATCATCATCATCATCATCATCATCACCATCATCATCATCATCATCATCACCATCAAAAAGTGGTTCATTGAAATGATCAAATACACCCTAAAATTATGCTTTGCTCCTAAGAGAGCAAATACTGTTGGCAATCCAAGAAAATCAATCAAACAAATCAACACTGAAGCAGATCAAGAATAATCTGCGGTAAATCTACATTTAAAATGAAAATTTAACTGCATGTGTTTTAAACAAATCAAGATTTCATCATACATGTAAGCGCATCACTAATGCCAACTGAGGAACCCTAGCGCAATTGGGAGAAAAGGAGGGTGTGAGAATTCTTATGAAATATGGATAATTAGAAGATGGAGCTGCTGAAGAGCTGTGTGTACACAGATGCAAAACGACACAAGAACCAGGAAGAAAAAAAAGATGAGCAGAAGATCCAAAAGGGGAGCAAAATAACCAGGGTTATGTGTGTTTTTCAGGGGGCAACTTAAGGGATTGTCTTCCCCCTTCGCCCCTCCCCGGCCCCAGTCAGAAATCTCCAGGGGTCCCCGGGTTCCTGAGGAAAAACATCTCGGCCCCCCATCACCCCTGAACCCGGTGCTGGGCTGTTTACCTTGGCCTGGCTGCCTGACAGCTTTACTGATGTTACATACAGGCACACAGGGACCCTGAGTCAAAGAGGGAGCAGGAGCTAAAGGAGAGAGCAGGAAGAAGGAGGAGGAGAGCAGGACAGATGAGGAATAGAGAAGTAAGAAGGATAGATGTCGAGCGATGAGGACAGTGGGTGTAGGATAGGAAGGGGGGAGGAAGTAGAGGCATGGGGATGAGGCGAACAGGAAAGGAGGAGAGGGAGCGGGAGCTGCGAGGGAGCGAGAGTGTTGGCTTACTCTGATCTTAATCACCAACATCAGATCCATTTGGGGAGATCTCCAGAGAAGAGAGCCGTTCAGAGGGCAGCTGAGTGCACACTGAGTACACAGGCGGGAAGAAATATCGTCTCCAAAAAGTGAGCACTAAAAACACAGGCATTAATTTTCATCTCCCCTCTAAGTCAATCACTGTGTATATAAGGCAATATTTTGTTTTGAGGGCAATTGCTCAGAGAAATATGTGAGATTTAAAAGCAAATGTGGAATGGAGACACAATATTTTGACAGGAGGTAACATTACTCATTACACTGTGCTTCAGAAACCTGTAGACATTTTCCATACAGTTCATGGGGAGTGAAGCAAGGGACCACTGGCCCTCACTGTGCAAATGTTGACTCAAGAGTTTTATATCTATTTTAAATAAGTAAACATGATGAACTGCCTTTAATTTATATTCGTCCTTTAGGGCAAATGTATGTATTGAGTCAGACATGAAAATATTAATTTGGGAGAAAACTTGTAAAAAGGCCCAATTTCGCACAGTCTGAGCTCACAAAAATCATTGAAACAACCTTGTTTTGATGTTGATTTGAGTTTCTATTCATTCCTCATCTCCTTCTGACAAAAACTTCCTCTAATGCCTGGCAGTTTGTCTACTTGTAGGCGTCTGTTTGTCCATTTCAGAGCCACAGCGTGCAGGGTTGGGCTGGACCGCAGGGGTTTCTGCGATGGGGTGGGAGGCCTGTGTTTTGTAGCTCGGAGCTCCAAGTCTTGTTTGTCTGTCCCAAGCAGCTGGACAAGCTGTAATAATACAAACAGGCCTTTGAACAGGCTGCTGTGTTGTGTCGACCTGGCTTTGGTTACATCCCACACACTTGTTCTCTCACAAACACATACACACTCATGACTGGCAAACCGACCAGGGACAAAAATTCATGTCAAAAACATGTGGTTTGGTGCTCATATAAACTGAAGCTGGTGTGCAGACAAGGCAGATGCTTTGGAAAACTATTCACTCATTGGTCATGCTTCTTTGCAAAATGAGTCAAGTTCATTCAGACTGGGTGGAAAACACATCTAGTCATTGACAATTTTCAAATCCTGTAGCTGAAATTAGGTGCAGACATTTACTGAGTCAATCTAGCGCATAACATGTTTTGATCTGAACCATTCCATTGGAGATCTGGCTGAATGTTTAGGGTCATTGCCCTGTTTGAAGCTTAACCTGTTTCCATCTCTCTAGTACTTTGGAAGCCTCTAGTAGGGTATCTTTTACCATAATCCTGCATTTTATCCATCAACTCTAACCATATTCTCTTTCCCTGATGAAGTGAAGTATCCTCATAGCATGATGGGGATGGTGTGTTCAAGGAGATGTCCAGTGTTAGTATCCCTCAAAATAGCCTTTATAAATGTTTGTCTCATCTGACCAGAGGACCTTATAGCAAACTGCAAACAGGACCTGTTATGTGTTTTATTTGAACAATGGCCATAAAGACCAGATTTTTGGGGTGTCTTCTCTCACTTGAACTATTGCTCTGCAGCTCTGCAGCTCCTCAATGTGTTGGTTCCCCTGGCTGCTTCTCTGATTAATACTGTCCCCACCAACCATGAAAATTTAGGTAGTTGGCCATCCATTGGAAGATTTCCAGTTGGGACATTTTTCACATGATGAAAAGAAGAGTTAACCATGAGATGGATGCCATAAAGAAGATGTATATCACGGCATACTTTGTTAAGAGTAAAGATTTTTTGCCTGTAATGTCTCCTTCCCTTCTAATAAAAATATTAAATAATAAAAAAAAAAACCATGAGATGGTCAAAGCTTGGTATATTGTTTTATAATCTAACACTGTAAACTGACTTATCTGCTGTGTCTATTGCCAAACAAGCATTTTTTGCTTGTTGGGTCCACACAGAGGCACCTAATTTACTCAGTTAGCTGCTAATGCAGTTGGTTGCAATTTATTCATGAGTAAAAGGGGATTAACATATATGCAACACACTTTTGAAATCTTTTTGGTAAGAAAATGAATGACTGAACAAAATAAACAAAGTAATTTTTCTTGGACTTTATCTGTTGTTTTGTTTTTTTTTTGTTGCTAAATCCTAATAGAAAACACTGACAGTTATAAAGTGACAACATAAAACTTTCAGGGGTATGAATATCTTTGCAAGGGACTTCACATGAATGCAAACCACCATTTGTTGCTTGACACAACTTACAAAAACTCCCGCTGATCTTTTCCTGTTGAGTGTGATTGATCATCTTCAGGCCGACCATCACTCTGCCTGACGGCCTGTTTGTCTGTCTCCTTCTGCATGTTTGTGTGTTTGTGTGGACAGGCCGGCGGATTGCTTGTTGTTTGTTCATGGCTGATCATTTGTCACAATAAATCATTAGGGAGGGACAAACACACACAGAGAAATGTTCCCTTTGGAGTTGTGTGGATTGCTCCTCTAGTCTTCCTCAGACCCATTTAGGCTTACACAAACACTCCAGCCCCATTGCCCCGTCACCCTTAAAACACTGGAAGCAGCAGATCCCTCAGAGAGAGTGAGAAAAAGGGGACAGGGTTAAGGTCCATCCCAGTCCGCTGCATTGACGGATGACTTCCTCTGCCATTATGCAATGGAGTTCAGAGGTTTGCTGACTGGGCCAGTGGCCTCTGTACTCACACCAGGATATGAGAGGACAGGGAATTGGGCTGCAGATTGCCCCGGTCAACACTCTGGGGAACTACATCCCAAATGGTACAGGTTAGAGGGAGAAAGTTGCTGAAGTTGTCTGAGCAGCGGTCCAGCAAAAACATAAACTGAATGCTGAGCATAGCAGTGGTTGTGAAAGTAAAAGCCACTGTGGTATTTTTTATTTTATGTGCAATCCAATACCAGCAAGGTTTTAGTGTATAGGCAATACACTACACATAATAATAAACATTTATCATAAACTGGGACTGTGAATGCCAGAGAATATACTTAAGTTTATTTATAATTAACACCTGTCAAATGCATTTTGTTTTGATACACAACTGCTTTGAAGAAATGTACAGTTTAGCTCTTTTTTATTTTGGCTTATTAATTTCTCATTTTTCTGCAAATATTGGTTGATCTTCACACTGTGCTTCAGAAACCTGCCCACAGAAGACCTTAAGAAGTCTTTAGGACATCTTAAGAAAGTCCTTATCACTTCCTTAAGATGAAGTTGTAAGGAATTCCTCAGAATTTTAAAGTTAGTGTAAAGATTAGTACACTCTTATTTTTTAGGTTGATGGTCACTTTGTTGTGTTTGATTTCATTTGCCAGGCCTACGACTGATTACTGCTGGACTTGTAGAATTAAAAAATTACTTGACTGTGACATGCCAGATGACATGAAGTAGTAAAAGATCTTAAAAATCAACACATTAGTACTTGATTTACATTGCAAGAAGAGGTCAGCGACCAAGTCTACAAGAGTTTTTGGTTTTTGAAGAATTTGCAAAGCCATTTTGAACACCTTTGATTTCTGGTTAATCACAGTGATAAGCAAATAGTTAAAACAGAACCCAGAGCAACATAAAATAACTCTAGGACTCATTTGCTTAAGTCAAGCTTAGTTTTCAAGTTTCAATAATAAGAAAGAGACTGGGGAGAAAGGTCATCCATGGGAGAGTTCCTATGCCAAAACCACTGCTGACCACAAAAGCACAAAATTGTGTCTCATGTCTACCAAAACATGTCCTGGTGATCCCCAAGAGTTTTGTGAAAATATTTTGTGGACTCATGGGAAATAATTGGAATGTTCCAGAAAGTGTTTGTCTAATGAAGTCTGGCTTGTTAAAATCAGTTTTATTTAGCGATTCTGAAATCGCTAAATAATTAGCAATTATTTAGCTCGAAATTAGATTATTTACTGATAATGATGCACAGTATCAGTATTCTGATACTGTGGTTCATTTCCCATGATAGTTGAAGTAATAAGATGAAAAAGGACTGTTTTCAACTTCACCACAAATCTACCACTACTGGGTTTAACTAATGGCACAAAAAGGTGCTTTGATATTAATCCCAAACCATGAACTCAACTCTGTTTAAAATAATTTAACTATGCGTAAAAGTGAGGTCTACCTTAGGAATTCAATCAATTTAAATTAATTCTGCCATTTCTGTCTGGAAAATTTGTCAAACATCTACGGTAGTCAGTTCTTGATTACCAAACCTGGAGTTGAGCTACAGCTTGTTAATAGACATTTACCAAAGTATTAAGTCTGTGCAAATATTTCTGAACCTGTCTGGATTAGAGAAAATGTTCCCTCATTTAAAACTTAAAGGTCAAAAATTAATGTGGTATTTATGCCTATGATGAATGTATGTAAACATCCGAACACAGGTGTGGGCAAATCTGAAAGTTTGTTTAAGATTCAGATTACACTTTAAAGCTAATTTTGTAGCTCTAAAGTTAAAATCTATTAAAGAATACTTGTTTGTCATAACATGCGCAAATCACTTTAAAATGCAGGGTTTTTGCTCTTTTTATTCTAGTTGGACATGAAAATTTTACTGCAAGGAACAACATTTAGTTCTTTTAGATTTACTCTCTATTAACTAAACTATTCAGATGAAACAACTGAAATAAATCAGATTCTTTGGGTGAACTTAAAACCTTGCCTTTGTTAGTCTGACTTTTCAGACTGTCTGTATATCACCACGGCTGACTGACCAGTCAAGCATGCATATTCAAAACACAGTTCTGACCTTTACCTTCCCACCACAAATACTGTCCCCTGTCATTAAATGATGAAGACTGTGGTGAAGGAGTTGAAAACCAAACAAAAAAACAAATCTCAGCATGCCATGGAAAAACAAAAAGTGCTGAAGGGGGCTGGGAGAGAGAGCGCAAAAACAACACTGAACAAGCCATAAGGCACAGTTCATGCGAAGAAAGTGCCTCTTTACAGTATGTACACTCATAAAAGGGCCTGCCGCGCATGAATCAACACATAAGCTCCACTAAATATAAATGTAACATAAAAAGGAAGAAGTACAAACATAGGGAGACAAACGAATAGCATGAAAAAACACTGGTTGTTGCTTTCCCAAATCCTTAAATTTAGATTTTGTTTGATTTCTTAGATCTATTTTGCATAGAGAGAAGTGTAGGACAAGAAAAGGCAGTAAAATGATGAAGCCATTGGAGAACAGTTTTCAAATTCAGCCCAATATCCTGAGGTCAGAAGCAAAGGCTAATAGGGTATAAGGAGAAAATGGCAAAAAAACATTTTGGGGAGTTTTGCCATTGCTTTTGTCTGATTTCACCCCTTTAATCTGTTTAGGAGAAAAACTGCACCAGTTTCTCTCCTAATTTGATATGAAACATGAAAATGAAGTATTTACATGCATACTCCATGTACATATTAACAATAAAACCTTTTTCTTGAACCTTTACTAAATAGTTGAACGTGTGTGACCAAATAATCCCCCCCCAAAAAAGAAAAAAAAAACAAGATACAAGGTTTGTCCATTCTAACATATTTCCTTTAACTTAAGACAGGCAGTTTGAGTCTTCTGTTATATGCTGGGTCTTCTTTGCGATGTGAACGACTTGGAATCTGCAGATGTTTAGAAATGGCTCCAAAAGACTTTCCCAACTTGTGTAAACACATAATTTCCACTCTTAGATCTTTACCAAACTCAGTGGACTTTCCTATTGTTCAGCATATTGGTATATCCAATGAGATCTGTCAAACAAACCAAGACAATAATGACCATAGGTAATCTTTTGACCACAATTGCAAGTGTAGAGTCTATGCAATAAAATGTCAAACTGACAAAACCAAATGTTCCACAATTTAAAATGGATTTCATAAATATTATTGAAAGTTATCCAAATTCCAAACCAAAGACCATAAAAAAAGACTGTTATTTTGACAAATCTGTATGTGCAGAATATGATGTGGTACCCATAACCATTTCAATGTTATTTTCATAAAAGAAAAGGTTCAATGCATGACTGATCTACATGACATACTTGACAAGTCTAGTACTGAAAAAAATTAGGAACTGAGAAAAAAAAACAAAACAGAGCTATAGCTAAATTCAATCAGATTTAATTTTGTGAGTTTGACAATAAATATAGCTTGTTTGAATCCAATTTTCATATACTCAGGTTTGTTTTTCTGTTTATTCAGACCTGCCATGAGTCATTGAGGTGACAACCTCAGTTGGTAGTTGCATCTTGTGAAATACATTTTAAGTCTCTCTCACACACACACACACACGCACACACGCCCCTAAACCCCCGCCCACGCCCGCACACACACACACAAACACTCACACAGCTTCGCTTGGCCCCAACCAGTCTTGCAGTTCACCCCTGCTGTTTGTTTAGTGTTTGTCAAGTTTATGGTTGCCATGTCAAATGCGTAGTAATAACATATGTTTTTCTCATCAGACCACAGAGAATCCACCTCAAAGAACACCGAAAAGATGAAGAGGTGATTACTTTAGAAATTGTCTAAAACAAAAAAGGAAAAATAAAAGGTTGGAGGAGTTCAAATATACATTGAAAATAAAATTAAATGATTGAATGGTAAAATACTTGGTGCAGCTTGGTGGATAAAGGGGATTAAAGAGCAACAGGGTATGTGGAGGGTATGCAACCCACTACAAGTGAGCAAAAATAAAATAGTCTATAAGGCTTTGATGACTTGCATTGGCGAGATCAAATGTGTAGGTCAAGAGGTAGGGAGTCATAGTGATGAGGCTTAAGAGGGGCTATCGGGAGCAACACATCTGCAAAAGCCATTAAGGACTGTGTATGTATGCAGCGTGACACTGTGTTTTCTCTGCCGGGGCCTGGCTTGGGCCTGCGCGGCAAAACTGGGATCAGGTTTCGTCAGCATGCAGTGGGGGGCCGTCTCCAGTTGACGCGTGATGATTTAGTCAGGTGTGAGCGTGCACTTTCCAATTTGGAGGGAAATAAATTAGAAGTGATTTTTTACGAGACCTCTGTCCCAAGCTGTCTGAAAGCCCCTCTCTCCCTCCTGTTGTGCACTGTCAGTCCAACTGATGTGTTTATAAAGAGTGCTGCAGTGGCCCATAAACACACTCTGACACACACCCTCACACACACACACGAGAGAGAGGGAGAGAGCGAAACATGCGCAAGCATCCTGACTTGACTAAACAATGGCATGCATGAAAAACACACATATGTTGAACACCCCCAGAAACCCACATTTTCTGACTGTGTCCACTAGGAGTTCAGAGCAGGGGGAATAATGTTTTATATATTTCCTGTACATGCCTACAAATGCTGTAAAAATAGTCAATAATTGATTTGTTGGTCTGGCAGCTTTATTCAATAACGAAATAAAAAAGAGAAACGGGTGGAAATGCAGACCAAAACAGATGAAGAAATGATGGGAGGATGGTGGTATTTCAATGTGACACCTGAGCAGAGTTAGAAAAGCATTAGTTAAACACATACAGTACTAACCTTCAAAGTTTGAAGGTGCTAAGTTATTGGAGTCAAAATTCAAAGCTAATTTTGATGTTTCCACTGCTAATAAGTGATGCTACTTTTTAATATTTGAATCTTTCCATAACAAATTCTGTTTAACTGGTTAAAAACCTAAACTCACATAGTTGTCATGATTTTCATTTTAAAATGAAATCATTTTGTGAAGTATTATATAATATCTAAATAAAATGTAATACAGACTATTTTATATCTATAAACTTAAAGTATTGCATTTTTATTAAACTTAACTGTATAAGTAAGGACAAACAACTCAAAACTTTGCCATCAGCAGTTATCAAATATTATCAGGCCCCAATATTCTTTGAACTCAATATTAACAACAACATTAAAAACATAATATAAATGCTATGGAAATTAAATAAGAAACCAAATAAAATAGTTTAAGTCAATAACTGGTTGAATACTGTTCTATTCTAATAAACACTTAAACTCCAATAATTGAATATTGAATAAATATTGGCAATGGGCTGAAAAATGTCAAGCTAAGCACGTAACATAGTCTATTTTTATTTACTACTGTATAATGGGTTAACTTAAACAGGTTGTGGTGAAATGCAGAAGATAAATAATAATCAAGTATTGACCCTAAATAAACTTTGGTCTTGGCTTGAAATCACCCAATGTACTAACTGTCATCATAACCTTGATTAAAAATGAGGGGCCTCTGGATGAGACTAACATGGTTTAGCTCCACCAGGGACCAGAGGCAGGAAGCCCTTTGACCTCTGTTTGGTTCCCCTGCCTCTACTTCCACATGTGGCTCTGCCTGCTTTCACTAAATAATTTTTGGGCTTGTCTTGTCTCCCTGACTCCCTTCATGCACGTCCATGTCAGTCTCTCTGCCTGTCTGTTTTTACTGACTGCCCGATCTGAACGTCTGTCAGGTTGCCATGCTGCAAACGAGTGTCTGTCACTGTCAGCCCTTTTAACTGGCCTCCAGAGGTTAAATTAACACACTCTGCCTACGCCTCCTGGTTCCATTAAAAAGACGGCAAATTCAATTACAAAGTATAGTAGATATTCAAACAGCTCATTATTAGATGCAAACTAAGGATTTCACAAAAATAAGAGTTGGGCACAGTTAGAAAATTAAGAATTGTTTGTGACTGCTAAGCTCTTTTAAAACAGAGCAGCTGCTTAGTGCATCACCAAAACACTGGTGCCATCTGCAAATCCATAAAAGTTGTGCAAAACGGGAATTTTGCTTTTGAATCAAAAGCCAAACAAATGCACATTTGTTCCAGCTGTGCACTTTCCTGGCAAAGAGCATGGAAAGAGCACAACCTCCCAAAGGTATTCACACTCCTTGTCACGTTAGAACCACAAAATTAAATATTGTTGTTTTGGGATTTTATTTAATAGACCAACACAAAGTAGGACATACTGTGAGCTGAAGGAAAAATAACATTTGGTTTTTATCTATTAGGTCTAAATACAATTCAATGCAGTCAATTTCCTTCAGCAATCACCTACTTTCAAATAATACCCACCCCTGTGTAGTTTGATCATAACATAAAAATAGCCCCAGGCAGCACATTAATGAACATACAGCACTAGTAAGACCCAGAAACACAGCAGAAAAGACATTCAAAGCAACATTAGGTTATAAAACGTTATATAGAGTTTATAACATCTCAGAGGGTTCTGTTCAGTTTATCATCTGGAAGAGAATGGCGCTGTCTGCTCACCTAAACTGAAAGGCTGGGCAAGAAAAGTGTTGATCAGAGCAATAATCAATAAGGTAACTCTGGAGAAGTTCAAATATCAGGTGAGAGAATGTGTGAACAGAATACCATTGGTCCTACACCCTACAAATGTGGTCTCCATGGAAGAGTGTCAACAAAGAAAGTCATTGTTGAAGCCTCTTAACACTCTGGTATGTAAGGGAAACAAACATATTTTGCTTTTTAGACTATATGCAAAGCCATGTGTTGTGAGAAAATGCTGCACATCACCCTGAATCTATCATCCCAGTAGTTGTGAAAGGTATTGGTATTTGTGGAAATGATTTTCTTTAGAAGGGTCAGAGAAGCTGGACAAAGTTGGTGGGGGACTGATGGAGTTAAATAGACTGGAGACGTGAGATGGGTTGGAGGTTTACCTTTCAGCAGGACAGCAACACTAAACATGCAGACAGAGTTACAATGGAATGGTTTAAATCAAAGCATATTTATATTTTAGGGTGACTCAATCAAAGTCCAGACCTAAATACGGGAGAGAATGTGTCAAGACCTGCAGAACCTGAGCCTGAGCTGTTTTGGCACAAAGGATAGGGCAAAATGTCAATCTGTAACTGTGCAAAACCGGTGTATTGCCTCGTGAAGGCTGAAATTTCATTTGTAAAAATATTGAAACCACTTAAGACTTTCCATCTACTTTATTATTTAAACATTGATCCTCGATAACTGAGATAATCCAGAAATGTTTTTAAAGTTTCTTCCATAGACTAGTTGACAGTGAAAAAAAAAATAAAAGCATTTTCTTTTTTGTGAGAAAAAAATAAGATATTGAATTCTTAGGAAATGCGTAGTTATTTCTACTTGGAGGTCAGACACACTAATGAACAGAAGTCACTTAACAGTGAAGGAAAGTGAAAAAAATTCAGTGTTGCTATAAGAGCTATTTTGACAGTCCTTTCAGTTTGGAAAGCATTACAATTGCAATATTCATATAAATATTGAGCTAATTAAGATCCTCTTATGGGAGGTAATTGAAATAATACGTCATAAGAAAATGTGACATTAACAAAGAAATGTAGAGATTTCAATATCATGTTGAAAGGTCTTGCAACATATGTATTTGCAAATTGCAAGATTACTTCACTGGTTCAGTGAAAACATCTGTCTTGTACCTGAACTGTCTCATTGAATGATTTGAATAGGGCAGTGTTAAGATTCAAATGCTTCTACGTAAGCTACAAAAAACAAATAATAATAATAATAATAATAATAATAATAATAATAATAACAATAATAATCACAATAATAATAATAATAATAATAATAATAATAATAATAATAATAATAATAATAATAATAATAATAATAATAAAACAGAAAAAATGTCTGATTTCAAAAATGCTTCAGACGAACTGGTCACCCAGTCTAATGAAACCAGAGCATCAGTAAAGCAGTACTGCGCAGGTCCGATGTTTATTTTCAATAAAATCCTCTTTATTATCTCAGATATTTACAAGGGAACTTTGGACAGGATGTTAGAACATGGTAAAAGTTGCTCCTGTGAATTTGCCTAACACACTCCTACGCAGAGTAGATGAACAAGGGCGATTGGGAACTTTTAACTGAGGGGGGTCAAAGTCTCCTTCCTTTACGAGTTGTAACAACATGAATGAGAGCACTGAGTGAGGGAGGGAGGTGGGGAAAGGAGGAACTAGGTAGGCATGAAGGGAGAGGAAGTGAAGGGTGTAGTTTTTCTCAGCTACGCCGCCTCAGAGCGAGGTAAGAGGTGGGACCCGGGGGGGGGACCACTGGCTGGGTGGTCAGCAAGATTGCAAACCTGTGTTAATGTGTGTGTTAATGCCCGTGTGTGCGTGCGAGAAAGTCAGAAAATAAAAAAGGGTTCTTTCTGCATGGTGCCCAACCATGGGGATAATGGAAAATACTCTCATATTTCGCAGAGGCCTTTTGATCTGTCCTTCTCATTTTTTTTAAAACACACTTTTCTTTCCTCAGATTACTGCTTCTATTCTTGTGTCATTGTTTTTCCACGCACAGCTTACACATGCACATTCTCTGAGGTTTCTCTCTTTATGGCCTGCAGAATGAGGTGTAGACCAAAATGACTGCCCTAATCGAGAAGCTGCACGAGTCCTAAAACAACAGACTGCATTTAGCAAATGTAATTCATTCCACTTGACCATAAAATGTCCACAGCCTTAATAAAAACAGTCTTCAAGCAATGAAAGCCCAAGTGTTTCACTTCATATAAATTCTTACTAAGAAAAACAGATCAAGGAGAGTGAATTTCAGGGAAGGGACATGTGATAAAAGAGTTGCGCACACATCTATTTAAGCTATTTTTTCAAGTAAACACAAAAGCGTTTTGTGGGAAATGAGGTATGAACTGAGCAGTTGTAATTCAAAAAGGATCCACTGCATTGTGCATTCCCCACCACAAAAAGCATGTTCCAAAATGACACCCACAGTTTACACCCAGCAGAACATGAAGAAAAATTGTTGCATGTATGTTTAGTCTGCATAAAAATTATGCTCTCTCTGTTTTTCTGTTGATATCTATAGCGTGCTGTTTAAGAATTTCTGGAACAATGAGAAACAAAACATAAATATCCACATGCAACAATATGAACAACATATGAAATATGCTGTTTTCACCTGTTTATCTATTAGACGTACCTGCTTATCGTTGCAAGGTCACAGGTGTATCTCCATCAGTTAGTGAGCAGGAGGCTGCGGACGCCTTGCACAGGATAAAACAAAAGCCAAACCACAACAAAAACACAGGATGTTGCCAAGTATTTTTTGGTCTAGTTTCTCCTAGAGCACTTGAAATAATACAAACGTACCTTGCAAGTAACTTTTCAACAAGATATCGGAGCTTGTTTCTAGTAAATAATATTGATCAAAAAGTAGTAGTTCCATTGGCAGATTATTTCACTTATAACATGGAAAAAATCTTTTGTATAACAAATAATCTGCTAGTCGACCTAGCTCTGATGCACAAAGGCAAGCTATTTTACACATTAGGTGGCTAGCTTGCATCTCACATTTCAAGTATCAATTCTCTATGCAGTTGTAAACTTTATCATTTTTATCCCCGCATCAATTTTAGCCCCATCTGCACACAGAACTCACTTATAAACTTAACAACTTCAGTAAGTTCCAGTGTGCTTCTCCAAAAAGAAAATATATTTGGGAACCAGAGTGCTGAAAGTGCAGAGATAAAATTGCAGCAGTCCATTAAACAAACAATTTGACTACGCAATAACGAAGTGCCGATGTATTACTGTAAGGGAAGTTCAATGCATGTTTGTTTAATCCACACAAAAACAAGTTCAAAGATGTCTGTATTTAAAATACACAACTGGCTGCAGACTGCAGTCTCAAGTTCACCGCATGCACTGCTGAGTGGTTTCAATCTTCTTGTTTAGTTCTCGGCATGAAACTGAATAAATGCAATTTACCAAAAATATCAAACCAGTCATGCAAACCAACCCGTGCCTGCTGCACATTGATTCACTTTTTAAAATTTGTTTGTTTTTCTGTTCAGACAGTCGTTTTCCTTGTCTGACTGTAGATCCAGCTGGCTGTCAGTCACATTAAAACCTTTTGACGTCAGTGAGATCCACGGCCGGAGCTGCAGTGTGGGAAGCTTGAAGCCACATTCAAGAACAGCTAGCTGTCATCAGACACTCCTAAACCTAAACACAAGCAGCCACAGAACTTACTCCATCTCTCCCTGTGACTGCACTGCTATCGGCCCACCACAACAACATTAAACAAGAACACGTGTTCTTGTTACTTCAGCACTCTCAGAAATACATGTATTTATACATATATTAAATATCTTTTTCTGTGTTCTGTAAGCTTACCCCCATTTGCGAGTATAGAATCCTTTTGTTTTGCAAGTGGTTGCTTCAGTCAATTGCCCCATAAGCAGTAAGTAAAGCACCACATGTCAGATGTAAGACATCGTCACATCATTAGGCTTTGATCCCGATGGTTCATGTGGGACAAACTTTGCTTGGAATCAAGGAAATCAAAACCTGGAGGGGAGTGAGAAGGAGGATCAGCGAGATCAAGCGATGTGGGGCAAGTACATTCATCACAGATGGCAAGGACCATGACAGTATTGGTCCTGCATGCTATTTTGGACCAAGTGCCGGTGTCATGTTCGTCTAGTGCCCGTGTTGTAATGCTGGAGCGGTTTTGGCACAAGCAGTGACGCGAGCTTCTGTTCTAAAGATGAACCCTTCTTGTGCTTGAAGAGTGTTGACAACGCTAAAGCTGGAAACCCAACCCGGCCTTGACACTGAACACTCACTCTGCCACTTCATATTCCTCTTCACCACCATGAACACCTCCTACCCCCAAAAAACCCCTTCTATGCTTGTCTATCTTTTATTCAGTCAATTTCATTTTGATGTGCTCTCTTTTTATTTTGTTCCGCTTCGTGTTTTTGATTGTCCTCAAGATGTTCCATACTTAATTTAATATTCTAACAAATGAAGAAATAGCCATTTGACTTTTGTTCTTATGTACTAAATATTAATCTGAAAAACAAACTGCTTTTGGTGGTGAAAATAAGGTAAGTGGAAGGAAATAAACTCTTTTTTTAATATTTAAAGAAACCAAATTATCTTGAAAGGTTTGTCATGGAAGAGTTTATTTTTTGTAGGTCCCTGGGTTGTTGTCAATTGTATTTTTTTAGTTTCAAGACAAATGTAGATGAAGATGTAAAGGTACCCTTATATTTAAAAATTGAAAGTCATGATACAGGGATAAAACACACCCTTAATCCATTTTTTCTTGAATTTATTTGCAATTACAATAAGTATAATGAATTTTTCTGTCTCTGTTTCTCTCTCTCTTATCTTTTTCTCCCACCATTTAAACCTATAATTGGCAAAGTGTATGTCACTTTGCCAATTTGACCACTTTGCCCCACAATATGGTAGAGGTGAGTCTTTTTGACATTGTTTTTGCATATTTAGTGTTTTTATTTACAAAAAACTCAAAACACCTCAACATTTCTTCCCATATTTGACAAGAGAAGAGAAAAGAGAAACAGATTGTATTTCAAATGAATATCTTTTTTATTTTAAAACGAATCAACTAATGACTTGTTGTTGTATTCTTTTTTATTACTGCTTTCTGAAAAAAAGAAAACAATTAACCAAACGTGCACAGACCTCCTAGTCACCTTGCTTCACTCAGCAGTTTGTGCTATCATTAAACTTCACAAAAGCTGTAAAACCCTTGAATGAGTGAATCATAAAATCTCAAGTATCATAATGTTTGTGCTTGGAGGGGTGTGCTTGCAACTGGGAAAAAAATCTATGCATCCCTATTGTCTGCATTTCTGCTTTCTTGACATCTCTCAATATTATAATTACCTATATGACAGAAATATAGTAAACAGAAACGAAGAGAAAACTTAGATAATTTTCCCATTTGAAACACATTTAATATCACTTATTGGGAATGGATGCAGGTGGCCAAAAGGACACCAAAGTCAGACTGAACCAGAGATGAGATTGTGACATTAAGAGGAAAGTGCCACCCATCCAGCTGTAGAGGGAGCTGTTCAGTTCATCCCCCCCAACATGTGACACCTACACACAGTTAGATGGTAATATCTGAAGGTTCTGATGCCTGAAGGTAAGAAGAGTGACGAGGAATTATGCTTTGTGGCACTTTAAAGAGTTGATAAGGCAGAGCTGGGCTTGGCATCCTTCTCTGCAGTAGCAACAGGTTGCCTTTATATCAGCATCAAAATCTGATAAGGTGTGAAATACAGCATGTCATATCCCAGGTAGGTGTATTTGCTTTTGTCTGCATGTGCCCTGAACCCTTCATGACTTTATTTTGCAAGCCAGGAGATAATTGTCCCAAGGCAATGCAACAGGAATACACAGAGCAATAACAGTAATTTTAAACACAGGTAGCCAAACAGAATTTAGGGTTAAGACCTCGGCCACAAGTTAATATTTAATCAGAGAATACTCAGAACTCCCGTTTCATAAATGCAACCTCTCCATTGCAACACACAAGAAAACTTTAAAGCACGATATCATCTTGTACCAATTTCTAACATCATATAAATCTAGTCTGAAGAGTACAAAATATCATGAAAACCCCCACACTATGTTTATTTTTTAAAATGCAAGTTAAAAAGCGAAGTTATTTGATGGTCAACAAGGGGGACCAACTGTTTGCTAGTCTAAGGTATTCATCTCAAAGGAATGACCTTTCCAGATCGTTCCCACCCTGTTCAGAAAGGGCTAAAAGTGAATCAAACACAGCATATCAACTCAAAAAACTTGTGCCAAATGACAAGTATGAGAGTGGTTGGGTGATGATCTGGACTTGCTTTGTAGCTACTGGGCATGAAATCTGGGCTGAAATGTGTTGGGTTTCCAGAAAGACTGAATCATACGCAGGGAACAAAGACACTGGTATAAGAGCTACTAATCCCACAATGCACTGCATTAAATCACTTCCAGTTTAAGGAGGAAGACAAGAAGTTTAAATATGAGACATCATGTTAGTAAAAGCTATTTGTTGGAGGAAGTAGGTCTCTTTTGCATCCCCTGGTCTGTAAGGCTACATTGAGGACACACACTCACACTCCAACCCTATTTCCATCGTTGCTAAAGGTGCTGAACATTTCCCATATTATTTGACGTGTTAAGCCCCTCCCAACTAACTACCTACTCTGAGAGGTTAACGATTAACCAGCTCTCCACCACAGGGTGCTGAGCACCCTAATTTCCACTTGCTATACCCGGTAGTCCGTGCAGGGTCGCAGGGGGTCTGGTGCCTATCACCAGCAGGAAGCGGGATACAAATCGGACAGATCGCCAATCCTTCTTAGGGCAACATAGAAATACACAGGACAAACTACAATGCACACACATACTCGCTCCTAAGGTCAATTTAGTGACACCAATTAACCTAACAGCCATGGTTTTGGACCGTTGGAGACAACTGGAGTACCCAGAGGAAATCCTAAGCAAAAAAAAACAACAGATAACACTAAATATATTTAGAACATGCCAAGTTATGAATGCTATGGGTAACACAACCAGTCTTCTACAATTTTTGCTCCTCGTTATGTTTGTGTTTACCAGTTTGTAGATTCTCAAGCACCTTTCCCCTCCTGAATATCTGTAATTCCTCTCACACAGAGACAAACCCTTGTACAGTTAGAGAACAAGAACAACAGTTTACGGTGGAAGTAGGTTAGCATGGGGGAAGAACAGAGTTTTACTATGCAGACTAAATAAAACACGAGGACTTTGTGGTCCATGGTACGGTTGGAAAGACAAATATTATTTTTTTTACGAGCAAGAGAGCTCTGGGGACAGACTGTATAAAACACCTTAATGATAGAATGGTTGAAGGATTAAGCATTTTAATCCTGGTTTTGGGGTCTTGACTAGGATGAGGGCACACAGGAAAAAAGTCAGTTTAGACTAGGGTGATTGAAACCTATTTATAAGAGCATGCACACTTTCAGATTTGCGCTTTCAAAATGCAAATGTAGCTACACAGATAGTCCCATATTTTCTTGGCAGACATGTTGCCACAGTAAACTTGTTTAAGTGGACACAAAAAGTTTAATGATTAGCTTCGAACAAAACACCTTCAGTTCCTTTATACACGACAAACATCAGTCAGGTGGTATTTACACTGCTGCATTTCTTAGTTTTCTTTATTGGTAGCTCTTTAACATTTTAATATGTATTCGTATTTGGAATGAGGCATTCTGTTTTTAAAATGTTTTTTTTTAAAGCGATCAGTGTTTTGTTTTTTTTTCTTTCAAAGACAAATTTTATTGCATGAATGAAGAATTTTGATCTGTAAGGAAAATGTTTTCTCTAAAACTAAAGCAATTAAAGTTAGAGGATTTTGAGTATGAAAATGCAAAAATACCAAAATATACATTTCCTATTTTTATACAACTGACATTGGTTTAGCCACTGAGTGGCACTACCAGGTTAAAACAACTCTTCATGTACAGATAAGTTAGAGACTTGATGGTTCAGCCCTTAAACAGCATACATCATTTAATGAGGTTTGTCTCTTGGTCTACATGATACCTGTTTCTAACGACGCCATTTCTAACAACAGCAACACCTTTGCCAATGAAGATACTGTATGTCAGTTTCCAGACCAAAACTGAGTTTGTATTGGAGACATAAAAGGATGGATTGATGGGGAGGTGACTGATTGGAAAGATTACCCTGCAGGATTGTGATATATGCCAGGATTGTGAAACGTTAGCACATACACAAAGACTTTAATAAGATCTCCTTTAGCTCTGGCTCTATGCTTAGGATCATTCTCTTGATGAGAGTGATGTAGTCTAGCTTCTAACAGGATTACGTCCAGAATGGCCCTACATTTTAACTTTTTTCTTCTGCCAATGAACTCCTACCAGCTTACCTGTCCCTGTTGAGAAAAAGGCTCCACCATGTTTTACTAGGGGAATGCTGTGTTCAGAATATGATCTGCATTGGTAGATTTCTTTCACACTTGGTGTTTTGCATCTAATTTAGCCAGAGCACCTTCTACCATCTCTGTTTTGTGCCTCCATGGCTTGTAGTAAATTGCAAGTGGAACTTCTTATAAATTTCTTTTATCAATGAATTTCTTCTGTCCGTTCATTCACAAAAGTCAAAATTATGGAGTGCTGTTCTGTCAACAGATTCTTTCACCTGAGCTATGGATCAATGTAGGTCCTCCAGAGTTATCATGGGCCCAGATTATATGGCTAACCAAGTTTTCAGCAGAGGTGAGTAATGAATAATGTTCTGGTTGATGCTCCATATTCTATCCATTGCTTGTTCTCCTTGATGCAGTTTGTTAGCTAATGCTCTTGAACAAAACTGTGGTTTTCACAGAACAGATGGAATTTTACTAAAAGGAAATTAAAGACAGTCAGGCTCCTTTTAATAGTTAGTTGGTAATTGGTTGCACAGAATTTTACTTTGAGGTATCAGAGTTTAGGGATTTGAATACAAATACAGGTAACATTTTTATTTGGAAATAAATATGAAAATTATACATCATTTTACCTTCACTTTACCGTCAAGAACCACTTTATGTTACGCCTTCTCTTTAAAACTCAATAAAATATATAATTATATTTGGCTATAACCAGAATGCAAGACTCTTGGAATATTTTTGCAAGGAACTGTTTGCAAAGAAACTGATGATGTACATATCTTTTATATCGCTGCCCCATTCAAGCAAGAACAACGGGCATCCGAAACTCACAGATGGTCATGGCACTAACAAATTCTCTCAACCATGAACATAAATGCAAATATCACTGTTATTTCCAGCTAAATTAAAGTGGTCCATCCACGCTAAAATACATGGAGCTAAATTAATTAAAGAGATACACACACGGAGACATGTGTGTCTGACATTTCTATAAAAGACTGAACTGTCTGTCGCAGTTACTCTTTGCGTGCACGTGCACCTCACTTCAGAGTGTGTAGTTTGTGTCATTTAAACACATGCCTGTTTGTAAATGTCCCTCTCCCTTCTCCCAGCTGCAGCTCTCATGCAGTGGCCTCCTCCTGGTAGCCATTATGGGTGGGTGTGTGTGTGTGTGTGTGTGTGTGTATGTCTGGGTGGTCCAGTCCCGTCTCCCTTCTTCTAATACTTCTCTGCCCTAGCGGTGCCCGAGGGCAGAAAAGTTTGGGGGGGGTGGAGGTGAGGTAAGGTGGCGGGTGTTACAAGGGGGTGTGAGGAGCTCTGTTGAGTAGAGCAGACGACAGGCTAATAAAGCTTCATAAGGTCTAGGTCCA
Organism: Xiphophorus hellerii; assembly: GCF_003331165.1. Classification (NCBI taxonomy): domain Eukaryota; kingdom Metazoa; phylum Chordata; class Actinopteri; order Cyprinodontiformes; family Poeciliidae; genus Xiphophorus; species Xiphophorus hellerii. Next base: position 16,498,369 of record NC_045680.1, read on the forward strand.
TCGCTCTCAGCACTTCCTCCTCGCTGCCCTCTCTGCTCCCATCCTGCCCCCTTGGTCTGCCCCCCAACTCCCCAATGAACACATGTGGTTCAGCCGTAATGGGACCCAGCTGGACTCCCACCTTCTCCGCTCTGACGGAATCCAGCTCACGCGGTCCAGTCTCAGTCCACATCGCTCTGGGTTGTTTGTGTTTTCCCCAGTTTTTTTTTTGAAGTTAAGAAACGAGAATGGGTTATGAAGAAGTAGTACACCACCACCATCACTGATGCGTCCCTGCTTTTGAGTCATTCAAACATCAATCTTCCCATAACCATTCTAAAACGCTTCTGGTCGTAAACATTTGTTCCCCAGGCCTTCCATGCTCCATCTCAATCGCAGGCCTCAGTATGTACAGTAATGAAGGAGAAGGCAACTCAATGTTCTCGAGTTTTTTATGGGGCAGAGCAAATAAACACATTGGAGAATTCAACACAGCATCTTGCAATACTTTCTCACAGTGTTTTTGGGGACAACTGTTGCCAAGTTTCCTAAGCTGTAAGACAACTATGCACTAAGTGTCTGACATGATAGGAAATGAATGCGCATGAATTTGCACACTCATAACATGGCCAGTGTTTTGTTTCTGCACATGTGACTAGAGTACCATACAAAGAGATTGATGACAGAAGTTCACTGCATGCATTTCCTAATCCCTGAGTCTGTCAACAAAGTATACATAACTGGCTTTGATTTGATATTGTATAGATTTACTTTACTGTGTAGTGCACCTGATTTTTTAAGTATATTTTGTCATGAGGCAATCACAAACTTCCATCTTGTGCTTTAGTCTTGAAACATTTCTCCCCATGCAGAAGAGAATCATGATGTTGGTGATTGTGCGCTCCTCGTCAATAAATTCACCCTTCATACAAAACCCCACATCGTAAAGTTCAAATCACAAAAATCCAGCTGTAGATTTAATCCCTAATATTTGTACTGGTCTCTTTTCTTCACCCAATTTCACAATCACTTAGCAACCAGGATTTTGCTAAATTAAGTCGAATACTCTTTTATGACAACTCCTTCTACCATTTGATCTTTGTCTTGAGGCACTGAAAGCATCGTGCACCAGGCACTCCTGAACAAGTCAGATCCCAGGAATTAATCTTGTAACTGGCTTCATGTTTCTACTATGGTCTCTGGCTGTGCCACTTGTGCCAGAAGCAAACTGGAACAAGACCTCTCTCAGGCCTTATCCAACCCTTTCAAATCTCATCATGGTCACATGTAGCACTGAACCTTTTCATTGCTTTCCCCCCATTTGAAGGGAAAAGAGTTGCACACTTCATTATCAACCTTTTTTTGAAAGCCTGTCATCTCATTCCCGTTGATAAATGTTGTTCTGTAGCCAATCTCCTCATCATTTCTGTCTTTCATCTTTATGGATTCACAAAAGAAACTGATTGACGGCCACAGTATATTTACTTGGAAGGGCTGGATTTTCGTTTTGCTCTTGGCGTTCTGGTTTTCATTCAGATACTAACAGACAATGTAAACATATCAGTCAAGAACTTAAGTCGAGAAGGCCCATAATTCTCACTGCTCAGCCACCATTGGTCTCTTCAATTTGCAGCTGCCATGGTATATCAACGCTCTCTTTTTTCCTTTCATTGTTCTGAAAACCACTATTCCATCTCAATTGCAGCTGACCAGAAGAAGTGATCCCAATAAAGTCCAAATGAAAAAAAGAAAAACACTAAAAGTTGTGGTGGCATGTCACAATAAGTTTAGTTCTGCAAAACACCACATAATCAAAGGAGCGAATAATAACTATGTAACCTAAATACTGTTTTGTCTATGAGGACAATAAATGTGATATATCTTGAAAAACAACTAGTCTTAGCAGCAGAAAAAAAAATAAATAAAAAAATTAGCTCTGTTTCTGAGAGCAGTGAATCCACGCTCCATGGTCACAGTCACAAGTTATTCTCTGACCAAAACTGCAACTGATGTTGAGACTGATGAGAGGCTGAGCTCCTGCTGTGTGGTCCCACAGATGGTGTCGTGGTGGTTCCTTTCTGTGTCAGAGATGAGAAGGTTGGGTGCGGCAACATGGCGCTTGTGCTCTTGAATTCATTATCTCAGACCGCGTCTGTTCCTGTGATCAGAGCCGGCACGGTCTGGATAACAGGACAGCAAAGTCTTCTCCATGGTGTGTACTGACACACACCATGGCGTTTTGTATTACAACTAGTTACTTGTTACTGGTAATTGACTGGTTTAAAATATACTGTGTAAACGCAGTATACACAGTAAGTCTGAGAAGCAAGATACAAATAGCACAACACTTAATTCTTTAATTAAACCATTTTAATTAAACATAAACTTTTGAAAGTTATAAAATATGCTTTTTTTTGCAAAATCATCATATGCTTTTCAAATGTGTTTTTCATGAAATGTCAAGTAGTTTTAATAATAGTGTTAATGTTACGTCTCTGAATATAAATGTTAAATATTTTGATTTGAAATTTATTGGAATTTGACATGCAGTTTTGTGATGGAATTAAAAAAAATGTTTAGCAATTTTGAAAATTACTTTTTTTAAAGTCTTTTTGAAGTAAATGTTTTTATTTACTGTCTTATGAGGCTTACTGTTATTTTTTGCATGCACTTAAATTACATTTTGTTTTATTGTGTTATTTTTAATATGTTGCGTTATTTTCTGTAACTGCTCAACCCATAAATGTTATGCTACAATTATATGTAAATGATGTTATTTTTATCTGCTGAATCTGTGTTATTTCAGCTTATTGCACATTTAAAATTCCCTTGGGAGAATTTAACTTCACACACATAACATTCCTTACAATAAGGGATTGCACTGAATGAGCTGTGATTTGTGTGATACCTAATCCAGCTAAATATATTTTTAATAAATGCAGTCATTAATAACTCTACTGAATTTAAGAAGTAAGCTCCAGTTTATTTTATAGTTACTTGTTCCAAGGAGTCTACAGAGGTCTGAACTGGTACACGTCCATGTATTGTTTTCTAACTCATTCCTTCAAAATAAAAAAATACACAAAGATGTGTGTTTTTGACTGTCCCCCAGAAGTAACCGGAGCAAAATCCATGGAGGCTCAAGGAAAGTGGACAGAAAGGCTTTCTCAGAATTAAAGCAGAGATCTTCAAGCTGGTAACAACAGCTATTGCATACTCCACATGTAATGGGTGAAGATAAGAGCCTCACATTAAATCAGTCTTTATCAGTAGCAGTAGCATCACCTTATACTGCTAGCTTCATTAAATTGAGCAAATTTATTCAGTGGTGAAAAAAATCAGAGAGGACTAATTGATTTTTCCACAGAATCACCACTGCAAAAATTATTAACTCAACAATTCCTAAGAATGAAATGCAACTGAAGCATTTTTAAATGAATGCTAAATCTTTTAAGTTGAGAGAAATTTTGTAGTAATTCACGATTGTATTTATCTGAGCTACGTGACCTAAAATAAATCTCACTTAGCCACTCTTAAAAATGGAGAAGAAAAGATAAAGTGCCATTCAAGGCAATGTCTGTCGATCTTCAAACGTCTGAAAGTGAGTACAAGAAAAAACATCTGCAATCAGAGGAGTAGATGATAAACTGTCAGCTACTTTTTTTTATTCTACTGTAATTAACTGTGACAAATAAGGTTGGCTCCAAGTTCATTTTATGATTACACATGGTAAGGAAAACTTTAACCCATCATGTCTGAATTATGCTGCTGCTGAAATGACTTTTCAGCACTTTTAATGTACCAAATGGAACAAAACAGAATAAAATTCATAGGACGAATATTTTTGCATTCTCATATGTATTTAATACTGTCTAGGATTGATGGCTTTTATTATTCATAGCGGTTTGGTAAAGTCATGCAGATCTTATGCATCGTTGCATGATGATGGACCAACCTGGCGCCCCTTTAGTTAACCTGTCCAATGGCCATTTCAGGGGGATTGAAACCATGACTCTTGCTCTTTAGATTCATACATCCGCAGATTCTGGAGCAGACGAGGCCCCAGAGTGTTTACGTGCAGAGGACGCCCAGGCTAAACAGGAAGGGACAAAAGACCCTCACCTGGGATATAGAACAGAGCCCCACGTCCATGGTCCCTCTCTGTGGAGATCAGGTTTGCTAAAAGTCACTTAAATGAATATCAATAAGCTAAAACACCTGTAAGTTACCACATTTAAATTTGCCGTCACACCTGCAGAACAGTTTGTATCTTCAGTAGACAGCGATCTGAACAGCATGGCTGACACATAAGCTTGTGAGCTGTTCAGACAGAAAAATAAATTCTCTCAAAAGCGAGAGAGGAGCGAGGAAGGCAGTGAGTTTGAAGTCAGGGAGCTGCAGAGTACAGAAATGATTCAGCCTGTATCAGAAACTTGACGTTACCTAACAGTAACGTGTGTGGTAGTTAAAACCCAGTACCTTTTGACTTTGTGCATACACACCATAATCCCACACACTTCTCTGATGATGTCAGATTAGCATTAAGCATAAGTTTAGACTTGTGTTTAAATCTGGAATTGTTTTCTAGGGGGCTGTGAAGGAAATGTAAACAGCGGAAGGTAGTGGCTGAGGGAGAGTGGCTGACGGAGAGTGGCTGAGGGAGAGTGGAGGAGACGTTCTGTGCGTGGGTCTGTGTGTTTGTATCGCAGGGATAATGACATCAGCGGCTGGGCAGAGAGGAGGTGAAGGGGCTCTGGTCAGTGTGAAAGTTGGAGTCTGTTAACCAGACGTCTTCCGACTGCACGCCACACTCACAACGGAGCACTCAGCTTCTGGCAGAGAGCTGGAGGACTTACCAACGGTGTTCTGCCAAAAGCTGTCAACCCTTTTGGCAGCTTAAATGTTTCAGTGCAGAAGTCTGGAAGGAGAAAAGTATCAGTCACAGCAAACATTGGCATTTGATTTCAACACCGAAAGATTTCCTCTTCAAATGTATTGCTCTACATATCTTAAATGGTCCATACCTATTTTTCTGCTATGTTAACAAGTCAAAATACATTTAAAATGTATCCAACCAAACTTTTGTCTTTTTAGCTAATTGAAACAGGCTTTTGGTTCAAATGACTCATCGTTCAAAAAGCCTCAAAAGAAAAAAAATAAGATTGAAATAAAAACCTGAATTTTTCTAACCTTCAGTGGGTTAAAATCCATCTCTGGATCAGCAGTCTGAACCTGGCTGTGCTCCACGCTTGTCTGACTGCTGCCAATTCTTGCAGTGAAATAGTGTGCAGGAATGACCACCTGCTTACTTTCCTTCAGATTCTATATTTATTTTTACCAGACACTACTGAGATGAGTGCTCCTTTTACACAGCTATCAGATTTTGGGAGCATAACCTTCATTCATATTGAGGTGCGGGCAGCGCAGTCAATCATTTTTCCTCCACACACATTTTATTTCTAGAAGTTCTGCTTCAGAGCATGCTTCCTGCTTATGTAACGTTTGCTTTTGGGTGGCTGAACTGGTAGAAACATAGAGCAGAACAATAGTCCAGATTGTTCTGCTCCAAGTGCAGAACAATCTGGACATAGAGCCCAAAAAGTAAACTGGCTGAGCAAGAGTGAACAAACATTTCATCAATAATCAATCACTTTTATTAGCTCTGGGTTTTTAAATGTAGTTGTTCTCAAAAACTTTCAGATAATCCAGGAGTGTCAAAGTCATTTTTATTTTGGGTCACATTGATATCATGAATGTCCTCACAGGGCCGGTTGTGTTGTAATGTATTGGAAGAAAAAAAACTCATTTAATAAATTGTTAAAATGTTAGTAGAGAGCTGTCTTTGCATTCAGTAATTGCTTCTTAAAATAAAATAATACTGAACATATTTTCACACTGATGTATTATGGCAGTATACCAATAGAAACTGCTTTGATTTGCTATCTTGAAGGTTCGATTCGTATGTCATTCTAGAGTCTAGAAGTCCACATAAAAATGTTATGGTCGGCCAGATTTGGCTCCCTGGCTTTGAGTTTGACACGTGATATAAGCTGATAACTAGCTTAGCATCTTTATTTAGCATAAATACAGATTAGTTGGTCCAGAAGTCCAGCTGGGGATAAGACCCAAATATACCTCACCGATCTTAAAATAAGACAGATCTTTAAAGGACCTTTAAAACTTCTACATGTTTACATTTGATGGTTGGTTACAAAGAAGCCATTGATTAAAGTAATGTAATTATTTTTCATTTTAAACCACTTTGCTTAATAATATAATAATTAAAACAATAGCAATTAATAATAATAATTTTTTTTTTGTTTAAATATTTTGTGTAAATGATTCATGAACCATATTTTGCATAAAGGGCAATGACGTTTGTGAGATTTGCATTGTTGTAAGAAGGAAGTCCACTGTTAGCCTAGTTGCTATCTTGAAGAAGTAACCTGCTAGTAGTACTAATAAATGTAGTATTACTACTAAACAATATGCTACCTGTTATTTACCACAGGTAGCATATTGACCTTTTCATCCAAGTAAAAAAAATTCATTTTGAAAATGTATAAAGATCTCACCATTAAAAGTGAGTTTTGATGGAAATATTGTTTAGTAAGATTACTAGTGTTACTGCACAGATTTGGAATGATTGCTTCTAATCTATGATTCTATGTGCGTCACCAGAAAACAGTAAAAATAATATAAGGAAAAATAAATAATCCAGCAGTTAAAGTACATTATAGTTAAACCATAGTATTGTTAAACCATTGTTTAACCACGGGTCAAACCAAAATAAAATACCATTTGCACCAGCCACCATATAGTAGTTGAAATTGGAGTTAATTTATGATTTACTTTGGTCTTAGTCTCACTTTCGGGCTTTCTCTGCTAAAGGTAAGATATAGTATTAGTCTGCTCACATCCTTCTAAAAGACTCTCATGTAAAAAAAAAAAAAAAACCCTGAACTATCCCTTTAAAAAAAAATCAACAGTTGAGATTGGAAAAGGAAAGCTAATTGGTGAAACTTCGCACAGACTAAGTCTCATTGGTTCTCTTTCTATTCTATCAGAAGAGGTGGTCCTTGCTTTTTCTGCAGTCCGTCTTTGATCACTCTCACGCTTCTCTCCCTGCAATTCATTCTCCAGGGATGGACAAAGACTGTCCCTCCAACAAACGTAGCCGCTGCCTTTCAGGGGCAAGCGTCAGACTGTTGAGAGGTGAAGACAACGAGAGAGGAGCAGGGCGGCAGAGGAGACGAGAGGGAAGGAGATGTGGGGAGAAGAAAGAACAGAGGTGAAGAGAGGAGAGGAGCATGCGGTTTCACCCGCTCCGGAGGTCTCGGGCAGCCCCCTGCTCTCTGTACCCTGCCTCCAGAAGGCCTCATTCAGAGACTCACCTAATGAACACTCCTGCCCTCATTCAGCACCACAATGGAGTCCTCCACAGCCATTGAGCCAGCACACAAAGGAGAACATCGCCCCAATTAAACCCCATAGACAATGAGCAAGGGTAGGTGAAGCGGTGGAGGTGTGTGTGTAATATGTGCACGTATGAGGGGTCGAGCTGGGGGGTCAGCAGGGTAATGAACAGGCCCAAAGTAGCAGATCTCATTGGAGGTCTGATGAAGTGCTGTAGCCTCTGATGTTCTATTTGGATCAGTAAGAAGCAATTAGGTGCCCACTGGCAGAACATCCCAAACCTTTGTCCGCTGCAGTCTCAGCTCGCATGTGTTTGTGGGAGTGTGTTCTAAAGAAGAAATAGGAAGGGCAGTGACAGAGTGCAAGCCACTTGAGTAAAATAGGAAACTTTGCGGGACCACTTTCTTTTAATATAGGATGAAACGGGAAGAGAGAGTCTGAGTCGACCGATACATAGATGGCAAATGTGAATGAAACATTTCACAAAAGTACAGAAGATATAAAACTCATAGAACCAATTAAAATTCAGAAAAACAATGGCGCTTTGCTATCATATATCTTTCTTATTACTGGACAGAAGCTAAGCTAATGTGCAGCACTTTCTTGAAACTGGTTTTAGAAAGCTGCGGGAACAAAAATGTGAAAAAGGGAAGAGAAATCTCACTTTTGACTTTTGATTTTTTCTGGAAATCAAAAGTATTTCAGAGCAAAATATATGACCAGATTTGGACCCTCATGTTCAAGCATAGGTCTGGTTGCTGAGTGAAGGAAGAAGTACAGAAATACCTTTTTTGCAGTGATACAGTGGAGTAAAGAAATTAGTTGACTATCTATACCACATCCTTCAATGATGAAGGAAGAGAGGAAGATGAGCAACTGGAACATCTCTATTCTTCAGATTGAGTGTGCTGAGATGCACTGAAACTCATAAAATAAAAAAAACAAAAAATCAACAACCAAGGCATAAGCCATGGTTGAGTCAATAAATCGATAAAGCTCCAATACACAATACATTTGCTAGCAAATTGCAGTGTTTGTGAATAAATGAAAAAAATAAACCTGTTAAATTAATACTATTTAGAAAATGAAGAAGAGTACAAAGAGGAAGATTATAGGAGAAGGCAGATAATGAATCAGACATCTGTTCTTTTTGGCTTCTTTGTCTTTAATTTAATCTTTGATTTGCAGATCTCTCTGAGTGGAGTTAGTATGATCTTTTAATCTTAATATGTTGTATATTCATTGCATGTGCTTGACATGGATGCGTTTTTGCTGTTGCTTTTGGTAATAGAGGCTTGATTAATCCTGATATCCTGCTTTGTTCTTAGTCACAACTTCAATGTATAAAACAGCTTTCTAAAACAGGACAGCTTTGAGATTTATTCTCATCCAGTGCCATTAGGACTACTTCAAAGACCTGGTACAGTACCAAACATAATTCCCTTAATGTTTCTTACATAGAGGAGTCCTCAGGCTTCCATAATATTGTATATCTAATTATTGACACTGATGCTCCAAGTACAAGGTCTTTAGGGACGTGACATTTGACAGCGACACAGGCAGGCAGAAAAGCCAACAAAGGCCAGAACAAAGGCAGGAGCTGGGCCATGATAATGCAGCTCGGGGCAAATCCCTCTCATGAATATGGCAGCTTTGGAGGCGATAATGGAATCGTTGTTTATCCATGAGACATGTGCATATACTGGATCTGTTTTTGAGTACTTACTTTTAAGGATAAATAGTTTGACTCCATGTGTGTATTCTGTCTTTCATTTATTGCTGCTCCTTTCAAAGCACTTTCATGTTAAGGCATTCATACTTCTCCATCTGCATGTCTTGCGTCCCAGTGGGGTTGAAAAGTCAATCAACAAGTCTTTCAGGGAAGCAGGTCGCAAATTCTGCCAAGCAATCGATACCTCATGCCCGTGGGAGCCATGCTTAGTCAGAGGGGACAATGCAAAGCTGCTTAAATCCCTCGCACTACTTTTGACAGCTGTCTGAAGCTGACAGCTATCTTTTATTGCGTTTGTGCAACCTCTTAGATATCCCTTGACTAAAAGTTGCTGAATGCAGTATAATGGGCTTGACTCAAGGGGAACAACAAATGACAGCAAAAAGCGTCAGTTTTTGGGGTGAACCAACACATGTAACACGATATCGATAGTGACGACAGCGACAAAAGTTGAACATTATTTAATTTTCCTCACTCGTGAGCTCAAAATTTCACAGATCACATGGTTTCAGGAGGCTGAGCGACTGTCGCCTCGTCACACACGTTCCACAGGAAATAGAGAGCGAGCGAAGTCACTCCCCGGCTGTCAAGCCCCATAACACTTGCCAGATGATTTTATGTCCCTACTTTACTCTTTAAACAATATAATTCAAATGTTTGGGTTTAAGGTACATGTACAATTGTGCACAAGGAACATTTTTAAGTTTTCTTTGTGTGCATAGAAATTGATGTCAAACTTCTTTATAGTTTGAATTGGTTGGTTTTCGAAAATTAACAATCCTACTAAGAAGATTTTGAAGAAAACATAAATGTTTCCATATCTTCTCCTTGATTCTTTACTTATATAATTTGACAAAGTTATTTATCTCTGACTTCTTTATCATTTGACCACAAACTTTGTTTTGTCCTGTTTTTGACACCTGACCTGTGGATCGACTGTCAGTTTAAGTTTCTTTCCGACATGTCCAGGGCTTACGATATTGTTTTATAACCCATGATTTAAACTCATCCACATCTTTGTTTCTGAGCTGCTCACTGTAATATTTTGTCTTTACAATGCTGTTTGTTTGCTATTGTTTTATATATATATATATATGTATATTTTTTTTATTTAATTTTATTTAAAATTAATGTTTGGTTGTTTTAATATGAAAATACAAGCGACATAATTACATCAAAGTCACTGTAGAACATTAGCTCTGGTTGTTGTTAGCTTCCCTTTAAGTTGCTAAGGAGCAACAGCTTCACTCTCTATCCAGCCAGGTTTTGAAGGAGCAAGCTTTATTTTATTCTGCCTCCAATTTACCCTCTCAGTGACCTCCCACCCTTGCCCTGTTGGTGCAGCGTTCCTTTCTTTATTGCTGAAAGCCATATTGTTTTCAAATGAGAAAGGACATAAATACTTGCAAATATTCAAGAGTCTTACTTGAGTGCAACTGAGAGTTGTAATAAATCAGAGCCTAAGAAGAGGAGTTCCACCACTATGTCCATGTGTCTCTGTGAGTTCTGTTTTTTGTGTTTGAAATTGTGTTTTCCTTTGAGTGACATAAGATGTTCTCTCGCTCCTTAAATCTCCTAATCTCCGTCGTCTTTCTCACCGGAGAGACCTCTTCCTTTCTTCTTCTTTGGTTCCTGTGCCTCCCAGGGCTTCCTACAGCCATCAAGACGAAGGACTGCTCAGGGACCTTGACGATTGTGGTGAGGGTAAAGGTTTAAAGGAACAGGGCGAGTATCATGTTCTCCTTCTCTCTCCTACTACAGATTTATGGGGGCTCAGTACTTCTCTAAATATTTGCCTTTCCCCCTGTACTGTGGGAGATTGATGACTTTTGATGTGGGGGGCAGGTTGATGGAGAGTGGCGGTACAGAGGCTCAGGGTGTTGGGATGGAGGGATGGATAATTAGGATTGAGAAACTTCACAGAACTTAGGGCTGAGAAACTGATTCTCCTGATGAGAGGTACTGCAATTTGGCTTATATTTTAAGGCAAGTTTCTGCTATGAATGTTTCAAAACTGGAAAATTCTAATTATTTTTAGGGTATAATAACAAAAACTTAGATCTAATGATTTACTGCTAATAGTAGGAGAGTAATTACCTATAGTAATTGTCGGTATGTTTAAATTTTTCAACAGTATTGCAAAAAAATTCTATTAAATGTCCATCCATCCATCTATCCATCCATCCATCCATCCATCCATCCATCCAGAGGGGCTATTCTTTTCTGGGTTCTCGCTGGTAAACCTTTGTGTGTCTCAGAGACCAAAGGTTTTTTTTCTACACCTCAAATGAAAGTTGCACCTGGAAAGTTCCTTAATGGTTGTCAGGACAGGTACTCAGGTTTGGTGCTACCCTATTTGGTTTCTCCCACACACTTTTTGAACCAACCATAACACATCATTTAAATTTTCACTGAAAATTATTTTAATATCTTTTTTGAGAAGTGTGTGATGCATCACAGGTTAATAGGGTGTTTTAACTGAAGAAGAATGAATGTTGTGTGGCCAATTTTACACAGTGTCAAAAGTGTAAGGAAATATATAATCTTTATGTTGTTGCTAAATATTGTTTTTTCACGCACATTTTCATACTAGCGCATTTATATTTAATAGGCAATAAAATCATTATTGAGAAGCAGCTTAATGCAATGGAGCATTTATAGTAGACTATCATAACTTACCCAACTAATGTAAGAAAAATTAGGACCGTTATGCTTACAAAGCAAATTGCTAACTACCTAAACAAGAACAAACTGCTATAAACAATTTATAAAATGTTTGTAACAGGAGACAAAGCAAAACTTCTTCCAATTCCAATCAAATATGAGATCCTAAGCAGCTAAATATAAACAACAGTTAGTATCGTTAATTATTAATTAACAGTAAGGCTACATACCTATTTGGTTGCTTTTGTAGTAACCAAATGGGCAGCATCAGGACAAAGTATAGAAATGCAACAGAACAGAATTTTTGTGATATATGACAGACATTATTCATAGAATTAAAATTGAGATTAACTACAACTTCTGAGAACTGACAACAAAATGTATGCTGTTATTATTTACATATCAAAATACTCTGATCATCACATTTTTTTTTTTTTTTACATACAGAAATAGAAATACAACTTAATCTACATGCCCCACTTTTACCGAATAAAACCTTAGAGATGAATTGTCTGACTCCTGGCTGTATAAAATAGAAAAGTCATTCTGATAAGCATTTTAGTGATTTCTTGTGTTCGGGTCCCTGGTATGAAGGGTTTTGTTTATAGCTGCTAAATGAGAGCAGGTGTGGATGAAATCGTAATGCTTGGGAACTGGAAGGGAGTCAAAAAGGGGAAAAGGTGAACTGACCTGGAGCCGTTTTGACTTTATTCTCCACTTAAGCCTACAGAGTCCAACAGTTTATCTGCAACAAAGCCCTCAGACATGGCAAGCATAAAAGGTCCCAGTACACTTACTACTTCTCGCTATTTTTTCACGTTAACAACTCTGTGTCAAGGGGTAAGTACTGGAGACCTACCTCTGAACTTTCTCTATAGTGTTGCTCTTTCTCCGACAAACGTACGCACATGCACCCCCACACGCACATACACGCCGGCAGACCTGGCAACAACCTTTTTTGACACACTTACAGACAGAAGTGAGTTCATTAAAACATACAGATACTGAACCCATTTACGATAAACCTTCAAATCCAGCACACATAGATGTTTTTTTAAAGACTTATGCTCTGTTCACCTCTCTGGTTCTTATTTGCCCTCCTCTTCCCAAGGCATCCATTGCTCCAAAGCAGTGCTGCGTTAGTGACACAGAGGGGAAAGGGGAGGAACAGAGAGGTCATGCGGATGACTAATGGCAGAATTCACAGGAAACTCCAGGAACATTCCTCCTCAAATTATGCTATTAGCTGCTTTAGGGAGCAGAGCGCATGAATAAGCGAGAGAGTGATGGTGGGAGGGGAAAAACACAGCCATGAATAATATGTGTGTGGGTAGGTGGGAGGAGGAGATGGTGGGTCTTAAAACAACAGAAAAAGAAAGAGAAAGGGACTTGTAGCCATTTGGCCTCCTGTTGCGTATTGGAATGCGGTGCCCTGGCATTTACACGTTTGCGTGATTTATTGGCACTTGCGTCCCCCCTTCTGTTTCTGTCAATGCAGGCCTCTCAGAGCCAGGAAAAAGCCCTAAGCCCAAGGAGACAGCGGGCCTGGGCTTTTCTCCCTCCCCCTTGCACCTGTTCTCCTGGCAGGGTAAATGATAGCCTGTAATTATGTGTGAAAGGGGTTCTGCTGGATAGCTGGTGTGATAGTGTCAATCCGCTAATGTTTTATATTGGACTCTGTATGATCCCATGAGTGTCAGAGGGACAGCTCTCAATGAAGAGGGATGTACATGTGTTTGGCCTCTGCTGTTGCTGCTGTGTGTGTGATTGTATATTGATGTGCTGGACAGTGCTGACTGGGTTTGGTGTTTTATATAAATTTTAGAGCTAAAGGGTTATTTAAGTTCAGTGAAATTGAATTTTGTGAAATCTTTTTTGAATAGTCGGAGCTTTGGAGAAAGCACCACACCTGGCTTTCTTTTCCACCAGTGCTATGAATCTTCTTTGAAAGCCGGCAGTTTTAGGAGCTGCATTGAGCCACTCTTCTCCACTCCACTCCCAGCAAGGTGGGCCTCTTTTCAAAACCTCTGTTACAGGTTTGAGGTACTTTGAGAGCATACAGTTTTACAAAATGATTTATTATTGTAGCACAACTTCATCCAGGACCACAAAGACCTGAAAACTGTTTCATATAAATGGAATAATTCTTTAAAAGCAGCTTTTAAATGCTAATTTTGCCATAAAATGTGTTTAATAGCTTAAAGAAATAAATGTGACAAAACAATGAGGAAAAATCTAAAAGCGGACATACAGTACATTTTCAGCACTGTGCCATTTAAGGGAGATTTCCAAATAAGAAAAAATAAAAATTATCACAAAATAGCTCATTTGGAAAGGTAAACTAAACTACAAATTAAAGGAAGTGGAAATGTGTGCGTGCGTGTGTGTGGGTGTGTGAACCTGTTTTACTGGAGTGTACTCAGTACCTTATCACAAAGAAAACAAAAGAACGTCTTGGAGAGAGCAGTCTAGAAAAGTACCACATTTTACATGTGGTACTTTTATATGGATTAAGCATATAAAATAAGACAGACAAATATAAAAACTCTTTCAGCTAAAAGAAAAATGGTGTCCACACACTTAGAATAACAGCTCAAGGCAGTCAGCATTTTGCAACATATATTGACAGTGAGTAAATTAGATGACTAAACCATGACATTTGTGAAAAAATGGTACGAGTCACAAGAATGGCAGCATTTTTGTTAGGTCCACTAATCAGCTTTCTGGAGAATTGTTGCCTGCTTGTCTGGAAAAATGATGTACTGCATTTAGCATTGTTACATTGGAAATTTTTACATTTTCTTCAAGTATGCTTTTGAGAGTGACTTGCAAATGGCAGCAGTTAATCTCCACTCAGTAATTAAATATGGATTACTTACAAGACAGCATTAAAATTTACGTTTGCTGTTGCGTTTCCCATATCTCCGCTATTGGAAAATAAGACGTAGCTTAGCAGTTGGACAGAAAGGGAAGGAAAGTACATGTTAGGTCCTCTTTGGTGGTTATGGTGTGGGAAAAGACCGGTCTCTCACTCATCCATGAGACAGGCTAGGAAAGAGGAAAGTTTTTGTTGTTTTGTTTTGCCAGGAAATGTGTCCAGTATTGCATATATAAGGTAGGGGTGTGCATGTGCTCGTGCAGGCGTGTGTGGGTGTGGGCGTGTGTCTTGACAGCAGTTAGTGTATGCGGGAAACCACAAAAAGCTAACATTTATCTCCATAAAATGAGGGAATGGTGTGCTCCACCTGCCTGATACAGAGAAAATCATAAAGCACAGCAGTCAGACAAAAACACCAAAGATTTCTACAGCCACCACTAACTTTGTGGGCCATCTAACAGGGTGTGTGTGTGTGTGTTTAGGATAAGAAGGAAAAAGACAGAGCAAGAGAGGGAGAGAGATTGTAGTGCGACACTGTGTGAGTCATGGAGAGGCTGCAGGTGATTGGTCAGGAAGTGGTCATGTTATTATCTCTAATTGAGGGGTAATTGTGGAGCCTAGTTTACCGTACTGTATGTGTTAGTGTGTGTGGGGGTGTATATGTGTGTGTGTCTTTCTATGTGTCTGTGTTTGTGTTTAGGTGTATGCAGAGTGGAAAATTACATCTAGAGTTTAGGCTTGCTGTGATTAAAAACAAAACAGAGTAAACAGTGGGGTTTAGTGGGCAGTGGTGGGAATGGTGTGTGTCCTGTCTGCTTGATGGTGTGCTGCTGTTCTCAACCTTTAGGCTGGGGTGAAAACAGTCTTCATACAATTTACTCAAGTTGCCAAATGTACTCTGTGTTTTTATGATAATTAAAATGAAATATACTATAGATTGATCGTCCAATGACAGATAAGCTTTTGAAAAACATCATAAAGTAGGACCTCCCAGAACACTTGTAGAGCATTTTAATTCACGAGGTCAGATCAGTTAAATTACACAGAGAAAAAGATCTCAAGCAGTCATGGGAACAAGAGAGTTTCCATAACTCCCCGAATAGTTACAGGGAAAACAAAGTGCACTCTTGCTGCTTCCTGTGGATTTAGGAAGGAATAGCAGCAGGTGGTCGATCAAAAAAAATTAATCAACTGATGATCCGCAAGGCTGATCAGTTCTATAAAAGCTTCCAATAACCAGTGGAAAACTTTTAAAACAGCTGCCAGCTTTCTGAGCAGGACTCCAAGACACCCAGGAGCTTTTATCTCTCTTCACAGGTCTCAGTTAGCAAGTTAAATGTTACACTAGAAACATAAGAATAAAACTGCCATCATCTATATTTCTAAATTTGCATCTGAATAAACCACAGATTTTACAACCCATTGAATAATGAGGTGTACAGCTTTCAGATTCTTCCTTCATTCTTGTTTATTAAATAAAGGTTTAGAATGGATGTATTATTTTTTCAAACTTTCATATTTCTGATGTCCTGATAGATAACTGATAGATAGAAATGTTTGCTTTTTGTTACTCAAGACTCTGTGGAGTATTCCCAGACTGCGTTCAGATCCATAAAGTTCATAATATTATATTTACACCACAACATAATTTGATACTCATTTGTATAAAATGCTCCTCTTTTCTAGTTTGATCACATGCCACACACTACTTTATTAACTTGTAACTTTGAGAGATGTTTTATCTCACAATACCTATTTTTCACAATGAGGACATGACATTTTGGGAACTGACACCTCTGCAAGTTTGTTGCAATGCCATTAGGCATCTATAAAATATGCACACTAATTGTAAAGTCCTCAGCACAAACAGCAAATGACGGACTCCTCTCCCTCATTCACTCCCTGTTCCCATTCCTACAAAAATAGCCGACGGAGGTGTCATTGTAGTGCGACTGGTGGTGTGACCTCACAGTGCTGATGGGCTGCCCTTGGGATGGGTTAGGGGTACTCCAAGGGTAATGGGGTAAGACAGGCTTTTGTCAAGTGATCTAATGCCACTTGGCACCACTCAGCTCCTCATAGTGTCTGCATCCTGAGGTTCAGGGTTTTTCTAGGTCAAAAGATGGTCCTTTTCAAACCAATTTGGGTTTTCGGTGCATAAAGACATTATAATGTTTCCTCAGGTAAAACAGCAAATAATTAATCTGTGGTACAACAAGCCATCACAACACAGAAAAATTCTGAAAAATCCAACCTTCATTTTGAGTTCATTTATTAAGTGGAGAGTCTCATGTTGAACCAAATATGACTCAAAAAAAAGTTCATTGTGTTATTATTGATCATTTGAAAATTATTTATATTAAAATTACTATATTAAATATAAATGCATTATGTTAATTTCTACATTGTCAATTTGATCAGAGATTTTCTTGGAACTTATATGTACTAATCTATAACTTTGTTTTTCAAAGAAATCAAAATATGTCTTTTCCTAACCAAGAGAAATATGACAGGAATCATTTCTTGCAGCTTCTTGCCTCTAGGCTGAAGTGTGCATGGCTTTACCATTACAGGTTAAGAGGATGGTGAGGAAGGTACAGTAAAATCTCCAAAGCTCACTTTAGAGAACTGCAGGAAAGAGTGGCATCTTAGGATCACATAGTTTCCATAACAACCCTTAGACACCATCTTGTCCAAATGGCTATTTAGGATAAAAAAAATGTACATTGAAATAGAAATATATCTATTGTGTGCTTTGGTCAGATGACACTAAGACTGAGCTTTTTTTTTGCCTCATGCAGGTGGGTCTGGTATGAAACAAGGAAACCATATGTGTGAAAAGCACCTCATTCCTAGTTTTATTAGTAGAGAATATGTAATATGGGCTAGTTCTCCAAAAAGCCCTTAGCATCTTGTTAAAGTGCGTTTTTCAAACACACTATGAAACAAGCACTTTGAAAATTATTGAAAATGTCCAGTTTTCTTGTAGAGTGTTGTTCACTTTATGTTTTGTGCATCTTTTTGCGCAAAGTCATGTGAACTGGTAAAAAAAAAAAAAAAAAGCACATACACAGCAGTCCACTGCGACAGACTGGCGACCTGTCCAGGGTGTACCCCGCCTCTCGCCCGGAACGTTAGCTGGAGGTAGGCATCAGCACCCCTCCCGACCCCACTGGGGGACAAGGGTGTACAGAAAATGTATGGATGAATGGATGGACAGCAGTCCACCGTAAAAAACTCTTAGGAACCATGTTCTCCATTACGCGGTATATTGTAAATGTATGGGCCACTAGGTAAAACTGACAGAAACTTTTGTTTGGACTGTAATGTGATTTGGAGCTGTTGAGTTGTTAGATTTTTTTGTGCTGTGGAAGTCAGTGTTGTTGGAGAAATGGAATTTTATGTGTGTGGCGGCGTTGTGAACAGTGGGTTGTTGAGCTATCCAGCCAGAGGACCTCTCTCGACTGGTAATTAAACCTACCAGCTCGGTCCACTTGTGGCTGTCACCCAGGTTCCTCTGGCTCTCTGGGCCGGCTAACACACTTGCAGGGAAAACATTAGCATAAGTAAACCCTCTACTGACAATTCTCACCATCCCTTTTCCTCTCCTTCCTTATATTACCCTTTTTGTGGGTTCTGTTTTTTTATCTTTTTTTCATCTTTTCCCCTCTCCCTACGCAGTAGGGAAAACATCACTGCCATGATGGAGAGAGGGAGGATAACAATGAAGCAGCAGCAAATCCCACTTATTGTTAGTGCTGGACCCAGTGGATGGGGAGAGGGCTAATGTAATTGTCCAAGCCCTCGTCACTGTTGATATACGCTCTTCAGAAGGTGAGGTGATTTAGCTAAAAGCTATCTGTAGGCCAAGTAATTAGACACACCATTCAGGGCCACATTAGCTCCTGTCATTGTGTCCCTTACACCTTGTGTGAAAACAAACACACAACAATCATTCTCACTCACACACACTCTCCCAAACCATCCTCAAGCTCAGGCATTACCAGACCACTCTGGGTGTTATTCAAACCATTAGCAGGGAGCAGAATGTTCTGGGATAGGAACAAGTGCGTATAAATTTCTGTGTGTTCAAAAAGGGAACTTCACACATTTGCTGTGTTTACCCTCACGTATCATCACCGTCAGGCTGTTTCTGGTGGCTGACACTGGTATCCTAAGATCGAGTTGAGGTTCTGCAACACACTTGACTCCCCTGAAGCATCCCTTGTTCCCCATCTCCCACTCTGACACTGTGCACTCCCATTAAATCAATTAAGCCAATCCAACACTCACCTGAAAACAGACGGGGCAGAGCAGAGCAAGGCACCGTGCCCCCCTGTCGTTCAGCGTGTACTTCAGTGGCATTCTAACCTAAAACCCATGGAAATTGGAGTGAACTGTGTTGGATTGTTTCGCCATACTCACTCCAGGATAATGCTTTCTGTAGAGGCTCGTTTACGTTTTCGACCCTGAGATGAATAACAATATGTCCAGTCTGATTTCTGTTTTTTTTCTTATGACTGTATAGATGAACCCTGTTGGTAGTTTGTAGCAAAACGATCACGCATGCCCAGAAATAAACATTTTGAAGACAACTATTGTTTTATTTGAAAAATGTCTGTGTGCCCACATATTACAGAGATTTTTCTATTATTTTTTTTTATTCCCCATGTTTGACTGAAAATTATTATTTTTATGTTTGCTAAGAAGCTTACACAAAAAAAAACATTGTTGACTCATAGATGTATTTTAGAGGTTAGGTTAATGTGTATAATAACAAAAATGCTCCATGCAAGTTGGCTGTGCTTCATATGAAAACGAATGACTGTCCATCAGACTCAGACTTATTCTGCTATGGTTAATTTGCCCATGCCACCATCAAACAAGTAAAATTTTTGCTCTGTCATTTTGGCTCTGAAAACGTTTTAACCTCTGACCACTAAGAATTCACTTTACACTCTTCTCAGTCTGTAAATGTACCAACATTGAAGATTTTCACAAATTTGTCTGTCTCTGGTGTCAGGAGACCGTAAAACAGTGAAAATCGCTTCATAATTCAACCAAATGAACAACTAGTAGAATTACTAGTTAGCTCTGCTCCGCAAGCACTGGGAGAAATTTGTTTTTATGTAATCTAAGTGGATAGCTTTTAACCTCCCTCATTCCCCCTTTAAAATGATTCCCTTTTCCCTTATTTTCCACCATGCACTCCTCCCTCTTCCCTCTGCTCTGCTCTCTCTTTATGGGGACACCGGATTCCCTGACAGTTTGTTTTAAATTTGACCGTGCAGATGTTTCTCTGGGTGACTGACTTTTATAGCTTAGAAAAGATTATATCAGCTTTTCCTAAGATTTTGTTACTGTATTTAGAGAAAAAAAAAAGTATGGAGAGTGAAAAGGAGGGGCAGAAGGGTTTCTGGAGAGGAGGGGATGAACGGAGTGGCAAAAGGAGGGCAACAACTCTAAATCCTGGGTCTTCATGGTCCTGTAGCAGCACTGGCTGAACAGGGACCTGCTGGGGAGCAAGGAGGATGGGGGAGAATGAGTGGGCAATGGGGAATGCATGGAAGACATGAAAATTCACAGCAGCCAGGTTCGCTTAACTGCATTAGACACAGATTCTTTGAATTATAAACAACAACACAACCGTCAAAGTTAAGGATATTGGTTTTTGATAGGCAGCTGGGGTTAAAGCCCACACAGGTCTCCAAAGGGATGTTTTAGCAAGTATCTTTTTTCTATTTTGATTGGTACAACACATTTTCCCATTTTTTTAAAATAAAAATGTGAAATGAATTTGAGTAGATACCCATACATCAGATCATAAAATCTACAGGATAAAAGCAAATGATCGGAAATTATTTTCTTTTTCAAAACTGAACAAGTAATTTACAACAAAGCAGCAAAATGAAAAATATATACATTTCGAATCCAGAATTAGTACTGCAAAGTGAACATCCCAAGTTGCCTTAAGGATGATGGGAATAGCAGGACAGCATATGGGGATTGGTTCAAAGATGTGAGTTTCAGGGCCGTTTGTCTGCTTTAGAAAACATTATGTTGGATGAGCAACATTTGATTTTGATGTGGATTTTTCAGCAACTGCGAGTTTTTCCCTAAGGAATGAAATGCAGCTGCAAGAGCTTCAACTATATACTTTGATAATCTATAATCCTGCTGAAGTGGAGACCAGGGCTGAAGAATTACCATCTTCAGAACTTAATCTAATTTTTAAGTTAAAACAAAACTGAAACACTTCTGTTTAGAGTGACTTGTTAAGTTAAGAAGACAGGTGATTTGAAAAAGGAGTAATAGACATAAGGAAAACATTTTGTTTTACTAAAAGTCCTAATCCATACATTAGAAGAGCTTTGCTTTTCACATAGAAGTCAAGACTAATTAACTAGGTCATTCATCCTAATTCTTTAAAAAGGCAAAATGCATGAGTGGCAACTGCTAATGTTTCCTTACAAAAATATGCAAAATGACAACTTAAAAGATTAAAGATATGGAGGGGAGCCATTTAGGTTGGCTTCAACTGTAGCTCTGAGGGATTTTAATGAGAGAAGAGGAAAAGGGCGATGTGGGGATTCTCTTCACAGGTTCGGTCTGTTTGTTTAAGCGAAAGCTCAGATTACGTTAATTAAACCGTGGCTTTCTGCTCCACTGTAAGGGTGTAATGCATACGTTATCAGACTGCATGGCAGAGACATTCTTGTACCGCCTGTCTGCTAGCTGACTGGTGTGCTGGCTGACTCCCCGTCGCCCCAGTTGACTGATCTGATGGCCCCAGTGGATTACTGGGAGATCAAAAAGCGTGACGTGAAATTTGCTCAGACAAAAACAAAATTCATATCCAAAGTTAACGAATGAGTAGCACGGGATAAGTAACAGGAAATAATACTTCTCCGATTACATTTCTGCAGCACTGACTGGGGTAAATTACGAATGAAGTTAATTGTTCATCAGTTCCAGTTGTGGTTCTGGTTCTTGTAGCAGCATCAAAACAGCTCTTAAAATTAGAGCTATACTTACTTGCTGTATGAGAGGAAATTGGGCTTGGTGTTTGTAATTTTCCAGCTGTGGTTGCCCACCAAAGTAGAAGAAAAACATAGGAAATGCTAAGAGATGTGACAATCATTGCTTAGGCTTATGAGGTCTTACTGTAACCTTGACTGATCTACTGTTTGTTGTTCATAAACATTACACTAAAACCAAACGTGGAGTCAGTAAAAGATCACTGTAACAGGCTGGTAGTTATCTTTCAGCAAGAAACAGTGTGTGGCTTTTATTTTTTCTTGTAACTCATGTAACAAATAACATGAGTTTTTATTTGTTAAAATTCTAATTAACCAAGACGAATTAAATTAATATCACAGTCAGGTATAATTAATTGAGAAAAATCCATAATATTGCATGTAAAAAAAACCAACCTTACAATCAACATCACTGTCTAAATTAAAGATTTTGCTACTAAACACATTTGAATTTTGAGTATTAAACCTAAATCACTCATGTAAAACATATTTTATTTTGTCATTCACAAAGGGTTAAAAATGTTTAAACCTCTGTCAAAGTATTTTCACAAGACAACTCACCATGAAACTAAAATATATATTTTTGAAGTTATCAAGTAAGGGCCTCTCATTTCATACTTTTGCTCCTAGTCTCCTGTGAAATGGTCTTCATCTACTATAACATTGTATATGTTAAACATAAAAAATATTTTAATAGTCACTTTTTCACTTTGTGGTCTATCACAATGTTCTTTTTTCACAGCTCGTGTGTTTCATTTAGAGAAATGTTTTGAAGTTACTTCACTGCTCATCCAAAATATAAGACATGAGTTAAAACTGTCTGTGTGAAAGAAAAGTGAACAGCAGCACTTACAGTAAATTATCAACCTGTCTGAAATCTTCCCCTGTGGGTCTGAATACTGACACATTATCAGTAATAGCTCTTTAATAGGTCCAACAAGTGTAAGAGGCTAACTGCTGGAGTGAGGGAAGACAATAAAAACACCTTTTTGTTTTTATTTCAAATATATTTACAAATAATTAAATGGCAAACTAAATCATTTTTCTTAGAAATTACTTGTTAGTCAAAGAACTAAGCACAAAAACATCATTAAACCATTACATCATTACACATTATTTTTAATGTGTAAGTCACATTAACAAATATCACCAGGGGAAAGAAATATGAATTCATATATTTCATATTTCTTTCTTTCTGTAAAACTGATTTTCCCTTCAGGAGGGTTTGGAGACGTGAAGAAACTTGGAGATTTGGAGATCCAACACCTACAGCTGGGTGTTGGATCTCCCACCACCAAAAACTATTTAAACTATTCCTTCATTCAGTCTTTTTGACGTTTAGGAGAAAACAGTTTTGAAAATTTTATCCATAAGCACATATTAACAACCCTGCGTGGAGAAACTCATCAAAAAACTCATCCCAGGAGTAAAAAACTGTCAAAATTTATAGAAACTCTTATATAACATGTATATGAGTTGTCGTGAAGAAAATAAGTTAATGAACACAAATTAGTATGTTTTTTTTTTTTATGGTGGTTTCACAGTCCCGTCTGATATTGTGTTGGTCACAGACAGTTATATTTTATCAAATTTTAGAGCCAATGAAATTCCTGAGGTGCTAAAACTAAGAAAAATGAATGAAACACATACAGTGTGCCCATTTTTTATTAACAGTATTAACAGTAGTAATAAAGTTCTCTGAAAACACTATTTATACACCCATAAAATGTGTTCTTTTGCTCAGGGAGTATGTCACCTGAGACTGCAGTCTTTTGCAGAATTTTGGCTTAAATGAAATGAGTAGCTCACGATTTAGGAACGAGGATGCATCGCAGTTCATAACAGGCAAGAACAGAGAGTCAGAAACCAGTTCCCTGAGGCAGCTGTCGGTGTTGTGTGTGAGCACAAAGTCAAATAAGAAACTGCGAGGCTTTTTAGGTTATCATAACATGTGGTTGTGCAAAAACTAAGCGTAGGTTTAGAGGAGTGTGACAGACATTGCCTTGGATGTTTGGACAGTGACACTATATTAGTGTATAAACACTATCAAGTGAAACACGGACCAAATATGAGTAGAAAACAGAGAATTTCAGCTAATTCCATCGAACTCTTCCACAGTTGTTTAAGAGAAATAAAATTCTGGTGCATAAAAAAGAACTGAATGTTTTTATTAACAGTTATCGTTCTTCATTCTGGTAAATTGTAAATAAATTGGTCCCACCACATAATCCTTCTATGTCTCTTGGTAAGATGTTGATCTGCAAGATGCAAATCACTAAAGATATATTTAAATTTACATTCAAGATAGATATTTTTTTATCACAATACAGCTCTATTGTTGCCAGAGTACGTCCTCTAGGTTTAATGTTGCTCTTGTGCATATTTCTTGACTAAAAACATGCAAGTTAATGTAACAGCTCTAAACAACAAGCCTAAGGAAAATTGAAGAGATAGAAAAAATATATATTTACTTTAATAAAACAAGCTGAGGTTGCAAATGTAAAAGAAAATGAAGCTATTCTAGTTGCTCATTATAGAAAACAATGAATAAAAATGTATTTGCAATTGTATTTATTTCCAAAAACTTGGTCTCCAGTCTGAGCCACCAAGGTTACAGGCAAAAAGTATTATTCAGGAGTTAGTTGTACCACCACCTCTTACCGTCACCCTGGCTTTGGCTCCTTGTGAAGGAAGCAAAGATTGATAGTTTGAAGTAATGTACATGTAGAACTCAACATGATTGTCTTGAAACAGATGAAAGGGCATATCTGCCTTGAACTTTAAGTGGCTTCTATCTTCTTATCATCTCCTGTTCTGCTCGCCCCTCCAGGCTACTCAGAGACAGGAAAGATGGCAGGGGAGACAAAGAGCCTGCACCTCCACCATCTCGCCTTCCCTTTGTAGCGCTCTCTCCATCGCTGTTAGTCACACATGATTATGCCCTGTCAACGGCCGACCAAGTGTTGCTATTTGCCTGTAATAGCATCACAATCAGTGTCAATCTGTCCAGGGCTCAAATACTGTTCACACCGTGTGTCCTTTGACTCTGCATTTTACATATGGTTAGCATACTTATATTTGGCCTGTCTGATCTTTTATGAAGATACGCTGAATACATATACACAGTTATTAACAATGTGCATTCCTCCATCTAAATCTCCATAGTGTTGTCACTGTTATCACTCTCAGAGATACACAATCAACGGCTCGCACTTGCTGAATCTGTTGTTTTGGCGACCAGCACGCAGGATGAAAATAAGACGGAGGTTGAGAATGAAAGGACTGATGGTTGAGAACGAAATAGAAACAAAGTGGGAGCTTCAAAGCGGCAATGAATCAGTGTTCATTTGCCTCAAGTGTTTCTGTCTCACCTTTAATCTATGGAAATGTATGGAACACAGGAAGTATAATTGTAAGGTGGACTTTGACCACAGAAATCTTTCAAGTGCTTGTTCCAGGAGGCCGTGCAGTAATCACTGTGGGTTCACTCCACTGATGATGGGGAGGGAATTAATTTACCCTGGAGAAAAACAAATTAAGGCTCTACTCAGCCCAGCGCTCTGTCACACAATAGCATATATAAATATTTAATCTTGGGCGATCCAGGTTAGCAAAGGTTTAGTACATCTCCATTTACACAAGGGTCTGCTCTCCAAGCTGTGGCCTCCGTTTCCCTCCAAGCTCCTCCTGACGAGTGCCTACTGCCCTCTCCTTCACCTCCCCGTCTTCCTCCTTTTGCTTTCCTCACTACCTCTCCATCTCCAACCAATATCTTCCTTGCTCGTTTGCTCCTATTGCCCTCTCCTTTACATGAACTCTTCACGTCTATTGTCAAGTCCTTGACTACATCCCATTCAGTTGTCAAATGCAAAAAATCAAAATATTCACCAAAAGACCGAACTTGTTAGGCCCCAGCACCCTAAGCCCATCTGACTCTGATGTATCACTTGCTGCCCCACAGACAGTGTAGAGTGTACTGTGAAAAACAGCATTCAGCTGACACAGTTGAAAACGCCACAAAGATTTATAGACTTGTGCATAAATCAAGTTCAGGGCTGCACTGTATTATAGGAACAACTCTCTTTCCTATTTAAAACTGGAGCTCTGATCCCGTTAAATGTTTTGAATTGCAATAAATTTACCCAGGCAAAAATGTGGGCTTTGTTATTTTAGCATCCTGTTTCACATTGCCTTCCAGCTGAGCAATAAAAAATAAGAGTGTGTCATATTATATTATAGGAAATAGAATAATACTGTAAAACAGCCTCAGACTGAATTGGACCTCACTTTGCTCTTGCTCCTTGTAAAAGAATACTTTTGGTTATGGGTCTCCTGAAAGCTTCTAGCCCATAGCTGTAGTGGTACAGTGTTGATTAAATTAAAAGTAATAATGGCTGTTTGTCTTCAAATTAAACTGAGTTCTGCTTATAGTAGTTGATGTTGGTCTTTTAGTCTAATCTATTGTGTTTGTTTCTAATGGATAAACATTTGGACTGAAAAAACTCTTAATACTCATCACTGCATTACATTTCACCATCCATCCATCCATCCATCCATCCATCCATCCATCCATCCATCCATCCATCCATCCATCCATCCATCCATCCATCCATCCATCCATCCATCCAAATGCTTTGTAATGTTAATATTTATAATTAAATATTTTAATTAAATATAACTATTCAGCTTCAGCTTCCTTCAACTCAACCCAGTTCAATCTGATTAAAGTAAATTAATGTTATTTTAATGCCACTCAATTCAATACATTCATTTCAGTTCAGTTAAATTCAATTAAACTTAACTGATTTCATTTCAGCCAATTCAAACCAGTCCAATGCAGTTTAGTTTGATTCAGTTCAGTTTAGCTACATTTTGTTAATTTCATTTCAGTATATTATATTCACTCTGTTATTTTCATTTAGATCAAGTTAATTTAAAGTTCCAAACAGCAACATTACTGAAACAACAGATCCAGTGAATGTCCAGTTAAATCCAGATAATCCCAATTATAGAAACAAAACATAACATTTCTTGAAATGATGGAAATCCAGTTTCAAACTGATTATTTTGTCCCTTTTAGTCACTTTTTATTTTTTAATTAGGATTGCGGCTAATGACCCAGGTTGATCTGAAGCCTGCATTTTAAGGCAAAATTAAAGGTCTATTAAGATGTTCTTTTTGTAGTTTGGATACTTTTGGTGTTCTCTAGTCAGACTTCGAGTGAATTATTCTGCACAGAACAGAGATCCTTTAAAACAGTAAGATATTTAGAAAACCTTAATTCTCTTTGTGAAATCACTAAAAATAATATACTCAATGCTTTTTTTGCATGACTGTCATGTTAGAATGAGATAAATGTAAAAGGCACAATTTATAGACTGGCTAAACCTTCACCTAACTATGCAGCATGGACAGCTGACTCTTCAGAACACAGTTTGTAATTTTATTTTACTTTTTAGGTTAAAAAAAAGAGGATTCCTAGTTTTATCAAAAATATTATTGAAATCAATTTTTTATATATAGTCATCTGGATAAATTATTATCAGATCAATCTTTGAATCACCTTATATCTTAAAAAATGTTTTACAGAATGACCATAGTGTGTTTGGTTGCGTACGAGAAGGTAGAAGGAGAGACTGGAAGAACAACCATTATTCTCAACAGAGGGTCTAGTTTTAAGACTTTTTTCAAATTGATTAACATTTTCAAACAGCTGACACAATTATTATTATATTATGTATTATCTACTGTATGTCTCTATATCAATTAAAATGCAACTCAAGCTGTTGATGGTATAGCCATAAGAGCGCATTTGAACCAAGTACCACTCGACCTTCATTTTTCCAATAAATGTAGTTATAGTTGGTTAACTACTCTAAATATTAACAACATGAAAAAGTATTTTAAAAAATCAAGTGTAATAATTTATCTTTACCTGAAATGCAATGCATACAAAAAACGGCATTTTAAAGCTTTTTGCCATGCTAAATCAATACCTGAATATATTTTATTCCATAACCTTTCCTGGAATGTCTTATTGTTCGGACATCACAATGGAAAAAAAACTCACACTGTTTGCTTTCAAAATAAAAGCCTTCATAATGACAGAAACATTTTATAAGTTTTGTGTACATTTTGGTTCCAGTGAAGGGATGCTATTTAGAAGATCATACCTCTGATTACGCTGCTTTTTTTGTGTCTAAATTATAATGGTAGGTATGTTGAGAGTTCCTAAGATGTAGGAGTACCATGAGCAACCCTAAACAAGCCTCAGCACTGGGAGACTATTCAAGTAACTAGACAAGTAAATCTGCACACCTTAATTCAAACTACTTCAACAGGACTGGATTAGTTGTTCCCAGCCCCCATACATACATGCTTATGCTATTTCCCGACTTTTATATGAGCGTGACTTATCCCTTCGCCATGATGTTGTTGTTTTTGTGAGTAAAATTGGGCAATTAAAGCCACAGAAAGCCGATAATAGCTTCAGTGCGGAATGGGCGCGCGGGGCCACGCTGACACCCACTGTGAGAAACTGCACGCGCCCCAGTTACTTGTCCCCGCCTTGCCGTGACGAGGCTCGCGCTCTGATGAGAGGGGACGTAATGGATTTATAGCGCAGGAGGATTCCTGTGGGTCCGCAGCCGCTGTCGGCTTCGCCAACTAGTAACTTCTGTAATAAACTGGTGAGCCGCCTTCTTCGTAAACACGAGCCAAAGATAGGAAAGCATGCATCTCCACTGCTTTCCCACGGAGCGGTACAGGTAGTTTACAGCAGCACAGATGCTGCGCTCTGGAAACGGAGTTGAGTGAGAAAATCAGGGACGCTTTGAGAACTTTTTATGCTGCATGCATGTGTAATGCTTTGTAATTTTAAGTTGATTGTTTTTAGAAAGATTTATCAATGGTCCATCATAACACTTTCTCAAAAAATAAATTTATTTTAAACATATTAAGTCCCTTACTTAATGAGAAAAGTCAGAATGTATCTTTAAAGCATGAAAATATATTTTATTTTGTGATATGTTCAACAAAATGTAATAAGTTATTAGTTTGTTTATCAGGTCCATGTTGAAAAAAAGTGTGTGCTAAGTACAGATAAAACTATTTTGCATATATGTCTTCACTGAATTTGGTCTAAGTGCCTCTTCCTGTTAGGTTTGTTACCCACCAGCCACAACAACAAATGTTTAAATACATATTTGATTGAAACGGACAATTAATTGAGAGGTGTCTGCCTGTAAGAATAGGTTAAACACAAGCAGCAGAACAAAGTAAACTAGCATTCAGCTCAAACCATTTTAATGTGGCCATGAAGGAGGCTGAAAGTGTCTCATAATATGACTTTCCCATTTGCTGAAAACTAGTATTCCCTATAACAATAGCATACTATAAATAAACCCACTTGATTTATATACAGCACAGAATATGTAATATAAAAGTATACATTTGAGCCCTATTGATTGATTGCACATTTAAAACAATACTAAACTCTTAGTCAGTTAACATGCATGAATTCATCTTTATTAATAAATATATTTATGTCATTTAGACTGAAAAATCAAAGTTTGCAAATCCTACACTGCAGGATTTTGCAGTGTGGTCTTAATTAATGTTGTCCTAATATGTGTAAAAGGTATGACATGTAAGTGCAAAATATGATCCATATGAATAAAACTGTATTGGGAATAATTACGAGAGTGATCATCAAAAGAAGACACAAGCCTTTATTAGATGTTTTAATGTATTTTTCAGTTTGTGCACATCTTCCTTCACTCATGAGACCATCTTGTGAGGCTAGTTATTCTGCCAATAAAGCTGTAATTTTAGGTGGTTAATTTATGATTTCTGTTGTCTGCTCCTCTTTGATCCAACCTTTTAAGCTGACCCTCTAACCAGCTGTCACTTAGTCTTGCTGTGCCGTCTGCTTAAGTAGTCAATAGGTCCATCGTCAGCCAATTTATTGTTAATATGTCCATTGATCACACTCCCCATGGGAATGGACGTCACTTAAGCCGATTTTAACTAAGTTGCCAAGTAGCATTACATGACGTAAACACCGTTAAATATTCATTTCATGAATCTCAATTAGATGCTTAGTGTTCTTAAAGCTAAGTGACTGGTTCTATGAAGTGAACATTAAATTTTCCGCGGTGAACTTTAATGACATTTTGTGTTAATGTCATGCAAATATAATTTGTTTTTTAGAGTTCCACTTTTATTCTTGATGGATTACAAACATATCAAGTCTAATCCAAATATCCCGTCTTTAAAATCTCATTTGATTTATCATGTATCATGTCAAAATGCAAACAGTGCTTAAAACTCCATGAGCGCTTATTGAGTTAACAAGTTAACTTCTCCTTTCCATCCCAGTTCACTGCTCACTGGCAAGAGCAGCATTCCAGAACAAAAGAAACATTTAGTGTCTCCTTGTTTATTCCTGTGCTCGCTCTGTATTTATTCACTTCTGTCACTCATCTTTTTTTTTCTCCTCCCTCTCCCCTGCGGCTTTCTCTCACACACAGTCGTGGTGATGGTGCTGCAGCAGAGGGAGCGAGATCTTGGTGACCATCTGAAACCAATTATGGCGGCTCTGCAGCCACCCAGAAACTCTGTGACGGATGGGGATCTTTGTATTTATAGCTGGGGTAATTGGCAACATTCAGACATGCAGACACACACTTATACACACACACACACACACAAAACACGAGGAAGTACAAAGCAAAAGACACTTTTAAATGTACACACAGTTAGGGTAGGTACGCATTGTGTTTACACTCTGGAATAGACATGCACACACACACGAACAGGCCTCACAGGCAGCAGGAGTGGTGCAAAGTCCCTCTGCGCATGAATGTCTTTCCCGCAGTCAAAGTGACGTACCCTGTTTATGAATCGAAGATCCTTGTCATGAGAAGACAAATATGGCTCAAGGTTGGTCAGAGAAGCCTGTTTGTGTTTTCCACGGTCTAATCAGAGCCGATGTTTACTGCCCATCCAGCAGTCGGGACAGAGGTTGTGCATCTCGGCTATCTGTCTCGGCCTGTCAGCGCGTCAAACCTGCATGTGAAAACATATACAAAACACATCTGCCTCTTGTTAGGTGCCATAAATGGCTGCCATGTGGTCTGCTGATAAATAGGCCAGTCTATTTATTGGAGCTCAACAAATTGGCTACAAACACTGACAAGGACTAGAAGAACCATAAATATTGCTACGCGATGAAATCTTTAAACGTGCTGCAGGTACTTTACAAGGATCCCACTCTTGCCTTTTTTTATGTAGGAGGAGGTATTTCTTTTCACTGCTTTCTTCTTTCGCACACCGCCTTGTTAAATAGGTGTGGGTGTGGGTGGAGGACAATGGCACTCTCACCCTGAGCAGGTCTTAGGGTAAGTAGAAGGCTGGGCTGCTGCTAAAGCCATGCAGATCCGCCACTTGAGAACAAGAAGAGCCCCGCTATGGCGAAGTCTCCGAGAGACGTAACCAAAAATTCCTGAATGAATCGGCAACAGACAAGCCCTAAACCCCGTGTAATTACATATTTGGAGTTTATCAGGGTTTATGCGAAAATGCACGAGCTTCCCTTCCCTGGTGGTCCTTAAACACATCCATATGTCCAGCATGTTTCCATTTCTGCTCCTCCTCCCTCTGCTGTCTTCCTTTCTCTTTCTCTTTACCCCCTCCTCCTTTATCTTCCTCATCTAATTTTTCCTGTTCGTGAAGAATAGCTGTGCTGTATAGATGGATGATGTGACCCATTGGAGTGGTGTTTTCTTATTGTTAAGAAAACACCATTGTTATTGTTAAGTTGTTGTTGACTCTCCAGACTCACAGTATGACAGATCCAGTTTGGTGATTTGCAGTGTGCTGAGGCCATCACCAGCGAGCAGGAGCTCAGGGTGGAAAGTGTGAAGCTGCCGCTGGTCCACATCGCACAGGATGGAGAACACACACACACACACACACACACACCCCTACACACCCAAATGTGTGGAGGCCTTATATCGTGTGTGGGCCACTCTTTTTTTTTCATCTCCATTCCTTCCCGTCTAAACCTCTCTCGCTCCTTTTCTCTCAGCTTCTCCCTGCTTGAGAAAACTGATCTGTTTTAAAACACGTGCTAAATATTACCATATTTACATTTTCCTGTTTCAAAAAGGCAGCAAAGTGGGAGTGTGTGTTGTGGATTTGCTTTTGCTTTTTTCCTTTTCCTTTTTTTCCTCACTGGAAGAGTCTGAGTCTGGGGGTCAGACTCTGTTTGAAACTTTAAACCTTTTTCATGCTTATTTGTTTTATGATTCTGCAGGGCACTGTGTTTACACTCAGAGTGCAACATCTGGATTAGATAATTTGTTGGGAATTAACCAAACTCATATGCTTATCAACCTCATCTGATTACGTCTCTTTGATGTTTGGTGCTTTTCTTTTCCAGCGCTTATTGTGTTTTTTTTTCCAGCACACTTCTTGCATTCTTGTTATTTTTTTCAACAGATTAAGTCAACAATGTTGTTACATCTCTCCGGGTAGAGCTGTCTCAAGATTAAATTATTTCTTATTCTTATTTAGATTATAGTGGTACTGTTTAATTTTCTACTTATGGCAAATAAATGTGGAATATAATTATGCTAAGAGACACTATCTGATCATATCCATTACACTCTACAGCCTGTCAGTGTTTGCACACAGCAACAAATCAAAAAATCAATGTCCAAATGTTAAAAAATTATTTCCAAATTCAAGGTGTCTTGTAAACGAAAGCCAGCAGCAATAGGTAAGGGAGGGGAAGTGCTTTCTGTCTGTCTGTCTATCTGGTTTTGTGACCAAACCCTTTTATAACCTGTAAGTGCCTTATTTCCCCAACACTAGCCCATATCTGTCCCTGATCTGCAGACTATTTAAAGTGATTAAATCAGGTAAAAAAAAGAACATTTATATTTCAATATAGAAATGTTGACAAGGATTCAACTCATTTTTAAATCTCAGTAAAAAAGATTGGTGTCTGTTTTTTGATCTGTTTAAACATTTGTCTGCTCCTCCTACATTTTCCCATCTGTGTATTTTATTAGCGATAACCACCAGCAAATATTATTTCCCCCTCCAGACAGTTAGTAAGATAAATGTCCCAAATAAGCCACCATCCATTGAAGTTATATATCTTAGCTATATACAAATTATTTTTGTTTTGTCTAGCTAGTTTGAAATTACACAAATGATTTTGACCTCTATGTTTGTATTGTCATCAGTAAGCATGAAACTTATCTATATTTAGAATATATTTAAGTTAGAGTGTTACACCTCCAAGACTCTATGCTTATTATTCACGTTAGAATTAACTTTTTGTTGTGTATTAAGTTTGTATGTCAATGAACATGCCAAAGGAGACGGAGCAACTTTACATGTACTCATCCAAACATCCAAGTTAAAGCAGCGATCTAAATCAGACGTCTCTAAGCGGTCAGAGATGCACGATGAAACATTTACTTCCTGCTCTTTTTAGTGCTACTTACTTTATCTGACTAAATCGTGTCATTCCCCCTTCCGAGCCTTTATCATGCTTTATCTCTATTCTGCAATCCATTACAAAGCTCCCTGCGGGTCCCCTGGGTGATCTGCCCTGCTCGCCTCTAATCTGGCTGAGCTGCTGTGATTCCATCACTCCCGTCGAGCCACACAGAAAGATTAGTCGGCCTCTACGTCCAACAGATGTGTCCGGCGCTTGATTTGTGTGTGTTTTATTGACTCTGGCCATCTGTTAATACAGTTGCTGGTTTCTCCTCTTGTGTTTGTTGATGCACACAGGCAGGGGAGCTCGGTTCCAACAGAAACATTTAGCGAAGGAGAGATTAGAGGAAAAAGAATGAAGGACAGAGGGAGAGTGGAGTTGGAGTAATATTTCACTTAAAGGGCTGCAGGTTTAACTGTGAGCCCGTGACTTACGTCTTGCAGAACAGAAGCGTTCGCCCTCGTTTTCTGTGGAGTCGGCATTTTGACTCGCGGTAACACATGAGCGGTGCTAGTTGATGGATCAGTCTCAGATGTTGAGCGCTTTCACAAAAACAGTAAGAGCTTGAATTCCTTTACTAGGAGGAAAGTGAAAGATGGCTTTAGATAACTAGAATTCCTCTTGGTACCATTCCTCAGATTCTCTCTCAACTCAAAGGGCTGTAAGCTGCAGTTGCTGTCAGCATTCCATGGATTTTCCAAGTGTCTGTATTTATAGAAATATATGTGCATTTCGTTGCATTGCAGGAATATCATCCTATACAAAGTGAAAATAATGTGCAACAGTTGGAGGGGGTTGAGTTAGGTCTTTGTGTTGTGATCTTATGAACGTTCTACTCGACTCCTTGTCTTCATCCTTTCTGTGTCCCTCCTCCTTGCTTCACTCCCATGGTGTCTTTTTCCCTCTCCTTCTGTCTCACATAACACTTGCATGAATGCCTTGAAAGCCACCGAGCTTATGAAAACTTTTGTCTCTCATCAATTATCCCCCTGTCTCTATAAACTGCAGAGAATGTGAGACAGATTACACCTCCAAGCCGAACCTACTCGTTCAACTTGAACTGCACCATTTAGTTTCCACCACTGACAAAATTTATCACTCATATGTTGCATTTTTTTCCCTTCATTCCTCCAAAGCAGACCCACTCTTAACATTTCAATATCTGTGAATACAGATCTGAGAGCTATTTGGCCATTTGGTCTGTGTAGCTACAGTGAATCTCACTGTATTCTCTACGCGTTGTCACGATGAGGTGATTTCTTGATGGGGGCATCACTCGGCCAGCTAAAAAGCCCAGAACTCTGTGTGAACCTGCTGAAAGGGAGGTGGCAACCAGCCCGAGTAAACAGAGGGAGGGGGAACCAGGGACGCAGCCTGCTGAAGGGAAAAAAAAATCAGTAACTGGTCCTGTGAGAAGTGTGTCGAGCCAACACTTACTTACACTCAACGTCATTCAAGCTTTTTCTAGTTTTTAATGCATGTGACTGTAGTTTTTAAAAAAAAAATACTATTATTAATGTGACTATTTTAATCAATCAATCAATCAATCAAATTTTATTTGTATAGCACATTTCAGCAGCAAGGCATTTCAAAGTGCAAACATCATATCAAACACAGAAACACAATGTAACATAGAATCAACAATCAAAACACGACATTAAGTCAAGTTCCATCAATAAATTTGTAATTGATTACGTTTCAAATACAATCCTAAACAGGTGGGTTTTTAGTCGAGATTTAAAGGAAGTCAGTGTTTCAGCTGTTTTACAGTTTTCTGGAAGTTTGTTCCAAATTTGTGGTGCATAGATGCTGAGAGTTGAGATGCTGAGATTAATAGAGTTGTATGGAGTTTGTGGAGTACAAATTTCACTGCACAGTTGTTTTGAGAATATGATGATGAAGTTAGTGCTATTTTTTTTTTACAATAACAGGTAAGATCAAGATTGGCTGTTATATTTAACAACAAAGGACTAAGTCTTCTTTTTTTCAAAGAATCAATCAACAGTATACATTTTATTTGAAAGAAAATACGGTTCGATTCGGTTCCTGTTCACTGAAACTGAGCGGATTGCATTGACTTGCAACATTCACTCCTCCTGGAATAGCATGTAGCAAAAACATTATTGTGTTTGTGCGCACACATGTCATCACGATTGTCTGTTTTTATCATCAACTATTTTTTTTTAAACTTTTTTAAATTTAAACTAGCTGATGTTGCCCAATTTATATAGTGTGTCTGTGTCATCCATAACTATTGCATTAAATAAACTGTCTAATTAGTTATTATTGACATACAATATGTCTATTTCTGAGGTTTTCAACTCCAGTCCTTGAACGCCTGCTTCAACACATGTGAGTCAAATATTCAGGTCATTAGCAGGGCTCTGGTGAAGTTTACTGAACACTGAAGAGGTAATTTAGCCATTTGATTCAGGTGTGTTGGACCAGGGAGACATCTAACAGTTGCTGGCCCCTGGCTCCGAGGCCTGTCAAAGACCCCTGGTCTATTTTATTTTATTTTTTTTATTATTTATTTTGTTTCTTCAGCCACAGTGTTATGGCTGTAAGGTATACTAAATAGTCCTGTTGAAGTTGGATGAAGAGATAGACACATCTACTCTTACACAAAACAGATATTCATGTTGTTCTATTGTTATTGTGCAATTGTCTTGTACAACTTTTTAAATGCTTTAAAAACGTTCAAAATGTTAGAAATGAAATTATTTGAACATTAAAGTCATTCTTGTGTGGACACATAACATGATATGTGTTACAAATGGTAATCCTTAACCAAAATGACAAAAATAGTCAGAAATGCTTTATCTCTGAAAGAGAAAAAGTGTATATAAAGTTAACTGCAACGAAACAAAAACAGAGGGAGTACACACATTTAAGGTCTGTAATGTTTCCACCGATAACATTGTCAAGGAAATAATTAAACACAGGAGGACTTAGCCAAGAGTACTTGTTGTTTGAAAAGCAAAATAAAGGATGCTGACTAATGCCAGCAGCTAAACTGTTAAACATTGAACCATGAGCATTTTCTATGGTAAAGAAAGAAAAATGTAATTTAAGTTAATCGCGGCAAAATGTCCATTGGTGGCTTCCTCAAAGAAAAAGAAACAGCTCAACACAAAAGCTAAGCCGGGAGCAGTGGGGGATGAAAATCAAAGAGAGTCGATGATCTGAAGTTAATGGTGAAAATACCTACATCAAGAAAAGAGACACAGCAAAACACAAGATGCGGATCAGGCTATGGCTTGCAAATGACAGGAGCTGAACAAAAAAGAAATCACAGTACTGATTATTGTGAAGCTTCAATGCCAAATGCATTAGGGTGTGTTTTTTAGTAAACATAAGGAATAAAGAGCTTTAACAGGAGATGCATTACTAAGGATTTGCAACCTTTACTCACTCTTCAAGATAATTTTCTGGCCATTTATTGTTTTATTTCAACAACTTTCTGTTCCTCTTGCATCTTTAACCATGCTGTCTTCACTAATAACATGGGACATGGGAAATATGTCACCAGATGCCTGCAAATGAACAAAGAAATATGAAACATAATAATATTGCAAAGTCCAACAGAGAGAGGTTATGGGTGAGTGGGGAAGAGAAACCAATCATTATGGGGGAATTAAGTCAAGCTGTTTTGGGCTGGTGTTGTTGCATCTGGAACATTCAGGTGTTAAAAAAGAAAAAATGCATTTATTTAAAAGAGGGTGATGTCTGGAAACTGGCACGCCTTTTAAAGCATAATAAAGTAGCTAAACAACTAAAACTGCAATTTTATGCCTTATTTGCCTCAAGACTTCA
Source organism: Xiphophorus hellerii (assembly GCF_003331165.1). NCBI lineage: Eukaryota > Metazoa > Chordata > Actinopteri > Cyprinodontiformes > Poeciliidae > Xiphophorus > Xiphophorus hellerii. The sequence continues at coordinate 16,535,406 of NC_045680.1, forward strand.
AGCATTCTGCTGAAAGCAAAGAACAATGGTTGGAAAAATCTGTTTTGATCCCCTAAAAGTTTAAACTGTGATGTAATTGCACTTTAAATACACATTATTCATCCTGTCTCACCACAGTGGCCAGTTGACTTCTTTGTTACTATTTTTGATGTAATAGAAAAACACCATCTGATCCACGTCCTAACCCAGTGCTACCTCACCACATTCAGGAAGCAGATAATGCTTTAATGGGTAATTATTTAGCTAACTGACCCCACAGTCTTGGGGGAATTGGGATAACAGGGTGATGGAGGGGAGCCGGGCACAGGTGAGAGTGGAGAGGATAGGCCTAAGGTGTTTCCTGTGTCACATGACCGGTGGAGATTTCCCATCAACCCCTTTAAACTCAGACGAAAAACACTGGAAACACTTTCATCGTGCCGATGTGTCATCACAGCACAATCCTATGTATATGTATGGGTCTGTCTGAAAATATACAAAGACCAATTTGCCTGGGACAGTCCAACCTCAGGATAATGAATCGCATGTGATGTGCATCCGATACGCAGCCTGAGTCATCACCAGATGTTTCGACAGGATTACTTCCAGTTCTGGAGTGGGGTGGTTGATTTTCAAAGTGAAACCCTCAGCGCGTTTCGTCAAACGACAGAAGGAGTCAACAAACTGGCATGAGGAGCAAAACAAGGGCGTCTAGAAGGTTTCCACACCGGAGTGCTCTTAGTGCCTCTTAGAAGTAGACCAAAGTGTTTGTCATGTGTGTAATTGGGAGCACACATGCCAAATGAGAGAAGTGCTGAGGTCAAGCACAGAAGAGGAAGTAACTTATGTACTAAGCCATCGGATAAAAGCTTACAGGTGGAACCAAACACAGTCCTGCACATTCAAGCTGTGGAGGTTGTTTTTCCTGGCATCTGCCACTGCATCATGTGTTTGCTCATGCAGAGGGTTGCTAATATCCTGGACAGTGTGGCGTGTCTGCTTTTTGCTCTTCCAAAACATAGTGTGAAGTTGTGAAGCCTGGCGCAAACGTTGGCAAGATGACATACGCAGGATCGTGGCCTCTCATCGCTCAAAATATATATGCAATATCTTGAGTTTACAGCTTGATCTGCACTGAGTTTAGGGTGTCATCTGCTTTCACCTTGGAGATTAATGGTATTTTGAAGGGTGGGGTAGGGAGGCGGGAGGGTTGAAACTCTGGGAGGCCTGAAGTGTGTGTGAACCTGTGTGTGGGTTCCAGCATTTGCCCCTGTATGTTTCAGGCTGCGTGCATCAGAGAGGGAAGCCCAGCAGGCAGTGTTGTTGTAGGTGAGGGTGAGGAGCCCCCTGATGGGCAGCTGTGGCAGAGAGGCCAGCTTTGATCACAGGCCCCAAAGGAGGAGGAGGAAGAGGAGGAGGAGGAGGAGGTTATAGGAGAGAGACAGGAGGGGAAGCTAGAGCTGCAGAACCAGGATGACTGTGTGTTTAAATTGGTTGGACCTTTTCAAACAAGACAAGGCGCCTGCTCTGCTAATGCACTCATCTGGCTTTTACAGGTGCATATAAAATAAATAAATAAATAAAAAATATTGTTGAAAATACATGCATTTTGGCAATTAACTTCAAAAGGTTATACATATATGTTATATGTATATGTTATGTTATGACAACTTGACATTAACCAAGAAATCATGATCTGACATAAATTTGTTGAAAACGTGTTACTGATTAAACTTTAGCTTTAATAAGTTAAAAGTTTTATTGCAAAAATGTTATAGTCCATAATCATGTGGAAACTTGCTGAGTTGGCAGCTGTCCTGGGAGAGAATCATGTGCAACACATGGAGGGTAGCCTTTCTATTTCTATTTTTACATGTCTCTTGCAGATTGTTGAATGAAATGTGCTCCACAAACAAATTAGACTTTACTATAGCTAAAGTTTTGAAAGAAGCTGTTCCAAGCTTATCAATGGAAAGTTGATTGAAAGGAGATAGAAGTGTGATCAAAAATGTGCACAGGGATTACTTTGTCACTTTTATAGTAGGGTAACACTTTTGTAATAATGCTCTTAAAATTTTGGTTAACTGAAATAAACACTTCAGATATACCACGGTGTAACCTTTGATCTTTGAGTTTCGCTTTTAGACTAAATTTCCCAACTAACTTCAAATGCAGGCTTCATCTAAACTTCCTTAGCTAATGACAGAAACAAAATAAGTCCTGCAAGGTGTGGTGCAAACAACTGGATAATGTATACATCCAGTAAGCTCCTGGCAAGGAATTGATTGTCGCCAGATAGAGTTACCAGCGATTCTGTGGGAATCACAGAAGGAGACGGCCTAACCAAGGGCATGTGTGCAGGGAGCGGTGCAGCCAGAAAATGTATTCAAACCAAATTCATGTGTTACCCAGGGTGGCTGTATTTAATTGGAGCCCCTTTATATTTCTTAACGAGGCGCTCTTGCTGCAATCTGTAGATTCCCCATCATCTTTCGGCCTTGTGGATTAAGATCTGGTGCTTTGTTTTCTGTCTTTCACTGTTTGAATATTTTGCATAATATTTTCCTTCTAAAAATTCTCTGAGAACCGAATGAGATTCATTCCGTGAGTGGTTTTAAAATCTGATTTTTTTTTCTATCGCGGGAAATTGTCTACATAGGGGCTCCTATTAAAAAAAACAAACAAAAAAAAACTTGTAGCGCTCAAGGGCCAAAAAATTATACTTCAAAATGAAATAAACGCATAAAGGTTGTCTTTGAACCGCGGGGCCCTGCAGTCTTGAGGAGTCGCCTGCCTTCTCTGCCAAGCACAACTGCAAACATCCCCCCGATGTTCGCTTCTATTGGCCTTGACGCACTCCGAGAGAAAATTCAATTTGACAAAATAAATTAATACCAGCGCCCCACTGCAACGGACGTGCAGCTGCAGTGTCATGTAGCTGCTTCTGCTGGGATGTAGGGCACTTGTAAAATGTGTTACAGCGCTTTTCACTCTCCTTTTTTTGGGGGGACTGCGGATTACTTAAATAGAACAGTTATTATTATTATTATTATTATTATTATTATTATTATTATTATTATTATTATTATTATTATAACTGAAGTTATATCAAAGCTCCCAATAGCATAAAAATAAGTCTTTATTTATTAAGTTATTTCATTTTTTTATTTTTATGAATGTGTAGAATTAGTAATAAATAATAAGTTATTATTATTATTATTATTATTAAAACAGTGTTTATTTGTGTAAAAACAAATAAATAAACGTATTGATGAATGAATAAATATTTCCTTTCAGGTAATGCATTTCATTGGATGCGATGCAACAGTTTCTTCAAAGTGAGCGAGTGGAAATGGTGAACATGTGTTTCCGCTTTAACTCTATTATGCAGCTTTCATCCCGTGGTCCAGAGATGAAGAATTATTTTCTTAACCCCTTCGTTCACCTGTGTAATGTCGTTCCTATGTATTACTGACATTAAGAAAGAAAAAGGATGTACTGGAGCAATAAGCCCGAATAGAAGGAGAACAAGAAGGATTACGGCCTCTGACATAAATTAGACGTGGATATTAGATGTTGTCAGGCCCAGTTGTTAAATAAATAGAGGATAGATGAGTGGATTATATTACTAATCAGTCTCGACTATTTGTCCGTACGGCGCAGCAAAGCACACAATTAAAATCATTATGGGTTTTTTATTTTTTATTATTTTTTTTAATCGATTCAATTTATTTTAATCACGAAAATCAACCCTTGCACTATTTCGGAGACACATTTTGCAGATGTCAATTCTATGGAACAGAAATCCCATGCGTTTTAATTATGGCCGTGTTGATCTCCATATATGCGGAGAAAGAGTGACGCTTGTTGGGCCACAAGCGCGGAGCACCGCTTCTCTGCATGCAATGAGAAAAGGGGGAGTGGCGGGGTCTCACAATGTGTTTGGTGTGGTTTGCGAGGAGTACCGATCCCATATGCGCTGCTTGTCCTGCGTGATGCATGTGCGCCTTGTGGGGGTAAACTAAAAAAGAAAAACAACGATTAGACGCGAGTGTGTGTGTCCAAACAAACGAATCAAAGGCCCGTTGTGTTAGTGGGACGGTGACGGTGGGGGGAGTTGTTCTCTCTGGGTTGACCCCTTGTTTGAGTCCTGCAGAGCGGGGCCAACACACACAGATGGACTGCAGTCTCTGTTTCTCAAGCTTTCATTATCTCAGAATTAGTCTCAGTTCATTTCATATGAATTCATTCTATCTATCTATCTATCTATCTATCTATCTATCTATCTATCTATCTATCTATCTATCTATCTATCTATCTATCTATCTATCTATCTATCTATCTATCTATCTATCTACCTATCTATAAAAAGATAATAAAAACATCCTTCTGTCTCAGTCCCACAACAAACACCCAGGCAGACAAAAATACAATGTTTCTGGGTTTTCCTGCTGACACACAGAGGATGTGGTTGTGCTCCATCAAACATAATAACAGGACCGACCAACTGTCACACTTGGGACATCTTATCCAAAAACAATATGACGCACCATGATTTACTCAAGCTCCTGGCCAAGCTTCATAAAAAGGGAATTTGTTTCACAATGGTAATATAAACAATGGTATGAGAAACAGTCAAAAATAACTGGATTTAGACAACTGTCTTTACAAAAATATGAAATTATACTCAGCTGGATTTGTGGCATTTATTTTATTTTTTATTTTTACATTTTTTGTTCAGCCCAGATATAAAACATTAGTGAAGACAGAGTTGCTGATTTGAAGTTATTTTAAAGCGACAAACACACGTTGTCATCCCACAAACTTGCCCTTGTTTTTTTGTCATGTCGTGTGAAATCTTTGCGCAGCTTGTGTGGGCCTGCGGCGGTGGAAACCTCATGTCTTTAAAGCGCTGCAAACTATCCGAGCCTCAACCGCTGCTCTCAGTCCCTCCCAACCTCCCAAGCAGACATGCACAGAAGTCGAAGCTCTGCTCCAGAAGTAGATATGGAGCTTGAATGGACCGGTGGGGGCCCCAACAAAGCGATAGAGCACTGGGGGCCCCGGCTGAGCAAAGGGGGCTGTGTTTGCAAAAGTCTCCGGTCGGTGGAGGATATGAGGCGGTGGACAGGGTGGGGAGTGGAGACAAGGGTGAGGGAGGGGGGTCTCCCTCCGCATTAGGCAGTAATAGGTTCGGGATGACCTAAACGATTTGTTGACTGGGACAATAAATCTGTTGTGTGTTTCTTGGCATGCTGAGGGGAGGATTACAAGTTGTCGCACAAAGGAATGCAAATTGCAAGCCAAACTCTCCAAGAGGCCTGTGGAGTAGCCAGCTATTTAGAGCATTTGTGCCGGATCTCTGCTTCTCTCGCTCACTATTTTATGTTTCTCCATTAGCCCTAATAACCGTGAAGGGCCTGAGAGTAGCCACTGTATTCATCTCAAATCAATGGCTTTCCCTGCACCAGGCCCTATATGGACCCCTGCATTTGCATTCTATCCTGTGAGATGACCAGCAGGACAATTGGCGTTAAGTCTCTTTCAGGTGGCCAAATGGAAAATCTTGAATCCTAAATGACGTTTTTCTCTCAGCCCAGCCGCTTGAATCCACTTCAGGCGATTAATTTTTTGTGCATACTTTGCCACTGGTTGAACCCTAAAATGTGTTTTTTTAAAAAAAGACTAGATATAGGCCTTTTTAAATTTCTGATTTGCTTTGGTATTTATAAATGATCATTTAAATTCCAAACTGCATTACCGTGGTGTATTATAAAGGTTAAAAGTTGAAAACCTCCCGTGTGACGTTTGATGGAGTTCAACCTAACCTTTGTTTTTTGTTTTTTTTTATAGCCTGAAACATGCTTTGGATTTGTCCTTGTGTTGCAGATGCAGGTGCATTTTGGTCCATTGCATAAGAAATGTTGCAGGAATCCATGTACTCCCATCCACACCTCCTCCTAGTGCCTGCAGAATGAAATACATGAGCAGCAGTCTTTCCATCCTTCTATTCATCCTTTACCCTTACAGGGTCGAGGATGCTGTCGAGTCTTTCTAGCAGTTAATGTGCAGGAAGAAAAAGCAGAGCTGATCACCACTAACTAAAAACACAGCTTCATAATTGCGCATGGAGACAGTTGTGATGCTCTGCTTGTGAAAATAAATCTTTTGGGCCTCACGTTCGCTCTCAGACAACGATTCGAGTATCACACTCCCAGATAGGACACATGCAAAAAAAAAAAAAAAAAGCATTAAGCTACATTTACACAGCATGTCTTGATGCTGATTCTTTTACTGAAATCCAATTATTTTACATGACCATTCATACTGTTAATTAAATACGACTGCAATCAGTGTGCCGAGTTATGACCCATCAGTGACCTTCATGCACAGAAGAGGAATGTACGTCACAAAGCATTGCACAGTTTACAGAAACAGTAATGGATGCCGTTGCCTGTGGATTGATTTGAAATATGTTGAGCAATGGGAGCCGACAGTATTGTCACAAGATCATAAGATCAAGGAAGCTAAAAAAAAAACCCAGAAAGTTGAGTATCGGCACTGCTTTCTTCAGCCATTGTTGCTGCTGGTGCAAAATTACAACGCAATGGTATAAAATGCAACATAACCATTCTGACAGCAGACTCTACTGGATATGTATCCAATTTAAAACTACATATGTGTGACACAAATATAATTTTTGGAGGGTAAAATGAAATTCTGCACAGGGTCTCAAAAACTTTGGGCCAGCTATGTTTGCTTGACAGTGTGAATCAGGCTAGATTGTGCATCAAAGTTAAAAAATTTGCTAGATGATAGAAATAATAACATGGTTAAGGTTTGGGGTGAACTTCAGAGATCCCTTTACGAAATGTCACCCACTTTACCCTGAACATTTATGTTTCATATTCTCTATTCTTGTTGTTAGTCCAAAGTTAGTATGAAAGTAACTAAATTAGAAGCCTGTTTGTTCTTAAACGCCATCTGATATAATTATGCTATAACATGAATTAAACTGTAAAGGCAAATGTCCGGTCCCATTTCAGACATAGTGCTACAGTCTGGACTGTTCTGCTTTCAGATAATTAGTTATGTGCATTACTAAGTTGAAATAAATCCCTTGCTGTCTGAAGACTTGGATGTGTCTTTGCTCTTAGGAAACAACAACCCTCCTCTCAGCTTATTTACAATGCATTGTTAGCGTGTATTCATACACCCGTGATCCACCCATGCGCTCGAAATGACTGTTTTTGGAAGCCCCTTGTCTCCTCTGCTTCTTTAAACTGCACAACACAGATAGCCTAATTAAAGAACAACATTATCTTAAGGGGCAGCTGTGCATCTCAGAATGAGGAGTGTCCTATTTTCACTGCTGTGTCAGGCAAGATAGATAGCATGCAGTTGCTAACACTGCTCTGTGTGGCCCAGGCTTGGTCAATGTTTTTAATAGTGTGGTTGTAAAACATTTTTTCACATGACAGAGTTACAGTTATGGTTTATAGCTGCTGGATTTCAAAGATGTGCTATAATCTTGTACCCTGTAATATTTTTCAGTATATGTGAAAACATGCACATTGCCACTGATCATTATTTTTAACAGCTGCTCGGTAAGTGTGTGAATTCTGTTGTCAGAGCTGGTTCAAGGCTGCATGGGGCTCTAAATAGAATCGGAAATAAAATTTAATACCAGGCATGCTGATTGAATCACTTTTAGTTCACATAATTTGTGATGCTCAAATTTAAAAGATGTCAAATGTAGTTTCTGGAGCCCAGAACATGATAAATACTGAGTAGAGGACTAAAATGATATTAGCATTTTACATTCCAGCCTTTAAAAATATACAGATAATTTCTAAGTAATTCCTTTCTTTCTTTTGAGCAGTTTGTCCTTATTCATTCAGGGAGAAACTAGGCTTCATGAGCACAACATCCAGTTTCTAAAATTTTAAGCATAATATTTTACCCAAACCAAAATCTTTCCAATCCTATTGCATTTCTTTGCATATACTTTTTTAAATATCATGAATCCCAGGTTTTGTTTTGCACAAATTCCACTGATGTATCACTAGAACAACAACAACAAAAAAAAACAACAATAACAACAAAAACAAAACTTACATTTGTAAACCTGATTTGTGTAACAGTTCCAATACTCCTTGGGGGCTACCTGTTTTATTCGAGGTCTGAAGCTGCTGCTTAGTTTGCTTGTGCCTTGGGCCAGCCTTGCCATTGTAATTCAAAAAGGGACTTGACCACTAAAGCACACTTTCAGTGTAAAGAAAGCCACATTTAAATAGGATGGATGTTATGAGGTAAATAATCAGCCTTTACCCCAAACAGACTGTGCTGAAGCTTCTTGCTAAACATTTTCATGTATGAAAAAAATCCACAAAATGGAAGCAGATGGGTTGTCAGTGGAAGAAAACTGAGCTGATTGCCCCTCTTTTAAGCATTATGTCAAGCTCCCAACACTGAGCTTTTTTCATCTGTGGTTATTATGTGTGTTCCTTTATCTAACCTATTTCTAATGGGCACAGGTTTCTAAATGCTGATGAGTTGGCCAGGTGAAGCCTGATCAGCCTCATGATATTAGAGGCCAGCGGGGAGAGGGCGGGCTGTTTAAACAATTTTTATTTTTGTTAATCAACACGATCATAACCCCTGCAGAACAAAGGCGCAAATATCCATTTCCAAGGAAAAGGGTGAGTGCCCTCTCCATGCACCCCCTCACCCTCCTCACCCCTCTGTCTTCTGTATTCGTTACCCTGGTAACCCCATGGGCAGAATGCAGATCAGGCAGACCAACGAAGCAGCGGCCCCTTGTCTCCCTTCACAATCCACCCCGATGATGACTCACACTTTTGTTCTTTGAGAGGGCAGGTGGGAGTTACAATACGTCTCAAATTATTGTCCACCCAAGACTTCCTTCCCTCTGTGACCTCCCCCACCTCTCTTTTCCCTTCCTTTAACTTAACCTTCATTTATTTATTTATTTTATTTGATCCAATTTATCTGTTTCACTTTCCTTCCTTTCACCCACTGATGACAGCAAATCCCACAAAAGCTCCCCCTTACAGCAGATGTGGCAGTGGTTTGCGAGAGGTCAGTGTTATCTAAACAGACCCATTGGGCTATTTGTTATAGCACCCTCCATCAGGCAGGAAGCCCTGAGGAATCAGCCCATCACTTCAATCAGCCACAACAGCACACAATGAATTTATAATAGCCGGATTCGAGCGAAGAATGGAATCAGATGAGAACTGCGAACGAGAGGGAGAAGAAAGGTTGGGGTGTTTAGGATAGAGCAGAAGAGGGTGAAGCGAAGAGCCGGAGGACGATTGAGTTTCAGTCTGTGTCAATGACCACTGTTGTGGGGGAGTGTGTTGTTTGTTTGTGGTCTGAAACAAACAAGAGATTGTTGAGGAGAGAGGAGATGAACTGTGTCCTTGTTTGACAGTGAACTGTACTGTATACATGTGTGTGAAGTTTCATGTTTGCATGTCTTTTTTTTGCGTAGGTTGCATGTGCACTAAATCTATCAAGCAGCTGCTCACATGTACTTTCTGTATTCACCCCCCCTTAAACATTTTCACATTTTGCCACACAAAACATGTGTGTCTTTTACCTGAACCGTATGTGAAAAAACAACAAAAGGTAGGCCTTAATTGTAAAGTGGAAGGCAAATGATTTATGTTTTCCAAGCTTCTACACAAGTAAAAAAATATTTTCAGCTGCCCCTTTACTCTCATACCCCTAAAAAAATCCATCATCTGAAAATGGGAAGAGCATGGCACAATTCAACATGCAGGGTCATACGAAGTGCCATGTGCAGTGGAAAGCAAACGCCGCCCAACAGTGCAAATATCATCTTCACGTTGAAACATGATAGGTTTAGCATCACGCTAAGCCAGTGGTGCCCAAAGTCGGTCCTCGAGGGCCGGCATCCTGCATGTTTCAGTTCTCTCCCTGGTGGTAGTAACAACCTTTTCAGCATGTCAATGTTCTTCTTAGGCCTTCTGATGAGCCAACATTTGATGCAGGTGCATTAAACCAGGGAGAGAACTAAAGCATGCAGGATGCCGGCCCTCGAGGACCGACTTTGGGCACCACTGGGCTAAGTTAAGCTAAGCTAACAGAGTTAATAAGAAGATGGATGGAGCTAAATACTGACAAAATCTTTTAGAGGATTCAAAAAAACTTTGGGTTTTGGAAATTGTTCCTTGAGCAGAAAAACTATAATGGAGTGGTTGGAATCAAAGCACATTTAGACTGTCCTAATCAAAGTCCAAGTCTAAATTCAATCTAAAATTTGAATTGTTAAAAATTCTCCACCCAAATCAAATGAGTCCCAGTTAGTTCTCAAAGAGGAGTGGCCAAAAACGTCTGGGTCTGGAGGCACAAAGCTGGTAGATACATATCTTAAAACACTGTAATTTCAACAAAGGTTAGTTCTATAAAAGGTTTACATCAGGATTGTATAAAACTGCATGGCACAAAGTTCAGATTTCTATTTTTAACGTGAAACTAAGTATAATTTTCCACTTTTCCACTTTTTTTTCCCACACTAAAATCCCACTATGAAATCCCACTAGATACAATGAAGTTTGCAGGTGTAAAATAAAAACTTTGGAAAAGTTCAAGGGTTGTGAATGCTTCTGTAAGGGGATGTTTGTGGATCTTTAGGTTTGTCCACTTAAGTGTATTTAATGGCCTGTTTGCTAAGAGGATCAGTAATCTTATCGTCGTTCAGAGGGTAAGTACATGTGACAGTAGATATATATACAAACTCTTGATGCGTATCTTGTTAGATTGTTAGGTAATGACTTTCAAGCTGATAGGGACAGTCGCTTCAGTTTATGTGTCTTGTATGCTGGACATGTTGATGGTTCAAAAGTTGCTCATGCTCTAGTTTCAACTGGGATTCACTGGGACTAACTTCCCTCCTCTGTTCTCCACTCCCAGCACACAGCCTCTGACCTTTGACCACATTAACCAGTGCAATCAGACTCATCTCTCTGTCTTGCCTTATCACCGGGAATCAAACATTAAAAGAGGGAGGGTGCCAGAGTCGCTCATAAAGTTGTAGAAATATAGGCACAGAAGGAGGGGCAAGGAGGTTTAGATAAAGACAGAAAATAAGTCACAACTGGGATAACGTTAGACAAATGCTGGTAAGTGAAAACAAGTCAGGATGTAAAGGAAAAGGAAAGCAGAGCGAAAAAACAGATTAAGCAACCAATTATGTGCATTGTTGTTCGCCGTCTCCCCAAGTTTGGTGATTAAAACCTTGTGGGCGGAGCCCAGCTGTTAGCAAACACGCTGTTTTACGAGTACCATTCTGCAATTACCTGTTACCTTGACTGGCAGGGTTTTAAGACCGGGCTGGCCTTGGAGTTACCTGGATACATCTGGAGGGGAGTGATAAAACGAGCAGCGGGTGTTAGAAAAGCGATGGGATTGAGCTCCTATCTCTGTGGCCGCAGTCTGCACCCGAAAGTCCATCTGTCTGACTGGCGCCCATGACACACACCCTGTCTGTGTGTCTGTCTGCCTTTATGTCTGCACATCTGTCTGTTTCAGTGTGCACAGATTCATAAACTAAACCTTAATCCATGTCCTCTGCACACACACGCACACACACACACACACGCCCGCCCCCACCCGCACACAAATGGGAGTTCAGGATTTCAGGTGGTTTGCAGACAGTGATGGGTAGGAAAATATTTGATGTCCCCAGCCTCCCCATTTAACATTCTCAACCCGTGGTCTGACCTTAAAGACTGAGCATGCATGCACACAGTGCGTGACCCTGTGCGTGTGTGCGTGTGTTTGTTCGCTTAGCTTTTAGCCCCCCAGTTAGCCCGTCAGCCCCTTTTCAAACACACACAAAGACACACAGCAACCTATTAGGAGGACTTATCAAGGCCCATTTGACCTCCACCTTCTCCCTGACCTCCAGCTCCATCCCTCGGGAGAGCCATGGTCAGTGGGGCGAAAGTGTGTGAGGGGGTGAATGTGGGACAGAGGGGCTGCTACACTGTCTGACCGTGAGCAAACACTGATGGTCAAACACACTTCCTCCACCCCTTGCATTTTCACTTCCACTGCCGTCTCCCTACTTGGTGTGATTTACATCACAGTCATGTTCTAATTTTTTCTTCAATTACAGAAAAAATTTTTTTGCAGTGAAGTTATGTAATGCATCTCACTGCAGGCTTGTAAAATGCTCAATTTTATCTAATTATGTTTTGTTTTTTTGCTCAAAACTGCAGAAAAATATCCGACTGTATTTTGCCTACACTCAACATATAGGAACATTTTAATATTTTTTTTTGTAGTGTAACATGAGTAAAAACTGAAAAGACAGCCATTGGGGAGGTGATGCATTCATTGTTTCTATCTCTGATTTGCCTGTGTTACAGACATAGACGCATTAGCTATCACCACTGGTAAATATGTTAAAATTTTTTTTAAATAAATCAATCTTTGACCTACATGACACAATGTCATACTGGAAAACTAGAAATTTAAAACTTTTGAGAAAAGAAAGGAAATTTTATATACAAAAAAATCACTGCCAACCCGAACTTATTTGGTTTTCTATAACTTCTTACAATACAGAGAGACATTTGGCCATTCCTGCTCACAAAATTTCTCTAGTTCAGTCAGATTTCTGTGTCTTCTCTTCAGTTTGCTCTGCAGGGTTTCACCACCTAAATAATGTGGTCCATTTAGGCCAGCAGGTGTTGGAGCCCATCACAAAAAGCTAAAAAAAAAAAAACTTACAGTGCTAAAATGAATCCACTACATCATACATTGTTCACAATACGCACACAAAATGAGGAGTTTGCTAGACGTCTCATGTTAATGATTTTTGATGGTATGACAAGAAAGATGTTTTTCGGTTGGCATGTAGATATTGTCTCCAGGTGTTATGGTAACTGGGTGACGCAAAGATGCCACTCTTTGCTACGCTTCTCTAACAACAAAGAGTTTTATTTTTTGTTTCCTTAAGTTCTCAGTCATTGTCCATGGTGGCACAGATAAATTTCGATCCTTGTTCAGGCTGTGTAATATTTGTGTCCAGTTGCCACAACATCACAGATGACATTCAGATCAACTCTAAAAGTAAAGAATAAACTCATCATTTTTTCTTTAAATCAATAATTGTGCCACCAATCAATTTAATGTAAAAAAAGAAACTTTTTTATCTAACATAACTTTCCCCCCTTCAAAAACGTAAAAAAATTTCAATAAGCGATTTTGTTACTGCAATAAACTGCAATATCTTTTAAAAAATGATTTCCAACACATTGCTAATTTGCTCGTCTGTGATGTGTCAGGGTTTTTCTTGCAGACATACCAAAGTTAAATTCTCCGTGTTAATTGGTAATTTACTGTCCCAATTTACAGCCTCTAAGTGGCTGATTAAGCTTTGATCCTTCTCCTTGAGGGTTTTGAAATTTAAGTGTATGATAGAAGTGCACTGCATAAATATCTAGCACTTAAATCCTGAACTGACTGAACTCATTTCGCACTCTCCACCCTCCACCCCCTGCCCTCAAACACAGCCACCTGGTGTTGGAGCCTGTTTTTAGACCTGCTGAGTTTAGGACTCCAGACTGGATGAATTTCTAATTAGAAAAAACATTTCAGTTTCTGCATACTGTCAAGTTACAGCAGCACAGTTAGTGCTCTCTCTCTCTCTCTCTTTCTTTTTTCCACATCTGTCACCTTTGGGTCTTCAAACATTTTCTGGCAAAAGAGGGAACAATTGGGTTCTTAATCATAGGACTTTACCCTTATGCTTTTTTTCTAGGATCAACTGACACACAATGCTTTGTAGCAGGTAAACAACAAGAATATGTTTATGAAAAGAAGAATTAATCTCAGTAGGTATCTTTGGATAAAGTCATATTTGTTTTATGCCCTTTCCCCCAACTGTGTCTAGGAGGGCTTTCATGTGGCTGTAATTACCATATTTCATTAGCGTGTGGAGTGTCACCGCTGGAGCATCAAAGCGGTTGGCTCTCCGTATATATGTGCGGAAACCGCTGCCAGGGAAGTACACAACTATCTGTTTTACTCTCCCCCCAGAATAAATTCGCCCTCGCCTGTTTTTGAGTGCACTCTCTCCCTCAAGCTGCTGTCGATATCAAAGAGAACCCATTCCGCATGTGAAGTGCCCCTTGTGCAGAATAATAAAGCAGTGCATCATGGCAAAAAACTGTGAAACACAACACTCTCGCCATCATCCTTCAATGCACAACCCAAGGACACACATGTGTACATATGAACACACAAGCACACATAGTATTCCTTTCCCCTTTGTGGCGTCTTTACACTCCTTGGTACACATTCACTCTGTCTGGCCTGCCACTTCAAAACATACTATCCTGTCTTGCCGGGTGTTCTATACAGAACTCCACTGTATGGCTGTTTACCTTTTTCATGAACAGCAGGTCTGCTGCCAACAAAAGGTTGTTTTATTTGTTAAGGTATGAAAATTTGAGTAAATTGCAAAGCATGTTTTTATTTAAAATTATTATTCTCACAAATATTTTTTGATTATATATATATATATATATATATATATATATATATATATATATAAGTTCATATTTCCTCATGAGACATAAAACAAATTGATAAACTATGTGTCATATTTCTTTATTGCACGATGAGTTCATAGTTCAAACATAACAATTTGTTTTTACTTTAAAATCTAGAAAAAGAAAGTTCAATCAGAATAACAATAAACTAGTCTAATTTTAGCTAATAACATAACATAAAATAGTGTATCTTTTTTATAAACCCTTTAAATAAAATCCAGGATAATATTGTCTGTTTTTCTTTTGCAACTTGCACCTGACCTGTGTTTTGGCAGTACAAGGCCATTGGGCTCAATTTAGCAGCTTAGGCCACAAAGCCTTCAACAAGATTTGGACAATGGGTGAAAATAATATCTCACCCAACACAAACAGAGATGAGCTGCGAGTTTGCAGAACCCTCCAAAAAGCTCCGCTTTACATGCTATCAGGGGGATTATCTAAAAAGGAGAACAGCTATCTGCTCCGGGGCTAAACACACTTTTTGTTGTCCCATTGCTTTATGGCTTCCCTCTCGGCTAGACAGACTATCAAAGATCTCCTTGGTACGCAGGACACGCGGTCACTGAGAGGTTTACGAATACATTGTTTAATTAATAAACACTACCTTATATATTCATTGTCCAGCAATAACCATGATGAAATTCTTTACGATACTTTGATAGACGTGATTTACTATGAGAAAACAGAGCTAACTGAAGCTGTCACTTTTTGTGGGTAATATCCCTGTGATCAGTATGCATGCTGCAGCTTAACAGTCAAAGCAACACACTCTTGAAATGCTCTTAACAGCTGCAGCTACCTGAAATCAATGTTCTCCTTGGCTCTAGTGACACTTTATCAGGTATTGATCCTGTTTTAAGCTATGCCACTTGTTCCATCTGCTGCTCTGCATTTTCTGTCATTGTGTCCTTTACACTGCATGGACTCAGGCAGACAAACCACAGCTACGGCTACACCAAACAACAAATATTGTTGTTTTGTCCTCCACTGAAAATAAAATAAGAACAATATTAACAATAAAATGTCTACCGTGTGTTCAGTAAAACAGTGCTAAGCTTAAGATTTGTCGTTTATTTACACTTTCCTCTAAGTACTTAACTTTTTTTGTCTTACATTTGTCTGTGTACATGTGTACTGGATAACCAGTGTAAAAACACAAAGTGAGTTTTCTAAAAATCTTAAATGTCAAAAGTAGTTGTAGAAATGCTATAGACTTTTTCCCCAAGAATCTTTACATGGACTAGAGATACAAACGTAGCACACAGATTTCTAAAATAGCTCTATTGTGGACAGCACCTCACAATGTCTAAAACAGCAAGCTCCTCTCAGGAGTGCTAGAATTACCACAGAATGAAGATAAAAAATAACCCATATATACGATAACCCATATATACGATAACCCATATATATATATATATATATATATATATATATATAAATAGTTTTTATTTTATTTTATTTTTCTTGTCTTAGCAACAAATTTAAATATTTACTGCAGTTTTAAATTGAAAATTTATTTTAAAAAATGCACAGGTTTTAAAGATGAGTAATGAGCTGAAAAATGGTCGTCATAGCTGTGCTGCACAACTCAGAATGATCTCCTTGAAACCGATTTAATAGCCACCAATCACAGGTTCACCGGTGCCCCCAAAGAATCCCAGAGGTCTTGAAAAGTGCTGGTCACAACTGGCAAATTGTGAGAGTTGTGAGTTATCCATAAGCCTCTAAATCTGAATCTAAATCTAACTCTGATTCTTAATCGTTTTAGCAAAGGTGATCTTTAACAACTTCCTGGTCTCCTTTGAGTGAGACTGAAGCTTGATCCTTGGTAGGTTTCCAAAGTCCCACAAAGCCTTAACCTTGGAGCCTCTCCCTCTGTCCCCCTTTCCAGGGAAGTGGATACGGAGAAGGAGGTGTTTCGGTGGGTGGGTGTCTTTAGACTCAGCCGTGTCTGAGGTATACGGAGAAAAACCAAGGATCTGCCACATTATATGCTCCAACATGACTGGCAAATCCACCACGGTTAAACAAACTTAACCTTCATTTGTGAAACGGTGCAAATCAAAGGGCAAAAACGACTTGTGCAAGTAATTACCACTGGGGGAGAGCAACAGGGTGAAGGAAGGATGGAGAAGTGGCAGGAGGGGAAGGAGGGGGAGTTGGATGAGGTGTAGGTGATGTGAGTGTGGTTGGTTGTAAGGGACAGCTAGGCGCTAACAGGTTGAATGCAAGGAAATGGGAATCATTTAAGGTGAGGGGCATTTTTAATGAGTTTGCTCAGAAATTGATTTTCCACTGTAATCTTTTATTTATATGCGGCCGGCGTTGTGTCCCTGGTGGAGGGAGGGTCAGCCCTCAGAGCACCCTGTCAAGGCCCCACACCCTCAAACAACACCCCAAAGCCCAGGGAAAATGGTATTCTAACTAAGGCAAATATTGCCCTGTCTTGGCTTAAGGGGCTGTTTGCTTTAAATGAAAAAAAAAAAGTTGTTTGTTCCTCTTTTTCCAAATTAATAGAATACCTTTTAAAACAAAACACCTCTGCAGAAACAGTAATATTAATTACATTTCAGACATCTCAATGGGGGTGGGGGTCTTTATATAATTGCCAGATAGTAACATTTTAACTTCATTATTATAAAATTAAATAATGGTTAATTCTTAGCATATCTGGCTCTCTTAATTTATTTTTGCTGCATTATAAATTATTAAAGAACTTCTGAAATTACTTACATAAAAAAATCCTTTCACAATTGAATAAAGATCAATTAGTTGTTGATAAATCTAATTAATACACAAGTTAAATAAAATTTATTATGTAGCACAATTTTACAGCAAATGTTTTCTTATAACATTTTCCAAAAACGTCAGTTAAATCAAACAATATTACTAAGTTAATTACTTACAAATTTATTCTAGTTAACAAACAATGCAGTGAAGTCCATTTAATGATAATATTTTTTGCAAACAGATCTATTTAAGTTGCAATTTTCATTTTAATATAATGTATTCAGTTTCTTGTTGACAACAATTTGTTATGTCAAAATAAAAATAAAGCTTGTTGCAAACAAAACTTTTCAGAAATAATACAATATTAACAATATTCTTGCCTAATGACTAGTGAAGACAGGGATCAATTCTGCCACAAGACTGCAAAGACAAACTGCTATGGATAGTAGGCGGATGGATATTAACATTATTAAAAGTTGCAAAGGTGTGTTTTTAAAAGTAAAGTTATTTCTAACACCACTTTTTTCTTGTATGATGGCTTAATGATCATTTAACGTTTAAAGATTAATATTGCTCTAAAATTAATTGTACATCATTAGAGTAGATAGACAACAAAAAAGGAATTGAAAAACGCAGTGTCCAATTTAAATGTGCCTGCTTTGCGTGAGGTCTCTAACTGAACTGTCATCCGCGCTGCTTGCTTCTGCGCTACTTATATTGAGACTCTAGTGTCATCTAGTGGCAGCAATAATAACTACAGTTTGTGTAGTAGTGGAGGTGTTTTCAGTATGAGAGAGACAAATTTGATGATCTATGTATTTAAGGGATCCAGGATTAGTTGAACATGTTGGCCGAAATATGTTGTACTTTTTCTAATAACTTAAATTTTATGTCTGTCATACGCCAAAACTCATAATTACTTCAAAAATTTACATCTTTTGTTATATTTTTCACCCGTGGAGGTCGCCAGTTTGTCACCCAATGGGTTGATGATAATGGTCCATTCTGTACTGGAATCTAGAGAGTAAACACAAGAAAGCTAACTTTTCCTGAGTTGTTGTTTATCATATTGCGTTTGACTGGTGTCATTTTAGACAATGCCACTCTGTGTCTTTATAGGCTGCAATTGAAAAAAGATAATTGCATGGTAATAAATGGATTTCTTTCAGTCAACTTACCTTTTGTAAGCACATCTCTTTCCATTACTGATTTTAATTGTTCTTTTTATAGTCCCACAATTACTAAAGCTGAATTTGTCTGAAGTACAAATCTGAGAAGACTTTTAAGTTTCAGTGCTCGCCTTCAACTTAACCAGCAGATGGCAGATTAAGACTACCTGTTGCACAAAACTTTACATACGTAAAAATAGAAATAAATCACTGGAGATGGAGAATTTCGTCCTTGTTGCTCTATTTGAAGATTCAGAAATCTACACACACACACAAAAAAAATATCAAATAGACTTTTTTTGCTTTGGCTTCATCAGGGAAATAGTTATTGATGTATTATTTGATTTTTTAAATCCGCTTCCACAATTTGTATATCAACTAAGAACAACAACTCACAGTATACGTCATTAGTTATTTTTATTTTTTTTCTATTTATCAAATAGCAAGAAAATATACTCTGTTTTCCAGAATTAATAAATACAGTACAAATTTTCTTTATGAACAAATGCACAATTTACAAAGTGACAACTCACAGTGCTTCATTGCACAGCACTGTGTGCAATGAAGCCATTTATCACAGAATCATAACCGTCATTGATATGTTCAAATCTCAATGTTAAAGTAAATTTTTTCTACACAATATTAAAATTACATTAGGTCAAGACTCCAATTCTTTGGAATAATTCACTGTTATGTGTTTGTTATTCTAATAGTTCGACAGGCCTGTAAATCTTCATCCACGGCCAGTTGTTGTGCCTTTGTTACGAGCCTCTTCCTCACAATTTGACGCCTGGTGAGTCATTAAACACTTCCAACATGATGTCTGTACTGAGGAGGCTGACGGCAGGAGTGTTCCCTCTGAAGATCCGCTGTCCTGCTGGCTGAAGCTTCTCTCCATCTCATGTCTGCGCGTGCTGATGATGGCCACCGTTGTTTGTCTTTATCACGTACATTCCTCTGCTCTGGTATGGATGTAGTAGCGTCTTAAGTGTCTGACTGCGAGATAGCTCTGTCTTGTGGTCAGGAGGTGAGCAGCATGTGTGATAAAAACCAGGCTAAAATACAAGACAGGGTGAGGGAAGTGTGAGCCAGCTGGGCTGAGCTGAGGCTGTGCAGTGTGGGCGAAGGAGAGTCAGCGTGTCGCTCTATAGAAAAGATTTCCAACTGTCTGTGTTGTTCTTGATGGGTCAGTGGCGGCTCCACTGTTATATACCCGTTGATTATCCTCACATTAGGTGGTGGTGTGCTGGAGGAGGGATAAAAAACAGCTAATTAAAAATATGTGTTTTTTTTGCCAAACCATTCAGAGTTGTCTCAGTTTGAAAAATCATTAGGATGTTTTTACTACTCACTCTTCAGCTCCATATTGAATTTCTGCTAGAGCTGATCTTGTAGCACTGATAACATTAAACAAAACCTTATCTGCATTCCATGATGACTTACATGGAAGTTCATGTTTATTTGCTAAATTAATCACCAATAACTCAATGTAAAATGCACCTAATAAGTTCATATTAAGCTCATGGCCCAGAGTACCTGATAGACCCTGACTCCTTAGACAACCATCTGCTACAGGTAAGACATTGACTGCTCACAACAAAATCCTCCAACAAAAGATCTAAACTTTTTTCTAAACTTTTTAGATGTCTAACCTATATCTAATTCCTTTAAAATTGAACATATTTTAATTCTGGGAACATCCTGTAAACATTTATTCTATAATGATGTGAAGGGTTTCAAAACAGTTTAGGGCTTTTTATGGCATGTAAGCAGCTATTGTAATGTTTATTTTAAATATAAATCTTCTTCATGGATCACAGGTATTGGTAGATTAGTCGGTCACTTAGACTTAGTAGTATTTATTTGGCCTTTGACAATAATTTGAAAGAACCCAGATTTTAAATTACCATTTAGAAAGAATACTGGAGTTAACTTTGACTAGAACCTGTCTGGTAAATTCAGCTTATTTTTATAATGCCATTTCACAACAAATGTCATCTTGAGGTACTTCACAAGAAAGTAAAGTCAATTAATACCACAAGTATTCTAATTGATATTAGTTATCAAACAGCGCATTAAGCTCAGTTTGTTATTCAAATTTGTCTAAAAACATTATAAGGAAATCCTGCTAAAAACTATTTCTGTGACATCCATTCTTTCACGTACAATTTTGGAAAAAAAAGAAAAAGAAAAAGAAAACAAATAACTGGTCTCAGAGTAAAGCTGGAAAACTGCATCACTCGTCCATTAGTTACTTCTAGACTTAACTATCATTATTCAAAAACCCTATCTGGTTTTTGTTCTCCAGTCCTACTCATATTGAACCTTTCAGGAGTCGCTGTTCTTCATTGTTCCCACATGCTTGCTGGGAATGAAGAATCACTTTAAAACCAATTTTGAAAGTAATCTGTTGCTTTCTTAAGAAAGAACTCTTTACTAATTGGCATTTTATAATCAGTCAAGTAAAACTGTATTGCTTTATAACTGATTTGGACTGTGTATAACTGCATCCGAATCTGATATAATGATTGGATTGGGTGAATTGCATTAATTTAAACATCACTTTGACCAAACTGGATAGAAATGGAACCCGTTTGTCTTGTAAATCTCTCACAAATTATGCCGACATCTGTTGTGAATTGGTGCTATGCAAGTAAGCCGGATTTAAATTAATTCAATAAAGTCTCCAACGTAAGCTGGTTGGTAAAGTCTGCTTTGACTTTGATCGCAGTAAATGTCTCACCTATCCCCAAAGCGAACCCACAGGTCACTGAACAGTCTGGGCCTTCCATGGCTCCGGTGGGCTTTGTGGGGCCGTTTGTGCCGTCCAAACTCCTCCAGCTGATTCAGGCTGTCGGGGAGAAGCATGTGAGGCAGCTCCTCCCCTTGCAGCCCAGGCACATCATCTGGGTCTTCCATCTCCTCCTCCAGACCGGTTGGCCAGCTGGTGGGAGTCACTGTACTGGTGTCTAAGGGCTCTTCAACAGACCTTGCTTCAGGCAGTTCTGGATCTCGTTTACTCCTGGAACAGAAAAAGAGAAAGAGAGAAAAATAAAACAAGGCATGCATGGAGTCAATTATTAAAACATTTGATTGTATAAACCCCGATTTAATCAGAGGTTTCACTAAAACAATTTAGCTCCACAGCTAATGGGAAATGGGAGGGATTTTTTTTTGTGTGAAGCTATACGCTTTCCTACAAGTTTTAACCTGCAGCTAGTGAATGTTATTTTTTTAGTGGTTTCTGACCACTCAGTCACTTTCCTCGTCAAATACCCCAATTTGAATCAAGGACATGAACACCGCAAGGAAAGCCTCACTCTATTAATGATACCCGGAGTGGCTTAAATACAAAGCAGCCAACATTAGAGAAAAGTTCAACATTTGTGGTTGCCATATTTTGTCTACCAAGACTAACAATTTGACCAAAAAAAGACCACCCAGAATCTTCCCTGAAAAACTCAATGTACTCATCTTTCTTACATCCATTACTCATACTTTCTCTTCTTATGTTCATTTCTTTTAGTACCCAAGGCACTATCGTTTAAAGTCAATGAGCAATTAGTTGAATTCAAAAATATTCAACTAATATCTCAAAGGGAAGTTAAATAAACGAGAATTACTTAAAAAGTCTTCCTTACAGTGAAGATCTTAAACACAAATATTGCTAAATAAATGTCTGTCTCAATTTAGACACGTGCTTTCTATGAAAGTTGCTTGCAGGTGCCTGCAGGAGGCAAACTTTTGGAGCTTTCTTCTCTTGTAGTGTGCCTCACTGCTGAACTTTGAAGTGCTTCACAGCAATGAAGATGAATCCACACAAAACTGCACAGTTAGCTTTGGGTTATTAAAACACATGAGCCTAATTTGTGATTTTATCTTGAGGTGAAAACACAAGGTGGAACAACTGTTATGATATGAGCATCATATTTGGAGAACGCAAATGGAGCCTTTTCACGTATCAATGAAATGAATAAATTCTTAGCCATGCAAGGTGTGATACGGAGGAAGTGAGATGAATTTCTATCTTAATGGCTCGGTCAGCAGTGTGATGATATCTCCAGCCCGGCTGTTGAGTTACTGTGGAGCCAAACCCAGATTCAAATTGCTCTGTCTGTCATACAGTAGCATTACTGCTCTTTAGGTTATTCCTTGACACAATCCAGGCATCAGGCTTACAACTTTCATGAACACCTGTCATGCATCTTGAAGTACACATGTCTGTTGTATCATCTCACATCAGGAAGGTGCACATGTATCTTTGCATGCATGTGTGGGTTTTGTGACCACAGGAAGTTAACTCACTTGTTAACTTTAACAACATGACCCACCACTCAATCAAGCCTTCAATTGGACAGAGAGAGGTAGGAGGGTTAGTTTTGATGCTTTAATTTGCAAAGATTAATTCTCTAATCTTTGATGAACTCTAATGTTTTTACGACTGCAACATGATTATTCCTTTTGTACTTTGCTTTTATTTCTGTCTTACTCAAACTTAAGTTGCTTTTGATATCATTTTATGGGCAGATCGATTAAGGCCCACCGTAATAGGGAAGCTGCAGAATGCCAAGAACTGGAGGAAGACAAACTCAAACACTGGTTGGCAGAAAGGTTTTGTAAAGACACTCAGCCTAGCCAACTCCAATTTTCTGTGAGGTTCTTGCATGTAGTGAACATCTGAGAGCTTAAGTGTGTGCAATACTGCCCCTCCTTGGCAGTGCACATCATTCTACTCACTCCTGCAAGCACGTGTGTGGGCATGTGCTCATGTGTTGTGGTGAGAACAAGCAGAACAACTGTTGGCAGCTTGCTTTGGCAGCATCAGAGCAGAGGGTGGTGAAGAAGAGATCGACTAAAGTGATGGAGGTGATGATGTTTAAAAGTATTCCAGCACAGCTGAGTTGTTTTTTGTTACTTATCTCAGTTTGGGTTGTATTTGTCCACAAAGAGCTGCTATAAATCTACAGAATCTAAATAACTCAGCTACCAAGAATTAAATAACTAAAACCAGGCTGCAATGCATTGAAAAAAAACAAAACAAAACAAAAAACCTTTTGACCTTTTTCCTATTCCGTCAACTTGCAGCAATAAACAATCTGAAAATCTGGGGAGCATATGTTTTTAGCCCACTGGAGTCAATACTTTTGTAGCGTTGCTTTTCTCTGATATAACAGCTGCAAGTCTTTTGGGGTAGATCACCTTTACACATCTAGAGACTGAACTTTATGACCAGTTTTCTTTGCATGATTGCTTAAGCACAGCCTGACTGTGTCTGCCGTTCATACGCAGGGATAGATTTTGACCAATACCAGTCTGTTGTAACCCTAGCTTGAATGATTAGGGGCATGGTCCCGTAGGCCCAGCTTCCTTTTCCCTGCTAAAAAATTCCCACAGCAAGATTCGGCCACCACCATGTTTTACTCTGGGGAAGACGCATTCAAGGTGATAAACCGTATCAACCCACAATACATAGCATTTTGTAGTCAAAAGTAGTACTAGTAAAAATAAACTTTTGGTATCTTCTAACCAGAGTACCTTCTTTTCTCCAGCTCCTCCAAAGTTGTTATGATCTTTTGAAAGCTTATCTGATTTAAGCCCTCCCTGACTAGCTTATTGGTTTAGATAGATGGGTATGTCTTGTTAGGTTTGCACTTATGTCACACTCTACATTTTTGGACGATGGATCAAGCAGTGCTTTGTGGGATGTTCAAAGCTTTGGATATGATTATATAGCTTAAACCCCCTTTAAAGTTCTCCACAATGTTATGTCTGACATGTCTGCTGTGTTCCTTGGTCATTCTAATGCTGATTTTTCATTAATGTTCTCCAAAACACGTTTGAGATCTTCAAAAACAGCTCGAATTTGCTGATTAAGTTACACAGATGTTTACAAATTGAGTGGCATCTGAAGGTAATTGGTTGCACTGGATTTTATTTAAGAGCATTTAAGAGTGAAGGGGACTTAACACAAACACATGCTATATTTTACATTTTTTAAAGAATTTTGAGACATTTGAAAACCTTGTTTTATTTTCCTTCCACTTCAAAATTATGGTCTTTATTGTGTTGGTCTGTCACATACAATTAAATAAAAAACGTATTGACTGTTGTAACATAAAATCTGCAGAGGTTTTGGGGATACATATGTTTGATAGATGTTCTGTATTACTGTGAAGTGTAGGGTTTGTTTACCACACAATTACTTGCCCTTTCACCTTACTTACTCTGTAACTTGCTCATGATGGTCAGAGAGAAGATGAACAATTTCATAACCGTCCAGCTTGAGTATATCCAGCACACTGTGGTTCCCAAGGAAGTGACCTAAAAGTGGACAAAAGCAGAAAAGTAATGGGGAAAATTGCTTTATAAACAACTTGTAACAATGTTCTTGTTTTATCTTAATGACTGAATATTGTTTGATGGAAATTAAAAAAGGCTCATAACACATTCCTGTATGAAACAATCTACACATTTTCAGTATTGATAAATCATTTTTCCACGTTTCTTTCTTTACCAATAACAATAAAATGTCTGCACTTTCCATGAGCCCTTGTACCTCAGGCACTAACAGATACGCCTGGTGTTGGTATTAAGGGAAGTTAGACTCCATTCACCTATCAATGCACAATATATTATTAATTTGCAGTTTGTACATATAACACATGAAATACTGTAACATCAAATGTTGCAAGTGATACTTTGCAATAGCAAAAATCATTGACTGATGTAGTTATGACTGTAATACTAAATACAGTGCATGTCTAAAAGGTGCCTTCGTACTATGTGAACCATCGCGCATTATATGTAGTTCTGTCCAAACAATTTTAGCCGAAAGTCAACAATCTCAAAATCATGCTCTGTACCTTTTTCACAGAGGGCTTTTTTTTTAAAATAACATTTTGTTCATCTTGCATACACTATAAGATTTAAAGAAGCTGCAAACTGGTTTTAAAAAAATAACTCTTCAATTGAACTAAGATTATCTGTTCATTGCCACAGAGAGCAAGCGTTCTCTGATTAAGCAAGAGATTGGTCATGTCAATATAGCTGCTGAGTCAAATTTAAGAAAGAACCTTTAAGTGGAACAAAAAGAGCTCATGTCACTCCTGTTTTAAACTTTACCCTGGTTAGAAGATAATTGTCTTTCAAATAATTCTTACAAGGTGACTAAATCTGTACGGATTTTAGGCAAAAATATTTCTTTAACAATTTTAGATTTCGTTAGTGAGAAAAAGCAGAGAAGCTTTCAAATGCAGAGAATGTTCAATTGCAGTCATGCCTTATATCTACGGGGCTTACTTGTTGTTTGGTAATGACCCCACATTGTCGACACTCAACCTCTCGCCTCTCCTCCAATCATCCATCACTTTCAGTCACCTTGTCTGTGATTCCCTCAGTCTAACATCAAACATGCAGGCCTCAGCCACACACTGATGAAAGCTTTTTTTTTTTTTTTTATTTCTGCCATCGGCCGATAATCCTGTGTGTCACTCAACTCAGCAATAAGCCGCTCTTTAGCCTGACATCACCTTTGCAAGCACACATACTCTATGAGAGGAATTCATATTTGTGCTCACACAAAGGAATTCGCTCTCTCACTCACACACCTCGGCTCTCTCCTGCAGCTTATTAACAACATGCTGACAATATTCAAGCCTCTTATTTGCTTTCTGTCAGGGCCCTCTGCTCCCACTCAGCTCTCCACCTCCTGTCAATTTTATCATTATAATGTTCCCAATCATTCCTGAAAGTCAATGAGAGAAACATGCAGCGTTACACTTTCTTGGCAGGCAAGTTCAAAGGCAGTCCAAGGCGAGGCCACGGAGTCAGAGGAGGCTGCTAACAGCAGTATCGGCAAGATCAGATGGGATTACACAGAGGACTGAGTGTGAGGTTTTGTCTAGGTGAAAGTGATTCTGTCTATTTATGTATAAATGTGTATGAAAGTGGCTTCTTAATCTGCTGGACAATATAAGCCAAGGGTAAAATTAGGTAATTTTCTCAGTTATTTCCATGTTTTCTTTATGACATTCAGACTGAAAAAGTTAAAGCAATAAACTTTATTAAAAACAGTCGCACTGTTAATGGCAAACAGTGAAAGGTTGTTTTCATTCGTAGCACTGGAGCAACATAGCAAAAGAAATAGAGCTAGAAACTGCTCGTCAATGAGTATAATTGGTATTATATCATCTACAGCAGCAATACCAATCTGGTATAACTTGAATCTCACTGAGATTTTCGCTGTGGATAATGACACTGCATCACCAACTTCAGCAATCTCCTCACAAGGTCTTTGGCTTTTGTTCAGGGATTGATTTGCACATTTATATGTTCATCTGTGGGACACAGAACTCGCTTTTTTTTCCCTGAGTGGTACAATCATTGGACCAGACGTATGCAGCTGCACAATTCTCTTTCTGATGTCTTGGCGGATTTCTTTTGACCTTCCCATCTTGTCAAAAAAAACCCCAACTTGTCCCTGGTGTGGTCTTAAAATAGATCCACAGTTGTTCCACCAATTAACTCAAATGTGTTACTTAACCTATCAGAGGATTGTAGAGGGACACCAAAAGGTTTGACCCAAGTGATAGAGTTTAAAAGAATTATTCCTGATACTGACCAAATGTATGTAAACCTCTAAATTTGAATAAAGCTACAAAAAAGTCCTTAAAAAATGTTATTCCTAAATTCGTCAATATTTAGCAAATAGAAATAATTTTAGTAATTCTTACCAACCTAAAACAGGAGAAGTTTGGTTTGATTTGATTTCAGACAATGAGGAAAAAAATGTGTAAGGGTCTTTTTATTCACTTTATGTTAACATCTGGTTTCAACTGTACATCTCAGTATCAACAATCTCAACAAACTTTACCTGAAAGTTATTTCTCTGTTACCCCAGAAGCTACACAAAGAAATCTTTGAGAAACTTCCTATCATCATATTCTCCTTTTTTATTCAAAAGACCACCTGCCTTCCCCACGGAGGCAACTTTAACCCATATAACCATTTCACAGGTTAAAACCAAGTCTGAAAGTTTGACATGAAGACAATTTACCATTAAAACATAGAGTATGAAATAAGTACTCTAATTACAGATATTAGAAAAGTGAACCTTCACGATTTTGTGTTGTATTCAGACTACCCCAATGCAGTTCAAAATAAACTTAAACAATATGTAACAATTTCTAACATTAGGAAAAGGCTACTACTATAAAAAACTATTTAAGGAAAAAGATTCAGCTTTTCAGTAAAGGTTCAGCTCGTCTACATAACAGCTTTTTTATTAAAAGCTTTTAATAAAAAATTGTTTTCTCCACCATGTTCCTCCAAACCCTTGTCTGCTTTCAGACCGTTCATACTGTACATTGTCATGGTTTGTTATGTTCAGGATCATTAACATGCACCCCGTCCTTGAAAAACCTACTGTACTCATAAACAAAATTGGTAAACAATGACAAATCTCTGGTCTGGGTCTCGACTCAAAACAAAACACAATCAAGCCGTCCTGGTCAGGGTGAAAGAAAACCCCCACTTCTAAAAATTTATGTTTGAACTAACATTTGAGGGATTGCATGGTTCTCCTTGATTTGATGCAATTTATCAAAGCAAACAGTTGTGTCCGAGTTTCCTACAGATCTGGTATTTTGGAGAAAAAAAAAATAATACACACTAGCTTTTCATCTTGCAACAGTGGCAAAAGTATTTGTGCTTACGTACGTTTCCTCCCCATATGTGAAGGAGTTAGAAATAAAAGCTCTTGAATGTGCGCGGGCGGATGAGCTTGTGTGTTTGTTAGTGAAGTGTCCAGACGGTAAATTGTGGTGCTTCAGAAGCAGAGAGTAGACCCAACAAACAATTTCACTTGTCAAGATGTAATAAGGAGTCAGCTGATCCCTAATGGCACCTCTGCCCCATTTGGCATTCCTGAGCTGGCTGGAAAGATTAAAGAATAAAAAATAAACTGCTTGTTCCTGTAAAATTTACTCCTACAGTGACAGATCCATAGTTTTAATCTTTCACTGAGACAATTTTATTAAAACTGTTAGAAAAATTATCCTCCTGTTCATTTACTCATGAGTTTATTTTACAAGTTATGTTTTCATATTATTCTTTTTATATTATTCTTTTTTTATTATTACTCTCATATTATTCTTCTTTTTATATTTACTTAACTTCTCTTTCTTTTGTAGTATGTTATTAACTTTGTTTAGGATGTTTGCTTGGAAGCTAAAAACGTTAAACATTCATGTGTTATTAGTTCCATCTGTAACTGATTAGTTGTGGTCAGCCACATGCCCTTATAAGGGCATGTCCATAGGAGGTTTCAGAATGTAAAGACGGTTGGTCAATTCTCTGTGTGACTGTGTGAAGAGAAGCCCAACCTCCTTTTTCTATACAATAAAGAGAAATGCAAAGAAAGAACTGGCAGAATTGAGTCCAGACAGTGTTTGACAGCGATTCGTCGCGTCTGTTCTCAATTCTCCTATTCTGCAGAAAAGAAATCAAAAGAAACCTAATCTCTGTCTCTGGCTGATTCTTTGCAGGTTATGACAAAATAAACCTATCAAAAACCCAATAAAAAGTATGTTGTTTCTCTGAAATTGAGTTGGTCTATCTTTAGAATTGGCCACATTGCTCTAATACCTCTTAAGAAAACAACTGGTAATCTAATCTATTAAAAGAGCATTAGTTTTTAATTGCTGCTTTATTTGTTTTTGTGGGTCGTGGTGGGGATTGGCATATAAAATAACATTTTGGGAGGCAGAATCTTGTTTTACAAAATGGTTATAAAATGGTTAAAAGGCATAATATAAAACTTCACTTTAAGTTTAGTTTTATAAAATGAGGGCAGTCATTAAACTGAATTGCCCATCCTGGTATAATTGGGTAATCTAAATATTATTCAACAGAACCATAATTATGTGGTTTGTATTTTGTTATGCTGAATCCCCAAAAACTTAATTACCCAAATCAAACCAAAGGCCACCACCATGACAAGAAGCAGCAGGAGATGCACATCTAATTTCCTGTCAGAAACAAACCTGTTGGTTGAATCAGTTTTGCCTTAAATCTAAACCTGCCAGGGGTTTGGATAATTTGACCTGGAAATCGAAGAAGAATGCAGAACACGCTAAAAAGACATCAGCATTTGTTTTCAAGAAGCTCATAAATACTGCATATATAGCCAAGATCACTTTGTTTGGGATTTGTCTCCTGTAGATGCCAAAACATGAAAAGATTATGCTTGTATCCAAAAAAAGTATGTGGATTTAAAGTGTGTGAGTGCCAGTTGGTGTTAATTTTCATAATTTACTCCTTGCTTTACTTACTTTATATAAGTAAAGCAGACATCAGGACACCACAACATAAAGCATTTTGTCAGAATGGAAACACTGAAACTGTGTTGCGGCTTAAAATATTAGAAATGATAAAGTAAGATCAAGCTCTTTCCCATTTATTTTAAGTCTTATTGTTTTTTAAATATATCCCAGAATAATCCATTTATTCTATTATAGTTTGCCTTTATTTCCATAGGGGACAGTAATTCTGTAAATACTGTTTCATAACATCTCTCTCCTTGTAAATTTGATTGGGATTTTTGGATATAGTACATGGTGCAGATCTCTCTCGTGAGGGTCTGTTTTTCCAACAGTTTTAGTAGTTTGTAGGTGATGTTTCTCTGCGAATGGCAGGCTTGTAGGTTCATGCCCTATGAACTGCTGGACCAGACATCGTTTATTGTATCCTCATCAGTATCATCACGGTGGTTAATCTTTCCAGTAAGCTGTGGCTCTGCCTAAGGCGGATTGCGGCAACACACCACTTACAACCTCTTTCACATATCACTCAACCTCTGATTTTTCCTGCCAATTTGCTGTCATCACTATTTCAGCAGATATACTTCATGTTTGCTTAAAAAATATTTGGTTATAAGGCGCAATTATGTCTTTTTGCATTGCATGCCACTTAAACCAAGGTTTTTCTTATCTGCCGCTCCAGGGAACAGAGTTAATGATCCAGCAACTCCTCAGTTTAAAAACCTTTCCATCTTGATCCGATCTTACATTGGTGGTCTAGCACACTTCATCTGTGTGCTGTGACTGGAAGTATTTTTTGACCGAGGCCAGTGTCATTATGTTTGGTGTTCCAGACATATTTCTCTGAAAAACTACTTGCTGTTGTCAATTCAGTAATTGCACAGTGTTCATACCAGTTAAGCTTTTTCACATTTTGCCACAACCACAAACTCTGATTTATTTTATTGTGATTTTCTGTGATACACCAACATGAAGCAGCACATAATTTTCAAGTAGAAGTACTAGAATGCAGGATTTTCAACCACTTGTTTTGCTAATTTAAGTCTGAAAAGTATTGCCTGCATTTGTATTCAACTCTGACACCCCTCTAGAAAAATTTGTTCAATTGCTGGAATTGTACTCATGAATTGTCTTTAGAGGTCCTCTAATTATAAGATAAACTTTGTGTGTAAAAGTCTGTGGAATTTAATCCTACTGTAACTCCAGCTGTTTTGTGAAGGCCTAAAAGATTTGAAAGTGAATGTAAACAAACGGGAACCAAGAAGTCCAAGGAATGCAGCAGACAGGTTGTTGATGAAGTTATAGAAAGGTTTAAAATAGGATTACGTTACAGAAGAATATTCCAAATTTTGAGCATCCCACAGCGCAAAGTTCAACAGGCATCAGAAAGTGAAAACAATATGGTAAAACTGCAAACCTGTTAAAACCTATCTGTCTATCTAAAGTATTAATCAGGTGTTGGGAGCAATGCGCTGAGTCAGATTTTCTTCGGCTGGTACAACAAAGCTGCACAATGCATTAAAAGTTCCAGTATTGTAATACTTTTTTTCAGTTTCCATTCAAGTTGTTGGTAAATATTTCACAACACTCCACTGAAGATTGTCATCTTAATTCCCATGTATGCTTGTCTTTGGTTAAATTTTTATACTGTAACTCCAAGCGAGTCAATAGCCCGTTTACAAGGAGCAGCTCTTCAGTGAAACCATAACATTTTTGTAGTGATTAGATCACATGTTTACACATCTCCAGTGATTGCTGTTTCTTACACCAACACTTTTTGAAACCAGGTCTTGGAGTGAAACTTTTTGGACTAATGACATGTCATTAGTTGTCATGTGAGTAGACTGACATGACAACTGAGGATTCAAGGAGTCTTTGCAGTCTTGTCTAAATGTGGAACTTTTCCCAATAAACATCCGAAAATACCGGCAGTTTCCAGACAGCGGTCTTGTGTAAACATAGCCTCTATCTCCATGCTTATCTGTTCTTCAGTCAGTTCATCGCTCTTGCGAACATTTCCTTTTCAAATGTACAGGTGGAACTACAAAGCAACAGTGGAGAGAATAGAAGAAAGAGCAAATGAAAAAAAGAAAAGAATTAGTCATCTGAGGTTCATCCAAGTGTGAAGAAAACAGGATGAGAATGATGTGTATTTTGTTGTTCTTCACAAAGCAAATGTGCTTGCAATTAGACCATGTAAACACTGTAGCAACTGATATGTCGGGTTGGTTTAGAAAATCCCACAAGGCTTGCACACAGACCACCTCACATGAAAATTGCACAAACAAAAAGCAGAGTAAGACAGAAAAACAGGGTGCAGGCTAGCAGAATTATTACTACAGAGTTATATGGGATGAAAAAAAAAAAAGAAAACTGTAAACAGTGCAGATATAGTCCGATCATAAACTAAGAGAAAAATGCAATAGTGGGAACCATCCACCACACTAAAAATACATGTTTGGTATTGTTACTATATCATGGTTCAAACAAAAGCAAACTCTTTTCTTGGCAGATTTAAAGGAAGACAAAACTGAGAACAGAAAATGGAGACAAGTCCAGTGAAGTGAGGGAAAAACGTTTCTATAGACTTGATGTGGGTTTGCACCTCTTTAGAGTTATTTGAAAATGTGTCTCATCTATGTCCAGACAGAGATGATGAGGGGAAAATTCCTCTAATTTCTAAGTGTTTCCCAATGTGTATGTAGGTGTTAAAGAGGTAGTAAAATAAATACATCAAATGTATTGGACCACCATGAATCACCAGAGGAGTATCAAAGCTTTTGCAAATATAATTTACAAGTCTCTGAAGTCAAACAGACACTGTAGCCAGTTGAGGCACTTTTCACTGCCTTCAGTGACATTTCAGCCATTTTGGTCAGTTTTCTTTTCTTTGTTTGTTTTATCGAGTACATCAGCATAATGTAGTGACTTTTTTCCCCATGTTTGATTATATATATACTTCTCCATGGTGGCTATGGCCAAGAGTGGTTTTAAGCCAACTGGATGTTTGGAGGTTTGGTTTCTAGCCCTTCCTTTTGTTTTTGGTGAAGATGTAGAATATAATAGAGAACCAGTATATAAATAGCAAAAGTGTAGTGTGAGGATGTGTGTGAATTCAAAACAGACAGTAAGGGAATATGACATTTCAAAAAAGACATTACATAAGCTTTGACCATTTGTTGCAAGACTTTCTTTAAAAAATTTTTTAATTGTTTCTCTCACTAAAGCAAACTATTTGTGGTATTTGACCCGTCTCCCCGATGTCCCGCTGGAGGTCAGATCCTACAACGTGGCCTCGCATCTGTTTCATTTGGTGCAGATTACTTTAGCTTATCGTCATTCCTGTCGAAGGACAAGAAAAGTAAAGCTTTAATTGTGCAATAAAGTCAAGGTTGCATTTTTGTTTTTGTCTATTTTTTTTACCTGTAATTATTTGCTTGAATAGGTGCGGGTGGCAACTATCTAAAATCACAAATTTAGCTTATTAAATCAATTTGAAATCCATTTGGTTTCCCCTGGTTTCATTTCATTTTCTACCATCAAAGCATGATAAATTAATTAAACTCTGCATTTAATGGGATGACATGATGTGATGAGTAGCACTGCTGTTCTATTGCATAAAATATAAATTTCAGATTTCAGTGATCAGCTAGTTTTCCAGCTGGTCAAACTAGGTGAAAATCTTCAACATTTTAAGCCGGTATAAAAAAAAAAAAATAAGAATCTGCACATTTTTGAAGACATATGGTAAACAATTTTGTTCCACACTGCGTCTCTTATTTTGTTTACCTTTGTAAATCTATAACCTTTTATTAGAAACACTGAGAAATGTAATATTTCAGAGATTATGGTTTAGGCAGCAGCATACTTGTACCATAATCACAGGGTTGATGGTTTCTGCTCCAGCACTGGCCTCAGTAGATGGTATAACAGCTTGTTGTGCACAGCAACATTTTGGATCAGTCATGATTAGAATCTAATGTTAGAATACTTCTAATTTATTTATATATATATAATATCTGACACTAGGGGAAAACACTTTGTCAGACAGCATAAAAACAAAATTATCTTACATGGTTCTTTAAAAATATATTCCTATATTGGTATTACTTTACATTATTTACCCAGTATTAATGTAAGTGCACTATAATATGAATCATTACAATTAATATCGAAAGCTTCTCCAAAAATACTTATTCTAATGCATGCCTTTTTTGTTTGCAAAAGACTTGATCTCGGTCATAATGGATTTGTGCTTGAAACCGCAAATGTGCTATCCTTGCTGTTAGAAGCAGTCAATAATTTGTACACCTGTTTGTGTTGTATGAGAAAGTTTCTTTATGACTAACCATGTGTAGCACCCCCACATTTTCCTTTGCAGAACCCATGAGTAATGCAACAAAGATTTTAATAAGCCCAGCACCCCTGTGCCTTGCAGTGAACTTCCATGTATAGTTTAACAGCACTTCTATAAATCACACATCAGCTTTTCTATTAACAGAGCAGAGCTGCAGAAACAACTGCCCCTGGTTCTGATGCCTTTCACATCAAGTGTGAGTCTAAAGAACTATAATCCACATTTCAGAATCGTGCTGGATTTCTTTAAGAGTATAAATGGGTATTTGCCAAACAGCCCCATTCACCATCGGTCTTCTGTCACCCATTCCTCATCTCAGTAATGACTTCATTTCCTTTCCATGCGGCAAGGCGTAAGTCTGTCTCATTGCACCGCAGTGAGGGTTTATGAATGACACGCATTGATGGAGCATACATGTGCATGTTCTGGTTGAAGTTCTGGTCAAAGACAGATCAGGAGAGCTACAGGGATCACGTCCTGGGGCATAAAACAGTAACGTGGTGGTCTTGACGTTGGTCTCTGTAAAAACAAAACCTGGTGGAACGGCTCAGTCACTCATTGTTGGGGACTTGGGATTCCACTACGTTTAAATATTTAGACTGAACTTGCTGCTTCCATCTGGAACGTACGTCTGTTATGCAGATAGTTTAGAAAAGGAGTTA
Source organism: Xiphophorus hellerii (assembly GCF_003331165.1). Lineage (NCBI taxonomy): Eukaryota > Metazoa > Chordata > Actinopteri > Cyprinodontiformes > Poeciliidae > Xiphophorus > Xiphophorus hellerii. The sequence continues at coordinate 16,570,233 of NC_045680.1, forward strand.
AAAGGAAATAGAAAAGAAAAAGTTAAAAAGTGGAACTCCACATATTGAAATGAAAATTTGACATCTTTATTTCGCAGGTGAAAATAAATGAAGACGACTTCGAGTTTTCAAATAAGTGCACAATTTGTTAGTATTTGTTGTATGTAGAATGAATATCCTTCACATTCCTAAGTAATTTTTCAAACGGGACCAAAACATACATTTTTTCTTCAGAGCTCTTGGCAGAGGTGGAGTGATGGGTGACATCTTTGTGGTCAAGCACCACAACCCTCAGTGCTCCGTTATGCAGATCCCGATCAGGATTACCGGGTAGAAGCAGCTTTTGTTTTTAAAGTTGTACGTAATTCTGGAGAACTGAAACATGATATAATAACTCCGATTTTCAGCTCTGTGTCATAACTACTGTTAGCATTCACGACAGAATCTGGTATGGAGAACTACCTGGAATGTAGTAGAAAGCAAGAGGGAGGGTGAACGCAGCGCATATACGGAGTGATTGACAGCGATAACACCCTCCACCTGGCTCTGATTGTTTTTCTGACTGAGTGGTGTATTTCTGCAGGTAGTTAGCAAGAAGGCAGAGCAGTTTGATCTATTCACAGATTATCTTATCTTATACTGTCCCAACATAGTGTTAGTTTTAACAAATATGTGAAAAAAAAGAGCATGTTGTTTATAAAAGTTACATACTGCAGCTTGATACTAAAGTGTAAGAATGTTTTTCATGAAAAATATTTTTTGTTTAAATTTTAGAAACTTATCACAGAAATAACTAAAAACTGCAATTATAGTTTCTGAAATTCAAGCAGAATTGTTTTACACAATTTGTTTCTGACTAAGTTACAGGTTGAAGAATAGTTTTTGGAAATAGTACATGGTTTCAAATTTGCAAATAAAATCTAAACCTAGGGATTTATTTTTAATTTGTGCCTTTTATTCTGATGACCCAAAATACAGTTTAGTGGCACTTCCCAAGTCTTCTATGTGATAGACAGATTCCTCTAGTGTTCACTTCAAACCTGCAGATCTGAGCTCAAATGTAAGTTGCCGCCTCTGCTACATTTGAGCTCAAGTCTTGTGCATTTTAAGAAACGTAAGCTTTGGGTTTTGTGTATTTTGGTAACTCTTTGCTGCACTGATTAGATTTGTCTCTGTAATTAAATCAGTACAGCTCATTAGGTTGTTTGAAGATTTCACGCTTCATTTGGAAGTGAAAGTACATGTTATTGCCCAGCAAATTTGATGCAACATTAAACACACAGTGGTCGCTTCAAGCTCTTTTCTAGTACTTAAGAGGATCTACATGCTCTCAGCAGAAACTACATCTGCTGCAACAGGGACCTATTCCTTAACTGCATCCACCTGTTGTCCCAGGTGTAAATCAGATCCTGATTAAAGGACAGGAATAAAAACCAGGTGGTCTGCAGGCTGGAAACAGCTAATGTCCGATACAACTTGAAGAAAAAAAAAAAGGGAAAGAAAAAACCCACATGCTTATATTTGGTTAAATTCACAGTCACATACCTGAACACTTGCAAACAGAAATATGTTTGTGCAATTGAGGCCAGCATTTGATTTCTAATTAAAATTGTAACAGAGGAAAAAGGCAGTAACTAGAAAATTCCTGAAGAAATTTAACCGGGGCCTGCCAAAGTGTGCCTGTCGGTTTGGACCCAGTGTTCGGATGCTAAAAATTAGCATCAATGCTAAGATTAGCTACTGCGCAAGACAGTGACCTGACCTGAGAGAAAAAGATAATGCAAGGTAATATTATTGCATCACCTATGGCGGTGCACTAGTGGAGGGCAGTGAAGTGCTAATGTTTGTGCTAATGTTAATGTACTGCCTTGCTATGAAAGGCAGCGCACTAACCTAAGAGAGAAAGATAATACAGGCTAAAATTATTGCACCGCCTACGGCCGTGCACTAACCAGAGGGGAGTATTAAGGCTTTTATTTTGAAATTTTAAGTATACTTCATTTTAAATGTCCAAACTAATCCCATGAGTAACAGTGATTGGGTTAAATCGTTTCTATAATGCCCAAAAGAGCAATTACCTGATGTAAAAATTGTCAATGCTTTTATTTTGAAATGTTTAATAAGCTTCATTTTAAATGGCCACACTAATCCCATGTGTAACAATGGTTGGGTAAAATCAATTATAAAATGCCCAAAACACAAGTAGTTCTAAAGGCCAGCTCAGTCCTCCTCTGTAGTAACTGACAGTTCCGCCATGTTGTAGTCCTAACCTTGAGTCATTGTAGTTCTAAAGAGCAGCTCAGCTGTCGCGTGATGAAGCAGACAGGAAGAGACAGAATTCCAGTAGTTTGAAGTAGTTTGTTTTTCTGAAAGATCTGAGAGGAATATTCAGGCTTTTGTTTTGAAATGTTCAGTAAGCTTCATTTTAAATGTCCAAACTAATCCCATGAGTAACAGCGACTGGGTGAAATCAGTTATATAATGCCCGAAAGAGCAATTACCTGATGTAAAAACTGTCAAGGCTTTTATTTTGACATTTTTATTAAGATTAATTTAAAATGGCCACACTAATCCCATGTGTAACAATGGTTGGGTAAAATCAGCTATAAAATGCCCAAAACACAAGTAGTTCTAAAGGCAGGTCATTCCTCCTCTGTAGTAACTGACAGTTCTGCCATGTCGTAGTTCTAACCTGCATGTTCTGCCATAGTTAGAACTACAGTGATGCGTTTTTGTAGTCCTAATCAGCTGCTCTGCCCTGTCCTGTTCTTTGTTCTGTTGCTATGGTAATGAAGCTTGTCTGTCAGACACTCAGGGCTGACAGAATTCTATTTCTTTGAGCCAGCCAGTTTGACAGAAAAAAGCAGTCCTAACAACTCCTTCCCGTTCGGGAACCGTGATACGTACTTGAAAACCGTTTGAAGCATCTGAGAGGGCTATTTGTCGTCTCCAATAGTACCACGATTCATATTCTCTACCTCACTCACAGTAATAACAGCGATGAGAGAAAGATGGTGTGTGCTGAGCTCAGAAATTTTTCAGAAATGCATTGAAGTCAATCTGTGACTATCCTCAGAGGGATATTGAGGCTTTTATCTTGAAATTTTCAGTAAGCTTCATATAGAATTGTTGTTTAGGTTAAATGAGTTATTTACTGGCAAAACAGCCAGTAGTTCTAAATGGCAGCTCAGTCCTCTGTTTTAATTCAGTGTTAGTTAGAACTACAGATATGGTGTATTTGTAGTCCTATCTATTAGCATTAGGTTAAAGGCTAAAGCTAATAGATAGGCACTATCTGCGCAAGCCAGTGCCTTAACCTGAAATAACAAGATAATGCAGGCTAATATTAGGCCCCAATAAAGAGACGTTTTATTAGGTGTGGAACAATAGGTGCCTGCCATGCAAGACATTCTTGTTTTAACCTTCTTGTTTTCAAGAAGGTTAGGGATACAAATTTTCTAACCTTGAAAAGTTGAAGATTTTAGAAATTTGGAATGAAGATGATGTCATGGAAAAGAGAACTTCCAACTACAAACACTTGTTTGGATTCTTGTTGGAAAGAAAGAAAATGGTTAAAATACTAGTGGAAACCATTTTTTTTTTTTTTAAAAATAGTACTTAACAGTTGATTTCTTTTTACATAAAATCATGGTAAGTCTGGCTATTTTTAGACCAGGGGTCACCAACCTTTTTGAGACTGGGAGCTACTTCACAGGTTCAGAGTAACACGAAGGGCTACTTGTTTGATACAGACATAAATTTTCTTTACAACAAAAATTCATTTAAGTAAATATGATTACATGCTGCCTGATCATATTAATGTTAGGGACTATGCACAATAGTTATCAGTAAGGACAGCTATGGTTAATTGCTATATTGTGGTCAGACGTTCTTAGTTCAGAGTTTTAAGTTGGTGAGGTGGGGAACGCCGAAGCCTAAATCTTATAGGTCAGTTTTCTTTTTCTGTGAGTTAAAAATGATGACTGGAGTTTGAACCACTCATCATTTGAACCTCAGGTTCTGCCTGAGCTTTTTACAGTGCGCGGTTCTGGCGGGTTGTCGGTTTATTAGCTTTTTTGTGATTTTGTGAACTGAACAGCTGACGGGTCACCTGCGGGCTGACACAAGCAGATGTCGAAAAAAAATGTCTGACAGATTGGAAGGTACAAAACTATCACTGCACCCGACCTGCAGGAGCACAACCACCTCTCCAACGCGCAAACATCGGCACAAAACTAAACCACTAAAGCAGCGCACCCTTTTATTTCTTTTTTCTGTTTTTTTACACAAACGATGCTAAATAATAAAGACATTGAAGTGAAGCAGTGAGATCCACGGAAAGAGGAGGATTGGCGAAATCTTATAACTACGGGAGGTTCAAACTCCACTCATCATTTTTAGCTCACAGAAAAAGCAAACTGACCAATAAGATTTAGGCTTTGGGTGCCCTTTGACCCCCACAGACTCACACTGATGCGCGCTACATACAAGATGTTTTGGCACAAAAGAACTTTTTCTTCTCCATAATTTTGTTATTAGTAAACAGGGTTGGATAATAGAAATACAATAACTTTTCTTTTTTTAATTTAAAGGAAAATCTCTCAGTGCGTCCAGCTGTACAGCTGCTGCTGCAACAATCCAAACTCTCAGTCACTTGTGGGCAATTTAGAATCACACAGAAAAGCTCCAAAAGGGAATCAAACTCAAAACTCTGAACTAAGAACTTCTGATCACATAATAGCAATTAACCATAGCTGCCATGGTAAATTATTACTGATAACTACTGTCAGTAGTCCCTAACATTAACATGATCAGGCAGCATGTAATCATATATATATATATATATATATATATATATATATATATATATATAGCCAAGACAATTTATGTCTGTATCAGACAAGTAGCCCTTCGTGTTACTCTGGACCCGTGAAGTAGCTCACCGTCTCTAAAAGGTTGGTGACCCCTGATCTAAGGAATCTGGGTGAATGAGAAAGACAACGGTATACTTTAAACTTCTACTTTAATAATTCTGTCTTTTCCACTTTTCCTTCTCTAATGTCTCCTCCCACTTAGTTAATTAAGAAAACAGAGAAATAAATATATGGTAAACTGCTCTAATATTCCCTAAGTAAACATGCTCTGATCTGCATCCAGAAGAGCTTAGAAAGTTCTCAATTAACTATTGTTCTATTGTCTTTTCTGCAAAGAAAATATCATAAAGCATAACTTATTTTAAATACTTCATGTTAATAGCTGCACATTTAATATGCACGTCTTAAAAGTCTTAACTGTGACATTTGTAAAGCATTTCTTGAGGAAACAATGATAGTTCCCCTCTCTGCTGTCGCTATCCCCAAACATCCTGGTACCAGCAACCCCCCAAGCTCCCCTCTCTGCTGTCGCTATCCCCAAACATCCTGGTACCAGCAACCCCCCAAGGTCCCCTCTCTGCTGTCGCTATCCCCAAACATCCTGGTACCAGCAACCCCCCAAGCTCCCCTCTCTGCTGGCACTATCCCCAAACATCCTGGTACCAGCAACCCCCCAAGCTCCCCTCTCTGCTGTCGCTATCCCCAAACATCCTGGTACCAGCAACCCCCCAAGCTCCCCTCTCTGCTGTCGCTATCCCCAAACATCCTGGTACCAGCAACCCCCCAAGCTCCCCTCTCTGCTGGCGCTATCCCCAAACATCCTGGTACCAGCAACCCCCCAAGCTCCCCTCTCTGCTGTCGCTATCCCCAAACATCCTGGTACCAGCAACCCCCCAAGCTCCTCTCTCTGCTGGCGCTATCCTCAAACATCCTGGTACCAGCTACCCCCCAAGTTCTCCTCTCTGCTGTCGCTAACCCCACAGCGTTATGGTACCAGCTGTCGTTACGCAATAGTCAGCCCAGCCCTCAACCTCACAACATCCAAGGAGTGACTACTGACCAGCTCTCCGTCCAACGGGTCCAAAAAATCTCTAAGCCTTCGAGTATTACCCTGAAGCAAGTCTAGTAGAGATGATCTATCTAAGCTGGTGTCGAAGGAGACTCAACTAGCCTTTAACTACCTACAGTCCAAGAGTTATGGCCTTTCCCAGTTAAGAAGCAATCAGCTGAGTAGCCCTCACACCTGCACAACCTCAATAACCACTCCTATTAACGGTAGCGCCCCCTCTAAGTACAACGTGCGCTTGTTACAGACTAGTCAAAATCCTCTTTGAAATAGAAGCAAAGCAGACCTGGCTGTTGTCCTTCGAACACTTCAGATCTTCATCACTCAGTCACCTTTGTCTTTTCTCCAAGTCTGTTGCTGCAACTTTGAGATCCTAGGGTTGAGGCAGAGTAAGGCAGCCAAATCAGGAACCAGGGCTGAGGGTCAAGGGGTCTTGTCCCTTCTGGCGGTGCGAAGTCTCAACTTCCCCATGGCTCCAGGGTGCCAGACCTCTCTTCTTGGTCCCCTTGGCCTTATATACCCTTTCAACCCATGCCTCTATAAGGCGTACGTGACCTCTCGAGCATGCAACTACCTCATCGGAAAGTCCCAGCCATTCCCACATATACCCTGCTTCCCTCCCTTACTTTCCTCGTGACCATCTTAGTTTCAGATCCTTAATTGGGACACAGCTCTGGGGCAAGTCCAGACATGTTCGGACTTGCCTTTTTCCCTTGCCTCTGTATCTAACACATTGTTTGATTATTACTTCAATTACAGTTTTATATATGGTGTATGATCATCATAAGTAAATTCAAAATATCTTGTCCCATAATCATCAAAAAATCAAAATGCAAGATTCACTTGCTCAGGCCTTCATGATCTGTTGTCTGCATTAGTCTGGAATGATCCCACCTCCTCATACCAGTTTTCACAACACAGTGACCCCCCAATACTTACGTCCAGTTACCTGAAATTTTTTTCAGTTATTAAAAAATCCAGGGTGGCACCCAGTACCTCAGCGTTCCCGAATTATACATGTCAACAAAAACACGCCCAACTCTCCGGAATATATTCGGTTTTGGTGTTTCTTCCTCCTGTGTTTGATCAATGTGTGGCTCAATCTTGGTTTTTTCCACCCTGGATTCCATTCTGTCTATCTTGATTTTTAAAGCCACGATCTCCTTATTTAATTCCTCGTTCTCCCTAGTAAGGCACAGCAGTTTTTCTGACTTTTCTTTTAAAGATTTTTCCGCGTCATTTTTTGCCATGGCCCGCTTCCGTTCTAGTTTAATTGTTAATTGTTGCATGTTGCAATAATCATTTTGCATTCTTTCAATTGTTGTTCTCGCTTCCTCCAATTCCAAATTAACTTTAATCATTTGTTTTTTATAATACCCATTCGAACTTATGAGTTTGCTATTCTCTACATGCCAATTTGTTGAGTCATCGGTCCTGTTCAGTCTCTCTAGTTTCCTCTTCAGACTCTCCACTGTTTTCTGAAGCTGCTCATTTTCACTGTTCAGCTTCATCTGGTTCTTCTGGAGAATCTCTAACTTTTGTAACGTGAAATCTTTCTCCGCCATTGTTTCTTTCTCGTTCGAACCTTAAACTGCAAATGAATTTCTCTGTGGAATCTGGGAATACAAAGACAGTCACCAGTGATGTCACAAACAGGATGTGTGACATCACAGTTCAACATCATAGCCACAAGAAGTCTGTTGGGTGTGGGGGGGAAGGGGGGATGTTTTTTAAAAAAAAAACTTTATTAACACTGTATAACGACAGAGAGAAACATTTGTTCTGCCTCAAGAAAAAACAAATACAGACTAGAAAATTTCTGAAGAAATTTAACCGGGGCCTGCCAAAGCGTGCCCGTCGGTTTGGGCCCGGCGTTGTCATGCTAGAAATTAGCATCAATGCTAAAGAACGCTGCAATGTAATCAGTAGCATGTGGAGAATCACAAGAACGTTAAGTAAGGTGGCCGTGCACCATTCAGTATGATTTAAAATTTTTGTCAAGGCTTTTATTTTGAAATTTTTGTAAAACTTCATTTCAAAGGGCCAAACTAAATCCATGTATAACAGTCATTGGATAAAATCAGTTATATAATGCTGAAAAGAGCAATAATCTCATGTAAAAATTGTCAAGGCTTTTATTTTGAAATTATTATTATGCTTCATTTCAAAGGTCCAAACTAATCCCATGTATAACAGTCATTGGGTTAAATCAATTATAATGCTCAACAGAGCAATTACCTGATTTAAAAATGTTCAAGGCTTTTATTTTGAAATTTTCAGTATGCTTAATTTTAAAGTTCCAAACTAATCCCATGTGTAACAGTTACTGAGTTAAATCAGTTATATACAGCCCATAGCAGCAAGTAGTTCTAAAGGCCAGTTCAGTCCTGCTCTGTTTCAACTGAGTATTCCACTATAGATAGAACTACAGTGATGCGTATTTGTAGTCCTAATCAGCAGCCAATAGCCTCTTGAGTTCCGTTGCTATGTTAAATAAGTTTCTCACCAAGGTGTAAACTGTTAGTGACAGAGCCTCAGACAGCCTAGAAAATCCTGTCGCATGACTTTGCTCTGAAGCACCGTGACAGAAAACCGTACGATCTAGATAAATTTCGAAAACATTTTACCGGAGCAGACATGCGTATCAATGTCAGGACCGATTTTGATACCAATCGTGCGATATTTGTGGGCGTGATGGCGATTTCAAAATTATTTTGGGGTGAAAAATTGTCTTCATTTCTCACTCTAGCAGAGGGGCACTCAGGAAGATTCACACTCTAATTTTAGGAAAAATGAGAAACTTTGGGTTGCTTAGAGACAAATTGTGGACAAACCGTAATTGGTATCGACGAGCCGTCTTCACTTTCGAAGAGATCACAGACGTATCTACAAAATTAAATTTGAATGGCATTTCTACGTGAATTCGTGACGACACAGAGAATCCTCAAAAATAGAGTATTTCTAGGATTTTTCCCATTGACTTATAATGGGGTTTTTTTCATAGTTTTTTGCGAATTATGTCGCCATGTTAACCCCGAATCCCACCAAAAGTAATAGCTCCAATGGCGTGAATTTTCTGCACGTTTTGATACCTCATTTGTAGGTGTGCACCCAGCGGTATGAGCCGCATTAACGGTTAAGGATGAAAAAAAATTTCGGAAGAAATTTAGCCGGGGCCTGCCAAGGCGCGCCCGTGGGTCTGGGCCCGGCGTTGTCACGCTACAAATCGGCATCGATGCTAAAGAACGCCGCAACGTAATCAGTGGCATGCGGAGAATCGCAAGAACGTTAAGTAAGGCGGACGTGCACCATTCAGTATTATAAAGTAAGTATATCAGCTAAAATCAGCAGAAACGCTAATGTTAGCGTCATTGCTTTCATCAGTATGTGGGAAATCACTAGGATATTTTCTGTAATTGATTTACTCCATTCAGTATACTAAACATTGCTAAAAAGTAAAATAAATAGCTAATAGCTTATTGAAGCTAAAATGCTAACGCTAATGAACCTTGCATTGAACTGTTTAGTAACAGTTCAATGCTCATAAACTGCAGGAAGGCAGTTCATTAGCATTTACCTAATGATTGTCACAAATATAAATTTTCAATAATGCACACACACAACATATTACAGTTTAAAAATATATATTGACCTTATGTTAAAGATTTCTACAAACTTTTTACAGGTAAAGTTTACAATGAACCAAAATTACAACATTTAAAGAATACCATAAATTTAAGAATCTAATGTCTCTGCAATAAAAAGAAATTGCTATCTTTTTTATTTTTAAACAACACCTCATATTGTTAAATAACTGATTTTATGTATTCAAGTTTTAAATATTACATTTGAGTTTGCATGGATGTAAAATTACTGCTCAGTTTAAAAATTACAGTATTTTTAAACTGAGCAGTTTAAAAATATGCTCAGTATTTTTAAACTGCTCAGCTAAACTTTGCTCTTTAGCTCGTTAGCTTGTCGATGTTTCAGTTTTATTCGCTGGGAAAATTATTCTTTGTCTGCTTTGAAGATAAGCAGACAAATAATAAAAAACAAGTTTTGATATTAACTCTCAACTTCATTCACAAAACTTTTTCGTTATTTATTACACAACGAACATGCATTTCACATAAGAACAAAACAATGAGGTGACGTTGCCTGTCCTTGAACACAACGCTGATCCCTCTTCACCCTGTCACCAACTCACACACATCCTCATTGTGTTGTGTTCTGTAAATAAACAAAACACAAGCAAAATCAATAAACTATATGCATATTCCAGTATACTGAGTTTTGGTTTTACATTCATTCTATTTAAATGTAGTTTGTTTGTGCTTACCAATGTTTTCTGGCCGGATGTCAGGCACCGTTTTCCCCTGGTCAGTTCGTCGATGTCTGGTTTTAGTTCTATTCTGTGGCAATCCGCAAAACGGCGTGTAGGTTTTCGTCAGTAATGCGCGATCTGTGCTTGGTCTTGTTTAAAGTCATTATTGAAAACATCTGTTCGCACAGATAGGTGCTTCCAAACGTGGACAAAACACGAGCTGCATGGAGTCGAAGCTGTGGCATCAAATCAGGGGGCAGTAGACGGTAAAAGTCCTCGATTGAAACTTCACGGGACTTCGCTCTTTAGCTTGTTAGCTTGTCGATGTTTCAGTTTTATTCGCTGGGAAAATTAATAATCAGCTTGAGGTGACTCTGCTGCACTCTAGTGGCGAGAAGCCGTAATGTTGGTTGGTAAGAATCGGAAGGCATTATGGGATATGTAGTTTGTAGTCAATTCGTGCTCAAAACCTATTTTAAGTCAATCAATGGGGCTGTAAAACGGTGGTAGGGGGGAGAGGGCCACATAAAATGACGTAGCGGGCCACATGTGGCCCGCGGGCCTTGAGTTTGACACATGTGCAATAGAGGATCTATCTGCTGCTCATGCAAAACAGTCTATTTTAATCCCATGTGTAATAGTCATTGGGTTAAATCAGTTATATAATGCTGAAAACGCAAGTAGTTGATGTAAAAATATTCAAGGCTTTTATTTTGAAATTTTCAGTATGCTTCATTTTAAAGTTCCGAACTAATACCATGTGTAACAGTGCTTTGGATGAAAAAGTCAAATAAAGCCAAAAAGAGCAATTACATGATGTAAAAATATTCAATGCTTTTATTTTGAAATTTTTGTTAAGCTTCATTTCAAAGGGCCAACCTAATCCCATGAATAACAGTCATTGGATAAAATCAGTTATATAATGCTCAAAACAGCAATAGTCTCATGTAAAAATATTCAAGGCTTTTATTTTGAAATTTTCAGTATGCTTAATTTCAGAGGGCCAAACTATTCCCATGTGTAACAGTGCTTTGGATGGAAAAGTCAAATAAAGCCAAAAAGAGCAATTACGTCATGTAAAAATATTCAGGGCTTTTATTTTGAAATTTTCAATATGCTTAATTTTAAAGTTCCAAACTAATCCCATGTGTAACAGTTACTGAGTTAAATCAGTTATATACAGCCCATAGCAGCAAGTAGTTCTAAAGGCCAGTTCTCAGTCCTGATCTGTTTCAACTGAGGATAGATAGAACTACAGCGATGCGTATTTGTAGTCCTAATCAGCAGCCAATAGCCTCTTGAGTTCCGTTGCTATGTTAAATAAGTTTCTCACCAAGGTGTGAACTGTTAGTGAAAGAGCCTGAGAGCCTCAGAAAATCCTGTCGCATGACTTTGCTCTGAAGCACCGTGACAGAAAACCGTACGGTCTAGATAAATTTCGAAAACATTTTACCGGAGCAGACAGGCGTATCAATGTGAGGACCGATTTTGATACTAATCGTGCGATATTTGTGGGCGTGATGGCGATTTCAAAAATGATTTGGGTGGAAAAAGTTGTCTTGATCTCCCACTCTAAGCAGCCAGAGACGCACTCTAACTTTAGGAAAAATGAGAAACTTTGGGTCGCTTAGAGGCAAATTGTGGACAAACCGTAACTGGTATCGACGAGCCGTCTTCACTTTCGAAGAGATCACAGACGTATCTACAAAATGAAATTTGAATGGCATTTCTAGGTGAATTTGTGACGACACAGAAAATCCTCAAAAATAGGGTATTTCTAGGATTTTTCCCATTGACTTATAATGGGGTTTTTTTCATAGTTTTTTGCGAATTATGTCGCCACGTTAAGCCCAAATCCCACCACAAATAATAGCTCCAATGGCGTGAATTTTCTGCACGTTTTGATACCTCATTTGTAGGTGTGCACGCAGCGGTATGAGCCGCATTAACGGTTACGGAAGAAAAATAAAGAATTGGGAGAATAGCAATAGGTTCCTGCCAATGCTTTGCATGGCAGGCCCCAATAAGTGAAAAAGAAAAAAAAAACAGAGGGAGGATGTCACATGTGCTGTCATTATTTATTTCCTATTAAATACTATATTTAGGCTAACTTAAAGCTCAAATGAAGGAATAAGCTAAAAAATGTGTATTTTTTATTCATAGAATTTCTCGATCACAATTCTGATTTAAATTATGCACAACTATAAAGGAAAAAAAAACTTAAACACTATGACTTTCCACCTGCTAAATGGAGTTAGCATGGCCATCGATGACGGCGGATAAACGGTTTTCCTGTAACGGTCAGTTGTTTCTCCATTAACACAATGAGTACAGTGCAGTCATTTTGACAAAATTCCTTAAAACATGTTAGTGTTTAGAGAAACACTACATCTCCCGACAGCCCTGGGTGCATAATATACTGATACTGCAATCACAAATCACAATACTTTATTGTCTTAAACATTACACAGTAGCAATTCAAGGCTTCCCTCAAGTTTCTGATATGGGGTTATTTAACATGCATATCTAGTTTTTAGGAAGCCAAAGCACACAACACATCCAGATGTCCCCCATAAGGAAGACAAACGTAGAAGACTCGTCAGATATGTTTCTGCCTGAATTTGTAATACAACAACTTATTCCCAAAAGGTATTTCCATGTTTCACGTAAAAAGCCTTGGGAAGTTTTTTTTTAAGTTTGCTATTTCCGCCAATCTTTTCCAGCACACTAATTCAAAGAGAGCAGAAGATGTTGCTGGAAAACATGAGTGTCACACCTTGACCACATGTCCAAACCAATTTGTTCAAAAAATTCACATTCCAAACACATCACTTAAGAAATGAAGTCACTGAGCTTTAAGCTGCAGCTCAACACTGATACTGGAGCCGGATAGAAGATTACCCCCTTAGAAAACAATATTCAACAATAAACTCTAGATGCACTACACAAAAATAAAAAGACAACACATTTTTGTTTTTGATCCCATTTTTGATGAGCTGAGCACATCTATAACATTTTCTATATACGCAAAACAATCATTCCTCTCAAATATTGTTCACACATCTCTAAATCTGTGATAGTGAGCATTTCTCCTTTGCATAGATAATCATCCAACATCACAGGTGGTGATGTGCTCCACCTGTGATGTGGCATATCACAGGTCACTATCACAGATTTAGACAGATGTGTTAACAATATTTGGGAGAAATTCTTATTTTGTGTATATAGAAAATGTTTTAAATCTTTGAGTTCAGCTCACAAAAAATGGGAACAAAAATGTTGTGTTTATATTCGTTCAGTGTATGTGTTGGGACCAAACTGTAATAAGAAAATCACTACAATAATTTGCACTGCTTGACCACTAGCTATGTGAAAGTTAAGACTACATGAAGTCAGACAGAGGTGGACAAAATAAAGGGATGGTGGAATCTTTAGAGATGAAAACGACACATATGTGAAGGATTAAGAAAGCAGACATAAGACAGACACTGATAGACAAGCAGAAAGCCAAGTTTTGCTGCAAACAGACTGAAGTGAAGGCTGAGACACAACGGCAGACAAACAGATGCGGAAAAGGGCTGAAAAGGCAACTATGGCCTGAGAGGGGAAGAGTCACAGAGTGACACGCTCTGCAGGCAGGCTCTCTCCCCAACTCATCACCTCGACACCACAATGCCACAAAGGGACCTAAAACAGATGGACCCATGCTGTCTGTACAATTTACTCTCAATGGTTGAAAAAAAGAGAATAACTCTAAAATCCCAGACTTCCAAACCAAAAAAGCTACACTTTTGACAGTGGCTACTATTTTGGCGATAAATATCTGCGAATCATATGACTCTTTCTTTTTGTCTGGAATGTACACAGCCACTTGTGTGTAAGTGCACCGTAAGGAAATTCCAGGGGATGTTTTCAATAAGGATGGGCTGCAGCAGCAGCAAATGAAAACCTGATGAAGAACATCGTGGAACTCCAACAACACATTGTTTGCCCTTGAAGTGCTCCACTATTTAGCACAGATAATTCACATGTGCGTTTGGGTAAAATTACAGATTTTTTTTTTGTGACCCAATGAACTGAGAACACACTGACATATACAACTGAGGCTTATAATGAACAAGGAAAAGTGTTCATTGAGCTTTCATAAAAAGTTTGTAAGCTACATATTTAACTGTTATTATGTGGTAATGCTGTGACAGTTTGTCAAGGAGGAAAGTGTGATGCACTTATTTGGCCTTTTGAACGTTTGGTCATGCTGTAGTGGATTATCCCGATTAGCCCCCATTACATGATCTTAAGAATGAACAGTGGTGACCATAGTGCTGCACAGGATCAGATACAAAGGCCAATAAACAAAGGAGGAACATGGAAAAACTTAAATAAATGCCTGATTAAGATCAGCTTGGTAATGCACAGTGATATTCTAACTAGACAATGTTCAAGATTTCCCAGCTGCTTTCCATGCAGTATCAGGGATCTTTCTTTCACTCCCCATATTGGTGAATAAAGGTACTCTGATCATTGGGTGCAATTTGCCATGGTAGTGAATGGTTGCTTGTGATATAACTTTATATAAAGTGGAATGAACCACTTGGAGTCCAGTAATGTGAATTACACAAAATGTTAAGAGGTGTGGTCTGATGAACTGTTCTACCTCTTCCAATTTTCAACTGTGGTGCTTCTTAAACAAGCCAAGTGTATCAGTCAGCTAGTGTGTTTCATTAGAACATGTAGCCGTGTAAGCTCATCATCCACACAATACACTGCAGGAAGTTGGGCACTTACCTGTGATTTAAGTTATTGTTTGATAAAACTTGATATTGCCTGCTTGTTTAATATGTTCACATTTAAATTGATTCAGAACTTTACTTTTAGCTCATCCAAGTGACCAAAGGTAGCGGGTTCTGTGTAATAGTTTTCTCATCCTAACAAGCATCTGCCTCTTTCTAGATCTAGTGAGAAGCAGGACTTAGCTACCAGTATTCTAGACAGTGTGACATGCACATTTGAGGGGTTCTTTTCTTTTCTTTTTCTTTTTACAACCAGCATTACACTAACGTTTATTTTAGTCTGTAGAATTTATCCTCAAATTTATTTGCCTAAGAGTGTGACATGTTACATTTGAGTTAAGTTTAACTATGGAATTTTCCTTTTTTACCAGTGTTGTCAATTTGTGGATAATCACAAATGTAAAATGTCAATTAAAGTCGTTGACAGAAGCCCAACATTTTAGCCCAAGAGAGACTCCTGGTATATTACTGTCAAATAACTGGGCAAATGTGGCTTAGTAATAGGAATAGTCCTCTTGCAATAATAAAATTGGGGTTTTAATTCCAGATTCCTCCTCCCACTGATCTGCATGTTGGTGTGTGAAGGGGTGAAATTGGGTGAGTGTTACTCTAGCGTAAAGTGCTTTGAGTGGTTCCTACATCAGTGGTGTCCAAAGTTAGTCTTGAAAGGCCAGAATCCTGCATGTTTTAGTTTGATTCAACAAACCTGAATCAAATGATAGTTCATTAGCAAGCCTAGCAGAACTCTGGCATGCTAACAAGGTAGTTAGCATGCCAGCTTTGTTGGAGCAGAGACAAGTCTAAAACTGGCAGGACACCGGCCCATAAGGACTGGATCGGGACACCAATGTCCTACATCATTGTCATGTTTGTTGCCAGTGTGTCTTGGCTTTTTCCTTTCCTCAAAAGCTGCATGTTACCCAGAGTTTTCCATTCTGCACTGCCTTAACTACTAGAAGATGTGCTGCCAGATCTTGAGTCAAGTAACTTAATTTTTTGAAATATACCAAAAGTGACTATTGACTTCCAAATTGTCCCTTTCCATTTACTGTTTGCTTTAATAATGACAGCTAAGTGAAAACAAAGCCCTTTCAACATGTCTTAGACACATTTATATATTATGCAAATTTTTATTCTGTAGATCAGAATAAAAATTTCACTTGTAAGCTAATTTTACAAAATATTTATAAATAAGAAGAAAGCTGTTTATCTTGATATGAAATGCAGCAACTCTGAATGAATTGGACATCATCAAAACAATGCACTCTAGTTGTATACGGTACAATAATTTGCTGCATATCCACTTTTAAGCTAAAAGCTTTTTAATGAGTCACCTGGTTAGGGTTCAATTCCACATTGCTTGTCATTTTCCATACATTCAGCAAAACAAATGGGAACAAAGTGCGCTACTGTAATAAGCTGCAAGCAACAAAAAGTCTTAAACTCCAACTTACTCCCAGTGTTTTTTTTCCCCTAATTTCCTAGTTATTTGTAGAAAGAACACCGTTTCATCTGTTAAAATCAATGTTTGTAAATTTGTGAAAAAAGAACCAAAGTTGAAAAAGAGAAGAAAAAAAATCAGAGAAAGAGACGCTCAAAAGATGACATGAAAGACTGACAAAAAGAAAGATGATGCAAAACTTTAACAAGGTAAATCGAGTTCATTCAAAGCATCTTACTCAAAAAAATAATAATTATGTCGCTACAATTACTCAAAACTTCAACGCATTCTCTAATAGAAATGAAAACAGCACCTTTTGAACATCCGTAGCAATGAGAGATGAAGCTCCTGTATGCTGCATAAAGAACACAGAGCTATTTGAGTCAGAATTTTAAAACAGTTGAAAATATGTTACTTTAGGGCTTTCTTTTGTGTCTTATGTTGAAAGTCATGTTTAATTGACCTCTTTTGTAAAAGTAAATCTTCAAAGTTTTTTGCCACATTTTTGTCTCAAAACACATGATATAACACGCTCATTGGTCAGAATGCCCACAGATTAATAAATTTGACTTAACATATTTATTCCACCATCACAAGCAGAGCACATAGCGCAGGGATACTTAGAATGTGTACTTTAATCAGAACACAAAATTAGCTGCTGGATAGAGTAACAGAACTCCAGTCCAAAAACCACAAAAAGCTTTGGGAGCAAAACAGTCCAAAGGAAAGAAACAGAATTTTTTTTATTAATCACTGTTGCTGTTAATAGCCTGAACTCAGTAACTGCTAATTCTTTTTTTTTTCTTTGCAAAAGAAGGGGTTCCTTTCCTTTAATCTGGCTTATTAGAAAATTAGTGTTAAGCTTTGAGTTTATTCACCATTAACTGATCTTTGATGTTAAGCGCAAACTCATATAAAGCAACTGAGCTCTATAAAAATCTTTGACTGTTTTTCCACTGCCGGACACTGATAAATGCTCTAATATATACGTATATATACAGGTGCATGTATATATATATATATATATACAGTACAGACCAAAAGTTTGGACACACTTTCTCATTGAATTCAATGAGAAAGTGTGTCCAAACTTTTGGTCTGTACTGAATATTGGCAGTAGATGTCTTTCATTACTGTAGACTGATGCGTATTACACTTGGCTTCAGCCTGTTCCTTTTCTGATAAATAATTAGTTTTTTAAGTAGTATTTATTTTTGTTTACTTTTTGTGTAATGTTGTAAATTTACCAAAATAAAGTTAGTCTGAATCTGAAATTCAAAAAATACTGCATTGATCCCAAAGGAATATTAAATGTTTTTGTAACACATATTATGCAAAGTTCTTCAAAAGGTTGTTGTCTTCTGAATGGAGCCAAATATAGACTTTGATGATGTCTGTAGCGTTTTTATTTCTGTTATTAATATTACTGAACATATAGGTGAAATAACATCAACAACATAACCATGTATATTGTGTTAAGCTCTAAACCAAGAAGAAAATGCAGATTTCTCCAAAGTACAGGAAAGAGCAGAATGCAAGGTGCTGAGGTGAGCAGAGAAGAGATTTATCTGCTTGAATCACTTTATAGACGTAGTATATATCTTTATTAGTTATTGAAAAAAGTTCATCCATTCGAGCTGCTACAGCTTGGTAACTTTCAGAACTTTGACTTGAAATCTGTATATTTAAAAGACCTGTTTTTCTTCTAAAGTTAGTGGTTGAAAGCAATCGCCAATACAAGGCCCATCAATATGGACGTAATGCAGAAATGTACTGAAAAACGAAGTAGTAACCAGAAACTTGGAAGTCTACACCAGGAAACACATCTACAATAAAAATATTATGTAATCCATATTATGACTATTTTAAAGTCAGCCATAAAGTTCCCTATAAAGCTTTGTTCTCAGCTAAACAGACATGCCATCTAACGTGATCTGAGATCCTACTATAAAGATTTAATGTTATATGATCACCATTATTCTTCGCTCACTTTTGCCCTGAAAATGCCTGTTATCCGTCTCCCTCGACTCTATTTATTTTAAAGTCTGCATAACCCTTACCCACCCAAAGCTTCACCTCTTTATATCCCTTTGTTACTAAGAATGTTCTCTGTTGTGAAATTATTAGAGGAAAGTCTTTTAAAATATAACAGCAACCATCGCCACTCTAAGAACAAGGTCCAAAAATGTTGAAGGAGAGACATAAGAAAAGCCAGATTCTGGGGAGTCTGGGTCACATAATACAAACAGGCATCACTGGATGATAAAATTTCACTGCTGGCTATGGCCAGTGGGAAAGTGGGACCAGTAGGGACATTTACAAGACTATAAAGACGTGTGTCAGCGATCTGGACTGAGAAAAGAGACGTTAGAGAAAGGAAGTGATTTGGGATTAAAATGTGGGAGAGATTTCTGAGGATTTTTATCTGTTTTGATTTAAAACTTGAAACTTGTTAAAAACAACTTGCTTTTTGTTGTTTTTAACAAGTTTAATTTTTCAAGAGTTATAAAATGTGGTCATATGTGGAATTTAAACTCTTCTTTTATTTTGCAGTACTCGTAGCTCTGATTTCTGTAGATGTGTAAAGGTTTCATGTGATAAATTATTTGCTTATATTTGAATATATTTTTGTTACATAATGTCGTAATATTACATAAACTCATTAATAAGCATTTCCTCAAATTACATTAATCTGATTATTGTTTTAAAAGAGTCTTGGTACCCAGATGAACTCCAACTGTTCTAATTCAAACACAAATTTCACGTTGTTACATGGATATTAGAGCAACTGTGTATATCATGAAATACACACTCAAATGTGAGCAGCACTGTGTTATACACCTTTGAATGCACCTCTTTGTGTTTGCATGTGTGTAAGCACATGTGTGTGAGCTCAATCAGCAGGCATAGCGTAATGTAATGGTTCCTATCACTTCACACTAGCTGTCAGTCTTGTCACATGCAGTGACTACAACCTGCAGGTGACCCAACACACACGTTCACATCTAAAGCATGCGGTTGGATGCACTGTAGTTTTCCAGAGTGCTCAAAATGGAGTCGGTGGAAAACTTCTCAAAGTCTGCGCCTTTGCTGAGGAAGAAAACTTGTAACTGAAAACTGACTGAACTATTTAAAACATGCAATACGCAAAAGTCGAACTGGTAATGTGAAAATGTTGTCATTTACAATATATTTGAAGACCCAAACAACTTAATCATTTTTAATTTTATTCAACCTAATGACAAACATACAAAAAAAGAAGCAAGGGAAACGACAAAAACCTAAAGGAACAAGGTTAAGCGCAACGTTATTTAGATTTAAATTGAATTTATTAAAATATTATTTTCTAAATGAAGATTAATCTGACAGTAACTCTGTGGAAGGGTCTGAATCTTAGGGTGAATACACACCATCCATGTAGAGTCTGCTTTAATCAAACTCCAATTCATTTGTCTAGAAGGTCAGGGTCATTTGGGGAAGTGTGAATGTGCAATCAACTCTGATGTGGACCAAAAAAAAGCAAACTCTGGTCTCAGTTCGGTTGAAGTGAACTCCCGCGCAGTTTGTGAATGCAAGTGGACCAGAGACCGCTCCAAAAGCAGGAAGCTAACTATAGTGCAGCACATTCTGGTCAATATATTATCCTCTGCTCTGCGGGTTAGCGGAGGTGTTGCCATGACAACGAGTTTGCGTAAATCTGACACAGAAAGCGAAGAAGAGCAGAATATAAGTGGTTTAAAGTTTTCAACACCTGTTCATCATTTTATTTTCTCTTTGCTGTGGCACACTGCAGCCACTGTCATTTTTAAACCCTTTAATAAACGACGACTAATTGCCTTGTTTGTTTGTAGAATATGGGGATACTCATAACAATCATCAAATAGGATGAAATATTGTCATAGTATAGGGACCACGGCTTGTTAAATTTTAACAAACTAATTTTAATAACAACGATTATGTAAAATTAAATTCTTGACCAGCATAAAAGACATTTTCTTAGTCTTCTCTAGCAATTTTTTGACAAAAAAACTATTTATAGATTCATATCCAGGGAATCTACATATTTTACATATCAAAACATCAGCACTTTTCTCAGCTTCAATTTAAGCCACATTTTATAGGAATCATGCATGAAAGAAGGACGCTTCTTAGAAAAAACAAGTCTGGTCCAAAATAAAAATGGAAATTTTATTTTAAACTAGACTTGTTTTTGGTTTACAAGTTTCATTTTATGTTTCCTATTTTGGTTCCTGGTTTGTTGAGTTGTTTTGGTAGCTTCATTTCATTCTAGTTTATCATATTTTGTGTTACTTTTTATATCTTAGTTAGATCTTGTTCCTGTTTTCTTTTAGTTCAGTTTTTCTTAGTGTTTCTAGTTTTTATAGTTACAAGTATGAATGGTTTTGGGCCTAGCTTTATCTAAAATACAAAATAACTAAATTTGTTTCATTTGTAATGAATCCAGTCACATTCCACCCAAACCAGTGTCACTTTCAATTCAAATAATTCATTTTAATAACTTGCAAAATACTTCAGATTCACTCTATGTTTCTTAACCTTAAGTTTCAAAGGCCTTTTAGTTATAAACTAAAACGGCCTCCAGACTACCAACTGACAATTAGCTGTTTCATAAATTTGGTGCGTTTCTTTATTTATTCACATAACACACATTTATGTGGCATTACTTCCATCCATCCTCCTGTTACACCCAAAGTACAAGCCTAATGCGTACTTGCAGTGTTTAGTTACGTCTGTGACGACACACACTTAGCAGCTGGATCGCGCAACAGTCCAAAAATCACAAAAGGAACTGGGAGCAACAAACCCAAAGGAAGGAACCAGGCATTCTGCGGTAATAATACGCTGTGGCACACACTGTATGCACTCACATGTTGGTACACCCATGTCTACACAGCCCAGAGGGAGTACTACCCTTTAGCAGAATCGAAAACAGTGATGCACAGTTGGACAGTAAACAGGAACACCACCTGTTTATGTGCATCTATTGATTCAAATAAACACACATACTTTCCTAACCAACATTTGCCAGGAATGCTAATTGAAACAAACAAGCTAATGGTTTCTTCATTTCTAAGGTGGGAGCTGGTTGTAAACTGGACTTCCGTGCAAGTGTGTGTCCATGTACTTTTGCTTTTATGAACATGAGCTTTGCATGCCAAAGACCTGGGACCAATTGAGAACACTCTGCATTTTTTCCAGTTTTACTTTAAATTACAAATATCGGGAAATTTGTTAAACATGACTAGACATCAACACTAACCGAAATTGTTCCAGACCACAGTAAACCTCCTCTCGATTCTTCACAATTACATGGAAACACACACAAGCTGCAAAACAATTTGCTTGGAAAGACCTCACTGAATGCAAAAAGAAAGTCTGACAGGTCTTGGTGCAATTATGGCTTTGTGAGTTTGGCTGCAAGAGGAGCAAACCATAACCAGCAAATTAAAGAACAGCAGTTTTAATGTGGCCATTACTTGACAATTAACAATCGGCATTAGTGCAAACTCCAGATGTTGTATAAAGACATGTTATACCTGCTCCAAAAGCGAAAAAGAAAGTCTGGTTGGGATTCTTCTGCAGCAGTGCAGAGACGCGTCGAGCCATTCGCTCATTGCGTTTGTAGATGAGCTCCTGACGGAAGTAGTTGTCAATCTGCATGGCAGTCATACGGTCATGTGCTGGCAGAGAGCTGTTGATGAAGTGAGGCAGCTGAAATAGAGAAAGGGACTGTGAGAAAATAAGATGTTGAAAGACTTTACATTAAAAATCTATCTTAAACTTATATTACAAATCCCTTAGGGCATTTTCACACTTGAGGAATTTAGTCAGTTTAATATGAACTCTACTTTGTTTCCTCCCTTGATGAGGTTTCATTGTGTGGATGTAAATACAAAAATCACACCAAGGCACTGAACAAAACAACTGTACAGAGAGGAAACTGGTCTCAATATTGTTCTAAACAGGGGCTACAGCAATTTGTTTATGTCGTGAATGTGATTGGATTTCAATCTGACACTGCCACCAGACGTACAATGCAACCTTGAGCCGAACACCTTCCCATATATGTTGTATTTTGGGATATAGTTGAGTAAACAAGCAAGAAAAAGGTTGCGTTTCTTTCCAATGAACCTTTCAAGATATCTTCTCAAAATCAATCAGGAAATTTCTCTGATTTTACCTGAAACAGTACAAAAAAATGATGATTAAACTCTCTGTTTAATCTAGCTTAGAACACACAATGTGTTTCCTGTATTTACGTTTGGTACTTCTACTTTTTGTTGTACAAGGTGCCAAGACCCTCCAAACCCACTACCTACTCTGAGAGGTTAACACCTAACTAGCTCTCCTACCACCAGGTACTGAGTTCTCTACGCCTTTTGGGTATTATCCTATTCTTGATTAAAAGAGAATCTATTTAGCTGGTTTATCTGTGAAAACTTGACTGGATTCTAATGGCTAAACCCTCTTCCTTCCATAACTCAGCTGGCCTTGCAGTTTCACAGATGACATTCATTAAACAACCACTTTCCCCCAATTACAACTGGCTCTCGATTCTGATCCTGGTATGTTTAAGTGACTCAGAGGCGTTGTTTAAATGACTTAGGGCTCATAAATGCCCTGATAAATTTGTGATCTATCCAGTAAGACTATTTTACTACAATTGAAGAACTTGAAATTACAGCAACACAATAATTGTGTAGATGTAATTATTGCAAATTAAATAAACAATTTTATATACTTCTTTAATTAGTAAAATGTAGCAGGGGTCAGTACAGTCTAATTCAGCAGCACCGAGTATTCAAATAATGAAAATAAATTAATCTAACCTAACCTGTCTTTTCCTAATGCTGAAACTAAAGAATTTCTTCTTCTGCTTCTGGAGATGGATGAGGCTCTCATACCCCGGTCTTTTCCCTGACATCTTCTCCTTTTGAGTTCATAATTCTCATAACTTTAATGTAGACATAAGAAGAAGACATTTTTATCAACACATACTTAATTTTTTTCATAAAATCAATAGATATTCTTAATTACCTGATAATCTTCCATGGCTGAACTACCTCTGCAAGAGGATAATGAGTAAATCATAGTCAAACATAGGTTTTTATTAACTTTTGTAGGAAAATATGGCAAAACTCACAATTTACTTATTTAATCCTCTTTTCATCAGATACTTATTCATTAGCATGTCTAATCCAACAAGAAACCTGTCTGATTTCATACAATCTCCGTAAAAGAAAAATAAACAGGGCAAAAGACCCAACTGAAATTATTTAGCTGAATTAAACTTAAACTCTTTATCTAACATTTAAACACATAAAATCTCTGCTCCAACACAAAACAAATCACAGATGCTTTCAACACTGTAAGAGAGGAGCAGACAGTGTTAGTGCATGCCTTTTGACCTGGGGCATCACATTACCCAATTACTTAGAACCCTTACTCTATTGCCATTTTTCTAGGCTGATTTTTATACACTAAAGAGCCTCACCTGTAATTATTCATTTACTATTTTTCCAAATAAAAATACTGTCATTAATAAAGCAAACCCCACTGGTGAAAATCTGTAAGTGTTAACTTGGCAGTTTGTCCTGCAGCATTGTACCAGTATCTTTATATTTGTGCTGTAAAAACAATTTGGTCAAATGTACAAATGTAATCTAAATCACTTCTTATTGACTGACTATAATTGTGCATCCAGGGACCATATTCGCCATACTCGCTTCTTAAAAGAAATCCCTAAAGATGCATGTTCATACCAGGACTGAACAAGTATAAAGAGTTCACATGAGAAAACCCACTCTGCCGTCTTCTGTGCTGCTGTGGAATAAATGAAATGATCGAGAGTTTGGCGACAGAAAAGATGTTTGTGTCCTGTGTTGTACAGATGTGTTTATCTGGGTTGCATTAGAGTGTGACAAGGAGACACATGCAGAACATGCGTTGCTTTACTATCTACAAGTGAGTTACAGGTTGATGGGACTGAATAATGGCTGCAAATGGTGGCTAAATGCGTGTGTGTATTTCATAGGGAATGGTTTGTAAATATATGGATATATATCACAAGGTATTTGAGCATCAAGTCAAAATTGGGGTCTCACACATTTCCCCTCAATCCTTTGAGTTGTTTTTTTTTTTTTCAGCCTTCTGTTTTATGTAAGAGCCGGATGCTTTTTGTTCAGTTGTAAAATATACAACAATTTATTTTTATTGATTTTTATGTTGATTTATTATTAAAATCCTTTTGTATGCCTTTGCAAAGTTCAGCAGTTCAGAGGTTCATTAAAAAAAAGTATAAAAGAAAAAATAGCTTAATACATTTTAATGTACAAGGAAGATAAAATTAATTGCACCTGCTTGTGTTTTATTGGGGGTGGTGAAACTGGTTCAGAGAAGGCGACATATCCCAACGTTTAAAAATATATTTAAATTTGGTCGGATATGAAATATGTTGAATAACTCGGCTGAATAAAGGAAGCTTTGTGGCTACAAATTCTGTTTTCTTTCATGGTGTGATTGCAGCAGTGAATGCAGAAGGTTATCCAATGAAAGACCATTTACCGTCCAATGTTCCAACCCAGACAGGAAATGTAGGGTAACGGTGATATATTCCCCCCAAATCCCTCCTATTGGAATTATATCTCCCCTCTTTTTTTGTTTCCTGTCATACAGTAGTTTACTTCATTCCTAGGGTCTTTTCTTTGGTCTTGTTCCTAATATTTTCTATTCAGTTCTCCTTTTCAAAACATTTTCTGCTCTTTTGGTATTGAAGCAATAAAACTCACAAGAAGAGGGTGAACATTAAGACAACTGTAACATCAAGGTGACTGCAGGTATTAGCTGATTATAAAACACATTATTCTGTGGTTTTCACATCTTATCTGTCCTCTGTCAATGTAAAATGTCTGTTAACATCCAAGGATCACTTTATTAAATTATAATGGGTCTTCCTCATGTTGCTTCGACGTTAAAGTGGTATTTGTGATGTCTCGGGGTTTGTCCTGTAACCAGCTGGTTGCCTGTTTCAAGCATATCATCGTTTCATCCACTTTCCCTGCTGACGGTGGTCAGAGAGCTCAGTGGTGCCGAATGAATGGCAACTTGATTTGTATCAGTCTCCCCCAGGGCAGCTGTGACTACTTTGTAGCTTTCCACCTGTAGTGAGTGAATGGGTGAATTGCTGATTGTCGTGGAAAATGCTTTGATAAAGCACTACAGAAGTAAAGGCCATTTATCAAATTGTTTCAGATTGTTTCTCAGGATTTTGACTGCTTTTTTAATCACAGAAATAGCTTGAAATGAGTTCTAATACCAAACAAAATGTTATAAGAAACCTGAGTTGATGGACTTCCAGTTTTAATGTCTTCAGGGCTGCAGGAAAACCTTCAGCTCTAAACTTCTTATGAGTTGAAAAGTTAAATTATCTTCTGCTTCCATTTGCAGCTGCTATGTTTTTCTAACAACTTATATGATAGTGATGAATAGATTTACAATTAAACATAATGGTCAGCACTGTGCTGCTCAACCTTGTCACCACAACAGTTCCCAGGGACTCCTAACTCCTGCTAAGCACTGCCTCTCATGTAACCATGAAAGTCACAATTAGAGCGAACGTTGCAATGCAGTTTTTGCTTTTTGAACGACATTTCTCATGTGGTCATTCTCCACTGCGGCAAATGACAGGCGCACTGGGTTTGTCACGCTTTTGAAACCCTGGGTATTGTGCCAGCTTGCTACGTCTCCCAAGTTATTGTTCTTAAAAAATGTCTCCTGTCTGCCTCCTAATCACTGAGAGAAGAAAAATGGTATAAATAGTCATCCATGAACTCACCTTCATTTTGTAGACTTTACTAATCTTGTTTTTTTTTTCTTGGGGAAGAATTTTATTGTGCAGAGTTTGATGTTTCATTTGCAATGTCATCACACTTGGACTCAGCTGCTTTTATTCTTTGATGGGGTTTTTTTGTGTTTCTCAACTCCAGACACAAATGACTAGAATTTTTGTACGCTACCTACCCAAACACAATGGGAAATAAATAAAAAATAGTATTTCTGCCCTTCAACATTTCTTTTGTCGTAATTTAAGTTATTAGTAGATGTCCGATGTTGCAGTGCATTCAGTTGCTTAACAGTGGACTGCAGTTCAGCATCAGCTTCTCTCTTTTAAGTTGAAACTGAGTTTGGAGAGAGTATTACAGTTGCTGGAGGCGTCTGGACCGATTGTATGTTTTAAAAACGGCATGGTAAGTCCAGAGGCCCAAACCTGTCGTAGATCACCGCGCTACAACAGTTCTCTGTAGTCGGGTGTCTGATTGCTTAACCAAATGCTCAGGAATGTTGGTGTATTTTATTATGACACAAGGAGCAGGGGCAAACTGCTGGTGGATACAGCTGAAGCTATGTCTGCAGGTAAAACTAAAGGCTAATATTCTCTTAATGGTCTCCTCGGTTAAAGAGATGGATGAGCATACCATGAGCAAGAGAGATGGGAATAATAAAAATATGTGTTTATTGTAATTTGGCATGAGAATAGAGGCATAGTGTGCATACCTTATGTGTCTCTATAGTGTAATGGTTAAGAGTCTGTATGTAAACTTTTGAATAGAGGTTGCATAATGTGTGGCGTGGAACTTTAGGGTCAGCGAGGGACATTGACAATGCAGTCCTACAACAAGGGCTTTTTGTATAACCAGCACAACTCTAGCATGTGGACGTTTAGCATTTATGTATATACGTTATGGGCTCAATAACCTTTTGACAACTCTAAGGAAATGGTGATGGTAGCTTTCAGCAAAGGAGCTGAGTCAGTGTCAGTAAGAGGTGAGATGATGAGTTTTTAGTTACATTCAGAGCTATTAAAGTGTCAGACTATCAAGTAACCCGAGGTTGAGTAGGATTAATGTGGCAGTTTGCAGATTTGTGGAACTGATGTGGAAGCCTAAATGTTTGAGGTGATGATTATGTAATGGCAGAGGAGCAGGGAAGAGATTTATGCCAACTTAAATCCAGAGTCTTGACAGATTTGTGTTCTGTAACACTGAGGCAGATGCTTTAAGGCTTAGGCTAAAAATAGCTGGTGCTCGTCATATAGAGAACACTTAACAATGTTCAGGTTAAGAACTCTTAATCTGATATCGACGGCTCAAAACATCACAAAGTATAGTTTTGTAAGGCTGCCTGAGCTTCATCTGTAAACAGGAAAGCATAATCATTTTATTAAACTCTGGTTTTAAGTAGATAAGTATGGACAATTTATAAAAACA
Source organism: Xiphophorus hellerii (assembly GCF_003331165.1). Classification (NCBI taxonomy): domain Eukaryota; kingdom Metazoa; phylum Chordata; class Actinopteri; order Cyprinodontiformes; family Poeciliidae; genus Xiphophorus; species Xiphophorus hellerii. The sequence goes on from NC_045680.1 coordinate 16,597,995, forward strand.
AAATTCACATCCTTTGTTGAACCATTATAAAATAGTTTAATTTTTTCATCATTATTATTTGAATTACTGACAAAACTATGCTCTGTAGGCAGACTGAAGGCCAGAGTCCATTATTTTAAGTAGAGAAGGGAGTATGAAAATAATTATATGTGTTTTAAAACAGAAAAGAATGGAGCACAAAGTACAGAAACGATCTTTAAGTTTTGCATTAAATCAGTTTCCAAAGCTGAAGCACTCAAGAGCTGATTAACAGCGGCATGCAACATTTCAACAAAAGTCTTTGCTGATGTTAAACTTGGTGGAAACACTGCCTCAGTGAATAAAACTAAATAAGCCTTGCCAAGCATCTGCAGAAAATTAAACAAATTTATAGGTTTACTGATGATGTATGTTATAATGACTTCTTCTTGGCTTCTGGGTGAGCTGTTATCAGGGCTGCAGTCCACTTCAGTCCTAGCATGAAAGTACTTTGCTATCTGACAGAATCCTGTGCCAGAACCTTTACACATTTAAAGGAAGGGTTTTGTTAGAGCATGTTGTTGTTGGACAACTTACAGCTTTGTAAGTGGCAAAATGTGGAAGATAATATCTAGTTTTGTACATATTGGAAAGATAAAGTTTCGGTTGTTCTGCAGAACAACTGAATTCAAGAACAAGCAGCACACTGCACTTTATCTTGATAAATTAGCTCCAGAGTGATGTAACAAACCTGTGAGGTGTCATGGTTGAAGATGATAGAGTTAAGATCCCCACAGTTGTAGTGTGTGATGAGATCTTCCGTGGTGTAGGATCCTTGCAGACTGCCCGCTCGGACACCCTCATGCTGCAACAGCGTCTGATTCAATGCAAACAAAACCTGCAGACAAAGCAATCAAAGTAAAGGAATGTCACACTAAAAAGCAAAATACAAGTTTGAAATGACCAAAGCATTTTTTCCACTCGCATAAACTGGTTGTCCTGTCAACAGAATCAGGTTGTATTCAGGAAATGCAGGAAGAATATAATAGCTATATAAAGAAGAAGGTGAAGAAAGAGAGAGACTTTCTAAATATAATCCCTCTTCGTGTTCTCCAGTACTAGCGTGCAATAAATTTACAGCACCATTAAAATCAGAAGTAAACCCTCTTTAGAAAGAATTTATAGCATGCAGCCGCCACTCGGCCAAAAAAAACTCCACAGCTGTCTTCGACACCAGGGGTTAACCTCCTCACTCACACTCTCCACAGTCCCACGCCTCCCCTGACTGGCCAGGCAGCCAAGGCCAAGTTGTCAATCATCGTAAAGCTCTCTTACAGAAACCAGAGGTACGTCAGATGGAGATTTTCTTTTCTTTCTGCATTGAGCTTCAGCAGATACATATTTTGTTTTACATCTAAACCTGGCTCATCTGTGTCTATGATTTTAATTACCAAAGAATTGGGAAAATATGACTGAGAGGACGTTGGTGTTAGTGCTCTCACTGATTTGAGGGGCAGCTAAAGGCCGATGCAGCTGCACAACTGATTGAGGTCAAATTCTGGGTCGCAATTCATAAAACTGTGTTTTCACAATCATATATGCCAATACTGTTCACATTATAGGTTTAAACTCTGCACAACCTTTCCACTGGGATAACAAAACCAAGTTCTAAGCTTAACCTTGTGAACCTCCTATCTCCCCATCTTTTTGTTTCATTAAACTTTTTTTTCTATTCCATAGAAACAGCTGCTGAATGACCATCATTTATTCAGCTATTTTACTAATCCCTTCTGCCGTTCTATTATTTTTCCAATATCCTGCACATTTTTTCAAACCTTTAGAACTTTTCCAAACTACATAATTTTGCAAGCACTAATGTATGCATTTTATTATGTATGTGATGGTTAAACGTAAAACAGTGGAAAAAAGTACAAAGAAAAGGATTGAATTTTCAGTTTTTCATAATAAAAATCTGAAATTTTTGATTGCATTCGTATTCAACACACTGAAGTGTGATACCAATAAATGAAATCCAGCGTAACCATTTCCCCCCAGACGTCACCTCATTGGTAAATAGTGCACATCCATGTTTAAACTCTAAGGTAAATACGGCTGTTCTGTGAAGCCCTCAGGAGTACATCCCAAGCGCTGAGCTTCTTATAGATCACTGTTCAGTCCGCCATCCAGAAATAGACAGACTGTAGCTAAACTGAAAATGTATAAATGGGTTTTGGTCAGATGAGACAAAAATCCAACTTTTCGTTCTCTGCAAAGATGCCGTTCACTCTAAACACCCTCCTAAAAACATGGTGTTGGCAGCATCATGCTGTGGAGATGCTTGTCAACAGCACGGAAAGGAAAAAATACATCCTAATGAAATATGCTGGAGTTTGTGGTTGTAACAAGACAAATTACGAAAACATTAAAGAGGAATGAATATTTTTGCAATGTGCAGTATGTCACTCAGCGTTGCTTCGCCAGAGGCAAGCAACCTCAGAAGGATTTTTTTTCTTGCTTTCCATCACTCAGATCTTTGCATCAAACAGTTTCGGTTTTAGGGTGACACTATGCATCTATTTAGTTTCCATTTCCATCTGATTGGGTTTCATAACCTTTACTCCATATATGATCATAATATTGCAGCAGGATGCCAAACCCAGAGACGCCAACACTGCTAGATGGACTCTGAGGATCTACTAAAGCTACAGCGCCGGGGGACCACCTCTATGTCTTCAGGATTTTCCAAGGGAAACAGTGCATCAGACTCTGTGCAGACTCTTGGTCAGGAGCTGACAAAGCAAATACTACAATCGCCAGGATTATTGTAGCCCTGACAGGTTCAGTTGTTTCTCTTACATGGTAAACTCTGCTGAGACACAACAGACATGACAGCGAGTACACGGATGGACGGATGTGTCGTCAAGGGAGCTGTTATTTCAATATTGTCTGTCTCCTGGGAAAAGAACATCTATGCAGTTGTAACCATGGTGACAAAGTTTGTGCCGGCCAGAATGAGGGAGCCCGTCAGTCGCCGAACGGGAGGCAAAGAAGAAAGGAGGTTTAAAAAGGAAAGTGCAAATATTACTCTGTGTTTGCCAGCATGCATCAGAACATGTGAATGTGTGCTGACTGACAGTTTGGGTGCTTCCTTGCTAAGGTGACAAACTCTTTAGCCAACAGGCCTCATCACAATAACAAAAATACACTTTTTGGATCTTAAATAGTTGCAACAAGATATTTTCCTGCCTCCGATTTGTTATTTCTTAAAAATTATTTTATCCATGCGTGAGAAACTCCAATTGTAAATAAATAAAAAGGTTCGTGAGAACAAAGCTGGAAAGGAGAAGGGCACACGGATGGTCTTGGAAGCTGCAATCAGAATGCAGCACTCCAAAAATTCATTAGTGAGAGCTGGAAAGAAAACAGAAAGAAGGGCTGGGCAGAGGGGGAGATGAATAAAATCCAGAAGCATAGGAGGAATGTCATGTATTAACATGAGTGTGTATCATGGCAATTGACCTCAAAGTACATTGAGTCCTGGCTGTTACCTCAAATTAGCATTAGGTGAGTTGAATTTTTTTAGTTGTGTGCATTATATGAGCTGATGAGGTGCAGGAATCAATAGACTCCTGCCTCTGTAAATTAGTCCTGTATGTGTGCATTTGAACAAGAGAGAGAGTGATATAATAAAAAAAACTTGCTTCTATAGTAAATAATGTATTATGGGCTTCAAAGCCTTTCACTAATCCAAAACAATAAACGTGAATCACATGTACAAACCAAGACCAAAATCAAAGACATATTAGGACAGGCATTCTAGATGTCTCCTTAGTCCCACTGATGCATTTCATGTTCTTGAACAGTGTTTTTGAAGAGTTGTTTTTCTCATCTGCCTAGAGCAGCACCTTCCACATGTTTGCTGTGTCACCCTTATGGCTTGTGGCAAACTGCAAACAGAACTTTGTATAACTTTCTTCCAACAAAACTTTTCTTGCTGCAGCTTCTCCATAAAGGTCTCACTTTTCCAGGGTTGAAGTAATAGTTGTCCTGTCAACAGACTCTGCCACGTAAGCTGTGAAGCCACCATAAGCCTCTTGGCTGCTTCTCTAATTAATGTTCTGTTTGCTGGTCTTTCAGTTTATTTGGAAAATCATGACTGACTGTATTTGTTTTTGTTTTCCATTTTCAAGTGGTGGTTTGAGATGTTAAAGGCCTAGGACATTGCTTTATAACCTAACTCTACTTTAAATTTCTCCATAACTTCATTTCTCATCACTCCTTTGTATTCCTTGTTTATATTAATCTCTTTGCTCCCTAATGTTGTCTAAGATCTTTACAGAATGGGTACATTAATAATCAGATTAGATCATACAAATGTCACACTTACTTAGGGATAACACAGTGAAGAAGCTGACTACAAATGCATTGCATTTTACAGTGATTTCTTTAAAAAAAAGGACAATAATTGAAAAACATATACCGTTTTCAATCGCTTCCTCAATTCTGCGTATGAGAATAAATATTTTAGAGATAAGGTAATACAGAAATTTGAAATATGAAACAGTAAGACAATAATGTCTTACTTTCTGTGCTCTAAAGGAAGAACACTCAATATACCTGCAGCAATAGTGTTCTTGGATCTTCTCTCAATCTTTTTTTTTAAACAGAAACCTATGATATCTTTAAATAAAAAATAAATAAATGGTTGAAATTTTGCTTGCGCTCTCTCTGCAGCACTTTGCTTTGATTATTTAATCAGCCTTCGATAAAGAAAACAGTCTCATGGTGCTTCTTTCTCCTCAAACACTCTCGTTTCCCCGAGAGCCACTTGTGTTTCACTGCCTGAGAAAGAGAAGAGCTGGACCTTTGACCCAAAACACACACTACTGAGCTCCTCTGGGTCTAACCGGCCTTCCCTCTGGGCTTCAGCTATACAGACTACAAGAAGGCACTGGGTTCACAACACCCAGGGGTGACTAAAGGGAAGGAGGTAGGGAGTTGAAATAACATCCTGGGCAACCCAAGAATAGAAGAAGTGCGATGTCTCATCTCTGTTCCCCACAGAGGAGCCTCAAAGGAGGTAGTTACCAGGCGAGTGTGTATTTGAGATTGTGCTTTCCAAAGTACAGCCACAGGACAGGGCCGTAAATTAACTCAGAAGAAAATATTTTTTCATCTGTTTTGTTTCTTTATTTTTACGGTCTACACAAAATAGCTGTGGTAAAACTGTTGTGACTTGCTGCGGTCTGACCTTCCACTTCACAAACTCTTAAAGGCACCTTGAATATATCATGACATGATGGTGTCAGAACTTCAAAACAATCTGGTTTATTGCATGCAATATATTTTCTGTCATCGTCTACAGTTTTATTAAGAAGCCACCCAGCACTCATTGTTATTTGTTTTGATTTTGAAAGAACTGGGAAACATGATCGAATTTAAAGGCAGAAGTCAGCCTGAAGTGTTCCTCTGGTGTCACAGCAATTCCAAAATAGTTTTACAGATTTTTTTATTCTTTCTGTGGTTGTTTTGATTTTTTTTAAAGGTAAGCAGCCTTTTCAGCTCATCACATCTGCTTTCTTTCAATTTTCTATCCTTGTTACTTCTCGGTACGCTCAAACACACATGCGTACACTATCAAAAACACACATGCAACAACACACAAACATACATGTGCAAATAGTTACAAACACCGCAGTCTTCTTAGAGCAATACCTGCATACAAACCACATAATGCAGAAATTACAACACTAATGTTTGGAACGCAGTTTCTGTTTTCCTCTGCCTCATTTTCTTCTCCTCCAGCTTCCTTTCTCTTTTTATCCCTCGCTTGCTAAGTCCTTCGCCGTGCCTGGTCTACCTCTGTCTCAGCCCAGGAAATCCAGGGATTACCAGAGGGACAATTCAAGTGGCAGAGGCCTGCTGCTCCCAGCTTCTCCAGAGCCCCCTCCCCACCTCTTTCATCCATTCTGCCTAATTTCCTCTGAGGCAGGGGTGTACAATATCTCTTTATAATAGAAGCCATTACTCTCTTTTCTAATTGTTTCTGTTTTTGATTAACTGTACCCGTATCCTTTCTTTGCTTTTTTACTTGTGCGTAGATTTTTCTAAATGCATCCCTAAATAAACTTGAGAAACGTCACCAGAGAATAAATATTCTCAGATAGGATGAGAATCTACATTCTCTCTGGCAAAGTTCAGTCTATTTTTTATGTTATTTCTTAATGAGCGTCTCAAGCAACTCTCAGGTGGGGGTCTCCACCGTATCCACTTGTAAACAAATAAACCTCCATGTTTGACTTGGCAGAATTGCTGCATCAGTCATCCTAGCTTTCCTGCATCTCCAGAATGCATGAGAAAATACTAAAGAATCGCTTAAACCAGAGTGAGAAAGCAAGCAATCGACTCTGGTCATGAATGCCCACCAGAAAGTAGTGCAAGATGGAAAACAGTAAAAGGAAAGTAGAGCAATTTCAGAGGTTTCATTGTTGTCATGGAGGAACTAGGTAACAGCACAAACTGTCACACAACTTCAGGTGGAGCATTTTATTTCCCTGTTATACACATTTATGTCACTTGGTCATATGCTCATGAAAAACATGTATTCACGTGAAATATTTGGGTACCACATAAAATATTAAGATCTTTAATAAGAAATATTCTCGTTTTCTCATAACTGATCTTTTTTGTCATTTATCAACAAATTTTTTTTATAAAAACTGACATTGATTATAATTTTCACAATAAACAAAATACTTTTTTAAAATTCCAAATTCTTGACTGAAAAACTTTGGTGAAATGCTCTTTGTAGACAACTCAGAGTTTCTGGTGTCACTATAAGGAAGGTTTCCCCCGCTCTTCACTTCAGTTGTGAAGTAATTGTGTCTTGAAAATTACTCCATAAGTTCTAGTTTTTATCTACATCACAGGTGTCAAACTCCAGTCCTCGAGGGCCGATGTCCTGCAGTTTTTAGATGTGCCACAGGTACAAAACACTGGAATGGAAAGGCTAAATTACCTCCTCCTTGTGTAGACCAGTTCTCCAGAGCCTTGCTAATGACCTAATTATTCTATTCAGCTGTGGTGCAGCAGAGGCACATCTAAAAGTTGCAGGACAGCGGCCCTTGAGGACTGGAGTTTGAGATCCCTGATCTACATTCTCTCTGGCAAAGTTCAGTCTGGGTTTTTATGTCATTTTTATGATCCACACCTCCTATTGAAGTATAATTTATTTCAAAGATCCAAAAACAATAAAAAAAATTTAAAAAAACATTCTGGACCTCATAGCGTGCTTCTTTTTTTCACATGACTCTAGAGTTACATCTCTTCTTTTCTTTTAAAGGAAAATCTAATTTAATGTCCTGCACAGGCAGACCTTGCATCAGGTTACGCTAACCTTATCTTTCCCAAAACTCATGAGCCATCTCTGGCATCATGGCTTCCACTAATCCCAACACATTTCTCATCTGCACTCTTTCCAAAAGAAAAACTCTTATTGAATTCACTTGGATTTATCTGGCTTTCCTTTATTAAGTGTGATGCTATGCAAACCAGATGAGTAGGGTCATCTCCACAACATGAGAAAGGAATAGTTTTGCATGTTTAAAACATACCTTCTCGAGCCCTAAACAGTCTGTCTTATTTCTTTTAGTCTGATTTGATTGTACTCATGTTTATTCAAAACAATTCCTAAGGAATGATTTGTTGCAAAGGCTACGTTAGAAGGCTGGCTGAAACACAAGAACAGCACATAATCTGTTATGTAATTTTCTAGCTAAAGGCTGAATTCAGACTGTGTTCTTTTCATGGGAGGAATCGGTGCAGAGACATCTCTGAAGGTGTGAGTAACAGAAACATTTAATCATCCCATTCATTCCACATCATTCTGCTACAATGCTACTTTCTTTTTGTTGTTACTGCTAACCTTTTTTTAAGCACTTCATTAAATCTGTTGGTCTTATTTTTGAGATTACTTTCTGCCCCAACAGATCTTTGATAGAGAAACACAATATACTGAATCATAATTGCCAGTGAAAATAATAATGCCCTTGATGGCCAAATGTGATACAGATTTTAGAGACTGCGATGCTTAACCATATTCAGCTAAACATGGTTAAGAGAATCTAAGACACAGTGGAATAGATTTTGAATTAAATTTACGATTACTCAATTATTTGCAGAACAACTTTCATGTTGCTAAAAGTTGTTCATCATAAAAGTTGAACAACTTAGCATAATATAATCATGCTAAGGAAGCTATGATGATATTAAAGATGCTTAAACTACAGTCAATTTAGTAATTAGGTAAATTCTCAAGGTATTTGGATTTTATCTAGTGGCTACCATAGTAAAACAAACTAATCAGATTGCACACCATGCCTTTCTGATTTTGAAAATTGTGCATTATTTCTTTTCATTTCACAGATGTACAATGCTTTTAGCTTGTCTGTATCATCATATCCCAATTAGATACAATGGAGATTGTGGTTGTAATGTGAAATAAGGTTACATGGGGTCTGGATGCCTTTGCCGAGCACTGAAGGGACTCTTAAAAAAAATAAATAAATAAAAAATATTTCTGGCAACTTAACATTTTAAATAAAATAGCATTCAGTCAGTGTCAGTAACATCTGTGTCTCAGCCTGTTTTTATGCAAACGTACACCCAGCCTTTGAGAAACTGAAATAAATGTAACATCTATGTAGATTGTATTTACAATTTTGTCCTGGGTCATGGAGTAAGGCTGCAAATTATAGCCATAAAAGCACAAATTCTACCACTTTGTGCAAATGTGAACTTCTGTTGGAAGTTAGCAAACAGTAATCTGTAAAGACTTGGAGATGAGATGAAATATCCTCACAAGAAAAAAAAGAAAGAACTACAGAGACACAACTGGAGGGTTAAATCTATTAAATATCCACAAGACAAAAATAAATAACAAGAAGAAACAAAAGACCAGATGTTTACAGTTAAACCAGAGTTGTAAGAGATAAGGGTGCAACTTTTTTCTCTCTGACCTCCTCATCCTCCTGGTCAAAAACAGATCTGCAGCACAGATGGTTCAGCCCGTTCCTAAACTCCTTCAACCCTCTTTTGTCTTCACAAACACCCTCTTCATTCTAAACTGTCCACATCCCCTCCAAGCATTCATGTTGCTTCATCAACCTTTATTTTTTATTTTTTTTGACAGTCAATTGTCAGCCATTCTCTTTTTATGTCTCTGGGTTATATGTTAACTGTGAGAAATTCAAAGTTTTGCCTCTCTCTCCCTTCCACTCAATCCAATCTATCCAAAAGCGTTCCACATTTTCTTTCATCTCATGGCAGATCCCCTTCCACTGCCACTGATCTCTGTTTATTTAGCCTTCAAATCCTTCCTCCTTCCTGTGCTTCATGTCATACACACTGACACAGTCCAAAATGTGCATGCAATGCTTGTGTGTATATGTTCATGCATGACGATACCCTGTTTGCGTTTCTAGATGCATCTGTCTACACCACAAAATTTGTCTAAATTTCACAGTGCTCTGATTGTCTAGTAGACTTGAGTGGCATAAGGCACAGTACTTGGACCAAGGTTCCTTTCTTCTCCTCCTTTCCTTCAGTCTGGCCCGTGTTGCGCTCGGAGCAGAAGCTGACAGGGTAATCCCACACAAGCACACCATTTCACGGCAAATTAGCAGGAGAAATGTTCGATTTCACGCAAGTGTATTCAGCCGGCAGGAAAACAGAGAGACAGAGAGAAAGCCTGTAACGTGAAACTCTCAGGCACAAAAGAGGCACAAACTCTGAATGGTGAATGCGCGTGTGTGTGTGTGTGGGGGTGTTCATTTATGGTCTTTTAAGGTCTGAAATCATACTGGCATGAAGGATCATGTTCCTTGAAAATTTCAAAGCTCTATCAGGAAATGTTACTCATCTTTAACATTAGCACAGGGAGAAGTGAAGAGGGTTCACAAATACACTTCTCACAACCGTTCCTATTATGCTGCCAGTCAATGTCTGCCAGGACTTCAAATTGTTAGACCACCAAAGGAGGGCTCTGATGTGTTTAACACACAAAGTCTTGGAAACCGAATTGGCTGCATCCTTTCAATTGCTCTTCGTGTATCATTCTGTCTGATGTAACATGATGTGTTTAGTATCTTTCTGTTGCATAAAACTGAAAAAAACTAATTAATCGAATAAATTCCTGCTTCTGCCATACAGAAACAAATATGGACTAACTTGAGCTGTTCTTTATGTCATTTGTAGTGCAGGTTCAGCAAAGTGAAGTCTGAATTCAGAAATCTCTGTTCTAAATATAATTATATATATATATATATATATATATATATATATATATATACAGTATATACTCTAATTATATTTAGAACAGTATATATGCTATATATATATATATATATATATATATATATATATATATATATATATATATATATATACAGTACAGACCAAAAGTTTGGACACACTTTCTCAATGAATTCAATGAGAAGGTGTGTCCAAACTTTTGGTCTGAACTGAGTACAGACCAAAAGTTTGGACACAACTGTGTGTCCAAACTTTTGGTCTGTACTGTATGTGTGTGTGTGTGTGTGTGTGTATTCAGTTTAAAATTGAGCTGAAATTAATTAAATTGAATCAATAAGTGAACTAAATGAAAAGGTGCATAACTGAGTTGAACTGAATTGCATTGAAGTCAATTAAACTGAAAAGAATTGAAAAAACTGAGCTGAACTAAGTGAAATTAAGCTAAAATAAATCATATATTGAACACAATTAAATGAAATTCAATTGAATGGATGGAATTTAATTGAGCTGAACCGAGTCACATCCATCTGAACCTACTTAACTGCCTTCATTCAGTTCATATCAGAATTGAACTGAATCTGAATTAGGAAAAGGACACGTTGTTGGCTTGACTTTATCATATCTGTCTTATGATCATAAAATTGACCTACTGCGCATGTGCTCAGAAGCAGGGATTCTAAATGAAATATTCTTGTCACCACCTGCTGAACTTTATGACCATGACCAGTTGTTAATGAAAATTAAATCAAATCAAATCAAATCATCAAGCCTGTGCTGAAGAATGGACTTGTAAGGAATTATTCATGTTTATGAGCCACCCATGAATGAGTCTGACTGCATCACCAAAGCAACTAATCAAAGCTGGAGGGAAGAAAACTGGAGAGCAAAAAAAAACATCCATTGGTTCAAGGGTTCAAGCACGTTTGAGTTTGACAGACAGAGAAATAAAGACAGAGGGAAAAATATATCTGTGTCTGTTGAAAAGGGAGAGCAGAGTAGAAGACAAAGAGGTCAACAGAGACTGGGCAAAGCAGACAAGAAGGAGACAAAATGAAAATCTCACAGAAGCACCAAGATAGCAGGAGTGAAAGGGAAATGAGAGCAAAGATAGGATAAGGAGGTTACCTCTTCATGTTACCAGTGGTTTGGGAGACAGTGTCTGTTCAACATTACATTAAGGGGATACAGCGATGTCGGCCCTAGATTAGCTGCCCTTCCTCTAGCATACCTTGATGAAGAGCGGCGCTGGCTATCACATCAGAGACTGGTCATTTAACTGCCCTCGTAAGACTCTCATTATTTCATAAATCTGCAGTTTAGGCAGTCAGCTCTGTTGACTTGAGCCCCGGCCAGGGCTTAAAGAATGTTTTTACAGTCTTTTTAATTTATTTACAGCCTTGAATTATGTGTGTATGTACAGCTGTGTGTATGTGTGTAGCTGTTAGAGCAAGGGCCAGGAAAAAAAAAAAATCAGAGTACAAAAGTGGGAGATGATGATAGAATGACAACACCAATCTATCTATCCACTTAATCCTTAGGGGGCTACACGGTGATGGTAACTATGTTCAGTAATCAATAGGTGAGAAGCGGGACACACCCTGGACAGAGACACGGGACAAAAAAAAACAAACCATGCCCACTCAGTGGCATTTTAGAATCTGTATTTAATTAAAAATACACGTCATAAACTGTGGGAGGACACCGTTTAATACCTGAAGAAAACCCATGCATGCATGTCGACATGTAATAGCACTAACAACTTTACCTGTCATCATAAATCAGTTTTAAGTAAACAACTATTTAGCTTCCCTGTATCAGTATTTTGTCAAACCACATTTTACTGCAAGCTGTAGGGGTATTCCCCTATTACATTTGCACCCAGAGACTGGAATTGTTGCCCAGTCCACATTATAATTAAGCTAAATTGGCACTATGTGCCTGGAAAATACATAGTATACATAATAATATTACTTTAAAAGAGGCTTAAAACATGTGCACAGTCTGGTTGTTTTACAGTTCAGATGGAAGGACAGAAGCAGGGATTCGCTTATTCTTCTTCAATAAGAATTGAAGATGCTAAATAGGTGAAAATAAAGTAAAACGGAGTGCACACCCACTTTGCTTGCATTCGTGCACCACAAAGAACTGTACAGTGATAATTCTCGCACAGTGCCACCACATCTGGTGTGCACATGAAATTATCCTTTGATGAAAATGCGACACATATTTTATTCTATTTATCCCAGTCACATTCCTGGCTTCTTCTTTATCCCTGCATTATATTTGTTATCAGTGAACTCCCCACAACGGAAAACATGCTGTCTGCTGACGTACTGTCTACCAAACTCCAAAGTCTACATCTCCATGACCTCAAATGTAAACACATGCAGAAATAAAACTACACGTACGTTTATAGTCTCTGCTCGGCTCAAAACTCATTTCTGTGGAGTGGCAATTATTATTTTTCCTCAGTTTTGCGAGTATCCTTACTTAGAAAAATCCACTTTTATTTTTTTTTGCCCTCACATGAATGCCATTCATCATCCTTTTAACCACCCAGCACTCACAGTCTCTAAGGAAAAGTGCTTGGTATGAAGAAAGAGTATTATTAAGTCTATAATTGCTACATCTAATAGTCTTAGCACCCATACCCTCTATTAGGAAAAATAGAGAGGTTTGAACCACAGCTCCGCATAATCTTGTGACAGAGAAGATCAGCCTATATAAGAGACCTATAATCCAGTGTTTAAGATTGTGTATGTGGATAAAATAAGTGTGAGCTTTATACACATCTGAATATGCCTGACTAACTTTTTCCCCTGCTCTCTTCTTGTGTGCATGTAAAACTGTGAGCTCATGTTGCTGCTGAGTGTTTGTGGTCAACATGACCAACAGATCACAGGATTGTGGTTTTAAGTGGGCCACAAATCATCAAAGAGGCCACACCGATGGAGAGAAATGCCAAAGCAGAAGGGAGGAGAACAAGATAAACAAGATTACAACCTCTGCAGTTTGTCAAGAAGACAAAGAATAAAACCTGTGGGGCAAAAAATAAATCTCAGAGTGGAAGTAGAGCAAATTACAACAATATGTGAGGTTTTACCATTTCATATGGAAACTTTCCTCAAATATATGTGCCATTTGATGCTTGTCTTAACTCTTAAGCAACAGTATCTACTAATTTGAGAAAACACAGCTTCCTAATGAGCCCTTGCAGTGCTTTCACCATGTCCCTCATGATTTATTTGACACATTTCTAAAATTGGACTCACAGAAGCAGCTGACAGGGATTGGGTGCAGTACTCTCAATTAAAAGGCAAGCTCTGTTTTTCTACCCAAATGCAAAAAGCAGCTGTCATTAATAAATGTCTGCCATATCACAACTGTTTAGCTGCTGTTCCTTGTTACATTCAAGGAACAACAGCATTACTGTCAACTGCCTTCACCCTTAACCAAAGATTGGGGTTCAGTGCTTGACAAAGATTGGAAGATATTTTTCTGTAATAACCTTAGAAAATAAAGGTATTGGTGAAATCTCTAAAGTAACACCATTATTAGTCTTATAAACCATGCAGCTCATTTTAATGAAGGTGTTTATTGGAGGATTTTTTAACTCCCCAGACGTCTGGGTTGACACCAGTCAGTGACTAATAATTTACATACTGTATATTTTAACTGTTTCCTTTTTATTGCTTATTAGTCTGGTTGGACATAGGTCCCCATTAAAAATATGTTTAAACAAAGTTCTAAGTGTAGCAAATAATGTAAAAGAAAACCATCCAGTGGCATCTCCAGAAAACCAGTTGTGCATATTGTTCTGCATCTTTGTCTTGCACTTTCACTACTGAGGTTTTTATGACACCATGTCATATTTTATCACTGATTTTTATTGAGGTTTGCTGAAACTAGTCGTTTTAGGGTTTCACTGGAGCAAAGTTGTTTCCATTTTTTCCTCAAATCATGAAGGTGTTGGATTCAAATCCTAGCTGAGGGAGTTTATTTTTATGTGAAATTGGATGTGATCAGTGTGTATGGGTGGATTTTTTCAGGGTACTCTGGCTTCCTTACACGGTCTAAAAGCATGAATGGAAAGGTTAATCGGCCACTCTAAATTGTTTTTGCCTGTCTAGAATGACAACTACCAATAGCTACCAGCACCCCACAATTCTGCGAGGTTTAAGCAAGCATAGGAAATAGGAAAATACTTGTTTATCCTTTTTTCTGGGCTGTCTGTTAGCAGTGAATATTCAGCGGCAGATGTGTGAAACAGCTCTTTTTAGGTTATGCATAAAACAATGTGTATTTTTTTCATTCAATATCGTAAGAGTTGTTATATTATAGTTGGATTGTGCCCATGTCTCTTAAGAATTGTTCAATAATGCAGCTAACTTTGGAGATGCCCACAGAAATCAGTGGGTGACCCTAATTGGTTGATTTTAAACAGGATTCTTGTGCAGCACTTCAGAGACAGGAAAAGATGTACAAGTTGCTACTGAGGCAAGTAGTCTCAAACAAAGGAAATTCTGAGCATGCATAAAACATGTAAGACATAAAACGTCACTGCAAAGGTCATAAGACTTATGCATTTTGTAGAAAGGTTGAATGACATAAAGCAAAGTTCCTCTTTTTCGTTCTTTTGAGCTTCCACCCCTGTTCTGTCATGGAACATGCTAGACTTGGAAAGTTCTCCACAGAATACACGTTTTGACTGTTGTTTAACAGCTCATTCAGCATAAGATACAAAAGAAATTATAATAGGTAACTGGAATAATTTTGTTTTCGTTTACAAACACATCCGATCTGACCTTTCACCCACAAGTACTGCTCTAGAATGAGTCCTTTCAAAATGCCTCTTTTGGACCTTTAAAATTTGTTACTAAAATCTCTAATTTTAAAAATGCGACCCTGAATTACTATGCTCAGAATATATTATCTCTGTTATACAAGATTTTAATTAGCAAATTTAGAAATGTTGAATGTTTTTAAATTGATTAAGAATTGGTTACCATTTAAAATTATTGAGTTGAATTTTGAAATGTGCATCTGTTATCTTTAACCTGGGTCTAAAGAATGTAGCTGAAAAACCCCCCAGAAGAATCAATTATTTTTCCTCTCTTTCTTTCCTTTTTTGTTTTTATTTCTGAATTTCAATCCTCTGATTGGTTGATCAGAACCTCACCACAAATCATTTCTCAGAAGCTCCAGTTCCCAGTAGACTATGCTGTGTTAAAACTGTTGATTATAGTAGTTATAAAAGAATATATTTCCACTTAAATGAGTAAAAAAGATCTTTAATCAGTGGATCTCTATCTAACTCAAAATCTAAAATGATTAGAGTTGCTACAACAAGAGGCAAGGTTAAAGCAGGCTGCAAAGCAGGCCTAAAATTGTGATTTAATGATACTTCTACTGTCTTGTATTGGAGTCTGATGAAGACTCATAATGTGAATGCTCATGTTAACAAATTCAATCAAACCACTGTTGGTTATAGTACATTGCAAAGCCTTTAAAGTCCACCACATATTTGGAAATTATCTCTGAAAAGCACAGCCTATCTGCATGTCAGCACAAATATGTACAGCTACATCAGCACTTGTAATTTTAAAACATAAAAAAGGAATCACTGTTTTCTGTTTAAATACAGCTTTGAAAGTCACACTAACTCTTCAAAATTGACAATCATCAGAAATTTGATAGAAAAAATGTCTTTCTTTTGCAAATTTTAAGGAACTCAGAACAACATGCTTCCCCTCTTAGAAAAGAAGACTTGGCATTACCACTCAAACCCAGAGAAATGTTTCTTTTAAATGTCTATATAGAGAACAAAACACAAACACACAAAAACACAAACTTTCTCCATGCAGCCTAACTTTAATGATGTCTTCTGATCAATGACAAACACTTCTGGTCAACTCTCAACTTAAATTTGAGCCTAAAAGTCACAAACAAACATTTTCTCACAGTTTCTCATACTGTAGGTTTAATAGGCCAAGTGTTACCACAGAGGAAATAAATTCCAAGGTCCTGTGGATTTTCCAAGCTCTTTATCTCATTATTTTCTTGAGATACCATTTTATTTGTTTTTTTACCCACAAAATATGAAATCTATTCATCACATTTACTTCAATTTATATATTAATGATAGCCTTGAGTGAACTGGGAAGCATTTGTTTTCTAGGCCACAAAGCCTTCCATATGTCTCTCACCTCCCTTCCTTGCGTGCCAAAACCTCTATTTATTAACACTGAAATCTTGCTAGATTGCTGTTGGTTTAGTACTGGCTTTGACAGTAATTAAGTGCCGAAGTTGAAACTCGGGTGACAACGTGCCAACAAAAATAAGAAGGTGTCACACCAACATGATGTTATTGACCTCACTAAAACAATATCTGTCAAAGTCAGTGAGTGGAGCTGAGCCACAAGAAGCAATACCGCAGAATACGAATGAGTGAGTGTCCTCAAGTGTTTATCTATTCTTCTGCATGCGTCAATGCATGCCAGCGAACCAGTAGTTATGGTGTGGTTACGGGTGAGTAGCCGTGGTTTCGATGGCTCCACACATTCACAAACACACATTCAAGGGGATGTGCTGATGGATGTTCAAAACAGTTATGGGTTACACACTAAGAATAAAAAAGGAATGAATGTACACTTCGTATCCCACAAATAAATACCATGTTACCCACAGTCATTGTTGTGAACTATTATGAAAAAAAAAAAATACACCAAACTAAACATGCATCGGTAAACATACACACAAACACATGCGGAACGGGACAGATTTTTGAAGAGGACTTGCTTGCTAATGGAGATGTGATCATGGGAAGCTCTGCATCAGCGTTACTGATTGCATTTTCACCAAAAGCCTCACAGAAGAGGCTTAGCAATAAACTATAAATATGGAGATGAGTATTTGTGATGGCTCATAATATTACTAATCAAAATCCATGGCTGCAAAAAGGAATGGTCTTTGAAATAAAATTAATGGCTCTAAAGTTCTGCTACTATCCTTCAGCAAACCTTAAACTGTGTGAAAATAAGACATCTATCATCCGCTTTACCTCACAATACCAACACCCATACAGTAGAACAGACAACAAAGCTCTTGTACTGATTTTGCATAAACAACACAATTTGTTCACTAATCACCACCGTACAGTACATCCCCTACCTTGTGTATCCAACAGTGTCACCATAACAAACCCCACTCACAACCAGGTAAACCAAAACCCCCAGTATGTAAAATCCATTTTATCTTGCTTAAGATTTAAAAAGAACAACACTATCACAATATACAAAACACGGCCACAAAACCACATTAAATAACACATCAGTCATCACAACAGAAAATGAATCACATTTTCTGTATGTTATTGAAGTTAGGCAAAAGCAGCTTGCAACACACAACCAAACCATCAGCTAATGTGGACCCTAAGAAGTCTTGGCTACAAATTGTCTGGTGTCCTTCCCATAGAAGACCATCAAGTCAGAGGAACTTTGTTGAATTTTTTTCCTTATAGCCTGCTTTAACAACACTCAACTTATTTCTGAATTTCTAACCACACCAAAGGTTCAAGTTGACTTTACTTGTGCTCAAGTGGTTTGTTCAGTGGTGCTTCCTTTTCTTTAGTGTAAAGTTCTGCTGGAGACCACACTTGTTTCTAAAGCAAGGCTTGCACTATTTAACCCTCCTGTTATGTTCGTTTCTAGGGTACAGCAAAAATGTTCGTGGGTCAATTTGACCCAGGGAGTGTTTAATCATGCAATAGTGTCAGAAACCAAAAAATTCCTCCAAAACATTTTTGTATCTGATTATTAACTCCAATACTAACCATTTCAATCAATATTTGTGCAATGATGTTTTATTATTTCTCAGAAATTAAGGATCAATGACGACAACCTGCTCATTTACTCATTTGGACATAAAAAATGGAATTTAGATTTTTAATGTCCACTGAAAAAAACCTAGACACAAAAAAACAATAATTTCCTTGAAGTTGACCTTTGGTAAATTATTTTATATTATACTTTTTTTTTTTTACCAAAGGGTGATCTTTATAATTGAACTTGAGACACACATACTGTTCTGGGTCAAATTGACCCGCTGATTAAAATCAAGATAAATGAGTCATGCAGAGAGTATTTATGTTTTCATCCACTTCTGCTGAGTGTCACTCAGAGTGGGTGGAGTTTGTCCACAGGAACAGAAAAGATTCCCGTCAAAGGTTGTGTGAACACCTGCTTTCTCGCAGTTTCCTAGTGAAGTAAAGAGAATAGTGAGAAAGTGGGCTTGTGTGTGTGTGGTTGCGTGGGTGTGTGTGTGAGTGTGTGTGTGGTGAAATATGGTTCATAACTGCAAGGAAACATATAGAATTGGACATTTTAAAATCTTTTTTTGCACTTTAACCTGACTGCCGGGTCAAATTGACCCGAACAGTATCGATGTAAAAAGTAGACCTAGGGTTTGGTACAAATGTCTAACATGAATAAATTTTCAACTTATGTCTAGAGTGCACCTATTAAGACAAATAGAAAACGTTTCATGCAAAAAAAATGCTTCTATTTTTTTTTTTTAATTTGTAAATTTTAAAACGGGTCAATTTGACCCGGAACATAACAGGAGGGTTATGACACTCTGTTGATCAATATATGTTTTTCTGAACAATTACAGGGTAAACTGTTGAAAGAAATTTCAAATGTTTACTTCCTGTTAAAGTGGCCCCAGTAATCTTTCTTTATATAAATCTAAAAGTTCACAATTTATATACAAATTGTTTTTAAAGGAAGATTTAAGTTCAATGAAGAATGCATCTTGATAATTTAGAGTCAGAATACATGTTTGTTTTTTTATCCATTATTGAAGTGTCAAATGACACGTGAAAACAAAATATTACAGAACCATGTTTAATATGGGTACTACATCATTTAACTATTATTTCTAAGCTTAGTTTTAGACTTTGTCACGACAGGCTACTCAAAGAGATACATTTTTGGGGATTTTTTTTACATACTTGATAGTAAAAAAGCATGTTTTTACTTGATAGCATGTAGTTTACATGCTTGACAGTTTACCCGTCTGGTTGTGGTCCTATATTTACATTATGTAGTGGTCTAATACTATCACAAAGAACTCCTACTGCCCTACAGTCACAGTCAAGCACTGTGCCTAAGGCTCAGTACTTGGAATACACCTCATCCTTTAAGACATGAAGACGGAAAGACACTTGATTCAACTTGATTTGAATAAGCAACTTATTCAAATCTGGTGCAAGTTTTCCATTAACTTGAAAATCTTTTTTTTTTTTACCTTCATTGGTAATTCTGTCCCTACAGTGCCCTGTCAAACATGGTGTGTCTCAAGTCTTATCTCATCTACCTTCTCTCTAAACTCTGAACCCCTACCCCTCAGTATCTCCACCATACTCCCTGCTTCTAAAACTGGATGCTAATAAATCTTATTTAACTCACCAACAGTAAATTAAGCAATACAAGACAATCCAAATACTTGTAGCAGATCCCGACTGTCCTTATTTAACTTTACTGGCTTTCAGCTAAGTTTCACATCAGCTTGAAAATTCTCCTTCTTACTTGTAAATCTTTCCATGCTCTTGGTCACAGTAATTCCCCTACCTCTTTCACAGTTATATTTTGTTGCAAAACCCTGTGTTGTTAAAGTGGAAAAATACATGTAAGTAAGTATCATGTTGAACCAGATATTTTTAATGTACTATTTTACAGAGAAAGCTGTACCACAACTATTAAAATACTTAAAGATACATAATATAAGCATACATTTATCTGCACAATGTTCTGTGAGCAAATGCAAAAGTTTAAACTAGCAGCGGTTCGGACCAAAGAAGAGAAAAGATGAAATATTTGTGTATCTGGGTTGTTGCTGTGCTGAGAGCAAGATGGTTTTTGTCAGTTGACACCCCTGCTGGATATTTCCCTTGCTGTTGCCAAGCTGGTGAACAAGGTGTCATGTGTCTGAGTGTATATCTTCATCTGTACCGTGTGAGTCAGGAATCGGTGTCTATAACAACACAATGACACGCAGTGTCACACAAACACACACATGCATAAATAGAGCCCTAGGATGGGTGACACAGACACATGTTTATCATTGAGGGGATTGGTTGGATTCCTTTCATCTGAAAATGGCTGTCTATGCCCCTGGTTTCCATCTTGATCCCTTGGCTGCCTTTATCTCCCTCTTGCTGGTTGTCTGTCTCTAAATTTCTCTAAGGCAAACTGTCTCTTATTCACATTTTCATCTCTTCTGTCTTTAACCATGACCTCCTGGCCTTCATCTGACTCTACGCCTGTTTTATTCCACCTCATGTCTTTCATTCAGACTCCCTTTGACGATCTTAAGCACCCATCTGCTTTCCATCTGAGCTGAGATTGACGAGTGGAGAAAGCTGGTGGTTAGGGCCTTGACGCAGTTAAGTAAGGTAGGGGGAGCTAAGGGGGACATATACCTTACATTTCCAATCAAGCTCCTAAATATTATTATTGCTGACTGATTGATGTGTATGGAGCATGTGTGATTGTGTGTGTAGTTTAATCAGCTGCATGTGTTTATGCTGGCACATTCCTAGCATGCACGCAAGAGAAAACAATAAGAGTTATTAAGCCCTATCAAGGATGTTTGCATTCTCATAATAAATGTGCAGAAATATTTGGCACACTCTTAAAAAAAAAAAACTCCCACCCGAACACACCCGCCCCCCGCACACGCCCACACACACACATGCATGCAACAATGTTCAATGTGATGAGCTGTCAGTCCCTGTTAGGCTTGGCATTCCTGTTAGCAGGCGGTTTAGATCCCCTTTCAGAGAAGGTGAACCTCGGACCTTTTTCCCTCAGCACTTCCAGAGTGTCAAGAGCTTGTGGAAGCAGGAATGGAGCAAACACAGAGGAAACAGGACAGACAGGAAGTGAGAGCCAAGGAGCTCTCATGATACCAGAAAGTTTATATTTAATCATTTGTTAAAATAGTTTCAATGCCGTGTGAATTCCTACATTTCACAAGGTGCAGTCCTTAAAAGTTGAAGCTCTCTGTTCATCTCCAATAACTGGGTCTTTACGTAAACCACAAGATCACCCTTGTGTGTATCAAAAGCCAGCTGTAGTAGAAAAAGAAATCAAGCTTAGGAAAGCAAATTTACCTTATGAATAATGTTACCTTAGATTCAATTACATTCTTTCCAAATGAGGCTCTGGACAATCCAAGGCTGATTAAAAGGAATTTATTTGTGTTTCTATGAGAGATGAGGTGAAATGGAGATTTCTTTTTTTTTTTTTTTTCACAAGACCCAGATCAGCACAACCGCTTGGGTGGGCAATGGTGCCCAACCCAAGCCAGACATCTTTCTAAATGATTTCATCCCCAGTCCCTGATGTGCTATTTTCTCCAGCAAATCCAAAATAAGCATTGCATGTGTGAGAATATAGCAACGATGACAGAAATATCCACTATTCCACAAACATTCCCAATTATTATTTTTTTAGAAACCAAATTCCTCCCATCCAGTGTGCTATCATATCCATAATTCAAAACCACCACAAGTTAGCTCTGAGAAGGATGGGTCAAAAGTCCTTGAACACCAGAGGTGTAGCAATCAATGAGCTCATGAGAACTACAAGATTTTTGTAAAAAATTGAGAATATTTTTTTTCTTCTTTCCACAAATACAATAAAAGTTTCACACAAGATCAGATTTAAGAACTCACTGGCCCTTGGTGTGTGTACTCCACACAACTGTATGCATGCAAATTACAATGGATTGATACCTTAGTACAACTTTAAGCTTAATAGGCCTTCCTTATCTATTTTAAAATTGAGTATCTACAAAAATATATTTATATCCTTTCTAAATGGTTCTATATCACAACATGGCATCATTTCAAGAAATGTCTTTTATACAAAATAAAGGACACAAAATATTTTGATAACTATGTCTGACGTTTACATGGCGATGTAATGCATTCAAATCAGAGTACTTTTGTGGTTTCAGTAAATTTTATGAGTTTTGTAACTAAAAATTGTTTGATCCGTGAAGCAATGTAGTAACAAAAACACTGCCAGAAAACTGCTTAAAAGTAATGGACTACATAAGTACCTATGTAGCTGAGTGTCAGCCAGTCAACCTACAGGTCTTATTAGTTGACCTTTTCATGCATATATTCAACATTTTGCATATATTCATATTATTCAACAACCAATTACTTTCAAGCCTACCTCAACACATAACTTACATAGTTGAAAATGTAAAACATACAGCATTAGTTGCCATAATTATCATATCTTGAACTAAAACAGCAACTGTATAGTGTTTCGTGAGATACTGTACACTTACCCTGGTTTGATATCTCCATATATCATTACTAACTAAATTGGAATTCTCATAATTTAATTTATCACTTGCATGTGTAGAAGAGCCTTAGTTCCCACAAGGTTTGGGGGTGAATTTAAGTTAAAGTCTCTTGTGCTGTGTCGGGTAACAAGCATGCAACAGGAAAGATGTCATTACAAAATTCCACGTTATGATCAATTCCTTGGAGTGGTATAGTTTAACCAAAATTTCATGATATGTAAGAAGCCATTTCCTTGCCAAGCACTTAGAATGGCTCATATCAACTTACAAAGTGACAGCTTTAGTAAATTCCAAATAGTTCTACCTACTGGTCGCAATTCATGCAGAAAGTAAAAGTTTCAGGAATGTTTGTGTAAAAGGTCTTTGAAAGATAAACACAGAAATAAAATAAAATAAAATAAATAGAAAGAGTCGTCTGTGTCTGGAAAAACTACCGGCATCCTTGCTTTATTGTTTTATGATTTTTTATGGTTTTTCTATCTGCCTTTTTAACCCTTCCTGGGTCCTCCAGTCATTTTTGCACCCTGTCTCCTCTGGGTTTCCAGATACCTACAAGAGTATTACCTTTTTTTTTTATGAACAGTAATAGTTGGACTGTTGAACAATCCAGCCCCAAACCAGTATGAGGAAGTTTCACAAAGAAATCTTACCTGTGCTGTGAAAACTTGTGAAATTCATTTTGAGTGTGTGTTCATCACTCCATTATTGAGCACTTAGTGAAGAAAGCCACCGGTCTCCCAGAAATATTTTCTTTCTTTGCAGTAATTTCAAGTTAGAAACCCATCCCAGTTTCATCCAACCTACAGAGCATCATAGTTTTGTTAACAGTATGTTTATAGTCTGAGCTGTTGTTTTGCATTAATTTTCATACATTCTGAATCTAGCCTATTTTGTCTGATGTTTCTTAGGGGTTTCATCCGTTTTATGACAATGTTTTCTAGATTTTCTTACATTTAGTTTTTATTGCATAGAAATGCTATTTTTGTTTTTTGTATTCAGCTAACATGGGAATTTGTGATTCAAACCCAGTAAATTTTTGTTTTAAGCTGAACTGAAAACATTCAGAAGATTTACATTTACTAAATAGTGCAGCGAATCAAAATGCTGGCGGGATTGGTCGCACAGTTTCCTACAGTTTGATAGGGTTGGTTGTGACATTGTTTAATTGACATCTCTAGCTGCTTATAATTTGATCCATACTTATTTTTTCAGGATCTAACCTTGACTTTTTATTTAGTAAATGAAGAAAATTGTGTTTGAAAACTAGAGCAACACTTTCTCTTTTATGCTTTGATTTGTTGTAGGAAAAAGTGTCATAGATGGCCAAGAAGTGATCAAACAGGAGGTTAGGTTCACATCAAGATAAAAACAGCAAATGTCTCTTCTAACCACTACCGTAATTCTATTCAAATTTGTTAGAACTGCTATTGATATTGGATCTTACATTTTACTTTTGTTGGATGAAGTTTCTCACCAGCAAATTCTTGAAAATTAAGATAGTGTATAATCAGTAGCCAGCTGGACAGTCACGTATGGATAGAAAAACAATAAAGGTAATTGCTGCTGTGATTTCAGCGTAACAGATTTAATTTTTGTCAGTCTTGAACTAAATAACAAGTTTAAGCAAAAACCCACAGAGACAGCCGAGATAAATGAGGCTGAAGTCAAAGAAAGATCACAATGTTAAATATACAATCACTGATAGCAATAAACCCAAACAGTATTTAAGTCATGCAGCCATGTAGAGCCAGCAGTGTGGTCAGCTGAAACCTCTTGTCCAAACATTGTTGCTACTCTGCTGCTCTCACCCTCTTCCCATCTTTTCGGTTCCTCACCATATCACTTTATCCATGCGAGCATCCCACAAAATACCCTGGTTGTTAGCAGGCATTAAAAAGCAATTCACACTACGACTGAAGTGCTTCAACTGGCTCGACACCATGGCTCTGTGAAGAGGTTTTAAGGGGTCCTAAACCCGTAGTCTCTCGTCTACTGATTCTCTTCCTATAAGTCTGCCAACCAGTCGTCTCTCTGCATCTCTGCAGGCCTGTGTAATCATCTTTGTATGCTTTTTATAAAACTCTAGCGTTCTGGACACATATTCACTTTTAATGAATTAAGTTATATTGAGTAAAATCTCTGTTTCTGAGAACTACTTATGATATGTGGTGCATCCTAGCTCAGTGTGATTAAACTACATTAAATAATTCCTTTGCATTTCTTGTTTTGCCCCAGAAAAAGCATTGTGATTATGCAAATGAATGCAGTGCAAATGCTCCCAAAGATACACCCATGTAAAACCAGTGGAACCAAGCTCTCATCAGTAAAGGTTTACTTAACCGGAACCTAATTAACAGGAGGAAAATCACAGGAAAACTCAAATTTTAAGTGACAGACCTTTTATATAACAAACCCCTGACAACCTAAAAAAAAAAAGAGTACATTTGTTATTGGATGCTGCCAATCATCAAGTGCAAAGTAATATTACTGGCCTTCAAAAAACCAGAATACACTGTTGATTAGGACACAGTGGGAATATGAATATTTGGAATGCAGCAGTATTGACTTCGTGGAAACACTACACGAACAAACAAAAAAAAGATTCCTCTGAAGACAAATATTGAACTCTTAGCTGTCTGTTATATTGTCTACAACACAATTTCACATTTGTTATTTTGGTCTCTTTGTGTGAATCATCCAGTGGTGGATCAGTTGTACTGTCATTTTTTTTCAATGGGGTGAAAAAAATAAAATGAAAGATGTGCCAGTATAAATGTTGCAAATACATGTCAGTGAAAGTAGATATTTGGCAGAATCTAAGGAATAACAGACAACAACAACAAAAGAGTAGAATAGATTTTATAATGTGCTTTAAATATAAAAAATAGCTTTATTCAATGCTTTTTATGAACTTTCATTCTGTCTTTTAGGAAATACAAGCAAATTTAAGTCTTTTCTTTTAATTAGCCTATATACTACTACATTAAGCAGTATATTTTGGGTATATAAACGACAATTTTTATTGAGTCTGCTCTCAGCTGTGCTTCATGTGACCTCAACTGCATCAATAAGATCAATTTAGACAAAACTGAAATAATCGCAAGATGCATTTTATATTGTAAATTCTTTATCAGTATTGTCTCTGGATTTTAATGAAATATGGTTTTCTTGCAGTATTATATTTTGTATGTATGACTTCTGGATTAGGCTTTTTCATGTTTACATTGTCATTCCAGTTCTTTGCATTTATGTTTTAATAACCTTCTATTTTTTTTTTTACTTTACTCTAATTTAACTTTACTCTTATTTAAACACTACAAGACACCACATTTGTTTTTTGTCGTAACCCAGAATCAAAAGTATAATTATGTAATTTAAATCTTTTCAAGATATTTGTGGATTAATTCACATATATATATATATATATATATACATATATATATATATATATATATATAAATCAGTCAGGTTGTCACCAGAAGAAAGCAGGTGGTTTGGCACAGAGTTGAAGCATCAGAAAGCAATAACTGAATTTACTTACACACCTACTTTCCTCAGCCAAGTCAAACTTAAGTGTGAATGGGCCCATATAGTGTGTCCATGGCATTTCTTTATAGCTGTTATTTTCTTTACTGGTCTCTAATTGTCTGTCTCCAGAGTGAAGTTCCAGGAATACTCACTTTGTGCAAGTCTTTTTTTTCCCCCCAGAACTATTCATACCTGGGAATATTTCCGATCTTAGGCTGAAGAAAACAGTTTCTATAGCCACTATTTTCACAATGTAGCTGATGGACTCAAAAAATTTTAATCAGAGTATAAATGTAAATGATATTTTCAGTAAATTTTTTAATCTTGGAAAGGAAATTGTCATATTTGGAAGTTTTAAAGGAAAACTTGAAATTGGAGCTGGACAAAGGTATAAATATTATACTAAAATTAACAGTGAATTTTTAAATTATTCATGGGACTTTAGCATTTTTATAATTATTTATTGCAATAAATCATCAAAGTACTTAACCAGCAGAAAGTAGGTTGGGAAAAAATCAAAGTGCATGGGTATAAATCAGTGGTAGCAACTGGTGGAAAAAGAGCTTGACCCAGAACTCTTTAGGTCTTTGTTGCATCCACAGCTCTTTACATTTGTTCAGATTGTTGTTTTTGTGGTGTAACTTTGGTTTTGAGGTCCATGTCAAAACCCTAACTTAACATCATATGCTATAAGCAGACTAGTAAAGTTTGGAGCAAGAGTGTTTGCTTTGGACATACAGTGCATATTTAATGGTGCATAAACAGACCTCTACTACTCTACCACATTCCTCAAGTGCCCAGGACAGCAAATTAGTCAATGACAAAGTCAACTGTCCCACCTGTTCACTATTAATACAGGTTTTACTCCATCAAACAATTTCCCACACTATCCCCACATCTGTGAATCACACAACACACACATTCACCTCAGGCTGACATGTTTCCTTGCTAATCTGTTTGCACAACTCTGGTGTGACCACAGGCCAATTACACATGGTCACATGAAGCACACCCACAAGACAGAATGAAAAAGAAAAATGAGTAAAGAGCCACCCACTGAGAGCCCCCCTCTTTCACAATTTCTTCCCCTTTTCACCCTGGTTTTCCTTTCCCTGAACCTATTTCCACCTCCCATGATGCATCTGCTCCTGGCTCCTTCACGTATCCCACACAGTTTGCGGGTGTAATCTTTTAGGATGTCCCTTAACTATAGCACCCCTATGTCCTCCTAAGAACCTTAGCACTACTATGACTCACAAAGTATTTTTTTTTTACGTTCTGTACACTCTACCATGTGGTTAATATTATATTTAAACAGTTCCAGTGGATGCCAAGAGAATGTATGCCTTGGGAAAAGTGGAGGAATTGTGCTAGAAAAATTGCTCTGGTGAATGGCAGGTTAAATTGAGCATGATTAGAGAGGGGGGAAAAATCAGCACAAAAAAAGAAGGGGAAACATTCATAGCAGCCTCATTTTTTATAGTCATTCTTTATTTCAGCATACAGAAATCTGTTGAGAAGGGAGAATGAAAATCTTCTGGTAAAATTGTTGATTTGGCTCACCAGTTTCACCAAATTAAGCTACCATATTTTCTGGACTTTTTTTCGTAGTTTGGTTGGTAAACCTTTTTCCTGTTTTTTATGCTTTTTTTTGACTGATGTGCTAAATGTTAATTCATACTGATGGACGTGAGCCAAGGAGTTACCAAGAACCACCTCTCCATCACCACGGATTTACACTGCATGCGTCCTGCCTACACAACCCACTTCACCAGTGGAGCAGAGTTGCAAACAGACCTCCTAGATAAAGACAACGGTTTCCATGACTATAAAGCAGGCAACTGAACATAAGGTTACATCAGATTACATCGTCAACAGTGATGAGGTCCAATTTATAAATTAATTCAACTGATAATCCAGTGTGACATATGTGTTTTTGTGATGACACATTTTTGAGATACAGTATACAATCTGGAATTACTAATTTTCTGGAAAATACACTATTGTTTTTTTGTTTTTTTTATCTGGTTGAGCTTCTCTTGCTTCTTCTCCATGTTCATTGGTTTTGCTTTCAAAATTTCCTTACTTACTAAACACTGGCAGTAGATGGAAATTAAAGCACACACAGGGAGTTTCAGGCAGCAGGAAATATGTTACTTTCACTATTGTCATGGTGCTCTATACCCACTTTAAAAAATATTTGGCTATAATCCTCCACTGAGGTGTTCACTAAGCCTCTTATCTCGTTAAAGCCAAATAGGCAATGACTTATTGGTGTAGGTCTGTTTTATTAGAAAGGACTAACATGTCATGTTCAACTGCAGAGCAGGGAGGGGTTGAACATACTGGGCCTCAGCCAAAGGAGTGGGGTCACCCAGAGGCCAACTGCAGAACCGTCTCCCTCTACACGCAAACTACGTTCTTCAAACTCTAGTTTGGAAGGTGAAACAGAGGCCTCTAATCCATAGAAAGGAAACACCATCTTAAAAGAAGTACATGGATTAGGAATTAAGCATTTATAGGGAAAATTTAGACAACATGACGAGCATTATACTGTAGTTATAAAGGTTCCAAACTACTGATTGGGATTCATTTATTTTAATTTTTTAGTTATTTTACATTTCTGCATGTTTGCTACAATCATCCCAGACTTCATACTTCTGTTATGTGTTATGGTTGACAACCTGGCTACACTTTATGAAAACAGTTTTAACTCAAGTTTGTAAGGGAGGATGAATGTCTGGGCGAAGGCTGGTATTTTTCACATGAAGTTCAGTTTAACTTGTAAAATTCTGTGTTTACACTTTCTTTCATTTCTGATGTAATCTATCCATGCAATAATTTTGTTTGTAATAATATGATAACATTAGATGTTTTGCAATAGTACTGGAGCCTTTCTTCAGCTTCCCTGCCAGCCTTTTTCCCCTGTCGACCTACCTGCACCATGGCTGCCTGCCTGTCTGATTGTGGGTCACTTTTCTCATTAATCTATTGACCCACTGACCCTCAGCACTTTGGCTTCAGTTAAGAAGCTTTCTTTAAAGGAGAGGTGTGCAAAGGGAGTCACTAAACCTGCTTATAATGCAGATAACACAAGAAGACTTATGTGTTCTCCAGTACAGTTTACGAGCAGAGTCTTGTTTGAAGTCCTCTTTCTTTTACTTCTTTGGGGTAAAAAGGCAAAAGAACTGTTTATAAGTTCAAAGGTATTGGAGAAAATATCAAAACTTTTCCCCCCACTACCTCAACCATCCCAACATATGCAATTGGAATTACAAGAAATTTGGTGAGTGTATATTCCAGTGTAGCAGGTCTAGAAACTCAAGTGTTTTCATCTGTGCAAAATAGCTTAAGGTCAGTCAAAATGAAAGCAGCAATTCAAAGTTAGGTCTGCATCTGAAAAATATTATCGTCTTTAATTTTTTCCACATTGTATGATACATCCTTATTCCAAATTTGATTAAATTAATTTGTGTGCAGAATTTTTTATTTCCTCAAAGTTCTTCATAAAAATGTTTTGGTAATTTTTGCAACTGTATTAAAAGCTGAAAAATCTGTCCCAGTCTGTGGTCAAGAGTGCTGTGGAGCAGGTTTTCATCCAGGATATCTCTGTACATTGGTCTTTTGTTTCTCTATCCTGACTAGTCTCCCAGTTACTGTGGCTGTAAGACATCCCTCTAGCATGATGCTGCCACCACCATGCTTCAGTGTAGGGATGGTATTGGCCTGGTAATGAGCTGTGCCTCATTTCTTCCAAACATGACTCATGGAATCCAGGTGATCAATGGAAACAGTTCAGTTTTGAGATTCATGCCAAAGGCTGCAAATACTTAAATATGATTTCTTGGTTTTCTATTTTAATACGTTATATCTAAAAAAGATCCACATTGTCGAGATGGGATATTTGTGTGTAGAATTTTGAGAAAAAAGGTTAACTTAACAAAATTTGAAATGAAGCTGTAACATAAGAAAATGTAAAACCAAACAAAAAAAACACAGAAGGGCTGTGAATGCTTTCTGGATATACTGCATACTTTAATTTAAACTACTCCATATGTGGCTGTACTTTAAGATTGATGTACTCTTAGAAGCTGAATCTCTCCTCCTTTTTGAAGTCTCTTGAAGCCTTAAATATGATTTTTTTTTCCCCAGGATTACCTTGTAACACACTGAACCACTTCTGTAACTACTCAAGAAAGGCTTTCCCACAGCATGGCACCACCATCTCCATGTATAACCTCATTCGCAAGTTCCTATATGTTTTGTGCCAAATCAAAAATAACTTTATTTCAAGTAGGTTTAATAGATATATATATATATATATATATATATATATATATATATACTGTATATATATATATATTTTTTTTACTAATTCACTAAATTCAGGAGGCAATTTGTTGCACTGTGTTTTATTTAGATACATCAGATAAAAGATTGAAGACAAATCCAAGCTATATTTTATGATACTTATTTGTATAAGTAAAATAATAAAACAATGTATAATTTTCTTTATGCTTCACAAATATGCATGCTTTGTGTTGGTCTGTCATATAAAATCCCAATAAACTCCACTGAAGTTTGTAGTTGCAGTACGACAAAATGTACGAGAGATTACTTTTACAAGGCACCGTTTATAAGAACAGAAACAAGTTTGATCTTATAGTTTCATTTTAGTCTATGTCCCACCACCATTTTTGTGGTAGACAGGGAAGAGTTATGGGAGCAGAGCGTGAGGAAAGATAAAGCGCTCCACTGGGTTGTATGTAATGAGAAATGGGCCGAGGGGGGCTGAAGAGAAGCACAGGTCATATTAAAAGCAGGTTCAGCGAGAGGTTTTAGCTAAATCTATTTAATCCTAAAGAAGCCTGGAACTCACAATGCACAACATATATGCGGTTCTCTATTTTGGATTGTTGAACTGCAGCGTATGTGTGGCTAAAATCACGGACAGACCAGGAAACTAAGTTAATCACGGACCAAGCATACAACATGGAAAGTTGCATACCATGGCGTGCTGACGATCCTGTTTCTATGCTCACTTACTCTGACTCATAATGATCGCTGTATACTTAAATGTCAAGTTAAGCTTTATTGTTTGTTCACAAGAGTGCAAAGTGATTCCAAAAATCAACCTAATGTTCCTTTCAAAACAAGCAGAAATAAGCATTGCAAAATTGATGACTAATTGATTTTTAGGCTGTTTTTTATAGTTATGAATCCCTTTTAACTTGCCCGTGAAATATCTTTTTGCAACAGGGAACAGAGGAAGTGCTAAAACTGGTAATTATACTGACTTACACAGTCAACAAAGAGGGAGGTTCAGGATGGGTTCATGGGTCAACCAAACATTGGACTTTAACATTTACAAACAGTTGCTTCCTGTTTTCGATGAACACAGTGTAACCCTAACAAAACACAAAGTAATTATGATAATTGCTTGATTCTTAAACCTAAGCCTAATGAAACTTTAATTTGTGCCATAAGCATTTCTGTTACATAAACTACTAAAAACTTTACTCAAGTAAGAGTCCCACTACTTCAACAAATTTGTCTCAACTAAAAGTAAAAAGAACCAAAAATTATTTGGTAAAATGCTACTTAATTACAGAGTAACTGATTAACATTTAAAAATAACATGAGACAAAAAAATACAAATAAAAATATAAATAAATTCTGGTATTGTAAGGACTAAAATAAAGCTAATAACTTAAATACATACAAATTAACAAATTGAAGTAGAAAAAAAACCCCTTGTAGAACAGGTTAAGGGACATTTAGTGACAATACTGCTTACTGTATATTTATTTGATCTTGCAATGTAGCTCTTCAAGCCAAGAAATCATCTGAATGGGCGTGCCGTGGTGGCAGAGGGGTTAGCGCGACCCACATTCAGGCAAAACGTAGCCTCGATGCGGCTGTCACGGGTTCGACTCCCGGACCCGACGACGTTTACCGCATGTCTTCCCCCCTCTCCTCCCCCCTTTCCTGTCAGCCTACTTTGAAAAAGGGACACTAGAGCCCACAAAAAGACCCCTTGCGGGGCGAAAAAAAAGAAATCATCTGAATAGGTCACAAAGACAAAGTTCATCATGCTCTCAAAGACGTTTTAGCATGTTTATTTCTAATGAAGGAGATTTTGTGGAACAACTTGTTCAACTCCATGTGATTCCTTTGATAGTCTTACTTTCAAAAGTTCATGTAGTTTTCTTATGCGTTGTGTCTGGATATGCAACTTTTCTGTGATGTCACCATCTTGATTTGTTTATTTATTTATTTGTTCATAAAAAGGATTTACTGATCATCTGGCAATGAAATTTAGATGGTCTCTGAATGCCCCGAGATGACCAAGCAATTATTGGCAAACTTAATTAGTCAACAAGTGATAGCTGAGGTTTCACTTTCACTTTCTCAATCCCACAACCCCACAGGTGAATGAATCATCTGCATGGCGTAGTGTGAGATTAGGATAGGGTCTTATTGGATCATTGCAGTGATGTGCGAGTCATGGTTGCGTCATTTCTGCAGCAGTGAGGTACAGTACATGCAGTATGTATGTAACGTGGGAAAGCTGCGGCATTCATGAGGTGGCATTTCTCATGTCCTAAAAATCTGTGATAGGCTGGGAATGAAATTGTGAATGCTACAGTGTACAGTTTGAAGCAAGGTGATTCAAGAGTGTTATTTTTCTATGGAATGATGCCACACCTTTACAAAATGCAATAGTGCAGGATACTACATGCAGCTAGCAGAGCATCAAATTTTATAGTAGATTTGAACAGATGAAGACAACTCATTTTCTGCTTGATCAGCCCTGAATAAAGTCAGATTTTCAAAAATCCATTTTTTTCCCTTTAAAGTAGTGAACGCACAACAAATTAGAATAGCATGACATGCAAAGGACGCTTTAAATGGTACATGTCTTTAAGCTGTCATTGTAAATAATTAAGATATCTTTTTCCTACATTATAGGAAGAAAAAAGAAACACCAGGGTCTTGTGGTATGTATGTGACGGTAGAGCTACGAAGTTGGACGATGGAGTGAAAAGGGACTGGGTCAAAATTTGTGAATTTTCTTGAGATTGGTGAGCCTTATTAGAAGCTCATCTAATAAAGGTGAAGAAATGCTACATCAATAGAATGGGTTATTTATCTATTTAGCAGATATCACTCAGAAATCAAAAAGGCTACTATAACAAACTCAAACATTGCATTGAGTCTGCTCTGTTTCCTGAACCTTTTTTTGGAGAGAAGACATGTAATATCCTTGATTCTCTACACTCCTGGCCTCAAACAAAAGATGATCCTTGGTTAAACAAAGGTTATAAAACAACAATGTCCCAAAAGACAACATTCCAGAGGGGTCACGTGGGTCTCTGAGGAAATCAGTCAGTCACATTCTTGTCTGTGATCAATCAGCCTCTGACCCCAGCCAAACCCAGGTCAAATCAACCCATCTTTAAAACCACCTGCCCTTGGCACAAATAATAACCTCCTGCTCTTTATAATGTCTAGCCATCTCTTTTTTTGAGCAAATACTGTATCTGAAAAAAAAGAACATAAACAAGACCACCTGCCAACAACAAAACGATTCAACCACCCTTTATTGCAATTTCCTCCTTTTCCTTAAGGTTGAGACAATAATTACATAGAAACTAACAACTGTGTAGGTGTGCTTGGCAGCTCTGTTTCTCATTTGAAGGGAAGAAGTGTGTATAAAGATGATGAGAGATGTGAGGTTGTTACAATTTAAGCAGGAAGGAACATTTGTTTTCTCTGTGGGCGAAGAAAAGTGGAATGAAAGAGTACTTTAGTCTGCCATGCTTAACTCCCAGTCTCAGCAGCACTCAGCTTACACTGGGGAGAAGAAATGTCAGAACATAACCAATAAATTAGTCAAAGTCCAAGTCCAATTTATATCTACAACCCAGGTAAAAAAATCTAAAACAATTAAGTGTTTAACAATGACAAAATATGTACAAGACATAAAACTAACACAACAATAGAAATAGACAAAAAGCATGTCACAGAGGAGAAAAAAAACTAACGTAGAATAAACACACTGTGCTGAAGGCCACTTGAACACAGGCTGCTAAAAGAGATTTAAAAATATACAGTGAAAGTGCCAGTCTAATATTTTAACTGGTGCCAAAGTTTAGGACCTGAAAAAGCACCATGTCTCTGGACAGATGTGTTTATGTGTGAGTGTCCCAGTAAAAAGAACATGGGTAGAAGCAATTATATCAAACTAGAGCAGGGGTCTTCCACTCTAGTCCTCAAGCCTCGTGTCCTACAACTTTTAGATATGTTCACGGTCCAACAGACTTTATCCAAATGGTTAAATTACCTTCTTACTACACAGTCACATTCTCCAGAGTCCTGCTGACAATCTGATAATTTGACGTTGAAGCAGAGACACATCTAAAAGTTGCAGAACACTGGCCCTAGAGGGCAGGAGCTGAATACCCCTGAGTCAGATTATTATAGTATTTCACTCCACAACCGTTGCACATACTTGAGGCGCATTCAATGCAAACTCGATGCAGACGTTCGCGTAAAGGTAATTTGCACGACCGTGTCGTGGTGTCGCAAGGTAACTGCTCAGCAGGAAACGATGTTCACATCAAACTGTATGCGACACCGAGCTGAAAAGGTTGAGTCAGGGCAACCAGTGGAAGGGATGCATATCAGCAAGACTGCCACTTTGTGTTGCACTAACAGTTGTGCAGTGGCTTCATTGGCAGAGAAGAAACACAGCTAGGCTTCCAACTAGATCATCAAATCTGCGAGTATCCATTGGGATTGAGGGAAATTAAGGAATTTGTCAGGAGAAATGTAATGCAATCGGCAATACACACAGAACCCCAGAGTATATTGAAGCCGTTACTAAAGCATAAAACGCTTTGCAGTGTCGGAGACAAGTCCCGATAAAAACTTGTATTATATTCTTTAGATCTCACCTCAAAGGAATTGGCATAAGTTTTACTGTCTATAATAAACAAATGGGGTTTTTTTTCAGTAAAACATGGCTTATTTGTTTTTATTAGCAATGATTTATCATGATGGACCCGCAGGGAACATGTAGCTTACATGTCTGGCTGTCACCTGTTGATTCTGAGATGTCAGCTACATTTGTTATGCCATTGAATTGTGGCTGTCCACATGGGATTTAAAAAGGGACTACGTTTTCAACCAGATAGCGAAATTGTTTTGTTAAAAAGTCATGGTTTAATAAAAAATACTCAGTTAAACATTGCATTCATTATTATTTTTTTTTTGTAAAACTAAAACATATTTTTAGATTAGAAGGGCTTATCAATGGTGGTAAATATCTAATCAATATCATATATTTTATATCTTTATTTGACAGAATTTAGTAAATTAAATGCCACCCAAAATCTTTTCTTTCCAATGTACTGAAAATATGGTAGAGTCATTACTTTAGATTTCAGGTAGTCTGAGTGAAAGGGGGACATGGCCTCACTTGGAGTCAGGGAATGGAGACAGGACTGAAAGTTTATAGGGACGCACATGTTTTACAGGCGTCTTGGTTTGACTGAGTATGGTTTTGAAAAACAGTTTGATACAATTTCTTTGAAGGAAAAAAGAAAAACTTCTGGATATGCAATTAACTTTTAGCATTAGCACTTTCCAGTCATTTCTTCTATGTTTGTTAAATTGGAAGAGAGCGAATATGTTTTTTCCATACAGGAAAAACATTTGCTGATTAACTTCTACCGAGGCCTTTGTGTAGCCACTTTGTATTTTTCAATAGGCTCCTGCCTGCTGACTTTTTCCAGACATGTGCTCAAGAAATGCATTACTTTTCTCTCAAAATATGAATCAAGCTGAAGATTTGTTGACGTTTGTTTTGTCTACTGTGTACAGTGCCAATGTAACATCCTCCGTCTCTCCTACAGAGTTCTGTCCAGGATATAATTCTCTAAATGCTTCTGGATGGCAGAGAGCTATTTGGTCATTAAGAAGTCTATTAAGTCGTTAGAGTAACAGTGGGACTGCCGTCTGCCTGCCGAAAGGATCATAGCCTGATAGGTTTTACCTAGCAGTTTTCTACATATTTGCGCACGTAATTATAGGTTAGTTGACCTAGTGGACCGTGACTCAGATGTCACGCTTAAAGAGGCATTGGACGTCAATAACACACTTTAAAGGTAATACCCCCACTCTCTCCTTCCCTTTCTCACTTTTTTCCACTTGGTGTGGGTGTGTTATTGTGTGTTCAAATGAGCAGTAAGTGAGCAATGACACAGCCAGACCCTTGGGTCATGTCAGACAGAAAGAAGAAAGAATCAAAAGGGAGGCACAAGGTTAGAGCAAACTAGAGCAGAGTTCAGACAGAATTGCCTTTTCCATTAGTCAGATCACGGTCCGCACTTTAAACCTAGACATACACACCCCATCACTGTATGTAAATATTTGGATTTTGGCATGGTTGCATGGTATTCAAAATCCTCCCTTAAATATGCCTTTTTGGATAAATACTATCTAAGGGAAATATTTAGCATGATTTATGACATGTGAGGATCCTTGACTGTTATTTAAAACAGTGCTTGCTCAGTCAGTGAAGACATTTACTGCTCTGAACTATGAATATTGAGCTGCTCATCATCAACACTTGCTGGTGAATTGAACCGCCAGAAGCATCTGGATCTACACAGTGGAAACTCCCCCTGGATATTCTACATTGTAGTGTCTTTACCTTTTTTTACATATGTCAAAATACTGATTTGTTTTAAGGAAATATTATTAGTAGGTTTTCTGGACTGAAAAAAAACACAAATCAAATTCAGCAGCATGTAAAAATATAGCGACTAATGGAAAACACAGATTGTGTGGCTATAAACAGTTAATAGAACCATTTTCTTTTCATTCAGACAGAAAAAAGTATCTTAAAGATCAGTTGTTGTAAACCCACTGAGTGTCATTAGGTTTTTTGTTTTTTTCATTATACAGTATGTCTCCATAAAAATAATAATGTCTAAATGTTAACATATTGGACTTAATACTACCCTGATAACATCCACAGTTACAAAACTATGGCCATATCTTGAGATCTACAGGGTGTGGAGCATACTGTGACCAAGCACATATGAGACTGAAGTCATAGCAATAAACAAGTCTGAAGAATCCACCAAGTTCATCCACCCACAGGTTGGTTGTTTTTATTCTTAAATCGGCTTTTTCACCTGACTATTTAAGATATGGAAAGGAACTGTCTTGTATTGATCAAGCTTCAGTTTGTAATCATAAAGTCAATGTTTTGTATTTATGAATTGTATCTAATCTATTCAGTTTTCTGTAAGAAGTGGTGTCTACCAGCAAAAAAATTATAAAAATGTGCTAATGGGTCTTTATCTGTCATTTTTCATAAAACCCAACTAACCCAAATGTGGACTATAATCATAATAAACTATATAAACTATATAATAAACATAATAAATATTATTAGCATTATATAAAGAATTTTGAAAATAATACAAATTTTGAATAAAATGAAATTAAATCCCATTTTATGATTATATGTAATTGTTGAAAAAAAATTCATTATACACTAAAACAAACTGATATGCAAGATTAAGAGTATATGTAATAACTGGATACTTGCAAATAAGAAATGAAAGTAGAATGGACTAAGGGTACTACAAATCTAAGAAATTATGAAGTCTCTACATGGTTGTTTATACTTCTGCTTGTTTTATAAATTGTGGGTTTCTCTGACAGCTGTGTGTTTGGCGCAACCCTTTGACTTGGAGATTTATTGTTGCTGTTTGCTAACATAATAGACACAGTCAGCAAATCTGTGCCAAATGGTGGAGAGTGTTGGTGATTAGACCGTAGGAGGCAAAAACAGACGTTTGTTTATTCATATTTCAAGTTTGATGGTGGAACAAAAAGCAGGATTATAGATTTACTCTTACAGGATCAAATCTATAATATAGTAAGTAATGTTTACAAACACACCAGCAGTGACAATTCACTTACTGCTAATGTTGAGGTCCTTCAAAATGTCATTGCTGGAGTGTTTCATTAGCTATAAAGCACTCCTTATCCAATACAGATGTCATCCTGACTCTTCAGTCTGAGAAGGGTGTTATGACCCTGAAATGTTCTCCAAATTAAAACGATTACAAGCAATATTAGGAAAATAGAATTAATTTTTCTTACTGGCTGGCTAGTATGACCTGGTTGAAAATAATCCACATTCTACATCTGATTTGCTGATCAAGCTCTCACAATGATTTCCATGACCAGAAGTTGCTGGCTTTAAAGGCAGCTAAGTGCCGAGACTCAGAAAGAAAGAGAAATTGTATCACAAACCCATAAAGAAGAAGCCTAGCCAATATAGAGCCAAGGCCTGATCACTGTCTTGAGATTTGATTGAAATAAATGTTTTTGATTGCATCATATGCATTGTTACTTTTATCAGATTTTATGTGAAAGTTCTCCTTATTTTGTCTTTCCTCCACACCTCCAACTAGAGAATCATTTTTTTCCACCTAGCTCAGTTCTATGCAGCGAAAACTATACAGTCACCCGACAGCCTGCGCCAGATAAACTAGTTGGAGCTGCTGTTGCACCGCCATCCAAGATGGGAAACAGGATGGTAAGAATTAGTCTTTCAGACACAGTTTGGATAAATTATGTTATGCATATGTTATGAAAGTGCTCGAAAGTGACTGTTTATGTTTTTAAGATAGTTTAACATAGCTTCTTACAACCACAAGAATAAACACTTAAATGAGCATTTGTACTTCTCAGCAGACTTCAATCAAGTGTTTTTCTTGTCAGAGTCCTCTCAAGGAAGAAAAGTAGCACTATTAATGCACACACGCATACATACACACACATGTGTGTGTACACGCCCACACGCAATGCTTTCAACTATAAACCTTTGACCACATGCAACAAGTGATTTCTGCTCTTCTGTCAATTTATTTTCTATCACCAACAGGTGTTTTACTGTCATTTTTAAAGCTTCATATGTTGTTCCACTAGCCACTAAATGTCACCTGTTCCTGAAAACTATTCTTGTAACTACTGATTGTAAATTCCTGCAGGAACAAATGACCAATAGGGTTGTATTTGGTTGGTGGAGAATCCCACTTAAGCAGAAGGATACTGCAGTAGTCACGCAGTATCCTGACTGAAATAGGCATTGTAAACATCGCAGCCCTTAAAAAAAGGATGAGACCAAGAGGAAACCAGATTCTGTCACCTCGCAATCTCAAAACCTTTAAACCTATTTGATCTTAAGTGATGAAGTGACAAGTGACATCTCTCTCTCTGTGTGATTGCACTGGCCCCCATAAAAAGCAGCCGATGGAAACTCAACTTGGTCAGAGACCGAGGTGGGCAGTGGTGTTGCCGTCCAGCTCAGCAGTACCTAGAAAAGACCCCAGCAGACTGCCAGTCTCCTTACTGCTTCGTTGCTCATGACTCCACCACCTCCTACCATGACCTCTGACCCCTGCCCAGGAGAAAGGCGCCACCAATATGATGTAATTTCTCCTCAACATGGGCCGCTGGTCTCAGCTGAAATGTGACCCTGGGAAAGTAAATATGTGTGTTTGCTTGGTGGAATAGAACAAAACTTAAATTAGAGAAATTTCTAGCTTACATGTTCAGGGGGCTAAGTGACATACATAGTGACATAAATAATCAATTTCAGTTTGGTAATGTGCATCACAGTTACGTACCACTATTGTTATTTTGTGACAGCTGATATTATTAAGAGATTTGATCAAAAAGAAACATTTTTTTATTATTTGAAGCAATTTTTAGATATTTGATGGATGCGTTTACTTGATAAATACTGATGGCACTTTAATGACCTACCCCTGTGGGAAAAAAGGAAGCCTTTAAAGGGATACTGATGTGCAGCTTGCACTCTTTGAACTGACTAAACTTTCTCCAGCCTTTTCCAATCTGTGCTCAAAGCATTCGCTACTCGCTGTCCTGCCCACCTGTCAAGTTGCATCAGCCCTCAAAGAGCCAGAGAAGAACCATGCACCATGACTTGCCTTTATTTCCACAGCCTCTAAACTGTTTCTCACAGTCATATTCACACCTCTCTGAGATCTAAAGAGACCACAGAGAGGTCTCAGACAGGCAGCGCTCATGTTAGACCGCCATAGTTTATTGTCAAAAGAAGACTGGTGTGTCTAATGTTTCTATATGCCACAGGATATAGATTACTTTCCATCCATATATCCATCCATCTGCCCATCCATTTGTCCATCCATGCATCTGTCTGTCTATCCATCTACCTGCCATAAATCCAATGTAACCTTTTCTTTCTATACTTTAAGAACAGACTGAGTGAGTTTGGCAACCTTGGAAAATTGAGTCTCGAAAAGTATGGAGTTTTTGCACAAAAATGTGTTGAAATCACATGTATCTCCAGGACCAAGTTCTGTTGAAGAAACCTCTGTGTAGCAAGATAGTTCCCCTTTCTGCAAAAGCTTCTCTTTAAATATCACAAGCTATAACTATCTGAAAAAGAACAAAAAATACTGTGAGGTTTGGAATCTTTACAAATTCAGATTGTCTTTTTCTTAGTGATTCAGATTCGTGTTAGCAGGGAAATGACGCACCCCAGACTCAGCCTTACCACTGTTTCAACACACAGTCTATCCCAGCATAATGTGTGTGTGTGTGTCTTTGACCGTCTTTCTGGTGCTTCACTTTCCTTTAGTTCACACCCACACAGTTTCCCTTTTGACTTGAGGTCTAGCCATTCTCCTGACCTCATCATTGTTACAGTCAAGCGTAAAAGGATCCAATCAACCATGATCTTCAGATTAAACCTCACATTATTGTAATTGAGAATAATGGTTCCCATATCAGTTTCAGTCCAGCTCTGAATTGTATTTATACATATGTGGAAAGAGAAGGACCCGAGTCTCAGAAGTTCAGAGCACACAGGTTGGGTTGTTTTCACGTTAGCCTTTTTTTTTTTACTGATTCTCCCACCAGAGCTATTTATCTCTGCAGATCCTCCACAGCTCCTGCTCCACTTATTAATGCTGTCCTTGCACAGTCTGTGTCAGCTTAATAGGTAAAAAGTTGTGTCAAACTCCTTCCTTTCCATTTTAAGATTATGGATTAAACAGTGCTCTGTGAGAACTTCAATGCTTGAGACATTACTTTATAACATAACTCTGCTTTAAACACAACAACTTTCTCCCTGACCGCTCTGCTGTGATCTTTAGTCTTCATGAAAATGCCTGTTTCCTAACGTTCTCCAACCAAGCTCCGAGGCCTCCACTGAATAGTTGTAAACGTACTGAGAATAAATTACACACAGGTGGACTATTTTCACTCATTAGGTGACTTCTGAAGGCATATGGTTTAGCTTGATTATATTTAGGGCTGTAAAAGTAAAGAGAAGTGAATAAGAATGCATGGTGCAAATTTCAATTTTCTATGCTTCAATATTTTTGGAAGCTAGCTGTCCTGTTGCTCCCAGTTCATGATTTTGAAGTACTTATTTATTGGTAAGTACTTTGCCTTTACCAATAAATCCAGTTACATTGTCGTTGGTGGTTTTGATAAATATCAAAAGATTTCAGCATTTTTGAAATACACTGTGTTCACTGTGTGTTCAGCTATGCAGGACACAATTTGCAACAAAGTTTTATAGCGACACAGGCCCACTTTAAATGCAAGCTTCAACTACACACATAGGATGAGAATACCGCGGCACACATTAGGGAAACAGCATGTCTGCGGCACAAAACAGATCACTGGTAAGCCCACCCAAAGCTGGAAGCCTTTACCCTCGTCATTACCGAAAAACGGTGCCTTGCAGCTGCTTATTTCTAGGGGCAGCAAAGCTCTCAGGCATGTGCAGTGCACGCAGTGCCGTTTTGACAGCGTAGTTAGAAAGTACTGATGAAAGCGGAGAGGCTCAAAACGCTCTGCCGCTCAAATTAGCTGTGGACCAATCTGTGCCGTCACGGCCCCCTGCAGATTCTGTTGCAGCGCACCATAAATGTTCCTATGTGAAGCCTCTGCATGGCTACAGCAAGCCTCTATACAGGGTAGAGGAGAGCATCTTTTTCTTGCTGCTGCGACTCACTGCTGGGTTTTCAATTACATCAAATACATCTCATGATTTTATGCCAGAACAAACTACATTCATGCTTTCTTTATCCTTCTACAAAAATTCTCATGTTTTACTCATCAGATAATTAGTGTCTCACTAATATTTTAGTCTCCAGTAACAGTCCTAGTCAAGCAGTTTGGCAGAAATAGAGCCACTCTATGCTGATGGAAGGGAGAGCTCCATGCTCTCTTCATCTTTGCTAATCTGCTCTCATGTACACCACTCATACTGATACCCTTTCTGCAGATTCAGCTGCTGAGCATGTTTGTCTAGTGAGGTGGAGAGACATCCATAACCATAAAGCTGTCTCCATACAGACACATTTTAGCGCTTCCTTCTCCTTATATTGTCCTCTCCCTCTTTTTTTGCTTGCTCTTTTACAATCCGTCCATATACACTAAACTTTTATAGTAGACTATAAAGCCCAACCTTTTCCTCCTTCAGAGCTACTTTACTGCAGCCAGAGTTATGACCGACACACAAAGTAAGATTCTGCTCAAGTTCTCCAGATGTCCCAGCTGTCTAGACTCAAAAACAAAACAACAGACTAAAGACGAAAGAGCTTCGCTTTCTCCTTCTTACCTGAGAGAAGTTTAGCCCATTAAGGGGGTGACACTGCTCCTCAACCCGCTCCACTGCGCCCGTCTTCTTCCTCATTCGTTCTGCCTCTTGAGCCAAGAACAAGTCCAACACTGGAGTCCCTCTGGACCGGACGTCCCACTCCGTCAACGAGTTTACCATCAGCATCACCCACACAGGCCTCTTTCTCTCCCAGTTCCCTGCGATAGCGTTGAACAGATAGTCGGCGTACAGGCCACGACCTCTCTGGTCCGCCGTCATCCAATAAGGCATCATGTGTTTGACGTAGTCCAGGTGGCGTTTGAGGCGACGGTACAGGTCTCGCGGCAAAAGGGTCTGCAGGTTTTCTCCGTGGGGGAGCAGCTGGCAGCTAGTGAGCTTGGAGATGGTCAGAGGATCTGTGAGGTCCAGCTCAAAGAACACGTTGCTGCTGCTTCGGAAGGCTTGCTTGGAGCTGTCGGGGATGAAGTCCCAGACTCGGGTGTAGGGAACGTGGATGGTACCAAACAAGTAAGAGGGTGGCTGAGGAGGTGTGCGGTTTATTCTCCACAGGAAAGAATTCAGCTCGCTTTGCTGTGGAAAAGGGAGAGGAAAACCAAAAGTATCACTTTAGAGCAGTTAAGCTTACATTAGAACTAGAGCTGAAGAAATATTTCTCTGAGCTTAAAAAGAAAAGAAAAAAAGAAACTAAAATAAAAACGGGTTTTTGTTCAGTAACAGAGAATTGTGGATTTGAAGGAGTTTATAGCAAGGCCTCCTGCATTGTAAACAGACCCTCGTGTATTGTTGAGGTACATACTTCTGTTGCCAAAGCCTCTTTTCACCATGTGTAGCATTTTCAAGGCAACAGTGCAAATGTAATGCGGCGTTGAAGCTTATAAAAACAAAAAGCCGAAAGAAACCTGCTCTCCATTCTGACCTCACTGTGATACTTTTGTTTGTGATGTTTTTGCACTCGCCACAAGACAGGAGATGCGATGCTGACAGTCCTAAACACAGCATTGTGTTTTTCTGTGGTTTCCATAACAGGAAGCATTTGTCTGTTATGCTTATATTCATAAAAAACAATGTCACAAAGGAAATTAAATAATCATAGTCATTTTAAATAAACATCAGACCGTGTTGCATTTTAAATATGTTTCTTGTTAAGAGCTCAGCGAATGTGCCGTGCATGTGCTATGGCTTTGATGTTGGCATTATTCGAATATGAAAAAAGAATTTGCTTGTCTAAACAATATGACGCTGCTGGCCACCGACGCACAGTGTAATCAGGCGACTGAGGGGATGAAACCCATTACAGTAGAATAAAGTTATTCTTAGAAAATGTTTACCTCCACAATTAAATCAAGAAGATTTCCCTCATCTGCGCTCTAGCCATACTGCATACTGCCAAGTTTGCCTTTAAAATTTCAAATAGCAGCCAAAATGAGCAAAGACTTCTTGCTGGATGTTCTCTTTAATTAATTGCAATGAGCATCCAGTATTTTTCCTGGCAGTCTGCTGCAAGGGCAAACTAAACAGAGCTGCTATGGTCTGGATGATTTCATTAAAGTGGTTTGAAGTCTTTGCAGATAAGCCGGGACACTTAAGAAGAGTAGATTTTGAGTTTTATTTTGTTTCTAATATTTTCCTGTCAGGGTCGGATTTGTAAATTCTCCCTTCATCGTATTTCTGAGAAATGGGAATAGGGTATTTTTGTTCTGAGCACCAGTGCCAGCCCAAGTAGTTTGAGGTCCTAAGCAGAAATCAATTTGGGGCCAAGCTCCATTTAAGTCCACCATCCACCACAACACTACTGACTTCCCTTTATATTGTCCAGTATATTGTTCAGCGAAATCAGTGGCTTTCACCGAATTCCATCTTAGGGGTCTTAGAGTAAGACATGCTGAATATAGATTTTCAGATATTTATTTGTTGGGGAGAAGAAAAAGCATCTTTTTTGGTTCCCTGATTCCTGGCACACTGGTAACACTGATGCGCACACTCCACCCCAGTAGATGGTCATAATGCATCTAAAGCATGTCTGCCAACCGAACA
Source organism: Xiphophorus hellerii (assembly GCF_003331165.1). NCBI lineage: Eukaryota > Metazoa > Chordata > Actinopteri > Cyprinodontiformes > Poeciliidae > Xiphophorus > Xiphophorus hellerii. Next base: position 16,642,918 of record NC_045680.1, read on the forward strand.
GATTATGCATTGAGTACTTCAAGACTACAGTTTTACTTTAATGCAAAACATGTTGTGTGAGCGCTGACACCAGGGCTAACTTTAGCTACAACAGGCAGCAACAAAACAGATGACAGGATTCAGAGCCAAAATAAGTAAGTCCACATCTGACAAAACTGTTCGAGCATATGTATAGTCATGATTGATTCTGTCATGATTGAAATTTTATTCTCAATGATTGCTGATGGTAATGCATATTGTTAATTCATAAAGGTGACATTTGAAGTGAAATTCATTTAGAAAAATTTAATTAATTTGGGGGTAATTACTTACAAAACCTCTAATTAATTGAACAAAAAATGTGTAGTGCAGTGCCTTACACAGACTGATGTTCTTAAGCTTCCATTTCAATTATTTATGATGGCAAACAATGCTTAATTTCTCATAAGATTGGACTACTACAAATGACCAATAAAAAACATTTTTAATGTAGAAATTTGGGTTTAATAAAGTGCATGTTTATTACCTGCTTAAGGGTTGCTGTTTTCAAAAGATATTTTTAATATGACAAATGACCCTCATCGAATGTATATTCTTTATAATATATCATTTACTGAATATGACTGTGTATATTTCCAAGTTCAATATAGCATTCATATCCAATCTTGCTCCTGTTCCCTCTTGATATTTTCACAAATAGTTGACATGTGCATACAATGTTTTCTTGACTCAGACACAAGCAGCATAAATTATTAAATAATCTATAAATCATGACTCGGTTAACACAAATTTGTGTGTTTGTCAACATGTCCAGTATGTTGCATTTTTTTCCCCTGTTCCCGACACAAATAGAGTGGTGACAAATATTGGAAAACATCAACAATTGAAAAACAAACATGTATACAAATATAAGGAGGGATAGATTCAATCATTTAGTTCAATCCTCCATATGAAGTAAATGTGTTGCAGAACATAATTGAAAAACTTTAACACTGCCAGACAAAAAATGTAATGTAGTTTTTAACTGTGGTAAAAGTGATATTGTCAAGAAAACATAAAAAAAAAAACGCATTTTTAGATAAAATACAAAAAGGGGACATTTTGTAACTTTTTTGTTAAAAAGAAAAGTTCAAAAAACAGTTTAGTTTTAAAAGATCACAATTTCCTGATTCGTATTACTTATGTTGGCTTTAAAGGGTTAAGATGACTTTTAGACACGGAAAGTGTGGTCGTGCTTGACTTATAACCGACAAGAGGAGAGATCCCCTCTGCTGAGGCAGGGCTGACTTTTTTTGGAGAGCTTTGACGCGCGGTGCTCCTTTTTTTATGAGGGTAATTACTCCTAATGCAAAACAGAGACCACTGTACTGACGCATACAAATCACACGAAGCGCAGGGGCACGAAGTCTTTACATTGAACTCTAAAAACAAAACCATTTTTTCAGACATAATGATATAATGACATAATGATAATAACCTCACTGCAGATACTTGGAGAGCGATTTTCAAGTGCCATACACCTGTTTCTTAGGTGATGCATTTTTTTTTCTTCCTGTCAGCAGCAAAAAAAAAAAAAAAGCGTGTGGAATGTATGATTAGTGTTCCTCTGCGCACATAGGAAAATCTTTGATTTGCCCTGTAATAACCTTTATTTGTTTAATAAGCCGCACACTGTGTTGAAACATGACCACTTCAGAAAGGTCAATGAAACTTTTCCAAATGAAGTTAAGTCAACCGTGGGTGTTCTCTACTTTGTCACATAAACAGCCGTAAAGTTGGCAAGCGCGTAGTTTCCTTTGGCAAACCCGCTCATTGGGAAGGCCGAGATCTATACAATCCTATAAAGAATCTCTTTATATTTTTACATGTGTATAGTCATAATAATAATAATCATAACGGTTATTAATATTATTGTTGTTAAGAAGAAAAATATATTATTTATAAATGATATATTTTGTTCAAAGCTGCAATTTTTTTCAAGTATTAAGGCATCAATACAATAGATTTTTGAATTATTTTTGTGTGCCGTTCAGCTATGTTTTAACACCTATTATTCGATGTTAATTCCAGTTTTTCCATTCTCCAAACTGCTATAGTATAAATGCAAACATAAAACAGAAAAATGATCTGCCATTTTGCTAGTAGAGCTGCAAAACATGCAGTTCTGTGTATTTTGCCACGGACTTGTTTTCTCAGAAGCAAATTATGTAATGAGTCTAATAAAAGGACTCTTCTGCGCAATAAAATCCCCCAATAAAACTCACCGACTTCGGTGGGTCGCACTGCCTCGGTCTGCCCGTACGCCCCGCACCCCAGGGTGCCACAGTTTGCAGCAGACCGCCCAGGAGGATCCAGCTGAACACCGGCAAGTAGAACATCTCCCCGAGGTGACAGGACACTTGTAGCACAGAACTTTTTTTTTTTTTCTTTTTTTTTTTCTTTTACTCTCTCTGTCAGACTGCGTCCTCTCCTCTTACTCTCTGTGCTTTGAATTAAAGAGTAAAAAGAAGCGCTACCGGTGGCCTCTGGGCTCACATGTGCAGCTCGGCTGGAGCACCATCCCGCCTCTTCACGCACTCCGCCTCTGAGTTTGTTTTGTTTCTGTCTGCAGTTTTTCTCGTGTCTCTTCGCACGGAGCGCTCCGGGGGCACGAGCTGAAAAAGTCTTAGGGAAAAGTTTGCGCTGCGCGAGTTTGAGAGAGAGAGACGGAGAGAGAGAGAGAGAGAGAGGTGGAACGACATGAGTACACCCCTCACCCCTCCACAACATTAAACACAAAGTATGCATACACCACCACAGCCCCTTTAGAGAGGAGTGAGCAGCAGGTCCAGAGCGGAGGAGGACATGCGTGTGTGAGAAAAGACCCTAAAGATAGACGCAGAGAGAACGCTGCGAGGTTTAAATCGCCTTATATTCTTGAATTTACCTCAATATTATGTCTGTCACAGCCGGATCTGTACTGTGTACTAATCAGCATTAACGAGTCCCTCCAAATAATCACTTAAAATATACAAATCTTATAGAGTTGGTGATTGTGTATATATTTTCTTGCCGCAGGCAGGGCCGGTTGGTAACACCGAGTAGTGCAGCTGCTTGCCTTGGGGCTCAGGAGAACTTAACATGTACACAGAACCTGCTCACACTACATTTGTACACACACAGAGAGATATGAAAAAAATTCATAATTTCAAAGTTTTGATAACAGACCCATACCCTAGAGCTAATTTTGCAGTTTCTGTCGCCTGAGAATGTCTTTTTTAGAGGGTGGGGGGTTCTTGTTAGCACATCAAACTTGACCACTTTTAAGTAAAATGATAGGAAAAAATGCTAAATGTGAAGAACATGTGCCCCTACTTCAATATCTCTAAGTAGAAATGTCACTTGCCTTCAGAAGTCACCTAGAAAAGACCAAGCATTGATTATTTTACAGGAGGTTAGTATTGCTATGGTGGAGGTTGAGCTAGAGGTGAGCCCCAAATAGACTTTTTCTTGGGGCTTTACATTAGCTTGGGCCAACTCAAGCTACTGCTCTTTTAGTTGTTCATTTCTTGACACCCCTAAGATACTGATTTTTTTTTTCTTTTTTAGTAACAGGAGCATCCAGGCATGGGACAGTATTGGTATACCAAGGGTTAAAATAGCCCCCCAAATCTCACTACCATCTGTTGCTGCACACTGCTTATCAGCTTGCTAAAAATAACTGCATGTACTTGCTTACAAGAAAGATCATTTTGACTGAAAACATTTAGAGTCCAGTAGAACCTGGACAGTTGTGGTGTGGTGGTGGGGGTGGGGGAAGCACCACCTGTCAGTGCATTGTTACAAAACTGCAGTTGACAAGTTACAGCAGCATGACTGTAAAGCACCGGGCTGCAGGCTGGCTGCCTCAGCAGATAGGCAGTTAATATCAGCTTAATGTGCTTTTGAAGTTTGCCAAAATTAAAATAAATTGATGCTATAGGTAGCACTTATTACTGAATCAATCAGATTTTTAGCATCCATGAGAATAAATGTTGCTTTTTTGGTTTAAATTTAAAGCACTAGATTATATCACGCATGTTGGCATTCAATTTTGGCATTTTTTTTACTAATAATTAGTGGTGGAATATTATTTTTAATAGAGTTAATTGATTAATTACAATTGATGGCATTTTAATCTAAAACCAAGTATTGACAAAATCAGCAACAATTTGGATTCGAATATTTTGCTGCTAAATTATTGAATAAATAGACATGTGAGCTCAACAACAAAAACATTTATTGTTTTTAGTGTTATTTAGGTCATTCAACCATCAGATTGGCGCAAAGTGTTTTTATACATTCAGCTTTCAAACCCTGATCATTCATGTAATTTCAGTGAAAAAATAAATTTTCAGAAATGTGGAGTTTGGACGCTGACATTAGTGTTTGGGTCATGTATGGTGGCTGCAAGATATTTTGCATTGAGATGATACGTTAGGCTTGAATAGCTTCAGTGATTGGCCATCTCCTTTTTGTACAACTTGCACACAACAATAGCGTTTTCCAGTGTCCAATCAGATCAAACTAACTTCCACTATCCTACATGGTTGAACATGGGTGAACAGTGGATGGATGGTCAGACAGATGGATGAATGATTAATACAGTAGGTATGGGCGCATGGCTTCTATTTCCTGTCTGAATGTGAGTTTTCTTCTCTTAAAAGCCGGGAACCTACAGGGCAGCTTGAGAAGTTTGTTTGTTTTCCGTTATTTTCAACACCTTCATTTCAATATGTAAATAGATAATGTTTCAAATGCGACAACGCGCATCCTCCTCAAATTCTTGCTCGACAAAACCCTTGTGCGGGGGTGTTGCTGGGGCAAAGAGCCTTGAGCCCTATCAGCATGATTAATGAACACAAATAAATAAGTACAATTAAAGAGAACAGTGAGAATTGTTTCATTTATGTTACCTGCAGTCTTCTTTTAAAGATTCATTAGTCATGATGTGGAGCAGGCGGATCTGGAATAGCAGCCAGTGTTGAGAGAAAGTGACCCCCCTTCCCGCCCGGGCCACGATGTCAACGCTCCACTACTCAGCTGTGACCTCAGTTATTGTTCAAGTGGCAGACTGTGTGACAGAGTCAAGTAGTGGAAATTTATCATGGGGACCCCCTCAAACAAGTGGCACCAGGCCCCCCCACAGCCAAGCTGGTGGTAGAAAGACCCCAGACAAGCGTTTCTTTGTCCTCGGCCGTGTTCTCCCCGTCCTCTCCACTCCTCTTCTCACCACTCAGCATTCACTTTTGCTGTGGAGCTGTTCTGCTTGCAGCTGACTGTCCTTCTGCACCTTTATTGTGTTTTCCATTTCACGAGTGCTGAGTAACTTTATTCTATTTGTATTTTAAGCACATTTCATATTGCAAAAATTCGACTTGGACAGCTTCTTTTGGCTCCCATTCATCAATCTCTGAGACTCAAAGAAGTAGACAAGTCTTCTTTTTCCCTTCCATAATGTTTCCTCAAATGATTTCACGTGCTTGCAGCAGATAAAAAGCAGTAGGACAATAAAAGCATGATGATGTAACCTAATTACTGTAAACTTACTATGCTGTTTTCCCCATTTTGTGGCTTTTGCTCCAACAGGTGTGGGATTTCATTTAGCTGCTTCAACTGCTCTAACCCAGCCACCTGCGGACTCCAGTGCCTTACTTTAACCACACCTTGCAGAGGGCTTTCTCTTTGAAGGAGCTTTTCGCATTCTTGGCCTGTTAGAAGAGGGCTTATGAGCGCCCCGGCTGTGGGAGATTCCTGGACCAGGGCCAGTGCTTACTGCATGGTGTGCATATAGAGCTGGGGACGAAAGAAGACTTTAGAGTTAATGTTCTGTAAGCAGATTGCAAAAATGCCCACATCTACAGAGGGCAGGTTAGGGGAAGGCCTTGGAGAAACGGAAAGCCTCCCTTTGCTACTCGTAAAGGTATTTTTTGAAATAGTGAACAATGCATGTCTGTAGTTGAACCCTGTTAATATGCTTTCCAGCACTTTCTCTGGCTATTACATTCTGCGTGAGCTGATAAAGAGGAAAGCACACAGTGAGGGAGGAGAATGAGACTTTGTTAATGTCTGCTTGTCCTTGAGGCTGTCTGATGATGTGCAGAAATCCCTAGCATTGCTCTGCATTCTCTCAACATTAGGTATCGTTGTAGAAACACAAAATAAAAATAATACACTTGTATGTCTTGAAGAATCCAGTGAAATTTGATTGACAATAAGGACGTAAGCAAATTGTATATTATGTGCACAGGGACCCCTAGTGGCGTAAAAAAAGAAAAAGAAACTTCTTACTTTCATTCTATCTTGATCGTTTTCATTTACAAAAGTACTCGGGGTGCTTCAACCTTTCTTCCATTTTATGACTTTGTGTGTTTAATTGGAATTTTGCAGCAAAAATGTAAATACACATTGAACTACAAAGTCGTGCATATTTGTAAACAGGAAAAAAATCATACAAGCGTGGTGTGAATGTGACACATACCTGCTTAGTCTGATGCCTCTAATAAATTCCGGAGCAGCCAACTGTCAATTAGGAGTCAATTAGGCTACGTTCACACTGCAGCATGAATTAATGCGACCTGTATCCGATCTCTTCATGACAGTCTGAACAACAGAGACCATTTTTTTAGAATGCGATCCAGGCAACTTAGCGAAAGCCTAATGGTAGCTGACTTGGACGTCATTGATACTCGACAAACGCCACTATTTTGAGACCCGATACGCGCAAGCGGGAAGAAAAACAACCATGATGGACCATTATGTGGATTAAGTTGTTAATGTGCTGGCTCCGATCGGACAGCAACTTTAGAATCGTAAGATATGCTCCACCATTAGCATCCACGTCTACTTCCGCAAACACTGAGCTCTTCTTCTGTTTTTATGGCGCTTGGAAAACACTGATCACACGCTATGTATGTGACGTTATTGCGCCCTCTACTGCGCATGTGGGACACTTTCAGGTCGCTTGCAGTTCACACAGGAGATCGCATACAAGTGGTTGTTCACATTTTGAACTGTGAACGACCATGCCAAAAAATCCGATTTCACCAAAAATTGGATTTGGGTCACTTCAGGGTGCAGTGTGAACCTAGCCTTAGTTAATAGAGTCTAGATATATAAAACTGGCCTTAGTATAATTCTGTTCTTTGGAGGCCTTAGAGATTTGTTAGAGAGCAGCATCATGGAGAGCAGGGAACACATCAGACAGATCAGGGAAACAGTTGTGAAGAAGTTTAAAACAGGCTAGGTTATGAAAAAGCTTTGGAAGTGAGGCACCATTCAGTACATTATCTGAAAATGAAAGGAGTGGAAACTCTGCAGGAGCAGCAGAAATCCACAGCCTAGGTGGGAGAATGTGAAATCAGCACAGCAATTAGTTCTGCAGTCCACAAATCTGAATTACTACTACACGTCATGCTGAGCACCTCCTCCCTGCTGTGAAACATGGTGGTGGCAGCATCATGCTGTGGAGATGCTTTTCTTCAGCACTGACAGGGAATTTGGTCAGAGTTGATGGATGCAGCTAAATACAGGGTGATTTAAAAAAAAAAACCCTGTTTGAGGTTACAAAGGAGTTCAAGCAAATGGAATAGTTTGGATCAAAGCACATTCATGTTTGAAAATGGCCCAGTCAAAGTCCAAACCTTAATCCCATTGAGAATTTGTGGCATGATCCCAAAGTTATTGTTCACAGATGTTCTACATCTAACCTGACTGAGCTGGGGCTGTTTTGCAAGGAAAACTAGGCAATATCTTTTGTGTGCTGACCTGCAAAGCTGCTATAGAGATACCCCCAAATGACATGCAGCTGCAGTTGCAACAAAAGGCATTTCAAGAAAGTATTTTCCTTTGAGGACTGAAAAAAAATTTCTGCCATACTTTATCTGGAAAATACTTTGAAAACTTCCACTAATTCCCACTTCATGACTACTGTGTTTTGGTCTATGTTTATGGTTACTTTGTGACAGAATGTTAAAAGCTCAAGGGGTGTGAATACTTTTGCCAGGTGTTATACACAGTTAGACACACCCAAACACACACACGCACACACACCCCGACACGCACAGTCTATCCTACCTCCACCCATCTCTTGCTCAGGCTCCAATATCCTCTGTTGTGCTTTGAAGATGTCAAAGAATAATATTGACTGAGTCTCCAGTGAAATGTTATTGTGGTCTCCCTTTTCTGGATTCCATGGCAAAATAGGAGGCCATAAAAAAGGGGTAGGAGGTGAAGGACAATGATATTCGTTACAAAATATGACAGAACTCCAAAAGGGTTCAAAGTTGGGATGACACATAGCTGAGGAGGAAGTGAAATGAGTCGACATCTGTGTTTTGTATTGTTTGTTTTGTTGTCACTTAGAGGCTTTGCAGAGTCTCTGTTTAGGTGTTTCCCGCCAGCAATCAGACTGATATCTGCCACGGCATGTCAACATATGCAGATGATGGCTATCTGTCTTCATCTTCCTGAATGAGCAAAAGCAGGAGGAGGAAGATGAGAGGAGGAGATAAAATGGCAAGGGTCACAGCCAGGGTTGGGGTTTTTTTGTGTTTTTTTTTAAGTATCTGATCCAGTAAAACCGGGGCGAAAAAATGTGGTTGATTCCATAAATTTTAAGTGTGCATTTTTGCAACGATAAACTTAAAACTCATATTGCTCATACTGTATGAGGCACACTACCCTGCTAATCCAAAGCAGCATAAGACCAGATGTTGATTCGTGTATTTGAACATGATGCCCAAAGGTATGACGAAGTTTCAAATAGACACTGAGGCAAGTAAAGTAAGTGGACAGAACTTACTGCTGAAAGCATCTATTTGCATAAAATTCAAAAACCCATCAACACCTTTCATTTGTCTCTGACTTTAAATCAGACCAGACTTTCCCTGTTCTGTGTATGTTAGGATTACCCTAATTATATCTACTTTCTGAAAGCCAGATTTTTTTATTTTTTTTTTTTAGGTTGTTTTCTTTACTTTTACTGGACTGAGATCACATTTTTGCCTCCAAAATTACTGGCTTTTCAGTCTCCAAGCACCTAACTTTATGCTTTGGTTCATTATCTATATGCAGAAGTTCAATTTGTGCATATGCATTAATTTCTTAGCTAATGTCTTTATGTTGTTTCAATATTTGCACACAAAGTTCTTTCCTCACGAGGCCCTTTATTTTGCTTACCCATCTCTGCCAACACAACATGATGTTGCCATTTTCATACTTCACTGTCGGGATGGTTTTCTTTGATTTGGAAGTTTCCACCCTTTTCCTCCAAATGTAACAAGGGGAAATGCTTCAACTTTGTGCTTAAAAACATTTCTAATATGCAAAATTCTTTTATGTTTCTTTTGGATTAATGGCTTCTTATTTCCCTAAGTGGCCTTTCAGCCAATGTAAGGTGTATTTTGAATCATGTCTTATTTGTAAATATTTGTAGGGTAAGTAAATAAAAGGTTATTTATTATGCAGAAGACTAGCAGATGATTACTCTTCCCACTCAAAGTTCATGGAAACAAAAAAAGCAATATTTAAATAATTTCCAAACAGCTGAACACAAGGGACCTTTATTAGAAAGATGGAAGTGTGTCATACAGAATCTGTTTCATTTATATAGAAACCTCTGGTGACCCAATACCTTACCGAGACTCTGATAAGTCTTTTAAAAAAATCATGCATTGAAGAATTTCTATTTTAAGATAAATAAAGCCTGCTTGATAATTGGAATCAATTCTGTCCTTTTTGATTTTGGTAAAATGACTCTTTGGATCATAATGTTTCTTTTCCCGCTCTTTTCATACACAGATACCAACTTCCTTCAGAAAGAACCATACCCCATCCCCGTGTTTGTTTTGTAGAGCCGCTGATGCTCTCACATCAAAGGCTTAGCTGCCAAAGTCACCCTGTGATGCATTATACTCTCTCCCACTGATCACCGCCATTGTGAGTAATTGCATTATCCAAATCTGCAGGCCCCCTGCTATCTTCTTTTTTCTCTCAACCCCATTTACCTTGTGAAAGCTGAAGCAGGCAAGGTGGAGGAGTGAAAAGGCTCCTCCTGCTGTTAGGCACATCCACCTTTTAGCCATTTGAATGGTAAAAGAAAAGGATGCAGAGAAATAATAATGTTTCCCCTCCTGTCATTTCAGCTGCCATAATGGTGTTTCTGTAAATCCCAGGGATGGGAAGTAGTTTTCGCCGGTGTAATAATATTATGGATGCCGAATATCACTAATGTTTGTCTCTGTGATACTGTTGTTTGTCATTGTCAATGTCCTGTTTGTAGTTTACTCAGTCAGAGGCTCCTGCAGCCAGACAAGGCCTTTTTGCATTTGCTGGAGAGTATTAACAGCATGTGTTATGATATCATGAAATCAAAGCCTCAGGTCTTTAATGATGTGCAGGAACCAGACATGAATTCCAGCCTCAGGGATCAGATGAGCTCTTCTGTAAGATGAAGAAAAAAAGAAAAAGGATTTGGACTCAGCCTCCTTTTGAAGGAGGTTGTATGCTCTAATGAGGTTCTTTGAAGATTAGCTTATTGTTCCAGGTACTTTAATGTCATATATATAGTAAATGCATGGCATCAAAGTTTGCCTTGGTTAAAAGATACTCTCCTTAAAGTGCGTCAGAGAATGTGAAGTGGATGTTTTAGCCACTGCTGGTCTGTGGTTGCTCTTTCTAGCCTCTGGGAGTTTACAAGGTCTAAAGAAAGCTAAGCCCGTCCTCTGAAAGTTCGGCTTCTGGCTCAGCGTTCAGTCTGATGGGATTTTAACCGTTTACTCTGCATTCATGTAGAGTTTGCTTAGTGCCCTGTGGTACTCAGTTTCTGGTCATGCAGCAATCCCGGCGGTGTCGTTAGACAAAAAATCATTTCAGAGAGGAGTCTTAGACATAGTGTGTCTTCTTGAGCCAGGTGTTTAAATACCAAACCATGTGAAGTTGTTTGCTTGGTCAAACACGTGTGTTCAATATGCTGATAGACTTGCACAGAAGATAAGTTTTTCTTTTAGTAAAAATAAATGCTAAGCACACCACAAAAGCTAGTGCCAACGGGCCTCGGGCATGGACCGGAGGGAGACTCTCACAAACTGATAACTTTGAGTAAAAATGCAACTGTTTAATTTGTAATTTCCAAAAGAATAAATACCTAAAAAAGTGTGCAATAGAATTGTATTTACAGCACAACAGCAGCAATTGTTCCCATCACTACCAAAAGTTGAATGGCATATTGACTATTACATTCATGTCAACTGCATGACATTTATTTATAACTATTTGGATTTTTGAAACAGAGGTTTATAAATGTATAAAATGTGTATTGTTGTTATGAAATGTCATTTCATTTTGATGTTAAGGGTCAGGAACAGTCTGTATTTGTGTTCTTACTTAATTTTTGTACTTGAATTATTTTAAGTTGCCTATTGCAACACCAAGGATGTTCAGTGCGTTCAATTTTTTGGGTTGAGTTTTTTCTCTTTGTTCTTGTCTTTGTGTCTCAGACTAGATTCTAATGTTAGTGGGGGGTTTTTTGGGTTTCACTGTTAAATCTTCCTGTTTTATTTCATTTGGGTTCATTCCAGAGTTTATTAGTCGGTTTCCCTGCTTGGGTTCTCCTCCAGCTGTACAGTATTTCCCTGATTAGACACACCTGGCTCTCATGTCAATTATTCACCTTCCCTGTAGTAAAAAGCCTGTCAGTTTGCTAACCAGATTCTTCTGTTCTGCACTGTCTGTTTCCTCAATGCTCGGTTCCTCGTTCTCCTCTTCTTTTGCTGTTTATTCCTCCGTTCTCTCGGAGCAGTCTAACAAACAGCAACAGTTATCCTTATAAGGATGGTGTACGGTGCTCCCTTACTTTCCACAACATCACTTAATGTGTTTTTTGTGACTGGAAATATTTACAATTAAATTGTCTTTAAAACCAAAAAAAAAAAGAAAAGAAAAGATAAATGCTATCAGCCTTGTTTTAGTCAGCTGATGGGCAGTGGATAGCAACAAGTGCAGTGCTGCATTACGCTAAGCTTTATGATGGAAAACTTTTTTTCTTTTTCTAACCATTAGCATTTTAAAACCTTGATATGGTTCAGCACTTACAACCCAGCCTAGTCTCCAGTTGCAATAAATAAGCATGTAACTAATGAGCAAATTCACTATGAGTCCTGGTTTCTTGTAGCTTACCAGTGATAGTGGTTAAAGAGTATGAATATAATTTTGAGTAATATTATAATTCATGCTGTCTTTGTCTTCTGCTCTCCTGTGAGTCTTTGTCTCTTCCCTCCCCATATTTTCAGAGTTCTGTTTATTTTCATGACAAAGGCGGGGCTCTGTAACACTTGGCTGCTCTGCTCACTCGAACCCCTGGAGACAAGGTCATGTCTGAGGATGTGTATTCATCAGAATCTTTGAGGTAAATGTGAGGAGGTGGAAGAGTGGGAACAAAAATAATGCAAAAAAAAAGTAAAATAGTAAAGGTTTTAAGGAAAAGCTTTTAAGGTGAAGAGACATAGGAGTGTAATATAGAGAGACAAGCCACATAAACACACAGATGAACATAAACATTAAAACAGGTACACGCACATAGACCTGCACACAAGACGCCTTTTCTCCTCAATGGGCATGGTTCCTTCAGCAGCTCCTCACCAACACTTGAAGCTGTTCTGGTGGTTGACAGGGAGCAGTTGGACTGTCGACAGGCCCAGAGTCTGCAGAGAAGCAGGCTGCACCGTCATGTGAAACACACTCGCACACAGACGCTGACATAAACAGAGATCCGTACAGACAGCACAGTTGAAACATGTCAAGCAAGATGGCTCCTCTGACAAAATACACACAAACACACGAGGTATGTAAGGTGAATACATTAAACAGCAGCGTTTGTTTGACTGAGCTGGAAGACACACAAACATCATACACAAAGAGCTGAAACACATGAAAACAGTATGACTCCTGTGTCTGAATACAGAAACACACAGAAACTGATTTATAAACAGAGCTCTGGGGAAAGGTCCAGGAAAGTGATTTGCTTCTTCTTCTTGAGCTGATCCTCAACATGTGTCACAGTTTACACTCTAATCTACAGTAAAAAAAAAAAAAATTCAAACAAGGAAATACACGAACTTCATCTGTTCTTTCACTTCCAGGTTTGTTTATAGACTTTCCTGGAGTTCTGTTTGGGATTCTTCTGCTGTGCTCCGGTGTGTGTCCCTAAATCCACTTAGCTTTCAGTGAGTGAGACAGATGATTAATAAATATAATCCAAAATTCATTCTCAAAATAACCATCTTATTTATTGCATTTTTACTGCGTCAAGCAAAGATTAGTCTGACTCTTTTAGCAATGCAGTCTAGGAGTGTGGCTTAAGTGCTACGCATCAATAACACAGCGATGACAGCTCCCAGTCTCCAATCGGCCTTGTGTAAGATAAATTACAGCCTGAATCTGACTAAGCTTTGACACTCGCAACCCAGCGGCACGGCCAATAAAACACTTGGAGCGCTATAATCTGTTTCAGTGAGACTCACACATACAATATTACATGCAAACCTTTATTTGTGAATGTAGTACCAAATGTATTTTCATACAAACATATCTTCAGCTTGGTGAAAAGCTACAAATAAGTCAGTGAATCTGTTTGAATGTTACAACTCTAATTTAGAACTGATAAAATTACTGAAGAGTTGTAATTGTTTTTCTTGACTTTATAGCATAAAGGCAAACTCTTTTTCAAACACTGATTACATTTTTGAAATTAGTGATGGGCTGTAGAGACATACAAAGACAAAATGCTTTTAGAAAATAAAGCATCTGGATCGACTTTTCTACCCAGCATACACAATGGGATCTTTTGCTAAACCAGGCATATTACCATCGTTTAATGTCATGCTAAGCAATGGAGATGTACTGTTTGCGCATATGACTCTGCATGTTGAATGCATGCCGTGGCTAACGTCACACGGCAGTGTTGGAGTTATCTTCTGATTAATTCAGACAATAATTATTTGGCCAATAGGAAACAGTCATAGACTGTACGTAGAACATTGAATTTTTATCCCGAGATGGTCAGATGATAAGACAGTGACATTACTGAAAAATAAATGAACTTAGTTCATTCCCATTCAGGATAGATGAATGGGAATGAACAATGTAAATTTTAAACCCGATACACACGCACTTTGTGACAGGATTTGAAGACACAATGTACCTTGTTTCTTCAGCTATAGTGTTTTTCATCTATACTGACATATTTGGTAAGAAAAACAAAGTTTATTTTGCCAAACCTTGATTTTCTTTCTGATGAAAGATTCATCTAAGCATTTTTAGGTTTCTTGTTGGAAAACTGAAAAAATGTGACTTTATGTGGTTTGCAAAGCAAAATACTAGTGGGAACTTTTTTTTTAAAAAGTCACTAAAATTGCAAGAAAAAATTGGAAAAGGAAGAAAAAAATAGGATGTAATATGTTTGAAAATAAATACAAATCACCTAGCTTGAGGAAAGATCCATAGTCCTTAGTAAAACTCATCTTCTACTATTACAATTTCTCCAGACTTTTTCAAAGTAGGAACAGTTATTCTGACAAAAAATATATTTTTTGTCCAAAAAAAGAAAGTAAACGGCTATAAAACTGTGTTGGCAGATCACAGTGGCAACTTGGCCAGCCAGAGGCTTTCCTGTATAGACCACAGAGGGTTAACACTTACAGTGCATCACTCTACGGGGAATTCTGAAAGCTGCAGCCAAACTGAGACAGTTGGTTGATTTATGAGCCAGAGCTGGGTTAAGCACAGTCTGGTGGGCTGAGGCACGCACCATGATTGAAAGTCACATCTAAGCCAATGTGCTGGCCTCTCACTCTGCACGCTGTGCACACACCCAAAGATGACTGAGCTTTGTTTTGACATCAGAGGCTCACAAATGAAGTTGACAGGTTAACTTTTAAGAAGAAATTTGAGCACAGAAAATACAGGAGTCTACTGTTTTTGTGAAGTGGCATTTGGATTTTGTTGCTTGTAATTCTCTCCCATGCTCTTTCTGTTTATTGCTCCTTTGATCATAAATGTGTATCCTTTCACATGTAGAAAATCTCAGCGATTCAAAAAGCTTGAAGCTTTTCACAGTGTAACTATGCAGCAGACGGGGAAATTCGGGCTACACATAACCTTTTTGCATGACTTTCTTGATAACTCCTGTCCAATCAGACTTTTGTGGTGCTTGTAATGTGAAATCTTTGAAGTCAAACAGGATTATGGCTAAGGGAATTTATTAACTTGTTAGATGTACTTTGTCTTGCTGAAGTATTTCAAGAATGTGCCTCAAACTTTTTTTCACTTTTTGCCACATTACAACAAACCACAATGGATTTTAATGGGATTTTGTGACCAATACAAAGTAGTGGATTAATGTTGAAATAAAAGGAAAATGACCAGTGGTCGTCAATATGTTTTTTTACACATTGAGACTAACACTCTTCTCCTTTTTCTTTGTGAAATGACTCAATCTCAGTCACATTGGAGACAGACCATCCATTTGTAGCAGTGGTGCTGAACTCCAGTCTTCAAGTGCTACTAGAACTCAACTTTTAGATGCATCTCTTCTCCATCACACCTGGATCAAACGGCTAAATTCCCTCATCAGCATGTCATTCAGCTCTGCTTTGCCTGGTAATGAGCCATTCATTTGGCTCGGTGTGTTGGAGAAGAGATGAGTACAAACGTTGCAAAAATGTAGCTCCCTTGGACTAGAATTAGACACCTATGTTTTATTAAATAAAATGGTAACACTTCATTTGACAGGTTGTGAATAAGACCGTCATGACACCGTCATAAACATGACATAACACCTGTCATGAACATGAGTAAGTCTTCATGAATACTTGTGACTGTTGTCAAAACATGTCATTCTGTAAATCATGACACTTTTAACACAAAGTTGACATTATTCAAAATATCTTTGTTATGACAACTTGACATTAACCAAGAAATCATGATCTGACATAAATTTGTTATAAAAGTATTACTGATTAAACTTTAGCTTTAATAACATAAAGCTACATAATTTTTAAAGTTTAATAGTGTCAGGGTTGTTAATCATTTTCTTGATTTTACGTAAAATCCTTCTTTGCACCATCATCTCCAGGGGTCCCACAGTAGCCCCCGGAACAGAACCAGCCTTCTTTAGCAGGTTGTTGATGCTAATAGCAGAAAAGATGACATTCTTAACAACAGACTTATAGAAGATTATGCAGCAACTTGGTGCAAACCTGGAAGGATCTCAGCTTCCTCCAGAAGTACATCCTGTTTGGTTCCTTCTTGTAGGCGGCTTCAGTGCTAAATCTCCAGTCCAGTCGGTTGTGCAGGTGAACACTAGGGTATTTATATTGCTCAGCCACCTCCACGTCATATAGATTCGAACTACCCCTGTCAAGAGGTGAAGTGGTGGAAGGTGGTGAAGTAAACGCTGCAGACCCAGGTTGAAGTGAAAGGATGGTTTTTAATGGTGAGAATATCCAAAACAGTCCAAAACAATCCAACAGCCAGGCAGCACGGCTGAGCTAAAACCAGGGCTCAACGCCGGTAGCAACTGGGGAAACGAATGGACACAGTGCGACAGCTAGACAGAACTGAACACAAACAAACGACACTAGACAGAACTGACAATTCGACAAGGACCCAACAGAGACACAGGTGACATTAAATACACAGGAGGTAATCAGGAAACTAGACACACCTGGGAACAATCAAGGGGAGGACAGGACAGCACAGAGACTCAAAGGACACAGAAACTCAAAATAAACAGAAAAACTCAAATCAACACAGAGAAAAACCCAAATCCTTACAACACTGCATTGTTCACAATTTTTTTAAAAAATTAGCCTTACTTTCAGAACCAAAAAAGGAACATAATGTATAAATAGGTGTGTATGCATAAAAATGATCATTATTATGACACTCACCAATATTTGTTATCTTTATCCGACGTTGGCTTTGTTTTTTCTCCTCAGTTCAGTCCTATGAAAATGCTAATAGCTCCACATAATGCTCGTAATTTCCTACTTTTCTCCCTGAAATCATTATTTTCTTCCCGTTGCCATTTACAGATTGTTCAGGGATATGCACAAAACATCTTTCCTTTTGCCTCCGCTTTGGTCTTTCACATCTTCTGTATGTTGTAACATCAAACGTTACACATAAAAGCCTCTCCACGGTGCCCGGGAAGAGTTTCTCTCTTGAAATGTGTTTCTCATTTCATGCCATTATCATATCACTGGACATGTCCACATGCAACTTTTGTTTTGAAGGCCGTGGACTCGGAGAGTAAATGAGCCACAGAGTCTGCAATTTAAGCTCTAATCCCATCCTAAGCCCTGGTGGAGACTTGACTGTTGAGTGGAGCATTTCCAAAGCCCAGACTTCATTCAGGGAATGGACTGAAGAAGATTTTGATAAAAAAGTACTGAATGATCCCAAGGTTCCTGTTTGTCTTGGCTTTGTTGGGTACCACATGATTGTTGAGGTTTAGACAAAGCAAGACAAACATAACAGAGGGATTATAGATTTACAGATTTAAATCAAATGGCTAGTACTGCTTTATGATAACCTTACAATAGTTTATAGCAAAGGTAAGGTGATATTGTAACATTACCTCAACAAAGAGAGTACATCCCAGCTAAATAGCAGGGTCATAATTATGTAAAATATAACCAAATTGATCAGCCAGTCCACTTTTATACAATCACATAAATAGTGTGATTTGTTTTGTAATGATACAATGCAACTCATATGATATTGTAAATACAGGTTTGTTTTGTTGCACTTGGTTGATATTTTTATAAAATGATGTCCATAAAAAATATTTTTTTATTATTATGGATCAGTTTTTTCATTGGTTTTTTTCAATTTACTGTTTGTTTCCTTTGCTCCAGTTAATATTTACTGTAACCCTGGCTCTGATTTTCTGATCTTTTTAAAGTCCAGTACCTCTCACTTCATAGAGAGAAACTAACACAAAATTCCTTTTACAAGAAACAAAACAATACTGCTGGATGCTATTTAAGAGAGAATTCAGAAAAGTCCTTCAGACTTTTAAAAAAGATGCTTTTTATGCATTGATATATAGTTTAACTGATGGAGGGGTGCTTGATCTTTGTTAGGTTATTGTCTCCTAGTCCTGCAGTTTGTCATCACACTTCTAAGTCATTACATTATTTTAGTCCAAGCAACTCAGACCACTTAAACTGAACCATATAATAAAAGATTCCATATTTTCCATCACAAATTTCCACACCATAAGAGACATACATTTTATGTAGCAGTATGTCCTCCAATGGGACTCCTTGAAAAAGATCTTGCTGTATCTATGAATAAATTAACTGGGATGACTGAAGCTGCAGAATAGTAAGAACGAATAGGTCATCTTTATGATGAAAGTAGAGCATTGGTTTTGAATTACTGCACACTAAGTCATTTTTATTCAAAGGAGTAACTTCAGCTCCTCCATCACATGGCTCTGGGCGAGTCCTGCTCTCAAGCAAAAGGGCTTATGATTGCATTTTAATGACATAAGTGGGAACAAGGTGTCACTCGAACTCAAATGGCTGGAGTGTGCTCCTAATGTATTCTTCTGAATCCCCTCAGACAAATTGAAATAAATGCTCTGCACCAAGGAGAAATGGAAAATGGAGACCTGCTAATGAAATTACTTCAAAATGCTATTGGAATTGCCAAGGGAGATATTTGTGTACAGTATGTACGAGTGTGTTATGTTGTGCCACTTATTGTAGGGAGATTACAGGCCTCAGGTGCGTTGTTGATTGGACCTTTGATTTTACAGCATTATAAAAAATATATACTGAAAAATCTCTGCTCTGCAGAGGTCATAGATGAAACAGTATCTTCCTTCTGATGCCAGGAATCAAGCAAAGCTTAGAAATGGTAAAGCACTATTTTTATCTCATTAGGCCTTGACATCCTTAACAAAACTGGTGGCAATCACGTTGACTACCTTTGTGCTAGTTTGTTCAGCAAAAACATTTGCTTGTGCTACTTTTGGTTTGAAGATATTAATGAAAGTTTAAAGGTTAAAATGTCTACCAGCTCCTCCACATTACCCAAATCAAAAATGTTTGTGCTACGTTTGTGGTGATTGTTGCAGTAACAAATTTAATTTGTGCTGCTATCATTTTAAAGAAGGTAATAAAAAGGTTTCCAGAGGTCATCAGAGGTCAACCGTCCACCCACTCATATTCAAAAAATCTAATAAATTTGGCGTCAAGCAACTCTACTATGTGTGTGCAGCAAAACATTTTGTTTGTGCTGCTTTTCCTTTGAAGATATTGATGATGGAGGCGGGGGTTCACTTAGGTATATCTGCAGATCATTGTCTTTCTGAAAATGGAGGTTTGTGACGAGGAGCATGGCGTCTTCTAATGATTATCTTCAGCCTTATCAATTAGGTAAAAGTTTAACCTATATTTGATCAGATCTGCTGATCTGTGACCAACAGAATTTGTGAAACTGCTTAGTTCATTAAGGAAATGAGTGAATTGTTGACCCAAGTCCTGAGTCATGACTCTTGGATCAATATTTGGTCAAACTACCCCAACATATGACCTAGGAAAATAACACAGCATTTTTACTGGGTAGCTGTTTCAAACAGACCTTAAATTACTAATGCTTGGGAAGTGGGTTTGGATCCTTTAAGTAATACACAGCAAATTCTAATATACAAGTAATTTTAGGACTTTAAATAAACCAATGCTGCCATTTCTCAAAGACTGCTCCATGGTCCAAATCCAGCCCGATTTTAAACCTTATTTAAACTTTTTAGTGAGCCACCAACTTGTCATTTTATCTAGTAGTTATGGGTAGGGCAATAATTTATGAAAAACAATAAAAGCTTTACTCACTGCACTGTAAACTCACACATGGACGCAATGAAGAAGCAAATGAAGCCATCCATCTTTTTGACACTAAAGGCAAGCCCACTGTCTTATAAATCCTCCTCTGTCCAAGACTTTTTGGTCATCATAAACACTGGCCATTTTGCCATGCACTGCCTTTTCTTTCTCACATTTTCCCTACTGTTGAGGAATAAGGTCCTTGGCAGGCAATGTTAAAGAGACGACACAGAGATGTGTAGCAATGAAACAAGAGCAGAAGTGTTCCCCAGAAGCTGACTCATTTTTAAATGATAAAACCAGAGAACCCAAGTTCACTTGGTTAAGGATCAGTGGGCACACGGGAAAAGCAGCGATGCTCACACAGATATGCCTTGTGTTAACTACTCAGAAAACCATAGTTTCTTGAGAACTCAAAAACAGAAACAGACACCAAACTCATAAAAAGACTAAATAAGCTGCCATGTGTGTTTTCCGTCTGTGCGCAGTTGACCTTGGTGACCAAATCCGAAGGTACTCTGCGTATATCTGAATTGATTTCTGTGAGCAAATAAGCCACTTTATTAGTCTTTATAAGTGGATAAGCTCAGGGTATTAGTAGTCATGTTTCGTCAGCATTATGCATGTCTCTTTACACAATCATGTGGTGCGAATCCAAAATGGCATGAATAGAAAATCCCTAAATAGGATTTACAAGACTGCTGGCTTTTCGTGTGTGGCATTTATATGTCTGCTGGTATGAGAGAGAGGCTGAGATAGCAAGGAGAACTCTGTGTTCAGCCAAAAACAACAAGAAGTTCCTTTTGCACAGAGCAGCCAGTCATGAATCAGGTGTGATACCTGCTCCTGGTATCAGCCAAAACAAACACCCACAAAGTACAGTTGTTTTCCGGCTCAGCTTTTCACTGTGTAAACGTAATTACCAAGGTGTCAAAGTCTTTATTTTCTTCTTAACAGCGGAAAATACATTCATTTAATCTTTAACACCAAAATCCTTTTTGTCCCAGCGGGTCTAGCTACATTTTCATCTGCTTGCTGGACCACCATGTAGTGTGGACTTCTGTTAATTTGGCTTTTCTTTTTATTGATTCTTTTGTGATATTTTTTTCAGTCTCAGCAGTTGGTTACCTTATGCCACAGCATTGTAGAAAATGTAGTTCTTAAAAATGTGCTCATGTACACACCCACTTGTTACCTTATTGGGAATACCTTACCAGTGACCTTCTACAATCAGAGTTGCCAGAATAGTTTTTGGATCAGAATCAACAAGGTGTTGGAAATGTAAATGAATTGAGTTGCTGCCTTATGATGCCTGATTCACTATGTGTGCTGTGACAAGCAAGTCAAGAGAAATTCCTAATGAAGTGGCCATTGAGTTTATAAACAGTTCAAAACAGATCTTTACATCTTTGCACAGTATAAAAACACACATAGGTGAGGGACCAGACAAAGAGCAGCCCGAAGACCCCAATGATGAAGGAAAACTTTGGACTTGGTGTTCCCTCGCCCGGACGCGGGTCACCGGGGCCCCACTCTGGAGCCAGGCCTGGAGGGGGGGCACGATGGCGAGCGTCTGGTGGCCGGGCTTTTACCCATGGAGCCCGGCCGGGCTCAGCCCGAAGAGGAAACATGGGCCCCCCCTCCCATGGGCCCACCACCCGTGGGAGGGGCCAAAGGGGTCGGGTGCAGTGTGGGATGGGTGGCAGCGGAGGGAGGGGACCCTGGCGGTCCGATCCTCGGTTGCAGAAACTGGCTCTTGGGACGTGGAATGTCACCTCTCTGGTGGGGAAGGAGCCGGAGCTAGTGCGTGAGGTCGAGAGGTTCCGGCTAGAAATAGTCGGTCTCACCTCAACGCACGGCTCTGGTTCTGGAACCAGTCTCCTTGAGAGGGGCTGGACATACTTCCACTCTGGAGTTGCCCAAGGTGAGAGGCGTCGGGCAGGAGTGGGCATACTTGTTGCTCCCCATCTCGGCGCCTGTACGTTGGGGTTTACCCCGGTGAACGAGAGGGTAGCATCCCTCCGCCTACGGGTGGGGGGACGGGTTCTGACTGTCGTTTGTGCTTACGGGCCGAACGACAGTTCAGATTACCCACCCTTTTTGGAGTCCTTAGAGGGGGTACTGGAGAGTGCTCCTCCTGGGGACTCCCTTGTTCTGCTGGGGGACTTCAACGCTCACGTGGGCAATGACAGTGAGACCTGGAGGGGCGTGGTTGGGAGGAACGGCCCGCCCGACCTGAACTCGAGCGGTGTTCTGTTGCTGGACTTCTGTGCTCGCCATGGATTGTCCATAACGAACACCATGTTCAAGCATAAGGGTGTCCATATGTGCACTTGGCACCAGGACACCCTAGGCCGCAGTTCGATGATCGACTTTGTCATCGTTTCATCGGATCTGCGGCCGTATGTCTTGGACACTCGGGTGAAGAGAGGTGCGGAGCTGTCCACTGACCACTACCTGGTGGTGAGTTGGCTCCGGTGGTGGGGGCGAAAGCCGGTCAGACCTGGCAGGCCCAAACGTGTTGTGAGGGTCTGCTGGGAACGTCTGGCGGAATCCCCTGTGAGACGGAGCTTTAACTCCCATCTCCGGCAAAACTTCGAACACGTCCCGGGGGAGGTGGGGGACATGGAGTCTGAGTGGACCGTGTTCCGTGCCTCCATTGTCGAGGCGGCCGATCGGAGCTGTGGCCGCAAGGTTGTCGGTGCCTGTCGCGGCGGCAACCCTCGAACCCGCTGGTGGACACCTTCGGTGAGGGATGCCGTCAGGCTGAAGAAGGAGTCCTATCGGGCCTTTTTGGCCTGTGGGACTCCGGAAGCAGCTGATGGGTACCGGCGGGCGAAGCGGCATGCGGCTCGGGCGGTTGCTGAGGCAAAAACTCGGGCGTGGGAGGAGTTTGGAGAGGCCATGGAGAAAGACTTCCGTACGGCTTCGAGGCGATTCTGGTCCACCATCCGGCGTCTCAGGGGGGGGAAGCGGTGCAGCACCAACACTGTTTATAGTGGGGATGGTGTGCTGCTGACCTCTACTCGGGACGTTGTGGGCCGGTGGGCAGAGTACTTCGAAGACCTCCTCAATCCCACCAACATGCCTTCCACTGAGGAAGCGGAGCCTGGGGACTCTGGGTTGGGCTCTCCAATCTCTGGGGGCGAGGTCGCCGAGGTGGTTAAAAAGCTCCTCGGTGGCAAGGCCCCGGGGGTGGATGAGATCCGCCCGGAGTTCCTTAAGGCTCTGGATGTTGTAGGGTTGTGTTGGTTGACGCGACTCTGCAATGTCGCATGGACATCGGGGGCAGTTCCCCTGGATTGGCAGACTGGGGTGGTGGTCCCCCTGTTCAAAAAGGGGGACCGGAGGGTGTGCTCCAATTATAGAGGGGTCACACTCTTAAGCCTCCCTGGCAAGGTCTATTCAGGGGTCCTGGAGAGGAGGGTCCGTCGGATAGTCGAACCTCGGATTCAGGAAGAGCAGTGTGGTTTTCGTCCTGGTCGTGGAACACTGGACCAGCTCTACACCCTCGGCAGGGTCCTGGAGGGTGCATGGGAGTTCGCCCAACCAGTCTACATGTGTTTTGTGGACTTGGAGAAGGCGTTCGACCGTGTCCCTCGGGGAGCCCTGTGGGGGGTTCTCCGGGAGTATGGGGTACCGGGCCCTTTGATACGGGCTGTCAGGTCCCTGTATGACCGGTGTCAGAGTCTGGTCCGCATTGCCCGCAGTAAGTCGGGCTCGTTTCCGGTGAGAGTTGGACTCCGCCAGGGCTGCCCTTTGTCACCGATTCTGTTCATCACTTTCATGGACAGAATTTCTAGGCGCAGCCAAGGTGTTGAGGGGATCCGATTTGGTGGCCTTAGGATCTCATCTCTGCTTTTCGCAGACGATGTGGTCCTTTTGGCTTCATCAGATCGTGATCTGCAGCTCTCGCTGGAGCGGTTCTCAGCCGAGTGTGAAGCGGCCGGGATGGGGATCAGTGCCTCCAAATCCGAGGCCATGGTCTTGAGCCGGAAAAGGGTAGAGTGCCTTCTCCGGGTCAGGGGGGGTGTCCTGCCCCAAGTGGAGGAGTTTAAGTATCTCAGGATCTTGGTCACGAATGGGGGAAGAAGGGAGCGGGAGATCGACAGGCGGATTGGCGCAGCGTCTGCTGTCAAGCGGGCGCTGTACCGGTCCGTCGTGGTGAAGAGAGAGCTGAGCCAAAAAGCGAAGCTCTCGATTTACCGGTCGATCTACGTTCCCACCCTCATCTATGGTCATGAGCTTTGGGTCATGACCGAAAGAACGAGATCGCGGATACAAGCGGCCGAAATGGGTTTTCTCCGTAGGGTGGCTGGGCTCTCCCTTAGAGATAGGGTGAGAAGCTCAGTCATCCGGGAGGGACTCAGAGTAGAGCCGCTGCTCCTTCACATCGAGAGGAGCCAGTTGAGGTGGCTCGGGCATCTGGTCAGGATGCCTCCTGGACGCCTCCCTGGTGAGGCGTTCCGGGCACGTCCCACCGGGAGGAGGCCCCGGGGAAGACCCAGGACACGCTGGAGGGACTATGTCTCTCGGCTGGCCTGGGAACGCCTCGGGATTCCCCCGGAGGAGCTAGAAGAAGTGGCTGGGGAGAGGGAAGTCTGGGCCTCCCTTCTGAAGCTGCTACCCCCGCGACCCGACCTCGGATAAGCGGAAGAAGATGGATGGATGGATGGAAAAACACACATAGCCTTTTTTTAATCACTGTCAAATCAAATCTGATTAAATGTCATTGTTTTGAATTGGTTAGGATTATAAAAACTGTTTCTGTTTGCTTAATATCAAGATTTAAAAAAAACAACATTCTTTAGGTTTTGTTATTAAGTTTCCTAATATTCAGGAGCTACAAACATGTCTTCGGTATTTGGTAAAATTGCCTTTTAAAGGCTACACAATTGTGCAGTAAATAGTACAGTTGCCTTGCAGCAAGAAGGTCCTGGGTTTGAATCCTAGCCTTTCTGAACATACCATGTTCTCCCTGTGTATGTGTGGGTTCTCTCCGGGTATACTGGCTTCCTCCCATATTCCAAAAATATGACTGTCAGGTTGTTTGGTCTCCCTAAATTGTCTCTAGGTGTGAGTATGTGCATGCCTTATTTTCTGCGTCTCTGCGTTACCCTGTGATGGACTAGCAACCTGTCAAGGGTGTACCCTGTCGCTGGCTGAATGACCACTGGAGATAGACACTGGCATCCAATGCAGGCATAAGCAGGTATAGACAATGAATGGATGCCATTTCAAACTGTTAGGCTTTGGTCACCATTTTGGAAATACTTCCTGCTAGCTTCCTTGAAATTTTAATTTGTCCTAAATGTCCTTTGTTTGTCAAATGTGTTCCTGTGTTGCCTACAGGAACACATACTAGAAACTTGTCCAGGATGTACCCTGAATCTCACCAGTGATGACCATATAGACATTTGGCTCAATATAACCCAGTAAGGATTAGCAGGTATTGGCAATGGATGGATGGATTATGCATTGCAGGACAAGTTGGTCATACTATACACAATCAATTGTGTCAAAAATTAACTGAATAAATTACACTCATTAAGTGAGAATGATTAATAATCTTTGAAGATGTTTTATTTGATGTTTGCCCCTGGTGTTGTTTTAGAGACCTAAATAATGAAGATATTTAGGGAGAATCAATTCTTTGAGGTAATACTTGGGAGAAAAAGTTTGAAAACCACTGAGGTACAGCATACATCCTTGTGATATACTGTAGCTAAAGTGGCAGTTTTCTTTCATTAGTACATATGGCGTACAGAAACACTCAGTAATGATGTTGCAGTAATCTGATCCATCTATATTTTACTGTGCCTACCGGAGCTGAGTTCATTGAGTTGTCTTCGTTCGGCGTTTCCACAGATGTGTGTTATGTGTCTTCGAGTAAATATAGTGATTAATGCGTATAAGTACCTTGTGACAGCTTCAGAGCTGATGTGAACTTATAGTTAAGGGTAGAGCCTAGCCGGGTATGACCCACAGTGGGGCCATAATGGGCTGGATAGGGCGCCCCGCCGTCCCCATCAGGGGTGGCCGAGCGGACACAGACATTTTACAGGAGAGGAGGTAAGTGTTTGGTTACAGTCTCAAACAAAAAGAATCCTCCTAAAACCATGCTCCTAATCCCCGTTTTTTCTCCCCGTTTCCCTGAGCCCCAACACCTATTTTGTTCCAGTTTACCCCTCACTCCGTTAGTTCCTTCTCCAATCAAGCTCAAACATCCATCTTACTTTCCAAACTGCGTAATTTTGACCCAGGTTCACTGTTTGTTAATGTCACTTGACTTTACACTTACTCCTGCAAAAGCATTTTATGTTTTCTCATTTTTAATATGGATGGAAATGGATTTTTTTCCTCCTTATT
The DNA here is from genome assembly GCF_003331165.1 of Xiphophorus hellerii. Classification (NCBI taxonomy): domain Eukaryota; kingdom Metazoa; phylum Chordata; class Actinopteri; order Cyprinodontiformes; family Poeciliidae; genus Xiphophorus; species Xiphophorus hellerii. The sequence continues at coordinate 16,669,176 of NC_045680.1, forward strand.
CTCTCACTCCAATTTTAATTTTTCTCATTGTTCTTTGGTAGAAATGTGTGTTTAAATGTGTTTATTGGATTTATTTTATGTGTTGTTCTTTCCACAGTGGTTTTTTTTAATGTACATTAACTTAGAATAATGTTCCGATGCATCAGGAAATCTCCCAGACAGAAAACTAGTGAAAGAATAGGGATAAAGCAATATAACACTTTGCCGTTGTGTTAAACGGTGTGATCAGCTCCAAGCTGGCATAGCTGCATTAACTACTCACGTTGAAAAACATGTTTTCTCCTTTGCTTCATACAGTATCTAAATCATTTAATCACAAAATGAAAACATGAGTTCATTTGAAACAGAGGCATTAGTCTGTTAGCTCATGAAACACTTACAATCTAGAATGTTTAGATCTGCCTAAATGTGATACATCCATACCTCTTCCATGATGCACGGTGCAAAGTCTGCAGCAGCCTTACAAGGCGGGACCTGACAGCGATGACAGCATGATTAATGCTCAACGTCGTTCCCATTCAAACACTGACTTCACACACACACGCACACACCCAGCTCATGTGACATGCTTGAGAAAAACTTAAATAAACTGCTCACTGGGAAAACTATAAAGCTCTCATTGCTTCCAATAGCAGAATGAAATATATCAATAATGTGACTACAGATAAAACTTAGATTTGGTTTATTTTTACCCAGATTTGGTTTATTTTTACCCAGATTTGGTTTATTTTTACAAAAGCTTAGTTTACTTATATTAATATCTATTCCGAGTGTACTTGTACTTTTTTTCTATGATGTGCTTCCTACTTAATTTAGGGAGCCATTTATGTTTTGGAATTTTACTTTTAGCTCATTATTACAATAATAATTGTGGAATAGACATGCTCAGTCAGCTGTGGTTCCTTACAACATTTTGCTCGTATCATTAAAATGATTGAAATGGACTGTATGCATTTGAACCTGAATGTGACTATATGACTATATAACTAATTTATTTAAGCCAAATATAAACTAACTTGGATCCCATATTGTTATAAATGCACTGAATCTGTTTTGACTTGACAGTTGTTAGGAATTTGGTAATGTATACTGAATATAATATTTTTGCAAAAATTGTCAAAATTATTGCCAAGTGTATGACAGCCAGCACTAAGTAGCAAAAATTATAATTTTTGTATTGTTTTGAAAATGATTGAAAAATAGCTAGATTAGTTAGTATTGAAAAGAAAGAGCTAGCTGTGTTGAAAGCAGCAGCTTTCTCCAAGGAGCACTAACTTAAAAATGAAAAATAACCAAAATAAAAATGAGAAATAAAAAAGAGATATTGACATATCCTTTAGAAATTACTCAAATGTTTGGTTGTTTTTTTTTATTTAAAGACTGTACACATGTAAATTATATGATAGTATGGAGTGATCAGAAAAAAGAATATTGGTTTCTGCTCTTTCCTGTTAAACAGCAATTTCATGGCCAGCTTGGGGAAATAGCAAATACACGGAAATAACAAAATTTTGGAATTTTATGCTTTTTTTGTTGTTGTTTGGTAGCCTCCTGGTAACAGTGCCCAAAACTGAATGTTTTTCATTCAAGTAGATGTAAAACACAATATTCCATTTGTATTTAAATTCTGCAAAAATTGCGAAATCTTTCTGCTATTTGTGTAGCAATCCAACAAATACCTCATATTAATGTGCAATTTCCACAATTAGTCTATAGGAAACGAAATATAACTCATCCGATGACAGAACGAGCTTAAATCTGCCAGCAACCGCTGAGGCATTAAAACACTTTTGTGGTTCATTCATCCTTCAACAGTTTCTGAGGAGATGCAGGGATGTGAAGGAGCTCCTTCTAAAAACTACCTTTGTTAACCTCACCACATTCATTAATCTTCGCGATGCAGTCATAAAGGAGCCTGTGTGGAGGATGAAGAGGATGTGTGATTCCAGTGGCTGCCAGGGGCCAAGTGGTCAATCTGAGACAGAGGAATCACAGGTTGGCATGACGAGTCCATGCCACTCTCTGCCAAGACAAGCTATCGGGCCATATAGACAAATCTCCTGACAAGCTCTCTCAAACTGTGAGAAAGTAAATCCTGACTGCCAAGTCTAACAGCGAACTGAGGACAGTTTATGGAATCCATTAATTCGGCGCTTTTGTGTTTATCATAGTTCATCTGGAATTTGATTTGTGATTGTGATGTATGAAGTCTCCTCAAAAGTAAAACCAAGCATCAACAGCACACCTTGTAGAGGCATCCAAAGTTCACACATGGTAATGTTTTCTTCATAGGAAATATTTTGATGGAGTTATGAAAATAATGTCAGTAATAATTACTTACTGATAGTTGTACATGATTTCTCAATGAGGCTGTGCATAACTTATCCCTTTGTATGATTAATCCCTATTCATTTTACAGTGTTTTGATGAATTGTTTATATACCTTAGACTTTTTTAACATTCTGTCATGTTGGGCCATAAATCCATGTATTGTAGTGCAATTTTATGTGATCAAGCAACACAAAGTGAAACACAATTGGGATGTGGAAAGAGGTTGATAAGTAGTTGATTACAAATAGAAACAAGAGAAGAGCAGCATGCATTTCTTTTAAATAAACCAGACCACGACTGAATTGTCTGTTCAATTCAGGCCCTCAATCCCTTTGCAGGGTCAAAGGGATTGAGGTGATCTGTGGTGCCTATCTCCACAGATCATGGAGTAACCCTGGACAGGTTGCTAGGCCATCACAGATCAACATAAAGACGCAGAGGACAAATATCCATACACAGTCGTACCTACAGACAATTTACAGAGATCAATTTACCTAACAGTCATGAATCGGGACTAGGATTAATTCTGCAGAGTACCTGGAGAAAACCAATGCATGCAAGACAAAAACATGGAAACTCCATGTGCCAAGACCCCCAGCCATATTTAAGATGTTCTTGCTGTGAGGTAATAGTGCTACAAACTGTGCCAATGTACAGCCCTCATCCACTGAACACCTCTTCCAGAGTTGTAATGAGTCTCTTGTTAATTCTTTTAATTAAGAGTTAATGCTCTCCTTGCCAATTTAGGCAGATTGTCATATCTTAGTGGATTCACAGTTGGGCCATAAATGTTCAAAGTTAAAGATATCATATTTATAACCTGACCATTCTTTAAAATTCTCCCCAACTTTATCCCTGATTTTCCGCTTTGTTCCTTCTCTCATGTTCTCTAAAAGAATCTTTGAGACTTTTACAGAGCAGCTGTATTTGTATTAAGGTCAAAACATACATGTGCACCGTGTTTGCTTGGCATATGTGTCCTACATTTTATTTAGTGGTATTAGGATAAAGAGCATGGAATCTTATTACCTCATTCAGTAAACAGAGATACAACCTTGGAATGCAATATTATTAATAATAGATAATTCAGCTCACTGATGTGGGAAAATAGCCATCCTCTTCCAACATTAGACATTATGTCTTCATCTTTGAGTGACTTGCTGTAAATGTCTCATAGAAAGAGCTTGTTGAAGCAAGCTGAACAGTAGGGCTTTCCATTCTGCTCCTTGAAGATCCCGTGGCTGAGTTGCCGCAGACAAAAGGCGCAAACAAAGTGCTCAGGATGAAACTTGCGATCGAGAGCTGAAACGCAGCGGCCAGTGATGGGCTTCCCACAACCCCCGCACAGGGTGCCCTGCCTGGCGTGAAAGTGGGTGGAACAGAGGGGCCGACCATCCAGTTCCATGAAACAGCCATCGCTAAACGGCTTCAGACAGTCCTGCATTTAAAAAGAGAAGTAGAGGATAGTTAAGGATTAGGGTAAGCAAAAAGGATGCTCTGTGTCAAAATAAGACTGAATACAGCCTGGTTAAAAACCAGCAAAAATATTTGCAACATTGGCTCAACTCTTGAAGACTGCGGTTACAGTTTTGGCAATGTAGTCTATGATTATTTTTCAAAATTTGCCTTTACGACTGCTTGGTAGCAAACAAGAAATGACTGCGAAATCAGCACCGAAGGGAAAAATTATCAATGATGCATATCGAAAACATTGACCATTTTAAACAAATTGTGATGAATGAAAAAGGTTATGTTTCTCATCCATATTCAAACTTGAGGAAGTGAACAAAAGTTTTCAGTTGAACTTATGCCCACTTCATTCGCTGTACACAGTGGAGGGGACGGGATGTCACGGCATGAAAAAATGCTGGCCGATTGGTCAATTCATAAATAGACATGTAGTCATCTTCTTCAATCAAGACATAGACGTAGAATCCAATAAAGAAATAAATGATTAATCACATAATAATAATAATAATAATAATAATAATAATAATAATAATAATAATAATAATAATAATAATACATTATATACTAAATTATATTCATATATAAAATTTATATTATTATTATTATTATTATTATTTATTAGTTGTTGTTGTTTTTTTACATTATTTAACATGGAAGAAGTTATTGGTTAATATAATTTTCCACAGGGAAGGAAGTGCATAAGCAATTTTTTTTAGACAAGTCACTGCTTCTATTATTCAAAAGGATCTCTGATGATATTTAACCAGCCTCATGAACCAAGGATGTGATCGCTGAAAAGCCCAGTAATTTGGTCTGCACAGTTTTTAGATGCATTACGAAACGCACAAAACTTTAATAATTTATACAGTGCGCAGATTTGTGTAGTTGCACCTTCATGTAGCTAAACCTATTTAATTTTTTATATATCAGGCTACTAGGACATATTTGCATCATTCAACATCATTGTACATATTCATATAGACAGAATAGGGATGACTGACTGGATAAAAAAAAATACCCATCTTGCAGTGGGAGTAACACTGAGAACATATTGTTAACAGCTTTGTCTTGCAAAAGAACTTGTTATTTATAAGAAGATTGGCTCTAATAAGGTGCTTGTTTGTTTACATTATCCAGTCTGGGCACACCCCCAAGTTGTTCTGGAGCTAGGAAGTAAATATCCTATTGAGTTCCTAAATTCTGTTTCATGTTTTTTTTTAAGAACCCTGTAATCTTTGATAATTAATTATTGGATGGTAAACAGATATTGTTTGGCCGTAGTTGGTGGTGCAGAGGTTGCATAAGTGTGTCTGCCCTGAAGCTCAAACTTTATTGAAGAACCTAACTCCACTGTTCAGTCTTTTTGGGTAAATGCCTAACATCAATTATAGTGAATGTGATTCATCACTAATAAAGTCCAGCTGTCCCAGCAAAATCTTCCCAACATTTGCTGATTTGTAACTTGTAGTTTAAGCCATAGCCTGTAGAGAGGGAACAAAGGCTCCAGAAGATCACATTGTACAAATGTTAAGGAGCTGCATGAATTTCTGCCAAGTCCTGGTTTTGTTTTTAAATGCTCAAATAAAATCTGTTCTCAACACAGGAGAGGAGCTGTTAAACATAAAGCTTTCTTCTAAAGTGAACATCTAGATTTAAGCGTTTTTTCATTTTTTAGTTGGAACAAATCCAAACTATAAAACACTAAATATTACCAAAAGAACACAAAGACTAAGGTGAACTCTGGTGAAGGCAGCATCACAGTCTGGAGTTACTTTTCTTCAAGCGGAACTGGGTTTTTTTACAAACATGCATTGTGGCAAATGTAAGTCAGCATTCATCCAAAGCATTTGGTTACTGGCTAGAATAATGCAATTTTTCTTCATCACTGTATTTCCAAGCATACCTAGAAGTCCACAAAATCATGACTTCATGGAAGTAAAGTTAAGCATGTTATTGCAAAGCCAAAGTCAAAAAGAAAGTTTGACAGAAACTTTGAGGGCTATGAATAAGACACGTTCACTTAGTCTGCCAGGGTTGGACAACTTTTGCCAGTTTGCTCACTCTATTCTGTAAAAGTTACCCCACCCTATCAAACTATTAACTCCAGTTAAGATGTGGAATGCAGAACTTCTACTAAAGCATAAAGAGTGTTGAAAGGTATTCAACAAAGTTATAGTTTAAGAGTGCACACTTATTCAACTACTGTATGTTATTGCTTCTTTTCTACATTTTTTTTTCGTTTAACAGATATCTTTGTTTTTTAGTTTAATTGTACTGCATACATATCACTGTATCACACTGTATATATTCACATTTATTGGAATTATATTCATGGGCTTAAGTTGTTGAATGTCCTAGATTGTTAAAAAAAAAAAATCACTTGTAGAACAGAAAAAACATGAAGGTGCCATTTTCACCTCTAAGTTTTCAGAACTCTGGGCAATTAATATCTTGAAATGCAGCTGACCGAGTAAAGAGAGAAGTGCAGCAGACGGAATCGTATTTGACCGACTGCTCTATACAGCGGTGGCTTTGAAGACAATATAAAAGATACCCACACAGAGAGAATATGGTTTCCTTGATTTATCTGCAACATTTCCACAGCAACATTTTCATCATGCATATGGTTTGCATCAGCCCTGTGGTCAAACCGATGCAAACAAAGCAAGTGTGTGGGTATCTGTCTCATTTATTCTCAAGGTTGTGTGTGAGCCGGAGCCGTGTGTGTGGTCTGTGTTGGAGGCTCACTGCGCAGACGAAGCACTCTGGATGCCAGGTGCCATTGGCTGCAGTCAGGTAGTTCTCTCTAACGGACTCCCCACAGCCTGAACATTTGGGAGCAAAAAGGTGGTAGAAGTCCTTGCAGCAGTATGGTTTTCCATCCTTCTCCAGGAAGCCTTGGATAGATACGGGATACGCTGATATGTGTGCTAAATATTATTTTTATGCTGAGGCAAATAAATTATCAAACATCTCACCATCTGGCCCAAACAGGTTTCCGCAGTGTGTGCAGAAGAAGTGCTCTGGGTGCCAAGTTTGGTCCAGAGCTGTCAAGATGTTCTGGTGGAAAAAAAACACCAAAAATACTACATCTCTATTTTAGTTTCTTTGGGGATTATTGAAGTTTTTCTCATCTCTCATAGCTAAATGTGAACAAACACAAAAAAAATGGACCGTGAGCCACATGAAGGGAATCATCAGGGATGCTGCATTAGTTTCTCATTAATGTCTTTGGTTTATAGCATGAGGTAATCCCAGTCTGAAAAACCACCAGTATGGGTTTTCCTTTATTTATTAGCATAACCTGTGATCTTGGCCAAGAAAAAAAAATAACATCCAACACATCATCATGCAATCATCGAAATTTTACAGTGAGGATTAATGGATGTAATGGACAATTTAGGGCATGAATCGGGAAACAAAAAGAGAAGCTGAGATTAAGTTTGTTATTTAAGATGCTTTACATAAAGTGTAATACTGCATAATTGGAGTTTCTTATTATACCTGCAATATCGGCCCCTGGCAGTAGGCGCAGCGTGGAGAAAAGAGCTGATGGTAGTCTTTGTCACAATACGGCCGTCCCTCTCTCTCAAAGAAGCCTGTTGTGCTCAGCTCCTCCTTACACACCATACACACAAAGTGCTCAGGGTGCCACACCTCACCCAGAGCTGTGATCATCTAAACAACAAAAGTCAAATGAAGTGAAAAAGACTGCTTTGAATATAGTTAAATTTAAAGGTTCACGTTTTACCTTTCCAACAATGCATTTGTTGCATGCAGCACAGTGGCCTTTGGCTGTGGTGCGCACACCGATCTTCTCCAGGTCCGAGCTCAGCCCTCCAAGCAGGTCATCTATAGAATCTGTTTTCTGCATCTGGATCGAGGGTTTTGGGTTGGAACTTGCTGGGCCGCTGCTACCGCTGCTGTCGCTGTCCTTCTGTCCTGATGTCCCATCCTCGTTTTTTTTCTTTGTAGTCTGCTTCTGCGTCAGCGGTGGAGGGGCCGATGGAGGTAAGTGGTTCTAAATAAAGATACATGGATGTCAAAATGTCAGGTTTAGTCTTTACATGTGCTAAAGAGATTTAAGTTCTTAAGTGATCAAATACAGAAATATTATGTCAGATTGTGCAATAGTGATGTTGGTGCAATACTGTCCTCTAGTGTTAAACCTTATTAATTTATTTCATTTTTAAAATGTTGCTCTACTGCACCCGCAGCATGTCCATATGAGGCTGGTAGGTAGTTACCAAAAGCATCTCACTGAAGTTATTTCAGCTAAAGGGCAACATGATCTATTTTGAAGCAGTGTGAACTATATTTACACATTTTTGTTGATATCTTTCGCTTAATTAGCAAAACAAGGTAAGATTTGAGGGTTTACCTGCAATAAAATGGTTTTCTTTGAGGAAAAAATAGAGTAGACGCTGATAAATTTCAGTATCTTTTGTAAAAACTGAATATTTGATGAAGTGTCCAATTTGTTCTCCCCATAATAGCACAGTCGCAATCAGAAATATTCAACTCATGAAAACTTTTAATGATTTATTAACAAGATGCAATATTTGGGTGCAACAAATGTATTAACGTCACAGTTTTTAAATACTTATGAAATATTGTTTTAAAGCTGTGTGAAAATTTTAATAACCTGTAATGAATTTAAAACAATTCACTTTGTTTTAAGGCTTGTCAACACCAATCAAGCCTTTGGAAACTCAATAAGGATTCTTCATTTGTTCTTTTTGTGAGGCAGACATAAGCACCGCACATGTAGGCGCTGTAATCGTGAGAAATAAAAACAGTATCAATAAACCTGTGAGAGATTATATCACCTCACCTGAAGGGTTGTAAGAAAATTTGCAGAAATATTAACATTCCGCTATTATAAGGGAGATTAAAACATATGGAGCAGCTGCATACCTGCCTGGTCATAAGTCCCCAGATTTTATCAAAAGTTTTTAGTTACTTAATCGGAACAGCTAAGAAAACCCTGTGTTTGACTGAAGGACACTATAATACACACAATGAATAAGCAAGGGTTTAATGGCAAGAATCCAAAATGAAAATCTCTGGATCACCAGGGACATAAAAAGCAAAATATCTGCCAGAAAGGAAACTAGAAATATGGAAACAAAGAGTTTTGGGAGATAGACCAAACTTGAACTGTTTGAACATATGACAAAGCGATATGTTTAGCTTACAAAGGGTCAGGCTTATGAACAGAAGAAAACTGTCACCATAGTCAAACATGGAGGTGGGCCTCTGATGATGTGGGGCTGTTGTTCTGACATCGCAAGTAGCATCATGTTTTACCAGACACATTCACAAGAGGGACATTATTCCTTCTGTTTACAAATCAAGGCAACACAGTCAATGTATTTTAATTGGACTTTCTAGGAAAATAACTTCTTAAGGATCCATTTTCTTTCATCCACTTTTCTATAAAGTATTTTTATGCAAATGGGTTAAATATTTTCTGATTCCAACTGTGCATCATTAATTAACTCATGTTTTTACCAATACATCACTTCTACGAGACATTATTATACACAAAATGTGAATTGTGATCATTTATAACCATTTCCTGACACATCCAGGTCAACAGCTTTATACTGACCCCTTCTGCTAAACCCATCAGGTCTTGCAAGATAGACTCCAGTTCTAGAGTTGGTGAGTCCGGAGGCAGAGCAGCTGCAACAGGCGCGGGTAGGTCACTGTGTTAAAAACAAATGTAAAAAATATGATAAATAAATACATGATAATGCTACAAAAACCTTTGCGATAATAAAAAGCATTTAGAGACCAAATTTACAGTTCTATTTTTGCCCGTGTTTTAGGTGCTTAACTAAATAATATTGGGAATAGATTTTGTCAAAGCATATTTGGCTTTTAAATGTATTTTATGGTGGTTGAAAGCAATTTAAAATATATTTAGTAAAATCCGAAAAAGCCGGAACAGCATAACTTAACTCATGAACAAATAAGCTATGAACATGTATGAAAGGCAGATTGAAACAACAAGAAATTTTTTTCAACACTTTCATCTTCTATTAAACACAAAATAGCAAAATATCTTAAAAATAAAATTATCATACTGTGAAAAACTTATCTAAATTTGCAACCACATGAAATGCATTGTTTGGAATTGTCTTGCTGAAAGTAGCATTCAGATGAATGTGCTTAACTTTTCTAAATCTTTAAGATTTTTGGTTTCAACTATGTTTATAAAATATTGTAGTGCTGTCTATGCTGCATGGTTTTGTACTAATTAGAACAGCATAAAGATCAGATAATTTATGTGTTAAGCTAATTTACAAAGGGTGTGTTTTCCTTTTATCCTGAACATTTGTTGCTCCAAAACATTGCATGCATGTACCAAATTAATGAACTTGCATTGAATGTTACACTGTGATCCATCAGATTATAGGATTTTAAAAAAAAAATTTCTGATTCAGAAGACATGTGGCCTTGCTGGATCATGATGTTACATGTTTGCTTCACATAGTAAAGTTTTAACTGGTGGAGACAAGAAAAACATGTTCTCATCATGGTCTGTGGGCTTTTAGTGGTTTCTGTTTACGATGAGCTGATCTTTTACAAATGTCTTGTTTTTCGGTTGTTATATGCCTTTTTTAGTAACTGTTTTAATTAGCTTTGATCCATTTATTTTGTTTGTGTCCTCTTTTGCTTCTTTTTTTCTGCTCTGACATCATCCTCCTTCTGATCACTGTCTTATGACTACCACTTAAGCTTACTTCCAATTACGTCCTTCTGTGTGTTTACTCAACTGCTTTGTTGTTTTGTTGCCAAGATGTTGTTTAACTTATTTCTCCTGTCAGACTTGACACAAACTCTATTGTGTGTCAGTGGTTTGTAACCTGCTTGTCCCATGCATATAAGCCCGACTCAGCTCTTATTCACTCTTTAGGAAACTGCTACTTTATTTTAGAAAACTTGGCTATTTTGCCATAACTTGGGCCACAGAATCATTCATGTTTTTTGGGCCTGCTTTATAAGCATGCCTTTTTTAAATTAAAATGCATTTTATCTATCTTCTTTACATCAACTTTATAAGTGTTTTTTTTGTGTGTTAGGTCATTTTAAGACATTCAGTGCTCACACATTTGCATACCCCCTATAAATACAAATGACGACACACAAGGACAATGTGTGGTAGGTACTACCACACACCCCACACTAACTGTGCTAATTACTGTACTTGTTTTATGAATTCCAACAATATTTGTTTTGCAAGGCAAATATGACAAACTGTATGCCTCAGCTATGAAGATATTTGCTGTCTTGTAGCGATTTTATGTTTTACTGGTGATGATACAACAGAACACTGAAATTCGGTGTAAAATTCTGTTTAATTTTACATTAAACACAGGACAAACAGCAGACAAGCATTTATACATTACCTGTAGACATTAGAGCTGGCTGAGTTTTTCTCTTTCTTTTTGTCACTGGCAAGAATGGCAGCTGGAGCCTGTGTGGACAATGAAGTTACATTGACATTTTGTTTACATAAATATTTGAGCTTGTTTTAGTCCATTTAAAATTATAAACATGTTTCTTTCTCTTTCGTTCACCTGTCCACCAGTTGCAGCGGTGGTTTCCTGGAGACTGTTTGAACCTGTAGGACTCAAAGCCAGCTCCTCTAACAGCAAATCTGCAGACGAAAGCAAATCGTGAAGCTTCGTAGCAACTTATAGGTTGTGGTGTAACAGATTCATCTCGAGTAGTGTAAATGTTACAGCTGAGAACATTATTCTGCTTGTTAACCAGCAAAACATTAATTTTTTGCACTGTAGTGGATTTCCTGTGAGGATAAAGGTGCAAACAAACTTAGGTTGTTTCATACAAGCCGACTTCCTGAGGAAATGGAGAACATTGCTCCGTTGCAGAAATGAAACTGGTCTTAATGTCACAAGAATGCGGTGACTAATACTGAGGCGATTTCATGCAATCTTTTTGTGACATGTTATTAAAAGGGAAACATGGAGATAAACAATTAAGCATATTCAATATACATTGTACTGGTTTAGAATGAAAGAGTCAAAATTTTGGTCGCTAAAAAGAAAACCAGATGCCATGTTTGAAGCAAGGAACGCGTTGTAGATATTGCGATTACTTTGAAACTGCTCATTTACATTTACATGTTGGTAGATCAGCATTTCTCAAGCACAGTCAGCATAAGCTGTATGTTGTAATACCAAACAACTTACTAAAAAACAACTGGTAGGTAAAACAAATAAATAAATTAAAAAAAAACAATTACAATTTATCATGATATACCCAAAATGATATTGTTTGTAGTAATTACTGAACAGCACAGATGTGTTTATATAGTTGATGTTGGTCAGTAATCTCAATTATGTATTAAAGCTTCATATATTTATGCCGTTTCCATGTTATCATCAGCAGAGAAAGAAAGTCACCTTACCGAGTTCATCCATGTTGTTTCCTGCTCTCTACACTTGGGTGTGTGCTTTTTTTCTTTACTGCAGTTTTGTCACTGGGGTAACAAGCTTTGTTTCTCATCAGATCTACACCACCACTTCCTGCAAGGAAGTTTTTTTTTTCTTACTATAATAAGATCTAATGCTGCGTGATATCGCAGTTCAAGGATCAAACCTTCAAGTTTCATCTTGATCTTGCAACATTTTCTCACATTTTGTACTCAGTTTTGAAAAGTGCTTGAAATAAATTGTGCATGCCACTTGTTAGTGTAAATGGTAAATGATTAAAACAACGTGTTTATAGTACCAGAACAATTTTAACAATTGCAATGGTTTTAATAAGATATTTATACATACAGCGAGATATGTACGTTTTACTTGCTGAAGTGTATCATTGTAAAGATGAAAGTAGGTTATAAATTGACGCTAAGGCATCTCAGTGGAGGTATTTCAACAATTCATAATACATATTTATTTATTACAGACACATTTAGTTAGTATTTTGAAATGAAAACATGACTTGAATGTTCACACAAATGCTTTGAGGCAACAAAAGCAAAAATGTGATCTTTATATTTGTCTAAAAAAGACAATCGGGCTGCTCTGAATGCTCCTTTTCTTAAATGTAACACTTCACAACAAGTGATTGTAAACTGAACTAAAAGTGATTCTGAAAGTCATCAAGGTCGCTGAATTATGAATTAAACCTGACATGTAGGTAGGCAGCATTCATAAGCTTGATTTTTTTTTTGTAAAACTCAGCTAAAGTTGCTAAGAACAAAAGTTCCTACAATTTAAATGGCTGCATTCCAAACCATACACATGGTTGCAGTGGTATCAAATTAATGATTATTACGATGATAAAATTAAACACTGCACATCAACAGTATAGTAATTAAAACAATACCACAATGCTGCATGTAGCAACCAGCAATATAATAATTGCCAGAAATGTAAAAACTTGCAGACAATATGATCAAGTTTTTTTTTTATCCTATCCTGTAATACCAATGAGGAAGTAAGATATATGACTGACATATCACTTTTTAAAAAAGTATTTAAGATTTAATAACTCTTAAATAATTGCTTATATTATAATACCTTGCAATTTTAGGTAATTTGCTATGGCTGCAAAACCCAATTGAAAAATATATTGTACATATATTTTTTTAAACATAATGTGTAGATATAAAAATTCATAATTCTATAGATTGATAAATAATCTAGAATTAATTTCTAGGAAGTGTCATTTTCAAATAAGTGTTCCTTTATGCTTTGCCAGTTACCAGTCAATAATTTAATAAGTTACTATTGGCAAAGTTGAATTGCATGACTGGCTAAAAAGTTGTATCACATTTTGGCATGATAGGCTTTAATACATTTAATACGGGCAAAATATTAAGTTACTTTCAAATATTGTGGTATTAGCCATATTACATCACTAGTTGCCACAGTGTGCAATACCATCCATCCATCCATCCATCCATCCATCCATCCATCTTCTTCCGCTTATCCGGGGTCGGGTCGCAGGGGTAGCAGCTTCAGAAGGGAGGCCCAGACTTCCCTCTCCCCGGCCACTTCTTCCAGCTCTTCCGGGGGAATCCCGAGGCGTTCCCAGGCCAGCCGAGAGACATAGTCCCTCCAGCGTGTCCTGGGTCTTCCCCGGGGCCTCCTCCTGGTGGGACATGCCCGGAACACCTCACCAGGGAGGCGTCCAGGAGGCATCCTGACCAGATGCCCGAGCCACCTCAACTGGCTCCTCTCAATGTGAAGGAGCAGCGGCTCTACTCTGAGTCTCTCCCGGATGACTGAGCTTCTCACCCTATCTCTAAGGGAGAGCCCAGCCACCCTATGGAGAAAACCCATTTCGGCCGCTTGTGTGCAATACATGGGTCACAATATGTCTCAAAGCCAAAAAGAAAATTACTTCTTGTAGGACATGTCCAAAAATGTTTTAAAAATTAATTCATAGATAAATGAGAAGTATTGATCAGATGTCCATATCACCTCAGTAGACTCCATTAGAGGTGGGGTGGAAGTGGCTCCATCTGAATCCTTAACTGGAAAGGGGAACTAGTCTTTACCTTATTATTGAGGCTGAACATAGATACTAATTTTGACTGCTTACTCAATTCTGTTTACTCAAACACAGTGAAAGCTCCTCTTACACAGTTTTTATTATTATTCCCAAGATCCCTCAATAACTGACCAAAACAGGGGCCTCAACCAATATGTTTTCAACACATTGCTGGTTGCTACGCGAACATTATATTTTTAAAACGATTAAAAGAGCCAGAATCACCTTTAAATCTCTGCTACCACTCCACCTTGATGATGTCAGGTATGCCACTCTGATTTGCATGCAGTTCTGGTCATTTGAAAGCACAAAACCGACACGCAGGTCCTTCTAGTGAGCCTCTCTTATCTGCTGACAATTTCGACCTAAATGTTCAGACAAACAACATTTTCTTTAACTGAGACCAAATAAATCTATTTTTTTGAACATGCATTTCACTTTTCTTGTGTCTAGTTCTCTAGGTTCATTTTCAGCACCATGTGGCAGTCACCTGCGTTATCTCGTACCACTTTGGTTGCAACCACTTAGTAAAACTTAAGGTGTATCAGTTGCGAATATGTTAAACAGTTAAAAGCTAATTCAAGGATACATTTTCCGATTATAATGCTTGAATGTTTTCAAATATTATGCTTGACACTTTCTATGCATTATTTAAAGCAGTTTAACCCTGTACTATCATTGATACTTTTCATCTTTACATCCCCCCCCCCCTGTTTGATGGTTTAGTCGTTCCCGGAAGAACCACTGTTTACAGCATCGCAGTAATAGCTGGAAGGTTTAGAGTCGAACGATAAACAGGAGTTATGCATGTTTCTTAGCGTTCTAATATTTTGTTAATGCATTTGTCTGAATTAGCAGTAACCTGTGATTTAAAATGACGGTTTGGACGAGAAAGAGCGGCCGACAAGCTGGCTAGCGCTGCTGGGTTAGCCAGCGAGGCGAGAGCAGTAGCAGCAGCTGCTAACTGAGCACGGAGCGGCTGCTGGTCCGTCCAGTCCAGGATCTCAGGTATGTCCGCCTCACCCTCAAACAGGTGTTCACGTGTACGTGTGTAAGAGACAAGGAGTCACACCGGTTCGTTTCCCCGTGTTCGGCAGGAAGACAAGCGGCCATGGGTGCAGAGAGCAGCGCGGCGCGGGGTTGCACTCTGCTGGAGGAGCCGCTGCTGACCCTGCCCTCCGGACCCACCATGTACTCGGCGGTTCTCCAGGACGGGAAGCCTGCGTCTGTGTTTGTTCACAAGCGGGACAATGAAGACAAAGTCAACAAAGCTGCTAAGGTGAACTCGTATAAAGGCCTTTCTCTGGAGCTGTGGAGTATTTGCACTTACTACATTTTTTTTTTTTTACTCCTGATTCCTATAATAAGTTATCATTGATTAGTCTGCAAGATAATTTCGTCCAGTGTGGCAATGTAGATTTTGCCTCCTCAATCAATTTAAAAAGGTAATATCATCTACAGACATGTTTTTATTTAATGTAGAAGTCTCTCAAAGACTAAGCAATCTTTTGTGAAACTGTCTAATACACAAGTTTGAGATTAAAACAAGTCTTCATTTCTGATGACCTTTCATGACAGCAATTTGCATCTAGGTGGTAACAGAGGATAATCACAAAACTCATTTGTACATTATTTTATCCCTGCTACTAAATGACCTGCTAGCATTTCTTAAGTGACCATTGTTTGAACGAGGTTGTTATCACTTTCATTTTGATAATGGTGGAAGAGCAGAATGGTTACTTAAATAGGAGTTTGCCTCAAATCCTTCTTCTTTTGTCCACCAAGATTATATGTAATGAAACAAGTGGTATTTTCAATACTTAATATTTAAAGAGCATATCAGGTTAGAAAGGCTGGACCCAAATTGATAATTAGCTCACTAGTGGAGAGCAATTCATAGCCAAGAAATGACATAAAGAGTCGGAGGGGTATTTCTTGTAGACGGTTCAACTCAAGCTGGTATGTCCAATTTCAGGTTCTTAAGACTCAGTGCCCTGCATGTACAGGTGTGTCCCTTGAGACAACTAAATAACTTGTTCAGTTTGCCATTCTGTTTTGCAGCAGCCTGATAATAAACCATTTATTTTATTCAGATGTGTTCAACTTGGAGAGAATCCAAATTACACAGCACACTGGCTCTTAAGGACAAGAGTTGGACACGTTGGCACTATAGGAGATGGTTGGCAGCAGACAGATTTAAGTATTTCTGTGCACATAGCTTTGAGCAGTGGCCTTGTGTCATGTAGCAGGAAAGACGCAAACATGGAGAAACCAACCCTGAGCAACGAACCAAGAATGATTTGGTGATTAATAATAATATAATAGAGTACTATGTTTTATTACAGAAGTGATATCTTAGTGGCTCAGGGATAAAAACATTGAAATGTGTCCTTGAACAGGAAGCTCTCAAAGTTTTTGCAAATTTACCTTCCTGTTCGCTGTTTCTCCTAGAGGTTCACACGACTTTGCAACTCCAAAGCAAAGAAATATTGACTTATTTCCTTAACGAACTGTGTTTAAAAACACAATGTCCTCTTAATGAAATAGGCTTTGGTTTGACTGCTTTGAAGAGCCTGTGAACGTCTGATGCTTTAAGTTGTATTCATAAAATATTAAGCATTTGAAATGCATATTTTACAGACACAAAACAAATGCAACAGAATTAATTTAAGTGCACAACTAATTAACCCACTTTTCACGTACTGCAGCATCTAAAGACGCTGAGGCACCCGTGTCTGCTGCGCTTCCTGTCCTGCTCGGTGCAGGACGGCGGCATCCATCTCGTAACGGAACACGTCCAGCCGCTGGAGCTGCTGTTAGACAGCCTGTCCCCGGAGGAAATCTGCGCCGGCATCTACGACGTCCTGCAGGCACTCATCTTTCTGCACGAGAGGGTGAGCAAGACGAGGATCCATTTGCTTCTGTTGCCAGCAACCCGGGTGGACATTTTCTGTTTGCCTCTCTTGTGTTAAAACTTGGATGCTTCTCGTTCTTCAGGGTAAATCGAGCCACAACAACGTCTGCGTTTCCTCTGTGTTCGTCAGTGAAGACGGCCACTGGAAGCTGGGAGGGATGGAGACTGTGTGCAAGTTCTCTGAAGCAACTCCAGAGGTAGAAGATGGAATAGTAGCAAATTCATTGTTATCAAATATTATTTGGGTGAATTTTCTCATGCATGTTAAAAGAGTAAAGAAGTTCTGGAAACTCAGTTTTCAACGGATCAGTTCATTTGACTTATTTCTGTGTCAGTTTCTAGATAGCATTCAGAGTGCTAGAGAGGCCTCCTGTGTTCCTCCTGAAGAGCAGGTCAGTGGGTTTGACTTTATTACAGAAATGTGAAAAAGTTCTCCCTCCTACATTTTCATTAAAAAAAAAGACATTGTTAACAGGCGGAAGACTTTAAAATCCTTCCAGACAACCATGCTCACGCTCGGGACTGTTACTCGTTTGGTACAATGGTGGAGGCTCTGCTCCCTCTGCTGAATGACTATGGTGAGTGGAGATGACTTGATAAAAATCTGGTTGCAAATTGTGAAATTTCACTTCATTTACTTACTCTGCTCTTCTTTTCTGTGTTCTTTCTAGTGTCACAAGAGCTCTCTGACAGTCTGACAAAAACCCTGCAGGCAGGCCTGCTGAACTCTGACCCCCTGGCTCGACCTCCACTCAGCACCTTGCTCAATCACAGCTTCTTCAGGTTTTTGTGCATTTCTTTCACTTGCATTTGCAGCGTTCTAAACTGACAAAACTTTGATTTTAAACACATCGTTTTTAAATGTGTTTTTTCCTGTGAATAGGAATGACTTTCTGGAAGTGATGAATTTTCTGAAGACCCTCACGCTGAAGACTGAAGAGGAAAAAAATGAATTTTTTAAGTAATAATTTGTTTTGCTTAAATCTAATATTAGGTGTACTCATAATTTGCAATGCGTTTATTGATATCCCGTAAAATATTGTACATTTGTCATGTTATAACCACATACTGTAAGCTGCAAGAGTAAATGGGGCTGAATATAAATATTACATTCTTAAGACTTTCAACTTTCGTCCATCACATACAATCCAATAAAATGCATTAAAGTGTTTACTTGCAAGGGGACAAATGTTTAAACCGTTTTAGGAGTCTGAATACTTTGAAAAGGGATTGTAAATTATAATGTCGTCTGAATTGTCTTTGGTGACTTTTTACATATTTTTTTTATATTTCAGGTTTCTCCTTGACCGTGTCCAGAACCTTCCTGAAGAGCTGATTGCTTCACGCCTTGTCCCCAAACTTCTCCACTCCCTTGTTTTTGCAGAACCCATGGCCGTCAAGAGCTTCCTCCCTCATCTGTTAAGACCAAAAAAGGGTACTATGGCATTTTATCAAGAATATGTCAAGTAACTTGACAAAGATATGTTTAAACAAGTAAAAATATGACTAAAAACTCATAATTTCACCTTTGTGGACAGATTCCAGTCAAGGTGACGGCAGTGAGGATTGTCTGCTGTCTGTGTCCCTTCATCAGAAACATGTGATTCCTCAGCTGCTTAAACTCTACGAAATAAACGAAGAGCACATTCGGATTGTGCTCTTGACTCACATCCACATCTACGCCGAATTCTTTTCCCACGATGAACTAAAAAATCAGATTCTACCTCAGGTAAAAGCTCAGTTCTGTGTTATTACTGAACACATACAGGTGTCAAGGTGTAAAGTAGCATCCGTTTTAATTACAATTTTGAAAATAAAAAACAGTTAATACAATTTGGACAACATGGCCATATCCTTCTTTGTGATTCAGGGCCATTAAAAATATACACATTTTGTTTTCCTTCAAAATCCTGAGTGTTATTTTTAAAACAATTTTTCCATCCATAGAATGACGAATGCAAGTGTTAAAACCATTAATTAATTTTTTTTTTCAAATTTAAGACTCTTGCTCAGGTCAAGACATTTCTCTCATTCTTACACTTCTGGAGAAGTTATCCGTACCTTTATTTCTTTCAGTCAACCTTATTTTCATATTTCTGAACGTTTTGTCTGCATTTCTTCGATCAACTTCTATTTTTAAGCATTCTTATAAATCCAATTATTGCCATTTCCGTGTGGATGCAACCTAGTGCTTTATAAACTGTTTTATATAAATTTAGTCTCCACTTTTTCTTTTTTACTGGCTACAGGTTTTGTTGGGCATGAGAGACACCAATGACTCTCTGGTTGCCATGACGCTGCAAAGTCTTGCTGCGTTGGTGCCTTTACTGGGAGCTCACGTGGTTGTTGGTGGAGACAGAAGCAAGATCTTTAAACGCACAACTCCAAGTTTTACCAAGTCTGCAGAGGTCACACCTGAAAGTAAGGAACTCCTCATTGAGATAAAAGCTGATGCACCTATTGTTGGACTCCATGTTTAATATCCAAAAGGATTATTCAGATTGATTTAATCCATTTTAAAATGTGTAAACAAGTGTCAAATAATGTTTGCTTATTAGCATATAGAGGGGAGAAACAGGTTTTACTGACAGCATGCACTAGCACTAATGACATTTTACTTGTCTTCCTTAGCTTCTCCTGTTCACATAGTTGGAAGCTCAAACTCTCAGATGGTTCAACCCTCCAAATTCCTGAATATGCTCCCCAAACCATCAGAGACCAAAGGCTCGGTCCTCAGCCACATGGGAAACTTGACAGGCACACAAGAGAAGCCGAGGGTGATTCCGCCATCATCTGGTAAGACCTTCATGCTGTTTAAGTTGGGTGTCGACTTTATTGTAGCTGAAATTCAGTGTGGCCTCTTTGCTGTGTTTTCCAGATAAAAGCCGAAAAATGCCTTTAACCTTAAACGGCTTTCATGAGGATAATAATAGACAGGAAGTGTTCCTCGGTTCGGAGCAGGCTAACAGGCTAGAGGGCCCTGTGGAGGACTGGCCTGACTGGACTGAAAACGATGTGGGAGAAAGTAGAAATGCGCAGTCTGTCCACATCCACATTAAGGCATCAGAGGGAGCTAATGCTATTAGCAGCAGACTCCCAAATGAAAATGCAGAGGAGGAGCCTTGGGATGACTTTGAGGACCCTGAGCCGACGTTGGATCTCTCCCCTACAGCTCCTTCTGCAGATTCACTGATTCTGACACTTTCCAGAGGGAGCACCACTACATGCGCTAATCCGATTCCTGAACCGTCGACACTGAAATCCTCTAAACCCCTAAAGCTGACCTCGGCGCTCTATCAGTCGACACAGGCCAAGGATACTTCTTCATGGGACAATGACTGGAGTCAAAAGGATTTCCAGAAACCACTAAGACCATCAGCCCCAGTACCCAAATCAACAGTGCCAATGAAGAGCGACAGGACAGGAGGTCTGGGGGAGGAGTTCACTATTAAGGTGAAAAAGAAGGTAGAGAAAGACCCAGAACTGGATTTGTTTGCAGACATGGTGCCGGACATCAAGTTATCTTCAACCGCTCTGCTGCCTCTAGAGGAGAGAAGTGTGCATGTCGCAGGAACGTCAGCGGTCTTTTCAGATAAAACTCTTGAGACGGGCTCATCCATTGATACTGTAACACTCACTGCCAAGTTTGCAGCAGCTAACCCATCTGAGGTGGGTTTTTCAATTGTTATTGAATCCATTTATGGTAGATGAATCATTATATAGAGACTTATTATTTTAAAGTTGTATTTATAATTGGAAAAATCAATTCAGTTAATGATCAAATGTGTGTGGGTCACTAGATTAATTATGTTTGGCTGTCACAACTAATTAACTTGCACAATTGAAAGTCTTCATTCTGCTTGATAATTTATGCCCAAAGAATGGGGGTTTTATGTCTGAAACAAGTTTCTGTGACTTTCAAATGTACCTTTTTAATAAAGATGTTTCACTTGTTCCTGTGTTGGTCTGTTTTTAAGGCTGAAGCAGATGGCTGGGGGGATGGAGATGACCTCAACTGGGAGGGTGAGAATGCCTGGTGATGACGACTGATACAAAACTCAATCTCCAAAACACTCAACCACTGGAAACCTTTAATCCATGCATCACATCTGGAGTTCCACTATCCCACAAAGCTGGAAGAAGCTTCTCATAAAATGATGCAGTCTGATCAAGGAGAACCTAAATCTATTATTTCTGTTTATTATGGAAACGTGGTGATACATGGGCAGCCGGGTGGTGCTAGACATGGACAGAAGAAGCCATTTGTAATTGTTTGCCAGTTGACATTAATCACCTCAATAATGGTTAAAGATCCTAACGAGGTAAATGTCATTGCTTTCGTTTGCTTTTTTATGTGCCAAATCAACTATTAGCATCAAGCTCAAGATACATTTTTAGCGGGACAAAGGTTGATTTCTTAAAGGCTTGCACTTTGAATGAATGTGAAATAGAAAATCTATTTATTTGAGCTTTTTGGTTGGTGGTGAAATAAACATTTTGCTGCAAAAAATGTTTTTCTTTACGTTATGTAACAGAACCAATAAGAAAAAATATGGCTGATAGGATCAATTGCAAATGCTCAGTATTTAAATAGATTTAATAAACGGCATCAAACACAGCAAAATAAACTAAAACTTGGCACAGATCCAATTCACTGTACAATAAGTCTTGAGGGGTTTTAAAATGAGAAAATGCTAGGTTGTGTGTCTGACTGAAGTGATTTCTCTTATGAGGGTCATCAGTTGCTGAAGTTTGGCTTTCAGCCACGTTGGAGGTGGTGCTGTCGTGTTGGCTTTACTCTCCACGAGAGCATGAAGGGCTTTTAAAGAGTTCTGAGCCGTCTGGATGTGGCGGTCGTACTCCTCTGCATTTGTCTCCTGTCGAGCTCTCTTTGGGCTTGGCTAAGAGGGAGGAAATTACAGGGAAAGAAAAGTTAACTCACTGTTATTTATTTCCCTCTCATGCTTAAAGCAAAATAATGGAAGCAATCCAGGGAAATGTAAGCTAGTTACAGATTAAGAGATTTTGTTGAAGTATGGACTAATGAAATAAACAGAGCAGTAAAATTTAGCTTTTGGTTACCTTTTTATACAAGCATGAAAATACCAGTCCAACATTTTCTTCTTTTACCATGCCTGTTTTTATGTGACAGCAGGGTTTATGTAGGGTCATAAGTCTTAAAAGATGATCAGATTTCCCATCAGAGGGCTTAGATTTTATTTAGTTAAGAACAGCAATACTTGTAATTGATTCCATATATTGTACCTCTGCTTAAGTAATTAGGGTGTTATTACCAAACTTTAAGGCGCCATATCTGGGACAGGAAACTGCTCTGTCGGAAGGAATTCATCGCTGGCACACTAAAATATATTACCATAAAATAAGGCACATTCGACTCACCACACTGTAAATAATGATTAATGCAAGAACAAGTCCTAAGGACAAAATGAGAAGGAAGAAAAAAACTTATGGCGGGACTTTATCCTCATGTAGGAACTATTACACTTCATGTCAAGTCCAAGTTCCATGGCTGCCATGGCAGTTAACATGACAGGAAGAACGCGACGACTTGTCCTAAAATTAATAAGGAATTCTTTAATTTCCCCTGCATCAATTAAGATGGTCGATACCTTTACACCAGTCCCCATCGCTATGAGTTAGACCCCACTACTGCCGTCATTTTCAAATTTCATCATATAAAAGGCTGGATGTTAAGCTGAGCGGTTATGAGCCCATCGTGAAAACAGAAGTGGATTCAGGACACAGGCCTGAGCTGAGATTGATTTCTGTGGATTCTGACAGTTCATGCACCTCATAGAAGTGGGAAGGTATTAATTCAAGCAGCAGTAGGGAGTCTCTGCAGGTATTAAAAACAGAGCGAAAGTCCAGGAGGAGTGGTGGATAACGTTACGCTATCTATTACTAGCTCATTCAGGAGAGTGTATATTTAATCTGGCTTGAAAAACACACGTTCTAATAGTTGACTAAAACATATTAATTGGTATATTTGTAGCATAGGCTACTTCATAAAAGGCAAAAGGTTTGAAAAGAAATGCAGAAAAAAAATTTACTCAAATCACAACAAAAATAAATCCAACACAAGTTGCCAAAGTTAAATTTAACTTGCTTAAGTTACTAAGCAAGACAGGAATAGATTGCCAATTTATGTTAAATTAGTTCTTAGTAATCAGTTTTTAGTTTAAAAGCAGGTTGCCTCAGTCTGCCACCAATTACAAGACTGTGCACATTTAGAGAGATGCCATAAATCTGAGCTCAATGATGCTGCTAACCTCAGAGTCTGTGATGGCTTCAGTGTCAGAAGCCTGTTTGTCAGAGCCACTTTCTTTGCTCTCCAGTTTCTTATTGTGTTGCTCGATCACCACTTTCTCCAGTTTCAGCCTCGTTAGCCGTGACTCCACATCTTCCAGTAGATTCACCGTCTACAAAAAATAAATTAAAAACATACAATATCGACGACAACCTGTTTTAATCTCAATAATCTCGTTTAATCTCAATACATTCTCATTGAATGTTTATCACCAACCTTGCTTAGGTAATTGATCACTTTGGTCTTTGTTTCTTCCACACACAAACTCTGGGAAATGACCTCTTCATGGTTTGTATTCTTGAGCACCACAGGGAGATAATATGTTAAAGTCAGGCTGAAGCACCTACAGTCATGGCCAAAAGTTTAGTGAATGACAGATTTTGTTTTTCGGAAAACTATTGTGTTGTTGTTTAGCCAAATTGTTTTCATGGTGTTGTGGTCTAGATTAAACAGTTCATGTTAGGAACTGTTTAATCTAACTGTTTAATGTTAGGAAAAACAATCACTCAAAATGTCATTGTTTTCATACCAGCCACTTAGTTATCACTTTTGCCCTGAGACATGATGGTGCATCATTCATCAACACATTGCTTCAGGAGGAAGTTTTGACACTTTCCTTAAAGATGGCAGTTTTTGGACAAAACTGTGAATGAGACAATTCATCTGAAAGAGGGAATGCACTTAGGATGTTTCACTGTCGATGTGACACAAAGTGTCCAGAAAATCCTTTTTCCAGATGTCCTTAACAGTCTAAAAATGTAGTCAACAGGCAAAACAACTCCGATCTTGTTGCTTCATGCAGAAGTCAGTCTCAACTTGTTGTTCTCGGAAAGAAATAGCTTCTTTGCTCCTCTTTGTAAAACAAGGCTAGATTCCAGATGTTTACACCTCACAATGCATCCAGAAACATTGCACACCATGCAATTCAAAGCTCTGTAGGTGATGATTCTGGCGCTTACAGGACTCTCTTAAGTGCCTTGAAGCTTTGATCAGAGCAGCTGAACCTTGCCTTGAAGGGTTTATTTGGTTGCGATCTGTTTTGAAGCAACATCCTTCCCCGTGAAGCACATCTGATGCAAACCAATGACGACAGCTGCTCTTCCCTTGTCAACACTTTCCCCTGAGTTCATTGCAAGTATGTTATCAGGTCACTGTGTGGCAGAACTAAAACACTCTGCAACTTTATAACTTTGCAGTTAACTGTTTTCATCTAATCACTTTACAGAGCAACATACAATTAATGCAAGTTGCCAAAGAAGTTTCCAAAAAAAAAAAAAAAAAAAAAGATTTCTGTCAATCTCCAAACAGTTGGCCACAACTGATCATTTGAAAAACAAATGTACAATGGTGAAGTTTATGTGGTACCCCTGCAAAGTAAGAAAAGGCCTCCAGGGCGTGCTGATGTAGCAGCCAAGACTTGTCAGCCAGAAGGGCTCCAAACACACCGCTCAATCTAGGAAGGATCTGGCCCTGTGAGACCAAAATATGTTAAAAATACAGTTTTAAGTCTCTAACATGGTGTTGTATAGTTAGACAGGTTTGCTTAAATCGTTGTAAATAAGGATATGAGGTAAACATGTGTACTACTGTACTTTTCAGTAGGCCTACACTCAGGTTTTTTTAAAAACTTTTTTTAATTGTATTGAAATTAAAATATAAATAATGTACTATTTTAATTAAGCCTTTAAAAAGTTTAAAATTTTTAATAAAGTTAGTGAAATAAATTAACTTTTTGAAGACATTATAATTTATTAAGATGCATCTGTACTTTTTTACCTGGCAGTCTTCAGGAAAAAAGATCTTTCCCAGGGAGGAGAGAAACCCCAAAGCAGCCAGCAGTAAATAATCTGGACATTTCTGAGAAACTACAGCTTCCAGACACAACAGACCCTAAAATAACAATGAGCTGTCAACAGAAATATCATGTACATTTTTATACCCTTAATGTGTAAAAAAAAAAAAAAAAAAAACATTACCTGAGAAATGGTTTCAGGTTTAATGTTCTTTACAATAACAGTTGTTGCTGACAAGAGCAGTTTCAAAGTATCCTGGAGCACAAGGTGGGTCTGCAACTGTTTTAAGACAAGTTACACAGAAATAATTCTTCAATTGTTTCACTAATTTAGTGTGTGTACATTTGTGTGCTTTTGTCACCTGACTGGGATTCATTCGTGACCACAGCTGTGTAATCATCCTCAATACAGACAATGAACACTGTTCCTCAGGAGAAGGATGCCCTCGAAGCAGAGAGAGGAGCGACCCCAGCGCTGCGTTCTGGCACCAACACAGACATTGTATGAAGAAATAATTCATTTTTAATATCAGTTTTCCACCCTGTTCCACTGTATTGCTTTCTACCCTGAAGGTCATTCAGGGTAGAAAACAACCCTGAATGACAGCTGCTAGGCAACAATCCAGTTGTCAAAGTGTGAGGTAAACAGTCTACTAGTATTTCAAATAAAGTTTGACACTAAATGTGATATATTCATGTTGTAAGTAAGTAGATAATTGTGAATCTGTCCTTAACTCACTTAAAACAGAACAGATGTCTGAATGATTTCCATGGAGAGCACTAAAGTAAACAATCACA
Organism: Xiphophorus hellerii; assembly: GCF_003331165.1. NCBI lineage: Eukaryota > Metazoa > Chordata > Actinopteri > Cyprinodontiformes > Poeciliidae > Xiphophorus > Xiphophorus hellerii. Next base: position 16,695,345 of record NC_045680.1, read on the forward strand.
GAAGATGCCAAATGTTTGACTAAGTCAGCCGTCTTTAATCTCGAAAAGAGGCGTATCTTACCCTTGAGCCCAACCAATGTTCCCATATCAGTTTTGATGCACAGAAGCAAAAATGTCTTGAAATATTGGTAAACCTCAAATATCCAAGACTGTCCTCACCACTTTGTCCACTTGTCCCAGTTTGTATCCTCCGTCCTCCCACTCCATTAGAGTCCTTTGCATCAGGGCAATGATTTCTGTCTCCACACGAAGACGGACATCCTGAGAAAGAGCTCTGACGAGGACGTGATGCCACACGGGAAGATTTTCCACCTTTGATGGTGAGAACTCTGCCACCAACTCCAACTGGAAAAATAATTCTTAAGATCATTGGTTCTAATAATAAACACGGTGAGTTAAGGCTTTGAAGAAGAATCCAGAATATGAGATTTATTTACGTCATCTCTTTAACAGAAGAGATGATCCTGGCATTTTTGTTTTTAGGACATTTTCTTTTCCCTAAAATGTCCAAAATCTGTCAACTGGGAAAGTAAAACAATTTAAAACCAACAGGCTGCACCAATTGCAGATTTCTGGTCAATCGCCGATCTTTAAAAAGCCTTACCTTCCGATTCCGATTTCTACAACTGTCTGTGAGGAAACGGAAATCTTCAAAGATCCATTTTTAATGTCAAAGGTTTTTTTTCTGTAAAGATTTTTTAACTATGTCTCAGATTTGTGTTCTCAAGATGACTGTTCAATTGTCTCATTTTCTTTAGTTAACAAGACGATATTTTGTTATAACTAAATACTTATGATCTCAAAATATTACCTTGACGCTTGATCTATTCTATGAATTTATTTTACTTCAGAAATCATGACAATGATCCAGAGGAACTGATTCAAAACAATACAAAACATAAAAATATTTTTCAGACTATTATCACCTATAATCACCCTGTTATTTCTTATGCAACTCCGTACACACTTGTCCACACTTACAAAAGCTGAAACAAATTCTATATTTTCCATACTCTTAACAATGTAGAAACCCTGGTTGTTTTACATTTTAAAAATCTCTGAAAGTTTGTTCACATATGAAGTTACATTGTTGTTGGCAAAGTAAGCTGAAGGTAAATTTGTGACAGAAACCAGATTCAAGAGTGCCCTCATTTACTGTCCTGAGATACTAGCTGCTTTGACAACAAACAGCAGAGCATCAAAACAAAGCTTTATCCTCAAAATTATTGATTGTCCAACAATTTCCTCCTTTTCCAAACTATTCCTCTTTTTACATAGCCAAAGGGCTGGACTGACCAGTAAGTTAAAAATTCCACAGCCCCGCCTTAGGGTTCTTTCTGATAACCTAACCATTTTGCATTTCTGATCTTAATGACTCTTACCTGGTGGCTTGGGGTCATGAGGAAAACCATACGTCTCAGTAGCAATCCCAGGTGTAACAACTGGTAGCACTCAGAATTGCATGCTTTCACCTAGAGGATGAAAAAAAAACAGACAAGAGGTAAAAACCTTCTTATTTGACGTTGCCTATTCTTAAATTTTTGTTTTTTTTAACTATATTCAAAATTCTAATGTTTATTTTGTTTATTTTTAATCTGCTTGATTTTTAATTTAATTTTATTATTATTATCTTCTTGTATGTTGTTTTTAACTTTTTTGTACAAGCACTTTGAATTGTCTTTGGCTGAAAGGTGCTATATAAATAAAGTTGCCTTGCCTTGCCTAATGGAGAGTTAGGAGAGTGAAAGCTCACATCCAGCAAAGACAGTAGAATTACCCTTTAATAGACACTGAACTAAACCTCCAAATCACCAAATTCAGGTGTTCTCCTAATTTTCATACAAAAATAAATTTATGAAATCCAGTGTCGTGGCATGCAGTCTGCTCTTAAAAACATCTGTGAAGTCACTGCCTGGAGACAGTATCTACAGACCTCCAAACATCAGGAAATTCAAATTATCTCAATATGTCCACAGAACAGCTCATGGAATGGATCACCAAGTTCAAGCAGCTGCAGGCAAACCTTGATATCCGGTTTGTGATAAGTGTCACACAAACCGGAACTGGACTACAGTAGATAACATTACAGGGTCATATCATGCTGCTCTACTTGATGAGCGTGGTTTAGATGGTTGCCAGGGACATGGTACTTGAATGACTGCACTGCACAAGGTGTTTTTCTTCATAGGATTGTCTTTTCCCTTTAGTCCCAGTGATAGAAACTCCTAATGTTAACAATTTGGGGACAACAGTTTCCTGATTAAACCTGTCATAGAGGAGGGAAATGTGTTTGGGAGAACTTGACTAGCTGCACAAGATGAGTTTGAGTGGAAACTGTGCTGAAGGCCTGGTCCTCCAGGATATATATGACCTCACAGATGTGCTGTGGAAGAATACTTAGATAAAAGTACTTGTCAAAGTTCTGGAAAGTATTCCCAGAAAAGCTGCAACAGGTATTACAGTATATATTACCTCTGGGATGTTATTAAAGATCATGTGTGGATACAGGCAAGCGTTTCAATACTTGTGTCAACACAGTACATGTCTTCTGGTTTTACCCACCAGCTGAGCAATAAGCAGGACATGATGTAGGCAAAGTTCTGCTGTTCCGTATCTGAAAGAATAAGTTGAATTAAACAGTCACTAATGTTAAAAATGCTTACTTGCAGACAGAGTTAAGCAAGTTAAACAAATGGTGAGGGATATGCATTTACTTCTTTGCAAATTAAGCTGAAAAATATAACTTTAGCAAAGTCCTGGAAATGTATTAATGCAGCCTATTGTGACTCTCCTGGTATGTGTAGGTGCTATAACAATTATTATAAGATTTTAAGATATTATAATATACCATCTTTCATCACTTTGAGTTCACAGTTCAAGCTTGCAAAAGAAAGATTCTGAAATAATATCCTGTTGGTAAATGGGTCAAATATAAGCTATTTTCAATCTGCAAATAGTTTAACTACTCATTACTTCGTTGTAATGAGTAGAAAAAGTGGAGACCTCATTTTAAGTGCAATTTTCAGAACTTTAATTTAAAATAAAAGGCATATTCATTGCACTAACCGTGCTGTAAAGCACCACACATCTACTGCCAACAAAGCTGTTGGAGTATCAGCCTGCAGCACGGCCTCCATCAAACAACGTTCCTAAGGATGGGAAATAGAAGAACAAGGGAAATCAGATCAGCGATAACCAAAAACCACAAAGCACCACAGGGAGGCAATTAAAAAAACAAGAATATTTAACGGACATATCAGAATGAAAGTGAAAGAATAGCTTGTCTTGAATGAGGGGAACACCTGCATGAAAACAAAGGCAGTTTTTTGCTTGCCAAACTAAATACTTGGGTGGAAACTAACCTCAACCAAAGACTCCATTTCAGAACCAGAATTCTTACAAATAGACAGACTTCATGCAAGTCAAGATTTAAGCTCAAATGTATTTTCCTCCAGCAGTAAAATACTTATTTTGTGGTTACCCCTTATATGATTTAAAGACTTTTCCAAAGAATAAAACTTGTCACAATTAAAAAAAAATCTCAGAATATTTTTGCACCTTTTTTAGATTAAATAAATGATAACTTGGTTCCACTTTTTGTTTGATTTGATTTGTAATTAACAGGACATTCAAACTGATTTCAAAGTCGTACAATGCAAAAAGTGAGAATTGAACCCTCCTAAATCCTACATAGAACATGGGTATTTTGATTAAGTCAATAATACTCTGTGGGTCGGATCTGGAGGTTCTAGGCCACACTGTCATTTGCTGATTCTGAATTCATGATGGTTGTTGCTAATATGAGAAGGAAGTTTAATTTTCAAGCTTCATTGACAAACCAATGTTAGTTTCTCCAGTCTGGTCTGAGTTGTGGCACATTTGTGCTATAAATGTTTTAATTATATTCATAATTGTTAACTTGGTGTGTAAGTGGTTGAGCATGCAGGCCTTACTAGTACAGGAAAGAAGACTGGAGGGAGCACAGCCACACTGGCACAGAGCTGTACACAGATGTGTTGGTGCAGAGTGACTTCGACCTGGGCCTGACCCTTCAGCATCACCCCTGGCAACCGAACTGGTACTTTACGTTCAGTGTAGCATTGTCGGAAGCTAATAAAGATAGCCTGGTAGAGAGGAAGCCTAGAAAGGGAGAAAGAACAAAGGAAAATGTTTTGATACTCGGTCAACATAAACCTGCTTTACTTTAACCTGATAATGAATCATCTGTTTTATACAAGCTCACTGTACTGACAAAGACTTTATTCTCAGTTTGAAAGATTAAATATACATATAATACAATCTGAGAAATCACAATAAAATAATAGAATGACTGCTAACATACATTAGAGTAGACTTTAAAGTAATATGGCAAAAGTGAAATAAAAACAAATTATCAGGGACCCATAGAGTATTAGATAAACAAAAACTCTGAAGAAATCCCGATCACCTTGGTGTGTCTTCTGGAAACTGACTTCCAGAGTACCAAAGCTCCATCACTTCCTCTGGTTGGCTGAGCAGCTGGCCCAAAATATTCACCAGCATGAGAAAATGTGGAAGCTCATGCTCAGAGCTCAACCCTGCAGGCAGGAAGTTGTGAGAATGTTAGTATATTTTTGTTTTGGGTTCATAGCAAATACAGACTCCAAACAATAAACAGTCTATCCTGGACAAAAAAATTACTGTTTCCATCTCAGAAGCAAAGTTTTATTGAAAAGGTAGCTCATAACCGACGTCTGCTGTTTCGGCTTTGAAACAACTTAGTTGCAGTTTCTTCATGACTTGATCACTGTAGCAGCTTTTTACCTTCTAAAATGTTATCTTTATCAGGAAAATGAAATGGCCTACAGAAGGAAGGTCAGCTATTTATTTATCTGCTGCTGTGACTCCATTTATAGCTAAATGTAGAGAAAACAGAGGAATTGACTATTAATTTTAGAAGGAAAAAAAATCATGTCGTACCAGTAATGAGAATAATTCAATAGATTTAAAAAGTTGATTCACAAATATTTAACAACTGTAAGAAAACATGGACGCCTTACAAAGGGAACTTAATGGACACTTTTTAAAATGTAAACTCACACACGTCTGGCTGCAGCACAACTTCAGCAAAGGGCCTCAGAGGCAACAGCTGAAGCAGGAAAGCATCCATAGGAACCAGAGCTGATGCACTTAGCTCCCCAGCCAGAGCTGTGGGCAGCAACGGAGCACACAAACTTGGAGGAGACTTACTGAAAGACACCAAGCTCATCATAATCAGAAGTATGCCAGGAATCACAGAACAAATGTTTAAAAGTTAAATCTCACTTTTTAAGCTAACATTTGTACCTGAATATCTGGAGGTAGAGTTGGTGAAAGCAGCTGGATTTTTTTGTCAGAAAATATTTAAATTCCTGTTAAGAGAAGAAGGTTGAAAGAAAAGTTGGTAATACCTAAAATCAAGACAGCAACACGTTACAAAATGTTACAAAGAAGGTTTCAGTACCTTTATGTAATGAACCAAAGTGTTAGCAAAGAATCTGCACATTTTTGCAGTTTTCTGGAAAAGTTTGTATTCCGGACTTTGAACAGTCTCCTGCAACAGGGCCAAAGTACATTAATAAGCCAGAGGTTTGAGATACTTTAAAATAAATAATTAGATCTTTCTAACCTGTAAACCTGCCAGCTTTATCTGTTCAGCCGTCTCCACACAGCTCTGTAAGGAAGCCAACAAGTTGTCAGACAAGCTGTTGACGATGTCGCCATGGTGCAGCTGTTCCTCCACCAACGACTGGTACTTCAGGCTCTGTCTGAACAAAATTATTTCAAACATATAACTATGACATATGTCTAAATCTGGATTAAGTTAGCTCCATTATCCTGCAAAAATATCTATAATGCTTAAATATTTTCACATTTTGTCACAATACAACCACAAACCACACAATTTTATTGGGATTTTAGTTGATAGACCAGTACAAAGTGGAAGATACATTTCTAGTCAAGCGAAAATGGTAAATGGTTTTCAAATTATTTAACAATTAAACATCTAAAATGTGTGGTGGGAATTTGTCTGTTAATAGAAAACACCACAAATCTAACCTTTAACAGAGCAACAAGGAGAAGACAATGAAATGCTGCAGAGTTAAAACTGGATCAGCTGCTAACCTTCCAGCTGGACAACAACCCTAAACATACAGCCAGTGATTCAATGTGATTCGAAGAATATTCATGTACTAAAATGGCCCAACCAGAGATCTAACCAAAATCCAATCGACAATTTGTGGCAAGACTTGAAAACTGAGCTCCTGTTTTGCAAAGAAGAGTGGGTAAAAATGTCAATCTCCAGAGAAGACTTGTAACTGTAAATACTTTCAAAACCAGGTATTCTTTTCCTTCCACTTCACGAATAAACACTACTTTGTGTTGGTATATCACAACCAATTCCAATAAAAAACGTGTCTGTTATGGGACACGATGTAAAGAAAAAAAAAAGCTCAAGATAGATCAACAAAACATGCTTACAGAATAAAAGAACAAAAACGGACTTACTTAATGAGGAACTTCCACGTGTTTGCATGCAGTGCAATGTCAAGGTTAGAGATAATGGAGCAGATATCGAGAAGGCTGTGAATCACTGTAAAACATTGACATGCTTAGTGAGTTTCAAACTGCATAAAAAATACCCTGATACAATAAAGTCAACAATTTCACAGTGACCAGTGTTGCAATGAAAGACAGAAGGATGCATACTTCCATACACACACGTAAACACACCTGTAACAATGTCAGAAACCTCCTCATCTGAGGCGCTACTGTCCAGAGAGATCCTATCCAGGACCTCCAGCAGACTCTTTTGCAGGGAATATGCCTCCTTGAAAAGTCCTTGCAGCAGATCGGCCACCAGAGACAGACGGCCACAATAAACTATCTCACTATCCTGTGGACAGAAACACAGACAGCATGGTGTTGAACACATTTTTATACTTAATGATTACATTAGTTATTTGAAGAAAACAAAAACAGTTACCAAAAGTAATAAAAATATGCACTAAACATGTAATAAAGGTAAACATAGCACATTTACATACCTTTCAACGCATAGAAATTGAGTCAGATGGTATAAGTTTGCTAAAAAAAACTATTGATTGGTCTCATTCAAGCTCAGAGTATAAAAGTTTAAGCTTCTCTACTTTTACCTCCTTCCCAAAATTAACTCCAGGAAGAGGAGTTAAAGTTGGAATGTTGGAATAGAAGCTCAATTTATACTGCTGTTGGTTTTGGCTTTATTACTTGCAAATTATCAAGAGAAGGCTTTCTTTAATTCTTTCCCAGAAGGTAGAAAAAACACTCTGTTTCCTTCTTTCTTCATGGGATCCAAACTAAAAAACAAACCTTGCAGTGTTGAAATGTTTCTCTCAGGACTTTTAGGATGCAAGTCGGTAGCGAACGGATGGCATCCAAACAAAGACCTTCTTCAAATGAGGCAACATGGCGCACACAAATGGAAAGTGCATCGATTAACTGCACCATTGCCTGAAAGAGACAAAATCTTAGTCAAGCATGAGCTAGAGGAAAAGTTAGTAATAAGAAATGAACCAAATAATTAGCCAAAGATTAGAATCAAATACAAATTTTGCCATGATCTGAACACGCATTCTGTAAATGCATTAAAACTAAGAGCCTCTGCCAATTTTGAACATTAAATGCATGATGTACTTTGATAGATTTTTCTGGGACTAATAAAAAAATATTTAAAAAAATTCATCCAGATTAGAGAGTTAATCTTTGATGTTTAATTTGGAACCATCTTATAATTTCTTCTTCAAAATGAGTTGGAATCTGTAGGCCAGATCCTGAAGGTCAGAAAGACTTTTCATGAGGATATAATACTCTTTCTAATCTCACTTTGTATGCTTACCTGTAGAATGTTCCTTAGAAAAGTACACAGTTCAGTGTTTTGACTTGAAAGCTCGCCAACTTGATTCATAATTTCTTTCATCATGTTGTCGAACATTGCTGCTGCCTGCACACATTCGTGTAAGACAAAGGGAGCCAAATTGTTACATTTTTTCAGAAGACTTGTTAATAAATTGGTAAATCAGGCATCAACAAGTACCCACAACACAGTCTAATACCGCAAGGAAATATTATGGAATACTTTTTCTCCCTAGGGCAAGAATTACAGACATATTTAAACATGGCAGCTGAAAGATATCAAGTAATCATCCTTTATTCTTAAGTTAGAAGTTGTGGTTGACAGCCATAATTCCCCATGTTCACAGGCCAGCATGCCCTTAAAAAGCACAAGAAAGCTCACTTCTAATTTTGCATAAAAAAACATTTCTGAAATAAATGCAATACCAATATTTTAAGGCAACGTAGTGGGAGTTTACTCAACAATTAAATGTGAAACCTAAAATGGTAATATAGCATATGTACTATTTAGTAACATTAATTTTACAAAATGTAGTGGCATGTCTGTTGATACTTTACATAAAATTTCTAAAATTGGTTCTGAAATAAAAATCCACAACATAAACTCATTCACCTTTGGTAGGATCTTGGAAAAACACTCCTCTTCCAGTTCTGACAAACCAATGTGTGGCAAGAACATCTCTGTAATTATCTTCAGTATACCTGTGTGATTTTTGTACGTTAGAGATGGTTCACGAGAGGATTGCTAAGAAAATAAATTCACAGTGATGTTTAATAATTAATAAAAAGAATAATTACTCACGTAGACGATCATTCCAGGTAGCTGCCTCATAATGCAAAGAGTAGAAACAGTCAAGAAAAAGCTCTTTATTGCACTTTGTTTTTATACCACAATTCTATTATGTGTCAAAAGTGTCACCATTCTATTAAAAAAATAATAAATATATACTTATATATTTAAGAATTTAAATAATGTTGTAAATGCAGATTGAAAAAAAATCACTACAGTTAAAAATAGCATAAATGTTGAAATTATCAAAAGCCATAGCATCAGTCTGTAGAAAAAGCTGATGTCAATCATTCGTAAAATAAATAGACAATTAAATGTGGAAATCATTATTTAAAATATGAATTCATGTGTTGAAAGCATGTCTAATAATTTCATTGTGTGGTGATGCAGTGTATTGTGAATTTATTTTACAGGTCAACATTACTCAGTTGGTTAGACAAACACTGTCACAGACAAGGTAAACGGTCTGCAGTTCAACTGCTGTCCGGGTTAACAAATGTTGGGGTGCATTTGACACTCCAACAGTCGTGGGAATTACGGTAAAGAGGGGTACACAAGCCAAATCCTGACACGAAACTATGTGACTCAAAGCGTTTCACAACATTCCTATTTGGATAAGACGGTGAATCATTAAATGCGGTGCGGGAGGATATTGTCAGTTTAGGCAGGACAGACTTGATCTCCTGGCGACAGGTTTCCTGACTCCACTGCACCACCTCATCCAGCAAAGATGTGTTGGTCTGGGACATGATGAAAGAAAATCCCCCGGTGTCGGTCAACGCTGGCAGAAAAAAAGGACGGGGATTTTAGGGCCCTCTCTGAGGAATGGAGTCACTGAAAATGATTCACATTCATATTCACCAGTAAGTCCTCTTCTGAGGGACAAAGTGTTGTTGACATCAAGTTATTTACAGCTTTGAATAGCGAGAAAGAACCCGAGAAAACCGTAGCTATACAATGCAAGCACAGCTCAATGTTACTATCAGTGTTAGCTTGTTATAGGTAAACTAGTTACTCCTGAACGTTTACCGACCACGGGACTGAATCTTTTAGTCCGGATATCGATTAAGCTCAAGTTTCTTTACCTGTGTTTCTCCTGACGTCACACGTATTCTTTCTTTCCTATCCTAAAAGCCCTAAACTTTTTTTTTTATTATTTAATTGTCAAAGTAAAAAATATTGACGGTTTATTTTCGACAAGCATAACATTCCGCGCGCCTGCGCTTAAATCGGATATGACGTCAGGACTACGCGAATCATCGCATTTGTGCTCATTGGTTGGAATCAAAGGGTAAACCAATGACAAATCTAAACGCGTTTAAATCGATGACAAAAGCAACATTGGGTAGAAGATTTTTTTTATTATTTTTACTGCGATGAAAAGCATGTTTAGTTTCACTCACTGTGGTTCTTGAGGTGGATTATTAATGCATTAATGCAAGGGCACTGAAGTACTGAATATAGCAAATGGACATATGGATCTATTTCTATATTAAATATCCTTATTTTTATTAGTCCTATGTGATATTTCAATTTTCTCATAAACGATACTCGCTATAAGCCCTGGTAAAGATAAAAAGCAAAACGCTTGAAATATAATAAATAGAATAAAATAGTTGACGTCACACATGAGGCTTACTGTATTTATGTTAAGAAGAGAAAAAAATAAAGTTGGTGGTTAACATCAGTCCAGCATCTTCTGACTCGCAGTTACAGACGGCAACAGAAAAGGGGTGAGCTAGCTGTGATTGTACAGTGTGATTTAACATAAATTTACATCAATAATCATATATCTTTAACATAAATAGCAACAAATAAGTATATATATATTTACGCTCAGTGTAGCATATATAGCATATAGAAAAGGAAAAATAATGCACATACATATTTCACATTCAAAGACTACGTATAATTGACAACTGAAATGTTACATTGCATCAAATATTAAAACATAACGAGAAAAAATCTAGTTCAGCAGCGTCTGTCCCTATAAATTAAATGAAATTTAACTAATAAACCTTAACAGCTGTAAAATTAAAAATGTATTAATTAAACACAGCTAAAATACACATTAATTATTAAAAACATGTACAAAACAGGACAATATTGCATATGAAATGCTGTATATAATTAAATATATGTTAAAATGTCATACTTGTAAAGAAAACACAAAGCTGATCATAATACTTACCACAGTTGCAGATGGCAACAGAAAAGTGGGATGAGCTGACTGTTACTTTTTGCTATGATAACAATCAACTGTCAAGAGCAACACCAAACTTAACATAAAATAACACATAATGTAAGTCAGGAGAAAATTACTTTTGACTAAACAACATGAATGTGAAGAATGAAAGAACCTATTTGACAAACTTCACATCAATTGTTAAAATAAGAAAAAAAAAAAACAACATCATACATTGGATCATTTTCCTTCTCAAAACCATTGGAAGCCTATTTTTTCTGGTACATTTTTTTTTTTTTAAATCAGAGTTTGTGGTATCATGCACTGGCCTATCACTAAGATAGGTAGTGATAGGCCAGTGAGGAAAAAAAAAGACAACAGATTCACCATTACAGATTCTCCCCATTGCTGAATTGTTTTATAGTATACATATTTATTTATATTGGGGATAAATAAGCATTAACAAATGCCATGCATTTTACAATTTCCATGTATAAATTAATAACGCCAGTAAAAGGCACTTAGAAAAATATTTTATAGTATATCAACCACTGAATGTACTTCCATCTAATTATTTGATGAAACACAAACATTAAGTTGTGTGAGATCATAGACAAACTTACAATTCAGTAATGGACATACTAAGTAGCAGTGAGCTCTTCAACAGATGAGACAAAAGAATAATCATTACGCTTGACATTTGTGAATTGTAGCTAACTCATTCCTAATGAGGTGCTTTCCCCACATGCTGTTTTATTCCTGACCAAACACAGAACGCTTTCATTACAATTAAGCCAGGAATACAGCACATCTGTTGTTTGTTACATAGTGCGATGGAAATAACTGATAACATAAATTTACGATGTTTAGTGTCAGTATGGAAATAACTGATAACATAAATTTACGATGTTTAGGCAGATACACTTATGTGTGCTATTTTTAATTCTGTGCAGCCTTTTCAAATAGTTTCCATATCTGAAGTGAGTTTCTATATCAAAACTTCCTTCCATAAATCTTATGCTGTATTTGTAGAATATTAATAAAAGCATTTCTAATGGTACTGTAAAAAATGAATTACCAAGAGTATCTAGGTCTAGGTTAATGAATGTTAACATAATTTTCAGAACAAATTAGCAAAGCAAATACAGGCTTTTTACTTTTAAGTTGGGAATTTTCTCTCTGACCTAACTGATCTTAGGAATTGATGCCAGTAAGTTATTGTACTGCTGATAAGCTCTAAAGCAGGGAAGTAAACTATGGTATTTATTTATATGGCTTCTCTTTTAGCAGCCAGAAGTGTGAGCTGCAAGCTGCAGGAAGTGACTAACATCTTGTTAGTCACTTCCTAACATCTTTCCAAAAGTGGCATTGGTTTCAGTCCACTGGGAGGACTGAAACCTCCCAGTGGAAGAACAAGTGACTTCCTAACATCTTTCCTAATGTGATATTGGTTTCAGTCCACTGGGAGGAAAGATGTCTGGGACAGCATGACAGTTTCTACCATAACAAAAGAGAGAATAATACAATAAAAAAAAACACTTTTAATGGAGAAATTTGCTCTGCCAGACATGACGTTGCATTTTCATCATTTCCCACTTAATGTAGAGTACTGTTCGACAGTTTGTTAAAGTCAGTCTTTACGGTATTTAATGCATTTTCCAAGAAAGGGATGTGTCTAAGGAGCTTAAGAATGCTGTCTCCCACTCTGACCCTCCAGTTTGCAGATAATGCAAAGGTTATCGCCTGGCAGGAAACCACGTTGCAATTGAATGGAAACCGGAAAGAAAGATCCCTTTTCTTTGTAGGTCGCCGGGTGGCTGATTGAACATGGCCCAGTCAGTGTTCACCTTGCACCTCGTGATGAGGGTCAAGTACAACCGATAAGAGCTCTGGCAGTGTGAGTAGAGAAGCTAAATCTGTTCTTGTCTGCCACATCTTATTTTCACTGTAACTAATTTCAGATAGGGGAAATCCCTGAGCAAAAGAATGGGGATGACTGCTTGGCATAGCAAGAATTCTGTGTGGTACGCCTTTGGAGATGTTCTGTTCAGATCCAGACAGTGTTTAACACCCAAAACAGAAATAAAAAATTGATCATACCTCTCTCAACCACAAAAAAAATTATTCTCTTTGATTTCTTACAAAATAAATAAAAACAAAAACAAAAAATATATGCTACTGCATTTAACACAGAGAAATAACATATTCAAAAAATAAAAACATCCACGGTATATTTGCCTTGATTAAATGTAGTCAGAATATGAAATATTCCTACAACAATCCCTTTCGGTTTGGCTGACTAGTACAGATTGTTGCAATATTACATGAACAAATTTGAATCAGAGCACTCAAACCTTTTGTAGTAGTTTTGCTGTTTCTTTTCCTTCACTCCCAAATTATTCCTAATTATGTATTCCTACAGCTCTTGTGTAGAATGCCTTTGACACAGATTCCCAGTTAAATTTAGATCTGAACTTTAACCCCTGCCATTGTACACCCAAATGCAACTTCAATTTAGCTCTGATAAATTGAAGTTGCAGTCAGAGCTCTGACTATATATTCAAATGTTGTTATTCTGCTGGAATGTGAATCTCTTCCCCAGCCTCAAGACTTCTGCAGCATCTAACAGGATTGCCCAGTATTAAGCTCCACGCAGTTTTCTTCACCTGCTGAAAAAGAAAAATCCCCACCGCCTGATGCTGCCACCAACATGTTTCACTGTACGGCTGGTGTCTTCATGGTGATGTAGTTATTTTGCCAGAAAGCTACAGTTTGGTCTCATATGACCAGAACATCTTCTCACACATATTTGTTGTTTTTTTCATGGCTTGTGGAAAACTTCAAAATACATTTCTAAAGACTATGTTTCAACAACTTTTGTGACTTTTCTACAAAGATTTGCTGTTTGGTTGAGTTATAGTTTTCCCTTTCACCTGAGCAACAGATCTCTGCAGCTCCCATGGAGTCACCATAGGCCTCCTAACTGCTTCTACTTCTCACACTGTTGGTAGGTTCAGAGCAGACATATTTTCAGATGATAACGTTAAACAGTGCCTCATAACATGTTCAAAATACACTCTTGTATGGTGTTTTTATAATTTTGTAATTTTTTGTTTTTAATTAAAGGACCTTCAACCACCTTGTTGCTAAATTGTGCTATGCAAATAAACTTGATTGAATGATGGTTTTTAAAACATGACCCTGATTTAAATTTTTTACAAAAATGTATTCCTGATTTGTTTGTTCACTAATGTCCTCTAACAAAACCCTGTGGCCTTAAATTTCACACACCTTTATGAAAGATGTGTGAGTTTGAGGATATTTAACATTATAATTAATGTTGATAAAATAATTGACTTACTAAAGCTGTTATAACTGTAATAACAGCAAATGGAAACTAAAGCAATTTACTCTAAATTCATTATTTTCTGTAAAAGGGTCTTGTAATGAGAGTGTGATGCCAAAATGGAAAGGGAAAAAAAATTCTTATCTGTCTGTGGCTTTCAAAACAATACACTTTCCCCCAGCTTAACAGGATGCATCCGTCATTCCAGCTTGCTCACGCTTTCCTGTATGTACTTTACGCTTGGCAAACAAACTCCAATTTTCATGAAGTGATGCCAACAGAAAGGTAAAATGGGGAAAATAGTCTATTTTAAGATCCTTGATTAACCTACAGAAAAAAAAAGACTGAACTTGGCCTTAAAAACATACGAACATTTTATACAAGATTTCACTGAGACCAAAAAGTTTAATGCTGTATTTAAATTAGATAACAGACCAGAGGGTTAAAGTATTATTCTGTGGTTTGGTGTCATAAATACAGGCAGGCATTTGGAAATGAGAACAAGGCTCCTATTTTTTGTCATCTGACCAAGTGACCTCATAGTCACCGAAGACAGTTTTCAGCTTCTCAACAGACACAGAGTGGTCTGCTTTCCCAAAAGCCTGAAAAAAGAAGCAAAGAAAGCACTTCTATGACAACAGATTTCAAGAAGAAAACATTTTTTATATCTTTTTCATTTTAATCCAGTCTCACCGTGGATTCTCCAAACACCCTGATCTTCTTGTCCTTGTTGTTGTGCTCGATCTTCCCTCCTCCAAGGCATTTACACTCCATCCCTAAGGCCTCCAGAGCTGGACTGACCTTCTCAAATATGTGATCTGCATAGATAGCATAAAAATAGGTTTAAATTACTTCAAGTCAAATAACCAACACGTAAAAGCTAATTATTTTGATTGTGAAGCTCCTAAAGCCATGGTCTGCACTATTCATTCTCGAAAACATGCTAAAATTTGTGCAGCTGAACTTTTGGCGGACAGTCCGGTTTGATGGGCACAAACACAACACTTCAAGCAGAACTGACACACTTGACGCTCCTCTTGCAGCAAACCTGCAACTTATGAACTTACTGTGGTACTCCGCACTTTTAGTGCCTCGTACTACGTCTTTCTGTGCATCGCTATCTTTTACTTTAACTCTTAGCAGTATGTATTTAAAAGTCCCCTCGGGATCAATCTCAACATCGGGAATTTTAGCCAGAGCTTCTGCCATTGTGCCTACAGCTCTACATACGCTACCAGTGAGCCTCCGACTGATCAGAAACCTGCCAAGCACGCTGAGCATGATACGTTCACGCGATTGGTTCCTTTTGCGTCAGGATCTATTTCCGGTCTTAAAGCGACAGTGCATTTGCAGTTTGGCACCAAATCCTTGCAATGCGTCGAGTGTGCACGCTGGTGACCTCGCGTGGCAAACACATGAAACGTTTCGCTTTGTACACAGACCTCGTTATTGCGTCTTGGACTTTGCGCGCCACCACTACACACTTAAATATTTTTATTTGGATTTTAGTCATTGTGAATAGCCAGTAAATAGATACATGTTCTTTTTTACAATTTCTACTGAGAAATATCTAAAGGGTTGTGCCTTTGTATTCCATCTAAGTAACATATTTTTAAACTTGCAAGTTATCCACCAGCTTTGCACAATGAGAGGCTGAGATTTCTGCCATTTTTTCCTCCCAAACTAGCAGAAGAGCAATCATATTGGACAGAGACCTCTTCCAGAAATATCATCTTTGAGTTCTGGTCACAGATTTAAGTCTGGACTTTGACTGGGCCATTGCTGTACATTTATGCTTTAATCAAAACCAATTCCATTGCAGATCTGGCTGTCTGTTCCTTGTCTTTTTGGGAGGCTTTTTGTTTACTAATGTCCTTCAACAAACTTCTGAGACCATAAATTATGGTAACGTACAATTTTTCCACAAGCATTTTTATGACACTAGGACAAGTTGCACACAAATACACATTTGTTACTTTTGCGTATTTGTGGATTTTTACAAGTTGGCTTCATATAACATCCCTAATCAGATTTTTCAAACAAATCTCAAATGTTTTGGAGTCGTCTTTCTGTCAACTGTGATCAGCTTTCCTGTCTCTGAGGAAGAAAGGCATCTTCACAACATAATGCTGCCACCACCATGTTCTATCACTGGTGTGTTTTGTTCATGAAGAAGTGCAACAATAACAATGTGCATATAAGCTAAAATCTTCTTTCAACAATGTTTCCTTTTGTCACTCATTTATAAAGGCCAGATTTGATGAATGTACAAAAATAGTTTTCAGGACTCTTCCGATTATTTATTTGTAAAAATTTAAAAACTACATATCATTTTGTTTTGAACTACTGTGCATTAATCTTAAAGTTTTTGGATGCAAAAACTTTAAGACTAATGCACTTCTTAAACATTTTTGTCAAAAACATTTGATGAAAAGAACAGATGCCTTATAACTAAATAGAATGGCAAGAGTTTTCTATGTCAGATTGTTTTGCTTCTGGGTTCAAAAGTAGGGAAGAAATAAGAATAGAATTTATCTAGGGCGACTTCTGCTCCTTTCCTGTTGGTATGAGATCACATGCCCTGCAATCATTAAGCAGGTACAAAAAATTGGATGGATGGCCTCCTCCAAATTAAATCTGTTTTAAGTGTTTTAAGCAAAGCTGAACCCTCATTTCACCCAGGGCGCAGTCCCGTGTGAGTTAATCAAAGAGTTGATATTGTTTTTCTGGGGAAGAGGAAGTGGTTGCAAAGTGTCAAGGAGCAGTGGCTGCTGTCCGACGCCTCCAGCCAGAAAGGAAGGAAATGAACCGTCAGCAAAAGAAAAAGTCAGCATGCAGGCGCCTCTGCTCCTGCATTAAACTGCAGCTTTCCCATTCCCAAGGGGAATTATCAAAGAGTGTCCATTCCTTTTGCTTCTCCTCTCTGCTTGATGACATCCTTATTCTGGAAATTCTGATTCTGTTTTGGATTATGAAACATATGTCAATGTTTACACATTGTTTGTTGGGAAAACCTTTTACTGAGGGATTGGCATAAAGGTGAAGGGCCAAGAAGTTTAGGCTAATGTCTGTTCAGTTCACATTGTTTAAACAGCAGGACACCAGCTCAACAATTTATTTGGCTATTATTGCTGTTTACAGATGAAGATACATTGACCACACATGTGCTTAGAAGACTTTGAAACTTAAAGATCTCATTTATTTTCATTTATAGTGCAAAATTCTGTATTATTTTAGTTGATTTTTTGTAAACTTTCAGAATCAATTAGCTTTATACTCATACTCTTTTAAGAAAGACATTTTCTTAAAAGAAAATTAGGTTTGACCAATGAATACCCCAAAAAGATATAAACAGGGGCCAATACTAACCAAACGTGAATTCCACCTGCTCAATTAAAGAGTCACAGTTTTGAAATATACAGAAAGGAAAGGAAGAGCACCCCGAGTTAAAAAAAAAAACAACAAAAAACTAGTGAAATGTTCTTGTAAGGAGCTCAAGTAATTGAATTCAATTTATATACTTTTCACATGATGAAGCCGAGTTACTCTTAAAGTTTTGCCTAGAAAATTGTATGTTCAAAATTCTTAGGAAGTAGATATTGTTATTTCTTAAAGCTTCCCCTGGAAACTTGGCCAAGAAACTTTTCCTGTCAAATTTAATCAGAGCTCCACTTTGAAAAATAACAAGAATATCTGACTTCTTGGAAAGGAAACACAAATGAATAAAGAAAAACTAAAGAAAACTACACAGTACCTTTTTTGCAGATGATGGTGTATTGGTGTATTGCTAGCTTCATTTATCATTCAGCCCTGATATCAGTAACAATGGAATGTTGGAGGAAATTTCCCTTGAAACTGATCCTTCCAAGTTGTTACTCCTAGTCTGCATGCTCTTCATTTTAGAGGTCAAATGTTGATGCTGTTCCTCTTAGTTCAACAGTTGTTCTCATCATCTAAGTTTGTCAGGAGACTTATCTGGGACCTGATGATCAAACATCAATTACTGAGCAGAATTTTTTTTCATGTGTCATTCACATTAAACCTGACTTCCTAACAGACTACAAGTTGTGCTAGTGGGCACAAACATGTCGACTGATTAGACCTCTTTTGCACCCTTTATATACATGTAGACCATATTATCACTCACATTGCACTCACAGTGATCGACCCACACTGTTGAATGACAGCCACTCTTCTGTGAACTACTAAAACACAGTCAGACAGTTCACTGAGGTGCAAAGGCAAGCTTCTCCATTCCGATGAAAACAAAGCAAAGAAAATAACACTTCACATGCTCTCCCTACAGAATATTGTAATAGCTATATTGCAATATAGACAACTAGACTTGATAAAGAAAATTTGAATATCTTGGTCACACCTGGGCAATAAACTCAGCATCAACCACCACAAAAGTGACATCCAAAATATGATCCATCAGCAGTTTTCTGATCTCAGGTTATTTATTTGGTATGATGGTTCATACCAAAATATGAGCAGACCACATTATCACTCACATAATATGAGTGATATTATGGGATTGCGATCCACAAGATTAATGATCACTCACATAATATGAATGATAATATGGTTCATACCAAAATATGAGCCATCAGAGATTTTCTGTTAGCCGCAAACTTAAAGAGGTTTTTGTGGGCCCCCCAGATTCTCCTGATCCTGTACAGAAGCATTTCCCTGCCTATTTGGCTTTGTTGCTCCACCTTCTTTCACGAAATGCATGTTATCTGTTGATCCTTCTCCCCTCATTCATGCAATCATTACTTCCACAGAATTCAGGATCTTAAGTGGTGCCATGCCCAATTTAGCGGAAATGACTAAAGCACACATTTCTACTTTGATAACTCACATTTCACGTGCACTGAGTAATCACTAGGAAACTGGTGAAAGCAGATAACCAAAGCTCCCTTAAACATGACATTATGCCAAAGACGTGTTGTGTAACGTTTGTAGCAATAAATCTATGTTTAGTTTCTATACTCTGGTATTTTAGTCAAAGCACGTCCCTAAAATATGTACGTTGCTGATTAAATGAATTGAAGGTTTGAGATCTGCCTATTTGCCTATTTGGCTTTGTTGTTCCACCTGCTTTTACGAAATGCATGTTATCTGTTGATTCCTGTTCCCGTCATTCATGCAATCATTCCTCCCACAGAATTCAGTATCTTAAGTGGCAGCATTCCCAATTTAACGGAACTGACTAAAGCACACATTTTTACTTTAATAACTCACATTTAATAACTCACTCATCACTAGGAAAGTGGTGAAAGCAGATAACCAAAGGTTTGAGGTCTTAAACCACAAAAAGAAAGCAAAGAAGAATGTTCATCGGCTTGTTTATTTTAAATCTTTTGCATGGTTCTGGTTATTGCAATTCATTTCTTGTGGTGGGAGAACATTGGCAATAACACCAGGCTGAAAGAATGATTTTTTTTTTATTTAACAAAGTTTAGGTAAACAAAAAATTACCATAATCCAACAATGTATAAGCAAACAAAAAATAAATAAATAAGTTGATTCATATGTATTTTTATGAATAAATCCGACTCGAAATCAGTCTGAATAATACTTATAAACATAAAGGTCAATTTTATGCTGTAAGAATAATACAAGACATATTTTAATAGAATGACATGAAATTGTTATTCTATTTTATATCACATTTAAATATAAAGTAGCATATCGTGAAGTATAACAGTATATAGTTTGTACAAACAAAACCTACATAAAAATCCCACTTAAGAATGAACACTTTCTCTTTGAAAGTAAAAAAAGGGAAAGTTTCTAGATATCAAGAAGTGAAAGGAAATGATACGTGAGGTTTGGGGAAATTCCATGGAAATGCTTCACTGGAATGAGAGCTTCCTGGAAGCCTGAACCGGGTTACGGCAAAGTATAAAAACAGGCTCCTCAGCAAATGAAGCTCAGAATCTTTTCAGGAGAATCACAAGACTGTTGAAGCTCTTCAGACATCAACCCTAAAACTGTGAGTTCACTGGATTTCCTTTTATTTATTTTTTTGCTATGATCAGGTTGCTAATGGAAAACTTGGCATTGCTTTATCTTAATGCACAATTTTTGTTTGTTTTGACAGAAATTCATCTTTGGATTTCAAAAAAGTGGATATATGATGGCTGCCTCACTGATGCCATTTGTCGTTTTTTGCTCAAGTATGTAAAAATTAAATTCATTAATAAAAGTTACTTTTTAGCTTTTATGAATACATATTGATGATCCTTTATGATCCCACAGTGTAACATGTGTCTTTGTTCTCTCTTCGAAGTGCTGTGCATGTGGACTGGTGTAGAGTGCTGGTCTTACTTCTACTCAAACATCACAATGGACTGGGAATCAGCCAGAACATGGTGCAAGACAAATTATACAGACATGGTTGCAATCCAGAATCGAGAGGAGATCGAGCACCTGAAAAGAGTGATACCGAAGAAAGCCGGCTACTACTGGATTGGGATCCGCAAGGTTAATGATGTCTGGACCTGGGTCGGGACCAACAAATCACTCACAGCAGAAGCAACCAACTGGGCTCATGGTGAACCAAATAATGGCCAGAATGGGATAATCTCAGGTCAACCTGAGGATTGTGTTGAGATGTACATTAAAAGGGAAAAGGATGAAGGGAAATGGAATGATGAGCGGTGCTCAAAGAAAAAGACCGCTTTGTGTTACACAGGTGAGGACTTTATTATTTTTTTTCTAGTTTTGTTCCTGTTGTCATGAGGGCATCCTTAAAGATTAAAATTCTGAGGATTTATCAACTATGTGATATTTTTTGGCAGCTGCCTGTAAAAGTGACTCATGCATCCATGGTGAATGTGTGGAGACCATCAACAGCCACATGTGTAAATGCTCTTCAGGTTTTTATGGAGAAAAGTGTGAGCAAGGTGAGAAATTGCACGTTGTACTTTATTGTTTCTAGTTGTGGTAGATATTTTTTGATGCTTGCAGCATTAAAACATCTGAATGCATTATGTTCATTTTGCAGTTGTGCAATGCAACAAAGATCAAGTGATCAAACCTGAAAAGGGAAGCGTAACTTGCAGTCACAAGTACAAGAACTTCTCCTATGAATCTTTGTGCCAGTATTCATGTGAAGAAGGATATCAGCTAAGTATGTCAGAACCTCAGAAATGCCAAGAAACAGGGACATGGTCAAAACAGTCCCCGACATGTGAACGTAAGTTGAATTGCAACACGAAGATGAAATTACTCAGCATCTACATCAGCAACGGCTTCTAAATGATATGTTTTGTGTCCTGTCACCTGCAGTGATTCAATGCCAGGAACTGTCTGCTCCCGAAAGAGGATTTATGAATTGCTCTGATCCCCTGAGAAATTTCAGCTATAGCTCCAGCTGCAGATTTACCTGTATGGAAGGATACGAGCTGGATGATTCCTCCTCCATCACTCTGCAATGTGAATCATCTGGAAAATGGAATGCATCAAAGCCATCATGTGTTGGTACGGCCACTGATTGTTCAGAATTTAACAGCTCTGAAATGCAGATTAAATGTCATCTGTGATGATAAAGTTAACTTATGTCTTTCAGACATACTGAAAAGCTTAGTTTTCTTCTGTTCTCTGTCATCCAGCTGTTCAGTGTCCGGCCCTCCAGAATCCAGGCAATGGTTTCATTACCTGTGAAGATGATACAAACATGAGGTTTAGCTATGGAAAAAGGTGCAACTTGAGCTGTGCCCCTGGCTACCACCTGGTCGGACCAGAGATGATCACCTGTACATCAGAGGCTGTTTGGAGTGAGAAGATGCCGCTTTGTGAAGGTGAGCAAACAGCTGAAGCGTTTTTTACAGAATGAAAAATAGAAATCAAAATTTCTTATCGTGGTTCTCTTAGCTATTATTTTATGTTATAAGAAAAGAATTGGGGTTTATTAATAAGGCTTTGTTTCGCAGCTGTTCAATGCCCCGCGCTCCAGGATCCAGAAAACGGCTCTCTGAAATGTGTAGATGGACATGGCTATGAAAAGAACTGCAGCTTTAGCTGTGATCCAGGATTCGAACTGCAGGGTGTGCACACCATTCAATGTTCTGAGGATGGACAGTGGAGCAATGACATTCCTACCTGTAAAGGTATGTGTCATTCATATCTTCTTTTAGCAAAGTTTTTAATAGTCTTTTTTTGGTGAAATCTTAAGGCTTTCCTTACATTAAAACTATTACTTTGTGTTGTAGCCGTCCAGTGTCCAGCCCTGCAGGATCTAGAAAACGGTGCCCTGAGCTGTGAAGGTGACATGGAGATGAGGTTCAGCTACAGAAAGACATGTAGCTTTAGCTGTGACCCAGGCTTCAAACTGCAGGGGGCGCACTCCATTCAGTGCTCTAAAGATAAAACGTGGACTGATGCCACACCTTCCTGCACAGGTATGATTGACTCATGTCTTCTAGCAGTGTTTGTTCTCTGTTCTTATTTTTCACATACTTTTCAATCTATGGTTTTTTTCTTCTACTTTGGGACATTTTATAGCTCTTCCAAAGATTAAAACTATTACTCTGTGTTGCAGCTGTCCAGTGTCCAGCCCTGCAGGATCTAGAAAACGGTGCCCTGAGCTGTGAAGATGATACGGAGATGAGGTTCAGCTACAAAAAGAGCTGCAGCTTCAAATGTATCCCTGGCCACCGCCTGGTGGGACCGAGCGAGGTCACATGCACAGCAGAAGCACAATGGAGTGAGAAGATGCCACACTGTGAAGGTGAGAAAAGTCTTAGAGTATGCACATCTTGATCTTCATAATTCAGTTGCCTGCTATGCATCAAAGAAGACTTCACTAAATATACATTTTACACTCTCCTGTGACAGCCATCACCTGCCAGAATCCAGATGGAGCAGCTCACATGATTGTAGAATGCAGTAAACCTTCAACCGACTTGGACCCCAGCTCCACTTGCAGCTTTAGCTGTGAAGCAGGCTTTGAGCTGCGTGGAGCAAACACCACTACATGCAGTCAAGATGGACAGTGGAATGAGACCCTACCAACCTGCAAAGGTATGACAAAAATAAACAATGGCCTACGTGTAGACGTTGTTGTAAGCAGAGATTTATTGCCACAATTGTAAGATTTCTTTTTTTAAGATAATTTCTCCTCATCCCTCAGCTATCAGGTGCCCTCTTCTCGATGCTCCAGAAAACGGTCATATTAATTGCTCAGACAGCCAGCCAGTCTTCAACTCTCAGTGCTCCTTCACATGCGATCAGGATTACACGTTAGACGGACATGAGATCCTGACCTGTGATCGCCGTGGCAGCTGGACTGGAAAGAACCCCACTTGTCAAGGTAAAGAAAAATAAAAATAAAACATACTCAAATAGAAGAAGAATTTATGGTTTAAAATTTGGTCAGATTGTTCACATTTCATAATGTCCCCACAGCTAGTTCAGCTCCTGCCACTGTTATTACCACTGGTGTGGCAGCAGGAGCCACTGCTTTGGCAACCGGTGTGTCTCTGATCATGTGGATTTTGAAAAAAATGAAGCAAAGGGCATCCAAGTTTGAGCTAAACAGGTAAATTTTGCATTTATATCTCATATTTTTTCTACCAAGTTAAATATAAAATTTGAAGAATCATGGAATTCACCTTGTTTTCTTCCTAATTCTTTTCCTTACAGCACCTCTGACTCGGAGGAACCACTTCAGGTCTACAAAAGCAGCTCTGACAGTCTCGTCTAAGCCACAGATATTCCTAAAATAAAAGACAGAAAGCAGGATTTAATCAGAAAGGATGGACATAACGTGTGAATTTTCTCCCAATGGGAGTTATATATTGAACATATTGTTCTACAGCACTATCAGTATCCTGGAAATGTATTTTATTTTGGCCTTACTGTGAATGTTTTGTAAAAATGTGGGTGTACTGTGAATTATTTTGACAAATTCATATCAGTATTTATATAATATTATTTATGGGATCTGTATTTCTGAATGTTAAGTATAAAACTGATTTAATGCAAGTAACTCCTGTAGCTGTAGCTGTAGTTTATCTGCATCTGTGAATGAAGATAAACTATGAGTTTTCTATATGCAAATAATCTTAATAAATATGGTTAAATACAGCAAAATGTCAAACTGTACTCATTATTGTGCTCACATCATCATGTCTTATTTAACAGATTAGTTTTATTTCCGTATTAAGTTCAGAGGTCCCGCTACCAATACAAAGGTCCTACTTGTATGTTGGTTCAGTCGTCTAATCTGCCTACAACGGTTCCCACACAGTGATTGATGACAGCCATCCTGTCCTTCTGACTCTGCCCTGACCTCGGGGTCAACAGGAGTAGATGAACAATTCTGATAGGTTTGCCAGGAAGGAAACTACACTGCTGAAGCTGTTTGTTCCACAACTGATCAGCAGATTTTGTTTTTGAGAAGTTGCTGTTTCGTTTGTCAGCACTTTTAGGGGAACGCCGAAGAAGTAAAAGTCAAAGTTCACGACAAATATTATTACTTCTTTATTTATATAACATCTCAATTTCTTTGCTGATCAGAGTTAAATTTCTTATAACTGTCAGTTCAACCTCCATAATATTTAGTCCTTTCCACACATTTTAGTAGCAGTTTCTTACTCCTTCCAAGAAACTGCAAATCCTTTTGGACATGTATCAATTGCTTCCATACAATTCTTTTGTTCTACAGCATTATCATTTACTCATGTCATGTCAGTCAAAATGAACACATTGTTATACAAAGAAATGCTGAATAGTCATTTTTTGTTAAACTACTAGTCCTCATTTCATTGCTTGAGTCATTGTAAACCAAAATGTTGAACTTGTCAAATTCTGTCAAGCTAATTTTATTTTAGCATTTCTATATTACTCTTTCCCAAAAATGTCTCCCGACTTGAACAATTTATCTTAGAAGAATCTCTGCTGTCACTGATGATATTGTTCACAGTTGTGCACAGATTTACACAAAGACTGTTTTATGATTGTACATTAGTTTGAACTTTGCTCTTGCATAATGCTGTAAACAGGTTAGAATAGATAGTTAAATAGCTAATTCCTGTAAGCAAGTGTTCATGTCAATTGAAGTGTCAGTATCACCAAAATGAAAAGTCCTGATACTATAATTATAAACACAACTAAGAAATTCGGTAAACTTTTTTTTATATAGCACACTACATGTGAGTACATCAAAAATATTTTAACATAGAAAAACACAGAGGATAAAACAAAATAAAAGATAAAACAGCATACATGTGACATAAAACTGTATAAAACATATTGACTGGGGTAACCATACAGTTATGTTTTGCATTTTTACTGCACATCATGCTCTGCTTTTAGAAAAACTACAATTGATAATAATACACAAGATCATTTTTAAATAATCTTCTAAAATAAGCAAATAATAAAATATAACAAAGGACTTGTCAGGATCTGTTCCGTATCTGTGTTTATTTTGAGTTTCTGTGTCTCTTAGTCTCCGTGTTGTACGGTCTCCCCTTGATTGTTCCCAGGTGTTTCTTGTCTCCTTGATTACCCTCTGTGTATTTAACCCCACCTGTGTTCTTTGTTCCTCGTTGGGTCCTTGTCCTGTTTGTCCAGTACCTGTTGTCACTATCTGCGAGCTTCTGCATCCGCTCCTTTGTGCTGCCTGGACTTTGTATGTTTTTGGATTTTTGGACTACTTTCATTATTAAACCATCTTATTCATCTTACCCTGGGTCTGCTGCCTCTGCCTCACCACCCAAATCATGACAGGACTATATGGAAAATTAATCTTGTTCTGTAATGGACGGCTTCCCAGATTCCTAAAAGGTAAAAAAAAAAGGCTAACGTTAATCAACTAGGTGATTGATGCTAGATTTTGCAGCTTTGTCCAGTGAGAAACTACGGGTGATCAGTTTTTCTATATTTTGATGAATATAGAAAACAATGATTTATTCTCGTAAAGAAACAAACCATAAAACTATTAGCACTGAAAAGAAACAAAAGAAAAATCTGCCCCTTGAGTGATCTTTATCAGAAATGAGTGGAATTCCCCCAAAACATTAATTCTAGTTAAGCTAGACCAATAAATCATTCAGTGCCACTATTACAAACATCCAGCTATTCTATGATAATGTTGGGCAAGTATAAAACTCCTTCACTGACCAAAGGCTGTGCCAGTCTAATATTCAACTTGTGAACCTCATGCGTATGAGGTTCTCTTTTTAACATAATTGGGAAAACAAATGTTATAAATTAAGCATTTTTGCAGTTTTTGATGATTTATTGCGTCAGCAGTTCTGGGTAAGTAAGACATTATATAGTTGCAGATTATTAACTATTATTAACTATTCACTTTATCCTTTTAAATAGGTAAAGCTGCTCATTGAAGATGAAGTGGCTTCTGTTCATCATTCTTGGTGCGTTTTGATCTTAATACATTGACTAACTGAGTAAATATTAGCTGTCGTATGGAAATGTGATCTGTTTCCTAATCTATTTTCAGGTTGGTCTTTTGCAGAGGCAACCTGGGGCTGGACGTACCACTACTCAAACAACACAATGACCTGGTCTAAGGCTAGAAAATGGTGCCAGGAACATTTCACAGACATGGTGGCTATCCAGAATCAGACAGAGAACGACTACATTGTTTCCATATTGCCGAACAGAACCAATAGTCCATATTACTGGATTGGACTCACAAAAGAACACATAAATGAAACCTGGAAGTGGGTTGGTAACAACAGCACGTGGGTCGGCGAACATTCATGGGCAGAAAATGAGCCAAACAACAATCACATCACCGAGTTTTGTGTTGAGATCTACATCAATAGTGGACAGAACCGAGGGAAGTGGAATGATGAGAAGTGTGCTAAAAACAAATCCCCAGTGTGCTACAAAGGTAAGTGAAATTGATTATTTTGAGAAAGCAAGTCAGTTAAAAGTAAAATAAAAAGGTGCAACTTGGCTTCAGAAGTAACAAGGAATATTTGTCCTTAACAGCTCAGTGTAATGATTCATCGTGTGTGAAAGGAAGCTGCTGGGAGACTTTAAACAGCACAGCCTGCCTGTGTACTGACGGCTATGAGGGAGACAAGTGCCAAACAGGTGATGATAAAGATGTTTCTAAATGACTGAAATACATGAGATTCACAGTGCATAGCCAGGACAGAACCATCTAACTTCAGGGGCAATTGTGCCAAAATAGCAAATTTGCTAAGGATCTGCCCTATAAGGTCATGTTCAATTTATCAAATATCAGGAAGAGCAAAAAGACAGACTGAAGCAGACCACTTTCTAAATTATTGTTCACACATCTGACCTACTTGTTATCTCTTTCCGCATAAGGTCATCAACATTGTTCTTGTACTCATCCTGTTCTTCTTCATAGCATTAAGGAGAACACCTGTTTCCTTTGTTTCCTGAGCCCCATTTAATTATCAAAATATACACGCATCAGCACTCCTGTCCTTTTTAAGACACATAATATTTGGAAAAAGTATTTGTTCTTGCATAACAGGTTTTGAATATTTGAACTATCCTGGCCAACAGTTGTGGATTGCCCCCCTCTGTCTCAGCCTGAAAACGGAGACCTAAAATGCTCACAAGGAGGGTGGGAATTCAACACGACCTGTAGCTTTAAATGCGATCCAGGATTCGCCATAAACGGCTCATATACGGTGACCTGCCAGGCCAACAGGACCTGGAGTGATCTACAGTCAGTTTGTTCTGGTGAATACATAGTTTTAACCTCAAATGCAGCATTACTAAATCAAAGAATGTGCTGTACCATTGACCTCTATATTGAATCTGTTTTCCATAACTTCCTTTGCATGCACTAATATGTTTTGTGTTTTTAAGCAAATATGTTTTACACAGAATATAATTCCAAGATATTACATCATTGCATATGTTTTCAATCTGTTTGCACCCCCAGCTGTGCAATGCCCCCCTCTGCCTCAGCCTTCTAATGGGAACTACAGTTGCTCCAAAGAAGGTCAGATATTTAACTCAACCTGTCACTTCAAATGCCATCTGGGCTTCTTCATGATTGGCTCATCAGCTGTGACCTGTGCGGCTAATGGCCACTGGACTGGACCGAGGCCTGTTTGTACAAGTAATTACATGCAAGTACTAAGATTCTGTCCTAAAAAAATGGACTTTATGGCAGAAGACAAGAAATCTGTGCTGCTTTTCCGCAGGTTATAAACAGGCGCTGCTGGCTGTTGCTGGGTGTGGAGCCTTGTGTTCATTCTTTTGCATCTGTTTCTGCTGCATAAGGCACAGAAAAAGTCAGTATTTCTCCATTGGGCTTTAAAGAAATATGAGATGCTGTGAAAACTTGCTACACGACTGATGTCTGTGCCTGTTTATTTCTTACAGAGAAGAAACGTGCTCAAGACAGGTCAGTGTTGAAGTAAGGAAGTTGTTCGAAGCATCGCCGCATTTTTCAGATTCCGTACGACCTTTAGTCAATGCAATTTTGTCTTTTTTATTGACAGACTTGTCCTTCATAGGGAGCCTGAAGATGCAACAAGTCCACCCAGTGATGTAAATGGAGGAACAAGCGGAAACTCACTCGCACCCTAACAAAATATGCAGATAATTATTATAGAATACAGATTTTTATATTTATTTATCACCTGACCAATTTATTTACTATCTGTCTGTTGTCAAGTACTCTATAAAAATAAAGGTTGCATATCACATGTCTAATAGATTAAAATTTTGTATATAATGATCTAAATGTCTTAAAATACCCAACTTAAATAACAATTGAATGATAATGTTGCATACTTTTGTATCTTTTTAAAAAAAATAAATGTAGTTATATGAACTCATTTATTTTATTGATTTTACTCTTATGTCTTGGTGTTTGTACTGATGCACACATTCCTGTATCTTGGTAGAGACCTCAACTTAAGAGAGTTTGGTTCTTACAAGCAAATGAGAACTTATGAACTCTATAGACCTAAATTAAGAAGAGTCCCTCTTCTGAACAGTGCCTTTGCTCCTGGAGATAAAAAGGTCAAACAATGGTTGATTTGTGGACAGTGCATCCTCTGGGTGGACTACAAAGGTTAAAACTTTAATTCTTACTTATGTTAAGAATTTTTTTCCTGTTTTATTTACGTCATGCTGCTGCTGCCCAATAATTCCCCAGATCTGGGACCAATTTAGTACATCTTTATATTATACTGAAAAAGAAATAATACAATCTTAAACTGAATCCTGAAATAAACAGAAATTAGATGTAGTAAAACAGCACTATACTAGACAGTTTGTTGCTGTGTTGATGTGTCAGAACTATGAATCTGCTTTGGAAAGAAGATTCTTCACCACTGAGCAGATCTGACAAATTTAAAGTCACTATCAAACATCACACAAAGGTTTACTCGCAAATGAATAAGAAAAGAGTCTGTGGCACTGTCGTATGCATGCTAGAGATAGCATTGTCCAATTGTTATGAGTTTAAAGGTCAGGCAAGGAGCATATGAGCCAAAGAAGCCAAGATTGCCATAGTAACTGATAGCTGAGCAATCTTTATGAACAACCGGCAATGAAGAAAGTCAAAATTGAAGGGAGGTCATAAGAAATCCCTTTTTAATTCTTGCCACAAGACAGGAAGACTGTGCAGAGGTTCACTTTCCATCTGACCCATAACCATAGACATTCATGCTGAACATTCTTGTTCTGGTGAAAGAACAGCTAAAAAATACATTGTAGCTGCATACAGCTATGATGCACATGTTCAGATCAACTTAATTAATGTGTTATATTGGCCCAGTTAAAATCTTACTCTAATGTAATGTCCATAGCAAACTAAATGTGAGCATGCGTGGACTGTACATGTACTTAGACTCAGCTAATAAACACTATGTTGAAGCAATGTTGAAGAAACGTTTCCCTCTTCCTCGTTAAAAAAACATTTTTTTGCATCTCTTTTGCAAACACATGCAATTTCTTGTCAGATCTTCAGCAAGGTTCCCAGAGCTGTTTCCACCCCTTTGGGTCCAGTCATTTTAACTGTTCCTGCCATTGACATTGTGAACATAATTTTGGATTGGTAGGCAGACCCTGACCTCTACTCCTTGCCAGTGGTTGTTACAGCCACTTTGTTCCTCTGTGCTTGGGAAACTGGAAGTGGAATGCCAACCAAGTTTATGTTTGAGATATAATAGTAATTTCTTTATCTCTCCCTCTCACTTGAATAGCATAAAAAGCAGGTTTACATGTTTTTAAAGATTAAGAGCCTATTGAACAGAACTGGAAAGAGTGCAACCACAGACGTTTGAGAGCATCTTGTGGCCTTGCATGATCAAGTAGATAAACTGTCTAGAACTAAAAAAGAGCTTTGTACTTCAATGTTTTTCTTTCTTTAGTCTGGCCCTAACGGAACTTACCAAGGGACTTTTCTTTGCTTTGGTTTTGTGCTTGTAATACCTGATTGTCGCCATGCTCAAACACTCATAGTAAAGTCACTTCCTGTCCTGACTGTGCAACAGGTCAGATCTAAGTCACACCTGTCATCAGTTTCCTTCACACTTATTTAGGCCCACATTGGATAACCAAGCTTGTGCTTCAACAGTTGTGGGTAGCTCATGTTTATTTTACCATAGAATATGTCATTGTGATTATTAATCCCCTGTTTGCACAACTTGTTTTATGGTGAGTTGAAACAAAAGTGTTTCATAAGGATATTGGAACATAGCATTTGGTTTCAAGTCATTTGTATCCTCGTATCACCTTGCAAGATGCCCCAGCAAGATTTTTCCTACAACAGGAAACAAGAAATTTGGATTACGTGTTGTGTTTCTCACTGCGCACCTGTAGAGGGGTGAAAAACAAGTTAGTAAACAAAACCAAGAAGTAAGAAAATAGGCACCCCAACATAATTTTTCATTTTGTATCTTTAATTTCTCAGCGTAATAAGTGCTGTAGTGTTATTTCAGTTAGTCCATGCAATTCTACACATGGCCGCTAGGGGCGCTGACGCGTTAGTGACCAAGAAAAGATTGAGCACACCAGAAGAATAAATCTTCCTGTTGAAGGTAAAAGCAGCTCAACGTGTGTGTCTCGTCTTTTCTATATCGCAGCATCACACGTTGAGGGAAGATCACCATCTACATTACCCTCAGCCATCCGAGGTTGCAGGGTAACACACCTACACTGGCAGGAAGGATGAACCACCAATGCAAGAATAGGTTGGTCAAACATTCCCTTTTTTAAAACATAAGTAACTTATTGAGTGCAAAAGCAAAGTAATACTTAATATTTGATAATCTTGAATAGTTCTAAATACACTACATCCAATTACAGTGAATTGTAAAAGTACCCACTCCCTCCATTGTACATAACCTCTAATAATTGTGAAGATGAATGAAAGTTTTTTTTTTTTTTCCTAATAAAATAAAATCTGAATAGTGTGGGATGTCTTTGTATTTAGCTGCTCTAAATGTTTCTATGGGCCTTAACATTTTGGGGTTGCCCAGCCAACGTCCCAGTTTGAAACTGTTAGAGAATCCTTGGACGAAGCGAAAGATTAGTGTGATGACAAGAAACTCCAAACTTGAAGAAATAAAGCAGCAATAAAACAAATCGAGATGATTGTTGTAATACCAACAAAATATTTTTCATTGATTGTTTAGAAGGATATGAATAGTTTAAAAAGTAGATGTTGTAAGAATGTACATAGATCAGAATACATATTTTTCATAAGACAACTTTTATTTATTTTTTATTTATTTACTTTTATGTATTTATTTTATTGCAACTTTTATTTCAGCTTTGAAAATGTTCACATTTTTCACATATTACATTTATTTTCAAAAATGTACAGATTAAAGCATTTTCTTCCTATCCCATTACAAGATAAAACTGTCATTTTGTAAAATCATTTACAGTTTCCAATCAATATTTAGTTTCCATTTACAAAATATCAAACATTCACACAAAAAAAGATGCTTTTTAAAATCAGGGTTATCTTTTGGGAATTGTCTGTCATTTCCGATCAGAAAGAAGCATCATGGTTGAATATAAATAACATAAAATCCTAACCTGCCAGATTCATGAATAATTATGGGCTTTACTGAACAAATATGATTAAATAAGTCAAGTAAAGCAGAGTAGTGCATCAAAAACTACCTTTGTTATTGTTACCGAAATAGAAATTTAGACAAGGTATGCATGTCTGTTCAATATTCTTCTCCTTCATCTTCCTCTCCCATGCTATCAGCTCCAACCTCCTCATAGTCCTTCTCCAGAGCTGCCAAATCCTCCCTGGCCTCAGAGAATTCACCCTCTTCCATCCCTTCCCCTACATACCAGTGAACAAAGGCCCGCTTGGTGTACATTAGGTCAAACTTGTGGTTAAGTCGAGCCCAGGCTTCCGCAATAGCTGTGGTGTTGCTCAGCATGCACACTGCCCTCTGGAGCTTGGCTAGGTCTCCCCCAGGAACCACAGTGGGTGGCTGGTAATTGATGCCTACCTTGAAACCAGTTGGACACCAGTCTACAAACTGGATAGACCGTTTTGTTTTGATTGCAGCAATGGCAGCATTGACGTCTTTGGGCATCACGTCGCCACGGTACAGAAGGCAGCAAGCCATGTACTTGCCCATGCGGGGGTCACATTTAACCATCTGATTGGCAGGCTCAAAGCAGGAGTTAGTAATCTCAGCCACTGTAAGCTGCTCGTGATACGCCTTCTCGGCTGAGATCACAGGGGCGTATGTGGCCATAGGGAAGTGGATGCGAGGATATGGCACCAAGTTGGTCTGGAACTCTGTCAGATCCACATTCAGGGCACCATCGAAACGAAGAGAAGCAGTAACAGAGGACACGATCTGGCTGATGATCCTGTTCAGGTTGCTGTAGGCGGGACGGTCAATGCCAAGGTTTCTCTGGCAGATGTCGTAGATTGCCTCATTGTCCACCATGAACGCACAGTCGGAGTGCTCCAGGGTGGTGTGTGTGGTCAAGACAGAGTTGTAAGGCTCCACCACAGCAGTGGACACCTGAGGAGCTGGGTAGATTGAAAACTCAAGTTTGGACTTCTTGCCGTAGTCCACAGAAAGACGCTCCATTAGCAGGGAGGTAAAACCAGAGCCGGTTCCTCCACCAAAGCTATGGAAAATCAGGAAGCCCTGAAGGCCGGTGCACTGGTCAGACTGGGGACCAAAGGAAAGCACATATGAAGCAGAGTTACATCTTATTTAATCTGAAAACTAAATGGGACTCCAGAAATAGTCACCAGTCTGCGGATCCTTTCCAGAACCTGGTCGATGATCTCTTTTCCAATGGTGTAATGTCCACGGGCATAGTTGTTGGCTGCATCTTCCTTACCAGTGATCATCTGTTCAGGATGAAACAGCTGGCGGTACGTTCCAGTGCGCACTTCATCTAAAGACAAGACACTCAGATTAAGGAAATTTTTCCCCTTGATTTCTTTACACGTTGAGTGATCTTTCTTACCAATGACAGAGGGCTCGAGGTCTACAAAAACAGCTCTGGGGACATGCTTTCCAGTTCCAGTCTCACTGAAGAACGTATTGAAAGAGTCATCTCCTCCTCCAACGGTTTTGTCACTGGGCATCTGTCCATCCGGCTGTATCCCATGTTCCAAACAGTAGAGCTCCCAACAGGAATCACCAATCTGGACACCAGCCTGCCCTATGTGTACAGAGATGCACTCACGCTGTGGTGCAAGAGGAGAAAAAAAATGTATCATCTCAATGTTATGATCAAGAAATGTTAAAATATATGAAGCAAGCAATGGAAAGTGCTGGTCTATCCCATTTTCCTCTCTCAATTACATTTCAAGGCCACAAATCACATGGCTTTGGCTGCCCTTTACCTTCCAGAGCAACAAGATAAGGGTTCTTTTGTTAATAGACACCAGCAACGGATGACTACAGTCATTTGACTAGTCAAACTAGAACACTGGAAATGGAAAACATAAATAATTTTCCAGCTAAGAAGTCAGAAAACAGAAGCCCTTGTGTGAACAAAATCCCATTTGAATAAAGTTCAGTAACCAAACAGGAAGTAAGTGTGCCTGATTAAAGACGCAGATGACAGCAGTTTCTTTAAAATATGAGAAGGCCTATGAAGCTTAGTAAGCAAGTTTTGTGGGAGCAATAAACAAATAAAAACACACAAGCAGTTTCAGTTTGTATAAGGCTCATGCAGCTCCTCACATATTGTACTCCAAGAGGGGAATGCTTCCTGCATTTGAAAAGCCGAACATACTGAACATATTCATGTGCTAGTTTTGTTAGATTAGATTAACAGTTTGTAACAAATTATGATGAATAACAACGGTTCGTTTTTTATGCTCACCATGATTCCTGAAGTTGAGGGTTCGATGTGTTGGAAGAAGAAAAAGCTTCAAAGTTTTCTCTCACTGACAGCTAAGAGTCTTCAGAAAGAAGAAAGTGATGAATGCAGGTTGGAGGCACTATTTATATTCATTTGTCCATAGAAGTACACACTTTAATCTGATAGGTTAGGTGTCTAGAGACTCATTCTTATTGGTTAAAAATGAAACACGTATTTGACTTGCTGAAACACTCCCAGCTTCTGGTGAATGTGATAATTATTGACAGAGGAGGACTTTCAACTAACTCAAGCTAACTCATTTGATTATTGCTATTGTAAATAAGAAAAGCAAATTTTGGTTCTGAATATTTATGTCAGTGTTGCTTTTTTAAAAATAAAATAGTGAAACGGAATATTATTATTATTATTATTATTATTATTATTGAATTTTCTTTTGTTAAAAGCAACAAATTCTCAAGACATATCACTCTGAGATTCTGCTCCAGTAAAAAAAAAAGAAAAAGATTTATTTTAACATTTTTTGGTAAATAATCAGGTCAAATCGAACAAACAGTGGTCCAAACAAAAATAGCATGGGAAGGAAGTAAGTCATGCATTCATCTATTTTTCCTGATCCATTTGCATCATGCTGTTGATAAACCGGTAGTGTATACAATACAACTAGTTCACAGTTATGGTGTATAGACAACAGGAAATAAGACTTTCAAATCTGTGAACACTCTCTGTACACATTTCTGAAAAAAAAATATCAGAATTTTAGGGCAAAAACATGGTATTAGTAATCATCTGAAGTTAATTTTGATTCCTGGAGATCACCTCAAGACTGGCACTTGATATTCCACAAAGTTGGGTCTCAACCCTCAAATACCCTAACCAGTGTTTGGGAAAGGTTTTCTACTAAGCTCAATTCACCAATATGGAAACCACTACAAAATACATAAAATTGAGCTAAAGATTAGGTTAGAGGTACTGGAATTATTCTTTGGTAAATCATTAAATTGTAATTTAATTAAATAAATGTCAGTTTGGACAATTAATTTACCAACATGAAAAAATATTAATATAATTTTATCGTCTACTGGAATTTATAGATGTGAAGTAGTGAAAGTTTACAACTAAAACTGTACAGGAAGATAAAATCTTATTGTGTTTTTTTGGGAAACGAGGTTGAGGGGGTTGCATTCTTTTTTTTATTTTCAACATTTTATTTTCAATTTTTTATGTACAAGCTGGGTGTCATCTGTTATCCACTAGGGGGTGCTGCAGAGCTCTACATACCTCTTCTTCCCACATCCTTGGTGCTGTGGCAAACCTGAAGTGTTGAAGTGTTAACAAAACAATACAAATTAAATTTATTTAATAATTAGGTAACTTTAAACCCCAACTGCTTGCATTTAGATTTATTTAGTAGCATCAGAGTGAAAGGGGTAAAATGTATGTTTCAGATTTATATTTGTTTTAAAAATCATGTAATTTAATTTTCCCATCACAACTAAGCACTACGTTAGTCTGTCAAATAAAAAAATACTTTGTAGTCTGTGGTTGTAATGCGACACAATGTCAGTGGTTGTGAATGTTTCTGCAAGGTCCAATTTAATCATTGGATCCTAAAAATGTCTTATTAGTTAGAGACAATTTAATCTCACTTGAGCAAATTCACATAATTGTTTCATTTGGTATCTAAATATGCAAATGTAGAACTGGACAAAAATGCATTGTCTTAACTGCTCCCTGGGTTTATTGGTGAAATACTGCAGCAGTTTAACAACTACTGAGATATCTTAGATAGTAAAGGGACTATCTGAAGAGAGTTGACTATATTTGGCTGCCATATTTTGCCTGTTTCTATTTCTTAAAAAAAAGAAAAGAAAAATAATTTGCCGAAATATATATTCTCCTACCACATCACAATTATGTTCTTTTGGGTCTATCATAGAAAATGCATTTAAGCTTGAGGTTGTAATGTGTCACCACGTATAAAATTCAGAGGGCCCAATCCAGCAGTAAGGCCACACTGCAGCTTTAGAGCGCCCTCTTCTGTTACAACAATTTTATGCCGTCAGATCACTGGTTTATTTGGTAGCACCTATAAGAAATGAGGAAAAAAAATATTATATAACCACACTAAACCACAACTGGGTAATAACAATAACAGTACCTTAAACAATGTTTTTTTAAAAACCCAAATTACAATGTTTTTTCTAAATATTTTTTAGATAATATGATCACTGGTAACAATACAGCTAAGGATGAGAAGGCAGACAGCATTTTAATGTGGAAGGCATTTTGTGTTTGGAACATTTTCATTGCTTGATGTTGTAGATAAATTGTAAAGATTCTTCCATATATATTCTTTATTTTCCCTCTTGTTTCTAGATTTTACTGTACACTTTATTGAGTGATAAGCATGCTTATTGCAAGTATTTTGTTTTTGTTATTTCAAACATAATTAATGGTTTGCAGAAATATATATTTATTGTTAAAGCTAGATATTTACACGCATAGTTTGAACACATAGTTTTGACTCTGTGTTTTGCCATAACGACCATTGCTACATTTGGAAGAAATGGGGAAAGGGAAGGATGGAGTTTGTCGATGTTAGAACTGGTGATCTTAATGATATGAGACCCTTAACTGGAGGGGAAGAAGAAAACAAGGACTTGTCTAAGACAAGCTGAAACTGTTGACTTTGGATTGAGTGGATTTTGTGTCAGTGAGTAGAAACTCTGTTTTGTCATTGCTACGTTTAAGGTAGCTTGATGCAAACCGGGATTTTATTTCAGCACTAAATTTCTGACCCAAGTCATAAAATTCATAAGCACATTTCCCAAATGTACAAAGGCAATGTAGGTACTTAAAAACTTTTTTGAAAAATATACTGTATATAAAAAACTCTATTGTTATTCTGGTACTTAGCCATCTAGGAAGAAAACCTTGCAATCCTTATTGGCCACAGTAAGAAACAAGGGTTAAGTGTCTATTTGTAGGTCAATTATTAACTGTTTTAGCTAAAGTGGATCACAGTCACAGCATTTGCATTGTGTTTACTTTAAAATCAGATTCTGCAATTTATGATCTGCACAGATTCTTTTTGTTGTACATTTGAGCTGTTGTCCATTACTAGACAAACCTCCCCTTGGCTGGTAAAAGCCTTTGTAATGTCTTCAGGAAAGCGTGTGTATCTGTCTTGATGCTACAACAGCATGAAGCCAATTATACCAGTTAAAAGACAGAGGGTTTGTGGCCTGCAGCTGGCACAACGGGTGCAATTAATAACCAACCGCTGACAGGAAACTGTTTGGCTACCATCATGGTAATAATGAGGTTATTGCTACCTGCTGTGACTGTATGATCACATTTTATTTTATTTTTTTAAATCCCTCCCCTGCTGCTAGTAGAATTTAATGCATGTCTGTTCAAACTCTCACAAACGCTGTTTTCTCTTGTTCTTCTTAAACACAGACACCAGTTAACTCTTCATAATGTGCCTTTAAAGCAAACGGTGTTGCTCCTCCTTGCACATGAGCTTGGATTCATGCAAATGCCAGCAGATACTTGGAGCAGATACAGACACAAAGGGACTCACACGAAGATATTCTCTGCTACACACTTCTTCAGCTCTCTGCTTGGCAGCAGATCACCCCGCTGACAGACACTTAGATTGTTCCTGACCAATGACTTGCGCTCTCTGCTCTGCGAGGTCTGATTTCATAGTGGGAAATGTGAGACAAGTCCAGGAGAGGGTTCACGGCAGGGGCAAGGAGGCAATCCGTACAGTTGGGCTTCGTATCTTCACGTCACGCTGGGCATTCTCTCCTGACACAGCTTTCAGCCCCTCCGTTGTCTGGTGCCTCGTCTATTCTGAGGGTTTTCTCAGCCTCCCGTCCAAAGGATTGGAAGCATTCCAGTCGGGCACAGTGCCTGGGTGGTCCCACCACCCCACCCTCTTCCCTCATCCACTGGAAGAAGGAGAAGGCAGAAGAATGCAAGAAGCACAATGTGACCGTTGATGAAGACGGCATGGATGCAATGCTTACCTGCCGCTGACCCATACAGCTGGGAAGGCTCCGCAATTTACAATCTACAGATCCATGCAACGGCCAGGGGAAGAAGATCCACTGACCCATCACTTAGATGGGACTGATAGGTGATGAGGATGAACTCACCTGCATGTCACCCAAAGAATCTTCTAAAAAAAAATCTGGCGTATCTTGGATGTATTTTTATTATTTTGAATGAACAGTATACACACACACATTGTGAGAATAAATACAAATACACTCCAAAGTTATTTATGTACATGAACAGAAGGGGTTTCTGTCTAACCATGAAAAGTGAGGGGAACAGCACCATGCTTGGAGGGTTTATACACTTTCTAGACATTGTGCTTCAAATGGGAAATGGAAAGTATTAAATGAAGCGACGTGACAATGTTTACCAAGAATTGAATATGTAAAATTACATGACATCGCAGTGTATCCATGTCCACTTCTGAAATTTTACATTTGTTGACCTAATTAGCCTGGGGAGATAAAAGTGTGTTTCCAGAGTGGATTGCAGCTTCTCCCTGAGCCTGAACTCCACCCTCAGGAGGTGAAGTATGAGTCCTGCATGGAATAGAGGCAGTCAATGGGAGTGAGTGGGGACGATCCAGCCAGAGAGAGGCAGTCATTGTCAGCAACATGGCACAGAGACTCCCTGTCTATTTCCCCATACAAGTCTTGAAAACCTGTGAAAATCCAAACTATCATTAGGTTAGTGCATGTAGACTCTTCAGATTTGACCTTTCACTTACAAGAGCTGACTGTCGCACAAATGACTTTGCCAGGCTTGTCATGCAAAGCAAACGTCTTACCCATGATGATTTAAAAAGACATGTTCACATTGATACATGTTGAAATTCATGATTCCAATTCCACATGTCAGTTTTTTTGTGCCCAAAGTGAATTAAAGTTTTCAAAAAGTACTATTTATTTATTTATTTTTTTACATTTTGAAAAGAATACGCTCAATTTTCACAAATGTAACTATAAATTTGAGACTTAATACCAGTACCCTGTCTATGTGAGAAATTGTCTGCTCCTGCTGATGTGGAAGCCGTAAGCAGTGGCTTATGTTGCTTATGCATTGTCCTGGCTCAGCACTAACCCTCTAACTTTTTGGAAAACAGCCATGCTGCAAAAATAATCCTGTTTTTTTTAACAGGGAGACAATACACATTCTGAGATTAAAAAAAGAAAGAAAAAAGAAAGAGATATAAGGGTAATAAAAATAAATTAAATAAAAAAAACAGAAGGTAACTTGATTCCAAATTCTAAGTTTATCACTGATGTGTGAAATTTTAACAAACTTCAATTTTAACATTTATAAGATGATATAAATGCACTCTCACTTTCTTTGTCAAATGACAAAATGCTTTTCATGAAATAAAACAGGGTTTAATTTCCAGAGTTCTTTTACCGTAAGGGTGCATGTGATCCCCTGGCATCTGGGGTGGAGTCAGGCCCTGTCTGAAGGGGTCTGTGTCCCAGTCCTGCTGCTCCAGAGTGGTGAGCCCCATCTGCTGCTGCTGCTGAACATGGGCAAAAGATGGCCCCATGCACTTTGTCTCTGAACCTAAACTGCCACATGAGGGCACTGTAGAGCACAGAAAACTTTATGAAATTGTTTCATAAAGTTGATTGATAAGATTCTTCTGCTAACATTGATGTGAATTTGTTACAAGTACTCATTTTTTTTTTAATCTATGATTCAGTTGTTTTTACTCAGACTCTTAATCTAAATTGTGAGTAATTAAAGTCACAAGTGATAAGTTGTACAGTATTATGTCTGAACTCACCTGTTGAGAGTTCGCACTGCTCCTGGGTGTGTTGCTGCTCCTGCTGCTGTTGTCTTCTGGCCAATTTCTTCATCTAAACAACAAACATCCATTAAATGAAGTAGCAAAAAAATAAAAATAAAATCTGTTTTGCTCTGTGTCACATGACTCTGTCGCAAAATATTAACAGGGAAGTCAAGAACATCTGTCATTGAGTGAGAGAAACCACACGAGTCCACTTTGTGAGGAAATATTAGCTCTAATCTCCAGTGATCTCCCTGCAAGATGTCATCAGCTTCCTGTATAAGGAGATAACTCGGCTGATTTCCACTCTGGCTCACAAAGTCAGTGCAGAAAGACTGCTTTTATTAAATGTGCATGTGAGATTGTGTATGCATGTGTATATGTGTGTAGGTGTGTATGTGTGCGCGCTTACTTTAGCTCTCTGGTTCTGGAACCAAACCTGCACAACCCGGACACTTAGGCCAGTTTCTGCTGCCAAGGTCTCCCTTACCTTGGATTAAGATTCAGGTGGGAAGCAGAAAAAGACATAAAGCAAGGTTAGAAAAGTAAAAAACCAAACGAAGGGTAATTGTGCATTTGAAGGTTAAAACGTTTGTTTGCTCTCACAAAGGTCAAATCATAATGACGCTAATTTTGAAATGCTTTTAGATTTATTTTAGGTAAATCTGCTTTGTGTCTTTGCAACATCCTAATATGAAACAAACAAACAAATAAAACCATTGTGTCATCTGTAGGATGTAAGCTGAGCTGTGATGAAATCATTTGTCCGCACTCTGTATAAAATCAAAGAACAAGCACATTACCTTTCGGCAAGGTTTTGATGAGACCTCAAAGGAAGCCTTGAAGGTGCGTCTTTGTTGGGTGGTCAGAATAGTGCGAGGTCTTTTGGGACGTTTGGTTTCTGGATTATCTGCACCGCCTCGCCTCTGTGTAATCCGCCCCAATTCCTCCTCTTCTTCATCGTCACTTTTACCTGCTGGGCCAACGTGATAGGGAAGACATGCAGAGATTAGACCTGGGAGACATTTTATCAAGCAAAACCTAGGTATGTAATCTAATATGTGGAGCAGAAATAATGCACCTGGACGAACATTTTAGGCTTTAATTGCATCTAATCCTGATGATCTGTCCAAATCAAATGAAATTCA
This sequence comes from Xiphophorus hellerii, assembly GCF_003331165.1. Taxonomy (NCBI): domain Eukaryota; kingdom Metazoa; phylum Chordata; class Actinopteri; order Cyprinodontiformes; family Poeciliidae; genus Xiphophorus; species Xiphophorus hellerii. The sequence continues at coordinate 16,736,883 of NC_045680.1, forward strand.
TTCAGAATTTCACAGGTTTTGCTTAATTTAAATAAATAAATACTCAAAGGACTGTCAATGGTACCATACAAAAGTAGCATTCCACTATAGTTTTTACACATTTTTGTCAAAATTATGACAACTCTAATGTCCTGCTTAAACCATCCAAACTGATGCTTAACTGTTAGATGGAATAAAAAGGATGAGTTATTTTAAATTTTACAAATTTTGCTTGATGTGTATATGCATTGTGCATATACACATCAAGTGCAACCAATTGCTTTCAGAAATCACCCGATTGATAAATGGAGACCAGTTTTGTGTGCGTCCACCTGTGTGAACAACTGCTTGTTCAAATTAGGGAACAAAAAATAAAAGACAAACTTAGGGAAATCAAAAAAACATTTTAAAGGAGCGTCAAACTAGGGGAGGTTATACAGCAGTACGTTAAGGTTAGAACATCTTACAGAGCGCTGTTCAATCCGTCATTTGAAAAACAAATTCGGAGAGAGAGAGAAAGCAGTTAAACAGAGAAGCAGCCAAGAGAAGTGATGGAGTTGTGGAGATCTGCAGCTCAGGTGGGAAAATCTACACTGACAGAACAACCAGCAGTGGTGCATTCTAGAAATCTGACCATTATGGCAGGTTGCCAAGAAGAAAGTAATTGCATAGGGAAAAAAAATCAGAGGAGGAGCTGTCTGCTGTTTACCACCAGCCATATATGAGACACAGCAAATATGTAGCAGAAGGTGCTCTGCTAGATGAGCTTTTCCCCTAAATGCAAAATATATAGGGAAAAAACATTTTATGTGTGAAAAACTGAAACTGGTCATCACTCTGAACAAACAAAGCTCATAGTGACATAGCATCATGATGTAGGGTGCTTCTCTTCAAATTTGGGTGTCCGACCTGTTTTAAGTGAGCTCAAAACAGGTAATAATAGCAAAACCCAATTGTTTGTCTAGTTACACTCAGCAAAAGTAGGTAACTGTTGTTCAAAACTAACTTTTGTGATTTTGGACAACAGCATTTAGTTTACATTAACTAATTAATCTGAACAAGGTCTGATTCACATAGGATTAAATCTTTAATAGTAGTTGCACATTTTTATTTAATGTACTTTGCATGAAAACGTAGTATGATTATTTTGAAATCACATCATCTGCAACAGAAAATACATATTTTTTTAATCAGTCATCATATCTAACAATGCATTATGCATATACACATCAATTTTTTCAGTGCATTTCTTTTGAGAAGCTTTTGATAGGAAATGAGTCAGGTATCGCTCTAAAGACAGTGGGAAACAAAATAATATGTTTCTGTTTTTATTTACATTATATGAAAAATGGGATTCTGTTAAATAATTTTTATATTTCTCAATAATCAATAGAAATACTTATATCTACTATTTATTTTAAAAAACTGTATTCATTATTGCAACAGAAACAATACTAATAGTCTGACGGCATTTTAATTATTAAATGATGATTTATTTCTCATCTTAAAATGTTAATGCATAATTAATTAAAGCAAGCATCTCTTAAATGTAAATAATTGACTTTATGCATGTGCTATTCATACATAAAACATTTCTAATACTTACACATGTAGACCTAAATAAATTATCTCGCAGTCTGCTTTTCAAAAAGGCTGCTATGTCAGCTACTGCCTGCTTCAGTGAGCTACACAATTTTGAGCAAACAACCCCCAAAATTAGAATAAAGAGCACAAATATTATTAAAGTCAGTGAAAGAAAAGCAGCATCAAAGCATTCAGGTTGTATACCGGTATCTGAAGATGCTGGACTCGCCAGATACTGATGGTAGTCCTCTCTGGCACACAGAAGCTGTCCCTCCCTGAGGACACAGCGGTCTCCAGTCTGCAAGCGGCAGGAACAAACTTTGCAGGTGAAGCAGCGCAGGTGGAAAGCAGCGGCTCCGGCTCGCATCACAAGCTCTGCAGGGGAGATGGCCTCCGCACAGCCCCCACAATGCACTGCAAACAGACTGAAGACAAGAAGGTGTAAGTAGGCATAAATATCGGACACTCGGTAGCCGTTAGAATAATGCATTTGTTTGCTTTGGGTTCTTAAGGACTTTGTACGCCACAATAAAATGGGACTTTATGAGAAGAAAATACACTTTCTTGACCTGGAGAATGTTGCTGAGTCTAGCTGTCACTCAAAACCACAACTAGCGCCTGACTTCTCCCCTTTCCTCCTCCTTCCCTTTCTACCCCAAACCGTTTAGACACATACCCTCAGTGTGTCGGGTGTGTATCTTAGCGCCTGGCAACCAGAACTGGTGGGCTCAGACCCGAGAGACTGTTGCCGTGGCTCCGACTGCTGTGTCCGAGGCCGTGCTCCTGGGGGCTGGAGAGAAAAGGCTCTCGGCAGGCCATGGCTCCAGGCTGAGGGGGGGAATCAGGTCTCCTGGTGGGAGAGACTGAGCCGCTGGTCCCAAGAATTATCCGTGGAATTATCTTTAAGTCTGCTTAACCAGAGTCGGACAAAGGCAGAGCCGGCCCCCGAGCAGCGGGACCATTGTCCTCCGGTTGGCACGGCCACATTTTGGGTCTGTCACGCAGGATGATGCGTCATCATCCTGGAGCTGGCGTTTGTTTCCAGACCTGACTGGGTCACCAGACCAGCCAGTGAGGAGGCATGAGAAAGTGACAGTTTTACCCCTTTTTTTTGTGTTCATCTAAAATACTGCACTTGCCCAACAAGGAGAGTGAATTGGGTGTAATACCTTTCTTCATACATAAAATAAAGAATGCAAACAGGGTCAAAGTGCTTTTGGTTTCTTTAGTTGTAATTTTCCGAAAATAAAGCAAAATGCATGGCAAATAACATAATAATGATTAATGTCCCAAGATTTGCTACAGTTACTAAAGAACAATAATCTTGTATAATTTATAATTTTGCTTAGGGTCATCGTTCATGTTGTAAACAGGTTTTAACTTCCTGCTTGATGTCTTGACACGTTGCTTCAATACTTCCACATACTGTTCCTTCCTCATGGTGTAATCTATTTTGTGAAGCGCTTCAGTCCATCCTGGAGAACAACAATCCACAGCACGATGCTGCTACAGTGAGGCTGGTGTTCTTTGGTTTTTGAGCCCATTCGGTACCAAAACATGTTCATCTCATGGACACAGAGGCATTTCTTTCCTTAATGGTGTGGCTGGACAGTCCTGTATTTTGTTTATTTCTGCATACTACTCATTGAACAGATGAAAGCAGTGACTTCAGGCATCTGGGAATTGTACTCAAGGGTTGGCTAATTTCTTTTGATTTTTTTCATGATGCCACAAGGACCTGCTGTGTCTGAGATGTTGCTCTAAAATACATTTGACATTCTGTCTAACCCTTAGATTGTGAATACACCTACTAAAGATTTGGAAAGTCATTAAATCATCATCTAGACTTCCCTAAATTGTTTAAGCAAATGGTAATGTCAGTGTTTGTAAAAAAAAAAAAATTTAATTTGAAAAAGGTTGCATGATTTTGGCATTTTAGCAGGTACAAGTAATTTTATAAATATAGTATATAGAGGGATTTAAAATAAAAAAGTGAGGGATGAAAAGGTTGTGTGTCTTTTTGTGCAGTGCATCTGGTTTTAACTTTTTTGTCTAGGATTTTTGTGAATGTATATGTTATTGTTGTTCACAGTAGAAGATAATATATCGTGCTTTTCCCCCACGACATATCTTTCCATGCAGACAAATAGATTAAGTTAAACACAACCACATAAAAAGACATTACGTTTTATGAATAATTTTGGCAAAGTTTATTTTCGTAGGTTCTCTTATTTTTCTTTAAATATCCAGAGAAACATGTTTTTATCTAATATTGAACACATTTATAATTTACATTTTCCTTAATATTCACAAACCAACTCAGACTAAAAATAAAGACAAAACAAACACTCATGATAAAGGACCCCTGTTGAGTGGTCTAGAGTTCCTACATCCTAAAGCCAAACATTGCTGAGACCTCTTAATGTCACTCTGGAAACGGTGAATCCCAGCCCCAGAAACTCACCAGTCGCCCTACTTGACCCGTCAGAGTCATATGTCCCTCAGCGTTGATGGTGTGGGCTTTAATATGGCCAACATACCATCTGTGGTATGTGCATTCCTGTGGTGACACGAGGTGAATCACCCAAATATATCAAAGGAAGTGTGGCTGAGGAAATACCCGGAGTGTTTGCGGGTCTCTGGGATACACTGAGCCGATCTCTCCCTGTGATGCTAATGATAGATGTCAGCAGAGAGCAAACTGCGGGCATTAATGTTTTGGAGATCATTTCTTGTTTCGAGAATCGCCGTTCCATTACAGGCCTAGTCCAGCTCGCCCTATTAGCCCTGGTTCTTTTAAGAGTCAGTAATGCAAAGGCAAGAGTATCTCAAATACTTAGGCAGCAGCTCAAGATGTTTAATATTTCAGAGTTTCCGCTGACATGATTGGCCCAGCGACTCGGCCGGGAGAGCGGGAACACTCAGTCACGCTGGATTAAGACCAATTAGTGACATGGTGGTTATAGAGAAATAAGTCAGCAGAATATTATTCTCCTCCAAACCAATATTGGGCACATTTAAGGTGAACACACTGTGTAAGAAAAAAACAAACAAACAAAAAAAACAACTAAACTCTACACTCACTCACTGTTCTTGCCATGACCTCAGAGCTGACCTTTGGCAGTGGGGCAAACAGACTGCAGGTCTGCTGGACATGCACAGATCCTGTTTCTGGATCAGGTTAACCTGGATCCTCTGCTGAACACACACAGCAACATAGGACACATATCAGATATGCATCTTCGGATCAAGTGCACCATCCGTCACGTCGCAGATCTGTAGACCAATCTGCTGTCCACTCCACATGCTCACTGAGCCATTTAGGTAATCTATATACTGACAGTCCAACCAAACTAAACCTCCTGTTGTCTGACAGGAATTATATTTTAATAAATAATATGACAGCTTGTTGCATGTAGTGTATCAAATCATTGACGCTGTTCAGGAGAACAAATGTAGGACTAATTTAATTAAGTTAATCTTCTGGTTCTTAAATGTAACCATTAGAAGACAAACGATCAAAAGTTCACATGTTCTTCACACCATCTAGATTTCATCAGTGATCATCATGAGCAACATATTGCTGGTTGGATGTGGCATGTGCAAGTGCAGATAAATGCAATGTTATTCTTGCTATATGCACACTCATTGATGTATTTCATTTTTTTAGTGTGTGTACAATTATATTGTTCACACTAATTTTCTCCAGCAAGTACTACATGTTCAAAACCTTCAAAAATGTGTTGATATCCCCTCTCTGTTTCAGCCTGGGTCCATCAGTTATAATATTATGGTCTCTCGAAACCAAAACGAAACCCAATAAAAATGTTCAAGTTTAAAATAAGTAAGTCACAAATCAAAAAATATTGTATTAGGAAATTTTCAAACCATAAACTCCTGGGTAATTTTTGCAATTTAGAGTGTATCCCAACTTTCAAGTTAGTAATAGAAAAAAAAACATGTTAACTAAAGACACTATGTGTTTATGCATTTATTTAAAATTACATTTAGCATTCCATTTCATGTGACCCATTTCATTGGTATTTTTTTCTAAAAGCAGTAATACTGTTTCATTTTGCTTAGCAATAAATGTTTACATTCAGTTTAGTTTACTCTTTAATTGCTTGAAAATTTTGTATGGTTTTCACAGTATTTTAAACTCAATTGTGAATAAAATGTAAAACTAGTTTAAGTTGATACTTTATAAAGTAAATCTTTCAAAACAATTGCTCTACATTTCACTGGTTTATGACTGTTTTTTTCTGGACAGTAGGAAGAATTTAGGCCCTAATACAGTTCCTGGTGAGACTCCAAAAGCAACGTTGTCAATAATATTCCATCATGTTTAATTCTGAATCAGTACAGTTATATGTCAAGTTATTTCTGATGACCATTTTTCAAAATTACATCAAAGCTATTTATTTAATTTGAACAACACAATTTGTAATTTTAAAGGTACAGCCAAACACAAATGAAAATCTACATTTTTTTTTACTTAACTTTATGATTTAAAACTATATTTATTTATATAGTTATTTGAGTGATACTGTCAAAAGAATACAAACTGTAATATCCAAATGCTATCCCTAAATTTAAAAAAACTGGTAAAAGACAGCAATAAATACACAAAAAACAATTTAATCCTATAATTATTAAAAGAGGTGTATGCATATATAATTACTATTATTACAGGAATATTAATTGTTCATCATTAATTTATTATTCATTACTATTTACTATTTAATTTAAATAGTTTTATTCATCTCTTTCAAGTGAGATAAACGTATTAATCTGCTGGCTTTATGTTTATTTACATTTTGCTTAAGCTTTCTATATTATGTTCACCTGCCTGTAATTTGGCTAATATCTGTAATCAAAAAGAGGCAAACAAACAATAAAAAGTTGGTTTTTTTTTTTTTTTTCTTTTTTGTTTTCAGACTGAATAAGAACTTCAACTGCAGAAAACACTATCATTGTCTTATAACTCATTTCAGACTCCTAACACACTCTGGCTGCTTCCTCAAGCACAGAAGAAAACATGCCAGATCCAGACAGAAGATTCAGCATGTGGTTAGAGACAAATGTTGTCTCAGTATGGAAAAATCACACTTGCACCGCATCTAAGAAAGGGGCACCGTTTGTCTGGTGAGCTGATTCTGGCACACATTTTAAAACACTCAACGAGGACAAAAGCGGTGCCCATGTGTGTCAGCCAGACAGGAGGCTGGGGGTGTGGTGAGGGTCAGGGGGGAGGGGGTTTCAGAGGTGGAGCCTTGGCACCAGGCCTCCTGCTAATTGATCAGCTCAGATATCTCACGGTTGACTGGACCTCGTCCCATTGCTCAACACAGGGGCTGCTGCAGGAAGAGATTTCCAGATGCCGCTGCGCATATCGCCAGGGCTCCTGGAGCGCACTGTCCCCCAAAATAAGTTCACACCATCCTCACCGTCTCTCTGTAAGGGATGCACCAGACCTTCTGACATATGGCTCTGCTCCACTAATTACCTCTTTGCACTGCTCTTTGGTTCTGAACTGTTATAGCCACTCACCACATGGAGCTATTTGGAATTTCAACCAGAATTGTGTCTAAAATATAGATTTTATTATAGTAGTGTTGAACCTACAAAAAATAGCTAACTTTTTTTTATACTGTATACATTTCATTGTAATAGCAGGAGGCATACATTTGTCTGTACCACTTTTGGTGGAAGACCCTTTGATAAACTAGAGCAAAATAATACCTTTTGGGTGGGTGCATTTCCTCTTGTTTGGGTGAGAGCAGCTTGAAGGAAAACTGTGACGACAAGTAAATGGGAGAGAGTACGATCATTTTTTCTAGGGATGTGTGAGAGGTGGGGAGGGGACCATATGCTGTCCCCCGCTTGCAGTTGCCACGCCAATGGCCCCCAACATCTTAACACATTTTGACAATGTGTCAGCTGAGCTATACCCCTGGTTGTGCGTGAAGGTGCGATGGTGTTATTGTGCATGTGTTGTCTGTGATCATGATGTACAATAAACAATAGTTTCCTTACATCCCTTCTCCACCCACCCATCCACCCACTCTGCAGTCACCTTGCTCTCTCAGCTCGCCAGGCCAACTTTCTTTAAAGTCACGATGCAAAGTTAAAACCTTTGCAAACTCAACCACGGAGATTTGATTACTCTGCAAAAATGGAAACTATTTCATTGAGTCTTTAGCCTCCGTTTCTTACTGTTACACAAGCAAACACACACCAACACATGCATTCTTCATCAAGGTCAAGATGTGGACAAGGACTCTTTTGTGAAAGTCGGACTAATATTGGGATAATGAATACGTAAATGGGCACCAAAGGAAAACATTTCACTTGCAAACTTGCTGTAACTCATAGGTATCCTATTTTGCTATAAAATATTGTACACGGTTTCCTGCCAAGTATTCAAACCCTTTGAGGTTGCTAGGCAGGGGACAGGGTAAAAGTGTAAAACATGGTGCTGTGGTTAAATCAGATCAAGCCTGGACTTTTTAAACCAGCATTCTACATCCCTACAGTGATCAATGGTGGTGGCAGCATCATGCCCTTAGGACGTTTTTTCTTCGTCAACAGCAGGGAAAAATCTCAGAAGTGAAGATGGAGGGATAAAAGCAATGCAAAACTTGAGGTGGAGTTTGACAGACCAGAACAGCGAAGTTAAACATTAAGTCAGAGCTACAATGGACTCGTTTTAGTAAAAGTATAATAGAATGGCTCAATTCTAAGGTCTAAGTTTGGACCTAAATCTACGAAAAGGCTTAGAGACTAATGTTTAAAGAAATTCAAAATGGCAGAAGGTGAGCTGGTTTGCAAAGAACAATGACAGAAATACCCAGACGACTTTTGTGATGATCTACGAAATGAAATTCCAATCAAAATATTTTTTGAAACAAAAACAGGAGGAAGTTCAAGGAGCTGAGAATACATTTGACACCGTTTTCTGCATCGTGAAAACTCTGATGAATTTTTATCGACGCCCAAAATTATTTAGAATGCTAATGTGGGAAATTAAATTTATTTAAACTGAGTAAAAGTAATTATCCCTGTACAATGAGTTATAGTATGTTATATATCTGATTTGAATCAGAATGGTAGTGAAAAACACTAGAGGACTGAAGATAATGTCAGAATTAGGTTTTGGTTATAGCATGGATATCTGGTGAAGTTGGAAATTATGACTTTTTTTTTTGGTTGTTTTTTTCTACATTCAAAGAGTTCAACTAAGAAAATATGAAGTTTCTGCACTCACTGAGCGTAGTCCCGCCTGCAGAAAAGTTTGCGGTCCCGCAGAAAGCAGGAATTCCTGAGCGGCTCCCCGCACGCCGCGCACCGCACGCACTCCTCATGCCAGAGGTCATCACTGACCCTCAGGAGAAACCTGTCTCTGATCGGCCGGTGGCATCCAGCGCACACTGCCTTCTGATCCATGCCTGCAGGGTTCAGAGGGGGAGATCCTTTGATGAGCGGGTTTACAACGAAATCACCGTATCTGGGAAAAAAAGGAAGAAAAAAGAATTCAAATTGATGCACCAACTTGGATAAAATCTTTGAATTCAATAAAATACCGTAATGGCAGTATTGCGTTTATTTTATTTCATACTTTCATACGTCTGCTAATTTCAAGGTGTTAAAGGCCTTGAAAAGAAATATTTTTTGAAATACTGCGATAAAATAAAGAAATATTCACATAACCGTTCTCTAAGCCAATGATATAATATGGTAGAAATTTTGTTTATTTTGCTTTATTTCTTTTTTTTTACTTTTTAAGAAATTTATCAGACATAAATCACTTTCAATAAACTTTTGCCACTAATGCTCTGAGGTAGAACTTACAACAGCACTATAATGACACACATTACCTGTGATATGCGAATTTCTCTTAAAGGAAGAAGAAAAAAAAATACTTTGATTCACAAAGTCCCACGTCTTGTCAGAGCATCTCCGGCGCTCAGGATCCCGCTGCTGCGGCTTGCTGCTGAGAGCAGAGCCGCGCATCAAAAGTTTCTCCTCGGGGTTTCCACTCAGAGACCTCTACAAGCGTCCACACCCATCCAGTAAAAAGCCTGCGCTGCTCTATCAATTATCCTATTATCGGAGAACAGGAAAGAAACAGAGAGCTGTGGGTATTTCCTCCATGTGCAGGTGCAGTTTACCTCTTTCCAAGTCTCCCCCTCCTCCTTCGGTCGCTTTCTCTCCCCCTGCAGTTCACTACTTTCTCCACTCTGAATTCCTCTGAGGCAGCAGCACTCTCTTTTTGTTGCTCGTTGGATAGATAGATAGATAGATAGATAGATAGATAGATAGATAGATAGATAGATAGATAGATAGATAGATAGATAGATAGATAGATAGATAGATAGATAGATAGATAGATAGATAGATAGATAGATAGATAGATAGATAGACAAAATATCAAAATGTATGAATTATCATAAACGTTAAATCAAATTTTGATGAACTAGTTTGTTTATTACCCTGTTATTCTTATTTTATGTAATGCAACATTTTGTCATTTGAGTTTGTCAATAAAAAAACGATTAATTTCATGTTTAGTTGTGCTTTCATAAGCTGAAATCACGAGCGATGATATTGAACTCAGGGGGAAGCCAGTGTTGAAAATGACAATAAATGAAATGCAAGATGTTAAAGGTGCAAAAATGCAAACAGTTCCTTAACGGAATATTACTTGATTTTGTTTTGGTCTCTCTGTCTCTGAAGATGGCACATCCACAAGTTGCAGTGCAGCTATATATATTTTCTGTTTTAGGAAAGGACAGTCAATGATTAGTGACAATGTTAAAATGATAAGGTAGAAATCATGATATGTGACTCCAGCCACATCTGAACTGGGTGGTAAACTGTTTTCGTGCATCTATATTGCAATCAAAGTACAAACTTTTTCAAAGATACCTTAAGAGTAAAAAGTTCTCTTTAAATCTCCCTCTGTCTTTAAATATCCTATACGCAACTGTTTAAAAATGATCATTTCTAACAATCCCTCAACAGTGAGGCACTCGTTCCATTAATTCTTGTTTATGTTATACCAACATGTAAAAGTTTGGTGAAGTTATTATAGAAACAATCTAGTTGTTTTAAAATTTAGGGTCATATTTTTGGATGAACGAAGACATTTCTTCAAGTTATGACATCTTTATGTCATTCTACGTTGACCTGGACATCTTTGGAGGACTTATTAACCTACTGAAAGATCCATTAATGATCAGTTCTTGGTCTTTGTCCACCAGAATTTATTTCAAGACCCTTGTATTATTTTGAAGAGTTTATAATGTCCTGCAGTCTAAATAAATTCTCCACAGCCTTTGAAAGAGAAAGAGACCCTCAACATTGGTCGGCTGATAAAAACAAAATAAAGGACCAGTTTCCAAAAAAAAAATCAGCAAACTCTATGTTTACTTTTGTGACAGTAGAAGAGAAAATCTTTCTTTTTCTGATAACACTTCCAAAATTGAATTTGGCACTTAGATAATCTACTGGAGATTGAAGAGAACTGGGGGCATGCTGCAGTTCTTTAACTATAAATACTGGACATGGTTGCGCCTCCCTCACAATTCTCACCCCTGTTCTTGATCGTGAGAATAATTGTGGTCCCATCCATCCTCGGTGAAATAGGTTGTTTTGTCATGTCATACAGTATTTACACCCCAGGGAAAATGTCATAATAATAATAATAAAAAAACAAAAAACAAATAAGGGTTCCTAGAAAATGTGATGTAAGATGTAAAGTACAGAAAATGGATCAGTTACATGTATTTTAAAGCATATTTTATAGCATATGTGTGCGCTTTAAAATACATTGTATTGTATACAATATTGTATACAAAATCTATTATTTCTACTCAATAAAGCTTGGATATTTCAAGATTTTCAGTGTGAGATGAATTATATTTACAGTTCCACTTGGGGTGGCAATAAAGCTGTCTACATCTGTAGGTGTGTGGCAGATAATGGGAGATCTGAAGTTCATGCGCTATTGCAAACTAACATGAAAGCGTTTTAATTGATTGTTTTGGCGAGGCTGGACTCAATCAGCTGAGAAAATGTTCCAATAGGCCATTGGAGGGGACTGAACGAGTTATGCATAATTAAATGCAGCCATTGGAGTAAGAGTGAATTGTGTTGCACGTTTTGGAACCCTTTATAATCAGCATCATAATCTTCTAATATTTTATGTAAAAAAAACGTGGGTATTGATTATATCAATTTATTTAAATTTGCCATTCAAAATTACTGAAAGACAGAATGCCAAGAAAAACAGTAATAATAAAAACTGTCTCTAACTGTCCTTTGAAGTTCTGCAGCTGAACCACGACGCTAGAAAAGATCCACACACACACACCCCCACACACGTCCCAAATACTGTGAGGCACTTTATTGGCGCCCTCTCGTGGACGAAGCCTGGAAACGTAAAGGTGTAACCAGATTCAGTTTTTCTCTTTTCACTCGGGAATCTGAGTAAAAAAAACTACAGAATGAACAACACATTTTACTCACATTTTAAATAACTTTATTCTGTAAGAAGCTTTAAACGTGTTCTTTTATGAAATGTTTTTTTGTTGTTGTTTTTTTGTTGTTCTCTCTCTTAGAATAAAATTATTCCTCTGTAATTTGCATTGGGTGCTTTTAAAACAAATACAACAAATCATCTATTTACAAAATCTGCTACCAAATCTATCAGAATCTGTGTGCATATAGGATACTCATCCAAACAACTGGAAAATATCACTGTTATTTTAATCACATTGCTTTACTTGGTAGAAAACAGTTTAACAGTTTCGATCAAGTCTCTTTTTTTTTTCCATCCATCTTCACATCGCTCACAAGTTGGGGGTATTTACAGGGAAGGGGAGTGGAGGACTGGTGTCATGTGATCTGATGCGGAGCCTCCAGCATCTCCATCAGGAAAGTGTCAATGGGCGTGTCCCCGATTAGTTTAAAGAAGAACAGATGCTCCAAACACTTGAGACCGATGGAGCGCAGAGCTGGCAGGCGCAGGAGCAGTTTGGCGAACCTGCAAATGATAAAAAAAATAAAAAAATAAAAATCTAGTTAAAAAAAATTATCTTAAGACGTCACCTAAGTGGTAATGAGGAAAAAATCCTGCTCTTCAGGCAAAAAGCTGTTTGAGATATACCAATAGGTTTTGCGCAGAACCCATCGAGGGAGGCTACATTCAAGCACAAATATTGTTAAAATTGTTTAAAAGGTGCTATTACCACAAACTATTTTACAGTGATCGATGACATTAAACTCCAATACGATGAAATAAAGTCTGTGGCTGTAACATAGTAAAATATAGAAGAGATAGTGTAAATACTGTTTAAAACAACGTTCTCAAAAAATATCTAATGTCTTACACTTTACTTTACAGTTAAATGCATTCATAATATAAAACCATCAACTGGAAAGTGGGTATGCCGTCCTCCTGATGGCTTCTATTTAACTGGCTGAAACATTTCATGTCTTCTGATTATAATATGCACAGTGCAATAACTGCAACCCTCCGACTACAGTGTGAGTGTAACATTTCCCACCTGCCTGGCTGGTCGGGGTACTTCTGTTTTGTATACGACTCCAATGAAGCGTAGACTTTTTCTCTTAGCGCCTCCACCTCTGATGGGTTTGACAAACCTTTTGCATCTAAAACACACAATCCAACATATGCATATGTCCAGTGCAGTACTGAAAGGTGCAACATGCCGCGGTATTCGAGTCCTGCCCATACTGACCTGGGTTAAATAGAACGATGGCTCGCAGGCAGCCCAGCTCTGTCTTATCCATCTGCATGTCTTTCATTTTGGATACCAACTCTGTGAGGACTCTGCAGTCAAAGATTTTTATGTTATCAGGACAAACATGTCTTTTAAAACGAGTGTTCCATAAAAACACACAACGTAAATTTTAACTGAATAGTCTTTGACCATTCCTGTGAGACTCTTTGGAGTTTGCATCTTCGATATAAACATTTTAAGCTAGAAAAGCCTCCACAGGGTTTTGACAGATTTTCAATTTCCATATGTTTCCAGACTGAAATTTCAAATGATTTTCTAAAGTCTTTAGAACATTTTGGACTTTTTAGCGCAAAATAATTTACCCTTATTTCTGAAGTACTTTCTGAGGGTCTCTTACCTGTCGAAGATGGATCCCACTCCTGCACTGTGGGCGCTACTTCTGTGCACGTGTAGACCTGTAGCCAACAGGATGCCATCTTTAACTGTGACTGAGCGATGCGAGAAAGAGGCAATGAGCAGCTCATTCCAACCTGGACAAAAAAATAAATATAAATAAAGACATATTGACCATATTATGCATTACATTTTTAGCAAGATTGGTTGCTTTTTTCTTATTTCTTTTCTGTGACTCCCTTTATTCATGGCATGTGTGCAAGCTCTCCCGCCAGTAGGGGTCAGTGTAGCTGACACTGCAAACTGAACTAGTGGGACTTAGCAAATATTCCAGTTATATTTGGTTTCACTGCTCTATAAAACCAGGTGTCAAAAATGTGTCGAGTGCGTAGGCGTGTGTGTCTTTTTAAAATGTTTTGACTGGTTTCACGTGTTTATTTTTCTGTGCAGCTGAGGCTGAATAAGTGTGCGTACCTGCTCGAAGCAGGATGACCTGGTCGTCCAGAGGGAGCTCAGAGAAGTGTGGGATCCTTTTGGCCCATTCCACCAAGGTGAAGAGCTGCTTGTCTGCTGCCTGACAGATATTAGTGACGGGGTCGTTGGTCTGGAGAGAAACATGGAGGAAGGAGGCCCACACAATGCAGTTAATACCTTAACTTGTGAGCTCCTGCAGTGTGACTCATAAAGTCACAGTGACTATAGTCAGTGAGCAGGTGCGGCTGTAGCTATGTTTAGTTACTTTGTAAACCAGCAGTTTCCTTTCATGACTCGAGACTCTTGAAATAGTCTTTAATTTGAAAAGAAACTTTCCATAATAATTTTTAATAAAACAGTGCCTTGTAAAAGTATCCACATCTTGTTGTTTTTTTTGTTTTTTTTTACATTTTGCCTCGGTTCAACTATGATCTGTAACAGTTTACGTGATGATTAAACACAAACAGCACCTATTTAAAAATGGAAGGAAAAGGCCAAATAGTTTAAAAAATGTACGCAGGGCAGACGGGTCGAGGAAAAAGTTGTGGAGAAGTTTTAAACAGGGTTAGGTTATAATCCCATATTCCAAGCTTTTCAAACACGTTTAACCTTCCAGCTGGGAAACAGCCATCGATATGCAGCTAGATCTGCAAAGAATCTCTTTATTCAGTGTGACCGAGTTTAAGTTACTTTGCAAAGACTGATCAACATAATTTTTCTCTAAGTGTACAAAATGGGAAGTGATATCCTCCAAAGCATCAATGCATTTGACTTTTTTTTCTGTAAGATATTTGAATCTGACTTCGGAGTAAAGATTATAACATCCGTAAGTCTAAATTGGATTTAGTCTCTCAAGCTGCTTAACCTGACTAACCTTTGATTAACTCATCAACAATCCTTTATCAGTGTTAATAGATTCCCTTCTAAACTCATTTCTACTTGGACTGGTCGGGTTCTTTTTGTTTAGCTTCATAATCTGCAATACATGTCGCTTCCTCCTCAGTTTATTCATCCCATTAGATGGATACAGCACATATTATGGAAATAGGAGCTTTGTATTAATTAGTCTCATAACAAAAGGCAACTATCTGTGTGACTTAGATCCTTACCGAGTTTCCGGGGCTGCCGTCGCTGTACGTCTCCGTTTTGGGCTCCACAGCCAGCTCAGCATCCAGGATCTTTTCCACCGGCATGTCGTCGTTGAAACTGCTGGTGGATTCCACCTCGTTCTCGCCGCGCTCCTTCCCGCGCTGCCTCTCTTCCTGCACGGCTGCACACACGCCCACACCCAAACATGGACACACACAAAACATCCATTTAAGTTCAAGCTTTTTAATACAGATATGTGAGCTTATGAAAAAGTGTGTTGAATGCCTGACGGTACTTTGAATCAGACAAACTGGCCTCATAATAACGCATATTCTAGTTTACTGAACATGACTTTTACACTTTGTTGAAGCATCTACTAATTTATTTTTAAGCACCTAGTCTACTTTGGAGGGAATTTATCAGCATCCCACATCCTGAAGTGTTAATATTTGACCACTCTGCCTTGGAGACTTCATTCAGATCTGTCAGATTGTGAGAACATCTCCTGTCCACAGCTCTGTTATGGTGGCCCTACAGATTTGCTGTCAGATTTAGTTCTTGATTCTGTCTTGGCAATTTCAAAGCTATTCCAATGATGAAAATGCTATTTTTTTATTGATTTGAATACATACAATCCTTCTTCATCTTTGGCTTTTCAGCAAACGTTTAAAAGTTTTGGGTGTAAGTTGATCTATAGTAATTTGACTATATGTATGACTTTGGGATCAGGACAGCTGAACTTCAGCATATTTCAACAAATTTACTATAACTGATAAAGTGTGTGAGCTCAAGAAGACTGAATTGTGGAACTGAATCATGATGTGGTCAAACAACATTTTTGTTTAAGGATCAACAGAATAATAGTCAAGTTATTTAAAAAAATAGGTAATAACACAGGATATAGGCCATAGTTCATGTTAAAGTTAGGAAATGATGTACTATAGGCTCATTTAAAAAAACTCCTGTTTTAACAGAACCCTTTTAAAAGGCTCTGTAGTTGGACCTCCAACAATTAAAATTGTGAAGTATGGACTTGTCTTAGTTAAACCTTGACAACTTCAAGTAAGAGATTATATCAAATCCATATAGAGCCACTAAAAACCCACTTAATCTGCTTTATGTTGTTTCTAATAACATATATCATTTCCATAATTGTTTAAAACTGAAGATCGGTTGGTTTACCTAGGATAAAAGAAAAGCTTCAAATCAATAATCAGATATCATCCACACCTGCTGTTTGAACCTGTTTATGTGTTCAAACAGAAAATAAGACTCACAAATGATCAGAATTGTAAAAGCAAAACCTGTTTAGTGTGAATTAAAAAGATTACACAGGCTCACCTTCTCTCTTCATGCCCATGGCAAGGCACTTCTGATAGCGGCAGTACTGGCAGCGGTTCCGCTGGCGCTTGTCTATCAGGCACTCTTTGTTGTCTCGACACGTGTAGGTGAGATCTTTACGGACCGTGCGCTTGAAAAAGCCTTTGCAGCCTTCGCAGCTGTACACACCATAGTGCTTTCCTGTGTGACATAAATCCAACCCGTCAAACCTGCTCCGAAACCACAAAATCTGTAAATCTTTTTTGGGAGAACATCTCAAGGTCTAGATAATTACAGCTGGAGAAAAACAGAACAAAACTTGAGAGCATTCTTGGCAATGCTTGGTTCACCCTCAAATGTTACCTGAAGAGCGATCCCCGCAGATAGCACAGATGTGCTTTGACATCCCCCCCGGGCTCGTACATTGGTAGTTGATGTTTCCCAGAGACTGCAGGCCCGGTGGAGGCTTGATGTCCTCCGAACTGCTAACATTGTTCATTGAGTTCATCTGAGGATGGCAGGAAGACAGAGGATAAAACAAAGAGTTGTGAGGCTGGAGCTGAGCAAAACAGAGCAAGGGAGGAAGTACAGAGGAAGCGAAAGGAGTTCAGCAGTCTCATGACAGTATCTCCCTTCCCCTTTCTGTTTTTTTTTCTGCCTTCTGCTAGATCACTTTTTTTTTCCCTTTCCCCACCCACACACTTTATTGTGAAAGTGTCTCAGCAAACGATCACATGCTTGGTCAGAGGGAGGGGCTGAATCCGCTTTCTGAGACTTGTCATACAAGTTTTTTTTTGTTTTTTTTTTAGCGTGTGTACTTGAAGGAGGCGTAGGAGAGGGGAATACACATGGGTGCTGCAGTACTCAAAAACAACAGCAGAGGGCACTCAGACAGAATTTCCTTTTTAAAGCTATTTACATATACTGTGTACACTACAGTCAGAAATGGTCTTCACTAGTTTCCCAAATATTCACATTTTAATTGATGTACATTTCTGTAAAATAAAAATATTTTCTGCCTGACAGATTTCTTTGGTTTCTGCTTTTAGCTACACTTGCTGGTTTCAGATTATTGAACAAATGCTTGATAAAACCAACAAAACAACCTGTATAACTACACAATGCAGATTGCAAATGATAAGCTAAAATATTAAGGGACATAAAATTACCCACACCATTCTAAAGCTATGTGTGAAACATATTTCCTTTTAAATTGAACAACTGGTTGTGCTACTCAACTCCTGTTTACAGTACTGCCAACAAGTCTTTAGTAGATTTTCAGTCAATTCTTTGTGGAACGGGGGGTTTTTCCACCACATCAGAGGGATTTCAAGAACAAACAGCCTGTTTAAGGTCCAACATCTACCAGCATTAAGTATAGACTTTGACTTGGTAGTTTCAAGGTTTTCTTTTTGAGCTAGTTCATTTTCTACTGAATGGCCCAAGTGTGTGTATCCTTAAGATCACAACAACAGTTTCCTTCAGGATTTTCTGTTAGCAACCTGATTTCATAGTTTTCATTGCATTCAGAAATGCATTTCTATGCCAAATATGTCAGATGTCCAAAATGTTTTACTTTTGTTTGCTAGAGCATAGATTTTTTTAAAGTCTCATGTTGGTGATTTTCACCCTGAAACTCTCCAATGGAAGTCATTTTTACCCCGTCACTTTTTTATTGTTGAATCATGTACCCAGACCATAGATGAGGCGGTTGAGGCCTGCAGTGCTTGAGATGTTGACATTGCTTCTTTGGTGATAAATCATCAAGGCATTATGCAAAACTATAAAAGCAAAACCAAAGCCATTTGTGGGTGCCTTAATGCCAGCTACTACAATGTGGCCCGTATTTACCCAAAACTCTCCCTTGGAGCTGCAGGCCATATCCGAGCTGCAGCTCCAGTGAGCACCACTTTCTTTTGAGCTGTTTTTACAACAATTTAAGGTAACATAGTTACTTGATTGTGGGAAAAAAACGGCAGTATATGTTTTAAAAATACAGAATTTTCCAGGCGTATTTCATCATTTTGTTTAACTTCTTTTTGTATATACTCAGGTTATCTTTGTCTGACAATAAATGTTGTTTTGTGATCTGTTACTATTAAAAGCAAAAACACATCTGTAAAGGGGCAGATAATTTTGTCGCAGCACTGTCAGTGACAAGTCTGGCTCCAGGCTCTCACATCATGGTGTGCAATAACAAACTTAAACTTCAACAAGGTTAACAAGGATATCAATCCATGAGAAATTGAAGTTTTTACACAATCACTCTCAAGACAGTGGAAGCTTTTGACTCCTGCATTTTTTCAGCCTTCTATCAACATCCTGCCCTTTGACCTTGGGCCGTCGGCAACAACCCTGCAGAATGCACATTTGTCTCCCATGCTCATGTTTTTTAACTTGCAAACATCTGCAAAACAACTGGAGAGAGGCATGCCTCTGACCTATATATTTAGCTGAGAATGACATATGGATAATCCCCCCAAAGTCACCTCTAGCTCTTCCTATCACTTATTTACAACATGCACTCTGCAGGTCCTCTGATGGCCGACCTGGCCTGGGTATTTCAGACCTCTAAAGGTTACCAGAGGTTTTCCTTCATGTTAGTTTTCCCTTATGGTCTCAGAGAGAACTGGTTTTCCATGCATCTGTCACCCTCTCTCAGTGCGGGTGGCCCAGAGGCAGATAGTCATACTTAAATGAAACATCAGCTCCTCCATACTCGCTCATCGGTGAGTCAGTGGTGAACAGCGATTCTTCTTTAGCATGCAATGGTGTTGTCACAAATAATTAATATCACAAAGACTAAAAAAAGTAAACCTTTTCAGCGGTGTTGTACAGACAGGATGCTGCTTTAAAAAAACAGTAAACCACTGTAGATAAGGACTACAAGCTTTTAGTATGGATTATTGATGGATCATATATTCTTTACTCAAAACAAGAGCACATTGCTTCATTTAGGCTAGGTTTATATGGGCTTTAAAGGGGGCAGACTCCATTATGATCTGCAAATCAAGCACTTTCAAAGTCTGAGAAATGTACAGGAGTCGTAACCATTTTGACAAGAAGATAAAGCAATTTAAACCAATTTCAACCAAGTTGGAAAGAAATTTCACATTTTCTGTGGAAATATTTGCTCTCATCAGAATTAGTATGGCTAATTTAGGTTACTTGGTTTACTGGTAAAGATTTACCAGTGTGTTAGAGTTTTAACCATCTGACCCGATCTGCCACCCTCAGAGGAAAGGAAGAGGATTAGATCACAACCAAGAAATTGTCAATATGCTGCAAAGCTGCTGGAACTTCACCATCACTGCTTATGAAAAAGCAGGTTTCGAAGCTACACACACGGGCAAGATCAAGATTTTATGGTCAAATGATATGAACATTATTATTTCGATCCAGAGGCAAGAAATGTTTGGATGAGGCACGCTGGAGATTTTAAGCCTGTATTGTACAACTTAATTGGAATAATGAAGAAGGGGGATTGCTTCCAAATTCATCAACTTCACCACAAATGATGAGCCAGATGAATTTGGGACACATCTTGGGGTTCTAACTGGACAAGGATGTTAAATAAACATCACAACATGTTTTGCATTGTGTCAAGCAGGACAGCATTAGCCTTCTGGAATGACTCAGACCTCAATCCTTTTTAACCAGTGTGGCCCAAAACCTGGGTCATTGCTGGGTAGCCATTCAGATCAAATGACCTCTACCAATTCTTACAAGAAGAGACTTGAGATTGTGCCTGAATTCATACAGGAAATGTGGTTACTCTGTGTCTTGCTATAGCCAAATATTTGTGTATGTTTAAGCTTTTGATTTTGACACTGTAGATTTTAAAAAAAAAATCTACAATAACAGCAAAGTTTTGCACACCATTCTGGTTTTTGAAAATGATTGTTTTGCTATCAGTATTATGTTTCAACTCAGAAAAACAGAGGGGATCAGCAGGATGAGGAGTCTGCAACATGCAGCTCCAATATTGGTTCTTCAGGTTTTAAAGATTACTGAGACCTGAGCTAAACAACTGGAAGCTTAAAATAAAAAGAACATCCATGTCAATTGATTCTGACCCAAAACACTGTTGATGTCAATAGATAAATTTATCTTTGACAGTGTTTGCCTAGAAAGAACTAGTGATTGATGAGTTAATTTAGAAAATTATCGACCTGAATTGTTAATGAAATCAACCATCTGTTGCACTCTTAAATACAAATAAACATGGAACCAACACATCCTTAAAAATTAAAGCCAGTTAAGGATTTTAAGCGCCAGTAACTAGTATGTTCTGTAAAAAAATGTCCATATCAGCAGTGACCCCTCTATAAAGAAGAAATGATTCATGAAAACTTTTAACATCCTCTATGAGCAATATTAAAACCAGAATAGAGATGGGGTTATCTGAGGTTATGCACTTCCATACCAATACTTAGTTTTTGCCTGTGCCTTTGCAAAAAATGCATAAAGTGACCTGACAGTATGAGCATGCTTGCACCTTTCCATTTTTCAAACAGAGGAAAAAGAAACTGTGCCATCAAACACCACATCTACCCAGACTGTCGCTGTAGGCTGGATTCATACCACGACTGAAGTAATTTATAACGCTGATTGCTGCTCCCTGCAGCATGGGCATCAGTTCAGCCACTGCCATGTGATCATGTGTATTCACAGCTGATTCCTTAGGAGGCTGTACTTCATTCATTTCATCAAGATCACATAAAACAGACACTTCCATTTGCTGTCCTTTTTAAGTGACCCCTTGTGCCACACAGTTACAATGCCTTGCAAAAGTATTGACACACCTTTAAGTTTTTCAAAGGTTTTGATTTTACAAACCCCTAATTGTCATATATTTCAACGGGAATGTGACTGACCAACACAAAGTAGTACAAACAATAAAGAGGAAAGAAAATGATGGATTTAACTAAAAGAATTCAGAAAAGTATGACATTCATTTGTATTCAGCCTGCTTTAACTTCGTTCCAGACTGAATCTGTGTTTCATAATCTCTGTACAAATGCAGACGTTGAGTGACGCCTCCGGAGTTCTCGCCTTAACGAATAAATGACAAGAAAGTCATAGGTCAAGTTTGCATGTATAGAGGATACTGCAAACATGGAAAAAAAATATGTTCTGGTCAGATGAGTCCAAACTGAATCTTTTGGCCTGCATAAAAAAGGCTTCCTAAGGCAGAAAACTAACACTAAACAATCCCCAACATGAAACACGGTAAAGTAGCATCATGCTGTTGGGATGCTGTTAGTCACAGAAGGTCAGAGTTGATGGAAAGCTGGATGGGGCAGAATCCTATAAGAAAGGCAGCAGGGAGCTGCAAAAGTATTAAAAACTGGGGCAAAGGTTTACCTTTCAGCAGGACAATGACTCTAAACATACAGCCAGATTTAAATTATGTTTTAGATTAAAACATATGTTACTGGAATGGCGTATTTGAAGTTGAGACCAAATGTCCACCGTCTGATCTGAGCTACTTTGCATAGTTCAGTCCTGTTCACTTCCAATTATTTTGCTGTTGTAATTGCACAAAAGGATGGTTCTACAGTAAAGTTTCTGATTCTAACATAAAAAAATATGAAAGTTTATGCAGTATATATATGTTTTGTAAGGCAGACTTGACTATCTAAATTACTTCTTCTAATATGAAAATATGTATGAAGTGTAATGCTGAGTGTCAGGTTTTTCTCTGCAGGTAAGGAGGGACTGCCACTCTGCATCACAGCAGTACTTCACAACTCAGAGATGACCTTTAGGGCAAGAAGTTTAAAGGTCAACAGAAAGGTTAAGGAGAAAGAGGAGTGCCTGAGAGAGCTAGTGGAGAGACCCATATATCAGCCTCTGATCTGCTGTAAGATATTCCACAAATGAAAGACACATGATCAAGAGTTAAGCACATTAAGTTCTCTAAGTGCTTTGTTTTCAGACTCAAAATGTTGTCAAGCAGCAAGGGCAACTTTAAACAGTTTAAAGGGCAGAAAAACAAACCACATAGAACCTTTCAAAAATATATATGCTACTTTTTGAAACATTTCAGTCTCTTGCTTACACCCATTCATTTCTCACCTGTGGACTGCTGATTGGTCCAAAGTTCATGTTGGGAGTAGACTGGAGGGGTACGGAGGGTGATCCCAGAGACGACGTGATGACGGGATAAGGCGATGCCAGGCCGTTCATTGGCGAGCCCAGGGTGGACATGGGGGACGGTAGGGGCCTGGAGGTGCTGATGACTGAGGGATGTCCCACCATGCCAGCCATGGAAGGGGGATGACCGTGGCCTGCACTCATTGGCCCTGCCGAGTCTGGATAAGATAGAAGTGTAGTGAGTGACTGAGCAACCTACTTAACTCTACAAACTTTGACCTCATGAATTACTTATTGAACTAGATGCACTGTGTTAATCATAACTCAATCAGACTCCAGTTTCCTTCCAAATGATGAATCAAAGTCTAATATTTACACATAGTTTATAACCCATTAAGGTTTCCGCCGACTCATGAGGAAAATATCTTTCTTCTGAGCTCCTAAACGATCCACCAGCTTATCTGTCATCTGGACGAACAGTTGGCTTTCTGCAGGTTTATGATAGTCTTTAAAAGGAAAAGATTTAACAGACTTACAACCAAAACAATAAGCTGAAAGATACTAAAAACACTGATCCCAGTTGTGAAAACAGTACCTTGTTCCCATGGTTACACATCAAAACAACTGTCAGAAGTTTAAAAAATAAAAATAAAAATTAGCATCTAAAACCAGAAGGACTATGTCCAAAAGATCAACACCTCTACCAAAAAAATTATAAACAAAAGTCTACAAAGAAAATAAATTCAAACTAACATAACAAAGCTACTCCAACTTGCTGCCACCATGAGCAACGCAATTACAGAACAAACACTCCAGTCCTCAAGAGCAGGGGTCCTACAACTTTCAATTCAATTAACATACCTGAATCAAAGGACTGAATTACCTCCTTATGCACTCAAGAGTCCCGAAAATGACCTAATTATGTGGTTCAGGCATGTTGACACAAAGACACATCTAAAAGCTGCGGGACGCCGACCCTCAAGTAGTTTGACACCAGAACACACATTAACCTACAGACAGATTTTCAAAGAAAATCTTAAAGTGATTACATTAATACAGGGCTTAATGATATCATCAAAAATAAGTCTTTATAATTATATTACTGAAAATTGCTCTGATAATTTCTTTATTATTACACAATGTCATTTCTAAACTAAGCCTGTTCAATTGGATGATATATATAATTGACATAAAACTTTAAATATGTTATCCTACTAAAAAATGTTTCCATGCTGTCTCCTGCCATCGTTATGTTGCCATGGCGATTGGGACGTACATACTGGGGCTCAAAATCAATATGTCATTTGACAAAGCTGTACTTTTTGAATATGAAGACAATAAACCTTAAAAAATAATTAATATTGCTAAATGTTAGTATAAACATTAGTCAATCAGCAGACTACCATGTGAATTAGCTCATCTCATCTCATTTCAACATTCTAGGTCCAGTTATGTTAAGTTTTTTCTGGGTCACAATTTGACACCTAAATATTATTATTGGTAACCCTGACAAAAACGTCCACACAAAAGTTTTAAAATACATACAATTTTATTACAGTCACATAATATTTCAGATTGTTAATGTGAAAACATTACCAATCTACCAAAGAATACTGTGTAATAACCACAATAAAAAAATTTTCAAATTTCTAAAAAATCTTCACATTAAGTGTCTTAATTAAATATTTCACACTCAAATAACACATTTACAATAAAGTTGCTTACATTAGTGTAATGAGGCTAAATGCTGACATCATTTAATTGAGAATGGTTGTCAGGTTTGTTCATACCTAATATATTCCCAGACACTTACATAGCTATTTCCAAGTTTATCTGTAAATTAATGTAACACTATGTAATAAAGGATTAATTCATTTTAGGGCTGTTTACACATCTTTATCATATGTGCCGACAAATGTGCAGGGTGCCACATGTCCATTTGACTCAGGTATTCTAAACAACTTCTGTGATTAGCTGGAAGAACTAAATGTTCGAGCTCAAGACAGATGATTAACACACATAGTCTTTCATGATAACGCTGCAAATTCTGTGATTAACTACAAAGATCTTCAAATGAATTGTGGTTGTATGGGGGGGGGGGAGATTAAAGTCAGCTGAGATCATGTTAACGAAAGAAGCCATTTGTTTCTATGATATCAATGTTCGCAGTGCATGACTATACTATTTGAAGCCCACCTGATTTCGGTCGCAGGGCGCTGACTTTGCCCATCCATTGATGTAAACTGACAGGCTGGCATTTACATAGATGACCTACTTAGAAAAGCTGTCAGTCAGCTGGTTAACAGGGCATACAGTGTAATTTCATGCATGTGTCGTAGCTGAGAGCCACACAACTTTCACCAAATAACAATTTACATGTAAAATATGTATGACTGTGTACCACACACAAAACTACACACTGGCCACAGGCTATCCAAATGCAGCAACAACTATCTAGGCTGATGTTGTTGACTCAGAGAGAAAAAAAAATGAATAAAACCGAGTTGCCTAAAGCAAAATGTTACTGATGAACAATGACATGTCTATTGTAAGCATGTAAACATTTGGATCAGACTGCATAAGCTGCTGCCTTTGTGTCAGTGCCTTCTACCACCAAACACACTGACACACACACACACTCAGTGTGATAATGGGCGCAGTGCCAAAGGTCATATTTAAATGTCACATTCTCGTGTCTCGTGTGTTAGGATGTGGGAGTGTGATAGCAAAAAACACAATCCACAGCATCTCGGACTTGAATTCTGCGACAATCTTTGTTTTGTTCTGCAGCACTGTTACAAGTAGGCATGCTGAGTCAAAATACAACAAATGTTCTAAAAGTGAGGCAGGATCTTATCTGACATAGAAAAAGACTTGGTCTTTGCAAGAAAACTCCAACTCCTTAGATCTCCATCCACTGTGTTTCATTGTGGAAAGCAAGCAATACGCAATGAGATTATCTACAGTTCTAAACAAGACCTTTGGTTCTTGACGTCATAAATTATTTACAAAATTACTTAGAGAATAAGAGGTGTTATTATTAAGAGGTTAAGCAGAAGGAATTTCCACAATTAAAGAATTCAATGTGTCATGTTCCTTGGGTGTTTTGATTTTTATGCTTGAATATTTTCTTGTGGTCTTGCCATATTTAAGTAATCTCTCTGTGTTTGTTGACATTGTTAAGGTGTTGCCACAGTAGTTCATTCCTTTGGGTTTAATTTACCAATTTATTCTGGAGACATGTTTCTTGTATATATAAATATATATTTTCTTATACATTATTGTCAGGCATTTTCTCCTTTTGGTTTCTAGAACCTGAGTCTTTGTTCAGTTTGCTCTCATCTGCATTCTCCTTGACACAGCTGTACCATATTTCCCTGGATTAGTTTATCTGGCTCTCTTTACTACTCTGCTCTCAGTGTATAAGTTGCTGATTTTTTATTGTTCAGTACTTGAGCCTTCCGTTTATACGCCTGCTATTTTTGTCCTTGCTCCAGGTGCCGTTCAAGACCTGTAAGTTTCTTTTTTATTATAAATGTTTAAAATGCCCCATTTGAGAAACAGCCTGTGCCTTGAATCATATTAACTAAACTTGACACTTAAACGGTTTCTGACCTTGACTTGAGTCATTGGCAGTTACTTACCTGTATAAATTTTAGGTAGTTGGAAAGCTAATATTCTTTTTCCATCTTTTTTTGCTGTTTTATTTGATCTGGAGGGAATGCAAGCACAAAAACAGACTCCAAGAAGCTTTTGTTGCCCAGAGGCAGCAGTTGTTCCAAACACTCAACTCTAAATGACTTTAATTTATCCAATTCTGAGAAAAAAAACCCTTAAAAACTGTTCTTTTTTCAAAATGACAATGTTTTCTTGTGTGTTTTGTTTCCCAATGTTGTGACTTCAGTTTCTTAGCATTTTGAAAGCCACCAATGAAACAAATTGCTTGTCATTTTGCAAACATTTTGAAATCCTGTCCCAATACTTAACCTCTGGCAGCAATAGAGGCCCCATCAGTTTTTTTCCCACTTTATTTTTCAGACAATAACATCGTTTTAAAGGAAACGGAAAGTCCTAGTAATGTGAGGAGTGTCATAATGTTTGCCTGCTGCCTCCCTGGCTGGATGCAGCATAGTTTTTTGTACAGACACTTAATGAACACAGCTGGCCATTCAGTCCCTCTCTGTTTGCCGAGCTACAGGTATTGCACAACTTCCTGTTTAGGACTGAGACTATGGCCTCCACCCGTTTTTTACTTGCTCACTTTCTCTAACCCTACAATCAATGATGCCTTGTAGATAAAAATGCAGAAGTGTCTCTTCCTCTAACCTCAGAAAAAGACTGGAAGAAAAAGAGTTCTAGGAAATATGTTGAGCATTAAAGTAAAATTTTACAGAAAAATATAATAATAAAATTTAACAATAGTGGGAGTGTTCCCTCACTTTGGAGTGCATGTGGAGCCAGTCAACAAGATTACATAATAGGTGACCACTGTACAGCATGTACTGTGTCTGATTCTGTGCACTGACCTCTCGCTTTATGTGCATGGCAGACTCCCCTCGGGTTCACAAACATCTTGTCTGGTAAGCAGACAATATGACAAAAGGGCAGCAGTCACAACAAACATTTGGAAAACATAGCATAGCAATTGTAACAGTCTCATAAAGATGAAAGATATATATATATATATATGTGTGTGTGTGTGTGTAGGGGTGTGTGGGGGCGTGTGTGTGCGTGTGTGATATAATCTAAGCTAAAAATTTTGCTTTACGTTATTGAAAATATTGAAGTTTTGAACAGGGCTATCTGTCTCAGTTCCAGTTGTTTTAACTATTGCTCAGACTAAATATCGGCAACTATAAGCAAGAAAACATTTTCCAGTCTTCACATTGACTTGTGATTCTCTCCACATGTCCACCTTACCTAAATGGTTAAATGACATATATTTTGGTCTTTCCTGGGTTGAAGTGTCTAAGAAATAGGCATTTGTGTAACATTATTTTTATATCGGAAGAAACGGAAGAGAGGGAAAGCACCTGTGATTTAGCAAACACAAAAAAAACTGTTTCTTATTATTGTATATTTCTTTTTACTGAATAAATGTTTGATCAACTTTCTTTGTCTCAAATAAGAAAATGCAACTCTAAAACTGCGGTGATAGTTTTCAGAGAAGATCACTTTGTGAAGGAGGTCCTGGGAACTTTTCTCATATGGTTACACTTATTATTAGGAACACGAGCTGTCACTAATAAAAATATATAGCTTATAATATCCCAATAACAGTCTCATGCCTCTTGAATGAACCTAAAAATGCAGAGCTGTTAAAATCTTGGACACCTCACTACAATCAATTTTGCATGGCGAAATAATTCAAGGCATAAACATTTTTGAGCAAAAACTAAAATAAAAGTGACATACTGTGATTCTATTAGTTCACTGTTAATTTCTGCACCTGCTAATCCAGGCACAATGGCTCCTTTTGTCATATTCATCAGTAAGTCTGAGTGATGTGTGAAGGTCACTAATTTAACAGAAAAAGGAAGACGTCCACAAATGAAAAGAGGAAACAACCCTCCTTTAGGTCAAGCATTTTAAAGACTTTCACCAGTAAACTGAGTTTAAACTCTAGGTTCAAAAACAGATACAGTTGTACACAACAGCCTCTTATTGTACCATGTAAAAAATTTAAATGCATGACTTTTAAAGCTTAAAAGAACACATCTAAAAAGTATACATAGAAATATAGCAGCATTTTTTAAAGTAAATACACTAAAAACATCTTACAATAGTCTTTTTTATGACTATTTTAGGTGGACCTTTCCTCTTCATTTTACCCAGAAACTTGTTTGGAAGTATTTCCAGTCACAAAGAAATGAAGACCTATTGTTTATAGACTGTCAGAGTGCCACCCATCATTCCTTCTAATTTAAAAGTCTTATTAAAACTACAAATGGCTGATTAGATGTGGCTGGTTTATTATCAGTACGTTTCCTCTACAGAGAGCCAGTAAATATGTGTGTGAAATGTGTGAAATAGTTGTATTTTTACCTCAAAGTTATCACACCAAGAGAAACACAATGATGCCTTTGCCTATTCACTATTTTCTCAGCTGATTCCCAACTCTGATGAACCACACTTAGACATATTTATAAATGTCCACTTACTGTGCCGATGGCTTTCAGACACTGAGCAATGAGATACTTGTCAAAACATATCAGCAAGAACTTGCTTCTGTTTGCTACTGCTGTACGTTGCAACACAAGAGCCACACTTCATACACATAAACCATGGTTCCTAACGCAAACCTTCCAGCAGTCATGAGCTACACACCCAGAGGAACCAAAACACATGGGTGACCAGCTGGCAGGATGCCCGAAAGGGAATGACTGGAGAGGTGAGCATGCTTCGAAAGGTGAAGGTGTGTATGTATTACAGTGTGTGAGGAAGAAGGGCCAACAAGGCCATCCAATGAAGCATAAATTTCCCCACTGCCACTCAAAAGGGCTTATCCTGAAATATCCTGCATTGTGACTCTTCCATAAGTACAGGTGTATATCATCACCATGAAAGTTGAATGTTAAATCTAAATTGATTTAAATCTTGTCAGAGGTTAGTAGTCAAGCAATTTTAAATGAAAAATGTGTAATTTTATGAAAACTTGACAGAAAATTGCAAGCATTTTACACAGTTTAAGAAATTATTGGTCTCTATTACACAAAATTACAAAAATAAGCGTCTTTATAAGAAGTTTCAGAACATTAAAAAGGCATCCAATGAAAAACAGCCTGAGACAAAATCAAGCCACACAGTTTCCTGTCTTTCTTTGTGTACAAATCTGCCCTGCTCCAGCATCTATCTGAGAGCAAACAGACAGACAGAGCAGAGAAGGGCACCTTTGACCGCTGGCGTCGCCAGTCAAAGGTCACCTGTTGCCAAACTCCCGAACCAAGTTCACGAGAATTTTCTACCTGCAGCATTATCGTCACACAGAAGCGACTCTAGCAGAGGAGCATGCAACTCACAAACAAAATCAGCAACCAATAATGACAGTTCGATCTGACGACTAGATGTGCGACTTTTACGATAAGTCGCAGTGGCTCTGAGCAGCAAATGCAACAAACACAGGCTAGTTTTTTCTACTAGTCAACTACAAGTTTAAGACTGTTAATCAATTTAACAGAGAATGCTGCAGACTTATAATTACCTTCTGTAAACTTTAGATAAACAATATCAGATAATCTTGTTTCCTGTTAGAAAATTACTTTGACACCAATCATTAACATAATAATGTTGGATAATGGCCACTAAGTCTTACACCAATCTGGTAATCACCAGGTTTAGATACACATCATAGACCATAAACCCTTTAACTCCCACTCTGCTAATTACTGGGTTGATACTGGCTGGAGTGATCCACTGTGTGGTAACTCAATAAGGCCATAGCCCCCAAACTAATAATATCTCCTGTCTGGAGAGTTGGGAGGGAGGTTGGGGGCGAGGAGCAGCAAATCTATGCTTGAACAGGAGCACAAGTCCTAAAGTCTGAGAGATTAGCCCTAACAAAGATAAATAATCCTCAGCATGTGCATCAGTTTGTTTAATTTATATCTTATAAGTATCTGCATTTAGTGACTGTGTGTACGTGAGTGTCTGAAAAACGGGGGTCTGTAGTTGACAGTGCTGCAGCCAAAAGAACAGAGAACTTCCTAAAGTAATCAAACGGATAGCCTGCGGAGCTCATTACACGGAGCGGGCTTGTAATTAAGAAATAGCCTCCCTGAGAATCCATCCACATTGTGCTCAAATGCACAGCCTGTGTGCGCATAGATTACAACTTTGTAAAATCCTCTGCATCCGCCAACACAACTATACCA
This sequence comes from Xiphophorus hellerii, assembly GCF_003331165.1. Taxonomy (NCBI): domain Eukaryota; kingdom Metazoa; phylum Chordata; class Actinopteri; order Cyprinodontiformes; family Poeciliidae; genus Xiphophorus; species Xiphophorus hellerii. Next base: position 16,767,460 of record NC_045680.1, read on the forward strand.
CACTTCAACCATTCATTTTATTTTTCTGCCTAAATGGGGTTGATGTTTGATCAATTGTGTCACTAAATCCTCTTATCCCGTAGTAAGTATCTGCAGCTCAGCAGGCCAGCTGTCAAGAAGGTGGGAGGCCCTGGGAGGAGGGAAGGGGGGCTAGGAGTGGAAGAGAGCCAGAGAGGAAGGGAAGCAATGGTTGGTGAGATGGACGGATGTAGAGTGTGATGGAAGGATGGGGGAGGGATCTGTCCCACTTCCCGTCCATACCACCACACAAACTTCAAACCTCTTTGGTGGGAATGTGAAATTGTCAACTGATTAGAGCCTATGTATATTATTATAAACAGATGTGTTTTTAGGAGTAAAAAAGTATCAGAAAGAAAAACAAATGCAGATCCACTGACCAGTCATTTTTGACAAGTATTTTTTTCGTAAGTGTACAGTAATTTTTTTTTTTTTATGTTTTAAATTTTTGGTATTCAGTCTCTTATTCTTTGTTTGTGTTTCTAAAAACATTTTGTTAATCTACTCTGTTCTTCTTTGACGTCTGGCCTGATTTAGATTGATCTTTATTGACTACAAAACATGTAAAACAACAAACTAAACATGAGATGAGGATTCTTTGACTGAGGAAGTAATGTTGAATCTATCAGAACATTATTGAAATACAAGATTATTACTACCGTACATATGAAGCAAAGCAAATTCCCTTAACCATTATCTGATTTCTTCCAAACTCAAACAAGGACAATAAACACATGCTTTTGGTTGACAGGCCAAAAGTTATGCAAATCTTAAAGCTACTGTACTGAAAAACACATCTGATATGGGTAAATGCAAGTTACCGAAAAGCGTTTTGTGGAAGTTGAGTCCAGTCACATCTTTGAAATATGCATGTCACTTGTTATTCACTCCTATCCCTAATAATAATGCATGTTTATTAGGATCCAGACTAAGGACAGAAAAGTCATCTGATGATGCGCCTGATTGGCTCATCTCAAAAAGGCGAAAGTGAGTTATTAACCTAGCAGGTTTTATTTAAAGAAGAAAAGTACCAATATTCTAGCAATGGAAATTACAGTTAGAAAAGTAATGTACAACATGTTTGTGACTGTTTTGTTTTTTTCAAGACAGGAAATATTTCCAAGAGGAGAGAAAATGATGATGTTTTCTGTTGTTGCATACAACAGTAAAATGTCTAATTTTGCCTTAAGGACACCTGTGTCAGTGACAGATTTCTTTTCTAACGGGATGAAGCTCTTTTTGCTTCCTACCATGCAGAGAACATAAAGAAATGTGATTTGTTTTTTTCAATAAAGTCAGACAGCTGTGAAAACACGAGAGATTGAGATGGTGAACTTCTCTGACCCCACAATGTGCCCTCTGGTGAACTCAAACAAATATTCTTATACGCTTACACCATAACCCTAATTCTTACACCGAGTTTCAGCAACATTTAAGATTTGACATAAATATAAATATTTCATTGCATCTATATGAAGCACATTTCATATTGTGCTTTTTTCTACACATTTCGCGTCAACACATGCACTAAAACCTTCCAGAGGGAGACACATTACACAGAAGCAGAAGCGGCATATCGATTGTGAGGCCAGGGCTGAGACAAGGACAAGATAAATATTGTTTTGCAAGTGATAAAAAAGTTTGAAGCTTAAACAAAAAGAGCTAGCAGAGAACAGGCTGACCAAGCAGTCCCGGAAAGCAAACAAGTAGCCGTACTAAAAGGCTCAGTGCAAATCAAAGCATCTGCCCTCGTGGCTCTGCCTGATGAGGTAACTCCAATTAGTTCCTGGAAGTAGTCGTCCCCTGTTACACAGGAGGACCATGGAAAGGTGAACACAAGCTCACGCTGTGACCCAGCGCCTTTGAATAAGGGCAGCCTGACTGCTGGACAACCCAAGCAGCTGCGCTAGAAGAAAGATCATGGCTGCACTGAATAATTGAAGAAAAAAGTAAACATGCATAAAAGGCTCCTATGGAACACACAGTGAAAATGCAGTGACAGACGACTCACAAAGCTTATTTAAATGCACTTCAAATCTGGTCTGGAAAATACAATATTTGCCTTTATTACAGTGAAAAACCCAGTGAGAAGCAGGTATAAACAACAGACACAATAGCTGCAGACAAGCGTTGATCAATGATGCAAAGAAGTTTAAGTCTCATTTTATCAAAACCTAGACAGTAAAACATGCACTAATTACTTTGTAAGGTACAATGAAAAATAAGCTTAGACTGAAGTACAATTTAACCATAAGACTGAGAGGTTCAACCAACACAATCTCTGTGATGCTGCACTGAGGCACAGATGTGCTTTAAGACAAACGCTGAAATCAGACATACTTACGGTTTTAGAGGATATAATCCCTGCAGTCATCAGCTTAAATAGAGTGACAGCCAGAAACATAGAAAACTGCAGATTTAGTTGTGCTTCGTTTGGACATATGAAATACTGCCAGCAAGTAAAAAAATAAAAATAAAAATCATGACACGTGAACAGCGACACCAAAAACATCCACGCTAATCAGGCATTGTGAATGCAAAGGAAATACCGAGTGTCAATAATTTTGGGAACATTTAAGTTAACAACAGTAAGAATACATATTTAAGATGTTTACGTTATCACTTTCTGGAGTTCAAAATAATGCCGCTATTGGTACTGAGTCGCATTTTTAAAAATTAAAGGCTTTTTTCATGTTTCAGGCTTTCCTTGATTGCTTCTGACCAGCAGTTGCAGAATGCAAAAAAATAAAATAAAATAAGAAAGATATGAAAATGTTTGGTTTTAACTTTAAATACTGTGATGTTTTATTCAAGGCTGTCGTACTGGGAAAATCTCATACTGTCTCAAGCTTCATCATTAGTTAGAGTGACTGAAATTAAGAAGATTTGTCTGAATGTTTGGGTGTGACTGCGAAATAAATAAGAGAAACATCTGAGCCTGAAAGCAAAGCTCTTGATTCACGAGTGTCTATCTATCAGCTATAATCATGAGATGTGGATCAGGACCGAAAGAAGGAGATTCCAAACACAAGCAGGTATTTCAGCATTGATCCTTTGGATTGAAAGAAAGTCAGGTGACATGGTTCGCGGTCTGCCTTTGAAGATTTTCTGGTAGTGTCCCACTGTGAAGAAATGCACCTTGCTGACAAAGTACTTGTTAGAGGAACTATAACTTTATTCTGACCTGAAAACTCCTTATGATCTCTCAGAATGAAGTATTACCCGTGTCAGATGTCTTTCTCTCATATTTAATGAAAGAAAAACAATGAATGAATGAATGAATGAAATCTCTTGACATGGTGTAGGGCAACGGAGACATAAACCTTTCCAGATTCAATTTCCACTGGATAGATAAACAAAACATCAAAAATATGAAAAATAACTGTAAAGTATTTTTATTGTAAAAATGGAAAATACTGCAGAAAATATTTCAGTGTCTAACAGGTACAGTGTGCATTTAAGCCAAACATAATCCTCAACTTTCAGAATGATGTGGATTTAAAGCTCTGTCAAATGTCCAGATGTGCTCTCAGCAGAGATGAGGCCAGAACAATCTGCCCTCCCGCAGTCAACAAGGACACACTTAACGCTCAAGACTCCGTTGAGCACCCTTGTGTTTACACTTTTAGCTGGAGTGATGCGCCTCTCAAAGGACACTTGAGAGTACAATAGCTCTCTGTTATCTGCTCTACTCACAGATATAATCACACATGCTCATAAACAGTGTAGCGCGTCTCAGTGAGTCGACTCGGGCACATCCCGCCCCAATCTCAGGAAATATGAGCAGCGATGCTCATGCACCGATAGAGGGACCTAGGGTGACGGACAGCAGAGGCAAACCCCGATGGAAAGGGGTTAATAGGAAGGGACAAGTGTTGAGAGTTAAACAGATAGTGAAGGACAAGGCAAAAAGAGCTGGAAGCGTCCTTTAAGGTTGAGTGACATCCCTGCTGAACACATGTGAGACCTCAAGTGAGTCACAAGCTCTCAATTCTAGCAGGAAACAGCAAAGCCTTGTAGCTGTCACAACTGGTTAGAATTATTCAATGGTTTAAAAAGCACAAACGTGGGCTTATGTACATTTACACTAAAAAAATTAAGTTGCAACAATGGAAATTATCCTCACTGACAAATAGTAAAGTGATCCATAAAAAAATAAATAAATAAAAAATCCACAGTGGGACATGATAAATGCAACTTAAATTAAAATGAAAGGACTTATTTCAAGATGTACAAACACAAAACAACAAGAAAAAAAAAATCTAGTTACTGCTACTCACAGTTACCGCAACCCCTTTCCCTCCTAGGGCTGCCTCCGGTTGCAGGTAAAGAGGCAGGGTGCCACATGCCTAAAACAAACAAAAAATAAAAACAAATTGTGCTTCAGCGGATCCCAAATCACACACTTTCTAGGAGAGAGTAGAAAGGAAAGGCTCCATGTGGAGAAGGAGGAGCCGTTTTCAAGTTGGTAATGCCAGGGGGGTGCGGCACCGCATAGCAAAAAGGAGGCGGAGTCCACCGGCGCCGGTTATAGGATTACCCAGATTATCCTTCCACGGAGATCAATCCCACAGGAACAGTTTGCTGGCCGACTGCTGCACAAATCAGCTCCTCCACCACCCACTCAACTCATGTCTATCTCTCTGTGCATGGTTCTGTAGCTGTGCTGAGACACCTGTTGCAGTGGCATGACCAGGGTGTCAAGCGTACGGGGAGGCAAGGGTCAAACTTAAAAGAGTCCAGAACAACGAGAAGACTCCGATTACCACCTCGTAAAAGGGATCAAGCCTGGAGACCATGTAAAGACATTGCAGAGAAACTCGATAGCTACCAGAGGGTTTTTTTAAATATATAATTCAAGGACATTTCTGTAGTATATCTTGTTTTATGTGCAGACTGAGCATAAATGGGCTGAGAAGGTGAAAACATGGCAGCAAACATTCAAGAATTCTCTCTTTTATCTTCCTCCAAGCATCTGAAATCTCCCGTCGACTCAAAAAAAAATAAACATAACAGCATGAGCGCTGAATGGTATTACTTATGGCATGGTGAGTTCTGCTTGAGTGTTTTGTTGGTTTGTTTGTGTGTTTAATAAGTGTTATGACATTCCAGGATGTTAGGAATTGTCTTTTAGCCGAAGCTGTGGGACGGACAAGAAAACGTGGCGCAAAGCGAGAACCTTAATGCAAACATGGGCCAAAAATACACCTTTAAAGGCAATGGGGAACAATACCTGGCAAGTCCTTAGGGAGCCTATACAAACTTTGCAGCTAGTAGTATGCAATATGGTCCTTATTAAAGAATCAATTCAACAGAGTCTTGTTTTAATAACACAGAAATCAGTCACTTGTTCACTATTCCAGGAGGAGTTTTAATTCGTCTTGGATTGCGAGCAAGTCATGTGATTAACAAAAATGACCCAAGCCAACAAATGTGAAGCTGGCAGAGATTTTAATTTATCCTACCCACCTATCAAATGTTCATCTTATGAACACAACTGCGGTCCTGTAATCTTGAAAAACTTTCCCCGATATGTGTGCATCTCTTGCGTGACTCAACAGTTTTCTTGTGTGAGACACCTGTAGGACACTGGATCGACTGACCACACATCACTTGAATGAGAGACTCCGGTAACCTTATCCTCCCGGTGACAGTAGTTGGGCAGGAACGTCGTTTGGCAGCCAGGCAAACGAAAAAGAGAGAACGCCAAAGAAGAGACCCTTTTAGACATTACGGGAAAAAATTGCCCAGAAAGAAATTACGATAATCTTTTTATTCTTTAAAGCATGCTGTGTTATGATAGTGTGTCATGGCCCACATTAAACATGTCAAATCAACTCCTGAGAACCCTAATTAGAAATCAGAGATGTAACACAGATTACAGGAGGAGGATAATTAGCATTACTAAATTTAGGTTATGCTCCTTATTCTTAAATCTGAGTTAGAAATATTATAATCAGCGCACTCTATAACCTCAGGAGGAAAGCATTACCTTATATTCTTGTCCTTTCCTAAGATGTGAATTTTTGAAAAAATGAAGTTATAATTGTGTATCATGTAGAGTTTAACAATTTTATTTGTTGCTTAATCTACTTGGTTAGGATTAAGAAAAGAAGGTTTGTTAAAAAAAAAAAACTCTTTCTAAATGAAAAGGCTTGCAGGTAACCGTAATAAGCAGAACAGCCAAAATATACAATATTCATCCTGATAATTGGAAACTACTGTTAACTTTAACAGGTGCTATATTTCCCTAGTTGCTTATGTTGTTATTGGGAGTCATGGTAATAACTCCTGCTTTTCTGTTTTCAGTAATAGAGAATAAAAGAATAATATAGATTACATTAGACATTGTTATTTTAAATTTTTGTGTAATGAAACTGTGCCATTTTCCCTAAAGTCATCATACCGTCAGAGTCTCATGCCGGCTCGTGCTTGTTGGAAGTATGGGGGGGGACATTACATCAAGATACTGTACATGAAAGTGGCGGTGAGACTGAGAGCGACCTTGCCTCATTCTCCCAAACAATATAACCATCCTGTTTCTTCTGCAACACCCCGAAAATTAAACATCAGCACACTGTAAACATGACAAAAGCCACCGAGCTTCTTAGTGTGTTTCCGCTGAAGTATTTTCTCTGCACAGGTTCTGAAATGAGTTTTGGAGCCGGAGTGTGGATGTTTCTATGAGGGTTTTTCAGTAAGACTATAAATAAACAAAACTATGCTGATATCACATAATATTACATAGGCTAAAACAGAGAGGGTCAAGCTCACTTTTCTGTTTTTGCACTTTCTCAAATTATCATCTTTTTTTTTTTCTACCTTTATAAACTTCCAGCCTACTCAAGCAGGCTGGCAACTATGAGTTGCATGCTACAACTCATAGTGAAACTACTAATTCAGAGTCAGCTTTTCTTTTTTTTTTTTTTTTAACCAACCTTAATTCCAGGATTCTCTTAGTTTTTCAGAAAACTCTGAATTTCTGCGCTTAGGTATCTTTGCTTGACATTTCCCCTTAAGAAATACATTTGCAGATACTTAAGCAGCTGGGGCTATGAATCAGCACCTGCAACCATTTAAAAACATTAATCAAGCTACTGCACAGCTGCTCAGTGATTAAAAACTCAGTCCCCACAAGATCAGAGAGATGTAAAACAATCTGCATCCATGCACTGATCTGTGTGTTGTTACAATAATTAGCAAAGAAATAGTCTAATACATCTCATGACAAAATACTCCCGCAGCCCATGGGTCTTTCCAGGTTCTCAGCTTGATTAAAGCTGGAATTAAATCATGGCTATGACCTTCTTCACTAATGACTAATTACTGGCAATTAGCCCAGAGAATGGCCTCCTTACGCCCCATATTTTTTTCCCTTATTCCCAACTCACAATCTGCACGTACGCGCACAAAAAGACATCTGAGTCTTTACACTGACATACAAATGCACACGCCCAGTGAAAAGCACAACAAAAATGACCCATTGTATATACTGTCTGCAAGTACACGTGTTGGCGCTGAAGAATTGCAGGTCTCAAGCTATAGAGAGCCTGAGCAAACACTTGTGGAGAGCCACACCTACCTTACCTGTGTGGTTTATTCACTCTGTGGGATTTGTGCACGACTAAGCATTAAAGCTCCCATACTACAACCCACATTCTTCAGGTCATGTGATGCCGTCACTTTTTTTTTTTTTTCAGTAAAATTTGTGCATATGATGCATGCACAGAAAAAGTTATTGGGTATATGCTTTTTGTTTTTTTGTTTGAGTGCATGAAGAGGTGAATCAGCGACCCTTGGCAAGTGTTGAGAGCTCACATCAACTCTGATGACTTGTTCCTTCACCACCCCTACTCCCACAACCTTCATTTCCCTGTTGATTTGCTCCCTTCACTTTCCAATCCTGTTCTTCTTTCTGCTGTGACTTCCCCGATCTGCGAGCTAAATAAGTTCCCACCGTCAAAAAGCAGCAAGAGGGTCCTCGTTAGCTTGTCTAGAATCACTTCCACTGACAAAAAATAAAAATTGCTGAAACGCAGAGAGGGGGAGGGGGAGAAATGCTGATTCTATAACTGCAAAGCCCAGGGCAGGCCTGTGTGAAAACCTGCTGAAACATAACATGTCTGGGAAAAACTGAGGAGGAAGATCACAAAAACAATCCCCACATAATCACCGACTTGTTTCTTGACTCCACACGCCTTCGGCTTCATGCTTGTAACAGATTACAAAGGCTGACCATTACAGCGTCGAAAAATGAGCACAATTTATGACTCTATTATGCATCTGAGTGTGTGGGCTGTCGATGCAAAAATATGTAATAAATCATAGTTCTGAGCCAAAACAGAGACAAAGAAAGGCTTGAAATGTTCTCTCAGCTGTTTTTAAAAAAAAAATTTTATGAGTACTGTGCTCCATCGTGTAGTGTTTAAAATATAAGTTCACTTTTATTATTTTATTTTGAAGAAATTTTCAACCCATAAATAACCTCAGTTTGGGACTATTGTGGGATTGGGGAGCTTTTCAACTCAAATTCTTTGGTAAAAGCTGAATTTAAAGCTCCAAAATGTCAAATCTTGACAAATTTCCCTTTGGGTAAAGAATTCTAACTGGGAAAACAGAAATTTATTGGACCTATATCTGAAGTAGAGCAACTGAACACAGTTGAAGTGCATGACTCTTGGGACAGTCCTATTGCCTAATCAGAAACTTACAACAGCGTATAAGTGAAGCCCCTGAGGGGGCCTGCTCTGTTCCTTCTGTACCATGGGTTTCCTTCTCTCCATGCTTTCCCATCCACGTCTCTGTCATTCCCCAAGGACCTGCCGTCATTACAGAAACAATTTTCAGCCTCACTAAGTAGTCCTGAGATAACAGGACACAGCAGCAGTTACAGTTGCTTTAAAAAAGTATGTAACCTCACAACTTTTTCACATTTTGTATTGTTGCAACCACAAATTTCAATGTATCTTAAGGGATTTTATCCAATGCTCGGTCACAAAGCGGTGCATGACCGTGAGGTGAAATTATTATTTTTTTTTTTTTGTAAAAATTTAACAAATGTGGCGTTCAAATGTTACTTTGATGTCCCTAAATAAACCCAGTATCATCAGAAGTCACCTAATCAGGTGGACTCCAATCAGTAATTGGAGCCGAGAAGCAGCGACGAGGCCCATGAGAACAGGTAGGAGCTAAAAAGCTCCACAGCTCAGAAGAGATAATCTGTCAACAGGGAAACCCTTAGTCAAGCACTCCACAAATCAGGTCTTTGTGGAAGAGTGGCAAGAATAAAGTGGTTGTTGATAGAAATTTACAAGAAGTCCAGCAGATTGACACAAGCCATGTAGTATCAACATCAACATCAACAAGGAGCTCTGGTCGATTGAGGTGAAAACTTTTCGACCTGCGTACAGAATGCTAATGCTGCAGATCACATCATTTCAATGGAGAAGCATGGCGATGGTACCATGGGAACGTTTAAATGGAAGAATAAATGTTTGCTCAATACAGGCAAACAGATAGATGTTTTTTGGGGGGGGGGGTTGCAAATGCAAAGCTGGTGGACACATACTCTCACAAAGACTTCCCCGCTGTCATTAAAAGGTTATAACAACTCGCAAATACAATTCCTTTCACAATAATAGACTACTTCATCTTAGTCTACTCGATCAAATCTAAATAAAATTAAGTTTGTAAATGTAACCTGACAAAATTCAAACACTTCATCTTCAACCTCTTCTTATTTAACTACTGCTTTACTGTCGTCTTTTTCTTCTTGTTGTGTTTAAACTGCTGCACTCCAATCTGTGTCGTTCTGGATGAAAACAAACATCACATGATAGCTCATGCATGTGGCGACTCAGTCAGATTCAATAATCGTTTATTAAAGATCGGAGTTTAACACTAAAGACAATCGTCTTATTTAGGAAGAGCTCAGCAGAGTAGGCCATAACTAACTCCACATGTTGCAAACTGATCCCCTAAGCAGTCACTGAGGGGTAACGGGAGAAAGCCACCAGCTGGTTCAAGGGCAAAGTCAGAAAGGGTGACCCGAGAGCTGCTTTACTGTACAAAAAAATCACATCACAATGTTTTCCGGAGAGGCTCCCGCAGCCCACAGCGCTGACCAGGGCGCGTCCAGCACGCACGCTCCTCTCCGCTACCTCAAAGGGACTCCCAAGTTTGTTTATCTGCAGAAAGCCGACATTCCTCCGCGCAGTTGCACGCAGTCCTCTTCGGACCCAAACGACCGTTCCAGACCAATAAATTGTGTTTCTGTCTCAAACAGTTTAGCAAGAGACGCGCGACAAGCGCCATAAATTACATAAGCGCAATTAAAGTGCCAACCTCTGACCTTGCCAGACCGGGCGCAAGCATGATCACCTGACTTTATGCAATGGCAACAACTCTGGATTCGGCGTCGCAACTACTATTCAACAGCTTACTCTAACATTCGCAGGCAGGACTCGGCGATTAAAGTCCGCGAACAGTTTCGCTGGACAGACCTACGGAGGAGACGCCATGAAGCGATTCTCTCGAGTCAAAACAAAACGCGAGCAACAAGCAGAGTCGATAGGAACACAGACCGCCGCCGAAAGCGCAAGCCTTTACTTACTGAGGTGTAAATATGGATCATTGCTGTCCATAGTGAGCGAGTTGTTGCGTCGGTTTCCTACAGTGGTTGCCGCTCCGCATCCCAGTGCATTCCTCTCTCTCTCCCTCTCTCTCTGTATCTCTCTCTCTTTCTCCCAGCCCGACTGAACTCTGCAAGGCGGCTCAGCTCAGCGCGGGGGCCCCAGCCAGGGAGGGGGGCGCGGCAGAACAGAGCTTCTCCCAATGACAGCAGTGGTCGATATGGAGCTCAGAGCACGAGTCATGATGAAATATTTCTTCATCTCTGACAATGTGTTGCAATACTTTTTACAACTAAATGCTCGTTTCGATAGGCTGTCTCTGTACGTGTATTAATAATGTAGGAAACCCCATTTTAAAGCAACAGCTGTGATTCAGATACAGTGCAAACAACACGGTGGCGGCAGTTTTACAACGATGTCGCCGATTAATACATTGATTAGCCTGCTTTAGCTAAGTATAAGCTATGCTGTTGCTGTCTGAACCGTAGGCTGTCCTAATATGAACTCATCAATGCACAATGCAACTCTATTACAAATAAATTTCACACTGAGCAATGCATAATTAATCGTGCAATTATATTTGTCAATGCAAACCATTGTTTTTCATCTCCTGCAGTCTTTCCCTAAGAGATGATTCCTCCTGTGTTTACCTAATTGTTAATGTGAGTCCTGGTCTGGATACCCCCCGCAGTCCCCCACCCCTTCCTCACACACCCCTGTTCAGAGTGCGGGGTCATGCAGGGGTGAAGCTCCTGGTACCTCAGAAGGTTATTCAGGAGTCAAACCGCGCTGAGGTATTCACAGTCTTGAACCGCGGAGCGGCCAGACGCTCCGTCAACGCCCCGGCCCCGCTGACCACTCAGCGGACCCCCTTTATCGGCCAGCCCCGCTAATGGGGCGAGCACCCCCGGCTCCACCGCCGTCCTTGTAACAGCGACCCATAAAGGCGCACAGGAGGATGCTAACCAAGATGAATAGCGTTTTTTTCTCTCGCCTCATTCTACACTAATCAGAGCTTTTCATTTGTTATGGCATCGCGCCAGCCCCTCCACCGCAGCCTCCATTAGGGCCAGATAACGTATAAATTCATTAAAGTCAAAGAGGGGGGCATTAAAATGGTCATTTGTCAGATCTCCCTTTGTGTGTCCCTAATGGTGGCACATGGTTCAAGGCATTGAGATGATTTTGGTTGCTTTCTTTAAACTGCTGTGCATAAGGAGAGGGACGTGGGAAGGAGTAAAGACTCTCACATTTCTCTTGGAAACGTTACAGTTTCATATAGGCTTCTTTATTGTTTTATTTCTTAATTTTTGCCCACTTTTAGGACTTAAGTACAACTTGTTTGTATACATTTTTTTATTTCTGTTTGTATATTTAAATAAGAGGTGTCTTTTTTGAATAACCACAGTTAATGTTTTATTTTACTTATCAATCCATCCATCAACTTCAGATTGCCCCCACTCCTTTACACAAATACAAACTCACAGTGAGTGAAGCAACCCTGTTCACTAATCCCTTTGTATTCACAGGCCCATTCCCACCAAACAATGTCCTAAAGACTAATCTTAAACTGAGTTCAGCAAACCTATAGGCCACCTGTTTAGAAGTCACAGTGCAGACAAAAAAGGCCAGCAAAAAAAAAAGTAAAAATAAAACCAAAAACACACACACACATAAAAATCTTTGCAACAAACCATCACATTCAGTCACCATTTTACAAAAAATAAATAAATAAATAAAATCATCTTAGGACAGAAGTTTTAGCATGCATACACTAAAACACAAAATATGAAGGTGCTCCATCCCAGTTTGACCATTCCCCCATCTTTTTGGCTGTTACTTGCAGGCGTTGTCATGGGAGATGACTCTCTCCATCTGCCTCCTCTTGTCAGTAGCCCGTCTCCATCAAGCTTTATCAGAGGGAGCTCCGCCACCCCCCGCTTTCCTGGACTCTCTTCAGCCACCCCCACCCTCCACCCCTCCCTGTCCCTCTCTCTCATACATAAGCCCGAGATGATAAGTGTTGGGACTCTTTGTGCGGGCCGAGGATAAGACAATGCCACACATCACTACAGAACATCATCCATCTCACAGGCCATCAATCTGGCACACAAAAGATGAAATGTGGCTCAAGCTCCCTTTTAGCCAAGTGGTTTGTCTTTCCTTAAAAGTAGCTTTGGCTTTCATCTTTTTTTCTCCTTTTCACAGCTAGGTTTGTGTTAAGCCAAGAAATTCCTTTTGGTTTTGAACACATGTTGGAAAACTAAGCAATACCAGTCAGTTTGGTCTCAAAACACAAGCGCAAATGTCAAAGATACTGAGTCATTCCACAAAAGTAGTCTTTGTCCTTTAGCAAAGGAAATGTTTTATTGAAAATAATAAACGAAAGTTGCATGAAGCCTTTCTCCTCTTTTCAAAAATTAAAGGTTGTTTGTTGCTTAAATGAAAACATCAAATCTTTGTTTTTCCTCTTCTGCTCATAATTAGCTTTACATTGTTCCAAGACCAGCATGGTGCTTTTGTTTTGCATGGTTCACAGCCTGTGAAAGCTGTGAGACATTAATGTAATTTATGAATGTATAAGCAGCAAAACGGTTTGAAGCAGACAACCGGCCACAGAAACATATCTGAAGGTAGATTAGATTGACTCCAATGAAAAAAGAGTCAGACAAACAGAAGTTTCTGCAGTCTTTGATTTAAAACTACAGGACCTTTATTTTTAAATTCAGAAAAAAACTACATAGTAAAAAATAAATCAATTTGTAAATGTGGATGGATTCATATTTAATGGTTGGATTTTCCGAATTGTGTACAGTACGTATGTCTTGTCCTATCTGTATAGAGTACTTTGCCAAAGCAATTTTTCACATTTTATCACATTCCAGCTTTAAACCTCTTGAGATTTTGTGAAAAAAGAAGAAAAAACACACACACACACACACAATATAGTGGATAACTGTGAAGTTGTTGAAGGAAAATAATGAAGTAAATTCTAAACAGAGTCAATAATTATGTCACTTCATCTCATAATAAAAGTATCTGTTGTGCAAAGGACTCAGAGGCTTGCTAGAGGACAGTAACAAAAACAGCATTATGATGACCAAGACAAATAACAGACAGATTAGTGATTAAGTTGCAGAGAAGCAGAGATGAGTTATAAAACAGACAGTGTGGTTCAATCCATCATCAAAAATGCAAAGAATATGGCACAACAGCAAACCTACTGTTGTACCATATCCAGCTAAACTGAGAGGCTGTTCAAGGAGAGCATAAAGCAGAAAAATACAGAGAGGTCCGTGGTGACTCTGGAGAAGTTTCAGACATCCTCCACTCAGGTGGAAGATAACCATTAATCATTCACTCCACAAACCTGGCCTCCGTAGACCAAAAAAACCCTCATTGTTTAAAGAATGCCTTAAAATGTTCTGCTGCTGCTTGTTACAAGGGGTGTAGTGACAAAGCATACTCTGGAACAAAATTAAACTCTTTGGGCTTCATGCAAAATTCTGTGTTTGGCACGTTGCGTCATCCTGATGCTTTTCTTCAACAGCGACAGAATAGCTGGTCAAACCTGATCATTAAAATGGATTGCATTACATACAAGTCAGTCCAAGAAAACTGACTTGTAGAGATTGGTGAAAGCTTGGCATGTAGACATTTCTAGCAGAAAAATAATCCTAGTCATACAGCCAGGTTCATATGAGAACATATTTATTTGCTAGAGTTGCACAGTGAAAATCTGGACCTAAATTCGATTGAGAAAACGAGACTTGAATATTGCTGTTCAGAGATCCTCAGCATTTAATCTAACTTGAGCTAATTTGCTAAGAAGAATAGATAAAATTCCTAGATGTGCAAAGCTGGTAAAGATCATACCTAAAAGACTTGCAGCTGTAATTACAGCAAAATATGGTTATTCAACATTTTGAATCAATGGTTGCAATGGGAAGAAATATGAAAAAGCTCACAAATCTCACAGTTTGGCTTATTTCATATGGACTGTTTCAACCTCTAAATAGTCAGTTCTGACTACATCATCTCACCCAGTAAAAAGAAAAAATAATAATTGCCAAACTGTGTGAAAATGTGTTGAAAAACACAATTAAAAGTAGTGGCTTTACAGTTCTTCAATTTAAAATATTTCATTGTAAGACCTTTAGACTGAATTGTTACTAAATGCAAAAGCCTCTTCATTTATGTCTTTCAGACGGAAAAAAAAAAAAAAGGACGCACACTCAAAGCCGATTCTGTAACAACGTGACCAAAAAGCCTTAATCCATTTTCCTCAGATGTTCCATTAACCGTTGAGCCATACTATAAGGTTAACCTGTTAATCTGCTCTCTATAGCTCTGGGTTAGAAGCTTTAAACAATCAATATGATGAGCCTCGGCTGGTGCAGACCAAAGGCAACATCCATTAAAACTCTGCTCCAATCATACATTGTGATTACCAGACATCACACAGTAAACATGTGGTCTGTATTATTAGATGGCTTGGATATTGTCAGAACATTTAAGCATTATTCATATTCATCTGTGAACTGATCACCACCATATATTAATTATGTAGGTTTACTAGATTAAAAAACAGATGACTCGGTTTTAGGTTAGACTGCAGGTTGATTGCAGACACCTGCCAGATGGTTGACCTTCACATTAGTCGTCACCTTGCCGTAATAAGTTAAGACAGACTAGGGGCTTGTTCTTTTTAAAAGGAGCTGAACCGGACCACCTCAGGTTAATCTCTCTATAGCCTGAAATGCCCATGAGGGATTAGGCCCAGTGTACACCTGCTGCTGATTTTTAACTCACCATGTCTCTAATGTCTCTGCTCTGTTAGGATCATCCAAGCTTTCAAAATCACTGAGTGAAAGAATATATGATATGTAAATTAGTTATTTTTTATTATTACTTAAACATATTTAGCCATAACAGAAATCGGATTTGTTTCTCAACATTGTGCTTTTCACCAGATAGTATCTTTAGAAACTTGTTCTTATATTTGTGTTTTATGTATTAAAGACACTTCTAACTCATTTGATATGTTGGAATATTGCAGAAAGGCCTGTTCAAAATGTTTCAGATTAAAACCCAGATGCTTGGACTCACTGTCGTGACACTAAAGCAGAATTCACACCAGGAGTGAGACGTCAGCAGCAGTTTAGCCCTGTAGAAGAAGCTATCCAATCCTGACACGGCCCAGAATGGTGACAACCCTTTAGGTGGTTTAACATCAGTTAACAGTCAGGCTGGAAATATGACCTGACTTTAACATTTATTTGCACTTTGATTTGCACAACTCTGACACTCTTACATGATTGACATGTGAGTGTGGCCTTTGTGAGTCATCAGTGTGTGAACGACCCAAGGCCTTTGCAATGCCCGAATGCTCATATTAGTCAGAAGAGCTAATTCTTGACCACACAAATACTCCAGTAACACTGCCTTTTCAGAAGGACGACAGTATTGACTGGGATTTATTTGTGCAGAAAATAAAACAACTCAATTTTACAATGTAGAAAGGCAAAACTACATTTAAAATGCAATGCTTTTCTAAACTTTTAGCTGAATTAAAAGGACAGCCAGCATATTTATGACTTTAATCAATGTTATGCCATCAATATGTTTATGCTACTGGTTGCGCTATCTAAAATCAAACCATCTGCAGTAAAAAAAACAGTCTTCGTGAAGAGTTGCATATTGTTTTCACAATCTGAATTCAGAGATCGCAATAATTAAGCTATTAGTGTTGGTATTGTTCTTTGTTGTAACAGCCCTCCTGGCAGAAAATTTTGTGGTTGGAAAGCCTGATTGTTTTCCCCTTAAACAGTGCCAAATTTGTAAGGAAAATGCATTTGTGGGTTGAATAGTAGAGCTGAGAATGTATATTGCACTCCTTAAAAACTAGCCAAGCTTGTTTTTCTACTGGCTCTTTTTTATGTTTCTGGTATGCCAGGAGCTGTCAATGAAGTACATGACTACATGTGCACTAGAACCTGTATATGTGGTGATACTTTCAGCTAACAATGCGGATTTGATTTCACTTAATTGATTATAAATTATTTACAAGGGGCTAATGTTCGGTCTCATCACACAAAATTAAATAACACTCTACAGGCATTTAAATGACCTTGGATGCATATTTTAAATTAATATTAATTTAATTCCATGTCATGCAAATAATATGGAATGGTTAATTTATTTGTGGGATGATAGCCGTTTTGGATCTTCTAAAATCTACTATCTGGGATAGTAGATTTTAGAAGGTAATTTAACCTTCTTTAAATTACTCAAAATTTCATTTTTAAGCTATAAAAGACTTTCTATACTTTTCGAACACGACGGACATGTACTCAGAGACACCCTTTCACAACTTGTGGGGAAAACGCGCAATTCCTCTTTACTAATACTATAGCGCATCCTGGTGGCTAATAAAGGCAGCGCAGGCCGCGCAACGGAGTCGTATGCAACACACTGATCCCTCAACGGCATCCGTAGGACTTACGGTAAAGACAGACGTGTATTTAGCTGGACAGTGATGTGAGTCTGCGCTTGATCTCAGTTGGTTTCCGTTTGAGCGATAAGTCACTAATGAATTCAAAGGGAGATGTCATCCGACCTAAAGTTAAACTTCGGAAATTGTCAACAATACCCAGTGATGGATAGCGAAACGGGCATGTTCCCTATCGATCAGGGAGGAGAGTGGGGTAAGACATCTGATTCTTTCTAGAAACACTCACACAAGGAAGCTGTTCGTAGACACTGTTTAGCGATTTAACACAATAAAATATATAAATATATATCATCTATGGCGATTTGTCGTTTTAGAATGACCTCTGCGTAAGTTTGAGGTTGATGTCGTAACGTTTGTTGGTGTGGTTTCCAACTTTCGGCTAGCCAGTTAGCATTAGCTTGCTATGGATGCTGAGATGACGTAACATTGTCGGTTTTTATGTAAATAACGGAGAAGACACGAAATAAAACAGTTAATTTTTAGAGTGAAATAAACCGGATTAACTGTTACAAACACCCTTAAATCAGCTTAGCTACTGTGAGTTTGTTTGCTTCAAGTTTTTCTGTAAATGTTTATATATGTTTTCATATACATAATTAAACATTTACATATACAACATGCAACAATGGTTACAATTAGCCATTAAAATTTAACAAGTTATTCTAACTTTTAAGTATTCAAGGCTTATTTTATGTCCAGATAATGAGTTTTGACATTTGATAGTATCTTTGCTTTCACTTTGACATTTTGTGAGGCACTGCTGAGATGAAGCTTTTTATATTTCTTCAATACAACATTGCACGAATTTAAAGTTTTTATTTTTCGTACTGTATTCCCCACTTTCATGAGCTGCTTATGCACACAGTATGCTACTTGTACAGGTCGTAGAAACTGAATCAGAGTTTAATCACAAGGACAAATTAATCTTTATAGAGATACACTTTAACTATAGTACCAGACTTGAAGAAGATGCATTTGTGCCGCAGATTACCGGTAGCCCTGAGAGTTGTAAAAAGTGAGAACTTTTAGGATCTAGTAGCAAAACATTGTTGCATAATATGCAAACACATTATGCAATAACAGCAACTACATTATTAGAATGTCATGGTGTAAGCTACTATTGTTTATTTGTGAAATTATGTCAAGTGGCACAGTTAACATGGTGCCTTTTATGTGTTGACTATCTCATTAACTTCTCATCTATGAAACTTGCTGTTGTTCTGATTGTGTCCTGTCAGGTAGACCCTGTGTTAATCTTTGAATTGTCAAACTAAGGAGGTGAAAGTTTCTGCCGTCTCTATTACGTCGTTTTATCCGTATCTCCGGCTCATACACATGAATATATAGATAAGAGAGAAAGCAGGTGCACATTAAGAAAACTTAACAGTATATCAGTGAATATTAATCTTCTATACAATGTCATGGTCAAACACATGATGGCCTTCATAGAACCTCTGCTGCATTTCGTAATCTTTAAACTGATCTAGTCATGTAAAACATCACCATATTTCTTTCAATGCAATTTCTGTCCTATTTTCCAGATTGATTTGACATTGTGTAAAAGTTGTGTTATTGTGAAAACTAGTGATCTGCTTATGGAAGCCATGTCAAAATCATCACTCTTACTTCCAACATCAATTGATTATATTACTATTATTACTGAACTGATCTGACCCATATGTCTTTATCCTCATTGTTACACAGACCTTAACCTGTTCGATGAACTGGATGACCTGGGGGATGCAGATGAGCTGCTCGAGGCCCTCGAAAGCGGTGCCTACGTGAGTATCTTCAGAGTTGATCTAGTGATGACGGTGTATCACTTTCAGTCAAGTACGCGCAGGTTTTATGACATGGGAGCAACAATTTAGATTTAGAAATGTTCGCAATTTACATTTGATTGAAAGATATTTCTCCATGAAGTAAATTTTTTTTTTGTAAAAAAAAAAAGAAAAAAAAAAAGATGTTGTTTTGGGTTCTCAGGCAAATGAAGGTCATCTGGATTTTGATATCGACATTCCTCCTTGGAATGAAGTGGACACAAGCAGCACCTGCACAGGTACAGCGACGGAAGTAGTAATTATTTGTTGTTCGTCTTTAGCTTCCATTAATCCAACATTTATTATCAGGTATATAATAAGAAGTCATATTTGTGAATTAGATTTTTTTTATGATGGAAAAAGAAAGATTTAGGGGTATTTGTTAACAATATTATATTGTCTAGGATGCTAGTTTTGTTTTGATTTTATTGTTCTTATGGCATAGCATGGTATGGAATGTAAAAATAGGAAACAATTGGTATGTTTCAATATGTCCATGGTTGCCCAGATCAGAGTATTGTGGCCATTCTTCTATTTCTGTTCTTTGCAATCCTCTAAACTTTTAATTTTATCCCAACTTTTCTTTGAGAGCTTTAATATAAGCAGATATAGGAACAACATTCAAAATATTTCTCTAGTGTTTTTGCAGTCTTGGTTATTATTTAAATTTACAACTTTTTTAGTGGTATTGTGCAATAAGTTTTCAACAAAGATCCAATTTCTGAGTTTCCAACTCAAAGTCATCACTGGAACCTTGATTCCAGTGATGACTTTGACTCTATAGATTTTGGGGGCGAGGATGCCAAAGATTGCAAAAAGAGAAGGGTACTCTGTTACTAAGCAACATTTAAAGAGAAAATGAGGACCGTCATTGCAAAGTGTTTTAATAATATAATAGTGAATTTGCATGTTATCATAATTTTGTGCAGCCATGAGAGACGTTATGGTTTGAGGTGAGTTTTTGGGACTGTGCTGCATGATTTTCCATGTTAATGACTTGATTGTTTGTGTCTGTGTCTTTGTGCGTCCAGATGGTGAGGTGAGTGTGGACTCTCTCTCTCCTTCCCACACGCTGAGCTCCGTCCCCTCTCCTGCTTCGGTGGAAGCTTTGTCTCCATCGTCCTTACACGTAAGAATCTGTCCTCAAAGCTTCGCCCTTCCCCAGCTTTCTGCATTTGAATTTGGATTTCCAATGCAAATTGTTTTACAATTGTTTCGGTTGCGAGCATTTCCATACCTAACCATCTCTGAATCCACTTTGGAACAAAGAATTATTTTGTTTTCATCTAGATGTGGATTGAATATTGATGGGTGGAATAATAGTTAAGAAACTTATTAATAAAATCTGTAAACACCTTGTCAGATTAATAACAAACTGTCTGTATGAGCTGTGGGCCAACCACTCATTAAAAAAAGGTGCCGACAACTTCAGACACATTAGCATAATTTAGCGGGCAGATTATCACAGTGTGTCAAAACAAGGGCAAGGGTTACAGTTTTTTTTTTTTTTTGCCCAACAGTCGGTACACACTTGTCTGCTAACTATCCTGACAATTCAAGGACGCACATGTCAGCTGGGAGAATTTGAAAAGCCACTCATATTTTATTAATGTGCAAGTTTGAGATGCATTAGTTAGAACTGACTTTATGCTTTGTATCATATCCAAAGAGTCAAGCATGTTTAGCAGTAGAAAAAAATTACTATTGTCGGTGCTGCATTCAGTTTGAAGAAGTCTGTTCAGGCCTTCTACTTAAAAATAATTGCTGATAAAATGTTGCAGAGATCTTACATTGTATCTATTTTTCCATGCAGGATGAGGCACTGTCCCCTCAGTCACAGCTTAGCCCAGTTTCAGTTTCGTCCGAGTCCAGTGGTTTCTCTGAAGTCTCTCTGCCACTCAAGAAGGTTGCAAAGAGGAGCACTCAATGGTCAAAAGGTAGTGATTGTATAAGGCTTGTATCCACAAGGTCATTCCAAGTGCTTAGCAGGAGAATGGTGAAACGGATTAAATTAAAACAATAAATACATTAAAAGAATAATAGAAAAAATTGAGATACACATAAACTACTTCATCAACACAAAAACTATCCAAGACATAATGATATAAACAGTTTTATTTTTAACTGTAAGCTGCTGTAAACAAAAGTTTTAAGCCCTAATTTAAAGATGCCAATAGTTTCTGCAAATCTCTGGATGTTGGGATTTTGTTCCAGAATTTAAGATCATAGAAAATAAATGTGGTTTTTGTTTAGATCTGGTCCAAGACAGTTTACGTAAACGGGTGTCTGATGACCTGCGTAGTCTAAATGGACGATATATGACATGACGATTCATTACCTCAAAGGCCAAAAATTAGATTTAAAAAAAAAAAAATGTCATCACTTCTTAACCCCTTAACTTCTTAACCCTAAAAACACTTACATGCAAGCCAATGGGTCCATGAGGAAAGCAGTATCCTCATGACGGTTAAGGGGTTTTAAACCAAGAACTATCATTTGCCTTTTCTACCTTATGCCAGAGAAAATTCTAACCACTAAAATTCTAGCCACTAAATCCAGTTTTTATGTACAAGCTGGTAGACATTGTACTGTCACAGAAATATCAAGCTGTTTTATTAGAATAATTTAATCAAAAAATGTGAGCTAAATGGATATGGAACAAAAGTGCCACCTCAAACAACTCCACAAGTGATGTTTGCTAATATTTCTAATTATCAGGTGGCACAAAGAACGCTTAATAATAAATTTAGTACAAGACCAAACCAGCTAAGCAGCAGGGAGCCCCAGTAATACCAAAACAGAAGGTTTTAACATGTAAGGCAGCTTCTAGTGCTAACATTTTTCATTTAGCAATTATTCCACAATCGTCAAGGGTTGTTTGTTATTGTCATTACAAAATCATGGTAGCATTTTGACAGTTAACCGCCCGCCCCAGATATTTTAACTGTAAATGCAAATTTCCTGGCCTGAGCTAAATCCAGTTCTTTTTTTTTTTTTTCCTTTCGTATCTTGTCCCTCCCAACCCTTGCAATTCAAATATACCAATGCTACAGCTAAACCTGCTCAGCCTGCAAAGAGACCAATTCAGATGGGCTCACAGATCTCCATCCAGCCCAGACCGCTGATTGCAGCCATGCCTTTGGCTCCAGCAGCAACAGCAGCTCCTCTGCAGCCGAAGACAATAATCATCCAGCCCCTGCAGACCACTGTGCTGCCTGTTGTCAAGCCGGCTCCAATCAGCATCCAACCAGCACCCCCACCAGGTCAGTTCTCACACTGCATACACGATTGTTTTGTTGTGCTCTGCATTGATATAGGACACCTTACCAAGAGGTCAGTTCTGGTATTTTGTTGTATTTTAGAGATATCAATATATTTATTGTTCATTGCAAATTAATTTTGTTCAGATGAAAAAAAAATGCTGTTTTTGATGGAGCCAGCAGATGGCACTGTGATCTCAGTTTTTTCCTCATCAGTGAACCTTACCTACTTTATTGGAAAACAGTGAATAAATATAATTTTTAGGTCTTGAACACCAAAAATGTTTAAGTCTGACATACATTTGATTGGGACACTCAGGCAACATGAGCATGGAAGTAAAGTCATAAACATACCAACATGTTAAGCAATGTCCTAAATAGCCGCGGATGTTTGTGGTTTTCATTAAAGTCATCAAGGATTTTCTTTTTTATGTCTTTGGCCTTGATTTGGAGTCTTACATCAGCACCAGGAAAGCCAGAATAAATACTTATCTCACTGCACGAAGCCCAAGTGGGTGGGGTGACTGACCTTTGCTAAAATGCATTTGAACTTCTGGCATGTTTGCCTGGTGTTGACCAATATGGTGAAGAGTTTAGGATGAGACATCCTGACCTAGATCGAGTCACAAGATGGGAATCCAGGCTGTTTGTTTGAAAATCTGGTCTGTGTTTTTTACCTGGGTAGTGCCATTGCATTAAAAAAGTAATGAACTCTTTTGAATCTGATCCACAGACAGTCTGTTTATTCCTGCGCAAACATATGCTTTCTTTTTATTCCAGCCTTGTAAATTCTTCTCACAAATGGCGAACTTTTGTTCTGCTGGCAAATTAGAGATTTGTTTACAAATCTAGTAAATGCTTTCACCTGATTAACACTGACAGAATTAAACATTATGATTGCTGGGTATGTTTGGGTAAGAGTTGCTGTCATAATCTCGCACTCATAAGTGTAGGGCTCACTGAGTAACAGAACATTAGTGAGCACTAGATATTATTGTGTTTTTGGTCCTTTTTTACGCTTTTTTGGGCCCATGTTTGTGTGAGTTCAAATACATAACTCACAAGCCTCTCAGTTTGGAATGTGGACGTTTAAAGGCACGGGCCACTCTGCCAAACATCTTCACCACCTGCACTTTAAACACACAGAGCCCAGTAGAAGGCAGGACACCACAGGCTGATGGGATTTTGAGAGACTTGGGCTGTGTCAGATGTAGGTAAATGCTCTTAAAGCAGCAACTTTTTTCAACTTCTTTCATAAAAAAGGACGATTGAAAGTTTGAACTTTTTCGATTCTTTGAATTTCTAAATTATACAATAAAAGTTTCACAGCAGTGAGAACAAAATAAAAACCATTAGTGTATATTCCCTTACAAGTTTTTTGGCCCTGAATCTGTACATTAACTACATCATGTTTTTTTTTTTGTTTTTTCCTTGCTCAAACTCTCAAAGTATTTAAACAAAAGAAAACAACAAATTGGAGCCTCAGTTTCTAAGCTATTGATATCAGATTATCTGTTTTTTTATGTCAGGAACCCAAAGTGTTGAACAGCTAGACATATTTAAGACACATCACTGCCTGTTTTTCTGTTCACTTCTTGCAAGACTGTATTTGAGACTACTGACATAATTCTGTTAATCTGATAAATCTTTGGAGTGTGTGCTAACTTTAATGAAATCGGGCTTGGACTTGCGATCTGCAAATACTGAATATTGAATTACTTACATTTCTCCAAAATAATAACAACAACAAGAAAATATCCGGCTCCAATAGTATAATATATTACTGCAGTCTAGCCAAGATAAAAGTTAACAGTAGTTATATTGAGTCAAAGACATTGTTCTTTCTCAATTTTGAATTTAAGGCAAGAAAAAAAAAACTATTTTGGAAACAATTTTTTAACTTTAGAAACAGAAAAGTGGAGGGTACTTTATTTTTAGTAAAAGTAGTTATCATGTGTAGAATTAATTTACTGCTTTCAGCTGTTTATTACTTGTCATGTTAGTATAGATGAATGTTGGTCTATTTCTTCGGTCCAGAAATATTGAAAAGGTCGTTTTAATAACGGATCAGAATAGCATACACCACGTAGTAACTTTGCCTAAAATTGGTCTTGAACCACCAGTGCTACATAATTTATTTGAAAAATGTCCAATATACAGGATAAAGGCAATGTAAAGATGTGTTTTTGTTTTGCTTACTTGCTGCTTTAAGTGTAACTCTACTCACAAAGTTCACACTGTGTAATCTGTTCCTGACGATGCTGTACAGCAATGATAGAGCAAAGCTTTGGTGTTTACAAGCAGTGACTGAAGTTTTGTGGCATACTTTTAATCCTAACAACAATGTTAAAGATAGACTACTTATTATTAAAGATATCCAAAGTGAAGCTTCCCGTGAAGACAAAGCGTCCTCCTCTGCTTAGTTATGCAGTTTGTATAACTGCGATCTAATTACTGTTCGTGAAACTCGAGGTCATACTCACCTATTTAAGTAATCACAGTGTGTTGGTTGTACTGTAAACATATGATTACAGTAAAGCTTGTAATTTGAATAACGTGCATGCGCTGTGTCTTTCATTCAGGCCATCCCATAGTGCTGTCCCAGGCGAGCCAGCTTCTCCACATCCAGACACCACAGGCCGTCTCTGCTAATGTGGTTGCTGTGCCAACACTCACCCAGGACAAGCATGTTCCGGTAGCTGCTCCCCCACTGGTTTCTGTCACGCTTCGAACCCCTTCCTCAGACGACGACGTAAGTCAATTAACGTTGAGACGTCAGCACATAGAGAAGGAAACGAAACATATACTCCGGGTTTTAAGAGCTTTCAGAGACTAATAATTAACACTTTTGCTGTCACTATCGTGGTTTTCATAGACTAAAAACAGTCAAAATCCTGAACTGTTTTGTGGAAGCCAACAAAATTAGTGCTGCTCCAGCTTAACAAGCATCATTCGAACATGGGGAAAAAAGTGATCATAAAATCAGCTTTATTTGAGAATATTGTGCACACAAACATTATGGACTCTCATTATAGACATTTAAAATATAAATATATAAGAAGGCAAAAATATAATTTTGTCTTTCTTGTAAATATATATACTTTGTTTTTACAAATGAAATGAAAAACATGTTAGATTTAGTTCAGTATGCATGGTATCAATCAGGCACTCTGACTGTTGAGTAAACATAAAAGAATGCCTTTCAAAGATACATATTTACTTCATTATATTTTTAAGCTTCATCTCAACTTCCAGCATTTTATACCAAAACCACAGTGGACTGCTGGTGGACTGCCCTGTATTTGTTTTATTCTTTATAGCGTTATAACTAACTCAAATATAGGTAGATATTTATTAGTTTATTTATATTTTGTTGAGTTAATATCTGTTAGTGCTGTCAAACTTCAGAAAATACTTATAGATGCTGCTAAAAAAAACAAAAAACATTTAGAAACATCAGGTGCAAGCAGAGTCCCACTGCTTAACAGAGATGTTATTAGCTAAACAAAAATGGTAAAACATTACGTCTCAGTTTGTGTATTTAAGATGCACACATGGCTCCATTTTAAATCTGTTTTTATGGATCGCTGCGTCTCTGTCTCTCGTTTTCTCCCTCTGCCAGATAGCAGCTATGTAAGCAAGTTTAAAGGTTGTCGTTTAAAGCCGTTTCCTTACCATTAGTCTGCCAGTTAGTTATTTCATTGAATATGTAATGCATTCAGCTGTTGTTTATGTATAGGCATGCAAAGACATGTGCATATGCACTTTCCTGCAGCTGCACAGAATTATAGCTCACACGAAAATGCTCACTTACTATGTAACGTATGACATTTTGATTGTCAAGCTCACACTCGTGACTGGATGGATCAAGTCCAATCCAAACTCGGTCTTTGCGACCCTTTTTCTTGTATTTGCTTTAATTTCACAAATCATTAACTTTTAAGTTGTGTTTAAAATGTGAAAATAAAGTGCTGATGGAAAGGCACTTATATATACAGTATTTTTTAATGTTAGTGATTGTGTTTTTCCACATGGCTGGACAAAATTTATTACATTTCATGGACCATGGCTGTCAAAGTAGACTCTAATGACTTCAGACCAGAACCATTTTATTATTTTGAGACCCTAATATATATATAAAAAAATATTAAGCACCAAAACTGATGTTGAAAATAGGGAATGTAAACCTACAAATTAATTTTGTTTGCCAACTAATTTGTGATTGTAAAACAGAGAAAAGACTTTTTTTTGCAACAGTTTGTGTGTGTTATTTTTTTTTTTTAATATTTGCCTTTTTTAAGACTATAGTTGGTGTTTTGGTATTGTTAATGTCTTGCAGAAACACATAATTACCTAGTGATATTTTCAAATTTCCTGTGAACTTTAAACATGTGTTTACTGAAAAATGTGGTAGACTGCTGGATGACTGCCCTAGCAACCCTACCACCGGGCTCACCAAGTTTTCTGGGGGAAACTCTGCAGCATGTAATCAGTTTGATGGATATTTTGATAAACATTTTACAAATTAGGTTTGTGTAACAACAAGCTACTGTTACTGAATAAGACTGCATTGAAAGAGATTTCATTTGTACATAAAAAAAAAAAACCTGGAACATGGAGCACATTTATTGTTTTGTGTTATATTCCTTAGAAATAAAAAAAATCAGATTCAGTTAATATCCAAACTGGCAGGTCAGACCTCAGAGAAAAAATCTGTACTGGCCAGGAAAAGCCGGATCGGTGCATCCCTTAAAACTACAAGAACCGTGACAGACAATGCTGGGTGCAGAGCTGCGTCAATTTTGCCATCACACACAGTGAGGAGGTTGCTAAGAGAAGTATAAAAAAACAATTTCTAAAGTTCTCTAGAGAACTATTGCTGCTGCAATAAAAGATTAATTGATTTTATGGGTCTTTACACATTTTTACCAGGGGTGTTAATAAGTTTGGAGGGTGCTGTATGTCATTTATGGAGAAAATGACATGGTCATTAGCCTTTTATAGAACAATAATATTCCATGGATGATTCTTTTTTTTTCTGCTTTGTTTATTACGTTGCCAATAAGTGTAGCTGAAGTGGAGTGGAAGATTCAGGCAATATGTCTCCCACACAGATTCACTTAACTTCACTCAGCAGAGATTTTTAGGGATTTCATGATGCTATGTTTCAGCAGCAGGGACTTTTGCAGATAATCAACATGTGAAAAAAATGTTGGTGTGTTCAGTTTGTGATGTGTCTTTGCGGTTGTTTACTTCACATTTTTGTGAACCCTTCAGATTCTTCCTAAAGACTTGTTGGTTGGGTTTTTCTACTTTTTCATTGTAGTTATTTGTTTCTGTTGTGCAGACCTGAAGTTTAATGACAAAAGTCACTTTTATTGTGTTCTTACAGCTTTGTTTTTTTCTCTTTTTTTCCCCTCAGCATTGGGTTTTTATTTTTTTATTCTTTGGTCTGGTTTGTTTATGCCAGGGAAAAAACAAAACAGGAAAAAAGAAGCTGTAAATTAAATAAGACCTATTAATTCATACAGTTTATCACTTTATCGGTTAAAACCCAAAAAAGCAAAAATATGTATCCAAATTTCTCCTTATCATCATTGTCTAAAGCTGACTTGTGGGCCTGATGCATGTGAAAGGGAATACTTTCAGTTATGACCTAATGCTTCAGTATTTTTGTTTTATTAGTCTGGGCAATTCATCTTGAGCCTAACAATGCTGGAACTTGTCCGGTTATTGTGGGTATAATTAAGCGTGGAGACACACTTTTCCTGCCAAATCTAGAGAATGATGTGAAGGAATTTCAGACTCTAGTGGCCAAAACAAATACCAAATTGTGAAGGTAGGGTCAATAACATTTGCAAGAATTTGGAGTCTGAATAACCAAGTTTCAAAGGAAGGGTCTGAGTTCCTTAATTGTGAGGGAGGAATGCTGGGTACACTTGTTAATTCCCAAAGGAAAGTCGTGGAAGTTCATAAAATAAGATGTTAGATTTAAAAGGTTTGTTTAATGTTTAACAAAACAAATCAAGTCTTATAAAATCTGTCAAAGATTTCAGCTGGTGGCAACTTAAGCAAATGCGGTGATGTCAGTGAATGTGGAGTCAGAGAGCCTGAAGAGGCGATTCACGCTGTGTGAGAGTGTATGCACTGCTTGCGTCCTCAGCAGCTGTGCTCACACGCTTCAGCTTGGTTGGCTGTTGAGATTGTAAAATAACTCCTAAAGATGACATGCGTGAGCCAGGTGCTGCTGCAAGTTATGTCTTCAGCTAGCCCATGGATGTCACTGATCCTGTTTAGTTTAGTTGTTTTTTTTTCCCATTACTGTATTTTGGCCTGGGTGTGCAAACGGCTGCTAATGATTACATGCTTCAGGCAGGTGTTATGCAGGACAGAGCCCTTTGCGACAGCTGTAAACAGCCATCAGGGGATTGGGTCAGTGTAATGTAATAGGCTGCTATACAACCAAGGATTATAATGTGTGTGCTTGACCTGTGTGGGTGTTCTACACCAACGGAGACAAGTCCAGATTGAAACTCGTGGATACAAGAAATCCTCCCATCATTTGGAATGAAGATGATTTGAGATTATGTTGAACAATCGAGGACTACTAAAGAAGCAGTACTTTGTGTTTTCCAGGGACACAGTGCCATTTTATAGCACAGTCAAGTAACTATGTTAACTTCAGTTGTTATAAAAATGCTATATATCAAATATGACTTAAAAGAAGTTTTACTTCGTACTTTAACGGCTTAAAATTGTACCTTCATCTCTTTAAAACCTCCTGCTCTCTCTGAAACTCTGCCTTCAGGAAGTCATCACAAGTCATCCTCTATTAACGTTTTAGCAGCGTTTTTACGTTGCACCAAGAAGCAGCTTGTATAATGAGCTCACCAAATGCACAGTTACATCAGGTGTTTGCTAAATGCTGCTGGCTAGTCTGAAGGAGCTGAGTAGGGGCTTTGCAGGGGAGAAATGCTCTGAGTGTCTGAAACTTGGAAACTGCAGCTCTGAGGAGGAACTAGGTCCACCCAGGCTTTGTACACAGCTGAATGGTTGCTATGACAGATTAGAGGATTTCTCATGCATAAAAGAATAAAGCAACATTCCAGGTATGATTTAGATGGAGGAATAACATTATAGCAAGGTGTAAAGCTAAAAAAATATATATATATATATTTTCATAATACTTCCCCTTTAAGGAAGCTTATTCTTTAAGCCCTCATATGAGGGAAAACCAGCAAATATCAGCATTAGACTCAACACTGGACTTCATCCCAAATGTGGCCTTTTCTGAGCTTTTACTGCCTTGGCACATGAGGCATCTAAAATCATACAGCTGCTGTTTTGGACACTTATCTTGTGAATATAAAAATAAAACTTCTAGGTAATGCTGACATAAAAAATTAGGAGTTTCTTCTTTTTCAATTCGGCATGAACAGAAATGGGAAACTGCATGTAAACAAGCATGAATGTAGAAGATTTTTATTATATATATTTTTTGAGTTACTTGCACATATTTTGTAAATTACATAAAATAATTGCTAATGAATAATTGCTAGTGAAATCGGAATTCCTGCCTTTTTATTTTTGCATAAACTGAATATTATAGGAAATGAAAGAGGTTTTAAAAAACATACAGTGATACAAAGTTTATTTGAAGATTCCAGTATTTCTTTTGTGAATATTCCTGTCATTACAGACTGTAAAGAAACAAATCCCTCAATTTTTAAGCAAGTGAGATTGTAAATGCTATCTTGTTTCAGTGTTAGTATTTGTATGCCTGTATCTATTTTCCTGTCTTGTCAAAATTTATTGACTGTTTTTTATAAAGTTTGTTCAACAGTTTTAAAAACAAATAGCTTAAACTTTTTTTTCACTTTTTAGCAGCTACATGTTTAAAAACAGATTTGTAGTACATATAACTGTCCATATAACAAGAAAACTATATGTTTACTAAAAATATATCAAGTTGCTTACATTATTTCAATTATAACATAGTAGGTTCAAAACAATCATATGATTGGAGTGAAGGATTAAGTGAAAGTAGAAACATGGTAAACGTTAAACTAAAGTAATTGTGTCTTCTCTTTAATTTATAGCAAAATGACTTTTCCTACTCTCTGGAAATATTCAGTTTGTAATAACAAACTTAATAATGTTGTATTTTTGTCCTTAGTTTCCTGTATTAGTGATGAGCATGGTTAAAGCACATAGTACAGTTTGCGTTGTGCACTCTAAAGGTTGGAACTCAACAAATTTACTGTAAAATCCTCAGCTAGTTGAAGCAGTCTGCTGAAAGCTTCCTACAGCTTTAATCTTTTTTCTTTTTCTTTTTTAAACCTGTCTGTGAACCTTGAATTTCTTTCCTGCATTGACAAGTTGCACATATAATTGTTTTTTTTTTTTTTTATTATCATTATTTGTGAGATCGATTGGCACTGGGTGAAAAAGATTTGATTTCCAGTTTCCAACACAGGCACCGATCATTGCCTGTCAAGTGTAAAATCATCTGATCCTGGTCACAAGCAGAATGACCAATCTTGGTGCAGCTCATTTCCCTTCCTAGTGACCCTTGAAATCTTGAAAAAAGGAAACTCCTAAAAACTCATTCAGGCATGCTGGGAACTGTTGTTTTACCCTCGACAACTCTTCCTTTTCTGTCTTCACCTGCATTCATCTGTTGAGAAGTCGAATGGACATCAGCTCTCGGAGAGGAAAATGACTTCTGGCATTACTCACGTAAACACACACAGACCTCCTCAGTATACTCTCTAAAGTTGGCCACTGTATGTTGGCACGTTTCCAATTATATTCCTATTCTTGTTGACCTTTCTCACCGTCACCAAAACCAACCTCGAAGCCGCACTGGTATTAACCTCTTCACAATTCTAAGGCTTTTTATTGAAACATGCCTCGTTCTGTCCCAAATTCTCCACCTCGTTCTCATTGTCGAGTCAATATAAAGCTCCCCCCGCTCCACAGTTGCCCTGGTAACCGCTACTTGTAGCGTTCCCAGGCTGGGACTGATGGCACGGCTCCCAGATCTGGGCTAAGAGACAGAGGGGTTTCTCAGGAGACAGAACACAAATACAGCAATACAAATAACTTAATCGCCATCAGAGCTATAAGGTCTGTGTTCATAGAGGCTGACCCCGAGGAAAATTATTGCTTTGGAAAAATAAAAACTGCTGCACATAGGTGGCAGGGGTCTGCATGGACAGGTACTCCATTCCCTATGAGTTCATTGTAATTTATGCACTATTTAGGTTTGGATGCAGTGACTAGATTTCACTTCTCTTCTCATTGAGGTGAAGGAGAAAGATTTGCAAGGTATGGTTTGCGACTGAATCCTCATTAATTTGTTTTTATGCATTACGTATTTTACGTTTGTTCCGACAAACTCAGTCTAAATGCAGAAGTTAAGCCAGGCCATGTCTCAACTCCATCCAGACATTTAGGATACATAAACATTTAGGCTGTTTATGTGTCTTGGATGTAACCCAGTCCTTACAGAGTCACACACTCCATAAACACACCCTTCCTCACATTTGAAACAGTCATCGCAAATGACCTCTTGACCTCTGAGATTCTGTTATAAATATATTCATGCCAAAGTATAGCTGAGTGCATAGTAGGTCTGTCCCTGAGACAGTTCAGACTGGGATTTGTTTTAGAGGGCTCCACGACACAAAACACATCTTGAACCTGAGTGTTTATTATTGTATCACTGTGATAAATGGAAGTGAAAACAGATGTGACACTGTTGAGTCCCTTTTCCTCTTTTGGATCTGCTTTTCATCCAGTACGTTCTTTGCTAAAAATCTATTTTTTCTTACCTTATACTTTGTACATGTCTTGTAATATTCTATTTTTCTTTTCTTTTTCTGATCTTTTATTTACCACCTATGTCATGAGAGGGTATTCAAGCATACATTGTAGCTCCTATTTGATATGAAAAAAGTCATAAACACTGATGCTAAACTGATGTACTTACCTTAGTGTAATGTTTTTAGGCATGTCAAAATGAACAGATTATTATTTCTTGTCTAAACAACAAATTATTGTGCAGGGCCAGGTTTGCTTCGAGCCCACAGGTCATGGAAGACGTGGGAGAACGTGCTCTGATCAGATTAGAAAAAAATGAACATTTTTAGCCTACATGCAGAACACCATGTGGAGGGAAACTAATAAATCATTCTGATCGACCTAACCTTCTGTGAATGATGGTAGTGACAGTATCATGCTGCTTTTTCCAGCAGGAAAGCTGTAAATGTTTTAAAATGACCCAGTAAAAGTCCTTAAACTGATGTTCACTAGTATTTTTTATCAAATCTGAGATTAAGCTACATGGAAGAGACATACCCCACAAACCTGAGTGAATATCATGCCACGCTTTTCATATTCTTTTACAATAATAATAAAACTGTTTCCTTTGCACTAATGTGCATTGTTGAATCACATAACATACATTGAGGATTCTGGCTGTACCATGTCAACATGTAAAACCAGGAATGAAATAGTCGTGGGTCACTGTACGTCTTAGATTAAAATGAGCAAAACATAAACACAACCTTTAAACTTGTGTTCCTGTTTTTGTTGCGCTCTCCCATCAGTCCAGGCTGTCCCAGAAGCAGCAACGCATGATAAAGAACAGGGAGTCGGCATCGCTCTCTCGCAAGAAGAAGAAAGAGTATCTGCTCTCGCTGGAAGCTCGTCTGAAAGTAGCGCTGTCTGAAAACGAGGCACTCAAGAGTGAGAACGGCAACTTGAAGAAGCAGCTGGAAGGCCTGCTGGGTCAGGTGAGAAATATTTCAAATGGACCTGAGAAGATAACGAGTTGGGACAAAATAATGTAGTAACATAAAAGTAATGTTTTTGCAGAACTCAGTTCTTAAAGCAACAGCACCCAAGAGGAGAGCTGTGTGCCTCATGGCGGTTCTGGTGTTCCTGGTGCTAAATGTGGGACCAACAAGGTGAGAGTCGCTCTGTTGGCATCTGCGCTCTACGGTGATTTGATTTGGTGGCTGAAGTTTTGTTTGAAACTAAAGGGGAGCTGAAGATGGCAGACACTGTTGCTGAACAGCTCCAAAATCCGCCCCTTGTAACCCTGTAAATGTCTTTGATTACCGGAGAAAGACAAACGGGAAGCCCCATGACTCATTGTAAGATTCTTCCTCATGTTGGAGGTTTAACAGAACAAGCCAGCTGAAAACAGTATAAAACAATGAAGTATTTTATTGCTTTTTGTCTGCACAGGAAACCAAATGTTTGTGGATTTCGTCAAAAATAAACTTGTCAGGTTAGCACTGACGTTGACTTTATCTCAATTATTCTTCACTGTAGCAATGACTGGCATTTAGTTCGGTTGAAGGTGCAAGTTCGATTACATAACCCTCATGTGCTATAATTGGGAAGGAAATTATTGGTAACATGCCTGTGCCCTATTCCTTTTGTTGTTTAGACAGTTAAAAAAAAGTCTCATGTCTAATGGATAATGACTGTTCAAAACTGCTTTGTTATTACATAAGTCAAAGGAAGGCAGAGCCCAAACATCTAAAACTTGTTTTATGTTGCAATTTTTCTTATGTTGTTTATAATAACACTTGACAAATTATGATTTGAGCTAAAACCCTAACTGAGATTTTTTTAAAAAAAAGCTTTGTTACTGCCAGTAGATGAAGAAATTGTGTAATTCCACAAACTAAAACTCAGCCTCCATCTCCAACAAAAACGTCAGATTCTGTTTTCATTTTACAAAAATGTTTTCTTTTGGGAATAGCTTTTCCACAAAGATGTAAGCATGCCTTGTTTGGAGAGATGATATGCTCTGCCTACTTTCTGAGCTGGGAAAATGCTCTTTTGGTTGCATTCTAGTTCTCAGTAATGAATAAGTTTGCCTTTTCTCATCTTAGCTGAACTTTTTATACATTTGATATACTTTATTTGGATTTTATCCAATAGACCAACACTAAGTGAGGCATATAAAATTAAAGGAGGAGACATGGTTTTCGATTTTTTTTTTTTACAAATAAAGCGTAGAGGAAGTTTGTATTTGCTTCTTTTATTCTGATCAATTAAATCTCAGAGCAAGCAGTTGTCTTCAGCGATCACCTAATTTGTGTACCTTTTTTTACAAGAGCGCTTTTTTTTTTTAAAAGGAAGCCATAAAAAATCATATTTGCAGTTTTCCCCAAACCGTAAACAGAACATAGCAAATGTGGAAGAAAGTGATCCCTTTACCTGCGTAGAAAATGCTGCTTGTAGCAGAGAAAACTAATACTCCTCATCACAGTGAACAAACCAAAACAACTCTGAGAGCTGGCAGCATCATTGCCAAAGGTTTTTTATTAATACTGCCCTGAATTTAACTTTGTCCACATTCCCATTGAGCCAAGTGTTGACTCGATGAAGCTGAAGTATACTGCCCAGAATACTTTTAAATTTGTTTTAATGAAATATTTTAAATGTATGAATCCTTTTCATTTCACTTCCAATTATGATTTAAACTGTATTGGTTTTTGACATCAGCTTGCAATGTAATACTTTGAAGCTTATGGTTTTAATGTCACTCTGTGTCAGAAAGTTCAAATGGTGTGACTGTAGGCCCTAACCTGTACTTCCAAACTGATTTTTTTATATCTGCAGTTCTCTTCAAAATAATTTATTTTAAAATGAACCCCCGAGTTTTTTTTTTCTTATCTTTATCAAAAATTCTTATTTATCCTTTACTATGACAAGCAAGGGGCAGTTTAAGATTTAAAACATGTATCCGAGTTTTTCACATCTTCCTGACTGTCTGTGTCGTCGTCAGTTTGTTTCAGAGGGGCTCCTTCTCCAACCTCGATGTTGCTCCCATGCATCACAGTGGCAGACACCTCCTAGATTTCTCCGAATCCGACGTGGTGGCGGGTCCCGAGCTCACCAGCACACCGTTGGAGACGCCAGACAGGTGGGAATGGAACTAAACCAGCATAGCTCACGTGTTTGTGCTTACCCAGTGTGTTAGCAGGCCAGGATGCACCTGTGCTTGGGTTCTGTCTCACCCTGTTCAGCTCATTTTTTCCACCTGTAAACATACGGGGAACTGATTAACAACTTGTTGTGTCAGCCTTTATTTTGACTACAGACCCACGGCAAAACAGCTGGTGCTTGTACTTTGAGTAACAAGGTGGAAAAGTGGACTCAAGCTGTGTTTGACTTTCAGCTCTGTGTTGTTGATAACAGTCTATTTTCACAGCAGTCTATATATTTGGCTTTCGACTTTAAATGACCTCTTGGCTGAGCAGTCACATTTTGGAAATTGCATAAATAACATTCCTTTATTGGCAAACTACCAGAACCTGTGTGTGTTTTGCAAGGTGGTCATCTAATGTCTGAACAGCATTACCAGCCTGCGTTGCATGCTAGCTCCCGTGTCACATGTTAATTTAAACCATTCACCAGTGGTATCGGGTTTCCCTGCAGCATTTAACCAGCTCAGGCAGGAAGGAAGACATTAGCCTTTGCTAAAGGGGTGATGGCACCAAATGCAGCCAGGCAACGAATGACACGGTGGGGGCCGCAACATTAATTAAGGTTCTACTGAACTGAAAGGTGGGGGTGTGCGTGTGTGTGTGTGTGTGTGTAGGGGTGTGCGCGTGCGGGGGTGGGCGTGTGTGTGTGTGGCTGGAGGCTTACTTGAGGCCCTGGATTAAAAACAATATATGTAAACAGGTCTTAATGATCTGACATATTATCTGCTGAAGCATTGTCAGAAAGTAACTGGTCACTGGTCATTGCTCTAACACTCGTCGACTCGTGAAGTCGATCCAGGCCTGCGACTTCTTCATTTGGTGAGTGAATAGCATAACAGAGGCGGGCTGACCTCTTGCATTATTCTTTCACATGAGACGCCAAAAGGTCACTTAATCACGCCGTTGCGCGTGAACTAAAGGCAAATGTGTAGTAAATGTGATTAATCACATTATTATCATGGTGTTTCACAAGCCAATCCCAGCACTAATTACTGCCAGACTTTTCAAATCAAGAAATTTACTAAAACAAACAAATCTATCTGGTGACATGAAATAAGACTTCAATGAACTTCACGTCTCGCCCAATCTAAAGAAATTCAACACTTAGAAGAAAGGTCGCTGACGTTTTCTAGCTCGAAAGGGTTGCAAAGTCTAATGGACAGCGAAGTTCTCAGGTGGTCTCATGTGTGTGCCAAAAAAGTTGCTCCCACTATTTTCTAGCAAACAGTCCTCCCTGATATATATATATATATATATATATATATATATATATATATATATATATATATATATATATATATATATATATATATACTGAAATACTCAAAGCAGATATTCTTTGCTTTGAGTGTGGAGTTAACTGTAATCTCTATCACAATACATTTCCTTCATCAACATGCCAAGAAAAGCTGCCTCTTGAGTTTCCTCTGACTGTAAATCATAAGAGGAGATGGTGACATCAAGTACAAATGAGTTTTAAAAAATATATTTGGCAGTACAGGAGGCACCTTTGTCGGTACGAAATCTGCATTGGAAGACTGCATAGCATTATTTTCAAAACATTACAGGGAGTCCCCAAAAAGTCTTAAATTCAAATTAAAGCCTTACAATTTCTTAAATTGGTTCAGAAAAGTAAGTTGACCTTTAATATGTTAATCAAGGGGTTTAAATTTTGAATTAACAGGACTATTAGACCCTGCAATGGTCTTAGTGTGACTCTCTGAAAGTATCGTCATGGTTTTACAGCAGGAAAGTGGGGTGTCCCATGAGACCGTCAGTTCCCGAAACCACACACACAAAAGAAAATTGTAAAAGTGTACTCGAGGTCAGTGCCAACCCGCAATGACCCTGCTATTAACCCCGTCTCTTAAGGAGGTGGGAGGGTTAATCCCTTTTATTTTTTATTTTTCACATCGAACTTTTCTGTTGGGAAAAAGTTTGAGTCACACTCGAGCATCTTCATTGCATTCTGTGACTAGCTAGCTAGCTAGCTTTTTTGCGTCTATCATGAGTAAGTGCAAATTTATTGCCAGTTGGCTGAACGAAGTCTGTTCATTTCTGTGGAGATCCATCCATCCACCAATCTAACGCGCTTATCCATAGTGAGGTTGCCAGGGGTCAACGGTTTACTCACATTAGGAAAGCCCAGGAGAAAGATTAAGTTAGTTGCATGTTTTCCAACCCTCCATTTAGGTTGTTTCTGACTGTTTACTGTCACCATCAGCATTTTCAACCGTCTGACTCATTCATTGAATGATTCAGTCCCAGAGAGGTGATGAAAGCCAGAGTAGAATAAAAAATGGAAAATGATGTAAAAATCTGTGCTGCTAATCACCAGTATACGTAAACCCTGCGTCTCTTGGACCATCGTCTTCATCCGTCATCGACATCCTGGGTGCGGCCTTTTGGGTGGCTGCACTCACTTTTTTCTCTCTATCTCTGGTGGTCATTCATTCAATCATCTGTCTACCAATCTGTGATTTTATTTCCATTCATTGGTGTGTTTTCAGTTAATCTATATATATATATATATATATATATATGTATGTATATATGTATTTTTTAAAATCTGACGGCGTCTCTTTCGATGTTGTTGCAGATCGGAGGATAAGGCACTGATGGTCGTGAAAAGTCCCGACTTTCTCAGACCTCCTCCCCCCTGCCAGCCTTCTGTCAACAGGACCAAGTGTATTGAGTTAGTACTGAAATATTGTTTTGACCTTTAGGTTTTCCACTTTTTTTTTCATAAAGTCACAAAATTAATCAATTCTCACTGATCTAACTTGACAGGTTGGCTCATGAATTGAGGGGTTGGGTCCACCGTCATGAAGTACAGCAGACCAAAACCAGACGCATGAGTAACAACAACCATAAACCCATCAGAGACATCCTGGTAATCCACAACAGAAATGCTGTCTTACTGGCTGCTATGAGAAAGCTACCTGATACATAGTGTTCAAAATTTGTTTTGCAAATGGCGCCTCCTTTGTAAACCAGGTTGTGATCTGCAGTGTTAGGTATTTCTGCAATTTAGATCCTCCCTTTCACCACTTTTTCACCTCCGCTCACGTCTTCCCCTTTTTCCGCCTCTCATTTTAGGCCAGGGTTTAATCTGGCAGCCCTGAGAAAGTAAACATAACACTTCAAGGGGAGCTTTGGGATTAGAGCCCCCCTGCTCTCTTTTCCAACATTTTTCCTCAGAGAGGCAGTAATGAAGTGACTCTGAGACTTACGTGATCACTACAGTTGATTGGTTGTAAGGACGTGTGTCATTCTGTCCCAAGTTTTCAGCTATGTATTTTAAGGCTATTCTGTGTTTATGTGGTGGACAGCACTGCTGCAGTTTCTTTCTTCTCTTTTGAACTGTTTCTTGATGTGTTTACATAAATATAGGAACTAATTCTGTTCATTTTCTCAGCAGAAAATGGATAAAAAGGAAGATGAAATTGTCCAAATTGTCACTGTCCCGTATGGAGAAAATACAGAGAAAAAGTGAGTCTTTTTCTGTTTTCTTTTCAGAGATGTTTGTTGTTGTGCTTTAGGTTTATTTTTCTTTTTTGTGATGCAGCTTCATCCCCATATGAATAGTGTATGGTTTATCTGCTGAGCAAATATTAGTTTATTTACCCTATTTTTATTTCATTTTTATTTAGTTATTTAATCATTTATTGGTATTAATGTTGTCTCTATAACCTGTTAACAGAAATTCAGGCAGTGAGCTGCAGGTTTACTACGCACGTCAGCACGTCTACAGTGACTTCTTTGATGAGCTCAATCGCCGCCCAGACACTTTCTACGTGGTTTCTTTTCGGAGGGTGAGTTAAATCCTCATCATTCAGATGGAAGTAAATTACTCCTTTCTCGCAAGCACGATTAAATTCACATTTTTTATTTCAACTGGTGCCCATCTCCAGCGGCCATTGGGCGAGAGGCGGGGTTCTCGCCAGTCCATCACAGATTAATCCTTATCATTTGTCAATATCATTTCTTAAATGTAATGTGCATTTTGTTATTATGGGAACTCTCTCCTAGTATGGCCAACAAATACAAAGTTTCTAACAGCGCTTTTATGAAGAGATAAAGTTCATTAAGGTTTTGCAAAATGAGATGGGGTGTTCTTCCATTCTGGCTTAATTGAGCAAATTTCAGGATTATGTTCTTTTGAAAAGTAAAAATAAATAACTGGGAGGAAAACACATATTTTATTGTATATGTGTAGTATTTGACCTCTAATTTGGCACATTCACATTGGAGTGAAAAGCAGCCATGGACCACTAAAGTCTCTTTAAGTTGGTAAAACCAATCTGCATCAGATTTCATCAATGTTGATGATCTACTATATGAAACAAAGCAAAGAAGTTTTTGGGGGGTTTTTTTGGTTTAATGTGTAAAACTACAAGATCCTAATAAGTAGTGAATATTTGCTATTACTGTATGATCATATTGACATTTTTCAGTCCAAACCCAAATGCAAGTTAAGTTTCTTTACTTTGTCAATTTGTTTGTGTCTCTATTTCAATGATATGGACATTGCAATATTGAACAATATCTCTAGGAGGTTTTCCTTGTGCAGCACAAATTCCTGGGTTTTATTCTAAGAATTAAACGATGAAATTTGGAAAAAGGATAACATTTAAAAAAAAAAAAAAAATACATTTAAAAAGTGTAAATAAAACACTGTGTGTTCTGAAGTCCTTCCCGAAACACTGAAAACAGCGGTCCAGATCAAGATCTCAGTCCTCAATATGAGAGTTTGTTTCGTATAGTGTTTCATTAACTCTTACTCGGTTTATTTGCCTGTATTTTGTTTCCTGGCTCCCAGTGTGTGTATATGTGTGTGTCCGTATAAATATGTGTTCCCTTGTTTTCTTCTGGATTCTGTGATGTTATTACAGAACTGCCAAAGCTCTGGGTTAAATTTAACATTTGTTTAGATTAGTCCATCCACTACCATGCCAACATGTGTTCCTCAAGGTGAAAACATCATGTTGCTCATTATCGCTCGTTCAGGGCCTCTCCAACAGTTGAGGTCCCGCAGTTCATCACATTGTACCAGGGTTGAGTAAACAAATAGTCAAGTGCGGGTCTAGTTTGTTGTAGCACCTGCATCTCTGATTCAATGGAAAGTAAAACTCTGAAGGAGGAAGGAAAATATGACACTCGTTCTCTGTCAGTTTCCAGCTTTGCAGAATGTTTTGCATTGTGTTCCTATCAACGCCTTTATGTAAGTGCTCTAGGATGAGATCATAGTTACTGCTGACTATTATTGTATGTTGTGTCAATAAGGTTCAAGGAAACTCCAACTGTTGTCTTAAGAGCAACAGCTCGCACGTAATTTGAATAAGTTCGGCGTCTCGCCATTGCACTGATGAGGAGCAGTGATGTGACTGATGTTTTCTGGCTTGTCCCCGCCCTCCAGTTCCAGACGCTCTGTCACACTTTTGAGTTCATCTGTTTGTCTTGGCTGAAGCTCATCCTTTGTCTTGGACTGCTGCATGCATATGGGACACTGAATCCGTCTTTCAGGAAAAAAATCAACGTTAAAAATAATTTTGCTCAAATCAATGTGTTTTGATTAAGCCGACTTTTCTCAACTCAGGACGGTCGTCACATTTACTTCCCTTCCCCGTTTTTTTTTAAGTTTCACAAAGCCCAAATTTTATAAGCAGTGTGTGATGAACTTTAGCTGTTGACAGATCAGTTGCTTCTCAGTTCCTAAAATGTGCAAGTGTGGCTAGAAAATGCAGTGAAATCCAGCTAATCAAATTGTTTATTGGCTAAGAGCATCTAAATGCAGGGTTGCTGAAATTTATAGACTATAAAATAAGTTATTCTGGCAGTTTTTTGCTATGGCAGAGATAGACACATTGATATTGTGATCATACACACAGGCTCAAATATAAACTCTCTAGGCAAGTTGCAGAAGAACCCCATAAAGCTGTTGACAAGCTTCTGGCTTCGTTTATTTACCAGACTAACTGACTTTAGTCTAGTCCAAAGGTTTTCAGCTGTTACAGAGGTTTAATGTTGGACTTTTTATTTCAGGTTTTGATGT
The DNA here is from genome assembly GCF_003331165.1 of Xiphophorus hellerii. Taxonomy (NCBI): domain Eukaryota; kingdom Metazoa; phylum Chordata; class Actinopteri; order Cyprinodontiformes; family Poeciliidae; genus Xiphophorus; species Xiphophorus hellerii. The sequence goes on from NC_045680.1 coordinate 16,808,771, forward strand.
GTTTTTGGGCTATTTCTCTTGATAGTTCTCTGTTCTGTTATTCCATCCACTTTATGCAAGTAATGTCCTCTACACAAGTAATGTCCTCTACATAAGTCACTTGTCTAGGTGGGTGAATTTAAGTCATTTGCTCTGTCCAATCTGACGCTGAACGTGTTTCTCTACACACAGTGACAATGGTGGTTTCTGGGTTGCTCTTCAAAATCCCAACCAATTTTCTTTACAAGGTTGAATTTCTGTGTCAGATACTTAACACCTGGACACAGTCAGGCGTCCTAAAGCGAAATATTCTTGCAAACTCACATCAAATGGATTTTTGAATGAATATAGCAGAATGTTAAGGGCTCTGCTCCAACCTATTTGTAAATTCATGGACTTTAAAAATCACACTTGAACTTGGAAGTTAGCCAACTTAAATGAGTTCCACCATAATTAGCAGTATTTTTAGGAGCTCCTCTTTAGAAGTTTCATGTTCCTGCAAGCAGTGAGGTGCACTTAGCTGGCTTGGTGGAGCCGGTTTCTTCCTGCGACTGATTCCAAGGCTGCATACTTCTGATGCTTTGAAATGCATCTGATAACCTTGCATTAGAACCACAGCATTGATTAGCCAAAGCCAGGGAAGCGTTCAGATTCAGATTGTTTCAACCTCAGCTGCCTGTTGACAAACTTATGCACCCGATATTTATTTCCATGATTTCCATGTGAATTGCTTTTTCCACTTGATGACGTTCTCCTCATTGTTTTCAGGATCATCTTTTACTTCCTGCCACTAACCACAACAAAGGAAGTCGACCCAAGATGTCTGTCGTGTTGCCAGCCATGAATGTTAATGGTAAGTGCAGCTGCACACGCACTACAGTCAGAGCTTTGTTGCTCAAGACATGTTCAAGCATAAAAAAGGGGAGCTGGAAGCAGATTCAGAAAGTAGAGTGTCTCACTGGTGGTCTGCAACATATTTAATTAAATAAGCTCTGTACCTAAAAGGAAAAAGTTATTTTTTAAATCAGTTTGTTTTTACAGTTATGCGTTCTCTCCTTATGCACTACTTTGTTTTTACAAATCTACAGTATCTCAGTGAACCAACCATTTTTGCTATTTGCTACTGTCAAACTGTATTTCTCTTTCTACTTTGCTATGAGTTTGCTCATTGAAGGTTAGTTTATTAAAGTAGGATATGGTTCTTTCTATTTAGTTCTTTCTATGGTTCTTTGTATTTAGGATACAGTTAAGTTCAGTTATTGTGTTGCAAAGTTGTGTTAATTCCAAATTAGAATTTTTTTTTACAAGTTCAGGAATTCATTCCTACGATCAGAAAACTCTCACCTCTTTGAAGACATTTAGTGACCCATTTATTAACTTATTAACCTATTTATTAACTATTAACTATTATTAGAATATAATAGTTAATTTTGAATGTACAGTGTAGCAAAGCTGTTGTCCTGAGGAATGTAATCGGTTGTAACACAGCTTCTTAGTGGGTGGTGATGAGAGTTTGCTTGATTGCATTTGTGGAGGTGGGCTCTGGGGTATTTTTACCAGCTCATTTGAGAAGCTCTCATCCATTTACTTGACTGCCTGCTATACATGAGTTACCCCTGAACATTTGATGTGCAAACGCCTTTGACTTTCTCTTGCTTTTGTTGCCGAATTGTTGTTTTATGAATAATTACAGTGACCATTTGGTTCTTATTTCTATGACCTCATGTAAGGTTTTCACCCTCAGATCTGCTGGACTGTTAGTACTGCTTTCAAGAGTTAGGTCATGAAGGATGGAAAGAGAGAATCATGAACAAATCTTGTTACATTTTACAAAATCTGTACACAGTGAACTCCAGTATACTGTTTTTATGACTGTACTGGATGTTAATAAAATGGCTCTATTGGTTTCGACACCTTAATGGTTATTTTTATCACATCGATAAAGTTACCCAGTTCTTCTGTTATCGTCACCATCTGTGGCAACACGCCAGGAGCAGTTTTGATTAGAGATTGTGAGCCTTGTCTATCTGAGTTGGTTAGTCAGCAGGAAAACACAGCCATCGAGAATATTTAGGCAAAGATGGACGAAAGTGAACATTTGTTCTTGGTTTGTCTTGTTGCAGTGGAAAGTGCTGGTAGGATGAACCATTAAAATGCCTGTTGGAGTCAAATCCAGCGGATCTTTTTCAGCTAGCAGCCAAACAAAGGTGGCATTCATAGTGAAATATCAGACCTCAATGTCCTTGCCTCTCCATAAAGGAGGGTTTCAATTTGCACGAATTGTCATCGATGCTTGCAAAGGATTCAGTATGTAATCTAATGAGCAAACAAGACAGCGTTATATATTTTTATTAGGGATCTGCCCTGAACTCTTTGACCCAACATCAAAAAGTGCAATGAGAAACAAAACAACGGAGGATAACAAAATAAAGCCTGATTGTGATTTTGTGCAGCACACATGCCGTCTCCCTTTGTTTATAACCCCCATGTGTCACCCAGATGACAGCTTCTTGTTGCACTTTTGATTTATGCTGACTTTATTTGCGACTTTAAAGTAAGAAAGTGCAATTCCACATACTTATCGGGCCAACACCCTTGGAAAAAAGAAAGGCACAGCTCTGTTAAAGAACTCCTCACTGGAAGATAATGCTTTCCAGCTCCCTGATGGTGAGCTCCTTTTAGGAATGCCATACTCCTAAAGTCACTTAATGGTTCTCATCTGGAAGGAGGTGGATGCACTGTTTTAATTTCAAGTGATTGTCTGGTCTGTCTTGGTCAAAACTGAATGCTGCAGATAGAGGCTTTGATCTAAGGGTTTGTGTGTTCTGCTTCACTGCCCGATTCGGTTCAGGAGTTCTGTTAAAAGTACTGCTTTGATCTGGCTTATAAAAAAGTACTGCTTTTTATATAAGGACTGAAAGGTGTGTTTATTTGACAATCGGAGTCTGAAAGTATCTCAATCAAGCGGAAGCGACATGTTTGGATGGAGAAGAATGTTTTTTGGATGACGACATGTACAGGTGGGGTGGTACACTTCAGATTGCTTTATAGGATTCTCACTGTACATTGTGACGGAAACAATAGAATTGAAATATATTTTATTGTCCATAGTTTGGAAATTCAGGTGTCCTATTCACACAAATGTAAAAATCAAAACAAATTTGCAAATTAAGGGAATGATAGTGCAGTCATTAAAAATAGCACATCTGGATTTAAAGTAATAAGTAAATAATTGCTCAAATGTCATTTGAAACTTAGAGAAACTGCAAATAACAACAGACTAATAAAGACTTAAAGAGTCTGTTGGCAGCAGTGATGGTTATAAAGTCCAACAGCTCATGGCAGGAACTATCTGCCAAAATGCTCCTTTGTGCACCCAGGATGCAACATTCTGTCACTGCAGGAGCTCTACAGCAACAGCATCATTATAAGGGAAATACATTGTACATCAGTGATTTTTTTTAACTGGTTAGCCATGGGGGGGGGGGGACTGTCAAAACTTAGCACAAGATTCAGGGCCAGTGAGTTTTATGAAACGAGAGAAAACTTTTCTGTAAAGATTCACTCATTTATTTTGTGTCTTCTGACATACAATATATATTTTAAGGTTAATTAAAATCTGTCAATATATTTTGCTGTATGTTAAGTATATGAAAAAATCTCCTCTTTCTCATTTGACTGGTCCTTTATTTCATGTTGCACACCGGTTGTGGTTTTGTTAATGATAAACATTAGAACTTGTTATCTAGTGGTTGAGTTGCTGCTGCTTTCATTCATCATGCACCGTAATTCTTTTTTTTTTTTTGGTGCATTTTAGTAAAATGATAATGAGGATTATCTGCACTCGGATACGATTATTTTTGCAGACGACATGCTTCCTTATGTAAAGGAGGGAAGAAAAGCTTCCTTCATGAATGGATCCTCTGAGTTTGTTCCAATTTGGCATTTGACATCCTGCTGAGGGACTCACTCAGGTTTCCTCATGCATTAATGCATTGTTGTAGGACATTAGAGCCTTATCAGCGTACAGCAGCTGGAACGTTTCCAGATGGCTCAAGTGAAATAGGGGGTAATAAGGCCACTAGCAGTTGGTCGGTGAATCTGGCAGCCTCTTCAAAGCATTGCTATTTGAGGTGAATCTCGTGGCTGTACGCTGATGTGTTTCATCTTTCTTCTCACAGGCTTCTTAAGAAGTTAAAGATCAAATTTTTTGATAATCTATTAAAGGATGGATAGAAAAAATGAGTTGGACAAATAATCTGAGTCTAGAATTTTACTGCATTATGTTTGTGGTGCATTTAATTACATTACACAGTTGCAAAGCTTGAAGTTTACAAAGTCTAATACCATTAGCTGTATTTTCCAAATGTTATACTAAGTTCCATTGTAGTAAATAAAGATGACCCACCTGCAAGCAGTTCTACACACATGATCAAGAAATGCTACAGCTGTAAAACTGTTTAGTGTTCCTAAATTTAGAAGGGGCATTTTTCACTTCTTAAGCACCTGTGTGTTTGTGGGTGTCCAAAAAACACAAGCTTGTTTTTTGGACAAGTTTGTGTCCCCCATATTTCCTCCTTTATATGAGGGGAAATACATGGGCCTCTTTTTATATTGGAATAATGATTGAAAAGTAACTTTTTTGTGCTCTATTTACTTCTGTTACAGCCAAATATTAAGCACACGTGTGAAGTACGTGGACAAACATTTCAGACGTTTGACATCTTGATATGTATTTTTATTTTTTTTTATGTACTTCAGTACAATAACAAAAAAAAATTAAAGAAATATTTTTTTATTTAATTTAGCTGTAAGCCATGAGCATCGGAATAAACAAAAATAAAGAAAAATAAGTGCTTGAATTGGATCAGTTTGTGTAATGAGTTTATATATTTCACTTTTTGAAATACGTAAATGACCTGATATGAATTAATATCTGCATGGTATTCTGAGCTATTGGGATTCGCCAGCATCTGTTGGGATTTCCAAAATCCACTTCATACAGAGCTGCTTTTGTCTGGTGAATGTAGCGTTTCAAAAAGGGTGAAATGCAGAAACAAATGATTTTCTTTGATGTCTCTCCAAACACTGAGGCCGTCCGAAGCACCCAAATTTGACTGCAGGTGCACAAGATCAAGTTTTGCCAGGAGATAAAATCATACCGAGATAGATCAAAACTCGCCTGCCCAAGGCTTATTCGCCCATGAAATCCTGCAGCTGCAGCAGAAACGATCACATGGTCCAGTTTGATGAGATCTGCCGGCCTTATTGCATCCCAGAAAATCCAGCTTTTGGAGAAGGAGAAGCTCGTGTCTTGTGCAGGTGTCTGAAAAACAGCCGGCAGCTTTCAAACCATTTCTTTCACCCAGGCATTTTTTATAGACACCCCAGCTCCATTTCTGGGTCATATAAATTCACTTAAACTGAGAGCGGTGTACTCCAGATGAGGAGCGTTTTCTCCTCCAGCTGACGATCAGAGCTTCAAGTTCTCAAGCTGTTGATGTAAAGGCCACATCACACCAATGTGGCCTTTACCAACGGGTCTTGAAGCATATTGATGCTTACTTTTTCTTGCTCAGAATTTCACAAGAGTTCTCACTTGAAAGGCTCTGTTGCTCGTCGTCGAGTAAGGTTTGAAAGTGGGGGCGCCACAAACCACCAGTGTTAAGTCGCGGATCTGATTCCAAGTCTGAATTTATCAAAGGAAACGTAAATAATTGCCTATATGTAGGTTGAAATGACTGTGAGAACATGCAGTATTTATGTAGGATAACAATCCAATACACAGTCTGTGGTTGGAAGCTTTATTCAAACACAATAGTCTCACTCATGAACATAAATTACTTTCAGTGTTTGAGTCTCTGCCCAGGTTTCCTCTGCTTTGTTGAACACAGCTACAGGGATCCTGAGTCATCGTTAGCGTTCGCTTCCTGCACTCCCTTTTCTTGTTCAGCCTTCTACAATTTGCATGCCCCACTGTTGTTTTGTGAGGTTTTGTTTATCACAGCGATGGCGAAATCCGGTGTCTGACTCACCTCTGGGCTCCATCTGTAGCTCAGCTTGTTACTTCCTTTCCCCTGCTGTCTCAGTGAGCAATTCTTATAACATCACTTACCATCACCTCTGGGAAAGCTTTGGAATATGCTTTTAGATCAGATTAGACTCTAATTGTAGTCAAAAAAAGTTAGAAACACAACAACCTTAAGTGAATTTTTTTTACTAAGTCTCCATCTAAGCAGGCTAAAACTATCACTTTGTGCTGCTCTAATTAGTCTTTTCCTATAACATTCCACAAGGTTGGAACATGAAGAGATGGAAAACTTTGACCCATCTTCTTGCTCTGTTCTTTGTAGCACATCCTGCAGCTTATCTACAAGAGATGGGTGAGCATGGGTGGATCTGTGTTGATTTGGACAGGATTAATTTTGAATAATTCATAATAATTCATTCAAACCCATTAAAAATTTTAACTGCTTTTTTTTTTTTAACATACAAAGGACCTGGCCAGAACATTTGTATATGTGTGTTCTTCTGTTGTGCTGCTGCTTCTCATGACCCAATGGGGGTTAATATTGGCTTCAAAACAACAATCTGATGGGAAGCTAGAAAAGACTGCTGTTGTATTAAAAAGAGTTAGGCTGTGACCAAAGCTATTCAAGCCTAAAATACCATCTCGGAGCAAAACATGTTGAAGGTAGCACAGACGTCCCCAATGCCAACATCCACAGTCCATGTTTTTTTTTAAATTGCAAATATGATCAGGATTTCCTGAAAACTTGACAAGTGAATGGGAATAATAGCATTTTACACCAATCTGATGGTTCAATAACCTAAATAATGGATTAAGAGGAATAAATATTTTTGTTGTTTCTGTTTATTCAATAGTTTTATAGCAAAAAGATGTTTTATCAATAAATTTAACCCAAATAAAGTTTGTATTTTCTCTTTTTCTTTTTTTGTTGTCTTGATCGGATAATCCTATTGCAATAATCTCACACGACCATACCCTGTATTTATTTTAACACTTTTTAATTGTCTCTAAACAGAGTCCCAATAAGTGTTCAAGAAGCTGTAAATGATCTTATTTATTTGTGCATTTGCTCATGAGCTCACCGGCATCCTGTTCTTTTCTCGCCATACAGAGAGCATTATTAAAGACAAAGAGTTTGAGGTGATGATGCAGATCGACTGTGAAGTTACCGACACCAGGATCCTCCACATCAGGTCCTCCAGCATCCCGCCGCTGCTCCGGGTCAACCAGACGGACACATTTTACCAACACTCCCCGACCGACGGCAAGCCTGCGCCTCCGGTCGGAGTGCTGATGGGCTCATCGTAACGTCATCCTAACCTCCAGTCGTCTTCGTAACTCCTCAGCGATTGGGAAATAACCTAAACACCTCACTTTATGATTATTTTCTATAGATAAGGATAAACTCTGTGTGGTCCCACAGATTTTATATTTGTGATTTTAAATGAAGGGAAAGCATTTTTCAGAATTGCACCATATTAGAATAGATCAAAAGCTGAGAGCAGAGGCTGCCTCCTTGGGTGGCAAGGCCGACTCCCCCCTCCAGCCCCTCACATCCATATCAGGGTAATTGTTAGTCTGCAGGGAGTCGAGCATTGAACTCTGAGTCACCCCATCATCGTCACACAAGTATTTCAACTCCTAAAAGCTCTGTTTTTAGGAGTTTTTCACACAGTGATATTTAAAGACATCAAAAACAACTGTTTGATGTTGGTGTTTAGAGGGATAACAGGTTCAGTTTTTATCTAACAGAATGTGCTGTTAAATTTTAATATTTTTTATTTGTAAAATATTAAGATATAGCTATTGCATTCACAGCAGAAAAACATTCAACCAACTCAGGAAGTTGAATTATTATTATTTTATTTTTATTTTTTGCATTTTAATCTACCTGGCTTTAATTGGCGTACCGTGTTTTCCGCACTATAAGGCGCACCACATTATAAGGCGCATAGAATAGACGCTACAGTAGAGGCTGAGGTTACGTTATGCATCCATCAGATAGAGCTGCGCTAAGGAGAATGTCAACAAAATAGTCAGATAGGTCAGTCAAACTTTATTAATAGATTACAAACCAGCGTTCTGAAAACTACGTTCATTCCCAAAATGAATAAACAGTTGTTGCTTCCTCCACTTCCGCACCATTGATTCGTTCATGTTAAATTCTCTCGCTGCTGCTCTATTCCCGTGTTCTACTGCGTGACTGATCGCCTTGAGCTTAAACTGCATCGTAAGCGTGTCTCTTAATAGGAGCCATTTTGGGGTCTTTACACAAACACACAAATGGAAATGAAACGGCACGCTTCGCGCAGTCATATATCCCAGCATGCACCGCGCGCTTCTTCTTCTATGGGGGAAAATGAAGTCGGCGGCTGCTTACCGTATTTGCAAGACCTGTTGTGGCTCAATATTGGTCCATATATAAGGCGCACCGGATTATATGGCGCACTGTCGGCTTTTGAGAAAATTGAAGGTTTTTAGGTGCGCCTTATAGTGCGGAAAATACGGTATTTTAACTGCTCTGTTTCCAGCCATGAATAATTGTAGTTCTTAATTTTAAAAAAATTTTTTTTTTTGTCTTTGCACTCTCTCATGGTTATGAACAGATACCAGTACTGGACATATTTATGTCTAAATGTTATGTAACGGTATACATTCTTGGTTCCATGCGTCTTGCTCAGTTTTGTGTTTGTGTCAAAATTATTATTTTGTGTCATTCTTTTTTTCTCTCCTATGTGTTGTTTGTTTTTTCCAAACTGATTTGTCCTAAATGATTTATTTTATTTAAGATTAACGGAGACCTAGAGAAGCTACACATAATTTTATTTTTTGTCAGTTTATTTTAAAACTTAATTGAACAAGGGGAAAAGCACACTTGGACAAAATATTTGAAGGCTTCCTCAGTCTTCATTTTGTTTTTATTTTTACTTGTATTAAAATTAAACCTGCTGGATTTTTTTTTTTTTGTATTGTTGTATCCACCTACATAGCATTGATGCACTGTACATACAGAACAACATTCAGTTTTGGCTTTAAATACCTTACCTTTCTGGGCAGGTGGTTCTTCTCCTAATGATGCCTTCTGTTGCTTTGACATGAAGTGATGAAAATGTAAATTGTCCTTTGTTTTCTATTATCCAGGACCAGGTTTTGTATGGTGATATAAGCATATACCTATCCAAAAGTGTGTTTCTATTAGCAACTGATGGTTGCTTTTGATTAAAAATGATCATAAAAGAGCATAACAAGTTTTCCTGTCATGCCTCTTTGTGTTGCATTTTAAGATACAATTTCTTAAATATTTTTGGTTCACCATCCAAAAATGTGAAATTATGCATTTCTGAGGTTTTGTCTTTTTATGTGTTTCATGTAAAATAAACACTGGATTTTCTTTCAATATACTTGTGTGTATCTCTTGGCTTGTTTTCAAAAATCCCTTCACTGCTTTACTTTAAAATGTCATGTACATTCCTGCTTAAACATTCCTCTTCGCTTTTCCCAGAATGACTGTTTACATCCAGAGAGTATGCCCTAAATTACTGGGTAAAACATTCATTTCTTCATTCTTTAACTACTTCCTGCAATTATTCCTTTATTCTGTGCTCCAGGTAAGTAACATTTCAAAGCTGCAACTAAAGCTACCTTTACATTCTCTGACTGCGGCAGAACAAAGCCTAATTCTTCTTTGGCAATTATGGGGGATTTATTACAGAGAGAGGATGTGTTTTCTGACTTCTGGCATCCATTTTTGATGCAAAGAGGAAAAACAAATTGCTATGTAGAAAACTGAAACTTTTTTTTTCTGTTTCAAAGAGAAATCTTCTAAACGTTTTTGTTAAGCCACTTTTTTCTAGATTGTTTATACATTACCTTACAAAATTATTCTTAAGTTTCTAGCCTATTGCCATGTAGCAACCACAGTGTTTATTGTACTTTCTTTGACAGACCAACAAAAAATGGCTGAAAATTAAAAAAATTAAGTGTGGTATTTGTGTTCACGCCCCTTTTATCTGATGCCTCTAAATAAAATAAAATATCATAGGAAACCAATTAGCTGTGTTAGTTATGAACTTGACCAATCTACGCTTTATGTAAGATTGATAGGAAGAAACTCATAAGAAGTCCCAGACGAGCTCAAAACAAAACTTTTAGCTGGTAACACTTTATTTGACGGATTGTGAATAAGGCCGTCATGACACCTTCATAAACATGAGTAAGTCTTCATGAATATTTATGATTCTTGTCATAAAGTGTCATTCTATAAATCATAACACTTTTAATACAAAGTTGACACTATTCAAAATATCTTTATTATGACAACTTAGATAAAAGTATTACTGATTAAACTTTAGCTTTAATAACATAAATTTTTAAAGTTTAATTAGTATTACTTTTATAACAAATTTATGTCAAATCATGATTTCTTTGTTAATGTCAAGTTGTCATAACTAAGACATTTTGAATAATGTCAACTTTGTATTAAAAGTGTCATGATTTACCGAATGACACTTTATGACAACAGTTATAAATATTTATGAAGACTTACTCATGTTCATGACAGCTGTTATGTCATGTTTATGACAGTGTCATGACAGTCTTATTCACAACCCGTCAAATAAAGTGTTGCCATTTTACACTTAATTGCAAAACACTGTGGGGTAAACACTAACATCATGCTGAATGTATTGCCCCTACAATAAGGCATGCTGGTGGCAGCAGGGGTAGAGATTTTGTTTTCCTTCAGCAGTCTAAGACGCTCTCCATCTAATCTTAGGCACAAATGTGTAAAGCCATATGGCAAAAGATTTTCAGCTGTTACTGCAGCTAAGGTGGTTCTGCAAAGCAATGACTCATGGAGGTTGAATACACCATTCAGACCTCTATTAGTAAAAATTAAAAAATGACATCCATGTTTTATGTTCCTTCTATTTCATAACTGTGCACTTCTCAGGGGTTTCCACCTGAGGAACTGTGGAAAACGTTCAAGAGGTATCAACCTTTTAACAAAAGGCATAATGCAATGAATCGTGATACAATGATTGAAGGCGAACTTATTTTATTTTTATAAAATGTAAACTTTAATATGAACAATGTAAACACTAAGTATATATGTACATTTGGCTCAGTTCTGAAGCCAGTGTGGACTGATCTACAGTCCATTCAGAAATGAGGAATCAAAGGACTGTTAAGGATCGACATAAGCAAACTTAATGTTGTATGTGACCTGGTGCCTATTGTCCCAAGCGTACAAAACGCCTTCCTTCGGGTTATAGTCGATCTGTGTGGTGTACGTGTAGTTGTTGATGAAGGGCATTCTGGGAGTCATCTGAGTGTTTGTGTGCGTATCGAAGGCATACTCCAGGTTGGCGTCCCTTTTGTTGTAGCTGTCCACAGCATACAAGACGCCACACACGACAAAGCAATTCCCAAAATTGTTCCTCCTAAGCCCGGTCCTCCAGGTGGTCTCGCTCTGCATGCTGAGGTCCGTGGGGTTCAGACGACTCAGGATGACCACTTCCTGTAAGAAGCCTTCGTCATCCAGCGCAGGGTAGATGATCCACAGGCCGTTCTCGTCCACGGCAAAGTTGATGGATGAGTGGCTGCGCCATTCCCATGGCGATGAAGACTCCTCAAACACGGCATCGTGCAGCATAGTCCAGGCAGCCACATAGCGAAGTCGCAGGTCGTACTTGATGATGTCCCGGGAGAAGGCGCGGTTGTAGTAGAAGGCCCCGCCATAGACCACATGGCCTGTGCCGATCCAGTTGTAAGGGAGCTTGTAGGAGTTGGTGAAACGGCCTGGGATAATGGTTTCATTGAAAAAGATAGTGGACATTAAAAGTCAACCCACTCATGTTAGAATATCAGGGTTTTATGGTATGAAATAATGAAACCAATTATTAAGTAAGTAAGTAATTTCAGTACTTTATCCTGCTTTAATGTTGCCTATAACCTTTACAAGTCGATGTTTAAGAGAGAAAATCATTTCAATCAGATTTAGATTATGAGGATTTTGCTCCAGCACTGATTGCTATTTGAAAGTGTTGATGATTATCTCCACCAGTTCCAGCTGAAGAACACCAGTCATAAAGCATGATGCTGCCACCATCATACTTCCCTTGTGTTTGCATGGTGTTTGTTATGTCCACTGACTTCTAGGGGTCCTCACATTAGAGGACTGCCTTTGCTCCTTTGTTTGTTTGCAGGCTACTGTCACATCTGGAAGCACTTCCTCCTAATCAGTGGACTCCATAAAAGCTTCAGTGTTGTTTCCCCCTGGGTATTTCTGTGACGTGGTGGACTCTGAACTGAGTACTCAGTGTTGTGTCAATTCTGCTTAGGTCTTATTGACATGTGAACTTCTGTGTGCTAGAAATATTGTTTAGATGGGCAGTTTGGTAGGAGTTCTCCACCATTTTCTTTTAACTAATTTCTTCCCCATTTTGTGGCCAGCCTGGGAGCTTAGGAAATGTAGTTTTTATTTTTGTTCAGACAAGAGTGATTTTGTTTTCAAGATGGAAGGAGTGCACTTTTCTGTATTGTTTTGGCCTTGGAAAGTCTGAAGTTTTCACTTCCCTTGTGTTTGTAAGACTCAGGGCCAGTGGAAAATAAATAATTGAGATGTGACTTCTTTTAGTTGTTGGCTTCACATTTAACTTGCAATTTGTGTTACACTCTGTGCCCACCTAGACTCACTTAAAAGGGTAGCAACAGTGTTGTTTTGGTAATGTGAGGTGTCGATATTGCACCAAACTTGCCTTTGGGAATTAAAATCAAATAAGTTAAACTTGGACTTATTAGGGCTCATTTTCCAACTTTTGCTTAATTTAATTGGGTTAATATGTTTTTCTTCAAGAGAAAAGGAGTCTGTATCAACATGTCATTGACCACAATATAAAGAATAGAGGAGCTTGTTGTACTACACTGTCAGTTCTTGCTAAAAAATAGCATAAATCATTTAATGTTGCTCTGGACCTGTTGTCAAAATGTCTTGGAAGGACGTCCAGTTCTTTGACAACTGCCTTCAAATGTTTGCAAAAACAGGAAATAACCTTTTCAAGTCTCTGTGGAGAACATTTGAGTCACACTCCTTTAGATAATTGTTTAATATCAGCGACATTGGATTGTTTTCGAGATTTAATGGTCAGTTTAAGGTCACGTCACCGCAATTCAAAATCTGCTCTTTGACAAGGTCACTCCAAAGTCCTATTCATTTTTAGAGGGCTTGCTGGTGTGCCTAGGGTGTTTGGACTTTGCAAGTGCATAATCCAAATGCACTTGAGCTTAAGGTCTCAAGGGAAAATCTGGACATTCAGCTTCAGCATTTAGTCAAAATCTTGATTACATCAACTGCAATAAGTTGTCTTGGTTGTACAGCAGCACAAGCCCATCACACTACCACCACTGTGTTGAAATGTATGAGGTTACTTTTTGTTATATCAGCTTTAACAGAATACACATCTACAAAAAAGTTCAAAATTTCTGTCCTCAGACAACATAGTACTTTCCCAAAAGTCAAGATGATTTTTGACAAATGCGAGACAGGCTTTTGTCGTCTTCTTGGTGTAATTTTTTTTTTTTTTCCTCTTGAAGTCATTTTTCCCATGCTCTTCTTAGTTCTAAATTGTGATAATTAAATAAGCCAAGTTGTGCCTACAGTGCTTTGGATGTTGTTCCGGATTTTTTGCAAGCCCCCTTTATGAGTCTTTAATTAGTTCTTGGAGTAATTTTGAAAGGCCAGTCATTCCTGCAAAGGTGCGCAACTGTTCCGTGTTTTTTTTTGATAATAGCTCTCACTGTGGTATGGTGGAGTCCCAAAGATTTTGTTGCTCATCTGTTCTATTGTTAGATTAGGGTACGATGTGTAAATTTTTTTCTGGGTTAACCGGAGACACAAATTGGGAGGTGGAATGTTATTTAATGTGAGTTTTAATGTGGGGATTATTTCTGAATGCAGCCATGTTGCCGATTATAAATGGATGTGTACAATTGTGCAATCGTGTTATTTTATTAATTTCTTACTCTACCTACTCACCCCTTTTATTTTTGTTTTTCAATCAAGTTGTAAAGGGCTATCGGTCAAATTAAACGTAGTGAAGGCTATAAACAGATTTATTGTGGTCTCATTTTCTACACCACAAAAAGATAGTATTTTAAATGAGGTGTGCTGACTTTTTATAGCCACTGACACCCATTGAAGGAAAACAAGAGAATACAGTTATTGCGAAACCGGTGGCTCTTACCTTTTTTGAAAACCTCCAGATTGTGGAACTCCAGGAGATTATTCCCGTAATGGAAGTTTGTCACATAGATTTTGTCATCATTGGACTTGGGATCCTTCATCCAAGCTCCCTCGGGTCTGCCATAGTTGTTGTGAGTAACTGGCTCAGCGATACTTGCCAAAGTGTCTTTACACTCCCCTGTGAAAAGCACCCAGAGAGAGGGTAAACGTGAGAACTTTAGGGCCAGTTAATACTCAACCTAGACCATGCCAAGAAGTCTGAAAATAATTAGGAGTTTTTGGTTTTAACAACATGAATTAGACAAAGGTTCCCATAAGCAAACAGAGCTTAGCTGAGTTTTGGAATTTTCTGAAAGAAATTTCCATTTGTTTTTCTCCAAATGAGAAACATTAGGCTGAGTTAGTGCTTCTAATGTGGATAAATATAAATACACAGAACATTTTGTTTTGCTGGCTAAGTCCTAGTAGACACTGGTGTTTTTACTGTTCAGGCACATTACAGGTGTGTAAGGTGTGTAATTACAGGTGTGTAATGTGCCTGAACATTACACATTACAGGTGTATGATGATCTTTTATCATGAAATGATAATGATAAAAGATCATTATTTACCAGCTTTGCTTGTAGATGACTCCTTTTGGCTTTTCATTGGTTCCTGTGCCTCAAGGTCATCTGCCATCACATCTTCTTCTTCTTCCCACTTAAATTTGTATTCTCTCTTGATTGGGGCAGCCTGTTCTGGAGTAGTGGTGACTTTGGCGAAGGTGGGTACAGCTGTGATGGTGGGCGGAGCATTGTCACCAGGTGTATAGGACTCTGAGGACTGAGGGGGAGCAGTTTTCACATACAGGGTTGAAGCATCAGTCTGGGTTGAGGTGGGATATAATGCAGGATGAACAGGAGGTGAAGATGGAGGGGTATTAGATGTGGCAAATACAGGGACAGTTGTTTGAGTCTCTGCTATAGCATTCAGACCAGAAGTCGTCTTTGTTTGATCTTTGAACTCAAAGCTAGTGGTTTCCATCTCTGTGATGGGATAATATCCTATGGTTAAAGGTTGCCAAATGTCCTTAATGTCTTCCCTGAGGGAGGGTTGGGTTGTGATCACTATATTTGGATTGGTTGTTTCTGCAGGAATGATAGTTGAAGGAGCTCCTGTGGCTACTGTACTAGCAATTGTCCAAGGCGTGACGCTCCGATCCGTTTGAGATTCTGTAGTCTTGATCGGTAAAAGTTGTGTTGCACCGGTTGCTCTGGCTGTAACACTTCTCACTGTGGATGCCTCTCCAGACACATCCAAGGACTTGCTCCCTCTGTCACTGATAATTTCATTATGAGTCTCTGACATGGGTTTCGCTTCCTTTAGTTTTACAGGTGGGCTCATTTTATTGGCATTGTGTGCAGGATCCATCGTCTTCGGCCGGAATGACCTCAACCAAGTTTGGATCCTGGGCCGAGGCGCTCGATGAAGAAGGAGATTCTCTTCAATAAAGTAGTTGACCGGGCCTTCTCCGCTGAACTCGTGATATTCAAATACTAAAGACAGGAAAATTTTACATTAAAGAAAGCACATTCATATTTGTCTCAATTGTGCAACATAAATTCTCTAAAGCAGTGGTCTTAAACTGCTTTCCTCGAGGTCCAAAGTCCTTCGACTTTTAGATGTGTCCCTTCTACTACAAACTGAATTAAAATGTGAAACTGCTTCACCAGCATGCAGAATCACCATTAACTGTGAATTTTTAAAAAAAGCACCATTAAAATTAAATCTGTTGTTGAAGAAAAACCATATGGAGTCTCGTTAGCAGTTTGACCCAAGCTACGTTAGGTATTGAGAAACATGGCAGAAGATGCTACGATAACGTCAAACTAAACTGACCTTTTTGGTTTATGTGTATAGTGAAAATTAAACTGCACATCACCTCCAAAAAACATTATTGTCAAGGTGAAACATGATGGTGGCAGCATCATGCTGAAGAAAGGCTTTTCTGCATGCTGTTGCTGTGTATATGGTACTAAATGTCCTGGAAGAAAACTTGTTAGATGCTGCAAAAGACTTATGACCAAAATCCAATTGAGAACTTGTGATGAAACTACTAACAAGTAAAATTCACCAGTGCCACAAAACCTAAAATAGGCCTAAATAAAAATAAAAATGAGGTTCTACAAAATACTAACTCATCCAACTTCACAATTATTCAATACTTTTTGTTGCTGTGTCACATAAAATCCACCTTTAACACATGACAAGTTAATAGGGCATGAAGATTTTATTAAGGTACTGCATGTTCTTCTTTGCCCTCTTTTTAATCCTAAGTAACCCATCAATGTGCAAACTTTTGCCAGTGATTTAATCGAAACGTATCCAGTTAAAGGTAATTGATATTTAAAATTAAAACGCACAGTTCTCCCCAGGCTCTCCGTCATCCGCCACCATGTGGTCTGGCTCCATAGGATCAGGCTCAGATTTATAAAACGTCATCCCCCTGATGATCATCCCATTTGATCCAGGCTTCAATGCCTGATCAAATGGCTCCATGGCGTTGAGGGATTTCACCTCAGTGATCTGACCAGAGCTGTCAGGCTGCAGGCTCGGTGGATTTTCCCCAGTAAACTTCCCTTCAGGTTTTTCCTGTTGATAATAGAGAAACACTAGAAAAAGTGATGCTAATACATATATTTGTTGGTAGACTATGCCAATGACTAATGGTTTTAGAGGTAATCTGACTCATAACAATGAGTCATAATCAATAAGAAAGTCTTGGCTAGAGTCCGCTTTAAATTTTGTTTACCGGAATGTAGTTGTTCACTTTATTCTAGTTTTTAAAAAAAATACAATTATTTAGAACATGATGTCTAATTTCCATTTCATTTCTCTTTAATCCACATAACCAAAAAACATGTGGAGCCCAGGATGTGCAGATGGTTGGACTCCTTACTTTATATGAAAGCTAAAAGCTGGAAGGGATCAGCTACCTCAGAGAAGGCTGCTGATCCGGGATTTGCTTTTCTTCACACAAATATTTAATGAGATCATTAAATATTTGATTGATCTCAGTGACTGTTTTACACATTTGTTTTGCCTAACAGTGATTTTATGAAGAAATCATTGATCTAAACAGATAGTTTAATTGTCTTATAGACTTGAAAGCTTGTTACATTTGAGGTACTTGGGTTTTTAATGAAAGGTTCACAGTTACAAAGTAAACAGATGCAGGTTTTTAATGGACAGTGCAAAAGGTTTTAAAATGCTGCAGTGCTTCAGTTTGTAGGTGCAATTGCAGCTTTTACAGCTGAACCACCATATGATGCAGCTTTACTACAATAAAAGCTTTCAAACCACTGACAAACATCTGTTTGTAAATTTCATGAGTAATTTTAGCTATTTCTGGAACATTTAAGTCACTATTTTATAATTAAAACATTTGACTCGATTAAGTAAGCAAAACAATTTTTGCCTAAAATTAAGAGCAAGTTTCATAAGAATACTTTTTTTAGCTCTTAATAGAAATTTAAATTGTCCTGGATGAATGAAAGTATATGGTTTCAGTTCCTGCTGTAGAGTGTTACACATTAATGGAGAAGCAGAGTAAAAACATAATTTTGTTTCTAGTTCTGATCATGTTAGTGAAATACCGAAGGAGGGAAAGTCATGAGAAAAAAGTCTGGGTTGGCTGTCTGAGGGTAAGTAGTGTCTAACGCAATTGTTGATAATGTTACACAGAAATTATATGTAATTACTCTAATTATATGCAAATAAACTACTAGTAGTTTAGTCATTACAATGACACCACAGTTACTATGTTAATCCTTATCAATGTGTCAAACTTTGCCTCTCACCTGTGGGTACCGATAAGCTGCTGCCTCGCCGACATCGTCGGCTCTCCTTCTGTCCTGATGCGGATGAGGAAAAGGAGCAGGTGGCCTTTCAGTAACTTGCATCTTCAAAAGAGGATTCTCCTGAGGCTGCACTTTGCCAACAGTGTGGTTCAGAGATACTGCCTGGGAGATAAGAACCAGAACATATATGTAGGTTTTAGAGCATGTAACTTAGATTTAAGAACAAGACGTTAATTAATCAAAGTAGAAGAGAAGTTGGATCAAACTGCTTTCCGACTTGCATCTTTGCTGGCTGTTTCACTGTGCACTTTTCTGCCTGTAGTGCAGAAGGTAAGATTACTTTTTATATCGTCCCTGAGCATCAAAAGTTCTCTACTTAAACTGCTAATATGAATCCAAACCCCAATCAGTCTTGAAACATCACCAACTATTCTTTGACAAACATAGCTTTTAGCTGGTAGTTTTTTAATTTAAGTTAAGGGCTTAACGTAACAGCTAAGCCTTGTAATTCTGGAGTAATTGTGGTTGACCAACCTATCAAGATTCACCATTGTCCCAGTTTTTCTCTGTTTATAGATATTGAGTCACTGCGGTGCACTGAAAACCCAAACCCTTAGAAATGAATTTGTAACTTTTTCAAGTTGGATAATAACCTAGACCTTTCTTCGTCACTTGTTTTCTTTTTTTTTTTCAATTTTTGATGTTTATTAAATCCTTCAACAATTAAACATACAGTGAAAACAATTTTGACAATATCAATACTGTAAAGTATACAACATTAAGTATCTATACAGAGAAGGACTTGAATTTTTAACATTTTCCCCCCTGGCCCCCTCCCGATCCTCCCATACTCCTCCCACCACAGTCAGCAGAAGGAGCTAAAGCAAAAGAGAATAGAATAAAATAAAAAATAAAATAAAGTAAATGGAAAGTAAATGATTTCATTTATTTAAGTAAATGAAATCAATCTATAAAAACCGCTCTTTGCATTTACTCAGCTTATCTCTGTGCTATCTTAGTTTGATATTAGAATTAGTTTGAAAATCGATAAGAGAGTCTGAAAAAAGAAGGGAAACAAACACATATTTAAGTCTTCATGATTGCATTCATTCTCAAATGAAGAAATTATGATTAAAAAAATCACCTGCTAAATCAAAAATGTAAAAATAGCGACACAAAGCAGAAAATGTTTTAACTCTTTATTGCAGGCATTTCATCCACTGTACAACTGTTTTTTATTAGACATGTGATGGCTGATTGTAATTATGCCCTTCCATACAGTCACGTTGATGTCCCTGACTAACATTTAATGTCTGATGTTTATAAGACTTAAAACTGATCCAGTGTGTAGCAACACAGCTTTAGCAGCTGGATTCCTTTCTTCAGACTTGCCGTCCAAAACCCTGCTTTTGTTTTTGCTGCACCTGTTAGGGCGGGTATGATTTATGATCAACTGTATATTTAGTATGATAACTTGAGCACAGTCTCAGCTGCTCCTCCTCTATTTTAGCTGGAAAAACTTGTCAACACTGTAGTGAAGCATTAGTGTGAATGCTCAGAAGAGGCTGTTGTAAAGATTTCGCTTTATTCTTTCTAATCTGGACCATGTCAGAAGAGAAACATCCAATGCATACCATTTTGTGTTATTTTTATTGCCATTTTCATCTTTGAGCTAAATTTAATAGAAAAAAAACAACAAGTCAGAGGTTTTTAGTTTTGCTTGATGAAAGTAGCAACACATTAGTTGGTCAATTTCTACATGACAAAAATGAAGGGCACCTCTGTCATAGCATGAATTATAGTAAATCTAAAATTCGCAAAAGCTACCTTTGCGGCCTTGAGTTGGTGTTTTGTTTATTTCCACTTGGATTTTATTTCGGCATCACTTTACCTGCATCTTCTCGATGTGGTCCACTCGTTGCAGGAGCTTGTTTGTCAGAGAGTGCAGCTTCAGTAGATCCATCCCATAGAACGAACCCTCCAGCAGCTCAAGGATGGTGGAAAGCTGCAATGATCAAGGGATCTCCATCAAAACAGTGTAGCCATTCATAAAACAGTATGTATCCACTCTTAGGTTACTGAAGTTATGAGGTCCTTTGTGAATGTTATTCATTCTTTGAGGTCTAGGACTCTCAGGAAATGATTAAGGTTTGCAACAAGGCCTCTCAACAGTAATGGCAAATCTTTGAGCTCACATTATGTGAAATTATAATTGTTAAGGATTTTTTCACACTTTTTGCAGACGAAACTCTGAAAAGTGTGGCATGCATTTGTCTTTACCTCCTTTACCTGTAACTAAATCCAGTGCAACCAGTGCACAAAGAAAGCAAGTTTAATACCGGAAGAAAACTTGGAAGGAGTTGCAAAAAGACTTGAAGTCTTGAAGTACACCTTCCAACAGGACGATCCTAAGCCAGAATGACAATGGAATGACTCTGATTATTAAAGAAGAGGTAGGTGTCTGGATGGCCCAGTCAAAGTCCATTTCTACATTTAATTGAGAAGCAGTGGCAGGACTTGAAGCAAAGCTCGAGGCATTTTGACAGGAAGATAGGGAAACATTTTCAGTCTTAGATGGTTGGGAAAATATGGATCAACAAAATAATGACTCAGGGGCTCTGAATACAAAGGCACGCCACACTTTTTAGATTCAAAAATAGCTTTTTTTTTCCTGTCTGTCATAAAATACAAATACAAATCATCGCAGCTTGCAGCTAAGCAGACAAAATGAGAACATTTGAAGAGGGGGCTGTGCTTGGACAAGGTGCGCTCGAGTGAGATCCTGAACCTTGACATTTTCTTTTCCAGCTTCCCTGAGATTTTTCAGCCTGAACTCTGCACCGCAGGGGTTGACCGCCGACAGAGGCGCGATGCAGGCGCACTTGCACTCCGGTCCAGATGTGATTGTCTCCACGGTGTAGAAGTCCTGAACCGTGGCGCTTCCCTCTTCGATCCGCCGACAGGCGCTCCTGCTCAGGGGTCTGACAACACATTTACACCGACAGTCAGCGCCTTCCGACAGGGCTTTCACTTTGTCATAATCACCCAGCAGCTATAAAGAGAAGAGGATGGATAAAAAAATTTTCCCACCGCGATCAATTTAAAAGTTTGCATGGAAGATTGAGAAAAAAACCAAAACAAAACAAGTTAATAATGCACCTACTTTAGATATTATGTCCTCTTGACCTTCCATTTCTTCTTGCAGCTCGTCCTCTGCACTGCTCTTAAGTAGAGACGGATCGGGGACTTTTGGAACTGTACTTCTGCACTTAGGCGCAGCAGAGCTCCGAGAGGAAAAAGCGCAGCAAACCGCGACAAAAACGCATAACCTATACATGCTGTGAGCGTCCCAGAACTCCAAAGAGAGCTATGCAGATGCAGGTGTACGAAGAAGCCACAGCATGAAACTCAAGTCGAAGTACAAAAAACTATACCAAGAATGAAAAAAATAAATAAAATACCCTAATTATATTGCTGAAAAATTCTGAGAATCGACATCAACAAAAGCCATCAGTCATCCAGATTCAGATTATTCCCCCTGCTAAGTCATCGTTTACAGTCAGAATGAATGAAAGTTAAGAGGCTGAAAAAAAGGTGTACTCCTGAGAGAGAGGAGCCCCGGCATCTGCAGCTGCAGGGGAGCTGACAGGAGGCGGTGTTACACCAGACTGTGATCTGATCTTTTTTTTTTTTTTTTTTTTAATGGAAAAAAGCTTTACTGGAGTCAAACGTTTTCCGCAACCAAAATCTACAATACCCACAACATGTTTTAGGTTGAGCTTACAAAACAGAATAAATAAATGTTCAGACTCGTTTCAAACTGTTTTGCAGCACTAATATGTGTAACCGCTTCAAGTTGGGTTGTTGCTGCCCCCTACAGGGCTTCTACATGCATTTCCAGACGCCTTAATAGTTTCTCTAGTGATGGCATAGTTCTCAGACTTTGGTACAAGTACTACTGATGGCAGTCAGAACAGATTCTAATATCCATTATTTGCAAGTAATTGTGATGCAGAGCTCCAGACTCCAACTCCAAAGAACGCAAAAGTTGAATAATCAGCAACCAGGCTAATGACTTGATGTGCCACACTTTATGGAACATGGAAAAACAAATATATGAATCTAAAACAGTAGAATAAGTAGATAAAATAATACATGGCTAGACATATGCATTGATGGATGGTAAATGGGTGTTTGGACAGAAGGTGAATGTTGGACAAATCAATGATAGTAGGATAGGGAATACTTTATGAAATTACTCATATTTTTACATATTCCTCCTATATTCATTTTCTAAAGAAATTGCTTAAATAAAATCCCAATTCCAGATTGTATAGGGTCCATGAAATTGTTCACCTCAGAGACAATAAAACAGGCCATTTAAATTAAAATAAGTGTTTATTTATATTTTAAGGCACATTTAACTCATCCTTTTCTATTCGAAACATGGTTGACAAAAAGAAAATCAGAGGCCTACTTTAAGGCACATTGAATTATAAACCTTATGTTGTGATGCCAGCTCTATTATGTGAAAGTTGTGTGAATATGATTTATTTTGAGTGTGTTTAAAATGCAACAGTTAAAAATCCCGCCACTCCAACATCCAAATAACATTTCCCATCCCACTTATGAATTCAACAAAGGATTAAAAGAATAAAGTGCACAAGCCTTTTTGTCAAAGACTTCTTCATAATGAATTAAATTCTTACAGATGTCCCACTTTCAAATAAGATATTTGGGTGTTTAAAACCACAGTAAAGAGTACCAGAATAAATACCCAAGTAAGAGGTGTTAAAGCTGTGTGCTACTCCAGTGCTCAGACCCAAAACTCAGAACAGAGTTGAGTCCTCTAGCATCCTTCATGCTCTATTCTGTCCTCCGCCGCCACCGGCAGGATGAGGTGGGAAATACGGCTCCACAATCCACCGTACTTGTTGACATCCATCCTGTCGAAAGATACCGGGTGACCGTGAGACAGAAACTTCTTCTGCAGGTAGTCGTCCACCATCTCCTCCACGATGCTCAAGCGCATCTCGGCCGGGATCTCCTCTTCGTCACCCAGCAGCACTGTGAAGATCAGAAAAGTCTTCTTGTAGGCGGCATTCTCATGATCGCAGTAGCGGTAGAAGATGAGCGTGGAGCCTGGAGGCAGCTCTTCCAGGCGGTGAATCACCGCTACGGGCTTGTCTCCCTCGAATGCTCCTTGCAGCTTTCTGTCAATGTCCAGTTTGACCTGGTCGCTGTCTTGGCCGGCTTTGCCCGCTCCGTCAATGTGGAGGACGGAAGCGTTGCGGGCGGTGGAGAAGGCGGAGGCCAAACCCTGAGCTAGGCAGCGCATGGTCCTCTCGGCTCTGACGCCTGATGTCAGGATCAGGCTGACGGGCTCCGCGGGTTGGCTCGTCTGGAGGTGCCTCTTCAGGTGGATTTCACTCCTGCTCCAGAGCTCGGCGCGCTGATTGGTAAACTTCTCTTTTACTTTTTTCATCTGCTTGAGGAAGACATCTACCTGTTGCCAATCAGTCTTCTGAGGTTGAGATTCAGATTGGAGGTAATGCTGTGCCACGATGGCAACAAGTGCCACTATAGCCACTCCTACCAATAGTTTCATGCCTCCTGTCAAGAGAGGTTTAGATGCGTCTTACAAGGGATTTTATACAATTACCCATCAACATCAAACAGTGGATATATTTAAAAAATAGAGATACAAGTGAAAAAAAAGGACTTGAAATCATACTTTGATTGGCACATTCGTCAGGTTTTGTGCCGACTGGTTTCTGAGTTTCTGATGGATCTCCTTTGGAATAACCTTGTTGTTCGTCATCGGCTTGGTAATTGTTTGTCTTGTCCATTTCAGGAGGGTATTCGGCTTCTTCTGACTTTACTGAATCAATGAAAGAACAAACCTTCATATAAAATTTCTGACTTAGTGTAGGCTTTCTAAAACCAGTAGTGAAGATAACTGAATTTAAGATGTTGTATTATTGTCGATAAAATGAAACACAAAGTTTTTATTAGTGGAGTTTATGGAGAAATGCAGAAAATACACAGAAAACCACACAGAAAATATCATACTGCGAAATAACAACCTGTAGTAACACTCCGACTCGGAGGTTCATCTGTTGATTTCTCTCTATTTGACAAGTTATCTCGACTTTCATCATTGTCTTGTTGGCCAGAGTTCTTGTCCCCATCTTTATCTGGATCCACATCAGCAAAACAAAACAAAAATGAACATGAACATTATATGTGCTTAACACATGTTAAATTTGTCAAAAATATAAATTTTCTTCCAGATCTAGATGTGGTAAGAATCATTTGATCTTCATTTCCTTACCCCTTTCACCTGATGCTACGTCATCAGTAGAGCTCTCTGTAGTCTCCTTCTCTGTAGGTGTTCCTGTATTATTGTCTATAAAATGAAGCACAATGTTTTTATTAGTGGAGTTTATGGAGAAATGCAGAAAATACACAGAAAACCACACAGAAAATATCATACTGCGAAATAACAACCTGTAGTAACACTCCGACTCGGAGGTTCATCTGTTGATTTCTCTCCATTTGATGAGTTATCTTGACTTTCATCATTGGTTTGTTGGCCAGAGTTCTTGTCCACAGCTGGAGAGCTTTTGCCTTCATCTGAATCCGCACCTGCAAAACAAAACAAAAATGAACATGAACATTATATGTGCTGAACACATCTTAAATTTGTCAAAAAATATATATGTTTCCAGATCTAAATGTGATGAGAAGCATTTGATCTTAATTTCCTTATCCCCTTCTACTAATTCTACATCATCAGAAGAGTGCCCTGTAGCCTGACCTGTAGGTGTAGCTGTATTGTTGTCAATAAAATGCAGCACAAGGGTTTTATTAGTAGAGCTGTTTTTTTTTACAACAACTGACGGTAAGTTACTTGATTATGCTATAAAATGACACTATGTTCCCAGTAAACACATAATACTGCTCCTTTAAAAACTAGATCAGAGATCTGAACAAACATAATCCAATAAGCACAGCTGACAACATTTTCTAAATATATTAAACCAATAAAAGTAATACCTGATAGTTCAGCAGAGGGATCTGCAGAGCCTTTTGGCTGCTGATAGCCTGGTGGTGAGTCCATGTTTTTGGATTGGGTCGCTGCGGGAGTTGAGAACTGATAAACCACAAGTATATGTCATCATATGATTTGCACTACTGAGACACGTAGAAAAGTAATGGATTTTGTACAGTTTGTCATCACGTGGTTAAAGTTCAAAGTGACGCTGTAAAGAATCGCACCTGTCAATGAATCGCATGCAATAAGGAAGGTTTTTTCTCTTCCACTAATCTGTGAAATACTCAAAGCTCCTCAAGTGTTCTAATTTATAGCACTTAAAAAGACATTTAATAGTAAACAAAAAGCCAAAATAAACACAACAATCTTTGCTCAACTTCCCCTGGTGACATTACACCATAATACATGACAGCTAACTCACTGCAAAGCTAATAGCCGCTAGCACCCTGCAAATAAAACTCTCGAATCACTCACTTTGTTCATCGGGTTTGAACAAGGCATTCTCGAAATAAATTAGATATATACTGTAGGTACGAACTGCCTACTAAAAGGCGAGTATATCAGAAACATGACGAGACTCAGGTCAGGTGACGAGGGCTAACAAGCTTGCTAGTGTTAGCAAAGCTAACTGACTTAGTCAATGACCACAAAGCTTTGATATATTAGTAGAGCCTCTGAGCTATTCAAAACGAATAAGCATAATTGATATACTATCCACGATTACCAATTCATAGAAAAGCCTCCACCGACAACATCTCCGTGGATTAGAGGGAGTCCTTATCCTTCGGGTTGGAGTTTCACTTTCACCTGTTTACTCCCAGAGCGGAACGTACAGCAAGGCCCTTGTTTCTAGAGCGGAAGATTGTTACAGTGATACACCTCAACGGGTCCCGACCTGAAACGTTTCCCCAGCAACAAAACGGGGAAGTTTACGCACAGACTGGCTGCTGTCTGTTTCGTGTCAGGATGTTTCACTTTTTTGTTTAAATTTTTGCTGATTTGAAGCGACATCCAATCGATTTGAGAACAAGAATGGATTCAAAGGCGGCTAAAAATAAGGCTCCGGGCCAATTAAGAAGGTCGTTAAGGCAGACGGGGAAAGGTGAGCAAATTGACAGTGACGCTCGTTAGCTAGCTTAGCTTCATAGCTCTACTGTAATCGAAAGTCAAAGTTGGCATTAATGTTTCAACTAATGTTTACTATTTAATTCAAATAAATCACAATTATGTCCCGCATTTGAGGTTAAATTAACAGTTATGAGCAACTTTTAAATTTCATTTTCGGTTTTATTTTCGCGCAATAAACAACTTCCTGTTAACCACGACGAGGTGAAATGGAAATTGTCTTTCATTCGCAGTGATCCCTATCAATAGACAAAACAGAGGGGCATATGAGAGGAAGGGGAATAAGTAACTAATTACTGTGGTCATTATGGTCGCCTTTAATAAGTTTTTTTAACGTATTAAAGGTTAGAGGAGCAGCAGTTCAATCATAATATTGTTATTATTATTGAACTAATAACCCTTAGAAATCAGGTTTATGCAGTTATTTATTTGAAAATAGCTTCTTTTTTTAAACTCTTTATACTCTTATTTTTCTGTGACTGTAAAATACTGTTACCAACAACAATAATAATAATAATAGGGCTGCACAGTGGCACTGTTGCCTTGCAGCAAGAGTGTTAGAAAATGTATGGATAATGATAATAATAATCATCATCATAATTTTTTAAGTAAGAATGACCAATGACAGCTGTAATGCTTTTTAGTGCATTTTAATTTTATGAATTATTGTAATAAATTTGTACAAAATACCGTAAAACTATGTGTAACCAGTAGCGTTATTATTTTTATTATTATTATTATTAATCACTAATTATTTACAATAAGCAATCTCATAAAGTATTTCAGCAGTAATTTCTTAAAAGAAATGTGTCATATTTCTATTCTATATGATAGCAGTTTTTGATCTCCAGTATTTAAAATTAGAACTTATTTATATGCTGCATGGAATATATATTCCGTTATTTATAACGTTATATTGTTACGTATACAATTTAGCTGGAGACTTAATGCAATGCAATCTGCTGTTATGAAGCATGACCTCTTCCCCTTGTTGAAAACTGGACGTGTTGTTTTCAACAAGGGGCCAAAACTCTGTGTTTGTGTTTTTTCTTTATTATTATTATTTTTCTAAGTGCTATTCACCTTTTCAATAGAAACACTGAAGTTTGCCCAAATATTTCAAGTAAGTAATTAATCCCACTGGGAGAAGTAGCATAAAATTACCTTGTGCATGTATTTCACTCCCACAGCTGGTTAATGTGAGCAGATACTAACAAATGACTCACAATGAGAAAAAGACATTAGATCCAGGCTGATCAACACCTTACATCATGTTAAAAGGAGTTTAGGGAGCATTAACTCTCTAAGAATTATTGCACAAATTGTTCTTTCTTATGACTGGGATTTTTGTCAAGGATTATTTGCTCTATCACTCCTGAAAAAAAATGAGCAATGATTGGAAAACTATGATAAGAGTAGGTTGTGCTAGAAAATGGGACCTCTGAATATTACAGATACAAGTCAGGTCACCCTCATAAGTTCTGTTGAAGGCCTTTTTCTACTTGTTAAACATTAAGGGGTGCCATGTGACAGTGTAATTGTTTTTCTTTTCCTCTACAGTACTCGGCGTTGAGCCAACTCCAAGGGGTCCTCTGAAAAGGACCAGAAAGACATCAGAACCTCAGCCGTCACCAGCAGCTAAAGGTTCAAAAAATGTGGAGAACGGCTTGGATGATGAAGGTGGGATGCTCTAATTTTCAATTTATTTCCTCAGATTAAGTAACTAGGACTACCTTTAATTACAGTGCTCAGATGTGGCAATTCCTCATGGGGGGGTGAGTGACACGTGACAGAGGGTAGAAGGAGTAGTGACCCCTTGTATTTTTCTCCATACTTATCAGGTCAAACCACATAATGCAATACGATATCACTGGTCAATCTATCCGCCAAATTCTTATATTTTTTTTGTGTTGTATTTATATTTACTTATATTCTTATATTCTATATTCTTATTCCTTGTTTCTTGCATAATTTAAGGTTTTGGTTACTCACATTTAGTGTGTACCTTAGTATTTAATTTGTATTTTGTATTCTTTTGCACTTTTGCTTACTGTGTGTTATCTTTGTTTTTTGCCTGGGAGCTGCTGGTAACTTCAATTTCCTGAGGGAGTCTTCCCAAAGGATCAATAAAGTACAAGTCTAAGTCTAAGTCTGGCTTGAATTGTTATTGAACAGAGTCTCCTACCAAGAAGCAGCGGTTGGATGCCGGAGAGGGACGTGGTGACAACCTTAGTGATGATGACATGGAGGTCCAGGACTCAGACAAAGACACGGAGAACTGTGAGGACCTGGAAATGGATGAGGTTGAGGAGCCATTAAAAGAAACCAGTCCACCAAAAACATATAAAGGTAAGGACTACATGTAATAAAAACCTATAAAATGTTAATAGTTCTTAACTGCACTTTGGAAGGACAAAAAAGTAAAATGAACCCTCTGAGGTAATTAAGATTATGATTATTAATTTATTTTTGTTATTATTTGTATAATTATATGGATTGATTTTCCAGTTTTTACAGCTATTATAAATCAGAACTGAGCATAATTTATGTCTTGTGTTTCTATATGTAATTTTAATGGATTTTACTGTTTTTTTCCCGTATTAAACAGACCGCTATGAATTTGTGAACCTTTCTCCTGGCGTCGTCCTTCATAAATCCAAACCCTCCCTTTCTCCATATGAAGATTCGCAAGGAATGAAGACTATAAAAGGTTTGAATATTTTGTGTTAAGGAGAGCAAGATGAAATGGTTTGATTATTTTATTTCTGTGTTTGCAGGTAAAGTATTACATTTGTGGAGGGAAAATAAATGTATGGTCGTAACCTGATTTTGATTGTTTTCATTTAAAGCTGAAGTAAAAGCACCTTCAATGAACAAAGCTCATTCACACATCCAACCAGCAGAGAAGAGGCCTGCTGTGCCGATCACCAGCATGGATGAGTATAAGAGAATAATGGAGGCCAAAGCCAGGAACGCAGGTACTCAGTGTTTTCTATGATAACGTTTATGTTCACAAAGCTGCATTGAGCAAAATTGAAATTTATTTATTTTTCTTTCTTTTTATGTCAAAAACGAAGCCACATCGCCTCTGGTTGTACCTAACCAAGTCTCCCAAAGTTTGTACTCGATTTCGGCGAAAACGTACCCAACCAAACCACGTGAAAACAACATTCCTCATCAAAAAATGGCAGATCATCTGACAAAACAAGGTATTTTTATTTAAACAAAGAAGAAAATCTGATGTCATTGGCAGGTTTTTCCACACTGACAGTGGATTTTTTTCTTTATTTTCTTTTTCTTTAAGATGGAAAAAAGAAAACGGCTGGGATTGAGATAAGCTCTGGAAATTCTTGTAGAGGTGGTATAAATATTTATTAACATTATCCTACTCATTACTCTGTGCCGTGCCATTTTAACAAAAGTTCTTTATTTATCCCAAGTCAAAATAAATGCTCTCCTATCGTTGCAGGGTTTTTTTGGTATTTATGGCGCTTGGTTTTGTTGGTGCTGCTCAGCTCTGCCACCCTGCTGGCTTACCGGATCCTCCCTGTGCTGCAGAGTAAAGCAGGAGGGCAACAACCCCGAGAAGCTATACCAGAAAAGTTTTCTGACAGCTTGTCGCATCTCCAGTCTCAATTCCCAAGTCAGCGAGAAGAGCTGTGGAAGAGAACCCAGATCCACCTGGGAAAGCACCTTAAAACCGCTGAGCCAACCGAGCCAGTGAGTCTGATCTTGGTAGCAGGTCTCAAGGCAGAGAGGACTCTGCTGTGCCTGGCTCGGGGCCTGGCCTCCACCTACTCATCCGCCCTCAACGGCTCTGCCCTCCTCATTGACGGGGTAAGTAAAGCCGACCAGGACAGCGACAGGGTAAAGCTGGACGTCGACAACCAGCTGAAGGCGGCTTTTGAGGGAGACAAACCAGCGGTGGTCATCCACCGCTTTGAGGAGCTGCCTCCGGGCTCCACCCTAATTTTTTACCGTTACTGTGATCACGAGACCGCCGCATACAAGCAGGCGTTCCTGTTGTTCACCGCGCTGCTGCCGCAAGACGAGGTCAGCAGCGAGCTGAGCCTGAAGGAGGTGGAGGAGCTGGTGCAGAGCCACGTGGAGGCAAAGCTGGTGGACTCCACAGGCAAAACCTCCTTCAATGAAATGGATATAGACAAGTTTGGCGGGCTGTGGAGCCGCATCTCCCATGTGATTCTGCCTGTAGTGTCGGAGGTGAAGCAGGAAGAATGCCAATGAGTTATTTTTTTTGTTTTATTTTTTTAAGGATGCGGTGATATGGGTACTATGACCAGATATACCACAGAAATGTGTCTTTTTAGACACGTTTTACACAGATTTCCTTTGAAATGTTTGAAGGACGCATTGACAGCTATAACAGATGAAAACCTACTGAAGTTGCAGTTTTTTTGTGTTATGATTTTTTTCCTCTTTTAAAGATCAGATCTAACAACATCATTTAACTTGACATTGACATATACAGGATGTTTTCCCACTCGATTTTGTTGTAGACGATAATTTCTCGTTTTGTTTTGTCCCTTTTTCTGAAGCACTTTTTCTTCAGCAAGACACAGAATTCATCTGTAAAGATAACAAATGTTACAGTTTCTGTGGATCTGTTTTTCTTTGATTTCAAATCTCAGAGGTGAGCTGACGAGGCATTCGCAGAAGTTTGATGTGCACTGAACGTGTCTGTTTGCTTTAAGCAACTGGATTTTACTAAAACAAGCATTTTTTGTGTGTGATATTTCATCTTAAGATGTATTTTGTTGTGCTTCTAAGATTTGCATATTTTTTAATAGCTGTATATATATATAAACTGTATGCTGGATATGAAAAGGATCAAAATGCCAGGAATCTTGTTTAAATGGGGTAGATTTAAAAAAAAAACAAAAAAACTTTCAGGTTTATGTGAGTTCTTTTTTTTTTTTTTGCAAAAATATTTTTGATTGAATATGTCAAACACAAAATGTGCCTTAAACACACAAGAACTATTTAATAACTCCAATATTCATCATCTGTCTTGTACCATAGCAGGATGGCATCACAACTATGGTGTTTTCTCAGAAGTGTGTCCAAACAGTACTTAATTGATATATACGGTAATATAGATTTTAATTCTTGTCTTTCAATTTTGTATATTCTGTTGTATTATCGCTCTGAGATCATTTTTTCTGTGTATTGCTCATATGAATGTTTGAATATTTCCAATAAAGATTATTTTAATATTGAGTAAGTTGTCTAAAGCTTAAATTAGTATCAAATAGTTTTATTTCAGCAATTCAGTTAAAAAAAATTTAAGTTGTGTATAGATTCAAAACACAAAGTACTTATTGTCAATTAGGTGATTATGGCTTGAAGACAATAAGGAGTCACAACTCTTTACAAATGTAAATATTTAACTGTTCATAAAAAAGAAGACAGGTTTTGTGTCCCAAGAGATGAGTCTGCTTTGGTCCAAAATGTGCAAATCAATCCAAGAACAAAAGCTACAGACTTTGTGAAAATGCTGGCTGAAGCTGGTTACCTATCATGTTCTAATATGGGCTGAAAGGCCACTTGGCAAGGAAGAAGCTGTTTATCAACAAAAGACAAAAAATCCGGATTACAGTCTGTAAATGCAAACAGGGACAAAAACCTCCTTTTCCGGAGACACGTCCTGTCACAAAGTGCTTCACAAAAAAGGTAACCAACAGAATACACAACAATGTACAGCATAGAAAACAAACCACATTACAATCAGAATCGTGTATCATAAAAATTAAACTTTAACTAAAATCTCTGTGGGAAAACAGGAAGTCAACAGTGTGGGTGCAACAGGTTGAAATATTGAGCTCGAGTTCTGAAGCAGGTTTTGGCAACACAAAAAGGTTCTGATTGGTTGACCTCAAACTGTAGGAAGAGGTAAGTATGTAACTTTTATTTAACCATGTATTTCCCTCTGGGATTAAAAAATTATTTTTAAAGAGAGACCTGGCCAAGACTGGTAGAAACATATCGACAATTACAAATCCTAACTTCATGTGCACCTTTTTCTTTCAACTTAACTTTTCTATTAATATGATTGGACGAAGCACTGTGTGAGCAGGATGCTTCTTTAACAATCACCTTTTAAGGAGGTGATTTTAAGGAGGTCTTTTACTTTTACTTTTAAAAGTAAAAGACAACGACGGCGTGTAAAGCTGCATGTAAGATTGTAGTCAGCTGTCTTCTTCATGACTTCTTTGGTAATAACCAAAAGATTTCAGGACAAAAGACATTTCTTCATTGGACTGATATTTTCTGCCAAACTGAATTTAGGTTTAAATATTAACATTAGTTTTACTTTTTGAATTCAGGCAATGAAATAAATAAAGGTCTAATTTGAGATGTAACTACGATAAAAAAAAAAATGTTTCTGTCAAATAAAGGCCTATTCTACTGATGGATGCCTTTTAAAAACCACAAGAGGCACTTTTTTCATTTTTTTTGTAGTGAAGAAAATAGGGAAAAACTTCAATCATGAAACCAGGAAGTAAAGGCTTAATAACAGAGAAGCAGATTAATCATTTACAACATATTTCAGGCACATACACATACACACACACACGCCCACGCCCGCACACACGCCGACACACACACACTTTTTTATTAACTGAAATGCCAAGACAGAAGCACTGGGTCTTTTGACTGACATGTTTCATGACAGCAGAACTACACAATCAACATCTGCCCCAATACGTGAAGACTACAGGATTTGTGAGAAATTAGGAAGTTGAAGAAAGTTTAGAAGATGTCTCCTCCGGTTAGTTGATGTTAACATCTGAGTGAATCATTGGACATTCATCAATATAAATGCTGCTTTCTTATAAAATAAGTACAAAATCATGAATATTGTATTTTTAAATATATAAGAAACAGAACATACATTTGACTATTGGAAGCTTTGAAGAAAGCACTACAGGGTGCAAAGTTTCAACAACAGGCTGACCTATTTAGTGAACAGTCAATAAAGCTGTTTTATGACATCCTCTTCAGTTTACTCTAATCTCACCCTTTGCTACTTCTGGCTGTAATAAAGTCTCAACTTTTTTCCATTATCGTAAAGATATATGTGATTTAGTGAGCTATTTCTTGCATGCAGTTACTCAAACTGGGCATCGTCACAGCCTTTAAAATATTCCACTGGTGATTGAAAACATCCCTTTGGATAACCAGCTGAGCTTAGTAGAATATACACATTTATAAGGTTATCCTGGAATCAAAGTAAATGTTTTACCATTGATACATGTTGAACTAATGATAAGAGCTGGCATGGTGGCTTATGCTCCCTTCACAGAGAAATAAATGCAGACTACTTTGAGGAAATAGTTTCCAGTTTGAACAATGGAGCTTTCTGCATTTCAGTTAAGACTCTAACATATAAATAACAACTTTTATTAATCTTTGAAATTATGAACAGCTTTAAAAGAGGGGAAAAGGGAGCATATGTTCATATTTTTGATTAAACAAATGCTATATTGTATATTGTTTCCAATATTCTTCATAGCCCACATTTATTTGCACACCCAGTGAAGATGTGGAAAAAGTTGTAAAAGTTGACTTTTACATATCTAAATATTTAACTTGTAGTCTTTTACACGTATGGATTTTTTGTGAGAAAAAAAAATCCCAATTATAATTTGCTTTTACAAGTTGAACAGAGAGTCTGGAAACATTAAACAGTAATTCAATTCTAATAGTCTCTCTTTAAAATGGGAAAGATACAAGCATGCCATTTAAGTAAGACAGATAATGTTGATCTTCAGAAATAAAAAGATCAACATTGTCTGTCTTGCAGCAGTGATCACATGTTTTAAATGACCTGAAGTGTCCAAACAAGACTGTAAAGGCAGTCAAATCTGTCCAGCAACCACTAACACTAAACAAGAAAGCAAAGGAAATAATAATAAAAAAAGTCACTGTAAGAGAACTTTTGATTTATTTGAAGTTTTTTCTTTCCACTTCTTTACGAGGTGTGTGAATAAGTCTCAATGGTACTTTACAGTATATCAACTCCTCTGCATCAAAAATAGTCAACAAAGATTAGTACTGGCAGAGCTGTGCTCAAAACCATCATGGTAACAGAGCAGAGTACAACAACCACTCCTTTTGGTGAGAGATGCTCCTGAAACCCAGAAACAGATATAAAATTATTTTAGTATTGTAAAGTAAAACATTTGTAAGGATTCAAGCATTCAAAGTAGAGCAAACTTATTTGTATCACATTCACTGTTTTACCTTCTTTCCTTTATGATGCTGATTATATTTGGCCTTATCGATGACAGAAACTGTAATGAAAGTTGTTTATTTTCAGGTGAATCCACAACATTAAGCAGCATGTTATTAACACTTTTTGAGAGAAAGACAAATTACTCACCTCTTTTTTTCTGCAGTAATGTTCTCTTCTTGGTGCAGAGCACAATATTCCAAACTATTGTCAGGGCTGTGTGAACAATCAGAAGCCAAAACACTCTTGCAGTTTCTCCCCATTCCTCAAACAAGATGTTGATGCTGACATAGAGAAAAACATCTGTGTGTGGAAATTTTAAAATATAAACAGAGTGTTGGGCCGTGTATAATCCAGGTTGGCAGTACATTTTATTTGAGCTTTTATAATGTTTAATCTTTCGTATTTAAAAAAAACCCACAGTGACATTGGAAATGTTCTTTGGATCAACTAAAATGAGACAGAAATTTGAAATTTGTTGGCGAGCTTCTAAATGACAGAGTTCGCCATGTTGTGATCGCATCCAACTTTCTAACAAATAAATTTGATAAATGTATGGAAAAAGTTACACTTCTTTAAAAGTCACAATTATGCAGGTTTAGATAGTGTGAAGTAAGAAAAAAAATCAAAACTACGATATGTATGTATCAAAAATAATTACACTTATGGCACCCTTCATAATTATCATCAGTGAAAAGTTGCATAAAAGTCTTAAGATGATTGGGATTTTCTATTGTGCTTCCCATTGTGAAACTAGCAATAAATAAAACTGGCTTATGTGTCAACTTATATTTATATCCAGCAAAGTAGGAAGTGATAACTTGTTAAGAGTTTCTTGACAAATTAATTTTAAGGTTATTTTTATATCCTACTAGTAATTTTATTCCAAATATTCTAATTTATAATTTATATCCCAACCAAATAATTTCACATCATGCTTTACAGCCAGATTAGTGAAAATATTTTAAGGTGTTTCACGCTGCTTTACCACAGGTGCAAATGATTTAGAGGTTGCTGTAATTCATTCATGGCCAATGATTTACCAGCTATGTGAGAGTAATACTATATTTTTGCACCAGGAATTGATAAACATTTGATTACCCCAAATGTCCAACTGTAATACAATATACATTTTTTTTCTAAAAGTAAAGTAAACACAAAAGACGTTTGGGTGATATGAGACTACTTACTTATGAAAACTTGGTGGAAGACAAAACACACCCAAAGAGCACAGTCAAAGAGTTCATTTCTTAAACAAATAAATTAAACGAAGAATGGTTAGCTGGTGTATGTTCAAGATAAAGTCAAAGTGAAAATATTTTGTGCAGGAGGAAGGTTTTAACTCACAGCTCATGGCTTGGTCCTAAAGGCAGCATTGCAATGATCCACTCTATGGAACTAATCGCCAGCACAACACTCACAAGGCCAATAATAATATCCTAAAACATGAAAGTTTGCACAAATAAAAAGAAGCTGTTTATGATCAAGAAATGTCCTAACATGTCGCAGTGCTGCATCAATGATTAGTACTTACTCCGGAGTTGTATATCAAAGATAAAATGAATGTTGCCAAGGAAAACAAAACAGAAAGCGAACTTCCCACAATCCTGAACTTCTACAAACACAGAAATAAACACATGTTACATATCTAAATAATAATGTATATTACCTGATTAATGCATATTTTTGACATCAATGTGTGAAAAACCTTGAATGGATATGGAGACTTGATGACATCAATATCCTGTATTGCATAAGAACATTTCCAATTTGATCTTTCACAGACTATACTGCTCTCTTCCATTATGTGAAAAATATAGGAACCTTCCACTAATCCAGATATATAATGTTTTAATGACCTTGATGTGCTATTATGATCAAACACTGTTTGTTTAAATACCCTTCATTACATGTCGTGGTGTTTTATATCTTACTCAGAAATTTATAAAGCTTTTTGAAATAATTCATTATATGCTTGGTAATTTCCTTTTAATTTAATTTCCTCTAACTCTTTTGTTCTATCTTTAAATAATAGTCAATGTGTGAAATTTAAATCCATTTTTTCCTGCCTTAGCAGACTACATGTGTGAAACTTTGACTAGGAAGTCAGCTTTAATCAAAAATATTTTCAGTTTGCTTTGCATCCATCCTCCTATGTCTCTGACTCAAAATATGTGTGGAAAGGAAAAAATAACTTTTTACTTGTTTCCTGTTCTGGGCAACCTCTCAAATTTCCTTTACAATTTTTGATCAGCTAGTGATGTGTTTGCAGAGAGAGGACAAAAAGAAACAACAAGAAATTTACAACCTGACTGATAACCTTGTTAACCCTGAAAAAGCTTGTTCCATTTTGAATGTATTTCTGCCCAGCAACTGATTCTGAGACGAGACACCTGGAGCTGACAAAGATAAAATAGTATTTACACCTTCTCTGTCTAAACTATTGCACTCTCGGGGTGTGAAGTGAGTAAAGCAGTAATTGGAAACCACACTTTACCCTGTGCATAGGTCGATTTGTCATGAGTTTGTTTCTTCTATGAGGTGTTGTTTTGTTTGACTTCCAGGAATTGTTTTGCGCCACCTACGCGTCTTAAGATGAGTATAAAAACTGACGTTCTGTGTGATGTATTGAGAGAGTTTGTCTGATAGCGTCTGGCTACACACACATTCTCTCCCCTGCGCAGGTTTTTCTTTAATAAAGCTGTGTTTTTGTTCTGCCTTTTGAATCCTGGTCCTAAATCATTTTTTCGGGGTTAACAACCTTTTTAAGAGTCAGTTGTATAATCCTTTTTAACACCATAGGCTTTTTCTTATTTTGGTCCTAATTTTGTGCGAAATTCCTGCAAATTTCCAAAGTTTTAACGTGTTAAACATCAATCAGTGAAATTCTTTGAGAACTTTTTTCTCTCCTTCACATCTAATTTAGTTGTGAAGTGATCCAAATTTGGGACATCAATAATTAGCCTGGGGACAGAAAACACACTTCTTTTGTCTGTCTTTTGTCCTCTATTTGTTGACTTTTTAAAATTATTTTTAAAATCACAAGTGTAGTAAAAGAAATTGAGTGAAATAATCAGACAATGTCCAAATAGAAATGGAAATGAACAAACAAAACTAACAAAAGCAACATCTAAACATATAGATCAAGATTACATAAAACCCCAAATGCTTGGAAGCAAAACACAAAACACAAAACACCTGTAAAATAACAATAATGGATGAAAACATATTTTTAACTTAGGCAGATTTTTTTTCATCTAAAATTTATGCAAATCACAGTTATAATAATAGTAGTTTGGTGCCAGTTTTTCCCATTTCAACTCCTGGGTTAGAGCAACTACTATTACATGAGCTATCTATTTAAAACATTACAAACATTAACATTTATTAAATTCAGAAGCAGTGAGAACTTACACCAGAATCCATCAATTCATGTCTTACCTTACATAAGTCATGACAGAACGATGTTGTGAGATGTAAGTTATGACAGAACGATGTTGTGAGATGGACAGCCATAATTATGGTAGGTATTTGCTGATGAGACACAGGGAAGGAGCACTTTACTTTTATACGGTTTGTTTGGTGTCTTCAGAAGAACATCACAGCATAAATAAATGGCTTATCATGGTTTCATCTATAATGTTCTGTTGTTCACTCACCATGCTCATCTCCACTAGAGGACTTGCCATGCAAATCAGTAGAATATTTACTGTCTAGAGTAAAAAGAAAAAGGTTAAAGAGAATACTCTCATTCTGGCAACACTGCAAGAATTCGAGTTACCTTATTCGTTGTGTTGTGTGTAGCTGGGATTTTATTACTCTGTGCTGTTGTGATTACGTCTTTTGTTGTAGGTATTTGGGTTGTAGTTGTTGCTGCAGTTGTTGTTGCTGCCCCAGTTGTTGCTGCTCCAGTTATTGTTGCTGCTGCAGTTGTTATTGCTGCCGTTGTTGCTGCTCCAGTTATTGTTGCTGCT
Organism: Xiphophorus hellerii; assembly: GCF_003331165.1. Taxonomy (NCBI): domain Eukaryota; kingdom Metazoa; phylum Chordata; class Actinopteri; order Cyprinodontiformes; family Poeciliidae; genus Xiphophorus; species Xiphophorus hellerii. Next base: position 16,847,272 of record NC_045680.1, read on the forward strand.
GCAGTTGTTATTGCTGCCGTTGTTGCTGCTCCAGTTATTGTTGCTGCTGCAGTTGTTATTGCTGCAGTTGTTGCTGTTGCTGACATTGTTGTTGCTGCAGTTGTTGCTTCAGTTGTTGTTGCTGCCCCAGTTGTTGTTGCTGCTGCAGTTGTTATTGCTGCAATTGTTGTCTCTGGTTCTGGAGTGCTTGTGGGTCTGAGTACTGCTACATTCACACGTTCCCAGTACTTTGAGTATGATTCACTGAAAGTAGCTCTGTGGGACGCAACATGAGATAATAACGGACTTTTGATGTTGATACTGTAAATTGTACAATTGTGTACATCATATTCAGGTATGAAAGTTACCTGAATATAATGTCTTGCTCATCTCCGTCTGCGGTCCAGTTAACTTTGACTAATGTTTTGCGCAGATTGAGTGCATTACTCACAGCTGAGTCCTGAAAAGAGCAACAAACACTAAAGAGAAAACATAATCTGAAACTCATTCCCTCCAGTATGACAGAGAATATGTGAAAGATGGATGAGGTTATTAGGTGCGATCACTTTAAACTGGCTGAGCTTACCTGTGAATTGCCACATTTCAGGAGCCTCGACTGGCTAGAGTCAAGCATGATAAATTTCCCAAGTGGGGGACCGTCACCATTTAAGCTCGGGTTACGAGCTTCCAGCATGAATCCCTTAAATGTGAAACCGTTCTTGCTCTTTAGGGAAACTGTGAATTAAGATTTATCATGAAGTAACTCTAAAGAAAGATGGTGAATATGTGGTTTCACAATGACTTGCAAAAGTATTCATAGTCCTTAAAATTGTGCACATTTTGTCAAATAAAAATGACAACCTGCCATTAGTATTACTGAGAATGTATATCTTAGATCAGTCTAAAGCAGATCATGCACTACTGTGTTGTGGAACAAAAGCTGTTATTTTCAAGATTTCACCTGGAAATCTGAAAAGTGAAACGTGCATTTATCTATCTATTATCTATTGCCTTCTCTTTAAAACTTTAAATACAGTCCAGTGCAACCAACCAGTTTCTGAAGGGACAATTAATAGAATCCACATAATAGCCTAGTAATGTCATTATACATCCAACTGTTTCAAGATGTACAGTACAGACCAAAGGTTTGGGCACAACTGTGTGTCCAAACCTTTGGTCTGTACTGTATGTTTTGAGATTTTAGAAGGTTGAAGTGCAAAACTGGTAAAGCCAGATCTTCCAAGAACCCTTAAAATGATTGTCCTCAATATAATTGCCCACCACAATTGTATGCATTTTATTTATAGAAAAACAAATAAATAAAACAGTTCTTCTTCCAATCCACCAGGTAGTACAATTCTGTACTACCTGGTGTTGGTTAAGGTGATCAGTTAAAATCCCAATTAAATGCCTTGAAGTTTGTGGTTGGAAATTCATGTAAGGTGAAGGCAAAAAGTTCAACACTTTTAAAATACAGTATGAGTGAGTTAAGTCAAGTTTATTTGTATAGCACATTGCAGCAGTTCAAAGTGCTTTACATGATAAAAAAATATATGATAGCAAGCTGCCATATGTTTATATCTAAAGCAAAGGTTTCATAAACATGGCTGCAGAACACATGAAGCCAATTTGTTTACCTGTGATTGGGTCTCCAACGTTACTGCTGAGCTGGTAACTAACCATGAAGGGGGGTTCAGATGTCTGAGGAAGACTCTCTGCCCCACCACGACCATGATGAGGTCTCATTGACTCACACACCTCTGGGAAGTTTCCTTCTGAATACCCATGCAGCTTGGAGATGAAGGTAAAGCCAATAAAAATCCATGACCACATCTAGGAAATGTAAAGTTGTTCAAATATAACACACTTCTAATTCACAGATTGCTCAAATAACATTGATTCACAGAGAAGTGTAATCAATTACTTTTAAGTTTATCCTAATGTTTATGGATCCAAATTAATGTTTTAGATTTTAAAGGAGGCAAACATTTAATAAGTATCATCTCTCTCGTTCCAATAAAATAACATTATAATCGTCTTAATAAGATAACTATCTTATTAATATGTGAAATATTTATATACATTTTTAAACTTCAATGAAATTAAAAAAAAAGTCGTACCATTTTTAATAAAAGTTGAAGAAATTTAAAGGATGTCTTAGGAAAAAAAAACCAAATCCTTCATCCGTGGCAGTCAACTGAGCTCTGTGTGTGCTGTGCAACAACACACTGGTTAAGGAAGTCTGAACAAACCACTGAACCCGCCCTAAGCAACAGTAACATAATATAAATAAAATATTAACTTACTGTATCTAATGATAAGTTAAGTCAGTTTGAGATATCAAACTGACAAAAAATAAGTTTTGTTCCTTGTTTGGTTTGGAACAAATGAGGAACAAACCATTTGTTCCTCAGAAAAGAATTATGGGAATTCTTTTCTCGTGTGGGTACAAAGTCCATTTCATTTTGGTGTGTGTGCCAAATAAACAACTTAAGAATGTATCTTTGATGTCAGTCTTAGTTTAAAAGACAAAACCCAGCAAATTAAAATTTTGGTCACTTTGTTAAGAATTTATGATTCGCTATTGTCACGTCAAGATGATTCAAGTAAAAGAAAAGCGAATAAAAATGAATCATAATCTTTTGTGTTAAGTACCTTCACAACAAACCTCATCTACAAATTTCCTCTTCCATTGAAATCCTTTTAAATATATAGACCACTACAATTATTTGACAGGTCACATTAACTGTGAACATTGTCATAGTTTATTGCTATGATGACATGAACAGTTAAAGGGAAATGCGTGGATGCAATGCTTTTATCCACCAGAAGATGGCAGCCAGGCCATAAAAACACTGCTGCAAATTTAATAAGTGATTGAAATTGGCTCCAAACTTGACCTCACTCTTTTCGCAGACATTGCTCCCACAGTCGTAGTTGAAGTTTAAAGAGGAATCCATAGTTCGTGAAGTGGCACCTGCGACAGAATATTTAACTCTGTATTTATTAGTTTAGCACAACCCCCCTTTTCAGCAACATTATAGCATCAATAAAAACTAACTAATTTGCCAAGCTTAGAAAGAGAGATTTGACACAAATCTTTCACAGATTTCATCGTCATAGTAACAGTCACATCCATAAATAAAGCTGGAAAGGTTCTTCAAATGTTTTTTTTTTTTTTTAAAGAGACAGCTCTAGTATTTACATTTAGAGCCAAATTACAACTCCTATTTTATAGCCAATGCTTTTTGATAAGTTCAAAAACAACTTACTTTCCTTCTTATGGGACTGGTACTGATATGATACTTTGACTATACTTTCTGTTTATCACAGCATTTTTTCTGGTGTGGTTATCTTTTTAGGTCGTTTCAGTAAACTCTTATATCATATGGATTTAATTAGTTCCGTACTGAAACAAGAAACCTCTATTTCCTGTTTAAATAAGTTATGCACAACACCCTCTTTTCTCTTTGTGAAGTTTCATTAGTTTGACAGAACTGATTTTCGCCAGGCATCCATGTTTTGTTTTTTTTTGTCTACCAATTCATCTTGTAAAACAACACAGAGAAAAACAGTTGACCTTGCTGTTTTGGACATTTATAAATGTTTTTATCTTGATCATACTAATTCATTAAAATCTAACCTTCAACTTACTATTTACTGCTCTAATAACAGGATCCACTCGAAAACATGTTTCCATTAATATTCAAATATGTGGATGCAACGCTTTGAGCCAGCAGAAGATGGCATTGTTTAAACATAAAAGAGATGTGCAGTTTTTTTCTATGTTTGCAGCAAATAGAGCGAATCTTTGCTCTGAGTCATAAGAGTATATGTAAAATTTCTTTACATGAAAAATGTTAAATTATTAAACCTTTTTAATATGTTATATAAAAGAAGAACTTTTATTACATTGAAAAAATCACAAGACTTTACAAATATAAATTACAGTGTAAAATTAAGTCAAATACAAAACAATTAAACTGCTGCATAGCAGCTCATACAGAAATGAACTTATTTTTCAAATAATTTGGAAGAAAAGGAACATTTACAGACTGTAAAATAGAAAACTGCAGTCTTTACCAGTCTTCAGACAAACTTACTAAAAAGGCTAAGTACAATATTGATTGAAATTTAATACTAAGAGCATCATTGTTACCATTAAAGTAGTCTGAATATTTCAGTCAGTTAGTGATGTCCTTTGGAGTCACGTCTTCTACTGATGTCGGTAGAAAGTCACAGCAAAATGCTGTCTGTCAAAATATTTTAGAGCATGCCTCACTTTCCTCTGCTCACAGGCTTTATGGAGACGATTTTTCCATTAGGAATCGGATGTTGACCACAGTGACAGAAGAACCAATGTCTGCTTTGATATCACTGTGCATGATTAACCAGCAAACTGGTCTAAGCTTAACTCCAAAGGGAATTAATGAAATATTGTCAGAAGGAAGACGACAGGAAGCAGACCAAATCATGCAAACAAACTGATTTCTGTCAAAGCAACCTGGACTTTTTTGCACACCTCAGCAGTACTTCAGATTGATTGCCTCCAGGTCAACCCTTTAAGTCCACATTGAGTCCGACTTGAGAACGCACGGAATCAAGTGCCCTACTCTTAACAGAAGGATCAGTCTGTCAGGAGTTTCTGAGCCACTTTTTCTCCCCAGTGTGCCCTTGCATCTGGTAGATTGATCCACACGAGACAAGATTCTGCATTCTTATTTCCTGATCATGAACTGGACTCGGGTGGCTGAACATTCGATGCAGCAGTGGCTTTAAATGATTTCTGAACGTCACACCAACAAATGCATAGAAGACAGGGTTCAAGCAGCAGTGAGAGAACATAACAAGTTGACAAAATTATCCTTTACCTTGAATTAAGCTAAGGATAATTGACATTTTTATTTTAAAATGAGAAACAGTGGGACAAACTCAGTATTTTTACAAGCCTGGAGATATTAATTGCTTGGTTGAGTAATGCAATACATACATATTTGTTATCAGTTCCTGTTTTCCCTCTTTTGACTGTTATGTAAAGGATTGAATTTATTTAAGACAGCACTTCAAATCTATTCAAGACCTGCACTATATCAAATAAAGCAATAAGACCCCCATGTTGTCCAACATGCATTAGTCATGAAAAACTTCAGACAGCTGAAAAGGTTGTTTCAAAAGGTCAACTATGGAGCACTTTCTCTTAACATGACAGACCATATATCTTAAAAACAATCTACTTATTTTTAAATCATAAACATGGAAACATAAAACAATCTAATCTAATATTGAAGGATGAATATATTTGCATCTAGTATATTGTGCCACGTGATACAAGATTCTGCATTCTCATTTCCTGATCATGAACTGGACTCGGGCGGCTGAACATTCGATGCAGCAGTGACTTTAAATGATTTCTGAACGTCACACCAACAAATGCATAGAAGACAGGGTTCAAGCAGCAATGAGAGAAAGCAATCAGTCGAGAAATGTAAAAGGCATAGTCAAGCTGGATACTAATATCACAATCATTAAATGGCTGAACGTCACTGTGATGTAAAACTCTCAAAAAGATCACCATGTTGTAAGGCACCCAGCCTATGAAAAAGACGGCCACGATGCAAAAAACTAATTTTACTGCCCTGTTCTTTGTGCGGGACTTTGTTCTGGTGATCCTCTTTAAAATCTGAATGTAACAGAAACCAATCACTGCAAATGCAACCAAGAAGAAAACATTCTGCTGGGACATACCAATGATTTTCCATTGCATGTCTTTATATTCACAGCCCAAGGAGTGTGTACCATTGTGATGGACTGAGACGAGAGCAGTTTGTAGCAAGGATGGCATGGCTGCTCCAATGCTGATCATCCACATGAGGACAGACAGAAAAAACCCAGTCCCAAGTTTTAGAGAACTCATGTCAGAGAGCGGGTGGACCACAACCAAATACCTGTAGATGGTCATGATGGTCAGAAAGAGGACGCTACTGTAAAACCCAGTGAAAAAGACAAAATGCACAATCTTGCAGGCAGTCTCTGAAAACACCCATCCCCAGACGTCGTAGATGGCCCAGAAGGGGAGACCAATAGTGAAGACAAGGTCAGAGACGGCAAGGTTGGCAATGAAGATGTTGGTCAGAGATTTCATGTTTTCATACAAAGCCAAAATGACAAGGACGAGGATGTTTCCTGTGAGACTCAGAGTGATGACGATAGAAAAGAAAATTGGAATGGCGATGGATCCAAATTCAACCACTTCACTTTTGTCACAGACTTCATCCTCATAGTCCTGGTCGTATTCATAAGTAAAGTTTAATAAGGATTCCATAGCTGGTTTGGTCGAACCTGCAAAATAAATTTAATATTGAATTTATTGATATGATAAAATCTCTTTTAATACCTACACTGTATTTACTTTGGCGAGCAGAATAACTTACCTTGTTCCTCATGAGATGCAGGATGTAACACTGAATGTTCAGAAGCAGCTAATAAATAGTAAACAGCTACTTCTATTTTCACTTCCTCTTTCTGTTTCAGGTGTGGTGGTTTGGTACGAGGTATGACCTCCTGACAGGGAGAAAGTTGGTCCAAATGCGCTCCAATTGAATTTTGTTTTAATTTTTAAAAACATCTGTTGATATTTTAAATATATCAACAGAGTTCAAATAGATATTTAGGAGATAATAACATGAAATAATATGATGAGATGTTTTAATTTCCCTTCAAAAAAATCTATAGGTAAGTTTGACCTCTTTCTTCATAAAAAAAAAAGAAGTGGGGCGTTCAATGCTGCGTCATTGATCACATGACCGCAGTGTTTACAGTGATACATCAACCAAACGTTCCCTTTCCACGTCCCGCCCAAATGCCCCAGGTGATTGGCCAGAAGGCTTCATGACGCTTTCTCATTGGGTAGTTAGTGCTGTCAATCACATGACTCCTAACAAGTTTGACTGTGCAGAGTTCATCGTTATGGGCTTAACTCATATCTAAAAGAAGTATGTATTTTTTTAAGAACTGTTCTGTTTTTATTTGTTTATAAACCGTTTAGAAAGATGTCAATTTATCCAAACAGTAACTTTGTGTTGATGTCATGGTTATTAGTGCGGGCGTTTCGATTTATTTGGCTTTGCGTGTTAAAACCTTTGTGTAAGTACTCTTGGGAGAGCTGTAAAAGTTATTTTATGTGCGTTGTTCCCGCTCTTTGATTTCAGAGTAACCCTTCTAGAGCTGTAAAACCATTACTACCTGTGTTACATTTTAATTTTATTCGCATTACCTTAAGTTAGCTTTTTGGAGAACCATTTTGTTGAACGTTTGAGTTGTGCTAGCTTTCTGTGTCAAAGCAACATTTTCAATACACAACACATTATTTGTGTTGTTTTATGATGCCAGCTATAAGGACATGTGTCAGTATTTTGTTATATTTGTAAGAGATATGTTTTTTGAGGAATTTTCTCTCATCAGAGTGTTTACTCTGCTTCAGTCTTGTCATTTTTCTCAGAGGAGTGTTCAAACACTAGTGGCAGGACAAGCCAAGACTTAAGTTAATAGGTAAAATCATGTTACATGTCCCATGTTCTGACTTTATTGAATTTAAAGAAATGTAAACACAATGTCTCAATTTCACTGGCAAGGACACTTGTTTTGTATTTTCTGTTGCCCTCATGATGATATTCTATTTCTTGTAAAAATTGGAGAAATTAACTTGTAATAATAGGTGAGAATGTCAAAAAGTTGGAATATTTTTAGTTTCAGACATAATTTTGAACATTGGTGGTCGGTATTCTCAATCAAGTGACAGGTGAAGTGAATAACGCTAATTATATGTTAGTTGGTGGGATAGTAAAGATGTTTGTTCCCACAATTTATGTGTTAGAAGTAGGAAAGTGAATAAAAAATACGAATCTGGGCAATTTCAATGGCTTTAGAACTGGATCTTGGCATCTACCATTATTCAGCTCTTGTGAGGTGTTCCTAGTCTACACAGTGGTCAGTATCCATCTAAAGTGGATGAAGAAATTAAAAGTGGTTCAGAGTGAAGGTGGCCTGCATGACCAGATTCAGCAGACAAATGACTGTAGCTGAACTAGCTGGAGATCTTAATGCTGGTTCAGGTTTTGTTAGAAAGACGTAGAAGACATAATGAATCATAGTTTGTTGCTTACAGGGCTGTGTAGCCACTGTCAGGATGCTGCCTGGAGTCCACTGCTGACAGGGCACTACAGTGTTTATGGTTACATAATCAGGAGAACTGCAAAAGGTGGTACAGATGGATGAGTAAAAGTTTAGTTTTTTTACATGATGTGTAGGTGGCCAGGTGTGTATGTCGCTAACAGGAGGAATAGATAATACCAGAATGCACTAAGGAAGGAAGACAGTTTGATGTTTTGGACTGTCTTCTGCTGGGTAATCTTGAGTCATACCATCTTTATAGAAGTTACTTTCACATGTAACACTTACTGAAACATTATGGCAGACAACTGTCAACTATTTCTTGATTGCTGTGCCCTCTTCCAGTAGAATAAAATGGCCATGAAGTTATCCTGCTGACTTGGCATCAAAATTCCCCAGATGTCAATCCAGTTGAGCGTTAGCAGTGGGACGTACTGGACAAACATGTCTGACCTGTTGAAGCCCCATATTGCACCTTTCAGGACTTAAAAGATTTGCTGCTAATAACACGTTGCAAGGTACTACAACAAACTATGAGGCTGGTGGTCATAATTTTATGTCCTGGCAGTGTCCACTACGCATTCTGATGTTTTTCCAAATGATCACTTAGTGAATGGGGAAAATGCAGTGACTAACATTTCATTTATTTGAACTACTTAGCATAAAGTCATGCAGCTATACCCTCTGTTATTCGGTATTATGACATGTATGGCGTTTTACATAGTTACTAGTCCAGAAATAGTTTTCTTCCTAGAACTGGATTATGTTCTAATCATCTAACCATAAATTATGGTTTATCTATCTTATGTCCATGCAAGAGCACGGTGGAAGCAATTATGACAATCTTTTGTCCCATACTTATTGTGATTCTCTGACTCAGCAGACTGGATATGACTTGGTGACTCGCTCAAAGAGTAACAAGACGGGCCATGGCGGTCGGAGAGAGCCAGCTTCAGAGGATTATCCGAGATCTACATGGTACGTCACCTTTATGTTTGCGTGTGTGTGTTTTCTAGCATTTCTTGTAAGGCTCGTATTTCCAACAAATACTACACTGTGAGGACCCTTTGCTCCTTATGGAGCATGAAGTTCAGGCCCTGTAAAAAGTTTTGGGGTTACGGATTAGGTTTAGGACTAAGGTGTGAAACAAGTTTAGTTTACATTTAGGGATAGGCATGTAATGGTTAAGGGTGGTTTAGTTTCTGGGTTAGGCTATAGAAATAAATGGAAGTCAAAGCAAAGACCTTGTAAAGATAGGAAGATGTAATGTGTGTGTGTTCTCATTTATGGGCTGCATGTGGTTGTCGACTAAAACGAGAAGGAAGAAGAATTAGTGGGGTGATCTTTCTGTAATGTGCTACAGCTATAGACCCACACACATGCTTTGAAATTTAAGAAAGCGACCATCTGGGTCCTTATTTGTATAGTTAGCCTATTCTGGAAGCTTCTATCAGCATGCAGCTAGAAGGAGAGCGTGTGCCAAGGGTGCACTCACCTCAGGTTTCTTTCCAGTTTTTGAGGTAGTTACAAGGCAAGTTTATTAAGTGTACAATTTTGTATGTAAACTGTCGGTCCATTTTCTTCTCTTCTGATATATCTGTATGCGAACTTCAGATGCTGTTGCAGAGCTTGCAAAGGAATACAAAGAAAGTGGGGAGCCAATCACAGATGACAGCGTCAATCTGCACAAATTCTCCTACAAATTGGAGTATCTGCTACAGGTGGGATTTTGCATTTATTGGTACAACGGTTAATCAATGGAAATTGCATAATTTATTTCTAAAAATTAGATAACTATTAAAAGAACATAAAGGAATGTTTGACATAGTTTTCACAGTGCTAAGATAGATGTCAGGATTTTCATATCTATTTGTGAAAACATAGAATTTGAGCATCTTTTTCACATTGTTTTTTCAGTTTGACCAAAAGGAGAAAACAACTTTTCTGGGCACCAAGAAGGACTACTGGGATTACTTCAATGACTGCTTGGCTAAGATCAAAGGAGCAAATGATGGCATCCGTTTTGTCAAATCCATTTCAGAGGTGCATCTGTTGATTATAATTCTGACATTATTTTAGTTCATTAAATATATGTGACCATAGCATAGCCATGTGTTTAAGATTTATTTTCATGTAGCTTTAATTTGTTGCTCTTTTATGTTTTGCAAAGATATGTTATTTTTATTTAAGTGATGGTTATGTATAAAATTATTCCTGTTTCCTTCTGTAGCTGAGGACATCTCTGGGAAAGGGACGAGCATTTATCCGCTACTCCCTCGTTCATCAGCGATTGGCTGACACCCTGCAGCAGTGCTTGATGAACCAGAGAGTCACCAGGTAGAACAACCACTGAAATTTCAGTTTTTGGTTTTACATATAGTGATGTAACGATGCACACATCAATATTCAGTATTTCATGATTTTTACTTATAATGAGACTAAATGCTGTAAACCACATTTTGCTCCCTCCTACTTCAGTGATAGGAGTAAATCCAGATGTTTCAGACTTATCTCAAACTTAGTTTATTGTACATTAAAATATAAGGCGACTTTTTCCTTTTTCTATTTTTGGTTAATTTCTGTACAAGCTGCCTCAATCCAAGTCTTCATAATGAACTTAAATGTGGCTAATCATCTCAAGTGAAGATCTTGAGACTACAGATACAACATTAGTTTCCTGTCGATCCACTCTGTCCCATCATTCAGTCCTTAAATCTCTCCACAGTGACTGGTACTATGCAAGGAGCCCCTTCTTGAAGCCTCACCTTAGTTCTGACATAATTAATCATCTGTACGAGCTCAACGAGGTCCAGTTTGATGTGGCTTCCAGAGGTCATGACCTCGATGCTTCTTGGCCAACATTTGCAAGGTATTAAAGCAGACAAAACCTGAAATCACAATACAAATCACATGACATGCCTTAAAATCAATGCACTGAGTTTTTTTGTGGTGCCGTTTTACCAGTATTTACCATTAGCAAAGTTTGAGAGAGAAATTTAAGTTAGAACATTTTAATTAAAATACTTATTGTCTTTTAAATAAAGCTGATCTCATGAAGACAAACTAGAAACAAACAACAAAACTGCAGTAGTAATATTTTACTGTAAAAGGCTTCCTTATTTTCCAAAACAACAGGAGGACAGTGGGAAGTGCAAATTCGCCTGGCCACATGTGGAAAGCACCAAGTCGTAGTTCCAGTATTAATAGTCTGGCCAGTTCCTATTCCCAGGTAATTAATATTTACAACTAATAATAATCTCACATGAAATCTATTTAAATATATTGATTGCTGCCTCTCTTATTTTCAACCATTTCAACTATGTAGCAAGCGCCTGAGTGTGCCTCCAGCCCAGACTATGGGCAAAGTTTGCTGAATGATCTGAATGATTCACTGCCTGCCTGCATGGAGGATAGCAACACAGTTGAAAACCTTCGCCTGGAGCTGGATCAGTCAGAACTAAAGCAGAGAGATCTCCTTGATAAGGTTCAGCAGCTTGGCGAGGAGTCTGGCGAGTTGAAAGGAGTGATTGAAGAGCTTCAGAGGCAGCTTGATGTGTCACTCGCTGCTCAAGAAGGACACCAGGGCTTACAGGAAGAACTCAGAGCCCTGCAGGGGCGAGACGTTGCCCTAACCAGACAGGTGGAAGCACTCAGGGCTGAGGAAAAAGCTAAGGAAACTCAGCTTGTCTCGCTTCAGGAAAAGCTGGCAGCTGCTGAGCAAAAGAACATGGAGCTTATGGCTAAGTTGGATGGGTTTCTAGATGAGAAAGGCCAGCAGGCTGCCAGTCATTTTGATTCAGCACTTAAGATTCATGAGTTGTTGGACAAATTGAAAGAGGCAGAGAAAGTGAAGATGGAGGCTGAAGCTAAGATGGTGGAAAACAGGAGGCAGGTAGAAAGACTGGAGGAAGAGGTACGAGTTAATGAGATGAAGTCCAAGGAGAATGAAAGAAAACTTGAGGCATTGGTTACATCTTTGTCTGAGGAGAAGGCCAAGTTGAATGCAAAAGTGGAGGAACAGTTCAGTACTCTGGAAAAGCTCCAGGGGGACCTGGCATTGAGAGAAAAGGATGCAAACAATCTACAAAGACAGCTGCAGGACATCCAACAATCTCTAAAGGAGAAAGAGCAAGAGTTAGAGGAGGTGAAGAGGGGGGCAAAGCAAGAAATCGAAGAGATGCAGAAGAATGTTGACGACTTGAAAGAGTCTTTAGAGGGAAAAGTGGCTGAAATTACTGTGCAGCTTACAAACCGAGAAGCAGAATTAATCTCCAGCAGTGAGACACTACAGAAGCTTGAAGCCAAGAACCAAATACTGACCACAGAAAGGGACGAACTGACCACTAGCCTCAATCAGCACAAGACTAAGATCAACGAACAGGCTTCCAAGATAGAAGACTACCAGACGCAGTGTGCCAGTTTACAGGAATTAAAAGAGAAGCTGCAGGCCACAGTGAGTAGAAACGAGGAGCAGCAAAATGAGATGACAGAGGACAGAGCAGCACTACAAGCTGAACTAGCAGCTCTAAGAGCTTCAGAGAAACAGCTCAGAGGCCAGGTGGACGATGCCAAGATGACAGTGGATGAAAAAGAGAAAGTGCTACGTGAGGAGAACCGCAGTCTGGATGAGAGTCTGCAGCGAGTCACAATGGCTTCTAAACAATCAGAGATGACTTCAAAGCGGCTGGAGCAAGAGAACCAGACTCTGAGAGAGGAGCTGGATGATTTGAAAGCAACTCTTAGTCGAATAGAGACGAACTTGAAGAACGGCCGCATTCAGATTGAAGAACACAAAAAAAACCTAGAGGCTTCAAACACCAAATTAGTCAGTCTGCAAGAACAGCTCAGCGCGAAAGAAGAGCAGCTGGAGAATAAAGAAAAAGAAGTGGTTGAGTTGATGTCAACATTACAGGAGTTGGAGGCTAAGGAGAAGGAGAATGAGATGGCCAAAGCCAACGCAGAAGCAACTTGTGCCAAACAGACTGAACTAATTGAAAGGATAACATCCGAGAAACAGGCAATAGAGACGTTACAGCTAGAGAGGAGCTCAGTCCAAGCAAAGGAGAACCAGGAAGTTACTGTCAAGCTAACTGTAGTTGAAGGCCAGTTGGAGGTTAGCATGAAAGAGGTCTCTAGACTCCAGGCAAAGATTCTGGACCTGAAGGTGCAAGTACAGAGATCTGAGGAGGAAAAGCTGAAATCTCATGCACAGCTGGAGGTTACAGTGGCCCAAAGAGACGAGCTGAGATCTCTTACTGAGCAGCTTAAATCCCAAGCAGAGGAACTCAACCAGAAGCACATAGCCGAACTCCTGGAGTGTAAAAAGAAAGAGGAGGCTCTGGCTCAACAGCGCGATCGAGAAGCAGGTGCCCATGCTGAACTAGCCGTTTCTTCCTCTGCCGTCCGAGAAGAGCTGGCTGCTCTCAAAGCCGAAAACAACAAGCTGGCTTTAGAGAACACAGAGATCCGTGAGGGTTTGCACAGAGCAAACACTGAGATGGCAGAACTGGGGATGTCCATCTGCAAGCTGAATGCGGAAAGGGAAGAAGCCAGCGAACACTTGGCAGGGGATGCTGCTAAGATCGAAGAGTTGGAGAAGGAGGTGGAGCGGATCGAGGAGTGCATGAATGACCTGCGGCAGGAGAACAACAGTTTACGAGAGGAGCTGACGCAGAAGGAATCCCTTCCTAGGGCCATTACAGAGCTCCAGGGAGAGCTGGAAAAAGCCAAGAACCAAGTGCACAGCATAAAGGAATGCTGCCAAGAGGAGATGGATGCTGTGAAGTTTCAAATGAGCTCTGAGACCATGAGTCATCAGGCTCAAATAAAGGTGAGTTTAACCTGTTAAGAGTTTAACTTGTCAGATTACATCAGAGGTAATCTGTTACTGGCTGAGTTCAGGGACAGAAATGAACTTTGTATAGATTTGATAATAGCTAGAATATGTTCTTGTATTCTTTACTAGTCAAAAACCTAAGCACCGCTACCCAGTTAGTTTAAAGAAGTATGTTCATTACGGCGCACAGTGAAACTGGGTATCTACATATCAGTGAATCCTCTGAAGAATAATAAATCAAGTAGAATCATACACACACTAAATAGAAATTTCATGTCGATACTTTGTATGTTTTGAGTACACATGCCTTCTTTATTCTAACAGCATGTACATATAAAGACTAATATGTCAGAAACAACTTTAAATGATTTTTACAGACATCTTACTTTGACTAGACCCAGGGGTTCGTAACACTGAGCCATTTTTACAACAAATTTTGTGTAGTCAAAAACTTAATCATCGCTAGCTAAGGATGTAAAGCTGCAGAATGTTACTTTTATAAAAAGAAATGTTGGTTTTTTGTACATATTTGTTAAAATTGTCACTTTGTTGTGAAAATATGTGTAAACTATTTGTCAGATAATCTTTGAAATTAGCTTATTTTTACAATATCTATGATAGGAAAATTTAGATATCTAAAGAACAACCATTTTTTAACTTTTAAAATAAAAAGAAATCACTAAATGTTTACATAAAGGGAATTAATAAATTTTCTTCAATGGAACATTCAATTTTTATGGAAAATTATTTTGAACAAGCATGTAGTCTGCAACATCACAAAAAGAATATTTCTTACACTTTTAGTGTTTTCTGGAGAAATATGAAATTTAGGATAAATCCGTTCTTTAGCATTCTTGTCCAATGTTATCAAGAGCAATCTGCAATCTAGTTGCAGATTCCCACACTAGACCTTTGTAAAACATGAACATGATTTGATAAAAGCCATTTTGTTGTAACTGGCTGAATGTTGGAGCTAAACCTCAACCTCGTCTGAACCAGGCACCTTCTTCCATATTTCCGCTGAAAGCAGGCTGCTTTCTGGTTTTTGCCCAACACTGGCTTTCGTCTTGCTACTTTTCCTCTTTTCTTACCCAAGCTTTGGATGCTTACGGCTCCTGCAGAGTTAACATTGGTTTTCCCCTGCCTGCTCTGTCATTTTCAGTCATGTTTCAGCAGATTTAGAGTTGTAACAAACTTTTTTTCTGTTTTTGCATTCAGGATTAAATACTTGTCTAAGGTTCCATGTTAACTTTGGATGAAATACACCATGTTGATTCTTTGTCATTTAGAGCAATTTCTGTATTGCTCTAAATATTTCTCATTTCTCATCAGGTTCTCCCGTGCTTTGTGTTTAGTTCTAATTATCTTTGGATTCTAAGCATGATAGATTGTTTTTAATTAGTGGAAGTGTTTTGAATTGTTAATAGCCCTTTCCCAGTTATAGCCTTTGGAGAAAGTAAGATTAATTATTTAATCCTCTTTTCTGGTAAATTCACAGCAGTAGTTAGCTTAGATGAGTGAAATTACCTCTCTTCATCTTTGCCTTTGTGTTGCATCTTCTTTGAACGAGAAATTAAGTTGGACAAAATGCTCCACAAAGGCTTTGGGAGATCATTATAAAATAAGTAAATGCATAAATAAATTTATTTATTTATAAATTTTCACTTAGTTAATAAATGTCAGTTCTGTTAAGCCAGGTAGGAAGGCATAATGCATATAGGTCACCTGAAACAAACGTAAAATGCTTTTCATTTGACTCTTGGAGGAATTGCTGTCTCATAGCATTAAACTTTTAGATTTCAAGTCTTTCGCTTCTTTTTTTATTGCAGGCTGTGACTGAAAATCTGGAGAAGGTTTCAGCACAGCTGGAGGAGGAACAGAGGAACGTGTCCAGTTTGGAGGCAGAAGTGTCTGAACTCAAGGTTTCCATATTTTTAGAAGTGAAAATAAATCTAGAATATGTTTATTTGTGGTTACTTTGTGAATGATTTTTATGTCTCATACCATCAGTGATTGCTTTAGTAGACATACACACATATGGCATATAATATCTAACAACTTTGATTATTTACTGGCTGCTCAACAGGAATGGTATATGATTATAGGCAAGCTAGCGGAATGTTAGTGTGTTTCTTTTTTTAATTTTTTTCCAAAGGTAATGAGACGTCTTGATTATGTAAGCATTTTATCTTCCTTTGATTGCAGAATGTTGGATGGATGCAAGATTTCTGTAGCCCTAATCAAGTGATTGGGCTCAGTGAGATGATAATTCATCATGTTTGTCTGAGGTTTACCAGGCTTATAGACTTATGTTATAGAGTTGAACTTCTAAAGGATGCTTATCTAAGCTTACAGTGATGTTAACGTTCTTATGCTTTCTCGCAGCTAGGAAAACGCTGAAAACTTTTCTGCTTTATTCATGTAAGCACAAAACCCTTACTTAGATTAAGCTAGGTGTCTCATCATTGTTTTCTGTTTATTTTGCATAACGTGTACGAAAGGCTGCGAATGAGAAATACTTGCAGCTAATTGGTGAGAAAGATGCTTACATCACGCAGGCGGAGGCCACCATCCGTGACAACGAAGGCAAAATTCAGCAACTCAGCAGCTCTACGGCCAGGTGCGGCTGTTATCCCCCCTCAATGGGTGTAAATATATGCTTTCATGATAAAATTATAACTAACTTTCTTGTTTCTCCAGCATTGAAGAGGCACATTTGTCTATGCAAACTCTGTGTGAGGAACTGAAGCAGAAATTTAAAGCAACAGAGGCTGAGAAACAAAGTCAGTATCTGACAATGTCAGCAGAGATTGAAGACCTCAACAGCACAAAGATCAACCTGGAAGAGAGGCTCATTGAGCTAATTAAGTAAGACTTTTCTCTTTAACCGTTCTGGAAATAATTGCCGTGTTTGATTGATCTTTTTCTGTTGCCTGGTTACACCGTTTGTCCAAAGTGGTTCATCCGTTTAGAGCAACTTCAGTTCTCGACAGCCACTGTCCTGCTGCTCTTCCTGCATCGTGGCACAATACTAGAGTGAAGATTTATCTTTATTACGCTATGCAAGTTGACAAGATGAGATGAAGTCCTGTTTTATTATATTATAATTTACCCTCATTTTTATTTTTTAAAAAAAGGGACACAATACGTATTAATGAACTCTGGCATGCGAATACATGAGATTATCGCCAAATTGCTAATTTCTGTCTCTAGTCCCGTTGGCAAGTTAATGTTAAAACACAAAACAAGAATTAAAAACCACAAGATAACACTACAATAACCACCATAATATCCATACATGTTTATTTACATATGAACAATGTTGATATTTTTGGCTTTCCAAGAGCCAATTTTTAAGATGATTATTATATTGCCCAGCTGTAGATCTAGGTGAGTTTAGTAGATGAGTAGCTACTTTCTGGTTGCCATTTCTTGACTTTTCAAAACACACATCTGCTCACTTTATTTCCCTGTTCTCATGTCTTGGCCATATTGAAGAGAAGAATTTTACCAACTTTATTATTTCTGCTAATAAAATATGCAGGTGGTATGTCTGCTGCTTGCTTGAGTCATAATAGATTAGATCAGTGGTCTGTAATGTTCCTCAGGACACATTCGCTCTACTTATCAAAAGGGTGTTCAAATACTTTCCCTAGCTAGAAAAAATTCGGACACATATTAGGCGGAAAAACGCCAGACTACCCCTGACTATGACCTGAAACATCAGATTCATTACTGTTCATTTGTAAGCTGAATGTTGTTTATCTCCAAGGATGAGCTGGCTCTGAGAAGCAGAAAGTGTTGTAATGTTTTACTTATTGTGATTCGGTGAGAAAGACAGTGAGAGCTGAAGCACAGAGAAAAACAACGTTTTTTTACCAAGTTTTTTCTTTATTGAATCAAACAATAAATGCTAAATAGCATTTTACATATGCAGACATTATTCAGCCATTTCTCCTCTTTATTCACCTCTTGAATTCTTGAAAATGAGTTTGCGTTTACAGTAAAGTTAACATTATTGAGCAAAGTGGAAAGTAATTTTTTTTTTAAAGCTCTTGTTCTTTGCTTGTTTTCATATTATTGGTCTCTGAAAATTCATTTTGTCTTTTTTTTTGGTGAATTACTTCAGGGACAAAGATGCTCTGTGGCAGAAGTCTGATGCTCTGGAGTTTGAGCAAAAACTACGAGCCGAGGAGCGCTGGTGGTTGGTTGATAAAGAGGCCACACACTGCCTTGACTGCAATGACCAGTTCACCTGGTGGGTGCGCAGACATCACTGCAGGTGGGTTATGGATGAGCATCAGAGCTACTTTGCTGCTGAGTTCACCTTTACACTGGACACAACATCACATGGCATGCCAAACAAAGTCCTTTTTTACAGGGGAAAATTTCTGGTCTTTGCTTCCTATTTCTAGAGTTTGTGGCCGCATCTTCTGCTACAGCTGCAGCAACAACTTCGTCTTGACGAAACACAGTGGGAAGAAGGAGCGCTGCTGCCGCGACTGCTACATGCAGCACAATGCGGTGGTGGAGAAGTTCACAGAATCAGAGATGAGTTCTTCAGATGTGCTGCCGTCCCCAGCTAGAGCTGGACCTCAGCCTCCGCCTGAGCCCGCTCCCTACAAGTCGCCTTCCAGCGCAACAGGTGAGAGACACGTTCCAAAGAGAAACACTTCTCTGTATTTACTTATGAACGTCACAAATCTGCAATGTTTAAATGGTTTTGTTTTTTGGTCTCTGGTAACTCGGTCTGTCAGCTGGAAAGTTTTGGCAGAAGTGAAAGGACTGACTGATAGAGGAACAAGGATGGAAACCTAAGTCATAGAAATTCAACTTAGTACATAAAGAAGGAAGGAAGTGACATTTGGATTAATGCTTTTACTTTCTACCATTCAATTTACAAAAACCAAACACTGTAATTTAACATTGCATTAACGTTTGTGGTTGTATCTAATGTTAAAAAACAGGAAACATTATTTTAAATGTGTTCATTCAATATCTTCTGTGTAGTATCGCTGATTATAGGCAGAATAGTTATTTGTACAGGTGTGAGGGAAACAAACTCCAAAACAACTGAAACCCTAAGATGTAAATATGACAAAATATGCATTAAAATTTGCACAGATTCAGATGTTTTTGCATATTTTGATTTATTTTTAAAACACATAATTGACGACAGAAAAAATATGTACTTTTGACATGTACATATATTTTTGTTGTTTTTACTTCTGGTTGGTTATAGGTTATGTTTTACAGGTTCACAAATCTTTACTTTTACATGAATAGGAAATTTTAGGACTAAAGCTTTTATAAATATTATATATTTATATTTACACCTAGCAATTTGTCCAATTTTCACCAGAGAATGTCTGAATAAATATCAACAAAGAAAAGAAATAGTTCAGTTTTAGGATTGAGAAGATTTCCAAAAAGAACAAGTACAAAAGTGAAACATAAACGCCATTTTGTTGTTAAGGCCGTTAAAGCAGGTAAAGTGGAAGTAATCAAAGTCTTTTAGCAAGAAAAAAACAAATATTTATTGTAATCCGATAAATGGCTCTGTTTGTAATGTTAATAATAGTACATGTATCTGTGTCTTTGTAGAAATTTGATCTTCTGTCCAAACTTTTGGCACGTTGGTGACAAACTGTAAACTGAACTACATGTTAATAAATTCAGTTTTAATGTTCTATTTACACAAGGTGACGACTTTTTAAAAAAAATCACTCTTTGCTCGGTTTATGCCTCACGCATGTCAAATTCATGACTTCTCCCCAGTTTCGGACACCGGTATCAAATCTGATGATGGAGGCTATGACATCATCACAGAAGAGGAGGTGAACGGCGTCTACGACAGTGACAGCAACTCTCAGACCACAGGAGGTTCGCTGGAGGGAGAGCAAGACCGCCAGCAACCAGGAGCTCGTGAAATGTGAGCGTAGCATCATTTCTATCAGAGAGCAACAGGTAAAACTAGGGCTAGGAAATAAATCAATTACCATATGTGTTGCAATAAGTACATGATCAATATCAGTAGATAATATGTCTGATAGAATATTCAATAATTTCACTGAAACCCAATGCAGAACTGCACTGCATTCTGGGGGATGTAGGCAGAGGAAAGGCTTTAGCTACTCAGTCTCTCACAGTCAGCTAAGCAAGGCTGATGGCATCAACTATCTCACTCACTCTTTGGTAACCTAGCAACTACCTGTTGAGCAACTTGTGGTTACCTAGCAACAGTCTGTTTCAGATTTCGCCACCATTTCTCATAACTGCTTAAATATAAAAAAACAACGGTGTGGACTGAAATGAGGGCAACAGCTAATGAGGAAATTGTGGATAAAACACAAAATGTGACGTCACCAGTTTGGCAGTATTTCATATATTTAAAACAAAAGGAAAAATCAGTATCGACTAATATAAAATGTTTGTATTGTGATGCACTTTTCAGCCATATTGCCCAGCTCTTGGTGAAGCTGCCAGATAGTTTGGCAACTATTGTTGCCCCTAATGCAGCTGCATTGAGGCCAGAGGTGTGTGAGGGTCTTTCAGATGCCTGTACCCCACTGAGGGATCATCAAGAGTTTTCATATAAAAATGCAGTATTGTTTTTTGCTGGCTGCCTTTTAGAAGCATGCTGTCTGTAGCACTGTGCAAGATAAAAGAAAAGTATCGGTTCAAAAATATGTCATTCAATTGCATGCATCATAATTATTAACTTTAATTAGGTTTAATGGAGAGTTTGACATTCAGGCAAGAAAGCAAATTGATTAAACAGTGATGGTTGGTAGATGCATGTGACAAAGCAACTTCTTCTCAGTATTTAACCAGACAGAAGCAAGCATATTTCAAAAGAGAGCAGCGAATGAGAAACGGGAGGAACGTAGCTTAAAATTATATTGAGAGAGCTCTTATGGTGCAGGTTGGTCGTTTCTTTTAGCCTTAGTACTAATGGCCGCTCTTTCAGCGAGAAGGTTCAGTTTATCTGAACCTTCAGATCAGATTTGGTCACATACAGCCTGTAGTCTTTTAGTATGCTTTCCTAAATAGTGTAATTGAACATCTGACAAGCACAGCATGTAGTTGTTCCGATTTCAGCTGCAGAGCTTCTCCTCTTTTCACTGGACTGCTTCTGTAATTTGGTCTTTATATCTTAACTGTGGATTTTTAGAGCTGCAATTTAATTACCGTACTGTTTGAAGTGTCTTTTGTTTTGTTTTTTTCTTTTACCGGGGATCAGCTTTTTATCTTTAAGCCTCTATGCAGAAGTAAGCTGAAACAAGGTGTGTGGTGGTAGAAAGATTTGTTGTGTGTTAAGGGAATAGTTTTGCCTCACACACCGACGAAGAAAAGCGATTCTCGGGCATCAGAGAAATTTGCAATCATGTATTGTTAATTGTGGAACAAATGCATCTATGCAAATTTCTATAATGGGACAAAAGTTAATATAAAAATTGTGATTTATTGTGACGACAATAAACACTAATTGATGAGTGTTTGAAAATCCCAAAACTGAAAGTATAGCTGAAATTGAGGATTGAGCTGTTTATTGTTTTTTTTGAACAAGATTTAAAACTTGCTAAAAAAAAAATGTTAGGCAAGTTGTTTTCTTACAAGCTGCAAGGAAAATTATTCTATGGCCTAATCTAAATATGGCACAAAATTAAGAGAGAGAGATGTAACCAAAATCAGCACCACTTTTGTGATCCGTCAACTTTTTTATCACCGCACAGCTGCTAAAGAAGGCATAGAGCATACAATCCGCCTTTAGTCATGTGGGAACTGTTTCAACTCTTACTTTACGAGTTTTTGTTGGCGTGAGGTTCTGGCAGACATCTGTCGGCCTGGGTGGTGGGTAAGTATCGGCACTAATTATTGTGCAGCTCCAGCACTGTTCCTTCTGGCACTGAGGTTGGATGTCTGGACGGCCTCAATTATTGAACAAAATGGAACCGGATTGCTAGTACAAAGGGGAATGCACAATAAAGAAACTTACTAAGTCATGCTAAGCATGCATCCATGACTTGTAGAGAAAAATGTAGGGATTTTGCAGAAAGATAATAAAACGAAGTGTATCATGGGAACAAATAGTATCTGTAATGCAGTCAAACTTTTGATAAAACTGCTCGTTTAACTCTTTTCCTGCTCCTGTGAAAAACCTTTCAGTGTGGAGCCTACTGACCTGCTCAGCATACAAATTCACTTCCAGGTTAGATTAGATTTGACACGAGAATGTTTTCTTTGTGCATCAGAGCTTTTATATGATTTAGTATTAGGGTAAAGTTTTAAAAAAAAAAAAATTAATTAATTACCAGAAGAAAGTTCCAGTATTATTAAAACAACATCAGAATATTACTTTGTTTTTGAGATATTGTGACTTTATTCTTGAATTATCTTGACTTTATTTTTGTACTTCATTCTTATAATTTTATGACTTTATTCTCATATTTTTATTTTTTTATTTATTTGTTCTTAGTTTATCCCTAATACTCTGTTGTACTTTTAAGCTTCATAAATGTATATTAAATATTTCACATTAGCCATAACTGTACTATGACTCATGTTGATTCCATATCCAAGCATCGGTCTATAAGTACAAGCATGTAAACACTTCAGTTAATAAAATACTGCTTTCACATTCAAAGTTTGTCCAAATTTCCAGCACTCATTTAGATGAACTATTAATTTAGTTACTTCAAAGCTGACTGACTCTCTGAGTGAAAGAATTTACTAACAACCATAATAAAACAATTTCCTCAGTCCCGTTTAATTGAAACTTTCACACTTGCTGTCAGCCGCTCAGATGAAAATCTCAACCTAGCAAGGCTGTGAGCTCTGCATGTTTAAGATCCCAGGCTGCTTCCTGCATGGATAAGTTTGCTTTGATGTGATTTATGATCCTATGAGGCCATTTAAAGAAAAAAGTGTGAAACATTGGCATAAAATCTCAGACAGCTGGCTCGAGTTAATGTGACCTAACCAGCAGAATTACACTTTGCAAAATAATACATCATCGAGCCAGGTCTCGGTTGGCTATCTGCCACTTTTGGGCCCGGTGCTGACCCAGTATACCACCGGACAGGGCTGAGTGGTGCAGATAAAACACGGCGCAGTTGGTTGGTTTTTCAATCTGTTTGTTTGTTGCTTCCTGGTCTGGGTCAGATGAAGCCCACAGAGAAATACTGCAGCATTAATCATCTCCAAGAAGGTGGCTTTTAATTAGTGTTATCAACAATACATCCTCTGTTTTATCAGGCTGAATCAAAACAAGCAGACTGTTCTCCATCACTGCCGTTTGCTCTCCTGTTGGAAGCAAGACGTCAGCCAGCTTGTTGCTTGTTTGATTATGAAAAGCCTCTGGAGAACATTAGGGATCTCGAGGGGTTTTTTAATATGCTTTCCTCTTTCTGCGTCTGCTGTGTTACATTGTAATTGGGAATCTTCTCTCGTTTTCGCTTTATAAATAAAAATAGACTGAATTTCAGGAAACGAGAAATACTCGGTTGCAGTTGTTCGCTTGTTTCATGTAGTAAACTTTTACAATAGGAACTTCTTTCTGTGGAAGTATAGCTCATCTAACCATTACTAAACATTTATGGAACAAAGATGTGCTGTTGTTCTCCACTTTGTCCATGTAGAATTTTTATCACAATGTGCTTCCTGCTCTTGAAGTTACACAGTTATATTTTGTTCTGATAATAGGAAGCTTCAACAAGCACCCTGTGTATCACTCTGAAGAGCTGTGAGGAACAATTTGCAGAAATGAAAAATGGTTTACTAATTTTTATACTTTAACATGTTCATACTTAACACTATTTTGAATTTGTTGCCTCTCAGGTTTTGCCTTTATAGAATAATTACAGTAGCACAATACATTGTTAGACATTTTAATGTTTCATTAGATTTTTTCTTTATCCAGGGAAGGATGACTAAGACAACCAGCAACTTCAGTGATTAAAACAAATTAAGTACACAAATCTGAATTCGTTATGGATTTTTGTTTGTCCACAATAGATTAAAAATATATATGCCGGCTAAGATATACACACCCACACACTGTTATTTTTTTAAATGTTCATTTGGCAGAAAGAGACCAATTATGGTGGGGGTGTGTATATATTGATATATTTGAGACTGTATGTACAACTTTGACACTGTCAGAATTAAAGAAAATCCACAATAATTCCTGTTGTGCACCAAGTTTTAGGTTTTGAAAAATCATAGCTTTGCTTAGTTTTTTTTGTCACTCCATTTAAAAAAAATAGTTCAACAAAAGTATTCAAAGGCCAGACTTTTCTGGCCTTTGAAAAGTATTGCCTATGGTTAGGCAAAAAACAAACAGAAAAAAGGTTAGTTTATGTACATTTTTGAAAAGCGAAAATAAATGGAACACACCTGTCTGCAAGAATGAAAATAACTAAGCCTAAAAGTTATGTCTGTTATCTTTATGTTTAAATAAAACCTAAGTGGTCCAAAATATGCAAAAGTGTTCCAGCTGCTGATTAAGATGCACAGTCACTTATCTGTGGATTTATTCATTGTGCAATTTAAATTCATAGTCATGATGCTTATCCCTAAGTTATTTCTTTAAAACAGGCCGCTGATGGCAGCAGTGACTCCTGGCTAGAGGATGTAATGTTGCTCTATTTCTGTCCTGTCTTGGCAGTGACCCCGGAGAGGTGGCCCCTGACGACGACAGCGTCCCCACTGTCCAGGACTCGGAGATTAACCTCCTCAGATCAGGAGACGTCACGTGTGTATTAACGTTTGACATGCTTCACACTTGCACTTGAGTCATTGTGAAGTAACAATTTCTTAATTGGTCTTAAAATGTGAACTCTTGCAGACTCGCTGTCCCTCTCAGCGTCGAGGATATTTCCCAGTTTGGTGACGGCTCCAGGGAACTCTTCATCAAGTCCAGCTGCTATAGTACCATTAACATAACCGTGGCAGATTGTGAGACAACTATCGGCTGGATATTCTCCTCTGAGCCCAGGAGTATCTCTTTAGGCGTGGTTTACCGGGAGTCCAGTGACAGTGATGTGGAGCAGGCAAAGGTAGACGTGCCTATCGTGCGCTGCTTTATCTTAGTGTGTGGCGGATTTGAGGAACCACTCATTTTACTCTGGCATGAGCCGTTGAAAAGTGCAGCACAGACGTCTGAGCTGCGTTGACATCTCTTGGCGTCATTCACAGCAATCTTCTTCCAGCACAGAAAGAGCAATTGTCAAAGGCAGAGATGTTACATCATCTTTTAAGTGAATAAAACACTCTCTTCTATTGTTGGGGAGATTGAAAGGCAGCAAACTCGCACAGGATCTTTGAAAAATGGAAGTTATTTACAGAAACTCCTGACTGAAAATGAGAGCGCCTCCCACACAGACCGCAGTAATTTTTGCTTTCAGAGGCGTACAGACGGAGGTAAAGAGAGTCAGACTGATGTGGACAATATGCATAAAAATTTCAGATGGTTTTACAAAGTTTGTGATATTATTTCTCACTTTACCAAAGCCCCTAGCATCTCAGTTGTTGGTAATATTTTCTGTGGTGTAACTTTATTATTTTTAGTAACTACATTTGTTACAAAATTTTCAAGATTTAGTTATTATTATCATGTTTTGTAGGAACATGTGTGGGAAAAGTATTTGCCCACAACTGAGATTTGTGATTGGGCGATGTTTCTGTTCCGCTCTCAGGTTCTGATTCCTCTGACTCGCTGCAATTCCCATAAAGAGACAATTCAGGGACAAGTGAAAGCACGGCACCCTGGCCTCTACACACTCATCTTTGACAACTCCTTCTCCAGGTACGAAGCGGGTATCAACCCAAAAATATTTCTTACCGTGTAATTGGAACGAAACGTACGGTGACGTTTTATTAAATGTTTTTTTTTTGGCCTGATCAAGACGTAGCTCATGTGATATTTCCTCATCCACCTGTCCCTCTTTTTGCTGTTCCACTCTAATATTTAGTCCACAACTTACTGCCCATTTCTTGATGGGCTGATGTGAACCTTCTGTACTTGCTGCTGACTTCTTTCATCGTGTAGTGTGACAGAAGTTACTGTCATATTGTGACACTGTGTCCCAGGCTGAGCTCACATCTGATATGACCAAAACATTTATGGTACTGTGTGAAGTTAACATTAGGGTTCGAACAAACTCCATAATTATGTCTGGTTAAACAGAAATGGTGTTTTGTTTTCTGACCTCACACCAAGCTGTCATGTAGATGAGATGCCTCACTTTTCATACCACAGCAGCTAATTATCTTTTAAACAACAGCCACTTTTTTTCCATCAGGTTTATCTCCAAGAAAGTTTTTTACCATCTGACCATGGAGAAGCCCGTAATCTATGATGGAAGTGATGGACCCTGAAGCTTTGTGACTCTCACAGAGGTGAACCTGCTGCTTCTGTGGCAACTGAAGGGAAACTGACAAGATATCAATGCAGGGACTTCATTTTATTTTCTTTTTACAATATACACCAAGTATCTTCATAAATTTTTATTCTTGAATTATTTGTTGTTGTTTTTTTGTTGTTTTAAGGGTGGGCCTAATAAGTTTTCAAAAAAAAACAAACCGCTGAATAACTTTAAAAAAAAATCTATGCAAGATTTTGAATGTTTTTCTTCATTTTATTCACCAAGTAAAACATAAACTTTAGTTCGTTTAGGTATTGCTGTATTTTGTCTTTTATGGGATAAAAGACAGTTATTTCTCTTTTATCCCATATTTTTAACACTAGTGGTGCAAAATTAGATCTAAATAAATGCACAGGAAAATTTTAGCACATCGATTTCCAGAAGGTAGACATTTTTATTGATAAATGAACCTTTTGTAATCAAAATGCACAAACCAGCACAAGTTCATACAATGGTTGTGATTTGATGTTGAAACAGTTTGTTTGGATGTTACATTTGCACTCCGTCACAGTGGGATTGGGGGGTGATGAGGGTTTGGAAAAAGCACAGTTTTGTTGCTTCACAACAAACCACAGAGCTTGCACTCTTTTTATGATTGTTAT
Source organism: Xiphophorus hellerii (assembly GCF_003331165.1). Taxonomy (NCBI): domain Eukaryota; kingdom Metazoa; phylum Chordata; class Actinopteri; order Cyprinodontiformes; family Poeciliidae; genus Xiphophorus; species Xiphophorus hellerii. Next base: position 16,874,286 of record NC_045680.1, read on the forward strand.
ACATTTGTTCTCCAGTATCCCTTTTATAGGGCCTCATAAACTTCAGATTTTATGAAGTTTATGAGGTCATTAAAGTAACTTTCCTGTGACTCTCAGCTAAAAAGTTCCTATACCTTCAAAGTGCCTCTTAATCATCACTGCCATGGCTTTGTGTTTTTAATTTTTATGTTTAAACATGACTCAAGCTTTTAAGCTGTATCCATCTGTCAAATTACTTTCTGCTTTTCATTTAAGATGTCTCTGTTATTTCTGTCAGTTAAAACTTGTTTTTTCCTCTTCAGACTTTGAGCGATGCAAAATTATTTTAATTTGTTTGAGCAGACTGTTAAGGAAGACAATCACTTTATTTGCACAACCCCACTCTACCTAATGAACCAAGTTTGCAAACAGCTGTTTGAATCACAGTGATTTTTGTTTTTGTTTATTTTTAAGGGTTGTGAAGTGGTGTAAAATCCTATGCAAAGCCTCAACTACCTAAAAATCTTTTTTTTTTTCTTCAAAATTTTAGATTTGTTAAGATTTAGATTTTCTTTATCAGTAACTTGCAGATATGATTTTTCAAATGTTCCTTTGTAAGTCTATTTTCAAAGCAATACAATTTTGCTTAAATAATTTTAACAGCCGTGTGCGAGAAGCAAACAACTGTTAAAAAAATAAAATGTGTGATTATTGTCATTGTGTGTTTAATTAAATAATTTAAATGTGCTATATTCTATGTTTTGATTGTTGTGATTTGTCTAATAGTTTGATATACACCAAAAAGCTTTTTTATAGAGATTCATTTGCCACATAATTTTCTAGATAAATATACAGTGCCTTGCAAAAGTATTCATATCTCTTTATTTTCTCTTTGCTTCGATAAACTTGATTGTATCTTATTAAGATTTTATTTAGATTTTACCTCTAAATAAAATCCATTGGCCTTTAGAAGTGACCTAATTAGTCTAAACAAAGCAATCCCGATCTCGAAGACCTCTGGTTTATGTCAAAGGATATTCATGTGCAAGAATGGCCCAGTCAAAGTCCAGACCTTAGTGGTGTCCAAAGTCAGGTAGATCTGTCCCTGGTTTAGCACAGTTACTACCAGTGTGTTTGTTGATCCAGGGAGAGAACTGACAGATGTAGGACAGCTGGAGGACTGAGTATGCACAGTGCTGCCTGAGTCCTACTGACAATCTGTGAAAACGTAGCTTGTACTGTTTTGCCAACTTGAATGTGCTTATAACACACTCTCTGGAAGTACAAATATGGAACATTATTGCAATGTATTTTGGTGTGAGTTTGGCGACACAATGTGGACTGTCAAATCAGAGTCTCAAGCCATCTCAGGGTGTCTGACTTCAAAATAAAAGCATTCATTGCGGATTCTGGTGTCTATATACTTAATTTAATACCGTTTGCAAATCCTTCGAGTGGGGCTGCGTGCAGTTTGTAGGTGTTGGGATGTGAAAGGATTTCTTCATCTTCATTACATCCCGCACTTTGTGCCTAAGGCTTTTATTGTGGAAATGAGTGAACTGTCACCTGGAGAGAGCGCAGCGCGGCGCGGCTCAGCTCAGCATCCCATCCAGCTGGAGTGAGTCTCAGGAACGCGCTGCGTTTGGACTGTTACAGGAGGAGCAGGCAACATGTTCCGTCCGCATACCAGAGGGATTTTTCTTTCTCTGTGTCTTGCTCGAGTGGTGAGTCATTTGAATCTTATTGCATATATTAACACAAAAAGAAAAAGTACTGATGAAAACTTCACGTTGCCTTCCAGGCGGGAAATTTCTTCCATATGGGATAAACTATGCTGTCTTCTGCGTTTTATTGTCTCAATTGAGACACACGTGGACCCTCCTGCGCGCGCTAGCGTTTCAATGGAGGCAGCTCTTTGTCTCATGCAGTTCTTGGAATAATTTATTGCGCGCATGTTGTGACACATATAAATCAGTGAGCAGTCATTTCAAAGATGATTGTAAACTTAAAACATAATTCAAGCAAGCTCAATTATGCGCATTAAATCAACACTTGTCATACTTATTTCATTTGTATTATATGGTCTTTACTTCTTTTTCATACACGATATAAATTGGGACTTATAAATGAAAAGTTTCAGACATGTAATGAAGTCAGTGCAAAATCCTATTTTGGGGTTAAAACTTGAAGGTGACTTGAAGAAATGCCTTCTTAGTAACAGAAATCTTTTAATGGGATATCAGGTTGTTTCTCTGAGCATGTGACTTATGTTTTATGGTAAATTAAATAAGATGCAGACATGCACAAAATATCGGTTCATGTTTCATCACCACATGTTTCAAGTGAACCATAAAAGTCTCACTCTGGTTGGAAATCTTCTAGGGAGTTATCTTTTTTTAAGCTGATTGCCATATACGAGAAATCCGTTTGAGGAGATTTTTGCCTTTTTTTTCATGTGTGTGTTTGGGTGGAAGTGTACTTGGGTTTCAAGCCAGATGGGATGTGTACGTGAGTTTTGAAATCCGTGACCTTCAGAGTTGTTGTCCACCAGATGCTACATCTGGTTCATGCCTGATGTAAAGAATTGCTCAGTATCAAGGCTCTGCAGAACCTGATTGCACATTTAAAACACGTGTTGGTCCAAACCTTTGATCCCATTGTTTTCTTTTTTTTTCTTCTTTTGAACCAAAAAATTGGTTCAATGTCGGTGTCCTCTCTGTTGCTGGAGCTACATTGTTCCTTTCACACACAGCATGACCAGATGACTGCTCATACTGAGCAGGTTTCTACTTCTAAAGTGAGTTCTTCCTCTCCACTGTTGCCTCGTGCTTGCTCAGCCTGGCTAGTGTTAATCGATTTGGTCTGAAAGGGATTTGGACTGAATTTGGTTTTACATAGACTTCAACCAAACCGGTTTGTGTTGCAAAATGATTTAAGATGACATTTGTTTTGAACTGATTGCTCAATGAATAAACTCTACTGAGCTGAGTGTTCGGGTAGGGCATTCCTAATGCATGGGACCTACAGCAGGATCTTGCAACTGATGATATGACATGGTCCTAATAAAGTCCTGAATTTGTTTCAAGGAGAGGCTGCTGTGGCAGGAAACCCCTCAGATATCTGACTGCTGACTACAGGAATTGAAGTTATCTCAACTGAAGGAGGCGAGACTTGCTATTGGGGTATAGGATGGCCTAAGTTTTCCTCTGCAAAGTAGCCATATTTTTATGGTAGTATTTTGCTAAACGAATCAAACAAAGCTTAGTTTCAGTTCAGCTGCAAATAATTTGCTTTCGTAAGAGTTGAATGCATTTAAACAAATATTGGTTTAATGCCATTTTGTAAGATTATAACAAAATGTGAAGTATTCATTTAACCTTTTTTTGAGGGCCCCTGCAAAATTAAACTTCTTTCCTTTCACAGGAACATTTATTCATTAGAAAAAGTCATCTTGTTCAGACTCGCGGTAATTTTTCACACACTGAGATTTTCAGACCACAGCTCTTACATAAATTCATGAATCAGGAAAAAAAACATATTTAATCTCTTTTTTTTGTGTTAAATCTGCATTGCTCTCGGTGCAAATAAACAACCCGTTATAATCTCCTCACTTATTTGCTACAAGTTTCTAAAGAATTATTTTGCAATAAAAACAAACCAATGGCTGTACTTGCTGAATCAATTTGTCTGTCAGCTTGCCCTATCCGTTCAGCTGTGCAGAAAGCACAGCATGCAGGAAGCAAACTTGGCCACGTGTCTCACACAGACAGTTTATCGTGTCACATTCACATGCACGCACAACAGCTTTCTGGGCGCTATTATTCCAGCGCCACCTCGCTAATTTCCTGGCTGAATAGAAATGTGAAAAGCAGGAAAACTGGTTGGTGTGATGATCTGCTTGGCACAGAGATAATGGGAGCGGAGCGCACACTCATCACCGCGCGCCTCTCCGTTCTCCTTTACCGCTCGGAGGATTGCAGTGACCAGAAACGCTTGTTTCCAAAGAAGGTGAAGTGAAAATATACAAAAGCAAAACCAGCGCTCTCTTTCATACACTAGTTGTTCAAATGCGATTAAAATGTTGCACTTTGGCCAGTGCCTGGGAGGAAAAGAAAAGTGATTATCTGTTTTCATCTGCAGGAGGTGCGGAAAAACTTTAGGACATCCATCTTCTTATCAGCTTAGTCCGAGTCATTCCGCAAGGAGAATACATAACTATAGATGACAAACAAGATCCTGTTTTTTTTTTTTGTTAGTGACTCAGACAAAAAACCGTTACGGATGAACTTTTGACAGACGATGTGGAATAACTTTTAAGTACAGTAGGTTACAAAAATAATGATTTAGATGAGTTCTCCTCTGAGACTCTGTTTTGAGCTTATCTAACTCCTGGCAGCAAAGTTAATACACTTATTTGCATCGTAGGTCAAAATATTCCTCTGTGTGCTCATAATCTGAACTTCAGAGGCTGACCTTGTTTGTTCACTCTCTCTGATTGAAAGGACATGTTTTTATATTTTTGTGTGCCAGAGCGTAGTAGTGCACCTGATTCGCTGTTGGAAACAGAAGGTAGCGTCTGCAAAGTCGGCCCGGTGCTTTTTAGGTAGTTATAGTGGATAATGGGTTTCACCTCACTAGGAATATATATATTTTTTATCACTGACCTGGCAGAGTAAAGGGGTCTTTGGCCTTGCATTTAGTTTCAGTGCTCACATTATACAGATTTACGTTACATAGACCCTCTAATCTCTCCTTCTTCCAACCTCTGTTTCTGTCCTTCAAATTGCAGCACAGTGTCTCCCTTCATCACATCACTCTGCTGAAAAAGGGGAGAACAACTCGTGCCCTTGGAGCTTTGTAGCGATCCAGTCTTGACTCACTTTATTCCTCAACCCCCCAATATTGAGCATTGGTCTCATATCCTCGGATCCATCGTTGCACAAGATGTCGTCACAGTGTTCCCTCGTGTGAAAACAACACTTATCTGACCCGAGGGGTATCCATCTGTCTGCTTCCTTACTTCCAAGTAGTCTGGATTGCATTTTGATTGCAGATATTTATGACGGTGAGAGTGAATGAAGTGGCCCTAAGGTGCAAAACAAACTGAAATCAGATAAAATACATCAAAGATATGTTAAAAAAAACACACAACAGTGGCCTGAAGAACCCCAGAATAAATCAGAAACTTGAGTGCATTCCACTAAGCAACCCAAAGATGGAAAACTGCCTTTTAGTTAAATATGTTTTCAACATGGGGCATTTTGCTGTGTTTATGTTTTTTTAATGTGTTGTGTTCTGAACCGTCACACGTTTGTTTTTTGTTGAGTCTTCTGTTTTGAGGTTATTTTTGTGACCGAAGGGAGAAAATAGCAGCACAGTCAGTCATACTGAGCTGAACTCCAGAGGTTTCTGGAAAATCTATTTGAATGCAACTCGATCACTGTGGAAACACGGGCCTAAATTTATAATCTGCGGGTTACGAGTTTCATCAATTGTGTGTAAAAAAAACACCTTTTTCAAAAAAAATCTGTTTTTACATATCCCAGATCAGATATGCAGATATGAGCCATCGTTTATAAACCATCAGATGGACAATGTGAATCATATTTGGTGGTTTAAAGGGTTTTGATAGATGTTAAATAACTGTCTGATTTTCAAAATATTAAAATTAATGTCCGTGTATTACTTATTTTAAATTTAGTTTTATGTTATTTTATGTTTTACCTAAATAATCCACAAAATAGTCACAGAAGTCTCAATTGTTTAACTCTTCAAGTGAAAACGTATTAAAATTTTTACTTTCTCACAGCTACATTTGGGCCACGTCTAGTGTAACAGTTCTTCCACATTTTACACATTATAATTGTTGCTCTGGCTGTGATATGGACATATTTATGTAAGTATTTATTGTACTGTAGCTATAATCTCATCACACATCAGCTTCAGTATTTATTGAGGCATCACTTAAACAACTGCTTGTACAAGGATCATGAAATAAAAACATATGATGATTATTTCCATCAGCGAAGCTGTCCATACATTTTGTTAGACGGTGTTGGAACAAGGTAAAGTTAAAAGTTTTATGTAACAAAACAGGAAGCACCAGGTCTGACCTTCATATTTGCATAACTAACTAGCTAATTTTAGCAACAGAATATTACATTTCTCATCCTTCTCATTTTTTCAGTAAATACAATTTATGCAAATGAAGTGTCATTTTTTTTTTTGTCCCCATTGCAACTTTATTTGGATAAACGATAACTATGGATTGCTACTGCACGTGAGCATTGATTGAGACAGTATTTAACAAGTTCTTTAAAAAGAATGAACTCTTTTGAAAATATTTTGAAATGCAAAGACTTTACAAAAAAAACAGCTGATGGTTCTTTTAAATAAATTAAACCAAGTGACTATAGAGAAGATGACTTATTTTCTGCCTTAGCAAGCAGCTCGCAGCGATGACTGTCGGAGCCATCACCGATGACAAATCAGCCTGAAGAGTGACAAACAATCCATGGGGTGAAGAGTCGGAGCTGAAGTGAGTTTGTAAATGTCATCATAATCCGACACTGATAGAAATTATACATGTTGAATGCTCTGACGCTCCGTTTAAAAAAAATGGAAGAACCATATTTACAAAACCAGAAATAGTGAATTCCACACATTATACAGCATGTCTCTGAATTGGTTTACGCAGTCTCTGCAGGAGGCAGAATAAACTTTAGTTATCCTCTGCCTGCCTTTGAACTGGAAGAGCAGAAACAATGGGGTAAATTGCACAACCACATCTCTCATTATATTGTTAGTGCGACATTAGGAAGAAAGAGAGTTGGCAAGGTTTCCAACATTTTCATTCATCAGTGGCGAGGGCAGGCGCGATGCTGGTGGGGAGATGGTTGCATGTTTGTTTCCAATTTGAGGGAATGAGGAAAACATTTGTCTGCCAGCAGGGGTTTGTGCAGTCCCAACAAGCTTTCTAAAAGGTGTTAGTTCCTGTCGCTGGTTTTGACATGAAAAGGTGTCGGTAATCTTGCACAAATGCAGGCCCTGGTTTGTCTCTAATCAGGACATTTTTGGTGCACGTGTGGATGTGTCTATGAGAGCGATATTGACATGAAAAGTTATTTGTCAGGATCTTATGTTCACATTTTGCCACATCGCAACTTCAATGTGTTTCGCTGGGATTTTATTCAACCAAAACAAATTGGCATAGTTGTAAAGATTTTGCTACAAATAGAAATATGGATAAAGCATTTGCACTCAATCCCCTTCATTCTGTCTCAAAGACAAGCATGTTTAAAACCTGCTTGTGGGTTGTTATTTTCAAAAGGTGCTGTCAATCTGAGAAATGAGTCATCAGGACATACTGTATATTCCAATTTACTGAATTAGTGTATTAGTGTGTATAAATGGCCCAAAGTCCATACCTAAATCCAATTAAGACACTGACTTGAAAGTGAATCTTTACCGATGTGTTCTATCAAGTATGACTGAGCTTGAAGCATTTGAAAAATAAGATTCTTGCTCTCTAGCTATGCAAAGTTAATAGAAAAATACCCCAATACCCCTTCAGCAGTAATTGTGGCAAAAGGTGATTCAACAAAAAGGTGCGCGAGTAGGGCTGAAAGCAAATACTCAACATGCTGCATCGATCTCTATCCACTTCCCTGCTACTGAACATGCTACTTTGTATTGGTCCTTCACATAAGATCAGAATAAAATGCTCAGGTTTGTGGTCCTAAAGTGACAGAAAACAATAGAAGTTTGACGCCTGTAACCACTTAAACCTCATGTCAGGTGAGGTTGTGATTAATCTGGGATCAGTAGCATTTGATTTTTACATATCACTTCATTAATAATGATATATTTATGGACCATCATGCTGTGTTTTTAACTCGTGACATTTCATTACGTCAGTCAGTCAAGTGTGGTGCAAGATTTCTGTAATAAGTTCAAATTTCAACATTTTGTTTTTTTTTTACATTGTCACGCCTCTTTCAGTTCAAAAGCCTTGACGTTTCTTAACATATGATGCAATTAAATAACTTTGTGCAGGTGCCAATATTATCATTCCCCATACAGAGCAACTCTGATCTTTCTCTTTAAAAATAGTCACAGCACCCATCAGGTCACCCTATGGGACAGCAGCGCTCAGAAAGATGATGACTAGGGAATAATCTCTTTGACGTCCCCCAGCAATGTGGCATCTGATGCATTGTTTCGTCAAGAGTTTGTCAGAAACACGCCACGCAGACGCATCTTGTTCTCCCTTCAGGGCTTTTTAACTAAGATGGAAATGACCCGAAACAAGGACGCCGTCAAATCAACATGCTTATCAGAAACGGAGCTGGCTCCACTGGTGCTCTGTCTGGTGTCCTGCCTTACCCCGCTACCGTTCACTGGATGCAAATCTCTTTCAAACTAAAGGCGGGGGGAGAGGCCCCGAATCGGCAGCCTCAAAATTACACAACGTGGAAACGACAAAATGCAAAATGTTCCCTCCTCATAAAGCCATTTTGACAACAGACAGGCACATGATCATCATGTCATGATTTTCCTAATTACATGCTGATGCTGTCACGGCTATTTGAACTACTCTGAATCTGCTGTACACGAAAACTCATTCCTTTAGAGGTCTGATTTATTCCTCACATTTAATCTTTATTGCTATTGACTAAACACTAACAGCTCGGAGTTAAAATTTATGCTTAGAAATATCTGCTTTTATTTCTGTTTAGAAAAGGACGCCCAGCTAATAGAACCATCCGAACAGATTTAGGTCCCCATAACACCAGATAACCACAAACACATATAAACATATACTGCCGTCAGTCCTGCCGACTTCATTTTATGCTTTATGATGTCTCTGAAGGGAAGGGAAAAATAAAAACGTAAGAGGAAGACCCCACCACTCTGTGGAGAATTTTCATCAGTCGCCCCAATGTTGCAATATCCTGTCGTAGTGAACAAAACAAGACCCGGCTCTCTGCTCTGACCTTTAGATTGAGACCACTTAAGTTCACTGGCAGCATGAATAGTAAAAAAAAAAAAAAAGAAATGTCGGACTAGTTCTGATTTTACCCATTGTGGTTGAGCAGCTCCAGCACCATTACACTCATCAGCAGGCATCTTAGTTTGCACGACTTTCCTTTTTAGGTTATTTTTGCCTCTATTTTTTTATGATCTAACATTTAGAATTTGACGAAAAACAAAAGCTGTGTAAATCTTTAAGGGGGGCAGTACTTTAACACTGTGTTGTATGGTGTTATTTCCGGATAAATCTTTCTGGGAACGTTTACAAAATGTACCTTCTACGAAGACCTCAGACTCTTTCTTCCAATCTCATTAACTTAATATTTCAAAAGAGAGATAATGCATTTTTAATTTGGGGTCAAAGTAATATTGGAGCAGGAGCCAAATTGTTCACGCCATTCTCTTCACATCTCAACACGTTGACTAGATCCATAAATGTTTTATATACAGTCTGTGCTAACAAGGGCAGACAGCACATTGACCATTACTAAAAATATCAATTTTTAACTTCTGCACTGGATGTCCTTTCAAGGTCAAAATCCTACATCTCCCTATATAGAACATTAAATCTTGTTTTACTTTGAATTTTAGGCTTTCTGTGCCCATAATACCCATGTTTGCATATTATCATTCTGTTCAGTGTCTCTTTACAGAGGTATCCTTCCTCTGAAGTGTTATTAACCTCTTCTAATTGACAGAGCAGTCGAATGCAAATTTAGTTATTGTTTTTTTTTTTTAAATTACTATTTGTCATTTGAAAATGTACACAATCTGAAGGACCTCTGAGCAACATTAGAAGGATTTTTCACTGTGTTGCTGGAAGCAAAGATTATTATCTGTGTCCTTAAGGACAACCTCTTTAAATAAATCACTCTAATTCCCCCCTTCTGGGCGCTATGGTGAAAGATTATTGTGCTTAATGTCACTGACGGAAATAGGTGAGTTTTACCAAAAGGGTAGTGTTTCAGACGGAGACCAAAATGAGTCACTGCCCTTTCATAGACTTTTTTTTATTTATTTTTAAACACATGGAAGGCTTTTGGGTCGCTGCAGGGGGCAAAGTAATGCCACCTGCTTAGATATAGAAAATATTCACCTATTGATGTCTAAGCTTATTTTTTATTCATCAATGGAAAAGAAAGTGATATAATTGCACTTAAGCAACAAGAAACACTCATTAGAACCAAACAAAAAATTGTTTTCTATCTGAGGACATTGTTAGGACACCATGACGCCACAAAGCTAGCCTTATCCCTTTGGCTCATAACTTCAGAGCAGTTCTTCCTGCACGCTTTCTGACAGCGATCCATCCTTTTCTTCATTCTCAACCCATCCATAGTGGATTTACTGGTACGTTTTGGCTCACTCTCATGTTGCAGGGTCCAATTCTTTTGTAATTTTTACTTTTTATAGATCCTCTCGCATCTTTTTCTCTTTTTTCCCCCCCCCTCATGATAGGCATGATGAATTCCATGATGATGAGCTGGTCGGGTTCTGCTGCAGCAAAACATCCCCAAACCGTCACACTTCTGCCTCCGTGCTTCACAGTTTGTATGAGGGTTTGTTGCCTGAATCCCATATTTGATTAAAACCAAACATGCCATGTGTTCTTGTGGCAGAAAATAAATAATTCCAGACTCATCGGTCCAACGAATGATATTCTAAAAGTCCTGGTTTCTATCTGTGTCTTAAACTGCCACATCGCTGAATGTCCTCTTGTGTAGACTCTAGGACCAGAGACAGAGACTGACTGTTTTGAAATCTTTTTGAGATCTATTGAAATCCTTATGAACCTCTACTCTCTTTTTTCTAATGACTTCAGCTTTTAGGATCTCACCAAGAGGATTACTCTCACTTCTCCAGTGAGAGGTTCACCAAGCTAAACTTCTGAGATTTTAGCAGGACAAATCTCTTCACCGATATTTCCATATCATTCACCTGATCACAGGCGGTTTTTAATATACAGTGGAAATAAATGTGGGGGGGTGTCTTAATTTTTTCCTCACCAGAAATAGCGTTTTTGGAATTACATTTCATAAAAACACACTTGCGATCAATCATGAAAGGTTGATCATGTTACTTGAGTCTGTCAGCATTGATACCAAATATGTTAGAAAAACATGAGCTTTGATAATTATTTCTCCACATCTCCGTAGCTCTGCATATGTTGAATATCCTCCCTTGCTTCTCTGCCTCTAGGCTTTGTCGCTTCTGCACCCGGAGTGTGAATTCTACTTTCAGCTGGAGAAAGAGGAGCGACTCTGCCTGCAGTACATCGCCGAGCAGGAAAACAGAAGCACGGAAGGTGTGTTTTTCACTTTTTAAAACAAGCAGCCTGTAGAAGCAACTCATGAATCGAAAAGTGGCTGCGTGTGATATGAAATATACAGCAGGTGGTCACTGTTCACATTAAATTGCAGGAAATGCTCTCACAGAGAGCCATGAGCTGTCTGGGAAGATTGCTTATGGTCTGGAACGAAAACAGACAGTGTTCTATCACTGAGATGCATCTGTAGAATGAAACATTAGGCGTGGTCTCATAAAGACTAAAGATAAATAAAGGAAAGGTCTACTGACTGGTTTCTGTTTTTTAATTGTAATTTTAGAGACGGTTTAAACAACGCTGTTTGGAATAATTGTTCACACCATTTGCATACATTTTTTTCCCCCCATGACTACATAATCACATAAGGTCTATCTCGACTGAAATAGCAACATATTTTTAACTCCCTGTCCTGAAATCTCCTTTTAAAGGTTGCAGGCCATTATGGGATGAAGTTGTCTGCTGGCCTCAGGCTGTCACCGGTGAAACTGTGCAAAGAGGTTGTCCTGCAGTCTTTTCTCTGTTCAGAAACAACACAGGTAGGTGACTTAACTGGTTAAAATAAAACACATTAAGTGATTAAGTCAAAATGTAACACACTTAAAAACTATAAAGTTTTTAGTTATTTAAGGGTGTATTGTGAAGCAGTCTCATCAGCTTGTCATGGGTGGTAATTAAACTTTATCTCTATTAATAGCTGTGTAAATCTAATAATGACTGCATATAAAACTTGGTTGTTGCAAAATAAAGAGTTAGTGTTGCAAATACCGTAGTTTTTTTTTCTTTTATGTTTCAGGTATATATGTTTTGGACTTAATTTCCAAGGACAAACAAAAAAGGTTTGTTCTGTAATGCATTAAGTGGAGGTAATTTTAGTAATCTGAGCTGTCTTAAAATGTGATCATTTGAGCTTGATTTAAGTTAAGACACATTTTAAACATGTAACTAATATGTTGACTGCATGACTGTGATTTTTTACAATTATTTACAGTCCTGAGGAAGACTGTGTGAAATGGAAATAAAACAACCTAAACTTTCATAAGAACAAAGGAAAACATCTGCGTTCACAGAAGATGTATTCTCAAAAGTCAATTTAAAGCTGACATCCAACAATGATAGAATGTGTCAAAGTCATACATTGAAGTAGAAAAAAACAAGAACTGCATCTCAGGTAAGAGCCTTATAGATCCAACTCAGGAAGTCCTTGAGAGGGTTTGATAATTAGAAATACGGACAATGTCTGTGGAGCAGTAAAAAAGCAATTGAGGGAACATAAATCGGAAGTGAAACAAGGACAGTGACTAGAAAACAACAGTAAATCCATTACCAACAAAATCTCGCTATGAAATCACATAACAGAAAACGCTTGGTGGCAAAAATATTCACAACCAGAAACCTAAGTGTTCTTAATTGGGATTCTGTGTGACAGATCAAGGTAAGCTAGTGCAACATTGTGATGTAAAAGAAAAATTAAATATGGTTTTAAACTTTTTTTTTTTTACAAATAAAAATCTTATCGATATGGGATGTGAGTGTGTTCAGTGCCTGTGCCAATGCTAGAAACATTTTTTTGCTGCAATTAAAGCTGCAATGAATCTACTATTTACTATTTAAATATGTGGAGAAATTTTTGACCATTCTTCTTTGCAAAATAGCTGAAGCTCAGTCAGATTGGGTTGTTAATCTCACTTTAATAGGCTTAAAAAACCCAATCAGCCAAAAAGATGTATAGTTCAAGTACATGAATTTTTCTTTGTTTCAAATCAGATCCTAATTGAATTGAAATTTCAGAACCCGCCCAGAAAATGAACAAAGGTGCCAACTTATATTGCATTCTACTGACCTCTGAAGTCAGCAGTTGATCTAGAAATAACATCAAACCTAATTTAACCACATTCCAGCTAGAAATAGGAAAATCAGTGCGATTAACTAATTGTTGTACCTAATAACCAGCCTAAATATTGTTAGATACAATCTACAAGCAGTCTGCTTCAGATGGTATGAAATGAATCACAAAGGCCACATGTTCACAGAGAGAACATGCATTTTATGTGATCTAAATTATGTCACTTACCTCTGACTGTATGTTCAGTGACGCTGTCGCTTGCAGCTTCAAATGAGTTTTCTCCTTAGATTACCTCATGTGTAGCTTCACATATTTTGACATAAACTCTGTCCAGCTTTAATGTCATGGCTGAAGAAAAGCATCCTCACAGTATGAAATTGCAGCCACCATTCTACACTGTGGTTGTGTTCAGGGTGAAGTAGAGTGTTAGCTTTCCTCCAAATGTGGTGTTTTGCATGTGGGCTGAAAGGTTTGCTTTGAATCTCATCTGATCAGGCTAACCTTTTACACATTTGCTGAGTCCCCTACAGGGCATACAGCAAACTTTAAACAGGACATTTTATAGCTTTCTCTCAACAAACAAATTGTTTATCCTAGGAGAAATCCAGATTCGTGGATCTTCTGTCAACAATTCTTGGCTGCTTTTGCTATCAATTTTCTATGTGTAGTCTGCCAGTTTAGGAGCACGGTCTAATTTTGGTAGATTTGCTCTTTCCATTCTCAGATACTGTTCAAATCTTGGAATATCGTTTTGTTGCCTATCTTGTTTTCTCACAGCTTAATCTCCATTCTATCTGATGTTTTCCTTGGTCTACATGATGCTGTTTATTAAGTAAAGTGGGCTAAAACGTTTACTTCTGAAGCCATCACAGAACAGCAAGATGTATACCGAGATTAAACTAAGCACAGTTACTTTTATAAACTTTACTTTTATAGGCGATTGGTTGCACTGGATTTCTTGAGGGCTATCAAAGATAAGTGAGCTAAATTCTCCAGTTCTCACAAAAATACTGCAAAATTTCTCAAATCTTTCGCACCAACTTGTAAATGTTTGTTTTATTTTTTCTCCACTCGTTTTAGGTTATTTTAAAATCTGAAAATCATTCATCATTTTGTTTTCACGTCACAATTAAGTGATTCTACGTAAGAAATATGACTGTTTAGAGGTATAAGGAGTCTGTGATAGACTGATACTTTTTTCTTAAAAAAGAGAGAGAGGCTCAAATATGCTCCAGAAGAGGATAGCATTCTAAGTCAATATAGTTGACTTCTTGATCACCTAATCTCCATCTGTAGGGTCGGTGAGCCGAAACTGCACGAGCCACGGCTGGTCAAAAGCTTTTCCAGCGTACCACATTGCCTGCACTGTGGATGATGACATTCCTGAGGTAAGGGTCTTTGAAACACGACAGCTTAACTGGTCAAACAGAGAAACACGGGACTCCAAAGATTAGGAGCGCAGAGGTCAACGAGAATATTGGAAACAGCTGGAGAAAAAAGCAGGAGCAAACTGAGAGCTGTCTGAAAAAGGGGAGGAAGCACATAAAAAGCACAAGGACAAAGCGAAGGGCAAATCTGTGGCAGAATCAACACACCAAACAGGCAGTGAAAAGAGGGATGCTCCATATGTCAGGAGCTGCATTTTTCTCATTTTAATTTAAAGCATTTTGACGTAATGGTGAACAGGCTTCTTGGAAGAGAAAATCAGACCTATTTTGCTGTAAGACCAAAAATATGTTTGCTGGACAGAGTCATAAGTCACTCAGCAGGAAATAGCTGAAATTATCTAATTTCCGTGAAAAGAAGAGAATGGTACTTAATCACAATGTTGCTTTTGGAAGACACCAGCAATGAGATGGTGCACCTTTTGTTTTGATGTGAAAAGCCTAGTAAATGTTCTAAAAGCTGCATTGATAGGATCTCCCCTGCATTTGTTTTGCATCCATCTTTTCAGTACAGTTAAGTCTCAACTTTACCAGTAATTTAGTCTAATTTAGGGACATTACTCTTTACTTATTTATTTTGAAGTCCGACAGCTTTGATATTTCAATATAATGTCCTTTCACACAAATCCGTCTTTCTTGCTCCGCTTTTAGACGGAGCAGTCGTACTTTGCCACTGTGAAGCTGATCTACACCATCGGCTACAGCATCTCTCTGGGGGTGCTGGCTGTGGCTGTCTTCATTCTGCTGATGTTCAGGTCTGAACGTGATAGTACAAGACTGTTCTGGGTTATACGTCACATAGTAAATCTTGATCAATGAGCCACACGGACTCTAGAAATACTGTTCACAACTCTGTTTATAAACACTGTACAGCTCTGGAAAAAAAAATTAAGGGACCACTGCACTGAACCCCACTGAAAACCTCATGGTTACTCTACTAAATATTGATTTCTGAACTCTTCCTGAATTAAAACATTAGTATTGTTGTTTCTAAATGAGTATGAACTTGTTTTCTTTGCATTATTTAAGGTCTGAAAGCACTGCATCTTTTTTGTCATTTTGACCATTTCTCATTTTCTACAAATAAATACTAAATTTTTGTTTGGATTATCGGAGACATGTTGTCAATAGTTCATAGAGTAAAAGAACAATGTTCATTTTCCTCAAACATATACCTATGAAAAGTAAAATCAGAGAAACTGATCATTTTAAGTGGTCTCTTAATTTTTTCCAGAGCTGTATGTCCTTTTACAACTGTTCAGATAGCTTTCATTTTTCATAGTGCTTTTTTAAAAGCATATCAGAAATTTAGACTGGAGTTGTAAAGCAACTTTGTGAATACCTGAAAGACTATTGAATCGAGATAGTGGTAGTAAGATACCTGTTTGCATTTCAAACAGAACTAAAGCTGATTTGTGTAGGTGTCCTCATCACAAAAACGGGAGGACGTAACATTTACCTGAAGAGACTTCTTTGGTTTAATACCAACCTTCCTCTCTGGGCATGGAAAACTAAACTCTTTAACTCTTGTGGGAGTTAACACACCACAATGCTCTTATTTAATAAATGTTCACTTTCCTGTTATTGAAAACATGAATTCTGCTTGTGGGAGATTTATTTAAGTATTTTCATACACAAATCTGATAAAATCATGCTGCTAATCAGCTCTTTTATTTAACGTTTTTTGTTGGTGGTAGTGCACACAAAACTCTGACCCTAATGATCTATCGATTAGCCTTCAAACATGTTTCTTAGACTGATTTCACAATAATCTATTCTTGAAAGACAGAAAAAAAATTAATTTCAAGTAAATATGTGAAAAAAATGCTCAATTAAATATGTAAATTAAATTAATAGGAACCAAAAAAAATATAAATCTTAAAATTCTTAATTGTGTAAAATTGCATGTCAGTTGGTGTGACTATTTATTTATCTATTTATTTTATTCTTACCTTTTATTGTCTGTTTGAAATAAATAAATAAAATGTCCTGGAAGAGGGAAACATTATCAGTTCGGCGGAAAGATTTTAAAGAAATTTTATTTTTTGTAATTGTTGTGCAGTATAGCCTTCAGCACATTACATTTGTAATGTAATGTGCTGCCTCCTGCTTTCCAACAGGAGGCTGAGATGTGCCAGGAACTTCATTCACATCCAGCTCTTCCTCTCTTTTATCCTGAAATCTGTGGCCGTGTTCATAAAGGATGCAAATTTGTTTCCAAGTTATGACACCAACCACTGCACCTTGTCCACGGTAAGATTAACACTCCCATCAGGAGAGTTTGGGATTGAATTCGCCGTCTAATTATTCACTCTCTGTTCTTCTTTTCTGTCCAGTTTGCCTGCAAGGCTTCTGTGGTTTTCTGCCACTACTGTATGATGACTAATTTCTTTTGGCTCCTGGTAGAGGCGCTCTACCTCAATTCCCTGCTGCTCTCATCTTTCTACCACAGCCGCCGCTGCCTTTGGGGCCTCAGTATTCTGGGATGGGGTGAGAAGCTCAATATAGCAAAAAATGCTGAAATGTGTTTGTCTCTGTAAGCGACAGGCAACAGATGTCAAGTTTATGACTTAAACATGTTTGTATTCTATGGAGCCAAGTAAACAGTTTTATTTTAGCAATTTAATGAAGCCACTTGTTTAGCAATTACTAGGAGCCAGTAGTGAAGTTAAATGACTGTCACAACTTTTAAGCTGCTATTGTATTTGCCAACCTGTCATCTGTGACTTCTCTTTGAGGTCTCTGACCCGAGCAGATTGTAGTTTTGTGAGTAGATTCTGTGTAGATGTGCAAGAAATATTTTCAGCATAAGTGATACCAAACAGTCATTATGAGTTTATAGGAAAAAATTAATGCATAAAGCCTCCTAAAGCCTAATCTGCTCTTAGTAATTGCAGCACAGCTCAGAGACGATATAAAAGAAAATTCAGTTTCATACCCTAACAGTGTAATTATGATTTTGCCTTCTCAGTGTGTCTTGATTAGATCTCATTGACATTAATTTTGGTTTCCTGCCTCTCTACAGGTGTGCCTGTTGTCTTTATACTTCTATGGATTGGATCCAGGGTTTACTTTGAGGACACAGAGTTTGTATAAAACCTCATGACTTTTGAAATTCACTTACATTGTTCAACTATGTCATTTAGTGTAAGCAATTAAGAATAATGAATCACAGTACGGTAAATAGCCTCATTAAGTTAGAAAATTAGTTTACGTGTGAGGTGTAAGTTTAATTTAGGTGATAAATTATTTTTCGCTCTTAGATGTACTTTATTATTTGTGCTTGGTTTAACTGTGCTTTTGTTGCTTTTGTTCAGTTTACATGAAACAACTCCAAATGTCTTTAAAATATCTTCATCTACAGATGTTGGGACAACACCAAGGACTCTCCTTACTGGTGGATCATTCAGGGACCAATTGTTGTCTCTATAGCGGTAAAAGCTCCCATTGAAAAACCCTTGGCTTTTATTCATATAGAATCATACAGACTGTGTGCAGTTATGGTTTTTGATATGAGCAAATATGGCTCACTACCTGGCCATACACTAGTATGAGCCATCCAAGAGAGTTTTCTGTTGCTTATTTTTAAGTCCAGTCAGTTATTTATACATTTAAACACTACATACTCTTTCTACCTACCAACCTGCAATGATTTACACAGTAAAAAGTTATGTGTTTTTATTTTTGTTTTTTGGGGGTTTTTTTTCAGAATGGGCTTCATTAGTGGAGTGGAGTGTGTGTTTGATTTTTTTTCAGTATTATAGGGAGTGTGAAGGGGTGGAGAAGAAAGAGTATATCAGGACTTCAATCATGCAAAAACCATTACTGATCGTAAAATGACTTTTTTAACCTTTATTTTAGAGACATTTCAGAGGAAGGAACTTGTAAAAAAAAGAGTTTGTGCTGTTGGAGCGGAGTATAAAATTCTCTACCAACACCAGTCTAAGTCAATTTTACAGTCTGATGATCGTCACTTTGCCTTGACATTTAGTAATGTTGGTCTGAACATTTTTTACCATTTCAAGCCTGTGAGAACAGACGTCGATTTGTTTTTTTTTTTTAATCAACAGGTCAATTTTATGCTTTTCGTGAACATCATCAGAATCCTCATACAGAAGCTAAATCCTCGGCTGATCCAGTTCAATAATTCCTCTCAATACAGGTAATACTCCGTAAAGTTTGAGCAGTGATGCACTTTCTCAGCTCTCAAATGCTGATTGTATGTAAATCCTTAATCCAAAGACCACTGAAGTCTGCTGGAAATATTTTCAAAGAAAACAGAGTGCTTGTTTGCAACCTTGACGTCTGAGGACTTCTTTTATTAAATTTAGATTAATTTTTTTTTCCCCCCTCAGACAAAGTGTAGATTTTTCAGAGTCTTGGCTCTGTGACTTATTTGTGGTAAACTCCTGCACTTTCTCAGAGTGATGATTGACACTTCTTTGAATACTTTTTAGCTCTCGGATGTTGAAAGATGCAGTTTGCGCAAAAGCTGTTGATACACTCGTAGTGTGTCCTGAATAATTCATTTGACCTACATGCTGAACATCAATCTACTCAGTCTGGCCACGTCTACCTTTCCTCTTACCAAGAGCCTTATCAGAATTTCTAATTGAAATAGGCTCACTAATAGACTGAGTGCGCCCGGCACATCAAGTATGCTGGACCTCATAAAAAACATATTAAGGTAAGTTAGAAGATGCTTGATTTAATTATCAGCTATGGTGCATCTATACCTGTAATAAAAATGCACACGAGATATAAATACAAACACACACATACAGAGTAATCCTCCCAACTGATGTCTGATCTTCCTTTTTACCCGCTTGCATCAGCAGCATTCAGGTGTGAAAGGCTCTATCTCCGACAGGATGTTTCACCTCTGGTATCTGGATTTTATTTCCCTCTGTGCAACAGGCGCCTGGCCAAGTCCACCCTCCTCCTCATCCCTCTGTTTGGAACCCATTACATGTTCTCCAGCTTTCTGCCTGACTACTTAAACAACCTACGCTTCTATATCGAGCTCTGCCTGGGATCTTTTCAGGTGCAAATGTGAACTTATCACACAAACCTGATTAGTTTAGGAGAAAAGACCTAACCCAACTTGCTTCTGTTTTGTACTTGTACGCAAGCCATTTTACGTTCATGCTGTATATTAGTTTATTTCTCCTTCCAGCTTCAAATGTTTTGGTATATTATATAAACCCCAACTGTGAAAAATTTCAAATCAGACATCTATTTAATTTGTAGCTGTATATTTTCAAACGATACTTTGTGCAATATTTCTATTGATTGCAGATTAATGATCAATTTCTCAGACAACACATAGATCATAAATTTATTTGTATAGCCCTTTACAGTAACCTAATATAGTAATAATACTGTATTAGTTTACTGTATACAGTAATAATTGCAAAAAAATCTAATAAAATATATAAAACACAAGAAATAGAGAAAAAAAAACAGCTCAAAATATAATAAAGTATGAAAAAAGTTACAAAAATTCACACTACTGAGTATTAAAAGCTATGTTAAATATACATTTCTGGAGTCTTGACTTGAAGAGGCCCAGGTCAGAAATCAGCTGTAGATACTTTGTTAACTTTGTCACTTGTTGCACAATATGATGTCATGGTCAGGCACAAGGCCAACACAGAAAATTACTTTTAAATACTTTTGAGTATGTTCAGATTCGGATGAGAAAACACTTTGACTGCTTGGAAGCAAACTAAACAGAACTTGAAGGTGATTTAAAACTTTTGCACACATCTGCACTCTCATGAACCTTAAGCATACAAGTCCTCCATCACTGCTTTAAACTGAATGTCGACTTGCAGTCGATCTGTAATGTTAAAGTGAACGAAGACTGGTTCGGCTGTCGCACAAGACACCCGAAATCCAGTGAATGTGACATTTAATAATACAAATCGTCTCTTTCACAGGGACTTCTTGTTGCTGTCCTCTATTGCTTTCTCAATCAAGAGGTCAGTATAAACCACACACTCAAGTATTAGCCGTAACACATTCAGAACAACTCCCTGATTTATAGATCTCTGACGCATAAGGAATGTGTTCAACAATATTGAAGACCTCTGAGAGGTGCAGGGGGGAAATACTGCCAGCACTTAAAGTACCAAAACAATTTGCCACTTCTTTCCGCCTTGTTGCATAAGTGAAGGCCCCAATGTGGTTTCAGTAATTATCATGATTAATGCAAGGCTGATCTCCCATCAATCCCTAAGTATAACCTGTCTGTCTGTCTGTCTTTATCTGTCCTTGTGCACAAACTTAATGTTTAGTTCATTTTCCAAAAGGGCCTTGCAGATAATAGTTCAGACTGAATTTTGACATGGATTGTTTCTCTTATTTTAGACATTGTCTTGCAGATAAAGAAATACTGGGGCTTAAACTTAAGTTTTGCTTAAATAAATTTTCTTTTTTGTTAGTGTATTTTTAAAGATCAAACATTGTTTTATTTTTACTACAGTTCCCATTTTCTAGTATGTAGACTTGTAGGTCATGATAGTTAAATTATTTTCATGCCCAGAATCTAATAATACATATGTTAAAGAAAACAAAAACATACAGTGGAAGAAAAAAGCAAAACCAAGCAGCAAAGAGTACCAGAAATAGGTGCAGAACAATAATTTCATAAGGGGCCCCAAATGAGGGCATCAGTGCATAACAAAATGGCCACACAAAAAGAAAACATGCATAGCAAAGTCACAAAGCTCATAGGTGTGTATTCTAAAGTGAAGATTGGTGCATTGATTTATTGAGTGAAATAGTAAAAGTTTGCAGAAATATTGTCTTTGAGGTAGTAGTTTGGTACGAAAGAGGATTAGAGCTGAAAAAGCAGCAGCAGTGCGAAATTACATAAAATGGCTATTTTGAAATCTGTTTGATGTTTGAAATCTGTTTTCAAAAATGATAATTTCTGGATACCGGATCTGTGTGGACTCAAAGACTAAACAAAAAATCTTTGCGAATAAACCTAATCTAGTCTCTGTCATACCAGGCCTTAATTATCAAGACTCCGCAGAGGAGGATTCAGGTGCGTCTTGTGTCTGAGACTCTTCCAAGGATTGCAGGACATCAGACCTCAAGAACTGGAGTTTGACACTCCCAAACTGGAAAAACAAAACACATACATAGACTGTGCTAGGAGGAAACAGAAACAGAACACAAAGGAAGGCTTATGTGAGAAAAGTAAGAGTGGATCACCATCTCTGTAAATTTCTCAAAATGAATGAGTGCAATCATACATTCAATTGACAAATTCTCCATTTGGTAGTTTTTGTCAAGAAAACATTTTTCCAATTGCATAAATTGGCAATGCAGTTTTTGCTATTCATATTTTTTTTTCTATTTAAATATGAGGCTTCAAATGCCAAGAGAACGATGGATTGCAATTTGTTTTGTATCAAGATTTCACGTGTACTTCTCCAAAATGTGGGGACAGTTGCCCTTTAAAGGCTCAATTAGTAGATCCATAACTTTGTTCTACTCATTCCATTATTGGCTATTACCACTGAAATTTTTTTGCTTTGACATTTTACTATCCCTTACTCAAAGAGTTATAATGGCAGCTCATCAATGGTTTATACCATACGTATCTACAGAAACTAAGTGGGCTTGATATTATAAAATGTTAAACAATGTTTCCTTGGTGCTCATATATAATTAGTTTTTTTATGACAGAGAGGTGTCTTCTTGTCTTTTCCTTCAGTCTTACATATGTTCTCCCATGCACTTAATCTTGTGTTGTAGGTGCAGAAAGAGGTCCACATGCAGTGGCTGAGGTGGCAAGAGAGGAGCTACGGTGTGGTGTCACCTGCGGCAAAGGGGAGCCAGATGGACACTCCCTTCTGATACCTCTCTGGTGTGACAGCCGAATGTTCAAACAGGACTGTTTCTGTGCATATTGTATCTGTCTAATAAGCTGTAGTGCACGCACAGTGATTGTTTTTGATTCCTCAGCGAGCTCTTTGTCCGAACCGCATGACAGACTGTTGTACTGACTGCCAGATTCTCTCTGTTCTTCAGCCAAAACAGAGAGAATCTGAAATCAACTAAGATTTCAACACATGCTCACACAACAGTGCCGGATAGTTCTTGCATACATCTCCCTAACCGCACACTAATCCCATGAAAAGAGCAGCATTCTGCCTTAGAGGCATCGCTCATTAAATTAATGACTCATAATAATTTCAGCAAGCTCAAAGATCGGCCTAACAATTATAGAGCCGTCATTTAGAAAATAAAATGTTAAAATTGGGTTTATTTTAATCAAGAAAACAATGTTTCCTAATTTACATTTTAATGTAAACATGATGTTGACTCTGGCCTGTTCAAATCAGTGTCAGCTTTTGATTTTGGTGAGAGAGCATTGCATGTGCATTAAAAATATACCTATATATGAACATTTTATATTGTTTTTACTCTTATGCTCCTTGCTTGCTGTGAATCACACTGAGCCCACAAAGAGTGAGGCACAAGTTACCTCAAGACTTCTTCTGCTTTCTTCAGCTGGATTGGATTTTCCCAGGGTGCTATTCATACCGGAAACGCCATCGATTTAAGTTTTTGTTCATTTTTCATTTGCGTTTGTATAAAAACCATCTCTATTTGGTTTTTACTTTGAGGTGTAGTTATGCTTTCTTACCCTCTTTTATTTATTTATTTATTTATTTGTATTAAACTCAGTTTCTACTACTAACTCACATTCAGCATTGTGTTTGTTGTTGTAAAAATCTATAAAAGTGTATTTTAATGATATGATACAATAAATAAGCCTGACATTGTTTTGTTTTTTTCAATCAAAGCACTTGTACAAAATTTGCCTACATAAAGGCCAGATATTGACTCTACAGGTCTGCACTTTTTGTGATCTTTGTGTCACAGTGAAGATCAGTGTCATGTAAGAGCATTGTTTTGCCTTAAACTGAATGTAAAATCTGTCATAGTTTGTGCCAGTTGTTATTAAGTCTCCATAATGGATTTTGATGTTGCTGCCTTGTCTTGTCATCACTCTGTGGTATTTCCTGTGAGTTCAAGCATAGACTTTTGTCCTCAGTAGCCTCTTTTAGAAAAGACGATAAATTTCAGCTGGCAGCTGGGAATGTTGAAACACTGAAAATTAATGTCTCACTGTTACTAACTGTGATTTAAGCTACAAGTGACTTTTATTACAGAAGCGGATTTCTTAACGTTCTCATCCAGAAAATTAGTGTGAAACAGTATTTGGAATTGTTTTGTTGGCGTCACATGAAGAAACATAATAAATGAGCTTTTTAAAATCATTGACATGCTTTGTGTGTTTTTGAACAGTTCTGAAGTTAGATTCATTCAGGAGATAAATTTTCACTGGCATGGATCTGATTAAATTGAGACGTTTCATTGTGCTATTTCTTTGTATCTTTTATCAGTGTAGGAGAAAACCTACATGATTTTTTTTTAATTTTTTTAAACAATAACCGTGTACAAGTTATGTCCATTTATGTTTGGACAGACGTAACATACTGGAAAGAAGCCACACTCCTTTAGAAGTCATCACCAAACTTAAGATATAGCTCAGGCTGGATATTTGATATTTTCATTTCAGAAATTAAACAGATTGTGTTCAACACATCTATAGCACTGGCTGTCAGATGTTGCCCTCAGAATAATGCCACCACCTCTGTGTTAAACAGCTAATTTAGTGCCTTAGATTTAAAAGATTCTCTTGTCACTGTAGCTTAGGCCTGAATTAGCATGAGTTAATTGAGTTACCTCATGCTAGTGAATCCATGTCAACTCCTAACCTGAAAATATAACTGATCAGACTCTCATAGCACGATGTGGAACTAATTTAAATATTGTTGAATATAATAATGTACAGTTAAGTACAGATCAAACAATGCACCCAACTGGTAAGTTATGTGTGCATCAGTATCGGGGGGAAACACACACACACAGTAGGAACAACAAAATGCAAGAGGTTCTGAACACAGGCAAAGACTGATCATAAAAAGTGAGAACGAGGAAAGTCCAACTACTTCTTGACGGCAGGAAATTGAAATATAAGGAAGAAATGAACTAGGAGAGATACTTTATGACCAGAAGTGCAAAATTGAAGATGGGGCACACGGGAGCAGGAAATGAAACCTCAGCTATTCAACTTTTAGTTTGAATTTCTCTGCAAAAGTGGCTGTCTTCTAGAGAACCTCTACTTATATTTCTGACCATGACCTTTGTCCATTTTACAAGCTGTTCCAAACACAAAAAGACTTAATCTTATGTTTTCAACAAGCCTTTAGAGCTCCCTGTGTAGGGAAGAGTGAATGCCTCACATGCAAATGGTAAAAGGAAACACATTAAGAGAATTTTGACAGAAAAAAAAAAACATTTTTAAGCTCTTTAGGACACAAATTATTGAGAAAGTTTTAACATGCTTGCTTAAAAATGTGTTTATTTTCTGTAAATATTTAAAATATAGACATTCGTTGCTACTGGGTACTGAAGTACCCAGTAGCAACGGGTGACGGGTGAATATTTGACCAGATGTAAAATCTCTGAAAGTAATGTCCTGACTTGATTCTGACCACTGGTCGTTTCTAATGCTTGGAGCTATTTCCAGTTAAATGACATTAAAACACGTTATTGTATTATACTTTGAGAGATTGCTGTCATATTTCCTAACATAAATCTGCCTCGGGAACAAAATTGTGTGCTTATTGCAGAGGCCTCGTCTTGTTTCTGGCTCGTTGTTTGTGGTGTTTGGGGATTAGTGGAATGGGAAGTGCGGAGCTCCGACACAGGATGTGGAGTCACTGCTGGATTGCATCGCCTCCCCCCTCTTTTTATGATTCTGACATAGAGAGAGAAGCCTGGCGTGCAGCTGCAGGATCCCTCATCTGAAGAGATCGAAGTAGGCTACGGATCGCGCATTTTTCGGCGTCTTTAGTTTGGGGAAACATATAATCCGGGCATAACGGTGAGTTGGTTGAAGAGCTCTGCCTCGCATCGCATCAACTCTCCACAGAACTCGTTCATTCCCAGTTAACATGACATGTTTATGCTGTTTTGTGGCGTAACTTTTCACCTAGACTGTAAAATGTAACGCACAGTTTCAACTCAAAAATATAAGTTGAAGAGCTTTGCATTTTTTCAAAAGTGAAGAAAATATCATTTAATTTGACTCATTATGTAAAGACATACGCCTCTGACAAAACTCCAGAGTCATATAGAAGCTATTTGTTAATTGTATTTGTGTCCACATAAAATGATACTGTAATTATGTTGGCTGTGGTAGGAGAGTTGCAAACTTCAAATCAAAAGTTTCATAATTTTGACCCTTAAAATGTCAACAGTGACATAATATAATCAATGCTTTCTTTTTAAAAACTTGTCATCAGGGAACTGAGAACCCGATATCCATAGTGAAAATAACCAACAGGTGGCCAAAACATTGTGATCCATGTATCAAAACTGGATAGTTTGAAATTGAATATAATTAGAAGTGAAGAAGTTTCAGGTTTATTTCTCTTTTCTTGGCTTTCTAATTCCAGAACAGACACCTT
Organism: Xiphophorus hellerii; assembly: GCF_003331165.1. NCBI lineage: Eukaryota > Metazoa > Chordata > Actinopteri > Cyprinodontiformes > Poeciliidae > Xiphophorus > Xiphophorus hellerii. The sequence goes on from NC_045680.1 coordinate 16,900,452, forward strand.
GTTACAGCAGATATTCTTTCTCTACTTTTATTAGTTCTTTGAACACGTTTGTATTTTTTGTCCTTTCCTTTTGCTAACTTATAACGTGCTTTGTTCAAGTTCTGATATTTCTGAATACGTACGTTTACATTGACTGATTGTCTCATCAAATAACCTCTAACTGTCTCAACTGTCAGGTTGACAATTCACTTACACATGAAGATTTGATTTAAATTGTCCACATTGGTAACTTTTCTAAAGGTTTTTCAGTTTAACAGATATTAATGTGCTTCAGTGGCAACCAGGGGTGGGAAAAAAAACCCTGTATCAGACAGTAATAATTTTAAAGCGGCTGCAGCTCAAGCATATGTGGTACTAATAGGTTTCCTATGCTTTGTGCAGCCTCAGAAGGAGAGGTGGGGGGTAATGACAGGCTGCTTAAATCCCCCATACCTTTCGTGCCTAAACATGCATTGAATAGACTGTTTCTCTGTTGTCTGACTTACTGGAAACAGTCATTTGCAGCTCTATAAATGAGCTGATTTCCTGATGTAGTTTCAGGCAATGACCCACCTCTGGACCCTTGTGTCAGCGTTGCTGCTGCTGCTTTTGCTAGTGACTGGAATTCTGAGCAACCATGAAGAAAATGACAATGAAGTCCTCAAACAACTTGAGGCCAAACTCAACAGGAGCCAGGTCAGTCAGTGGTTTATCTTCTGTTTGAGATGTGTGGAGCTTTTTTGTTTTGTTTGCTTGATCTATAAAAAGTGAAGGGATGGGAGGGAGCATTATGTAAAATTGACTTTTTTGAGCTTTATATCATAATCCCTTGTCAAAAACATACTTGTACTGTTGCCTTGATTTTTTTTGTTTATGTTTGAGGAATCCATGATTCTCCAATGGCAGCCATTCGGGGGATGCCTAAACACTTGCTCATACCTCCTATTTCTATAAAGCTCCTCCTCTACGCCGTCCTCACTCAGTTCCTCCAGACTAGTGGCAGCAGCAATTAGCAATTTATCTGTATTTGTTTTTTTATTTCACTTTTTTGTCCTTCCTGTTTTCAGCTTTTCAATCACCTTGGTCAGCAATTCGTCTTGGTATATGTAATAGAAAGAAGACTTACACAGTGAAACGGATTTCCTTTAGGCTTATTGCTTTGAATAAACCTTGTACGTTTTTGCATTTTTGTGTTTCAGAGTCCAGAAATTGAGAATGCAATCAGAAATATCACAGAAGTGATGGAGAGTCATACAGCAACCACATGTAGGTTTTCTACATGTGTTCTGTGGATTGTGCTGTAGTTCTTTTTTTTTTGTTTGTTTTTGTAGTACAATCGAAAATACATTTAAAACCTTGAGCTTTTTCAAATTTAGTTAGTGTACAACAGCAACCCTCAATATGTTTTGTCATAAAAAAAGAGAAATATGACATTCATTTATATTTAATACTTTTTGTCACTGTGTTTTGATGGAATCAAAGATAAGGTTCTTTGGGTAAATATGGACAAAGCTGATGGAGAGCTTTGGTACACCTAGAGATGAAAACTGTTCCCTAGTGTTTTTTGCAAAACAAATCATTGTGATTCAGATTGGATGGAGGGACATCAGTTTTTAAGTTTCTCCATATATTTGATTGACTACAGGTCCGGACTTTGACTAGGCTATTATAACACTGGAACTTCTAACACTGGAGCTTTGATCTAAACTATTTCATTGTAGCTCTGGCTGTGTGTTTAGCATCGTTCTCCCGGTGGAAGGGGAAGCTTCCTTCCAGTCTCAAGTCTTTTGCAGTCTCTAACAGGTTTTCATCCAGGATTGGTCTTCATTTCACTCCATCCTTCCACATATAACTGAGCAACAATAGGTTAACCATTTAATATGAATTAAATTAAATTGGGCTACATTTCATTGAGATATAAGTGTAAAAGGTAGCCGTGTACAAATACACACCCCTTTCTCAGCATTTTTGAAAAATATTTACTGGTTTTTGCTGCCGTGTCACAGTTCTGTACTACTTGCTTCTGCTCTGTCAGATAAAATCCTGATAAAATACATTGAAGATTGCAGTTGTAACACCACAAATTGTGGAAAAAGTTCAAGGATTATAAATACTTTTACAGATCACTGTGTTGCTTTCTTTCTACATAACCAGCTCCAACGATTACTACGTCTCGGCCGAGCCCCACTCTTGCTCGGTGTCTAGGAAACCAGGTGACGCAGGGGGGCAGCACTGGTTGTGGCTGTCCGTCCGGGACAGTGCGGAGCGGTGACAACTGTACTTGTCCTGTAGGATTCGCTCTGCACGGAGCAGCCGAATGTAAAGGTGAGACATGGGCAGACTTACAAGCATGGAGCGATGATTTATGATGATGTTTGTGGTTCTGGAAATCCAGGGAAGTCTCTGTGGATGTTGTGAAATTGTCCTCAAGTGTAGAATGGTAGGCAGGTTTGTGCAAACAATGGAGGAATTTTTCAAGACTGCTTTCTATAAAATGAGAATCCCTTCCTGGAACAGATGAATACAATACATTTATGGAAATCATCAACTTATAATCTGCTACAGGAAAGAAAAATGACAAATTCTGAAAAAGTGGAGCTATTTTAAGGAGGTAGAAGAATCAATCTTCCACCTGACTCTGTTAGACTCTATTTTTTAAAAATACATTTATGCTCTTACCTCTTCCACATCATGTCACATTTGATCGTGTATCTTCCTGTCATCTGTCTCCGTTCACCAGATGTTAATGAGTGTGATGGAGCAGGACCCGGACCATGTGGTCCCCATGCCAGCTGCACTAATAGCCCTGGCTCATACTCATGTTCCTGTCTCCGTGGCTACCTGATGGGTTCTGGAGGGTGCCAGGGTTTGTCTGCCTCCATAAATGTGTGTGTGTGTGTGTGTGGGCGTGCGCGGGGGTGTGCGTGTGTGTGCAGCAGAGAGAAAGATATGTATATTTTAATAAAGATAGAGCTTGCATGTCATGGTTATAAAGAATATCTCCTTTGGATTTTTTACAGACATAGATGAATGTGCTCTGGCTGCAGTCACGGGCTTGCAGGCCTGTCAGGAAGGGGCTGAATGCACAAACACCCCTGGTTCCTTCACCTGCTCGTGCCCAGTGGGACATGTAAGGGCTTTGAATGAACAAGGCTGTGTAGGTAAAGTTCATTTTGGGATGTGATACAAACACTGCCTTCGTAATAAAACAATAAATAAAAAATGTGAAAGATTCCTGCATAGCGTGGCCCTGAATGACTGAATAATCATGAATAACCCTCTTGATTGTGGCCCTCCACCCTAACGTGGACAGCTGTTGATTTTCGTCCTGTGTAGATGTAGATGAGTGCAGCTTTGAGGAGCTGTGTCGTCGTGAACTGGGAAACGTATGTGTGAACACTCCCGGCAGCTTTCTGTGCCGGTGCCAGCGGGGCTTTAGAACCGAGGCCTCTGCCTGTGTTGGTAAGTCTTTTATTAAGTATCACTGGAACAGACTCATATTTAGATCTGAGTCGATGCTTTCAGTATCCAGGTATAATTCTCCTGAAAGTGAGGGGTATTTAGCTTCAAGCTGCTGCTGTGCTGCCAACCTGCTCTTTAGTACTTTGTTATTACCTGCTTTTACTGCTTTTATCCAGCCTATAATGAAAGTAAGAAATGTTCAGTTCGTTTATATGCTGTTGTTTTCTGCATATAGTTTTTTTTATTTTTTATAAATTATAAAATCGGACAGAGATAATCTGAGTAGACTCAAAAAGTGGTCTTAAATGAGTTCATGTATCGATAAAAAAAAAAAAAAGAGAGATATCCAAAGCAGCCTGACTCACAAGCTACAACTTGTGATTATTTCATGGTGCTTCCTATCTGATTAAGAGTTGAAAGCACTTCTAGCACAGAGGAAGTTGGTATATTTCATAGATTTTGAATCTAATCCTATTAGATGTCTTCCAAAAGAGCGTCAGTCACATAGAGAGCATCACCAGCTGCAGGATGCTTTTCTTTCAGACTTTAAAACATAGTGGCTGCACAGAGTCCATGGGAGGTTATGACTGATTTCAATTTGTGTATCACAACATAAGCACTGTAAAGCTTTCAGGCTTTATAAGTTGAAATCCTTAATACTGCCTTCTGGTGTCGATTTCCACCCACTTCCTCTGATTTACTGAAAAAGGGCATTACAGTTAAAATGACTTTCAAATGAAGTTTGTGCAGCTTTGCCTAAAGCAGCAAAAATAACATAATGATACATAGGAAGAATAAATACAGAAATGTTCATACAAACAAGATTAACAAGAATAATAGACCATCTTGGACAATGTTGTCATAGTGAAGCTTTTTTCTAGTGACAGATTTACAACTATTAAATCTGCCTAATCAGAGCCCTGATTGAGGTAAAGTGGGTTTCAACACAATTTGTAATGTGACTTCTTTGTGTAAATAATGCATTTTTTAACTTGGCTGTAAAATATTTAAGAGGAAATCTCATCAGCTGTGAAAAAAAACCCAACAAAAAACTATTGTATGTCACTTTTCTCCTGTCCCAGATGTGGATGAGTGTATAGAGAGTCCCGAGTTGTGCGAAGGTCAGGGTGTGTGTGAGAACACGCTTGGGAGCTACAAGTGTATTTGTCGACCCGGTTACCAGGGAAACGGCACACACTGCGAAGGTAAGCAATTAGTGCTGACGTCTCTCTGTGGAAAACTCTGTTTCGCGACGACGGGGTCAGCTTCCTTGTGTGCGCGGGTTTTAATGCCTGCTGTTATGCCTTCCATTAAAATTATCCTGGGCGGCAGAATGGCTATGGAACAGAAATGGATTGAGCTTTAGATACTGCTTTGCAAAAAAAAAAAAAAAAATCTCCTCCTAGATGAGAACGAGTGTGCATCAGGCATTCACAGGTGTGACACCAACGCTCAATGTGGCAACATCATCGGTTCGTACTTCTGCCAGTGTTACCAGGGCTTTAATGGAGACGGGCATGCTTGCTTTGGTGGGTAAGAGTTATTTATCTGCATGCTTTACCACAAACATGGCTGAAAATTTGCTAACCGCAGTTGAGCATGGAAGTCCTTCAAATTTCTCCTTATTTGCAGATGTTGATGAGTGCCTTCTTAACAATGGGTACTGTGAACACAACTGCACCAATGAATTAGGAACGTACAGCTGTCAGTGTGCTGCGGGCTACCAGCTGGACCAGGGTGGACATAACTGCACAGGTAATTATTTTGAAAGAAAAATGTTGATCAGAAAAGAAAAAAAAAACACAAATAAATTACTTTGTCTTTTCCTGAGTAGCAAATGAAGATAAAAAAATTAAAAAAAAACACTGCCAGGTCCACACTAACTCCAACAATTATGAGTCTAGGTACTTCCACATAAGAAACGTAAAACTGTGGTCAAAAAAAGAAAGGCGGCAAGTCATCCACATAAAAAAATCTGCTGACACCTCAATGTGTTTGAAAGTTGTCCCAGCCTAACTTATAATGTGTTTTTTCAGACTAAATTATTTGGATAGACTAAATTAGACTAACATTATTTTGAAGATGTCCAAAGATTTCAGAAGATAACTGGTGATCGGAGATTTTATTTCCTGCAGAAACTAGTTTTTCTGCAGTGCTATTTCTGGCATGTGCAGGAGAAACAAGTGGAAATTTGGTTTTCGGATGTTTTTTTTTTTATGGCCATACGCTACAACAGTGCTGTGCTATGGACGTCACATAGTGTAACGGTAAGGCGGTCACCACACATAAAGGGACAATAATCCTCAACTCGACCATCGTGGGTTTGATTCACAGCCTTGAGACCTTGACCTCTTCCAGTCTGCTCTTTCTCCTCATTTCCTGTCTGTTAACTGTCAGGAAAGGCCAATAGTACCAAAAATCTTGAAAAACAAATTGCTATTCTAATAATATTTTGTTAAAATACATATATTAATATTTTTTCCCTTTCTTGGTCAAGCTGAAACTCTGGGCATCAACTACGTTGTTTCCACATGTTTTTGTACTTTTATAAACGACTTCCAAATCTTGACACCCCATACTTCCCATACTTGGTATTTTCAGCCTGTAAGTAAATAAATAGCCAGTGAATAATGTCTTGTAAAGTGCAGTGATGTGTCTCTTTCCATCAAACAAGAAAGATAAGGAGGTAAACACTGAATATTAACAGTAAACCTTCAAATTCATATTGTGATCTCTGTTTATAAAAGCTGAGGAAGAACAAATAATTGTGGCAGCCTCTTTCAGCAGTCAGTAATGTGTTTGTAAAGACAAAAGCTTACCTGAATTTGGCAAATAAAACTGAAATACCCACAAATTTGGCTGTCCACCAGCAACACTGCTAGTTAATTGAATACAATTTGCCTCTCCAGCAAGAATTAAACTGTGATTTCACCCAAATTACATGTCAGCATAAGGCAGCAGAGAAATCAAGCCTCCGCTGACCTTTTGCATCAATCCTAAATATGCATCAATCACTTCATCCAAACTTGTAAAATCTCAAACATCTGTTGTCTAATTAAAGTCTAAATGAGCTCTTGGATGTTGTGTTATGTTTGTGGCGAAGGAGTTATCTAAATGTCTCTGATCCTCCCAGATGTGGACGAGTGTTCAGCTCCAAATGGGACCTGTCAGCACATTTGTGTCAACACTATAGGCTCTTTCCGGTGCTCCTGTAAACCGGGCTACCAGCTGCACATTGATGGCCGCACCTGCGTAGGTCAGTAACCTGCAGGCACTCATTCACTTAATGCAGCAGTTTGCACACTCGTTTTCAGTCATTTAAAGCAGCTCAGTTTCAGCAATTTACCAGCATTCACAACAGGGGGGAAAAAACTGCTATGAATATGCAATCTGTTTTTTTTTTTTTATGTGTTTGCCAGACAGGATGTTTGCATGCCTGGACATAACTGAGAGTCCTGGGGACACATTTTAAAAGATTAGTAGATAAAGAAAAATAAACCATCATTCTGATGTACAGAAGCGAGGCTTGAATCCCTAAAGGTTAACGTTGACAATTTTCCCCTCTGTTTGCACGCAGATGTCGACGAATGCAAACTGCAGAATGGCGGATGCTCTCATGCCTGTACCAACTCTCCTGGGGGATTCACCTGCCACTGCCCGCGTCCTCTGTTGTTGGATACTGACAACCTCACTTGCACTAGTGGGTTCCCTAGCATGTGACTAACATTAGTTGTTAATGTGTGAAGTGACCTGCCAGGTTGTCTACTGATGTTAAGGAGGACGTACATAAATCAAATTTACACATCCTAGGGATTTTCTTGCAGTTATCATCCTCCTAGACTTAAAGTGTGTGTTATATAATTTTCAATAATTTTTTCTTCTCAATTGTGTTAAAGTATATGAGGGAATAGAGACCCAACAGACCAGCACCCCTACCAGAGATTTAAAAGCACTCTTAGGACTTTTCTTTTCTATAAAAGAACTGTTTTGCCACTTCACCTCAACATTGTAGACGTACATATATTTATACTGTGAGGTTTTTGTGGATTGAAGTGCAAGAGCCAATTAAAAGATAAGGTGGTATACACCTGCAAAACTTATATTATTTATTCCATTATTCTTACAATCAGATGTCCCAGTATCGCCACATTTATTTATTAATACTGTTTTAAACAGCATGCATGGCTATCTTTTCCTTTTTTTTTTAACCCCTCCAGGGGGTCTTTTTGTGGGCTTTAGTGTCCCTTATATGATAGTAGGCTGACAGGAAACGGGGGAAGACATGCGGCAAATGTCGTCCGGTCCGGGAGTCGAACCTGCGACGGCCGCGTCGAGGACTCAAGGCCTCCAAATACGGGTCGCGCTAACCACTACGCCACCACGGCACGCCCTTGCATGGCTATCTTTTAAGAGCTGGAATTAAAATAAAAGAAAATATTTACAAGAGTATTTATTAATACCACAATAATAAAATGCAGAAATATCAACTGTGAGGGCAGCATAGAGGATTTCTGAGGAAACAGAAAATTCCCTGACCCTATATATATGATACTGACCTACAGTAACTCCTATTGAATTGAGATAGGATATGCCTACAGAGAAAACTGATTCAGTATTATCCATAAAGCCTCTTTCTGTCCCTCATGCTACCTTTGTCTTTGAAAAGTAAATATCTCTGGACTCGTGGGTAAAACTACTTTGTAATGCTCCATTACTGAACCAGGTTTATACTGATATCTTGTCTTAAATACATTTTTCTGTGGGCCATAAGGCACTAGGGTATTTAAAGCTCCTGTTCTTCTTGACATGAATAGATGCTACCTCTTGTCTGCTAAGAAATGGAGGTTGCAACCATGTATGTTCCCTGAGAGCTGAGGGCGACATCCAGTGTAGCTGTCGCGCAGGTTGGAAGCTGGGAGACGACCTCAAGAGCTGCATTGGTGAGACTTCATCTTCACTCTTCAACTTTGCTTTTGTAAAGGTTTTAGGATATCCTATTAAACCATATTTATGCAAGAAACTCTGTTAGTTGATTTGATTTTAATCACGCCACTACAATCCTGAATTTCCTCAAATTTCACCATCTGTTGAAAGCTTCCTCCAATTGCAATCTCTGTTAAACATTTACTGCTGTCAGCTTTCAGCTAAAAGCATAATAAAAGTTGGACTGGTTTCACAGACCGGTATCAAACGCTCATTCTTTTTGCACTTGCCAGTATGAAGGTGCTCTCTAAATCAAATTACAACAGCTGGGAGAACGGAAGTGCTCAAAATTAATGCTATCAAATCTTAATAAGTTCTGCTGTTGCCAAGTTTTATGCACTATGTTTCCATCCAAATTTGTTTTCTCGCTTTATCTCAAAAGTGTTTTCCAGAATTCGATTTGCAGGCTTTTAAACTGTCTCCCCATCTGTCCCTCCCAATGAGACGCGAACGAGTGCAGAGACTTTACAAACGGAGGCTGTGAGCAGCTCTGTGTGAACCACCCTGGCGGGTTTAACTGCACCTGCAAGGAGGGGTACGAGGTCCGAGCTGATGACCCCACCAGGTGTCGACGTGAGTCAAACACCCTCGCACACCGACGAGAAAAAATCTCATTAATATGTTTGGTGATAGCACCTCTTTTACACCCAACCTGAGTTAATACGGGTCTTATCTGCTCCAGCTGTGTGTGACCCACCATGTCAGAACTACGGAGTGTGTGTGGGGCCAAACAGCTGCGACTGTCCTCCAGGCTACCCTGGTGTGGGGTGCTCAGGTACAAACCTTAATGTAAATGATTATACATAGAGGGATGCTGGTCATTTTGCCTCTTCGCTATTTCATGATTTTGCAGCTTTGGTTGTTTTGTACCCAGATATATACTAAACAAGCTGCCATTTCATACCTGCTTTGACAATTGGTGAGCTGAACGACTTTTCAATATCTGTAAGAAAAGGTGATTCCTTGATTCAAATTAACCTTTAAATTGCTTCACGTTATTTTGGTTTAATTAGAGTTTTTAAATCTGTTACATTTTAGAAGTCAACTTGCCTGAAAAGGGACAAGAGCAACAATCAATAAATTTCTTTATACAGTCAGATTAAAAGGGATTTTGATCCTATTTATGATTATTTAACTGGGAAATTCATAAAAACAATTATCAAAAGCAATAAACTGATATTCACTGGTTTAAGCACAGGTAGACTCAAAATTATTCACGCTCCCTGGCACATTTAGGTTTGATGTGATCCTTTAAATTGACCAAGATGTTTCTGTTGACTTTGTTGAACGTTCACAGACTTTCTGGTTAAATTTATCTGGAAAAGACACTTAAGTCAACAAAATAGCCACATGCTGTGAAAAATATGTTTTTATAACCCATGGTAATGTTCAGTTCATCCCAAAACTATTCCTACCCCTGGCAGATTAAGGTGTAAAGTAATCATCTAACCCAAAACTGTGTTAAAAACTGTGAAAGTATAAATTAAAGATGTAATAAATCCTTGTTGGTTGTTTGTTTTAGCCATTTGCTCTCCACCCTGTGCCCATGGAGGAACCTGCATGCGCTGGAACATGTGTTTGTGTCCTTCTGGGTGGACAGGAGAAGGCTGCCACACAGGTACTATGTCTTATTTCATCAGTAGGAGCATGAATCAGCTTGTGAGAGTCGACCTATTCTCTGTAACTTTGCGTAGTAGATAACGCATGCTTGGAAATGAGTTGTTTTGATTTGCATTGTTCCAGTTTCGCATACTATATCTGTAACTGTTTAGGTTTAAAATATTTTTATCTCTCCATGCTTAGCTGTGTGTGAGCTGCCGTGTGCAAACGGCGGCCGCTGTGTAGGCCCTGGTACCTGCCAGTGCTCCTCTGATTACACGGGCCCCCAGTGCCTGTTGCGTGAGTGAAATCACAACAAAACATCTGAGTGACTTTTTTTTTTTACTACTTTAGCAACTATAAAAACTGCTAATAACATGAAGTAAAAACATGAAAACAGTTCATTTAAAGACGGCAGACTGAATCAGATGTAAGCAGTATTGTCTTTGTAAGAGGTTTCTTTGTGTGTTTCGCAGCACTGTGCACTCCAGCCTGTCAGAATGGGGGAAGATGTGTGGATGTTAACAAATGCACGTGTGTTGCTGGATGGCAAGGAGCTCGATGCCAGATTGGTAAAACAATGAAAATGTTCAATCTCTATTAAGTTCATTATAGCTTGTGTATCTATTTTAATTTAGTAAGCTCTTTAAATCAACAATATCATTGCAAATGCTAAACCAAGTATTTTATGCACACACACACACACACACCCACACACACCAACACACCCCACACGTTTGCAAAAGAAAAAAAGAAGGAAAAAGAATAATAATTTTTTAGGATGTAGAGTCTGTATGGAGCACCAAAGTTTTTGCTGTAATTAGTTAAATTAATTAAAAGTTAATTAAACCTGCTGCTGATTTATAATAGGGATTGATTGATTCAGGCTATAATCAAGCAAGAGAACTGTTGCATTGCTTATTAAAAAAAAATAATAATAAAGCCAGAATGCAGTTCCTCATCCCCCGAGGTCGTGTTACCTCAGAGAAAACACACACGAGTTTACGGGCCACTTGGAATTGCTCCGCTATTTGTTCAATGTCTTTTTCTGGTCACTGAGTCTCGCTGACAGGTACAGAGATGAGCCATGTTGAACTGAATTAGTCTAGACGTCTGTAGTCCTCTGTTTTCTGTCTCCATCAGAGTCAATCCAGTGTCAAAAGCCTTGCAGGAACGGAGGAGTGTGTGTGGGCCTTAACCGATGCCGCTGTGCCAAAGGATTCACTGGCGGTCTCTGTGAAACAGGTTTGCCAATAACTTTCAAATCCATATGCATGGGCGGCCGAAGTTATGAGGAGAATACTAAATCAACTGTATCTAATTGGTTCCTTGGATCTATTTCATTTTTAAACGTTCACAGTTTTAATTTAACAATGAATTAGAAATCACTTTATGCTATAGCCATATTGAAATAGGATCACATTTGCTTGATCTGTGGTCTGCAGTGCTGAAGCTGCAGGTGGCTCTTTGGTTCACTTAATGTGTTGAAAAATGAAGTATTGCACTGTCTTGTTTGTTTCGTTCATTTACTTTGTCCCCACCATAAAAAGAAGACACTGGTCCAACCCTATTAAATTTGGTCTAGACTGTTGATGGATACAAAGGAAAAACAGATGTTTTCTCTTAGTAATACTGTGGGATGTCACTGTAGCTGTAACAACACGATGTGTCCCACCTTGTCAACATGGAGCCACCTGCAGCCCGCACAACACCTGTACCTGTCCAGAAGGCACCGCAGGCCTGCGCTGTGAGAGACTGTAAGTGTAAAAATGAACATAATCTAACATGTGTAGAAAATCTAACATCAGCTTTCCTTCAAGTTCCTGTTTTTCTGGCTAGTCAGCATCAAGTACTCAGATTTGATAATGACATATGAGTCTCATTGTAAATAAAATATTGACTAACTAGTTTGTTTTTACCAGGATTCAACAGTATGAATGTGGTGAACATTTAGACTTTTATATTTTGTCATATCAAGTCAGAGATCAAAAATCTGAGAAGTTAGAAGTGATTTTCAAGTAAATACATGTATGTTTTGTATAAAACATTATAGATTGTTGCTGTACTAAATAATAAGTTCTAAAGTTGTGAGTTTTGGCTTCTCCACATAGTCCTGCTTAATGACAAAGATTTGGTGACTTTATGAAGTGAGGATGAATAATTGCTCTGCTGCTTGCAGTAGATACTCTAATAAATAATCTGTGTGTCGTAGGACATGTCCTGTGGTCACCACGGTGGTCAGCACAGCCCGTGCTGTGAGGAAAGCTGTGAGGGAGAGCTACGTTGATCGCTGTGGACCCCTGGGAGTTCAGCTTTGCACTAAATACAGGTCAGTTGCCACTCAGGTGTGCTTTATGTTATTCTGGAAATAAGATGTTTTTAAAGAAATAAACATGTTATGTAAGTCTTTTTAGAGTTCTTTTTTTAGTACAAAGCAAATCTGTGTGTGTGAGTTGAAAGGAAACATTTTTAAACAATGTTAGATTCAAATCAGAATGAAAGCATCCACAGCGCTGTGGCCTTTTCTGCCCTGTGATTATGTTTGCAGGATGAACCAGGCTCGTGTGTACCTGCAGGCCTACAGGGTTGGCTACAAAATCCAGTGTCCTGTTAAGAAGAACACATAAGCTGTGCAGGATACAGGAAAAGACGCATAACATCTGCAGCAAAAAGTATGTTGGGGGAAGAAAAACCACCTGGACTGAATTCAGACAATCTCAGAAGTGGGAACAACTGTGGGAGCCGCTGTTTAGCTTCACTGTTGAAATAAAAGAGCCGTGTCTGATGGAAATGCTGCTCTTTTCATGTCATTTTGGTTGATTAAGAGACACATCTGTAAATCTACATTTAAAAAAAAAACAATCATGACTTTCTTAAAATTTGAAATGGTCTATCAATTCATCATTTTTAATTATTTGCTTTCAAATGGCAGTAAATTTGTAAATATTTTTTAGAAAATTCGAATTGTCAGTATGCAGGTGGAAATCAATTGTCAGCTTCAAATAAAATCACCCAAGCTCACTTATACTTTATATTCAGTTGCAGATTTTAAAATAGACATATAAAGGATTTGCTCTTAGGTGTTAGTGGTTACTTAGCAACTGTGGGAAGGTTTTATTTTTTTCTTCACACATCAACTCAAAAATTCATTCACAGCTACTGAGCAACTCAAAGAATTTACGCAAGCTTTTGTGTGGTGCCAACCCAAGCCTCCTTATCAGGCTGTGAGGGTCCAATCTCCCCTGAATGTAGCAGGCTCTCCTGTCTCCCACCAAGAAGCTGCCGCACAGAGTGTCGCTTGATTGCACAGGATGTGGGGAAAACTGGCACTCAGCTGGTGGGAGGAATTATTGGCAGATGAGACGGCGTCAGCTCTGTATGCTTATAGTTTTAAAAAAAACTCCAGAGCAGAGCATTGCATCTTTTTTATTATGTGATTTTTATATCATGTCGCTTTGTTGCTGGAGTTATTACTGCAGCTTTAGTTCATTGCATTCTCCTCTTAGTGGACATGAAAAAGGTGAAGTGCTGCATCAAGGAGGTAAGAAAAGAAGAAATACTTCACCTGGCTAGGTTTTCCCTGAGGTCCAGACACTTTTCTGACACGGAACAATGATGGTCACCTTGAGTTCTCATCATTATGGCGATAGAGCAATCAGCAGCTAATCTGAAAGGAATGATGACCCCCTGATCCTCGTAATCTGACGTCTCCTGGGATTGTCTGTGATTGCAGACAGTTTTCACAGTAAGTTAGAGTGCAGATTGAAAGAAATGCATGTATTAATTACAGAGGTTACAAAGCACATCAGAGCAAAGCTTGAAAGCTGCAACATTCAAATACCTGCGATATTTGGGAAAATACTCTGTAGACTGTTGACTTGAGACAGTTCGAACTTTTAGCAGCTGTGCAACCCATTTAATCTGCCATGAGACAATGTTTGAAATGTAAACAAGCATCATTCCAACAGTCAAATAAAGTGTTGATAGTGTGAAAGTCTGAGGCTGCTTTAATAATTAACTTGGTCTACTTAATAGGCTATGAAGCAAGAGAGCGATTCAAAGCACACCACCAGTTCTTCATCTGAACAGATTCCAAAAGAAGAAAAAAATAAATGAGGGTTTTGGAGTGGCCTAGTCAAAGGCCACTCTAACAACATTGAGTTAAACTAATTCTGCAATGAAGAGTGGCCTACAGTGATGTAAAAGTCTAATTATAATAAGTTGTTGCCTGGTGGTTGTTGCCATCAAGGGGTTCACAACCAGCTATTAAGCTTGTAGGAAGCATAGAGCCAGGTTCGTTAGGATAACCTTTCTCCCTTAATCAGTAAAATTGTGATTTACAGGCCTGCATAAACTATGTTTAAAAAATGCCTCTTTTTGAAAAAGCGCCATTCAAGATTGCCTTCATTGTCGCACCTTTTAGACCTATGTATTATTTATTGACATGTGAAACCCCAGAGTGACTTAAGATAGTCAGAGATCTTAGGTGCTGAACACTGAGAATCCATTATGTGGTGTGTATCTCCACTTTCGCTTTATATTAATAGAATAGAAGGAAAAAAAATGCACATTGTGGGTACTTAAGATGCAGTTTAATAGTATTCAAAGAATACAGGAGTTGCTGCCAGGTCCATTGCAGCCCTGGTCATAGGCCTTTTATCTCTTCAAGGGCTGGAAAAAGAATACAAATACATTCATATTTCTTGCTTTTAAGTACATTGCACATCTGCATAAGCATCTATAAATAGTGCTAGTTAATAATGAGATGATGGCAGGAAACTGTAGCTGATAAACAGTACTTAAGGAATCAGTTTCTTACTAGTTTTTCATAGAAGAGCAGGAAAGCGGTTCGCTCCCGCCACCAGCAGACCTCTTCTCCTGTTGTCTGGCTGACATGCTCGTCATCGTACATCAGCCAAGAGTCGTCTATAATGTCCATATTCTGCCTCCTGTGAATGCCGTCGCAGATGTAATGGCCTGAAAGAAAAGGGCAAACTTTTCAGCCTCGAGAGAAAAACCTGCAAATGTGGCAGAAGAACAAAGCCTCAGATAAACACTTACCGCTGTCAGCTTTGGACCCTATGTGGCTGACGATGCTCACCAAAAAATAATAAGTCGCTGTCTACAAAACATCAAAGTGCTTAAATAAACTTCAAGGTCATGCATCGATACATAATTTCTGCCACCTGTTCCTTAATGTGCGTCCGCATTTCAAATTTCCTTACATGTTTTGTGGCTGTGAATTCTTCTCTCACCATAAGTTCTCTCGACAGAATGATGGGCTTTCTTATCTTCTTCACTGCGTTTGACCTGGTGAATTTAAAGCGCTTCAGGTGCAGGATCAGCACGCTGAGAGGACGAAGAAATAGATTAGAGATGATTAGATCTCAAACTGAAATGGAAAAGAAAGAAAAAATGCTCCTCCTGGAACAGCTGGTTGGCACTGATTGCAGCGTGGTTGTGTAACCTACTTTGGAAGAGTAAGGAATGAGCTCTGCACTGATGAGTCCTTCGCTCCACAATCACATATGTGTTCTATATGGTCCTCCTACATAAGAAAATAGAAATTTACTTAAATCGCTCATAAATTAGCCAACATTTTGACATATAAAATGCAATATGTGCACGTGCCCTGAGGTACTCCTGTAGACACTGGTTCACTGATCCCCGTGGGACCAGATCCAGACTGAGGCTGACAAAGTCTTCCACTGTGTGAGTCTGATCACCGCATCTGAAACAGACCATGGACTTAAAAAAACAACCGTAGTTATTTTACATCTTTGAGACGTTACAAGTCAAAAGTGCAACTGGAGTGCATTCATACCCCATGCAGGTTCTGGTGCTCATCATCTGCAGTGCAATGTGTTCAGCGACAGGACATTTGTAGGTCAAGCCCAAGTTTGCCGCTCTCAGATGCATTTCTTGTGACAGGGACCTCATTATGTCCAGAACACAGATGAGGAACTCGGAGGCATCCTGCTCAGAAACCCAAAGAAATGGTTCAAACCATGTCTTCTGAACCAAAGCATTAAAAGATTGACACTCTGCCGGCTATTATGAATCAGTATTACACTAACTTTCTGTCCGTCATCATCAAAATTTGAATTAAACCCAGCGACGGTCTTTTTAAAGAAGGACAGAACCGCTTTTTTCTCCTCTTTCATGTTGGAGAAGCAGGAGACTTCAGTATCCAGAATTGCTCTGGTGAGAATAGATGTAAAGAGTTTTTTAAAAATTGATTTAAAATAAATACACCATCCCTTACCCCACTGAACATCTTATTGTCACAGTAATTAACAACCAGTTTCAATTCAACTTATATCAGTGTCTAAGTATCCATCCCCCTTTGAAATTCTTCACAGCTCTGTTGTATCATAAAGCAACCTTCTATGAGTTTTAGTGCAAAGCATTGAATCATTGTAAAATAGAAGGAGAATCAAATGTGGTTTTTAAATTTTTCTCAAATAAAAATTTGTAAAAGTATGTCATGCAGTTATATTGAGCACCATGGCTTAGTACTTTGTGGAACAATTTTGGTAAAATTAGAGCTGCAGTTCTTTTGGGGTATTTCTCCATCAGCTTGACACATCTCAAGTCTTATGTCTTTGTCCATTCTTTGTGCAACATAGCTCAGACTCAGTTAGTTGTTTATTTCCATCAATGAGCTACATCCTTGTCCCTTCTTAAGAAAAACATCCCCATAGAAAGATGCTGCTGCCACCATGTTTGTGTCTGGGGTTATTTCGGATGATGTGCTGCATTAGATTTCACCACACATTGTGTTGCTGGTTAAAACGTTTAATAATAATTAATTTCTGACCAGAGTGCAGTGGGCTTGGGACAAACTTTTAATGGGGCCTTCTAAGGCTGCCTGTCTCCAGTTCTTGGAAGCCTTCAAAATAGAGTTGAATTTACAAAGATGATTTACACACTGGTGGATTATTACTAATTAGGTGACCTTCAAAGGCAGCTAGTTGCTGTGGATTTCATTTAGGGTTGAGTGCGAACAATGTATATATTTCCCTCAAATTCTCAATTATGTACTTGTGTTGGCTCAGCACAAAAAAAAAACATACAATACACTGAACGTGGTATTTGTAACGTGACAAATTGTCAGAAATGTTAAGGGGTATGAATATTATTGGAAGTGTATGTACATAAATCTGCACAGTTCTCGACATTTTAGACATTTGTAATCTGTTAGCGTCTGTAATTTTCTGGACCTGAAGAGCTCGGCTTGGGGGTCAGAACTCCACACAGGTAGCTGGTTGTGCAGCTCTTGAACGAAGCATGTCAGGGTGAGAAGGCTTTGCAGGATAGAGTTAATGTAGCAAGTCAGTCCCAAGTTGGGTAACCTTAAAACACAAAACAAGACAAAGAAGCAGAGTAAGGCCGCAGAGTTCATTTTCAGCATATAGAACGGTAGTGTTAGAGGAGAGCTTTTAGTAAACTTTCATCATATTTTTTGATACTTGTGCTTATGCCTACCCAAGGCAGTCTAAATCCTCATTTGGTACAGTTTCTCTGATCCCTAAATATAGATTCAGGTTGTTGTAGCTCTTGGAGTCAGGGATAAAAGTGTTGAACTCAGGTGAGACTTGTGGCTGAATTTCATTAACCTCAGTAACTGAGACATCTGTGACGGATGCAGGGGAAGGCCCAGGCCATTTCACTTCTACGCTCTCAATTGAAGAGACTCTCTTTATTGATGGAGAAAAACAATAAAATAGTTATATGCAGTAAAAACTGAACAAGCTGTAATGTTTCCTGTGTTAGTCACGCCATCTTCAATAAGTGCGATTAACAATTGGCTTTGCTAAATATATTCTAATATAAAACGAATGTTCCTCAATAAAACCAGGTGGCACATTCACCTTTGTGTCATTCTCAGTTTCTCTTGATACCCCAGAAGGATGTGTCTTTCTCCTAAAGTCACGTTTTGGTACTTCCCTGACTTTGTCTCTTCACATTAAAAAAAAGATATACATTTAAACATTAGACTATTAGAATTAGAATGTTAGACAATATGTTATATATAACATTTATATATAATATATATTATACATTATATATAACTTATATAATATATATTGCAATATTATATACACTGTATATAATATATATCTAAATATGTATATATAATTGCAAATGAAGTATTTATGTTAAACTAGACATCACTGGTGTTTTGGTATTGCAGTGTGAATGTCTCTTTCTGTGTAATTTGCAGGAGAACCACCCAGATCCTCATCTTCACTACTTTGCAGTTCCTTAGTGGATTTTGTTCTGGTGAAGAAAATATACAAAAAACTGAGTATGTCCAGAGACCAAGATGCAAAGTTATCAGTTCAATCTGAGGATGATTGAAAATAACTCAACATCAATTGAGCATTTTTTTCAAGTTTCCTTTAAATTAATTGAAACAGGAGAAAATAACATAAAGAGATTCATACGTTTTTTTGGCGAAGACTGATTGGACTGAATCTGGAGTCTCGTCCTCATTATAAGCAGATATAGGACTGTCAGAAGAAGGAGAAATCCAGACCCCAGAACTAACTTCTGCATCCTGTGAGTTTGTGCTGAAGCTAGTGACAAAAGGAAACATGATTCAGCATACACAGCTATAGCACCAACAGAACTACAAATGATTAAAAATAAAACTTGATTGAAATTGTATTTTACCTCTTTTCTCTCACTGAGGCTGAAGAAATTGAAAA
Source organism: Xiphophorus hellerii (assembly GCF_003331165.1). Taxonomy (NCBI): domain Eukaryota; kingdom Metazoa; phylum Chordata; class Actinopteri; order Cyprinodontiformes; family Poeciliidae; genus Xiphophorus; species Xiphophorus hellerii. Next base: position 16,919,189 of record NC_045680.1, read on the forward strand.
CTGGACAACATCTTGTTTGAAATGGGTCTTTTTTTTCTTTAGAACACACACATGAACTTCGTCAGACAGTGCTGAGTCTCATAACTTACAACCACTTTTGTGGGATGTATACTTATTTAACAAATTTGCTGTAGTAAACATACCTTCTTATAAGGAACACAGAGCCACCAGGAGGTTTTAGGAAATCGTGCATTTGTCTGCAAGCTAATATTAGCAATAAAAGGTTAAATAGGTGAATATATTGGTCTCCTAAGAACAATGGGCGGTGAATTTCATATTTTAATTACAAAATTGAACAAGCCAAGATGATCATAAAATACTAAAAGTACTTTTTTTATTAACAGGAAAATGAAATAACATGAAAAATCATCAGAGCGTAAGCCAGGACTGTAATAATACATTAAATACTACCTTTTCTGCAGAGAAGGGATTTTATGATCTTGGCATACATCCGTTTGACATTTTTTCTGTTAAAAATTGCAAAAACAGGCTTGTAACTAGGATAATCTTATCTTTTCAGAAAAAAGTTGCAACAAGTACAAATAAATTAAGATCAATTCAAGTGTAAATCACAGGGATTTAAGTCAAATCAGCAGATAACAAACACCTGGAATCAGGTCTGTACCTTCCGTTGTTTAAATGGGAAGCAAAACATCTTCGCACTCTGTGCTGTTGAGCAACATAATTAGTAACTCATGGTCAATTCAAGCAAGTACTTCTCTATTATGCGATGTCAAAAGAGAGTTTGCAAATATCTGTTTAGACATTCATGGACTGCAGAATATTCATCACAGTGACATCATGTGGAATCTCTCCAGGCTGTAATGACCAGTTCAAAAATAAACACATATTGTCAACAGTTCCTCCTCATTTAGTCATTTAGTGGTCTTGCTTGCTTTTGTAATCAATATTTTATTAATCTGACTAAATCTATGGTGCATTTCCACTTTCATTAATGGGCATACACTGGACAAACAGAACTGGTATAATTTTGGGCTTCATTCGAATGACCAACAGTGCTGAATTTGTGTTATTCCATACTTGGATGGTTGGGATTTATAAGCACTTCATTTAGGTGAAAATTGGTTTATTTGGCAGTAATTGCCTAAATAGATTACCAAGGATAATTTTGGCTGTTGCAGATTTTTTTGCAAAAAGGGCCAAAGTATGCTTTTCAATACATGCTTTTAGGTATGGAAAAGGGTATAGGTAGCAAGTATTCACTCTTTCAGGGCTAAAATAATAATATGAGACCATACTAAAAACATCCGGCTCTTATTGAGGGGGATGTAGCAGGTTTAGTGAGTCAGTCTGAATCAGTTTGGGAATTTCAATAAAAGCAATCTTGAAGCTGCTTCACTTACCAGGGTCAGTAACCATGGCAACATATGCAGTTTTTTTAGACTGCTGGGTCTAAAACACACCATTTTAGGTCATTTTGCTAATTCAGAGCTGGGCCAAATCTATATGTATTCATCCGTTGGTGGTATTACACAATACATGCTGGACAGAGCCAGCATGTTGTGCTAGTCTCATTGTTTTTGCATGAAAAGTTAAAGGCAAAAAAAAGAGGACTGAAAAGAATGAGCTTGCTCAGGATTTGTAAATGGATAGAATGTGAAATTGTTTCAATGGATTACAAAACACTTAAGGCATTTTGGCCTAAATATATTTCAGAGGTACTGGTCAGGTAAAAAAAAAAGTAGATCCAGGAAACACTGCTCACTCAGTGTTTCCTGGACCATAATTAGTACCATTTATTATGTGTTTATATTTCCACATAATGTTACTTCTATATGGCACTTAAAGTTTTATTTTCTAAAATCAAAATTTCCAAAGCATTATGTGTTTCTAATGAGTCTTATTGCCTGTTTTTCTTTTAAAGCACCATGAATTACCCTGAACAAAGCTTAAAACATAAACTAAAATTAAATTAAATACAATAAATTAGAATAAAATGAAATGGAGAACAGATGTTGATGCAGTAAAGTAGTGGATTCAGTTCAAAGTAAAGCAAGTACATTTTTGATATCTTCTGGGAGGAGAACAGAAGAGCATCAAATCACAACAAGCAAGCAATTTAAAACTGCAAAACCAAAATAAGCAAAATACACTTTATTAATAGGAATAATTAATGAATGTTGATTCCTTTCGATTTGTTGCAGTGAAGCAGCTATGCAAACCTTTTCTGTACTGCCATGTTCCTATTAATTTCTCTGAAAAATGCTGACGTGGTTCTCCTTCACTTTAGATCTTCTCTCTCTGAAACATACATGTTCTTTTTTTTTTTTTTTTTGGTTTTCTACCTATACAATCATTAAACATCTGTTTTTATTATTTTTTAACTGAAAACTTGTTTGTGGCCTCTAAAAGCCTAGGTGTAGTTATTGGTTTGTTTTGCATTTTCTCCCAATTCTGGAGGAATTTGCATTCACACATTGAAAGATTAAAAATGTTTTTTTTGATTTTCAGTATGTCAGTCATTGTTCCTGTTTGTTGAATGATGAACACCAAATCATTGGGATGATGTAGAAGTGTTCACAATTGAAAAAAAAAAATTTTTCACAGTATGCATTTAAACAGCAGAAATTGGTTACTCTCCACCTGACTCGTGTAGAGATGTTTGTGGTCAGAAACGCATGGCAGGTATGTTTTTTTGCTCCTGCGTTTCTTTAAAATAATGAAAATGTTGGTCTTAGCGTGGTGTTATGCAGATTTCATATGGTTTTGGTGCCAGAGTGACGCCTGCACGGTAATCCATCACAACTTTTACTCCAGCCGGCATTAAGAAAGTGAAGTGCTGCAGGAAGGACGTGAAAAAGAGGAAAAGTTCCATCCTGGCCAGGTTTTCTCCCAGACACAGGCGCTTTCCTGGGACAGAAGAATTAGAGAGGCGGTGCAGGTGTCAGTAAACAATCTTCTAATTAATAACAAACCCAAATCACTATACGGAACATTCATGTCCTTCTCAGTTTCGAGCAATATAAATAGTAAAATATACATAGGCAAACTTAGTGCATAATGAAAAGTACAGTCATCAAATGGTCTTTGCAGATGCTTGAGCAGCAATTACGTATCTCAATAAAGGGTTGGGCAAACATGTTTTGACAACCTTGCAGTTGTGCTGTAATTTTTCCATTTTTAGGTGATGGGTGAATAGTTTTCTATGAATTGTAGAGACTTTAGGATAAAACCTAACCCTGGTTTAAACATCTTCACAACTTTAACCTGTATTCATTGTCTTCACAATACTGGCCCCTTTTTTGCATATATTTTTACTAGAGGGTATCCCAGTAAAAGGGGCTGAATACAAATAAATGCACACCACTTTTGACATTTCTACATGTAAATATGACTACAAAACAACAAATATGTTTCTACCCATTTTACAATAATATGCCATGTTTGTCAATCTGGAATTATATAGGAATTCCAATAAAAACATTGAGGTTTGTGGTTGTAATGTAAAAAAAGATAATAAGGTATGAAACACAATGTACGGCTGTTTAGATTCCTTACCAGCAGAGAAAGGGATGAAAGATGTTTTTTTTGCAAACTTGCCCTTCTCATTCAGGAAGTGTGCCGGGTTAAAGGTGAAAGGTGTTTCCCATTCTTTCCTATCAAACAGCACTGAAGCTATATTTGGGATTATCAGCACTTCCTGGTGAATATGAAATAAAAGTGTTTAACTACAATAAAAAGGTTGTAACATAAAATTTCACTACAGTCTTTTGGGAAGTCACCTTTGGGATGGTGTAACCTCCTAGCTGGACTTCTTTGTTGGTAGAGTGTGGCAAGGCAAGAGGGGTTATGTTGCCCATCCTAAGGATCTCGTGGATTACGGCATCTGTGTAGGGAAGGTTGGCACGATCCTCCATAGACGGCTGTCTGGACTGTCCAATTACTCTGTCTATCTCTGCTTGGACCTTTTCTGTGCAAATAAAATTCAGAAAGTGGATGTCGGATGTAACTTAGAAACTCAGGGACTTTGAGTGTTTGTGTGTTACTAAAGGAGCATTATGTGGATGAGTTTTTGGACCTTGGATTTCAGGGTGTTTAGCCATGAAGAGAAATGCCCATCTCAGGGTGGTGGATGTGGTTTCTGATCCAGCCACAAACAGATCCAGGACACACATGATCAAATTTTCTTCATCAAATGTGTTGTCATTCTGCGCTTTATTCTGTGGGGAAAAAACAAGAATACATCAACATCCACCCAGATCAAACTTGTATAGCAATTTTAATTTTAAGAATGTACAAGTGGGCTGCTTGAACTCTGGAACATGATTAAATTGCAGGTTGCAGTCTGGCAATGCTCAAAGTTATGGTGATAAGTTTGAAAGTAGATCTGTGCTCCTGGACTAGGATTGATTACTACAACAAATGTATTTATCAGTCACCGTTTCAATCTCCTGCAGGTAGCAGTCAATGTAATCTTTGCTGTTTGAAGGATCCCAGTTCTTCTTGTGCTGGTTCAGCTCTTCTCGTATGAACTTCTTCACATCGTACCAGATCTGTTTGACGGTCTGATGTGGACCTGGCAACAATCTCATCAGCAGATTAAAGGAATTGTAGAGCTGAACGGAAGAATAGATTAAAAGGACAGACTGAGCTAATTAATATCAGGATTAATAGGAAGTGGTAGACTTTATGGCTGACTGTTGCTGACCGTCATGAAACTGCTACTACACTGCTTTCTCCTTCTAGTGTTCATCCCTTGGATAACAGGATTGATTATTTACAGCTGTGGGCACACTTGCAGCATGTGCACTTATGTGCAGCATGTGCAAATATGTAGTAGTAACATACTACCACTCGTATAATTACTACTACTAACTGGTATGTTTTGCATGTACTCAGTCTTGGTAGGAAATCTTAGCATTTCATCAATAGCTTTAAAACACAATACCTGTGCCCAAGTAGAAGTTTGAATATGGAGTGCCTGGTCAAACAGCAGCATCAGTTTCATGAACTTCTCATCCCCGTACTCAAAGCGGTGACCAAAGACCAGTTGGCAGATGATGTTGGAAACGGCATTGTTGATGATGAGATGTGGATTGACAGGCTTTCCTTCAGAATTTAGCAGAAAAATGTCAAGTAAATTGAGCAGCTGACCCTTGTGAAACTCTCTCTGACTGCTAAATGGGTACCTTTATAGGCTCGGATCTCTTCCGCGCAATGTGTGAATTCATCCAGGATGACAGGCTCAAGAGACTTCTTCCCGAACCCAAAGTATTTGAGGGTTGAAAGAGCAAAGCGTCTCTGCTGTTTCCAGATGTTTCCATTACTGAATATAACACCTGATGACAAAGAAAAAGGTAATATTACTACTACTACTAATAAAAGTGAAAATAATCATATTATTATTATTATTATTATTATTTGTGAAACTTTGATCAATGCTTTGTATTTATTTAATCCAATCCATTAAGTAGTATTAAGAATTGCAAATGTGCACATTCAAGCTTAATTTTGAGAATCCTTGTCCTACCTAATCCGCCTGTTATTTCGTCCTGCAAAGCAAGAACTGGGCGGTCCACCATGCTGTCTCCATTTACAACCAAACCCTCCTTCATAGCATCAAATCCATTTAACACCACTACCCATTGCTGACCAAATCTTAGACTGTATACATCTCCATAAGTCCTTGCCAACTGGGTGAGAGGGAAACAAACAAATAAAACATGACTTGTTAAACTATCACTGTTTGGTTATAGTCTAAGATTATTCCATACCTCAATCAGCTTCTCATGGGGCCTGTTTTGGTCCCATGTAAATATGTTTCCCACAATTGGTAGAGCTCTGGGTCCTGGAGGGAAGCCAAGTGGTCGACGGTTTTTAACATAATCCGCAGTGATGATGAAAACAACTGCAAACAGCAGCAGACTCTTTAAATCCCAATCAACAAAGAAACCAAATATGGAAAAAAACAAATTCATTCTGCCAACGCGGATGGTCAGTAAGTTTTTAATTTGTTTCCAAGGAAAAAAGATTATATTGCGTGAAAAAGAAAATGTTCCGCTCTGTACCGTCTGTAAAGGCACAGATCGATGTTTGTTGTCCCTGGGGAAATAAGTTACTAATCACACCAGACTCTGACCTCTATGTGCTTTATGAGGAAATTAAAGGTGTCACTGTAGTAATTGATTAACTTTAATATATGTATTGACTTTATTATTGTGGATCAAATATGCAGAGTTCATGGAGGGAGTGGGTTAGGATTTTTGCTGTGAAGTCAAATCTCCAGCTTCAAAGTTCACTTGTCTCAGAAGGTTTACTCATCATTTCTCTAGTGAGTTGTTTTTAGGTCTATCCATGTCATGGTGAAAAGGCAGAAGAACCGGTACCCCAGCTTGTGTGCAATTCAGCAGAGGTGTCTTGTAAAGTGCTACAAGGTGCTCAGAGTTTGACAAGAAGCATTCGTAGTTTTGTAAGCATTATACATGCAATGAATTATGAATAAACAAACCACATTGTCTATGAATTTTCTTAATATTTACTAGATTATTATGAAAACAATACTTAGTTTAACACTTTTGGCAGGCTGCAATATATTATAAAGAAGCTCCATAGTTTTACTTCAATTCAAAACAATTTGGTCTAATTAATTGACAGATTGTCGATATAATCAAACAACTTTCTTTGTCACTGCAAGGATTTTACAACCCATTGTCTCTCATCTTTGCTACTGTAGTACCACTTTATAACGCACGATGGCAGCAGTAAGCTTGTACTTGACCATATACTGTATATGCTTGCTTTTTTCTTTTTTTGTCGAAGGATAATTTCAAATGTTGACTGTCTGTAAATAGTACGTATGTCCCTGTGAATCCATTTAGTTGATGTTCAACCGACTGCTGACTGATTTCACTAAATTATAATAATAAATAAGTAAACAACCAAGAAGCACTTAAAGTTTATTTTGTATATACCGGAACCGGAAACGTAGTGCTTGTTTTCAACAACAGCCGGCTAGCTGATTTGACCTGAGGTGTCCTCCAAGAGCCGTGATTTGACAGGCAATCAAGAATAAAACATTCAAATATGGTTTTCGGGGAGAAGACAGTCGTGAAAGGAGAACCAGAAGATGTTAGTAATAATTTCTTATTAAGAACATTAAAATACACTGATGACATTTTGTACAAAAGTAGCTTTCCACAGCCACGATAGCTAGCTTCAATGCTAACAACGTTAGCATTAGCTAACGTTGATGTTAGTGCCCTTTACTTAATATTAAGTTCGGGCTCATTGTTGCGAAACATCCTAGGCTAATACGAGTATAAACTAGACGTCTTTTAAAAATATATTTATTCTAGAGAAAGATTTACAGATCTGGACAAAAATGTTAGGTGATGATTGGAAATGAATGATGCTATTGATTTGGTTCTGTCTGTTTCAGGAGGAAGAGGAGGAGATGGTGGTAAGTCAGCAGCAGCATTTATCTTTGAGTTGTTTTTATTTAAGTGCCACTTAGGATTTTCAGACCTTTTTTAAATTAATGTATTTTCCATGCGAGAAGGCATAAACAAACACACAGAGATATGCAAAGATCATCTGCTTTATTGTTTATATTTCTGCTGTCTTCGTGCACAGAGAGACCGCCATATTTTCCACCAGAAATAGCCTTGTCACAGGCATTTATTCCTTTTAATCACATGGTTTTCCTGATAGCCATAACTGAAATATTTTTTATATATAGAATAAACTTAACTAATTGCGCCGATAATTCATTGCCTCTCATTTGTTTTTTTATTTTAGATAGATTTTTTTTCCGAAACCAGTAAGAGTGATGGCAAAGACTGCTTTATTATTACGGTATTGAAAAAGGCGCGCGGCATGGAGCGAGCACTCTCAGCATCATCTCCTCCATCACCTCGGTGCGGATCATGCGCTCCTCCTTCCACTCGAGCTTTACGATTTGGAAGATGTTCTTGCAGAACAGGCTCACAGTAGATGCCGGCATTTACATGATCCCTGTGTGAGGGCCCATTTTCGGATAGTACTGCTGCATTAAGGTTATCTGGGTAAAATCCAGCCTCTTTTTCTACGCTGTTTGCTTCCTACAGAGGGTCTGGATTCCTAGCTATTGAGAAACAATTTTTTATTTTTTTGCTGGAGGCGTGGTCTCGGTTGAAGCTTTAAACTTTACACAATCCCTAATGTTGTCCGTGATATATGCAATGCGCCAGTTCAACGCTTTGAAGCTTAATCACTAATAATTGATTATAGCTAGCATTGCACAGCTTGTTTTAACACCAAGCCAATAGGACTACCTAATTAGAATTCAATTGCAGTGCAAAAAAAGTATATAATTTCTATCAATTAAATTTCCAATTGATTAGATACCGACTTCCTTGTGGTATCAAGGGAAGAAGCAAATGCTAACATGTATACAATTATGAAATGCTCTAGATTTATATACACTCTGGTTGCAGGATCCTCTTGAAACCTTGCGTCAGAAGTGTGCGGAGACAAAGCACTGCGTCCATACCCAGGAACGTTTGGAGCTTTGCGAGACCAGAGTTGGCTCTCGGTCTCAGACACAGGAGGATTGTACTGAGGAATTGTTTGACTTCCTCCATGCTCGGGATCATTGCGTAAGTACATTAGCCTGTTTGACCCAGCAAGATGATTAAATAAACAAAATTAATACATTGGCTTAATACTTCAGTTGGAATTTTACTATGACTAATGTCAATCTGTGGCTATCACCAAAACAAAGCGATTCAAGCTTTGTCTTCCTGCTTCGAAGAGAAAGTAAGTGAAGCAATGGTTAAAGGTTAAGATAGATTGAGGTAATTAGAGGAGATGAAAGTGGAGAGGCTGAACAAGACCCTTCAGCCTTACATACATTCCTGTAATGGATGTTTTATTTCCTTCAAATCATTTAAGAAAGTCATGTGTCCCTTTGTTTGTTTGTTTGTTTGTTGCTCAGGCTGAATTTTCTGCCTCCTCTCTTTATAGGTGTCTCACAAACTGTTCCATTCTGTCAAATGAGTCCATCTTGGCTGGACAACACTGACAACATTCTTCAAAAATAGTATTACCAGGACGATGGGGTTTTAAACTCGTCCATGTATTGCTGCATGTTGTAACTTTAAAATGTGTATCTTAAGTATATGAAAAAAATGTTCAGCAGTTTATTGTGATTCAATATGTCAATAAAGTGACTTAGAAACACAAATTCTACATGTGTCCTTTTGAAGTTTTTGCCAATGTTATGCATGTTAACATAATTTATGTGTATGACCTTATGCATTTATCATCTCAAAATTTCTTGATTATGCAACCAACAATAGGGAGATCAGCAGGTTGCTCTCGACTTTTGAGTAAAGGTCAATGTGATTAGCAATTTCTATACAATAATGAACTCATCAAAAATTCTCCTTAAAAGGTTTTAAATGTTTTCACCTGAAGTAAAACAGGAAGTATTATGTTCCATAAAGTTCCACTTTAGGGAACTTAAACAAAAAGAGGGCTGTAGTGTGTCCCTAATATAAAACAACAGAATTATTGATCGTGTGATGCAAAACAAATGTTAAAAATATACCAGTCATACAAAAGGAACACATTCAAAACAAAAGGCTTGGAAATAAAACACTAACCACAACTCTTCTCTATCAAGAATTAAAAGTTCAAAATCCTGTAACCAAATGGATATTTTTGTATTTGAAAGTTTTGATGCAGTCAGTAATAAAATATATTTTGATACAGTCATGATTGAGTGACTCGGAAATCACCCAAAAAATAAGTCTAGGAAATAAAAATAATGTGCCTGTTTTAAATTTCAATAAAGCAAAAGGATCACATGTAAAAAAAAAATGTATATCATTTTCAATAATCAGTGCAAAAGCCTTTTTTAGCGTTACAAGAATGAAACCCTTATAACTGCTGACCATCTTCTTCCATGTGTCTGTTGGTATTTTTGATGATTCAGCTTTTGGTTTCATGTCTCTGAGGGTGGAAGGACTCCTTACCATTGCCCTAATGTTGAGCTACCTGCACAGGCAATAAGTTTCATGACTGTGCTGGGCTCTAAAACGTTCAATACTACTCCCACATATTGATAAAATTACCAATACTATTACTTTAAATTTATTCTACTAAGGGTATTTTGAATTTAACTGTAAAGGTGTCAATTAATGAAGTACACAAATAATTGCCATTTTAAATTTGATTTCATTATATACATAAAACCATTTATATTTATTTTAGTATTCAGTGAAATACTAAATTGTGAAAAAATATATATATTATCGTTTGTCAAATCCAAACATCTGATTGGTTAACCTGAAAAGCGGTTTAGATATAGACCAATCCCCTGTCGTTAATCTTATCATCTGACTTTTATTGTGAAACAATAATCTGTTTGGGAAAATACTTACGATTTTAAAACATTAAAATTGCATTATTATTTTTCTGAATTTATTTATGACGTTAATCGTCTTCCATGTAAATATATTTTTCTGACTCGTCTGTTTATTTAATTGTGCCTCCAACTCCCAACTTTCACAATCCGTTCTGGAATGCAGTAGTTGCGCCCCCTGCTGGAAAGAGCTAAATCCTATATAAAAACATTCCTTGTAGAAATTGGGGGGCTGGAGAAAATCTTTCAGGGTTGCGGTTCGTCAGAAGGCAGGAAGTTCCTGGATGATTTGTGATAATGATGAGCTAACCACGCCCCTTACAGCGTTCACCAAAAGGAGTATAGTTGTCCTCAAGATAAGCTGTTCGCTAGCTTCGGGTAGCCTGTCTCTGCACCCGAAAGGGAAATAATGGAAACTCTGAAAGACTTGGTAGAGGGAGTGAAGGTGGAGAGCCAGACAGCGGTTCTGTTAACCTCTGTTGTCTGCGGGGTGGGAGCCCTGCTGATGGTGGTGCAGACCGTTAGCGGGCACCGGGCAGCGAAGGACAAGATCCAAAGAGCCAGGAACAGGAGGACCGAGAGCCTGCAGCGAGCTGAGCAGGAGGTGCTCCGGTACAAACAGTTGGTAAGAGGTCGGGCTCGGAATGTGTGAAATATGTGGAAGCACATTCAATTTATTAATCATTTCCTTCTAATGCACATATATTCATATTTTTAACTGCCACTGGTTGTCAGATTGCATGTGCAAACTTTGAACCCTCATGTTGCAATCTGTCATTGACATGTTAAGGCTTCCTACAGCGGGAGACTTCTAATCTTTGAAATCACAAATCTGTGAATATCAGAAATAATGACTCCAGGGGACGCTGAAATAATTACACTGCTGAAATAAAAGTACTTTCTCCCTTACAAATTTCTTTAGGATTTTTTTTTGGGGGGGAGGGGGACACTTACATTTTTCAGCTTATTAAGCAAACTTTCATATCAGATGAGGATAACCTGAGAAGATAACAAAGCTATTTTCAAATCACGATTTCACTGAGGATGGGGAAAAAACTAATTAAAACAACCTGGCCTTAAATGAATCATATCTTAGCTGTGATTTATGACATTTTTCTGATTCAATTTGACCAGCAACACCCAGACTGTATTACTGCCCGACTTGTGGAATCATATCACTTAAATGGATCCTGTCTGATAAAATCAAGTTAGTTAAAAGACATATATATTCAGAAACACATCTTTATTAAGACTATTCCCATGTATGAGTCTGCAAAGGGCTAGAAATCCATAACAAAATAAAAATATGGAGATTTGTAATGGGTCGGTGAGTGAGTAACTGTTCCAGTGAACAATAGGTAAAAAACTTCAAGGTTGGTTACCTATTGATTACAATAGGTAACCAACTTTCCCCAACAAAATGTGCCAAGAACAGTGGTTGGGCAAGTGCCCATTGGTTTGGTGCCAGCCCAACCACTGGGCACATGTGCTTACGTGAGCACACCATGTGCCCAGTGGTTGGGCCCTAGCCCAGTGGTTAGAGCACTTTGTTCATGGTGTGCTAACGTACCTTTTAATTCTGCCAACGGGCCACTGGATGTCATTCATCGCTGAAGGACATCCAGCGATGTCATTCGCTGGATGTCTTTTTGAGTTAAATTTTTTTTAAAGTTGACAGGAAATTTGAAAATTTCACTTGATAATTATGTGTTATTAAAAGATTGGAAGATTAATACCTGAACAGCAACTAAAAAGTCTTAAAAAAAGGAAACATTTTAAAAAGACTTAAATAAATAACCAATGCTTAGCCTGGTGGAGGGACAAGTAAAGTATGGTGGCCCGCCAGGCTTATAATACACTGGTACACTGGGGCAAACCCGGAACTTTAAAACCAACTTAAAAATATGTGTTTGACTTTTTCCAACTCACAGCAAATGTAATCAGCCCATTTGTGCTGCTTCTTTTCTAGCATCCATCCTGTGACTCTGCTGCCATATTGTCACTGTCGTTGTCTGAGTTGACAAAGCAGCTGCGGGAAGGTTCGCTGTGCCCGGAGGATGTGTTTTACTCCTACATGCAAAAGGTCCAGTCTCCAATATGACATTTTCACCACCCCAGATGCTTTAATAAAACCCCCTCTTGCAATGTGACCCTTATATTTTCAGTGTCTGAATGCAGGTTTAATTCAAATAACAGCTTCTTTTCAAACAGACTCTGGCTGTGCACAAGGAGCTGAACTGCTGCACAGAAATTTTGCTGGAGAGTTTCGACCAGCTGAGAACAATTGGCTCCAACAAGGACGGCCTGCTGTACGGTGTTCCTATCAGCATAAAAGAAAATGTTTCATATAAGGTAGAACTTCACTGTGGTGATCTTTCTTTGTTGTCTGGATAAAGATGAGATTTATTGCCTTGACGTGCCACTATCTGACTTTGCCCTCTGTTCTTTCTACTTATTATCTCCTTACTACAAAGAACTGTGACTGCACCTGCGGCGTGATCATAAATCTGAGCCAGCCAGCCAAGAAGGATAGTGTGATCGTGGAAGTACTGAAGAAACAAGGAGCCATTCCTTTCACAAAAACCAACCTGCCACAAGCACTATTAAAGTAACTTAAAACTGTAGCACTGTTGTGACACACACATTGCGCATAAATAACAAAAAATATCTTATGTCCTTAGAATTTGTAGTTGAAACAGATATATGACACAGTGCATGAAAAGCACATAGCCTTTATTTTTCTCACCCTACGACGTTAAATTGGACTAAACTTTTATTGTTTTAAGTTCTTTATAATTATTTTCTAGATGTTAGATTTTTTAAATGTCTTTAAGATGTCCTTTTTTTAGGGTTGTCTTTTAATCTGTATGACTTGGATCATACATTTTGGGTATTCTTCCAGAAGCTCCTCACAATATTTTGCTGCACTTTTGCTCCATCCCTCCTTGCAGAACTGGTATAACCGAGTTACATTTGTAATCTTGCTCACACCTTTTAATTCTGCCAACAAATTATCTCTTTATGTTTATTTTGGCACTACAAAACATTGACTTTAATGCACTTAAGCCACTTTGTAGCTAATTTGGTGCTATTGTTAGGGACACTGTCCTTATGGACAACACATTTATGTCCAAATTTTAACTTTCTGGCTGTTGTCTTGAGATGTTGGTTCAATATTTCTACATAATATTCTTTCCTTATGGTAGCTATCTATCTAAGTACACCAGACCCTCCATCAGTCTTTCCTTTGTGTTGCTTTCAAACACAAAGGACAGACTGGGTTATTAGGGGTTCTACTGGTGAACCCCTAATAAATTAAACTTCTTTGAACTACCTTTTAAAAAAACATAAGATAATTATCTGAGCTTTCCAGAATTGTTTAAAAAATGTGTTCTTAATTTGAAAAAAGATAATGGTTGTGTGTCTATTTTTACACATTGTATATAAATATCTGGCTTCATTTGTGTCTGTTTTTGCCTTTTGTTTGCAGTTATGATTGCAGTAACCCCATCTTTGGGCAGACGGTCAACCCTTACAACCCTCAGAAGACCTCTGGAGGTTCCTCTGGTGGGGAGGGGGCGCTGATTGGTGGAGGGGGCTCCATTCTTGGCATTGGCAGTGACATAGGGGGGAGTATCCGCATACCTGCCTCTTTCTGCGGCATCTGTGGCTTTAAACCCACAACAGGCCGACTCAGGTGCGCACACTTCAGTCAGTTTTATGGATGGCTCTAACACAGTCACTTCACCTTTACTCTGTGTCACCGTTAGCTCACAGGGCATTGTTCCCATTTACCGAGGTCAAAAGTGCGGTAAGTGTTGATAGTCCTCACAACTTCACACAATGACATATCACCGTTTTCTTGTTAAACATTTTGTTAACATTGCTGCGGCTCCTATTGGCTTAGTGCTCTCATCTCCTGGACCCCTGGCACGGGACGTGGACAGTTTAGCTCTGTGCATGCAGGCTCTGCTCTGTGACCACATGTTTTCCTTGGACCCAACTGTTCCACCGTTACCCTTTAATCTTCAGGTGTGTCCTATGCTGTTGAATTTGTCTTTCTTATCAAGGTTTTCTGAACGGATTAAAGTAAAATTTGTATCAAATATTAAGAAAGTGAAGGAGGATTTTTTTTTTTTTTTACTTAAAAAAACCCATTATGCTGGGATTTGACAAATGCAAATAATTTTGGTAATCCTAACTGACCTTAAACAGGACATTTTTTTTGTCTGATTTAAAGTTGGGCAATGAGGAGAGAAATTGATTATGTATTCTTATGCAATGTATATAATTATCTGCTTTAAAAAATAAACCAATTTACATTTAAAAACGTACATTTTAAAGGGTTAGTCTGTGTCAGCATATGTGGTGCTGTTTTGTTCAGCTCAACTACAATCATGTTTCAATATGGAGTTATTTTCATGCCAGCTGTATCGGTTTGCCTCATTGACCGATTTGGTGGATCAGATCATTGTGAGTCCTCTGGGCAAATTTTTAATTAAGCATAAAACCTGTAACATATAGGAACACATAATCTTTTATGCTGTTGAACAACTGACAGTCTGATGCAAAATCCAAATAAATGGAAATTGCTTTTCTGCAGACATACCAGAGCTCCAAGCCTCTCAGAATCGGTTACCTTGAACACGATGGGTACACGCAGCCTCCTCCGTGCATGATTCGCGGCCTCCGAGAGGTCAAAGCTCTGTTGGAGCAGGCTGGGCACACAGTAAGGCCACAACATGCACACACACACACCCACGCCCACACACACACACACACACATGTTTGCGCAGCTATCTTTGCGGGGACTTTCCATTGACTTCCATTAATTTCTACAGCCTAAACCTTACCCTTATCCTAACCCTAACCATTACATGCCTAACCCTAACCAAAACTCAATTCACACCTTAGTCCTAAATCTGACCCCTGACCCAAAAACAGCGTTTCCCCTTGTGGGGACCAGGCTTCGGTCCCCACAAGGAGCAGTGTGTCCCCACAACGTAGTACATGTCAGGAAAATGGCCCCCACAAGGTATTAGGAACAAACGCACACCCCCACACAAACATCTTTGCAGACACTACTGTGAAGACCACAACTTTGTAAAATAAGCAGTATTTCTGATGCGATCATCTTTGCTGTTAGGTGGTGCCTTATGAACCTCTGAGGGTGAATCACGCTGTCACTGAACTCATAATCAAGGGCTTGCTTGCAGATGGAGCTGCCACCATGCTACAAAAACTGTAAGTTGTGTTTTAACATTATGTTTAAGGCTTTGACTAAACCGATAATGTTTATAATTGTAATGTAATGGAAAGTAAATCTGTGTGTACATGTCTTAAATCCAGCAAAAACACTGAAAGTAATATTTTGCAAGATGTGGCTAAAACATAATTAATGACTCATCCAATTTAGAGAAAGCATGAACATAGCTAATAAAAAGATTGGTTAAAAATGTTCCCAGAATAAAAGTTCATGTTTTGTGAAGATTTCCTCTCAATCATTAACCTTTTCAGCACTTGTTAGTAGTTGTGAAATCAGGACAAAGTGTAATCTGTTGAAAAATAATCTTCCCGAGTTGGCTATTGTGTCAGAAAGCAATAGTGAGCATTTGTGATGTGATTTATGTCATTGTTTATATAAAAAAATATGTCAGTTTGCCACATCTACATGTTTAAACTAAACAGATTTCTTTTTTAAGAAAATAAAATTTTTTGGAAATTGTTTTAAAAAATCTGTTTGGAAATTACAAAAACATCAACCACCTGTTGGTGTGTGATTCAGAGACTGACAGAAATTCTGCAATATATACAGTTTGCATTGAGTTTTGCTTGCTGTAAGTAGCCATCTGATGAAATGCAAGTAATAAAAATACAAAACCTTAATTTACGTAGTGGTTTAGTGCAACTGCAAAGAGAAAGGAAATAATCTCCAGGATGCCTAGTCTCTAAATTTGCCAGTCTAGATGTGAAGTTGGTGATGAACATTTTTTTCCAGCATGATTGAGGCCAATGTCAAAGCATTGAAATTTGGTGTCCATGGCCTAGAAACTCCAAGATCTAAATTCATATAGCTTCTAGTTGTCAGTTCTTAAAAAAGTCTAAAAACTTTTATGGGTCAACATTAGTCAAGACTGAGATGAGATCCAAATGGAGCGAACTGCAGAAGTTATGAAATTTGTAACAGGAAATGTTGACACTTTGCATGTTGTTTTTCTCAATTAAAACCTCTAAAAATCATGAATTATTTATTGTTGAATTTCATAATACCACAAAACATTTTGCAACATTGATTCAGGAGAGTGTGTGGAAAAAAATGTGGTCAGTTGGGTAAAATTTTGTCTTTCCTGCTGGTGTTTTGGTTAAACTGAAATAAGTCATCTCTTTATATGGCAGGCTCTTACTTAATCAATGATTTATTGCTAGAGTTATTGATTAACCCAGTGTTTCTCAAATCTTTTCAGGCTGAAGACAACTTAACCAATTTAACAAACACTCATGGACCACCTAATTTGAAAATTCCCCACAATAACACAACATTTTAATATATGCAACCTGAAATAAAATATTAGTGTCAGCTAATGAGAATGGTGGTGCTGTTTTATAAATGTCTGGCCACGACAAAATCATGAACAAGTCAGGGAGTTTTGAGTTATTTATACATTTTTAAAGTGTGGATTCTAAGCTTTCCAGTGATGTCAAACACATGAAAATCAAAAAGAAGTTGTTTTACTATATGTTTTGAGTGCATTAATAACATTTTTAAGGCTATTTGTAATTTAGAAGCACAATAAAAGAAAACTAGAATTGAGTTGCTTTGATAGAAACAAAAACAGTCTTCTGCACTGATAGGTTTATTTTATTTGCAGCCCTCTCTTCTTTCTGTAGGTACTTTTAATTATCTCTTATTACAGTTTAATATTGATTCTCTGCAATAGTTCCACATGATCTTTTTCATTAACCAATAAGTTATTTCAAACTTAATTTTATCCTTCAACAACAAATCTTGTAAATTTTAGCAAACTTTTCAGTATTTAATCAATTTCTATTTAACAAGAGAGTTACTTCTAATTTATCCTGTCTTAATTATCAATAAGTCCTGTAGATTTAATAATATTTATCCATCTTAAAGTTTTGGTCAGTTTAAAAAGACTGATTGTGAAAATATCTAGAATCAGCTGCATGCTGCAGTTTGTTGTTATCTGGGCAATTCCTCTTACAGTTAGGGCCTGTTTCTCTAAAGATCTTCTTTATCCTCAACTCAATAAAAAGTTCCTATTGTAACTCATTGTATTTTATTCTATTTTTACTACCACTTTCTCAACCTAGAAGGAATAATTAACATTTTTATCTAATATTTTAGTTCTCAATTCTATATACATTTTTTATTTTATTTATTTCTCTACCTAATCATTTATTTATTTATCTATTTATTTATTTAATTTATTTTTCATTTAGTCATCTATTAATTTGCCAATACATCATTTCCACAATCCTCTGTGACCTCATTTTCTTGGCTTATTCTTTATTTATTTATTTATTTTTATTTCATCCTGTAGTTCTACCAATTTATTTAACCTTAGAACCCATAATTTTACTTTCAATTTGTTCAGATGTTTTATTTTATCAGGATTCTATCTTTCAATAACCTTCCAATCTTTACACTGCAGGTCACACTTACTGCTGTTATTGCTTAATTTTAATAATTTAGTCCAGTTTAACACAGAGGGTGTTCTAAAAACTGGAAATTTTGCACCATGAGACAGCACTAAAAAATGCTCTGCAGGGTAATTTCTGCTTCTACTTGGTGTTCCAAGTGAGAAATTCTTGCCCATGGCATCCACTTACAGAGGTGCTGTTTAGATTCTCGTTGTATTTATATGACATAAAATACCAGATGGTATTTTATCTCCAATCGAACACACTCTTTCACACCAACATGAATTGTAACACAAACAAAAACACAAAACAACTGGTCAGATTTGTAGTCAGTCAAAATTTCATCAGTCACCAATTTTCAGTCTGTCCTCATCATTTTCTTTACTCTAATTGTTTATCAAATTTTACTGAAGCTTCAGGAAATTTCCAATGTTTTGTTAACATTTTTCATGTTTTAATTTAATTAATTTTAAACTCTAGTCCTCAGGAACCTGTTTTAAATAACGTGCACATTTAAAAGAGATATCTCAAACTTATGTTAGAATCTAACAACAACCAATAATTTCCTGTTTTCTGGTACCAGTTTTCGAACTAACACTTTTTAAACCTGAACACCACTTTTTTCCTTTATTTTACTTTCAACACGCCATCTACACCTTCTTCTTCTTCTTCTACACCTACTTCTTCTTCCATTTAGTCAGGTACATTAAGTTTCCTGGCTCCATCTGACACATTAACTTCTCATCCCCTTTAAGACTTTTCTCCTTCCCGTGTGAAAAACCCGTATTTTACAGTGTTTTCGTCCCGTTCCTTACACACCTAGGGTGGACGCTACGGAACGGGGGATAGGAAGAGTGGGGTGGTGGCCAAGTTCTTGTTGTGGTAATTCTCGCTTCGACTCAATTCAATAGGTGATTTGAGTGGAGAATTCTTGATAATCATCCCCAACAAGCCCACCACTTACTTTTCCCACTGTTTTTTAGGTATCACACTTATTACCTTTCCCTTCGTGTGTGTCTTTTATACTTTCCCTTTTTTTTTTTTTTTACTTGACGTCAAACGGGGGACTTGAAACCGCCCGTACCATTCACTTACTTGGTTGATTCCTGCTCTGTCTCGGTTTTGAGTCCCGTCAATCTGCCGCTGGCAGAAGGAGGTGACCTAAAACACTGGCCCAGCGAGGAAGTTACCCCCCGGGACTTTTACAGGTCCGAAGAACCTGACTGCCGGCAGATTTCAGCTCATCTTACTCCTTCCGTCAGCGGCGGGTATGTTGGGAATCCCGAACGAGCCCCCAAATGATAGGTTTATTTTAGGTCCTAACCTGCAAAGAATCAACCAGAGACACAAATTACTTTTCTGCAGAAGAGGAGAGCAGAAACCAGACGCGGAGAGCCGCCGTCAAACACTGTCTGGGATCAACTCTGCCAGCTCTTTGTCTGCACTGCTCTTTTATTAGAAAAAACAAGGAAGGAGGTTGGGCTTTTTCACACAGTCACACAAAGAATTGACCAATGACCTTTACTACAGGATGTTCTGGAACCTTCTGTGGACATGCCCTTACAAGGGTGCGAGGCTGACCCCAACCAATCAGTTTCACAGAAAGCTGTTAACACAGGAATGTGCAAACGTCTCTAGCCTCCAGGCAAACATCCTAAAAATAGTTAATAGTGTACTACAAAAGAGAGAAGTCAAGTAAACATCAAACAGAATAATAATATGAAAACATAACCTTTCAAATAAACTCACAAGTAAATGAACTTAGATAATTTTTCTAACATTCACCATTAAATGTAAAAATTTATCCACCTATTTCTATCAATTGTAGTTAACTTTTGTATTCTGTGATTAAATCATTTTTAGTTAAATAAATATAGCAATAGCTGGATCTGTTCTGAAAGTAGTGCAGTTTTTCCAGTAAATCACGGCGGTCATCCTGCTTCTGTTTCAGGAAGGGAGGGCCTCTGGATCCCTGCCTCAAACCTCAGATTCGTCTATACTCCATCCCTCACTGGTTGAAGAGAATCCTCAAGTTCCTGCTGAAGCCCTTTGTGAGTTCTGCCTCACTGTTCCAGAAATAAGAATATAATTCAGATACAGATTAATTCTCATTTCATGTTATTCTCACAGTCTCCTCGCATCCCTCCCACTCTCGGCGCCCTCTGTGGAGTCAGGTGTGACAATGTCCTTTAAATTAGCCGCTTTAGTTTTATAGTTGTCTGTCAAATCATCTGTTGAACCAAAATTCTTCCATGTCCTTCCCCACCTTGATGTTTTCAGTTCCGCCCCGGAGGTTTGGAAGCAGCATGCTGATGTTGAGGACTACATTTCTGAGACGATAGCACACTGGAGGAAATACAACATAGATGTGCTGCTCTGCCCCATGATTGGACCGGCCTTCAACTTCTTATACTGCGGCAGACTCACATGTAGGGTTGTATGAGAAGCTCCTACTAAAACATCTGGAGATAGAAGAATAATGAATGATTTGATGAAAAAGGCTTTCTCCACACATTTTAGAGTTTTTTTATCCACATGGATTGTCTCTTGATGTGATGATTTAATGAATCTGTTAAAACCTGTGAATCTGTCCCCTTACAAATTTCACCAGCTTTTGCTCTTTTCATAGAAAACAGTGCAGCTCTGCATCATAATTTTTATTAATCCCTGTATCTGGAAAACACAGGACCCCCAAATTCTGATTTTCTTTATTGAAATCTCTACATTACAAAGCATTTTTAAAATAATTTTTTTGTCTCAATGTACTTGGAGTGAAAATACCTCAGGTTTGCAGAAATAGTCCTAAATCTTTTTTTCAAGTTCTGCCATTTTCTTGGTTTCCTTTCAGGTCTCTCCAGCTTAACAATGATATACAATCTCCTTAATTTTCCGGCCGGTGCTGTCCCCGTATCCACGGTGACAGCTCAAGACGAGGAGGATCTTAAGCATCTCAAGGGCCTTTATCAGGACACCTGGGACAAGCTGCATAAACTGGTGAGACTGTTTGATGTAGGCCATAAAAAAACGCCAAATACAACAAAATACAATATTTTAGTTATTCTTTAGAGCTTTGTTGAGCCACTAGTTTTATTTTTTGTTTTATAAGTTTTTTTAAGGATGTTTTACTGGGTAAAAGCACCTCAAGAATTATAGAGAAATTAACTAGCCAAAGATAATGAATTTTTCTAAGCTAAAGCTGTTTATCTATTTTTTTTCTGTCTCCCTTTTGAAGCTTTATTCACTTTGGTTGCTTTACATATGCAGTTTGTTGGCCCGACTCTCTCCTCACTGATAGTTTACCTATAGTAATGAAGCTTCCATGATAATCTCTTAGCGAATCTCGCTTATGGCAGTACCACGTTTGTCCACCAAGTGGCAGCAGAGACCATATGAGCAGTTTGCTTGGCGTCACATTGGGCCTTTGTGTTTTAGGCTGTAAGCGGCGCTGAGGGTCTGCCCGTGGCGGTGCAGTGCGTGGCCCTGCCGTGGCAGGATGAGCTCTGTCTGCGTTTCATGAAGGAGGTGGAACAGCTTGTCAAACACAAGAAAAACTGAAACAGCGCATGGATGTTCTGGATCCAACAGCTGGATGACATGCCTTAATCACACTTCAGTGTTTGATAAAGATTCTGGTTTTTACATATGGTTTGTAAACCAAAATCTGTTGATCGTGTTAAGGAAGTTTAAACAAATAAATCAATAATTAAAGTGATTTTGTTTGCTTTAGAGTAGCTCAATAGTTTGTTGAACGGCATGATCATTCTCCTTTAGAGTAATGAATGAGCTGACACTTTTTTTATTTTTCATTTTTGGAACTATAAAAATCTACTCAATCTGTTAATAAATCATGTGCATTTCCTGTGTACCAGTGTTAAACACATAGCTAATTTTGACAAATTTTTCTCAAATTGAAAGCTTTCTTCATGACTTTTCACCATGGATATTTATGCACATAAATATGCTGATTATTATAAACATAACATGAATTTTAGATTCACAATTTAGTGTTAATTAGACTTGAAAAATTATGTTTTTGTTTTGTTTTTCCATCTCAGTGTGTTTGATGGCTAACACTTGGGCATAACCAAAAGACAATTGATAACTTGCACCCATGCGTAAATTAACACAGCAAATAACGTGTAATGTATTGTAAAAATGAGCACAGATTTGAAAAGAATAAACATTTGTAATTTAAATATTTTTTGTAATCACATAAATGAGAATAAAGTTTAATTTTTCTTTAAAAATTCTGTTTTACAGGAAAGCTTGCAGCTGAGTTAATGTTACACAGCAAATTCAAAAGTGTTAAATGGTTTGGTGTTATTAGACTTTATGCAAAAGCAGAGTTAATTTTACTCTAACAGAGTCACATTCTGTTTATGTAACTCTGGGGTGTATATTATTAGTAGCTAAAATCCAGTGTTAAAACAAAGTGTTTCCGTATCAAATCTAGAGGTGTTAAAAGTGGAATCAGTAACTCTTGACTTCTTAACTCTTACAGCGGCTTTAACACTAAAGGAGTTAATTCACTGACTCCGCCCCCAGAATCACAGGTTCCCACAGAAGCGACAGAAGCCAAGTCATTTCAGGACAATTTACTTTCCACATGTCTGAGTTATTCACTGCGGCTTGGTAAGTAATTATTTTTCTGAGATGGTTTATAACTATTATTTTGGGTTGAGATCAAGCTGTATGATAGACATCACGTTCCCCACACGGCTCGGTGTTGGCATATTTAGCTTGGCATGCCGGATGTTTGCAAAGTATAAGTGTTGGAAAACAAATCGAGCCGGTGAACATTCAGTCAAATTCTTGGCTAACAAACAGATCCGTAATAATCTGGAGTATGTTTTTTCATGATGTTGAACGTTTACGTGAATATTGGTCAGATTTATCAACCTTTTTGATATTTTTATTCCTTTGATAAACTGTAAAAGGCTTTTTCATGTTGAAAGCATGATTCCTGCTGTTGTGTCTTATATACATTTTGCAGCATGTTTTAATCCTTCTATTGCCTTTTTCTGTATATCAGTACCGGTATGGTTGCGGATGAATCGCCGGTCGTCAACATCAACCTCCCCATGTCAGCCCTCCATGGATTCTTTGAAGATTCAAGCTCCAAAAATGATTATGTAAGTGTTAATATCTCTGAAACTCCACATTTCTATAATTGAGGCTTGTTGTTAGAGTTGTAGTAAAAATGTATTCCTTCGTTCCATTTTTCATTGTTATGTTTTTTGTTTGTTATGATCCAGAGACCAACACTGGTTATCGTACTCGGAGACTGAAGACTGCACATTAGGTAGAGGAGCACGGTGATGTCCCTGGCCAAACTTCATCAAAAGGCCTACAAACCGAAGACAATCTGTGTTAGTGAGTGGACAGCTCTTTGGGAGAGAGTGGCCCAGTCTCTTATCAACAGAAACATAAACTGGGTAAGAAGTGATGGATCTGAATTTCAGGTTGGTCTGTTATGTACTGTAATATCTGGCAATCTACCTGTTAAAAGAAAATTTGCTCTATCATATTACATGAACTGCTTGCTTTACTATCTCCAACTTGTACTTTGAACAATTTCATACATATTGTATTGAAGAAAAATGTATTGAGCATACTGCATTTTGTACTGCACAGCTTATATGTCAGACCTTTTGACATATAAGCAATATGTGAATGAAAGCGACATGTGAAACATTCACATTATTCCACGTTGTAATATGTTTTGTAATTATGGTGCATGTATTGAAATAAATGCATTTGAGAAAATCATTGCCTCTTTATTAAATGTTTATTTTCAAAATAGTTTTTAAAAGTTCAAAACAATAAAATACCCATTTAATATTAATTACAAAAACTTATGAAGTTAAAAAAAATACTCTGTGAGCGTTAATATTACGATCTAACTCTGAATTAGTGTTAGTAAGTGTTAAATGATTAACTCCAGCAGATTTGATATTTGACACTTAATTAGAGTTTAGGTACCAACTCTCCAAAAAGAGTTAAATTAACACTTTCTGGTGTGGACCCATATAGACACTTTAAAAGTGTTGAAATCAAATCTGACAGTTAATTTGGGCCTGCTGGATATGCTGTGTAAAGTCATTTAAAATGAAGGTATGCATTTTCAAAACACCTGTGTGCTTTCAAAGACACGAACCCTCTTTCTTTTTCCTCTCCACGTCTTCATCACTGAGCAGCACACGAGTGAAGATCGTTTTTATTCATATTCAGGATGGTTTTTGCATTGATGCCATAGCAGGCAACGGAAAAGAGATAAAGGAGACTAATGACACATGGCGCCTCCATCTCCAAGGCCAGTGCGCCGTGTCCTCATATAGTGATTACCCTGTGCTATTGTAAATATGTGTTTCTGTTGGGTTTACATAAATTTACATATGTGTGAAAACACTCCTGGAATGGGAAACCATTAGAGTCGATGTCAGCATTTTCCATTACGGTCCCTTTTTTTTTTTTTTTCTTTCTTTTTTTTTTTTCAGCCGTCTACCACAAATGGAAATGGGTCCGTCGTGCACATAGGAGGACGGAGGGCACATTAGGTGAGGAGAAGAGCAGGAATTGAGAGGTTGCTCTTAGTATTATCTGCAGCACATAGAGAGAAAGTGTGCCTCTCGCTGTGCCACTCAGTCAGGGTGCATTAAGCCTTAAGAGGCAGTGAAGAGACTCAGGTCTTCAGAGTGAACTTGACATTGTTCATAAATCCCTCTGGATCTGAAACAGAATTAATGGCACACACACACATATATGCACTATCTCGACTTGTCCCATTTTATACGTCGGCAATTTAATCATTGTGTGTATTTTATTGAAGTAAATCGTATGATTATTTATGCAGCACAAAAAAATACCACACATGATCATAAAGGGTATTGTCCAGAAGATCATTTATTATTTCATCAGTTATTGCACTGTGAGCTTTTAAAAAAGGTCACAACACAAACTATATTTGGAAACTGAAACTTTTCTTTTGTTTATGTTTAAGAATAGCCAATGAAAATGTTTACTTTTATGTCATTGTAGAATTGCATAGTCACAGTGGATTAATTGAACTATTGATTAAATATTGTTTATATCCTGTAAGTGAGCACTACACCTCTCCTGGAGACTGCACATCTGCCAGTGGGAGTCGTACTATAAGTTAAGAATTTGATACCTTTTATAGAAGAATATGAATATTAAAAACGCAACTTGTAAATTAATAATTGGGCAGTCATTAAATAAATTATGCATTCCAATCCCAATGAGACTCATTTGTGAGATTAGAGGAATAACCTTTAAGCAGGTAGTAAACATATTTTTTTATATCTAAGTGGAAAATAATCTTTAAC
The DNA here is from genome assembly GCF_003331165.1 of Xiphophorus hellerii. Classification (NCBI taxonomy): domain Eukaryota; kingdom Metazoa; phylum Chordata; class Actinopteri; order Cyprinodontiformes; family Poeciliidae; genus Xiphophorus; species Xiphophorus hellerii. The sequence continues at coordinate 16,944,560 of NC_045680.1, forward strand.
AGAAATAGAAGTTGTTAAAGAATGTATAAAAACATCTACACTATGTGTTTCCCTTAGCAAATTTACTTAATGATAAATTAACCTTTCAGGAAAATTCTAATTAACTGACTATGACAATAGACAGAAATACTTCTGTCATATCAGCACCATCCACACTACTGATGGTAAAGACTGTTCAGTATGTTAGTTTTCTGCTACTCTTTTTTTTTTTCCATGCAGGCCACGGCATTTGATTTTGGTCTCATGTCACAAGAACACCTTATTCCACATGTTTGCTGTCTTCTTTGCTTTGTGCGAACGTGTTCTTATGGTTCTGTTTAAAACTTATAGTTGTCTTGACGTTTTATCTCACCTAAGCTGTGGATCTCTGCAGCTCCTCCAGTGTTACCGTGGAACTTAGGACTACTTGATTGATTAATGCTCTCTTAGCCTCCCCTGTCAGTTTTCTAAAAAGTAAGATTTTAGGTTGCATGGCACAAGTGTAGGCCTATCCGTACACTTTAAATGTTCAAATGATGGCTTGAACCGTGCTCTAAGATGTTCATGGCTTTGAAAAATTGTTTTACAACCTTGCCCTGCTTTAAACGTCTTCCCTGACAACCATTTCCCTGACCTGTGTGCTGTGTTCACAATGCTGATTGATCTCTATTTTTTGCAATTTTTTTTACACTTGTATTTCCTGTCAATAGGTTTTTTTTTTTTAGAAATATTCCCAAATCCCTCAGTACTTTAAAGATACCTTATTGGCATTAAAAAAATCTTCAGTGTCTAGAGAATACTAGCTAAATCAGTCCTACAATACACAAAGTTCAAGAGGATAAGATAAGTCATTACAGATCTGAGTAGCTTTCTACTGCATAGATCAATCATGTAATTTCTGGAATGACAGCTGTTATTTTCCCAATATTAGTTATTGGGGAAAAACATGTAAGCCATGACTGATACGGGTTTATTGGCATTATAACCCTCTGTACATTTGTGCCAGTTTTATCTGCTTTTCATTCCTGCCATCCTGATTTCTTTGCTGTCTAATTTGATGCTGGGAGGCTTTGCTGTAAGAACCTGCTCTTTCACAGAGGAGAGAAAGTGCTGCCTAAACTGCTGAACACTTGTGCTGAGAGAAAAATGGTCCTGGCCCTCTGTAAACCAGTGACAGCACTAGAAAATGGTCTTGCAGGTGCTAATGTAGGAGTTTTCCATTTTATTGAAGGTGGCAAAAACCATTTTGGTTTGCAACTCAAAAAGTACTTGATAGGCAACAGAGGGAAAATTCTTTCACTTAGTGTCAGTTTCTATTGCTGTGTTAGAAATGTTGTCACTGTCCAGGCTTCTTGTACTTAGAAGGTTACAAGCAAAAAGTGCCAGGTCACTGGTTCAGCTTTTCCCATCGCCGTTCCTCAGGTAGTTTTTTTTTTTCCCCACAGAATAAACTGTACAAACAGCTCAATGAAATGACATGAAAGATTAAAGGTATTTTTATATGGGTTCCATGGTGTTGGCAGCATTATTGCCTGACGGCAAGAAGATCTTGGGTTTGAATTCTGGCCCGGGGTCTTTCTGCATAGAGTTGACATGTTTTTGCTGTTCATTGGGTTCTCGGGTCACTCTGTCTTCCTCCTGCTGGTCAAAATCATGACTGTTATGATTACTGGTCTCTCTAAACTGTCCTGCATGTCAGCAAGTAGTTCAATGCTGGCGTTGTGTCAATTCATCATTTTCTGAAGTGTGGGGTGTAACAAATAGTTACATTTTCCTACTGGCTCTTTCACTCGCTTGTTACTTGAAATTAGGCCAGAGGCTAAGATTGGATCCAATTGTTCTACACTGTTCTCTTAATTCATTACTCAGTTCACTGTTACTGACATTATAACTGGTTTTTAAGTTTAATATAATGACAAACAGACTAAAACAGTACATCGACTTGAAAAAAAAATAACACCTGGAAAATGTATTTATGCAGGATGAGAGTATTCCAGTGCAAAGTTTCCAGTTTAACACGTTTTGCCTAAAAAGTTCCAAAAGAAAAAGTGACAAGAGTTTGGAAAGTTAGCTTTCTGGCCAAGCCGAACCTGTTGTAATCAAACAGCAGAAGCATCCAGCAGTCCCAGGAGGACAAAGTGTTCTTTCATGTAACGTCTCATTGATAAGAGCAGCAAACACCTCATTTACAGCAACCTTAGGCTATAAGATCAGGTACTTTAAAAGCCATCCCGATACATTCAGACCTTGCCTGTGTGCAAGCAAACAAAACACCTTTATATCAACACAACTAAACTAGGATGATTCTGTCTTAATGTCCCATTTCAGGGACCGAGGAGCCCAATAGTCTTTATGACTCTGTAGAATTGCAGCTCGTGATGTTAGACACAGCGGGGGGGCTTCCTTCCTTTCAGATGATCAAAGAGACAAGTTCGCCCTGCAACCAGAGCCACTTACAGGCGACATCAAGAAGCTGCGAGATTGGCAGCTTTTTCGTCTTTGGTCCATTTCGTCAGCCATTACTACCAGCAGAGGCAATGTGCTGTGGAGGAGCAGACAGGGGAGGGGAAGGCAGATTAACAGAGAGCTGATACAGGTGTACAGGCGGTATCAAACAGCAGCCCTGTCAATACAGCAGGCTCTAGATTTCTTCAGATGGGGCTGGGCTCCTTGAAGTGTAGCCACTGATTTAACTATGACAGGATTAACTGGAGCTCCGTATGATTTCCTCAGATTCTGTGACTCAACAATTCAGTGATCCACGCTCTATCGGCTTTGAAGGCCCCTATCCCAAGTTTCAAAGGCTTACCTTCGGACAAGGTGCATTCTTTTCTCCCTTGCGGTTCCGCTTTCCAGCTTTTCTGCTGCATTCAGTTGTTCGCCAACCTCCGCGTTTCACACCGACTGCGGCATCCTCCCTTCTCTGCACATCTGCTAGGTTTGGGGTTTCCTTTCTTCCCTCCAGCTCCTTGCTTGGCCCAAGGCCCTTATAGCCAAATTGGTTTACATTGCAGAGATAAATGCTCTGCAAATGCGCTTAAACACGTACAGTAAAAAATGCAGACAGTGCGTGTCAGGATTATCACCCTAGTTGGAGGGGGGAGGGAGGAAGGAGAGCGTCTCTGGCACAAAGCTGGGGAGCCGAAGTGGAGCCTGCAGATACAGTCCATCTCATCCACTTCTCAGGAGGAAAAAAGAGGAGGATTTAGCATTTGCATGCCAGTCTGTAATTCCTGGCATTATATAACTTGTCAACAACAATCAAACTCCTGTGGTATTGTTTCACAGGGGTGAGCAATGTGTGGAGTTGCACTTTGCTGGGCTGGTGTTGCTCGGGCCAAGATTCGTGGCAGAGACCACCAGGTCTGTCAATAGGAGCTCATAACCAAAACAGCATCAGATTAAGCTGAACAACATGGATTTTGATTTTTACCATTATTAATTTTAAGGTAAAAAGTTGCTGCCTCGAGAAGGGGTGGTTAACATGAAAATACCTAAAATCTTTGCACAGATCAGGTTTTGTTGATTCACCATGCAACGCGCGATGACACACAGACAATCCCTTCGTTGAAATGTGTGTGTACTGTCAACAGTAGTTAAAGTGTGCAGGAGGAGGCATTGCTTCCAAACTCTGTGCTGTGGTGCATTTCCATTTTTCAGAATCTTCATTCTGACCCTTTAGGAGTATATTTCTGGAATTAAAAAATGCAAACCGCGTCCGATAACATGCATCATGCAGTTGAAGCATGCACCTTATATGAAAATTATCGACAAACAGGATTGTTGCAAAAAAAATCATATTGTATAAACATAAAGCGTATTGTTTGGTATGAAGTCCATTAAAAAATGGTGGGATTGCATAATAATTGAAACTATTTGTAATTAGATAAGAAACTAAGTTTTAGGTGAGATAAGAAAGATAAGAAACTAAATTACATTTTAAAAGATATTATTTTGACTTTTACAATTCCATACAACCACAAACAGTGTATTTTACTGAGCGATGATGTGATAGACCAACACAAAGTAGTGCATAATGTGTAAAGAGATTGAAAAATGGTTTTCATAAAACTTTAATACTTCTAAAGTTTGACATACTTTCCCAATCATTTATTCAACAACTACTTCTCCTTTATTCTTTGCAAACTAGTTCAAGATAAAGTTAGACTGCTTGGTTAGCCTGTGAGCAGTTTTAAAGTCTTGCCAAATTTTATCAGTCGGATTAAGACTGTACTTTTACTAGGCCATGCTAAAACCTGGACATGTTTTCTCTGAACCATTCCACTGCCTCTTCCTGAATGTCTGGGTTCATTGCCCAGCAACAATGAACAATGCTCCAGCCTAAACAGTTATCTTCCAAGTCTGACCCAAAGCATATTCCCATGGCATGATTATGCCACCTCCATGTTTAATGGTAGGGATGGTGAGTAAGGGCTTTCTTTTTGCCTGTGTTCCTTAAATTTGCAGTATTCAGGTCAGGGTGAATTCAGTTGAGAATCTGAGGCAGGACTTAAGAAATTATGTTCACACTTTCCGCTGAATCTGACAGAACCTGGGCAATTTTGCTAAAAATAATGTGCAAAAATAATTCAATCTCAACGTGCAAAGCTGGAATTCTGAACATCAAAACTAATGTTTTTAACATGGGCCTCTCACTACTGATAGCAACCAAACCTCAGTTAAAAATGAAATAAAAATAACCATCAGAAAAAATGGCTTTGTTGTAGAAGGACATGTTTTGAGGCCTGAATTGATGATAAACTATGACAGAACAGGAAACATGCAGTAGAAAATGAACTTTCAATAGTATTTGACACCAGGATACACTCCCCCTTCCCTTCAAACAAAATAATAAAGTCATTGACTTTTTTGACTTGATAATTCATATTTAGACAATTTAGACCTCAAAAATACAACCTATAATTATCAGTGAAAATAAAGGAGAGTTAGACGAGTCTACAAGTGTGTACGAAACCTTCCCACAAATCTGTGCAGACAGCCAGAGCTTATCCAGAGTGGATTCAGAAGAAACAGCTTTCTTCCTTCCCACCTGCTGCTGCTGTCGTCCCCGTTTGGCTGTCTCTGTCCGCCGGCTTTAGTGTAAAAAAAATCTCCACATGCTCTTCTTTTTAGATTTGGATGTTTAACTTCCAAGAAAAAAAAAAAGGACCCCCCCCTTACCCCGCCTCCAGAAGGCCCCCTGTCTTTTTCTTCTTGTTCCCTTCGACCAACCCCTCTGCGTATCGGCACAGTCCTCTCTTAGACCTCCCCACACAAAGCTGCACAGAAATCATAGCACACCATTCAATCATTGTTTTTTCCCCTCTCTCACCCCTTTTTTATGGTCCCACTAAAGGTTTTAACCGGGCAGAGAAGGAGGGCTGTCACTGAGGAAACCTTAGCCCATTGATGAAGTGACAGGAGCTGCCAGAATATGATCCTAATCCTGTTTCCAGCATTCTTTTAGCCTGCTGGCATCGCAATTCCTCCACACATTCTCTGAGCTGTCAACTAGGAAAATCCCTCTAATAGTGCATTGCCCAGATACACATCAAAGAGCTCCTGGAAACCTTCAGCAGCTTAGCTGCCATAGACACACTCACACACCATTCCCCTTACCTCACAGCCACATGAGTCTCAAAGGCACGCAGAAAACCCACATAATCACGACAAATTGACCACACATTTAAGTAGCATGTTTCAGAAAACCCAATCGGGTTATGGATAAGCATTATCAATGCACTTTAATAGAAAGTTTTGTGCTCCACTTTTACGCTTATATCATCTTCTCTATTCGACGAGCGTTTTTATGGACATGAAGCGAGATGGAGAGGAAACGAAAACAGGTGTCTGAACTTTGCTGACTCCAGAAACCCTTTCAGTCCTATTTTATCTCATTCTATTCTTACTTAATCCATCGATACCCCAACCAAAGGTAATCTTCTTATGGCAAGGCATTCTGTTTCGGTGCAGCCAAACCTCGGCTGACAGGGTGGGGGAGGACGGCAGGGCGGCGTGTGAGGAGTGGGCGGGTGGATTGGAGACTCTTTAGAGCCTGACACTTTGCTTCAGTCATTTCATGTAGGATTAGTTCTTCTGCTCTGGGTGAACAAGTGGCAGCTTCTCCCCTATGTGGTGTGTAAACCCTATTGCTGAGGATGGTAGACCCCCTGTGTCCAAATTATTTATGGATCATCAAGGTGTCTTCAGTGGAACGTCGGTACCTGAATTAGATTTGCACCACAAAAGGTCTGGAATCACAACTGTTTAGTGTCATTTTGGATGACTTGCAAAGTACAAGTTGATTCTGTTGAATCTCATCAAAGATTTTAATAATTTTGTTCTCATTTTTGAGGGTAATCTAAAACACCTAAAGTTCTAGAGCTTTGAAAAAAATTATCTGAATTTTGTGGCTGATTTTCAATCTAATTTAATCTGAAGCCGATACAGATTTAAGCGAATTCTATTTTTTTTTCTGTAAAAGTTTGTTTTATAAGAAAAGAATCCTAATTATTTATTTGTAGACTTCCTGCTATGAATGGTCATGGAATATTTTTGCTCTGAACAGAGCAATATCACTGTTTGTCTGCCAACCAAAGTTATGCCATTTTAAAATGAAGTTCATTATGCAATTGACATTTAAAAATTGGCCTTAGCGTCTTACATTAACAATTAGTATGATTAGCTTAGAGCAGTGGGTTATATTTTTTATAAGCGAGGTTATATGAAGTCGTCTATAGATTTTTAATTTTAGTAGAAATACGTCATACAAGTTTTAGATTGTTGGAAGGGTTAAAAGATCCTGAGAGTGGTAGACACTACCAAGCACGCTTGTGATGTAGTCCACCTCATCGGCTGATTTGGAGGATTAGCTGATCATGAGTCTGCTGGAATCATTTTCAAAATAAACTACAACTAAAACCAAATTCAAAAGTTTCTCCTGTGTTTGGAGAGATGGAAGAAAGCGTCAGGTCGCACTCGCAACTGATCTTGTTGACTGATGCAGCCGGCAGCCGAGGTAGATTCACACAGAAACACAGAACTTGTTCGGCAAAGCAAAACAGCACCAAACATGACGACAACTTTTTGGGGAAATGTGTAGCCTATTGTTAACATAGCTACTTGGTTGAACATTTTAATGTGACTTACTCTAAACTGCAAAAGTCAACTAAAAGAATCAACACGTGGTTCAAGAACTTATTACAACTTTTTCAAAAAGCTGACTTCTTCCGTCTACAAGGGGCATATTATCAATAATTAACCTCACAGAACCTCATTTACAAAATATTCAAACTATCCCTGTAATGAACTGTAAAAACTGGACTCCCTGAGTATTGCCTGTAGAGAATGTAAGGCCTTACCTTAACAGTGAGAGGTGCAACAGTCTGCAAGCTTTTCCAAGTCCTTTCTTTCATATACTTTTACATAGTCTTGCTCTCTCTTGCTTACTTCCAGCCTTAATTAATTAGAAACATGCCTCAAAATATTGTAGAAAACACAATATGAGTTTTGCATCTCTGTTTGTTCTTTTATTCTTTTAAGCCAATGACACAGAAAATTGTTAACTTCTTTACTTTGTAAAAACATTCACCCTAAATAGTGTCGTCAGCACAACTCAGCGACACTTAGGTATAATAGGGTAAAGTTATCAGAAAAAGATTGGATTTTTGAATTTCTAACCAGCCGGGCTGGAAGCAGCTAATTTTAGTCCCCTGTTGGTTTTTTCATCCATCCACCCGTCCATCCGTCCGTCCGTCCGTCCGTCCATCCATCCATCCTGATTTTTTCCTTCCTTCCTCCCTCCCTCTTTCCCTCCCTCCCTCTGTACCCACACCTACTCGTTCCTGATAAGCGCTGCAGGGGGCTGGTGCCTAATTCCAGTGGTCAGGTTAGTCCATCACAGATCAACAGGAAGTACAGGACAAATCATCAAGCACTTACTAGCATTAAGAGAAGTCAATTAAACTAATGTTCCTGTTTTGGACTTTGGGGAAAAAAAGTGTCCAGGGACGACCCACAAACTCATTGCAGAAACATGCTGGCTGAGATTCAAATCAGAAACCTCTTGCTGCAAGAGAACAGTACAACCGTCTCACCGTTGGTACTTTTCTATGATAACTTCTTCTTGTACATGGTAATTTTTTCAACAAACAGGGTATAAAGAGTCAGAAGTAATCTAAGATTTTTTTTTCTTCAAAGAAAATGCTTTTTCTCGTTCTAATGATGCCTCAAATAATTTTTTTAAAAAGATCTGACTGAGTTAGAAAACTAGAATGCATCCAAACACAAAGTTCCAAGCAACGACACAGAGAACACTTCATTTACAATTTATTCTCTTGTACTGAACAGATAAATTACTCATATTTTAACCAACTGACAAGTACATGTCTTTCATCTACAGTGATATATAATACAGAGATGTACCATTTGCTTCTTTCTGCCGAAGCCACTGGCAAGCACAAAAAGGTTGGCAACTTTTCCCCTGTATTTTATTTATGTGGTTGCTCGAGGTTATAATTGGGAAAGAATTTTTAGTTTTTCTCCAAAACCCTTTGCGCGAATGTTGATTTGGGGTTACTTTGAAACCAGTCAGATGGAGGTAAGCATTGGGGGTTATTTACAAGACTCTATTTAGTCCAAGTTGAGAAAAATGCCTTCGAACAAGCAGGTCTCAGAGAATGGCCCAACCTTTGTTTTGTGGTGTCAGGTCTTTTTCTGTTTCCATGATAGCTGTGTTGGGTGGCTATACAAGCCAAGCTTAAGAGAATCTCACGCATGCACATGTTACGTTCAAGGGATCTTGTAAAGTTGCAAGATATTTTAAAATCTCAGATGAACACTGGGAAGAATATTTGTCCTGACTTGATGATGGTGTGCACCAGCTGATACAGTCGCCCTTTCACAGTTGATGAAAGCAACATCCTCTTCAGTCTCATCTACCGTCAAGAAGGGATGGTTATGATTGTTATCTCTTAACTCCATCCAGACAATGTATTCCTCTTGTCTTTAAGGTGAATGACTATGATGATGATAATGAGGCAATAGGAAATTGTGTGTTGACAATCCATATTGAGGTAGGTCCTCCAAAGTATTTACTTTAGCTCAGCTTGTTTATTTTGTGAACGCTTTCTTTTCTCCTCTTAACCACTGAACTCTGGTTTTCACAATGCAAATTAAACATCAGCAGTTCATGTGACTTTTACTTGAAAATTAGTATGGACATTAGACATTTGATCAGCAAAACATCTTGTGATCATATTGGAGGTAACACTGATGTGTTCTTGGGCTTCTGCAGAAAATCTTCTTGGATGCACGAAACTACTTTGAGAGGTCAAAAGAAAAGTTGGATTTTTGGCTTGAAATGCAGCCAGGTTCTTCAGTTGGGAAGCGTGTCCAGTCCCAGCGACGCTGCGTGCTGCTTGGCCCTTAGCCGGAGGTTCTCGATGCTTGTAGTCTTGCTGTTGAGGCTTCCCGGGAGGCTGCCTGGAGCCGCCTGCAGCAACGGGCTGTTCCACACCTGCTGGGCTTGTGATAGGGTCTGGTAGTAGGACTGGCAGGGCAGTGAGCCCAGTGGGGAAGGCATGTTGACATTCATGCCCAGGTAGGGCAGGGAGGACGGTGCGCTCATGTCAAAGGATGGGTAGTGCACCAGATTGTTTGTGGCTGCCATGTGCTGCCGAAACTGCTCCTGCAGTCGAAAGAGGCTGAGGGGAGACGAGGCGTAGGAGTTACTCTGAACCAGCCCGCTGGTTACACTGCTGGAGGTGGGCAGGGCGGGGGAGCTCAAGGGAGAGTCTGAAAGATAGAAAGGGAACAGGAACTTGTAGTTTGTTGTTTAAATTATTGTTTAAATTAAAACCAATCAATCTCAAAAGTAATCGCATTAGTTTAATTGATGTTTGTACCTGATGTGGGACTGAGTCTCTTGCAGAACGGAGAGCTCCTTCCTGCCTGGATAGACCCGTCTGCTTGCACCTCCTCCCTGAGTTTTACCCTAGACTCCCCACTAATTTCCTCCTCCTCTCGCTCAGCATTATCTTCTGTTGCTGACTCGCTGTCTGATGGCTCTGGGGACGTGACATTGACTTCCACGCTCATCTCTCCCGGCTGAGGCCGTGCTGCGGCCAGCCGCTCTGACTCTGAGTGACAGGATGAAGAGGACGAAGGAGGAGGAGGAGGACTGCGGACCTCAGGAACCACGGTGGTGGTACTGGTGGTGGTGTTAGGAGTATTTGTGAGGTCTGTTTTAGAGTCTTCTGGTGAGTCTTCACCAGCTCCTGACGCTTCCTTCTGCTTCTGTAGCTGCTCCTTTTGGAGACTGCGCTGCTTCTTGCGAAACTTGGCTCTGCGGTTCTTGAACCACACCTGGCAGGTGGATGAATAAATTAGACAACCAAAACTAAATCATATTTTTATGCCTTTACGTGGACGTCCTCTTTTTACCTGCACACGGGCCTCAGGCAGGTTGGTGCACATGGCCAGGCGCTCCCGCATCACCACATCAGGATAGTGGGTCTTCTGGAAGGTTTTTTCCAGAGCCTCCAGCTGTTGCGCGGTAAAGGCTGTGCGACTGCGCCTCTGCTTTCTGTGCTGGGAGCCATAGCGGGCCTCAAGGATAATGTCTTGAAATGTACAACCGTTGAGAAAGAAGAAACATGACCAGTTTAATTCAAGGGACTGATAAGTCAAGGGGGAAGGTGGAGCTCCTGGTGTAGGTAAATATGTTGCTTAAACAAGGGAAGCCTGTAACAAAGTGAGAAATATAAAATGAGAAAATGTGCAACTGATTCTTACCTGCTAGTCTCTCTGCAAGGGTTAACGCATGCACTGAGGGCCTGTAGTCAGGTGCATGCTGCGCTTGCTGCGCCGCCTGTTGGTGAAGGTTGTACATGGCACTCAGGGAATTCATGGCGTGCAGAGAGTAGCCGTTCACCCCGTAGTGCTGCATGGCTTCTGCAGAGAGGACAAGCTGCTGTTGGTGCTTTTTGCTCAACAGATATTCAATTAAAACATTTTACTATTAAAATGCACATTTTGGAATTTTTTTAATTTTTTAATTTTTTGTTAAACACGTGGAACTGAATAAATTCAACAGTCAACAAGTTAAATGGAGGCGCTTTTTAATATATGCCTGGTCAGACAGTAAATAAGGATGATCTCTGATGAGTTTAAATAGATCTAGGTTAAGAAGAAGAATATTCTTAATAAGGAAAGTTTTCAGGATGTATTCTATAAAATGCAGGAAATATTGACAAGAAAAACAAACTGATCTAGTTACCAAAAACTAAAAAATTTTAATGGCCTGAAATAACACATATATGTGGTTTAAAACTCGGATAGACGGCATGTTTCTTTAAAAAATTATTTGTGATTTTAGATCAAATCTAAAATGAATTTAGTAAAATGTGTCCTTAATTAAAAGTTTATTTGTACCTTAGTTTAAAAATAAGAATTATTATTATTATTATTATTATTATTATTATTATTATTATTATTATTATACTATCAATGTTCTAAAATAGTTTACTGGCATAGTTCAAATTTAATTGAATAGTAATAATAATAATAAAATATTTTCCGTGTGTTCTTCTCCGACATTTAAACAAGTTTAAGTGACCGGAAGAGGTGTGGGGGGGGGAGTTCAGAGTGAAAAGGTTTCAATAATTATTATTTTTTTGCTTTGTGAACTCATTGACTATCAGATCTGCAGTCTGCGATTGATATAAAGTGCAAGAAAAAAAAAAAAAGATTATTTTCCGTCTTAGCTCCCGGACAGTCTTGACCAGACGTTTATCACAATCTGTGGCGGGTCCCAGGTCAGTTTAAGACGCCTGCAGGCTGACGGGACAAACCGTGACGGGTCGTCAGAGAATTATGCACAGGATTCCCTATTGGGGTCCCTTTTTTAATGCGTCTGCAGATAGGTTTCAACTTTACAAGGCTATTAATTTATCATCAGCCCTGACGCGTGAAAGGTGGTCCACATGCGTGCGCTTCGTGGGACTATGTGATTTAAAAGAAATACTGGACTAATGCAATACCACTTCTCGTATTTATTTACCTTTTTTATTCGATGTTATTTTATTTTATGCAATTGGTCTAGAGGGAAATTTAAAAACACACCTGCCTTGAATTATTTAATCTGTTCAATTTTCTTCCAATCTGCGTGTAAAATGTAACACAATGCTCTTCTTTCAGGACAATGTCACGAAGCCCCGGGCTCTGATTATAGCCTAATTATGCTTATTGCCGTGGATTTATGAGTTATGCTGCATTTAGTAAAGAACCGCCTCGGGGCCCGAGCTCAGCGTGCAGTCGTCAGTTGAGCGTCATTATTTATTTCTAAAGGGTTGGGATGTAAGGCTAAAATGATAGGGGGCGTTAACAAAAAAACAGGCAATAAATCAACCTAAAACAGTGCGAGATCATTTTAGAGTTGGGTGTAATTTACAGCTATTAAAAGTTTCATTAACATCTGTAAACTGACGTCACATTTCTTTTTTTTCTTTTTTTCTTTGGAGATTTATTTTCTCCCTGAAATAAAATTGCTTGATAAGAGCGACATTTTAAAGGTGTAAATAATCCACTTTGCTTGAACAAATTCATCAAAGAAAAAAAATAAATACCAACACAGCATCAACTCTGATTCAGCAAACACCTTACCTCTTTTTCTCCGCGCAATTTGGAGGTTTTTCCGCCGGAATAAATATTCGCTTATCAAACTACTTCTTCCCAAAGTTCAGCAGCCGCCCTCTCATTTTCTTCGCTCCCGGTTTTCCTTCGGCTTGATGTCGTGAGGATAGTCCGCTGCTGCATGCGCTTCGCTCCGCTGTCCGCTCTCTCTTTGCTGTGGCTATGGGGAGGATGCAGAGCTGCCATCTACGGGCTTTTAAAGCGCTCCGGGTGGGGTCGCCGGGGACGCACGGAAGCTCCGACTGGTGCGCCAATCACGTCGCTTTCCTCCTCTTTGTCCTACCGAGGCGTGCACCTCCCTGTCTGTGGACCCCCAGTTTAACATCACCACATCTGAGCTGATTATACAAGACAGATAAATTGATAGAAAACATAAATCTCTGTTTTTTTTAAAAGTATTTATTTTTTATTATCCTGCTGATTGATAAATGCAACTATTTTGGAGATGTAAACAACTTTTACTGAGAATTCATAAATCAATCAATAGATGCATAGGTCTAAATAGATTAATGACTTGCCTGTCTTTATGATAGTTTTTTCTTTCTTTTTCAGAAAAGCAAGTGTCGAACTGATGTTTTCCAACTCGTCACCTTTTATCCTTTTATCAAAATGTTATTTCTAACCATTTGGATTTACAGTAAAACGGTTATATTAAACTACAGTAGAGCATCTGTAGGACATCTGACAACAATAAAAAGTAATATTATAAAAACAAAGAGGTCCAATATAAAACTGCTGACGCTCGCTTTAATTCGTTACATTTCTTAATTATCTTGTACAGGTACAACTTGCTTTATTAGTCTTCTTTAAATATAAAAACATAATTGCCAATCAACACAAATTATGTATTAAGCATTAGATTCGTTTTATGGTCAAAAGTTAAAGAAGTCTTAAATTCCGACATCAAGCGTCTAATTTTGAGTTAGCGTAAATCTAATGAGACGTTCGCGTTCAGTGGAAAAGATCCGTCACACGCGTGGTAATTAAATGATATGCAAATATTAGGCTCAGGTTCGGCCTTTATGCGCTCTAGCAGTGCGCACGGATCGGCCACTTTCGGGTTAATGCCGTGCTTTTAATTTCCCCTCGCAGCTTCCGCGCAGTTTTGTGGGAAAGCGGCTGAGATGGAGAGATGCAGGCAGCCCGGGCTGCTGCTGTGCCTCCAGCAGCTCCCCGGGCCCCGGAGGGATTTGGGTTAGGATTGGGTAGACAAGACGCCATTTCACCCCTCTAAAAAATGTCTTAAAATGACTGCTGCTAAGAGGATTAAAACAATAATACACCCCTCCACCCTCCCTTCTTTTTCGAGGTTTTTTTAGAAAAGATTCCTTCTTGCGAGGAAAAACCGTTTAGGCTGGAATTAAGGGCAGCGAAAGTAGCCTTTTAATGTAAAGCCTGCATATTTTTGCTGAATTTAGAGAGAAGGAAGCAGGTGGAGAGAGAAGAGAAGAGAAGAGAAGGGAGGCTGAGGTTAGACATTCAATCCCGATATCTCAGACTCCTGAAAGTGATGTGTGTGTGAAAATAATTTATTGAGCTGCTACTCAGCTCAGTTAAAGTAATATGGTATTTTCTTTTTTGTTGTTTGTTTTATCAGCCCAATGGAAGGCTTCGCAACGTGTTAGAAACATACAATCTAAAGATGGCCGCTGCAACAAGTGGTTAGCAATCCCAAAATTTTGTTTTATTTTTAACGCAGTCACCTAAAAAAAATCAAACAAGTATTTATTTACACATATTTTCTCTCTCCATTTTCCTTTTTTTTTTTGTTCACTTAATGTTTTCTTCTCCCTTTTTGTTGTCTGTAGCTTCTTCGCATTTGGGCCTAAAGAGGGAAAAATTGGATTAACTTGTGAACCGATGGACATAAGAACTTAAACTGGAGGTAAATCTGAGCAGTGTCTCTTTGTGGGAACCGTTTCTAAAGCAAAATAAAGCGAGAAGGAATTCCTCTCAGCTGCTCTTCCTTAAATCAGCTTTCCTACGCGACCTAATGCGGCCTAATGTCCAGCGTGGCTCAAGGCTTTCAATGAAGGAGTCAAGAGGCCCAGTTTAGAAGGATTTTGTAGGCCAGCAGCAGCAGCAGCGGTCCTTCCTGACCAAGAAATAAGGAACAACCTGATTATTCTTCTTTTCGTAAAAATAAAGTACAGAGGTGAACGGGATTAAGCGCTTAAAATCGTATAGCTTCAGAAAAAAATAATTCAGAATAATACATTTAGAACAAGTTCATCGCCACGCATCAGTATGGCGGGCCTTTGACGGTGCCTGAATACGTTTCTTAGTTGTCCCTGGTGGTCTAGTGGTCAGGATTCGGCGCTTTCACCGCCGCGGCCCGGGTTCGATTCCCGGTCAGGGAAACTTTTCCTGCATCATCAGTGTTGAGCTGGACAGCTGCTCTAATTATCTCTTCAGCTTGTGAAAGTTCTGCAGAAAACATCAGCTGTGTTGAGAAGAACCTGCATGATACAAGTCTTTAGGGACTGACTTTGGACCCAACCTTAAGCTTCTTTCTGGACAACAGTCAAGATCCAACTATGGTGAAATGTAGCACAAGGCAAATTTTGATTAACTTTCTCCTTAGTATATAGATAGAAAAGCAACAATGAATGGACAAAATGTGTTTTTAATGGTATGTTGATTATCTTGGATTATAATTTAAAATTAGCAAACTCTAAATACCTTTCAGTAAAAAAAAAAAGGTGGAGTGTGATATTTTACATTTAATCTCAGTAGAGTAAGATGTTCACCTAAGTATTATTAAGTTGCCAGTGGAAGCTGATAGCAGTATTGACCATTATTTCTATACCACCAAAACATCTGATCCTGTTTTCTTAACCTCTAGGGCCTTTATTCAGTTAAATTTTTTTTAATTGCAAAGGAGAATTAAATAGTTGTCAATCTTCCTATTGATGCTATCAAATTTTCACTATTACATAACTAAAAACTGTTCATTAAGTACCAGCATTTTTATCTTTATTATTACTTTTTTCATTCAACTCAAAAACAAATAATACAATTTCATGTTCTACACATAACTTGATAGTTTTGTTGTTAATTATGCAATGTTTTTTTGGCAGTGTTTTTTTTTGTCTTTTTTTGTTTGATACTTTCGATGCCTCTGATCCTCAGCGCTGCTCATAACTCTCGGATTTTGGTGGATTTCTCTTGGATGCTCATTGTTCTCCTCACTCTGGCTGCATTGAAAGCTTTATCTTGTTAAAGCCTCTGCTTAGATCTGAGTTAACGTCTTCAGTCATCCCCTTGCCTCCAAACTTCTATCCCTGCATCAGGACTTTGGCAGAATAAATCAACGCTCAGACGAGGAAGCTGCTGGGATTTATAAATCATCTGCAGTTTTAATCAGGTTTATAATGCGTGCTAGTTTGTAATTTTACCCCTCAAAAGGCTCAGACTGAAACTCTCCAACTTCAGAAGAAAGTTGATGCATTCTGCCTTCTGAGCTCATTAACTTTTATCATTAACTTTTTCTTTAACTTTCCGCATATATTAGGTTTTATTCCAGCAGCTGTGGCCAGCTCTTGCTCGCAGCCAAGGTTAGCTTGTGCTCATTTGGGTGAAATTAATCATTTTGATGCATGGTTCAGAATTGACTGCTTCAGTGGGACTTGTGTGACTGGAGTAACAAAGCAGCTTGCCACTAGCAGTCCTCTGGCTGTGTATTAGTGGGCCATTCACCTTTAAGTCTGTCCTCACCCGTGCTCGACGCCTGCTTTTAAATGAACAATCCTTTTAGTTTATTCATAAACACCTAAAAGTGTATTCTGTCCAGCTCCTGTCCAGCTGCTCCTGATATGGGCTACATGGTTTATATGCATAGCATAGTGTGGACATGAACTGGAAACTGTGTTACATAAGATCAAATTATATTTGCTGTGATGGTGAGTCACGACATAAACATGAATATGCTGTTGTACAACCATGACAGCACGCAGCGAGAACATTGTGATGTTTCTATTGTATTTATTTTGTTGCAGCGCAGTGAACTATAAAAGCAGATAAAAAAACAACACATTCAGACAGCAGACAGCTGCAGTTGTAACACCATGTATATAAGGAGACAGTTAGACATACTAATATGTCAATCTTCAGGAGGATCACGCTCTCTCCAGAATGATGCACCTTGACTTTGAAACAACTTTCTTTTGCATTGTCTTGAGAATCTTGAAATATTAAAAAAGTTGTTGAAAACATTCAAACTTCCTTCTCCTTAAGGTATTTTTAAGTATAATTGTGTTTTTGTTTTTAATAATGTCTTTGACTTGATCAGTTTTTTGACTGATCGATCGTGCTTTAACTTTCATGTTCTGTCTTTATGAAGGATTTGTGAATTTTATCTGTGAAAAATGCTTCATAAACGCAGTTTCCTTAAAGTTAGCAACCTGGATCGATGAGTTGAGTTACTGTCCAGATGTGACGTAAGCCATGAGTTGTTCACTGTATTCTCTTCCCTTGTGTGATTGAGCAGTCCCTGCCGCAACTCCTCTGAACGCTTTCTCCAACAGACTTGATGTATCGGAGTTGGCAGGTTTGCTTCCTCCCTCTTTCTCAGAGCAGATCTTCGGTTGTGCCCCTCAGGCTGCGGCCCAGCACAAGGGTTTCTATTGTCAGGGCCTAATCCAGGGGCTACACAGCTTTAGCAACATGGTGGGATAAAAGCCCATCAAACCACTGCTTTATGGGGGCAAATCTATCCTAATCCCTCGCTTTATCTAAACAAAAGGAGAGAAACAAGAGGATAGAAGCAAACTGTGCAGACATAGGGCAGGACTGGGAGCTACGATCCAAAGAAGTAGTTTCACTGGAGAAGCTAACTATTTTTGACAGGCTTTCACTAAATGTCTGACAAAAAAAAAAAAAAATGAACACTAGGATTCCAGAAAATGGTGTTTAGAGATTTTCTCTTCCCCTTTTCAAAAGTTAAGCTTTAAGATCCTCAAGGGATATGTTGAAATTAGTGAGATTAAATTCAAAAAACATGTTGTCAAGAAATTTTTGTAGGGGTCACCTGCCAGTTAAGACACTTAAAAGAAATTGTTCTGGGTTTACATGGTTGATCTAAACAGGCAGCAACAGGCAAACTTATTTGGCACTTTCTCAGAAAAAAGAGTATGGGAATTTCACACAAATGATGACCCTCAACTTATATCTAAGGCGTAAAGCCTTTACTTTTAATAAACAAATCAATTAGACTCTACTTAATGTCTTGTGTGAAGACTCTTCAAAAGATACTGAATGACAGCAACAAAGGACCAAGTCTCTTTAGGACACTCTGTAAAAGACAGTTTATCTCTGCCACCTTTTGTCTGAACAGACCACCCTTGATAATCAGGAGACCTTCAAATTCACATGCTCCGTGTAGATGCATGTGTCGACGGAGTGTGTGTGTGTGTATGTCGGGGGGCAAATCCCATGACCCCATTTCATGTTTGCTGCCAGTTCCAATTTCTATCTTTGCGCTGCCGCAACTCGCTTCGAATCCCAAGAGTGGCGTCGGCAAATGACTCTGTGAGTTAGAGGCTCCATTTTCCACCGCAGCGCAGTTGCTCCACAAGAGGACCGTTTGCAGCCCGGCGGTCAGAAAGGCCAAGCAGAGATTGAGAGCGAGGCAGTTCTGGGTGTATGTACATAAACCACCACAGCTGGAGGGTCCTCTAAAGTGTACAGACTTGGTGACACACATAACTCACCGAGTGACGATAAATACACTGCCCTCATTCCCACAGACACACACACACACACAAACACGCACACACACACACACTACAAACCTCTGACTTTTTGAAATCTTATCTTAAAATCTTGGAGCAGAAATGGATTTGATTCACTTGCTTCGTATTTGCTGTGTTTCCTTTTTGTCACTGTGTGCCCCCTGCTGGCCTGTGTTGCTGCCACATGGGTGGGGTAATTAAGAGATAATAGGCTGGGGATGTTCATAAGGGACTGAGTGATTAGTGATTCATTACATGAGCTTAGAATGAGGAATAAGAGAGGAGGGAAGTGGGATGTGAATAGAGTGGCTGGGAATGCAGGAGCAGCCTGACAAATTGCCGGTGGATTTATCCTGGGTAATTAACTATCACCCTGGGAAAGGGCTGGGACTATCAGTGACCTACTGTGGAGACCCATAGTCAACATGCAGGACTCTTAAGCACTGTAAAAAATAAATGAAAAAAATAGAAAAGATTTCCTCAAATCTATTTCGCTTTCAGTGATTCAAATTCTAAATTTGAGAATTAATATAGAAAAAAAATATTCCTAAGTCATATTAGAAAAAAAAATCCCTCACTGTAAGAAACTGGGAATGTCCCTGAAAGCTCAGCAAATGTCGTTACTCACCAACAATGTGCAAGTAGTTGTTTTCTTTGATACTTCATCTTCCTCTTGTATATGGAGGAATATTTGATTTTTCCAGAAATGCCCAAATCAATGAAGTTTGTAAACATTCCTTCATGCAAAAATGTCTTAAAAGCATTTCGATTGAGTTAGCAGCTAGATTTGGACAATTTATTAGCTGGACACAGTAAAACAATTCCAGTGTGTGTTGAACCCCACTTCCTTTTGTTCCCTTTCTTGAAGCTCTTCAAAATCCCTCTTCATGCTTTCAATTCTTCAATTCAATGAAGACATACAGAAATGGTCCACAGTTGGAAATTGAACAAAGAATTGCTGCGTTGGGAAAATATGGACCCCCTTTCCTACTACTGGCCTATTTGGTGCTGTGGGAAATTCAGCAATTTTAAAGAACAGTAAAATAAAACACAATACTTCATCAGAATGCCAAGACTTACATTAGTACTTATATTGTGTTCTTTTTAATTCAGTCTCCTAGGACATTTTGGACTCTATAGTCTTCTATTGTTTAGTTGTTTTCCTCTATCATGATATTTACAAGGATAACAAACTAATTAATCTTCTAAAGACTTAATCTACCTTACTTTAATGTATGTTTCTCACAAATATCTGACTTGATTCATGCAGCTACACACAAAAAAATTAATACGCAGACTATTGTTAGCATGTTTTCTATCTATTTTGATATGTCTGGTGGACGAGTTGATTTATAACATATTTAAATGTGTATCCAGTTCAGCATGTGCAGACAAAATGTATGAAAAAAAGGTTTTTCTTCTTAAACTTAAATCTTTTGCAATGAACACTGTAAAATTTAACAGCTAGTGTTTAAGCTACTCTCTGAGCATCTCGTATTCACACACTGGGCACATTGTGCAGAGCAGATCAGGATACATGAACAGGCAAGAAGCTATGATTTTGAAAATGAACCAGCGTGCAGAGAATGCAGTGTCTATGTCCATCATACAGATGCAGAGGATACACTCACAACAGGTATCAGGAGTTTCTTAGTCAGGGACTTTGATACCGGTCAAACATAACCGTCTCATTACCTGGATTCGGAAACGGGACATCGACTGTGACATCCGTTTGCAGGAATAACCAGACATGCAATGTGATTTGACATTGTACGTCTGACCCACCAGGTTGTGCTGGGATGATGAGGAATAAATTGTGATAGAATGTAAGACTGACTCTTATCAGCTCTAGTGAACATTAACTTGATTCAATAGAACATTTGTGAATGAAATTAAAAAATATACAGAATGTATTGAACTGCCAATTTTACATTGGCAATCCATATTTCACAAAGGTAAAAAATAGAAAAGTTTGAATTGTGAAATTTGGTGCCATTACCTTTTAAAGAGTCTTTGCATGACTCAGACAAAGCGGTTTGACCCGCTATTCGACTGTCATGATCCTCTAAAGCAGGAACATCCATATTTCCATCTTTGTAGATCTTCCAAAGCCAGTCTCCCATCCAAGAATAATCCTCTCTGGTCCATATCAGCCCCACAAAGCAGTGCACGCTTACACAGAGAAGTTGATTTTCTCTGTCTCTGTTATCTGATTTGGAAGCACTTAGAAACAGCTCTGCGTCTTTTCCAGATTAAAAGGATGAGGGGGAGAAAAAAAAAATCTGCCGGTGTGATAACCACTTCCCCTACACTACTTCTAAACATCCAACATCTGTCTATTGTTGTTAAATCTGCTTTAAAGCATCTGTGGGTCATCTGGATTCAAGCATTTAGTGAATTGAGGCTCATCTATTGAGCTTAAGGCACTCTGGAGTGGTACTGTTCTCTTTTCAAGTGAGAAACTCACAGAACTTCCTATTAGCGTTGTTATAGTCTTTTGTTTCTGTTATTTGATTATTGGACACAGAAAAGGTCAAATGTAACAGAGTAAGTATGGACACAGTGCATAATAATGTTTCGCGTACAGTTTGTAATTTGGGTTTCCAAACAGCTGAACTTCAGTTTAATCCAACATAAACTCTCCACTCATCAACCTGTATTTTGATAAGAGCACATTAGACTTGTTAAGTCAAGCTCTTATCCATAAGCTTTATTATACAGTATTTTGTGAAATGAACATAAGGGACGGTTTTATTGTTCTTTCATAATCTGGGTTTATGCCTTGTTCTGAAAAAGCCTTCTTAGAAAAGCTTTTGCAGTCTGTAGGGAGAGAGCTGTATCGGGCATTAAGCCATTGAATAGCCAAAGAGTCACCAAACTAACATGATGCAAAAAATATAAAAAGAAAATTCAGAGGGAAAGTTAGGACACTATGCAGCACGATAGCCAGTCTGAACCCCTTTGGTTGAAGCAACTTCAGAGAGATGCTTTTTGCAGCCATTTACCAGTCTCTGAAATCAGAATGAGAAATGTTTTCCCCTCTCCTCACTCTCAACTGTGAGATGTTTAAAGTGCTTCTTGCATGTTCAGGCTGTTTCAAGTCAGCACACGGCATCTCAACGAAATCAAGATCTGGCCTTTGACTTGATCAAGGACTTCAAATGTCGTTTGTTGCCACATCACACCTTTCTGAATCCAATCTAGAAGATATGATTGGAAAATTCAACTGTAATTAGCTGATTTCTGGGGCCATATTTCTTTTTCTTTTGATTTTTGTATGTCTTATTGTGTTTTGTGCATCAAACAATCACAATAAAACTTAGAAAGACACTTGAAGTAAAAACTACCAGGCCATATCCCATATTTAAGATTAGTTTGTATTAAAATATCTTTGTATTTCTTTTGCTGACATTCGGTCCACACTTCTTATCAATTGGTAACCAGTTTGCCGACCAGCAAACAAGTAGAAGAAGACGAAGTCCTAGAAGTCCCTAGAGGACAGCATCACATTTAGCAAAACCATATTTTACTGGGTTACCTGCAGAGCAGCAAGGCTGCTCCCAGCCATTTGACTCTAATTACAGTCTGATGTAGGCCTCTACAGAGATAGAAAACCAGTGTGAAAAAAGTGCTTAAGAAATTACTCTTTGAGGAGGCCTGAAGGCATGGAGCTTTCTATTGGGAAAGCTGCACTTAACCTGGAGACCTAAACAGGCACAAAGCATTAAAATGAAGAACTACTTGCAAATTTGGAGTGGAAAATGGATGTAGATGAGCAGGTTGGCTAAACACGGTGTATTCTTTACTTGAAGGGTAGGAAATATGGAGGATAGATGGGAGAGAAAATAATCTTATTTAGCTTTTACTTCTTAAAGGGATATTCCATAATTTTTAAAGTGTGTTTCTATTAAAAAAATAATAAATAGCTAATATCTTACTTACAGTCAGTTGTAATTAAACATAATTTGGTCTATGAGGTGCGTGGAGAGATTCCTGTTTTTTCTAGAAATCTTGGATTTGTGAGTTTTCTGACAATACACTTCTAATAAATAATGATACATAGGTATTTGCATCTTAAGTTTCACTTGTGTTTTAAACATTTCTTTATTTTTTTTCTTAGATATATTACTAGTTAATTTTTCTCTTTCGTTACTTGAAATAACGAATGTGTGCGCACTACATTTGGGTTCCACAGGTTAGTTTTCTTTTCTGTTGACTGTTTATTTTGGTTTCAGGTTTCTTCCTTTTGTCTATTTGGTTTCCTCATGTCTCATCTTTGTCTACTTTCCTTCCTCCCATTCCCAGCTGTTTTCTATCTTCACCTCTCCTCTCTGCCTGCGCCCTCCCTCAGCTGCTTCAACTTCTCCCTGATTAGCTCGTCTGGTTCCTCCGTCACCTCCGCCCCTCTGTATTTAAGCACTCCGGTTTGCACTGTTCCACACTGGCTCCTTCTGTTATCCTGTATGACTTTCCTCCATTGTTTTCCCAGTTTCTATGCATTTTCTTTCTTCATCATTTCATGTCCTGTGCCAGCCAGTATAACCTCCTGTAAGTCATCATTTGATATTCTTTCATTGAAATCTTCTCTGCTGTCATCTTTGTGCTTGGGTCCTCCTTTAAAATCAATGTGACATATGCATAACAAATGTGCCTTTTTTTTTCAAGGTTCATAAATATTGTTTCAATTAACTGTTATGACCCTTCTGAGATTGGACTGCTTTTAAGACCACTCCAACTAGCCATTGGAGCTTCTCACTAAACCCTTGGGACAAACAGATTTTTTTTAATTTTATATACTTCATAAAAGCTTTACAAAAGTTAGCTAGTACAGGTGGGAGATTAGCTTCTTATGTCTTTAAACAGAACGTCACTTCAAAAGTTCTGAACTATACCTTTAGAAATTGAGTAGCCATTCAGACCAGTAGCAACTAGTTAAAGGAGGCTGCAATCCCAATCTAACCACCAGTTGCCCTAATCAACTATTTTGCTCAGATGTGACCCGCATTCAAGTTTTTATAATAACCTGAATGTTGCTTTTCATGCATCTTTTATGTTATTGAAGTGAAACTTGTCACAATTTAGCAGTATGCTGTGTCTGACACCATAGGTTTGATCATGAGGGTCACTTCTGACTGATCGCACTGGAATGATGGCGGTTTTATTAAAATTTTTATGTAAATGCCGATGCAAAATGTCGGATTGTAATCAAGCTTTAAGACGTGAAGTGTGAAAGCAGTATGAGAAAGAGCTGCAGTCCTCTCGTTAGATAATCCTTTCAGCACACATTAGCACCACGCAAGACACAAATTACTATTTAAGAGCTGCAGATTTCTGTATGTGTTTATCTGGAACATTCACATCAATTAGAAAAGCCAGAGTAGGACTGTGTTGGTTTGCTTGTTTGTGTGTTTCGATTGTGTTGCCCCAAGGCCCTGCCTTGCACACACAGAGGAGGCCTGTGGCAAAAAAAAAATCTGACTTCACATGAATATGAATGAGGGGAGCTGCACACTGGGGAGCGCGGGGGAATCTGATGACGATGCAGGAATAGACCAGAGCATCTACAGGGATGTATGACTCCTCAGCCCTGCCACTGATATGATAAAGTGGCTGGATTTGAATAAACGAAAGTGGAGGTGGTGAGTGTGTGTTGCCATGGAGTGTGTACCTTCAGATGGGTATGAATAATGTATTTATGGCCAGCCCCCCTGTGGTAGTTCATACAATCCCGCTTGTGAGTGTTGCGTTTAGCCTGCCCAGCTGGCCGGGCCACAGGGGACACATGCACATTATGTCACAGTCCCAGGAGAGGTGTGGCTCTATGTTCCCTTTTCATCATCAATCAGCAGGGCAAACTGTTTAACAACAACAATGAGGCAGTTAAGAGGCCCTTCAGCTCATGCCAGAAGTGGTGATAATTACCTAAACATGGAGATGTCAGGCTTCTCACTGCATCTGCCTCTTTGGATTGTGTGGCGAATCAGCCATGACTGACTCTCTGACTGGGACCGGAAGTAATTGGTGAGCTTTATTTTGAAAGAACTGCTCTGTTAACCCGCTCCATGTCCACATGGGACATTTTGATTAGACTTAATAAATGTCTCCAATTGTTTCCGGGTGCTTTCAGAATTTTTTTTTCCCACTTGAATGTAAATGAATCTGAATTTCTACAGTTAGAGGTGATCTCTGCAGTCACCCGTTTCTCCTAAAAGCAGCAACCACACACCTCTTCTGTCTGAGGGCCACATAAAGATGTCAAATACTTGCCCTGCAGAATCTGTCCACACTTGTATGTTTACTGAATTTCCAACTTCCTAAAAACCTCGGCTAAGGTTGTCAGGGCACATTAATGTGCAATGCTTTTCTATGGTAAAAGAACAAAACAACAGTTGGAATGTCACCAGAAGATATAAAACTGATTAAAGTTGTAGTTATCCATAGTTACAAGTATTGGTTTTGCATTATTCACTTTATTTTCTTTCTTTACTCTGCAGCAGAGCTCTCTGCCATGGCTCACTGCGAAGGCAGACTTCAGGAATGTGTTTCCAAAGAGCCGCACAGCCTTGAAACAGGAACTAATCCATGATATTGATCAGTGTGTTTCATATAGGCCCCTGTAATCCATCAAGCTAACAGTGTTGGATAGGCGTAATTTATATCATCTGAAAGGTGTAATCAAAGATGAATGAACCCCAACGTGATAGAAATGTTTGTTGGGTCATAATTTCTACGACTGTGACTAATGGTGGACGACGATAAACACTACATCGGCTCTGCAAAATGGCCAGAAATAAAGTCGAGGCTTACCAGAGCCTTGCAAAAGTATTCATACCCATTCAACTTTTGGGGCTTTTATAGAACAGCTCAAACTATTGCAAAATAAATAAGTCTGAAAATGGTGTGAATTTGTATTCATTCCATCTGAGTAAACACACTGAACAACCTTGTGCTGCAATTACAGCTGAGGCTCTTCTTGGATACGTACCAGCTTTTTACATGAACAAATACTTTTTTTTACCCATTTTTTCTTCATAAAATTGCCAGTAGATTGATTGAGGGTACATATGAACAGCTGTTTTAAAGTTTTGTCACAGATTTTTAATAAGACTTGAGTCTCAGTTGATAATAGCTGTTCTTTGCTCTTTGCTTGTTATGCTCTGCACACACTACAGTAGTTCTTATTATTCTATTTAATTTAAAATTATATTTAATAAATTGGATAATTAACCCAATACAAGAAAGCGGTGGAGATGTGCAGCACTGTGTGCAACCTGGCTCGAATATTGAGGCAGTGTGTCTTTATGCAGTGAGAGAGAGGATGGTCATGGTGTGCTCCCTTCCTCTTGGTTTCTTCTTGCTGTTTCTCCTTGGTTAATATTCATAGTTAAATGTTGCTTACCATTAACATAAAACAATAAAGTGTATTATTTATTGATATAAATAATGTTATAATTTTTTGTTTCTGCCAAAGCAACTCAAGTCTATTATTTTTTCTCTACTGTTTGTTAAATTTTCCATTGATTTTGTTTTCACATTACAAATATGACTAACATATTTTTAATGCACACAAAACCACATGGGTATGTAACATTTTAATTTATTTTATTTGTTTTATGAAGATACTTACTGTGGCTTTTTACTTTATGCAGATGATTAATTTTTTTTGTGACAGCAGTTAATGTAAAACTATGTGGATGAAAAGAGAACTACAGGGATAAAATGGCTTGCTGTTTGAAAAATTTACATTTGGATCATTTGAACGGTTCTTTGAAGTGAACACATCCTGCAGATTCAGTTCCCTTCAAACAGCCATAAGTCCCATCACTACCACCATGTTTTACTGGAGGTATGGTGTTATTAGCATGAGTTACTTTTCCACCACACATTGCTTTCTGCATGACCAAAAAGGTCAGATTTGGTCTCAAAGCTCATTCTTTTTTCATGCTTGCTGTGTCTTTGTTGCTTTTTTGTAACCAAAAACAAGATTTATGATGATTTTCTTTCAACATAATCTTGTGCGACCTGAAGGTCAGATTTGTGAATTGGAAGACCAGTCGCTATATCGTCAATAAATTCTCCCACCTGAGCTGGTGACCTCTTCAGCTCCTCCAGACTTACCATAAGCTGCCCTTGCCCAAGCAGTCAGTTTAGTTTACAGTAAGTAAGAAAGAGCCAGATAATATAAAACAAACCTTTGTTTATTGCTCATTTTCATATGTATTTTAAGACATTAGTTAGTAAATCCGATCCGTGTTTGTACAATTTAAACATTAGTATCTCTGGTCTTAGCCAAGGAAACATTTTTTTTTATAATAACAGATCTGCAGTATTTTTTTTTATTTAGGGAATTAATTGAGAGTTGTTGTGAGGTAAAACTTTAATATCTTTAAATCCAGTGTACAAGTGAGGAATCTTATATACAGTATATGGGTAACCCAAAGGGTGAATGATGGGCGGAAGAAGCTTCAGGAGTAACTGTGAAGAGGGAAAGAGGGTAGCAGTAAATATGTGTAAATATATATAAATGTTTCCGTAAAAAAAAAAAAAAGCCACTTAAGAACTCCAACCCTTTAAATAAGGCCAAGAATAATCTGTTCCCTCTGTTACGGTAGATCCAGCAGGGATTTGCAGAAACATTCGGCAGTGACACAGATCTACATAATCATTTTAAGTTTCTACCCGCTCCCTCCAATGATTCTCCTGCTGTCACTTTAGATACCGCTAAAACTGATTTGGGCTCCCTAATCTCCCGGTATTTCTTAGACTTTAAAAATCTCTAATATCATAAGGAGATTATTTCATTTATAATTGATTGAGTGCATTTGCCGGAGTGCCACTTCAAAGTTGCTGAATTAAAGATGCATTTGAGAAGCCTGGCACGAGGCGTTGTGAGTTGCAGGGCGGGGTGTGAGGTTGTGCCGGGGATGAGGATGGCAGAAAGAGTGGGCGGGAGGGGGAATGGTGAGGCTTGTGTCTTCTCGGTGGCGCGAGCGGCAGCTGATCCAAAGAGATTTATTAAAATGAGCTTTTCCACAGTGCCTGGCTTTTGGAAAAGGCATGAGGGGACACTTTAGCCAGTGGAGCCCCAGCAGTAGTTGTTAGAATCAGACTCTTTCTTCACATTCACCATCGACAAGCCTGGTCCATCCTCCAAGTTCTTCTAGAACACATTGAGACGAAGATTCCCAGAGGAACATCTGCTCTACCTGTAGGAGATTTTCCCTAAATAACTTCCTTTCTTCTCACATGAAAGTCTGAATGCCCACTAGAAAAAAAAAATCCCTATGTCTTAAGCTCCATCTGTGGATCTTCCAACACACTCAGCCATAAAGTCTTCACTGGACTGGGCTGTGATATGCAGCCCCCAATTCCTTTAGTGCTCCATATTTAAACCTTAGCCTAGGACTCTCCCATCCTCATCGGCTTTCCAATACTTGTTCTCCACCTTTTTGACCATTTTGAAGGTCTTCATTAACACTGAACTTGATATAGAGTCTTTCAAGCAAATCCCCTGGAGTCCCAGAGAACAGGAAGAAGATATGGTCCTATTGAAGGGCTCAGGTCCGTTTGGGGTGCTTAGTTCTGACTAAATGAATCTTGACAGTGAGGAGGATACTTTTTTCCTGCCCAGTATTTTGCCAACCAAATGTGCCCCCCTCCTCCCCCTTTCCTCCTTCCTTCAACTCAGGCTGCTTTAGATGCTTGGACTCCCCCTCCTTTATACTTTTTCCAGCACTGCCAGCAGCAGCCATGGCCCAACCAGATCATAATCCTCTTAACGCCCTGCCTTATTAACCACTCATCTAAATGACATGAAAGCAACCGGCTGGAGAGGGGAGAGGTGGTGGAAAAAAAAAAAAAAACTAAATTATTTCACTGGAATAAAGTCCTAGCCCTTTCACCGTACAGTGCTTTGTATTTCACATTTGATTATGTGACAAGTGTATCTAAGTCTGCTCGAGGCTCAAGAGAAATGTATTTCAGAGCCCATCAAGCACTAAAAATCTAAGAGGCTTCAACACACACACGCACACGCACCCCCACACACACACGGACCACACACAGATAAATTGAATTCCAATTAAGACTGGAGCAAAGATGGTGAACAAATGGATGATCTATTCGGCTCACTTTTTCAATTGTAGAAGCTGGGAAATACTGATCCCACTCACCCCCAGAGAACTTCCCCCATTAGAGTCCAACTCTGAATTAAGAACTCACTTTCCATTTGCCTCCATTCACCCTCACACCCTCCATCACCAGTGTTCCTGTACACCCTCCTGAACCCCTGTAATGCTCAATTTGGCCACTTGTAAATTAATTTTTGGTTCAACCATTTGACCCAGTTTTGACTCCAGAGGTAATGGAGGTTTTTTCCTCTGTGGGTTCCCAGCCACACACTCATTTAGGGCTAGCAGAGGGAAAATTGCTCAGGGAGGCTTTTATGCACAACACAGAACAGGTCTGAAGTCTGTTAAATAAGTAAGAATGACATGGATATATATACATGTATAGACTGTCATTGATGGCATTCCCTTATCAGCTTCAGTACGCATATTCACAAGGTCTTTCTTTTTCTTTTTGGAGGGACTGATACACAATTTGCATTAAAAACTTTTTATATCTGTAACATAAAAAAGTCTCCTTGCTACATGTGTAAATGATTCAGCAGAGAATCATGGCGCCTTCAGGCTTCTGGAAATTTTGCCCAAAAAATAAACTAGACTTGCGGCTGTCCAAAATTATTTTCCTGGTACTGTATATTCATTCATTTCTTTTGTATGTTTTATTCTTTTTTCATAATGTTATAAGGAAGTCAGTTTAAGGTGTCGGCAGTTTGCCAACTTTTTTTTTTCCAAGTGTGCTTACAAAGCCTCTGTGTGTTTCATGATTCACTCGTTCTCTAGGTTGTAAATTCCTCATACACATTCTGCTCTGCTAAGCCAGTGTGTGGACTGTATTATCACTGAGGTGTCAGAATCTCACAGCACATTCAAAAATCGCTCCGCTTGGACCAAGTCTGGATAAGGGTGCCATTTTCAAGTTAGTGTTTAGCCATGCTGAATGTTCCCACAAATGTTCCACAAATGAGTTCAACTCATTGTTGAACTCATATGTCAACAATGAGCTCTGACCTTTCAATCAATGGACATAATTTTTCTTGGCTATTTTAAGGTTGGCCAGTCCTTGTCTTTATTTGAAAACTGAACTTTCTCAGCTTGCATGTCCTGTAGAAATTTAGCCTAAATCAAAATAGTGAAAGTCTGGTTTTTGTCCTTTTGATTTAACCACAACTGTAGATCAGCTGATGCCTTTATGTGGATGTCTTTTCACCTTTTACCATTGGTAGGGCTGTACTGTGATATGCCAATGCTGTTGCAGCAAGAGGGTGCTGGGTTTGAATCCCATCCATCCTTCATTCAGCATGAAGCTAGCATGTTTTCCCTGGGCATGTGTGGGTTTTCTACCTCTCACAGCCCATTAATATTCATGTTAGGTTAATTGGTCTTAATTGCCCTCAGGTATAAATGCTTGCATACATGAATGTTTCTTCTTTGAGTCTCTGTGATGAACTGGCTGCCTACCTCTCCAGGATGTACCCCGCCTC
The DNA here is from genome assembly GCF_003331165.1 of Xiphophorus hellerii. NCBI lineage: Eukaryota > Metazoa > Chordata > Actinopteri > Cyprinodontiformes > Poeciliidae > Xiphophorus > Xiphophorus hellerii. Next base: position 16,974,572 of record NC_045680.1, read on the forward strand.
TCGCCCAGTGATAAGCAGGTGTAGACAAAGGGTGGATGGATGAGTTTTGACCTTTTTGGTCTCATGTCTCACCGTCACACTTCCTCAATTTTTCTATATCCAATATAAATGTGCAAGCTTTGCTTGGTGAGAAGTGACATCTTTGATTATCATTTAGGAATTACATGAGCAAACAAATAAAGCATTGGTCACCAAAAAGAAAACTATTTTAAATTCTTCTCCTGCTCTAGCTTGCTCACTTGACAGCATGAAATGCAACCCCGGTCTGTGTTTTGACCTGCTGAGATAAACTGCAGCTGAAATTTGCCTTTCCATTTACTCCCTCAAGTGAACATCACACTCCTGTTAAATTGACTAAAGTCACCATGTCCAGGGCTTTGTAAGGTCTGTTTGGTTTCCCCACATCTTGTTTTCTTGTGGCTCCTCAGCACTCTAAGTCCTTTTCAGGGAGTTTATGAGAGCTCGCCTTGTGGAAAGAAAGCTCTGGTTGTGTTTGCTTTGCGAATAGTCTTCTGACAGGGTGCTAAAGGAGCATGTCAGAGCACGGGTCCCAAAGTGTCTGAGCAAAGAGAGCCGCTACCTCTTGCCACTGAGGAATCCGTCCTTCTTCGATAATCTGTCACACCTCCTTCCAAATAAAATGGGCGAGAGATTTTCACACAAGTCTGTCAGCGTTAATATTTATCCTTGCCCTTTGGACAAGAAAGGGGGAGAGAGTCAGGGAATGTGGTCACAAAGCAAGCAGAGATCGGTGCATCTTCTTCCTCTGGCCAGACTTACAAGCAAAGATTGTCAAATGAAGCGCAAACGTCTGCACAAGCATTATACCATAACAGACCATACAGGGAACATGTTTTTTGTTTCTGATAATGAGTTTAGAAAGATGATTAGTACCACTGGTGTCAGTAAATTTAAAGACGTTTGTGTGTCAGTAAAAGTTACTTTCTCAGCAATGATCGCAAATGGAGAGTAGTCAACTCAAGCAAGCTGAAATAATTTACACAATTTCACTCAACTAAAGTGTCAGATTTAAATTTTCTTTGGGATCAACAAAGTAGTTTTGAATTTCCCTAATTTAAAATAAAGAATCTTTGATGCAGGTTACACACCTATCCTTCGTAGGTGCAGAAAGAAATCAGCTGGTAATTACCAGTAATGTTTAGTTTAATCAGTAAAATCGACTTGTTTTAGTTTTATATCATGCTATAATTTTATTATTTCTTCATCAAAAACATATCTGGGTTTTGCTTTGATTCTTTTTTGCATTTTTGAGCAATTATTGAAATTCCCATGGCAGCCATTTGGGGGTGCATAAACGCTTGCTCTCACATAGCTCCACTATTTCCACAAAGCTCCTCCTCAGAACTTCAGTTTTCTCCTGCCTCACAGAGCACCCGTCCCCCCCACACCTTCCCCATTTAGCTCCTTCAGACTAGTGGCAGCAGCAATAATAAACACCTGCTGGAACTGCCAGTCTGCGTAGCTCATCATTCAAACCACTTCTCAGTCCAACACTCCTCAGAACCGTTGTAAATGACATAACAGAGCAGTGCTGCTGTTATGAGGTGTTGGAAAGAGAAGAAGACAGAGGCAAATTTCAAGGCACCTAAATAGAAAGTAAAATTTATTTGAAGCTATGTTTGATATATATAACATTTTTTAACAACTGAAGGTAACTGAAGGTAATATAGTTATTTGATGGTGGTATAAAATGGCATTAGGTGGCTGGAAAGTGTATAATGGTGCCACCTATGACAATTTTCAGTGTGGATGCTGTTACTGAGTGAAAACTCAAAATTTCATAACCAGTGAGGTTTTTGGAAGAAAAAAAAACGTAATCTCCCTAATCTCAGAAATAATTTTATCTTTGTTTTAAAATGGTAGATAATAATGTTATTGTGACTTTTGAAGTACATCTTTTATATATCCATATGCCACCACTTTCCTGTTTGAGGGCTCTATAACTGTTACTGTTCAGGTTCCTGATGGAGTTTTTGGTTTATTATTGCAATGGCTTTTTTTATATAGTAATATCTTTTAATATTAGAGCTAAACATGCCAACATAAGCACTGTTTCTAAATTGTAACTAGTCACTAAGTTGTCCTGTGACAAAACTGGAACAATGTCTTAAAACTTTAAATGGAGTGGAAACTTGCAAAACTATCGTGAAAAACACTATGAAGACATTTTTGTCTTGACTGAAATTTGAACGTGAACGGAATTCCGTATTCTTAAGTTTTCATTCAAATTAATTTTTTTAAAGATTTTTTTTAACCTTTGAGCTTGCAGGAAATTAACTCGGTTTTTAAATTGAATATTTTGAACTGTGTTCCAGAGCATAAACCCTTTTTTACTAAAATATTTTACAAAAAAGGAAATAAGTTAGTGAATTCACCAGAGACGTTCACATCTATTTACTGATGTAGATTTTTTTTTTTCTAAAGATAAATTTATGCTCAAACCAGTTCTGTCTCAACATTTTGTCTTTCAGCCTCAGTCTGTCATACATGCATGATGGTGAATGAATAGAGGAAGGCGTTGCACAAGCGTACAGGAGGTGGAAGCCAGTGGAGCGGTGAGGAGGAAGCAGGAGGATTTAGCGTGGCCTGTCGAAGGGCTAATTCCTGTGCTGGTGTTGGAGCTCCTGAGCTCCGTTGTGGCTAAGATATTCAGATTTGGGCTGGGCTGCCATGTGGGTTCGGAGATACTCTGCAGCGGGCTCCACCCCCGCTCTATTCACGGCTCGCGAGGAGCCTTGGGATGGTGTTTAAAAAGGAGATTAAGTTTCCTCCAGAGAGCAAAGCTCCTTAAGGGGGTATCTGTGTGGCTCACAGCCGCCTGGTCAGTGAAGGGTGTGCGAGGGGGGCCTCACCGTGAACTCCTCTGAGACAGTGAGGGAAGGAAAGGGGAGTGGGAGGTACTGAAAAAGGCCAGCCCGACTCACACCTCATAAGAAGCTCCACCCTGACCCCGAATTTCAGCTCCAACATCTAATCAGATTTTCAGTTATTGGAGATAAAAGAAAGTATCCAGTAGTAAACGGTGGCTTATTATTGTGCTTCGTTCGTCTGAGTCACTCAGCAGTAAACGGTAATTTAACCTTGTGAGTATATTTCAGAGGATTTGGAAGCAAGAGCATGTGAAAATGATACATGGCTTAATGATTTTTTTCACAAATAAAATTTGTATGCAAGAAATGCACTTATATTCAGCTTCTTGCATCAAAACAACTGCAAGAATTTGACGGGGTATCTCCATCAGCTCTAAACTTCTAGAGAAAGAAATTTGTGCCCATTTCTCTTTGCAAAACAAATCAAACTTAATCTGATTGGACATAGAGTGTCCAAACCATCAGTTTTCAAGTCTTGACAAAGAGCCACAGTCAAATTTATCAAGCTACTGTTCTCCTTGTACATTAAGCATTAAATGGACAAATTTATGACAAGAAAGCTGATGTGGAGAACATTGCTGCAAAAAACCTTAAGAACTCATGGGCAGCTGAAACCAGAAGACATGAGCACCATTTATGCTAAACGAATATAATTATTATTGACTAGTGAATAAAAGTGAGGGAAAAAAAATGCATTATTTATATATTTTGTAGTATTGTCTGTGGGTTTGCAAAGTGGTTTCTGTCCAGAAGCTAATGCTGTTTGGAAAAAGTTTGGGAACCCGTGATCTAAATCTTTCCATCGTAACGTTGGTGGTATGTTGAAGGTTGTTGTCAGACCAGGAGCTGAACCTCCAGCACAGTCCAAACTGCTTAACAACCTTAACTGGTTTTCTTTCAGGGTTTAGCTTCGTCTATCTTCCCATCAACTCTGACCAGATTCCGTATCCAACTCTATAAATATTTGGTTTGTTTTCTAATCTGACTTGTTGGATTCTGCTAACTGAAAAGAGAGCTTCCAAAGGTAGTTGTCTGCATTGGAGGAGTTGTTGAGTTGTTTTCCTTCCACTTCACAGTTATACACTACTTTGTGCTGTCTATCATACAAACTACTCAAAAATACATTGAAGATTTTGGCAGTAAAGTAAGAAACCATGCCAAAGTTCAACACATGCAAGCACATTAGCAAAGTACTGCATTTATGGTCTTCTTTGCTAAATGAGTACATGCACACAAGCTAAATGAAGCAATGAAAGTAGTAAATGCTTTCATCATGGATTTATGACATTTCACATATACAGTACAGACCAAAAGTTTGGACACACCTTTTAATTCAATGAGTTTCCTTTATTTTCATGACTATTGACATTGTAGATTCACACTGAAGGCATCAAAACTATGAATAACACGTGGAAATATGCACAAAACAAAAAAGTGTAAAACAACTGAAAACACCCCTTATATTCTAGTTTCTTCAAAGTAGCAACCTTTTGCTGTGATTACTGCTTTGCACACACTCTGCATTTTCTTGATGAGCTTCAAGAGGTAGTCACCTGAAACGGTTTTCACTTCATAGGTGTGCCCTGTCAGGTTAATAAGTGGGATTTCTTGCCTTATAAATAGTCATGAAAATAAAGAAAACCCATTGAATTAGAAAGGTGTGTCCAAACGTTTGGTCTGTACTGTATGTCTATATGACATAAAAATGTCCTAGCATCTGCTTTACATTACAGTAGCTCCTCAGTGTCCAGTGAGAGGAACTAATAGTCTAAGTATGCCTGAATTTGAACTTCCAAGCTACTTTGAATTATCTGAATCTAAAAGAAACTGTACAACAAAAACAAAAAGCAAACCCCTTACACATTCCTATAGTTGATTAGCAGTACTGATGACAGAGTTGAATAAAAAGCAAAAAAAAGAATTACTAATGACTCCTCTAGCTCACCAGCAAAGCTGAAAAAGCCTTATCTGCTCAACTCAGCAGCGGTCTCTCCTGGGAAGCGAGGATCACTGTGCTCTGGGACTGTCAGGTCCTGCCAATAGCCATAATGGGCCCTAATTCCACATTAATGCAGTCTAAATGAAGTGTCACAGGAAGATTGATCTGTTGAGGGCGTGGGCTTGATGAAGGTTGTTCTAACGCGCGGGCGCCTCAGCGGACACCTGGTCTGCACTCTACAACGCCCCTCCCCAAGGGCCTCATCTAAAGCCTGCAGAGCAACCTGTCATGCTCTGTGCATAAACATGTGCAGGAGTGAACATTCGGGAAGTCTTAAATTTTAAATCTATATCCAGGTCTAAATGAGGCAGTAATTTTTCCTGATTCCCCCTGTAAATGCTTGCAAATGACGGGACGGAGCTGTGACGTGTCTAATGTTTCGGAGACTGTCTAATACCTTCTCAGCTTCTTTTCAAGAAGGTACATTTTTCGTCATGTTCTGTTGTCTGACAGGTGCATAGGCCGGATAATGCTGCCAGTGGGAGACTTTGCAGGGAGCTTAAATACAACCAGTCCTCCTACTGTACATATCTAAAACCCCATTTTACTCCTTTCCATTAATAATTCTTGTCCATAGAAATGGATTTTTACTCACTGTCAAGTTTGAACTGCTACTTTTTCTCTATGCGGAGCATTAGGCTAATCGTGCAGTAATTCTCGTCTCCCTATGCTTGTCAAAATATATATATTTTCAGGGTAGGTACTTTGCAGAAATCCTTGTTTTAAACTTTTTTTTGCATTTTTATTGGTAGTTCAACACAGGTCAAGAACCAAATAATTCACTACCTTATTATTTTACATGAAGGGATCATTATAGGTACATTAATTGTTGTTATTATTATTATTTTTGCCTTTCTACAATAGTAGAGACCAGTTCAGTTTAAGTGGCAAAATTACTTCCTATCACAGTTAGGCTACAATTAGATTGTGAATCCAATGCCAAATATTTGATTGGAATTTATATTGTAATAGCTTATGCTTTTCCAGATTTTTTGTGTGTTATTTTCCCTGATTTTCCACAAATAAACTATATAGCATAAAGAAGATGTATACGCTATTATTTAGTTCAGGATCCAAAATTACTCTTAGCTTTTTTGCTCCATTTACTGTATTTTACTGTAATTGTTTCTGTTATTACATTTACATAAATCTCTATAAGCTGAAAAAATATGACCAAATCCCAACAGAAATGCAGGATACATTTAGGACACGCTACAATAGTGCAAAACGCTACATTCAAAAATAAAACAAAATACTTTTAAGGAACACAATGATGTTTATCTTAATTTTGTGGTGTTTCATTGCACTGCTTTCAGAATTCAAGCTCCTTTTCTTAATATTTTATATTATATTTTCTTTTCTTAACATTTTGTTGGCAGAGTTACAGGTCTTGTGTTTTGGTGTTTTTTCTCCAAACTTTGTTGACAATACTGTTTTTGTTGTTGTTTTTTTTCATAGAAAAAGTGATTGCAAACAAAACAGATTAAACAAGCACTCAAGAGTGAATATTTTTCCTTCAAGATTCATTTTACTTCAACTTTTCTTCGTATCCCACAGGCTGAAATATTTGCTTGACTCTAATGATCTGAAACAGTTTTTAAATGCGGCCTATAAACCCTTCAAGGTCTCATTTGATGTTTAAATCACATTCTTGCATTGCTTATGTTTAGTCATGAGGCTTACAGTGCTGGATACAGTTCTCTCCACAGTTAATTGGAACTTTAAAAATGACATTTCAAATGGTCATGGTCGCAGAGGAGCGAGGTGCGGGCGAGTGTGCGCCACACCACGTGAGGAAATGCATGCAGACTTTCTGGGAGCATCTTCGACATTAGAAGCAGCGTGGGCTGGGATGAGCTTCCCAGGTGACTGAGAAGTCTGCAGCAAGTGTGTCACTGTCAGTTTGATTAACTCTAAAACCAGGGCTTTTGGCACATGTGGTCAGGTTAATGAAACTCAGTGAGGAGGCACTCTTTCCTGGTACCCTCCCTGCCAGGAAGCTGTGGGTGACGGGATGAGGTTCAGAGCCTTGTCCCCTCTTTCCCTCCTGTCTCCCACGGGACCGTCTGATACCCTCTTTAGGTGCCAAAGCTGTTGTGATAAATAAGTCCTCAACACATCTCTCTCCTTTTCATCACATCTTCACTTATGTAATTAATACCCCATTAATTTGATCATCTGTTTGGTGTTATTTGGAGGCGGTATATGTTGCTAACATAATCATTTTCCATGACAATTTTGCTAATAATTTTCATCTCTCTTACAGTGAACAAAAGGTCAACTTGTAATCATCAGGATGTAACACCAAAAGAGTTTAATCGTGAATTTTCACCAGAATTTTCACAATTGGAAGTTTTCTGGAAACCAGTTGATTAAATTTCTGTCTTTTTCCAAAGACAGAACATGGTTAAGAGACTCCAAACAGTTAATATCTTACCTGCGCAAAATAGTTCACAGTTTCATTCTGCAGCCTATCCTTGGACCAGATTAGTTGGTCCTGAAGGCTCAGACTAACAGCTGGTGTAAATCGAGCTTCAACTGTCTTGAAACAACACTGTCGATGTCAGTCAAATCATCATGATTTATGTTATTTTTAGTCAAGTCCAAAATGAACCAAAAGCCAGGAATCAAGTCTAGAATGCATCGACTAATCTTTAATCAATAACAATGAACTAAAATTAAATACAATAAAGGATCAACTTAATTCACAGCCTCTCAAAAGCTGTTTTAAATATCTAATCTTGACTTTTATGACCTATTTTATTCTAACAAAATTAAAGACACATTAAAATAGTACAATTTCGAACCACCAGGGAATCCACCTGCATCCACATAAGGTGAACTGTCTAATTGGGTCGGAAATGTGTTGCATGTTTTGTTATGAATTTGTTTTGTTTGGCCCCATCAAGATCTGTGACACATCTCTTTGGCTTAGGGAAACGACGATAGTGAACAGTCGTGCTTGTGTCCAGATATGGCGGTCACTTTAGTACATTGCAGCAGCAGTAGTTTAATAGGTTATTCATTTGGCTCCACGATCACACTTGAAAAAATATTCTGAAACCTCAAACTATTGCAGAACTTTACTGAAAACTAGACAACTCGGTTTAGCTAAAACAACAAAAGTTTCAAGAAAATATGATTGCAAGCAAAACAGATTAAACAATCTGTTTAATCTGAAACATGTTGATGATGAATATTTCTCTGCATGTCTTCCAACACAACGTGGCCTCTCAGATTCTGAACCCTTTAGAGGATGAGTCACCAAGAGAGACAGATCAGCCAATCAGAAGCAGATATTTTGTGTAAATGAGAAAGAAACAACATATGAAAAAGTTTGGCTTGCTTTCACTGCATCTGAGAAACAGAACCCATGCAGATGAAGTTTTAACAAGCATCTTATTCACAAGAATGGTGTTTTTAAATAAGCAAAACAGAAAAAAATAATTTGGTAGGTCAAAAAAATATTCATAATTTTGATAAACTAGCCTGTTAATCTGAGAAAGCGAGTTTCATGGCTAAAGTAAAGGGTTATTGGCCATAAGGAGCGTAAAGAGCCTCTAGAGATGAAAGGTCAAGATCCAAAGATTGATTTATGCGGTACTTGCAATGGTTGTTTTTTTTGTTTTTTTTTACACAGAAGCAAAAAAATGAAATAGACAGAGAATTTAAGTAGGAGCCAGACAGTTACTCTGCCAGGAAATGTTTTACATGCTTTATTCTCAGTGTGTGTTTCACATAGCAACACCACCGGTAGTGCATCGCCTTCTACCTTCATTTTGCATGCAAATTGTCATTTCTGTGTTAGTAACCACAAAATGCAAACACAACAAGAATTTTAGGTTTCCCCATAAAGAGTTATGTTTTTGAGATTGTAGTTGTTTTAAAGTCTTTAGAAGGGGGCTTTGGTCTTTGTCTCCAGCCTCCTCTGGATTTATACTAAGACACCAAGATATTTATCTACCTCAAGAAAGATATTAACTGCTCAAAACAATTCAACAGAACCTGACTTCAAGAACCCTGAAATGTCCCTTTAAATATATTTATCATTGCTTTCCTTTTCTCTGTTGACAGAGAAGTAGGGCAGACCAAAAATGAGCAACACAACTGGGAGACTTCCTGTCGCTTTACGAGGGGGACCCATCTAATCTCCCGCTATCCACTCAGGCCCAGGTTTATAAATTTCTTGCAATCTTGATCGTTAAAGGCTTTTTGATTTTGAAAGTGTGTGCCTGCCAGTGAGAGAGGAAGTATAAGACTGGCAAGAGGTACTATTGGGGACGAATGGAGGGGGGAGGGTGAAGGGGAGCAGTTTGTTTGTGCTGTCCTTTAGAAAAAGAGCTTACGGGTTCAGCAGAAGAAACGCGGGGAGCTAATGTGAAGATTTAGGACTTTCTCAGAGGCTTGGCCTCGTCTAAGCTGTGTTTGCTTGAGCCGTTTGTGGGGTCCTGCTCACACTAAACCCAGATTAATATTCCCCCCATATCCAGCCGGCCCAGACACCGGCTCCCGGCCTCGCTGTCCTCCACCCCCCTCCTCTTCTTCCCTGCCTTTACTGGCCATGATCGTCTCCTTTCCCTAATCCAACTCCGCTGCCTCTCATCTTGCTCTTTATCTCGTCTAAATAAGCACCTTTCTCATGGCTTCTTTCCATGGGGGGAGGGGGGGGGGACAGCAGGAGGAGCATAAATATGTTTTCCCTCCATTCCTCCTCATTGCTCACTGACCTCTGTGAGGTGTTATTATCAGAGTGACTGCTAAGCCCTGAGATTGCTTTAACACAGGTTCACCAAGGGGAGAGTAAGCTTGGATTTAATGGCTCTGTATTGGTTTACATGCCTAGAAATGAAAAGGGAAGCAGTGGTCCACTAAACTTTCAGTGTAAATATCAAGTTTCTCTGATTTTCTTTTCTCCATCTGTCCTCAAATCACATTTTGTCTGATTTAAAATAAGCTCACTTATGTATTTTTCAGAAATGCCAACATTCCAGGCAGAGGTCGCCAGCAATCTAGTCTGAACATTTTTTTAAATTACTGCAGAAAACATTTTAACAACTTCTACACTTAAGTTGTATTTTTACACATTTAGAATTGAAGCACAAGCTGTGAAAAGTCTTATCTTTATTTTCCCACTGCTGCCTGACTGAAGACTTTCTCTCAATATCGAGACCAAAAGCATCCCTTTCTCTCTTCCTCTTTTCTCTGCTCCTTTCTTCCCTGCTTCTCCTCTTCTTCTTGTCTTCTTTCTCCCATTTGGATCAAGATTGAGAAAAGAATAGCAAACGCATTTTGAGAGAAAAAAAAGGAGGATGAATCTGGCGTGCTAAACAGGCAGGCTAAACCTATTACCTAAGTGTTCTTTATCTCCCCCTATGCTTTTGTTGCCTAATCAGCTTTGTATCTCTCCAAATCCTGGATTGAGATAACAAACAAATGGATGAGCTCAACATGGAGAAGTAAGAAAGCCTTTTTGCTGGCATCTTGCTCTCCTGAAGACTATCATGGTGCTGCACTGTTGTCAGGTCAGTCAAAATTCAACGTGTGTTAGTTTTTTTTTTTTTTTTCGGACTTAGCCAACCCCCAGTTCTCTGGATAGGTCTGTCCTGTACCTCGCACTACTGCGGTGCAGAAATGGACTCAGGATAGAGAGGGAAAAGGGGGGGTAAAGCCTGGGCTCACAGATTTGCAATCTTCAGCCACATTTTCCCTTTGCTTTTTCTACATAAGAAAAGAAGGATTCCAGATTATCGCTGGCATTCAGAGACAGTGAGAGTTGATACTCTATGAATGCATGGAGGACTTTTCTGCCAGCATGGCTGTACAATACTCAGTTTATACATGAAAATTATTTATGGGCCTTTAGGTATTTACTATATGTCTGGAACAGACTCTGGCTACTTCAAGGCAAGGCAAGTTTATTTATATTGTTCCATTCATAAGCAAGGCAATCAAAAGTACTTGATAGGACATAAAAAATACACAAAAAAAAGATTACAAAAACTGTTTGAAGGGACAGTAGAGAAGAAAAGAGAAGAGTCTGGAACCACTAACATAATTTTTTCCCATACTAATTGAAATTTAGAAAATGCTAGTAGCTAATGTATCTCTTAACACTGCATAGAAACCTGCATCACATTTTTCATTTTTGTGAGGCTTCAGAAGTTCTCTATGCAACACCGAAACTTATTTTCAAAAGAAAAAAATGTGACAGAAACAATTCACACCAGCAAAAGTGATGATAAGAGCGGGCGCCGGCGACCTCGATGTGCATCTCACAGTTGAATTCCCTGAAGGTAGAGGGGCTCATCACCCCTTCTAGGTCCCCACATCAAACACACACGCCCACACACCCCAACACACACCTACACACCCCCACGCATACACACCTCTTCGACACAGAGACACATACACACACACACACACGCACACACACACACCCCCCACTCCCCCACCCCACCCCCACCCAACCACGCATACACAGGGTCTGGGAATGCTGAGGAAAATAGTCCTCATTTATTATTGCCACACTCCCTCGACTCGTCCCCTCGGTTCAGCGGGTGCGCTGCCAAAGCACGTCTTCCACCGACAATGTCACACAATTACCTCTTAACTGCTCAAACAAATAGAGCGACCCGAAGAGTGACATCAAATCAAAACTGTCACAGGTGATTGAGTCTAGTCATCAAGGCGGCCCGCCGTTACCTGTCAGGAGAGTGAGGGAATGAAGGGAAGACGGAGAGAAGAGGCAGGATGTGATAGCCCCGTTATAATAGACCCCTAATAATGTATAAACACCCCCTTTTCTTTTTTGCTCGACTCATATTAAAGTTGGGCACAGGGTGCACGATGCCCTCCTTTTTCAGCCGCTCCACTCCCTCACGGGACTCGGGATGGAGAGAAATGGCTGTGGATGGAGTAATGATAGAGAAAATGATAGAGGGGAGATTGAAATTTCCATCCTCTCTGAACCATGCCAGCTCTGCTCCTGGAAAGACATTGGCTGCTAATGGGGTTAGATCACACGCATGAGAGTTTGAGGGCTGAGTGATGCTGATACTCCAGAAACAGATTCCTAAGGAAAAAAGAAAACAAAAGGCAAAGCAACCATTTAGGAAGGACAACTCTCTCAAGGTTTGGGCATCCGAACTGAGCGGGCTTTCCTCTACACGGGAAATCACACGTAGACCCAGACGGCCGCCGATGTTTGTTGTTGTGACAGGAAGGACACAGAGAGGCAGGGTGGTGCATCTGAGGCAGAGAAAACAGAAATGAAGAGTCTCAGCATAAGGTTGAGCAAGAGCAGGCCAGGGGGACATTAGGAACATGATGATGTTGTCAGTGTCTGATGTAAATTGGAGAATGACACAGTCAACAGACACGGCTGGCTGCGCGCTGGCTGGGGCTGTGACACTGACAAATGGAATATTTCAGAGGACTTAATCAGAGGAAATGGGGTTTGGTCTGCAGGTGACACAAGTCCCGCTTCAGCACTCACAAAAAGAAAACTGATTGCCTGTCTTGAAGCCTCGCCATCTCTCTATTTCTCTGTCTGTCTGTTTCTCTGCTGCCTTTCGGACCCTCTGAGTGGGTTTGCCAGGAGCGCGAAGTATAATTAGATCCCAAAGTAGATAGCCTGTGAAAGCTCTGCCAGTGAAGTCAATAAAATGTCCAAAACACAGAAGCATAATGTATCTCTGAATCTGATTAGCTGTTTGAAAAGGACAAATAAGACATAATTTTGCACCTTTTTCAAAATTTGACATGTCTTTTTTGGGTGATCCAAACAAAACATGCTAATGCATTCAATGTTACACTATGCTTTAAAGGATAAGTCATATTTGGTCTTGATCAATACATTTTCAGTGTATTGATCAAGGAGCAGCTTGTACAAAGGAGCAGCATTCCCCAATTTTCAAATAATACTTCTTTTGAAATCAACTCTTTTGTAAATTTTCTGTGAAACTCTGTTCCCTTTATTTTTATAGATTCAGCTAAAGAATGTGTAACTGGTACCTGTAATGTGCTTATTAATTTATTTTTTAAGTTGTCTGTCATAGACAGACAGACAGAGTGCTATCCCGGACGAGCCCCCAATTTGATACATCCAGCTCAAACTGACACCAAGTAAAAGTAGGAAAGACATGAGTTTAAAGCAAGAGTAATGTAACTGTACTTTCTTAACTTATGTAAATAAAACCAAATAGTATAATAAAGTTTGAAAAATAGTCAGTGGTGTTTCAATGCAGACATACTGTAAGTAACACAGTCACAGTCATTGGTGTTCATTAATGAAGATGTGTTTAGTCATGACAACCTATATACTGTCAAAATATTGACAGGCTATGCTACTCAACAACATAGTATATCTATTTAGACAGCACAATGTTAGCATGTTTATAATGACAAGCCATGTATTACATTTCAAAACAGTATTGAAAAAAATGCAGTGTTAACTGTCATTTGCTAACAATAACCTTCTGTATAAAGTAATTTTTCATTCGGGTTGAAGAAAATGAGGAAAGAGGAAATAAAAACTGGTGAGAGAATCAAACTAAAACAAGCCCAATTAGTGAATCACCTTTTGTAAATAACCTTTTTGTATCTCAATAGGAAACAAATCTGAAAAGTCCAGTAGGCAGAGTTGTGAATAAACATGTTCTGGGGTTTTGTTGACTTTCTGGATAATTTTGAACTTCACTGTAATGAGCTTGAACTAAACAAACAGCTCTCCATGGTATATTTAAACTGTGAACTTATGGCAGAGAAGGAAAGGTGTAGATATTTACCCATATTTTCCATTGAGGTTAAGCGCTTGCTGACCGCTATGTTTTTGTGTGGGCAGTTCAGGCTGCAGCACAGACACAGTACTGATAATATATATTTTCAGTAATGTGCTTTACATTTGGCTTCTATCTTCCTTTATGTTTTAGACATAACCTAAAAAGAGAGGCTACGCCCTACCCATTTAAACGGCAAATAGTTTGTGTTGTTGTTGTGCAAAAGTCTGATGAAGGCAGTGAGTTAGAGTAAGAGACAAGCACAGGAAAAAAGTCACAGCTCAATACGTTCTGTCACTTTTAACTTTTCTCTCTGCACATTGTAGTGTTACGTAAAGCCAAAATAACAACAGAGCTGTGGCCTAATTAATGAATTGGTCTAATTAATTAATAATCTAATTAATGAATAATTAATGAATAATCTGCCAGCTTTTCCAAGCTGGCAGATTATGAATACAGTTCTAATCTGTCAAAATATCTAATCTGTGTGGATTTTGCTTCCACACAGCTGAAACATTGCAATATGAGGATGAGAACAGCTTTTTTGAGAGTTTGACCACATTAAAATACAGAGAATTGAACATACAGAATTAAGCTGACAAAACTTATATTTTGGGTACAACATCCAAACAACTGAGATCCATCTCCAAACTCTTGTGGTTCCTGCATGTAGCTCTGCATTGCCCGTAAAAGTTGTGTACTAATATCAAATTGGTGATTTGGTGCCTCAAGTCCAGTGGTCCCACGCTAGGTATGAATCACAACAGGGGACCGCTGCCTTGTCACACAGGCTACAGATCAATGATAATTACCATCTTGACATGAGTACGCTTATTACTGAACAGGATCAGGGACAGGGTCCCGAGCTGTGGTGGCCGTAGGGGCCGATCGATAGTCCAGGAATAATGGCTCTCTGGGGCCCTAGATTGGACTTTGCCACTAAACAAGCCATTACAGCCGCACGCATGACAGCTTAGGTCTAGATATGCGTCCTAACTCTCCTTCTCCTGAAGGCTTCTCTCTCGGAGCCCGCCTCACTATGGCTCCCACATGCCTCAGTACTCAATCTTGTCATGGACTGTTATGGGCAGGCGAGACACATGCCTCTGGCTTTGAGACGTGTTAACCAGAAGTGAGTGATTAGGGGAAGCACGCTGCTACAACATAATGTGCTCCTGTGCAACACACCGGAGAAAGGGGCCTCGCAATATGACCTGATGATTGCCACTGTGCATTGAGATCAAACACGGCCGCCGTACCTGTGTGTGTATAGATACACAACCAGCACACAAACAAAACACACACACCCTCTCACAAGCAGACACATCAATGTGTATAGACGATGCTGATCCGTCTATGGCAGCCCTCATCGTCTTTTCTCTTTGATTTTTTTTTCTCCTTTTACATTTCCCTCCTCCAGATCCCTTGTTTTTTTTTCCCTCTCTCCTTTTTTAATCCGGTCATACCTGTAATCGCGCTCTGCGACAGCAAACTTCAGAGAATCAATTAGTCCTCGCCTCATCCGGGAGCCAAGACGATTCCTCTCGACTTGAGCCGCAAACTCCTTCTATCAGGAGTCATTCTGCTTGCCTAACACCCAGACTCCTCTCTCCTGAGCCCGGATAGGTTTGACTCTAAGCCTCTAAAACGTTGACAACCCAAAGCGTCTTTTTCTCGGCAAGCCCTAACCGCCTGCCTCACCCCGGCCTCATCTCCTCTTTCTCACCATCACAGCTACTAAATAAAGACGGATTTGTTTTCACTTCATAGCAGGCTTGCGATAATGTGCTCTGCTTCGTCGTTTCATCCACAATTAAATAAACAGTCCCGTTTAAAAGACTTTTTGGTTAGATAAGAGTGAACGTGCGTGATTCAGGCCTTCCTTTGTCTCAGAGAAGTTACCGACTGAAGATGTGGCTTCATGGGCCTTTTTAAATCTCAAAAAGGAAACTGCAAACCTGAGAGTATCCCCCAAGTACAGCAGGCCCTTCAGTTGAGTGTGGAACAAACAGAACATTGAAGGGTCAGATTTAATACCCCGCCCCAGCCTTTTGTATTCAGATTAAAGACTAAGGAGGATTTGCAGCCGCCTGGAGTCTCTTGTTAAAAGATTGTGTTCTCCACTTAACCTGCAATTTACCTGTCACTTAGACCCGCTGCAGTGCTCATCCACACCTCTGGAAGTGAAAGGGGCTATTATTTTCCTGGCTTTAGTGCTTTTTCCCCCTCTCTAACCATCGGTGAGACTTAATTTTTACTTAAAGGGATAGTTCAGAAATTCTGAAGGGAAGTATTGTAAATCATTGTAAGGAGTTAATAACTTATCTGCAATAGATACCCACCGATCACCAAGCGTGATTTTAACATTTAGATGTCATTATGACATTAGTCCGTTTAAGGTCTATTCCTACGTGGGGTAGACTGGTCATAGTGGATTGTGCTTACACAAACTGCACAGGCATTAAAATTGAATTGTTTTAAGTCAGAAGAAGTTTGTTTGAGTCTGCTCCCCTTTTGGACCATCTTTTATCTTCCCAGAATTCAACAAATAAGGATTTATAGTAGTCATCCCAAGTAGGTCTGCCAATGATCACGTTTTTTAAAAAAGGGTGTAAAGAATGGCTATGAAAATACGTCCAGATTCAATTGTATTTATTTACCCTAAAAGTAATAGTTTTATCCACCTTTTTAGACATTCATTAGTTGTAAATATAGAGTTGATTCAGCCAAGCATGAGAATGAGAATGTCTTGTACATCTTGATCAATAAGGGCCTTTTCACTAAGTGAGCCACACAGTCACATGCTTTAATGAATAATAAATAAATAGTGCTTCATATCTATGCAGTGAAAAAGTAAGTGAGAGCACCATTTGAATTTACTTTGCCTTTTTTTTTCTCAATTTTTTTATTCTTGCTAGTTTTTCCAAGAACTAATAATTTCATTCTGTAGTTTGCAAACACTTCCTATTCTATGTATTTTGATGTTTTGCATCTTTGCACATTATTTTAAATAATATTATGGCTCAAATTAGCAGTATTCTTGAACTTACATTTGTTTATTTATTAAAACTACTATTTATTACTTCTCTTACCTGTGTTCTAGGAGTAAAAGGAGGAAGTGGAGCTTCACTTCCTGTATTTATGGCTTCCTGTGCAGGGGTGATGATACACAAGAGAACCAGACCAGGTGGAACGAGGGAACAATGACTGATGAAACATTATTGGTTAGTTTTATGCTTTTCTATCTGATAGCTGATATCTGATCTAAGCACAATCCTGCGAACCTTTAAAAGAGTCTCATGTTTGCATCAGGTTGTTTTCTACAGAGAATTTGGATTTACAACAAGAAAAGGCACAGCGCGCTGCACACCACTGATGATCTTCCTGTGTGAGAACACAACATTTAAAGCATGTGAAGTCAGAGTAACTTTGATAGAAAAGTAGGACAGCAAAAATTAACAACCAATAAAATGGTAATAAAATTTTTACAGACAAATATGCTTCACATATTTTGTTCTCAGTATTGTTTCACATACAAAGATCATAGATGAAGTAATTTTATTTTTGGAATGTAAAACTGAAATTACTTCAGACTTGAAGGACATTTATAGATGCTTTACAGTCAAATAAGTCATTCCCATTCACACACACATAATGGTAAGCTACTGGATTGTAGCTACAGCTACCGTATCATGCCATTTGACCATCACCAACAGGCAAGGTGGGTGAAGTGTCTTGCCCAAGGACACGTCAGAGGCAGATGGAACAGGAATCAAACCAGTGACCCACTAATTGCAGGGCAAACTCCTACCACGATAGCCCCAGTAATCTTTAATCATTGTGTAAATGTCTTTCAGTGTCCATGTTACCATAGTTTAAAGACTCACTAATGTTAGAATGCAAATGTTCAACACAACTTCTAATTTTTGTTTGTAATAAAATTAAAGATCCCAAAAATATATGCAGAAATTTCTGGCTGTGATAATCAAAAGATGTTGGTTTTGCAAGGCACCGTGTCCACGATAGGTTAAACATTTCCACCTTATCAGCTTTTTTAGCAGATTCTTAGGTAGTTTGTTCAGGATGCTTGAGGAAGAAATGGAAAAGAGATTTCCACTTTGGCACACACATACTCAAACACACACGAGTTTTCTTCTAATAAACCAGAAATGACTTGTGGACCAGTCGGACTGTTCTGATGGGGTTGAATTCAGTGTGTATTCTCTGGAGCGCCATGAAAGAGATGCCCGCAGGACATGGAGCCGAAGCACACTGTGGAAACCTTATGGCTTGATTTGTATTGCGAACTTTGCTCATCTGCTCTACTGAAAAAATCTTGCCAGAGAAACCGCCCCAACCCTCCCCTACAACACAATTTATCTAGAAGTCAGGGGGAGTGAATGAAAACTGCCGCCATCACTCTGGCCCACCTCATCCATTTCATCCTCTCCTGTGAGTCGTCTCAACCTCCGCTGGACGTCCATAACGTCACTCTAAATCTTCCTCCTTAACAGAACTTGAGGGGTCCATGGCAGCAATAAAGTGGCCCATTCGTTTTCAAAGCATGGGCAAAAGGAGTAATGGGAGTGATGTGGAGACATTATCAGTCACTCACTGGGTGCCAAAGCTTTATGAGTCACTCCTGCACCCATTTGAAAAAAGAGAGAGAAGAAAAGCGTGCGGAGATGCCCACTAAACAGCCGTACTGCTCTTGATGGAGCTTTACTCGAGTCTTTGATATGTCCCCTAATCTCCACTAAACTATCCCACTGGTTTTAACACCCTCACGCATTAGCCTATGTCTTAAAACTTAAGAGTTTATCGTTATGCACTAAATTTAGACGCCCTTACTTAAAACTCGGCTTGGAAAGCGATTGCGGACGGCATGCAAAACTATAAACCTTTAAACATAACAAAAGACCAGAAAATTGTCATTGTTTTAGAGTTTGGTGAAATTGAGCCCTGAAGGATTTCAGGAGCAATCATCTGGATGGAGGAGATACTGCGATTCTGCATTTTGTCTGCTTGGAGAAACTGATTTTAAAAAACAGCATGTCTTGGTGCAGATGAAATTGTTAAATGTGTCTATTGTTCGAAGATTTTACATAGTCTTTCTTCTCCTATTTGTTTTCCCTTATTTCTTTTGCCCTCTGTCTCTGAGTTACCTTTGGGAGTATAGAAAAGCCCACCTGTCCACCCACACACATCAAGGCCATTCCCAGTGGGCTTCTGTGTTAAACTCCAAACTTAAAACCCATTACCAAGCTATCAGCGCGCTCATAATGCTGTCTAACAACCTAATTTCCCTAAGTGTCAGTCCAGGCAGCCATCTGAGGGCCTGTCAGCTCCTGTCCGAGGGTGCTGGCCGCTCCGGGGGAACCCCACCTCCACCTCCACGCGTCCTCATCAGAAACAGGATAGAAAGCTCAATCTCTGAAAATATGTCAAGGAAAAAGTGACTGGGGACACAGGGGGTAAGAGACTTTGGAATGAGACTGCCGGCTATTTTATTCACCATATCCACTCTATTAGTCAGAGCGGCACAGTCAATCAGGGTCCCCCATTTTGATTTGACTGAAGTCAGAGAGGGAGAACTGGGACACGGGGAAATGGCTGACGGTCACGGCGTGGCTATTCCAGCTCAACCGAAATCAGTTTGAGGAGCTGGTGTGTGTGTAAAATGGATTATGAACGTATGGATCCAAAACATCCCTGCCTGTCCTTGTCAACTGCGGAGTAGAACGGTGATATGGCGGGGTGAGAAGGTTAAAGTTGACTGTGTGTGAGGGAGAGTTGCAGGTGTGCTGTCTGCTCACCGTCTCCCCTCCAGGTGTCCTGGCGTACCGCTCCGTAAAACGATTTGGTAAATATGGAAAGTGGCCCCTAGGCCACCGGGCGAGCCTGGCCCCTCTTTAGGAGTGGATAATTGACTCCTTTTCCTCCTTGATAATTCATTGCTTGCATATGCCCGCTAATACATCAGCTGAAAACTGGCCCCGGCCCTCGTCTCCGCCACCCAGAGGAATGGGCGGGCGAGGGGAGAGTGAGCGGGAATGACAAATGGGAGCACTTCTAGATCCATGAATGAATTATGTCTTCTAAATACCTTGAGCAGAAGCAACTGTCAGGCGCCGTCTATACTAATCTGGGACGAAATATGACCGGCTCGGCATTAAAAAGGAGGGAGCAGGGCTGCTAGAGAATGAGCCGGGAAATGAACGAGCAATCAGGCCATTAAAACTTGCTGTCTGATTCAGCTCTGGCGGACATTTGCACATTTATCATGAAGAGGAAACATCCTTCCCCCTCTGTCATAGTAATACATCCCCTTCTATTTGAATATATTGGGATTATTCGAACAGGACAGAGATATCATTTGTTTTACAAGAGCAGAGTCAGCATTCGCATTAGTCATTAGGAATTAGATGGAGCAAGCTGCTGTTTGAAGAGACACTTTACCAAGTGATCAGCAGGATAAAAAAAATAATGGCACTTCATTATGAGTTGAGGGACATCAAAATGCTTGTTGCTTCCAAGAAAAGAGGAATAATAGAAAGACAACCATCTTTACAAGATTAATGTTCAAAAACTTCAAAACCCAAAGGGTCTCTTAACTGGTGATGATTGTGCTACAACAGAAGGAGTAAAGAGAGTGTTAAAGACACTGCAACCTTGCAATTGTTCTGTCTGGTTATCTGGGAATGTTGTGTAGCACCTCTGGGAAATGTATTTTTGTTAGAGAAATCCAGGCTGTGATGCATCCCTCTAAAGCACGGCGTGATGGAAGGAGGATGCCCAAGGACGTCAAAAGGCTCCCCAAAGCGGAGCTATGGTTTCACAGGAGAAGGAAAGTGTTGTGATCAATTCATCCATCAGTTTTCTAAACCCGCTTAATCCAGAGGTCAGAGCGTGAGAGGTGGAGTCCACCCTGAACAGGTCACCACTCCATCAAGGGGCAACATGTAAAAGAAGGACAAGATACGGTGCACGAACATGCTCTATTTAACTGGCCATGCATGGCTTTGTACTTTAAGAGGAAGCAGGAGTCCATTGAGAAAATCTAGACTCAGAATGAGATTTGAATCCAGGATTTGGTGGCAATAGATTCATGTTGCAAATACTCATACATGAAGCAGTTTTGAAAATATAACAGCCAAGATTCACTGAGAAATTGGCTGGTGATATTGGACAAGCCTGGCGCTGACTAGTGATCACCTGCAGCGTTGCCAACTTAGCATCTCTCTAGCTAGCGTTAGCGAGTATTCAGGTTGGAATCTCCGAAAAGATGGAAAGTATTTTAAACATCAGTGCAGTTTTTAAAGAAAATAAAAACAGATGAAGAATATAAGATGGGATTTAGAGAGAGAAAGAGAGAGAGTTTCAGTAGAAAACTGGAAGGCTGAACAGAATACAGCTAAGTTGTCCTGAGTTGTTCTTTTGAGCTGGAAGGCTTTTTGTTTTGGAAAGTGGTGGATTTGTAGATCCTGGTAACCGCATGTTAGCATTGTAATCTCCTAAATTTGTTTTGAAATATAAAAGTGATATTAAGCAATTAGTGAAGCACAGTGGCTCCTCTTCCAATCATCACACAATGTTACTGTAAATAGTTAATGACCAACACAACAGACTGGAGAAATACTTTAAATGCTGCCCTGACAATTGCTTATAAAATAACTGTTGAACAAGAGTTTGATTCAATTAAATTCATGTTGGCAAGTCAAAGCATTAGAAGCACTAAACAGAAAAGTCAAATCTGTGCAACTCTATTGAAAGATAAAGTCCAAATATAGCTCTATTACTTTTTAATAATTTTTATTTGCAAATGTTTCCCTTTTCTAATAAAACTGCTATTATCTAAGTGCAGTCACAGGCTGTTATAAAAATTGTTTACAAGACAACAGCAATTAAAACTTTCCCGTAATAATTTGAATGTGGATGCAGAAGTCTCTATATTTCCCTTGCTGTATAAAATATAAAATTACATTTACTTATACTGACACTGGGCAACATATGCCATCTGCTCTTTATCACAGGAAAGAATAAAAGCCTCTCATCAAGCCTAAAGCCCTGCACACACAGACAGAGAAGACAAATTAGAGCATAGAGCCAAACTGATCTGGCCGCTGATTGATTTTCAGTTCTGGTTTTGTGCGGTTGTTTTTACACTTTGATAGCACATTTTAGTCAGGAAGGGATTCTTCCAAGTTTCAGGGGTCACAGAGTGGTCAGAAGCATAAGGTTTAAAACCCTTAAGGAGATTGTGAAACATTTTTTTCCTTTAAATCCCTACTATTAGCATCTGAACACCAGATTAAGCAATATTTATCTGTATGAAGATTTAGAATCCCTGATAAAGTTTAAAAGATTGAGTTTACCAATGTGTAGAAACAATTGCCAGCTTCTGAAAATGTGAAAGTCTGACAAAGAAATTAGGAAAGAAGATAACTTTTAAAAATGTAGATTTGTATTTACCCAATCTAACATATGAAAATAGATTAAAATCAATAACAAAAGCATTCCAGTTTCCTGGACATGTTTAGTTTAAAATAGAAACACAAAATTAAATAGAATACAGATTAAAGCAAAACCAATTCAGTCTTACATCGTACTGAATCGACGCACTAAACGCGAACGACGACACTGCCCTCTAGTGTCGCTACGCAGTATTGCCATCACAAGTACTTCGCAGCGCTTTCCAGATTGAAAAAGAAATATTTTCTAATCATTAACATATATTTTTTTCCTGACCTTAAACTCTGCAAATGTAAGCAGAATAAAATACATATGGTAAATTTAGTCCAAATGACACACATTACATCAGTGAAGTCGAATCATTGAGGACATTTTCCCTGTGAATATACAATAACAGTTATCTAAAAGGAGTTCAGTTAACTAGTGCAAATGAAAATAGTTTATTTTTGCCTATTGAAGCTGTTTCTCTCTCGAACAGAAGCTGTCGTAAATCAAATAACAACCTCCGCAACAGACCCTTTGAATCGCCAGGTTCTTATTGCGCTTGTTTAATTAAGTCTATT
Organism: Xiphophorus hellerii; assembly: GCF_003331165.1. Lineage (NCBI taxonomy): Eukaryota > Metazoa > Chordata > Actinopteri > Cyprinodontiformes > Poeciliidae > Xiphophorus > Xiphophorus hellerii. Next base: position 16,997,274 of record NC_045680.1, read on the forward strand.
CAGCTTTGTATCATTATCACCGTCATCATTATTGCATCGTATTTATTCATTTCAATGAATAGGGTTATGTTATACAACAGACAGCAACATGAATTAGAACCATTTTGGCGATTATGTATCGAATAAACACCTTTCAGTATGGAGAAAATATGTTTTTATCTGATTTACAAGAGACAGAAAATAACCTACACATGTTTTTGTGGTAGGATCTAATTTTTTTTCTAATGCGAAATCAATTGTTTTGAAGAATATTTTGGATGATTTATAATGAATACATTTTTTATTCTCTCATGTAGATAAAAGTCTCCCAAATAATAGAAATAGTTAAAAAAATATATAAAGAAAGAAGAAGAAATGCCTTTCATCAGAGTCACTTTAAAAATTTGATTAAAAATCTGACTTTTATGGCTCATATGCATTGTTGGGGTAAAGTCATTAATAATACTATTCAATAATTTGTGTATGATGGCTAAGATGGGAGATTATCTGAAAGTCATCTTATTGCAATGAAACTAATACGATTCTGAAGAGGTTCATGTGTTTGACCCAAATAAAGTTGTCATAACTTCCCCAAAAGTGAAAGGATCAGTCTGTTGGGCCTGCAGTTTATAGCTTAAATAAACATCCATCTATTGTCTATATCCACTGACCCTTGCAGAGGGAGCTGGTCCCTTTCTCCATCAGTCCTCTGACCTTGGACAGGTCACCTTTCCATTGCAGGGCCTCAAGTGAACACAAACAAATAACCAATTTGAATATTTATCATAAAACAATTTATTGTAAAAATTGAATTCAGAAAAAGTTGATATGCTTATCTAGTTTTATTTTACAAAGTTATTAATTTTGAGTGTTTATACCTGAGAATGTGAATGATTGCGGCTTACAGCTTCAAAAAACACATTTGACGTTGTAGTCGGTTAATTCATGGGAAACGTTGCTGACAGGACAGTTTTCCACCGGAGTCACTGACACCCTCACATCATCTCCAGGGAGGATCATTGAAAAAGAGCAAAAGAATGGCAAGTTGAGTGGAAGGAAAAACTGGAAATGCGACAGCAATAGCTTTGTGAAGATTGTGAAACAAAATTTGGGAGAGATTGGAGAGTCATAGACCTCTAAGGGTGAATATTTTGCCTTTAAATAAAGGGTGTGTGTGTGGGGGGGGTTGTAGTGAGAAGCAAGAACAGCTTCTCACTACAAGAAGCATAGAACTGATGGTTAATGGTGCCTCTTTGATAATACACACACAGCAGCAGGAGCAACACACCGTGAGCATAGTGGGGGTTTTTATCACTGTGTATGTCTTATAAAAAATTAGAACAGAAAAGCCTGATACGTCAATAAATGGGTAATGACAATAGAGCAGAGACAGAAAGTGTGGAGTGTTTCTAGGGATGGTGTTGCTGTAATAATCTGACACAGAACGTTATGTGTGTTTAATCCAGAAGTGACGTCAACAAACTGATACAGAAAACTATCTGGTCCTGCACACTTAGCAGCAACAGAGATAAGACTTAACATGTTAGTGATGCACAGAGAGAGAACATTGGACTGAGAGAACTAAAAGATGGGGATTGAAGTCTACAGCATATTCCTCCCATCTTGTATAAATTGCATAAAACATGTAAGCATTGTATAATTTTTCCTTTTCCCTTTTTCCTCTGGATACTGAGTGCACCTTAGTGAGTGCAGTGAGCTGAAAGGAGGAAAAGAACCTTGAACCACCAAGCCTTGAATGCTCAAAAAAGTGCATCTTAGAGAAGCAGTTCTATGATCATACAGAGGTTGTTTCCCCCCCAACTAGAAAGACTGATAATGAAAGATTTTAGAGCACTTTTAGCCCACACTTTTAGCTGCTGAGAATTCATTAATCACCTTATCTCTTTCATTTACTGGCCATCAAACTGATCAGACCTATAAGCGCCAGAGAATCTATGGAGTGTTGCAAAGAAGAAGATGATAAAACACCAGAACCAGCAATGCAGATGAGTTGAAGGCTGCTATTAAAGCAACCTCTGCTCCCATTACGCTTTAGCAGAGTCAGAGGCCGATCACATATACTGCTCAGTACATGGAGACACGTTTCAGTAGGCCTCACGTTTCTGCGTTAAACATCTATTTATTGGTCTTATTCCTGAACTGAGCTACTGAAATAAATGAACATTTCCTGATATTCAAATTTCCTGAGATTGCACCAAGAAGTTTGGTTTTAAAGTTAACTGGATAACCAGCACAGCTAAGACCAATTCTGAACTGACTAAATCCCATTGTGCTGCCTTTCAGAGCAGCATGGCCTCATCTATCGGGTTGTCAAGACATGTCATCCTCCTCATGCAAACACTGTGAGGCTTATTCCTGAGTCTCAGGATTAAGAGATCCCTGGCTGTGGCCACTTATACACCTCGATTCACACACACACGCAAAAAGACTCCAGTAACAGCAGGCAGCAGCTTTCGCTGTCCGAAGGGATCACAGAGTTTGGTCTCGTGTGTTTGGGGACAGCATGTGTATAATGATGAGTAAACATGGCGCTGTGGTTGTTGCCCGCAGCAGTCGGCTTGATGCCAAGTGATGGGCAATATGCTAAGAGGGAACTGTTTGCACTGTTGCCGCCGGTGTTTCTCAGATAACAAATGAGTTTATCCTCACAACCTGCACACTTTTCTTACATAACCTGACATGATTTTTTTTTTTTTATGGCTTCATGTTCGTAACGACCACAGACAACGGCAGAGATCGTAAGGCTGACACAGAAGATGCCCTCTTTATTTACGTTTCACATGACATACAGAATGGAAACAAATGTTAGGTTGTTTTTTTTTTTTTTTTACACATTTTGAGTTTCTGCCGCCTTATGCAATGAGTGATGTGAACTGTGAGAGAATCAAACTCCGAGTTGTTATATAATGTTTATGAGAAATGTGTCAGTGAGGCTTACAGAGCAGCTTTTTTCTCAACGGGGCTCAGCTGGACGCACAATATCCTCCATCCTCACATCTAGAGCAGCAACAACAACAGTAGTCAACCTATTGGGCACAAATAAGAAATAATCTGTCTGTGCTAGGTTGTTTTTTTTTTTTCTTTCACAAAAAAGAAGAACAAAGGGCAAGTTTCTCTTCTCTTTCTGTTGGACGAAGGACACCCTCTATCCTGGAGAACAGCAATAAACACGTAACAATATCCTGTAACACAATTGAGTAATCACAGGAGCTGCATGACATGTTGTAGCGTGCAGCAGGGTGGCCTTGAAGAGAAACACACAACGGCACAACCAGAAAAGATCAAAAATAAATTAAAAAAAAAATACAGCAGCATATTAGAAAAACAAAAACATGAAAAAAATTACCACAGATGGACTGTAAAATTAGTCAGTTTTCTGTTGATTTGCTCTTACTGGTGATCAGAAAGCTAATGGCTAAAAAACTGTTTTTCACAGATTCAATAAATGCGTCATAATTAATGACTCCCACTATTTTTAGTCAATAAATCTGAGAAAGGTTAGGAACAAATGCATCGATGCAGAAACACTGCCACCCCTTCATATTCAAAATTGTTACAAAGGAAGCAGAACAAATTGCTTCCAGAATCAGAATGGGTCAACATTTTGAAGTAAGAGCTCAAATATAGTGGGACAGGCCAAGAAGGACTCGATTGGTGCATCTCTGATCTAATGCATCTTTAACAGTTTCTTTTTCCACTTTTTCCTTGTATTAAAAAGACCCTTGAGGTCCATCAGATGCTCCCGTCCTGTGGTGGGATAAACAGTCGTCCAAGCAAGCAGAGCCGGTTCGTGTTATGTGGAGGAGGATGTCTTCTGGTCAGGCAGCAGCTGAGTGGAAGTGCTCTCCTTGTTTTCAGAGGTCAGACTCGTTTTATCCCCGTCAGCACCCGTGTCACTCTTCTCAGAGCTCTGCGGCTCCTTGGTCTCATTCTGACAGGCGGCCAGAGCCGAGCCGTCACCCTGGTTCGACGTGGACCTGTGAGAGGAGCTGAGGGAGTTTGTGGGGCTGAGCTGGACGGCCGTCGTGTCCTGCAGGGTGTGCTCGCTCATCTCCATCTCGAAGGCGACCGTCCCCATCCTCATCAACCCCCACTTCTCCCCTCCCTGGGTCTTCCGAGCCATGTGGGATGAGGGTCTCCTACTGACCACGCAGCAGGCCGTGAAGAAAGCCAGAGCCAACAGCAAGAGGAGGGGCCCGATGATGATGGGAGGGTTGGCCGCCAAGCTGAAGGTGCCGAAGGCGAAAGCTCCGACCAGGGTGATGTTGATGCCGGCCAGCATGATGCACAGGCCGCAGGCGCAGCACAGAGCCGGGGAGGGCAGGTTCTGGTACCGCAGGCTGCGCCGTTCTGGGATGTTGCTGGGAACGGATGGTCTTGATTTCTCATCAGGTAACACCATGTCTTAACAGGATCGGACGATGCACTTCATCACTGCACACAGAAAGTTTTGTGGAAGAAAGTTTTAGTTTTTTAGTCGTTTTTGGTACATTTCTTCAACGTCTCAATCATCATGTTTGAGCAACTTTAAGCAAAAGTGTCTCCAAAGTGACACGAGAGACTGTCATGTATGATCAGATTGTCTTCAGTCAGAGGCCTCTACAGAATAGCTGTGATACGGACCGTTACAGGAGATTCTCCCTCCCCACAACCAACATAATCTACAACTATTTGAAGAAACCTTTCATTTTATTTCAGGATGAATGAAGGATTTTTGATTTGAGGCACACAGGTCTACACAGGCAAAACCGAAAGAATCACATAAACCATTAAAAGTCCATTTCAGCAGCATTATTACAAACTAATCTGCGTCACTTACCTTTTATTGAACCCGTAGTCCTGCTGGGTGCCTAGCCGCGCTTTGTCTCTGCATCCTGTTGCACAGCAGCTGCGAGATGAATGTTGTCTCTCCCTCCAGCAGGTGAACAGCAGAGAGCAGCAGCTGCACTGCTCGCTTGTCACCACTAGGAGCGCTAAAGAGTCCGTTCAAACAAACTATCAAATCATCCTCATCCAAATATCCTTCCCTCCGATAACGAGGACTTTGACAAAATAGGAATCAGTAAGTTGCGGTTACTTCTTAAACCATTAAAAATAATTAATGGTTTAAAAACTGAAAGGTTTTTATTTAAGGCTATTACAAAAGTAAAGGACACTGCATAAAAACGGAAATACTTCTTCTCAGGTGTCATATAAATCATGACAAACTATTTCAGAGGAAGCCTGTTTCTTTTTTTTTTTTCACCAAGCAATTATTTTCTACATCCTTCCCACTCCCTTTGGCCTTCAGCTCATACAAAAGAGCCTTTGAAAATAAAAACTACTGACATCCCCCGAGTCAGAGCTAGTATGTTAAGAGATAACCGTTGAACACAAGCCAACACAAATTACACAAGAGGTGATATTTCAACATTTTTTTATTGAGAACACATCATCCCAGTGGAAATCTGCTCCATGCACAAGAACAGCTTTGCTCATCAGGTCCTATATCAAAGCTCTGCGGGGCTCCTTAATTGCGAACCCATTACTGCATCTCATTTGATGCCATTACAACCAGGCATGAGGAGGGCGGAGGGGAGGGGAGAGGCTCTTTTTATGATTCATAAAAACAAGAGCGAGGGTTTTAACATGGCAAGTAATTGTTTCCTGATGTTGTCTCAGAGCAAATCTCTCTTAATTCCTGCTTGACAATGAAAGCGCTCAGTTGCTGAAGAGATGGGGTGACCATGGCAACAGTGCGAGTTACAGGGAAACAGGGGCGGGGGGTTCTGTTCGAGGGCGGCACGTAAACTTAAAAGGGTTAAAAGAAGTTCAGGCGAATACTGCAGCCCGAACATGAACCGAAAACAAAATCAAGTCAAAATAGTTTTAGATTCATGAGACAAACGTCAACTTGCTCAATCCCTTTTTCTTCCATCTTCACATTACCAGATACAAAACTAAACAAAATACACTTACAAAAATAAATCCCTTCAATTACTTTAGGCTAATTTCTTACTATCAAATGTAACATGAAAATAAATCCCTTTGACTTTCACAACTATCTACAACTTTAAAAGCAAGAATCACAGCTCAAGTCTACAAAAAAAAAAACCCACTCCAAATATACTAAACAACCGAGACCAGAAAAAAATAAATCAATATTTGTTGTGGTGTTTCATTTTTTTGTTTGTTTTTTTTACAGCAAAACAAAACCTATCTGGAGGATTGAAATAAAAATTTATAAAAAAATAATAATGCTCTGCATACATTATATTCTCCTCGTAGTATGGAAGCCCATTCAAACAACTTCAAAGAAACTGAGTCATAGCCATGCATTTCAATGCTTAAAATTATAGGTTGTAAATATATTACTGATGATTTTTAATTCAAATTATGAAATTTGAAGTCACAATTCTCAGATAAGTTTTATAAAGTAAGTTATAATTCACATTAAAAACGTTATGATGTAGATAACCATAATTTTGACTTTGTACCTGGACTTATGATAAACTTATTGTTTTTTAAAAAATGTTGGATTTTAAAAAAAACAAAGGAAAAACGGAATGAAAAAAACAATAAAATTGTTTATCTCAAAAATATGTTACCTTTTATAAATGCATATTTAACTGATTTGACTTTAAATATACATTGTATTTATTGATTATTGTTACGTCATAGTTATAACTTTAACGCTCATAAATAGTAACTGTGAGTTTAGTTTTCTTTAAAGTGGCACAAATGGGCTTCTCTTCCATTCACTCAAACTAAGTTCATTTTAAAGTACATCAGTGCTACAGGTAGGTTGTGTTGCAGTGAAAAGATCCTTAATTCTAGCACCTGAATTTCACACTCATGCAATTACACATAATGACATTAACTGGTAATATTAATAAAAGGTCCAGTTTTCCCCAAGAATCGTCCTCTCCTACCCTTCAAACATAAACACAAACATCCGATCACATCCACATATGGGCTTTAAGAAGCACAAATCATCCCTTTTCAGAAGCTTAATAATAAAATCAAAATACCAAATAATTCACAGCTAAAAAAATAAAAGAGAAATAAAATCAGCAAAAACAAAATGATTTTTGCACGAGGACAGTAAACAGCTGCACCTCTAAAACGCTGTTTTGGTAATGATATGTCCTTGAATTATCTGCTGGTAACAACAGAGGTTTTGTTGCTGACTTTTTGGTTGAGAATTACCAATAAATACATCTGTAAAGCTTAAGAAATACTTTTTTTAAAAGCGAAAAGTGATCTCGAGAGTTTAAAACCTAGGCAGCTTAAAAAGTGTTGGATGTAGAGTTAGTCGACTCTGATACCATGTGAGTGCTCCAATAAGACTCCCTGTGCAAAAAAAAGAAACAAACAAAACAAACAAAACAAAAAAAGAGCCAGTAGAATCTGATATCGGTTAGTGAAGACAACCAGGAGGGAGGTTGTGCTGGTGGCTCAGGCTGCGAGGTCATCAGAAACAGGAGAGAAGTCCCCGCTGCGCAGAGCGTTGGACTGGGCCCGTCTGCGGGCCAGCCGGGAGTTGGAAGGAGGGGACAGCCTCATGGAGCAGACGATGGACGCCGACTCCTCCTGCTGCTCGTCGTGCTGGGAGAGCTGCCGGTTAAAGGCGATGGCTTCTGCTGCAAACTGGGTCAAGTCCTTGGTGCTGCTGTTCCTAAAAAGACGAGATTCGTTTTTAACGACCAACGCTGTCCGCACGACCCACAACAAGCTAATTCCTTGAGGAGGTTGACCACCACCTCAGCACTCTAAAAAACAAAAAAAAGTCCCTTTCAACTCAAAATCCTTTACTTCTCCCTTCCGCTGCCTAAAATGTGTCTGTTTTGTTTCAAAGCATCGTAAAGACATAAAAACTCAAAGCAAACCTCTGTAGGACACGAGGAGTTGGAAGACCTCTCTCTGGTGCATTCTGTATATATATATATAAAAAAGGATTAAAACAGTTTACTTACAGGATCAAATCAAACAACACAAGTCCTAAACCTGAACATATGTAAATAATACCGACCCCCTGTAACCAAGGATGCTGCAGGACCTGAGCAGCGCTGAGGCGCAGAGTGGAGTCCCGAACCAGCAGCTTTGATATGAGATCTTTGGCTCCGTCTGTGATGTGAGCCCAGTCCTTGTCTGGAAACTCGTACTTGCCCTCCTGGATGCTCTCAAACAGGCAACTCTGAGGAAAACAGTACGACGTAATCTTACTTCCTTCCAAACATAAATAGGATGACATTTTAACAGACATTTTAAAAGACATAAATAAAAATGATGGATAACGTTGCATGTTCAGTTTCAGAAGTGACTGATGTACAAAAGGTATTTCTTGGAGAAACCCAACCCTAGAGCTGTAAGATGCTTTATGTTGGTGCGTTTGCATAAATGAACTTGAAATACTCCCTGTTGAATATTTACATGAATTTAATTGAAAGGCGGTATAATAGAATCGGCAGAATTCAGCTTCTATGCACCACAAATCTGGAACAAACCTCCACAAAACTGCAAAACTGAAACACTGAGTTCCCTTAAATCTAGACTATAAAGCACCACCTGTTTAGAATAGCAGATAATGGCCCTCATCAAAATGTAATGTTTTGTATGGTGTTTTCTTTAAAACTTTGTAATTCTGCTAAAATGTGCTATACAGATAAAATTTATTGACTGATTAACACAAAGACCTGCTATTTGCCATTTCTCTGGACCGTCACCTTTTTGATACATGCAATGATTTATGTAAGCATTACTTTACTTTACTTGTATGGTGCTGGAACAGTAAAGTTCTATCAATGCATGTAATAATGTGTTTTTGTCAGACTTTATAAGCACAGAAACTAATTTGAGAGCATACCTGGCACGCTCTGCATGCTTCCCCCCGGTCCCACCCGCAGTCAGTGCCACAGTGGCCTGTGAAGGGGGGGCTTCCACTCAGCAGGATGTAGAGGATGACGCCGAGGCTCCACAGATCACAGCGCTTGTCGTAGAAGGAGGCCTCGTCGGTGAACGCCTCCACTACTTCCGGAGCCATGTACTCCGCTGAGCCGCACTAAGAGAGCGAGACGTCAGCGTGTTAAAAAAAAAAGTCACATCCAAGTCGTAAATCGGAGTTTGGAGTGAAACGTTATGAGCCTGTACCGGCGTGGTGAGCTCTGGCGTCGTTATGGGAGTACAGGCACTGCTGAGCTTTACTCCACTTCCCAGATCAAAGTCGCAGATTTTTACTGGTGACACCTGAGAGAAAACAGAAAGGGGAAGGACATTTATTACAGCCATAACAAATATGTACAGGGATAACTGTCTCCCTTAAAGCTTAATAACGTCACTTACCCGGTCAGTGTATTCGCACAGGATGTTTTCCAGCTTGAGGTCCCTATGAGCAATTCCTGAGAAGCAAAAACACACTCCAAAATAAATCGTTTTCATGTCAAGACTTCGACATATAAGCTGTTCCGAAATAAATGTACCCTTTGTGTGTAGAAAGTCCAAAGCTTGCGCAATGTCCCGGACTACCTTGCTGGCCTCCAGTTCATTAAAGTGCCTTCGGTTCTGGATGTGTGTAAGAATGGTGCCTGTGGGAAGAGACAAGGATTACTTACATTTCTGTTTACAGCGCCCTGCAAAAGTTTTCACGTATGGAGGAATTTTTCTGCCGTAATCCGAGATGGCACACATTTTCAGTCTGAAAGCGGGAGTTCATATCGTTTGTTCTCAAAACTTTTTAATACTCTTGCTAACATTTTCATTTTGAAAGCAGGACTTCACATCTTTCTTCTCAAAACTTGAAACGCTTGTACTCAAAAACTTCTCCTCGAAAGTTGAAAGTGTTGTACAGACTGAAAATTTGTGCTCTTGAACTATGGCAGAAAAATTCCTCCTTATTCACGCTCCTTTAAGTTTTAGCATTTTGAAAAAAAATTCACAGTTTACTAAACTTTCTTTATGCTAGTTCAACACATAAAATCCCAAGGAAATAAATTACATTTCATGGTAGCAATTGGAAAAAGCACAAGAGTTATGAATACTTTTGGAAATACTGAGAAACTGATATAAAGAAAACATGTCAGGTGTGTGCAGGTGGCACTTTTAGTATCTCATACTTGCCTCCACGCAGCTTTTCAAACACCAAGTAAAAGTACGAGCTGTCTTCAAAGAATTGGATCAGTTCCAAGATATTTCTGAACAGAGACATTCAGAGCTGCTTAGAATCAGTTTCATTTATGACTGAGTGTATTTTTAACAGAGATGATGAACAGATTGATTGATTGATGAACTCACTTGTTTCCTTGACACTGATAGAGAGTCTCCACCTCTCGAAATACTCTGCTTCGGCTGTGCCCTGCGGCCTTTTCTATGATCTGCCCAAGACGAAACACAAGACATGTTTAGTTGTTTATATAAAAACATACAGTTGTACTTATTTGACAAAAAAAAAAAAAGAATTACTCACTTTCACAGCAAACTCCTGTCCATTTTGCAGGCTCACACATCCTTGAACTTTAGCATATGCCCCCTGACCAAGCACCTCATCTGTCAGTTTGTACAGATCTATGTGAGGGAAAGCAGGACATTAACACTACTGTTGCTCGTTGTCAAGCAATGAGGACGACACTGTCAAATCACTTCATTACCATTAAAGGTGCCTGTGAAGCTGTCTGTTGCTCTAGTGCGTTTCTTCTTTCTCCTTTTGGAAAAATCTGGGATGTTCACCGGCTGACTTTTCTCAATCTCTGCAGCAGAGCAGAAAAATTACACGTGTAGATTAAGAATCAACATTTGCCAGAATGTGCTACCATTCAAAGGAGCATGCATACAGCTGCTACAACCATTACAAGTGGTGCATACCTGCTGTACCCTGCGAGAGGGGCTGCGGTTCTTCCGTGATGTTCCCATTGTTCTGGATTCTCGCACAGGTTTGTCCTACTTGGCCCACAGCCAGGGGGTTGCCCTGTAACACAGAGAAGCAGGCCGAACAGCCAGGGGAGGAGGGGAGGGAGAAAGGGGAAAAAGCGAGAGCAGCCAGAGAAATCAGGTGGTGGTCCAGCAGAAAATGCAAGAAAAACAAAGTTATAGTTGTATTTCTATCATTAGAAACCCACCTCAACCCTGGTTACAAAAGCAAATCTTCACCCAACCTTTTATAGTGAATGACTCATGAATTATGGTTTATCTTCTGTTTTTATTTCATCAGATAAGGCCAGGCAGTGTGAGAACTACTTCCAGTCAGCTCAACATCCTGAAACGCATTTCAGGAAGTGAAACCTGAGAGATAGTAAGAGATAAGAGAAGGCCAAACCTGATGAGGATGCTGGATGGTTTGCAGCTCCGACATCACGCCGTGCCTCACCATATCTGCCAACTAAAAGATTACAAACGGAGTTAGTGAGAAACTCAGCGCAAGAAGCTCGCCGGTAATGTGTAACAACAAGCTACTGCGTGTAGGGAGAAGGGAGTACAGGTAAAGAATCTGAGCTATGTAGCTGCTGCAGAAATGCATGTCTGAATTTGTCAAATATGTTTAGCTTGGGTGCATTCAGTCAAAAGCGGATCGGCAACAGATTGTAAAGTAAATATTTGCTTAACACGTATTGATTTTAGTTTTATACGAAGTAAACATAATGTCTTTTTCATAGAACGCGGTTGTTGTTAAGTAATCAACAAACTGATTACTTTACAACTCGACCAGAAGTAAGGAATTAGCAGCTCTGTTCGTAAATAAAACAGCCCTTGTTTTTTTCTGTCCTCACTTAGCCATCTGTGGCTAACGCTAGCTAACCAGCTAGGCTAACTTCTTCTATCCATTCATTCCTAGTTGCTTGACTGTTGGAGCTGCGGCTGTCACGGGAGCGTTCAAATAATCCCACAAATGCAGTCAGATAAAAAATAAAATAAAAAAAACACTGACCTGGACTCCAGAGCAGCCAAATCCTTCCTGTCAAAGCTTCCGCCGCCAGCTGATGTAAGCTCCCATTGCTAACTGAGATCAATCAGTCGGGCAGCCAATGACGCACAGGGCGGGAAAACACATAAACAGACGGTCGGCACGTCCCTTTCGGTTTTCCTGTTTTTCTATTGGTGGAGAATGAGGCTGCCTGCGTTACGTGACTGTACGTGACTGGCTCGACGCCTCAATCCACGTAGAGGGGAATTTTTGTGCGTGACGAGAGACTTTTTTTACGCAGCGTCACGCCCCTTTCAGAGCGCTGACAAGTCAACACAAAGAGGTAGAATGGTTCAAACCGTGCCACTATCATAACCATTGCTGTTTTATAATGTTCTGTATTACACTGAATAATGTCCGATTTGAATTTGGACTACGGAGGCCTAAAAGTATCACAGTTCGCCAAATAAAGAAATTGTCTAAAATGTATTATTACCTCTATATCTATTCAGCAGATTGTGAAATCAGTTGACAGGATTTTACAGGAGTCCCTCCCACTTTGTTTTCTGGGCTTTGGTGTCAAGGATGTAGGACACAAAGGAGACCATCCATATCCTCAACTTTCTAATTTTAACCCAAGACGAGGACAAAGTCTGATAAAGTGCACTTTATAAATGAATGTTCATGTGTTCTTATATGACAATAGGATTTTTTTTTATTTTATTTTTTTTATGTAAGAACAAAATATACAGAGTATACATTTATATAAAGTTTTTCTAGTTAGGTTATCCACTCAAACCACTTTGGGACCAATAATCTTGAAAAGTAAAGTATGTTTATGGTGGGTTTTCTCTGTAGATGCAAGTTGGATTTTCCAGGTTATTTATGCAGGTGATTAATACATTTCAAAAGAAAGAATTATTTTTGTTATTAAAGCCTCCGTTTCATGTACACTTGATGAATTGTTTATTTTTAATTCCAATTTCCAGTAATTTAATGTTTATTCATGGTATTTAGGGATAATACTGTCCATAAAAAAAGAAGAAATAAATATAAACTGACCTGAAAAATGTTTCCTAATGCAAAATGTTATATTTTTAAAATACATTTAAAGAAGGCAAAAATCTTAAAACATAAAAAGACCTAAACATAAGTTTAGCAACATCTTTATTTTATTGTGACCAATGTGGTACTTGAACGTATAAATTCTTAACTTTTTTCTTTATTGACTTGTTTGTTTACAATGGATCAGTATGAGATTTATCATAAAGTTGAGTGTAAATACCATATTTTGCAAAAATTAGGACACAAAAATTTAATATGTGCTTTCAGTCAAACCAGAAAAGCAACAGTTTACACAATTGCTGATAAATGTTTAACCTCGTCTCTCTCCTAGACAAAGCAATTTGATGAGCTTTCACTGCAACAAACTGTGTTCTGCTTAGCTCTCTGCAAGACAAAGTTACTAAAGCTACCACCATTAAGTCTCTGCTTTTTATTTAATACAGAAAGTACTCTTGGATCAGAGATTCTGTGTTTCTGTGTATGCTTTATATTTTCAAATCCCCAGTCTGTCATGAAAGATCACACTGAACCAGATTCTGCTGGAAATTTCTTCCTGTTAAAGGGGAGTTTTCCTTTCCACAGTCGCTGCATGCATGTCCTCCACGAGGGATTGCTGCAAAGTCAAAATCTGATTAATTGAGCTTGATTGCATTGTTTGATAACTAAGACCAATTTGGAACATATGTACTTTTCATTTTTGTATTTGTAAGTGTATTAGTTGTGAATTACCACTATACACAAACAAAATCAAATCAACATAACATTTAGATTTTTTGTTTATGACCCTTTACTTTTATGTTTTAAGGACTACGTCCAGATATTAATCAAATTTAATCTTTTTTTGACTGATCCAGCTATTTTCTAACTTAAGGGTTTTTGCTCGTGATTGGTGTGCAACATTTGATGCTATGCTTTTACTATGCTTTTATTTTTGCAATAATCAAAAACACGCTCAGAGACGTTTAATAAAAACATTTATAACCAAAAAAGTTCATATGTCAAGTACAACACATAAAAACACAAACTTGAAGCAAAACCACATAAAATGCATTGGCATTTTGCCAAAGGTGGACACAGAAGTATAAAGATACAGCACCTCAAAATGTGCACTATCTCTGAAGATACAGCTTCTCTTTGCAAGGGAAAGTGGAAGCTAAGTGAAATCCATGAAACTGTCCAACGTTTGGAATGTTTTACAGATGGTGTTTTCTCCGGGGGCTCAGATAACGTCATAGTGTAAACTCCTTTGTCCATGTGCTTCTCGTCAAGTACATATCTTCTCTGTCATCTCCCTCTGCAAAGCAAAACGGGGAACGATTTAACACAATAAATATTCAGTATTTCCAAAGAGTAATAAACTGAAAATTAAAATTGTAATAAACTGAAATTAGAGTTTCAAAATGAAACTGATATTTGGGTGTGAGAATTCCCGCTTTTGTTCCTCCAAGACCAATAATGAGGAAGTTAAAAAAAAACAAGTAATAATGTGAAAACAAAACTGGATTTCTTTTCTCTGCGAATGCTGAAATAATTGTCTCATCTTCATTTTTATGTCTTCACGGAAAGAGCTCCACAGCTCAGGCTTCATAATAAGAATAATTGAAACCTTTCGCTGGCACGGAGAACACTGTTCTCCATCTGCTCTGATGTGATAGAGCTCTCTGCTGGAAAAATGCTACAAATTACAGATTCTTTTCTCATTACATGACTGCAAAGAGTTGGCGTGTTGTTTTAGGCCAACTGCTTCAAAGCAGTTAAAACCGCTGTTGGAGATGGAAAGTTGAGGTCAAGAAATTTTACATTTATCCATTTGCCATCAATAGCTGGATAGAAAATTGTCGTCATGGAGAAAATACAGCTGATGAGTCAAAGTGCTTTATATTTTGTCACACTGTACCCCTCCCAGCCCTTTTATTTTGTAAAGCAGCTCTGATAAATTGGACATAATGAAATTGTGTTGAAGTCTGGATTTTGACTGGGTCACGTTATCACAACCTTTTGACCCAGAATCATCTCCATTCATCCTCCCGTTAACTCTGACCAGATTTCTGGTCTCTCTTCTCTCTTTCTGGGGAGAAATATCCCTGCATCATAATGCTGCCACCACCATTTTCACCCTTCTAATGGTTTGCGCAGTGTTAGCTGCACTGAATCATATTTTACATGTTGTTCTAAATAAAAATACAACTTTGGATATCATGACCAGAGCACCTCCTTCCACATACTTGATGTATGAACTGAAAATAGTGCATAATTTCCCTTCTGTAACACAATTAAGCAGTAGTTCTGTTGGTCTAGCACTTAAAATCCCTCTAAAATTAACATAAATCTTCAAAAAACACTCAATAGGTATAAATACTTTTACAAGCCATTGTTTGTCTTGGGGAATAGCTTTTCTTTCATTTTTGTACCAACCTTGCAGGCAGAAATGGTAAGTATCCTCTGCTTGATGGACAGTTAACAGAGTAGTGTGGATGTTAAAAACTCACCAGAGGCTCCAGTTCAGAGTTATCAATGAGGCTGAACTCTGAGATGAAGTAGTAGTAGTGTTTGTAGCAGGTGTTGATGTGGGCCTCAGCGCCCATGCTGCAGATGCTGTCAAAGTGATGGATGTATACATGCACAAACACCCTGAAGAGACGGCTCAGGATCTTTTTGCACACCTGCTGGAAGTTCTTAGGAAATGGTACACCTAAAGGAAAAAAATCAGGAAATAAATAATTTACTATTTTTATGTCGACATTGTGACATTGGGTTTTGACCAATTAGAGCTTAGATTACAAAACAAATGCCATCTGAAAACTGCTGTGTTTCATTCTATTATATATAAAGTCAAGACAATAAAACAGTTCTGAAAGAAGTCAATTCACTGAGATACGCATCTGTATTATATGATTATTTTGCACCCTATTATAAAAACAACAACAGCTCAATAGGAACCATCCTATTAGAAATACTTTAAGTGCAATAACCCAAATGCTACATCAAAGTTTTGCTAGTCGTACACAGTTAGCCTATGAATTTTTATAAATTCATTCAGGAAAGTGATGGAAAAGCTATCAAATTGTGGTTTTTCTAGAGTCTTGCAGAGGATTATTATACAACCACTGAACTACCCCTCATTTATGCAGGCACTTCTCACCTCTCATTAAATCAATGATTATGCTTGTCATTAAAAAATATTGCCACTATTATCTATTCTCTGCTAAATGCCAATATCATTTTCTAATTAACCTCATCTTGAACTAGATCCTCCGGTTGGAAAGCATAATGAGGTGGCATAGCAGGTTGTCACCCAAACACTGATGCATCACTGCACAAAACGCCTGGTGCTCTCTCAGATGATGCACTCAGTAACACCTTTCATTTGTAAACTTCTCACACACACCTACTCTGGTGGGGAAGATGTCCTCATTGTTGATTAGAGACTCGATCCAGTCCATCAGCAGGTTCATGTACTTGATGGCAGGCAGCTTGGTGGGCTTCTTGTAGTCCTCACCATCCTGCCATCTGTACTCGTACTTCAGACCCCCAGACATGATGGGGCACGTGCGCTCGCTGCAGTACTCGCTGACGGTGCCATAGATCAGGTTGATCCTGTTGAAGAAATCCACCACGTGAACCGCGATCCAGTCGTTGAGGTTCTCCCCCTCAGGCAGCTGTACCACCTTCCTCAGATCCAGACCGGACTTGAGCGAGGCCTGGGCCTTCTTGTAGAGTTCGAAGCGCTGTGTGCCGGGCTCAAAGCGCTTCCTTGGCCTGAATGTTTTGGCTTTGCTGAACACTTGTCCGAGACACAGCGCCATTGGCTCAGCCGCTTCCCCCGAGATAAGGGGAGATTAGGGTCTCCACAATGAAGAATAAGTTTGTGTTTGATAAAGCTGAGCTTCCTGAGTGAATGAGAGGGAACAGCCTGGTTCAGGTTACCAGGGGTCTGTGTCTGTCATGTGAAGATTTCCAGCTGAAACCTTTCTGTAAAGAGCAACAACAGATGTGTTAGACATATCGCTTTCCTGTCAATCTACTGGCTCAGTCACTCAGTCCAAATTTTTAAAGGAAACAACACAAAATCCTACCAGTTGAACATGCAAATGGGTTTAATTAAGAATAGTAATTAAAAAAAAAATGTTTTGCTTCCTCAGATCAAATCTTCCTGAATATTCATACTGCATTAACTTTTTTAGGGATTTTATGTGATAGACCTCAACATAGACACAGTAGGCCTGCATAGTTGTGATGTGAAAATCAAGCATTTTTTTATTTTTTTTTAATCTTGCAGTTCAACCTCACTGAGTCAGTGTTTTAAAAAAAATCCTTCTCTGGCACAACCAAAACTAACCTTCTTCAGCAGTGACATGGAAGCTGGTCATAGTTGATGGGAAGATTAATTGAGCTAAATAAAGAACAAAACTGGAAGGAAAGCTGTTGGTGGCTGCAAAAGGGTGGTATTCTCCTTCCAGCAGAGCAATATAAAATATATAAATGGAGCTCAAATGAGCTGAGAATGAGCTTTGGCCCAGTCAAAGTCCAGAATTAAATTCAATTTAAAATATATAAGGGGCTCTAATTATTCCGACTGTGATACAGAAAGTTTGTAAAGAGAAAATAGTAAAATGTATGTGTCTAGACAACAATCGTGTGAACACCAGATGAAAAGGCACAGCTTGATTGGATCTACATGAATATGTGGTTTCAATTTCTCACACACTCGTCAAGATCCACAAGACACACCGAGGCGAGTTTCATTGAAACCCCTCCAGCTTCAGGACACAACATGTATGCTGCTGAAGCAGTGGTGTTTTGTCAAATGTGTAGTTTACAACTGTATAGTAAACACAGCATTATAGCAGAGAGGAACAACTATTATTAAAGTCACACTTTTGGAGAAAGAGGAAATAATGACTGACAAGCAGCATTTCATTTTATTTTTCGTGTTAACGGAAAAAAAGAAGAACGAAAGGCAACAGTGGGACACACAGTTACTGCATCGGACCGAGCAGAGAGAGTTTCGTTTTTTAGTCCGACTGCATGCGTTTCTTCGGACAATTCTTCCTCTAAACTATCCATCTTGCTCTCTGGCTGAAAAAAGGACTTCCAGAAGTTGAGTAATTGGGGCTGTTTTTCACATTAATAAACACAAATACAAAATTCTGACCATCATTCATCAGAGGGACGAAAAGTTCGTCGGGGGACTGTGACAAGAAGAGGCGGACAACATGAGGCTGTGAACAGAATGACACAAAATGGCTCGACCATACAGAAACCTGAAGCAGTTGACTAAAGTAGGCTAAACACAAAAGAGGCAATTCACGCTCTTTAGATTTTTATTTGAGAAAGTTTTTTTTTTTTTTTGAAAACTCAGTTTTCTTTCCTCTTCCCAATGAAGCACTACATTTCCAGACCTTTACTTGACTAAACTGTTACTCATGATAATTTGAAAGTAAACCGTGTCATAATAAACACACAAATAACCTCTGAGGATAAGTTGTGCCTTTATTAGCTCCTTTGAGGTCTGTCAGCAAAATGACCTTTTCAGTTGGCTTTAAAAATAGCAGCAATTTGCTGGAACAAGAGTCAGGCCACTCGAGTCAAGCCTAATTGAGAAAATAAATGCCACACAGTGACTGTCTACAGATTAAATGTCCTCAGTGAACTGATCTCATTGGTGAGATGGAACATCATGACAGAGATCCCTAAATCTTTTTGTAAATGAAATAAACAGGAAACAGCAGATTGAAAAAGAATACTTTGAGAAGAGATTAAAGTTTCTTCAGTGAAGTATGAAAAATGTATTTGGGGTCATGAAGAGCTTGTTAAAGTGAGTTGTTTTAATTATTCCATCATGTTTACTTGAGATGCTGCCCTTTAATTTTGAGCTATAAACGCACATGGAGTCACCACAGGTTTGACACAGTGAAGAGTGAGGTTGCAATACGACACTACTGTATATCCGCATTTGTGTCCCGAGTCCCATTTTTAACTGCAGATCTTACCATTTCCTGTTGCTTTTTCCCTTCCTGAAGCCACCATGCCTTCTAAAAAGCAAGAACTTCACTATCGTTTGACTCCACATTACAAACCAAGATGTGGGAACTTTTGTACATTTGTGTACCAAACAGTTTTGTTTGAATAGGTCCTAACAATAAAATTATAGTTTTAGATGAAAAGGCAAAAAGAAACACAGAGACTAGTTCTCAGTAAAAAGCAGCATTCACACTGGGATTGCTCTCAGTTCACCAGAGTGGAAGAGTGAATACGTGGTCATGGGACAGCAGCTGATGTGCCAATAAAAGAAAAAAGGGGGAGGCACATTTCCAGAGTTTCGTTTGACGAGTCTGGGAGACCTTTATTCAGCCAAAAGCAAAACACACACTAAACTAGTTTCAAAACCCATCAACAACTGGGAACATGACAGTCAAAATGACGACAAAGTGACGTTAATTTTGTTCACTCTGCAAGTCTCAACAACCTCAGGCTAAAACAGGTCCAATCATGCTCCGGGAATAACAGACACTTCACGCATGCTTTTCTGATCTTAACAGTTTGTCTCTGACACACCGGAGTAGTGGATGTCCACAGAGAAGAGAAAAACAACTCCTACAGAACAGATAGGATAGCAAACAAAAAAACAAAAGAAGAATGTGAGATAAAGTGAATGGATGAAACTCTCAGCACTTGTACCTCACTGAAATCCCCCGGCGGTGAGGTTGGGATGTGGTGAAAAGTTGCTCAGAGAGGATTATGCTCCCTGTGGAAGTCAGAGCCAGCTGTTCCCTCCCTGGCCGCTCTCAATCCTGCCTCTCTGATGGTCAACCGGCAGTCCGAGTGGAGCGCTGACTTTGCTCAGCAGCACAGACAACACAGAAAAGCATAAAGAAAAACTGTTTGGTTTTTCTTCCTGTGGATGATGTCACATCCTGACTTTGTCTGCTAGCCTCTGTTGTATACGAATGTATGTCCACATGTGGGTGTGTTTGTAGAGAACCTATAAATTTAAATAGAAGAAGGCTTCCCAAAGCATGACTCTGCCCTCTTTCTTTTCTTCTTTTTTTCCTTTTGTCATTCAGTAAGACGAGTAGCCAGCCCACTTACTTCACCCAAGCCCAGCCCTCTGGTAAAAGTCCCAAGAAAGCAACCCCTTCTCATGAACCACATGTTAGGCAGGGATCCCACAACATTTCTGGATGCCTGGGAGTCTGCTTGTCTTTTTTTTAAAAGTCTCAATACCATACCATTAAAATTCTTTGCGTTGTAGAGATGCTTGAGCTAAATTTACAGTGCTCAGAAAAAGGGCAGCTCATTACCTCTTAAACATGCTTTGAATCGTGACTGGGCCACCCTTAGGAGGTAACTATTCTTATGGTAGTTGACCCTCCCTTTTGTCTTGGAGTGAATGAGTGTCACTGAAGTATAGGTGTCTGTTTCTAGAGTGAAACCCAACCTGGCAAAAGAAAAGCTGAGTGTGGACTCGTTGTTAACGGGTGCCCTCTTGTGTAGGAGGAATGCAAGTGTAAATATATGTGTGGGCTATGAGGTAAGTTAACATCTGGAGTTTCAGTGAGTTGTTTTTAAAAGGTATATATTATCTTAACAAGCCTGATTGGCTCAACCGGCTAAAGAGGAAGTCAACAAGTCAGAGAGACAGAGAAAAATGTTTCTGAGTCTGGTTCTGCTGGAGGTTTATTTATCTTGGAAGCATGTTTTTCCCTAAATTGCTTTGTAGAATGGTAGTTATTTTATCCAAACTGGACACGCTGAATATTTCATGCTAATTTTAACTGCTGCCTAAAGACTTATGTCAGGGCGGGTGTGTATTTTGTTTATTGCATGGATTGTTATTATTATTTTTATTATTGCCCTTTTGTGAGCCACTCTCCCCCCTTCCCGCTAATTACTAATGAGAGGTTTTTAAGCTTGTTAATTAACTTTAAAACGTTAGTTAAATTTATTTTGACGAGATTATTAAAGGTACCAAATATTATGCCATCACTAATTTATTAAAAATTAATATGGCATTTTTCCCACTTAATAAAGTTTGGATTTTTCCTAAATTATTGATGTGCAATGGTGCCACTGCTGTTTTCTTTATTTCTATATGTGTTTTCATCTATATAGATAATTTGAGCAAATTGACCATGTCTGTATTTTTGCACCACTTCAAGCTGTAAATACAGAGTACTGTCAGAATCAGTCATGTGTTGTAGTAACCATATATATACACTAGATGTCGCCCTGATTTAATGTGATAGACCTGCACCATGAGCCATGAGGAAGTTATAAATAGAGAATTGCAATTGACATGTTTAATATATTTGAGCTTTGGAAATAAACAATTTGTTCACTTTTAGGAAAATTCCTTCAGATTAAGTTTCTAGATTACATGACCTCAAAATGTAGTAAGGGAGTCAAGACAGTACACTGTAAACACATTAAATAAAGGTCCAAAGCTGAAAAATAAGATTTTTGTAAATATCTAAATTTTTACGCTGTAAAATTTATGGATCAAGCATGTGTTTTATTTAGTCAGTTTTAGTTTAAATATTTAGGCCAAGGTTCTGAAACTTGGAGCTCTGCAACAAGAAGTGGCTCTTTAGATCTTCCACAATGGATCTTAATAACTTTGGGTAAAAATGATCAAGGATTGATTCGTTTTAGAAACACAGTGCTGACCCTGATGATCTGTGAATGGATGGATGTGTCTTGTAGTGTAAACACACCGAATGATCAACAAGAAATATTTAAGTGAACGAACATCACAATTTATTCCAAGAAATGGATGATTTCTAAAGTGTTTGACTCATGTTAAGCTAACTTGAAATATTTTGAAATGCCTTTAAAATTAGATTTTTCAGAAATTCTCAAAGTACCAAGAGAAGAAAAAGATGTCATATAGAAACAGACACACACGTGAATATAATATAAAGAACAGGCAGGGCCTGAATATACAACAAGGTTCCAGTGCAGCTTTTAAATGATGAATGGTGTGGATGAATCACAGACATAAACATCCGTATTAATCCACCTTGCCCTATGTCCTAGTTTTCCTCTCGGTGTCACTGTCATCTTTAAACAATGTGACAGAAGAGGAAGTACGACTAGGCCTTTTTATTTCATTTTTTTGTTCACGTGTCACTCAGCTCTTAGTTTTGTCATAGTTATTTGAAAATATGCTTGACATTATTGTGGCAAACCTGTAGCAAAGCTCCTTAATTGAGTGTAGCTTAACTTGCATGGCAACTTCTGTGTAAACACTCAAATAAGTTACACATCAGCTTCTGGAGTCTGGGAAGTAAGAAGATTCACGTTAAAAAACATTTCTCGTACATTTCCTCTACAAGACATTTGAGCTTTTTTTGTGTGTTAAAATCTGCCTGATTACCTGATTATTAATTGTGTGCGAGAAAGGTGACCGCTGGAAACAGAGGAAAAATCATTTGACAGCTTTATAACTGAATGACAAAGCATTACAGCTCTACAGCAGGTTCACTGACCTGCTTCGGATCATTAAATGGATCGTCATGACAGCCAATCAGCCACAGAATCTAAATATCTGCCCACTTACCTCATTTAAAACCTCAACAAACATCATGTCTCTATCGTAAGATATGAAGTTTGTTACTTAAACGACTTCATACCAAACATAAGGACTGGTTTACGGCTTTGCGGAAAGCGGTTATCACTGCCGTTGGGTGACACATAATCTGAAGCAAGTTTTTATCTTATCTTGGTATCGTAAGTGTTGAATGAAAACTCTACTGCGTAAAGATGTAACTCTTTTATTTCACAGTGTAGGCTGCCTGTTGGGAGATAAACACTGCTCAATCAGTTCATCTTGTCTAAGTGATAATTTACCAATTAAGTATTATCGTATTAGATAAGATGTCATCAAGGTACTTGAACTCACCTCAACCATTTCAGTTTGAGTCCTATGTTTTGAAGTTAATGTCAGTTTTATAGTTTTCTCTTTTCAAAATGTCTTTTTTTTTTCATTCAATCATGAACTTTGTGTCTTGTAGAAAAGAGTCAGGCATCCAAGACAATAAAACAATGCCAAAGGAGTATCAGTTTTGAGATTAACATTACATTTGTCTATATTTAGATTCTAATAAAAAAGTTAGAATTACTTACTCCTTTCTCAATAATCAGTGGAAATATTATTATTGGCATCACTGACTAGATTTTCGCATTTTCCACTGCTATTTCCATCATTTTTAAATATTTTGAAATTAAAAGATTACCTTAAACTTATTTATGCCATTGGCATGAACAATGTTGAGCTTAAATGTATTTAATCTCCAGAAGATGACAGTAGGAAATTGAATTTATTTGCGTTGTTATTATTAAATGTCAAATTTCTTCATTCATGTAGGTTTAAAAATATAAATTTTAATTGTGCCTAAAATTACATCTTGCACACCAATGTTGAAGATCTTGGATGGTTGAGGAGGAAACCCTCGACCTTATCCAACTCTCAAGGAACTCTCACCAACTAATACTTCAGACCATTTGATGCAGATAAACTGGAAAATGTACGGATTTGAGCAAGGTCGATGGCTGCACAACTGAGACAGAGCATCTCCAAAAATGTGACTCTAGGGGCTGTTCATGGTCTGCAGTGGTCACCGTCTAGCAAACGTGGTGATTCGTGTGGTCTGGCCAACAAGTGAGCTACTTCAGCTCCAATTGTTATTGTAGTTACTGTGGGTTTCGAAAAAGGAGCTAAAATACATGGTACATACCAGCTTGTGCAAATTCATAAGTAGAAAAACTTCAAAATAAAAAATATTTGGCTGAAATATTATTTTTTTTCGAGACAATACTGTCGGCTCTCATTCCTCAACAATGTTAAATATCTTAATTTAGATGGCAGCATCCTTTGTTATTTAATTAAAAAGTGTGCTGCTGTGCGATATATGTTCTTCTTCTGTGTACGTGGCTCAATCTGGGGTTGTAAACCTTTGACACAGAAGTCTGATTGGGCGCATTTAAGTAACATGAATGACCACAAAAACAAACAAAAAAACAACAACATATTTTATCAAATATTGGACTGTAGAATAAAGACCTGCTATTTGAACTAAGTCTTAGGGTCCAGTTATTCTAGCTCTGTGTTCATGAGTATCAAAAATACAATGTAACTGTACTCTACTCAAGTGAACAGTGGCCAAAGGGATCACATTGTCTATGAACATATTTTACAAGTATACATATTCCTTTACATATATTCTCTGCATGCATTCACTTTACAATTCTTAACCCTATTATTTACAATATTTGAACAACTTTTACTTCTTTATTCATAAATTGTGAGCAAACAGTAACAAATTACACCCCTACTTGTAGAGCCAATCCTCGCTGACACATTAAAGGCAACCAGACACACCAAATTGTTTAATATGTTTAACTGGACAGATAAACATATTAAACGTAAATATTTGTATCAGTATTTTTGCTTTTACTTGCCAGAAATGTTTTTGTAGAATATTTCAGTCGATGTCCCCTGTCTGCATCAGTATTTGGAGGATAGAATTTGAAATAAAAAAAGCAATCTCCCCTCTCTGATCAATTTTGATTTCGACATTTGATAGTGTACCGCTGAGGCTCGATTCCGCCCATATTAAGTGACTGAGTCATCGGTACCGGGTGGCTCCACCTTCTTACTGCTCCCTCGGAGGGCTGGGTCCAGAGATTTAAGCAAAAAGGAAGAGGAAGCTGAGCTAACTTAGCAGTCACACGCGTTTCCTTTATCAGCCAGATTTCAACAGACCGGGCGGCGGTTTACTTTGGCAAAAGCAGTGAGTAGCTTCCTTATACAGTTTATTGAGAAAAATGTTGAACTTTTTGTACCGGGAGTTACTTTCAAGTGGCCTGGTTTGAGGAGAAAAAAAAAAGAAGAGGTGTGTAAAACGGGACTGCTTTCTACAACAAGTGTTAAAACCGCTATACGGAAGCAGTTTAACAGTTGGTGAATAAAAAGTAGTGTTATTTTTCTTTCTATTTGCTTGAAATTACAGTGTTAAAAGTTACACCCGGATTGGTGTCAGGAGGTGTATCCTGCTCAGGAAGGGAACTTGTGGTGTAAATTTGCATCTCAGTCCGCTTGTTTATTCAAGCTAATTGTTCAGGTTATTGTTGATGGTGTCATGTTTGCAGCTGTGCCGCGAACAATGATCCTATTGACAGGTGCGGAGTGGCTGCTGTGTTTTGAAGTATTACTCTGATCTGAAAGTGAAGGTGATGAGGAGGAGGAGGAGGAGGAGGAGGAGGAGGAGGAACAAGCTGCAGTTTTGGATTGTGCTTCACCGTTATGAAGGAAATGTTTAAGATATTTCTCATATCTGATCTTCTCTTGATCCTACTCATAAGCCAGGCAGTAAAATAGCTTGGTGTGGCTGCTCATTCATAAATATGACTCCAAACTAGATGGAAAAGTTTTGACTGAAAAAAAAAATAAAAAAAAACATAATCAGCACAGTTATTTATTTCTTTATTTTCCTACTTCCCCAACAAACGCATGTATTTTAGTAAACCGTACATATGAGTACATAGTTTTTTGTGGGTTTTTTTTTGTTTTTTTTTTTTTAGGGTGCTGTATAATGTGGACTTTCGACACTGGTGTTGGATTTCATAATTTTGTAGAAACCACCAACAGCAGCTACCTAAGAATACAGATTAGCGCAATGACAAATGCATTTCTCTTATGGTCACAAACAAATTGAAAATGTACATTTAAAGCAAGTGACTCTAACTGTGTGACAGAAAGTACTTTGATCCAATATCATTGGTTCCTTCAAGTAATGTTCTGTTATATTGTTGGTTAAAAAGATTTAATTTTATAATTTTATCTGTTACATATTTAGATTTGGTAAAACATACTTTGTGCACTGGTTAAAAATTATAAAATGGGAACAAGGCGTGTTATTTACCTTCCAGCTGGTCATCATTAATCCCTTTTGTTTATGTGTGATTGTTGGCCGAGTTAAATTATGGGTTCTAACGAACTGTTAACAACGCAAACATAATCTGTAACCAATGGTGGTGAGGAGGACATGGTCCCAAGGTCGACCAGCCCCTATCTAAGCTCTGTGGGTAATGCAAACACAGTGCCAGTGCTGTTACTATTATCTCCGCTGTGTCACTTTTTCTTATCACTTCATCAGGCTCCAGTGTCAACATCCTGTCTGAAGGGTTTGAAAAATATGAACAGAGCAGATGGCAAAGCAAGAGACAATGTATAGATTTTTTTTCCCTTCTTCTTCGGAGCAATAATTGTCACCAGTTCTTTGTGGTTTTCAACTGGGAGAGGTGCTTTTCTTAGTGTCTTCCTGTTAGGCGGTGCACTTCTCTTGAGTTTTCTCTGCTGGTTTTTCGTGTCAGTTTGACGAGTAAAACCCTAAGAGGATTGTTGTCAGTTAGTGATTTAGTTTACAGATGCACAGGAAGAAGGCTTTAACATTTTGTGATCCTGCTTTGACGGAGCTGTCTTCTTTGTGTTGTCCAGTGTTTGAACTAGCTCCTGATGAGTGCCTTCATAATGACAGCCCTTGGTAAATGTTAGTTCTTTACTTAAGGCCCAGCTTTGTTAGAAAGTGGTGACTAAAAGCTCGGTCTGACTCCTTTTTTGTTTTTATTCTAGCAAATATTTGAAATTCCTAAATTTTATTACTTTAGACCAGCCTAAATCAATGAAGCTGAGTATTTATCTCAAACTGCAGTTAAAGATTGTTGGGTTAATCGATCAAAAGATAAAATCTTTGTGAACATTTCAGGTGAGAGCTTGTGTATTGCAGTATTAGACTTTAAATGGCTAAGTGTTAATCATTTGCAGGTCATCACTTGCAAAAACTCAACTGGAGAAAGAACTGACTAATGGGCAGCATTTTATTTGGGTTAATGACAGGCATTAGACTTTTTATTTAAATGATATGAATAATTTCCTCATTCCTTACTGTGAGTTTGTATTAACTAATCCTGTTATTTGTTGACGCTACATCTACAAGTGTTGTCCTAAAGTACAGTCCGCAACATTTTTTAAAGGTAGAATTTCCAATTTTATCAACAACTGTGTAACTTTAATATTGTTTATAACTAAATTTTCAAGAAAAAAAGCAACTATTAAATTAATGACTCCATTCCAGAATCAATGTTATTTGGAGGGTGTGACCTTTGGGTTGCATGTGTTGAGAATCCATGCAGTTTTTGGGATGGAGAGAAGCTGGAACATTGGATCGTTTCCAATATTTTTCATTGGAAACGATCGTGTAATATTGATGAGCTCAAGGAAGGTTGTCACAACAACAATATGACTTGCGATTAAATAATTCAGTATTTAAGTAAGCATTGCTAATGTCTTTCTGCTGTTTGCTTGCAAGAGTCATGTATGTCATGTAGTTTTGTCATCACTTTACCACTTTACCAAGGCTTTACCTTGTAAAATCTTTTCTGTGCTGCATTAAGAAACAAGTATAAAGTATATTACTAGTATAAAGAGCCTCAAAGCATGGTACTTCATCAACCTATGCTCATTGCAGTTGAAGTAGTTCTTTGCTCTGTTTCGTGGTGATGATAAATTTGTAACATATTGTACTGGCCTATGGCCTAATCCATCAAAGGATTCATCTCAGTTGTTTCCAAATGCAGTACAACTCGCTCAGGCAACACTGTTCCTCTGTCACCTCCACACATTTCAGGCTTGAAGTATCTAATGGTGGAATTGGGTTCTTCTCTGAGCATGGCACTTTTGGTCTTTGAGAGAGTTTTCTTATTGGCATGAATATGAACATCATGACTTTTTATGAGACTAATTTGGATGCGCGACACACTCTAGCAGAGACAGTAGAGCTCACTGCCTGTATTCAACAGGGGTTAGTAGACGAAGGGTCAGGGAAGTTTCTGTATTAAACTGCAATGGATTTTCCTTTTTATGGCTGTTCAACCAAATGTTTTAGACTCCATGACGGTGTTTGGCATGTCCTTCTCGTCCTGTCTGCGGCAACATGGCAAAAGTGGAGACGTCAGTCATGGATCTAGATGGCAGAATAAGGCCCGGTGTTGATTTTGTTATGCTACAGCTTTTAACAAGGAGCATAAAATCACCTCAGATCTTCCACACGCATTCAACAAGCCACTTTTGTTTTTCATGTGCATTTTTTTTCATTTGGGTGAGGTCAACTTGACTGAGGTGACTTTATTCACAATGGGGAAAAGAATCACACTCAGTCCAGTAGGTTTTGATAGTGGTTGGTTTGTTACCGGTTTGGTTGGAACACTTTATAGTCATCATTCCTCATTTTCTCAGACAGTATCACCTTAAAACAACAATCAACCATCTGTGTTGTCTAAAAAATTCCAACAACAAGGGTTTGACCATAAAAGGACAATATTGAGCTTCCATGAACTGGAACAGATGTCTCATGTTGGAGCAGATGAGGGTCACTAAATCTGAGGAGGATAACTCGGTTTACTGGGTACAGAAAGAAAGTGTAACCGGACGCTCATGATGTTTTGACTTTTTAATGATCTGCTTGTTTAAATGTCCCTTTCTACATAGCCATAAGGAAGTTTAAACAGGCTGAAAAAGCACATTCCATCTAGGCATCTGCTTGAACAGCTGGCTCTTTCATTTTTGAAAAATTAGCTCAAAGGTCAAATGATAAAAACTTGATGTTGGAAACTATGTGAACATGTATGGCAATTGTGAGTGTCTTTTCTGGATCTTTCTTTATTGAAGAAAGCAGTGGTGTCCAAAGTAATTCCTTGGGAGTTTTTTTTTTTTTTCTTCCCCCTGGTTCATCACACCTGGCTGGTGACGATTCTTTTGTGGGGAGTCTCTGACATGGCGAGGATGTAGTTGAACCATTTGATTCAGCTGTGTTGGAGCGAAGATGCATTTAAAAATGACAGGACACTGGTCCTTGATGATTGGAGTGTGACACACGTTGAATAAAGGATCAGTATCAGAGTATAACTGTTTATTTGCACAGCAGCTTGTAAGCAGTCGTGTTCTCTCTGTAGCGTTATGTTTCAGAATGTCTGGACAGACATAAAGGGTTTCATTCCACTCATGTTTAAGTCTTGCACAACCCCAACCTGCCTACCAGGTTGGTTTTCACACTGGTTTGGTCTTTAATCATTATGCTTAGCTATTCGTCACCCATTAAAAACTTTGAGGTTTGCCTTATAAGTGTCTATGTCTCTCTCTCCTGGAATGTAGTCATGCTGAAATGTCATCATGTTTACTGTAAACCTATTCCCTATGTCTTTCTTTGATGACTGCTGGGTTTGCATAAACTCGGACACACATGAGAAACGGGTAAAATTGTCTGTGAAAAGTTACAGAAATCTGAGCCCTTGGTGAGACTAGGTGAGAAAAAGGAAGGAGGGGGGGAGGGAGAAAATGAGGTTAATGTTGATCGGTAGGCCTTGTTTGAGATGATACTCCCTACCCTCCCAGCACTTACACACCCAGATCCCAGCACAATGCAGAGACACTGGATGCTAGCATGTCAGTACCACAATAAGTTCGGCAGGATTCCTCAGCTTGGAGGAGGTGGTCTATAGCGAATCTGTTGATTAAGCTCTTCTATTTTCTTAATGTTTCTTTTTCTGTCAAGTGATGCGTTGTGTTTTTGTTGTTTTTTTTTAGTGAGGGTTATATTTAACTTTAATCTTGTATGCATGCCTGGAAATAAACACGCGTAAACATAACCGCTTCTGCAAAACACTCTTATTCCATTATGTTAGACTACATGGTACATATTAAAATATACAGGAATTATAAGTGCTAGTTTTATAATCCTTCATTTAAAAAAAATAAAATATATATATATATAAGTTAGAGCTGCATTGGTCATTGATCAAAATCATTACAGAAAAATGTATTGATTTAATGCATTAAGCGTTGGCATATAGCTTTAAAACTCTTGTGTACTGAATATCAAATAAAAGTTAGGAACATACACTTAGCTTCAAAACTGAGGATAACCTTGTAATTCATGACCTGGTCAGAATCAGCAGCTTGAAGAAATAAATAATGGAGATCTGATGGGCTTGTTATGGATTCTGTGTTTTTCTTCTATCTCCTTTATCCTCTTCTATCTGCTTGCGCTCACACTCTGCAGCTGACATAGCCATGTTTATGTGTGACTGCCGCCAGTCATACGTAAACAGACTGAAACTGATTAGAATACCCTTTATGGAGAGTGCAGATTGCAGAAAAGAATAAAAAGCTAAATTTGCGCTACAATCTTTGCCTCACTTGGTTACAGCCATAAGGTGAGCTAAGTGTGGCCCCAGCGCTGGACGGTGAATGTCACTCTGTATCCATTTGTATGACATGTATGGCTTGTAACATTTGATAATTTTTCGGCATTAAAGCCTGTTTTTATATATAACCAAATCTCATTATTTCTCAAGGTAATTTACACTGAGGGGTTCTGGTCGGGTTCTGAAACTGGTTAACGAACCTGGGTGGTGCACAGAGACAAAAACGAATGAACTCCAACAAGCTTTAAAAGTGACTCAGGAAACATTTGACCCCCTTGTTTGACCTGTCTAAGTCATGTGACTTTCTGTTCCAGTCCAGGTAGACATGTAAAGATAGCTGATACCTGGGATATGTTTCAGATCTCATCTTAGTAGTCATCTTTTACTGTGGGATTATGTTGGTGTTTATTTGCAGAGAAGCTACCGGGTCTGACTACTAAATGAGTACAGGTTTGTAAAATACTGGTAGTTGCTCTCCTGGTTCTTTCTGATAGGTGGAAAATCTGCACAGCTCATCAATTAAAATTTTACTTTGTGTGATGGAAAATCTAAGTTTAGCTCCCAGCTGTGTGGGATCTGTGGGTAACTTCCCTGTTTAAGAAAATATGTTGCAGAGCTTGCATAGAATGAGTGTCTTAGTTGCTTTACGTGCTTCATGATGACATAACTGCAGAACAAGTTGGGATGAGATTAGGTCCTACACATTGTGAAACTATTTGTGTCCCCATACGTCAGACTGAAGAACACAGAAGGGCTTACTAACAAAAGGCATGTCCCTAAGAATTTTGACCTCAGTATGTCACCCTACACAATCTATTGCCATGCATTACTGCTTTTTGTTATGTAATAATGGATGCTCTTTGATGTTTTTTTATTTATTTATTTTTTTTCCTGAAACAGATTTGCATAGTCAACACACTGCACTCTGATATGACTAATTATGCCTGTTTTTTCTGCATTGTCTTGAGAAAACTCTTACCTATGAAACTACTTAATTGGTGAAGTTGTTAAAATGCATCGAATGGCAAAAGAATTCTGCAGAACAAGTTGGCTAAACATAGAACACATAGCAAGTCACATGTGACACAAGCGTGACTTATTGATGAAACTGCTCAACAATGCAATAACGCATTTGCTTTAACACTTGGGCAATTACCATTTCCAGTAAGCTTTCTTTTTTGATAAATAATGGTTTATATCAGATTATTATGAATGGATTGGTTTCAAATACAGCTGGAATATTGAAATGAAAAACAAATATTACAATGTAGGTTTTAGTTAAAGTGTGAAATGGCCTCATTCTGCTTTTACATGTCATTATTTTGAACTGATTTTCAGATTAAATAGGATTAAATAGTCATATTTTAATAAATAAGAATATATTTTCCCCCCAGTAACTCAGTTTGTTAAGTAGAACACAGTATTTAGATTAATCACACACATCCTTTTTGTCTGTTACGATTTTCTGCTTAGAGCTAATGAAAATGCATGTGATTAGAATATTACATCACATAAGTGTAAAAATAACTTTTAACACAAAAAAGTGGGCTAAATGAAATTATGTTTAATACCTGCCTTTAGTTTGTTTTTAAAAAGTTACTCTGAATCTAAAAAATGTCCATAAGAAGGCATTTTCTAATTCATTCAAAATAACTATTTCATTAACCTTACTCTGATGAACGAGTAGGGTGTATATCCTGCGGAGGTGTGGGTTATTACCACATTTCTTTCCCTACGTCTGGTTTATATGATATTATGAATGCCTGAAAAGTACTGAGCTATCGGCCTGTTATTGAGATCTCACCTGTATTCTCAAATCTACGACTGCCTGTTTGTTTTTATGCTCTTTCCATCACATACTGGCAGGCTGCGGGCCTCTTTGCTGATAAGCGTAACTTTTAAATGTGATAACATCAGAGTTTACTACTTGTGTAAATTACATTAATCCCCTCCAACCATTTTCTGTTTTCCCCTTACTTATCCTAGTGGATTCTCGATGGGAGGCTGTGGTCGTCTCATAGGTCAGAATGACCGTCTTGTGCGAAATGCTTCGGTTGGCTCCTACCTGACACTGTGTTTTTCTTAGATGTTTTTTGTGGTATTCAGAGGGAAGGGTTTAAAGTGCACTGGAGTAATTCTACCCCAGTCCCCTTCTGCAGGGTGGAAGTCTTCTAGTCAAATCTGCTTGGTTGGAAACCGTAACTATTTACAAGACACGCTCACGTGTATGACGTTTTCAGACAGCTGAGTCGTGCTGCAAAGCTTCAGTCTTATGTAAAATATAGTCTTTGTAGATGAGGTAAATGGTGCTGGATCGCATGGTATTGTTGCTTATTCTGACATAACTGCTTCACTTTCCATGATCTGAATTAGAAAAACTTGGTTGATTTAAAAAAAAACTTGGCACATGGATGACTTGGAGGTTATCAAGGTAAATTACTATATTTCAGTGAGGTGATTTACAGTGTTGCTTGTAATCAGTATTTGGCAGAAACGTACTTCATAGCACTGCAAATTTCAGATGAAGCTGTGAAGCATTGCATGTTTAAAGGGCAAAATGGGAGTTTAAAGCTGATAAGCCTGAGCTGGCAGTACAGAGTCAAATTAAGCTTTTATGTGAAAAGCGGGTGTTGGCAAGAGTTATTACAGACAATGGTAACTCCTAATGATCCCACAATCCCTGCTTGGAAGGTTGTTGGCCAACTCAAAGTTTACTGAAGTGCTTTCTCAAATCTAGGGTCATTTCGAAAACCAAAGAGAAGGGATATTTTATGTTATCTTCACCTAATCCTCTAAATTGGTCTAGATTTAAGATGAACCACACTGTAGTAGTAGGGAAATTCAGTTGGTCTGTCTTTTTATTATTTTTAATAAGAAATTGACGCTTACGTACTGTCAGCCTTCTGCTACTAATAAGACCTGGCTGCAGGAGCAACGGCTCTAACTTGTCTGGGAAATGGAGCTTTGAAGTATTTCCAAGGCAACCACGAGATACAATCTCCCTGAAACACTTCTTAGAAGGAGGGCTGAGGGCATGCTTACCACTTCACTACCATTATAAGACTCCTTCCAATCTGAGAGAGTAATGACTCTGCTCAGGGGATCCTATCAAATAGCAGAGCTCCCCCCTCTGTCCCTTAATGTCCAGTTAAGTTGGTTGTGTTTCTGCCTACCAATCGCAGGTAAAAATTGGGCATAGTTTGGTCAATTTAAACCTGTTCTTTTTGATTCTGATTGTGTCTTAATTAGTTTGGGTTAGTAGGTGCCCGTGTCATTGCAGATGCTACACAATCCGTCCCTTTTCTCTTTCTTATCAACAATCAGTTCCAGTTGGGGGAAACTACAGATGAAACCCTCTGGACAACTTAAAGTACTACCCTGATTGGCGAGAACCACAAAATCATACTGTCCTTTTTAAACTGAAATCATTTTGATTTACAGTTCTCTCTTTGTTGATTTTAGTTTTTAATTCTAAAGAATACATTTTTAGCCGTTGTCATTCAAAACTACAAGTAATAAAAAGATAAACATGATCAATAGCTTTTTTTTTTTTTTCCTGGTTTTTGCACATGCCACGCTATTGTTTTAAAATGAATGTGATCCCAAAGTATTTCCAAATGGTTTTGGTTGATGTTCCTGCATGGCTTGCCTGGGTGTGGCACTGGCATTTGACTTAGTGGTTCCCTTTCAGAAAGCAAAACGTTCTTATGCAAGTCCTGCAGGAAATTTTAAGTATTAACTTATGAGTCATGTCTACTTTGCTGCAATTATTTTGGTCTACATTATGTTTTCCATCCAACCCTGAGCAAACTTCAGCTTTATCGGCAGCTGGTTCATATGTAGTGCTTTTCTCTCCTCCCACGGTTCTAGACTGCAACCAATATAGTCAGGATTATTACACCTGGGGAAAAAAATCATAGGTTGTACTGTTGCAACCATTTGGGGGTTAAAAACAAAGAAACAAAAAAGTCTCAGACTCTGAGGTTCACAACAGACGGACATCAGGCCCATTTCATGATCTAAATCAATCACACAGTAAAAGGTGGGATACCCTGACAGATTAGTCCATCTATCCATTTTATGCGTCTACATCTGTATCTTGCAGTCAGTGAGTAGGCTAAGTTAGTCTGACTAGCTGCAGTGACAAGCGAATACAGAAAAGTTAAGGTCAGAGCTTTCCAAAAAAGTATTACCAGTGCTTTGACACGGTACGTCCGGGGGAAACCCTCCAAGTCTGTAAACTCAATCCCTAAATATTTATGCTCAGTATACGACGTTCTCAACGAGGACACTTGCGTTAATTTTAGCATAATTGTCACTAAACGTTCTATCTCCTGGAAACCAAAAAACACTTTTCCGACTCCAAAACATTTTTTTTTATAGAAATGGTTAACAGGTGATTAAGGCTAGATAGGCCACATGAATGAATCATTTTAAATACAAAATGTAGCAATATAAAGATTGAATAAATATGCACCCCAAATTATTCAGACAGGCAGATCTAAATTTTAAGTCATTTGATCAAGAGGTGGGTAGGAAATGAGATGGGTCCCTTAAGGAAAACAAATTATTTTGTGTGACCTACCTTGGCAGGACACCGTCAGTAGTGCATTTGTAATTGGTTCTAATGCATTTTGAATTGAAACACTAAAAAAGCACAATGAATGCATAAATAGAAAATCAGTAGTGGCTGAGATGATATAGTTCTGCAAATGATACACTTTCCTTCAGCAAGTTAAACACTGAAAAATGTCTTGGTGATAATGAAATATTTAGTTGGAGATGTTCTTCAGATATTTGGCACTTAAAACATCTTCTAACTTGAGATTGAGATGTTAAAAATTCAGTTCATGGAAGCTCTTAACCACTTTTTCACCAATTCTGCTTCAAATAAATAACTTTGTTTATTAGATTATTTACAGGTCAATATTACCTTAATTTGACAGATTTAATATAAGCTGTAAAATAATGTGATGCAGTCAAAAGTTTGGGTGAAACCCACCAGTGCAACCAGTGGAAAACGTTAGTCCAGGTCCATACTCATCTTCTCTTGCTTATAGTACAAACGTAGTGTTTGCCACATTAGAGGCAAGGTGGTGCAGATGTTTTGGGCCATCTACTAAACTTGGGACACTTGGATCATGACATTGTCCCTCACCACAGAAACTGAGGCTAGTTTTGCTTCATGGGTGTTGGCTGTGTAGAGGGCCAGGAAAGACACAACAATAGCCCCCTTCACGATAACAGAGTCTCCTCTGATTTCTTGCCGGCTCCATGTGAATAATATAATCGTCCCACCCGGAGGAGTGAGGGAGGGAAGAAGGGAGGGGAGGAGGGGGTAAACTTGCCTGGCAACTCCAGAGTTGTGTGTTTCAGGGACAACAGGGTGTTGTCCGGGACAGCGGTTAAAAGGGGACTGAACTTCTGCTCGTTAAGGTATGGCTGGCGGTCATGATTTCACTTTGAATTGTTTGGCAAAGTGGGTGTAAATAGGGGTGTAAGAGATCCCAGTTGGATCTCTTACGGACGTACAGGACACTCACACATAGTGCTTGCACTCCCTCTTTCCCTCTGACTCTGCCTCCTTCCCTCCCTTTCCTTCTGAAGGCTGGTTATTCATCCACTATGTGAGTCAGGGAGGGTGTGATCTTGTGGAAGACTGCTGGTACCAGTCACTCTCAGTTTACTTTCTCACTTTCCTGCCCCTTCTCAGTCTTGTCTTTCTTTTCCCCCTCTGCTGCTTTCTCTTTCTTTCTTTTTTTTTTCCCGCCTGCTTGCCTGTCTACCTGCAGCTCAAGTCAACTGAGAGGTTTTGCAAAACCGAAAAAGGAGAAAAACGCTTCTGCTTTGATGATTTAGGGGGGAGAAACAAGTCTGTTCTTGCAACGGTATGTATCACAACTTTAATTTGAAGATGCAATAACTCGGGGAATGTGTTCTGCTGATGTGTTGGGTAATTTTTATGAAAGAAAATGTGTTGACTTTTTTTCAAACAGCTTTTTTCCTTCCTTGTCCTTTACTGTTCTTTAATCATTAACTTCTAACTCGTGAGCTACATTTTTCCATCCCCATGATTCATTGACATGGCTTTCTATCGGGGGGGAAGTTACCCCTCCTTTCCGTTTGGTCTCTCTTTCACAGTCATACACCAACCTTTTGCTGTTAAACTTTCCTCGTAATGAATGGGCGGTGGTGTTGGAAAGTTTAGAGTATAGGGGTCGGTGGTGGTAGCATCTGCAACTCATTTCTCCCGAGAGAGAGGGAACAGAGGGCATTTTTCTAAGGTGCTTAAGTATTCACATGTCCACAGTTGTATTGTATCATTGTGTCATGGGAATACCGGACGGTTTTCTGGCCCCTTCTCCCTCCCCACTTCCCACAGTCATGAGAAAATCCTTGTCCTCCTGTTGGGCTATCTGAACCTCAGCTGATCTAGCGGCACCAGAAGCAAAGTCATGGACTAGTTTACTGCACAACCGGGAAGTTCTGTGCAGGCTTTTAATTAGTGGAGATAAGAGGCAGTGAGTTGCAGCTGGTTCTGGTGAAATGGTTGTTATGGTTGCACTGGGCTAATAAGGAAGGGCTCTATCCTTGAATTCCTATCTTCATCTGGGTCTCAGAAAAGGGAAACTAACTTTTTCTGCTACTGGTTCATAAGACTACAAGATTATCTTGTTGTTTGGTATGATTACTTTTCATAGTCACATTTTTCCTATTTCCTCCTAAAACAAGAAACTTTTAAGCAACGTAATGAAAAGTTCACTTCAAATTTCATAAAATTGTGTTAAACAACCTTTTATTTAACTAAAATAGTCTGACACAACTTTTGCAAATGTTCAGATGTTGAGATTTGCCAGTGAACAATTCATTCTTACTTGACACTAACACCAT
Source organism: Xiphophorus hellerii (assembly GCF_003331165.1). Taxonomy (NCBI): domain Eukaryota; kingdom Metazoa; phylum Chordata; class Actinopteri; order Cyprinodontiformes; family Poeciliidae; genus Xiphophorus; species Xiphophorus hellerii. The sequence goes on from NC_045680.1 coordinate 17,034,367, forward strand.
CGGCTGTATCTTTGGGTTTAAAACTATCCTGAACCCTGTCCACAATTGGCCATTGAAGTGGCCTTATAGTTGCTTTGGTTTAGCGGTGGCTAAAATGGAGTAAAATAATCTGACCAGTTTCTGATTTAACAGTAAAGCATTTTCTTTCCCAGAACAAGACACACTCAGGACATCAGACATGATACTTTTACCAAACTGTGATGCCTCATCAAAAATTTCAACAACAAATCAAAAACAACCTCAGCATTTTATGTAAGAGTTATCTGAAATGCCATGTTTCTGGGACTGCTACGCAACACGTAACACGTAGCACGTGCACGTAATGCTTGGGTCTGCAAACTGGCAGCGGTTTATTTTTGTTCTTGTTTTTAAAAGGCCAGTGGAAGGAAACTGGCTGCATGGCTGACAGAAATTTGTCTGGTATGCTTCTCAGTGTCACCTGAAATCTTGGCATGAAGTAACTTTGCTTGCTACAAAGTGTTCTAGTAGACGCGTGTAAAAATTTGCACAAGCTACAAAGGGAATGAGAAATGTGCAATCTCTCCAGTTTTAGGGTTTTTTTTGCTTTCAGAGTAAATGTTTATTTGATTAAAACAAACTGACTGGTATTTGTATAACTTTTCCATAGGAATTGTAAAACTATTAGCAAATTTCCTAGGTCCAATTCTAAGAAACACACAAAACACATTTTCTGCATTGCAGTTTCCTCCCAAGTTTTTTTTTTTCCTTTTTTTCCCCCAGCCCTTATCCTCCTTGCAGGTGCTGTGGTATGTCAGCTCTGACCTTCATTCCAGAGACTGAAATTATTAGCCTTTAATGATGTTGGCTAAAGGAGGACTGTGGGCAATGAAATCTCAGAGCATTGTAGATTGTACTTCAAACAATGGTTCTCTCGGGGCAAGCCGCACCCTAGAAATCTTCTACTTTGCTACATTGCTTTTCAGCTTGCACTTGAGTTAAGCCTTTATAGAAATCAAATGCCTAAACTTGAAGTCCAAAGCATCATTCCTGGACAATATTTTTATTATATTTAGTTACTCATTGTTTGCTTTGTCAAGAAGTGGGTCTTACTAAAGAAATGGTTATATTCAAGGTTGAGTTCAGAGTACAGTGACCAAATGGTTGCATAACTTACTTTTTTCTGTCCCAGTGGAGTTTATTTGAAGAAAGCAGTCTGGATATTGTCTTTGAACCTTTGGGCTTGACTCCTGAACAATCGGTTCACTGTGGCCTGTGGGTCGTGGCTCCGCCTCTCTCGTATCAGACCATATCTGGTGAATAGTTTCAGCCCAGGACAAAGAAAACACTCTAGATAGATAGAAAATATTTTTTCTTGTATAAAAACTATTCAGGAGATGGGACTGGAAGGATAAACTTTGGGCGAACAAGTTAAAATGTCTCGAGATTGTAAAAACAATTCCAGAGGCATTTATGCTGTGTTTGGCTTTTCGTGCACAAGGCTCTAACCATGAGATGTCTTTATTTTCCTCACAGCTAACTTGGTCTCAACAATTCACAACAGCAAATATGCTTCGGCAACTTCAGGAGATGGGCTCGCATGCCTTGGATATCTACAATTACCTCTTGGCAGGAATAGGTAGGCAACTTACCCTTAAAGTACAGAAACAGTTTGTTTTCCGTTACTTGTTTGCTGAAAATGTTTCCTTTTGTTCTAGATCCACGGATAAAGGACTACCCATTGATGAAGAGTCCTGTTCCCATGACTTCAATACTATTGGTCTACCTGTTTTTCATACTGTACGTGGGACCTCGCATTATGGCCAACCGGAAACCCTTCCAGCTGAAGGAGCCCATGATAGTCTACAATTTCTTGCTGGTGGCTCTATCAGTTTACATTGTGTATGAGGTAGGAATCTTAGACTTTCTCCAAGAATTTGACTCATCAGTGCAATTGTAGTTCACCGCTGATGCATTTTGTGTGCACGCTCCTTTGGTTTAACATTGCTTCTACATTATATATATATATATTTTTTTTTACAGTTTCTGATGTCTGGTTGGGCTACAACATATACTTGGAGATGTGATCCTATTGATACCTCAAATAGTCCTCAAGCTCTAAGAGTAAGTTCACCAAGCTCAACAACTACCACTAAGAGGGGCGTTGATAACTTTGATTTGAATTTTATAAAAAAAAAATAGACCTGCTGGTAACGTGACTTTTCTTTTCTTTAGATGGTCAGTGTTGCATGGCTCTTCTGGTTTTCAAAGATAATTGAGCTGATGGACACAGTAAGTCTTATTCTCTATACCTTCTTTTATTTATGCATTAATCAGCTTAATAGTTTGATGGTAAATAATTAATGTTGATCTTTTTTAGATCTTCTTTGTGTTGAGGAAAAAACACGGCCAGATTACGTTCCTGCACATCTTTCACCACTCCTTCATGCCGTGGACCTGGTGGTGGGGAGTTGTCTTTGCTCCTGGTGAGTACATGTCAAGCTAATATGAAAATAACAAAGAGACAGAGGCCACCCAGGTTGGGTACAATTGAGTTTTTTCACCCTGCATACCAGAGTGTTGCAAACGGACCAGAATGATTAGCTTGGCCTTGTAAAAAGCTTATCAGAAACCTTGACTCATCTGTTTTAGTAGCATCAACTTCTTTGTAGCCGCAACAGCTCTGAGAGAATGATTAGGATGGAGACTGTGTTGACCAGGGGGATTATTATTTTTGATTAAATTAGTCTAATGACGTGTGTTTTCTCTTAAGGTGGAATGGGATCTTTCCATGCCATGGTGAACTCTTCCGTCCATGTCATCATGTATTTCTATTATGGCCTTTCTGCTGCTGGACCGCGCTTCCAGAAGTTTTTGTGGTGGAAGAAATACATGACTGCCATTCAGCTGGTAAGAAAACCCTGCATTCAGTTCTACAGTTTTATTTCCTACTGGAGTTCCTTTAGAGATAGCAACTAAAAGAAACAATTTTGTGTTTTATAGTCGGTTTAATCTCTTGTTTTTCCCCCCTTCAACAGACCCAGTTTGTCCTGGTCTCCCTCCACGCCACTCAGTATTACTTTATGGACAGCTGTGACTACCAGTTCCCCACCGTCATTCACCTCGTCTGGATGTATGGCACCTTCTTCTTCGTCCTCTTCTCCAACTTCTGGGTCCAGGCCTACGTGAAGGGTAAGCGGCTGCCGAAACAGGAGATCAAGGAACAGAAGAATGGTGCAGTGGCATATGCAAATGGCAAATACCAAGAGAACGGAAAAGTCCACGAAAATGTCAAATATGAGAACGGCAGCAGTAACGGCATCCACCACCACGCAGCTACCAACGGCTCCACTCACCATGAGAACAGCCATGCCCACAACGGCAAGATGAAGAAAGCTTAGAGACTTTGGAAGGAAGTACCCAGGAAGTATGACCTAGTCAGCTTGTTAAAATTACTATGGATTCCAAAGAATAATTTGACTGTTTTACAGTTTGTTTTTTTTTTTAGTTTCTTGTGTAAAACATGGGAGATCAATGTGGTCGATGACTTCCACAGTTGGGGTTCCACACCTGGTTAGTTGGTTTTGTTGGGTTTTTGTTGTATTGTGGAATCATCTATTGGAACATGATGTATGAAGAGAAGATGTTTTGAATGTTATGTCTTCACTGATGTTGAAAGCAACTTCATAGTTCAGTGTCACACTGGTGAACTTTTAGCCCATTTGCTGGCCTGTGACCCCTCCCCCCTCTGTGGACAGAAGACTGTACAGTTTCTATTAAACTTTGAAAAAAAACAGCAGTTTGTAAATAGTTTTACAGAAAGAGAAAAAAACTAATTATATTGGTGTGCTTTCTAAATTTTGTTACCATGTGTATTTCAAATTTAATTGCCAATAAATTCAGTCCTACATTATCTGTAACATGTTGGTATTTTGTTGCTGTTTGAATGACTCGCTGAGTTTTCACTTCGCTGGGGTTTTATGTCGTGCAGCATTGCAACAATGAAGAAACTATTTGCACAGTTTGCAAATGCCACATGTCCCAACAATCTCAAGTATGTGGATTAAGTAGGAGGTAAACAAGTGACCCATTATGCCCCCTCCTCCCTTCTCCATTCATGGTACAAGAGAAGGCATGCTGCACACCGGACTTACTTCTGCCAGACTCAACCATGCGTTAGTTGCTGCAGGGTCATTCATGGATTTGTATTTGGATAATCTACCTATTGCTAAATCCAGTCTCTAAGAAACAACACATGATGGTATTATTTAATGATCAGCCAAAACAAAAAAAAATAAAGACATTAAGATGTTAAGGTTCTGGAGGTCGAACACTGACATCATGGTGCATTTGCCAGTCTGAACCAAGCCTTACACGTCTTCATGTTTACCCTTTTGTAATATTTTAGCATAAACCAGTTTAGTGACAAGCTCTTATTCTAGGAAAAAAAAACTTAAGATCTTGAAATTGAGTTCTTCAAATTATGGGATGGTGAATTTGGTCATTAGTCATTTTGCTTGCAAACTTGGTAAATGTTAAACGGTCGTTTTAGCTCCATCTTCATGAACCCCATTTAAAAGACCACAGAGATTTTTATTGGTGTCTGGAAACGCACAGCTGCTTTTCATTCACATTGTGTGTCTGCTTGAGTCCGGACCAACACTTTGAACTGCATTGTGTTTCTATGGAGGTATACAAATAAACTTGTGCAACAGTTGTAGTTGGTGGCTGTATTAATCCACCTAATCGGCAGCAACTCGTTTGCAGATTCCAAGTCTGCCAGGAGTGAAGTAAGCGTCTGGAGTTTTAGACGAGCTGTCATTTGTGTCATTTGCCATTGTGGAATGGTACTGAAGAATGCACATTTGTGTGGAAGTGTATACCTCAATGTGTAATGCTTACATTGTAAAAAGAAAACAATCTATTTTTAAAGTTCGCACAATAAATGATCACATTCAAACATTTTTCTAATGACGTCATAGGCCATCATACTCTTCAAGTGTAAAAAGGGTAGTGAATGAAAAGGAGGTGTACACTTTAGTAATTTTAGACCTGTGCTTTTCAAGGTCTGATGTAAAATCAGGATTGCCTGATTTTAGAAGCTGACAGCTGGTCAGATGAGAAAAACTCATCTGACCAACATTCTCTTGTGAACATTGATGGTTAACATTTTGCTAATACAGCATTCTGTCAAACATTTTGAGGTAGCTTTACATTGCTGACATCAAATAAAACTAAAATCTGCAGACTTTTGTGTGACAAATCCTCCACTTTTTCAAAAGCTTTCTGAAAGTTTGTTTTTTTTGTCTTAGAAATGCCTTTCAGACCTTCACCTCTGGAAATCTGAACTATTAAACTTTTCAATCTGGAAATACCTTTCTGAGCTTTTCAAAAGGCAAATGCTTACATTTCACATAACATGTGACACTAACTAGTTTTTTTTATGTATATTTAACTTTAGGTCATCAAACAATAAGAACATTTCCATCTAAAATTCACTTTCTTGTATAAAGTTAGTGAGTTGGCCAAAATGTAAGATATGAAAGGAGCTGCAAACAGTCAACGTTCCAGGTTTATTTTCAAGCAGACGTTACTCTTTGTGAATAGTTAATTAAAACCCAAGCAGTAAGAAAACATTCTTTAAGCATTCATTCAGTGTGTGTAAAATGGCTACATATCTTCTACATTAAATTTCTTATAGTCATTATTTTAAGGTCATGGGGGTTAAATTCAGCTCCCACTTTGAATGTCTTCTCCATAAGAAGGCCTAGCATAGACATAAAGGCAAAATCATAAGCAAATGAGGTCCAACTACAGTGCAGCAACTGCACTTTGTTCCAATGGTCCATCATGCAGGTTTTTTTGTAAGCGGGTGGAGCTAGATGAAGCTAAGAGTCAGACCACTTCACTCTTGTGAAGAATAGCTGAAATGCCTGCTGGCTCTGGATGTGATCCAGGTTGGGTCTTTTGGTGGAAATTAATGTTCATGATGGAGAGCGAGATGGAGCTGTGGTCTGAGTTAGAAGATTAATTATTAGGAGTGCAGGCGTGCTTTAGGTGATGTCCTCCAGGATGTAAAAGATGAGCTCCATCACTAAAGGCTGTTCGCCCCTCTTGTGGCCCCTGCTGTGGATGACTGGGATCAACACGCTATCCAGGGCATTGAGGTACTGGGCTGGGAGAGGCTGCCCATTGCTCCCAGCCACAAATCCCACCTGGAATTATAAAACAAGCTGCTGATTAATTTTAGTGCAGTCACATAAAGGAGATTGTGCAAGAAACCTGGCGATTAGTAATATGTGAGTGAAAGGTTGCATGCTTTCCCCCTTCAACTCAACCCAAGGTGAAAATAAATGTACCTGAAGCATTTGTATACATTTATATTGATCTAAGATGATCAAAGTTAGTAGAAACTTTTAATTATTTATCCACTACTTCTTGCTTCCCTAAATGTGGTGCAATAAAGAGGCTTTTAGCTTCTGGGCTCATAACTGGTAGAGGATCTATATTTATCTAACCATCTCATAGAGTGAGCAGGATAGAGAAAATGTGGCACAAATATCTAAAAAAAAACTACAGCAGGGTTACAGCTTGGTCACAATGAACATTTTATGTCATCTATATGCCAAAAAACGTAAACATGTGACGATTATTCATATTTGCTATTGACAGCATATGTGGGATTAGCAGACTCCTGCCTTGACATGCCTCCTTTTAAACACCGCAGTAGATGTAAATGAGCCCTGCACGCGTGTTTCTCCTGGCTGCACAGTAAAAAATCATGACATCTCGCGGGAAGAAAAGAAAATTGGATGCAAGTTGAAGACTCAAAGACTAAGGCGTAAAAATACAGACTCGGCAGCTTTTAATATTCCGTGTGCAAAATCAGACATGCCTAAATGATTACATTATTGGCACACGCTATTATTGAAAATATGTGTCGAAGCAACTGTAAGACTGTGAGATTTTAAACTTTACCGATGTGTTCATTCAAAAAGGGCTGTAAACAGAGATATTCAAGGGTTTGAAATAATGCCCTTGAATTGTAGGTTAGTCAACAGGAACCCACTCTATCATTTACAAGAAATTATGCTCACAAGCTGATGTCTTCATGGCTGCCTTCCTAATTCATATGAAACCTGGTGTTATGTAATGCTGCCTGCCGGCATGTTTCTTTTAAAAATACCAGGAGGAATTTTTGAGAGTGAAAGACAAGTTCTCTGAAATACAATGTGTTAAATAAAAAACATTCAACATGATATCCATCTAGAAGATATAGCCAAATCAACACAGAATTGGTTCATCAGACAGACAATCACAGTTCACTCAGGGATATTTCAAACACCAGCTGTCAGTCCTAGAGAAAACCTGTGGGGTTAGCAAAATAAAAGAGAGTAAGACAGGATTCTGACATTATAGAAAAGAGGACTGGTTGTGAAACGTTACTGAAGATTATGTTTACTATTACTATTTAATGGCAGCAGGGACACCAAAATTTTCCTAATAAACATTCTTAAATTGGTTTGGAAATGAAAAATTAAGGGTTAGTTTTTTTATCATTATTTTTAATTGTGAGGTTATGTCACTGCAACAAAATTTGGATTTACTTGAGGGGTTTTTTAAACTCTTTACCAGGTGTGCCAGCATATTTGTCCACATCTGTATTAAGCTACAGATTTTAACAGAAAAACAGATGTCAGAACATAAAAATCTTCTAAGGTTAACAGTGGGCAACAACATCAGAGGCATTTTCCATAGCATCACACTCATTAGTTTCTGACCTCATGAGAGTCAAAAGTGACCCGCAGCCCCAGTTTAGCCATGCCGTCCTCCTTCAGCAGCTTCAGGTGTGGACACAGGGCCAGGCAAAATGCCCGGGCGATGCGCTCTGTAAGTCGGCTCTGTTCGGCGGAGTCGGTCACTCCTCTCTTGGGATTGTGTCCTCTCACCAGGAAGAACACCTGGACAGCAGAGGGTTTTATACATGCAAAAGAGACTTTATGGTTCAGATAGAACACACACATGTTGTGTTTTAATGTGTACTTCTGTCCAGCGGATGATCTTCCCATTTTCTTTGTGTTCTGACTTCTGGAACATCTTTGTACTGCTGATGGACTCCATGGATTTCCCATCGATGGGGCTTATGACCCTGCAGAGCAAAACGATTTGTTAAGCCAGAACATATAGGAACTATTTATCTGGACATTGAAGTCCTGGATTGTTGATACAAATAATGAAACATCTTAATTAGTTTTTTGACTCTATTTTGACTTGTATTGTTCTGTAGAACTGAGCTCAGCTTCAAACAGGTGGAAGTACCAACCCCCTATTCACAGTGCACTTCTCCTCCACCCACTGTAAACAGACAAGCTCCCGGCTCTCTGGTTGGTCGAGCCGCCCGCATGTGACGGTGTAGTCTTTCATCTCCCGGAGCGACCGGCGGATCTCCACCATGGTCTCCACGGTGACCTGCACCATAAGCCCATCTAAGGAGAAGGGGACAGCAATACAAGAAAAACACACAAACAGACACGAGTGGGGACACACTGCCACACATGCATCAACAGGCAGCAACACACTCCTGACAGCCTGTTAAGTTGTTCACACACAAAAACACACACAAAGAGCATCATATTCTGAATAACCCTAGTTTAAAGGTAGGATGTTGGATTAGAAATGTCCTGTGAGCAGGTCAAATGTTTTGTGCTTCCCTTCTTATATCACTAGATATCGTACCCTCTACGATGCTGGACTTGGCCAGGCAACCTGCCGAGGCTTTCAGGGCGCTGCTGAATATAAAAAAGCACGATCCAGTAACTAGAGAGAGAAAAAGACAGAAACAAAGAAAAGAGCAAATGTTTAAATCATGCAACAATCAAACATTTTGTGCCCTCTGGTGTTACAGATCTGAAACTGCAGCCACATTTCTTTAAAAGTAAAATACTGACTTTAAGCTTCTGTGTTAAGGTGTTTTTAAAATGTGAATGTATCAAAAAAGAACTAATGTTACAGAGTGTATAACTTTAGTACTGCAACAACAAAAAAGAGAATAATCAATCATTCTGTTCCGATTTCAACAACACTAATAATTCCTATAGCAGTTATTCCTCATCAATTGGGTTAGACATTTAGGGTAAAAACTATTTAAAACCAGTAAAATCCTTTTACAAAGTCCATACTGTCTTGATAATGTTACTTTGGTTTCTCAATGATCTGTTACTTTTGCGAGGCTGGTTGTGGATGCTGATAGCTTGGGTTTGGTACTGGCCGTCGTCGGTTTGCACACAGATGAGGTGGGAATCTGCTGTCTCATTGAAGGATGCCCCTATTGCCAGCACATGTTCATTGGACTTGTTTATGGCCTTCATTAACTGAGAAAAGGGAACAGAAAAAGCCCACAATAACAATCAAGGCACAGATATGTATACATTTCCTTTTGAGGCTCAGTCTTTATACCTCATTATACCCGGTAGTCGGTATGTTTATGAGAGTCTTCTGAGCCTCTAGATCCACAGTGAGCCCCGGTACTAATGGTAGGCTGTAGCGGTAATTCCTAAAGTCCTGAAAAACAGGAAGTATAAAGAGGTCAGTGTCTGCGATGGGAAGTTTGGCAGAAGTTATGACACCAAACTTCCCCCTGATGCTGGTAAATCCGGTGTTGTAAGAAGTGAAAGCCGTTGCAACATGCTATACTCACGACTAACAGTCTCATTATGGTGTGACCTATTTCCCCAAAGAGGGGCTTCCTGAACCGCACGCTGTACAGAGGACAGGGATAAACTGGACAAACAGAAATAAACGTGAATGACTCAGGGGGAAACTTGACACATTAAAGCTGGAAGATGTCACAGAGTGGCATTGCTCACATCTATACTCTGCCCCAAGTCTCAGCATGAGGCGCAGGGGAAAGGCTTTAGCCCACGGCACCTCCGCTCTGTGGACCAGCAGGCCAAAGAGGTAGGGCTGATTGGGCAGAGGTAGACCTTGAAGCGACTGAAGTGTGGAGCAAACGTACATGAAGCCTGCATGATCCTCGCTGCCTAAGAATCGGCTGCCAAACAGGAAGAGCGACAGGTGCCTTACAACCTTCCCTGCAGAAACAAAGAACTGAAGGTCAGCCGAGTCATTATGACAAGGCATATACCTTGAGGGGAAAGCCATGTTCGCTATTCAGAATGACTGGCCTAATCGTCCTACCAGTCACGGTGTCCCTGTAAAGTTGGAGGAAGTGACTGAAAATGTCTTTGGGGAAACTTTTCTCCTCAGGCAGACACTGAAGGAGCACCACCACCTCCACCTGGCCCACAGCATGCATCCCCTTCGTCGTCACACACCAGCACTTCCTGTTGACATCTGTCACACATTTAAGGTAACATCTTTAAGCTTTAGGATTATCGCTTCTAAGGCAGATGAGGAACTTCATATATGCAAATTGCATTTTATTTTGGGGTTCAAAATGGAGAAAGAAAAAGGAAAACAAATACATACAGTTGACAAGTTTGACCATAGCAAGTAGGTTTGCATTGAGGACAAACACCAGTGGCTTTGGCCGGCCGCTTTCCAGCTCCTGAATGAGTAGCATCTCAGAGGGCTTCTCCTCCACGGTGTAATCTGAGTGGGGGAAAAAAGTCACATGACTGTAATCTCATCCCCTGCAAACCAATAACCCTAAATTCTTCCTAATTTATTTTATTCCCCTGATCAGTTCATTATCATTTTGAAGAATGATAATGTAATTACATTTATTAACAGAAAAAAAATTGATAGAAAGGGGTTAATGCACACCTGACAAGGTAAAAATGTCCCCGCTACCCAAAGTATTTGTTAGTATGACACATTGATGCCACCAGAAGGTAATTTGAAAATTAAATTACAAGCACATCCTGTCAGATCCGCTTAAAAGTTTCACGATGTTCTGCAGCTGCTGACTTAACTTTTCTACTTTTTCTGTTCTTACTTTTTTAATCTTCTCTTTGTTAGCAAGACGGGCATCCAGCCGAACATTGAGCTCCCCGTTTTCACCTGCTGCTATTCTCCCTGCTTTGCATAGAGCTCGTATTTTATTTCCTCTGTTTGCTCTCACTGCAGGGCGTAGTAATAAAAGAAGCAGAGGCAGAAGAAAAAAGAGCTGCTAAAACTTCACCTCCTTTGACTCCAGTAGAGGTGAGGATGGGCGGGAGGCCGTCTAAGGGGATGAGGTTGGCAGAGCTGCTCACTAAGGCTGTGGGGCCCCAGCCATGAGGACCACATGCCTCCTAAAGTCACATTAAAAAAGATGAGCAATCTATGAAGTAGTTACACCGTAAAAGAAACTACAGATAGGCACAGTGCCATGCAAAGGTACTCGAACCTTTGCATGGCAAAGCTTTTCGTCATGCAAAATCAACTTTTTCCGATTTTCCAATTTTATAACAATAGACTTATGTTTTTCTTTTTTTGTGTTACAAACCACACCAAGTAGTGTGCATTTGTGAAGAAGAAGGATAATGGTGAATGTTTTTATATTTTTTTCATAATGGAAAATATAAAATATCACATGTGTTTGTACTGAGCCCCTTTAACGTTGATAGCCCTAAATAAAATACATAGCTAAATAAAAAATAAAGTTGTCTGATCTAGTGTCAGTAAAAATACAGCTATTTTGTTGGAGAATATTATTGAACAAACAGTGTTATGAAGCCTAAAAGTCACTCTAGTTGAGATAAAACTGTTGAGAAGTTTAGGGAAAGGTTAGGTTGTCAAAATAAACTATTATGATTTCGACATTTTACAGAGCAGTGATCAAACTATTCAACAAAATGAGGAGCCTGGCACTAATCAGGAAAGAAGCAAATAGGCCATTGCTAGCTGTGGAGGAGTTGCAGAGATCCACTGCTCAGGTGGGAGGAAGGTTTTAAAAAGTTAAATCATTTCACAACTATGTACTCATTTAAGTTGGTGTATGACATCAAATCCCCGTGAAATACGTTGACGTTTGTGTTCGCAACATTAGATTCTTTTAGACTGGTGTGTATCTGGGTATATTTTTCATTTTTTAAACCTACATTAATTGTAGTCCTGTGTGGTTTTAAGGTTCTCCTGATCTGTGGTGAACCAGCAGGACTTCTAGCAGGCTCGCCCAAGTCCCGCCTCATCAGGGGTGAGAAAGTAAGTCCTCTCACTGGTGTGGCTGGAGCAGACTCAGACTGCTGGCCAGTGAGGATTTCATCTGCAAACCACACCCTCCTTTTCCCTCTCGGAGGAGTCCCTGTAGGAGAAAACATAACACTTTGGTAGTGCATTTCCTTTTTTTTTTTTGATGCACGTAGTAAACAACTACATTGGTATTTTACTTACTCTTGACAAGGGCTGAATGGCAGGACACACAAACCCTTCCTTCCTTGCCATCCAGATGTGTTAGTCTAAACTTCATATTGGAGCAGAGCGCGCAAAACACCTGCCAACATGCACACATTCGTTTCACACGTCACTAACTGTGTTTCACTTCACGCTTCATTATCACAAAGGAAATGTTGAACTTTTGAGTAAAATCAAACTGCCCTCACCTTGCCACAGGCACGGCAGTGGTGCCTCCTCTTGGTAAATGTAAACTTTGTCCCACACTTCATGCAGACCTGAGCTTCAGCATCAGGAACCCACACCGGAGCCACCTCCCCCAGGACGTCACCCTGATCCTCAGGCAGAACTCCAGAGGGGCTCATCTGGGAGTCATTATCAGGATCCGTTGGAGGATCAGCATTCTTCCCCTTTGCTTCGTCCTCACCGGCTCCCTGGGTCTTGCCTCCACTTGTCTCGGCTCCTCCTTTAGATTTGACCTTCCTGAACTCCCGCGTCCTAATGCACGGATTCTCGTGTGAAGAAGCGAAAGATGCTGCAGCTTCATCTAAGCTGGAAAAATGCTCTGCCTGCTCCAACCCACTTTCCTCCCTTTCCTTCTCCTCAATCACAGACTCCTCTTTGGACGGGAGAACTTGAGACTGAACGCCTTCCACCTGATCCTCCTCTTCCGGCCAGGCAGCCTCGGCGGGGCTCAAAACCAGGGTGCTAGAAGGGTCATCATCACCCCATGTGGAGATGGTGGTCACAGTGCAGCTGCCTTCCTCCAGCTGGGACTGTGATGCTGCTTTGGTTGGACGCTCCAGTGGTTTTTGCCCACATTGCCTTCTGATTGTCTCATCCGAGGAGGCTTTGGAGGGAGAATGTGGTCGGAGTTGACTGGAGCTCAGTCCAGGCTTGGTCATGTCACCATCTTTGAGGACCAGTAGGCAAGGTCTGTTCAGCCACTGCTGCTTGGAGTCCTGTAGAGATGGGTTGTCTCCTTCATCTGCTCAGACAAAAGTGGGGACAGGCATGTCTTTGTCTCTGACTGTTTATACTGTGTGTAAGTATGCATACTCTTTGAACCTTTCCACGTTTTTATCACATTGCAACACCAACTTTAGTGTATTTTCTTTGTTGGTCTATGTGGTAGATCAACAAAATGTAGTGAAATATTGTGGAGAAAATTGTTGCACAAAACATTGTTTAAATTATTTCTAAATGAAAATCTGAATATCGTGTAGCAGTCTCTGCCAATAAAGCTGATTCTCACCACATAGGTTCTAGGGGTGTGCTGAAATTCAGGAAAAACAAGATAGGCAGCATAGTAGTTTTCTGAAAGTAAAGTCCAACTTGGTCTTCAATCTATAGGGTTACTAGAAGCAGATATCTTGCAATGTTACTTTAATATTTTCAGATGATGTTCTTTCCATATGTTGTTTTCTAAGCAAAATACTTAAACATACCGCCATCCCAGTGCTTCACTGTTGGCTCAATTTTTTCAGGCTTGCGAGTTTTCTCTCGAATGCATGGCTATAACTCGAAATTAGTTTCTTTGTTCCTTGACACATTTACAAAATAAGCCTGGCTTTGTTATGCTGATTTTGGACTAAAGGTCTCGTCTTCTCTAGGTAGCATTTCATCCCATCCCGGAGCAAGTCTTGTTTCACTGGAAGTAATGGCACTCTCTTACTTGATTCAGCCAACATCGTCATCATTTACTTTTCTTTTGGTGAGGTTAGGACGCACACATTTTGCACTAAAAAAAAAACATCCAGCTCTGAGATACAAAACATTTGCCATTCCAAAACGGCATGATAACTGTTTCCACATAATTGTTTGAACAAATGAACGAAGCAGGGCATCTTTAGGCATCTGGAAACTCTCCCCGTGGTTGAATAAGACTTGTGGAGTCACAATTCCCTTCTTGATATCTTGTCTGGTTTGTTTTGGTTTTCCCACTGTGCCATACAAGTAAGTTATAGTGTCTGAGTTGATTTGGAAAAAAAAGACTTGCTTCTACTTAACTCAACCTACCAAAGTCATGACATCATCATCATCATCTTGGCTCTCCCAAATGTTTGAAGGCTGACGTTGAAGTAAAAAAAAAAAAAAAAATTGAGGGAAAAAAAGGCTGTGCTTTTATACAACGCATGTAAATATCTGGTTTTATCTGTATATGCAAACCAGTGATACAAGCTCCTCCTTCTCTCTACCCTGATTCATTAATTTTTGTAACCTTCTGCAGCCGCAACCAATCACCGATTCGATTTCTAATGGCTCGTTGAACTGCAAATATCGACGCGTGAGAGGAAGTCAAGCAGACTACAGCTCTAGTCAACCCATAGGATTAACAAAATGTTTTGGCGAAATACTTGCAAGTAGACTTCTGTTTGATGATGGAGCTCGTCCGTCTCAGCTGAAGGCTAATTAAATGACTAATCCTGCAGTTCAAACTGCATTGCAGCTTTAATGAAAGGGAAACGGGCCCGGTGGTGTCGCTCCTGCTGCAGAAGCATCCGCGTAAAAAAAAAAAAAAAAAAAAAAAAAAAACTGAAAGCGGCCGCAGCATCTCGCTCCTCGCGCGCTCTATTTATCGGGACAGTGACGCATTCGGCACACACGTGCGAAAGAGCTTTCATCCTGCCACGCGGTAATCGAGACCCGGCCGGCCGGCGGCAATGCGACATCCTCTTGGTTACATCACATCCAGCCGGACAGGTCATGGGTGCGGACACAAACACGCATGTTTGAAACGATGCGGTCAAGGAGCTCGGCCAATGCTGTGTCAGCGTTCTTTATCATCACCCTGCGACGCAGCATCAGAGAAACTGGATCAGCCTGCTTAAATGTATGCGTGCATGCCCGCGGCCCCTTACCCTCTGTTACTTCTCCTAGAAGGCTTTCATTCTCATCATCCCGGGCAGAGAAGAACTTCAGCATCTTATTCTGTCACATCTGAGTGCAGGGGAAGCAGCCGTGGCCTACCCAAAAGCAGAGAATGAGATGATTCCTCCTCCTGTCTTACAGCCTCCCCC
Source organism: Xiphophorus hellerii (assembly GCF_003331165.1). Lineage (NCBI taxonomy): Eukaryota > Metazoa > Chordata > Actinopteri > Cyprinodontiformes > Poeciliidae > Xiphophorus > Xiphophorus hellerii. The sequence goes on from NC_045680.1 coordinate 17,049,681, forward strand.
CCCCCTCTCGCTCTCATAGAGATCTTTCCCCCTCCCCGGTGTCTCTCTGCAGCTCTTTGAAGAAATCCAAGAGGTGTGCAGAAACGTCCCTCCCCAGTTTGCCGTCCACACAGCCCGCAGGACAGCGTGCGAGCCAAGATAACAGTGCATAGATGCCAACCTTGTGCACAATCTGTCAGGCTGTTTCAGCAAGTCAGCATAAGCACACAAAAGCACAAAACCTCTGAGGAAAAAGAGGTTAATAACGTCCCAGCATTCACCACAGCACTATGTAAAAATAAATAAATAAATAAATGTTTGTCACATTTATTTTGCCATAAACAAACATAACTGTTTTAAGACCTTCTGTGTATAACCTGTAATCTTCACGATGATTAACAATAAGGTGGTGAGATTTAAGCCAGGTTTTCCACACGCCAGCCTGACTCGGTGGGCCACTGTAAAGTAGAAAAGTCTCTGGGATTGTTGGTGATATGTGAAATGCCTGGGCGACATAAACGCAGAGAGACGTTTCTGCTTCTTCTCGGTCCAGCCCAGTCCAGTCCACGAGGTCATCAACATCTGCGCTAGTTTGCCTCGTCCTTTGAAGCTTCATCGAAGTTCTCCACCAGATCTGCGACACGGGAGCAGATACGCTGTTATTTATGCAGCTTTGATGCTTTGCAGTGGCATTCATACCATTTCAACATGTTCGCATTTTTTCACTAACTTCCAAGTGCTGTATTGATATTTCAAAGATACGGAGGAGGACACAAGAAGAAAAGCAGACAGAGGAGGACAGAACGAAGGGAGGAACGCGAGGAGGAAAACAAATATGAGATCACTAAGGACGAAGTAAAAAACAGATGAAGGAGCAGAGAAGAAATAGAGGAGACATTTTTCAAAAATGTCAGAATGTTAATGTCAGATGTAAGCTTAATTCACATCTTACTGACATTTTATATTTGTTTCTAAAAATCAAAAACAAATTTTATTTGTATAGCACATTTCAGCAGCAAGGCATTCAAAGTGCTTTATATCATATCAAACACAGAAACACAATGCAACATAGAATCAACAATCAAAACACGACATTAAGTCAAGTTTCATCATTAAATTTGTAATTGATTACATTTCACATACAATCCTAAACAGGTGGGTTTTTAGTCGAGATTTAAAGGAAGTCAGTGTTTCAGCTGTTTTACAGTTTTCTGGAAGTTTGTTCCAAATTTGTGGTGCATAGATGCTGAAAGCTGCTTCTCCTCGTTTGGTTCTGGTTCTGGGGATGTAGAGCAGACCAGAACCGGAAGACCTGAGAGGTCTAGAGGCACATCCTGTTGTCTGTAATGTCGGTTTCGGGGGACTGGACAAGCTGAACATGTACAGAATCTGCCAGGAGTTTGTTGAATCCAGTGACACCTGAGGAAGTACATCTAGTTCTTTCATTTAGAGAAGTGGTGCTTATCTTCTGTGAGGCGGAAATGGTTTTAGTGTGGCTGACAGACACTGTAGTTTTTCACAGACGGACAGATAAGCTCACATACGGTAGATAAATTGTATGGATGGCTAAAACATTTTATTTATTTCTAAGCCAACAGCTGCAATTTATCATCTAAAAGTATAGGCGCTGTGCATTTATGAGTGGGTGCAAATAAATTCTGCTGGATGCAATCATAAAAGTGGACCTTCCACCTAGTGCAATTGTTGACATTGCTGGTTAAACACAGAAAAACCTGTTCATGGGTGGACTAATACAGAACAACGCTATAGCTTCTATTATTAATTTTAATAACATTATTTAAACATGCTGTGGACTCAACCATACAAGGCAAAGGAGCAGGAACGAGACAGCATGTGCTGGAGTTACAACTGGTTTCAAGAGTTTTTCTGCGACCCAGCATGGTTTATGGTAAACTGCCAACATGACTTAATGATCTTTATGGCCTTCTATTCTATGAAGATCAGATTTGTGGAATTACAATTAGTTGTCTTTGCTAAAGGTTCTTTCACTTAAGCTGTAGGCCTCTGCAGCTCCTCCCAATTTGCTACAGGTTTTAGGGTACTTCTGTAAGTAATGATCTCCTTGCCAGGCCTTTCAGTTGAGGTCAATGGACGCATCCGAGTAGGTCTGGAGTTGTGCCGTACTCTTTCCATTCTCAGACAATAGATTAAACAGGTCTCAGTGAGGCAATCAAAGCTTGGGACATTGCTTTATAACCCAACTTGGCATCAACTTTCTCCCCGAGCTGCCCGCTGTGATCCTCGGTCTTCATGACGCTGTTTGTTCTCTAATATTCTCTAACAAACCTCAGAAGTCACAACAAAACACTTGGATTTGTACTGAGATTAAATTACACAATGTTGGCACTGTGCACTGGAGTTACTCTATTAGATTTAGCAAGCGCGACTGAATTTTCGTTGCTTACAGAGTCTCTAAACAACTGTGACATTTACAAAGAACATACCTGGAACCTCATCATCCTCTTCCTCAATGTCTTCTGGCTTTGGAGGTTTGCCATCGAGAGCTGAGAGAGAATAAAAATCCAAAACATAAACCAATTATGTTTTCATTATTTAAAACTAACATTTCCCTTGTGGTAAATCAAATACCAGAAAGGTTTATTTCAAGAACCTGTTTTATATATATATATATATATATATATATATATATATATATATATATATATATATATATCTCATCATGTTGTGTACAAAACAGACTGGAGATCTTAGTTTCAGAACAAAATGTAATTATTATGAACATGAAAACAAGCTTAATGACTGGATGCATATCAGTGGCATCAAAGATTTGTACAAAAATAGTGATTCCAGTAATAAAGATAAGGCTTGATGTGCTACACTCTTGATAATGAAAAAATAACTTCTTCCTTTTCAGTCTGTCACTATATATTTATAACTCATCTAGTAACTTGCTGAGGTGGATCACTTTTTCCAATAAACAGACGAGTCCATAGCAAGTTATGTATTCATTAGATGAAATTGGACAAAGATCCCCTAAACAGCTGCACTCACCATCTCGTCTCTATTGAGACGGAGATTCTTTCAAAGGTTTTGGATAAAATGATCCCTTCCAGAATTAGATGATCAAGCAATCTAATCTGGTAACACATTTGTGCCACTTTATTCTTCTTCTCAGAATAACAAAATATCCACGAGTCAACATTTTAGGCAGCTACTTATTTCTCCACACCAACAGCTACAGACACAAATCTTTCGCTCGACCTGCACCCACCTTGCCGGGGGAAGTGTTCAGCCAGCTTCCGCAGGCTGCTGAGGCTGTCCCCTCCCAGCTGACTGAGGATGCTGGGAAGCATCTCTGTCAGCTGCTTGGTCTCAGCGTGGCCTGTGATGGCGAACGTGTTGGCGGACAGAGACGCCTGGACCTTCGGGTTGTTAAAGTGGATCACAGTCCCGTCGTCCTTGATCATGTTCACCTGGAGCGGAGAAAGAATGATCTCTAAACATGTTTGGCGTGCTGCGAAGTAAGGGAAGCTGCCCGGGTTATTATGAAATGTAAAAGTTTGTACCTCCTCGATCCCAGCTATGTTGTTGACAACTAACTTCTTCAGTGAACTCTGGAGCTTTTTGTCATCTGCCGTTGCGGTTCTGTGCACCACCTTCTTCTTCCTGCGCGCTGAGCCCTGAAACCAAAACACAAAAAAGTTCTTCAATGATAAAGCCACTTGCAAAAGTGTAAACATATATATGAAGTCGTGGTTTTTGGGGCTGAATATGGTTTGAATACTGTAACAGTTATTGTATTGCATGACAAAGCAAAACCTGATTTTACTTCATTAATCTGAGTCTAAAACCTTTAATATTTTAATATGCTTAATCTGTTTGGTGCCTTGATTTAGGCAAAAAAAAAAAACAACCTCAATTTCAGAGAGAGTAATGTGATTGACTGCTCTAATCAGAGATGCAGCCAAGAGACCCAGGGGAGCTGGAGAGATTCATAGCTAAAGTGGGAGAATCTGTTGTCGGAAACACCATAAGCTGTGTAATCTACCAGTCTGGGTGTTGTAGAAAATTAAAAGAAGGAAGTCACAGTGGAATGAAAGCCATAAGAAGTTGCATTGCAGTGTGAACAAGTTTGCAAAGGGACTTGAAGTCAATAAGGTGGATATTCTGGAGTGGCCCAGTCGAAGTCCACGCCTTGATTCCCAAGAGAATTTGTGACTTGAAAGGGGGATGTTCACAACCTATCCCCACGACCTGACAGCGCTTCAACAGTTTAGGATCCAGACTGAGACCCATCCACACAGACTCCAGGCTGTGATTGCAGCCAAAGGTGCATCTATCAATTATTGACACAAATGGGGTGAATATATATGTCCTTATTGCGTTTTATTTAATTCTCATTATTTTGTAGGAATTAGTTTTACTTTAACATTCAAGAGAGGGGGGGGGGGGGGTATATTTAATTTAGTTTGTGTCAAAAAAAAAAGCTAAACTTTGTTTATTGTGATTGATTTGTAAAAACAATAAAAGAGTAGAGCATTCAAGAGAGTGAATACTTTTATAGGCACTGTATTTCTGAATCTTGACAGTCTGAACCATTCTTTCTTTCTTATTTCTCAGTGCTTTTTTGTAACACGTTTTTAAGATGTCATCGTTACCAAAGACCAGTCTGAATTGGACAGCTCACCTTTCCTCCTATCCGCACCTGGGCTTGAAGCTTTGCCAGTTTCTCTTGATTCATGCTGTCACCTGCCAGGAAACCACACAATGACATTAGCAGCATAAAAAAGAACTGCCGATATGGTAGCTGCTTTGATTAGCTTCAACCTTAGCTCTGCCTTTAAGGAACACCGTGTAGAAATAAAGCAGATCTCTAAAAAGCGCACATATTCTGTAAACTGGAAGCCAGATGCGATCAGATGTGAATTTATCAGCCTGCTTGTCCAACAGCTGCACACATGAACCCATAACAAACAGCACAGCCGTCCTCTCCTCCGTCCAGAAAACAACAACCTCACAGTCCGCTCACACAAACAAGCTGCGATCTGAACAAACCTGCAGAAATCTCCCCAGATGTTTGCAGCAGAGAAGCATACAGCGGCGTCTTCTGTTCTTCTTCGTTTCCGACCAGTAATAGAGACCTGAGATCGGGATTATGCTGACACCCACTGGACGTTTAGCATATTACAAAAACAAAGCGATTGCGTTCTCATTTTGATTCGTAAAACACCTGAATTTTACACTGGAGTTCTGTTTTAATGACACTGAATACTCCTAATGAGGCCAAATATAAATAAGAAATTAAATAGTATGCCTCTTACTGATGTTGCGTTTAACATTTTTATCCAACGTTGCAAATTTGTGTGGGAGAGCTTCATTTCATATTTCATTCTTTACTTTCTGATCCTATCTTGATGTAGGCCTATGTTTTAATGATGCACAATAATTGTCAGAGTTTTGCAAATAGTTATCTCATGGATAAGTGAGATAACTTACTTATTCATGAGATAATAAGTAAGTTATTATCTCATAACTTACTTATTATCCAGCTTGTTTCCAGCCTGGAAACAAGGTGAGGTGGACCATGCTGTTCTTTGAGAAACCGGTTTCAGCTAGTTCAGAGAGCCCTCTACTCCTAATCTTTACGCTTCTGTTTTGTGACTGACCCCCACCCCGCTTTCAATAAAACCAGGCTGCTGCAGGGTTGGAGTTGTCCTGAGGCACCACTGAGACTCTCCCCCTTTGCAAAGGCTGAAGTGATACTACTGTGGTTCTTAATATGTACAGGTTAAAATACCCAACAGTAATTACTTGTTTACTTCTACCACTAGTTCTACCCTACCATTCAAACTCAATTTTTCACTTTGTCATATGACAGCCACACATTTCTTAGTATTGTTTTTTATTATTATTATTTTAATTTGATAAAATAATGCAAAGTAAAGTCGTATTTTTATATATTGAAACTTCACTAGCAAGGACCACGCCACAAAGATACAAGTTTAAAGATTTATTGATGGAGGGATGAAGGGAGGAGGGGAGGAGCAGATGAAAGGATGAGGGATGAAGGGACATAGGGATAAAAGGCTGTAGGGATGAGGGAATGAAGGGATGAAGAAATATAGGGATGAAGGGATGTAGAGATGTAGGGATGAGGGATGAAGGGATGTAGAGATGTAGGGATGAAGGGATGTAGAGATGTAGAGATGAGGGATGAAGGGATGTAGGGATGAGGGATGAAGGGATGTAGAGATGTAGGGATGAAGGGATGTAGAGATGTAGAGATGTAGAGATGTAGGGATAAAGGGATGAAGAGATGTAGGGATGTAGGGATGAAGGGATGAAGGGATGTAGAGATGTAAGGATAACGGTTTTCTTATTTTCCCGAGCCCGCGTAGGACCCCCCCAGACGGAACCTGTAGCAAAATAAGCAAAGCATAGTTAAAAATGAAGAGGGATGAGATTAAATAGATAGAGGGTGAGGAAGGGCGGGGTTGACGAAAATGTAACAAACTGAGATGAATGGGTGAGTGAAGTATAAGTAGAATGATTAGAGGTGTGGTTTGGGCGTGGCCCTGCTCCCGCACCTAAGTTAACACATTAACTTCATTGCTGGAAAATGTGGCCTGCAGAGAGTTGCATTTTACTGTGAGATTTTTAGCGTTCATGACTAATAATTGTTTTTATTGATAGACTCTTCCACCTGAGCTGTAGATCTGTGTATATCCTCCATAGCCTTTTGGCTGCTTCTCCTCACTCAGCCTGTCAGTATAAGTGGATAGCTTTGTTCTGGCATCCTTACGGATGTGCTAAACACCTTTCATTTTAATGTAAGAAGAACAGAATTAAAATCTAACATAAAATACACATAAATTGTATTCTATGCTATTGGGACTGTATTTTCCAACCTCTATTTACAATGTTTGCACTTGACATAACTGACTTTTACAGCTAGTATGTTAGAGTTGCACTAATGCGAACAATAGCTCATAAAGTAATCAAGATAATGAAACTATCACACTAACATTAAGTCATAACATGTATTAGTTTAATGCTTGTAAGTCATTTAAAACATTTTACCCAAAAATCAACCATTTCTTTTGTAAAAATACACTAGAGAAGTGGAGAGAGATTTGTTCTGTGGGGCTCTATTAGCTCAATGAGCAGCATTTCTCCCAACATGCGAGAAACCACTCTAATTAGTCTGCATGACTTTATTTTATTACGGCTTCAATAGCAGGAGCCATTTATAATGAAATCCATAAAGGTCAAAACAAAAAGTCTTGGCCACCTTATATCAATCAGCTCACTCTCCAGGATTTTGAAATAACTTTTCTGTGTAATGGAATTAAGCAGAAATGTTCACATCCAAAATGTTTTAATCAAAAACAAGGTCAATATTGATCAAATTACATTGGTGGTTGTTGTTGTCATGCACGTATGGTCCAAAATCATTCATTCACATTTCACGGCAAAGTGGTACGATATTCTGGAGCTGCACTCAAAACAGAGACACTAAGCTTCACTAGAACAACAAATGGTGGAAATAATCCTCCAAAATGTCTTCTAAGCACTAAAAATTTCAGACAGTTTTGTTCTGAGCCACTTATGGAACAAAGACGATTCTCAATGAGATGTTAAAATGCAACGTCATTCAGATCAGAACTGCACTGCCGCTCGTGTAGTCAACCAGTGACATGAATTCTTCCACATCCTGGTCCTGTTTTCTCTTCAGATCAAACCATTCTGGCCAAAGTTCAGGTGATGGATTGGACGGCAGTGTCTGGAAGGGGCTGTCTGCTGTATCGGATGCAATAAGATTTGCTTGGCTCCCGTGAGCTCCCGAGCGTGCTGCGCTGCCAGCGGTGGAAGGTGTGAAGCTTTGAACCCCAGCAGCTGTGAAACAACATGAAGATTTTCCTCAGGACGGCCTTCCTCAAAAGGATGTAGACCCAGGGGTCCAAGATCTGGTTCCATGTGGCCATCCGTACCGTTGTCAGCAGACTGAAACTGGACGGTTCATCTTTAGCTCTGGTGCTGAGAATGATCACATGGACCTGGAGCACAGAATAATACAAAGTGAAATACTAGAGCTAAAGAAAATACCTTGAATTTGAGTTTGTTGGCCAGTTATTCCAATGAAAGATAGAAAGAATTGATGAAAAAAATCAACATTTTATGCAAAACTTACGTTTTTCTTGTTTTATGCAAGACGTTGCGATTAATATTTTGTCAATGACTAAGTTATCTATCCACAGACTAGCTTTGATTTGTGAAAGGAGATTGACCCGAATGTTCAAGAACAACCCAGGAACCTCCAGAAGTTAAAGACAATCATAAACCGATAGATGCTTGAACTCCAGTGTCTCTGTCCACAGTGGAGCAACTTTACTGTCACCAAAGACAACAATCTCAAAACACACATAATGGAATGGGTAATGCAGGCTAACATTAAGCTTCTCAAACGCCCACGACCTGAACCATAATGAAGATTTGTGGACTACATTTAAAAGCTGGGTCCATTCCAGGGAACTAATCAATTTGAATGCGTGCTACTGTTTCTGATAGCAGCATTAAAATATGCAGACAGAAACTTGATAATGCTACAAATAGCGTGTCATTTCTCTACAATTTGCTAAGGAACATATTAGCGGGAGGCAATATCTGCATATTTGAGCCTATACTTTTAATCCTGATCACATTAGAGAAAAGTTAAGAAATTAAAATAAAATAAGCATGCATACCATAATTCTGACAATAATGTAACCTAGTGAGAAAATAAAAAAAAATAAAGATAGAAAATGGAAAGTCCAGGATTTTACTTTGTCTGATTAAGGTTTTAATCTCACTCTCAAAACCTCAAACACCAACAAATATGTAACCAATGAAGCTCTTTGCATTGGCTCCCACGAAATAGTGAAATTCTTCCCACCAAATCTGCTAAGTAACGACACACTGAGAGCAAGTGCTTACCAGTAATGGACCCCAGCACACGCAGCTCACCAGCATGATAGCCAGCAGCTGGCAGATCATCTCCAGGTGGTAGGATGTGCCTCTGCAACCGTGTTTGTGGCGCAGCCTGCCGTGCAACAGGGCACAGCTCGCCAGAGTGTTGCACACAATGGAGAGCAGAAGAGCCAACAGACCCAGAATGGAGAAGATCAGAGGTAGCAGCACATCTAGCCAGTCTCTGGGCTGCTCCATGTGGAAGAAGCACCAGCTCCTGGACCTCTGAACCTCATAGGGTCTCCTCAGCAGCACAGGCAGGAACGCCACCAGTGCGGCGAGCAGCCAGGTGAAACCAAGCAGCCTTTTCATGAGGTGTGAGGACAATACTGCTGAGTGGAAGATGGGCTTGGTAACTCCGATGAAGCGCTCCACGGCCATTGCACTCGAGAGAAGCAAGGGGCTCAGACCGTAGAACACCATGCACACCCCGAAGATGTTGCAGACGATGCCATGCGGGTCAAAAGTGTCCCACTTCCTGTGAAAGCGGTAGACGTGCAGCACAAGGGAGCCATTGATGAGGTGACCCAGCAGGTCAGTGGTCACCAGGCTGCTGGCAAAGAGCAGGAAGGACGCCTTGGACTTGATGCGGTGGCGACTGTAGGATTTGATCAGAATGAAGAGAGCGAAGCTGTTGGAGAAGATGCCCACCGTCATGGAGATGACGGATGCAGTGACAGACAGCTCCTTATGGCAGCAGGTGGAGTTGGAATCTCTGACCTCTGACCTGTACCGGGTTTCGGAGCTGTCGTTGGATGACATGACTTACTGCAATCTCTAAAAAAAAAAAAAAAAAAATTTGAAAAACAGATTTAATCTACTTGAATCATAACGTTACAAGTATTTTGTGCTGTGTGATTTTCTTGACAAGGGGTATTCATCCAGATGGTTTTTTTTTTGTAGATTAAAGAAGATACCCTCATGTTTATAAATAAAATCTGCGCTCAGCTTGAGCTGTAAAAATATTTTCAAATCAAAGAATATTGCAGAACATAGTTAAATAAGTAATGAACGCACCAGCTCAATAAAACTGGTAATTAAATCAAATTCAAGGTCTAGATGTCGCTCTTGTTAAACGCCTGAAAATGTCAGAAGAAGAAGGACTTCTTACCTCCAGTTTAGTTTGCTGTCTCCGGTGGTAAACAGCCTCAGTAACTCGCTGTCTTTTGAATCAGCAGAATTAAAGGCACATCTCTCCGTCTCTCGGTGAATGCCACTGAAAGTCGCTGTTCCGCCTTCACTCGGCAGGTGGAAACCTTGGTGAGAGCTCAAAGATGAGGCGAGCTGCGCAGGAGGCATCACCGACTCAGACGCACCTTAAAAACGTTTGAAGCATCTTTTCTTGGGGGGGAAAAAGAGACAGAAGAATAACAGGAAAAAAACGAATGCCCTTTTATTTTTGTCAGGCGGAAATCTGACCTGGCAGTGAAACAAAATTGTGTCAGTTGTTAAATTACACATTGTCTTTAATTCATTTGACCCATTTAACTCAATTGTGCTTCTCTTACAACACAAGTCAGCAAAATGGATGTAAAGACCGAGTCGACACCCAAGGGGTAGGGAGGGAGTGTGACTGTTCAGCCCACTCCCACCCAGGACTTATAGGCATGATGAATTTGAGAATTGAACGGAGCAAGGAAGAGTTGATAGTTATTTATTTTACAGTGTCCAACTTTTGAGAACTTCAAAGTCACTTGCTCTCGGTTCAAAATATAAACATTTAGGTAAAAAAAAATAAGGAGATATACAACGTTTAAAAACTATGGACATTAAGTTTAGAGAGTTTTTTCTAAAGCAGTAGTTCTCAGTTTGGCTCTAACTCAGTAAAGCTTTCATTCCAAGTTTTTAGATAATGGTCGAACCGGTCTGGGATTTTTTTCAGCTTTTTTGGGTTATGTTAGAAAATGGACACAGCAACAGCAAAAAGAAAATAAGGTAGAAGGATAAAATATAGCTCTGCATGTTTGACTTAGAAAAGTACAGAAGTGTTTCACTGCCATAGATGGAAAACAAATACAGTAGCATTGGAACTTTCTCGCTGTAACCACATTTATATCTCATGAAAAACCAAAACATGATTTTGTTTACATGAAAAAGGTCACAACAGCAAAATGGCTACAGCTTGTGGGATGTTTCAGTCTACAGAAACACAGTCAGACAATGGAGAATCAGTTGAGGAAGCCCCTTTATGCCTTTTTAAGAAGTCGTGATTTGTCAGATTGATTTATCATTTTCATATGCTGGTAACACGAGAAAGTTTCTAGGTAAGAAATAAAACTTGTCTCTTAAAAACAAGTTTTGCATCCCATTATATCAAGAAACTCTTTAATGAGATGCTGCTCATTCCTTGGTGAATCAATTGAGTAGTGTCATAATTTTACTCATAAAGTTTCCAGATTTGCAAGGTGGAAACAAAAGAAACAGCAAATAAATAACTCAGTCTCCTCAAGGTGAAAGGTCAGGGCTTTTCTCATCAATCCAGACCCCAAAGTTCAGTGTAGCTACCTTGAAGATACACTAAAAGGCAAAAATTGTGTGTACATCGTGCATTGAGTGAAAGTACAAAATGTAGAGAAACAATTGCCATTGACTGTTTTTGCTAAGAGTAACGATTCTGTTTACAGAGCCATAACACTTCAAATCAAATCAAATCAAATTTTATTTGAATAGCACATTTCAACAGCGAGGCATTTCAAAGTGCTTTACATCATAACAAACACAAAAACACAAAGCTTTGCAACATAGAATCAACAGTCAAAACATTACATTAAGTCAAATGCCATCCTTAAATTCATAATTGGTTTTCAGACTTGGAACTGGAATATTATTTCCCATCTCCAGTTAAGTCTGCAAAATTTGCTGTGTAGAAAATAAATATTGAACATATAACCAATTTTCTTGCCTCATTTTATTCTGTCTTGATATTCACACCCAACGTTGAAAAAAAATAAAAATCTTCCATGTCCCTGTCTCCATAACAAGCTGTTTTCTCCTCTCAACCTGGACTCACGCTTACTGCTGAATCAGAAAGGTCATCGTGTTGATTAAGTTTCCTGACGTCGACAGCAACTGGAGCACCTTGTTGAAACTTTTCAAGCACTTTCTGAGAATTGCTCTCATGTTCAATTTAATTTATTCATTCAACCTCTTGGCCAGAATCCAGGTAAAGCAGCAGGAATCACTTCAGCCAAAAATATTGCTCACTTTGTGGGTATCATTATGAAATTACTCCTGCTTCGTTGCCCAGTCAAAGTCCAGCACAACGTTATCAATGCTGAAGACTTCCTGCTGTAATCACAGCAAAAGGCGGATTCAAAGCTATCTACAAATTTGCTTTGGTCAAATACATAAAATTACAATAAAATGCAAAAAGGTTTGTGACTGCAATGGGACAAAATGAGGAAAAAGTTAAAGAGTTGTGAATAATGTTGCAAAGCCGTGTACACACAATGCTCACATCTTATTTCTTGTAGTTTGTATTTCGGTGTAAAGAAAATCCTATGTATCATTTCCTTTTATCTTAGAGGAGTTGCTTCTTCAGAAATTCCAAAACATTCAAAAAAGTTTAATTTTAAAAATAACTTTTGTTATCCCTGCATGCACCGTCAGTCAAATACAAACATGCATGCACCATTTCCTAATGCATAAAAGCCTTTAGAACGCTGCAATTAGATTCAAAACAAAGACACTTGCTTTTATTAGTTCTTGCATCATTCATTAGGGGATGAAACTCAAAGTGAACCTCAGAAGCATGCTGCAACAGACTGCGAGGGAAAATTCAAACATCATTCCATATATTTAGCTTTACTTTGAACAGATAAAGAAAGGCATGCATGCAAATGATCCCTGTTAATCTAATGCCTCTGTTTGAGAACGTGTTTTGCTTTTATTGTTTTCATTTTTTGGAAGCAGTCTGTTGAGTTTGGCACTTGGAGCTCTGATGAAAGTTTTGTTTATCATATTGAAATGTTCAGTTGTTATTTTATCTGTTTACCTCAATAGTAAAGTCACAGGGAAAACAATTTAGGCTTATGTACAAAGTGATGATGTTTATCTCTTAAATGAAAAGAAAAAATTAAATATCCAAAATGAGCTACCTGCATGGGGCTTCTTGAGATGTAATGTTTTCTCTAATGCTTTTCTCAGCCTTTTAAACATCTATAGCAGTGTGTGAAAGTGTGTATTTGATTAACATCCTTGCTGGATACCATTTATGACTTAACAGGCTATTAAACATTCAGCTTATCTTTTAATTTTGTAGCACTTTGCCACCTCATGAGAAACAACGAATTTTGTTGTCCATTTCTTTTGTTAAGCCTCCTAAGAAATGTACTTTTCAGGTGTCAGCAGTTCAAAGGACTGCAAAACACAGTTATGGCCCCTTTCTGATGTACAAGTGGTATAATTTTACTAAATAAATAACAATGAGTCCATCAGCTACACAAAGCACCCATTGAAAGAGAAAAGAACGAGAAAAGAAGATAAAGCATCTTCCTTTTTCCTTTCATTCAATTGTGATCTTTTTGCTCTGAAATTGAATCAGTGACGTCTGTTCTCTTTGACGTAACAGAACCTCTTGTCATCTTGAAGTGGTTATGAAACCTCTCCCTCCCACTGAGCTCTCTTACTTAGTCTATGGATCACTAATTACGCTGCCGGGACAGTCCCAATGCAAACGTCTTTAGTGACATTACACCCTCAAGTGTTGTGTCAGACTCTCTCTCCAAGCGGCAGAGAAGCTGGTAACAATGTGAGGGGAGATAAGGCACGGGAAAGAGAGGGGGGGAAAAAAGACATTCTTTTGTTGCCTGCATCAAATGTGGCTGCTCTAATAGACTGACAGCCTCTGCAGGGCTTTAGACTGAGCCAGAAGGAAATTGGGCAAAATGGGAAAATAACCCATAATTCATGCTCTTCTCCCCCAGCAGATAAGCTTCCTTCTCAGTATCTCCATAAAATCACTAAGACGCTCAGAAGACAAGCTTCACAGACAAGAGACGGACCTTCTGTTCTTGTACGTTTTCTCTTCTCTTGTCTTGTTCCTCCGCCTCAACGTCTGCCCCGCTGAGCCAAACTGTTAATCGGCCAAAGTAGCAGCAGAGCACATCAACCCGTCTAATTTCTTGACTTTCTGATGTGCCACAAAGACAGGGGATTTCACTGAAAAGCAGCAAATCCAGGGCTGGGGAAAATGCTCAAAGTTAGTTGAAAAAAAAAAAAAAACTTCAGTCAGATGACATCTGCTTCTAAATCTCAATAATAATAATAATAATAATAATAATAATAATAATAATAATAATAATAATAATAATAATAAACAACAGCACCAGACAATACAGTTGATTTTAAAATATTTCATATTTTAGAAGTCTTATTAACTAAAATTAAATGACACTCTGATCAATAAATAACAATTCACTATTCAGAATGAGGATTCAGGATTTCAGACTTATGACAAGAAGAATATGTTTTCTTGCTAAAATCATAAAGCATCCCAGTCTGTTGCTACATTTGCTTTTTGACCTTTGATGAGTTTTTCTCATTTTCCCACATTGTCAATACCAGCCATTCATCCACCCCTGTTCAATACCTTAATGGTCACATGGGGCCATTCATTGGCTGAGAGGCCCTGAAGTGGTTGCCAAGCCATTCATGGGCAACACAAAGACACACAGGACAAACTAATATGTCCACACTCTCCCCGAAGGGCAATTCAGGTGGCTAATTAAGTACACACACTGTAAAAAAAACAGCTATTGGTTTCAGTCAGCTGGACTGATTTAATCAAGCTGACTGTACACATTACCTAACTTAACTTATGAAAATATGTTTACAGAACTTCAATTTTAAAAAAAAATAGAGAGAGAAGCTAGAACTAATCTATTCTCTCTACAAAAGAAAATGACTTATAGTGGTGATCCACAAAACAAGCCTACGCCACAGCATGGTACACGCTTAAAAACCCCCAAAGCAGAACGTTTCATATAATGTCAATCTTTTTAGAGCATTATTTGCATGCTGTGTTTGTATAACTTATTGATTCATCAAAAAATGTCTGAGGTGTAAATATTGCTTAAGTCTGCTTAAGATTTTTTCTTAAATTTATATGATTTTTTTTCTTTGCAAAAAAAAGCAATTTGCAGAGCTGAGCTTCCCTAAAGTAGTCTTGTGTTTGTTCTCCATGAAGCCAACAGATTGTGAAGAAGAACTCAAAGGAATGCTTGTAGGAGCCCTTTGGGTTTCAGAAGATATGAGCGAACCACTCCCATGTTTCTATAAGGACGTTTCCATTGTGCATGAAGAGAACATTGTGACTGTCACCTTCCTGACCTCACCAGCGCTTTTTTGACACCAATGGGACTAACCATATCCCAAAGACATAAAATATGCTTTTGACGTTATCCTGCATCTCTTCTTGGGAATTGGAGCAGACCCATGCTCAGTTAGGGTCCATACCCTAAATAAGACACGTTTGAAGTGAAGTGACCACATCATACAGTAGGGGGATGCACAGAGGCGCAGTTGGTAGCACTGGTGCCTTGCAGAAAGAAGGTCCTGGGTTTGATTCCTGGGGTCTTTCTGCATGAACTTTGCATGCAGAAAGGGGTTCACTCTGGGTACTCCGGCTTCTGCCCACAGTCTGTCTAAATTCTTCTTAGGTAAATCAACTTAATAGTGTAAAAACAGTGATTTTTCAAAAATTATTTTCCTAACTTGTCTTTTTGAATTTAATATAAACAATGAAGAAAGTTATGTCAACTTACTTCAAGTTGTAGAAATAGCTTTGATTAAGTGTTTTGAACTTGAGAGTTAAAATTGATGCAACTTAACTGAGTTAAAGCAACAAGGAAACTAGACTGAATCAAGTTTAGTGAGCTAATTTTTTACAGTGCATGCATGTTTTGTACAGTGGGTGGGAGCAATTGACATATCATAAATAACAATGTCTTGCAGTATTCACTGGCTGCAGTAATATTGTTACATAATTTAAGCTTTTATATGAGAAAATGCCACTTAAACTTCTGCCCAGTTCCACCACTTGTGGTGGTAAAACAGACTGCAAAGATCATTAGTGTCCACCAGGAGGCAGTGCAGGTTAAGCAAAGGCTTAATATTTGGTTTAATACACTTTTCAGTGAATTCTGCCTCTAAAAATAGTGCATAATGTAAAGGTAGGCAAGATTTGGTGATAAAATGTGAATCTCAATGAACTCATCCATGAACAGTTATCTCAGAACGATCACAGCTCTGCAGGATGGTGGCATTTTGCAGGCTAGCTGAAAAGGCTGAGGTATAACAAATAGAGCAGCTGTGTAACTGGGGAAAAGACTGGCTGCACTTATCGACAGCAGGTATGTGGATACGGTGGATGTGATATGTGTCAAAATGGATATTGCTACTGAGGTTGTTTTTTTTTTTTTTTTCTCCTGGTTGCCACTTTCTTCACCGAACAATCACAGCAAAACACAAGTTAGACCACAACAGTTATGATGGAGGTAAGGTGGGGATGGTTGACTTTTCTAATGGTTTGTCTTCAGTCTACCTGATGGTAGCTGTCTATTCTCGTCTATTTGTTCGCATCTGTTTATCTCAAAAGATTATCTCAACATTACATTATACAACATTTCTGAAATGATGCCATCCTGTAATTAAAGTAGGCAGCTAATTTTTGGATTCTCAGTTTACTCAAACTAGTTCATTAATTGGAGAAGTTGTTTTATTCTTTACCGGAAGCTGAGGTAAATATTAATCTTAGATTTGGGTAGAAACCCTTTCATTATTTTCTAAATGTTTCTGAAATCAAGGGAAATAAAACAAAAAATATCCAATAAGGCATCAGCTTAAGTTGACTCTGTTTTGTAGCAGGTTTACTTTTTATGCCTTTAAAAAAAAAGTATAATGTTTCTACCATGAAGGGCCTTTGATTGACGAGCGGGACTCACAGTGCAAATCTAAGAATGAATCAGTGGACTTAGCATGGCACCCCGGCACTGCATGGCATTTTCTCAGAGCACCTGAGAGCTTTCTAACATTAGGCTTCCACCTGAGTGCAAGCAGTTGTGGTAAATGTGAATGAACAGGCAGCAGTCAGTGTGTTTGTCCACAACTCGCCATGCTCCTCCTCTTCCTCTTCTTTTGCAGGGCAACACATCCTGAATGCTGCTAGAGAGATTGCGCCAGTCTGAGGAAATGTGGTTGGAGAACTACATGATTCTTTGCTCACAGCAAGCTCCCCTCTTTCCCGCAGTCCTGCACACCAAGACAAGATTACGGATCTGGACTGAGGATGCTGCTGGAGATGAGTTGATGTCATTTTGTTTTATCTCACCAGCAGCCCCGTTTTTAACTAGAAGAAAGTCTCTGAGGACTTGTTCTGATATTTGGCTTTAATTACAGCTGTTTGGAATATGAGACACAATCTGCCAAGAAGAATCAATGGATACAAAACACGAGAACAAAAGACAGCAATTTTTATATTTATTAATAAATTGCACTGAAATGGGGCTGTTGGTGTTATTGCTGTTCTGCATGGACTTTGCAGAACTTGTGCATGTGTGGGTTCTTTCTGGATACTCCAGCTTCCTCCCACACTACAGTGCTATGATTCTATGGAGAAAAGCCATTGATGGCATTTTTTTTAAAATATCTTTTTCAGTGGTTATTATTTTTGTTTAAAGTGTTTGTGAACCACCAATAAAATCACTGTGTCCCTGATGGTGGAATAATATTCAATCAAAACCTCCTCACTTGATTGGAGGTTTCATATAATGAAACCTCCAACAGGTTTCATGTTGGAGGTTTGTTGTCCTGTCCTGTTTCTCACAGTTCGAGTTATTTAAAAATGTTTTTAATGGTGACCTTACTATATAAGGTTTGGATCAGTCATGCTGCGCTTTAGTTCTGACTGCTGAAACATAAAGCTGTGCTTTACTGTGTCAAAAGCCAACAGATACTCATGATTCTGTTATGATATTCATCTTTTTATAGTCACAGTACGCTGCTGTTGTGACCCCATTCTGTCATGCTGCTATAGTCAGCCAGGTGAAAGCAGCTTCTTCTATCATTTAGTCATTTCCCGAGCCAGGTCAAGGCAGAAGTGAACTAAGCCACAGCCTCGGGTCACCAGTCCATTACGGTGCCTACTAGAGCCATTGGCTTATCAAACAGTGCTGTAAATAGTGCAGTGAACAAGTATTTTACCCCGTACCCTCTTAGGAAAAACCACCTAAACTAACCTGGGCCTTGTGGCAGTTTCAGCAGCAACATCTGGCATAGCGTATTTCTGATAACTGTCTTTTCCTGTATGGTATTCTTTTTCTGAAATCTCATTTTACTCAAAACGCAATATGATACACACCCTCTAAAGAGTTCCATTTTTGTTTCATCAGTACATTGAATATTATCACAAAAAAACTTATATCTGTAAGATTTTTATTTTTTTTATTTACTTTTTTTTTTTTAACAATGTTAGTCTGGCCTTTGTGGTCTTTTTGGTCAGTGGCGGTTTTGACTTCTGGCCTCCCATGGGTGTCACATCTGCCCAAGATTTTTCTTATTGTTGCATCATGAAAACCAACTTTAGCAGAGGCAAGTGAACTTTGCTTTGCTTTAGACATTGGAAATAAGTTACTGGAAATATGAATATAGGTCCATGACTGCTTCATCTTTTTGTGTATAATACCTCTCGCTGTGATGTGAGCCCAAAGAACCGGAAATGGCTTTGTAACCCTTTTCAGGCTGATAACATGCCTATACATTTTTTGCATTCCTGTTGGGTTTATTCACAGCGAGTCCCGATGTGTCACCTTTTGCCTCAGAGATTTGCAGCACCGTTTCAAAAATGTATATAAAAAATAGAACTAAATGTATATTAGTTATTTGACATTTGATTTACTAAAAAAATATTTACTTGATGCTTTGATAATTGTGCAATTTTTTATCACATTTTACACATAGTAACAGTTTGCAAATAATAATAACAGTAATGAATAATTTTCAATATATGATTGTAAGGAATTTATTTACAGATTACAGGTAATTTATCCTAAAAGGTTTTTTTCAATACATAAAAAGTCTAGTACTGAAGTGTGATGCTATTTGAATGTGGTGTCCAAAACTTAGTCCAGTTCAACCTTGGGCCAGCCCTGGTTGTTTCCCAGTGATCTGAGAGGGAATATTCTCTCTGGAAACTGGAAACTCTCTCCTGCGGGGATTCATCTGTGGAGACAGATTCAGGATCCGGCTGGACTTGGGGCTCGTGAGTTGTTCACATGTGTGATGACGGGAGAGGGTTTCCAGTCCGGCTGGTAAAAGTGGATGTTCAGAGTTTGAGCCCAGTTTGAAAACACAGTCTTCTCTGTGATGAATCGGTGGTGGCTTCCTTTTCGACTTCTCTCGTGAAGGAGGTACATGGCGCACTCGTCTGGCCCCGATGGCTCGTAGTAATGATACGGGACCGTGGGATGTAAAGAGGATCTTCGTGGGGGGAAGAGGGAGAGAGGGACGAGTTAGACTTGAAAGTGAAAGCGCGAGGAAGGAATGTGAAAACAGTGCGGGGATAATTATGAGATGCAGGGGTGGAGAGGGGGAGTAGAAGAGAGTCACAGCGGGGAATAAAAAAGGAGACAGGAACAAAGAGAAAACAGAGACATCAGAAGAATCTGAGCTCAAAGAGGCATTCATTATACGCTGTCATCTTCCCCTGATGCTCTCAGTCAGATCAAGCTTGGTGGAGGAGCTCGGTGTGACACATGGGCGTCGATGCAATCTGCCCTACATATTTCAAATTGTCTCTTGTGTCCTTGTAGTTTAATGTGAGAGCTATAGTCGCAAACAGTTGGCCCTGTATGTGACAAAGGCAAACTAAACTCTGCTTAAAACTGAAAATGGAGGTTAAAAGATATGCTTTTTACATTAAAATCATGCTCCAGCATTGACTGATTTCTATAAGTTAGAGGAATAATTAAAGATGCATAGGATGAGATTTCCTTATACTTACATGCAGACGCAGTTGTCAGGAATATGAGCTGCTAAAGAAGAGACACTTGAGCTTCATGTAATGTTTGGCCCATTTTTTTTCAAAGAGACTGTGACAAACTAAACCTACTGAGAAACGCGCCTATCATGAGGCTCAGTTATTGCCACCGTCCTGGGAAAGCAGTGCAGCGAGTCGCCAAAATAGTAGTCATTAAATTTTATGACGTTCAAAGCAGAGCGCAAAGTTTATGAAGCTGGAGAACAATTTCTTCAGTAAGATTTATCTTTGTATATATAATTCACTTGCTATGTACTGAAATATGTCAAAAGCAGAATCAGTGAGTCCTAACTCATTGCAGGAGAAACATGCTAACATTACCCAGCACTTGTAACAAGTCAGAACCTCTTTCTATTGTTCATATTTTTAGATTTTTTTCTAGATCTTTTTTTTTTTTTGCTTAATCCTTACAGGAGTAAGCCTGTTGTATGCAAAAGTATTGTACAAAATGTGCTTGTCATATCGCTAACAATTTTGGGTGAAAAGCTAAAACAAACTGCTAGGGAACCCAGCTTCCTGTTTAAATAAGATTTAGACACTCACCTACAGAAATTGGGGGGCACCATGCCGAACACGTTGATCCTGTCGCACAGCTCCAGGGCCATAGCCATGGTGAACCAGCCGGTGCTCAGCCAGGAGTTGGAGCTCTTTCTGGAATAAAGACAAGAGAGGACTGCCATGTCTCAGTAAACACAGACGCGCAGCGTGCCTGCCTTTACAAACAAAGCGCAGCTGTTCCTCAGATTTTCTCTGCATTGTGCAGAACAGAGAAAGGACATGAAGAAATGTGACACATTTGCTCTGACTGACTGAATTCTCATTCTAATGCACATCAGCTTCTCAACCTGGGGATTCATTGTTTACTATACATGCAAATGAGTTCATATGAATAGCTGAGTTCACATCAGTCAAATGCCTTTATCTATTGATTCCACTTTTTATAATGTTCATGTCCAGCCGGTGTTTTACCACAGCACAATTGCCTGTAATTTATATACAAAAAGAAACCTGAGTATTATAAATCTTATTTTGTAGTTTGTGAGCTGGTGTGCTCGCAAGTACTTCCTGGGTCCCACAGTTTCCATAGCTTACAAATAACAGCACCATCTTGTGAGCATTTACCTATCGATGCCTGTTTCCTTCTTGAATAACTCATCAAATTTCAGCATCTTGGACCGGGAGATCGTGTACACTTTAAGTTTGGGCAGTAGGTGTTTTAACAGTCTGAGGTTGTTGTAAACATGGCCTCTACCGTCCCGTCTCATGCAGCTGCTTGGACCCCAGAAGATGAACACTGTGTCCTGGCTCCCGTTGAGCAGTTCCTGTCTGCCCCGGAGCACCCTTTGCAGGCTGGAGTGAGCCACAACACGGAGACTCGTGCGCCTTCCTACATCCAGGTGATGCCCTGCGCAGGGAGCGTCGTTCATTCGAATGACGCAGTCCGAGTGATCGATTTCCTCGCCCCTATTGCTGCCAGTCAGGTGGCCAGAGCTGGTCACCAGGGCGCATGTCCTGCAATGCATCTTCAGAGGCTGTGAGGAATAAATCGAAAGGAAATGAACAAAAGCAGGATAGCGCTGACATTTAAAAAATTATTTTGGACTGTTGTCACTCAGGGGTACAGCACCTTCCCAAAATATTCACATCTGTAGAACTTTTCAGATTTCTTAACTGTACCGCTCAAGGTTTTTTCAAATGTTTCTATATCAGCTTTGCCGAATAGTTTGAGCCTAGTCAGACTGGATTATAAGCGTCTGTGAAAATCAGTTTGACTAAGAAATGGTAACACAAAGCACATGCTTTAAACTATTCAATTTTAACTCTGGCTAGGGCTACACAATAGATTACTAACATGTCATCATTCCAGTATCATATGTTAAATATTCATATCTCAAAGGACTGCTTGGAGAACAGTTAAGTTGGCCAATGTATTCCAAGTGTTACAAAGTTGCATTTCATGTAATATTTAGCTAGTAGGACAGTCTGATGGCAGCAAATCCTCACACTGGACTTAAATGGCATTGACCAAAATGTTAAAGGTCACATATGATGGACGTACAGAGAATACCATGCATCCCCATGTCTGGCTGTATGTTTGTGGTTGTTGTTCTGCTTTAAGGTGAACCTCTGCCCTCGTCTCAAGTTTAATTCAGACTTCAAAATGTTTTCTTCCAGGATTGTCCAGTATTTAGCTTCCTTTTCAGTCTGACATCTTCCATGTTCCTGCTACAAGAAAGTTTTAATATGAGGAGGATTTATTCAGGGAAGCGTAGTGTTAGTTTTTCTTGTTTTTCTTCTAGGTCATAAGGTATATTTTTAGTCTCAGTTGACTAGAGAAGTTTCTTGCTTGGTGTCTTATGTCTTAACATCACAGTTTCACTCTTCCCTATTACTACCCTCAGGCCAGATTCCTGATTCCTCCAGTAATTTGACACAATGACTTTGTCCAATGCTTTTTGTGTTAGCAGTACTACTGCCTTAAAATGCTGTCTTTCTGCATTTCTATTGATTATGGGGCATAGCATAAGGAGGACATTACTCAGGGCTCTATTTATTCCAGAATGACCACTGATCACCTATCTTCATATAACAACCCACACTGAATTAAAAGTATTCTCTCACACTGCATTATCATCGCATATTCAAGGGGTCTTTCACACAAAATGCCCTTCACACTGATAAAAATGTAGTTATTGGTGAGCATTATCAGCATTGTGGAGAAGAAGTGAAAAGTTGTAACACAGGCTCCAACTCTGTTGAAGAGAGGCTGAATTTTTTTGTGTCCAAACAAGGTCTTCTGAGTTGGAAAAAGAAGCGGTCGGATGGTGAATGATCCGGCAGCAAACACCCAAAGACTCCCCACATGAATTATTCTCAACCTTAATGGAGAGCTCCATCAGAATTCTGAACCGGGCACTGAGCTTCACACTCCACCAGTTCCTGAGGTGCAGATAGATGAGTTAGTCTGTCTGTCTGCATACACACAGGTGAGATTACAAGCAGTGCAGGCGCTGCCGCTCCTGCCGCTGTGTCTACAATACCGAACTGCTATCCAGGTGACTCATGCACTGAATAATTTCCTGGCATGAGTGTGTGTTGTGCTGCATGCGGTGAAAAGTTTAAGTGTGGTCGCAAAAAATGAAGTGGCTAAAATCCAGCAATTTATAATGTCTTCTGTAAAAACAAAATAAAATAAAAATAAATAATAAATAGCCAACCGAGGACTTCTTTTCCAACCCGTCTCTCCACAGGAACTAACCCATCAGGATGTGTGCTGCTCTGTGTGAGCAGACCCAATTCCTGAATACCAGGTAGGTTGGAGCAAATTACACACCTCACTGCACAAACCCGCCTGTCCTCTCTCCAGCTGGGAGAAGTCCTGTTCATGTTTGTTCTTTTCATTTCTACCAACAAAAGATAGAGACTCCTTTTCTCTAATCACTGTCCTTCCAAATCGTTCCTAAGCATTTGATGATTTTAATAACTGGGAAACCTGGGACAAACAAGGAAAAGCCAGTTGGAGGCTGTACCGCTTCACTTTGAGTAAAAAGAGTCTGTTGGAAACTAAAAGTGTCCTTGAACGTGACTCTGCAGCTCCTGCTTCCTCAGCCTCTGACAGCTTGATTATTCCACATCAAAGGGAAAAGACCTTTCAAAATCAAGTGAAAAACCTGGAGATGCAACCCACAGACTGTTGAATAAATAAGTGTTGGCTGTGCAGCAGTGCACTTTAGGGAGAACAAGTATTCAAAGTTAACTTGAACATAGCAAAAAATTTAAGAGGTGAATGCTTCTTAAATGTCCATGTGCTTATAGAGTTATCGGCAGCGTCTAAGAATACGCTCGCATCATTGTTAAAACTGGCCACAGAAGTCAATGTGGTTAAGAGGAGAAACAGAAAAATAAGAAAGTTGGAGGATAACTCTAATTCCCATTTCCACCAACAACTCTCAGACTGACTCTACACATCTCCATCATCCCAAATACACATCATGACAGCAAACAGAGGAAAACTCAACTGTCAGTATTACTGCACAGGGACCTGCCTTGAGTCACAGTGAAACTCTAGTCAATTTAAAGAGGACGCTTGATGACATAAAGTTACAAAAACATAGTCACCCTAATATAGACGTTTGTGGAGATCAGAAATTAGACTAAAATGGAGCCATTTTTATGACAACTCAATAAGACGCAAAACAAATATTGTTGCTTTATTATAAAAAGAATTTTATTCTAAAGCAAAATGCTGAAAAATACCAGCATTGAAGACTAATGGTTTTGAAGACCATTAGTCTTCAGTTGTCAGCAGGGTGTGTGTACAGCTTTGACTATGTGAAGCTGCACTATATGAATGATTCTCTAAATGTTTTTCTCTTAATAAGGCTTTTCTTCTTGCATTGCTGAAAATATCTCTGACAGATTCGTTTTTATCTTACATCTTACAATCCATTTTCCAAAAATCTACATTGGATTGAAGTTTATCTATAGATGCATTTTTCATACTCAGCTCATTCACAGTCAAGGCTACTTATGCAGCTAAGCTCCAAAATGAGGATGATTTTTTTTTTTAGGTGGAAGAGGTACGATGATTACCTCTACAATGATTACCTCTGCAAGAGCTTGTCAGACTGCAGATATCTCATTTTATTTAATGCTGGTTTTGAAAACATCTTCAAGTGCTGATGTTCCTGCTTTCTGATTTTCTTTATGTATGTATGTATGTATGTATGTATGTATGTATGTATGTATGTATGTATGTATGTATGTATGTATGTATGTATGTATGTATGTATGTATGTATGTATGTATGTATGTATGTATGTATGTATGTATGTATGTATGTATGTATGTATGTATGTATGTATGTATGTATGTATGTATGTATGTATGGATGGATGGATGGATGGATGGATGGATGGATGGGTGGATGGATGGATGGATGGGTGGGTGGATGGATGGATGGATGGATGGATGGATGGATGGATGGGTGGATTTTTGCAGAAAAAAAGCACAATGTTTGTTTTGGGGTTGTACAATAATGGTGCAAATGTGAAAAAGAAAAATGTTTTCCAGTTATAACATTATTTATTTTATAAATGTGTCAAAAAGTTGAGTAGTTTCAGCAGTTTAAATGAAAATGCATTACAGAACAAACTCTTTTAAAATTGTTTGTTGTCTAAAAATTGCAACAATGTAGAATTGTCGAACAACCCATAAAAACGAGTGCAAGTCTTTCATGATTTTCTTTTCGTTTTGATCTTCAAAGTCAAATTAGATATTTATTAGAATGGAATAAACTTTTCTGTAGGCCATAATCTATGCTTACTGGCCCCTTGCTTGCTAATAATTTCCCTCCCATTTGTTTTTGGTTACAGAGTAAATTCAGCCTCATCCCAAACCTCTTAAAGACATACTTTCACCCTCGCTGCCTTCATCTTCTTTCTGAGTCTCGCTCTCATTCTCATCACTCTCACTTTCTTGGCAAGTATTCATGCCGTTCATCATCTTCATTTTTAATTAATTTTAATTTATCTTCACAGTCCTCAGCTGGAACTATGATTTCCACCCTCTGCTACTTAAAAGTGTGTAAACTGAGATGAATATGTCAAATGATGAGCTGACACTAATAAAGAACTCTGGCTACAGAAATAAGGTATTTCCTGAACTTAACTTTACTTCAACAAACTTGATAGTTATCGTCATTAACTATAAGTTATCATAATAAAATTCCTAAACCTAACATCAACCTAAACATCAAAACAAAACTAAACTATTAAGCTCTTGCTATTAACACACTTTCAGTTTCTGCTCCTCAACTTCCAAATGTAAAAGGTAATCTGGGCAAAAAAAGATCAGCTATTTTTTTCCTTTTTGTTATGTCAAAAAAAAACAACTGACAAGAGTGTTCAAAGGCTATTAAGACCTTACTGACAGATTAAAATGTTTTTAGAAGACAATGTTCATTATTTTCTTTAAACTTTCTCATCTGTTCAATGGGTTAATGTTGTAGTATGTCCTATTAACAAGATAAACTAATAAGAAAGTATATTACAAGTTGTTTTTGAGTAAGACAGCTAATACCCGGATATAAATGTGAACATCATGGGAATAAATCAAAGAGGTAAGTTCAGTGCAGGGTTGGTAAATATTTATAAGTTCCTACTTTTTTTAAAAAAAGTTTTGTTTTATGAGCTATTTCTGCATACTCAGAGATAAAGAGTATATAGAAGAGGTTTCCTGATTTCATTCTGTACATTAGAATAACACCGGCGGTACAACAATAAAGCCCAGGAAGAATAGACTCATCACAAAGCTTCACCTTCTTGCTCTAACACAAGATGTGTGATTACCAGAGTTTCTTAAGGCCAGCGTAGATTGACTCTGATAACAGTAATTCACAGGTCGATACCTGTTTCCTACCATCGCTAAAACATAGAAGAAAAGATGAAGAGTGGAAGAGAAGAATCTAACAAATGCGTGTTCAAACTCCAACGTGAGAGTAAGCACCCATTTGGAAGCATCTGGATGTGTGTGCTTATCTCTACAGCTCCTATTACCGCAGCTTGTCAAAAAGAAGACAGTCGGGTGGAACATCCTTCAAAAACCTGCAGACACTGCACAAGGCAGGGAGAGATCCAGTGCACACTGTGTTGTTGGAGGGAAAAAAGCATTACAATCTGCTGCTAGGAAGTAAAACAGCAATAACCTACTACATTGTAAATGATTTGATATAAAAATAATTAATCATCTTTTGCAGTGTCATTGCAGAAAGCTTTGTACCTAATGAACTTTTACACATCTTGTCATGTTGAAACCACAAACTCATGTGACATTTAAATTGGATTATACGTGACTGGCCAACAAAAAGGTGTGCATAACTAATCAGGAAGCAGAAGTTCAGCTTCTCGTAGGATAATGACCATAAACAGAGTCTTATTCTAAGCAAAATGGTCTACATCAATCACATGAAGTACACATACTTTAAGGGCAAATATACAACATAAGAAAATACTGTGCCGTTATCAAAAACTGATCATTTGTCTCTCTCTTTACAGTTATCCACTACTTCGTAAAGTCGAGAAATACATTGTAGTTAACTGTTGTAATGTGACAATGTGGAAAGAGAGCGTAGATACTTTTGAAAGGCTCTCTAGTTACGGCCTTTTCAAGCAACACACACTCATGAGTTGATTTAGAGCATAAAACTGGTCTAGACAGCGCACTAAACAGATCGCATTTTCAAGCATGAGATATGAAATTTTAATTCTGTTTGAGCATTTGCATGGAGTTGTCTGCATTAGTGTTCTAGTGATATGGGAATGTGTGCATAAGAGTGTGTCTGTGCACTTGTGTCAAAGCCAAGAGTCCCTCAAGCAGCAGAAGCCCTCAGATGACACCGAGGGGAACCGCTCAGACGGATGCACCCACTTTAGAGCATTAGCCTTTCTGCATTCCAGAAAGACTAATCAGAGTTAATCAGAGCACAGCAGAGACAGCAACAGCAGAAACTAAAAACTATCATAAGATAGAAGGTGAAACTCTTAAAATATCTGCAAAACTCCAAACTCCACATCATTCTAAACGAAGCAACAGAGAGTTAAGCAGCTGAAACAAAGCTCTACCCAAATCAGTGGCAACCTCACGATCTCCTCTCGTTGGTCATTAGGCAGTCGGCAGCGTTAGCCGAACAAGTGCTCTCCTTCTAAATCCTTTCCTGCTTCAATGCTGTCTGAGCAACACTTCAGGGTCTAACTGTATATCTTTCTCTCTGAGGGGGAGGCAGGATGTGTGAAGACTCGGTAACAATGCACTGGGTGTGAGTGATAGGTTTGTGCATTCACGAGGCAGACATGAAGAACACAGCAGACATGTAGCATATTTAAAAGGAATTCCACTGGAAATCCATCCAGTTTTTGTGCTTTTGTTACTAAATAATGTATGGTGAACACATTAATTATGAATTGTAAAGGGGAGTAAAGTACAGGATGAATTTAGGGCTGGCACTATTCCAGCAAATTCGGCTTTTTACTTTAGATCTTAAGATAGGGACTGGAATCTTAACGAATGTTTTCTGTCAGAATGTTGTATTGAGAAACCTTTTAAGTAAAATAAATTCTACTGTTTTTATTTTAAAACGTTAGAAATCAAAGACCTATAAAGTGACTTGCAAATATATTCATTCCCTTTGAAAATTTTCATGCTATAACCACAAACCTCAGTGTTTTCATTTGGATTACACATCTTTCCCGTTATATGACTGTAAAAACATGTACTCTTGTATTCAGCCCCCTTTCCTCTGATTCACAGAAATAAAACTAAATCCAACCTGCCTGAATATGAATGCACATCAAACTTCTCAAATGTATGTTTGGAAAATACTGTGACAACCATCATTCAGTGCAGTTTCAAAGTAGCAATTAATTAATCTACACTCATGATTGTGGCTGTAATGTAACACATTATGAAAAGGGTATAAATACTTTTGCATATCAAAATTTACTAGTGCAACAGAATTCGGTTTTACAGAAGTGTAGTATTAGATAAATTAGTCTATTTGGCAACTAAACAGTTTACTTTTTGTTTGTTTTGCTTTTTAGTAAAAATCTGTATCTTAGTATGTTAGTATAAGCCATGTGAGTTGCTTTTGGACAAAATGTGCAACATAAATGAAGTTTCCTTGCCTTGAGGGATCCTGACTCAATCTTTAGTTTCTAATTTCTCATTCTTGCATTTTTAATTTAACAACCGTTATATAACTTTGACCTGATTTGGCTTTAGGTCACAGTTTAACTGAGGTGAGCATCCATACATAAATACTGAACACAAATGTGTACAATTAAAAGAGGAAAAGTAATTAGATATTTAAAACATGCAATAGTTTCACATTTGTTTCATAGCTACATTTTAATGCACCCATCAACATGGAAAATTTAAATAAGTAAATACTCAAAAATTAAATCAGATATTGATTACAGAAAACAAAACTGTCCAATTATGGCAGAGACAAACAGAGCTAATGTTTAAATGCAGATTATTTTTTGCACATTTTCTGTGCAGCACCAATCAGATCCATCAGTTGGGTTGCAAATGTTTCTCATTTACCTATACATCATTTTTAAGATATGAAATGAGATATGAGAATATAAAACTTAAAAAAAACGAAGGACAGATGTAAAATCAACATTAAAAAAAATCTGTATTACTAGTGACTTAGACGGAAGACTACTTGTCGGTTTCTGTCAGAGGTGACGAGTCAAAGTGTAGGAAAAGTGTGCAGCCATAGATGGAAGTACAGAAAGAGAGAGGTCGGTTAGAGGCTCTCTGAAGAGCTGGATCTCACAAAGACAGACAGGAAGTCATCGGTTCTGGTAGAGTTCCAGCCATGGCCCCGCCATGGTGTATGACCATATTTTCTTGAAAGGGGCTACTTGCTTCCAATTCCATGCAAATAAGGAATAGATGTGATTTGTGGCACAACGGATTTGATTTTTTCACTGTGACCCTCACTAGCAAAAAGCAGTAATTCCAATGTCAACACAATGCAACTGCCTTGTCTGCAGTGGCGGTTCTTGCATAAAAGGTGCCCTGGGTGACCCTCTCCATATGCGATGCAGTCCCACAAAAAGCACATAAAATAGCAATACTCTCCACAAACCGCATGTGTGTAAGAACAGAAGATAACTTGCTTACGATGCAACCTACAAATCATTAGGATTTTTAACTGGTGCTTGTACAACAACACCAACACTGTTTGCCAAAATTTGGACACTCGGTCATTTAAATTTTCATTATCGTAAGAGATGGATATACTTGAAAAGAATATCTCAGGATGTATGTGAATCAGGTACTGTTGTGTGAAATTAATCCGATTTTCACTCTGCACATGTGATGCATATTTACCTTAAGGTCCATGATACCTGCAACCCCTTCCAGAGTGGAAACTTGCACACTCTGCTTTCTCTTTGTGCCTGGAGCACCCTTGTGGTGGGAGTGCAGTGATCTGGACGCAGAGGAAGGCCATCTCCCACCAGAGCTGCTGTTGTACACAACCATAAATCCTGTAACCATGGTAACGATGATGATGCCACCAACCCCCTGACATTTGAAAAAAAAAAGGGGAGGGCGGGGGGGGGAATAAAACAATAATCTCATGATAGTAACAGAAAAATTAGAAGACATCGAAACTAGAGAAATGGTCATTACGACAGCCGCACATTAAAAGCTGCAAAAGAAACTTCAGCTGTGCCTCTCAGTTGCGCTCACCATGCTCTTGGAACAGGAAGCATGTTTCAGACTGCTCAGTTCTAATGTGCTACAGGCTAATTATATCTTCACTCAACAAAAAATAAAGTTCCCAAGGATGAGCTCTTATAGGATTATCCTCCTTGAATATTATAAATATGTTTCTGGACAGTGCAATTAGGTAACAGTGGATAGAGAACAGTCTGCAACTCATTTCTGAGTGGCACAGACGACACTAAAGCTTCACACAAAGCAAAAGAATCCTTCAAGACACTTTTCCTCCCCAGCGCTCCCCAGTCTAAATTACCACTCTTATCTTCATCTTGATTCCCTCCCCCGTTGTTTCAGCGCACACAGCGAGTCTTCATCCCACCGGGACCAGGCGTGAGGGACTCCTCAGCATGCGCAACGCCGGAGCGGTCGGCAGCATCACCGGGATTAGCGCGCAGCAACAGAGACCGACGCTCCAATACTCCGCTACCCCAGCCTCCTTCTGCACAGCGCTCCTCATGGTCCTAAACGCATCACACTCCCAGCATGCTCCGGTTTCTGGCTTTACACACACGAGTTTTGATAGTGTGTTTTGCCTTCATTACAGATACATCTGTGCTCAAGGAGCTCCAGAAGCTCCACGGTGAGTGCTTTCTTTCAGGTTTCTACGCAGCTGCATCAGGATTGTTCAATCATCTCAATGTGAAAGTATGCAGAGAATTGTAAGCATTTGTAAAGTAGATCACACAGTCTATTTTTTGTTGATCAATTGCACTAATTGAGTCCGTCGTGTATGGGAATATTTTTCATCTAAATAAAATAGCGTAATAAATTAATTTCATGATTACATGCACGCAAACCAGTACAAGTAAATAAATAACATAGCAGTAAAACATTTTTTAAATCTAAGAAAATGAATACAATTAATTCTGTACAAAATATTTAAAAAAATTTTTGAGAGGGCTATAATCACACTGAAACATCTGTCTCATTTCTTAAACAGTGAGCTGTGGACAGTTTTTTCTTCTCCTTTGCCATGTTTGAGATCATGTCTGCATGTTTTGATGCTGATCATGCTGAGATCTTTGGAGGAGAAGGGATGCTCTCCGGGAACAAAATAAAAATGCTTCAAATGCTACAAACTCTGCTTTTGAAAAACATCTGATTTAAGGCACTCTCGAAGGAAATAGCATTATTCACATGGGTCTGCTACACTTGCTATTTGGATTAAACTTCTCACTTGGAAAATTTAATGCAACCTTGGAAGATATTTCATGGGTCTCTTATGGTTGGTTCACATGTGTGGGGGCTGGGAAGCATAAACATGCAACATCAACACAAGAGAAAGTTATGTGAGCAGACCAAACTATGAATATTTCATTTCTGCAGCAGTTTTTTTAAGAAATGACAGTGCATCTCACACGCAACACAGCTCTTCTGAAAGCCAAGAGGTAGATTCTGTCCCTCTGAATTTATTCCAATTACGCAGCTAAAGTAGGAAAAGACAATAAAATCTTAATGCCATTCCTTATTTTAGCTGGATGCAACTATAGCTCAGACACTTAGTATTTTGTAAAAGAAAAAAAAAAGAGAGATCCTTTGATTCTGTGTGCAGCCATGAAAACAGTCTAAGTAGACCTGATCTTGTGAGGCCAAGACAACTTGGCTGCAATCAAATGTTGGCTTCACATCAGTGTTAATTTCAGTCTTGCACAACTTGATAACACTGGATTTCTGCTGTAGTTGGAGAGCAACTTAGCGAGTATGTTGAAGTGATTCACTGCACTCACATATGACTCATACTGAGCTGGCTTTGTATGAGGAAATCTTCAAAAATAAACACAAGTACCAAATTCATTTTTTATGCTTCCAACCTCTCTCTATCATCCAATGGCAACATCATAAATGTAATCATCAGATTGCCTGCATCAGAAGAGATGAAAACATCCAGAAACCTCTGGTCATTGTAAACTGGCAGGAATTGGTAGCTTTCAGTCAGTTGTTTTATAATTCAAGGAGTCCCTGAGGTCTTCTTAAAGCACAGCTCCAGAGGGAACAAACCCAGTAAACTACAAGGCAAATGGCTAAGAACAAAAGCTTATTTTAATTAACTCCAACCTCTTATCAACAGAGGCACCAGTCAGCAGCCTGCTTTTGCTGAGCCAAATACAACACAAGAATATGGTAAGCTGTTAGGCTTGTTCATTGCATTTGGAACAAGAAAACCTTGTTGTTACCTATTACATTGTTCAGATAGAACATAAACCTGAACAAAACATACAAAAAAATAATAATAAAGAAGCTAATAGTATGTTGCCCCAAATAGTATCAGCCTTGTGTAATACAGTATATGAATATATGTCTACATTTGTAAATAAAGTTGAACTTGCCTAGACAAGTATAGTGAGATTTAGAAGACAGGAAAATTATCATTGTGAAGTGCAATGGTTAATTTGTAAAAAAAAAAAAAAAATGACAGGCAAACTTAGAGACTTATCTAAAATTCCAAAGACATGCCCTTTGGTCTGATTAGATTGAAGTTTTTGGCCATAATGACCACTGCAACATTTCAATGAAAATCGGGAAAGCTTGTCAACCTGAGGTCACAAGGCAAAGTTCAAAGAATGGAGCTGGAAGCATCATGTTGCTGGGGTGTTTAGCACCAGCAAGAAATGGGGCATTTCACTAAATAGTTGGCATCATGAGTGAAGTACAAAGTTTTAAAATGTGAAGTGACATGTCAAGCTATAAGTCGATGAGTTAAAACGGTGTCTGCAAAATGGTCAATAATCCACCTACAAAATTGTCAGTTATGGTCCTCAAAAAGCCCTGACCTCTGTTGTGGGCAGAGTTGAACAGGTGTGTACAAGCAAGACAGTCTTCAAACATCTCTCAGTTACACCAGTTCTGTCAGGAGGAATGGGCCAAAATCCCAGAAACCATTGTATGAAGCTTATCTAAGTACATTCAAAGTAAACAAGCCATGTAGTTTAAAAGGTCACTCAATCAAATACAAAGAAAATGTATGAAAAGCTCTATATTTAATGAAAGTTAGAGGAAATTTGTATATATTCAGGCATGTAGCACAAAGGAAATATGAACATGTTTTTTTTATATAGAATATGCAAATATCTGATCTAAACTGGAGATTACCAGAATCCATGTGCTTTTGAATTTTGTTTATTTTCAGTTCTGTGACATTTTGGGTTGATTTAGCATACTTTATTTTTGTTTCTTATTTTATTTTGGTCAGTAACTGTCTTTTTTTATACCTGTGTTTCTGGAGCCAATAAAACATATCTATTTTTGCAAATTGCTTTATAGACAGACATGGCTGGCAATTGCACTAGTTATGGATGCAATTTCCTATGACTTGCTGTGTGTTAATTGTTTCTCAGATTTGCTGAGCATATCCAATTGACAAAGAAAGAAAAGACTTCCAATGAACCTGTTTCATTTATACACAGTCATTTAATTCCTTTCGGCAAAACAGAGCAGAGAAAATTGAATTTGAAGCTCCTATAACCTGATTTCAACAGAAAAGAAGCTTGCGTTCAGAATATTTTTGTTGGCAAACATGCCACAGGTCCAGAAATTGAATCTTAAAGCTTGAGCTCAGTAATACATCTGTAAATGAAAAGTTTTGTTGCAAATCTGGCAGATAATACTGTATATTCCCAAATTCTCTATAATTGTTGTTTACTGATCTGTTTTTGCAGACTGGAGCACAAAAAAATTTTTTACCCATAAAATGAAATGGTTCATGTGGCAGTGGTATTCTTCTTTTTATAGTATCAAAAAGAAGGTAAGAGGGATAAACCAGCTAAAAATAAGTTCAAAAATAGAATAAATTACTTGGAGAATCATTCGGGTTCTCAATGCCAGCATTTCAAATTTATACTTAATGTTGCCTGTACCGTTCAGGGCATTTATCTTTTCATATTTCACTGCCTTTCATACGCACCAGATTTCTGCATTCTTAACTTAAGGTAGTAGAAATTCATTCAGATCTGGAAAAGTCACATCTTCAACAAGAATAGTTTTCTCACATTTACTGCACTTAGCAAAAACATGACTATGACTCTGTCTGTTTGCCATTGGCAGTGATTGTGCTACATCACCATCTGATTTGACTCTGGAAATCACGGCCACTCTAAATGACCATCCTTTGGCAACTTGCACTTTCATCACAGAGCTCTGCTCCCCCCACTGAGGGGGCACGGGGTGGGGCTCCTTGTTTTGAAATTAAACTTGTATGAATATGAGATCAAAACTGCCTGTAGCCCACATTCTTTTACATCCCAACTCACAAGAGGTGCGGCTATGTAGATGCTCTGACCTATTCACTCTCAAACACATTAACATCTGCATTTTTGCCTATCTTTTCTGTATCTGACACATCAACATTGGGGACAAAATACTAACATGCTGCCTTACATATTGGACAGGTGCCATAGTGAAAACAGCACGATCATCTGGTCACATTGTCATGCCTGATTGGTATTGATATTCTCTTATGTATGAAAGCAATTCAAACAAACAAACCTGAGGCATTCTATAAATAATATTACTTACGACTAATGTGAGTGTTGTGACTTAGACTTCAGTCAGACTGTCACACATTATTTTTGTAGATTAGTTGTTTTTTTTTTACTTCATTAATACAAAATCTTTCACTATTACCTGCATGGAAAGGGCAACATTTTTAAATAAACAGGCAATAAAGAGGTAGGTATGAAACCTATTTTGGGTTTGATAGAATTTGAGGGGGAGGCAAAGACAAAGAGACAAAGAAAACTATGCAATATCGCAGGAATCCCGACTGAGGTCAGTGTTTCTCTCTTTAATTCACTCAGTTTCGGATAGTTGTCAGTACCTTAAATATTGTAATATAACATTTCTTTAGTCATTCTGAGAAAGACTCACAACATGTACTCAAAAGTCGGTTGTTGGTCGTATTTAATAAGCGAGCTCCTCGTCCATTTGGAATATTACCGAGTCTCGTTCATAACAAAGAAGTACGGAAAGTGGAGCGGCCCCTTTAACGCCGTTTTGGAATAATTAATGACGTCGCTCTGTAAACACGACTGACGCTCAGCTGCGTGGATGAAGCATCCTCAGAGCATCCAACAGCCTAAGACCGTGCAGGCTGCCTTTGTTTATTTCACGACGGGACTGCCGTCCCTGTTTCTGCTGCTGCGACTGGATAAAATAACTGACCCTCACCTCGACTCTCATATGCAGTCTCCAACACCAACACGGCGGTGGTGTGCTTGTTCTACTAACTGCCATGGCTAGAAACACGGACACCCCTTCTCCTTATCCTTATCATGGTGAGTTGGTTCGTCTTTGTTGTAAACGCTGTGGGGGGGTTTTTTGTACTGTGGAACGCTGTAACAGCGGGACGTAACGAGGTCTCTTTTTTTTTTTACGCCTGAACTGCAATTGAATGTTACCTGTGCTTTTACGTGTTGTTAGCTTGTGTTATCAAATGCTAATTAAGAGATTGTAACGGTTGACATCTACTACGCAACGGCAGAATAACGTTTAAAACGCGGATAGTTTCATTGAAGTAGACGAGTGGCGTCTCCTCTCTGTTGTCTGTTTAAATTAAGCATTAAAACAACCGCGTCGTTTTTCGCTCCAGTTTTGCACATTTATCCCTTGGTTTTGGGGTAAATTGTCTAGCAAAATATTACTTTGTGAAATCACTGCTTACATTACTTTGGGGAAATCAGTTGGTTGTGAACGTCTGTAATTGTGAGACTCATTGATTAATCGATTGCAAATAAGCCGAAACAACATTGACTTTCAAATGCACTAGTTAACTCTGGTGCAGCGACCACACCGCTTTGCTTTCCTGCATTAAACCAGGGCTATTATTTACCTGATTGTCACAGTAGCTTGCCAAGGTTAAATATTTTCATCCAATTCAATTGTGTTGGTTATGTAAAGTTGGTTCACAACAAATATAATCTCAAAGCACAACCGATTCGATTAATATTAATTTATAGAGAAATATATTGCAGTCTTATAAATACATTGAAATTCAATTATCTACTGTCCGATTTGATTATAGAGCTAATATATAAACAGTCCAGTTCCGTGGAAAATGTAACTTTCGGTATTTGTCAGTAACAGTTTCATCCAGGTAGTGAGTTTGCAGCAATTTCACATTCCCAACACTGGTGACAGTGGAAAGGAATAACTCTTTTAGTAGGAACAAAATTTCAGTATGACTGGGGATAGATTAGAGCTACAATAAATAATATATATTAATAAAATAAACAGGGATGTGCTTGTCCTGGGGTACTTTCTGTGGGAAAAATGTTTTCTCTGTTAAGGGATAAATTGATTTTAACATTGAAGTATTGAGCCTTAGCACTATCTATGCGATGATGACAAAGAGTGCACATAATTCAAGCCCACAATGGCAGCCTCAGTTCTGGGCCACCAACGAGTTTTTATTTAATTAATCTATTGATAAATATTTTAATTTCATAATTTTTTCAAAGCTTTTTTGTATGCTTTTTTCCATAAAAGCATACAATTTTTAGTTTGTTTTACACCTCAGTAACATAAAATATTAACCGATTGTACTTTACTGGATCATTTATATGAATGAAGAGTGACCACTACGATTATGTATTCAGGGATAAAATGAAAGGCTTTTGAAGGTGTTTTGTGTTCACCACAAAACAGAATATGTTTAAAAATGATCTTTGTCCCATCCTGAAGTGTTTTGTCAAAGCGTTTTCTGCTTAAGCTATTTGTAGTCACATCTGGGATGTGTCCTCATGGTTCAGGCCCTAAATTGCCTTAAATTCAAGATTTTAATTGTTTCATGATCCTTGCGGGGTCTTGTGCTTCCTATGGAAACATATTGCATAAAGAAACATGTTGTTTTAGGCTGAGTATAAATACTTCCACTTCACCTGTTTACTTTCATGGAGTTCACCCACATTTACTAGTTGCAAAAGTTGTGATGAAAAGGATACCATGTTTTTCAGTGGTCACACTTCCATCCAGCTTATTCCCATTAGAAAGTTCAATAGAACAATCCATTCTTGGACTACTGATTTTTAGATGGTTCAATACGTTACATCATCAATCATATATGGAATTGCGTAATGGAAGTTTTGAAGGGCTGACTCAAAAGATCCCTTTTAAGTCAGAGGTGTGCATTTTAAAATCACTTATCTAGTTGAAAATATTGAACTATTGACAGACAGATTGTTATATTTTTTTTTACATTTGATTCAAAATAAAATGTAGACCTTTTAGATCTAAATTTAATCTCCAAATGATGATACTAGGCCTTTATCTTTTCATCTCGTAGATCTTGCAATGCTAAAAATATATTGTTTTTCTAAGGATGAGGAGTGTTGAGGTGGTGTTTCTCTGTTTCTCAGCACCTCGATACCATTGTACCCATTTACCTCCTGCATAATGTTTTTATATAATCTCACTCTTGTTTTCACATCAGACCAGTAATATTAGCAGCCACGTGTCCTATTTGGATTATTTTCATTTCTTTCTTGTCTTAGCACTGCTATCTGCATTGATGGACAAAAGGGTGCATTTTTTTTAACACATTCAAAAACTGAGGATTTATAATCTCTGTAAGTCTGCATTTGCGACTCTTGGCTCACAATGATAGATTTAGATATATTTAGGCTATATGCAGATTTTCTCTCCATTAACCCACCTTCATAATTACCCAAGCAATGCAATCTTTTATCTTTAGGCAGTAGTATCTTTCTAATGAAACCAAGCTAGAATAATGATTTTTTTTCCCAATAGCTGGTTTTCATTAAGTCCCCCTAGTTATGCTTAGACGTGTCTCACATGCAGCAATAGACAATATAATATCAGCACAGTGATTTAGAGCAGTAATTGCTAAATGATTATTGTCTTTCACGTTGTTTTGGTTCATAATGTAATGCTTCTTAGATTTTTGCTGGAATTTTATAAAGTTTTATTGTCTGTGATGACTGTTTGGGTGTGAAAAGTTTGATAAACATGTCTTATCATGCTAGACATGTTTAAAGCACAGAGTATAGTGATCAGAATCAAACACAGAAGCTCATGCAGAATGAAAAACCTGTGATTTAGAACCTGAATTTATTTGGTTACTTCACTTAAGGAACGGAGACTAAGTTCATTCTGCTGAATGTACACATCTTTATCAGTAACTGATTTTTTTTTCAATCTATAATGCAACATATACAGTATTTGTACATTATTCAATGTACAAGTTATTCATAGCAGTGGAAATCAACATGCTTCCCTGCTTAATTCTCAAAGAAACCAGAATGAGTATGGGATCTTGCAGGAACAAGTATATGATCCGGAAAAGTTTAGGCTATCACAAAAACTGCAAATTTAACAGAGGCATTGTCAAATCGGCCTCTGACGGATCCCCAGATGGAGATAGCTTCTGTGTCTTCCTGGCACCCACCCCCCAAATCCTGACACAGTTCTCCCTTTAGAGCTCATGACTCCAGCAATCTGCCAGTCAAGACTGCAGCCTGTCAGCTGCAGCTGATCCTCTCTGTTCTCTGCAGACATGCAGCTCACCATGGGGAATGTCAGACTCTGTCTCTCGTCTTTCACAAGTTCAGCCTCATTCTCTATAATCTACAATGGATTTGACATTGGAGAACATTATGTAAACTGTAGGTACAGTAAGTCATTACTCCATGGGTCCTTTAAAGTATGTCTATAATATACATTCTTTTTATTTTATAGTGTACATGCTTTACTCTGTCATACAGGCCGAAGTGCTGCTTACTAGAAATTTTGGGAGAGACTTTAGCTAGACATTATTATATTTACAGAGCAGTGAAAATATATTTCCCCTAATTTATTCATTTTCTTTCGGTTTTTGCTATTTTGTCACTATTCAATGTTTAGACCATCAAACACATTTTACCATCAAAGGTCATCGGAGTAAATATAAAATACAGTTTGTAGAAGCTCTCCAACCCAACCTACTCCTATGTGAAAAAGTTATTACCCCATAAACCTAATAAATGACTGTACCACCTATGGCTGCAACCACTGCCATTTAGCATTACAGTAACTGGCAGTAAATCTTTTACATTGTTGTGGGTGGATTTTGGCCTACTATTCTTTGTGAAATTGTTTTAATTCTGTCACACTGAATAGTTTTGGGGCATGAAGGGCATATTATGCTATTGGATCTCAATTTGATTTAAATCTGTTTTATTTTATTTTATTTTTTTAATTCTATTCAGAGATGGTCTTGCTTGAGATCATTCCCCTGCTGCATAGCTCAAGTGAACTTGTGTTCCAAGTACCTTTTACATGACTATTTTTTGCTCGACAGGTGAAATCATGGCTCCATCAATAAGTGGCCTTGGTCCTGATGCAGCACAAGAGTCCCCAAACATAAGAATGGTTGGCTTTGTAACACTTTTCACAATGATAGATGTTAATGACTTGGTTTCTCATCACGTCTTTAGATCAAATAATATCCTGCTTTGTTGAGCCTATTTCCTATTGTCTATTTATGAATAAATAATAAATGGATAATAAATAATATGACATACTTTCAGTTTATTTTTATTAGACCTTTACTTATGCAAGTTAAAATAGTGTTATAATTACTTTTGTTGCTTTTATGATAATGATGTCTACACACACCTGAACAAATACACAAATACATTGTTTAAACGTTATATCATGTTGCAATGTAATTCCCTCATCAAAAACACATACCTGGAGAGTTGTGTCGGAAAGAGAAGGAACTTTTTAAAGAGACACAGGCTAATATCAATGGATTGAATGGCGCAAAGTCAGAGTTCTTTTATGTTAAGTCTGATATATAAATTTTTATAACAACTGAAGGTGACATATCTTCTTGACTATACTATAAAACGGCACTATGCGCCTTGATTGTATATAATACTGCTTATAGATTGTCATCTTTAGTTTTAAAACAGTTTTGTTTTAGGACTGGACACTTTGTCTGTAGCCTTTTATCACCCAGCAGCATGTCAGGGAGGAGCATGGCAGTGTTACTCAAAACTTCATAAAACCAGAGTAAATTCTGGTCACTCTGGCACTTTACTGGAATCTCCTTAAAATAATTTAAATTGTAGAAATAGCAAGAGCAAAGGTTTTTGCTGTCTCAAAAACCATTAAATAATACTTGGATACTTGTAACTGGCTTAGAAGGGGATATGGAACAGAAGTTGTCTAGGTCAACTGCTTTAAGATTTAAGAAAGTACTAGGGATAAGATTTTACTGGTGAAATAAAGGTTATAGGTTGAAAATAATACGGTATGGTAATTTGATTTTAATGAATTTATTTCCCCTGCTTTCTTGAGATGAAAATTAGAATGTTCACTACAAAGAGTTAACTTTGTAATTGTGGTAAATGTGGGTTATTGCTGCGGAATGATTAGAAAAACTAAAAATAATAATTAGGAGGGTGTCTTAGGGAAGAAAACCAAAAATATAAACAGTGTATCACAACTAAAGAAAGTAGCTGCTGGCCTGTTATTCATATTCAACCGTCATCCACTCCACATCCAGATTTAAATGTACCCCTGAGGGCAGTGTATTATATAATGTTTCTAACTTTGTAGCAAGGGATCTGTGTGCATATATTGTGCTCGTGGAAATCCTCAGCCAGTCAGAAAAGTAGGAAAGTAGCTCATAATCATTCTGTAGCAGTTTTGTAAATGACAATGGAGA
The DNA here is from genome assembly GCF_003331165.1 of Xiphophorus hellerii. NCBI lineage: Eukaryota > Metazoa > Chordata > Actinopteri > Cyprinodontiformes > Poeciliidae > Xiphophorus > Xiphophorus hellerii. The sequence goes on from NC_045680.1 coordinate 17,090,642, forward strand.
TATGAGATCCATTCACCATAGAAGTGTTGAGTTGGGCACCCTGTTAATTAACAAATTTCCCGCATGGGTAGCTTCCCTAAACACTGCATTTTTATAGTCTTGACAGGGCCCTGAGAGCAATGGTTTGGTATCACTGCATTCTTAGTCTGTTACTATGAGTTGCAGTTTTAAAACTTGGTGGCTTGATGGCCTAGTTTACAGGCAGAAATAAGTATTGTTGTTCCCACCCTTTAATGCTACCGTCTCCTGCAAAAATCTTTTTCAGATAAACATTGCCGTGACAGTGATGAGCTAGTTTAGATGGTAATATGACAGTAATATCATGTAGTTGTGGATTGGCTGCGTCACCTGCTGGCACACACCAAACCCACGACAGGTAAACGGCATTCTCTCCTAAATATCATCATCATTCCTGCATTTCAATGTAACACATAAGGATATGAGCAGTTTGGTATTTTCCCCTTTATTTCGGGCATATTTCAAGGTATTTATCATTGCTGGTTTTAGTCTTAATAAATCCTGATTTGAGCCTGATATGAGCCTGTCATTGATCTACTACAGAAGTAGTGGGCCTCACTTTACAAAAACTCAGCGCTATCACTTGCATGCCTGGAGGCTCCCACTGAAGTAACCAAGGTCACAAAGCCCCAGCCACAAAACTACTCTTTCTCAGCTCGGAGCAGAAGGCCTTGCTGTCAGCATTTGACACTGACGGTAATTCCACACTAGGGAGCTGAATCCCAGCCAAGATCCAACAGTCTTCTTATGTGAAGGAATGTCAGTTAACTCTGTATCATTACCACTCTCAGAAAACACGCACAGTAAAAAGTCATCATGCACCAACAGGAGTTAACTGAGGGAGTTACTAAGTCATGTGTGCCAAGAACACGTTCATCCACTTTACTGGATCCCAAAGGACCTAGCTAGGTAAAACTACACTGAGATTTGGATGTTGTTGTCTTGTCCTAAAACATATACAAGCACTTTATTGATTGTTCTGTCCTCCAGAGGGGGAAAATGCATCAAAAGACAGAAGGACAGAAAGATGTCTAGACATTAACAAGCAATAGACAGAGGAGAAAGAAAAGAAGGTCTTGTTGCTGGATTGTTTGATCTTGATTTTTCCTGTTTGTTTTCAATCTTATGTTGCAGCCATCTGGAGAATTTTCTTATACTTTAATCAAATATGAATGAACATGACATTTATAGAATTCAGACTTATGTCCAATTGGGGAGAGAGAGGCTTTTGTGGTTTGAATGTACTGTTGTTGTAGGATTTTTCGATAATCTAGATGTAGATTATTTATTTATTTTTTCATCTATTTATTTTGTTGTAAGAGTTACTATTTTTATTTGTCTGTGGCCATGGAGGTACCTAATTGAATCTGAAGCCTGACACTCCAATATTAATCACATTTAATAGTATGTAATTGTGTACATTTAGAAAAGGGAAACTTTACTGTTACTTTAATGTTTTTCTGACACCATTATAATATATTACTGGCACTTCCTTCAGGGTGTCTTTTCCCATTCCCATAACAAAATAGATATGGTAACTTGGGGGATAAATAAGGAACAAAATAACAAGCAGCCAAAGACACTTAGCCAAGATTTCAATGTATGGTGTTCTGTGTCTCTCACAGGTCAACCAATCATGCTGAGCTAATGGATAAAAATGGGTTTGTCTGCTTTTTTACAACATATATTTTCATTAGAAAAAAAGAATGAACCCATGAAGTTAAATTTTTGCCTTCATTTTTGTTTCATTGAAGAATTGCCTGTCCCATTTGCCAGTGAGATGAGAGATTCTTTCCAACTAACTTGATTTGTACTGTCTTCCAAACAGACCTTGATAGTTAGGGATAAAACATCTGGTAATATAAAGTTATTTTTTTTTCCATTTCATAGTTTATTTATACTTAATTTACAATGTTTTTGCTATTACCTCCAAATACATCAAGTTCAAAAATACAAAAACAACAGCAAAGTAGTGTATGTAAAATTATCAAATTTTTTCCTTTCAGCTAGACAGCTAATATTACATATTAGGAACAACTGTTGTATGAAAGTATAGTGAAAATAAAGTCATTTCCTTTTATTCTCATAGTACACAGTTTGTTTTCAAAGTTTCAGAAATTGGTATTTTATTTATATATTTTAGAGCAACACTATAGAGTGCCTTGCCTGACCAATCAATATATTTTTAAAGGATTTTAGATAGGAGAGACTATTCAGAGTCAAAGAAGGCACCAAATAACCGAACTGTCAATACGTATTTTATATCACTGTGGAGGAGTTGTAGCTCACTTTTCTTTACAAAATTGTTTTAATTTAGCCATACTGGAATGTTTTTGAGCATGAACATTTAAGGCCACACATCTCAATCAGATCCAAATAAAGACTTTGACTTTACGCCTTCAAAACCTTCATTTTGTCTTTTAAGAATTTCAAAAAGGGACTGGTCAGCAGTAGATGCCATTTATGCCTCTCTTTGTTTCACTGGGCTTCTTTTTAACCTTTTCCAAGCTGAAAGACGTCACAAATCCTGTTTGTTCTTCAATTTCTTTAGATCATGCCATTGTATGATGGGTTTTGATATCCACTAGCCTACTTTACACTGACATGTTTTATTATAGTAATTTCTTATCCTGCAGGTCTGGTAGTCATCAAGTCTGTGTGTAGCTACTGGAACGCATCAAAAAATGTGGCTAATATTAGTTGCATCATGATTTAGAAATTGGCGTAATTATATTTTCACATAAGCCCAGGTTGGTCTGGATAGCTGTTTTTCCATAATAAATAAAAAAGTGTGAAAAAAGGCAAAGACAGGAAGGAGGTGGATGGGGGATACTTTCTCTCATCCCTGTAGTTCTGAAATATGTTCAGCTCAACGATACTTCACATTCTCTTTATTGTGGAAATGTATCTAAACATAGTGAGTAGAAACAACAAAAAACAGTCCCTTTCAAATGACCCTTTTGACCCAGGCCTTGCAGGGCACCTGCGCTATTTGAGCTGTTTGCCTGACTACAGTATGAAAGAGGCCTGTGTTGGACAGTGGACCTCTAGGGGACACTGATGCCCGTGTCTGTGGGTGTTGTGTGTGTGTATATATATATATATATATATATATAATGGATATGCGAACATAAAAACAAGCTGGGAAAGGCTGGGAAGTGTGATTGTGGAAGCAGAACAAAGAAAGTGCAGAGCTTGTCAATGGATGGGGCGCATTATGTTCATCTGTCTGAATGCCACAAACAAAATAAAAATTTTAAACATGGTCTGTCTTTCTGTCTTCTTTGAGAGAAGATGACTTGCAGTAGTAACCTTTGGATGTTTTAAAGATAATGAGGATGTTACACAATATAATTACTTTTCCTTTCTACAAAGTATTTTTCAATGAAGACAATACTAGGGAATTCTTAGCTAAAAAATAGTCTTGTGCTGATTATTCACTGTACACAGCTTTCTTATATGAAACCTTTTGTAGGTCACCATGAATTCTTATGCTCACATTCAAAAAGGGGCACAGTGCCATTGTCCAACTTAATGTCAATAGCGGAAATTAACTGTTAATGCTGTTAACAGTGATACTAGCTGTCACAGCATTGCGTGCCTGCCAGGCTTTTTCCGAACAGTTTTGACTATGGACTCTAATTCTGCCTGACTACAACCAGCAGCACACTTCCAGTCCACCCTGCAAAGGCAGACTGCAGTGCAGTCTAAACAGCCGTCATCTAATGCAGTGTCTGCTGGTGGCCCAGCATCGTTGATGATTTTCACCACTCGCGCTTACTCCCTCCTTCGTGTTCATTTTTGGGTCAGAGAAAAGTACATCAGGCTTGTCTTAAGTAGCTAGGGTCATGAACAGGAATCGTAGCTAGAGCTAAATTTTGCTTTTAGTTGAATAAGCACACAATCTGTCCTCTGATTGTGACTTTAGTAGAGTAATGAGGAGTGAAGTGATCCAGAATAGTTTGACTGTGAGTGAAATTTTAAAACTTTCTGCTGCTCAAGATCCCACTTGTAAATGTTTTTGCAGAGCCATTTGAGTGAAACAGTCTCTTATTCTGTGCTTTGCCCAGTTTGTTCTTTTGATGATTTCTCTGTATTGCAACCTATTGACTTATACCTTATATTGACTCATATCTCATGCCGGATATTCTATATTGGCAGTTTAAGTATCTCAAAGCTGTTGAGTAGTCAGGACACCACTGACACGACTGCATCCCCTGACATTTACTGTTTTGCACCACAATCTGTCCTTTCTCCACTGGCTCCCCTTGATCTCAGTATGATTCAGCTTCCACTCACCATATGGGCAGATTTTTCTCACAACAGTTCCTGAAGTTTCAAGACTGTAATGGATGTTCAGATGGCTAAGGTGACTGAATTTACCTTAAATATATCTGTATACAGCAAGCAAATGGCACATATTGCTCACCCTAGCAATTGTTTTTTTTTTTATAAATCATCTCTGATTTCGGGTAATCCAGTACAATCTTATTAGGACATGGTTTACAGTCCAGAGATAACTTCATCTTATTAATAAGCAAAAGTGCTGAATTTACATAATCAGATTTCAAGATGACCTATTTTACCTTGTCTGTGTGAGTAGTAAGCGAGAAAACTTGCTTTGCTTTTCTGGAGGGGTATATTTTGACACATATTGTGATTGTTGATGAGTACTTTAAAACAAAGGAATATTCTTAAATAAGTCAGTAGTTTATCTTGTTAAAGGAGCATAAATATTTGGGCCAAAACATCTTTCAGTTTGAAGCAGCTTTTCCCCTGTTTCCTATCTTGCCATGTATGTTGTCATGTCTAAAATCACATTTTTTAGAGAAAGTAAGTCCTTTTTAGTGAAACTTTTACATCCAGTTGGGCAATGAAGTCTGTCTGTCCCTTTAATGAAACCCTCGTTTTGCATAGAGCATTCATATTGAAATGAGGGGTGATCTCAGTGTTTTACTCCATCAGGGGAAGATAAATTACTTTTGCAATGATGTCACCATCTCATTCTTTTTGCCATACTTGTGTGACAAAAGCTCAGTGTTCCCCACACAGTCTGAGCACCTTCAAGTGATGAAGTTGCTGAATTAATTAGAAAGGAGGTCATATTGTATTTGACATGGTGAGATAAGCGAGTATTCAGCAATGCGGACAAAGCTTTTGCATAACATAACATTAACTAATGTTATTATTGGGTCATTACTGACACATTTAGAGTCACACTTGTGCAAGTTTAGTCATAGTGGTGCATATGTTCTATACATTTCATTGTGATTCTCTGTCATGTCAAAAACATCCTTTGCATCCTGGCTTAGCTGTTGCTAAAATTGTGTATAGGAAGGTGATGCTGGAGCACTGATTCCCCAAGGCAGCATATATTTCTTTGCTATTGAAACACAAAACAGGTGCACAATAGTTTGATGGGATATTTGATATATAATGTGACTACAGTAAATACACAATACCACCCTTTAACAGGGCACATTTAAAATTTTTCTGACAAATTGAAACTCACTACATCGCATGTAGTGCTTTAATAAAGTGTTCTCAATAACTTGCGTCTGTTAAGAAGTGCTTCACTAAAGTGAGTCGAAGCAAAAAGAGAACAGTGCTGCAAGTATATTTTGGCCATGTGTTTTTCTTTTGTTGCTGACTGTGCAGCTGAAGGGCACAACTTAAATTTAAAATACCTGCTGAGCAGAGTTTTCGCACACCTGCAACACCCAGTTTTATTGTTGACCCATGTATTTAAAATTTCTGCCATTCATAGTTACTGCTTCACAGTTAAAGGTTATGGAAAGTGTTTGAAAGGTCATAGCTAATGTTCACTGGTAGTTTTGTAGGCATAACTAACAATCAGGCTTTGCTGGTCTTACGAAATTATTGATAAATGTTATTGATAAACTCACAAGTCCTAATAAAAACATTACATTATCAGCAAAAAGTACATTTATTTTAGCAGTTCATTTAAAAAAAAAAAACCTATATATTATTTACAAATTCTTAGAAACAGAATTGTGTCTTTCTTTGCTGTATGAAAATAATCAAAATTAGTAGAAATAAATTATTTAAGTATCTCTCTGTGTGTAATAAATGTTTCAACTTTTGAGTTGAATTGCTAAAATAAACCTTCCAGTAATATCCAGTCAACTGAGATTGCTTCTATGTACAAGGGAATTTTATTGTAGGTTCCTTTATTCATTTAGAATATAGGTGTTTTAGAAGTCTGAACCAACAACCGAGTTTGGCAGTTTAGAGTGTACACATTTCTCTGATTTTTATTTTTTTTTTCAATCAAATTTGATTTGTACATACACTGGTTTGGGAATTGGGCAGATGGGAGCGACCCAGTCATGATGCCCCTAAGTCTCCCTCAGCTGCTCAGAAATACAGTATTACACTCCATGTGCAATGATTAATGAGGCATCAGAAACATGTCATATTTACTGTCAACTGCAGTTAAGACTGTTTGGGGACTAAAGAGGCAGTGATTCAATGCAAGTACATGTTGCATTTCAAAGTTCACACATTCAAGAACTTAAGAGTCCTTTGGAAGTTGACTGGTGCTTATATACAGTAATGAGATGCTTTTGCAGCATCGCATCAGATCGATTTTTGAAGAAAAAGTTAACCCCCAGTGGGCCAAGAGAAACGTCTTTGTCATCCAATGCTGTTGTTTGCGGATGTCGTTTTTGCATTAGATTTGTGCGTGTCAGTAACATGCAAATGACGTTCTAGTGTTGGGGTAACATTTTCAGCATGTTAAAATCGATGTAATTAGTTAATAAAGATGAATGTGTTAGAACAGCACAGTGGCAGAGTTAGTAGCGCTGTTGCTTTCCAGCAAGAAGGTCTTGGATTCATGTCCTGGCCTCGGGTCTTTTTGAATGCAGTTTGCATGTTCTCCCTACACATGAGTAGCTTCTCTGCAGGTACTCCAGCTTCCTCCCAAAGTCTAAAAACATGATTGTCAGGTTAATTGAGCTCTCTAAATTTTGCTTAGATGTGTGTGTGCATGGTTGTTTGTCCTGTCTGTCTCTGTGTTACCCTTAAATGAGCTCGATGCAAGTGTACACCGCTTCTCGCCCAGTAACTGCTGGAGGCACCAGCCCCCCCTCACAACACTGCAATGATAAAGGTGTTTGAATAATGGATAGATGGATGGAAGGCTGGAAAGATGTAAATTGATGGCTTGAAGTTCAGGCCTCTGTTATTTATCATATTGATTAATTATGATTGTATTTATTATCCATGTTGCTGTTGTCTTACAGGTGAACCAATCAAGTTTGACCCAAACTTCAGAGGGCCTGTTCAGAACAGGTAGATACTAATCTTTACCTAAACTGACATTCAGCACGTGCACAATCTATAAAATATTAATACTCACTGAATAGCATTTATATCAGAAACATGTATTTCTGTTGCACTTTATTGCAAAATAAAAATGTTTTTTGTTTTTGTTTTTTTGTAATTTAGACGACCTGACCCACCTGCATCTGAACCCTACTTGTGTATTGATTGTCCCTGTTGTGTAATCATTTTGGCGCATACTTCTGTCACAATGTGTACGGGATACATAGATTATTCTTCATGCAACAATAATGATAATGATGACTACTCTGGTCATACAACCACAGGGAATTATGGGCGTAAAGTCAGACTGACAACTGGAGTTTTACTAATGACACTCATTACACAGTCAGTAGTAAAAATCAATCAAAACAGACACAATGTTATTTTTGGGATAAAGCTAGAACCAGTATTTCTGTGTGAAGTGTGAAGGTAGTTTTGTTATAGTGGCACCAATATCTGCTTAGGGCAGCAATTTAGGACAGCATTAGGCCGGTCATGCTAACATGGGTTTTCTGTTGACAACCAGGATGTTAGGTTGGCCTTTGACCTTCTAAACACCTAAAACCTGTCGATTTCTGCATGTTGCGTTTACATCAAGCATTGAGAAAGTATTTTAAATGTGTATATGAATAGTTTCATATACTATTCATATGCACATTTACAGCAATTTATTTGCTGGGCGATAAATTTCCCCAGAAATTATTATATTATATATATTGTTGTTTGAGACCCTTTTCAACTAATGTAGTGAGAATGGCATAATAATGCAAGTATACCCTCTCAATATCAATAAACTAATTTCAAAATAACATTTGAAATTTCCAAAATAAGTAAACCATAAACAAATGAATTATGAAGTCTATGTAAACAAACTTGCCCTTCAAAATATATTAATCACAGTGACAAAAGGCTGGTATGTCACTTTTATAATTTTCTTTTTTATTATTTTTGTTAAAGCTGTTACCATGTGGTGACAGTATGTTATTTGATAGAGTCGTCCCAACCAAAAACAACCAATCAGAGCAGTGCCACACAGACCGTGATCCACAGCGCTGACGCCCGCCTCCTGGCTCTGATTGGTTGTTTCTAGATATCACTGGGTGAAGGCAGAGGAGATTGTTTTTTTCCAGATTGTCTCTCTTATCATACCATACTGTCACAACATATAGTGACAGTTTCAACAAATATGTAAAAAAATATATATTTTTATAATAATAAGCTTTAATCATCAAAAAATAAACATAGGCCCACTTAGAGGAGCGTAAAGAACATTCAGTTATTTATAGTAGAGGTAAATAAAACAAAGTCTAGAAATTAATTTCATATTTAATACTGGTTTGATTTCTTTTAGTACACTTTGCAACAGTCTTTGAGGTTTTCATTCTCCACTTTTCTTTATGAGTTAGTCTTTTCTTTTTCTTACCTGACCAATTTTATCTTTTGACCAATCTTATCTTTTATCTTTAGTGCCAGTTTGGCAGGTTGCTGTGCAGGCATTTTCCAGTCCTCTTATTTCTCTGAATCCAACCCTCCACATTACACATTACTGCGATGTGGCTGCTTGGAGGAACGGAGCACACTTTGATGTTGTTCTGACCCACAAGCTTTTCTTAATGAGAGCAGGGAGAAGAGTAACTCAGTGGTTGTCTTTTTTTTTGTTTGTTTGTTTGTTTTTTTCAGCCAGGCTGAATATGGTAACTTATGCAGTTACTACGCCATTTATAGGTTAGATGTTGTAAATGTTTACCATTTTAAACGTATAAAAACAAAATAATACAACAAATTAAACCATAAACAAATGGTTTATTTGTTTATGGTTTGTGTGTCACTGAGTCTATATGTAGATTTTAAACATAAATCAAATTGTCTTTTTCATCACCTTTTTTCTTCATTCAGAGTGTTTTATTTGTTGGTTCAGCTGCCCTGAACAGCTGCCACTCATGGATTTTTTTAAGCATGTAAAATATTGCTTATTTGAGCAAATCTCTCCTTTTTTTTTGTCCAAATAATTTTGACAAAGCTGGGACAATCTGGCAGATTCCCACCACAATGGCTCCTGTTAAAAACCTGCCATCTGTGTCACTTTGGCTCCCGCAGAAAACCAGCCCTTCACACAGGATGCACACTCCAAAGTTTGCCACGTCACTCACGATGCTTCAAGTATTTTGTTTTTTGTTTTGTTTTGTTTTTTGTCTTTTTTAGTTTTCAAGCAGAGTTCCTGCCAACAGGAAGTAGGAGAAAGGTTTTGTTGATCTCTGTGCAAGTGACATCTGAGCAGATCTGAAGTTTTGCGAGTGCAGCCATGTTGGAATCTACTTGAAATATAACATAGCAAAGCAAAACTGTTTCACTCTCCTCTTTTTATCAGCTTTCCTCCAGCACTGACCTTCATTTGCTTCAAAGGTGACTTTGTTTTAACACTCTAGTGCTGTGCTTGCTTTTTTCCTTAAAAAATGCAGTCCTGTCTGCATGTGGAGATGAAACAGACAAGAAATTCATGGAAACCTTGATAAAAAGACAGGAGAGGCACTTTCACCTGAGGATGCTTAGCTTTTAGATATTCTCCCTGTAATTTACCTCTGAGGTTGAAGAGTAAATCTTAGCTATTTACCATCGAGGATGGAGATGGATTTTAAAATTATGAATGCCATTTTCTCCATAGGAACCCAGACATTTATTTTTTGAAAAAAAAGAAAAAAGATCTATCTTCTTTTTTAGACGCAGTATCTTGAAACACTTTGGTGATAGAGTAGCATATTATCATTATAAACCTTATATTCTGTGTTTATGGCTGACATAAACATGCATAGCAGTGACCAATTTTGACATCATGTTTTTTCTTTTATGCTTAGATAAAATGGTCTACATCGCGAGATAAAAAAAAAAACCAGCTAATAGTGTAACTGGACGCTTTTTCAGAACTCAAAATGTTGTAAAAATTCAAAAACAAATGTCATGTTGGAAAATAATATGCTTGACCATATTATAATATTATAGGCATATACACAGTTATATTATTATAAATGCCTGTGTGTATTTCAGCTTTTATTCTTCTCTACATGGGTTTCTCCACTGGTGTTATCTCTACTAATTCTTTGTGAGGTGCAATAGAGTCTGTATGCAGCGATGTAGTCCTGCAGAAAAAATAAGGACAATTCATTGCCCAAAGAGAGACTCAAAGGAAGTACTGTTGCATCTTTCAGCTTAGGCCTCCTATTGACCTTGGCTTTGAAAAGTGGAGGAGATGAGAGCCTCAAGTCAATTTCCCAAGCAGACGGCACCATGGGAAGGTTTTGAATTGTCCTTCGCTTGAATGGTGCCACTTGACACAGTGGGCTGGACTTTCCTTCATTCGCGAATGGGTGTATTACTTCCGAGCATCTGAATGGTTTTAAAATGGGCTAGCTGCACAACCCCTCACTGTGTAGGAGGGAGGGGAAGACAGCTCGTTATGCAGCAAGCCTATAAAAGAGCGAAAAAAAAGACTTAGAGAGGATGCATTTCTTTTTTATCTCTTTTTTCATTTTATATATATATTTTATTTTTGGCAGACTGCTGTGAAGAGAGAGAAAATCTTCAAATATCTGTCTCTGTGCCGGTGGGACAGTTAACCCTTTGGGGAATTGGATTATCATCAGGAAGTTGGTTGAGAACTACAGCAGTTCTTTTGAAAGTGCAGTATAGAGATAATCCTCCCTTGCTATGTGTACATCAAATATTTGTAGAGCTGTAATTCACCTGCCATAAACCTACTACTGTGTAAGACAGTTATTATCAATAAATCCAGGGGCGCGTAAGTTGGTTTTCGTTTGCTCTTCAAAAATAACAGCAAATTGTCGGTTCACTGTAAAACTAAACTCCCTGTTTCGGGTTTTTATGTCCCTCTTTGTTATTTATGCTTGTGTTCTAATTTGCAGGAAGTGCACTGATGTGGTTTGCTGCATTATCTTTCTCATTGTTATCCTGGGCTACATCGCCCTGGGTACTGTCGGTGAGTTTCCTACATTGCTGGTGATTACATCACAAAAGCCCTGAATTAACAAGCCTGTTAATAACCCAAATATCTGGTTGTTTGGAGTGTAGTAAATTTAAATAAAACATCTTCACTCAAAGAATTTGAGTGAAGATGTTCTGGTCATGTCTTTACCTTTCAAAAAAAATATCACAAAATAATAGTGTGTTGTTTCAGTCAAGTTGTAATTATTTGTTTTAAAAAAGGATTTTATTTCTTTGATAGAGATACTTCAAAATATGACCTGGACATTCTCCTTGTCATTGTGACAAGATTGCCCAAATGTTTGCATCATCTACCAATCTAGCATTTTTCTTGAATGTATAGACTTACTCAGTAAAATAAAATATTATTTAAAAGTTAATTTATTTCAGCAACTAAATTGGCTAAGTGAAATACATTATAAAGACAGATGTTTCGATGCTTTTATTTCTGCTAATTATGATAATTTTCTGCCTTGAGTTAGGGAAAGCACATTTAAAATAAAATCATCACATTAGGCCAATAAAATAACTTTTACACAGAAATATGCACGTAATGCACAGCTTAAAGATTATTTTACAAAATGTATTTTAATTCATCAAATGAGCCTCATCAGAACACACAAACTAATTTAGTGTTTACTTTGTCCAAATATCTACCTACACATTTCAGTCATAATTAAAAGACCTGGTTTTTGAGCAAGGCCTTTATTTTTCTTCTGCACTTTCTTGGAAAGAGATGTTGGTGTTAGCAGCTTTTATGACAAACTTTAAGCTTGTGTGGTGCCTGGATGGTTTTTTGAACATCTATACCAGTTCTGTTTCATCTGATAGTAACACTTTGTCACGGTGCTCTAACGTCTTTGGCCTGAAACTTCATTAAACTGACCTCGGCCCTACTAAAAATCATTGCACTGTATTTCAAAATTAAATGAACTCTAAACATTTTACTAAAAGCAGTGGTCAAATGTGCTGAACGATATCATAAGGCTCTGTGTGATGGTTACAAAAAACATGAGGTTACTCTACCACTTGCAAGGAGACATTTCCCCCAAACATATTAACAGGGGGGAGATGTAGGGAAAATCCATGATAGAAACTGTGCACCTAATTTTTGTTTGTAAATCACTAAAGTCATGTGTTCATATGTTCATTGCACTTTGGAAAAGGTTTAAAAGTCTAATTAATAGTTTACATCACATGAGTCAAATTCAAAGCCCAGGGTCCAAATTTGGCCCGCCGTAGCTTTTTATGTGGCCCTCTAAACAATAACTCTCTCCAGTTTTTCACAAATCTGCAAAATTCACACAAAAACATCAACAGATCCCCATATTTTCCTAATTTTACTGACAATTTTTCTCAAAATTGGCCAAAAACCATTGGGTTTTAGTGACTGCTGCCTCAACTTCATTTGATGTCAAGTGATAGACTTTGACCGATACAGTGAATAATAAAAAGTTACATTTAACATCAGACATCAGTGTAAATATCGTATAAATTCCTTCCAAATATATCTTAATTAATACCACAAAATCTGTGATTTTGATTGCAAAAAACAATCACAAAATCCTGGACGGACTGACCAGTTTGAAAAGATGTTCAAAATTATTTAATTTGAACACTTATTGAATGCTGGAATAGCTATTTATTGATATTTTAGCAAATTAATGGGTTTTATCAATACATTCTGGCACAACCCTTTTAAGAACACTCAGATTTTTGATATGACCCAAAATGAAAATAAGTTTGACACCCCTGGCTTAGATTATATAATATGACAACAGTCCTGTCAGCGACTGTGTAGGACTTCCTTTAATCTTTATTAACTGTCATGTAATTTGTTGCTTTCTAGCTTCCGAAAAGGCAGGTAGTGATCTTACCAGTGGCATTTGAAATGAAAAGCTGCTGTTTCTTTTCCTAGCCTGGTTCCACGGAGACCCCAGGAAAATCATTTCTCCAACTGATAGCCAGGGCCAGTTTTGTGGCCAGACAGACACCTCAAATTCGTGAGTTACAATACATTTGCCTTCAAAAACTGACATTACAGTGAAATAATTATGATGTCCATGTTGTCTGTCAGCTTCTCATTGTTATCTTTACGCTCTAAATAGACTTTGTCTACAGCACAGTACACAAGAGATGATTTGTGATTAATCCTGATAAGTCTTAATACACAGAGCACAGCATGTGTTTGTTTTTCTGTGTATGTGTGCCTAAAGACCTGCTTAGAAATTGTCGCTCTGCAATAGACTTTTACATCTCTAATCTAAATACCCTCTTTGTCTGTGTCTTCTTTGTTTGTAGAAATAAAAACATATTATTCTACTTCAATATGCTGAAATGTGCCAGTCCTGCAGTTTTAATTAACCTCCAGTGCCCTACAACTCAGGTACGAGACTGTCCGGTAGAGCATTGTACAAAACAAAGCATTTTTCTCAATCTTTCCTTCAAAACAGGTGAAGTTTATCCTCAAGAGATGTGTTTTCTCCCTCAGCTCTGTGTCTCCAAGTGCCCTGACAGATTTGCCACGCTATCGGAAGTTTCAGTTAACAAGAGCTGGGAATATTACAGGCAATTCTGCAAGCCTGGATTTGTGTTGGGAAGTAAGGTAGGAAATAGTGACCGATGCTTGTTATATTCTTCCCACAAACTGATTTATAGTTGAAACCAAACAATTTATTTTCCACCTAAAGTCTGTTTCTGTAGGCTTTTTCAGCGTCAACATTAATATTTTTTAATATGATTTAGGTTGTTAACGTTTCATGTCTGCAGTTATGTACTAAATAACTTATGTACATAGCTTTGATAGACTAGAGGAAAAGAGTCAGCCTTTACTCATGCTCACCTCAGCTGTGTTCTCTCGACTGACAGCAGCTCAGTGCTAATGACGTTCGCATGACGCTGTGTAAGGTGTTGTGTGGGAGCAAAAGACACCACACTCATACTGTTTGGAACTGAATCATCATTTCCCTTCCCAAATCATTTCAAGTGTGAATATTGTTCATTTCTGTCAGAACTGAACTTCAGGTTTCACTCAGGATAGATTATGATGGCCAAACCTGTTGGTCTTCTTAGTGTTTAATTGGTGGTGTGGAAAGTTTCTGTACAGCATCCAAAGAGATTTTGTTTAACCATGAGCCCTTGAAAATTATAGTAGCGATTATTGTACTTAAATCTCTCTTTAAAACAAACGATTGGTCGATGACTGTTACGTATTTTGAGATGTGTTAAACATTGTCTCGTCTATTACTCTTTCAGTCAGTTGCAGAGGTTATTCGAGATGAAGATTGCCCTCTAATGCTTGTGCCAAGCAAACCAAGTAAGTGAAGAAATGAGTACGTACTTGTCTGGTGTCCCAGCCACATTGCCAACAAAAAAATTGGAGTTTGTCTGAATCACTTCACAACAGACTTTTTTTAAGTTAATACACGGCAAGACTAGCCAACAGACTTCGACCGAAAGAAAGTTTTGTTTATACTGTTCATTGCAAATATGCAAATTAAACATGATTACCTCTCAGAAGCTGCTTGCTGTATCCTTGATGACCTGACTCAGGGTCAAAGATGTACGGTTGTACAATTGTATGTCTTTTTGCAGCCATTTTCACGTCAGCACAGAGTTGTTGGCTTGGTCATCACCATGCTATTTGCATAACAGCGGTGTAGCTCTAAAACAACTCATTTTCAAAGGAGCTCAAAATAGGCAGAACCAAGCAAGTAAAATCTCATCTGAGAATAATTTTCTGCAAAACATGTAACATTTTGCTTTCTTTTATATTGTTCTATTGCCTTCTGGGATATTCTTGTTATTTTCTACTAAAAAATAAACTTCTTGATTGAATGAAAGTAATTTTAAAACTAAATCTTCCAGGAATATGACAGGTTTTGGGCATAACAGCAAATACAAACGTTTAATGTTTCCTTTCCTAATTTCCTTCAGTACTACAGCGGTGCTTTCCTGAGTTCAAGTCAAAGGAGGGATTATTAACTGTTGCAAATCAGACCACCTTCAGAGACCCTCACAACAACACGTGGACTGTCAACGATCTCAGAGATGCTGCTATGTAAGATCTGCTTCCTGCAAGCCTGAATCTTTGCCTTTGTCTTTCAGAAAACTAGATTATAGTTTAAGGTTAAATTTCACTTGCGCCTGCAACACAAAGTAACTTACATTGACTACCCCTCTGTGTTTGCGAACATTTACTCTCTGTCACTCTCTGCTCGGTCATTAAGTTAAATATAAAAATTCTTATTTTTCTGAAGTCTTTTTTGTTATTTTTATACCCAGGGCTATACTTTTTAAATAATGGAAAAGGGTGTAGTGCCCCCTTCTGGTCATTCTTTGCAACTCTTCAACATTCAAAAATCTTCTATGTACTGTGTTTACTTTTGATGTTATTAAACATCATAAGTATTTTAATTCTAAAAGTTATTACAATATTCACTGAAATCTAAGTAAGTGATATCACAAACATCTGAAACCAGGTATGCACAGTACATACGCTATAAAAAATGACGTAATTTTTGTAATAATTTAAAAAGAACTTTTTTTTATTTTTTTTTCAAAATCAAAAGTTTTCATACATTTTCCCAGTATTTAGTTTTCACTTGGACGTTTGTTTTCATCTTGGGGGCATGCTGCACATTTTCCATCAAAATATATAAAATCTGTGGGAGACTATTCTTCTCGACTATGGCTGCATCTTTCTGTGAACAGTTATTTTTACTGGCCTTTCAATTGTTTTGTTGGCCTTTTCCAAATAGGTTAAAGTCAAGGTAGTCTGAGTGGATGTAAACTTCTCCTGATAAAAAAAACAATATCTAAACCATTCTACATAGTAAATTATATACAACAAACACTAGTAAACTAGTAATATATAGGTTGCAAACCTGGTCTTCAAATGTGTTGTCTCCTCTTTCTCTCTCTCATACATTGTTACTTTACAACAGGGGAATAGCCAGTCTGCTGAATGCCAAAGAAATTGGCGTAAAGATCTTGGAGGATTATGCAAATTCCTGGGTATGGATATTAATGTAAGTACAGTAGTATGTTTTATGTGACAGTTTCTTGTAAATTCTTTAAAGAAAAGTTTTTACTGTTCACTTGTCAAATATTTTGGCATATTCTGCTATACACAGTGACCTATCTATATACAGTGACTTGCAAAAGTATGCTTGTACTGTGCTTTGGACAGGCGAAGATGTAATCCCATCTGAAAAGGCTGCCACAGATGACTGGCAGCCTCTGGCGTAGTAGTGTTTGCTTTTTCTCATGCCATCCTGTCTCTGTGTTGCCACAGAGGCCTGGGAATGACCATGGTGTTCAGTCTGAGCTTCATCCTACTGATGCGCTACATTGCTTGTGTGATACTGTGGCTCATGATTTGTGGTATCATCATTGCAGCTGGCTATGGTGAGTGGGCACAACTCGAAAGCATCTGAAAAGTTTTACTTCTAGTTATGATAAATGTTCTTACGATGGTTTCATTTTTTTTTTTGTAATTTTCAGGTGGCTGGAGGTGTTACAAAGAGTATGTTCTTCTGTTAGAAAAACCAGACACAAATGTCGCCATCTCTGATATTGGCTTCCAGACAGATCTCAGCATTTACCTTGAGATGAGCCAGACGTGGCTCGTTTTGAGTACGTTACAAACAACTCCCATACTTGGCGGCACATGCGTTAGTACCGAAGGTGGTAATGAAGACCAGATGAAAGTGTCTGTTTTGTTTGTGTTCTAGTGATCCTGCTTATTTTGATTGTGGTTGTCATCGTTCTTATGCTGATTTTTCTGAGAAAGAATCTAAGCATCGCTTTTGCACTAATGAAGGAAGGAAGCAGGTGAGTGTGACTATAAGCTTTAACCAGTAAACTGTATGTGTCTACCTTATTTCATACAATGTTTGATGTTGTTTCTAGGGCCATCTTTTACATCATATGTACTCTCTTCTACCCGATCGTCACCTTTTTTCTTCTGGCCATCTGTATAGCCTACTCTGCTGTCACAGCAGTGTATCCTTTATTTTGCGTGTTATATATACATGTGAAATTAATTAACTTTTCAAATATATTCAAACTTTTTCAGATGCCCCTGTTATTTTGCTCTGTGTGGTATTTATAATTTAGTTGAGAGTTATTGGGTTTGCTGCCTTATCTGGTGTTCCCTCAGCTTCTTGGCCTCTTCAGGTAACGCCATCTACAAGGTGACTTCCCCTGATGATAAGTGCATTCATAGAAACCTCACGTGCAGTCCAAAGGTTAGACCCACACACTCGCACACGTCAGATTAGCAGTGTGAGAAATTAATTGTTTGTGTCAATAGGTTTTACTATGCCTTTCTACTTTGCAATAGTTTTTATTTAAAAGGATTCTTATGCAACTTGGTCAGACAATGTTAAGTAAATACATGATTGCTGCAGATGCATAGTGATGCTATTCAAAAATCATGTTCTGAGCGTCTCACTAAATACCAAATTCTCCTCTGTTTCTATGTTTTAGAGCTTCAGTCAGACCAACATAGCCAAAGAGTGCCCTGGAGCACAGTGCATGTTTGCATTTTATGGTGGAGAGACTGTATACCACAACTACATCATCCTCCTCCATGTTTGTAACCTGTTTGTGTTCCTCTGGCTGGTCAATTTTGTCTTGGCCTTGGGAAAGTGCACTCTGGCAGGGGCATTCGCCTCCTACTACTGGGCCAAGAGGAAGCCGAAAGACATCCCTACCTGCCCTGTTTACGCTTCGTTCAGCAGAGCCATGCGGTAGGTTTCAGACGCACTTTGAAGTAAGCTAATAACATTGTGTATAAATATATATTCATATGCTTGTGTACTGGGGTAAAGAGTTGCAAATGTAAAATAAAAATCTCAAAAGTGGGAAAAGATTAATGGTTTAGGTTTTCTGCTGCTTACAAAACGGTAGTATTTCACTGTCAATACAACATAGAAAAAGATGAATCCTCTCATGAGAAGCTGCTTGGTTTTGATCATTTCTGTTCCAGTGTTAAAATTAATCGCAGCTAAATGTTTTTTGTTTTCTTTCTGCACAGTTACCACACGGGTTCTCTAGCCTTTGGTTCTCTACTCCTTGCTATGGTGCAGATGATCCGAATTGTTCTTGAGAACCTACATCTCAAATTGAAACGCAAGTTTGAACTCTTTAACAAACCGGCATTCTTACTCTGAATAAAATGAACAGTTATTTCAAATAAAGTGATGTTGTTGGCTTCCCAGGTTCTCAAAGTTGTATGAGTCGGTTCCTGCTTCACTGCCTCAAGTGCTGCTTCTGGTGCCTGGAAAGATTCATCAAGTTTCTTAACACAAATGCATACATTATGGTAGGTCATTTCCATGAGCACTGTTTGTTAATTTGTCTGCTGGGGTTATAGCTGTTGTTTGGCCATGCTTGTACTCATGTGCCTAACTAACCACAGACTTTGTCACCAACAGATAGCAATATACGGGCACAGCTTTTGCAAATCTTCCAGGGACGCGTTTGATCTCTTGATGAGGAATATTTTGCGGTGTGTACTTGCGTTAGCTTTCTATTTGTTCCAGCTCTCTAGAAGCCATTTTACTCGTCAACAAATACAGTGGCTTGCAAAACTATTTTGCGCACCGCACTTTTCAGTTTTTGTTTTGTAAAAAAATGTTTTGAATCGTGTATAATTTTCTCTCTACGTCACAATTGTATACCACTTTGTTTTGGTCTTTCACATAACATTCCTTTCCAATGAAATATATTTATGCTTGTGGTCGTAATGTGACAAAATGTGGAAAAATTCAAGGCGTCTGAATACTTTTGCAAGCCACTGCAAGTGTCGCAGTTCCTTTTAAGTTGGATCTTTTTTTTTTCTTTTCAGGCAACTAAGTTAAAAAAAAAACCTATATTAGAAACTACATTGATTTAACAATAATGTAAAGACACCAATTAAATATTCAAGAGAGTGCGCAACTTTTGCAGTTATTTTCATCCTTACTATGTAATGGTGCTTAGAATAACAAATCTGTTTTGAAAAGTCCTCTCCATCGCTTTGATGTCTTTGTTCTTATTTTTCTTCTGAAGGGTGGTTGTCTTAGATAACCTCATCACCTTTCTGCTGTTCATAGGAAAGCTGGTCATTTCAGGAGGAATTGGTAAGTTTTCCTTTCATTTGACTTCTGTAAATAGTTAGCACGTCAAAATCTGCTTCAAATTCCTGTTCTATTTTTGTTCTTTTAAAGACATTGTTTCACTTTAAGGGTAATTTTATTCAGTTCAGTTTGATACTTTTAATCAAACATAAATCACATTTATTTTGGCCCAAATTAAGTACCTCTACATAGAATGCCTTGCAAAACGTATCTGTGCATCCTGAATTTTTTAGTTCATATTGTCCAAAAGCAAACTTCAGCATAACTGTCAGCTGGATTTTATGTTATAAACCAGCACGAAAAAGTTCACAACTTTAAATGGAAGGAAAATGTCCCTTGCTTTCTTTTTTTTTTTTTCTTACAGATAAAAATCAGAAAGGTTTGGCTTGAATTTTATTTACCGTAGTTGCTTGATGAACTCCCTAAATGAATTGTATTGTATTGTATTGATTTCGCTTGACAATCTTAAGACTGAGGTTTTCCCTTGTTCTGGTGCACCTTTTCTTGTCACATTTCTTTTTTCCACTCGATTTTCTGATAATATGCTTGGATACAGAACATTGTGAACAAACAGCTTCTTCAGCAATAAGCTTTTTGGGGATTACCATCCTTGTGAAGGGTGTTGATCAGTTTCCTCAGCAAATACAAGTAAGCCAGTCAGAGTTGAAAGAAAGAAAACTTGACAGCAAAAAGACTTAATCAAGACTGAGGCAGAAGTTCACAGCTAAATTCAAATGGGAACCTGTAGTAAGACTTGAAAGTTGTTGTTCGCAGAGGCTTTCTGTCTTATCTGAGTGAGCTGCAAAGAAGAGGGGAGAAAATGTTGGATTCTGGACATACTAATCAAATAGTATTATTTTACCTGTATCTTTTTAACACATTCTGTAGACTTTATCATTTAGAAATAAAATATAACATACACTTGGACAAATTTACATCGTTGTTTTTTCAGGGGTCCTCGCATTTCTCTTCTTCTCTAAAAGAATACCAATTGTTCAAGATATGGTACCTCAACTAAACTTCAACTGGGTCCCCCTTCTGGTAAGAAGTTAAAGTGTCATTGTAATGCGAATGAATGCAGTTTAACTCCCACTGATTAAAGCTATTGGCTTAGAATGAGTCATTTTTCTAAATTTAACTTGGCAAAAGGAATTATTTGCATGGATATTAGCTGAACTTAAAAATAACACATTACATTTAATTCAGCATATGCATGTGTATGTGAATTAGAGAATGACTGAATGTAGTGTGAAGTGCTCTGGGGTCCTTTGGACTAGATAAAACCCTAAACAAGTACAGGTCATTTCATTAGCATTAGGGTGTGCTGCTGAATGTAGTTTTCTTAAGGTAGACAGATATTGTACCCCAACAAAAGTGTCTGCAGGGTAGTGTTAATGTGTTGCTCTGATACCCCATTGGCTGCTGTAAGGTTCTGACAGCACATCAACCTAAAACATCCATAACTTCTTTATTTGTTGTTTAGAAGTTATCTAATTGTAGAATTGACTCTACTCGTAGAGACAGTTTTCAATAAACTACCGTCTTGCTCCTTGTGTTTGTGTTTACATGCAGAGCAGTTTGTTGAAGAGTTAGGCTAAGGCTAGAATATTTAGTCTCTGTTTTATTAGTTAGCTAATTTGGCTTGTAATGTATTATACAGAAAAAAAACTGGAAAAAAAAACTGTAATTCAAACATTGGGTAACATCAAGTGGACACACAAGAAGACGGAGCAACCAATACAGTCCCTCTTAGCAAATCATTGTAAAGTATATAAAAACTCTTATATAATATAAACAAATGATGTAATCAAAATATTGTGCGTTACCTATGACAGTTTTGCAAGCTGTGAACACATTAAACTTGTGATTTAAATCATTGGCTGCACAATACATGATAGTGTGTCTGATATAACAACAACGGGCAAGGAGAACTGAATTTAGTTAGGAACTCACTATTCAATGAGGGCCCCATTCTGACCAAATCTGACCCATTCTGTTGTTTGTTGCATAAAAACAAAAGACTAAACATCTTTTGATTTTTTTTTCAGACGCTGATAATTGGGTCGTTCATGATCTCAAGTGGCTTTTTTAATGTTTATGCCATGTGTGTGGACACGCTGTTCCTATGCTTTTGTAAGTATGCAGTATTTTCATAAACTTCAAGCGTATCAGCTGTAGATTATGTGTGGGGATGCGGGAGATCTACAAAGCTACCTCTGACTAAAAGGCATTCCTAGTTACTCACTGTTCCACCTTTACCTATTCTTCTTTTATTTACTTTCTCCACTAAGCTTTTACCTTTCTTTCTCCTTCTATCTCTCTTGCTCCGCTCACCTGCCTCTGCTGTTTTCCTTCTGTGCTGCGATACGGTCTCAGGTGAGGACCTGGAGAGGAATGATGGCTCTTCTTCCAGGCCCTACTACGTATCTCCAGGCCTGCACAAGATCCTCCGCAAAGGAGAGGAGCGTGCTAAATCGAGTGCTTCCTCCTGAGCGATGTGCCGATTTCTTTCCTGAACTTTTGATTCTGACTCACTTCTCCATATCTGCTTTGTGTGTGGAGGTTCTGCAAGTTCTTGAGGGCTAAACATGTAAATTGGATGCAGGGATGACCTGAACATGAAAGGACATGTAAACAGTTCAGGTCCCAAAGCACAGTGGACCGAAAAAAAAAAACACTTGGCCTCACTTCCTCTCATGAGCCAGTTCAGATACTTGCCTTTTTGTCTTCTATGCTTTTCTTCATGTTTCTCTGTATTTTCTGCTGACCTCTGCCTTACTTTGAGGATGCACATCAATATACAGGATGGATGCACAAGCGGAGACACTTTTTTTTTTGTTTCGTTTTGTTGTTTTTTTGTAAACCCAAACAAACATGGGGACCTTAAATTGTACAGATGCCACTGATGGACTATGATGTAAAGCATCACCCTGAACAGTGTTGGACTTCTGGGGCACTTTCTTATCGCACTTTGGTCTTTTGGTGTGAAATCATGATCTGTTTGATTC
The DNA here is from genome assembly GCF_003331165.1 of Xiphophorus hellerii. Lineage (NCBI taxonomy): Eukaryota > Metazoa > Chordata > Actinopteri > Cyprinodontiformes > Poeciliidae > Xiphophorus > Xiphophorus hellerii. Next base: position 17,113,140 of record NC_045680.1, read on the forward strand.
ACCTACAGTAAAGGAATCGTGTGTTTAATTTACTGCCTGCAGCATGACTATTTTGCTGTTGTTTCCCACATTTTTTTAGGTGATTTTCATCCTTGATAATTGTAAACACAAATCCGAATATGATTTGAACACTACACCCAGCTAAACTCTTATTTTCAGTTCACCACACAATCATTTCATTTCAGTTAATACCCCCTTGTATGTACTGTAACACAAAAGACTTTGTGGGAGGTTAAGACTTTAACATAAATTTTATGGTTATTGCTTAAAATCTGGACAGAGCCTGAGTATCTTCAGGACATGTGATTGCAGCCGCTAGTTTATGTGCCTAGTTGTCAAAAAAAAGGAATAAAAAAAATGTTCCTCCTTCTGTAATTTTAGACTTAACACCAGGAGTTTTTGGGATAAAGTTTATAAAAGGATTTCAAAGCCATTTTTGGTAGTCTTTTTATTTGTATTATTATTATTATTATTATTGGATTATTGGATGTTCAGATGTTGTGCTGTTTTAATATTCAGTATAATACACACGTCTGTCTGGAGGTTAATCTGTGTTTCGGTTTTGTACAGGACTTCTTTTTTTTTTTTTAACTTAATGAAACAGACGAAAATGTGATCATTTCTTTTTGAATAAACATAAATGGATGACGTATCACCATGTAGAGGTTTTAATTTTTAACGTGTTACATTATCACAAATGTCTTTAATATTGTCTCGCCATAGTGTGTGATCTGGAGGTGAACAACGGCACGCCAAGCAAGCCCTACCACATGACCCCAAACCTGATGAAGATCTTCCAGAAAAGAATGATTGTAGAAACGCTGGAAAGACCGTCGACACCATTGCGCGTAGTTACAAGAAGAAGAAGATGAGGCGGTAAACTGTCAAATGTCAGTATGACTGGCATGAGCTTCTCTAAAAAAATAATAATTTGATTCAGACTCTGCAAGTTTACACCAAGCCTAAACCCTTTAAGTAGATAGCTGTCCTTGGCCATCTGCTATCAAATTATTATTACTAATTCTATTATTTACAGTTGCAGTCAAGTTTCACTGAAGGTTTCTTGTGGAACAACAAATTTCTTTATTGGGACTGCAGTAACCTCAGCTTTTGTTGCACTTTAAGCTCCTGTAGTTTCCAGTTTTTGCCATGTGAGGGTGCCAGTAATCTTTACATGCCATATTCTGTATGTACTACTGGTGAACGATAAATGCACTGCTGACCTTATAGCTCAGAATATGTCATAATATTATCCTAAGAATGTGTAAGGTAACGTTTTTATGAATGGCATTGTTTACATTTTTGATGATCGTTTTATCTTGTCCTATTTTATTGCTTTTTTCCTGGTGCTGATATATAGGTATGCAAATGTGTGAACTAGAGAAAAATACATTAAAGTTAATGAATGTTAACTATTATGGGCTATAGAAGATGCTAGAAATGATTAAAGATTTCACAAAGGCTTATTTTTTTACGAGGAGACATGGCTTTTCTCAGCCAGCTGACATCCTTACCAAACTGATGCCACTTTAAAAATCAGCTGAATGCTGTAAGGCACTTGCAGTACAACCGACCTATTTTTTATTGCAACTGCAGTAAAGTATATCTAAAACTGTGAATATTTTACACAACTTTTCAAAGTCTGATACTATTCTTTCACTGCATCCTAAAAGGAGCTGCTGACTTACTCACGTAGGAGCTCTGAGCTCAGTTCAAAGCAGTTTCCTCCCATCTATGTGCTAGATGTAGTTGGAAGTTCATTTGTTTAACTGTGTTTAATTGTAAAACCCAGTAAGAGGCATCTTTTTATGCCTTTACCCTTTGAGACTAATTCTAGAAAAGAGAGTAAGATGTAAAGTTTTATGTCCGTTATTTTTTGGAAAAACGTTGAATAAATGAGCATCTTAGCTGTCCTCTGAGTCTCAAAACACTCTTATTCTGCTTAATTTCTTTCTTATCGAGGGTGGACTTACGCGTCTGTTATTTAAATGATTTTAATCTCTGACTCTTTAAAGTCAACTCACGTTTGTGAGTCTTTGCCTTGAGTGTGTGTCGCACATAAGAGCCTGCCCACCTGGTACCTCAGAGTGACAGCGCTGCCAGACTTTACACACCCACGGCACCCGTTTGAGCTGAACACGCCGGGACATGAAGCCGTTCAGTAAAAGCACAACAACAGTTCTTGTGGATGAGGAACAGGACAAACGAAGCATGTAGCATCTCAGTGGGGCATGGCGCACATGTGACATGTTGTCATTTCGGTGTTGCGCTGAATAGCGGCTACACTCCCAGTTGAATCGCATATCTCTCTTTGTTGTTGTGCATGTAGCTGGGACTTAGTCTCATTCCCACCGGGGGGGAATAGTTCAGCTCTGATAAGTGTTGGAAAACTCTTGTTTTTATATGCCCTCCGCTCCCTCCCACGTCTGAAAATAAGATTCTTTTGGTCAACCACAGTCTGCAAGTAGATACAAGCAAATCCTCCCTGCTGGTAAAATTGGACTCCGTTTTCTTTCAAAATCTCTTCAAAAGTAAAAATTGTGAAGATGCAGAGCTCTGAGGTGTCTGATGTGAAGAGTTTAAATGTATGTAATGTGCAGAATTGAAATTCTAGAATTGCATGCGAAAATGTTCTTGTAGGATTCATAAGCTAATATGTTTTGTAAAACAATAAAATGTGCTGTGCAGAGATGTCAACACAATTTGTAGGTTTTCAATCATTTCCTTGAGGTTTGTGAAATTAGTTCTTTATTCTTGGAACAGAAACTTCACATACAATAAATTAAATTGCAACATTTATACAAAACAAATTCAGGTTCACCTTCATACGGAGTTTAGAGCCTTTTGCCTTTCACATGGAGTAGCACATTGTCACCAACAACATAAACAAATATACTGCCATGTGTCACAGCTCTATGAGGTACACTGAAAACCTTGCATTTCCACATTATACAGTACACAGAGGACTGTAAGTCATGGTCTTCAACAGTGTTTTTTTTTTTTGTTTTGTTTTGTTTTTTAATACCAACATGGAAGGATGAATTTCTTGAAGTTTAAATGATGTGATGAACATCAAATCAGATTTACCTTTAGCATCAAAATACTGCATCTGGTTATGGAGAAGAAACGCTGGTGAGGTCTGAAGCTGTGTGTGGTGTAGGCGTGTGTGTGTGTGTGTGTGTGAGAGAGAGAGAGAGAGAGAGAGAGAGCAGCTAGGCGTGAGACACAGGCAACGAGGTCATGGCGTGGGCAGGCAGCAGTGGCTGAAACATGGAGGGAGGAGAGTGTACTGCAAACAGAAAACGGAGTCTGAGTTATTACTACCGTCACATCATTAAGGTGCAGGTTTGTTTGTGAAGTAATAAAAACACAATCATGATATTTCACACCTGTTTTAATCTACAGTTTTTGGGCAAGAGTATTTATATATCTATAATAACACAACATCAACAATTTGTTTAATTTGCTTGAGTGATTTAATTCAAAAAGGGAAAAACTTCTTCAGTTTCATTATACACAGTGAAATTGCTCATTCTTATTGTTTTGATAATTGTGGCATACAGCTGATGAAAACTCAGGTTTCCATATCAGACTAGTAACAAATGTTTGGTCATGGCGAACACAATCATGGAGACAACTGCTGACATGCTAGCGGTCAGCTACACTATCAGATGTGTGGCAAGCCACAAGGATCATTTCTACAAAAGCTAGTTGCTAACAGAGGGCTGTATCCAAGCATAATATTGGAAAGTTGAGTGGAAAAAAAACAATTGGCACAACAGGGAGGACTACAACCTCGAAAGATTTGTGGAGCAAAGCCCACAAAAGTTAAAGAAGGAAACCCTAACAGACAAGAGAGGAAGTAGTGTTGCTCATGGACCTAGAATCCACTTTTAGATACAATGAAGGTTTTACATTAAATTTAGATCCCAATGTTTGGAGGAACAGAGGAGAGCCACAGAATCAAAGTCACTTATGAGCCACTTTCACGTTTCCATAATTAGTTATGAGCCGAGTCACCTTCTGGTAGCCTCACTGTGCTTTATTAAGTAAAATGCAGCTGACTTGGAAGTTTTAGACGATTTTTATGTTTACCTCTGCTGACAAGCCTTAATAGATAGATTTGATAGCACATTTATAGCTTTAACTCCTTTTTCTGCAGGACTTAGATCTTGCCCACACTGCTAAAGTAGCGATGCACGGTATGACTGTGCTCGACTGGCCAGCAAACTGGCTTGATCTGACGTCCAGGGAGAATCTACGGCGTATTGTCAGGAGGAAAATCAGAGACACTAACATGCCAGACGAGCTGAGTGCCGCTATTAAAGCAACCCGGCCGTCCTGAGCACAAACTCATCATCTCCATGTCGCCGAGGACTGATGCAGTAATTCATGGGGAAGTACTGAGTGTATAGACTGTTCAGTTCAGTTGGCCAGCTGTAAAATTAAAGCCTATGTTATATCTGAGAAATAAAATGATGTCTTAATAGTAACTGTAAGCCATAAATATCAAAATTAACATTGACATCTAATCTGATGTTTATTTATTTATTTATTTATTTATATTAGATGTGTCTCCCTTTCCACCATGTTTAGCATTTTTATTTACCTAAGATTAAGCTTGCATTTTTCCTTTTTATAAGCATTCTTGTTTTCTGAGTTTTCACAACCAGAAATAAAACAGAGGCGCACATTTTAGTAGAAATAGAATAGTATAATATCAAATTTTGTTTTTGTAAAACTACAATTCAACTCATCAATCATTATTATTATTAGTAGTAGTAGTAGTAATAGTACTAGTGTTGCTAACACTAGCAATACTAACAATTGATTTTATATTTCCTTAAGATAGCCCCATTATTTGACTATTGAGTGCCATTAATGAGAGATACTTAAAATATTTATCAGTAATAAACACAAAAATCATCTTTGACCATGATCATACAAGACAAGAACACATATAAAGGGCGCTAGTAAAAAAAATTCAGTTTTTCATCAAATGTTTAAAGTGCTGTTATTGTTTTCCTTGTTTAAAAAAAAAAGCTTTGTTCTCACTGTCAATGAAGGAGTGTAGCGCTGAGAGCATTGAGCCTTCTGGGCCGCCGTAGGCTGTGTACTGCAGCTCTTCAGGGGTCGGGGTGGGCTGGGACAGGCGGCCGCTCTGCAGGGAGGCCATGGGGGTGCTCGAGGTGTGATTGGGGCTCACGTGCTTTTTGTGGCGAGCTCGGCAGTTCTGGAACCAGACCTGCATTACAAATCACATTGATAATAAAAATAATAACTGCATTATAACCAGAAATAGGACAACTATATCGTCTCAAATGACAAAGACCAGCATCCCTGGCATCTCACGGTAGGAACCACCAGACAAGCTCACAATAACAGAACCATAATTTTGAAAAAAAAAATCACTAAAATGTCTATGTAGAAAGGAAGATTCAACACAAACAAATATGACTGAGATATGCCTGGCCTAAAAGACAGAAGAGATTTGAATCATCTTATTCAGCATACAGCTGGAGAACATATAGTTTTCAGTCAGAAAGTAAAAAGTAACACTAACCAAGCAGCTATGCAAATATAAATCCACTCGACACACAATGCACCGTCACCAAGCTCAAAACCCACGTATGTTTCTACCAATATCTCGCAATCATGCGTGACGTGTTTTGTCTTTGTGCACCAACCTGTATGACTCTTCGACTGAGGCCAGTCTGCTCTGCCAGCTTCTGCAGAGTTTGAGCATCAGGGTTGTTGTCCTGAGCGAACTGAGCCTGCATCACCTGCATGTAAACAAGCAGAGGAAAGTCACTTCTTGTGTGGCCCGACAGAGCTGTGCTGCTGTGTTTGGCAAAAGCCCCTTCAGCTGACTCCACTTGTCTTAAATGCATTGCAAACAGGAGGAAATTGATAAAAAAAAATTTTGTTAAGCTTATATTAGGTGAGAAATAGATGCGATTTGTGGTAACTTGTTGCATTACATAAATGTTGGTTCATTCATAATAATTGGAAATGTCCAGAGTGAAAGCTGGCTAACGGTACTAGGAGGTTTGTTAGTTTATCCTTTGCTTGAAGATTACGGCTGTTTTAATAATTGATACTGAAAACAATTATTAATATCTGTCTTTGGTATTAACAGTCACTCTGTTCGTATGCCCCTCTTTCAACTTTTATACTAATGTTTTTTCACTGCACTGACTGGATCAATACCAGTTTTAAGTTCTCTTTTAAGTCTGACCTGCTGACAATTTATTTTTATTTCTGACACCTATAAAGGGCCAAAATGTTATTAGATGTGAACGTTTTGAATTTAACAGAAAAAGAAGAAACTACTATAGCATAAGCATCAAAACATATGTCCCATCTGAACTATATAGGGATTTTGAATTTTTCTGTGAAATTCAAAAAAGGGGCATCAAAATTAAAACCAGGGTGTGTAGGAGGTTAGGTTTTGGTTTTAATGCATTTATGGAATAGGAAAAAAACTATTTATTTTAGATTTGATTTGCCAATTAAAGGAATAATTTCAGATTCCTATCCCTTGACCAATATTTTGGTGCCTCTCTCACGTAAACATTTGTCAGTCAGAAGCTTTGGCTCATAAGATGTAAAACAATCAATTAAATAAAAATAAAAGGGGTCTGATGCAGGCCTCCCATTTTAGCCACAGTTGTAAGAAGAAGCAAACCTCAGATTATTTACTTTATTATTTTTAATTGGGCTGAAGATATCAATTTGCGTATTTTTCTCAACAAAACAAAAGAGCAAACCTAAAATGTTGCTGTTATAGCAACAGGGGGGGAAGCTACTTAAATATTACCTGAACGAATCTTTTGAATGAATTTGTTCAGAAAATAAAATACAGAATCGAACTTTTTAAAAAAAAATTATTAAGCTATTTATTATTTGTTGTAATCTTACAAACCTGCAGCTGGTCGGCTGTGAAGCTGGTTCGAGCTCTTTTGGATGGTTTCGGCTGATTGATTTCTTGTTCCGTTGGCACGGCTCCCTCCATATTAACACTGTTTCCTGCAGCAGAAGGCTCTCATCAAGACCATCCAAATAAGACCATCTATTATCCAATTACATTACACAACTTTTTTATTCTTCCTTTTTTCTTTTTTTTTCTTTTTTTACCCCGGTGGATATAAAATTTCTGTAATTTAGCAGAGCTTTCCCTTTTGCTTGGAAGCATCGCGCTCCGCTGCGGCCCGCTCACCTTTTTCCACGGCCCTCTTGAGGTTGTCCAGCATGCAGTCGTAATGGACCCTGCAGAGCACTTTGCCCTCCACCAGGGCGAACTCCTCCCCGGTGGAGAGCTGCCTCTTGCAGGAGAAGCAGGCGAAGCAGGCCAGGTGGTAGACGTTGCCCTTGGCCCTGCGGACCCAGTCTGTGGAGTGGATGTTCCTGCCGCAGCACGCGCACCAGGTGCCGTATCGTCTGCAAAAGAAGAGCTCGAGTCACTCACAACTCCGAATGACGCCACAATTTTTTTGTGTGTGACAGTTTTCTGACTTTTTTTTTTTTTTTTTATATTATTTCTGCAAAATAACAGGATATGATAATAAGAGTCGAATTCTGCATCCTTACAGGACATTTATTTATTTATTTATTTATTTTTTTTAAATAGTTTTAATTATAAAGACATTTGTTGAGATCTCTGATTTATTAAAAATGCAAACAAATAAAAAATTCTGCATTATTATTATTATTATTATTATTATTATTATTATTATTATTATTATACAAAGACAAGTTGAGGTGCAAATTCTCTATGTAACATGCAATACAGATCGAATTTTTGTCAATTTTTTTTGTTGTTTTTTTTCCCCAATAATTAGGATTTCCCCTACTGCAGAATGAAATCTACAACATCTCAAAAGGTGAGCGCGCATACCTGAAGTAATCCAGTTTGCAGAAAACCTCCTTCTCCTTGATGTAGCAGCTCGCGTGGCTGCCAAGCGAGGTCTGGCACACGCTGCAGGAGAGACAGCGCACATGCCAGCACAAGTCGTTAACCTAAAGCAAAGATGCGATGAATTAGGAGGAGACGCGCTGTCTGAATTTGTAGATAAACGCCGCCGCAAAACAGCAAAAACAATGGGGGGGGAAAAAAATATGCAAAGGCGGATATGAAACCTCGAGAAAAGTTTCTTTATTTGTTTGTTTGTTTCTTTCACCTTCAATAAATATTTGTCCACTATCTCCTCGTTGCAGTTGGCGCACACGCTCCTGCCCAGCAGAGGCGCGGAGGCCATCGCCGGCGGAGATGAAGTGTCTTCATCCAAAACTTCCACTGGCGCGCCCTGAGGGAGATCATCACAACACCTGTTAGGAAATTACGCACAGGAACGCCGCGGCTGCAGCCCAACCAGCTCCCGGAAACTTTTTACATTTATTTTAGATTTGATATATTTTCTTTCTTTTGCTCGAGGCTGTAACCAAACTCTTAACTCTAAGCGTGCACGTGTTTTATCACCCTGAATCGGAGTGCGTCTTCCAGCCTACCATCATGTCCCTCCCGTCCTCGGCGCACTTGTCCGGCAGCTCCCCGTCTCCCTTGCAGTCCTCACACATGACGAGAAGCTGCGCGACAAGAGGAGGATGTCGGCGTGTGAGCCTTAAATGCCCCCCGCACCTTCCCATAAATATCATGCCTTTCACCTTTCACCATGACAACGCGCGCGGCGATTATAGAAAACCACAATGACATTTAGGAGAGAAAGATAGCCATCACTTACAAAAACAGACAACACTTGAGCCGGCACTTATCGCCCGTGCATTTATGTTCTTGAGTTTCAGAATTTGTGATTCGGCAATAATAATAATAATAAAAATAATAATAATCTAAAAAAAAAAAAAAAGAGAGAGAGAGAAAGAAAGAACTGCAGGTTAAGCCAACCAACAGACCCGTTTCACGCATCAATCAGGAAACCAGCGCGAAGTCTGGCAGAAAAAAAAAAAGGAGGACTGATTTCTTTAATAACAGCAATTAAAAAGAGCTTAAGTTCGCCACAAACGTTCTACCCGGAGCAACCAAAAGGTGAAGAGGTCTCATTAACTACTTGAGTTTTAATTGCAGAATTCAAGGGAGGGGTAATTTTCTTTGACATTTCTTCAAATTGTGAAAATACCGAGCTGTCATGCTACAGTGGAAGGCCGGGCTTCATAATGACACACCAGAGCTCACTCTGGATTAATTGGGCAGAGCAATTTCCATTAATATTTATTCCGCGACACCCGACTGCAGCGAAGCAGAGGGAGAAGCAAGTCCTGCGCTCACCTCGCCGTTGGACAGCAGAGATCCTCTCTCGCTGTCGTTCACAGCGCAGCATTCCACTTTGACTTCACTTTTCCAGCGCATGTCTGCGTCCAGCAAGGGAAAAAAAAAAAAAAAAGTCCGGCTTCCCAAAAGTTAGGAGCGTTCTCTTCTTTATTTATTTCTCTATTTCTTTTTTCTCTTTCTTTTCTTTCTTTTCCTATTTGCGTCTCTCTTTTTTTGTTCCTTTCTCTTTTCCTTTCTTTCCTTTGTTTCTTTCTTTCCTTCTTCCCTTCTTTCTCTCTCCTGCTGGTCTCCTGTGTGTTTCAGTCTGTCACTCAGTCTCCTCCGAGCAGTTTGTGGAGGGCGGATCATAATTCATATTTGCTCCTGGCCGCGCCTCCATTTCGGAAATAAGCTCCTTGTGTGGTTTTTGATGTTTCCTTGGAAGGAGCAAAAAGACCGACTCCAAAGTCCAGTCTTCTGGACTGGGTTTTCATCTCGGAACCGATCCCATCAAGTCTGACTAAAGCCCCTGTTTCTGCTGAAAGCAAGCATGCCCACAGCATGATGCTGCCACCACCATGTTTTAAGGTATGGATGGTGTTTTCGATCTTTGTTTTCCACCACCCAATACATTTTGTGTGCTGATCAAAAAATTCATCTTTATCCTCCCCTGAGCAGATCCTCTTCTTCCACATGCCAGCTGTTCACCAGTGATAGGTGTGTCCAAAAAATTCCCCCAGCTGAGCTGTGACTCTTTACAGCTCCTCCAGAGTTACCGTGAGCCTCTTGGCTGCATCCCTGACTTGTCATGTCTTGAACGGTTGTGTTATTCTATTTTCCACTTTCAGATAAATTGAACGTGGCTTAGAATGTATCTACAATGGCCTCCAGCATCTATCTGCTGTATTCCTTGGCATTCCTTATATTAGTTGTTCTTGTTGTTCTCTAAACCACTGATAGTTAGTGGCACTGGATTTTATTTCTGGGAGATCAAAACAGAGGGGGCCAAATATTAGGCCACAACCTGTTTTTTTCCCCCATGTTTAATTGTAGAAAGTTGTGAAATCTATGTTTTCTCTCCAATGCACAACCTCGTGTTACTTTTTTAGTTATATATCACTCGTGGATCTAACACAGCAAAGGTTTGAGGTACTTTTGGAAGGCACTGAACACTTATGCAATGACATTCCTAGACGTTGAATGTTAAGATGCTGTAAGATTTTTATTTCACAGTAAGTTATAAATTGCTATGTCACAGTGAGTCGTATGGAGAACATATAATTATCAAATAACTGGTATATTCATAAACATTAAGTTACTCACAGCAGTTCATTTGTTTCAACAACATGCTTTCAATGCAGCCTTTATTTCTTCTGATGTACTAAAGTTATCCAAGTACAGTGAAATGTTCAAAAGACTGGGTTCTTTAATATGTTTCTTTTATGTCTGCATCAAACACTATACAGCATCATTAAAGACTATTTCACAGTATTATGGCTGTCACTTAGAATAGTGACTGACACATGATGGATATTAAGAGTTTTTTGGATATTGAATCACTATTGTTTTGGGTGTAAAAATGTTTCTGATTTGATTTCTTGCAACGTCTACAACATCAAAGTTGTAGATTACAGATAAGTTTGGTTGAAGAGACACAAAGACATCGTTGCCTCCCATTAATTTAACGTCAAATTGGGGTTTAAACGTGAAAAGGGGAAACATCTGAATGTGGATAAAAAAAATGGCTTAAGCTGATTAAAATGTCTAGCCAAATCTTAAACGCCAACATCTGTGTTAAGACTAATTTTATGTATGCAGCTTCACCTTTGCTAGCGGCTTTTTGCAGGTTTCTTTCTAAGTATTCAGCTCAATTTGTCTTTCGATTTTGTTTGATCACACAAAATCCCAACAACATGCACTGAAGTTTGTGGCTGTAAAATCCGGTGATAGGAAAAAAAGGTCATACTGGAATCAGTCGTTTTGCCAAAACACTGTATTTAATAATCCTGATCCCTCTCGAAATCCTTATGTATGTGGAACTGTGGCTGTACCTCCAAATAGTATTTTTTAAAATGTATTTCTGTTCTCAAGAACATCGACTGCATTGTTAACAAGCAAATCATCTTTGCCCTTTCTGTGTATTTGCCAGAACATATGAAAACATAAAACAACAAAAGAAAGCAAAAAAACAAAAATATCTCTTAACAGGAGCTTACTTTAAGTGATCTGTAACCACTCATTATCGCCCCAGTCAGTAATCAGTGGTTAAAACCCGATCACCATTATTAAACACCAAACACCCTGAGGTCATAATTAGCTCAGTCCCTCTGAGTATTTAGATGTTAGATGGTTTGAGAGACGGAGGAACTTCTCCATCCCTGTTGACGGTGAAATACACAACGTGAAAGTGTGTAACAAAGGCGCTCTCAGCAGGGCGGGGGTTGTTTGCAATTTGCCGTTTAGTTCAAAATAGTTGGATTACCTGTTTTGGGGCTGTATGCAAATCATATGAATGTTCATTCAGGATCCATCCGGCGACAGAAGACAGCGTATTGTTTGCAATTGGAGCTGATTTACAGGAATCAAAAAGATGGCACCCCCCTTGGTTTCTTGTTTAGGTTTTCATTCTCTTATTCACCTATTTAACTCTTTTCAAACCCGTGGTCTGATTGATTATTACCTCCCCTTCACTTTCCCTACAGCCACTACTCACAGTCAGGCAGAAGTGAGTTTTTTTTTTTTTTTCCTCTGTCCACAGCTGCTTTGTTGTGGCTGGATAACAGTCGGACCTGCAGCAGCATGAGCCCAGATTGTATCGCACCATCTCACCGGGATAAAGGAGTTAGCGTGCCTCCATCCGAATGTGTCCTGTTCCACCCAGTGGAGATGAATACTCTCCATCTGATAACATTGCTCAAGCACAGCCCACTGCAGAACACCTCCAACCACTGAGTCGTCCACACCGGAGGGAGCTCCGACCGCTGCGGGACAAACATCAAAAACCCAAGCGGCAGCTCACAGTTCTCAGCTCTGAGGGATGAAAGTCCACCAGAGCGAAGGGGGTCTCCAACGTTTTGAGGGCTTATCTCGGAGACAGGTCAAAGTCTTTCTCACTTCAATTCGCCGTGAGCTGATACAAGTGCAGATGTTGGAAGAGATGGGAGTCGTACTGTGTAACAGTTTAGTGTTTTGAGTTTTTGAGTCCTGCTTGGCTAACCCTTCAGACGGGTTGCGTGATGTGGATCAGACAAAAACAACATCTCATCCATCAACATGAGAACAAACTTGTTTTACCGCCTAACTGTTTTACATCTAACGTTGAGAGAATGTGAAACATACAGTTTATGGCCTATTAGTTCTCCGTTGCTGTTTCTTGGAGGCGGAAAACAAGCCACTGATTGTAGACGTCAAAGATAACATAAATATATTATTCAGTTGAACTTTTATTTTGGCGTGGAGGATACATGATTCAGGTTCAATTCCTGCTTCATAATTTAGCTAATTAAATTCAGATTTATATACAGTATATATATATATATATATATATATATATATATATATATATATATATATATATATATATATATATATATATATATAAAGCATCCCCTACAAGCTTTTTGTTACATTTACACTCTGCAAACTTTTAACTTTTCTCTGTTTTTGTTTCTCGTCTAACTTGTTGTGAAAAGTGCTGCTGGCATCCAAATCTGGATTGTATAAACTTTCTGATTTAATATTTTTCATTGGATCGACGATGTGTCATAATGTAAGCCTTAATTATAATGTTTGTTTTATATTTCAACCTAGCGGCGGTGAGTCACACATGCAGGTTTTGACTGATTTATGATATTGTCTCATAAAAACTCAGCATTATTAAATGAAAGAATGTGACTAGTTTAGTTCAGCAAAGTGAAAAAACTCTGCCACTTCCACGTGGACCTTTGCTTTCTTAGGGGGCTGCACCCACTCATTTTTTTTCATTGAAATCAGCCGGATTTGAGGTGGTTTACAATTGACCCAACGAGTTTAGCGTGACCTTTTCTCCTTGCTGTAAATGGGCACTCATTGAATCTAAAGGGAGGAGGTGGGAAGCTGGATGAGGAGGTGGGAGTGGGGTTGGTGATGGGTAGGGAGGGGGGTAGAGTTGGGTGGAGGAACGGGGGGGGGGGGGGGGGGGGGGAAGCTGGTGGAGGAGGTGGGAGTGTGTGGTTGGTGGATGGGTAGGGAGGGGGAGTAGAGTTGGGTGGAAGGAACGGTGGGGGGGGGGGGGGGGGGGGGGGGGGGGGGGGGGGGGGGGGGGGGGGGGGGGGGGGCAGTGAGGCTTGGGTGGAAATCACAGCAGTGAAAATGGCAGTGCGGTGAAAGAGGGCCCTGATTGCATTGGGACAGCATGCGAGACAGAGCAGCATGCTCAGCCCAATCAGAGCGGCATAAGGAAAAAGTGCTCTTATCAACGAGTAATGGCCCACTTGACAATCACACAGGCACAAAACTGCTCTATTTAACGCTGATTGCAAAAACTGCTACCCCCCTCCTCCCTCCCCAATCTGAGAACGACAGGACCCCCCCCCCCCCCCCCCCCCCCCCCCCCCCCCGCCCCTTGATATCGCCCCACCACCTCCCACCCCACACCCGAGACCTTTTCCTGAATGGAATTTATAATCACCCCTCCTCCATTTTCATGCTAATTGTTATTTTAAGACTTCCATTGCATGTGTGGGTGTGTGTGTGTGTGTGTGTCAGGTATTTAGTGCTGGTGAAAATATCTGCCTTGATTGCTGTTTACTGTCAGGAATGAAGGTGCATCTATCTCGACTCCAGCAGCTCCACAAGAGTCTGCGTCTCGCCTACCTGGCAGGTCTCCAGGGGTGTGAGGGGTCGGCAGCGGTGCACTTCTGGACACGCAGAGGCTGTTGTTGAGGCGGCACAAAGCTGCCTGTGCTTCAGTATCACTCTGTGCATTTCAATATTGTCCAAAAACAATTTAGACCTTTAACAAGCACTCCTAAGCAGTTGTTAATCATTGACATATTATTTAAAAAGAAATCAACTTGCAGCCAGTCTGGTTTTCTAAAAAAAAAAAAAAATATCACAAATGCCACAGAAGCATTTGTACCAAGAAGATAATTATTGATTTCGAAAGTCATGCTGATTTATTGTCTTAGAAAGGAGCAACACTTTTAAAATTGATTTTTGTGTGTAAGTTTCAGTAAAGTAAGAATTTAGTTTAATTTGTAAAAGGTCAATTTCAGTTGTTCTGTCTCATGTTTAAATTCCTGTGTTGAGAAACAGCTTTTGGTTGTATTCTTTATGGTGCAACCCTTATGTCCTTTCTTCTTTTAGCCACATATTCCCTTACATTTTACAGGAAATGTCATCTTTACTAAAAGGGTCTAACTTATTTTGGAGCTGATCTTATTAAATAACGTGGCAGCATTTACAGTATATGCAAATCTTTATTTCTGTACCATATTCATATTTATTTAATTATTTTAGGAAGTAATTTCGGTGGGTATGCGTTTCTAATTCTACAAGTATTTTAATTTAAATTTTTTCTTTTCAAATGTGTCCTGTGTGGCACTCAGAATCATTGTCTGAGTGTCGAGGCGAGGCCCAACTTTTGATTTACTGTTATAAGTGGAGCATTGCAGCTTTCGTCATGATGCTCCACTTGATACTTTATTAGAAATTGCTTTGGGTTTTTTTCAAATGTAATGGATACAGAGACAGAACAGACAGGAAAAAAGAAAGGGAAGGGTTGGAAAAATGTTTAAGAGGAAAGAAGGAGAAAGGAGTGGAACAGAAAAAGAAGCAGAGAGAGAATGCAAGTCACACCTTTGAAGTCTGCCTCTCCATCTGCAGAAAGAGAAAAAAACAAAACAGAGAAACAACTATGCATAATACTGCTAATTATTATAACAGCATGGAAAGTATACAATATGACGTATTACAAGATGTACTGAGTGGCAACTGCAGCCCAACTGAGAGTGTATCTGACAAACACTGAGACGAATCTGAGACGTCAACGATGTCAACACAAAATACATTTTTTGCCAGACTGAATATACTCATCGTGTTAATTTTTTTTCACTGGCATTTTTATACTAGGTATACATTTGGGGCTAAACGTATTAATTACTCTAGCAGATTTGAATTTCAAATGATCTTAATTTAACTAAGACGTCAATCAATCTGTTTTTGATTGAAAATAACAAAGGTATCTCTAAATAGGTAGGATAATATCTAAGGTGCATCACTTTGAAATATAAATAATTTATGTTTCTGTTTACATTTACAAATGTTATGTTGAAAAATATTAATATTTGTCACAATAATCAGTGGAAAGGGTTTGTCATTATAGAAATCACACACTTCCCATTATTGTTCACAAGCTTTTTGCACAGTTATTGCATCTTTCAGTTGTTCTCCATTTGTTGATTTTTGTGCTATGTTGGCAGTGGATTCAGCCAATTTCAGAAATGATCAAACTTTTTGACTGTATGAAATTAAATTAAATAAGTCTATTAAAATCTATGTCCACAAAGATGGTAAGGAAGAAAGACGACTTTTTTTTTTTTTACTTCTCCACAAGAGGGCAACAGAGGATCTGTAGTCGTGACTCTTCTTGTCCAGCCAGGTTTGTATGCATCACAAAATAAATGCTGCTCTGATGTTACCGAGTGGATCAGTGCTGGCATATTTTCCGTCTTAGATTAATAATAAATCATTGCAAAGCGAGGTAAAAGTGCACTTAAATGCAACAATGCAGAAATCCTTTGTTATTCTTGTTTTCAAATTGAAGGGAGTTCTAAGTCCAATTTATCAAACAAACTCACACGTAGAATACAACATGCAGCAGCCATTTCATTTATCAGCAGCAAGTAAGAAATAAATGTCCAGGGATGCCATAGTTTCAATAAAGTAACTATAAAATCCTTCCAGTTCTGTATTCATTAACCTTCCATTTAAGCTCTAATCATCCTCTGGTATTAAATCAGACCAAACCTGTCATGTTTAAGGCCAATTAGGACAAGCAAAATAATTTCTATGTGCACAACACTACAGCAATAACAGATTGTGAAGATTCTGTTTGAAGGTGGAAACAAAACTGCTTTGACACGAGTCCTGCACTGACATGGGCTGAAAGGCCACTCAGAGAGGAAGAGGTCAGTAGTCCAGAAGCAAGGTCAGGTTTTTTTTTGGCCAACATGTACCAAGATGGAGGCCTACAATCAGGTTTATAGGCATCTATGTTATATTTAATTACACCAGTTCTGTCCACCCAAAACCACCAATCTATTATGAGACCATTGTGTAAAGAAACTTGACTGTTTAGCCCAACAGCTTAACATTTACCCAATGCTAGCAAGATGTGTAAACTTCTGAATATTTAAAAAGTTAAAAATAAATAAAGAAATATAATTTTGGTGTTTTTTTACAGACCTAAAGCAGATCTACTTTACTGCTTTAGTGAGAATTTAAAAAAATGCTACATGGTTCTTATGCATCTAGACGCATAACAACCTTATTGCACAAGTGATACTAATGATGAAGCATTGCGCTATTATTGTGCATTTTTATTGCTTGAAAGGCTAATTAATCTCAGTCCATTTTTATCTTCAGTAAGATGTTTACTTAAAAATGAAAACCAAAAATGCTTTCATTTTTTTATCATGAAAACAAATTTTCATGATAAAATAACACAAATCATTTATTTATTGTTTTACTATTTTAAAATATTATGAAACCTTTACCTCAGCATTGTCTTTACACGTACTCTTTAAAGATGTAACGTTATGACACCAGAAGACCAGCTATATATGTTGCTCTTATACACAAACTAGTATTATTGAGTTTGTCTGTCAGTCGGACGCTGAAACTGGAAACCAGTCTGGTCACGTGATCTCCCATGGCAACCGGTGAGTGTGGTTAGTTGCTCGGTGGTGAGCGGTGCATCTCCGGTGGTGTTCCGTATCTTCGCTCATAAATCTACCGCTGCTCTTTCTTAACTAACACCGCTCTGTCCCGACGCTGTTCCTGGACTTCTTCTAGCGGGAGGCAGAGCGACATATCTCAACCTTTAAAGTTTTGATACTGCGGGACTTTATTTTTTAAAAGAGACCACGAGCTGAAAGCCATGAAACAATTCACCCCAGGGTAGGAGCAGTTTAATTTCTCATATTCAGCACTTTAGGGAGTCTCAGGCGTAAGATTAAACTGTAGCGTGACCACCCTTAGCATGATTAGTTGCTCCGCGGCCTCTTGTTTCTATTTCTGCTTTAGTAGAAACAAAAAACATTAACTTCATTTTTGGTGCAAAGGCTGTGAAAGGATCGACGGTTTAGTTAACTTTTAGGAAATGAATCTGGCAAAAGTACAACAGCAATAATATAAATAATTATAATAATAATTTAATTGTCTTATAAGTTAGCACATTTTTTGATAGTGAAAAGTTCTAAATATAGTTTTTGTTTCAAACTATCAAACTTTGTTTCTTCAAAGTTGTATTCTTTCAAAGGCATAAAGGACAATTTGCAGATTTAAAAAAAATAGCTCATTATTTTTGTCTTCAAACAAGAAGTTATTGCAGTAATTCACTGTGCAGTGATATTATGATTATGGTAAATTTATTCCCATAAATTCCTAATTGATACAGTTAGGATCAATTACTAACTGTAATTGAAAAATAAATATGATGTTTTTAATGAAATTTCCAATTATACACTCAATGGTACAGTTATCAGTTCCTATGTAATGAACCAAGCTATGATTTATAGTTTTTTTTAAGTTAATCATCTAGTGAGTTAGGACTTTCTGTTTTCCTATTGTATAAAAACGACTAGACAAATAGGTCCATTTCTCTTAGTCTTCAAAATCGGAAAGACAAAGGAACATGTCAAAGTAAGCAGATGTGCACCGAGGCCAGAAATGTGTACAAGAAAATAGCTACTGATATATCAAGTCAGGGTAATTATTTACAAGCTTAAAACAGTTGAAGTTCTGTTAAATAGTTCCATGACATGTCTCCATAACAACCCTGTGGTGGAAAGCATGCCAAAAAAATAAAGTTCTGTTGTTGGGAAAGGCACAAACACTCCTATGTGTGGTAGGTCATTCAGGCTGCTGATGTAACTAAAACAATTTAAAGAACAATTTTAATTTGCAGGCCATGGGTGTATTATTCAATAAAATCACACTGATCAACTGGCATCAGTACAGGTTGCAATTTATGCTGGAATAGACACTTTGACAGATTGAAATAGATCCTCTTTCCAAAACCAAACTTTTATTGTTGGCAGGGAGGCTAGTGCCTTATATAAAGCGGATATTATGAGGGAGACCAGATACACGCTTGACAAGTCGCCAGTCCATCACAGGCCAACACAGATGCGCACAGGACAAACAACCATGCACACAGTCAGCTAAGGGAGGTTCAAAAAGACCAATTAACCTGACAGTCATGTTTTTTTGACTGTAGGAGGAAGTCAGATTACCTTGAAAGAACCCACGCATACACACTCCATGCAGAAAGACGCAAATCAGGAATTGTCTCTACGACCTTCTGACTATAAAATTACATTGACTATATCACATTATTGTGTCTGTGAAAAACAATATTTAAAAGGACTTTGGCTGATTTCACAGCAAAGTAGCTTTAACGTTCTCATCAAATCTAACAAAACACAATTTAGTTTGGTCCAGTTCACTAAGGTATATTTGTGTTTGCGTAATTCAGCTTCTTTTTAAGACCATGTTGCTATGAGGCCATATGTCCACTAATATGAAACCTACCAAGTCAAGTGTGTGACTGGAATTACGCTGAACAAGTCCTGACAAGCAAAAACGGTCAGCCAGAAATAACAGTTTCTTCAATATTAACACATACGCGCTGTCTAAATGTAACATTTGTGTTTCTTTAAAGTCTGAGTTGGTACTCAGAGCCTGGGTTTCAGGCAGAAAGCTGTACACAGCGGTGAACGGTACCAAAGATAGACATAAGCCAGGTGCACAAAGAGCAGGCCGCCAAGGTCAAGTGTGCCAAGTCCTTCGATTTATGTGTGTAATCAAACACCTGTAAGCGACCCTACGGTTGTAAGATCCTGCTGTGTTGTACACAAATGCTGGTGGAAATCAAATCTTCTCTGGAAGGGAAGAGAAAGAGGGACCATCCTTCCTTCCTTCCTTTCAGATTTGCCGCCCTGTGGAAGAGCTGATTTCTTGTTAATGAGGACAAGAGGACAACAGCCAGTAAACAAACACAGAGCGGTGCACAAGTAAAGCATTTGATTAGCTGTAATCAAGTCGAGGTTTAATGTCTGAGGCTTCCTCGTTAAGTCTGACTGTGCTCAGACTCTCGTTGAGTGTGGTTTTTGTCTCTGCAGGTTTTTGCCAGCCTACAACAGCCTCACTGACAAACATCTTGCAGATTACTTCAGCAACACTCGAATCAGAAAACACCTGCTGAAAGCAGGACTGGTACGTCTCTGTGCATTTTTAGGCATGCGATAAGTTGAAGGGCTCGTATTGTCTGTCTGAGAGCACTGTTGTGATCAGATCACCAGGAGTGGGAGAATTGTTCCGGAAAAGGATTATAAACATAAACTGATCCAGACAGCCAACCAGAACAATGTCCGAGAGTGCCTGGCCCAAGCCATTTTCCAAAAGGTGCTGGAGAGAGAGGTGAGAAAAATGGGAGGAAAACAGGAAAAAAAAAATCATCTCATTTGTAAATCTTTTCATTCAGTAAGCAATGCTAATTGTTCTTGCTTCTCGGCCATGCAGCACTACTACCAAATCGAGATCAAAAAGAAACAGACGGATTATGAAAGGAAGCAACGAGTGCAAAGGGTTAAGGTACGTCATTTACATTTAAACAGCTGTCCTGTTTTTACAAATTTGACTCTTTTCAAATATAAATGTCTGAAGAGTCTCAAAAGCATCCGTCCATTTTAGAAATATAAAGTGAAATACTTTAATGATGAAGATGAAACCATTTTGGTTGGCACTTTTTATATGCAGTAATAAATGTTCTTGTTTGGAAGGTGGCGCGCTGTAAAAAGTACGAGGAAGAGATGATCCGCGCCCTGACTCCATGCCCCCCCATGACATCCAAGTCCATCTGGACACAGTTCTCAGTTCCACTGGGGAAACACTTTCAATCCTCTGACTTCGTGAGTTAAAACATGCTGGTGCACCAGCACAGAATCCTCAGTGAGAGGACGTTCAACATGTTGCGGACATTAGACATTTCTTATATTTTACAATAGTTGCTAAATCATACAAAGTCTTTTACAAATCAAGATATATTTTTGTAAACTTTAATCCGTTTTATGATAAATCTGTGAAACCCATTTAGGTTTTTTTTTTGGTAGATGAAATTGTTTGCTTATCTCTGAATCCTTCAAAAAGAATTTATTTTATTTTACAATAAAGAATGTAATAATAAATCAGTTTTTTTTAAATGTGCACAAAACAACATCCACTACATTGGCTTTATTGATGAGTAATTGTTGATTTCTTTTAGAAATAATCTGTCCTATTGTTTCTGTTGGTTTCACATTCTTAAGTGCAGTTTTAAACATTTCAGGGATTTTAATTTCACTTGCGATACCATAAACACAAAAAAACATTGCTTTTTAAAATAAAAATAAAAAAACATAATGGTGAGGATGACCTGCTAGCATCAGTTGTTTAAAATAACTTAATCAGATATTTATATAATTGTGATGCAAAGTAGTAGCACTTTTATTTAGCAATAAAACCAACGTATCAGTCTAGACAGCAGACAAATGAACAGGATGATAGGCTGAGCTGTAGATCTTTAACGTTTTAATCACTTCTTCTTTCTTCCAGAATTTCTGTCAAACATAAAAAGGATTTCCTCTTTTTGCTGATAGCTGACATGCTAGAATCAACACTGATACTTAAGTCTGGATGTCAGCATTTGTTTGCTCTGTCTGCAGACTTGTGTTCTGTGTGAAGCTGAGGATTAGCTGTGTGCTGTCTTTTAAAACCTTAAAAGTCACGAGGCCTGATGCCAGAACAAACAGCAGCAGTAATCCTGTCATTGATCTGTGTGCTTACCGTATGAAATCCCCCTCTTCTCAAGTCTGTAAACATCTCACAGCTCAGCAGGTTGAGCCTTGTCTGAAGTGCAGCAGAGATGATATCCATGGGAAAATGAAAAGATGCAGAACTAAACAGCATTATGACTACATCATTCCCTGCCACCTTTATTTACTGTTCATTTGTATGGATGCCATTTCAGAAACTAGATTGAATTATACGATCAAAATGAAACAATAAATTTGAGACAATCAAATTTGTACAGTGCCTTGCAAAACGTATTCATACCCAAGGGAACTTTTCACATTCTTTCATCTTACAACTACAAACTACATCTATGGTATAATGTCATTTAGGGTGATTTTATGTAATATATCAAGTGGAAGGGAAATCTGACATGGTTTTCAAAAGTTTTAACTAATTAAATCCTGATTTTGAGCTACATCTGAATTCACTGTCCAAACGTCTAATCAATCTAAAAAAAAATCCAGGGGTAAGGAATTGCCTTAAAAAGTCAGCGTTAGTAAAAAGTGTGTCCACCTGTATTTACTTTGTTCTCAGTATAAATCCAGCTGTTCCGTGAAGAGCTTTGAGGTTTGCTAGAGAACATTAGTGAATTTTAGTGAAGACTAAGGAACACAGCAGACAGGCCATTGAGGCAACTGTAAAGACGTTTGAAACCGGGTGAGGTTAGAAAACAACATCCCATGATGAAAACTAGCCATTATGGCCAGCTCTGGGATATTTTGTATGTGCATAGTTCCCTTTGAAATAAATAAATAACAACGTTAAACATCTCATAGGGGATTTTCAATCCAATATGAAAATACAAAAACAAAGTATGGCACTACTGCAAAGCTATTAAGATATGGCCCTCCACATAAACTGATAAGACCAAGAGGAAAGCATTAATCAGAGAAGAAACCAGCTGAGACCTATAGCGCAGCACTAATGCATAGAAAAATAGTTCTATTTTTAAAAAATGGAAACTTTGTCTCATTAAGCTCCCAATTATTTTCAATTTTGTGTTGGTTTGTCACAAAAATAAATCCTCTAAAATGCTTTGAATATCTTGGCTGTACCATGATGACATGCCAAAACAAATTCAATGGGTATGAATGCTTTTGCAAGGCACAGTAAAGAAAATGGAATGTATTAGGTAGTTCAAGTATTCAATGACTGTGCAATAACTGATTCAAACTCTGTGGCTGAATTAGCCAAGCTTTCCTCGACCAAACACGGCTCCTGGAAAGATGCAGAGGCCGGTGCGCCTAAAGCCCATCCAGAGGAGAAGCTACACAGCTTTACCCAGACACATCTCACCTTACAGAAAAAGTACGTCCTTTCTGGAGAGCCAGCCGTTCAACTGCCTTGTGAGTGTCTAATCTGCATTGAAAGCAGCCAGTTGTTATCATCACCTACTGAGACTTCCACGACTTCTTACTCAGACGAGCATGAAGTCCCGCAGACGTTTTACCCCAAAAGACAACTACCCTGGTCTCGACCACTTCTGTCTCCCAGTCACCAAGAACTTTATAATACCAGTGCCCCCAGAGACACCCCCAAAAGTCACCCCCAGCAGCACCATCAGAAGCCGCAGACTGCGCCCCAGCACTTCTTCCAGTGGAGTTGAGGTCAGTGCTCTCTGCTGAGTTAAACTGCTGAGTTAACTTAATAAATCGCTAGTCCATCCAATCAACGATATGCATTTCATGTCAGCCTATATCGTCAAATATTGTTTTACTTGTTACGTATGGCCATTGATTTCTTGACCATTAATTTATGGTTTGTGGTTCAGGAATGCATGGCTTCGACATGATTTGGTGAATTGATCAAAGTATCATCGAAGTCAGGATAAGAATGAAAAGAGAAAATAAACTTTACTTAATGTTTGGTATTTCTACACATTATTTCTTGCCTTATTGTCATAAAGTTGTGCCCATCCATCCATTTTGATAAAATGACATCATCTTTTATACTCTTCAGGAACCCCCTTGGCTAAGGACCTCAGTTCACCAGAGTCGAGTGCGTATGACCATGGTGTACTTTGGCAAACTGGTTCATCTCTCTGACCACCCATCCATTATAAGGGATGAAATCAAAGTGCTACAGCAGCACTGTGGAGGAGAAAACTTGTGTGTGTACCAGGGAAAACTCTGCGAGGGAGGTTAGTGTTTGCAGAGCGAGACGAAATATACTAATATGTCACACCTACTTTATGATTCTCTTCTTTTTTTCTTTGATCTTTCCTCCCCTTAGATGTTTTCCAGTTCCTTTCAAGGCGCCACAAAGGTTTTCCCTTCAGCTTGACCTTCTACCAGAACGGGTTGCTAGTGGAGCGGCTAAGCTCCTGCTGTGAATATAAACACAGTAAAGGCTCCCGAATCGGAGGAAGGCATGGACTCTTTGGCTTCTGTAGCATGGAAGGGGCGTCTCCTTGTTACAAGTGAGAGTTTTAGATTTGACATGTGCACTACAGCTGAAAAAAGAAAGAGATTGTTATATCAAAGATTCCCATGTCAGTAATTCCCCACTACATACTATAGAGTAGATGATCATGGGCACTAGAGGTTATCATGGATAACAAGGGGCAAGAAGGAGGGTGCAAGTAGGACACAGGTCAGTATTTAACTGCTACCAAATGTCTTTGTTTTTTGGGGGATTGTTTTTTAGGTGCATCTTAGCAATGAGCATGGACAGACAGCCCATTCCTCCTCCAAAGAAAGTCAAAGAAGAACAATCAGCCGCTAGCCTTAAAGATGAACCTGAGAAGGAATCAAATGCAAGTGAGGAGGAAGCTGCGTCAGACCAGGCGTTTGAGAGCAGTCATACACCTGAAATGGACACAACAGTCAGAAAACAGTCAGCCACTAGCCTTAAAGACGAAAATGAAATGGAGGCAGAGGCAACTGAGGAAGGAGCTGTTTCAAAACAGGAGTACACGAGCCATCAATCACCTGAAATGGACACAACAGTCATAGAACAGTCAGCATCTGTGGAGAGCAACATCATAAATGGTATAATACCTAAAACAATTGAGTAAAAACTAAATAATGGCTCCTGATTGAAATATACATGTGGTTTATGTTTATTTTTCTCATCCTCAGATTATGAAGAAGACTTTGAAGCAGATAATGAAAGTTCTATGGAAGAAACAACATTGCAAGAAATGAAATCCCAGGATGAGGAGACAGAGGCGTGTGAGGTTGAGGAAGAGGAGGACAATGGCGGTAGGGGAACCTCCTCACTTGACATTATAAATCCAGATGATCCTTTAACTTTGTCACATTTACGGCACCAAAGCAAACTCAATATTTTACTTGATCAACCAGCTAAAAGTCCATAGTCTTATTGTGAATGTAAGATGATTCATGGTTTTCAACATTTTACACAAATAAAAATCCTACAAGACAACTCAATAGTTTATTGAATCATCTGTTGCTGATGGTGTGTTAGAGTTGATGTGTTGTGTCAGATTTCACCACACCAATTATATTTCATGGTCA
Organism: Xiphophorus hellerii; assembly: GCF_003331165.1. Taxonomy (NCBI): domain Eukaryota; kingdom Metazoa; phylum Chordata; class Actinopteri; order Cyprinodontiformes; family Poeciliidae; genus Xiphophorus; species Xiphophorus hellerii. The sequence goes on from NC_045680.1 coordinate 17,137,980, forward strand.
CAAAAAACACATCTGATTTGGTCTCATCCGAGCAGAACATTGTCTTCCATCCGTTTCTTGTGTCCCATGCACTGCAAACATAACTTCTTGTACCTTTTTGTAGAGTGAGTGACTAATACAGAATCAACAGACTCTTCCACCTTTACTGTGAATCTCTGCATCTCCTCCAGAGTTACAATGGCTACTCCTCTCACTGAATCTCTCCTTTTGATGATGTTCAGTAATGTTCTCTAACGAACATCTGAGGGCAAACAACTAGATTTATGCTGAGATTAAGTGACACGAAGGTTAATTTTTATTTGCAAAAGAAATAATTTGTGTTGGTCTATCACATAAAACCCCAATAAATGGTATGGAATTAGCTTTAAATAAAAAAAATACAGAAAAAATAAGCGGTATTAGAACATGTATAGGGCACTGCTTCCATACTAAATTAGAAAGCACTTTTATTGGCTGTTTTCATGTGTTCAGAAAAAATCATCACTGCATTTTGGTATTCATGTTTACATTTGGGGTTTGAAGCAAAGAAATTAAAACACTCCATCTTTTTTTTTTTTTTGCTCAGAAGAGAACAGGTCTCGTTCAGTCTCCGTCATGTCAGGTAGATGTACGGAGAAGACTGGTGTTGAAACCACAATACCCTCGGAAGATGAGGAGAAAGAAGATAATACTAAAGAGGACAACCAAGCAGAAGCTGCTGCTCCTGTAAGTAAAAAAGTCAAATGGATAAACGAGGAAACCTCTCCCGGCATAGTCAAGTCCGCTTCGGTCAATAACTCAGAGTTACTGGACAACGCCATGGACAGCACAGGGATTGAAATTGCTGCCACCAGCGTCCTCCGGGGGAATGATAATGAACTGAGCTCTGTCCCCTCAGAAGACAAAAATGTAGAGGATTCTGAATATGAGATCAAAACTGAAGATGAGCTAGAGAGGGGTGAGTGCAACGAACAAGATGGAACTGAAGATATTTGAACTAAATAAAAAGATTAGCTTCATCTTGTGTGCTGTTTTTTATTGTTATAGCATCATTCTTGTTAGTGTTTTAGATTAAAAACTGTTATATTTTGTTTATTTTCTTAAATCAGCAATACTTAGGGAACATCATCTATTGAGTACATAAAAAAAAAACATTGCTCAAAGCTCAGGAAACAAAAACAAGAGCTCTTATAAGAGGTGAAATTGCAATCAGAAAGGAGGAAGGAAGCAGTCACTTAGAGGAAAAATGCATACATTTGCATGTGGCATAATCTTTCAGTATGCTTAAAATATGCAGCTGTGAAGAGCTGCTCTATATTCATGCGATGCGTACCTAAACAAATCAAGCAGCTTTTTACTCTCTGTAAATATTTCACACATGCATTCTGCAAAAATAGGATGTATAAGTAAATAAAGCTGTCTACACTGTTCTTGTATGGCAAGCCTTTTGAGCACCGTAAGCCAAACTTAGAGAGACTTTCTTTTTGGCATAATTTCAAGTTGCCTTAAAATTTAAAAACAGAATGAGTGTTTTGATTTACTTGTGGATTTGTGAATGCATGTGCAAGTTGCAACATTTTTTGCATGCTGTGTAGGTTTCTTGTGTTTGCCAAGAGTGATTAAATAATTGTTTTCATAGTTGGGTGTGCTTTTCTTGAGTTCTACTCTGTCTTTCTCTGTCTGTGCTCAAGCATTAATATATTCAGATTAGTCACATGCACCTTGTCTCCTTGCCCTTCCTAAGCCAAATCTGTGCAGGAGAAGCTGGCAGAAGCCATCCTGAAGGAGTCTCAGAGTAGCTCTGAGCCTGAATTGAGCGACACTAGTACCGAGGAAGAGGAGGTATCTGTGGATAAAGCCCCTGACAAAGAAAACAAAGGTACCAAACTTTTAACTCTTTTAATGAACTATCCTGAGAAAAAGTTGGATTTGTTTCTGCAATTGAAAATGGGATTGATTTGTACTGAATTTTGTACCTATTTGGAATAAATTTAACTGGATGTGAATTGGACCAACTTGTTTTGAAAAGTATCTGAAAATGACAATTGATGTAATTCGGTGTTACACATTGTACATTTCAAAGGTAATCACAACCATTGATCTTTTTCATGTCTGTCTGTCAACCACAAACTTTATTGTATTTTATTTGGGATTTATGTAAACCAATACCAGGTAAGGCATACCTGAGAAGTGGAAGAAAAACAAAATGTGATTTTCAAAATCTGGAAATTGCCTGCACTGTAAACAACCATCCGAAGTGCCGATCTGAACTAGGCGGCTGTTGACGTTAATTCAATATTTGGAAGTGTAACCAACTCAGATTGAATGGCTTTGTTTATGCATTAGTAGTTTGCATAAAACTACTAATGCCTGTAGTTTTAGCCGGGCTAAAACTACAGGCAGACTATAAGTCTCACACAGCACAGAACATGAACAGAAAATCTACTTCTCCTTTTGTTAGCTGATTGGGCCGTTGAAAAATGTCTATCATGTAAAATACAAATACGGTGCATTAAAGTCTGTGATCTCCTCCATGGGCTGCCACCTTATCGTGGTGGAGGGGTTTGAGTGTCCCAATGATCCTAGGAGCTATGCTGTCTGGGGCTTCATGCCCCTGGTAGGGTCACCCAAGGCAGACAGGTCCTAGGTGAGGGACCAGACAAAGAGCAGCCCGAAGACCCCAATGATGAAGGAAAACCTTGGACTTGGTGTTCCCTCGCCCGGACGCGGGTCACCGGGGCCCCACTCTGGAGCCAGGCCTGGAGGGGGGGCACGATGGCGAGCGTCTGGTGGCCGGGCTTTTACCCATGGAGCCCGGCCGGGCTCAGCCCGAAGAGGAAACATGGGCCCCCCCTCCCATGGGCCCACCACCCGTGGGAGGGGCCAAAGGGGTCGGGTGCAGTGTGGGATGGGTGGCAGCAGAGGGAGGGGACCCTGGCGGTCCGATCCTCGGTTGCAGAAACTGGCTCTTGGGACGTGGAATGTCACCTCTCTGGTGGGGAAGGAGCCGGAGCTAGTGCGTGAGGTCGAGAGGTTCCGGCTAGAAATAGTCGGTCTCACCTCGACGCACGGCTCTGGTTCTGGAACCAGTCTCCTTGAGAGGGGCTGGACATACTTCCACTCTGGAGTTGCCCAAGGTGAGAGGCGTCGGGCAGGAGTGGGCATACTTGTTGCTCCCCATCTCGGCGCCTGTACGTTGGGGTTTACCCCGGTGAACGAGAGGGTAGCATCCCTCCGCCTACGGGTGGGGGGACGGGTTCTGACTGTCGTTTGTGCTTACGGGCCGAACGACAGTTCAGATTACCCACCCTTTTTGGAGTCCTTAGAGGGGGTACTGGAGAGTGCTCCTCCTGGGGACTCCCTTGTTCTGCTGGGGGACTTCAACGCTCACGTGGGCAATGACAGTGAGACCTGGAGGGGCGTGGTTGGGAGGAACGGCCCCCCCGACCTGAACTCGAGCGGTGTTCTGTTGCTGGACTTCTGTGCTCGCCATGGATTGTCCATAACGAACACCATGTTCAAGCATAAGGGTGTCCATATGTGCACTTGGCACCAGGACACCCTAGGCCGCAGTTCGATGATCGACTTTGTCATCGTTTCATCGGATCTGCGGCCGTATGTCTTGGACACTCGGGTGAAAAGAGGTGCGGAGCTGTCCACTGACCACTACCTGGTGGTGAGTTGGCTCCGGTGGTGGGGGCGAAAGCCGGTCAGACCTGGCAGGCCCAAACGTGTTGTGAGGGTCTGCTGGGAACGTCTGGCGGAATCCCCTGTGAGACGGAGCTTTAACTCCCATCTCCGGCAAAACTTCGAACACGTCCCGGGGGAGGTGGGGGACATGGAGTCTGAGTGGACCATGTTCCGTGCCTCCATTGTCGAGGCGGCCGATCGGAGCTGTGGCCGCAAGGTTGTCGGTGCCTGTCGCAGCGGCAACCCTCGAACCCGCTGGTGGACACCTTTGGTGAGGGATGCCGTCAGGCTGAAGAAGGAGTCCTATCGGGCCTTTTTGGCCTGTGGGACTCCGGAAGCAGCTGATGGGTACCGGCGGGCGAAGCGGCATGCGGCTCGGGCGGTTGCTGAGGCAAAAACTCGGGCGTGGGAGGAGTTTGGAGAGGCCATGGAGAAAGACTTCCGTACGGCTTCGAGGCGATTCTGGTCCACCATCCGGCGTCTCAGGGGGGGGAAGCGGTGCAGCACCAACACTGTTTATAGTGGGGATGGTGTGCTGCTGACTTCTACTCGGGACGTTGTGGGCCGGTGGGCAGAGTACTTCGAAGACCTCCTCAATCCCACCAACATGCCTTCCACTGAGGAAGCGGAGCCCGGGGACTCTGGGTTGGGCTCTCCAATCTCTGGGGGCGAGGTCGCCGAGGTGGTTAAAAAGCTCCTCGGTGGCAGGGCCCCGGGGGTGGATGAGATCCGCCCGGAGTTCCTTAAGGCTCTGGATGTTGTAGGGTTGTGTTGGTTGACGCGACTCTGCAATATCGCATGGACATCGGGGGCAGTTCCCCTGGATTGGCAGACTGGGGTGGTGGTCCCCCTGTTCAAAAAGGGGGACCGGAGGGTGTGCTCCAATTATAGAGGGGTCACACTCTTAAGCCTCCCTGGCAAGGTCTATTCAGTGGTCCTGGAGAGGAGGGTCCGTCGGATAGTCAAACCTCGGATTCAGGAAGAGCAGTGTGGTTTTCGTCCTGGTCGTGGAACACTGGACCAGCTCTACACCCTCGGCAGGATCCTGGAGGGTGCATGGGAGTTCGCCCAACCAGTCTACATGTGTTTTGTGGACTTGGAGAAGGCGTTCGACCGTGTCCCTCGGGGAGCCCTGTGGGGGGTTCTCCGGGAGTATGGGGTACCGGGCCCTTTGATACGGGCTGTCAGGTCCCTGTATGACCGGTGTCAGAGTCTGGTCCGCATTGCCGGCAGTAAGTCGGGCTCGTTTCCGGTGAGAGTTGGACTCCGCCAGGGCTGCCCTTTGTCACCGATTCTGTTCATCACTTTCATGGACAGAATTTCTAGGCGCAGCCAAGGTGTTGAGGGGATCCGATTTGGTGGCCTTAGGATCTCATCTCTGCTTTTCGCAGACGATGTGGTCCTTTTGGCTTCATCAGATCGTGATCTGCAGCTCTCGCTGGAGCGGTTTGCAGCCGAGTGTGAAGCGGCCGGGATGGGGATCAGTGCCTCCAAATCCGAGGCCATGGTCTTGAGCCGGAAAAGGGTAGAGTGCCTTCTCCGGGTCAGGGGGGGTGTCCTGCCCCAAGTGGAGGAGTTCAAGTATCTCGGGATCTTGTTCACGAATGGGGGAAGAAGGGAGCGGGAGATCGACAGGCGGATTGGCGCAGCGTCTGCTGTCAAGCGGGCGCTGTACCGGTCCGTCGTGGTGAAGAGAGAGCTGAGCCAAAAAGCGAAGCTCTCGATTTACCGGTCGATCTACGTTCCCACCCTCATCTATGGTCATGAGCTTTGGGTCATGACCGAAAGAACGAGATCGCGGATACAAGCGGCCGAAATGGGTTTTCTCCGTAGGGTGGCTGGGCTCTCCCTTAGAGATAGGGTGAGAAGCTCAGTCATCCGGGAGGGACTCAGAGTAGAGCCGCTGCTCCTTCACATCGAGAGGAGCCAGTTGAGGTGGCTTGGGCATCTGGTCAGGATGCCTCCTGGACGCCTCCCTGGTGAGGTGTTCCGGGCACGTCCCACCGGGAGGAGGCCCCGGGGAAGACCCAGGACACGCTGGAGAGACTATGTCTCTCGGCTGGCCTGGGAACGCCTCGGGATTCCCCCGGAAGAGCTAGAAGAAGTGGCCGGGGAGAGGGAAGTCTGGGCCTCCCTTCTGAAGCTGCTACCCCCGCGACCCGACCTCGGATAAGCGGAAGAAGATGGATGGATGGATGGATGGATAAAGTCTGTGATTAAAATGCCAAAATGGAAAACTGGAGATATGAATATTTTTGCAAGTCATTTTAAATAATCTCAATTTGATTGCATTTAATTGAATGTCCTAAGTAGCTTTTTCTGTTTTCAGAACATCTGAAGACTCTGGTAGAAGAGACGAATTGTGAAGAAAATGTTACCAATGAAGTTGTAGAGGAACAAAAAGTGTTTACAGAAGCAGAAGAAGAGGAGGACAAGATATCGGACCATGGTGACAACACTCAAGAAGAGAGAGTCGGTGAGGTTGGGGAGGATGGAAAGCCCACAGAGGATGAAGTCAGAACACAGAGGGATAAATCAGAGGAACCAGGTGAAGCCCACCTCCCTGTAGACGGAGAGGTGGCACAAGACGACAAGATAGAGGATCCCTTTGAAAGAAGTGATGTTGAGGCTACCCATAATGATGAAGAAAAAGTGGAAAAAGGTTCAGCAAAACCTGACAGTCAGCATGATGAGTCGGGGCAAAGGGCAAAAAGCAGAGAAAAGGATGAGTCATCAGTATTAGAGCCAAGTGAGGAGGCCGATGAGCCAGCAGTGCCAGATATTGCTGAGGCAGAGGCTACAAGCGAGACGATGGAGACAAAAGCAGAATCGTCAGAGGAACAAGAGGCCCTCAGCTGTGAAGAGGCACCTGAGACCGGCACAGACGAGATGCAGGCAGACAGCGAGGAAGCTCAAGTCACAGTGGAGAATTCAAGCAGATCACCAGAGGAGTGTGGGGACTCCACAACTGAGAAAACAGTAGAGATGCATGTGGAAGCTGTGAAAACCCAGAGCATTAATGATGAAATTCATGTAGAAACAAAACAGCAATTGTCAAGAACTGAAGAGGGAGAGGATGACAGTCGAGAGGAAAACTGTGGGGTAAGAGACGAATCTGTGGAAGAACATGAAACAGCAGAGAGGCAAAACCTTACACATTTAGAGGAGATAACAGAAGCTGAAAATGAAGCAGAAGAAATTAATGATGAAAGCAAGGTTGATGAAAGTAATGAGCAAACTAAAAACCCACCAGAGGGGACCGAATGTGAAGAAATTCAAGATGAGGAGAGTAAAGACGAAATTAGAGAGACTGAGAAAGATGGTAATGAAGAAGATGAGGGTAAAATCAGCTGGGGCGAACCTGAAGCCAAGACAGATGATAAAGGTCAAGCTAGCGAAGAAGGGAGTGAGACAAAGAAAGTTTTACGAGAAAAAGATGATGAAGCAGGAATGTTGGATAATGGTGAGAAGGAAAAAGTTGAAGGGAATAAAACCGATGAAGAATATGAAGATATAACCAAGAACAGTGTAGCAGAGGAAAGAGAAACATCTGAGATCACAGAAGTACCTCAGAAAAGTCAAGATACTGACTTGGATACAGAAAAAATGAAAACAATTTCTGAAATTATCGCTGAGTCAGAGAAAGTCAGTGAAAGTAAAGCAGCAGAAGGGACTGAAATGCATCAGCCAACTCTAGCTGTTGCAGAATCCGAGACTGGTGAAAGAGAAGCACAGAAGGAAAGTGAAAGAGGAGAAATAGACGCTAAAAATGGGGAGAGTTCTTTCGCGACTGAGCGTGAACCTCAAGAGGATGAGGAAAATGCTGTAACATCTGACGAGAAAAGACAAACGAATGAGCCAGATGAAGAAATTGAGAGCACAGAAGTAAAAGAGGTAGTTATGGAGTCTAGAGACAATGCCGAAAAACAAGAGGACAGCTTGACTGATCAGGCCCCAGAGACTGGTGTACCGGAAAGCGATGCCAAAGAAACGGATGGCAGCATGGTGAAGCATGATGAAGCTGCTAGCAGGGTCTCAGAGCCAGAGACATTTGGAGCAGAAATACAAGAAGAGAGAAATGCCAATGAGGACGTAGATGAAGTTGAAAATGAGAACAAGGTGTACAATTTGATCCTAAACAACGCTGAGAGCGATATCAGTGAGGTGTCTCCTTTAGGCGAAATCTCTTCTGCTGCTGATGTGGAGGAAACAGCTAAGCAAAAAGATGAAGGGACATCTAGGTCTATAACTGACAAAGCACTAGAAACCGGAGAGAATGGAGAGGACACAGAGGAGGCAAGCAAGGCATCAGAGGAAGGAGCAAGTGTTCTGCTCAAACCTCTAGCTCCAAACACAGAGGGAGAAGATGTTGTCGGTGAAGGAACCCCAGAGGCTTTATCAAGAGATGACAATACGGATATGGTCACAAACTGGATACAAATGCACCAAACATCAAAGTTTTTCGAGACATTTGTTGAGCCTTTAGAAGATCTGAGGAATGAGGTCCCAGATGCACAGGTATCCAACCCAAATGGTGAAGAAAAAGAATCTGCCGAGCTACTAAGACCAGAGAGCCCAACAAAGATGGGAAGGATCTCAGAGGATGGAGACATAGAGGACTCAAGAAAAGAAACTCAAGCTAAAGCTATTGAAGGTGGACTACAAGGCAGCGAGGAGGCCGGTAAGAAAAGCCCTGAAACAAATAAAGAGACTGACCAACATGACAGTAGGGGATCACAAGGAGATGACAAAGTAAGTCAAGAGGGAAACACACCTTTTACAACTGAAGTGGAAACTTTCTCAAGTTCTCTCAAAGCCAAAAGCGATTTTGAGAATCAAAGTGGTGGAAATGCAAACAGTGGTCCAGACCTGATTGTGAAACAAACAGCCACAGATCCTTCATTCAAACCAGAACAATCAAACTCCCTGAACGGACAGGGCGACACAGACAACACATTGAACAACATCAGCAGAGACGGGCATCAAATAACGAAGCTCACAACATCTCACTCAGCTGATGGAAGCAGGGAAGAGTCCTGCGATGAAGATGTCCAAACTAAAATGTTAGAGCGACGCTTCAGTGGAGAGACAAGAGACACGCAAATCATCGAAGACATCAAACACACCCTGAGCAAAGAGCGCCTGAGCACTGTCTCATTGTTTGGACACACTTCTTATCCTTTACTGACCACTTCAGGGTCTGATGGTGGACAGTAACGATAATGTGATATTTTAATCGCTAATTTGAGAAAATCTTGTTTAACTTAGGATCCATAGATAATCAATTGCAGCAATCAAGAGCAAATACGACATAGGTTTGGGTTTGACAGAATTCCTCAAGTGTCTCTTACTGCCTGTGTGTTTTTTGGAATAAGTACTTAGACATCCGTCGCACCTGAATAACCAGAAAGAACAAGCTGTACCTTGTGTTTTGACTACTGGTCGCAATGTTTACAGTAGACCCACCTCTTCTTCTGTTAGTCACAATGTGGCGGTATCAAGTACAGCCGCTATCATCTATTACCTGTAAACGGATCCACCTCGACTCCTGCTTACGGATGATTGAATAATTCATAGCTGTCAGACTCCCGCATCTTTAGCCGACCTCTGATGCACTTTACATTTCCAACCAAGTGGCTATGAGAAGGCCAGCTTTCATCAGGGGTCTGTAATTCAAACTGGTAATGGCCATTTCAATCAACAGTCTGACATGATTACCTAGTGACATTATCAGCAACAGGAGACCGATAATGATGATTAGCTTGGTGGTGATGAAGTGAAATGTCAAAAAGATCCTTGCTGCTAATGCCTAACTGTATTTTTTTTAGATAGTTAATATTTTTATTGTCTCATGTTTAGGTGTAGGTGTGTGCAGCTTCAGCATTTTATGTGATATCTATCCCTGATGTACAGCTTGTGTGAATAGGCCAACATGAAAATAAATGTAATGAGAATTGAAAGTGGCTGCTACTTTTTTTATTGACAAAAGCAAATTGTTTACAGTATTTCAGCATTTGTTCTAAATCATATGCAAAGACATAAAACTAAACTACGCACATATAAAAGAGAAACAAACTTTAAATTTGCAATAAATCAGGAAAAATCCGATCTTCTGCAACATTATCTACAGTGATTTCACAAAATACAGTAAATGAGCAACAGCTCAGCTATTGTCTTCAAAGCTGCCGCTGCTGCTGAAGGACGAGCGGAACCTCATGGTGCTCATGGGATCAGAAACATACCCTGAGAAACACAAGAAGAAAACGACAGTCAGGCTGTTGTGAGATTCTTAAGTAATGGGCTACTGTTATTTTACACTGTTACATGAAAAGTACATGCATTTTTCTTTTTTAAAGCAGAACCAATAAATCAGAAATATATAATTATTTCAAATACATCATAGAGTACACATATAATAATCCACAGCTGAAATGCTTGTCTATAGGTTAAAGGGCAAGTGTCGTAATTGAGAGCCAGAAACCTAAAAACCTTGAAAGAATAAATACAGCTATATCACAATAGGCCTTTCTAATATCTTTCAAAGCAGTAACGTTAAAGACATTATAAAACACACTTTTTGTACACAAACTGACCCTGTAGAGCCACATGTGTTATATCTAATGTGAAAACTTCTCAAAAGCTATGTTACTATACTGCAGTTAAAACCTGCCTAAGAAAAAAAAGAATGGTTATATTATTGCGGTATAGAAAAGTGAGACTTTTAGCTGCTTCTATTCACCTCTCCAGCATAACCTCTAGAAACTTTGCTATCACTACTTTCATTGAGGACCCTGCAGTTAGACATTGTGATGCAAACTGATACCCAAGTTCAATATTATTTACGTGTCATCGTCCCTTTTCCAAAAATTTTAGCTGCTGGCTCATTCTCACTTTCTTTTTACGTTTTTGCACTTTTTACCTTTTTTGTTGACAACAAGGAAGATCATTTAATTATTGTAAGCTCTAAAACCCAAAATCAACTGAGAAGCAAAAGTTTTTAAAAAATTATGTCTGTTCGTTATACTTTTTGTCCTATGTGCAGCCCATTTATTCAAGGAAATACCTATAGATTGCATTTCATGTGTTGTGCAAACCAACCATTTCGATCAATAGGAGAGAATTGCATGTTCCTCCTGATTTCCTCCAGTGAAAGTCCACCAGAAGCTCTGCGGCGCTCACTGAAAATGACAAAATGACTAACCTCAGTCCTTTGTCTGTCAATCAGCTGCAAAACAATACACGTCCTGAAATAAAGACCGAGTAAAGAGGACAGATGAGATGGGGAAAGATGAGACATTCAGCATGTAATGCTTTCCCTTTCTGGGGGAACGCCCTCATGAAAGATTTAAAAGATTTGACCATACAATTAAACTGCATAATTTTTTTGTCATTTATCAGTTTTGTTATTTCAAAATCTAAAATATATTAAATCTATAAAAAGATCAAACTGACTGTGGTTGGCATTTGCACTGCTTTTGTTTACAAGTCAGTAACATGACAAATAATCTCACCTTTGTTTACTGAGTTAATTACCGTTACCAGTTTCCCTTTTTTTGTGCATAGTTTTAAAACTGGGCATTCATTAGAAACCTGATCCAATACTAAATGCCACACATATTTTCTTTTGCTTGTTGGTTTCATTTGTTTCCTCTTTGGTAACCAAGTAACTCCATTGTTCACTGCTGCATTACACAACTGAGCTAGTCACTGGGACAACACTTTTACAACTGTTTAAACAGACTGAGGGTTTTTTTTTTTCCCAGAGGTTTTCCAGATATTTTCGCCCTCAGGAATTTATTGTTTGTACTTTTTTAAGCCTAAAGGAATCACTTTGAAAGCCTCCTGCAGAAACTGTGCCGTGAAAGCTTTGGAAGTATTTTGTTGATTTGCATTATGGATGTCTTTTGTTTATTTACAAATACTGAGAAAATGTATTCTGAGTGACCCTTGTGTTGCAAACCCCTTAATCTTTGGTTGTCTAAGAAGGTCCTTGATCTGTTCTACCTCTGAGTCCAGAAGGCGTAGGCACGGGTGTTGAGAGCGTACTCCAGCTCAAAACGAGAGCGCAGGGCGGCCACGTGACTTCGACCGGGTCCTCCTCGGCTCAGCAGACAGTCTGAGGAGGAAGAGGGCGAAAGGGAGCCGCTGCTGTTGCTGGAGGCTGGAGACATCAACTGTGACACACCACAGAAGATTGCATTGCTTTAGTGGATCTCTAAATTGTACAATTGTACATGCCCTTCTTTATAAAGTTATGTTATAGTGATGTAAAAACATGAGACCAGGATAAAATATTTCAGTGTTTTAACCTGTGACATATGTCCTGTAAATTTCTATGCAAAAAACAAATCAATCTGCTTGGTAAACGTTAGAAAAAAAAGCATGTGCGCTGATCCTTAAACGAGTAATTTATTCAGTTTCAGCATTCAGTCCTGTTGTGTACACAGCTGCAATCTATTGTGAATCTGATTAACCTGAGGTTGCTCTGGCTGGATTTCCCTGTAATTTCCTCTCAGCAAATTGGATATTTATAAGCATAAAATCTATATTTTTTGTTGTTACACACCTCAATGTTGCTCAGACATTCCTCCAAGTTGGAAACCACTTCAGAGAATTCAGGCCTGTCCTGAAATAAGAGAGAAACAAACTGTATTTTTTTTTCTACTAGGGCATCAATCTTACCCCAAAGCAAAGGAACAGGTGTGTGTGTGTGTGTGTGTGTGTGTGTGTGTGTGTGTGTGTGTGTGTGTGTGCTTGTCTTCCTGTTTTTATTATTATATAAGTCCACCCACATGTGAAGCAAAGGTGAACTTTGGCTCTAAAAGTGATGCTTTAGATCTCCTGTCTCTGTGCAAAAGAACAAACACCGCCCCCTGGGACCTGCTAGGGTTATGCGCCCTGCGTGGTCGCCACAGTCTGTATGCAGCTCAGCAAATAAAACTAAGGAAAATAAAGGTAAACACTGGAACCATATTCATACAATCATTTTTGACATGAATAATTGCGTTTTTAAGAACAATGTTTCAATTTAAGTGAAATTCAATAACTGTGTGGGGCTGTGACACAGCTATCTCAAAGGCAGGTAAACAGGTGGTTTATTGGGCAACCTTAATTGGCACACAGGAAGAATATCTGTCACAAAGGGAAATACGGCGGCAGCACCTTTCAGCCATGAAATAATGTGTCTTAATGAGGCAAAGTGGAAAACTGTCCCAGATAATTACAAGCATCACAGCACAGTGGGAGGACCCTGCCAGTCCCATTTGTTCCCTGGTGTAAACACCGGGGTAATGGTGTATCATCTGGGGACAAGACTCTATCATTCGTTAAGTGTTTCATGTGCATAAAGAACCAGCTGACTCTGCATTGTTTTACTCAGTAGCTTTACCACAGCTAAAGAGATTAATGAAATTATTGTACTTCACTGTTTAACATAACAAAGTGTACATCCTGAGCAAAACATAGTAGATGGAAAATTGCTTTTGTATAAGATTAGGGGGGGGGGAAGAAAATGCCCCTTCTTAATTCTGATAATTAGAGATAAACTCAGTGGAAAGTGAAATCAAAGTAAGTACTTCTGGGCAGGAGTTCCAGCCTCTCATGAGAAGAGCAGAGATGGGTTTGGGGATTGAGTAGCCAATAGGAGGCCGGATGTGATGGTAAGCCATGTCTGCAGCAGCAGCAGCTGAGGGTAAGAGGAACATTTGAGACTTAGGTGTAAAATCAAACAATTTTTGCTGACAACTATTACAATGCATTTCTGCTGTAAACCTTTCAATGACGCAGGAATCCAACAGAATTTTTTTAAATTTCTGCTTTTTATTATGATTAAACACAAACATGGCACTTTAAACATGAGACGTTATAAACAATGAACTTGGTAATAAATATGTAAGTTACCAATTTCATATCGTAATAAATAAAATGTATCCGCTGTGTAGGAACTCTTAATCATCAAATTGTTTTTAGACAGCTAAGCATCAATGTAAATGCAGCACTTTTCACATTCACATTTGTACAAGTCAATTAGTCTTCTACTCTCACATTGGTAGTAAGGGCTGAAGAAAATAGAGAGAGGAATCTTTGACTGTTCATCCAGGGTTCCAGGTTCTGGTTGATGTGTTGATGGCATTTAATGGTGCTAGTAAAGACTTTGTGACCAACATCTCAGAAATTCTTCACTCTGTGACTGTGCTGCAGCTCTCCCACATTGAGCTCTGGAGAATTTTTATCATTTCCCTTATTATACTGCTCCCTCTGTAGGGAGCAGTATAATATATAGCAAGATATTTATGAAAATCTGTGTCACATTATATTCTTTCACTTAGCATGTGAAAGAATATGGATCTAACCCTAACCCTAATGGCTTTTTTTTCCCCTCCCACTAATTACAAGTTGGATTTTTTTGGGAGATTTTCTTGGATCACACATCTTTAACAGGGCTTTCAGTGATAGTGGAGTGTGTCGTATACACTTTTTAAAATACAACCTGCCCTTTTTTTTATCAGAGTTTAGAACACAGATCCTAAAACTACTTTACATAAAAACTATGCAACAAAAACGTATTTCCTAAAGTTATGATATTGCTTAGAGGATGGAAAATCACCTGGTTTCAGGTGTGCAAAAGGAATTTCTCCAGTGAGCAGCTCCCACAGACAGAGGGCGTAGCTGAACATGTCTGCCTTCACCGAGTAGCGGGTGCACTGGGTGAACACTTCAGGAGCCATCCATCGCAGGTTCTGCACACCCAGAGGACAGCAGGTAGAGCGATTCTTTAATCTCGGTTTGCAGAGTAGAGAAGAATATGAATGATGCGTTTTGAAACATCATGTCAGGTCAAACACATACAGCCACACAGGTGAAATATGGGTCAATTACTGTGATAAACACAGAGTCCTAGTGAGGGCAAGTAGTTGGAGACAACAGGCGGCTCCCCAGAGATGCAACACACTTAACATCAAACTGCAGGCAAAGCACTATGTAGCACTGAGTCAGCACATCCAGACAAATTCTGCATGATGGCACTTTTCTTTTTTAGCTGCTGGGTAATTGATGGCAGGTGCCAGCAGAATCTCTGGCTTGGGCTTCCACAAAATAACAGCACCGAGTTTTATTTCTGCTTAAAGTGGCTAGTTTTGTATGAGAGCTATCTGACTGGAGAGGGAGGAGAATTGGGATAAAAGGAGCAAATACCACTGACCCCTGGCTGCTTGGTCAGATTATCTTCATCGACTGATTGTAAAAATCTTGATTCTGTAAAGGAAGAGATAGACGTTCAGAGGCAAAACAAAGATCAATAACTCTGTTGTTCGCACAAATCGGTATGATGTCTGTCATAAATAAGTAGCTCTTTTTGTTATTTTTCTCAAATACATACATATTCTTGGAAAGAGATTCATGTTACATGTTATGCAGTGTAAAATGTGTTTTCATTCATTATTTATTAGACAAAGAAGAAATGGACAAGACGACTGTAAAAAGCTAAGTACACCCATCATAGTTGGGGAAGTATCAGATGCTGGTGTTCAGGTGCACTAATTAACCAATCAAGGGATGTTCTCTTCTGTTTTATTTGGTCATTCATCCACCTTTCTGACATTCACTGGGGTATAAAGTTCTTATTGGAGATGTCCTAACTAGAAGATCTAAAATATCCATCCTGGATCCATTCATCTTTCTTTTTAAGTTCAAATAGAAGACAATCTGACCTCCAAAATCAGCCACCACTGCATGTCCATCCTCATAGAGCAGGATATTGTGACTGAAAGGAAGACATGCCGTTTGTAACATCAGTAGCTATTTTAGGACCAAAAATGGTATCCCGCCGCACGTGTTATTAGTGTGACACCAACCTGTTGAGGTCCCGGTGGATGATGGGCTGGGTGAGGTTGTGCAGGTACTCCATGCCCTTGGCCACGTCGATGGCAATGATGAGCTTGGACTGCAGGTCGATGAGCCTGTCCATTGACACATCATTAAAGCAGCAACCACTTAGTGCCGGATCAATGGCCTCTGCCAATCACACACAGCACTTTACACAGATCAATAGGACAGTCTATAAAGACAGCACCTGGCCACACAGTTAGCGGAACACTTCATCTGGATCAATGATGATCCCGGCTGAGGGGCAGAGTTTGGTGGACTGATGCGAGCAAGGCTGATAATGTGACCCGAACCTGTCACCTGCACTGTACAAACGTGCTTATCCCACAACACCGAATAATTACCGCCTGCAGTTTGACCCCTTTTTACATCAAAATTATCGCCTGGTATATACTGATTATTTACAAAATTGGATTTATAACCTTAATTTAATGCACTGAGCTTCTCCACAACTTCCATTTAGTTGGAAAACATACATTTGTTTGCAGGTGTCAACACATAAATTGATTTAGAAATCAATGTAACACAATAGAACTGCTCTAGTTTACTTCTTACACTGAAGTGTCCTAACTGGTCCAGAATATAAACCCCAGTTTGCTTCTAGTAACATGGTGATGGTTACACAGAAAAAATAGAGACATGATGATGATTGCTTATACCAACATGACTGTAAAACAGAAGAATGCCCCAACACATTGTCCTTAAATGACAGGACTTGTGCTGAAAGTCTAAGGTGAAAAGAGAGAAAAGGAATGGAGAGAGTACAGTGCCTTGTGGTGCTCCTGTACAGCTGGTTAGACACACAGTCCTTCAGTCTCACAAACTGTGAACTGTTTGTCAGGTAGCCTCCATCTGTGTATTCTGGCGTTTCTGACATAATTAACCCAGCTGAATTGCTTTAAATGAACTGTAGAAATCAAAGAGTATGTTTTCCTCAAAGCACTTTCATATGTCTGTTGTTCAGGATTCTAGGTTCTCTTCCATCTATCATTCTATGACAAATTAGGGTAACCTTATAAATGGGAACTGAAGGTATGTTAATCAACAAGGAATCATATTTAAATACCTTCTGCTTTTATGTAAATAGCAGGATATTATTAGCGGTCAGTTCTTCATAGCCATTTTTATTCTGTGAACATTTGCGAAGTACGACTCATTGCTTAATTCACTTTTATTTACGATTTCTACTGATCACCATTTAAAGTAACAGGTTCAGTAACACTAATAATGAAAACCACTTAACACACCTCTTGAAAACGTTATTTAAAGCAAAACAAAAATGGACAAACATATTCAAACGGCCCTACACTTTTAAATGGGAGTTAAATTTCTACTTTCTGAACTTATTGCAGCAGATATCTGTCCTATAGTGCTAACATTAGCTTTAACACTGAAAATTCTACATGGAGATTTGGTTTCAGCTGCCTTTTTTGTGTTTGCACTCCAATATTAGAGTGCTACACAAAATTAATGTTAAAATCAGAGTTTCTTACTGTAGCTGCTGTGGAGGCCTGTAGCCCTCCTCTTACAATGCTCCTCATCTATGTCCTAATATCCTTTTTGTTGTGTTGTGCTTTTAGTTCTTACAATTAAATTTGCACTTATTTGTGATTGTACTGCATTTTTTTTTCTTAGTTTTGTTTTCAGGGTCAATTTGTATCTTCCTCTGAAGTTTTTATAGCTTGTGTTTCTTTTTCATTAGTTTTACTTTACTGTCAAGATCTACCATCCACTCAGGTTGCAACTATTTGTCGTTGTTTTACTGACCATGTTGACAAGGAATAATAATTAGTGGTTTTGTTAAATGCCAGAGTATAAATCAATGCACTGTGATCTGATATATGTTTGTGCATTTATGATGTACATGTCCTCACCTCTTCTGCTCATGCAGCAGGGAGAACAACGAGCCTCCAGAGATGTACTGGGTAACGATGGCGAACTGACTGGGATCATCCAGGCACGCTCCCACAAACTGGATGATACAGGGGTGATTGAGGCGACAGAGGATGGAAACCTCTCTGCAGAACATGTCCACATCAGACTTTGAGCAGTATGTGTTGGCTCTGTACCTGTTAAAAACAACAGCAGAAAGAAGAAGAAATCAAACTACTCCTCACTTTCTGTTGGATACTAAATCCCTTCTCCTGTCTGAGTGGGACGAAAAGTACCGTTTTATGGCGACAATTTTGTTTCTGCATTTGCCTCTGTAGACTCTCCCAAAGGAGCCTGCGAATGTAACGCATGCGCTCATCAATAGCATTATCAGATTTTCAAGCACATTAGCTGACAGGGAAAACAAAGACGAATGGACCTACCCGATCCGATAATTTCATTAAACTCTAGCTCAGACAGCTGAAGGTGGAAATGAGATGGAAGGCTGGCCCGGAGCACAAGCACTTCAGCTTTTTCTGGAAGAACAATAATAAAAAAAAGAATCATTAACTCTAGTCAGAAGAAAATGCTTTATTTAAATTATCTGTCACAGTTACAGGCTACCTAAAACCTGCCAATGATTTAGGATTTATTTAAACAAAATCTTATACCAAATAATCTTAGATTGGATCTTATTCTTATGGTAACAGCTCAGAAAGCCTGTTACCTGTCAATGTAAATATTAATAATGTCAAAAAGCTTAACCTTGGTGGAACTATTACAATTACTAATTTGACTATAATTTTAAGCCGTAAACAACCAGAGATTGATCTCTAATGCAGTACAATAGACAAAAGAGCCCTGCAGACGATAGTGAAGGGAGCTGGAAATGTTATTGGCTTATTCCAAACACCTGTTCAGGAGACACGGCTCTTCAGACGCTGTGTCATATTTGCTGTTATTACACATGCTGTTTTAGTTCATTTTTTAAGTGCTTTTTTTTTAAAAATGTTTTTTTTTACTCTGGTTAACTTGTCTCATAGAAACACAGTCTCATTTTATTGTAAACCTATTCTTTTAAGTGGGATTGACAACAGTTAATTTTACCCGGTATGATAATTCACAAAAAAGCCTGTCTCCTGTGTGTAGGCGTGCAGGTGTGTGTGTGTGTGTGTGTTAGCATCTGAGCCCATTCCCTTGGCAACAGACACGGTGTGTGCAGCCCTCTGAGATGACAGGCTGATGTGCTTCGTTCCAGCTCACTACCTTTAGTCATGCTTTTGATTTTTCCAAGCGGAGATGGCACTGAAACATAGGAGCCGTCTGGAAGAAAAATGTACAAAATCAGGCGTTTTTTGGGAGATTATTTAGGATTGTATTACAGCTGACAATTAAAGGGGTTAATTCTCACCCCCTCCTGGCTGGGAGTATTCATTACAAGGGGAATCATCTGGACGTTTGTAGTGTTTAAGTAAGGTGACGATGGCATCGTGACCTGTGACAAGACAATCACTGGCTTTTAGATGATCTTTATAGACATTTTGCAGAAAAGGTCCAAGAAAGGTTTTCATATTGCCTTGAACTGTTTCATATTCTTTCACTTTATGTTGATGTGCCTTACTGGGATTTAATGAGAGAGACAAACCCAACCAGTCAGCACATAATTGTAAGGAACTAACAAAAATGTGATATGTGATTTATATATATATATTTCTTTTTATTACAAATATGTGTCTGAAAAGTGTGGCGTGAAATGATTTTCAGTAATCTGAATAAGTACTTTGTGGAATCACAGTTCCCCATAATCACAGATGCACATAAAATCATCTGTTAACTCTTCGGGTTCTGAAACATATTCTCAACTGGATTTACCTCATTGTTGCTCTGGCTTTATGTTTGGTGTCATTTTTTTCTGCTGGAAGGTGACCCTCCACTTGAGACTCAAGAGTTTTCCTGCTTCTCTGCAGATTTTCTTCCCAGGTTTCAGCACCATAAGTGCCATATAATGAACACAGAGATGTCCATTGTATGTTTTCGGATCAGTGTATTTGTCATCACCTTTTGCTATATTTGTACTGTGCTCCCTATGCGACTTATATCAAACTGCTAAGGGACAAGGTTTGTTCAGAAATAGTCTCCATCTTGTTATTCCTCCATATTTGTCAGATTTGTGCTGTCAATTTTTCTGTTGACAGATTCTCCCATGTGAGCTCCAGAGTCACCACGGGCCTCTTGGCTACTTCTTTGAATCATGTCCACAGTTTCAGTTTAGTTGGGGCACAAAGTCTTGGGAGATCTGTACTTGTGTACTTGTGTCAGATTCTTTCCACTTTCACACCATTTGTAACCTAACCCTGCTTTAAATGTGTCCACAACTTTATCTCTGAGCTGTGTTTATATACAGGTCGACTCTATGTAGCTGATTCATGCAATGCAACAGATTACGCTGGATTTTATTCTGTAGCATCCAAAGGGGATGAATACGAAATCCTGCCACATTTCAGACATGAAATTTGAAATTTTGAAAATATTTTCTGTCCACTTTACAATTATGCACAACTTTGTGTTTGTCTATCATTCATAAAATGAATGCATTCGAGAAAAAAAAATGTAAAAGCTTAAGCATCATGAATTCTTTTTAAAAGCTTTTACAAACACACACCTTTTTCGTAAGCCCACATCAGGCAAGTCTGCTCTTCTTTCTCCCCGCTGGACCTGCTGGGATCACAGGCCACGAGGTTCATGTCGGCCCCGTTGTCCAGAAGAAACTGCACCAGGCGGATGTGGCCATGGAAACAGGCACTGTGAAGAGCTAAGTATGTGGATGTGAGTTTGGATTTTGTTGCTGAACTAAAGAGAGTCACGTCAGTTTGAGCGCAACAGAGAGATCACCTGTGTGGCCATCTCTGCCCTGATGATTGATGCTCATGGCGTTCTGACCCAGCAGGAATTTGACCATCTCCAGGTCTTTGCCGTAAGTACATGCACTGCGTTATAAAGCAGAAATTTATTACCACCTCACAGCTTGCTCAGCAGGCGATACATGAACCAGCTCTGCTCGTCTGTACCTGTGAAGTGGCGTCTCACTGAATATGTTCTCCTTTAAGAAACTTTCTGTACCAGAAAGCTGTATCATCTCCTTCACCGCACTAAATTTGCCATTGTAGCAAGCCCTGGTTAAACACATTCACACAAAGAAATCGAGTTGACAAAGGCAAACTGTTGCAAGACTCAGATCTGTGGAGCATTCGTTTACAGGTGTAGCGGTGTGTCCCCGTAGATGTTGACAGAATGAGGCTGAACTTCGCCGCTCCCTTGGAGAAGAAAATGAACGATCTCATGGTGACCAAAACGGGCGCAGAAGTGGAGAGGAACGTGTTCTTCATTGTCTCGGGCATTTACTGGTTAACAGACAGGAAGCAGTGGGAGAAGCTCAACAATCCTCCCTGCTTGAGCATGTTTGTAAATGAGCCCCAAGTGGTTTGCTGAAGGATAAAATATGCTGGTCCAAACTGATTTTGCTGCACAGCATAGCTAAAAATATGACTCTGACTTGCCATGCTTAATTTGCAGATTAGTTTGGATTCTTTGGTCTCACCATTAGCTTTGCTACCGTCTCCCACCAGCAGGTTTATGATGTCAAGAAAGCCTTTGGCTGCCGCCAGGTGCAGCGGCCGGTCCCCCACCTCACCGCTGGCGTCCACATCTGCCCCAAACTTCAGCAGTAGCTTCGCAACCTGGAAAGAAAGCAGAGTCCATACGGGGAATCAGGAGAGCAAACTATTTGTTTCAGTTCATGTTCTGCAAAGAAATGTGAGACAAAAACCTGCTCATGACCATAGTAGGAGGCAATATGTAGCGGAGTGAAAAACACAGCGTCCTGAACGTTGACAAAAGCTCCATGCTGTAGGAGTATGTCAGCAGCCTGCATGAGAACATAGCAATGAATCAAAATAAGTTCATTCATACAGATACAAGGCAAATGGAGTTTACCAAGTTCTTCTAATACCAAAACAAACCATGATAGCAAAACAGGTTTTGCTAAATACATTTAGTTTAGTAAAGTTGTCAGTAGATTGTGTGTTATTAATTGATAAGGGAGGCTTTTCTAGGCTTCTACTACAAGGGATGCAATTACATTTCTAACTAACTTAACATTGTGGAAGCCCAAAGAAAGTAAATGTGTTTCCAAAGAGATCTAAACATACCAACTGGATTTAAAAACAAGTGACACTGCTTTTACCTTTTACACTCTCCCCTCTATCCTCCTAATGGAACCTAATGGTTCACTTTATTAGCAGTAAATGATGGGACTAGAAACAAATTCAACAACTCTTCCTAAGGTTTTTTTTAAAGAATATTTTAGAGAATATTGAAAAATTCAAGATGTACGAATACTTTTGAAATTCCCTATCTCAATATTATGAAATACTGTAGCTAAGTCAATAAAATGAGATAGTGACGTCATAATTATGAGATAGTATCTTAGTATGATGAGATGAGACACAAGTTAGTTAGTTTTTTTCCCCCATTAGAGTGGCTGAAAAGGGCTTCCATAGGTTAAAGATATGCTGATATGAGTCTGTCTTTGTTCCAGCTTCTGGCTGCAGAATTGTATTACTGGCTTCAGAGAAAGCAACAAACTGTGGCACTTACAGCACCTCAGTAATAATGAGCAAACAGAGAAGGAAAGATGTATGATAGTGACTCTTCATCTCACCTCATGATGCCCAGCCAATGTAGCAACATGCAGAGCTGTGAGGGCCCCGTATCCCACCTGCTGCACGTCTGACCCACCATGCAGGAGTTCAGTCACCAGCTCTGCGTTGTCCTGCAGCACAAAAACACACCAAGACCTTGCATAATGTATTGCGCCCCTAAGGTCATTGTCAAATACTTCCACTTTGACGCAGCTGCCACATCTTTTTAAGCACTTAAGCTCCACCATGTGGTAAGCCTTTAAAAAGTTTTTAAATACATAAAAATAAGGCAGAGGGTACAAGTTGACTCACCTTGTAAGCAGCCAGGTGGAGTGCAGTGAAGCCATTCCTGGTGAGTCTAGAAGGACGCAGGCCTTTGAGTATGAGGGTACGCATGTGAGCTTTATTTCCTGGGTACACAGGGATAAAAACACACACTAATAATCAATACTTAAGTCAATAAAATCTTACAGAACGGAGTAAAGACATATAATCTACCCTACTCTGTGTTTTATTTCTCCACCTGTCTTTGATTTTTGCTGCAGATAACAGAACGGTCAACTGCACACAATAAGGTCAGTGGGCGCCACAGTAATTCTTCCATCCACTGTCACATTTTACAGAGGCGTTATTAATAGACTCCAGCAGGCAGGCATACCTTCACACACACAGCAGAGATGCAGCAGCGACAGCCCCTTCTCCGTTCGGTAGTTCACGTTCACCTTCTGGAAAGCCTCATCAGAGCTGCGTCGCAGACAACCACAATCCCAAAATCATAACTCAACAAAGCACAAAGTGAGGCTGATGTCCAATAAAGCTGCAGATTTTGTCAGATTCAATTTTATTTTGTATGAAAGGATGGGAATGTTGGTCACCTGAAAGCAAGGTGGAGGTCTGCCAGAGCACTTTCTGGAAGCTGGAAGTCGTCGTCCAGCTTCTCAATGATCACAGAGTACGACTCGCCCACTTTCTTCTTCCACTCATCTTCACACCATATTTGTCACAAACATGATCATCTTTTCACGTCACTTTTATAGCATACGTGAATCAACGTGTAAACAACTTTTAATAAGTGATTATGCCAGCAATGGAACACACGTAAAGGCTTCTGCAGCTCCTCTGTCTTTCTCCGATGAACAGTGATGAGAGCTCAAAATAAAACACAAGCGTAACAAGTTCTGTACATCCAAAGATTACATTTAAAAAGGCCTTACCTGTGCATGTCTGAGATGGTCTGGATTTGTAGTTTCCCATTGAACTTGTCTTTTCTTAAACGTGCCGTGTAGGTTTTTTATTTTGTATTTTTGTGAACTACAGTGAGAGAAGAACACAATCTCACACTCTGGCACAATTGCCCCGGTCCAGATAAAGACGGATCATAGCTGAGAGCTAAAAATAAACACTTCTGAGAGGAAGGCCTCACAACTATGACAACCAATCTCCCTTCACTCTGTTTGTTTACGGACTGTATTTAACAAAGCATGTGATCGGTGAGTAATAGCGTCAAAAACAGCATGATAAACAGGGGAGAAGGAGACGGGACAATATGTGTGACAAAAAAAATTAGGATTTCATTCATTTTTATTATAGGTTTGAATTTCTAACAGCATTATGACTGGCTTCTACTGAAATGCTCACAGATGATCATCGACTAACAGATGCTACTGTAGTGTAATGAAGCAACTTGTGTACTATGACAATTGAAAAAAAAAAAAATCACTTTCTGTGCCATTTGATAATCACAGCAATTTTTGCAAAAAGGGGGAAGAATTAACAGAACTTTTCAAATAGGTTGGCAAATGTTGCAGCAGCACCAGATAGTGCAATAATAGTAATGTGTTATGACCATTAAAATTCATGATGGCAAGGCGAAAATATCCTCAATCATATTTGTTTGTCACAATTCCAATTGTGAATTGTTCCAACTTAATGAATGTAAATCCACACATAAAAGTATGAAGCAAAGCATGATTCACTTAAAGTGGTTTTACGGAAATTGTTGTTTTAAAAGGAAACAAAGTTATAAAATGTCAAAACATTCACTTTCACCAACAAAGTGAAACATTTTAAATGAATTCAATATCTGTAACAATGGTTGTTTAAATGCTGAGTTTCCTCTGTTTAATGTCATGATGTAGCCTCCTCTTGAGCTTCAGCATTTCCTCCAGGTTCTTGCACTGTAAACAGTCCTGCATTGACATCAGAGTTGTGTCTCTGGGAGGGGGGCTTGTGGAGCCACTCAGGACGGCCTGCAGCATTCTGAGAGACACGGAGAAGGAGCTTTGCTGCTCAGAGCAAACAGGAAACAAGCAAGCGTTCCACAAACTACAGCTCGATGCGTCTCCTGAGAACTCGAGGTGTTCATTCTCCATCCCCCAGTGGGACAGGCACTTTGCAAGGTTAAGTCCAAAAAACTCTAGTTCCTCCACATATGCAGGAGAAGCCACACTTTGCTTTAAGTTGTCCTTAATACCAAAGAAGACAGTAACAAACCTGATTTGTTTCTGGTGGGTAACGCATAATGTGTGCATGAAAACCCCAGCTGGCACAGAGAGGCCTGGACTGACCCAGCAGCTGCTGATGATGGACCCCCCACCCACAGACACCCCTGTTTCCAGTCTGGAGTATTCCACCACTGACCCAGCCTCCACAGAGCAACTGGGATCAAGGACACTGTACATGATACAGCAACCAGAGAAGTTTTCATTGGCATTTACGCTGAAGGCAGATGACAGGAGATCCAGCTCGCCCCTGAACGCCTCGTCCTCCGTCAGGTGGAAGAGGTACTCCGAGGTGGTCCCAATGTGATAAAACTTAGAGTTGTTGAGGAGAATGACATTGAGGGGCATCCCTTTAAGTAGATGGAAGATCTTTTGTCGGATTTCAACCAGACTACTCTCCTCTTTGGTGACATTAGCCGTGTTTTTGGTGTACTCTATTGTGGCTTTTGGCCCCAGAGCTTGAAGAAAGTCCCCGTATGCGTCGATCTCACAGTTCAACGGACCCAACTCATTCAGCAGGTTCAGAAGTGACTTGGCACTTTTAAAGTCCATGTAATAGGTGCTGTCTGTGTAGACAAACTCACTGTCAGACATGGAAAACAGGCCATTCTGATTCGTGCAAACAGCTCCATTATCCCGCATCTCATCGATGCTTGGCTTGTGCAGAAAACACAGACAGGAGGCATTCTCCATTTCCGGATACGAGGAACGTTCACGCGGATCCAACACAAACACACCATGGGTGGTTCCCACAGAGAGTGGGGAGGGATGGGCTAAAGCAGTAAAGCCTGGTTTATCAAAGCTGACTCTCTCCCCCTCTGGTATGCTGTAGAGCTCGATGTCATCTGCACAGGTCACCAAGAAGCCGGGCTTCATTTGTGATGGGAAATCCACATACATGGCCAGTTTCAGCTCCAGCATCTGGTAGATGGGGTTCCCCAGTGGTAAAGGCATGAAGATCTTTCCCAGAGCGCTGGCACTGGGCATTCGCTGGCTGAAGCCACCTGAAGGTACAACATGTGGAAGTGACAAATGTTGGTGAGTTTTTTTCTTTATTTTAATAAAATTTGACATTTATTAAGATATTTTTTAATTGTTTTCTTTCAATATAGAATATATTCAGTGTTTCATTTTGTAATTCCTAAACAGTTTAATCTTTCCCTTAGGGTGGAAGTGGATACGTTTCCACCGTTATGGAGGAAGCTGACAGTCAAAAAAAAAAAAAAAAAAAAAAGATAAACTGTGTTATAGGAACAGAAATTGTGCATACAATGGAGTTGTTTGCAAAAACAAGCTTTGAACTATCCAATATTAAAAAACATGACTATAAATAAATTGTACTGTACTGTTGTGATTAAAACAAATTTTCCTCCCTCATCTGTCACTGCAAGCTTTGGCAACCGTGCTACAGCCATCTACATCAAATATGGGCAAATAGCAAAGTGAGACTCTATTCATTTGGCCAATTATATGATTGGTGTGCAGACATGGTTAAAGACAGACATTATCATTGCAATGACAAATGACAATATATTTGATATATTGCAGATTTCTATTCTATTGTCTTTGTTAATTAGCTTTTTATTATTAATAATAAATCACTTAAACGTGGCTCTATGAATCCCCCAAACCACAAATAATGTGGTTTGGGGGATTTATTGTCCAACTCCAATAAATCTGATTCAACTAAATGCATAAATGGGACCTTTCAAATAATTAAATCCTTTTCTAGGAGCACTTATGAGAATCCTAAATATATGTTTGTAATAATCCTGATAATAGCTCAATGTATCTTTCAAAATTTCAGGGGGAAAAAAATACTATTTTTCCCTTCTTTTTTTAAAACAAATTCTTAAACCTATCATATCCTTCAAGAAAGGCATACACAAAAAAATCCCTACAACCAAACCAACACATTTTGAATAAGTAGTTATATTTTAGTTAGAAAAATATAGGTAACCTGCGTGGATCAGGATGATTCTCATGTTGCTCAGAGCTTTTCCATAGATGCCATTCAGCTGCTGAAGAGCATACAGAGTGGAGCCTCCATTTCCTGCAAAACAGCACTACTTTAAACACTAGCCTAACAGAAGCGAAAAGAGTGCAACCAAATAACGCTGACAGCGGTTCACTGACCTATTTTGCACCCAGGGGGATCTGAGAAGACCTTGTACTGAGCTCCGACGGGAAGCTCTTTCCCCTCAACCTTCTCTCTGATCTGCAGCTCGTAAGCTTCTTTCTGGCTCCCGTCCACAGCAGTCACAGCCACGACATCCCAAAACTCACCCGGTAAAACCTCTCGACCTTCAGGAAAGCCAACATGTTACTTTTACTGAGCTCCAGTCGAAGTAAGATGAATGAAAAATAAAGCTCACCACGCAGCGAGTTCAGCTTCCTGAGCTTCTCTCGCGTTGCGGTTTGTAGTTTCCTGCTGCAGGCCTGGCTCATGCTGGCGCTTCTACTGTAAAGTAAATACAGTCAGTACAGAACCGAAAATGTTGTTTTTAGTTTGAACTTATTCTGTTTATGTCAGTCCTGTTTTTCCGGGTTTGGTCACGAGGTTAGTTGTGTTTACAGCGCATGCGCGCGGCTAATTCGCCGCCAAAACAATACAAATTATTTCTGATGATATTTAAACAGACAGTTTGCACAAATTGCACCGTTTCACGGAGCCTTGGATATATATAAATTGACTGCAGTTATTCCCAGGTCTTGCTAACAATAGAAAAGGAAAATAAATGTATACAAAATCTTTGTAATTGACAGTTTTATTTCCCGACTTTTGCATCTTTTCTACCATTTTTCCCTTCCAAACAACTAAATCCTTGGGTGCAGAACTCTGTAGTTTTCAGAAGGTTTTATAAATGCCATTGGCTGCTTTTTTCCCCCCTTGTTTGCTGTCCACTACTTGTCCGTGATCATGACAGAATGCATCAAAATGACCTGTCAGATGAGCAAAATGCCTAACGATCTGACTTAAAGTAAACATTTTAATTACTTCATCTGTTTTGTGTTGCACCAAAGCTGGTTTATCTCATAAGCTTTAAATGTTTTTAATAAAGCCTGAATGTTTCATAGGTCAAGATCAAGCAAAAATTAATTTTTCTTAAAATAAATGTAATAATAAAAAACAAATGAACAAAAAGGGGAGGAAAAAGCCACTTGCTTGTCTCTTTAGAAATTAAAGTATATAAAATAATGGATGTCTCAAAAACTAAAAAGGAACAAGCTCTTTGGTAGAGAATAGCTTATTTCTTGTTTCTTCTGACATGAAAGGAAAAGGCAGAACCACAAAATTATAATAAAATTTTTAGCATCAAATTACTAGTCACAGTACAATTTTTCTGCCCTCAGCATTTGCTGCAATCCTGACCACTGCCTTTAGTATTAATGTTGTTAGGCTGGTTTTCCTGGCTCCCGATTTACCGACACAAAGTGGACTCCGTCCCTAATTCCAACAAATTAGCTCCCTCCAACAACAAACACAATAATGAGTGAATCCACTTTGCTCTGGGTGCAGCCTTTGTAAACTGATTTGCACTTTTAGCTCTATTGATTAGGAATAAACATCATTTTTAGCTTGGTGCACACTGTTTGAATGATACCAAGGTTTCCAGCTAAAAGTCCTTAATTGTTTGAAATAATATTAGATAAAATAAAGATTGAAAAAGACTAGATGATTTAAAATAACTTTGTTAGTTTTTTGACATGTACATGCTGTTTAATGTAATAAACTTGCTCCTGTCTTTAACTTTGTTCAGGATTAGTGTGTGAAAACAGAAATGAGTAATGGAAGAAAATGCATTTGTTTGCCTAATACACCATTTTAAAGTTTAATTGAAAAATATATTACTCTATTTCTGACCAACAATAGGTAAATGGCCTGTATTTGTATAGCGCTGTATCTAGTCCAGCAGACTCCAGAGCAATTTACACTACATTCACACATTCATGCTGTAGCATTTTGTGAATAATGTAACAAGAGGCAGGTCTTCTGGGGGAAACTGAGGCTTTTTTTGAGGAAAGCGTTAGTTGGAAAACATGAGTTCAAAATGCAATACAGAAGGATAATGATGTGATCCTGCAGGAATGGTGTGCTGATTCTGGACAGATTTAGTTCCTGTAATCATTAAGAGGATTGGATTTGACTGTGTTCACACTGTACTGAGAATTACACCCATTTTCTATGAAGGTGGATTTGCATTAGACAAAAACTAGTTCATATTCCTCTCCTGGACCTGTGAAACTATATCAGAAGCTTTAATATAAAATGGTTTAAGAAAGTTAGGAATGCAAAGTTAAAGGGTGGTGCACATGAAAAGTTTCAGAGAATGTATTTAACAGCTTTAAAAAGTTTATTGATTAAAGTAACTCAACACATTTTATCCTCAAAGCTTATGTCAATACAATAAAATTAGTTCAAGTGAAATTTGTTGTCTCAAATGAAAACAGCAAAGTTATACCCCAAAACCACATGTAAACTTCCTATCATTGAATTCAAATATATTAACATACAAATTGACAAAGTAATTACACTTGACCTTATCTAAAAAAAATTCTTTATGGTGTTAAGTCACAGTGAAATAACCACCTGACAACACGACTGGACTGCTATGAAGTGATGGCTCACAAAATATAAATCATATATCTAGAAATCTGAATTGCACATGTTTTCAAAAAATAATGCTAAAAAATAACTACAGAGGCATAAAATCATTTGTGCGCTTTTTCTTTGTACTTGTACAAACTAGCAGTCCTTCATAATCTCAGAATGGCTTATTTTATGACATATTTAAGCCCAGCACATCCAAAGCAGTGTTAAATCAGGATTAGAGCTGTGAAACAATGCTACTCTGTCCTGATAATGCCTCTTCTTTGCTTATGGGAGAGGGGTTTTAAATCAAAATGAAGAAGGTGGCAGAGCACTCAGGCTGTCTTTGTTGGCTTCCAGGAACTGACTGCAAGCAGAAAACGTGCTGTAGAAGCTGGAGGAGAGGCCAGCCACGTCTGTCGAGATGTAGGGGAGAACACCTGGTGTGGCCTGGTTGTAGTAGGTGAACTGAAACAAAAATGGATGATCAATTTTGATACCTGCAGCAATGTGCTGTGAGCATTAGAGCTTGTGCCGCAGACATTGGGCTAACCTTGGTGACTGAACTGGACTCCTCCCAGATTGTGAAGCCAGCACAGAGCACCTCTCCTCTGGAGAAATCCTCTGTAGGCGGGTGATTGGGCAAAGTGACAGAACGCAGAGCGATCAGGTACGGGTCCCTGAGAGAGACAAAATTTAATTCTATGAAGGAGTAATATACGTAGAGCACAGAGACACATCCAAAACATGCAGGACAGTGGGCCCTGAAGACCAGGGTTTATCACATGCTGATGTAGAGTGTACTTCCTTGTATTTATTCCTGTCTCATAATATGGTAACATTTTGAATAAGTAACAAAGTAAGAAAGACAAAATTATTATCAAAATAAAGTGAGCAAATTATTTTAGGGCAACATATTGAATATATTAAATTGTTACAGGTTTATTTACTTTATTTACTAAAAAAAAGTGAACAAAATTGTGGTATAAATATCAGCCAACCTTACGAAATCATTTTTGAGCTGGAAAAAGAGAACATAAAATGATATGTTATTTTGAAGCACCTGGAATCACATGGCTTCCTTCTAGATGCAAGCAAGATAAAGTCTTTCCCTTTGCCCCCTTTGCTGACAGAGGGAGTAACCACGCGATAAAGAGTGTCATCCTCATCTGCCTGGTTGATCACCTCACACTCCCTGTGGTTGACACATTGACAAAAAAATTATTAGAAACATATTAAAAGTTTTCAGTCTTTTGAGGATTTGACAGTAATGTCACAAGTAAGCATTCATCTGGAAGTTACCGTTTTCTTAATGAAAAATCCTGTGCAAAATCATAAATCTTCACTGCTGGTGGCTGAGATAAGACAGATACTGGGACACTCTAATCTTCATCTGCTGTATTTAAAGCACCATGTTTGAAATGTGTGCATGTTACTGACTCATAATGCCGGTCCCATTCTTTCCTCCTCCTCAGGTCCGACAACAGGTGGAACACCTGCTCTGCTGGGACGCTGACGTACATCTCCACCTTGACACAAAGCATGTGGTTTTCCTCCAATGTGTATAGTCTCACCTATCAACATGTACAAACAGAAGTTGTTAAGGTATCAATATGTACAGTGCCAGTGAGAAATTTACATAAACTCCAAGCTTGCCATTTTAGTTTTGGACTTTTAATGATGCCCTTTGACCATTCTTTTCCCAGGGTAGAATGACTTCATAATACACTACTTTAGTGTATTTTTGGGGGGTCAGATTTGTTCAAAGACATTGTAGAAGAAATATGTATATTTTATAGCAACAAGCAATTTTGCATTTAAAATATATAATTCATAGTATCAACATTCTGCTGTATCTGACCATTTCCTATTTCTAAATAATACAATGTAGAATGTAAGTTGGAAAGCTAATCCTAACTTGGCTAACTATACACTGACCTATATACTATGCTAAGGTCACACTGACCTTATTTTTCTCTGAAGTTAAGACCCAGTTGTTCCGGGTATCCATGAGCTTCAGGGCTGATACATTGTTGTAGCTCAGGTACATCTGAAAGAAAACACGGTTGAGTGAACTCCTGAGCTTAAGCACCATATCTGGTGGGCTTCGATTGCTTCTCTAAGATACCTGGTTACTTGGATCCCAGGGCACAGACAGAGGCACTTGGGTTTGCTTGCAAGAGATGATATATTTTCTGTAAACATTAAGGCACAAATCAAAGACCAAATCTGACCAGCATAAACACTTATTTGGGTGAGACCAACACGTTTGGTTACTAAATTGAAGAAACACAGATTATGCTGGAAGCAGAGTGATTAACAACTGAACAATGAGCTTTTTATTCTTAGTAAACTCCCCACCAAAGTCTGCTCAGTTGTGATATGCAGCCAAGCCAAGTCATTTTCTTATGAAAAATACTGCAAACAAGGAGCTTTGTCACGCCATATTCACGCAACACTATGGTTGCACCATGATCTTTACAGAGAACAGACCAACTGATGCATTAGCAAACTGAATTGATTTGAAGATAATATATACAGTATATCAAGAGTTTAAGATTCAGTAAACTAAGATCTACCTCAAACCAAATTCACACTATAGCGCAAGTCCTAATAATGACTAGCGCTATAGTGTGAATTTGGTTTGAGGTAGATCCTAATAATGACTACATTCTCATTATACCAAGCATCAACTGAGCACAATTGTAATAAGGTGTGTATTTGTTTTGTTGCACATGTTGCAATAATCAGTGCAACTGAACTTCTTCACATTTCACCACATATCAAACACAATTTGATACGGACATGAACGCTAAATAATCCTAGAAGAACACTTGTTAGAGGATGTGAAAGGACAGTGGCAGAGGTCCACCTAACATCAAGACAGCTGTATTTATGCAGTCAGAGCAACAATAGGTTGATTTAGATCAAAGCATATTCATGAGTTAGAACATCCTAGTCCAAGTTCAAACTTAAATTGAATTAAAAAGCAGTGGAAAGATTTGAAATCTAATGTTAAAAGATGCTTTCCATTCAATCCAACTGAGCTATTTAGCAAAGTAAAATAGGCAAGCATTTTCAACCTCTAGATTTGGGAAGCTGGTAGACATACCTCAAAGACTTGGAGCTGTAATTGCAGCAACACATTGTTTTGTACAGTATTGAGTCAGAAGCTGAATACAAATTATAATAACCCATTTAAGATATCTATAAAAAAAATGCTTGAACACATTGTTCAAGCATTTTTCTTCAATTTCATAAAAACAGTGCAGTGTGTTGGTCTATACAGGTTATAATACTAGGATTGGTTGAAGTTTATGACTGCAACATGAGAAAATGTGAACATTCAATTCAAGGCTCTACCTGTCAAGGCGAATCTTCTTTCTTGCAACAGCTTCTTTATAACGTCTTCTTCCATCCTTTAAAACACATGAAACCCCAATTTAATCCAGACAAACGAATGTTGATTACATTGCAGAGCAAGGTCTCCAAATGATATAATAAACTTTGTTAACATACCACAGGCTCGGGTCGCAGGTGCGGCAGCGTGCGGGGCTTCCTGTCACTGTCCAGCACCTCAAAGGTCATAAAGGCACTATTGATATGGCGCAGAGGTTCTCCACCCTGATAGGCCTCTGCACAAACTCCCACCTCCATGCTACACAGCATCAGTAATACATTTTCAGAGCTGCAAACACACTAACCGTACATAAGTGCAGACTGAAATCAAAGGCTCTACAAATGAATAGTGCTGACATCACTCAGTTGATTCAGGCATTGTTTATTGAAATCTGTCAGATAATGTGGAGACGCACCTGTGTTTGAAGGCGTTGTTAACAATAGCTTTCAGCACCAGCCGGTCGCCAATGTGTGACGGCCCACGAAAATGGAACATGTCTATGGTCCTCAGGGTTGGGTGGGCGTTACACAATCGGCTGGATCAAAACAGAAAAAAGAGATGATATGATGATATAGCAGCATGGATCTCTAAAGATCTCAAAGTGATGATGCTCATAGGTCTCAAAAATAACACTTTAGCTACATTTACATAAAACAGTCACACTGAATGTTGACAGAAATGTTCCTTTTCTTTGCTCCTCACAAATCATAACATGGTGGGAACCTTTTTAGACTTAAATATATATTTTTCAAAAATCCAGTCATACAGATAACAAAATATATTCTACAGAGTATGTATGTACAAGAGTATTGACACCCCTTCAATTTCTTTTGTATCGAACCAAAACCCAAAACTTCAATCCATTTCTTTGGAAATTTACGTGATAAATTTCCAAAATTTATCACAAATTTATCACAAATGACAGAGTACTCCATTATTGTAAGGTATAAAGGAAATTATGCATGTATTTTACTTTTTTTTCCAAATAAAAATGTAAAAGCATGGCATGCTTATGTATTTAAGAATCAGATTTTGTTGCAGTTACAGCTGTAGGCCTCTAGAGGGTATTTCTCTAGCAGCTTGGTACAGCTTGATTGCAAAATAATTCAGATTCAGAAAGAATGGATGGAAAGCATCTCTGAACATCACGTCTTGCCTCAGGTTCCCAACTCTGTTTTCTTATGTATTCCTGTATTCATCCCAATACATGAATACATTTTGATCAAAACCACTCCATTGTAGATCTGATTGTATGTTTACAGCTACAGTATGTTCCTGTTGTAAGGTGTTCAGTGTCAGACTAAAGCCTTCATCAGCCTCTAACAGGTTTCCTTCCAGATTCGCCTCCCTCTGATCAACTTCACTCATCCTCCTAAACATAATCCCCACAGCATGATGCTGCCAGGGGCAGTGTGTTCAAAAGGTTTAGTTTTGTACTCATCTGTATCTGGTCCCTTGGCCTTCATGATCGAGGATTAAATTGTTTGTATTTTATTTCAGCATATCAGGACATAAAATAGCCTAAATAGTAATAACAGCCACACCTTTTTAGATTTGTATTTGTAAGAAAAAAAAAGTATGCCTCCCCTTTTCCACAAAATTCTATTTTCTGGTGGCTTTTTGTATAAATTTAATAAAATGCATCAAATTTGGGGTTAAAATATAAAAGCATGTAAAATATTCTGAATATTTTTGCAAGCCTCTCTAAAAATGAAGCTCTTCAAAAGAAAAAAACTGCATACCTTGCTGCAATTGTAGCCACATTCTCCATCCAGGCCATGATCTGGCCTCCAAACGTGCTGACTTGATGGTTGGCATGGGGTGGAAGCACCAGCTCCACGCTCTCCACTCGCGTCTTCTCAGATGGCACAGCGTCGTCATACTCCTGACATTCCCCTAATGAAAGACCCAAAAAGACCCAAAAAGAAAAGGCTGTAATTTTTCTGACCTTCGAGGACCGTGTGTTCTAAAAGCCTTGTGTCCTTACCCAGCTGAGCTGTGCTGCTGCTCAGCAGGTCTGTGATAATCTCAGCATGGATGAGTCGCATCCTCCGCCGCTCTGCTGCCAGGCTGTACTCCATCTGCTCCATTTGTGTATAAGGAATCACCTGCTTGAGCTGTACCTGTGCACAGAAAACCAAAGCGGCCAGAAGAAGATAAGCGAGCTTCACCAAAGTGCTGGTGTGCTAGAGATTATTTTAGTCCCCGCTCCGTTACCTTTCCAGCTTCAGTTCGTCTGGAAACAAAAGTGGCAAAGGCATGACAAACTTTCCACTGCCTGTCAGAGTAAAGATCTTCACAAGTCACCAGTATGCCCACCTGAAATTCACACGTTTACTACATTTTTATGTACGAATATGGCTGTTCAACTTAAGTATGACACCAGAGAGACGTCCACCAACCTCCATGCTAGACGTGAAGGCTCTATTGACTTTGGCAATAATACTGACAACTTGTCCAACTCTGAAAGAAACATTCGTGGATGCTTCTTTACAAACAACATGACTATACACAACAGCATTTTCCCTCTTTACCCTCAGATATTATTTTAAGTCAACAGTAAGAAAACTAACTATAAATTTGGGACGTTTGTCATCACTGCTAAATATGAAGGATTACAGGATGAAGCATATTTGATTTCAATTATTTTTTAAGAAAACAATTCAAAAGGTAGTTTGGTAAATAAATCTTAAACGCATGACACAAGTTGATCATTTTATGGTTGATAATACCTTACCCTATTGTGTGTTCGAAGTGGATGTCATCGACCGATGCAGTGACACAGGAGCAGCCTGCATGTCTCTCAGCTGGGAAAGGAGGGATTACACTAAATTAAGAATATCTTTTACTAGCTTTACTCATTCACTTAAATCTTTGAATGCACCAGCAGCAGAACTTTTCAATTTCACCGAGTTTTATTTTATTGTCTATCAAAACTCACTGATGTACGGAAGATAACAGATGGCTTGCTATCGCGCTTGGATAATAGAATTTATTATCTGTGAAGGTTTGTGAAAAATAGGTACAACAAAAACCATAAATACATGAAAAAATATATAATTGAATTTATGAAATGACTTCAGACTTGTATGGCGCTTTTCAGGGCCCTTGAAGATACTTTACAATGAAATCAGCCATTCCCGTTCACAAACACATTCACACACTGATGGGAAGCTGGTGGTAGTCACAGCTGCCCTGGGGCAGTCTGACAGAAGTGAGGCTGCTAATTTGTGCTACTGGCCCTTCTGACCACCACCAGCAGGCAAGGTGGGTAAAGTGTCTTGCCCCAATAAATTCTCATTCCTCACCTGACAAACAGGCTGTGGAGTCCATCCACTTCAGCAGCTGACCCACACTCAGCTCCCCGCAATGATTGGCGTGACAGGGCAGCACGATTTGACTCATCTGCACCTCTGTGGGGTTTCTATAAACTTCCCCGGTCTCTTGGATAAGTTGGGGGTCCAGCATGATGCCTGCATCTTTCCCCTCTGATGTCATAACTCACAACTACACAGACAGGAAGAGATCAAATAAATAACAAACATATTTTTACACGTAACATTCAAAAAAAGAAAGGAAAAAAACAACAACACGTGTATCATTTTTTGCCAGATGTTTCCAGTTGCTGTGTGATAAAATGTAAAAATAAAAAAAAAATTAAAAAGAGAGAAAAGTTAAAGGAGTATGAAGTACTGTATTGAGAGCTTAAATGACAAAAGTAAAGCCATATCTACATTATAAATGATGTAAACATGCACAACATGTTTATAAGTTGAGTAAACAACATAAAAGTGAGAAGTTAGCAAGTTTTAATGTGATCTCTTGCCACATCTGAGAATCACACATTCTTCAGTCAACGCAGAGCTTTTCATAATCTTCAGATAATCTGCAAATACGTTTCACTAAATGCGCAACATTTCTAACCCTCCACTAAATCTGACCTGAGCTCGCTCTGAATTTCTATGTAATTACAACTAACTACACTCAGGATGCAACTGTACACACAGAATTGCTTTCTATTGCAAGCCGGGGCACGTCCTTTTTAGTGTAGCAGACAAACTATTTCAAGACATGCAGATAAATGGGGCATTCAGGGAAGGCATTTGCTGGGATACTTCTAAACAGGGTCACACACACACACACACAGTCACCTGTTTCCACTGCGTCGGCAATTCTGGATTAATTCCCACAGAAATAACATTCACTACAAACTTATAACGGCGCTTCTTGAACTATACATGCTCATATTTCTAAGTTGACACTAAACATATGACTTATAATGAGGAAAAACACAGAAAAGAGCTTACTCGGTGTATTAAATTCAGCTGAAGTCCAATGAGAGCCAGTGGAGGTGTTGTTAGAGCTCATCGAACCCGAACCGTGGATCTTTTTCTGGTCGCACAATCCTCCAACACGGAGCCGCTGAGCACGCAAACAAGCCGCTTGAGTTTAATGAAGAAGTTTGGCCACTGGAGGGAGGGGGAGAGGCAGGGACACCGCCCCCCTACAGAGCTTACAGTGTGAACACGTTTTTAAGGTGGAACTGGAGTCCAGACACCGTGCTTTAATAGAAGTGATGTTAACTCATTTATACGTATCAAAAGTTATCTTTTAAGTATTCCTTTGGGACTTAACTTTAAACACTAATTCACATGCAGCTCAAACTTTGAGACTATATTACATTTGCAACTGTGATGCAATTTGCAAATTATCCCGCCATTGGAAACAGCACAGACAACAAATCTGCATTTTAAATGTGATGCTGGCAGCATGTTGCAAAACAAGATGGGGTGGAGGCACGCTTCCCACTGGGTTGCATCAGCTTCCAGCACTGCTTGGAAGCGTTTTGGAGTGGAAGGGACCAGGTGGAAACTAAAGTCTTTACCTTCCTTGTTTCCTAAAAAAAGCTAAATACCTCATCTTCTTTTCAATTTCAGCAGCAATAGATGGTGGGAATGTTTGACACT
Organism: Xiphophorus hellerii; assembly: GCF_003331165.1. NCBI lineage: Eukaryota > Metazoa > Chordata > Actinopteri > Cyprinodontiformes > Poeciliidae > Xiphophorus > Xiphophorus hellerii. The sequence continues at coordinate 17,175,563 of NC_045680.1, forward strand.
GCTTGAGAATAGTGACTGGTTGTTGGCAATATGTTCCCTATTTCCCTCTCTGGAATTGTCTTTCTAAATTTAGCAACACTTTGCCTAAAATGCCTGAATGACTGCAGATGTTGCGGCAAAACCCTTTGTTCAGCAATTATGATTCCCTCACTCCTGCACCTTAGATTATAATGGATGATAATCTTTCCTGTAACAGACCATATGTTCTCTTTGAAATAAAAGGATATGTAAAATTTAGATTTTTTTTTTTTTTGCACAAACCAAAAAGGTGGAATTATCTTTGAATCTTACAAAATACAAAAAGAAAAGGAAAAATACATTCTTTCTCCTTTTTGCATAGCACACAGCAGAGTGTTTTCTTGTCTGTTTAATAATGTTGATGGTTGTTATGGCTTTTCTCAGTTGTTTCACTGAGTCAACTTCAATTGGATTGCCAGTTTTAACTAGAGATCCAAATATTGAAGCCATTCACTGTTTGTTTTCTGTTTGGTCTGTAAAGTTTCTTTTAGACATTCTAAGCATAATCTGATATTAATTCTTATTAGTCATTAGTCAGGTAATTGTATCAAAGTATGTTGTTTCAAACTGGACTTAAAAACTGTGAAAATGTTTAACCAATCCCATTCCTACATTTTAAATTCATTTAATGAGATTTCTTTGGACTGTGTAGCTCATTGAGCAACATAGCTGCTTCACTTAGTCTGTATGGAAATACTTTGGGTTACATTGAACAGTAGCTAAATATAAATAACATTATTACAAAGAGCAGCAGTTCCCAAAGTTTGGATCACAACTATGTAAAGCGTCTTGAGGTCCTCTTCAAGAATTAGCCTATAACTGATGAAAAGAAAGGATGTACATATTAGAAATGTTGTGAGGAAAAAAATATAATCCAAAAACAGGTTAGAAAACATTTAAAAGGAACATGTTGGGTAACGTCAGAAGCTGAAAGTTTGGGAACCGCAAGATAATAATACAAATGTTGCATTGTGTTGGGAAATGGATTTTAATCTTGTTTGTATCTGGGTGTGTTTTTTCTTTTACAGAGCACATGTTTTTAACAGCAACTTTTACATTTTGTGTAATCTCTACTACTTGATTGACCAAATAAAAGAAACTATATCCTGCTTCATGGTTTACATATGTAACGACATTTGAAACACAAATATCTACTCTCGTTAAAAATTATTAACAAAAAACCAGAATAGTCAGTGTGTTGTTAATTATGGGGCAATTAGTAAGGGAACAGTGAATTTGTTCCTTAAATCGAGCTCTTTGAAACTGAAGCTATCGACGTCAGAACTGTAAACAGAGAGCACAAAAAGGCGGGTCTTAATGAGATCGCTGGGTTCTCATTGGTCGCCTGTCCTGCCGCTCGCGGTGGCCCCGCCTCTTCCCCCGGACCAGGCTCGGTTGAGTCGTTGGATCGAGGAGGAGTGCGGTTGGCGGCCGCGATGGTCTGACAGATGAAATAGCGAAAAAAAGAAAGAGAAGGCGGGCGTCCTCCCACACAAAACAATGTTCCCCAAAGGCAAAGGCACCCCGGTGCCGTCGGACAGCCAAGCGCGAGAAAAGTAAGCCGAGAAACTGTTATTTATTCCGTATTTTTCCGCCTGCTAAGTTGCTTTGTGTTGTTTGCTGGATATAGGCTAGCAAGAGGCGATTTCCTCCTGCCGAGAATGGAATTGAATGAACCGCCTTGTCTGCTCGCCATTCCTCTTCCGAGCTGTGCTTCTTCTGCCTTTAGCTTTCTGCTGTTGTTCTCCGCACAGCCACCATAGACTCCAGGGGCGGTCTGGTTTGTGTTTAAAGCGAACTCTCTGAGACGTTTTTCGGGGTTGTCCGAAACGAGAGCACGGAAAATGAGAAAACAATAACATCGCGGCGCTACAGTGCATTGTTTTCTCTGTTGCGCTCTCTGCCTGGATAGGCTTCGCTTTTTATCACCCTCAGCCCCATCAGTTCCACTAAGACACAAGCTAACACACAGCATTCTCGGACTGCTTTTTATGCTTTAAATTATATAGTTTATTTACCAGCTAGGCAACATTAAATGCTGCAAACCTTCAACAGGCTTGGCTTGTTTTCCAGTCCCCATTTAATTTTTGGCTTGAGCTATTTGGCAGCCATTGTTCCCAGGGCCTGTAGTCGACTCAGCTCACCTACTCTTCATTTTGCAGGAAGAATTAACCTTATAGCAATATGTTTATAAGACCAAGCCACACATTATTATCACTTTTTCAATTTTTTAAAAAAATATTCTATTTTCCTACACAGGTTGGCTCTATATGTCTATGAATATTTGTTACACATAGGAGCACAGAAGTCTGCACAGACCTTTTTATCAGAGGTATGTGGAATTTGGGGGTAAAAGTTCAACCCTGTTTTCAACACTTTATTGAAATGCTTTTTTTAACAAAAAGATCAGTCTTAACTGAAATCTGTTGATCGTTTGTAAAACCTGTCATAGATCCGATGGGAGAAAAACATAACCCTTGGAGAGCCCCCTGGATTCCTACATTCCTGGTGGTGGTGAGTCTCATTTCGTCGTACTGTAGCACAGTGTCCAAGGCTTGTTTGTGGTGTTTCAGTTGCTTCATGACCTCCCGCACCCCCTCATACCCTCCTCTTGTCTACAGTGTTTTCTGGGACTTGTATTGTGCTGCACCCGAGAGGAGAGAGACATGTGACCACTCCAGCGAAGCAAAGGCCTTCCATGACTATGTGAGTAGCAATCACATGGAGCTCTTTTTGAAGTCGTAGAGACATTCCTTTTTTTTCCACCTTGAGGTTTATCAATCAATCAGTCAGATATCCTTTTCCTCCCTTGATCTCAAGATCAAGTACTGAAAAAATCTATACGTTTTTTCCTCTGTTCAACAAATGCATCAAATCCACTCTTTGCCTATAAACAAATCAACTAACTTCATTTTCTTTAATGCAGGTTTTGTGAGCTTCAGAAAAACATAAAGGTTTTGACGTCTAAATTGGGAAAATGTTTTGTTGGATTGAAAGAAACTGTCCCCATTAATCAATCTGCAGCTATTTTTTTCACCAAAAAAAGTTAGAATCAGCAGGTCAGAGTCAAAGAAAACTGGTTGTGGTTATCTATACTGGTTCATCTCCTTTTTTGATTTATATAATGTAATATAATCAAAACACCACATTCGCAGCTCAAGTCTGGGTTTCGTTTTTTTTTTTTTAATCATCTCATTTCGGGAAACGATTATCTCTCTCTTCATATGTTCCTGTCCTAACAAAACATGAGTTCTTGAACGTACACAATACCTGGTCACTTGTGAGTAGTTCTGGTCTATTTTAGGAATAAAAATATTTTCTGCATGCTGATGATTTTTTTTTTTTAAAGTATGTTTTGGGTTTTCTTTTAGTACTTTCTTATCATTCTGCACAGTTGTGCTTCAAAACCTGAGCAGATTGGACCACTTTTTGTCAGTGGGCAAACAACGAGCTTCATAGGTTTCTGGGAAAATGAAGCTGAAGTCAGCATTTCCTGAGTCAGACCTGTTCCTCTAATCCCCGCCTCCGTTGTGGAAGGGGAAAAAGGTTTAGACACATTATTAGAATATTTCTGCACACAACTTCATTTTTGTTTTGATAATAATCTTTGGCTGCCTGTTAGTGTGTCAGCTCAAGTACATGTTGAAACATAGTGCATGCAGAGTCATAATTCTAATGGATCTGAAAGAGCAGTAGTTGGCAGATCTGTGTGCTCCCTTTATGAGACGTCACTCACAATTTGTGCCTCATTTGGTTGTACATTGCTTCTCCTATTGCAATATTTTCATATTTGCATGATAAGGGTGTTTTGCATGTTGATAATTATGCTATTTTGGAGATGGAACGGGGCAGGGGTTGCTTTCATTTGCTGTTTCCTGCTTTGAACCACCACTCAAAAAAGAACATCTAAAAAAAAAAAATCTTGTTCCGATTAAAGAAAGTGTGGACTGCTTGTTTGCGGCTTCCGTCCTTTCTCTCCAACTTGTATTTTCCTTTTCTTTTTGGAAGGTTAAGCAGTAATTGCACACTAAGTAAATTAAATAAGTTCAGGATTTGTCAGAATGAGTGCTGAAAGAACATTTGAGGTTAAGAGTTTTGAGCATAATTTAGGGTAACCCATGACTGTGAGTGTAGCTGTGGTCAGCAGAGGGTTAAAACCGAGATGTCTTTGCAGATTGGATTGTTGGTGGGTGGGTTATCATTTCCAGTCATTCAGAAGTTATTTACTTTGACAGCCAGCCATGTTTTTCTTCTTGCTTGTTTTCTTTCTTGTATTTTATGCTTTGACATTGACAAAAAAGTGTTAAATTTTAGAGATGCGCTGGTCACACTTTTCTGACTGACACCAACTTCTAATTGGTTTTATTTGTTTTACTCAGAAGAACTATAATATCTGAGAGAATAAATCTCACAGGTTATTTGTTGGAGATGCTACTTTTGAATGCAGCAGAAAATGAAGGAGTTACGAAGGATATATCTCTAAACTTGAGATTTTTGTTTTCCTTTTTTTTTAAACTTAATGAAGGGCTTTAAAGTATGCATTTTGTTTGATGTCTTAACAGTATCAAAATTCTGAGTTCTCAGTTTTAATGAATTAAATGAACAAAAGGACATGAACCATTTCTCTCTATTACTGATCAGAGTCCTTTAAGGGGAAACTGATTCTGATATCGGTTTTTTAAATCTTATGGCACAATGGGAAAGCCTTTAAGGTTATAAGTAATTTATTTTTGTAAAGTATCAACAATGTTTTAAATACACAGTGTAAATAAGACCTGTGTCCTCGACTGACACAAATAAAAACATGAAACTTAACATGAATAAAGTCTTAATCTTGTACTCGACTTTGTAGATGCTGCTTTTATTTTGAAGGGAATTCTTTTGTTTCGTGTTTTTGGTAGCTACATTATACTGTCATTCTGATAAATAGAGCAAGATTCTCCGAGACACATCAATTTATACTGAAAAAAAAGGCAGATCAGGAAAGGAGGTGGAGTTTTTAACTAGAAATGAAGCTGAAATATTTATGTGCAAAATCAGAAGTGGGATGTTCTGTTGGTGGAAAGCAGGCTTGTTTTCACAAAGTACAACTTTTAGTGCAGATGTTTTTGTAAAGGATAAACATTTATGCTTAAGTCAATACAAATGTTTAGTTGTCGTGACGGTAGGTCACAGCTTGCTTCGTTGCACTGTTGCCAGAAAAATTACATTTACAGTTTATTTTTAGCAAACCTAAATTGGGGAAAATCACATCCAGCCGATAGTTTGGCCCTTGACAACAGCCACAGTTCCTTATTTGGCCCATTGGGGAGAATAATTGCCCACTCCTGGTGTAAGACCTTTAAATTGCTTTGACTGAGACAATTTTCCTCTCCTGGAAAACATTAGGCCAACGAAGCAGCGGTAAAACAGTGTAGAGCTCTGCGAGTTCCTCTCCAACATCTTGTGGCTGCCCTGTGCTCCGATGTTGTCTCTTTGTGATTATTAGGGGTCAATCGAGTATGGGTCTCTGTGTGTGTGCACGCTTGTGGACAGTAGTAGTCATTGGACTCTTGCCTTTGTCTCGGTGTGGGGGAGGTGAGTGCCTTTCTGTTAGCCAGCAGGGATCGTAAAGCCCCGGCATATTCACTCCGGGTCTGCCGAGCGCTCCCCGAGGGCTCCGTCGCCATGGCGCAGCTGCTGATTGATGGCTGTCACCAAGCTGAGGGCAGATTGGAAAAAGGAAAAGGGAGTGGCATTGTGGCATATGCCCAGCATCCACCACAGCGGAGGAGCCGAGGGAATAAAAAAAAAAAAAAAAAAAAACGGGGGGGAGGAGAGAGATGAGAATCAGAGGAGAGTGACTATAGAGGGAGAGAGAGCATCCAGTCGGGTTTTATGGTGTTGATTGATGGTTAAACATTTACAAGCTAAACATACGAGCTGGTTTCTTTTGAGCGCCGGTTTCAGTGGAAGAAGTGAGGCTTTTAAAGGCGTGCAGGCTGTTGGGTGGTCTCTACTGCGGCTGAAACACCTACATCATTTCTCCTTTGTCCAATTAAAATGTTAGAGTTTTCTTCTTTCTGCTCGTCTCTCTGTTTCCCCCATACAGCTTCTTGGTCATCCTCACACTCCTCTTTTTTTTTTTTTTTCTTCCTCCAACATGCTCAATTGCCAACCCTAATCTCTTTGTTGTTGGAAAAGAATCACATCCACCATTGCTGCCCTTTTCTAACATCTTTCAGTGATCTAAGTATTTATTTGGCTGAGACTCCTTGAGAGCTTTGAAGTACACACATGGTACATGTGCTGAATCATGACTAAGGGGGGGAAGGGTAGCCTCCTGGGTTGTTGCAAAGAAGGCCCCAGACAAGGGGGCTGCGCCTCAGGCCACGGTAAGACATCTGCCTCTTTCTGATTCCAGAAAGTCTGTAGAGACGAAGCTCGTTTAAACAGCGAGCAGCATCAGTCAGTTTGGGACAGTCCACCCAGCACAGCTGTGGGGTTTACAAGCATGTGATAAAGATCTAGCGAAAAATGCCTGGATCTCCCCATGCACATTGCTTTTTTTTTTTGTTTTGTTTGTTTTTTCACTGTTGTATGCTCTTCTGCAGCAAGAATTTTAAACATTTGCATTGTGTAATCATTTGGTAGACATGTTAAAGTTTCATCTTTACAGGGATTTACTGCTTTAGCGCACAGGAAGGTTTCTGTCGCGATGGCCAGCATGGGGGTTGAATCCGTATAAATGAAGTCAGAACTGTAAATCAGCCTTTGTCTCCAGTTTTGTTTGGCTAGAACATTCAACACACTCTTTCCAGAAGAAAAATGTATAAATAGCTCTGCAGGTTTTTGAGTTGTGCAATTAATTGAATTGCTGTATTAAGCTAAAAATATATTTGACCCACCGGATGGGCCTTAGTGCTCAAACCTGATTTATACATTAAGTGGCTGAGATACTAGAGCTCACAGACTAATGACAGACTCAGTGTAGCGGTTTAAGTTGAAGAAAGGAGGCAGAAAATGTTGATTAATCTTCATCAATATTCTCAGAGCTGAGCTGTGTATATATTTGCTTCATATTGTGCAACCCTTGCAATTATTGAAATTGACATAAGCAGTATAACAATTAGACAAAATTCACTTGTTACCTTGACTAAATCAGGAGGAGTATGTTCGTTGTATTTAGGGAATGTCGGTATGTGGTCTAGATTTATTTCCACGGAGACATTCATTGTTTAGGGGCTTTGAATGAGGTTCTGTTTGCTCTGAGTCTTTTCACTCCTTTGCCAGTTGATCGCCCCCATTTTGTTTTCACACATTTCCATTCATCCCTTCCCACTTCCATTTTGTCCCATAAATAAACCAATTTGTACACATTTAGCTTAGTGTGCCAGTTTGTCTAGGTAGTTACTGGTGTTTTAGTTGAATTATTATGGAGATAACCTTAAAAAAATGCTCAAATTGAATATGTAGTTATTGTGATTGTATGTTGCATTTGTTTGAATTATGAGAGGTTATGACCTCGTTATAGGTCATAACAGCACTGGTTAATTATATTAATAAATTAAAAACACATTTTTTTGGCCAATATTTATTTAAGTGATGCTTATTTTTTTTAAATTCTTTTAAGTTTGCAAACAAATTGCATTAAAATAGATTTTTACTTCTATATTTTTCACAATGTTGCACTTTATAGTGTATTCTCCTCAATGGTCATAGGACTAAAAAATAACATTAAATCAATAGGTTAGAGTTATAATGTATTGAAAACAGTTTCAATAGATTTAGTGACAAAGCATTCAAAAACATTTTATGCTTCAGCTGTGGAATCGACCACCTGAAAAACAAAAAAGAGATTCTAGATTTCTTTAGAAAATTGGTGGGAAAATATTCGATCCAAACAAAATCTCCAGTGGTTTTTGAAGTACAGAAATACTGATGCTTAAAACTAAATACTCTTTAATTATGGTGTTTATGTTTAAACTTAGTTTAACCATCATTAACCATCTTACTTGTAAATGCCTTATTTATTTTTGTAATGTAATTTGCTGGTTAAGTGCAGGTAACCAGTTTAATCCATACATTAGCATACTGAATATGTAAGGTAAGCAGACTAATAAATAAAAGTCATTACACCAAGTTCTGTCAAAATCTGGTTGGGCAAAAATATGTGACAAAATAATTGACTCTATAGAAATGCTACATTTTCCCCTACAATCCTGTGACTCTTAATTCTTAGTTGTTTTTTTTTTAGAAAGTGTCTTGTCTGAGATGCCTTTAGAAGACGATTATTATCTATTCACAGTACTGATCTTTAGATTGGAAGCCTCTTTCCCAGGTTTGCTTTAGCTTGTCTGCTTTTCTCACTTTCTGTGTTGGCAAAATGATTCAATTATTTTTAGTCGTGTCTTGTCACTGAAAAGCCGCAGCGAGCGGGGAATGGTGGGGTGGGGGAGGTCTGCTGTGGCTGCACAGAGAAGCAGAGCACACACCCACATAAACTTTGCAGAGCATTGGCAAACCTGTACAAGGCTTAGGGAGGAAAATCTCAAAATATTATTCTGTCTTCACAAAACAAAAAACTACAATTTTGATGCATTTAGATGCCTGTGTTGGGTGTCTTTGTGAACTAGTTAATGCTACCATCAGAATAGCAATAGCATGACAAAGATGCAGCTGAATTTCATGCTGTTAAAGACATTATTAGCGTCAGATTTTCACTACTTATGGCAAAAAATGATTATTATGTAATTTTTGAATTAATCTCCCACAGTGCTGTTCTGTTGGTACACCTGTCAGTCCTCGCAGGTTAGATAACCATATTACTGGATGACTCTCTCCACGTCTGCTTAATGGGTGCAGTCCTAACGTCATCCTTCGCTCTGACTGGTCTGAGCAGTTCTCGCCTTGTGAAACGAGTCGAGTTTTATATTTTATGCAAAAGCATTTTGTTTTATTCTCGTGGTGTTTTCGTTGTGTGGGTTCCTCCTGCGTGGTGCAGACTTCAGCGTCAGGTCCAAAGGATATTTATTGATTACTCGATGTGAAGACGATCTGCTTTACAGGAAGTGTTTCAAAATGTGCTGGTTGGATAGTATACCTGACAGAAACGGCAACGTTAAATCCTGACGCAATGGACACCAGGATGCTTGCATGTAAATATCATGTTCTGTTGACGTCATGTTTGCAGGTCTGTGTGTTATAAAGTGAATGTTTTCCACAAAGATAAACAAGAAGCCTCATGATTAAATGTTTGAGGGCACTGATTGCAGTATAATAAACCAGTGTGAACATGCTAAATAGTTCTGTTAAGTTTTGCTCTTTCTAATCCAGTTCAAGTTCAGAACATCCTCTCAGTTATGTGTTTAAATATTTCCACATGAATGTGACGTATGAAATGAAACAGTGTCACTTGTTGTAGCTGCATACATTTTCAACACGGAATTGACTGAAGTTGCAGAGATGGTAAAGAAAACACGTCTGTGTTTGCTGGATCGGACCTTTATGAGGCCTGATCATCCCGTCTCTACAGGGTTTGTGCAGCTGCTGCTTTTAGAAGACGTCGTATGTCACAGCAGAAATGGGGGAAATTGCTCCAACCTGAATTTAGTGGCAATTTTTGATTTCTGACTTTTGTTAGCGTTTGATGTGTCAGTGCATATTTCAGGCTATTACAGTTTCTCCCTGAAAATTGAGGGGTTATTATGACTATGAGAGCAGAGGCAATGTCACACAGTGTGAGTGATAAAGCAGACACCTTATTCCACCAAATCCATAAAATAGGGTTTTGATATTTTTAAAACAAAGATAAAATTGTCATGGAGTTAACATCTTACTCATTTTTTCAGCATTATGTCGATTTGCTTGGCTAACAGTCTCTGTTCCTTACAAAATGTCAATACTGACGGTTCTAAAGGGTAAAATGGCAACTTTGTTATATTCTGTTTAGTAGGGTTTAGCTATATGAACTTAGCTTTAGCTCACTATTTTTGTAGTACTATTGCAATAACGATAAAGTGGCGATAAGTATTTACTTCTATTTTTTAGAAACACACATAACACATTATTTGTGTTTTTTTGTTTTTCACAAACACAAATAATGCTTTTGTAAAACATTCCCAATTGTAATGCGCTTCTTTAGGACTCCAGTCTCATAAAGAAGCGTGATTTGTATCCCTAAACTGCACAAGGTAACCATAGTTTATTCATTGATGCTTTCATTGAACAAGCAGTGGAGAAAATGGTGACACTATCAATGCCGACAATACAGACAGTTTTGTGGGGTTTTAAACCTCATTAATTGGATATATTGTGACAAAGATAAATCCAAATTGTTATCATAGGAAATTTATTATGATAAACAATATGATAAATGCCCTGTACAGCCTTCCTGTTGTCTGTTGAAAATGTTGCTCTCTCTCATAGACATAGACTGCATAGAGGTCTTGACAAGTCATTGCAAATATATACTTTTAAATAGCATTTCAACATATTTATGCTTGCAATAACTTCACATTAAAACCTCCAACTTATACTGAAAACATTTAACTTTGAGTCTTCTTCCCTCTAACAACCCGGAAGGAGTTGTTGTCACGGTTACTCGGTACAATTGGGTGCATTCACTAGTTGGAAAAGATCAGATTTCTGTCACCAAATTTACATCTCCTGTTTTTCATTAAAATGAATCTTTGACTTGGGATCAGAGCTCAGTAAAAAAAACAGCGTGCGTGCGTGTCTCCTGTCTCTGAGGGAACCGACATTTCCCTGTGGTCTCACTTCTCTCCTCACTGAGGTATTTCACAGGGGCCGCCTGAGCAGATATAATTAGGGAGGGTGCAGTCGATAAAAAGGAGAGTGTTTGCTATTGACCAGTGATGTCTGCAGGCCTGTGAGACGCTACAGCGCAGCTCTGCCACCGTGGATGCTGATACACATGTTCTTGTCGTTTTTGTTGCCTGTTCGCCTCCGTCTACCCGCAACAATCTGGGGTAAGATCAGCTTCAGTTGCTGTTCCCTGGAAGCTAAACCCCACAGCTCAGAAGACATTAGCTCATCTCGGATTGTTTCAGCTGCAGGGAAGAAAAACTCAGTCAATTAGGAGCGTGTGACCGAAGCAAATGGCACATTAGTGAATTAGGGCTGCGGTTTGAGCAGGAAATAGGCCCAGCTTGCCCCTGCTGTGCAGCAGCACTTTGGAGCCTCTGACTCAGTGCATCCCTCTGATACTTATCTGATCGGGCTGGATCCCAATCAGCAGGACTCAGACCTCTATAAAGACCCCATCAATACCTTATTGAGGCTCTGAGACTGCAACATGTCACTTGGTTAAGCTCCTACAGGAAATACATGGAGGGTTTTCATTCACGTGTTCATATGAGGCTCATGAAAGCAGCAGTTTGTGTAACCATGAGCTCACATTGCGCAGAACAATAAGCGGTTTCATTTTTGATGCTTGTCAGAGTGCTGCAGCAGCGCCCAGCCCCGTGATGGGGGGGATGCCTCCAGGTGAGGGCATGCCAGGGGGACCGATGCCACCGGGCTTTTTCCAAGTAAGTCCATCCACACTTAAACTGATTCAAACGTTTTTATTTACGCCAGAATTAAATAAGTAGATCTTCATCATGTCTCCGTCTTCCATGTTTTGACCCTGATATTTAGTGTGTTGTACAATCTTTCTACACCGGCGCTTCTGAATGTGTTAGATTTACTCTGCTTAGCTTGGCAGACTTTTTATAAACGTGGATGTTCTGTCAGTCCCAACCCCTCCTGTGTTGTAAACAGGCGGGCGTGGTCCGGCCATTTCCCTCTAATGGAGAAATCGAAAGGTGCAGCACCTAGTGTAAATCGATAACTCTAGAGAATAAAGTCTTTACAGGCACCTGTGTGGAACTGACTTGTTGGGGAAGCGATTCATCACTAATCCAATAGACTTCTTTCCTTTTTTTTTTAAATTAATTACAAGCGACAACGACTCAGTGAATCATTTCCCCCCCCCCTCTGGTTAATATCAGAAGTCATTTTGACAACCATAAATGAGCACACACACAGTCTCACTAACCATAGCAAAAAGCAAATGAGGCAGCTCAATTAGCCTCTCTCATTCTGTCAGATCAGCAACATTAGTGCCAAAGTGCCAGTATTTAGTGTTGTTGTAAAGCTAATTGCATACAGCTTAATTGATGCTGTTAATTCAGGGAAATTAGCGCTGATAACATGCTGTATGCAGCAGGCTTCTTAATGCCTTGAGTGACAGGCGAAAGAGCCCACATCCTCTCCATCACTGTCTCTTTTCTCTCGTTCCGGGCTATCATTTGCTTGTTCTCCTCTGCTTTGTACATGAAAATGAGCACCATGTCTTTGTACGTTTTGGCACCACGCTTTGGTTCTGGCATTTCAGCTGTCCTCTGCCCTGTAGTAACCTTGCTTCTCTCGATGCTCCTTCTTGGATTTTCCTTTTCGCTTTTTGACTCACCCCCCACTTCCCTGTCTCTTTTCTGTCTCCCCTCTCTCTGCCTCATCATTCTGCGTGATGCTGCAGGGTCCACCTGGTCCCCAGGGCTCTCCTCACCCTCAGCCTCCTCCCCCTAACAGTATGATGGGACCACACAGTCAGGTAATGCTATCTTTCTTTCCTTCTTCATTTCTTTCTGGTCTTCCTTCTCTCTTGTTATTCTGTCTGCAATCATGTGTGAACACAGATTCTCGAATGTGATGCTTCATGCTCCGGCATTTGCTCAAGCTTCCGATGCGTTAGCAGCTTTTACAGTTCACAGTTCATCAAAGGAAATTAGAGCAATGTTACCTGAATTTCATGTTTGGAATAAAGAAACCTTGTGTTTGTGTTGTAGTCCTTCATGTCGCCTCGTTTCGCTGGAGGCCCGAGAGGTCCCCCCATGAGGATGCCCAACCAGGTAGCGTACACACCTCTTTCACAGCGGGGTGGATCTCTGATCTAAGGGTGTTTTCACACCTGGTTGGTTGATAGACTCGGTTCGCCTGGGGACCAAAATTTCAACATTTGTTACATTTTCACCGGGTGTGGTTTGGGTTCACACTGCACTGTGTCAAATCAACCAGACCAAAGGGTTTGGTTGCCAGTGGTGGCGCTACACCAAGAACTACTGAAGGAAATGACTTGAAAACCTCTGAAGAAGACATGAGCGTAACTTCCTTTTTCACAAAATATAAATAAAAATTGCGTAGTGTCAAATTTTAGTGTTTGGTTTTGTCTTTGGTAAAAGACCATGAAAGCTGGACTCTCGGATTTGTTTTGGTTGTATTAACCCAGAATGCCCTTCGCTATAGTCTACTCTAAAAGCTTTTTGGAGCTTTTGGAGTGGTCTGCATGCATCCACATATACATTCAAACTGCGGTAGAGTTCACTTAAACCGAGACAAAGGTTTTTTAAACAAAGCGGTATAGAGTTTGCTATTTTGGTCCACATTAGTTTGATTACGTATTCACATATCCCCAAACAAACCGAACTTTCAAGGCAAACGAACAAGAGTTTGATTAAAGCAAACTAAACAGGGTTGGTGTGAACGCATCCTTCCTCCTCCATTTCTGCATTCATGTTTTGCATATCCTGTATTTAAACTCTGACCACTGTACACATTTTGCTATAAATTCATTATGTAGTTTTTGTATTCGTACTTTAGGGAATAGATGAGAAAAGACAGATTAATTGTGAAGTTTGAAATGTCTTAGATTTTGACATGACAAATGGGAATCCTGGAAGTAGCTAGAAAAAAAAAACAGGTTTTTGTGATGCTTAACATATTTTAACTTAAAACCCTAGTTACACCATATTTGTGTTTTGTTTCTCCCAGACCCCTGGCGGAGGACCTGGTCCTCATCCCATGTTGCCCAACATGGATCCTACACGACCACAAGGTACAGATTTGCACCACATCTACTATTCATATTTCTGTCTGGTTTACTAAAAGTCCCCTTTATTCCTCCAGGCCATCCTAATTTGGGGCCAATGCAGAGAATGAGTGGCCCTCGTGGCATGGGGCCCATGGGGCCCGGCCCTCAGGTAGGCTCTCAGTTTGTGCAGAATACATTGCTGCTTTCTTCATGATCACGACGTCCTTTTTGTCAGTTTCTGTTCAGACGCCAAGCCATAAGCTAATTCTTTTTGTTGACATTAGTGGCCAGCTGTGTTACCACAGCAACCAAATTGCATCTAATGTTGTTTGAAATGAGATTTATTGTTAAAAGTTTGGATGTCTCTTCAGAACTTCGGCGGTGGAATGAGGCCTCCACACAACGCCATGGGTCCTGGTATGCCAGGAGTGAACATGTGAGATCTTTGGTCCTTTGAAAGATTTTTTGCGCAATTTTCTGCATAAGTAAAAAAAAAAAAAAAAAAACAACCCAAGATTTTTACCTTTTAGGGGCCAAGCGACAGGTCGACCATGGCCCAATCCTAACAATGCCAACACTGTGAGTACGGACTGCACCACAAAACGCACGCATACAGTCAGAGAAATTATGTTTCGGATTGCTTTTTTTTTTTTTCCCCCATCTCTCTTCTGGTCTGGGGATGTAATTGTGGTATTATGTGTCATAGTTTCCACAGACGTTTGAACAGCCAGCTGTAATGGCATTAGGGTGATGGGATGATAAATGATGACAACTCGAGGTGTAGAAAGGGTTTGCTGTCTCTCTCTCTCAGTCTGTAATGTTTCTGTCTTTGGTTTCAGATGCCTTACTCATCACCCTCTCCTGGCGCATACGGGGTGAGGATGGACGCTTCAAGTCTGGCACATTTTACAGAAATGGTTTTATTTCTTGAATAAATACCTGTAATGTGTCTGCATTTGTTTTTCCAAAGGGGGCATCTGGCGGTGGAGGTCCTCCTGGAACTCCCATTATGCCCAGCCCTGCAGGTTGGTACTTCTCATATGAAATGCCTGCTTTCAGACGTGTTCTCCTGCCACACATTTTCATGTATGATGTCATTTTATCCCCTCAGACTCAAACAACTCTGGTGACAACTTGTATACTATGATCAACACTGGACCAGGCAACCGAAATAATGTAAGAATATCCACCCTAATTTCATCTAGTTGATGTGGTGGCTTTTATAATATGCATCTTTTTACAGATAACCATTTAAAAAGTCAGACTTGTGAATGAAATGGGACCATGCAGGGAAAAAAACATTTCCTATAAGAAGGATTCATGCTTTCTTGTGTTTTCAGGGTTTAAGTGTTTGAATAAAACGCCCTAGTTCCAGTTCTAGAACCAGTTCTGAAGGGACACGTCAAACAATAATTGTTTGAATTATTGTTTCAAACAATAATTAAAAGCGGTTCAGACCAGCTGATGCCTGATTGGCAATGACCTGCAGGAATCACACATGGAGAATTTATTTAAAGAAGATACTAAAATTGTGTTTCTGCAAGGTTATGACAAAGTTATGTTCAGCTTTTTCTGCAAGCCTTTCACAGAATACAGTTTCTCCTAACACTGTTTTATTCTATTAAATGCCATTATTTACCTCCAGCTCCTTCATCCAGCAAAATGCATGTTGAATAAGTAGTTTGCTAAAACTCACTGTTGTGATGAAGGTCATCCTACAACAGGCCTGAATTAACTGCATGCCTAGAAATGTGAATATTACTTTAGAAAGTGGTATTGCAATTGCTGAAAGCTGCCCAGTCAGATAAAAACCAGTATTATGCTAGAAAGTGACTGAGCAAATTAAATTAAATAGATTGGAATATGTAGAAACACTGAAATATTGTCAGTGTTTTAACAGATTTTGAAATCTTTTAAATTATAACTGTGAATAAACATACAAAACCCTGAGAAACACTGATTCCATTTCCCTGCTGAATCAGTTTTAATTGTAAGTTTTAGTGGCTTTTTTTTAAATCAGACTTGTTGAAAACAAAACCCAGCTCATGAGTTTTATTAGGACATGGACTGGTAACTGGCCTTCTGTTCAAGTTTTTCTATTACACTTTTTCCCTCCACTTAACTTTCCTTCAGTAGCACCAAGAAGAAAAAAAGGAACTCTCCAGTTCTGTTTTTGAGCTGCTCTGGTTTGGAGCTCTTTCTTCTTCTTGTGCTGGGCATTTGCGTCGTTACTGCTTTACAACATTTAACTTTCCTGCTGCTCATCTAATTTTTAACTTTACAATAACCGTAATTGGCTTTGGAGCATGTAATAAAGTTGCATTAATTCAACAGCCTGTGCTGTGGTGCTAGTGTAAGTGAGTCATTGTCACTTTTTTACCCCCTCAGTTCCCTATGGGCCCGGGCTCTGACGGGCCCCTGGGAGCCATGGCTGGGATGGAACCACACCACATGAATGGATCACTAGGTAACACTACAAGCTATTAAAGATCAACACACACACACGTAATGCTTTGACTTCCATAAATATCAAAACTCGGCACATGTTTCTTTTTTTTAATTATGGTTGCTTTCTTGTGCAGGCTCTGGAGACATGGATGGAATGAACAAGGTAAATCATGTGGCCATTCTCTTCTGTTTGTTTTTTGTTTTCATTTTAGACCTTTATCTATTTTAAAGTGGAATGCTGTCCTGTACATTTAAGAAGAAAGAAAAGCAGACTGTGATCTTCTTGCTTCCAGAATTCCCCAAACAATTTAAGTGGCATTAGCAATCCTCCCGGGACCCCGCGGGATGACGGAGAGCTGAGTGGAAACTTCCTCCACTCCTTCCAGAGTGAGAACGTGAGTGGCTTTTCTTTTTTAGGCTCCTCACCAATGACCGTAGCAGTAAAGCTTCAGGGAACGCGTTGGCCTGAAAACCTGCGTCGTTATTCGTCCTTATCCTCTGCTTTGTTTCTTCCACAGTACTCTCCCACCATGACGATGAGTGTGTGACCCCCCTCTCCTTCCACCTCCGTCCCATTGCCCCCCATCCCCACCCAGCATTATTTGCCATCATTCCAAGGATCTGAACTCGCAACCGAAACATGGCCAAAACACATCAGCGCCAAAATCAGGGACAGGCGCCATTTTGGTTCCACACTAATGCCAGAATGCAAGCGACCACTGCTCCTTACTCAAAATGAAGGATGATTTTCTCCATCTATTACAGCCACATGTGACAGAAACCAGCTACTGAAATGCAAACATGACACGTTTTATGTTCCTTTTGCAAAAGCTCCCCTTCCATGCCACCGAGTCCCATCAACCTTCCTCAATGAACAGGAAAAAAAAAAAAAAAAGGTTGACGTTTACCTCTTGTACATTTCAATGATCGCTTCGTGGTGCAAAATGTGCAGGAAATATCCGCTTTTGTCATTTAAACACTGGAGAGTGTGCATATGCATTGTGAGCTTGGAACGTTTTTGTCTTGTCCTTTTTATTTTATAATTTTTTTTATATATATATATATATATATATATATATTTTGCCATGCATACCATCTCACTATGTTGGGTGACATAGGATTCTGAATTTGCCTTTCCCCCATGTCCCCCAGCGGCCACCTTTAATAATAATGTACTATTCCCTTCTGAACCAATCCTTCTATTTAAAGAGATTTTAAGGGTAAAATGTGTGAGAGAAATGTTGCTTTTACTTTTTCTCATATCCTATTGATCCTTTTCCGGCCTATTGTTGACAGCTAAACGGCTCCACTCTCTGAGCTGCTTCATTCAAACAGCTGGACTGCTGCGGCTGCTGTTTGCTGTCAGGGGAAGCCAGACTTTGGCATAGGAAGTGAGTGCATGAGTGCTGAGGGTTTGTGTACAACATACTACCTAGTGCTGCTCTTCTCTATGTGGACACCTGCTTTAAGATGTGGTGTGTATCTCCTTACCTGCCTGTGCTTAACACTCTGTGCTCCTCATCGTCGTAGCCTTCCGTGTTTTTTTGTCTGTTTTTGGCTTTGTTACGACAAAATGGCCCATTTGTTTATATCACTGGTCGTCCCCATTACCCCCATTTCCCTTCCCCCTTTTAGCCCATCAACTTTTTTTTTATTTTTATATTTTGATAAAAAAAAATCCCACTTTGACTACGTATATTGCCTCAGTTATTCATTTAGTCAAAGCTTTCTAAACTGATTCTAGTAGGGGTCATTATAAAGTTAGCATCAGTCTTGTAAATGTGATGAGAAGTTTTTGTTTTATTTGGTTTAGTTTTTTTTTTTTTTCCTGTGAACATTACACATTATACACATCTGTCCTATGTTGCCTTTATTTGCTGATATTTTTTTATTTCAAATTGAGGAAAGATTGCTTGTTAATATAATTTTACAATAACTTATTTCACTGTGTGAGTTTTTATTTGGGCTGAATGTAGGTCATGTGCTGCAGACATATGGAGGTGCATCTTAAGACATTAGGAAACCATCGCAAACTTAATTTGTTTTGGTGATTCATTTCAAAGGGTGATACTGATATAGATTCAAAACTATATAAAACTACAAGTGTAGAACATATCAAATGTTCATTTCTAGTGATTTTTATGTTTTTGAAACTAGCAAAAACCCAAAATGCAGTTTCTCAGGAAATTTGAATGATCTATAACATGAATATTGATACGTAATTTTAATAGCCTGCAGAATATTGTGGTGACTAGATGGTTGTCCTGCATTAGAGGTGTTGACCTGGCTGTATCCAAGATAGCACTGCATGATATCAGGATGATATACCATTGCTAAAAGTTACAATCTCGATTATGATAAACCCACATTTTCTTAACAATTCTACAATCTTCCCACTGCTTTCTGTGAGTTTCAGCATCTCAGCCATTAACCAATCATCCAGTGAAGGCTTTAGTTGGGTGTCCATTTAAATAATCATATTTTACTGAGGTCAAATTGATAAATAATGCTCTGTCGTATATTGCATCCAAGCAGCAATGATGTCAGTGGGACACATTTTGCAGCTCTAGCTCAAGTATATTAATGGAAAGTTGAGTGGAAGGAAAAGGTTTAATAAAAAGGGCGTGTGTAGGGCAGTTGGAGTCATTGCATTAGGAGCCAACACAGAGAGACATGGGCTACAACTCGTACATTCCTTGTTAAGCCTCTACTGAACCCGAGACGACATGAAAAGTGATCAAGTAGAAAGGTTAGACTTTTGCTCAATTCTGAAAACATTCTTTTCTTCCAGATGAAAGGGCATTTTATATTTATTGGAAAATCAAGGTCCCAGAAAGAGTGGGGAGGCAAAGATTTAAGCAAGTTTCCACTTTCCAGTGATTTGTAGAGCCGTGACGTTCTCTGGTGTTGGTCCTCTGTTGTTTTTTTTAAATTCCAAGGTCGGCGCAGTTATCTACCAGGATTTCAAACCACTTAATGTTTCCTACTGCTCTGAAGCATTACAGAGGTGCATACTTTCTTTTTATTGTCGTCGAAGCAAAAAGTTTCAACATCTGCTTTGATGACTGTGGCGTTACTGTGATGGACTGACCAGCAAACTCACCTGTATTGTCAAGAGGAAGCTGAGAGACACCAAAACCAACCAATCAGATGAACTGAAGGCTGAGATAAAACAACCTGGGCTTCCTGAACACCTCAGCAGAGCCAGAGGCTGATCTCATCCATGAAGCCACGACCAACTGATGAAAAACTTCATGCAGAACATATTTTCAAGTAGGACCACAATTTTTTTCTATTTTAGATCATTTTTTTTAAATGACCATTAGTCTTATGTGATAATTCTAAGTTTCTGAGAAACTGAATTTGGGGTTGCTTATTAGCTGTGTCAAAACTAGCTGAAATAAATATTTGGCATACAGTATCGTGTAAAGGAATAGTAGAATTTCTCTTTAGATTGATTTACTTAAGCTAACTTTGATGTTATTCTAATTTGTAATGCGTCTGCTAGTGTGTAACGACGGCTTTAACAGTAGATATAAATCAACTATTGAGTTGCTGTAGCTCTTTTCTGAACCTTTAATGAACTTCCTCAGTGTCTGCTTTAAAGGCAACTGGAGGAAATCCTGGACTGTGGAAGCCTTTGTGACGGAGGAAGTTCTTCCTCATCAGGTCTGGGCTCATCAGAGTTCGGTGTGAGAAAGGCAGAGAGGTGGGCTTTGTTTTTGTTTCCATCACAGTTAGTCAAAAAGTTTGGCTGCACAACATTACGTTTAGACCTACAGATTTATTGAACAGGGTTTTTAAAATCATGGAATGGAAAAAGATAACCATGTAGATTATTTCTATATGCTACAATGAAAGCTTGGTAAAAACGAATTTACATTCTTTATGGTGGTTTTCATCAATTCCACTGTATCTCAACAGTAAGAGGAATCATTGGTGTATAACATTCAAACCTTTTAGTGGCCTCCACAGTGGGCAGCCACTCAAAAGCTCTCTTCTATGAGTGTGGGTGCTGACCCGGTTGACAGTCCCTACACTGCCACCTTCTGGGCAACTTGTGTAAAATCATACAGACGTTCCCTAAAACTTGCATACCTGGCAGCCACTCAGAATTGCTGAACACTCAGGAACATTTGGTCAGTCCTGTACTGCACAGGACTGGCAAAACAACTAATTATAAATAAAACTAATTAATTGTGTGGAAAATTGCAATGAATAAACTGTCCAGTTAAGCGAACATCATGCGTCACTGGCTGTATTTTATACTGTGACTAAATACCTAAACTGGAATAAATGTTACAAAACTACAACTTAGATTTTTTTAAATTATTATTTAAAACAATGTTTGCAAATTAGTTAAGTAGAGTTTAACAGAACAGATTTTTATTATACAAACTTGATGTGTAGTATATAAAGAGTAATGAAGACAGATGCTACTGATAAGTACAACAAAAATGAAATACAGTTGGAAAATGACAGATTGGGATTCACTGCATGTGATGGTGGTGTAAAAATAGACGCACATTTTACGTAACGTACAAACTGCCCCCTGGTGGACTAAAGTAGAACCTGCATGTCATGCAGGGACTCGGAGCAGGGAAGGGAGGCTTCTGGTCTTCACATTTTAAGGTTCAAGTTTGTATCCAAACAGGACAACTGCTGGGAGGTTCTGACAGTATTCTGGTTCCTGTCCCGACAAAAGGAAGTCAGCCGGGTTGAGCTGCTGTGGGCCTGCCTCCACAGGATGTGAGCTGGCTGGGCCAGAGCCAAACACACTCAGACCAAACTTAGAGCTACACAGTTTTGTGCTGTTAAAGCTGCGAGAACATAAAAATATGTTTTTGTCATATCCATGTGGGAGACTTATAAACAAAATGTCATCTTAATAATGTAGCGTTATTGCCCTCACAGAATTAGCTGAGACACATAAAGCAACAATGTGACCTTTTATTTTGCTCAAACTATCATATTTTATAACAAAATATATGGAAATTAAGCAAAATACATCAGCATTCTAATATTTTGATATTGGTAATAAAGGGTGTTTTTCTGTGCTTCGTCCCCTGATTCCAGGCGAAACAGATTTGCCCTTTGATATGCTGTAAAAAGCAAACACTTGTTGCATAACAGCAACAGTGCTGAATGCAGAAATCGGCTGAGATAAGTCTGTTAAGCGATAACCAGCATAACAACCTGAATGTGGAGCTTCACAACTCAAACATGCACATCTGCATAGAATCAGATAACAAACACTCTGTTGTATTGTTATTGCCTCCAGACAGTCAGCACCTGGAGAGCCTTTCTGTGAAGAAATAATAAGTCCTCTGTGAATTTGCAGCAGCCTTTTTCCTGTTCCAGTAGGCTGGTGGTATCAGGTGAGTCACGGTGACTCAGACTAGGACCATACAGCTAGTTTCTTCGAACGGGCAATATTGTGGGAAACTAACACAATAATCGAGGCAAGATTAAAGTATATACCTTTAGTTAGTTTCTATCAGGGTTTATTTCCCAGTTGATCTACAGTAATTTGCAAAAGTATGTATCGTCACTGAACTTTTCCATATTGTCAGGAATTAATGCAGTAGAACATTAGTGAACAACTTGGAGAATGTGGAACACAGCGGGCAGGTCAGTGATAAAGTCGTTGTTATGAGGTTATAAAACAATATCCCAGGCTTTGTTCACTGTATCATCTGAGATCAGAATGAGTACGACACAAAAACAAATCTCCCAAGACACGGCCATCCACCTAAACTGACTGTTCAGGCCTGGGGTGCTTAACCCTTGGTAACTTCGGAGAAGCTGAGGAGATCTGTAGTTCAGGTAGGAGGATCTTTTGACATAATAGTCATAGCTACTGCAATCTAACAAACATTTTTCAGCACCTTTTAATTATTTCTATTTTATTTATTTTTCACCGGTGTACCTCTTGAGCAGGTTTTCCTCCAAAAAGAAGTTTTATCTTAAGGGACTTCCTGTTACAACGGTCAAAAAAATAAGAAGAAAGTCATAGGAAGAAATACTGGAGTTTTTGGTTGACATGTCAACACAAACCTAACCTGAAGACATCATCTCCATGCTGAAACATGGCAGTGGCAGCATTGTGTTGTGCAGAAGCTTTGTTCAGGAGAAACAGAAACCAGTCCAATTGAAGCATGCCACAGTTTTAAGGCTTCAGTTGTTAAAAGTTTTGAAAACCATGTATACCTTTCCTTCCAGTTCTGTTATCCACTACTTTTTTGTTGGTTTATAACAAAGTCCTTACAAATGTATCATGATATCTTCAGTGTCACTAGCGAGGCATGTTTGGATTTTCTCCACGGAGCTCTGAAACCCAATTACAGCTAAGCGAAAGACACGTGATGAGTGGATAAATCTTTACTTAAATCTTTGATTTTTATAGAATATACTGGTGTACTGACACTGACTGGAGAAGTAGAAAACAAATTAGCAGTTCTAGTCATTTATATTTTAAATTTAAGACACCAGCTCCCTCCTACCAAGCTTTATAAACAAATTCCAAGCTGACCGTTTCCGTGTTTCACCTCATCTGGTCACAGATCCCAGCGGTTTCATCTGCGGCCGTCACTAAGAAACACAAAGCTGAGGTTGAGCTAAGAACGTATATATGAAAGTGGCAGGAGAGCCTGGGGACGACAACGGAGCAAAGGAATTATAATAGCTGTCGTTATTCAGTGGTAAATGCCATAGAGGCACAAGTTCACATAGAGATAACAGTGTTTTGATTCAGGGCCAATAAAGAGTTAAAAACACAGTCAGATTAGCAGATTCCAGTCAGCTGCAGTCAAACAAAGCATTTTCAACAACAGCAGCTTTCCCGAGAAAAGTCTGGTGGAGCGAGGAGTTTCAACTTATTTCATTTTCTGCAGGACTGAACGCACCTCCAGAAGATTGTAGCCCCAAGGCCCCATTTTGCCCTACAGAAAAAGAGAGAAAGCGTTACAGCTGCGTCATAGCTAAAACCTTTAACTTTCACCGAAGGCAGAAGCAGAGCAACAAGTCGTCACGAAAAACGTCTTTGGCAAGAGATCTTTCCCTTTTGATGTCATCAACAATATTACTGCATACCAAGAATTCTTCTTAAACATCTGTTTTGTTTTCACTGCTCCTAATCACGCAACGCCGTGTGATCAGGGCGAGGAGAGCCACACATCTACTTAACTTCAGCTTCGGTAGTGGTATGACAAAAGGAGGAGCTGCACAGAATGTTCTCGTCTTCCAGGATATTTTGGCTAAGCTCCATATTTCCCTCGTGTCTTTTCAACAGAAGGAGGTTGATATTTAATTTTAGATTCCTGGAAAACCCTCTAGAGCCTGTACTGACTTCTGTAGCAACAACTATTTTAAACATTAGAAATCACACTTGTTTGTGTTTTTCTTGGTATTTCACTGCATCTTGGTGATCATTTACATAAAAATGACCACCTACTTTATTCATGTTTACCTTGTACAACTTTCAATCATATATTGTGTGTGATCATTGCATTTTATTTTTGTTTACATGTGCCAGCGTCCCAGCTGTTTAAGTGTCACACACGTCAGCTATTTCTGGTGCAAGATGTGCAGGGCTCCCACCTTATAAAGGACTTTTCCAGCCTGCAGCACGTACAGCCTCTCAGGTTGGGCAGCATACTTGATGGCTGAGACATTACTCATCTCATCCACCACCACAGGACACAGAGGGTCGTTCTGAAGCAGGATCTGTGCTGCAGACAGCCTCTCTTCGAGGCTCCGGTGCTCACTGATGTCAAAGTTATTGCCAAAGGACCACCCATCTGAGACACACACAGGTGATTTCATTTAAATCATAAAGAGTGCAGCAGGACATAAATGAGGATCATAAATGCTTTTACAATATGTTCCAGGAGTTACAACCTAATTTTGGTACTTTAATGTTTCTGATGTTAGCTAGGATATAAAATGGTGAAAGGCGTAAAACAAGCAGGGATCTGTCAATCAAAGTTGCAATTGCAACTCCAGTATTTCCTAAGTATTTAAAGTACAAAATTAGTATTTTATATACGTGAGGTCAAAGGCAAATAATACACATTTGTTTTTTCTTTTATTTTCTTTCTTTGTATTACCTTGTAAGCACTTTGCGTTGCCTTGTTGCTGAAAATGTGCTATATAGATAAAATTACCTTTACCTTACAAATTAAAATCTAAAAATCACCTTGTGCCTTTGCAACCAGTCCTACCCAATCAAAACTTTGTGGAACCACCTTTCACAGCAATTACAGCTCCAAGTCTTTAGGAGAATGTCTCCAACAGCTTTGCACACATAAAACTTGAAACATTTGCTCATTTTTGTAAGTGAAATAGCTTAATTCCATACAGATTAGCAATTACATTTTCACATAAGGCCAGGGTAGATTGGATAGCTGTTTTCCTCTAGTAAATATGAGAACCCTACAAGAACAAACACTTGAGATTTATTTTATTATTTTTATTTTTTCACGTGGTGTATCAGAATTAAGTGGAGTGCATACAAAGCCCATTTTTGATATTTTAATTGTAAATCATCACATTCTGGGAATTTATGCACTACTTTGTCTTGGTCGATTACATAACAGCACATTGAAGCTTGTGGCTGGGGCGTGAGAATGAATGAACTGCGCATGTGTATAAAGTTAAAGCCAAATTAAGCACTGTACCCCAATACCTTCCTCGTGGATGATGTCGCGTGAGGCCGTGCTTTCTTAGATTTCACACACCTGTTGAATGGGCCTCAGCGACGTAGACCACAAGAAAGTCCGCCACGTCCCCGAAGTCCCTGACGAGCTGCTTGAACTCGTCAAGCTTGAACATAAACGGGGGTCAGGTGCAGCTTCCAAAACTCAACACCAGCGGCCTGTTGCCTGCAGACAGGAGGCAGCACAAATTATAGCGACTGAGGATAAAGGCGGACACGGGCGCATGCATGTCAGGGCCAAAAATACGCACCTTTGAGGTACTTGACGATGCTGGTTCTCTCCCCATCCATGCTGATCACAGGTGAGTCTGGAGCTTCTCCTCCAACAAAAGCCTCTTGTCCCAGTGAAAGCCACAGAGTCTTAGAGGCAACTTTAATAAATGCAAGCGATCCATAAGTCAGGCCCCAATCCTCGTAGGTAAACCTGGGATTCTGGGTCATGGTAACCTTTTCTCCCATTTTCAGGATGAGCTTCCTGGCGAGGTTTGGCGAGAGAACTTTTAAAATATTGAGGATGACGCTCAGAGCTATAATATAGCAGAACATGCATGGTGCTGTTAAATAGACGAAGAACTTTTGCAGAAACATCGTCCCTTCCTTAGGGAGGGAGATAAAAACCCCGCTGTCAGTGCAACACTCGGCTCCCGTCCTGCAAGAATAAACTCTGCCTGTTACCTCACACTTTTATAACCGATGCCTTCACGGACTCTCTGCATGCTCGTATTTTCTAGTAACACAGAGAAAACGCCGAAACTGTCGCGCCAAATCTATGCCATACAGAGAGCAGCTTTCTTCGCTGTAATAAAACTCATGTTCATGTTCATGTTCTGAATTATAATTTATTGCGTTAAGAAAAAAAATGCCGAGCTGTATTTAGGTGGCATCTCGTGAAGCAGACCGCTGCTTCCTTTTTTGCATTTTGAGAAAAACTGAACGAGACGTTGAAATGGTAAATCTCTAAAAACTGGACACCAAATTGGTTTAAATAGAAACTTGCTATTAAAAGGCAACGAGTGAGCCTAAAAAACATTGAAAGATCTCCGGAAAGCCTAATGTTTTCACTTGAAGTTTTTTTTTCTTTTTCTTTTTTTTAAAAACTAAAATATAAGGATATTAAACATGACTGGTATATAAACCCATAAAAACAAAACAAAAAAAAATTCTATAAAACTACATAAAAACAACAACAACAAAAAATAGCTTTATTTTTTGAGTATTCACATCCTTGAGAGCATATAAGTACTCTCAAGGATCCATTTGAAAGTAACAATCCTAAATTAAGGAAGATTAAAACCTACCATTAATTTACTTTTGAAACATACAACAATAAGTATCCATAGTATCGTCAATAAGATAATGTTATCTGAATGTGTGTTAAACAAGTCACTTTTAGGTGTTGCTGTCTAGGTATGTGAGTATAACTTTATATAAATCTTCATTTAACATACTTTAATACAGTAAACCTCTCTAGATACCATAGAAACAAGATTCGAAATGGGCTGACCTCTGGTGAATAATGCAATTTTCTAGTAAAACATCACTAAATTTACTCTAAAACCTTTTGGAGTGTGCACAAATACATTATATAATCTATTTGTGATTGTTTCTCAAGATGATGTACTATGTATTAATTATGTGCTCGGTATCTGTAGAGCAGTTTGTCTCTAAATGCACTGAGGTGGTAAAACCTTGGCAATTACAACGTACCTGTCTTCCAGCTGCTGTTTTCCGTTGTAGTACCTGACCATGCTAAAGCAATACAAGCCTTGAAATGGGGTATTTTATTCATTCCAACAATAAAATCATCCATATACAATTGACCAGCATGTGACAAATCTAATCAGATACAACAAAATCATAGGAAGACATAATAAATTGTACTTCTGCAGTTATCATTATAATTTATTAACATAGTCAAATTGCACTTTGAATTCAGGCATTCTGACTTCAGAGTATAGGTTGCATAAAGAAATATTCCTCATCCATTAGACAGAATAGATTAAAGTTAGATGTTGCTAATGTGCAAGATGTGCTGTATTGCTTTACCTGGAATCAGAATCTTTTTTCATTGCCAATCTTGACTGAATAAGCTTTGATATTTTTTACTCTTTGCTACCGAAATCTTCAGTGCAGAACCAAATCTGTCCCACTTGCCTTTTAGTACGATTTTACTTTCTAGACTGAATACATAATGTGCTGCTATTATAATGGACATGTTCAACCTGAACTAAACTAAACTAAACTTCAACTACTTACATGAACTCAACATTACAAAGACAGTAACAAACAATATTTGGAAACAACAACAGAAATATACAGTAGTTTAATGTATTACAATAGCAGGCTGCACAGAGGATATTTGAGGGCTCTCATAGCCACACAAAGTCTTGTACCAACTTTTAGCTACAGGGTCAGATTTATCAATGCCTGATTACTTAAAGAAAGTAGATAAAATCATCAGAACCATTCAGATTTAGAACTTCAGCTCTTTAATCTTATGGCTGCTTTCTAAGGCTGTAATGCAGGTACTATTCTTTTAATATCTAGATCTAACATGAAGCTCTGGCAAGTTAGGTGTGTTAACACAAGAGAGATTAACATTTAGTGCCCCATCACTAATCTTAATAAAAAAAAGATTTATTTATTTAGAATGTTTAAAATAACATGTCAAATAATCTAAATTAATAACACTAATTCAAACTGTACCTGAAGGCAGCACAAATACCCCCCATGTAGTGCATGTACTTTATTTTGCATCTGATAACGCAGGTTAAGCTGCTCTCAGAAAACGCAGGTTATCTGTGTTGCAGGTGATTTGTTAACCTCAGCTTTTTAGTGTTTATTATTCCTCTGAAACGCCACTAGATGGCGGCGCTGAGCCACATCTCGTTGAAAAATGCAGACTCGAGATTCATCGATGCAAGATGAGACATAATAAAATTATTTCGATTGTCGTTTTTCTGCAGTGAGTATGTTTAACGAATATATTTTACAGAAAGTAACCTAAGTAGTTTATATATGTATATATATATATATATATATATATATATATATATATATATATATATATATATATATATATATATATATATATATATATATATAAGTTAATACAATCTTCCTTAGGATCTTTTTGAATTGAACCAAACTAAGTTTAGAAAAATTAGATATATTAATTTTAAAGAATTGCTTGGGAAATGTAGGTTTTCAAAGAAAGTCCGAAGTTATTCTGCTTTTTATTCTCCAAGCAGAAGATTTGGGCGGTAAAAACATTTGCTAGCGTAAAGTTTGGGCTGAACTTTCCGCTGGCAAAAAAAATGGTAAAAAATAAACTTGAAGTGGAAGAATAAAAAGAGACAATATCAGTAGTTTGACTGCCCACCAACAATGTAGCATGAAGTTATATGATAAGATATGCATCTTATCATAAT
Source organism: Xiphophorus hellerii (assembly GCF_003331165.1). NCBI lineage: Eukaryota > Metazoa > Chordata > Actinopteri > Cyprinodontiformes > Poeciliidae > Xiphophorus > Xiphophorus hellerii. Next base: position 17,204,028 of record NC_045680.1, read on the forward strand.
TAGTACAGCTGCTACAGCTTCCGACCCAGATCTTATCCTCCCACAGAAACGCGCACCCAGCCCTTATTGGCGCTCCTGAATCCTGCAGATCAGCTCAGCGATCTGTCAATCTCGCAGAACGAGAGCGGCAGAATGGGATGCTGAGTGACTAAAGACGATGCTATGGATCAGGCTTTCAGACGCTCTCCTGTTCAGTTTAACATGATATTTAAACTTATCATGACCCTTATTAAACGACTGAATAAGGTATATTGCCACATTTTCCTGTTATTGTTTTTTATTTGACTCGGCTAAACCATTTTTGACTGGCTGTGTTTGAGTTCTGGAACTATTATTGTGATTTATTTTCTTGCTACGTCCGTAGGGAATGTGAAGAAGCATCCAAGGGTTGCACGGGGAAAGCCGACTGATCGATGCACCGCTCCTCAGCGCAGGTAGGGATGGTGAGCCGCTGTCAGACCCAAACCTTCCCGGACATCACCGGCTTGACGTTCTCAGTGTTCGGCGGCAAGGCGGAGGAGATGTGCGCGCGGAAAGGCTTTGGATCGCAGATCTACAGGAACTCCAGCGACGCTCACAGCATGAGCTCCGCTTGCCCGAAGCGACTCATCGCTCAGTCCGAGGAAAGGGCGCATCTGACGGCCAAAAGTGCGCGCTTGTGCCTCCCTCTGCCGCCGCTCCAAGGTAGGCTCATTCAGCGCGAGCAAATGTTACAGGGATGCTGAAGGGATTATTTATGGCAGTGGCGACTGAAATAAATTCAGACGCGTTTAGGTTGCAGTTGTATCATTTCAAATGGACCAAATTTGATTATTGGATTTGAACTTACCGAAACGTTCTTATTATTGTTGCAGCTGAATTGCCCCATAAAGCATCCTGTGATGCAGATGTGTTTTTGCAGTTTTAGATTAGGCTTGATAATTAAACACAGAGCTCCCTGGGATTCATTTGGCTGTTCGTAAATATCACCAGAATCAAAGTATCCTCCCTGTCACATCTAAAGCCATGTGGAGCTATAGCCTGAGTGTGTTAACAAGGCATAACAACGTTCTCGGAAGTAGTAGATTTATTTTATTTTACTTTTTTACCTCCGTTATACAGAAAGCTTTGCACGTTGGAGTTGTGATAGGTATTACTCCTAAAATAAACTCATGAAAATATTTTAAAATTCTCCTAACACGGAGATTAAAATCTTTTAAACAAGGATTATGCAGATGAAATGAGCTCTTTCTATGACTGAAACCTTTAAGTCTCTGTGGAAGCCTTCTCCATGCATCCTGACAAAGAGCGGGTTGATGTGAGAGGATTGGGGGTGGTGGTGGTAATTACACTCCCTAAATTATGATTACCCTGAACAGAGTTTTATATTAGCAACCCTCCTCCTCTCAGCAAGAAGAGGATCAACAGATTTGATTATTGTTTGTTCTCCTCCAAACACAAACCATATGTCTTCTGAATGCGCCTCGGCATTTATGAGTTCTCTCGAAGCGCAGTTGTGCCCTCAGCGTCCTGAAAAGCAGAATGAATTGCCTCATTGTCTTCTGAAAAAGGCCTTTGAACCAGCTTCCCGTAAATTGTGGGGATGTGTTTATGGATGATGCTGTGTGGATTAAAACTGAAGCAGATGAGTATATTTGTGCTGAGTCTGGGAAGTTTTAGTGTGATATTTAAAAAAAAAAGAGAGAAAGAAAAATCACCTTTCTTTTCTTTTTTTTGTTTGAGAATCATGAAATTTCTCATGATTTTATTGTTGCATAAATTTAAACGTGACTTTTTTAACTTTGTTCTCTGTAGCCTCAAGTCATTTTTTTGTCTGATTTTATAGTTTCTTTCGGTGAGCACTGACTATGAAAATGATCTCAGTACTCATCAGTCTTTTGTATCACGCCCCATTTCAGACTGATTGTATTACATACTCCCATTTGGGGACCGCACAGATTTTAAGCATCATTATCAATCATTACTTTTAGATTTATAAGGGGGAAAGCAAAGGAATCTCTGAGCAAATCCAGACTCATGTTTACTTTTATGAAGATAAGACAGTGGAGGAAGAACTTGCCTCAGACTGGAGATTTCTGACCTCTTGATATGCATCCTGTGATTGTGAAAAGTAAACTATAACTGACTGATGAAAGTGATTCAGATGTGAGTGATGGTGTTTCATGTAATCCTCAGAGATAAAGGCTACAAGGTCAGACGTTTAGACATATATTTTTTTAATGATGCCAAACTTTTGTCTCCACGTTTACAATGGCGTGTGAATGACTGTGAAAAGACTGCTTCGTGGTTGGCTTTAATTTTCAGGTGTCTTGTGATGTGGCGCTCATCTGTTCAAGCGATTCTAGGTATCTATAAACACCACGGGAATGTGCAGTTGTCATGTTGTTAAGGGAGATTTTGCTTTCCAAAGATATAATCATGTTTTACTCCAAAAGCCGCATAAAAGCCAGACTAGAGTATACAAATGCAAACATGGAAACAACCTTCATATTTTTTTCTCCTGTGGTTAAAGAGAGCAAAAATGGGAAGTATTTGCCCATAATGATGATTGTTACATTTGGAAGAAAAAGGTGAAGCTTGTAAACCAGCTCAACTGTAAGGTATGTCATTGACAACCTCATATTGTGTGGAGGCTTTGCTGCGGCAGCGACTGGTGCACTTCATCAAGCAGATGGCAACATGTGGAAACAACATTTGCAAATATTGAGGGGAACACAAAGTCCATGTTTTGGACTAGACGTCACAAAGTTCTTATGTCGGCTGCTTAGAAAATTCCAAAAAAACTGTGTGTGTGAGCAAAGTTCCCTACGATCCGAACTGAGTCGGATCATAGGGAACCGAACTGTCAAACCAGTTCGTTTCCCTAAACCAGTTCTGTCAGGAGGAATGGGTCAAAAGTCCAGCAAACTATGAGACATGAGAAGCTTGAGGAAGGAAGCCCAAAACATTTGATCCAAGTCATACAGTGTTAAAAAGCAGAGATACCAAATTCTGAGGAAATGAATGAACTTCAGAACATTAAAGAAAATTAAAAATAATTTTAATTAATTCTGGCATGTAGGAAATGGGAATAATTTTGGTAATCCTGATGTAAAACAGGAAACATGTTAGAGACATAAAGTAGTTATGAGTGTTTGTATACTGTGTATGTAAATATCTAGTTCCTACTGTACCTGCAATTGTGAGTATTTGATATTCCACCTGAAGCCTGAATATTAGGCTTGAATGAAACATGGATTCTATTATTTGACAGCCTAATAAATTTTCTCCTGGCACCAAGCGACGGTGCAGAGTCTTGGAGCGTTTTTGAGGAAAATGTTTGTTACACACTCCCTCCCTCTCATTAGAGTGTTTAAGACTTAATCGTTATTGGCTCTTTTGTTGTTTATTTACATGCATCATTGTGTGACATATTTCTGGAGTCTACATGTTGCACCACTTAGTGCGAGAATCCAACTTCTAATTGGAGTTGTCCCAACTATCAAAACGGACTTATACCTTCATACTACACTTGCATGTGTTTTTGTGGTGAAGTGGCTTTGGCCAAAATGTAAAGAATTCCTCAAAACTGACATAGTTTCCAGCAGGATTTGTCGATGTCAGGCTGCAGGGCGATACTCTGTTATGAGAAACAACCAGCCATTACCGCTCCGCTTTGAGCCTTTGCACTGTCAAGTTCCTAATGACAGCTTTCCAGTAGCTTGTGAATAGCTTTTGGCTGCGAGTGTGCAACATTTTGGAAAGCAGAATACCATTAAACGCCTGTAATTGTGTCAGCTATTCTAATCAAACAGTGCCGTTTTTTTTTTTTCTAAGCAGAAAAAAACAGTTTTTTGTGTAGTGGGAAATTAAACAACACTACATACAGTAATTGTTGTAGTTTTATTAGTCTTGACTTTTTCTAGAATTCAGACTTCATTGTGTTTAAAACTAGCAAACAAAATCAGCAATATATGACAGCTTTGTCTAACTGAACATTTATCCTAATGCCTTCTTCTGCTTTAAAACATTCCTGTGTGTAAATATTTAGTTTCGTGTCACATAGAAAGTTTATATGCATGTAATTTCAGGAAATGTTTAGTTTGTTAACTGGGTTTTATTTTCCATGTATTGCAATGGATTTGAGTCTTAAAGTTGTTTTCAGCTATTCTCAGTAAAGGTTTAGTTATATAAGATTTTGCAGAATGCATAAATTTTGAGGGATCTGAAAATATGTATAGTTATGTGTAGCAAGAATAGCTCAGGTTGCAGCACAAAGAGCTGTTGTTACATCTAAAATTGGTGGGTCGATCATTGTATTTCTCTCCAGCTTTTGTTTGAGCACAAGCTTGTGTGGAGTAGAAAAGTCAGCATAATACAGGCTAACTACTGAATATGATATGTCTGCTCAGCAATTTAACTATGGCAGCAAAAACTGGAGTAAAGTCTTTCTCAGAAATGTACAAGTCTCAAATTTAAAAAAAAAGAAGAAAATGTACGGAAAGTTAACTGTGCCAAAATAAACCATCAGAGGTTTCCTAATAGTAGTGGAGCAGCTACAGCATAAAAATTATTACTTAGGTTTGCTGTGTTAAGAAAGCTCACATTTAAGTTACTTTAATGTAATTTATGCCATAAATGCATAAATGCAATGCTTTTGTGCAACTCATTGTAGAACTTTTACTCAAATTTGCATTTTGTGTTTTCAGAGCATTGCTACATGTTGTCCTATCTATCCTATAAATATCTTTATGTGGTTGACAAAGTGAATGTATCTCTCAATAATGACAGCTGGTTATTTGGTGCCAAAAAGTGCATCATTATTACTGTTAAGGAAGATCGGTGACAAAGATTTGCACTTTCATTGTAGCTCTGGTCATTTTAGGTTTGTGCCTGTTATGTTACCTTGGTCCTTTATCTTTTATCCCATGGCCCCTGAGTGTCCTGAACCCTCAGTTTTTCCTGTTTTGTAAGCTCAAACACAGGTGTTATTATTAGCTGTTACAATATTATATGGCAATCAAAGCTCACCTACTGTAGTTTTTAGAATAATGTTATTTTGATAATATTGATGGATGGTATTCCTTATTTTTTCCACAATATGACTGTGCGTTTATAATGATCAGAAAAGCTCTTATTTGTCTTTTCTTTGAGCAAAAGTAGCTCAAAGCTGACTGCAAGTGTGCATCATCAGATGGGGGTTGGGAGGAAGGCATTATTCTATCCTCCACACACAGAAATCAGTGATTTAATAGGTATTGCATTTAAGTTAATAGAAAATGTGAACTGTGGAGTTGTTTAAACTGTATTGACTGAAATATAGCATATAGGTTCAAGCTTACAAGTTCAAGGAACTGTCCAGAACTGTCCCTCCAGAAAGCTCCATCCTGAGCTTTATCCTAGAAGGATTTTTCTAGGAAAATTTCTAATTATTGTAATCTGTTTTTACCCTGGCAGATACAGTGGAGGCTAAAAAGCAGTTGAAGAAAGTCAATCTGGTTTCTGCAAAAAAACAACAAAAACAAACAAACAAAAAAAACCCTCTAAACAGAAAACACTTTTGCTGAGTTGCTTTTCTTTTTTGCTTTTTTTTTTTAAGTAAACTATCTACTGCTATTACAAGACATTTAGCACCTACATGAAAGGGAATATTCAAACTAAAACTGACAGCTACAAATCAGTTCTTTATGGTTTATCCGCCGAAGTCGTGTGAAAATTTTGAACATGGACGTGTCTGTTTTTCTCAAATTAGAACCATGATGGTAGCAATCTTTCCCCGAGTTTTCGCACCCGTCACTACATTCCCAAGAGCTGAAGAGCCTCGGCCCACGGCTTTGCGTGCTGCATGAGCTCAGCAGTGAATTATGGGCAAATGTGAGCCCCGCTGCCTGGGAAGGGCTCTTGCAGGGTGTAATGTTTGCAGCATGTTCCACTGATTCACAAAGCGCATTGCCTGGTGATGATTCTGCAGCGGTATTCCTGTAAACTCATGTCAGCTTGAGTTACTATGGGGGAATGCTTGGTAATGGAATTGAAGTGATTCCTGAGTCACATTCACCAAAGAGGGAGAGACGGAGAACACCGATGGTCTGGCATCTGTTTTGGCTGAATCATCTCAATCAGACTCTGCCGGAGATGGACACGATGCGAATGGAAACATGAAATGTGTGTCAGAGGGAAGGGAAGAGTGTTGCCTCAGCTAACAGTAGTTGGACTTGGACAAAGAGAGAGAGATTTATGGGCGGTTATAGCAGTTTGTTTGCTTGTTCAAACCCTGAAATAGACTCAAATCCGTGCATTTTTAGCTTTCTGTTGTTTTCTGTCTCCAGTGTGAGGAAGGTCAGTTCTCCCCATTCTTTTGTGACCAGTGTGGTATGAGTATGGCATCTTACGCTAACCAAAGGCATTCTGGCTCTGATCCTGCCAATAAATCCAAATAGTCACACAGCAGAAATATGATTTGGTTTGAGTTAGTGTCGAAATACCTCTTGAATACCAACAGAAATGTGCTCTGGGCCACAGCTTAATCTTAAAAAAAAAAAAAAAAGTAACTGCAGCGTTGGCTCAGATATGTCTTCATAAAAAAGTATTTTTAGCTTGCCTTCAGAAGCGCTCGCAGAAGTTTCACAAACGTTTTGCTGAAAAGAGGAATTAGTTGCCAAGTTTTTTTTTTTTTTGAATCATTTCGCCTTAATCACGGGAATGTTCACTCTTTGTTGAGAAATGGAAAGAGACTTCTCTGATTCTGACAAACATGCCTCAAAGCTGACCACATGTCTATAGACTGTGCATTACTCATGCATTTTCAGACAGCAGCGACTCTTCTCGCAGACCTCTCTCTGTGTGACTTAGCACATGGGTGGGTTTTTGATTTACATCTCGGCGGTGCCACTTGCTGTTCTTGGCCTGACGCTGCTGTGTTTCATCAAAGAAAAATCCGCTCCGCTCTGACTGCAGCAGTTAGGACGGCCGTCCGTCGAGGTGCTGACTCTGCTGGAGGAGTTGCTGGGTGGGGGCTGAAAGCTGGAGGCCGTGAGAGCTGGCAGCTACTCAGGCCTTTCAAATGTATTCATGCTCTTTAAGATCTTTCCCATTTGGTCACGCTAGAAGTATAAGCTTCAGTGTATTTTTGGGGGGTTTAATGTGAAGGAAGATGTGGACGTAGAAGATTACGGAAAACGAAATCTAACAACTGTGAGTTGCCGGCCCCTTGTGTCACAAAATTATATAACAACCATTTACTTCAGCTGGAACTGAAAAGTTTCTACCAGCTTTGTGGACTTAGAGATTTAACTTTTCACAAATTCTTCCTTGCAACTTAGCTTGAGCTCATGAACGAGCTTCTGTGAACATCAGTTTTCAAGTTTTGCCACTGATTCTCGATTGGTTTGAGGTTCGGACATTGATCGGGCCATTCTAAAACATTAACGTGCTTTAATCTTCACCATTCTGTTCTAGCTTTGGTCGTTGTGCCTATTAGATGAACCTCTGGCCTAGTCTAAAGATTTATGCAGCCTCGGTTTTTCCTAATGGAGATCATGATGCCGCCTGGTAAGTGCATCACAATGGATTTGGATCTTCTTGTCACTTATCCATAAAGACCACATTTGGAGTACACAACCAATAGCTGTCCTGTTGACAGATTCTCCCACCTGAGCTGTGGATCTCAGAAAATCCTCTAAAGTTGCCTTGGCTGCTTCTCTGATTCTTTTTGCCAGTTTAGATGGGATATTGGAATGTCACAATAAGTGGGGATGAACACAAATCTACATCTCAATTTTCAGATTTGAATTTTTAAAAAATGTTTGGAAACCATAATCCTTCTTCCACTTCACAAAACGTCATGACAATTCATTACATAGAATCACAGTAAGTTGTGTTGAAGTTTCTGGTTGTTATGTGATCAAATGTTAAAAGGTTCAAGATGTATGAAGAGTTTTGCAAAAGGCATTATGGAAACTGGAACTGAAACATGGTGGGAGACTTTACTCACCTCCTCTAAGAAAGGTGGAAAATACAGAGATTGTTTGATGCTGAAGTCTGAGCGCTGCTGAGAAAGCTCCCCTATCGGCATCATATTTACGAGCTTATACAATCAACAATCACAACAGATAAAAATGCTGTAAACACACCATCATTCAAGTCTGCTTCATTTTGAAACCCTCCAAATGCTGAGGCTGGACTTGTTTAAATTCCCCTTTGCTTTACGAGGCCAGTCATGTTGGAAAGCAATCAGGAAGCCAATCAAATATTGGCTTCAACTGAGTGGCCAAAAACAAACAGGCAAACATGATGAAGCTGAGGCTCTTTTAATGCCTTCATTAATGCAGAGGAGAGAGCAGCCAGAAAAGCTGGAGTTTTATCCTCTCTTGCTCTGTCTCGGTCTCTGCCAGGAAGCTGCCACGGGGCAGTGCCCAGCCAGCTCACTGCTTCATTGGCTGGTGCAGCCCAGGAGGACTATGAAAGACATTATAAAGTCTAACAGTGCAGTTTATATACTTTATTAGAGCTCGTTACTACAGAGTTCTGGTAGAACGAGTTATTTTGTCGTCACATGCACCGATGTAACTTCCTGCTGTGATGAAAAACGCTCTTTGCTCTCAGCTTACCTGTGAAACGCGAATCTCCAGTTTGGCGTGTTTCACTTCTTTACTGTTTTGATTTTGACTAAAAGGATCATATGTGCATTAAGACTTGGCAGAGATTAGTTTTTGTTGATTACGGACTCAGTGGTGAGCCAAGTTGAATCAGTCTAGATTTGTTGAATTCCCGTTTTAAGGAGAGATTGTTACAGAAAACCTATGTGGTGTTGATCACGTGGATAGGTCTTTAGTTAAAGAATATATATCTTTAAACTTGGACAGGTTTTACACCATTAAAGGAAAACATTTGGTAAAGAGTTGATTGAGATTGACAGGAAGGTTATAGCTTTTATTACAACTTAGGCTCAGCTTTGTGATTCACATTGCTTATAGAGCAAAAAGTTGCAGCTGGACATCAACAAGCCTCCAGATGCAATGATTTGAAGCTATCCATGTGTCAACTGGACATTAACTGGAATCGGACTTTTGTCAGATGAGATTAAGATTATACTTTTGACAACATAGGTGTGTTTTCTATGGTGAATAAGTGGATCTGTGATGCTGTGGGCCTGTTTCTCTTCCAAAACGACACTGTTATTTGAGTGTAAAATATCATGAACTCTTTGAAGTATCACATTTTTAAAATGTGTCGAGCCATGCCAAAAAAAACTGACTGCTGGTCTGTGTTCAGCTGGAAAATATTTCTAAACATTAGGGAAAACCATGACAGAAAAAGTTAATCTGAAGAGAGGAGAGCTCACTAAAGGACAAACTACGATCTATCGAGAATGGTGAAAGATCACTCTCTCTGTATGATTCATTAATATACAGAAGACCAAGAGTTGTTCTATTAGCAAAGGGGGTCTGTACAAAATATCGACAACAGGGACACCAAAAACTTTGCCATTGGTGAATTTGTTAAAAACGCATATCCAGAATTGACAAAAGATCAAGCATTGCATTGCTGTTTTCTGTCTGAAAACAGCAATGACTTACATTATGCTGAAACATCTTGTTTTCTTGTTTTTGTTGTTGTTTTTTAGGATAAGTTGAATATGTGGGGTTGTTTTTGTTTTTTTATTTAGTCTGCATTGTTTTCTCGTCAAAGTCACTCTGAAAAGTCTTTAAAGGATGTTCTGCTGTTTGAAGTGTAATTACTGAGGGTAAATGCAGGACTCCTTCCCTCCGTTAGTAACTGGCCTCATGTGGGTTGCTCAGAAACTGTGTTAAATGGGACCATGTTGCACTGAGTAATAACCTCAGTATGTACGTTTTATTAACATGCTTAACATTCCCCAGAAGACCAAGAAGTCAGCTTCTACAATACACCTCTTTAATACAAACATCATGTTGCGCACTTACCACACTTACCAGTCTCGTTGTGGGCTGTTTGAAAGGGGAGCTGATTAGTGTGTTTAGATTAGAGTGTTTTTCTGCCCGGGTGTTTGGGGCCAACATGGGCTTTTTGAACTCTGAGAATGAAAATTAATAAAGCCATTCTGTTGTTGGCTAATTACAGTGTTGACGCTAAATAATAGCTTTGAGTTTGGCTTGCGTTTTGAAGGGTGCTGAGGTCAAAGCCTGTTGCTACTCTCATCGTCCGTTTGTCGCACGCTTTAAAAGAAAAAAAAAATCTCAGCATTGATGTACAATACAGAGCAGCTGATGTTTTTAAATGAAAGATTTAGTCATTTGTAAAATATGTTTGAGTATAATTATATTTGTAAAGTTTAAAAATAAAATCAGTGAACAGGTTTGGTATGTTGGCAAATATTTTAAGATAAAAAAAAAAAAGATGCATTGATCAGCATTTACTGGACCGATATTGATTATTGGTTGGTTTGGACATCTTATCTGGCTATTTCCGATTCGCAACAAATACCAGAGTAATAAATGTGCTGCAGGTTTTTTGACAGAGGCTGTAGTTTTGAACTCAATAGAGATTTAAGAAACTACAAGATTCTCCCATGAAAGTGACCATAATCATTGTCTGATTTTTTTCATTAATCTTAATGAAATTATTATGTATTGTATTTATTGATTGAAAATGGTTGGAGCTCTTAGTTTGGATGCATTTAAAGAGGGGAAGACTGATTTCTTAATATTTAAGTTGTTGACCAGAGCTGATCAATGGAGAATCGGCCTATTTTGTTCTTTAGTTTCAGTTTTAACTGAAACCTTGATTCTTGCATCAACATCTACATAAAATGCTTTGAAAAAAAAAACGTATATGATTTGCATCTAATGAAAGTCATCTCATACCTGTTGTAGCTGGCCTGATAAATATACCGTCTCACCTCACTATGGGGTTAAACATTTATGTGAAAACCATAACCCCGTCACACAGTGCTTCATTCACCTTGAAACTGATATACTGAGATTTCCAGGATTCAGCACGCAGCTTCAATTCCCTCCAAAATATCCTTTTTCATAGCAGGAAATGTCTCCTGTATATATCACTTGGAGTTTTTTGATAATGTCTTTTTTTTTTTAAATATGAGTGTCCTGGCTTTTTTCCCAAAGTGTCCTCACTGAAGCTCAGTCACAGATTTACAAAGTGCAGACAGAGAAAACGAGAGCATGCTGTCTTCAGTCTGTTGTGTTGATCTAACTTTTGCCCTTAAAAAGTCCTATTGCAGCACAAGTTGGCTAATACCAATAAAAACACTAATCAGGCTCCCTCAGCTTGCGGTGACGGTGATCTAATATGAATCTGAAAGTTGAAATGAATTAGGCGGCGTCGGAGCCCTGACAGCCAGGTGCTGAACACTTGGCCTGGTGCGTTAGAGCCTCAGCCAGTTGGAAAAGGCTCTGTAGGATTTATCTGCACCCTTTTCCCTTGACAAATTATTTTATTGTTCCTACACAGTTGGTTTTGATTCAGCCTTTGGCTAATGATAGGCTGAGAGCATGTGTTCTGTTGTTGTTCCCCTATTAAACCCAGTCAGACTGGAAGTGTTCACACGTGATGGCATGCTGTCATGCAATAGAAGTCAGCTAAAACACAACATTCAAGCTGCTTTATATGTGCCACAGTGGCATGATCTCAATGTGCTTAACAGCTTCTGTAAATTCTCCCCTTATTGAACTCCAAACCACACTTCTGAAATCTTTAATCACATTCCTGATTGCATCTCTCATGTATCGGGACAAGCGAAAGTGCTGCTTCAGAGCTGCAGATGGAGGAGGTAGGCCCAAAGACTGAGCTGCGTCCGATCGCTGCACTCTAGCTGACCTGAGCGCTCTACATCAGGACTGGGCCGCTAATCTTTTACAAATGTTGGAGTCTCCGTGACGGGGCTCTTGCTGAGACAGATTTAGTCAAAACAGCGGCGCTGCTCCTGAACGCAGTCTCGGCCTCCGGTCTAATTCAGACGCCTGATTAACTAACAGATACCTGCTGCTTGTTCTTTAGCATTACACAGCCCACTGCGCTCTGCTGTGCTAACTGGACTTTGACAGCGCTTACCATTCTGTGGAAGAGTGCTCAACCTTCCACTTTGCAAGCTTTTCAGATCTGATCGGTGAAACGACAGAATCTGTTATTTGAAGAAGAATAAGCACAGAGACACTAAACTGAATGTTAAAAAATATTTTAAGTCTTTTTAAAAGTATCGTAATTTGTTTTCTTCTCAAAGCATTCTTTTCAGGTGAAATTGTGATTTATTACAGTGTGAAAATAAATCCCGCATTTCACAAAAAAAATTATTCATTCTGACAACCATAAACCAAAAAGGCAGGGTTTTTACCGTCTGGCTTGAATTGCGAATAAAATGATGGGAGGTTGCATCATCTTTGTGTTTCATGCCAGCTAAGAGATGAAAGCACCAAACGTTTTTCTACCAGTTGTTCAGGGTATGATGAATGATGGGCTATGATATATATTTAGTGTTACAGCAATCAGATAGCCGATTTTCCCTTGACCATTGATTAGCAGGTCAACTATTAAAAAGACGTTTTCTCTTTATTGAAACAATCTAAACCAAGACCTTCTATCCTTTTGAGTTTTTAAAGCATTAAGCAGTAGGGTATACAAAGACTGAGTTTAATTTCAAATATCAGATAAAAGTTAGGTTTTTAAAAAATAAGCATGGTTAACTTTTGGTATCCTTTGGTATTGTTGCATGTAAAACTACTACGTCTATCAAAGAATATACCTTTTCTTAGAATAAAGAGAATAATTATAATAACATAAAGTGGGAAATGGTAGATCAGATTTGAGAGAAAACCAAAAATTTGAATATACCTGAGTGATGCCTAGATGCCTATTCAACTATATTACAATATATATATATATATATATATATATATATATATATATATATATATATATATACAGTACAGACCAAAAGTTTGGACACAACTGTGTGTCCAAACTTTTGGTCTGTACTGTATATGTATATGAGGGTGTCTTTAAAAATACTTTAGCGCAACTTAGTCTCCAGTGTGAAGTAATCTCAATCTGCAATGTGATAGGCATGACATTACAGCAACTCAGAATTACAGTCAGAGTCTCTATTGTCAAATGAATTCATTTCTGAGTTTGTAAGAAAATAGAAGTTGCATCCTTTGCAGTGAAGAGAAAGAACATGTAGGGCTTTCACTTTTAAAAAAAGAAGGAAATATTCCCATTCATGATGGCTTAGGAATGCATCAGTGGCCATGACTTGATTGGAACAATTATTCAGTTTATTATGACATTTTGACTTTCCCATGCATCATTAGTTGCTGCTATTTATCACCACATCAATTTAAGGAAGAGTTTAGCAACAGCAACGATTAGGAAACACCTGGTGGAAATATCAGTCTGCTGAGCTCATCATATGAACTACCTCTCAGTCCAATACTCCTAACAACGACATAATGGTGAAACATTGTTGTGATGACATGAAGAAGAGTGTTGGAAAGAGTTGGAGCTTCTTAAAGAGACAGAGGCCCAATTTCAAGGTGTTAAACTGAAAACTGAAATTTATTTTAGGTTATGTTTAATATATATATATCATTTTTATAAAAACTGAGGATAACATAGTTAGTTGATTGTGCTATAAAATGGCAAAATAGAAAATACATAACACTCCCCCTTTAAAAAGTGCTGTGCCTGCTGTGCCTGCTGGCCATGCTTCATACAGATTGATTGAAGCCAAAGGCACTCAATCGGTATGACTCATTGATAATTTGACCTTTACCGTATTTCATTGCAGTTCCAGTTAATCACAAAGAAGTTGTTCTTTAGCTTAATGATCTTTGCTCTGAATTAAACAACTTGTGCTTCAGTGACTGTCTTTCATTGACAACTGTCTGGAGAGCAGGAGGGTCAGATGACACAGACAGACAGGGAGCTGCAGCATTAATCACCGTCTTTTTATGACTTTAAGCCTCACTGTATAGGTTTAAAAATACTTTTGGAATTGCTTTGGGAAATACACATTTGTTAGATAAACACTGCAGTTTGATAACTTCAAATTACATTAGAACTTACCTTAGCCTAACAATCATTATTGTCAAATGACTCTTAACCTATTCCAACAAGAAAAAAAAACGAGTCTGAGCTGTAACCATGAACAAAAAAGCTACTTTCATTTCAATTGAAAAGCAGTTCAGCATAGTCCCTAAAACCGCACATTAACAGGAGTCAACAGGCCTTGTTAGCCATGGCCTTGATAACTTCAACAGTAAATGTAATTGCATAGTTTACCACAGCGTCCTCTTTTACAGCTCCAGTTCTGTCATATGACAAAAAATTATGGCCAGTCGAGGCAGCTGTAAAGATGCCAGTCTTCTACAAGCCTCAAGTGCTTTGAGCCGTGAAGGAGTCCAGCGAGAGAGGCAACGCTTCAATATATGTACACTGCAGCTTGCCAAAATACACTCATTTAACAGCACAAAAAGACTTGCACAGAGAGCCCACATGTTTATGTTAGGGATGATGTAAAATGGCTAGAATTCATACCTCGCATCACTTTTTTTTTCTTTCAAGATGGCTTCTCTCAACTTTTACAAGCAGGGAAACAAACATTTGCATTTCAAAGTTCTTCAAATAAAAATAAATGAAAAGCAAACTCTTTTATGGGTTTGGAGACAGTATTGGAAAACAGGTCAGGGGCAAAATGAAGACTTTTACGGTTCATAAAAGAGCTTCACAATGAGTGCCAGCTAATGTAAAATGTTTGACACATGGTGCAGGCCAGAGCCCTTCGAGATTCCCTCCGTTCTCAGGTTCTCTGACCAAAGGCAACCAAACAACAACACACGATACAGGCCAAGCTCCAAATGCAGAAGGATTCCTTTAAATCCACTTATATACCACAGACCAAATCCAAAGAACAACAGACCAAGCTTCTTTTCCATTTGAATTTATCCCACAAGTTGATGTAGATATTTTTACCTGAATATTTTAATGTTTTTTCACATTAAAACTGAAACCTGCAATGCATTTAAATATATACCAACACATCAACACAAAGTAGATAATATCATAAAGTGAAAATAATGACACATGGTTTTCAATATAAAAAAGATTAAAAGTTTGTCATTTGAAGGAAGAACTCCACACCAAGTGTATTGCAACTTCTAAATGGATTTCATTCAGGATTGCCCAATATTTAGCATCATCTTTCTTCCCAAGAGCCCTGATCAGCTTCCCTGCCTTTGCTGAACAGAAGCATCTCCACAGAATGATGCTGCCACCACCATGTTTCACATGGAATGATGTATTCAGGATTATTTGTAGGGGTTATAGGTCGTTCAAGCACTTTCCACAGCTTTCTTTTAACAATAATTTTCTTCTTGCTGCTCTTCAAAAAGGGACAAAAAGTGTAAAACTAACAGTTGTCCTGTTGACAGATTCTCTACAATGAGCTGTGGTTCCCTGGTGCTCATCTGGAGTTACTGTGGACCTCTTGGCTTGTTCTCTAATCAATGCTCTCCTCATCCAACCTCAGTTTAGTGCAATGGCCATGTCATAGGTTTGCAGTAGTGTCACACTTTCTTATTTTTATTTTCAGGTGATTTATTGAACAATGTTCTGGGAGATGTGGAGAACTTGGTGTATTTCAAATAACCTAACACTGCTTTGAACTTCTCTACAGCTTTAATGTGATCTGTCTCCTTGGTCTTCTTGATGCTGTTTATTCACTAACACTCTCTAATAAACCTATGAGGCCCTTACAGAACAGTTGAATTCATACTAAGGTTATCCTTTGGTCAAGTACAGGCATCAGAAAAACTTTGAGTTTCAAATGTATGCAGAATAAAACAGAGTATAATTTAGTGTTCTTCTTTGGCCAATTAGAACATACTTTCTTCTACAAATATGCTCACAAATTTATGTCCAGAACGACAAGATTCTATTCATTTTGGCCAGAGGATCAGCCTAAATCTACAGGAAAGACCGTCTTTACAAGCATCCCAGAAATAGCCTCTAAGCTGAAGTCCCAGTATGTAGTCTTTCTCCGAATAAATCCAGGTTTGCTCAGTGAGGGTAAGATCAGCGATCCGAGCAGGCCATGCGATCCAAAGCAGGACTCTCTGTTCTTCTTTATAAAGTTAGTCTTTATGACTTTGGCTGTACTTTTAAGTTCAACATTGTTCCGTGAATTTGGGAACAATCAAATATTTCCCTGGTGATGATAACCTCTGGTCAAGAACTACAAATACAAACTAACATTTTTCGCTTTGCTCAGTTTTCTTTGTCAGAACGTTGCATTTAGGAATCAAATGGACCTGAAATCAAATCTTTATCTAAACTCACTTCAGCCGAAATTGCTCTGCGTAGCCTTATCCTGACTGTTCTTGTATAAAACTTTGACTTATTTAAATAATGTTAATATGATTTATATGCAAGGTTTGTAGTGATATAGATTGAGTGGTGCATACGAACTAAAAAAGAAATTTAGGTTCCAGATCATTTAAGGGTATTTATGACACAAAGGATGTCTCTCTGTGGCTGTTTCAAGGCAGAGACCCATTCAGAGCAGAAAACCCAACAAAAGGATTCTTATTACAGCCGTTAAATAGGAGAAGAGAAAACAGTTGAGGGTTTGAGTGCCTGGGCATCTAAAATGCTTACGCTCTCAGAATATATTTGCTCATAAACTCTTTGATGGTGGCCCTGTCCGTTCCAACACACAGGGCTCCTGTCTGTGTAAATAGCTGTCTATTGACCTCCCACCACACATGATTTAATATGTTTCCATAGGTGTCATTTGGTACCGGTTTGGGTTTTTTATGGGTCCTGCTGTGCCTCAGTCCCTGCGACTGCGAGGGCTCAGTTGTCTGGCCGTCACTTCTTAAGCGGTGACCAACAGAGAGCTCTTCCTGAGGTTGTGGATTTACTATGAAGTGAGCTGCAGCCCTGTCACTCTGCTCACAGCAGCATTATGGATCTCTGTTTGATGTTTTTGGTCTCATATAATTTCTGGTGGACTGTCCATCTCGAGTTACCCCGAGGGCATGGTTGTGTTTCTGTGTGTTCTCAGATTTGTGTGTGTTTGCGTGGTTTTGGGGGGGTGATCCTCAGTACCCAAGCCATTGGTGAATGAGGACTCCCCACACTATAAAAGAATAGTATTGCTGACTTCCTTTGGTATGTGTGGTTTGAAACTCAACACAGGTTTGTTCAGTGGAAAACCTGGGGGCCCTTTCCTATTTGTTCTGTATATTTATGAAAATCACAGTTTTTTGGTTGGCCTTTGATTCAAGAAAAGACAAGGTATTGTCATTTTAAAAACAGTTTTTTGTCCTTTTGTGAAAAAGTGCTGCATATTTGCACATTTTATTAGCGTTAGCTTGAACTGCTTTTTTGTTATAGTCAAAGCAAAGCTTTAGTGTAAGCAAAATAATATTTGTAATGTAAACTTTTGGATTTTTCACCCTAATTTACAATTGATCATCTTTAACTTTGTGGCTAGACTGGCTTTAAATTTAATCTAATTCAAATAATAATAACAATCAATTTTATTTATAATGCCCAAATAGCCTTTTATATCTCCAAATGAAACCTCTAAAGACACATTGACACGCTGATGATGGCAAGCTACTGGATTGTAGCTACAGCTGCCCTGGAGCAGCCTGACAGAAATGAGGCTGCAATTTTGGCGCTTCTGATTTTCCCTCAATCGTAAGTTCGTTGCCCAGGGACATAAACAATGGTAGGTCAACCGGGAATCAAACTGGCGATCCACTGATTGTAGGGCAAACTACTCTACCCCTATGGTTTGTTTTTCACAGATTCACAGCAAGGTTTTTTTTTTTATTTGTGTTTTTATTTCATTGTAAATTATTATTTAACTAGATAAAATTGCAGCAACACAATTCCACATTCTACTGATTTTACAGATAATCTGTGGGGTAACCCAAGGGCCTATGTTTGCACCATGTTTTTCTTTTAAAAAAAATAGAGTTTAAAATATATACTGTCACTTGAAACATGAAGCACTTGATAGACTTCAGTTGGTAAAAATGCTACAACAAAACGAAGAGCTCACGTCACTTCAGTTTTGACGTCAGTCCAGCGGTTACCTGGTAATCTTAAAAATTCATTTAGTAAAAATGGAATTGATTGTAGATATTTCTGAAGTATGCTTATATAAAACTGGAATGTGAAATTCTACTTTGGAAATGATTGGAACACCTTGAAAAGCAGTTTTTAGAGATTGTCAGCAATGAAGTCAGGTTCTTTGGGTATTTTACGTCTTAAATCATCAGAGTACCTCACCTAGGCTACCCAACCGAGGGTGTACAGTCCCCGGCATGTGTCCAAGTGCTAATCATGCTAATCCAAACATCTCCCCTCTTGCTCCACAGTCACCTTGTGTTTTTTTTATGTTTTAGCAGCCTTAGTAATGTTTCTAGTGGGTCTTTTTTTCTCACAACCCTCAGATGCCAAGGAACCTAAATACACGGTGCACAGATTGCCCTGAAAATCCCTGCAACCCACCTCAGGTGGCCGCAGTAAGCCCCCCAGCCGCTCTCCCTGCATGCATCCACCAGCTCCAGGCATTTGGCCTTATTTTGTTTGTGGGCCTCCGCCATCCAATCTTGGAAATTAATTTTATCCTTCTGTTTAGGATAAAAATAAAAAAGGCTTTAAAACTTTATGGAGAAGCCATGTGGAGAAGCTAGAGTAATTTTCCTCTAATAACAATGTTCTAAGCTCTGGAAGAAATTTTACCATTGAGTCAAAATCTTTTAGCTCTGACCAGTCTTTTGGTAACACATATGGATTCTTTCTTTTGCATGAGATACGTGTAAGAGACAAAGCTACAAATTTAGAAGCCAGTGACAGATGATACCTTAATAAATCCTAAAAATATCTCTAATTGTTTAAAGACTTTATTTTCCTCAGAGAGCTCACTTTTCAGTCTAAATTTAAACCCCAGCCATCTCGACTGATATTTGTTATGGATACTGCGGAGAGGCACTAACTCCAGCTTCAAACAGGAACTTCAAAAGGCAAAGGAATTATTATGCATACTCCGAACGTATCCTTTTCACTAAGCCCTATTCCATTATTCCTCTATTCCTGTCTGCTCTAGAACAACAAGTTTGAAAGAAGTAGGAAGTGAAACTGGAGTCTTCTTCTGGTTCTCCAAACATCTGGTTTGGCCCTCGTTTTGAACAACGAGCATTCCCTCTGAGTGTAACAGGAGGATATGCTTGCTGTGTGTGTAGGTAACGGAATAATCATTTTCAAATGTTTCCCCATCCAAATGTGATCTAATTACAAACACTTAAATTCAGCCTCTCAGTCGGACCACCGACCTTCAAGGGAGTTTTACTCCAGACGTTTTTCTAACTATTCATTTGATTCTCCCCCACTGCAGCCTCTAAGCCATTAAAATATATACAGTAATTGCTGCAAAGCGATCTCTTGTTTTACAGAAGTCGCATAAATTCCCCCTCTTGTCAAGCTATAATAGATGGTAGTAGGTGGTGCTGGGCGAGAAGAAGAGAGAGTGTCTGTCAGATGCGCCTTGATGTGTCTGCTCCATGGAGATACTCTTGTGTTGTGTGGTTGCATTTGGCCAGTGTCATTTCCGAGGAATTTCCTGCCATCTGTGTTCAGTCGAATTCCCTTACAGATCTGGGTCTGATTGTAAATATTGGTTTCTGGCTGAAGAGATCTGTGAGTTTTGCACCACCAGCCCTCTGGACCACAATGAGAAGCTGCTGACAGGAGATTGGTAAACTGAATAGGCTGTGTTGCTTTAAGATCTGAAAAAAAAAAATTTACCCAGTAAATTGGTTGTTAAGGCCTTAACTGACTTAACTATTCTTAGCACTACATTATCAATATCAGGGCAATTATTTGTTTATGGTTGATATTTTTGGTAAATATCAATATAAGAGAGCAAATATGTGCAATGATTTGCACTATTGATTTATGACTTTCAACACTCATCTCCAAACTTATAGTATGCAAAGAGCACAGTAAAACTTCTTAAGTTCTATAATAGTTTGGTATTTGCTGTGTCTCTCTTGCCACTCATTTATCTCTATCCTTATTAGTGGATAAAGGATAATGAACTGAGGAACATTAGCATTTTAGTGTTAGCATCATGCTAGTGCCGTTCTAATGTAATATTTTTATTCCATTTAAATAAATTTTTTATTGACTTTATTATCCAGAAGAAAGTGTCTTGGGGTACAATATTTTTTTGTAGCATGTTCTTGGTTTAAAATAGCCATTTCTCCTTAACGCAGTTAGCATGCTAACACTAACTTCCTCCACCAGTTTTTTAAGATCCAGCTATTGTGGGCACAATGTAATTATTGACGTGTTTTCAAAAAAGTTACTAACAAAAAATTAAATTTTTTTAAAGCTTGTACCATTTTTATTATCAATGTAAAATCATTGCATGTATTAAGTGATTTATTGTTTGACAATAATAATAATGATAATAATAATAATAATCTGAACCAAACCTGAAATAGGTTTTGAGAATTTCCCAACTTAATTAAGTTGAAACAAAAAAAGCAAAAAAGAAACAAACATAAAAAGAGTAATTAAAACTTTTTGACGCATATCAAATGTTTATAACATTTCAGGAAGATTTTAAAATAAATAATGTTCAAGATTACTCCTTCAACTTGACAAAACCAAAAATGTTACTGGAGTTGATTTTTATGCATTTCTGGAAAATAAAATAACACTTTTATCATCACTAGATTCCCTTTTTCCTCTAGTTTAATGCAGAGCGTAGTTTATTTTTGGTTACTTTAGTGAAACTTCACTAAGTTCAGATTCAGATTCTGGCTGGGTCCAACCTGGAGTGTTAGTGGAGCCATCTTTGTTACAGTCTATGCTTCTGTGATGTATTCCTTGTGCCCAGTTGTGATCCAGAGCACGCTGGCAGTACGTTAGGTTTAGAACTGCTCCACATTTTTCCTCATCAGTCTAATCGCAGTGCCAATGAGTCTCTTAGCTGCAGAAAACTCCAGTGTCCTGCATACAAGGTGGATGCCTATTGTCAGCAGTCAGTGGGTAAGATAAAGAAAAGAAAAGAAAATATGCTAACTTCTCAAAAACGTTTTTATTGTTATTCAATCACTTCAGAATGTAAGAAGAATGGCAAAAACACTTACTTTTCTGAGTCTGTTTGTTTGTCAGGATGACCTTGAATAATGTTTACCAGTATTATTTGGATGTAGCTCAAGCAACCGCAAATGCTTTGGTTTGAGGAAAAAAGGCTTTTGTACTAAATCCATGGGTTTATTTTTACGGCAGATTTATATACACTGGCTATTCTCATGAGACAAGTCAAGTAAGCTTTAGCACATATACACACACCTAACGATAGTGTCTAAATGTGATGCTTAAATACATGCACAGGTGTTTTTATTTTCTAAAATATACAGTATGTCTATTTTTTATTGTAGTTTGTAGAATTTAATAGGTTGTTGTTAAAGAAATTTCTATTTTAACCAAGTCAGTTCTAAAACTCCAGACTGGCTAACCCGTCCTCCCACACATCAGATGCTCCATACAGAACTGTCTTGTGCGACTTTGAAGCTTCTCCTGATCCCATGCCAATGTCTCCGCTCTCTCTACTTGACCTAGGAGCCATGTTTTGGCTCTACAAACACGTCTGTCACCAAACTAGACATTTCTGTCACTCCTGCTTGCTGTTGTTTTTAGTTTGGGGGTCCTTGAGGTCCATCAAGTCTGGCCGATGCTTCATGCAGAGCTTGGCGTTTGGAGTCATGTGGCTTCTCTGTTAAATTAGAGGATGTGGTTTGGCTCAGTGCCGCTTGTAAAACTTTGATTGTCTGCGATAAATCCTGGCCATGTACAAATTTGTGGGCACAGTGTATTTATTGCAGAGATTCTCTGCACAGAGTTGTTTCAGCTTGTTTGTTGAGGTGCTATTCTTATGATCTGTAGGTGTTTTAACATGAAAGGATTTTTTGTTTTTTTTGTTTAGAAAAATGAAAATTAAAAAAAAACTATGTTTCAATGTGTTTATCACTATTGCCACTTCTTCATGACCTCTCTATTTTATGTTTCTCACAACTTCAGCTGTTGGAAAATAAATAAGGAAAATGATCTTACACCGAGAATAATCTAGAGTGGTTCTCTGAAGTGTCACGTCGCTGTTAAAACTCCCAAGTTTTTGGGATTGAAGAAAATGGGGCAAAACTCTTTGATGCAGGAGTCCTGGGCTCGATTCCCAGCATGGCAAATTTTCTGCTCATTTTTCCTCTCAATTATATGCCAATTTTTTTTCTTTTAAAGTAAGAACATGATGAATCCTTTTCAAAGCTTCTCTCACATACTGTAACACATTCAGCTTGCGCAATTAAACAAGAAACCAACGAAGAAACAAAGAAATAGGTTTTGACATCAAAATGTACAATAACCCAGTTATATCAGTTTTTACTCTCTTAAACCAATACATTGTTGAAGACAGGTTTTCATACAGCATTCAGTATGTGGAAGGTGACTGAAAGGAAGCCACATCTTGACTTGTTAATATCTCCCTTGCAAAAGTTCTCTGAACCCGTTAAACTGTGAGATTATCTGCTGTTAAGAACCATCTTTAGGTGAAAGTCTGACTAATCCACACCAAAACTTTAATTCTGTTGATTTGGAAGTACGCTTGTCCACACAGTGATGCTAAAATCAGACACCTGAAGGTTTCTGGTTTAAAACTGTTAATAATTTTAGCACTTTGAAAGAAACAAAAAACAAATACAAGCTCTGTGTGTCTTAGCCTAATTAAAGTAACCCCACATAAACCAACAGACCCACACCATGTTTCAAAGTGGGCAGAATTTGCTCTTTATGATGTTCAGTGTTAGTTTCTGTGCCAAAAATACTTTCCAATTTTGTTGCACAAAGCTGTGAGTTTAGTCTTCTCTGACCATAACTCACTCACTCACTCACTCACTCACTCACTCACTCACTCACTCACTCACTCACTCACTCACTCACTCACTCACTCACTCACTCACTCACTCACTCACTCACTCACTCACTCACTCACTCACTCACTCACTCACTCACTCACTCACTTTGTTTTTCTTATTTCTTTCTTCCTTATTTTCCTTCCTTCGTTCTTTCTCCCTTCCTTTCTTCTTTATTTGCATGGGGACAAGTGTTAAGCATAAACAAAAACAGAACACTTAACATTTATAGCCTTAGTTAATTTGCAGTGTACGTCCCCTGATGGGCCTTTAACAACATTCTTTCTTTCACACGGTTTTAGGAGATTTTACCCAGGACTTAGTTTTTCTCCTTTGCTTCTTAGACTTGTGGAGAATACAGGAGTCTATTGTTGCATGAAAAACACAAAACG
The DNA here is from genome assembly GCF_003331165.1 of Xiphophorus hellerii. Lineage (NCBI taxonomy): Eukaryota > Metazoa > Chordata > Actinopteri > Cyprinodontiformes > Poeciliidae > Xiphophorus > Xiphophorus hellerii. Next base: position 17,227,387 of record NC_045680.1, read on the forward strand.
TCCTTGTTTTAAATTCCTGCTGCTTCATCTGTGTTACTGTCAGGTTCTCTGCAGCCTTCTTAACCCATTTCCATGCTTGTCTTTTTAAAGATTTTTGGAGAAGCATCAAGTTGCACTGTCTCTAGTGTCCCATATTTTATTTAGTCATAAATGGCTGTCTTTATGGTGTGATGATCTATAAAGAATATACTTTGTAACATTTGGTATTCTTCTCCTGACTGATAGCTTTGCATGATATACTTCAGATGTGCTGTAACTTCCAGAAAACAGAAATCCTACTAGGAAAGTAGAATGTTATTTCAAATTAGTCAGATTCAATATAATTCTCAAGTGTGAACTCCATAAGACTGAAAGTAGCAAATGAATCAAAAGTTGTTTCAGCAAAATATTAGTTCAACAATGTGCAAATTTATGCAACCAGGTCATTGCAACTTCCTTTTACATTTTCTTTTTGTTCTACTGTTGAATTGTAGACAATACATTATAAGTGGAAGTAGGTTTGAAATTTATAATGGCCTCATTTTTTGACATTACAAAAATCTTGCATTTTAACAAGGTTGTGTAATTTCAAAGCCACTCTATGTGCATAATAAGCATTTTAGATAAAAATTTTATTGAGGTGTTTTAAAGAAACACGTTCTCTATTTATTTACAGTATGATCCTCTTATTGCACCTAAAGGCCTGCAGTTAGAAATAAAGCATTAAAACTTACCATCAATTTCAATAGACTTTGAAACACCAACACTGTCAAGGTGCCACCACCAGGGGGTGACAAGCACTAGTGTAAAGTTTTAATTATGTTAATCAGTAAAGTGATTGGTTTGCAGCTTTTTGTAACATTTTACTACGAGATTCACTTTCAGGCTGTGCAGAAAAGAGAAAGTTCTCCACCTCTACCCAGTGACACTTTCTCCGCTGTGTTTGTGTTTTGGCTGCCAGTATTCCCCTCTCTCTTAGCTCTGTTAAAGGTGCTGGTCTTAGGATGTGGTGGGCTCGGAGTCTGGCACCGGAGTGGGCTGGGTGGGGTGGATCAGTGGAGTTGGTGGTGGATTGGTTTATTACTTCCAACTATCTGTTTGCGTTCCTGACTGTGGTTTGCACTTCTCCATTTGAAGACCCTTGTTTAATGTTGGACTCCTGTTTCCCATCAGGTGCTCCCATTCTGTAAAAGGCAGGAGAGATTATTTGTTACACTGTGCTCATCAGTGTATCTCCAAACTGGGGCTGTTGGGTGTGGACCAGTCATTTCCACATAGAGGACTGTTTGTATGTCTGTTCTCACTTTCTAATAAGTCATATTACGTTTTAGCCAACAGTTTTTGCTGGTCTCAGAGGAATCTTAAATGTGAATTTTGGTGATAATTGTGTACATTGAGCTTGAGTCTGTATATTTGGCTGCAGAAATGTGGATATTACAGCACCTTTCAAAAGTATTCCCTCCCTTGAATCTTTCTACATTTCATCACACTACAACCACAAACTTTAATGTATCATGTTGGAATTTTATGAGATAGAACAACAAAATGAAAATCTGAAAAGTGTGGGATGCATTTATGTTTCCCCATTTAAATGCAATTCTTTCGGAGTATATCACTAGCAACTCTATATTTAGAGAGTGAAATTTCTGCCCATTCCTCTCTGCAAAGTAGCATAGTCTCACTCAAAGTGGATGAAAAGTGTGTGAGAGCAGCAATTTTGAAGGCTTGGCATCAGTTTTTAACCTGGATTAAGTCTGGACTTTTTATTGACTTTGACTAGGACAACAAAAGCATACTTTATTGGAAACTCTTCTATTTTGGCTCTGGCTGTATATGTAGTACGTAGGGTTCTCTCTCTACCTAAGTCTCAGGTTTTTGCAGCTTCTTACTGGTTTTCTTCCAGGATTGCCCTGAGTAAATCAACTATATTTCCTGTTCCTACTGAAGATAAGCATAATGCTGCCACTGCCATGTCTAATCATAAGGATTGAGACAGTTAGGGATGCTATTTTTTCCCACAAAACAATTTGCATTTAGAGATTTATGACCAGCATAACACACGTCTATGGTATCCCCCGGCCTAACCTCTCCATTTAGCTGTACAACAAGTAGTGAAAGCTGAATACAAAAGCACATCACTCTTTTAAGTTTTTATTTGTTAATAATTTTGAAAACCATCAATTAAATTTCTTCTACTTCACAATATTGCAGTGACGTTTGTGGTTGTAATGTGACATATTGTGACATGAATACTTTTAAAGGTCGCTGTAATATATGACCAAGCAGACCATGAGAAAACAAGGACGAATTGACATGCAAGCTTCTGAGCAGAGAGATTCAGCCACAACAAATTAATTTAATCCTTATGAAAATTCTCATGTGTTCTCAGGCATATAACCCCGTTACAAAAACACTCATATCTTTGTGCTTCAGCAGTAATATTGTAGTTTTCTTCCCCCCGTCTTCTCGCTCTCTGCACCTGCGTTAAGAGGCACTTTTTCCCTAGACGTTGTTATTTTTCATTTACTCGTGCCCTCGGGTTTTAATCGTACATCCATTACTAAGCAAACAAATAAGTTCCGGGACTATGCCGCAGACACAAATATAGACATGAGTTATGAGATTCAGAGAAGCCGGGGAAGGCTTTAGGAGCTAATGCATAACATCTGCACTGGACAAGACGCACAAACCATGTCATCCCGAGACAAAGTCCTTGCAGCCACACTCGTATGCATGCTGACCTGTCTCTTGATGGGAGAAAAGAACTGTGGCAGATGTTGTTGTTGGGAGCAGACAGGAATAAAATGATCTTTATTATCAGTTTTTAAGTGCTGAATGTTTTGATTTATGGAGCCAAAGTGGGGCCATTTGAAGTGTCACCCAGGATTTCCAGAGGCATCCGTCTTGCGGTTCTGGCAGCTCGTTGTACCTTGAGTTCAGATGTATGCATCACTCTCCCTACGTACCGACTAACAGCCCTCTACGCCCCCGCGCCGACCCTCTGTACAGTGCTGCACACCTCCGATCGCTCCCCTTTACTCCTCTTAAAGCATCCATCCATCTTCACATCTGCTTTTCATTGGGGCCTGCATGTCTCCAAAGACTTGAACGCATTAAGCGCTGGCACAAGTGCGGTCTCACTCTGGCACTTAACACAACGCTTAGGTGACTTAAAAGGGAGAGGCGAGAATTATAGAAAATGATGTGTCACCAAAATAAAAAATCGCTCCAGATTACCACCAATTACACTTAATAATGCTGTCCAGAGCATCTGTTGATCAGATGGTGGGCTGCTCTGTCGGTGGGGAAATAATTACAGCAGAAAGACTGAGAATAGGAAAGCCTCATTGAGGGAGACAGCAACATATAACAATAGGAGGATGCGGTTGGGGCTCTTCAGTATTGTATGGATTGGAATGCTTTGTATGGTAATGCAGTCATAACAAAATATCTCGGGATAATAGCTATGCTGTTCCACAGGGGGTTTAGTTCTCCTAGATTGGAGACACATGTCTGCTCTTTATTAGTCATTTATTAGTCACTGAGGTCAGGGAGACTTTTTAGCCAAGGCACAACACAGCCGAACTCGTTGTCGATTCTGATCATCAGCCCTTGAGGCAGCGGGAATAGGTGTACAATTACAACTCAGCCTCCCTGGCAGTAATCTCCGATGTGAAATGAATGCAGTTATGCAAAGTGTGCCTTGCGATCTCTGTAATTGCAGTCTAAGTAACCCCAAACTTTCCTCTAAAGTCCTGAGTTGGGCTCTCATTGTCACAATTTTCAGGTATGCATTCATTGTTTCTGCGTTTTGCCTCATTTCTCAGCTTCCTATGGTCATAGTAGCTGCATTAATCAGCAGAACAAGGATTAAGAAGACATTTCTACTCACTGACCTGATGGATTGAGTTTCATAACGTTGTGAGCTGCTCTCCCACTTGATGTTTTCTTTTATTTTTACAGAAACATTCAAGCGTGATGAATGGACTGCATCAGATCAGGCATGTAAGAGGTTGACTGGACCACTGCCTCTGCCAGAGAAATAATCAAACACGTCCTCAAACAAATCCTCAAATAGCCATGTTTATCCAATGATATACATAAACGGATACATTGCTTTATTCATGTGAATGTGCTGGTTTAATACATTTCTTCCCATGTAGCATGCAGCTGAATCAGAAATTTGCATGTGCTGCGTAAAAAAAACACATGGCCTACCACACATGTTGTCTGTTTGACATTAAATCGGACTAACCTTTTCCAGGTTTTAGGTCAGTTAGGATTGTCAACCTTATGTCAATTTCCAAAATGCCAGAAAAAAAAGACAATATTTTAAAAAAATATTTTTTATCTTACTTTCTTCATCAGCAGTCAACACACACTAAATTATGGATTTGTAAGCTTCCTAATTCACAAATTTTAGGTAGATTGAGGCACGCCTGTGGATGTCACTTATGGGAATACCTCAAACAAATTGATTCTTTGTGTCACAGTGTGGGGAATATTTCAAGGAAATCAGGCAGAATATCAGAAAGAGAGGATCAAGCCTCTACATATCTGGTTTATGGTTGGGTTCCACATCACAGGAGATGCTACGTTCATCTATTCAAACAAGTATGCAGAAGTATAAACACCAAGTGAATAGCCAGCAGTCAAATCACACAGAAAATAGATCATTCCTGTGTTCTGATGTTAAATATGTGAATTAATCCCAGAACAAAAAAAAGAGCTTGTAAAGACATTGCTGAAGCTTGTAGGACAGTGCCATGTTTGTCTACTCACAGTGGAAGAAAAGTGTCCTATAGCTTGGACAGAGGGGTCAATCTGGGAGGAAATTATTACTCTATGAGCAAAATAAAACCCGTAATACAGTTTACCAATGTATGCATGGGCTAAGGCCTAAATTTTGTTGAATTCTGATGTCTGATGAAATTTTAACTGAAGTATAAGTCCATAATGACCAGTTTTACATTTGGAGGAGAATGGGGGCGTTTGCCCTCCTTCCCAACTCAGAGGCATTGGGATGGCAGCATCATGTTTGTGGGGGTCATTTCAAAACACTGATTAAGAAGACCAAGCACAGACATAATAGGTCTTCTAAATTAACCATAATCTTAAACAACATCAGTCCCATTTCATATCGTTAAAAAATAATTCACCAAATATTAAGCATATAAACTTCCATCATTGGGGAAAAAAAGTTTCTTTCTCATTATTTTGGCATTTAGCAAATAAAAAGTTGAGTAATCCAAACTGACTTGAAACATTTATTTACTCTTTTTTTTTTTTTTTTTTTTACAGTGTATGTAAATATCTGGTTTCAAGTATACGTGGAAACACAAAGCAGGTTTAATCTCAGGTCTCCTCCTGAACTCCTCGGCTTACTGTCATCCTTTTCTGATGCTTGGAACGTGGTGCTTTAATTATACAGAAGAGGAGCCAGAGTGAGAAATTGATACCATGTGATGACATTTATGGAGCGGAAGATACCACTTTAGAAGTAACAGGGTGTTAATAGCTATCATGTTAGGAACACTGTGTCTTGCCTGCTCTGAAATGAGCTACATTTCTTTTTAGGGCTGCATTTCGCACAATAGAGTCCTTATTTGTGTGTGCGTTTTTAGCTGGCATTGTCAACATCAGTGGCTCTTTGTGAGGATGAGCCAGCACATCTGTATACAGTCTACCTTTAACGAAAGAAACACTTGCCCCCGGTGTTTCTGGCACTGTCCCGCATCTTCTTTTCACCATTCTTCTTTCTGCATCCTGTATCCCTGTTTTCCACGCCCTTAAATACTTTTTTCCTAATTGAGCCTGAATGCTTGCAAATGTGTATGTTGTTGCCCCATCCCACCATGCTTGTTCTGATGTGCTTAGCAGTTTCTGGATGCTGCTAAATTCAGCTTCTATCAGCAGAATTACAACCATTTGAACCAAAAACATTATTTTTTTCTGGCTCAGTTTTGACTAAGAAGTAGTAGTTTTGTCATATAGCATGAAATTGGTGATTTGTATATGTTGGTGTTAGAAATGAAACCGATCAGAGTGTGGAGGCTGATTCCCAATTAGGCGTGGGCTAGAATAATCTGCAGTAAAAACACAACATTCTCACAATTTTAATATAAATATCTGAAACAAAAATGTTAGCAGATCTCTTTATTTTTGAAAAAGCTTGTCAACCAGCTTGTTTGTAACTGTTGTATAATTTGTGACCTGAAAACTTTCCAAATAGATAAACTGGGATGAAAAACACAGTATGGCATTTATTCACAGAGTTTTGACAGGAAATGGACTGAGAGAGAAGGAGTTCCTGGGCAGGTGTATTGAGAAATATTACCCACGCTTTGCCAGTGAAACTAGGGTTTTAAAGTTTTTAATTTTTGAGTTTTTAATTCACCATTCAACCTATTCAAACTTAAAATCAGCTGATTCCAGTTATTTTTTTTGTTTGATATAAAAAAGCACAACAAAGCAGGTATCCTAACATCAAAACATTACTCACTGAAGTTTCTCAATGGTGTAATATGAATGGATGACTGAGAGAGATTTATTATTATTATTGAGGTTTTCCCATAGCATAATATGAAAAATATTCCAACCTACAGCCAAAAAGCAATCTGAAGTTTGATAAATTCAAAGTGGTCATGCTCGGCAGCCCACCCAAAAAGTGCAAACTAAAGAAAACAATCTTTTGATCTCCAAAAGAAGACCCTCAATCTTTCATCTGGTCAAACACCCTTCACCTGTCAGTCCTGCTTTCTGTCTCACATTTCTTCTTGGCCTCTGATGCTCCCTCCACCTCCTGATCAAACCAAGCTCCAACACACAATGAAATGCTCAGCGCTGAATTACCATGGCACATTCAATATAAACTGAATTTTCTTTTTGGGTCCCATCCAAGCCACCATATGCCATTTCCTCCATCGGAGCGTGACTGATTTCGTTAATGTAGCAAAGCCTTAAATCACTGTGGCGCTGACTTTAAGCAAAAGGGAAGGAATCGAGACCTTTAACACTCATTTACCACTCTGACTTTAAAGCCCTAAACACTCAGAAAGTGTCTTTATGATGGATAATCTGAGTACATATAGTTTTGGCATTAAAATAAATGTTGGACCCTAAAATATAGACTGTCGTATTAAGCGGTGTAAAAGGGTTTTACCTCTGTTATATAAACCTATAAATACTAAATAAATCCTTTTAATATTTTCATTGCCTCTCTACATAGTTGTTGTGATAAAAAGATAAATAAAAAGTAGGGTCGGGACTTTAAGGTAAAAATGTTAACACAATTAATTTCCTTTTTTGTTCCATACCAAAGTCTTGAGCTGGCACTTTTGTCTTGTGTTCCTGGTTTGCCTTTAAATCTGACACAAGAAGCTTCTGAAAACAACAGCTATAAATGACAAAGCTGCTTGTCTTGGCCCACTGGGGTTTAACTTTTGCTGCACAAAACAATCCGATGGGAGACTGGAAAAGACTGTCGTGTTAAAGTTTTGCAAAAGGGAGTTAGCCTATCATCAAAGCTATTCTAGTTTAAAACAGCATCTCAATGCTAAGCTTGTTGCAGAAACATAGATGCTCCCAAGCTAATGTGACAAACAAAACTCCATATTTCTAACAAAGTTTTCTTTTTGTTTTTTTTTAATCAGAGAAATTACATGGATGATCAGGGTTTCTTTAAAAAATTAAAAGTTGATTGGGTATATCAGAACTTGAGTCCCACCACTAATAAAAAGACAAGTTGAATTTCTCTGAATGTCTCTCAACTTGGCAAAATGTAATGTTTCAATTGTTGATGACTTTTATGTGTTTTTATTTACTTTTATGTGTTTTATTTGTTTTTGTGTTTTTATTATTCAAAGCATACTTTAAATCATAAAAACAATAATGCAAGGAGGCGGTTCAAAGTGAACTGCCTCATTGCTGAAATATGCGACACAAATAGACTTGATTGAATGATTGAACTCTGGTCCTCATAGCCACAATCCTTATGTTTTAGTTACGTCTATGTTCTCTCACATCTGACTCAAATGATTGCTTTATCTTCTGCATGCCATCTAGTGCTTTTTATGCCTGTTTATCAGCCAATAACGTATGTCTGGGTTATGGCAGAAAGGAAGCACATAAAGGCGTGAGGACCAGTGTTGAGAAACGTTGATCTAAGGTACAAACTTATGCAGGAAAAGACAGCAGCAGTTTCATTCAAGGATGCAGATAATGTGGCGTGCTTTCTCACCAAGTCAGATTTTTTGAGCAGTTGACCTCTTGATAACAGAAGGTCAGTCTTCTTTCTTACACCGTCCTTAAAGTTTTACTCAACGTCTTGAAGCCTTTATACAGAAATATGTAGAGGCAAAAAAAGGGAAACTTTTCCAAAAGCAATAGTGGCTACTGCACTCTTGTTAGCATTGCTAACTTCAGAATGCTCTTTAAATTACTTCTATACTAAAAATAAATGGAAACAAATTAAATTAGCAACAAGTGGCAAGTGTCATAGCAGTTTTGGTCGCCCCTTCGCATCTATTAGAAAGCGGTGGATCACCTCTCAATGTCTGTGACTTATATATGAATGGATGAACCCAATCCTCTTTCCTATTATCATCCTTTTCTTCATAATTACCTGTCAAATCTCTCTTTACATTGGCGATATTCTAAATTATTCAAATGGATTTATTGTTTTTATTGTTTTTTTTGTTTTTTTTTCTTTTTTAAAAGAAACATATTATGTACTTTGTGTCGTTTACACTGTCGGTGAAAGGCTTGTCTGAAATAAACTAAACTAAACTAAACTAAAAAAAACTAAAACTTACTCTGACAAAAGCATCAAAGTTATATTCTACAGCCAGAAATGCCCTACATATTTTGAAGCAGTGCTTTAGGTGAGGCAACTATAGTTTGTTGTGAGATAATGATAGCTTTCAGTTCAGGCCTCATTGACCACCTGGCAGTCAGATGAACCGCTTTTCATGTCGGCATTTTTATTTGGTTGCTTTTTTATTTACTTTATATGCAAGCAGTAAATGTGTAATTATGAAACGCAGCTGCTAATGTCAGTGGTCTTCAACCTAATTCATGTACCCTTTGCCCCGCTTTACTGATTGTTCCTGACTATTAGAGAAGGAAGAAAAACTTGGCTTCTCATGGGCATGTCTTGAAACCTTTATACAGAAATAAACTTGTACATAAATGGCAAATATCGAGCCAAAAGGGGAATGGGGGAAGGAAAAAAATGAGAACACTGAGAATTTGCCAAGCAGAACAATTTTTATTGCTTAAAAACAGACGAGGGCTGAAAGTCCTCTGTTAACGGCTCTGAGTGAAACCAGCGGTGTTGCTGCAGTCCCCAGGCGATGGTGAACTGTTTGCGTAGCTCATGCTTCCTCTCTGCCTCTTTGTGTTTCTGCTTTGAACCATGACAAGACAAATGCCGAGGAGAATGTGGACAGAATAAATGAAGAATATGTTTGTAAAATTCTAGAGGAACATGACCACATATGTTCTTATTTTCTCCTTTTTTGTTAATTTTTCTAACTTTTTTCCTAAATTTAAAAACATTCCCTCTCTGCCTGTTTTTTTTTGTTATTTTTTCATGTTTCTTTTATTGATTTGTCCATTTTCTTCTTGTGTTGCAAAACATGCAATTCTAGTTGTTGACTCTTTTTTTTCATATGCTTGTGTTTTTGCTAAAGTAATCCACAAACTTGCATTTAATCCATTGTTGTTTCTTATCCCACTTTTTAAATTATTCTCCAGTACTTTTTCTGCTGTTTTCTTTCACCTGCATGGCGTTTGAGTTACTTTATCAATATAGGCTCATGCTGTGTGATAACATTGTGAATAATATTGTTAAGAGAAAATTAAATTTGTGAAATTGAGTTAAAAATTGAAGCGGGGAACGTGTGGCCCGTGTCTGCACATGAATGTGTGGGGATATCGACTTACCGGTCACAAGCATTTTCAAACACACACACATGAATACGCGCACACACCAAACCTTTTCATCCTCACACACTTTTCGTATCTTGTCTTATTTTTTGGATACTATAATCCAAAATCTTCCTTTAGGAATAATAAAACATGTAATGGAATTACTTTCAAAGTCAACGATGCAACATTCTCAAATCCCACATTTGTGTAATTGTTTTAATTCTTATCGCAGACATGTCTTAAATCTATTTATCTTTAAAACAAATAGTTCTATATTAAGATAATCTTAATATATTAATATTAATATAGACAGGTTCGATATTAAGATAATCTAACTAGTGAATCCTTTGTTTTCACAAAATGTCTGAAGTAATTTGTTTTAAATTTTTACCAGAGCAAAATAAGTCATAATTGTTAATTGGAATGAAAATGGACACATTGTTTTCAAAATTGTCTATAAAAAGACACCAAAGTAGTAAAGAGAGCATATCTGTGAGTAAGTTAATTTCTTGTTAAACCCAAATGTTTTGTATGGAACATTAATAACAATCTGCATTATGAAGACCAAGAAACACATCAGACACGTCAAGGATCAGGTTGCGAAAACGTCCTAATGTCTGAAGATCTCATAGTGCACTTTAGTCTGTCACCTGAACAAATGGAATGACTACAGCAAACCTACTGACTCAGGGCCATCCACCTAAACAGACAACATTAAAGACAACATTAATCGAAGAAGGAGCCAAGAGGTTCACAGTAACTCTAGGTGCTTCACAGCTCCAATGAGGGAATCTGTTGACAGGAAAACTCTTGAAGAAAGTGCTCTGATGGCACAGGGGTTAAGCAAAACCCACATAAGGAGGCCTTAGTCGCAGGTTCGATGCCTGGCCTGGTGACCTTTGCTGTATGTCTTCCTTATCTCTCTTTACTTACTTTACTCCCTTAACATTTTCAAATAAAGGCCGCTAGAGCCAAAAAAAAAACCTTTAAAGAAAAGAATATGCTCTGGTCAGATGAGAACAAAACTGGTCTATTTGGCCCACCTGCAAAACTCAATGTTTGGCAGAAATCTTATAAGACTCATCATTCTGAACATGATATACCCACAGAAACATGGCAGTGGCAGTATCAATCTCATCTTCTGTAGGAACAGCAAAGTTGTTTAGGACTGATAAGAAGATGAATTCAGGACAATGCTGAAGGAAAACCCGCAAGAGGCTGCAGAAAAATCAGTGTTTTTTGAGCAGAACATCAACTGCAAATGTACAGCTAGAGCTACAATGGAATAGCTTAAATTATGTATAATTATGTGTTAAACAGTCCAGACCAAACTCCAATTAAAAGGTTGTCACAAGATTTGAAAACTGATGTTTGTTGATGTTCTCCACCCAATCTGACTGAACTTGAGCTATTTTGTGAAGACAAATATTGCAGCTATTTTAGTCTCTAGATTCACAAAGAGCTGTTAGAGCACATCACAGAAGACCTGCAGGTATAATTGAAGCAAAATATGGTTTTGCAATGTTTTGACTTAGGAAGCTTAAGAAAATGTATACCACACTTTGAAACCTATTCAATTTTCTGTCTTACAATCATTCTCTGCTTTGTGTTGTTCTATTTTGTAAAATCTTAAAGACATACACTGAAGTTTGAGGTCACAATGTGACAAAGTGTAAAAAACGTAAAATGATCTGAGCAATTATGCAAGACATTGTACACAAATTGGTCAGCATTTATAAATTGTGCAACTATGTCACGCTTACTGGTAGGAGAATTTGCACAAACTACATTTATTTATCCAAAATGAAAATATTGCAGTTTGGAATAAAAATCCCTAAAGTACTCCAGTGATGGCAGTGATGAATCTATTCAGCATGATTATTACTACTATACGGGTTGCACTTTGCCAGAAAGCTCTCCATAGATCACTCAGGGTTACTGAAATGACAGCCAACATTTATTCCTCAAGAGGTCCTACACAGTATAATAAGATTTCAACATACCACTGAAGGCACGACTCCAAGTTCAAACTCATTGTTCTTCCAGCAAAGCCAGCAGATGACTGAGCAATAGCTGCTTATATTGCTTATATCTGCAATATAAACAGATGTTGCTCAGTCATCTGCTGGCTGCAATATAAGCAGATTTTTTAAAATTATTATTATTTTACAATGACACAGAGTCGCTGGTTTGCTTTGCAGAAATAAAACTGTGATGTCAGCACATTTCAGGGATGAATAGTGTCCTTATCTAAATAGTGAACATACACTCTGATCAGATCTGAAGCAGACTGTTTAGCTGTTTTGTTCTTGTTTGTCTTCCAGTCAATGGGGCCTACTGCTCAGAGAAGGATGGCAGCTCTGAGCTGAGCGATGCAGAGGGCACCCTAATGCGATGTGGGCAAAGTCTGCCACTGCCAGCGGGGGGCCACTCAGAAGGACTCTACCCCCCGAGCCTCCACTGCAGCAGACCAGCATCCGACCTCCTTCTGCAGGATGGCCCGCACCGTGAAAGCAGGTAAAACTGTCACAACTGCTTGCTTTTTTAAAATTTGAACATAGTATTTCTGATAAAATGCAGATAAATTATGTTGACACAAGTGATCATACATACATTATTTACACAAATGCAATTAATTGAAATGCAAATCTTTAATGTTTTGAAGAATATCATAGCAGATTTCTTGATAGCAGCTTTAACATATTTGTTGCCTATACACCAACATTCTATTCTTTCATATTGTCTCTCAATATCATCTATAGAGCCAAACAGGTAAAGGTGCTTTTGAATAAAAAGAGAGGTGACCAATTCTTTTATTAAAGACACTGATGACATGGTCTCCCAGTTCTTCTCTCCAATCCTGACTAGCGTTAGCTCTTTTTTTTCTTTTCCTTCCCTGGTAAACTCAGAAACTCAGGGGAAGGGACAAAGACGATAGCGATAGAGACAGACAGGAGAAAAGCGAGCTCTTCTCACATCACTCAGGGGCTTTGGACAAAATCCATAATGAGCCAGCTGACAGGAATGATTATGTCGGAGATCACAGCAACGCATGGAGAAACATGACCCGGGCTATCCATTGAGGAGGGCAAAGATTCCCACCATAATACACAGTATTGTAAACGGCAACCCTTCATAGGGTGCAATTATGCCACCAAAACAGGTGACTCCTTATTTATCCCCAATGCTGGGTTGGGTTTAACCCCTTTGTGTCATCAAAGCCTGTCAGATGGACACACTCGCCAGTGGCCTCTCAGTCTCAGAAGCCACCCTAACCTCCCCCGTCTCACTCTTCTTTGTCTTAAATGCTCATTCATATCCTCTCACTACAAGAAGATCCTATTTCAGCTATTCATAAAACAACTCTGGATCATAGATAGGCTGTGCTCCATGATTTGTAACATAACTTTGCAGTTTTGTTTCATTTGTAACTCCGCCATGGTGAACATAAGGTTTGTCTGAAACATTTTGAGAAGAATGAATCAGTCTGTCTGTCAATGGAAATAAAACTAGTACAACTCATATTGCCTCTCCCTTACAGAAGCACCGCTGCCTTCCAGAGAGCCCCGCCTGGTGCCAGCATGGCTCGCTCCTCTGCCCCTTACCCGATTAAACAGGAGAACTCAATCGGACACAAGACCTCCGGTGTTCAAGGCCAGTCTCAGGCTGCGTTTCAGGCCTGTAGGGCAGATCAAGCTTTGGAGACATCGCGAGACGATATAGCTGCGGCCCTGCATGCTAGCACTAACGGTAATGGCGTATGCACGGTGAGCTGTGCAGGTAGTGCCGTGTCAGGAGACGCGGTGCAACCTTTTAATAATGGAGATGGCTCCTCCCCACTGGCTTTGTCCCCAACTGGCTCCCATCATTCAGCGCGTCTGCGCAGCGCTAGCGATATGAAGAGACGCTGCCTTTCCCTGGCCTCACAGTCTACTGTCGCTGCTGGCACCAGCAGCGTCGCCCCAACGGGTTCACCATCAGCCACTGGCACGACCTCCAACGAGATCAATATCACCGCAGCCATCTGCTCCTCCTCCCAGATGTCGATGGTTGCTTGCGTCAACGGATTCCTCGCTAACCTCTCCCCCAGCAACGCTAGTAGCGCCGGCTTGTCTTCGTCGTCCTCCTCCTCTTCTTCTACATCCCCACCCTCTATCTGCTGCCAGCGGGAGGCCCCCTGGAATCCCCCACGTCACAGCAGCCCCCAGCAGTCATCACTACAGGAGAGCTGTCAACTGTCCTCACCTGCCACCTGCCTCCTGTCCCTGTCCGCCTCCTCCTCATCATCCTCTTCTTCGGCGTCATTAGTGGAGCCGGAGACAGGCCTAGGGCAGAGCCTGGGGCTTTGCGAGGAGCAGGTCCCCATGCTGCGGGGGCTTGGGTCTGGAGGAACAGCAGAGGAAAGTGAAGAGAGAGGCTTGGATGGGTTGGGACTACTGATGAGTGGGGCCCTTATGTCGGGGACATTGAACTCCAGTTCTGATGCTGGTTGCCTGTTGGATGGAGGTCAAAGATGTGGGGCAGCTCTCAAGCAGGAACCTCTTGATGACTTCTCTCCAAGTGAAGATGAACTCTTCCAGCACCACTATCACCACCATCATCACCTAAGTGGTCACACTGGGCACCACCGTCACACTCCCCACCCATCTCGATCTGCCATGCCTCCTCCTTATCACCTGCACCAATACCCGGGCCCCAGTCATGGGGGGCCGCTACAGCACCAGAGTCAGCAGACAACACAAGCTTCCTCTCTGGCATTAAAACAAACCTCCGGAGGCCCCCCTGCCACCCACACAGCCTCGGAGCGCGAAGACGTCAGAGGAGGAGCGCAAACGGATAAGCAGGTGTGTCGCTGGATCGACTGCAGCGCCGCTTATGAGCAGCAGGAGGAGCTCGTTAGGCACATTGAGAAAGTCCACATTGACCAACGCAAAGGAGAGGACTTTACCTGTTTCTGGGCCGGCTGCATTCGCCGCTACAAGCCCTTCAATGCCCGTTACAAGCTGTTGATTCACATGAGGGTCCACTCGGGAGAGAAACCCAACAAGTGCATGGTGAGTCACCAAAAACAACAATCAATTACCATTCTGCAGAAATGGTGGTCTGACGTTCAATCAATCAATCAATCAAATTTTATTTGTATAGCACATTTCAGCAGCAAGGCATTTCGAAGTGCTTTACATCATATCAAACACAGAAACACAAAGTCATCAAGTGGGGGGTTCTTGCTTTTGCATCCATAAAAGGTTTACCTGTTACACTCCTACTGTGTTATATGGAACGAAATACCTATTGGTATTTTTATTCCCACTCACGCTCACAATCACGCACTTTAAAACGATGTAAACAGCCTTTCAACAGGCTTCCGGCACGAGGCTCCTTACACCTCTTTCACGGAATTTCGACCTGGGACTCCGTCGTCCCTCACGGATGTTTCTGCAATTCTATCTAATACCTGTTAGTGTCTAGAATTTACAGGGTTTCTGTTACGTGCAGTGACCCTCAGTCACTCGCCGTTTTTCATATGTTCGACCAATATGTTTAAAATAACAGTGTTCCCTCATTGTCACCTTTCATATTTTCTTAAATATATTTTTTTGGTTTTTGAGGCTGATGTATTCAGAACAATGTTTTTTTTTTAAAAAACAACTGTATTTATAGGAAAAATACACACCAATTATGTAACTGTAGATTTAAAAAAATAGAAATGGATTTATTTATCAGAGCAATGAGGTTGCATTTTTTATTAAAAACATTATAGTGAAACATAATTTTTCCCACAAAAAAGTACAATTACACGGGCTGCTGCATGGTTAACTCCGTCCACTCCATAAAAATAAATAGATTTGAGAGTCTATTTTTTTATTGGTAGAGCTCCAGTTCCTCACGTGCTCTTACAGATCAGCATGAAGCTGTCACTCCCTCCATGTACGTTTACAAATGGAAAATTCCTTCAACCTTTGGACAGATTTGTTCCAAACACACTATTAGTCCACAATTTGTGTAGGGCTGAAGTCTTGTTTATTTTCACAAGTGCTCTGCTGTTTTTCTGAGAACAGATTCAGATTCTGAAAATCCAACACATATGGGAAACATAACCAAACAATGCCTACACTTGATTCGTTTAAATGGGAGCTTTAAATTTTTAGCTGTCTCACAAGTATGAGATGAATTGGCTTCAAATCCGAGCCACACACGAGTAGAAATGTAGTAATCTGGTTAAAGGGAGCCGCAGAGAGATGGTCTGCAATATTTGCCCATCTTACTCAATATGATGTTTTTCATTTTAAGCTCTTGTCAGCTTAAGGTAGAAAACTCCTAAGCATACTAACCTGGTAAATAGAGAGTTCTTGTATGTTTATCAAATAGTTTTAAATCTTCTAGCATTAACTTTCAACTATATTCTATTGAAAATTCACTGACCTGGTGCTTCCTTGGGTAAAATAGTTGGAAATTTTGAGGGCGATCGCCTCTGTTGCAGCAGCAGTTTCTGCATTTCATTGGTGTTGGATGTTTGCAATTCCAGAAAACTGCTGTACAAAAATAAATGCATACAACCTTCAAGGAACTGAAATAATATTGGTAAAAACAATGTGAGAATATTCCTCCAAAAGAATAAAAGAGACTGATAAATTCATACTGAGAAGAACTACAGTGAACCTCTGCCTCTTTTCGATTTAACATTCAGAGTTTATCTATTAGTGGATTTTTCTGTGGAATGTAACTCAAAATCATTCACAAAAAATTTGCCTGTTTGCAGATCTTTTGGTAGAGCACATCTAGAATGTTTGAAAGAACACACAGCTTTGGAAGCTGACGTATCTTGGCACAATGCTACGTGGCACACTATTGTCTGTTGTCTGCAAAGCAGCCAAATTCAGGAGCTTCATTTATTTTCCATGGTGCTAATTGGCAGTATACTTTCAAGAGCAAATGTAAGGAAGCCCAAGGATGTTAGCTTCTCTGGTTGTGCTAAGATAGTTTCCGCTGTGCACATTGATGGATAAAAATGTATATTTGGTAGTTTGAACTACTAAACCAGGGTGTTTTATGTGATTTTGGACAAGTCTTCGGTATTCACAAATTTCAGCTTTTTGCAGGCGGTTAAGGTTCCTAACCCCTGCAGATACCGGGGGGTCCACTGAACTGAGAGTTTGCTGCTAAAGTAATTTCAAAAATATTTTAGATCAGGACTTTGTGTTTTCCACACGTACTTCATTTTTGGGAGATAAATGACTATAGAATATGTTGCATGTTTTTGTGCATTTAAAGCCAGTTTGGGATGGGAGCACCACGAAGCATTTATGTTTAGGGTACCAAAATGGCCAGCAGCAACAGTCCAGTCTACTAACTATAATCATGGCACCTCGGCCTACATCAGCTGCTCACTCATTTACGGAGCACTGCACAGGATCTTACATTATGATTTATCTTTATTCATTGTCTGGCTACTTTGTGTAACATTCATGTATTTCTTGCATGGAAAATGTATATATGTTGGACTAAAATAGGGGCTCATTGGTGTTTAAGGAAGTTGAAACCCCTAAAATAAGCCCAATTAAATCTGTGCCACTAACCTTTGTCTGATTTGCAGTAGACTCAAAAAAGTATTTATTTATAAAAAATATATATATATTGTATTCCTTAATATTGATACATTTAACCAGCTGGAATACAGATTTTTCTGTATTCAGAATCTCTGACTGATTACTATTTTTTTCTAAATGTCCTCTTAGGTAGTTTGACTTTCCAATTAAGTAGCATTTCATGGCTTGCTATTTTTTTTGTTTGTTTTGGTTTTCTGACCTATTATTGTTGCAGATGTATCTTTTCCATGAGTGCTGTCAAATCACAAATGTGCAATGCGTGGATATACCCTGCATACACACTCCAGGCTGTGACACTGTTTTTGGGATGTTTGCCATATGTGAAGTTCAGAACAATTTGGCTCATTGTGGACAAACCTCTGGACTCTGTCTGAGACACGAGACACTGAAAATTCTGCAACACACCTTAACCTCTCGATCACCCTTCTTGCAAGCGCATAAATGCACAAACTGAGAAAGCTAAAATGGGGTCATTGTTTGCTTTGAGTTTCATAGTCCGGAGGATTGATGCTGGCACACTATGTAGGATTGCAATGCATCAAGAAGGAAAGAACATTTCAAAAGATAAACACAGAGGCCAAGAAATTTATTTTAAAAAAATAACGTTTGTTTGCAAAGTTCTGAATATTTTAAGTAGACTTCTCTTGAGAGGTTATAAGGAATTAATATTTTACCTGTAGTAAACAAGTCTCTCAGTCAAGACTGTTTGATACCATTAGTAACATATAATGACAGTCTAAATAAGGCCAAGCCAATGGAGATTGCTAGCATCTTCAGATAACTCCATTATGTTACTGATAATGTGAATGGCATCTTTATCAACATTGAAACTGTCTTCATGTTTGTTTTGAACAGTTATTCACAGATTATATAATAATTATTTACATGGGAATGGAGATGGTAGACTACTAATGACCTTCCTGTGCAAAACACTTACTGTAAAATGTTTGCAATTAGAACAGTTACACACGTTGATATCCCTCAAGATCATCTGAAAGGTTCCGACACAGAATGGGCTGCAATCGATCCATCAATGTTATTGATCTGCTTCAGGAGGCAAAGACAAACCCCTGACCTCTATGAACTGTGAGAGGAAGATGAAGCTGGTGCTCGTCTAAGAAAAATGTTGATTAATACAATATCTCAAATATAGTGTACATCAACTTTGCTTGTATTTAAAGTGCTGAACATTTTAAGATTCCTTGCATGAGGTCCACAATAGAAGATTTATATAATGGGGGACTGTGGTTTCATGCTTATGTAATGCAGTTGTGTTTGAAATAAAAGGCAAAATTATTATATTAGTTTATATAAACTGTTCTGCATGCATTAGTATTTCATCAATTTACATCCATGTTCTGTTCTCAGTTCATGTTGCACACAGGAAGCTTAGTGGTGGCGCACCTCCTCCACTGGTATTTCTTGGGGAGGGATGTCCAAATTTTTGACTGCAGGTTCTGAAAATAACCTCATCCTGATGATTTTGAGATTGTAGTTGATTTAGGATGGTTGAAGTGGTTTTAGTCCGTCTCAGACAGACTCGTGGACAAATTAACCTGGATGGATACAGAATGAAAATGCTATGAGAGTTAGCTACTGTAAGTAAGATATTAACTGCTTGTGTCTTTTAAACATAACCCCACTTCAGTAAGCTTAGACTAATACTTTCAGCAAATATTCTGCACATATGAAACCAAAAGCGTCTGTATGTATTTGCGTCTTAGCTCAAAACTTTCCAAAATCCCTTATTTTTTTGTCTGAGTTCCTGGGCCTTTTGCCACTAGCCCTGATGCCTCTTATTTTTGTTGTGCTCATGCAATAGACTCAGGCATTTGAGTATTTGAGCTATTCGTGTAGAGGAAACAGTTGAGACATTCTGTTTTAGGACCCAGCTCTATAGAAAAAACAGGTCTAATCCTTTTATTATCTTTCCAGCGGCAGCTTCCAGCAGGCACTCATGAAGCAGGGCTCCGCTGACATCCAAACATAACACACCTCTCTCTCCTCTCGGCCTCGCTGCAAACAGTATATACTCTATCTCCCTTTTCCTCATCCAGCTGGACAGCATTTGCTTCACGCTGTGTCTTGGCAAGAAAAAGTCATTATCACAACATATGAGCCGTGCTTTGAACCCCGAGTGGGCCTGTCACACTCCGTACCTGGATAGTATTTTAAGGACTTACCCATTCAAAATTATACACCAGGTCCTTCCATGTGTAGATGTTCAATTTTGAGGGTCACGAAAACCTCTGCTGACTCTTATGAAAGTTAGTTTGGTTCCCACTCCCCCACCAATTAAAGCTAGTCTTGGCTTGTTGTGCAGAGGCCAGCACCGAGGGACATGTGGCCCAAAAGGAAACAACATAATCTCTCAGCAATATCCTGTTGTGTTTCATACCTAATTCACTTGTTAGTTTAGTTTATTACATTTTTTTTTATGTGTCTGCATAAATATTAAAAATATATCCAGGAGGAGGAACCCTGTCATGGTCTCGGACTTTGATATTGCTCTGCTTTGTCAGAGGCCAGCCCGTAGGATCTGTTGTGTCTGAAGGCTGCGACCGTGAGCTGTAGAGTTCGGAAAATATCTTCCTAAAGCAGGGAGGATGAGAGTCTGTGCGAGGACTTACATGGGAACATGACTTCAGGCAAAAGTGCTGTGCCACGCTCTTTATTTGGTTTGTCTTGCATCGAAAGAAAATACAGCTTGTCTTTACATTTGTGCTTTCAATTTCAGGTTTAGTACAGAAATATGGTTGATGTCAAGTAACAGGACGGTTCTGTAATATATCACAGAGTAAGAACAACTTCAAGATTAATCCAAAACATTTTTTGTCAAAGAGATGACAGTCTACTACTATCTCTCTGGATCTTCTACATTCTTTCTTCATCTCATTGCTCAAGTCTTTTGTAGGATCTACGGCTGGAAACCAAAATGGTCATACAAGAAAGTAGACATTTTTTCTGCTTATTTCCAAAGTCCAGCACTTTTTTTATTATTTAAAATGTTCTGCTATTTTAGAGGCAATGATTCTATGCACTCTGCAAGGTTCACAAAAATAAGACAAACAGGACCATAGGACTTCCTCCATACATAAGAGGTATGGAGGAGGTCTCTGGTTGTAAGAGTAATTTTTTTTTTTATCCCCTACCATTTTCCCCTCTGTGCCTATTACTTCTGCTACTGAGAAAATAAGCTTGTATCCTCTTCCAGTCATTTGTTCTAGACAGTCGTTATGCATTCCTTTGAGGCATCAGAAGTTCAGGGTTATTGTAGATCCAAAAACAAATCACCTAACGTGATCTTTATGTTTCACAAATAGTCAAAGGTGTCATTAATTATAAACTGTGTTCTAAAGAATATTACTTTACTGTAGAATAATCCACTTTGCTCAATCTGAGTATTTTAAGCTTTGAGCTAGGCGAAGACCAGATTCCTCAATAAAATAATGAAATAGTCCTTTAATTTAATTTAATTGGGTTTCTAACCAATTAGAAAACTAGGACTTAGACACCAGCTTCAGCATCCTTACCAATTCTTTGTTTATGGCCATATATTTTATGGGGCCCATTTCCTCTTGAATGTAGATGTGAAAAAAGCAATAAAAAATCCTTCAGGGGACAATTGACAGATTCTCTTTCCAGTGTTTGTGTTGCTCTCTGACAGGATGCCACCCTGGGTTATTTTCTTAATAAATTTAGTCAGGTTCCATTTTCCAAATTGTTTTCTTGTGTGAAATTATTCTACACAAGGTACATTTATTTTAAGACTTCTAACACACCTTTTTTCAGGAGTTGAAAACATATCTGGAGGGTTCTTATACTTGATAAAACAAAAAATGAGGCCTAGCCATGACCTGCAGCCTAATGAACATTAGTACAAGAACAGACTGTACATGTGTGTATACAAACAAACACTAAAACATGTGCTCTCTGACACACACATGCATTCCAAGGCACTTGCTGGGGAAAGCTGGATGTTCAGCCGTCCTGGAAAAATAAGCATTAATCACTGAATTTCTGTTTTTTGGGGGGTTTTTTCCACTGATGTAAAAGCTGTTAACATATATATTTAGATTTACTGGACTGATTTTTGGAAGAGAGTGGTGAAATTTTCTTTGATGTCAGAGTCATAGACAGCTGCCAGGTTGCGGCGTGTGTGGGGGTGTGGGGGTGAGTTTTCAGGGGTAAATGGACTCTTTTGTGAGCAATCAGCTCAGGTGCAGGAGATAAAACAGGGAGTTCCATTAGCTAATTAAAAGTGTGGTTCAGCACATGTGCAAACTTTTCCTCTGGACGCTGGGCTGAAACTAGAGCTGGGCTCTGGGTGTGGGTGCAGAGTGAAGGTGATATTAACAAGTTTGAGCCTCTGATTGTCTGCTTCGTCCTTCTTAACAAAAACAGTTGCACAAGGCAACATGCTGTGACGTACTAATCCTAAAGGGGGCTTGTGTGATATTTTTTTTCCCCCAATATTATTCAGATATTAAAATATGCTTTGGCACTGCTGGCTGAAAACCAAATACAAAATGTTGTGCATTAGAAATGCCTGATATGGTTTCTGCATTGTGCCGTTCAGCGTCGTAGGAATAAAGAGGTCTGTTTATGGCTCATTTACATTAATCAGAGACAATACCTAGGAAAGGCATTGATTCAGCATGTAAGAGGTAAAAAAACAATTCATATTAAGTTGCCTGTAAAACTTGCAGTATTGGCTCAGATGCAAAGAGCTAATCAGGACCAAAAAAAGAACCTGGCAGGGATCAACTTTTAGCACTTAAGGCCTTCTGCTCCTCGTTAAATAAATTTCAACATAAGCTTTGTCAGTCATTTCCCCCGGGCAAATTAATTCATCAAGTTGGTACACGACCTTATTTCTTCTTAATTTTAAACCTATAATCCCATTCTGTAGCTGTCTGCTGTCTCCATGACAGAACTGCTGTCCATTCATCTTGCTATTAGTAACTCAAAACTGTCCATATGTTACAGTTCATGTGATGAAACCGCTGGTGGAGTAACTCTGCCACAAAACCCCCGAATTAATGAATGTTGCTTATGTTCAGCTGAGCAGGCCGAGCCAACTTCCTGTCAGGTTCAGAAAGTTTTCCAGTCAGTCTTTTGCAGAAATGTAATCAAGTATTAGAGCCCTGATGCCTTGATCCCTCGCCTCCTCATTGTTAGTGTTATGTTTATAATTAAAAACTTGCTTGAATGAAAAAGTGATTTCTTTTCCAAAAAGCTTTCTGTTAACACAGAATTTGAAAGAGATTACAACCATCATTATGCAGCCACAATTTAATATTGTAGTTTGAAATCATTGAGGTTGCTTTTTGCAATCAAAGGATAAGATCGGACAAGGACTGCTGAAAAAGATGAAAGAGTCTTGGCTGGATTTTGTGAACAGCAGAGGTCATGTTATGAAAAAATTCTTTGTGATCTTAAATGTTTTTGTTCATCTACTAGGCACCATCGCGATCTGATCTTCAAATTAAAAAGAAAATGTCAGAGAACCGATTAGTCCTCTGATATTTTAGGTAGCAGGGTAAGCATGTCTCAAAATCTGTTTCAAATCTGTCTCAAAAATTTGTTCGGATTTATTTCTGAGTTTTGTAATTTTAGCTAACTTGCATGTATCTTTAAATGCACCTAACAATCCAGGCACAGCACAGTGATGGATGGAGATTTTGTCACTGCTACCACCTTTGGTTTGGGCACTGGTGTGAGCTGATAAATGGGTGTCAAAGCAAACCGTTTGAGTCATAAAAACATGTGTTGAAACTACAAAATGCA
Organism: Xiphophorus hellerii; assembly: GCF_003331165.1. Classification (NCBI taxonomy): domain Eukaryota; kingdom Metazoa; phylum Chordata; class Actinopteri; order Cyprinodontiformes; family Poeciliidae; genus Xiphophorus; species Xiphophorus hellerii. The sequence continues at coordinate 17,250,693 of NC_045680.1, forward strand.
AACAAGGTGAAGAAACTAGAGAGTTTCTTTGTCACTCACCTCTTGGGAGGTCCGATATATGTGAACCGGTCCACCAGATATTTTTTTTCCGGTAATTTTGCTGATCCAGCTCTCATACCAAGTTTGCACTTTGTAATTACAGACTGTTGTTATTTTTACTGTTTTATCCTGACTTAAATGCATACTGACTATGCAGAGATTAGTCATTTTCATTTCACAAATTCTTGACTGTAAATGTGCAGGTTTAGCCTTCAGGTTCCTTTAAATACCTTTTGACTTGGATTACTGGTATACAAGGATCAAAGGCAGCACCACAGAAAAATGTATGATTTTGTAATAGGTTTCCTAAAGATTGCATTTCAGCGAATAGTTTTAATCCCATCAGGCCTGTCAATGTGTTATATAAAGGCATATAAGTGAGGGAAGAAACTCTTTAGTAACATAAATGTCACGCTGCAGGATTAAAGGAGGACCAAAGTGCAGACCGCACAAAGACGAAAATGCTGTTGTAATGAAAAATTTAACAAATAACTTGTGATGACGAACCAGGTGTAATGGGGAACATGGAAAGTTGATGGAGTGCAACGGAAAAAGCTGTATATTGCAGAGGGAATGGAAATGACAAAGAACTGGAGGAGTTAACGACAGGTGATTACATGCAGCTGGGAAAGGAGCAAGTAGAGGCAAATGAGGAGATGAATAACAGCTGGGACAGGGAGCAGAATGAAAGGGTGAGGTGCAAAACGAAGAAAAGGAAGGAGAAAGGAAACCTAAATACATCAGAAACAAAAAGAAGAAAAAAAAATCCAAAACACAAACAATAAGAACAACTGAACTATCATACATGTAATACACTGAAAGAACCACACATAAGTATGAACAAATAATAAAGAAATTTAAAGAGACAATAACCGAAATTATAAGTTTAAACAACCTAAAGATCACAACAATAGATGATTCTTAAGGTATTTCTGAGTAATTTTTATTTTCACCAACATTGAGAAAAGGCCTCAACGTTGCATTAAGCACATTTATAATTTTTTTAAATGGAAAAAAAAAAGATCCTACCTGGATGTTGTAGATTGAGCACAAATTATTGCGTGTTTTTTTTGTCCAAATGTTGCTATTAGGCATATTAAAAGAGTAAAATGACAGCAACTCTAACTTTAATGCTGATTGTGTCAGTAATTACCCAACTACTACTTTAATTATTTATCAATCGATTCTAAATGTAATATAAATTGTAAAGAATACCTCAATACTCTGAAATGTTGTCCGCAGAGTGGGGGAAAAATAATGTATATTGGTTTTGTTTATATCAATCAAATTAGTTTTATGTAAAGACTGTTATATTTTATCGACTTTCATGATAAGTAACTAATAAACAGTTCCACTCCCTATTAGCAAATGTAGACCAGAATTATAGATATCATTATTGTTGGATATTTACGCTTTGACTTAGGTAATCTCCATGTGGTTATTAAATTTTAATGGTTGTTCGTTAAAACTTCACATTTAATTTTTTCAAGGCATAAGAAATGGAGCATTTTAAAAATGTTTAGTTGTATTAAAGCGTAGCTGCAGATGTTGAGCTGGAGCTACCTTGCTTCTAACCACATAAGCAGGTATCAAAGCATTCAGGATTTGCTACATGCGATGCACTTTAATTGCATTTGTCTGGAATGCAGTATTTTGAGTTTGCCCATTTCCTCTGCATTTAATCACGCCCTGGTATTGGAAACCTGATGACCCAGAGCAGTGGCTCGATGCACATTACAAAACGCTTGTGTCATTTTTGTGTCCCATCCAAAGCCTTAATCAGTTTAACCTTTCTGCTGAGCCAGATCAGTTTACTAATACATAAGAGACTTGAAACCACAGGGTGGCTGTGTTGGTTCTCCCAGTTGATCAGGAGGCTAGGCAGGGTTAAAAAACACAGGTTCTTCAATAAAACGGGATATCTGAATGACAAAATACACCAAAATCCTTTTGGTATACCTTATTAAAAATCCTAAAAGGATTTATGAACAACATTATGTATTCAAAAATCAAATATAGAGCCATAGCGAGTGTCCAGGTTCTCCAGGTGAGCTGCTAAAAGAACCTACAAACATAGCCGGAAAGCTTTCAGTAAGCATGGCAAAAGCAATAAGTTAGCATAAGACTAACTTATGCTAAGCAGCATAAGTTAGGAAAAAATGTTGCATACAACACACAAGTCATAAGCATACACATACCCAAGTAAATGTACTCCTATAATCACACAAACGTCACCAACATTACTCATAAGTTCAATATTGAGGTATTAGTTAGAGATCCAGTTCATACATCTCAATCAAGTGAGGAAATGTCAAAGTTAATCTTACGTTTCCAAAAACAGTGGAACACCTGAATACAATGTACCTCTTTCTGACATACACTTTGTCTTTGCAATTATTTTCTGAGCATATTTCCCTTATATTGAAAATAAGGGAAAATAAAACAAGTATGCACCCTGACTAAAACATGAACAATAAAAAAATGAGAGTTGATATCAGCATGTAATTAATCTTATATTATAACATTGCTAGGAGTGCTTTACAGTGACATAATGATGAAACAATAAGCACAAATAACTTTCATTATGACTTGAGGAAATACACCACCGGATGGTTCTCATCCTGGAGCATTGTACTCTACGTTGCAACAAATGATTTTGACATTACAGACATTCCATACTAACTGTTTAGAAGTACTAGTAGAAGTCACTATCTTTAAGCTTGCAATTAAAAATAAATCAGTTCATTGACACTTGCTTATGACTAAAACTCTAAAGCAAAGTCACACAGCATTGTCATTGAATAGTTATCCAGACTGATGCAGCCTTATTTGAAACTATGGTCTGTGCTACATACTATAATAGTTGTGGAGCCATTTTTCTGAGTTTTTTTTGTCTTGCTTAGTCCTGAGTCTGTTTCTGTTAGAGTTCCCACATAAGCTGAATATGTCCCAAAGGAAGCAGATGCTGCACCTGATTAGGAGAGTCTTTAGCGATGTTTTTTGATGTTGTTAATGTCGTTAATGTGACTATCTCTTCCTCCTGGCATTGCTCAGATGTGCCAACTTTTTTTTTTTTTTTTTTTGTCTGTACTGCTAACGGCTGTTGTTTCCAAAGTTGAGGTCTGGAGCATTGTCTTCAGCATTGTCTTCAGCAAAAAATAATACTAACAAGTACATAAAAGCAACCTATTGTTAGTTGATTCTGCTTGCATTTTGCATCATACCCCTATTCCATTGACTTCCTAACAATATCGGAAACTCGACTAACAATCAGTGTCAAAGTTCTCTTCAAATGTTATTTTCAAGATCTGAAAATAGAAAAATTTGACATTTGCAGTAGTAGACAGAATAAAAGAGAAAATTAAGTCTTGAGCCAACTTGTACATTACTCCACAGTTATTATTTTTAAGGCAACAGGGTTTATTGGGTCTCACTTGTAGTGCTTTCTGTCATAGGTCATATTTGTTAGCGGTGGGGGAAAATACACTTGTGACCAACTCATAATTACAGCCCTGCTCTGTAGGATATTATTAGCCAAATACAGCTACAGTTTTTCTTTCCTATGATGCTGCTACTAACTCCCACATTACATGCTGTGTTTATGCTGAAAACAATCCCTTTGCAAATAGCTTGAACGTTTACCAGCAGTTAGCTGGTTCTGTGCAAGTGTGGAATTTATCTGCAGCGCTTCCAAAGTTGTTAGTGTTGCAGAGGCCATTGCAGACATCCGAATCCAGAGCGAAGACTACCCGTAAAACCGTCAACCAAACATGCAAATGCAAGCGACACAACTGGGACTACTTTAGACTTTGGGTCACAGCATAATCCAAGGACAGCGGTATCCTTACACCCAGCCAGCTGCACACCACACCACAGCAGGCAAACCCAGAGCTGAGGCTAAAGTATGTGAGAACAGAGCCGCTACCGTACAAAATAAACACAGAGGGAAGTATGGGTAAATTACGTAGCGAAAGACGTGTTTACGTTTAGGGTGTCAGGTTTAAATTATGTACTGCTGTGTTTTGCGGTCGGTGTGCCGGATTTAATTTGAATGTTTGCAAGGAGATGTGAAGGCTGAAAGAAGAGGAGCCAGACGGCCAATCCAGCTCCTCTGATGTCATCGCAGAAATTACATTTTTCTGCCCAGAATTCATCACAAGCCGTTACGCATGATGAGCGAGTTGGTATGCATTGATGGAGGCCTGAGATGCATTTTTAATTTATGAACCGAGAGTTTGAATCAAACTTTCCATAAGGTGAGACTGAGATTTGTGTGTTTACAGTTTGGTCTGCAGCTCCTCCTTGACAGAGTGAGACCTAAGATAGATTTGAATGGAAGGATCAGTGATGAATTCCACGTATTGTGGTGTCATGTAGCACATAATGTTTATTAAAGCTGTGAGATCACACTGAAATCTCATCTAATTCACTGATCGATGATGAAAGGGAGCTTAGATGAATTTAGAGAAGAAATACAACTAAAACCATCATAGTGGGGCACACAAGGACACAGCACACAAAATGATCCAGTTTCTTATTGCCTCCCTTTATGATTGTGTGACCCCAGCAGAACTGGCACTGCAGAGATATTTAAGATGGGCCTTACCGCCGCCCCCATGGAGTTTTAACGTCCCAATGTTCTCCGTGTCTGTTTCTCTGCTTTCTGTTCACTTTCAAACACATCTGTTTCACGTTCAATCTGTTCAGCTTTGGAATCCGTTTTACATCGATGTGAGAAGGTTTATGCAGTGTTTAGTACCAGATTGGCTTTGTTATCCAGGCAGGATTGCAGTAAAAGTAAAAGACTTGTAAGTCAAAGCATATCCTCTTATTTTTGCAAAAGCTCTACCAGCTTCCCACAGCAGCAGTCTTTCCCACTGCCGTGAAGCAATTGTGTGAGACAAAACAAAGAAAATATCTTTGTATTACTTGTATTATTTTCCAGAAATGAAGCCAACGCTGGAATGTAAGTCATACATGACTCAAAGTACAGTACTACTAGAAAATGAATTGTAAATATTCAGGGGAAAATGTTTTTATTTAAGCTTTCCAACTGACAGATTATGTAGGATCGGACTGTACAAGGATTGGACTAATATTACAGATAATATATTTTGTTTTATAGGAAATATTTCATATGTAAAATGAGATACTTTGCAGCATCTGTCTAACACTGTGTTAGTTATCATCACCTCAGTAGAAAATACAATTCTTTACATTTTGTTTTGCATCCTCCAACACCTCACTGATAGAAATAGAGAATGTTGAGCCTGGTTCCCTCAGTCACAAGTTCTACACTGAATACTGTTGTGGCTAAGTGATCTGTTAATGCTTACTTATGGTGTGTTTGCTGATTGGAAAAAATATATAAAAATTGGATTTTTGAATTTTTGAGTTTCCAGTCACCAGCTGGCAACCAATATCTTGTCTTCAGAAACATTTCCAAATAATTTTCAAAGTTTTCTTGAGGCTTTGTTACAAGCAATCTGCCACAGAGACAGTTTCTTCAGATCTATGAAATGCAAAAATCAAATACCACCAACAAGGGGATTCACAAAGAGAAAAAGATTTGGCAAACAATTTTCTCAAACTCAGTAGAATAATAAAAAAAACAAAAAAAAACTGTTAGGTCTTTTGTCCAGCCTTTGCTGGATTTTTTCCACTTAATGAAGAAATTACTTTCAGATTCTGTTTATCTTCTATAAGCTGATCTTACCCAACAACTCTTCTTTGGCCCTCTACTTATCGAGTTTCCTAATCTTTTTAAGTACAGCCCATACTCCACAACATACTGTTGAGCTTTACAGAAAATGAGCAAAAAAACACAAGTCAAAACCCAAAGAAAAACCTTTTCTTTTGCAAGCTTAGAGATCAGTTTGGAGAGACCACTTTAAAAGAATACACAGAAATATGACTCCTTGGAAACAAAGTATGAAGGACTCAGTTGTGGTTTAAACTTTTCTGCAATTCTGTATATATTAGTTTTCTTGTAGGTCAGAAGACACTGACTTGTAAATGGAGACTGCATTATTAAATAAGAACAGATATCTATGCACAGAAATGTGGTAATCTGATTTATTGAAATGTAAATTAATGGTGATGGGCCTGCTGAGAGCGCCTGAGCCGTGATTCGACTCGACACAGTAAACGTTCGGCACAGTCTGATATGTTTCAACCAGCCATATCCACAGAACTGCAAACTGGGCCCTGAAATCCGCAGAGAGCAGAAAAGAACACAACTTTGGCACACTGAGGACTGAACAAATCGAGAGGGCACCGTGGCATCGCAGTTGCACCACATTTTTTCGGCACAAGTCCTTGTGGTCTGGTCCCGGTCCAGAGTGGCTGCATAAATGCACTTTCTTCTCCTCCACTCTCCTTGAGTTCCTGAGCTGGTGTTGATCATAACGCCGTGTTGACCTATTGTTTAATTTTGCAGGCATGTTTTCTGTCTAAATGTCAGAGATGTTGGCATGAAGGTATTTGGCTTGGCAACTCGCTGGGCTTCTGCAGTGTTTATTTGTTGCCACGTCAGAGTTATAGAGTTGCTGCAGCAGGCATTAAACCTAAACAGCTGTGTCAACTCCGAAACTGTTTAGAGAGCGAATAGTTTTATTTCCTTACCTACCAGATCTGATTGATATGGGATCACTTTGGGTTTGTTACAAAAATGTTCAGTCAGTAGGCAAGATTTTAAATAAATAAATAAATAAAAAAATACACCCATTTTATCAGCTGAAATAACAAAAGTAGACTGCAGGTGAGAGGGTGCGTATAAATGGAAGTAAAATGTGATTATGTGCAGCAATAGTTGTCTGGCCTCTGAAAGAATTCATATTTTAAGTAAAGAAACTATAAACACATTCATGCAGTTAGAAAATAGCTACTGGTTGTCCTAGCAGATGCTGCGGTTTAGTGTTAGTTAGAGCAGGAATAGTTTAAAGCTTTCCAGTCCTGTAGCAATATCCACAGATGCCAGTTTCCCCCGTTTATTGGCAAAAACCAAATGTACTTTCTAAGGAAAGAAACTGATGATGGTTCCAACAACAAATCAACTCAAACCACACGCCAATCAGGCAAATCTGATTACGCAGTCTTTGGTAAAGCGGATTAGCAGAAGATAAAGTAGATCAATTAAGTGTGTTATTATTTTCTTTGCTGGCTGCGTGTGAAATAGCATCCATCATCCCAACAATGGCCCTAAAATGAAATGGAGACATGCACCTCATTCTGCAGCAGAACAAGAGGAGTTTATAGGTTGAAGGGGGTGAAAGGGAGACGGCCAGAGAAAGCGACAGTGAAAATGGCGGCAGGTGTGAGTGAAAGGCGCTGAATAGACGTGAGCGCTGGTGTCAAAGAACGCAGCAGGATCCTGCATTGACTGCCAGTAACACCAGTCCAGACGCCGGCTTGGAACGCAGATCATGTTTAGGATTTTCATTGCGTAAGCTCTGGTGTTTCTTTTTTCGAGGCGGGTTTGGATTTCTTGAACGGGTTTATAATTAATGCCTCGATGGCTGCTTATGGCTGTGGCCTTGGATCCTTTGTGTTACATTTTAATCAGTTACTGTGAATGGTTAAAATAATTTTTGACTAATATTTTGAGCGTGTCACTGTAACAAATTTGCTGGATGATAAATATTCCCAAAATTTACTGCAATAACCAGTAATATTGTTGTTTTGAGACCCTGTTCAAGTTATATAATGATAATGACAAAATGATGCAAGGACAAATTCTTAAAGGTCAATAAACTTTTAATTCTAATGGATATTTAACACTGAAACAAACTGGAAGACATTTTGAATATCCAAAATAAATAAACAAAACAACAGAAACGACAAACAAAATGAATTATAAAGTCTCTGTAAAAAGCAGAGACCAATGGACCAAAGAGAAGACTTTTGTCCTCCAGTCTTTGATGCAAAAAGAGAAAAGAGAAAGATTATAAATTATGCAAATGGGAATTATTGAGCTCATTTTACTTTATCATGCAATTAACTGATTTATTGCTTATTGCAACAAGCCTAGAAGAAACTCTAATTAAAAATCTGGAGTAGCCATGGTGCACCTGTTTGTGGTGAAAAAAGGGCTAAGGTATTGACTCTTCTTTGCATTTGAAGTTTTACTCATTTCATTTTCAGCATACAGTCCTGGCAAAGAGAGAACGACAGAACCATTGTTTGCATGATTTATTCTAAAAACGCAGCCATGGTGATGACTCTTTTAAAACCTGGATAAAATGTTTCCCTCAAAATCTCTATTTGCATTTTGTCACCTTCCTAAAATAATTACAGCTTTTATTTTTACCTAGATAAGTTTTTGGCACAAAGAAGAGGTTATTTTTACATTTATTTATTTGTTTATTTATGTTTTGCAAAAATCACTTTTGGCAAAAAATTACTTAGAATGCTATTTTAGGAAGGCGACAATTTGAATTAGTGTTGAAAGAAACGATTATATAGCAGCATGTACTTTTGCTTTGTGCACTGTAAATTTCACATAACTGCTGAGTCAATTTAGGTGGTGACCGAGTTCATAATTTAGACCTAAGAGGAAGAAAAAACAGAAATATTGTCAAGATATTTAGAAATAGAAATAGAAAAATATACATTTATAGAAATGACAATTCTATGTGTGTTTATGCATCAACTCCACTTTTAGTTCACCCATCTGGTTTCATTCAGTTTAGTTTAGTTTAGTTTAGCTTAGTTTATATAAAATGAAAATTCAAATCAAACCATGTCTGTGTGATCAGAGGGAGAGTTGGATTTCTTCTAAAACAGCAAAATACTAAACTGTGTAATTGTGTTTTTTTTTTTACTTGAGAATGTAACACTGCGTTCCTTTTTCCCATAATCTGGTGAACCTGTAAACCCCAGGTAGCCCATTTGAAAGAAAATTACATTTTAGCTCTCTAATTTGATGCAGGGCTGCACAGGTGTACGCTATTTTGGACAGGGGTTCTGGGCAGTCTGAATCATTTAAGGTGAAGTGGTTCCATAAACCCTCAGCATATTGTTACCACTTTGACAAGTCTTTGCTGCAGAAACGCAAGGTTAAGATCCTTCCTCCTCAATCATCTACTAACAGCCTCTGGGAAGAACAAAACAGCTCAGCTGGGTCATTATGTGAGCCCCATTTAGTCATCATAGGACTGTTTCCTGTTGTGCCATCAACATAGTTTTTAATTTGACCAAAAAACAGTTCAGGCATGAGTGCAAACAGGCTGTTAACAGCAATTTATTTGGTCATTTAAATGACGACTTCCTCCTACCAATTTATCGGTTGAGTTCTTGCACTGTGTGCATCTGGACAACACTCCTTTCCTGTTTTCATCAACCTTTTTTTTCTTGGAGAATTGTGATCATTCTTACTCACAAATAACAAAGATGGATAACAGGAGAAAATAGGCTCCATAAATGTGGAAAACAATTGTGTATAAAGCAATTCCTTCCTTTTTGACGTATCAAAATAATATGCCCAATAATATTTTTGTTTCTAATTAAAGGCGTATCCGCAGCAGACAAGGCTGATTGCTTAAAGGTCTTGATGTGGAGTGGAAATCAAATGATATGTGTAAACTATGTAATGCAAATGTTTTACCTAAGCTGCTTTTAATATTACATCCTAACAAAGTGCATGAGAAACTCGTCTCTCCTTAGCTCTTCTCGGATCATATGGATATAATTTCATTCATTTACGTTTTTCTGCACTTTGCTGTGGTTGCCACAGGGCATTTGGAAGCAGGAAGATTAAACACACATGTTCTTCTCATCTGTATCTGGGGCAATGTGCTGCACCTCCTCCCCTCTGTACAGATCCTGAAGTGTTGGTGGTTTTCCTCTTGATAAACCAACTCTTTCCTCCAAACCTTTTTTTTTTTTTACTTAAACTGTTATACATCCTAATTTGAGCTGTGGCAGTTTATATATTGTTGGCTGATTGAAAACTTTTCTATTTCTGTGTTGCTTTCCTGTAAAGAGTCTAGGATTTTTCTGATAATCTTAGAGAATGTATTTCCTCTATCTTGGACCTTTAGAACATGAGTGATTGTAACTTAATTGCAAATCAAGATACCCCTTCGAATAATTGATTGTAGTTGGTCAGATCACTTTGCCAGCTTTCAGACTGAGGATGACTGTCACATTAAAACACTGTGAAATCTGCAGCCATTAACTGTGTTTCCCTGTATGTCATTATTGAACAACCTAAACTAATAATATCATTGCTGCAGTCTTTGACACTTTTTATTTGCTAACTATTTTGCTAATTAATTAGCCAGCTCTGATCAGCTGCATAACACAATTTATCCATTAAAGCAGAGATTCAATAACAGAGGTTGTTGTTGGTTTATTAAGATAAAACTGTCAGAATTGCAAATTAAATGTTTTGTATCACCCAGTTATTACACAGTGCTATCTATACGGTATATATTCTGTTTTTTTTAAATCGAATTTGATAACTTTCTTAATTTATTTTGTACTAAAAGTCAGAATTTCCGAGATCCAAGAAAAAATCCACTTAAAAGGCTCTTGAAGTTATAATACAGATTTGGGCACTTGGAGGAGGCAGAGGAGCTTGATTTTTTTTTTCACAGATTGTTTGTCTCATACCATGTTGTCATGACATAGAGACAGTTTCAACAAACAAAGAGACAGTTTATATATATATATATATATATATATAAGTCCCATACTGCAACTTTATAGAATGTTGTAAAAATAAATTAGCACTCCAGTGAAAGAATCCTGCTGACTTTTCGACTTGAAACTTTATTTAGTTGGTTGTGAATCCTTTCCCAAATCCAAGTTCAGTCTTCCAGCATCAAGGGGACACAGGAATATATTTAAGTTGAAGGGGACACCAAGTGAATACCTTAAATCTGTTGCAACCAGCAAGTAGAAAGGGAACATTTTGGAACCTGAATTGAAAATATAAACAAATGTATTCAATGATAGTAGCAACCACTTCATTGCGCAAACATTACTTTTCAACAGATGAGCCTCTTTATGTCTTCTGATCCTCTTCGTGTACATATGTCTTCTTGCGTCACTCATTTAGACTTTACATCAGATTTTCGTTAAACATGTCAGCAGCTGTATTCCACCCAGCAGCTGTCCACAACGGCTGGTTTGTTCCCATCAGCCGCAGCTCCAGCAGGTTGCTAATGAGCCGCTGCCTGCGAGCCGAGTCCTACACTGCTGCCTTTTACTCCTGACACTGTTTGGTCTTTTCCCTGCCAGTCAAGAGTAATTTCCCATGAAGGCCTGAGGCGTGACGCACCACCTCTGCTCTGAACGCAGAGTCCATAATCTGTCTGTTGTGATCAGCCGCTTGTCCCGGGTTTTTAACCCTCGCTCGTGCTCCCTTCAGCCACGTCGAGACCCCGCTGTCATCCCCAATGTTTACAGAGCCGCTGAGCGACCCACTCAGGTCTGAGGACGGAGTCAAATGGGGCTGAAAGCCCTCAAGAGTGCCGGTGCCACTCCCCTCGTGTGGCTGCCTTCTGGTTTACCCTGGACGGAGGGTTTTCAGAGAGGAAAACTAAACATGCTTAAAGCAATTAATGTGATTAGCACAATTTAAACTGTTTTTATAGGTAATATCAAAGGTAAAACCAGTCATCCGTCAAACACCAACTTTGTTTATACCACTTTCAACCGTGCGGTGCTTTCTGTGCAGTTTAGATTTGAGTTAGCTTCTTATGAATGGTGTACCACCTTACTGACACAGTTTATGCTTCTTAGTGTACACATGTTATCTTAAGAGGCTTTTATCATCATTATAGCTGTAACTTTGATTAGTGTAGTCGGGTGAAAAAAAAACAACAACACATAACTGTCTTGGCTGACAAAATGGGACCACATATGTTTCGGTCTGACGGAGACTCTTATTACACACTCTTTTCTTCTCTCATTACCAGCAGGAGTGGCATATTTCATTTTACCAGCACTGTAATACAGCAAATCTCCAAAATGAAGTTGACAGTCAGCACACTTTCTGAAAGAAGTAATTTAAACCAGCAGATTGGCTGCATTAAAATGGTTTACTTTAGCATAGATTTATTTTTCTGCTGAGTTTCTGGGTAACGTCTATTCCTGAAGATGCTGGTGCCTTACGAGGTTTTTTGTTTTACTCGCCAGGAAAACTTCATGCTTGGATTGTCTCTCTACAAATTTTATCCTCAGATCAATAATACGCTTTACGTGAGTAACATGGTTTTCCTCCATGGACCTCTAACTAATTTATCCTCAAATTTGTTTCAGTGAAACAAATTTGTTTCACTGAAACAAATTTCCATGAATATGGAATTTTGGTGCCTAAATGTGAGCTTGGTTTGTTTTCCAAAACGTAATTCTCAGCCTCATAGTCTACCAGATACATTATATGATGCCTTGCAAGAATATTTATGAACCTTTTTTTTCACTTTGTCACATTATAAGTAAAAACTTCTTAGTTTCAACACAAACTTGTAAAAACTGCGAAGTTCAAGGAAAATTATACATTGTTTTAGATATGTTTTCCAAGTACAAAAGTACTAAAAAGTTTTTTAATGCTAATTTACAACCCTTCACCTGTAAGCCGCATTTCAAACCTAATGCAACAAGGTTTTAAAACTGTTATGTTATAAAAACTGTATTCAAAGCGTTGAACACCCTGACCACAAAATGGTGGTGGCAGCATCATGCTGAGGCGATGCCTTCCTAGCAGCGAGGGGAAACTGATAAGAGCTAATGGGAAGATGGATGGTAAAAAAAAACCAACTTTTTGACCAACAAAGACTGAATGACAAACCTAAACACAACCAGAGCTAAAGTAGGAAAACAAATGTTCCTCACAGTTGAGGAATCTGACTTACTATTTTCAAGAAAAGAATGGACAAATACTTGCAGTGAAATGTAGCTTGACAAATTATTGACTAAGAGGCTGAAGGCAAATACTTATACATATTTTTTAAATTCCCTGACAGACCAGCATTTTGTGTTTGTCTATGAGATCAGATCCTACACCCTTATTCTAACTATTTTGTTTTACTGTGTAGACTTGCCTTTTGAGCTCCACATTTAGGCTTTTATGTACTCATTAATATGCACTTAGATTATGCATTTGGCTTAGCTGCAGATGTGAATTGCACTCTGAGGACTTGTGTTCTATTGCAGCAAAACGTCAAGCCCTGGCAACATTAATGTCCAACAGGACTTGGACAGGATTTAAAAATGTCAAGCTTATTTCTGTTTGGAAGCACTAACAAGTCCTCATACTGTACTGTGTTTGGGTACGTTAATGTTTGTTTGAGTAAAATTAGCCTAAAAAAGCTTTTTGCATGCACCTTTTTTAGGTTGTTTTTTTTTTTGGCAGCAGGCGTGGGGAGGTGAAAGCATCGTTTTGATTATCTTGAATGAAAGTTTTGTTTCCAAACTTATTAACTCAGAGATCTTACAAACTCTTTGTGGAGCTGTGTGACACACTGCTTGGTTTGGACAGATTAAGACTCTCTTACTGAGCCACACCGCTGCATTCAGAAACCCACAAATGAGCGCTGTCACCTAAGACGGTTCTACCATGACGGGCTTGGGTTTCGTCTTTCTTAACTGGAGGCTTGGTGAATAGAAGGTCCAACCTGCGCTGCCTGAGTGAATGAAGGAGGCCGGGGATGAGTGCTGAGCTAAGTTTACAGTTCACAGAGTGCTGTATCCAACCACATTAATGGAAAGTTGAGGGGAAAGAAAGCCTGAGGTAGCAAAAGGTGCTCAAGCAACAGGGATAATCAGATTTTTGAGAGGATTGTGCAGCAAAGCCCATTCAAGTGTTTGGAGATTCACAATGTGTGGACAGCAGTTGAAGTCGGTGCTTAAAGAGCCAACATTAAGTTCATACATTTTGTTTTTTGTGCTCAGGTGCAGGTTGGACACATTTGTAAATCCCTGAACTCAAGAATAAAGTCATTGAAGGTTTTTTTTCGTTCTTTTATAATTCATGCATCAGAGGGTTAATTTATTAAGATGCTCCTGTACGTTTCAAAAGTTATATTATGTGGAACCTCCTGTGTTATTTCCACCTAAAAACTTTATCACTCCTAACATGACACTCCCCGTAGAGAGTCTTGACAGCGAAAGCTACTTTCACCCTCCACAATTTGTTTTTGTGTGTTACATTTTCCATTTTCTTTACAAGCCCAGAAGTGGATACATGAGAAGTCTCATGAATGATTCACACGTTAACAAATCTGTGGTGCTCATTGGGTGAGTGCTTGGGATCGAATGAGCCAAGCAGGGTCAGATATGAGCTTGTTTACAGTCACATTCACTTGTCAGTAATGGACTATACACTGCAGAATACTTATCTCCTGCTATGCATTACGCCAACATAAACGACTCTGTACTGTATGGCGTGCTCCAGTTTCCCCTGCAATTAACATGACAGGCTGGGAGCACAGGTGCTCAGTGGTTTTCACAAAGTGTCTTGGATTGGCAGATGCTTTCAAAAGATGTGGAAAGAAGTGCTCACAGTTGCACCTCCAGTCTTTTTTAATCAGTCAATATATCTTGTAGAATGAACACTATCCTTATTAGAAGCTCCAAAATAAGTAAAAGGGAGGAATTACTTATTTCTGAATCACTCAGGCACATACTTTGGTTTGTTTCCCCCTGTTTTCTCTTTGTAAGCGGTCTCTCCTCCTCCCACAGTTTGAGGGCTGTAACAAAGCGTTTTCCCGTCTGGAGAACCTGAAGATCCACCTGAGGAGCCACACGGGCGAGAAGCCGTACCTCTGCCAGCACCCTGGCTGCCAGAAGGCATTCAGCAACTCTAGTGACCGAGCCAAGCACCAGCGCACTCACCTAGACACGGTCAGAAAATATTCTTAAATTCATGTTTGACCTGCTGAAAAATCACCTGGGTGGTCAGTTTCTTGACACACACTGAAAAGTCGTGTGCAGTCGCCCAGATACAGGCTCCTTTTGTCTGTCTGTGAAACTCAAGCTGAGTTAGGTCATATTAAAAAGTCAAAAAATTATTTGTGGTGTAAATAGCAATAAATATTCCCCGAGTATGTGTTTGCAGGATGATTAAACTTTAGTCATTTAATTTTACTACATTCAAAATCTACTGCCAAGCTTCTCTGCCTATTTCTACATTTTGACAGAGTGTAATTTCTCATAAATCAATGAGACTGTGGGACATTTCTTACTCCCTACTTCAGTAGAGACATGCTGCAGGTCCTTTAATAATCATCACCATTAGCACAGGCTGCGGCTCCCACTGAAGAGGACTTGGATTCAGGATGCAATAAAAAACAGAGGTCTGCTTGTTTCTTCAGAGCATACAGTATGGAAGTGGAACGGTTGAGTCATTCATCGCTGCCACCCATTAGGTGGCTGTACCGCCACCAACTTATAGCTGGCTTGACCGGCATTCTCATGCCAACATAGCCATGGAGTAAATTAGCTGCTTTGCTTCCACTATATTTCTGGTATATTTGTTTTTCCTCCCTATAAGATGAATGCCCCATTAGTTTTCTCTGTATTTTACAAAAAATTGCTGATTTTTTATCACACTTCAGCAAAATATTTTTAGTTTAAAAAGAAATAAATAAAATGTTCTAACTAATGCACAACATGGACTAATCCAG
Source organism: Xiphophorus hellerii (assembly GCF_003331165.1). Classification (NCBI taxonomy): domain Eukaryota; kingdom Metazoa; phylum Chordata; class Actinopteri; order Cyprinodontiformes; family Poeciliidae; genus Xiphophorus; species Xiphophorus hellerii. The sequence goes on from NC_045680.1 coordinate 17,266,364, forward strand.
TGGAATAGGCTTAAATTTCAGAGTCAGATTGGAGTTGGAATGCAACTTAGACTTGTCATCCAAGCAGAGCCATCCCTCCTCCTGTACGTAGACTATGATGGACTGCACATTAGCCACAAAGTGACCAATATAACAACCTGATTGCTAGCTATGGCTTTATATTAATGGTCACTTTGTTGTTTTTCCAACTGAATGGTACGTTAAATTGATTTGGGTTGATGCACTTAAATGCACTTAAAATATCACCACAAAATTCAGCTATTTAAGGCATTCAGCATGTCAAGGTGGGCAGCTCTTCATCAGTGCAGCCAGAGCTTCAGCATAGCTGAGCTTGATGTTACTTTATTATTGGGGTGTTGCTACAATATTTAGCTAGCAATTATGTACATTTTCTTAAAAGTCCAAAAAGCCTGGTTTAGCTGAATATCCAACTATGCTGCAGCATCAGATGCACAAAATAGTGCAAATCATTTACTCATAGCTACTCTGTGAAATAAAATGAAATGTGAGGTAGTTGAACAATAGTGTGATGGGAACATAGAAGAATTAAAAACAACAGGGAATCATTTTTGCTTTTCAAACAAAATGCATTTATGTTGTACAGAAACAGTGGTTTTGTTGTGGAGGGTGTCGGCTCACCCTTCATTTGCATTTTAATGCTAAAATAAAATGCAGGAAAGATTTTTATTAGTCATCCGTACATGTTTATTTTGCAAGTTTTGCCGCTCCCACTTTTTTCCTATTAAATCATTCAGAACTCTCAAAGAAAAAGAAAAATTAATGCTGACTTGTGGTTATTTTTTAAATTAGTTGTAGATTTTCTTCCACCACCCACATTTTCCCAATTGACCAAATGATACTGTTAACAGATGGACCCAGATGCCGATGACTTCACACCAGCTCACGTCTAAAGTCATCAGTGAGCATGCTGCAGCCAAAAACGCGTCATTCTTATGCTATATTGATTCTTACCTTACTCAAAATTTGTACTGGATTATTTACTCTACTCGTGTTTCTGCACTCTAAATGAAGTGTAACTTGGCTTAGTAAACATCAAAGTGAAGGTGAATGGAACTGCTAGACGCAGAGCTAATTACAGTTTTCCCAGTTTGCCTTTAAAATGACAAAAGGAAATTTGAGTATAAATTTGGTGTTATTGTGAGTTTCATTTTTATAGGCCGCTCCTAAAACGATTCACTAAACCTGAACCGAATTTAAGGTGCTATTTTTGCGTCCTTATCTAGCACGTTTGAAAGCAGGCGCAAACTGACATGCAAAAACGTTTGTGGCAAACAGGAGATACAACAGGAGACATTGCTAGTCAATGATTTGGGACATTTAAAAACTATAAAACTATTTTCCTTCTACAACCTCTCTGCTCTAGTGACACTTGCCACGAGAACAGCCAGTAGCACATGCAAAAATCATCACTTAAATAGAGTCCAAGGGCAATTGATTGCACGTTTTTTTTGTTTGGTTGGGTTTTTTTTGCTTATGCTGTTTAGCGCTGCTTATTTGGTATCTTTTACCTAAAACACCATAGCTTCAGCTTGACAAAACTCTCCATTGATCAACAAAATGTGTTATGGAAATGTTTCCAGAGCTTTCTCTTTTTTGCTAATTAAGTTAATTATCCACAGCGGATCGTCTCCTGACATACCCACTCGAGCTTTTACATCTTTAAGTGTGTGTACATTACTATTTTTGTAATATCATTTGTGTGATCTAGCACAGTATGGATTTGTAACGTCAGAGTGAGAGAAAAGAGCACAGGGGAAAATGTGCATACATATGGCTGGAAGTGAAGTTTAAAGGAGGATTTTCTTGTGTTAAAATCTCCTCACCTGATGATCTTTTCTTTTCATCCTGTTTCTTCGCCTTCTTTTTTCTTCAACTTGTGTGTCTGTCTCAGCTAAAAGGTAGGACTCTACATTTTCTCTAACAAATTTAAATTGTACTATTTTAATGTATTTCTAGAATTTCAGTTCTTAAATTTTCCTTTAGCTTTCTTTCCTTTTTACCTATATATTTATGTTTTAAACAAAAATATATCTAAATGTATAAGATTTGGAAAAATATTGTGATGTTAAATATTTTTTCTGTTCCTTTAGAAACCATATGCATGTCAGATCTCGGGCTGCACCAAGCGCTACACGGATCCCAGTTCTCTACGCAAACACGTCAAAATCCACTCAGCCAAAGAGCAGCAGGTGCATAAGAAGGTAAGAGACTTTCATTGTGGGTAAACCAGGACAAGTATGTATGTCCGAGTAGTGAGATGGAATCATGTACTTCACCCCAAAATTATTCCTCTGCCGATTTAGATTTAAAATGATATTAATTTAACCAAGAAGTTTTATTCTAGTAGGAAATTAGACAGGTGTCTCTCAAAAGATAATTGCATGATTGGAAAAAAGTCTAAATTTTGTTCAAAGGGATTATTAGTTTTAGTTACATTTTATTCAATGGCATGTCAAAAATTATTAATAACATTTGCATTAATTGGGGGAAAAATCTGTTTTGACATCACAAAAATGAAAACATTATTGCAATGGCTTACAACCATATTACATGTTTGACTGGTATTTCAGTGTTTTGTCTTGGCCATGAGCTCCGAGGGTTTAAGGTTGCAAGGCCTCCTGCTGGTTATTTTTCAGATTTGGCTGACTATCTGAGCTACTCCAAAACATTAATAATATTCCCATTCACTAGAAATGTGTTAGTAAAATTAAGAGATTGTTTTAAAGCTAAATCTTTCGGGGTTACCAATAATTTTGAACTAAACTAGGTATTGCATTTTTGCAATATCTGATTCAGCGTCTACTATTTGTAATCACAACACACCTAATTTTGTTGTGCACTCTTTTCAAGAAAATGCACAATAATTAATCAAACGTTACTTCTACAAACAGTGAAATGTTGTTGGTACAATTAGAGAGAAAGTTATCACATACTGATTTGATAGTCAATGTATGGTATATTTATTTTTACCATAAATCTAAATATGCTTTGATAATGGTAAAACTAATTACTGTAAAGATTCCCAACATTTTTGATGAGCCATTAAACAAGCAGGCTGTACATGAAGCTCATTTGTAACAATAATAATGATCTCATAGGTTAGGGTTAGGAATCGTGGCTTCATGATGCAGTCATCCGATCACCAGCTGAGAGGAATTTGCGTTCTTGTGGTTTGAAAGTCATCAAAGTTTATACGAGCAAATTTCCTGTGAGTTGTCACATGCAGTTTAAATAAAGTGGAAATAGTCACTTCTTTATGGCCTCTTTGATTCGAGAATCTAGCTGACGTGGTCGGGCTGCTGCAGGGTTAGTGGTAATCCTGTAAATCTGCTGGATCCTCCACATAGAAACTCTTACTCATTCCGGCTTTCTGGCTACCTGGACGACCAAAGCCCTTTGAACCAGGTGACTCAGTCAGAGTGGACGACTCGATCTAGGAAGCCTCCGGTGGTTTTGTGATGTTATGAGAACATAAAATTCCATTGGATTACCAGGATTATTTTAACGGTATTCCAATCAGGTTTTCTTGTCCCTGATAGAAAACATCAGGAATTTATCGACAGTGTCCTAATCTGTTGAAATATTAAAATTACTCAAATAATTACCACATGGGTGGCTTTAATTTTAGTTAAATAAACGCTCTACATTTCTGTAGTATTGTGTATATTCACACATCAGTGATATTTGCATCTCCATTTCTCTTAACAACCACAGATGTTTTGTTCCAACCTGAGTTAATATACTAATGCTTAATTCATTTGTTTCTAAACACATGGAGAGGTAAGCTAACATTAGCATACATATGCTCTGTTTTAGAATTACTTGTTGATAATTTGGCTCTCAATGTATCCTAATTAATTATGTCCAGACAACACTTCAGCTGCAGCTGGTCTCTCTCGTCTCCCTTTTATTTCTTCGAAAGCAGAAATAAATTAAAGTCTGCGTTGGTGAATTTTTTTTGCTATAGTTACAACTTTCATGGTCGTTTTAGTGACTCTATATAAGCTATAAAGTCTGGTTGCTGTATGAGAATGATTGATTATAGATTTAGTGCTCCAAAAACACGATGGCGGTCTCTCTCTCTCCCACACTTAGTCACTTACAAGACCTTTGTCGACAGCTCAACGTCTGCCGATTTAATGGCCCTATGGTGATGTTTTGAGCTCAAATGCTTTCATCAGACAAACATTAAGTGACATCATTTATAAAATTTATTCAAATTTGGCCAATTATTGATCTTAGCTTTTAAAATTCTGATACAACTTCTGTTTTATGGAGATATTAAATGACATATATATATTCTTTGAATCAAATCAGACCTTGACGTTATCCCCTCTTGTAGTTATTTTGGATTTCAGTTGGACATTCACCCTTTAGAGCAGAAGTCGTCATATCCAGGCCTCAGGGGCTGGAGTCCTGCAACTCTAATGGTCCCACACACCTGAATCAAATGGCTGATTTTCCTCTACAGTCAAGTTCTGATTATGACCTCGTACCTAAAAGTTGCAGGACACCGATCCTCAAAGCCTGGAGTTGAAGACTCCTGCTTTAGAGTAAGACCAGAAAAACAGAAAAGATTCACAGAAAATTATAGTTCTGTGAATCTAATTTTCACAGTTAGATGCAATTAGATCTTTAGTAAAGTAGTAGAAACATCTCACAAACAGACCAAGTAAAGATAATTCTGGAAAGTTTGCTGCTACATAGACAGAGTGGTGTCTGAACATGAAAAAAATCAGAATTTTATGATTTTAGCTGTGCATTTGAAGTTGAAGAACAACTTTAATGATTTTTAAAAACTAGCTGTACAAGTTTGCATCTATTGTACTTTTTTCAACGTACACAATCTCAAATATGTGCATATACCACAGATAATGTTTGAAAATTTTTCACAAAACAAGTTATAGAGAAACTATGTACCTCTGTTAGACATAAACAGGGGCCTGGCATAATTGTGTTTTGATATTTGGTAGTTCCTCTTTTTAGAATTTGCATCGATCATTTAAATTGGTTTGTTTCCAGGCAAAGAAACTTTTGAACATAGTCAACAAACTTCCAGTGGGTTTAAGGTTGTGAGTGGTCATCCCGATGCTTAATGGAATAAAAAGGTTGGACATCCCCAATGGGATCATTGCCCTTTTTTAACATGCAATTTTGTCCAAGTTTCATACACAAAACTTTAGTTTCAAGATGAAGTTGACGCTGCCTCTAAATGCATGACAGTTGCTCAGCTACATATTTAAGTAAAGCTCCTAAATTTAGGAGCAGGGCCTTATTTCTTAATTGTCCCACTGCACTGATATAAAATTTGCTTCACTGTGGACAGTGGTGTCGCAACATCTTCCCGCTTAGCCTTGAGCCTTGGTGGTTTCTGGCCTGTTCTTAAACACCATCACCAATTTCCATCCGTCTTTGGCTGAGAATTTGGGTCAGATATTTGAACTTTGGACAGAGTTGGATATTCCAACAAAACACACACAGATCCAAACTAGTCAAGGAAGGCTTTGTGAATGACCACCCCGATGAATGAATTGTTCTTAAAAGTCACGGTCATACCAGGAAACCAACTTAAGTGCAGTCCACAAATTCTGATGAAATGTTGAATCACTTGGTCCTGTTTAGATGGGCTTTTTCTACAGGTTAAGTGTCTTTGGAAATAATTTCCCCTCTCAGTAGATCAGGTCGACCACGTTTCATCGCATTTATGTTCTGAAAGTTCATTCTTTCCCTGCCTGGAAGTGGCTAAATAACAGAGAGAAAGAGCTCATTGTTGTGGAGAGGGTTGGATAGCGGCAGGCTGGATGATGTGTTCCTCTGCTTTACGTCGTAAAAGGGGAAACACATGTGTGCTTGTAGCGTTGTTAATAAGCTGTAGTGCAGAATGCCCCAGCGGCCTAGATGTTATGGACAAATGTCAAACAAACACTCTTACTCCACTGTTGGAGTTGGCCCAGAAAAGCAAACTGTTGAGAGTGTCGCTGTGGAGAAAACAGAGCCTCAATTACACGTGATGAATGGTTTGCAGGACACTCATAATAATCCCCAGGAGGACCCATGTGTACACATTTACTGACACACAGAATGAAACCAAACATGGAGGATGCCAGCTGTAAAACTGTTAAGATAAACCATATTTAAAATGTTATGAAATCTCTTATGGGAACACCAAAAATCTAACAAAAAGCAGATATAAAATTACTGCCCACTTGGCTCCTTGTCGATGGTTTCTGTCGGATAAACAAATCATTTAGAGTAGAGGTCTTAATGATGCAGATAAAGGATGCTTCCAGCCACAAAATCAAAATGTGGAACTGATTTTTGTAGTGGAGCAGAAACTGGAGTTAACGATAGACAATGATGAGACTTGGTGGTTTAAATTTTTCTTTTTTTTTAAGAAATTGCTTCACAAACTTCATTATATCTGCCCACCTGAAAGCATTTGCTCCAGCATGTGTTGAAAACTATTTTTAATTGCATCGAAATTACAAAATATTTAGAAAAGAGCTTTCTAATAAAACGATACAGGTTAGGTTGAAGTTATCAAATATTTTTCATTCAACACAGTATGTTGATACAGATAATACTAGTCAGCTGATGCACAGTTCTGTGTTTTCCAAAGCTTCCCAGGTATATATTCTCATATCTGTTTTGTATGCAATGCAGTAGGAATACACATGGCTATAAGTAAATTCTGCTCCAGCAGTGCTGTTCCACACATCTCGTACCACAGAAAGCTTTTTTTGGACATTTCTACAGTTTTGGAGTTGCCACTTAATTGCCATAAATACCACACTTCTACAAAAACGAATGATGCTCTGGTGTCACAGGAAGACGGAAAAGTGATGTTTCTTAATTTCATGCTACGCTCTGCAATCTGCAGCAATGAAGATTTATATATCACAGTATCCCAAATGCTTGAAGTTTTCTGATTAGTTCAGTGAACAGTTGTTTGACCTCTTGGGGTCACCAATAGACTTTCCAACCGTCACCACGAACATACTGTATTCTGTACTCACATTTAACACCCTTCATCCCAGTAATCACATGCTATTGAAAATGGGTTCGCATCATAAACAGTAGACTTTGTGTACAGGGCAGGGAGGGATGTTTCATAAACCTCTCTTCAATTATTCACACTTATACCCATGTTTTTAGATACAGTAAAATACGATGTCAAAATAAGACAAAAGCAGAATTAAACAACTAATTTTGTGTTATATTGAGTACTGTGATAACATTTTCTGCTGTGATGTGTTGTCAGTAACCACAGTTAAGGTAAGCAATGAAAGATAACAAAAAAAAATCTGTGGTTAAAACCGAGATCAATTACCCATAAATAGTCAAGGACATCAAGAATAAAGGAAATTGCCTTTCCTTTTTCTTTTCAATACAGACAACACAAATGTATTTTCTCAATCATTTATCAACATTAACAACACAATCTCATTCTGGTGAAACTAAAGATTTTTTTTAAAAGAATGTGTAACCTTTAATTTGTGAAATATGACATAATATCTATAATTTTTCTAATCATTTCCTGTTGTGTTCCTCAGCTGCGGCCCTGCCCGCACCTGGAGCAGGATGTCCTTAGCGACTGTCTCTCCATGCAGCAGCTGCAGAGCTCCAGCTCCTCGCATCAGATCTACAACGGCAAAGATGTTCGTTCCCCTGCACTCTGTCCAGACATCTTCACAGGTACACAGACGGCAGAGTAACACCTTGCCTATGAAGGCACTAACTCATGCTAAGGAAACAAATCCCTGATTATTTGTTGCTTTTAATGGAGCATTTGAAGATGATTAATTAAATGAATTTTAACACACTTTTTATTGTCTTGTTCTAGTTAGAAGATGTGCCATCATTAGAGATGGTTAAACACGCTCTTTCTTTATTTTCCTGTCGTCAGAACTGAGAAAAAGAAGTTTATTTACAGAAGCTTTCCATGGAGGCTGACGAGAACAGACATCAGGTCACTTTGCCATCTCCCTGTCGCTGTACTTTTACTTGTTTTCTGCATTGTGATTGATCCCAACCAGTCAGCTGTATGACAAGGAGTCCATTTCTGTGGAGAATGCAATAAATGTTGAAATGTTGTCCAAAAAAAATCAGCCTCTGAGAGGAAAACTGAGTTGCTCTGTATTTGTTCCACAGAGTACTCCATGTCTTTGTTTATAACTGCATTCAATCTTTCTTCTTCCTGATGTTTGACTAAAATCTGCATACTTTAAACTGATTGCTGAAGGTTCTCCAAATTCTGACTTGAATAACTGGGCAGCAAAGGCACTTATATGGTGTTCTGTGTTTGCAGAGTTTGACTGACAATTGACAGCTTCTTCAATTGCAATCATCCTCACTTTCTCTACAGCCACTGAATCTAGACAGATTTTTTAAGTGCCTGCCATGCAATGTTTAGTCCGGGACAACATGCAATCCTTGTCAAAGACTAAAACTTGATCCCCCAACCAAATGTTTTATATTCTTGTCAACTTCTTGTCATGAATGAAAACATTCTTTCATTTCTTCCAATCAAATCAAATATTTGTGGCCAGTTGACCTGCAACAGTGACACTGGGGCTTATGAAGACTAATGATAGCAGCGCATTTCAATGTATTTTATAGCACAACACAAATGGCTGTAAAATTGTAAAATGGAAATAAAATAAAATACTCTTTAGAAATGTTTTATAAAGAAAAGTATGAAGGGTTTGGAATCAGCTGCTTGATTTGTAAAATGCTTACAGTGCTTTCGATTACTTACATATTATTTCCGATCAACAGTTGAGCATTTACACCGTGCTTAAGTCTTAAAAAGAAAATGTTGCAACATCACAGTCGAGCTTGATTTGTGTTTCATTGCAGTCACGTTATCCTTGCTGCTTATCATGTAGTGCAAAAGACTGCAAACAGGAGGTTTATGTAGGCTTGTAAGGTCTTTAAATGTCCATTTTTCTGCTTGACATATTTGGCTCCCTTTAAAAGCGAACATCACAGTGGACTGAGTGAGCAAGAGAAATAAATGGATTACAGCAATCTAGGAGACACAAAAGAGATGCCCCGCAGCTTCCGTTTATGGACACATCTGTCCCTGTTTTCTGCTTGTAGTTCGTCCAGGCTCCCTGTTGTTTTCGGTTATTGCTGCTGGATCTGCTCTGACATCAGTGAACGCTCAACTTTTCCCTGAATGTCAAACAGAGTTTTGGCTCTTAAACTGCTGCTCCTTTCCGTCGTCTTTAGGTTGATGCTGCTCGTTCTCATGCTTTAACAGGTTTAAAGGCCTCCAAGGGGCTTCCTCGTAAGCAAGCACCAAATTAGGCACTACTTAGTGCAGCAAAGATGTTGCAGCCTTGTGGTTTGGATTGAGGATTCCAATTTACACGAGTTTCACTTTGTTTGATGGCTTATAGGAAGCATGAAAGAAATGGGGCAGGGTTGGCAGGTATCCAGTCATTAACATTTGCAGGGCAGAAAGTGAGTCATGGTTCCAGTAAGAGTTAAACGTGCTTTCCTGTTAGCTGATTATAAGTCTGCACCTATTTACATGTCTGCAGTGGGGCTTACGAGAAACCCCTCTGTGCTTTATAGGGGATGATTATGGTGTTCCCTGATATACCTGCGTCGACTTATCAGAGCTGAGAATAGAGGTTGACATATTCTGATTGTATAGCTGCAGAGACTTGCATCAGTATACAGCGTCTATGTATTTTATTGGGCTGACATGATTTTGGAATGTGAGGAAAGGTATTCATGGATTTTTTTTTATAAATCTGAAAAGTGTGGCATGCATATTTGCTATGGCCCCTTTACTCTGGTACCCTGAAATAAAATTCAGTGCAACATTGCCCTCAAAACTCATCTTTTTAGTTAATATTATTCACTTTTGAGTGATGCAATCTCACTGTAAGGGCATCTTTTCTGCGAAGGTTTCTGAAGTTTGTCCACATAGTTCAACAATATGTCCAGGGCGTAAGGTGAAAGCCCACAATATGCATCAACCTGGTAACACCTGGACAGTGGCACCATCATGCTGTGGGGATGCTGTTCTTCTGCAGGGACAGTGAAGCTGTTCATAGCTGATGAGCAGACGAAAAGAAATAAAAACAAGGAAGAAAGCTGTTTGAGGCTGCACAAGAATGAAACTGGTATCAAGGCTCATCTTCCAGCAGGATAACGACTAAACAAATGGAATGCAGTTACAAAGTATATATGCCTACAATGCATTTGAGTTATTTTCAAAAGACTTTGAAAAAAATAATCATGTTGTTTTCCTCAGTTTGCAGTTTTCTGCTTTATATGAATTGACGAAAAAGATGTGAAGTTTAACTCTTAGTCGCACACGGTGGCATATGTTCAGCGCTCCTTGAAAAACTTGCATAGTAAATGGTTCTTTGCTCAACTAAAAACCAAAAAATTATAAAACTTTGGCAATTAGAGATTTTATTTGTCCAATCTTTTGCCTGTGTGAAAGCAATTGATGAGTCTAGAGGTAAAAACGTTGAAGGTTTGTGACTTATTATTAATGAATCATGTGTAGCATCAGATCTGTCTGCAAAAACCGAGAGCGTTTTTTTTTTTTTCTTCCCTTCATCTTCTCCTTTGCTTCAATTTCTGTTGCAGTTTAACTATTCCAGACAGTTACTGCTCACTTACTGACTGCCATGAAAGAAATCACAGTAGATTTACAGTCACAGGAGAGAAAGAATTGATCAAGTTGATTCAATGCTAACTAGATTTGTTGTCAGGAATGGGAAGTTCTGGGCCGAATGGGCCTCTAGAGGAACACTTCTTCTAAGTTGATGAAATTGAACTGCTGGAAAATTATTGTTTTTGAAAGCTTAGAAGCAGCGGAGCAGATTTGTAGGAAGAATTGTCTGTGTAAATCTTAGACGTATGCACAAAGCGGTAAGAAATGAAAAGCAATTTTGGAGAAAATATGCTGAGACACAAATGGCCAAAACTTGATGGTTCCAGCTTCTATGTTTTATCCTTCAAACTCAACACCTTCGGGCTTAAAATTTCTAGCCAGAGCAAACAAGAAGATTTCAAGATGTCACCTTGGGATTTTGAAACTGGGCAAGAGTCGTTTACGGGAGAAAAATATCAAGAGAAATTTGATATTGACAGTTTAAAGCTTGTGGAATGATTTGCACTTAACAACACTTTTCCTCTTGAAATAGAAGAAAAGCTGGCACCACGGAGCCTGGGAATGAAATAACGGTTCCCCCTAACACTACTGTGCCAAAAACTATAAATTAAATAACCTTAAAGCAGAGCGTTTCTAAATGAAACATTTTGACATTTTCGTTTGGTAACTTTTACAAAGTTCTACTTTTCATGCTCACTGTTCGAACATATGTTCTAATTTAGCTGATTATTGGATAATGAGAAAAAGCTTAACCAGGCCAAGTTCCTGTGGCAGCACAAACAATGTACCTTAAATTACAAACAGCACAAACAAAGAACATTTTCTTCTACAAAGCACAGTGATTGGATGTAGGTTGTCAAAACAAAACCCTGTAACCATGAAATGGCTTTTAATTTGCTCAAAGGAATAGACTGTGCGCAGAACCCTGGAGTTTATCTGGCACGTTTACTGAATTAGCTTTGTTTGTCTTTCAGGCCTGTACGCTGGCTCCAGCAACCCCCATCAGAGCGCCTCGGTGGAGCTCCTCTCCCATGCCCCCAACCCTGCCTCCGTCACAGACCTGCCCTCCCGACAGCACCGGCTGGATCGGGACCTCGGCAGCCCTCATCACCTGTCCCCTCTGGCATCCCTGGATGGCGCAAGGGACGGGTGAGTCCTCGCCCCCTCACGTCCCGCTGTTTGTTTCGCTGGATGCGAAACAAACAGCTTGTAGATGTAGAAATGCGTCACACTCGCTCAATATGGGTCACTGTAAGGGATTAGAGAATTATAAATGTGTCATCGGGGTGGGAAGCACAAACATTAATCTGTTAAAAAACTGAGCTTGTCCTGAATAATGAGGGGAAAAAAATACAAAAAAACATAATCTCGTCAGTATCCTGTCATATGACCAAAACTGACTCACTTTCCATGTACTAAAACTAGTCACATTGCGAAGAAAAAAAAAAGAAAAGTCAAATTGAGTCAAACCTTTGAACATACATGCAGGCAACATCAAAAAAGAAACCTACTTTGTCATAGACAGTCCAAGATTGTATGAAGTCCAAATCATTTCATGTAGTGACACACTTCCTGAAAACCTGATCTCCCACCAGCTAACTCAGTTACAGTTCAATAGTGAAGCGACAACTAATAGTCCAACTCAATTTGTTTTGCTTGATGTCAGTTCTATGTGAAATTGACTTTGTTTGAGTTTTATATAAAGTTATTGCTATTCCCTCCTCAAAACTTACCTGAACTGTTGCCTTGATTTTTTCCTTGAATCTCCCATAGCAGCCATGGCTGAGTGATCACTCCCACAAAGTGTCACCTATTTCCACACACAGCTTCTTCCTGCCTCCCCTATTCATCTCCTCCAGACTAGCCGTAGCAATTAACAAACACCTGGTGAAAAGCAAGGCTGCTGTACAGCTCAATGTACAAACTACGTCTGAGTCCACCCTTCCTAAAAATAGTTTAAAGTCATGCTTGAGATATACACATTTTTTTAACAACTAAAGGTCACATACTGTAGTTACTTGACTATGACATAACCAAGTAATAGCATAACTTGGTTACAGCAAGTTATGCTAAGTTATTGGTTCTAACTTGCTTTAAAGTAGTAAAACACTGCCTGTAATAACTGTTGTCTCTTGCACACAGTGTGACGTCGCCTCTGCTCCTATTATAAATACTTGATGGCTGCTTACAGCCGCAAGGATAAAAAACATTTTAATTTTAATGTTGTTCTATCTAGTCTGCATATAAACAACTACGAATTGACAAAATGGAACTGAAGCTCAAACACAAGTAGTAGGACTCAATATAAATTCTTAAAATGACCATTAACATGCATACCTCTGGTGCAGTTGTCCACTGTGTGCATTCAAATCCTTTTGGGATCGCAAAGACCTATTTTGCCCTGAACCTGCTCTGTAGTTTGTGTCCGCAATAGTTTATTACACAACAGCCTTGCATCATTTGTGAGGCTATCTGCCTGCAAATAGCCTCACAAATACGTAGGATCAGCAACACTTTGTAAACTCCCTCCATCGCTACACTTTTCGCCCTCTGCTTCCTTTGTCTTTCACATATTACTCATCCTGAATCCAGGCCGAACCCGCTTGGAGCACGTTGGGCCAAAGCCTCGTGGTCCTGCTGAGACAACCACTTGGCTTTCGTCCTGGAAACAAAGTTCATAACCTCTAAGAACACCCCTCCTGGGAAGAGGGATAGCTCTGGTCACCACAAGGTCAGCGTTGACGCACGACCAGCTCTGTTTTGGGGCGGACCCAGTTTATGCTTGCATGAGAGTGAACTGTCAAGCACTGTGACGTATCATCTGGTTTTTCCTCAGCTGTGCCTTTCTGGATAATCCTGCCATAGGGTGCATATTGTTCTGTTCTCCTGCAGGTATTCATCTTTATTTTGTTCATAATGCTGCTATTCATCAAGCTCAGTTAAATGACATTAAATAAAACAATAACTTGCATTTTATTACGGTATCACAAAAGGTGATGGGTCTTTGTCATAGTCTAAAATAGAAGCATATGGGTTTTGTTTCAAAAAGGTATTGGAACATTCCTATACATACAAGCCACTTTATTAGGTACATCTGTTCAATTGATCATAAACACAACTAAGCCAGCAGCCAGCCAATCACAAGGCAGTATGTTGAATTACTGACAAGATGACTGGCAGAAGTTCAAACTAAGCTTCAGAATAGAAATTATTTAATCAGCTGTTAGTGGTATGCAGTATGGTCTGGGTATTTCAGAAGCTGTTGACGTTCTTGGATTAAAAGTCACAGATGTAATATCTCTTAGGTCAACAGAACTGCAAAAATGAGAAAATACCCTGTTGTTGTGGAATTAAATGCTTTGTTCCTGTCACAGGAGAATGGGTTGACTTGTTCAAGACGATAAAAAGACAAATAACTACTCAGTATAACAAAGGCATGTCAAATACTATCTCTCATTTCACAGCACACCCTAAAGCAGATAACACTAGGTGTGTAAACAACATAAGAGCATGGATTCACCCGGTTTAGGCTGGTGGAAGTGGTATTATGGTGTAACAGATATTTTCTTAACACACTTTTGAGCCCCTTGGGACCAATTGAGTATTTTGAAATACCACAACCTACCTGATTATTGCTGCTTGCCATGCCTTTATCTTCATCGTAACCACAGTGAACCACATCTTCTGATGGCTACTTCCAACAGGATTGTGCAGCATGTTAGAAAAGTCAGATCATCTCAAACTGGTTCCTTGAACATGACAAGTAGTGCAATGTAATTTAATGGCCTCATCCTTCCAGCTCTCAATCCATTAGAGCATATTTGGGATATGGATGAGCAGGAGATTCACAGCATACATGTGCTGTTGATAAATCTGCAGCATCTGTGTGATGCCATCATGTAAATAAGGACCATAATCTCTGAGGAAACTTTTCCAAACCTTATTGCATTTTTCCCACAACAAATTAGGGCGGTTCTAAAGACAAAAGAAGGCCCATTCCAGAAGTAGAAAAGTGTACCTAATAAAGTGAACAATAACTGTATGTGTAATATTGTTATTCCAGCTTTGATTCAGATCATTTGTTCTGCTTTACATTACGCAGATAATACAAAAAACCTGCAGAAGTTCAACTATGATGCAGAAGGATGCTCCACCCTCCTTTCTCTTGTACCTGTTTTGCTCAGCATGTTTCCTATTAGAGATGATGATTTCCCCAGAGAGCAGAATAATGGAACCCGGGTGTTTTCAGAGAGCTGAGCGTGAACTGCACAAAGAAACCAGAGAGAAAACTTTTTTTTTTTTCAAAAATATTGGGAAACGCTGGGTTTGGGTCGTAAAATATCTTGCAAAAGACATTGCTTCACAAACGCGTTGTTTCTTTAACTTAAGTGATCCACACTTTGAGTGTCTCAGGTTCAATCTTTTTCTTACATGTGTATTGTTTGCACTTACATGTGTGTAGTTGCATGTGGAAGGTGAGTTTACATGTAGTAGTCCAGGAAACGCGCAAGACCGCTTGTGATTGTGGGCGACAGCAGACCTCTTAGCATCCAGTACAACCATCGTGGTGAGGCAGGCGTGGCGTAAAACTTGGAACAGCCTGGAAGCATCTGGAAGGTGGTGTGTTGTTTCAAGCTTTGAAAGTAGGAGGAGAACGCTGTCAAAATTACGTTGCGGTTTCTGCAGCTCTTTTCTCAACAGCATGCACAATTACCATTGCGAGGACAGTGAGAAGGACCTGAGTAAGAGGATACTGAGTTACACAGGAGGAGTGACATATTGGATTTGAGACTTTGGTCTTGTTGTTTTGGGTTTCTTGATGAGGAACATGTGATCATGGTCATGTTTGTGTGGGAGAAGCCCCCTTTATTCTTATGTTTAACCTAAATCCCCAAGTAGGTAATCTAACTTGTTCACTTGGATCTTGGTGTCTGTTTTTTATCGTGCACATATTTCAGATGTGCTGACAAGATTGCAGCAATTTCCACATTACCAGATTTAGTCAGATCTAGATATTTAACCCACAACACACACACGCTATGTCATTCTTATCTCATGATCACACAGCATAGATGGTGGGCGGGTTGAGGAGTTGAAAAGCGAGCGACCTGCATAAGACGTCTACTTACATTTGTCAGAAGATGGAGCATTGATGTACATATAAAGCCTCGGGTATTTGGCCTGCTGCCAAGGTCAATATCAGCCCCGGCACTTGTTTTTCCCAAAAGGTTTTGGAGGACATTAAACATTTTGAGAAAATTATCAAACTTAACCTGCCTCTTGTGTGGCAGCCTCTGACCTCCTGGTTAAATGTGTTTACTCTGGCTCAAATGACTCATTTAGACAGTTTTACTTAGTCAATACAAGAGTCATTTTTCTAAGGCTAATATTAAGATTACGCTGGTCAGAATGGATTTGGCAGTCGGCGTGGGCCAATCATTGGGCCGGCTGTTGAAGAGATCGGTGGTAAATGTTGTGATTCACTGCTGCAGCCATATGTGGTTATATAATTGCAGGATGGAGAGGACGGGGGGAACTACCTTCACCTGCGTATTGATATTAGAGCCCCTCTGTAAATATTAGTCTGAGGCGGTTTGATACCTAGGCAGTGACTGACACGGGCTAATTGAATTAAAGTGGCAGCATAGAGCTACATTAAGTCCCTTTTCTGAAGGGAGTCCTTTATAAGCCTTCACTGACTGTTTTCCAGCCATTATCTTCACAAAGATCCTGAAAAGGAGATTCAGCATTACAAACCAAAATGGAAAACATTTTTCGAGGTCACTAATGGCAGTATGTGGTCTGTCGCTCATTTTGTGGTCTGCAGTTAATGCCAGGTTTGTTCCTGGGATCAAGATATAAGGAGGTTTTTAAGTCATGTTTTCAAAACCTGTAGAAATAAAAGACTAGAAAACAAAACAAATTCATATGTTTATAGCAGTTTTCAAGTAAACATACCTTTTTTAAGGTACAATGTACATTTGTGTTCTACTTATTGTAAAGTAATACAAGAGCAACCAGAGAAAAACATTATCCTCAAAACTCCTTTAAACAATCTTATGGGAGCAGAAATAAAAGAGACAGGCAGCTATGACGTGCTTATAAAGACACTATACACTGTAAAAAAATAAAATAAAATTCCAAAAGGGCACTTTTTTCCAGAGAAAAGGGCATGCAGTCTAGCACCACCTAGTGTTTATTCCTGTTGGACACTGACAAACAGCTGACAGAAAGAATACGTTTTACTCTTTTCCCATTCCCTACAAGAAATGACAAATTGGCTGGTTTGAAGAAATATTGTCAGAAAAAACAGCGCGAAGAAAACATCCATCAGTCTTATTAAGATAACATTTACAAAACTGCAGCTGACGGAGCAGCTTTAACTAAATTAATCTGATATTATTAGCTTGTTATGCCCTAGTTACTGCAAAAGCAGAATGCTAATAGGTAAAATATTCAGCTCAATGAATTTCTGCTTAAATCTATTTATATACATCAAAATACTAACAGATTCCAGATTCAATTAACTATGCAGAAAGCTTACTCAAGAAAGACTCAGGCAGCTTACTGGCAGCTTTTTGAAATAATGGAAATTATTAAAGATGGATACTTTGACACTCTTTCTCTGTAACTATAACCAGAACCCTGATGGAGCTCAGGACATTCTTCTATTCTTCAGTCCTGTAGGGTTGGCTTAGCTTTAGCTTAGCTTCAGGCAGAATCCCATTGTCTTCTCCAAGGCAGTGTTTTAATTCTCTAACCAGAAACAGAAATGCTCCCAACAATATGTGCCAAAGAAGCCTTTGTCATCCATCAGCGGGGCTTAAAGGCTGGCTACAAAGAAGGACATGAGAGGGAGATTGAGGTCTGATCCCAAGTCCCTAGAGGGACAGTTAGGTTAGCTGCAAGTGAACGAAGACGAACGAGGAGCAGTGCAGAACAGTTCATGAATCTTCAGGCTTCCTTTTAATGAGACTCTTTGTGATGTTTATGAACAGCAGTTTAGATGTCTGCACCTGGATAACGAAATACAAGTGTTCTGGCTTTTTTTCTTATTTTGCTGAGAAAATCTAATGAACAGAGGTGTAGAAGGTGCTTAGGGGGATGTTCCGTTTAGTTTTAAAGTTTTAAAGTCCCCAGTATTTGTCCCCATTTGCACTCTTGAGCTGAGCACACACTTAGCAGGCCATTGTCAGGGTTTCTACACAGGCTTGGAAAGTGAGGACTTTGGTTTAAGTATTTTATAGGTTTGGATACAGATACAGGAACACAAGATACAAAGGAAATGTTTGGATTTTCAATGTTACTACAAGGAAAATAGCTGTATCCATCAATCAATACATCGTTAATCAGCAGTCCACCCATCCATGTCAATCTGTCTTTCAAATGTCCATCGGTCCTATTGTTATTTTTGCTGATTTTCTTTTTTTTGCCCGAATACTGTAGAAGTTTGTATAATTCTGAGAATTATTTTTTTTTTTGATTAACATAAACAATGACTCACAGATTGAGAAATTTGCCAATTTGTGCCTGGAAAATTATAAAACGTTGACCTAGAAAAGGTGTAGCAGCCATGCATTAGACGTTTCGTACTCTGGACTTTCTCTGCTTTTATGAAATATTGGCCATCAAATGCAATATTTTCCATTTCATTCATCTGCCAACTCCAGATTGAACAAATCCTAAGGCCAGTAATCAGATTGCTTTGTCATCCCAAGAGGACTGGAGTGGAGTGTAGAAAAAAAAAAAAAAAACAGAGTTGTACAGGACGATCAGTGAGAATGAATTTGAGGCGATAGATGAATGTGACACATAAAAGATTTTCCTCATACCTGGAGCCTGAAATGTTTTTAGGCCAGCCAAACAAGCAAAATCAGGGCACGGAGCAGCTGGCAGTGATTAGCTTGTGATTCACTTTAGCTGCACATAGAGGCAGCTTGTAAAAATATGAACAGTATAACTGTTTCCTGAGTTTGCGCTGACAGCAGCTCCCAGGGGAACACTGCTCTCTGCAGGAACACATGGCTGTACTCTGGGACTGTGCCAACACATGAATTAGTAAAGATTGCTAACAGCTAGCTTCTTCTGGGCTGCAGTCGGACAAGTTGCCACACAAGCATCCTCAGTTTGTGATGCACAAGAAGTCAAATGTAATGTTTCCTGATGTCATTTTAACTTTTGGAAAGCAAAAGGAAAGCAAATTGTTTAAATTCTCCGCAACTGTGCTTTGTATGAAAAACATTTTGAGTTCCCAGTGCTGTAACCAGTTTTAGTTTCTGTCAAACAGAATAGCTAACCTCTCCAAGTATTTGTGGCAAAATTATATAAGTAGGAATTCTGTAAGGTTTGTTAGATTTTCATTGATCATTTATACAAAAAGATATGTAAATATACATAGTTCCCACCATATTTTAACAAATATTGTATCCAAAAAATGTCAGACATCAAATCTAAATATATTTTCTTATTCCTATTATTTGCTGAAAGGAAGATAAATTGTCTCATTTTCTAACTTTTGTAAAAAATTATGAGGTTTGTGTATATTTTCTTGACTTGCTTTTTAAAC
Source organism: Xiphophorus hellerii (assembly GCF_003331165.1). NCBI lineage: Eukaryota > Metazoa > Chordata > Actinopteri > Cyprinodontiformes > Poeciliidae > Xiphophorus > Xiphophorus hellerii. The sequence goes on from NC_045680.1 coordinate 17,285,593, forward strand.
TGTAAAGTTTTGATCAAATGTTTTAACTATCCTTCAACAAGCTTCTCACAGTAAATAGATTGAGTTTTGCCCTACTCCTGATAGAACTGAGTCAGGTTTGTTGGTTGATTTGCTCATATAAAGTTATGCCTGAATATACAGGGCTTTGGGAGGTACACAGCAAAGCATTAATTTTGTTGCCTTTAAATCACTTTGTAGCTAATATTTGGTAATTGTCAAGTTGGAAAACCCATTTGTGCCCAAGCTTTAACTTTCTGGCTATTCTCAAGACGTTGCTTAAATGTGTCAGCCCAGTATTCTTTCCTTATGATGATATCTTATGAGGTGCTCAACTCCCTCTTGCAGTAAAACACTCATGCAACATGATGCTGCCATCTCTATTCTCCACAGTGGGGATTGTTTTCTTAGGATTAGACGCTTTCCCTTTTTTCCCCTCTGAATGTAAAGGTCATTACGGCCAAACAGCTCAATTTTAGTTTAATCATATAACAGGACAAGTCTCCAGAAATAACATCTTTGTCCCGGTGTGCATTAGCAAAGTGGAATCTAGCTTTTTGTGATGCTTCAGACAAATGGCTTCTTCTTTGCTGAGCTGCCTGGTAGCCCATGTCATTAAAGGATTTGTTTCACTGTGGATAATGTCAGTCTCTTAACCATCTTCAGACAGCATTTCTGAGATGCTGCAGTAAAACAATTTTTTTTTTTATAATAAAATCATTCTAATGAAGTATTTTAATTTAATCACAACTTTGACCTAAATTAGTTAAAGAATGAAAATAGACTTCATTATTTGATAGAAATTATTTAATGGACCATACTAACAATATAGTTTCGACATGTCAAATTTGTACTTAGAATAACTACCTAATTATTTTGTGAAACTGAGTTAAAAATTAAATTAAAGGAAATGTATTTGCACTTGTCTAGCTGGATGTCTGATTGATCTTTCATTAAATCTACAGGTCTTAAAAAACTGACAACATAAAGGAGCAAAAGCGTGACCTTAGAAAATAGCCACAACCTTTCCTAAAAATATTTACAGGTTTACAAAGATCTCTGTTGATAGAAGGTAAATACGGTGAGCCTCAAGCTAAATTTTCCGGCTGTTAAAAATAGATCCAGTATTGGCAGCAAAGACTTAAAGTTGCTTCTCCTGCAGTTTGACACTACCCTCTCCCTTCGCCATCCAAATGTCCTGCTCAGACCCCTGCCAGCGCCTGAGTGCTGGGTGGGACGGCCTTCGTGCACAGAGCAGTAGGTCATGCAGTGAGCTCCAGCCAGGCCAGCAAATGAACAGTCATCTGAGGGTTCAGCCGCCTGGAGCAACGCTCTGTCATCACGTTCGTACAGAGCTTACTGCAAACCATATGCCTCTGCAGCGCTGCGGCACGTAGTAACACGGCAGCAGTTTATGTGTTGGCATTCCTGATATGCAGTCGTAAGTAGCTGCTGAATTTACTCATTTTAAAGGCATGTCTGTTACCTCCGAGTCTGGACTTGAGCTTATTTCATTAACTGAATGTCAACTGTTTAACATCAACTTATTTACAGTAGTTGATTGTTCTGAGTTGTAGGCAAACTTTGTTTTGCACGACTGATACTGCAGCATCCTCAGAGTATGCAAGGTTTTTTTTTTTAGGCTTGTAGATACAAATTAGTACTGCTGAAAATCTGTCAATAAAGATGTACTCTTTAGTTTTAGAAATATTTTTCATTTTACTTAATTTGTAAAATGAAAAATATTTTACAATGACTTGATAAATAAGATTTTATAGCTGATGCTTACACAGTTATCTTCAAACTTATGCCATGTTTAGAATGGTTTTTAAAAGTTTAGTGTAAAATATGGAAAGATTATTTTTTCTTAAGTAATTCAATTTAAAATGTGAAACTTGTGGTACAGATTAAATGATCATTTTTAATACATAAGTGTTAGATTATGGCCTGTACCATCATAGGGAAGACTTTATCAAAGACAAAAAATGTCTGACAAAGAAGCTGGGTGTCACAAAGTGCTGTAACCACGGATACAAATGGAAAGTTATGTGGAAGAAAATTGTTTAAAAAATCTGACAAATAGTGATAACAGCAGCCTTAAATGGATTTTGAAGCAAAGTACATTCAAAAATTTGTGAAATTCCCAAGGATTAGACTGCAGCAGTAGTAAATGCTTCAATTGGTCACCATACAGAGATGTTTCCAGCATATGATCTGAAACTGTCGCACTTCTTGTGCTAAGCCACTGTTGCCCCCGATATGATGCCAGAGGCCTTAGAGCCATGTCATCTGCTGGAGTTGGTCCAGTGTATTTTATCAAGTCCAAAGTCAGCACTGGCATCCGGGAGACTTTAAAGCACTCTATACTATACTTTGCTGACAGATTTTATGGAGATGCCGATTTCTTTTTCCAGCAGGATTTGTCACCTCTGTGTACAGCCAAAAGTACCCAGACCTGGTTTTATGACCATTTTATCACAGTGCTGAATTGCCCAAAAAACTCACCAAACCAAAACACCATGGAGAAATTATGGAGTGAACGGAAATAAACAGTGGAAATATGTCACGGTGTGTAATTTATATTTGCATTAATTTCACTTTTTTGAACATAACTGAATTAGATTATTATTATTATTTTTTGCAATTCCTCTAAAAAAAAAAAAACATTTCCGCTTCCAGCACAGTCTGGGCTTTTCTCCCTTTGACTTGGATTGCCTCCGATAGATTTTTTTTTACCAGGGAATATTGTTGATTTTGTTTAATATGCTCTTGGAGACATGAATCTAGAAATCATGACTACTGCAGTCATAAATGTGTGTGTGTGTGTGTGGGGGTGTGGGTGGGTGTGTGTGTGTGTGTGTGTGCGTGGGTGTGGGTGTGTGCGTGTGTGTGTGCGTGTGTTGGGGTGTGTGGGGGGGTGCGGGGGGAGTGGGCGGGTGTGTGTGGAGGTGTGTGTGTGTGTGTGTGTTCTCTTAAATGATGTTTGTTGACCTAAAGACCATAATACTTGGTAGAAATAGGATTATGTGTGGGTAACCTAAATTTCCACATGCTTGGACAGCTTACTTCCCTGTGAGTGTGTTTGGATCAGGAACTGTTCTGCTGGGTTTGTCAAATCATGTGGCGTACTCAGTCCAACATGTAGCTCCTGCTTTGGCTAAGATGTCATAAAGGCACAAAGCATTTTATTGGAGATTTCTGAGACTCTCAGGAATTATGCAGTTGCAGATCAGAGGACATCAGTGGTTTGATGTCCTCTGTGTTTTGTTTTTTTGTCCCAGCAGGCTGTCAGGCCCCCTCCTGTCTCCTGGCATGAAGGCAACAGGAACTCCACCTCCTCTTTCACAGGAGAAACAACATGCTCACCCTCACCACAAGCCCTACCCACATTACCACCATCAGCAACCTGCCACTGACGGTAAAGCTAACAAAAAGATTCTGAATTTGTTACAGAAATTCCGTTGTTTTCTAATGCTATCTGTGCTATAACAGGGTTAGCCGACAAGATAACTAAAATTGTGAACACAGCAATGATTTTCAAATGCAAATCACATCAGTAGATTCACATCAAAGGCCCTTATTGAGAGGAAGTTGTGTCTGTCAGAGCACTGTTAAGGTAAAAACAAACAAAAAAAAGATTAGAGTTGGGAGAACCACATGCCGGAACCCTATGACCATCGCTAGATTGGCCAACAAACTGCTGGTTCATGCATTCGGCCGTCTCAGCTGTCACTCTGGAGCCTTTTCCCCCAAATGTCCTAAACACTGTTTTTCCTGTAAAGATCTCCACACGGCTGCCTCTGTAACCACGCTGCGGTCGGGGAGTTGCGTAAAAGTGCTCCAGGAAAGGCTTCTTTCCCATTATCAAGACTCCTGCGGTTGATTCCGAGTATGAGCTGAGGCTGCGGGGACAAATGCAGCACAGTATAAGGCTGGCAGAGTTAGCAGAGCACAAATATAGCATTGTCATAATGTGAGATCCACATTAGGTTTGAGCCGGATGGGGCAGACATTAGAACCAATCAGAGGTACAGTGAATGCTGGTGGCAGCTGATCAAGTGTGGCTTCTATAATTTTCTCTACTCTCCTCCACATCCCGCCTTCATTTCTTTAGAATACCAAGCCAGCTTTCAGAGCTGCTTCCATTTTGGAGACTCCTACAGGATGGAGCAGACGGTCAGCGGTGTCCACGTCCCAGGAGATGCTCATAACTACTCCTCCCATCAGCACAATGGCTTTCACCTGCCCACCAACAACACTGGACCTACAGGTAAAAAAAAAAATTATATTTTTTCCACTAATCTTCATACCAGGAGTGAAAATGTGCTCTTAAAGCGTTATATTGTAAACATCTACACCAGGATTCGGCGGGACCCAGGAGCTGCAGGGGGGCTCAGGGTGTCAGTATTCCTCCAGCACCGACGACAGCATTTTCTTTCAGGTGGGCAGCTTCGACCGCAACTTGAGCCACATGTCGTCGGTCTACACGGAAACATAGATCCAATCTATGAGTTGTTGTTGCGCTACGCTGCACAACTCACCAAGCGCATCTTCATCTTCAGTCCTTGTTTCTTTCCCCAAAACTGAAAACAAAACCTCTTCTAAGGTCATTCTGACATATCCACCAGACAGTGACCAACTGAACTAAACAAACATTACTGCCTATAAAAATGATACTTGATGCACTGCCTTATTTAAAGGTATAAAAACATAACTTGCAATTAGGCATAGATGCCTACAAAAGCTTTAGATACCCCTTTAACTTTTCTGCATTTTGTCAAATCTGTCAAAGACCGACACAAATTAGTGCATAACTGTGAATGTTTTATGTTTTAATGTTCGGAACTGAAAAGGAAGTTTGTCTTCAACTCCCTTAATTCTCACTCACCTAACAAAAAGATTTCTCCCATATCCCAGAAAGTCCAGATCTAAACATGCAGAAGACTTTGAGACCAAATTTAACTTTTCTGCTACAGACATTGTAGCAGAAAACTAACACCGTACCGTGCACATCTCAAAATACATCATCTTTACCGTGAAACATGGTTGTGGCAGCATCATGGTGTGCTTGTAATCTTACTCATCATAGCCAGGAATATTTGTCAGAGTTAATGGGAAGATTGTGGGACCTAAGTAGAGCATAAGAAAAACTGGTAAAGTTTGCAAAAATTTTGAAACTGGAGCAAAGGCTCACCAACCAGCAGGACAATGACCCTAACATACAGTCAGAGCTGCCAGGGAATGGTTTAGGTCAAGCCATATTTGTGTCTTACAATGGCCTAGTCAAAATCCAGATCTATATCTAACTGAGAACCTGTGGTAACAATTGCTACTGTTCACAGAAACTCAAATCAGACTGAGCTTGGATTCTTGCACAAGAAATATTGGACAAAGGTTTCCTTATTGATATGTGAAAACTGTGACAATCATACCAACAAAAGACTTGCAGTTGTTGTTGTATCAAAAGGTGATTCTACAAATTATTGATTCAGATAGCCAGGTTAGAAAGGCATTTTTGGTTGTAAAGAAAATATAGATTTTTCTTCCTCTTCCCAATTATGCACTACTCTGTGTTGGTCTATCACATAAAGGTTAGTTTTCTTGACCCGGCAGTCAATTTGACCGAACAGTATCTGTGTAAAACGTAGACGCAGGGGGGGGGGTTACAAATGTGTAAAATGAATAAATTTTCAATTTATATGTACAGTGCACCTATTAAGACAAATAGAAAAAGGTTCATGCAAAAAAAATACTTCCAACTAAAACGGGTCAATTTGACCCGCAACATAACAGGAGGGTTAACCCTTTAACCGTCACCTCCAAGACACGTAATCCGGTGGGTCCATGAGGATACCGGTGTCCTCGTGACAGCTCAGCAGAAAGGTTCATGGGGTATTGATACTTTTGCAGGCAATGTAACGGTCATTCATCTCCATATAAATGATTAAAGCAAATTTAGGTTAATTTGTGAAATAAATCTTGCTGTAGAAACTTTTTTAAAGGCAGCTCAAGTCAAGTTTATTTGTATAGCACATTTCAGCAACAAGGAAATTCTTTGAATGATTTACATGATAAAAAAAAAAAACATGTACAAAATGATGAACAAACATCATAACTGACAAATTGTAATGTGAAAAGCTAGTTTCACATTAGCTTTTCATGTAGATAATTTTTTTCCAATTTGAGGTCGCTTTAGATCGGGATATATCTGAGGTTTAATTTCAGCCAATTTATTGTAGGGAAGAAAACTTGACAATGTACAGCAAAATAAAATGCACACATTTCTTCTGCCCCTGCCCCGTCTCAAATTCAGCTGCATCGGCAAAATTGAAGTGAACAGATATGATGAATAGATCCCACAACTCAAGGCAGAAATTTTAAATGTACAATGTTTACATAGACAGTTTTTCATGTCATGTCCTGGAAATGTATTTGAGCAAAGTTCTCATCCTTTACTGAAACTAATTACAACAGAACCAGACTGTCTTCAGTTCAAAGTATGAATTTCAAATAATTCACCATTTGAACCACATTTTTCTCTTTAATCTACAGCCTCCATTATTTGTGGACTGAAGTGTAAAATATATCATTTTGCTGTGATGTTTTTATCAGTGACAAAAAAGTTGCATTTCTGTAAGTGTTAAATGTTTTCTTCCTGTGTTTGAATTTATTTTGGATGGAGGTTTCTGGCTCATTAGTCCTGTAATACTGCAGAGACAACCACACCTCCAATTATAATGATTGTCATTATTAATAATATTATTATTATTATGTGTATAAAATGTACAGTTTGTTTACAACAACCATTTGAGTGTCATTTAAGAAAATAAAATCACACAGAGGAGAATTGAAACAGTTCACATCGTTTATGAGTCTGTTCAGAAAAAAAACCTTAAGACTTGTGAGCTGGTTGTGCCCTCTAGTGGACGGGATAATACTGCAGCTGTCTTCTGGCAACATAGCTTCCCAAAAAAGAACTGAGTTTGATGTTGCCTCATTTCTGCTTCTTCTTGAGGACGTATTTCTGATAGTAGAAGTTACAAAAGAGCATTATGAGGGTAAGAACATAACCAAACACCACTATGTTCATAGAGTCTGGGAAGTTGCACTCGGTGATCAGGTTGTAGCCGGTGTGAAGGAAGAAGAGCAGGAACTGCAGCTGCAATGGCAAATGGGGATACAGATCAGATTAAATGACACATTTTGTGATTGTACCTCTGACAGAAGCAACAGCCAGAAAGTTCTGGAGCAACCAACCAGCTGCAGCATAGTGAGGTATTTCTTCCACCAAAGGTGCTTCTGCATGTGAGGACCGAACGCAGACAGACAGTAATAAGTGTACATGACGATGTGGACGAAGGTGTTGACAAGGCCGATGAAGAAAGCTGTGGAGTGTGGGGCAGAAAAACAAACACAAACCCCAACAATTGAAGAAAATAAGCAAAATGTGTAGGTGAGACTGAAAAAACCCAAAGAGTAACCGTATAACATCAAATTAAATATCCAAGCCTGGTAAGGGCTGGCTTCACAATTATTTCCAACTTTGTGTTGGCCAATCACACGAATCCTATTAAAATATAATATGGATTCAAACCTCACTTACATTGTCCTCCAGCCACATACTTTACTCCTGCCCACCAGTTGAAGATCATGCTGCCATGATGGTAAACATGAAGGAAGGTCAGCTGACTATTCTTCTTCCTCAAGATGAAGAAGAGCTGCTCCACAGGAACACAGGGTGTAAAATCAGTCACAACTGCACTCAAACTCATTAAAACAAATGGGATAAAGCAAAATGGGAAGAAACAAAGTACCGTGTCAAGGAGCTCTATGATCTTAGAAAAGAAAAACCACCAACAAACCCTGGCCATCTGCAGAAAAGAAAAAAAAACAACTTGTTACTGATTCAGCGACAGTCACTGTGTCTTTCTAATGCTCTGTTGGACTAAAATATGAACCCTTACCCTTAAGGGCAGTGGGCTATTCCTGTAATCCACAGGCTGACAGAGCAGGCTGTAGTTTGAGAGCCACGATGTGACCAGGAACTGAAAACAGTCAAGAGATTGAGATGGGAGATTAAGTGATTTGATATTTTTAATTTATATTTGATATTTAAAAAAGCTGTTTACTGATACATTTTCTGTCCTGTTTTAGTTTGTCTAAAAATAAGCGTCTGTGCATCCCTGACCACTGAAATTCACTCAAGTGTTGTTTTTTTTTAATTTAACACAGATTCTGCAATTAGCTTCAATGAACTGGAGCCAGAACAATTACAAAGAACATTTTTCATCACCCTCTACAAGTAAGACTTATTGGCAATAAAAGAGTAGCAGCTGTTTGCAATCAACAAATCAGACAAGAACCATTTAAAATAGGTCAACACAATTATCACCAGTATTTCCTTTATATTAAAACACAAAATGCCACTTTTAATGCTCTGAGCAGCCTCAACAATATTTACATACTTCATGACATGCTTAGTAATAGTTACCCACTGCTCCTGGGTAAAGACCTCCAGTTCAGTAATAATCTTGGATTTATGAATCATCATTGTTTAAAAATCCCACTGAAAAGTTCAAGTCAGTCTACGATGATGGCTCCTGTAGGACTTTTTCTGAAGCCAAACGTTGGCGGACTGAGATATGTTTGGGACCACTGTCCCCTGTCTGATGGTTTAATGATGCCAAAGCTTCATTAAACCTTCTTGTCCCAGAATTCCATGATGCTTTATTAAATCCATCTTGTCCCCCACGTGCTACAGGATTCCAGTGTCACAGGAAGCAAAGCATCCCCAGAAAACCACTGAGCCAACCCCATGCTTAACTACACAGTTTTGCTCTTAGTATGTGGTTCATTCATGTTCCTCCACTGACCAGAAAGTTCCAGTTTTAATTCAAATGACTCCAAATAGCAGAATCGCAAAACCTCTTTGGTTTACTTATTTACTAGTGACAAGACTTATCATAAGACCTGTTCTAGAAACTGAAACCTCACCGGATGGGCACATAGATAAACTGTGATGAAACCTCTATTTTCCAATATCAGCAACTTCAACACAAGGAAGCTTTTACTATCAACAAATAATTATCAGCTAATAAAAAAAATCAACTGTTACTTTTTTTCAATAAAACTGAGCTGCTCTGTGCACCTTGCAACAGACAGAGCCTAAAATTAGATGCTGCAAAGCTGCAAAAAATTATAAAGGCAGAAAAGGCTGGAGATCACTGATCAGTTTTCAGATTTACTGTGCAAACTTCATGAAGTTTAATATTTTATCACAATCTCTGTCTTCATCAGAGTCTAAAGTGATCAGTGAGCTCTAAACCATTCTACCTTTTGTTACTCGTTTCCATTTGAGACATTAAATGTTACTTTAAGTCCCTACACTTTTAGAATGATTTCTTTTATGCACTGACTAATGGCTTTTGGGATCTAGTTTGAAATTCTGCATTATGTTGAATAAAAATTGTATTTTAACCGAAATCTAAGTGGAATATGAAATTCTGGGTAAATTTAAAACAAACGTTTGTGCTCAGAGAGAATTTAAAATCAACCTGCACAGAGTAATAGTCTACAAGCAGATGGCACTCAAAAAACCGTCAACATGCCCAGATCTGGGGAGTTGGTGTGAGTTCACTGAAAGACGATTAAAAAAATCTCCTAAAAGCCCTAAAATACCATAATGGGATTTACAGCAGACTCTTGCTGCCACTATATTTAAATCCAGGAGTGTAGAATAAGAAAGAGACTGTAAAAGTATCAAGGAAAGACTTTGTTCTCTAAGAAAACATCAAGTGATAGAATATTCAATAATTTCACTGAACTCTGATCCAGAGCCACACAGCATTCTGGGGGATGTAGGCAGAGGAAAAGCTTTGGTGGCTCAACCTCTCAAAGCCAGCTAAGCAAGGTGAGTGGCATCCGTTGAGTTGGTTGTGATACTCAACCTGTTGAGTATCACAGCACCAATTTCAGGTTTACCCAGCATGCCTCATAACTGCTCAAAAATAATAAACTACAGCGTTGAGTGAAAGGAGATAATTAGTACAAAAGCCAGAGAGGAAACTGCGGATAAAAGAGAAAAGGTCACGTCACCAGTTTGGCAGTATTTCAGGTGTTACAAACAAAAATCTGTAATTATCGATATCGATTGATATGAAATCCTTTTGTTGTGATATGTTTTCAGCCATATTGTCCAGCCCTAAAAAAAACTCCACACCAACTGTGAAGCATGGAGCTGGAAGTTTGATAGTGGGGGGTTGTGTTAATGCAGCAGGACCGGGCCAGCTCACCGTCATAAAATCCAGCATTATTTCTACCCTGACTGAGAAAAATGTAAGAACATCTGTGAAGAAATTAAAGCTAGATTGGAAATGAACCCTGTCTCATTTTGCAAAAAACTGATCATTTAATGTGCGTTCTAATTTTCCTAAATCATATAAAACACAGACTTCAAAGTGGAGGCAAAACTGAAGTAAGATAACTGGAAATGTTTGAACAGAGTGATATTTTCATTACTGCCTTTGTCTTTAATAACTAGATTTGTCCTCTAATGGGAGACAAAATAACACACACCTCGTAGAACATGTATGCAGAGAAGCCAACCATGGCAAAGTTATAAACGATGAGAACTATTTTGAGCTCAAAAGGCTTCCGGTTTTTCATCAGATGAGAACCGGCCCAGATCATACAGAGGTAACCCAGGAAGATGAGAGTCACCGGGACAGGGGAGTACACCAGCGGCCAGGGGTCCGTCCTCTTGTCTGGAGGACAAAAAAGGCACAAGTCAGAACACCAAGGCACACAGATGTATCACAATCCACGTCAACAGCTTTCAACACAGTGAAGTTTTACAGAAAATGGAAAGCTGCTTCCTTTACATGACTATATATTTAAAACTGAAAAGCAATTGCTGCAAAAAACAAAAATCAATTAACACAAATATAGTAATATCTGCTCTGTGATGGACTGTCTGGTGTAACCCGCCTCTTGCCTGCTGTACATAGCCACCAAAACAAACATCCAAACTTCCGAAAGGTTACTTAAACTTACAACTAAATTATTCTGAAAATTTGTGGAGTCGCATGATGAGGGCTCTGGGTATAATAGATTTGGAAAACTTTTACAAGTCAAAATGCATGATGAGCATTGACTCTTACCAAAGAACACTGAATAAAGCAGCTGATTCAAATGATGCTTCATGAATGTTTTAATCTGAGGATGTGCACACAGCTAAAACTGGGCTTTTGGACCTTTATATTTTTTTTCCATCTAACAAAGCTATTGTTTTATCGATTGAATTATACAAGTGTAACATTCTGTGCCACATATTTCAAAATGACACAGTGACCTCATAACCAATCTACTACTTTAACAGATACGTCCAATAATGTACTATTGGCAACACATTCAAAAAATGCACTGAAAAACAAGAACGACTTTCGTCGGGGAAGTTAATGGCTTCCTGTTTCTCACACTGCCATTAGGGAAAACTGATATAATATCAGTCATGAAGGCAAATCATGTGGCAAGCCACAAAAAGTTCCTTGTGCGGCTGGTTAATCCGGAGAGCACAGCTGCAGCGCCCAAGTCCCACTCAGACATGTCCTTTTTACTCATGTCCTCTGCTGCAAAACATGCATACGCAAAAATAACTGGATGGGAAAGTAGGTTGGAACTTGGATAGATAGAAATCATTATACCTCCATTCTCCAAAATCCACCGGTGCACAGACAGGACACGGTTCCATGCTGAATCCATCTACAACATAGGAACACGGGTTGCTAAGGGTGAGGAATTCACAATACGTCTTGAATTTAAACATACACTCACTTTGCAAACCGGGTTTAATTGTTGCCCCTTGATGACAGCGCTCGGCAACCTTTGGACTCTGTTCCAGGTTTTTCTGTAATCACCGGGAAAAAGAAAAAAAAAAACTACAGGGCGCTTAAAAAAAGAGCAAAAATTTTTTCAAGTGGGATATCTGCACTGAAACCCTATCTTAAAGTTTTGTGAACGGAAAACTTTGGAGGTGTTCTCCAAAACAGTTTCTTCTAATTTTACTTTGAGAGATATAAGCGATGACACCACTTCCTGTGCGTTTCTTCCTGTCAGTAGTTAATTGTATTTTCTGCGCACTGGAGGGCGCCGTTTCCTTCAAACTAATACGACAATATCTCAATGTTAGGACATCACATAAAGATTAATTTATTAGCCATTTTTAAACTTCATTAAAATAACTGCTCATATTAAAGCATAACATCCATTACACATCTTTCTTAAGTGTTTGTTTCAGTAAATTTGGATCATTGTGGCTTGCAGCTAGTGACCCACCTCAGCATAAAACAATATGATGGGTTTTCATTAGCTGTAAAACAATGGTCATCAAAATGAGCAAATGTAAGAAAGGGCTTAAAATCATTCTGAGTGCAAAGAGTCTAATTACTGAGGTTTTCAATTAATTTGATGGCATCAATTAGCTTTTCAATAATATTCTAATTTATTATTGCTATATTTGCCAGAAAGGTCACTAAAGGATTTGTAGTAAAAGAAATTCTCTAGAAAAAAAGAAAAAAATGACAATTGATGTTTACCAGACAACTTGCATTTTAATCTTCAAAACTTTTATTATAATTGGAGGAATGAGATTATCTTTTACATGGCTAAAAAATACTAAACATGGTCTGTGTTTGTGTGTAAAAAGAGAGTAGAAATGTGTAATAAAAACATCTGACATACATCAATTCCTTTAAAAATATGCATTTAACAGATGATATAATAAAAGCTCAAAAACTTGACCTCTGTCTGGGCTCTGATTTAATACAGGAAAGATACAGGAAAGGAGATTCAGCATGAAAAAACATGCACATTTAAAGTCAACGCGGATAACTGTAGGAACTAACTACTTTCCTCTTTCACTGTCTTGAAGAAGGAACTAAGTGAGAGCTGTCTGCCTCCACCATCAGCTGCAGTCAGTCTACTTTTTTTTGTTTTCTGTGACCTGTCATGTTTTAGTCCTTCAGGCTTCCGTCTTTTTCCATCCTAAAGGAGGCAAGCAGAGATGGTGTTCAATGATTCACAAATATTTGCCTTTGATCTACAAATCTTTAATAGTATTTCAATTCAAACAAACCATGCTACAGTAAATCCATAAATGCTTGATAGTATGCACAGACAATATTTTGCAAAAAAATGATCATACTTTGAAATGCTTTTCTATTTTTGTTACATTATAACCAGAACCTTCAATGTAATATTACTTTGGGACTTTGTGTGATAAACTAACAATCTAACTATTAAGTGGGAGAAAAATTATACATCTTCAATTGGTTTAAGGTCCAGACTTTAGACTACTCTACAAAGATTAAAACCTTTCTACTGTAGCTCTGGCTGTATGTTACGGCTTTTTCTATTTTCAAAAGATTAATTAAACAGTACTCAAATTTTCAAAACTTGAGACAGTTTAAAGACCCAACCTTACTTTGAACGTCTCTCTGACTTTATCTCTGAACTGTCTGCTGTCTTCATGATACCATTTGTCCACTAATGTTCCTATAACAAACCTTTAAAGTTCACACAGGATCACTTGTTTGCTAAATGGGTGACTTCTGAATGTGCACATTTACTTGGTAAGTGATGATGTCCTTCTAATGCGTATTTTCCAACACCAAGCTGTATAAACTTGAATATTTATTGGATTTAAGCAAATTAGGTGATAGGTACTTATGTAATAAGTGAGGGTGAAAAACTAGGCAGCTTCTGTTCCTCTGGCTAAATAGAAGTTAAACTGAGCCTGAAAAGTAAATTGCCAACTTTCTGGAGCGCGATCACAAATCCTTTAAATGTTTTGTTGCAAATAGTCAATAAGGTTGTAAGAAACGCTTTGAAAAACAAAATTCCCACAAATTTAAAAGTCAAAGATTTAGGCAGAAATCAATGTGAAAATACATTTGAGTAACTTACCTTTGAGGTTTTTTCCTTTAAACTGTCTGCAGTATCAAAGAGATTCACAATCTGCAAAAAAAACACTCTCATATGGTTTACACAGAATACAAGCCACAAATAACAATCACCAAAATATTCTTTTTATAAATAAATAAAATAAGCACAAGCTTCTAATATTTTAATCAAGCCTGCCAAAGTAAAATTGCCTGTTTTACTTCTGCTTCGGTTACGAGCAGTTGAAGCACTGAATATTTTAGGCCATTATTATAATCGGGATTTTGGAAGAAGAACATTGCCACACTGTGATTGAAAACCTAAACAACCAAAATATAAATAAATCAAAACTAAATTCACAACAGCCCTTCAGTGACTGGCCATGAATTCAGTCAAATCACAAACCTTCTTCAGCCCAGTGGACACAGCAGCATCCTGCAGACCAGGTCTGGTGAGCCATTGTTGCTTTTCATTTGGCATCTGTTGTGTAACATCCCTGTCCTTTAAGCATGTGCTATAAACCACATAGGTCTGGTGAATGTGGGAGAAGATGTGCACCACCTGCAGGTGGACAGTGAGGAGAGGACAGCTGCACAAAAAGCTCCCGTTGAACAGAGAGTTGTATTAAACCTTGGTGGTAAAAATCAAGCTTACCTCTCCTACATACTGGAGAAGATGTTCATTCAAACAGCTCCTCAGTATTCTGTTGACTTCTTCACACAGCGCCCTCTTCTGTTTCACCTCATTGTCCTCCTGCAGCAGAAGACTTGGAAACTCCCATAAACCTGCTAGCAAACCTGCAAACACAAACGCCACTGGTTAATGTTGCATTCATCCACTAATCAGGGTGTTTAGTGGACCTGTAGATGACACAGGGAGGTAAAATCTGGGCGCCAGATGTAAGTGTCACTCACTATATTCAACGGTTTGTTAATCAACGTCAAAATCGTGCAGCACCGACCTTTGTTTGGTCTTTGCACAAGCAGGTACTCCTCACCACCTGCTTCTCCTGGCCTAGTCACCACGCACGTCAGTGTCCGTTCCACCCGAGGAGCTTTCTTGGCCGGCTTCCTTGGGAAGTTCTGAACACCCAGCTGATAGTCCCACGGCTCAGAGGGACACAAGGAGCAAGTGCCACTGTTCACTGAGGAAGAGGGAGAAGAGTAAAGGGAGGTTTGGTTCATTATGATGATTAAACTTGTGTCCAAGAGGTCAGATGGATAGCAGAGGAGACTTACTACAGTCCTCAATATCAGGCATGTCCAGCTTTCCTAAAAGCTTCTTAGCATTTTGCTCCTGTTTGACATGAACCTGCATCAACACATATTATATAAACAATTAATACTTTACAGACTTTCTGCCTGAGCCCATCTGAAACAGTGAGCCAACCCTGTGATATGAGCGGCAGTGAGACTGGACGGGACACTGGCTGCACAGCGGGCCTTTGGGGGTGCAGACTCGAGCTCCAAGCTCCATCATGGCCTGATTGAAGTCTCCAGGTCTCTCTGGATCCACCAGCAAATTGGCAAGATGCCTGAAGGAACCACGAGATGACACTGGGTTCTCTACATAAGTAGTCTCTGATTATTTGATCTGTGAATTTAAATCTCACCAAAGAGCCTCCGTTACTGCAGGACTTGTGCTATCGGCCCCTATGGCCCTCAGGCGACACAGAACCCGAATCACGTTCCCATCCACGGCGCCGGTTACCTGAGCGACACAGATCATACCAGGTATTGCTGGTAAATGATAAAGCTACTATCAAATTGAACTTATTCTAGTGACAATTCTATAATTTCTGTGGTGGTTTACACTTGAAGGTGATAGTTTTCTATGTCAAACAAATATTGCTGAATATCAAGTCTAATTAGGTCTAATTAATATCTTTAATTCTAAGATTAAAGATGGAATGGGTGCAAATGAACAGCACTGACTGCTACATCACTGCTCAGATCAAATCAAAATGAAAGGACAAGGTTTGAACGGTTCTAAGAATTAACTTTTTTTTAATTTATTGTAATTTTGACTAAACCGTTATTACAGTCACATTACAGTCACATTAACATCAACATATATGTTTTGGTTTACTCTAAGAAAGAATAGAAGGAGGCCAGTGTCACTAAAGTAAAATATTAAGTTCTACATATAACAGCCTCCTTATAAGCCTTTTCGTAAACAATGTTTTTTTAAACACTGCTTCATTTTGAAATGTATTTGCTGCCCATAAATGAGACACATAAACAAATAAAGCAGAAAGGCAGCCTTTAGGCTTATATTCCATGTCTTATGTGTGATGTTCTTTGGTATACTGTTGAAATAAAAGGTCACATGTCAGTGTAGCTTTAATAGCATTGACCCACAGGAACTCATGAAGCTTGATGTGCAGATACTCCTTTGTCCTGACCAACCTGGCCCAGAGCAATAGATCCAATCGCGGACGCCGTGTAGCGTCCCACACCAGGCAACTGTTTCAGCAAGTCGTCCACAGTCTGAGGCATCTGTCCCTCCAGCTCCAAGACCACCTGAGGAAAAACAACAAATAAAACAAAATCATCACAAAGTGATCGAGTAACTGGAAAAGGGTTCTGGGTACTTTTCCAAAGTTACTGGAAAAGTAAATACATTAGGAGAAGCATTCAAATATCTGATTGTGGACAAACCTTCTGTGCTCCTTCATGCAGCCTTCTTCCACGTGAATAGTAGCCGAGGCCTGCCCACATCTGGTTTACCTCCTGTATCACAATAAAATGAATGTATTAAATGTAAAAATCACCAGCTCTGCATGCGCCAGCTCTACTGATTAAAATGATTACCTCTATTGTAGCAGCTGCGAGATCCTGCACTGTGGGCCACCTCTGGAGCGCAAAATATACAGCATTTATATTAAACTTCCAAAAGTATTTTATTAGTTTAAAATACCCACCTTCATCCATCTGTTATAGTAGTCTTTCACTGTGGCAACTTGAGTCTGCTGCAGCATTATTTCTGAAACCCATACTGTAGAAATAAACCCAAAGCAGAAAAAAAATTATAGTTCAACAATTATAGTAATTAAAGAAAGTGTAGTACACTGGTTTTTAAACTTTCATATTTTCTTGAATGCATCCATTTTCATACCTGCGTATGTCCTAATGTTGATGTCTGATTCTGTCAAAGCCTACAACATGAAGCCAGTTAGATGGGGCAACTTTGAGATTAAAGCTGCTTAACTGAATTTACAAATCTTAAAGAATAAAACAACATGATCCAAGCAAAACGGAATCTGGACAAATAATTTTAAAAATTAATGGTGTCATTATTTAGAGCTAGTTTAATTAAAAGCAACATGCTAATGCAAACATGTACTAAATGATCAATACTTACACATAGTTTTATAACCCAGGACCCCTCAAGCAGTCTAACAGTAATATAACATGAAAAAAACGATACTTAACGAAAGCAAATAATCAAGTAGCAAGATAAGCAAAAAAAAAAAAAAAACATATTGTGGAGCAGCTCTTTTTTTATATATAATGTTGCACTGATAGCATACTTAAAATAAATACATTTTATCTTATGACTGAATAACAACAACCAAAATAAATGGCTTCTTGTTAGGTGCCATAAACATATACTGAACAGTAGTTAAACATATGTTAAATATTATATTTAGATTAGAACATTTTCCAGTAAGAATTATTTACCAGAGTCCTCCATGGCAGCTCTCTCTTGTCTTTGTCATACCAGCGCAGGAGATGAGAGCGCAGAAACACAACTTCAGCAGGATCAGAGAATGTGTGGTATAAAGATGGTGGGAATGAAGTTGTGGTTGGTTCTGGTGGGATGGAGAAATCAAACAAAAACAAAAACATAATAATCAAACAAAACATATTACCAGCAAATTCAATTTACCATCAAAATCTCTTGATTTTGTACATAAGGTCAATTATGACACTATGATATGATTACTCGGCAGTCAAGTCATCTCTTGCTGATTTTAAGTTATTAAATCAGGCAGCAATATTCACCTTAAAAGTTCACAAGAGTCTGTATCTAATCTTTAACACTGTAAATTAACAAAGGAAGACGATCAGAGTAAAGCGGGTGTTTTTTCTAGGAAAAGGTCAGATTTGAAGACAACACGGGTTCCCCAAAGTCAAGATGTTGTGAAGATGAGGCAGCCTCGGGCAAAAATCAAAGTTCAGTCCGGTGTTTTTTTGTTTAATTTCTTGTCTATTATCCACTATTTGCAGGATATGCCCGCAAGCGACACCAAACTCTGAAGGCTGAATAACAGTTTGTGTGGATGTCACGTTGAATGCCTGGTTTGTGTTGTTACTATTATTATCAAATCATCGCGGTACCTTTTTTCATTGGTGTTTTTGACTTCTTCCGGGTTTGGATAGTTGTTTCCACCGTCTCCATTCGGCCTTTTTTGCCTTTAACTACTGCTGAACGCAACCTGCTCATTATGAAACACCGCATACAGGAGCTAAACACCATCCAAAGGAAAAGAGGAATGTTTTCACTTCATGAATACACTGTAGCTCCCGCCACCTTCACAAAGTATCACTGCGCTTGACCAATCAGCTATAAGGAGACGACTCTCGAGTAGTGACGTCATATCCGATGCGAAAAACGGACTCTCTTTATACATTATATCTTATCATTGCTTTTGATGTGCTGTTATTTAATGTCTTTTTACACTAAATACACTAAATAAAACTTTGTAAAGTGTCAATTAATGTTGTATTAGAGGAAAAGCATAACTTTACGTAACCTTAAAAAACAAAACAAAACACTGATTTAATAAATAAATTGGAAAAATATTCAGATTTGTACAGGTCCGTGTTTGTGTTAATCTCAAAATGTACCAATAGAAAGATGCCCTTTAATGCCAGTGAATATTTGATTTTGTATTGTTTTGAATCAAAGGGGACAACAGAAGTAAATACCGACATATATATACACACACACACCTGTATAGCAGTTCTTACTTTGCATTTCAAACTGTGATCTGACAAGTAAAGGTACTTGTCGGTGAAAAGAGAAAGTGTGAGTTGCTCCTCTTTGCCAGCAGTTAGTTTAAAGATGAAAGAAAAACAGGGAAACTTACCCAGTGAAATGGCCGACTGCATTGGTTACAGTAATAGGATTGTTCTCAAGTGTGAAGGGAGGCATGTTTTTCACATTGATGGGTTTAATTCTGCCAATAGTGACAACCTAACCTTACATTTATTCCAAGCCTTGCAGAACAGACTTATTTTTACGTTAAAATGGGTAACTTAGTTAACTTAGTTTTATTAACATAAACCAGTTTTTTGTCATTGGTGAGGCAGTTCTTCAAATTAGGTCAAATAAAAGCAGGGGGTTCGTAACTGGAAGTTTTAAACTCAAGCTTCTAGCACTCCTGTAAATCAGTTAACAAGGACAGAAATGACAATAACAACCAGTTCAGTTCAAAAATCCACCCAGCGGGTTTTTCCTGTCCCGTTTACTGATTTGTCCCAACAGGCCTAATGACAGTTTGATCTTGCAATCATCGGCAAAAGTAAACAACACGTTAAAGTTCTTGTTCCCTTAGGTTTTTATGAGAAACTTTTGTACTGCTTAATTTTTTTTTATTTTTTTTTAAATTAAGTAATCTTTAGAGAGAGGCAACTTGCGTCCCAAACGTATGAAATAACCAAAGTATAAGGACAAGGTTTTTCCCCAATGATTTGTTTCTGCTAAAATAATTGATTTCACCAAAAAGAAGTTTGCAGTTAAACAAGTTTTCTATTACTTATGTGCATATTAACTAAATGGACATTGAATAACCCACCATAACTAGCAACTCCACATCTGGTCTATTTGCCTGTACGAGTATGTGAAATGTTATTTTCAGTTTGCATTTTGTCAAAATGTGACAAATGTTCAAAGGCTTCAAGGGGACGAAAACCATTTCAAGGCACCGTAACAACAGCCATGGCCGACTTCAGTCTGTGCTACCAGTAGATGGGGGTATAGTAGGAAGTGAAGCCGGGGAAGACTCTGCGCTGGAGGTTTGCTGCCCTCCGCAGGCTGCTTCCCGGTAAATGTGCTTCTTTTTCGGAGATAAAAGAAAGACACATTTCAGTGTTGACGAAGGAAAGCACCGTGTAACGTTGTAACACGGGTGAGGCTTGTCATTTAACCACGTAGAAATCATAATGTCGACATATTGCCTTGTGCTTGTGAGCACCGAGACGCCTTAGAGCGGCTTAGACGCGCTTTTCTCGTCGGGAAAAATACAAATAGCGGCCGTTTCACGTGCGCGAGTCTCTTGGTTTTTCCGCAGGAAACGCAGATTTACCGCTAAACCTGTCGGTTTTGTTCTCATCGCTCTTCAAAATAGTTATTCAGCACCACCATATAAGTTGATGCTTGGTTTTTAGCAATGGTAACGGAGAGGTAAATAATGGCTCGGCTGCACGTCAGACCAGCCCGTTCAGTTCAGAAGAACCAGGGAGAGTGACAAGGACGGGGAGAGGGAGAAAGAAAGGGGAGGGGAACTGACATTAAAGCAACACAACAAGGAAACTACACTGCAGAGCCACAGACGCCTTCATTTTATGTTTTTGAATAATAGCCGGAGCTAGTGAGGCGAAGTGTCTCAGTGAAAGGCAGCCCCCGGAGAGCTCCAGCTTCAAGTGTCCGGGGAGAAAGCGGCTTTTGGACCGAGCTGGATTTAAAGGCGCTCTCCGTCGCTTTCACAGGCATGGGTGAGAATAATGAAAGAGGGCTTTTAATTGTGATTCTGAGAGAAATTAACAGAAGGGTGGGGGGGGGGAGCAGAAGCGGCGTACATACAGGCCTCTTCCTGCGGACAGAGCCTTGCCCTGTAATGGGAAGTGGAAACAATAAATGCCAGCACAGTTTAGCTGTAATTAATAAAATGCCCATTTAGATCATCTGCAGATTAACAGCGACTCTTGGGGTTGCCTTAAGTGTGCTATTTATGTAGCAGCATACGGCAGTGCAGAGTGATGGAGGCTGCCATTACACTGAAGTCATACTCAATACAACAATGGATCATTCCTCATAATTTAACTTTGATATGTAAGAATTTCCTACTATCAGCTTATGAATATTTTTTAAAAGTATTCATGCTTCGTAACAAGCCAAGATGCTTGCTTTTGCTTTTACATGTGACCTGAGCACATTTTCTGGGTTGAACTGTTTCTGTCTGTGTCCTCAGGATCAGAACCACCAGGTTCCCCGCAGGTGGTGGAGGATGGAGGCGAGGAGGATGAGGAGGAGCTGAGTGGAGGCGAGGAGGCAGAGTTTCGGTCCAGCTCTGGAAGGGGCTCCCTGCTGACACGGAGGGGCATCACCCTGAGAGTCCTGCTGAAGGACGGGCTGGTGGAGCCTGGAGACGGAGTGTTGGCCATCCACTACTTGGTAATAACACACATCATCGCTTTAGAGTGAAGAATATAGCCAAGGATGTAATCTCATCATCTCCCTCTTCTTCAGGGCAAGAATTTTGTTGGGGATCTGCTGAACGATGGGAAGATCCGATGGGTGGAGACGGGTCAGATCTTCAACTCCCCCAGCGCCTGGGCGACACACTGTAAGCGTCTGGTGAACCCGGCCAAGAAGTCCGGCTGCGGCTGGGCGTCCGTGCGCTACCGGGGGCAGAAGCTGGCCCAGTACAAGACCACCTGGCTGCACAAGTATCAACCCAGCGCAGACATGGTAAGAAGAGACAAGGGTCCCTACAACTCTAGAGTTGAAATCAAACATCTGAATCCACATTTGGGTTTAAGTGTTTCTGAACAGTTTTAGAGTTGATAGTTTCAGCTATTGCAACAATCTGCTGTAGAAGTGACATGACAAATGTGGACAAAGTTTTTAAAATAATAAGTTACAAAAGAAAACCTAAACAAAAATTTCATTCAATTTATTCAGTTGGGAAGACATTCTTAATAGCAAGAATCATGTCTGTGTTGATAACCTTACAACTTCAATAAAATATGTATTTAAATCTCCTACTATGTCAAAGAGGTTTTTTATTAAGCTTTCTTAGCATGATATCATTTGTTTTCACCCACTGAATGATTAAATTTTTCTGTGTAAGATCATTCTACCTACATACTAGTTTAATTTATTCAAAAGCTTTTTATTCATCGTTATTGGGGGATTTCTTTTTTTAGATGGCAATGCAGGTTTTAGGAGGCTGGGGGGTTGTGGAAAAAGTAACACACAAGCAGTACATAAGTAGTAATATTTACACATAATGTGATTCGTTTATTCATTTGTTTTGCCTTGCATTTCTAATGCTTGCAGAGCATGGTGAGTGAGGAAGATGATGACGAGGATGAGGAGGAAGGGAAGGCAGCCGTGCAGGCCGATGAGAAGAACAAGAACAACAAACCTGGTTTGCATGGTCTCTTCTCTTCTCATATCTTCTCCTATCTGATCTCCATTAAAAGCTGTTAACATCTTCATTTTGTTACAGACGTAATGGTTTCACGTCGAGCTGACAGGGAGAGGATTCCCGTCAGATATTGCAGCTTAGGCACCAGGGATGCAGCCAGGTACTGCCTGCATTACAGTAGTATTTTTCATATATATATATATATATATATATATATATATATATATATATATATATATATATATATATATATATACAGTATATATAACTGCGATGTGATGCACACTTTGCAACATCCACAGAGATCCACACACGCTTGTGGAGCTGTCGGCGTTCTCGGCCATCAACAGATTCCAGCCGTTCAACGTAGCCGTCTCCAGTAATGTTCTGCTGCTAATGGTCAGTTTTCAGATTCTTCTGAGCAGCATATGGATTAGTGAGACGCTAAGTGGCAAAGTCAGATATTTGTTTGCATTTTTGCAGGACTTCCACTGTCACCTGACCACCAGTGAGGTGGTAGGGTACCTCGGAGGGCGATGGGACACAAACACACAATGTGAGCCTGATGATACTCGGAAAAAATTAATGGCAGAAGGTCAAACTTTGTGTAAACAATGTCGCTGTTTTGTAGTGCTGACAGTCCTAAGGGCTTTCCCCTGTCGAACCAGGCTGGCAGACAGAGATACCGCGTCAGCTGTTGAAGAGGAGGTGAGACATCAGCAAACATTATTTTTCAACATGCACTCTTATCAAACCACTGCACACATTGCTGAATGTTAACACAGCGACTGGTCTCCAAGTGGGATATTGGGCCAAAAAGTGGGGTAATTAACAGAACAGAAAAATGCCAAAATCTTTTTGGAAAGTTTTTGGTATACAAAAAGTATCCTTGAGGAGAAAAAAGTTACTTTTGCATATTTGTTCTTTTTTAATAGTTAAGTTTCCTGCTTTTATAAACTTGAAAGTCAATTAAGAGGCAGCTGTTTTACCATGTGCTGTCAAGTTAATAAAAAGGATGCTTGCCTTTGTTTTCAGATCTGTCAGAACCTGTTCATGCGTGGGTTGTCATTGGTGGGCTGGTACCACAGTCACCCGCGAGGTCCCGCCCTGCCGTCCCTGCAGGACATCGACTCCCAGATGGATCACCAGCTGAGGCTGCAGGGCTCCAACAACGGCTTCCAGCCCTGTTTGGGCATCATCTGTGGTCAGTAACCACTTTAGATGTGGTGTAGTTCAACGGGAACATGGCCGGTTGTTGATCTGATTTAACAGTGACTGCAGAGCCCATCAAGCGTGTTCCCTGATCTAGGACAAAAATATTATGGCATCAGCGTGGAAATTAAAACTTAAAAATGAGTCCAAGCACTCCTCCAAATTGGCTACAAAGTGGCGAAAGGACACATGTGGATGATTTGGAGTTATCATCATAAACCCCCGACCTCAGTCATTTGTGGGCACAGCTGAAAAGATCTGTGCCTAAGTCACAGTATAAAAGGCATTTCTGCAAAAATACTGAGCAAATACATCTAAATGTCTGAATTTGAGAGTAGTATAAAACTCTCATGATATTCAATTATTTTGATCATTCTAACTGATCTAAAACAGGAAATGCTTAAGCAACTCTAATGCCAGACAGGCAGAGAGAAAAAGATGTTTCTTTTTATACAGTATATGCAAATATCTATTTTTAACGCTGCTGTGAAACTGGTTTCCTGTATGGACTTGTGATTAATTTTGCAGCAAAAGAGTGAATGAAAGTGAGTTTATTCCTGTATAAGCATTCTTGTTTTTACTTGAGTTAAACTTCAAAATCTTAAGTTGAATTTAACCTTTTGCAGGGCCGTATTACCACGGAAACCAAGGCGTGGCATCCACAATAACGCCGTTCTGGGTCGTACCGCCACCTGAGGTCGGAAACTAACTTTCACTTCTCAC
Source organism: Xiphophorus hellerii (assembly GCF_003331165.1). NCBI lineage: Eukaryota > Metazoa > Chordata > Actinopteri > Cyprinodontiformes > Poeciliidae > Xiphophorus > Xiphophorus hellerii. The sequence continues at coordinate 17,309,843 of NC_045680.1, forward strand.
CTTCTTGTTTTGTGGTTTGCCATGTGAGTCTTGGTATGTTCATTCAGAAAGATAAAGACATTTTTGCTCATGTTTTTCAAAATCGTTTCCCCTCCTGTTTGTAGCAAAGGCCTAATGACTACGGCATCCCTGTCGCTGTGGAAGTCACTTACGTACAGGACAACTTTCTCACCAGCGACGTTCTCAATGAGATGGTATTGTTGATGCCGACCCATACATATAAAGCCAAAACTGTATGATTTAATTTTAGGTGCACCGAGTCACAGTTAAGGGGATTCATGATTTTTAATTTTTTTTAAATTTCCGCAGATGCTTCTGGTTGATTACTACAGGATGGCGCCCGATCTGGTCCAGTTCAACCAGTACTGGTGTCCTGAGACAACCATGCTGGACAAGGTTAAGGTAATGCATATAGAACTCAAACAATTACCAGTAACGCTTTATCAAAGAGTCTGTTTGATAATGAGTCTGTTTCTGCAGGGCTCTCTGAGTTGCCACGCCCCCAAAGACCAGGCCTACTCGCAGATCTTAGAGCATGTCTATAGTCAGCTGAGCACCACGCACTGAGGTCTGATCTGCACGTATGACGCGATTGCCCTCCATCTAGAGCCGCTGCATTTCAAAACGCCGTCACTGACTTGACCGATTTGAAGTTAAATTCTGCTTGAAAAATACAAAGATGTCTTGGATGATCTCATGCTTGAGTGACAATTTTTATATAGCATTACACTTCCTGGACTGGACGGGTGCTAGATATGTGAACGTAGCTGCTGTTTGTGGTTGAGCTGCATTTTATAAGGATAGAAATAAAAATCGAACCAAACACGATCCAATAAAAAAATGTAAAAAAATATTTAACTGGACACTATATGGACAGTAGAAGACCTTCGGCTTGTCAAAAATGGACCTATGTACTGACCTGTGACTTTATCTGAACTTATGCTCAGATATTAAGATATGGATGATTAGCACTGTTAAATGTCTTGTAATTGCCTTTATAGACTCAGTGGGGATAGTAGTTGTGGGTACGCAGTGAATAGTGAAACATACACCAACAATGTATGCAATGGTATCGGTGTCTGACCTAAACACTACTCTGCAGTAGATCCCTTTTGTACTCCTGAACTCATATTTAAGGGTTGTGGCACGATTGTATCCTCTAGTTCAATAAAACAGACGTGTTTGTGTGTTAGGTGCACTGTATTGTGAACGTCTTCTTATCAGGTTGTGTGGAACATGAGCACTCTTTGCTAAGACAGATATTTGCTTCCTCTTGAACTGTACTGTATTTATTACTAACTGTTGACTACGTGGTTTACATGTATGCGGACAGAGCTATGCCTTAAGCCTGCTGATTGGTGACCCACTAAGGATTAAAATATACACACTGGAACCATTTAAACATGACTTACTGTTTGTTTGTTCATTTTGTATATGTATTGTTACAATGTTCTCATACTTGAAGTTTATTACGTTAGTATTACGCTGTGACTTTTTACGTTAGTCAATGCATTTGAAGAGAATTTTTATGGTATTGACTGACTTAAAGTAGAGCATAATTACAAAGTGGAAGAAAAATACATAATTTTCAGATTTTTCCAAACTAAATCCAGAAATGTTTTACATTTGTAATAAAGACTTTATACTATGATGTGCCTAATTAAAACCCAGTGCAATAACAAAGGAACAGAGCAGTACAAACCAAAATTGTGTTATAAAGTGGAAAGAGTACAGAACAACTTTAAACATTCAGAGACATGGACATCACATCTAAACTCACAGGCTGGGGTAGTAGAGAATTATGTAGAGAAACAGCTCAAATAACCATAGCAACTGTGGAAGAGCTTCAGGGATCTAAAACTTTGATGGCATAATCAAATCGTACTTCTCTGAAACATAGTGGCAACATCATGCTGTGGGGATTCATAAACACGAAAGCCAAGCAGAGTTGCTGGGAAGATGAACTGTGTTTAAAAGGTCATTTCAAGAGGCAACAAAGCATCTGAGACCGACTAACTTCAAACAGGGTAACTTTAAACAGACAGGGCTACAAAGAAATGGTTTGAATCAAATTATGCTCATGAACCAAATTATATACCTAAATTCAGTAGGTGCAGACTGTAGCAACATGTAAAAACTAATGTTTGCAGATTGAATTATTTTGTAAAGTATGGCCAAAAATGTCTCTATATGTGTAAATCAGGCAGCAAAATACCCCAAATATCTTGCACCTGTAATTGCCATACTTTTTTGTTTTTAATTACTTGAAAGTTTAACACAAAAATCCCAATGCCTGTTTTGTTCCTCGCTAAAATAAAATCTGAAAATAGATTAATATTTGTAGTTGGAGCATGACAAGATAATTCTGTTTATGGGATTTGAATACTTATGCTAACAACTATTAATGTCTGAATCCAAAATGAAATATTTGATACTTTCCTCTTGACTTGATTCAAACATATAAAAATTCAACATTTACTTTTTTTGTCTTTTATTTTCTGTAAGAAGTTGGTAAACAGAAAATAAGAAGGAAGCACATACAAATATTGTGGTGATAAAAAAAAAAAATTGCAGGTAAAATCTGTATCCGTAACAAAATGTAAATTAAATCTAGGGTACATACAAGGTGTAATATAGGTGTACATGCAATGATTATTTGAAATGTTTTAAGGTCTCTTATATAAAAAATAACACTATAGAGATTCATTTATTGCAGTTTAAGGAGAATGTAAGACTGGTTAAACAATTACATATCCCTTTAAGAAATTAAGTGTGACTTAAAAAAGAAAAAAAAGATTTGAATATATTAGAAAGATAGAAAACAGTTTCCATGGATCTACTGATGAAATATTTGATCAGTCTGAACATGTCCAGGAAATTGTCTGTAGTGTCATCAGTGTGCAGAAACGTGCACACATAAAAGTGCCAATGGGTAGAAATAAAAGCAATACAATTCATTACTATTTCTGAGTAAACAGGTAAGATTTGGTTGCTCTTAGTTCCCCTTTTGCTCTCCAAAGGCACTATCACATGCATGTTGGACTCTTGACTAATAATGTTATCATTACAGCACCTTTCATGTCCGTTAGCCTTGAACTACATACAAACATTGAGACGTAGCATGTAAACGTATTGAATGAGGACCACACACAGAGATGGAAGAGTCAGGCAGCTGAGTAGAGATGAAAGGGACAAAATAAGACACAAAACACTGAAAATGATTAAAAAGCACAGAACTGACATTCACAATTAGAACTCCACCTTTACAATTCAGAGATAAATCGTTTGGCAACCATTTGTGGCTTAAATTCATCCAATCGGACAACAGTTTAAAATCATGCCAATTCCCTCGATGTTTTTCCTTTTAAATATTCCTCATTCTCACACACTGAGCTGTGAATGTTGGATAAGACTTCACCGGCGGATCTGGACGGTTCAGAACAAGAAGCCAGCCCTGTTTGAACAGTCAGCCAGAGACAATAACACATCTATCATGCCCAACGTACAGAATAACAGGTTCAGACTATGATCGGATTCACATTCTCTGAGGCATGAGGACAGACAGCAAAAGCAGGACAGTTAGTGGTGAATATAAAAGACTAGCTCGCTGCCAGCAGCGTCATCTATTCAGGCACTGCATTATGTTACGTGGTGCCAAGAACAGGACTCAAAAAGGCCTTAAAAAGGGAAAAAAAAAGTTGAACATGCTTCGACAAGAAGGTCAAAAACTACATAAATACATGCCTGTGTTATAAGATTATTGGCGAAGCAACCATTTACACTAAAATTAATGTTTTTATTGCATGTTTACAGACTTTTTGGCTCTGCCTCCTTATTTAAACAAACTGACAAAAAGGTGCAACCTCTGCATTTACCTTTGGGTCTGTGTATAATCATAGAGAATGTCTGTAACATGTTAATCTCATCTGAAGCCCAAGGTGCAATTACATTTCCTTGCACGCGGCGTCAACCAGTCAGATTCCTGAAAATGGTGAAGGCATCGCAACGGAAACACTGAAAATAAAGGTAACTACTGTTAAATATGTTAGCTGCTGAACAGTCACTTGAAACGAACAAATAAAAGAAAAAAAAATTAAGTAAGGCCACAATTTTAAAACAGTCCAAATGTGATTATTTGCCAATAAGCTTCTTTTTGTAACACAGCTACTGAAATAGTATCTATTCATGGGTAATATCAATTTAGTGGAGGTGAAAGTAATTCTCTGTCAGGCCAGAAGGTGGCGGCAAGGCTTGCACTGCAGTACTCTGATGGAATCACAAATATTTTCTGTTTTGCAATGTTGTTTTTCAGTCAAGTTCTCATGAGAGTCACTGTGAAGTTTGAGCTACAAAGCTACTCTACTGTTAGGTTGATCACCCACCTGTGTCACAGAGACTGCAGTAACACAAAAATAACAACAAGGATCTGTGAATCCACTTATGGTAATAAGGGAACTTAAAATCATTTCTGTCACCTATTTGTGATGAAAAATGTATTGCTCATCTATTTGTCAACAGTTTGTCCCCAGGAAATTCTTGTTTACGGTCAGATGCACGATAAAAATGTTTTGTCTCAGTCATAGTCTGGCTGCTTTTTACTTTTCTGTGGAAAAGGTTGGTGTTCTGCTTTGATATCACATCCAGATCTTGTGTTTACAAAAAGTGCTCACTCCTGGTGATGGCGATGAAGCTCAAAGTGAAAATGAAACCCTGGTAGACTGTCTCATGTCTTCCACTTGTCTTCTTCACCACACTGTTTACACGTCTCAACTTCTCTTAGCGCTTCCGTTGTTTTAGTGTGGCAATGGAACGAGGACATCCACGTAGTTGAGAGGGAAGAATCCCGACTGGCCATTTAGCATGCCTTCATACCAGTTTTCATCGATTTGATTGGTCAGGATGATGATGTCGCCTTCGTGGAAGCCCAGCTCTCCCTCATTCTCTGGCTCGAAGTCGTACAGGGCCTTACAGCTCGGCTGCTCTGGGGCTGGTAGGGACGGGAAAGAAGAGAAGATGAGAATTACAGAGAAAAACAAGGGTTCCAAAGCAGATCCAGTTATGAAAGAATTGAGTCACACACCACGTCTTTAGCAGGATATTTAAACCTTTGATGTTTGTGTAACATTAACACAGCTTTAAAACAAGTTAAGGAGATCTGCCAGGAAGAATCTCTGAGCATAAACATCCCTGAAAACCAGATTTCTGCTGCTGTTCTCTTTCTCTCACTCGTCTCTGTGACCTCACACAGATCAGCGGCAATTTACACACAGACAAACCAGGCTTTTTTTTGCAGCTGAACAATTTTCTCATTGTATCACGTTCACGCAACACGCTGCCGGGCAGGCTAGAGATGGGGAGAGTTTGGTCACTCGCTCATTCACTCAATACAGTATCAGCTCACAGGGGCAGAAAAATAACACTTTATGAAAGAGAATACAGACAACTTTAGGGAGGTGTTAACACACATTTGCAATACCAAACATGTTGGACAGTATTATAGGTGTCTTAGCTCATCAATTTAAAAAAAAAAAGAAAAATGGGATCAGCTTTGAAAACATTTGTAAATATTTGATCCTAAATGGGAAAAGTTAATACATTGTTAGATATGACGGTTCATCTTTCAGCATGCAAGTCACTAAGTTACAACCCCATTAAGTCATGCTTTGCTTCAGATAAAACACAAAACCAATGCAAACACAGGTGGAGTCTTAAAAATATGTCAAACATGGAACTTAGAGAGTTTCCAGGTTAAAACATTTGCATTAACATTGAAGTTACTAATCAGATCAAAACTAATTTTCTGATTAAACATTAATGTCATCATTCTTGCACAGTTGGACTTAAAAAAACATCTGGAAATTATTTAGCATAATGTATGACTTATGGTTACAACTAGACAATGTTCCCACTGTTCTCCAAGAGCTTCAGCATATCAGCTATGTAAGGTCAACAACGTATAGGAATTACGAGAGGTTTAAATCCCTGCCAAATGTATTACCAATAAGAGGGCATGCAAATGCCTGAGGCTCATAATATCCTCCCAAATATTGCCTTGTGATTATAATATTACAAAGCCTGATGTTTATATGACAACTGTAAAACAGTATACTGTGCAGCTCTATTGAACAGGACACCAGGCTAAGAACATCACAGTCCTGTGTGGCTGCTGATTATATTTTGACTCATTTTAATGTGAAACTAAGGCTAACAACTCACAGTTGTAACACAATTAGATGCTAAAACCTACATATACAAATAATACAATTGTCATATGTAGAAATAGATGTGTATTTTGGCAAGATTAAATTTAAAGTTCAAGAGGTCGAGTTTTTCAGCTGTCTGGCGTCAACGAACAAACAGCCTGTCTGCAGCATGGCCTTCTTTGGAGTAGCTTTCTGACACGATGTCAACAGTAGGTTACAAAACACCACAGCAGAGCTAAACTTTAGCTCCAAATTTTGAGGGAGAAATTTAATCCTGTTGTGGCAGCAGATGGGTTTGCTCAGAGGAACTGGGGAAACAGAGCAAATCTGTAGCTGACATGGAAACGAAAACAGTCGGATCACTGCAATTCTCGTTTATTATGATTATTATTATTGCATTTTCAGTATATGCAATGTCATAATCTGGGTACTGCATTTGAGCTACAACATTTTAGGCACTGTGCATTCAAACTCTTCTTGCTAATAATGCATTTTGCCACTAGGAAAATCTTTTATTGTCCACAGCTGATCTAGAGCTTGGTGACCAGCATGCAAAAGTTTAAAGAGTGGTAAAGAAATGATGATTAGAGGAGGGAGAAACATCTGCCTTGCAATCAAAATTGTCATCGCAATTTTGAACAATAACATTACACATTTACGTTTTCCTAAACTCGTGCAATCATAATTCTTTTCACCAATTTTGTAAAGTACTCATTTACACATTTTGGTCAATTCCAACATTTCTTTAAAAATTATAAACAAAACCAGCTTTCCCCCCGCCCCACATGAACAGTAAAAGGAAACGAGTTTCTCAGAAACAGCTCAAAGATAGGAATATGTCTCTTTTTACACTACCGTAACTCTTTGAGCAACAAATAAACCAAACTACCAAAAATTACAGGATACAAAAAAACTGAGTGATCATCACTGACTCTGTTTTATTATTCTTTGCTCACAAGTGCATCATTTTGGAAAACATCCACTTCAACGAGCCGCATTCAAACTAAATAAATGTATCCAACTTTATATTTGGGAAGAGAAAAGCTCTGATGTAGTGTTATGTGTTGGCTGGTTAATCCTTTCAATCATTAATTTTAACTACAGAGTAGACTCAGGTAGCCTTTCTGTCATAAATTACTATTTATATTAAACGCCTTATTTTTATATGCTCGGCTACACGAAGTGGGTGGGAGAGGAGTCTGTGTCACAGCTCTGATGTTATAAAAACAGAGGACAAATATTCAGATAGAAATGGTAATGCAGCATTAATATATTAGATGCAAAACTAAGCAGCGGCAAATGAGTAAGAAGAGATCTTTGGTAAATTTTAACCGTTTTTTCCCCCCCCGAAATATCCTAAAATCAGACAGCAATATTTTTAAAATTGAGAGATTAAAGCAAAACCACACACTTGCACAACAAGACACAAAGAATACACACCACTGATAACAAGCATCTATTTCCTGAAAATCGAATCAGAATCTCACTCATACACATACACCCCTACACACACACACTCATGCACCATTCCAAGGCTGCAACTTGGACACATAGTCGGTGACTCACACAATCCTAGCTTCCGAAAGGACAATGTTGCAAAGAGAAAGGACCGTTCTGCTGATGTCACAGGAAAGAGGAACAAGGTCAGTGGAAGAAAGGCCAGCCAGATAACAGGGTGGGACAGAGTCACCAATTGCTCACACTGACATTGGTCAACAGCTAAGTGATGTCACTGCAGCATCCAAAAAGTCAAACGCTCAGAAAAGCCTTCATCAGACTAGAAGAGTAAAAGAAAAAAAGGCGAGAGGAATTTCTCTATTTTCTTTTGGCCTCATGGTACTTATTAGTTGCAGTTGTTGAGCAATCATGTTGGCAACACACAGAGTGTTCCTGTAAGATTTCAGGGAACTTTATTAAAGGCACAATGCTCTGACGCAACCATCTCTTTTACTTTATAGAAACAGCTGGATGCCTTGTTATTGCTGGAACTTCGGGAAAGCAGATCTTGTTACAGATCTAACCAGTCACATTTCACAGAGGTTTTGAAATCTGAAGCGGGTAATGAATTTATTGATTTTGTAATCTGCGTCTTACCAGAGTTGCGGGAGGGAGGGGGCGCCATTGAAGATGTATAACCTCCGTTGGAGTGGTTGTTCTCGCCGAAGTCAAAGATAGGTTTGGGTTTAGGTGTGTACTCTCGTCTTGGCCGAGACTGAGCTTCAGTCATCCTGTTTAAAAAGACATCAAAAACAATCCTTATAAATGAATTAGCTTAAATCCACTGTACAGATTTGCAGCGTCTCAGAGCAGAGACGACAGTCACTTGAAGAAAAAGTGTTGTTTTGGCTTTGTGCATCTTTTGATTTGATTTCTGCACCAACCTCTCTCGCAGTTTATCTGAGAGCTCCTCCAGCACTTGGACGGCTTGTTTGTGATACTGAAGTTGAGACTCAACGAGAGATGAAAGCTGGCTCACCTGCTCTATCTGCACACACAAACAAACATGTCATAAAAGACACGCAGACTCCTGTTGCCAAGTTTATGAAATAGCATAAGTCATTTTAAGAGATAAACAGACCAAACATGAAAACAATAGGTTCAAAAGCAAAAGTATCTTCCCACATTCAGAACTAAATTAGATCCAGACAAATGTAAGCTAATGTTAACTTGCACAGCTATTTTATTTGGGTGTTTTTTCTTTGCATAGGGAGAAGTGTCTATGTAACAAACGCTGCAAACCGGCATATTAATAGCCAAAACTAACATGCAATGGCAGGCATATAATTATTTCCATTCGTCGGAGGAGCTATGGGTCTGGAGAGCCACTTTCTGCGAATGTTAGAATATCAATTATGTAGTACAAAGTGATGAAACCAAAAATGATGCATTTTTTTGAATGTCATTCAAACTGTTACACTATTAATTACAACAAAATATGCTCCAGTTTTTAAGAGCTTAGGATAACATCATAGGAAGTCTGAAGATCAAAACTTAACTTTTAGCAAACAGAATTACTAATACAGACGTTGTTAGACATTCCCACTCCCTGACAAAAAGAAAGCTGAAATTAGAGTCCCAATCACAGCATTTTCAAAGAATCACGTTGAATCTCTCTGACTAAACTGGTATCCTAATTTCTGTTCTTGGTGTAATGCAGTGGTGCCCAAAGTCGGTCCTCGAGGGCCGGCATCCTGCATATTTTACTTCTCTCCCTGGTTTAACGCACCTGGATCAAATGATGGCTCATTAGAAGGCCTAAGAAGAACATTGGCATGCTGAAAAGGTTGTTGGTACTACCAGGGAGAGAACTAAAACGTGCAGGATGCCGGCCCTCGAGGACCGATTTTGGGCACCCACTGGTGTAACGTTTGTGATTTTATGGAAGACACACTCATAGGTGCATTTTGTATTGCCAACGTTGTTATTAGCTGGAAAGTTTGCTGGTTGAATTAAGAGAAAAAAAAGTCAATGAGTTAAACGCTAGCAGAAGCAACATTTGAGGAAGTCAGATTTCTACAGCATGAACGACCAACAGAAGCTGTGCTGGGTAAAACGTAGGAAGAAAGAGAAGTGCAGATATAGATTGTTTTGAAGACTTGGTGACTACAGAAATATAACTAAATCTCCCTAGAGCTACAGGTGTATGTTTGGACTGGACCCTTAGATGGAAGGTTACCAGCCTGCAGGATGTTCTGTTCAGAGCATCCATTCAAAGATGGATGGTCCATCCATCCATTTTCTGTACACCCTTGTCCCTTAGTGGGGTCAGAAGGGGTGCTGGTGCCTATCTACAGGTAACGTCCCGGAGAGAACCCACGCATGCACGGAGAGAACATGCAAACTCCAAGCAGAAAGGCCGGGAATCGAACCCAAGACCTTCTTGCTGCAAGGCAACAGCTGTACCAACTGCGCCACTGTGCAGCTCACTGTGGTGCTGTATACTTCTGTATATTTTTAGGAGGCTTAATAATAAGAAAAAGGAAATCAACCCCAAACCCACTGCAGAGTTAGTTATGTAGGACAAAAATCAGAACACTAAAGTAGGGCATAAATTGTAATGTGTTATTTGACTGCACTTTAAAGCTACCAAATTTTCAAGCATACAGATAGTATTGATTTGGTGAAAATTAATGTTGTATGAATTGAGACTCTGTATAAACAAAAACCCAATCTTAAATGACTGATTTGAAGACTAAACAAAAGACATGATATATACCATCACATGTATGGACTCCTTAAATTCAGCCATTTACAAGTCTTTAGTATCTGACTCTTCCAAGTGTTGTGACACTGCCTGATAGGTAAAATGATCACAGGTAAACCACTAAATACTATAGTTACTCCATGTGCAGAGTGGGTGTGTTTGGTTGAGTTTTATAGATCTAATGAGCAGAGTTTATGTTTGTCCTGTGGGTGTGTTTGACAAAACACCATAAAGGAGAGAAAGAAAAATACAAACTTTCAGAGTAGCAAATGATTTGATGACATAAATAAAGTTCAGTTTTCCGTGAACCTGGTAAATTATCCACAGTAAATACCAAGGTACAATAAGTAAACAACATAATGATATAAACATTTCTGTGAGAAGTCAGAACTCTGCTACTTCAACAACTGTTTTATTTCCTTCCACAGTAATTTGAAGAACTTGAGTAGAAGGATGACTAAAATGGGTAAATAAAAAAGCTCAGAAGAAAAACAAACAACTGAACTTCTGGATTAGGTTACAAACTCTGTTGTATTAAAAACAAAACCAGACGGTTTAACTGTGGGAAATGCTTACATCAGTCTCCAGCAAGTTGTACATGCTGGTCTCAGCTACTTCCTTTGACTCATGAAACTTCTCCAGGGCCTGTCGAACTTCCTCATCTGGAATCTTGCCCTGACGCTTCTTCTTGTAGTCGTAATCCAGCCGACGGCCTTCAAGCTTCTTCAGATGGTGCTGAATGGTGTCACAGTTACAGGTTAGTTGCCTGTGGTTTTTTTTCAAAAGAACTTTTTAAATGTAATATTTCTTATCAAAAGCATATTTTTACCTGAATCTCTCTAAGGTCCTTGTCACACAAACTTTGTAATGGATCAATAAAGTTCTGTTTAACATCGATGTCTAGAGAGTCTTTCACTTCTGCTAACCGCTTCATGGCCTCTCCTACATCCACTAGAGCAGCGCCTGGATCACAAAGACATTTAAGAGTCAAACATAATTTGTAATATTATATGACAAACACTCAGTTAAACCTTTAAGGTGTAAATAAATAAATAAATCTCCAAGGCATGTATGTGAAATTGCTAGAATAGACAAAAAGAACCTGATTTACATTGTGTGATTAGCTTCCATGCAACTCGTAAATTAACATTTAATAACCAGATGCATCTATTTGGTACACTATGGAAGTTATAATTAAATACTGCTGAGAATTTACAACCAAAAACAAGGACATCTACACATCTCACCAAAGTTAGTGTCTTCTCCGAGTTCCCTTCCATACTTGGCCATGCACTCTCCTAGCAGGCCTTCAGCCTGAGGATAGCCTGGGTTCTTCACCTGACCACGAATCTTTGACATGGTGTTCAACATGGACAGTTTGGCCCGTGATGCTTTAGAGGTAAAATAAAGAGGAAATTACTTCAATAGAAGCGTTACAATTGCATAGATAGATCAATGGCAGCGGTTTTGTTTTCGAACCTGGGTTGGGCTGAAGGTACTCCGATGTTTTGGAGATCACCTCCGCTACTGCTTTACTGGTCACATCAACTTTCTGTAAAACACAGCAGGTAAAACATCATGTTGCATCTGTAATTTGCCAAATTCGAAAAGGAGATAAGAAAATAATCTTTACTTAGATGTATCCAAATGCTAGTTATACTACTAACAAGAGTAATGTTTGCAGTGATACATGACCTCCAAAGTTATTTTTTCTAAGAAGTTTTTTTTTTTTCTAGAACACGCTGGATATCTGGGAAGAAAATCACCAAATGTTTCAGAATCTTTTCCACTATTATGTCCCTAAACTGCTTGTTGTGTCTGGCTTACAATGGAAAACCCAACAGTTATGAGCAAAGGAGCAAAGTGTCTGTTAACAAGGTAGAAATTGTGTTTAATGCAAAAAGTCCTGTTGGCCTTTTTTTTTTTTTTTTTTTTACATCTTCAGTCCAGTTGACAATTACACTTTATGGACTTTTCCATTTTGTCAAAAGCCTAAACTTTAACAACCAAAGAAAAAATAAAACTGCATCAACCAGTAACATTTGCATTGAATGTCCTATTTTTGCTTGTGCACTATGTAAAATCATTCAGTTCCACAACTTTGACGTATACTCTGTGATATATCTCATACCCGTTCCAGGTCTCTGAAGTCATCATCTAGTTTGGTTCCTTCTGCCCCACCAACTTTCTCACTTACCATCTACAGGGGAGAGATTGGAGGACAGAAAGAAAGAGTGACAGGAAAGAAAGGATGAGACGTGACAAAACAAAGTGCAAATTTAGTAATACCACATATGCGGTATTTGATCTGAGAGGAAAAAAGGTGGAAGTGCATTATGAATATCCAAATAGTGGCTTTGCAACATTTGCATCAGTGATGCACAGTTCAATGTGTGAAACCTTTTATCGGTGTAGCAAAACCCATGAAACAAAATGACTTGTGTAAAAAAAAAGAAAAAAGGAGTCTTTAACCAGTTAACTTAAATACTTTTATCTCTAACAAGTAGCATCTTACAGGCACTCTCTTATGATTCTCTTTAATTACATTCTAAAACATCTTGTAGTCTGAAACAGAAATAAAAGCCTCAGCTACAGACAACTGTGTCCAAATTTCCCCTGACGCATCACTCTTTTGTTTTAAATTTCAGATCTGTTCAGCAAAAATCCACCCCGAAATACCCCTTGTAGTTTGCATCCCTTTCTGCAATAAATCTACATCACAATACATTTTAAAACAGTGCAAAACACACAAAAAACAGCTTGAAACAGATCTGTTTTGCTCTTTTTACAACACCAGTGTTAACATTAAAATTTCCTCTCCTGCAGGAAACAATTCAAGCTGTACAAATACTAAAGTCAAGCTGAGGCTGTGAACAGGAAATCTAACTCTGAACAACACCCGTACTCTGCACAATGTGGTTTACATTTTCCATAGCACTAGAGTAAATGTAAAACAGGCAAAAAACATACCCTTACCTGTTGGTAAAAATATATACAGTACAGACCAAAAGTTTGGACACACCTTTCTAATTCAATGGGTTTTCTTTATTTTCATGACTATTTATAAGGCAAGAAATCCCACTTATTAACCGGACAGGGCACACCTATGAAGTGAAAACCGTTTCAGGTGACTACCTCTTGAAGCTCATCAAGAAAATGCAGAGTGTGTGCAAAGCAGTAATCACAGCAAAAGGTTGCTACTTTGAAGAAACGAGAATATAAGGGGTATTTTCAGTTGTTTTACACTTTTTTGTTTAGTGCATATTTCCACATGTGTTATTCATAGTTTTGATGCCTTCAGTGTGAATCTACAATGTCAATAGTCATGAAAATAAAGGAAACTCATTGAATTAAAAGGTGTGTCCAAACTTTTGGTCTGTACTGTATATAAAGAAAAACTGTTTAAGCTCCATTTGGATTTAAATGATGTTTTCCTTGAAGGAAATGTTTTCAATAGGATCTACCATGCAGTATTTTAAGATGTGAACAAACTCTAGTATAGAATAGTTTAATGTAAACATCCAGTTCATAGTTTAAGAAGTAATGTTCATTTTCTTAGGTTTAATTTAATGATCTTTTAAAGAGAGAAAAACATTTGGCTTATTCATCTACTATGTAACTCAAAGTTGTGACCTCTGTGTGCTAACTGAACAAATACGGTATTTAAAACTTTCAGCTTTGGTCACATAGTTTAACATAGTTATTTAACATTTCTTCCACCTTAAATTTTTAAAATATTTTTCAAACAAGAGTGCCCTATGCTGATATTTCCAATCTGCACCGCTGTATGTATCTCTGCTGTGTGCAGGCAGCACATGACCTGAGACCTGAGGGATCCAGTCAGATAGTGAAGCTGCAGGGGAAACTGAGTTAAATTATTACTCATATGCAAACAAAAGCCATAAAAGTATGCAGCACAAAAGTTCTATTGTTGGCGTTTTGGTATAAACAAAAGAGAGATTAGTGTCTAACAGGAATCTTTTGTCATCTTCATAACTTCATAACTCCAAATACGTCTCCCTTATCACAAAGGTTTGATCAAATTTTGTTTCTTTTTTCAGTTGACAAAGCCTGCAAAGCTGATTTCTACAGAGAGAACTGACACACCAGGAAAACCAAAACACCTTCAGTGGTTTAAAGCTCACTAACTTCAAACTAAGGAAATAACTACAGCATGCATTATGCTATCCACGTTGAAGTTATGATATGCAAAACGAGGAGTTTGGAGTGCACAATACGAAAACAAGACAGCAGTGCAGGAGCGGTGAAATAAAATCACTTTTAAAGTCGATGCTAAAAAAGATAGAGCTCTGCCAACATACCACCTGAGAAAACTAGATGTCAGGAGGAAATTACTCAGCTGACCACATGTTAAAAAGCTCTGGTGTGTCCAGACACACAGCAGCATTTTCAGGTTGATAGAAAGCTGACGTCCACTCCTTCGGTAGGCTTCCCGCACTCTGGTGAAAACATCAGCCTTCTAAAATGTTTAAGTCAGGGTCATTCCGCTAGTGGAAAATAAGATGTAGTTATTGTGGTATTTTTCATGTGCTGTGAAACCAGGTCATTTTCTGCTCTCCGAAAAGTCTCCTGTTTCAGCCAGAGCTATAACTATTTTGACCAATGTGTTGATAAGAGACTGAGGCTGTATCTGTCTCAACGTTATCTCTGTGGAGGACATTTACAGTCAGTAGACCCAAGAGGTAAAAATGTCTCACCCCATGAGGAAATTTGCTCATCAGTAAATACACAAATTAACCAAGTTGACCTTTCCATCTCCACTCATTGGTTTGGGAGCAACACATTTAAATTTCACATTTTAACACCCTTCTAGGAAGAAGGATAAATCATTAATGATCTCTTCAGTTTGCAAAGAGGAAGGAACAACTCCAAACAACTAGTCAATGTGGATTAAATAATATTGAGAAAGGTGCATACTTTCCAACATTATGCTTTTTATACATTCTGAAAAAAAAGAATAGATACACTACATCCCATCAATTTTGCTGATGTCAATTGTAAATGCTCAAATAAAAATTGAGTAATTTCAAGCTAAAACATTCTTTACTTTTTCAGAATCAGAAAATCTATAAGGCTCTCCATCTGCATAAATCAGATTTCTTAAACTAATGAAAAATGTTTTGATTCCCAGCCAGTCGTCTTGAGGTTTCTTATTGACACCTGAAAAGGTTTTCTATATTTGGTCACATTTAGAAGTGGGCGATATGGACTAGGAAGTTTTATGACAGTATTTGACAGTAATATTGTCATACAAGTAGGCCTGTCGCGATAAACGGTAAATCGATTAATCGTATGATAAATTAAAACTATCGACGTCATTTTAATTATCGGCATTATCGTCTCTTCCGGCCTTTTTCCTCTTTCTGTTGATGACACCGAATGAAAAAAGGCTCAACTCCCGTGCTCTCCACTGACCCCCCCCCCTTCCTCATTTTACTTAGTGTAAAGCCCAGCGCACACGAGCTGTCGGCCGATTGTCGGCCCATTTTCAAAACCTGACAGACCACACATTAGCCGACAGAAATCCTAGGTATAACTGTTCGATCGGGTTCGTTCCTGCCGTGTGGTGTCCAACAATGGGCACAAAATAATGGCTACAAGTCCAGTGAACTAATTTTAAAATCAGGCATTAATCAATGCTTTACTACAATCTACCTGCAATGCATGTGGCTAGTGTCAGTCCTGACTGAATGAAAATCATTATAACCTATTTACGTCACCTTAACGAAGAACAGCTGAAAAGTTACCGGGTTTATCAACTGCGGTAGCAATTTCGCTCCAACTCCTCCTCTTGTCATTTCTATATTCTTTGCATGTCGAATAAACATTAATGTTGTTTCCACGTATCATCTCCAATGTCCGCTGGACTTCTGGTTGCGCCGTGTCAGCTGTTTGGGATTCCCCGACGTAATTTCCCCTCAGAAAGCGCAGAGGAGAATCCGCGCTTTCTGATTGGCTGCCATGATTGGCTGCCTGTTACATTCAACAGGCTGCGTTAACGCGCCCAGTGGGGGAAAACCCCTGATTTGGATCAGAGCGGCAACGACGATCTACCGTAACACACCACACAATCTTAGAAAGACCAACGTTTTAAGATTGTTGTAAGGGGAAAAATAGCAGCAAAAAATCGTTTAGTGTGAACTATTGCATCAGGTAGTCGATGTGCCCATTTTCTCTATTTAAATCTAATGATTACTGAAGGGCAACATAATATACAGACTTCATAATCTGCATTCTTTTGGTTGAATGCAGTATTTATTTCCACTTTGGCTTTATGGTGTTTAGTTTTTTTTTTCAAGTGAGTTTTTTGTTAATGGAGACTGAGAATCCATTTTATTTTTGTTTTTGGTTGTTTTGTTTATTTTGTTTATCAGCTCAAGTGTTAAATGTTCTTTTGAAAATAAAGTGTATCTAACTTTGACAGGAAATTGCATGCATTATTACGTCATTTCCATTAAATCAGTGTAAAAAGGTCTTCAAACAATATTATCGTTTATCGCAATAATTTTTGAGACAATTAATCGTTGAGCAAAATTTGCTATCGTGACAGGCCTACATACAAGTCACGATAAAAACTATTTATTATATATTTTTTAGGTAACTGCATGACTATGACTGTGTGTCAGCAATCATAGCCCCAAAAACATAAATACTCTTGAAAAACATTTCCATTTGTAATGTGCTTCGTTACGACACTATCAAAAAGTTTGATTTGTGTCACTAAACTGCACATGGTACTCATATTTTCAAACTTATTGGCAATGCATACATTGAACAAACTGTGGCAAAAATAGAAAATGATCAATCCTGACAATAAGGACAGTTTTGGGGGTTTATAAATATCACGAATTGGAATTTACTGTGACAAAGATAAATCAAAACTCTTATCATGACAACGAATTTATCACAATAAAGCAAAACAATACAATAAACGGCCACCACTAGTTGCGTTACAAACAAAAAATAATGTAATTTTTTGGAATGTCAATCAATTGCAGCTCTAGCTTTTTGTTTAGGTGAACATCCATCCAGCCTTCGTGTCATTTACTGCCTCTCACAGGTTTCCCTCCTCTAATCAGCTTCATCTCTCTTACTGTTCCTGCACAAGCACTCACTCAGCATAACAACGTTTCACAGAGGGGATGGTGTGCAGGGTAACTTGCTTTGTGGCATGAAGCATTTTGCCTGATGACCAAAAGGTTTAATCTTAGTCTCAGATGGTCAAAACAATTTCTGTCTGTGTCCTTTACATGGATTGTGGTTAACTCTAAAATGGACATCTTCTTCTAACTCGTATATAAAGGCCAGATTTGTAGAGTGCACTTAATAGTTGTCTATTTGAGAAAATGTCCCACCTGTACTGTCAACTTCTTCAGCTGAGTTATTATGAGATTAAATTATACAATTGGATTATTTAATAATTAGACGGTTTCTGAACGCAATTAGTTACACTGGATTATATTTAGAAATATCATGAATTGAATCTTAAAGCACACTAAATTTCTAACATTTTTGTCAAAATTGCGAAATCAAAAAAGTTCCAGATAACCAATTTCTATAGGCTGGACCGTTGTAGTTGCACAAAAATGCCCACAAACAGTTTTTTAGGACCTTTTATTCATCCTACGCTGTTGCTCTATTTAAGACCCTCATGTTTGAGCACACAAAGAATGGATTTGTCACTAGCAAACTTTCCACAGTGTCGTCAAGTTAAACACATCAGTGTCGAATTTAAAGGTTGGAACACTGGCAAATTACTCATGTCAGGTAATAACAGATTTAAGAAGCAAACTTAACAATGTAAAAAAAAACAAAAAAAAACAAAGGTGTTTCAATTGATTTGTAGGATGTTCAAAAAAAATCTATATATAAGAACACAAAACGTAACGGAAAGACCTCTTCAATATTCTCAACATTTGCATAATCTGCAAATCCCTATCATCATGGCTGCCCTGCATCTGTAGCATGCCGTCACACTATATCCTGCACCTGTCAGGAATGATTAAAGACAATAAAAAGCAATCTGAGGATTATGTCACAAATATCATTCCTACAAACCAACTTAATCCCAAATCAGATCCACACACCACCCACTAATCTAGTCTAATCCTTTCAGATTGAACAGTGGTTTAGCTCTTAGAATGATCGACATCACACAATACAAAAGAATACAGAAATTGCAATGTGTGTGCCACTCTTTTGCAACTCATCATGTCGTTAATCCATACATTTATACAAGGAAATTCAATGTAATGCAACAGAAATTACAGTTTTGCTCAGGTTAACATTAGAATCATTAAGTCTGAGAAACCAAAATGATTTACTGTTAAATCTTAAAGCCTGCCATACAAAAATACTCTTGTCTAAGCTTTATGTATATCAACAATTTCATTTTCTGTGAAAAATCACTTCTTGTGTTTAACCAGTATATTTCCCTGTCACTGATTTATTTATTAGAATTTTCTACCAGTATATTATTTCACCCTTGAGAGACTTTTCAGGTTTGATATTTATTGTTTAAAAAAAAAAAATGCAGAGACAGTGAAAGACAAAAAAATAAATAAAACAACCTGTAAGCATATATATAATTTCCACAGCCAACTTTCCTCCTGTGAATAAAATCTGAGCTATGTGGAGTGTTATTGCCTTGCACGGAGTTTTGGCAAGAAAAGCTGCTGCAATGCAGTGAAATAAAGAGAAAGCACACACTGTCCACCTTCCCTTCGCTGCATCCATCCCTTGGAACAATTCTCATGCACGGATCTACTTTATCTCTTTTTCTGCTAATCATTTTCACTACAGCAGGCCCTGTCCTACACGACAGCCGCTAAATCACAATATTTCCCCTTAACTACAGGGATCGGGTTTTGTTCCTGACAGGAAGCTGGGGCAGAAACCAAATGTCTTTCCTGCTTAGATCAGCAGGGGTAGGAAGACAAAAAAAAAAAAAATCTTTTTAAACAGTCTCCTCCCATGACTGGGAGAGATGCCCCAAATTAAAAACATTCACATTAAAACTGAGGCAAGAAAACTAACGTAGATTTTCATGTGTAATGGAAGGAAAAGCAAGTTTTTTTCCAGTCAGACATACTAAACAACATCGAAAATGGGATATTTGTGTTTTGAATATGATGATACATTCGAGAAAATGTTTTACTACTTAAAAAGAGGTCATAAAACCACATTTCCTTGGATCAGCCCTTAAGAGTTACGCTGCTTTTTTTTATGATGTTGTTTTCTCTTTTTACAACACGACTCTTCCTTCAGCAAACACATCCAAGATTCCTCACAGTTTGCTTACCTACATAATTTAAATTGTTGCATTTTGTAAACAAAAAAATATATATATACATTTACAGGGCAGACTCCACATTTTTAACGCGTTATTAACCAGTTACTTACGTCCAATTGACGTCTAAGTGGCTTTTATTAAATGTACGGTAAAATAAAGAGAGCAAATGAAAAGTAATTTAAACATTTTCACCCACTAAAACAAGTTGTCAAAAACATCCACCGTAATATAAACGAAGCGGACGTTAGCCTCACTTTGTTTGTTAGCTCAGAATGCTACATGCGTTCAGCTAGCTGCTAACGGTAACGGTTGGAAAAGTTTCACAAACCTGACTGGCTTTATAAAACTGCTTCTTCAAACCCGCCACAGACATGTTGAAACCCGGCTGTCGTCTGCACGTCTGCCGTTGGAGGTGTAAGCAGGTCACAGTGTAGGGAAAAAAAAGTTAACGTTACAGTTTGTCAGAAAATGGGCCAGTGCAAAAAAAAAAAAAAAAAAAAAAAAAAAAAAAGAGCAAAAGCGTCGGGGGGGGAATCATAGGTCTGCTGATCCGTCACTCCAAGTCGGGACACGCCAACTGACCACGTCCACAGTGAGAGTGGGTGCTGCCACAGTCACAGAGAGCGGGGCAGAAATTATATAAATATATATATGATTTAATAGTCTAAACTCGCAGTTTGCTTTTACATCTTCTCTAAATCTCTGTCAAACACTAAAAATATTTATTTAACTGTGTAAATGTCGGCGACGCAATGTTTTCAATAAATGAAACCACATTGCCCTCTGCTGGATACACGAGTTAGCACCAGTACTGAGGCTACGGAATAAGGATTATTAATAATAATAATAATAATAATAATAATAATAATAATAATAATAATAAAAAGCTTTAACTAAATATAACAACTACTAATACTATTAATAATAACAATGCTCTTGGTGGCTGTAATAATAGTATCATGAGTTTTGCTCTCAATTTATTTATTAATTAGTTAATAGTTTACATATTTTAAACAGACAGCTTAAGATGCAAATGCTACATTTTATTGTATTTAAATCAAATAAATTTTAAAATATAAATATGTTGAGAAAAACAACCTAGGAACCACAGGATGTGAATAATTCAGATTTTTATTTATTTTTTTCAAAAATGCCCATAAATTATTCTTATCCTTCGTCTTATCATTTTTATTGTCTACACCGTGGAACAGTTGGTTGCACTGATGTCTTGGTCCTGGGCTTAAGATCTTTTTGGATTAATCTTGCATGTTCTTTGTGTGGATTCTCTCCGGGTACTCTTGTTTCCTTTCCCAACCTAAGGACATGTCTGGTAGGTCAATAGGTCTCTCTAAATTGCCATTAGAAAGTGTGTGTGTGTGTGTGCGTCATTGTACTTGATACATTTTAAGGACTATTTTCCTAACATATTATGAGGACCCACTGCACAAGTGTTGCTCAATCACTGGTCCCACGAGAAGACGTGTTGTTTCTGGGTTAAGTTTGTGTTTGGAAATCATCTTTTAAGTGTGCGGGACAGAAATGAATCCTATTTAAGATAATTTATTCATTCTTTTCACATATTTCCATATTTTAGATAGTTGTGGTTTTTCAAAGGAAATGGTCTTCTTTGTTTTCCAAACCTACTGAAAGAATTTTTATTTACAAAAATATTTACATTTTCTTTAAACCTGAACTTTAGTGCTGATTACAGTTTCTGCCGAGCTTAACATCTAACAAACTTAAGAATGCCACAAGTTTCCCACGGCTAAACAACTAGTTTGACCCTTCTAGTTTTAGCTGATATAGTTCTATCTGTTATATATTTCCAAGATCTGGGAAAATGTTATTGTCAGAGTTTAACACTGTTGTGGACAAACACAACAATAACCTTTTCTCTTTTCTTGATCTGTCTTGTAAATCTATATTTCCAGGCTGTCGATGTAAGGAAAATAAAATATTCTTTGCAGAAATATATAATGCCCAAGGTAAAAGAAAATGATAAAATAATTGCATATTTAGCACAGCAGTAGAAGTCATAACAAGAAAAGTAAGAAGAAACATCAGCAATGCTTAGTTTCACTTGTAAAAAGACTTTTATTACATTCTTAAATCCACATACAGTATCACCATTGTGCAACAACACTTCACTGTGTTAAAACCTTTTAGGTTTCACAACCAATGACATAAATTATTTCATATTAAAATCTATCTTGATTTAACAACAGTAATAATCTTAAAATAGAGTCAGAAGATTATAAACAGGAGGATCATGACGAATGAGAAACCTTTAGAGAGACATCTTTAAAAACTCTTTAAAAAAAATAGAATTAAATCTCTCTGAGAGAAAAAAGGACACTAACCGATGCAAAAATAACAACAGTACAACAATGGAGGATAAAAATCAAGAAACATAAGATCACAACAAAACCAACATAGAAATCAGAGATTACAATTAATCTGTTATTGTTGTTTTTTTGTTTGTTTTTTTAATCTCCTATTTAATCTATGTTTTCAACAAAAAAAAAAAAAAAAAGTCTTGCAATAATGATATCAGACACGGGGTAAAATCTTTGATACTTCTGTAATCAAACATTCACAAGAACATGTACTGTACACAGTGATCAAGGTTTAAAGGTCTTTTTTGTTGGTGCAAGGTGTCCGGCTAGCTCGACTAACTGCAGACGCTGTAGGACAGAGAGCCCAGCTATCTCCCTGAGTGAGTCTAAAGGGACATGAAAGTGCTGATCATAGGTCCCGCCCTCTGGACTGTTTTAATCCTGCAAAATTGATACATACATATAGAATTCTTTATAAACTACACGTTTAACATTCTCAGGCCTGAAACACAAAGCAGTGCACTTTGTTACAATCTGTAAATGCCATGTAACCGGATCGTCTGATCTACAAAGATAGCAGTTAAGTATTTGGTACATTATGCTATGAATAAGAATATTCGTGGAGCAGTGAGGTTATTATGCTGGAGTGCGAGAGAAAACATTGACTGTAATACGCGGCAACTGAGGCCCGACATACTGAGAACAATGGGAAGGACATTATTGCACAATCCCACAATGCCACAATCTTAAGTACCGAAACAAGGGAGACGTCTCCCTTCATGCTGCATGAAATAATAAACGGTCAACAGCACTGTCCCAGCAGTGCTAAGCCAACTCAGCTTAAAGATTAGTCTGAGATAGACAACATCCAACATCTGTCATGTGATTGTCTTAGGACTCCAAATATAGAGATTTAATTTAATTTCTCACGGCCTCTTTGGGCTGCTGGTACACAAGATTTATTGTTTTACAGAAATCTAATACAGCCGTCGACTTCAAATGAAAAGTTTTCATGATGCCTGCAGGCATCTCTAGAGATCTAACTCAAGATAGATCTGTGTATGTCCAAGGCTTCCTGGAACTAAAGGCATACAGTGCTCTGAAGTAAACAGAGCAGCAGTCAAAGAGATGTCTTTAGCACAAAAAGATAAAGAGTTTTATTCAGTTTCTTTCCAGTTTCACCAGCATTATTTTACTACTTTTGAGGCTCTCTTTGAATGCATACTGTACGTATTAACTCAGGGGGGTAGCTGATGGCTCTGTCAACCCTGTGCTTTGCCATCTAGTGTTTGGAGAAGGTGAGGTAGTAAGGGAGCTGGGAGTAAGGAATACAAGTTACAAAATCTCTGATCAAAACATTTAATTGGCCCAAACCCTAAAGCAACGAGGCTGTAGGGAGCTTAAAGGACACTCCTATCCAACATCGCCATCTCAAACTCTTTGTCCCTTCATTTTTTATAGTTTATTATCTTTTCAGCTCGTACATTTCTTCACAGCTTTTGAACATTTTGGTTGAGTCTCAGTTGGAGTTTTAGCCAGTAAAAAAAAAACAAACGATATTTGTGAAGAAAGGGCTGAGATGTGGCACTTCCAGAAAACTCTCCACAGTGGTCAGGGCTCTGCTCAGCCAAAGTAGGAGAGCGGTTGTAGACTTTCTGTCTGGTTTAATATAGGTTTTACAGCTGGCAGTTACACTACTAGCACGCAAAATCTTGTGCCAGGTTGGTTTATTTGGATCCTAGCAAGAACTTGTAAGTAGTAATTAACCACCTTCTTTTTTCATTTCTGCTACAATCATACTTCTTCGAGAAACAGCGGACCAGACGACTGGAGCAGAACAAAATGACTGTCATCTGGTATAAACTCTGCTCTTAATTTACACTTTTTAGATGTTTCTATATATAAATATACTTTATATATAAAAAGGTACATCTGAAAATACTTACACAATACCTCTGTAATTACCTCACTTTCTAAGTGGCATTTGGAAAAGGGGAAAAGGGATTTGGACTGAGGTCATTAATTACATAAAAAAGCAACAACTCACAGTACACTGAGAAATCTAAAGTTGTGCTCGTACAAACAACTAATCAAATTTTAGCATAAGTGCTATCTTTTGTGCTATCTTCTGTAGGTTAACTGTGTTTGTGGGTTTGAAAATGACTTACAATAAAAAAAATAAAAAAAACCTTCCCGCTTCAGAGTTTGATCATGGTCCCTTTAAGCTTGTTCATGTTACAAAAACAGCAATGTGTGGGTGCTACTAAGTATAAACAAAGAAGCAACAACTGTTTCTGCAGTAACCTGAAGCAGGCATCATTACTGCTAATTTCCCATATAGGGTGAGGATTTTACTATGGGTTTATACATTCTAGTATATTATGAATGGTTGCAGTAAGGGGGCGGGGGGTACATTCAGCAATCACTTTCATGGGCTGTGAAGGTAACAAAGACTACGCCAGAAAGGAATTAAACTCAACAAGCAGTTAAAGGTGTCTTATAGAAAAATATTTTTGTGAAAAAAAACAAAACAATGTAGGCTACTGCTCAATGGTTTCTTCACTTCTTTACAAAGGAGGTAACGTGCACTGGCGACCCAGCAACTTCTCCCATTTTGTTGAGTTAATAGGTTTGGCCTGCAAGGCGGTGAAAGCTACTCCACAGGGTTTGGACTTCAGAGGTGAGAGGAGTGTGCACTAAAGTGTAACGTGCAGGATTGTCATTGGGCTGCTTGGTTTTGCCGTATGACGGTCACCACATTTTCATCTTCCTCTAAATACACCTCAGTGTCACTAGGTTTAATCACACCATTTAGCTGAGAAGCTAAACTAGCCCTCGGTAGAGTCCGGGAAAGTAATTTCGCTCCCAAAAACTTCCCTGTACAAAGGAGGGAAGGCATATGCCGTCTCAGGGTGAACTAGACGGAAAAACTCCAGCTTATCTATGTGGAGGTTGCAAATGGACCTCATCATGGGAAGCTTAGACACCATCTAGGAGGGAAGTACAGGAACGAAATACAAGTTAGATGAAAAAATAATAATAAAAAAATCATGCACATACAAATCTTGAGCAATATAGCAGAAAGTTTCTGTACCTTTGCTAGCTTCTCCTCTGATGCACCCTCTTTTTGCAAACAGCGCTGCAGACCCACATAAACTTTCTCCTGCAGTTTATGGATCTTCTGGACATCTGTCAGCCAAGGTCGGTCTGAAAAAGAAGTACACAGATTTGTTATTGTCTTGTTTGCAAAGACATATATTTTACAAAAACATATATCCAAATAAGCACTGTTAATGAGATAACCAATACGTAGGTAGAACTTAAAACTGTACTATTCTGTGTTTTCTTTTTACAAGGTGATCTGGAATTGAGTGCAGCTGGTGGCATTACACAAACCTCTACTTGACAGGTACAAAATGGAATAAGTTGACATTTTTTGGAGGGCCAAAGATTGGTTACTTTGTACAGGAAAGAGGTGCAACATTTACACTCAAAGATAAGAGTTTGGTGGCGGCTCACTGTGTTTAAATGTGTGAATGCTTGAAGTTTCAGTCGGTATGGACACATAGGGCTGCCAGTCTTTGTGGGAAGAAATTGATAATGTATTTCTCTCATTAAACATAACAATATAAACTGTAGGTTCTTACCCTACCAGTCAAAACAACTGGATTAGGCCAAACTGTTTCTGCACCGGGTTCTGTTGTTACTTTACTAAGCCTGATTTCGTGCAGTATGGGTTAGCATTTACAACAAAGACAGGCAGAGAAATGAAGCTGCATCTACTTGCCTTTTGACTATGTCAGCATTATCAGACAGTTGTAATTATTTCAGTGACAATTTTGACAGCTGAGAAAAAAACAGAATCAGCATATGCTGGTCAGAATTTAAAACATAACCTTAAAGGGCCAGTGTTCAGAGACAAATTTCAGAGTCAGTTATTTTATGACAAATAAACAAGGAAGCTGCGTAAATAAGAACAGCTTTACTGGAAACTTTCCCATATTTAAATATGGTTTATATGAGCAAAGATAACAGGACGCAATTACACTGATGTAAATAAGCTGGCAAAGGGCAAGTTACAAATGTAACACAGTGATATAACGGGTTCATTGGAACATGACGTTGTGACCTATATTTTTTTATGAACGTTATTTTATAAACTAATAAGGTAATGAATGGCAACTAGTTCCTAATGGGACTGTGAAATGAGCTCTAAATACATAGTTGGGAAAATATGAACATGAACCAATTCAGTTTTAAACTTTGTGAACACAGTTTATAATTAGTTGTTAAGAGTGAACAACAGTGTAAGGAACATTAATTTATTTTCTTCTAACTGATATTTAACAATTTTTAAAATGAAAATGTAAAACCGAAACTTGGATAGTGATATCAAACATGAAATGCTATGTTTTCAGACTTATATTTGGTGCTGCAATGATAGTTTTTATGCTTCACTGCAATCATTTTCCTTATTTAGCCAAGCCAATTGGTAAGAGTGGGTGTAAATAAAAACACCTTTGTTGCAACGACACCAACATACTTCCCTATTTAATGAAGTCATTTGAAAGTCTGAGGCTTGATTTAAAATGGTAAATGATGCCTAACTCACAGACTAAAGTATGTTCTTGTGCACAAAAAGATACATAAAAGCATGTATTGCCTGATAATATGAGTTTAAATATCTTTCTTCTCTATGAAAACTTTCTCGATTTCACAAGAAAAGCTAAATAGCTAAACAAATGTAACACAATAAACACACACAAGAAAGTTCTCACGTCAGCTCTAAGAATGCTTGCGTGATAAAGAACTGACACCGTCTACGTCAATCAAATACGGACCTCAGTAGAAAACAACAAGGAATG
Organism: Xiphophorus hellerii; assembly: GCF_003331165.1. Taxonomy (NCBI): domain Eukaryota; kingdom Metazoa; phylum Chordata; class Actinopteri; order Cyprinodontiformes; family Poeciliidae; genus Xiphophorus; species Xiphophorus hellerii. Next base: position 17,336,764 of record NC_045680.1, read on the forward strand.
ATGAGTCCAACTGCACCATAATAATCCGGGATTTTGTAGGCCAGTTTATGCATTAGTTGAATCAGTGTATAACAATGCTGGTAAACCTAATGTTGCATAAAACACACTACACACCTACAGCCAGTAAGTCTGACTGCATGAATCAACTAGCCAGTTACTAGTTACACTGGTTTAGCATATACAGGACAGTTGTGAAGTAAGGTGCAGTAATCTAACCTGGAGACAGAAGGACCGCAGCACTGAACAGAGCCATCTCGTCATCTGACATCTGTATACGACTCATAGTTTTTGCTAAGTCAAACACAGCATTCACAAGGTCATCACAGCCTAAAGAGGGAAGAGAAGCAAAACAATGTTTGACTATAATTGTTATGACGGTTAAAAAGATAAAAAAAATGACCTCAAATCACCTGCCCATCCTTTCATAATGTTTATGTGATAGAAAGACAGGGAAAGAGGAAGAAAGCCATTACGCTGACTCACCAAGAGCTTTAAAAAGCTGAGCACTCGCAAACTTTCCATCAAAAAGCAGTGTATTATTGATGGGGTTGTAGGCTCGGCACATACGGATCAGAAGGACATCCATGCACCCTGTTGAAAGAAAGAAAGAAAAAAAATACACTTATGAGATCTCAAAAAAAAACGTTGACTTTGAAAACATATTGTTTTTAAAACAACGTTGATCTTTTGTTTTCTAGGCATGATCATAGAAACTAAAAGCCTTTTCATGATAAGAGCCTGATAAGCATATACGGCAGGTCTAACAGATGCTATATTGAGCAAAAGCTGGATGAGGAAGTGAGTCCCAGGACATTTCTAGGGCTTAGAAAAAGCTCCCTGAACCCTTGGAGTCAGGGCTTCATGTCTCATTAAAATTCACCGGGGGACTGGTCCTCAAAACATTCAGAAGCTCACCCAACACGTTTTTTTTTTTAATCTACAAGGCCACTTGAAGGTTAAGAAATACAGCACAGTTAAAGATAATAAGACAAACAATAATGCAAAAATAACTTTAACAGGATGTTTAGTACAAGACTTTACCAGGCTCTGGATCCTACGCAGAGCTTTCACGTTAGTTTTGTTCTGTGTTTAGTGACAGTAATTAATTATATAACACTATCATTAAAGTAATGGTTTGTAATTTTTAAAGTGAGTTTCTTTTAAAAGGTTTTAAACAGTTCACTCTCAGTTGATAACTATTGGTTTCCTAATTGACTCTAAATCTAGACTGTTCAAGTCATTAATCTGACCTCCATGTTCAAACTGAGAGCACCATTATGCAATCTGCACTCTAAATGTAATACTAAAATATTGGCATCTGAACTTTACCATGTAGCCAAACCAATCACACCAAAGTATGCCTTTTGTTTACTGTTCTGGATACTGTGCTCTTCTTAATTTCATTTTGATTTAAACTTACATACTTATATGGCTAAGTAATTCTCAATGTTTTCTGGGAGTGCCATTTTGTAGTAGTACAAGTTTCTATTTGTTTATTCACACCTTTATTTCCTTTTTTCAGTTATAAAAACATTTCCTGCTGCTTTGGGCAAGTTTTACGGTAACATCCAATTGTGAAATGCACTTAAAGTGAAACGTAAATTGGTTTTTGGGTCTGAGTTTCAAAGCAAAGCTGGCTTAAAGACAAGTTCGTAGGTGGCAGACACTAAAATACAACTTATTTAAAAACCTCTCGTCAGTCCACATTCCAGTTTCTTCTTGAGGCGTGACACACTTAATTGATGTTTAACAATAGATTTGAATATAAAGCAATAAAGGAAGGTGTCAAAGTATACAATAAAGTAAATCTTATGCTTCAAAGAGTAAAGTTCAAAACATAAAGACAGACTACACTGTGTGATTTATGTGCTCAAATTGTTGACAGTGTAATTAAGTGTGGGTAGGTTACTGAAATCCAAGTATAAAAATTACAGATTTAAAATTGCTAAAATATTTTCCTGTGTTGTTTTTCTGGCTTCTAGTCCTTTGAAAGAAATATTACCGTAAGTGCTGGTGTGACCTACTTTTTCTTTGGCTGTAAGGACCGTAAAGTAATGAAGTGCTGCAACTTCCTTATTTGTTGCTGCTTCCTGCCAGTAAGCTGGTTGAAATACAACTATGCTACTTTCCTCATGGAAAAAGAAAGACAAATTCAGCCGTAGGAAGTATGTTTGGTCACAACAAACAAGCTATTATGGTGTGAAAGTTAAAGGATCTCTCCTAAGGCACATTTCCATTATGAAACCTGAAATTTTTTTTTCCTGGAACTCTTATTTATCCTGACTGTATTTTAGTGACTGTTTCCACTGTGAAGGCCAAACAGGGCCAGACGCTGAGCGGTTAATGACTCCCACTGCAGCAGCGTTGTTCGAGGACTTGCTCAGTAAAATGAAAACAGTTTAAATTTCTAACAATAAAACTAGAACCAATGAATTTGTCACAGCAACTACATACTATAAATTATGTATGTAGAGTCTGCTAATGTATTTGGTGTAAATGTAAGAAGCTTCTGTGTTGTATCACTTTAAGCAAGCGGTGAAGGGAGACAACTCTGAAACCCAGCTTTCAAGGAAGAAACTTATGAACTTGTTGTATAATTAATATTTTGAAACTAGCATTACTGGAAAGTCACAGGAACTTTGTAACATCACCATCAGTAAAAAAATAGCCCAAGTCATGTGTCGCAAAGGAACACAATCCATAATTATAAGCAGCAGTGCATCCAAAATAGTTTTAGTGGTTATTTTTATTTGTGCCCAAGAACATAAATAGTATTAAAATATCTATATGAATGAAGGATTTACCCACTCTTTTTCTACTGACAACTGTAACCATACTTTAGTGATTTAAAACACATTACCTTTAAAGTTGCAAAGCACTTTAAAGTGACATAATTTAAAAATCATTTTGCTTCCAGCTACAAAACTCCATCCAACAGGGTGGATAAATGAAAATGTACTACCTACAAAAGGTTCCCATGGACAATGTTACTTTCAGAAGCATTCTTTTACAAAGGTGGTGCTATTTATAACTTCAACCAGTGAACTAAGAGAGGCATGCAGAGAGAGCAGCCAAATGGCCCAACAACTTATCTTTTACTTCAGCTTGATATTCCTGTGTTATTATATGTCAAACCAAAATCTGAAATACGTTACCACATATTGCAGTTTATGTATTATATTCAAAATAACAATAAATAAATAAACATTAAAAATGAAATAATTATAGAATAATAATAAACATGATTATTTTAGGAAGCAGTAGGACAAAAATCTTAGGCATTTTTCGATAAAAGAAGTTTGATCATATTACAGCTGGATAATATGGCTGAAAAACTTATCACAATATGAGCGTTTCATATCAGTCATATCAGCCTATGCAAAGTTTTCATAACTTTGAATAAAGATCAAATTTTTTCTCCAGTTATGAGACACAGTGGCAAAATCTGAAACTGCAGCTGTTACTCAACAAGTTGTTGCTAGGTAACCAAAGAGTGAGTGAGTTAGTTGGTGCCACCCGCTTTGCTTACGTCACCATGAGAAGTTGAGGAACTAAAACCTTTCCTCTTCTTACATCTCCCAGAATGTGAAAGTGAATATTCTATAGAGTCAATATTGAATATTCTATCACATGTATTTTCAAAGCCTGGGAATCTCACTACCAGCCCATGGCTAGTTACGCATAATTACTGAAGAAAGTGTGATGAAAACAAAGCTGGATGTTCTTTGGAGAATTAGAAACTATGCAGCTTCTTAAGCATGTGCAGCTGTTAATCTGTGTAGAGGTCCATCTCTCTTAGACTACAGTGTCAACAACTATTGTTGTCGCAACTAAAAGACAGGGTGTGATTTTAGCCTGGAGGGATGTTAATTCGCATCATGCACTGACCTGCTTTAAGTAGAATAATCTGATCATTTTGACAGAGGTCCATGAAGCCAGAGATGCGTTTGGCAAACTCCACCACATACTGAATTGCGTTGGTGATGTGAACCGTGCACTGCTGCCACATCACTTCAGCTGGCTGAAAGAGGGGAAAAAAGAGGCATGCAGAGAGTTTCTTTGAGAACAGCAGCTCTTGAAGAACAGGTTGTGTTTCATTGTTTCCTTTTGAATCTAGCTTATGTTCAATTAACTAGCCTGTACAAAAGCATAACTAATTCAAAGCAACTAAGTGACACACGGTATGTCACCGTGTGTCACTTACAAAACTAGAATGTTTTCAAGAGACGTGATATAATGTGAATTATAATTGTTACTGAGTCAGTGAGCACATGATTTATGTCTATTGTTAAAAACAAAAAGAACCTGAAGTTAAGGACAACCAATGACTTAGATCTGACAATCATATCTTCCCAAACGCAGACATATATTTATTTTATGTTTCGGTTCTCCAAACTTCACTCTTTTATTCCATACAGTGCAATACGAGTACTATTTTAATCTATTTGTAGACAATGATCAACAATAGTGAGTCTCACACTTACTTTGGTCTGGTATGAACGAGTCTCTTCTGGATTATAGATGTTCCATGCCATCCTCTTCAGCTCCTCTGTGTTGTACTGGCTTGTCTCAACATGGGACTTCACTACACTCTGGATTATATGCTCTGAATGGAAGAAAATAGCATTTATTTATTCATCCGCACACATTTCTTTAAGATTCATAACCTTTTCAATACAAAACAACAGTTGCTCTGTTATTGTTTAAGAGTTGATATAGTTAGGAAAGAAGAAAGTGGGCATATATCGCACCTGTTGTCATTGCAATATTTACCAATATTATCGCCACTGCAAGATTTTCTAATAAACAGTCTTACTTTTAAGGATGTATTCACAGTTAAGAAGCACAAATGGGGTTACAACTGACCTATTTCCAGCAGGGAGCAGCCCTCTGGCAGTGGGTTGAGGATGGCATGAGAGAAGAGTCCAGAATCATGCAACAGCTGGTACTCGTGTTTGATGCTGTGGTTGCTGTCAATAAAGTCCAAGCTGGTCTGCTCTGGAGAGCTCTGAGAGGACGAGCTGCTCCCTGCACTTCCTCCCAGCATTTCCAGGCTGCAGTAATCTCCACCTGCATCCTCTGGGGTGAGGGGCAGGTCAAAAAGCAGGCCCTCCGGCAAGGTTGTGATGTCGTCCAGGTCGCTGAGCGTGGCGCTGGAGCCTCTCCTGTAGGTGCGGCCGTGCTCTGCTAGGTCTCCATTGTCCTCGCGGGAGCCGACTCCAGCGCACTCCTGTGACTGCTGGTGCTTCTGGACCTCTGCGTACAGGCTGTCACGCTGCTTTTTGGACATGCGACCAAATTTCACTGCTGCAGCCGGAAAGCACAGAGATAAAACTTCTTAACTCAAACAGTAGTCCATAAAAGGACAGCATGCAGTCACAGTGATTTAAAAACAAAAAAAACAAAGTGGGGCCAGTGGAAACTTTTGAGTTAATTAAATATGAATTGAGGGAGTGAACTCACCGTCACGGCTCATGCCAAGAGCGAGACACTTCTGCAGCCTGCAGTGTTGACAACGGTTTCGGTTGGTCCGGTCAATCAGGCAGTTCCTTTGTCTTGAGCAGGAGTACATAGCATTGTTTTGCTGGCTGCGTCGAAAGAAACCCTGCAAAATAACAGTGGCAAAAACAAAATAAGGTACCAAATAAATGTTGCAATGACTAAGTAGAGGTTTTGTTTTTTTTCTTCTGTTCTTTACAGAAATATTCCTAATGAAATTTCTTATAAACTCACCTTGCAGCCTTCACAGGTGATAACACCATAGTGGATTCCTGATGATTTATCCCCACAGATTTTACAGGGAATGACTTCTATTTGAGCTGAAGAGAAACAATAAAAATACAGGTTATTGTGTAATAAACTGAGATTTTATTAAGAAAACTTTCCATATTTGTTGGACTTGTTCTACTTTTTAAAATTCCTGAACATTTTGAACACAAATACTTACATTCATAAAAAAAAGTTAAATATTAAATCTATTTAAAAATCAAATAAATTAATAATTATTTGTTTTCATGCTCCAACTAAAGTAACTTGAAAGTGTTTGAAGCACAGATAAAAATCAACCTATTTTGCAGAACATGTCAGTAAATAAATAGACAAGGTTTACACTGAAACACTGAGTTGTAGATGAATATGACATTTTCTTTTAAGGGCTGCCTTCAGTATTTGTCAATAGGTCCATTCAGCCATATCAAATGAAGTTGGCAGATTATACCGAATCAATATTTGTTTTGGACAGCCATGTTGGTTTTTAATTCAACCAAGTTCTCCACCACCTTGCATTAGCTGCACTTGGAACAACATGAATCTTCCCAGAAACAAAAATATGATCCATTTGAGGTCAAATGTTATCTATCGTTTGCAATAGTGTTTGACATGTACCTCCTAATAATGAGACAGAACTGACACTGTGCTGAAGGATCATAAAGAAACCAGAGGAGTGTTATGAACACACATGACAAATAAGTATACATTATACATGTTGTGTTCAATATGGGAGCCTGATCCTTCTTACTCAAGAACAGCTTGTTCTTTTCATTATGTTGTTTATCTCAGTAGCTGGGCCTCCTCAACCCCAGAATAGCAGGTCAATTGCATTAGCTGAAGCCTGGGGTTATAAAGTTTCACATCGCGCGAGCTCTCTCCCTCCTTTGCACGCTGTCTCTCCTTCAGGATGAGCTAACATGTTCGCAGGTTAACAAAGAGTGATGCCAAGTGGAGTCGTTTTGAGTTTATGATGCTAAAATGAGTTGCTGTCAGGATCTTGAAATCTTAAGAAATACAAAGGTTGCACCAATTTTAGGCTAGGCTATATATAGGGAAATTATAAATACTTTAAAGTTTAGTTTATTAAATGAAATAAAGATAGACAACCAATTGGTGGTTTTCATTTCACAGTCTATCTTCTCTGCTCTTCCTGTTATCTTCTCCTTGGAGACACGACCACACAACAAAAACATTTCCACATCTAAACAAATTTTAATTAGATTTCGTAGTCTTTTAATCAGACAACTTTGTCAAGTCCTTAAATTTTTTTTCTTAAAGCCTTCATTTTATTTTGCCGTGAACATTAGTTTCACATAAAGCTACCCACCGAGAATGAGAGGCAGTTTTAGTGGCAATTTCAGTCATAGACCTAGTTTAGCTCTGAATGTAATTGTCCAAAAACAAAGCCCCCATTTAGCCCTTCATTTATGTAACCTGGAAATTACTGACAACATGTGGGACACAAAACTCCAAACTATTTATAGCGCCGCTCCAATAAAATCTCCAATGGTTCCAAAATCCCACACAGAGCAATTATGGTGTTATTGTTATGTTTGTAACTGTACCTTTTAGATGTATACAAACTTTTATTTATACACACGCCCACACACACATTAGCTGAATCAAATACAAAGAAGCAAAAGATAGTGTCATTTCCTAGTTATGTGAACTGGTTTTTCATTGGTTATGATTTTTATTGATAGTTTTGTGGGGTTGTTATAAAATTTTATCTCAAAAAGCAGTTGGCTGCAGGGTGGATGCCTGGACCTTTGATTGCTACCATGTTTTGCAAGATCTCATACATCCAGAAGTGCAGTGTGTGCCAAACCAACACTAAAACCCTTTGCTGGGTCACACAGCGTATTAGGTAACCCGCTAAATCACAAAATAGGATTTAACTGGTCTTCACAGCTCTTCAGAAAATTGCTTTTTCTATGAATGCCCTTTTATAAAATAAAACTACCCAATCACATGAGTCACTCTGTGTGGGGAAAGATGTGCGTCATGGACAGAGGGAGAGCAGAAGATGTCAGCGACTGACAATTGTACTGAAAACTCTGACTTAAGGGACTTAGATTTGCTCACATTTCATTTCTAACATAACTGTCTTTCTTTTGAAGAGCCGGTTCCAGCTTGAAGAATCTTCATTTGTTAGAAGTCCTTGCAAATGAAATGCAACTGAGCGATATAAATAAATAAAGGCCCACGGAAAAAAAATCCCTTTCTCCATTGCTCCCTTTTGTCCCTCCTCCTCCCTCAGAGGCTCTCCCCCACCCACCCTCTTCAGTGTTATATAACTCCCATCTGGTGCATTCCGTGAACACACTCATTCAAAGGTGGTTGTCCAGGCAACAGTGCCACAACCCTCCCTCCCTCATGCCATCCTCCAATTGGCTGGTGAGCGAGAGCTTTGTTCCTGAGACTCGAAGCCTCACCTGCCAGTCAGCTGAGTGGCATAGTCAGGACCAGAGAGCAGGAATTGCTCCACTGACACACTTTCCACTGAGCAAAGAAGGGGGTGGGCTTGTGAGAAGAAACACAATCTGGCTTCTTGCAGCTTTTAAGGTGGAACTAAATCTGACTCGCCCTTTAAAGAAGGAGAAAATAGATGCTTTTATTGTTTGCAAAAAGAGCAGTGCAATATTTACTCAAAGAAATGGAGCAGACGACCAGTAGTGAGGAGGAGGAGATTTTTTACAAGCGCAGCAACATCTGGAGATAGTTGCATGGCCATTACTACAGTAAGCTACTGACAGGAGGACGGATATAGCTCATAGCTGTTCATCTTGTTGCAGCACGTCCAGTATTTGTGTGAAACCTCAGCTGTGTTTGAGCTCTACCGTCAATCTATTTCTACTCCACTGAAATATGAGCCCAGAAATGTCTTTAGCAGTTCTGCTCTACTGACTAATAAATGTTGCACACTATAGCTACGCCCTTAATTACTCACTGTTTGGTGTAAATACAGTAGGTTTGCAAAGCATTTGTTGCATTTACTGATATCTACACCAGTGGCGTGTGTGACATTTAATGTGATATGGGTGTTGCAATTCAGCTTGGACCTGAACAAGAGCTCCTTTATCCATGGAAAAGCTTATCTGGAAAGCCTTGTTAATCTTTTGTTACAAGAAAAAAAAAGGAAAAACAATTTATTTTTGTTTGCTCCTTTAAAGCCTGACACAAGAAATAACAGAAATGGGGAACTTTTAAATGGAACAAACAACTAAAACGTTAATATATATAATGAATGTCTTCCTTTTTTGTATCACAATTGATACTTTAGGTGTTTTTGGTAATATGTAAAAAGAAGGAGGAAAACATGCCACAAAGGAATCAAATCCCTACGGATGTGCAGGGGGAACTTATAACCTCCATAATATGGGGCATCTGCTATAAAAAAAAAACTTAATACGTAATACAAATACAAATAATTTTTTGTTGTAGAAGACTCGTTGAAAAACTTATGTTTTCAAAAGTATATGCCATTTCTTTTCACTATATCAGAAGAAAAACTCAATGCATTTTTCACTATAATCTGTTCTTCTTAGAAGGCATGTGACGCCAACTTGGATGTACATCTTCCACCAGGTTTTAAAGGACAACCACAAGGTTTTTGATTGAGGGGGTTTTCAGAAAACCGCCTCCAACACAGTTAAAGAAATTGGGGACTCAGAGACATGTGTATCAATAAACATGCACTTTGCAACACAACTGTTGTATGAATTAAGCGAATAGCTGTAGGCCATATACAGTACAACATAATAGGCCATGTTTCTGCCAGTAAATCATTCAGTGTGTCAGCATTTATCATACTCTGTGCTGTGAAACCTCAGCTTGTGAGACTTTGTCCTTTCATTCCAGGTAATCAAACTGGGTTCAATGTCCTATTTACCTAGCATTTTACAGCTACCTGGGATAATCTGTATTTAAAGTAAGTTTGTGACAACTTTTGGAACCTTTATGGAAGTACTGTTATATATGAAATACTAACACTGAAACCGTTAGCACAGCAGGATTTTGAAAAAAAAAAAAAGTTATTCACACCTGAGATATGAGTGTGTCCACACTTCTTTTTTTCTGCAAGCACAGGTTCTTATTTGTGACTAGTGCTCAGTGAGTTTTCTCTTGTTCTCCTACCCAAAGAGAACAGGTAGCACAATATGTCCTCATACTAACCGCAGGGCCTTTAAAAATGTACAACAGGTGTAGCAGTTTCATTGGCAGACACAACACAAGTGGAACGAAAGGCTTTCGAATGGACTCCTGCACGATTCTGCTTACATGCATAATTTGAATATTTTTGTGTGGAATGCTTCATTTTGCAGGAAATGTGGTTGTAGTTAAAAAAAAAATCAATAGCTTTGCATTATGTGCATCAAACACAACGAAAACGAGCTGAAAGGACATTTTTATTCATCTTTTATGTATCTTCTCACTTGCTGATTTCAATGATCGGACCCGACTTAGGAGGAAAGGAGATCGGGCTTTTTCTGTTGTTGGTCCTACTCTATAGAACAATCTTCCTTTCCAAATTAGATCTGCCCACAGCTTGGATCATTTTAAATCGCTTCTCAAAACCCATTTTTATTCTTTGGCATTTATTTGAAGTAGTGTTTTGATACTTTGTTTTATTAATTTGTGTTATTGTTGTTCTTGTACAGCACTTTGGTGCAGTTTTATACATGTTTTTAAAGTGCTATATAAATAAATTTGACACTGATATTGACATTGACAATGAATTTTTCTCACACACAATAAACCCCTACTTAACAATATACTGTACATGCTGGATGATATAGCTACCCCTGCCAAGAACTCAAGCCACACACACTCTTATCCTGCACCACTGCCAACAGAAAATAGAGCACTTTCTATTTTTTGGTTTGTGCATCGTTCAAACCAAATGAGCTTCTGCAACACCAAAACAAAACCATACTGGGGAATCCAGTTCACAGCATGTATTTTTGCATTCTGCAATAAACCACAGAAACACATACAAATGTGTACAGCTGCACCAATCACTGTCACCTTGAATTAAAATCTCTGAGTCTGTTTGGGTATCATTGTCTTTATGCATACTTTGAGAAAAAGATACATAATATCAGATATGACACCACAATAAGACATGAAGAGCCCAAGCAAATACCAGATAATGCATTGATACCTAAGATTTCCCCTCATTCTTGCGTGAAGAGTCTAAGCTTCACATAGCTGTAGCAGAATCTAAGCATGCAGTTGTCAGAGAGAAAGGGCACCTTGACATATACTGTAACTTGCTGTGATCTTCCCCAAGGCTGTTTTCTCAACAGATAGTGGCCGTGAGGCTCAGTTCAGCACAGTGACGTCCTTGCAGAGCAGAGAGAAAACTCTCTTCTTGAAACCTAACACACTAACTGTGGCTTACTGTGCTTCTTTAAGGATGAACTGTTGTTTGGCTTAGTCTATTTGACTCTACTGGCCCACACTTACTTAACCTCTTTATGCAAGAGTTTACATAAATAATTCCTTAATAAGCTAGTATCCTTTCCACTTACTTTAGGTAACTATTTTTTCCAAACAATATTTTGGGATTTTTTTTCTTTTGAAAAGAAATGTGATATTTTATTTTACAAAATCCAATTGAGAAGCAGTTCTATGGTTGTAACCTTAGCTGGCAGAGGAAGCTCAACTGAGTCCTGCTGTGCTTCATATGTGGGCTTGCTGTGCCCATATCCTGCTTGTCCCAGCGGTGCATGATGGTCTATAACATCACGGCAAAACTAAACCAACTTGTAGAATTTGAGCAAAACAAAAATTATTTTTATCTAAACATGCACTGATCAGGCTTTTATTGGATAGTACTGGCCTTCTTTTTTCTAAGAACTAAACCGCAAAAAGGCAAACTGTGAAGCAGATTATTTGAGAGAGGTAGTAGTTTTTAATTTACAGAATGAGAAGGACTTAAAAGATTATTATTATTCATGTCATAAAGCATATGTTAATTAAACTCGGTTTTTAATAGTCTACTTCATCATATTTCAGTATGAGTCCTTAATTTTAATGCATTTAATGAATGCATCTCTAGTTTAATTGACATTTCTGTGTTCACTATAAATATCCCTTATCTTGCGTAAAGGATTTTGTGAATTAAAATATTAGAAATATTTGTATTAGTTCTTCGGCACATGCTTGTAAGATTAAAATTTATGCTTTTATGAATACTTTTACCTATTGGTGGCAAACACTCACAAATACACACAAACACACGCACACACAAACACAAAGACTTGCTGTAATCTTCAATGACAGAACTAGGTCAATGGAGAACCTCCTCTCCCTCTCCAGTGAAACTGCTGATTCTGACAACAAAAACACTCTGTCTGATGAGCAAATTATTTTAGTTACACCCCATAAATAAAACCAGCATCTATGAACTTTTATGGACATTAAACAAAATTTGCATTAAACGAACCAAAGTAAACTTGCTGAACAAACTGAAAAAAACTCATGTCTGAACCACAAATAACTAATCTGGCTTCGAAAACTCTTCATTTAAAGTTAAAATTAGGCATACAAAAACGTCTCTGGAAACGGACTCCTTAGCCTGTTTAACTTGAACAATCCCTGCCAGCAGATATTAATGTGCCTTGACAGCCCATGAATCACTCTGCTCACCGCCTCCCTTTCCTCAGTCTTACATAACTGGAGTCAATGGCTTACTTGTAGAAAAAAATAGTAGCAGGACCAACGCTGTAATATATATATATATATATATATATATTTTTTTATTGCCACCAACTCAAATTAAACATTATGGAGCACAACAATTTGTGACAGAATAACTACCAACATTGTAAAACTATAATTTATAAATAGTCGATAAACGCATAAAACACTGTGTACTTTTGAGAATTTATATTTCTCAAAGAGGAGAAGTTGTTTAGCAAACTCTGTAAAATGAAAGTGATCATTTACTATAGGTTGTTAATTTCTGCTTGATCTCACAGCCAGCTCGCGGTCCACGCACTTCGGGCTCAAAAGTAGCGCCTTCACCGCACAGCTGAAAAGTTGCTTTGTAAACAAACCTGGCGTGGCAGGTTTTCTGCCTAAACTGAAGCGAATTCACAGCAAAAAGATCACCCACTCACCTCTCATTTCTTCGGTGGAGTTTAATCAACTCTCCAGGGCATGTAACTCCAAGTGGAAAAAAATCAAGAAAGCACAGAGAGCGACGGGCATTTATTCACTTCAAGCAGGATAAGCTGAAAACTGCCAAAATACCAAATCCTTTTTTTTTTTTTTACCCTCTCTTAACTCACTCTGGCCTTATTAGCGTATAAATCAACGATGCCTGTTTGTTATATGCTACTTTCCCCTTGCAGCTGCGATAAAACTAGATGTGTTAAACGAGCGGTGGCGGCTCTTCTTCTTCCAGCTCTCTCCTGCTCCGCTGCTCGCACTAACCCAGTTTCAGCGCGTGGACTACACATGATCCTCATCCCGCGGTACGCCCGCCTCGTGCCCCGTGAGTTGACGCGCGCGCCACCCCCCCCCCCCATCGCCTTCCCTATGTGCTTTAAGGAAGCTCTCGCGTGCGTGGGAAAGTGTGGCAGTGTGTCAGTTCGGAGAGACAGACACCCAGCGTGGGAATTTAACTGCAATAATAAGCGCCTATTTGTTTCCGGGTGGATCGTTTACATGTTGCACACAGCGAGGTTTTAATACTCTGTTACTTAATACAAATAACTTCTCCATGGCGGCCTCCATGGGTGTTGCATACGTTGACAGAGACAAAAAAAAAGTCAGCTATTTGTTTTTATTTCAATTCCTTTTTCATTTTATTGACTGTGTGTGTTCTGAGACAATTATTTACCTAGAATTTTAATTAATGCACATAATTTAAACAATGTAGCGTAGAAAAACGGTCATGGACATGAGGAAGGGGAAAATTTATTTTTACTTCACTTCATTTTTTGAGCTCTTTTCAGACCGACTATGTTCAGTCCCCACTTAATTCAGTTCAGCTTAATGAAATTAAAATTCAATCAAAAATATTTTATTGATCTCAAAGAGAAATTATATAATTCAGCTAAACTTAGACTTTATCTAAAATGTAAATAAAGTCAGTTAATTTATTAGTTATTTTAAATTCAGATTAGTTTTACTCAAGACCTCAAATGTAGTTCAATTCAGTACTTAAAAGGAGAGCAACACAACAAGAGCCATCCACAAATATAGTATACTGAAAAAGTAAAAACTACCTAAATATCTTTAAAAATATTTAAATCCATTTACAGATCCAATATTCTTTTTTTTTTTTTAAAGTTAAGTCCAATCTATAATTAAACACAGTAGAGTCAAATTAAAATTTAATCAGCCCTACAGTTTCACTTTAAAGCAATGCAATTCTGGTTAATAAAACTCTGAGCAAATCAAAAAGGTCAGATTCCACAAAGCAGTCATTTTAAAGGCCACTTGCTGAGATGAAAAAGTTTCCTACATAAACACACCAGTGGACTGTGGTAAATGTTCACGTTGATTATATCCTCATCCCAGACATTCACAGTGCTGCAGGTGAGTTTAAAGTGGAAAAACTCCCATTTTAGTAGCAAGAAACTCTCCAACAGCCATTTTAAACCAGCTAAATGTTTGTTGCATAAAATGCAATGAACTTAATTTTACCATGGTTAATGAATAACTTAAATAAACATAAAGGTTAAATGAGGATTCAAACTGTGTCCTCAGGTTTCCTTTCACTTGTAGCAGGGTTGAAAGAAGCTGTAATTATTTCACAGGATTACCAAGCTAATTTTAGCAGATAAATTGATTTAGGGGTTCATTTACAGTTATATTTATGCTTGCTATACCCTAATATATTGAAACCAGATCCAGAATCAGTTTTAAAAGAACAAAAGCAGTATAATTGCATGTGTTCACAGCTTATCTAGCCTTCAATTTCAAGAACAGCTCAAAAGGTATGCTGTGATTCCACTCATTCCCTTTGATGTGTGGGTGTGTTGACATGCATGAAAGACAATAGTGGAACCCTGCTGGGATAGAGCCGCCTTTCGAAAGCAAAGCCTATCGATAAGAGTTTTGATGAAAATAATTGATTCGCAAGCGTGGGCAAGCTGATAAGTGTATCATGTAACTTGGGCACAGTTATGAAATGGGGAGAGAGATTATGGTAAGTAGGTTAGTGGAGCAACACAGAGCTTCACACCCCTCCCTCTCTTGTATTTTTCTTTCGGCATGCGTAGTTTCTCCTCAGGTCTTTTTCCACTGTTGCCACTGTTGTGTCCTCATGAATACCAGTTAATTCAGTGTTTTTGGCATATTTTATGTGCGCTTGAACCGGCATATATTGTTTTGGACCGCTTTAATGTTGGTATGCATGTATGACCTTTTTTCTGTAATTTTCAATAACCTCAGCTTCTCCTACTTGCACAGTCCCTCAAAACAATAACATAAATAAAAAAAAATCATAAAACACAAAGATTAAAGAGTGAAGATTTAATATATTTGGTTTTCTTAAAGTAAAATATATATAATACCAGTAAACTGAGATGTGATTTCCTGCTGCTGCATGTAAACTTCCTCTTCCTCATATTTAGATGCTCACTCAAACCTGATTGTTTTCCTTCTGCTGAATCTCTGTGGTTATATTATGTCTGGCAGTGCATCCCCACTGTCACCGCAAAGTGGCCGCACATCCATCCGGTGTTTGTCTGCAGCGTCACTGACCTCCTGACCCTCAATCTTATGTAACCATGGCAATGCCCAAATTAGAACATGGAGCATGGAAAGAAGCGGGTGCTTAGAACCTCACATTGAGGCATGTAACTCTGAACCAGCTTTCCAGATTAAGACAGATGAGCGCGCGCGTGGGGGTGAGCGTGTGTGTTGGTGTGTTTATGTGTGTGTTCTAATCTTACATGAAATTAAAAAAACACAAACATCTTTCTTACTAAAACATTGGGTTTTAGTCATGAGCTTCTCACACGCTGATATGATTTCTGCACCTTCAGAATTTGGCCTATGAATGCAATAACAACTTTGTAGCCCGTACTGGCCCCTTCCCCGTAGAGCATAGAGCTGAGCACACTGAGAGGATTATTTTAGGATCCAGGCTCTGCTTTGATAATCCTCTCCTCTCTCCTCTCACTCATCCTGCTAAACCTGCTCCCTTCTCCTCTTTCAAATGCCCTCTAATCTCTCTCACTTGGACTCTGTGTGGCTGTAATCTGTTTTGTACCCATCTTTTACCTGATGAACAAAGTTTAAATCAATAGATCAGTGAGGGTACCTCTATGATTTCCTCCCGTTATAAGTGATTTTAATCTTTAAAGTTGCCAGAACAAGGTGATGGAAGATTCTGCTCGCTACTGATTGGGGGCTTGAAGGCCAATAGTGCTAAGAACGTCAGACCATGAATGATAAATTAATAAATACCAAAGCGTCTCTGGAATCAAAAGTATGTAGTTTGGACTTTTTTTAACGCAAAAAAAGATTAATTAGAAAGACGAAAGGATATGGCCATGAGCAGAAGAAGTAAATCAAGACATTCATTAAGAGGCGATAATGTGTAAGAGATTAGCTGTTGACGCCTGAGTGATTAAGGACTACAAATGCAGAATAAAATATATCAAGTTCCTTCTGAGAAATGTCTTAAATTTGTTTTCTTTGTAAACATTTGGCAGTCCTGTACATTATTGTCACCTGCAAAACTGGAGTGTAACACAGTATACTCAGAGTCCATAGTTGTAATACCACGGAACCAGTTATATTATAGAGGCATGTGCAAGGCACCAGTATGACATCGAGATTGTTAAAAAAAAATAATACTGCAGTAAACTACACTAAATACAAAGTTCTTTCTGCATTCTTGTACATTTCTTTCTATGAATTGTAAACTACAGTACATGAAAATACAGCTTGATATTAATTTTCAAAACTGGAAATTTAAAACCATCCATAAAGAATATTTAAGGAAGTATTCATATATGTCTTTCCAGAAATACTTAATTAACATACTTTTAAAGATTTAGTATAATTTTCAAATTACATTTACTGTTTTACACTAAATTATAAAGTAAAATGTTAATATAACATTGATATATTGACTCATTATGGACAAATAAGTGCTATCTCAATAGTTAATCAAAACTGAATTTAAAGAGGTTTATTTGAGTGTTTCATTTTATGTTTTGCTTTTTAATTTCTCTTATTTGTTTTAGGAAACAAACATGCACAACCAAGAGGAGCCGTTCTTGTCCTGCATGTTTAAAATGACCTCACCGCAAAACACCTGAAGTAGGCGACCTACTTCCTCAACTTATCAGGAAGATCTGCAGAAGTTTACGTTATTTATTTTAGTTTTTACATCACAGTATTTTTCTGACAATTAATTATGGACATTTTTTGCTTCTTTTCCTTATTTATGGAAAATCACTTGCCTAATAACAACAAATCACTAAATCATCACATCAAATATTACTATTAAAAATTACTTCGACTAAGATGTGGGCAAGTTTAGAAGAGTAGTTTTTTCCTTGCAGAAATTACCTGATGTGTGAAGATCAGCTCATCTCTTTTGTAATAAGTGGACATCTTTCCTGTGTGGGAGAAGAGAAACACACTTTTGTGTTACATGATTTTTATACTCCAGGTCAAACTTGTTGACCTGGAGTACAAATTAATTACTTCAATGAATAATTGTCATAGTAAAGGCTGCGTTTTTCACTTGTTTGAGATCATAAAAAAGTGCATGTTAGGGTTTTTTACACACCTTTACCAAGAATGCCAATAATTGGGGAAGTTGCTTAATTTTTTGTTATACATTAGATTTAGATTAAATCTAACTGAAAAAACAGTGTCGTTTGAAGTTTGTAGAAGACCCAAGCATAGAGAAAGATTGGCAAAATTGAGTACTATAATACAAATAAGAAATTATAGAAAATACTGCCAGAGGAGCAGGCCAAGGAATGAGGTTAGTAAGCAGGCAATGAGGTGGAAGAATCCAGTGAAGAGCTGCAAAAGACCAGAAGCTCAAAGAGGTAGGAATGGAAAATGACAGTGGAACCAAATGAATAAATAGGTGGCTGGGAGAAATCAGGAAAACCGAGGGAGGGAAACTAATTAACACAGAGACAGTTGTACTAAAATTGAAAGGGTCTTCAAACTGAAACGGGACACCTAACAAAATTCTTAGAAAATTATATCAAATATTAAAGGAACAGAACACAAAACAATCTAAGAAACTAAACAGAGATAAATTGATATGGTAACAAAATTCTAATAAAAATGAACTGAATGTGACAAGGCCTATTGAACACAATTACACCACAAGGAAATGATCAAAACTCAAACACACACACAAAAAAAAACCCAACAAAAAGAGCACTGATGCCAATTAAAGGATTCTGCTTGTTTGAATGATATAAGCTAAAGCTATTAAAAAGGTATTGCTTTGTGATTCCTTTTCTTTATGCTCATCATCCAATAAGCATGAGTGTTGTTTTACTTGTGGCAAGTCAAACTAGATGGGCAGGATGATCTAAACAAAGAGACACAATGCCATGCCCTTCAGCTTTTTATTGACTCTGTATTTTTCCTCCCTGTGCAGCTGTTGATACCAGAGATGGCTGAAAATATCACCGTTGGTCGCACTTTAGTTTCACATCCTGTCGTTAGGAGTCAGGCTGTTTGTTTAGTCTTGACATGGAATATTTGTACAATAGGCATCCAATTAAAGCTGACCTTTAACATGGTGTTTCTGGCCGTTGTCCTTCCGCACACACTGTTTGCTGCCCATCGATATTTCTCCACTTCCAGATAAACTGACATTCAGGACAGGAAGCACAAACTGCAGGGTTTTTTGTTTTTTTTCTGAGTTGTGACAGAGATTTGACCAAAGAGTGGAGAAACACAGATTTATTCCAAAATCTAAACCTACTTTATAATAGAAAAAGGCAGACAAGATTCTGACTGAGATTTTATCCACATGTGGAATAATAAAAAAATATTAGCTGCCCAGCAACACTCAACTTTGTCTTTTCTGCATAATATTCCTCATTCAGGGCTTGTGGTGTAAAACTCAGATAAGAGCACAAACAATCAGAGCAGTGAGCTTAAAGAATGATGTGTAATGATGAGTTTGCAATTCTTTAACCATAATTTAACTCAAAGCGTGTCTCTCTCTTCAATTTACCATTTATTCTCTATGCTGTTTTTTCACACCTTCCACTTCATTGGAAGCAAGTGCTGAGCTTCTTCACACTTATGCAACTCAAGCATATGTGAAAAGACACCCTGCCTTGTTGAGGTGCAAAATGAACTACCAAGAAAGATGTGGCTTCGTCTAATTAATTGTGCGCAGTATCTATGATGCAGAACTCTGTAATTTTCTTCATTATTTTTTGTTTTCATCTTAATCGACGTTGCTTAATGTATTTTTTTCACACTTAGTCACAACAGATTTGACTGGCATTCAAGAAAAGAGAAAATAAGAACAAGTGAATTGTAAACTGAATACAGCTTACAACTGACATTTTACAATGTCAGTCTGTAAAATCTAGGACAAAGAAATTATAGTCTGAAGGTTAAATACATTCAACCTTAGTCCTGTCAAAATAATCAATAAATCAATTAATCGCATGATAAATTCAAACAAGCTCAATAGAAAATCAACCATCGGCATGATTTATTGTTTTTCTCTTTCTGCCAAAAACTGGATGATAAAGTCTTCAGTTTGGTGATTTGGTTTCAACTAGCCCTTTTTAGAAGGACAATTTTGTTTGTCATTTTATTTGCCGTTTCTGTTTTGTTTATTTATTTTGGATATTTAAAATGTATTCCAGCTTTAGTGTTAAATGTTCTGCAGAATTTAAAGTTTATTGATCTTTGAGAATGTGTTCTTGCATTAATATTTCATTACTTGAAAATGGTCTCAAAACATTTATCGGAATACCTTCTGGGAAAATTTATCGTCCAGAAAAATTTGCGTTCATGACAGGCCTATTCATCATAAAAATTCACTATCCAAGGTCTTTTCTTCTGTTGATATTATTTATTTAAATTTTACTGTTTTAACTTTGTTCAAATTGATATTAAGTATCTTAATGTCTGTGAAATAAAGGTCCATACACTGGACTCTGTCTTCTCTGTCTTCCTCTCTCCTCTCTTAATTTTCTTGGTTGTTTTTCTCCCTGTGTTGGGCTGGCAAACTGTCCAGGATGTACTCCACTAGGTACCCCCTATATATTTGAAATTTTGTCTTAAAGTTTGACTGTGTGGATTGGAAAAAAAACTCTATGTTAGTTTCAAACTTGTTTACCCAATCCTTCGTTTACTACATACTACAGTATGTAATGGTGATCCTGTTTATTATGAGTGAATAAAACAGCCATTCACTCATAATAAACTCTTTTAATAATGTCTTTCTCCTTTGTTCCAGGAGAAAGGCTGAAACAAAGGAGGAAGAGAGTTAAAGCCACACCTGTTACACACATACAAAGAAAGCCAAGTGGATATCCCAGTGATCTGAAGATGATACTGAAAGGAGATCTGCTGTTTCCACCACTCGCTTCCATGACAACAGCCTTGCAGGCCTCCTACCCCGTTGGCCTGTCTGTAATGAATCATCTGCCCCAGAGGTGTGGTAACACTCACACTAACACGCTTATATATGCAAAGACTGACACATATATGTAACATCCATTACTGGCACGACACCACACACTATACACAACTGTGCCATATGGCTTTTCCTGTTGACGAGATGCCCAGGAAAAGAAGAGAAACGAAAAACAGATTTTTTAAACATTTTTTTTAGGTCAAGAGGATTGTTTCCCATGTTTAATGAATCTTAAAAAAAAGAAAGTTGGATGGATTTTACATCATTTAGATACTAACACACCTCTGCTCATTAGTAGCCAACTCTGATTGCAGGCTTTGAGTCACGCCAATCTCAACACCTCACTCAAAAGTGTACAGTCTGTGTTTTATGTGTTATGCTATATCCTTGGATACTAGACAAGCATGCATGTGTGTTTCTGTGAACACTGCATGTGATTCACTTTCCCTTGCTCGACAGCTGCTCAGAAGAAAGGAGAAACCAGACAGATAGACTGGCTGAACCATGTTCTCGATTAGGTTTCCAATGCCAAAACAAAGTCACTTTCTGCTGATTGGTAATGATTGAGTATGTTTACTTTGGGATAAACACATTATCAATATTTTAACCCAATCTACTCAAATTTTTAGCCACAGGTTACCTTGAATGTGCAGATTTATGCAATAAAAGACATAATTTCTTAGATTACTTCTGTAATTCCAAAGCTTTTGTGTTTAAAAAGCTTTGAGCATGATTTATTTATTTTTTTACTGATTTGCTTTTATCTTTCTCAAATCATTAATTTAATTGATGTCTATAACAGTAGTATTTGATTTAAAAGTAGCCCTCACAATGCTACAAAGATAAAAGTATTAGTTAATGGATGGCTAGATGTATACATAGTATTTTACTAACATTCCCCCTTAACTTTTCAGTATATTACAGTAAAGCAAAGTTGTCAAGCAAGCAAATGAATGAGATGAAATAATATCAAAAAGCATGGGACAGATGCTCTTAAATGTATAAATAAGTTAAGAAATTTCACCAATCATTATGTTGATTAAAGCATTTCAGAAACCTGTAATCCAGCTAGGTGTGCTTTTAAATTAGATTTTTATGACCTTCAAACAGTAGGAGTGTATTCAATTGCTCTCCAAATGCAAATTTGTTTCTTTTTATAGAGTTGCATAACTACTAAAGGTCACTGTTCATTTCAATGTGAGTATGATTAAATATTGTATCATTCCAACAACACTAATATTAATGCATTACTTTAAAAAGCAATCTAATTATTACATTTAAGGGGAAAGTGTATTTTCCTACTTTGTTGACTTTTAGCTTATAAGTTAAATGATCAAACTTGCATGACTGTTGGTGTTTATTTTTCTGTTAAATTTTGACCCTTTTTGTTCTTTGAAGGTTTTCTAGTGAAGCAAAGCAAACAAACTTAGGGTGCCATGTGATAAACCGTAATGCACTCTGATATAGAAAACTAATTCATCACACTGCTTTGTGAGGTAAAGCGTCAACAGCTGAAAAATGTCAGCTGCACCTTTCTGATTCAGAAAAGTGCAATGGTTTTCTCCAGACACTTTGAGTCTTAAAATGGACACAAGTCTAAAATTTTGGTGTTATTGGACAAATATAAGCAGATAAAAAAAAAATTTTAGTCGCATATTAAAATGTCCACTCTTTACTATATATAGAAAATAATTGCAGTATGTTAAATACAGTGGTATTTACTGTAATGCACAGAGAGGCTGTGCTTTTTTCCCAATGCAATCCACAAAATGACTTTTAATTTTATATTACTTTGTTTATTTTGCTGGACAATTAGTATCTTTCACCCCCAGGATGCCAGAGAAGCATCCCTCCACTTTCAGTATTGACTTCTAGCAAACATGCTGTGAGTAAACTTGCAGATGTATGTAATCTTCTTCCATTTAGACTGAATGATCTGTTTCCTCTGCATCCTTTACATTCAGCACCATGACCACTTTTTCTCCACTTCTTCTCCAAGAAGTAAGCAGGTTAAAAGGTGGTAGAGGTGGATATGCATTTTTTATTAACAAATTGCTTTTTGCTGCAACCACTCATCTAAAATTAATAAAGAAAGGAACAAATTAGCTAAAAAAAAGGGAGCAGATACAATCTTTGCACGTTTCAGAGTTAACATCTCTCCAAATGCATACATGGCTTTATTACAGATTTTTAGTAAGAGTTAAAATGCTGAAGATAAAATTAAATCAATATGTTAAAAAGAAGCCAACCTAAAGTAGCTTGATGAAGAATTGTTTATCTGCCAGGTTTTGAATCTTGTTTTAAGGCCAAAAGTTGTCTCTCTGCGTCCTACATTTCCTGCACTTTGTATACTTACAAAATGAATTAAGACGATAGCTTCTGCACAGGCGACCATCCTGCTGAGGATTTTCTTATCCCTGATGAATCAGTGTGATATGCAGTGGATTTTCTAACCTACTTATAAAAGCATGACCTGTGCATGAACACGGACTGACAAGCAAGACCTTCATGTGCAAGCTGAGCAACAACAAAAACCAGACAGGATCTCCCCACATCCCATCTGCTGCGGGTGTTGAGACCTGTAAGTGTTTTTCTTGTCTTCCTGTATTTTGTCTTTCTTTTCCAATTGCATCAAATTAAAGTTTAAAAAACCTGTGGGAAAGCATGCTTAAAACAGTACAATAATTTACAACGTAAAGTAGATGATTGTCTTTGGGGGAATTTATGTAAAGAGACTGAGTCAGTTTTAAACAGGAATATGTTTCACTCCAAGGTATCATTGTTTTTCTAGAAAGTAAAACTTCTTCCCAGTTTATAGGTCTAAAATATTCCATCATAAATCTATGGCAAGTTCAAATGTGTGCACTTACACATTTCCTGTGTAAATTAGAAATTCATGCAGAACACTGTTTACAATGGCAAACAGTAAGTTCACAACAGTTTATAAGCTAAAATGAGCTAAAAAGCTAAAGCTAGCCGAAATACTAATGATAGCCTCTAGGTTAGGACTGGCATCTTGACCTACAGAAACATACTCCATGTAGTTTGAAAAAACCCATGCAAAAGCTGCAATGAGCTAAAAAGCTAAAAGAAGCTAAAATAATAGTAGCACATAGGTTAGCACTAGCCTGTTGGTCTACAATAATCCATGAAATGTGAAAACATCCAGAAATATAATAAGCAGAAACATTGAAAAAGTGAAACAGTCTGTAATCTTCTTTCAAAGCAATTTTTTTCTGGTTGTCATTTGTTGAAGAATATAAACAGTAAGAGAAAAAAATATTTTTTACCTCATCTAACGCAAAGCAGCTTATATATTGATATCATCTAAAGCATATTACAGATTGTGCTAATGGCTGTAGGTCACTACCATGTTTCATAACATTAAGTTGCTCTATCTTGTGTGATAACAGATAGAACAATTTGTTAGCTAAAAAGATGTTAGCTAAAAAGCTAATGCTAGATGAAATGATGTCATGCATTTGAAGTCTGACCCAACTATAACCAAAATGTCCAAAACTAAAGATTTGTGTCTTGACCTCACACAGGTGTTGGTTGTACTTACCAGCTAAATAAAAACCTAACCCGAGTAGCTGTGAATGGTCTGTTCTAAAGTACTTACCAGACCTTAAGCAGCAAAAAAGCAAATACTTCTTTGTTGTACTAGGAATAGCAGCTGAATGAGACTGTAAAACACAGATTCCTAAAGAAGAGCGATTGACAGGACTAGCAGTTTTGTATTTTCTGTCTTGTGGGTCTGGTGACTTCTTACTTGATGTCACACTAGTATAAATTGTGGTTGATTTATTCAGCAGTTTGGAAGGCAAGCTACAGAAAAGACAGGAGAGCTATAGATCTGTGTTGGTCTGTTAGGAAGGAAAAAACAAAGGAAGAAAAGAAGGAAGTAAAATAGATTTTCCACTCAAATTGTGCTAGTTGAGTGCTGCAGGCTATATCAGTCCGCCTCCTCAAAACTGTGATTCGTTAATTCCCTTTAAGTTCACAGAGAGTGGTGTAAACTTCTGGATGTTGCTACAGGATGTCATTCTTGTAATGACCTCAACAGTTCCACTCTTTTTCAGGTCTTACAGTTATCTGGAAATTATTCCAGTAGATTTACATAGGCAACCTGATTGTGCTTGCAGCCTCATTTAACCTAGCCTTAGCTTGTAATATAAATCCTGTTCAGCTTAGAAAACAAACAGAACTTTAAAAATGGTTGTGTGAAATATTAGATGATTAATAACCTCTGATAAAACATACTATGTATACAAAACCTTGTCAGTCTTAGTTGTTTTAGCAGAATCAGCTGATATGATGAAAGTAGTTGATCTTGTAACTGCCAGATTAGGTTCTAGAAAGTGACAAAAAAGTACAATGGTCAGTGCTGTTGATCAAATGTCACTCTGCTGCAAAGAAACACATTTCTGCTCCACCCTCAGCAGACTGTCGAGTTGTACCTGAACTGATAAAGCAAGCAGCCTTTGCCAAGTGTAAGTTTCATAACTTATCAGTTTCTTTTGAAAGTGCAGATGGTTATCAGTTTCAACTCATATAAACATTTACCATTTGAGTTGTTTTAAATAGCTTTAAAAAAGTCTTTAACACGGGGTTCATCTGATTAGTCTTTCACAGCTCTGAGATTACTACCTCAGTTTTTCTACTGTGAAAGCCTTTGTATTAAAGGTAAGGAAAATGTTACGGATAGTGACAGACAGGTGAAGCCTTCTAGTGCTGAAAAGATTAGAAGCTCGAAGTCTCAGTCTAATTAGGAACAGTGACATCTGGTGGTCAACTAAAGCCACAGCAACCTTTCGGATGAAGTAATGGTGAGAAAAGTAATCTGCTGATATTCTGTTTATTTACATGAATTCATGAGTGCATCGTTACACATCAAAATATATTTTTTAAAATAGACAGAAAAGATTAGATCCATGCATCAGAAATATTATATAAAAGGAACAAGACATTTGTTGACATCAACACCACATTCCAGCTTGTGAAGCTAATGAAATACTCCAAACTATAAAAACAAATGAAGCACAAGGTTGAAGCAACTGATGACATCCATCCTCAAACATCATTGGTCATCATGTGACAGCTGTGTTTTCTTAAAAGCTCCAACAAAGTGTTTCAAGTCAATCCCTCAAAAGCTTACTGTCCTCTTTCCATCGCTATTGATTATGATTTCACTTAAAAAAAAATCTAAACTTTCCTTTTTAGTCAGTTTTACTGCTTAAACACATTAAAGGAAAGCATGAAGGCGGTAGATCCGTTTGCATGTAAAACTTATTTATCCACAGTTTAATTAAGAACATGAATGAGACATTTCCTCAACCTGGGTCCAGTCAATACTATACTTTTGTGCAGGTGACCTAGAGCATAAAATATAATTTAAAAAAAAGTTAATTTATTGAAAATGAATGCCTCTGGACAACATCTGTATCAGCTATTGTCTTTGAGAGTTTTTTTTTTTTTTAATGAAATGTAGCTTGTTTCATTCCAAGTTGCAGAAAAAAAATAATTTATATGTAATGACAGTCAATTGTTAAACAATTTTACCAAATACTTCAATGCTGACACCCAAATAACTACAGAAAAGATTACATAAATAAACAAATGTGAAAAGGGGTCATAAAGAAAGCAGCATTGATCACTGAAACAAATCATCTTCAGTTCCTTGCAGTAAGAGTGAGCGCTTCCTGATTTGTGTGATTACAGGGAGGATTCACAGAGTTTAGGGTTTGTTGCTACGCAACTGCTACTTTTTTCTACTGCTGAATAAATAATGGCAAGCTTCCATCTTTAGAGAGAGCAATGAAAACACTCTCTTTATCTCTTTGATGATGGAGAAGAAAGATTACAAACCACATATTTAGCTGCTGCACTTTGTACAGTTAAATACGTCATATATTCAGCTCCATGGACTGTTGATTTTATTATTGTCTACTCATTAATGCATTAATTATATTCTAGAACGTCCAAAGGATTTTAAATTTGATTTCTGGACATCCTCATGGTTTCAGATATATGTTTTTCTTCAATAAGGATATAATTTACATATTGCTTTCTTATTAATATTTAATGAAATGTTACATTTGAAGAATGATATGACACTGAGAGTTGCACTTTTTGCTCCATCATGGTTTTATTTACTTTAAGCATGCCTGCTGTTATTGGACTGCCTATCTGAGGAGCACAGCACCACTTGTAAATTGTTAATTTCACCAATCAGTATTAGCTGGGCCTCTCTCTTGGTGTGTAGAATTTCTCGTTACATAACAAGGCATCCGTAAGCAATCCCCAATTAGTGTGACCTGATGCAGATCTTGCTAGAAGTTGTTAATAATTGATCAGACTGCATTCCCAGGAAAGTGGATCTGACCCAGATCAGGATTTTTCTTTCAGTTTGATTTTAATTGTTTAAAGATTTTGTTAAACCAATTGATTTCCCTCTTACAGTGTTTGTGTCCAAGATCCGAAAAAAAGATGCTTTGAAGTAGGTGTGACATTTAATCAACATGGATTGAAGATCACATTCAGTTTGTGAAAATGTGGCAATGAAGGTCAACCCCAGAAATGAGGACGCAAACAGAAAACAAAGATGCTGCTTGTTTTTTGTTCTGTTTGTTTGACTCTGTGTTGGGTCCACATCTTGTGACTGTAGCTTGTGATCAGTTGTGTATCAGTGGTTGGTGAGAAAGAAAGGAGGAAAGACACTGGTGTTTGAAATACATTTCTTAAATATTGTAATACTTATCTTTGTAGACAGATCTTTAAACCACAGAGTGTACCCTGTTTAATCCTTGAGTTTATTTAGTTGGTGTTCTATTTGTTGAAATAAGAATAACCATCATCATAATATCCACAAAACTCCCTAAGGCCTTCGGAAATAAGATTGTAGGAGTTTTTAGGTCAGATAATTTAAAAGGTTTCAAAATAATTTAAAATGGGCTTTTCAGTAAATCTTCTGCAAATAGGAATTCAAAACAACAGCTTAACACTGACTATTCAAGCAAGTCCAGCCTGAAAGCAGACCGCAAGATTCTGGAAGAAGTCTCCAAAAAACATTAAAATATCTTTAAGGGACAGACAGAAGGGACTTTCTACTGTTTATATGAAAGTGCATAATTTGCAATCAGAAATAGACTACAAACATTTAACTTTCATGGAAGGTGTGCAAGGGGGAAACTAAAACTCAAATACTGGACACATCATCCTGAAGGTGACAAACGTTCAGTATCATGCTGTGGGAGTGCTTTTCTTTAGCAGGGACAGGGAAGGTGTACGGGCTGGCAATTATGGAACAATGGATGGGATTAATTACAGTCCAACACTGGAAGGAAGGACGGTTAAAGATGGAAAGGACATGCAGGGTGCGGAGGTTTTCCCTCTCGCAACAACCCTAAAAACACGGCCACAGGTATGACAAAATCTATCAAAGTATATTTACATCTTATAATTGCCATGTCAAAATCTTTACCTAAATACATTTGACAATCCATGAAAAAACTTTAAAAAAAAGATATTCTCAGTCACTTCATATGCACTTCAACCAAACTTGAACTATTTTGTAAAGAATGTGTCTAACAAGTGCAACGCATAAAAACACAACTACTCACAACTCCTCTGCTGCTCATATGTTGGTACGGAAACCTTTTTTTCACATGCACAATGTGGATCAGGTTCAAGGCTAGACACCTTGAAAAAGAAGCTTCAGAAACAGAGTGATTGCTGTGTTTATGTAAACTGATATGCACGAACACAGAGAAAGAGAGATAAAGCAAAATGGAGGTGCTTGAATTACACAGATGTTCTCACTGACAGGTGTGGGCATTTTCCCTTAGAAATTTGACTTATTGTTGTCCTTTCACTAGTTATTTCTTAAGAACAAATTAACTCTGATGGAATTACAATTTGACAAGGAAGTAATTGTCCCTGGGCTGCACAGTGGTGCAGTTGGTAGAACTGTTGCCTTGCAGCGAGAAGGTCCTGGGTTTGATTCCCGGCCTGGGTTCTTTCTGCATGGAGTTTTGCATGTTCTCCCTGTGCATGTGTGGGTTCTCTCAAACCCCCCCCAAAAAACATGACTGTCAGGTTAATTGGTCTCTCTAAATTCTCCCTAGGTGTGAGTGTGTGTGTACATGGTTGGTTGTCCTGTCTATCTCTGTGTTGCCCTGCGACAGACTGGCGACCTGTCCAGGGTGTACCCCGCCTCTCGCCCGAAACGTTTGCTGGAGATAGGCACCAGCACCCCTCCTGACCCTACTGGAGACAAGGGTGTTAGAAAATGGATGGATAAGTGGATGGTAATCGTCCGTAGCGATGATCACAAAAACAACTGGTAGATGACCAGCTCCCCTCCTTAAAACCTAAACCTAAGGTTTGCACAGTTTGTACCTGTTCTTGCACCAAATTTGCATACTGTGTACCCACTGTTTGCTGAAGACTGACCTGCACAATTGCTGAAGGTTTGGACTTAGATCTCATTGGTCCAGGATCTCTTGACATTTCCTAACTTTCCTATTGCGCCTGTCATCCAGCTGTTCTCCAATAGTTTCTGTAGCCAAGTGCGTCCAGAAGGGATTTCAGCCAAGCCTGTCCTGGCTCATTCCTGGAGGGATTCTGCTCTTGTCAGCAAGATCATTTCCTGTTAAGCCATGCACGTCTCTTTGCTTTCTGATTGTTATCATAGCGGCCACACCTGTCTGCCTGGTCACATCGCTGTCCCTACAGGGCCATGTTCCTACAGCACATCTATACAGCTACTGATGAGCATCCAGTTTGGACACAACACAAATGATGGACACAGAGCAGGCATGCAGCAGATTGTGAAGGTAGTCATGACTGTTTTGCATTTTGGCACATTGCAACTACAAACTTTAGAGTTTTTATTGAGATTTTGAGTCAATGACCAACACAAGCAAGTGCGTAAATGTGGCGTTGAAAAAATAATATGTAGCGTTCAACATTTTTACAAATAAAAGTCATTTACATTCAGCCTCCTGAGTCACCCTTTGCAAAAACTGACTTTGCTAACTGGCACTCATTGCACATTTATTTGGAAACATCTGTCAACAGCAGGTTTCTAGTCTTGCCCCAGATTTTCAAACAAATTTAGATATAGACCGTCAACTCTGATGAGCATTAGTGTACCTGCCAAAGAAGAGCATCACCTTACCATAATGCTGCCAACACCATGTTTCACTCCAGGGATGATGTGTTGATTGTGATGTGCAGCACTGGTTTCTTTGCCATGTATATAGTGCTTGGTTTTGGTGTTATCTGACCAGAGCACATGTTTGCTGTGCACTCTGCATGGCTAATGATAAACTTTAATTGGGATTTCTCATATATTTTTATATTTTAACAATGACTCCTTTGTGGAATGCCCATCTAGCTCATCGGGCATGTCTTGGAAGGTTTTCAACTGTGGCATATATTTTTTTTAAATTTTTGGATTATGGTTTGAAAGGTGATTTGTGAAATTTTCAATATTTCAAAATCTAACCTTGCTGTAAAATTCTCTACGACTTTATCCCTGACCTGTCTGCTGTGTCCCTCTGTCTTCATTGTGCTATTGTTTTTAAATGATGATCTTTAATGGACAGCTGTATTTATACTGAGATTAACAAATACAAAACAGGCATTATTTTCTGATCAGGTTACTTTAAAACTAATGAATACTAATGCGATTTTGTGGTAAAATTCAAATAAAAGAAGCATTTTGTCTTCAAGTTTTCTTAAGAAAGGTAGTTTTTCGTTTTTTGGAAACTGCCTTACCTACACGAACCATCAATACATAACTTTCAACACAAAGTGGGAACAACAAAACTGAAACACCCTGGATTCATTCAGTCTAATGACAGTCTCAACATGCGGCCCAAAGCACACCTGCAATAGACTGACCTCTGGACCTGGTTTCTAGACATTGGTCGCCTCTCCAATTTGCTCTCAAAGCCCATAAACACCTTTGTGTTTGGGAGTGAACAAATAAAGGAGAGAGCTTGCTAGAAAATAGGTGAAGATTGAAGCTGCATTGAAGAGGACACAAAAAGCAAAAACACAGTCATCACAGAACGAACAGCATTTTGTCCTTCTGTTCCAATAAACTGCGACATCTACAAATTGGCCAGTCTTTCTTTATCCTTGTCACACAGGCAGTTTACAGCCACATAACAGAGAAAACTCTGATATTTAATCTTTCTACACATATGTTGCCCTACATACACTGTTGCATAAAGGCTGCAAATGAATGGAGAGATTATACAAACTAATGGGACTCCTGTTGAACATAAAAATTGTGATTGCTGCCATTTTTCCTTTTAGCAGAAGCAACAACAGGAGTATTAAAAACCCAATTATAGACAATGCAAGCAGATTTGTTTTGACCAAATACAGTTTTTTCACCACAGACACCTTTCAAAGATTATTATATGTTTTCTAGGTTTGTAATAGCTATGTTCTTTTTTTCCTCTTTTATTTCTGCTGACACATCTGACATGATATCAAGACTACTGCAGGAAACTGGTAAAATGGTGCACAATGTTCTTAGTGTGAAATTAGAAAAACTATCTGAAGCTACAAAGTCTTGTTATGACAGAAGCTGCTAAAGTTTACTTCAAATTTTGGTATGTGAAAAAAACAATTATCAATGTAATATGCAGCAATGAGTGCAGTTAGAAATTAAAAGTACATCATTTAAAAAGCATCTGAAAATCCCACTCTGAAGTCACAAACAGGTGAAAATATTTACATATAAAAGAGATTCCATTTCTCACTATCTGATCGTGAATCAGACTGAAGTTTTCCTGTTTTAGGTCAGTTAGAATTACTGGTATTATTATTTTTTTTAAACTTACTTTTATCTACTTTTTTCTTTAAATTGAGAAGTTAGGCCAATAGTTTAGGCCAATAGTGCAACTAATTAGTTAGTTGGCAATTATCAACAAATTTTAGATTAAAATTTCATAGTCAAGACACCATGTGAGTATCAAAACTTAAAACGGCTCTCAGTCTCTGTCAATTATTATTTTATGAATACCTGCCTGGTGAGATATGGCATTACAGAAAAACAGATGGAGTGAATTCACACACTGACCTTCTCAAACAGGAAGCTCTTCACACATACGGATGAACACAAACAACTTCTTTACAAAATATCAGGA
This sequence comes from Xiphophorus hellerii, assembly GCF_003331165.1. Taxonomy (NCBI): domain Eukaryota; kingdom Metazoa; phylum Chordata; class Actinopteri; order Cyprinodontiformes; family Poeciliidae; genus Xiphophorus; species Xiphophorus hellerii. The sequence goes on from NC_045680.1 coordinate 17,368,315, forward strand.
TATATGAACAAAATACTTCAATTACGAGTTAAAATACTCTTTACAATGGAAAAAAAAATTGTCTTTGTCCCTGTGTGCAATTAAAAAGTGTAGTCTGTTTATTTATGTTGACTTTGGAGAAATGGCCTCTTCCTTGCAGTGTAGCCTTTCAGCCTACGTTGGTGCAGGATTCATTCCACTGTGAATAATGGCTCCATCTTGCCATCTTCAACTACATTTCTGTTGTCATATTTTACCCAATGGAGGTTCGTCTCCAGAAAGAATCAAACTGGTGGAGGTTCACAGTTCTCATCCAGATGTTTGCCTGATTTCTTTGGATTTTCACATGATGTCACCCTGAGCAGCGTGTTTGAGGTGTTCCCCTCATTCATTGGTGTGCTTCCATTTAAGCAATTTTTTAAAATAAGAAGCTTAGAAATTTATGAGATCTTTTCTAAAATGTTTAAAAAAATTCAAATGTACTTTTTATTTTGAAAATAATTTAAAAATTAATTCTTGCTCATTGTTTTAGGTATTAACCTCAAAGAAAGGAAAAGTCTGACTGATTTAATACAAATGCTGGAACATTTGTTTTATTTTCTTTTACCTGGTTTGTGGAAAATACTTGGTTTAACATGCATCCCAGTCCTTATGTTTGCAATCTAAAAGTTACAATTTATCTAGTTTTGTACAGCATGGAAGTTGCACACCTCCTAACAAGCAAACAGCACACTAAAGCCTAAGAAACTTAAAAAATAGGTCACAGACAAAGTTTTAAAGAAGTAGAGATGTGCGGTCCACCATTAAATCCAATTTGAGGAAAGTGTGTGGCACAGCAAACCCAAAAATCCTGTCAAGAAAGGGCAGACCATGGAAACTTCCCAAAAGGAAAATAAGAGGGGTGAAAAAGAAGGTTAAGATGACCCTAGAGGAGCTGCAAAAGCTCTTCAGCAAAGATATTTTTGTATTGGAAGCCCTTCAGGTGTCGGTTCTACAAAAGTGTTATAATAGAAAGAAAAAAACATACAATTGTAGTGAATCAGAAAACATCAAATACAGAAACTTTGGTCAGATTTAACCAATTAGAAAAAATGTTTTCTCTGTCATCATGCAGTACAAGTATTCACAGGGCTTCACTTTTTCCACATTTTGTTACAACTTTATTCTAAATTGTAAGAAATTGATTTCTGATGTGAAATTTTTCAATCTGTTAAAAACCAATTATTATGTGATCAGTACTTTTTAGTAGGCTTGTTTTGAGGTTCTAAGGCCAGTTGTTTTGCAGCATTGCCTTTGTTGGTGAACTGTCTGTATGTTTGATTGGGGTAAATTAAGGATAGTCTCACATAGGGCACCACTTATGCAAGAACCACCACTGAGAACACCATCCTCATATTCAGTCATGCTGGTCATGTGATTTGTCCACTGGGCCTGGGAAGTTTGTTAACTGCATGTTTGTTATTTCTAAAAAAAAAAAAAAAGAGCAAGATAAAGATTTACCCTTGACAGAAGCCCATAGTACAGTTCTTGGATGGTTTAAATGAAACATTGAAATTCCTGACACTGTCCTTGTCAAAGTCCAGAGATGAGTCCGTCAGAAAATCAGTGGTGTGTGTTAAAGGATGATTGAAATCACCCAGCCTGAAAAAAAGAAAAAAAACTGCGGCTCTTCTACCTTCAGAAATACCCCAAGATGGTTTACAGCAAGATTTGTCAAAAATATTCTGTGTATCTGGCCTCAAGACATTAATGGTTATCCTGTGATGACAAACTGATACGTTTGCCTGAGAAGATCTTTTTTAGATGGCTAACATTAATTTACCGTCAGCTGTAAATGTTGATTTATTCTAATATTGCCTACATGACATGTTATATCTTCTATGTTAAATTACAGGCTTTAAAAATAACTGCAGACAAATTTATAGGCCTTACTTGTTAAATATGTGCAAAAAGTCTTAAAATGGGATGAAGTGTAGTGTAGCGGAGGAGCCCATATAAAGAGGACATTAGTCCTCAGTGCAGCCATGTGGGATTTGATTCCAGATTTTAGGAGTTTTCCTCCCTTCTCTCTCTGCATATTTCCAGTCTGATTACTGTGAAAGCATCACAAAAAATCTTACATAAAACAAAAATGCTTTAAATAAATGTGTCATTATGTCACAGTAACATGATCTCATACAGAAAAAGTTAGAAAAATCCACCTTTTATCGCAAACAATTCTTTCAATGCAATTTATTTTTTTTTTACTTTATACTTTACGTTGTGAGTCAATTTTATCTTAATTTTAATTGTTGATCTATGACATAATGTTTTCATCAGGTAAAATATAATGTGAGATGGTGGCCTGTTTGTCTCAGCCACTGAGCCCTAAGGTGGATATGGACGCATATTTGTCTTACCACCAACTACAGTAAACAAGAAAGAATCGAAAAATAATTTCCAAAGCTTCCTGTTGTTGAGAACGGCACCAAGATGTGACATCTTATGGTGACACCAAGATGCCACTTAAAACATTAGAAGCTAGATGCAAGCCAACTAATTGTTTGGGAATAACTTCTCTGTCTGACCATCAGAGATACAAATATATGCAGCTTACTAAACATTGCTTAAGTTTTATCTGCAACTGTGTGCTTTGATCGGAAGAATTAAACAGTATAAAAACTCCCTGTGGGTTTGACATGAAACAAAATATTAATATGCAGAAAAGTGCCTGATGCTGACTGCTTGGTGGATGATCTGTGGCCCCAGAAATTGTGCGTGGCATCATGACTTCTTTAGAGTAACAGGATTGTTGTAAAATGGTGTTGCTTCCACTGATCTTTCAGCAGGATAATGATCCAAAACATGAAGCGAAATCAACACAGGAATGGTTCACCAGATACTAAATCAAGGTTCCTCCACAGACATGTAAGTCCTCTGATGTAAATTTCATAGAGAACCTGGGGTCTGAGAAGAATACAAGATTTATTCCCCACTAAATAAATGCACTCATGTTAAAAAGTTTCTTCTATTTTATTGAATAAGCGTTTAAACTGTGTAATTTATTCATTTAACTTCAGCTTGATATCCCTTCAAAAGTAGTAGCCATACTGAAATCAAGTTCTAACTTATTAATAAAGCATTAGTAACAATTTCTAATTTAAGGTGTGAGAATAAAACTATAGAGATGACTTCTAAATGTTATAAACTCTTTTCATAAACTCTTCAAGTTGTAACTTCAGACCAATTGCTGTAACCATCCTGATTCTAATTTCTGCTGGCTATTTCAGAAGCTGCAGAAACCAATAAGCAAACAAACATCAAGGTCTCCTTGCTGTCTGTTTTGTTGATGTTTATTTCCCCTCCTACACAGTTTGCAGAGGCACAGCTGCAGAACTCGCTCTCTTGCCAATGAGACCTACATGTTTAGTCACTTACCCTGATGATTTTCTAATTACACCTACACAGTGACACACAAGTGACTATAATTAGGCCTCTACACCCTCTGAGGTTCACAGATGTAAGATATGAAGCGCCACTGCACAGGTTAATGCTCGCAATTTACAACTCGCTAAATTTTTGTTGAAATAAGTCAAATCAGACAGCAGGAAGGATGTGAGGTAAAGTGAATGAATGTCCTTCAGCTTCTTGCTGCGAGGCAGTGGGGCTTACCATTAAAACCTTCAGCTCGGACATCTTGAGATTTTTTCTTTGTATATTTGGAGTTGTGTTCAGGGCGGCACAGCTGCAGTCATTTGAAATCATTAGGATATCCAATTAAATAGTCATTCATCCATCCATTGTCTATATCCATGTAGGGTTATTGTGTTGTGTTGCTAGTCTAACACAAGGTCTATTGAACATTTTGTTCTATAACAAGAAATGTTCACATATAGATATTTCATCTAATTTAGTTTGGATCAAATCAAAGAATTTCCACTTTTTATTCACTCAGCCAAAATATCAACAAAAATGTGTTTTTCTACTGGGGAAAAAGTTAAAACACATTTTTCTAAACAGTTAGTCTTGCACCTATTGGCTGAAATAACTTAATTCTGATGCTTTTTGTAACCACAGACCATAGTCTGTGAAATTAGTTTGAGGAAAGATTTCATCACTTTCACCTCTGAGATATTTGAGGGCCTTTGTGCTTTTCCAGGTCGCCTCACACCGTTTCAAAAAGGTCAAGAAGTGAGCTTGATCCGGATCAGGGATTTCTACTCCTTATTGCTCTGGGTGGATTTACTGCTGTGTTTAGGTTCATTATGGTCACATTAGGTCCAGATATGATTTAAGCCTTTTCTTGCAGAGGATCTCATATTTTCCTCAACCACCTTCTGATATACCAGCTGTGCTGCAGTAAAGATTTTCCAAATCCTGACACTTCCACCTCCATGCTTCATAATTGGAATGACTTTTTTTTCTGGAATGCTGTACTTAGTATGAGCAAATCATCTCTATTATAGTGTAATTCTTCAACTTTTTTGTCTACATACTTCCATAGGTTCTGCTCTGGATATATATATATTATTATTTTTTGGACATTTTTCCTAAGTAACCAAGGCTTCCTCTTTGTACACCTCCAGAAAAAAAGTTTCAAGACTCACTCTTTTCTCTCAAGCATTATCAGAGCCTGCTGTAGGTCACACAATGACACATAAAGGTTTTTGAAAATTAAGCACCTTGAGGCCTTCTGTTAGGGTAAATTTACATTGGAAACTATTTTCTATGCAGCGGAAAGGCTGACTTCAATCTATTTAGAGAAATTTTTAAATATGGTTCCTCCAGGCACATACACACTTAGATTTGATTATAATTTTATCTGTGTTTCAGCCATTGACAGTTTCTAGAAACAATTTCTTTATTTTTGTGTAGCTTGAGCTCCACTGTTGATGTCACACTCAAGTTCCTAATTACTTTTCATTGAGAGAAACTTTAGCACAGAAAGTCTTCTCTATCTCCTGACAGCCTTCTGCTTACTGTGTGCCTGACTCACTCTAAGAAGTAAAACTTCACAAACATTCGGTTCTGCATCAGCTCAGCTTTACTTTTGAAGCAGCTTTGTTTACACCGGGACTTAAATAATCCTCACAACTACAAACAGCGTGTTGGTAATACAGTGAATTTCATCCTCAGAATCAAAGAGTTTACTTGTTCACAGCATCTTATCATCAAAGCCAAGCATTTCTGTCAGTCACTGAGCCAACATAGAAACAGATTTTTCTGAACGCCTTTTTTTTTTAGCATGTGCTCTTCCCTATATGTCCACATGGGGGCGCCCGTCTTCCACTTAAACTAAACAAATTGCACCTGCTTCCCAGTACTCTCTACTCGACTGCAGTTTCCCATCATATATCTTATTATTTTACATTTCAGTTCTCTTGGTTTAATTTCATTCTATCCCTTTTCTTCTTGATAAATCTTTTCATCTATGTCACACAAGAGGAGTAAAACTGAAAAAAAGATATTTCAAAACAAACTACCAAAAACGGGGTAAGTTCAGCTAATTATTAAACTTGGAGAAGATAAAAGGTGCACGGTAAGCCTCTTTAGTAGTCAACATTAATACTGCATTCACTTAGTTTTGTTGTGTGTGTTTTGAAAAATTGGCAGTGCTCAGGGCAAGCGAGATACTCCTCCGTGCTCTACATATGTAGCAGATGTCAACTCATTAGTGTCACAAAGTCTCTGTTTGGTTTCAGGAAAGATTCTGTAGTTACCCCAGAGCAAACATGTGAAAACAGAGCTGCTCTGATGCACCAATTGTTGCTCCAGGCCCTTATCAGTGTTGCATGTTTTTATTCTGTGTGTGCATGTGTGTGTCTGAAATATTGTTTAATTCATGAGTACAGCACCAAGTCAGAATAAACAGAAAATCCTATTTTATTTCACCTGACACTTGCCTGTTGATGGCCACAAGTGAAGTCTTACAGTAAAATATCTTCCCTGTCCTTGGTTGTTTTTCCTTAAAATGGATAATAGCATCACATTTCAAATGTATTAATTTCCTTTCACCTGTTCACATCAAAATTACAAACTTCAACCTAGTTTTCAAGGAGTTAAGCATCAACAAGTGAGTCCAATAAGGGCCCATGTTCTGATCTCTTGACCAGCTATGATCTATTATTCATACCCTTCACAGATAGCTACTTAGGAGACACAACGTCATGTGGAACATGCTGATCTATTCAGATGAGAATAAAATCATCCCCTAGCTGAAACATGGTGATGGCAGCGTTGTGCTGTGTGGAAGCTTTCCTGCAGCTGGGGATGGGGGATCTGGTCAACCATAGATAGACCTAAGCACAATATTGGAAGAAAAGCTGTTAGGAGCTGCAAAACACTTGACGCTGTTGTGGATGTTCACTTTTCAGCAGGACGACTAAAAGCGGGGCTAAATGGAGCAAAGAGCCTTTTGATGTCATTGAGCAAAATGTGCACTTTGTGAGACAGTGAGGCTCACTTAATTGTCCATTACTTATTTCTCTGGTTTGTCTCACTCTCCCATAAGCGTAACTTGTCAGATCTCCGCCTTGAGACATATGTAGCGGTTGCATTGCATTGTGGGATATGTACTTTATTGTGAACCTTGCACTGGCTGGGCCGTTAATCACAACTCTGTGAAATAATGGGATACGGTGGTATGGCTGATCTGCTTGAGGGCCTTGAGCTTGACTTGTTTGGTCTAGCACAATAAATTCCAATAAAAACAGGTCAGTTTGTGAATTATGCAAAAACTTTAAAGGGTTTAAATAATTATGCAAGGGCCTTTGCATGTTTTTCTCACAGTCGTGTGTAGTGAGATATTATACTGCTCCCCTTTTTCCTTCAGAACCCTTTAAGGGGAACACATTAGTATTTCCAAGAATTCAGATGCTGGTTTGGAGCGTTAGAGGGATGGCCTTGGTTTGAGCTCAAGTGTGGAGACAGAGTCAAATCAAAGAGAGTGCCCACTGGCACTGTTTCAGTCTATTTCATTAATCAGATTCATCATAATCTGAGCGAGTTGCTCCAGGACGTGGAGACAAAAGTGAATTTTTGTATGTTAGGACGGACAGATGAACAGAGAGTCAAATCAATGGTCAGCAAGACAGACATGTTTGGAATAAACAGACAAGTTTATATATATATATATATATTTTTTTACTTTGGCATGAACTGGGTGTAAACAAGTTGTAAATTATCCCAGAGGTGGCACATGCAGTCAGTCACTTCAATCCTGTCATTCGAACACTGCAGCACTGGAGGGCTTCGCTCCCATAAAACACAAGCGAATGAGAAGCACTGACATGTCCTCTCAGGCCTGCACCACTCAACAGATGTGAAACGGGCTGATAGGCTCCCTGGAGAGATGATGAGCTGGATTGGGAAAAGTAGAGGAGAGAAAAAGAGGTCAAGAAACAAATTTCACTGGGCAACCTGGGCTGAAAGGGAGATCCAACAATAAAGGCTCTTACTGGTTTTACTTTTTAAATTCATTAAAAGCAGTTTTAATGCTTGTTTCAGCTTGGACTGAAACAATATTCCATAATGTGTTTGATCAACAGCATTCGCCATTTAAGAATGTGAACTGAACCAATAAATCAATCAAGTTTATTTGTATAGCACATTTCAGCAGTAAGGTAGTTCAAAGTACTCTACATTATAAAAACACTAAAATAAAAAGGGATAAAAGCAACATACAGTCACCAACTGGGAAATCTGTAACAAACATTACATTCTGTTGAGTGTCATTGTCGAAATCATCAATACACATAATATATGTTGGTCAATGTTCAATTTATTACGGCTCAAAAGCAACTCTAAAAATGTAGGGTTTTAGTGTTTATTTAAAGAACTCAGTGTTTCAGCTGTTTTGCAGTTTTCCTGCAGTGTCCTGCTACCTATAGGTAGCACTACACTATGCTGTGTTGCCTGTTCATGTATTTAAAATAACCTCTTTGACATTTTAATTCGAAAATTAAGTACATTTATTAAAATATCAGATGCTCCCTCAAGCAGCAAATAGTTATATAAATTTCACATAACATAAAGCAACCTCAACTTTTATTGCACCCATGGTTAAAAACATGTAAAAAGCATTGAGACTAATCCACTGTCATAGCAAAAACAAAAATGCCAACAATTTTTAATTTGAAAAAGCATATGTGTTGAGGATTTTTATACTTACTTTACAAGAGTGGAAATAAATATTAAGGACTCTACATATATCCAGTTGCTGCTGTTGGTCCACTTGAGTTTTTTACACCTTATAACACACATATTCATTAGCCTTCATTAACAATCTTATTTGTAGCTTTTTGGCTCATGCCAATTTTAACAACTTAAGATTATTGAAAGTTAATAAAGATGGTAGAAATGATACTGGAATAAGTATAAGTCTAATGGCAGAAGTTAGCTTTTTACTCCAACAACTTTAGTGAGATTTCAACTGATGGTATTAGGTTGCTGATTAGGGGCTGGATAAAATTTCTGAGCCATTTGTTCCCTCATGAATAAATGTACCATGTGGCTCCATCATGATTGCTTGCTCATTAAAGCAGATAGTGTGAATTTTAGTGAAAGAATTATAAAACTGTTCCAATTAAGGAGTCTTGGTACTGAATATTTCATCAATTCCCCCTGCCTTGGATTGCACCAGAGTAATTTTTAATATAAAAGTAGCTGTAGTGTAAACTTCCTTCTTTTCCTCTTAACGTTCAGAACATGATGAACTGTAGGTTAATATAAAGGTATACATATGTTATTGAACTTCTCTGTTTATGCCACAAAGAAATGAAACAAAGGTACGTCTGAAAACCAGGCTGGAAAGGTGGATAGCCATAAAAGGTCAACACTGATTATATTACAATAAATAATGCAATACTGACAGCAGCTGCGGCTCAAATGTTAAGAGTAGCAGTTCAAAAATCAAGAAGCCGCTGCCCCTGATTCTCCAGCGATACACTTGTTGGAGACTCACGGGACACTCATTAACCCTGATGTTTTTGCAGATTGTAAGTGTGACAGGAACACATAGGAACTTTGCAAGGCTATGACACTGAACTTACATAAATATTTTAACTTTTAGACATTTTACCTATATAAATATATGCACATTTCTGAGAATAGTGTTTACCCTCTTACAGATTTCTTCTGCTTTTTATCAATGAAAAAACCCTCAATCCAAACCTGATCATAAGTGAAAAAGTAATAGTATATTACAAAAATGCTTCAATCTGAATAAATTTGTGAACAATGAAGAGCAACATTAGAGTGAAAATGGTAACAAGGTCATTTTTGAGGTTTTCTGGCTCCAGTAAACCACAGTGAGAGCCATTATCCGCAAATACAGAAAAAAATCAAAAGGTAGTGACCCTTGCCAGAAGTGTCTGGCCTTCCAAAATTACTCTAGAGTGCAGTCATGACTCATCCAGGAGGATTGCTCTGGCACAAAGGAACTGCACTGCAGGCTGCATTGACCTCAGTTAAGGTCAGTATTTCTTATTTAAGAAGGCTAAATACAGTACGCTGCATTAGATAATACATCGTACTATACAGCAATGTTCAGATAAAAATATCTGACCATCAGATCATGACCTGTGGTTCAATCATATTTTAGAACAATGATCTGAAGAACACCATCAAGTCCACCTCTAAAAAAAACCCAAATGAAGGTATTACAATGTCCTTCTTGAAGTCTTAACTTCAATACGATTAAAAGTCAAGAGCACAACTGGGTCATTCATGGTTGAAAACCTTCCAATGTGACTGATTTCAAACAATTATGAAAAGTAGAATGAGTTAAAATTCCTCCTCTGTGATGTCAAAGACTCGTTTCCTGTTGCATTCAGTAGCTTTTCCCCCTAAACAAATGTAATCATCATTTGATAACTTCATTTCACTGTAGCGATGAAATGAAACATGGAAGTATGACGGTTCCATGAATCTTAATTTCCCAAACACTTTATTTCACATTACAAAGCTTAATTTACAAATACATTACAGATGATGCCTCTTCAGTTTTATTACAAATAATGTAATCTCTACTCACAAAAGTGGAAATATTGTGCATATAAGTGAACTGTGGATGTGAAAATAATTCACAAATCCAAATTCTAAACATTTTTATAAAATATTCTTATTTTATAAAGTCTTAGCTATTAACGGAGTTGAAGTTCCAGGGGTTGGAGAAAAGAAGAGAGAGAAAACACTGATATTCTCAACAACACAAGGAAGAGTGGGTGGTTCCATTAAAAGCATGAGACATTAGTAAGATTTGTTTTTCATTTATTGAATTAAATTACTACTACTAGAAAGACAAATGTGCAAGACTGCATTAAAATGTACTAAAATGAAATGGATTGTTATTGTTATGCATTTTCATAACACCAATAGTGAAATCACCCACAGAAGATCAGTGAAAACATGTAAAAACATCCCTGATAAAGTCTTAGGATGGTGCTGTTGTTGAAGTTAAAAGTCAGTACATTCTCAGTTTGTTGGCTTATATTAAAGTCTGGTCATTACAATAAAGATATTTATTAAATTAAAATTTAAATCAGCGACATATGGTCTCTTCGGCTCAATGATTTAGCTTGCTTTTTACTCTGTAAATTACGCTTTTCTATTAAATGGCTCTTTTAAGATAAACGTTATGTGAGCCGAAACGCATGATTCTAATTTCAAAAATGTCTCAACGTGGATCAGTTATGGACTGTATTGTAAGGAGAAAAAATCCAAACCAAAGACCCTGAACAAAATTTCAGGCTGTAATTTTTGCTCCAGTAAATTATAACAAAGTTACTGTGCAATTACATCATTTGCTTCAATAATTACAGTTGCATAGATTTTCATATTAGCTTCACTGTTTCCTAAGTTCTGTCTATTTTGTGTTTGACAAAGCTTTGAGTGGTGGCTGTGGAGTTTGCCATGTTCCAACAGCTGCCATTTATTACTTTGTTGGTTTAAACAGGTAATGATGGCAACTTTTAGAAAGGTATTTCCATCTGAGAAAGGATGTTCTACTTTGCAAAATGTATGTAAAACAAGCACTAATATTAAAGTTAATAAGCTTTAAAATGAATGACTCAGGATTCACTTCAAAATTAGTAAAAGTCTCATCTGTTGTTTTTTTGTAAATAAACTGGTTCACCTGATTAATGTACCTTATGTAATGTCATTAAATCAGATATATTTTGCAGAATTAGCAGTTTTGTTCTGCTGTGCTCCTTTAAAAAAAAGGCGTGTTGTAAAATCCGTTATCCATACACCGCTGTAGAGGAACTCAATGTGCTACTGTTTTTACATTTTGCTTTAGCTAAATACAGGAAGTAAATAAAAAGTCAAAGACACCACAGTCAATGATCACAACTTAGACAAGAATGTCTGAGTGGTTTATTAGAATAAGAAAATTAACACAGAGCAAAGTCTCCATGCGGAGTGACAGGCAGAGCTCGGGACATTGTGGTGGACGGTGAACAACTGCTGGAGTGAGTCCGGTTTTCATGTGCCTGCGTGTGTGTGCTGTGCAGCTGTCAGAGGGTGCATGCATGTGTTTGGCGTTCTGTGTGACAAGAGACACGTTTGTTTGCTGACACGAGCGCACACACCTGCATGTACGGTACAAATTCACACATCGCTACTTCAGTACACACACACACACACACACACACCCACACACGGAGGCTGTGTTGTCATGCAGCTACTGCACTGAAATTACATGTAAGCATTTAGGTTATGTACACATAGCAGGGACATGTGTTGCCATCTGATGACAGCCATCTCAAAGCTCCCACTGCACCCAAACACCCCGCCTTTGGGCTGACTAGGAGTGTGGGAGTTCAGCCTCTGGTCGGGGCGACAGGATGACGGGGATCCTTCACAGTAGCAGGAGACTCCACATTAGTCTTTATAAGTTAAATTACTTCCTCTCTTCTTGTAATTCATCATTTAAACAGGACACAACACTTCGGTGCTCACAGTACTGCTTCATAATAATAATAATAATAATAATAATAATAAAAATAATGATGATAGTCATCAGGTTGAGCTTCATTGTCATCACTGAAAAAAATTCGGCACAGGAGAGAATTGAAACATCCCACAGAAGATTTAAATCAAATATCTACCACAGAAAAACAAGTAAAAAAAAAAAAAGGCAAACAAATCATCAGTGCCGACTAAACACATATAAGTTCACAAAAACGCAAATGTCAACTGGAATCTTGCTTTTGTGCTTATTCCTGTTGCACGTTGGCTTGGATGGGAGCAGCTTGATGACGTGCCTTTCTTAAATTTAGTCCCCGTCTCTGAACAACCTTTAATACGAAGAGGAACATGCAGACGGGGCAAGACGGCAGTTATCGGCTGGGGACTCACATTGCAGGGCCACATGGTGAAAAAACCCCAAACCCAACACACACAGCGGCACGGTGTGTTCAATGAGAGCAAAAACACAAGATGATAACAGCGTGTAAATGGGAATTTTGTGCATATGTGAAACACAGAAGCTCTTTATTTTGCCTTGCATAAGTATTCACACCAGTTGGGGATTTTCACGTTTTGCTAGCTTTCAACCACAAGCCAGGAATTTTAAGTATTAGACAAATCCATTGGTGCATAACTGTGAACTAAAAGGGACATGACACATGGTTTAAAAAAAAAAATAAAAAATCATATCTGAAAGTTTCGATGTGCATTTGCAACCAGTTCACTTTGTCCCCTTTATTCTAATACTCCCACATTAATTCAAATAGCTTTCAGAAGTTTTAATCTAAGTGAAAAATACAGATGTACTGGAGTTTGGTTAAAAATGTCCAGAATAGTAAACACACAGCATAATTTAGACCAAATCTGGCCCAAAGCTAAAGTGGAAAATCTTTCACTGCCACAGGGGCAAAAATGTCCAGAATTAAAAATGTTATCCCACAGCTCTGTGTGGAGAAAGACTAGCACATGTAACCTCCAACATATAATCACCAAACATCAATAAAGACACCACTATGTTTCACTGATGAAACTGTGGAGATCCTTTTCTTCCTATTTTGGAAAAAAGGAAGAAATAAAGAAGGAAAGAAAGGGCAAATAACACATTCCTGTAGATTCGCAGAACTAGAGGAGTTGCAAGTAAAAAAACCTACAGCTGTAGTTACAGTTGAAAATGTAAATTGTAAAGATTTTCAAAAAGGACATATCCTTCACATTCCAGCCGCAATTACGCACTACTTTGTGATGGTCTGTTAAATAAAATGCATTGAAGTTGGTGCATTATGACAAATTGTCCTAAGGGTATGAATACTTATGCAAACCACTGAAAATGGGCCAAGAAAAAAAACTCCCAACTTAATCAGTGACGGCAAAGAAAAGCAATTTCTCACACGAGAAGCTGGATAAACATGCAAAAGAACAAGCTTAGCATTTAGGATTTGACATGAATTAAAGGAGGGTGGGAGTGTTACTAAAAAAAAATTCTGTTTTTGAATCATTAAGTTAACCTGCAGACCTTTAACACTGAAAAAACACAATGAAAACCCCGGCTTTTGCTTAGTGGAGATAATACGAATGGGTTCCCAGTCAAAGGGGCTTAAAAACACAAAGAGCAGCTGCTAGAAGAGAAGGAAGAGAAATGGGAATTACATGAAGTATGGAGAGATGAGGGAGGATGAGGGCTTTAATAAACATACTTGCCTCTATGAGGTTATACCTGAATACTTTAGCTGCCTTGTAATGTTGAACTAAAGTAATCAAATTGTGCAGTCGGTAAGATAACATCATGAAGTGCTCTACCTTTATTTGAACCGGCCTGTGTCGGGCTCCAGTTTCATTTCTGATTTAATTCAATTACATTCCCCAATTTGTCAAATGGGGTACTTGTGTGGGGGTGCATGTGCGTGTGTGGCTGGTGGTCTGTAAAGGGTCAGAAAGCGCTGGTTGAACGAGTAGCTCCCTCTCAGAGACAACCTGTCTGCAGCAATCTTTCTCAGGGGGCACATCAACCCATTAGAGGGGCTTGGCGTGTACTTTGCCTCATCAAGCATGTTTAGTGAAACACCAGAAGAGATGCGGAGTGAGGACACGGCTGGGTGGGCACGCCGGGCCCAGATAAAGAGGCCACATTCAAAAACGCGCATATAAAGACCCAGAAATGGGAACACGGGATCAGGATGAGAGGCTGAGGTTTGCAGAGTGGAGCGGTCCTCGACACTAATGACCCGTTTCAGGGTCGAATGTGTAAAGCATACAGTGCGCTAATGTAGCGAGGGAGTAATATATTAAGATCACATTTGCCTGTCTGACCTCCTATGCATTGGTCTTGCTTTTATAAATCTTTTTAACTGGACTGCCTCATGTAATTTTTTTTCTCCACACATTCTCATTGTATATCAAATGAAAATCTTTCTCTCAGCTCGTGCCAGAGTACATTTTGAGAAAAGGTTTGCATTTGGACAGGTTGAAGAACCACACTTCACATCCTACAGCCGAAGCTGGACTTCTTCCCAAGCAGACTGTTGTTGCTGTCTGTGTTCTGGATTAATGAACGTATATTTCTTTCAGCATTCTTTATCATAGTTTCACACTGGCAGTACTGTTTCTGTAAGCCATCTCCAAGCTGTATGCCTCACAGCAATGCATGTTGTTGCCTCACAAGGTCCTAACCTCTTCTGCAGCAACATATTTTCAAAGCTCAAATTTTCAAAGTAAATTTTTCAAAGCTCTCACTGTAAGAAGCAGGTAAGCCTACCCTGTCTTACAAAACTTATTTAGCCAGTTTGACAGTGTGCAAATTTCTTCTTGAGGGTTTTTATTTTGATATAGTTTGAAATTGGTTACATTATTCCTGCCTTTTACCAAAGATGTGTTTACACTGCTCATGACTTTCCTCACAGAAAGCTGGTAAGTGTAATGGATAGACAGAGAGTTTAACATTAAGCACCATTACGATGTAAGCAAAACCATTCCATTCTTGAGAACTGATCATTTCAGACAGTATGAGAATCAGCCACACACATTTGTCATGTGATTTGTTATACAGGGAGTCTGAAAATGACTGCTTATACATTTGTAGAGTCTTGCATTGCTCTATGAAGTAGAGTTTATGCTTAATTTATTGACAGAGATAAGAATAAACTCCCATGTATTTAGGACAACAGATTTATTTAAATAGAGAAATAAACTTAGCTTATTTAGAGCAGCAAGCATATACTACATGTGTATAACAGCGAGAAAGAGACCGATGTGTTTTTTGCTTCCAATTGTCCTCATGCTGTGGTTTACGTTTTAGTTGAAATATGAAGCGACAAGGGAAGTGGTGAAGGCAACCACCACCTTTTGGCCAGTACAGCAGATGGTTACTATGGAGACTGAAGAAAGGCTTTGAACAGACTTCTTGGGCATCAAGATATTTGACGGGTGCTGCTCCTCATTTGGATGCTTATCGGTTCTAAAGGAAGACAATGTTTTATCAATATCCTGAAGACAAAAGAAATACAGTTTTTGTTTTAGTCAGTTTCTTAGTATTCTTGAAATTATAAATGAATGACTTGTGATCCATGGGTTTTTATTCAGCCCGTTTGTGAAAAATGACAGGTAAGTCAACACGGCGAATCGTAAGACATTTTTGAAAAGTTTTTTTTACTTCCAAATGAGGAAATAATGGTAGAGCAATGTCTGTATATTTAGAAGAAATATTAGGTTTTGTATGCATAAGATAACACATGGCAACTAAATGAGTTCCTAAAACACATGCAATAAGAGGAAACTCTTAAAAGGAAACAAAAGATGTGATTTTATTTTCATAAAGGCCTAGGTTTTCTTTGCTCTTTGTGGACTGCGAGGGGCTCGTCATTTCACCCTTTCAAGAGTTTTTATTTTTGTAGTTTTCGTCATTTGATATCAAACTTTTTTTAGGTTATTATCCATGGCTTCATAACAGCCATGCATCAGTTTAAACCTGCCACAGGATGTTTCACACAAATTATGGCTACTAGCATAAATAACGTGTGTAGTTATTGTTCTTTGATCTGACGTCATAATGTCTCATTTCACTGCATCAAATGGCCTGAAGAGGAATTAAAACCGCCACCAGTCGATAGTGTGATTTAAGATGTTCTGAAAATAAAACTGGAAAATTTAATTACATTATGTGAAATGCGAGGATTCTGTCATAACTACGTATTATTCACAAAAAAATACTTTACTGCTAACAAAAATAAACTGATAGGCTATGCCAATGGTTAATTACATGGGAAAAACTGGGATGCTTACATGAATGTAATTGAAAGAGGTTGAGGCAAAATAAGATTGGTACTATTAATATACCAATTGGTATATTAATAGTACCAATTGATGAGGAGGCAGAGTGACACAAGGCTGTCTCTGTCACCAGGTTTCTCACTAATAAAATGGTTTGTTCTAGCTATTTTGGTCCCTCTGCATGTTACACCAGGCTGTTATTTTTCTACATTTTAATTCCACTATAACTCAGCCTGGGGGTCCGGTGCTCTTTTGCTCAGTTCAGTGAACCATCATATTACCAAACAGCAGTGGCTGAAAACATGATACATTTCCTAAATTACAGAAGAGTTTCAACATTTGGGTCAAATGTGCAGTAAATCAGAGGGAACAACTAGTCCTGAAACATATTTTCTGTGTTTCCAGAAAATGTTCATAACCTTTGAGATTCTTCACATCATGTTAAGACAAATTCTTGTGCATTTCTTCTGGATTTTATGACAAACACAAAGTAACACAAAACTGTGAAGTGGAAGGAAGAGGATATATGGCTTTCTCATGTGTTTGTATAAACAAGAGTGCTTCTATTTAACCCCTTCATTCTGATATCACTAAATAAAATTCAGTCCACCTCTATTTTAGTTTGAAGTCTGCCATAAGCCACGTAAAAGGACATGGTGTGCTTGGTGGAAAACTAATGCTGAACGTCAATCAGATAGGACTTTTCCACAGTGAAGCTGGCTGGAGCTAATGAGACTAGCTCAGAGGTTCCATCGGGAAAAAAACCTTTAAACATACAGCAAGAGATCTAATGAAATGCTTTGGGGTAGATTGGTCCAGTCAAAGTCCACTCCTAAATCCAAATAAGTAGGAAGATCTCTATCCAATCTGACTGAATTTGAGCAGATTTCTAAAGAAGAACAGGAACAAAATGTTAAAGTTGGTAGAGACACAGCTCAAAGAATAAAGGCAACAGGTGCTTCTAACACTTGTATCGAGTCATGGGACTGAATCCAAATGCATTTCCTACTTTTGTGGATTTTTATTTGCAAGACATTTTGAAAATGATGTAACATTTTTCTTCCACTTTGCAGTAACACACTACTTGATATTGGTCTATAAAATAAAATCCAAAAGCTTTGCTATTGTAATGAAACTAAATGTGGAAAAGTTCAGAGGGCATAAATAATTTTGCAAGGCAGTGTGCATTATTGAGTTTTTTTTTTTTTTAAATCTCAGTGACTTTACCAGACCCTTTTAAACTAAGCTGTAAATCATAAAACACACGTGGCTTTGTTATATTAACAATATCAATCATGTAAAGAAAAGGAGCCAACTTGTTCTTCTATTACAGCAGGATTTTAGGCCCAATCTGATGCCTTTTGCCTACATTTTGCAACAGCACACACTGCTCCCACACAAAGCAGTGACACTGTTAGTACCTATTTGTAAATGTAAGGCGGATGGGGTTGAAAAGATAAGAAGGGTGGGGGTGAGAGCGAAACTGATCAAAGCCGCTTCTTGCACTCAATATGAGCAACACAGTGATGTAAACAAGCCCTAAGAGACTTTCTCATACACAAGCTGACAGACGCAAACAGAGCTAAATACCACCTTTTACTGAACCCTGACCCAGATGGATTAAAGCTAAGCATATCTACATTTGAATCAAGAACGGATGAAAGCGGACAAAAAAAAACATAAAACATGAAAAGATCAGACAACGGAGTGAAAGAGAAACTCCACACCCAAGTGCGCGCACGACCATCTGTTTTCTTTATCCAGCTTTTGTTGGGAGTCACACTGAAAGGGGAAAAAAAAGGGACGAAGCCACCAGGGATGACCATTGTGATGGTTAGCCGTGTCCTGACACTGACCCCCGCTGCAGCTTCAGGCCCCAGGTCCTCCCTGTACTGCCGACTGAGTGATTTGCCACGACCGTTGATCTACAGGAGATGCCCAAACCTGACTGGATGGAGCTGTAGCTCTCCTCATTGCTATTCTGCTACGCTGTGGTGAGTCAGATCCCTGACTCTTAATTGTTATTTGTGGCCGCAGTTTCTTCCTGCACCCGGGGCACAAAGAGGCTCAGTGTCGGCAGAAGAGACTGACTGGAGCTCCCAAGCGGCGGAGAATCTCCGCCTCGGTCAGATCGCCAGACAGCTCACATTCCCCTTCTTCAAATGCACCACGGATCCCAGGGAGGCCTCGTTTTGGGTCGGGTGAGACAGACCCAGGTATGTGGAGAGCCAGAAACTGTTCTTGTCTTTGTTGTAAAGACTTGTATAAAAAAATACTTAAATTAGATAGTCCTTTTCTCGTCATTGTCATTCATTTAGCTAATTATTGCTTTCTCTTACTTCACCATGGCTCTGTACAGCCCTAACTAGCCATGATCAGCCACTTAACCTTCTGATTGGTAATCACACTTAAAATTACACACAATAAAATCATTTCTGTATAAACAATATTATCACCAAATTCATTATATAGCCATACTTCACAGTTAAGACAGGACGCTGGTTGGGATTGTTGTGGCCAAACACACACCCTTACATGATGTATGATTTCTGTCTTTTTCAAGGTCCTCTGGCAGAGCTACAACAGTTTTGTCTCATCTGAAATCCAAAGTAAAGTACATCGTTGTCTGCTGGATGCCACTGGCACAAGACAACAGAGACAAAAAAATTCACCAAAAGAAGATCCGATCAATGAACAAAGTGGTCAAGGGGGGCCTGTCACATTTGTCCTTGCGAGGAATATTGTTTTTTGTTGTTGTTGTTTTAGGTATAAATCCTTCAGTTGTCCTTTCAAGAAGGTTCCTATTTCTTCTTGGCCCCACTCTTTACCTTCCTGTGAGACTTGTTGTGTCAGAGCTATGAACTGTGGGTGGCACACCACAGGTTATGAACAGAGAAACTCAATGGTTTGAGAATTATCTCAACTTTCAACTCTTTTCTCTCTGCCTCTCTCTGCAGTTTGCTGAATGACGTCAGAACATTGAATGACAGTGAGAGAGGACAGAAAGGATAAGGTCGGATCAGGACGGCGAGTCTGAGGGGTGGATATTTTCCAGTTTTCTATTGGCAGGAATGTTTTTTTTTTTTTTTCCAGAGAGCTCAGCATCAACGCTCACTTGACTTCACCTCATTGGCCACTGGGGGCGTGCTCTCCCATGTTCTTCCCCAGAAGGTGGCTGAATTCAGCCAGCTCTCCCAGACCTCGAGGTCCGTGTACGTCTGGCCTGATGAGACCCTGGCGCTGGGCGTAATAGGGCATACCGTTGTTGCTGTTGTAGTTGAGCGCCTCATGACTCCAACGAGGCTCTCCGTAGTCCACATGTGGGGTGGGAGCAGAGACCACCCTACGTCGATCTGGCGAATCCTGTGGTGTGGCAGGGTAGATGTACTCTCCTGCTGAGTTCCTCAGGCTGCCGGTGGGACGGCTGCCTCCATGCTCCCCCCTTTGGGTGGCAAGGATGAGGTAACGCTGGCGATCAGAGTGTGGGGGCAGCACCACCTCGCCGGGATCCTCTATTCGTACCAAACCCCCTCCTCCGCCGCCTCCATGCAGAAACTTGGAGCTCAGGTAGATGACAGCGTTGCCAGGGCACGGGTTTCCCATGGAGGTGAGGAAGGTCTGGCTCTGGTCCCAGTCGGTGTCTGGGAGGCGCATGACTCGTTTCTGCTGTAGCGGGGTCTGCTCAGGAGTGGGCAGTAAACCTGGGTCAATCTCTCCTTTAGGCCAACCGTTGGGCATCACGAACAGGTTATCTGGCTGCGAGCGCCGTCTCTCGCCTCCGCTCGTTCTGGTCACGCTCATCACTGAGCCGCTGCGACCCTGTCCTATCATGGTCTGCTCTTTATCATTTTTGCGACGGGCGCCGTTGGCTCCAGAACCGCGGGAGTTCCTATGGCGGTGGCTCATGATCCAGCAGACAGTGAGACCAGAGAGGATGGCACCTGTGGAGAAGGCTGAAACGGCAGACACCACCAGCAGATTTACAGACACCAGGCCATCCGGCTCCTCGATGAAACTCTCCTGAAACAGTATTCCTGCAGAGAAAGATGCAACAACACACAGACAGAAGGGTCATCAGTCAACTAGTGGAACCATCTTAATGGCGTAAATATTTCCTGTATTAAACTTGTGGGAGTTAATGAACGGCCAAATAAAACGACTTACTTTCTCCCTTCCCTCTGTGGGTGGGAATGAGCATATGTTTTCCAGCCAAGGTAGCTCTGTTTAATTGCCTTCATTACATAAAGTGGATAGTGATTTTAATGGCTATAATAACTGTCTTCCTGATTGAGAATGGCTCTCAACCGTAACATGTTTTGCAACATTAGCTTTACAGGGAGAAGCCAAGTCTGGCAGTAATGGTGAGTAATAATCAAATGTTTTCATTTCATGAAATCTGCAATGTTTACAGTAAACAACAGAGGTGAGGGCAACTACGTGCAACTTCATCTACAAAAATTCAGTTACGGAAAACTGCATCATCGCTCTATAACTGAATTACATTTAAATTGAAAAACTGACAAATTACTTTGGCACCCAATTAAATATTTGAAAAACACTTTGGAACAAAAGTGAACATACACTTATTGGTTCTTACACATAAGTCTAAATGACTTATGTGTTATCTGCACACTAATTGCAAAAATATTAATATAAAATGACCTGTTAAAGGAAGAGCTGCGTAGGTAATGAATCATCTGACGAATCATCTGTTTTTCTTTATTGTGGCCTCACAAACAGCTGTCAGTATAATTATACTCAGCATTACCACTTATTTGAGCAGCTGAGGTGATTTCCTCAAAATAGCAGCACAGACAGTGCAAAGGGTATTAAATTCTAATGACAAATGAATAAAAAAATATTTTAATTAACTAAATCTTAAGAAAGAAGCTGATTAATGGGGGTGAACCAGGCCAAATTAGAGGCAATGACTTCATAGTCCCACCGATGAAGCACACATCAAAAACTTTTGTTGATGCACCATCGGATTTTTTTTTTGCACAAAGAAGAATTCAAAATATAAGACAGTACAAAAATAATTTCTAAGAAAACGACACAATAGTAAAAGAGCTCATTTAATTTTAATGAATATTAACAGAAGCAAATTTTTGTCAGCAAACTGAGTCAGAATGAAAGAACTTCAAAGTCCCAAAGGTGAAGTCCAGAAGTGGGGGAATAATAATAATATTAAGGGATGGGGTTTCATGTTTTAAAAATGTATCAAACCATTTGCAGATCACAACACAAATAATTATGGATATGCAAAAGTATTACCTGACTAGATTATTGGAAATGAAGATGTTGAGGAAAACTGATTCTGCCAGAAGAATATAAACAGTATAGAAACAACAAATGTCTGCTTACAGAAATACTGCTGCATTAAGATCATTTACAAATACTGCAAGCTGACAGTGAGCTGACAGTTTGAATTATTTGATATGCATAGGCAACATCTGAGAAATGGCCATTATTAGAACATTTGTTATATTGTCACTGATGTTTTGTCCACTGTTTTATCTTTACCATTTAGTTTATTTTATTATAGGCTGGTGTTATCTATAGTAAATATGCAAACCTTTTTCTTTTAAATCATTGCACTGGAATAACAAATGTCTGCTTTTCATGTCTTGAACATTTATCAGTGTGTTTATGGATGAATGTTATCACATGTGCAAATGAAAATATTCTATATCATCTTTGTACAAGTACATTTAATGAACTCCCTCTCTGTGAAAACGCTTATGAATTATTGAAGACAAGACTACAGTGAGACCACAGCACAGGCTGCCAAGGATCAATTAGAAAAATGCCAGAAGAAAAGTTGTTTTTTTGGCTCCACAAGCTCCTGGGACCAACAGCGGTGAATACAATGAAATTGTGCCAAGGGAAGCAGATTGGAGAAAAGCAGATGAGGAAAAGAGGAATGAGTTACAAAGAGAGAAAGAGAGATAAAGAGAGAGAGAAAGACAGAGAGTGGCCTAAAGCAAACTTGAGCATTTGGGGGCTTAGACAAACAGTAGTAATAGTTGTTAAATTACAGCAGCAATAGTGGCAGAGGCAAAGTGTCTCCACAAGGACAGGAAAATAAATCCTTTTTCACAGAAAATTAATGGATATCATTAATAGGAATTGGAAACCACTTGCGAACTAACCCTATACAGAAAAAGCCAGGGCAGAGAGAAAGAATGAAAGTATTCAAGAAAATAGTCATACTTTTTTTTTTAAATAAACAAACCTCTTTTTTTTATGGTTTGATTAATTATTTTTTAATGGGGACTTGGGAAGTTGTTTGTGTAGAAGATCCTGCAGTGAGAGTTGGCCCGGTGGGTAATTAATGTGGCCTGTGGCTTTCTAATGTAAAGTGTTACTCTAGACACATCGGCATTAAGCTAAGGAATGGTAGATTAAACCCTGTGAAAAAACCCTTAAACCGCTGCGCCGCACCAGAGGTGATGTTGTACATGTTAAGCTGTTAATATGCACAAGAAGGAAACTAAGAATTAATGCCGATTGTATATGTTCTTGTCTGGGCCCAGACCTGAGATTCTATAAGGAGCAATTACTGTGATGGGAAAAATACACAGCAGGTATAATAACACAGTGAAGGAGGAAGCCAGAATCTACAGAAGCAGATTCAAGAAATGTAAATGTTTCTCCCCCCCAAGTAATTTAATGTAATTACCATGGCAGCACAACAACATACAGTAACCCTGCTTAGGATTCAAACCACAGCTGCATCCTGTGGGATTAGAGAGTAATGAGTACCTCTAATAATAAGAGAAACACCAAGTAAATAAATGAAAACTATTTGGATTTTGAATTAAACTGAAGGTTTTAATCTAACTTAGTTTAGCTAAAAATCACAGTTAGTCACTTATGGAAAATAAAGATCATGAATCATTGTCTACAAGACTACAAGGCAATTATGATTTCAGCTAAAAACATTCATTTGCTTTAGGGTTCTTGTGTAATGTGCAAGTATCAAAATAACAAAGCCTATCCTTAAACTCAAAGAGTGTGAAGGAAAAACAAAAATACTTCATTTGTAAGTGGCAACTATCTTAGTTGATCAATGAAGATCCTTTTCACATCTAATTACAAACCTTCAATTGAATTTTATCAGTTGCTTCACTGTGACTCTTCCGGTTTTTCTTCTCCTGGCTAAACTTTTCACTCGAAGCCGATCGATTTAAAATAACTCTACCAGTTCTCATAAGAAGACTTGTACAAGCTTGTTCGTGGCTTCGAGCATTTTGTTTCTCTGTAACTTGCTTGAAACATTTACCAAGATTCTACTGCCGGTGATTTCAAGCCTGTATGCAAACGTTTTATTACAGTTAGAATACAAAAAATCCAGACTGACTTCAAAATGTGAACCTCGTTCTTGTTTTAAAATCACTGGATGCTCTGCTATCAGTCAGTCTAAATAAACCTGGGTGCAAATTTATCAAGGAATTCATGCCTGTGAAGATAAAAAAAAACAAAAAAAAAAAACAAGAATCTGAAGGAGCACATTTGTTTTACTCCTGTTTTCCATTACAGACTCGTTCACATTTGGACAAAGCACATGATTAAGCATTCAAACTATTACTCCTTAAAACAGCGTCAAGTGGTTTGGACAATCTTACATGTGTCATTTCTGGTAAGAAATGAATGTGGACACTATCATTTTTCCTTCTGCTACAAAATACTTGGAGCTTGTGTGGTAGAAGCACAGCTTCCAGCCTGTCAGCATGATTGCATCTGCTAAATAGTAACAAAAGAAAAAAAATGAACATTTCAGTGAGATGGTGTTATTAAATATGTCTCAATCTCTAGTCCTCAAACAAAACATTGGGCCTCTTTTTAAAAAGGTCTGCACCGTTGTTAGCATTCCTCTCAAGGGGGCATGAAAACATCACCTTTAATGACATTAAATGTATTAGTATTTATTTATTACAAGTACTTATTTTTAAAAAGGTCAACATTTTTAATTAGTGTCGTCTCAAGGAAATTTAAATGGATGAACATTTTCTGTTTTTCTTTAGTCAATTTCACTGTTGAGCTTTTTATTCAGAACCTAAAAGCATAACTGCCCACTAAAAGCCAAGATAACAATGACACAGACATTTCTTAAGCCTTTTATCCATTTTGTGTCACCAACAATTGGACCTCAGACTTCAGACAAAGGATCCTCAACGCTGTCGATGCAAATCAACATCTTCAACAAGTTTGCCTTTCCAATTGATCGAAACCTGCCGTAAATCAACAGGCCATGTTGGTGAATCAATATCCTTCCAGCTCTAATTACTCCTTTATTACCAGACTGATAAGAGAGGATCCGCATGAAAGTGGGTTGTAGTTATTGCTTGACATGACAAGAACATTTTAGTTCTTCACCTCATCACAGGAATCCTGCCCTATATTTCCAGTCATATTTTATCAGGGGATTAAAATGAATTTATGCAAAATTTGCTTTTAATTCAGTCTTTTGTGTGATGCCATGACCCTCTCTTCCCTAATTTCTTTTCACATCAACTCTCCTTTAGTTTGGCACCACTTCTGAATATTAATTTTTAGAAGAAAAAATGAACTCCTCTTGAAGTTGGCCCAGGGTACTAGATTTAAAAATGTGCTTTAAGGTATTTAGTAAATGGTTTCTCTGAGGGTTCCTTTTCTGACAGGCATGATTCACAGTAACTCCAAACTATGGCAACTTCTTCTTCCCACTACTGTTTTCAGATAAAATATGTTTTTTTTTTTTTAAGTATTTGATAGATTTAAGCTTAAGTGATAAATATTTGGTTAACTGAGTGTTACTTTTCTCTTCAAAAATTTCATTAGAGTCTTGGCATGAGCAAAGACTTTCTGTGAAGGGGCTTGCAAACGTATTCATACCCTTTGAATTGCAACTAAAGCAACACATCAGGTTTTCACATGTAGAGACTGAATTTTCTGCTGAGGCTCAGTCAGATCGGACGCAGAGTGATGCTTCTAATTTTCAATTAAATTCAAGTCTGGGTTTTGGCTGGACCACTCTAACGCATGAATATAATTTAATATAAACCATTATGTTATACAGGCTTCATCACCACAGCATGATACTACCACAGCCGTGTTTTACAATAAGAATTGTTTTGCAATGGTGATGTGCAGAGTTTGGTGTCTGACAAATCTAACCTAGTGCTATAATTACAAATCTGACAAGAACACATTCCGCTGTGTCCTTTACACGGCTTTCACAAAAACATGTTCCTGTTTGCAAAAACTGGAAACAGTTTTGCAACAAACCTTCCTGCTAGCTAACGTGCGCAACAGTGCTTTGTGTGTTCAGAGTTTGGGATACTGTTTTGAAATCTCTTCTAACCTTTTTAATAACTTTCTTCCTGACTGATTTCCTGACTCACGTTAGTGAGTCTTCATGATAATCATTAATGTTCTTCAACTAAACTCAAGCCATCACAGAACAGATGTATTTATACTGATATTAAATTACACGCAGGGAGATTTTATTTATTTTATAGGTGATTTCTCTAGGCAATTAGTTACACTTGATTTTATTTAAAGGGTAGTGCAGAGAACACTTCTGTGATCACTAATGTATGAAACACTTCAGAATTTTTATTTGTGCAGCTGGAAAATATCCATCACTTTATCGTTCTTCTTCACATGTATGTACTGCTATTTATTGTTCTGCCACATCAAGTCCCAATAAAACACATCAACATTTTTGCAACGTGACAAATTGTGAAAAGGTTCAAGGCGTATTAAAACTTCACATGTTTCTGTAGAAAAATATCATGGTTTCCAAATATTGTTAAGCTTTAATTTAAAATTCCCCCTCAGTCTTTTTTCCTCAATATGATCACAAAGTCAGCTCTTGGTTGCTGGGCCTCATTGGCTAAATGCTTTGTTTTTCTAATAGTTCAGCAGCCATCATTCTATTTTAAAATCTATAAGTTTGGCTCAAAAGTTGCTTTTTTTAGCTTCTAAAACATCCCGTTTTAGAAGTTTCTCTCCCCAAATCTGCAGATGTAACACAAAAAAATCCATCTGCTGGTTAAAACAGATACAAATAAAAGGAGGTCAAGAGTGTCAGGTTTAACTGATTGACTAGAGCTTTGGCTACTTTCTAAACCAAAATGAAAAGGCCAAAAGCACAGACCATTTCAGAGAGAGAAAATTAATGACCACAAATCTGCAATCTTTCACACACACCCACACACGCACCCACACGCACACACACACACACAACATCTGGAAATGCTCTGCAGAGGTTATAGATGACATTTATCTCCACTGTAGTTCAGGGTTGCTGTGTGACACTTTTGATTAAGTTCTGCATACTGCAATAACAGTGCTGTCACATTCACACAGGGGGAATGGTTCTGACTAAAATGGAGACAAACTGGTTCAGCGTTTCCTCCTGCGCGTGGACACCCCATTATCCCAAACTTATGTTTTTTCTTGGATGAACAAAAGCTAAGCAAACATTTATAGCCAATGGCTAAAAGTTATGTGCAACATGCACAGATATTTGGCAGCATGTGTGTGTGTGTTGTTGTTGTTGTGACACATTTCTGTGCTTGCTACCAGAGGTGACAATAAAAACCGCTGGCTGGGCACTCTGTCCTTCCACAACTTCTTTCCCAATCCCAATGGCTTGTTAAAGCTTAATGGAAGCCAACAGGCTGTCTGTCAGCCCGACGAACACTGAGCTGTTTGTCTCGAGGTTTCTAGCTCCAATTACAACATAACGAGGAGAGGAGAGGAACGGGGAGGCAAGCCAAGGAGAGGAGAGAGATTTTTACACTGTGTGTGCTGAAAGGAATTGGGAGGACAAGTGAGGAAATGAGACAAAAGAGATGACACAAAAGAGTTGAGAGTACAAGAGGAGGATTCAGCCAAAGAAAACAGCTCGGGCAAAAAAGAGCAGATAGGAGATGATTAAAGCAGTGAATGGAGCGAGAAAGGCAACACACGAGCAAAAAGGACTAAAAGCACAAGAGCTCGAAAAGCTCTATAGCTACAAACAATACCTAACGTCAATTTGCGTAAGTATAGTTTTACCAGTTAACATTTAAAACACAAAGACTCTGTAGTTTAATACCTAGTTTAGTTTTTCCTTTTTCTTGAAATACTTTTCTCTATGTACGTTGTTTCCACCTTCACCTTCTAAATCGTCTCTTCTGATATCTCTCTTGCAGCCACCTGCCCATTGATACCAAATATATTGGCATGAAGGGAACAATTTCACATTCCAAAAACATGCACATGTCAATCAGTGCATGATTTAAACTTTAAACTAGCATAAGTATTTGTACAAATAACTTAAAACAGAAAAAGGACTTCATTATACTTTTAATATGCCTCCATATTTCACATCTCAAAACATAAAAATTCCCCACAAAACTGATTCATTGTAGTATGTGATACGATTGTTAAATCACTGACTGGTTTTATTGCGTATTCTACCCATAGCAAATAATAGCTTCAGGATTACAACATATAACCTAATAAATCTTTAATACCCATTATCCCTTAAATGTGTCACCTGCTTACCCAGCACCTGGTGATATAAAGGAAAACCTTATGAAGTATATCTACTCAAAGGTTTTATTTCCAATATAGAAAGTCAATGTTTTCTGAGCAGCCCTTAGTACAATATCTGACATGGCTGCAGTGTATAACTCAAGTTGAAGCTGCGTGTGTGACCTTTTTTAAAAGCTCTTGTGAGGTTTTTCCCTCATTAAACCAGACTTAAGCAGCCCTGCTCAAGGACTGACAACATCACCCTTTACTGTGAATGCTTACTGAGTGGGAAGACTCAACGTTTGCAATATATAGAATTGGGAATGTGTCAATTAAAGGAACCTCAGAGGTATGAAAAACTATTTAAAAGGAAGATGCATTTCTTAAGATATGAAGATCTAAATGAATGAATTACATTTAGACTGCGGAAGATTAAGAGAGAGCAACACTTAAAGCAGATAACAGACTAAATATTGTATATCAAAGTTTCTGTGTTTTATTACTTTGAGCTCTCATCCCCTGTCTGTTTAGTAAACTGATGGATTTAAAATGTCAGATTTAAAGTAAGGAAATCATTTTGTTTTTGCTTTAAATAACTATCACATATGTGGTGTGTCATCATCTGAGCTCCCAATATAAATAATAATAATAATAAAATCCTTATTTTTGTTTTATAACCGCTTATACTTCTTGTACATATACATACATACAAACTCAATAAGCTTCTTAAAATCCATTTTTTGTACATGGGTGAGGCTATGTGAAATCACCTGCGTGGCCACTGCTTTGGCTTTGATTACAGATTGGGAGGGCAGGTGCTAACTAATTAATCTGAGAGCTATTCTGAAGCCGCCTACGGTTCGATAGGTTTCTTAATCAAAAGCTAGACCTGGAAACTTTTATTCACTTTCACAGTTAGAATACATGTATTACAATCAGGGCACATCAAACTCGAACAAAGAGACTTCACAGCGTCCCAGCGGATACGTCGGTGGCATAAGCACACACTTCTAAGCTCGATAGGCTACGACTGTGTCATGGAGCAGCAAGTGATCTGAAGGGCTTTCATCTCCACAATCTACCATTTCGATGCATAATGCTAATGTGTTTATGTACGGAGTGGAAGAGGGATGCACATGCCAGACCGCGTGCACTCCACTGTGAATATGTTTGCATTGATGCAGGAATATAAGTGTGTTAATAAGTAAGTGTGTGCAGTGTTTCCACGGCTGAGTGACTTTGCTCATTATCCTCCTCTTCTTATTCTTTGCTTAAAGGCTGCCTCTTGGTCTTTTGGCCACATTTTTGTCCTTTCTACTTTCTTTGTCTCAACATGCCTTGTAAATATATTTTCCATCTACTTTTATTTCTCCATCACATAACACCAGACAGTTCCTCTCATGTTATCTGTCAAACTAAGACTGATGTGTATTATTTAAGTACGGAAACAAACTAATAAAGAATAAAGCTGCTTTTAAAAAAATGATCTCAGTTCCTTACTTGGACAAATCCCTGGTTGCACATAAACTGTGTTGACTCTCGGGATGACGGTAAAACCCTTTATGGCCCTTTGCTGACAGCGATTTTAGAGCTGGGCTTTAAAAAGTTTCTGGTGAGTTCTGCAGTAGTCTATTAGCAAAATAAATACATAAAATAAAAAATAATAAGGTAAAGAAAAAATTTATTCAGTCTTTTATCCTGTCAGACGTGCCTTGGCTGATCAATATGGTGAAACATTTATGCACACCAGCCATTCATGTGTTTATAATTAAAATTCTGTATAATCTGCACCAGAAAAACACAGTCTTGATAGATTCAGGTCTTCCTCAGGGTTTATTAGCAGGGGTAGTTCAGGCTTAGAGTCAAGGTTTGCTATGATGACTACATAATCACATACCTGCATGACTCTCCTATTGCCCTTACATTCCTCTTTAGCATATTTCACTTCTTCCAGCTACCCAGAAGAGCTTAATTATTAATTCAGCCTCATTTATGTTTCTTTTTCGTCTGTAGAGAGTAGACAGGTTTCTGAACGGGGTAAGTGAGGTGACTACATATTTGCTTCAGGCCAGGCTGTGTGTTAAAATCATCGGGGAGGGGGGTCAGCCATGTAAACAAAAGGTAAAGGCTTTATATTTTTCCCTTTAGAAGGCTTTTCATGACGGGTTTTCAGTGCCTGGCCTGCAATCAGGAATATGTGGATTCAATTATATCAGCAGACTTTTTTTAGTTTGTTTTCCCAAATCTGGTCAATCTTTTTAAAGGGAGTCTTAACAAGTAGTTTCAGCTGAATCTTATCCAAGTAAAGCCACCAGATTGTGGTGGGCAATGTGGTGAAAGAAATTGTTTTATGTGCATATTTGCAAAAACTTTGATTGGGTTTTTTCAGTGGGAGGCAGTGTTATTTTTCTTTTAACAGTGACTCTTAAAAGTGAACAAGCTCTTTTAAGAACCCCGGGGTTTCTAGACAAATACAAAATATTTCAAATGTCCTCCTACCTGTTTTTGTGGAATGTATCCTGTTAAATCAAACTGAAATTAAACTAATTTGTTAGGGGAATGTGTGTAAAAAATAAAGATATAATAACCTGCTTGAAAAAGTATGGACACTCACGCTTTACAGAACCAACTACTGAATATTTTCAACATTTGTTCTTTTTGGGTACACCCCCAACATGAGTTATAGTGAATCTGATTATCCAGAAATTAAGATGAACCGTCTAAGAAGATTCTTCTTTATATTTACCAATTTACATATTTTTAAAGCCAGAATTTGCAAAAAGGTAAAAAAAAAAAAAAAAGAAATATATATATATATAAAGAACATCTCATCATGTAAAGGTATCCGCAAGAAGAAGGGAATAAAAAAATTATAGCGCATCACAAGAGATAGTGAGGATGTTTTTTTGTTTTTTTTTTAAAGAAAATTTAGAAAATGCTGCAAAGCAATGACATTGGTGAAACTGGACTTTTCTTCCAAATGGGTAAAACCAAGAGACCAATAGCAACGATGAATGTGCTTCATAGGAATTTCTGCCAATTACTGACTTTGTTCTGTAGGAGAGAAAATCTAGAATTTTCTCTGTATTTTGCATAAAGGGCTTTTCTTTCAAAGAAAACACCCAGGCTGGATAAAATACTTTAAAATTTTAAGTTGTACAGATAAAGGGAACAATATTCAAGCTATCCAGAAGGCAGCTGGTCGAAAGTTCTCCTGTTTCTTAAAGTTGTTCCTCAGTTTTGAACATAAGTTGAAGTTATCACACTTATGAGCTGACGTCAGGACAGTCAAATCTAATCTACATTACAGCCCAGTGAGCATTTATGTAATCAGGTTATTGTGGGTTTTTTAAAGGTTTTTCTTTCATGATCAATGATTATTTGTGGAAAAAGGTTTGAAGGGATTCAACACAGTCTCCTTTTTAAAAGCTATCAAATATAAAATGATGCAAGAATTACATAGCTGGCTGTGTAAACGTGAATGCATATGGTGTAGAGCTACAATAAATATTTTAAGATATGTCTAAGGGAATGAATTAAAATGTAGGTCTGCATCAAATTAGTGTAATGATCTGCACAGGGTACATTTTTCTCATTCTTGACTTAGGACCTAAGTTTCAACATAATCTCTCCCACCTGCTAGAACCATATATAAAGTCAGAATCATAAAACTTTCAATACTATACTTACAACAACAAAAACACTCACATGCCAACAGGAGGCATGCCATCTGGTTGGCTGACTGAACTGCTCTCACCTCCTTCTTTCCACTGTTTGCCCGCCACCTTTGGTAATTTACAAATCACTTTTAATGAGATCTCTCCTCTGTGACCCGAGGCCAAGATACCTTTGAGTGGACATGCTATCAGAGTGCGCTACTTGAGCTCAATAATCGCTCAGGATCAGTGCGCTTGTCTAGACCTGGGACTACACAGAGCTTCAGCTGATCAATACCGAGGTACACTGGTAAACTCCAAGGTTTTAAGTTGACAGGAAAGAGCTGATGGAAAGATGAACAGAGGAAAAAAGATCAGGAGAAGTGACAGACGGACTGAAGAGGATGTGCCACAGAGAACAGAAGCATGCACGCGGTGAAAGCCAATGAGAGTGTGGAGGAAAGAGAGTGAGACTCGTGAGAATGAGTGAAAGCCTGAGAGTAAGTGGAAGTGTGGAAAGAAGGATGGCGGTGTTGTTGATATGCTGCAGAGTAGAGGGAAGAGTTACTTAATGCAGAGTTATTCAAACTCATCTGGAGGTTTTTTGCTTTAGTGATAGAAAAACATTACGGCAGCGACAGGAGTGAAAAAGAGTCCTAGAACCCTACATATCACATTAAAGGACTCTCTTAAGCTATTTCCCAGTGCCATCAAGACCTACCCTCTACCAACTGTGCAACATCTGTCACCCAGGAGGGTTTATAATCATAGATAGGTAAAAAGAAATCTCTGAAATGAAAATAGGATATATCACAGCTTCTAAGTGCTTAGGTTAGCATAAAATGGGTTTTGGATAGGTGTTACTGTCTAAAATCATTTGCTCATTGACGGTAAACTCTAGAGATGTTTTAAGATAAGTTTTTATAACATTATCCAACTTTTAAAGTTTACATACAGTAAGATTGCAATGCATTTAAATAATTTGGAAAATCCCAAGTGATGATGTGATTGCTTGGTAAGGATGATTACGAATTAAAGGGCCGGTTGTGGCACAAAGCATTGACAAAACTGATTTTGAAAAAAACTTTTTAAATATGAATATATAGCCGTCTCTGTGTTTAATGAGTACTTCTTAAAATGAAATAATATTGAACATATTTTCACATTGATGTAATTTGGCAGTATGCTCATAAAAACTGCTTTGATGTGTGACATAAAAATATTTAAGCACAGGTTATCTGGATCTATAGTTCTTGTCTGTGGGTATAAGGCAAAGTTTGGCCACATTTGGGGTATTCTTGTTCCCCTGAAGTGCAGAGTAAATTCAGCTTGATGGTCTGATCAGCCAATAATATTTTGGTTTACAGTCAATTATTATAGGAGATGCAGCTGTCACTTCAAATTGAAGACAATCCATAAAAAGAAATGACCTGTTGAAAAGATTTGCATACTACAGTCATATTCAATAAATCAGAATATTACTGAAAAGTCAACTTATTTTGATAACTCAATTCACTAAGAGAAAACAGATTAATAATAGACTGATGTTTTCAGATTTGCATATTTCTGTTACTTGCGATGATTTTCTGCTTGAAAACACAAAATTTAAGATTTGAATATTACATCAGACCAACAAAAACATTCTTAATTCAAAATTGTGGGTTTAATAAAAAGTATTTTTAACAAAGCTGATTAATGTCAAAATGTACTTTTAATCTCACAAGTGGTACTCACTGGAATGCATATTATTTTTTTTTATTATGACTGAATTCGCTGTTTTTTAGTTTGTGACTTGTAGACATTTTTGGTTGGCCACTGGGAAGGTTCAACTCGGCTTACAGCTTAATGCTTAACTCAGGAGGTTCTGGTGTTGGAAGAAATTTATGGACCGATGCAGCAGTGTGGAACTGAAAAAGCTTTGATAATACAAACTGTTTAATTAAAGCCACATCAAATAAAATAACAGGTGGTTTTAAGCCAACAAACAAAATGACACTTGAGATCATATGGGTAGAATATTGGCAGATTTGAACTATTTAAATGGATTTAGTTCAACTAATAAATATTAATAATGGGAAACCTAATTTATTTTTGATGCAGTAATTTGAGCCCTATCAGAATCTATTAGCATCTGCTACAAACTAAGTATTTAAAGTAGGACTGTTGCAGGGTGACTATTGGGTTTTGGGGAATTAGGAAGAGAAGGCCCAACAATGTGAAGCAGGGCTTGTTATTGATATCAAGCCATGCTCAGATTGCTCATCTCCTGGTGTGGGATTGTTTTCTTTTGGGTTCTGGAATACACAATCCTCATTTAATTGGACACTTTGAACTAACTTGGATAGAAAAATCTAAAAAATGCAGTAGTGTAGAGAGTGACTTAAACAGCAGCATAATGGTGCTACAAGTAGAGACCAGTTTTATATATGCAGAACATTCAACACAAATAGAGACTTAGTGCAAGATGTTGCACATATTCAACAGGTCTTGAGTGTTTTTCTCTCATCATAATCTGTGTAGTGGAGCAACATCAGAACAGATGACTCAATAAAATCTCGGAAGGTAAATGAGGCTGAGTCTGTGGTGTGGACAGCTGCACAGAGACCCTTGAGCTCTCTCGAAGCAGAATATGGCAGGAGTTGGCAAGCATTGTGGAAAACATTGCACAACCTCCACACAACATGATGATAAAACCATAAACGTTTCTTCAGCTGCAGATCTGTTTAGCTCTGCTGCAAAATAAAAACAGCCCAGATGGTCATTCCGGCCCACAGCTATGGCCCTAAAGATTTTTGAAAAAATATTCAAAGCATTAGTTTATTTTATTTTAATTAAAAATGTATATTCTGTTAATTATGTGCGCACCAACAATATAACATTCCCCTAGGGAATTGAGATTTTTTTTTCTTCTTAATTAAGTACAAATAGGAAACAACTACTATGTTTTTGGTTCAGATAAAAAAAACAAAACAAACTTGCCTTATCTACCGCATTGCAATCAGAGAAAATGTTTTTCTTTCCTGATAACTGTCCTCAAGGTACTCTTTAAGGCATTTAATGATTGCTTTTACAAATGAAATATTATGAAAGCAATGTGATATAACTGAAACTCTTTTGTCTGAAAAGTTACAAAGCACTGTGGGGACATTCCAATAATTTCAGGATTTATTTCACAATCACAAGATCACATTTAGGATTTACATACCCGAGCTAAGGGTCATGAGTTGCAACTGTAGGCCACTCTGAGCAGAGCCCAAAACACACAAACTCATTTCAACAAAGTCCTTGAAAACACCCATCTATCAGCAAGGGGCTGCCGCTTGCTGAAGGGTAAGCCAAGCCTCTCGTGTTTTTCAAGGTTCTCTCAGTTGCATGCTGTGCAGAGAAAGTTGTGAAGAGAAAGGAAGGACTCAGAAGAACAGACCAGATGAAAGAGTTGAAGCCTTCAGGAATTCTTGCACCTCACCAAGCTCTCCAAGAGCTCAAGCCACTGCTCTTCTTTTCAGCTTTCTTATAAAAGAAGCCTCTATGCAAGAAACTGCACACACCACAAGGTTCAGAAATATATCAAAGCGCAAAATTAGGTCGATTGCTATAATGTGTTTGAATTTCAGTGAGGGGAAGATCAGGTTTGTCTCGTGAGACTTTCTGAAGCTCATTGGGATGGAAATGAAGGTCAGACCCTTGCAAATGTTTCCACACTTTGAATATTTTTACATTTTGTCACATTATTACCAACATTTTTCAATGGTCCTTGTTGGGATTTTGTGTGGCAGATCAACAAAGACTAATGCAAAGTAGTAAAGTAGGAAAATAAAGTTTTTTGGGTTTTTTTGCTAAAAATACAAATCTGAAGTGTGATGTGCATTTTGTATTTATCCCCTTAGAGGCAATACCTTTACCTAAAACCATCATTCACTGCAATTACATTTGCAAGTCTTTTGGGGAATGTCTCTACCAGCTTTTCACAGCTAGAAGCTTTTTGCCCAATGTATTTTCTTACAAAAAAAGGTCAAGTTCGTGCAGGCAGGAAGGAGAATATCTCTGAACATCACTTTAATTTTTCAAGTGAAAGATTCTGAATTGGATTTAGGTCAGGACTTTGAGTCATTCCAACACATAATTTAAACATTAGTGTAGCTTTTTCCATCATCCAGAACATTACAATACTAAGATCTTACATGCAAGACAACTTGACGACTTCTCTTCTCTTCTGATACGAGGCGAAGGTCGCCTCGTATGACCATGGGGACGGTGTGTTCAGGGTGATGTGTAATATTACTGTTCTGCCATCAACAGTGTTTTCTGCATGTCAGCCAAACAATTTGATTTTGAGCTCATTGTACCACCTTGTCTTCTTCCACCCTAAACCTACACCTTAAACATGGCTTGAAGAAAATTGTAATTGGGACACATTTCATCAGGCCACTGTTTCATAAGGCAATGAAGAAAGTTTCACACTATGCATCCTTTACTTTTCACTTCACATTTATGCAGTGTTTTGTGTCGGTCAATCACAAAAACCTTAATAAACTTTAATAAAGTCTGTGCAACATAAAAAACATGTGGACATTGCAAGAAGTGCGAATGCATTTTCAAGGTACTGTAAGTGATCTTCTGTGGCCTTTCAACACAAACCATACTGCTTCAGGTCCATCTATCTGTTTTATTGTGTCTTAGTGAAGTGACAGTTTAGGGAGTCAAAATCAAAAGAAGGTTACAGAGCACTCTCTGTGTTTGAAGAAGGAGCATTTGTTAAGAGGGGAACTCCTCTATAGTGTTTCTTTTTCATTTCCCCTCCATCTCTGTTGGGTTTCAGGCTAAAGCACAACACATGTATCACCAGCAAACCTAAAACTTTACATCCACAGTTCTTTGGATGTAAATCCAAAGAACTGTGTAGGTTTTGTCGGTTCCCTCTCCTAAACCTCAGCACCAGCCTCTCTCCCCAGACCGCAGCAATTAGAGAGGAATTAGATGAGCCCACTGTCGTAAATTTGCCAACTAATTTTCTTTCCTATAGGAAGCCTCCCACACACATTAAAAACCACGCAGCAGAAAGCCAAACTGTGACCTGGCTCTGTGGTGATCGTCACCCACTCTGACGTGATGCCACGAGGAATCTCCAGTCTGCTCACACCTCATTGATGTTTCAGTGGACCTCATTTACTGAGTAACTGCGTACCCGCTGTTCAACCAGTCAAAACACTGCCTTTCTTCAGGAAATATTTTCACAGCACCATAATTGCTTCCATCTGTAGCCACACTGCAGCAATACTAGCTGTGTCATTACAGCCCGGATAGTTCAAACCAAACGGGTGGCAAATGTGTGACTGGAAGGGTTTTAGTGGCAGGCTCAATTGTGATTTATACTCAGTTTTTATTAGCTGAGAGGCAACAAAGATCTGAGGAAAGTGTTGCGATGCTCCCGCTGCTATAGGGTCACACTTCCTAAACACACATCAGCTCCTACTACCAATTAAAGACTGATTTAATACAACTGGGTTAGCAAATTACAGGCCTGTAAAATGTCCCCCCTTACAGATTTCTTTTTTTTGTCTCACTTAGAAGTTTCACATCAATAAACAAATGACTATATCAGACAAAGATGGCCTGAATGAATACTAACCACTTGCGTTCCAATAATCGATTAAGAGACTGTCCATCTTTGACAATGAATGATTAACAGTAAATAACCACATATTTTGGATAACTTAGTTCACTTTCATTGGTTCTTTAAATATATGTCGGGCAACATGAAATAATCTAAGAGGTCTCAAAAAGCAACACATCAGTCCACAATCCATCAGTCTGGTAATGGTTACAAAGTCCCTTTTAAAAACTGTGGGATTCACGCAAACCAAAGTGAGGAACATTAATCAGCAAGTTTTAGAGGAAGAACATATCTACACTCAAAAGCAGCAGTGGTAGTGTTATGGTTTTTAGCTGTCTTGGTTTTTCAGGATCCACACAATTCTGTCATCGATGGCACCATAATTCTACTCTCAAGAAAAATCCTGAATTTGTGACATTAAGCTCAAAGAAACTTGGGTAATGCAGCAGGATGATTATCCAAAACACACCAGCAAGTTCACCTCTATACAACGAATAAACAGGTTTTTTGAATGTCAGAGTCTGAACTTGAATCTAATTAGCATGCTGTGGTTTGACCTTAAACGGGCCATTAATCGTCAAAAATTCTCCAATGGTTGATATTCCGTGCAAAGAAAAGTGGGTCGCAGTTACTCCACATTGCTGCAAGTGATTCATTGTTGTAAATACTTTGTGGACAGTTGATGACACCAATTGTGGGCCAACCAGTTGTGAGGTTTAGGGAGCAATTAATTTTTCATGTAGGACCTGGTTGATTTGCAAAGCTTTTTTATTCACTCAGTTTATCTATGTTTGATATGAAAAGTTCATCAATGATGTGAAACATTTAAGTGTGGAAAAAGGTTAAAAAAAGGCACTTATACATTTTTAACCAAATTTGACAATTTCCGTCAACTACAAATAGCTAAACTACAAAACAGGGAACATGAAGCTCTTTGCCAATGTAGCATTGCAGGATCCCAATAAAAGATTTGCATGCACAAATCTATCCTTTATAATTATTATCACCTCAGAGTAAATCAAAAGAGTGAACATGGCAGTGTGACAGAGGAATCAGTCCATGTTTAGGCTGTAACTGATTGGCCTGTCAGCAAAGGTCGTGACATGCAAAAGCTGAAGGAAGCCAATCGACATGTCGCGATAACGTGCAGCAAGTGGATCTGACATCCTATATGGTCTGTTGATGGTTGAACCAAAGCTAACTCACTACGATGTAAACAGTTGACGCCACCTGTCACATGCATGTTCACACTTGCTCATCGCTGGTGTGAACACACAAAAAAACAGCTTGGAGGTTTCTGTTAGCAAAGTCGGGACTCCTGAACCATTGGTGACACTAAATCCAGTGTGAATAAAAGGTGCAGTTTAGAAAACTGGTGACACCGACATGTTTTACTGGTGCATACAAAACTGAAATGGCAATTTTCAGGATTTTTGCACCGTTTCTTTTTCTCTCATTACAGAAAAGTAATGAGGTCGAGGTTGGGATATCAAGGCCTGGTGTCTATGCAGCACAACACAATCGCCTCGCAAAAAGAAAGTAATCATAGCAAAGTTAATAGCTATGATGAAAATTAGTAGCACGAGGAAGAGGAAATGGGACAAGTTGACTGAAAGGCTGATGATCCATTAGATCAGAGATTCAAAAGACTGACACCCTGTCAGTTCAAATCGAAGGTCCTGCTGCAGACAAGGTGGAAGAAATGAAGCTGGTGGAGGAAGACGACCAAAATCAAACAAGGTTCTGACTCATAAGTATTTATGTAGGTCAGTTCATTACAGCGTCCTTTTTCTTTGGTCATTTATTTCATACATTTCAGTGTTGAAAAGATCACTACTGCTGATCTTTTATTTACACTGCTGTAAGATTGTTAAACTCACCAATTTGGTTGGGCTCTGTTTTCTAATTTTTGTAAGAAGTCACTATGAAATAACTCACATCTATTATCTCTAATTTATAGTGTGCAATGTTATGTACAAAAAAGAATGAGAAGTGTAGCTTGATTCTTATTTAAGTTAGAAGTGCCAATATTAGCAGATTTTCTGACTCTACATTTGACAAAATATGTAATTTATTGAGCAAACAAATGGTGGATTGTATCAGGTGCCGCTGGGGACATTAATCTGAATTACCTTTCGTCTACACATATGAAAATAAACTCTCCCACACATAATACTGAAAATGTAGAATCCAAACAAGCTGACCAACTAATCTGTGCTACATTCAAAAGTGTTCAACACATGAACGGTCCATGCAGAGCCCAGACCTGATTACGGAAAGGGATTAATAGATTAAAAGATTAATATTTTATTAGAAGGAGAAAAACAATGTCAACAGGAGTAAATGAGAATCATAAGGTGTTTCTTTATTTTTTCCGGGTGTAAAAAAAAAAGCCCCTTGAAGGGGAAAAAAAAGAAATACTAGTTTTGAATTTAGTTTTAGTTTTTATATCCATTTTAAAGGGAACCTGTTAAGCAAAACTGTCTTTTTTCATATTTTTGAACTTCTTCTTGAGTCTTTACTGCTGTAAATAAAACATGGTTTGCCATTTCTGCTTATATTACCTCATTCATAGCCATGCGTGCATGCTGGTTTGGACCATAATAATACCAACCAAACATGCTCCCAGTAGTTTAAGCGATGCAATAGCCAGAGAGTAACAGACTTGCAATACATTATGCACAAACACGCACATAATTGAATCCAGACATTTCACCAAACTTCTCTCTTTCATCAGGACTGTAACTCCCACAACCTTTTGTCTCAACTGGATTTTATGCTTCTAAAGTATGCTCTGATCAAATTAGGTTTAGAGGAAGGGCATGTCTTCTACATCCTAATATCTGGCTGTGTTGGAAAGCGGGGGTAAGGCGAGTTGCTTTAGCGTCCAGTAAATGCATTAGCGTCGCTTGTAACCACAAGTCAATACCCAACTCCCTCAGTTTCCCATTATGAAACTGATCCTTCTCTGTGGTCTTCTGATGCAGCAGAAAGACATTCCTTCAGTGATGTAGTAAAGAACAGCATTGTCATTTTAATTTGTGAAATATTAAACAAAACTGAATGATGCAACCTTCACAATTTGAGAGAAATAAAGAGAGGTGCAGCAAACGTGGGAGATTAAGAGGAGATGAAGCAGGTGGCTTACACCGACTTGACAAAGTTACAGCCTGGCAGTAGGCCATCTGAGGAGGCCAGTGGCAGTGTTGTGACACAGGAGATGGCGGTGGCACTCGTAGCCCATTTGTCATTGTGCCCTGACTGAATGGTTTTGAAAACAGATGCTGCTCTCGCCTCCCTGCAGCTTTCTTTACTCTTAGAAGTCGGGAAGCAGGTTCCAAAAGCAAACCGTGAGCTTTTCTAAGCTGATCCAAGAGTACAAAAAGTCATCTGGCTAACAACACAGACATCATGCTGAGGAAGAGTGTGGCATTTAACTAATTACAGTGCTGTGAAAAACTATTCCCATATAATTCATATGGTTTTAGTTCTTTTATAAGTCTTAAATTGTCATAAAGATTTTAATATCAAAGATAACCTGAAATCATATGTTTTAACCAACCTTGCTTTGTGTAAAAACTTTATGCCCCAACCCTTTTCACTGGCTGTGACCCCATTGGAGTATATATATATATATACTTAAAATGATTAGTTTCTCTGATTTTACTTTTCATAGATATATATGTTTCAGTAAAATGAACATTGAGTAAAATGGAGCTCAAAAGCATTAAAAATAGATTTGTAACCCCTAGTGGAGCTTATAGATGTCAGTGACTTCTGTTTCTTATTCTTGGGTTTCTTCAAATTGGGGTATGTTGTGCTGCTTTTGTTCTTCGGGTTGAATCAGATAGCTTATGTTCCCCTTAAAAAATTATTATTTGAAAAGTACTCTCAGTTCTTTTTGTCAAACTTGAACAAAAGAAGACACATTTCAGAAAGAAGATTCAGTTTTCATGGTACCATCAGTAATCTATGATTACATATAAAAACTGAGCAAAAAGTACAAACACACAAATGTGATAAATGAAAATCTTTCATCCATCCCTTGACGTCCTCGTATTATTTTCTGTAACCTCGCTCTTCCTGTCCGCTCACCACCTCATTTCAATATTCATACATCTTATCACCTGAGCCACTTTCAAACCTCAAAGTTTTCCTTCGTCCTATGATCTCTCAATCTCTTCCTAATTCCTTTTTGCTCTGCCCTTTACTCTTCGATTTGATTTACCCACCCTTCCCTCTCCACTCTTGCTCTTCTCAGCCCCATTCCTTTCCCCTTGCAGCATCACCCTTGAAATCTATTCGCCTGCCATCAGCCAGAAAGGAGATGAAAATCGATTCTCCCTCCAGCAACTGCTTCTCCCTGGTTAAAGGGAGAGAGGAGACAGTTAGCTGGGCTCTAAGTAAGGCCGTCCATCCATCTCCCTTTGTGGTCCGACGACAAGACTGCTCTGAAATCAGTGCAGCCCCGACTGAGATGGCAGAGAAATGAGTAAAAGCAGAGGCACGGGGAAAGAAAACAAGGCAAAACTACATTTTGCAGTAATAGACTTGCAATAAAAAACATAAGTATGAGTTCCAAAACTTAAATATAACCAACCTAACCTCAAGGACTTTATTAAGAAAAACAAAAACTACTTGCCAAAAGAACCTCTGTGATGGTGACCATGCATCTGGCAATGAGTTTTATTTTAAAATTTAGCTTAAAACCCTTGTGATAATCCTTATCTAAACACTCTAAACTTTCAATATTTGCTGAACGTCAACTGAAAATTTAATCAGTAAGCTTTTTGGAGTCCTTGAAAGTAAAATTAATTTCTTGGTCACTATTGTGACCGATGGGTTTAAATGGGTTAACTCAACTCCTAAACATTCAGTAGTTGAACTCTGTGTTATTTCATGTTTTTTAAAACCAAAATGTGACTGTGCACAGCATCCTTTTAAGGTCACAACGATTTTTTTTGTGCACAGCTTTCAAAATTAGTCAACAGATATTTAAGAAGTTCTCCAAATTTATCGAAGGGTTTTGCATCCTGTACAATGACAGTGAAGTGACTCTTGACTGCTGTGATTTTGCCATTCTGTCTGTGTGATGTGACTATGCTAACTGCGTTGGAAAAGGAAACCCCAGTCATTAAATTTCACGGCACTCAAAGCGAAACACTAAGTTTATTACGTACAGCTTTTTCAGAAAGTTTTCCCCACACCTTTAACATTACCTGGAACCACAGAAATAACGGAAGACGCCGGTTATCAATGAGTCATAATGGAGTGTGAACATGGAAGCTTTAGGTTAGCATAAAAACATGCTCAGCAGGATGATGTCAGCTCATCTTGAGCTGCCACCGTATGT
The DNA here is from genome assembly GCF_003331165.1 of Xiphophorus hellerii. Taxonomy (NCBI): domain Eukaryota; kingdom Metazoa; phylum Chordata; class Actinopteri; order Cyprinodontiformes; family Poeciliidae; genus Xiphophorus; species Xiphophorus hellerii. The sequence goes on from NC_045680.1 coordinate 17,410,640, forward strand.
GTCAAGTGAAATTTTTCTTTAAGAAAAATTTTGTTTTAGATGACAAGTAGTTGGAAACCATGTGCACATGTTGACCTGTTAGCTATAAACATATTGAGGCAAACATTTAGAAACCCTGATTCGGGCAAAATGTGCAACAGCCAAAGCAGCCATAGGACACTGGTGAAATGGGACACAATCCCAATACTAATCTAGATTATATGAAACTGATTAAATGTTTTGCCTTTGTCCAATTATTGGGTTTTTAATCATGTCCACAACATTTATTTCAATAAAATGCATGACTGTGACTTGGTACCTAATCCCTAATCTTTAGGGTTTTGTTTTGTTTTTGTATATTAGTTGCAAGTAGAGTTTTCAAAGGAAGAATAAGTGGATTCTACCAAAGGTTCTCATGTTTATAAATGAAACACCCCACCACATAAAATTTTAATCTGAAGATAAAGGAAGCAAAGCTAAAATAGAAATATAATATTAATCAAATTGATAATGAACAACCTACAGAGCCACCAAGCAAAGATTTTAAAATAAATGTTCGCAGTTTGGATAAATGTATCAAGTAGAAAAATGTTTTAATTGCTTTTATTTTTTACCTAGATTTGCTAAGTGATTAACTTGGGAGACTGATGCTTGTTTTTAGTTGGCTTATTTTATGTTACAAATACTGAGCTTTTGAATAGTGACTGGAAGCCAGAGGGAGAGAAAATTTACTTTGAGAGGCAGACAGAGTCAGTCACAGACGAAAAAAAAAAATCTTGCAAACGGAGGGAAAACGAGTTTGCTGAAATTTTCCAAAAGAGAGATAAACCAGCCAGACCACAACTCTGCTTTCATCTGGTGGGTCAAGATACAGACAGGTGAAATGAGCCAAATACAGGAGACATGAAATATTCAGCAGGAAATATTTCAAAGAGCTTGTGCTAATGTGGACAAATCCGGTGTGAAGGTGTTTACAGGTACAAAGATGCAGAGTATGTGTGTCCTGAATGCATGAAGAACAACCCCGTAATAAATAGGAGCTCAGAGACAGACCCGGAGAGAGAGAGCAGACAGTTTTCAAAGTCTTAGTGGTGTCAGTGACAGTCTGTCATAACAACCTTCTTGAAGCTGTGCCTCTGTCTTCCTCTGACTGAAGATTGTGTGTGCAGTAAAGATCTCAGCCAAACAGAGAGCATTAACAAGAAGAACATGAGCATCCAAGGCAAAGTGTCACATTTAAATTGATATTTGACGTGAAAATGGGTCATAGCCCATGAGATTAAGGTTATTATAATATCTCACAACAACTAAGCAAAAGCTGTTGTGAACAATAGTTCACACTGCTGTAGATTTTGTTCAGTTAAAGCCTTTTTAATGGCTGCAAAATAAGCCTGAATATTCCTCAAACAGAGGTCCAGTGAGCAGAACATCTTTAGGTGTTATTGCTAAAAGACCGGTAGAGAGCAGAGCTCTTCACCTGCTCGTGGGCGTCAAGAAGAGTTTATGTGTTTAAATCTGAAACTAAACAGAAAGAGATATGAGTGCCAGTTCTTAGCAGCATGCCCACTTGCTTGTTCTGAGTCAATGATCTGGAAAATTACATCATTTGCACATTGTCTCACCTGCCGATCCACTGTAGACATTTTTTCTTGAGGGCTATGTGAAAATGTTTGCAAGAAGGTCCGTTTGATTCTGTATTTGGGGGCGTTTTTCCTTCACAGGGCCAATTTTTCCAAATTATGAGAATTTATCAGGAAGCTTCCTGTCCTTCTGTTCACAAAATTGTTTTAACTGCTGAGAAACGTTTACTTTTATCGCAGGTGTAACTGCAGAGGGTTGACAGGTGTTACTCTCCAGCAGTAAAAGCATTGTGTACAGAAAGGAAGGATTTTCACGTTTACATTTGGGATATCAGAACAAGGCTATAAACCCATTACTTTTGATCAGCAACAGAAATGCAAGACCAGGAACCCACAGGTGGAATTTTACAGCAGATATAAAATAATAAGTTCACATTCCTTTGTTTTGATCAATTATATCTGCCTCCACTGTCTGAACATTAAGGTTTTCTCACTGTATTTACTGTTTTTCATTAATCTGTTCTTTTAGATCAAGTCAAGATGAAAAGTGGTCCAGGTAGAACCAATAAACATTTAATTATATGGCAGCCAACTTAAATTATTTAAACTTTTTTTTAACTTTCATGACTTTTTGGCCCATTTGCTAAGACACTACAAAACATTTAGAGAGATATGTCTGTCCCATTTTGTTTTAGAAACAAACTTTTAGGTTGAAATAAATAACAAATTTGAAGCACTGTAAAAGCATGTTACAAGAAGGAAACGTGTTTTGTTTAATTCTGGGAATCTTCCTATGCTTGTCTGTCCCTAAACAATTATTCTTCTTGAGGTTTTTTTTCATGCTCCACTGCTAAACCTTAAAGGTACACAAACACATTCAGCCTTTAAACTGTGCTCTATTTAGTACTGAACAGCTGCTGTGATTAGATTCACAGGATGAAGTTTAGCAACTTTCTACTAAAGTAAGAGTTGTCTTTTCTCGTGTTTCTTGGTCGTCTGTTGTGTGTGCATCCTCTCGCGGTTAGGTTACACTTACATCGACAAAGTTAAATATGCCACTACTTTTCTGAACTACTGTAACATTTGTATACAAGTATGGAGACTATAAAACCACAAGTGTTGATGATGCACTTTTTTTTATAAATGTTAAAATTTAATTGAAATATGACTTTCTAAAAAATAATACAGTAAATGTATTGAAATGTATTTTGCAAAAGTCTATCTCATGAAAAAATTATCAATGAAGATAAGTTGGTTCATGTTTGAGCAGTAAACGTATGCATGTTTGCTGTAGTTAAATCTGTGTTGGTTGAAAAAAGAGCTACCCATTGTGAAGAGTGCACTTGCATAGCGACATGCTACAGTAAAAACATGTAAGGTTGCAAATCAAGAATACTGACTGATCCTACCAATGATACTACGGTACAAATTGTAGCAGTTCTGAGTTTATATCTAACAAATTCACCCATCTTTAAAATTAAATCTTAAGTTGCAGTGTCACCATATTATAAAATGTAGAGAATGCTTTTCTAACATAATTATTACATTTTGTTATATATGCAAACTTTGGATGAAACTATAAAAGGGAAAAAAAAGAGGTTGTTCCAGTGTTGAATTTGTAGAGGACTATGTATACAAATAGCTAAAGCCTAATTACGCCCATCTCCCAGTAATGGCTGTAGTGGTGAAAACACCACAAATCTTAAGAGTTAAATAAGTTTTGCATATATATCTGTTTATCTGGAGGTTCATCTGTGTAGAAATTAACGTGTCACATTTTTATCAGGATTAAATGTATTGCTAAAAGCACTGAAACCTTTTATAAGACTATCTGTGTTAGACACAGGGTGAAGACCGTTTGGCAGCTCTTTAGAAGTAAGGCCAACATTTTTATTAATGTTCCTCGCTTGTTTCATAAAATGGATACACGTGGGCTTAGTGAAGATGAAAAACTAGTCAATTTTCACCACATGCAGACTGAGCGCCGACCCTCTATTACAGGGTTCACCCCCCCCGTGGTTCAGTGGTCAGCAGATCTGAAGTGAGAGCACAGCATCAAAAGGAGCACCCATCTAAAGCTGGATTAGACTTGTACACGAGCACCCTCTCTGAAATATTTTTCTCTCTTTTCTCCAGGAGCATGGCACATAAACTCAGGAAACTTTCACAAGAGATGGATTAATTTGCATGCTTTGGAATTAGCACTAAGATCAAAGAGAGAGGATGTCAGGGGAGCATCCTAAAAACCTCTGCATATCTACAGCAGAGATTATGCTTTGCTTTAAATCAGCTTCTATTTTCATAATGATGCACAAGAAAGAAAAAAAGGCTGGCGTTTTACATAATTAATTACTTGTAGATAAAGTAGAGCCTGGCACAAAGCAGATACAAACAACAGAATAAAAGCAAAATTGTTCTTTATGCTATAGGACAAACTGAGACCAGAAGGGTGTTATGTTAAATTTCGATGTTTGCTCTGCAGAGAAACAACGAACTACAAGGCACTAAAGAGAACTGGAACTTGTTTTTAAAGTTATTTGTGCATTTTCACACCACATTAGCCAAGTTAAAATTTCCGATAACACTTTATTTGACGGATTGTGAATAAGTCTGTCATGACGCCGTCATAAACATGACACAACACCATCATGAACATGAGTAAGTCTTCATGAATATTTATGACTGTTGTCATAAAGTGTCATTCGGTAAATCATGACACTTTTAATACAAAGTTGACATTATTCAAAATGTCTTTGTTATTACAACTTGTCATTTACCAAGAAATCATGATCTGACATATATTTATTATAAAAGTATTACTGATTAAACTTTAAAAATGATGTAGCTTTATGTTATTAAAGCTAAAGTTTAATCAGTAATACTTTTATAACAAATTTATGTCAGATCATGATTTCCGTCAAATAAAGTGTTACCAAATTTCCTCCTCTTGTCTTTTTGTTTGAACTGAGAAAGTCATGCAAACATCTGGGAAATACATGAAATGCCATTTACTTTCACATGTCTATGTAAACTGACAAAGAATCGGTCCTCTTACCATCGCAGTCACCCAAGTGGGCCACGTTTCCATGTTCAACATCTTGCTCGAATGGCAGTCTGCGGAGGATAAACGGCACACTCATTAATCAGAGAGCACACAAGCACAGCAAGCCAGCAACTGAAACACAGAGCAGATCGCCCCTGATAGGGCTGCACTATCTCAACATTACAGGTAAGGACTGTGGGAATCTTTACAAGCTTTTTTCTTCTGGTTCAATACAAGAAACTCGTTTTTATTTTGAGAAAGTGGATAAAAATTCATTAAATCATAAAAACAACTAAAGAGGCCCTTGAGGTATCTAATGTTCCCTAATAATTACCATTCCAATTTTAAAGATAACCATTCACGCCTGCAGCTGTGTCCATAATTAAGCTTATTCAAGCTGGATGACAAATATTTCTAGGTCAGCATGCAAGTCTTCACATGAGGTTTTTGGCTCTAAATATAAACTCCCCGTCTTCAAGGATTAAGGAGTCTGTGTTGCTGGTAAATATCAATTTACTTTAAATGCACATAGTCAAACATGCTAGTCTGTTATCTAAACAACAAATACTGTTTAGTCTGCTTCTGTCTGTCTACATGTAGGCCAATAATGTTGCATTTTTACTCCTTGTGCATTCTTCCAGGCACAATGACTCATTTTCCAATAGTATTCAATGGTTGAAATAGGCATCTGATCACACTGAAGTGAATAGTTTGTCATTTGTATAATATTTTCATTTTTTAAGAATGACAACATCAGCGAGAATTCTTAAAAAATACAATGCATGAATTAATAAATGATCTGCATATCATTAGGTAAAGTAGGTATTTGCAAAATGTGACCTAATTCTTAGAAAAACCTTACTTGCCAACACAGCAGGTGTTTTTATTAAGTTGGCCACAAGGTTTGAACACATCTCAGGAGGAATCCTGGCCCACTCCTCTTTGCATAAAGTCTCTAAAAACTTGACGTTTCATGACAACTTCATGAGTTTTATGTGATTCTTTTAAGCCACTTTTTTTGTTGCTCTAAAGCCAGTCTGCAAGATTCTGGCTCAGTTAAGAAGATTCCTTTCCAAGACTTTACTGTATATGCCTACCCTAATAGGGTTGAAGTTATTCTGTGTCTTTAGAAGAAACTGCTCCAAATTGACTGTGGCAAAAATTACTGGGTCATATTCAGCATTTTTTAATTCTCCAAATAGAAGAACTGTGGCAGGAAACACACACATGTGCACCCCAATAAAACATGGCTGTTGCTCATGTTGCTGTTGCTGAATAAAAAATATCTTAAATGAACAAAAAGTCTTGCACACATGAGGACTCTGCTGGTTGCAACACTTTGCAGTACCAAGCTAAAGTTTCAAACATTTGGCTCTTTATCATAAAATTTAAAAAGCTGCATTTTTAATAACATGTGACAGTCATGTGAGCAAGAAGATTTCAAAAAGTGAATCTGTGAAAACATTACATGACAGGCTTAGTTGCAAGCAGAATTGCTACATGGCAAATATTCTGAGTAGAAAAATATCTTAAATGATAACATACATGTCTATGTACTTGCAAAAATAAACATTTTCTAGAAAACAAGCTTGAAGCATAACTTTTCCAATTGTGTTTTTTCCTGAAGGGACTATGAAAAGTTCATGTCATAATCGGCGTTTCTCCTCATCCAAACATGGAGAGTTGAGTTTTCATAAAATCATTTCATGAAAACCTAAGCTAGGAATCAACATGTTCCTCTATCTCAGAAAGATTTTAATCCATGCAGCTCAGTACGTTTCCAATTCTGACTGGTTCAAACTACCACCACATTATTAACACATTTCTCCTGTTTAACTTTGGGCTGATTCCTCAACTTTCTCCAGATCATCTTCACCCATGAGCCATGCTCGAAGGCAGAGGGTGCCCGATGGTCATTTAATATTTTTACAGTCCCTGAATGAATGAAACAGCAGCTGATGCTGATGGTTCTGGACAACATTCCAGCCTCCTTTGGATTTACTTTTTGTTCCCGACATCCTTTGAAAGCGCTTTGTTATTTCCAAGGCTTGGACCGTGAGAATCTCATGATTTTGAGGACAGGTGTGTTTTATACACACAGCCACTTGAGGTCATGAGTGCCTTTATTTGGCTGATAGAACCAATCTGTTGGAGCCAGAACTTAGGTTGTGTTTCTGGTGATCAAATAGTTCTTTATCTCAATGGCATGCAACAAATTTTTTAGCTCTTACATTATGTGTTTTTTTTCCCTATTTTACAATTTTGGTTGATATTCTCTCTCTCTCTACATTGAAACCAAACTACTTGCTGTTCAAGCAGGAGGTCAACATCCATGACTATTTATGATTCATAAAAATCTAGAATATTGTCAAATTATTCAAATGTTACTCAAAAAAAAAACACACTTAATTGTGAGACTTTTTCAATAATCTCACAATAAAATGTAACTTATAGTATTTCTGCAACTAATTTCCTATTTGGGCAACAGGGAGAGCAGAAAACTCAACACTATATAAGTTACAACGAAGCGAGGAAGTCCAGAGGAAATGAGAGCAGCTCGGCACAGGCCAGGTGCTCTCAAAGAAAAACACAACTGCTTTTGGTTACGGCTCGTGTCAGGGGAACAGCTCCACATTGCAACGCGCAGAGACAAACGAGACTGTGTGGTTTAGTCTGAGCACAATGTACTTGCCTGCAGGCTTCATTTAGAGCAGAGCTCATTTAATGAAATTCATGTGAAAGAAAAAGTTATTGTTTAGTGATTTAAGTGGAACATATGTGAAAGTTCTGCTTTGGCAATTATTCAAGAGCAAAATAAAACATGCTGCATCCTGTAAAACTATATAATGCTCCTCGAGCTTTTCCCATTTGTTCAAATAAGAGTCACAAGCTTCAGATTATTTAATGGGGATTTTATGTTACAACCCCCCAAAAAATGGTGCGGAATTGGAAGGAAAATTATACAAGGTTTTCTAACTTTTTAACTGAACAAAATATTTAAAAAGAAAGTTTTGGCGAATGGCTGTATCTTTGTAGATGTTAAACTCTTATGTTGTTGCTCTATAACTTTCAGCTGCTTTGAACATCTCTACAATTTTATGTCTGACCTTTAAAAACAATTATTTCAACAGGGTTTTAATTGGGGTTATCAAACTGAAAAGGATTGGTCAGAGTTTTCCAAATTTTATTTCTAAACCGTTATCTTCCAATTTATATAAATGAGCTGCTTTGTGTTGGTCTGTTGCATAAAGCTAAATAGAATATATGGGTTCTGAGACTGCATTGTGACAAAAAGGGGAAAGTTTAGTGTATGATTACTTTTGCAAGACACTGTACCTGAACTGTTTGGTGATTAGTAATCAATGTAAACAACCGTAACAATGCAGTATTATCATCACACACAAATACCACTGAAAAAGACATTGCAAACAAATGTCTAAACAGATTTCACTTTAGACTTTAGTCTAGAAAAGAAGCAGCTAGGCAGGAGTATCAGAATGACCTTTGAAATTGGTTTGAAATGCCATTCTGATTAGTTTTCTACAGATACTTCTGGTTCCTACGCTTCAGCTGCAAAACAAAGTGTGCAACACACAGTGACATTTAAAAATCAAAAGTGACAAAAGTATTGAGCAGAATTCAGGCTTTGTAGAGAAGAATCAGCAGAAAAGGGGCTTCAATTTGTCAGGTGAAGCTGAAAGGAAGAATATCAACAGAGCGTCTCAAACAAAACAATGAGGTGAGTTGCAAACAACATTACACAAAGTCTGTACTAAGATTTAATCACAATCTGATTTGTCTGCAGTCTGAGTGGTGATTACAGTACCTTTCCCTCTAACATTCACAATAAAGCATGATTGAAGGATATAGGGGGTATGTTCAGATTCTTCCTTAGTGGTAGATGGGGTCGTCGATAACATTCTGTAATTGCATTAAATCTGAGCCCCGGGCAACAGACCATCAAGTTGGCTTTCATAAAGACCAAAAACAGGAAGGAGCAGTGGACCTGACGCTGTCCAAAGCCTGAGCAGTGGTTCACTGTGGAGTTTAGCAGCAGGAACAATGTCTTGGCACGAGTTAATATAATTCATGGCAAGAGTGCATTCCCCCAAATCTTAAACATATGTCTTAATAACTTTTCATATTTCAGAATTTCTTTTACCTTCAATGCATAATTGGTGAAAATCCTAACGTTGCACTTTCCTATACAATCTAGATTATGACATTTCTTTCAAGATGTCAGATTGTTGTTTTGTTTCTGGCTCCATGGAAAGCAAATATATTAACCGCACACAACATCTAAAGAATGTGAGCAGATGAGACTACTAGATTGCCTTTGAAAGTTTGATTTTACAATTGGAAAACCTTGCTGTACAGTAACTATTTGGCCTTTTAATGCCACTGAAATACATTGATAAATGAGTTTAAATATGCGGTAGACGCATGACAGATATCATAACAAAGAATAATGTCTTGAGTTCAGCTGGCCGCCTCATACTCTCTGCTAGACTACATATAGACTGACAATGTTGCTTTTTTACATCTTGTACATTTGTCCAGGTACACTACTTCATTATTCAAAGCCTTCAAAATAAGATATAATAAAGACCACATGATTTCCATGGCACATGCTGTTGAAAGTGTTGCAACATGGTGTCCAAAGCTGAGGTGCTGATTACCTTTATTGCATTCCTACAAAAGAAAAATAATATATCAAGTAATTATTATAATTTCCGGACAGAACATCTGTATACTTTTACTTTGCACCATATTTAAAAGTATAAATGTGCTGGCAGGAGAACATAGATGTTAAAAATTCAAGCTGAAAAGGATCATGAATGTCATGAAAGGTACACTTTCCTTCAACAAAAGTGGCACAAATTGGAAAGAACTCTTCAGTCAGACATTTACATTAGGTCCTCAAGGACATGAATGTCGATTTATTTTCCCCTTTTCTTAAGACTTTGTGACATTAGGGGCCTTTGATCATGGCAATCAGAAAGAGAGAAAAGGAGAGTAAGGATCCCAAGATGGAGAACCGCATACCAGATGACTTTACTGGTGATCAGGCTCTGTATATGGGATGCACACATTGCCATTATTCCATGAGTCACTACATGCCTGTGGTGACTCGTTATCGGTCAAGCACACCACCTCATTTTTTTATATTGGATGCAACAAGTTTGATGTTCCAATTTCAACTCATTCACATGCTCAAAATAAGATGCATAGGCTTAATGACATACATGTATCTTTCACTATTACAGTGTTTGGATAAATCCTCTTTCGTAAGTCCCACTGCACGACCCACTAACTAGCCAAGTAGTAAGTCCAAGTTCTTGTACTTCACCTCACATAAAACATTCAGCATTTTGAAACTTGTACAGAAATGATAGTTCCAGCAAGGCAGTGCTCCCAACCACACATCAAACCACTTTTGAAATGGATAAAGCTGGCTAACATAAAGTTTCTCCAAATACTCTGGTGCAACCCCACTGAAAATAAATGACCTATGCTTAAAAGCTGAGGAAAAGAAGTACAAGTTTAAATAATGTATACCAATTCTTTAAAGAATAATGTTAAATCTGGCCAGAATTGTGCTAAAACATTGCAGATTAATAGTTCAAATAAATCATTAGAAGCACATAGCCTGATATGACATTCATGTCAATGGTATGTTAATGGTAAACTTCTGACAGAACCTGTGTACCATATTACATACTTAGTTTGATTTTATGCTAGAATCAAGAAAGCACAATTATAAAAGTACAAATGAATTCATAAAGCTAATGGTTTTAAAATTACTATTAAAAATACAAAGCTTCCTTGGTGGTTTTCCATGTCACAATCTCTAGTCGCATGATACTGTCTGACGATGGCTACCTGAGAAAGGTTGCATTATTCCACAAAAAGGAACTTCTCAGAAACTCGATATGTATTCGATTGCAAAGTTGACCGCCCTTGGTAAATCTAATCAAGACAAACACAGAAGCCTTTAATAGTATAAGCAGCCTACCCGAGGTGGTATTTAAGGTCTATGTTGTCTGTTCAGCTGGCACTACACTTGTGTTGGAAAGCCTAACTCAATAAGCAGCTTGATCTATGAGAGATTTGATTTCAGTGGAGGGAAACGATCAAGACTGGAGGTGAGCCGTGAAGACAGACAAGTGCAGCAGGAACAGCGACGGGTCTCACTCTAGTATACAAACCCGACATCTCTGACACCTACGCAATGTTTTGTGACAGCTCAATAGGTAAACACAAAAAAAACAACATTTAGGATGAGCCATAAGTACACTAAAATAAGACTATGTCATAGATGAGACAGGGAGGAAAAAAAAATTACTTTAAAGACTAGAATCAAATGTAAAACTCCCAGTGTGGATAAATAATGCATGAAATATCTCTAAGGGTGCCAGTTCTGCTCTCAGAAGGCAGAAATAACCACGGGATGACTAATAATGAAATAAATCGACACAAAAACAAATCTTTAGAATCAAAGGGAAAGAAAATAGAAAGTGGTAATAAACCATGTACAACTTCAAAAGAGGATAAAGAAACGGTGTCACAGAGCAGACAGGAAATAGAAGTATTTGGAGTGTTTGCATGGATGTGTAGCCACAAAGGAAAAGCGTCCCACCTGGTTCCAGGTCTGAGAAAGGAGCAGGTGCTTCCTCTTGTCCACCCACAGTATGGGTCCCTGGAGGCGATGCAGTTCCTGAAGGAAAAGCGGAGGAAAATTAATTACCTCAACCTCAAAGATTAAACTGGGTTCCCTTAAGGAGGCCTCAAAGTTAGTCTCTGATCTACTTGATGAGAGCAACTTAAAGGGATAGTCATCTCAAACATGAAGGCTCACAGTTCACTAATTAGTGTAGTTAGTACAACATTTTTACTTATAGGGATAACATCATATTTATATACACTTCATTGAAAACACATATATGCTTTTCTTCTCTGCAACATAAAATTTAAGTGTCTTCTGTTTAAGGTCAGTTAAAAATACAAACCTGTTTTATGTATTTGCCTACAAAAAACATCAAATACAATCATTCAATTTTAACATTTTGGTGAAAAAGTTAGTTTCAGGGTAACCAAAGCTATAAAGGACACTTATGTGTTTGAAAGACTAATAAAGAACAATAAATAACTGTTCTATTGCTACGGACAGAGGCTCCATTAAGTTAAACATGGATTTATATTTGGCTTTGATTGGTTTTGGTTTAAAACTGAAACGTTTCCCAACTGTCAATCAGGCCGTCATCCAGTGAAAATGAATGTAACCTGAGTCAGCAATACCTGGTTGCCTTTCAGCAATATTTGAATAGATTTCTTCACAAAGCAGAAAAAGGCTCTCACAGCTCTCTATGCTGCACAAGTGCAATAGAGATGCTGACTGCCACTAAATTCTCCATCTACAGCCTGTAGAGGACATTTTAAGTGTACTGCTAAGGTTACAATGTTTATTATGACAATAAACCATAAGTAATATGCAATACTTTAATGACGTAAATAAAAAAGTGCAGTATTTTATTGCTGGAAAAGTTTTTAATGGCAGTGTTATAAGTTTAAAATAACAAAACAGAGAGTACACAATCATCTTCGCAAAATCGTTTCCACCTCCAAAGGAAATCTGGACGCTTGCCATGGGTCAGTGTTTTTAGTGTTTTTATTTTCACAGTAAATCCAGCTGGCTGAGTAATCCTGTGTTTATGTTTGTCTCCTTCCTAAATGATGGAGATGTTGATCTAAATACCTACAGATTCTCATGAGTTTTGTTTCCCCCCCAAAAAAGTTCCCACAACCAGAACATCTGAGTTTGTCATTCTCCCTTTCCTGTCCTTTCAGCCTCCAGCACTGAATCTGGGAGTTTTGTCCCTTGTTAAAAGGGAACTGAATGACTTATAACTACTTGATTCAATTGCTTTGCTCCTTTAAACAATCCACCAAGTCGAATTAAAATCAATTAAACCTAACTAAATTATTTTGTAATTTCATTGCATTTTTTTTTTTTTAGATTATTTATGCAAGGTTTAGTGTTGCGCATCCACAAACACTGAAGACGTCAAGGATTAAATCAAATCTGATCCATTATGCTTGACCATATTTGGGCTTTTAAATACAAAGAATATTTGTCAATATTTGACATACAAACACAAAAAGTAAAAACATTCCACCCTGCAGTACAGAACACAATTGGGATTGAGCTGGAGACCAACTACATACTAACTAGATTTAATTGAACTGGATCTTGTTGAGTTGAAGTTGGACCAAATCAGGTTCTCAACGACTGGATATGCATTGAACCAGTTCATCTTGTAAGGTGGCTTCAAATGACAAACATGGGTAGATTTTATTTTAGTTTAAAGAAACATAAAATAAATCATTGTAAACCCGATTTAGGAAATGTTGTCGGTGTCCATATTGCTTGGTGTACAATTGCAGTGCAACATGTTAATAAATTACAAATAAAATCTTAGATGGCTGTGTTTTCATTTAGTTTCCTGACCATCAAATGACACAAGCAGCATTTAGTAGTGACGAGTAACAAAATTTTCCTGGTAACAGTAACCACTGCCCAATAAAATTGTTTGAAAAACTAATATTCTCTCTTGTAAAGTATTGCAGAGTGGATTATAGGCCAGTCACTAATTATAAAACATTTAAATCCTCTGATGTTAATCTATATTAACATTCTATGGACCTCAAATAGGTCAGACTGTAAAAGTCTAAATTGCATGTTCTGTGCGGGCTCAACTTCTTCTAAATACTGAAAAAAGGTTTAACTGAACAATTACAACTTAATTGAGGGGGAGCTAAAGAAATACTTAAAATCACGGCTCACGGGTTAAAAAAAAATAAATAGAGCACGAACCGCTGAAACGTGACTAAAAAATCCTCAACCTACTCATGCACAAAAAACGAACCCTGATACGCAAATATAATAAGCACACATGCTAAACACACCTCAGGGAGCACACGAGTGGTTTCCAAATGTGGTCTGGATTACACGCCTGCATGACTCACCTGCTCCAGTGAACACATGTGCTGCTGGGGTGTGCACTGGTTTGTGTTAGTGTGGTGGAGGACCCCAGCGGGCCGCAGCCACAGGTCTCGTGAAGAGAGGAGTGTTTCCTGTGTTGCTCTGATTGCATGGGTGTAAGCAGGTGGAACGTCATTACATCGCATTTATGCATCTTGTGTATTAAGAGTGAAATTAACCATAACAAAAGAAAGCTGTCCAAATGGCCTGGGTCAATCATTTTGGGTTTTCCTCTTGATTACACGTCATGTTTTGAGCATAGTGGTTAAAAGAAAAAAGAAAAAAGAAAACTATCAATTTAAAAAAACTCGTAACAGTCATGCCACTAATAAATGAAAAGGTGAACTTCTCCATATTTTCCAAAATCACAATTTTTTTTCTTTGAGTTGTTTATGACTTCCTTTGAATAATTAATGTTTCAACACATTATTGAACTTTAATGACTGTCAGAAGAAAGTTGGGCATGATCAGAGAAGAGTGCCAATCCTTTTACCTTTTTGTTGTTTTGATGTTGTTCATTAAAATAGAAGTAAAGCATTGGAAGCTACACTCAAAATAGCATAGGCTAGCATTGTGTAGCAGTGTAGCATAAAGTGCAGAAAAATAAGACGGCTTTAGTTTTAGTTGCAATCATCTTACAAATATGTGCACAGTCAAAAAAATGTGTTTGGACAATTTTAAGAAAGGCTGTGATTTAGTAACTTGTGAAAGATATACTCATTTTCCATGACAGCTCTCTGATTGTGTATACATCGTAATGCCAATGCTGATTTGAAGAGCAGCAGAGGAAGTTCTTCTGTGTCTGATAATTATTAGTAAGTTCTGCTCAAACGTAGCTGTGACTAAGCTCAGGATTTCTCAAGAAAACCCCTGTATTAAAGTCTTTTACTGCATGAATCTTGACTGATTTATTCATGAACATTTTTGCAAACAAAAAAAACCACAAGATCATAAACAGATGTTATATTAATGTAAAGTATAACTGCTCCAGTGTAATTGCACACAGGAACCAGGAAATTATAATCTTTTAACATCAAGTGATCAGAGGCAATGGAATCAGATTCATCTTCCAAGTCATGCCTTAGACTTAGACTGCAGCTATTTACAGAAAAACTCTTTACATTTCCCCAAAATTCCTTTAAATATGGCTGAATAAAATTTTGCCTTGTTTTGCTATGGTATTATGTGAAGAGAGATATTGAGTGATAATGTCATGCCTGAAGTTTTTGTTTCTCCGATTAAAACGGCTAATGCCACACAACCCCAATTGCAAATGATAAAACTGAAGAGTTGTGATTTGGGAGAGTAGTGTTTGTTATGAAAATACATTTTCAGACTATAGGACAACAGAAGCCTACGCTAACAGGCCAGCGTTTCAAACCTCGAAAAAGAAATGAACACTTTGAACACAGAATTGAACACAGATTACTGTGTGGTAATCGTCAGTGATCTTTTGTTGAGATGGGTCACTTTAAAAAACCCTTTGGTTTTTAAATCCTCTACTGTTCATTACTTCTGCTGAACACTGTGAAGGGAGTCAAAAAACCATTAAGAAATATGATTGTGGTACGGCCATGGTCACCAAACTTATCAATCACTCAATCAATCCACTCTACTATTTGCCAGTAAAGAACATCTAAAGCCACACCTGCAACTTGCCCCTCAATCATTTTTGCACCAAAATCTCAATATTATTGGGATAAAACAGGTCCAATGGGTCTTAAAAGTTTCAAAACTAAAAGCCTTTATTGAATATTTTACAATCCCACCGCCTCAATCATTTAAATGGGACTCAATTCAGTTTTCAGAAATAATTAGGTATTATTCCTTTTATTAAGACCAGAGATTATTTCAAGCTGCGCTTCCCTCTTACTGCAGCACAGCTCGTCTGCTGCAGCTAACAAAGCTCTACTTTTCACCCTCCTTAAAGACAAATGTTGGATGGTCCCTCCAAGGTCACCAACTTTCGTTTTCTACCTCACTGCCCATTTAAGGTATGGTTTGTGCTTTATGCTTCGCAAGCTTACTTCATGCATCGGGAATAGAGCTGGCATCGGGCCACCGGCACTCTGACCACACAGGAGGGAAAAGCGAGGAGCAGTGTGTGGCTCGCCCGGTCCAGAGTGAGAGACAGCAGCTGCCTGGCTTGCATAGAGTCCTCAGCACACCTGCATCACAGAAACGGGCAGAAACACACAAAACAAGAAGAATTTGCATTAACCAATTTCAATTACTAGCTCGCGACCGCGCATTATACCCCTGACCTTGATCTGAGCATAGCAACAGGGCAAAAATGTCTCTCTTGACTCATTGTGAAACACAAACAAGCCAAAAGTGCTCTATAAATAAAAAAAACTGTAATAAAAGCGAGAGCGACAAGTGCCTGATGTTAAAATGCCAACCCAAACAGGCTGATTGTGGAACTTCAAGGGGTCGACTGGCCTTCAAAAACAGCGGCCAGGATCCAAATCACCTCTAATTGGCACTTAGAGTCACAAGAGCTGGCAACAACCTGCCTTCATGCAGCAGATTTACACCATATTATGCACATGTGCATCCATGCATTAGTTATATCTAGACAGTTTATGGTAATAAGATTGTGGATGGCCCACAGTCATTAAGAAGAATATATCATTCTGCTAAGGCCAAGTTGTGAGTCATTCTTCACAGCCAGAATCATGAAATGCAGGGAAATGAGGAAGGAGAGAAAAAGTAAAGAAGCCTTGAGCAAAGAGACATTAAAGAAGTAAGATCAGGTGAGGGAAGTAAATAGCAGGAGATGCATGGTGCATTTGAGAATATAGATCTGTCTGACAGCAGACTTTAGGAAGGTTGCAGTATACCTAAAACATGTTACCTTTGTAGAGGAAGCCAGTGTCTTTGGGTCAAAAAATTGAACTAGCACCTAAAATTTTTCTGCTATTTTAAGTCAAAGTGTCATTTTGTGCTTTTATTTTTATCTGTCATTGTGTCTTTAAATGGGTAAATGGCTCTGGTTTGGAAAACAGCATCTCAAATGTTTTTGCTCTTTTTGTGGTAAACTTGCAATTAGTAATAGCAAGTGACATTTTGTGTAATCTGGGGCTTATCACACTTTTTCCTTTTTTTAAGAGATGCACAGAGAAATTGACTTTTGATTGGAATGGGAAGATTTTCAGCTTGCTCAGCCTTTAACAATGATCAGTGGGTTGGAAACTCAGAAATCCTATCTTTTTTCCTATCAGTGCTCTGATCAGTGGTTTGACAATTTAACGGTTTGTGAAATTGGCAAAGGAAAGATTGACCTGGAGCCGACTACAGCAGAATACTTGGGAGGCTCAATGTGTACCAACAAAGTCCTCCTTCTTAGCTTTTTAAGCTTTCAACTTCCTAAATGCTGAAGTTTTGAAGATCTGGAAATCTTTTGGAAATCTTTTAAATAAAACTGAGTATCTTCACTCTTTAAGAAAAAAAACATGAAAACTGTTGCTGTTTACAGTTTGTGATGCTAAACTTCTTAATCGTTAATAGAAGGTGCGAAAATATTTTTAGATGACTGTCACTCCAAATCCTTTGTCTTTTTAAAAAAAGCAAAAGATGATGATCATCCTGTCTTAAAAGGGGCATCTCTCTAGTAGTCTAGGGGGGAAAAAAACAACATTTTGACCAAATCTAAGCAGCTAAAGTTAATATTAGCAGGTCAAAGCTTGAAAACCAGAGATCTCAAATCTCTCGTGAATCTCTAGAGGTCTTTTGTTTTAGTTTTTGATGAACAGGTTAGGGTGATGAAGGCCTGGAGGAAGATGCAGCTGTAGTCTGATTAGACTGACGCCTGCTGTGATAGCTGGACTGTCAGCAACCTCCCGGTGAGCTCACCATGCACACCAAATTATTCCTAACACACTGGCTCCAGGCCTCACCAGCTTATTTGTCAAACTGTCTCCCTCACATTTCCCTAGCAATCACTGCCCTTCATTTTGTCAAATTTGTGACAGAAATCACCAGCATGAGTTAAAAGAGATGAGAAAGGAGTCAAAGAAAAAAAAAAGTCTGTTTTTAGCCAGTCAGTTCAAGAAATATTCCCAATTACCACAACAGAAATTGTTTAGAAACATCTACTTTCTTTTTAAATGCCTCTAATTATCCTTAGTGAAAGATAATCACCATCCAAAGCTGCCTGCATCTGTGTGACAATTATCCCCTCTCCCCACTGGAACGCTGCATTTCAGCGAAGAACAAAACACAAAAAGGAGTGAAAAGAAAATGCATCTAGTGTTCACTACGTAATGATCTAGATCAAGTGAAGTCTCAAAGCTGTGCGCCTTGTGCAAAATGCTAATTACAGAAGCACAAGAGGCCCTGTTCAATCCAGTCTTTTGTTAAGATGCAGATAAGGAATAGGATTCAATTCAGACTGAAGACTGAGGGTCTGCCTTCCTGGCAATAACTTTGGTCAAGATCAAGGATGATTGGATTTTCACATCTCTTTCATTATTTTGTAATGTTTGCCCATAACAGTTTGTCTCAACCTCATTAGAGGACAGTCAGATTCTGTGATAATGATTATTAGGCTCTAATTCAAGTCTCATCTAATTACCATAGTTCTCCTTCTTGTATGTTATTGGATTGTCTCAGACACTGCAGAGTGATTTATATCTTGGTGGGCACATTCAAATGAACACATTTATTAGTAGTGGTCATATTCTATATGAATTTTGAACTTTTTATCTGAGGAAATCAAACTGAGCACAAATCAGCAGTCATTAGGAGCAGCTGAATAAAAATATACCTAATATTTCTTTCTTTAAAGGAAGAATATTGTCTGATGATGGTGCAGTGCCATCAAGTAGACATTAAAAAAATTTTACTTATTGCCCTGCCCCTTACTGAATACATCATGGTCATTATGGTAAACTACCTATAAAATCTTAAAATAGTTAGCAGTCACAACTGTGAACTGATGTTAAATTGCATCTAGATTGCCGGTTTTGCTGGAAGGGTTCCTGCTAATCCAAACCCTCACCCAGACAAAAAGTACGAAGCGCAGATCTTCAGAAAGTGCACCATTTTCAACTTTTCTCACTGTATACTTTATCTTCCTGACACAGTGTTAATTAGATATTGTTGAGCATCAATTAAATCAAAAGCACCTTTGACGTAGGGCACCAACATTAAAATGTTTAAAATTACCATTTTAAGGCCTTTTCTACCAAACTAGTTCTTTGCGTTTCTAATTTTAAAAGCTCTGGATCCAAAAACTGGTTGCTATACCAGCATAACTTTGCTTCTGGACTAAAAGAAAAATGCTTTCACCAGGAGATAGAGGATACGACAGACAATCAAAACATTTTGAGCACAATGTTTAAGACTTCAGAGTTCAGTTTGGTTTTGATCTGTCAAATTTCAAACAAAAAACACCTTTGAAAATTGCCTCAAAATTGCATTAGCACCAAAATAACAATCTTTTATCTTCCCACAGTTCTTCATATTGTCTATGCTGAAGTTTAAGTAGGTCAATGTCCTGTTTACAGCTGAGCTCGCAGCTGATTATATTCCACTGAATCCATGAACTAACTCTGCATTTCAGTGCTGCAAATGTGAATAAAGGACCAGCTGATTAGGATTGTGAAGCATTCAGTCACTTGTTGTTTAGAACTGAAATTTGAAATTAAGCAAGCGATTGTGGAAAAGGGTTTTCTTTTGCCGTAATATTGGAATAAATAAAATAATTTGTTTTGTATAGCTGTGTCTATGTACCGTGCTCCTTCACAGAAACACAGAACAGGGAGGATCAAACAATAACTGATTGAAATGCTTACAATGACTTTATGATGCGTCTACAACTCGTCCCCCAGGTGGTGGAAAAGCACAATTATTTTCTTGCAGAACCAGTTGAAAACTGGCACCAGCACTAGATAAGCACTGGAACCATTACTGTAGCTTTCTACCAGTTTGAAATGAAATTTGAGGTAAATTTAATTGTAAACTTGTCAAAAAAAACATTGTGGGTTTGTTCGCATGACTAAGCTGTTTTAAAGCAAGATCTTAATCTCTGTATTTAGACAGTTTTATATTAAAATATATCACTCTGCTGGTTTTGTTTGTTCAAAAGCCTTCTCCTTGAATTATGGGAATTGACTAGAAAATGCCCAAACTAATGACCTTCAGCATATATAAAAAATATCTTCCTGTGATATATTTATGCTTTTTGATTTATAATACACAAATGAAATGGATAAGCTATCTAAATCAGAGTATGTGAATAGTTTTCCACTTTTTTGAATCTATTTTACTTTCTCAAGTATTTTTTTTATCTCCATTCGTTAATTTTAGCTTGTGATTCATTGAGAAATTTTGTGGTAAGTATAAGCCACTTATTTTCTGCTTGACCCAAGCAGACTGCCTGGTTGGATTTTCAACAATCTGATATTTTTGCAATCAGGTGACGCCAACAATAAAACTCTGATGTGGGAAAAATGACTCAAAAGCTCTTTTAAGCAAGAGTCAGGTTTTTCAAAAAGGAAGTTGGGGGAAACAAAATTGTATTTAAAAACAAATACAATTTTCTATGAAGACTGATCACTAACATAAGGTGTTATTATTTGTTGTCTAAAAATGGTATTGGCAGGTCAAAGTTTTCAAAAAACAAAGACTATCAATCAAAATTGTGATTCATAACCAATAGTATCCCCCATACTATTCTGTGGTCTTACTTGTCAGGGTTAAATCCTTCCAGTTCCTCCAGAAAGATGTTGCTGCTGGTCACCGTGTTGTCTTGGTTTGGCATAATGAGAAACTTGAGGATGGTTCCTCTGCTTGACCCAAGGAAGAGGACGGTGCGGTTTCTGTATGGCCCGGCTTCTGTATCCACCACAATCTTATTCAACTGGTACCTGAACCACAAGAGAGAGTCGGTGCTGCATTAATGGCACAGAGTGAAGCAACTCATTCAAGACCTTCCACTTATGAAAGCTAAAAGTGTTGTCAAGAAACTCCTGGAGGCCACTGTATGATTCAAGTCCATTAAAACAGATTGGCTAAAGTGAAACGTACAGAGCCGCGTGAAGTGAAATCAAAATATGTCATTTCTCTTGAGCAGCTGGAGAATGGAGTGAAATCCACAGTAGAAACTTCTTATTAAATTTGAATAATCAACTAATTAAACCAGACATTTCAGTCATTAATAATTTCAGTCAAGTGAGTTGATTTAAAAAGAACCAATAGCAGAGCACAGTGAAGCTACACTCACTCCTGACTGAGTGAGTGAATAGATGGGAATAGAAGCCACGTTGTGCAATATTTTATAATATTCTCAATACACCTCTGTCTCCATAATACCCTGGTGGATGGTGGACTCCATCTATAAGGTAATGAGCGGAGAATTACACAACAAGCATCCATTAATTTTTATAGATGACACTATAGCTCAGTGTTGTCCAAAGTCAGCCATCAAGAGATGGGCTCCTGCGGATTTTAGATCTTTCCCTGATTCAACACACCTGAATCAAATAGATACTTGATTACCAGGCCCCTGCAGAGATTGGTGACATGCTGAGGAGGTAATTCAGGGATTTGAATCAGTTGTGATAGAGCAGGAAAATATCTAAAAGAATGGGGACTATTATCATATGCACTAACAGCAATGATGCAGCTCGTTCATGTCTCATTGTGCATTCATCTGTGTTTCCTTGACATATACTCTGTAAAACACAATACAAAATATTCATATGCATAAAGTTTGAAAGTATTTCAAATATGTATAAGTTCTACTGATTTTTCTCTATAAATGGGTGTTCAACAAAAGTCATCCATTCATTTGTTTGTTCATCAACCCAAACATATAGATCTATCTTTCGCCACCCATGCACCGTCCATTCAGCCATCCATATTTCTATTAAAAATCTTAAAAAGTTTCAGTGGCAAAATTTGGAATGGCAAATAGGTGGAACAATATGACAGGATCTTTAAAAGTTTAATAATATTGTGATGCATGTAAACATAATCCAGTGATATGATTTGATAAAGAAAAAGGCAGAGGAGACCCATGGATATGATCACTTAGCTCAGAATCAAACATCTGAGCTAAGTGGTTATATTAGTCAAAAACTGAATGGACCCTGATTCAAAGATAAAGATAGACATTGAGGCAAATACGATTTGGCAGAAGTTTGTTTGAGGTAAAGAAAAGATAAAGGTGCAGAAAAAAAAACAGAGAATATAAACATAAACATCTGAAAAATCATGTTATAATTGTCCAGCAAAAAAATTATGAAGCAGGAAACGAATCAGCGATTTCCATGAATTCCAGATTTCTGGATCCAACAGCTTGTGGATAGTTGTGTTTAATTAGGATATATTAAAAACCAGGCCGGGTAATAATGGTTATGTTCTTCATTTTATTGCATATCTAATGTCCTGAAAATATACCAACCTACCACTTCATAACATCATGTACAATTTATATCTAATTATCTGTGAAATAGGAAGCAAAACAGCCAAGCCAGTTTTTCACCAAGTTCTCACCTGACCATGGTCCTCACAATCCAAGGTCTTTGTCCGAGTGATGGGACCGCTTCGTCCATCAGGGGATGCGTCTTGACGAAGTTCAGCATCTCATCGGGGAACGAGTTGGAGGAATTAAACTTGGATCCTTGAACGGCACAGCCACCAGGTCTGGGGACAACAAGATGGAGCACATCAAAAAGAGGGGAGCGAATTTATCTGACAACATCAAGCCACTCACGTCTTCGTAATGATATATTATTAAAAGGACAGTCTAGACTGTCTGAGTGACTCACATTCACGTAGAAATACTTTAATAGCATCGCTACTGGTGGAAAAACTCCCATGAAAACAGAGTTTTCCTTATTTACTCTTTAGTTTCCAACATTTATCAATATGTTTCTCCCTTATTTTTTACTAAAACCTAAAACAAATGTCTGCAAAACTCAGAGGACACTTACGTCATGTAATGAATGCCTGACTGTGAAAATGCCACAAATAGTACAGTGACATGCAAAAGTATCCACACCCCATGTACTTCTTCACATTTTGTTTTAGTACACTCACAAACTTCAACATATTTAATTTGGTGGCCAAAACAAAGTAGCAAGAAATTGTGAAGCGGAAAAAAAAAAACAAGCCACAATCGATCCAGTGTACGCTTTGTGTCGCTTAAGTGAAAAGGGCAGCCATAATTCCTGTTTTCCTGATGGCTGCACAGTGCTCTGTAAAATGTTCAAAGCTAAGAATATTGTTTTCTAACTGAACCCTGCTTTTGTCTTCACCACAGATTTCTTCCCAACTAGTCTGCTGCTTTTCTTGGTCTTCATCAGGCTGTTTGATCGTTAATGTTCTCAAAAATCCTTCACAGAACAGCTGCACTGGTACTAAGATTAAATTTCACAAAGGGCAGTCAGTAAATACCTATTCACACAGCACTAATTTGGTGTTTTATTTGTAATCATATTTCCTTTTTTCTTCACTGCGGTGAAGGACTTTGTGTTGGTCTACTCAATAAAAACCCAGTTATATACACTGAACTTTGTTTCTTTAACGCGCAGGTGTCAAAGTCCAGTTCTCAAAGACCAGAGTCCGACAAATCTTAGATGTTTTTCTGTTCCAACACACCTCACTGAAATAATTAGGTCATTGGCAGGACTTAGGAAAAAGTGACTACCTGCTGAGGATGTGATTTAGCCATTTAATTCAGGTGTGTTGGACCAGGAACAGATCTAATAGTTGCAGGACAGCAGCCCTTCATTGCTGGAGTCTGACCGCCCTCCCCTTTTCCAAAATGACAAAACGTGAAAATATACACTAGGTGGGAACACGTTTGCAAAGCTCTGTAAAAAGACACTTTTTGCAGTAGAATCATGTTTCAGAACAGCATTGTCATTCTCCCAGCTTGTTGATAACAATCTGAAAGCACAGGTGCATGCATTGAGCACTGCCATCTGGCTTCACCTTGGCTTTGGGATGAGTTCATCTGGAACAGGCGTCCAAATAGACTCCGGAGATTTCTGCTCCTTAAACCTTCCATCAAACACAGCAGCCAACTGCTCCATGTCAAAAGCGCACACAGCCGAACCCGGTATGCTGCAGAGAAGGAGACGGGATGGTGAGACAGAGGCAGATGAAGCACTTTGAGCTGACACAAAATGACTGTCAGCCGGTGTCAAGCCGGCTCTACTCTCCAACAAGGTAGCAGAGAGAAAAAAATAACATAAAAAGGAAAGAAAGAGGATTAAACCCACTCTAAAAAAAACTGACAATAAAAATAAACTCAGATGTATACACTGTAAAAGAATTCGGAGCCCAGCTAAGATGACGAACTCTGCTTTTTATTTTTTGGGAGCCTACAGCGGAGTATAAAGGAAATAATGACTGATACACACTGAGAATAAAGAAAGGAGAGACACTATCAGCTCTGGGCCATCGTATATAGATATTCGGCAGATAGAAAAGCTATTTTAGGTCCGAGAAAAGATCCTGGCGGAAATTCCTGGAATATAAAGCTACAATAGGAAATGAGTCACTCAAAATTCAGTTCCCCACAAGAAGGAGGAGGGAAGGATTCTCATAAAGGAAATGAACCCACAAAAACATTCCAGTAAAAAGCCTGGTGTACCTCAGAGGCTGTTTAACCGCTCATGAACCCGGCCGCTCAGAGAAGTGTCCGGTGCGCCCTCGTGCAAATAAACACACAGAGACATTTACAACAAACTCAGAGGCGCCCAAACAGTCAGGCTGTCTCTGCTGAGCCTGATGCTACATTTGTGCGTTTTAGGCACACTGAGAAAAGAGGGAAGAGCTGTCAGGATGAGATAAGAGATGAGTTTAAAGAAACAAAGAAAACATCATGCTTGCTGCTCCACTCTGTTCTGAAAGTGTCCTCATCAATGAGTAACTACGTACATGGAGAGAAATCTTCAAACTACTTTAGAAATATCCACAGAGACTGAACCACTTGTTATCCGCTGCTGCATGAATTTCAGCTGTTTGTTCCTTTTTCTGACTTTTATTTTAAAATAAATGTCCAGCTGTTGATTTTTAGTCCCTCTTGGTTTATGTTCTGAGCTGATTTCCAGGAGTGTGTGGAGGAGCTGCGTTTGTGGGCTGGATTTTCTGGCTGCAGCTGGGAACCGTGCTCTCACGACGTGCTATTTGATCGGGTCAAGCGGTCACCCCTCCGTATTTATCATTTACAGACATTTACAAGCAGGAATATGACTGAAGCCTGGCTAGAGCAGCGAAGCAGTAGTCATAGAGTAATGGGGAAAAACATTTACCCCCTTAATAGGGTGAGGCAATAGAAATACATCTATCCTGACAGACATGTGACCAATATCAATAAAAACACATATGATAAAATATTGATCGTCTGATCCAGACCTGCACAGCACTCTGGGGGTTGTAGGCAGATAAGGTTAGAGCATCAACTAACTCACTTACTCTTTGGCTACCTAGCAACACCTGTGCAGTAACTTGCACAGGTGTTGATTGATTTGCTTGTTTGCCACACTGATGCTTTTAGATCAGGGATGTCAAACTCCAGTCTTCAAGAGCCACTGTCCTGCAGTTTTTAGATGTGCCACAGGTACAAAACACTGGAATGAAATGGCTTAATTACCTCCTCCTTGTGTAGAGGCCTGCTAATAACCTAATTATTCTATTCAGGTGTGGTGCAGAAGAGGCACATCTAAAAGTTGCAGGGCAGTGACCCTCCAGGACTACAGTTTGACACCTGTGTTTTAGATCATCAAATCAAATTTTAGTATCACATAAAGGTAGCTTAGAGCTGATTTAACAAAAAAAAAAGAAGCAAATAATCATCACGCAGACAGTCCAACATGGTGGTAGCCATCTGCTGGTATGGAGTGCTTTGCTCCTTTAAGATGTGGACTACTTACGGAACCTGGTGGAGAAATAAATTCTACTCTTTCACACAAAATCCTAAAAGATGTCTATTTATGAACTTAAGCTGAAGCACACTTGGCTTATGCAGCAGGACAGTGATTCAAAGCACTCCAGTAAATCCATCTGTGAATGCCAACAAACAAGACTGACTGAGATGCTGTGGCATGACCTTAAACAGGATGGTTATTCTCAAAAAATCTCCAATATGGCTGAATTACAAATCATGAAAAAAATAGCATGCTGAAATTACCATAGAGATGTAAAAATGACTTTTTGGAAAAACCAGACTGCAGCTGTTGTCACCTAGTTATAAAGTGCAGGAGCAAATTACATTTTCACATTGAGTCAGGATGACTTGGATATCTTTATTCCTGTGATAAATGAAACAATTATCTGAATACTAAATTTTTGTATTTACTCTGGGTTTTTTTTTTTTTTACTGATATAAAAAATACTTAATGATCAGAAACATTTTAAGTGTGACAAAAAAAGAAAAACAGAAGTCTGTGAGAGGGCAAATACTTTTTCACAGTCCTTTAAACGTGTCCGATGCAGCTTCTCTCCGAGGACTGAAGGCACCAGATGTTATATGTGATATGTCTGCCAGCTCTGCCAGCTTTCTCTACCCTCACCAACCTCCCATCACTCTGCTTGCAGGTCACTGGCTTTGCCCTGTGCATGACTCTAAATCTAACGGAAGAAAGCCAAAAGGCCTCGAGCTGTTTTCCTCTCACAACTGTCTTTTATTATTCTCATTTCCAAAGTAGTTTCTCTCACTTCTGCTACTCAGTCATGCTTTAGATTCTTTCTTCTGCTTCCCTTCAGTTATTTCTTTTGTTGTTGTTTTTTCCCCCCTCTGTGGTTCTTCAACGTTCTTTGTTTTTATTTTGAGATAAAGTTTTGCAGGCTGGATGCATATGCCGTCTGTTTGAATGAGCAGCCCTATTGTTTAAAAACTCTCAGACAGCATGAAATTGCTCATGTTATCAGTCACAAGATGGGTTCCAGAGATAAGTGAGAAAAATAAGAATAATAACAGTCAGGAGATCTTTAATCTAATCCTTTAATTATAGGATACAGCTAGTTATTTTCCACATTCCTCAATGAAATTAAAATTAAGATCTGCTAAATCAATTATCTCCAGGAAGGATACATATCCAAAACAGCTCAAATTGGTCAAGCACAGTAGGTGATACTATATTTAATAATGTCCATTAAAACAAAAAATTTTTCAACTCATGAGTTCAAAACTACCAACTATCATCTGTAATGCAGATAAACGTAGAGGCGGGGCCAACCCAAGGTTGTGTTGGGGCCTAAGCAGAATTTCATCCATGGGTCCACTTCCTGCAAAGATCATCTTGATCTTTACAGATTCTGAAGAGTCAGAGTGGGGGTGCAAAGTTTCATGTTTGTTCATTGTTTATTAGCTACCACAGTAAAAAAAAAAAAAAATCTTCTATAATTTGATAGATGAGTTGTAAACAGTGAAAAAGTGCAAGAAACATGATCTCACCTAACACACAAACTGCACAAAAACCTATATTAAAATTATGAGTCATAATTTAATATTTTAATTAAAGATGTTTTCCTTGAATGTTTACCCCTGGTGCCTTGACCTGCTTTTTGGGTCCACAGACCTGAGGACCCAACGAAGGGCAAAAGCTGATGAGAAATATTTTAGTAAAAAGCATATTTCTCTTGTGAGACTTGTTTCCAGTCGGACACATGGAGCATCATTCTCCAGTACCAGTTTCTGTAACTGCAGCTTGTGACCTTATTATGTATTCCTTTGCCTAGTCTGTTTGTGGGCCCGGGGGGGTGCAGGAGGTTTATCCTGCACATCTGTGCAATCTCCCCAGTGCCACGTTCTTCATGGCATCATAAACCTGTTCTCCTCCTTCTCCTCGTTGCTGCTGTGTTTTTTCCCAGAGGGACATCCGGCTGTCACGCAGAATTCTCCACATGGAAAGCCAGAGACGGCGTCCCGATTTCAGGGTACACACGATTTCATTTACAATGCGAGGGAAATTATACAGCTCTATTAAGCCCAAAGAGCCCACGTCAGTCAATGCAAATGACATTTTCAACTGGCAGAACAAAAACCAGCTAATACTAAGCTGAAAACTTTTTTGTTTTTCTTCATTGTTGCTCTCGTACTCAAAATCTCGATGGTATATTTTGGAAAAAAGAGGCCAAAAAACATGCAGTGAATGCAGCTGGTATGTGGTGGTAAAATAACCCCTGGAGAGTGTGGGCACAGGAGGAGTTGAGCTCCCGCAGAATGTAGAACAATAAATCGTTGACTTCATTTTGTCACTCCCATACCACGGTGCGGCCTGGTGGATGTTGCAGTGAGCCAAGTGGTAGGAGTGAACAGCTATTACCTTCCTCCAAGGTCTTGCTTCATGCTGTTTCCACTACACTCTGCCAGCCAAGGCAATTTGTCTGGCAAGCACTTTGCCGGTGTGCCGCAGCGGGCCACAAGGGGCCTATGAGGAGTTTTTGCAGCTCGCCTCACACATTCTCTCCGATAATTCCTGCTCATTTTCCTCCACCTTTACGTATCCATATCTTTTCCCTGAGAACCTCCATTTCTGACTTGCCTGGCGGTTATTTAAAACAAGACCCAAGGGCAGCTTACCCGAGCATGGGTTGACTGTTTGTGTGTGTTCAGGTGGTCCTCCCATCCTTTGTGCAGAGAAGTAAAAGCTTTTATCAGGGAACTGTTTTAATTGTTTTCGAAAATGTGCTTATTTGTGTATGAGTTTGCATATGTGAGGCATCCATCTGACTCTGCAGGTAGCGGCCCAATCTCCCGCAGCGTATTCTTCCAAACACGCAGATAAGATGCAGCTGATGAAACAGTTTTAGGCTTCAGGGAGTGGGAGGCACACGTGTTGTCCATTACCGACTTCCCTGTCCTTGGACTTATCGTACTTCTCATCTTCCTTTTTGTTCACACCACATCTTTTACCATTCAATATCTTCAACTTTTATTTTTCTATCAATTTTTTTTTCTTTCTTCTTCTAATGTCAGTAGCAAAGATGCAAAAGATTTACTATTAAATGATGTATTGGAAGATGTTTTTTGTTTATATTCCAAAAAACATGCACACATTAATATGCTGGGATAATTTAAAAAAATGCTTGGCAGGTTTTCCAGCAACCATAACTCTACAAGACATTTTATTTGAATTAGTGACATTTATGGAGTTTCTTATGGTACAAGTGATTCGGCTTTATTGCATCACTTGGGGTATTCTAAAATTGTTGCTAGAATGTTAGTTGATGTTTTTATATAAAAAAAGAAATAAACAAACAAGATGGCAACATTCCCAAAAAGTAATGTACCTGGTTATGCTATATCATAACACTGTGAATTTTTGTCTCATTGTCTCTGCTCTACTGTAGACGCTAAGGTGAATAGAGGCACTGACAAAATAACTTCACACGAACTTCAAAGACTCAACACTTGATGGTCCACAAAATCCCCTTAATTTTCTCACAGTTAGACCAAAGTTTTAGAGCAGAGTCGTACTTGGCAAGGCAGTAAAGAGCATTTTTGGTTTCAGCTGACTGATACACATGCCTCCAGTTAGAGTTCATGAATTGCTTGAACTCCACATGCTTACTTTTGTGATCCAAGTACAGAAAAGGCTTTTTCTCACATCATTCCCAAACACCAGCTGGCATGTTGAGAG
The DNA here is from genome assembly GCF_003331165.1 of Xiphophorus hellerii. Classification (NCBI taxonomy): domain Eukaryota; kingdom Metazoa; phylum Chordata; class Actinopteri; order Cyprinodontiformes; family Poeciliidae; genus Xiphophorus; species Xiphophorus hellerii. The sequence continues at coordinate 17,439,887 of NC_045680.1, forward strand.
TCATATGGTTGTTATGGTGATCCAAACATACCACTTTGCTCTGTGCTGCAGATCTCTCACACTGAGCTCTGGAAAAACTCAGTTTTTTAACCTCCATTAAAATCCTCATTCAGCTCAGTATCTCGTGGCAAACAATATTTTTACTGCAGGGAAACAAAAAGTTTCTACATCTTTAACAGGGACACTAGGTTTAGCATGACGGCATGTGAAGTGATTTGTGTAAATATACCAAAAAATGCGTGGCAAAGAGATTACTCTGTAATGAAAGAGCAAAGGGGGTAGGGGAAAATAAGTATTGAAAGCATCAAAGAATAAGCAGAAATTAATTCATCTGTGTGCATTAGTGTTGCTGTAATTAAAGCATAGCTCTACATTTAGATTATAAATAGCTTATCATGAGGTGTACATAAATAATATCGTCTCACGTTCCCTTGTTTCCTCTGCTAAACAGTTCCTCTGGTTTACTGCTTGTATTGTATTTGAGCCTTTAAATTCCCCCCGGTCTCCATGTTGTACTATGTGGCTTAAATTCCTCTCAACCCTGACCCTCCACCACACCCACTTCCTATCTTGACCTCTGCACCTTGACATCGCCACTGAGATTTTTCTGGAACTCTGTTGGGGCCTGTGGGAAGACTTGCTGTTTTTTCTTACAGCTGTTTTTAGCTACATAGATGAACGAACAAACAACAGCGGTTCAATAAAATTTCAAGGTGCACCATGTGAATGCAGCTACACACAGGGGGGTCTGCCTTGGTCTCTGTTTGAAGGAGGCTAAAATGGGTTTTTATTCATGTGGATCCAGCTGCTCTTGAATACTGAAGCTGTTTTCCTTACCCATTTTCTGTGATTTCAGTCACTAATTAAATCCATCTCCAAGTAAGCAAAGCTCTAACAGAGTCTAGGTTAGATAAGATGCTATATTCACTCTTCAGATTTTTCCCCTTTCATTAACCTGATATGCAACTTTCTTCAAGATGCTGATAAAACACAAAGCATCCTAAAATATGTAGCAGTTCCAATCCCCATAGTTAGATGTTTAAAGAAAATGCACTAACCCTGTGCTAAGTTTGATACAAACAATGTCCACAAGTAATTAGTTTTTGAAATCGTGTCTGTCAGACATAAATTTGCATTACCAAAAATGTGACTATTCAAGCAGTGGAAGTAAAGCCTTCTTTCTCACCAGAAAGAAAAAGAATGACTAAAAGACGGAAATAAAATGTGTCAGACATGACTCGTCCCAGAAGGGTCTCTTCTCAAGGGATAACATTGTTTGTCAGTGGAGCCCTGAACAAGTTTTCTTTTATTGCTCTTTTCCATTTCCATTAAAATGGAAACAGTGCCTCGTGTGCAACAAAACATAACTGTACGTAGCAAGTGATGCTGAAGTTGATATGGACAGAAATATATTCACTTTAAGCTAAATACACAACACATAGAGTCATCTATTAATGGAAATGGTTTAAGTTATGTCAATCTGCATCATAAGACAAAATATAAAAACAAATCTAAAATAAACACACACAGTATTTTTACTGAATTAGCAAGGATATGTTCCAAAAAGTTTGGAAGAATGCTGAGAAGTTAAAAAATATGAACAAATGAGATGCAGCACGTTGTCAAAGTAACTGTGAAATGGGTAAAAGCCTCACTCTTGCAGTTAAAATTCTTCTTAAATTATTAAATTGTGTTATCTTTTCTGAAAAGCTAAATGGGAAAAAACTGGGCACAAATCTATGAGAGGGGGGGATATACAGTATGTGTGTGTTGTACCTGTTTGCTGGTGTGGAGAACACGCCCAGGATGATGTCCCTGCCGTGCATCCTGATGACGGGGCTGGTGGAGTGCAGCAAGTTGAAATAAAAGTGAGAATCTCCGGGAATGGAGCAGTTGAGCCGGGCCTTGAGGAATGACGTCCACTGCTTCTCCAGGACGCGCTGCGAGCCACCCTGATCGCGTTTGCACACGCGAGCAACGCGCGACACCACCACCTGTGAAAGTCAGGCCATAGCTGGCTTTGTGATGGGACTTCACAATATAGATAAAACCCTCGAAACCAGTGATAAGCTGGGGATGTTTGCATTTTATCTCCAAAAGGAGACATTCAAAAGCTCTTCGGCTCAAATGTGATAAGTCGTTTGCATGCTATTTGCAATGTGATAACCCTGTTTTGACAGATCATTGTTTAATAACACTAAAATCAGCATCAATTATTCATGAAAATGTCAGTGAATCCCAAAATTGGTTCTTTGAACACCCAATTCTGTCGCTGTTTGAGCATCCATTTACTCTGCTCTCTGTAAACACGTCAAAGCCAGAAACCTTCTGTAAACACATCCCCCAGAATGCGAATTGCTCATTTATTAGATTTGGCACTTCACATGCTTTTTAAATGCGCTTTAAAGAAAGAAATTACTTTTTAATAAAGATGTGTTATCAGCACAGGAAATAGCATTAAGACTATAACAGTCGCATCTTTTTCAGGGTAACAGAATCATGTTCTGTGTTTTGTTAGATCAGATATGCATGCAAACAAGTGAAAATAAAAGGTCATTGTGGCAGTGAGTAAAAGTGTTGACGCTCAAATGTAAACAATACTGCTGGTTCAGCTTCACCTTTCATGTTTGTATTCTAAACAATGCATTCATATATTCCACAGACGTCCTTTTAAAGTATGCGATGAAAAGACAGCTCCCTCCTCTGCATGAAAAATTCAGACACAAAAGAGGAAATACATTTTCATCTGATTTTCTTTTATACCTTTTCCAAGTAGTTGAACTCCATGGCTATTTCTCTGAAGAAGAAGTAGATGTGAGGTCCCCACTCCACAGCACTCACAAAGTAGGGCTCTGTGTTGTTGTGGAGAAAGAACGCATAGATGGTTCATGAGAAATTACGCATCCAAAAACATCTCCGTTTGTGAATGCAGCATTAATTCCCACAACGCTGGAGTAACATGAGGGCAGGGGCACAGAGGCACCAGCCAGGCCTAATTTCATTACATGCTGAAAGGGGATTTCACAGCAAATAATAAGAGAATTATGTCTCACTGGCATTTCTGAGACACGATTTTCATGCTGATTCTGGTAATAATTCAGCCAGGACTTTCTGCAACACGTGTTAACGGTAACATCGAACTTGATGCGAAGGGATTTTGTGTCCCGCAATCAGTCTGCTGAGTCAAACCTCAGCTGCTGACACATCCATCAGCCTCCTGAGTAACGTGGACGCTCACTCAAACCTATCCAGCTCTGACCACAGAACAGAGGGCGTGGATTCTGAACACAGGACAGACTGCAGCAGGGGAGCGACTCGCTTAAGAGTACAAACATGCAAGCGCATCTTGGCAAGCACGCGCATTCACACAAGCGTGTATTGGTACCTCTGAACCACTTGGAGTCGTGCTTGATGGTGCGGAGAGCGGGGCTGTCCCCAAGGCTGCGATAAATCACCGCATCAATGGCCAGGAAGTCTGTCACCGTAGCTGTAAACAGATTCCCCTCTGAAACACACAAACACACACAGATACTGGTGAGCTGAACAGAATAAAAAAGCAAATATAAATAGAGAAATGCAAAAATTGACAGAGCCCTGGTCACCCTGAAAATACTTCGGTCAGCTTTGTTTGTTTTATTTTCTCCTGCCACATCTTGATCCTCTGACATCTTTGATTGTTTTGCTATTATTCTCATTAGGATATTTAATTTATTTTTGGACAATTTTGTGATTCAAGGACTGTCAGGCCTATAGTAGAATTCTCATTATGTCCGTCTTGAGTCAGTTTTCATTTTATTTTGATGTGAAATTTTCATGCATTCTTTTTCTAAGTTATATAAACGTTGCACTATTCAGTGGAACCATTCTACAATATATCCTCTCCCCCACTTCCTGCAACACCTTCAAGACTGATCTATCCTTGAACTGATGAGTTGGAGAGGCTTGATTCTAAGGACGCTGTGCACATTTTCCAATTACATTTTTATGCTGGAAGTATTAGGGACTGCTCAATTGTTGCAAAAATGAAGTGGCTTGTGTTAAAATCATCTTTCGGTCAATTTGGTCAATACAGCAATTTGGAGCCATTTCATTGCTTCCTATTTTTAATTCATTAATGCAAACAAACCACTTTGTACCCATGTACCCAAAAAATTGCTATTTTCTTTTGTTTTGGTCACATGTCTGTGTTTTGTAATGTGAGATTAGGACAAATAAGCACACTAAAATAACACACTTTGGTTGACAGATATTCATCAGTCACAGAACCACATTTCCTTACATAAGGAAAGGTTTATACAAGCTGAAACATCAAGTGGCTGACTGCTCTTTTTAGAAAATGGAAAAACATTACCAGAACTGCAACAGTGTAAAATAAGGAAGGGGTTAAATTTAGAGAACTCAGGTGTTTTAGTCAGACCCAACTTCATCTATTGTGACACTAATTTCATCAATAGGAAACTCAGAGGTTCTTCTCTTCACACAATCTTTTCTTCAGATATGAATTCCTCACATTTCAGTCTTCAAGTGGTTCCCCTTTAAAAACCCTTAACAGTTTCATATGGAGAAAACAAAACAAACAACAAAAAAAACACTGACTTTTAAAGATCTTACCAGCATTTGGAGTTACGAATGGGCCAGATTTCAGTTTTAAGACACTTTAAATAAATAATTAATATCATATGACTTGTTTAAAAAAAGATCTTTTACAATAGGACACCCACACATTTCTTATCTCTTTAAATGGTTTAAATCACACAGACATATCACCTCAGGTGCACATGATAAGCTAATCTGCTGGACTGATAAAGTGAGAGTGAACACCAGGGAGATCGAAAGAGCCGTTTTAGACTGTTTTAAGACTGTAGTGGCTGATACACGACATAAAAAGGTCTCAAAATCATTTAAAATCAGACATTTCACTGTGTGTAGTAGAGTTTACAAGTGGAGAAGCAAGTTCACTATGAAAAGAGACTGAAAAATACAAGTCTCACTAACAATATGGTAATATGTTGCAAACAAGTCTTCAACATAATATCACAGGATCTCCTTCCAAGGCTGTTATAAAAGTGCATAATTGTACAGTCAAAAAAAAGGCTCTTCAGATTTAACTTTCATAGAAGAGAAAACTGTTGGTCTCAAAGAAAAGCATGACTGAAGATTTCCAGAGAGAAAACAGACAGACTAGGAGATCTGAAACAATATTATTTGGACAAATTACTCTAAAAGTTAATAATTTGGACACCACAACTCAGGACAATGTTTAACAACTGTATGCTTCTAAAATTAGCGAGCTTTAATTGAATATATACTGTATATTTCTTTACTTCTTCAACTGTTGGGTTCATCTGTTAAATGCCTGCAGGATTCATGGCATTTAAATGAACACTGAGGGGGAAATTCACCCATTCATTTTAAATATCTATAATAGTCTAAACACATATCTTGTTTTACTTATTACATAGTCAGTATTTCAGAAATATGTCATAAGCAGCAGCAGTGATACAAAACTTAAATCAGGTTATAGATTTTTTTCATAGTGGTACTTTATCGCCACAAACCTAAGTCCATAACAGAAGTGACACATTAGTAGAAATCTGTAATCAAGCTGAAAAATGCTGAAAGCTGACAGATTTGTTTTTGAGTTAACACTGTTTGCGCATCATCTACTTAACTATCTGCAGAGACAAACGATGGCGGTCTAAACTAATTCAGGCCATTGTAATGATACACAATAAAGCAAAACTGTTTGTTATCGTAGACATGACAGCTGACAAGACTAAAATATTACTGCAATAAAAAAAACATGATGACTGCACCACAATGGCTCTCTGCAGTTTGTTTTCACAGAGCTGATGATCACATTATCAGTGAAGTGAGGTAAACAGAAAAATTGCAGATAAAAACTAATTGAAGCTGAACCAATACGGCATATTGAAGTGTCATGCATCAAGTTTCATAGAGGAACCGGGTTATTCCTCAGTTTTTCATCCCTGTCTGACAGCGCTGTAAGAAACACAGAAGAGGTGCATGGAGCCTGGAGGGAGCATCTTACCAGCAAACAGAGCAACGTTGGCGTGTTTGGGGTCATAAGGGCATCTCGCCATTCCATTGACTGGGTCTCCCATCATCTCCAGAGTGTCGCCCTTGAAAATCACGCACACAAACAGGCGGGCAAAAACAGCTTTCAATCATTGCACTTCAAACAATATAAATGCATCCATGGCAGCATCATGAAAACAAGCCACAAGAGAATGGCAATTAGACAGTGTTATGGAGAGCGCAAACTAATGACTCAGTGGTGGCAATTAGGCAACAAGAGAGTTACATTCTCATACATAAATAAGAGACCAACACACACATACAGGCACCCGCATGAAGTCTAGTTAATAATTCACACAAGTTTTCATCCCATTATTATACCGTTCTGTATCTATACGGTGAAATCTCTGGTTCTGTGTCAATTACAGCACATGTATATTTAAAAGGTAGCCACAAGCACCTATTTCAACCGTTTCTGGAGAAAAAAAATACACAACTTTGAGTGCCTTCCACCCACCGTCGAGAGCAAAATCATTTATAAATGTCATTTCATTAAAACAGAGCTATAAATAAAAGAGCAGCTTGCATTGCTAACTAGTCCCCTGAGAAGCAGACAGCCTATCAGGCAGAGACAGGTGTTGTAGGGCGTCATTAGTGGCTGACAGATAATGGGCCAGGTTTGTTTCTATGTTCCAATGTTGCACCAAGTCTGAAATGTGAGAGAATGGAAATAACACTGATACAAAAAAAATAATAAAATCTTTGATGGAAGATTCCCCCCCATTTTCCGAATCTGTTTTTCTAGCTCTGACTACTAGGCTGCGTATATTCCTTCAAAATCTCTTCAGAATGATGCAAAATCAGCTGAACCCATTATTAATATTTATGTGTATTTTTTTCCCCCCCTTCAGCGAGTCTCGGGTTGTTGCCGTAATTGAGTGAGACAGGGATCGCTTGGGAAAGTGGAATGAGCTGTGTGGAGGAGGATTCAGGTGAGCTGAAACTTGATGGGTAGAACCTTCAGATTCTGACAATTGTTTTTTAGGAACAAACTGTTGGCGTAATGCTCTGAAAATGTGAGATAATTAGCTGAATCAGTGCATTTGACTTGTTGCTTTAAACTTTGAGTCTTTATATGTTTGCTTCTTTAGAGTTCCTTGCAAAAGTGTTCATGCTGCTTGAACGTTTTTGCATTTCGCTACGTTACAACCACAAACCTTGATGTGTTTTATTAGTGCTCTACGTAGTAGGCAAACAAAATTAGTGCATAACTATGAAGCGGAGGAAAAATAATTCACATTTTTAAAACCAAAATCTAAAAAGTGTGATGTGGATTTGAAATTACTTTGCTCTCAAACCCTAAATAAAATGCAGTGCAACCACTTGCCTGCAAAAGTCATATAAATAGTAAAGTATGCTTTTTTTAAATGTAGGAGTGTGTATTAAAATTGATGGAAAGCTGGAAAGAGAAAATCCAAATGAAATACACCAAAGTTTGTGTATGTAATGTGACAAATTGTGAACAGATTCAACAGGCTGAATACTTTTGCAAGTCACTTCATTTGGAATTTGTTTTTCTCTTTCTCTCTTTTTTTTTACCACGAGCAAAACAAAAAATAAAAATCCAACCAAGTAAACAAGTCATGTCTCCAGCTTTCCTCTAAAGCCACTTCCTTCAACCTCTTGTTGTTCTCCCTGATTTTCTGCCTTTGACTCCAACGTCAGGCCTGAAAGTTTAACCACCAAGAAATAAGTGTTGTTCCCCTGAAAAACAAGGAACTAAAACTGCCAGACAGAAAGGATAAATAGCTACTTGGGAGGAAGTCAACACCTCCTCAAGTGCCAAACAACCCAAATCAAGCTGTAAGCTTTCACCTGAGTAGACGTACTAATTGCACTGCTGAAGCAAGCTCTCTCATTGCAAAACATAGATAATCTATCTATCAATTATGTTAAAGCAATTGTATGAATAACTGAGTTATTGGCTGGCCCACAAAACGTCTGACAAAGTTACAGTAGAGCCAGCAGATGTGATGCGGTTGCTTACAGTGTAGTTGGCACAGAGAGGGTTGAAGGCGTTGGTGCCACACAAGAAGAGGCCCCCCTGTCTGCTGAGCAGCACCTTGATAAAGTTGCGGCATTCATCCTGTAGGAAGGAAAAAGACAGAAAAAGAAGGGAGAGTTTAATGTGTAGCAGGAGTTAAGAAACAGAACAAAATTGTGGTGCAGGGGGAAAAAAACAAATACAGAAACTGATTATCCAAAAAAAAAAACTGTGTGAATTGAAGCTTTTTAGCTGCCTGATGTGAGGAATTATTACACCATTAACACTGTCAATCATATTGATACACTCCAAAGGAAGTCTGCAGAAACTTTAAGTGCCTACCTGCTACAGACATGTGCACACAGACAGCTGTTTTTGATTGACAGACTATAATCTAAACCAGCCTCAGGATTTTTTTTAACGAGCAACAGACTTAAGATAATTTCAACATGAGGAATCAAACTCTACTCAAAGCCAGCTGGGTGACTCAATCAAGTTGTGTCGCAGTTTCCTCGTTCCATGTTTGTTCTTCAGAACGAGTCGTCGTGCTGTTTGTAAGGCGCCAGATAAGAGCTGCGTTCCCCCACTGCAGCAAGCAGCCATGAATATAGGCACAATGAAAGTTAATCCCTTTTCATTCTGCTCCCTCAATAAATGTTAACAGATAAACTCATACTTAGGCACGCTGGTATCAAATTCAACGTGAATGACGTGTTGCACTTGTATTTGTGTAGTTCCTTCCACAAGTATTCATACCCGTGGAACATGTTCACATTTTGTGACATTACAATTACAAATATCAGAGTTTTTCATTAGGAATTCTTGTGATAAGCTAAAAAGAAGTAGTAGATTACTGTGAAGTGAAAGGAAAAATGTCACCTGAAAGAGGTTTTCGATATAAAAAAAAAATCTACAGAAAGAATTCACATTTTTCCACACTTAATCCTTACAGCAGGTTTTCATAATCATTCTGTGTTTAGCTTCATTTGGCTTGCATTGTTTTCACTCTTGCATATCGAGCTTCCCTGTCCCTTTTGTAAAAAAATATCCACACAGCACAATGCAGCCACCAACATGTGTTGCCTATTTTACCATGGGGATAGAAGGTTCTGGGTGATTAAATTTAGTTTGAGTTTAAATTTTATTTTATTGCCTCACTAATTAAGTGCCATCTAGGGTCAATTTCTGGACTACATTTTATTTAGTGGTATTAATATGTGAGTAAATGTTCGCCCATCTAATAAACAGATTCCCCCAGTCAAGTTCTCTGAATCTTCTTAGGGAGGTGATAGGTTAAATATCACCTTTTTTTGCTTTGCTTTTTTGCTCATTTGCTTTTAACAAAGTAAAAGCAAATGAAAAGATTTGCTTTTTATATAAAAAACACATTGAGTTTGTAGATGCAGCATGGCAAAATGGGAAAACGTTAACAAGTACACATGCTTTTGCGAAAAGAAAAAAAAGATTATCTGAAGAAATCTTTTGAAAGCACTGGGAAGAAATTTCAGTTGAAACTTTAAGATAAATGTCAAAAATTTGTGACAGCAGCTTGCATTTGCAAAGACGAGCAAGCCACCTGTAAGTGGGTGGTGATACATAGCACATCAATGGTAGTCAACAACCAACAAATCCTCTTCCTCAAATGGCAAGTGTCCCAGCCAGCATGGCACCAGAAGTGACGCACACACGCACACGCCGATACACAAACACCAAATGGGGTCTACTTCAAGACCAACACCTGCACTGATGTCATCTGAAAGAGCAGCGGGGCTGAAGCAGAGGCTGCAGAGGAGGTGATAGCTGATATGTCAAAGCAAAGTGTGAGTGTGTGTGTGAGACGGGGATCAGAGAGAAAGCAGTGATATGGGAGACGAATGAATGTTATTCCAGATGCTCCACCCTGCCCCTCTCCCTCTCCTCCGCGTTCCCACTTTGCTCCCTGCAGGGTTCTCGTTTTTCACCGGAAAAACAGACACAGGAAAGAAGGAAGTGTTTTCATCTTCGAGGATGCAGGGCTCTGGTGCTTGGGGTGTTTGGGGTGTGTCAAGTTTGAGCCGTTATTTCTAATGCCGCAGCAATATGTGACAAACTGAGTTGAGGCTGTGCCAGCTTATCTGAGGGCATGCCACTCACATACATGCGGCATGCGCTTCGTACAGTGCCTGTAACTCATCTGGCAATGTTTATCAGAGCACAGATGTAAGCTCACATTGGGGAACCATTTGCATGCTGTTTGTTGTTGGGTTGTCAGCTTGGTTTGATCGGCAATGACAAAGTCAGATGAAGCACTCCTAATAACAACCCAGTCCGACTGCCAACATCTCAAAGAGAGGCGTGAATACTAAGAAGAACCAGACCACTGCACAAAATGTCTTCATTTGGTGCTGATTGTACAAATAAAATGAGCGATTTCAAGATTGCAGGGTAAAAACAACACTTAGAGCCTTTGTAGCATCAACAATTGAGCTCTGATTGCCATTCCCACTTTGGTACCATCATCAAAATGTATGCAGAGCTGCATACGTGCAGCATCAATTTATCCAAATTCAAATATCCCAGGAAGTGATTCTGCACTTCCAATGAGTCTTTATTCAAAGCCCAATTCTGCACACAAAATTAAAGCTTTATTATGCTCTCCACACAAAATCACAAACCAATTATAAAGGATCAAACAGTGAATCACTGACTTAAATAATCCAGAGGCAGTGTGTCCTGTTGTCTGCCTTTTCTCCCACTGCATTCCTCTCTTTTTTGCACACTTGCTTGTGCAAAATCCTGACAAAATGCCACATCTACAAGCTGGCAAAGTTTCCTAAGACTCAAATGACTTCAAACCTTCTCCCATTCTCTGTGTAGCCATGTTGCCTGCAGCTAACCTGCAGCAAAAATCAATAAACAAGAGCAGAAAACAGAAGATTCATCTATATGTTGTTTCTAATAATTGTAATTAATAACTAAATTAGGTGGGATCAATCTGGCTTGTCACAGTGATATTTCAAACAATTTTATGGAAAAATATTTTAGACTTATATTTAATATAGAATACACTCATTTATAATTTTTGATCTATTGTTCTGGATTGTTTTTTAATATTCAATAAATTAAATTAATGTATTCATTTATAATGTAAAGGATGCAAATGTATTCGCAACCACTTTTTTAATAAAAAGGAAAAACAGAAAGTTAAGACAGTGCAAATTTTTTTTTTCAAAACAAAGTACTTAACCACTCTAGTTGTTAGGTATCCGTTGTGTTCATCAGAGAGACAGCCTACAGGAAGAAACTGCCTGCATGTTTTGTGTTTTTTTTTTTTTACAAATAGGGCTCTGTAGAACTGATCTGAAGGTTGAGTTTTAAACAGATTGTGTCCAGAATGTGTGGTGTCTGCAGAAATATTAGCTGCCCTTTTCTGACCCTAAACCTGTTTATAAATCCCCTGAACTACTTGTATGATACTTAAGAAACTATTTTCACTGTCCTTTTGATTAGATTTTCAATAACTATACCTTTTCCATTTTAAAATAGTAACCACAATTATTGCATGATGTTAAGCAGTGCAGTTAAACTGCTTGAGGTGGTTGTTGTAGCAGAATAATCTTTCTGATTAAGGGTAAATTTAACTTTTTTGTTTTTCTGAGCTGCTGACTGTGTGCATGTATAGATTCATGACCAATACATCATATATTCATCCCAACAAATACAACAAAATACTGTGATAAGTCCAAATTGCCTATCTATAGTGGCTTGTGGAATTTTTGTACCTTCATACAGAAGCACATTCCTCAGCATGAATACTGATGTAGCTGTTAATGTTAAGAGAAGATGAGTGGAAAGATGCATAAGCGAGGATATGTTTGGATATGCAAATCTGCAGTAATATATTAGCCAGACTTTGTACAGGTAGCACGTTTCAAATCAGCTCCTCGCTCTGGAGAAAGATAATAACAAGGCCACTTTTTTTTTTTTTTTCTGCAGATGTTGAGTGAGCAAGTGAGGTTCCCAGCAAAGCCGCACATCCACCATCTTTCTTTCACTCACACACAAAATAGACTCATCCAAAAAGCATTTATGGGGATATAAATGCGGCTGACGCACACAAAATCCCGGTACTGACAACGAGCTCTCTGTTGCTACAACACATTGTCTCCGAAAAAACCTGCAGCAGAGAGACACCATTAAAAAACTCAGGGGGCTCCAACTTTAGCATCTGCTTCTCATCTATTGTCTGGAACTAAACCTTTTGCTATTAGATGATAAACAGCTTTTCATTTGACCAAAGCCTGGACTTGAAGCTTGTCCTAATGACGAGAAGAAAGACAAAAAACCTTTATGTGTTTTACCTACGGCAGCAATCAGCATTCCTGTTTTAAAAGTAACAAAGTTACAACACTGTTTATGACAGTAAAACATTTGGCTTACATTGTTTTAACTCTTTAGGGAGTAACAACTACATATTTGTTATGTGATGAAACATAATAAAATGTCCCCACGTTATCATGATGACCCCACACAGTAGGAGTCATTTGAGGGAGAACATTGGCGGGTTGTTTTTTTTTTTTTTTTTTTAGCAAGCAGCTTCTCTAAATCTCCAAAGTTTCCATTACATGCCTGGCTGGTCCCCTGACGTTCAAGGTGCGTGCTGTTCTCCCAAGAGCAGCTATGAGCCAGAACTCTCCCACACACATGAACTCATACTGTGTACACAATAGACATACACACAAAGCCCTTTCTGAAAACCACTTCTCTGCTCATTGAGGACAGGTCTGTCATTTTCAAGAAAAAAAACAAAAACAATCCCTGATGCATAATTCTGACTGAAAACAGAGCGACGCTCTGTCGCAGGAGCACAGCGTGAGTCTATGCGTGTACGGGCGTGGGTGGGGGATAGATTATCAGAGGTACTAATTCAGCAGCAATGTGCTGTTCCAAGTGCTGTGGTCTTACTCAGCATGTTAAAGCTAATCTACATCCCTCTGAAACCCCTTTTTACTGTTTGACAGTAATTCTGACTAAACTGACCACAGGCCAAGAACAAACAATCAGTCGCAAGAGGAAGAGTGAGAAGGGAGGAACGACGGAGTAGTGGAGATGTGATGATAAGTGAAGAAAAGGAGGGAAAAGAGAAGAAATCAGAAGAGTTTTCCAGGTAGGTCAGCCAGACCCTTAATGGCCAAACTTCCTGTGGAAAACAAACATCCATCCCATAAAAGTAAAAGAAGAATTTTGCAAAGTACTTGTATAAATAAAGAAAGGCCAACTGTTAAAGCTTTAGAGCTTTCAAAAACCTCAAAAAAAGACAGTGTTCTGGTATGTGGGTGTAACAATACAATACTGAAAATTTTTGGTATGTTCCATTCGACTTGGGACTCAAGTGCACCGAAAGAATGAAGCTTGCTTCTAAACCTGCAGCACATTTATACGTAGAACCAAAGTGCAAAGCTCTACTAATACTCCTTAATATGTTGCGACTATATTGTCATCTCAATATAAGTGTCATAATTTATTATTAGTGTCACAAAGCGCTCTTTAAAGACATTTTTACTAAAATATTCATGGGTTTACATGTTGCATGACAACAGGAGTCTGGCTGCAGCAGATGCTAACACCAGACATGGATTATATATTATATTTATGCTTCAGATACACAAGGTCAGAGAGCGAGATAAAAACAAAATGGAAAAAGGATTAATAGAACATGGACACCAGTGATCTCTAATTTTGCAAGCAGCGTCACATCATTAATTAGATTTTAAGCAGTTTTATGAGCAAGAATTATTAAAGAAAACCTGATTTTTATTTTAACAATTTGAAGGAAATACAAATACAAGCTATGTATTTCATACCTTTAAGCTATGAAATGGAGTCATGTCCACAAACATTACTTAAAACTCTTCTGTGCAATAAAAAAGCCTCCTATTAACCTTCTCTGGAGGTGGCTTGGATTTCCCTGGACTTTGGAGCATCTGTAATGGGCCATCACAAAGAATAAATCAGTATTCCATGACTCTCTTTGCCCTTGGCAAAGCTCGTTTAAACTTCTGTAATTGTGGTGTTATTGCGCGAAAGCACGCTGAGATTTTAGATCAAGTTAAGCTGCCTTTGAGATGACATGCTTTCCAGGGATTTCAAAGCAATTTTTAAAAAGACAGAGCAAAACAGTTTTCTGCACACATTACAGAAAGAAGGCAGTGAAATAAGAGGACATATATTATATTGGAATGCCATTCTCACCTTTATTTAATAGAGAAGGTTTTAGAATTTTGAACAAGAATAATAGCATCCACAAACTTTGATATTCCTCGGGGTTTATTTTCAGAGCTAATGAGGCAAAAACACTTGAGACACTTTAAAGATTTGTAACACTGTCAACACTGCACCACAGACAAAATAACATTGTCTAAATTTTGTTTGGAGTTGGTGTTGTAACTTTGGAATGGATGTATGGCAGATAAAATACAGCTGCTCAAGAAAAAACATGAAGTGAGTTTATATGAGTTTATAGCGTCTCTATTTATTCATAAGTTAAACTACAGTCAGTACGGAACTGATTTCACTGTGGATAATAACTCAGAAGCTTACAATGCCATAGCATCATCATTTTGTAAGTGTTTTAATCATAACTGGGCAAAAACAGGAAACCTTTTGTCTGATGCAACGTCAGACAATGACGATAAAAGATCTAGTGTATGTAAACATCTCAATTCAAATGTAAAAGTTACTTCATTAAATGGGGGAAGATGTTGTGTAAATTGAACTTTTTGAGTTTCATGTTATAAAGTTGTAGTCTCATCAAAAAAGTACCTGAACTGTTGCTTTGATTCTTTCATGCATGTTTGATAAATTCTTGAATCTCCCATGACAACCCTTTGGGGGTCTTGCTGCTTGGTCATACAATGTGCTGCCTATTTACCCAAAGCTCCTCCTCTGAGCTGCCGTCCCCCATCGAGCTTCCGCCTCACAGAGCACACATCCCTCATGACTCCCTCACTCAGCTCCTCCAGACTAGCAGCAGCAGCAATTATCAAACACCCGGTGAAACTTCGAGTCTGCTGAGCTCATCATGCAAACAATTTCACAGTCCAACGCTCCTGAGTTGCAAATGGCATCCTGGCAGAGAATTGATATAATGATATGTTGGAGGTGGAGTGTTGGAAAAAGAAGTTGCTTCTTAAAGAGATAAAGGACAATTTCAAGGTGTCAAATTACGAAGTAAAATTTCCTTTACGTCATGTTTAATATATACACCATTTCCATAACTGCTGAAGGTAACAGTTACTATATTGTGCTATAAAATCACACAAGGTGCCTGAAAAACACACAATTGCCCCTTTAACATTTTCTGACTTGGGTGTCACTCAAACAAAAGTAACAATGAGCTGGTAGGGCATTCATAATATCCATTCATCGTCTATACCACAGGTGTCAGACTCCAGTCCTCAAGGGCCGCTGTCCTGCAGTTTTTAGATGTGCCACAGGTACAAAACACTGGAATGAAATGGCTTAATTACCTCCTCCTTGTGTAGATCAGTTCTCCAGAGCCTTGCTAATGACCTAATTATTCTGTTCAGCTGTGGTGCAGCAGAGGCACATCTAAAAGTTGCAGGACACCGGCCCTCGAGGACTGGAGTTTGACACCCCTGGTCTATACCCACTTTACTAAAGAGGACGTGGTGGGGTCTTTCACCAGTGGTTAGTGGGTAAGAGGCGTGGTTCACCCTGGAGGTCACCGGTTGCTCGCAGAGCAACTTGGAGACATACTAACAACCAGGCACAGACACTGATATCTAAGAACAAAGTAAGACGAAGGAGAAACCAATAGCCCTAAATCTCATGTCTATGGACTGTGCGAGTACTTGGAGAGAACAACAAGGAGAACATGCAAACTCAAACCTTGAACCTTCTTGCAGCAAGGCAACATTTATTATTTAGCGGCCATTAAACAGCAAAGAAACTGATTTGTTTTTCCATGCTCAAACCAAGAAAATGTGCTTTGGTTCGACAATTTAAAACCCAAGAGCTTGATCAAGGCAATATTGATTAAACAATCTTGCTAAGTGCTGGTTATAGCAATGCCCAACCACTCTTTAGAAGTGCATGACTGTGTTTGCATGCAAATGCCTGCCGTCATTGCTTGATGCTGGCATTGAGCCATTGTATTTCATTTCTTGCTTCTATAGGAGTGGAAGGGGAAAAAATGAAACAAGGAGAAGATATGACAGAAAGAGACAATCAAATACCAGTGATGCAAAAGAAGGAGACTGTGACAAGGAACAAACTGATCTGTAGGAATGGTAAGTGAGGCCGGTTGTGGCAACAATCCTTTGGTCAACACAATGAGAGGAAAACAGCAGGAGACATAGGATATTGAATCTTAAGCCTAATTAAGGCAGAATACTGTGTCCTTCCTGATCAGCCAAGCAGAAATATTTAATTACAAAACCAATTCTGAGGTGGCAAGTGTATCACATCTGACACAACCTTCCTCCAAGCAGAACAGGATATTTTCAGAGGGCGAAAAGGAGAAGTGAAGACAAGGAAGGTATAAATAAAACGACAGCCTTGATTCTGGGAGATTAGGAGAAAAAAAACTTGTTTAGGATGGACAGAATGAGAAAGAATATTAGAAAAACTAACTTTGAAGTATAAATGCTCAAATATATACATACTTGAACTTTGGTGTTATAGTTTATGATAATACAGATGATGCATATTGTTTGTGTGTATGCACTAAGTAAGACTGACTGTTTTGTCTTTTAAATTAACATACTTATAAAAAGGAATAAAGCTTCCAGGAAATTTAAATACTCACATTAATATAATGTAAAAGCTGCACACATCGTGCTTTTTATGTAATTGTGCAAGAAAAATCATAATTAAAAAAATATTTTTTATTGTTCACCTATAAATTTCATATAGGCCTATCCTTAATTTGTCTGATGTAACGTCAGAGATCTCTTTGTGTGCATATTTACATAATTTTTGCATATTTTCAAAAGTCCTAGGAAAGTATTTTAGAACTTGTTGAATTTGGCTGTCCAGGTTCGCAGTCTGTAGAGTAGAAACCATTCTCATATGCTTTGTCATGTATGTGAATACACTGAGATTCACCTTATGCAACAATCAGATATTTATTGGACACAGCTGGAACCTTTGGCTTCAGGTGTATTGAACATACATGCTTTGCTGTAGACAAATGTAACTTTTATACTTTCTGTTGTAAAACTGAATTGATTGTAAAATCGTCATTTGTCTGCTCCACAGTAACTCTATGTATTTAAGCCCTTATAATACATATATTGGACTGCCAAAGCTTATCATGATAAGCGTTTTAAGTTAAGGAGCCTATGGAGGCACTTAAAGCAGAAACTCAGAAACAGAAGCAATAGGTGCTGCTGACTGTGCAAAGATTCCCCTGAGACAGTCCAGTACATAATAGCTGAGTGTACGATGCTGGCAGGCAAAGTGAATATGGGATGCCATTGCAGAGAGGCTGGAATAGAGGCATGGCACTAATCTTTGACTTATATGCTTCATCTAACCAGAATGTAGCAAAAGTCCTAACTTGAATGTGATGGAGAAAGCATAGTGGGAGCCAAAGATTAGGGTGATGACCCTGATCCCTTCCAGCCTGGCAAAACCTGGCCCGCAATTATAAGTTTGACTGTCGCAATGTGAATAAAGATTTTTGATTGATTTTTAAGAACTATACACATTTTCAACAGGCTATATTTAAAAATGTCAATAAAAAAAGTTTATTTTTCACCATGTACTCTTTTTACATAATTATATTATCTTTTCACCATCTTTCCTGTCCCATTTTCAATCAGAGAGAAAATATCTGGTTTAAAATGATCTTGTTAACTGTAAACATGTTTTGCATGAACCCATTCAGAATAAAAAACGTTAACGATTGCCATTACCATGTTTTGAGAAGTTTGCGAGCTAACAGACTGGTTTGAACATTAATGAACTGAGCAGAGCTTATTCTGGCAACATTAAATTGTGTCTTATCTGGAGGTGAACAGCTGCTGCAAGCTGCAAACTTTTTAAATAAACTTCAGCTACCTCATACAGAAGAGTCACCAATTTTATTTTTTAAGAACAGTTTCTAGCTTAAATCCTTTGCTGTGTTTGTACCATTTTGTAGGATTCGTGTTGGATTTGTGTGACTCCATGTTAACTGTGAAGTTTGATCTCTTAATGTAGTTACATTTACAGAGCAGACATTATCTTTAAATTGAATAAATAGCTCTTTTTTTCTCAATTGATATTATGCCTTAAACCTCGACATATCACATATCCACATATCCTATTAGATTAATCATTTTCCTTTGCGGTTTATAAGGTATTTCTTAAGTTGAAGTGAACTGAATAAACAATAAAATTCACAATTTTCTCAAAAAATATGCAAGAGGTAAATTTAAATTTTGGTGGCAGTGGTGAATTTAGAACATAAATACATTTTTAATCTGCACTCCGAAATTGGAACTAACTATTGTTAGTCTAAAATTTTCAGCAAAGTGACAACAGAACTTAATCACATCATCTTTTATGGAAGGAACAATGACTTTCATTGTTAACATATTTTCTTTTTGCTGTGTTTTTAAATGTGAATATTTCTGCAGTATTTTATCAAACATAAGTGTTTAAAAGAAAGATTTCATGTGGAAAATAACAAGAAACGTTGACCTTAAAGTGACTGAAGGTTTACATAAATCTATGCATTTCTATGGGCAACCATTGAAAAGCGTCTGAGCCCTCGGAGAGCTGACTGAAAGGACCTGGCAGTGTTCTTATCTTCCTCGCGTTGCTGTGTGACTCACGGCATTAGCAGGCAGCCCAGTCATTAGGGGCAAGAAGACCTTTCATATCTCCGTCAGCCCCACAGCCCTCCTCAGGGTCGGCCAGCAGGGACTCACACCCTCCCCGCCTCTTCCCTCCTCTGAGCTTCAGCTTTTTGTCTCAGTCCCTCGATCCTCCATTGTGCCTCCTTTTTGGCACTGTCTCACACAGATTTAATGTCAGGTGTTCTCTCGCTGTGTTAAATAAGTCATTTTTTTCTGTGCCTGAGGGGGAGACAGTCCATGTGGCCCCCTTCAACCACATTCATCAACCCCTGCATGAAACCACTCGCACACATGAGCTTAACATGCGCTGTTTATGTGTGGCAGACGGCAGCGCGGATTATGAGTGCTGGAAATATAAGAGGTATTCAGGCGTGGGCTGCTGGCCGCTATTGGGACATATCACCCCGTCTCTTCCTCGCCACACTGGTTTTTTGACACCCACGTACAGTTAGTGAGGACAAAAACCGCGGTGTTAACCCACGATGGAGGGACAAGTTTTAAGCAGAAAAAAATTATTTTATTATTTCCTTCCTGTGTGAGTGAGTGGCTCATAAAAAAATAGGACTTCCATAGATCAATTTACACTCGAAACTGTGTTTTTTAGTATGGATAATGCATGCTGTGGTTTCAACAGGCACTCTTCAAATGCATTATACAAATTATTCAAACAAAATAATGAAAGCTGATTTTTTTTTACACAAAAGTTTATTTATTTTGTAGGTGCAAGATAACGATCAATAAATTAGAAACTTGTTCCACTAAAGAAACAGCTTGCTGAGAGGTAAAACAGCATGCCAAATTAAACATAATGAAAAAATTAAGTGCCTGCCAGTCTTCTCCAAAATTGCTGATATTTTAGCATAAATTTTTTATCCCTATTAGTTTTAATTTAGACAGACACCTTAGTTTAATAGAACTTATAATAAGCACTAGTTACTAATCTTTTCTACATTTGCAGGATTGCCTTTAGCATGAGGCATGTCATTAAATCAAGTAGAACAGATTTTTTCTCTCTCTCATCATTTAGGAATGTAGCATCTTCTGGGGAGATTGAATTTAATTACAGAAATCAAATCCTCAATTAGGCATAGACCAATTTCCAGCTCCAAGGTATTAAAAAGTTAAAATTTTAAATAGGTTAAGAAATGTCCATCATGCTGTTCCTACAAGATAAAGACTTTTCAGTGAGATGCCAGAGAAGGTGATCAACGTGTGGTAATGCAGCAGAAAGTGGTCCGACTCAAACAAGACTACACCACTCTCTTATGAGGAAACTAAACGAAAAAAGTGACATCCATCACGCTGTTTAGCTAATTATCAGATATTAGCTATCTAATCAAATACTAGCTAGCTAGATAACAATAAAATATGTTTTTCATTATTATTTGAACAGCTGTAGGATTATTTGCTTCTGTTTGGTTTTAAATAGAAGTAGTCAAATCATTTTTGTTTAAAATCTTTTGCTTAAAAACCGTGGGGCCATGAAATTTTTACTCATGGTTATTATGAAATGATAATCTCATATTGACTTATTTGCAAATATAAGGAAAAGAACAAACTGGACCAATGCACACAGTACTATATCAGATAGCTCATCATGAATCCAAGCAAAACTGAGCTTAACTTTGACTAGGCTCTCTGATGAGACTCATTAGCTGTTGGATTTGTGAACAGTTGACTGCAAAATCCCTGCGAGACTTTAAAATGTATAAATATAAGAGAAATGTATGAAGGAACTATGTCTTACCTCATGTTTGCCCTTCATCCTGCAGATCCTGATGTCATTTTTGTTCGACTCCCATGTTCTTTTCTGTAAAGGAAAAGAGACCCAAATTATCTCAGTTCATGAGCCTCACATGCATGTCTCTGCAGACATAAAGCAATATCTCTACAGAGGTTGTAAATGCTACGTGTGTCTGTCCAGGAGACGTACTTTGCTGTAAAACATCTCATCCCCAGCACTGTTGTCCATCTCCACCCGGAAAAGATCATCCCTGCACAGAAAGACAAAGAGAGAGAAGGTGACTGAGCTGAGTTCATCAGTACAGCATTATCCACGGTTTCAAAGGCACAGGGCTACATTAAGCAGACCATCAAACATTCCTGTCTATGCAAGAGTAGAAAATGGATATTATTGCAAGCTCAGTATCTTAGTGTTTTTGGAATAATTCCAAACCACACA
This sequence comes from Xiphophorus hellerii, assembly GCF_003331165.1. Classification (NCBI taxonomy): domain Eukaryota; kingdom Metazoa; phylum Chordata; class Actinopteri; order Cyprinodontiformes; family Poeciliidae; genus Xiphophorus; species Xiphophorus hellerii. The sequence continues at coordinate 17,460,999 of NC_045680.1, forward strand.
TTTAATACAAACTCACAGCATGATGTCCCCCCCGCTACCGCTGTGTATCCTTTTTCAGACACTGTACAAGTCTGTGTTGTGAAGGTGATGATTGCAATGTGACAAATTGTTAAAAGGTTAGGGTGTTATTTCTGAAACTGATGTGCATAAAAACTTAGAAGGAGAATATTTATAAGTTCTGCAGAATTTTGCACAACTGCAAAGCACAGAAATCAGCAACATTTATTTATTAAATCAAATTTATCAGACAGACCTTCAGATCAGAGCTTTATGGTCTTCCACTTGTCTGCAATCATATGAGAAATGATACCAGACTAAGTTGCAAAGTCTCATATTTCGTCTCTCAACTTTTCCCTCTGATCATTAAACTTAACTCGCTGCCTTGAATTTTCTGCTCAGCCTCCCAATTCAGACTTATCAGTCATACTGAAAAGCCTGTAATTGAATTAATGAATGATTTAATCAAGTGGTTACACTGAGGCTTTCACACCCTCACATGCTGCCCACACATAGCCTAAAATCCTAACACCATGAATAAATTCACAAAACTCCAAATGCCGCTTTATTGCACTTTTAATCCCTAGCTAATTGTATGGCAACCTTGGATGTTCCTGTGAAAAATGCCGACCAAACAAGAGTTATGCTGGGCAGATAACAGCCGTCGTTTGCATATTGATTAAGGCCTTCGTATCTGTTGGGATGGATCTGAAGTGTGGGCTTCAGCTGAGCACAGGCCGAGCTCCGAATGGCCTTATCTGTAAATCTCCGATAGCCATGTTAGTGCTGCGGTATCGATCCCGTTTCTCATCCAGCGCTGTCTCTCATCTGTGCTGCATGTTTGCTCTTGCTTTCACCTTTCCTCAGACAGACGGAGAGGTTATCTCTGTGTACTACATATGTGAATCCTGTTAAAAACTGAGAGCGAACATCGAGAGTTATGTGTGGATTTACACCGGATTTAATTAAACGAGAAAACTTTAGGAGTTTCTATTGAGACTGCATGTGCCATCATTCTCCTGAATAATTTATCTTTATTTCCTGTTCTGTTAGAAGATTACCACCCTTAGTCAGCCTTGCAGAGCTCAGGGGTAAAGATGTGTTGGCTCAGTGAACCCCCTGCTTAACAGGTCAAAGTCTCAAAATGGTGTAGAGCCGAGAGTCGGGGCTAATCTCTCCAAGGCTGCCTCAGCATTGCATCTGAATAAATACAGTGAATGGAGCTCAGTAAAATCATGCAGCCGTTGTGGTTTGAAAATGTTAAAAATATTAAGTTAAAGACTGAACCAAGAAACATTTTGTGATCTGTGAAGTAGTCAATGGAAGTGTGAGAAATCACATGTGTCAATCTACAAAAAATAATATTCTTCTAAACTACAAGGCATATTTGTTTTCATAGCAGAACCACCCTCAGACAGCTCTTCCAGTCTTTTCCACGCTGTCTGAACAATACAAATGACTCACAAACTCTGGGTCTGGTTAAATAATAGAATTGAATGGGGGAAAAAAATAAACTCCTCTTATCTTTATTAAATTATTTTTCCTTTAAACTTATTTTAAAACGCCATGTAATTATTATGAAAATTAGTGGGGACAAATTTGTAAGGGAATGAAAGGCAAGAAAATCACAGAAACGATAATCTGACCAATTAACTTAACTGTGATGCGAGTTTTTGCCCCTATAACATTTGATTTAAAAAAAAGTATGTTTCTAAAAGAGCAAAAATTCACTACATTACGTGAGCAGGGATTCAAATGGCTCACCTAAGTTGTTCGGTAATTGAATCTCAATTAGAAAGACTGTGTGAGCATTTGTTTAAAAGACATCTTAGAAATAAATTGTAGTAGAGAGTAATCTCCCTTTTCAAGAAAGTAACTCAGTGTTTCCTGGCCAAAAGGACTTTATAGAACATGCCCTGAAACTCCTTGTTTTAGTCTTTAAGAAAATTAAACCAGTCCTACCTAGATTAACTACAACATAGATACTGCAGGATAATTTCTTAAGGCCCTCTTGTTGAACCGTTGAGTATTTATGTATTTGGAGGCTATTAACCAGATGTTTAGTTAAGCCCAGGTAGGGCGTGCTTTCCCTCTTGGAAGAGCCCTGGCTCCTCTCATCCTCATTAGCTCAGTTTGGTCTAAGATTTTACACCAAGTTTCATATTTCACTCTGTCAGACCTTGTTTTTGTATTCATAACATGCGTGTCCCCATTACCTGCCTCACATTATTAATGGCCTCAACCCCTCCGACCTCAGTATTAGAAAGTCAACATTTGCTCCAGATAAACTGTCAGCATTTCCTAAATTTTTACTTGACCACCTCATGAACCTTCTTCTTTTAGCTCAGCCACACAGCAGCAGAGCTGAGGTCAAGACCTCTAAAGCCTCACATTTTTCTTTTTTGGCTCTCCTGTCTTTAGTAGCTGCTGCACTGCAGTTCAGTGTGTGAGCTGCAGAAATACTTTCTAGTACACTGGAGAAGAAGTCACTCTAATGAATAGAACAAGGATGGATTGAATCTGTGTTAGACCGACTAACAGTGTTGTGTTTAAAATTGAAGATAAAAATCATTCAATTTTAGGTCTTGAATTGTTTGTTAGACAGAATCTTGTATTCTGCGAAGCTATCAACAACAATAAAAACTAATTTAAAAAAAGCACAAAAACACAATACATACAGTACATTCACAACAATACATAAAGGGTTAGGAGATGTTTGAGGACAAACATACTCCAATCCTTCCTTTAGTATTACGACTTTTTTCAATTGTCTTTACCTTCTTGATGATGAAGGAACTAAAAAAGAAAATAAGTATTGCTGATGTCAGAGTAGCTGTATTTGCAGTCTTTAAAGACTATGCTATTGAAAAACTTTCATTTATAGAATTTTATTAAAATAATCCTGAATTTCAGCACTGATTGTGATGAAAGAACACAAAACATCCATGTTGCTAAAATTCAACACTATAAAATGTGGGCGTCCTCACATCACCTGTGTGAGTCTGTCTTTCAAACACACTTCTGTCTGCATTAGAAGTCAGACTAGACTTCTGTCAGCTCCGTCAGACTGGCAGCTGGGACCTCCTGGCTTTCCAGTGTTTATACCAACCAAGTTTCATTGTAGCCGTCTGCCATGAAGCATTTGACCTGACTGTGACCAGAGCAGGACCCCTGTTGACATCTGAGGTCAACGTCTGTGGGCTAATAACCGACCTCCAGCCTGGAAGTGAGACAGCAGTTCAAGCAGACTCACACACAGTTAAAGTCATTGCACAACTGGAACAGTAGTTGGCTTTGTCCTTTTATATTGTCAAATATAAACACTTTTAAAGTGGCTAATATTTGCATGGATTAGCCTTTCGGATCTGAGTGAGAGCTGGAGCCCACAGCAGCCACAGCTGCTCATCTTTACAGCAATGAAACAGGGCTTAACGCAGCAAGGTGCTTACTCCCACCTGGCAGCAGGCAAATACATAGTTTAATTTCATTTAGGAAGGCTGGAAATAGAGCAGGGAGGGGTAGCTTCTCTCAGCAGGTGCTTACAGCAGGGATTTAGCTCCGCTTGCAGTCTCAGGAGCAGCTATGCTAACAGTGACAGGACTCAGGGATGATTGGGGCGTCTTATCAGGCTGTGCTCTCTGTGGGAGCTTTTGGCAGCTATACCCTGCCACTACAGATAATTATATATGCATTATACATTTTAACACTCTGTTGCCATCTTGGCATACACACACATTCACACATGTATCTGTTTCTTTCAAGCTTAAATTAAAAAAAATGAATAGGTCACGGTTTTCTCTCTCTTTCTTGGTATCTCCATACCTGTAGAATAACAAAATGACTCAAAGCAAGCCTGCTTAAAAACATCAACTAGGCAAAAACATCTCAAAAAGTATTACATCATCTACTAATACAAAGATATGCTAGAAGAGATGACAAGTAAAGTTAACATCTGTCAGTTTGAAGGGGGTTATAGAGAAACCTCTAAGGTTTCGGGACTCCAGTGAACCACATTAAGCGAAATTACATTTCTCAGGGTTGATGACCACCAAGAGCCAACAAAAAGCTCATCCTGAACAACATCTGATGCACCGCAGTCCTCACTTCGCTCAGTTAAGGTCAGAGGTCATGACTGAACAGTGAGAAAGAGGCTGGGCAAAAAAGCTTCCATGTGGGAGCCCCAAAACCAAAACCACTTCTGACCAGAAAGAACAAATAAAATCTACAAACAAACAAAAGACGACACCTTAATAATCCGCAAAATGTTTCAAAAGTATTCTGTGGACTAAACAAACAAAAGCGATGATGCTTTGCTGCTTAGGACCTGGATAACTTGCTGTTATTGGTGGAATCATGAATCCTTGAAGAACATCTTGTCATCAGTTTGTGACCTTAAGTTTATGTGCACCCGCAGGACTTGCACATAAATGCAGCAGAACAATGATTTGCAGCAAATCCTGCAACAAATGGCTACAAAAAAGAAGAGTTGGATTAACTTAGTAAAAGTCTGTACTTAAATCCGATTGAGATGCCTTGGTGTGACCTTTAACAGCCTCTTCATGACTAAACATCGACAAATGTGGCTAAATTAAGTGACCAAATGGAAAAAAAAAGAACAAATCCGTAACCAGGTATTTTTTAAAAAACTACTATACCTTTGCCCTCTTGCCTCATATTTATTGCTGCTGAGGCAGTAGAGTATTTTACTATCATGAGCTTGGTAGAAACATTGATATCCCATTACCTGCTTAGTAAAAAATTTTACTGCTGTAAATCAAAGTGAACATTTTGCAACAGGGTTCATGGTTCTGGTTATATTTTAGCACAGAGCTTCAGACAGTAGTAGCTTTGGCTGCCTCAGACAGTTTTATTAGCAGTCTGTTTAAAAACATGCGTGTGTTAGCTCATGGGCCGTCTCAGTGCAGACAGAATGGCTGCAACCATGTTACATAGTTTGATAAATTTACTACCACGTCCCAGGAGTGAGGTGGGACCAGCTGGGGGCAGGGGACTGGGTCATTTCCTCAACCACAGCGTCTCTTTATTTTTGGAAAACACCAACTTCTTTTTCTTGATCAGGAAAAGTAGATCGTGGTTTGAATTATAATACCATTTATCCAGTCAAATTTAGTCCAGCTGATGCTTGTTTTCTCAGATGTTGAAGATGTACTGTTGCCATTTAAACTACAATGAGCTGTTTGTCCTTTGCCTTCAGTCTTGACCACCATGGCGGCGGTTTGCTCAGGATCAGCACATTCCACAGACTTATACACATGTGGAGAACATCATTCCACTGAGACAAAACAAGAACATACTTGACCTCCCATTTGTTGGTCAAAGAAAAGGTGCACCCGGACTGGCCCAGATTTTTTGTAAATGAGGAGTGGCATTTGCGATTTGAGACACATGTCCTTTCGAAAAGGACCGCACTCATTATTCTGGATGGGCTACGACAGATTATGAGACGTGTGAAAGGTTAGTTGGCTCCTAACACCTATTTTAACATTTAAAGGCTGCAAGGTTTCTATTACTGTGAGGATGTGAGAGGAGTCTGACAACAGCTGTGACTTTAAGAACCGTGTCACTAAGGAATGGTTAGCGACCATTACCTTTCTTTATTGGGGATTAAATCAGTGCAGTTTTACATATTGCTCAAATGCAGAACCTAAGCCTGTCTGACTATTCCTACTTACAGTCGTTCGCATTGCACCACTATGTTTTTGCTCAACATCGCCTGAGTTTTCCTTTTAGTCTAACTTACTGTGTTTCTGCAGGATCACTGGTCACTGAGAATAACATACTTGGGGTGAGGAAAAGATGACAACTGGAGGTAAAATACAGCCCTTTAGAATCCTGCATGTTTGTCACACCTCGTCACTGCCTGACAAGGTGGGAGGAACATAAGTCTCCTGGCTCAGCGGGGTTGAAACCTCATGCATATGGGCTTCCACAAGCTGTGTGACTGTAGAAAAATAATGGTTTTACCTTCTCATATCAGATTGACCAAGATGCTGTGCAGAGGTGGATCTAAGGGTAAGATTTAACAGTTCATAAAGCTTTCACATAAATGCTAACACTGCAGTTTGCTTAAGTGTTTGGGTAATCCAATAACATTTAATGACTGTGAGGAATAAAATACCAATAAATGAGGTATTGATACTTGACATACCTGCTGAAAAATGCAATCACGGCACGAAACTGAACATTTGAGCTACATCTTCTTTAACATCTACATGCCTTTGAACCTTTTCACAGTTTTTTGTTGCTAAAACAACAAAGTTTGATGTACGCTACTGGATTTTAACGTAGCAGGAGCAACGTGGAAAATGATTAATGATTTTAATAAACAGTCTTACATGTGTAGAGCGCTTTGCGTTTGAAACCAACTTTAACAATCCCCATAAATAAAATCCGGTTCAATCAAGTTCTTTCACAAAATAAGATAAATAAAACTTTACCTGTGCATAACTTAATCTTAGAGTAAATACAGCTGTTCTTTGAAGGCCTAAGAAGTTTTGATTTGGAGAAACTTATGTGCAGTCAGATGTCAGAGATATTTTAGACTTGAACTGATGAAACATTTCAGAACACTTGCAGTCACACACTCAAGACAGTAGTGAAAACAGGAAATGTAAGAAGAGGGGGGAAAAAAAGCAAAACTCAAAGAGTAAAGCCTTGTGAAAATAAACAACTCAGCAGCGCAGAATGTAATGAACATATTCTGCCACATAAAAAGCCATTGTGTTCATCCGGACAAAGAATGCTTTCATATTTTGTCAAAAGTTAGTCATACACTCCACAAAACTGCCTTTACAGAAGAACGTCAAAAATAGAAAACTTTCTAAAGGCACTCTGTGCTGCCATGAAGACTCCTTCCATATGCATAAGTGTGGCAGAAAACCTCAACTGAACATAACCCTGCACACAAATGCCCATGGTGAAAGTTGGTGGTGGCAGAATCATACTGTGGGAATACTTCTCTAGAGCATGGGAAGAGAAGCTAGTCAGAGTTTATAAGAGAATAGATGGAGCAAAAAAGCCATCCCCCCAAAAATCTTGCAAAAGGTATTGGGACTGGGCAGAGGTTCTGGCATAATAATGACCCTTAAATGTCAAAAACATCGCCAGAGCTTCAAAGGAATGGTTCAGATCAAGCTGCCACAGTTTTCTGAATTTTAAATTGTAAAACTAATTTGAAACTTTGTGTAATCTTCATTTTACTTTCCAGTTATGGACTGCTTTGTGCTGTACAATCACATAATATCCCAATAGCATAAAAAGAAATTTGGAAATGTAACAGGGGAAATGCAACACAGTTTAACATGAGTAGAAGGTTTACCAAGTCACTGTGTTGTATGTCAAAGGTCCCACAAATTTCACAAGTATAACCGTAAAATAGAGTTGGTTATTGGATACATAGAACTGTGTGTGTGTGTGTGTGTGTTGGCATTTCTTGTACCTGGCACCGATGTAGAGAGTCCGGTTGACCTGAATGATCCTCTGGATATGCAGAGGCTCTTGTCTGAGCCATGTTTGGTGCGGTCGACCCAGAAACACGGGGTATCTTCTTACCACTATTGGTCAACAACAGGGAGAAACACATAATTGATTTTAAAGTAACATTCAGTTTTGCCAATGAAAACTGAACAATAAAAGGCTTGGCTTGAAAGTTCAGCATTTCTAAGAAATATTCATCATAAAATGGAACATTGCGTCTTTCCATTTACTGGCTTGGGCAGGTGATTCATTTTAGAGGAATGGTTCATTTACTCAAAGATTCAGTTTTTTATTCCATGTTTTGTTGAATGGTGATTGAGAAAGGAATGTGCAAACATCAACATCTTCTGTATTTTAGAGGACACTGTATTCTTTGTGTTGAGGGGAAAAATTACTTTGTAGTGAGATGAAGGAAGAAAAGATACAAAATGTCAGAGAATAAGGGAGCTATTTTTAAATAGGTTGGATTACAGTTAAGAATCTGTACAGCTATGTGCATTGACCTTCACCTTAGATGCAGAGAGAAAGTTTGCATCTGACATCCTTTCATCATCTCTCTGCTCTACCATCATTACTTTTTTATATCCCCCTCTACACTCAGCTCATCTCTCTTGATCTTTTTAACCTTTCTACTTCATCCTTTTTCTTAGAGTGTTTACCAAAATTTCTTATCACAAAGATGGGTATCACTTGCTGATACAAAATGTTTAAATTTCTATCTTTATGCGTAAACTGTATGCCTAGATATAACTTAATATGCACTGAAGGCCATTTTTGAGCAAAACAAACCCGTATGATGTTTTTAAGACTGTGAACTCACCTAGATGTCATGAAAACAGTTTACTGAATTTCAAACCTGAAAATAAATCTGAATTGAAAATGAAGAGAATTGAAGTCACTTTGACTGGACTGCTTGTTGGTGCCAGATGTCATGGTCTGAATATTTCACAAATTGCTGATCTGATGGGATTTTTCACACACAAGCATCTCTCTGTTTAGCAGAGAATGGAAGAAAGGGAGAAAATAGCCAGATGTGAAAAGAGAATTGGAAGACTGGCTTGTGTTGATAGAAAGGCAACAGTAGCTCAAGTGACCATTTGCTACAACTATGGATGGATAACACCATTAAACACCTTAGACCTTGAAGCAGATGTGTTACGACATCAGGAGACAATAACGAGTGCTGCTCGTTTCAACTAGCAGGAAACTCTGGCTACATTTTGCACAGGATCACCAAAACTGGACAATAACAGATTGTAAAAATGTTGCCTGATCTCAATTTCAGCTGCAACACTCAGCTGGAATGGCCGGAATTTGAATTTGTCATACACAGCATTAAGCCATGAATCTATCTATTGTTCAGTAGCAATAGTTTGGGTGGTGTAATAGAGTGGGGGATATTTTAGCACACTTTTGACTCCTCAGTACCAAGTACCAAGATCTCATTGCAACACAGCACCTTAGCAATGTAGAGGACCAGGAGCTTCACACCATGGATGTGCAGTTAACAAATCTGCAGTGGCTTAGTGATACTAGCATGTACAGCAAAGGTGATAAATGCTAAAAAAAAAAAAAAACTTAATTTTGGAACCAAAATAGTGTCCAACCTGGTACAACCAGGATGTAGCTTATGAGGCAGGATAACCCTGAATGCATACATCATTCCTAGCCATGATAACGGTATATTTCCACTTGCACAAGACAAACCCTTATGTATTTCTAATACTTACATTGCTTCATTAGATCAAGATTAGGAGGTATAACTTTGGGAAACATAAAAGATGTGTAAGACTGCAATCTCTCATTGTGCAACATGCTGCAACCTGTAACCAGCACATGTAGCTATAGTTCTTGATCAAAAGGTTTCCATGTAAAAGCGAGGGACTTTTTTGATGGAGATTACAAATGATGTATAATCTCACATGTTACTTATATTACGTAATATGTTTCTGTGCAAAACCTTAAAAAGTACATTATCTCTCATGTGAAACTGAGAAGCAGCTGTACATGTGCTTCTGATTACAATCAAAAGAAAAATAGTTTCTACAACATCTTTGTTAGAAACTGCTATAGCATATATTTTTCTATCATTATGTTTCATTTTGTACTGTTTTATGCAAGATATAGGACGACATGTACCAAGGTTAAAAATAAGTCCAAGAACTGTAAAAAATAAACAAAAAGTAGATTTCGCTGTTTGGAAGTATTTATTAAAGAAAAAAGAAACACAGACCTTTATAGTTTTGGCAGGTAACCATCCTTATAAATGCAACACTATCTGAGCAGAAAGCTTGGCCTTTTAATCACCTAATATCAAAATGTGTTATCCTGGTGTTGCAAAGATAGGTAGACTTAAGCAAAAGAGACTATCACAAAACAACAATAAACAAATGTTTAATTGTAACTTTCATAACCAATGTAGGTTATTTTAGCAGCATTGCTAAAAATTTGATTTTTAGCTAATTTTGCCTTTCTGTTTCAGATAAATTGCAACGTGGTCATGGTGTGCAGTTTGGTTCCAAATCTGTAAGTTAATAGTGTATTTTCTTTTTCTTTCTTTTGTAGACAATGTATGTTTCTCTTTGACTGTTTTATTCAGACTTGAGCTGTTGATGAAAGCCGCCCACTATAATTCAGCTGATCCAGTGTGGAGCTCAGTAGCCTGACAATGTTTGCTCTGTATTGATGCTTGGGAAGGGTCTGGACTCGGTTGGGAAGCCATCAGTCACCATTATCGAACTTTAATCAATCAAAGTCTGGTCAGAGCTGGAGACTGCCACGCTGCCGTGGAGACGCAGAGTCTGAGCGCTGAAGGAGCTGCGTCTCCTGAGGATCTACGCATGTTGGTGAGGGGAAGCTATGAATCTGAGAACCCCTTTTTACACGCATGGTCTCAATCCTGAACGTGGCCCCAAATCTCCTGACCTGGACAGCAGTCAACACCCTTCGTGTGAGAGCCTCTGTGACCTGCATGACCTACACCACGACCGTTCTTCGTACCCCTACCCCCCTCTATTCATCACCATGCGTGTTTGGCTGCAGTCCAGAGCTTCCCACTTTGTGTCTTGTGAGAGAATGCACACAAGGGAATAAGAGTCTACAAGACAGAAAAGCCAGGAGGTCATTACCTTCAGTGGGGATGAAGTTCAGGGGTCCGGGTTCCTCTGGGAATGCCAGGCTGGCTGTTCGGAGGATCCAACACATCAGGAACAAGGAGTGAGAGATCCCTGCCGCCATCGCAACACAACTGCGGATTCTGGGAACAAATACGAAAATAAATTAAATAAATGAGTAAAACACAACACTGAGCTACAACACAATCAGGCTGGTTCTCCGTACTGATGTTTCTTTTTTTTTGTACCCCCAAAGCTCCTCTATCTCCATGCTGAGATGTGCAGGGAGATAAGTGGCCACTCCAACTCAGGGATTAAGACATCCTCTGTGGTGGAACTAGTCTAGTCACCTCTGAATGCAGCCTGATCACTGTGGCATCGAACATCATACCAATATGACACATCTTTGAGTAAGACACGAGAGCAGAGGAGTGGCTAAAGATCTCGGGTGAGACGGGGAGGGAGAGAGAGATATGCCATTTACATGGATGAAACCAAATCTCCAAAGGAGCAGAGTGAGTGAAGCGCTCCAGACGTCAGGCATTATCTAGGATATGAAAGCGACTGAGAAGAGGTGGTTTACTTAAATTAAATGCCTTCCAGCGACACAAATCACCCCTCTGCCAGAGTGGCTTAAACTGATGGTGTTTTTTTTGTTTTTTTTATCAGGCAGCACTGAGGTACATATAGGTTCTGCGATGTAATTCATGTGGAAATACAAATGATGCCTAAATGAAGCTACCATCCACCATCAATCTAGAAAATAACTCCTCAGCTCTGCCTCTTTGGAGAAAAGCTTCTGGGATTGCTACTGACTTGAGCCACAAACCTCAAAGGATATAAAGTGGCTGACCACAGCCTCTACATCCTGATACTGCAATTTTGCTTCAAAAGCACATGTGTGACTCAAAGTGTTTCCAAAAGGCACTTTGTCAAGCTGTTACTGACTCATCTTTAAGAACGTGTCAGGTCTATCATCCACTGCAGGCATCACATTGTGTTTTCACTTAAACTGCACACACAGTAATTTGAAGAATCCTGAAAATGAGCACTCCTCCTCTCATCGAGTAATAAGATCTAAAAGTCTCCATTCCAACCACTGGAAACACAAAACATTTCTTACAGTCGTGCACAATTGCAACATCTCACAATTTGAATAGCCAAAGCTGAATTTCTTTATGCAAAATGCAGAGGCATTTCACTGTGGTCACAGATGTGCATTGTGTGAATTTATGCAAATTACTGAACAGTGGATAACTTGGAGAGTTGCTGAACGCAAGGGGTGTAATCGGCTTATGAAAAGGTTTACATTAAAAGGTAAAATCATGATGATTTTCAAAATATTTAGACAATTCCAGATGAAATTTTGCCACTAACAATAAGTTCTGTTTCTCCTACTTCTATCCTAATCCTTAATTTGTCCTATTTTTCTCTCAAGCCAATTACTGAGGAGATCACTAAGGTCTCACTAACTGTACTGGTCATTCATGGAAATAATTATTCTCATCATTTTTTCTTTCTTTTTTTTTGCTAAGAAAATAAAAAATTAGAATTTGTTAATGCAATCAAAATGTAGCCTAAATAGCTAGTACTTCTGCCACAGGCTGTAAAGTAATGTGGCGTTCTTTTGGAGTTTTTTTTTACACCATCTATTGTTTATTTGGGTGAAAAGTATACATTATTTTTATTATTTTCTTAATAATATAATCTCAGAACAATACAATAGTAATTTTACCAAGCAAAAAGATGAAAAAGAAAAAACATGTTCATGTTGATATTTTTGTTTGTTACATTAGATTTTAAGTTAAATTAATGCTGGCAGGCCCCATGTTTGCATGCAGCACTGGATGGTGAAAGTAGGCTTTCGCTTGAATTAATGGCACAGTCAGAAATGTGGAGTCTTTTTCCAGAGACGTGTTAAAAGTATTTTATTTGGTCTATTCAGTTATGGGAACACAAGTAGAACAAAAATGACTGAATAGAGAAAAAAAAAAATGCATTAGTGGTTATCAAATCTGTAGGTCACGATCAATGGACCCCAGCAGCTGTAAGATAGAAAGCCTGCAACGATGAAAGCATCTGCAAGGTCACTGAACAGTGCTAGAACATTCTTTCGCATAACAAATATACAAGCAGCGGCTGCTTCATTTTTTCTGCCCTGCTGCAGAATTCCAGCTAGAGTCACAAACTCACAGCCATAAAAGAAAAAATAATTACATCTTGCCTGGCTTTAAGATTTCCATTTGTAACAGAGGCAAAGGGATTTAGACCAAACATCATCCTATGCTGGCTACTTCAAGTAGGTTTTAGGTGGCAACAGACAATTTTTGTGACTCCTAAAGCAATCTGTGCCGTCTATAAAATGATGCAGCTTTGTTTGTTGCTTTTCCTTTGGTTTGTCTTAATTCCCAGCAATGATCCCTATTAGTTACTGTTTATGGATGGTCAAAGAAAGATAATAAGGAATGATGTTGACTGGAAAAGTCAAATACTTTAGAGTTTCATATGTGACACCAGCTGTTCTTTATTTTCCATTACTTTTTGCTTGTCGTTTACCATTAGTTTCATTCATAGTTTTGTTAAATGCAATTTTCTGGCTAAATAATTTAATGGCTATACTGAAGTGTAGGTTCTGAGCACAATCAAATTCAAGGTTTATATTGAAAAATATGTTTATTTTGCAATCTGAACAATCAAATGACAAGCAAATTATGCTTTTGAAGTTACCTTGATGTTACAAACAGCTTGCATAGATAATTGCTTAGATGGCTTTAAGTATCTCCACACATCTGGTTTGTCAGATAAGCCATTAATAGCATCCACATTTGAAAAATGTTGTTCTGAGTAAACCTTTTTTAACACTAAATACCTCTAACACACCATTTCCAGCTTATTAGTGAAACATGCAGAGTTGTCCTAGTCAATGGAAAAAAGGAATTGCTGATAAAAAAAAATCTTAGTTTATCATAAATTCAGTAAATTAAGTTTTTATTTCTACTAAATCAGTTCAAGAATACTTTGTACATGCATAATGTCTCTTTTCATGGACTAATAATATAAAGATGTGCAGTCTTAATGATTCACCAGTAACAGAATGAATAAAACTACTAAATAAAAAGCATTAGAAGAAGAAATGTACGGGTTATGATGAATACAACATCAACTTTTTTTAAAAACTCGCTTCTTTAAAAAAGCGAGATTGTCCTCTTTGGACAATCTATATTTTTTTACTTACTTTAACTGCAAGACTCAATCCTAGCAATGTTCCTTCTTTTATCTAAGTAAAGACTATAAAAGCTTTCTCCACTGAAATGTGCTTTCCATCTGAGGTCATTTTTTTAAGTTTCTTTCTCACATGCTCTTAGTCTTCCCCGAAGGATACAAACAGTCATTGTGCAGCCCATCTCTTTAATGGAGTCACAGACATAACCTTATCAAGACACATAATCTTTATGGGACATTTCTCAAATTCCCTGGACTGACACCAGAATAAAAGTGGGAGGCATGCTAATTACTCAACACCCACAAGCAAAATTACAGGAGGTGAAGGTTAAAGAGTCACACTGAGAAGAAAGAAAGTCATTGGCTTGAAAGTGATAGATTTAGAGAGAGATAAGTGAGACTGAATAAGACGCACACAAAGAGAAGATGAGGAGTCAGAGAGATAGTATATCCAATCAGAGAATCTTTTGTTTCACCTATTAAAAATGTATGACTAAATGTCAGGCAGTATGCATTCGATTTGTATAATTAGACACCCTGGGCTATAGGATTTCGCAGGCCAGCAGAATAAGTAGATACACAAGTCATAAACCAAATGCAGGAGGGAGATATTTAGTGTGCATGTGTATGTGTAAAACTGTAATTATCACAAACAGCACCAGCCAAGTCTCTTCAGAGGCATCTATGTGAGGTAAAAGCTGTACTTCAGCATACTAACACTGGTTAGAGCACATTGCGGCTCCAATTTAACATTTGAAGTAAAACTCTTAATTGAACACCTGGGTGTCACAAACCTCTGTGTTCAAACTATAAATGTCAACATGTTGTTTTTTTTTTGTTGTTGTTCATATGGAAGTTGGCACACAATATGAGCTTCAAGGACATGGAAAATATCAGCAGAAAAACGACGCTGTCTGAGGTAAATGCACAGTTGGAGCAACTGAGGAGGGATTTTGTTTTCAGAGCTTTAACATGCATAGTCAGGGAAGGTCTTCATTTATAAGACTTGCCAGGTTGCCAAGTTACTGCTAGATGTTATTAAAATAAATCGCAAACAACTGTTTGTCGAGCATAACTTGAGCTGCAACATAAAAATGAGAATCTTGAACCAGCAGGAGCACAAGATGCCACAATAGGGATGTGATCCTCCCTATACCAAGGGGTATTTAATATTTAGCATTTGCCAAAACCAATTCTTAATTCTACATCTGCAATATTTATTACAGATATTCACACACAACACATCATAAGTCACCAATGCTTTGATCCCTTTTTACCTTACTGCTGCCCCTTGAAGCCTTTTCTGCTTAGCGTTTTCCTCAAAGTGCCTCATTTTAGGCTTAGTTAACCAGAGGAACACATTGCTTATGGAGCTCTTTCGCTACCACCTTGATAAATACCAAGTTATTTAGTTTACATTGTTTAGTTTGAACTATTTCAATTAGAAAATGCAAGGAACACTTTCTGAAATGTTCCATAGTGATATAATGTAAACATCTGATACCATTACAGGTTTTGATGTAAAACTGTAGCCTCTGGGGGACAGGGGTTAGCAGGGCAACTCCCGTTCCTGGGAACCAATGTTCTGCATGTTTTAGATTGTCCTTTGATTTAACACACCTGAATCAAATCGATGGTAATTAGGAGATAAAACATTACATAATTCAGCTATTTATTTAACTATTTTAGGAAAGGGAAATACCTAAAACATGCAGGACTGGAACTGACACACCTGCAACAACCAAGATCAGAGGTTTATTACAGTCAGCTACTTAAAAAAAAAAAAAATCAATCAAGGCGGCAGCGATCAGGACCCCAAACTAATACTTAGATTTGAAACAGGACATCCCCGCTCAAAGGACAAACAAGGACTGGTTATGTTTTTCAATTTAGTTCAGTATAAAATTGAAAATATCTTGGTATTTAAGCCAGTTGTGACCCCTAGTTGTTAGAGATCATTAAGTACCACTAAGTGAAATTCTTCCTCATTCTTGCTGATTTACATTACAAATTAGCTGAAAAATCTATAATGTCTACTCTATTAAGTAAAACCTCAATGAAAACACAGTCAAGTCAGGTTAAAGCACACAGCTATATTGGATGAATGGAAATAATTGGATTGAAGAATGTCTCCGGTGTTAAATTAGATGCTGCTTACAGACGGTGACCCTGTATTTCACAGGTCTTGGTGCTTTGCATGAAAAAAGAACACATCATCATCAAATGAAAACACTGATAAGCTCTGAAATGTTTTTGTTACTTATTATAGTTGCCATGGTGTCTCCTGCTTTCTCTTCTCTTTCAGTCTTTTTTAAAATTTCAGCACCATCTCGTTATGCAGCGGTTTGGCTCTGACTGTGCCTTAACCCTCAGCCTTGATGATGTATTTTTGTAACACCGCTGTGAGGGACTTGCAGGAGAAAGAAGGAAAAAAAAAAAGAAAAATTGGACTAAAATGGGGGTTTAAAGAAAGCCAAGATTATGCATGTCCTAGATATAGGAGCCTGGTAATGAAATGCAGCCAAATTAATGGGGGGAAATGTAGGGTGGTGTAGGTTGGAAAATTTTTGATTAAAATATTTAACAAGATGGTTTCAACTATTATGCAAAGGTATCAGAATGCAATAGTGCATAATATAATCCTTTTTCACACTTGCCGCCTTGCTTCAGAAAGCCTGTGCAGAAGAAATATGAATGTAAACATCCTCCATTTCCAATCAAATCCGTTTATCACTATTCTACAGTGCAAAGTGTTTTTTTTCCCCTCTGTTCACAGGAAATAAAAGTCTGCTATTTCTTCTGTGGATTTCATATCTATTACAACTGGCTTCATCAAGGTTAACATATGCTTCATAATAACAATAACTCACAGGAACAAAAAAAAAATGGTGCACTGTTAAAGGAGACAATCCACGAATTGAACTCCAATTCTGCACTTAACCTCATAAATTAACTTGCTTGAGCTTCCGGTCTTTAAGGCTTGTGATAGGTTTGTCTGGCAGAAAATTGTGAAAGCCTTACCAGCTGCAGAAGTCTACTATTTCAGTGAAAAATCTCTGAGGAAAAAGTTGTACGCTTTATGTTTGGCACAAATGCTAGCAAGTCAGAACAATGCGTCTCGTATTTAGTGGATGAAGAGACAGATATTTTACCAAAAACATAAACTGAGAGCAAACCAAAAGTGATATTCATTAAGAACAGAATTAAGAGAGCTCAAAATAAATTGTCACTGCTGTGGGATGATGAAATGACAGTGTGTCACCACATATTAGCAATCCTACTTTGATAAGACGATAATTAAGTGAAGCTTTCCTGGGCTTACAACTTCTTGCACTTCCAAGCAGATGATTTGCATAATTAGTGCAGGTTTGAAGTTTTTACAACTTCACTCATTCTTTGGTTTCTATGAATTTTGCAAAGATCTGAGTGGAAACATTCTCAAAGAGATCTACGCTCCAAGTCTCTCATTTTATTTAATGCTTTAAGGCAGTTTGTAGCTTCGCTAGTAAAAATGATTGATGTTGTATAAAAATCTTGCTTTTATTAGCAGTCAGAACCCAACGAGGGAAGAGAACTTGGTTGAAAAACAGCAGCTTTTTTGTGACTCCAACAGAGCGTAGTACAGCACAACAGCTTATTTTTTATTATTTTCCCCAAATGAAACTCATGCTGCTCCCTAAAGCAGAAACAACCTGATATTCTCCTGGAAGCTGAATGCCTCACCTACAAAGCTAATCAGATACAAACATTCTCCACTGTGCACCAATATTTAGCACTTTAGATAAGCTCCACACATCTTGGCTAATAACTTCTAACTTTAAATCACATACACAAAACTGTCCACAATCCATGGATGTTCCTGTATCAGAAAGGCAAAGTCATGCACGACTCCATTTTGAAAAGGTTTTTGCTACATTGTAAAACCTTGTTATGATGTGTCCTTTTTCAGATTCTTTCTAGAATTTCGTAGATATTTACCTGTTGTACCAAGAAGAAAGTGACACAAAGTTTGTTACTATTCAAGATGAAAAACTATTTAGACATAATTCTAATGTACAAAATTTATGAAATATTCACTGTACAGGGCAGAAATAACTTTCTGATGATTTTTATGGAAAAAAGTAGTTTCACTTTTATGTAAAGATTCGGCTCAAAAGCTTCATACTCGATATGAAAATATACAAAACTAGATAAACCCTTGTCAGTCTAAAAAAGGCTCTGTTTAGTAAAATGTATATTCACTTTACTTGAACATTTAACAGACCGACTCTATAATTAAGCGTGATGTTCATAATTTAACACTTTTATCTCACCCTGGTAGTAATGCAATTAGATCGCACACAGTTTTTCCAAAATATAAAAACTGCATTGTCCTCCCTTCTACGTATTATATTATACTTCATATACCAATGCCAATAGTTGCAATACGTTTAAAAAAAGCTTTGACCTTGAAGTTTATATCTTGGACAGTTCTGATCATCGGGGTGTATTCTGAGAATTGCTTGACAAATAGTTTATTTTGTTATTGAACTGTGGTCATGTGCTGCCCCATAGAGTCAGAGTTTTGGTAGCTTTTCTCCTAGTGAGATCTACCTCCTTGGAATTGCATTGATTTCTGTAACAGGTATAATCAAAGTATATGCACAGCAATCAGCGCAGCAGTTTTGATTCATTCATGAACAACCCGACTCTTAGAGCCGAAGAACGAGAAGCGTAAGAAAATCAGAGGAGAATGTCAAGATTTTGACCTTTATCTGATGTCTATGACTCAATGCAATTTTCCAGGTTTCCTTAGATAGAAACTTTTTAAGCTACTTTGAATAATTAACTGAGTTTATTGTACTGTTTGACGACTAGGATTAATCGAAAGGTATGCATAGTTTAGTTGAAAACATTTCCTGTGAAGTGCCTAGAGATGATTGTTGTGAATTGGCTCCATTAAATACACTTCATTGAAATTGAGTTGATGTATTTGCTGCATCTGTTTTGGTTCTGTTGACTAAAAGTTTGGTTTGAATGTTAAGTAACAATAATGAAATGTGATTATGGTTCATAAAAAAGAGAATTAAACCAGCAGGTACAATGCCTGACAAGGGGAGATAGGACCCCTATCTTAACTTCAAGTCTAGCTCACCTTAAAAAGTCATGCTCTGTGGATAATTAAAAATATATTGAACTGAGGTCAAGACAGACAAGGCCTATCACTGTTTAGCAACTTTTATTACAACAACAAAAAAAACCCAATAAACTACAGCTCCCAGCAGGCAAGGGAGTGGGAGACACTGATGACCTTCAGGCTTTTGAACATGAAACTGTGCAGGAACACGAGGAAGGATGTTATGTGAGCATTTTTATGATTGTTCCACTTTCTCCATGTGGACCAAAAGACAGCTCATAGATTTCCAGCAGACTGGGCTAATCATCTTATTAGCGAGACGGGAGAGGCTGCTTTATGGACTGAGTAAAATCAATGACAGGTGAAAGCCCAATGCTCCTCGGATCTCCTTCATTCGGCAATGACACAAGAAACTGCAGGGAGAAGATGATGAACGGGGATAAAAAAAAAGTGTGAAAAATAAGCCTGGGAACAGGGATTTAGGACGTAGATTAAAACAAACACCACCACAAAAGATCGGGGGGCGAGAAAAGTGGAGGAGGACACAACACAAGGAGAAATAAAGTGTAATCAAAGTGAAATATGAGAAGCCAGCTATCCAAACAGAGAGAAGGAGTCACAGCGGAAATACAGAGGGGAAAGCCAAAATATGTGTGGAATGAGAGAGACGGAAAGGCAAAGACTCAGAAGAGGAAGAGTTTGGAGCCAAGAGGACTCGTGTGCTGCCAGATTTATCTGCACCAGGAGCCAAGAGCAGACTAGCAGCAAGAACCTTCAAGCTCATCACTCGCCTGGTATGCAGCTTATCCAACGTGTACTCCTTGTGTAGTCAGTGATTGTATATTTAAATAATTGCTGGGGTAAATCAAAAACTTCCTGCTGCAGGAAAGGTATCACAATCTTTATCCGTGGAAATAAATCTCAATGATATTGTTGATGTTATTGTCTTCCAGAATGAAGTTGCCAATGAATCAACTTTATAAATCTGTTCATTTTTGCATATATTAAAACTTTAATACAAAGATTTGAAGATCTTAGATTAACCTCCAAGTTTTTCAAGCTCAGTTTTTCAATCCAAGTGTTTTCAGTTTTACTTTAAAAAGACAGCACATCTCTGCTTTGATTAATGGACAAAACTGGTAGAAATCTAATACCGCCTGACATCAGCTCTCTGTTCACCGAGGAGCATAAAGGAAGAAATCGAGGAGGCCTTTGTTTTACTCTATTTTCAGACGTTAAGTGAGCTGTTACTGGGTCTTGTTGGTAATGTTTGCACTTAGAAAGGCCTCCGTGAAATTCTTGCATGAGAAATAACAGCATGGAGCAAGAAAGACTGGCAATCACATTGACAGATGACTTAAATTACATTGTTATGACTGTTAAAGGAATGAGTGGTTTGAAATCTACTATATTTGACTTGTTCTTTTTTTTTTACCCTCAGACAGGCTTTAATAACAACACATTTGTTTTGTTCTTGAGACTGCGTGCTGTAGAAGAGTGAGACCTCCAGGAAAAATGGTCCTAAAAAGCCCTATGATTAACCAAGAAAGTCATCAAAGCTCTTCTCTATAAGCATTTCATCACAGAAAACATGTACACATGTATACAGATGTCATATTCATGATGACTGTGCTATCCCTGTATGCAACATCAGCATAGCAAAGAGCTACTTAGGCTGAAATAAATATCAATATAATTATTTAATTGTATTGAGCATCTCTATGCCTGTAATATATTTGGTGATGTCTGTTGTTTAATGCAGCAAAAAATGTTTCAGGAAGGCAGTCAGAAGGGAATCATTCTTCTCCACTGTCACCAGATGCTTGGTCCGGATGAAGGACTGCTGCAACGGCAACGACTTTATGCAATTGGCTCACCCTTCCTTGGATAAATAACTCTTTACGAATTGGCATAAGATGATCAACTCAATTTGAGTGTAATATATTACAAAGAGGACAGGGTTGGCTTTTATCTAATTGGACATGAATCTTACAGAGTGACTGGGTTTTATTGGTTTCATCGGAAAGATCTGGGTTGAATTGGAGCCAGATTTGACTCTGCATAACTAGATATGAATTGAACCTGTGCCATGTTTTGAATGGGTGATATGTACCCATAAACTGAGTAGGAATGAATACAAAAATCAGATAAACAATCTGCTCCAAAATAGCAACTGTCTAGGAGATTTAAAGCAATAGTTATTCCATGTGAATGTTTGGGCTTTTCTGTATTTAACTTGAGCAAATATTCTTTCTTGTATCAATGGAATAAATTACATAAAAAGCATATTTGTCTTGCAATGTAAACCAGTGCAAGCAAACATTTCTTCTGGGCATTGTGTCTTCACTTAAGTTAAACCATAATCGTCTCCCTCCATCTCTCTCAGGGCCAAGTGTAAAAAAAAAAAAAAAAAAAAGCATCTAGGAATTCCCTCCACCGCCAAGTTATGAACACACAATTTCATCCCTTTTGCCTGGCACTTGAGTGACCCGAGGTCTGTTTACTAGAAATTTACATCAGCATAAAATCCTGGAGCCTTAGTAACATCACACATATTTAAAGTGAGAGACAGCGTGTGAGGGGAGAGAGCAGGAAGGAGAGAGGGAGAAGGAGGAGTGGATGGTAAATGAAGGATGAAGAGTGACCTTTTTGCACAGAATGCTTATTTTCCCATGCACGGAGAAATAGCAAAGACGCACTTTGTGAGAAAGATGTTCAACCTCGGTAACAAAACAGAAATTCATCTCTCTTCCCCATTTTGCTGTTATTAAATCCTGAGACTCTCTACCACATCATTATTTTCTGAGTACTGCTGATAGGGTCTTTGTGTATATTGTTCACTGGACTTTGATTTCTGGGCTTTGTTCTTTGTCTCATTATTTTTGGGTACAGTTGAGTTTCAATCATGACATGTCTCAGTTAGGAGTAGCTTGTCTTTATATTCAGTGTGCCTCAGTTTGTTCCTTCGTTTTTATGTTGTCTTTGTAGTTTTTTTTTTTCTTCTTCAATTTGTGTAGAGGTAACAGTGGTGGGAGTTTTATATCAAGGTTTTATGCCCGAAACCTCTACAATTTTAAGCACTTACAATTATTGTATTTGCACTGTATTGCAGTTTTTTACAGAAACCTGAGCTGTTTAGTGCACAACTAATAGTTGTCTTGTGAACCAAGGGGTACGTTTGAAATGAACTGTAAGAGTAGGGATTAAAGGATGGAGCTGGTATAAGACAATCTCTTTCATCACAAATGCAGATAAGGTCCCTTGAAGATGTGAAAAGAAGGCTGATACCAGAGTGCTAGATTAAAGAGTGCTAATGTAACACTTGTGATAGCTTATTGTTGATTGAATATATTTGAGTATTGCCAAAGCTCTATGTGAAATTGTGTCCCTGTTATTAACCTTCACACTCCCCCAAAATTGCAGCAGCAAGGACAAAAAGAGGAAGAAGACTCTAGTCACAATCCGAAAGAGCCAGAACAAAGACACAATAGTACTGTCTGACAGTACAGTATATGCATGTTAATTATGGGTCTGAGTTTCAGGAAGGCTCTTTGAAAAGCCTACACCTTTTTATCGTCAGAGTTGTCTTGTTCCACTTTAATGTTTTAATAATCCACATACCTTTCCTTATGAGGAATTCTGACTGTGTTGAACCGTTTCCGTGCAGTCCTAAATTTAAATGAACTTTACTAGGAAGAATGTAAGACTGCAGGTATCCAGGTCAGTCGGATTTTAAAGGCGAGTATTATTTATTTTCCACGCACATAGTGGCATTTTATAACTATAACAAAATTAAGTAACTATGTGCCTTAAAGCTGGTTTGAAAATCCTGCATGTATCAAAAACTAAACAAAATTTGACTTAGACGTATCCGACACTTTAAAATTGATCTCCGTTTCGTTAAAAACTTACACCTTCAGCACATTATCACAGTGATTCTCCATCATCGCTGATGCTGTAAGAAATCATTCTTGGGAGAGTTGTAGTTTATATAACAAGCTCTGCAGATGTAAGTGTGTGCTAACCATCTCCCTTATAAAAGTTTTAAATGCCTGATTGGGTCGGAATTAATATCCAAGAGGGAATAGGAAAATTATTGTACTCTATAAAAACTGTGGCCAAACTCAACATGCAGCAAAAACTGGTCGTTTGGCACAAAATACAAACTAGCTTTGAGATTATGGGTATAATAAATCTTTTCCATCTCTGTGTCAGCACTTTGGTCACTCTTTTGATAAAACAGTATTGTGAGACGTGGTGGTTGAGCGCTGTTAGAGAACACGTCAATTTTGAAGTATTCATTCATTTTGACTGCAATGAAGTTATATTTGTGTCAAATACAGGAGATTTATGTATTCCTACATATTGCCCGTCCATTCTCAGCATTGTGAAGATTTTTTAAAGCATCATTGCATCTTGCCAACTACATGCTTCGTCATGATATACTGTATTTAGTTCCCTAAAGTAACTGGAGTATTTTGAGACTTGAGAACACGTCCATCTTCTTTTGCTGTGTGCTAAATATCTTAAAAGGGGAACTTGGGACTTAATGAGAGAATGGCTTTGATCATCAAAACAATTCTTGAAACGAGCAGAAACATCATGTTACATCTCAACAGCAGAGATAGTTGTGACCTTTGACTTCCCTCCAGTTTACAGCAGCCATTAGTGGGACAGAGGTCAGGGCAGAGTCCATAAATCATACTCAAACCATCTTTGTAGGAGGAACCAAGTTACACTGCACTAAAAATGAAAAGAATACACACTCCAAGACTGACAGGAGGCTAAAAGCTACTCCATTCATCAGTGGCCAGAGGCTCCATAAAGTCCGTGAGGGGAAAACACACAGGGCGATAATCCTTAGCATGGTTATAAATAATATAGAAACCCTGCTAATGGCAATAAGAGGTTCTGGAGCATAACAGGACCCCTCTTGATGTGATTATTCAGCTAGATGTTCCCTGAGGACAACAAGCATTATCCTGAATAAATACTCGGAGGTAACTTAATAGGTCAATATGTTCCCGTCCAGAGACTGTTTGACCTTTTTGGTTGCAAATCAAAAGGAGAGGCGAATTTATTATAATAGCAACAGGTGGCTACCAGAGGAGGTGTAGGAGTTGGGTGGCAGACAGAAACAGAACATTTTGTGGAGGAAGGACAATGTAAGATGAAAACAATCTGCAGACAGTGCCGGGATGAGTTGTGCTCATTAGTACAATGTGTTGGAGTTTTTGGTAATAGCTTTATGAAAAGCAATTTGCTACGTGCAGAATACTACAGAGACATAAACAAAGGTTTCACATCTGACAAAGGATGAATGCAATGCTTTCTAACTGGGTTCTTGTAATTCCTTAAAGTTGTGTTTTCTTTGTAGAATAGCTGCTGGTTCTCTCTTTTTAATGAACCAGTGAGATGCAAGCTACAGACCGTAAAACTCTTTTGAATAGTCCGATTATGAGGTTAAGTATAAATGTTAAAGCACCGAGGACCTGGAAGATGCTTTAAGTTACCAATCCAATGTTTTCATTTAAGAAGTCCTTGATCTGTAAGCAACTTCAGTCACATGGATCCAAGTACTCCACCTCCTAAGCTGCAACACTGACTTCACAGATTTCACAGCTAATTTAAGTCCCTGTTGAGAAGTTGTGGGTGCTTCTTTGTTGTACAAGTCAGCATCCTGTAGCAGTGTGATAATTACAGAAACAACTATCTTTCTTTGAAAAAGACAGAGCACAACAATTTTCTGTGTGTGTTAAACAGGTCTGGGCTTTGATAACATTGTAGACAGCAAATTAATCCCCGGTGCCATATTGCCTAATAATTGTGCAGGCTCTGTAACTTTAGATAATGCACTTTATGTGACAGGAGAATAAAAAGTAACCGCCAAAGCAATTCTGTTTAAGAATAGCAGGAGGTTAAGAAATTCAGGCTTAACAGACAGAGATGTGTTTTATGTTCAACTAAACTGGTTTGGGCACCATTGGTGATGCAACCAGTTTTCCGTGTTTTCATCGCAGGAACAATTTTGAATCCAAACCATCAGAAAAAACACATAAACCCCACAAAAATGTTTATTATTTTTGACATATTCTGTTTAGAATGCTCTAATCTTCCATAGTCTATTTACTTGAGGAAACCTTATTGAAAGATTCCCTCAGGTAAAAATTTAAATGCATGCATAGAAAATTTCAGTTGCTTAGGGTTTCCAAATGTGAGCATTTTAGATTTATTTACCTATTTTAAACTGTATTATTTATAATTCATTGAATTACTTCATGATACTAAATGAGCCTATGTGACTTTTTTCAATTTAGTCTTTTGTTTTCCAGAGACTATTGAAGAACAATAAATTGGTTGATTACATTTGGATAAATGATTTGATAATTGGAGGGTTTAACAACTAAGGTACTGTGAAAAATAATTTTCAACTGAATTTATAGTTCCAATATTTTTCAAAACTTATATGTAACTGTTTAAAATATTCAGGATTTTAATCATGACCAAAATATATTTTTTCCATAATAGAGCCATTCTGCCAGCTCTGGTTCTGGGACATGCCGACAAAGTTTTAGCCTCTTAGGTTGGCTTCTCTTTTAATCTGTTTCAGGACAAAAGGAAGCATAGCAACTTTTAGTTTCTTGGAATAATAATAATAAAAAAAACGTCAGATTAGCAGTGGAACAACATAGGATCAGTCATGCATCTTCCTGCTGTTTGTTTGTGACCCATCACTGAATTTAAACCAATCAATGGGGTCACACAGAGCTGTAGTCACAGCCAATATTTTCAGCTGAATCCATTAAAGCCTTTTCCGACTCAGTTTTATACATGGTTAGTCTTCTAATATCAGAATCTGTTAATAGATGCTGCTGCTGGTTTGAGAGCAGCTGAATGAGAACGCTGGAGAACTTTACACTGCTTGTTTATTTTGACGATTTAAAGTTTGTTTTTGTTTCCTGTTTTGTGGGCTACATAAGCACCTGTGCTGTAGTCTGTCAACCACCATTACAAAATTTAAGGAAGGAAGGAAACAACAATAAAGAGGTGTCAAGTCATGTCAAACTTGTACTTAGAAGTAACTTGAACTTACAAGATCAGACGAAATGTACTGAGAAAAAACAGCTGCTTATTTTTCACAACTGATCGTAAAATATTACCATTTCTGATGAATAAGTGGAAAGTTTAGTTTACAGTAATGTTGGGACACATTTAATGTTTATCTGCAAGACCCATATGTATAGTTTATTTTAAAAAAATAGTTCTGAGTAAAATCAAATGAGCACCTATGTATAGAGACGTCTGCTTTTTTGAATGCAGATATAAATAATGTACGTTTTGCCCACTGTCTTTCTTTCCTAAAATCATCCACAAAAATTGAGGATAAAAATGCAAAGTACAAAACATTTGTTGTAAAGATGCAACGTTGTAGCAAGTAAGAGCTGCAAATGTAGCACCAGCCCTAGTTAAACACAGATACTGCATAAATAATATCTCTCAGATATTATTTATCTTCTGCTTCTTTCCAGCTGCTCACTCTTGCACAGATCCAGACCCTTCTGTTTGCTTTCAAAGCATTCTGCATAAACATAATGAAGAAATAATTCACAGAGTCCTGTTGCTGCAGAAGACACACACTTTTAAAACTGAAAACAATAACCCTCTAACTGTGTCCAGATTTGTCACATTCACAGTCCAGAATTTTTAACCAGAATCATGTTTTCACAAGCTTCGCTGTGAATGTCCTAATCATAAACAGTATCTAACAGCAGTTTTCTCTGTCTTGACAGGGACAGTGAGGCATGGTGCTGTATCTTCCCAAAGCAGAAGGCTGACAGAGCAGAGTGGCGCAGGTAAAAAAAAAAAAAAATAGAAAAATGTACCTGCAAGTCACCAGCCCTTTGATTTCACACATACACATCCTATCTGCCTTCATCTGTGCGCGCAGGCTCACACTCAACGCGTCATCGGCTTGGACGCCTCTCGGCCTCTTTTCTCCTTTCAGCATTCACATTCACCTTCATTTCTGTCTTCCATCACCACAAATCAGCCACCTGCTCATTCGATTCATTTAGATCTATTCCACCTGTATCACTTTCAATTTCAAAACAAGCTTGTGCACTGCATTAACTTCGGTTTTCGTTTTCTGCCTCATCCCTCTGCGCTGCTTTGATTGTCACATCTCATGTGGCTCGCAGACACACCGTGACATGCACACACCTCACCGCAAATTAGCAAACGTCTACAGTTGACAGTGTGCACACCAGACGGCTGTGAACAGAGGTGCGTTCGCGCATGTGTACGAAGCAATAGATCCAGAGTACAAACAAACTAACAGCTTTGAATACACAAACCTACACACACAGTCTCTCAGGGCATCACAGCAAAAACCCTCTGACCTGACTGTGTGCAAGTTGGATTCTCCTCACTGTGTCTGAGAAGCATGTTAATCAGCAAAGGAAGCTGGAAGCGCCGCTGTTTATGAGTCCATAATTCAGCTTCAGTCTCAATCTTCTGTTGCCAGTTTGAGCAAAAAGTCTGACTTCCTGGTTATATCTCACATTCTTACTCCTCCTTTTCTCACTGAGAGTTTTAGTTCTCTGAAAGATGGGTAAGGTAAAAGAACTATTTCCCAAACACACTAATATTTTACCAATTCCTTCGATATGTATGAGCTTGCATCTTCTTCACCAGAAGGCAGTCCAGCATTTCAGGGTTGTAGTGAAGCTGGAGTAAACAGAGGACAGCAAATGGAGAGAGCGTCATAGAATCCAGTCTGATTTTATTCTCTTGTGAGTTCAATATGAATATTTTTCTTCTTTTTTTATCTGGATATAAAATATCTGCTTTGCAACAAAACTATTTGATTGACAGCTTTGACATGATTCTCTATACCTGTGTGTTTCTAGGTTTTGGGATCCAGCCAACAAGTACAAATAATATTTTGCAACATTCTACTGAAACGCCACAATATTTCTCAGCCTTGCCATGTCCTATCTAGTTTCAGACTCCCTCTGATAAACTAAGAATAACTGATTATAATAAGTCCATTAAAAAAACCAAAAAAAAAACAAAAACAGATTCAACATTAATGGCCAAGATTGTACATATAGAAACAATGAATTTGACTTCTGTTCCACTGTCTATTTACTAACATTTTAAATGAAAATATATAAATTTGGTGGGAAATGCAAAGCATTTTGTTTATAAATGCCTATAAGAGCATTTGTAAGCTGTGCGTAAATGTGTAAAGATGATAAATTTAGCTTGAAATCCTACTGAAGCTTTATTTGAGGTTTTTGATTTGTTAGGAAGGAATTTGTTCAGTTGTAGATAGAACCAATGTTCTCACACAGTATTTAATCAGAAAAAGTGTCTACACCTTTTCAATCTATTTTTTCAAACTAGTAAACTAGTTTTTCTTTCTGGTTGCAAAAATCTGCTTTCAACCCAGCCATCCAGCAAACCGTTGCAGATGGGAACAAACAGCAAACTTTAAATAGATGATGCAGGGTGTTTCTAATAATCTTTTCCTTTAGATATGGTCTTTATTGCAAACGTTCCAAACTTAATATTTTCTTCAAAAATTATTTCATGGTGAAGCAGCAGGCACACTGTCTGTGGATGTCCTACAGCTTTGGTTGAGAAAACACTTGAAGTAAAAGAAACACTGTTTATTTTTGATCTTTTTCCCCCCCATCCTTCGGTCAGCGTCCTCCTGAACCCCCATTGCTCTTAAGACTTTGAGTTCTGCTTGTGGTGCTTTTAAAACCTATTCGGTCACGGTGTCTGGAAGGCGGTCGGCGGCTGTGGGATGCTGGATAACTTTTAGAGGCCGACTTTCAAAGGGGGGAGCAATGAGAGCTGCAAGGCTAAGAGGAAGGGGAAGGAAAAACGGCCAGAGGAGAGGCCGTTGTGCAGAAAAAGAGAGAGCGATATGAGGCCGTTCCTAAGGAGATTTCAGCCCGAGCACTCAGTTATAATTCATGCGGGGCAGGAAATGAGTGGTGTTGGTCGTCGCAGCGCAGACACTGATAACAATGGTGAGACAGATGATGAGGCAGCAGAGGAGACAGAAAAGGGTAAATTAGAACAGAAGAAGAACATGCATTAGGGTTGAGGAGAAGAGCATGTCCATTCAGCCATGTCACATGTTAAAAATGCACTGACAAAAGAAGCACTTCAACTTTATCAGACAAAGGTGTGGTAGCCCAAATTAAAAGAGATGTTTCTTCCTTGACCTGAATGACTCAGACGGGTCATCAATAAAGACGTGTCATGGTTGAAAGCCTCTTTTCTTCGTCTCACCCCATGTAACTTGGCCTCTATTCATGGCGTTGCACTTAAAAATAAATGCATTCACATGGCACACTTCATAGATAACATCTCAATGGGATTTTCCCTTGCTCAGTCACCCACTAACATCCACTCCTATTAGCATAAAACACCCCCAAGCTCCTCGTCGGCCCACCATCGGAGTGATGTTTTGCAATTTCATTCGCTACCTGGCATCTTCCACAGCAGATTAAGTCAATAAAAGCCATTTCCTTTTAAAGTCAATGGTCCCCGCTTCAGCTGTCAGGTTGAGCCAATAAAATCAGAGATGAAAAAATTGAGAGCAGAGAAAAATACTCGTGAGCTCTCACTTATCTGACATGGGGCCATCACAAGTAAAAGCATTTAAGCAAGTATGCGGGACATTTGCGGTATTGATCGTGAGGGCTGAAACACACAGCAGGCTCCAGGATAGGCTAAACACAGTGGAGCTATTCTCAGTGTTACCTGTCAGGAAGCCAGTGGAGAGGAATGAGGCAGCTCATCTGGGCTTTCCAAATTCCACACAACAAAAACAAGAATCCAACACACAGCTCCATCAGCTCTGTCTGTTCTCCCCATTAAATAAAGCAAGGATCCGGTACGGGGACCCTTCGTTCTTTGGCAGGTCAGGCCATGCAGACATGAGTGTTTTCTCTGTGTAACAGGGCTAAGTGACTTAGTCATTGACTGGTCTTTCTTCTGGTTCTTGAGCATTGGGGGTAAAACAATGAAAAGCCAAGCAGACAGGAGAAGAACCCCCTGCTGCATCTGCTGACTGAGGCTGCCATTAAAAAGAAACAGAGAGATAAGCAGAACCACCAAGGCGCTGAAGCAAAGTGAGGTTTTCCTCCAACCAACTATCCCTACCTTACAATGAGAAATACTGAAAGAGAAAAAGACTATTTGAATGACTGATTTAGCATGGATGTAATATATCCTGTAACCTTAGTCTCTTCTATTCACTGAATGCATTTCGCATTCCTTCTGAGTACTTTGAACTACGTCTGATGGTTTCTAAAAAAAAAAAGACAACATTGTGGAGAAAAAAAATTGTGACCCATGTGAGGAGATGTGACGCTTTCACTTTTCCAGTTTTGTCCATTTCAACCTCAAAGTAATAACGAAATACATAATTAAATTACATTTTTAACAATCATGCAATTATGTTGTTATGTTTTGTTTTTATTTATCATTTTGTTTTTGCCTTATGATGGACTGGATAGGAACTAGTCTAATATAAACATAGCAGAATAAATTTCTGCCAAAAAACTTTTCTGTAAAACTGTAAAGTGGAATTTAAAAATTTATTTCATATATTTACTAAAATAACTAGGAAATCATGATTGACTATAGGCATAATTTTACAATACCCAACCTAGATTATTCTGTAACATTGTAGAGGTCCAAATTTGCAAGAAAAAAATTTATGTTTTCCAAAACGCAAGTGGTAGATCCAGCATTCTTTCCTGCATCTTAATGACATAATCTGGGAAAAGAATCAATGCAGTCATATTGCAGCTTTTTCCTTACTAAATTTTTTTTTTTCTCAAGTATTCTCATTAACATTCTCATGAATGTGTTTCAATGTCAGAATAAAAATAACAGCATCAGATAACATTATTTTAAATGTCAAAATTAATATTTTCTATTTTTTGTAGCAAGGGTAGAAATAGTTATTGCTTTTCTGATTTAAGTAAAGGTAATTGTTACACACTTTGAGTTAGATCAAAGACATCATTGTGTGAAAGTGAAAAATCAAAATGAACAATTAGAGGAGAGCCATCGCCCTGAGTCCCCAAATGCAGAAATAAATTTGTCATTTAACTCAAAGCTGAGTTGTTCCGACCTCTGAGATATTACAGACCGTATTTTCTTAAAATCCGCTCAACAAGCAAATGTTACTATATTGCAGATTCCCTAATATTTAGTCATTTTCCTGACATGTTTTTTTTTTTCTTTGTGCATTTGAACAGAAATAAAACAAAATCTAAAATTAGATGGAGATAAAAAATTAAATGTAAGATTTTCAAACATGCTTCAAGAAATGCTTGGGGAACCTTCTAAAAGTCAAACTAGGCCGTGTACATTTCTAAAGAATATCGAGCCAAAGCTCAATGAAGACTGGCCCACATAAAAAGTAGCAAACATGTGCTCCATTGTCAGCGCACATGGCAATTATAAGTGAAGCTATGGTCGGGGCCTGGATTGATCCAATAGCAGCAACAACAACCTGCCTGTTATTGACAGATCTCTGGAGTTTCACTGATGCACACATGCCCAGAGGCCACTTTGCTGGGCTCCAGCTCCCACCCACCCCCCACCCCTCCATCTTTCGCTCCCACTGGCTCACTCTTTATGTGAGAAGCAGCACTATTCAACAGTGCCTCAGCGGTGTCAGGCTTGGTGTTCCTATCAACAAAAGAAATCCACTCTCAGAGCCTGAAGACTGTTATTATTCAATTCTTCTCCTGGCATAATACTTTGATAAAGACTTTTCTGCTTCTGGAAGCATGGGCTTGTCTCCTATTGCCTGAGTTTAATTCAGTGTGCATTTTGCATTCATATGATGTGCAAATAACATTTCTGTCACAAACATTATTAAATATTGAAAATGTGCCAGATCCGGATCAACATTTGACAAGGCTCTATTTACAGGCTCCAGCTCTTTTTAGATGGTTTCATAGAACAGGCTTACATCTTTTTCTTGTCTGAAAATGCCTATTTAATCTGCTTTGGTTGGTCAAACCGGACAGAAAAATTGGTTATCCTAATTATTGCTTTGACATGTGACAAAGTAGATGCAAATATGTACACAGGTAAATCAAAAAAGCCGAGACTCCAAACGAGGAGTTTGAGGCAAAGCGTGTTTAATTGGTAGATAATTACTTCGTTTAGTTTGAACTACCATCTTTGAAAAAATCTTGGGGAGGTTTTAAATGAACAAAGAATAAAATTAAAATGTTCAGTATTACTTATGATGTTTCATTGCTTTGATCATAATTACTGTTGATAATGGTTCACTTAGTCATCAAGGCACATCTAAACATCTTTAGATTAGCGGCTGGCACTGCCGCAGAATAAAAGATTTGAAATAATTGCACCGACTGCCATTAAATTTAGGACCAAGATTTTGAATAGTGAAAAACAAAACTGATATTTTCAAACCAGAATTAATTTGTACTCCATCTTATCTCATGATTTTCTGGTAAGATATCTCAATAATGGATTAATAATTGGACGAACATCGATTATATTTTCTTCTGAGGGTTTAATTTGTCCAATAATGAGCTCAGAAAATGTCTCCTACATGAAACATTTCTCAATTAATCAGTGACAATAAAGTGAACTGATGTACCTACTACTTTTGGTCCAAATGAACGACAGCATTCCCCAACAGAGCTACATTTATCTCTAGATCATGAAGGCAGATGATAATCTGCTGATTTGTCAGCTGTCTATTCAGAACAAAAGAAAACATGAAAGTATTTCAGTGTATGTAATAAATTTCTAGGATTTGCAAATATCCTAAGTTAATGTATTGTTATCACAATACTTCACTGGTTTCATCAACCAGTGTTATGAAAAAAGTTTATTTTTTCATAGCAACAACCAACAAGGTAATTGCCCATACCTACTGATTTAATCCATACTCTCTATGTGGGATTATATGTTGAAATATATTTTCTTGAAGATAATCAGAGGAGAGGGCAAATCAAAGCCATACAAATCAGCCACAAAGTCCTCTGTTTCTGAGAGACTTTTTCTCGACTCCTGTTCATACCAAGAGGTGACCGCAGAGAGTTTCAAGAGAGCAGATATAATTTTACAGATTGTGGACAATCAAGCAGATTAAGAGGTTCGGATTCAACCTAAAACCACATTGAGTTAGCTACAAAGCTGCTGAGTCTCCATGGATTAAATGTTTGTTAAAATTATTCTTGCAAGGGAAAATTGTGCTACTACTGGTATTACATTATATTATGTTTTATATGTTATTCTGTGCTTACATAAAATAGCAATTAATATTTTTTTCAACTGTTACACAAATGAGTACACTACCTCATTTATCCTGCAGAATATTTTCTTTTGAAAAGTTTCAAGCAACTGGGCAAAATCTCCTCATTTTTGTGATTCATACCATGCTTAATGAAACCTTCATTTCAGACTGGATTCAATTTCCATTTCTCCTTAGGCTTTCATATGATTTCTTTGCTGCACTTTAATGAAAAAAAAGTTTTTTTCCTTGACAGATGAATCTGAAATAACCTTTTGTGAGTCTGTTTAAAGGTGGACTTTCCACTGTGAACTTTTTTTTAATGCGAGAACATTACTATTTATTAAAGATGTATCAATAATTCAAATATGTTATTATACCTCATTTTTCCTTTTAAAAGGCCTTTTTAATCTTACACTCCATATAATATCACAGCAGGGGGTTTAATTTCATAGACAGGTGTGAAATATGTTGACTCTGCTTCTACTTCACATTTTCACTAAATTGAAACATCTGCATCTTATTTATAAAATATGCTACTAACCATCTTCTTATATGT
Source organism: Xiphophorus hellerii (assembly GCF_003331165.1). Lineage (NCBI taxonomy): Eukaryota > Metazoa > Chordata > Actinopteri > Cyprinodontiformes > Poeciliidae > Xiphophorus > Xiphophorus hellerii. Next base: position 17,494,814 of record NC_045680.1, read on the forward strand.
CATAGGCTTATAACTGTAAACTAAACCAAAGGTGCTTCCTGAGCATGAAAATGGTCTTGCAGCTACTAAGAGTTTGTTTCAGTTAGTTATTTGAAGTAAAAACATAAGATTTGAACAATCCAGCAGTTTATTAAAAATGTTTTTAGGACATTTTTGATTATTCTGACCCCAAGTAAATCCATAACATGAACACATAGCATGAGCACTGCCTTTCAAAAGTATTTCTACCCTTTGGTCTTTTGTCAGATGATAACCACAAACTAATGTATTTTATTGAGGTTTTAGATCAAATATCAAGATAAAGGAGTTGACTATAGAAGGTCAACTCCTTCTATAGCTGACCTCTGGCACACAATACCAGATTTACTCTTGATGTCACTACAAACTTTCAACGCAAGATTTTGCTTTGCAAAAACACCCAAAACTTGGTCAGATTGGATGGAGAGCATCTGTAGGCATCCATTTTCAAGTCCTTCTAAGGATTGGAATTAAGCCAACTAAAAAATAAATGTGTTTTAAAGTCCTATTCCATGGTAGCTGTATGTTTTTCTGCTGAAAGGTAAGTCTCAACCCCAATTTGAAGTGTTTTGTAGTCTCTAGTGAGTGACTACTTAGCTAAAGCAAGATATTTTATACTTGAACTACAGTACTCCTTGGTACCTTTATAAAAAAACAAAAATAACTTGAGGTTTCAAAAGCATTTTAGTTTTCATTGATATGTGGCTAATTGAAAGTAAAATAATACTCGCTGCTGTTTTCCCGGGACGCACTGGTTGTCTTGATTTATTCCTGCACTTGTTTTTGTCTTTGTATTCAACTGTTTTTGGACCAATATTGTTTTCCACCATTTTTTCATTTAATAGCTGAGAAATTGAAAAATGTCCATGATTTGAGTTGTAGTTTGTTTAAACGTGATAATGGTGGGTACCAAAGCCTGCCTAGTTAAATAGCTTTACTAGATGAACTTCTGAATTCACTTGATTGCACTACATTTTATTAACAGTATCAGAGTTAGTGGGGCAAAATTCACATGAATATCACATTAGTTGAATCATTATGTTTAAAACATGAATAATTGCATCCTTTCCCTGTCCTCGTCACAATTTTCCATTACTTTGGGTTTGTTGATGCATAAATTCCCAATAAAATACACTGAGGTTTGTGGCTTTACCCAAAAACCTTTCAAAGAGGTTCAACAGGTCCTTTTGCAAGGCACTGTATCTGTGACATCATTTTACAGACTCAGCTTTCCAGAAAAGAAAAGCTACACTCAGACTGTTTACACTGAAGCTGTCATTCTAGTGTGCAGTAGCTATGTTAACTCAAAAGCTTTGTAGACACACATGGTCCGCGTGCATCCAATACGGTCATGGAAACATCCCAGGCATGCCAGGAAAGCTAAAAGTCTTTAGAAAAAGAAGAAAGAAGAACTAGAAAGAGAACTGATATCTGTTTGATACTGAGCGTAGGGAAAGAACGTATATGTAACAGGAAGCGAAGGCAACAAGGAGAGGGGTAATCTCAGAGTAAGAGGGCCTAAATTAATTTTAGAGTCAGAGTGAGATGACAAAGGCAGATATAGACGGAAATAGGGGGTCGGATTGGGACTGGCTGGAGACAAATGGAAAGATATCTGAAAAGCAGCCTCGCCAGCGGTGTTGTTATGTCGTGTTCTCCTGGTGAAACAGTTTGGCTCGTGATAAGATAAGCCAAGCCATTACAACCCGAGTCTGCATTTCCACTTCTCCCACCTGGTGGCTCAATAACATTCCTGAAACATGTTTTAGAGCAGATGTTTAAAAACTGCACACAGAGACAGAGAGAGACACGTCTCATTAAATGTTTCAGTTGCTTTGAATGAAATTAAAAGACTATTACAAAGGGACAGGCATGGACCATCAATCTGGGCACACAAGAATCGGACTATTGGTTTTATGAGTCTGTGCCTGTAACGTCTCGTCTGTGTCTATTCCTTTTCGTTAGCAAAGCTCTGGCCGAAGAGGAGAGGAGCTTCTGTTTCATTCTAAATGTTACAGCCCCTGTCCACTGAGATGGCAGCTCAGAGCCAAACAGAATGAGTCATGCTGGGGAAAAATCTGTAGCAGGAAGGCAAAAATTCTCCAAAGAAGCAACAACAGCAGGTTAAATCACCAAACTTTCATCTATATGGTTGGTCATTAAGCTCGGCATCCACCACATGTTGATCTCTAATTCATATCTCTTCTGAGTATTTCCTCCTCTGTATGTCCTACATACCGGCTCCCTCTTTCTTTGACTCAGCCTTGCTGGAACTGTCAATGCCAATCGGGCACTATGGCAACAAGATACTCCTGCAGAGTTTCTGTGAACATGGGAATCAACATGTGTGCCAGTTTGACTTCATGCATGATTCTGCATACTCTTCACTTCAAGCTATAAAAGAAGAGAAAACGACGACGCAGCTAGAAAACATTTTTTCTGCAGTTTTGCTTTCAGATTTAATCCTTTCAACTTGTTTTGTTTTATGGGAATAATAATGACCCAAACATCACAATCGCAACCCCGCAGTCTTGCATTACTCAAAGAGAATTGAATCCTGATACGAATGGAGTCCGGATCAGAAGATAATGGTAATCAATTCAATCTAAATAATCTGCATTGATCGCTGTGATCTGAATCCACTGGAAACACAGAGCCCTGGGAACACATAGGCTTGGAAACGATGACAGAAGACATCTTGAGAATATAAAAAGTTAGAAAATTACAGCAAGTGGCGTTTGCACTATCAGAAGGCATTGAATCTAAAGAGAATATTTGCCTACAGCAAATTACATTTAGCAAAATTCTATGAGCACATAATTTTATATTTTAAATACTATAGATGCAAATTCTGCATGCCAATAACATGTTTGGCTCAGTGGATAGACTTCCACTGCTTGATGTATACACAAAGAGTAATTTGGATATTTCAGCATCATGTTATAATTACACATCTTCCTTATATTTTTAACTGTACAGGAGTTATTCTCATTGCTGTATCACACTCTCTTCACATCCATCTTAGCACTATTACATAAGATCACTAATATTCTTGATTTGTCAATTCTCTTTTTATTCACTGAACGTTGTCTTATCAGTCACTTAGTCATTGGTGTAGCTGCTAACGTAATCTTGTTGCACAAGGTTGTTCAACTTGTTTTAATTTAGGAATCTGAACATGGTTTGAAGTGTTCACATCAAACAATGGCTTATTTGGGAGTGAAGATCTGTGGTAAACAAAAACTTAAGAGAAACTAAAAGCAGTTCCTCAAATATCCTTTCAAAAACAGTCTTTAAGGCTTTTACTTTATCTCTGTACTTATGCCTTCATCCATCCGTTTGAGTCTTTATGTTCCTCCGTGTAACAACAGGAATAAACAACAACAACAACATCACAGATGTTGCCATTTCATTCCATTATTAGATTTTTATTTATTTTTTATCATGGTGCCTTCAAAGTAACAGATTAGACACAAATTCTCAGAGGACCTCTTTGGAGTTAGAACTTTATGTCTTTTTGTGTTTTCATATAACATACGAAACATAAATTGCATTACATTTTCTGTCAACACATTCAAATACAGGAGGTAAAGAACTATAAAAGAAGCCAAGAAATGAGCAAAGATGACCCTGGCCAGATTGCAAATACAGAATGATGGTGTGAAGAATATGCTACCTGTCAAATAACCATAACGTCCAAAGGAAAAAGGAGCTTTTTCCTTTGGACATGATGTCACAACGAATTGAAACATGAACAAGCTCATACTGGAAGAGCAAATTAAGTTACTTAACTATTTAAATTTTTATTACTAATATCCTTACTCCAATATGGCAGTCTGATACTTTTTTATTTCATATGGGTATAAATAGTCATCAACATTGCAGTGTTTTAAATTCATTTTGAGTTTCTTTTCTTACAATGGTCAGCTCAGATAAGATGGATCACTAAAAAGAATATGCTCCCAAGATAAGCGTGAATGGATTTTTCTATGCGCAATGAGCATCACTTTAAGTGGCTTCAATGGGGAATGAAAACACAGGCACATTCTGAAATCCTTATTACAGTATAAAGAAGACGAAAACAAAAACTGAATAAGTTAAGCCCTTGTGTATTCAGCTTCATCATCATCTGGCCAGAGCTTATGTCAGCCTCCGGCTGTGCTTCTCTGTGAAAACATCTAGTCATGAAGAATTAAAGCTTCCAATTTTACAAAACTTTCCTCAGAAAGAAGTGAAGAATCATCAAATATAATTTATCTCTGAGGAGGTGAAGGAAGGCGCTAAAAAAAAGAAAAAAAAGACTGAGAATATGCAAACATTTCTTTTCTACAAACAAGGAATTCTCCAGATAATTTTCAGAGAAGGAAACAAAAGGCTTTGAACCTACGAAGTCTGCAAAAGAAATAGGCTACAATCCATTACAGATCTAAAGTAAACCACAGTGTGAGCCTCTAACAAAGACTAGTTGGCTTGTTAAACTGAACTTCACACCTCAACTACCTTGTCAGGTAAGTTGCACTAGTGGTGGCTTGAATAACAAGTAAAATGTTTTGTAATCTCGCAAGATGTTGCCAAGAGCTTCCTGGGTGTGAAGGTGGGAGTCGGCCAAGGAGGATGACACATTTGGAGCCTATAAACACCATAACAACATGTGTTACTGAGTTAAGATACAATTGTTAGTTTTAGCTTCCTGCAGCACAAGGATGAAGCTGCTATTCTGAGAGTAAAAGGGACCAGATGTTGGAATGCATTTTCTATTAGCTGCTCTTAATGTAGGTAGACAGGAATCTTGTTATTATGGAAGCACCAGATGCAGTTTATAGTGATGGAAGATGGGCAGAAAAATGAATCAGGATAATGAGATGGAGTGAGGAGGGTGCAGATTTTTATAAATAAACTCTACATGTCTCTTGGTGTTAATCAGTTCAAAGATTTAAATTTGATCCAAGTGACACTGATGTGGGTAAAAGGAAGTGGATAAAAGTAAATAACTAAATAAAATATAATTAGATTTCATGGCACTAAAGGCAGCTTCCCTGCTGATTTTGAAATTGCTACATATTAAATGAAGTGGGGGGAGGGTTCAGTATATTATTGCAAAAGCCTGATGAAAACGCAGCTTCCTTTGAGTTGATTTTAATTGCATTAATGAATGCTTCTATAAGAGGAAAAAAAACTAACTGGAATTTGTTTATTGCAGCTTTGAACTTATATGTTGACAGAAGATGTTATTTGCAGGCTGGTCAGACCTCAACTTCACTGAGCAAATGATTTTGACACATCTTTACAAGTTGACACCTTTAAATCTCAGTTACAACAGGAACTGAAGCGGAAATATTAAAGAAAGCTAATTGTCCTCCTACATTATAAGGCAGGATGTTGGTGTAAAATCTTTGCAGATGTATGTGTGCACTCATGACAAGTACTGCCCAGCAGCTTTTTAAAGCCAGTCATTGGAGGGGGAGTCTGGCTACAGCGCCTCATGTCCACGCTGTAAGAGCATAATCAGACATGGCGTCAGTTAACAGCGCCAGCACATGCAGTCCATCTTCACTGCACACTTGGCCCGAACTTCAAGGCTGCTGAAAGAGGGGAACATGTGTAGGACCGTGCGAGTAGGCCATATGCTCACCGACACGACAGCGGGGGGGGAAGAGTGTGTTTTTTTTAGTTTTTGTGTCGGTGTAATCTCCTGATTTGTGTGGGGTCGACTTGACGGCTGTGCCTGCTGGTGAACGAGACGTGATCTGAAACAACAGGGATTGAAGCTCAGAAGCTAGGCCCGCTGTGCTGTCAAATCTGACCCCTTACGCTTCTTTGCTCCAGCGTTAATGAAGAAAACCGCCTTGAAAAAGGGTTGGAGCCTTAAATCTCTTCAAGGATACAGAAACTTTACTGACAGGTGAGATGTGTGAAAGACCAGAAAGCAGTGGGATCGGAAGAAAATGAACACTTTGACAAAGGCTTTTGGAGAGTATTAAATTATTTAATATTTTATTCTAAGACAGTTAAATGAAATGCAATAAAATAGACTCACAACCACCAACCAACAAATATTTCATAATTGAAGAAGTGTAGTTTGATCTGTATCTTTTCCATACCGATGGAAATTTAGGTGACAGAACACTTATTTAATTTTGTAGATTTAACCTTTGGATTAGAATATTTATGAATCCGTCAAGCCAGTACAGATTTGTGGGTGGAAGAGGTTTAGCACCAGAGTGCAAAAGACCATAAAAATGCTGGAGACTGCTGATTTATGCCACTTACATTGCCACTGCAACAGAAAATATTGTAATGACACTCCAATAATGAGATTACTTAACTGCATGCTATATTTTGCAGAAATGGTGCTGCATTTAGAAAGGTTCTCTCCACTCTGTCTTCCAATACTCTGAGTGGCTGAAACAGCAGGGAAGCTGGGATCATTTTATGATTACTTCAGCTAATAATTGTATGACTACCTGGGGCATTCATGGATTATGTATGCATCACTGAACTCTCCAAAATGTGCTGGCATAGTAGCACATTGTAGATTTCACACCCTTCATTCCAATTTACATTTCCTACATAAAGCAACTGTATATTGTCAGAAAATGATTTTGAAATTTGACTGAGAAGCAGTTCAATAACACTAAGTTTGAGTTGTCACAATTAGGGCACAATGTTTTTGAAACCTTTTACAAAGTCCTGGTTCTTTTGAAATACATCAGCTGACAGAATTCTCACCCACATACAGTATATTGAAGTAAAAAAAATCTGAGTTGTGATTTCATTTACCAGTATGATGGTCTGAGATAAAAGTAAGGAGTACGCTTATTTTCTGAGGTCTGAAATGAGGGGAGAGTTACGCGTAATGAAAATTGTATTGCGTAGACTGCCTGGGTGTGTGTGTGTAGGAACTGAACTGCATCCTTAGACACAGCATTCACCAAGCTCCCACCTCAGTGGGAAAATGTGTGTTTTTTTTGTTTTTTTACATCAAGCATCAAGAGAGAAAAATGCAGACTATCTATCGTTCACTCCCGAGTAGAACACTGTCCAACAACATAAGGAGGAGCTGTGCTCTTCAGGCAGAAAATCAGCGTTGCTCAGTTAACAGTTTTCAAAAAGCGAGCACCACTCACATTTATGGCCACATCTGGGAAAAGGTATAATCAGTGAAAGGAACTCAGCCCTATAATTTTATTAACTTTTGTAAGAAAAGTGTTAAATATCATATATTTAGTTTATGTTATAAACTATTATGCAGGTCTACGTATATTTTGTCACCATCAAATTGAAGTTCACAACAAAACCCGGGGACGGGATGGGAGATGAAAACAGGAAACCAGAGCCAGAAAGAGAAAACTAGTCTATGAGGCCAGCTTCCCTTTGGCATCGGTCCAAGCGCTAGTTTGTGTGGGCAGGGCACCAACTGATGCAAGGCTTTTCCACTGTGCCCTAAATGCCACATGCAAAGTTCACACGCAGAGACGTCTCTAATTTCCAATCCATCCTGCCACTTTTCAACGATGCCTATCAAACCCTTACGTGGTGGGAGTTTGTTGTGCATTGCAGAGATTGGCTCGCTTCCTTTTACTCATCTGTCTATCACTCTCTTCCTGTCCATCCATGCATGAATGTTGCTCGTCTGCTCTGCTCTAACAGGTCTCCATTGATCATTGTATTTTCTCTTTAGCTTTAATCAAAAGGCTGGGAAATTCTGTTGTTTAATTGATGAGACTCAATGAGAGTCTCTCTCAGCAGTTCCCACAGAACCCGCTTAAATTTATAATTAATAAACCGCTGCTAATTATCCGAGCACTGCTCCACACAAGGCACGTCCTATATACAGAGAGAAGAAAAGAGAAGACGGAGACTGAACAGGGAAGGGAAATAGAGTAGGGAGGAAAAATGTCAGGAACAAGAGGCAGAGTGGGATTTGCAAAGTTTGTGGTGGAGAAGGATGAGAAGATGAGAACCGTCACCTGTGGTTGCCTTCCATAATCCATCTCAATTTCATCATTTCTCTCATCTCTGCCGCATCACAAACTTCCTCCACCCGTTTTTATCTTCCTATCAAAAAAAAAGACCTAAGACTTGTATGAGCTTTGAGAGAACAGAAAGAGAAAAAGAGTCATCTGCAAAGACAGGCCAAAGATGGGAAGAAGAAATTTTTTTTACTGATTTGAGAAGGAATAATGTATAAGAGGCACATACGTTTATTTATCCTCACATGCATCTTTGCACCAAACATCTCTTTAGACTATTTTTGAAATGCTGAAAAATTTCTTGGAGTCTCCAGTTCAAGCAAGCTAGCTTCACTCACAGGGATGGAGACTGGATGGATGGAGCGGCAGACGCAGTCTGTAATAACGCTCCATCTGGATGTGGATTGACCTGCCTGTCTCCCTACAGCCGCCTAATGCAGATTGATAAATGGGTGGACTGGTGCTGGACAGGGGGTGAGGAGAGCCTGCAAGGGAGCAAAGCGGGACGGCACATCATGAGTTCAGAACAGTCACAGCTTCTCATTGCAACTAGAAGTGCAACTAAAGCGATGCAAAGAGAGGCATGAGTTTGACTTATCTTTGTATCTTTGGGTCCTTGTTTTACTATATTTAAGGAGACTAATCAGGACTCTATTACAATAGGAGACTCTTGCACTTTTCTGAGGACCTAATTGCTGGAGCCAATGAGCTTAAATGGCTTTTAAGGGTCAAAAACTTTTCTTAAGGTTTCTAGGGTCAGAAAACTGATCTGAACCCATCTTCCTGCAACATGTTTGAAATTAAAATCACCATAATAGACCTTTTACCCTTATGTGATTTCACCACATTTCACTGCAAACATTTGGCAAAATAATAACAAAAAAAAAAAATTTCTGTCCGCGGGAAAAACTTTGACTTAAATATTTGACTATGTTAGCCATAGTCAAACTGTTACGGTTTCACAACAAGTCTGTCAAACCAATGCTTTGGTTTAAAGTCTTTTGTTTTTTAATGAGCTGTCAGTTTTCTCCACCAAGAACAACCCAACAATGTCCCTCACACTCTGGTTACTGGCAAAATGAGAACTTCTAGAAGTTTTGGTCGCTTATTAAAAAAAAAAAAAAAAAAAAAAAAGCTAAATAAATGGTTTGGAAAAGTTACTCTCATATAGGAAAAGCTGTTTTAAAACCACAACATTACCGAGTTAAGAGCCAAATATTTGTTAAGCAGTAGACTGCAGGCTAGCAGCCAGAGAAGACAGCCTGACTAATTAAAAAACTAATAAGCTTGTTATCTTTGTAGAACAGAAAAGGCTATAATTCTGTATAACAGGCACTTGCAAACTATTACAACAATTATAGATAAGAACATAATTATAAAATTCTAAATTTATTACTTTAGCAACAGTTGGAATAATTCAAGCTTGCGCATGAAAATAAAAAAAAAACTAGATGCCACTTTGGTTTTAAGAGTTTGTTTCAATACAGTGAACCCATGGTATTTCTAATCAAGGTTATTATACCATGAGAATTTAGTATAAATTAAACAAAGTTTAAATTTAAATGGATTGTTAAAGGTACCAACAACTGTTACTTCATTTTCCCCCACTGAATAAATGTATTCATTTTAATGGGTACAACTATTGTTACTGTAATAAATTATAGATTTAAGACTTTAATGCATGTTTGTTGTTCAGCAACAAATGCCTGTTAATGATTTATCATCTTCATGTCTTTTCATGCTTCAAACTAAGTACTGTTGCTACTCTTTTCTTTTTAAATTTAATCTCAGCCCTCCCTACAAGGAGCTAAAAAATGGTTAAAGCTATGCGAGTCTAGCGATTAAGCTCGAGGGTAGATTTGAACTTGGGTAGCAAAGGTTAAGATTGCTCCACACTGAGCGAGAGTCCCCACAAAGACGTTAATGTGTGTTTGAACAGATTCACAGACAGAAATCTATAACAAGCTAAAAGTCTTCATTGCTTGGAACGTAAGCTCTTTAAATCAATACCATAAACAGTAAGAAATCCATGTAGTCACATTCACAGAATGAATAAACTGCAGCTGCTTCGTTGTATTAATTGGCCTCATGTCTGTTAAACCAACAGTTGCAACTATTTATCTAATTTAAGGAAATTCTGATGGTGTACTTTGGTTGCCCACGAACAACTCAACAGATTTACTGGTTTCCTTTTGCCTATAAAACCCCATTTTATGATTCAAAATATAACTTCAGGTTTATTTTAACAAGCTGGAAATATTATTATTAACTTTTACAGTGAGATGCTTTGAGGATTAGCACACTGCTTTCGGTGCCAGCTAGTACTCCTCCTCCTGTTCGCACCAGTTTTTGAGTTAAAATCTAACCTTTACACTGACCAGAACCAGATTTTATCTTCAGCTGACCCAGCCTAAGTTTTTCTTTTTACAATCTTTGAACACTGCTTAAATTGACCTGATGGATATGAATGTTTTTTCATGATCAGTCAGCCTTGACTGCCCAGCACTCCCACTTTAAATTCTTATCCAGAGATTAAATTACAAAGTCTCGCAGACACACCTCCCGCTTCCTCTACCATCTTGGCTCTGGTCCATCTCTGCCTCCAGCATGTTTCAGGCCTCTCTGTATCCCGAAACTCCCCCAGACCATCCATGTTGCTCTTTTTCAGGCTGCAGATATTTTAGCTGCCCCAGCAATCCTGTCAATCTTCAAAACAAAACATACTTAGCTAATCATTTTTTTTACAGTGCCTTGCAAAAGCATTCATATGTTATCGCTTGGCCTGTGATCCCATTGCAAAAAGTAATTTTAATGAATCTTATTTAGCTTTTATTTGCTCCACTTAGCTTTTTATTACTCCACCGCAAAATGGAGCAAATATGGGACATGGTTTTATAATTGTTTTTAATACTAAAAGTCTGAAGTATGTTATTCATTCAAAGTTGGATCCCTTTATTCTTATACCCCATAATGAAATCTAGTGCAATCAATTATACGAGTGGCAAGAAGAAAGTCACTATTGAAAGACGGCCATTAAAAGTTTGATTTGCAGTTTTCCCAGCAAACATGTGGAAGAGATGTTTTGGTCAGATGAGACACCAAATACACTTTTGGTGAGTGTTTAGAGGCATGACAATCAACAAATACATCAAATAATCAAAATAACTTAATCAGATTGGATACTTTCCATTCAATCTGATTAAATTTAAGCTAATTTGACAAGAAGGCTTAACAAGAAGTATAGCCTCTAAATGTGAAAGAAAAAATTTTGCACTACCTCACGTTGATCAGTCACATAAAATCAAATAAAATCCATTAAGGTCTGGGGTCACACAAGAACTTGTGAAAAGGCTAATAAGATATGACTAGCTTTGCAACTTTAAATGATAACCTGGAGTGCCTTCACTGAAATACAAGACTAAATGAAAGGAAGAGAAAGGAACAGAAGACCCCTCACTCTCTTCCATCAATCTCCCCGGCCCACTCATGTAGCCTTGCTCCTTCCTCTCAAATGACACTCTAATGGTTTAAATGGTACATTCCCCTTGAGATCCAGGGCGGACTGGGGCCAGGGTGAAGGGTCCAGCTGACAATTTATGAGTCAACTGAAGGTCACTGGTAAGCCTTGCTCTGCAATTATGAAGCTTCTCTGAGCAACAGTAAACAAAAATGCACTCACCAATACAAAGTTGTGCAGCATCTTTTCAAATGAATTCATATGTCACACATGAATTTTTTATTTTTTTTCCCCAAAGGAACACAAATCAGAAAGAAAAAAAATTATTCATCACTGCAATCTCCAGCCACCAGACAGGGCTAGATAAAATGGTATCTCCTATGACAAGATGTATTCCCACTGATTCTGTCACTGTTGTGCAGAGAAAAAAAATGAAGCAGTGAATGTGTAGAAACCTTTTCTTTTGACTGTGCTGTGGAAAAACATTCTCTCTCTCTGTGAAATTAAAAAGAGCCCAAGTGTACCTTCTCTATCTGCTAGATGGAAAATTTGTAATTTGAGCAAGCAAATATTATTTCTCTGTGTCAGAGCCAATGTGTTACAGTTTGTTCAGGAGCTGTCTGTTCTCCTGCATTGGAGCAGGCCTTCTGCGCCTTGTAATGACAGCAGTGAGGTTCTGTTCATGATGCTCCTAGAAGCACAAGAGAAGTTTTGATACTTTGGTACGTTTCACACCAATTTTACCATTTCATTGAAAAGAATACTACAAGTCAAACATGTGAGTACAAGGCACGTGCCAATGTGCATTTTGCATTAGGAGATGCATGGAGAGTCTCAGTCTAGAACTTTAGTAAAACCATTGGATGCATGAAACAGGTATGTCATCCCAATCAACGTTGCTGCAACCTATTGGTGTTATGAAAAAAGGCTACAGTGCCTTCAAAAATAACTTATTCACATTTTGCAACATTACAACAACAGATTTCATTGTGAGCTGGAAGAAAATTTGGAAAACAATCGTTTTCAGCTAAAAAAAAATAATTAAATTTGTAAAGTGCAACAAGCATTTGTATTCACTTCCCTAGGGTGTGATGCCCCAAAAAATATAAAATCAAATATTGGCTGGTTACTTCTATTCCCAATAAAATACTTTGTAGAATGAAGTTTGTTGTTCCATCATTGAAAAATGTCAAGGGGTGTTACAAAAGGGTTGCAATAAAATATACTTAAATTGTATGACAATGTGTCACCAAACGAACAAAAAATCATTTTTATCTAAAGATGGCCTCTGTTTCATACATATTGCTACTGTTTTTAACTCACCAAGCAGTTAACTCTGTATATATAACATGCTAGTGCTAGCTAAGCTAACATGTTTATTATCTATTTTGATAGGACTCATTAATTTGTCTTGTAGTTCATTTCAGTGCAGTTCCAGTTATTTCTTTGGACCTTGAAGAAACCTTTTGGTTTGTTACTAATGCCATAAAGATAAAGGCTGTCAGACAGCTTTGTTTGGATTTAGTCACAGTCAAATGTTTCAGATCATCAAACCAATTTAATACCAGACAAAGACAACCTGGCTAATTACTAAACACTGTTTTGAACGATGGTTTCTTTTGTTAGGAAAAAATATATCAAATCATAATTATGTTTGTGAAAACATAATTATTAAAACAGTGGGACTACGATTTCTGCTCTATGACAGAAAATTCTGAAGGAAAATGTTTCAATATCAGTTTGTCGCCTTAAACTCAAACACACTTGGCAACCAAGCAAGCTATTAGACTGGCATATAAAGTGCATGTTCAGTTTTATAGGGATTTAATAAAGAAGATTACATTTTCTAAGTTGCTAGCATGGAGCTAGCTATTACTTTTTGCTCTTGCTTTAGACCTACAAAAAATTTTAACAACTTTCCGATGCTGCACTGACACATGTAGTGACAAAAGTTTCCATATATACTGGTTCTGCATTGTAAAGTTAAAGCAATGTCGTTTTTATGTGATTTTATATGGTGACGCAGCATTTCTGCTCCACAAAACAGCCCAAGGTTGAGCTGTCCTAAAGCTGGCTCCTGTTTGTCAGTCTCTCTCCCTCAGGACACTGGGTCTTCCCACACAGACAGCCAGCAGATACAGATGGACTCCACTTGATACATGGCAGCAAATATTTGCTTTTGCTATGAGAGACAAGCTCTGTGAGTCAGAAAATAGAGAACGACAGGAGAAAAATACACACACAAAGTTCCTTTGCGTCCCCTGTCACTTGCTGACAGCTTCTACGTCTGATTGTTTTATTTGCCACACCAAAATGAAAAATGTCTGCTCAGTTGTTTCTGCAACAGCCAAATTCTCTTTGAACGTGTACAGATCACACTTTGAACACATCAGCAGATGACACACAGACGTGGCAATCTGCAAGGTTGCCTCGTGTTTAAGAAACACCAAAACACGCCGCCCTGAAGGTTGGAAACAGCTCTATAACTCTGCATCACCAAAAGCAAACATTGTTAACACGTTATGTTGTGTTCGTACAGATAATGGTCTCTGTACAGACACCCCCACGCCCGTCATTTTTCTGACCGAGAGACATTTGCACACTCATACAAAGACATGCACAGCTCTGAGTCCAAGCACTGGTTTCAAATCGAGACTAAATATAGGCGGTGAGGTAGGACCGTCAGTAGTTGTCAGATGAAGTCCCATTATGAGCCTCGGACTGTGGTGCTCTTGTGTTCTTCCATAATGACCAGCCGCTGCACCTGTCTTTCTGCACATGAGTACTCAGGTCAGACTAAATATAGGAGTGCTCCCCCTCTTTGCCTCTCTCTGTTGCCCCAACGCTGCACTACTCTGCACCGCAGATCGTTCCACCCCGCCCCTTCCTGCTAAAGCTCCCGGTTGGAGCAAACTGGGTGCAGGAGGCACCGCTGCCAACAGAGTCGCATCGGCTCTCATCTCATCCCCTTTTATAGAAATATCATGACATTACAGTTGGACAGGAATGACAAACAGGGACAGGAATGGCATCGGGGAGGTGGCCATCGAACATTACCCAATTTGATTTTTGGACTGAAGTCTGTCTCTCATAAAACTATCTTTAGAGCACAACAAAGTCATGCTCGGTTAGTTTCCAAGCAAAACAAAATATTATGAAATATTTCAACTCTTTACTTTATAATCATTTAAAATTTTGGTTGTGTTCAATCTGTTCTGATGAATTTTGCATTACCCCATTAGACATGGCAGCGTGTTTGCTTTTCAAATTTTGCCATTGGAAGCCGTATAATTGAAAAATAAAAATGCTTTTAAGACACTTTCTATCTTGTCGGCTTTTGGAGAAATTCTTTGTTTTAGTAAATGATCTCGTCTTTACAGAACTTTATGAACAGGTCCTTCAAATCACAGTGACAGAAGGAAATCAATTATGAAAACAAGCAACAAAACAGATAAATACAAAATAATTTGACGTTTCATTCATGGCAATTTCTTCTTCCTTTGAACAGAACTTTATGAGAACATTTTGTTCACTAAAAGCAAAATGTTTTTTTTGTTTTTCAAGATACAAAAAGCCTTGATGACTTATTTTGTGTATATATTTATGAAAAGCGGCTAAAGAGCTAATTTCATAAACAGCACAAATTATTATTATTCCATCATGACTACAATCTTCAAGATATCTGCAACAGATACCCAAACTAATGCAAAATATTTTCCCCGCTAAGTACAGAAAATACACTTTGGTGGGACACGCAAGGGTGCATCCATCTTTACAAGCATTTAGCAAAGACAAATGGACTTGCATAGTCCTCCACAAAATGACAAGAAATGCTGACAGGCCAGGTCTTATAGTCTAATAAAACCTGTTTGCTCCACATGGTTACATCTTGATGGTAAAAGTCTCGAGATTAAGTTTAGGTCAGTATATTTCAGATGCACATTGACAAAGCTCATATTATTTGTGTTTATGTAACTAGTCTCTTACATCAGCATTGCATTTATTTCAGCATTTCTATCTTTAGGACATGGTTTACTGCAACATAAAGTGCATCCTTCTACCATAAACAGTCCGCACCTAAAGTGCTTTAACATAACCAGCATTGGTGCTTCAATTACAAAAACCTCATTTAGATGGAAACAAATAGCCTTTGGCTTTCTCTAATGGACACTTTGATTACCTTTATACTTGTAATGATGGGCCATTAACTAAATACATTTGATCAAGTGTGCATATACCACGTGGTAGTACCCAAATAGTTACTGCTGCAGTCCAATGTGTGTAAATGGCTTAATACTGCAGGCCAGCTTTTGATTAATATGTCAGTGCCAAACAGTCCAATAAATGTATGAAACACTGACCTTAAGGTGTTACTGGCAGAACAAAGAATCACTTTTATTGTTCCAACACTACCCAGAGAGAAAGACATGTGCAAGCTCGAAGCTTCCAGCTACTTTACAGTCACCTGATTGACCTAAAGGTGATGCATTAAGCTGTGAAAAGGTGTTACACCTCCTCGAAATCAAATGTACGCATGCCAAAAAAACCACATACCCGGCTGAGCGACAGCTTTATATCTGGATCCGTTTTACAAGGAAGCATGAGTGTTAATCCCTGCAGCACAAAGACACTCAAAAACAGATCCACTTAGATTGCCTTATTAGTATATTTATACCCTTCAAACGTTATATATATATATATACATACTGTATATATATATATACACATACTGTATATATATATATATACAGTATATAGCAATATTATATTAATGTTGATGCATTTCATTGTAACTTTATGTGATAGACCAACACAAGGTGAAAGGAAGATTGCGTGTTTATTATTTTTATTTTCTACAAATGCGTCATGCATTTGAATTTAGACTTCATGTTACAATATAACAAAGAAAAAACAAAACACGTTGACCTGATGAAAGTCCTTTCCTGTCAATTGCAGGATGGTTTCCTTCTTCCATACATCATCTTACCAACTCTGACCAACTTCCCTATCCCTGTTGAACATCCCCACAGCATTATACTGCCATAACCATGTTTCACCATTGCAACGTGTTTATGAAAATACACAAAGTTAGTTTTCTTCCACACACAGAGCAAATTTGTAGTTTGCCCATCAAATGAAAATCATAGGAGTCAACAACGCAAGATAGTTACGGGTGCTTGATATGCATTGATACTGTTTGAAACATTTAGAGAAACTCAGTCTAGTTTTCATTGTGCTGCATCACCTAAATGCTTTTATTCGCTCCCTATAAGTTTGTGATAAGCAATCAATCTCCCAGTTTCATGCTATGTCTGGTGTTTGCACTCCTCCTGAAAGTCTAATAAAGGCTCAAGGTAATGATTCCCTTTTGCAAACAGGAAAACAGCTCATCTGCTCCATGGAATTCTGTCCACAGCACCAGCAGCTGCATAAAGATTCAACAAGAGAAAATTTTCTGAATGTATTTTTTTTCTCCAAATCTCAGAGTTTGTTTCAACTCCATTAAAGAAGGAACTATCCTTTAAAGAATATTAATTCCCTGGAGCAAAGTGGGAATATTACTGTCAGTCATATTATGTTTTCTTTCTCCTTTCCATTCTGCGGCTGACAAAATGCCCAATACTGCAGGCAGTAAAAACATCTGCAGTGCCTGCACCCTGGAGGAGAACGACTTTCTGTGGTAATAAAAGATGAGATGGAGTGATTAGAGAAATGCCAGTGAATTGCTGTGAGGCATTTTGGTTCACTCCTTTTCCTTACAAATGCCATTCATTGTAACTTTTGACTGTAGTGAATACGTCCACTAGCCGAATCTTGGCAGAAATACTTATCGCCTTCTATTGGAGAAAAAAGACTAAATGAAAAACTCCAATAATGTTTTTGTCAGATAGAAACATTACTGTCCTACATCTTCATTTCAATTCTCAGGTTACCAGTGATGCAGGCAGCGTGTAATCAGAAATGGGCCAAAACATTCTGCTGATAAAATTGACTACACCACAGCGCACTCTGTGGCCTCCTCTCCCCCGTCTCTGTTACCCTGGAAACTGTTGTCCATGTAGGAAGGAGCAATTCTATTACAGCGACGATACGACCAGCCAGCAGATAGAACCATAAAACGTAACTTAACGGTTAAGAAAGGACGAGGGGAAGCAAAGATGAAAACCGCAAGGGAAAGGAGCAAAAAAAAAAAAAAAGAGCAAGAGTTGAACAAAGATTAAAAGAAGAAAGGGCATCAGAGGTGGTGAGAGAGATCAAAAGAGGTGTGAGGAAATATAAAAACAATGTGCTGGAGATAGCGTCCAATCCTCTGACATCCCCCAATTCTTGCAGAAATGTAAGGAAGTTTTAACATTTACTTAAGAAAAATACAGGGTAGAATCCTAATGTACACTTGGCACGATTCACAATAATAACCGCTATCAGAGCACGTCTGATTACACATGGAAAGTGTGAGGAGACGGCGAATACGGAATGGGGCCAGAAGCAATAAGCTAGTTAAGCAAACTGCGTGTTCTGGCCGCGTCTTTCACGCATCTATTCACATCCTATCAAAAGCCCCGTCTGTCCCTCAACCACCACAGTTACCCTCGACTCATAATGGATCTATTGAGTCACTCCATTTGTCTTCTACAACATGCCCAAAGCCAAATCCTCTCTCTTTCTTTCTTTTCTTTAGTTTTATTTTTTTATTTTTTTACACCCCCACACTGTCTCACACCATCTCCATCAAGGGTAAATTACCACGCTCGTGGCGAGAGGCGGAGTCCGGTTGCTGTGTTGGTGGGTGTGTGGGGGTGTGTGGAGACAAGCCAGGGAAGGTCAGAGTGGACGGACACAAGAGACCAACGAATGGCAGGATCATATACTAATCAATGCTGAGCACACGGCCTCTTTTAGTGGCCTTACACTTAACCAAGTCTTGTCCCTTTCACACTCCCAGTCTTCGTGGAAATGGTATCAGCTTTCGCTTCTTTAGCTAACGGTGAGGGAAAGGTCTCTCTCTGATGTGACATGGCCCCAGAGAAACTTGTTTGTCTGTGTGACCCCTCCATGCCTGGGAATCATTGCATAGAAATATCACATTACGATCTGGCTTAGGCCTGGCTTACTTTGTTCTGGGATAAACTACCCTAGCCCATAAAGCAGCCACAGCCTATAGCTGTAATACCTGACACGGGTCACATTATGCTACCTAAATCCATTTCAGTGCTTTTGTGTAATCAACTCCAAGTTGAACAATGGAAATACAAACGGGTCAGTCCTAAGGCTTTAAAGTGTCTGGCCCTTAAAGACATTTTTTTCTTGGGGAAATGTGATTCCTACATGTCTTTTAAGAGTCAGGTCATAAACAGGGCTGAAAGAAAGACGACTTTGAAATTACATCAAAGCTGGGCTCAGAAAACTGACAGCTACTATGTGTAAAAACTCAAACAAAGTCTCTTCATATTATGTAGAGCTGATGTATGGTCCTTCTGCAAGTCTGTCACTTTGTTTTTCTGCTTACATGACATTCATTGTAAACTCTTATCGCCCTATTAAGAGTTTTTCTTAAGAAAAAAAATCGTTAAGACATGTAAGCTGTTGATTTTGTGATGTAGACCATTGCACTTCACTCTGCAGTAGATGAGTTTGTGTTTTACAGGTTTAAGGAAATTCAGATTAAAGCCAACATTTCGTAATGGATCTTCTTTCTCACCTGCCGCAATTTCCCACCAAGGTTAACGCAATTCAGTAGCAAAATATTCCCAAGGAAAAAATAAAAATAAAGAATAAAAAAATCACGCTTCAGTAAAGCTCACAGAGACACTTCCTGTGAAATGAAGATTTACTTAAATATCTTAATAATTTGAAGTTTTTCAGAATTTCTTTTTAGCTGTTTTTTTTAAGTAGAATAAGCAATGTAGAACTGATTGCACTGGTTTGCATTTCTTGGGAATATTCTCCAATTCATGCAATGTCAGAATTATACATTAAAATATGCCTACTGATATTTGATTAATTTTCCTTAGCAAGATACGCCTTAATCCCATGTTTTTTTGTTTATTTTTTTATAGATGGTGACCAGATAAACTTGATCCATTGCATTGAAGTGTAATTATAAATTGCCTTCAGAGGTGGGTAAATTTTATGACTACCATTTATCTTCACATAAACAATTTGTTTCCTAATATTCTGTAACACCATTGTCATGTGGGTTGAGTTTGTCTATATACAGTATGTGCTTAACAGAAAGTATCCCTCTCGGACCTCCAAATGCAAAGCGGAAAGAATTTTATCCCTGTAGAAGCTGTTTTTCTGTTTTTAAAACCAAGAAGCCGTAAAGCAAAGGAGAACAGAGAACTGATGCTGCTGGATGTAAACGGAGCACTGCATCAAACAACTGAAGTTTAATGTTTTAAACTTCCAAGGTATAGCTATGAGAGGAGAGAGGGACACTTGGGAAAACAGGACAGATTTATTGCATACCTCATTTGTTTTCCACCTGGGAAGGTTCACCCTTTTACAGAATTAAAGGAATTAATTTATTGTACAATCACAGCGGTAAAGATGCTAATATCTGCATGTCCCTTTTTCAATAACAACCCATTTATGGAAACCAATCACCGGGATTTAGGGATCCACTGTGGATAATCTCCCAGTTTAAGAAATGCATAAATTGTGATTGCTTTGAACATGATTCAAATGCAGAACAACATACTTCTGTCTTAGTTTTAACTTATTGCTTGGTGGTAATTTAAGACAGCTGTGAGGCAGTTTGAAGTGACAATGCTTTTTGTTCATTTCCTCCTTTCATCCACACTCAATGATGAATGCTGGTATTCTCTTGTAGTAAAATGAAAAAGATTCAATTAAAGTTGAATGAGTACAAAAATTCCCTATGAACCTCCTCACTACCCACACAAAACAATGCAAACTGGATGACAGAGAAAGGTATGTAAAGGAAAAGGCAACATTAAGAAAGAGTCGTTTAAGCAAAGGGACACAGGAAGGGAAAATAAAGGATAATCTGTCAGGAAGTGAATCCAGACCATCTGCTCATCTTTTTACCTTTAGGTTTTTCATCGCTCCTCATTACTGAAAGTGTGAGCTGTGACTAAGAGGTGGAGAAAGTTTGAGGAGGCCATTTTACTGCTGCACTCTTAATAATGGATACCTGCTTCTTCACTCCCTCGCTGTCAGTTTGTATGATATATTTTTTCAACTATCATAGTTAGTCTAACCTAAGTGGGACGAGCTGCTGCTTCTGACTAGCAGCTCGTCCCACCTCAACTCAAGCAAAACTTTGCGGCTGGTTTCCCATATTAAATATCCAACCAGTCGCCTCACCTGTTGCTGCCCGTCTTTTACCCCAAACCAGGTCATCTGCTCTGGCTGCTGCTTTCAGACCTCTTGGTATTGCCACTGCAGCCACTGGGAAAAGTATTCATCTTGTGAAAATTGTGGGTTAAATTCCATCACATTTCAATGTACCCCCAGGAAAAAAAAAAAGGAACCTAACCACAAGTTGCCTACCAATCTGCATATTGATGTACGATGTGTGCATGCCTGAGTGAATTAGAAATTCAGTCTATTTTACCACCTCATTTTCAACTATCTTTATCTATATCAGACGACTGTGGTATTAATCTGACTCTTATGCAGATGCTTCAAATCACTAAAGGCTGATCGAGAAAAGAATGTTAAATATTTTTAGATATTATGCTCACTGACCACGGTGCCCTCACTGCCGACTGTGAAATAGTTTCATCTCTTCACATCAGTGTTGTGTGTTAAGAAAGTTGCAGTTTAAAAGATCTTTACCTCAAGGTTCCTTATTTAAATAGACAATGAAAAATGTAAATAAGAATAGACTTTTTAAGCTGACTCTGAAATATCCCTCCATTTGCTGGAAAACATTAGCAAAACATTAGGCATTAGAAGTATCTGTATCACACACTCACCTTACTGAGAAATAACCTTAGAGGTCTATCTATAATGTCATATTACTAATACATGTCTGTTGACTTTATTTTATGTAGGCTAAATACATTTGGCAGCAATATTAACTTTTGTAAAGACTTTAAACTAGAGAAAACATTTCGTTTTTCTACACTTGTAGTGAAGGCTGATGTAAAAGTGTAAGTGAAAAAGGCAGGAAACAAGCAGAAGTCAATTTATTGCATTCATGCCGTCACCTCATGCAAAACCATAAGGATTAATGGAAAGTGAAAATTCTGTCATTTGTGAACACTGAAGATAATACAAATTTTCCAATTTATCCAACTTAATATGACTAAAAGCAGACGGCATTGCACATGCAGGCTTTGACTAAACATGACCTTTAAAGGCTTTGCAATAATAAGTCCAATGTTTTATATTGGGATTTTTGTGACAGACCAACACAAACTTGCCTATAACTGCGAAGTGGAACGAATCTTACATGTATTTCAAATGTCAAGATGGATCAGATCCTAACACTATTATCACCCTATCAAAATGCAACCAGTTGCCTTCAGAAGGCACCAAATTAGTTACCAATTTCTGTCTCCACCAAATTCAAAATAAATAAAGGCAGGCAGTTCTTCTCAGAAGCCCTCAGTGGTTGCAAAAGATTGCTGGAGCGCAAAGTGTATCCTGTTGTTTAGGGAACATACTAGACAGGTAGAGTAACTATTGGATGCTTTTCCTCAGTCATGTCATGAAAACTGGTCAGAGTTGAAAGTAGAATTTCTTCTGATGCGTCTTGCAATAAATAATATTTTTGCAGAATTCCCTACAATGTATACCAATCATAGTACCACTCAATACAATAAAAACACAAGATGGTGTTTTATGTCAACAGAAATGTGAGCTCAAAAGTGAATAACTTGTTTCAAATCATTCCTGTTGCCATCAGAAAGTGTCCACTTCTCTGTCCAAGCTGCCCCTGTCATCTCAAACAACCCATTTTATCTTCACTTCAGTGTTTTCTCTGAACGTCCATCTCCAGCCAGGAAAAAAAAATGGAAGACATGTTGGCTGTTTTATGGTGCAATCATGTCTTTGTCATGTCTAAAACAAACAAATGGGCTAGGCAGAGGTAGAAAAAAGAACTAGAGCAAAATGTGAGAAAAAAAGGAAGACCTAAGGGTAAAGGACACCATCTCCTATATCCTACTTCAGTCCTGACAGCAGTAACCTGTTTTATGGCTGTGAATGAAAGCAATATGAGTAGAACTGTACCTACGCATGTTAAAGCACTTAACAGCGCCGCTGCTGCCACTTTCCCCGAGTGACTGTTCTCAGTCCTCTTTCACTAATGTTTCTAAATGGTCCTGCCTGGTAATCAGTGTAAGAATCAATAATTAATTTTAAAGTCAGTATTAAGTGCTTTGTTACTGTAACTTTGGATAAAACACAAAGACCTGATCACAACGTCTGGAAGGATAAAAACTGCACTGAAAAAAGGCCAAAATGTTTGTTCTTCTTGTATGAAAGTCACTTTGTGGACTAGGAGACAAGGAATATTTTAATGACTCTAAAAAATGTTAAATGTGCTACCTGCTACTGTTCTGAACTTATTATTTCTGTAATGGCTGAAGGCACTGCGTTTTAGAAAAGGGACAGTTTCTTCCCAGTTGTTCGGCGCTTCTTACTGACACGTGCAGCACAAATGCAAAAATTGAGCTCAGTATGAGTCGAGCCCTCCGAAAGGCTGCTTACTTACAGCTGGTTGCACCAGCAAATGTAATAATTGGGCTCCAACAACCGGCCAGGAACAAGGGATGAATTAAACACAAATCAATAGTTAAAACAGAGGTTAACAAGCAGCTGTGTACTGTAACTACTCAGGTCAAAGGCTAAAGCTTTTCCACAAAGGTACATTTAGAAATTAATCCATTACATGATTTTTAAATTAAAGTTAGAAACAATGTTTGACTTTGAAGAATAATATTTTATATATATATATACATATATATATATATATATGTACTGTATATATATATATTTTTTTTTTTTTCTTTTTTCTTTTTAAGAAAGTAAATTATTTGGGATTGCAACCAGAGATGGAGTGATCAATTCACCAGAGATTGGAATCAAACATTTTTCCATAGAGTAGCTTTAACTGAGACAGGTTCTGGTTCTGCTGGAGGTTTCTTCCTGTCATAGGGAGGTTTTTCCTCTCCACCGTCGCTCCGTGCATGAGGAATTGATGTAAAGTCAACACACCACAAGCGATTTTCTGCTGTCACCATGTTCTCGTAGAGGAGGAGTGAATGCTGCAAGTCAATGACTCGATGCAATCTGCTGGGTTTAGAAACTTTCTAAACCAATTTGAATAATTAACTGAGTTTAATGTACCGTTTGATAACCAGGATCAACTAGAATGCACGTGTGATTGAACTGAAAAGTCTTTTTTTTTTTTGTAAAAGTGCCTTTAAACATTGGCTGTGAAATGGTTCTACAAAAATAAATTGAATCAAATTGACTTTGATAATTGATAAAAAAAAATGTATGTTTTCCCCAATTCATTAAATGTGTCAAAACTAAGAAGTCCTACCATTTCCCCCCTCAAGAAACATATAAGCCAGCAGAATTTACTTTAATATATTAAAATGAGCATTCTGTTAATTCTTTCATCTGATGTTGGATTCAAATCCACCTGCCTGCAAGCATTTACAGTGAAAGTCTGCTTTAAAGCAAGCGGAGGGGTTGCATCAACCTTTCCACTGAATTTCTACCAGCAGCCAATACATTGCATCAAAAGTTTACTATTTAATCCCGTGCATCCACACGCAGCTAATGAAAAATTAAAGATGTAGGGTGCATTACTGCTTGGCTCAGTTATGCAAAACTGTGGAAGACTTTGTTCCAGTATGGAAAGAAGAAAACATGAGGGCAGAGAGGGATTGGCAGCCATCACTTTGGAGATCAAAGCCCTGTCTGCTTGTTCTGCCTGCAGCACTCCTCTCCTCTTCGTTTGGGAAAGAGGGAACAGGACGGAGAAGGGGATGCTGGGGGAGGTCTGCATGGAGGAGCTGACATGGAGAAAAAAAAAAAGGCTTCTTTTTCTTGCTCACTTTGCTCTTCTTACATCCACCCCGATGCTGTCTCGCTCATTAAAAACAACCTTCCATCACACCCTCTCGACATGCAAGCAAACAAAGCACAAATTTGCCACACATTCACACAGGGCAGAGGCTCTAAGCGAATCATGGAGTTAATGAAGCAAAGGTCACTCTTAGCCCAGCAACCCAGGAGGAGTCCGTAATGTGACCTTGATCTGTGCAACTCATTCACTTTCTTCGCTTTATTCTCTCCTGCTCGCGCATACAAACCCACACTGAAAGATAAAGCTCTTCCCCTTCTTAACCTGAAAGAGGGATTAAACAGTGAAGGGGAAAAAAAACATAGATATGCTGCATAATCTTTAGTGCTGAGCTCAGCTGACTGCAGCAGGTTCTTTGCTGAAAGTTTGTCTTTAAAAAAAAAAAGAAGTTTATCCTCCAAAGTTAACTCTTTTTAAACCGGGTGGTGAGATTCTGCCTTCAAGGCTCCGTAGAGCTAAGAAGTTAATGTCTGCTTCTGAAGAATAAGCACTAAAACAGTAGAGGATTGATTAGAGAAGCAACCAAGAGGTATTTCTCTGGAGGAGTTGTAAAGATCCAAAGTCGTAAACTAGACAAGTCTGGCCTGCAGGGAAGTGAGGCATGAAGGAAACCATTGTTGAAAGAAAGGCATAGAAAATGTACCTTAAGGCCTGACTATGTTCAAGCTATGGTGCAAAGATGAATTGGCAAAGAAATAATGTAGATATACAAAATAGGTGGAAACAAATCCCAAAAGAATTTTACATGTAATTGAAGTGGAAGGCGGGACTAAAAGTATTCACTCATGTGGGTGGATTACTTTTTGGGTCTGTCAAATAAATCTCAGTAAAATACACTGAGTTTGCAGCTCTAAAATGACAAAATATGTAAGAGCTAAAAAAGTATGATTTTCTTTTCTTTTTTTTTTTTTTACAAAACACTATAGCTGTGGTGTGTCTGGAAGTTTCTGACATTAAGAGCTCAACTTCGTGAGACTTCAGTGAGATCCAGACACAAACGCAAAGGATTAGGAGCCGGTGAGAGGCCTCACTGACAGCTTCTGAAATAAAGCGAAAGTCAATGCGATGCTGCGTCATCTTAAGCTTTCCCCTCTCCTCCGCTGCCAGCCATCCATCTCCCGTTTGACATAACATGAAGGAAATGGAGGATTTGCTGCGAAAACGTGACCCTTGACCTCTATATATTCAATATTCCTCCAGGAAGACAGTTGGGAAGCCTCTCCTTCCGCAACATGCAGCTAATGCTAACTGACGTTTCCATCACACCACCTCAAGTTGGAGCCGCAGCAACTGGAGATGGAGAGGGAGGAAGACTGCGGGCTCCCATGCCTTACAGCATGACAAACATCTAAATACAATGCTGCTGACGGCTCTGAGACATACAGCAATCTTCCTGAGCCGGTTCCTTGGGGGATGACGAGAATCTCATAAGCAGGGACAGGAAGAGAAGGAAGAGGAGGAAAGAAAATTCAGTCCTAGCCTCACTCAAAAAAAAAAAAACTCCTGTAATAGAGGAAGGCGAGGGAAAAGGCTGGGCCATCCTGTGGCTCAGTTATATTGCCTGCTCCCTGTTGTGCCCTAGGCAGTCTGAGACTGATTTAGTTTTCTTAATCAGAAACTGCTCCGTCCATAGAGCATCCTACAAACCCTGTGCAAACAAAGCAGGAGAGAAGGAGAGTGAGAGAAAAGGGACAAATGAGAGTCATATTTACTGCTGGACAGAGAAGCCAAATAAAACATGTGTTATAATGCTTTGTTGAACAGCAGAGCCCCGTCCTTTGGCAGTTCTCTGAAGGTCCACTGGTGTTTCTTTGGCATAAGTCCCCACACCTCTGATTCTTGTGCAGAAGCCAAACAACACAATCTCCCCTTTTAAAAAGAAACCCAGAGAGCAGAACCTGATCGCCGCAGCACCAGGTTTGTGATCCCACTTTATTGGTACTGGCTGACGGTGTTACCACAAGGCGTCAGAGCTATCCTGAACAAATAGTAGTGGAGCAAAATGCTCCCTAAATAAATTTTTCTGGATTGTGTTGCAAGTGTATTTTATAATGCAATGAGACAAACTCAGGGTATAATGACGAAAAAAACCGACACAAGTAGGAACTGCTCTCATTAATCAACAGTATCCTGACCATATGGATTTTACTGATCCATATGGTCAGGAACAACAACTGAGTGCAACCTTATAATTGGGACGCTTTTGTGACTGAAAAACTCAGCTACAGGGTAATATTTACTTAGGTGTTTCTTAAACCTATATTGAAAAAGTACAGGATTTTCAATTCTTAGCATTAAGACTACGCTTTGAACTGGAAAGCATTTTACATTGAATTAAGATTCATTAAAACACAGCTTATGTTTTGTGAAACCTTAACTCAGTAGATCCACAATCCAAAACTTGGAATGCATATATTTTATTTGATCTTGTAAATGTAGGGGGCCTGATTGACCTTTGATGACCTCTGGAAACACTAATAACGTTTGACACCAATTTTATTCAATTTGAAGAAGGCGTGTGTGGGGGAGGCTTGGATGACTTCACTCAGATCAATTTGGGTGCCATGTATTAAAACTCTTGAAGACACTTGAAAATAATACATTTAGCCAATTGAATGTATTAAATGTATTTCATCTTGACACTTGATACTGTAAATTTCAGTGACAAAGTCCATGAATCAGGAAGAGCATTATGAAAATTGTCCATCAATCCTGCCCTTGTCAAGTAGGATCAGGTTCCACTCAGGGTAGGTGTGTGAATCTCAGTTTTAACAGAAATATTGCTAAAATCTGTCTTTATTAACTCAATTTCATAATGTCATTGAATGAGTCAGATGTATAGGTATACCCGTTGTACCATCAACGTAAAAAGAAAAATCAAGTGGACTCAGATGGTTGTTCTTTGTCCTGAGTCCAGCATCAGTGCTTAAACAGCTGACTGCAATGAGGCAGAGCAGGAAGCAAGTGAGCACACTCGTCGCTGCTTGTTAGGCCAATTTGGAGGCTCCGGTTCTGCACCATTTCAGGAGGTGTGGTGATTTTTAATTTCAGGACACCCGGTTACAGTCTAGCTACATTCAGTCCATCTGTTGTCTGGTGTTGAGACTTCCTCACTTGCTGCCAGCAAAATGAGCTGCAAAATGCATTGGTTTCATAGAAATCTAATTAGTACAACTCAATCACGAGGAGTCTGAACAGAGATCAATTAAAAAGCCAAACTGTAAACACACTGCAAGAAATTTTTGATCATGAACAGATTTTCTTAGTGACAATGATTGCAATGTAAAAGTCAACACAGCTTTATGTCTTCATCACACCAGATTCATATTTAAAAAGCACTACTGCCCTGTCAAAATCATCACCGTCTGAGTGTTTTCATTTCCACTGTAAATTGCACTGGGACCACAGCGGCGAGTATGCAAGCAGAAAGTAGCCCTGCAGTGAAGCACCCTCCAACCAATCGTTCTCATCTGCCACAGAAAGGACAAGAAGCAAGCAGCAGATGCTATGCTTTACCAGTACGGGGGTCATGGAGTTAAATAAGATCGCAACAGAGTCAAACACCATTCCTCTGCTCCTGACTTATATTTTAGCTCCAGCGCAGCGTGATAATACACTGAAGGTGCCCGGTGGTAAGCAGATAAGTGCCATCAAAAAGAGGATTGGGTATGGCACCTTTTAAATGTGCATTTCAGAGCCACTCTCTGAAGCGAGTCAGACCCACAGAGACTGAGAAGAAGCGTGAAGACTCGGATCTGTGGATGTCAAGAGTATCTCATTATCAGGAGACACAGAGTACAGTGGGTGTCTTCAAAGAGGTGGGACCGGGCCTTGATCTGGCTACGCACCACTTGGCAGGCCAAGAAACTGTGCCTGTTCCAGAATAAAAACAAGCTTTTAGGCTGCAGCAATGCTTGGATGATGTATTTTTCTGTAAAAAATAATTTTTTATATATATATATATATAAAATAAATATATATATATATATACTGTATATATATACACTGAAAAATACAATGTTTCTGAAAGTGCTTTCTTTGTCTGTGAACCAACTGAAAGTGGTGTTTTAGCAATACAAAGACAAAGCCAACATGTGGAAAAAGATGTTCTTGTCACACGTGAGTAAAAAAGGAAACTTTCTGGCCTACATGCTAAACATTAAGTCTGTCAGAAAACAATTTGCATCACCCGGCGGACACTAGTGGAACTTGGTGGTGGCCTCAAGATGCTGCAGTGATGTTTTTCTTTTCAGTAGGACTTAGCAAGGATATAAATGAGAGCTAAATATTTGATGTAAACCTTTTAGAGGTTGAAAAAGACTTGGGTCTGCAGTGAATGACGTTAAGTATACAGCTAAAGCTACAGCGGAGTTGATTTTATTAAGGGGTATCAAATTAGAGGTGGACAAATAAAATGAAAACCTTGTATTGTTTTCTTTCTACTGATTATATTCTTCGTATTGGTCTATCACATGAAATCTCAAAATACAGTACATTTTGTGATTCAAATGTGGGAAAAATGTAAATAAACAGTTGGGGTGTATGAATATCTTTTGAATGTGTTTTTCTGACTGCTGGAGCCCTCAATGAAAACCTTTCTGGCTGACATTTAAAATACAGGAGAAGAATTGATATGAAGCAGATCCAAGGAAAAGTACTTTACAACTAAACCAGACAAATCCCTCAGAAAACAAACGTTTAGCAGAACTCTAATGCAGCTGATCCAAACTGCATTTCTATTTGTGTTCTCACTTTGACAATGACTAACGCCAAAGCCCCCCCCCCAACATGTAACCCAAGCAATGCTACTTTGCACCTGACAAGAGCTGCTTTAACGTTAGCGATAAACTCAGAGATGGATGACAGCTGGCACGCCTATGCCCTCACCCTTGTCGTATCATTACTTAATCCTCTCACTTGCAATTATCTCTAAGGGGAACAAAGGCGGCTGCCAGGCATCTATTACTGAAATGGCAGCTCAATGAACAACACAGCCTTCATTTCTATAGGGCCAATTTGCAAAGGAACTGCAACAAAGCCCGGCCTAATGAAGGAACATTTTTACATCGACAACCACATACTACAGTCCCCTCAGCAGGAGCCCAACATCTCAGCGTGGAGTGAGAGCAAAATGAGAGAGGCAGGAATGTGGAAGAGAGGAGCATTGTGTTTTTGGACAATGCCTAGATTCCTTTTCAAATTAGAAAATTACCCAGAAACAGGAAAGTCAGTTAAAACATCTTAAGCAGACTTTTTCTTCCACGTTGATTTATTAGTGGGGCACTTATTCACTTTATAGTGAAGAGAATATAGCTCAAAAATGGTTATCTTAATTAACAACAAGAAGCAATTGCTAAAACAAAAACAAATCACTAAGAAACCAAACAACATTACATAACCTCTTAAGTAAACCACATTTGGTCTCTGAAAACATGGTTTTTCTGTTTGTGGCCCAGAATAGATTGAATGAATCATGGTTCCCAATGTTGTTGCCTGGACACTCCTGGGAGGCAAAGACTTGCGCATACAAATCAACACTAGTATTGGGATTGGGAGTATAATAAGTCAACATTATAATGAAATATGTACTACAGATCTGAACGTTGATCTTTGTGAAACACCAAACCAATTATTGGTTTTTGTTATTTTTTATAGAAGAGATGAAACACTGTTTGGGGTTTTAAAGAAATTGACAAAATGAGATTTTAATACTTTTAATACTTTAGGGAATCTATACAATATTTAATCAGTTTAAAATAACTGCATGCAAACTAGACCCAGTATTGCAGTTTTCATCGTCGTCTCAATCTAAGGTGCTTCCAGACACAGAACTGTAAATGCTCTTTATCATTTGAATGATTGAAAGTTTGATAAATGTCTAACTGGTGTTAAAAAGTTAGACATTTCTAACTTGACGTTAA
Organism: Xiphophorus hellerii; assembly: GCF_003331165.1. Lineage (NCBI taxonomy): Eukaryota > Metazoa > Chordata > Actinopteri > Cyprinodontiformes > Poeciliidae > Xiphophorus > Xiphophorus hellerii. The sequence continues at coordinate 17,525,255 of NC_045680.1, forward strand.
GTTGGAAACGTCAAGTTTCTAACTTAACGGGGGGGGTTTTCAGGAAGAAAAAAAAACGTTAAGTTAGAAACTTGACACAAATATTTGGTGTTTCAGATTTCAAACTAAACATGATCAAATGATCAAATGCAGCCCAGATTTATATATATATATATATATATATATATATATATATATATATATAACACAACACTAATATAACCCTTTGGTGGAGCCAAAGACGATAAGTTATGAATCAGATATCAATACTGGAGAACTTACCCAGCACTGACATATGCCTATAATTTCTTAAATCTCTTACAAATTGTTTGTAGCTTGTCGTCTGTTTCAGTTGTTTGGTTGTTTTTTTAACCCAAATGGTGCAGGACAAATTATAAGATTTTTCAATATTATAATGTGACTGTTCTTGGTCAGTCCCATGTGGTTTGTGTAGTGGACTTTTTCAGTGCAACAGAGCAACTCAAGAACTACTTCCCTTACTACTTCAAAATGAGAGCCTAAAAAAATAAACTACTAACTGAAGCTAAAGATACAATCATCATCTCTGGGTTGGTAGTAAAACTTTTGACATGTTTCTTTGGACAAACTTGAATTATGACACAGAAAGTAGATACCTGACTTTACTTTAGCAAGAAATATAGTGGTATGTTAACACTGACAGCAACATTTATTTGAAGAATTAAAGTGATAATAACTTTAGACATTTTGGTCCACTTTGCATCTTAAAATCTGAAGCCAATTTCTGCATCAGCAGTATTTTATGATTTGCAGAACAACACACAGATAATAAAACTAGGCATACTTATTTTAAATATCCACAATGTTCAAAAGAATGAAGGAAAAATAAAAAAAATGATCAAATAATGCAAAGAATATTGACATAAAATTTGTAGGAAATCTGTAGGAACCCTGCATATTAAAGCTTTTTATGAAAGTACGTGCTTTGTGAAAGTACTTCACTTTTTGAGAAGTACTTTCACAAAAAGTACTTTCACTTACTTTGTAGTGAAAGTAAGTACTAAAAATCGCCACTTTTTGTGAAAGTAAAATTTTTTAGTAGAACATGTCAAAGAGCTATTCAATAATTTTAACCTAATAATGTAAATGTACAGTATGTCAACAGCTTATTCAGAATCCAAAAGTTGTTTTTAGGAGATAAATAAAACCAACAATGCTCTGATACAGAAGACAAAAAGGTTACGTTGGACTTCATCGGCAATTAAGATAATGTGAGAGCACCTTCAACAGAAATATAAGTCCTGCTTCCCTGGATAGAGCCATTTTGAAGGGACCAAGATGAGAGCAAAGCCAAATTGTCAGGTCACAAGGAGTGAAATACAGGACTAGAACGGTAAAGGTAAACTAAGCATGGGAAGAAAGGGTCATGGGATCTGTGTGCAGTCTCCATGTTGTGAGCTAGAGTCAACAGTGATAGAGCACACAGCAGTCGGACCATTATCTGTCTTTCAAAACCATGGGACGCAGTTTAGAAAATACTCAGCAAATATCTGCTGGGAAAAGGAGAAGGAAACAGACCGTGCAACAGATAAATAACAGCAGGTGGACATCTTTTGGCAAAAATATTTGCTGGCACAAGAAATGAGAAGACATGAGTTTGAGAAAGTTACTATAAAAAAAAAAAGACGACAGTAATTAAGAAAGAAATATGTTCGAACGCTTGAAACAGCGTCTGTTCTTTTAGGACAGTGGAGTGATATCTTCTTTCCAGGGCAAAAATAAGACAAGCTCCCCGACAGTGGGAACAAACAAGGAGGTAGAGAAGCAGTTAGGCTTTGTTTGTGGACGGTGTGAATGTTAATCATTCCCACCAAGAACCCAGCATGTTCTGTCTACCAGCACACCGATAAAATGTGTTTACCTGCACAGCTGCAGAGCAACTGGACTTCTGTCTGGAAATTACTTCAGTGGGGAGAAATGCAGCGTCATTGGGAGTGCTTTTAAAAAAAAACTAGCTCAGAGTAAGACAGATTTTTCATCGAACTGCTGCCATCATTTCTCTCTCATGATGAGATTCCCAGCTGTTATTTCTGGGAAGACGAGTAAACAGCCTGAATCTACCTGCTGCACTTTTTTTCCTCCTAAATGTTCCTCCCATGAGGAGGGAGAGAAGGAAGACAGGGAGGGAGTTCACCTCAATCTGTTTATCAGCCTAGAGAATCAGTTTTAGTCTTTTTGGTTAATTAACTAAGTGGTGTCTCCAGGCCATATTTGTGCACTGTTCGTTGCCAAACTCCATCAAGCCACCCAACTGTCTCAGACACTCTAACCTCAGGCGGATCGCTCCTGGACTCAGGATGATAATTGCAAAAGCAACAGGGGGGGGAAGAGTGAGCATGCACACACTGAAACAATTATTACTTTCCCATTAGCTCCTGATTTCACCATTCCTCACACCTACCATTTCAACTGCTTTGTCACGATTCAGCTTAATATTCCTATTTGGCACAGTGTATTAAAATTCTTGAATTTTTCCACATATATCAATGTCTTTTATTTCGATTTTATGTGACAAACCAACATTAACTAGAAGAAAATTGTGAAGTGGATGAAAAACGATACATGGTTTTCAAACATTTTTTACAAATAAAAATCTGAAAATGTGGTATGTCAGCCCAGGTTCATGCTTGGTAGAGCCACAGTTTGCTCCAATTACAGCTGCAGGGCTTTTGTGATTTGTCTCTATCAGCTTTGCACATCTAGAGACAGAAATTGTTGCCCATTCTTCTTTGCAGAATAGCTCAAGCTTAGCCCAGTTGAATAATGAGTCTGTGGAGAACAATTTTCAAGTCTTCTGACAGATAATTAGATTGACGTCACGACTTTGATTAGTTCATTGCAACACATGAAATTGCTTTGACCTTAACCACTACATTGCAGCACCAGCAGTATATTTACTGCTTAAGAACTGGATGGATGGAGAACCTGTCTCCAGTCACTGAGGTCTCCAACAGGTCTTATTTCAGCCTTCTATTTAGCTTCATTAATCTTGACATCAAATGTGTTCAAGAGAATGTGCAGTGTTACTATAATGTCATACAAATGTTGATCGCATTTTTAGATGGGCCTTTTTTCCTCAATTGACCAGTCAACCTTCTTCCATGGCTTGAGCCAACCCGGAAACAGGCCATCTTGTGGGTTTCTATCAACAATGATTTTTTTATGACCCTCTATAACTGTCAGGTTTATGGAGTGCCTTATTAAATGTTATTAACAGATTTCCTATCCTTTGTGCCATCCTCTTTCACAAGACGAAAATGGATACAACAGTGCTCTGTAAGAAATTCAATGCAAAGAATATTATTGTTCTTTGTGGGAATTATGATGTTTGTTCACTAATGTTCTGAGCCACATTCAGCCGTTTCTGAAAGCCATCGACTGAACAAGTTTTTATTCATCAGCATCACTGTTTGCCCCTAAATACACATTAATGAATAAATCATGAGTGTAGTTTTACCTAAAAAAAAAAAAATGTCAAAAAATTAAAAGGATGGGAATACTTTTGCAAGACTGTACATAAAATTTTGTGCCCTGCCATTATCTTCTCTCCCCTCTTCCCTGTGGTAATGTTATGGCTTTCTACTTAAAGATTTACTATATCCTTGGCTCTCTCACTTGAGAGTGCAGAGAACCCTCTTCCAGCAATCTTTCTCATTTACTCTGTTTTATTCTCCTCTCCACTCCTTCAGACCCTTCCATTCCCTGTGCTGGGGCTTGGCAAGAGACAGCCAGACTTCGTTCAGACTAAACTCCTCAAGCGCTCCCTCTCTCTCTATGGTCATTTATTTCTTTGCTTTCTTGGCTGGTAGCGAGTTGCATTCTTCCAAAGGCTCTCATGGAGCAGTGGAAGTTGTTCTGGAAGTGACTCGGGCTCTTCTCCTTTTTGTGCCCCAGCAGATACCCACAGACAAGTAAAAGGACAAATGCTGGCCGAGGGTAGGAAAAGCACAAAAACACATGTACACTCAAACTTATATACAGTATAAACAGAGTCAAACTTTGATTTTGCTGAAAGCGTAACCCTTCAGAGTTTGTTGCCAGGCTCCATTTGAAAAGGTATGTAGCTCCTTTAGATGAAACAGGAGTCTTCCAGCTGAAATCACACAATGTTCTCAGTAGTGAAGACCTTTACTTCTCCTTCATTGGCACCACCAATTTCAATTACCTCTTTTCTCACACAAGCTATATTAATTTACAGTAACTAGATGTCTCGGCAACTCAACATCCTGGAAAATAGGTTGCAATTATGACATTCTCAGAAACCACAAAAACATGCAACATTTAATTTCTTCTTAAGTCACATAACCTCGGAGAACTGAACTAAATTCTGGTGATTTTTCCTCTTATTTCTCAGGAATCTGGGAAATACAACACCTTGTAGGAGGAGGAAAATAAGTACTTTACCTTATGGAGGTTCTTGCTACTGCAAAGGACATGAGCTAACTCTTACCTCTTTCACACAAACCACATGGTCATATGCAACAGTGAAAGGAAAGTCATGGTCTGTCCTGCCTTGCTGTGCAGTGTTTTTCCATCAAGGATCAACTTAGATGAATTATGACCCTTAAAAACACTGATTTCCATTACACATCCTGCAGTAATCCATCATATGGTAAACCTAGTGACATTTCAAGCTTTACTTGTGTTTTTTTCTTTCTATTTTAGATTGTTGTGTTATTGTACAAAGAAGAGCTATAGGGAAATTGTTTTGGATTCACACTGATAAAACAGAGGTGAAGCAATTTCCTTCCTCCTGTGGAACGGGTACAGGTTTTACAGGATCAGAGGTGTGAAGTTAGGGTTGGTGTCTTGAGTGACATTTCCTTTGTAAACAGCAGGTTGTGTAATTACGGATGAGTCCATTAGGCCTCCACAACCCACACAACTTTTGGGGTTACATTATTGTCGTAAACCTACATTTTCCATGTTTTTTCTCATACATCGTTATGTTTCCAACACTCTATGACCTAAGCATATTGGGTGCTATCTTCTTTGGCAATAACTTGTGCTTCAAACAGCCCCTTTCTGTTGATCGCATTTAGGCTTCTTCTATACCATTTCACAATGTCAGAAAACACAGAGGGGAATATTGGACAATTGCTCTTTGAACAGTTTCACTAGATTGTTCTAAATAAAGTTAAAGTTCTCTAAGTATCTCTGCATTGACAGAGTTAGACTTTTCTTGTCTGTTGTGTTGTGCCATAGAAACTAAAACTAAATGTAAAAATGCATATACCTCGGCACTGCGATATTTGTAGAGGAATGCAGTTTAATTGCGTGTTCCATTTTTTACCAAGATATGGATATTTCCAAGTTTACAGTTGGAAGAATCATCAGAAATATCTAGGTGTGAGAATTCTTGATGGGGAAAGTCTGACGTTTCTCACAAGCCTCAACCTCAATATCAAATGCGGATTCCCTATATTTAAAACTTAGTGAAAATCAATGCTCTTTATTTGTGCTGTAGCAATGTTAGTAGGGCCTAACGGAGATAAAATGGCCCACAGCAACATATATTTTTAATATCTTTTAACGTCCTGATTCCTGTGATATACTACAAAAATAAATATCATGCCCTGTGACGGACTGGTCACCCCGACTCTCACCCTAAAACTACTGGAGACCAGGCCTCCCTCCCACAGGTTAGCAAATAAGCAGGTTTAGACAAAGGATGGATGGAAAAATAAAAAAATAAATGAATAAAATAAATAATGCAAGTCAGCTAAAATTATATCCACATGATTAATTTGGGACCATGCAGTGGTCAAGCCTGATCTGATATTATCTGGGACCCCATCACAAAAGGCAGCCGCCATTTAAAGTGGAATCCCCATTATTGGCCAGTTAAAGTGCCAGACTGAATTTCACACGCTGACACACACCATTACATTAGTTGGTGGGGGGAGACCCCGGCCCATTTTCTCAGTTCTCCTGGAATAATAGATCTTTGAAGCCTGATGCTCTGGCCAGTCTTAGAACTCCTTTAGGGAGTGATTAAAGTAGTTACACTCTTATTATGTGTTTATGTATGGTTAATGCCAGGCTTTGACTTAATGTGCCATTGAAGTTGAGAGGATGTTCAGGTCCAGAATGATTTCTAGATCGCTCCTTGGAGGTTAGTCCACAAACGGACACTTTTCTTAAAATAACAGGCTTTTTATGTTTTGTTACAGCTATAATGAGACACATAATGGCTGTAGTTGGGACAGTGGGATCACTCTGGGGAGCAGTGTTTGTCTTCTCCTTTCAAGTCTCTGCAGTTGAAGCATTAGCAGAATAGCTTACAATTATGAGGCTTAGAGATTCAATCTATGAGTTTTCATACATTCAGGGAGACCACAGCACCCTACAGAGCAAAGTCACATGTTTTTCTAAATTTTACCTCCACTATCAGACTGCTCTGATTAATAAATACGAAAGAAAGCATGTTTGAAGGACAAGCTCCTATTGTCACAAGATATTCTCAGTATGACAACTTACACTGAAAACACCACCATTTTACCATAAAATTGTATTTTTATTTTTTTGCCACTTGTGCAAAAAATTGCATGCATGAATTGCATTAATTAAATACCAATTATGTGTGGCGCTAATTTAGTTTCCATAGTAGGACTTTCTATGCTTTGTAATAGCAGATATGCAGAGATTCCTCATCTTCCTTGTATGCAAAGGTTAACCATGGTAACCTCCTTCAAGTCAACTGACAGGCAGAACACAGCAACAGATGGAGGAGGGGCATTGCTGTGTTTCTTCTTACAGCCAGAGAAAACTAAAGTCATTCTGGCAATTTCTACATAATCTAATTGAAAAGACTTTAAAACACTGAAAAGTATTTCTGTGTTTTAAAACTCTAACTTTTTGAAACCTTAGTATACAGTTAAACCCAGAAATTGGATAAAATATGGATACGGTTTTTTTTATTCCTCTCAGATATCAGTCCAAACTAAACAGAAGTTTGACCATATGAACACAGATTTCAATAGTATTTTGACTTGTTTTGGGCATCCTTCTTCCATTTTCTGGTACAACTGAGTCAGGGTTTGTAGGCCACGAAGCTCTCTCACACACACACACACCCCTTTTTGTTATCATGTTTGCCAAAGCTTTAGCGTCCTGGCTTTTGTCTTGAGATGTTTCAATATTACAGCATAATGTTCTTTCCTGATGATGCCATCAATTTTGCGAGATATACAAGTCCCTCCCTGCAGCAAAACACCCCCTACATTATGCTGTTACCCCTGCTCTTCACAATTGGCATGGTGCAGGCTTCCCCTATATAAAAAGGTTGGGCTCCATATGGGAATTAACCACAAAGGTGCATATCAGCAGTCTCAGCTCAGAGACAAACAAAAACCAGACCAGTGGCAATGTGTCCGTTCATAAGACCAAGTTCGATGTGATACACTCAGGTTTGTGTTTAGCCACGAGTATATTTTAATGACTTGCCAGTGGGTTTTCTTGCTTCTGTTTAAATGAGGTTATGCATAAGTGGCAGTTAAGTAGCATGATAGATGTGACTGCTAACTAGTTCCTACCAGATAGGTTTGTTGTTATTGTGTTGCCGTTTCTGTTCTCTGTGTAACAGAGGATAAACAGTGTGTGGTTGCCTTCGTAGCTGGATGCTGTGTGATAAATCATGACTGATTTTAGGTTTACATAACCAGTCTGTTATAAACTGCTTTTAAGTACAGATCTGGTGTATCATTTAAGCTGATGATGCAATTTAGTTTCTAATTAGTTTGTATTATTATGCTTTGTCTACAGAAACCACACACCGATACTGCATACCTGTTATGGCACAACAAACTATATCATGGAGCACAAAGACTCCATGACATGTCCTGTCACGGAGTCTTTGGACTAAGTTCTTTGTTCCTGTGGGCATTTGCAAACAATGTTCTGTCTTTTAGAGCTGTGGCTTAATAATTTCTACTTTGACTACAACCCATGGCTTTGGATTTTTTCTGTGAAATCCAAAGAAGAAAGTGGATCTTTTTTTATTTTCCAGAGTAAACATTTCAACTATACATGTTTAAAAATATCCGCTTGCAATAAATGAAGTTTATCTCACTTTTTTCAGCTGCATTAGATAAAAAAGATGCTAATTAAGAACATGATCAAAGCCCTAAAATCCATTAAGTTTACATCAGCAAATTTTACTTTCATAAGCTCAAAAACAACATTACAGAAAAGTAACAGCCTGCCAGGCTAGCACTTACACACACACACCCACCCCCTCACACACACACACAAAAAAAATACTGCCTTAATAAGATGAAAATCCATTTCAGACAGAAGATGAGATGTCAGACGCCTCCTTGCAGCCGTCCGAATGATCTAAGACACAAATGACTCAACATGAGTAGACATTTTGATTTTTCACACTTGTGAGCCAGCAAACACTTTGGCTGACTGGCTCACGACTGTGGCCTCCTCTCTCCAAGTGTATAATCAGTCACATTAATGAGAGTTGTAATGCGAAGCACAAGAATTAGTACAGGTCCTGGGGGTTGAGTCTCAGGAGGGGTTTTGGAAGAGAAACAAGTTGCCTCGGCCATAAACTCACTGAGCTTTGAAAAACGGCACCAAGCTGTCTTAATTGTGGCGTTATTAACAAAATATCCCAACGCATGCACACTCTAAATAACAATAATTCACTGCTGAAAGTGCTCTGGCAAAATCAATAGTGTACTCTTGTTAATAATACTGATGCAAGATGAATGAACAGAGCCCTGGGACTCACCTACCCACAGACAGCCGAAAGAGAGCAAGTTCGCCAAAACAACACTGATTCCTGTTCCTGTAAGGTAGGAGCTGGAGTTGTGTTTATGGACACAAATTCAGGCTATTTCTATAACTAGCTTCCCATGAGAGTCTGCATCCCTTGGGACACAGATGGAAGAGAACTAGTTCCCCAAAATAAAGCGCCGGTTCACAGGGAATGTCCTGCTCTGAGATTAATCTCTTCATCCACCAACGCAGACATTTCTAAACCTTTAGTCAAACTAAACATCAGCTCCTCATTTAACACAAGTTGTTTGTTGAGCTAATTTTCAAGACTGTGTATGTACAAGTGATAGAGCACAATAATGTGATAGGGCACAATAATGTTCAACATTCTCTCTGTTGTTCTCATTATTTCTTTCCATCTCTTCATTAGATTCTGCAAGGGCAGTAATATTTCATACCAGGGCATGGTGGGGTGTTGGCTTTAGGGTTTATACATCTGTACTTCTTAGAGAGGAGTGAGATGACCATCATCAGTTCATTATTTTGCAAGCTCAAATTGTGAAAGATTTAAGTCAACATTTGCTAGGGCTTTTTTTTTTTGGCTTTTTCAGGGGTGAGGGGAGTGATGACTGTAACTTGTGTCTAATATGTTTGCATACAGAACATGCTTTCTATGAATGGTCAGTGGTGCAATAGTCTACATTTTTATTGTGTTATGTCAAGTTTTCAGGACTCCAAGGAGCTTTACTCTACTTTCATCCAGTCATATACACATTCACACACTGATGGTGGTAACTAACATTGTAGCCACAGGTGCCCTGAGGAAGACAGACAGAAGCAAAGTTGTCATACAGTCGGTGCCACCGGGCCTTCTGGCCATCCCAAGTAGGAAAGACGCCTGAAGTGAAGCTTAAATCATTTTGGCATACTTGTCAGCTTCACCTGAGTGAAGCCTACAATTGTTTGGTTGATTGAATATTTTGATCAAGAGAGGGTTAGATAAAGTTCTCAGTGAGTTCAAACTTTTGCACCCAAGACTTGTTTTTAAGAACATTCACTTTAAATTATAATTGTATCTTTAAAAAGTCATCTACATAAATATCTGAAAGCTCAAAATTAATATGACATCAGCATCAATGAAAGAAAACTTGAGAACACAACTGTATCAAGGACATAAGCTTTTTAGGCAACTTGCTTTTAAGGATGCTTTATTATACTGATATGACAACAGAAAAATAATGGCATGTCACAATATATATTTTTTTTCATAATCATCCAGCTACAGCAAAACATTTTTAAGCTTTTCAGCACTTGGTAGAAACCCTGGAACCACTTCATATCAGATCCACTTTGCTTGAATAAAGACTTCCTAGATGAACATACTCCACCCCACACACACACACACACACAGACTCTCCACTAAATTTCCTATCTGTTCTGTAAGCCTTGTTCAGTTGTAATTTTGCTCCTGCATGCTAGCCTCAAGAAAGAGAAACTAATTTTCAGGAGTGAAAGGGGATTATCAGATGCAAACCAAATCTCTCCACCTCCAGACAAAGATACTCGCATAGACTTTTCTGCTGGAACAAAACGTGTCTCAGAATTTGCGTTAGCTTGTATGTATGGCAGCTCTCATGGAGGAATCTTGTCAGCCGCGGCGTTTGCAGTTTCTCCTTATCAGTGCGAGAGAAGAAAGTTCACAATAGCAAAAAAAAAAAAAAAGATGCTGAGCTGGTGGCTCAGAAACCACAGGCAGAAGTGACAGCAGATAATATAATCACATTTACCTCATTATGTGGTCTGAATTTTGTGTTCAGTGTCAAATAAGTGAATAGAAAGTGATGTGGTCAGATGGAATGCTTGTGTATTTGTACCTCAACAAACATTGGGATATTTTTTATCAGTAAACCAGTAAAGCCTCATCAACAAAGAAGAGCCACTACATAAAAGAATCCTACTCAGGGTGGCTCTTTCTTTTATGGTTTGGACTGATTCCAATAGGTCATTAATAATCCCCCTCATTTTAGCTAGTCTCATTCTATTATTGCAGGGCATGCTGTTATTTTACCTTACCTGCTCACAGCAGGTAAAATAACTATTGAACACTTTGACATTCTTACAAATAAAGTGGAGTCAGAGGGAGAATGGAGTTAAATGCATGAAAAAAGGAAGCACAACAAAGCACATAAACTGAACAAAACAGCTGAAATCTGTCAGAAACTAATCAAGTATATCCCATCACTGCAGGTTAACATCACATTTAGCTGTAATAGACCTTAAAGGTTTTCTCAATGCCATTTTCAACACACTGATGGTAGTGTTTTCAAACTTTCAGATTTCTAGACTTCTCAATGCTAGCACAGAATCTACGCACAGTCACTGCACGATTCCAAAAGTAGAAGAAAAAGTATATCATATTTAATATCAAGTTTGATGCAAGCCATTTGAGCAAATCAGTGAAGTACTGGGAAAATAGCTGAGCTGACTTTGAACTCTTTGGATGTAAATGATTACCACTCACAAAACCCCAAACCAACACTGAAGTCTTAAGCATTGTGACATTGTGATTGTTTGTTTTTACCCAATTCATTTTAACTTCATTTATTGACTCATTTGAGTTTGACTCTTAGGATGTGTGAATCGCTTAGGTTATAATTAACATATGGTGTGAATTTCACATCAACAGCCCTATTAGAAATATGCTTACTGATAAAATGTTGACATTTTCAGTACTTATTTTCCCTGCTGCATCCTCGCATACAAGCAGAGCCACATACACACGGGCTGACACACAAATCTCCTACTGCACAAGCCAAGGAAACCATAGAGACAGGCTCAGGAAACAAAGAAAAGGAGTGGAAGGAAGATGAAAAGTGTCTATGTTTGGAGCCAACTGGGTAAAGATAACAGTAAATTAGAAATTGGATTAAGATTAAAAAAAGAAAACAAATTAACATCCAATTTAGAGACAGAAATATGTACATAAATATAGAGATTCATAAAAAGCCTTAAAGAAAATTATTTCTGTCATGCATTCTCTGCTTTGGCATACTTAATCTTTGTTGATATATCTTGTTGCACCTGTCAAAGTCGAATTTAATGATTGAACAAGCAGATATGTGAGCAGATAGGAGAAGCTGCCAAAGAAACAGACATAATTGGTCCAGATGTGTTGAAAACTTTATCTTAGGAAAGGGGGATAAAAATCTGAGCTAAGGAGCAAACGGCAGAGCCCCCAAAGCTTTACTTCCATTATATCCTGAGCCCAAAGCTGTCCTATTACAACCTAAGCCCAGTACAGCTTCAAAGCCACTTCATAGTGTCCATTAATGGCGCTGATGACAGCACAGAGGATTTCTGTGCCAGGTAGAATGGCACAAGCCAAAGCTGCAAAAAGAAGGCGTTGTATGGTAGACAAGTGGAGAAACTCAAAAAATTAAATTTTTAACATTAAGCTTGAGAGCTTTAAGTCATTCTGTCACTAAACACAGAGCTTTCCCTTCTCATGGGTATGCACAATGAAAAACACACTGAGTTATTGATGAAATAAATTAGGAAGGAAAAAAACAAAACTTTCAACTCTTGTTGGAGACATGCAGGGAAGGGAGGGGGGCAGACATGAAAGGTTACTCTTTGAATGCATGTTTCACAATGCTTTGAATTATTCCGACTCCTGGTCTCTTGCTGTTACAGCAAACAACAAGGCTTTCATGTTTTTCTCCGACATGCAAGAGGAAAAACTCACTAAGTCAATTCATCTCTGTTGTTGCCTCACTCCTAATGGTTCATGGCACATGAGACCACTCAAGTGCCAGGTTCAGACATTTTCTGTCTTGTTTATTCCTCCAGTTTAGACTCGGGTATACAATCTTCTCAGTGGTCTCACTGCTGCCACAGAACCACAAAGCCAGGGCAGAGCGTGGCTGCTTTTGAAAGAACAGACAGAACAAGCAAATCTATTTATAAGAAGCAAGCGGGATAATTGTTGAAAAGGTTAGCGCAGCTAGAGCAGGTAACAAGTGAGCCGTGTGTTGATGCACACAACAGGATGAGGAGGCGATGCTGCCGGCAGGGAAAGTCACGGTCAGAGAGAGCACCGTTTGAATCTGATGTCAGTAAGCTACAAAGGAAGCAGATACTAACCATGTTTAGGCATCAACAAAGACTTCACAAACTATAACGTAGCACAAATCCACAGACTATACAGAATAAAACACAACAAAGAAGCAACAACTGGACTTTTTTTGTCATATTTTTGAACACAAACCATTTAAAGTAACATCACACCAGACTAGGGTCATACACAGACATGTAAACTGAGAGGTTTTCAAAATAGTTCCTCCAGTTTATTTATGTATACCCACACAATTTCCCACACAAGCGGAGACGGACTCACACAGCCTGAAAAATAATCCACCAGGGCAGAAAGATCAAACTTTGATTTTTACAAATATGCAACAGAAATACTGAGTGGGAAAGCAGACCTGACAGACATGTTCATTTTAGCACTTGGAAAATATTGCAACCTTTTAAACATTTTAAAATCTTTTCACATTAAAAACCACAAACTGCAATGTATTTTATTGAGGGGTTTTTTTTCTTGAAAGATCAACAAAAAGTTGTGTATAATTAATTGGGAGAAAACTTATTTTAAAACTTATGACCAAAAGACCGAAAAACATGACATGCATAAATACCTACTCATCTCCATGGATATTGTGGAAAACTCTTTATGAGCATGTTTCTATAAACTTCTCAAACCTAAAAACATTTTAAATCCAATCAAATTGGACAGATGGCCTGCCTTCTTCCTCGACCTTTAATGAAGATGTTTGTTCACCAATATTCTCTGACAAACCTCTAACGCCTTCACAAAACATCTTCATTTGCACTTTGATTACATGACAAACATGTGGAATCTTTTTGTTTGGTAGCTTCTCGAGATTGCTGGTTTTTATTTGGGGGCATCAGGCTGAAGGGGGCTAATTATAAATGCAAAACACACTTTGGGTTTTTATTTGCCAATTATTTTGAAACAAACTTTCTTCTAGAATAATGTATTTTTCTGTTAAGTAAATCCTAAGAGAAGCCATTTAATTGAAAGTCATTGAAGCCTAACACTTCGAAAACTAAACATAAAACGAATCATGCACAGAGCCATTTGTACAAGACTAAATATGCATCACAAAATGGTTGCGACAAAAGCTCTAAAAGATCAGCAAGATAAAAGCCTTGGGAACTTTTGCTCATGACTACTTTAGAAGATTACAAGAAAGTCTGGCTGCTTTGAAGCAAAACAAACTGAAATGAGGGGTGGCTGAGAATTCAGCAGAGCACTGTAAATAAAGATTCCATCTGAGACTGTGGAAGTGAATGCTTCCTTTACATTCCCATTTCAAGCCCTTCATTTACTCCAACACCGTTTCCCTCCAGAGATATCATGCCCCACAGTGTCCCCTCGCGCCTGCCTTGCTCAGCTACCAGAGAAGCCAGTCAAGCTCAGAGACTCAGAGAGCGATGCATCACTTGATGACATGGGCTGATAGATGCCTGACAGACTGCCAAACCCGTCGACGTGCTACATGAGTCAAGAACAAACACTCCTCCGACGTGTGTGGATGTGCTTTTGCACATGTATCCATCATCGCCATGTAGGAGGTGTGTGTATGTGGATGTGTTTTCAAAACCTGGCCTGGGTGAGAAAAACCATGCAAACTGTCCATCTTAGTTTATGGAGGAATGAAGGAGACCAAGTCCAGACTCTGATAATGAGGAAAGTAGGAATGGAAATTAAGTTCCCCTGACTCAGGAAGAATAAAAACAATCACAAATCAATGTGTTTACATGGTGCAGTTGAACCAGATATTTACATACATTTCATGAAAACTCATTCTTTTTTTTCCCCCTCACCAACTCACATGAAAACAGACTGGGCTTCCCGTTTTAGGTCAATTAGGATTGTTGAAATCATTTTAATTGGCAACATTTTTAAATAATGGAAATATATATATAAATATATTTTTTTACAACTTTCTTCAAAGTCAGACGTTTATGTACACCAAGATGCCTTAAAATGTATGTGAACTTCTGAATTTGAAGAAAGTATCTAAAATTCTTCCTTTATTCTGCTATCTAATGAATAGAGATGATTTTGGTAATTCTAACTAATCTAAAACAGAAAATGTTCAAACTGATTTGATGTCAGGCAGTGGGAGAAAAAAAAGGTTACGAGCTTTTTATACATCGTGTGTAAATATCTGGTCTCGATTGCATCTGCGCACACACATAGATGCACTCCCTTCCTGTCTTTTCGCCTCCTCTTTCCCACAGAAATAAATTTGTAAATGAACAAGCCCTGCTGGAAGTAAGCGGTGACGCCAGGCCCGAGCTCTGAATGTCACAGTCACTCATTGCAGTCTCCCTCTAAGTGATGCAGACAGAGCCCCATTCTCATTACCCCACCAGTCAAGCCAGGGGGCGAAAAACATTTACATGCAAATACGAATGACCCACCGGCTACCTCGAGCGCACTGGCTGCCGTGTTGTCAAAGCACGGCAATGACAGAAAATCCGCTTGCCAATCAACGGCTCCATTGTAAAAACACAAACTATAGAAGAAAGTGCTATGTGTGTAGATTATCAATTTTTTTTTGTAACTTTTGATTGGTTTGTAACTTCTGCTAGTGCTCCCCATGTCCAGTGACATTAGTTTGAAAGGATTCAGACTGTGACATTACCAACTACATTAACAGATGTGTGGGGAAGAGGCTTAAAGTCCTTTCTATAATTTCTATAAACCCACAGAGTTTACAGATCGTCTACCATACTCACAGGACCCACTTGTCTCTGACAGCTGTGCCTAGCACCCCATAATCAAACACTCTTTCAGTCTGAACTATTAGGAATCCAGAGCTCATAACAAATATGGGTCCGCCGTCTCACCAATGCGGTTAATAGAGGACAGATTGCTGATGGACTGGCTGGGTCTCCAGGGGTTCTGGGCAAGAGCAGATTCCTCCTGCTCGCAAGATACTTGGATCAAAAACCACCCTGCTGTCATCAGACCTGTTGCCTCCAGATGGGTCCCGGCTCTGTCCGTGTGATTCGCACTCTCAGAGAGCATGCGGCGTAGTCCTTCTCCTCCTCTTCTTCTTCTTTCTCTAGTCCTTATTTCATCTCTCTTTTTTATCCTGACCAGCAAAAAAGAGACATCAAACCTGACCTTCTCCATCTTTTCAGCACTTCTTAAAGTCCGAGCCAACGTTCTTTTGTTCTTTAACCTTGACGCACGGCTTTTTAACTCTGTGTGAGGCTTTCATCTGAAATCATACTCATTGGCTCAGTTTCTTGGCTAAAATCCCTCCTGAGTGCGGCGTGCGCGGGGGCGTGCGAGTGCATGAGCTCACATGCTCGGTGCCAGGGAGATGAGCAGACGCACCGCGCAGCAAGGCCTCTTTGATGCGGCGCAGTAGAGACCCACGGCAGGGCCGTACATTAATTGCAGCTTCTGAGCCGTTAATTTGGGAGAGTACGTTCAAGGACCCACTTTTCCTCCACTTTCCAACAGCAACAGAGGCTGAACAGGCATCCCCCTCAAGATTCATCCACTTTTTTACCTCTTCTCAAGGCCTTCTGTCGGCTAAGTGCCTCTCCGTCCATACAATTCAGCTTAATCCACAAACATGTTTTCCCCTTTTGCTTCCCCTTCTTTCTCGACCACCGTTACTGAGCAAAGGGACAGTAGGTCACAGCGTCTGCACTGTTCTCCCTCCTTCGCCAACTGGCAAGCACACCCTGCCAAAAAGCCAGAGTTTTCTTTTTTTCAGTCTGACTGATCCCCACAAGTTATTAAATGTACTGAGCTGATAATTAACTCAAATAACAAAATAAGTGGAATCGCAGCAGACATAAAGTGTGGATTACACAAACTATGAGTAGAGATCATCAACAGAAGCTAAGCTACGGGTGGCAAACAATTCCGTCAAGAGCAAAAATATGACAATGAGAGCTTTCTCATTTTGTTTTCGCAGCATCTCTACGACCATAAAACCACAGGAAAGAGCCGCTTTGGCTGAAAGTTCCCCTAAGAAATGAATCAGCTATAAAATCCGCAGCGGGATAACTGTAGTCTGCCCCGCAGGGCACGATCTCTCCAGATTCATGCTGTGCTGATGCGGGAAGTGATTCAGGATGTGTGTGGCCAGCATCTTCTCTGTTATGTCTCCCCCCAATAAGGTAATTAAACCTGCACACTTATTAGTTATGAGCTTGTCAAAAGTAGACAGGGGCCTAAAACCAAGAAAAAACATCTGGGGATATGCTGGGTCAGAAACAAGTGCTGCTATTTTTATAACACCAGAGGAAAATAATGTAATTTCTTAAGCCACAAGAAGTTCAGAAGGAATATTTTTGACAAGACAATTATTAGTTGTGCACTGAGCAAATCTGGAAGTCTTTTGGAAGTGTGGCTGAAGAAAATTTACTGTTAAAAGAAACCTACAAGATGTAGGACATGTGGGAGTATGTACAACTAGCAGTTTTACCTTACTTGCAAAATGCTATGGAAACCAGGAAACCAACACAGCACATTACCTTAAACACAACATGCCAACTGGGATCAGCGTCATGCTGCTGGGGTGATTTTCATTAAAAAAAAAAGAAAAAGAGGGAATTGGTCATAGCTGACTGGAAAACGGATGGAGCTTAAAGAAATTATGATATGTTGGAGGCTGCACCAGACTGAGGAAGAAACTGAGGAAGAAAGAAATTTTGTTTGTCAAAATGTAAAAAAATAAATTAAATATAAATTTTAAAAAAAACAGAGGGAAGTAAGATAATTTCAGTGCAACTGCTGGCATCAAATATAAAGCTCAACGGCTTAGACTTAGAGTGGATTGTTAGTGTGCAATTGTGCATGACAGCATATTATGCAAACTGCATTTAAATGTGCAGTTTGTATAAGCTTGTTGGTTATGTTGGGCCTTGTTAGAGTCCTATTTTGGTCAGAAAATGAGAGTCATTTGCCTCTGAGATTATAAACAGAGTGTTAGAATCTGTGAAAAAGAGAAACCGACCAAAAGAGAGGGTGGGGGGAATCTATGTGAATTCAAGCAAGCTGACCATGAAAGACATTCAACCCACACTCACAAATTGTTAATTTGTGTCCAAGGCAGTAAACATCGGTGCCCGTCTCCATCGTGTCTACCCGTCTTTTCATTCTGACCTGTAATGCCCATGGTACGCTGCCAAGAGTTCATACACATGGAAATGTCTCTTTCCCAATGCAGAGAACACCTACCTCTCCCACTCCCTCCCTCTGGGACTTTTGTTCAGATATAGGAAAGAGACACTTTTACATACACATGAGCAGAGAGGAAGAAGCCCTGCCTGTGGAAGTACACTAAGCATACATGGAATGCCAGTTTTTCCCCAACCAGAGTCATCTTTATTCAACAGCCACTTGGCCTTTGGTGATAGCAGCTGCATTCTCTGTTCCTGTCATACTGCACCACCTCGGGCTTACACAACTTGATGCCGCTCCAACTTCTCCAAGACAATATGTCACAGTTAAAGTGCATTGGTAAAAATACTGAAATCACAGCCTTCCTTAGGAAAACAGAGGAGAGACTAGCCTTTGGCTCCTGATGAGAGCAACTGTATAAAAAAAGAAAAGAAAAAGAGTTTTCAAAGAAAAATGAAGGCGTGCTTATTACTGACTGCATCGAGCTTCTGTCTTTGAACTCTCATCTACTGCTTGGGCTTTGCAGTGGATGTGTAGGAAAAATGAAGACGAAAAGATGAGAGTGAAAGGAAGACGGTGCTGGAAAAAACATGTGATTAAAAGATAAAAGGGAAAGAGCAGATGATGAGGGAGCAGCATTGTGTGATTAAATGGCAGAGGTGATCCCATTGGACCACAGCCATTATTGCATTTTAATAGACGACAGGGTTGATCCTTGACCCGTTTTGAGGCAGGGGTAGTGTTTAGTGCAAACGGCTCTCCTTGATACACCTCCAACCTGCAGGGCATGTGGGCATTAGAAGTAACGTGAGCTGTGCGAGGCCTTGAAGGGTCACAAGAAATAGCTTTATTCTCCTTCCACAGCATCTCAAGCAGCAGCCTTGGGCAAACAACAACAACCAAAGCATCTGTGTGTGTGTCAAAGAGGATTTCAAAATACGAGCAGCGCAATTTAATCTACGTCTTTAATTCATACATTTCAAAGTGCTTTCCTACTTTCCCCAACAACCATGTTCCCTTCACCCAGCTGACCCCCCCCCAAAATCGACCTTCAATCATCAGTTCCTCCTTTTCACCTTCTCTTTCTTCCAGCTCCACATGCTAAGTGGGAACATTGTTACGGTCAATTTGTCCCATTCAGGGTCCCGGTGGGCAGTGTCCCTGCCCTGACAACCCGCAGACAGAGACCACACTGCCTGAGAGGCCTTGACATCAAGGTCCGGAGCAAGCTTGGAATGAGGAGGAGGAGGGGGAAAAAAGCACAGGGCAGAGGAAAGAAAAGGGAGGGAGAAATTAGTGAGGAGAGGTGATGAGGGAAGTGCTGGAATGGAGACAAAATGTGTGAAGGAAAACAAGTTTTGGGGGGAATGATGCAGCAAAAGAATGCAGAGGGAAAGGAAAGGAGGCCGGGGTCCCTAGTTTAATGCAGCCCCGAGATTATGCTCAGGGTTGTTTCAAAGCTGTCAATCAATCCCAGGTTTGATGCAGTAGGTGATGACAGCATTGCTTACATAGAAGAAAACCTAAATGCACGATTTATGGTTCTGCATTCATGTTCATTTGCATAGATCTAAGCTTTGTAGGAACTCTGTCAGCACAGTGGCCTGAATATAAACGCCATTCCTTAGTTTGAGACTGTGTCCAGGTCAATGGCTACAGAAGTTACCCCCAATCAGAAAAATGTCAACAGCAGTAGAGGTCACTGCAAAGAAAAACAACAAACCCTGGGTTTAAAACATAAGGCCAGTGAGGGACTTTTTAAGAGTGCCTCTGCCAGCTTCTTGGCTCTGATTGCCCAGACAGGCTTTCAATCAAAAAGCATCACCTTGAGTTTATATACTGCACAGTCAATGGATGGTGTCTGCCGGTCAATACAGTGACATTAGCTATTTCATTAATTCAAATCAATGTGCTGCTCATTTATCTTGAAAATAATGTGATAATTTAAGGGAGACTATGCCTTAAACAGAAATGTGCATCGCTAGTCAATCAGCCTGTTTAATCAGGCTGATTGACGGTGGCGGCCAAATGCCAAGTTTAGAAAAGGAAAACCTTCAAAAATGCTTCTAAAGTGTGACAAGTGCGAGTCACCCTGCTGTTTTTAGTGGGAAGTGTTAAGTTTGGCAATAAAAATTTTGAATTATTGATGGAGATTTGGGAGGTTTTTTTATCTAAAGTGGTAAAGTTACAGAACAATTAAACTGTTGTAATCTGAAAATAAATAAATAAAATGAAAGTGACAGCAAATTTAACAAACCAAGTCTTGACGAAGTTGAACACTGAACTACACACCCTCGACACAAACTTCAGATCAATGTTTACTGAATGTTTTTAATATCCCAACTTTAATGAATATGGCAAAAATGACACAAAGCATTTAAAAGTTTTGAACAAATATATTCAAACATCTGTTTTTATGCAATATGATTCATATTTTTACAACAGGACATCTGAAGATATTGTTTCATTTTACTTTGATTAGTCCTATCTCTTTAGGTTGTTAATATGTTTTAACTGAACTAACCATACTCAGTTAAAACAAAATTGGACTGTACAGGTTACTGACCCCTGGTTTACATGGAGGTAAAAAGACTGGGATGTCAGCAGAAAGCAAAAACAAATTTGTTTCAAACAAAGACCTCAAAATGTTACCGCCAAAAGTTTTGATTTCTTTAGTCTGCTTTCAACAAATATTTTCACATCGATCCTTAGAGGCAGACAGTCGAATGGTGGTTATCCTGCATAACTTGCCTGTCCGAAATCTGTGGAACAACTCCTAGTTAAAAAGTCAAAGCATTAATAATAGCGGTGGAAATTACTGATATCAATCAGCTAGTGCAGCAGCTAGCTATAATGGGCCAAGGCTGGAGAGGAGACACTGCTGACCAAGCAATCACACTGATTTCTTATAGGCGAGTACACCTGCTGTTTGGGCTCCCAGGTTTCTGAGAGGTGGTGCTACCCTCCTGTGTGATCTACAGGAGGATACTGCTTCATTGTACTTTAATAATAAATACCTGACTTGTTAATTGCTCTCATATGAAAATACAATGAAAAATTGATGGGATAGGACTTTAGGCACATCGTCACCTTATCAGCGCTAAACCACAGTACGACTTGTCCTACCGTGTGGGAACTGCCCCAGGCCCACAGGTGAAGTTAACCCCCCGCCAATTCAGCAAAGACGAGGGATTAAGTGACTGTGTTAAGGCACCTGTTATTTCTGCACAAAGGACACAACACTTGCTCCGAAGCATGAGGCCTGGAGCGGCTGTTAGCGTCAGAAGCAAGGCTCAAACAGGGCACCCATTCAACCAAGGCTGGCAGTGCTGAATCACACTCACATCGGGCCCAGACAGACTGACTCACACATGTGCACACATACAGAGTCCGTACAATACAGGAAGGCAAACAGACACAACAAGATAGACACCGACCCTTATGTTTCTCTCTGATGGACACGAACAAACTCTCACCCTGCCGTTCTCTCCCGTGTCTTTGATCCCGACCCACACACATCGACTTCTTCAAATTAATTGCCAATTCAGACTCCAGAGTCGAGACAGCGGGAATCTGTCAGGGGCCCTGTGTATGGGAAGCGATGTTGCAGATCTCCTTAAATGAGCTAACTTTATAATAAATCACTGGGCACTGCTAGCCAAGGATTAGGCAAGCTCCACCGAGCAGTTTGTTAAGCTGCAGAGAGAAGAAGCACTGGGGATGGAGAGAGGCCCGCCAAAACTGACATCAGCTCCAGGACCTTGGAACAGTAAACCCTCCCATGCCGCCTGGTTTCTTGGGCACACATTTAGCCTTGTTATCTGAGTTCTCCGCTGACACAAAATCCCAGTGCTATTAAGCCTTTACATGGAATTATGGTGTTTGCTTCTGTAGGGGATTTTAGACTAAACAGTTATTGTCCAGAACATGAGCTCTACCCTCAGGTACCCAGTTTTTCCAAAGTGCTCTCTCCTTATACTTGCCCTAAATATTTTTCTGCACCGTCTTGCCTCAACTGAGTCATTTCTCTTGGAAGGAGTAATGCTTCCTACAGTGAGGTTATTTATACATGGACCTGCACAACATTTATCCCCTCTCCTGTACATGCAGAAGAACAGCAGATAAGAATAATCACTTCTTCTAGCAAATTTCCTCACCGATTTAAGGATCATCACTGATTCAGTGTTACTGGATATCTTATGAACCTTCAAGAGAAGCATATCAAGAAAAGCAGCTTATGTTTTCAAAGTGAAACTAAAGGGAGCCTTCAGCAGCTTTTTACTTTAGATATCCTTCCTCTTCATCTTTTCTAAGGATAGACAGTGAACATACTTCAATCTAAACTTGGCCACTAAACAAATTAGATTACCACACACGGATCATAGATCAAGTCATGTAGATTATTCCTCTTTTGTCTTTTAATTTGCTGCTTGTGATAGCACTTCTCATACAATTGCTAGGCGACGTGGGACGAGCATGTCAGTGAAAGACTATTTTGTTTCTCTTTCACAGTTATCTCAAGAAAGCTGCAAAGTATAGATGATTACACAAAAATATGGTCATTTGAGGTTTCATTTAATACTTATCCCATCTCCCAGCGAGTACTTCCTTAGATCTAACGTGGTTTGCAAATGCATTCATAGCCCCTATAAACTTTTTAACATTTTGTCATTTACAACCCAAGACTTCAAAGTGTTCAATAGGATTTTTATGTGATAAACCAACAAAAAAAACTGTAAGTAACTGCAGAGGGTAAGGAAAATAGCATATGGTTCTCAAAATGTATAATATATTAAAAGTCAATCATTTTAGAAACTCACTGCAATTTCAGCTGAAAAACACTTTATAGTTTTACCAGCTTTGCAAAACTATAAACATTTTTGCCCATTCTCCTTTATAAATTAGCTCAAGCTCAGTGAGTCCAAATGAAAAGATTCTGGGAATGTCAGTTTTCTCTTTTTCCTATTCTTGTCTGACATTCTCAACAAGATACAGGTCTGGACTTTGACTAAATTTGATGTAAACCATTCAATCTTTAGCCAAACCTGTGATCTTTAACCAGCTTCTCTATACCTGCTAAAGAAAAGCAGGTCCAACAGCTTGACCTTGCCACCAACACGGTCACTATGTAGATGGTGAGCTCAAAATGGTTTATGATGTTGATTTCATGAATACATACAGCTACCAAAACCTACTTACCACCTTACAAATTTTGTTTTTGTGTTTCCATCACACTTAAATATTTCACAAGATCAAGCAAAACGTCCTGCTCCACCAGGGATCACCTCGATGTGTTCTGGGTAGTACCTATTGTTTTCTGCAACGCAGACCTTTGCTTGTATTTTGCACTTTTACATTTTTATCTCAATTGACAAAATTATCTTCTGTCACATGTCTGCTGTGTCTTAGAACAGTGGCTATTTAATTTTTGCATGATTGTCAAGGCCACATTTGTGGAGTAAAAAAATATATTCATTGTTCTGTTAGCAGATCATTCCAACTTAGATTTGGATCTATGGAGCTCCTCCAGTTTCCATGAACCTTTTGGCCGCTTCTCGTGTGAATGTTCTCCTATGGTGAATGTTGTCAGTCTAGGTGAGTGGCCAAAACTATGAAGGTGCGTCATACTCTTTCCATTTTCTGATGTTGGGTGTGCTCTTTGAAATCAAAGATGGTTTAAACTAACCCCGTTTTTAAATTTCTTAACCTCATCCCTGACTTGTGCTGTGTGTTTATTTAGGGATAACAGAGCATAAGAGACAGAATACAAACTCATGCCACAGTTTTCTA
Source organism: Xiphophorus hellerii (assembly GCF_003331165.1). Taxonomy (NCBI): domain Eukaryota; kingdom Metazoa; phylum Chordata; class Actinopteri; order Cyprinodontiformes; family Poeciliidae; genus Xiphophorus; species Xiphophorus hellerii. The sequence continues at coordinate 17,549,034 of NC_045680.1, forward strand.
ATTCACTATTATTTTTTTTACCTTTTTTTCATAACCATGCATCTTGTCCTTTTCACTTCACAATAAGGCACTACTTTATGTTGGTCATAAAAAAACTTGAACTAAAACTAGGATGAACAAATGTGAATGCTTTTTTAAGACACTGCACCGTGTATTAATTTTAAAAAGACCAAGCCTGATCCAGCACGTCATTGCCTGATGTGAGCAGCAGGGGGAAAAGGATCCTATATGCAACCTCCAGCCGCCTCCTTGAGCTCCGGTTGCCAGAGCAGGCGACACCCCAGAGGAAAAGGAATTAAAGAGCCTCTTTTCCACCAAGGTTGATTGATACTGTTAAGAGTGACAGCAAGGTTAAAGGAGCTGCTGGTCTTCTATCCTCACACTGGACTGCCTCACTTTCTTTAGAAGCCTCTCTCTTGCCCCCCGTAACTCTCCACTTCTCTCCTCTCACACAAACTGGGGCTCATTTTTAAGAGAACCCTTTTCCCCTGGGGGCTTTAGTTAGTTCTCTATCTCTCTTTTCCAGTCCACAAACCTCAGCACCGGACAAAAGGCAGCTTGAAAGGCAATTTGAATTTGAAACAGAGGGGGACACAGGAAAAAATGTGCAAGTCCCAAATGGGAAAACTTGAGGCGACTTGGAGCCAGCTAGGGTAGGAGTATGGCGTTAATCGTAAACTCTGTACAGTGTTGAGACAAGATCCTGCAGAGAAAGGAGAGGGACATGGTACAGCCTTCAGGCGTAATTATAATGGGCATTAGAGATCCGGAAGGTTGGACTGTTAAAATAGACGACAGATACGAGGAAAAACCTCCAGTGAAATTCTGCAACACACAATTTAAAAATGAAATTAAAGCTCCAATGAAGTGCGAGCTTGTCAAATTACACGGCTTCTTTAAGAAACTGAGTTTATTGGTTTCAATTGACAGAGGACAACAAAAAAATCCCCCATCATGATATATTTGATATGTGGATGGAGATAGCTCAAGTCTAGTTTTCAGTGCGGCTGCAAGCTACGCAGTATGAAATTGGACGCGCAGATGCCACAGATTGCACCCACTACTGACTACGAGATGAGTTGGTTCAATTTAGATAACTAGATTCCCTCCGCTAATCAATGCATCTGAAACATTAAGGCGAGGCACAGAGCGAAAGCAGCGCACCGCCAGCACCACCCCAGCGCAGCCCTTCACCGGACCCCTCGGATCACTTACCTCTGATTACCAGGAGAGAAAAAGCGCCGCCGAGGCAACAACAGTATGACTCAATTGTCTCTGTCCCACTTGGTACCAAATATCCAAGCGCGATCTAGAGCCTTATCAGATCCCGCGTTGGGCTTTAGAAAGTGTCCCTTCCTGTCGCACCTGTCTCTGGCGAAGAAAAAAAAAAAAGAAAGAGAAAACTGTTCGCGACATCCATAAGACAACTGTCTCAGCGGTTGGTGTGTGTCCGTACCCTCTTTCATGGGTTTCAGCATTCACATATGCACGCACACATGCACCACCTGTCCCTCCCGGTGCAGAGCAGCCCACAAAGAGCGCCTATGTGGCGCAACGACACATGGTCAGTCTCTGCTGCAATATACTCCCTCGAACCGAGATCTCAAAGTAGTCTGTAGTGGTCGGTTAAAAAAAAAAGAAAATAAAAGAACAGCAAGACGGAACAATTAAAAATAAAAGGACAACACATCCGTTTGGAAATCACATCTGCCTCTTCATCCGTTGTGAGATCATGTCTCTGCTGTACCCAACAATAGTTGGTATATTTATTTCTCGCGCTGCGCACCGCCGGTGCTCTGTCTCTGCGGCGTGCTCTCCACTTCAGCTCTCAGTGTTTGGGGGAAACACTGCGCTCTCTCCACTTTCACGTACAGGCAGAAATCCCATTCATCGGCTGATTTAAAAAAAAAAAAAAAACAGTTCCTGCTCCCTGAAGCTGAGCTCCGGAGCTTCGATGAGGTGGGAGGACCGATGGGTTAGACTCTGAGCACCAGCATCTACAGCGCTGCTGTCATCCCCGAGACGCCTGGAGACTGTTCGTGCCAAAACCTGAAGCAGAATTACGCACCGGCTGGAATGGAACTGATTAGGGACTAATTAGGGTTAATTGGGAGTGTTGGCGTTGCCAAAAATATCACCCACGTCAAAGTTAGGTTAAACACGGGTGGACTCTTTTGGAGACCTGAAATACTTTAGGTTAATTTTAGTAAAAACTAAGACATAGCTTAACCAGGAAACTTGGGTGTACCATCTATTTTAGGCTGATTACAATGAATTTCACATTTCAAATCTAAAAATTGAAGGGAAAATCAATGGTTTTCAATTTTTTTATATTAAAAATATGAATGAGTGTGTTACCTTTTCATTCAACCTTTGTAATTATTGTAGAAGTATTTTTTTTTTTTTTTACAAGCCATACTTTTTTAGCATATTTAGACACCAAATTTTATGACTTACCCCAGAATTTTTGATGAATTTATGTTAGAACTTTGACTTGGTCATCCTAACAGACGAATGCGCTTTGATTTAACCATTTATGGAGTCCTGGTTGAAAATTTAAGATGGTTATTAATTTTTGCAGCATCCCAGTGCTTTTCAGCTGGTATTGCCCTGAATTTAGCATTGTACATCCCCACATCAACCCTAACCACCTTTCCTATCCCCACTGTAGAAAAGCATCTCCACAGCAAGATGTTGCTATCACCATGTTTCATTGTCAGGATGCTATGTCCCAGTTGATGTGAGGAATCAGTTTAGCATTCATTCATGCATTTAGCATGTTGGTCACAATAGCCTTTTTAGTCTTATCTGACCATACCACATTCTTTTACATGTTAAATGTCTTCCACACGGCTTGCAGCAACACTTGATTACCAACATGTTTATCAATTATTAAATGTTTCCATTGTCAATCTTCAATTTATCAGGAACAGCAGAATAGAAGTGTTTAGACACGTGAACTCTTTTTCATTCTCTCCCATCGTTCCCCCGACTTTAACAAACTCAAAGGTCCTTCTGATCTGACGTCATATAATTATTTATCTGCTGTTGTTGAGCTCAATCTTTAAAAAATTGGACCTAAAAACTAAAGATGACTAGTGAGGACTAGAACGTATGGATTTTGTTACATTTATGAGAAGTGGAGAATTTCACTAAAGTGAGAAAGTGGAAATTACAAAATTACAAACCACAGCTAAAAAACACAATTCTGGCATCAATATTGAACAATTCAGCCCAACTTTGACTGGCCTATGTTTGTTCTTTACTTCGCATTGATTGTTTAAAACACAATTTGATATTTCTGAAGCTTTTATTTTGTCTGTAAGAAAAAAAAACACTCAAAAAGAGCATTCTGTGTTTTCTTGTCATTTGGAGTGTGGAAAGAACCAAGTCAAATTTTGAAGTAGATGTGGTCAAATCCAGCAAACTTCTGAAAAAACAGTAGCAGCCTTGTAGTTAAGAAGAATGCAACAACCATTTTCAGGACTCCCTCATTCTCAAGTCCCAGCTCTCTCGTCTTTTTCTGGTTCATAAATTTGTTTATTTCATGCCCTAACGCGTAAACCAACCTTAACCTCGACATCTAATTCTGACCCATTCCCAAAAGAGACCAGGGTGCAAATAGAAAACTCCTTCAGCATGAAACCGACAGATAATATATCAGCCAGATAATAAACTGCCACAACCAACACCTTTTTGACATATTTGACATATGACACCTGGGCAGCTGCCCAGATCAGCATTGGCCAGAAGTACCAGATAGAAAAAAAAAAGATATTTACCCATCAGTTTCAGTTTATGCTTGTGTAGCCCATTCAGAGTTGTTTGCATTTTACCCCTCACAAGAAACTTTAACCATTTTCTGCAGCTTGATTAAACGGAGTGACAGAAGGAGGGGCTCACATCTGGTGCCATTCTTGCAGGAAATACTATAGCAGCTTCTGTCATGATGACTGATTAATAAAAATCACTTGGTTGTATTTAGTCAACGTTTGACTGAGCCAATGTATTCACTTAAATTTTACAGGATCTTTAGGTAGAGATTTTAGTTGATGTTGGAATTTAGCAAATACTGAACACTGAAAAATATATATATATGGTTAATGATTATTAAAAAAGGAATTCAGTTTCCTGATGGACTGTGTCAAAATTCATAAAGTCTTGTGGTTATAAAAACAGTGGCACTAGAATTAAGTAGAAGGTTTTATTTGTGACATATCTTGTGCTGATGTTGGAAAAAAATAAATTAAAAAAACACGGGGCTGCTCCGAAGCACTTTCCCCAAAAATTATATTTTATATCTGAAAGATCAGGTGGCCAAACAACAGGGAAATTTACCTTGGAGCGGCTCCATAAGTCACAAAGTGGCTTCAGAGTAGGCTGCACAGACGAAGTACAGAGACAGTCTGCAATTTAAATTCACAAGTATTCAGACAGTTTATCTTCATTTTCACCATGATGTAGCTTCATATTTGTAGAACACACTTACAAGCAAAATGTTTCAGTCAGAGATCCTGGACGTCTGTCTTACAAAAATGCATATAAATGCTTTGAATTTGGAAAAAAAGGTTGTAATTCTGCATTTGCCCATCTCTCTTAGCTTAAAGTAGCAACAAATATATATAAATGGTTGATGACTGTTAAAAAACGTCACTCCTATTAAAAAAGGAATTCAGTTTCCTGATGGACTGTGTCAAAATTTATTTATATATATATATATATACCATAAGTATAATTTAAGTGGATAAGTCTGGTGCTTCATGTGCAAAAGCAGTCAACAGCCCACTGGACCCTTCCATCAAATTGCAGAAGCCACTTTTAAGATTTGATGTATGAATAATTAATATCTGAAATAATGACTACGACTGGCTGAAGGCTCCTGTGCCTAGTGCTCCCTTCACAATCCCAACAAATCTGCTCCACTGCAGCCTGTCAGCCTTCAGACAAGCTGCAGATCAGCTGTGGTAAATCAGACAGCTCAGCCTCTGTGTGTGTGTGGGAGGACACAGCAAAAAGCAAACAAGAAAACCGCACCATATATCATCTAACCTAACATAATGACCTACTCACTATATGCATGCATGATTTTTTTCGTCATGCAGCAAGAAACAAACTTCAAAAGTCTTAAATGTGAAGTTGATTAAATGTCCCATTCTTGTCTGACTTTCATATTTTTGGAGGACATTGTTTTGTTGTTAAGTATTTGGTCGCCCCCCCCCTCTTATCTTTATTTACACAGGCAACATTCTGTGTTCCCAAGCAGTGTAATACTCATTAACATTATTCATCCAGCTTATCGCCAAATACCACCTCTAACTTTGCCGCTTCTACAATTACAACTTAAAACAGAAACTGCATTATGGCAGAAAAAACATGCTGAGAACAGAGGACACCTCTTTTTGGCAGTGGCATCGTCATTCAGGCCCCGTAAAACTGTGGAAAATTGGTGAGCTCTTTCTCCTTCCTTGAATTCTGCTTTCACCTGAATGTCTCGTTTGTCTGCAAGAACTTAAACCAATAGGTTTTTTTTCCTTTTCACAAGATGCTGCCAATGGAGCTTCTCAGGTCATAATAAGCATGACCAGAAAAAGAAGAGACATTTCCATTTTTCTGGAGGGCTATATAGAGTATATTCACAACTAAAAGACTCCTCAAAGAACTGATTATAGAGACAATACAGTTGGGGAATTTTTATTCCATTTTAAATATTGAGTGCATTTTTTCCCAAGATTAATAGCTTGTCAAACCAATAGCTTTGTGCAGTTGGTAATACGGTTTTAGGTTCAAATCCATCCCTTAACCTTTTTGAAGTTGTCCTTTTAATTGAGTAACAAAAGATAACAAGTGTGACCAGATATAATTCTTAATTAGTTTTTTTAAGGAAGGGAAAAAGTTAGCAAAAACTAATCCAAGTCTGGTGGTTTTTGAAATCATGCATTTTAAAAACTGGGACATTCACACTGGTAACCTACCTATGCCATGATAAAGAACTGGAAAAAAACAAAATCAGTCAATTGTGTCAAACTAAATCAACCTGCCGTGTTAAATCAACCTCAGGCACATTTTGGTCTCTGGCCAAATTGGTTTGTTTTTAACTTAACAGTTTTTAAAATACAAGATGTGTTCCCGTCTACACTCCTGTAGATGTTGCATTTATATAAGCAAGAATTGATGTGTTAAAGTTTGACCAGTCTCACTTTTTGACCACAGATTTGGTCATTTCTCCTAACCAAAAGCATGTTTCTAAAACATTAGTAATAAAGTGACTTCATATTTGTGGAGGGGTTTTATTAAAGTTTCTTTCACGACATCACATTTCCTTTGAAACCACATTCCTCTGAAGTTTGTGGAGATTAAAAATATTGTCTAGAAGAAGAAGTGATAGTAGGATTTAAGCTTGGAACAAGCTCAGAGATTAAATGTGAAGTGGATAGAATGAATTTGCATCAAATCAAAATCCTAAAAAAAAAAAAACCCAAACAGCACTTAGATGGAATATCCCTGCTGTGCTACTAATAAATGCAAGAGGTGCAGAGGAACTTCAACAGTCATTCTTAATATTCATAAAAATACTTCTGAAAATGTACTCTTCTACTAGAGCTATCCAGAGTTCTGCTCTTTTCTCAAAATCCCCAGATTAGCATTACTATTCTGTTTCTGCTACTTTGCATAAAAATTCTGAGCTACGTTCAACAAAAGAACTTTGCCGTTTCATCTCCTGTCAAAGTCTGTGTGCCGACAGTAAATAAATAAAGAAGTTCTCATTTTGTTCATGCTTTTTCTTTCATCCTACTTGTGTGTTGTAGCAACCAGGCAGCGGACCTGATTATAATTAGGAAAAAAATAAGGAGAAAGGGCTGACACAAGAAAGTAAACAAAACAGAACAGAAGCCACAACCTTTGATGGTTTATGAACTTTGTAATCATTCAATAACATGGGGGAAGCTAGCTGAGGAGCCTCATTGTGTATATGTGACTTGGGGTACGAGAGGAAATGTTGATGCGGGTTGAGATAAAGTCTTTAATCTTCTATATCAGAAGAAATATGTATGTAAAATAAAGACACTAACTCTCTAGTGCAGGGGTCTCAAACTCCAGTCCTCGAGGGCTGCAGACCTACAGTTTTTAGATGTGCCACAGGTACAAAACACTGGAAAGGAATGGCTTAATTACCTCCTCCTTGTGTAGATCAGTTCTCCGAGCCTTGCTAATGACCTAATTATTCTATTCAGGTGTGGTGCAGCAGAGGCACATCTAAAAGTTGCAGGACTGCGGCCCTCGAGGACTGGAGTTTGAGACCCCTGCATCTAGTGTGAGCACTTTTGTCTCTCTACAGTAATCACATGGTTCACTAACAAGACACACAAAGAGAGACAGAGATGGAGACAGGGTATTGAGCTCATGTGATCAGATGCCGGCTCAGCTCCCATTCTGACTCGTGAAATAATTTCATTTAGTGGAACCACATTTTAGTATTTAAGTCAAATTCCTTCGTTTTCCGAAGAAGGGATAGGGCTAGGGTTAGTGAAACAGTTTCTAAACACCTCAGTTTGATCCATGTGAGTTGTAGCTTTAGACATAAACTGGCTCTGGAGATGGGCACTAAATTCATGGCAATTAGGAAAACAATGTTGCACAACTCGTTACTGATATACTGTGAATATGTAATATGTGGTTAAATTACACACAGATGACTATGTTTACTAATAAGGTGATTCTGTAGAAAACTGGTATCAATGAACTTTGTTTAGAGATATGAGGGCTAAAAGGATTGAATACAAAATTAGCCAACCTTTTCAGATCTTTGTCTGAAATTTTCCTTCTGTTTCTCAATTTTGTACTGTTTTATGTTTAGTTATCCATTCAATCTCCATTAAATACATTAAAATTTATGCTAATAATATGAAAACATATTAAAAAGTTTTAAGCGATGTAAATCCTTTTGAAAGGCATTTTAAATTTAAAATAAAAGGTAATGAAATAAATTCCGTGCTGGATTTAAATTCTCTGTGCTCAAAGATCTGACCCCAAAAAAGGAAGACATGAAAACTGATGATGTGAATGTTATTGATGCATTATCCTTGTTTTCCTTCGCATGTTGTTTTATCTCTTCTTCTGTAGTTAAATTTAGTTACTCATTTCCTGTCAGCTTGTTTAAATCAAAAATAAACTGTCTGTGTGTGCACAAAGATGCACAAATATAACATGAACCTAATCCAAAGGGCAAACAGTAAACTTGTTATGTTTCTCCTGTTTAACAGCCTCCATTTATGAAAAAAAATACAATTTTGAATCTACTTAGCTCTTTTTAGCTTATTATTACACAGTCAATAGCCTAAGCTTTAACCCCTCGGTTGTTCTCGTGGTTCATATATGCAGAGTGGTTCCTCGCAAGTAAACAAATGCACTAGATTAATTTACCCAATTTTCCAGACTGACCTCATGCAAGCTGGTAGCCACATGAGTAAAATTAGCTTCAGCTCTCTGTGTGTGAGCAGTTGCATATTAATACAGATCGCAAAGGCAGAGAGCTCATTGGTAAATGGCTCTTATTCTCAGCATGGCATGTAAACAGCGAAGCAATCAGGGTGTAGAAGTAATCCTTTAGTCAGAGCAAGAGAGTCCCTTTTCATTAATGATGGATGTTTGCTCTATATTTGAGACTTTGTGGAACTGGCAGTAATGTTACATTGCACAGGTTAATACATATCATCCTATTTGCTTTGACTTAAATATATACATCTTGTTAGTTCATTCATAAGAAGTTAATAGACTAACATTTTATGATCTACACATATATTTAATGATCCACACACAAAAAAAATACTTTATCGCTTAGTTGTAAGATATTTTGTGAAGTATTGTCGTGATACAGATTTTTTGTTTGTTTGTTTTTTACTTTGTTGCCACAGTGACATGTGACTGGACATACTTCTTTATGATTTTATGGTAGAGAACAAACTTCATGGTTCTTTAAACTACATTGACATTTTCGTGTTGCGAAGCAGCAAGGCATTCCCAGACCATTGCACCACAACCTCCATGTTTAATAGTTGGTGTGATGTTCTATTTCTGAAAAGCTATTTTGGTAGGACCCACACCCAAACAAATCCACTTTTGTTTCAGCAGTCCAAAGGACATTTTCCTAAAAGTCCAGGCCATTATCAAGATGTTTTGGATTTTTCTGGGAAAATAAGAAATGGCTCTTTGTGCTACTTTTATACACTGGTCATTTTTGTCTTGGAGCTGTTCCGTGGATGTTGTTTTTACTAAGCTTTCTTGCTGCGTAATCATGAATACTGAGCGAGGAAAGTGAGAACTGTAGTGCTCTATAGATATTGATCTGTTGTAATTTCAATGTAATTTTGGTACTGGCCACACCTGGGAAGGTACCAGTGGTTTCATGTTTTCTTAATTTATAGACAAATGCTTTCACTGTTACTGGTTGAAGTCCCAAAACTTTAGAAAATGCATTGTAATTCTTTCCAGACTGATTTTGTTTCTCATCTGTTCTTAAATTTCATTAGATCAGCAAATTAGATTATTTCTGGCCTATTTGATGCTGTTAAGACAGTTCCTATTAATAATTATTTAATATGTTGTCGGTCTGGTAGCAATCAGGCCTTTGTGTGTCTCAAGGGGGGGATGCAGCTTTGAGTTTTCTTCCTTAAAAGTAACCACATTTAGCTGTAACAATAGACTTTATTTGAGAAATATTCATTTAGATGTAAAAACAATACAATGATAATGTAGGCTGTTTAGTTTTTATAAAATAAATATTGTCACATGTTGTTTACACTGCAATGCATTCTGGGTAAATGAGGTAAGCTTGGTCCGATTGCGGTAACTGTCCAGCCAAAACATCGTTAAGCCTTTTCAATTTGAAACGGAGAGAGTCGAAATTAATGGGAATGTAAAAAAAAAAGGAATGAGGATGAGGAGGACCAAACGGAGGAAGAGGAAAGAGTTGGCTGAAGAAGCTGGTGTTTGTGCTGCTGCTGCCACCTTCGACTTCATAAATGAAACAATGAATGACACTTACCTCTGGTGGACTGTGTGATCCGGTAAGTAGTTCTGTAGTTCTGTCTGGTCCGGTAACAGCTGTTTAGGGTTCGGCGGCAGTAGGAATAGTTCCGTTGTCATTTCCGACAGTTCGCTGCCTGCCGTCAATGTTTCTCCCAGCGTCTCTCGCTCTCTGAACCACCAGCGGTGGTGTTTAGGCGCTTGGTGGATAAAAAAAACTGTGGGTAAGGCATTTGGTTTTAGCTTGCAAAGGTAACGACTATGTCTTAGAGCCTTTATCAGTTTGCTTGTACAAATAACTCAAAGTCTGCACGTTCATGTTGAAGGGATTGAGTGCGTTGGGTGTCCCAATTCTCCACATCCGGCCTTCGCCCCGCCCCTTTTTGGTCCTGTTTCCGCCCTTCTGCTAAGTTCACATCCAGTTCCTTGCAAGTATACAGGGCAGGCGGACTTCGGTAAAGTGTATTACCCACAATCCATCGCAGCATGTTACGTTTTCAGTTTAAAGGTGAAATTATGGCAATGTTTGTTTTCTTTTGTTGTTTTGTTGTTCTCTTTTTTGTCTTTATTGGAAATTAAAAGAAAATATTATGACAAAGCACACATCAATGACAAAAAAAAGTTTGATGTGATGAACTGGGCATAAAAAATGAAAAAAAATAGTTACAAACGAACTGCAAAGAAAGTAAATCTGAAAATGTTACAAATGCAAGAGGAATTTCAAATCTTAAATGAAGCTATTAACACATTGGTATAAAAATAGGCTTTTGTGATGTTGCAACATTTAAGCACTTAAATAAAATCATTTCACTTTAAAAATGGAGGTGATTTTTAGAAAGCGGCATTTGAGAATAAAAACTTAGAGGATTAAACTGTTAATACTGTATCATAATTTAACTCTTCATCCTCAGCTACCAGACCAAATTTTATTAAATCAAAACTGAAAAGTGGAATAGATTTCTTGTTCAAGATCCAGTTTTGAAAATCTCTTTTAAAACATTAATGAAGTTACAATTGAAAAATGGTGTATTGTCTCAGTCACAAAAGCGCTCAGGAATTGACAGCTGTCAATCTAAAACAGGCAATAAATGAAACATTCAGAGTTAATGGCAGAAAAAGAAGAACATAACTACTAAGAAGAGATTTAGAGTATAAAATTTAAAACATTTAAAGAAATTAATTAACATTGGATAGATCCACTACGAGAGGCAAATAAGGATATGTAGCAGAATGGATAAATAGTTGATTTATGCACTTTAACTTACCCTTCCAGGTTAAAACAGGTAGCGAAACATCATGCCTTTAGTGTGATGACAAGTTTGTGTTTTTCTGTCAAAACTCATACTATCTCAACACTAAGGAACCATGCATTTTTCAATGGGAGAGACACATTTTCTCTCCACCTCCTTTGAGTCAACTGATTCAATGTCAGGGCCCCGGGGTGAACCAGGCTCTCTAAAATAAACAGTGGAGACCCAAAGAAACACATTGACAGCTGTGGGTATTAAAGAAGCCACAGTGATTAAACACAGCACTAGGAAAATGGAGCCTGTTGGTAATGGTGGGAGATGGTTCGCTTGTTGTTGTTTTAGTTTGTATGTTACATATATGGGTTCTGCTGTTTTCTAGGTCCCCTGGCAGTGCCTACAAATCTTTTAGATTATATACTTCAAGGTTTGCAAGAGGTTAGCCACAAATCACCTTTTTTAATATCCTTTAAGCTGAAGGCACAAAAGTCGTAAAAGGTCTGCAGCCAGTTAGGTTTTCCTCTCTAGATAATTTTAAAGATTAAAGACGGAAGGTGATTTAATGTCTTTTATGAGCTTTCATTTCACTCTTCCACTTTTTAATGAACATACAGGACCTCCTTATGGTTCAGGTTGCAGAGACAGAGCATATAGTTAATTACATGCATTCTGTGCTTGAGGTTGAGAACATATTCAATGCACGGGAAAAATTATTAAATTACATTCTCATATATATACAAAATCTCAGAATTAACAGGAAAATATCAATAATAAAAGAAGCTTGACCTGATGTATGTCTGTAGTACGTCTGCGGTAATGATATACCTTAATAATCAGCATCTTCAGTATCTGCTCTCATCATCCTTGGGGGGGTCAAAGATGCAGTCTGCTTTTGAGAGTCTTCCCACCAAACGACAAAGCAGGCAACTCAGTAGGAAATGTGCTTTTTTTCCCCTGTCATCTCTTCAAATAGTACAGCAACAACCATGTGTGAGGAGCTATGGAAAAGAGAAAGGAAACATTCAGAGTTACCTGGAAATGACGGTCTAACAGCATGTGAACAAGGTATTTCAAACTAAAGGGTTGTGTGTCTGCTAGAATGGCCCATTTGCACTGACACTCTGCAGGGAACTGCACTATTCTCCAGGATTTCACCTCAGGGTCAAGTTGTCATGTACACTGCTGGCTTTGCTGGACTGGGTTGTGTTTTGGTGAGGGTCAACATTTTTGGAGAATTGTTTGAAAATCTAAATCAAGAAACATTCTTGATGCTAAATGAATAGATTTTTCAACTGTAATGGTATTAGGATTTAGGGACATTGCAGTCCCAAATGAAAATGTTTTCTCAGTGAATGCGTAGATGAGAAAATGTTTAAATATTTATTTTTAACAATTGACATGATAAATTTAAATCTGTCATCATCGTAAAGTAACAGAGCTTGTCTACAGTAGTTTCAGGTCATTAGTGTATTAAATAGATGATAACTTCATACATTCTCTCAAATAAACATGAAAGATTTTATTGCTTCAGGCCTGCTGTCAGAAAAAATAATTTATGCTCTTTCAGATATCTGTTCAAGAACTTAATGGCTTTTGTAGTAAAGGACTCATCTTTTCTGTTTCCTGAGGGCTTGTGGGAGAGAAGATCTCCTCCTTACTAATGTTAGAGAGTAGTCATGCAAATCGGAGGTTCCCACACATTGTCTTCTGTTCTTGTCTCCACATGATGGTAACACTGACAATACGACCAGAACATCTAAGAATGGGATAATGGCTTTCTACAAATCATTGCCTGATCATCTGGGTCAAGTGAATCTGTTTTTCAAAACTGCTTTGTTTTGTCTTTTTTAATAACTCTCTATGTATAAGTACCTAAGACAACACATTTTCCACTTAAACTCTTAGGACCTTGTGTTTCATTATCAAGGATTCTTTAATATCCAAGTTTGCCTGACAAAACTAAATTGCCCCATCCTCTTCCTAAGAGCAAAGCCTCCTCCTTTGACAGAGAGAGATAAGGCACAGGCCTCTTTTGGCTGCCAGCTTGATGAGAGACGCAAGTTCCGAAAGACAGGGAGACTGCTGTTTCTCCTCAGACAGCAGACATAGTGAGGGCATTTTTATATACCAACTAAATTGTTACCAAGTAATTATTATAGTTAGTTAGTTAGTTAGTTAGTTAGTTAGTTAGTTAGTTAGTTAGTTAGTTAGTTAGTTAGTTAGTTAGTTAGTTAGTTAGTTAGTTAGTTAGTTAGTTAGTTAGTTAGTTAGTTAGTTAGTGACCTGTCCAGGGTGTACCCCACCTCTCGCCCGAAACGTTGGCTGGAGATAGGCACCAGCAATCCTCCCAATCCCACTAGGGACAAAGGTGTAAGAAAATGGATGGATGGATGGATGGATGGATGGATGGATGGATGGATGGATGGATGGATGGATGGATGGATGGATGGATGGATGGATGGATGGATGGATGGATGGATGGATGGATGGATGGATGGATGGATGGATGGATGGATGGATGGATGGATGGATAGTTAGGTGTCTATTTGTGTAATTGACAGACTGACTGACCTATTCATTGACAAACATAACAATGCAATTGGTCAAATAATTATGCAGTAGTAAAATTTAACAATTTTACTACTGCAAAGAAAATAATCTATCTTTTCTTATTTTTATATGGACATAGTTTCACATCTTGACCTTGTGATGCCTTGCTAACATGTTTTTGTGGAGAGTTGTAAATGCAGAAGTCCATATCGTCTTTCAACCCCCTGATAATCTGCCACTGAGTTGCATGTTACCGATACCTCGTGTTGCAACCCTCCAGGAAATTTGTTGCAGGATGTTGGAAATGAGATTCTGATCAACTGTGTAATGTCAATGAAACCAATGTTGGTCAGCTGTTATTGGATAACGTATCATGGTTTCAGGGTTAGTGACGATAGAGATCAGTAAGTGGAGCAGTGAGCACAGAAAATGTGGAGTCAATCAGAACCGTTTGATCTATTCCCAAAACACCTTAGACTCTGTAGATTAATAAAGCAAACATGAACTGGAACAAGTGGATTTCATTAGAGGATAATTGTTCTGCTTCTTTGATTGTGCCCAACTGCATTTCAAAAGTGCTTCTTAATGGTGATGGATTTCTTGTTGAAAGGGTTAAGGGTTAATCATCACTTCAAAGTTCTTCAAAGGCCTAAAAACACATCTGGAATTTGATAATCTTGAAAGTAAACGTTGTTCCTTTAGAAATCTTCACTTCAATTTACTGAGGCTTTTGAGAATCTATTTTCAACTTAAACAGAACATGGATAATTTTGGTTCGGCTGATCAATGTGAACTAGTCTAAATGCTGTTCTACAGCTACAAAATACAATTTCAATTTATTCTGGAAAAGAAGGCACCAACCACCTTGTGATGAAATCTATATAAATCGGATTTTTTTATGTTCTTGTCTCAATTCCTTGACAAATGTTATTGAATTTACAATCTAATCCTTTGTTCCTGAGTGGTAGGTCTTTGAAGGAAAAAAATGGAGAGTGGACACAGTGGGGACTGTTCATTATACTCTATGGGATTGGGGGTTTTCCTGTTATTCGCTAATCTTCAGTCACCAGTTCACTAGAACAATTCTGCCTCCAATCAGCTGGTCCATTGAAGCAGACTTATCAGTAAAACAGGAACAGATGAAAACCTTTAGGCAAAAGTTGGCAGAGGAAAGGAGTGTGGGAGCACTGGCATCTATCATACGAAGCTGAACTGCTTAGTCCATCACATATGGAGACCTCAGACATTTAGTGTCGTCACGAACAAAAATGTAAAAGCAAATGTCTTTTTTACTACTGTGACATTATATTTAGAAAAGAACCTTTTTAATTGACGTCTGAGAGAAGAACAAAACTTAGTCAAAGTTTAATCAGACAAATCGTTAGTCAATTAAAATAATTTTCTTTGCTAACTGCCACAAAAATGACCTCTTTTTCTCTGAGTGGCCTTTTAGTTCTTGTTGGTTCAGTAGTCATTTCAATGTTAATAATGGTATTCTCTTACCATTTAATCCAGCGTCTTCCCAAGGCCTAATAATTAATAATTTGGGTCATCCTAGCTGACCTAAACCAGGAAAGGCTTCATCTTAAAATAGTTTAGACACAGTGACTTGGATAAGTAACTTTAGGCTGATTACTGGTTTGGAAATAACAATGCGTTAGATTATTTTTAAAAAAAAACAACTTGTCATATTGGCATAATGTGTTACTAGACACCAGACCAAAATATATAAAAATATATACACACAGCACAATAGAGATGTCTCATAAAAAGTGAGCACACAAGTCACATGCATCAGAATATATGACTTAAAAATGAGATAAAATAGAAAATGTATGAGGAATATCAAATGTCACATTTAGCCTTTAAACCTTTCAAGGTAAGGTGTTTAACACAGAAATCCAGAAAGATTCACAATCAAGCAGTAAGATATTTAAATCATCCTATCTCTAAAGATGAAAATATCTATTCCAATGCATGTGTAAATCTTCATAAGTCTACAAAAATAGTTGTCGCCTACATTTAGCCATGTATACAGTGAAAGCAATAACCTTAAACCATTTAAAAGTGCAACTGTGACACACAAGGCTAGACAAGGACCCAGGTTTATCTTGCATCATTCACTGTGAGGATTATGGTGTAAGAGGGAAAATTTTCTTTAAAGGTCATTGAAAGGGAACTGCAGCAAAAATGTTGCGCTTTGAGGGCGCTGAGGCTCAATGTTTTTTTTACACCAGAAATGCAGACAAATTGTGAAGAGTCCTGTGTGTTAGAAACCTGAAGGAGACACAAATTAGATTTAGACAGCCCTCCTCATGCTGTTCCCCTCATTCTGCCAAGTCTAGCCTCCTGGTCTGGTTTTATAACCTGGGAAATGAACCTGTAAAACAAAGTCACAACAGCGCCGTTTCAGTAAATGTTATCAGTTTTCCTTTTCCAGAAGTCTGGTAGGAGCATTTAGAAAAATTAAACTGAACAAATAATGAATTCTGTAATGAGTTGAAAGAAAAAAAAATCCCTCTGAATGAAAGGCATAAGCTGATAGTCTTCTTCTGTTGAAAATATTAAGTCCTCAGTCAGGGCAGTCACTGCAGCTTTTCAATGCTCTGTGAGTTAACGCCATCCCAGTGCATGTTGGAAATGGTTGTAATTAATGCAGTACTTGCTACAGTGTGTCCTCATTCGTTTTCCATACCCCCAGTTTTCAAGCATATATTTAAATATTTTATTTGTTGACATAAAATGAGCTCCTTGCTATGAAGTTGTGGTGCATCTGCAGAAAAAGAGATCCTACGAATGAAAATGAGATTTAATCTCCATGTGGGTGAGGTTGTGGAAATAAGATCACTCAATGTGTAAAGACTGCCCTCTATAGGCCTTACACATTAACTCAACTCAGCATGGACTGGACATACTCTCATATCTGACTCTTCAGAGTGCTTCTATTCATTTGTCTTCTTTTTGCTGCCTTCAACCTTGATAGTCAAATAGCTCCTCTGTGTTCTTGACCTAAGCAGCAATGTTGCAGGTTGTTGAAGTCATTAAGGCCACATGTTGGCCATTTTACAACTCAGATATTATGGGAGACGGAGCATGTCATAAATCAAGGCGCCGGTGGCGACAGAGGTGACTGTTTTGTATTGTGTGCGGATTTTAGTGTTACATTTGTACAGCAATGATCTCCCAGCTTAACTCAGATGGCCTTTTTCACTCACAAGCATTGCCGTTCACAAAGTAAACTCCATTATCAGTTGGATGCAGTCTGACTGCGAGTCTTGACCTGAAAGACTCCTTCATATAAAGCTCTTTACATTTCCCACTCCACTGAGCTGTAAATTGTGTTGGTGTGTTATATCCTAAGGGTGAATTAGTTTTTTCTTTTGTCTGAGAAAGTTGCTCAGTGTGATGTGTTTGGAGAGTTTATCCAGACACTTAGGCATTGTGTTAAACAGGGATTTTGTTGTCAGTCTTTGTTTTTTCTTCATTGAGCCAAAAAAGGTCGGCTTGGAGTATCCACAAGTGCTCTTATTTTCTTTACTTCAGACCATAATGGAAACAATCTCAACATAGAGATGATATTCCAGTGTCAGAGAGCAAGTATTGAGCTGTGATGCTTTCAGTTAACAAAGAGCATAAGTATTCAAGTCACTGCTGCACACCACAGTGCAAGCAGAGCCAGAGGTGGGGACTCGAGTCACATGACTTGGACTCGAGTCAGACTCGAGTCGTTAAAATCACGACTTGAGACTTGACTTGAAAAAATGCTCAAAGACTCGGACTTGACTTTGACTTTCATGCCATTGACTTGGGACTTGACTCGACTTGAAGCTGTTTACTTGAAAAGACTTGATATTTTTTACTCAAAGTCTTAAAATTTAAAACACATTATTTATAAAGTGGCGTCATTAATTAATTTCACTCATTCCGTATCAATATGCGCAGACCGTCACTATGGTTTTCCTCTCTCCTTATGTATGTATGTGTACGTAGCTGCAGCACAACCAATCAAATTAACAGGATTTGGACGTTTAAAAAAACGCGGCAAAGCTACAGAGCTCAGGGAACGAAATACGAAATAACCGCTCGAATATGCTTCCGCGAGTAATTTCTTTAGGCTATGTAGGTTATGAACTTTCGACTAAAAAACGAACTGCAACTTGTAAAACATGCAAGAAGAGAATATCGGATGGAGATGCCACGACGTCCAACTTTGTCCGGCATTTGAAGCTTCACAAAGATCGGTAGGTGGCACTTTTCTTTTGCTGTAAGATAGTTGACTTTAGCTAACTTCGTGTTAGCATGTGTACTCCGGGTTAAAT
This sequence comes from Xiphophorus hellerii, assembly GCF_003331165.1. Classification (NCBI taxonomy): domain Eukaryota; kingdom Metazoa; phylum Chordata; class Actinopteri; order Cyprinodontiformes; family Poeciliidae; genus Xiphophorus; species Xiphophorus hellerii. The sequence continues at coordinate 17,567,173 of NC_045680.1, forward strand.
TGGTGATGATTTACCATAAATCCGGTCCTTCAAATGCCTCCACAAATAATGTGCACCGTGTTAGCTCAGGAAGCCGGTGGATAGTGAGCGGGGCTCCGGAACAGAAAGCAGATTCTGGACCTGAACACAGGGAACAGAGTCTCTCTGTCCCATCATGATGATGAGCCGGGTCTAGTATCATCTAAGGATGGTTGGTGTATTTGAAGACATCTACGTTGGGAAATTATATTGACAATATATTGTTTTGACAGGTCAGAGAAAAGAGGAAAAAACTGCTGTTATGGTTCTTTGTATTGTGCTGTGGAAATGTCAGCATTTTCGTCTTTTTTTATTGAATATCAAGTTTAACAGAACTGGGCAATAAAGTGGTCCAATTTAAAAATGTTTTTTATACTTTGTGTTCAGCTACACATGTTCTATCATTTGAGATAAATACATATTTTAAAACGAACAAATGGTCTATTATTTGAATTTTTTGTATAATTGCAAATTATAAAAAAAAATAAAATAAAAACGACTCGAAATGACTTGAAATTAAAGGTTCCTGACTTGAGACTTGACTCGACTTTTGCCTGTCTTTACTTGAGACTTGACTCGGACTTGAGGACAAAGACTTGAGACTTACTTGAGACTTGCAACACAGTGACTTGGTCACACCTCTGAGCAGAGCTACACCATGTTTTAGCGCTGGTATTGTGTGTATGCAATGTGTACGCTATCAAAAGTACAAAGTACTGCTAGGACTTTTGCTTGTGACAATAAATTTAAACTGAAACAAACTGAACTGTCAGTAAATTGAGAAATAGTGAGCAGCAAAAACAAAAATCAACTGGCTCTTTAAACAAAACAGAAATTGTGTTTGCATTAAACAACTACACCCGTACACACTTTAAAATAATGCATGCATTATCGGATCATTGAAATAAGAAATCGAGTAATTTATGCAAGTCAAATTCCAGAATTACATCTACTTGAGATGCTACAACTTGACAGACTATCAGTTTACAACAAATTGTCTCTAGGTACCTTACAAAACAGTTTTACAAAGCATCTAACGTGATGTTTTAGCGTTTCCCACTTAACTGAATGACACATTGAATCAGAAGTTACAGGAAGTACCATATGTGAAGTGTGTGTCATATCCGTGCTGTGATTTAATTGGCTGAAAGTTGCTAAAACATTGCAAGGCCCCGCCTCCTTCCAGCATTAAATAGTTGCTCAACACTTCAGTAGAAAGACTCTGATAAGACTTGGGTCCATTCATTGAACAGCGTTGACGTCGCAGGTCACTGCAGGGCAGAGAGGAACCGGTCCGTCAGTAAGGTGGGTATTTTATTTCACTGCTTCGTTATGTTTTTAAAGCTGCTTCAGAAACCTCAAATGGCCAGCTGATGCTAAGCTAGCTATACTAACGCCAACTTGTGTGACAAACAGGGCGTTTATCATTTTCAGCCCGCATATATAATGTGAGGTTTTTTTTCTTCATTTTTTTCCAATTAATATTCCCTGACCTATGTTATTTGGGGTTATGACTAAAACGCTGATTTCAACATGAGCAATGTTAGCCACAGCACCAATTCTATGTCCTCATCTGGGTTAAAGTTCATTAGTCACAAAGTGAAAGGCGCGACAGTGAAACCCCAATAATAAGATAATCTGAGGTGCTTATTGTCAATATTATTATTATTAATGTTTAGAAAGATTATGTTAATATTGTTTTAGGCAGGAATGTGGCAGTGTTATTTTTTTTTTAAAGCAAAGAAATCTCAATTTTTAACAAATTGTGTTTATTTTATCCAGAAACATCTTAGCCTCAAATACATACTAATTTTTTTTTATGGCATTCAAAAGTGAATGCCATGACTGTGGTAGAATATGGATTTGTACAATGTAGTTTTTTGTTTTTGATAAAGAGGCACCGATCAGGCTTTTACTGGCTAATAATGATGTCCAATTATGTTTGAGGCCTGATAATTGCAATTGACTTCCTGAAAGTTATTGCAAACAAAAACTCATTTGTGGAAATGTTGTTTTAATTCTACAACTAAATGTAATCAACAATGTGCTACAGGCTCTTTGATGGGGATGGTAGTTTTGAAGAAACGGCAAATGACCCCCAATGATTCCTTATAATTGGTTTCCAAACTTTTCACAAATTTTAAAACTAATGGTGTCAAGTACCTGTTGTTTTTGCAGATGGAAAATAATTTTTAAAAAAGCAAGAATAAATTTCCATATTGCACTGACTGATCACAATAAAATTAATAGATGTAAAAAAATAATCCAGATTATGTTACAAAACCAAACAAAAATCACTGGTGGCTACCAGTACCACAGTTAGGACTAGACATTTATCATATGATTTATCATCATCATAAGAATAAAAAGATATCTTTGGAGTTTCTGATGCTATGATATTCTTGGCATTTACTTTTGAAAGACTTTTGCTAGCTTTTCAAATTATGATTAAGCACAATTATGCCGTTTTTAACAGCACAGCTTTGCTACTTAGTGATATAAGTGTAGCAAATAGGGCTTATGATGATAAAATAAAATTTTTTGGGAGGGCCTGACTCTTTATGTAGATTTCTAGCAAAACTATTCTTGATCACCACTTTTATTGTACTCTCAATAAATACCACAAAATATTGCAATATTTTGAGTCCATATTACCTGTCAGAGTTGCCTCCGAATGCTGTTTGGAATGACAATAAACCTGACTAAAAATTTAATAACAATTGGATTTACTAATGGATGTTCTTGGTGATCAAGCTAAGTATGGTTAATATAAACTAATAATGCATTTCTCTGTATTTGGCACAGAAATTGTAGTATGTTCACTGAGGGTTATTGAATAGTACTGCCTGTAAAATATTTTATTATTAAAGTTTCTTTGTTTTTTCTTTACAGTGCCTATCACTCAGTTTTCTGTGATAGACAGACATGTTGGATTTTTCAGGTTGGGGGGGAAAAAATTGATTCTCCGTTCTTGAATCCCAACTATTGGAGATCTTTTGTTTTTAATTAAGTGAAAATATAGACTTAATTTCTAACAGATCAAACTGTGTCTATTACTAATAACATATATTTTTCTATAAATCTTTTTTATTTTGACAGAATACAGAAAAACCTAACAGAGTTAGAGAATCACTAACTTGCAAAATCGGTCTGTGTCTTTTGTTTTATACCCACCAGACCTACTACATCAAATATCCTAATGGAGCTCATAATCAGTACTAGCCCTAATATCAAAGGTCGTGTTGAGTTGTGGGTTCAAACGGAGTCTAGCATTATTTTTCTGACCGATTGTTTGTGAGCTTTGTAAGTACTTTTAAAATTCACTGGCCAGAGTGCTTGGCAGGATTCCTGTGAATGTTTTATGGGAATCTGTTGTCAGTGGGCTGATTATTTATGTACTACTGACAACCTTTTTTTCTCCTGGACGTCTCTCGTATCTCAAGAATATTTATCTCAGATTTATCTTGTGCTCGACTTCAGCGCTTATAAAGTCAGACTTTGGTTTATAATAAAGTCAGTGAAGATGTCACCAGCTGACACTTGGAAGAAGGCCTGTTGCTCAACCAAGCTGTTGCAATAAATTGTAATCTTCCTTTGCTCACGGAGGCTGTTGGAACGCTACAGTTTTGTGAAAACATCAGAGGGAATATTTCATTCCCTTTGACATCTCAAATATGTGAAATGATTAAAGAGCATCTCTTTATTAAAATCAGCTAAAGCTTCTTGCAGCACAATTTGCCTTCTCCTGGAACAGTTCCTCTTGTCAGGTGGATGTAACAGGTCTACGAGAGCATTTTCTTCTGGCTGATTACATGTTGCAGCTGGTCAGCCCACTCTTTCTACTCCCAGCTCAGGCTCAAACTCATGTCCTTCTGTGACTTATTTGTCAAAAACATCAGGCCAAGCCTGTCGAGCAGCTGTTAACTGTCTCCCAAGACAGGTGAAGACAGATGGAGTCCATTTATGTCTCTATGTGCCATCTGGTAGAGCAAAATCAGATGTGATCCACATGTTTTGGGCACCAGAGAGACATAAGGTTGTTGCAGTGGATGCTCTCCTCTTTCCTTCCCTTTTTTTTTTTTTTTTTTTTTTTTTTTTGCTGTGCCCTAAAGCTGGGCAGAGATGAGAAAAGAGGAAATTAATCAATAGAAGGAATTGCCTGCTGAGGTTGGTCATCCGATTAGGCAAATTCTCTTTCTGGTCTTAGTTCGACAGAAATGCTGAACTGATTCAACACCTGACTGCCTGGTGGTGAGTCATATCGTAATTCAATCAGAAACCACCTGCTCTGACGCGTTACCTCACACGTTCAGATGCAGACAAATGTATTTGCACCACAGGTTAAGATGCAAACATGCCTTTAAAATAAATCATTTTACTGTCATATTTTATTTCAGTAGAGTAACCTGATACAGAAGAAATTGGAACAAATCATTTAGTACAAGAAAAATGGCAAAACTGGTTAAGATTAGCTGAAAAGCTCACTGTTGGAGAACTTCTGCAAAGAGTGGCTTCTCATTAAACTTCTAGAACATGGATGTTTAGCATCACTGATAAATGGCTTTCTTAAGGCTACACAAGACTTCAAATCTGATTCCCTGAGTTTCCCTTGTTTATGTTTAACATAACTCTGAGTTCTACTGTTTATTCTCCAGTTTGATGTCACCAAATTTTGAAATGATCACCAATTGTGATCATTCATTAGTTTTCAGCTGCATTTCTTCCTTGAAATTGATTATTTTTTTCCTTTCCTTCCAGTTTTTAATAATGCATTGGACAGTTGTTAACCCAGTTCTAATAACTTCTACAATATCCTTTTGATATTTTTTTTTTTGCTTCATGCATGCCAGTGATTTGATCCTTCTCACTAACATCTTTTCCACAACCACAGGTTGTGTCTTTCAACATGCTTGTTTAAGAAATGAGAAGCACCTCATTGTATCGGTTGGGGTTAAATAGCTTGTTGCCAGCCGAAAGACAATCATTCATGCAGTAACTATCAAAATATCTATCAGTAACTATCAGGAAATCTTGCTTAAACCTGGCAGTGATGCTGAAGGAATCCATTTCATATTTTCCAGTTTTGTGCTGAAGGGAAGTCGTGTTTTACTGTTTTGTTTAAGTCTCTGGACTGCATTTGAACAACTCTTGTTTAAAATCTAAAATACTTAAACTGAATTGTATTTATGAAATCTCCTGTTCTATTTAAACAAAAACCAAACTTTTCTTTCCTTTTTAAAAAAAAAAAAAGTTGAACTACCTTAAATCAACAGATATAATGGATGGGTCACAGCTAGACTGAACAATTTTTCTGGTCCTGGGTGCAGATTTGAAGCTTTTTTTTTTTTAAATGTTGGGCTTTTTCGTTTTACTTTTTTCTCAAAGCATTTCTTCTTTCTGTTTAAAATATATTTCTTACTTTAAGCATGCGACTCATATCCAGGAACATCCCAATAATATTTATATTATTTGAAAAAAATAGAGATATGCAAAGTCAATGAGAAAATATAGTTAAACATTGTAAATATCAGAGTTCTATGGAGGCTTGAACTGTTTGTAGTGGCAGCCCAGTTTTATTGTTTTATACCAGTTTCATCCTTGTTGCATCATTGCGTTGACTAATGGATTTAACATGGCTGAACTTTCTTTCTTCATGCATTTAAACCATCTGACAGGACAGCTATTCCTGCTAGATAAAGTACATCAGCCACTTTAACAAAGACTTCCAGAGACGGAGCTGTGTTTCATCATGCACTCAGAGCAAAGTGAGGTGAATCTCAATTTCTAACTCTCTCTGTATTCTGTGTCAGAGATTGAACCCAGCAGTCACAATGGCAGACAGCGGGAAAACTAATGAGGCTGGAGCTGCAGCAACTGAACCAGCTAATGGAGAGCAGCAGGTGAGGAGCACAGAAATCCACCGCCACACCTAATACAAATTATAACTTATTTTACGCTTGTAACATCTCCAGGTTCAAAAACGTCAGTGTAGTAATGCAACCAAATGTAAATGAAAGCATAAGAAATCCGATTTGTTTTAGAAAAAGGTGTATTTTCCCTTTCTTTCTTTCTTCTTTTTTTTTCTAAGCGACCCTAAATGTTTCTTTCTGGTTCCAGAATGTTGTTGCAAGAGTGAGCCACTTGCCTCTGGTCAGTTCAGCCTGTGAGGCTGTTTCCAATGCTTACAGCAGCACCAAAGACAACGTACCCTTGCTGAAGGGGGTGATGGATGTTGCAGAGAGTGGGGTCCGCACTCTTGGAGCAGCTGCCAGCACGGGGTCCAAACCTGTTTTGGGCATGATCGAACCACAACGTAAGGTTTTCCTCTCTCCAAAGTGTGATGTAATGTGTATGCAATAAAAGTTCCTAAATGTTCTCTGAAATCTACCATTAAATTAAATGGGGACTATAGTTCAAATATAAAAAAGTGTGAAATGAGCTTGAGGTTGGTCTGCCTGAGAGTTTCATGGTAATTTTTTAAAAGAATTTCCTGAATCGGCTAAAAACAAACTTTGCACATATTTCACCATACATTTTGTTGAAGCTCTTTGGTGCTGTTGTATTGTAAACAAAAATGTGTATCCATTCACATTAGTTGAGTCATTATTTTTGTGCTGACTACAATAGTAGCTCTTCTTATTTTTGTATTTTCAAGTAAGTTTCTATTCTGCATATTATTTCAGTTGCCACAGTGAATGAGTATGCCTTGAAAGGACTCAATAAGATGGAAGAGACGCTGCCGATTCTTCATCAACCAGCTGACAAGGTCAAGAAGAACCTGTATTAATAACGTCTATACAGTTCTTTTCTTCTCCTCTTCTAAGTAGATAATTTATAAACCAGCATATCATCCCCTGAGAGGCTGGAGTGAAAACTGTGTACTGGATCTTGGAACTGCAGTTCAGTCAGGTTTTTGCCTGGACTTTGATTGGACCTTTGAAACACCATGACTCTGTTTCTTTTCAGCCATCCCGTTTTGCTAGTGTTCTTGGGGTCATTGTTGTGATGAGGATGTAGTCTCTGTCGAGCTTCATCTTGTTGACAAGATAGCCTTACATTATATTATAGATCCTGTGGTTGTAAAACATGACAAAACTACAACAGCTCCAAAAAAATAGCTGCATTTTTTTTTTAAATAAGCTTGTTTATCCAGTGTTTAATTAGTATTCACTAATGGCCTGTAATTTTGTTAAAACACCTTTGGAGAAATCATTTACTCAAATATTCTTGAGTTTGTGTGTTTGAGCTTGGCATATTTGTTAAAGGCTATTCTCATTTTTCTGTACAGGACATTTTCTTGAAGACACTCCTTTGGTATTTTTGTCAATTTGCTTTTGCGTCACATTATCTTATTAGATAATGAACCATCACCCTAATCTGAAATCCAGCGCTTTTATGAACAGGTTTTGTTTTTATTTCGCTACTGTCATCTTGCTCTCTAGTCTGACTGGGACTTCTATTGTTTGCTTTAGTAAACATTTAAATAAATTAACTTTTATCATTCTGCGTCTTTAATTTGTTGATTATCTTGAATATATCTGAGCCCTAACTTAAAAAGCAGTGAATTTGTTTGTCTTTGTTTTTTCTGTTTTGTTTTGATTTTTCTACTGGAACTATATGCATTAAATTTTCATAATCTCTAACACCTTGTCTCTTCATTATTCCCCCAGGTGGTGTCAGACACCGTAGGTATGGTGTACCAGTCAGTGACGGGGGCCAAAGACGCGGTGCTGGGCGCTGTGATGAGTGGCGTCGAGCTGACCCGGGCGGCGGTCAGTGGTAGTATCAACACCGTCATGGGCACCAGGATGGGCCAGATGGTCAGCAGTGGGATGGGTCTGGCCCTCAGCCGATCTGAGGACTGGGTTGATCAGAACCTGCCACTTACTGAGAGGGAGCTGGGTCAGTACCAATGCTAAATGAGGAAATGATCGTGTTTCTGTTCAAAAACGGAACCACTGACTCCACTTGTCTGCCCCTGCAGAGAGGAGTGGTCTGACGGTTTGATGATAATGACATCCTGATCTGATAAATAGGACTGTACACAGGACGGATGATGGGATTTTATTGGATTTAATTATGCTACGAGCTGATGTCATCAATAGTTAGGTGCTATTCATAGAGAGGAAGTCGGGGCATTGCTTTGAACTTACCTTCTGTTCCTTTGGCTCACATAGTTCCTGTAATTTCCAACACACAGTTTTGACACCTGCTACTGTGATGTCATACATTTGTGACAACTTGCAGTACTCCAGGTTAGAAATGATGCTCATGGGGACATCGAGTGATTGTGCGCTGTGAAAATGCACCCAGAACATGACAGCAGAAGAAAAGCACTCTGCAGTTTACTTTCAGTCAACATGGACAAGAAAGTCAATAATTTGAACATTTTAAGCATTTCTTATTGGGGCGGTGGTATAATGCAATTATTCAACAAACGACCTAAAAAAAAAAGTAAAACGATATAAGTTTTAATTGAGATTTTTCTCTAATCTACAAAGGTTGAAATTGGATGTGCTTTAAATTAAAACCCTTCAAATCAAACTGAACATGTAGTGATGTGATAGACAATGAATTTTATTTGTTCCATTAAATAATTGCACCCTCAAACTATGTTGCAGAGTAGTAAAATTAAGAATAAAAAAAACTTGTGTATATAGCAGACATAACGATATCCAGCTGCTGCCCCAAATATGAAGTGTGTGCAAGAAAAATGACACCAATAGGTCTTATAATATTGCCTTTAAATTCCGACTGTGGGGATATTAAATCTGAACTGTTCAATTTTTAACACTATTAAAAACTGAATTAACAGTACTACCTTACATTTGTAACCATTAAATAAAGCGTGTGACTAAGAGATTATTATGTTTCTCTTCCAGCTGCTGTGGCTGAGCCTGCCAACTCTGAGGTGTCGACTACGTCAGCCAACCCCAGCTACTTTGTCCGTCTGGGTAAACTCTCTGCCAAGGTGCAGGAGCGAGCTCTGGAGCAATCCCTGGGCCGCGCACGACAGGCCAGAGATGCCACCTACGCTGCGGTGGCTCAGATTACCAGCACCCTGGACTTGGTGGAGAGCGCCCGTGCCAGTCTGGGGACAGCAGGCAACCAAATAGCAGGAGCTCCAGAACAGCTGCTGCAGCGCTGGACCGAATGGAAGAAGAAACGGGAGGGAGAGGGACTGACCGAGTCAGAACCAGATGGGTCCAAAGATGAATCTGAGGTCAGGATTTAACTATTTTGGAGTGTAACTCATTGTTTGGTTTTGTAATCTCACATTCTGTATGTAAAATGTACATCCTCGGATACTGACACTGACTTTATGTGCCAAGCCTGGATCTTTATTTGAAAGTTTATAGACTGATTTTAATTGACTGAAATGTTTATTTGATCACAGTCTTTTCCTACTTTACTGTGACTTATATCTTATATTTATATTTCAATGGCTTTTTTCACATTTACTCTTACTTTTTAGATTTTAAATCTTTTACATTCAGATGTTTTGTTATCAACTTGTCTGAAACCCCTTTGCTCACTCTGCTGCAGTAAACTCTGCAATAGAGCTGCATACTGAAATGTGTTATTTTCACTCTGACAGCAGCTGGAATCCCGCGCCCTTTCTATGGTACGAGGCCTGAGTGACCAACTGAGGGCATCGTGCTCAAGCGTGGTTTCCAGTGCTCAGGGTCTGCCAGGAACAGTCCAGGAACAGTTGACCAGTGCCCAGGTAGCCGCTGAAGAACTGCAGACATCGCTCGGAAATGCCAGCACTCTCACTCCCGTCCTGCTAGAGCGAAGCCGCCATCACCTAAAACAAGTACGAAATTTTCCATGCCGTTTTTGTATGCATCAGCATGGGAAAATATGTCTGACTTATTATTCAACTTTTTTCCTTACTTTGCATGAGTACAGGTCTTCTACTATCTCCACACACACAGGCTTTTACGGGTATTGTTAGAATATCATCAAAAGGGACTTAAGTATTTCAGTTTAAACACCAATCTAAATGTATTACACAGATAAGATGGTCTTTTCTGTTAATATTGGTGGTTATAACATGTCAATGATGGATCTCAGGAAATTTGAGTATTCCAATAAAAGATGTATATGGGACATTTTTTGAAATTCCAGTCATACCATATATATTTGAATAGTTTTATGCAACTAACCCATCTTGTGGAGAGTCTCAGTGGCTGCCTTCTAGACAACTGACAAATGCCAAAACAGAACATTACATTTTTGAAATCATAAAAAATAATAAAATTTGTAATATTCAGATACTTTAAGTGTAATAAATATATATTGATATAACTTTCACATTTGATCTGAATTGCTCAAACAAACTAAATTTTTGCTGGTGTCCTAATTTCTTGAGATGCACCTTGCATCCTAAAGGTGTATGATAAGACTAAGCATGTCACAATTAGTCTTTCTTGTGAGAAAGATTAGCCTGTAATTATAAATTAACTGCTGTTGGTGTGTATCTTTTGTAGGTTCAACATTCACTGGATGGCGTCATGGAGTATTTGCTACACAACACGCCGCTCAACTGGCTGGTGGGACCTTTTGGTGCTCAGAAGACTGAGAGTGAACAAGGGGAAGTGCAAATGGAGCAGGCTAGCTCAAACAACTAGCACTCCATTTTTTTTTTTGTCTTCACTTTTGTTTCTTTTTAACAAAAGCTTCTAGTATTTTGAAGTTTTTTTTCCAAGGCATATCCTCTCTAAAACACTGCATAATGTTCATTTAATCGCATCTTTATTTTGATGCTTATAAATTAAACTTAAAATAAACTGACATTGCACTGATCACTCAGCATTTAACACAGTTGACCTAAAAAGGTGGTTTTCCCTTTATCTTTTACATTTGTACGTTTCTTTTCTTTCTGTCAAGTAATAACCCATCCCTTTTTAAGATGGGACATTTGTTGACATTCCAGTCATTCCAACAACAGAACCAGGAACAAGATAGAGGAGGAATTGAGAGCACATTTCACGAGTTTATAACATTCACGATTGTTCCATGTAAATGAGCTGTCACTAAAAAGTATTCAATAAATCTTGAACAAAAGACTGTCTCTGTTTCTCTTTAGTATTTATTCTTATCTATTAGCTAATAGTGGGATTATATATATAAGTATTGTACATTGCAGTTTCAGCCTGTCAAATCTTTGTTGAAGACACTTCATAGAATGCAAACACATTTCACTGACACAAAACCCAAACTACGGTATGCCGACCACTATCCAGTGGATGGATAGTTTCTAATCTTTATGCCCCCTTGGAAACTGAAGCCAATTTTCTCCAATTAGCCTCACTGATCAGTGTTTATTAATTTTAAACTTAAACCCTTAAGTTTCCTTCACATGTAAATGTGTGTAAATACTATTATTATTATTACTATTGAACAAAATATGCTGTTGTATTTTAACTTTATTTCACCAAACATTTACAATTGTATTCATATCCTTACATACACCAAATAAAGACACGCACACCTTTAATTCTGTCTGAAGTAAAATCAGACCAAACTTCTCTTGCTTTCAGTCAGTTAGAATGACGAAAATTATTTCTATTTGCTAAATTCCACAATGAAAGAATATCTTGATCCATTTATTAAGTCTCCAAAATCTGAAGTTGCATAAATTTACTCAGTATTATGTACAATTGTCCTTGAACTGTATGACCTTATTGGAAATCTTTGCCCATTTGGAGGACCTGTTGAAGTTTAACTTTTCTTACTGATATCTTTGGATGTTGCTTCAATATGTCCACAAAATGTCCTTTCAAAGCCTTAACATCATCATCTGGGCTTTCCCTTTATTATTTAATGAGATAGTCATTCTGTATGTAAACTTTGCTTTTGAAGACATTAATAAATAAATTTCTGACGTTCTCACACTCTTGTGGCATTAGGTATATATATATTTTATAAACTTTGTATTTTTACGTCAGGTGGAGTAGCTTGTCAACAAATAAGCAATTTCCCCTTGGGGATTAATAAAGTATATTCTATTCTGTTCTATTTAGCAAGCACATATATATTCAACCTATATACTGCTTTCATAAGCTTTCTATTGAAACATTTTTGTAAAAGTATTTCTGCTTATATTTTGCTACCATTTTATTTGTGTTTTTTTCTTTTAGTCTGTAAAACACGCAATTTGCACATTACCTTATATTTGTCTGACGTCACTTTAAAAATAATTAATCAGATGTTATCAGTTATTCAGTGGCCTGCTTAATTAGTTGTTTAAGAATTACTTTTTTAATCTTTCTACTGTTTTAAAAAAAAAAAATTTTACTTGAGGAAAATATGTGGCTGTAGTTCTACTTTTTCTAAATCCATCCCTTAGTCCGTTTTAACAGCCCCTCGGTCCACAATCTTGTGGTTTCTGTTGGTTCCTATGATCTGAATCGATGAGGATGACGTCATGGTCCCTGTTTCGAATGTCGGGAACGCGCCCTGGGTAGGAGGCCGCGCGTTCTGCTGGGGACACAACTTGTTCAAATCTAAAGCTCAAGGTCGTTGACAGCCTCCGGTACCTTGGATTTCAGGTACTGTTTGTATCTCAGAAAGACATAGGACCGTTTCGCTGCGTACTGCCAATTTTAAACTCGCCAGAAGAGTGTCGGGAAGCCCACTCGTTTAGGTTGACTATGCTAGTAGCGCGGCTAACGTTAGCCAGCTAAAGCTAGAGTTTATTCGATTAAAAACAACCCGGATTTGATTGTTGTTTGTTACCAGGGATACATTAGTTTTTATCTGCCTGAGTTCCTTTGTAAGGAAAGGTAAACGTGTAAGTTTTGTTCTTCTTTTCGCGCTGGTATGTAGAGTCAGACAGATAAAACGGCCATCGCGGCTGTTTGCTAATGTTGCTGTTTGCTTTGAGCTAAGCCAGCACTGGACGGCTGTTGTTTTCTACAACAGCCTGTCAGTGGGAAGTTGCTTAGCTTAATTTGAAGCAATCTTCCCTTCATAGTTGCTGAATATTTTGTTATGTAAGACTTTTGGGTATGTTTTTGAGTTGGTTTCGTAGTTGCCATGTCTTTCGGTGTTGTTCCTTTTATGGCAACTTTTTTCCTGATCTACATCTTGCTTTGCGGCGGAAGAAAGTGTAATCCATCAACTAGCTGCTGTTTTCGCATACCGTCGCTCCCCCTTTAAACGGCAGCGGTGAACGACTCTTTTGTAGCTTTTGTTTGTTGATCCTTTCTGGTTCTTTCCTGATAAATCCTCAGCTTAATAGGATAAGCACTTTTTCATGCTTTGCCTTAATATGTGAAAACGTAGCTCTGTTGTACTTTTATTATATTTGTCACCTGTTCTGAAAGTGTTATTGTTGTTGCTTGCTTTCTTTTTAAAACTTGGTTTGGATTCAGATTTTGCTTTGTTGTTCTCTGATGCTGTAAAGAGTGAACTGGACTTTGTCACTCAGTTATTGGTGTTCGCTGAACATATAAATCTGTTAGGCTAACTTTTATGAAATTTAACATTACAAAGTAATATTGGACCACAACCATCTAAAGCCTTGAATTTGCTTCAGCTCTGTTCTCATGCCGCCATGCCAATCTCCAAGCTCTTTTAGCTGAAAAATGGAAAAACTCATCTGGTTAGATGGGAAATGCTGGACAATTTTGACTAACTGATTTTACCACATTTTCAGGAATATCCTCTCCCACCCCCCTTCCCCCTCTGTCAGAGCATGGCTCAGGAGACCAATCAGACGCAAGTGCCAATGCTTTGCACTATGGGATGTGGTTTCTATGGTAACCCTCGCACCAATGGCATGTGCTCTGTCTGCTACAAGGAACACCTGCAGAGACAACAGGGAGGGGGACGATCCAGCCCTCCCGGAGAGAAAGGTAGGACAGAAAACCTGCCAACAACTGGGTTCAGTCTGATATGATTCGCTTTCAGGCTTCAGAGCTGCTAAATTTGCTAAAAGGGGTTGGAGAACAGCTGCCTACACTGTGGCATAAGAAAGCAACAGAGTGACATTGTCATGTGCTGTTTAACCTGAACTCAACTTACATCTGATCTTTTTTGTCCAGGGCAGTGTGTTTTCTTTATCAAGACACTTGAAATAAGATATATATTTTTTTAAATCTCTCTGTAAGTTCTGTGTTATCACCCTTTTCTTTTCACACAGCTGCTACATCACCATCAGGATCACCAACATCAGCAACTGTAACTGTGGAAGACACAAACTCAGAGCTTAGTACAGAAGCAGCAGGAACGCAAGCTGAGGAACAAACAACCAGGTATGCTGACAAACTCCTGGACCATTTCTCTGTCTTTTACATGTATAAAATCTGTCTCATTTATCATGGCCCAATATCCGTTCCTTTGATTACCAATACAGGTAAATGTAGGCATAAAAATTGGTAAAACAATGTTGGCATGAAGATTGAGAATAAGTTTTTTTTTTTTTTTTTTAAACCCCAGCATATTTGAGTTGGTTATTGCTTAGAATATTCTACCTTTTTTCTTAGTTCTGCTCTTTATAAAGTAACGTGCAACAGAGTATTAGGTCCTAATAAAAAAATAAGGTGACCAGGGATGACAACATTTCTGCCAAAAACTTGATTTCTCGATCAATTTCAAATATTTACTAGAAAACTGTTACATATTCTCTATCAAAAGTTGTAAATTTTTGTTGTAAAACAACAATATTTTTTTTCATTGATTAAAGGCAAAAATGTACAATGTTAAAACTAAGAAATTTGTAAGAAAAAAAAATATCTTGAATGGATCAGAGGAAAACTCAGAAGTTTAATGAGATTATGAAGTCAGACATTTGCAACAAAACATGACAAAAGTCCTGGGATTGCAGTGGGAAAAATTGGAGTTGTGCATCTGGATATTTTCCAGAGTGTAAGTGGGACATCCAAGCTCTTTTCCGGTATCAGAATATCTCTCGGGTGCAGAGTCGACACAGCCATGTTGCAGCTTTCCTGACTATCCGTATCCCGTTTGAGGCGCTCATGGTGATTCTGCACCTGGGATGTGTCGTTTGGTACAGGAAGAGCCTGGATGTACTATTTACACTTTGGAAAGTATCCAGATGTGCACCTCTTTAATTTGCCACTTCAGTCTTAGATGATGTCAGAAATGACCTTAGTAAACCTCAGAACTTTTTTACTCCAATTTCTGACTTCATAATGTCAGAGGATGTCTTAGTTTTATTGCTGTAAATTTATGTCTCTAGTCTGGAAAATTGCCCTTTTTTTCTCAGAAATTTACTTTGCACATTTCTTTTTCAAAACGTGGTTGCATTAGTGCTTCAGCCTTTTCAAAAGTTTTTAGTAGCAAGCTTACTTATGAAAATCAAATTTAAGCAGAATTTAGATTGGTTGAGCGATACATTTGGATTTTTTTTTGTCCTGTTGTCAACTTATTGCTTACATGTATCTAAATAGTTACAGTGTAGGGAAAATGTATGTTTTCTTTGTTTGGTGGATGTATTGGAGGGTGTCAAACTAATTTTCATGTCAGACCACATCAAGACCATGAATGTCCTCAAAGGGACAGTTGTGACAGAATGCATTGATAAAATCACCAAATTACAAACTGATACAATATTATAGCTTTTTCTGCATTTGAGTTACACTTCTAATATTTGTTTTCTATTCACAATGCTGTAATATGTCCCTACGCAAAATATTTGATCAAACAACCATTATCTCGAAGTTCTTTTTCTGTGGCTCTAATCTCTAAAGAGCTACAGAAATACTAGTATGTCTCAGTAAGTTAGAATGTGACGTAAAAGTGCACTATTTCTTGCACATTTGCATGTCAAGCCACTCTTGAACCGTGGACGTCGTCAGAGGCGTCTCACCTGAACTGAGGAGAAAGTGAACTGGACTGTGGACCAGAGTCCTGTTTCCAGATTGAAATAAATTCTACATTTTATTTTGAAATCAAGGTCCCAGTGTCTGGAGGATGAATGGAGAGGCACTGACTCCATGTTGCTTAGAGGTCCAGTGTTATATTTTCGGTCTGTGATGGTTTGCCATCAGTCATAATCATTAAAATGCCAAAAAAATAAAAGCTTGAAATACCTCTATAAAATAACTGTTTCATGGACTGGAAAGAAATATTCCACTTTTGCCAATATTAAAATTGTTTGAGACGTACTAGTATTTGCCCCACAGGCCTCGAGTTTGATACGTGATGTATAACTTTACGATTATCAGCGGCCCTTATCAGATTTCATGCAATGAACTTTAATTGCAACTTTACTCAGGTTTTCATTTCATCCTCATTTTCCTGTCTTATCTGTCTCATCTTTCTGTTCCCTTTAATAGATACTCTTTTTCCGTAAATTGTTTTTGACTATTTGATCTGTCTAATTTCAAACTATGCTCCTGTTTTGTGATGTTAGTCCCAGCTCTCCGAGCCCAGTAACTCAACAGATGACAGCTATGAGCATCTCCCCAGACTCAGGGGCCGTAGACTCCGATCGAGCAGTGGTTGAGGGAGGAGAGGAGGAGGAAGATGAGGAAGAGGGGACATCCAATAGCGCAGGTGAGCATCACTTAAGGGGTTTCCAAAACAAGTCCTTATAGTAGTGTAAATGGGTAAAACATGTCTCTTAATATATGCACTGTTTTAGTATTCTAGTATTCGGTCTTTGGTTAAAATAAACGTGTAGTTCTTAGCTTTCGCTTTTTGTTTCAGAATGTAGCGCTTTAATGCATATTCTTTGAAACTTGTTAGTAGTCATTATCATACTATTTGTGTGGAGAAGAGTTAAATTCTTAACTCTTTAACGCTTGGGGATCTGTTTAAGCTCCTACCATTTTCAGTTTAAAAAAACCCCAAATATCCACGTCTACAAAATGCGATATTGAGTTGTGAAATTATTGGAGTATGAGATTGCTTTAACTACTAGATAAATGTTTTATGGTTATTCACCTCAAATATGATCCTGTTGCAAATGAGTAATCTAATGAAGGAATGTGAACTATTTAAATTTCATATCAGATTTTAGCTAATTTTTCACAACAAATCAGCTGTCCATGGTGCTTTTGGTGAAGATGTGTGAAATTTTTTATAATAAATTAATCTTTCATCACAGTAGCATTAAAATAAAAGCTAACTTTTAAGTTGAGTACATTTATTTATTGTTGAATATTTCCACTCCTGCAGTGGGATGAGTAGTGAGAAAGTTTTGGGTTTGATTCCAGCTTCCTCCGTTGTGTGAGCCTGTCTGGGGGAATGTGGTTATTCCCTCAACATGATTCAAGTGGTCCATATAACTAGCAAAGGGCATTTTATCTTCAGTCCACAGCATCACAGAGCCTTTGCCATTCTTAACAGTGGACACGATTTCCCACTGCATCATGCTTTGTTTAACAAACTGCTGTCTGCTTCACTTATCTTCCTCTCAGCGAATACCAGCAACCTTTTTAATTCAAAGAGCTATGTTGTCACCCGCTGCTGCAAAATGAGCATAGAGCCACTTAAAGTATTAATTTTATAAATATGCACTAAATGAATTATATTTTGAAAGCTAGGGAGATTTAAACTAAAATGTATTTCTATTTTTAGATGTTAAAACAAAAGGAATTGTCTCATCTTTACAAGGGGCAAAAAATGAATACATTTTGTGTAATAAAGCCAGCTAAGTGAACCCTTTCCATATAATTGTGAAAGATGGGTAACCCACTTAAAATTTAAAGCACATAGTTTGAAGCTAAGAAACATTAAATTACTTTTTAAAGCCTCATACAATCGATCTGCTCTTGTAAATATTCAATGCCGATATCTCAAGAAAACATAAAAAACTGAAAATAGCCACCCTTTCTAGTTGCCTTTATAATTACAAAACATCTTATTTGGTTTTACAAGAGCCACAGCGTAGAATCCAACGAGCCACATGTGGCTCTGGAGCCGCAGGTAGCAGACCCGTACTGTGTGCTAACAGGATAAACTTGGATCCTCATCTAGCCTTGCTTGTAATCGCTCCAGTTAATTGAAACCTTAGATAAGAGCAGGCTTGAATATGTGGCAATTTTCCTTTTAACCATTTCCTGACTTGTAACTGTGGCACACAATTGTCTTTCTTAAATTGTATGGATTTCTTTTTGGCCTGCCTCTTTTGAAAAATGACTAAGGGTCCTCCCTCATCTAAGTATATGCTGTTTTCCTTCTAACATCAGAACCTGTGGGTGATGATGCACAAGCTTCTTCTGAAGGTGACCAAACCCCCGATAAGAACAAGAAAAAGAACCGCTGCTTTTCTTGCCGGAAGAAAGTGGGCCTTACTGGTAAGTAGGGAAAGCAGTTTCCACACTTTCAGGGTAATTATTAAGCTCTGCCGTGATGTTGGGCTCAATAAGTTTGCAACTTGTGGCCCGGGATTGCTGCAAATCTTTACTTTAAGCCCAACATTTAGTAGACCCCTCGACCTCTCTAACCGTGTAGAAGATTGGAGACCCAATATCCAATCTTCCACAATCTTATTGCATTATCTCTGTAACCATGTAGAAGTGGAGATCCAATCTGTTATCCAACTTCTGCCAAAACATTTTAGATTTAGCATTATGAATTTAAGAGATTACTGAACTTGTATTGGATCCTTTTAAAAGTTTTTTAAAATTATAATCTTTCCTCTCTAGGAGTCTAGGTTTTGTTTTAAAAAGCTACAGTATGTGACTTTAACAAAAATCTGTTTTTATTTTTTACACATAATCTATAAAAAGATTGAACTCCTCTGCCTCCTTCCTGTGGTCTTATTGCCATCGGAAGAAATGCATTGCTCCTGGTCAAAAACAGCCAATCGGAGCCAGGAGGAGGGGCATAGTGCTCTCAGTCAACTTCATATAGGTGCTGCTCAGTGCAGAAATGGCGAAGAAACAACTTGCTGTTCCAGGAAAACTGTTTATTTGTCGTATTGGCAGTCATGCTAACGCTCCTGGGCAATCAAGGCAGGCTCTGTTATGGTGAACAGCACAGCAGGACAAGTGGGGGTTTGTGAGCAGCACATACACAAAGGTAATTCACAGCACTGTGACCCTCCTCCTGGCTCTGATTGGATGTTTGTATTGTACACGCTCCATATTTTGCTTTAGAAAATATCCAAGATGGTGTCACGCCAGAAGCACTCAAAATATATTTATATTTCACAAAAAAAAAGACGAAACTAGGGCCAGTTGCAACATGTTCAAAACTTTAATCACAACAAAAGGAGGAAATACCTCCATCCTTACAGTTGACCACACTGCATGCAACCAATATTGTACAAATGTGAAGTGTTTGATGTATTGCTTAGCAACGTATCAAAGCTTTGAGCTCAGAGTCCCCTGCTATAAATGTCCCAGGTAACGTTAAACTCCTCCGCATTCTGGATATTGTATTTATTTTAGCGCCATACAGTATGAATAATCTTCATCTCACATTAACATTTACAGTCATGTTCAATAAATTCCAATATATTTTCTGATGAGGCTTATCTGTTATATTAAAAGCACAATAGCTGTTGATGTGCAGGAAGTTGCATTTGATGTTTAAATGTTCATTTGTCAGGGGGTTTCGTATTGCTCAAGCCAGTTTTAACTGGTTAATATTTTGCTGGTTTCTTTTGCAAATTACTGATTTTAGAAAAATCTTTGAAAGGGTTTTTTTTCTCTCCTTGAAATGGCAAAACTTTGACTGTAGTAGAATCCTATTATGTAATATTGTCTTTAATATACTTTACTGGCTCAGGCAGGACAATTGGCGTTACAAAAACCGTTCTGAGCGTGTAACCCTTTGGAATTGTGAATTCATACTGCAGCACTAAGCATTAGTAAAATGCTGCCAACAACTTCCAATGGATGTTGGATGGATGGAGGTTGAAAACACCTGAACAAATTTGCTGCACTCCTTCCTCTTATCTGAAGTCTGTTTTCAGCCTGAACGAACAGCAGATAGGTAGCAAGAAATTGTTTTTTTTAAAATAGCTTCTTCCATTTTAGTATTTCCTCTTACTTCAAATCTAAGCCCTTATTAATCACTTTGAGTTGTCTTTGACATGCAACAACTTATGCACTGAAAAAGGGATTCTTGAGCTGCCAATCAAGCAAAATTTCCTATTAATGGAAAAACATTTACTGTCTGAAAGATTTATATGAAAGTAGTTTTTAAAAAAACCTGTAGTTAATTGAACTTTTAACTACGGTTCAAAGTTAAGTGCAACAATCCACATAAAGCAGAGCTGTTTGGATATGGCCTGTACTTGCATAGCGTTTTATTAAGTCCAGAAGACCCCAAAGCATCAGTTTGTATTCATATTTTTTATGCTAATATTTAATTAAACAGTTTTCTTTTTCTTTTAAATCAGGTTTTGACTGTCGCTGTGGCAACCTGTTCTGTGCCATCCATCGCTACTCTGACAAACACGACTGTCCATACGATTACCGGAGTGCAGCTGCTGCACGCATACGCAAGGAGAACCCCATCGTGGTGGCTGAAAAAATTCAGAAGTTATGAGGACTAAGTGCAATAAAAGTCTCTACGACTTTGTGAATTTGAACAATGGCAACTTGGATGAAAAACACCCGACATCGTGGCTTCATTTGTTCAAGGTAGTCGAAGGCGGGCGGGGTGGAGCGACGTGGTCGCAGCAAAAGTCAAGACACGCCCCTTACTAGTATTTCCCTCCCTCTCTTTCTCTTGCTGTCTCTCTCTCTCTGCTAGTGACTGCAGCTAAATCTGAGTGTCAGTGTTTTGGGCTTGTATGAAAGTGTGCGCGCGCGTGTGTTTGCATACATCTGCTTGAGAGTTAGGGAGAGAGTAGTAGGGGCTTGATGGACATTTGTTTTGCCATGGGGAGGGAAGGGATTTCATTTTAGACCTTTTTGTTTCTCAACTTAGAGGGATCGTGTTAGTCATTTTTATTTGTACAATCCCTGTGGGTCATTGAAATAAAATGGGTATAAGCAGTTTGGGAATGTGCCACAGCCTGGATAATGAAACCATATTATTCAGAAGGTGTTAGTTCAAAAAGAGAAACAAAAAAAAAATCATGTGTCAGACCTTTTTAAGGGCTTTGGAATATTTTTTGTCTTAGACTTTAAAATTTCTGTAACCTTCATTTTGAAATTGCTTTTTCCCCCTCTCTTTAGCTCTCATTCTTTGGATCACCACATGTTGAAGTCCGAAGGCTCAGCATTTTTTTCAAAATTTCTTTCTTTAGGTTGACATGCATGGATACTGGGTACATGAACAGCTATTGATTGGGGAGAGAAAGGTCAGAGCTGTCGGAGAACCTCGACTTAACCGAGTGATTGAATCCTGTTTTTTTTTTGTTTTTTTTTCTGTTTTAATGAGCGTATGACTTCAGAAGATCTATATTAATATATTCTAGTTAGCTTGAATTGTGTGATTGCATTCTATTTATTTTATATTGTTTGGTTGGTATGTGCTGGAGGATTGGTGGCATGTGTCAGCAGATTGTTAGGATTTGCACTTTGCAGTTTTATTTAATGAATTCCGTCCTTACTCTATAACCATGAAAGTAAAATAATACAACCTCTCATATGGATTGGAGTGCAGTTTCACTGCAATCTGTGCATTAAGATTGCCTTTTTCTCACTGTTTTTCTTCTTTGAAATAAAGCACAACAATGGATATCAACTGCAGAGCACAAAATATGTGCCAACCCTACTTGGTTTTGTTCAGCATTTTGGTCATTTGAAGTTCTTATCTGAGCTATAGAACAGGCTCAGATGAAAAATAATGTCTTGTTTTAGTAATGAGGTGTACTATAGGAGGTTTTCCTTGAAAACCTTTTTTTTGTGTGTGCTTTTTTGTTTTTGGAGTCGGAGTGAGGCTCCACGTTTCTCTAACCACCAGCAGACCACTGACACATGCTGAATGAAAACTGACCCGGGTCGCAGTTAAGCTACACAAAAACATTGTTCTGCTCAGCTACAGCAAAGATTGTCGCCGTGCTGTGCTTTCTGTTCTTTTTTTTTTTTTTCCTTTTTACATAGCAGTCTGATTCAGACGAGTCCTTATGCAAAGATCGCTTCTAGCTAGCTTGTTTTCAGGAAGTTCTGACCTAATGCATGTGTGCAGTTGGACATGAAGCCCAGCGTTGCAAGTTGACTGCATAGTTGGAAATGTTGGCGCTGTAGTCTGAAAAGGCCACACTCAGCAGTAGCACAATGCATGGCTGAAACCTTTGGGGCTGAAGTTATCAGGACTCAACAGTTTTTTTTTTTTTTTTTGTTTTTTTCAAATGTAAATAACATATGGCTCCAATTCATATAGTATAATCTTTATGTAGATTATTGCCAGGTAACTAAGGTGATGGATTGAGGTGAAGAATAGTACTATGTGTATTAAAGTGCTTTTCATAATTATCCAAAAAAAAAAGAAAAGTGCCCTTACTGGCACTGACAATTTTACCAATTTATTACCCCATTTAATGTACAATTATAACATGTAAAATTTTGTCTTTTCTGTAAGCCACCCGCTACTTGTATCTTCACCAAGCCATGCATCTTCTATTTTTTACAATCATAATGTTTAAAAAAAAAAAAAAGCCTCCTTACGCATTTAACATCCCTTACTCTGTATTCCGATCCCTGCTTTTATCCTGTTACTGATATTAAAAGTTTATAAAGGCCCCCATGACGTTCAGGTAGCAGTTGAGGTTTCACGTTTTCATTATTTAAGCTTTCCCCGTAAACGGCGCTTGATCTTGATCATTAAGTATTTATAGAAAAGCTGAAAGGAAACTGAAAGGTGTTTTTTATTTATTTTTTTTGTTTTTGTTTGTTTTTTCCCCCGAAAAGAAGCTAATGCAGATTGTGATCGATGTGAAGCTTTTCTTCTGAGATGAGTTTCCGCTTTAACTCCTCGATTTGAATTCTTGTTGAAGTCTCTGTGTTGGTGATGGACATGTCTGAATGGCTGCTGGGGTGAGGACTTGGCATGCCAATACCGAGCCCATTTACCTGCGATAGGCTGAGCGTCTATAAACCCTGACTGTGATTAATTTCTCCTGCCGTTTTGCATCTAGTGGAAAATTGAAATCCAGATGGGGGTGAATCTTGGGTGATGATGAGACAAATAACAGTCTCGCTTTACGAAGACTTATAGCTGGTGAATTCTGAATATACATACATATATATATATATAAACATAATTCCCAGACTTTCAAATATTGTTTGATACAGAACATTTAGTTTTGCTTTACAGATGACTTGTAAAAAGATTGTTCGGCTGCATAGATCATGGGGGTCCCAGGATTTGTGCTTATTAACGACTGCTCATATCAGTAACCCGACCCTGTAAACAGGCTTTTTTCTAATAATTACGAGCAGTTTGAATGTAAACCACGATATTTCACACAACATGTTATGATGTCAATTTAACAGACTATTTGGATCTTATTTTGACTGTTTCAGGGAGAGAATGGATAGCCAGTTGTCATTTTTACGCAAGTGTCAGTTGAACCACTAACATCGTTTAGACTGTGATTTGGCACCAGCAACTAGAGTTAGCATTCCTACATAATCTAGATTCCATCAGTACATTAGCCTCTCTTTTTTTTCTGTGTATTGATTATGTTCTGCTGTCTTCAATTCAATGTTAACATCACCGTTGATAAAAATGTCTTGATCATACAGGAGGTTTGATTGATATTGATAAACCTATATCTTACTGCTGGTTTAAGTTCTGTTTCCCCACAGGAGTAAATGCAGATTAAGGTTATTTTGATCACTGTCATTAAAGATTAATTGTGGAGATTTCAGATTAAATTTTTGTTCAGAGATATAGTTCCTGTCCCTTCGCACTCCAGTCCCCCAGAGACACCACCAGATAACCTTTTTTTTCTTTTAAGAGTTAGGATTGTATGATGTGTAAGATTAAGTATAAAACAATAAAATCACAAAGTTTATTTTAAAGTATACTTGTCTTTTGTTTTCATTTTTATGCACAAATGTATTTCTTTGTTATATACTTTCTTACATTATAACTACAAACAATGGATTTTATCAAGATTTTAGGTGGTAGAGCAACACAAAATAACATAATTATGTTTTGATGAAATAAAACTGATCTGCCCCCTTTTTACTCCAGCACTCCTAAGGAAATTCCTGGCTACTAATTGACAGATTTCACAAGGGAAAAAGGCATTGATTTTAAAAGGGGTCACTTTTGTGGTTTGCCTCAAGTCAGATAGGGGGAAGAGCATGCATGTGGAAGATGATCTAGTTAGATTTGATCTAACTAGAAACATGAAGATGTAGGGATGCTTTTCTTCAGGGCAGGAAAACTGGATGGAATTAAATGCATTGCAATCTTTGAAGAGAGCTCATTGGTGTCTGCAAAAAGGCAATAGAAGGGTTTAAGTCAAAGCATTCTTATATACAGTATATTAGATTGGCCTATTCAGTGTCCACAACTAAGTTTAATTGAGAATATGTGCCAAGTGTTGGAAATTGCTGTTCAAACACCTTCTCTCCTCAGTCTTAGCCGACTTTGAAAAATAAAAATGAACATGGCTGACGCATCCCGAGACGTGCAGCTGTACAAAACATTGCTTTGGGAGAGGCAGAAACAAATGCACCCCACATTTCCTCTGATTTCTATATTTAACCAAATTTAGCAAACTATCCTTTTTCTCATGCACAAACTGCTCATCTTTTGTATAAAGTTACTCAAAGCAATAAAACTTTTTGCTGTAACTAACAATGTGAGAAAGACTAATGGACGTGAATGCTTCTGCGAGGCACTCATGCTCTAAATGTTACGTTGCCGATATAAACTGGCGCTCTTGTCTGCTTTTGTACTTATTGTTTTGAGATTCAACAAAATGCCGTTGGCACAAAAGCTACCATTCAGCTCACATAATGTGTTTTAATGTTTAACAACACCAAGAGCCTGCCCAAAGGAAAGAGGCTTGTCTGTTTGTGACTACTGTTGTTTTGTAATATTTTGTAAAAGTATAATTACATGAGCAATTGCACTCTGCTGAAACTGTGCATTCTCAGATGGCATTGCAAAGACTCACACCAAAAACAGCTGTTAGTTGTGGGATCCTAAATCATATAATAATGGATATGATTTATCCATTTTTATGTGGATAAATCATATAGTCATATGATTTATGAATATATGATAAATCATATATATATATGGATATATTTATCCACATAAATATATGATTTATGTGGATAAATCATATATCCATATGATTTATCCATATAAATCACATGGATTTATATGGACAAATCTGTATATGGATAGATATATGTACAGTATATCTATCCATTGATAGAGATGGATATCTATCCATATCTAGATAGAGTATACCTTTATTTATACCTTTATAGATAAAGGTATAAATATTTATAAATACTGTATATAGGTTTATAAATAAACCTTTATTTATAAAAATGTATTTATACCTTTATAAATAAAGGTATACATAAAATACCTTTATTTGTGTATTTATTTACATAAATAAAGGCCACTTTATATATGTAAAGTTGCCTACATAAATAAGTGGAGCAATATTGCAGGTACTGTCTCTTACTAAAACATCCAGAATAAAAAACAGAATATGAACAAAGGTACTTGAATATGTGTGGCAGAAATCTAAATGTTATTGGTAGACTGTGCACACTGTGACATCAATTTAGTGCCCTATTTTCAGCTATGGTTGTCATTCATTTTTGCTCAAGATTCAAGCATCTGGAATGAGTTCTCACAGAAGCCCTGCAGGCCTAAAGAAATTAGATGTTTAACACAGCGTACGCAACATTCTGCTGGTATAGAGGACAACTGTGTTATAATAACCATGTCTGAGTCTTCTTCTACTTCCAAACTATTTGTCACTGCTGTTCTAATTATAGCTTTACTGCTTTAGCACATGCAAAGTAGTTACAAGAAGCGACATGTTTTTCAATCTTCTCTAGTATAAAACTGCATCCCATAGTTGTTTCTGACCTGCGACAAAATGGCTTCTGTTTTAATAACTAAATGTGATACAAACAAGTTAAATTTGCATCAAGCATCTTAAAGCCTGTGCAGAAACTAAATTATATTTTGTTCAGGCATATCTGTATATGAGGAAAACAACTATTCATCAACTAAAACTGAATTTAAGTATTTCTTTGCGATGTGCTTGATTCTTTTTGTAGAAATTGCTTAGAGTTTTAATTTTTTCACTTTGTAATTGCACTTTTAAAAAATAATTTCACTTTTGTCATGTACTTTTAAACGAAAAGTTATTTTTATTGTATTTAATTAATCAGATAAGTTGTTCCTAAAAGCAACTTTTGTATAGTTCAAAAACTTTGAAAGCATTTGGACTAACTAGGTTTTAACATCAAGTGATTCTGGAGGTTAGCGTTGATGCTTGGAATAAAAAAAACATTTTCTCTGTAGCTGTTTAGTTTTTCTGTAAATTGTCAGGATGCTGAGTGGGGATTGTAGAGCACGTATGTGAACAGCAATACCCTAAAATCCAATCTAGCTTTTACAGCAAAACCAGTCCAAAACGATCACCACTTGATTAATATGAGAATATTTAGTAGCTGTCAAAAGTAAAACACAAGCTGCAGCACTCTGAACCATCTAAAGGCCATGTAAAACTGCTAAAAGCGTGTCAGTAATCTAATCTTGAAGGAAACAAAGGCATGAATAAAGATTTGAACATGCTCTAATAATAGACCTAATCTAATTTTAGTAACATAACAGATGAAAAAATGTTTTATCTAGTTACTTTGTGATGGTTAAATGAAAGGTTCAATCAAAGATTACAAAGAATATTAAGCCTATTGATACAGTAAATAGCACAGTCATCCATAAAAGAACGATAATACCTCTAAACCTAATCTTTTCAACATCTAACATGTAAAACCAATACTCACATGTTTCTCTAAACATTACACAGTAATGTATATTGTAGAAAATGATACATAAGTTGCAATTAAATCTCTATTTAAGCAATACAGGTTATTCAGAATATAACATTCTACCAAGCCCGTTTACAAACAAAAAGTCCCGCAAACATAAACTGTGTGTCTGTGTTGTTGCATTTTTGGCGGAAAATGTACAAACCATTTTCCACCAAATGTTTGGTGGAAATCATTTGGTGCAATTAATAAAAAAAATAATCTGTTTTTAATTAATTGAAGTTACTTGAGCCAGAAATTTTACTCAAGAGTAGTGATAATGCTCACTACTGCACTCAAATAAAAATACAAATAAAGGCGCTTTTATTTGAGTACTTTTATAACTCAAGTAAAAGTAAGAAAAATACGGTGTAATAAAACGATTCCTAAAAGCACAAGGAAGTGTAAGTTACTACCCAGTTCTGCTTGTAACACTACATACGAGCTTGAACCAGTTATTGATATTTTTCTTTCGTTAACACTTGGTTCTTGTGCGACGTATCTCTATTTATACCAAATATGCAAATAAACTGGCGTGGGATTTGTCAAACCAACTCCGGGAGCTTCCGTAACGAAAACGGTTTCGCGTCATATCCGGTCAACTACGCTTCCGGATGCGGTGAAATAGCAAAGACGAAGGAAAACGCCGCTCTTACTAGGATTAATTTAAAGGACAAGACGCTGTCGGTGCAGTTAGCTGAGCTACCAGCGAAGCTCACATGGGACCCATGTAGGAAGTTTAAGTCATTTCAGACGGTTTGTTACGATAATCTCCATGTGAGCTGTTTGGGTTTGTTTGTTTTTTTTACGGAGTGTTTATGTCTCCGAGTTGCTAGCTTAAGCCTCGGTTAGCGGGTGCGCAGACAAACAGCTCCTCTGTGAGATGATAATCGGACTCGCTGCCGTTTAACCTGATATAGCACTCCCTCTTTTCCTTGTTCAGCGGGATGCAGCTGTCTGCGTGTTTGGTTGTTTTCTAGAAGCGTTTGGATTCTTTTTTTGTAGTAGCTTAAAACACAGCCAATGGGTTTGTAATCAAGCAAACAAAAGACGAGGATTTTGGCCCTTCAAGCCCATCGGGTTTGCTGTTTAAAAAAGTAAATAGAGTCTAAAGACAATTATAGAACTTTACAAAATGGCTGGACCCCGGACTTCAGTCTCTTCCAGGAAAAACATGCTGATAGTTTGTAAATAGTGCTTCCCTGTCAGCTACTCGGCTCCACGACTTTTTTTCTTGTTCTGCTGGTAGAGGACCTAAACTACAACCTGTGTTGGAAACTGAAGAGGAAGATTTTTTATTTATTTATTTATTCTCGTTTGTCTAAGGAAAGTTTATATTTCATACGCTGAGATCTTCAACTCAACAGGTACGTCAGCTTTCCTGCTCAGCATAATGTGAATTAGAGCAGATTTTCATGGTTGCCTGATGTATTAATTATTATTTCACTGACAATGACAGCAGACTGTGCAGTTAGGTACTTACAATTTGAAAATTGGATATGCAGAAGACCATAAAAGAGCTCAATCATGTTTAAGCCCAGTGGTCTATTTACAACAAGTGTCTGGCTAGATAGATAATTTGTGACAAAAGAGGCAAATTAAATAACATTTTAGAAAAGACAAAGGAATTATTGCTCTAGAGTCTAAACCACTTGAAATGGATCAGTTTTTTAAAAGTAGGCTGTAATGAAATAAGGAATAAGTTAAAGCAAGAGATGTTTCAAAATTTTGCTACCAAACATTTTGACACGCCAACCCCAATTTTAGCCAGTTTTGCTACATTACGGCATGTAATGTAAAAGAGGGAAATAAACACAAGTTTTACTATATTTAATTCTAGATTTTATCCAGAACAGTTGTTTTTAATTAAGAATTCAATCGAGAGCAGTTTTTGTAACCATGTTTAACAAGTGCTTGAAAACAAAGATAAAAGGGTCAAGGTTTGAAATGATAACCTCCTTTAGCAACTTGTGTAACTTATATTTTGGACAATTTAGATTTTTACCGTGACAGTAAGATTTACTAAAGACACAAATATGCTGTACTTCATTTAGCCTACTCGTCCTAAAAAAAACATGTTGTCACAAGCTAAATTTTATTTTATAAAGTTTCTTATGCCTTTTTGTGCTTCCCTTTTGATATTGCAAATTGTTAACTTTGAGCAGTCTTTCCTCAGTAACTCTGTCCCCAACAAAGAGTGTTTCAATAAAGAGTAGAGCTTCTGTGTGGTGCGTTCACTGACCAGAAAAAGATTAGAATTTATAGATAGATTGAAATTCTCACAGTCTGGTCATCAGTCAGGGCAGGTCAAATTGAATATTGACCAGTTCTAGTCAACAACTCAAAAAACCTTTGGACAGTGCTGTGAATCCTATGTTATAGTAATGTTTGTACAAAACAAATAATCTTCCTATTTAATCTGAAAAAAATCTACACATTTTTAGTAATCATAAAGCAAAACCCTTAATATCTGGAGCTCCTTTTATCATTTGTTTTTAGTTGCTGACATCGACTCATTTGCATAGCTGGCAAATGCTTAAATTGGTCACATATTCATCTTAATAGAAGTTCAAAACTACAATTCGCATTTTGTTCCCAGATCTTCTAATATAGGATCATGGACTTGATTATATGTATTCTATTGTTGAGAAACTTGCCAGAGATGTAAAAATGTTCATTACTGTCACCTCCAGGCAAAATGGCTCACGCATGACATTGCCATAAGGCTCTTGTTGTGTTAGCATGGAGCTGATGTATATTCACTGGTACAGTGACCCTCTTGTCTTCCTGCACCACAGTGAAGGATGAATGGCCTCTCTTTCAAAGAGCTCTGCTGCCTGTTCTGCTGCCCACCATGTCCGAGCCGCATCGCATCCAAGCTGGCCTTCTTGCCTCCGGAGCCTACATACGCCTTTCTTCCAGACCCTGAGGCGGACCCCCCCACACTGGGCGCATCCGGGACGTCGAGCCTGCGGTCAAGGAGTTCGGCTTCGGTTTCTGGAGGAGCCGGTGGCGTGGAGGGGAAGTGGAAGCTTCACCTGACGGACCGAGCAGAGTTTCAGTACAATCAGCGAGATCTCGACGAGGTCGAAGTGTTCTACACTCGCTCCAGCAGAGGAAACAGAGTTGGCTGCATGTACATTCGCGTTGCAGGGAATGCCAGGTGAGAAGCTGGAAACAGTCTCGACTGTTTTTTGAGATTGTGATGTTCCAGATTTGAGATTTCTTCTGTCTTTAATTTTAAAGTTAGTCTCCATTCCTCAAATGCATCTAAATCATGGGCTGTGACGTGTACCGAATATGTAGACAGCAGGTATCTGTAGAACTTGATTGCCGTATTACTGTCCATACCACAATAACGTGGTATGCTTAGGATGTATCTACTGGCGTCGCACAACATCGTCCATTTATGGTCGGACAGAAACAAGCAACAAGCATGAGACATGCTATTGTATCACATACTGTATGTCTTAGTCTGACAACACAGGTGCTTAGATTAAGCCTAAGCACCTGTGTGAATTAGAGTCTCTACCTCCAACTAGAGACTTTTTCCTGAACATCCTGGACCTTAAAGTAATTAATTGAACCGTGTGGACCCATACCGCTCAGCGGAAACGAAGCTTGAATGTTGCTGGTGGCCGGTTCTTGAGCCCTGGAGTTCATCCTGTTGATCTTAATGTAGAGATGCACCAGTCAGAGAGAATGATTCCTGATCTTTGTTTTTGTTAAGGTAAAGTATAAGAAAAAAAAACTGGATAGTATAAAAAAGAAACTGAAATCTGAAAATATTTGATTCAGGTTATCGTCCTCCCCTTTTTCCTGTTAACTTAACTGACTCAGAAATTTCCTCATTTTAGATTTTTCTAATTGATCACTGTCAACTAACACTCATTTTCCCCAAAAGTCTAAACTTTCTTCCTTCTTTCTGACTCTTTATAGGAATGTAAAGTTTTGGTTTGTCTTGTTTGTTTATTTTTTTATGGTTGCAATCATAAATAAGCAGCGTTGTACTCAGTGATGTTAGTTTCCAGTAAGTCGGAAACAAAGTCATCACAGGTCTGTGTCGTTGACGCCGTGTGCTGGAATCGGTACGTGGTTTATGACGCTGGTTTAAACATTAAACAGTTTGTTATGAGATAGAAACATAATTTAGATTAATTGAGGGACCAACCCTGCTAATTTATGCAGTTGCTTATTAACTTCTAAATTCAGTTAAAGAATAAATCTTCAGCAGTCATAGGCATCTGGGTTTGTGCAAGCAGAAATACAGAAAAATATATATTTGATGCATATCGGTAAGGAGAGCAACATGTTTTTATTTCATCATGGCAAAAACTAGAAAACCTGATCTCATTAGAGCGGTTTTTACTATATTTATTTATAACAAAATTCTTGTTGTTAGTGAAACAGTTCTCGGCTATTAGCTGAAATCTTATCGGTCAGAATCTACGCTGACATTTCTTACCATAATGACATTTCAGGAATCTTCAGTACATCTACCAACATTTCCTTTAAATCTGCCTCTTCTCAGATTTACCGTCCTTTTCTCCCATGGCAACGCAGTCGACCTGGGCCAGATGAGCAGCTTCTACATCGGCCTCGGTAGCCGTATCGGCTGCAACATCTTCTCCTACGACTACTCAGGTTATGGAGTCAGCACAGGCAAGCCCACCGAGAAAAACCTGTACGCGGACATAGACGCTGCCTGGCATGCCCTGCGTACGCGGTATGTTGTTCTAGAATCATCCCAGACTCACAGGACTGTATTTTACTTAAGTTATGTCCTAACTAGGGGATATGGTGTCCTAACTCTTTCCCCAGTGAGAATCTACATTTTTATTTTGCAATTATAAAGTAAAGTATACCTTTTCTGTTTTCTGTTGGTAAAATGTAATTGAATCCCTTTTTTTCTGAAGATGATTTAAAAAAAAAAAAAAAAAAGATTAGATATTGTTCTTTGAACATCTATTGTGAAAGACCTGAAACTTTTATATGGTCCTCAGTTTTCCACATGACTGTAGGTACAATTTGTTCATATCAACATGAGAAGATGGGGCTTAAAATGGCAAAAGTTGTGCTTGGGAAAAACAAAGATTGGTGGAAACATTTGTGTTTTGATACGCCGTTTATCTGGAGAGATTACATACTGCAGAACAAACATCAGTGTCATTCAACTTCATGAAGGTCAATTAAATGCATGGCATAAATGTTCAACCAAACAACCGTTCTGTACTGATACCAGATCTACCTGAAAAACTTTGGTGCAGGTGCCTCAATATGCCTGTTCATCTGCAAAGCCCAGATATGATTTTGTACACTTCTGTTACTAGGACTAATGGATTTAGAAAAAAAGGTAAATTCAGGGTTTTGACAAATTTTTACTGAAATAGATTCAGAACAAAGGGATTATTATTAAGTGGTTGTATTTTTTTGTCCTGCTCTCCATCTTGACACTCCTTTTACTAATGAGTCTTACTCTATTTATTTTATGTAGGTATTGCATAATCCCAGAGAACATTATCTTGTACGGACAGAGCATCGGCACGGTTCCCACTGTGGACTTGGCTTCACGGTATGAGTGTGCCGCCGTCATTCTTCACTCGCCTTTAACGTCTGGGATGAGAGTTGCCTTTCCTGACACAAAGAAAACCTACTGCTTTGATGTTTTCCCCAAGTAAGTCTTTCTCACCCTCTGTTCAGTGCTACACGTCTGCTTGTAGGGATGCATCGAAATAAAAATCTGGGCCAGTATTGATGTGCAACATTAATATTGCTACTATGGCTAATATTTATAAATGTGTATTCTATACCTACCTTTTAACAGCATTAAAATAGACACCAGTTGCATCGCTGTCACATGACCAGACAAATACACATAAACAACCTCTTTTCCCCTACTGAAATGCAAAAGGCAGCAAGATGGAAGTAAACATTGGTTGATAATATCGGACCAATACTGACCTTATTGCAGATACAGTATATTGTGCATTCCTATATCTTAGCACTTTATTGAGGGTGTCCAAAGTGTGGCCAGTGGCGCTATCCCCAGAAATATTTTTGAATTAAAAGAATGAATAATGAATGTTTGCATCTGGAACTGGAATGTAGAGACCTGTTCTACAGTTAACGTGACATTTATTGTCGTTATTCAGAAAATAAAAGTAAGTCAATATGATGCGGTGGTAGGGAGAGGAGAGCTAAGATAATTCAGTGGAAGAGAAGCGCTGTCAAATAACAGCTTTCAGCTGTTTTCCTGTTATCTTTGTTACTTTAGGGGCTGAATATGGAGCAGGAGAATCCCAGTGATAATTCACACCTAAGTGTTAGATTCTATAGGTGGGTGAGAAGCAATTTGTTCCAAGGAGGATCTGGCTCGTCTAAATGAGCTCTTGCATACAACAGATGACTGCGTTTGTAGCGTGAGGGCAGAAAGGGCTTCATCACCTTGTCTAGCAGATGTTTATGTGCTATATTGTAGAATGAGGTAGTGAAACACCTTCTGCAGCAAGATGTTCTGCAGGTCTTCACAGGTGATCTGCAACAATTCTCAAAATCCTCTGCATACTTTCTTTTTTGGCCCAGCAGACCTGGATTTACCAGCTGCTCTGCCTGTGATGTTGCATTTCCTGATTCCATTGCTTCCAGTTTGAAGTAACACTTTAAACCTCTGAGAGGCTTTTATAACCTTCCCCTGAACCATAAACCTAAACATTTATTTTCAGAGCCACTGAGAATTCCTTATAGGATCCCATGATGGCACTCTGCAGAGGAGTGAGGGATAGGCCCAAGTTGACTGAGGTTTAAGGCTTAGCAAGCTAATGAGGTGTTGTAATGTAATCGGCATTGAGCATTTACATACAGTCAAAGCAGCAAAATAGTCTAGTACGGACAGTGTTTTTTTGTTTTTCTTACTTTATTTTTAGGTTTTTGTCGGCTCTAGTTGCCTTTGACAGTTGTCAGACAGGAAAGCGGGTTGTGAGAGAGGGGAAATACATGCAGCAGACCTCCATCTTAGTCCTTGACGTATATGAGTTGCACACTTTTACCGCTGCAGTTTTCCATGTTTGATTGAATTTTATACAACTAACTGTTGCTTCACTAAAAGTTATTTTATTTTATTTTTTTCTGGAAAACACCCCAGTTATCAGAAGTCACCAGGAAAGAAGCATGCTGAGGCGACTTCCCAAACATCTTAATACTATCAGGCCAAACATTATTGAGATGAAAGACTGAACCAGTAAAACCAGTCATGTGAACTTCGATTTGCCTTTTTTCCTGCTTGATCTGATACATATTTGCGCTGCTACAACATAGGTTTTGTACATCAACATATTGCTGGCTATGAAAGTGTGATTTTCAGTTGTCCGATAATGCCCCATTAAGCTTTAAAAACTATATTTCTGATTACTATATTTCTCATAGTAATTATTTGTGATTTTTAACATCATCTGTGAGTGAACTGTCACTTTAAAACAAGGCATTTTTTTACAATATTACTTGACATTAGTTGAAAATAAAAGCAATATTAGTTCGTATTTTAAGTTGTCTTTAGCGTCTTTTACCAGCTTTTATTTTGCTATGCTTTTATTAGCATAGCTAACAGTACAAAACCAGTCTTTGTTTGCATGTCCTGTTAAAATGTTGACCCTTACCTCAAATCTGACATTTCTAAAAGCTCCCAAATCTGTCATGTTCCTTGATGGGGCAGGAAGCTGACGAGGATAAAACGAGATCTTTTCTGCTCAGCTTTCCTGCTTTCAGATGAATATCTTGCGGTCGCTTTAACCCTGAGTAACATACAAATGTCTCAAAATGTTTAACCTCCACACTAAAGAGTGTTTTCTATACTGTGACCGGCTAGCTCTTGGCACAAGAACATTCAGTGAATATTAACCATACTTCAGTGATGCCTAACTAAACTTTCTGTCTTCAACTTTTCAGCATTGAAAAAGTGTCTAAAATCACTTCTCCGGTTCTCATCATCCATGGGACGGAGGACGAGGTGATCGACTTTTCTCACGGCCTGGCCCTGTTCGAGCGCTGCCCGAAGGCCGTGGAGCCCCTCTGGGTGGAGGGCGCTGGACACAATGACATTGAGTTGTACGTTCAGTATCTGGATCGCCTCCGGCGTTTCATTGGACAAGAATTGGCTGTTCAGCACGCCTGACCTTCACGAGAACATCATCATGTCATTTTATTCTTCCTATGGCACTTAAAACGCTGCCTCCCTGTGTGGAAGACGGAAATAATGTTTTCTTAACTGTCCATCATGGCCCGCTGGACTACAGTGTCCCACACTCCTACTGTAGGCCTCTACATAGACCACGGACCAATGAGGCACAAAGAGATCTTTATAATCAGATATGTTTAAGTGTGGAAGACGACGTTTAGACGGTTTCACTTGGCAGAAACCTAAGTAGTACTGATCATGTTTTAACAGGGCAGATAATGTATCTCTATTCTGTGCAATAACAAGGACACAGTCCACAGAACAATGGCATTTGATGATGTTCAAAGATACTGCTAAGAATCCATGGAGATTTTCTAGTCTACTTATACCTTGTGTGTGGGCGTGGGTGTGCGCGTGTGTGTCTGTGTATAAAACTTTAATCTGTTAACTAAAGTTGGCAGAATAATATTGGAGCATGGGAAACACTTTTGTTCTAAAAGTCTTCATGCTAAAAATGGGGATTTTTTTCCATTTTTGTTTAACAGAAATTTTAAATGAGACTCCATATCGGATTTTAGATCAAGTAATCATGGGACTTTTGTTTAATCTCTAACACACCTCTAGAATCAAGTGCAAACTTTAATAAATATAGACTCGGAATAGGTTTGGTTTACTCTATAGTCTTTGTTTGTCATGGCATTGGACTGCACTGCGTTGGAGGATGTTTCCTGTCTTATGCGTGAACTGTGGTCTGAATTTTTCGGGTGGGAAAGGGACATCTGTACGGATTTAAGCTTGTACTCTGAGTCTCTGATTTAGTTTTCACTGTACTCAATGTTTTCCTCAG
Organism: Xiphophorus hellerii; assembly: GCF_003331165.1. Taxonomy (NCBI): domain Eukaryota; kingdom Metazoa; phylum Chordata; class Actinopteri; order Cyprinodontiformes; family Poeciliidae; genus Xiphophorus; species Xiphophorus hellerii. Next base: position 17,603,111 of record NC_045680.1, read on the forward strand.
GTAAACTTATTTTTGACATTTGGATGGGAGCGTTTCAAATTCATTCTGTTTATTTTAATAAGCTGAATATTTCTACAGGTGATTTCATGTCCTCTTTTTTTTTTATTGTAAACCAAGTAATAAACCAAACTTTGATCCAAAAATGAAGGTACTCTTTGCAGCAAAGATTGGTGAAACTTTGACCTCCATCTTTTCTTCTTAGCAACTCGTGTAGATCCCAGTTGGGGAGTGGGATCGGACAGAAGAAAAACATTCAGAATCTCTTTAAGTGAAACATTAAAGTTATTCCTTTTTGTTTATCTTTTCTCTCACACCCGCTCACCTTTGCACGTTGTTCTGCGACAGGAAGGTTAGCGTTAACACTAAACGGGCCTGGATCATCTACTTCAAGCCTGTAAACATCTTTTTAATATCGATACTGCTGAGATGCATTTCTACCATCATACTGTGAATAAAAACCTTCTTTCTAAAGAAATATGTTGATTAAAAAAATAATAATTCCCACTAAATACAGAGGGATGCAGCATCTAAGTACAGTAATTATTTTTATTGTGAAGCACTACCCTTTTATCAATATCAAGCTAAAAGATGTTTTCAGGGGTTTCCCTCTTTCTTCAGTCTTTTTAATGATCTGTAAACTAATATTTGTGCACAATTATAGAAGCTCTACATCTTTACAAGTCTTGATTTTCTTACAATCTGTATTTTTCTTTGCAGATCCTTTCCATTTTTTATATTACAAAACAGTTTTTTTTTAATGTGGCTGATATTTTGAGCTTAGTTTGGGAAGAAAAAGTAATAATGTCCCCCCACTTAGCTTTGTTTTTCTTTATTTTGTCCGCAGGCTGCAAACCACCAAAGTTTCGTAATGAAACTTTCTGTGTTTAAAGCTAAGAATACACCATTGTTTACCCTTATGGGGTCTTTTTGAGCTCTGAGAGATGCAATGCAGCAATTTTCAAGGTTCTTCATCAGTTCCTGAACCAAAATGTCACCCAGCCTTTCTGTTACTGATGTTTTCTGTCTTCATATGCTTCAGGGGGAAAGGTTCAAAGTTGAATTGTTTTTTTTCTGTCTCTTATTTATGTGATCTTATGTTCTAAGTTTGCATCCATGTTTCAGTTTGAATCTTTATTAAACCATGTGAGCTGATGAACCACCATGACACGGGAGCTTTATGTAAATGGCTTCTTTTCTTACAAACTGCAGATCTCATGTAAATGCTCCAATTCTTTATTATACTGATGATTTTTTTAGGTTTAAAAGATTTTGTTTTTCTCCAAGAGTTGAAACGAATGACTCAATAAAACATACCCAGATGTTAATAGCTGTTTTGTTCTCCTTTTTTCATCAAGACTGCACTGGAGGGTGTCAGAAGATACATTTCTGTCTCTTTTTTTTTGTATTTTTGTTTAAAGGAATGTTTTTTTTATTTTTTTTATCTGGTTTAGTCTTTCACTCGAGGCTTTTCTGGCATTCTTTGAATAAATACCTACCAAGGTTTAATGAGGAAGATCCCAGAATGGCTTGAATGAATGGCTGATAAGTAAATAGGTCTTCATTTACACTTTTCAGATGCGCTGTTTGATCACTTTTTGACTTTTCAGCTGTTGTGTTGAACAAAGGAGAAGGCTCAAATGAGGTTTTATTTAAACCTGTACAAGGACTGTGGTGCGTCCCGGCCTCCCCTCTGTCTGCTGTCACGGTGAGAGCTGAGGGAAACGGAGACAGATGGAGGGTCAGCTCCAGCCACTCTCCTTCTTCTGCTCAGACCAAGCGCAGATGCAGTGGCATGTCCCCCCGCGTACAAGGCACAGCGAGTACAGGCTGACCCGCTGCAGACGAAAACAAATCTGCAACCTTTTGACACAGACGCGCCTTCTTGCTGAACGATGCCAAGCCATAACAACGGAGGAGTCAGACGAAGCAGTCTGACAGCTGCTGGCGGAAGGCACAAGAAAGACAGATTATCATCCATGTTCCATTGACCTGTGACAGAGATAATCAGCTCGCTGCCATTCACAGATCACAGCAGTTATCTGTCTAAAAGCTGGTTTTGCATTCAGGGAGAAACTCATATGCACCAAATTGGCATTTAAAGTGCAGAGGATTCCCTGAAGCCTTACCATATTCGAATCTAACTAGTAAGTGATGCAGAGACGGGAGAAACCTCCCCGTTTTTGTATGCAAGCAAGGTTTTTCAATATCCTTCCTGCAATGGTGCCTGTTCACAGATTTATGCCGCATTCCCCTGATCTTGAGTTTATTCCTGTTGGCTGTTTTCTGCTGTGGGTTGACGTTTCTGCTCGGATTCACTCGGTGAACATTCAAGGACAGAGCAGCTTCTGCCAAATGCCAGTAATAAATATCCGCCCGGACCGACAAATCATATTTACAGTGTGTCAGCGATGCTGCTTGACTGATGCTAGCCCACGGCCTCATCTCAAGCATTCCTCTTCCTCTCCACCAGCACCACCTAATGTGCCAAAATGGACTCCAAGAAGGTTTTTTTTTTTTATCCAGATGTTGTGATATACAGTATATATCTCCAGATTAACATATAACATACAGTTGGGTTCAAATGAATAGCATTGCAACATCACAAATCAGATCAGTCACTGTTTTTGGTAGAAATATAGAAAACAAATTGCTAATAGGAGAAATAAAAACTCAACAGTCGACAAATGCATGCTGCTCTCTGTGACTGAATCATTCATTTAAAGAGATTTTGGTTAAATTATAACAGTGGAGAACAAACAGTGAATCATTTCGTTCTATAAACAAACAGGCTTGAAACAAAGAGGTGTCAAACAGGATGAAGGCAGAAAGTTTTGTACCTGCAGATGGGTCAGTTCAGACTTTGTTCAGAAGAGCAACATACTTTGACTTAATAGTTGATTGGAGAGATTCAGAAGTCAAGAAAATGATAGTCTGCTCAGCTAAAATATACCTAATGCTTTGGAAAGGAAACAAGAAACCACCATTCAAAGAATGACCACAATCACAAGAGTGAGCCAGTAATTAGCTGGTCTACAGTTGTCTGTCGATACTGTAACATTTTGCTGTTAAATATATACAACAGGCTTTACAAAGTTGATCTGAGCAAACACAGATTCAGGAAAGAGGCCCTGACTGCTGCAGTCAAGTCAGCAGAAATGTCCTCCACTCCAATAAATATCCGTGGCTTATCCTGCAGAACGGCACATTATTATTCCAAACAGGAACGAGAGCGCCGGGCATCACAAGACGATGAACATGCTGTGATGTGCTCAGAGAGATGTGCTCAAAATATTCGTATCTCAAAATCAAACGTCAAAGACAAGTTTGATAATAATGACAATAATTTATTTATTCATGTAGAATAAGAATCTTTGGCAGTGGAGAACAGGAAATGAGGATGGGTTTTTCGGAAAACATCTCAAAGTGAAGTGTTGCATGAAAAAGTCTGGCACGGCGACGCAAGTCCCAACTGTGCGCTGCTGGAGTATAACCGGTCAGACTGGTCAGCGTCGTATTATGACCGCGACCCTGCCGGCGCCTGCCGATGCTGATCTGATTTAGTCTGAAGGGAAAACTGGCCTGGCCTGCAGATGGGAAGAGTTTTTGACACAGATGGATAATAAAATAAAGTGTCCTTCTGAATTAGTCAAAGTTAAATCTGGCACAGATGGTCTTTTATAGCAATTTGAGTTCATTAACACTCGTGTTGAAGATCTCTTGTTACCCTCACATTGGTGAATACAATTCTGAATGAAAAAAAAAAACAATACAAAAACATTTAAAAAACCCGAGCAAAAACATGAACTCATTTAGTAAAGAGGGAGTAAAACCACTTACAGAGTGGTTCGTTCATCCTTCAGATTCACATAACACTGACATCTGTCAACTGGCATCAGTCTGAGACATTTATCTGCTTTCTCTTTCAGTAGGATGCCAAATTCATTTTCGGTCCTCACACCTTTTTTTTTCCTTTTTTCATGCGAAAAGATAAATCTGCATCAGAAAGCAGCACTAATTGTACCTCTTCACCCTGAAGACAGGGCATGCAAGGCCTTTTCAGTATTTGCCAATGACTTGATAAAACCAAGTACAGGAACCAATCAGAATGCACCAGCACAGCATTCGTCACACAGCTCACAATAAGAGGGAAGAGCTGGGGCAGGGGAGGGTGAACGCATACACACAAACATATACACATATATATGTACACACATACACTGTGCACACTGTGCACAAGCCAGACAAGGGCTGTTCAAGATGCCCAACTGGGGAAAAAACACTGACGTTAAATATCTTTCAGTCAGCTAATACGGTTCAGAATACTGTTGGAGGTCCATTCAGTCATTATTAACAAAGTCAAACAGGACTGAACACCAGAAACTTGCTGTTTCATTTCCGTTCAAAGAACATTAAAGCTTCATCTACACAGATAACTCATTTTCACAATACCGTTGGAGGTCGGGGAGTTCTGCTGCTCCCCGCCTGTGCAAAAATCTGTCGGAGGCCACTTGGGGTCACTGTTGCACAGTTGCACAGTTGCACATTAAGGCTGACAAGGTGATGATGGCACAGTTTGTGATGAGACCCAGATGGGAAGAGTTTGAAAACAGTCTCGGAGAGCTCACTGAGATGCATCTGGTCCATATTAAATAACTCAGAGCTCTTAGTTTATTAATGAATTCTCCTACTGCTACGATCCAAAGTGGCTTGGATTAGCGAAGAGGCCGAGGGAGGACCAGAGGGAGGTCACAGAGTGACTTTGCTGAGTCTGACCGAGAGGCTGGAGCGATGCTGAGCGCGAGGAAGAGTGGAGCTGCAGCGGCTCCTCAGCTGCACGGGTCGACCGGCCGAGCCTCGAGCGCGCAGCAGGAAGTCGAAGTTGGCTGAGGTGTTCATGGCGTAAAAGACGTTGGCGTTGTCAGGAATCACCAGCTCTGAAAGACATTAAAGAGAAGACAAACACTTAGTATTAAGAAGCTGTCAGTGATGTATTTCTAAATGAGAGCAAGGTCAAATAATCAGCGGAGAATATAAAATGTCACTAAAGTTGAAATCTTTGGTTTTTTTGTGTGTGTGAATTTGTTTGCCTTTAAATTACACTTTTTGGCAGCCATGTTTTTACCTTTCTCCTCAGAGATGACCTGCACCAGCTCAAATCCTTCCTCTGGCTCCACCTCCAGGTTGTGCTTCGCCATGGCTCTAGCTATCACAGCTGGGGTCTTGTCCTGACTGGTCAGCTATTTGACAACAACAAACATATCAGGTTACGCCTGCTTCATCGCAGATTGCCTCAAAATGCCGAGCTGTTTTCTTTTGAAAACACAAACCCTGTGTTTTTCGCTCACCAGAATGCTCTTGTACAGATTGCCGTTGCCGTGCTCCAGGCTGACTCTGATGATGCACGCGTCCTGGGCTTGGGTGTTGTACGCCGGGCTCTGGCTCAGGGAGCAGGGGGACATGGGCGTGAGGGAGATGCACCGCCTGTGGGTGCCGGGACGCCCAGGCAGCGAGGGCGAGGCGGGAGTCATGGAGCCGCTGGCGGTCGATGAGCTGGTGTCCATGGAGTGCAGCGAGGTGCAGGACGATGACTCTGAGAGCTGAGGAGAGACAGACGTGGTCATGTACGAATGTTATTTGAGGCAGCAGCTGAAGAGAGAACAACTGAAACAAAGTGATACTTTCGCAAGTTTTAAAAAGTAAAAACAGTTAACTCATTAGAAAGTTACATTCTCTTTTCTTTTCTGTTTGCTTCCTTTCCCTTTCCTCCTTCCAGTAACCATAGAATCATGACATCCAGCTCAGCAATGTGTTGCACCAGCTTTTTACTCTAAATGCAAAACAGTGTCAGATAACAAAGTCATACATTCATGGAAATAATAAGAAATAACTCTTTTTCTTTTCGGAGGGGTGATGTGGGTTTTTTTTTGTTTCTTATTAATAGTTAGAATTTATGTTCTTGAAAAATGTCTCTAAGAAAAAGTTGACTGCAAACTTTAACAATCACTAGCAGATTTCCACTAATGCCATTTTTATACTCCACATGAAACATGTCTAATTATTCTAAGTTTTTGTTCATTTGCACACTGACCTCGATAAATGTTTGCATCCCTCCTATTATTTACAATTGTATCTAATTTTAAATAACATTTGTGCTGTTATTTGTAGTATATTATTGTTTGCAGTTTTTTCCCCACTTCTTGTAAATGGTCTACTTTTTATGCACAAAATTAACATTCACATCTTGTTTTTTCTTTGAATTACACCACTCCTTTGCATATTTCTCTTAATCTGAGTAAGCTTTTTAAAAAACTGTACAGTTTGATTCTCATGTTTTAAATTTACCCTTGCTGTACTGTATCTCATTCCTATCTTTTATGTTGTGTGAATATGCACTCTTCCACTTACCGTACCTTTCATTTCCCCTCGGTGGGACAGTAACGGATATTCCTATTTTGTTCTATTCCTGACATCCAGTTCGGTCGTAACTCACCTTGTTTTGACTGGAGTCGGCGTTGTGAGTCGGACTGGCGAGCCCCTCGTTGTCAGACGGACTGCTGGAGTCGTTGGACGACACGCTGACCGAGTCCATGCTCTCTCCCGAGCTGCCAGCAGGAGGCGAGCGCGGCGTCTCTCTGACTGGTGAACTGGGTGTGCTGCTGTCTGGCCCAAGAAACAATCTGCCCAGTGGAGGAATGGGAGTTATATCTTAGTAAAAGAAAGATATGTTTAGATGTGACTGTAACCCCCGACCCCCTCAGATCTTTGGTCATTCATCTGTTTTGTGAGTGAACTCACAGGCTGATTCTCTTCACCATGCTCTTTCGAGGTTTGGGTAAAGTCGGGCTGCTGTCGCCAAGCCCTTCGATCTCACAAGACAAGGCGTAGCTGTAAGACAGAGCAATAAACCTTGAATATCATAAAACTTTAATAAGCCGTGTGCGCTGCCAGGCAGAGAGGAGAAACAAAAGACAAGATCAACACAATAGATCAGTGGGGAGTGAAGAAATGGTAGAAAACAGGGAGAAAGAAGCTCATCGTGTGTTTTTGAGCATGAGCAATAGATCCAACAGACCATAGCTCACGCACCAATTTGATTGTTGACACATTAGTTAAGGACACAAGATACACAGTGAGAGAAAAGCAGCAGTACCTCTCCTCCTCACTGAGTTGAGGTTGGTTCTTAAACCAGCGGAGGAAGGCCTGGTCTGCAGTCAGGCAGTAGCTGTTACAGGCCGACTGGAGCAGCTTGATCTGGGCGATCACCTCAAACTCCTGCAGAGACAGAAGGACAGAGGGACGGTCATCAAAGGCAGAAAAATGCCTCACATCAGAAAAGCCATTTGGATCCTTTATGTCAGCCAATTAATAGGTGGCTCCCTCACCCTGCGTCTCTTCTCAAAGTTGAACAGGCCCCCCTGTGGACACAAAGACACAGAGAGCGTACGGTCAGAACCTGGGGGCATCACATACCGGCGACCGCTCAGACAAACAGCGTTAGGTGGAGCTCGCCGATTGGTACAGCAGCAACACGGGCACCAACATCACATCTGGAAGGTTCTGTTCACTCACAGCAAACAGTCGAGGGTCTAAACCTGCTGGTGGATTTTGTTTTATTTACCTCCACAATGTCTGGCAGGGCTGTGTCCAGCATGGTCAGATCAGTCAGAAACGTCCCCAAGTACGGTATTGTCCCTTGCATCGCGCCCTGTGGAGAAATATTTTTTGTTTTTTTGGTCACTTTAACAGTAAATAAGACATTGCATTTGATCTTATAATATTGGTTATATGTATTTTTAACATTTGAGAGAAAAAAACCTCTCAAATTCGACAAACGTCAGTTAATTTGTAGAAAGTGAACAGGCAGAAAGCAGTTTGTGGCTTCTGTTAGTCTTCTTTCTTAGCTCTCTCCCTGATGCTGCTGGAAATGTTTGATTTTGCTGCTTGCAGCTTTAATTTACACTGAGCTGTTGACAGATGCCGAGGCAGGCCTGTAAATTACAGCCCCGACTTAATGTGCGTACAGCACACAGTGCATTGCATAAACAAAGCTAAGTATGTGGCTTCAGCATCCTGGAGAGGCAAGAATTCTCCTTTCACTACATTGCTCAGGAGGAATGTGTTGTTTGCATTTTTCTTTTCGTGTCAGCCGCTTTTGAAAAGGGACAAAAAAAAAAATCCATCTGTCTGATTGCTGTTTCTGAACTTCACCAGGGATTCTCTCACCATTTCCTTCTGCAGCTGCAGTCTCTTGTGGGTGCGCTTTTGGTGATCTTTGGCACAACTCTCCAAACTGGCAAACTTTGAAGTACCTTCCTGTGAATGAACGAAAAAAAAAGAAAGAAATAAAAAAGGTTTTCACCTGAAGTTTGAAGCGAGTCAAATAGGAATGCATTTTAGAATTTAGCTGGGTCGGTGGGTGGCAATCTAGATCCGACTTACCCTCATGAGCAGCTCTCTGCTGGTCAGGTAGTTGTTGTGGTCAGAGAAAATGTCTGAGAGCTCCTCAAATGTCTGCATGCTGTCTCTGCATCAAAACACAGGCTTATTTCAGCAACCAGGATCAGAAACAGATGCTAAACTACACGTGCAAACAATCCACAAAACAAATAAATAAATAAAAAACGCAGTAACTTGCTTCCAGGAAGTTCTGCCAAAAGTCTGATTTGTTTAAAATAGATTATTATGCACACTTGAGAGGCTGAATGCTTACTTGTGAACACAGGCCCATACTCTCTTCAATCTGTACAAAGGGTTGGACTGCAGTGCCGACACAATCGCTCTCAGGGATGAGAAGTTTTTGCGTATCCGGCACTCCTGCGCCGAGACACCAAACAAACGGTCACAACGTGGAACACCACTTTTCGTCTGTACCTGGGATGCTTCTGGAACTTTTCCTGACCTGGGCGATGTCTATCCAGCGCTGGATGACCCTGGCCCTGACATGCGGTCTGAGCTGTCTGTGCTTCAGCACTGTGTTCACCACGCAGGCGGCGATGGCGTTGAACTGGGTGATGGTCGCGCGGATGGTGGGCGCGCTGTGCTTGTTGTCCTTCTTGTCCCTCTGGGACCAGATGGAGCCCAGGCAGTGGTGGGGGACGACCTTCTTAAACAACAGCTGGAAAGAAAAGATACAGAAACTGCTGCTGAGTATGGCCGGAGGTGCTGTGAGTCCAGCGCAGAAGTAGCTGAATTTTCACGCAAGAGCAGCATAAGTTCAAGTAGCTTGAGTAATTTCTCAATAAATATGAACACAAATTAGCCAGTATATGTGGCACAAACGGATATTTGGTGCTCTAACAGCTCAACGTTTGCTTGTACAACTTGTGCAAATGAGATTATATAGGTTTTTGAACAAGTTTCTAACTTTTCCCTTTGTTGTTCCTTTCTTTTTGTCAAGTCCCAAAGTTTTTATTCATTTACTTTTACTTGTCAAAGTAAGGTGTCAAAGAGTTGGCGGGAAAGTATGTGAAAAAGGGGCCAGAATTGAAAGCCGAGCAAAACTTTCACTTTATATATATAGAGAGAAATACATCTACACATTTCTTATTCTCAAAAAAAACAAAAATGTAACGAAAATTTTTCAGATCTACGTAATAAAATGAGCTTCTCTGACTTGACAAGGGCACATCAATCAAATTTTTTTTCAAGTTTTTGATTTGAAGCAAATGTATGAAATTCCAAAGTTTTCTTGTGGGCACATTACATTAAAATATTTCAGAAATGTTCTGATTATGTTGAGTCAGAAACATAATCTGATTCAACACTGACCGCTGGATGTTCAGAAAACATCCAGCGGCCTCCTCTAACGATGGCTGTAGCTGGAGGGATATTTCAGAGGAAAAGCATCGTAGAGATGTGCAATGTTTCCATTTCTTCTGCGTCCTCTTACCGCGTCCATGTAGGTCAGCTGCTCGGCCACCAGGTCAGCCTCAAATGACAGGAAGTCCTCCTGGACCTCGATTTCCACCTCTTCTTCCTCCCCAAGGCAGAAGGAGCTGTTTCCCTGGAAACCAACTAAAAACAGACAAAAAATAGATAAATTATTAGACTCCAAATAAATGAATGAAAAGCAGAGAGGAAATTAAACATAATTGGGGAAAAAAAACAAACCAAACAAAACAAAAAAACACCGATACCATCTGTTTCGTCCATGTTGGCCTGACCCTGCAGCTGATCCAGCAAACCCTCGGCACGTCGGAGAGCCTCTGAACCCGGCAGAGCTTTGCGCAGGTACTCCATCAGCCTGTGGAGGGAGGGGTAGTCCGGAGGCTCCTGGAAGTCCTCAGGACACTGGTCCAACCAGGCACGCAGGATAGAAGCCAGGGCGCTATCGGTGCACAGAGACGGACGTGTGTAATTAGTGACTGATGCCAACAGGAGCACAGCTGGAACTAACTGTGACGTATTAAAACTGAGTCTCACTTTCTAATGGCTTCACTGCTTTCAGTGCCTTCCTGATTATTTTCTTCCACACTCCCATACCTGCCAGAGAAAAAAAAAAACAACTCAATTTAAACTTGCAGCCATTCACAATCACGTATATCATGTTCTTCATTTTTTTTTATGTAGATAAAAAATGAAGGAAAAAAAATGTATCCGCCCTACCTGTCCAGCAGCAGCTGCAGGACAGTCTGGGTGCTGGCAAAGGCTCTGTAGGTGGAGAGGAAGATGGAGGTGTAGGTGAGGTCGTTGTCTCCGAAAGCCGTCAGCAACGTCTCCACCAGGCGCTCCAGAGTCCCAGCGCGGATGCTGCGGATTTTGCAGGTTTCCAGCTGGCTCACCGTGTGGCCGGGAGGCAGGCGATCGCCCTCCGCCTAAACACAAACACCTTCAGACTGCTGCACCAGAACACATTCAAACACCTGCTACGTGCGTCTTGCTTTGGTCACTCTCAGGTGGAACAAGAATATCAGAAAATCTTACTTTAGGTTGAATAATTTACTATTTTCTGCAGGAAAACTCCAACAAACAGTCTATATCGTCACCATAAAAGTATTTCCATGACAGTTTTTCTTTCAGCATTTGAACCCATTAGTCCTTTATTTGTGCGTCATTTCCTTCTTGTGTTTTCTCCTCCCTCTTTTCTCCGCAAGTTTATTTATTTTTTGCATTTCCTTTTAACATTCCTCCGTCTGCGTTTTAGAGTATTGTAGTCGCTGCTTTTCACTACGTATTCGAGGAAGGCTGTTTTTTTTTTTTTATAGTGTGCCACACATTGGAATGAACCAGGTGAAAACTTTGAAAAATCTGAATTTGTAACTGTTATGCCAATAGTTTTTGTGAACATTTTAGATTTCTAATTTTATCTGCTTATCTCCAAACCTGCTCATTTTTGTAACAGAGTTTAAAGACTGAAAATTTGAGGCGAATATCTCCAGACGTTTTGAGTTGGAAAGTTGGAGATTTTTCACCAAACCCGACTTCAAAGTCAAATATGGATACCGATGTGAAAAAGCTAAGCCCGGGATATGAAAAGGACAAAATAAATAAATAAAAAGACATAATGAAAGAAAAAAAGCAAAGAAGGAAGTGACAGAAATTAATATACATATTAATAAAACATGCAATTATTTATTTTAAGATAGATGATTAAAATGACAAAAAATGGAACATTAAATAAGTTATGCAAAAGAAATTGAAGAGAAAAAAAAGTCATGCTGAAGTAAATTCAAGTGCAGGTCTCCCCCGCCCCCTTGTTATTATTTAGCATTGTTGCCTTGGTTACTTTGTAACCAACATTTTTGGGTTCAAAGTTGAACCACGGAACGTTTTGTACCAACCATTTATCACTTTTTACCCCAGGAGGACGTCTTGCACCGTCCAAAGTCACAGATGTAAAGCGATTTTTAATAGTTTTCTCATAGTCGACTGGAAACAAATGGGGTAAAAGGACTCCGATAAAAACATCTACCAGCTGGAGGTAACTCCATCGAGCTATTTTGACTTCAATCAGAGGTCATGTCTCACATTTCGGAAATAGACATAATTAGAGGGATCAAAACCAAGAAAAGTTTAATCAGGGTTCAATAAAAAGTTCTAGCAATATAAGGAACCATTACATTTATCTATAATTCTGATTTTGACATTTTCATGATCACTTTTATGCTGTATATGAAGATGCTTAAGTACAAAGGAAAACAAATTTGTAGCTTATGGTTAAAATGTGTACAAAATGGCTACAAAACAATATGAAATTGTCATAAAAACCAGCAAAGGGATGAACAACCATCCCTTTATCTTTGCACCAATAAGTGCCTTTAAAGATCATGCAAGCTTTAAAGGGCTTGCATGATCTCACAACAAGTTATTATAATACTACTGCTACATATTGTGCTGATATCTGGAGTATTTAATGAAATACATTTTTACATTTTTTTTATTTATTAGCATGCTCTGTACTACAATGCCTCAGACATTAATGATACTGTCTAAATTTAGGACTATAGGAAACAGTGAACATGTATTTTCTGGTTGCGAGTTTTACTCATGACATATTTTTCTGTCGTGTTCAGAAAAACAAGAGCACGACATGTCAATAAGACACAAGGTTACAAATTGTAGTCCGAGATAAAAAAAATCAATCCATCTCTGATAACCAAAGAATAAGGAGGAAACAGCAACGATAGCCGTGACCTATTTTTAATCCCAGTTTCTCCAGATGTGTCCGACTATTGTGTCCGAAGGGGAATCGAGCGAAAAAACAGGCAGGGAGAGACTGTGGGAGGGTGGCACATATGCGCACTGAGAGGAGGGAGACCTTGGTGAAGTTAGAGCGCTGCAACAGGAAACGCTCAGATCTGCTTTTAATCACAGTGAAGCCCCTCCTCCACCCGCCCTCCAGACACAGAGGAGGACAGCGGCAGAGCAAACCTCTCCCACCACTCCCCTCTGATAAGAGCCTAAACGCGTAACAAGTAAGATTTCTATCTATGCGAGTTGAGTCACCGCTGGGTCACACAGAGTCTTACACGTCACAAATCGCCGTGCATGAAAATAAACAAGATTTGCCCGTTTGAAATCCTGCAAATGCAACTGAACTCGTTAGAGCTGCTTTCTCCTTCGCTGACAATCAATAACTTCCAGGGAGTGTGCTGATGTGTCGGCTGGAATTTTCTCCTGCTGTCCGTGTTCGGTAGCTGGCACTGATCAAAACACCCACTTTGTTTTAATTAGCTGGAGCACAGCAGTCGGTGCCTCGCGCCACTGTCGATATATCAATAGGCCCTTATAGCTGCAGGGCTTTTGTGTTATTGTGCAGCTTACTCACCAAGTTCCCCAACATGTCCCATGCAAAAAAAACAAAAAAAACCCACCAATGGGACAAAATACAAGACTCTGATTTATGTCAAACAGAAACTCTGTGAAAACGCCTAAAGCAAGCTAATGCCCTATAATTTGTCCCTTCTGTGCTGCATAATAATGCAGTCCACAGCATCTTATTATGCAGGGCATAATAGCAGAGGAAAACAGCACTGCCTCATATTCTCTGGAAAAGCGTTTAATACTCTGTTTTTTCCTCCGTACCAGCATTTGGTAGAACGCGCTTCCCCGTGCGGAGAAACAAGCAGCTTTACCAGGAGCTGGACAAGTCAGGAAATCACATGCTCTAGCAAAACAGTCCAAGTCGAGTGAAACTGTTGCTTTTTTTTTCTTTCTTAGCCAGCAGCTGAAAGGTGTTGCCTAAGTTAAGCAGGCTTAAAACGTTAAAACAATAACAGTGGTGTCAAACGGCTGATTCAAACAAAAAGGGTCAGTCGAGGCGTTCTGGTTTTAAACTCAACAACAGATAGCTTCAGCAAACCATCTGTATATAATCAAATGTATGGCAGTTCAATATACCAAAACAAAAACCCGGGTTTTACATTTTTGCAGCAGAAAGCCGGGAAGGAAGAAAAGCATCAGGAGTTCATGTGTCTGCTTAGGTTTGTTTTGAGCCGGCGCTCACAACCGATTATATAAGGTCATATTTTTACGATCTAGTCAAAGTCTACTGTAAAGAATGCGGTTATATGACTGCAGTATAGGTGTTAGTAGAAGGTCACTTAGAGATGTTATGCCCTTATCAGAGGTCGTAACCTGTCATGTTTCATAAGAGTAGACTGGCCCAAACAGGGCCCGGAGCCAAAATAAATGGAAAAAGGGTTTAACAGAAAGATATATTACACAGCTAAATTAAATTATACATAAGAGAGGGAATTTCATGCCTCTCTTTTTTCCACAATTCATGGAAAATGCTCACTTACAGAGAAAGAGAAGCTGATATCTATTGGTTACGTGCAAGGTTACGGCATAGTAGGAAATGTGATTTTGAGACTCCAAGAAAACATAAAGTTTCCTTCTGGTCAGGGGTCATAAGCTCTCATATTTTGTAAGAGTTAACTGGCACGAATGGCATCGGAACAACATTAAAACAAAAGTATGTTCAGAAAATAACATACAATTAAATGTAACAATTTACGAGATCTGAGCAATTTATGATATATGTAAATTTTTGGATTGATCAAAATTACCAAAAAAAAATCAACCTGATTCGGGTGCAAAATGAAGGTAAGAGGGAACAAAATGACCGCATAAACTGGTAAAGGCGCGACTTGACCCGACACTGGAAAAGCTTGACCAGATGCAAACCCTCATGTCAGACTCACCCCCAGCCATCTTGCTCCCTTGTTGGCCGCCTGTTGAATCTGAACCCTCTTCAGTGTCACATTGTAGACAGCTCCTTCCTCAACTTCCTCCCCCCAGTCCTGCACCGAGCTCTGAAAAGAAGAGGAAAGATATTATTGAACCTCTTGCAGGAGAGGAGGGACCTCATGTTGAGGATTAAGAGATAAAACAGCTTCCAGTAGCAGCAGCGGCAGCAGCCTCACTTGCACAAATGTCAATACGATGACTTTAAAAAAAACAAAAAAAGCAGGACTTGACTTTTTAGAGACTGGTGCAGGAAAAAGAAGCAGAAGGTTGAACACAAAAAAAACAACAACCACAGCATAAAGTGAAACGAAGTAGGGAGAGAGGAGTGCAGTAAAACATAAAGAAGGACCACACTCCCCCCAGCCCCCACCAGCGCAGCAGCCTGCCAGGCCTCCCTCCCTTTTTCTTTACTCCCTCTTTTATTCCACATCCATCTCTTTCACCGCCTGTCTCTGGAGTTGAAATCTGGCTTGGATTGCTTTCCTCAGAGCTCAGACAGACAGAAGATAACAGGCTAAGCGAGTCAACTCTCCAGAACAAACACCTAGATTCTCACTTTTCCTCTTTGCCGACGCAGACGCCTGTTTGGCGAAGCTCAAAGGAGCGTGGTTGCAAATGTGCGCTGAAAGAAAAGAGCGCTAAGACTAAATAGATTTGTTCTGGTCTTGTCGCCAAAGAATGATATGTTTGTATCTGCATGTAAATTAATTCCAAACACGAGAGTGCATAAGAACACAGAGTGAGCAGAGCGGAGTCATAATGCAAAACTCCTGCTTGGAGAGAGATCTGCTGAGGCATCAGCATACGGAGACAAAAACAAAGGCAGGGCTGGCTACGAAGGAGAAGCACTGGCCAGATATAAACAATCAGCTCGCTGCACTTTCTGAAGAAATCCTTAAGAATACAAAGTCAACACCAGCCAAGATCCTTCCCGCTCTCATTTACACAACTCTGTGGCAAAGTCCGCTTCTACTCCCCAAACAGAGGGCCAGCGGGTAAAGGGATCAAGGGTCAATGTTGCCTTTAACAGGCTCAATGGTCGGTCTAGGAGGCCCATGACTGGGCTGTGTTTGGGTTTTAGCAGAAACATGGGGATGTGAAAGTGAAAAAGCAGACACACACACACACACACAAAAAAGATAAGAGAAAGAGTACAAATGATTTGCAAACAAGCAATCTGCTTCTCGTCTGACAGTCAGAAATATGTCCCCGCCCTCGCGACTGCCCTGACCCGCTTCTGGCTGTCCGGCCGACTGGCGCAGAGACAGATAAATACATCAGTGGATGACTCATGCAGTCCACACACTCCCAAAACAATAGCGGGAGGTCTTGGTCTTGCTGAGCTCACAGTCCTGCACACACACACACACACACGCCGACTGTTTTTTCATGATGGAGGTGTGTTTTGGTGCGACATGTTTGAAGGCTCATTTTGAGGCAGCATTCCTGGAGTTTTGTACACAAATGGAAACCAAAACATTTCCATTTACACGTGAAGCTATTCGACAACAGCGACAGTGTAGATAGAGTTTACAGAGGCTGCAAGTGATCAAACCCAACAGAGAGGTGAGCTCTTTGTTAGAAAATACGAGGATAGTATCAAACAGTTATGACTCAACTCTCCTGGTGACTTCATTTAGTGTAATGGTGGGTTTGATTTGGAGCTTGAATCTGAGCTCGATTTGAGCATTTTCTAGTTGAAAGTCATGAAGTGAGCGGGATTGCTATTTGCTTCAGCATTGACTACCAATAAAAATGGAAATAAAAAATGGATATTTCTTTCTATTTTACATACTCAAACATTAAAAGAATATGCCGATAAATAGATACTACGCAGCACTATGTATGTTCGTGGTTTAATGAGACACAAAGTGCTAATAAATAGCTGCTACCTGCAACATTTGCTACATTTTATATGCACAGCAGCCATATTGAATGCTAAACAAGCAGCCGCGACCCTGAAATTGTAATTCTGCCTTCAGGGGATGTTCTTGCTGTTCTCATTAAATTCATTTTGAAAGTATAAAGATACCACATTATTAATCTAGATAAGCTGAACTCAGAAGTTGAAGCTAACAGCCTGAGAGTGGTGAAGATTGACTTCTTAAAACAACTCAAAAACCCCCTCTATGCCAGCACTTTTATGCAAACTTTTAAATCATTCTCAAGGTTGGTGGTTAGTTACAAAGAAAGCAATTATTATTTAAAAACCATAGCTGGTATTTGTGGCGCGCCACAAATAATTGTCCTGTGTGCAACATTCACCAGAAACAAACCATAAGGGACGAGGTGTAAAATTCAATACAATACCATGTACTTTGACCTCTACGATATATATACATATATATATATATATATAAAGTGGTGAAATAAACTTTATTTATGGTATATTTACACCACTTTATTTCATATCAGAAAGTTATTCTGACCAAGGATATTTTACATTTATCATTTTCAGTTGTTGTTTCACACAGGAGCATCAGTGATGGTGCACAACCTCCAACTAACATTAATGCAAAGATTTATAGGCTTCTAAGTGAATTCAACGCAAATGTAATAGTTTATAAAAATAAAAATGTTCCCACCGTTGTTTTGAGGCTTTAAAAATCAGATTTGATCTCAGTCAGTTGTTAGCTTTCAGCTTCCAGGTTCAGCAAAACTCTATACTAAATGAACATACCAAGGGCGTTATAATGTAGATAAGATATTTTCTGTTAATAGCTGAATCAGAGAACCTCACTTGAAAAATCCGGACATATCATACAGAGAGATACACATTAGCATCTCTTCTCAAAAACAGCGATCCATCATTATCCTTGGTTTGAGACAATACCCACAATAAAACAACAGTTGTGTTAAATCTGCGGCGCTGATCTCCTGCATGTTATTCTTTCCAGGACGCAGCTGGGACCTGTGGAGAGGCTGTTTTTGGCCCCCGGGGGCTGCGCCAATTGTTCCCTGTCTCTGTCGCACTGTGGATAACCAAACAAAAGTTTTCATATCCATCATTATGCAGGCGTCAGCAGACGGGTCGGGGATTTTAGGCTACATCAGAGGTCGCTTTTCCAAAGTCTGCGCCTCATTTTTACGCAGCAGCTCCATGTGGGTTAAACTGGGTTTAAAGCACAATAAAAGCAAAAGTGTTCAGCTGCGCCCCCCAGCCCCCATATTCACTCTCTTCCTCCTCCTCTTTCTTCTTTCTCCCGTTATCAACAGCTTTCCCGAGCATATGCACCCCTCCTCCTCCTCCTCCTCCGCCAAACCACCAACTCTATAACCTAACCCAACTCTCCCCCTGCTTTCTAAACCGCATATAACACAGCACAGACTGAAAAACTAATGCAGCCTGTGTTTTTCTTGTTTGTTTTTACCATTTTAGTTTTCCAGGCAAACTTCATGGTTAGCGTTTCTTTCATGATCCGGGGACAGCATCAGCTCTCCAGAATAATCCAATCGGGGGGGTAAAAAAAAGAAGAAAAAGTGCTCCTTTTTTGAAATAAAAATCCTTTAAAAGTGTTTTTATTCCTCCACACGTTTCTCTCTAAAGTCAGACTCCTGCTTCTCTGGTCTGTCAGCAAGCACTCCCTTCTTCCACTGAATGACCGACCTCCTCCTCCTGCTCTACTCACAACAGTCCCGTTTAAACTCCTCCTCCTTTTTTGTCTGACTTTCATCAGACTGACAGCAATGTGCGCACTCGGAGCTGTGATTTCTGCTCGCGCAATTTCACTGTTAACCTGTTTCTTTGCGAGTTAGAAGGAAATGTTCATGTCCAATCATTTGGATTTTCCCCTCTATTTATTTTCGGAAAAAAAGGGATGCTTGTGGAAAATGAGGGGGGGGAAAAAAACACAATTTCAATCAGTAAATTTTTTGGAATATCTCATTGCTATTGGATGCTGAGCATGGATCATGGAACAAAAGTAGTTGCAAAATCAATAATATATAAACAAAAGCAAAAAAAAAAAAAAGTAATATAGCCTATGTCAGACTTGATGATGCAGATAATGCTCAAGTTGTGATGAACCTCGAGGATCAAATTTTCCTCCTTTACTGTAATTATCGCTACCTGTGCCTTTATTTATCCCATTAAAAGTCTCTCCATGCTGCAGCTGTTGTGCACAGTAGAGTGTAGTAACGCTTTTCATGAAAATAGAGACACCCATACTACAAAAAACCTTTCATGCTTTTGCAGCTGATTTAATATTACACTAGAGTTAAAAGTAGCTGCAGGTCCTGGTTAATAAGACATTATTCATAATGTTTTACCTGTTGAGGTAACAGTTCAACAGACTAACTCTACCACACCCTCAGTTTAAGTTGACGTTTCAAACACAAATGGTGCAAATAATCTACATATAGATTATTATCTTCCACCCAACAGCCGCCTTGTGTGTGAAACATCTGCAGCCCCTTGGCCCCTGCGTGGGACAATACAAGGAAAGCGGTGGATGCCGTCACTGGTACTGTGCATTGTCGATGGCAGCAGGAGGAGAATGGGTTTAGTGTGTCGGGACGGGCAGTACTGTTCCACTGTGAATGTGTCTCCACACGTACTCAAACGGCCCACTTGTGTGAGTAAACGGGAAGATATGAATCAAGCTCTGAGCTCGTGAGGGGTCTTTTTGTATCGCAAACATGAAGCAAATGTGAGCAAGTAGACCCATAAATTTATCATGAGCTGATAAATGACAAAGGAAAATTCCTGGGAAAAAAAGAAACAGTTTTTGTTCCTGTTGCCTTAAGTTTCCAAAATTAGACTTTATATTTTAAAGTATTAAACTACTGAGGCACTTTTAATTCACTGTGTGTCTATATCAAGTTTCCTGTGTGGCAAAAAAGTTGACTCACCACACTGTAACCCAATCTATCTAAAGTTGACTGATTGATCTGAGGTTGTGAAGGCTTGAATTACATTATGATGCATTGTCTATAATTTTAATATTCAGTTTATAAGACTGGAATACCCTCCCATCTTGACCTTCATCGCGTCAGTACACAACCTAAACGTCACACTCAGCGTCAGTGACTATAACACACCATCACCCATCTTCGTACACACGAGGTGCCCACCAGTACTCCCAAACATCTTGACTCAAAGGTCATCGAGAGGTCAGAGAAGCCTGCTGTACATCTCCATCAGTCGTTCTCCATGTGTGGTTCCAACCAGCATCAGTTTCTCTTCTCTCTGTTTCCTCATTGCACTGCAAATCTGGCCTGTGTCCAATTCCCAGGCCAAGTTGCCCCCGGTGTCCGCTCGGGTCTGGGGAACTCTGGGAAGCCCAGAGGGGCAGTGGGAAGGTTGCGACCCCAGAAGACCTTTGGCCCAGTCCCAGGGGTTAGGAGTGTTGGTCTCACAGCGGGACTAATGTCACATGTCCACAGAAAACAAGGCATTGGACAAATGTGACGGCTGCAACTGTGTAATGGATGATCACATGAGTGTGTGCATCCTTCAACTTGGGAACAACACACAACCTTTTCTCCTCAGGTTCATGACGCACTTTTTAGGATTGTTGTCGTCAGATTTTAGGACATTATTATTGCTTTTATTGTTATTATGAGTTGCTATTGTTGAGTAAGGGATTGGTTCAGCTTCTCTGACATGTAGGACGTATGATGAATTAATATTTTACACGCAACTTGCAGAAATCTTAGCTGCTGCTCAAACCAGGAGCACTTAAAAACTGTAGCTGGATTTACAGTTACTAAAACTCAAAGCCAAATTAGTTCACAATAACTGCTTTTTTATTTTTTACAACTCATATAATTTAAAACTATCTACACTTTTGCTATTTTCTCAACTGAACAACTATTGTCTGCTTCTGATCACCAGTGTTGTAGTTTCTGATTGTAAGCTGTTCCAGACCACAGGAATATTTTGTGGGGAAGTAAGGGGATACCTGGGTGAAACAAGTTGTAAAGAGAAACAAAATGTTTGTTACAGAGATAAAAACAACAACAACAAAAAACATTTCTAGGCTAACATAATCAGCATTAAAATACAGTAGTATGAATCAGAGTCTCTGGCAACAAAATGTTGTTTTCTTCAAGAGACAATTTGCTTTCAGATTGCTGCAGATAAATGACTATAGTTAAATACTCCACCAAAAAATCCTAAATCAATCAGTTATTTAAAGACTGTAGTTGCAATATGTTGTTGGTTAAACCCAAAGGAAAACATTAGAACAATAAAAAATATCAACTTATGCATTTTGGTGTAAGGGCAGATATGGCTACTATCCAGTGTCGCCACTAACAGTGTGTAAATGTGTGAGTGAATTGTAGAAAGACTGAATGTAGTGTGAGACGCTTTGGGGTCCTCTGGACTTGTTAGTACAAGCTATTTACCATTTATCAAACCATTCACAATGTTGAAATGGGAACATAAAATAAAAAAAATACATGTCATTTCATTTGCGTTTTATCAAAAATATTTATATTCATCCTAATAATAAATAGAAACATCTTTAATCACAGTACAGCAATCAAACCCTTCTTTGATGAGAAACATTTTGGATGTTTTCACAGGTATTTAGATTATTTATATTTGGTGATGAGCTTCAGGTCTGTAGCCCTGTGGTAAACTGAGGTTACTGTAGCCTAATGACGTATGTTGAGGTTAATAGAAATCATAGTTCAAGACAAGACCCAAATATATTAAAAGTGAACGTTTATTTACTAATGCATAATATTGGTGATAACTATGGATTTCATATTCTTGTCTCTGGAAGAAATACAGCAGTATTTTCCTTTACTTTAATATTTCAATAATTTAAAGGGTAAAGGTAGCTATTAAGTAATTTGCTTACTTAGTAATTAAAACTGTATTATTTGTAAATCAACTAAGAGCATTATTTTATGTAAATATTGCAATTGAAAGAAGTATTAGTGTGACGTAAGATGCACTATGTATTTTATTTGGCTTTGCCATTTGATTGGTCACCGAGACAGTCCGTCTGACACGTGATTGGTTGAGAGAAGAGGAGGCGGGAGGAGGAAGGACAGGAGAACCGTGATGGTAGAGAACGGGGAGTGAGACGAGAGGACAAGAAGTGAAGAAAACACACTCAAGGGAGAGAAAAACTGAACAAAAGTACGGAAGAGGACGAAATTCGGGAGACGTTAGGAGAGCTTGGTCGCCGCGAGAGGGACAGGACCAGAGGAGGTGGACGCAAGTAGCCTAGTCCTGACGGGTTTTGAGCTTAGCTAAGTGAGCTTAGCTAAGTGAGCTAAGCTAAGTGAGCTTAGCTACGTGAGCTAAGCTAAGTGAGCTAAGCTAAGTGAGCTAAGCTACGTGAGCTCTCCGCTTCAGCACCACGTGTTCAGCTGCGTTCACCGGAAGTCGAGGAGAGGACGAGTGAATTGCAACGCTCTCAATGTTTTGCAAGTGAATTTCGACTCATTGTTTTTCCAACAGGCCTGCAACGTTTTCACACTTTCCTGGAGGTCGTGAGTAACAAACTGACTGGGTTATATTTTGTTTAGAACTGTATGTTGATATAATTGGACATTTCTTGTTCTGTCCTGGTGCTGTGAGAAACAAAAAGGGTGGCCGTTAATATTTTATTTATCCTGCCTTATGTAAAGAGGTTTATGTTTGTTTAGATCCTACTGAAGGGTCTTTCAACTACAAAGCTACAGTGGTGACTAAATAATAGGTTTTCTGTCATTTTAGTTTAATAAAGTTAGGCTGAATCATTTTGCCTAAAATTTCGATATTCCTCTGGGTCGTATTTGTCATAAGGTAGGTCATTGGTGCCGCACACCAATTGGGGTACCGGACTGATGTCGAACCCAAGCACCCTCCATCTTAGTTTTCTCGAATAGAATGGAAAAAGGTGCTTCAGGTCTTTGAGGTTTAAAGGTTGTGGGACAATCCAAAATGTCATTATGACATGCAATTAGAAGAAGGAGGTTGGTAAAACGAAAACTATAAAATAATCCCTACATCAGTCAAAAGGAGAACATATAAGATTGGATTTATAAATGTATTGTTTTCTTTTTGTCTTCATTCTCTTCCTTCAGCACTTTTTTTACAGTAAAAATGAGTGGACGGAAAATTCAATATTATGCAACTTCTCTCTATAAATTTGTTTCAGTCTGTCTGTAACTGCTAAAAGCCAAAGGGTTCAGTGAGGTTGGATGTTTAAACCCCAGCAGTAGTCCAGCATTGTAATTCAGACCATTTCCCTGTCCAGGTTTTCCTTTCTGTGGATGCCTAGTGACGTAATTCCACTCAGGAAAGTCCTTGACCAGACCGGATCCTTTCTTAAAATTCCTCATTAAAGGAGTCCTGCCATTATCCGGCCTCTCCTGTGCTCCACAGACAGCACCGTGAGCTACAATACCCACAGAAAGGGGACAAAAACAGGAGGAGCACTGCGAGCGCTGTTATTGCACCACAGTGGGGGGGAAAAAAACGCACATTCCAGGAAATCTCCCGCTTCCTGCCCTCAGCCTCCTGACTCCAGCGAGGCTGCTGTCCTCATACCTTGACTGGCTGGGGAGCCTTTCTGCTGGCCTGAAGCGAGGTCATAAAAACTGACCAATGAGGGAGAAGCAAAGGAGACCCGAAAGAGGCACGGAGCAGGTAGTAGCAGCAAAAGCGAGGGATGCTTGACAGCAAGATAAAGACAGCAACTGTGAGAATCCTGAGCTGCGTTTGTAGCATCTCTGTTTATATACGAGATAAGGGGGTCATGTATCAGACAAAGTGCAGCACACTGTCGAGATTAGCTTGAAGGAACATTATCTCAAGTTTGGGAGTGAGAGACCGAGGAGTTCACAGCTCAAACAGAAACTGAGAAGAACCACGCTGACCGGAAGACAAGAGTGACGCAACTGGACAATCTCTCCCTGGCTTGGAGAGAACAAATAATTCCTTAATTTCAAACAGGAAAGCGACACGGTAAGAGAGAATGGAAGTATCTGTCAGGGGGAATCTATGAAATCTCAAAACGATGCACACTCCTGAAATAATCTCTGCTTTCAAATCGTTTAAATCCTGTGTGTGTGTGTGTGTGTGTGTGTATGCAAAGGAATATGCATGATGCTTTTGCTTTTGGTCGAATGTTTGCGTGTGGTTGATGACTTTGGGTTTCTAAAGCATGCCTCCCAGCAGAGGGCAGAGTTTAAGAACCAAAGTGTTTATCCAGAGTCAGCAGAGATTTTAGTGAGAGCAGGCAGGCCGGGAGGGAAGAGAAAAAGAGCACTCGAGTTATAACTCAGGGTCGCAGTGATGTGTCTTAGCTTCACAGACCTTACAAATGAGACAATTAAAGCTGAAATGGGGAATTTAAGTGAAAGATCATCAGCGGTAGTGAGAGTGCATGAATAAATAAAACGCTGCATATTAAAAGTTGAGATTATCTGGATTTGAGTACTCCTTTATTTCCTTCTCCTCCAGTCTCGGTCGAATGAACCTTTTGTTGAAGGAGTTGCATTAAAGCTCAGTCTGCCTCTCTCTCTCCTCTGCTCTCTTATGTCACGTCTCTATTACTCCCCTTAGATCTTTTGTCTGGGTTGTTGTTGAGCTGTCTCTGGTTGGGTGACATCATTCCTTTCCAGTAAAGTCCAAAACTGCAGACAGTCCCCCCCCCCACACACTCCTCTCTTCTTCTCCTGCTCCTCCTCCGAGCTCAACATGCAAGCGCTCTTAAAGGAAAAATGTTAAGTCCAGGTGTTGCATTATTCTTACAGCTGCCAAATAAGGTTGAGCTTAAATAAAACTGAAAGTTTTTCAGACTCTGCGTGGGCTGAAAACCTAGGAGGATTCAAGAGTGATTCAGATGGTGATAAGTTTAGAGGGTTTTATTTTATTTTTTTTTTTGTATTTAGAGGAATTGCCAAAAAAAAAAACACTAAACGGTTCCAGAAAACCCTTCCCCCGCATGTGCCCTCGAGCCTTGACCCCCCTTGAATCTAAGCCCTGCTAAGCCTGGAATGAATCGGCCTGAACTGGCTTGGATGTCTGTCTGTCTGACCCCGTCAGCTAATGAGAGCTGGACCATCTGTTGCCCAGCATGTAGATGCAGACCCGAAGTTGTCACATTCGCAACAAAAAAAATAATAATAACACACGGCGTCAATCAAACAAGCAGCAAGCCAGCGACGACCGCTGCCACTGTAAAACTCAAAACACTGGAAAACCACAGCAACACACAAATGTAGCAGAAGGAAACGTGCTAAAACTTTTTTTTTTTTTTTTTTTTTACATTAAGCATCGTGGAGTTCTGGGGTTTTTCTTTAATGTTATGATGCAGTTTGTTTACTCAGCTCATGATCACCGTAGGAAATGAAACTGCAGCCAAGCACAGAGGCCACAATGCAACGGAAAGAGGGCAGTAATTCAACTGTGGCACAGAAACACTCTTCAACAACACAGCCGTTACCATAGCGTTGACCAAAATGTGACACACTGTAAAGTTTAACAGCATATAAAGCTAAATGAAACTAATGCATGGCTGGATTTCCTGCACTGTATTTTTCTGTTTACATCCTTTTTATGATGCAGGGACAGTATTTTACTCATGGGCATTTGCTGACACGGGCACTGACTGAATGCTGACCAGTCACATTAAAAAGAGCACTGCACAAGTCCTGAGCACAAAAAAAAAAAAAAAAAGAAACTTAGCAGTGGCAGCTTGATCCCAGTCATGCGTCCTGGCTAAAGCTGCATGTGCTGGCTGAGCGGGAAAAGAGAGAATTAAGTGTGTGCATGTGTTTGGGAGGGGACACCTAACCATAAATCCCCCCACCCCAACACACACTCACACACACACCCAGATCATTTTATGCAGCTATCAAGCCATGAAACACACACATATACTTAGTTGCACGTGCCGCCATCAAGAGCACTAGCACTACCATATGGTGCAATGAATTTCTGCCCCAGTTAAGCGAGCTGCTATTGTTTTGCTACTCCGAGACAACATAAGGGGGACAGCGACAGTGTCAGCAACATTGACTTTTCACACCAAGACCTGTTATATGAACTAATTAGGTCCAGGATCGCGACCTCTGCCGAGCTGCAGGCGCAGAGACAGCTTCACAAGCAGGAGGTCACTTAAGAGAATAAACAGCATCTAAAGTGTTCAACTGATTAAGAAGGTCATGTTTTGTCAGTGGTGCAGTTCGAAACATGAGAAACAACAGATATTTCCAGAAAAAAAACCTTGACTGTCTCACAACTTGAAATGGATGTTTGCATCCCTTGCAAACGTTGTCAAACCTACTTAAAGTCCACCGCAACCAGCTACCTCCAGAAGTCACAAAAATAATAAACAGAGTCCAGCTGATAACTGTTTTTTATGAGAATAAATCCTGTGAAAGCCTCAGAAGTTTATTAGAGAACATTAGTGACATCAGGATCATCATGAAGAACAAACGGCAAAGAAAACTGAATGAGTAACCTGTGGAGATGTTTAATCCAGGGTCAGGTTGAAAATGAAAAATCCTTACATTTCCAGGAAACACCTTTCAGTCCATCATGTCAAAATGGAGAGACTGCAGAGGTCTGCAACCTGCGGCTGCGGAGCCACACGTGGCTCTTTGGACTGTCCTCAATTCTCCTAATAACTTTGGCCAAAACTGATATAGAATGAACCATTGTTTTTAAATACAGATATGCGGGTTTTCAGTTTTTTTATGGAATTAATTTATTAAATTTCTTCAAGTGATTCACGCTGAAAGTGTTATATTGTGATGATACTAAAGTAAATTGATTTATCATGAATGTTTTTGAGATATTTTTCTTGTTAGTTTTTTTCCCCTTTCTTTTATGTATTTCTTTCACCAAAAAAGAAAAAGAAAATGCCCAGATCAGAATACGTCCATAAAATGGTGCTTCTATAAAAATGACAAATCCTCACACATTACACAATGAAACAGGATAGTGGCTTCATTGTGCACCTTTACTTCCTGAGGTGCAGGCAAACTGGTCAAAGTTGAATAGTGGAATATGGATTGATGGATTAAGCACTAAAAATGCAACCAATGGTTTATATTAAGGCAAATACAGCTGGTAAAACAGATCTGTAAATATAACTCAGAATCTGTGGCAAGACTTAAAAAGTGATGTTTATAGATGTTCTCCATCTGACTGAGCTTAAGGTGTTTTACTAAGAGGTAAAAGTAAGCTCATGAGTAGTAGTTCATGATTTATTGTCGTATCTGGAGCTGAATTACATTGTTCTCTAACTAGAACTGGCAGAAACTTAAAAACAAAGCGGAAAAGACAAAAGACGTTTCTACAGGGCTAAAAAAAAAAAAAATTAAATTTATAGTTCTGTGAAGTTTGCTCAGCAGTATGTGGAAAAGTTTAACGTGTATAAATAGTTTTGCCTAATGAGTTGACCAAAAGGAAGTTTCTGCCTAACTTTGACACGGTCCCAATTATTCTTCATTGTATTAGTGTCAAAACTGAGAAACAACCAGGTCAAAGGTTACGAAAACCAGTCGCATCCGGATGAATGAACCCTGCTTGGAGTGTTGAAATCGTTGACAAGTCATCAAAACACATGATGAGCAGAAAGAGCCAAAACATCAAAACTGGAAACACTGAGACGTCACAACGCTCCGGCATGAAACGTGCTCTTCCCGGTGCAACAAGACAGAAAAGAGGAAGAAGGAGCGCCAACTCAGCTTTCTTATTTTCTTTCAATGGAAAACACAGAATCATCAAAATTCTCTGTCATTTCCCTTCTTCCCTTTTCTCCTCATTTTCTTTGCATAAAGTAACTTCTGTGTTTCCGCTAACAGGCCAGCTGAGGTTGTTGAACTGCCCTGCTGGGTGTTATGCACCAACAGGGCTGAGGGGGGAGAGGATATTCCCTCTGCTGGAGCTTTTATTGATGGACTTGTGGCTTAATTACATTGCCCTCTAAGTGGGTAGTAAAAAAAAATAAAAAAAAGTTCTGGGGCTTTAAAATAAAGTTAGAAGTGTGAGGCAAGACAATGTTATTTGGTTAATTGCAAAGCATCTGGTATCGGAAAACCCGTTGCTTTCATGTTCTCAAGTTACTGAATCAATGTATCCAGCAGTTTGCGTGAACCGACATTGGTTCTGATAATGACTGACGCCTCAGCACTCTTTCTTTGTCTCTGACCTGAACTGTGGACTTGACAGTTTTCTCCAACAGCACAGCGTGGAGATTGCAGAGAGAAAACTAGAGCAAGTCACCGGCTCTGTCGCTCGCACAGTTTCATAACCTCCTGCAAGGAGGCAAAGGTGAGAGAGGAGGGCGGCAAACACCTGACACCTGTAAAGTCAAAGTAATCTGCGTCAGCACCGGGCAGAGGGTAAACTCATAAACGTGCCTTTTAAATCACAAAATGTGATCCATTTGGTGGAGAAGAAGAGCGTTGAATTTTTCAAATGGCGCTAATGTATTAACACCGCTAACAGCTCTGTTGGATCCTTGCATAACTTTATGGAAAGAGCTTAGCTCTCTCAATAATCATGCTGTCAAAATGTCATTCCAGCTGAGGAGGCGATGATAAGTCAACACAGTGAAAACAGTCACAGGGATGAGCCTCGTACAGCAGAGTTCATGCAAGTAATCTGAGCCTTTAGAGGGGGCCTGCCAGCTAACCTCCACTCTCATCACCCCCTGAAACAATTGGAGGAAACAGGGCTCTGTGATGGGGCCGCATTTCGGCCAGGATGTCAGATAGGCAGCGAGGAGGATGACCTACTGAACTTAAAAACACTTATATGCGCATCACAGCGAGACTGCGATCCTATCTAAATTGAGGAAGGAGTGAAAGAACTACAGATTCAGCTCTACTTTTAAAACCATCAAACTGTTTTAAAAGCTTCCCCTCCCATCAGTTTTTTTAGCTGCAAAATGGAAAATACAAAATTTGGAGCTGTCAATACAGACAATGTCTGAGTTTGTCCCCAACAGGGGGATATTTCCTGCCCATTCGTAGTTTTCTGTACTCTGATCAGCCTGCTGTGAGGACATGTGGTTGTGTGACTCCAATAAACATTAGCTGCCAGTGGGAACTTCATCAGAGTTATTTTTGAATTGATCAGAGATTATGATCTGTCATATTTCATGAAAACTGGTCCAAATGGTTGTGAAAGCAAAATAAATTGGCATACTTTGCAAAACAATGTTTCCTGACAATGCTACACATTTTAATGAGATTTGAGCATTTTTATGACCATTTATCTTCATAATTCACAGGAATACTTAACAATACGAAAAACACAAACCCATACACCATAAATAATGTACATAGGTATGAAAAAGGACACAAAGGAGGTATGATATAACAAGTAGAAAAGATGGAATGGCAAAATTTGGTTGCAAAATGGGGGTAAAATTTGGCAAACTATGATGTGGTGATTTCTTTGTTTCTTTCTTTTTTAACACGTATTGATAAACCTTTTGTCAGAAAATCTCTCATTAGTTCTCCGAGTAACAAAAGTCACAAAAAAAAATAATTCCTTCTTTAAAGGTCAAGACTGAGTTTAGTATTAAAATTAAAATATACTTGTGCTTCAGCTTTTCTGTATGAGCTTAATCATACACAGTTTCTGGGGCTATTTGTGACGCCCAATCGCAGAGTCTCAGTTGGTGATGATTGACAGTTTTAATAGCAATTAAATTTGCTACAGTACATTTAAATTCAAAAACAAATCCACTTTGTTTCTCATGATGGCAGTTCTTACTTTTTAAAAGTCTAAAATATTTTTTAGTTTCTAAATCACATATTTAGTCATAGGCTGCATCGTTTGAGCTTTCGTTGATGTGTGAAGCAGGCAGGGTTCTTCTTTCAGACATGAAAAGTTTGTTTCTCTGATAATTACATGGATGTTACAACAATTAATTCATTCATTTTTTTTCTCCAATCAAAAGGATACTCATGAGAGAATAACTAAAGGCCTTCCGGCAGTTTTCAGATTTCACCCTCTTCACTTAGAAAAAGTCTATGCGGTCATGGAAAACGGTGTGTTCATGCACACAATTATCGATAATCTGGTGCTTCTCTGCAGGTTGATTTCTGTTAAAGTATTAAAAAAGGCATGTATGATAGCTCTGAAAATAGCATTAGCAGCATTTATGTTAGCCTCCGCAACTGGTCAACATTTATCATGCTAAGAATAGAATTGGAGAAAAAGTGAAGTCAGTCAGCAAGACGCAACACCCAAAACACACAAAACATGCAATAAGTGGTGGTTATGGTAAAAATGAATCACTGATTTATAAGAATCCAGCCGTCCGTCAGTCTGTGCCACCAAAGATTTCTGTAGAGTGTGAATTATTGCACTGTGACTTGTCAATTCAATGCATTAAATGCCATCAAGAAGGAGCCAAGAGACGGGCTGATACTCCCCAAGTCAGCTGCTTAGTGATTTTTATGCAGTTAATTAAGATTTTTCTAGCAAATTAAATTTAATTTTAGTATAACTAAGCAAGATGTGACTGCTGATAGTTTTTTTGTTTTTGTTTTTCTTTCTAGGATATCTTTCCCATCACTGTCCTTCACTTTCTCAAAGTCACTGAGCTCTTCTAACCAAACAGACCTTGAAGAAGTTACAAACAGCTGATATCGCTGACCCTCACTGCATAACTTTAAATGCTTTCAATTCCAAGCTTCTTTTTGAGATATTCATGTTTTACTCCCCACATTCTAGGAAATTTCCTATCTACATAAAAAAAAAACCCACAAACATAAAACAAAACAATAGAAAGCATAAACTGCAACACGTCACACATACCGAGCAACAACACAAGGCAGTCGTACAGCTGGTAACGTCTGCCAGATTGTTTAAGGAGACGGGAAGGATCTGTGCTTTCCCACAAATGGAAACAAGATTTCAATAGACACAATCGTTCTTGGTTTATGTGGACAACAGGTGCGGTACTGACCCAGTGGTGAGGGCTGCTCTCTGGGGAGCGAGGCTGGTACCTCTGCAGAGTGACACCTCCCTCCCCCTCCAGCAGTAAGGTGCTATCCAGGTCGGGGCAGTGGTTTAGCTGGGCGCTGATGGGCAGAGACAGTAGGGTGGCCAGAGGGCAGTGGGAGATCATGGCAGCCACCTGCTTCAGCCGCAGGGATGATAGGGATGGCAAGGCATACTCCAGTCTTGAAGGCAGAGTGGAATGAGCTTTTGGTCTTCTTCACTGGCTGGAAATCAGGATGGAGAAGATGCAAATCCTTAGGGACGAACAAGTTTCTTGCCAGATAAGTCAGTCCTCTCAGTGTAGCCGCTGATGATTGCCAAGGGTTTCTCTAAATTTTCGTCTTACTCTCTTCTGCTTTTTTTTTTCTTTCCTTCTTACTTCTCACCACACATGGAGTTCAGTGTGCCAACAGCTCTACACCACGAGTGATTAAAGTCTATTGTCTCTCTTTCTGTTTTCACCTCCTGCATTCATCACAAGAGGGGGAGGAGTTATAGCTCTGTGGCCCTGCCTCCCCGCCTTAAAATAATAATAAAAAAAAACAGACCAGGGACCAAGGAGAGTTTGAATGTGAAGAAAAAAAGCAAAGAATGGCAGGAAAGCTGGGATAAAGGGAAGGATGTTAGAGGAGAGTTTCTAAGAATGAACAACAATGGTAACTACTTAAAAAGAGAGCTGGCTCAGCTATCGCTGATCAAACTTTAAGCCACCAAGCAGAGTTTAGGTTTATGAAAGTATTTTTGATGTGTTCACATATGCTCTTGCAATCAAATCTGATTAAAATTAGCTAATTTTATCTGACAAATAACTAAAGGAAGGGGGCTTTACATTAAACTCTAATGTGTTTAGGTGTGATGTTTCCTCACAAAGTTATTAATTATTTAGAGTCTGATTAGCAGCACAAAGGTCAGAAACGCGTAACGATCATGAACAGAGAGAGAAAAGTTCATGTGTGGAGTTACACGCTCCATATGTAGACCTTATGGGGACTAAAACCCGACGTTGTCTTCTTTGCTTTCTTTTATTCTCTTCCATTCATTGATCTGAGCTGAAAACCTGCGTTATTGCAATAAATAGCTGGTTTGGCTTTACTGTTTTTTTACTGGCTGTTTATTTACTGCGAAAACAGGACGCAAGGTTTGATTTTATACTAACGCTTTCACCGGTAGGAAGCAACTTTCATCACACCTTGTACAACATTAACTGGTGAGTCTTCTGTGTGTTTAAGTGTTTGTGTGTGGGAGAGACTCGGAGCTGTGCCTGGTCCCAGATAATCCTCTTTTCTG
This sequence comes from Xiphophorus hellerii, assembly GCF_003331165.1. NCBI lineage: Eukaryota > Metazoa > Chordata > Actinopteri > Cyprinodontiformes > Poeciliidae > Xiphophorus > Xiphophorus hellerii. The sequence goes on from NC_045680.1 coordinate 17,635,008, forward strand.
TGTTTTACACTTGGCTGGTTCTTATTACGGCGCCGAAGTTGATTCCCCTCACACAAAAGAGACGCTACCTCCAAAACAACCTCCACAAGCTCCAGTTTGCTCCGTTCAAGACGTCTTGTATGGTCACACTCTTTCTGTTTAAGATTTTCCCTACATTCATTTGCCATGCTATTACAAAAAGGGGTTTGGTTAAACTAAAACTGTTGTCCTAAATCCTTTAAATTATACAAACTGAGAGTGGTTTCACCTCATTTCATTTCAGATTTCTTGTGATCAGCAGTTGTCACAAGTTTGACTAAAGACACTTCTGCTCAACTTAGTCTTTTCATTAATAGTTAAGCCAAAAATATATTTATATTTTCCACATTCGCTGACAGACTTCCTCTGTTAAAAGAAACTGAGCAAACTAGTAAAAATGTTTAATTGCGTATTAGTTAAATGTGTGTTATTATTTATCTTCAGTAATGAAATGTTTATGTTCCTCCTGCATAAGAGTGTTTTAATATGTGACAGGAGGCAGGAGTAGTTAGTTTAAGGTTATTTATGAATGTAGACTAAATCAGATGACCTGGGAGGATCCATGAATCACATTGAACATGAAGAGAATCCAGAGAAGAGTGGAAAAAAGCAGAAATCTAGAAGAAAGGGCTTGTGATTACTGAATTGAGGAAGAGGTGAGTAATTTCATTACTTGCTTAGGAGAGAAAATAATTTACTGACGGAGAAGAAATATTCAAGGAAACACCGAGGTCTGGCAAACTAACTAAACTAAAATGCTGAAATGACCAAAATGTACAGAAAGACGACAATAACATCAAACTGAAAACCAAATGATTAAGCTCAAAACTCATAGAGTCATAACAATGATAATTAAGACATTTAGAAATTTAGTTGCATAGTTTATCAATGCACAGTCATATTCAACACATTAGAATATGCATCATACTGAGTCTAGTTTGTCAGATTTAAAAATATGTCTTGAAAAAGCTAATATTCAATTTATTTCTATGACATGTTAACAAAAGCAATAGCAGCTGACTAAAGTGCTGTACACCCAAAGTAATAAAATAACATAACAAAAAACATAAAATGACAAGACAGGAGACATAAAATAATCAAAACCTGCATAAAAAAACACCTTCTAAATGTTTTTATTTTACTGTGCTGTATGCAGAAAATCATCATAATTAACAAAAATAAAGTCTTTAAAACATCAGTTTGTAATTATCCAGTGTAAGTTGTTCACTTAGTCAATTAAGTTATAGTAATAGATTAACCTTTCAATAATTTTCTGATCTGTTGAATCACCGTGTTTCTTTTTTTTTCAAGTAGTATGTCTAACAGAGAAATGTAAAAGTAATAAATCAAATGCTTGCATGAAAAAATGTCCAAATTGTTTTTATTAGACAATAAATCTGTTTATTGTCAATCTGTTAGAAGTTTTTAGTTTCATTCTATCCCTTTGTGTAGAGCGTGAGGTGGCAAGATAAACTAAAATATTTCCCAAAATGTTGGTGACATAAGTGAGGTTTTACTGATATGGAAAGAAAAGATTTCTCTGTACGTTTTTTTTTTATCACAACAGCGGCACTTCAATCATCATTTTTTCTATTCTTGTCGCTGTACTTGTAATCACATTTTACTTTACCAATCTTTTTTTTTTGCTGTTAAGATTACCTGCTGACACATCCGCTGCCGTGGCACCAGGTAGCCTCACTGGGACTTGAACAGGGTCAAGTCCCAGTGTGTGACTCAGTCTGGCAAAATTCCTCTGTATGTACAGTATGTTACTCATAAATTTAATGAGACTCAAGCTTAGCTATGTTTTTATTTAGCCGTGATTCATGGTTTGAGATTGAGAATGCAAAAAACTGAAACGAAACATACAGCATTGAAATGTCTCTCTAATCAAACCGGATAAATCAGGCTCAGCTGAAGTAGGCGGAGGAAGTGAGTGAGGCTTTTTGCCATGAATCTGTGTGAGGGCTGGAAGTGAAAGAGAACATGACGAGCAGGAAGGATGAGTAAACATGCTGTCCTGTCAACTTGCTGTCTGACTTCCAGTGAAGCTGTCACTGACTTTTCTTCTGCAGTTTCTTCAGCGTTGCAGAGTTTCATTTTCCAAAGTCTTGACTTTGTATTCTCCCGTTTAGTGATCTGAACTCAACTGGCAGATAGGATTTACTAAAGCATATTTACAAAATGGGAGGAACCAAGATTAGAACATTCTTGACTTTCTTGTTAAGTCTTATATTTCAGACCTCCCTTCTTACCTTTCTCTGTGCATCTGGATTTGTCTTCCTTTTCTCCATTGAGATGTGAGATGCTGACAGTTTCAGTGTGGCCAGCATCAGTTCACACAGCTGGGAAGCCAAAGCTCTCTTACACATATTGTGCACTGAAGTTCTTCACAGCTTGGATCAACACAAACATGAATTTTGTCTGTCTTTCTCCCATTTTCTCTCTCAAACTTAAAAAATAATTGAGGCTATAATATGTAACACGTTCAAATATATTTTATTGGTATTTTATGTAAGAGACAAACACAAAGTAGGACGTAATTGTTTTTTTGTTGTTTTTTTTCAAATATAAAGTATTCAAACTTTTTGGTACTGAATCAAATTCAGACTAAAAGTGGTCTTCAGTGTTAGTAAAGAGAAACTGTGTAATTTAATCTCTATTGTGTTTTTTTAAGGTCTGAGAAATAAATTAGAGAATATTAGAGACTAAACAGCATCATAAAGACCGACACAAGAAACTGCTCAGGGATAAAGTTGTGGAAGAATTTAAAGGTGGATCAGAATTTTAAACCACACTGAAAGTGGGTTGAACAGAGCTCTAAAGATGGAAAAAGTTTTAGTGGAGATGCTGTTGTCCACTAAAACTTACAGCAAGGGCAGAAGATAATTCATCGGGGAAGCCAGTGGTTGCTTTAGAGAAGGTGCAGGGATCCACAGTTTAAGTGAAGGAAGTTGTTGCGATCTGTTAGTTTTACAATTCACAAATTTAGCTTTTACAGAAGGGTAAAAAGAAAGATGTAAATGAAATTTAATTTCTGTGTTGGATTTGCAGTTCACTACATGGCAGGTGTCAAACATGGAAGAAGGTATTTGGGTTAGAAGAGATCCATATTGATCTCTTTGGGCAAATCCAGGCTTAAATCCAGTTGAACGGATCTGAAGACTGAAGGAAAGATAAATACATGCACACAGCACACTTTTAAAAAAATTTTTGTTTGTAAAAAAATGTTTGAAACCGTTCATCCACTTAACTATTGTCAACTACTTGTTGTGTTGTCATTTCTTTTATGGCAATATAACAGAAGCTGATTGAAAATACAAAAAAAAAAAAACTGATGAAACTATTAAAGGAGTCTAGAGAATTCAAATCTAAGATTTTTCTTCACATTTCATCAGGTGGTTCTAGGAAGCAGCATTTTGGAAATCAAATTGCAAGCTCAGTATGTTAAAGTTCTGTAAAATGGGAGAAGTATGTATTTAATCACTTTACACCACTGAAAGCACATGACAGTAGGTGAGACAAGGTGGCAATACATAACTGTGTTATGTGTAAGGTTATAAAAAGAAAACATTTTGCGTAATGAAATGTGCTTCCCAAGCAGTATCGTCAACTCATTACTGCTCTCTGGTGGCCAACACCAGAATAACATGTTTATTTCTCTGAGCGACCAGCATTTACAACATTTTCGAGATTCACTTAAAACTGTTGAGATCTAACTATTGTTGCAGCACTGTAATCTTTCCCTGCCTTATTGTGCTAAGGCGCACACACTCATTCGCTCAGTAAATGTCTGAGAAGATCCTGTTGACACTGACGAGTTACCCATTATCAGCAGAAGGAAGAGGACACAGATAGAGAGAACAAACACTTTCTCTTGACAGCTGATTGAGAGAGAAGTGAAAACAAGGGGAAAGGTGAAAGCTGGGGAAACATGTTTCTTCCATAATTTCCTTCTCCTTTTGTTCCCTAAATGTTTTCAAACTTATGCATATCTGCATGGTCAGGTCATTCCAGGTCATGTTTGAGGGCATTCTCGAAAAGATGTCTAAAAACCCTTGAAAGAAATTTTAATCTCTTTTTGCAGTAACATTGAGAAAAGCCAAAAAACCTGAGTCTTAATTTATTCAGTGGGTAAAAACATTTCCTGGTTTTAATAATTGTTGGCATGCCCTGGGATGGACTCGTGACTTGTCCAGGGTGTACTCTGAATCTCTCCGATCACTGCTGGAGAAAGGCACATGAAAGGATGGAAAATTACAGGAGGAAGGAACCAGATGAGCTAATCAGACACAATGAGGGACATTAGCAATGTAAATAAATGGACAAGGAAATAGTCAAAGCACAAACACAAATGAAAACCAAAATCCTACCAGCCAAAGAATGTAACATTTATGAAGCGTCTGTCCAGGAACAAAAATAGCAACTTCACCTACTTTGACACATTTACTTAACACCTAAAGTGGGAAAACCTCAGTTTCCTTGAACTCTGAAATTAAATGTGCAATTTGAAGTCATTATTAAGTTCAGCAGCTTCAAGAGCAATGGTGAAGTTGGTTAAATTTTTTTAAAATCACATTACTACTGACTAAATGTCAATCTTTAAGCTTCCTGCCTGTCCAGAGGTCAAGACATCTACCTGTGATAAAACTGGGACTAGCCTTTGATAAATATCAAGTTAACATACACTCTAACGTACGGTTTACATGCATACTTATGGTAAGATATTTACACTAGCAAAACAAAACAAAAAGAAAACCAACCAAAAAAAAACCTAACTAAAAATCCAAACAAATTCACAAAATAAAAAAAAATAAATGAAATCCCATAAAGCAGTGAAACAAACATAGTTTTGTTTAGATGTTAGTGGAACCAGTCAATAAATTTAAAGCAGCAAACTAGTCAGTATTGCTCCAGTACAACTTCTTATTCTAGTAAAACATATTGATCTTCAAACATCCGTTCAGTATTTAAAAAACATAATTAAAGGCACACTCTTAAGTCCATAGTTGCGTTATTCCACAATTTAATTCTGAACACAGAAAATAAAATGTCTGCTAACATAATTTTGCTCCCAATGTGTTTATCACTGATAATGGAGAAATGTAGTCCAAAGCTGGCACTGAATGCATCCCAGGAGTTCAGGTTTGTGACACTCGTCTGCTGCCAAAGCTGACACATCACTGATGGCTTACGATGCACAATAGTAATATTTAATCTTTAACTACACTGAACCTTTGCAAACCTCCAGCAGAATTATTTTATGATTATGATCTCTCAAAGTAATATAAACTTTACTACTGCCTGCTGGAACATAAAAACTTTAACTAATTAAAAATTTTATGCCAGTTCCTTCTTCCCCTGGAAAACACCAGATGTCATTAACCAGCTTTGGAACAAGAACTGGTGGAGATGTATGATTAGGGTTAAAAGTAAGGGTTAGTATTTGTATTATCAGATATTAAATCCCAATCTATTGCTCAAATGACTTTTTTGTGAAACTAAACATTTGAGCTGAGGAGGGAGAGTTTCAACAGGTGAAGTACAAAACATAAGTTGATCATCAAGAAGACATTAGATACAGATATAAAACTTAGGTATGCTGAATAATTACAGACTTATTACTCTTATATATTCTGTAAAATCATTTTTCCTACTTATAACCATACGGCCTTAGAGTTATTGATGCTTACCTGAAATCAGGTCACAGAAACATCAAATTGGAAGAATCGCATTGCATATAGTTATGGATGAAAGTAATTTAAACATAACTGCATATAAAGTAGAACTGATGTTTACCTTCTAAGTCTTGTTAATCAATGCTAAATAACATCTAGTAACAAAATGAAACCCACTTTAAAATTCTATAAGTTAAGTTTCCCTTGTACGGTTTCATTAAATGTTTAACTGAAGTTGCAGAGAAATAGTCATCTTTGGCCAGCAGATGGCAGCAAAGGACAAAAACGTTTACTTAAATCCAGCGTTGTAAGGAAGAAACCTACAAATATGTAGTTCTTAACAGCAACTAATTTTTACTTTATGACAACACAGCAGCACAAATAGAAGGATAGTTAATATATTTTGACTCAGTATTTTCAGCACAGAACATTTATCTAAACATAACCAAATGTTGTTGTTTTTTTACCTCTTGTCTCAGCCCAGCTGAAAGCAATCAATAAATCAAATTAGGCATTCACTTTTCTCCCTTGTTCTGCACCAAGCATACAGACCATTACAAAAGTATTCACACCCCTGAACCTTTTCTGCATTTTATAATAATTCAGCTGCAAACGTCAAAGTATTTTTTGTTCAAAGCTTACAAACTGAAAGAAACCTAAAATTGACATTTTAACCTAAATATTAATCTGAAAAGTTTAACTACAGCCTCCCTGAATCACTTTGACAAAAGCAATTTGAGCATGTTTATTATGTAAATAGGTTCACTATCCGGCTGGAAGGTGAACTTTTGCCAAATTCAGAATTTCTTTCTGGACTTTTAAAAGAAAGACATCCCCACAGCATGACACTGCCACAACTATGCTCCACAGTGGGGCCAATATGTTCAGGGTAGTGAGCAGTGTTAGTTTTTGACACAGATTGTGTCTCAAGTGTAATTAGATCAGGCTGTCACACATAGCTGGTGGCAAACCGGCTCATTGAAACTTCTGCAGAACTTTTTTTCCCAAAACTCTCTGTTTTGTTCAACAATGTTCTCTACAAAACCTCAAACGCTTCTGCAGAACAGTTGTATGCACATTGAGATCTTTCCAGTTCTGCATATTTACTAATTAAGTGACTTCTGAAAGCAAGCGGTTAAACCGCATCCCTTTTCGGATATCGGAGTAACACGAATGCTTCTCCGATTTTTATTTGTGAACAATTAACAATGAAAGTCGTGAATCTTGTTTCTTGGTATAAAATCCCAGTAAGTCTTTGGTGTAGCAGCACAGAATGAGCAAAGCGCAGAATGTATGTGAGAACTTTCGCAGGAAACTGCAAATGTAGCCCATAATCCCCTCAGTTGCGGGTCTGCACTCTCCTTCCATCTTGCACCGTCTAGAATCGAATCCCACAGCGGGCAGGAAGCACAAAGCTGTGAGGCATATTTCACAGAACTGGTCTAACACCAGGAGGCAGCACACCACAAAGACGGATTGTTCCTTACACGATCCATGCTCAAAACCTTAAATTAACAGGGAGGCCTAAGCTTTTATTGTGTTTTACCACCATCTGTGTAATCCCATTATATTCATTATAGGAGATTCCCAGGAGGTCATGGGAACATTTAGACGAAAGTTATGCTTGTTCTAAACTCTTTAAACAATAATATACACAAAGTTAATGACCATTTTAGCCCAGCAGAGAAGAAAAAGTGATTTGTCTCAAGAGTTTTAATCTGGCTGACAGCGAATTTTTTTCTTTTTTACTGTCTCCAATCACTCCACCATGTCTGTACAACCACAATAACCCGAAAGAGTGTAAAAAGACAGATAACATCGGCCCCTTTAGCCTGGGGAGGCAGATAAAGAAGAAGTGAAGAGGCTGTTTTATTGCTCCAACTCTGCAGCGCAACCCAACAAAGAAGAGCCTGTGTTCAAGAGAAGAATCCAAACTCTTTTTTTTAGAGAAAAACAAATTCGGATGTTTTAAGATCAGCAGAATTGATTAAAACTTTGTTTGTTTCTACGGCAACAAAACAATGCCCTGAAATATTAACAAGCAGGACCAGCCTGCTATGAAAGATCCTCTTCCTCCTGCAACAAAAACTTTAGACCATGAAAAGCATCTGTTGCTACCCTGCTGCTTGGCAAGAAACCGCTGCATATTTTTATTTTTTTTTTTTTTTCTGTTTGCATGACATCATCTGAAAAATTACTCTGGGGTACAAAACGTCAGCCTCTGACCTCCCACACAGGCTCAGTTCTGGAAGAATTACAAATATGAACCAGCGAGCAAAACTAAGTATAAATACAGTAGAGATGTTGATGCACAGCTTTGTGAAACAAAAAAACAAAAAACAAAAACGTTTTCAGTCAGCTGTATGTTTCTTTTATTCCGCCACAGTCTCTTAGACGCACTTCTGTTCTGCTTAAATAAAAATAAGAATCTTTTTGAAACATAAAAATGAATTCACAGAAGATTTCATTTCTTTCTTTTCACATCATGTAAATGTTGTTAGCCGACTTCCATGTGTAAAGTCTTTCAGGCCAGAACTGGATCCACACGCACAGAGGAGACGCATGGAGAATAAATAAAGCTCTTTGTAAAAGTCGTGCTGGCCTTCGTCCCAGAATCTGCGAGCCTTGTCCCCAGGCGGCAGAGACGAAGCTCGTCTGATTTCTGCTGCAATCCACCTGTTTTTAATTGCCGTGAACGCCTGTACAGTATGTCAGCACCAGTTTCCTTTTCAAGTGCGCGCATGTGGGACGCTCACCGAGTCTCTCGTCCGAATTCATCAGAGCTCGTCGCGCGAGGCTCGGGCAGCAGGAGGCGGCGAGTCTCCAGTGACGCTGTTCTGCGCTACGGGTCGGATGCGGCCCTGCTGGGCCGTCTTGCGGGCGTGCTGCCGGTCCCAGTCTGTGGCGACGGCCTCGTCGTCCCAGATGGTGGAAGTCTCGGTGTCGCTGATGTAGCCCGGCTCGCCGGTGTAGTGGGTGGGATAGAGCAGCAGCGGCTCCACGGAGAAGGCCTTCAGGTCCCGTGGCTCGAAATGGGACATGTACTGAACACTGAGGAGGACACGAGAAACAGAAACAATGGAGGATGATGTTAATGTCTCAGTGTTCAATATTTATTTTCCCAAAAACTCTTAAGAGTGAGCAGGGATTTTCCTTACTGCAGTTTTTTTCATATTTTTGTTGGGGTTCCCCATTTGCAATAGTATTCATTCCCTCTTAAACTTAGTGTCAATTTCTTACAATACAAACACAAACCTCAGTGTATTCTTAGAATATTACAGATTTCAACAAATCTGTAATATTGTTATTATCGCTGTTTCAGGACAATAAGCCACAAGCCCCAAAAAAATCACTTCCTCAGTTTTGAAAAACTCTCGACTCATCAGGGCCTAAACATTCAGTTCACCCAGAATTTCACTTCCGCCATCACAAACTAACAGGACGGGGTTCCTTCTTCATGTTCCTTTCTTTTCAGAGGAATGGGGCCAGGAGTCACTACATTTATTGTTTTGCAGATTATGCACAAACAACAAAGACATATTTTAAGTTTTTAAATATGTTTTTAGCAAGCCAATACAGTACATAAAAACAAATCTTATCTCAGTAGAAAACATTTAAAATGGACCACAGATTGATTCTAATTGAACAACATTGACAAAGGTTTGTCTGAAGCGAAAGGAGAGCACTGAGAAGTGACACGTCACTACAGCAACCCTAACCTTTTGTAAGATCTCCGAGTAGCTCAGCTCTAATAACACACTCACAGTCACACACATCCTCCACCCAATCAAGCCTTTTACACCAAAAGGCTTTTGATTCCTGTCACCTCTGAGTCTTTGCATTTATGAACGAAAATTGATCTACATGAAAATAATAACAATTAACAAATGAATAAACCGAAACGTATTTGTGACACATTCTCCTTATACTCTTTTGTTCTTAATAGTTTCATATTTTCTATACTTTTGGAAAATAAATAAACACTCTTTATTTAGTAATTTATAAGCACACATATTGGTGTGTTGAGAAAGAGCCACACAGAGACACACACTGAAACATGCACACATGCACAGTGTTCATCTCAAACCAGCCCCCACGCTCAGAGCTCTATCAATGGGAATCTTGTCCCTCTGCACCAGCCGGCAGGAAGAGCCACGCTGCTCGACATTCCTCAAAGAGAGGGGGAGGAAAAGTGGGTGACACGGCGATGGCGAAGGTGTGCTTTCGACCAGAACGGAGTAGAGCCCAACTTTAAAGACCTAGAGCAATGTGGAGGAAGTGTGGAGTAAGACAGAAGAGAGAGATGGAGATGACTGAGGAGAAAGGCGGTAGCGGAAGAGGAACGCAGGGCACCAATGGAAAACCCTAATTCGAAGAGAGAAGAAATTTTTGGCATTGTTTGTCCTGCTTGAGGCACCGTAAGGCACGGAGAGCCCTCAGAACAATCTGTGCCCTGTGTGTGTGAGGAGAGGAGAGCAGGAAAGCTGTGCTGGACAGAAAGGGAAAACTGGAGAAGCACAGATGTATAAAGAGCCGAACATGAAGAAGGCTGTGGTTTACCACAATCTAAAACGCTGCATATCGTCCACAATGTAACACAGTCGCACAGAGGCCAGGGACTCGATTGTGTGTGTTTTTTTTCTATGTTTAGATAATTACTGTAATGATGTTCAATTAGTAGTTCTGCAATACTTTATTGCTTTTTGTAGCAATAAGGGGTCTGTTTTTGTTTTTGCTTCTTTTAGAGGCAGCGTGATTGATGCATGTTCCTGGAGTTTAAAGTTTTTTTATTATTATTTTACACAATAACCACCTGATGGATTTCAGGTGCTAACAGATTACCAGTCTGTTCGGTGTCTGAAATGTACAGAGCATTCAGGAACTGCCAACTTCAGCATTGTGTTTGTTTTATGTTACAACTCTGGATGAAGATGTTCATTTGTTTTTATCGTTCTTTACATTCAGTTACCGTCACATGAGTGCAAAACCTTCTTACCCTGTGAGCATTTTTACGTTTTGCTCTTAGCAGGAAGTGAATCTTTGGAAGTCAAAATTGGAAATCAAAGAAGAAAGTGCTAGTTTTCATTTAGAACAAGCGCATGCTAGCAGCAGGCACGACGGAGAAAGTTCTTCAAACTCACATGATGCAGCTTTTAAGTTGAGGGCCATCGATCTGGCAGTACAGGAGGGAAATAGAGCCGCTGCACGTAAACTCGAAGTGAACGAAACTATGGTTCGGAGTTGGAGACGGATTAAGGACGCTGCGTCCTTATGGAAAACCGAGAAGGGCGGTGATACCAGCGGCTTATAGCCCGATGTGGCTCACTAATGTACGTTTCCAGTTTTTGTTTTTTTTTTAATTGTAGGTGCAGCTTTTATGTATGGTGCGCTCTATAGTCCGGAAAATACGATACGCTTTTGCAAGGTGCTGTTTATGCTTTAATCTTAGACCAGAGAAAACCAACGTAAACACTGACTTGGGGTGTTTGTTGAACATGATGGGAAGAAATTCGTCGACAGGGAGCATCTTGGTGAAAGGTTGCACCCCCAGCAACTTTCGGGCCCCTTGCTGTGAAAGAGCGTAGGCCAGGGTCCAGTAGGAATAGTCGGCTTCCACCAGGTTGTTCACACCTTCCACTGAATGCTCCGGCTGCTGCACCTGCATTCGCTTTCTTCCCACGTAGCTGAAGGTAGAATGAGGAAGCCAGAGTATGTTTAGCTTTTAGAAAGACTAATCCACACAGAGGTGCTAATTTGTGCAGCCAGAGAAGTTCTTACATGAGGTCCCAGTCCAGCTGGGCTCTGTCTATGTCCTCCATGATGGCCTGAAGCCTTCGTTTAAACCTGGGTTCAAACCTCACATCGTCCTCCAGAGCCAGAACCTTCTGCAGGCCACGATCAACCACCTAATGATCAGAGAACAAAAATATTTTTACTCAGTTTTCTTCTTTTACTTGGTGTTTATAAAGGGGCAATGTCAGTTTTTCCAAATTACCATCCTGCAGCACTGTCTGACATTTTGTACTATGTTTTAAACAGAACATGTTTGTAAAAAAGAAACCTTCTTAAAATTCTGCTAGCACTTCATTTTGCACAAGTCTTTCTTAGGGTAAAATTGTAAGTAGATAGAATATGTTAGAAGAAATTGATTTGTTTTTGCTCAATTGTCACCAGTCCACCATCCTGCTGGACACTTTTAGGAATGATTTTAACATTCATCAGCACAAAATGTTATGTAATAATTAAATTTTTCCACGTCTTCTTCCCTTATAAGTTGATGTGTATTGCATTTTAAGCAGAAGTAATCATAACTTCAGTAGCATGCTTATCAAATGGTGCAAAGAAACTTTGTCTTTCAGTCTGACGCTAACCTGCATCTGCAGACATCTTTTTGCCTTACAGATTGAAAGAAATAATGTTTCTTTAGCACAAACCATCACCATGCCACCACCATTCTTTGTGAAGAGTTTATAAAACACTGCTAATAATTAAATAATAATTTATAAGAATTTCAGCACAGTTGCACATCATATGTGTCGTCTAAAGGGCTCAAATGTTGGTTCAAGCAAAGTGTTTAAAGAAGTCCAGACCTGGTTCACTCTGAACCTTTCCTTTAGATAAAAGCCTTGTCCTCCTGCCCTCACCTGTTTCCATATAGAGTGGTGACTCAGGAAGCAGCCAATCTCCCCTCTGGTGAGGACACGACCAGAATATGGATCCTTGTAGCCTGGCAACATCTCAATTCCCAGTGCCTGCAGCTGGGATGTATTTAGAGCTCTGAGAAAAAGGCAAGAAAAATAACATGGATGATAAGAAGAATAAAAAAAAAATCCAACATTATTAAAAATGACTTAATTGATCATCATTAAAACACTGCAAACCGTTTTTTAAACAGTTTGCAACCCAGATTGTTAGAGGAAAAAAAGGGAGGAAGGAGGATTAGGAGATTTCTAAGAATGGATTAAAGTCTGCAGAGAAGAGGGGAAAAACTCAAGCAGGAAGCAATGAATGCAAAGTTGGAGAGGAAGGATGGATTTAATGACAGCAAATATAGCGAGCTCAAGATGAAAGACGAAAGCAGCAGGTGAGATTTCAGTTTTTACAGGTATTTCAGTCAGTATTAGAAGGTCCTTTAATTTTCTGATTCAGATTCATGAATGCGTTTGTGACCTACTTCCCGTCCACTGCATCAATCAGAGTGGGGCGAAGGCCCATGGCGCCCATTGTTTTCAACATCCTGGTTCTTCTGTCCAGACGGCGTTTCAAGTTAATCAGGAAAATCTAAACATTGCAAAAAATAAAAATAAAGAAAGAACGAAACAGGAAAACAGTTTTGCACCCACCCAAAAACTAAAATAAAGATTTGACAAATAAAAAGTAAGGACTGGCGATTAAATATCTAATTTAAATACAGACATGCTTACATCATCGAAGCCCATTGGGTCTGGAGGTAACGGCGGGGCGTAGATGTACTGAGACGGCTCCATGTCGTGTTCAACTGGGAGGAAAAACCAAGAAAGTCTATGTTAGAAAATCACCGAATTTCTGAACTGGGTGGGGATAAGCAGGCAACAAAAGGGTGGAGAGGGGTCAACATGAACCGACGCAGTGCAAGCACCAAAGGTCGTTGAGGTCAAGAGGAAGGAGAAACAACCCTGAGAGGTGAAGAGGTCAATCAGTAATAAAATGTAAACATGAAGAGTTTTGAAGTGTGGAAACTCACTCAGAGCTTCTGAGATGGTGTGTATGAAACTCTCAGCTTCGTCTTCCACATTTTGTTGAGCTTTGAGCGGGACGGGCAGGAAGCCGTAGTGTTCCCTATTGCACACGTACATCTGCACCCCTGAAACACACACAAACACACACACACACAAATAAACGGGTTGCTGTAAGACAAACATTTCCAACAGTCACGGAAATTAGGCAAGCACTTCATCCTGGTCCTGCCTCGACCGATAAATCGGCCCTGATTTCTGTCATTTGGGGAGATCGCTGAGTGGCCATTGCTTACAGGTGAAGCTGATTTTATCAACTGTTCTTATCCACCTCAGCGTAGGTCTAAAAATCTACCGATGTTCTCTTTTGTTCTACCGTGAGAGAGGTCTGACACATCCACCCACCAAGTTATATTATAGTCACCCCCACTGATGTCAACTCAGTGATTTTCTTGCTCTATTTAGCAACATATTTCAGATACAAAAAAAATCGGCATCGGAAAAAATCAGAATCTGGAGGTCAGGCTTTTCAAAGATTGGCAAACGTGATCGTCCAGAAAACTGCAATTAATATAGGATGCTTCCATTTCTGTGTGTGAAACACCCAAAAAACAGAAACCCTTAAAAAATGAATCCATACCAGAAGTTATTTGCTCTTAATTGCTCTACCAATGCCGTTTAAAGTTCCGGTCTTTCACTATTTGCAGGGTTTGTAATGATTTTGTGCGGCTCCTGACCACAAGTTGCCCTGCCCAGCGTTGGTGATAGATGAGAATTGAGCAATGTCTTCTTTTTTTTTAAGAGCAAATTTTCACTCACAAAATAAAATATCCTTTCTTTATGAAGTGCATTTTTCTTTTAATTAGAAACACTGTTGTAAAAAATATCCACAACTGAAGCTTGGTCTGTTGGTACCGGGTTATTGACATGGTGTTACCGATTAAAATAGTAAGGCACAGGAACATAACAGTTAGGATAAGGATGAGTGTAAAACTAGTTCACAACAGTAAAATGTAAAGAAATAGGCAAACATGCAAGATGGTTATTTTAGTCTGATCTATAATCATTACTTTTCTACAAAAACCAAGCAACTTATTTTATTTCATTAATATATTGCTTGCTAAGTACATTTCTGTGCAGGTAATCAACAAAAAAAAGTTAAAAAGAAGACCTTTTGCAGCCCAAGAGAAGTTTCAATTTAACAATTTTGCCCCAATGGCAATAACTTTGGAGTCTACTAGTTTATGCTGTCATTCACATTGTGAGTTAGGATATTTTTTTTCAAGTTTTGAAACGTATTTGCAAAATTGTACAACGGAAATATTGTTGTAAGATTTTGAGATGTTTGTATGTTATCTTCTAAGCCAAGTTTTTGACTGTCCAGTGAAAACAAATCAAGTTTGTCTGTTATGAAGTTGTTTACTTCAAGGCAGATGGTGCTAAACAGCGACACAAACAAGGATGTAATTTAAGCAACTATTTTTTTACTGAAGAGATAAATATTTAAAAAGTCACACGACACAGAATGGTGCCATAATGACTTATGAATGGAGTCCTGCAGTGTGCAAACTGCTTTAAGAGACATTACAAAACTGCATTAAAAAAGGTGCAATATTCACTAAGTAGTACATAACACCTTCGTATGATTTTTAAAAAATGACCAAACACTTTAGTTTTTTTAAGCTGAGTGAATTGTGGTTATTTTCATCACTCTGAATAATGACTGGAATCAACAGAATCAGCTCATAATTTATTTAATTAGAAATGTGTGCAAAATACAAGACGATTTGCTCTTTTATGTTTTTGCACCCCCTCCTGCTGCATCTCAAGAAATAATACAAAATCCATTTAAAGAAGTTAATAGATCGTCTCTTGACCATAAAAACAAAAGCATAAAGAGTTTACTTTCACTTCAGTTCTGAGAGGAAAACCGCCAGAAAAGGTGCGAGGTGGCCACAGGGTAAGTAAAGTCAGAAGGGTCAAGACAACAGGTGGTCCACCTGGATGGTAAATCTTTGTAGCAGGACAATAATGAGCTTCAAAGGCGTAAAAACGAGTGACTGAAACGCAGACTAATTGGACCTCCTTTTATCCTGTGGGTGCTGATTTTCATTTATGAGCTGGAAGAAGTTCATGTTTCCATCTGCTAATGTTTACATGAATGCTTTCATGTGTTTATTTGGTTTTTCTGCACATACGGGAAAACTTAATGGTCCTGTTTGTTCCCCATTGGTGATTGTTCACTCGAAGTCCAAACTCACAAATTGTGCAGCCAGCAAAGCCGCACGTGCTCAGTAAAGCAGCACACTGCCGACTCATCTCAGCAATCAAACATCCTTCACACACGTACAGAAAATTAATAAAGCTCCTTCGGATTTTTTTTTTTAGTGCACCCTGGAATAGCAAAAAAAACAACAACAACCATTTGGGTTTCAATTAACTACTAAGAAGCTAAGAGTCACTGATGGGCTGCATTTCAAGAGGAATTTGCTTCCTTGCATCAAGTCTCGTGGTTTGGTGAGAGTTTCAAACCGACCTGATTGACGTGCCGAGAAGGCAAACACCATGATATCATCAAAGGCCCAGCTGTAGTCCGGGTGAGGTGGGTAGAACGCCAGGTCTCGGCTGGATTCGCGCCGAAGGTCCAAAAGGAAGGTGCTGTGCACCATGGGAACAGGGAAACAGCCGAGCCTCTTCCACTCCCTGATTGGCTGGTAGTCCTGGGTGCGCTTGTAGTAACCCTGAGAGGGGATTCATGAAACCGTGTTCAGCTGGTAACTCAGAGAGAACGGATAAATGTGCTGGCTTCTGTCTGAGCTGCACCTGTGGGGTGACGCCGCACCAGAAGTTGGAGTAGAGAGAGCGAGACTCCATCATGGGAGCGACCAGCGTCAGGTTCTCGGCCATCAGCAGGTCCAGCACTCGGGGGTTGGTCAACAGGTTGTCGCTGTCGGCGAACTGAAGGGCGGGGGGTTTTGATTGAATGAGTGATTTCATGCTCAAACAGAATTACACATTCTGTTTGGGTCTACTGAGCAAAGCCAAAGTGTTCATGCCCCATAAACCTTTTCACATTTTGACAAGTTACAACCACAAACCTTAGAGGGTTTTATAGCAATTTAATGTGATGGCTCAGCACAAAGTAGAACAATATGTGAAATGGAAGGAAAGGGATCCACGGTTTTAAACATTTTGTTAGAAATGTTGCTACTTGTTGCTGCTTTAGCGAAGCCTTTTCTGGCTTTGACCATGCAGAGACTGAACATTTAAGCATGTTTCTCTCCAAATAAACTCAAAGTACATCAAACTGGATGGAGGTCATCTCTGATTCTCAGTTTGTTACTGGATTTAGATGTAGACTTTGACTAGACCATTCCAACTTAACATAGATTTGCTTTGATCTAACCCTTTCTCTGTCTCTAAACAGTTTTCTCACAGGATTTTCCTGTATTTAGCTCCATACTTCTTCCCATCAGCTCATGAAAAGCGTATTATCCAAACATAATGTCACCACCATGTTGAGCGTTATGATCGTTTTTTTTGTTTTGAAGGAAATTACTACCGCCAAATAAATGGGTCAGAGTAAACAGGGCTCACAACAGAAGAACGGCACACTTCCGAATTAATTTTTGTACTACTTTGTATTGGTCTTTCACATAAAATCTAGAGAAATTATTCTGAAGGGGCATGAAAGCTTTTGGAACGCTGTGAGATTCAATATGTTTTGATTGTTGATTCTATGTTGCATTGTGTTTCTGTGTTTGTAATGATGTAAAGCACTTTGAAATGCCTCGCTGCTGAAATGTGCTATACAAATAAAATTTGATTGATTGATTGAATATTGCACTGATGCTTTAGGATTATGGGGATTATGACCACTATTAATTCTAATAACCAAAAGTTAAAAACACATTTTCTCGATAATACAATCAATTAAGAAATACTAATAGCCTGGGATTATTTAGTAATGGTCAAATGCCTGATGCATGGCTGCATATTTCTGTTGAAGGCGTTACCAGTATGTAGTCGGCCCATCGCTCCCGCGCAGCCTTCAGGGCCGCCTGCCGCAGCTTCATTAGATGGTTGAATCTGGAAGGGGGCCAGTGCTTCGGACCCCACTCATCTGTGTAGGAGCTGATGCAAAAATGCAAAGTGTCAATTAGAGCAACTGGATTTTTGTGTTATATTAGGAAGGAAATTATTGCAATGACATGAAAAACATTTAAAGAGACTAACTGTTCACACAAATTTTAGTGAGACTATGAGCGCAGCAATTGTTTACCTGGTGACTGGATGCCATCCAGTTTTTGACTTTGAACAATCTGACATTGAGATTCAAATGTTTCCCAGATCAAGGGTCTTACCATAGATAACTGACTAATTCTCAATAAAGAGACACAGAGTCATGTGTCAGAGGCTTTTCAAAGAGCAGCTGCAGGTTGTGCGTGGTGGCCAGGTACATTTGGATCCTCATTTGGTTTTGGGACAGTTTTTGTTTTATTTTGTATTTACTTTTTCAGTTTTGCTCTGACTGTAGATAAATGTAGGTAAAGGTGAGGAGCTGTTTTTGGACTTGACAGGATTCTCATCTTAATCAGTGGCAATATGTGAATACAACTTTAATAGTGTAATTTAATATCAAGTGGAAATATGCCATGGAGAAGGATAGAACAAAATCTAGAATTGTCTGAAAAATCTTCAGTAGTACAGATTTTCTTTCTCTCTCAAACATTAAGTCACATTAATGGATTTACTTCTAAATTAAACATTGTGGGAAAATAGAAATTTTCTCATGACAGTGAGTTTTTCCATTTATGCTAACAAAAAGACAAAAAAAAATAAATACTGTATTACTTTATGTAATACAGTAGGTACTGTATGTTGACACAGATTATTGTACATAAAGCAGGACAATCTGCAGGTTTTTATTTACTGAGAAAAGGCTCTCTAGGCTCATATTTCAACATAAAAAATTAGGAGAAATATACATCTTTTTGCCATCAATATTTTCAGCTTAAAATTGGAATCAGAAGGGTGGACCTTTTTTTTTAAAACAAATCTGATATTAAAGGTATATTTTGTGCATCTCAGTTTGTGAACATACCTGGGCTCCTCCATTGGTCTCCACTCCACATAGTGATAAACGCGCTGCGCTCTCTTCAGCCATTCTCTCAACATGGCAGTGGTGTTGTCTATGTTATGGTCTGTCGCTGCCCTGTAAACAGAAAACATGCACTCATTAAAACACAGTACACGTTATAACAGAGTCTTATAACAGGATCAGGTCTCAACAGGCAGCCTCAGTGCTGCAAACCACATTTACTGCCCTAAGTAACTGCAGGAGAATGGACTAGGTCTGAGGAGCCACGGGGCAAACAAGGCTTTTCTCTGGTGCTCTGGTTAGAAATAATGACACTGCAGGCTCTAATGCCCCCTTACAGAGTGACTGCTTATTTTGCAACCATTGATAAAGACAGTCATTGCAGAACTCCAACACAGTCTTAATAAAACACAAAATTTGCCGCAGCAGAACTAATGCATTACCACTTTGCACAAAAGCTGCTCAAGCCAAAGCACCAACTTACACAGATGCACTTGTGTTGGAGGAGAAATGAAGTAAACATGGGAGCTTCTGCTGGTTTGACTGCACTGTGGTTTGTGACTCCGTTTCTTTTCAAAGATTTCCACTTTGGTTAACACTGTTGATTCAAAGAAGACACTAGGCCCACTGTACACAAGGATGCGGGTGAGTCTAAAGGTGATACATTTATGTAAGACAGAAATTAAATGCATAAACAAGCCCATCTATTGTATTTTATCAGTCTAAGGTTTTTAGGAATCATTAAAAAGAGCTCTACTGCAAGTTAAAATTAAAAAAGTAATTTAAAGAAAACTGTCAACAGGATACTAGGAAAAATCCAGAGCTCAGCTGTGCGAACACAACCACACATTTGGGTGTTTTTGGACTTTTCCACTTCCAGCTGTAATATTCCTAGCTGTGCAGCCATTTTTAGGTTCGACAGACAGATAAACAAACACAATGACACAACAAAACGCCAACACCCCTCTGCTCAGATTTGCCACCTGGTTTATGTGCGAGAATTGTAGGATCCGTTGTGAATGAATATTTGTAGGCAGATTCAGGTTTTAACTTTGACATCTAACCCTTTAAGCAAATATTAGTCAAGTGTTTTTATCATAAACAGCTATTTGCTAAAGAACAGTGTGAGAACAGGGATGTCGGTGAATCCAAGTGGGAAGTTAGTTCCTCCAAGTAGTGGGTTATTTTCTGCATCAGCTCAGGAAAACAGACCTTGCACCTGCAGCTAGAGAGGCAAGAGCTGACCAGATTCTATGAGAAAGGTTATTGTGTGATGATTTGGGCGGGGTAGTTTCTTAACAAAAACTGTTGTTTGGGGTAAATCCTCCGATCATTTTGGGTGGTTTGCTGTCAGATGTTCTGAGAGGTGTGATCCCAAAGATATGTCTTTGTATTCAATAAATATTACCTCGCTGACTCTTTTTGTGCTGGCCTAAGCCTTTGCATGCAAATCTAGGGGAGATCAAATACCCTTTTACACACAAGAATATCATCACACAGAACATCTATTTTTCCAGATTGTTGTCCCAAAACTGATCTTTTGTTGCATGTGGTATTTCAATCATATTCAGTGAAACATGTAAAAACGTCACAGGCCAAAATAAACATCTGCAGGCCATAAACCACAGGGTCAAGCGGTCTAATTCTATGTGTCTGGGTATGTGCTTGCAAATATGTGGCAAAGAATGAAGATGATAATTGTTGCATCCTGGGAATGCTCTTTTTCAGCAGTGTGACCTGTTATTTATGTGCTGCAGGACTGCTGGTTCAAAGTTCTCAATAAGCATGTAAATCCAGAGTCAAACTGGGGGGATAACAGCACAGCAGCTGGAAGAAACTACCTTTGATTACCGGGTTTTTTTCAATCACAGAGCAGGTCCATTCTGAAACACCTGACTTTCTAATAATGAGAAGATGTGCAGGCACTTTTTTTTTTTTGCACGTTTCTAAAATAGGCATCTGAAATAACTGTGCTTCTGGAAACCCCTGATGTGGATTATTAAACATTGTAACTTTTCTAAAGGCAAAGAAAGCACAATGCATACTGTAGTACAACGCGTATATGTGCAGCAGGGTTTATTAAAACACCCTCTGCCTCTCAGTTGTGACTCAGACTTTAGAATCATCATTACATCATCGCTTTCACAGGCTCTCTTTGGCAGGACTTGTTCTCCCTACATCCAGATGACATTAAGACCAAGGCAACCATGTCTGCTGAAATGGTTTATTTCAATTAACAAGACAATTTTGTTGATGCAATGTTTGTTGTTTTTAATTCATACCCGTGACTCAAATCTAATTTAGTAATTTCTCCACTTCTCTGCTGTGACATTTCATACTTCTTCCATATATTCCTCCTATGAGCTGCTCTGGGAAACACGGCGTTAGTACACTGCGTGATTTTCCATTACTGCCTTTACACCTCCGGCTGCTCTATTATTTATGGATGTGTGAGTCTAAATGATGCTTGCAATTCATGCCCCTTGAAATTTCCAAATTTTGTCACTTGAGAGCCATAAATATCAAAGTATTTTATTGGATTTTATCTAACACACCAAAACAAAGTAGAGCATAACTGTTAAGTGGAAGGAAAAGTTTTCAACTTTTGCAAAATAAAAGCCTTGAATGCTTTTGTAATTAGGAGAATAACACTCTTCTTTTGGACCGTCCAGCATGTTGACTTAATCTAAATCCCATTGAAAACATTTTGAGAAACATTGGCAGGAGAGATACCCCTCATCCTCACCATGTGAAGCTCCAGCCAGCCTAATGGAAAAATTGCATCAAGCATTTCTAAACAAATATTCAAGTAAACAACAAAAACATTGGCGGTACTCAGTACAGAGTCCTTTTGTTTACAATTTAAATTTTTGCTTTTGGCAAATGTTCTCAACTTTTGATTATCAAAAGCCTGTTAAACAGTTTTTCATATATTTTATTTCTCATGTTCTACTCACAACCTGATGTACTACTTTATGTTAGTCTGTCACGTAAAATCTCAGCAACATTTGCTGGAGTTTGTATTTGCAATTTGACAAAATGTGAATGTTTTCCCAAGGACTCCTGTTTCTTCTCCAGGTCCTTCTTCTTAAAGCAGTAGCCGACAAGTGCCTCCCCTCTTCCACTTCTTCTTCCCTCAGGCAACCAAAATCTACCAAAGTCTCTGCAGCTGATTTCAAATCCACTCTGGGATTTTGTCCATCTGTCCATGGATAGGAAACCCAAAATGTGTATGCAACCCTCCATGCAAAGCAGAGAAAGATTCACTGTTATGTAGTTGTGCACATGCGAGATCTGCAACAATCTGGCTTACTTACTTAAAATCCCTTATTTCCTTCAGTCATACCTATGTCTGCCTCATGCTGTGTCCACACGTTGCCGTTTTTGAAGTTTACAGTAAGCAACAGCCTCATTATTCTGTCGCCTGCAGCTTTCGGGGTTAGGCTTCCTCTCTCCTCTGAATTTATGAGCGCCATCTGGACAACACATGAGTGCAGGGCCCTCACCTACACACTCCACCGATCCCGCTCACGTCTCCTCAGAGATGTCCGTTTATATGTCCCTGATGTAGAGATGTAGGCAATAACAAATTTTCCTGGACGATAAAGTGACCCAGAAATTATTGCGATAAACAATAATGTTGCCGTTATGAAACCATTATCGACTAATATAAAGATAACAATGAGAAAATAACACATGTACAACTATAATAACATGTTTTACTGGATAGTAAATTGTTCCAAAATTGACAATAATTGTCGCTTTGAGACCATTTTCAAGTAATATATTGATAATGGCATAATGACGCGAGTTCGCCCTGCCAAAGATTTATAAACTAATTTGGTACAGAACACTCAACACTGGAAGACATTTTAAATATCCCACATAAAACATAATAACAACCTAAAACAATAAATGAAAAGGAATTATGAAACACTGAAGGAAAGTCTTAAATACAATTGATTATGAAGTCTCTGAACAAAATTGCTCTTCATAAATTATTAATCGTCAGAATGGAAAACCTCAAGCTCGTTTAAATTTATCATGTGATTAGTTGATTATTGCAACAGACTTAGCAGGTAGTCATCACCTTCAGAGATTAGAAAAGATGAATTTTGTTTGTAGCCAAATCATTCATTTTAAAAGCACTGTATGCATGAATTAGCCTTCATGTTCTAATTTATTTGTGTAGCCACAATAGTTCTGACAAAGCAGTGAGAGGTTCAGGGTCTTTATGTAGGCTGCAGTATGGTGCTTGTTCCTGCAGCTACTCAGATCCTCAGTCAGACTGGAATCTGAAGTGTTTGGTCACCAATGCATTTGTATCTTTGTTCAAATGATTTGCTAGAAGCTGACTTCTTGTTATCTTGTACAGTCATGGATGATGTTAATGTGGCGGTTTCATTTATTCTGATGCAACACTTAGCTGATTGCTAACCCTCCTTCAGTACTTTGCTTCAGTTACCTACTATAGAAACGCCTATCAGATAAGCTGGGCTTAAAACACAGAGGCTGGCCCCTGAAACTGGCCCTTTCAAGTAAACACAGGTCTCAGAGGAACTGGTTGGCTGCTTTCAGCTCGCTGTTTACTCAATGAACTATCTAATATCATTGCCAATAATGAACCACCCCCTCGCCCCCTGCCCCTTTGCAAGCAATTAAGGAGTAAGAATGCTCCTTTCAGACGGGACTGCTGATGGTTTTACCACATAATCACCCTTCAGGAGTCTAAGTACCTCTGCCTTTGTGGTTCAGCCTCTGAGCTGACGTGGCTGTCAGGTTTCTGATGGCCTGAGAGGGCAAAGAGGACAGATTGGGGGTGTCGACTGAGAGGGACTGGAATGAGGAGAAAAGAAGGAGAGCTGAGGCGTTTGGCTAGACAGAAGCGCTCAGCTGAAATTCCTCACAGCTCTGAGGATCAACAGAAGCTTCAACGTTCTGCAGAGTGGCACTGAGGTGCGATGCTCAGCATTGACGTTCAAAAGCAGAAGAAAATATATGATGCCTCTCAGATATTCAGCAGAGCAAACACATTTCATACTAGGAGACCTGACACTTAACTTCAAGTAGAGATTGTTTTATGTCACACTCTCTCTTTGCTTTGTTATTGTTCAGCAAATACTTTTGGTTGGTTGTATGCGATTAAAATGAAAACAACGCGATAGTCTGTGGAGATTGGTGTTCCTCTCTGCATTGTGGGAAATGTAGTGAGGAATTTCTCATCTGCAGACTCCAAGCAATTTTGCAGGCGCTGACATTTACAGATTCTCAAATTCTCAGTGTGGTGCAATAATTATGTACCTTTGCGAACTACGCAGACAGAAGTGGTGGCCTCAGCTAGGAGGATTCTGATCAAAACCATTTAATGAAATTTACAAGAGCTCCATGACTGTAGCAAAACTGTAAGAGTAGATATTAATTTTAAATATCGCAATAACTGAATCGGTTTTGATTAACACGCATTTTTGTCGTGCTGCCCCTCCTGGACCCCCGTCAACTTCGAGCGCAGTTAAAATTCATCCAAATGATGATAAACAGAATAGCTTTTTATGCAATTGGCATATATTCACTTAAAACATCACTTAAACCAATATTGTGCTGAAAGCTCACTTGTAAATTAATTTTGTCTGATTTCAGGTGCTTATTATATTTATATATTAGATATTTGCACGAGAAACTAAGATCAAAAATACTTGGTAAGATTTTGTGTTTTTGAGATGTTTTCTGCATTTTCCACTCAGTAAGTGAATGTAACACATAAGAGTAATTTGAGTAATAACCGAAATCAACCCTGATTATGATTTGCACCATAATCAAGCAGCTCTTGAACCAGACATATTTCAAATAAATCATATTAAACTTATTTTATCCAATTTTATGCAGGGACGAGAATGCTAAGAATGTAGTGCATGTTTTTAAGTATTTTATCTAAAACTAGAAAATAAGAGCGCAGGTTGTAGAGAGAGGCTGCGGCAATAGGTAGAACAAATATACAAAACTCAAATTTCATCATAAGAATTTGAAAAAGATATTTACTTCATAGATACTTAAGTATATTCCTCTCAGCACTTCTGTTTCTAGTTCTTTGTTCTTTCCGTTTTCTTTATCTGGTTCCATACTAAGGCCTCCCTCCTCTCCATGCACCATCACAGCTCTAGTTTTTGGTGACACTGCCAAGATCTGACAAAAATGCTGGAGTGCGTACCACAACCGAGCAAAACTTACATAAAAACCTGTTTACTCCTCAGAGACGAGACAGAGAGCTTCAGAATGGCCCGGGGTTTGGAAAATCAGATCTCTTTGTTTATTTTCGTTCACTTGATTGAAAAGATACGGCGTTCCTGAGAAAGCTTTCTTGCTGCACGGCGATGAGGAAAGGGCTGGAAAGCTGCCAGGTCCATCATCAGCTGCATCCTTAGCTTGCCGAGTGCATGACTGGAGAGAAGACTCTGAGGTCAATCAATTTGGAGCGTTTGGACCGTTCACAGTAATCCTCTCAGGTTATTGTTCATCACAATGTGTGGAAGAAAGCAG
This sequence comes from Xiphophorus hellerii, assembly GCF_003331165.1. Taxonomy (NCBI): domain Eukaryota; kingdom Metazoa; phylum Chordata; class Actinopteri; order Cyprinodontiformes; family Poeciliidae; genus Xiphophorus; species Xiphophorus hellerii. The sequence goes on from NC_045680.1 coordinate 17,660,054, forward strand.
ATGCGATTCAGACACATGAGCAACATCCTGAGAAATCTAAATCAATGAATCACAAGTTATATTTAACATTCATTTTAAAGCGATTCATCCACAGTGCAGTGAGCTACATATATTGCACTCCTTCACACACCTAACTAAGCCGTACAGTCACACTGCACACTGTTTTTTTCATACACCGTACATACTGAGGATCAACTTTTCCCTGTTTAGGTTTGTTAGGATTACCAATGTTATCTGTATTTGTTACATGCCAGAATAATTAGTTTTTTGTATGGACCCATAGATCTTTGATGATGATGTTAAAATTTTGTGAGAGTCTGATAAGTTGATTCACAGAAGCAGTTAGTTAAACCGAAGCCCTTCCTGCAGATTTATTTTATTGCAGCACCTCAAACACACAGCTTGCTTGTGTGACTTCATGGGAAAATCAAAATAAATGAGCCATGATGTCTGATTGAGGATTCTGAATCTCCACAGGCATTACACCTCCTTTGACCCAATCTCCACACTTTCTGTAGTTTTTCACATTCCGCCATCACTCCCAGAAGAAAAGTGCAAGATTCTCTGAAGACGCCAATATCCACATCTAGCAAAACGAGCTGAAGAGCCACTCGGAAAAGAAGACGTCATATTCAAGTTTGCAGTAAAGTTGATAATTGAAGTGCCATCAATATATTAGCCACTTCAAAAGAAATACTAACTGATCTGATTTTAATTTAGGTAGTGGCTTATCATTTGTAAACAAAAAGCTGTTTTTACCTGTGTTAGTTAGATATTTGAATTTAAACAACACCTATTACCAAGTTTAGATTGAAGTAGTCATTTTAGATACAAGTTGAACTATTGTTGCAATGCCAGGAAACAAATGTTTTTGGTCTTAAAAATTATAGATATGACCAGGTTGCCTGGCAGCAGCGTTGTGACCCTAAGGTTAACTTCTGGTTAAGGACTTTCCGCAAGGGCCAAACAGGGTCAAAGGTTAGGGTAGATGTCAACTCAGCAGTAAAGGAAGCTGAAAACAAAATCTTCTTTTGACACTACATCAGTTTTTGCAAGTCAGTACATCAAATAAATGTAAACAAAATATGTTATTATTTCATCCACTCATAAAGCAATAAGGCATTATTTTGTAAAATTTGAGACTAAATTACCCCCATCCTAAAATTGTCAGTTTTACAGCCTTATGCACAAAAAAAAAAAACATTCTTCATCTGAGTCAGTGAATGGTGCTGTGGATCCCTCCACAAAGAGAAACAAAGAGGCTAAAGACAGGAGCATCTTGCTCTGGATTTGTCCCATCACGAGCTTCGAGTCTTTGTAATGTCACACTGACATTTTTTTGAGCTCCTAGCTAAAATTGGAGCAGATGTCAGAACTTTAAAAGTTCTCTAAAAACTGAATATGACAATAAAATGCAACTCCACAGAAGATACTGATTTAAAGGTCAAGGCTAATTGGATCCAGTTACTTACCACAGTTTTGCCTTATGGGGGACTAAATGGAAAGTATGGAGTGAATCCAAATAACAGCAAAACACATGTAATTGAATCCACATCTAGCTGTCTAGCACAGACATGCATGTGAAACACATGCGATTGCACAGTCATAGGCACCGGGACAAAACCTTGTATGTAATTAAATAAATTATTTACGCAGTGCCAGGGCTCTGATTGAATGCATGCTGGCGCAAACCAAAAGCTAATTATTCACAAATGCAAGATCCTGTACAGCTATTCAGATAATCCGTTGTATACAACTGGATCTCCCAAGTCCGATAAACTTCAAGGTTGGACCCGATTTAACTCCTTCCCTGCACTTTGTAGCGTCTATATGTTCTCTGTGTTCATGTGTATGAGTTTGGGGACTCTTGCCTTTTTTGGTACAGAGGGAGGGGTAACCAGCAACCACGTCTTTTATTTAAAACAAAGACATTTCAGGGAGTCACAACAAATCAAACGTCTACAAGCTAAAAGCAAACACACTCACCTTGTTGTCACCTAAAATGCCTCCCTTTGAACATTTCAATATGCCATCTGCCAACGGATAGAGTATGCTACTGCTGAACTGAAACAAATACAGATAAACTATTTACTTTTGAGATGTTTAAAAGCAATCTGTTGAATTTTATAGCAGTATCTGGGTAAGAGTGGCTGAATACAAATGCATGCCACAAATTTTATAAAAATTTTTTTTCACAAAAGTTTTGAAAACTGTGAATCTTTATTGTTTTCGTTCCACTTTGCTACTTTCTACTGGTTCATTTTCAGTTAAAAGTTTATATACATCTCCTCGGTAGAATTTCCTTTTAAACTGTGTGACTTTAGTTAAATGTTGAGGGGATCTTTCCACAAGCTTCTCACAACAGTTGCTTGAAAATAGATTTTCTATGGATTGAAATTGACTTCACTGTTCTTAAGCTACTTTGTAAATAATTTGGTGGTATGCAGCCATCGTCCATCCAAGATATTCAATCTTTTAATTCCTGCCCAACACAGGCTGTTTCAATATGCCGTCTATTTTGTAATGGCATTCACCCCCAAAAGTTATAGTTGAGATGATGTTCCGAGAACGGCAAGTTACCACAAAGATCTTTGAGATCAACTGCTTCCTAAAATGAAGATCAATTTTAGGAATCCAAAAATTCAAGTCTTTGTCTCAGAGTGAAAAACTGTTCAAATCTTAATATCTAAGTTGCTTTTGGAGTGATAGCTTTTCCTCTGAGGGGTCTTCCTTTTCTTGCTGATATTTATGGTCCTGTTTTGACGTGGATAATAAAAGTCTCTTACCAGCTTTGCCAGCATTTCCACAAGGTTTTGAGTGTTTTGTTCAGACGCAAAAAACACATCCATCTCTGGGATACGGCGTGATGGTTGGACATGCCCATGGTGTTTATGCTTACATATTTAAACTGATGCATGTTCAACCCTCTGGAATCTAGAGATTGTACCCAAGGATGAACCAGACCTGTGGAGGTACACAATTTTCTTCCTAATATCTTGGCTGATTTTGTTAGATTTTCCATGATGTGTTTGAGGTGTTGCCTTTAAACACAACCGGCAGGTGCCCATCAATTTAACATAAATTATTCCTTTCAGTTTGGTCTTTGAGTGTAAAAAGACAAACCGCATGTCAGCACTTTCACCAAAGGAGTGGAAAAGCCTTTCAGTCCACCAGACCGATGTGTATTATGGGGATGCTATGCAAACTGCTGATGTGACTAATTGCCTTCAACATGAAAACTTTCTTCCTGTCAACCCAAACATCAGTAAAGCTCTGCAGTACACACAGCATAACTCATCCAGCCAGACAGACTTTAACTCAACATTCAAGTTCGATTTGTTGCGGTTCATTTTACCCACATTTCTCAGCGCACTTGTCAAAATAGCTGGATGACGTCATATGAAGAGAGTTAAATGTCCTCAGGTTACGTTATGTGAGAAATGGCCTTTATCTGAGCTGCAGTACATAAGGCAGATCTGTCAGAGCTAAAGTATTTATGCAAAGGTGGAAAATTCTTACCCTGTGCTGTTATGTCATATTCCAGACCTTTAAATAAATCATATTTCTTAGCTGAAAACTAAACATCCACTCGCTGTAGATCAAACACATTAGTCAGATATTTTATAGCTATGTATCATTTTAACCAATAAATTACAAGTACGTTCATTGACTTAAAGACTGTTATAAATCAAATCATATAACACAAACCTCATTGTTTCTGAGCTCTGTGATGGTTGGTGGTTTTCTAAGAACAAATAACACTATGCCATAAAAGTGAGAATGCAGGTCCTGAGGGGAAAGACAATTATGTAAGTCTTATTTCCACTTTATTTCCAACTCTGACAAGTCCACAAATGATCTTAACCCCAAGCTCAGCACCTGGAAAAGCGCTCCACCCTGACATGAACAGAGCCGGCAGGCATTCGACAGCAGGCAGCCAGAAACGAATGTTATCGCCGCGTGGTTTGAAACATCAGGATCCGCCTTTAGCATCGAGCCTGATACAGAAAGCCAAAACACAAAGTTTACAATTCACGGAGTCTCTTATGATTTCCCTCACAGCTGGTTATAAGGAACACCATTCTGGTTATCTGCTTCTAACAAAAGAAATAATCAATAGGGAGCAAATCTGTTGGTGAAGCGTTGATGAAGTTATCTTGCTGGGTTATATTTCAGTGCAGCTCTGCTATTTCAGTGAGAAGCAAGAAACCTTTCATGGTTCAAGTGGAGGGCAGATTTAGTTGAGTTAGTTTGACAATGCAGATTATCCCAATTGCTATGCCTTCTGGGTAATTTCGAACACTGCTGACCAGCAGCCCCCCCTCCCTCTGCTAATACCTCGCATTCTTTCATTTACTAACAAGGGCATGAGAGGTTTTCTCCTTCCTCTACGACTATTCGATAAGATCAGTGCCCACTTCGAGGGGGGAAATTCCTAAATAAAGGAGGGCTGGTATTCAATGACAAACAAACAATCTGCACAGAAAAGAGCAGCAGTAGCATTATGGATTAGATCTAAACTGAATTTTGTCCCACTACCTTCACCTACAGGCTTTCTGTGCTTTTTGTGAACATACATGTTAGTTTCATTGTATGCACAAAATGTTCAGAGGAGCTTCATCATATAAGCAGCTACAGTAATATTGAAGAAAGTATCTATTTATATTTCCTCTCCTAAATATTATTTTTAGTAGGAAGTCCAAAGTTTTCTTTTTAAAAGCTTTTTTGGACACTTTGTCACTCACAGCGAAATCCATATCATAACTGAGTGAAAACGTATTACTTTATTAAATAAACACGTCCAAATGTAAAGGTTTTTGTCCATTTAAAGTAAAGGTTTACAAGTTAAATCTTTCTGGCAATGTGGAGCACCTCAGGGCTCTATTATTGGCCCCATGCTGATTTTTAAGGTTTCAACTTTGATCAGAGTTCACAAAATACAATTATCTCCATTTACTTTTTTTCACTGATGATTTACAGATCTAACTACATATTCAAGCTATTATATTTGCTTAATGATCTAAAGACACCTCACTTTTAATAGGGATTAATTTATAAACTTTATCAATGCCACCCATCTTCTTCCTATTTCAGAATTAATTTTAGACATTGCTACAAAAAATACCTTGCAATACGACTGTCTTTTATTATATTGTGATTGATTTATTTAAATTTTTCTTGTACAGTGTTTGTTCCGACTAAGTTTGTTTTAAATATAGCATGGAAAGGAATAAACAAAAGTGAAATGAGGAACCCAAACACATTAATGCCCCAGATATGTGTTGACTGAGGAGTCTAAACTCTGAAGGCTCCAACATCTCCAGCAGCATGAAGCGACAAAATTTTAATCTCGGAAATTTACAGAAAATCTTTAAATAAAAAACACAAGTTGCCACAATTTTTCTTCACGTTTAAAGTTTTTTCTCTCACTCACTGGATCTTGTCACACACAAAACATGATAAAACAATGTTTCAAACTACCGGGTTGAAAAAAGTGGAAAGGTTCCCTCATTCCTGCTTTAACAATGTTTCCTCTTCATTTTAGGAACCCAGTGTTGATATTTATTCACCTGTCAGCACATAAAGACAAGACAGAAGTGAAGTGTGCTTCCCTAACTCCACCTGACATCTGCACATAACCTTAAGTGTATATTATCATATAAGCCCTTAAATAAAGGGCTTATATGATAAGTCGTGAAGTTTCACCTCAGTCATGTGACCCTAACCATAACCCCTGGGATCTGGTTGCTCAAAGAGCTTGTTTTCCTACATGTGTGGATGTTTTATTTCCTATATTATGTTTTTGGGTATTTATTGGGTGGTTGGCCCTGGCCATAAGCTGCAATGATGATGAACACACAGCAACACAGAAAATGACTAAGACATGTCATTTTCCTAACCACAAAAAGCCAGTAAACTTTGTTCAAAGACAAACGATTATAAATGCCTCTGCATTAAAATATATTTGACGTTTCTAAACGCCAGTCATTCTGTTTCACATCAACAGAACCCAGTTCTGTTACAGTGTTTGAACTTCAGTATTTAGTTATTAGTTGACATTTATTGGGCTTCTGGCTAGCTTTGTATTTTCTTTAAACAAACCTCCTAACCACAGAGGCAAACAAACTTCTTCATTACATCGTTAACACAATAAGTGGGGTAGTAAAACAGCTACAGTGCTCCTTGTGGTGGCAGAGGATATCGCAAATTCACTATTACCTGTCTAGAAATATAAGTAAGTAGAGTTGGATTTGAATGTCCACTTGCTTGCATACATGCTAATAATAGCACTGCAGCACAGCAGAAAGTTTCAAAAGCAGCACTTTAAACAATCACCCCAGCGTTTACTTGAAAAGATGACACTGTTTTTAATCTGCCCACTAATTATGCAAATAACTAATTCCGCAATTTTTTTTATTTTAGTTTTTAATATTAGTGTTGCTGAAAATGTTGCTTTAATACTGTCGCTAATAGCTGCCATAGTTACTGGCTACTTAAGCAATGACTCACATGCAGTCAGTATTTTGTCGAGTTGCGATTGAGTGAAAAGCCAAACAGCCAATAGAAATAATAACGTTATTATTTGAACTTTTTCCAGTAAACAGCAGCTGAATCATGTGTTTCACAGCTAAAAGACATCAAGGTTATAAGAGAGGAATGTCAATCACTGAACTGAAACTTATGTTGTCATGGTGTGTTCATCAGAGCTAGAAATGTCGACGTTTTTTTAGTTAGACTACATCAGAAGCTAAAAACTGATCAATGAGCTTCAGCCTATTCTGTAGGTGCAAACCTCGACACTGCATTAAATCCAACAGAGAGCATTTGTCCTGTTTGCACTGACAGCAGAGCACAGAGACGCCCCTCATGACTGATGGGGCCCCTTTCTCTGTTGGTTAATGTGATCACAAATCCGTGTAAGCTTCAGCGCCTTTCACACTTTGCGGCGAAGTGCCGGTTCTCTCTCCATGGGAAGTTTTTCCCAGCATCTGAGTTCTCACGTGAAAACTGGGTGAATTTGATGAGGCTCGTTGGACTGGAAGCGGACCTCGTGCAAACAGTGTCGTCCACAGAAGGGAGGGACAGAAAACAACAACGCTCCACCAGCTGAAACGCAGCAAAGATATTCATATCACTTAGATCAGATCACAGTTTGATATGTGGAGCCACAAGCTTCAAAGTATTTTTAATGAGATTTGATGGGATAAATTATGTGAAGTGAAAAAGAAATGCATGATTTTTCTGTCTGAAAAACAAACAACAAAAAAACATGATGTGCATATAAATTCAGCCCCAGTGAGTCAGTACTTTGCAGAAACCACAATTGGCCTGATTAATCAACTCCATTTGGGGAGCTTAAATATCCCACAGGATGATGCAGCCAAGTCAATGTCTCACAATGAAGATGGATTCCTCTCCTATCTGTGATTTTTGCAGGACAAAATGTTTGATTTTAGTCTCATAGTGCACACCGACAGCACCTTTCTTCATGCCATTAGAGGACTTTTGGGATGCAACAGTAGATGAAACATGTAACTCGTCTTTTCCATTACACAACTATATGCACTGAGTTGTGTTATTCATTCATGTAAAAATCTTATTAACGTACAAAATACAACACAGAAAAGGAACAACAGCACTTTTGCAATGCATCGTGGTAAAAATCATTGCACAGATTCAGAAGCAGACCTCCTAAAAGTTGTCCTTCATCAGATAATTATCACATCTTTTGAAGTCTATATAGCTGAGGCTCGAATTCTATTATCTGATTCATAATCCCGCATAGCCACCATCCAGTTTGTGCAGAGGCTCACATATATTTCACACATGACTTCCAAGAACTCTCTCTCACACACACACACACCCCCCCACACACACACACACACACACACACTCCCCTCCTGCTGCTGTCAAACCAGCTCAATGTCTTCTTTCATCCCTACACCTGCAGGCGCCCTCTTTGTCTGCTTCATCTTCTCCTTAGCCAGTTTACGGGACCCTACCTGTGGTGAAGCCCCTCTTTCATACCTGCGAGTCCTGCTGTTTTAAAGAGCCGCTTGTTTCCGCAGGTTTATGCTTAATCAGGCGGATGGGGCCGTGATTAAGGGTTAAGTCTAACCCTAACACGCCACAAAGCTCTTTCATCTTCTTCCACAGTGTGCAATTTGGGGAAAACGCAGCGACAGGTCTGTCGGTAAAGTTTACGAACCGCTCGTTTTTGGACCACCGTGCAGGTCACAACTGAACAGAATCTGGCACTATGATTTTTTTTTTTTTTTTTAATTACTAATGCAGGTAAACTCCACATCAGCACCCCCGGGCGGCCCCCGCTCTCTCACCAGATCGCTATGCGCTCCCTCGGGTACTCCAGCCGCTCGATGCAGCCCAGGTAGTGCTGCAGGCTGTGCGCCGCGTTCCGAGCCAGGATCGCGATCATAACCTTCGGCGGCAGCACCGGCGACTCGGGCTTCACCTGCTCCTGCACCAGCGTCACCAGTTCGGACGCGGCGCCGGCCACCAGGGCGGCCAGCACGGCCCACAGCTCAGCGACACCCGCGGCTCCGACCACCCGCATCTTTACCCCAGGATTCAGCTGTGAGTCAAGCCGGAGTCCTTCAGACTGAGAGAAAGAGGCAGAGGAAGAGGAGAGGAGTGAGAGACCCGTGGAAAGGTGGGACAGAGAGGCAGGGTGGGCGTGGAGGTCTCTACCTCTGTTACCCCTCCTACGGTCAGTGGCGGTTCTTGTTTGAATCCCACCCGGGGAAAGCCCCCATGTACAGTAAAGCCCACTGTGTGTGCAATAGATCAGATTTTAGTGTTGAGGGTGAAACATTTAGACATTACTCAATGTTAAGTCTACAGTTAAGGCCAAAAAGTGTTCACGTCATTGCAAAATTACATCTAAAAAGTTTTTTTAATCAGTCAAGAATCAATTCATCTGACTGTTCTTTGTAGCATGCTAGATATAAAATTGCCACTATAAAAACTAAAGTCACAAAACTGGTGAAAAAAACAAACAAAAACAAAAACAACTAGAACTTGGAAACTCCACTTTCAATTGGTATGAGGCCTGTACAGGATGTTTTTCTTCGACAATGTTACAACATGTTGTTTTGTCATTTAGTGCTTTTATTGGTTTCTTTTCCTGTTTTTTTCTCTCCTGTAAAACACATCCTTTGTCTTGTTTTCATTAATTGTCCTTTTACTCATCCGGAGTACTTCTTTCCATCTCCACACCCTGACTTTGTTGAGCATTTTGAATGTTGCATAAGTGGAGAGTATGAAATCATCACATTGACAGGCTGTTGTACTATTCGACTGCCCCTAGTTTTAATTCCTCACAGCAACACAAGATGGGCAGAAAAATTTCCAACCACAGCTTACTTCTTCATATTTGCTTCCAGGGATCTAAATTTCCATGTAAGCATTCAAAGCTATGTCATAATGTCATAGGCGTCATGAATTTTTTCAATAATAAATAAAAATTATTAAATAAATAAAAAATAAAGTCTAACTAACATCACAACAAAACAGAAACATCCCAGACACCCCCCCCCCCCCCCCCCCCCCAAAATCTGAAATTCACTTTTCCACCTGTGGGTGGAGTCTTCTGTCCCCATACTTGGATCTCCTGCTCTAGAACTTGGCATCTATGCTCAACATATTACTATAATATTATAGTGTTCCCTCTTATAGAATTACTGCTGCCTTCCAGCAACCTCTTTTAATTATAGGAGCCTAACAACGGGCTCAGACAGACGGGCAAAGCTAGCTTGCTTTACTGTCTTGACTTCATTGTGTTTATTTAAGTTGGGCTCTCTGCCACTCTGTAATGTTTTCCCTTCCCTGGGGTAATGACAGCATTCTCCCATGTCTTTGGGTGCCCTTAGTGTGGGTAAGTTGTCAGCTCCCTCTAGTGCCCCCCCAAAGATATTAGCATTCTGATGCACAGAAACATCAAGGAAATGACCAAAACATGCTGTCCTGATCCTGCAGCACCTGCACCAAGAGCGTTCTAACAACTCCGAGCTTTAAGTGTTTGACACACACAGGTTTTTTATTCCTGTCGTAACCACAGGGCATCTGGCTGAGCAGTTGTGACTGGTGGAAGCTGTCCATGCTGTGACTTGCTCCAGTGGATGTTAACAGAGCGAACCTCTTTGGCTGAAGCTCTGGTCAAACAGAACTGAGAGTGTTTAGTTTTTCATTAACAAGTAAGCGCATCTGAATAAAACCCCAAAACAAAATTTCCTCCCCCCCCCCCACTTTTTTTTTTCCAACTCATGTTAGTCATTTTATTTTGCGCTCTGCGTAAAAACAGCCTCACCCTCCTGGCCCAGCGTCAGACCTCTGCAGTGAGGCTGGGTTTTCATTTTTCAGATGGTTCAAACTCCCTGTTCTGTCGTAGCGGAACATCTGCTCAGTAATTTTGGTCGTGTTCTTGACACGTAGCCATTTGTCTTCCTAAGAGCTGATCTGCGGCTGAGAGACACAGCAGAGCTTTCTCGTCTGTTTCAGTCATGTTTGGGATAAATGTATGTTTCAAGAGGTGCCAAGTTTTTTTGTTCGGTAAACTGTGGTTTCAGACAAGGCTGGGCTTAAATCACCAAGTTCTTTCTCCATTGTGGCTCCTAATAGTAGGGTAAATCCTTTAATGAATAAGGTCAGTAAATACAAAAATGTGTCACTGGAAACAAACAAATGGAGAAATATGTATTCCAGTTTGTGGATAAGAAGCTTAAAATTGTGGATATTTTAGATAAAAGTAATTCCTTGAAAGATTAACTTAAGCTTTTTGTTACATTCATGAGGCAGAAACAAACAACCACATTTTCAGAGTATTTGATTAGGATTTTAGATGACACACTATTGAAGAGTAAAACATTATTCTGAGGAAAGACAATTACAAAAAGTTTTTAGTTTTAAAAGCTCCTAGCTCCTGTTACTCTGATACACTAAAATAAAAATTCAGTGCAACTACTTACCTTCAGACAGCATCAGTTTGCAGAAAAATCCAACAATATACAGTAAAAAAACAAACAAAAACTGGCATGCAAATACAGAGGAAGCGATAAGAAAAGACAAAGGAACCAGATGAAGTAATCAGAAAATATGTGGTACGAGGAAGAAGAAAATTAGAAAAATTGAAGAATCATTTGCACAGAGAGAGCTGAACTAAGACTCGGTAGACTAGAAACCACTGGGAAAAGACTAACAGAGTACGAAATCTAAATGCACTACAAACACCACGCCACTGAGAAACTATACACAAAGGAATGGACTAATACGGCAACATCTTGCTAACAATAATGAACACAGAGAAATGAACTAGTTAAGGGAAAACACAGACACAATAAAAGCCCAAACACACAAAGATGACAACACTGCAAGAGAGCGCTAACTAGGAAAGCTGCCAAAAGGTCCATTGGTAACTCTGGAAGGTCTGCAGAGATCCTCTGCTCATGTGGAAGTACCTGAAAAACAAAAAGTTAGTTGTGCAGTTCACAGATTTAGCTAATATAAAAGTGTGTCAAGAAGGAAGCCACTGCTGGGAAGAAAGCCTTCAGGAGCTCTGGAGTTTGCCACAAGCCATGTAGGGAAGACAGTAAAGATGTGGAAGAACATTCTTCGGTCAGATGAAGCTAAAATGTAACTTTTGGACATATATGCAACAAAAAAGAAGCAAAACAAAAAATTTTGCAACTGCAAGCCACACTACATATCCTGTCCCCATAGTGAAATAACGTTGTTCCCCTTTAACAGACTCCATGCCTCCAGCGTGAAATCGTTTCTCAATAACCGAGGGAACAGACTCTCTGTACGGAGCAAAGTGTTGAACAAGGGGCTGGTTTTTGACAGGCTAATGCCACACTTTGCATTCATTTATTTATGAACGAAAAATGCAAACCATAAATCATTTCCTTTTCACATCACAAGTATCCATCTCAGGTTGATGCCCCCATAGGCTAGTAATAGACAACACAGTCAGATCTCTGAGGGCGTCGTTGGACCAGCAGGTGGTGCTCTTGTGTTGCACTTGTTGCCTCCCCTGATGTGTGCACACCCACACACACACACACTCACCCCCACAAACACAGACAACAATTCTTCAGAAGAAGCAGATTTCCCATGTGTTGAGTAAGAAAGCTCCTGCTCCTGCTCCTGAGTCCCCTCAGAACTACAACTCCAAACTGCGACTGCTTACTCAGCTCACGTAAACTTGGCAGGCTGCTGAGAAACAAAAGTGTACGAACATCCGTCACTCAGGCGGTCAGGCCAGTGTTTTCAGTCCTGTTGGTCCCTCAGTGGAGCGACGCAGGGGATCCCAGCGCAGTTCAGCCCTCACGCCGGCATGGTGACATTAGGTCACCGTGCCTAATGTTGAGATGGTTGCATGGATACATTCAACAATTAGCGTCCTGCAGTTTATGTAGGTCACTTGTTGTGGGTGAGCAACATGAATCTAAATGTATGTAATCCCACCTTATTTCCCCCACCCCCTTCTCTTCTTAAGAGCTGCTCTGCAAATATAATCCAGAATATGGATCTACTGCATAAATAGGAGGGGGAAGAAAGAGCAGAGTCTGCTGATGTAAGGGAATAATGTAAAAGGATGGGAGATAATATTTCACAGGACAAGCAAGGGGGAAAATAGAGCTGGTTGTGCAGCTAGGTGGGTTTACAGCCAGTGTAGGTATTCCAAAGCGGGTATTAGGGAACTGCTGCAGAGAGCTGAGACAGTGAGCAAAAGGCCTGTGGGGCGTCCAGGCAGGAAGCCAGCCAGTGCCTCTCACAGTTGACTCATAATGGCTACGTGGGCAAAGTCTGCCTGCACACACACACACACGCACACACACATATGGACGCAAATTTGCCGTGCAATATCTATGGTTTCTATTTCTTTTCAAGCACAATAAAAGAAGATTTTGACAGGTTTACATGTAAAGATTTAATCCAAACTGCTTGAAAGAGCTGTGCGTTTTATGGTGAAGATACATCTGGACAAAACTGCTTATTCTAAATGTTTTCTGTCACGTTTGTAAGTAGAAAAAAATTCAAATGAGAGCAAAAACAAAATTCTGTAAAAAAAACAAAAAAAAAACAAAACAGCCATGGCTACCATGATTGGTTTTCTTTGCCAAAGAAAGCTCACTACTTCTAACCCGTTTCCTCTTAATGAGAATTCATACAATCTGCTGGAGGGCATAGCTGCTGTTCTGGTAGCCCAATGACATCACACAGTGTCTTCCCACTGCCTTGTTTTGTCTGGCAATCACTTTGTTTTAATAGGAAATATATGGTATTCACTGAGATCCCTGTTTAGAGTGCTGGCTTAAAGTGTTTTTCTAATGTTTCATCTGGCTTATCAAAGGTTTTCCAGAACACTGTGTAAATGTGTGTTTAAACATAATAACCTGAAATTATCTGTGAATTCGATGTTCTCGTGTACTCCGCTCACAGGTACAGAAATGTACACAAATTATAGGAATGCCTTTGGAAAATTTAGTGGAAGAGAATTACAAATGTCGATTGCCTGTTGTGCTCTTCCAGCTGGAACAAAAAACTGGTGTGGACGCTGTCCACTGACTACAGCTCCACTTTGAATCCCATCATTTCATAAATATGAACACGCAGCTCCAACAATCTGGCCAGGATTCAGCTGTAAAGTTTGACAAGGGTTGAATTATCATGATTAGATGGCTTGGAAAGGAGTGTGCACTGTCATCCCACAAGAAACTCAATATGAAACTGTATGAAATCAAATAACAGGCTGATAAAAACTTAGCTTGTCAAACGTGTTCCTACTGCTGCTGTTCAAAACACGCCAGTTACATTGATTTTGAGTCATTTTCACACAAATATTCCTGAAACCTTAGCCCTAAAACACATAGCAGCCAAGAACATGTTGTTCCTCTTCCAATGCTCTCTTCTCACACACATACATTACACTCACAAAGCAGGGAGGAGAGAGCTTTTTTTTTATTGGTACTTGCGTCAGTGTGGAAAGAACATTTTCTTGCCCATATTCCTGTCTGAGGTTAACGGTCAACATCCGTCTCTTCCTCCCTCCTTCCCTGCCTCATTCCCACTCCTCCGAACACCTCCTCTTAATTTCTCGCTCCAGCCTCCTTTGAGCACTTTTATATTTCTCCGTGTGGGAGATCATGACTGCCAGCGCCGGCCCACAGAGACCCCTTTCTCTTTTCTGATTCGCTCACTGGTTGCTGATCATAACCCTAAATGCCCCTGCCAGTGAGTCATGCGAGGTAAAGAAAGAGTTTGTGTGCATCGTGTGTCGCACAGAGGCAGCAGGGAGCAGCTATTACAGAAACACACTTCAAGCTTTTTTAACTCGCTGAAAGCATTGTGGGATCTGGTCTCACTGGGAGCGCGTTGGGCTAAACATCAGAGCAGATATTGATTCAGAACTTCAATATGTTTTACAGTACTACATCATGTGGCTATTTATATGTATATAAAAAAGCTCAGTTGACGACAGAACTGTAAACAGAAATCACTTTTTCATTATGAAAGCATTCAATCAATGAGGCTGCATTTTGATACAATAAAAAGGGGGAATTATTACTTCAAAAACCAAAGACAGTTTAAATATTTTAACCAAGCACGGCACGGCGCTTGGAAAAAAGTTGCAGAGTCAAATTCAATTGAATAGTTAATGCTGGGCGTCCTTACACGAGTCAGAGTGAGAAATTTACAATCAATTTTTTCTCATTAAAACTGAATAGCACAATGGGACAATGAACATTAAAATAGAAATCCTACCAGATAACTGGGAAGTAATTTGTATTGGTATGAAAAAATATCCCTAAACTATTCAAACATTTGTTGGAGAAAATGTAGTACAGAAATTGCGTCTCATATGTTCACACTTTGACCAAACTCAAAAATAATAGAATACTAGATTAATGTTTTTGCTTCACTACATTATGAAGCCAAAAGTGGCAAAGCTCAGGGTAATACCTAAAATACTTGAAGGCTCAGGCAGGGAATCCCTGTTGTGATTGTATCTTAACATTGTTTTTAACTGGAAAATAACACCTTCAAATAGGTCATTTAACAGAAACCATCCAGTTGTTAGAAAAGGTGGCATTATTGGAATGATGAGCATCATTATATCCTTGATTTTCCAGAGTGAAGTGGCCTAAGGAAACAAAACAACATTCTTCAGAGAATGGTCACGTAATCGATGGAAAAAGAAAGAAAAAGTAGCTAAAATCAAAACATTTGTTTTCAGTACTTAAAAGATCATTTGGATTCTAATCAAGGTGCAACATTTTGTCTTCCTAGTGGGAAATTTTATAGACATAAGGAGGAAAAAAGGACTACCTTATCCAGCCTTGATTTCAGCTGCAGTTCAGGTATTTGCTGGTGATGTAATGCTCTGGACTGGAGGATATTTATTTTTTGGCCTCTTGGCATGAACCGAGCAACATTTAAACACTACATACTACCACAGTGTTGCTGCTGACCATGTCCACCTCTGACTATTATACCCATCTGTACTTACTGAAATGCAGTGTCGGTATTTCACCAGCAGGGGGTATTACACAGCCTTGCAGCTTTAAAGCACTCCTTTTCACGTCACACGTCTGGAAAAGTGACTTCACACTTTTTAGTTCGCTCTAGGTATAAAAAACATAAATAAAGACACCATTCAGAGCGCCTACATTTTTATCTTTAATTAAAAAAAAAACGTATTCAAAAATAATACAACAGGACGTATCCAGCAAAGATGGTTAAAAATAATAACAACAATAATAATAAAAAAAAAAACAGATCTGTGTTTCAACAACAACCACAAATTCTCCCTTTAAGTTCCTCAAAATTGTTGTCGCTGCAATGTTCATGAAAGTGTGTGAATACTGACTGGATCAGAAATAAGCTCTATGGGTACCTCTGATTTATGCACATGATAATCTGGTGAAACAAATACGATATTGTAATGTGTGTGTGTGTGGTGGAGTGTGTGTGAGACAGCCGTCTTCCACACTGAAATAAGGAAAATGAGTTTCTCTTTGTTAAATAAAACAACTCTTGTGTGTTTTTGTGTGTATAAGAGAGGATTCGTATAAAGGAGGAGTGATTGTGCTGAGACACAGACTAAATTTTGGAGCTTCATTTTGCCGACGATTATGACATACTATGATGGACGTCAAGAACAAAAACGGCTGGAAACAAACATTTAAAGAAGGATAAATTTAACTGAATAAGTGACTGTGGCATAGAGTGAAAACAAAAATAAAAACAAAACAAAAAAAAACAACAGGTCCTTGACTTAAAAAGGAAGGAGTAGTTTAGGAGATTCTAAACTACTAGCTCCCTCCATACTCTCTCATATTAAAATATCCCATATTTCTCCCTCTTTTATCTCCCACCCTCACCCTTTCAGTCCATGGACAAGGCGAGCCCGACTGAAGGTAGTCAGGTGATAAAGTCCAGCACCATCCTCTACTCCCTTGGGCTTTATTTTCTCTACTCCGTGTGTTTTTCAGTCCTCAACACACCAACGACAACTCTAATCTTCGATGGATATCAACACCCAGAAGTCCCGACTGCGTGGGTTTATATATTTAGGGTCAGGCCACAGAGGAGGACACGGACAGATGAGGACGGACAGGTGAAGGAAATATCTGCTTGACCCGACAGGTCCGGCGACGATCTCTCCATCGTCTCTCCCTCAACCTGAAGGGATGAGGTGCTGAGTGCTGCAGTCCGTGACGAAGCTTGTCTTTGTCCCATTCTATTTTGTTTTGCACTTAAAGTATCACTGCCATATGCTCAGAAAACTCCCCCCCCTGCCCTACACACACCAATAGTGTCCCGTCACACTGTAAAACACTGATTAAACTTTCTCTTTCACTTTCAGGCACACATAAACACACGCTACCGGTTTCACACACACTCGACGAGGCTGTCCATGGGGGGAATCGGGGAGGGGGTCGAGTCCGTGGGGGCTGGTGTGCTATGTCCCGTCTTCCTCCTCCTCCGAACAGTAGTCTCGCCCCTAAAAACACAGCCAAACAGATGAAATAGAGGGTGAATACCCCACGTTTAATGACTCTGAACGGTCTGCACCTGTTACTTCAGTCACATTCAAATAAACATCTATTGCTGGAACAGGAGATGCAGAATGAGATAGTGAAGTGCTGACAGGTGGCTTGTTCTGCTGTTTGGTTTCTTTCATGAAGGTGAGGAGCTGACGGCTGCGCTGCTCCCTTCAAAGCGCCTCCAACAGCCTCGTCTCTCTTCCGAACGGCGCTGGGTTTCAGCTCGGAGGCTGCGGCGTCATAAACAAAGCCTCTGCCTGCAAGACTTTCATTGCAGAATTTCTGTCCACAGCTACTCTAATGTAAAAGATAAAACTGTCCCTCGTCGTTCCTGGTAAACTGATGTGGCATTCAGGTCACCTAACTGTGAACAGATGTTTTTATTTCAACTCCCCAACACGTGGGAACATCTGGGATTTCTCCACCATCTGACCCTGATGTCCACTTTACAGAAAATTCAGTGATCGCTGCAGTTAAAACTGCTTATTTGCATGTTTGCCCATTTGAATCCCATTCTTTTGCATAAGAACAACCTGCTTAGGTTAATATAAAGTCAAATGTGCAATAAATGCAAAACAACTCAAAATTGCATTAGTAGCGTTTAATAGTCATCCTCAGGTGTAGTTAACTGGTTTTGGAAGCGAGCGCCATGCAAATAACACCAAAGCATCTTCTGAGGACCACTTCCAATAACGAGAAAAATATCTCCACAGTATAATGCCGCCAACACAGTGTTTCCAGTGGGGAAAGTTCAGGCTCGAATGTGGAGTTTTAATTCCCACATTCCCCAAACATAGATGAAAAAGCTACATTTTGGTTTGATCTAACTAGAACACCCTCTTAAACGTGTTTTTGCTTTCTTTTTCACACTTCTTCCATAAAGGCCAGAGCTGTGAAATGTACTGTATGACCAATCGCTGTCCTGTCAGAAGATTAAATTACACATAAGTGGCGTGTTGCTTTACTTAGAGGCTTTGAAGTAAAGAATAATGGTTAGAAATGTACATTTTTATTTGTAAAATGTTTTAAAAGCTACATAGTATTTCCTGCTTCATCATTAATATGCACTCTTTGTGTTTGGCTGATAAAAAAGGATAAAGAATCAAAATATAAAATGTGATTCTTGGTTATATTTTGACATGTTAAAAGCTCAGAGGGTGTAAATACTTTTGGAAGTTGCAGTAGCTGTATGCGTTCAGGTCCACCAGCCACTCATTGGAGCAACAAAATGACTTAGAATTAGATATGTTCTTCCAAATAATTAACACAAATTATTATTGTCCAATATTACTTTATTTTACACCTTTCTGTTTAAAATGTACGCACAGCACATAAGCTGATTTGGAAAAGACGCAAAGTATTATGGGATTTCAGGCTCGACTTGACAATTCAGATGTGATCTATGAGCTGAAAGTCAAAGATAAAAAGCAGCTGAGCAGGCCGCCTGCAGGTTTGCCCTGGTGCTTCTCTCCTAATGTTGCTACAATCTCAAATAACAGGAACCAGCTAAAATGTGGTCCATTGTTGCCTGACTGGCACTTTTGTCTTCTGGTAAACATACCAGCTTGGACAACTTGGTGACGTAAAGCAGAGTTTAAAGTATTAAAATTACCCAAGGCTACATTTGTCTGTGCTGTTAGCCAGAGTTCCTACCCTGTTTTATTTTATCTTGATTTGTTGGTGATAAGATGTGTTGTTTCTGGATTCCTTCCAGATACACCTGACATTCAGCCAATCGTCATATGACAATGAGCAGATTGTTGGACGCCGTCGAAAGATGCTCACTTGTACTTGCCACAATAAATGACAAAATTACATCCTTGTGATCAAAGGTAAACCTTAAGGGGTTTTCATACTCTGGTGTGCAGAGATGTTTATTTCCTTGTGCAGTAAATGTTTTTATTATCATACAGTTCAGAGGCAATATAGTGACAGTGACATTTACTTTCACCCAAGATGAGTAAGAAGTCCTTAATTTTGTAATTCTTTCAATCCAGCAACATAGTCCTATGTTAAAAAACTCAAGAGGGGAATTTTTTTTATTATTATTATTTCGACTGCATTTCTTTAATAAAGTTAAAAAAACAAACTTAAAAACAGTTTTTATAAAATAAGGTAAGGAGGATGGAAAAGCAGGTTAAAAAAATCTCATAAGAAAACAGAGTGCCATCTTGGAATAATTGGGTTACATAATCTAAACACCAACCGGTGGAAATGTAGTCTTTCTTGTACGATCACCACCTATTTAAGCATGTGGAGTTCGCCAAGCTGTCCTGGAACTGCGCGTTTGGGCCACATGAGACAAAGATGGACGTTTTCAGGAACAGACAAACATCCAAGATAATCTAATGTAAAACAAAGGATGCATAAGTGGAAAAGCAGCTCATGTTCAGTATGGTGATGCTGTGTGGCTGTTACTCTTTAAAAGGCCCTAGGAAGTGTATAAGGGTGGACTGCATCATAAACTCTTTGAAAATACCAGGACAATTAAATAAAAATGAGGTGGACTCTGCAAATAAACTAAAAGGGAGGTAATCATTGGATTGTTTTAGGAGGACAATGATCCAAAAGACATGGCGGGAACAATGTTTCACCAGGTACATAATCAATCTTCTTCCATGGCCATCTCACTCCCAAGATTCAAGACTGAAATCCTATAAAAAACAACCTTTTAGGTCTGGAGATCTGAAGAGAAAAGAGCATATTAAGAGATCTGGACTTTATTTCAGCTTCTGACCCCTCAACTAACCCCTCAACTTGTATTGCCTACTGGATGAGTTTACATGGATGATTACGAAGTTGACTAAACGGGTGGTAATAGCAGCACAAGCAGCATCAACAGCCATTTCATTATAGTTTAACTAATTTGTAAAATCTGTTTTTATCTTTTACAAAAGGAAAACATTTTTCTATAAAATATACAAATCTACTGTAACTCTTCCAATGCTTCTTACATATTTTTTTCCAGGGGTATTGATAAATGTGGCTGGCTCAATATTTTCTACTAAAGCAGCACAATAAATTGAATCACAGTTGTCATCGCAAATATTTATGTGTGAAAAAACTAAATTACAGCGTGTGTGTGTGTAGGCCAAAAAGTTTCGAACACCATTCATTCAGACGTTGCATTTAAATACTATATTTGCTTTAAAAAAATGGCGTAGAAAACAGGATCAGTGTTTGGTCACATCAGCGGTTGGATTTTGGCAAAGTTCCTAGGTTTTATAAACCTATACAGAAACACAGATTGGAGAGAAGCATCTCATTTTGTGCAGACAAGTCTCGCTTTGGGTGGTGACTCATATTGCGTTAAAACCCCATCTCCGCTGAGAAAATAACTACTTAAGTGAGGACTTTAAACGTTGCAGAACTTTTTCATAATGCAAGAAAGTGAAGCAAAAAGAAAAAAGCCTCGTTGCATAATAAGGTATGCTTCAAGCACTTTGTGAAGCTGAGGAGAACTGCTGAGTCGATCATTTAGTCTTTGTAGGGGAAGAGCTGCTTTTGCACACAATAATTTTGTTTAAATGTTGAAACCAGATTTTTATATACACTGTAATAAAACATAACTTTATTTCCTCACTGTCAAACTTAATGTCTCCTATTTTGGGTCATCCAGGAATACCTATTATTACTATAGAATCACTGTTTTACTACCATCCAAATTCAGAGCTTCCTTGTGTGGAATCATGGAAAAAATTCAAGATATCTGGAAGAGAACTGTGGACGTCTCCGAGTTTTGTTCATCTGTGGGGACACTTTCCAGATAAAGTGTCCATGTTCATCTGCTCAAACAATTAGTCTGAACGGCATGTGAATGTCCAGCCATCATACAGCTAATGAAAAGAGTTAGTTTTGGAGCGAAATGGGCATTTAGCAAATAAATTAAAACAACGCTAGTAATTCTGACCCAAAACGTTTATTCAGACAGTGAGGAAAAAGAGGTTGTGTCTCTGTTTAATGGTGTATGTAAACATCTGGTTTCAACTGTAGAGAAGAATGGGACCTTTGAGATGTGTGCACAACCTTTACCATTTGACAACGTGATACTCGTCTCTCAAGAAATAATGTGAATCTCTTTATATTTGGCTGCAAGCATAAAAATGATTCAGAGCAGGGAGTAAAAATAAAAATGAGTCATTACTTGTTGCACCGTGTCATTCAAGTAGCTGGCAAAAAGGAACAAGTGTTCATAAAATGCAGTGATTACCTTTCCTTCTGCTTCAGCTCGTACCAAGAATAACAATGTGGACTAATAAATGTCTTTGTTTATTTTTAATTTTGTCCCTTTTAATTTCGAAAACCAGCTGTGACTTTTTAAATGATGTTAAATGTATTTTCTACTTCCATCAAACCAACCCCCCCCCCCCCCGGGCCACTAATGAAGACACACACGCACACACACCCCCACGGGCCTCACCTTTTCAATTTTCTCATCCAGCATCCTGAAAAATTCCTGCTGGCTCTCTGACGTGTGAATGCTGAGCGAGACAGAGAAAGGGAGGGAGAGGAAGTCGGAGGATGGAGATGAGGAGGAGGAGGAGAAAGGAGGCAACAAATACATCATGAGAATTTTCCGTTACACACCTCCCTAACCCGAACCCCCCACAGAGAACAAACACAGATGAACACTCTCTGCAGTGTGAGAAATTGTCTGTTTAGGACTCTACAAATGATTTTAAATAATAATTCAATAAAAAAAAAATATCAAAACGGTCCTTGAAAGGACAAAGAGTCCAACACGTAGCTGCCATTATTCACACGGAGCCTGAGGTGGACGGCCAAACTGCTTTGCAAAAGCCAGACGCTTCAGATTGTTTACTTACAGGAGTCACGCTGTGAAGGAGGTGACAGTTTAATAAAGGGTCAGCTCGGCCCAGTAATGAACCAATGAATGCGCTCAACTTTTGTCAACAACTGCAGCTACTCTTACGTCTTAAGGTTGGCAAAAGATGTAAACTATTACAAGCATCTCAGCCTGAAATGTTCTCATAGAGGGAGAGAAATTTCCTTAAGCTAAAATATTGACGACATTAAAATAACTAAAGCTATTTTATCTAATTTAATTAAAACATGGGATCATTGTGACATTGTTGCATTTGACAAGATTCATGTTAGCCCATATTTTCCCAAACTCCAAGGTTCAAAAGTTAGTCTTTATTTTTAATTTTGAAGTATGTATTGCTACAGTCAGCAGTGGTTCAGATGGAAGAACTAAGGATAAGGATATGTGTACCAATGCTTGCATGCATGTATGTAGGTTAGCATACATAGAGGTTCGCATTAATGTATGCATGGATGAACAGATAGATAATGGACAAAGATTAGAGGGTGAGTGGACAGATTCAACTTCAGAACAATGGAATACAACATGAAGTCTAAAAATGTATGCAGACATACTGTATTATCTTTTCCACAACAATTTTTTGTAAAAACTTTCACTTAAAACACCCAATTACTTTGTAATATCATGAGTGAACTCTCCCTTCAACAGTTGTTTGAGTGCTACTTACACTCCACAGGCCCCTCAGAAGAATAACAAATAAAAACCTGGATGCTTAAGCCATCATATTGGCATCACACAGTAGGACAGCTTCTTCCTGTGATAATTTATGCTGTTTTCTCCTTTAATCCATCACTCACTATGATTGACTATGTAAATGTATCCAGTTTATTTAACAAAGTGTCTCTGAAGCAGCTCGAAGGGCTGCTGCCGTCCACTTACTTAGATTTGATGTTTGTTGCAGCCGCCTCTTTCTGCTGTTTGCCCCTGTACTCCACATTGCTCTTCTCCTGAGAACAAACGCACACAGATGCCATTAGTTTTCATTATCAGCAGACAGAACAGATTCCAAACACAACGACGGGTATCAGCAGAGCGGCCACGCTGCTGACAAATCAAAAACCTGAATGACTGAGCTGCGCCCTCACCCAGTTGCTGCAGGACATGGGTCACAGACATAATGCATGAGCATCTAATAAACCCGTTTCTCAGTGCTGATCAAGGTCAGCTCTAGTCAATCTTTCTGCAGCCATGTTCAGGTCAGCGCGGAGGTTAGTGTTGACAACCCAGAAAGGTTTAGAAGATACAACTTTTGTCTTTTGTTTATCCTGACATTGTCTCTATTGTAACTTTCAAATTTTGCCGCTTTAAGGTGACTGAGCAACATAGGGCTGTCTGTGGAATGAAAATCATGCATGGATTTAAAAAAGAAAAAGTACAAGTAAAAATCTGAAACGTGTGGTGTGTGCATTTATCCCCCACAAGTCTTTATTTTGTAAAACCACCTTTTGCAGCAACTGCAGCTGCAGGAGAAATTTTCAAAACATTGCCACAGATTCCTACTGGGAATTAGGTCTGTACTTTAGCTAGGCTATTTGAACACATAAATATGAGTTGATAATAGACCCTTCCATTGCAGCGCAACCTGAGCTGTGGATCTCTGCAGCTCCTCCCGAGTTAACAGGAGCCTAATGTTCTTTGTCTGACCTTTTAATGTAGGTGAGCTATCATGGCTTGGTATGCTTGCAGTTGTGCCACTCTCTTTTCATTTTGAGATGTTAGAACAGTGCTCCATGAGATATGTCAAACAACTTCATTCCTTAGTCTTCTTGATGCTGTTTGTTTCCTTCTATAACAAACCTTTGTTTTAAAATATATAGGCTAGGGAATCCATGCAATACAATATGCTTTTGGAACAACAAATTACACTTCAGTTAAAAACAAAAAAGAAAGGAAAGGGACTTTCGAAGCTTGCAAAAACACATTTCCGCCAATTCTTGGAAAAGTTTGACTTTAGTAAATCAAATCAATGAATGAACCGAGCATAGTGTTGGAGCAGCATAATAATAGTGTTAAAGCTTGTCTTCTGCTTATAACCTTGTGTTTTTATGAAACAGTGTGATCCTCGCTGCTGTTTTACAATCAAGATTTATTATGCTTCTCACTGTTTTAACAATGGCCAGGACGCCACTATGTCCACTTACAGGAAAAAAAGAAACAACCTGTTCTTGTATTCTCTCACCATCATAATGTTCAGGCCTTCTGTGACCTGAGGAGGAAGTGGATTTATTCAGAGATAATGTGCCTCAGCTTATAAATTATTTACACCGTCAGGTAAGACATAGTGGCAGTAAAATCATTTATGAGGTTTTAGAGCAAAGTGACTTCATAAAACTCCTCTGATGTGTTTAAAACCTAAAGATTTTTGCAGCGGCGGCCTGGAAACCAACCATGCGCTCAGCCTACACATTCCACACACGCCAGACTGTTGTCTCCACCTGCTTGTGAGGAACCTTTCTGTTTGCCTCTGTGTATTTTTTTTGTGTGCTTGTGCTAAAAGAGAGTGTGTGTGTGCTGCACACAGACAGAGAGAGCTGCCTTTGGACACAAACGCAGGCCTGTTGGCTGGAGCTGATGAGCTGTCAGAGGAAGGTTTGAGTGTGTGCGGATGACAGGCTGTCAGTGGACTGGCTGCTGTATTTTGTGTTTGTGTGTGTGTGTGTGTGTGTGCCCGTCTCTCACCAGATTCTCCTGGTTGCGTACGTTCACCCGGTTTTCATCCCCTCTCATGTACTTCACCTCTTCCACTCCCTTCATCTTGTATTCATCTGAGAACAGAAGAGTTGGCATGATTAAAGGAGGGGGAATTAACAATTACATGTATTTATGAGGAGTTACCCAGAGATGAAACGTCAAGCACATTCCTTTCATTCGCGTTTTGACAAATTTTGAGAGAAAAGATGGGGGGGAGGAAACGTCCTTTTCTGCATCGTCACTGCATTATATTATCAAGGCTGGTCATTATTCTATTGATTTTTAGCCACATGTGGTCGATGGCAATGTGAGAACAGAACCTGATGCGACATTTCATAATATGCATGACAGTCGAGGCGGAAGTACAGTTAGATGGGACATTGCTTTACCATTGGAGCATTAGAAATATAGAAGCAGCAACATAGAAACAGAAGGAGGAAATACCAGAGAAGACAGAAGAGAAAAGGAGAGAGGGTGATGATAAGGAGGAGGGAGATGGGGAGGATTAGAGACCAGATGAACAGCTTCTTGGCTACATGGACAGCTTAGACGGCTAAGACAGTTAGGAGGAGCTCAGTAGAGACGAGAGCTTTAAGACTTCATTGAAGATGACACGCCTCACACACCGCCGTCCATCCCTCCTACCAACAGCAACTATTTAGGATAAGACAGATATTTTACATTGTCTTACTGACCATTTTGAAATTGTATTTGTGTTAAATTGTCAACGAATGCATAAACTAATGTCATTTGTACACACTGTAAGTCCAAGTGCTTTCCCAGAAGGAAAGTAAAAATATAATTAAGACTAAATACCACGGTATAGTGGTGAAAATGGAGTATTACATAAGGACAAAAACAACAAAAATGGCTAAAACATGACATAAGTGAAAAGACAATTGCCTTTACTGCAAAGATTTAAGCCATTACTTCAATAGCAACACAAGCCAGATTACAGTTTGCAAATGCACACAGAAACAAAGTCTGAAGACATGTCCTGTTGTCTGATAAAACTAGCATTGATAGGTTTTGCCATAATCGCCATAGTTACATGTGAAGGAAATGGACGAAAGCCCAAGAACACCATCCAATTATGAAGCATGGAGGAGGCAGTATTATATTTGCAGGTGTTTTGTTGAAGGAGGGACTGGTGCACATCAAGAAAATATGGCATCATTAGGTAAGACCATTATGTGGAAAGATTGAAGCAACATCTTAAGAGCTACAAGAGCTAAGAGCTTAAGAGTTACAAAGTGGCTTAAAAACAACAGAATCAATGTTTTGGTAGCCATCACAAAGTCCAGACATCAGCCTCCCTGGAAAATTTGTAGGAAGAACTAAAACGGCATGGAAACCTAAGTGAATTACATCAGTTTAATCAGGAGAAATGGGCCAAATATTCAGCAAAGTATTGAGGGAAGTTCATAGAAGGATACCCAAAACCTATCCAAGTCGTACAGTTTAAACTTCTGGCTAAAAAAGTAAAATAAAAAAAATATACATCTCAAAAATGTCTCTGTTATTTAACAATAAGAAATAGTTTTTGTAACCGTAACTGAACATAAACTGGGACAGTTTAGCAGCATTTTGCAGGAATATTTATTTGGTTTATGTAAATATCTGGTTTCACCTGATGAAAATATGCACCTTAAGCGAGTATTTTGAATAAACAAAAAACAAAAAAACAATTTGCCTAGACTTTACATTTTTAATTTTGCACAGTGGTGCAGTTGGTAGAACTGTTGCCTTGCAGCAAGAAGGTCCTGTGTTCGATTCCTGGCCCGGGATCTTTCTGCATGGAGTTTTGCATGTTCTCCCTGTGCATGCGTGGGTTCTCTCCGGGTACTCCGGCTTCCTCCCGCAGTCCAAAAACATGACTGTTAGGTTAATTGGTCTCTCTAAATTCTCCCTGTGTGTGTGTGTGATCGTTTGTCCTGTCTGTCTCTGTGTTGCTCTGCGACAGACTGGCGACCTGTCCAGGTTGACCCCACCTCTCGCCCAAAACGTTTGGTGGAGATAGGCACCAGCACCCCTCCTGACCCCACTAGTAACAAGGGTGTTAGAAAATGGGTGGATGGATGGATACATTTTTAACCAATTCTGCATAAGAAATGGTACACATTACAGCAAATATGTAGAAGTTGGTAAATATTTAATTGTAATTCATAATAAAAAAAATGCATTTCATTTATAATAGAGTCAACAAACTCAAGAATGAGCTGACCACCACCAGCACTGAAATTATCAGCTGAATGCCTGCTTGTCTTTTAAGGTAACCGCTGACAGTGATAAAACCCATAAAGAGCAGCAACACCTGATTTTATCTGTTCCACATCTTGTTTCTCTGCCCTCACTATCAGCAGCGACTCTGTTCCTGTCTGTGTTTATATCTGCGTGTCCCTTTGTACCCAGCTGAAGCTCTCCCTCCCCTCTGCTCACGCTCCTCCTGTACCTTGATCACCTGTGTGTCTTGCATTCGAGCACAATCACACGCCTTCCAACAAGTACGTCACTGCAGAGCCTAACGGCGGCCCGCGGTTAACCAACAAATCATCTGTTCAAGAACGTGGTGTTGGGAAGCGGCGCTACTCCTCTGCTGTTTATGCCAGGAATGTAAACGAGTTTCAGCAAAGCCGCTCCTGTCTGAACATGCCACCGTTCACAAACGGTTCCTTAACGCAACGCAGGCTCACCGAGGCTGGATGTGCTCGGTAAACACATGGCACATCACAGCGCTGCAGCAGGAAGCAGAATTAAGAGCCGCTTCCTCTGCTCTCCGGTATGGCACTACAACCGTATACACTGATGTCAAGCTGTGTAAGCTGTCAATTAGGGTGGATACAGCAGGCAGGGAAATTAGCAGCTCTAGGCCACAGAGATGGATCTAAATGTACATTTGCACATAGCGGTTATGAGAAATGCCATTTTATGATGCTGGATTTGCCTGAATATTCTCTCCCTGTTCAAGTATCCTGGCTAAGCCTAACGTGATGAATATAGAAAGATCAAAGTGGCCCAGCTTACACCATCACAGACTTCAGTTTAGATAGGAGCAAAAAAAAAAGGGTGAGTTGCATTTGTGTGTGTGCGTGTGGGGGTGGGTGTGGGTGTGTGTGTGTGTGTGTGGCCGTCCTTGTCAAAAGAAATGACACGGGTGTTTCGTCACGTCGTTGCCGGGGCTCGCTTTTGGGTGGGAGGGAAACGAAAAGCCGTCAGAGAGGAGAGAGAGAAAGAGAGGGAGAGGGAGATGAAAGGACTATTTCGAGAAGCTGAGGTTTTGTGATGTGGACATCTTTCTCGTCTCTGATTAGAGAGCAGGGATCTGCGCTGACCTTAAGGACCCGTTGCGAGTGCACGACGGATGTGTCTGTGGGACTGTTTCAGAGTCAGAATGCCTCCGAATCTGAATGTCGCTGCATCTGAGTGTCTGCGCAGCTCGTGAGTCATTTAAATGGCCTTATTTGGCCATGTCTGCTCTCACAGCCCGGCCTGTCCTGTGGCTATGTCACTCTGTCCTTCCTGCCGAGCGTCCTCCCTCCCAACCCAACTGGCTGCAAGCCATTGGCAGCCTGGCATCAACATTTACACCTGAGCTGAAATCAAAAATCACGCACATCAAACGGTCATCAGCAATGAAACAAAATCAGAGCGGGTTTATTGTGGCGGACGTGAAATGACAAAAGTGGAAGTTTAAACTATTAAACCAGCTGTGACATATTTACAAACGTAAATCTTATCCCATTGTGTTGCATCTGCAAAGTTATGGTCTTATCCAAGATCACATAAAAAAATTTATTATTTATTTGTATTCATATAGAACAGCCGGCATATTGGACTGGCTGAGAGGCTTAGGTGCTGTAAAAAAGAACAACTCTAAATAAATTTAGTTAAATAAATGGACACATATCAATGTGTATACAAATATATATGACATATTAATGCACATAATTTAAATTGATCATTCACATACCAACGGACGCTTTTAATGTGATTCTGGTACACAACTGACAAGAATTGGTAAACAAAGTTTTACTTTGAATGTTATAAAATTTAATGAGTGTGTTTCAGCTGCTCTCCGTCTGGCTCTTTGCAACACAGAAAACCACGTGAGCAGGTCATATGGCACAGATGGTTAAAATGCTGCAACAGTCTCACTTTTCACTGTATTTATGATTTTAAAAAGGACTGAAACGTGTTCAACTGTTAGAGGAAACCCATAATTAAGTAAAAATAATCTGCACAGCTGCCTTTAATATAGCTCAGTGAGTTATGCAAGTACAATCACAGAACCGGAAAATTTAAGCTAAACAACAGCTAAAAAAATTGCTTAGATTTTACTTACTTTACAATAAGGTAGAACATGTAGTATGAATTGGGCTGCATAGATGATAAGGGGGAACTGAATATCCTGAATCAGAGACAGGAGCTCTTTCTAAGGAGCCGTTCTGCAGGAGAAGTGCTGTAGACAAACAGAGGGCATCGGCATTGACTTGAGGCAGGGCTGTAATTTGACCCGATGCTTTCAAAAGCCATGAAATCAAATGTGACTGCACAAGAGATCAAATTGCAATCATTATCACAATATTAACTTGCGGAATATCAAAATCACTAAGGACTGCTTGGATGCGACATTTGGTAGCCTATTACGTTTCAATCCTGTGCATTCAGGCTGTGTGCTTGGATTTTATAACCAGCAAGTTGGAGGGATGAACTCTCACTGCCCTTGATGGCAACACCTAATATAGATTTTAGTGGCCTGTGGAGACGCAACATTACACTCACATGTTTTCCTGATATCATGCAACCGGACACGGCACAAATCGTAATGGGACTTGCTCTTTTAAATGCTTCTCCAGTGAGAACATTTTCCAGATCATTTTGAAATACATAATGGCGGCAAAGAGTTTGGCTGAGGACGGAACGAAGAACAAAATTTGAGCTAGTTCTGCTGTAATATGTACGTACATGTGAGGCTGTAGGGATTAGTAACAGATCCCCGATCACTATTTGACTCACTTTTTTAATAGATGCAACCAGTGCAAGCGTGGGGAAGAAAAAAACTGTTTAGGAGTTATGTAGTTATACAGCTACTGTTATCTGTCTTTTATTAAAGACTAATGATATATGTTGAACCTTCACCTTCTGCTGGACACATTTTATATCCATCATAAGTTGTTTTTTGCTTAAGAATGAAGTATATTCTAATATTAATGGGGCTGTATTGATTTTAGATAAATGTTTGGCATATTTACAAGGATTACACGGACTATGACTAAATGGTGGGCTATTGTAATAACATAAAAGTTCAGGGGCATTTAATTGCCGTTAGATGTTTGAGAAGAAGTCGTAATGTAATGTGTTATCGTTACGACATACTTCCTCTTTAAC
Organism: Xiphophorus hellerii; assembly: GCF_003331165.1. Classification (NCBI taxonomy): domain Eukaryota; kingdom Metazoa; phylum Chordata; class Actinopteri; order Cyprinodontiformes; family Poeciliidae; genus Xiphophorus; species Xiphophorus hellerii. Next base: position 17,690,048 of record NC_045680.1, read on the forward strand.
TTACAAAGATACCTGTACGGTGCAACACAAGTAATTCATAACAACATTCAACAGTGTGCATATAGTCAACATTTGTTCAGCTTCTTATTAGTCATATCTGTAGTCCAGAAGATAAACATATTAAATGTGTGTAGTTTCTTTAAACTGAGCAGTTTATTTCCTGCCCAGTCAGACCTTGTGGCCTCCCATTTCCACTGAAAATGAGCGATGTACCACTTTCACCTCCTTGTGATGGATTTGCTTACCAGAGAAGCAACTTTTGACCTTTTTAGGTCTTCTGCACGTTTTTTTTTTCCATTTCTGTGCACTGCCCTGTAAAGAACTTGTTTTTAATAGGCCAGAAATGTAGATGTTTGCTGTGAGTTGAAGACATTATTTAGGCCTAATAACTCAGAACTGACACATAGGAGTTCCTAAAAAATAAGATAGTGAAGCATATGCATCTTGCTTCTATGGTGACTCAGAAATGACTTTAATATTTGTAATGGCTGTGATTTTGTTTAGAAGTCAAAACAGAAAAGATACCTTCATTTTATTTAATATGCTAGAAAAAGGCATTTTCTTTACTCCATGGGTGCAAAATATTCCACTTCAGGTTTAGATTTATCGAACTGTTTGGGATTTTATACATAGTTTAAGAACCGTCTGAATGGGAACCTTATTAGAAAAATAAAAGTTAAGAAATCAAAGTTGGGCAAAATGGAAATCAACAGTTCAAGTCTCAAAGAAAGAATTGGGGCGCCTCCTCTAATCAGAATACATAAACTGTCAAAAAACTATAAACTAGACATTATATTGCCTATTGCACAATTAAAAATATTTACATTTCTAGGTATATTTGAAAAAAATATAGAAATTAAATTTTAAGGGCTGGGAAGTTATTGTCCTTTTCTCCCCACATTGAGACGTTTTACTCCTTTAAGACCAGAGTTGGAGACTAAAAATGAAGGGCAAGGGGTGAAATCATAGAGGTCTGTTGACAGTTTTCTGATGCATGGTTTAAATAACAGTGAAATGTGTATGCTGAATGTCTGTCTGAATGTTTGGATGCTGCATCATGCAATCTAGCAAACACATGCAGCACATTATAGCGTTATCTGCTCTCAGATCTCCTCTCCCTGTGATTATTCCCCAGATCAACAGCTTGATGCCGAGGAGGGAGAGTGTTGCTATTTTTCCTCGCTGTTTGTGTAATGGAGCTCTGCCTTTTTCCGGTTATTGTGTGGGAGCAGCTAATAGGGCTGGGGGTTGGGGAAGGCGGGTGGTTTAAGGCTAGGCTGGAGTCTGGATGGACAAGTCCAAATATCTGGGATGCACTCGCACCGAAATCTGCTGGTGCGCGTTTCAGTGTGAGAAAGAAGAAGAGGGTAACTAAACACGCCGACGTACGGCACACACACTCACCGACACGCAGGCCACTAGGGGGTAAATTTATGAGAGTAAGCGAGACGGACTGTCTGACCAGGGGCTATCAGTCTTTTCCACCTCAGTTATGAGAAGTGAAACGAACGCAGCGAGGAAGCTGGAGAAGGGTGGAGGGATTGAGAGGTAAAAGATGACATGAGGTAGATAAGAAGAAATAAGGGAACTTAAAAAAACAGATTTTAAAAGAGCTAGGAATCAATCATGCTACTCATCAAGTCACACATCCACTGTATGCAAATACATGTAGACAAGTCCAAACAGTAGTCTGCCCCATCCACAGCTACTCCACATTCCACTTTAATCAAAAGACAGCAGAAAGGGGACGGGACAGGCTGGGAGGAAATGGGAGGAAGGGATGTGAAAGGACACAAGGTTTTGACCTAATGTTGCACAAGAGACGAGAGGAAAAGAGCCGCGCAGAAGAAAAGCGGGGAGATGAACGCAGGAAAAGAGGGAGGAGGGAGATGGGGGTCATGGAGACCCAAAATAGACAGAGTGGCAGAGAGAAAGAGGAAGAGACGAACGAGGCTTGGAGCAGGGGGAAGGAAAGGAGGCGATCTGAAAGTGGCTGGAAAGTTTCGAGGAGAGAGAAAACGATGAGCATCAATACATGTCGGTCTCCTTTCCTCTCTCAAGGAAATTACCCTCCTCGGACTGCCTCCCTCTCATTCTCTGGCTCGTTTTGTTGCTCTAATAAAAAATCAAAAGAGAGAAGAGTGTAGAAATCTCCGGGGTGAAAAGAGGGGAACGTGTCTGAGAGAGAGTAGAAGGATGGGAAAGGAGCAGAAAGTCAACGGGAGGTGGAAGGGAAGAGCGGAAAGGGGGTCAAAGGAAAACCATGAGAGACGATGAAGATGGTGGTAGGGGGGTCTCCTATGGATCATCTGCCACAATTCATCCAACTGTGTCGCTCCTAATTCTTAATCTCTGCTAATCCTACGACAGCCATTATCTCTTTTTCATTCCAGTCCCTTATTACATCACAGCTGGCTGCATGCAATTAAAGATAGAGCTGCAGCCGTCACTAATGAACCTCGGGCCGGTTTTCCTTTAGACCCATCACATAATTAAAGTAGGAGGTCTTTCCCTGGATCATTCATGGTTCAAACTCAAATCTCCACCAACAACCCTTGTAACTGTGTGGAAAAACAAAAATATTAAATGACTGAGAAACCCTAAAAAAGGTCAACCTCTACCGACCTATTTTTAGAGAAACAAACACCCTTTGCCAGTTTCTACCCAAATTCAAGCCCTTCTGGTTTCCATTTAAACAAACCGTCTCGTGGCCAGCTTCTTAAACCACTACATAACAGCACACATCATAGTTAGGTCATCTGAGAATATAGAAATATTCAGATCTCAGGTGCACATTTAATTTTCTGCATTAGATTTTATAATACACCCAGTTTCCATTGAGTGTCAGTCTAGTTTCCTTCAGTATTAAAATCTAAGATTAATATGTGACGGACATGGAATCTTCCAAACTGAAGAGGAGCAAGAAGAATTGAGCAACATATTCCACAGGAAAATTTCAAACGTTTTTACAAAAACACTCTGATTCCAAAATATTTGAAGGAAAATGGGGCTTTACTCTGAACTTGTCACCCTTAGATGCATGTATGACGACAAAGCTCCTGAGCTTTGTCGGCTCCTTTTTGTTACCTAAAAACCTCTGTTGGCAAGAAAAGATTAAAAACACTTTTAACATGACGAGGTTCTGTCTTCACTTACTAACTTATATTAAAAGAAGAACTGGAATTTGCAGGGTGGAATTTGCAGCTTCTGGCCTGATCAGAAATATGTAATTTGTTTAAAAATGTTTAATTGTTATGAAACATGTTTTAGTTTCATTATGTTAAAATTGTTACAGCATACATAGTTTCCTAACTTTTTACCCAGCCTCACTTTAGAGCAGACTCAAAGTTATCTCTCCATCCAGTTTAGTGCTGAAATATTAATCTCCAGCGTCGCTCTTATCAACAACATTTCACCCTCTGGGTACTTCCTCTCTCCTATATGAGCAGTAAACACAGAACACTAATAAAACTACAGTTGTTGATACTGATATTTTCCAAACCAGAGTACCCAGCTCTGCCAGACGGCTCTGCGGGTTCAGAGCGAGGCCACGGGTCTGCGCTGAACTCAGCTGTGGAGTGAGACGGAGTTGCGGGCATCGTCTCGACAGCCAGGAGTAAAACTGACCAGAGTAGAGGTCTCCGTTGCTGTAGGCCTTCCCGCGTCCCTCCTCATCGTTGGGCACGGCCGACACCTGCTTGGCCGAGGTGCAGCCCATGACCTCACTGTCTGAAACTTCTCCTCATCGCACTCGCACCTGGATGGGGCAGAGAGCAGAGATTTACAATCACAAAACACACAATAAAATGCATGTCAATGTAGAACTGGGTGGAGAAAGCAGAAGTTTTCTATATTTGAGAAAACTGTACACACGTAACCTTTATTACCTCTCTGTCTGTTAACAAACCTAACTAAACCAAAAGTATTTCTATTTCCTACATGTCAAAATAAGAGAGAATTTGTATTAATTTCATCAAATTCAGAAGATTACATTATAAACTTGGAAAAAAAAACAAATGGTGACATCATAACTTTGGAAGATTCTGATAATTCACACAATTTGAGTTAAGTGACGGTACAGTATGTGGATGTATTTTACACACCGCCTCCTTATGTGACATCACTGGAATAATCAACGCAAATCAGTCATAATATTAAAAATAATAACTGCTGACCTCCATACGTCTCATTAAATTTTCCAGATGCTTGAAGATGCCACATTAGACTGTAGACCAGAGTAAACAGATAAGAATATCAATCATACAGTTGAGGAACGAGATCAATCCCAGAAGAAAATTAAACAGCTTTGTGAAGATGCGGCCGAAAAGACGGCAAGAAGTGTCATTATCCGCAGTAAAGCAACGGTTTTCCTAGAAGCAGCATTCAGCTTTTATGCATCACATATCTGGAATAAACTTCCAGAAAATTGCAAAAGAGCTGAAACATTGCGTTTCTTTAAATCGAGACCAATACCACACCTGTTTAGAGCTGCATATGAACCATAATAAGTGGAACATTTACCAGTACATTTGATGTGCATTGCCTTGTTGCTGAATTGTGCCATACAAATAAGCTTGATTGATTTAGAAAATAACAATTACTTTTGTTATCGTAACTGACTCAAGCGAGAAAACGTTTTGTTTGTTTTAATGTCAAATAACTGAGCATATCTGTAATCATTTTAACAACAACAATATTAACATTTTATTTTAATCATCTTGAAAATGTGGTGATAGCATCTTCCCACCCAGCAGGGGGGCTGACAAAAAGCAGGTAGGATCGTTGTCAGTCAAATGCATCACAGACGGATTCCATGTCAGTCACTAAGACATAACGCCATCATTGTCGGATCCCTTCTGATTGCTGCCAGTGAGAATCTGTGTTTCTCAAACGTAACTGAGATGAAGAGGAGAACGGCTTGACAAGGGTCAAGAAAAGGATGGACAATAAGTGAGAAAGGGGGGAAAAAACGAGTGGAGACCTTCAAACACACTGTCTGCCCCTCCTTCCACCCTCAGAGCGTTTGAAGTTGGACAGGCTCAGTGTTTATTCCTGTGTTCAGGCGGAGCCAACCGGACCCGTCTTATCCAGCTACAAAGTACCAGGTGTATGCGGTGCGGAGAGACGCTGAACCAGCGCTCTGAGACTAACTGGGCTTTAATTTGCTTTAGACGACTCAGTCAAACAGTGGGAGGATTTGCCTTCCTGGTGAATCAACGTTAATCTCTAGAGCCCGAACGGGAGCTCATGTTAATTTCCCCACAGGCCTCAACCGGCGAGACGGAGCCGTAGCAAGGGAGCAACAATCAGGCGGACACCGCTTGTACAGCTGGTTGTTGCACTGTCACCTGTGGTGTTCGTGGGACGCCTCAGCTTCACACCAAACCTACTGGAGCCATCAGGATGATCTTTCTACAGTCAGAGGCACGTTGTCATAAATAATCTCATCCGGCGTAATCTGCCCACGCTGAACGAGCAACACAAACGAGGATCCTGCACCAATCAAGACGAGGTGTGTGTGCAGAGTAGCGAGCTGTCACATGTGGAAGCAGCACGGTGGAGCAGAGGGAGCGCCGAACCGAGGTGGAACAGGAAAGTATTCACACCCCTGCTTTCAAATTTTGTGAGATTAAAACTATAAATGTTACCAAAACTTCCAACAAAACAGGTTAAGAGTCCAACACAAAGGAGCATTTAATTATGAAGTGGAAGAAAAACAATTTGTGGTTTTCAAACTTTTTTTTTTTTAAACAAAAGAAGATCTGAAAAGTGTGGAGTGCACTTTGTTTGCATACATACAAGTACAATCCAGGGAAACCAACTGTGCTGGAAGACGGCAGTAGAGAATTTGAAAAACATTATTGCGATAATGTAGAGAAATATTGCAAATATTGACCGTGACAAACCCACAATTTCATCCCTATGGTAAATAGTAAATGGCCGGTACTTGTTTAGCGCTTTATCAGGTCCAGAGAGCTTCACGCTGCATTCAGTCATCAACTTATTCACACGCAAAGATACTTGATAGTAGTTTATGTCAGTTGTAGGGATAAACAACAGCAAAAGTTCACACAAGTGGCTAAATATACACCAATAAAAAGTGGAATTGTAAATCATGTAACCTAAAATACACAGACATTGCATCCAAGCAGTACTTTGCAACTGATATGCTGCACTATGATACAGTAAGATGAATTAGATGAGACTTATATTGAACTTTTTGGCCAATTTGAAAATTCAAAGCAAACTCTTCTCATCACCTGGACCATCATTCTCACTGTGAAGCAGGGTGGTGGCTGCATCATGATCTGGATTTTCTGCAACTGGGACCAGTAGGCTGGTCAGACTTGAGAGGAAGATGAACCTAGCTACCGGTAAATATGGAGAGATGCAACCCTGGGTGAAATTATGTTAGATGTTGCAAAAGACTGGTAACTGAGGCTGCAATTTACCACAACAAACAGAATTACATCATGGTAGATGGTAGATTTTCCAAGTAACTCACTAGACAGGTTAGACGTAAAGTTGTGGAAAATGTTGCTATGATATTTCAAGCTCAGAATTACAAGTTAAGCCCATCATCATCAGCAAACCAACATAGCCATCTACTTGAATAGCAAAATACAGAATAGCCAACAGGTCCATAGTTTATCAGGAGGACGTCCATGGATCCACTGCTCAGAAAAGGAAATCTGTTGACAGGATAACTATTGGTTGTGAAATTCAAAAAGCTATACTTTATGGAAGAGAGGCAAAAAGAAAGCCATTTTTGAAAGGAACCCTCAGGAAATACTGGAGCTTATGGAGTTTACCATAAGCCATGTAGGGGACCCGACAAACGCGATGAAGAAGCTGTTCTGGTCTGAGACTAACAATTAACTTTTCAGCCAACATGCCAAATGCTGTGTGCCAGAAAACTAACATTAAAAAAAAACATCACTCTGAGCACAGCATGCCTGCTGTTGAACATGGAGGTGGTAGCATTATGTGGTGAGGAACAAACTAACAGAGGAATGTTAGAGGCAGCAACTTGTGAATGACTATACATATTGTACATACAGCCAGAGCTACAATTTAATGGCTTAGATCAAAAGCATATTCATGTGTTAAAACGGCCTAGTCAAAGTCCAGTTCAATTGAGAATCTTTGTTCAATCTGACTTAAGTAGAGCTATTCTGCAAACAAGAATGGACAAGAATGTCAACCTCTGGTTGTGCAATCTAATAAACCTGAAGCTGAATCTGCAGCAAAAGTTACTACTACTACTACTGCTGCTACTATATCGCATTAAAAACCCAACAAATCACATATACAAATGAATGAGTACCTTTTCAAGGCACTGTGTCAGCACAGAGGAACTGAAGTAAATCTCATTTGAGCAGAAAAGCAGGAACTCCCTTCAGGAAAACCTCTGGAGGAGGTGTATTGAGAAATCTGTGAGGCCTTGCCAGATTTGAAGTTTCAAAGGGTCCTTGGTGTGTGGGCAGCATCTGTTTGAAGAGCTTTCATTTGTGTGTATTGAAGCACCAAATTGTGAATAGGAACTGGGTAAAAATAGATCCGGCAGACGAAGAACTGTTGTTGTGCGGGGATAATGTTAGGCTTTGTGGAGCCGCAAGCTGCTATTACTTGGAGTTAAGGCAAGTAGACGGGCTATTACACAGCAGAATACACCTATAAATACATAGAGAGGCTTATAAAAAAGGAAAAGGTTGCAAAGTGTCTTATAATACAATTTTTAATATCCAAAGAGCCAGAAAGGCTTCTCCTCAGCCACTGTGAAACCATATAGGCCGAAGAAAATGCACATTTTTAAAAACAAAGAACGGACAGTTTCCTGTTATAGTTTTGCAAACAGGAAGAACCAAAACCTCACCGGTATTAGAATATTCCAGTTCCCAACTTGTTTGCATCCTCCTACGCCATTTTTTTTTTCACATGCACTTAAGCATCTAAAGTACAGCTGGAATTGGTGTGAGTTGGTCCTTCAGAGCTCCACGCACAGGTTCACTCTTCACCACGAGCGTGGCGCCGCTTGGTGTTGACTTAACCCACAGGACAGCTGCACCGTGCCACTCAGCTCGCCTACACCCGTTAAAAATCTAAAGTGTGTCAATGGGGCAGGCTTAGTCCAGCGAGCGTGCCAGCCGTCTCCCTTTCCCACACACACATAAACACACACTGAGCCGACATGATCTGATAAACAGGCTACATGTGACGGGGATAATAAAGATCCTAACTGCATGTAGCTCCAGATGCCTCGCATTCGTGCTTTCCAAAACAAAGCTGTGTCTTTCTTCATCTGCGAACTACACGCATGTCAGGCTGCAGTTCTTGCATTGCTTGTATTATAAAGCTCCATTTGCATATAAAATACAGCTCACCGTGACCTCGTCAGAAATGTTGAGCTTGGAAACGCACGGCTCTGACTCATTCTAAATGCATGCTAAGTTGCATGGCATCCTCAACACCAAGCGGTAACTCAAACATATAAAATGGAGATGAATTGGCAAACAGAAAAACTTGCCCACGCCTGCAAACTTTGAAACTTGGGACGTGACATGCTTCGAGTTCTGAAAAAAAAAAAAAATGCAGACTTTACAAGGGAGTTTGTCAAAGGAGGAACTTGTAGATGAGTGGGGTGGGGGCTGGGGGAACCTGATGAGGGAGACATACATGCTTGCATAAACATGCACTGTGCTCACAGGCAGAGAGGTGTGAAGGTTTCTCAAACACTAGGTTGAGCCAGAGGCAGAGTGATCAGCCTTGGAGCCTGAAAAACTGGCTGGACAGAAGTGAAAGAGTGAACGAGAGAGAGAGAGAGAGAGAGAGAGAGAGGAGTCACACATGGAGGTTTTGCTGAACCAGGACTTGTTTTTGCCTCTTTTTTTAAAAAAACTTCCTTAACATCAAGGCCTCAGTGTGATGAGGAAGAGATTACTTTACCTGCGGAGGGAGACTCACCTCTGCAGGGCAGGCCTCCGTGTGAAACCTCCAGTGACACAGCACTGATTAATTCGCAGCTTTATCAAGCCACTCTGTGTCTCTGCACTTCTCTATAATAAACTGAAGTCAACTGGGCGGAGGTGAGCTCTACTGAAAACCAGAAGTTTCCACACCAACAGAGGTTTTAGCCAATTCACATGACATGTCATAAAAAAGTGACACCCCTGAATAGATGTTTTTCTTTTTCTTTTACAAATTAAATAGTATTGAATCTATTGTATTAGTTAAAAAATAGGAAAGGTCAGCTGACAAATCAGCTGCTGAATTGTTTATTTTCAGCTTGTTTTTTAATATAGTTCTTAAAGGGAGACACAGTTCTAAATCTTGGTCCTTCAAAAAAATGTGCATTCTGCATTTCCAACATCATTTATTAAAGCTATGTGGGGTTTTTATTTTTCTTCATTTAGCAGGTCAGTGAGGTTATCCCTCCTGAATTGCCTTCACTTTGTGATCGTCCTCCTCACCTTTGCCCCTAAGCCGTTTAGATAAGTCTGTTTTGTTTGAATGCCCCCGAGATAAAATGAAACAACTAAATAAAATCACAAGCGTCTGCGGTTGCTATTCTATCATCGTGATATGGAGGCAAACATGCCCCGGATCACAACAACTCTTGGCGGCATATATCTCGGGTCCTGTTATGACCTGGCGCTAACGTGTGTCACAAGTGGACAGCTTAATGGTAATAAAATCTGTCATGAGCGATTTACGAGCAAATAAACAGGCCATCACCAGGCCTGCTGATATTTCTCTAAAGTCAAATTTAGTCCTGTTTCTGTGGAGTAATTTACACAACTCTTGATAAACTTAGATATGCAGCATAAAACGAGTGACATTGGAGAAGTGGAGCAGACCGGAATGATTTATGACTTCACAGAGCTGTGATCGCCCACTCTAGTGGAACTGTGGGCTTAACTGGTGGAGCTCCTTTAAACTGCATCTTCATTTTGGCCATAATAACAAGAGAATGTTTGAAGGAGTCAAAGTGAGCCTTTAAAACCCAATAATGTTGTATCACCCGTCAAGCATGGTGGTGGTAGCATCATGCTGTGGGCTCAGGTAGACCATTTGAAATGTGTTCCAAACTCTGCGATACATTATATTAATGATCCCAAACATAAATGGAAGGTGGTTTTGGAACTGGTTAAGCAAGAGCCTTGAGGTCTTTTCAATGACCAACTCAAAATAACAACAACAACACACACCCATTAGTGGTTCTGGCAACATGCTAAGGATAACATCATGAGAAAAAGTTGTTTTTGTTGCTCTTTTTGTATACAAACATTGATAAGAATTCAGGCAGCCAATTCATTAAAACCTGTGGCTGTTCAGCTCCAGTACTCGAGGTTCAGTGTCCTGCCAGTTTTAGATACGTCTCTGCTAAAACACAGCCGATTCAAATGGTCCAAATTTCTCTTCAGCATGTCAATGTTCTGCAGAGGCCTGGTAATGAATCATCTTTTATTCAGGTGTGCTGAACCAATGAAAGAACTAAAAAATACAGAATATCTGCCCTTGGATTAGTAATTATACAGAAAATGGGCAGAGAGAAAAGGGAGGGAAAGACATGCTGCAAACGGCCCAAAGTTAGGGAATCGAACTCTAGGCGGCTGTGTCACGGACTGATGGCCTCCATGCAGTGAGCTCGTTCTGCCTCTACACCCAACATTGCTGTTTATAGAAGGCATTCATTTCTAGGGGGAAATTCAGAGAGAAAACCAGGTTTTTATGCAGTGTGGTAAATATCTGGTTTCAAATCTATGCATAAAAAAAATTTGGCAGTAATAACTGTTTTTAAGTGTAGCAAAAATAACCAAACCCACACTGGCTTTAATTTGGAAGAACAAAACCATCTGCAGTGCTCCCTGATGAAGTGATCACTAACACAGTGTAAACTTTGTGGCAACATCAGCATCAAGTTCTGTCACTGTGTCATCGTTTTGCAGCGGCAAGACCCCCTGATGGAGAGCCGTGTCTGTTGCGCTGCACAATGTCGCCGTCGTCTCTGCGGCTTCGCCCCCCCACCCTTCCGACAGAATAGTACTTCAGCCGACTTCAAGTCCAATGCATCATAATATTTACTTTAACCAGGCAGTAAACGCCTCACCCCTAATCTCCTTGCAGTTTGGGCTCTCCATCAGTCTGACAAGCCACACCAACGCAAACACGCTGAACGAGCCGCTCTTAAATGGAATGCTGTTAACTTAACGAATGGCTGCAGATTTTCTTTGCCTCTCAATTTAGAGATCTTCCCTTCAATTTGTTACGACACTGGAGACATTTTCAAACAAAAACGCTTAGCCAATTTGGGTTTTAATAGCTTTTAAAATAAATCAAACCACACAATCCCAAAACTGGCTTCCAACTCGGCCGTGAGGTGAGGGGGCCATTTCAGTTTTATTTTGACATCTGGACAAACTTAGATAAGTTAAAATTTATAATAGCCAGAAATATCTGGAGTGGGACGAAACAGAGATGCTTCCAATCACAATTTGCAATCGATAATAATGATAATTTCTCAAAATCAAAAACAGGAATTTCAAAACTTTCTTCTGAAATCCACTTAAAGCACCTCGGGAGTCATTATGTGGTCAGTGCTACTGTTGGCAGCTCCAAAACCAAAACGATCAGAGCTGGACGAAAGCGAAGTTGTTGGGGCGTCATGTGGCTCGGTGGTAGCCTGAAAGTCTTTCCCTGGTCTCTCTGCCCTACTTCCTGTCCAGCTACTAATGAATAAAGGCCACTTAAGCCAAAAACAACAACTAAAAAAAAAAAAAAAAAATTTAAAAAGCCAAGTTGTGATGTGGAATCTGAAAATATAAATCAATGTAAAAGAAATGTTTGTTTTTTTTTGAGAGAAATAAAATTAAAACATGAAGAAATTCTAGACAATGAAGCCGCAATAATAGCATGAAGAGATATTTTCCTAATGTCTCTTCATGACATGCTCAGATTCATGAGCATGTCCCATGAATCTGAGACATGCTCAGATTCATGTCTGATCTTTATACTGACTGATTTAATATATTTATTTACTAGTATGAGTGAGTCTGTTCATCGTGGGGCTTTTTCCAAGCGACAGCTGCAAGGCCGACAGAGTGGGCCCGCTCCGGCACAGCAGCCAACCACGCAAGGTCAACCTTGTTTACGTTTTCTTACCCAGATCCATCTGAATTGCTAACAACCCGGCCCACGAGCTGCAAAAAAAAAAAAAGAGAGGATCCCCTCATTAATATTCATTAGTAATTACCAAGACTGAAGAAAATAAATATCAGCCTGAGCATAACCGGTGGGCAGCGCGCTGCAGGATAAATGGTTTCAAATCCGTTATGTTGGCTGATAAAAAAAAATAAATAAAAAAAATAAAAAAACAGCACTGAAATGTTTCCCTGTTTTAGCCTTGAGCCGAGGAGCTGCAGAGGAGTCTGTGCCTCACATCTCAAAATGGCTGGTGTCATGTCCACGATGCTACTCTGTCCAAATGCAAACCGGCTCTGCTCCTCTTCCATCAACAAGGCCCCCTTTAAGAGTCTGCTGACACTGAATAATTGGCTTTGTGTGGTTCATAATGGCAATGTGAGCAATCTGGTCATATTGGTGCAACTCTAATTTTTTTCTTGACACGTCAAATGTCTTCCCAGTCATGTGTGTGCCAAAACCAACACAATGACCCAAATGTCTATGTTGTATCTTTATCCAGCAGTAATGCAGCACATTTGTTTTTGTGGGTTAATTGTACATACATACTGATTTAAGGCACATGCACTAGCTTTGTCCAATTATTCTTGATTTTGAACATTCTTTGCATACATGGCCAGAAAAATATTGTATCATTGTTGCCTTGTAGCAAGAAGGTCTAGAGTTCGAATCCCAGTCTGGTGTCTTTCTGCATGGAATTGGCATCTTTTGCCCATTTAATGTGTGGATTCTTTCTGGGTACTCCAGCTTCCTTCAACAACCAAAAACTAAACTGTTAGTGGTTAAGTCATCTCTCTAAATTGACCTTAGGTATATGAGTGTGCACATGGTTGTTTGTCCTGTGTCTATGTTGTCAAATGATGGACTGGCAATCTGACCGCTGGAAATAGGCACCATCTCTCCCACAACCCCGTGAGGATAATCAGGTATAGACAGTAGACAGATAAAATTAGCAGATTCACAAAATAAGAGGGTTTTAGTGGATTTTGACACAGAAAAATAAGATGTTTGTTCCAGTATGGTCGATGCTTTTACAAAATATCAGGGAAAATTATTAAATATGAAATAAAAATGTACTCTGGATCAAGGAAATTGCCTTATCAGTCCAAACAAAAGCTAATATAAGTTACACTGACCATACAATTACAAAGTTAAAAAGGCACAAGCATCAGTCATGTGCGTAAAACTGCTATATATATTTTTTTTTGATTGATTACTCAGATGTCTCTGTCTTTCAGTGTGACACAAGGATTCTTGAATCGAAGCAAACAGTCCATGTAAATCCGATTCACAACCGTTGGACTTATTCCATCCTGTCCCGTTGCAACCAGAAACTTGAATGTATTTCATTCAAATTGTATTTGATAGAGCAATGCAAAGTAGTGTGAAATGGAGGGGAAATCATATGCGGTTCTCAATTTTTATTCCCACATATAAACTCCAAGAAGTGTTTCATGCATTTGCATTCAGTAGAACCATCGTTTGCTTTAGTTACAGCTCCAAGTCTTTTGTCCAGTCAGGTCTTTATCAGCTTTGCAACGTTAGATAAATTTCTTTCTCCATTCTTCTTTTAAATTAGCTCAACCTTATTTGACAGAGAGAATCTGTAAAACGTAAATTTTTCAACTCTCGACAGAGATTCTCAATTGGATTAAGGTTTGGCCTTTAACTGGGCCATTCTAACACAAGAACACACTTTGATCTAAAGCATTTTATTGTAGCTCTCAATGAATGTTTGGGGATGTTGTCCTGTTGGAGGGAAAACATCTGCTCCATTCAGAACTTTTATTATTTCTCTATTCTTTCTCATATCAACTCTGAACTCTGCTGAAGAAAACTAGTGGAGTTGAGGTGTTCATGGTGAGAGGTATTTAACCCAGAAAGTTACATTTTGGTGGCCAGAGTACCTACTAACACGTCTGCTGGGACTCATCCTCTGTACTGCTTGGGGTACTTTTAATACGCCCTTTCTTTACCGATGATTTTCTTCTTGCTGCTCAACTTGTCCTTTCAACAGATTCTCCCACCTAAGCTGTGGGTCTTCGCTGCTCTTTCAGACTCTCTGATTAATGCTCTCTTTTCCTGGCCTGTGAGTGTAGGTGGAGCGTGGAATATTATTTTATAATCTAACCCTGCTTTAAACTTCTCCACAACTTTCTCCACTACCTGTCTGCTGTGTTCCTTGATCTTTATGATGCTGGTTGTTTCTTGAAATACCTGAACAACAGCCAAAGTTCGTAGTTTAGTCATTATTTATTCACCTCTTCAATTCACACAATTATTCCAATAGTATTAAACCCGTAAACTCTGGGTGGAGGTTTAACACTCCTTAGATTATCATAATGTAGCCTCGCAGACATCCCTCTGGGTCCTTTTTATGCACAACAAAGAGAAAAAAAAAGATCCTCTTACTTTAGAGGGAGAAAATGAGAAGGATGATTCAAAAGAACCAAAACAAAAATGAACAAAAAAAGGTTAAACCAATGCAGCACTCATCTCCATCTCTTGTTCCAGCTGGGCTCTGAGCAGAAACTGAAGTGTAAACAGTCACGGACACCCAGACAGATGCTGCAAACAGACACGAGCGCACCCAGCGAAAGGCTGCACCGCCGATCCCCGCTGACATAAAAGGCGAGGAGTCAGAAAACAGAACCAGTGCAAACACAGCCCACAACCACGCAACAGCCGCATGTCTCCTGCAGAGCGTGCAGACACGTGGAAAACCCAAAACACCACATCACAGAACACGGATGCATGGGACTGCACCCTTGGCGTTTGATGCAGCGACATTTGCAGGTTTGACTGTTACCGAGTCAGGCAGACGACCCAGCAGTCCGGCGCTGCCCTCAGCCAACGCGAACGCAGAGGGGATCAGGTTGTGCTGGCCTTTTGCTTTCTGCACCGCAATGTAGACTACATCATCTCACCTGACAGCACAGTGGCTGCAAAGCAAACACAAGTCGCATGCGAGAGACAGACGCGGAAACTCCCTCCCAACGCCCATGCAGAGATGAGAAGACAACCTGGTCGTCAAGGAAACCCTCCACCAAGGTGTTACGTGAAGACCACGGAGGGGTCAAACGCTCATCTGAGCTGCTTTTCATCAGCTAAGGGTTAAGGGGGCATGGGGCCGATGATGGTGATGATTGAGAGGGTGAGGAAGGAGAGAGGAGGAGGGCTAGGAAAAGCTCCTCCTCATGCCTCGGAGAAAGGGAGCAACAAAAAAATAATGTGAGGAGGAGTGAGACTTTTGGTGTTTTCTGTACAGTCACTAGATCAAAAAGTCATATGTGTGCAATAAGCATGCACATAAACGACACGCTGCGCAGCAAAGACGTGAAGGAGGGCAGATGAGAAATAAACCACGAAGCAGGCTTAATAGATCTACGGATTACTGCTGACTGACATTCAACACATTTTAAGTGTCACAATTTCAGAGGTTTCAGCACTCACATTTTCATAGTCCTTTTTTTAGACAATTACAGGATGGTTACTGTGGATTTGTGGCAGATATTTCAGCAGTGGTTAAATGTTTGAATGTGGAAACTGCAAAAACCAACGACTGTCGGGAAATGTGGCAAAGGTCGGCTTTGACTCGAGAGAGAGAGAAGGAGGGATCGAGGGAGGGATGGATGGATAAACCAAAGAACAGATGGATGAATGGATGGATGGATAAGCAGCTGGATGAGTAGATACACAACATTTAGACACTGAGAAAATAAAAAAATTTAAAAAAAACACTAGAATTAAAAAGATTTTCCTCACTCTACTTTATATTCCCATCATCATCCAGACCTGGAAGTGACCTGGATCAAATTCCAAACTTTTCCAGACTGTGTAGGAAGCTTGTAACAAGTCCTGCACTGTCCCCAACCAAGAGCTGCGTAACAAATAATAAAAGGACATCTGTACTGTAACTCATTTTATGCTGAAGTCTTCAGTGACAAGTGACCACAAGCAAGATTTAAAGGTTGGAAAACTTCTGGAGAAGAGTCAGTTTAAAATAGACATGATGCTAATTAGCCATAAATGAGCCTGTTTTATCAAGTCTGTTCTTGCTGTCACGTTATTAGTCATTTCCAGCAGTTCCTGACTCTCCTCCTTTTGAGGAATAAACACAGAACCAGCCCTAGGTGTAAGCAAACTTTACAAGCAATCTGAAATTGACAGATATTAAAGAAAATTATTGATGGCTTTAAAATTAACAGTCATAAGTTAAAGGTGGCTCAAAAATCTCAGAGGAGTTGAAATGTTGATCATTAAAGATAAGGATCATATCCCTGACTCCAGCATCTCTCTAACCATTCAGCCAGACATAGATTTAAAGAGGAGCAGCACAAGCAAATGAGCTGGATTAGCAGTGCTTGTCAACTGAAGGAGTCATCCAGGACATGGATATTGAGCTGTTAGCACGTCACTGTCACAACAGTCTGTGTGACAGCGGGCCACCAGGCTTTACTTGTGCCCCCACCAGGCTTAGCATTGCTAATTTATTTTAGTTATTTTTAATGATAGCCTTTTTAAAAGAAACTTTACAGTTGGTGTTTAAGTATTAATGCTCCAGTCTTCCAACAATGCATAACTATCAAGTTATATTTCCAAATTTCCTGTCAACTACAAACATGTTTCACCTCAAAAACATGGCGGGCAGCTGGATGACTGCCTTCGTGCCCCAAGCACCCAGCTTGGTAAGTTTTCTGGGGGAAACCTTGGTCAGCAACAGTGTCTTCAGTCAGAGGCTTCTTCAGATTTGTATCAACACTAACTGCTACTGGAGATCCTTCGTGCCCCGCGGCCTCACCGTCCACAATGACTCTGAAGATTCTTGGATGATATTATCTATAATGCATTTTGTTTCACCTGGGGATAAAATCTTTGAAATAAAAAAAATTCTGCTGCTTGTGTCTGAGCAGAGAAACATGTTATGTCATAACGGCTTGTCAGTGTACGGTAGCACTTCTTCTGTGGTGTCTTGTAATCACAAAGAGAACTGCTGAACTAAGTCAGATGCTGACAAGATGTAAGTAAGATACAAACTTAAGAAACGTCACATAACAATGTGAACTGATAGGTTTTCTTGTCTTGTAGTGATGTGTAAGTTTAAAAAAAAAACACCCAATATACCTAGTTTATTTAGTGTGATCTAAGTAGCAAATGAATATTTCACCTTCTAATTAAGATTGTGCAATGTTAAAGGTACTGTGATGATTGAGACATTATGGGATTCTGAAACCCTGGATAATTTTCATTTAAAATGACAAATTTTTCTGTGGTTCTTTTAGCTTTTATGAGAAGTGGCATAATTAGTACTTGTGTATGCCAAAGGGAAATAGCAAGAAAAGGTAAAAGTATCAATGAATATGTTTAAAAAGATGTTCGCTTGTATTTTGTACAGCTACTGCAAAACATTTGGGAAGACACTGCTTGGATTTCAAGAAATTTAGGCAACAATTGAAGGCAGACCGGAATATCCAGATTTCATAATCAAAGCTCTTCTACTTTCATTCTGAACGTGAGAAAGCACACAGTCTGGCCAATATGCATCATCATGACTTTCAAATCCAAACAAGGCTTCATGCAAAACATCAGCATCCCCCACATCAGCCAAAAGTCAGCATTAGGCACACCCTACACCATAATAGTCATTCTACTCAACACCAGAAGGAAGAAGAGAACCCCACTGGTCAGCAGTCAGACCGAAAGTTCATTCAAATACATTCAAGCTCGGTCAATGGGGTCGAACTCCAGCACAAACACAAAAGTTGAACCAAGTCAAAATAAATGTCAAAAATCAACTGTCCTTCATGATGTTTACAAATTGTGCTTCTTCATGTCAATGACCTAAATACACCTAAAGCATAAATGTTTTTCAGTGTAATTTGGTAGGGGGGGGGGGGGGGGGGGAAGTACATAACTGGATAATATCTTTATTTTGTTGTTGAGTTGTGCTGGAGTGGCTGGTGAGCTTTAATTCCAACATGAAATCTGCTTAGGGTTTCATACCACCTTGGAGCAGCTCTGCATAAACAACAGAAATGACCAACAAAGACGTGCAGCAGCTCGATAAAACACGCCGAAGAGCCGAGGGGGGAGTCGTAAGTCACGAGAGTCTCTGTGCAGGAGCAGCGGCATGCAGCCCCGTGCAGCCCCGAGGCTCGAGCAGCTGTGTCCGGGCTGCATCACAGGGAGACACTGGGCGCTTTGTTCCTCCCAGGGCAAGGCAGTTCGGCGGGGGAGCGGGGTTCAACCCGAGTCTGTGTGCGGTTGGACTTCCTCAGTGTATGAACGGCCTGCAGCCTCTTTGGGCACAGGTCTTCCCTCTGTCCGTCCTGAGACAGTCGGCCTCAGAGAGCAGCGGGACAGGGTGGCACAGCCAACCAGGATGAGTGGAAAATTTGAACTGCGCCGAGGCAAAGCTGTCCGAGGCAGCCCCCCCGCCCGTCGCACAGACGGTCCAAAGCACGTCTCACTTTCGCTTCTTCTCCTGTCGTAATTAAAGCGTGAAAAATAACAACAAAAGCAGCAGTCGTGTTGTCTCAAGGAGCCCCGCAGACAACAAAATGCGAAGCTCCGTGTGCGAGGACGAAGGAGAGCGCCGGATAATCACGGCTCACTCAGGAAACAGCGAGAAATCACCCACAACGTGGCTCTGACCGGGGTATAAACTGCACCTTTGGGAGACTATTGGAAAGTAACTCACGTTTGTACTTACTCAGAGGAACCGGTGTGCCTCGGTCCACTGGAGGAACAACCAGACAGCCGGGTCGTACGGGCTTCCGGGGCTGTGTGCCGGGGTGAGAGCGGAGCTATGGAGACTGGGAAGCTGAGAGCTGAGAGGACTGAACGTAAACTGTGGCCTGCGTCATTTCACCAGGATGCCACTAATGCGCGGCGCGCAGCAATGCAGCCATCTTACCCCACCGACTCACCAATCACTGCTGGAGCAGAGCTGCTCAGAGCTCCTGGAGTCGGCAGTGACTGGGCTGAGGATTGGATCACATCTCTTTCAAACACGAGGGATCCATGACTCCCTTTCCTTTCCAGTCGCGTTGGTCAAATTAAATAATTCAAATAGTGGCAGGAATTAACTGAATATAAAGGAAACTGTAATGCGTGCAGTTTTTGAGGGTAGGGGTTTAAGACTAGCACATTTTTCATGAAGGTTTATTGGTAAACATAAGTAGAACAAAACTTGCAACCTGTTGAAAAAAAATTAATAAAATTGTCTCAATAGAGTATGGAGGCCAAAAGTGCCACAACTCAGTGATTCATAAACTGTTAAAGCAGTAATATGTAACTTTTATTTTAAAAAATATATGTTTTTACACATTTGTTGAAATTGTCACTATGTCCTGATAGTATAATAATATGAGAAAAATAATAATAATAATAATAAAACAAAAAATCAGAAATAAACAAGCTCCTCTGCCTTCTCCTTGTGGTCCGACTGCCACCTGCAGAAATACACTGGTCAAAAACAACTAATCAGGGCCAGGATGAATTTCCTTGGCACTGTCAAGGCCTCCCCCACAGGACATTCACGCTCAAGACTAACATATTGCTGCTACTGTGCAGCAATACGTTGCTGAGGAGAAACAACCTAATATAACGGGATAACTGCTTATCCAGCATCATCGGTGGCCATGCTTACTAGCCTGCGCTTCATGGCAGGCTCTGCTGTGGGGTAGGAGCTAGCGCTTAGCAGAGAGCAGGGGGAGAGTGTGAGCAGTACGTGGACAAATATGGTTGATAATTTAATTAATAAAATATTTAATTTGAAAAACATCACAAAAACCTTTTCATGCCCCTCCAAAACACACAAAATAATGAAGTAAATTGTGACTTTTTGGTAGTAAGATACATATTTCTTTGAATTTATTACATCATTTATTAACTATATATTTTTATTCCCAATTTGAACAAATTAACAATTCATGAACAATTCAATAACTCAGGTATGAAAATGACTAATGACACAATAATTTTATTTCATTTTTCTAATAAAATAAACATTTTAATTAAATAATTTTTCAAGTTATCTAAAGTAACACATTAAAGTAGCAATTACATTATCATTTATTCATTGCACTTTTGGTCCTCTGTGCAACAGAGTTGTGTGAAATAATTAAAACTTTGATTAGATTTCGTTTTTTTGTTGTCATAGATTTTACTGATTACATTTTTAATTCATGACATTCAGTTAATTCGCTGTTTTCATTCCCAGTTTTGACTAATTAATACATTAATGATATCATTCAGTATTTATAATTGAACTGTGCTCCATACAAAATCCCTATACCAGCTGATTAATTTCATTTGAATCAACGTTTCTGTTTTTAAAGAAACTAATGATTGATTTGTCTTTAAAAGAATCTACATTGATAGTAAAAGGCAGCTGGAGTTCACAAAATAGCCTTTAAAAAAGTGCAAAGAAAAAAAAACCAAAACTCTGTTTATTCTGCTTCTGCATTTGAGTTGATGACGTCACCGAAACCACAACAGTCAAGCTGATCAGCTGGTGTTTGCAAACAACTTTTGACAGTTTTTGACAGAAAAGTCTGGTTAGCGTCTATCAACGTGACAGTTCAATTCATACTCTTGTTAATAATCTGTAAGATATGAACTCACTTAATATTTCTGTTTATTTCAACAGTATTTCGATGTAAATCTGTAGAAATTCACAGAAAGGTAAGATTACAGCAACATATTTTTTTTATTTAGCATTAATTTTTCTGTCTCGGCAGTCTTTCATAACACCATAATGCTATGGTGCATACTGAGAATTTTCCAATTACATGTGTGTCATGTTGAGTCAAGTGATTTGATGTGGGCGTCCACCCACTGTTTATAGAAACGTATGTCGGAAAGAAGCGATTTGAAAGCCTTCAGCCTTGACTCAAACATTCCCATTATTTTGATGTCAAGAT
Source organism: Xiphophorus hellerii (assembly GCF_003331165.1). Taxonomy (NCBI): domain Eukaryota; kingdom Metazoa; phylum Chordata; class Actinopteri; order Cyprinodontiformes; family Poeciliidae; genus Xiphophorus; species Xiphophorus hellerii. The sequence continues at coordinate 17,711,176 of NC_045680.1, forward strand.
GTGCTCGCTATTATTTCTCAGATTTATGACAGCTTTTTCCACCTACTTGGTTTCAGCCATGCCCTCTCCCTAATGTGTAATTATTCACATTTGAAAGGAATTTTCCAAACAATCTCAAGCAGCAAACTGAGTAAAAGGTTTCACTGAAAAACACAATGAGCTCAAAAGATTAAGACAACTTAGTTTTCAATCTTTATTGAATCTCATCCTTTCAACTCGCTGATCTCTGCTTCTTCCAGAGTCCAGAATAAGAATCAGTTCTTCCAGCGCCCTCCAGTGGCGGCCAGTGGTTGCGCTTTAACGCAGAGAGCGTGTTTTGCTCCAATGTGGTCCAGAAAATGTTGTTTCTGTTTGGAGGTCAGTGACTGGGCAAAAAGCACTGTATTCTTTCAGTCAGTCTATCTGGGCAAGTAAATATTTATATATCTTGTGATCTTTTGTCAGACATACAACCATAAAAATATATTTATCTTACCAATCTTCCCCCATAATAATTAGTTGTTTTTTTTTATTCTAATGAAAGTCTGTGATCAGCCCCAAAATCAAAACATTAAATGTTAAATCACATGTAATCTGAGCTTTCAAATAGAATCAGTTGGTCAACGGATTTACGACTGAGAACGAAGTTCAACTGAGTAAAAATGGTCAGAAATGCATAGACAGGAAAAACAAGAGTGGGAAGAAACAGATTGGAAAATACAGTACAGTTACGTATAGTTTCAAACGATCTGGTCCGAGTCATTAAAAAACAAAAGAATGCACAGACAGAAACTGCTTCAGAAAGTGAGGTAAGATCCATGGTCTCTTAACTCATTATCTACCAAATGACTCCCACAGTTACAGCAAGGGGCGCTGCCTTTGCAGGTAAAACCTTTCGCAGAGGGTAAAATAAATCTTTTAAGACCTTTTAAGGTTTGACAGCTCCCTCTGTGTGAATGTCCCATCTCCTCTCCCTACACTGCGGTAAGCCCACAGTTAAAGAGCAAATATGTGTCTAACGACTGTCAGAGCTCATCCTTCTCCATCTGCTTGAAAGCCTCCAAGTCTTCCCGCCAATCAGCCAGCAGCTCATCCACTGACTGGCTGTTGGAGTCCGTGTCGCCTCGAGGCTCTTCCATCTTCTCAGAGTCTCTCTCCTCTTTAGGCTGAGCCGTTTCCGCCTGTGGATCTACGGCTTTTTCCTCCTCTTCTTTTATGACTTCCACTGCAGGACTTACCTCCTCCTGAGCAGGATAAACTTCCTCAGGAGCCGATTGATCCAACTCCTCTGTGCTCATTTGCGACTGGCTAACAGGTTCAAATGAAGTGGGAGTCGTTGCCTCGGTTTGACAGTCCTCCTCCTCTTCTTGCACACCCACACCTAGGGAGGAAGCACGGATGTGAGATGAGGCGTTTTGCATAAAAATGAGTACAACTAACATCTAATTTTTCTTTTTCTGCCAGTAATGCACACACGCTTCCATTCCAGGTCAAAAATAGAACAGTTTTTATAAAGAGGCTGTCAACTCGAACAGCATGGTGCTGATCGTGAGTCATGTTTCCTGCAGGATATAGCCTTCCTCACATAGCTGTGTAGCCAAACTGAGAGCCAGCTGAGAAATGGGGGGGGGGGGGGGGGGGGGGGGTGGAAAAAGCACTGTGAATTTTTAACTAAAGCTGGCAGGAGTGTTTGTCCTGATTCTAAAAATACAGCTGATTGTAACTGAGTTTAAGGAGCAGTTTTCACTTTTAAAGAAATAACACTCAGTACGACAGCAACAACTACAGCTTCAGACTATGGTCAGGGCGCAGACGGATACACACAGGAATCACTAACGCTGGTTTCCAAATCCTACACCGATTTCATTTCACATTTTTATTACACTCAAATATCCAGGCAACCCATTTGTTGATGAAGGGAGGAACGAAGGGAGGAAGAATGGATGCATAGGTAAAAGAAATGGATGGATGGACAGATGGATGGACAGATATATGGATGAAAAACTCCTGTTTTCAGGTTATGATCATGACTGATCTGGGTTTGTTCAGCCAGTTTCATATTAATTATAAACACCTGAAACTGAGACGTGAGTTTATATAGATATATGGATGCAAACTTTCCAGTTTAACTTGAAGAGAAGAGGAACAGACAAAGAAAGTGGGAAAAGAAGAGATTACTTACTGCCCTCAATCAGGCTCCCAGGAAGAGGTTTACCTTTGAATATGGCTGCTGCTCATCAATAGGAGTGAAGGCAGCAAGTAAGAAACGGAAAACAAGTAGAAGGAAAAAAAAGGTAAGGTTACAAGACAGAGGAAAAAAATAATCAGAAAAAGACTTGGATATGAGGTGATGAATCTGCTCCACCGTGTCTCATTATAACCGCAGGTGGTGGGTGCCTTTGAATAAATTCCTAAATCATTTACACCCCATGTTTTGTTTTACACAGCTAAACACATAATGAGGCTCGGCTGATGGGGAGAGTGGAGCACAGTGGTGTGATCAGACTTGTAATGAGCGATATGTGAAGTTTGGGGCTCAAGAAAAGGAATAATGTCACACCTCTGTCTCTGGCTTTGTCGCTCAGCAACACCTCCACCTCTCTGTACTCCTTCAGTGCCTCCAGCAGAATGTTCCCCTCCTTATGAAACAGGAAGAGGAGGGGCAGCGTGATGTCGTCCGTGCTGCGGCCGTCTCCGGCCATCTGGAACAGAGGAGCCGTGTCGCTGCTGCTGCCCTCGTTGTCATCTAAAAGCAAAAACACAAGTTAGTGAGGCACAGCTTTACCAAACTATATGCTTTATTTATTTTACTGCACTTACTATAGCATTCTTTTATTAAAAAGGAAATATATAACCCTTATTGAAAATGTCATAAATATACAAGGAAGTTTAATAAAGCCCTGTTGTTCCCACAAAGCTCTGTTTAAACGCTAAGCCATCATGTCGGGTGCAGCGGCCTACCAGACTGGATGTCTTCAAAGCTAATCCAGTTATTGCTCACTAATCTAGTCACAGAGTAGTTAGCATCTGTCTCGGGCAGCTTGCTGTCCGCACTGACCGATGACTATGCCTCCGATGGCGCCGGCCCTCTGGATGTTCCGGGCCTTCTCTGCAAACATGCACTGACCGCGCTGCAGCAAGGCGATGTGGCCCTGGACGTACTCGGCGTTGGTGATCTCGCTGCAGCCGCTGTACGGCTCGGCCACAGTAACGAAGCCTCGTACCTGCGCGAAACACGAAAAGAGCCAAGATAAAGCATGCAATGTCATCTAAGTGTTACATATTTTGCAAAAGCAAAACCACAAACTTCATGTCATGTATGAGAATTTTATGATATGGAGTAATAATTGAAGTGTGGTGTGCATTATATTGTCGTAGCATTGTATTTTCTTGTACTTGTATCATTTTCCTTTCATTTTACAGTTAATGAACTAATTTGTGTTGATCCTTACCTTAAAGTAAAAAAAAAAAACATATCTATCTATCTAGTTATCTATCCGTCCCTCCTTTTCTTTCTCTCTCTATATATAAATATATAAATACATATAAAAGTAATTGATTATTTTATAGACTATTCTGACAATTAATTGATATATTGCATTTAAAAAATTGCCACGTTCTGCAAAAAGAATTAAGCCTTTTTATTCAATGATAGAAATATATTAGACACAGTTAAACAAATAGTTCATCTCATTTTTTAAATAAAAAAATTAACATTTTGTTGCTTAAAATATATGAATTGGTTGATGCTTAGTTGCTTATGGTATAGTACATTGACTTCTGTGTGAAGGGGTAGACTATGTAAGAATTATTTTTCATCAAACTACTACAACTACAGTTTTGGCTTAATTACTGCTCAGAATGTTGTTTTTATTTTTTTTCAACTAATAGAAAATAACACAAAAATAAAACTAAAAACAGGGAAACATTTATTTACACCTTTGGCAGACAGAAAAACTTACCCCTGTGGTACTTTTAGAGAGGTCGGTGCCAAACTGCGCCGGTCCCGCAGTCAGCACCACTCTACCAAAGAACGGATGGGAGACGATCTGGATGGCTCTGGGAGGCAGCTGCTCCTTCTGCTGCTGGCTCGACAGCTCCATCATCTCCTGCATGAAACGCACCCCGTCCTCTGCTGCTACTGCGCTCACAGCCTAAGTGTAGGTGCGACAGAGTGGGAGAGGAGACAGCCGTTGTTAAAGGATTAAGCAGGGAAGACGCCAAAAATAACAGAGGTGTGATACATTTCTATCTGCCAGAAATAAACGGATAAACTGTATGCTAGTTTTAATGGGAATCAGCTATCTGCTGTGTTTTTGTGCTGCAGTGTTAACCTGTGTAGCATGCTGGACCAGCTGCACCCTGCCGTCTTTCAGGTGGATGAGGCTGACTCCCATCCGTCGAAGCAGCTCCAGATGTTCAGGGTTGTTCGCCATAAAGTCCTGAGCCCTCAGGGGAGGACGGCCCATTCCAGGTTCCCTAAAAGGGAGTAAAGGATAATTAATAAAATGCATATTTACTTGTATATTACGAGGCCTGACACAACAACAAGCACTGCTGGACAATAAATTGTCCCAGAAATTGTTGCAATAAACGATTGTATTGTTTATTATTATATTTTCAACTAATATAATAATGGCTTATTAATGCAAGCATACCCACTTAAAGATAAGAACAAAGCATTCATTTCTAAAGAACATTTTACACTGGAACTACAAGATCTTTTAAATATCCAAAAACAAACAAAGAAAACAACCAAAGCGATAATAATGAAAGTGGATTATATAGTCTCTGTAATCAAAATTGTATTTCAGAAAACAATCATTTAGCTTAGATGGGAAAAAACAGGAAAAGGTGGCAGATAGCGCAAACTAACCACATCGTACTGGATGCCCAATATTAGTAGTGTATCTGAAAATGCCGGCTTTTCAACAGTATTAAAGTGGGACATCTCTTAAACGACTGCTGTCCAATTTTCATTTTTAATTTGCGATTAATTTATTTATTGCTTATTGTGACAGGCTTTTATGGGAAACATTAATGCTATTATAACCGGAGCAGAAAAAGAGCGATGCAGCTGATGCAGTAACCCAATATGCGCAGGGCCAGGAGCCGGTTCAACCTGTACGTTTGCATACCTGTACGGGGCAGGACGGGGACAGCTCTTGTCGACGGCACTTCGAATCGGTTCTCTCAGGCTGCGAGGAAAGGCGGGGTCGGGAAACAGGAGCCGGGTGTTGGGACACGTCCAGTCAAAGTTGGAGTCGTCCAGCTCCTCATCAGACTGAAATGTCGACAAAGGTTTTGCCATTACTGGTAGTGCCACAATGCTTCCGTCAAAGTTTCTGTGATTTTACATTTCCTTTAGGTTACCGTTTTGTTTGAGGGAATGGATGAGGCGTTAGGGGCTGTAGAGAGAGACAGAGGCAGTAAGTGAGCCTCAGTTGTGAAGACGTAGTCTTCCACATCAAAGGGAATGTCTTCTGCCTCAGCAAACAGCAGGAAGAGGTATTTAAACATCTCGGCAAGGAAAAACGAGTCCATTCTGAAAAGAAACAAACGAGATGTGAAGCATAAAGCAGGATTTAGTTCCTAGAACTACAATTTGCTTGCAGCACAATAACCACAATTGGATATCATAAATACCCCTTGATAAGTATAGTCATACATATAAAAGTTATATCTAAATATTGTAACCACTTCTATTCAGTTTATTGTCACTCCAAAAAATTAAGTTAATCTGTTTGGACTTACCGGTCTTCGTGGCTCCCAGTGCGCACATCCTTCATAGCAGCGAAACCGCAAGGAACCCGAGCAAAGCGGTTGAGGTTGTCCAGGATGGTGCGTCCTGCCTCCAGGTAGTAAGGGTCTCCTGTGGCCTGGTGGAAATGGGAGGAAACAAGTTGGAAAAAGTCAGTATATCAGGTGTGGAAGCTGCACCAGTTGAGCACAGTCTTAGGAAAAATGATTTCTTTGCTGCTTGAGGTGGAGAAAATCACAAAAGTGATGCACGGTAATAGATATTTCCCTCTAGTGCAAGGGAAGCGAAAACACAGCATTAAGGCAGTCGTTTGGTAAACCACCTTGTAAAGGAAGTAGGTGCTCTCGGCGAATTCAGGCCTCAAGGGATGCTGAGCCCAGTGCACCCTGAAGTCAGTAGTGAAGGCCTGAGGACGGACAGAGGAGGGCACAGCGGTCAGCACATTAAAGAGAATGAGACCAGTAGATGAAAATGCAACATACACTCATAAAGTTGGATGGTCACGTCTCGATAGACCTGCAGTTCAGTCGTATTCTTTGCATTTTAGGATGATGAATTAAACAGATCTCTGTTAGATATTGAAAGCTTGGGATATTGCTTCATAACCTAACCTTACTTTAAACTTCCCCACATGGTTATCTCTGACCTGCAGTGATGGTAATAATGAGTTTCCTGTTTGCAATTCCATCTGTTTAGTGTCCATTTATTGAATCATATATACAACTTCATGATAAACATTAAAATAGATATCCCAACATTTCATTAAGAGGGGTTTATTTACATCAATTTAGCATATAGAAGAAAATGCTCAGAGAAACATGGCAGTCACAGCATCATACTGTGAGGACTCTTTTACAAACTGATTATTTTCACATTTGTCTTTTTAAAAATGTTGTGAGGACAATGAATCGTTTCTTTCCCCTTCACAATTTTGTACATCCTAAAAGAAATACACAGAGGTTTATGGGTATTATATGATGAAATGTGACTGAAGGTTAGTGTGTGCAAGACACTGTTACTTGCCTGCTCACATATCCAGCGGATAATCAGCAGAGGTTTATTTTAGAGTTGGGTTTCTGGCTATCTAAATGGGTTCGTGCAATAAGAGCTGCTTTCCTGAACAGGTCAGTCTGCGCAGGCCACAAGTGATAATTTGATTCTTTCATTTGTGGAAGAATTCGAAACCAGCACACAGCGCCTGACGGAGTGAAGCAGATTACCTCTGGGAGGAAGTTGTGTTTTTTGGTAACTTGGTACAACATCTCATGAGTCTCGATCGCAGGACGGATATCTCCCTTCAACACCTGAAACACACGCAACGTGTATCATGTCAATGAAACGCCAAAAGACCTAATAGACGACCTGACCTATTCGGGCGAACGGGTTCTAATCGGACCTGAAGTCCAGGGAAGAAGGCCAGCAGAGAGTCCATCCAGGTGCGAGCAGGAAGCAGGGGTTTGTGGATGTGGACGTCCAGCAGCAGAGGAGGCTGGCTGATATACTTCATAATGGATGCATAGTGCTGCAGGGGAGGTGTGAAGGAGAAATGGAATATAGAAGAGGACACTTTTAGATGCATGGAGTATGAAGATGAACATTCACAGACTAATTTTAACGCCCTTAAAATTGTGACGTTAAGCCTTCCCAGCTTCATTAAATATTTCATGCTAAGTAAGAACTAATCAATAAGAAATGTATTATTCACTAAGAGCTTAATGCTGGAAAACCAATATTGTTTGACTGGGCATGACAAAAGTCTGTCTACAGTATACTTTGAATCAAATTTTCCAATCAGGTTACTGAAAAATAATACAGAAGAGGGAAAACTCTCACATCAGACCACTAAAACTGTTCTAACATTGGATAAATTGATGTGTTCATGAACCTTCACATCACTCATTATACAAAACAGATCGATATACGTATTATGTCTGGGATCTTAAAAGCATGGCGAGGAAAATTAGTTAGGACCTGAGAGAGAAGCTTAAAAGCATAGCATTGCGTCAGTATGTGTGGGATGCTCTTATGACAAATGTTCTGAGGATTGAGGAGGAATCGATTTATTCTACGGTGTGTGTGCATGTGTGTGCCCTCACGATATTAAAACGCTGCAGAAACAGGTCATCTCCCAGGAGGATGTAGGCCTTTAGCAGGTATTCATAGTACGAGTCTATTCCAGCTCCAACTCCGCTGTCTGCAAGCGGCAAGAAAAAGGCAGCTTTCAAAGGGATTTTCAATGCAAGATACAAAAATCATGAAGGAAGATTGTCTGTTTGTGCTCATCTGACCTTTAACTTTCTCAAAGCAACTCAAATCTCTAATCTGCTTTTTAATTTACCAGAAAGCTAAACCTTTCCTCTATGACTAGTCTGCAACTCAGTCCCATCCCCACACTCTGTATCATCTCACCTCTTCTGACCCACTCTCCTGAGTGGATGTTGATGGTCGTTCCCACCAGGTTGCTGTTTCTCTGCCTCTTCTCCCACAGAAAGTCCAGTGCCCTCCGAGCATGGTCCTGTCAGCGCGTGAAGAATAAGTTACTATAAATCCAAAATCTAAAGTAGCTCTCTGCTGTGAATGAATTACTGACTGACTCTGTGCTTGTTCAGCAGTTTACTGCCGCACCAAGGAAATTAATCAGTCAACAGCCAAAACAACAAAATAGTCTGCCTAGCAAAAGTATGTATACCTTGAACTTTTTCACTATTTATGTTACAATTAGGGATGCAACTAATGATTATTTTAGTAATTTATTATTCTGTCAATTATTCCAATGATTAATCAGATTAAAAAATTGGCACATTCAGCAGATATTTCTTTTTGACTATCATACAATAGTAGAAATACAATAAAAGATGCAAATACATGAATAATTCAATTCCTTTCTTTAATAAGAAAAGGAACATGTTATTAAAAAAATGCAATAACGCAGTATTCCTTCAGTGTAAGCTTGATAATTTGGAGCAAAGACATTCATCTGCAGATGAAAGAATACTTCCTACATTGTACAGTTTTTTTTTTTTTTTATTACTCTGACTATGTTGTTCATTCAGTAAATGCCCTTTTTTACTCTGTGTATTCCAGTATAATAGACTGCTAAATTAGTTGACGAACATTTCAACAAGTGATTCATCACAATTTATCTGATTAATAGTTTCAGCTCTAGTTCCAATCACAAACTTTGAAAGTATTTTGTTTAGATTTTATGTAACCAACCATCACAAGGTAGTACATAACTGTTAAGTAAATAAATAACTGATGGAAGGTTTTCATTTTTTCTGAAAAAAATGAACTAAAGACAGACTAAAGACAGAACAGTGTAACTTCTCAGTTCTTCAAATATTTGTATTCAACTGCACTCCTAAATTAAACCCATTGCTTTGGAACAGCAGCTATAAGTCGTGTGCTCTGCTTGTAACAAGTCAAAGCTATCAGACATTTTGGTAGCGGTTCAAAACAGACAGAAGACAAGGTACTGCTTGAGTGTTATTAGTAACACCTGCAGTATTTGTTTTTCCAACTGCTCTACGTAAAGTCAAATATTTGCTGTGAAAAATACATCTGCATTTAAGCAAACAACTGCACCCATGGCAGTCATGAGTTCCAAGAGTTTTTTTTTTTTTTTAATTATTTCTGACCGGGCGCTTGTGTGCTTTCATTAATTTGTTTCATACAAGTTACTGTTCTTTTTTTTTTTTTTTTTTTTACCCTCCTCTGAATTATGTAAGCTGCAATATTTTTGTTCATTCTTTGAGAGTTTGAGTGCAAGTAAAACCTAAAACTTTAGAAAATGTATCTTATGCAACCAAATCTAGAACTTACGTTAATATGCATTGCTACATAATAAAGGTCATTTTGTTCAGCAGCTGCCAATTTTCAGATTTCAGATTTACGAAAGGCATATTTCCTAATTATTGGGTGTGATTAGGGTGAAAATAAGTAAAGTCTGGGTAAAACTGTATTAAGTTTCAACAGATAGCTTATTTCCGTCTTATTTCATAATCTCCTGCGAACATATTATAGAAGCTGCGTTATATAAAGGGTGCAGCTTTTCAGTGCTGCCTGTGCAAATATCTATTCCACAGGTCATAAACTTGTGTATCCATTACCATCAAAAAACAACATTACATAAGGTAATTTAGTGTGTTCTATTAATTAGACCAGTTTCTTACTCAAATTAGTGTTTACTTATAAGTTGGTTTGTGGGGATTTTATGGGTTGGATATCATGCATAACATTTTCATGAATATTAATTTGTACCTCAAACACAGGGTCCCCAGTGAAGCGGCTTAAGGCAGCAAACTCCAGGATCATGGTGCCCGCGCACGCCGTGCAGGTGTCCGTTTCTGTACCGGTTCTTGTCTCTGGACCCCTGACGCCATGTTTCAAGTTTATCTTGTAATAAAAAAATAATAATAATAACAATAATTAAAAAAAGGTTTTCAAGACTGCACACAGAAGCAAGTCAACCGGGAAAATGTGTTTAGAGTTCCAACAGCTGTGGTCTGTGAAGCAAAGTGGAAAATGCAAATAAGTTTTGAACAGAGACAGATCTCCATGCAAATGTAGATAAAGTAACATTTCAAAATGTTACTTTTGGAATGAATTACCAACTACTTCCAACACAGATTATCATTTCTGCTTTATGGAGCCACTATCTAAAAATCACAAAAAGATTTTTTTTTTTTCAAGCCATTATCACGCTGTAATGAAAACTGCAAAATTCTCCCCTCGTGAAATTGAATGACAGTGAATCTCACCCTGGGATAAGGCAGGCCGCTGCTGGTGTTAAAGGCTGGCAGTAGTCGCAGTCCCAAGTCTTTGGCCATATGCAGGAGCTCGTCTTGGTACCACTGCATGTGCTGTCCTCCGTCCTTCAGCATCATAGCCATAGAATGACCACCAAGAAGACCCCTGTGGGACCACAGTTAAAAACCAGTACAAAAAAGCCGCTGCCTCTTCGGTATTGTATTTGACATCCACTGTTTTAAATATTCAGTTCTGCAATAATTTAAAATAAATAACGCAAGAGAATTTTTTGTTTAATTTACATAAACAGACCAATGGAATCTCACCCAAGGACTCGAATGTTGGTTTCAAAGACCGACACCACAATGTCATTGTCCAGCCGCACATCAGACAAGACTCTCCTCACGGCGGCTTCAAACTCCGTCGTCTTATTCAGGAGCTGCAGAAATAACCCAAAATCACCCTTAGTTACAGACCTAAAGACAGTATAAAGTTCAGTTTAAAAAATTCTGGGAAACTAGGAGGATGTAAATTCTGCTGAATTTGTAATTTATGATTGCTTTGATCGCTTTTGTTGCATGTAAAATTCCACGATTATTAAGAAATGGTTTGTTTTGAATATTATTTCCTTTTAACTATACTTTTAGGATAAAACGTATTCACACTGGGTTTTGCTCATTTTTTATATTATCTAAATGTCATATTTGGATAAATATAAAAAATTTGGGGGATTATTTTATTTATTTTTTTGTATAGAATTACTGCTCGATTACTCCGTTCTAATACGTTTTTTTGTTTAAATTTCACAGTAGGTATTCTTATGCAAAAAATACTGCAATACTCAAACAGTTTTCCAATTAATTTGCTAAATTTTTATCGTGTAAGGTCACCAAATATTAACAACATAAGAAACAATACTCACCACCAAAGTATCCAAGGTGTCTATTAGCGTCAAAGAAAACCTGGCAGATAAAGCAACACACATTTGAAAAAAGAAAGTTAATGAGTGCTTTTGTTCAAATGGCAAATAAAGAGTTTAGACTTTATTTTATAACTGCATTTTATAGTATGTATTGCAATGACAATTAAAAAAGTTATTTGAAATTCATCGCCTTGTTGCCATATATCTAAAAATAAAATTAACTCTTATTTATTAAAAATTATTACTATTATTATTATTATTATTAATAAAAATGACGCTTCACTACAATAGTCACATGTAGTAGAGCAACTGAACTGCCAACTATTTTAATTGATTTATTTGTTTTTACGTATGTTTTTTTTTTTTTAAACAAAGCATACAAGTAGCCAGCAGGACAAGAGAAACTGTGAATACAAACCCAAGAACAAAATAATAAGCTGCCAAGCTTCACAAGACAGTTGAAATTAAATTGCATTTTGAAAAGTAAACCCAACCTTTAACGATGATCTCAAGGAATGAACAGAGTGAAAATTGCTTAAAAAAATAACAATTCCCATCATGCTGTTAGTTTCAGGGTTTTGCAAGCGTCAACACCGAAGACTTTATCATTATTATCAAAGCATGACTAATTCATTTTGCGCTATTTTTTCCACGATAAAATAAAACAACAAAGTAATAGCTCATCTAGATGTCAAACTTATCATTGCAATCTAGCCAAAACACAAAAATAACACCTATATAAGCTTTGCATGAAATAAAACACATAAAACAGACATTATAATCTTAGTTTCAGATCTGAATCTCATGTGACGTGGCAGAACCTGTCTTCATTTTCTGCGCTTCACAAAGACTTCCTCGTCATCTAATGTTTAACCAAACGTTCAAATGCAAATTAAACTCTTCTTTGTTGCATTTAGGAAACCTCAAACTTCATAATATCACAATATATATATTATATATTGAGCCCTATATATTCAATACATTTTCTGACTGTACTTTTCCAAATAAGTTCCAATGCTTTTTTTAATCAGTTAAACTATGCCATGAATGTGTTATAAAAAAAAAAGCATGCCATGTGTATAGAGATTCAATCCAAATTTGCAGCTTGCGAGCAAACAAGCTAGGCCCGGGGGGATCATATCGGCATCACTGTTTCCATTAAAACAATGAAGGCCAAGGGGTAGCGAGGCAGAATGCTACCTACTTTCCAAGCGCATCATCCACATCTCCTCGACTGGGTTCAAGGCCACGTACTCTCCCTCTGCAAGTCAGAGGCATCAGCTCGTCTGCTGGGTATGCATGGTCCTAGAATAAACACAAACATTCCTTGAACTCCATGCCACAAACTTCATACTTTACTGTTTTGAAAGGTGGTAATAAAGTAGGACCAAAACTTACCATATAATTCTGATATGCATGGTCAAACATCTCTACCACTTGGTTCCTTTGATAAAACCACAAAAATTAGCGAAATTCTGCAGGATTAAACAGTTTTATTTATTTTTTGTCATACAACAATCAGTGTTCCTGTAGCTTACCTAAACTTTTGTTTCTCTTCCCGCGACATAGCCTCTCCATAAGACCATAATGCCCCGAAGAGCATCAACAGGCACAAAACAGGCGGCATGTTGTGATGTGTTGAGATGATCGCAGCAATGTACACTCAGCTGCAGTTTATGTTAAATATTTAGTCATTACCACTGTTCTAATCCAAATGGACACCATGGCACCTTTCAAGCACATTTAAGTGCCCTCATGTCTTCGTAAATTTTAGCTACCAACAACTAAGTGCAAATGTGGTTTCTATAAAGTAATAAAGAAGAGAGGGGGAGCAGTGCAAGCAGTTTCAGGTCCTGTTTACCTTTCCAAGTTGTCACTTGAACCCATGCGACAAGAAAGAGACCGACTTTCATACGCCTCACTCAAGCAAACCTACTCAGTTAAATGAAGCCAAATATGACATTGACAACCATGGTTTAGTATGTAAAGAAATAATCTAATCTCTTAGTAATTTAGGCCAACGATAAAAAAACATAAATGCGCACCGCCTTGTTTTTAGTATCTTTATAACCGTTAAGCTTCACTTATACCAAATAAGATTAATCAAATAATTAAAAAAACATACCAAATAAAACCAGGGAGTCCTATTAGTACAAGTTCCCATTGTCCGCGAGTTAGCATTTAAAGAAACTAGTTAATTATTTCCTCCGCTTGACAGTATTTCGTCTTTCGTCAGCAGCCGAGTGCTTGTCAGAGCTTAATTAGCTAGCTATGCTAATAAAGAACCGTAGTAATGACAACAGCTTTATCTGGAATACTAAACATATTGAAAATAAGCGTCCACGTTGTTAAACTGTGAAGCTGGTCCGTGTCGTTTGGAATATAAAGTGAGTAAATGCACCGAGTACAAGGATTCCGCACAGAAACTAGCCGTCTTCCTAACCGGATACTACTCCGAAAGAAACGTCAACAACATCCGTTTTGTTATGTTTACCCCGGAGCTTAGTTTTTCAGGCGTAATTTTACTTTAGCCACATTCACAATCCTCATCATAATTTCAAAATAAACTCATACGTTTTTAAACTATAATTTTTTTATTTTTTATTTTACTTTATATATTTGGGTCTACATGTAGGCAAACCGCTTAAGCGGAAGCTACGCCTGAAAGTCTGTGCTCAGGGTTTACATTTTAGATTTTTCGTCACCTTCCGTCGTGTTCCCTTTCAGATCGGCTCGGAAACAAATGTTTCGCACCATACCAGCTCCTTCCAGTCCCTTAAGCCTCCACCAGTATACAATTTTATATTTCTCTCTCTCACACACACATAGTATAAATCTTATACTATATTATAAAGCTAGAGAAATATACTATTCATTAACACAAATGTAAAATGAGTTATGAGTTTCATGAATGGGAAACGTCGCCACATATATTTGGAGATTGTAGTGCACGTATCGAAAAGGTAAGATATGTATAATCTGATTTATATTTGGATAAATTTCGTGTGTATTCTGTGTTTTTTCTTAGGTGTTACTTTTGAACTACATATCCCATGATCCATTGAGATGTCAGTTGACACTTCCGATATTTTCACATGATTAGCAAACCAACAAATCCCTGGCGAATGAAAAATCCGGCTGAGCAAATTATGAGCAGTAACTTCCACTCCAGAAAATAATATTTATCCAGAGGACTAATCGAGGAACACAAGCAAAGGTATGATGAGAGTTAAATATGTCAAATGTTTCAACAAACTGCAGAAACTGCATTGAACATTTAATGTGTTTTTTGTTTGTTCGTGTTTTATCTATATATTCTATATAGAATAAATAGAATGTTGGTTATATAATTTATAACAAACATGTTTGTGCTTAAGTTGTCCGTTCTTGTTATTCTGCAATGCACTAAGATTAAACTAATTATATATAATCACTAAAATACTCAAAACCATTAACACATTTGTGTTTTTATTTATTTTGTTTTATTAGTTGATGTCAGTATTCTCTTCTGACATCATGGTTGATAGATTAGACGTTTTTCACTATCTTGTGCATGTTAAATTTCACTTACTTAGATAGATATGTCGTATTCTAGTAAAACCGAAATATCTTCAAAAATGCTTAGTTAACGTTTTTGGTGAGCGGACGCATGCTTTATTGTCTGGTGTTTTTGCAGCAAAGCTCAGAGTCAGGACATTTTGAAAGGATATGACTCAGGAAGTATTTAGGCAAGGAAAATGGTGTGGAAATTTAACATTTATTACAGAGTAGAGGGGATAGTGAAAAAAAAATTAGGAAAGCTTAGTGACTTCTTGTAGACGACTAAAGGAAAAAATATATATATGTTGAAGATTAAATTGGAAAAATGCATGAATAAATGTGCACGAAATTAAAATAAAATTGTAAATCAAGAGAAGTGGAGAAATGACAAAAGAACATTCAAAAAGTGTAAAAGAGCATTAGTGAAACACTGAATGTGCTGATGGTGGAGAAAGTGGAGTAATATAGTTCAGTAGTTTAAGGTCTCTATAAACACTACTGAAAAAAACCCCACAATAACTGATTGTGTTAATGTAATGTTATAGAGTCCACTAATGAGAAGCATTACTTCCTAAGTACTTGAATACTTGGGGCCTACTGTTGTATAACAAATATATTAAACATCTATAAAGATAACTCATAATAGTTCTATATTTAACTTGAGCTGCTGCTCAATGCTTTGCAGCGATCCCACTATATTATAGATATTGAAGGTATTAGTGTAAGGAGAACACAAAAGCATGGTTTGGCATGCCATTGCAGTTTTTTCACAGTAGATGACAGTATATACTCTCAAGTTGTTTTGGAAGCTACCAGAAGTAAACAGGAAGAAGAAAAAATGAGTGGAAAAACGTTGGGATTTTCTTGTATTTGAACTGAGTACAGTAAATGCCTTATTATTCTTCTTAGTACTAACAGTACTAAAAATAAACAGAAAGCTCAGACCTATGGCTTTCTTTTTAAATTAACAGTTATTTGTACTTCCTTTTACATTTATGTTTATGTTTGTTAGGTTCGGTTGTTATCTTAACCATGGCTCCTGCAAATGACAGAAAGGTGACAGGTCTGCTTGCTGCCACATTCACTCCTTTGACCGCTCAAGGGTAAGGACCTTTCAGAAGCTCTTCTATCATTGCAGACCATAGCAGCTCTGACTGATATTTGTGTGTGTGGGTGTGTGTGTGTGTGTCTCTCCCATTTCCTTGTGAGGAGGAAATAGAAATAGCATGTATGTGTGTGTGTGGAAAGATCTGATATGATGTGTGACCACCGTCATGATGTGGAGTTTGGTGTTTCTGTTTGATTATGTATTGCACCATATATGTAGGACTATATTTCTCCTATTTTCTCGAAACAGTGAGGTCAACTTATCAGTGATTGGACCTTATGTTGACTACTTGACAGAAAAGCAAGGTATAAAGGGCATATTTGGTAAGTTTAAAAGTGGGATTCCTTCTGTTGACGTTTGTCCTGTTTTATGTTCCCACTTGAGTCAATTTTAACGATACATAGCTACTTGATTTATCTGATTGATATGTTGACACTGTCATTCCTTTGCCAAAAGAGTTCAGTTTCCAGATGCACATCTAGCGTTAAGAGTGAAGTAACCCTCCTGCCCTTTCCTCCAAAGGTTATGATGGTAAATAAAGCAAAGCGTTTGAATTTTAGTTTGCAACATGCATTTGCTGTTGCTATTGGAGCAATGGCTTTTTTATTTGTCTGTCGGTACTGGAATCGCTTCATTGTGGAGAAATGCAATCTCTCACCAGCTTCAGCCAGCATTGAGGTCTTTTGATTTTATCCTGGGGTTGTCACAAAACATGTTGGCTTCCTGAGCTGTTGACCGGACATTTCTGAGGTGTTGCACATAATTGTTTAAACGGATGAACTTAGAACCTTTAGACATCTGGAAATTGTTAGAATGAACCAGACTTGTGGAGGTAAACAGTTGTATTCCAGACATCTGGGGTGATTTATGTTTTATTTTCCCATGATATCACACAAGGAAGCAGTGTATTTGAGGCTTTACAACCAGCGATTTGTAATATACGTACATATTAATTTCCAAAGCCGAATTAAATGTTGCAACTCAGATTGGAAAGATAATCCAGGCTTCCTAAATATCACTGGAGTCATTGATGGTTAATTAACCTATCAGAAGATTACAAAGCCATAACATCATCCTTGTTTTGACAAGCAATTTAAAAGTACAGTTATCTTAGTCTGTGGAAATCGCTGGTAAAAGTTCTTAAAAGAAACTTCCCTCTTTTTTTTTGGAGATTAGCAAAAATAAATAAGTTAGCAATCCTCACTGACCAAAAAAAACATTTAGATTAAAGTTTAGATTAATGTACCACAGTGAGAAAGAAATACTTTGACATGAACCATTTTGTGTGAATAAGACATGCCTCGTGTTTCTTCCAGTCAATGGCACGACCGGAGAGAGCATGTCCCTCTCTGTTGCAGAGAGGAAGGACCTGGCAGAGGAGTGGTGTCTGAGAGCAAAGGGAAGGTGAGTGATCTTACACTTTGGTTGGCTATTTTTTTCTCATTAAGTTACATTTAGCAGGTGCAAATATTAAAATCTGAAATGTTCTCTTAACAGAATGGATAACGTGATTATACATGTCGGATGCATGAGCCTCAAAGACTCCCAGGATCTGGTGAGTCGTTGACTGATTTACTGACTAATGCGAGATGAAATCAAATGACCACATACCAAATAACCAAGTGTTGAGCTTAGTGTTGAGCTAAGTAACTCCGCAACCTGCTGCATAGTTGTGTTGATATTTATACGCACCAGTGTTACGCTAATGAGAGTGATGGTTTTATTTCCGACTTTCTAATGGCTGAATATGTCTTTGTTGTAATTGCGTGTGTGTTAAGCCTTCTATATGCTGGTTGATCAACAGTGTGCAACAACAAGGTGTTAGAATCCCAGTTTAACTTCGCTCTAGTTACCAGCCTGTTACTAAACTTAACTTTGTTTTCCACTGAAGGCTCGTCATGCAGCAGAGATTGGAGCTGATGGGATAGCAGTCATTTCTCCCTCCTTCTTTAAGCCCAGAACTGCAGGTGTGACATACATCATTCTTTAGGACTTTAGCATCTGCCTCCTGATTTAATTTATGTATCAATGCTGTTTGACTCACAATATGATCCAACCATTTCTGTGTTGTTTCTTGCTCATCCTGTTTCAGATGCTTTGAGGAAATTTCTGCAGGAAGTTGCTTCAGCTGCTCCAACTCTGCCCTTTTACTATTACCAAATCCCATCATTTACGGGGGTGAATGGTCAGTGGTTTGATTTATGCTTTGCAGTAAAGTTATATAGAGCTGAATTGGTCTTTAAGCACATGTAAAGACCTAAAAGGTGTCTACTGCTGTAAATCTGACATCCCCCCCTGTTTTCTTCAGTTCCAGTGAGAGATGTGATAGAAGACATCGAGAAGCTCATTCCCTCCTTCAGAGGAGTAAAGTTCAGTGGGAGCGACCTGTTGGACTTTGGCCAGTGTGTCAGTTACAGCCAGCCGCACTGGTCAGTCCTGTACGGTGTGGACGAGGTCAGCCTTCCCCACATACTCATCTGGTCTTGTGTTGCTGTTGCTTTTAGTGCCAGTATGAATTAATATTAAGGTGTTTAAATCGTTTGATCACATTGACTAGAATGATACGTCTCTCTCTGCGCTTTTGCAGATGTTTCAAACATCTGGACACTGGAAGTGTTTAACAAATTTTTCTGCTGATTTACCTCAAATTTTCAGTGTGATGTTATGACACTGCAATAAAATATTAATTGATTTAAAGGACTTAAAATCAATAAAGGAACCCCTTTACTGGGGTTAACAAATGACATATCTCTCTTTCAATTAATGATTTTGTTCAATAAAATATAAAAATGTAGCATGAATGGATCATTTTTTGAAGGCACTGTGCACTGCTTTATTGTACAATTTAACATAAACCTCACAGATCATCACTCTAAACTAAATATCTTTTATATTATTTTACTGCAGCAATTGCTAGCTGGTCTGGCAATGGGAGCTAATGGAGCTGTTGGCAGGTTAGTAAACTTTCACTTTCATAATTCTTTGCTTTAGTTCAATTATTTTATTGTTTTGATGTGAGGTTGTACATTTATCTTCCGGCAGCACATATAACTACATGGGATGCTACGTCAACCAGATGATTTCAGCCTTTGAGACTAAAGATCTAGTCAAAGCCCGAACCATTCAGGTAGCACTGTCCCTCTTCACTTTGTCATAATAAACTCTTCTGTCATGTTTCTGACATATTTGTTTAAATTGTGGTCTGATTTTTACATCCAGTTCAAAATCCAAGAACTCGTGCGTTACGCCATAAAACTTGGTAAGTGATAGCCGCAATATTCACCTTTAAAATGAAGTCAGACTGAGGAATTCGCCAGCAAACTGCATGAAAAACCGTTTTGGTGTGTGTGTGTCAACAGGTTTTGATATTGGAGTAAACAAGCAACTGATGGCCGAGGTGTCGGGCTTGCATCTTGGTCCGCCTCGACTCCCTGTGATGCCATGCTCTCCTGATCTCGCTCAGCTGATCATACAGAAATACCAGAGTATTTTTGTCTAATGGCTGGCGTGTCTCAGCTGGTTCAGTTTAAACGAACAACACACCTGTTGATTATGCTCACAGTACTGCAACAATGAGGCCAGTTACCGTTTTTCACACATATCAACTAACCAGCTATTTGGTATCGGATGTGCACATTTATTTTTGGAAAAATGTAAAATGTAACAGATTTTGCAGGTAAATTTGTTTCTATTCTATACTGTAATGTTGGACCATTTCTAGAAAGTAGTGACTCTTTTAGCTACTTAAATGAGTGATCAAACTGACTTTCTGGGAAGTTTGTCTTTTCTTTTTATTAAAACAGGTTTAATTTCAGCCTTATTTTGATCCGTTAGAAACAAGTCAACATTTTTATTTTTCTGTTTTAATGTAATATCCTTACATTAAAAGAGTCGACTGACTTGAACCGTGATAATGAGGGCAATGTGTGAAACTGAATCATACAGTTATGTAAAATAACATTCTTACCAAACATCAAGGAGATCATAACATGTTGCTTTTTATTGTTGATTAATGAGTTTGTGTTGTTGATAACTAAAAGGGAAATTAACTGAGTGATCTGTGTTTTAAAGCTTTTGAAAAATTACTAATAAATATTTTTTGTGATTCTTGCTCTTGCCTTTTTCTTTGTTGCTTTGAATTCAAAAGCTCAGATTGTTGTTTAAATCCTTGATGCAGTCTACAGGAGTTTGTGTCTTCCTTTTTAAATCTTATTTCTTTTTCTTTTAATGATATGGACTAATTCTGTCTGAGACAAATAAATCAATAAAGTAACATACCCTGAATCTCATTGATGAAACAGACTTCTCTTTGTAAAAGCTACAAGGGTGATGAGCATATTTTTTGGTTATTTCTAGGACGATATTTCATTTTTTTGTAGTTGGTTGTTGACTGGAATCCGGACTGTTTACTATTATTTTTTATTTTTCTTGTGTTTTACATCCAGATATTGAGTATGTCTTGCTGCTTTGGTCTGATCAGTATCATTAAAGACATTCCAAATATTGTTTTTTATTTCATTCATTATTTTGTCTGGCGACTTATTTTATTTTGTACTAGTACAGCAGCACTGTCCCAACTTTTTAGATTCACAACCTCAGAATGGAATTAACGTGATGCGGAACTTTATCTGTGAGCGCATTCATTTCCGCGTCGGCGGTATTTGACTGTGACGCTAAACGCTGCAGTATTTCCGGCCAGCTCAGCGCGTCTCCCCTGTGGTGTTGTCACTTTTACAGCCCGCCCGTCAGTGCTAACGCCGCTGCCAACCAGCTGGGACTTTTCTCCGGGCCGTGGACACACAGCGGGACACTTCGCAGAGATGTTGCTGCTGACGATGATCGCTCGGCTGGCTGACGGTCTGCCGCTGGCCGCTTCAATGCAGGAGGACGAGCAGGTTCATTTCTCAACATTTCTACCCCTGTAGCTGGTTTCTCTGGGGATGTAATTCAGTGACACGTTAGCTGACAAAGATCAGGTGTGACCGTCTTAGTAGTAGGGAGCAGGTTTACTCAAAATGTGAGGATCCCGGGGCATTCAGATCTCATTATAAGTAGCTAATGGGCTAAACTTTGTTTTATCAGCTGAGTGACTATTTGAAGTAGGCCTGCATATTACCCACAACAGTAATCAGTCTCTCTTAGTGTGAAATCTTCTGTGCTTCTGAGCAGAGGTTTTAGTTTTTGTTGACTTTTTCACCGAAAGAGGATAAATGAAATGAAAGAGCTTCCATTAATAGATCTTAGTTCTGATGAATTAGCTGACTAGGAATAGTAGCACAGCACTGTAGATAAATATTTAATCTAACTTAAAAAACAGAAATCTACCTTCACATAATTTGCAAAAACTGGGCACTTTATATTTATATTGTAAATTATGGCACATACTTTTAAATCACATTGCAAGAAATGTTCAAGAAATATGAATTCTATTGTAGACAGTCGTAGTACAAGTGTTGTGTTTTGCAAGTTTTTAAGTTTAGATTTTTGTGGTAACAATTAAGATTATTTTAGATTAGTGCATGGACTGATCAGACACGGGTATGTTGCCTGTGTCCGATCATTTATTATTAAAACCAATTTTCTGTGTTTCATTTCCAACTCTGACACAAAATGATTAACTTAATTTCAGCAGAGTCACTGAAATCAATACATAAATCTGTCGGTGTGATAAATCCAGTCCCTTGCAAAATCATTCATTTTGCCACATCCTTCAATGGATTTTTCTGGGATGTTATGAAATAATAGACCAAGTCAAAGTGGAAGGAAAACAGATTGCTTTTAATAGTAATCTGAAAAGAGTGGCATGTACTGAAATTGTAACTTTTGTTACTGTCAGATGGCTAAAGCTAAATACAGGACTGAAGGGCCTTCAGTCCCAGTCCAGCTTGACTAAATTTGAGCTATTTTACAATGAAAAGACAAACATTTTGGCCTCTAAATGTACCATGCAAGTAGAAACCTCAGCGACATAGAAGCAGATTCTGTCAACAAACTTTAAATCAAGGACAGACTGAAACTTTTATCAGGATTTTTAGAAAAGGTATCATGGGTCTTGTGCTGCTTACTCACACTGCCTGACAGAACTACCATGAATAAAATATCAAAACGTCCTCCAAGTACAACTTACTTTTAGAAGTAGGTGCATTCTCCCATTAGTAGAAATAATGTTACAAGTAAAACAAACTGACTAATTGTTAACCTCAATGACATTGTAGACTTGTTGCCAAGGAAGGAACCGCCGCAATCTTAACTCCACTGAGAAGCTGTGCTCATTTCTCAGAAAACAAGTGGAGAAGAAGAAAAAAACAAACACTGAGCTGATCAACTTGAAGCACTGACAAGACCACGTGTAGTTTCTCACCATTAGATGTAATTTGCTCCAGAACATTATACGCAACAACCCAGGTTGCAGAAGTTATAAAGAATAGTTATCTTTCTAAATTTCTACCCTTTACTTAAATTTAATGCAATTGTTAATAAATGTAAAACGTTTCTCCACACCATACAAACGTTTAAAAGCTAAAGTTGTTAAAACTACAGACACAAGACGGCTACATTTGTGTTCCTGGCAAAAGTATCAACCATGACTGTGCATACTGCATTCACACAGCTTTACCTATATGAGCCTCCAGAGGTCAGTATTGGTATGTTGACATTATCTTGCTTCTCTTGTGAAAAGTTGTGCTGTCATTTTAGACTAAAGGATCAGACGACAATTAAGAACTTTAAAAATATGCTTCCAATCTGAGAACTGGCTAAGAGCCTCTGTAACACAATGAGCTGTTTTATTTTGTGCATAGCTTCATAGGATTCTAACATGTTTTTCTTCACTTTTCTTGTGTGCTTTCAAAAAGGGAAGCGAGAAGGTTTGTTGTGTCTCTGCTTTGTGCTTCATCATCTGTCTTTCTGTGATGCTGCAGTGGTAATGCCGTCATTTATTGTGATCCAACCCAGCCCAACAGGCCCTGTACTAACTGTTAGAAATGGCACCGTCTTTCATTTAAATCCATTATCAAGGCAAAAAATGAGCAAATGTAGTACAAAAAAAATGTTTTGGTTTTTCTTCCAAGTAGTTAAGCTGCCATTATCCCCTCATAGATACATTTGCTTGTGCAGTCACTCTGTGAAGGTGCTCATAAAACCAGCATCCAGGTGTTTTATGGTTAACATAATCAGCAAGTTATTTGATAAGAGCTTCTTTTTTTTTTTTCTATTTTTCTTCAGGTGGGTCGAGACCTTCAGCAGTACCAGACTCAGGCCAAGCAGCTTTTCAGGAAACTCAACGAACAGAGTCCCACACGCTGCACCTTAGAGGCTGGATCGATGGCGTTTCAGTGAGTGTGAAGATGTATTTAGCAAACCATGTTGACTGCCAAAAAAATGTTTTTTTATGAATGGAGTTTTTTTTTTTTAAAAAACAACAAAAAACCCAGAAAATATAGTTTGCTCCCATTAGTTTTCTCTCTTTCAAAAATGCCAAATGAAGCAAAACCCAATCATTGTTTTCAGAACTCTATCTGGACAGTGAAGCTAAATCTGTACAGAGACCAAACTAATTTCTAGCAGTTCAAAATATTGTATCATTAAAATAAGTGAGTCTATTTTAAATCAATTTTTTTTAAAGAGGAAACCAAATTAAATGTTTATTTTAACTTCCCTTTAGATTCAAATCTCTTGAGGAATCCAAACCACTTTTTTTTGTTTAACTTCTTTTATTTATTTTCTAAAAAGGAAAAAAAACAATAAAAATAAACAGAATCAACACATCAAGCCTTAATAAAAGCTGAAAATCTTTTTTGCAACTTTTTTTCACTGTTTATTTTTGGCTGCCTCCCTCACTCCTACTTGGATTGGTAGCTCAGTAAGGAGTAGCCCCATCCTCATCTTC
This sequence comes from Xiphophorus hellerii, assembly GCF_003331165.1. Classification (NCBI taxonomy): domain Eukaryota; kingdom Metazoa; phylum Chordata; class Actinopteri; order Cyprinodontiformes; family Poeciliidae; genus Xiphophorus; species Xiphophorus hellerii. The sequence continues at coordinate 17,735,123 of NC_045680.1, forward strand.
AACATTTACACAAACAAAGAACAAGCTTTACTTACTCCACACTCGATAATTCTTTCTCCGTCTCCTTTGCCGCTTTGAGTTTTTAACATGATCCACGTCTTGCTTTTCCCTTCAGCTATTTCATAGAACAAGGAGTTTGCTACCTTGTGCTGTCGGAAGCCAGCTTTTCCAAGAAGCTAGCCTTTGCGTACCTTGAAGACCTGCAGGCAGAGTTTCATGAGCAGCACGGAAAGAAGGTCCCCACAGTGTCCCGTCCTTATTCCTTCATTGAGTTTGGTAAGAAACAAAAGACTCTGACAGTATGACTGACAACTTGTAAGAACCTGCTTTGGAATATTTAAATATACTGATCATTTTTTTAATATTAATATATTTGTTCAGACACTGACTCATGTTCATGAATGTCATTACAATTTTGAGCTGTAATTGATGAATTGACAATATTTTTTTCCCATCCTTGAAAATTTGAGTTTCTTGTGATTTTTCACTAATTCACAAAAGATTGAAATTAAACATGAAAGACTTAAAATTGACATAATAAATTTTTTTGAAATATATTTAAAAAAAATATTTCAAATATTTTTATAATCGCTAGTTGCAGCCCTAACTCTGAGGATCAAATGAGGACAAAAAATGATCAGAGTTATGAGTCTGAGCATCATGATTAACCACAAGGTAGGACTGCAGGAATCTGCTCATTAATGCCGCTTCCTCAGACACCTACATTCAAAAAACCAAGAAGTTGTACATCGACAGCCGAGCCAGAAGGAACCTGGGCAGCATCAACACTGAGCTGCAGGACGTGCAGAGGATCATGGTGGCGAACATCGAGGAGGTCCTGCAGAGAGGGGAGGCGCTCTCTGGTGAGTCAAGCATTTGCTCTCGTGTCATAAAAAAAAAAAGAAAAAGTCTGCTTTTGCTTTGCACTCATCGTCTTCTCCCTCATCTTCCTCACACAGCACTAGACTCCAAGGCCAGCAACTTGTCCAGCCTGTCGAAGAAATACAGGAGCGACGCCAAATATCTGAACACCCGCTCCACTTACGCCAAGCTGGCAGCAGGGGGCGTCTTTTTCATCATGCTCATCGTTTACATTCGCTTCTGGTGGCTCTGAGTGATGAAAGGGGAGGAGGAGATGAGGAAGGAGGTAGAAAAGTGGAAAATGAGCCGTGCGCAGCCTGCGGAAGTGAAAAAGAAGCTTTCGCTTTTGATGAACAACAAGATCCCTGCTTCTTAAGGAGACTTTACAGACATACTGTCCCACTGCTCTGTCCTCACCTTGTCCACGAGTGGGTGTCTGATCTGAAGCTAAATGATGTCTGAATGCTTTGTTTTATTATTATCATACCGTATAATACCCTTGAAGTTGCCCCGCATTTCAGAGTTAATGAGTTAACGTGCGAGTCTCTGTGTGTATGTGGGTTGGCTGTTTTTGAAGGTGATTTGTGGGTAAGTGATGAGAAAAAAAAAGAAAATTTCCTGTGTTATAAGTTTCTAAAGCTATTCTGTACTATAAAGGAGTGTGTGGCTGAAGCTTCTGTATGTCTAATTATACAGATGAAAGAAACTAATCACCTTCTTTTTCTTAGAAGCCTGATCACATCACTTTGGCAGTTCTGTTCATTTACTATATGATTATAGTAGGGATAGCTTTACGGATTATACTCCGAATTCATAAATAATTAGGAAAATGTAAATAGACATACATAATAGACACAACAAAGGAAAATGCAGTACTTCCTATTGTTAAGGCAAGTAAATAAACCATTCTGATTTTTGTGTTTTTTCACTTTTTTAGGGGATGCTAATGACAATAAAAGTAATTAAGATAATCTGCAGCTACAGCTTAATTTGGCTCAAATTCCAACCTTAATTTCAGCATTTTATTACAAAGTAAGAACACCTGCATGTGGATATTCGCTCATGAAGTTGCTTCTTATTGTGCGCAGAAGACATCACTAGAGATGCACCGATCCATCCACCGCAGAAAGGAATCGGGCCGGTTTTCCACGATGTGGAAACAGCAGATCAGGGCTTTTAAAAGATCTGTTTTCCGAAGTGCATCAAAACTAAGAGCTCATGCTTTTCTTGGCTTCAGTGTTAAAAGATCTGTTTCCCAAAGTGTGTCAAAACTAAGAGCTCATGCTTTTCTTGGCTTGTGAACTCTTGACAGGATGTACTGAATTTGTTGATCTTTTGACATTTATATTATTTGGAGAAAGAAAAAGCCAAAACTGGTAGGTTTGACCCTGAGAAAACTGCAAAAGCCTGACGGGTGCATCTCTAACACGGCAACTTTTTTTTTTTTTTTTTCTTTAATATGTCAAATTAGTCAACATATTCACTGGACTAATATTCTTTTACATCAGTTCTGTCTCAAGTTTTCATTCTGTCATCTCTTATTACATTAGATTTTTATAGTCACCTTTTGAGAAGACTGCAGCGGGAGTATTCAAAATTTTAGGTTTACCGTAAGTGAAATCACTTCCACCAGCCTCTGTGTTGTAAGTTATTAAATTACTTAAAGCTGCAATCTATGTAATCCATTTCTTAACGTTTATGCATTTCCTTTTTATAGCTGAGATTAATAAGTTGGAACTAAGAAGAAATGGAAAGTGCTGTTTGATGTAATGGCACCCCTGAACTGTAAGCAGAATAAATGCCAAAATAATAAATTACCTACCTTTGTAGCAACTGAGGAGTTAATTAAATGTCTGAAGTTATATTTGATCAATTGACATTGGGAGTCAGTTTGCAAGTACGACTGGTGATGCTTACATGACCTGTATTGAACTCTTGGAAGTTTTTTATAAATATGAAACAAACTGTCTGCCAAAGTAATGAGCCCAGCCAATCAAAATGTTGAGTTGTTCAACCACATTAATCCGTGACTCAGACAGTAATCACTCTTGTAGAACTGAGTTTCACTTTAATTACAGATACAAGTCTGTTGGGGTGTTTCTCCACTAAACTCATCTGAACGATCTGAGATCAGGTGGAAAACATCACTATACGCTACATGCTACACGCTTTAATCTGAAGGAAGGCTTTGAAACTCTGCATTTAGTCTCAACTTTAATCATAACACTGGCCAGTTTCTCTGTCAGTGCAAAGACGGATTTTACATTAAATCGATAAATTATGAATAATCCTCAGCATCCTCTTCATGAGACTGTCAGAAAAACAGAACGTCTTCAGTCAGAGGCTTCTTCAGATTTGTTGTGATGCAGACTGCTACAATAACTCTTTAATTAAATGAGTTACAACAATAACTCATTGTATCTCTTTACTCACAGCAGGAAGGACATCTTCTCTTTTTCTGTTCTATGAATAAAATTATTTGCATATCTGCATATTTGCTGTATTTGTAGTGCAAATACAACATATTTGCAAGTAATCCAAATATGATAAATATTTGTTGTAGCAAATAAATATTTGCTGGAGCAAATTTTTTGAATATTTCTTACAGTAAATGTGCTAAATATTTTTATTATCAGTTATTTTAATTATTGATTTTAAGAGTTTATCATTAATTCCAGTTTTTCAATGAGGCATCAAGAGTGAGGGCCTCTAATAACCTTTGGGTGGCGCTAAGTCTCAGTTCTACATCAAATTTACCAGTGGCCAGCAATCTTTCATGGGGACAAACAATAACAGATTAATATATTGTCTTTTATTATATTACCACACCAAAGTTAAATGAGACAAACAGCCACTTACAGCTTCCGAGCTGCAGGCTGCAGATCCCTGATCTAACAAATGAAAACTGTAATCCTAACGACTGAAGCTAACAGTGTAGAACCTTAATTTTTAATTCACTGGTAAAGTAAAGCTGTGAGAATAAAAAAAAAATGAAATTAGTCCATGGAACCGATTACTTACGGTTTATGTGCCAAAGCATTTGAATGTTTTAGATTATCCAACTCATGTTACAAGACAAATCAACCTGAGTAAACTCAAACTGCAGTTTAGATTTCAAATGATTTCATTCATGGGCTGCATGGTGGTGCAGTTGGTAGCACTGTTGCCCTGCAGCAAGAAGGTCCTGGGTTTGATTCTCAGCCTGGAGTCTTTCTGCATGATGGATTTTGTTCTTTAAGGGAAAAAGTGTTTAAAACTCTTCTGGCTCTTTGAAAGAAAGTAATCACCTCCTTGGTTTAACCTCCTTGTTAAATCTTTGGTTAACTGTAATTATCTCCATTATTTTAGATCAATGTCTGTGGGATTAACCAGGTTTGATTATTGTCAGATCTCCAGAACACAAGAAACTTACTTAAATATTGTTCCCACACTAGGTGCTGTCACTGTTTATGAACCATTGTTCTAAAAATATGCAGAACACTTCCAGGAAAAAAAACTTTGATATGAAATGGGGGAAATATAAGTAAAACAACAGAGTCAAGACTGGATCATGAGAATGAAACTTTGTGAGTCAGAGTATCCTCCGAGGTGCAGCATCTTAACGTTCAGTGTGGTTTAGATTTTCCAATACCAGGTTTTGTTGGGCAAAAGGACACACGCTGTCTCTCAATTGTTTCACAGAGCAACTTCTCCTTACTATCTTGTCCTACAGCAAACTAATGGTGTCAAGGCGCTCTGTTTTAAACAGCCTGCTCATGCTACTTTTGTCCAGCAGGTAGAGTGCTTTGCTCACTGTTGCACAGAGGGAGCTGCAACACAGGGCTCAAAATCGTCCTCCCTCCGCAGCTGATGCCTTTAGCTTTACTTTAAATCGTAAGTGAAACGCGATTTAATTATAATATTTTTTTTTAAGTATTATAAAGTTCAGTGGCAGTTTATAATACTGCAGTGCAGTAATCTGGCTCTCAGATTATAGTACTCTGAGTCTTCGACTTGAGATAGAACAGGAAATGTCAGAGAAAAAAATGAGAAGCAGCAGAGGGTAGCGTGCCAAAAAGCAAACCACAGGGCACAGGCTCACCTTTTCACCTTTCAAGGGAAGTTGAGTTTGTCACTGTTGTGATCACATTTATCTCTCTTTGTCATCATGTTCCATTAAAACAGCTCGGAGGCTGTGTTTGTAAAAGCCTCTTTTAATGGCACTGAAGGTTGCTCTTTTTTTAATCTATGGTTTGCTTCTAAATGCGTCACAGTGAGCGACAGCAGTTTTGCAGTTTCGTCCATCCTGTCTGTCTTCCTCTTACTTTCAGTGTCTGCCGCCCATTGCCCAACCTTTCTCTGTACTTCTGAGCCTGGATATGCCCCGTGTCTGAATGTAACCGCATGAATCTTGCCAGTTCTGCAAAAAAAATAAGACGGGACATAAGTGCACACAGAACCTTCAATTTTGTTGTCTGCATTCAATCAATTCGTCATCATAACCAAACATAAATTGTGGTATAAAGGTTTAAAAAACAAAAAGAAGAAGAAGCCCCTTCCGTTGTAAAAAAAAAAAAAAAAGTAAATAAAACCTTGTGTAATGTGTGTTTGTGTGTGTTAATTTCACAGTGACTAAAGAGGCGACAACATGCCTGGTGTTTCTCTCCAGTGCTTTCTTTCCTTCCTCTGCACGTTACCATGGCAGCAGCGAGTGTGTGACAGTCATGTGAAAACGAAGCTGATTGGATTAAAATACTTTATGTGATCAGAGGTCAGGAATACTGCACATGTACTAGACACACAGAGCCGGATTCAAACACACACACATGTGTGTGTGGCTTTTGACAGTAACGGACTGAAATATCAACTTCTGCACATTTTATCTGCGTTTTAAAGCAAACTGGAGAACTCTATTGTCCACTCGTATTGACATATCTTGATTAGATTTCCTGTCAAAAAAAAAAAAACTGATGGAACCACAGCGCCACACGCCCACACTTGACTTTGTAGTCTTAAAGAAACAGCACTTTAAATTATTAATTCACCTCAACCTTCACCTCCAGCCTGTACTGCATTTCAGACATGGTGTCTGCAGGTTTTAATTTGGTCTGCTGGCTTTTGGTTTAAACAGAGGCAAACATAAAACTTAATTATAAATCCCTTGATTATTTAAGTGCAAGGTCCTAATTTTATCTTGCTGGTTGATGTGGAAACATGCAGTCGTGTCTGCTCCTAATGACTTAATGGGATGACTTTACTGTGACCCACAAGAAAATAGAGGGGAATAATGATGTAACATTTATTTATACCCATAAGTACGTTTTTTGATCAGCTCTTTAGTATTACGCTACCATGAAGTGCTGTCAGCTACATGCTAATGCTAGTATTGCAATCTGTTACAATTACATAAATGTCTGACATACTTTTGTATTCGGCCCATGTTACATGTTACATAGATAAAACTTTGCTGTAATCAAAGTTGTCCTTTGGGTTAAGACTCAGCCATCTTTGCACATCTAGAACCTGAAATCTCTCCTAGCTTTGGTTGCGTGTTGTCCTGCTCAAAGGTGGTTTTCACTTTCTGGTCCTCCACAGCCTCTAGCAGATCTTCTTTCATAACGGCCCTGTTTTCAGCTCAAAGGGAAAGTCACTCAACAACATACAAGAGGTCTTATTGTACTTCACAGTTTTCTAATGTGCTCAATGTGATGGGTAGTGTAAGTTTTGCACCATTGTTAGTTCTGCATTTTTGCAACCTCTACAGAAAACCATATACAATGCATCTGTAAAATACTCACAGTGCTTCACTTTTTCCACATTTTGATTTGTTACAGTCTTATTCCGCATTGTACTAAGTTAACCTCTTCCCTTAAAATTCTACACACAAATTTACTCCATTAAGATGATGTGGAAAAAAGATTTAGAGATTTTTGTAATTTCATTAAAGGGGCAGCATTATGCAAAAATCTACTTTTTTGAGCTTTACATCATGTTACAATGTTATTCCCTTATCAAAAACATACCTGGAGTGTTGCTTTGATTCTGTCATGCCTGTTTGAGAAATCCTATAGTCCCAAGGCCTTTTAGGGTGAAGCTCGTCCTCGGGGTTTTTTGGCCAACGTTGAGGGGGGGGCGGGGGGGGGGGGGGGGGGGGGGGACCTCATCTGAGCTTATGAGTCTTTTTATAACTCAGGATTCAAGATTTAGTTTGAAACTCTTTTACACTCACTGTTCTCATTCTTCTTATAAAGCAAGCTGCCTCGATGGCCAACAATGTTGCCTTGTTAGTCAGAAGTTCTCAGTTCACAATCCAGTTCTGTGTGAAGTTCCCACTGCATGCAAGGGTTTTCTCGAGGTACTTCAGTTTTCTCTCACAGTCCAAACAGCGTTCACGCTGTCCGTCCATTTGTTCTGACTTCTGACATGACCTGGGTGCACAGCCTGTGACTGCTGGAGATAGGCACCAGCTCCCCTGTGACCCTGCACATGATCGAGGGGATATATAAGATAGATGTCAGGATGGATGGCTTCAATAATCTAATAAATCTGCTGAAACCTGCGAAATACTTGCAAATGGGACACATGTGTACTTTCCAGCAGAGCAGCAACTCTAAACATGCAGCCAGAAATTACAATGGAATAATTTAGGTCAGAGCATTTTTCTGACTGGATTGCTCGCCATCGAATCTGACTGAGCACAAATTCTTCTGCAAACAAGAACAAGGAATTGTTTCACTCTCAAGATGTGCAGAACTAATCAAAACTTGCTGTACATGACGCACGCTCACCTGGAGACCAGTGAGTCTTTGCATCCATGTTCAACAGACTCCAGAGTACTTTCCTTTCAATACCAATAGCTGCTGACAATGTGAGCAGTTTAAGTTAAGGCAAAATTTAAAAAATAATGATTTTGGTTGGTGCTGGTGTTTTGGTGTTCCTCCAATTTTTTTTCATCTTACTTGCTTTAATTTGTTGGTAGTTGGTCAGTTTAGTGCTTGTCTGTTTAGTGGTCTTCCGCTGTAAAGAAGTGTTATCCTCAACCAGTCTGGTGGGCTGAGAATAATCAGGGTTACAAGAGTAGAGAGGTCTGAAATTAAATGCCTCAATTTTCAACAATTTTTTTTAAAGCTCAACTGAACAAAGGGTATGAATACATTTGCAATGTACTGTAAGTGAGGATCTACAATATCATTTTACACAGATGCAGTGTGGTGGGAAAGTGAAACGTAACAAGGATCCGTGGACGTGTCCATCATCTCATCCAGCTTCCCACCTCATCCCAGCTGCTTCCCTTTCTCTTCCCGATCACCATCTCCTGTCAAACTCCTGCATCATCCAATCAGAGCAAAGGGAAGCTGCAGACACAGCAGCTGTATGGCAGAGACGAGGTGCCATAAAACACAGAAGGCCAAAAGAGGAAGTTGAGGGGGTCTGGTGCGTTATTGCAACACAAACACACGCAGACACACACCGGTTCCTGGGAACTAGGAACTTCTCACGGGAGGTGAAGGTGTGGCGGGAGGGGGGGATTAGTGTGGAAGTTTTTTCTTTTCTTAGTTTTCTTTGGCTTGAACCTGCATTGCATATTGTCTCGAGTCTACAACATCATCTTAGATGACTTTCCTCTCAAGATGTGGCATGTCTTCTTCAAAAATAGCTGACCTGAGATCCTGTGGGTGTCAGAAAGGCGTGTGAAATATTTACACATGTTCACAAATATAGAATTAAAGTTAGAGAGAAATCAGAGCCAATGTTAGGAGGTAAAAAAACCCCCCAGAGGATTGTAAATCTCTGTCACATTTGTCCCATTCACAGCAAGGTCAATACAGCACAATGAGTCATAGACCGGTCAAAAACACACCTCTGCATTACAAGTCAACAGGTTCCGCTATAGGTCAGGATCCTGGTTAACATGGCTTTCAAAGGTTTACACATTTGTTCTAGCTTGCACTTTCTTTGCCATGTAAAACATGAGACCATAAGATTTCTGTTTACAAAAGAACAGAACCTGACTAAAGTGCTGGACACTCAAGAAATTTAAGAAGAAAATTGAAACAATGTGGAAAAGAAAACAAGGATACATCCTAATGTGAAGAGGCAGGTTATTCCACTTTAGGCACAGCAAATGGCAAAAGCCAGATCACCTCTGTTCATTAATTTGCTCCTCAGAGCATATAAGAGCGTCTGCTTGGCTGATCTTTGTGACCTTTTTGGGAGTGTACAAAGTTTGAGAGTTTTGACAGGTATGTGGGTGCGGATGCTTTTAATGATGTAAAAATCAACAATAAACTCTTAAACTAAATGATAAAATGAACTTTTGTGATAAAGTCATTATAAAAGGACTAGGACAGGGGCTTAAGTTTTCCAGTCAGAAGTGAAGCTGCTTCATTTTGGATGAGTTGAAAACAAAAAACGACGGAGACAGGAGTATAAAAAAGTAAAGGATGTTGAAATAGTACATTAAGGAAGAAATTAGATTTTCAAAATGAAAACAAATTGTCAATTGCATTTATCTGCTTGATGAAGGAAAGTGTGTTGTAAAAGATAACACCATCAGTTTTACAACAGTTTTATTGCATTTAAATTGAGAAAGCTGAGTGACGAGCATATCTTAACAATTTTTAGACAGTCAAGCAACGTATTCAGTGGAGATTCATGTATGAACATAGAAAATCACAAACATTAAAAAAAAAGATGTCACTTTAAAATCAAATCAAATAAGAGCATGTAAAATGAACCTTTGAGAACCCCACAGGAAAAGAAGGCAGTGGAAGATAATGAGAACTCAAGCAAAAAGACGGCTGTATGGTTTTATAGCTTTAATGTGAAATATGCCCAGGACAATTTAGACAAAAAAAGAAAAATACAAAGAATGAAAAAGGTTCAGTATCTGTGTGCAAAAGTGTGCACAACCTCAACATGGTGCTTGCTGAAACATCTCTTCATCCAGTCTCACCATTAAGGAGGAATCCATCCGAATCCCACATCTTGACTTCATTACACTTGCAAACACTATTTACTAAACACTATTACTCACCTAATTCATAATTTCCTAAAACCATTTATTTCGACATTTGTTTAAATAATGACAATGCCCATTCATAGCAGGGGCACACACTCACACATACATAAGATGCATGCAATGTGAAGCCGTTGGCTGGGAGAAAGTAATGGCTCATGTGTGAATTCCAGCCATGCCTGTCTTTTAGCAGCTTGTGAATTTATGATACAATTAGCCCTGGAAGATGAGTGCTGCGCCCTCATTTTACACTCCATGACTTGTGGCGTGTGAGTTAAAAGTGCAAAAATGCAGGCGAGCATGGTTTGGAGGGCCCAGTGTGTTACACTGGCCGGTCCCTGGACCTGGCCTCAGTAGAGAAATCTTTATTTATATCCATTAACATTTTTGCAAAGTTTTTCATATTTTATATCAGAGTAACATGACTCCAATGTATTCTTAGAGCTGGCCATTCATGTGATATTTAAAGTGTTTCCGTCTATGAACAGATGCTCACAGACATGCTTCCATGCATTTAAGTGTACTACATAAACATAAAATGCATTTCCTCCTCTGTGTACAGACATTTTAAATATAAATTTGGTGGAAATAATAGTTTTTAGCGTTTTTAGAAAACAGGGAGATAAGGCTGAAGGCTGTGGTTTTCTTGTAGTCGTTTGGTGGACTTGCCGGTCCACCTCCTGATCAGACCAATATAAATGAGACAACAACCTTCCAGAGATTTTTCTGTATATATAAAAGATTACATATAATACCAGCGGTGTCATCTGCAATCTTTAGGAGTCTGCTGATCAAATGGGTCGACAAGAGAGATGCAGGAGAAGAAACTAATCTATGTGGATTAAACGTTTTACATTTAATACACAGAATAAAACAACTGAGAAGGACTATTCGCTTTTGAAATACACACATTTTTAATTTATTTTACAATTTATTAAAAAGGGATGGTGAAGATGACATATTTTTGTCAATAATCAATGGAAAAATCTTGATTTGATTTACAGAAAATAAACCTTCATTTAACCAGCTATTTTAATATTTCCACTGGTATTCTGAGAATTTATCTTTGATTCTGAGCTTCAAGTCTCCACAGAACCTCCATCAGTAATACTATATCTAACTTTACTGTACTTTCTTTTATAACTAATCTCAACCTGTGTTTTTGTTCAGTCGAGGTCGGCGCAGTCTCCTTAAAAATGGCTTTGAACTGGAAGCGATCACCTGCAGTCTAGAGTCCTTGAAATGAATCAGACACCAACTCAAGCATCACCACACACTTGTGGTGAAAACCAGCAGTTTTTTCACACAACGAGGGGGTAGGAGTGGGTAAAATGAGGGTTTATGGTAACGCTGCCGCTGCTTGTGAAATCATTTAAAGTTACTGCAACATTTTTTACAGTTTGTGGTCCAGGTTATGTAAGATGATATGGTCATTTTGGACTAAGCTGACCCGAAGCCACGGAGCAGTAAATATCACCACCCTGTATTACATTAATCATTCAAGAGTTTGTGTTTGTATTCAAACACGTTGAACTTTTTCAAATTTCATCACATTGCGACCACAGATTTTGGTGTTTTCTGTTGGGGTTTGATGTGATAAACCAGCACAAAGCAGAACATAGCAAACTGAATGAAAAATCTACTTTCAATTTTTTTTTACAAATAAAAATCTGAAAATGGTGTGGCATTAATTCAGCCTTTTTTTTTATTTTATTACCCCAAAATAAAACCCACTACAAATAATTGCCTTCAAAAGTCAACTAAGAAGTAAACAGGGTTCCTTGGTGTTGTTAAATAATCTCAGTGTAGATGCAGCTGGCCTCAGAGGTTTGCTACAGAAAATTAGTGGGAAAGCACAGCAGACAGGTCAGGATGACCGTATTGGATTAGTTTAAGATGAGGTTGCTTATACTGGGGAGAAAAAAACTGGCGAGGTCTGCACATAACCTGACCAAAGAAGGTGGTGGCTGCATCTTGCTGTAACAATCATTTTATTCCCCAGGAACACTGGCTAAATACAGGACGGTCCAGAAATAAATCTTATTAGTGGTTTGTAGACGACTTGAAACTGGAGAAAAGGCTCACAATCTAGCGGGACAACAGCACTAAACACACAGTCGCAGCTACAACGAGATGTCAGAATGTCCTCATAAAAGTCTAGGCCTAAATCCAATCGAGATTTGTTGGAAAGTACTGACTCTTAAAGGCGTTTACTATCCAGTCTAACTGAGCTGGAGTTATTTTTGCAAATAAAAGTAGGTTAAATTTAATGCAATAATTTCTCTCTGTAATAATTTCCCACTTTACAACTGCACACTACTTTCTGTTGGCCTACATAAAATCCAATTAACGTGTTCTGATGTTTTCTGATGTTTGTGGTTGTAACATGAGCAAATATGAAAAAAGAGTTTAAGAGTTTGGAATAGTTTCACGTGGTCATGTGCTAAATCTCTACCAGGAAAAAAAGATGTGTTGAATCATCATTATAATTTATATTTGTGCTGCAGGTTAATCTTTGCTTTTTATAATCTGCTCAGGATATTCTAATCTGAGGTACCTCCACTGGTCTGGAGCTAACCCATCCTCTGAGAAGTGACCATGGCTGAGCAGAGTGTTTGAGCGACGTAGGGGTTCGTAACCATGCCGGTGCTTCATCCCTCAATGTGGTTATGTGCTGCAGTTCTGCAGGGAGCTGTTTGTATTGAGGGAGTTGGGAGCGAGGGTGGTGTTTTGCATGTGTGCATGTGGGTGGAGAGCGTAAACCTTGCAGGACCCGGATTGCACTGGTGGGGATGTTATTTTCCCACAGCATGGTATAAATAGCCCGCTGGTGTGGGGTGATGGCGGGCATGCTGGGGCGCTCAAGGGAGGATCCCATCCACATACAACAGCACATTCCTGTCCACCTGGCCCTGCCACAGGTCAACTTACAGGATGTGTTCATTTTCAGACACCCTTTCTCCTTCTGCTCCTCCTTCTCACCTGTTCACTCACCCCTCCTCTCCTCAAGATATCCGCCATCGAGGGGCGTCTCTTCCAGCAGTCAGGGACTGCCGTGGCGGTCACTGACTCTCCACCTTTTGACCGTCGTGGAACGCTGTGACGCAAACACTCACTCATGGACGCTGTCTTAGCTTCTGATACAAACATAGTGATACAGTTCCCTCTTTCCAGCAGGAAACCGTCAGACACTAAGTTAGTGTATCAAGCTCTGGAACATACTCTTCACTGCATTAGTATGACCTCTGCAAATGACCTGAGATGTATGTTAACAGATTGTACAAACAGAGTAAATCACCTCCAAGCTAAATTGCGAGAGATGAATCTGAGAATTTTTTTTTTTTTTTTTTCAGATTTATGACTTGGCTGCAATCTGTTTAATAAACATTGAATCTGAAGCTCTTTAAAAACTTCCACAGGTATGTTTACCTTCATTGGAGATTATCCCATGCCTAGCCGAGTGAATGATTACACCGACACTGAGTGGATTGGCGAGCTTTTTATTTTTCGCCTATGATAGCATTACTGTCCCCAGTGTTGACACTTGAGTCATAAAACTTGAAATTCACACAGGAAAATAATTTCAGCCGATTAAATACCTGGAAACCTTTTAGTCTGATTTACATCACTCTCTGAACTAGAGGCGATGTGGCTTCTTGTCAACTAGATGCTTATATTGCTGGTGCAGAGAGATTCGACTCTAAACCTATCAGGGCATCAACTTCATATTTTACGCAAGTTATTTACTTTAAACTGCTGCAGAATTGATATGTAAATGATATTTTTGCAAATAGGATGCTAGTGCAAAAAAAGATATACTGACTACTTTTTTTCTTTCTCTTTTGCAGAGGCCTTAGCATATCACTAAAAAGGGAAGAGGTGCTTATCAAACCTAAATATGCATTCTCTAGTTTCCTGTGTATGAGGTAAAGCATCAGAAAGAAAGCTTCATATTAATCAGAGTTTGTTTGGCACAGAAGTCTTGATGAATGCACATGAGTTATTAAAGATTTACTCTGGGCTGTCTGAGGTTTGCAAATCTCTACAAAGCTGCAAAATTCTGAGTTGTCAACAACTGAATGAACCAGAAATTAGTTCTAAGAACAGCAACACAAATTGCATTAACTCAATAAGTGCATAAAGAGCATAAAGGATCTTTGAAGCTAAAAGGAAACCAGAACCTCTGTTCTGTTCTGCTGCTGATGCGTGCAAATCAGCTGCCAGAGCCAAGTAATGAAAAGTGTATCATTCCCTGCTGCTGCTAATTATAGAAAGGCATCAGATGCACACTTCACACTGGCTCTGATGTCCAAAACGTAAAGGCAGAGATTCTTCCTGAGCAGCAGGTATGGATGTGGTTTCCCATGGCTATGGGACTGTGGGAAGATGGCATGTTTATGGTTAGGGGGAGCACACATATCCTCCCCAGCGTAATCAGTCAATACTATCTGCCCTGCGAGAGCCGTGAGAGAGAATAAATCTACAGTCTGACAGCTGGAGTCACCCTGACTGATGAAGCTCCATATCAGTGTGAAGAGCCCCCCGACACTGATGAAGGCAGCTCTCTCACCAGCATGGCAGCTGCTGATGGCTGTGATCCAGGCCAAGTTTTATTACTGCTCCACAGTACACCTGATATAAAAAGGCTTATTACTCACGGGAGGTGATTTAAAATGAACCGCATTAAAGCTGAAGTGGTGAGGTCACAGCTTTGGTTTTCTTTCTTTTCAAAAAGGACTTTATACCGATGTATATTTACAGTGTCTTGCAAAAAGTAATCCTACCCCTCGAACTTTGTCACATTTTGCTGCTTCACAGCCAGAAACATACGTAGGTCCTTTTGTTGAAGAAATTCATATGAATCGTCAACACAAAATAGTGCAAAACTGTGATGTCTTAGTAAACGAGTACATTTCAAATTACAAATATTTTCCTAATAAAACTGTGAAAAGTTTGGCATGCGTATGAGTCTGGTATGGATTCTGTGTCTTTCCTCTATCTCTTTTATCTGCTTTCACGTACACTGCTGCTGCTCACATAATTATATCACACAAGACTGGCGAGAGTCACACATAAACAAAATGAAACTGATTACACTACCCTTTAGGGAGCGTACAGAGTAAGAAGAATAAAAGCCAAACTCGTGCTATAATCTTTGTTTCACTTGGTGTCAGCCCTCAGGTGAGCTGAGTGAGACCCGTCACTGGACAGATACAGAGTGAATGTAGTGAATGTCACTGAGGACAGGACAGGATAACATTGAGGAGTTTTGCTCTTGGTCCCAAAACTGGTAAACGGGCCTGGGTAGTGCACAGAGGGGAACACTGATTAACTACAACAGGTCAATATTTTATATTTCTGGGCAATTTTCAGCTGCTACTCTTTTTAGCAGAGTACCAGGCACAAAATTCCAGCACAAGAACATTGAGGCTCTGGCTGAATGTAGAGGGTCTTTGTCCTGCTGGAAGGTGAACCTTCACCCCAGTCTCAAGATTTTTGTTCACATCCAAATCATTTTTGCATGTAGGTCAAAAACAGTTCAATTTTGGCCTCATCTGACTACAGTACCTTTTTAACCACACATTTTCTATACCTCCAAAGTGACTTGTGCCAACCTGAAAACAGCTTTGACTTCCGTCTAACATTCGCTGTCTTCTTGCAACTTTTTCATAAGCAGCAGATTTGTGGAGTGTAAAACTTGTTCTTTTTACAGATTTCTCCACCTGATCCGAGGATCTCTTCATCTCCTCCAGAGTTACCTTGGCCACTTCTCTAAATAATGCTCTCTTTCCCATGCCTGTCTGTTTAGGTGGATGATCATGTTATGGGATGTTTTATAGCTGCCTCGTATTCTTTTCGTTATTGCTTCCAATATTGATTGCTTGAACATTATTTGCATGACTTTATTTTATTACTTTAAGTGCTGGCTGCTCACATAAAAAACCCATAAACCACATTGAGGTTTGTACTTGTGACATGACAACATTTGAAAAGTTAAATGGGTTGAAAGTCTTCTGTGAAAGTGTATAGATTTTTTTTCACGTAAATCCAGAAAATGGGGTTTTGGTAAATTCAATATGACTGCTTAAAGAAATATAGTACTTTCTTAGCACCTTGTTTTCAAGTGTTTTCTCACAGACTCTACGGTCTTTCATCAGTGCAGTGGCAAGGAAGAACTAATCAGTATTTTCTGCCTATGCGGCAGAGCCGCGCCCTGCTCTCAACCCGTCTCTCCCAAACTACAGAAGCCCACATCTGGAGTGACATCACTAAGAAAACAGCCCTGCAGACAGAGTGATTCTCTGACCAGATGCATCTCACATTACTGTACACTCTAAGACTGAGATTGGATCCACCAAAGGTTCGTTTATGACCCTACAAACAATTAAGAGAGGATCGTCTTACGACGAGTCAGTGAGCAGATAGTAGGGGGGAAAAGCAAACACAAGGCCAAAAGGCAGACCTTTTGAATATGAAGTGCGTCTAACCAAACGTCTGAGCACCGCTGCTGTGCCAGCACCTGATAACAAACCACACATGAAGAGCAAAAGACTGACACTGGCCAGAGCAACAAAAGCACTCTTAGTATGAACCCCCTGAGGAGATCAATTTGCTCTCCTCTGGTTCCAGGCTTTTCAGCGGGGTTGAATAGAGGACAAAGGGCAGCTCACAGCAGCAGGAGGTTCAGCAATGTTTTTCTAATGGGGTGTAAAGATAAACAAATGACCAGGAAGAGACATGAGGACATCCCAGACATTTTGGAGGAACCTGTGATTTACACCTGGATTATTCACCTTGATAAGGGATAACGAGTCTCAGATTACTGAGATCTATTGTGGCTTATAAAGTATAAGTGACAGTGAGTATTATAATTATACTCAAATACAGGATCACAGGAATCACAAATCAAAAAATTTTACTTACTGAGCCTTTTTTCTTTTTACATAAAGAAAAATAAAATATCATCACATTATTAAAATAATGGCCTAAGTAATTTTTTGTCGAAAAATTTTGTTTTTGGCAAAAATATCATCCCTGTTTTATTTCCAAAAAATGATTTAGGGAAAAAACAAACAAAAAAAAAAAAAACACTTTTGGCAAAAATTGGCTTAGACCATTATATTAGGACGGTGTATGTGTAATAAAGAAATTCGACAAGATATTAGGAAGAAAATTGTGGATCTCCAGACGTTCGATTCATCCTTAGGTGCAGTTTTCAGATTCCTGAAAATGCCATCTGCCCAAGCAAGTATGTATCATAGAATCATAAAAACCATGGGAATGTCACAGTGTTCAGGAGGGAGAGGGGGTTTTCCTGTTCCAGCGATGAACAATCATCTCTGTTAAATGTGTGAATCAACCCCAAATATAGGCAAAAAGACCTTGAGAAGATTGTGGCTGAACCTGGTAAAAGTCCCCATGCATAGTGAAACAACCCACGTCCAGACACTCAGAAAGGAAGAATATATGACTCCAAAAGCATATAAGGCCAGAGGTCTGCTTGCAAATAGACAGAGGGACAAAGGGTCTTCATTTTTTGAAGTGTTTGGCCATAATTAGAGTCATTACCATTACATTTGGAGGGAAAGGAGGAAAGCTTGGAATATTGAGATTACCATCCCAAATGTGAAGTCCTGTGGTGTCAGCATCTTGTTGTGGGGGTGTTTTACTTTAAAAGGAAGGAACATAATGGGTCATTATGTGGAAATATCAAAACAGCATCACAGCAACTTAAAGCCTGCATGGGCACAAATGGCTCTTCCAAAAGGACAATGACTATAATCCTACCGTTTTAGTTGCAGTGCAGATTGGTTTAAGGACAGCAAAGCTAATATTTTGGAATGGCCACCACAAAGCCGTGTGAGAAAAGCTGAAATACAAGGCAGATTACAAACCTGACATAGTTACACCAGCTTTACTGGAAGCAATGGGATAAAATTCCAGCAACACAGATTATAAGGCAATTCAACCAAATACCAGGGAAATCTATTTATACCTCTGAGTTTAAAAATCGGTAAAAACTATTAACCAAAGTAATCTTATCCATCATTCTAGGATTTAGCAAATACCTATGATTTCTGTAATCCCAAATTACTAACAGAATAATATAATGTATTCTTATTTAATTTCATACAGTGAGAAAAAAGTTATGTGTCTTTTTAAACACCATAAGTCAAAGTATTTTCCCAGTCTACAACGCTGGAGCCAGTCATCAGCATTTGGAGAAAGTCTTATATATTTCTGAGGTTATTAAACTGGATATTTTTACAAAATTCTAAAACTGATGAAAAGATATGAGGAAAATTGATCAAAAAGGCTGCCAATATACCAATAACAACAGAAACTGCAGACGTTTATTACAAATATCACTTCATGTGGCAAAAGCTTTCATACAGTTCTGAGAGTAGCTGTACGTTTTATTTCTTCCAATAAAACATAAAGGTACTGTGCTTTAAACTAAAACACATTGTTTTTAGTTTAAAAACAACAACCTACCCATGGTGAAACATGGTGGTGGCAGATTTATTATCCAGGATCGCCTTTCTTCAGAGGGTACTGGTTGTAGTATAAATTATAAACAGGTCCATATCAGTTTAGACCCACAGCCTTCAAGTATTTGTGAGAAAGCTTAAGAGAATGCTTCTTTATAAAAGTGAGACCAACATACGTCCAGTTTCACAAACTTAATTAGACAGAAACTTTGTGCAGCAACCCAAAAAGGGCTGTGTACAAGAGATGTCTCCACAAACTGATAGGAAAACATTAGCAAAGACTGGGGATTGTTTTTTCCAAGTCACATATGAATAACAAACACATATGAAGCTGAATAACAAAGTCCTCCAACAAAGCGTCAGTTTAAAGATTTGCACTATTAATGCAGCTATTTCATTTTTTCAATTTCCCACTGGAGCAGGTTTGTTAGTTTTGTAGTTATTTGGCAATATGTTTGGAAAGAGGGGCGGAGAACGTTTTAAAATAATGTAATTTTGTAATTTAATCTTGAGATATTGGACGTTTATGCCTTTGAAACGCACTGTAAATTTGTTTTATCTGGTAAACCTACCCAAGTTCTACTCAGAAAATTTGATTTTAATACCATAAAAAACGCGACACCACTTTTTAAAAATACTAACAGTTTATTTTATTAGTGTGAGGACAGCTTTATTGACTCTAATAATGCAGTTACCAACTACTGTTTGCATATTATAGATGGTCTAGTCTGCTAATCCACCACTATTTTGTATGTAAACTCCAGTTTTTTCAGCTCAGATTACCTGGAAGCAGTGATTGACATCTCACTGTGGACATGAACCCTGGCTGCGCATTATGGTAATGATCAGGGTAACTTAAGGTTACTTTAAAAGCAGACATCTAAGGCGTAGGTGTTAAAAGAAATACCGAGGGAAAACGTGCATTTCACGGTGAGCAGAGAAGAAAGAAAACTCATTGAACGGGTTAACTTTGAGTCATACCAGACTCCGCCAGAAGTAGAAAAATGAGAAAAAAAATTCCTCCGCCACAACGACACTAAGAGCGACTACTTCTATTTTTTTTTTAACCTTTTACACACCCTATCTACGACAAAATGTCTTTTCTCCCGTGTGATTTTTTAAAAAAATGTCAATAAATGCTGCCTTAAATACACGAACCCCGTAATTTTAAAGACTAGCCATATTTTTTAATCTAACGAATAGATCCCCTGGGTTTCAGCGGAAGGATATGATTTTTTCAGTGGTAGTGACTTCAGCGCTCTGGCAGCATAGAGAGGTGCGAGACTTTTTCAGCGCCGTGGCTACGCAGATGAAGTTTACTGTTTTGGACGGGGTTATTTTGTCACAGTTTTAGAGTAACAACCCGTAGAACACATGTAGACGAGTAATGGGATGTTGTAAGTAGCCGCTGAAGCTGATTTTGAGCCATTTAAATTTCGCGTTAATCCTCCACTGAGACCTTTTTTTTTTTTTTTTTTTGAGAAGTAATCGTTGAAGGGAGACAGCTCAACTTTTGGGCTGGCTGCCCTATGTGGATTTTACATAAAATATGGAACACATACCCGGTTTCTGCCTTGGCAAGGCCCTAGTCTTGGTCTTCTACTTCACTCGGCTAACTCTTGGTAAGTTTTCTACTTGTTGAATTGTACAATGGTTTTGGCACGAGTTCATAGTTTTTGTGAAACACGTTTTGTTGCCTCGGCATCTGTGAGACACGGGGCAGGCATAGCATCACTTTGCTTCGCTCACCGCCTATGCGCTGCTGTCTGACTTTATAGTTACGCTAAGAAGAAGTTGAGCCAAAGTTAAGAAAACCCTCTAACTTTAAGGGAAGTTCACATTTCGGTGAATATGGTTCTTTTTGCCTAAAAATAGGTGCAAGCGCGGTTTTTTTTTATTCACACCTTTTACCAAACTTTTTTTTTTTTTTTTTTACCTCCTACTCACGCGCTGTAAATTTGTGCGTAAAATGGTTGCCTTCTTCCTAAAATGTTTAAGGAATGTATTTTACATTCTTTAAAAGAACTATGAGCAGTTTAATTCTGATAATATGGTCATAACTTGAGTTGCACGGTCCAGATGTTTTCAAGCAGAGCTAAAAACTCAAAATGGACACTTCACATTGATTAGGCTGCTGTGTTGAATTAGTAGAGCTGTCAGTAATGACGGATTAGATACGGTTTGAGTTTTATGTTTCATATGCTGCAAAATCCCTGCCTTTTCTCTCTTATCAAAGACAGTGAGCTACCATTGTAAGGTTTTCAACCTGCTGGGTTAAATGTCAAGTGCACATCTTCACAGTGTGTGGGATAAAAGGGCAATAAGGGTGACACATAGAGATGCACTCCTGACCTGGTCAGATCTGACCGTCTGACTTCAGATTTGGACTGATTCAGATTGCTTTATTTTAAAAATATTTATGCAAACAATCAATTATACGCAGCTTTATAGAGAATAGGTAATTTGTGAATGTAATGATCCTTTCACACAGTTGGAAGTGGGGATCAGATGTTTACTTTTGAATACTTTTGTCTGGTTTTCTATGAGGCCTGAGTTGTCGATTTCTGATTTTTACCAATTTGGGTTCCTTTTATTTGAAGTATTTTAACACATATATTGCAATAAAAAGTCCTGCAGGCCCTTTTATACAAGTAGCCATTTTAAGTTTAGGAATTACAAGATTATCCCCATTCACCCGTCAAAGCATATATCCATGCACCCTGAACTTTTATCAGATTTTCAGAAGTTAAAAAAAAAAAAATGCTGTTTGTTTATGAGTTATTGACCGTAAACAGGGAATGCATAACTTTGATGTATTTAATGAATAATTAAATAAATAATCCTAAAATGGCCTCCAAAGGAGGGGCTGTACACTCTTGTGTTTTTGACACAAATCAAAACAAAGTGCCTGTACATTATTACTTATTGACTATTACTAGATTTTATAAACAGAGCAGCCATATTGGATTCTGATATCGGGTTAGGTTAGAAACATTTCACTCCCCAACTTCAAATTGTGACTTGCATGTAATATGTATTCTCATATCAAGCAAGCAGTAAGTAGAGGAAAAGTCTTTTCCCTTCTTTAAAAAACAAAACAACAAAAAAAACCTTTTATGATATTAATGCAATTACAGCAAATCTGCGCAATATATCATCATAGCAACAACAGTGTGTGCACTATTGCAGCTGTAAAGGATGCAATGTTGTTCAGGCTATTATATTTCAGGTGACGTGCATTAATTCTCTGTATGCAAATAACATATTTGGCCAGTTGAAACCACTCTGTGTGGGTCAGCTTTCCCATACATTGGATGGGAAAAAACTTCAACTTATGGAAAGTGGTGGAGAAATCATGATGATGATGATGATAATGGGAAAACAAAGAGAAAATTGAGGGAAATGTGTACTAATTGCAATTGATATTATCATTGCGATATTGAATAACATGATCAAAATTACATATTTTCCTAAGATGCAGGCCTCAGGCACATGCTGGGAAAGGACATATTTACAACTGGAATTAGCTGGTTCCATGAACAGAAACATGTATAACACAATATCTTCAGTATCTATGAAATTCAACAATTTCATACTTTTGTAATTGGCTGTTTTATACCCAAGTCTTTTGACTTGTTCTTATGCAATGGGTGAAGGTTTGGTACCTCTTTAGCAATCATTGATTTAGAGTAATTTTCTAAAATCTTATCATAGTCTACTGTAAGGAAACGTGATTAAGCCGCTCTGAGTAAGTGTTATCGATCAGATATAGATTACAGAGAGTTGTTTTGGTTTGATCAGAGCTCATAATCCTGAAGCATTATCGGGTCCGTCCATGAGTCAGAACCACATTCAGAGGAAGGAGAGTTCAATTTAAAGTCAGTTAACAAAATTTCATTACAGTTTAGATTGAAGCATTTTATGTCGTTGCTTTTTGTAAAGTACCTAATTACAATGAAAAATGGTCCAGAATGGTAACACATCAGTTCACAGTGGGGCTACAAACTGACCAGGATCCTTTATGAACTGATCTATGGATAATAATAATAATAATAATAATGCAAGTATTGGATCTTCTTGTGTGAAATTGACTTGTAGTGTGCTAATTTGCTATTTTTCTTATATTTGTGATTATGCCAGCTTTTATTTTCACAGAGTGTAGTGTGACACTCTGCTGTGGATATGAGTTAAAATGTCGCTATGCAGTTTTCATGCAAATGTACCAAAGTGGTAAAATATATTTTACATCAAAGGTCTTTGAAACTATTTAGCTCACATTTGATTGATGTTTGTTGGTGTTTTCTTTTTTTTTTCTCGGTCATGCTGTTTTTTTTTTCATGCACCATAAGTTACTTATGAATGGTGATATCACACAAAGGACGAAAACACAATGCAGAAGTGCTGCAGGCTGTGCAAGGAGAAACACTGGAATGCTGTTGGTGTTTGACATTCCTCCCTTCTCTGTTGTTTCCCTCCCCTTCTTTCTCTTAAGCACACACACACACTTACACTCGATGCACTGGGATTTTCTCTTCTTTCTATTTTCTGTGTTTTTACCTGCTAATGATTGTTTGAGGCTCTGCGCTGTTCCGTCCCATTTAAAACTATTGCAGCCTTTAGATTTTAACCCCTAATGGAACAGTGTTTTATTTTTTGTGTGGAAACAGCAAAAAACATGTGAAGTGGCTCCTTAATTGTGATTAAAACACTCTCGTCAGCTACTTTTTAGCAAACAACGGATGAATTCATTCAGTGTAAAAGTTGTTCTATAAGCATAAATCAGCATTCAACTTTTGCTGATGCTGTAAAATTGGTGATTTTTCAGCTTTGTTTATTCATTCAGCCACTGTGGTTTGCTATGTTGTCGAGTTAGAAATGTCTTGCATATCTGTGCAAGACATGGGCCCGTATGAGATTCTCACTGTCTTAAGTAAATACACCATGGTATCACCACAAAACCTTAAAACTAAAATCTCAACCTTGGTTTAATTGCCTTTATTTGAAACAAAACAAAAACCCCGCAAGGTATTCAAACTGGGTCACATATACAATATGACAGTTGTCTACAACATTAATTTATTTTGGTGAATTTATTGACTTAGGCACAAATACAGATTTGTTTAATTTATTACTGCCAATGTGGAAACTGTTATACATGCTGTTGTGTTTTTAATAGAGTAACAAAAGTAGAACAAACTTTATTATCTGGTTAGCTAGTCGGGTTGTGTGCTTCGGTAGCCAGCCTTAACTTATACACATGACACTTGTAGATTCAAAACTGTGGGATTTTAAACAATTACTTAATAGGAGTGATGCGTTGCACTCCTTTAATGTCCACACCATGACTGTCTGTGTTTTTTGAGACTGGAAATATTTTAAAACACTAAAGTCTGACATTCAGCAAGCTGACTTGCTGTGCATAGCAGCAGGTGGGATGCTGTGTTAATCAATGTTTAATAAATCTGGAGATGAACTTCAGTTACTTCAGCCATTTCTCTGACATCCCATTAAAAGCACTTGGTAAAATGAAGTTATAGCTTGATACATGCCTCATTCTAATGTGTATAACCCACAAACATTTATGAGCAAAGATGTAGACAAAGAAGTAGCAGTGTAGTTTAGCCTTTATGTGGTAAGTAACAAACAACATGTGAATCTTTAGAAAGAGAAACTTCACAATATCAAATTATGGAAATATGTTATAATTTATCATTCTTTTGTTCAGCTTTTCAGGTATTTAACTACTGGGTGAAATATTTGGGCCAGTATCCCTCTGGGTTTTACATTTCTAGAATATTCACTGTTATTTAGGAATGTGACAGTTATTTTTTATTTTTTTATTTTTTGGTCAGGAAGCACAATAACACATATGTTGTCTTTCTATTGTTAGAATGGTCATATGTGGTTTGTAGAGATCCAGCAAGGTCAGCCTGTAAAAGACTTCCTTTGTATTTGGGGTGTGGCACCAGCAAAGTAAAACATCTGCAGTAGGTTTGCAAGATAATTTAACATATGAATGTAGCACATAGTTTTCTGGAACATACAAAGAGTGACTTGGTGTGCAGGCTATTAAAGAGCTGCTCCTTCAAACTTTTGTATTGTGGCTGCCAGCCTGTATGCTTCTTTTCCCTCATTGAGGGATCATGTGAATGACTTCAGTTACAGAAATCCTGAAAAAGTCCTTAAAGGCCATTGTTGCATTTATTGAAAGTAACACAGATTCATTTCATCCTCCTGTGCATTCCAGCCAAAGCTTCCCATGCATTCCCTATGAGTTCATCTGACATTTTTGAAGTTTATGCAGGAACAGCAACAGTTTGAATTGTCATGACTAAATTGTGAACATTTCTTATTCTCATTAGTGAAAACTGCAACCTCCCCATTGGCAAACTAAATTAAGATCATATGTAATCATGTGTAAATATTAGGTCATCTTCTGGTGTTGCAAACAACACTGCTTAAATCTTTTGATGTGAACTGAAGTCATGGTGTGGAGTTTTTATATCATACTGTTGATTCATTGCATTGTTGAATAGAAAAGCTTTCTAGTGCATCTTTGTGAGAACATATGCCTGGCATAGATAAAAAGGAATCAATAATCTCAAAGCATTTAAATTTGATGGCTGAGACTATTTGGAAAAGTCTAAGATTAATGCTGTCATTGCTTTCATAATTACACAAAACAAAGCGATTAAAGCTGAGAGGCTCAGAGCTTAGCGAGGCAGGGGACAAGCAGTTTGACTGACGAGTAGGTGCACAGCGTTCTCTTTCTTGAACAAGCGTTGGTGTCATTGTTGTGCCACACGACAGTGCCACTCTTTGGGTGTGGGCATGTGGATGGCTACATATTTTAGCCTAGTGTGAACTGTAGACAAGCCACCATACGTGTGTGTATCTGTTTGTGCGCGTTATGCGCTGCTTGTGCAGACCGACAAAGGCCAGCAATTGTGCCATCAGTGGTTTACTTCAATTTGACCCAAGCTGGAGCGTGGTGTGAAATGTGATTTATCTCCATCAAGTTTTGGCCTGTGCTCTGGAAGACAAAGATTTTCATTGAACAGCCCACAGGACAGCATTATTTACTGACCTCCAGATTGGAGCGTAACATTGTGGCTGTTTGCTATAATATAAAATATCATCTCCATCCTCTCTGAACTCTACACTGACATCAGGTTGGGCTTAATTTGTTGCTTTTGCATTGTCAATTTAATACCAGAAGGCAGAATAAAAAATGCTGTTATTTTGTTCTTCTATTAGTATTTTTATTTATCAGTAGTTATACAAAAATCCAGAAACAACATGCATGTCGGATCTTCCTTCATATATATTTAGAAAGCTTATTTGATTACAAATTAGTTAATTTTATTAAAGGTAGTGAAATTTAGACTAGACTTACACATCAGATTGTAGTATGGAGGAGAATGGGAAATCTTTAAGACAAAAAGCTTTCCCACAGACAAGAAATGGGAATGCTTTCTGATTTAGCTAATAGTTCTCATCATAAAAGTACAAAACATTAATTTTTATGATCTATTTCAATGTAAAGTGTTCAATACTGATAACTAAATAGAGAGTAACAATTATGCCTTGGATATTTTCTCACAGTCTGTAATCCTGGCTATTTAGAAATATTTACTGATATATTAATACATTTAGCTACGTGGGTGAGGAATGCAGTGACATAGTAGCCCGAGTGTGTGAAAATTTATCAAAACATCCAGATAATAAGATAGCAGGCTTCTATGTATCATCTTTAGACACCGTGATTGAAACAGAGTAGAAATGATTAGTAATGCTTTGAATGGAGGAGAATTCTGAATATGAAAAAGGGTGGGGAAAGTCCCGAGATTTGCCTTCTCTGGACTGCTCACCTTGTTTTTGTCTCCTTTTCCAATCACATTCTGACGCACGCTGACTGTAACATGTGCACAACAGTATGCTCTGGTGTCCTGGTGTTTCAAAAACAGCTCAGCCCAACATTATATTCTGCTAAGACTCGCCTTAGTTTTCTAAGTGTCTAGCAGGGCCACGACTGACACTTTAGGTCTTTTTATTTTGAACTTAATGGCTTTCTTTTGTTCTTTGTTTCAACCGCACTTTTAGTTTTTAAAAACTACTGACCTGCTTTTATGTATTTTGATTGTTACTGGTGAATTATCACAGACTTTGTGACAAAAGGCTGTGATATTCTTGAGCCCCTTTGTACTCTGAGTCTGCAATACATTAGGGTTTAGAGTTCAGGAAACAATTCTAGAGAATTAGCTTAATGCATCTCAGTTAATCACATAATTTACCTGGTTTTGCTGACGCTCATCTATCTGTACAGTTAAGACACCACCCTGAACCTGAAGCAGACCTTGAAGCCTGTGTGAGGTTCAGGCTGAGATCATCTGCTTGGACCCAGTTCTGCTTGTGTGGGCCAGCAAAGCTCCCTTCGGGGTAATACTGTTTAGTTAGAGGTTTCGCTCTCATACTCTCTCTCTCTACTTCATGCTGCGCTAAAAGTATTTTATTGCAAATTACCATGGCAACATTTTTTTTTTTTACCTTGCTAGATAAAGAGGCTTGTGGAGCAATTCCAGGAAATGGGGTTACTTCCTCACTCAGCGCCAACAACTTCCTGCCCTCTCCTGTATGGATTTGTGCCAGTCGTCAGCGACAGCCGCTTGTGCCTTTTGACTCCAGTTTCATAATTACTTCCTCTTATCAATCCACGGCTTTTAGCTCAAAACTTCTTTTCTTCATTCTGCTACCTTCATGACTTTAATTTCTTTGTGGATTGAGCAAACCAGAGCTTGTTTGCTTTTTTGTTTTTAACAGCAAAGGATGTTCATCCTACTGTTCTGCTGAAGACATTGTGGTGTCACATTGCTGTAAAACACCAAAAATGTTAAAGAACAAGAAGGAGCAAATGAAACAGCTGTTGTGTTGCACTGCTGTTACACTAATGCATTTTTAATGTAGTAGTCTGTGGTACAAACTAGCTAACAGCTTACTGTGAAGACTACAGTAACTGCTCAGCTGTGATTTGTCTGTGTTGAAAGTGCTGCACACAGTGTAGGGTATCTTTTTTCAATGTAAGCCAAGCTGCTTTGCTGAATTATCACAAGCATCTCCACTCTGTAGAAGAATTCATAGCACAAACATTCGTCACATGTATTTCAGAGTATCTGTGATACACCAGCATGCCACCTTACAGATATATCGCACAGGTTGTGGCACGTTTTTAATACTTGTAACCACATTGATTTCTTCTTCAAGAGCTACTGAAGTATTTAAAGACGTACAAGTGCCATTTTAACACACGGCCCTTAGCATTCATTCATGACAGCCTAGTTAATTAGTGTGATTCTTATTTGAAATTATGAAAACAAAATCTTTTAAACAAAAATTGTGTTGCATCTTTGTCTTTTAGCTGCTGGAGA
This sequence comes from Xiphophorus hellerii, assembly GCF_003331165.1. Classification (NCBI taxonomy): domain Eukaryota; kingdom Metazoa; phylum Chordata; class Actinopteri; order Cyprinodontiformes; family Poeciliidae; genus Xiphophorus; species Xiphophorus hellerii. Next base: position 17,762,899 of record NC_045680.1, read on the forward strand.
AGGTGTTGCAATATTAAGGGCGAAGGCCCGGTTTGATTATATTAGGTAAACATGGATTACCTGCATGGTTGACTTAGGGCTTTGTCGTACTAACTTCTTTTCCTGTATTTTTTTCACCCAAAACTTATGAAAATACAGCTCTGTTGATTTTTAGCTTTTGAAGGTTTTTAGCGCATATACAGGACTTTCTACATGTAGCCATTTTTGCTTAGTTACCTTTTTACCTAAATGAACAACTGCTTTCTGATGCAATTGCAACTCATGCCTTGCAGAAAAGTCCTCCATCAGAAAACAGGGGCCATGCGGTTTGCTAAAACTCCCTCTGCTATTATCCGCATTATGGGAATAGTTGGTGGTAAATGAAGCACGACAATAATTTCAATGTCGATGATAGAAACAAGAGTGAACAATTTTCTTTATCCGCCATTTCTGGTTTATTCTAACTTTAAGCAAACCTGTTTCCAGTGTTATGATTTTGGGGTGATATGTGTGTAGTTTTCATTCCTGATCCCTAATATTAACTGCTTTCAGAATGCAGTTGTTGAAGTAATCAGATAATATACAATGACTCTCGCGCATACACACCCCTTTTAAAATTCCTGGTTTTGAAACTCAACAAACTAAGGAAATAAGTAATCTGTAAAGCTTTTCTACTGAAATAATTTTTTATTAATTTACTTTGCACTTGCATTTAATTCTAGTGAATTTGATAAACCTGAAATAAAGTTCACATGTCCTAGTATTCAGTGTTTCCTTTAGCTAAAGCGGTAGTTTGCAGAGAGGTTGCAGAGCATCAAAATAGCCTGGTTGTACAAAGATATAAGATAAAAGGTGGGAGTCTTTAGTCATGATTCAATTGGATTGCACTGCAGAAGGCTACGATGCGATTTTAAACTGACTAGACGTATCGCACACACACACACACACACACAATAGCAAGACATTTTCGTTCAACCACCAGCTCTGGAAAAAAAGTTTTTGGAGAAAATGACACCAAGGTGAAAATATTGCTGTCATGTTTTCTGTCTGTAGCAGATGTAACTTCAAGTATGTGCTAGAAGACTCAAGAGGAAGATGTATCTAGCTTTTCAGAATCACTTTACGTCCAATCAAATATCCAAATCAACACAAAAATGAATTCACTGAAGAAATGAGAAGCTGTGAAGTTTCCTTGTTAGAGTCCAGAATTAAATCTGATAGGAAATCTTGGAGGTCATCTCAAGAGAGCTTTGGACAAGAGTTCGTCTCACAATCTGATAGAAATGCAGAACTTTTGAAGACTCAAGTGGACAAATATTATCAAGTTCAGATGTTCCATACTGATAGACTTCAACAACATAAGACTGAATGCTGAATTTGAATCTAAATGTGCTCTAGGGAGTAACAGTTAAAGGGTGTACAAAGTTATGACACCAAGTTATTGCGCCTTTTCTTTTGTTTTTATAATTTAGCCTGAAGGATTTGTTTCCTTTTCAAGAGATTGTGGAGGACTTATGGTTCTGCAAAGAAAAAACAGTACCATAAGTTATACAAGTTATAATCATAATCAAGATTTCTCCCAGAAAACTTTCTAAGCCCTGTAGTTGGATGGCAGGGCAGTCATTCATCCAGCAGCCTGTCGTGTTTTTGAGTTAGAAAATGTTTAAAGTTGGCAGGAAATTTGAAAATATCACTTGATAATTATGTGCTATTGAAAGATTGGAAGAATAATACCTGAACACCAACTATAAAGTCTTAAAAAATGCAGATATTTTAAAAAGGCTTAAATAAATAAGCAATACTTAGCCTGGTGGGGGCACAAGTAAAGCCTGGTGGCCCCCCAGTCTTATAATACACCCTGCATGATATCATATTTTAAAGTTTAAATTTTAACAGGAATGTGTTACTTGAGTGAAAAGGAATCTCTACCCACACAACATGATTAGATTTTATTCTCTAAACAAAGCACACTTGTAGTGAAACAGGTCAAAAACTTTTTAATGCTACTGTTTGTGTTTATGTCCTTCCTACAGTCGTCAAAACATCTGATAGAGTTTAGCAGACCACCCTGACATTCTGTGTGTTCATTGATGTTATCGTCTGGAGGTTATTGAAAACTGCAAACCGTAATCTGTTATTTGCAGTCTGATAATATCTGTCAAGATCCAGCTACTATCAGGAGGCTTCCTTCAAGGCTCCTCTGTCTCATCAAATTGTAAACACTAACATTCGCTTTTCACTGAGTTTGTTTTACATGTAAACCTTTCATGTTGATCATACTTATGCAGACCAAAAGCACACAAAGCTAAAAGGTGAACTGGAAGTTAAACAGAAATAAAGACTTTTGTTGAAATGACAAGGATCCAATTCATGGTTGAAGTCAGTCAGGCAGGTAATGTCCACACAGACTGGTTTTTGTTTTACTGTTGACTTGGTCGATCGGGCCAATGTAGGTTCTCACTCCTGGGAAATATTTCTATCTGTGCTCCATTGATAGTGAGGTGTGAGAATAGCCATGCAAAAAAGTCCTAATGCTGGTGTTCACATTCAGGACCACAATCTGAATATGTGTGAACTTCCTGCTTGTTTTATTTTCCAATAAGTCTGCTTTGGAAACATTTTCCAATCGTTCAGTCAGAGTGTTGGTAACCCCTGCAGGATGAGGTCGTTGACCTTTATGTGTCTGCTGATGTGGTATTATGCAGGATGTTCCAAATTTGGTAAAGCTATCGCGTCTGTGGTTACAACAGGTAGTATCGGAAGCTTGTCAAACCTGCTGGGGTAACAAAGGCCTTTGGTCTGAGCTTCTGTTCTTTGTTTATCTATATTTAATTAAAATGGATGAACTATGTTAAGTTAATAGTAATAAGTAATGAAAGTTGTAAGGCCAGAGTGAATTTCATGTTGCAGGCCTAACCACTTAAGACATAAGAAGTATACATGTCTGAAATAAAGCTTTTTTCTTCATTTTGATTTTTTCTTTGCTAGTGAGAACCATGTCTATTTTGGATCTTTTGCTGTGTGTCTTACTTAGGGTGTTTTTAGCTTTCTGGCTAGCATCTGTGTGGTGCTGTGTAGTCAGCAACAACAACATGTGTTTGAAATGCTACACAACTTAAAGAGGACTAATGTTAATTCAAAATCTATAAAGCTTTTACCGGAAGAATTTCTGTCTAGATGAGATTTTGTGTTGCTGTGGATCCATGCATATTTCAAGTTGGTCATTTCAACAGCAATAATTTTGATAAAAGAATATTCTGCATGACTACATCAGCATCTGACATTTCTCCAAGGACCAAATTGAAGAGCAGTCAGGTTTGTGGACGTGTATTTATGCACATGGGTTTTAAAGTTAATTTGCATTGTTTTAATTAGCTTGTTGTTGTTTTTTTACTGGCTTTGTCTATTAGCTATTGTGGTTTTGTCGTGTTATGCGATGCAGTTTTGAGGAGAGGATATATCAGTCAGACAAATAGTCTAAGATTTGACCCCTGACTCAGTAATTGCTATATGGTTGGATGCTGTGGCTGTAATAAAAAAAAGCAAGAAATGTTACCCCTCATGTTGGTATGGATTGTTCACATTAGCCTTGTATTTCTGAAGCACGTTTTTGGATGTTTTTTTCAGACAGAGCTTTGAAAATGTCAGGGAATGCTCTCTCAATGTAACACATCCAAAGAAGCAATGTTTGTTTGGCTATTATTCATGCTGATTGGTACTGGGCAGTTTCTCTTGATCAGCACTGATTAAGTAATGAGCAGGTCAAATTCAGAAAATCAGAATACAGTGAACCCTCGTTTTTTGCCGGGGTTGTGTTCCGAAAAGAACCCATGATAGGCGAAATCCGTGAAGTAGTTACCTTTATTTTTTACAATTATTATACAGCGTAATTAAATACTCTACATTGAAACCAAAGAAAAAAACCTGTTTTCAGGCCCAAGCATTTTTTTAAACAAATATAACGCTTTCTTACAAATAACTACAGTAAAATAATCATTTTAATCATCAATACGAAGTACAGTGGGACAAATTGTGACTCGCGTATTTCACTGCCTCTGATTATGACGCTGCTGCTTCACTCCGCTCTCTAGTGTCTTTTTCTTCTGAAGCCTGTGGTGCAACATAGTTATCTGTAGTTGTTGTTGCTCTTTTTTTCTAATGGGCAAAAACATTTACCAAAATTTGCCAAGCTGTATTACGTTTATTTAAATACCGTAACGTTATTGTCACACAGGTAGAGAAGAAGCGCGGAGATTGTTTAGCCAATCAAGATGCAGAATACAATGCACTGTGAAAAAAAACTGCACAAAAACAATTTGCAAAGCAGCGAGGCCTTGAAAGGTGAATCGCGTTATAGTGAGAGTTCACTATAGTTGCATTTAAATATATCAAAACTCATAACTCCCACCATGTTTGACCTGTAAAAACACAAAACATTGTGTATTTTGATGCAGTTCTGAGTTTAAGAGATGGATAAAGGTTAGTGAAATGTTCTCAAATGGTGTTTAGTTCTCTCTTAGACTCAGAACTAATAACTTTGTTAAAGAACCTGAAGTACATGTATTTTATGTTTTATTGGTTATCGCCCTAACCCATATGAGCAGATCGGACCTAAAACTCACTATCATCCAGGAAAAACTTAACTGGTTCATCTTATTGCTGATGCATTTTCCAGCTTGCTATTGAATTACCACATTCCTCAATGTCTGAGAGCAGCAACCTATCAGGCTTTTGCTCTTTTTAACAAACATGATGGTGATCAGTTAATGGAACAACACTTCATTTCCATTTACTCATTGAAACCATAATTTCACTCAATACTTCCACAATGTAGTTCATTTATGTTAGTGTTGTGCTAATGGTTGCTATTTATCAGAATTTGTGTTTAATAGATTCATGTACTTGTCATGTCCTGCTGTAGAAAACATTAAAGTGAAACAAAATTCTACTTATTTTTGCCAGGATGAAGAAATTCTTGTTGCAGTATTTGCATGATCTACTTCTGCAGTCCTAAAATAGCTACGCATTTTCTGTGGTTTTTGTTATGCAGCAGCCTACACTTTTTTTTTTTTTACTCAAAAGATGTCTAATAGTAGCAAAGGCTGAGTGTGTGTGTATTTGTGTGTGTGGATGCCTGTAGGATTATAAATTTCACAGGGATTTGTGTATTGTATCTCCATGTCTAAATGGGTATGCCTGTTTGCCACACTCTAAGGCATAAGTTTGCAGTTGCTCTCTTGCCTCCGCATGTTCAGAGATACTTCATACACAACAATTTGCAATAAACTTCTGACACTTCATAAGTAGATGAAGTAGTCCAAATATTGGTGTTTGTGTCATCACAGGGACTTCCTAAGTTGAGTGATATTGAGATTAATCTAGGTGCAGGAAGTAACATAACTGCTGAGTGCACTTCCTGTAATGCAATGACTGTTTTGCGAAGACACTGTTTCTTCAAAATCAGCTGACCTGCCCCGTGTTTTGAAAAAAAGCATCTTAATACATTAGAGGCTATTTAAGAAGAAAATATTATTTAACTACTGGTAATAACTCATGCCAGTTCTCTTAATAAAAAACATCCGTTAAGCGTTGCTTTCCAGCTGTATCACATTAATAAATAAAATGTGAAAACTCCACTTCTGCTTGGCATGTTGTCTTGGCCTGGTGCGCGTGAGGACCTCTTGAGCCATGTGTCTCTGGTGGCTTGAAGACACAATGGCTGATGTGTCTGGCAATAAGTGTTTCATTGGATGGGGAATAGTTGGCCTTTGTTGTCTTCTGCAGGATGATTTTTTTTCCCCCCTGCCTAGCCATCCGGCTTGCTCGTGGCCGATGACTTGTTCCAGGATGGCTTTGCCAAGTTGGAAAAGAGAGTACAGAGTCTGCTGCCTAATGTTACCGCTAAAATAAGCAAAGAGGAGAGATTTAGAGCAAGCTTTTGGGATCTTACCATTTCCTTTGAAAGACTTCCAGGATTAATGGGCAAAGCTAAATTTAATTTTAACTCAATTTGAGCTTGTATGTTCCTCGTTGTAGGAACATTTTTTTCACTTAAAGCTGCAGTATGTAACTTTTACGTTACATACGTAAAAGTTACATACTACAAGTAGGTTTTAAAAACTGTCACTATTTGTGACATTATAATAGGAGGCACACAATCTGTGAAAAGATCAATTTCCTCCACCTCCTTCCTGAGCTTATTATTGATGTCTAAAGAGAGAGGGATGAGCAGTGCCACACGAGATTGTGATTGGCTGGTTCTGATTGGTTGTATCTAATTAGCACTTGGAGTATTTGGAGAAGGCAAAGGAGTTTGATTTTTCCCACAGATTATGTCTCATACTGTCATGACATAGTGACAGTTTCAACAGATATAAAAAAAATAAATATTTTTTTTTATACAAGTTACATACTGAAGTTTTGAAGTGACAGCATCTCACATTTAATTTGGTATTCATAAAATAATGCTACTTAACTGACTAAGAAAGCAAAATTGTCATAATCGTAATGGTTGGTTTTCTAAACACGATCTGTAGCATATATTCTAAATTCATTTAATTCATTCAGAGTAGACAACAATTAAGTCATCCTACCAACACAGATGCATTTCAATAGGAAAATCAATATTTCTGCCACTGTTACTTTTTGTTGCTCTGTGATAGTGTGAGAATTGTCAAATCTGACCTGCAAAACATGCTAAAGCAAACATTTCCGAAGTTAGAAGAAGCCTGTTTAATTATTTACAAGATATCTTTTTCTGATTTCTGATCCGTTTTCAGTATTTTGACTGAAACTTTAGCAGCAAAGTAATGACTGTTACTCTAATTGTCTAACATGACTCACGTCTCTTGCAGGTCTGCAGTGTGTGGATGAAAAGGCACCTTGTATTAACAACGCAACATGCCTGACCTTTAACAATGGCACAGAATACTGCAGGTAAGATTCACTGGCGAGATTTACAACCAGTCAAAAGCTTTGCAGTTTCATTTCACCAGGTCACACTGTAATCTGAGATGTATAAAAATATGAGCACAGAGGTAGATATGCGTTTATGTAATAGTTGGATATGAAAGGCCAAGCCAAAAATATGGCTTTTAGGTCAACCACAGTCTCTTCAGGGGATCAAGAAGTTTTGTTTGATTGACAGACTGCTTTGTTTGATTAACTACTTTTCCATTAGTAAATAAAAAAACAAGCAACAGACATATTTCCTCTCTCCATGTTATTACTCTTAATGAGTCCACACAAACACACACACACACATTCAGTGTGAACAGAATGAAAGGAAACTGTCCAAATCCCAAGGAAAATGAAGTTATCAAAGAGTGCCAAGTCCATGTCAGCTAAAAGCTAAAAATATTTCTTTTTCTGCTATTGGGGTAATCAAACTACGGTGGCCGACAGGTGCAAATGCGCAGCAAAAGAGAAAACATGCAAACAAAAAAGAAGACACCCCCGAATGAAATGCAGCAAACAAAAAGAGAGACGCAAACACCCCCGAATGAAATGCAGCAAACAAAAAGAGAGACGCAAACACCCCCGAATGAAATGCAGCAAACAAAAAGAGAGACGCAAACACCCCCGAATGAAATGCAGCAAACAAAAAGAGAGACGCAAACACCCCCGAATGAAATGCAGCAAATAAAAAGAGAGACGCAAACACCCCCGAATGAAATGCAGCAAATAAAAAGAGAGACGCAAACACCCCCGAATGAAATGCAGCAAACAAAAAGTGTTGAAAACGGAAGTGCTCCAGACCACTAGGGGGAGTCAAAGAAAATAGTATTCATTTCTATGGGACCAGATGCAAGATTCAGAGAAAGAAATTTGAAAGAAAGTAAAGGTATCTCTCTGAATCTTGCATCTGGAAAGTGTGATTATTGTGAGAAGTCTGAAACAATAGAGCATGTTATTTTAGAGTGTTGTAAGTATGAAGAAGAGAGAAGATGCATGCTGAGAGAGTGTGTAGGTATTAAAGAAAGGTTTAATTTAATAGAATTTTTGAGGAGAGATTTCGGGAGTAGACATATTCAAATAATTATTCGGTATCTTAAAAAAACAAAGCTATTTCATAGGATATGAGTAGAGCAAGTTGGGTGTGAGTGTGTAAAGAATATCAAAGAGGGGTATATAAAGCTATAAGCAAGTTGGATAATATAAGCAGGTGTGTATGTGTGGGGGTATGTTTAATCAGGAGTTAATGGAGGGAAAAGGTAGAAAGTGAAAGTTTATAGACCATCTCGAACCACACTCCATACTGGTAAGTGGCGGTAATGCTACTGTAAGTTTGTTGCCAACCGCCAATAAATACCAAGAAGAAGAAGAAGAAGAATCTTGCATCTGGTCCCATAGAAATGAATACTATTTTCTTTGACTCCCCCTAGTGGTCTGGAGCACTTCCGTTTTCAACACTTTTTGTTTGCTGCATTTCATTCGGGGGTGTTTGCGTCTCTCTTTTTGTTTGCTGCATTTCATTCGGGGGTGTTTGCGTCTCTCTTTTTATTTGCTGCATTTCATTCGGGGGTGTTTGCGTCTCTCTTTTTATTTGCTGCATTTCATTCGGGGGTGTTTGCGTCTCTCTTTTTGTTTGCTGCATTTCATTCGGGGGTGTTTGCGTCTCTCTTTTTATTTGCTGCATTTCATTCGGGGGTGTTTGCGTCTCTCTTTTTGTTTGCTGCATTTCATTCGGGGGTGTTTGCGTCTCTCTTTTTGTTTGCTGCATTTCATTCGGGGGTGTCTTCTTTTTTGTTTGCATGTTTTCTCTTTTGCTGCGCATTTGCACCTGTCGGCCACCGTATCAAACCATGTAGGAAAAGGACTGCAATGTAAAGAGTGCAACTACTACTTTTTGATGACTTATCCTAGTTTGTAATTAGGCCTGAGCTTTCTTTTTAATTCTGTTACCACTCCCAAGCCCAATTCCCAACAAAACACACACCATAGCTGGTTCATGAACCTGATCGTGTTTCATCAGATGTGATGAGAATGCTGAAACGTGTCTGTTCCCAGAGCTTTTGGAATGTAAGTACTTGGCTGCCGTTGTAGAAAGTGAAGATAAAACCAACAGCTCTTAATCACTATTAAACATTTTCTCTGCTTAACTGAAGGTCAAGTAAACATTTTTCCTGCAGGTGCAAAGTTACCTGTTGTCAGTTTGCATGTGTGTGACAATAAAGCTTTGTTGGAGTCAGTTAGGCTTTGACATTTCAAGGCTTTGCATTGTTTAAGGCAAAAAATGAATTGGATTTTGAATTCAAGTCACAATGATAAATGCAATGTGTGAAAGAAGGTCGGTTTTGATGTGATATTCTGTGGTCTTCATTCAAGTTGTTATATCTAGAGAGATAAGAGATGGTTGTTGTGACCACTTAAAGGATGTACATAGTGTGAGAAGTGTACTATTGGTAGAACTTTTTCAACAACCAAAAAAGACCTGATTTTAAATGTGGAACTGTGTGTGCAGTTAACACAAACATGAGCAGAGTTTTAGGGAACCAATGTTTTACAGTATGGATATTATTTTTAGGATATACATTAAAAAATATACATGCTAAGCAACATTTAGATCAGTTACAACTCAGCAACAGTACATAGACACACACAGTTGCTGAGGATGATGATGAGAAAGACAGTTAAAGACAATATGAATTAGGTCGAAAATTAACCGATACTGAAATTTATGACAATGACCATAAATGTCTTTTTGGCTGTATATCGGCAGACTATGTTCATGTCCCGTCAAGATGCTGTGCTACATGTACCGTCTGCAGTCACCTTACTCCACTTTTTATGATTTTAGTGATGCTAGCCTTGTATTGCTAATAGAAGATGGTAAACCCAGATTAAAATGTTGGCTTGGTAAACATTTTTTTTTACAACAAAGTGGTAAATGGTGACATCATATTGTGTGTGTGGGAAAGTATTTGGTGTAAATGGGGATTTCTTTAAAATATAGGGATTATTTAATTATGCACTTCCCCTATTTAAATAATGAATGATTACTCACCATAGAAAGACTAGGAAAAAACTGTTTTTAATTGCCAAGATATTGGTAGAAGGGCTAGCAGCCCTGAGGTCATACATGGGTTTTTCAGCATAGAAGAGTCAGCTGACAGAGAGCAGGCCTAGTGTTAGACTGATTCAGTTGCCGATTTTTTTCCTACTGTCTACAAGCAGAACAACATGTTCATTATCATACAGGCATAGTGTATGTACCCATGTGTGCATAGTTGCCTCTGTTGAACCTTTTGGCTTCTATTTTTATTATATTGTCGTTCAAAAGACACATTGTCCAAAAATCTGATTATACGTTTATTAAACTCTGCTGCAAGTTAAACTCAAATAAACAGTCACTGTGGCCTTTTGACATCAACCAGCTACAAGCTACATGGGTCTTTGTGGGGGTCAAACTGAGTAGCTGAATAATTAAATAAATCCTTATTAGGAAAAGCTGGAGCAATAAAATGCATACAATTATGCTATCTGTTTGATATTAATAAAAAAGAACAGCATGTCAGAAATTGATGTTTTGTGCTACCTTTTATAAACAGAAAGCACAGAGAAAGGAAGGAACACCGAGCTGCGGTATTTTTCTCTGGTTAATTTCAAGATTAGCTTTGAATGGTTTCCCATTTTGATCTATTCCCTCCATGGTTTTTATGTCACCAAACCTTTAGAAACTTCTGCTGTTAAAGCTGCACTGTTGAATCACATGTTTCATATGTGCTCGGTGTTGGTGTTTTGATCAGACATGTTCACCTGTTGTGGCATATTAAGCCATTTGGGTTGCTGATTTCTGTTGGTTGCACGTGTGGCTTTGTTGATCTTATTTTATTATCGTAATCTCTACCACTGAGAGGTTGTATTGGACAGAAAGTAACAGAACAATAGAGGGAAACTGTTGTCCAGTTTAGTTATTCACATTCTATTCAAATATAATCGTACACCTTCGATTTCCCACATTTCATAGGAATTTTACAAAGTGGGGCAAAACATGTGAAGTGGATAGAAAATGAAATTTTTTTCGAACATTTTTTTTTCTTTTTAAGACAAAATTGAAGACTGGGAAGCAGTCTTCAATTGCTTCCCACTCCTTTGTTTTGTTCGCCATAATTAAAATCCAGTTTAACTAAATGTCTTCAGATGTCAGTTAGTTAAGAAATAAACTCCCTATTTGTGTTTGATGGGCGTTGGATTTGTTTGGGAACATTACTACACAAACAGTATAATAAGTACTAATGAAGACATTAGACAAGTTCAGAGCAAGTTTTTAAGCAGAGTTAGGTTTTACTATTTCTGAAGCTTTGAAAATCACACAAAGCGCTGTTCAGTTCATCTTTTTATAATGGGAAAACCTCAAACTTGCCAAGAAGAGTTGTCTGACAGGCTAGGTAAGGAGTGGTTTATTCAGTGAACCAGCTGAATCATCCATTACTAACTGTGCATGAGCTGCATAGATCCACTGCTTAGTTGAGAGAATCTGTTGATAGGAGAAAATCTTAGTTGTGCAATCCCCAAATATGGCCTCCATGAAAGAAAACCATTCTTGAAATGGAAAGCCAAAAGAAAGTCATTTAAAATTTGCCTCAAACCTTGTATGGAAAACAGAAAATGTGTGTAAAAAAGTGCAAATTGACATAATGCTTGTTAAAAAAAATAGCTTGAAAACCAGATATTTTCTTCTATTTCACAATTATGTACCATTTTGTGTTGCTGAGTCTGTGTTGCTCTTTCGCATAAAAAAACTATGAATATACCTGATTGTTGTGTGGAGTATGATTCTCTCATATGCCTGTCATATCTATGCCTAAAGTGGAGGCAGAAGAAGCTGCTGCTCACAGTTCATGACTTCACTGACCTGCAGAAATCCAGTACATTCTCTAAATTCTGAAAATCTCATTTTAGTCATGAGAATTTCATTTCTTTTTTCTTTAAATTTCTATTTAAATTAACTAAACATTTCCGCTTCCATAACAGGTTAATAAGATATGTGCCTACGAAACAGCAGCATAAACTATGACTATTTTCTCAAAGGCAATATCGTGGGATTTTCTTGCACATCCATGTCTTCGTGGACTGAAATATTTTATCAGATGAAGTGAATGTCCGTGGGAGATGTCAATTGGCTGCTTTTGCAGGGCAGGGTTCAGAAAAGCTGTCTAACCGGTGAAACTGCAAACCATCGGCTTTAGGTGGGTGAGGTGCAAACTACGAGTCAATCCCTGTGAGGATCTGTCTGTGTTAGCCTGAATGGTAGGTATTTGTAACTTGCATCACAGTAAACAAGTTACCTGGTAACAGAACTAAAGTCATGGTGTTGTTCTCAGGCTTGTGAGGATTCATATTTAACTTAAACATGAGGTTGAACACCATGTTGTCCAGATCCTCTGAACAAGACCTCTCTGTCTTGTGTTGGCTTCGGAGCAAACTGATTACTTCCTCTCTCACTTTGTGAAGCAGTTTTTCTTTGCAAAGTTTTTCTGCAGCATTTTTGAAGAGATTTACGGTGTTGTGTGGATCTGCTCCCTGTTTGATCTGACAGGTAGAATTAACCTACAGGGCAGGCAGAGGAAGAGAAAGGGACAAAACAAAAGAGGATGTCTCTTTTTAGGTAATTTGAGAAGGAATACCTCAGAGCACAACTCCTTACTAATGATGAGAGACTTTCGAGTGGGGGGGATGGGAGGCACGGAAGAAGTGGAGAGAGGAGTGTAATTTCCCTTCTTGCTTTGCCTCCTTCATCAAACTGTCACTCATCCATCTATTTCCCAGTCCAGCCCACTGCTGAAGGGATTTAGATGCCTCTAGACAAGCCACCTGGTCTACTAATCTTTTCATGACTATTTCCTAATTCTAGATGAGGTTTGGAGGTAATAAATCATTAGTCTTTGTTTTAATAATCATGACTTGATCTCTATTTAAAATCTCAAGGCTTTGTGAGCTTTGTTCTGAACTTTCCCTTCCTCAGTCATTTTTTCTATTAGTCACCTTATAGAATCACAGAAAACCTTTTCGATTTAAACAGGCTGTCACACACACGCACATACACCCCCATGCACACCCCCGCACACGCCCACGTTCTAGACATCCACTCTAAGTTTTGGGAATGGTTTCAGCACAAGATTCAAGCAAAGCTCCCCATACCCAGATGTGGGGAACTGTAAGCCAAAGCAGTGATTTCCCAATCTTACACTCCAAAGATGTATCTTCTTCCCACAGCTCAGCCAACAGCAGTGTAGTTGTGGTTCAGACTGGAACCACAGTGATAAGAGTTTTATTGTGAATGTGTGTTTGAACTCTTCTTTGGTGTTTTATCTGGAAGTCTAGGGCAACCAGAGCTGAGTGCAGGCTCACATGCTGACACTTTAAATAGCTAGCTCTCAGTTAGCGCATAAAATCAATATTTGGATGAGTGAGTTTAAGCTCTGCATGACTCATGGGGTGCATGACACTTCATTAGCACAGAACAGCATTGCACCAACCTTGTGTTGCTGTATTGTTTGTCCTCAACTCCTTTTTCTTGCACAGTTCAATGGACTGTAAGCTGTAAAGAAATTTGAGTTACTCAGAAAGGGGAAGACTTTCAAAGCAGTGGGGAATGTAGCAACCAGACCATAACCCGCATACGGTGGAGTGGCAAGTGTCCCCTGTCACACATGAATGTCACACTGTGAGGTTAAATGTACGTCTGTTGTGTCTTAAGGTCACACACATTGTCCGCACATGCATTGTGATGATGAGTCCTTATTTGACACTACTGTAGTAATTAGATTTTTATTTTCAACGAAAAAATTCCAAATAAAGGGCCGCTCTTAAGATTGGGAATAAAAAAAATACCTTAAAGTTTGTTTTGTTATTTGAATAAACTTCTTAGGGTAATTGTGATAGTTCGAATCTACGTATTTATTCTTGTCAAATTTAGAGTTCCATGATATTTAAAATAACTTGCATTAACCTAAAACATCAACATTTTTCAGTCTATTAATTCAAAGGCAGTTTTCACAAGAAAGCAAAATGCTACCCCTACAGCTTCAGAACAAAAATCTTAAGATAAAAAAAACTCAGGAGGGTTAGGAAGCATCCATAAAATGAATCCTTGATAAACTGATGCAGATATCAGCCACTATTTGATACAATTTCACAATTAAGTTTAAAAGTCTTAAGACAGTACTCCCAACTGGAGCCACTCCCTTCTGAACTGAATGTGTCACCGTGGTCTCATATTGAAGGGAGCTAAATAACAAGCAAATCCTTATTTTAAATTTGAGAAAACTATGTATACTTGTACATTATTGAGTTTATGTTTGAGAGATTCTGAAAATTTATTTTCAAGAGTTTTTATGTTAAATCTTAAATCTGTTTGTGTGTGGCAACAACACAAACAGTTTATCCACCCACACACCTGACTACTTTCTGAAGTAAATTTGGCATTTATGACAAATTTGGTTAAACAAAAATTTTAATAGAACATTAATTTTTTGTTATGAGGTGTGAGTTTGTTGATGATCCAAAATGCACACAAGAGCTGGGAGCACAGATCATGTTGAATTTTCTTTAATGGTAAAACTGAAAATTTACAGAAATCAAAGGGAAGGTAGGGAGCCAGAGCAGAACAAAAGCAGGGACCATTAACCAAAAGCCAGCATGGTAAAATGGGGAAGCAACAGGGAAGTAATGGGATTAAATGGGAAGAACCAGCAAGGAGTGTGAGCAAGATAAGGATTTAAATACTGAGGGTGAATGCTGGAACAAAAGGCCTGGTCCGATTAGCTAATGGGTTACAGGTGTGAGGGGAGATAGCAGACAGAGGCTGAGTACAGAGAGAGAAAGAAAGTGGCATAGAGCAGGGGTGTCAAACTCCAGTCCTCAAGGCCCGGTATCCTGCAACTTTTAGATGTGCCTCTGCTGCACCACACCTGAATAGAATAATTAGGTCATTAGCAAGGCTCTGGAGAACTGATCTACACAAGGAGGAGGTAATTAAGCCATTTCATTCCAGCGTTTTTTGTACCTGTGGCACATCTAAAAACTGCAGGACCCTCGAGGACTGGAGTTTGACACCTGTGGCATAGAGGGCAAGGGAGAGTACACAAATGTGTCTAAGAATAACAAGGAATGACTAGACACACATAATAAACTAGAATCACTAAGAAGAACTGAACAAAGGCAAAACCGAAACGAGGCTGATCTAATCAAAGAAAGACTAAAGAACACATAATAATAATAAAGCTAGAACCAAATAATCAAAACACCAAACCAACCCAGGATCTGACATTTTTAAATTTTTAAATTCATAAATAGTTTTCTTCCATCTATATCCTGAAAAAGCAGTACCAAAAACAGTTCCAGTTTAGTAAACAAAATGTAAAAACTGAGAGGTACCCATGAAATACATTGAACTTCATGTTTTTATTTTTCTGTTCAAGGAATCACAGGCAAACATTCAGCCAGACAGTATCTCAAAATGTCCTGCTTTTTTCAGTTTCTAACCTATCATAGGCTGTCATTATTCTGTGTTAGTTACAACAGTTTTTGTAATGTACTTCCAAATTAGGCAGTGGTGTCCTATGCATAGTGTAGAGCTAGATCTGGAGCTTTTATATGTTGACCGGCCCATTGTCGGAAACCTAACTTTAAGCAACCACAGGAACAGCATAATGACAGAGCAACATACAGAAACAGGCACTAGGAACATTCGCAGGCTGAACGGGACTTGTGCTGCGTACCATGGCAGCTTGGATGAGTCTTTATGGGTGCATTTCTAAACATGGCCTGTGATTTTACCACTTGATGCTTGTGTGAACTCCACCCAACTCGACACTCCTTTTTTCGGTCAACACTGATGGTTTTAGTCTGCCTGCCCGACTTCCTTCTCTTTCTGGTATGTCTCGCGCTCTCTTTACTTTAGTTGGCTCTTTAGTTCCACCTCATTTTTTACTTTATCTTTTGCCGTCATTTGATTTGTGTAACTTTGAATAACCTTGATAGTTGCCAACCCTCCTCCACTTTGTGTCAGAATGAAAAGAAAATATTGGTAAATCATAATGTGGTGGTAATTCACCTCCAAATCATAAAAAAAGACTCACAATTGAAGTTCAATGTATAAGTAAAATTACATTTTGTTTCCTCATTTATTCAGCAGGCCCTGCTGTCTGAATTTAACCACTCAAGGCCTTTAAGATGCAACTTTTAAGAAGTTTTCAAATTATTCAAATTTTATTGTATCTGCCCTGTTTATAAGCAAAGGCCACTGCAGTAAAAATTCTAGGGTGATACACCTAAGAAAAAAAGTATATCACTGATTTGTATGCATTTACTTATTTACTGGGCTTAACATTTATGTCTTGATTGAAGAAGATAACTCTACGCATCTCTATGAACTCGACATGATTTAGCGTAAGTCCTTCAAAATGTTATACATCCCCAGTAACTTTTTAACAACAGCATCACATTGTGAGGGTAGCTACAAATGTTGATTCACCAATCACGCATTTCATGTCCTGCACTCTAGTGGATGTTGTTTGAGGTCTGTTGTGCCATTTCCAACTTTTACCAGAATGGAATTTGTCTTTAAGTGAAGAATCTCATGTGATGCAAACTTTTTATTAATCAATAATTTTGAATCCAACATGAAATGAATGAATCACACTAATATCTCCATTTACACATCAAAACAACTGCTTCCAGAGCTTTATTTTACTTTTCGAGAAGTGCTTGAAAATACATGCTGTTGGTCGATGCTTTTGTAGACCCAAATAATGAAAGGTTTTAGTTGTGGTGCATTTTATGAATTGGATTGAAAATCTAATTTCTCAGTGTTTGACTTGCTGATCAACAATCAAAGCCAATAAAGAGGCTTAAAATCACAAAACTAATTGGCTTATTTCTCAAAAACAGCACTAAATACAGCTGTTTTTAATTAATTTATGGATCAAAACTGCTTTTGCTGCATTTAGTATTCTATGAAAAAGATACAAGTATTTGATCTGCTGATCGCCAGTCAGATCTGGTTGAGGAAATACTGTCTGGCTCTGATCATTGATTGATTGCCTCGTCTCTTATACTTGCTTTATTAGTGTTTTTCTACATGAAATGAAATATTGTACAAAGCTCGATCTCCATGCAGCCTTGCACAAACATTCAGTGAATAGGCTACCTCTGCTCCAGCCAAGTAAGGGGATGATCCGGGGATTGAAATTTGAGCTGGTTTTTACTCCGTCTTGTTTCTCTAACACCAAGTCTTCACGATGGCCGCAGGGGTTGAACAAGTTATTAACCGTAGCTGAGAAAGGAAAAGTAGCAAGAGGAGGTCGTGGTGACATAACTGTAGCTGAGAATTCAGACGTAGGTGGGAAGATTTGGCAGCAACAAAAACATAATTAGGCTGAAGAAAATTTTAGGACAAAGGAGTGGGGAACAAAGAAATTTTGATATTAGATGGCTTAGTTCACTGCTCACTGAAAACCCCCCACTGTTTGCCAGGATAGGCAGAGGTCAGCATGAGGTAGAGGAGGGGAATGAAGAAAATGAAGGAGCACAGAAAAAGAGAGAAGAAGGGTGCGCATGAGATGGGGGCGTTAATGTGAACCAGCTGTAGAAACCTGACACCCCAAGAGTGGGTTTGAAAGGAGAGGTGGAGGACTGAGAAAGAGAGGGAAAGAGGGGCTGCAGGAAACGGCATGAGACGAGGGACGGAGAAAAGAAGAGGGGGGAAAAAGTCCTCATGAAGTACAACAAAGAAAGCCATAGATGAGTGAGGTAGCAAAGTCTTTCTCTGGCAGGCTGTTTTATAAAAGTAAAGGTATTGTAAAGGTTTCTGACTAATGATTTGTGAGAAAATATTTGACTTTTTTGTGTGTTTAGAAATTTGTCAAAATAATCACATTGGGTCCTGTGTTGTTTTTAACCACAGAGTATGTGACAGAGTATTTGGTTAGAGCTTCCTCTGTGAGACACCACTCCCTGACAATAATGTGAATCATGCACAGCCTTGTCTGTTTGCCTCGGGCTCTGGTGATACAGCCAGCGGCTAATAATGAGCTCTCTATCTGGCAGCGAAACCTGAAGGACAGGGTATCGCTTCCTGACGCCACTGCGTTTAGCTCTGTCAACACTGGTTAGATAGCAGCGATTTAATTTTAATAGAGCCTACCATGCATCTTTCCTGTCAGCACTTTTAAATTTTCACAAAAATCCATGACAAGCAACTAATTCTTGACAGGTGGGACTGAGTTCAAAGAGACCTCCAGAACAGATGTTTTAGCAATTGAGCTCTACTTCCTTAAAAAACCCTCATTAAATACACAATAAATCACCAGCAAATCCAGTGATTTAAAGAATATTTTATTGTATTAGGTCTGATCAGGTGGTATTGTCTTACTTTGAAGATTTTGGCTGTTTCCCACCTTTAAAAAAACAAAACCAAAAAAAAAATGTTTTAAGTGATGAAAGGTAAACCTTGTATTAACCAGGACATGGGGCTCTTTGTGTGACAGTCTGCTAATGTGATTTATGTTGCAGGGCAGAAGGCCGTGTCATTACTCTGGGACAGAGGGCACAGAGGTGGTCTGAACAAAAATGAGCGAGCTTATTTCCCAGGATGGCCGTCTTGTTGTGACATCGTGATGAAGCTGTGTTTGTGTTTACAGTGGGGAGTCAGACTGGGGAGGAAAGTGTGTTTATGTGTCATCTTGAATACTCGTGTTGTGGAGGAGTTGGGCTGCAGACCAGCTGATACAGATGGGGAAGATTGAGTGTGACCATGTCTAATTTGAAGTTTGTCCTGTTTTTGAAGATTTCACATCTCTAATTTATCATCTTGCCTGCCTGTGTGCTGACTTCACAACACTATTTACGTTCCAAGGGAATTGTTTAGACTTTCAAATCATATTTCCATGAATACTGCTTGTGATGTTCTTTGGATTATTATTTATAGGTCCCAAATATTTGACACAAAACAAATATAACTTTCTAGGATTTTGCTTTATTTCTTAGCTTGTTAGCTTGTAGAGGTTTAGACATATGGATATTTTATATTAATTTTAGCATAACTGGGAAATTAAAATAATACAAGTAAAGAAAAAGGCTAGAACATTCAGTAAAATCTAACAAAGTAATGAAATTTCTGATGAAGGATAAGTTTGGACACCAAAACTTTTATTCCCATGTAAAGTGGCTAAAATCACAAACAGGCCTCTCACAATAGATTCACATGATTAGAACGTCGTTACTGTGCGTTTTGAAGGAGGTTTGCCCAGTAAAGCTCAGACACACAGTTTGATGTGCTCCTGACTGATGAAGTAAGAGTGACCTTCATGGTGAGATTGGAAGAGCTGTCTGAGGTGTTCATAAGGAAGATTGTAGCAGCTTATGTCAACATAGTTGGACCTGAACAACCAGTAAAGCTCAACCAATTCAGCAGACTCTTACTATTGTTGACATGAAAGTACATAATCCGAAAACCTCACATTTAACTTTTTCGTACAGACAAGTCTAAGACTGAATTATTTAGTCACCAAGGCAGAGAACTTGTTCAGCATATACTCTACCTTGAAAATCTACATTGTATTTGAGGGTTGAGGACCATCTATCAAAAAGCTAAAGAAAAAAAAGCTGGAGCAGAACTGAACCCTGCAACATGACCTAATTTATACCAGTGAACTCATCAAGGACTGGCTGAAAAGTAAGAAACTGAAAGGGTCCAGTCAAAGCCAGATGTGCCACCGGGGCCTTGACCAATGTCAGAAACTCATAGATGGAATTGATTTCAGCCAAAGCGGGAAACACTAGCTATCAGGGCATTGAGGGTTTGTTGACGCCTTGTTTAATGGATGAAAATAATATTTAATGAGGTGTGATATTTTTCCACATGGTGGTGTTTTTCCTAACTTTTTAACTGTTTTATCCAAACACTTAGTGTTTTCTTCAAAAAAAAATGTAATTTTTATTACAATTATAGGTTTGTTTTGCAGCTGTGCATGTCTTTCTTATTCTGCCAGGAATGTTCTTATAATGGCCTTATGAGTGAACGCACTCGCACAAGTGCTTTCTAGTTTAACTGCTGATAACTGAGAGCTGATTAATTAAAAATGATCTGATTACTGTCTTTCTGGTTTATCTGTGCATCCATGCCTAAAGAGACTGAAAACCATCAAAATAACCACATAGCTTTGTACTTTTTTTTTCTTTTTTTTTTTTTTTAGGTCTGTTTATGTGTCTGTCTGTGCATTTCATCTATAAACAAGCTCCTTTAGACTGGGACTTCAGTGTCAGATGTTTGTTGTGAAGATGTTTCTGGTGACTCACACATGGTACCAGGCAGAAGCTTCTAGGATGTGATCGATCTGTGGGCCTTCGGTTTGACGTGATTCATAGCTCCCCTCCTTTCTCATGCGCTTACAACCTAATAGCTTCAAGCTGCTTTGGGGTGGAGCAGCAATTTCTAACTATAAGTTAAGTGTGAGATTGAATTTCACACAATTTTCTTCTCCACTACCTCATTTAAACGTTACACTGCTGTTTTCTGCTTGTCTTCCTTATTATTATTATTATTATTATTATTTATTTATTTATTTATGTATTTTTACATTTTATAAACCTGTTTATTTGTAAAATGATTTAAAATTACGTGTTAATGTGTCCTTGTGTACACGTGTGTGTTAGTTCCTGCGATGTGTATGCCTGCCCTCTATTGCATTACCTCAACTCCTCAAGGGAGGAAAGTTTAGAGGCCTCAAAGAGAGGCAGCAGGTCGCGCTGTCGCCCACGGTCTCCAGACAGCATGTCTGCCATGTGCCACTGCCGACACAAAGATGACGAATCTATGCAGCACATGAAGGAAACTACCTGACTGCAGATATTTTTTGTTACTTACAGTGTATTATCTGTGACCAAAAACAGCCTCGCATAGAGAAGTGATGAGTGAGAGTGGGGAGTGGGAGTAGCTGTGAAAAAACAGAGGAATAGAAAGTCACAAAGGGAACATTGTCTCAGATAAGATCCCTGGTGGACACATTGTGCAATATTATAAATGTCTCCACGCTGCCCTACATGTGGATGAATCACTTTACTGAAAAAGAGCAAAATCGAACCAAAAAGGATGACGAATGTGATTTTGTAAGCTGTAAAGAGTAAAAGACAAGATTTTTTTAGGTTGAGCAAAATACGTTGTGGTGAGAAATTTGCTATGAAGTGTTAATGTGAGGATCCATGCTGCTGCCCGATCACTCTTTGGAAATGTCTTCTTGTTGTTGTTTATAGTTTTTGCCAGGCACATACAACAACTTCCATATAGCCTTACTCCACATCCTTCTGCTTTTCAACTTCTCCTTGTCATCAATGACCTAGATTTAACCCTTTCACAGAACTCTGCCTCCCTAGTTTCTCTAAGAGGGGTTCTTGGGGCAACACCTCTGAATTCAAAATGCTACCTGTTGCAATTTTTGGGTTAGGGTACCTATGCCTGTCAGTTTCTTCAGGCATAGGGGTTTGAATTAACTTTGTATAGCAAAATACAAACCATTAAAACAAACATAAGAAGACTTTTAATAAGCAAAATCCTTTACCCCTTAAATATTTGAACTAACTGAACACCACTTTCTTTCTAACTCTCCTAGAGGGATGTGGTTCCCCACATACTGCTCTTTAGGCCACTTTATAGCAGCCTAAAGAGCAGTATGTGTAAAGAGAGTAATTAGACACAAGTATTCACTGGTGCTCTTTGATGTGTGTTTTAGAACAGGATTTGTTTTGCAGATGATACTTGCAGCATTTGGCAGCAGTTGTCTGATGTGGTGTCCTACATCCACCTCACTGAAACTCACTCTTGTTTTGTCTGTTTGCGTCTCTTTAAAGCACACACACATGATTGTCTGCTACTTCAATTCATTCTTTCTTGTTGCATTGTCTGCACTGAGTGCTGGTTAGCTTTAATTCCTTTGTGATTTTGTCTGTTTGATTGATAATTTCTATGTTTTTTTTCTCTGTGTATACAGGTGTGCTCCAGGTTATTTGGGAGAGTACTGTCAGCACAAGGACCCTTGTCAACCAGGATACTGCCTGAATGGGGGGAACTGTTCTGTGTCCATGTCAGCTGGGGTTCCTGTTCCTGGTAGCGCCTCCTGCACCTGCCCTCTTGGCTACACCGGACAGCGCTGCCAAACTCCCCAAAACTCCACGTGTTATCCAAACAACCCATGCGCCAACAAGGGGGTCTGTACACTGCTGTCCCTTGTCAAGTACAAGTGTGAGTGCACCAGAGGATGGACAGGTGAGATGATGTTTAATCAGCTCTTTCATCATTTCCCAGAATTATTTGATACAAGGAAAAATAACCCAGCTGTCTATTTTTGTTTAGTTTTTGTTGCTTCTGAAGTTTTAAAGCAGTTCATTCTGGACTAATGGTTTTTAATTTGCTGACAGAGGCATTGCTCGTATCATAAGGATAACTTCCCTATATTGTTTCAGCTATGTGTTTTTTTTTGGAAGTGTCACAAGAAGAAGGGAGTTTATGAAGTGAAAAAGGGCTTTATTAGCAAAGATTCAGTTCAGGAAATTCCATCAAACATTTTGAAACTGCTCTGATTGCCTAATCTATTGCATTTTTCCCCTTTAATGTCACACTGTTGAGTCATCACTACGCTTAATATCTGGCTGAAAAAATCTGACTTTCTTTTGCGTTAGACCCCATCAAAGCACACACTCTCATAATTTGCCCATCTTCACCACTTTCACCAACCTATGACCTCAATACAAAGTTACTGAGAAATCTAGAACATACTAATGGATACAAATTAGTCAGGGGCCACAGATGACTCTATGACAGCCTTTTGTACCACAATACATGTAAACTTTCACATCAAATAAAAAAACAATTACTCCCACTACTGCTGTAACAATATGACATATATTTACAGCTGTAATAATTAACTTAACAATAATATAGTAAATAAACATTTATTGGTTGCTAAGAGTTCTCCAGCAAAATTGGAGAACTCAATTTTTGTTATAATTTTCAAATAAACATGTTTATTGTACAGAAAATTGTATTTTTTTTGGTGTTCTGCTTATTATAGAGCAGCACAAGTCTAACAATGTGACATTGCCTCTTAATTAATGGACTATTTACTCAGGTAGAAAGCGCTTTCCCATCTATCTCTTTGAAAATGAGTTTAATGACAGGAGGGGTGTTATGCAAAATCGACTTTTTGAGCTTTACATAATCTTATAATGTTATCCCCTGATGAAAGACATAACTAAAGTGTTGCTTTGACACATTTTAAAATATTATGTGACTGTGCCGTAAAATGGTATCATGTGCCCAGAAAATCCATAATACGGCCCCTTAAAGCCTGAGGAACTGTATGCAGATTTGTTGTCTAATCCCTCAACATCTGTAGAGTGTCACTTTTTCTAACGAGACCAATGACAGCTAAAGCACCAACGTTAAGCGCTTTTTTCCCCCAATTTCCAGGTCCACGCTGTGAGCATGAGGACAGCTGTCTCTCCAGTCCCTGTGCCAATGGAGGAAGGTGCAGCTCTCTGCCTGGTGGCAGCTACACCTGTTCATGTCTCACCGGCTACCATGGTCCGCGCTGCCTTAATGACACAAATGAATGTGCAGACACACCCTCTCCCTGCCAGAATGAAGGCGAGTGTGTCAACACCCCTGGCTCTTACAAGTGAGTTTCCAGTGATCATGTGAAAACGTTGCTACTTCCACATGTTTTTTCTTGAAGGAATAGCAGACAGATTATACTGAGTTTGAAGGAGTTTATTGAATGAAGTGAGCTGTGCTTTTGCTACAGGTGTGTCTGTAAGCCAGGCTTCACGGGTCTTCACTGTGAGAGTTCATACATCCCCTGCTCACCTTCGCCATGTCTAAACGGAGGCACCTGCCACCAAACCTCTGAAACCACCTACTCATGCCACTGCCTTCCAGGTAGGACCATCAAGTTTGTATCCTAGCACACCTGCCACCACACTCTTATTGAGATGTAAACATTGGAAGAAAAAACTAAAAACTGTTACACTATAATTGGTATTTATGAAAAAATAACAGGCATATTTGAATGTTTTAATTGTTACTCTGTGCTGTTTGCAGTGCAAACAGTTTGATCTTGATCTTTGTTGTATTAGCCACATAGCAGCCTGTTACATTTAGCTTGTGGAAACAGCAAACACACTCCTGTACTGTTTATACTGCACCAGGACTTACTTTATTCTAAAATCGATGTTCAAAACAGTTGTTTGTTTGTCTTCATGGACACACCATTGAATCGATGTGCTTCACATCTTTATAAATGACTGTATTTCATTGATCCCAGGTTTTAATGGAACTAACTGTGAGAACAACATTGACGACTGTCCTGGCCATCAGTGTGCCAATGGAGGAACATGCATAGATGGAGTCAATACCTACAACTGTCAGTGTCCTCCAGAGTGGACTGGTAAGAGAAACTTATGTTTATCTGTAGTTGGGATTAAATTAATCTCATTCCTAGGTCTGGTCTGTGACTTGACATGTCCTTTTGGCTCATGGCTTTAAATATTTATTTAAAACTATACATTTGTAGTAATTTAAAATATCTGTACAAAGATATTCTGAATGAAACATGTCCACTGTTGGTAAAAAAAAAAAAAAGAAAAAAATTATATATCTGAATCTGTTTTCAAGTGCCTGTCATGAGTTTAAAACCAGCCTGCAGAAACACAATCAAAGGAATAAATATCTAATAGAAAGTTGGACACTGTGGGAAAGTTCAATTATTATATATTTTCAATCTCTGTCCACAGTGACTTCCTTCTGGAAGTGGGTTATGCTGTTTCACCAGAAATCGACTTACCTCAGTTATGATGAAAGCTGGTACCCAGAGTGTTATTTTAACACGTCTTCTTCTGTGTTCATTTCCCATCCACAGGTCAGCATTGCACAGAGGATGTGGACGAGTGTCGGCTGCAGCCAAATACTTGCCAAAATGGCGGCACATGTAGCAACTTGATCGGTGGCTACGTCTGCGTGTGCGTCAACGGCTGGAGCGGCCTCGACTGCTCTGAGAACATCGATGACTGCTCGACAGCCGCATGCAGCCAGGGCTCCACTTGTATCGACCGTGTTGCGTCTTTTATCTGTGTCTGTCCCCCAGGAAAGACAGGTGTGTTATATTAAGAAGACAGTGAAAGAAATACTTGGATATGGATTTTAACTCTTTCTTTGAAAAGACTTCAATTTGATACTGATTTTTTTTTTCCTTTTTTTCTTGGAGATATTGTTGAAATAGTATTCCTGTCTATTTAGTGGAACCATTAAACAAAGTTATAGTTATTAATTTAGAAAACTGATGACACTGCTTTGAAATTAGGCATGGACCTGTAAAAAACATCAAAAGTATCTCTATATAATGTATAACATGAGCTACATTCATACATACATACATTTCAAACAGAAAATAATTTCTCCTCTTGCATCTAAAATAGTGTGAATTTGCACCATGACAGCCTCTGTCTTTCTTTCCAAATTTGTCCTTCTGTAATCAAGTCATAAGCCTTGTTTCATTCAGAGGAGATGCAGATGCATCACTATAGAACCTTGTGTGATAACTTTGATTCTGGCGACCAGCCCATGCCAAATAGAGAAATTACATAACGCAGTGTATACTTACATCTTTGTGATCTTAACTGATGGCTCATTTTTTTGGAAGTTAACCTTAAAAACAATGCAGGATGTTTCTGTGCAAAAGCCCCATTAAAGCACAGGCAGGAATTTCAACAGTCGTTTCAAAAGTTTTGTTGTTTTCTTCTTCACATAGACAATTTGTACTAAATGTTTCTAACATGTTGTTTTTGTCAGGTTTGCTCTGCCATAGAGACGATGCCTGCATCAGTAACCCCTGCAGAGAGGGCTCACATTGCGACACCAACCCCATCACTGGGATGTTTAACTGTAACTGTCCACCGGGATATATAGGCAATACCTGCAACAGAGACAGAGATGAATGCAGCATTGGTGAGACAGCGTCTGGAAATATTTTCCTGCTTAGCTTTCTGCTCTTTGTTTTTTTGTGTGGTTTAATTGTTTTTTTGTTTTTTTTCTTTCATTAACAGGTCCTAACCCATGTGAGCATGGCGGTCAGTGTGTGAACACTGACGGCTCCTTCACTTGTAACTGTGTCAAAGGTTACTCAGGGCCTCGGTGTGAACAAGATGTCAATGAATGTGCCTCCAACCCCTGCCTGAATGATGGCACATGTCTGGATCGCATCGGGGAATACACCTGTATCTGCATGCCCGGTAACTTCTTAAGAAGCTGAAAATTACCACACAAATTCAAAAAGAAACCTTAAATGAAGCTTTTTCATATAGTCAGACTTTGTTTTTGTATGTAAGTAATACAGCAAGGCAACTTTATTTATGCTACACCTTTCATAGATAAAATAACAAGGTGGTTTATGGTGATTCCGATGTGGCCTTAAGACAGTAAGAACAACTGATAAAAACAAGAAGTAGAACATTTAACTAAAAGCTTTGTCTGAATAAAAGTGTCCTAAACTGATTTTAAGGGAATCAACAAAATCTGCAACATATTTTGAAGTCTGTCTTCAACAGACTTCAAAATATGTTTTGTGACTTTTAAAGCATTTTCATATTTTTGCTTAGAAATCATCCAGACAACATAAGTCTGCCAAGATAGTACTTTTAACTTGGTTATATTACTAAACGCAATGAACCCACTTTCATTTTGTTTGGAATAGTAAAGTGATATAGGTGGAGTGGTTCATTTAAAAAAGAAATAAGGAAAAACTAATAATAAAAAATACAGTATTTTTGTTTCTTTTTGTGCCTATTTTGGGGCCAGCTTGATGTAAATCCACTCACATAATTATTATTTTTTGCTTCTCCTAATACCTACAGGATTTGAGGGGAGTCATTGTGAGATTGACGTGAATGAGTGTTTGAGCTCTCCCTGTCTGAACCAGGGTAAATGTGTGGACCAGGTCAGCCGTTTCATTTGCCAATGCCCAGCAGGTCAGTTTGGCACAAGCCTGTTTTCACTTATTTCTCTGACAGATCCAAGTCTTCTAGAATTTGCTTAGTACATTGCTTACTTCAACTTGTTTTTCTATAAAATGTCCTCAGGTTTCAGCGGAGATATGTGCCAAATAGACATAGATGAGTGCTCCAGTACGCCTTGTTTAAATGGAGCCAAGTGTATCGATCGACCCAATCAATATGATTGTGAATGTGCAGAAGGTGAAGGCGAATATCATGTTTGGCTTCAGTTGAAAAACTATTTTAATTCCTTGTGTCTTCACTTTAACAAGAACTTTTCTTCATAGGCTTCACTGGTCGGCTTTGTGGGGAGAACATCAATGACTGCCATCCACCACCTTGTCATCACGGTGTGTGTAAGGACGGCATTGCCACCTACTCTTGTGAGTGCTACCCTGGCTACACCGGCTCCATCTGCAACATCCAGGTCCAGGAGTGCCTCAGCAACCCGTGCCAAAATCGAGGGCGCTGCATTGACTTGGTTGATGCGTACCAGTGTAACTGTCCATCAGGAACCTCAGGTAAGTGATTGGCCCATTTGAACAGTTACCGAATATCTTGTTTTTGTTAGAAAAAGCTACTTTTACTTATTCAGAATCAGCTTTATTCCCCAAGTTGGTGAATACAAATGAGGAATTTGATTTTGACTTCCACTTTTCCTTAGTGAAGACATTTTAGATATGAGTATATGAAAAGTGATTTTGTGTACATACAGTGTTTTTACAAAAGTAGAAGACATGGTTGGATTAGTGTGAATATGCAAGGTATGTGGGCACTTTCACTGTTAATTGTTCATCAGAGAAACAGTCTGGAGGAAGAAACTGTCTCTGCCACAGCTTTACAGACGGTGCTATGTAGTGCTGTTCGGGGTCTGCAGAGTGTTTAGTTGCTCTTTTCCTTACTCTCAACCTGTACAAGTCCTGGATGGTGGGTCTTAGGTTGCCACAGGAAGTACTGTCTTTGCTGGGCCTTCTTCTGAACAGTATCTGTGCGTGAGGATGGATCCTAGGATATGGAAGTGATCTGTTGTAGACATATTGTTGAGAAAACAGAGAGTGGGGAATATTCACCAGAAGTCCATCATCATCTCTACTGACCTAAGAGGGTTAAGCTCCAGGTGGTTTTGACTGCACAAGTGGACCAGTAGATCCACCTCTTTCCCATATGTATGCAGACTTATCACCGTCACACCACTAACAGTGGAGTCATCTGGAAACTTTGGGAGTTTTACAGATTACACCACAGAGGTGTAGTCCTTTTTGAAGGGATGAAAGAAGAGTGGTGAGAGAGCACAGCCCTGAGGAATGCCGGCCCTGATAGTGTGGAGGAAGATGCTTCCCAGCTTCACCTGCTGGTTTTCTGCCAGCCAGACTGCCAAACAGTACTATTAGCTGTTTGCTGCACAAGACTCTTTTGTGTCAAAAATGTTTGGGTTTTTTTCAATTACTTATGTACTTTGAAAACCAAGGGAAATGCATATTCTGATTTATTAATGTTTAATACTGTAAGTATTGGTTAGTTTTTATGACCCTAAATTCTTTATTGTTGGCATTTAAGTAAGGTTTGCAGTTAATATAGTATCACATTTTCTTGTTAAAATGAAGGTATTTTAAACATTATTTGCCCAAATCCTTGATTATCTTTATAGCAGTAAGAGTTGTAATTAGATGCTTTGTGTCATCTTTGTTAGAAAAAAGCTAGTAGAATTTAGTGGATTATTAATCCTTAAGCATAGAAAACATTGATGAAAGTCCTATTGCCACTAAGTATGTAATGTATTTCTCTCCATTTAAAGCTCACATGCACAAATTCACTTCATTCATTCTATCTTGAACAGTTTAATGGAGAACTTTCTTAAACGCTAACTTTGTGAAAATGTGTTTCCAATTTGTTGTTGGAGAACTCAAAACTTTGTGGTGCAAGTTGGATGTTTAGAAATCTAAATGTCTGTTGCTTGAAACAAGTGCCACCAATGTAAAAGCTGTATGGATTATTGGGTTCAGTACCACCATTAAAACTGGTGCTGTTTTCACTAAGCCTAGTGTTAGGTCACCCTATTAGATTTTATGCTCCACTTCCTCTCTGCTGTGCCTTCCCCTTCTTTCTCTATCCCATTTCTCACTTCACCTTTAGTAAGCATTTTAATAATGTTAAGCACTTATGTTGTGCTTGCAACATTCCTGTGTGCTACTTAGTCTGTCTCAGTTCTCCTTTTATAAGGTCTTGCTAAATCCGCTTTACTTTGAGTCCAACGCCCTCTAGTGGTGTAATCTTAGATAAAGTCTGTTTCCACAGTAAGATTTTTAGTGTTTTCTCGAACTCCAACCTTTATTTGCATTGGTCATCAGCCAATCAACATGAAGCTTTTGCAGTAACAGCAGTAATGTCTTAGTTAAACTGTTGTCATCTTTGCATTTCTTTTCTCTTCAGGTGTGAACTGTGAGATCAATGAGAACGACTGTGCCAGCAACCCTTGTAAGCACGGAGAGTGCCAAGATGGCATCAATGAGTACAAATGTGTGTGTTCCCCTGGATACACAGGTATGCGTTTGCTCTGTGCCTGAGTAAAATCACTAATAATAATCAATTTAGTTTTAGTCCGAGTATGTTACTGAACTTTTCAGTATGACTTACACCTGAATAACTCTTCAACAGGAGATCAGTGTGATGTCAACATCAATGAGTGTAACTCAAACCCATGCATGAGTGGGGGAACCTGTGTGGACATAGTGAATGGGTTCCAGTGCCTGTGCCCACCCGGCACCTACGGCCCGCTGTGCCTTTCAGGAACTGATCACTGTGCTTCCCAGCCTTGTGTACAAGGAGATTGCATCGAGCAGCAACACGGGTACTCAAAACCACTGATTCCTGGGCTTCAATGTCAATAGGAACATTAGTTGTACACTAAATTAATATTTGCTTTCTGCTTGTTGTAAATGTTATAGTTGCGTTATATGCTCCTTTTACACATGATAAATCTTCCCTTTGGAAATTATGTCTGAAAGTAATGATTGATTGAAAGCAGAAATAAGAGTAAATTGCATTTACTAAATTATAATAAACTTTTTTAAAATATTAATTACAACAGCCTGAACATGTATTGACTCTTTTCCTCATATTGAGATCAAGAGACAGATTCAGGTTATTTTATCCAAGTGCATCCAGTTGCCATCTGAAGTCATTTAAGTAGTGAATAGTATTCCTGTAATCTGGTCATTTTTTATAATTAGGGATTAATTTGCTTATTCTATTCTTAATTTACTGTCTGTTTTCTTTATTCTAGTTAATATTCATTTTTAAAAACCAATGTCGAAACTGATTGTCTGACAATTTCTGAAGTTCTGTTCATCTTGTTGGTTGTTCTTGCAAACAAAAACAACAGTTGTAAAAACATATTTATAATTTTCAAATGAATATTATCATTTGTCGTTATTTAATGACATGGATGTCTTGACTGTGGACATGACGAGGGTAAAGAGACTTGAACAATGAGTCTGTCCCACCTAAAGGAACAGTCTGTTAGCTACCATCAGCCCATCTTGTCTAGATGTTTTGATTGTACCTTTTCGTACTATTGATTCAAATAGCAATCTGTTTCTTAAACTTTCAATATTTTTCACACTTTTGCATTTTTACATTAAACTGACTTTATATTCACACATGGTAATCAGACTAGTAGCTAAGGAAACAGATAACCGATGCCTTTAACTGACTTCACAGTCTGAATTATTGTTTTTTCTCTCATCAAGGTACCGATGTGAGTGTAAGCCCGGTTGGGTCGGGCAACACTGTGAACAGCAGAAGAACGAGTGTCTGCCGAATCCATGCTTAAATGGGGCCATCTGCCAGGATCTGCTCAATGGCTACACCTGTCATTGCAAACCAGGATTCAGAGGTAGAGCTATGAATTGATTAGGCAAATATTAACTTCCCTGGAACCTGGGAATGATGTTCCCATTAACCAGTGTGTATTTCAGGATAGTCAATGAAGGCTTTATAAAGTAGTTGTTAGATGAAAGCATTCTTCTAAAACGGTGACTACAAGGAGATGCGAAAGCTGAGCAGAATTATTTCTTGCCTCGTTAGGGGTCAACTGTGAGAAGAACATAGATGAGTGTGCATCAGGGCCGTGTCTGAACCACGGCTTTTGTAGAGATGGAATCAACAGTTACACGTGTCAGTGTAATCCTCCATTCACAGGTTAGAAATGTTACATTTACATCACCATGTAAATCCAAGCTTTGTTAGAAGCAAATGAGGCAGCTTGAGCTTCTTTATTATTGTGTGAAAAGTGTTTGATTGTACATATTTTGTGCCACAATAGGAAAACACTGTGAGGTGGAGCAGGTTCCCTGTGCCTCTCATCCATGTGAGAGGGGAGGGGTTTGCCTTCCGTCTCAAGATTACACCTCTTATGCCTGCCGATGTCGCCCTGGCTGGCAAGGTACCTGTCTGAGACAGACATGTGATGTGGTGCACAACTTAAATGCTGCTGGCTTTGCTAATGGAGTTTATTTATATAAATAGGGAAACGCTGCAATGAAGACGTGAACGAATGCATGAAGAACCCCTGCATGAACGGTGGCCTCTGCATTAACACCCCAGGAAGCTACGTGTGTCAATGTCAACGTGGATACAGCGGAC
Source organism: Xiphophorus hellerii (assembly GCF_003331165.1). Lineage (NCBI taxonomy): Eukaryota > Metazoa > Chordata > Actinopteri > Cyprinodontiformes > Poeciliidae > Xiphophorus > Xiphophorus hellerii. Next base: position 17,794,567 of record NC_045680.1, read on the forward strand.
ACAACTGTCAGATAAATGTAGATGACTGCTCACCAAGTGAGTTTCACTCAAGCTAATGTATTCCCCTCATTTGCACAGTTACCTAAATAAAACTTGTACTGGTAATTTCTCTTTTAATGTTGCGTGCAGAAAACTGAAGCAAGTGCATTATACATGTAGGATGAAAAATGTTTTTTAAATTCTAAGAAAGAGGACAAAAGATTTAGGATTCCAAAAAAGTGTTGTAAACATTATTTACTGATATTTTTGTCAATTTAAACAGACCTTCAAAATTACTTGAATCTAAACAACACATTTTTATTAACTATCATATTTATGAATGTTTCAATCCTTTTAAGGCTGTTTTGTTTACTGTACTACAAAGTTGTTTTTTAGGAAAAACAATAGCCTTTTAATACAGCAAAAGTAGCATAAGGATATTGCTGGGGCTTCTGAAAGGATAATTGAAGGCTGAAGTGAATTCTATATTGTATTTAAATGATAATTTTTGTCATAAATCACCTCTATTTCCCTTATTCTGCCCTGACTAGACCCCTGCCTGAATGGAGGCCATTGTGTGGACAAAGTGGCGAGTTTCTCCTGTGATTGCCGCGCGGGTTTTGAAGGTGATCGCTGTGAGACTGATGTAAATGAATGCGCCAGCGAGCCCTGCAGGAATGGAGGCGTCTGCCGTGACTACGTGAACAGCTTCGTGTGCAGGTGCCTACCGGGCTTCAGTGGAATCCAGTGTGAACACAACATTCTTGAATGCACAGAGAGGTGAGCCAGTTGATCAACTTTTTATCCATACAAAAGGGATGTTACGATAGAGAAGAAATTTTCTGCTGTTAATCCTTCACAGACATCAAATTTACACTAAATTCATATTTAAGAAAACATGATTTTCCTGTTATTTTTCTCTCCAGCTCCTGCCTCAATAACGGAACTTGCATTGATGACATTAATACCTTTTCCTGCCGTTGCCGGCATGGTTTTTACGGAACGTTCTGTGAGTTTGAGCACAACGAATGTGATTCTCAGCCCTGTAAAAACGGAGGCACTTGCACAGACGGCCTGGGGACTTACCGCTGCACCTGTCCTGTGGGATACAGCGGACAGAACTGTCAGGTAAAGTGCTTTGTTTGAAAATGAGGTGCTGCAAAAACTTTAGCTTCAGTGCTGAGAATAACAAAAAAAATGAACGTTTTGTTGAATTTAAGATATTACAGTGATGGTTAGGGTGTACTATGAGAAATGTTTGTTCAGTTTTTGTTTGGATGATGAATCAGCTGATATTTTGTCAGTTATAAAGGGATGATTAGTTTTTTCCAAAATATTCGATGTCTGGGTATTTTTTGTTTACTTTCTGCTGTCATCTTTACATTTAAAAGATTTTTTATTATTATTTTTTTCTGCAGAACTATGTAAACTTGTGCAACCAGGTGAAATGTAAGAACGGTGGCACCTGCTCTCAGACAGCTACATCCTGGACCTGCCGCTGTCAGATGGGGTGGACAGGACTTTACTGTGATGTCCCCAACATGTCCTGTCAGGACTATGCTGCCAGGAGCGGTGAGGGATTATTTCAGTTTCAAAACAATTGGCAATTTATGCCAGTGTTATGCATGAACAACTGTTTTATCTGCGAACTACCCGTTTTCTATGAAAATCTAAATCTGATGTTTCTGCTCAATATCATTGTTCCAAGTTATATTCTAAACATTTCTGTCCTTGTCTACATTACTGCAGGTTTGGCAGTGGAGCATGTATGTAAGAATGCGGGTCACTGTGTTAATGTGGGGAACTCCCATCAGTGCAAGTGCCAGTCAGGATACACTGGCAGCTACTGTGAGGAGATGGTGGACGAGTGCCAGTCGAATCCCTGTAGAAATGGCGCTACGTGCAAGGATTATCAGGGCACATACGAATGTGTAGTGAGTATATACCTCTTTTTTTTTTCTCTGCACATCTCTGAAAGTGGTTGTTGGGTGAAAAATAAATTAATAAATAAATTAACCTCATTTCATTGTATCCAGTGTAAATCAGGCTTCCAAGGAGTGAACTGTGAGTATGACGTTGACGAATGTCACTCTAAGCCCTGCCTCAACGGAGGAAGATGTATCAACCTCATCAACCGCTTTACATGCATCTGCCCACCAGGAACACATGGTAGGTCTAAACCCTGCTTGATTGTTTTAGGTCTGTTTGGATTAGCTAAATTATTTATTTTTGCTAAATCCCAGGATAAGGAGCAGGGGAATTAATTTTTTTTTAAATCAGAAGGTTTCATACATTTCTCAGGCTAAAAAAGATCTTTTCCAAACACTTTAGTTTTAGTCTCATTAGAAAGTGAAAGTGATGGGAGAAAAGTTCAACCACACCACCCTCTTCTGGTGTCTGGAGCTTTGACTCTTACATTTCGGCTGTACAGATGGCATGAAGTTCGTGTAAAATCCTCTCTGAAAGATTTGCTTTACATGGTGCATGTGTGAAGTAAGATCTTTTTGCTGTTCTGCAGGAGTCCAATGTGAGGTGAACCAGGATGACTGCGCCCCCAGCCCAGGCTCTTCTGAGCCGCGCTGCAGAAACGGAGGACAGTGTGTTGACGGCGTGGGCCGTTACACCTGCTCCTGTCCTCCAGGGTTCGTTGGGGAACACTGCGAGGGCGACGTCAATGAATGCCAGTCTGGACCCTGCAGTCCTGCTGGCACCCTCGACTGCATCGAGCTGGTCAATGATTATCAGTGTCTCTGTCGCCTTGGATACACAGGTACGTGCATCTTACCTGCTCAAACTGGTGGTACACAAGTAGAGCGATTTTCTGTTGTTGGTGTGAGAGCATCACGCAAGTCCCTATTGACCTTTCTGCCTTTTGTTGCTGATTATTTCTTAACCTTCTCGTGGGTCTGTTTCTTCCTCCTCGTTCCTTTAGGTCGCCATTGTGAATCGATGGTGGATCTGTGTGTGTCGCAGCCGTGCCGTAACGGCGGCGTTTGCACCATGAACATGAGCTCAGTACACGGCTACACCTGCACATGTCCCCCTGTAAGTCATTCTTAATTTTGCTTTTATTTCCATCATTGTGCGATATAAATATTACAAATTTTCAATGCTCGTAAACTAATTTATTTAACTGAATACAATTCAAAGTTTTCTGTTTTAAGAAACCAAAAAGGTTTTTTATTATTTCCTTAGTATTTCTGCATGAATTCTAAAAATTCTATATTAAAATCTGTTTCATAGCTAACTTAAGATAAGTATCTTTACTCTGTACTTAAAAGTTTGCACTGGTGCATTTTAGCTTGCTTTGTCTATAAAGTATTTAAGGTGGCAACAGAAAAATGGTCTTTTAACTTTAAATAATTATTTCTAACCACTGTTTTCTCCTCATCAAAGGAACCCTGCATTCATGTAACATTTAGGGCTGCAACTGATTATTTTAGTTATCGATCATCCTATTGACTATTCTCACAATTCATTGGATAAAAAATTGGTATATTCTGCAGATTTTTCATTTTACCGCTTAAGCCTTTTGTGTACAATATTAGAAGTATATTAAACATGCAATTAAACAATTTTAACTGCCTAAAATGTCAGCATGTGAAAAACTCAGGTCTTTCTCATACAGTGTAGAGCTGATCTGTTGATTACTGATATTGGATGAACTGATAATAGTTGGATTACAAAAAATATTTAATAGATTTATTGAGCAAAATTTGAACCAGGTGAAGCTAAAACTACGTCACTTGCGGAGTTTTGGGTAGAACATATTTACAGACAAATGTATATTTATGTCAGTTTTAAAATGTATACATTTTTGGACAGTTTTGATGTAATTATTGCTTTAAGTGTGTTCTTTCAGCAAATGGCCTTTTTTAGAGTCTATATTCTTCAGTTAATGATTAATCTATTAATTTACTTGATGAATTTTTCAGTAATCGATTCATCACCATTAATCTGAATAATAGTTTCAGCCCTAGCAACACTACTACTTTCTGTTTGTGTATCATGAGTTCAGGCTAAAGGTGACAATGCTGTCAGCTATTTTCTTTTCTTTTGCGTCTATTTGTCATTCTCTCTCTTTTTACTAACAACTTTTGTTTGTCTACCCTAACTTCTTGCTGCCTCTATATTTTCATGCTTGCTTCAGAGGACTAAACCATGGCTCAGGTAAAGTAGAATCTCTTTTGTAGGACCAGCTAGTGGCAATCATTGGAAAATAATCTACAAGCTTATTCGGTGCTTTCTGAGCCTATGAAATATCAGTATAATAACTCAGCGGTAACACTGTGTTTCACAGGGCTTTTCTGGATTCAGCTGTGGTGAAATAGAGGATTTCAACTGTGCAAGACTGAGCTGCCAAAACGGCGGCCGCTGCATGAAGTCACCAGTAGGACAACTTTATTGCCAGTGCCAGCCGGGCTTCAGCGGGTCACACTGTGAGAAGGAGCAGATGTGCTCAGTGCCCTGCCAGAACGGAGGAGTCTGTGTCAAAGACCCGTCCAACCCGTTTCAGCACAGCTGCCGGTGTCCCGACAACTTCTTCGGACGATTCTGTGAGAACAAAGTGCCTGGGCCTCTGAGATGCCCTTACGTACAGTGTGAGGTACGACTAGGGGATAACGTGTGTGACGAGCAATGCAACAACCATGAATGCCAGTGGGATGGAGGCGATTGCTCGCTCAGCTGGCTGCAGCCGTGGATCAACTGCACAGCCAGTGTTCCCTGCTGGGATCTCTTTAAGAACGGACAGTGTGACAAGGAGTGTGACAACCTTGGTTGTCTCTTTGACAGCTTTGAATGCATGGAGGTCCACACAAGCCCATGCAAGTATGTCACTCTCCTCCTTTTTCTCTTGATGATCTATAAAAAACACAAAAATTATTTAAAGCAATTAAAAAAAAACATTCCATGTGTTTTTAAGGTATGACATGTACTGCAAAGACCACTTTGGAAATGGGATCTGTGACAATAGCTGCTACACAGAGGCCTGTGGATGGGACGGACTGGACTGCTCTAACAACGTACCGGCTGATTTGGCGGAAGGCAAGCTGGTTATTGTGGTCCTACTGCAGCCAAAGGAGCTGCTGGGAGATCTGAGGGGTTTTCTGCGCTCGCTGGGAGCCCTGCTCCACACCAACGTGCGGGTGATGCTGGACGAGAACAAGGAGCCGATGGTGTACCCTTACTATGGAGAGCAGAGACAGACTGACCAAAGCAGAAGGAAGCGGGAGCTGGCCAGAGAGGTTATTGGGTAAGAGTGGCTTATAATGGGAAATGCCACTATTTGGGGTTTCTGCTCAGTCTGGCAATAACAGAAAAATACAGAATTTATTTTCAGTACAACGTCTGGTTAAATAAAAAAAAGAAAAAACAACTTTGGAGAAATATGTTTGTTTTTTTCCCAGAATTTCTTCTCCCTTTGTGTAAATGTTATCATCTATCCTTCCTTCTATTTTTCCTCCCTTCTTTGTATCCTTACTTATGTGCTCTTTCCACTATGCTTTCCTGTGCCCTTACTTCCATCCTCCTATATTTGCAATTGCTTGCCTACTTTGTTCCTTCCTCCTATGTTTTTGTCTATGAGGTCCTTCTAATCTCATAGGCTTTCCTCCTTATTCCCACAATATTTCCTTCATTGTATAATTTTCTTTTTCTTTCCCTCCTTAACTTCCTCACATACTTCCTTCTGTGGAGTTATCTGCCATAAATGATTCGCTTTATGTTTCTGAATGGATGTCAAGGAGAGCTGTGAAAAGTTCAGTCTGGAAAACTGTTGAACTTTTACATGACAGTGTAAAAGTTCAACGGTGTGTAGGAACTTTGTAGTTCCCTAATCAATGGGTTAAAATAATCAGTTGATATTTTATTGCTGACTAGTTTGGTGTTTTGACCTTTGTTGATGCAGCTCTGTGGTGCACCTGAACATCGATAACCGTGAATGCTCCAAGAGCTCCACCTCCAACTGCTTCTCCAACACTTCTATAGCCGCCTCCTTTATTGCAGCGGCTCACATCAAGGCCGACCTGCCTTACCCACTAGTGTCTGTTAAGAGTAAGTAGATCTACCATCACACATGTGCAATATGATTGAACAGTTTCTCTTTTGATAAACAACACTTTCTCTGGAATGTGTTTTTGCTTCTCTACATCTCACATTTTCTGTTCTTTTTTAGTAAAGTGTCTTCACTTCCTCATTTTATGAGAGGAGTAACATAACTCCTTTAATCATATCTCTGATTATCCTGAACTGGATGATTAAAAATTACAACTATATCTACCTTCCTCTTAAAAACAGGTGCTCCAATAGAAAAGCCCCCCCCACCATTACTGTACCTGATTGGAGTTGCTGCTCTCATCGTTCTGCTGATTCTGGTGCTGGGGATGCTGGCAGCCAAGAAGAAACATAAACATGGAGTTCTGTGGCTCCCCGATGGCTTCCTGGCCACTAAAAATGACAAGAGGAGAGAGCCTGTTGGACAGGACGACTTTGACATGAAGTGAGTCAATATTCACATCAACTACAAGTGAACCCCAAGATATAAGAAACTTGTGATTCATTTCAGTAACAGCATTGCTGATTTATTATAAAATATGTTTTCATCTTGTGTTAGGAATTTCAAGACCCATGATGGAAGCATGGTTGATGGAGGTCAGAGTCAGAGATGGCTCGATGATGAAACTCCATCCAAAAAGCCAAGAGTATGTAGATGATGACTCTTATGTAATGGGTCGTGGATGGTTAAGGTGTGGGTTTTGTTTCAAACTTTATATTTTTTTTCCAGACTGAAGACAAGCCTCTGCTTTCCATCCCAATGGATGGAGGTATCGACCGTAGAGAATGGACCCTGCAGCATCACAAAGCTGCAGACATCACTCTCACTCCTCCCCAGGCTGACTTAGATGCTGACTGTCTGGACGTTAATGTCAAGGGACCTGGTGAGACGGCGCTTTTTCTATCATTTTACAAGCTGAAGTATGAGCAAGTGCATTTAGTTCTTAATGTTCCTCTTTCCTCACTCAGATGGCTTCACCCCTCTGATGGTGGCGTCCCTGCGTAACGGTGGAGGTCCGGACTGCAGCCTGCATGGAGACGAGGAAGAAGAGAGCGGAGGAGATGAACCGGGACCGAGTGTCATTTCAGATCTGATCGCTCAGGGCGCGAATCTGATGGCTCAGACTGACCGCACAGGCGAAACCGCTCTCCACCTGGCCGCCCGCTACGCTCGGGCCGACGCTGCCAAGAGACTGCTGGACGCCGGAGCGGATCCCAACGCTCATGACAACATGGGCAGAACGCCACTTCACGCCGCCGTGGCAGCCGACGCACAAGGAGTCTTTCAGGTAAATCAGCTTCCTGATTTACCTGAAACGAGAACGAGAAGGACGAGAAGTCCTGAAAAAGCCAAAAACTTTTTTAGATTTTGTGACGTTACAACCACAAAATTCAGTTTATTTTAGTTGCTCTAATAGCTGGATTTAGAGCTTCAAAATTGCTGAAACAGATGGACTCTTTTTACTAATTAAGTGAGATCTGAAGGAAATTTGTTTCACTGAATTTTAATTATATTCTCTAGATATAGTAGGGGACTCGACACAAATACATGCACTGATCTTGTCACAAAATATCCCAATAAAACACACTGCAGTGTTTGTAATGTGGAAAAGTATTTGCAAGTCAACACAAAAGTGAAGAATGACAGTACAAGACAGTCATTAGGTCTGTCATGATAACAAATGTATTATTTATCGCAGAAATTATTGCAATAAATGATCAGGTTGTTTTGTGACCATTTTCAAGTAATATACTGTATATAATAATTGTGTAATAATGCAAGTTCGCCCTCTCAAAGTCCAGTAAACTTTAATTTTATAAGGAACACGTAACACAGGAACTGGAATATATCCAAAATAAAACGCAGCCAAAAGTAACAAATAAAATGGAAATGAACTGAAACCATAAAAAATGAATTACGAAGTCTCTTAAAATAAAATTTCCCTTCAAAAAAATATTAATCATCAGAATGGAAATGATCAAGCTCATTTTAATGTATCATGCTATTAATTGCAGTGTCGTTGTAGTGTATTTAATTGTGGTATCAGCTTTGTATAGTCCAAGACAAATTTCCCCAGGTTTGTTCTCTTCACGTATTGTTATGTTTGTTTTTCCAGATTCTGATCCGTAACCGCGCTACAGAATTGGACGCCAGGATGAACGACGGTACGACGCCGCTGGTCCTGGCAGCACGGCTCGCTGTGGAGGGCATGGTAGAAGAGCTGATCCACTGCCACGCCGACATCAATGCTGTAGATGACCACGGTAGGACAACAAATGATAATGTGGTTGTTGGTATGTGAGCAGGGCGAGCAACATTAGGTTCATCAACCAAAATGCGACTTCAGAGGGATTACGCCATTTTTAAGAGGCTCCACCACATCTTGTTACTGTCGATGCAACGAGTGGCCAATTCTGAGTGCAACTGGAATGCAGCAGAACAAGCTACCTGCAGCCACCCTGTTAGACAGGACGTCTAAGCTAAAAAAATTTAAGCATGCTGCTGAAATCAGGAGTCAAGGACTTCACTACAGAAATCTCAGAAGAACCAGGAAAATATAAACATTTACACACCTTTTTGAGTCATATTGTTCATATTTTGGCTGAATTTTTAAAAAGCAGAGTAGAAATGGAGATCTGATTTTAAATGTCATCTGAAAAAATAACGTCTATTTAACAATTTTTTTTTTATCAACGTTTAGGTAAATCTGCTTTGCACTGGGCAGCTGCAGTTAACAATGTGGAGGCTACTCTTGTGCTTCTGAAGAATGGAGCCAACCGCGACATGCAAGACAATAAGGTATGTTGTTATTATAGTTATATTTTGTGTGTGTTATGTCCAATAAGTGTTTTAAAAGCAGTTTTTTCCTGACAGATAAATATATCTATCGTCATGTGATGCGCTTGTTACTACACATTTGTTACTGTATAAATATTGAGGAGTGTTTCTGTTGGATCATCACAGCCTGACATAAATTAACAGGCTGCATGCGGTGTTTGTTTCAGGAGGAGACCCCCTTGTTCCTCGCAGCACGAGAAGGCAGCTTTGAGGCGGCTCAAGTTCTTCTCGATCACTACTCCAACCGCGACATCACCGATCACCTGGACCGGCTGCCCCGCGACACAGCTCAAGAGCGCATGCACCATGACATAGTCCGCCTGCTGGACCAGTACAACCTGGTTCACAGCCCACACAACGGTCCCAACCACATGGGTGGAGGTGGAAACTCTGTGATGTGTGGGGCAAACGGTGGAGGCTTCATCGGCATGCGGCCCGGACCCCAAGGTAAGAAGAGCAGAAGCAGAGGAGCTGGGGCGAAGGCCGGGGGAGTCGGCGGGGGGCCAAAGGAGCTTAAAGACATGAAAGTAAAGAGAAGGAAGAAACCTACTGGAGGAGAGGGTCCGGGTCTGGTTGCGGCAGGTGGAGGAGGCGGAGGAGGTGCAGGTGGAGGCAGCACTAACGGTGTAAAGGCAGCAGGAGGACTTCCTTCGGAGAGCTCAGTCACCATGTCGCCTGTCGACTCCCTGGAGTCGCCTCACTCCTACGCAGGCGACGTTTCCGCCGCAGGCTCCAACACCGCCAACTCTCCTCCCCTCCTGAGCAGTCCCACCTCCAGAGCAATGCTGCCCCCGGTCAGCCACATGCTGGGGCAGCAGCAGGGCTGGGGGGGAGTGGCCAAGCACGGCTACAACGGTCACATGTTCGGTCTCCTCCCGCACACCATGAGAGGAGCTCACCCCGGCATGAGCCACGGCCAGGGCGCCATGATGACCCCCATGAACGTCACCATGATCAGGGAGCCGCTGCCCCCCATCGTCACCTTTCAGATGGTTCCCACGGGAACGGGCCAGGCCATGCTGAAGCAGCCCCAATCAGGGCAGGTACAAGTCAACCAGAGCCAGGGCCAGAACCAGAGTCTGTGTCACACCCAGCCGGTACCGGGACATGTCCGCTGCAGCCCGGGGATGATCTACCCGGACCAGATGAATGTGGCGGTGCCCTCCCAAAACCTGCAGCATCCTCACAACATCAGACACTCCAACGGGATAGAGGGCCAGTCTCGACCGCTGCCGCCTTACACGCCCATGCAAAGCCCGGTGGATAAATACCCTACCCCTCCCTCCCAGCACAGCCATGTCCCCGCTGGGTCAGAGGGCACCACCCCGGGCCGCTCCACCCACCCGCAGAACGAGCACCCATACCTCACCCCCTCCCCCGAATCCCCGGACCCCTGGTCCTCCTCCTCTCCACACTCTAACTCGGACTGGTCCGACGTCACCACCAGCCCCACCCCGCTGGGGAACTCCCACCACGCACTGCCATCGTCACGCCACACACACATTCCAGAGCAGGCGCAGATGCAGCCGCCGTCGCAGCAGATGCAGCCGCCTGCGCAGCAACCTCAGCTCGGAAACATGCAGGTGTTCGCATGAAGGCGCCAGAGGAGAGCAGAAACAGACTGACTCTTTGGTTCAACACATAAACACACACCCAGTGTCTTTCTCATACACTCTCTGTTCTCTAAAATCCTAGTCACCCACCTCCCCTTCTGTTTCCAACTAAGAAAACAGTATATAGTTTGTATAGTGTAATTTGGTACTTTCAGCTAAAATCACATTCTCTGGAGCAGAAGCTTGGCTCTAAAAACTTTTCCATATATTTACATTCATCAGCCAAGACTTTTCCTGTTCATTTGGAACCAAATTTGAACAATAATAACCACTGCTACGCCATCCAGGTGCATCGCGAACTGGTTCTGCGATTCCCGAGGGATCACGAAGAAAAATTGTCGACCAGAAGAAGTTCAGCTCTTCTTGCTTAAATAACAGAAAAATGAGACTGTTCATCAGAAATCCTCGACACTGACACTCTATCTCTATTCTGAAAAAGTCTGTTAAATCTGTTCGCTAGATGCTACCTTTATGTGTTCTTCAGTGTTATAAACTTGCCGATACTAATTTCTGGTTGACACCGTTCACTCTAAATTTTTAATTTAACGAATCTCAATCAGCTGATGCTTTCATTAACTAAAAAAAAAACCCGCTTGTGGTTCCTCTTTTTTGTTGTTTTTTTTTTTTTTTTTATTCCTGTTTATTGTGCCAATGGCTAGGTTTTTACCTTTTGTTGTATGATGGTTTTACATTTTCTGTCTGTTCAAGTACATCGATTATGTCAGGCAGTTCTTTAAATGGGGATTTACAGTAAAACAGGTGTTGAGATATTTATGTTTTGTCCGTTTCCACTCTTAAGAAGTATCGGAGGGATTCATTCTGTTGCTTTAAAGCCGTTTGTGTTGGTTTTGTCCGCCGTTGCCGTCTCCATTGTTATTATTCTGTAAGAAGAAATGTACATACACTTAAAGCAATTTCTGCTTGTTTTAGTTGAGCTAAATGTGGTGTTTGTCTTCTTAAAGTGCCTGTTTTTTTATATAAATATCTGCACTTCCTGAATGATTTTGAATGTTACAAAGGTATATGTTTTTACCGTTAAACTGCCTCTATAAGCAGTTGTCTTCCAAAAATGTATAAGATTTGTTTATCTACAATCAATGTTTGTCATGATTCATAGCCAAGTCTGACCACAAGCAGTGAAAGATGTTTCTTTTTGTTGTTGTTCTTTCTTGTCCTCTGTCTCAAAGCGGATGGTGAGTATTGTTTCTGCTCTGTATTCACAGACAATCATAAAATTGTTGATTATTTTCAAAAAAGAGTGGGAGACCAAATTGTGTTTCGTTACGCCAAACATGCTCACTGTGTACATATATTTGTTGCTTTTAAAAGTTTTGCTTCTGCTCAACGGTAAGAGATGGAGCGCTTACATCCTGCACCAGCTGAAACGTCGAATCACCGTCAGTGAGGTCGAGCTGATCAATATTCCTGACCTTTACCTTCGTTTCTGTACACAGTCTCTTTAGTTTCACAAACCCATGTACTGTACGATGAGATGTCAGTCTGTATTTTTCATAGTCATAATCATCTGGTACCTATTCAAGGCTGTCTGTGTTCTGTATATAAAATGTTTTTTGTATGTTTACCTTTTTTTTTTATGTTAACCAAATAGCCTATGTTATCCATGCAGTATGAAGTAGTTGTCACCATGTTTGTTAAAAGTAGAACCAACGTCGATTCAGGAGGTAATCTGTTCAAAAAAACAATAATAAACCAAATGTGTTTACTTAAATAAAACCCTGATCTTCATAGACTTCTGCATGTTTGCCCATTTTTCTCATCTAAACTGAAATATTCTTACATTTTATAGCCTATCGCAAAAGTATTCACATTCCCACTTTTATTGGGATTTTATGTGACACACCAACACAAAGTAGTGCGTAATTATAAAGTAGAAGGAGAAAAAATACATAATTTGCTGTTGTTCCCTAAACGTGTGACGGAAAGTGTGACTTAAAATGGCTCACATCAACAACCAAAATAAAATACTAAGACAGCGTCCAGGTGATCAATTCATTTAAGGGGAAAAAAAGCATCACTCATCTTACGCCTTGTTTAATCATGAATTGTGATTAAGCACCATTTTGAGACAGATTTTGTTTAATATCACTACCTGCACTCAGACCTGATTACTGTCACACCTGTAGAACCTGAAAGACTTGAATAATGTGGAACCTGTCTGAAACATGAAGTAGGCTACAAGGTCTCAAAAAGCAACACAACATGCTAAAATAATGTGTTTTTGAATTGAATTTGAACCTGTTAAAAACATTTCTTTGGCATATGAGACTGAAAAAAGGTTATAATGTTGAAATGGGACTGAGTGAAAGCCATCATGTACAAATGGAGAAAAAATTACTGCAGGAGCGCATTAATGACTCATGCAGAAGGTTCATAAAAGAACCCCCAAAAAAAGTAAAGCACAAAAGGCCGTTACTCAGCTAAGGTCAGAGTTCATGTTTCAACAGTAAGAAAGAGACAGGGCAAAAGTAGGAGAGTTCCAGGGTGAAAATCTGCTGGGCAAAAAGAATATAAAGTACTGTCACACATTTGCAAAAAAAAACAAAAAACAAACATCTTGATGACCCCCAATTATTTTGAGAAAATATTCTGTGCACTAGTGACACAAAAGTGGAACTTTTAGGAAAGTGTGCATCTTGTTACATCTGGAGTAAAACTAGATGTTCCTGAAACCATCAAGTTTCAGGGGGAAAAAAAACATGATGGTGGTATTGTGATGTTCTGGTGCTGCTATGCCGCTTCAGAACCATGAGTTCTGCTCTCTGCCAGAAAATCCTGGAGGAGACATCTGGCCGTCCGTTCGTGACCTTAAGCGCAAACAAACTTGGGTAATGCAGCAGGACAGTAATCCAAAGTTCACCAGTAAGTTGACATTGAAATATCTACAAAAAAAACTGAAACAAGGTTTCATAATGTCCATATAGAACCTGTTTATGTTTGAAAACCTTTTCAATGCGAAACAGTTTTCAAATTTACCTTAGATTGTCTTTGTCTCATATTAAATTCTTTTTTTCGGGTGGGAAAAACACAACAACAACAAAAAACAGAAGAAATGTGCACAGGGGAAAATGAGAGAAAGAATTAGTCAGAGATTTATGTATGTAAATGTGGATGCAAACTTCTGATTTCAACTGTACCTACTTTTCTCTGAAGCTCCTAAAACATCCAGTTCCCTTCAGAAGTTGAATAGAGTCAATATGTGTATTTAATAACATATTAAATATGTAGTGTGTTCTTGATACTGTGACTAAATGAAAATAAACAATAGATTTAACAATATTCCCACTCCTTATCCACCTATATAATATTACATTTATTACATGCACAATCCATACATCTACAACCAAGTTAACTACATTTAATAGTTAACACATCAACATAGTATTTATTTAATTTCAATTACAAAAGTGGATGAATAATCATTATTTCTTTAAATTGCACAAAAAACTAGTTTTAACAACAAAAATACCAAAAATTGAATAGCAATGTTATATATCATATCCAGCAATAATCATATATTTATGACAATAATTTTTGGACATTGTCTAGTTCAATATTCAAATTATTCCACGGTATGACTCCACTTACTGATACACAATACTTTTTTCTAGTAGTTCTGAATTTGCACATTTTAACTTGTGATTCCCTCCCTAACTTACAAATTTGCTTCTTAAACTTAAACAATTTTTGTTTCTTTATGCCTTTGCAAAGAATTAGCGCCGTCTGTGAAACTGAATTTTCAGACAGGACAAACAACCATGCACCCCCCCCCCCCCCCCCCCCCCCAAACACACACACACACCCACCCCCACACACACACACACACCCCCACACCTAGGGAGAATTTAGAAAGCATGGATGGAAATAGTGTGTGTTAGTATTTCCTAAATATCCCCACTTTACGGATTATTCGTCCACACATTTAGACTTGAACCAGCAGGTGGCGCAATATGCAGCAGTCAGCCGTTAAGGAAAAAACAAGGAAGAGATGTGAACAAGGAAGTGATCCAGGACCTTCAGAGGCATGAGATTCCTCCAGTAAAGCGCTTTTCTGCGGATTGTGTGCGTCTCTTCTGAAGCGTGGTTGAACCGTAATGGCTCCGAGCTTCCCGACGGTCGGTGCGGAGAGCCGGGAGGAGACCCACCGGACTTAAAGGGACGGACGGACGGGAGAGGAGCTGCTGTTTTGACAGCTGGGATTATCCTCCACTCTGTCTGCCTCAGAGAGACAATCCGAACCGAACTGAGGTAAAAACTTCAAGCAGAGGAATCCTCTTCATGCTGAGGGGAACCTGAGGGGCTGACGGTAAAGAAAAGGTGAGCTCACCTGTCTGTTGCTCACCTGTCTCTGGTTCCACGTCTTCCTCCACGTCAGTCTGATTGTCCGGTTTTCATCAGGTTCCCACCATGGCTTCAGCCCGGCTGAAGTACCTCTCCCTGGGCGTGCTGGTATTCCAGACCACCTCGCTGGTGCTCACGATGCGGTACTCCCGGACCCTCCAGGCCGAGGGCCCGCGGTACCTGGCGTCCTCGGCTGTGGTGGTGGCTGAGGTCATGAAGATCCTCGCCTGTGTGCTGCTCGTTTTCAAGGAGCACAGTGAGTGGACCGGGTGGGGCATTCAGAGGGCTTCACCAGCGTGGAAGTGCTGGTCCTTCCAGGATGTTTAGGGTCCTAGGTAGTTCTTGATTTTGGAACCAAATCGACCTGGTGTTACTGGAACCTGTTCTGACATCAATTAGTGTCACGCAGTGCCGATGTTGCAGCCTTTCTGGGGCCCTAGACAGATGAAAAAGTACTAGTTTCACAGATAGATTATTTCACTTATAACAAGTACTTTTTCGTCAATATTAAGGAGTTGTTTACTTAAAGCAAGCCTATATTTCCTGTAAGTTGGTTTTGTCTTGTTTCAAGTGTATTAAGATATTTGCTCTAGAAATTAGACCAAAAGTACTTGGTAAAATTTTGTGTTTTTGCACTGAATCCTTTTTGAACTGGTGACATTTTGGTTGTAACAATGTTTGGAAAATATGTGTATTTTTGTTTATTGAAGACTTGAAAATGCATAACATAACATTCTCATTATACTGCCTGGATGTTGTTAGAATTGCGAGATGTGCGATCTTTCCACCGACAACCAGAGAGTTACTCGTTGTCCCAAAAAATGAATTTTTTGGTTTGCATAAAAAAAAGAAAATGTCAGCCGTTAAGCAGGATTCATAACCTCCAACCAGAGCTGCTGCAGGCCCCGATTTGAAGTGAACTCAGTTTCCGTCATAACACAGACGTGACAGAATGTCTCTATTTGTAAAGAAAACAGAATTTCCTCACGCAGGTGTGCATGGTAGATGTCAACGTGCAGCAACATGTGTGATTGAGGAGCTCATCTGTTAAAGACGCTGTCAGCAATCGAGAGCTCCCTAGTCTGAACCTAGCTTTTTCCCAGCTTGTCATTCTCGTCTGAATTAGGTTAAGACTTTTAATAAACTTCTAAATCTTTTAACTTTTAGACCAAACATACACCAAGTTTAACCTTGACGTCCACAAACAATTAAAAACAATTCGGAAAGACTCAGGCTTCACCAACCTTTGCTTTCATTGTTGCTGGACTCATCTGAGGGCAAACAAACACCACTTGCCTCTTTTACTCTATCCCAGCATAAAGGCATTTTAATGGCTCTCCCTGCTCTGCTGCAGGTTACAGCATGCGAGCTCTGAACAGCATCCTGCGTCAGGAAATCCTCCATAAACCCGTGGAGACGCTGAAGCTGGCCATCCCCTCGGGGATCTACACGCTGCAGAACAACCTGCTGTACGTCGCCCTGTCCAACCTGGACGCCGCCACATATCAGGTACGCCCAGAGGACCATGGGAGTGACTGACGAATCTGTGCTTTGAAATTAAAAACATTTCCCTCTTTCTTTTCTTTTTGTTTTTTTTACCTCAGGTGACGTACCAGCTGAAGATCCTGACCACGGCCCTGTTCTCTGTTTCCATGCTTGGCCGCAGGCTGGGGGTCTACCAGTGGCTCTCCTTGCTGATCCTGATGGCCGGAGTGGCTCTTGTGCAGGTGAGGTACATTGTTTGGTTTTAGTTTGTTCGAATGAACAGGAATGATATTGCTTCAGTTTAAGATGTCAGAGATAAAGCTAGGCAGTGACTTTGTTGTTCTATCTCTACTAGTTTTGGAGCGATAGCTCTGAAATTTCAGAGCTGGAAGTATTATTGTGCCACCGGCCAAAACAAATGTAACTAAATCAATTGCAAAAAGTAAATGAAAATGTCCTCTGTCTTTGTGTTTTGCTTTGACATAACAATGCTTACTGGCAATGCATCTTATAGCTATTTATTTCCTTTTAAAAGTGTCGAATTCATAAGAAAAATGCATTTGTGATATGAGCAGCAGACATGAGTATCTGATCCTTCCTCTTTGTCACTTGAATAACAGGGTTTTGTTGTTATTGGAGCCAAACACCCTTAAGCTATCAACACAACCAAGATGGCTGATTTGTGACAAATACTGGGTGAAGCATTTGAAGAACAGGATGGTATAATGTTCTTCAAGCTTCCTGTTTGAAGAACAGGATGGTGTCCTGTTCTAAGAACAGGATGGTGTCCTGTTCTTCAAATGGGACACTTTAAGAACAGGATGGTGTCCTGTTCTTCAAATGGGACACTTTAAGAACAGGATGGTGTCCTACAGCAGTGTGTGAGCAGAATAACAAGGTGCTTCCAGGAAGTGGTTGTTTCTCCCCTGCTTGTTAAAATGAGAAATTTTGAATTGCCAAAATGTTTTGCTGCTTAAAATTGCAACCCAATCCGATGATTTAAAAAAACCCAAAAAACTCAAGAATTACTAGCAGAATCATGCATATCAGCCAACAAATACATTTCTTATACAAATGTGGCTCCACCTGGACCCACTGTAGCAACAAAGTAATAATCAACCGAACACGTTTCAAGACCGTGGTGCTTAAATCTACTGATATTTGATTAAAAATACAGGATAAATATTTTTGTGTCATTGTCTACTGATAATATTTCAGTTTTTAACATCCTTTCTAAATCTCTAGACCTTAAGAGAGAACTATTTTGGCTGTAATCTGTCTCTTCGCTTCAAGGTTTTACTCTGTTTGCACTTGGCAGCAGATTCCAGATTCAGAGAAGGAAAAAGAAAACACTAAACAGAGCAACTGTCTTGCTTTCAGTTTCTCTCCGTGTTGTCGCTTTTTATTGCAACTGTCTGGATTTTACATCTAATCCTGCAATTCAAGCAAATAATATTTGTATCTAAACCAAAGCTGTCGGTCTATTAAACAAATTCCTTTTTATTTCATCTCTCTGCACCACCACAGCTCATCCTTTCCCTTTTTGTGTGTTGCCACCTTTTTTCCAGCTTACGGCAGCACAAAGAGCACAAGAACAATTTTCTCACAACTCAGCAAAACCGTGAAGATGCCAGCATATGGATTTCAGACACCTAGTGTTATAAATCTACAGACCTGACTGTGAATATAAATGAGTAGAGTTTGAGCCTTTTTTTTTAAAAATATCGTGTTATATATATGTGATATCATAGTTGATCCAAAAAGCAGAGTTATGACTCATTCAGGGTTGTTTAAGTCTTCTCTTCTCTCTTCTTATTGGCAAGGTGTTACTAAAAGTCGACCAGTTAAATTTAATACATGATTATTTGCATTGGTGGGTTTTTCGTTCTATTTTTTTCACTTACCGTCAGAAAACAAGGTCATTCTCTACCATCTGCAAATCTGTCAGCTCGACTTGTCGGCTTGCAAAATTAAAATGAAAACAGAAGTTTATCTGAGATGAACATAAGGCGTACTCGGGCTGACTCTGTTACTTAGAGAAGTTGGACTGCAAGCTGACGGACCAAGCAGTGAGTGAATCCGTCTGCTTCTGGTATTCAAAGTAGGAAACTTTAATAAAAGCTTTAGATTACATGTGGATATGTTTTTTGTGTTTTCCTTAGGATGATCTTTTTTTTCTACAAATTTCCACGGTGTAGTTTTCAATTATTTACAAACCCTGCAATAAATTAATAGCAGCCCAGTTTGGTATCATAGCAAATAATAAAACTCCTGCTCTTCATCCATCCACTTGAAAGGTTTGAACATTTTTTAAGCTAATGCTGAAGTGAACATCATCTCAGATGCAAAGCCACACGTTTGACCCACTTTGACATGGGTTCTCAGTGCTCCTATTATTAACTTATTAAACTGATGTGGAAAACCAAAGTGTCTTCTGTTTTTGCTCACAGTGGCCCTCCGAGTCTGCGGCGGCCCCAGAGAAGGAGGCCCGCTCCGCAGGCTCCCAGTTCGTCGGGGTCACGGCGGTCCTGGTGGCGTGCTGCTCCAGCGGCTTTGCCGGCGTCTACTTTGAGAAGATCCTGAAGGAGAGCAAACAGAGCGTGTGGGTCCGCAACATCCAGCTCGGTCAGTGGTCAACAGAGATGTTAGATTGGGGCGTTACTGCGTGGCGTTGCGTGTTATGGTGTTTCCAAAGTGAGAACAGAGGCAGCTGGGTTTTCTCTCCCTCCTGTGAATTTCTGTTAAGACAAATGTTCCTGTTTGGGTTTATTTTTACCTTGGAACATGTGAGGCATGTACTCGGTCTCCTGTGACTCCTCCTGCAAGCTCAAAGCTTTTTCACCTGTGTTAAACATTTGAGAGCCGACTTCTTCTGTTTTAAGGCTGTTAAAGCTAACCTACTTATTTTGACTCAAGCTAAGCTATGCTAAACATAATTCAGTTCTCTCTAAGGGCAAATCTTGTTTACGATCTATAGACTTACGAGCTTTAAGAAGCCATCAACACTTCAGGTACGATATAAAAATTGCAATTTTTTATTTTTTTTTACATCATTCTCTTCTTTAAAACTCAGACAAAAGCCTAAACTGCTAAAAGAGACTTGAGACATTACTCAAACCTTAAGGCAATTTAAATTAGCTTCTTTCCATCAGGAGGTGGCATTAGTCATTAGGCTAACCCAATTCTAGAGTTTAAAACTCTTGAACTATAAATTACAGCACTGCTAAAACTGTGAAGGCCAAAAATTAAGTCTGAATAAAATGTGACTTTAACTTTCTTTTTTTAGAGAAACTGTTTTATGATGTGTTATTTGAAAATTAAGTCTGCGCAAACACACTGTTGCTAGCTAGCTGAATTATTCGGACAAACATTGCAGCAGACCATCAGATAAGCTGTCTTCTCAAACTGGATCCTTTATCCTGAGCTGGTGACTTACCAATTTGGAAAGCATGCAACAGTAGGGGGCGCTACAACGTACAGAGCTTTACTTTGAAAATTCCCCATAAAAAGACTTGTTTTTCCTGATTTTTCTGGTTTTCAGCATGTTTTTTGTTGTTGTCTGAACCCGATGCAGTTTATCTTCTGTCTTAAACTCTACTTTTTAGGAATTTGTAATTTTCTTTATAAAATCTTAATTAAATTCTTCACACATCTTCTTCACAGTTTCCCTTAAAAAAGTTGTTCTCCCAATCTGTGCTTCTGTTTTCATACACTTCTGTAATATTTGTTGAAGATGGTGTGCTGGGGATTATTGCAACCATTGATAAATATGTTTTGATTTGCAGACATGTTAAACTGAGTCTTGCACCAGACAAACCTGTTCAACTGCGCAATTTATTCAGAATTTTTAAAACCATTTAGGTCAGTTACATTAGATTATTGTGAGAGTCCTCCTCAGCGGATACTACAATTATTTTAAAATTTTACATTTAGAAAAAAATCCCACTACAAGTTGAACACTAGGGGCGCTAAAGATAAGAAAAGGGGTCAGAAGCAACCAATTAGAGCAGATCTACCACATTCACATGAAATGTGGATTGCTGTATTTATGCTGTTTTAGCAGCTTGTGTGTTTTGTTTTGTTCTGTTTGGGTTATCCCGTTTTATTTGTGTGTGTGTGTGTTTCTCCTTCCAGGAATGTTCGGTCTTGTGTTTGGCCTCTTTGGCATGCTAGCATACGACGGGGAGCGGGTGAGAGAGTCTGGAATGTTTCAGGGATACAACACAATCACCTGGACAGTCGTAGCCCTGCAGGTAACTCCTCCTCCACTACCACGGGGTCTGATGTCATTTCCCTACCAGCCCATCCAGTTCTGCTGAAAGCGGCTCTTCGGGCCCCTTCAGGTCATGCCTTTGTCCATCTGCGCCTGTGTGTTTGTTGTTTCTCCAGGCGCTGGGTGGTCTGGTCATAGCAGCGGTCATCAAGTATGCGGACAACATCCTAAAAGGTTTTGCTACGTCACTCTCCATCATCCTGTCCACTCTTATATCCTACTTCCTGCTACAGGACTTTGACCCCTCAAGGTAGAAGAACCTGTATTTTTTTTTGTATATATGGATGTTTTTCTTATTGTTTCCGGAGCTCATTGTTTCGTTTCCACAGTGTGTTCTTCCTCGGGGCAGTTTTGGTCATCACTGCCACTTTCCTGTACGGCTACGAAGGCAAGCCGCCCGCCAACCCCAGCAGGGCATAAGCTGACTCTGCGGTGGCTTCAGGAGGTCCAGTTGGAGCCTCAAGACGGCGGGGAGGAGAAAGGACAGACAAAAGCGCTAAGGGGACAGAAAAAAAGACGGATGAAGGGGGAGGGGGAAGGTCTTCATCACATATTGTGAGCAGAGGACAGAAATGCAAGCATAACACTGTGGTTGGTCTCACACCGAAAGTGCCTCACTTCTGAAGGAGAAGCGATTTTAGGGGGGGGGGGGAAAGGAGAAAACACAAGACTGTGTTTTTTCTCTCTTTACTGTGGCAGAGATGTCCTGGCTGCCACGTCTGCAGGAAAAGGACGGACTGATTGCGTACATGAAGGACCAGTTTGACAACCAGTAACCGTTTACTGCCACGCCGGTCACGCCCATGCAGTAAATGATTGCAGAGGAAGAGAGCACCTCTACAGCCATAGTATTTATTGCTCTTTTTGTCCATTTTAAGCAAACATTAGAACCTGATGTGAGATGCTAACAGATCCCTAAACTCAAACAGGTCAATAACTCTGGCTGAAAAGGGTCCAGTGTAGTTCAAGTGTTACACGCCCTTCACACACACTTGAACTGTAGTGGCCTGCACACTTTATAGCACCCCTAATGAAGATGGGGGAAAGGCTCAACTTAAATTAGGCTGTTATTGGTGAAGTATAAATTCACTCTGAGCATTTTTTTTTTTTAGAAAATCTATCGTTTAATTTAAGCTGATTTATCCCACATTGCAACAGAAGCAGTTTTTTCCCCGTTTCCCTGACATTTAAATATGACTCTTCAAAATGGGAAACACTGAAAAACATGTTGGTTAGTGAAGACAGATGTGCATAGCTTCCCAACAACAATAATTAAAAACTTAAATTAAGGTTGCAGTAAACGATCTAAGTTTATTTTACCAGTATGCTTGGTGAAGAGGATGGGAAGGGAGGTAAAGAAAGCAAAGAGCAACATTTTTGAAGTCTGGACAACAGCAAGGAAAAGACATTTACTGGTAATTTGGGAACTAGGTCAATATATTTGGAAACCTTTGCATAACACTGTTGGTGTTGGGGGTCAAAAGACTCATTTTGTTAAAACAAAATTGATTTGGTTTCAATTATTTCCATCCTCCTTGGACTGTGTGAGTTAAAGTTGATCAGAGGGACATCATTTAACATTTTTGGAGTACTTAGTTTCCCATTCCCAGCGTGACAAAACAATTGTAGTTTGTGGGAACCTCGTTAGGTTGCTTCCCACATGGTAATGGTGGAAACTACATGTTCAAATCTAAACAGATACGGATGACCAGGCAGATCCAACTCACTCCACAGGCCTTAATCCTACGGGAAAAACCTGTTTGGTGAGCTGAGGAGAAGAAAACTTAAGAGCTGACCCAAAACTGTGGATGACCTGGAGAGATTGCACAGGTGCCAAAAGGGGGGATATGAGCAGCACATGTGGCAACAGTGAGTTTAGTAAAAAATAATTATTTCTCAATATTCTAAATATTTCCTACTGTGTAAGTTGGGCTAAATGAAAGGTTAGCGTTCTCTCAGCTTTACCAGGGGTGCCAGTCAGTGTGAACGGTTCTACAAACACATTTTAGAAGACAAGTCTTAAGACACTGACTGTTTCAATGACTACAACTTGTGTTTTCTAAATGACTGCTTTCTTTCTTCAGACGCAGTCTGTAAAATGTCTTCTTGTTGGCAAACTCAGAGAGATTCTGTGACGGGATTGCTCCGCCGTTGTCTCAGCCAGCTGGAGTCAAACATTTGACTGTAATTTGGAGTAAAATGTTTGATGAATGAACCGAGCAGCTTCTGTGACACCACTTGGAGTAAAAACTGGTGATTTGGTCATTGAAACTTGAAATAATCTTTAAATCAGTAATCAGTCTTTAGTTTAACTGCAGTAATTTGGCTTAGGTTTACATTGTTCCGTTTAGGCCAATGATGATGATGAAACTCTCTGTTTTATATTTTATTTTAATTTTATTTTTTTGCAGTATATTGTATTGACTCTGTGGCCAAACAATGAAACACAGAATCCTTTTAGGGAATGTATGATTTATTATGTTTGTTTTTGTTTTCTGAGCTACGTTGGGATAAAGCGGGTATAAATATTAAGTTTATCTTAATTATCTACATGTGAAGCTTTTCTGTAAGGGCAGTGTGTAACTTATGAGTACGGGTTGTTGTGTGGCTCCTGTTTGAACCTTTCTGCTGTGCAACACATTAACCGGTATATTCAGACTGGAATGTATTAAAACAAAATATAAAGGTGACAATATGGAGAGTTGTTTTTTTTTTTTTTTTTGGTGCGGTTTGGTAAAATGGAAAGAAATTCAAGAACAAAAGCCTGATATTCTGAGTTGACATCACTGCACTGTAAACAAAAATAATGAACCAATAGTTCTCCTTATGAAGACTCCTTTTCAGAGAAAGGGATACTTTTGAAACCCTCGAACACACAGACAGCAGATATGATCAGATATAAATATATTTAAATTTATTTTTCCTCATTAAAACATTACAGTCTTCACTATTTTCACACTAGAAAAGCCACAATTCGTTGAACAATAATGAATTCCTCTGTCACAAGTGCTGCTCTGTTGGTTTTTCTTCCTGATTGTCAGTGTGACTTCAGACGTCTGAATTCTCAGATTTTTCACCGACCGCTCCCGGGTCGAGGTTAAGGGAGGCGTATCCGTTTTCCAAAACACCCGGCTGCCCGCCTCTCTGATAGTGAGGTGTGTGTTGGTCTGTGCATGAAGCCTCGTTTAGCTGGCGCCACAATGAAGAAGCAGCATGGGAGCGACTATGTGTCGTCCATTCCTCCTCTGGCTGGGCTCAGCGCTCCTCCGTGATCTGTTTTTTTGTGTTGATGAGGCAGTATGGACTGATTGAACAACAGATGGACCGACCTGGCAAACCAGTGACATTACAGCTGTGCTGCACTAGTTTTACTTTCAGCCTTCCTTCTTTTTTTAATAGCAGTTTAGAAAAAGACGTGACACCAGAAGAGGCACTATGACTGTTTTAAATTCCCTAGGACATCTTTTTTAATTTGTCTGTTTGGGTTTTGAGCAGCAATTGTGGACCACTTTTAGATGGATTGTCATGAATGCACAGCCAGCCTTACAATGCCTTTCAAAAGTATTCCTACACTGTCATATTTTTCACATTTTGTTACTTGATTTTTATGATACACCTGTAAACTTTGAGTGTATCTTTGGTACTATAAATCTAAAAAAGGTGTGACATGAATTTGTATTCAGCCTCCTTTATTCTGATACCTTTAAGTAAAATCCAGTGTGACCTTCAGAGGTCATAGGATTAATAAATTGGGTGACATTTCATATAAATACAATCCCAATAAAGCATGTCAAGGTTTGTGGCTGTGTGTTACAATCCTTGTGGTTAGGCTGGGCGTTTACCTTTCATGTGAACATTGATTACTGATTGGGGACAGCTGTGGAATAAGGCATGCAGCTGCATTTTGATTGCACATGATTCGTCAACATAGATTTCTTATCTCATTTTCTCATCATTGTCACATGACAAAATGTTTTAAAAAAACCCATCAACAGATAGAAATATTTTGCAAGGCATCATAAAATGGGTTGACCTGAGTCAAGAGGAAATTTTCTAGTGGTTTTCTCATTTTTGGTTTCCTTGAAATATTCAGTGGTTACACTGAGATGGGGAGCGGGTTTAAATATTAATATATTCGTATAACACTTGGGTACTTTTGCATTTTGACAGCAGCCATACGTGCAAAATCCCACAGCATTTAAAAGCACTTATGGAGGAAATTTTGTGTTCTCCATTTTATTGGGTGAGGAGCAAATAAATGTGAATAATATTTCAGAAACTTGGCGCTGCAAGCTTTTTTAAATCCTAGGGGGAAAAAAGGTTTTCTACCTATTTTAAAGCATATTTAATTACAATTAGCCAGCCAGCAATATTATACTGAAGATTTTTACAGATCAGGAATAGGACGGAATATAAAAAGGAAACTGACTTTTGAAGAATCAGCAGGGAGAACGGCTTTATACAAGAGGTTTGTGGGAAATCCTCAAAGACGAATTTGTGTAAAATTAGCATTTTCCTTTTTTAATCTCCATAGAAAGATTCTGAAAATCTTGGGACATTTCTACACAACAGAGGGGGGGTTACAAAACAAAATTAAAACTCTTCCAGCTGACAACACTGTACGTATCAAAAACACTGGTCTGTAGAAGAAATCTTTTGGTCGCCACAGAGACACTTCCACACTGACAAAAGTCTGTAAAGAGAATACAGCCTCTCAAAACTTTGACATATAAGGGGAAAATTACAAAAACAACAAAACCCACCTAAAAACAAAACATAAACAAGGTTAGAGGTAAATTGTTTTTGGACATGATTATGAAAAACTTTAAATTTTACTGAAATATTAAAACAAAAACTCAAGTTGATTACTCTGTGTCCTTCAGGCTGAAGAGAAACCCGGCCGTCCCTGACCAAAAGAATAAATCCACCAGAGATATGCAACTTACCAACCAGAGAAGGCACCAATAATACTGACTGATGCATGCATTCATGTACTGGTGCAACCCTTACTGATAATGCTAACCCCTGTTTAAAATATTTTTAGCAAATATCTCTAGTACAGAAAAAAAATCCATCTGTCAAACTGATCCACCTGGATGTCGGAGCTGACACAACAAGATGGAACAAAAATACAAGAACATTAAACCACCGAGCAACAAAACCCCTTAATTCACACAAGAATCAGACACCTTTGACTTTTAACACCCCAGCTGCTGTTTCTGCCATGTTTTTAAATGCTTAGTGTTGTAAAAAAAAAAAAAAGAAGATACATTTGCCTCTCGTCTTGAATGTGTTTCAGCTTCAGCCTTTAAAATAATGTCTTTGTATTGTGTATGACTAAAGAAAAAGAAGAAATATTCCTAATCATTTCACATTGTGTTTCTTTTTACTTTGCTGTCAGTAACCAATTGTGTGTAGAAATTGTTCGTCATTGGCTAAAAACACAAAAAATCTGTGGAAATCTTGTAGAATCTGGAGACTATCTAGACCAGCGGTGGGCAATCCTGGTCCTCGAGGTCCTGCAACTCTCAGATGTCTCCCTGGTCCAACACACTTGAATCCAATAGCTGAATCACCTCCTAAGTGCAGTGAAGTTCTCCAGAGTCCTGCTGATGACCTCATTATTTGATTCAGGTGTGTTGAAGTAGAGATACATCTAAAAGTTGCAGGAGACCAGCCCTCGAGGCCTGGAGTAGCCCACTCCTGATCTAGACACTGTGGCTGTAACACTGTAAACTGGATCCATGACCCAAACCTTGATACTCTGCTAATTACAGACAAGCTTCAAACCCAGGGAAGAGTAAAGGTCTGTACTCTGCCTGGATGAGAGCCACACTGTTCCTTGGTTCAACAATCAGTTGGATCTTGCTATGCAAAAGCGGGAAGAGCAAATTTTCCCAGAGAGGTCAGGAGAAATGTAATTCCTCAATAGCTGGAATGCACTCTCTGGTTTGCCTTCTGAGAAATAAAAACTACGATAACGAGTTTTTTAAAGCAAGTCGTCGATTGTAGAGGCAGATTTTTAAACCACATTTTAAGACGGGATGCAAAGCTTAAGAGCGACAGGCAAGGTAGAGAGGAAGAATGAAGAGTTTAGAGTTCCTATTCGCCACTTCCAACCCCAAACTCTACTAAACCCCATGTATTTCACGATACCAGTCCGAACACAGCTCCCACTGGGAGAAAAAAGCAGCATAAAGCACCTGTAAGTAATACTGAAAGACCATGAATTTATGGAGGTGAAAAGGGGGACAGAGGGTTTGATGATGTGGCATGTAGTTATGATTCATCATGGTGGTATACTACTGGTTTCCCTTTCTAACAAACAGTCAAATCATTTCGGGGTACGTTTGCCTCCTTACATTTTCATTCTCTCCAAATCTAATAGGAGGGGCCTGAAAATCTCACCAAAAAATAAAATAAAATAAAAAAATCCGGCTTTACTGTCGATATCGGCAGGCATCTCTGGCTTTGCAAAGGCAGAACTGGAGCAACTGGGAAGCTTGGATGAAGTCACTGTTAGAAAAGGAGAATCTCTCTGTAGGCTTCATTCATGTGTCATTGTGTACGTGTCGAGTCTGTATTTCCTGTGATCTGAAAGTTGAATCTAAAACTAACCTGAATGAGGCCTCTGGCGTGTTTGAGGCAGTCTGGTGTGACAGCAGCAAGCCCGAACGCAGCCGTTATAAAAACACATCTGCACAAACAAAAACACCTGAATACGTACATTCACATCATCCATCAGAAATGAAAACGATCAATTAATCCCCACAATAGAGTTGTCTTTCCTTCACCTTCACCTCCAAAACTTTTCCTCTGGAGGATCTTTAAGGCTGTAAACCTTTTTGTGTATATCTGCCTGTGTCGAGGCTTGATCACGTCCTCCTGAGCCAGAGGAGCTACATCGAAGATTAATGACACATCCCAGCACTGATGGTGTTTTCTCAGAGTTAAGCAGCGCTCTGCTCGGGTGTGCTGGGTTAGAGTGCACCTCCGTACGCTCCACAGTTCTGCAGCACCAGAGGCTGAAACCTTCTGGATGGTCAAAGGCAGCGGTGGGGAATTAAGGCAGAGTTTTAACACTGATTCAACAATTAAATACTTAACTCTGCTTCTGTCTTTCATCATCATTTTCAGTCGTATGTGGCTCTCTGTGATGTTGTAGCAAAAAGAAACAGTTATGAAGAGCCTCTCTTGGCTCTACTTAGGCGGTATGACAACAAGCGGAGGACCTCTCCTTGGCCTCCACATCAGAACCTGGGCGTCATTGGCGTTCGGCTTCCCCATGGCGTTTGGAGGGACGGGCTCCATGCGGCTCAGCACCCGCGGTTGTTCCTGGTACAGCCGGCCCACCAGCCGGGCTCTGGAGCCCAGAGGCTGGGCTGGATCCACAACTATGTCCACCCTCATCCGCCACTTGATGGTGTGTAGCAGGATCTTCTCCTTGGACGTGGTGTTCAGCGCCACCAGCCAGGTGGTGAAGCTCTGGTCCCTCTTGATGTTGGTCAGCAAGGGCGTGTTGGATTCGCTGACCGGCACGGCCCAGGTGACACTGGGGTAAAAGTTATCATTCATGCTGACTGTGAAGCGGGACGGTTTGGAGGTGGGCCCCACTATGGTGACGGTCTCTGTTGTGTTTCCGTACCAGGGGTAACTGATGCCATCGGAGTCGCTGATGGCCCTCACCAGACCTTCCCGCAGCTGAGGCAGCTCCCAGCTTGACCTGCAGGGAGACAGAAATGAAATCCCCTTCTGGGTAACCAAGCTTTGGTTTCACAAGCTCAAGAGTACAAAAACAAGTAAAAAACAAACCCAAAACGTCTGTCTATCTATCCGTACATGCTTGCAGGGAAGCAGAGAGGGTCTGTTTTGGGTAAAAAAAAACAAACAAAAAAAACAGGGTATGCCCTGGATATCATCCATAAATCTTAAAACCACATGACTTCTCTTTAACAGAAACCAAGTTTATCCTAACTTCAAACCTCTGTTCAACTTTTGTAAAAGATGGAGTCTTAAGTAGAAATTCTCATTTAACGCTAAACATATTTTGACTTGCAGGCGCGACGGTGGAGCAGGTGTAAAGTGGGTGACCCATACGGGGGCCTTAGACCTCAACATGGCCGTCATGAGTTTGAGCCCTGACCTGTTGACCTTTCCCGCATGTTTTCCCTCTCTCTGATAACCCACTTTCGGTGTGACTGCTGTTAAATAAAGGCCACTAGAGCTGCAGAAAACCTCAAGATAAAAATAAAATGTAAAAAATTACATAGATATTTGGAGGGCTCTGCTTGATCCACATTTATTGTGAAACTGAAAAATTAACGGTTTACCAGTCAACAAACTGAAAAAGTTAGCTTCATATATCATCAGTCATACCATCCACATAGTGCATAAGAACACAAAGAAATCTCGTTTTCTTTCTAGCTTATGCTTGAAGCTAGAAGAAAAACCTACTTTCTATGTCATTTGTGAAGGTGGGAAGTTAAAAATTGAGCGTTTAGTGTTTACTGGTGGAGGTTTTTATTGCAAACATAAAAGTCGGTGTTTGACAATACTGTTCGTCAAGCGAACTCATTGACTTCTGCCTGTCACTTTTTATTTCGCAGACGGTTTTGTTCGTTGGTCTTTGAGCACATCTCTGACTGTGGTACTAATTTGATGTTTGGGTGTTTTGCTGCAAGAATTTTAAGACCTTTTGGAGGATTTTTTTTTTTTTTTTATCAAACTGGTTAAAGATTATTTTCTCAGACGTCTGACAGAAGAGAACTTCCAACACTTCAACACCTCAAACTATTTTCCACTCTTGATGCTTTATGATGAAATAATTTGGAAATTCAGATGAAGAATCTTGAAGACTTTTGTGTCATTATTGTAAAATGTTTCTTTTGTTCTTTTTTTACAGGGACAAGTTTGACACTGGGGTCAAAGTCACATTTTCTGTAAACAGATAAAAATATATAGGATGACTTAAAGACAAGGAGCTTTGCTTATCATTTTATGCAACTTTGCTATTTACCGTACTATCAGTTATCGGAAACAATATTTAATTGACTTGATGTAATGACTTTGAACTCGCTCTGTAACTCAGTCAAACGTACTTTTTTGTTACTAAAACATGCAAACCATAAAATAATAGCACAGATGTTGCTTGAAACACTGAATTAAATGTTTCCTCTTTAATTCTTTTTGTATATCATTTAATCCTAAACTCAATAAAAAAAGACTGTAGACTTCTCTTGAAGGTTGTAATTCTTTTATTTTGATTGTTTTGCGCCTGTTTTTATCCTGTATATTTTCCATAATTTTATATTTATCGTTAATATTCTCAGTCTTATTTGAAATCAAAAGCATTGGTGCAAGAGGGGGGCATTTATGACCCCGTTCACCCTTTAGCCTTTCCAGACTGTGTGAAACGTATTTTCATTTTTAACAATTCTGTACATTTTTTTTTGTCTCTGTTGATTTGATTGACACCGTTGTCTCTGTTGTTGGAAGCTTTTTAGTTAGTTTGTTTGTTTTACCTGGATCCCCAGGTAACAGAACAGCCTTAAAATAAATCCATCTTTTACAGCCGCGTGCTAACCTGATAAATTTTTTGCCAGCGGTGCCAATAAAAATGGAAAGCACTGCAAAACCTTGACAATGCAAACCAAACTGCTGTCAGGGCATGATCATCTCTTTGTTCTGCACAGTTTGCTGCCCTCTCGTCCTCCACTATTTGTCGAGCTTTTATGATTCCGAAGCCCCTTTCCTCTCCCCAGTTTATGCAGTACACCCACCTTAGACCTGGACCCCGCAGGATTAAACACCCCCTCACATATGCCTTCGCTGATAACGCGTGTTTGTGCGTGTTGTGGGGGACGGCATGTCCCCGTGGGCACAGTTTGAGTGCCAGAGAGCGAGCAGCAAATGTTGCTTCATCTAATAGCAGCTTTTCTATTTACGTGCCAGAGTCACAGGAACAAAATCTGTCGGTGGGCGTCTGAATGAAGAAGGGCTGACAAGCACAGTGAACCTGCTGTGTGCACAAATGCTCCAACTCCCAGAGCCATGCACCAGCATCAGCATGCTGGCGCAGCATTGCCCGGAAGCTGCTCACTGTTTGCACGATAAATCACTCAGTCGGGGCACGATGGAGACTCTGGTGACTTAGATGTTGACTTACATGCCGATGTCTCCGTAGGTGTTGTAAAACTCCATTTGAGTGCACGCCTGGATCCAACCCACCACCCAGGTCTCGTTGCGCGGAATGGGGGGCATGACAATCCGCGCAGCGGCTTTAAAGTAGGGCGTCTTGTATCGGAGCACAATGGGGGAGTTTTCCTCTATGACAGTCGGACAGTGGTCTATGGTGGCGGACAGGTCATGCACCACGATGTTCTCCCGCTTGATTCGCGACTTGTTGCAGGCTATGCTCTGAATGCAGCCCATGACTGCGCAGGAGAAGGAGAACCTCACAGGCCCGGGGAACCTCGCAGCTGGCTGGGACTCGACCAGTATCAACACTATGAGGCCGTACATCAGATGAGACTGGGAGGCAGAGGTGGGTGTCACCACACTGAAGGTATACAGATCAGAATAAGGATCACGGGGACTTTCTGACCCCCTGGAGACTCCAAGCCAGTCGAGCACTTCTCTGCTTAGACACTGACAAAGGGAAACTTTCAGTTTCTTTGCACCCTTTCCTTGAGGATC
The DNA here is from genome assembly GCF_003331165.1 of Xiphophorus hellerii. NCBI lineage: Eukaryota > Metazoa > Chordata > Actinopteri > Cyprinodontiformes > Poeciliidae > Xiphophorus > Xiphophorus hellerii. Next base: position 17,825,864 of record NC_045680.1, read on the forward strand.
TGACCCATCCTTCTGCAACCCCTACCCACAACCTTTGATCCTGCTCCTCCTGCCCGGAGTTGTCATGTCATAAGAGGCTTTGGGGGACCGGCGGACACCGTGGCACCGGCTGGGAGACCCGGTGTTCGGGCGGCGGCAGCTGTGATAGCGGATGCGGCGTTGTGCATGAGAAGATAAAGCACCTGGACTGAACCCGAGGGATGGTTTTAGTAGAGTCCGTCATGCCTTTGGACTCGAAGCGAAGCAGACCCGGCGAAATAAAAGAAATCTGTGAAGCATCCGAACATCCGCGATGCTAGATCTCCTCTGAAGACAAGACGAATCCGCCGATCAAACTGAGAAATATCCTGGCTGGGACTACTTCCTATGGATGGATGGAACAGTCTCATGCAGAGTAAAAAAAGAAGAAGAAACCCGGTGTCATAGTAACCGTGTTGAGCGGCTTCCGTGGCATCCTCATCCGACGAAACTGCGGAGTGTCGCTGTTCACCCTGCGTGGTGCTGAACCCGCTCATGGACCAATGAACTGCAGGGGGAGACTCGGGGCGTAGGAGTCTACACTGTAGTAGATCTACGACCTGATTCCTCCATATTGGAATAATGCTTTCTAATCCCACAATAATAAAAAATACAAGCCCCCAGTGGATGGGATGAAGACTACACCAGTCTATAGGCGGTGCCCTGTGGGCTCCAGCTTTCAACTGGTTCTAACCTCATAAACACACCTCTGGTTCATATAGTGCCAGTCTACTGTATTGCTGCAAAACCGAATTTTATACAAACCAGACTGAAAGTGATAGACCACTGCTAGACAACTGCAAGGTACCACTAGAGTTTCAAATAAAAAGGAAGTTATAAAAATAAATTAGAAAATGAAATCTTAAAACCATATTCAATGTTCAACAGTAGCTGGTTTACATATGAGCTCAATTTTAGTGAATTAACAGCCACTCCCATATAAATGAGGTTGTTTTAACATTAACGTTACAAGCTTGTAGACTACATTAGACTTTATTTGACTTTAGAGGTCTTCAAATCCAGATGGTGTCCTACAACTTTTAGGTAGTCTCTGGTCCATCACACCTGAATTAAATATTAAATGGCTCAATCACCTTCTCAGTATGCAGCCAAGTTCTCCAGAGTCTTGCTATTGACCTCATTATTTGATTCAGGTGTGTTGAAGCAGAGACACGTCTAAAAGTTACAAGATTTTACCCCTGATCTACATTTTGCTGCTTTGGCCTAATTTTATTGAGAAAGAACAAAGGCAAAAAATAAATAAAATATATTTAATAAATAAATAAATAAAATAAAAAAATCTCCGTGCTTTTACTTTGAAGGTTGATTGTTTACGCCGAACTGAATCGTCATTTCCGGTTTGCCCAGCATACACGCTGCCGAATCGCAACACTAAAGAAAAACAGAAACGGCCTGCGTTTGCCACATTCAAACATGCTGCTGTTATAAAACAGCTGGAGCTGGTTGGCGGTATTTCGTGTTGATTACGACAACATGGTGAGAGTCCGTTTCATTTGACTATATATTTAAACAGCTCAAAGCTAATGCTAAGCTAACCAAGCTAATAATAAGGTAATGTGGTTTGAATAACAATTTAAAACAACGTCAGATATCAGGTTTGATTTTAGTTGTGATTCTAGTTTTTGTTGCTTTCTAGCCTAGTTTTTTGTTACTTTTTTCACCCAATATGATGTCCATATCGGGTGATTGAAAGCTGTTTATCCTCACTACAGTACAGGCCTTTTTGTATCTTATGAAACCTTTCTTTATTCATCAGGTTCCATCAGACTGTAAGGCCCTGATAAAGAGGTTTTATCAGCTTCAGTCTGAGCGGATAGAGACGTATCAACTATTCGAAGAGTGAGTTTGTACCTTCTTTTAATGTCTCAACTGGCTTCACACTATTGTACACATACAATATTTTTTTCTGAAGGTGATGCATAAACTTTACTTAAATTAAAGACGCTAAATTTTGTTGTAGTTTTCAAGTAAGCATGTTTTTGTGCAAAATATTCTACCCCTTGGTTCCATTTGCCCTTGTTATAGAGAAACAGAAGTATAACTATTTGCTGCTATTAGTTAGGTCCTTCATTAAGGTAGTGGCACAGTTTCAATGATGTGAGTGATAGATTATGTTCCTTTAACGACCAACAAGGACAAAAAAGCCATATTTGCCCTTCTTTTAAGCAAGGATGGAGTGAGGTAGTCTGCTTTCAGTCAGCTGACTGGCAGTGCTCTCAAACATGTGGAGGATCAGCAGCAGTGTGTTTTGTTAACGCTCTGTTTAGCTCTGATGCTTCATCTGGAATCTCATTAAACGCACCTTCCTCTTGGAAGTTGAAGTTAATGCAGCAATTAAAGCACCAGAAACAGACATAACATTTAATGTAAACACTAAAGGAAAAAAAAAAAACTAAATTAAAATAGTTTGATTAAAAAATGTCATGTTAAAACAGTAAAAAATAGTGTTCAAGAATACTTGAACACTATTTTTCAAGTGTTAATGTATATATTAATATACATTAATATATATGTATATATATATATATATATATATATATATATATATATATATAGAAAAAAAATTAAGTACCAATTCTAGTAATTGGGCCATGCCAACTGACAAAATAACTAAAAAACAAAACACTTAGTTGTTTTCAATAGATGTAATGATTTACTAATTGGAATATTGGAAAATGTGGTTTTATTTCAGTCAAATTATGCGTCTTTGTAATCTCTGTGGCATTAGATTGTGATTCTCCCATATGATGCTGTGTTGAATTTTGCAAGACACAATTGTTTGTGATTTGCTGCTAAATTGCAAACCAATCCCCTGTTTAGGAAATGGAGGGAGAATTGAGGTACTGCTATAAATGTGAAGTAATAAATTAGAGTTTCAGCATTTTACATACACTCTGATGTGTGATTTCTCCTTCTGCAGGCATCTTAACACAGTCAAGGACTGTGAGGAGGCTAATTTGGGTTTAGAAATCAGATTATGGGCAGCTTGGGGCTGAAATTATGTGGTCTAGATGGAGATTTTTAAAATTATTTTTAATGTGGTACTAAACTGTTACTTTGTTTAATCACCCTTGTTGTCCTAATTATCAAGTCATTCAATAGTAAAATCCCATGTGAAGATCCAGAGATTGACTGGAGATTTGGGGAAAATTAAGTCAGTTATTCTTCTTTCCTGACATTTTATTTTAAATCAGTTCTGCGTTTCTGTTTACTGCAATCACAGTCAATATAGCAAAAAAGTCTAGAATTATCCTGAGACTATTACATTCCATTAACAGTCAAGTTTGTGATTCCCTTGAAATTGTGGATAATTTTATTTATTTTCATGTTAGTTTTTATTTATTTATTTAGTTCTTAACATCCCAGTCCCATTTTTATTATGGTTGTTCACATTTTCTCCCCGTCAGAGGGGCTGAATCGCACAGAAATGTGAATTGTATGTCAGTATTAAATTTATTATAATTTTTTTTTTTGTGGCTGCTCAGAGGACACGAAGCCTACTTGAGGACTGGGCCGCATTACGACTTTGAGCACTATAAGCAGTTGGTTAACGAGATAACTCAGGCCTTCAGTGGCATTTCTAAGGAAGTTCTGGAGATCAAGGCGAGGCTTCATCGAGATTTTGACCGAGCTGACCTCTCCGAGCACATCGAAAAGCTGCAGAGCAAAGAGAAGCAGAAACTTGAACTGGTGGGTAAACATCACTGTTAAACACAAAGAGCAAAACATTCAGCCATCCATTGTCTATTGTCATGTCTGTGCAAGGTCAAACGCTCTGAACAAGTCACCAGTTCATCACAGGACATAAAATATTCACTTTTTTATATTAGTTTTTATTTATTTCCTCCTTGTACTTCGGAAGTTAACATGCATATCCTCTGTATTTCCTTTACGATTTGGTAGAATTGTCTTGTAAGCTGCAAAACTTTGGTAAAAATTTTTTGGACAGATTTCTCACAATATTTTGCTACAAATTTGTCCTATTTCTCCCAAAGTTACTGCTGTAAGTGAATCAGCTATAACAAAGCTGGTTTGTTCAATCTAAGGGGAAAATGTTCTCTTTGATAGAACGTCATTGTTTAACCACCGGGAGGCAGACTTCTCAACCATCAAATTAGGTTTTTCTGTATAAAACCTATCTCACTGCTTTGCTTTCTATCAGACGTTTTTCTAAGGTTTTATGTTCTCAGCACTGATGTCAGAAAGTTATTTCAGAAGCTTTGAGGATAAGCAGGAAAACAGTTTTTCGTATTTGTTTTTACAGCATTTCTCAAACGATTCTTTCCTCTTTCGACCTGCCCCACGTTCTCTCTCGGATTTTACTTCCCAAACATTCTCATTTTCTCAAGCTGCTTTCTGGAAGGGATGATTAGAGTTTTCTCACATATATGTTTAATTCTTGTGAAATTCCTGTTATCCCTGACTTTTTACCTGCTGGTGCCTATGAACAGACGGCCAAGCTGCAGCTGGCCAAGCAGCAGGCCCAGGATCAGCCGGAGGATGAAGGATGTCAAGAAAGAATTCAGGAGCTCAAGCACGAGTACGAGACACTTGATTAATGCATTGTTGACCTCTTTATTCACTTGTTTACTAAAGTATGAAATAAATGCATTTGGTACAACTGATATGGTAGTTTTAAAGACTGTCTTTTTGTCTGCCGTTGGACAGGATCATAAAGAACAAAGAGGCTCTGAGTGAAATCATGCAGGACTTTAAATACGACTCAGAAGAGTGTGATTGACAGCCGACTCCCTGGACGTCTGCGCCGGCAGCCCTGTCTCATGACGAAACCGCGGGGCCGACAGGCCGACTTCGCCCTGATGCAACTTCCATCTCAGCTCTTATTGATTGGCCTCAGGCTCCGCCCTGCTCACTGCTGCAGTCTGATCCCACCCAGGGGGGCTCTCCCAGTCCGCCTCGGTGTGTTTTTATGTGGAATCATGCGTTTGTATTTGCTGCATTGCTCAACACATGGAATATTCATAATGTGATGAAATGTTTGTTAAAAACACCAAGATGAAATCATTATTGGAGCTCGTCCAACTACTTCTTGCTTATGTCATTACTTTTTTTTTTTTAATTAATAAATACGCTTAGAGTTAAGTTTCAACTTTTTACTGGATGAACATAAGTAATAAAACTCGATACAAAACCTAAAAACAAAAATATAATCTCTTCCAAGGTTAAAAACAATTCTTATTCTGACAATAAGACTTAAAATGTTTTAAATTACTGATGCTTTACTTGAATATCTGAATATATGTTCTGAAATATTGAAGTGAACAGTGATCATTATTGTCACTGATATCAGTCAATTCCCCTTTATATCAAACAAAATAAAATGAGCAGATTTACCTAAAGTTTATCTACCTCAGGAGGATTTACAGATCTGAAGAACAGATCTGAACTGAGGAAACACAAAGAGCTGCAAGGGAACCAAAAAAAGTTTGATCGGGCACACCTCTCCAAATGTTATCATGGATAACCCAAGTAAAAAAAAAAACAATCGGCTTATTTTTATTTTGACACAGTGATGAATTATTAGGAAAAAAAACAACCTGACCCTGTTTGAGAAAGTAATTTGTCTCTATTGGCAAATAATTTGTGACTTCCAGGAGTTTTTTTGGAGGAAAGTTGAGTCTCATTTAATTAGCCAGGTTGTTTTGATAGTTTCCCCCATATTTGAAAACTGCATTATGTTGTCTTTGTCAGATATTAAAATCTGTTTCGTGATCTGACAAAAACAGAAAATATCCATAAGGAGGCACCGTATCAGATATAATCATTACTATAATAGTGTATTTTTCTTCTTCTGTGTGGCATGTAGCCAGACAGAGCAAACAAACAGCTACTTGGTAAAACATGAATCCGTTCAACAACTAAACATTTTTCCTAGAAAAAAAACGTACAGTTCAACGTTCCTGATTTACATTTCAAGCGTCACCTTAAAATGTAAACATCTTTGACAATCTGTGCTCTTGTGGACTCCCCCTTTAGGTTTGGGGAATAAAGTAGCTGCTTAGTTTGCCTATACATTGGTCCGGCTCTGCTGTTTTACAAATCTTTTTAAAAGTCAGGCTCAAATCTTCAAATCCTGGACTTCTTACCCGACTGGAACCACGACGACCAGTTAGACTCCAGAGTATCCGGGCTATGAATTATTGCTTTGTGGAACCTGCAAAGAAAAAAGAAGGTGGTTCATCCTGAAAAGAATATGAGAAAAATATGTTAAATATAAACAAAACTCCTAATTACTACTCTCCACCAGCCTCTTTAATCTCTTTCTCAGCTTTTCTTCCCTGCTAAGTTTTCTCCGAGGTAATCAATGAGAATCTGTCACTCTTGGCGAATAAAGACATTACTCAGGAGACGATTTGTGCCTTAGAAAGCAGAAAAAAAACCTGAGCCTTGCTGAGCGAACCAAGTCAGGTGGACTGAAGGTTTCTCTGAGTTCATGGACTGAGGACGCGGCTGAAGGATCTGAACTCCTCACACAGGAACACTGAGCTATTTTTTTATTTATTTTTTGCAAAGAAGGAATCTGCACGCTAATGCAAAAACAAAAGACGCACATGAGAATGGACTGTTAATTATATGCAAATGTTTTTTCCTTTAGTCTTTGTTGTGGTCATCAGCTGAAGATCACAAGTCTGCTCATTAAAATATGAAACACAATCAGGCGTCTTGACGAAGAGCATGTCTCTCTCTCCGCTTCCACTTCTGAGCCCGTAAAGCTCAAACCGCGCATTTATACCTGATCATAAAGCACAGACTGAAACTCCACAGAGCCAGTTCAAAGGAAATCTTTCCTCTTTTAAAAATGCCGAGCAGATGGCAAATGAAAAAAAAAAAAGACCGGGTCAGAAATTCAGCTCGGCGTATATTGATAGAGTAATGAGGTGTTTGCGAAGGGCATTTCCCACAGAAGAAAAAAAAAAAAAAAAGAGTGTGTGCCGCTTACCGACCTGGTTGCGTGTTTTGCGGGTTTTCTGCAGCCACACCCTCCACTGATCGTACAGTTTGATCGACATGCTGCCGCAGCCCGGGGCGTGCTTGCGGACCCAGCCGAAGAACTGCTTGAGCTCCCGCCGCAGGGCGGAGTTCTGCTCACCGGCTTTAGGATCACAGGAGCCTCTTTGTAGCAGCTCTGATGGGAGGAAGGAGAGAGAGGACGAGGAGGGAGGAACCGTGGGAGAAAATGTCAGGAGCGTCATGGTTAGAGTGTCTCGTACGCAGCTTGAATATTCTCATTTTATTGCCTTGAAAGCAGACAAGTAATCCACGGTTTTAAAGTAAGCTTGCAGACTTTTAAACAAAACGGACGTCTGGCTTGAACGCACATTTGAGTCGATATTTTATTCAAAAATCATCTTTTTCTGCAATTTTAGCTGGAAATCTTTTACGCGACATGTGTCTACCAGCTGTGCACGTCTGTATTTGTTGATTGTTCCTCAAACTCAATAAGCATCTAAATTTTTAGCTCTTGCCACAACTGGTTAATTAGATTAAGGTCTGGACTTGGACTGGGCCATTTTCAGCCAATGTCTGGCTGTCGACTAGAAAGGTTAATCCACCCCGTCCTGGTTTGCTCAGTTTATCACCCTCCATCTTCCCGTAAACTCTGATCGACTTCTCTGCTCCTGTTGAAGGAAAGCATCCCCTCAGCATGATGCTGTCACCACCATGTTGCAGAGTGGGGATGATGTGCATTGTATGAAAGAGAAAGAGGGTTGGAAAACATTCTAAACTATTGCAGCGTAAGGAAAATAACGATTTTATCTGTTTAACCAAAAACTCTCAAGTGAAACATGGTAGTGGCAGCATCATGGTGTGGGGAGAGACGTATTGAGCGAAACTGTATTAGCCTGATCTTCCAGCGAGGCAATGGCCCTCCACATACAGATTAAAATAATCAAATCAAAACCAAAGTTCTGATCAAATCCATTGTAGAAATTTGCTGATAATCTACATCCAACATGAAGTTTAATTTTCTTTAATGCAAAAATTTTAAAAAAGACACAAACCCTTGTGTCTGCATGCTGAGCTAACAAACACACAGCATATGTTGTCATTTGAGACAACTTCTTGATTAACATCAGCATTTTTGATTTTTTTTCTATATGAAGAATGTCATTAGCATAAAGCTGTTTCAAGCTAAATGTATCTAATTAACAATTTATGAATGAATAATAAGTTCCTAGTAGAATTAAAATTAGAGTAGAGGTTCAATCCTTTCTAAGTCTTTATCTTATACAGAGTTTACAGTAACACTGACGCTTTAAACAGAAACATTTCCCTCAGTGCAACGACCTTAGCCGAAGAGGTGACATTCCATATTTGGGTTTCAGAAAGAGAATTTTGTCATCTGCCAAAATCAATCCTTTATGGCAAACAACAGAGCTCAATAACGACTTCCTCCCCCCTGGGAAGTAAATACCAACATAACTTATGTAGCTCATTATCTGCTCCCAAACCTGCTTCCACTCAAGCTTTATAGGCTCTGTGTGTGTGTGCCACAGACTGACAGCCAGCTCCGTAACTGGATCAATCTTTGAAGCGGACGAGAGAAATTCATCAAATGTCCCCCCGGCTCTCTGCAGTTCCCTCTAATCCTCTGAGAGGAGAGATCTCTATCTAGCCAGCAAGCCGACTGATGTTTGGTTTCCTGCGGGTCACATGCGGTTCGGATCTTCCTGCGCAGGATGTTTAAGGGACATTGTTTCTCTGGCTTTAATTGCCAGTGAAAGGTCGATTATTAGAAAAGAACAAATGGTCCAAAATCGGAAGGATTTCAAACACTTGGACTCTTTGCAGTCCTGTCATTTGAGCATCAGAATATATTACCACAAAGTTCCCATAAATTTCAGTGAATGTAGTGTGACGAAGTCTGGAAAATCCTCCTTACCTCCGCTGGGTGTGGAGGCTGCAGCCGGGTGGCTCCAGTCACTCCAGATTCCAGGTTTCCTGGAGCCAAAGATCCCCACCGGGTTGCACCTCACCTGGACAAAGTAGACGATCCCAGGCCTGAGGCCCGCCAGCCGGCATGACGTCAGGTTCCCAATGTTATCCACTGCCTGACAGAGGAAACAGCACCGTGATTAAAGAAATGACAGGTCACAGAAATGCTTCTCACTGAAACATTCTTTAATAATGTACTTTCACTACAGAAGATGCTCGGATACTTGAACTATATCACAAGGACAATGAGGGTGAATCTAAAGTCCTCACACGTTCATATTTCTATGCAGACAAACCCTGACTGGTAGCTAAATCTCCTCTGCTTTTTTCTAAGCCAATCCTTTTCACTAACAGACCCTTCTATTTTAGAAACGTCGAGCATCCCCGTCTTGAAAACATCAAAGGCGTCTTCTGAAGGAATTACATCTTCAAAAACCTTCACTTCTGCTGACTGCGATCAAAGCCCGGGTTCAAAACGACGGGGTTTAATTAAAATGAAGACACGAGAGGGAAAATTCATCAAGCTGGTGCGAGGATCACCTTCCAGTCAGCGCCGTCCTCCATTCTGTAGCGGATCTGATATTTGGCCTGAAACAAGAAGTCCTTGAGCTCGGGCGGACTGGCCCAGCGGACCATCAGCTGGTCGTCGAGGCTGCCGATGCGACTCAGCCGCACGTGAGCAGGAGGGTCTGTTGTCACTGCAGGGCAAGAGCGTTGCAGAGTTTCTACACAGCTCCCCTCACTGTGCACACTGACAGGACATGTGGGTGAACACTGGACAGACGAAGGTAAAAACTCTAATGGACGCATTAGGAAATACCGAGGAGGAACATTGTGCAATATCCATAATGTGTGTTTTTGTTTTTCACATTCTTTACAAAAATATACAGTATGTAGGCTGTCTGAGTTTAGCTGATGTTGAGCTTTAATAAACCAAGAAGCCTTAAAGACAGAATCCCGTTATCTACAGTTCCTCTCATGCCTTCTTTATAAATGAAGACAAAAAGAAGATCTAACAAGGGATTGTTTCATGTTTAACCAAGTTAAATAGTTACTGTGTTATCCCAGGTCTAAAGTTATTTTAAACCCCAGATTCCTGAAAATATGAAGATCTCAAAGATTTCATCTTGTCTTTCTGTGGCAGTCAGGTGGCTTGTGGACTTTGGGTCTGCTAAGTCGGCATGATGTTCCTCATTAAGACACAACGGGCTGCCATACAACAATTCAGCCACTTCGAAGGAGAGGAAACCAGAGAAAATACCAACAAGATAACAGGACAGGAGACAAAGCTGATTTATGAACCTATTAAATATCTGTTTGTAAACTTCTGCTCGACACATCCGCCGCTGCTCCCACTGCTGGTGGGTCACAGTATTTATAAGGTATGTTTATTCTAATCAGAAGGACAAAGGAAATCCACACTTTGCTTTTCTGTTCTTTGCTGTAGCATAATGCAGCTGACGAATCCTCCATTTTAACTCCAAGAAGCTTGCAACCTCCAGGCTACTCTGCAGTTTGCAGAGAGGATTTAATGCGGAGCGAAAGCTCCAGGTATCAAACACGGCTTAGGAGAATGTGGTGTTTGCAGAAGGTTAGGGGACTACAGAATATTAGTGCTTTAGTATTACGGCTGTAAACCTGAAACCTCAGAAGTCATTAACTGGGAGGCATCTGCTGAGCTGATACTTTTACAACAAAACTTCTGAGAGTGTCGCACCCTGGGAATTATTCTTCCTGCCTGACTGGAGTGTTGTTATTTATTGGCAGGAGATCTGAACAGCTGAGGAGAAAATAACTAAGCAATAAATAAAGTATAGTGGCAAGTGTTCAGACTCCTTTGTATTTCTTTCTCTTGGTTTCATTGCAGCCATTTGCTAAAGTCAAAAAAGTTCATATTATTTCTCATGAATGTACACTGAGCGTTCCACCTTGACAGAAGAAAGACTGAAGTGTAGAAATTTTTGTGAATTTATTCAAAAAGAAAAATTGGAATATCACATGGTCCTAAGTATTCAAACCCTTTGCAGTGGCTTTCATATTTAACTAACTTTTGTTTTTATTTTGGCAAATGACTGAAATGAAACAACGAATGAAAAATTTAAAGAAGTCTGAATATTTTCCATACCCACTGTAAGGGTAAGATACACTACCATGGAAAGTGTTTCCCCCCTTTAAAGATGAGATTACCAAACTAATTTTAATACCAGATCATTTATGAAGGGGAGAAAAGAATGTCCTCGTTAAAGTCTGAATTAACTACGATGAACCACAAATGCTTAGTTTAATTTTCTATAGTCACACTCAGGCTGAGGCAGTCCTATCGAAATGAAGTCACTATACAACCTGACTGATAACATGAAGCAGGCTAAAAGAAAGGATTAGAAAACCATCTTCCAGTGAACCACAGTGAGAGGCTATATGTCGAAATAGAGAAAACAGAATGATAATTGTTTCCAGAAGTGGCCACCCTACCAAAATTACCATGGGAGTGCATCAAAAACTAACCCAAGAGGTCAGAAAAGATCAAAGAGCAGCATCTGAAGTACTGCAGACTGAACAAAAAGAAAGAGACTAGTTGGAGCCTAGATGAAAACCACTGCTGATCAAAGTGATACCGACCTTTTACAAACAACCTCTTGATGTTTGAAACAACTGTTGGGACAAATATCCTGTGGACAGAAGAAAGAAAACTCTTTGGAAGGTGTGTAAGTATTTTATACACAGAACGTCCCTCCAACATGATGGAGTAGCGGGATTGCTTTGCCTCTTCGGGACTTTGATGAACTGTCAAAATTGACGGTAGAGAATGAGATTAGATTTTGACCTTTAGTTCAGAAAAACTTGGGTTATGCAGCAGAACAAATTTATATCCAGTTATTTTGGTATAACTGGAGTTATTGTTTTCTGATTAAAAAAACAACAACCCAACAACAACTGACAATCTAAACTATTTTAACAAAAAAGAAAAAACTTTCAATTTATAAGAGATCAATTATTTTTCACAACACTGTACTTGGGTTACTTCCTTCAGCAACATTTTTGAAACTTCATGATCTCATGACTGATTGAAACTTCACCACATTTAATCACTTTATTGTGTTCTTGTCGTGTTCACCTGCTGTGTTTCCAAGAACCAAACATTTTTCCATGACATGAAGGCCAAAGAGTTCCCTTACTGACCTACATCCAGGACGTCGAGCGAGCTGATGTCGGAGGCAGCTGAGCCCAGCTGATTGGTGGCCTCCACCCAGATCTCATACGGCGTGAAGAGAGCAATTTTTGCTGAGATACGACAAGCGTAACCCTTCTTCTCTGAGCTGTAATTTTCACACTCGTTTTCTCTCCCATGCCACCTGAACACAAAAAAAAACCCCAAATCTTTTGCTCTGGAGATCACCATCTACCAACTGATTTTGGTAGATCAGTTTGTCTACTGATCTACAAAGAGCTGTGTGCATGTTGAGCGACACCACCGCCATCTCTGAGGCCTGGGCCAGGCTTGACCACAAGTTTGATCTCATGACTGATTGAAACTTCACCACGTTTAATCACTTTTTTATGTTCTTGTCGTGTTCACCTGCTGTGTCTCCATGTACCAAACACTTTTCCATGACATGAAGGCCAAAGAGTTTTCTTATCCTGATAGCTTATCAGTCTTTACCATAAAGACTGATAAACTATACAAATCAGACATTTTATCTGTCTAAGTGAGGAGCTGCCTCACCTCAGTTTGTACTTCAGGGTGTATTTGGTTGGGATGTGTGTCTCTCCTTGCCCACCGACGCTCCACCTGCAGCTCAAATCCTTTGCATTGTGGGACCAGCATGTTAAATTTACTGGCTTCTCTGGAGGCACTGGAATATAATTAAAGTAGCAGAATTAGCTTTAAGCAATCCCCACCCACAAAAAAAATAAAAAATTAAGTGTGCTCAAACATGTCTGTAACGACGTCCTTTTGACTTACTGAAAAATGTCACTAACAATTTTCAGTAACAACAGAAAAATGTTACTATTGTTAAAGAAGCAAAGAGGTAAACTCAAAGTGAAAGGTCAAACGTTTCAGGTGAAGTGTTACACTTATTTTGAACAGTTAAGGTTTTTATATTTTCTGTTTTAATCAAATCTCACACCTACAGTTAGAGTGCTGCATAAAGCTGTCCTTGTGCTAAGCTGCAAACTAATTTCATTTAAAGTCAAACACAATGATGGACTTTTTAACAACGGAGTCCAGTCCTTGTAACTTCGAACTCATATTTAAAATAATTTCTGCCGATGTTTTCCGGATTTGGTGTTCCATCAAAAGTGGCCTTGAAATGCAGCATCAGTCGTGCTCTATCATCAGGAAGTTAACAGAAGAAAACAAACAACTTTCGAGAAGCAATTTCTTCAACTCAAATTTAAACCAAATGCAAGCGAGATTTGCTGGCTTTTCAGTATTTCTGTTTTTCTCCAGCAGTGCATGATGGATTTGAGAAAATCATCTTGATTCAAATAAATAGTTCATTTCTATTTAAATGCAGAAATTTAAAACAAGTAGGTCCCAAACATCTGAAAACAGTTGTGACTGTCGTTGCAACAAGTTGTCAAGTTACACCTTGAACGGACGGATGTTTTAAAAATAATTCTCAAGCTCAGTCATATTGGACAGATAGAAAATCTGATCACTAATTTTCAAGTCAACTACGACCACCTTCCCAGTCCCTGCCGGAAATAGGTATCCCCACAGCATGATGCAGCCTCCACCATCACTCACAGTGAGAATGGTGTATAGTGTTCATGGACTTCTTCTACTTTGTATTCTCTCATACTTTTCTTCTGGCCTCTTGATGTGAAATAGACAATGAATATTTAACACTAGATTGTATTTAGTCACAGAGAGATTAAAATTTTGAACCACGTCTTAGTTGCCTTCCACTTTATGATTATACAACATTTTGTGTTGGTCTGTTCTGTAAAATTCTGATAAAGCGTCCAAGTTTGCTTTTCACTGAAATATCACAAAATGTGCAAAAGTTCAAGGAAGATCAAGACTCTATACATACTTCCCACATGGAGACAAGAACCAGCGAGGATCCGTCCGTCTGCTCCGTGACACATCAGGTTGTCTCCGGACTTCTGCTGGGAGCCGTTCAGGCTGCGGAGCTTGATGCTCAGGATGTCGGAGGACACGACGCTATGGGTGCTGCTGGACAGGCGGACTCCGTTCAGAGTCCAATACAAGGAGCTGGCGTGGAGACCCAGCTCTGGGCTGAGCGTGCAGGAGGCCGTCAAACCAGAGCCAATTCTCAGGACGGGATCCTGAGGGGAGATCACGGCAACATCTGGATGAAGGAAGCACAGCGCATGTCATTAGGCCGAGCTAGTTTTTAAAACACTTTCTATGTAAGCAAGACTTGATTCTCAGTAAATTAGACAATACAAAATTGTTTCATCTGTATATTTGTGTCTGGATATTTAGTAATTTTTCTATGTAAAAAGTAGTCCCTATTGTTGCATAAAACCTTGTAAAATATGTTGATAGACTTATGAGCAGACATAAAACATTTTTAATTTATTATGAAAAAGATAAACCTTTTATGATTTCTTCTATGTCAACAAATGCTTCAAGAAACTTTCAGTTTTGTTATCAGCACCTTCGTATTTCTCTAAGGTTATAAACATCATGTTGAGTCCCAATTCAGCTGCTTCTCAAAATAGGAAATAAATGACAGTAAGTTCACATAAAGCTTTATAAATTAGAGAAATCATAAAGTAGCTTCTCACTTGGCCACAGTCAAGCAACTGAAAACATAGCAGCATTTAAAACAACAACAACAACATTTAGAGTAAACTACACACCAAACCTAAATACTACCTTTTTTTTATTAAGCTATTCTTTAGTGTTGATTAGTTCTCAGTAAACCTTTCATTATTAGCGATTAGTTTACAGGCTTACAGGCTTTTTGTCTGCAGTGTTTCATTGGTTTCAGTGTTTTTAACGAGAGGGATCCTAAAGAGACATGGCCACGTTTTAAGAGATCATTCATTTTAGAAAAATGCTTTGACTGGTTTTTACTTTAATCTTTAAAGATTATAGCCACGCCGCCCCACAACAGAGCAGGAGCTCAGATCTTATTTACATATTCAGCTCATAACGAGGAAGATTTATGGAGCCACAGCAGTTACACAAAAAGATTCCTCAGAGTTTTCAGAAAAAAGTGTTTTGCTTTTTTTTTTTTTCCTCCAACACCAGAACCACCTGTAAAACATAAAGATTGCTTGCCTGATCGATGTCCATGAAAAACTCTTTTGGTTGAGTTTTAAAAAATGTATCTGGGTTTTATTTACCGGACTTCAGATTTGTGACGGTTGTTCATTTTTTCATGTGTCTCTGCACTTTTAAAATCTGGTCATAATAATAAAAATACCGATAATAATAACTCATTCAAGCAAATAAAAACCACGAAGTGGTAGAAACAACATCAGAAATGTTTATCTTTTGAAGCATAATTTTGACCGTCTGCATGGATCCTAGTTTGGAGCAACAAAAGATAAAAACGACTGATCTCTTACGTGTTGAGGAGAGCAGTATGTCTGGAGCGAGGAGCAGCAGAAACACGAAGAAAATCATAGTTTGTGAGCTGCTACTCTCTTGTTTTCCTGCGTCTGTCTCTTCGTCCCTCACCGGATGGATGAAGCGGAGGGAGGACCTGTGCAGCTTCCCAGTTTGAATTCTTGTGACAAAGAAAAATAAGTGCTTACAATCTGAGAAACACAAGTTGTACCTCGTTACGTCTCCAGCTGCCGCAACACTTAGGTTGGGTTTCCTCCTCCGACTTAGATCTTTAGTTTTTCCAAGCCTGTTCCCTCCCAAATACTCACACACACACACACACCCACCCCCACGCCCACACACACTTCCTCAGATGTCAAAACAAGTCTTTGGCATAGAGAATGACAACCGATTCAGAAAAATGAAACAAAACATTTTCATATATTTGTTGATATAAATATTTCTTTCTAACATGAAAAGTAGTCAGGTAATTATAGGGTTGGAATAAACTTTTTTTTTTCAGGATATTGATTAGTCCGCCACACCAGCTTGATGGAATTTCTTTATTCTGATTTCTGGATATTGGAAGATTTTTCCTCACATTAACCTCTTGGTTCAGTCTCTTCCACAGATATTTTTGGTATTAAGATCAGAACTCGCTGTTCATTTTCTGTTGGGATTCATTTCACAGGTCATCATTCTGAAATTACAAAATAATAATAATAATAATAATAATAAATAAATAAATCTGCTAATTTAAATTTTGAATAAGGAAAAGGTAGTAAAATAATAATTGTTGTGATTCATGTGGATTCTTTTTCTCATAACAAGAAATTTGCTTAAACACAGAAATATATGTTTTATGCATCCTAAATCAAAATGTTCTACATTGGTATGGTAACACACAGTTCAATGTATTTTAAAGAAAAGTTGTTTTTTAGTCCAATTATTCAACAGCTCACACATTAACTCAAAAATTACTTTTTATAGAACTTAAACTGGAACCTCTGACACACCAATGTCTTGGGTTTATTAGTGGAAAATTCCTGGGAACATCAAGGTATCCACATACACTGCCTGGCCAAAAAAAAAAGTCGCCACCTGGATTTAACTAAGCAAATAGGTACAAGCCTCCTATTGGATAAGTACTGCATAGGCGATTATCTTTCAGCTGGCAACAAGTTATTTAACCCCAGCTGATGCAATGAGTAACTCCTCATTTCTTAAACAACCATGGCAAAAGACGCATCCTGTGGTCGTGGAAAAGACGTTAGTCTGTTTAAGAAGGGTCAAATCATTGGCATGCATCAAGCAGAGAAAACATCTAAGGAGATCGCAGAAACTACTAGAATTGGGTTAAGAACTGTCCAACGCATCATTAAAAACTGGAAGGATGGTGGGGAACCATCGTCTTCCAGGAAGAAATGTGGTCGGAAAAAAATCCTGAATGATTGTGATCGGCGATTACTTAAACGTTTGGTCAAATCAAATCGAAGAAAAACAACAGCAGAACTCAGGAGTATGTTTAATTGTGAACGCAAAAGCATTTCCACACGCACAATGCGAAGGGAACTCAAGGGGTTGGGATTGAACAGCTGTGTAGCCGTAAGAAAACCTCTAATCAGTAAGGCTAACCAGAAAAAAAGGCTTCAGTTTGCTAGGGAGCATAAAGATTGGACTCTGGAGGAATGGAAGAGGGTCATGTGGTCTGATGAGTCCAGATTTACCCTGTTCCAGAGTGATGGGCGCATCAGGGTAAGAAGAGAGGCAGGTGAAGTGATGCACCCATCATGCCTAGTGCCTACTGTACAAGCCTGTGGGGGCAGTGCTATGATCTGGGGTTGCTGCAGTTGGTCAGGTCTAGGTTCAGCAACATTGTGTGCCCAAAGAATGAGGTCAGCTGACTACCTGAATATACTGAATGACCAGGTTATTCCATCAATGGATTTTGTCTTCCCAAATGGAACGGGCATATTCCAAGATGACAATGCCAGGATTCATCGGGCTCACATTGTGAAAGAGTGGTTCAGGGAGCATGAGACATCTTTTTCACACATGGATTGGCCACCACAGAGTCCAGACCTTAACCCCATTGAGAATCTTTGGGATGTGCTGGAGAAGGCTTTGCGCAGTGGTCAGACTCTCCCATCATCAATACAAGATCTTGGTGAAAGATTAATGCAACACTGGATGGAAATAAATCTTGTGACACTGCAGAAGCTTATTGAAACAATGCCACAGCGAATGCGGGCTGTAATCAAAGCTAAAGGCGGTCCAACAAAATATTAGAGAGTGTGACCATTTTTTGGTGGTGACTTTTTTTTTGGCCAGGCAGTGTATTTTGCCATTAATTCATCATTTTTCTAACTCAGTGTTTCCAAGTCTTGGTCATTACTCTGCTTTCCATGTCTTATATGTTTTTTTACGCTTCGAACACATCTGCTTTCAGTTGATGGGTCTCCAACTACGTTATTTCAAATGTGCGTAGAGAAGAAGAACAAATTGTAGTTTTCCAAAACAAAGCAGATTACGTTATTCATTGAATCTAAAGTGTCTATAAACATAAATGTGTTTGTGTAAAGATGTTGGATCCCATTAATGCACTATTGGCCTGGAATAGGCTTCTGCCTCCATGGTTAGATTGTCATGATTCCAGCCCTTCAGCTCTGCCTTGACTGTGCTGATTGCTCATTGCCCTCACCTGCACTGAGCTGGTCCCTACTTAAACAGCTGCTCGTCACCAGCTCAGTGCGAGATCGTCTGTTGCCGCTGTCACAGCTTTCAAGCCTTGTCTCATGTTTCAAAGAGTTTTCTGGTTTCTGATCCTGCCTGTTTTTGACCACAGATTTTTGCCTAATCCTTCTGCTGTTGAAAGTCCTGTTGCTGAACCCTGCCTGTTTCTGACCCTGCCTTCTGGATTCTGGATTTTCACTGCCTGAGACCCTCCCGTGCATGACCCTGGACTGTTTCACGACTCAGCCTCTGGTTGGTGGATTTTGTCCCTGTGGTCTGTTTGTCCCCTGAGACCCCCACAGATCTCCCCTTGTCCATTCACCCTCCCCTTCCCCGGCTGGACTCCTGACCCCTGTGGATTCCTCGTCCCTGACCCACTAGTGTGACCACACCCTTCTACACCATTTACTTTAGTAATAAAACTTTTTGGTTAACCATCCTCTTGTTGTGGCTGCGTTTTGGGTTCTGGCGGATTCTGCTTTTACCATTACAAGATTGGGCAATTATACAAGAAATGGTGGATGGATGGATGATGGATGGATTGACAGGTGAATGGATGAACAAATTAATAAAAGCGTATCACTGCAGTTAAACAATATAGGATAATTAAAGCTTTTAGCTCAGATTTGTGCAAATACATTTAAAACCAAAATATTTCATAAACATGTTTTTTAATATTCAACATGTGATTGATTTATGATATTTTCATTGCTCTGGTTCAGTATTCAGTCTTTTCACACAAACAGCACGCAGATGTAGCACAAATCAATATAGCCTATGCAACAAATGACGTTTCACACATGAACAGTAAGGAATGCAAGAGCATGTGCTTGTGACTTAATGATGACATTTATTAAATTAAGTAAAAAACTGAATGATTGACTGAAATATGATTTTTTGTTATATAATATAACAAAATATCTATCTATAGATAGATACTACCAACATCATTTTTGCTTACCATCTTCTAACAGTTTGTGCCAAAGTCATCAGAGGCACATTACACACTGCAGTGAAGGCTGCGCTGCAGGTTCAGTTTAAAGAAGAACGGCGCGTGCGTGCGTGTGTGCGTGCAGGACGGTGATGATGCGCGTGACGGCACGAGCAGGAGCGGATCGGAAGAGCAGCAGACAGACAGGACCCGAGCCGAGCCCAGGCAGCAGCACCATCCCAGGTAGCTCAGTGCGGGTTGAAGGCCGACTCTCCGCTCCTCTCTCCAGGCTCCCTCTGATGCTCCGGTTCGGCGGCAGCATGCGCGGCTGGTTCCCCGCCCTGCTCTCGGTTCTTCTCTCCGGGCTCGCTGCCGCGACGTCCTCGGATCTGTTTGACAACCAGCTGGGTGACATCAATTACTGCAAAAAGCAATGCCAGCTTACCATCAAAAACAAAAGCCCCGCTAAAGTAAGTTGCTCCCGTGCGCTTAGCTGTCTTTGAAAGGAAAGGCACTGGCTGAAAGCGGGTACGATCCTTATCATAACCTATATTTCACCAGCGACATCAGCGTATTTTATAACGAGCTATTTTCGGGAGTTATAGTGTGAAGAATGAGTAGCTGAGGTAAACGCATTTCTGCGCAGGTAGATCCAGGCTCGTACATTTCTCTGCATCTTCTTGGATGCGCTTTACGGCGCGCACAATTAGGCCGAAAAGATGCAGCTCATTTTTCGTCTGCGCCCTGGAGGCAAGTCCAAGATGTGGACTGCATCCAAGGCTCGTCCCGTGATTTAACCTTCTCAACACTGCACCATGACAGATTAGGATCAGGGGATACCAGTTAGTGAGAGTTTGCGGTTCTGCGCACAGAAGGAGGCCAAACTGGACCCGAGCGGGATGCGGGGATGAAGGACATTTTCTTGCGGTTTCTTTGATCTAATGCGGTTAAATCTGCAGCCTTTATCCGCTCTCCCCTCCCTCTGCTTCTCTGCTGCCTTCAGGTGTGGTTCAGACATCCTGCAAGGCTGCGAGGAGCAGACCTGCAAAGCGGGCTTTATAGCACGCTTGAGAACTGTGCGATGCGAAAGAGTATAAGGATGTAGGCTTATAATGCATATTAATCGGCCTGCTTTTGTTTGTCGTGTTTTGGGAAATACATTCAAACCAAATATTGTTTGCTGAAAAACGAACAGTTCTTATCTCGGCTTTCTCCGAATCATCGACAATCCCCCAGAAAAGATGCTGAAAAAGCTGCACTAAATATTTCAGAGGATCTCTTTGTCTCTCCCGTGCTCGCAGTGGACGCTAGAGGGTGCCACTTCTCCAACTAGCAGAGAAAATCGAGACCCTTTCTCCCCGCTCTCCCCCCGCCATCACATTAAACTTTTCACAAGTCTAAAACAGCCAGCTTGCTCATTACCACACGTTTACCCTGACGGTGTCTAGGAGTCTGTTATAAACTGTATATGACAGCCCATAATATGACAGCCGCACTGTGTCATTAACTGATGCCGTGCTTCATCCGTCTCAAACAAACTTAAGTGGACTTTCTCCCAGACTACCAGGGGATGTTTCTAATTTTGTTTCCCTCTCTGTCTGGCTGGTAGGACTCCATAATGAACGCCTGTCACCGCGGCTGCCGCCTCTATTCCATCTGCCAGTTTGTCAATGGGGACGCCGGCTTTAATACCAGCAAGGAGGAGTGTCAGGGAGGTGAGTCAGTGAGGCAATCTTTGCATGGGACTGTTTGTCTTTTTGTCCCCAGATAGAATAATTTCACAGATCCATCATTGATGGAGACGTAAGTGACCGATGCCGCACATTTGGGTCAATTTGAAGTTTTTTTTATTGATATTTTCTTGCAGCAAGAGGCTAGTCACCTTTTTCAACTGCCATATTGAAAATCAGTCATGTGATTTGCCATCCATGCAGGTGTTTGGTTTCAGTGGAGAGTGAATTCTCTTCTCAGGAGCCAGCAGAAGCAAATTCTCCCTCGTTCTCGTGCAGCCTGCCCTTTATTTTGTCAATTTTTTAAATCTTTTTTACAACTGTCCTCCTCTTTTTCTGTGCAGCCTGCCAGGAGGCATACATCAAGCTGCTGGAGCAGGAGGCCTGCAGCACCGGCTGTGCCAGCCAACCCTCTGAACCTGAGATCATGAGGAGGAAGGTGAGGGAAGGCAGCTCTGTACACAATAAATTCACACTCCCATACCTACTTGCTGCTTTTCAAAACGAGCATGACTCACCAGTCAGCGCTGAAAATTACCATTACAGACACGTTTGCATACACACTGAGGTCAGCCAGGCTTTTCTGGTCTAACTGTTTGACCTGTTCTTGTCTGTTTGGCAGCTGAGGGCCATGACCTTGCGCCCGAAGCCCCCCTCTGTGATGGAGGCCGTGTCCAGCTGGTGCAATGACATCGTCAGCTCGGCCCAGAGCTTCATCTCCTCCACCTGGACCTTCTACCTGCAGGCCGACGACGGCAAGGTTGTGGTTTTCCAGGTAAGAGGCCCGACCAGATTTTAAAAATTCTTTTTAATTTTAAAGAAGAGAACTTTAATGCAAAGTAATTATTTACGAGGCAGTTGTTTGTTTGTATGTTTTTATAAAGCCTTTTTTTTTTACAACTAAACATTCAATTTTCTTCTACTTTTTCAAAACCAACAGCAGCTTATTCAGTTATTTTCAGTTCAGTAAACCAAAGCCACTTCACTAGGCAGAAACATCCAATTCTTATTTGATTTCTTAACAGAGCGGTTTGGTTTAAATTCAGCTCACATCAATCGAATTAATTCAAAAATACTCCAGTGAAATAGACAAGTGAAGATACTATCACTGCGCTGTGAAATGATTTCACCCTCTCACAAACTTCTTATGTGCTTTTTCCTCATACTTTTATATTTCAGATGATCAAACACATTTTAATATTAGATCAAAATAGTGGTTATTTTATTTTTAAGGTAAAAGATTTCAAACCAAAATGACCAAATGAGAAAATATAATTTCCCTTCCCTTATTTAATCATAAATTAACAGCTATCTGAAATATTGGCTTTGTTTCTTTGGTCACTTTTGAATTTGATACTGCCAGACCAGTATAATCAAGAAATTGCTTCAAAAGAACCCATCTGACAACATGAAGTAGGCTAAAAGATGTCAAAAAGCAGCACACCATACACAAATCTAAAGAAATTCAAGAGCAGATGAGAATCCAAGGCTTACCAAACCATTTCTAAGGTTTAGACACTCCAGTGAACCACAACGAGAGTCTCATCCACAAATGGAGAAAACATGGAACTGTGATGAATCTTCCCAGGAGTTGCTGGTTTGTCAAAATTACTTTGAGAGTATGTGGACGAGTCAGTCAGGAGGTCTCAGTAAAACCTAGAACCACATCTGAAACTCTGCAGGCTTCACTTGTCTCATTTAATGTCAGTGTTCAGGATTCAACAATAAGAATGACGGCGCATATAAATTACATCCATCGTGTTCAAAGGGGAACCAATGCAAACACAAAGGATGCTTCTCAAATTTACCAACGGAAATGTTGATTCTCCAGAAAATTTCCCTAAAAGACTAAAATGTTTGTGGATCTATTCTGCAGAGAGAAGAGACAAAGGGGAACCTTTTGGAAAGTGTGTGTCATGTCACATCTGGCATAATAGTACTACATCTTTCACACAAAAAGGGATCAAATTAATTGTTAAATATAGTGGAGGTTGTGTGATGGTCTCTTAATGCTTCCTCAGTTTAGGGCCTGATTGACTCACTGTAGATAATTCTATTAGAATTAGAATTGGCCCAGTCACAGTTCAAACCTAAATCTGTAACATTTGAAATGTAAAACTTACAGGAACTCCCCTTCTTATCTGACTCAACTGGAGCTATGTTGCGGGGGAAAAAAATGTTTCAAGATTTCTGTCTCTTAGTGTGAAAAGTTGGAAGAAAAGATCCCAAACATTTCCAACGTTACCTGCAGTGGAAGGTGGTTCTATAAAGTAGAAGTGATCTGAATATATATGAACTCCACTCTTTTCAGGTTCTTATTCTTCTCCCTTCCTTTCTCCATAACCCTTTTCTTCCACTTCACGATTATGTGCTATGTTGGGTTGGTCTATTTGTAGAAAATACATTGAAGTTTGTGGTCGTATTTTGCATAACAATGTATCAGTTCCTTAGTTTCTCTAGTTATTCTATGGCTCAAAATGAGCCATAGTAATTTTTTTTTTATTTCATATGGTTGTAATTTGGAGTTTAAAGGAACTCAGCAGACCCCTGCAGATTATTTGATGCTGCACTCTGTTTCCTGTTTAGATTGGGAATTATGCCCTCGACTCTATGCCTCTCTTAAGGTTGGGCGAGTGCCAGTAGCTGTCGCACCCATTTGGGAGTCATCATGTACTGAATGTGCAGCATGAGTGAGCATGCAGCTGGGCAGGGAAAGGTGGCTGAATTGTGACAGTGACAAGCTCATTTTTTTATTCTCACACAACTTTAAAGGTTTTAAACATCCTCTGACATTATGCCATGACACTCAGTTTTGTACTCTGATATCATCATTGGTGAAATCACAATAAAATGGGACACAATGCAGAATTTAACAACCAGAGGACTGCTAAAAATAAAATGTGAATGTGGCAATTACATTGTTAGAAGTAAATTCTCACACTATAGAGAAACTTTTACCAAAAATCTTAAAGAGACAGCATATGCTGTAGATTTGTTATAATTTCACTTCCCTGAAACATTTTGACCAGTTGTTCTGAAGCGACGAGGTAGATGTATTTCATTTGAGATAGCATCCAGAAGAACATTCTTTGCCTTGTTTAACTTTGAGAAGTAAGGTTCATGAAATTGTATTTTTTAATTTTTTACAAAGATGCAATGTTGCATTGCTTTCTAGAGGAGTTTTAAGAATCTTAAACTAAAGTCAACACAATAAAACACCTATCAATTGAAGCTGTAGAAAAGATTTGCTTTGTTAAACCACCAGGCTGCACAATCAAACCCTGCAGTTAAAAAAGCTGACCAGAAACCTGCATCTCTCTCAAGTGTTTGTTTTTTTTACTGTTTGGATGCATGGATGACAGTTTTAGCTGTCTAATTGAACGTTTCAGAGGGAAATGATAGTGTTTATGTACTCTAACCCTCACAGAAGAGCTTCTGTATGAAAAGAGCCTTCTTCATGTGGGAATTCAGAATTGCGTCTGAGGATTGGTGTGCTAACTTGGCTGTTGCCTTCTTAGAGTTGCTTTTGGACTTGGTGATGGATGTTTGCATGCAGAACAACACTGTGAAGGGAAGCCTGCCTCAGCAGGGCTGTAGGGAACTTATCAGGCCTATGTTTAGCTTGCAGTTGATACACTGCCAAAAATGTGACAGGTTCAGACTTAAAAAAAAAAAAATCCAACACACTGAGGGACGGCAAAGGTGGGAAACGCTCTCTGAAATACAAATTACAGTATGAGAATATCCACAAAGGGCTGACAATCTACAAGCAGCCGTTGCGTTGGTTGTGTCTAACTTTGTTTTCAGAAATACACATTTGAAAAATGAGATACCAGAAAAACAATGTTCCCCTCCCCTCACTCTCTGTCATTAAATCAGACCACACTTCTTTTTTCAGGATCATTAAGATCACCATGACCATAATTTTAGTTGTTTGTGTTTGCTAAATGACAAGATAATGAAACAGATACAAGTTTTTATAGGTTTCTATTTGGTAGCTTTGCTTTTTAACAGTATGACTTGGATGAACCTTCTGTGTGTCCTTCTACAAGAGTTTCACTATAGTTTGCTGAAATTTTGGCCCATTCTCGATAAAACTTGTGTAACCGAGTCAGGTTTAGATTTATTGTGTAATTGGAAGACTCATTTGTATTCAACTAAAAGGTTTTTCTCATCATGATGCAATGTACTTTTATGAAGTAGCCAACACTTGTCCCTCCTGCAGCAAACAGGCCCATCTGGGAATGTGCTTAGCAAATTAGCAAGGCTCTAAATGTTACAATGTTTTGTTTTTAGCACTTATCCCCATGCAACAAGGAAAGATACAGTAGAAGGAACACTCAAAAGATTTAAAGAGTCTGCAGTTTTAGCTGAACAATTCGGTGTGATTCAGTGTGGATTTGTCTTTGTTGGTAATGCATCTAGCACAGGAGTCTCAAACCCCAATCTAAAAGCTGGTGTTGCGTAGCTTTTATATGTGTTTGTTTCACTACAGCAGAATTAAATGATGAGGCCATTATTATCGCTCTGTAGCACTGGATGTTTCCTGAGGAGGCAATTCAGCCACTTGATGCTGAATTGTGTTTATGATAAAATACACTATCAACTACTGGCCGTCAGCTGCAAATACAAGAAATTATTTTTGTTAATTCCAATATGGCCGACAGATAAAAAGGCATGCCAACCGACCCTGTCCCTCCTTCTACTGTAGATGACTCTTGCAGGTAAAAAAAATATTGTGACATCAAATAACCCCTGAAGAACAATACTACTGGTGTATTTTTCAAATAACAACTTTGTATTTGGAGAAAATTACAATTGATCGCCTAAAAAAAAAAAAAAATTTAAAAATCTTTTTTTGTTTTTTACAAAAAATTTTTTCCTACCTTTTTTTATGCCTTAAGAAAATAAAAGACAATTGGAAAAAAAATTCTGACACAAAGGATCATAATTCATGACAATAAATCAATAACAATATATATCTTGATAGACATATGATCAATATCAATAAATAATACGTCTGATAGAATGTTCAATAGTTTCACTGAACTCCAATCCAGAACTGCACAGCATTCTGGGGGATGTAGGCAAAGGAAAAGCTTTGACTGCTCAACCTCTGACCGGCAGCTAAGGAAGGTTGGTGGCATCAACTAACTCACTTGCTCTTTGGTTACCTGGCAACAACCTGCTGAGTAATTTGTAGTTCAAGGTTTCACTATCAAGGTAAAAGAAAAAAAGAACAGAGGAATGAAAACTGTGGATTCACCACCAGCTTGGCTGTACAGTATTTCACATATTTAAAACAACAGAAACCTAATCAATAATTATTGATATTGACTGATATGAAAGAATTACATTGTGATACATTGCTCAGCCATATTGTCCAGCCCTAGTGTGTGTATATATGTAAATATCTGATTTCAACTATATGAGTGGAAGACACTCAGCAATGTCCAAAGTGTAGCCAAGAAATATTAATTTAAAAGCCATGAACCCTTCAGATAAGGCCTCCTATTCCAACTCTTTTTAATACAGATAATAATGATCTCTTCTTCTGATCATTTCAGTCTACAGCACACTGAAATCACCCATATACCTTTTTCTCTCACAGCGTCTTACACTGGTGCTACATCTGGTTTCAATGCGCTCGGTCAGAAAAACATGACTCATGGGCGCTTTCCTAAATTCAGTTGTAAAACTGCCTTTTCATTTTGGCATTTTGGGAGGTGAGCTAACTTTGCGTTTCTCCACTGTGACTCCAGGACGCTGCAGCGCTTTGTTGTCTCAGACTAGTGATTGGGTTTGGTTGGCGCAAACCAACATTCTGGTGCTACTATAGGAGGTTCAGAGCTGGATGAAACACATAAATTAATACATGAACAGGAAGAAGAAAAAAAAACAGTTGGGAGGATTCAAGCTGCAGCGGGAGATGATTTACCTTTAGGTGCACACATGTGCGTGTTGTTGCTGAGGCCAGCAACACTATTATTAAAAGTGACTGCAGCTGCTGCTGTAGGGAAAAGAGGGTCAGCAGTGGGAAAGCAAAATCCTCTTTTAATGAGTCCTCTGGGTGAACCAAAAACACAACAGTGAAAACACTGACGACAGGCAATCTGTGTGTTTAAGATGTTTTTTTTTTTAGAAACTACCTCAGTACTAAGTTAAAACCCATTAAAGTGAGTGAAATGAAATGAAGGAACACAGAAAATCTTAAATAAATAAAAACTCTGTCCTTAATGAGCTTCAGGGAAAATTATTAGTGCTCATAAAATTCTGATGTTGGATGGAAACTTTTAGTTTACCAGAAAATTATCATATTCAAGAAGTATGTGACCCTTCCTTCTTCTGTATGCTTTCTAGCCACATTTAAACATTTCAGATCATCAAACAATTTTTGTGGGATAAACAGGTAATCTGAGTTAATACAAAAAGCAGTTTTCCATCTTGGATTGCATTCAAACCAACCTGGCCCTTTGTGAAAAAGTAACTGTGATAAGTAATGTGCTATTGTTTTCTCATGTTCATTTTAATTATTTTAGTTGAGACACATTGACTTTAAAGCATTACCAGCCTGTTTAAAGTTATGCCAGATTAGGGAAAGTTCAGTTTTTTTCCATTTGTAGAAATCTCTCACTTTGTTTTAGTGAAGTCTAAAGGCTTAGAAAGTAGAAACATTGCTTTGGTTTCAAAACAATGCTCAGCTGTAATTTTGGAAGAGTCATTTTAATAAGCAATACACACGAGAATTTGTATGGAAAAGATATATTTTTTGCACCAGAAGCTAAAGCTGTCAACCTAATCTTGAGGGATGCCATAAAGGTTACAGATTATTATTTATGTAATTCTTGTAGAACAAGGGGCTTAATACGGTTTGGTGTGATCTTTGAAATATTGTTTTAAGTGGTTTATCAATCATCTTTTGTCTAGAATAAGGGTACAGATCTGAAATCTATATATTAATGAAGAAATTTGTAAAGTTGTGCATGAAATTGGTGAAAGTTTTCTGTCTATATTTCCACTCGTGGTTAAATATCTTTCTGCTCTTGTTTATCAGAGCCAGCCAGAGATGGAGTACTCCATGCCTGAGCTGCAGGCTCCTCGATCCAGCGTGGCTGACAAACCCTGGCCTCAGGTCCACTCCCACACCCAGAGACCTCATGGTAGGAACATTTTCACAACACTTACAAACAGTCATGTGACTTGGATCAACGTTTTGGCTGTAACAATCAGTCCATCGAGCTGTCCTGACCCTAATGGTCTCGTGCATGGAGTTCCAACATATTGCGTTGAACGTCGTTGGTGTGTTGTGGCAAAATGTGAAAGAGTTTAGAGAGTATTGAGCATGTCAGCAAAGCAGAGCCTTTTTCTAATTGTCTGGCAGGCGTTAAGGGGCGAGGAGAAAAGGGAGCAGGCAAGTCAGCGATCAAAGGGAAGCATCCCATCCAGCATGCAGATGACGCTGCAACTGACCACGACTTCCTGGGCTGCATGTCAAGGTCAGAAACCTTTGAGAGAGAAAAAAATATATTTTTGGTGACCTGATTCACATGATTAAATGATTCACAACTTGTTTGTATCAAATCTTATTCATGCTAATTTTGAGATCACATACACCAAAGCTTTCCACCCATTTATTGTCCTTTTTCCTCCTATTCGGTTGTAGCTTTTGCTAATCTTTGTGGCGTCAGTCCACAGTTTGAAATGCCTCCTGGTGGTAATATTTGACTGAAAAAATTCAAACATTTGAATATAATTGGGATTATCTCCATCTCTGGACACCAAGCCTTGTACTTACTTGACTGCACTTGTTGGCTTGCAGTAAATGAGTGATAACATTTAACAGAGAATGTTATGTATTTTTATTTTTGACTGTCTAGTTATGAATTTTTCTGTGGTTTTGTTTTTAGTGTCTCAGTGTCAGTCTCCCTCTTCCTTGTTCCAGACGCTCAGGTCTTCCGCGGTGGATTTTAGCTGCTTGTCTCTTCCTGTCCATCATGGTCATGTTGTGGCTGAGCTGCGCCAGCCTCGTCACCGCACCAGAGCAGCACATCAAGACGCAGGTACTTACTCAGAAGAGTATCTCCATGTTCTGTCCCCTGCTGTATTCTCCTCCTCTGCCTGCAGTTTTGGATTATTAGTGAAGCATACTGTAGCATGGCAGGAAATCCAGGAAGATGAGTTACAGTGTTTCTGTTCAGTTTATTAAATCCCTTTTTCATCACCAAATCGTTGTTATGCAACATATATTTTAGTGGTTAAACAGTTTTAAGCCTTGCCCTATGTCGACCCACTTATTCTGTTTGTGCTTCTAAATTATTAGTTGATTATTAATATACTAATAAAGTATTAGCAGTGCACATTATTAGCTGCACTGCTAATAATGTGCAGCAGCAGCTATAAAACATTAGATAAAACTCCTTGTTTATTATCTCTCTAAATGTGTGATACTGTCTCCTCTGTGCATATCAAATAGGTCAATAGATGTTTAGCTTAAGTTGTTTGCACAAGTTATATGATTAATAAGGCTGCACAATTTTTGGACAGCAAGGATTATTTTCCATAAGCATATGGATCACTATCATCCAGTCATTAAAGAGAAAGTACACCCTCCAATTTATAGTTTTAACATCTAAATGATTCCGTCTCATCCAGGTGCTAAAATTATTTAACTCCAAGTGCACAGAAGTGCACACCATAGATTCCACAACGTTATGGTGTATTCAGCAAAGATCAACCATTAAAAAGATTCATAATGTACTGTGTACATTTTAATATGACTCCACAATAAATGTGTGCATAAAAAAGAATAAGAGCCCACCAAGTACGTCAATCAGGTTCGATTTTTTTGATTTGATTTGGAGTCTGACTGAATTGATTACATTTTTGTGACATTATCAGTTCATTTCCGTTAATAT
Organism: Xiphophorus hellerii; assembly: GCF_003331165.1. NCBI lineage: Eukaryota > Metazoa > Chordata > Actinopteri > Cyprinodontiformes > Poeciliidae > Xiphophorus > Xiphophorus hellerii. The sequence goes on from NC_045680.1 coordinate 17,855,702, forward strand.
TTCTCATCCAAAAAAGGATATTTAAATGTTAGCAACTTGGATTTCTGTAAATTGAACAATAAACACGTATAACAGTAAGTACATGTAAATTGAATATTACGTCGTCACTGTGTAAAATTCTCCATCTCTTTTCTGTCCTGTTGGAATCTCTCCCCCCGTTCGTCACTCACTGATCCATATGTGAGAACAAGTCGTGCATTTTGTTGCTCATGTTGCACCGCTCAAGTTGACCTGACTGAGCAAAAACCAATGTGATTTTTGGATTCAGCACATCAAAAATGACCCTAAAACAGCTGAAAAACCCCAGACAAGCTTTTGGCCAGTGCAGTCATGTCCTCGTTGGCTCTTTGCTATTGTCTGCTTTTCTTTGCGTTTCTCAGCTGAGCATCAATGGAGATAAGGAGTTCATGGAACATGTGCACAAGGTCAACCCTTTCCATCTGAGCTCCATGATTGCCGTCAGTGTGAAGCAGTCGGAGGAGACCCAGGAGGCAGGACCACTTCCGGTCAAAGTTGATCTCAACAAAACCTGCATTTAGAGAGAAAGTTGCTGTTTCTTGTTACTTTTGGTAACCACGTGTAAAACATGTGGCCTGTCATCAACGCGCCACTCAGCAGAGTTTTTAAAATACGTTTCATAAAAAGCACGGCTCCATGTCCTGTTTACTCAGAATGATCAATAACATCTCGTGTCAGCAAGATGTTTTTTTTTTCAGTTTTTCATTGTAAAGTCCATTTTTCTGCAAGTTCATCCTCAGATTATCATTAAAGATCCGCTTCGCTCACCGCGGAGAGACGCTGCCTCGTCTCACATCCACACATGAAACGAGCAGAGAGGATAGATTACAGCTGAGAGCTCCGCTGTCATTTCTAATGTTGAGTTTGGACAAACGCAGAGATTCGTGTTAGATTTAATTTATCTCATTTTCGCAGAGTTGGGATTAATTAAAATGGCTCACTCAGACTCGAGAGATGAAAAGTGGTGGGAGAGAGGAAGATGAATGAAAGGTGAGCAAAGTACTCGACAGCACCGCAGGAAACAAACACAGTAACAAATACGCAGTTTATGATCTGTTTACATAATCAGCTTTATGAGCTCTTCAGAAATATCACCTTTGCAAACGGTTCTGAAATTGAAAATCCTCTTCTTGACATCGTTCTCAGGTGAGTAATCCTCACCAGGGAGACAAAAACTAAATTAGCGTCTTTCTGTAATCTAATTCCTGTGTGTGTGTGTGTTTGGATAAATCTGCAACAGCACTCATTCATCTGCGGAGAACAAATTCAAATGACAGCATCTGGGCGTGCTGACTGGAAACGAGAAAAGCTGAAGCTGTTATTTATTTCCTTCCCTATTTATTCTGAATCATCGACATAAGTAATCTGCCGAAGTGTTACTGAAGTGCCATGGACATTTAATGCATCACACAAGTGTAAATGCTCTTTGTGTATGACCATTACAGCACAGACCTTACAGAGAAACACCCAGGACAAGATGGCACCAGATACTGTATTAATATAGCTATGACTATTATGATTACTATGGCTCTTATATCACTTCAAGACTTTGTAGCTGTTACCTGTGCCATGTGCTTTCCAATAGCTGACTATTTTGTATGTCCTAGGAGCACATATTGAAGGATAACCCCTGTAATAATGTGTAATGCAAAGCTTTGAACATAGACCTTTGTTATTGAACAGAATTGCACAGTCTTAGAGAAGATATTTTGTTTTCCTCTCCGTGCTTTTGGTGTCCTGTAATGCTCTCTTTTAACCCCCGCTATGTCGACAATTAATCGTGCATGCAAGTGATAAATCCTTTTTCTTTGTTTGTTTTTTAGATGATAGTTTGTTCTAAGCACTCGCCATGCCAGTAACGACACTTCTCTATTGTGGACTTGTGATTTTTTATTTTTTCTGTTTTATGCGTTCATATTAACAGTTAACCTAAAACATATAATAATGATTTATAGCTAGGACTCTTGTTTAAATAAGCCATCTGATCAGTATATGTGCAGCTTCAAACTCAAAGTTACAGGATATGAATTTCAAACTGTATTTGTTTCTTTTTACTGTTTGTTTCCAATGAAATGATACAACATGATGAAATAAAGTGTTTTCACTGTAACTCAATAAAATATGCAAGCGGAGGTTTTTGTTTTTGTTAGAAGAATATTTAATAAATGGATGATTGACATTACAGATTCAGTGTCTGTGTTTTTCCTTTTTCAAAGTTTAAACTACTTTTTATCACTTGCAATATGCATGCAATATATTGCTTACATAAATGTGAAAAATAAATGGTTCTGTGCAAAAGTTTGAACTCAGTCCTAATTTGGTGATACTTCCGGGAAGCCAGACTTCCCTGTATTTAAAAGTCATTGGAGGTTTTCTCTCGTTTAAGCTCAGATAATTGAAAGAACCAAGAAGAAGTCCTGGGTTTTAAAAACACAGCTAGAGCAGATGGACAGTGTCTAAATATAATGTCATGAAAAAATAAAAAGGCCCCTGCAAAGATCTAACTTGCTGCTTGAGATATGTCTGGAGTTGCTTTTAAATAAAGTAATGCATCACTTCTTAACCAATTCAAAGACCATTTAGAGCCACCCTCACCTGCATATTGGTGGGGAACTTGGTATTAACTATCTTCTTCAAGAGCATTTTGACGTGCAGCAGGGAAAGAATCTGGAGTCAAACTTGCAACTTTCAGATTCCTCTCTTGCAGTTGAATCAGAGGAACCACAACAATCCTACTAGATTGTTGTGGTTCTCAAACTGTCTAGTGACTCAGTTCAGCCTGAGTCACTGCAAGATTTTTGAGGTAATTTTGTCAATTTAATTTGCTTCAGTCAGTGTTTTAATTAAAATGTAGAGTAGCATTTCACCCGTCTGCAGTTATTTTACCAGTCAATGTGAATTTCCTAGGAGTTTAATCTACAAAAACAAAAAATTAATTAAATCATAGAAAAGAAATTATTTATGCCAAGGTAAAATGTTCATCCAACAATGTAGTGTAGTTAGCTATGGTTTGCGATACACTGTGCACAGACTTTTATTTTTATTTCAAATAACTATTTTGATTTACCTTTTCAAAAAGTTTCAAAACTCCAATCTCTTAAATAAGATGTTTATTATGTATTAAAAGAAGAAGATTAGTTGTTTAATAAGATGTGCAAGCAGTACAACAGTGTAACTCTAAAACTTCAATTTAGCCTTTACCTTCACCTAAAACATTAAAATTAGCAGCTTTTCAAAATTCATCAGAACTGCTTTACCTGAAAAATATACTAATATATGTGAACATATGAACATATTGATTTGGCAATAACATTCCTTTAAAGTAATAAAAGCTTTGTGCAAAAAAAAGAAGAAAAAAAATCAAAGAAGCAAATCTGAAAATCATTCAGCAACAAAATTATTCCATGAGGACATAATGTAGCAAAATGTAATCTAATTTTTAAATTAAATGCTCTTCTGATTTTTATAAACAAAACAAAACAAACAAAAAAACATTCAGCCAGAAATGCATTCAAATGGGGTAGTAAATAGAAAATCCACTTGGGGGCAGCAAAGTTCATGAAGTCTGACAAGTGCTTCGCGCTTCGTGTTGTCTGTTTTTATCATATGTAAGAAAATCTAAAGCAAACCCCCCCTGTTTGGGTTCAAAAAAAGTTCAGACCAGAGACGAAACTGTGGAAAAATTTAAAATCAAATAATCAGAAAAAGCAGATTTGGAGTTTATGAAGGGTTTGTGAACTTGTTTGACAAACAGTTATGTAGTCTTTTGGAATACATCTTCGCTAAGGTGGTCAAGAGAGAAATGTTCACAGAAAACATAACAGTTGAACATATAGTGAGTGAGAAAGCTGCTGCTACAACCAATAAGCAAATAAATGCTATAAATGCTGTTTTCACTGGCCTCCATCTGGAAAGGACACAACGAGGGGGTGGGGAACTTGATTTTATGTTTTACACTGCAGAGAGCAAACTGTAAATGTAGAGAATCCCAACCTGTTAAAAAGAGAAATGAGAATATGAGGAGAAATAACGGAACTAAGACAAAAAAAATTGCGTAGGCCTCTTTTGTCACAGCATCAAACACAGACCAGATACAATGAATTCCTAATCAAACAGCTCAAAACAAGGCCAGCACAACAGAGCTTCCAGCGCATGTGTCCAATTAGCATAACATGCTGGTTGGCTGTGTGAAAGACACAAAGACAGAAGGAAAATATCAAAACATGCCTTAGCTGTGACACATAATCAAAGGGTGGAAGCTGCACCATGAGAGGGCGTTACATTACATTACCCCTTGATGTCATGACAGACATTCAGAAGTGGGGTTGGTGCAGAGACTTCAGCTGGTCACTGTGCATGATGTGTCAATGTATCATCATGCATACATGCAACAAGATGTGTTCATGTCACAATGGACTAGCCTATTATGCAAAAATTGGGCAAATGAAAACATCCATCCATACAAGTCCAGAAATATGCAGTAAGCAGGAAAATACAGAATTTCTGCAAACTTATCTTCCAGTAACATGGAGGAGGACATGAAGAAACTGATTATGTGTTGTAAAATATTTACCTGCTTCTTCAGCTCCACTCCTTGAGACAGAGGAGTAGCAACAATATAAGAAAGTCTTGAGGCGTATCGGTACACAATAAGAAGTGTGGTTGCATTTGAAGAAGGGGGTTGGGTACAACCTCATAATGTACCTCAAAGCAGAGGTGGAGCCTAGTCAAAGCCCAGGACATCCCTTTGTTTTGGGTTCATTTTCAGGAAGAACATGGACAGCATGTTGACATTATGGAAGCTGAAATCAAATTTAATTTGGTAGTAATTCAGCATTTTCTAGACTTTCCGATTGCTAATAGCACATTCATTCTTTATTAGACTCTTTTTTTCAGGGGCAATTTTTTTGTAGTTGAAGGCTATAGTTGGTGATGGGGAACCGGAAATATCATGACCTGATAAGTTATTTCTTACCATAAATGAAAGTAACTGGTTTTGGATACCTGCTGTACCCAAAACCTAAAATCATACATAATCTACTCTCAGCATTGATGTTTATCCTTCTCAAAAGCCAACTTTTCTCATTGGGTGGTTGGCTGTAGGTGAATCACCAGGAAATGTCAGGTCATTGTTCTTGCTCTTTGGGATTTTTGTTGACTAAGTGAAATAAGTTTTTTGGATGCACTTTAAACTTTTAAGCCTAATTTTTCCTTGTTGTTTTGTCTGCTTGTACCAGATGGTAAATGAAACACGGAGAGAAGAAACTGTCCCATTTAAGATTGAGTGCATTCTTCACACACTTATTGATCCCACAAGTTAAAATCTGTCAGATTCCAGGTGCACCCAGGTAGTATCAACAGGAAGTGGAGCTTGGACATGTCAATAAGTTTGCAGAGTGTTGAAACTGCGCAAACTTAGCAAACATGCAAATCAGTTATGTCAAAACTACAATTCGTCATGAAAACAAACTATTTTGCTGTTGTCTACATTTTTTTTGTGGTAGTTCCATCGACAATCAGTCCTACAGCACCACTGCCTGAAATAGCGTGGTTAGTCCTTTCAGTGGGTTCTGGGTTTCCTCTTAAAGGGACATGTGTAGAAATTCTCCTAAGGGAGGCGCTCTCTGGATGAGGAGCTCCCCATCATCCAACCTCATCAACATGTTTTGGAAAAAAAAAATCCTACTGCAGGTTAACTTCTCAAACCCATGCGAGTAAAAAGGTCAAATCTGATTTTGAACTCCTCATTCAGAGGAGGATTGGAGCTCAAAATCGTCTGCTATACATTCAGACACTTTAGGTGGAGAGAAGACAATTACCTGCTGTAGCACCACTTTAGTAACTTGACCAGACCGGCCTTCACTCTGTGCACTCTCAAAGGGTTTGCCTGCGATGGGATATCATTCATAATGAACTAGAGAGAGATCCAGAATAGAGCCTGATGTGATTTGGTGAAATACATCCTTATGAAGGGTTTATAAAAACTACAGGAACGGGTTGTACTGTCTGTGCTGATGTGTTGACTCACTGAATGCAAATAGGCAGTGTTGTCCTACTCTTCCTCTGCCTCCTACAATCAGCCGCTCTCTGTTGACGGAGGAGAAGACAAACAGGGATTTTATGGCCGCTGCAGCCAGAAACTCGGACAACACGTGTCATGCAAGCTGACATTTATGACCGGATGAGAGTTACAACTGTAAATTCACCCACTGAATGCGAATGGCTAATCTGGTTCATTTACCTTTCATTTCGATTATCTCAAAGCGGTTTTTGAAGCATTATTTTTAGAACTGCGATCCCTTTATGTTTTTTAACTCACATACGGCATATCATGTTGAATTATTCTCCCTCATTGCATGCTCTCCTACATCTCGAATCCACATATCTAGTCATCTTCACATGCCGCTCACTTAATCACCCTCAGGGGGCGCTATGGAACCATGTTAGCGCGCTGGTGGCCCCATTATTACAATTTAATGGTTTATGTGAGTGAAGAGGCAATGTTCCTCTCTAGCTCTCCTCCCTCCCAGCCGCACAGAGCTGTGTGCTGCTCTTATCTGGCCAGACCTGCTGCAGGAGCCAACCTGCAGTGCATTAAACAAGTCACACACACACACGCACGCAGGTGAAGACGCACACACAAAACAGCAGCACCGTGAGTATGTGTGTGTGTGTGTGTTTGGAAATGAGCAGAATAATGAAAGAGGAGTGTGAGATTGTTAAAAGAAAGGAGAGGGGGAGTTCATCAGGGGGACTGATTGGACATTGTAGTGTATATTTGTGAATAATTTATCAGAAATTTTACACTAAGAGAAAAATGATGAAACCGTAACGCAATGATGGGACCTGTAGATGAGGCGTACGTTGGTTGGCTTTAATTAAGATGCATACAAACTGGGTTCTGATATTTAAATCAAATTCAATTCACTTTATTTTCATTTCTTTTTATATTTATTAGCAGGCGACAAAACGAGACAGTGCTCTCCTGAGATCTGCCACATGTCAATGCTAAAGTCCTTGTGTGGCTAATCGAAAACCCATACAGACATAAACAGAACAACATGTAAGACAAGAGCAACAAAGTAAAGTGCAACGTCCTAACACCAATTAGCACCACTTCACCACCTGCAAGCTGTACCGCTTCTCTGATGGCAGCATGCAGTTCAAATAGTTGCTGTAGAGGTGGTCAGTCCTGTTCCTGCGGTGGTTCTGAAACCAATCCTGGACGGAGGCAAAGCGTAGCGCCATATATGGAGCCACGATCATCATCACAATATTAAAGTGGGCAACAACCCAAAGGTTCAGCTGACATTGATTCACTCTCTGCATGCAAATGTCCAGTCTAGCAGTCTTCCACTGCCCTTGATGCTCACACCTGATATAGAGCTTACTGCAGGGAAAAGCAAGCATTGATACTACAGTCACCAGTATCAAGATTGAGAAAATTACAGTTTCAAAACAGCTAATCACACTTCCTTTACAGTTAAAAGTCATTTAATTGAGATCCATAAGAAAGTGACCAGAAGGCCTACCTGTTGCTGTGCTTTGCCAACAGCTGGCTGACCTGGGATCCATGTCCTATTTTGACAAGGAAAATGAACTTAGCTGTTTGGAGATTTTCCCATTTGTGGAAAACACAGATAATAATAAAAATCCTTGGAGAACCACCCAAAAGGTTGTTTTAAAGATACATTTGGTAAGCCAGGAGCAACATGCCTGTTAAGCAGCATGCTGCTAGCTAGCTACCCGAACAAATAGCCCGACCAAGTTAAGCAGCTTCCATCAGCTTCTTATATTTAACAGTTTTAATAGTTTTTATATAATAGCACTGAACAGCAGAGAATAAAAACATAAAATCACAGGACACATTTTGCACAAAGGCACAACATCCATCACAAAGTGAAATTATAAGATTCTGCATAATTATTTTTAACATTAAAAATAATAATGTACGTAAAAGGCCTCAGGCAAATCTTAAACGATGGGTCTGTTATATTTTAAAGGATCAAGTCAATCAGCCGCACACCACCTGAAAGGGTTGACCTCCTTTAGCCATCAGTCTGATGTTTGTAACAATCAACAAATGTTGATTTTGTGAACATAGATAATGAAAGACTGAGTGTTCAGTGAGATTGGACAGGCAGACTGGTGCCTGACCATTTACTGCTTTACAAGCAAAGGCTAATATTTTAAAATAAACTCTGAACTCAAGGGGAAGCCAGGGCAATTAACATGAAAATAATTTTCTTATGTTACTTTAAGAGCAGAATATTAAGAACGTACCATATTTAAAATAAAAATGACTAATTTCAGTGTGTGTTTGTAGTCTACATTCTTGTCAAGGTCTACACATCTAAATCAAAACAGTAGCTAAAAGCTATTGAAACATTATTTCAAATGTAATAATCAATAGATTTTATTATTTTAGCAGCATTTTAAATAATTCCAGCTCTTTTGTTTTAAATGAAAGCAATATTATATTTAAATGTTTTTGTATAAATACCATGAAGCCTTGGTATTCCTACTTAAGATGATTGTTTTGTTAGACTCTCATAGAACCTCATGCTGAATTGTGATGCTAAAACATAGTTATTCAAATGAGAGTTAAACTTAATATCGTCAATATCACAATATTAAGAAATAACTGCATGTTTTCCGAACGTCATGTGGGGACACTCCACTGGTCTTCACATCCCCCCATTATCTTTTGCAGGGTCCTCTGCAATTAATGCCTAATGTGTCTACATTAAATTTCAGGAAAATACAGAGCAATAACTGGGTCTACTTTTATTTGTTTGATTAGTTTGCCTGCCGTAATACTACAAATAAATACTGAACAACCTAAATCTGAAGTCAGAAAATGAGATTTAGTTCTATGAAAATAAATAAAATAAATAAATATCACTTTGCTAGTTTTGGACCAGTCAATTCTGTAGTTCTTTGACTTATGGAAAGTGTGAGTGAAAAGTGCAAAAGTGAATCTGAATTAGAGTCAGATCAGTTTTTGGCATGGTGGAAAGTTTTGTTTACTTGTTGTAACAGGATGAGACATATTTAAACCCTCTCCATTAACATCCCTCTATGTGTGTGTGTGTGTGTGTGAAGCGCTTTGTTTCCAACATGCACACCCTCACACTAAGACAACCAGCTAGACATCCATCCATCCATCCATCCATCCACCACCGCCAGCACCGGACTTTGTTGGAGCACCAACTTTATTTCACCATGACATTTGTCATGAAACCGCACAAAACAAAGAATCAATCAATTCCAGCCACTCTTATCCCCCCATCTCTCAGCCTTTCACAGCCGTAGCAGTCATGCAAGTGCACATGCGGACACAGACGTATATGTACAGCACGGATGCTACCTGGACTATTAAACTGCGAGCAGCCCGACACTCCGCTCTCTCCAAACTAAGCGCGCAGGCATGAAGGTCGGTTTCAAGCTCCCCTCTCTGTGAATTGATTCTACTATGAGCCTACACGAACCTCCGCTCTCCGAGCCGGGGAGACTCGGAAAGAAAGGACAGAAACAGGTTCTGGTGAGAAGCGCCTCTTATTTTACCAGGTGGAAAAAGAAGGTTAACAGATTTGATCAATTATGCTTAGCGCGATAAAACAAGGTAATTAGTCTGTTTCGGTCGGATTTGCATCGGTTTTTATTTAGCGCCATCCCCGCGGCGCTGAATGGTATATTCCACAATTTATTCCAGGGAAAGACTGACAGTTTTTTGGGTCATGAAGCAGCTGTTGAAGTCAGCGGCCTGTCCCCCCTCCTCTGGAATAAGAAATTAGTTCATTTTAAAGTAAATAACTAAAGCCCGTGGCCGATAAGGAGGAATTATAGAATGACTCGTCCCCCAAAACATTTAAACCTATAAATACGACCTCCTTCCCCCCCACTCCTCCCTATGCTGCTGCATCATATTATTAAACAGATTGGTGCCAGTGTAACAATTATTACTAACACAACACTGTGTATACTAAGCAACTTATGGAAGAATTATGCTGTGCGTGGTTCGGATCCTGTTGGTTGGTATATGTGAGCATTCTAAAAAAGGCCTAATGCAAATTAACATTTAATAATATGAAACTGATTTTCAGTGTTGGAATGAAATTTAAAGGCCCCTGGAGGTGATATAATGAGGAATTTTTATAAGTGTTATTTCCATGTTGCCAAAACAGGTTCCCGATTATGCTGCTAATGATGCAGCAATGATAAAATGGTGTCTAATATTACGCTACCTTGTTGCTTCTTGGGAACTCGAGTTTATCCACAGTGGGCTCTGCGTTACTGAAGCTATTTTTATTCAGAACCGTGACATAAACGTATAGAAGTATCATAAATGAGCGATAATTGCTCATTTTTTACACTGCCTTACTTCTGGTAAAGTTACTGTTACTGGAAAAAATGTATCCACTTTTTTGTGAAACACATACTCAGAATGAGACATGTAAAGCATTCCTGGGCAAAATTAGTGTCACAAAAGTAATATGGTATGAGAAGGAAACATATTGTAGAGGTCTAAGTGAATGCTATTTTACTACTTTGCTGCTGTACCTGCTGGTTTTCATTATTGGGTGAAATTCAATGGCTTGATTTGCCTCCTTACTCCATCTCCCATGTAATTAATTCTCAGCTTCTGTATTTATCCACCCAGTGCAAATGTGATGGAAGTTTTAATGTTTCCAGTATAACATTAACATTAGAAAAACTTTCTGATGTTTATTGGAGAGACTGTATTTCAAGATGGTTGGATGTCCACCAGGTCTTTGACCCATACCCACATCAGCTGTGAGCTTCAGCCTCTCAGTTTATTTAGCTAAAAACTGACTTTACTGTAGGTGTAAAACTGCAGAAGTACAACTGGACATTTGGAGTGAAGGAGAAAGATTACTCAATGTGCGTATCCAACTTTTACGTTTGAGACCTGTATAGATAAAAATGGGTTCAAAATGAGAATCTCCATGAATTATGTAATGGCCTCAAGATAATATAGGTTTCATTCAGGACAGTTCTGGGTAAAACATGGGACCCATATGGGTCCTAAATGTGTTATGCAATTTGAACTAATTTTCTTAATACCCATTTAGTAAGGTCCTTTGTATGTACAATTTTATTCCCTCTTTATATTTATTAGTGACCTTACCTCAGTTTCCCTGCTCATATAACTCTCCAGCTGCTCCATATTCTTCTGATTTAAATCTTTATTTTTTCTGTTTTTGTTTATTTTTCCCCCTTTTTTTTTGATCAAAACCTTCTTTTTTGGAAGAACGTTAACCTGCATTTGGGTACAAAAAAATGACACAATCATAACAGATAATACCTGAGTCAGGTATAATCACCTTTATATTTTTGTGCAATAAAGCGGTGATAACAACCCAAAACTCGCTGTGACAGGAGATCTTTCTATGACTGATAATAACTTAACAAAACGTGAATTTAAACATTTTAAAGTCTTTTGTAGACAATAACACAGCAGTGTTACTCTAGTATCTATTATTACTCGTCCTAGACTTTTATAGAAATTTAATTCAAGAGTTTAGTACATTTTGTGAATTCCTGAGTATAAAGCAAATTCATGAAGGTATTTATTGCACACTTTGACTCTCTCTAGTTATTTATGTTTTTTACCTTTTCACAGCAGGCTTAAAACAAAAGCCACCTACTCCTTGGACATGTTCCAAGTTTAAAAAAATTGTCCTTAAAGGTGATTTAATTAGTGACATATAACTACATTCTCATTTTCTGGTGCCTGCATAAACATTATTATAAAATAGGAAATTGATGAAATTATCATGGAACCAATTAGGTGTGCCTCGTTAGTCTAGAGTAGAATCACATTCAGCATTGATTCTTAGTGTTTGGGTCACCTGGAAGCTCAAATTTTTAGGAGTCGTTTGTTAATGTGTTTCGACCGACTGGAATCTCTTGACGGTTCCAAAGCGAACCAATGCATTCCAGAGCGAGTACATGGAGTCTCACCAAGCGCTCTGAGACAGCACATGGCATGAAAAACCATTGCTGCCTGTAGAGAATCACATCATGTCTGTCACACATTTAACTAAAAACTAACTTCACTGTAGTTGTAAAACTAGAGAAGTAAAACTTGACATTTGGAGTGAAAGAGAACGATTATCTTATAAAAAATGGTTTCTTGGTGTTGTTGGTCCACTGTGAGACCAAGCAGCAGCCAAACTCATCTGTAATCTGATTGGATTGCTAGATTTGTGATTGACATGGCATCGACCAATCAGCTGAAAGGGAGAAGATCCTTTTTTGAATTCATTCTCGCTAGGGAACTTGAGCGGAGAGTTTTGTATGTATGTTTTGTTTTGTACCACTAAATAAAGTCACAAAAATGTCTAACCTATGTCATTGGTTTTTAAAATACAGAGCAGAAAAAGTGTTCAGTTTGTCCTCCGGTAGCCAAAGCTTGTAGAACAACAATAGAGATAACTCAGGATAAATTAACCTTCTCTAACTATAAGATGATTTGTGATAAAAGTAGAAGGGGTGAGTGTGTGCCTCACTGACTAAAACTGGGAACTGATTCCACAGGACAGAACTTGATATCCTGATATCAAAAATATGTTGCTCTGATATTGGACGTCTACAGTCTCCTTGTAGAGGTACCATGAGACTGAGTCACTGAACTTATGCACCTATAGGTTTCCACCTATTATTACCTATGGAAAAAGTTTTTTTTTTATAGTCTCTAAGCTGCTTTCTTAACTATCAATAACTAAACTGAACTGCAAAAATGAATTAATTTAAAGTAAAACAAGGAGTCAGAATATGTTGTAAGAAATAAAACATTTATGTTAGCATTTTTCAAGGTAATGTACTAGTTCATGCAAAAGTCTGCATTCATCCTTCATTATTGTATTTTCATTTCTATGTGGCCTTTTCACTTTTTTTGTACTTCTTGTACTGAACATTTTCAAACGAATGTTCTCTTTGTTGTTAAAGCCATCTGAGATCTGTTAATTGACAACTTTGCAATGAGCCAAATTGCAGTGTTGGGTACTTTGGTATAGCCACAAAGCTAAAGAGAAACAATCTGCTTCAATGTATTCAGTTGAATCTTTGAAAAAAAATATTGCTATATACTGAAATGCTATCTTCTACTTCCAACAAGGTAATTTCTAAATGCCTGGTACTTCTTTTTTATTACTTGTCCATTGTCCTTGTTTTTCTAAGAATACGCCGCAACATGTCATAAACTTTATGTAAAATGTGAGGATAAAGTGGCCAAAGCACTACAAAAATAATTAATTGAAAAACCTAAAGAAATCATGAGGATGTATTGTTCAATGCTACTTTAGAAGAAACGAGAAAGAAATCACACAGGAGTTAAACTTTTTGGAGAGTACTTTCAAAAACTTGTTCTGGATTTCCTTGACATCTTAAATATTAGTTTTGTGCCGAAAACCAACAATATTGTGATATTGTGCTGATCAAACATAGTTGAGTATTTATTACTATGTTAAAAACTAAGAAGTAGATTAAAGTTGGTTGCTGACAACCTACACTGGCACCCAAATCCATTCCCTTTCTCCACTTAGCACTCAAGACTCCTCTGTTTAATATTCTCTTCATGACTTAAATTGCTTTATGTTGTTAAATGCCCATCTGGGGAAGTGCATTCCTAATTAGTTAAGGCTATAAATGTTAAAGTGTTCTATTTTTGTTTATACTTAACACTTGTCCATATGCAAATAAACAATAAAGTAGAAAGAAGACTTGTCCACCTAAGCCAGTGGTCTCACATTTATTCCTTCCTCCATCTCTTCTTCCAGTACCCCTCCCACCGTCCTTCCTGTCTGCCCAGAATCACCAGTCATCCACCGGCATGCGTCCCTCCTCTGGTTATAATTGAGATCATATGCCGAAGCCGGCGCTGAAACCTAACACGGGACGTCCACATCAAATAAAACCTGCTGTCAGCAGCGGGGCCCGGCTCCACCAAGTGAAACGATATCTGAGTCCGCCTCACCAACACGCCATAAAATGTTAGCCCAGAGGACCAACAGACATATAGACAGACGGACCACACCTCTGTTAAAGACATTTAATTCTCTGTATGTAAGGCTGAAGGTTCTGTCATGTTTGGGTTCAGGTGTTCTTCAATGTCTGAGGGGAAGTTCTCCGTCTCTTTCCACTACTTGCTCCGTCAGTCACACATCAAACAGGGGATCCTCAATGCTCAATGCTAAGGGTTGTTTCAACTTTTTTAAATGTTTACTATACACACACCTTCAACAAATTGAATTATCTATTTTTTTCTGAATAAGCTGAGAAGCTAGTTCTGTAAACATTTTGCAATATAGCAAAAATGCAAACATACCAGAATTTTCTATCTGTCTAATTCACAAAGTCTTTGCCTAAAGAAATATTTGTTGCTGCTAAGCTGATAGTGGCTCCTTGTGTATTGTGCTTGCATCTGGTGAATAATCTATTGTATATTTTATTTATTTATTTTTATATTTATGAAAATTGCAGCCAGACAGATTAGTTGTTGTTTGACTTACAGGGTGAAATACTGCTAGTATTTTGCAATCATTGCTAATTTTGATGCACAACAGGAACAAAACTTTGTTCCATTACTGGCTTTACTGAAATATTGCACTAATATCATGCAAGGTATAATTCATCTTCTTTCCTCCATGATCCCTTGAATGAATTGCCAAAAACTTAAAATGTTTTTGTTGGCACCTTAGAAAGCAAAAGTTATAATTTTTTAAAATTTTAGTGTATCACATTCAGAGGTTAATAACTCGAGTGATATAACTGTGCATATAAGCCACGTCTAACCTGGCCAGGAGTCATGTTTAGGCCAAGGAAAATCCCAATTCTTCTAGTGGGAGAAAACCTGAAGAGCGTTTTTACATTTTCTAAATGAAGACAAGATGCAGTGGTGTCACACAAAGCACAAATGTTTCTTTTCTGTTCCAAAAATATCTAAAATTACTTGCTGATTTACAACAACCATCCGCACATAAATTTTTCAATAATACAGTGAGATGCTGTTCTAGCAGTTTTAAGGCGAGTTCTCCATACTAAAATATACTGAGATCTGGATCTTACAGTGAGGAAACCAACTTCTTGTCCTCTCCTTACTATTTGGGACTGGTGTGTTTGTGTTGGATTTTTAAAGCAAAAACAACCGTGACTCGACTCTAAGAGTGCAAATTGCTTTCACCGGTTCCACTTGATTGGTGTGTTTGTGACATTCAGTGAGTGCCTTGCTTTGTCAACAAGTTGCTGAGACAGAGCAAATATTGTCCTTACAGGTTGCACCAAAACTGGGGTAAGAGGATGCATCAGTGGATGAGGACAGAGTACACTATAGAATAAGTTTAGGAATTGGACAATAGAATCAAGATCAAATTTGTCCAAAAATGTGGTTTTGTTGGTATATTTTGCAACAAAATACACTTGAAATAAAGAATGAATCATTCGAATAATATTTTTGTTTTAAATCCTAGTTTGACTTTTCTTAGACATTTTTCAAAAATAATTTCCTTTTGCTTTATTAACAGTAGGGGCACCTATAACATGCAAACTGATTTATATTGAGTTCTGTCTCTTGTAATTTATCTCAGCCATTAAACTATCTTCTTAGTCAAACTTTTTTTTAAGAGGGGCATCGGCATTTGGATTTTGAGGAAGGGTTGATAAGATAGATAGATGACTCTACACAGTACATGAGCTCCAGTGAAACCCCATCTCCCAGCAGCATATGTCATAGTGTTTTGTCATAAGTGGCTTACAGTAGCATAGTAAACAATGATCATGGCAGAGAGGAATAACTGTTACGAGTTCACACGTCTGGAGGAGGAGGAAATGTTGACTGATGAGCTGCAACACCTCATTTTATTTTACATGTTATTAAAAAAAAAAGGCTGGAAGGTGTCAATGGGACTCTGACCCTCTGCATCGGACCAGAACCGATCAGGAAGAGTTTAATGTTTTAGACCAAGAGTTTGTATCGGACATTTGCTACTCAAAACCATCCTGGCTTCTGTGTTTTTGTGCATCTTCTCATACCCCTAGTCTGCCTCAAAAAATGGACGCTCACACTGAACCACTTTGTGCTTTCTTCTTGTGCTTTCTTAAGTCATTCCTTCCCACCTTTACCACATGCTTGGTCAGTATGAGGGATTCCCCTGCCCCTGCTAGCCTCTTTATCTAATTTGGCAGAAAACTTTTCAAAAGTCAGTAAAATAAACTCCACTTGACTGCATTGTTTTGCAACTAGGATACTCTATGCAACTGAATTTGAATTTTGTATAATTTAACTGTTTTTTTGAACATGAAATTTAAGAAAAAGGATCTGTTTTTAAAGTGTTTCGAGATGACAATTGTGCTTTAAAAATAAACTCAAATGAATAAATGTCAGTGCTGCTGATGCAATTAATGCACTGTGACTTTCACAACTTCAGAATGCTGAAATCCAAAATGTCCTCATGGTGGTGGTTCTGAGTGCCGTTGCCTTGCATCAAGAAGATCCAGTATGTGATTGCTGCCTTATTTGTGTGGAGATTACATGTTCTCCTTGAGCAACCATTGATTCTCTCTGTGTACTTTGGCTTCGTCACAAAGTCCAAAAACGTGACCTCTTGGCTAATTGGTTACCCTGAGTTGCCCTGTGTGAGTGTATGTACGTTGTTCTGAGCAGCCCACTCATTACCAACCCACCCACTCATTGCAGAGCACATGTAGACATAGAGGAGCAGGTATAAAGAATGGATGAATGATTCAAAGACCTACATTCTACTTCACAATATGTAATTGACCAGGAACTATTGCAAAAAAAACCCAACTTGTGCTCAGGTGCTTGAAACAGATTTATCTAAACATGACTGACTTAATAAGATATTTTCTGAGATTCTTGGTCTCTCAAAATCTTCAGAACATTAAAACACGCACACACACACACACATATGCTGTGCAGCCAGCCCCCTGCTGTATATCGCAGACACAGCAGCATCAACAGTTCCTCAACAGATACGACTGCGATTGAATTGCCCTTTAAGTCCACATGTCTGAGCAGAAAAGATAGAGATCCAGAGAGCCGGAAGATAGATGGAGCACTGGCAGTTATGGTACGGCCGCTGGAAGCCATGGTGTCCTGTTGTTCGTCAAGTAGTCTGGAGATCAGATGCTATCAGGCCAGGAGGTGTCTGCTTTGCACCGAGCGCCACACACAGCAGTGAGTTTACGTAAGGGATAAACAGTGACCCTTGGGTTGTAATCCACTCGCAGGCCGAGCAGAAGCTGTGTGTGGATTACCAAAGACTAACTGCAGACTCTTCGCTTGTTTTACACCTCAAGAGGATCCTAATTGAGCCAAATCTCATTATTTATGGCTGGCAGTGGAGACAGTAGTACTCAATGTTGCTGGTGTATCTTTAAGGAGATCAGTCAGGAGCTGGATTTGTTCCTGTAAGAGTGAGCACGCACTAGTTCAGCTTGCATGCAAGTGGCTCTCCAGAGGAGAATTAGAAGGTGGGAGCGGAAACATTTGCTGGTCATGAGAGGCTACGTCTTCACAGCATTGCAAGTGAGCAGTGCAGGCAATGCGTAACAAGGACAAATGATCATCACTGTCAAAAACAAATTGAATATTTTCATTAAACAAATATTTTCTAGCTTTACTTTCTGTGACTTAGTGAATCTTGTTAATACAGATCCATGCAGAGAATTCACTGCAAGCAGCTTCCTCGACTGCCAATTTCCCCTCATTATTAAAACTCAAGAATTGTCGATTTAAAGATACGACGATATTAAGTTTCATTGCTGACTGATATGAGAATTATGAATGGTGACAGAGGGCAAGAGCCACGGTTCTCCACAGATAGACAAAAAGGAAAGACAACCTCCGAGAGGCGTCCACATAAATGTCACGCTTCTGGCCTGCTAATAATAATTTTTAAAAGAACACGACTTACAATAAAGGCTTCGTCGGAGGAGTGAGGGGGTAAGAAATTAAAGAGAATCAGAAAGCAAAAGAATCAGGAGAGGAAGAGGAGTGTGTTAATATATTTCAAACAAAGAAACAAAGCATATCAGATGCAATGTGAGATTTTGCTGATTTTCCGATGGCTGTAGTCAGGTGACGTGAAGCTGGGCGAGGTGGAAAGCGCGAGAAACAGAGAGAAAAAGAAAGATGAAGGAGACAGACAGAGGTGGGGGGATTTGGGAGTTAGAAACCTCTCAACCATATGCATTTCTGCATCTGCAATATCCATGCAAATGGTGGCATGCATGAGTGATAGGAAAGCAATGAGAGGAGCTACTTTTCTTTTGTTACCCTGAATGATGCTGAGCTCCTGCCTAACTCTCACACAAAACCCACAGACATGCAGATGACAGCACAAATGTAGCTCCTTAATTCAGTATTTTTCTCCATCAGTCTTTAGAAGTGGACAGAACAGCGTCTGCCAACAATTCTCCATCTTCATAAGCCATAAATTGTTTTCACAATATTAAAAAGGCAAAGCCAGGTTTTGGGCTTTTGGGGTGATTCAATCATGATTAGATTTTTATGTGAAGCAGCTGACTAGGAAAAGAAAGTAGAGAATTCAAAATAAGTTAAACATTAAAAAAAACAGCAGAGGACAAACTAAGAGCTGCCTAAAAGTTGTTTGGTTCTGGCCCTGGCAAGACTGAGCAAACAGCACTCTGATGACCCAAAGGATCTACATGGTTCAGATCTGACAAGCAACTCTTTGAACTTAAAACCTGTTTTAGTTGTAGGCCATTAAAAATATTCTACAATCTATCCTTTTACAAACAGCAAGCCGGAGTGGTAATTCAAATGCAGGTTCATTTTCCTGGTGATGGTCAGGACTCTGACAGCAGCAGTTTGAATGGACTGTGGCTGCCTGATTGATTTTGTATTTTAAAGAGACTGGAAGTTTTGATACGCTGGTGCTCAAATATCCTGAAGCAACAAACGCACCATTTCAAAAGATGTAAGCAATGCCATTAATTAGGCAGATGAGCTCACCCTGCTTTTTTTTTTTGCATGGTGGCATGCAAACACAAGGA
The DNA here is from genome assembly GCF_003331165.1 of Xiphophorus hellerii. Lineage (NCBI taxonomy): Eukaryota > Metazoa > Chordata > Actinopteri > Cyprinodontiformes > Poeciliidae > Xiphophorus > Xiphophorus hellerii. The sequence goes on from NC_045680.1 coordinate 17,874,782, forward strand.
TTTTAAATAATTTTAAATATTTTTTAGGAGAAAAGTACTTCAGTGAAACCAGTGAAGTGTTATTTAGAGGAATGTCTAATTTTTATATAAAAGCGGACAGAAAAAACTTCAAACTAGACTTATAATTTAGTTTTGCACTGGCTGGAGAAGCATCTATTGCCATCAAACTATATTATCTCAGTGTATAAAACCTGTTTTAGGAACCAAAACAACAAGTTAAATCTTTTCTGCATTAAATAGGAGGAACATTTGACCCATCCAGGTATTGATATATGAACACACTAACTCAGTGACTATAGTGGACTGTTTTTATTTAGTGACACATAAACCTATCATTGTACTGTATATCATCAGTATATACATGGCTAGAGATTGCAGTACTCCATAATCTGAGAATCGTGTAGCTGCTCAGTAAACTTTTACCAATGTAGTCTCAATGCTGTGATGTACATTCATTGATTAAACAAATGGAAATCAGATGGCTGAATTTTTACATTTAACAGAAAGAAGACTGTGCCTAGCCTGGGACGCACCATTCCAACTAAGAACAATGCTAGTATTGACCCTTGGGAATGCTTTTCCTCAACAAGGACAGAGAAGCTCATCAGAGTTGCTAAACAGATGAATGAATGGAGGGCAATGCTGCAAAACCTGCTGGAGGTTGTGAAAAACTTGAGACCAGGACAGAGGTTTATTTTCCAGCAGGACATTGGCTCTAAACCAGGGGTCTCAAACTCCAGTCCTCCTGGGTTGCTTTCCTGCAACTTTTAGATGTGCCTCTGCTGCACCACACCTGAAAAGAATAATTAGGTCATTAGCAAGGCTTGGAGAACTGAGCTACACAAGGAGGAGGTAATTAAGCCATTTCATTCCAGTGTTTTGTACCTGTGGCACATCTAAAAACTGCAGGACAGCGGCCCTTGAGGACTGGAGTTTGAGACCCCTTCTCTAAACAGTGCCAATGGCCCAAACAGTGTTCGAATGGCCCAGTCAAAGTCTGCAACTTAATACAGAAAATAATCAGAGCCAGGACTTAAAAATTGCTGTCCAGACATTCTCTAATCAGCCAGACTAAGCTGGACCTATTTTGTAAAGAATTGGCAAGAATATTAGTCTGTAGTTGAATTTTATGTGTAAAGCAAATGAAGACACAACTCGAGGATGTAACTGCGAGGAAAGATACAGTAGTTCTACCATGGACTGACCCAAAAAGGCCGAGGATTAGAAGGTTTTTGTTAAAGAATTTTAAAATTTGGGTTGTAATGTGAAATGTAAAAACCGTTAAAGGAATGGGAATACCTTTACATTGCCTTGTGTTACTCTGAGTTGTCTCAGGTTGGAGAATCAGAAACTGTTTGAGCTAATTATGAATCACACCAAGGTCAGTTTCATTGCTTATTTCTGCCAAGCAGCTCCAGAACTAGAAATTTCATAAAGTTTAATCCGAATGACATTTTTTACACCGTTCCACTAACAACAATTTGCCTTCAAATGTTTATTTAAATCGAAGTCTACTATTATCTCGAAGAACTTGTTGGCCTGCCATCTGTAACCAATTTGAAGTACACTTTAGGCCAGTAGTGGAAAACAACACGCCATGTCTACGCCTGGCGTTCATCTTCCCCAGGCTTAAGTCAGTGCAAGACTCATGCAGTGAAATGCTGTTCACTTGTTCACTTTGAATTTATTTATTTAATACTATGTACAGGAACATTAATCTCAAATGAGAGGATATGCACGGCACCAGATTAAGCCTCTGGCAATATTGTATCCACGTTCTTTAAGATGGATAGTAGCTGTATTCAATATAAATACAATAAATCCATAAAGCATTAATGTAAAATAAAAGATGACACAAAAACCTGCTCTGATTTAGTTTTTCGTCTAACCCGCGAACGCAGCTAATTTAAATTTCTACAGTAAATGTAGAACATAAGGTAACTAATTCCTTTCAGTAAACGTTGACAGTATTTTTAATTTCATATAAGTATGGAAATCATCACAAATTGTTTAACTTTCTGAGCACAAGTTTTATTCCTTAATGAAAATGCAAGCCTCATTTCATCGACAGTATCTCAGAAGTGTCGACATGGAGGATCTAAAAAATTTCTTCTGAATGTTTCCAACAATGGATGCACCAAACTGTGTGTTAATTTGAAAACAAGCATTAAATATGAATTCCCAATTTGCCAATCAAAACTCTGCATGTTTTCATAATGATTTCCTTTGCATCAGTTTCACTAATTGTTTAGCTTCATCATTTAAACATTGATGTTTAAATGATGAAGCTATAATAAAAACATTTAAACATGTTTTTCCATCTGATGTTCTTTTTGATAAGAGAACATAAAGCAACAACGCCTTCCTTCTCAAGAACTATACCACCCTTAGAGAACTAAAATGAAATGCAAAAAACATGGCTGTGTGAAGGTTTATGAATAGCATTTACATGAAACTGTTGTATTTTTGACTTCGGAGTCGGTTTGACAGCAATAATCTAATGTTAAAATAGACAAAGCCACAAGCTTTACCTTACTGTCATATGTTTTTATTACTTGCACCTGAGGAATTTTAAACTCCTTTGGAAATCTGTGAACTGAAGGAAAGAAACTGTTGGGTCATAACTCTACAGATGTCAAACTTTAAAAAAAAAGGCAGAAGGATCATTTTAACTCTATTATGAGCAATGAATAGACACAGAATCTAGCAATGACATCAAATAAGGTTTACTTCCCTATTTTTATTTTTTCTAATTGCTACCTTCAGTGTCATTTATGGAGTAACATTTCTGAGGAACTACAGTATGTGAGTAAATTACTCTGTGGTGTCTGACAAGACAAATGTGGAGGAGCAACTGAGTTTCTGAGGCTTCTTTATCACAGAAGGTAAAGAGTGCAGATGGGTAATGGAGAAGAGGAGTATGTGTTAAAGTATTAATGTATATTGTACTACGAGTTATGCAAATAAAAACATTTCAAATAACATGCCTTTGCATGCTTACTCCTGGACAAAGTCAGGGTGCGTCACTGATTGATATTGTTTTTAGTGTCCTCCCTTTTTATTGCAGCTTAAAGGAGATGAACGCATAATTTCTTCTTTGTGTGCATGTGTGACTTTCACAGGTCTTGCAAAGTACGTGTATTTGTGTTAAAGCTGTTGCGTGAGGAGCTGGCAGCAGCCTCCTCGCTCCTCTTTTCTCCTGCAGTAATCAGCAGGAGTGGAGGCCCAGGCTTCTCCACCTCTCCCTGCCTGTGGTTTCTTCACATACCGTCTCAGCCGAAAGGGTAGGAATGTTCGGGTGTGTTGGCGTGTGGGTGTGTGTGTTTAGGCAATTCTGCGCGCTCTTGTGTGTCTTTGTTAGGTGGGTGCATGTGCGCCGAAACACACAGACTGCACAGCAAACGTCAGTGCTTCGGTGTGTGTGTCAGACAGAGAGCGATCTGGTGCATTTGTGTGTAAGAACAAGGGGAGGGGGCTGAAGAGGCCCTGAAAGGGAGAAGACAGAAAACCTGATGGTAGTTAGTTGGCCTTTTCCCTGCAGTAAACAGAGCTTTGCACAGGAATTCAAAGCAGTTGTTTTTTTGTGAAGAGTCTGCACATTTTATTATGGTGAAAACATTTTAATCAAACTGTACAGAATTCAGCATCCCCTCCTTGGAGGGTTTATGATGTTTTGGGTTTTTTTTCTGTTATTCGGAGGGCAGAATGGATTCTAACATCTACACATCTACACAAACGGACAGATCTGTTGTCACCCAAAGTTAAGATGGCTCTTTTTGTAAAAGAGCCAAAAAATGATAGTTTTTACAGAATCTTTTGGTCAAACAGGACAGATCAAGCAGAATGCTACTGGGGTTAACGTTTCTGTTGTAGTCGTTCAGGCTCCATACAGCAAACTGAGCAGCGGCTTCAGGGATGAGCGAGTGAATCCATGATTCCATCATGATAACCACACAGCGGTTCAATATCCTGTCGTTTGTTTTAAGTAACTTCAATTCGTCTTTTTTCATGGACAACGGAGCATTGGTTAGGAAGACGCTTTGATTGCTAATTTTAAAGGTTCTCGAGCTAGCCTTGCTAGCAAGACGACTCTCTTCTGTTTACTATAACTATGCTGGCGTCACCTTTTCATTTCCAGCTCGTGAACAAACCATGCAGAGCCCGGTGTTCTGGAAATATCCTCCAGGATGTTGTGAAACTGCAGAAACCAGCTCATAATCTCCATGTGACACGTAATCCTGATGGTTTCAGGAAGCCTAAAGCCGCTGCCTCAGTCATTTCATGGTCAACAAACTTACTGTACATGGCTGGTGGCTTCAAAGTTATAGACCTCTGTCATGTCATGCGTGTACTCTAGAAGAGCTGAAACCCTGCATTGATGTTTTACTTGATTTTCCTGGAAATTTAACCTGAAAAAGTCCATATCCAAAAATGGATTAGTTACATTTGTTTTAAAAGAATTGTTAAGGGTACAGATAACTGTGTGATTATTTTCTACAATTGCTTGTTAACAGGATCCGATCAATCAAAAAGAAATGTATTCAAATTAAATCTTGTTTTTACACCTTTTAGTATAAAATTATGTCATGACAATAAAAGATCAATTCATTCTGACATCTTACCCAGGAGTTCCAGTTAATCTGTGTTTCATTTTCAGATAGAATCAACCTGTTTTGTCTTCAGTAAGCGGACCTAGAGCAGTCCCTCAAATCTGTGCTTTGGTGCAGTTTTGGTCAGTTTTGGTCGATCGAGAACAGAGGGAAGCATAACAACTGTTTACAGCTTTCCCCTCCGACTGTCTGTGGACATGCTGAGACTCTTAACCGTCTCCCAGAAACTGCTGCACGCACTCAGCCCCATTCGCACAAGAACCTCTCTCCCTCTGCAATGCCACACACGTGATGGCCATGCAAACAAAACTCTTTTCCTTTTCTTTTCTCACACATGTGAAAACAGAGAAACCTGCCATCGAGTTTGTTAATGAACTGCAGCTCTTCAGCAAGGCACAACGCTGGGCTTATATGACACCGGCCTGGTATGATCACTCAGCTGATGTAATCACAACGTGACGAGAGGTTGGGATGACACACGAACAGAGAACATTTGGTCCCTCGCCAAAATGTGTCACTGTTACGATAACCTGCTTAACATGTTACGTTGACTTTGCAGTCATGGTAAAAACATGTATTACAAATCAGGAGCATTTTCTTTGATTCCCTTGTTGCATCTTCATTAGCAACAGCAATGGCAGCAATCTGAATCATAGTGCTGTGAAAACCGATCCTGGAGTGGATCCGCAACCTGTGGCTTTTGGCCAACGTGACAGATTAGGTGGCTTTTTTGAAATCACCTAAAATAAAATAGATTTTATTGTGTGTTGACCTTGCGAAACCTGATAAATTAATTAAAAAGGAAATTTAAAAGTGATGATAGCAATGAGTGAAATTCATACCAATGGCTTGCTGAAGACAATAGGAATGTTTTGGAGATCCAAGGCACAGTAAACCTGCAAAGCAAGTTTAATTGACCATAGCAAGGTTTTTGATTTGGATTATTTCTCTGAATGTAGGTGTTCGGTGATAAACTAGAACATAAAAATGGTCTTGTATGTGTCGGTATGACCAATACCGACATATACAAGACAATCCCATTTTGTAAGTTGTACACTGCATAAACCACCATGCTTGAAATTGCCATCTATGTCTTAGTTTTGATACCACATGCTGTCAGAATATTGACTCTTATTGTCCAACTTGAATGGCAGATAGTCAAAATAAAACATATTAATTTATAGCTATAGAGAGCGCCTTTAGATTTACAATGTTTAAGTCTTTAGTAATTGTATAATTATTGATGTTTTGGAAAGGGTGGATGAGAAACAAAACTAATATTGGGACATGTAGTGTTTTTTTTAAATAAAATTAAATCCTTGGCATAAGCCTGCAGTCATCATCTGCTTTGAAAGTGGTCTGAGCAAGAGCAGTGACAGCAAGTAAGCTTAAGTGATTAAAAGTGTGTATATTAATTTAATGAAATTGGTTTATTCAGTTTAATTTTACATGGCCAAATTCCTAAATGGTATTTGCTTAATGGGTTTTTACACTCAAAACATACACGGTCATGTTACTTTGTTAAACCTGGTAGGTTATAGCAATCCAGTCCGATTTTTATTATAAAGTAGATGCAAAATCAACAGACGGTTGACCAAAGGGATGTACAATAAGAGAATAAAAACAAATAGTCAAAAAATTATTTAAACTTTACTTTTTAAGTGCAGGCTGCAGTCACTTTGCTCCACTTGCTCCATCAGGAGGACCAACTCCAGAAGCTCTTATTTTACAAGATCTGAGTCAGTAAATGAACACAGTGAGCCACAGCATTCAACTCTGGTGAAATGCCCAGGCTGGATGCAGACCTGAAAAAGAAGGTGAGGACACTGAACATTACTTAATCCTCTTTGATAGAGCTGCCCATGCCTGTCAGTGTCCTTGAAATTAGTGTGCTCTTCACTGGAAAAGCTTGTTCTGCATATGTAGTCATGGATATTGCTGACACTGTGGACTATGTGAAATTGAAGTATTGCTGTCTTGCAGAACTTTGAAGTGAGTCTTGACACATGTTGAATGGGATTTCGTTCAGGTATGATGGGAGAAGAGGAAACCCCTAAGGAACTGCATGTCCACCTCAAATGGATGAATCCTGAAACAATTGCGAAGGAGGCGTCCTCGACTTGGAACAAACAGTGTGTCAAGGTTCTGAATCTGGATCTTTAGACATTCGATAGTGCAACTCAAAGCAGAACTGGTTGAAGTTTTCTCAGTGGCTCATCGACCTTCAAAAGACTTCAATCACACTTAGTCCCATTCCTGCCTCTCACCCAGCAAGTCATTTGGTGACACAAACTTTAAAGTTGAGCAGATCAGACAGCTAGAGTGATAAAAGTCATGCCAGATCTGAAACAAGAAATGAAGCCAATAAAGCATTTCATTTGTTTGCTCAAACAAGTCATCCTGTCCATAAAAAGTACTTGCGTTCTGCTCTATAAACTGTAGTCAGTAAAGAAAAGAAAAATTCTGGTTGTCAGCAATATGAGCCTTCAGTGGGGGTGCTTATTAAAGATAAACTGTGTGTGGCTCGGTTGGTTCCAACAACTAACAAAACCATCTTGCTTGTGATGCCGTTTTTCATTGAGCAACAGTTACTGGTTGCTGTGTTCACAGTGAAGAGGTTCCTTATTCTGCTGCTGAGGTAATGATTAAAGTTGAAGGCCAGTGTTACTACAAACATAACCACATCCAGTGGTTCTGTAATTCAATACAATCCATGACTTTCAAAGGGAAGTTGCCCGAAGATTTCTTTAATAGTCTGTCCTGAGTTTAATGACACTTTCAATGATTAGCAGGTATCAGTGATCCAGGCTTGTCACTTGTTGAGTGACTTGGTCCTTCACAGTCCTATATCTGTCCTAAATACAAAATTCTCCCATCAATGTTTTCCAATTGCTTTGAGCACATCCTAGGATACCGTCCAGTCTAATTCCAGTCTGTATTTCAACTCCAGAGGGGGAAAAAAATGGTCATAAACATGCCAGATTAGGTCAGCGCTGGTTTCGTAACCATTCCATGACCTCTCTCGTTAGATTTTTCTTTCCCTTCTGTTTTTCTTTCTCTCTCTTCCCTGCGCCCCTCTCTGCTCTCTCTTTCCTTCCTACTGTTTCTCTTCTCCACTGTGTGCAGCTCAATCTGTCTTCTGTTTGGCTTTGCTCGCTCTTTCAATCTTCCCCAATCCACAGCTCTCTGTTTAGGTGCTCTATCTTTACCATCTTTCACCCAATTTATAAGGTCCCACTGCTGAAGCTCTAAACTTCACAAGTCCTGATTCATTGTAGGTTCCTTTTTTTCTTTTCCCAGCTCTTTCTTTTTGTTCTTTCCTCCTCTTGCGCCCACTGAATTTATTTTCATTTTTCTACATTCAAGTCACCACCTTTCTGGTGGTTGATGTCTTCACGTGGCAGAAACTATGAGTGCACTGAGAGGTAAGGCTAACAATTGGCATCCTTGTCATTAAGTTAAAAAGAAATGAAATATTCTCTGAACATTTTGCACATGATCTTTGAATTAGGATATCAAAACCATATCTATGCTACTACAACAAAGACGCCAATCTACTACAATATTACCAAAAGTCCAAAACATTATGAACATTAGTTTATTATGCACAAATCGTTGTCTTCCCAAATGTATATGCACAGATTATAACGCTGCTCAAAAAATGTTTTAGATTCAAGTCAATTTGACTCTAAATTGTACCCTAAAGTTGTATCCAGACAAAGTAAAAATAAATAAGAGCATTTAGAAATTTGATGTGTATGAAAGCAAACAAGCTACTTAAAATAAATAGTTTCATAAATATATTTTGTTTCTGAGTGGCCTAGTCATAGACAAATTTCAAGTTCCATCAATTAAATCAGTTCGTTCAATTCCTGAAGCAGCAACGCAATATCAGAACATCACATTATCACCACCACTTCTGACATTATTTTTACGAAATGTTGCACGTTTTACTGCAGACATAAAGAGAAAACCCCCTCAAAAGTAGTTCTAGTTATTGTTAAAAGTCATAACTAGTCATCAAAATATTTTTGACAATTGTGTAGTAGCAGATCTTTATGTTCTTTTGCGTCCACAGTGGTTTTTCTTCACACAGATGCCGTTTCTGTCTTTCTATCTTATTGTTAAATCATGACCACTGACCTTATCATGGCCTTCAGATAAGGTCAAATGATGTTTTGGGTTCTTTTGTATCTCATTGAAAAGCGCTCTTGAAGTGATTTTGGTAGCATGGTCTTTTCTGGTAAGGTTTTGTTTTAACTTTTCTCCCTTTGAGGATTATGACTCGTACTTTGGTTCCCAAAGCTTTGAAATTGACCTTATAACATTTTCCATACAGACAGATGTCAGGGATCTTGTTTCTGGTCGAGTCCTGAATTTCTATCAATTGAGTTCCTTTTTCAGATGTTTTTGTCCACTTCACATTGCCAGTCTGGTTCTATTTAAGTTATGACTCTACATGCCTGGTTTTAAATTGTGCCAATTGAAATATAACTTGTTTTATTATTTATTTATTTATTTATTTACAATTAAACAATTTTTACCAAATAGATAAAATCATTTTAAAATTGTGTTTTTGAATCACAAAAATGGATTTCATGGTGTCAAACATATATATATATATATATATGTATATATATATATATATATATATATATATATATATATATATATATATATATATATATATATATATGAGTGGAATCCGTTTTAGACCACCGAGTTCACCCATACTTCTGGGGATTGAAAACCAAATAAAATCTCATATTTACACCAGATCATGATGTCAAAAACTAAAAATATTACACTCGATCATAAGTCTAAAAACTGAAAACTGAAAAATGTTTGTTTACATGTATCAGATGAAAAAAATGAAAGATGCAACACTACAAAAATGCACATTGGGTATTTCAACGAGAAAATTGTGAAATTTCATAATCCAGACATACAGACCTTGCTGTCGTGTAGTTCTTCTTTTGGGACAAATGTTTTTGCAGAAATCTTGTGATTACGTTTTGTAATGCACATCATAATGATTTAGTGGCAGTGAAATTCACTGATTGGAGCTTTTCAGAAATACATAATGCAACTCAGTTTAAAACAAACAGCGTGGCTGTTGGGCGTGTTTGTGGCTAAATATTCTGTAATCTCTAGCGGTAATTTAATTAGCCAGGAAAGAATGTGATTAATCAAATCAATTAGATTGCACGAGGAAACATAAATCATGCTGCCCCAGTCTCATTATCAACCTCAGGGTGGACATGTGAAGAGAGTGTGCGTCTGCATGCAAACATGTGCGTGTGTCTGTGTTGCAACGTGTCCAAGTGTGACGGTGAGAAAATGTGGCTTTACCCTTCAGCAGCAACCATTTTACTCTCCGTGTTTGTGAGTGTGTATGTGCTGCTAGTGTACACTAGAGAGTAGTTGGAGAGGAGAAAGAGAGGGATAAGCGTTTGCAGGCTGCAATTATGGGTAATTTTTCCAACAGCAGCAAAATTAAAGCCCCTGAAAACAAAACAAAGAGGGCAAATTTACTCCCTGGACTACTATGTCACTGATGCTCTTGGAGAGGAAGGGAGCACACAGCTCCAGCCAACATGCGTCATGTATGAACTGATGTATGACTGTCATCATGTTGTGGAGCTGGTTTGGATCATGAACAAAGCTTCTTCATACGTTTCCTACAGATAGAGAAGAAAAGGATTTGGTATTTGGTTGCTATGCTACCACACAGTCTGACCACATGCCTACAAATGTTCACGTCCGCATCTCCTGGTTATTATTCATATCTGTGGTATGTTACCAGACACTTCAGCAACGTGTCGTGGACGTGCATATCTGAGTACAGTTTTCTTTTCTCAAACACAAGTGGGTTTCTCATTGATCCACTTCAGGACGTCAGGCACAAAATTGTGCACTAGTCTTAATCTTTAGGAAGTGATATGAGATTTCAATAAAACAGGCTTATCAGCGTTTCCCCCAGAAAACTTACTAAGCCTGGTGGTTGAGGCACTAGGGCAGTCATTCATTCAGCGGTCCGCCAGATTTTTGAGTTAAAAATGTTTAAAGTTGACAGGAAATTTGAGAATATCCATTAATAATTATGTGCTGTTGGAAGACTAAAGCTTGAATACTGACTACAAAGTCTTAAAAAATGCAAACATAAAATCCTTAAATAAATAAGCAATGCTTAGCCTGGTGGGGGCACTAGTAAATCCTGGTGGCCCACCAGGCTTATAACACACTGAGGGAAATCCTGGGCTTACGCAACATCTGAGTGTTTTATGCATTTTTTATCAACATTGAAAATTTGGAGTGTATAAACATTTCCTGTTACAATACTCTAGTCTAGACGGTCATTTTATTAGGTATAATCATTCAATTACTTGTCAGCACAAATAGTAATTCGGGTAATCACATCACAACAGATAAATGCTTTCATGGAGCTGAAGTTAAGATGTTCCAGGTGGCGCAGAAATCCTCACCTACATGACAAAGAGGGAGATGCTACAACTAACTGACATAACAGCTTTGTTCTCCACCATCAACAAAAATGAAGATAAAGTCTAATAATTTCATACAAATTTTAAATGTTGGATGAAAATTAACATTCTTCACTTTTTTCAGCTTTCTGCACAGCCAAAAACAGTAGGACAGTATAGACAGATGCACATTTTTAATACGTATATTAACAAATAATAAATATAGAACATCTTTAAATAAAGGCTTTTAGTCTGTACATTTGATCATTTAAGTTGCAGTTCATTATATATAGTACTATCTCACTGGAAAATGCAATCTTGTAAATACTTTACCCTTCAAATATTTTTAGTTTTCATGTGATGAAATTAGCCTTTAACAGGATTTGACAATTGTTCTAGAAAAAGCACCATGAGTTGCCAGTTATTTGCTGAGATGTATCTGCAGAAAATGTGTTGAGTGGTGACATTAAATTATAACAAGATCATTTCTTTTTCTTTTTCTTTTTCTATGTTGTTTAGCTCATTTAATAATAACCTTAAACTAGAAAATTTCGGAAGAAATTTAGCCGGGGCCTGCCAAGGCGTGCCCGTCGGTTTGGGCCCGGCGTTGTCACGCTACAAATTAGCATCGATGCTAAAGAATGCTGCAACGTAATCAATAGCATGTGGAGAATCACAAGAACGTTAAGTAAGGTGGACGTGCACCATTCAGTAAGATTTAAAATTTTCTCAAGGCTTTTATTTTGGAAGTTTTGTTAAACTTCATTTGAAAGGGCCAAACTAATCCCATGCGTAATAGTCATTGGGTTAAAATAGTTATATAATGCTCAAAACACAAGTAGTTGATGTAAAAATATTAAAGGCTTTTATTTTGAAATGCTTGTTAAGCTTCATTTCAAAGCGCCAAACTAATCCCATGTTTATCAGTGCTTTGGATAAAAAATTCACATAATGCCCAAAAGAGCAAATACCTGATGTAAAATTGTCAAGGCTTTTAATTTGAAATTTTCAGTATGCTTCATTTCAAAGGGCCAAACTAATACCATGTGTAACAGTGCTTTGGATGAAAAAGTCAAATAAAGCCAAAAAGAGCAATTACATGATGTAAAAATATTCAAGGCTTTTATTTTGAAATTTTCATTAAGCTTAATTTTTATTGCCCCAATAAACCCATGTCTAATAGTCATTGGGTAAATCAGTTATATAATGCTCAAAACACAAGTAGTTGATTTAAAAATATTAAAGGCTTTTATTTTGAAATTTTTGTTAAGCTTCATTTCAAAGGGCCAAACTAATACCATGTGTAACAGTGCTTTGGATGAAAAAGTCAAATAAAGCCAAAAAGAGCAATTACATGATGTAAAAATATTCAAGGCTTTTATTTTGGAATTTTTGTTATATTCCAGGCTTTTATTTTGAAATTATTATTATGCTTAATTTTAAAGTTCCAAACTAATCCCATGTGTAACAGTTACTGAGTTAAATCAGTTATATACAGCCCATAGCAGCAAGTAGTTCTAAAGGCCAGTTCAGTCCTGATCTGTTTCAACTGAGGGTTCCACTATAGATAGAACTACAGTGATGCGTATTTGTAGTCCTAATCAGCAGCCAATAGCCTCTTGAGTTCCGTTGCTATGTTAAATAAGTTTCTCACCAAGGTGTGAAATGTCAGTGACAGAGCCTGAGACAGCCTAGAAAATCCTGTTGCATGACTTTGCTCTGAAGCACAGTGACAGAAAACCGTACGATCTAGATAAATTTCGAAAACATTTTACCGGAGCAGACATGCGTATCAATGTCAGGACCGATTTTGATACCAATCGTGCGATATTTGTGGGCGTGATGGCGATTTCAAAATTATTTTGGGGTGAAAAAGTTCTCTTGATTTCTCACTCTAATCAGTGAGAGACGCACTCTAATTTTAGGAAAAATGAGAAACTTTGGGTCGCTTAGAGACAAATTGTGGACAAACCGTAATTGGTATCGACGAGCCGTCTTCACTTTCGAAGAGATCACAGACGTATCTACAAAATGAAATTTGAATGGCATTTCTACGTGAATTCGTGACGACACAGAAAATCCTCAAAAATAGGGTATTTCTAGGATTTTTCCCATTGACTTATAATGGGGTTTTTTTTCGTAGTTTTTTGCGAATTATGTCGCCATGTTAACCCCGAATCCCACCAAAAGTAATAGCTCCAATGGCGTGAATTTTCTGCACGTTTTGATACCTCATTTGTAGGTGTGCACGCAGCGGTACGAGCCGCATTAACGGTTACGGATGAAAAATAAAGAATTGGGAGAATAGCAATAGGTTCCTGCCATTGCTTTGCATGGCAGGCCCCAATTAAGAGCTCAAAATCTCTGAGCAAATTTATTAGCTGCCTCATTCTTCCTGATCTAGAAATCTGAAGTGTTGAAATCTAGCTCCATGTGAGAAGTCAAGATCTCTTTAGAGCCCCCTACTGGCTTGGAGGCTCTAAGCAATAGCTAAATTTGGTTTGCTTGGACCCACTCAGGTTTCAAATGCTTCAAAAGTTGCTCTCTGCACTCGTCTTTTTAAAGCATAAACACCTTTTCACCAGCACCCAACATCTCATCTGTGCTTGAACTACTGTTCAGCCCATTTCAAAGCAACTGTCTGTAAATTGATTTTGTGTTTATTCAAAACACTCATGAAAAAACACAAATTACAGTTCAGCTTTTTTTTAATATCTCTGTAAACAGAGATACTGGCAACTCTTTCAATAGATATAAGGCAACCTTCAGTCACATAGCCAGAATCAGCCTCCGACCTTTTTCTCTTCCCATCTATGAAAACAGATGACATTAGGTTGGTGGAGGCTTTACTGTGACGCTGTCATTAAACTCCACCTTTCACCCTGCGGGGGCTCACACTGTGATTTACCTCTTTGGGAACGTACAGTAGGAGGATAATATCTCCATACACTGATAAATCTCTCTTCTTGCCTTTTCTCCTGTCGTCACATCTCTTTTCCTCTTGTCAGGCTGAACCCGGCTGATCTGTTCAATCACCCGAGAGTGCTGAGGCAGGACCCCGTAAAGGTGATTCACTCCATTTCAGCCCTTCATACAACGTTTCTCCCATCCCCTCTGTGTTTATAGGTCCCTTCGTTCAACTGTTGTTAACCTATCACTGCCGCATCATATTAAAACAGAGGCCATGGAAATCTTTTTTTTTTCATGTTGTTTGAAAAGTGAGGTTTATGAAATGCACCTACACTCTCCAATCTATTTTCTTTGGAAAACACTGTGTCACTTAAACGAGTTTTTTCTGGTCCTGCTCTCCTAATCTTTTCTGTAAGTTTTGTGATATTTTGACATATTTGACAGTTTGAACCGCTGCAGACTGCTAACAGGCTCACTGTGTCTGCTATCAGTGTCTTGTTTGCAGCCAGTGACTGGCATCATGCAGGCAGGTGCCCGTTCCTTCTAAACTTTTGTACACTTTTGTTACTGCTACAAGTACAATAAAGAGTTTAGTCTCCAAGAAACAGAACCTGATGTGTAGACGGATGCGCATCGTATATTAGCTTTGCTTTTCACATGACCAAACTGAGTTCTTGTTTTGGACAAAAAGAAATAGTCTTTGTCAGAAAAATATAGTAAACAATTACCCTTGATCCCTTCGGTTTCAAGCACTGACCTGTGAAGGCAGGGAAGTGACTGTTGTCTTATTGTATCATGTCATGTCTCCTCATCTTCATTCAGTGTTGCCAGAGAATGCAGGACAACTGGGCAATTATTTCTGATGTATCTAGTTGGACAAATCTGGGCATCCTGAGCAGAGCTCCGGAGTATAGTTGAGGTTTGTGTCCTCATAATTGATGCGCTCTGTTCTGCTGCCTCAGTTCAAGATTTTCCATGATGTCCAGTTTAGTCTTGTCGTCTGTGCCGCGTGACAATTTTTTAGAAGATTTTCAGTCATGTAAATTAGATCATGGTCATTAAAGGCGACAATGTGCCCAGACCTTTGTCCTAAAATGAGACACAACTGTTTATCCCACATTGGACATATCATATGGTAATCTAAAGCATAAAATGGTAAAGTGAATTTGTGAGTTATTTACCAAATGTTTAGTCAGATGAAAGATCATTGGGGTATGTAAAGTTAGCACTGGCTAGAATACACCTCTACAGATGTATTCTGGGAAAATTAAAGTAAAACACATTGTGTAATGTTGAAGTAGCGTCCTCTCATTTTTTCAACTGCATTGTCACACTTTTCACGATTTTCTAATATACTGGTATATTTTATTCTTTGAACTCAGAACTTCAACTGGGAATGTCTGGCCATCAGTCTGGAGATCTCAAGTCGCTTAAAGAGTTTCCCTGATCTTCTTCTGGAGGTTGGGAACTTGTGATCAGGATGGACCACATTCAGGGCCTTTTCTGAAACGGCTTTCAGGAGCTGTGACCTAAAGGTAGTTTGTATCGGTCATAGCAGCAACCAAGGCATCAAGCTGAAGACAGGAGCTTTAATGTTTGGTGGACTTTTCCAACAAAAGAGCTGGAGCAACATTAACCAAAACAAAAAAAGGCTGCCTCTTGTCTTCGATCATGTTTATGGTGCTTCCGAATGGGATCCCAAGGCAGTTATGGAGTGGATGATGCCACAGTGGAAACCTCATTGTAGTAGCTTAAAATAGATTAAAGAAAACTGAGGCATATCTTTTACTTTCAAACAAGCATTGGTTAAAATGTTGACAACTAAACCTGGAACTATTAGGTCTGGATTTTACAGATAAAACAAACAAAAAAGGATTATCACTCTCAACTCTTTTTTTCCCCCACATCTTAAATGTATTCTCATCTTGCTTACAACATCATCAATCTACCCAAACAAAAAAATTATTAAATCACAATACAATTTGTATACAATTTCTTCTGTGTTAATATGCAGTCTGAAAAAGTAAAAAAAAAAAAAAAACTGGTCAGGTTTTGTAAACCATAAGAACATTTTGGGATTACCATTTTTCTAACATTTATTTCTGTTGAGCTGGAATCGTCATGCAACTTGTTGAACACAATCTGTTTTGCATACGTTTTACATTCCAGATGACCCCAATCAGTGTGCTCATTAATACCTGTTTGATGCTGACATTATTGTGAAAATATTGATGCATTGGCGTGAATTAATGTGAGATTTTTTTTATATTAAAGTTGTTTAAGGAGGCAGAAGTCCTCTTTTGACCTAGCCCAACCTTGACTAACTACAAGCTCAACCCTCCAGTAAGAACCATTTTCTATTATTTTTGCATGTAAAGTACTGACTGCTGGAAAAAACTCCACACAATCATTGCGTATAAAATTATATTTATGCACATTTTATTTTTTACATATCAAAAGCCTTGATAATGAGGTAGTATTTTACTGAGTTCTTCACATTTTATACAGTCTGTCTATAAACAGCAATGTACTGTAGATAAGAACAAAGCAGAGCTTCTTAGTGATTCTACATTGGAACTGGAACATCAGTTTTTCAGAGCTACACTCTCTTTAAATAATCTTTTCAGCCTTTTATCCATTCCCCTTCACATTCTCCCTTGACCTTACCAGGTTGCCATACTGCTGTTCTCCTGCTTCACCCAACCCCCAGCCCAGAAAACTGATACTACTCGACTCGCACTGCGTGTCATATTCTTTGTGGATGCATGTAAAACTGCCTATTCAATTAATTCCCAAGCAGGCAGCTCCTTATGAAGCAAACCATACAGGAAGGCAGGCAGAAAGGAGTCGTTTCTCCATGGTGTGCCATGTTGCCTTGACCGTTCCTCAATGAATATATCTTTTAGTTGTGATTGGGACTTTCTTGTAGAAACGCATGTGGTCTTTTACTTAATCCTCAATACTTATGTCAGCCTGAAATGTAACACAACTCCAAGGTCCAACCAAAGTGATTCAAATGAAGCAAAATAAACTTACTGCAAGTAAACATTGAAGACCGAGAATTTTATCACATTCAGTTGCACATTTCTTTGAATCTGAGGATGTTTTTTAATAACTAGTTAGAGGCTTTTTTTCTGATGCGTTACATGATGTTTTCAATTTTACATCTGTGAAGTCTCTTAATTTTAATTTTGCTTTATCTTTTACTTTGTGTGACTCTACATGCTTCCATTTCTCCTCTCTCTTTGCTGCTGGTACAATGAATATCCCCACTGAGAGACAAAGAAGGTTATTTCTATCCTATTCTATTCTATTAAGAAAAAGCTATAATCTCAGTGGTCATTATACTATTACTACAAGTCCTACAAATATATTGATGTACGTGTGTCTCTTTGCTCTATTGGGATTTTGTGATAAACCAACTCAAAGTAACATTGAAATGAAAAAAAAATTATGCATGTTTTAAAAAAAAAATCTTTTACAAGTTAAAACTTAAAAAAAAAATTTTTTTGAGTTAATTTGTATGAACAAGCAGCAGCATGAAAACCGAGGAGAAAAGAAATGCCAGGAAGGAAGTTGTAGACCAGATTTAAATCAGAATTATTTAGAAAACTTCACAAGTTTTGAACGTCTTGCAAAGATCCACTAGGGCTGCACAATCTGTCACAAATCATTATAGCAATGTCAAGATATGCATCATTTGTTCATTCAATACCCGTATTATATTTTGTGATAATTGTTCAATGCAGTACAATAATTTTTAGAAGGTACAGAAGGTGAAAGGTCACACAGACATTACGAAACTACAGCTAAGTGGCATAAATGCTAATAAAACGTTTTAATTATGTTTATTACCATTAATGTGATAAATATCACAAATATTTGAAACATTTATCAGGGACCTTTACTCAAAACCGGACCAGAACATACCCAATAATTAAAATAATAATAAAAAAGCAATTATTATTTTTTTTAAAATAAATGGCAAATATCCTGATGTTGTTGCTGAGATTATATTGAAAAATTCTATAAAACAGGAAACAAGTGATCCTTAAAAAAAATCTTTCATCCAATTAATAAAGATTTTAAATCCCATTGCATCATTCTGCCACCACCACCGTTTACTTTGGTCAGGGTGTTTTTGTTGTACCTCACTCAGGGGGGTTTTAACCTCTCTGTGCATCTGCAAACAATGAAAATCTTTTATGCCCTGTGTGTAAATCTCCAGAGTTAGTTAAGCTTTATTTTTCCTTTTTAACAAAACCTATAAAAATACCGAGCTTCATCATTAAGAAAAAGTCACTGGTGAACCACAAGCCCAAGCCACAAGCTTTTTCTTTTAATATCACCCGTCAGATACTTATATGTGGATCAATGCAAAATGTGTCTCTGATTAAAGTAACTTCTTCCACATGCTTAGAGGTTCCAGAAAAAGATTATCTGTAATTCCCTCCATACCTGCTTTGTAAGTTTTGTTGATCTGCCTTTTGTGCCCAGACTTGTTTTGGTGCCATTTTCTCTCCAAGTTTTAAAAAAGGATTTGATGGAGCTGTTAAATGTGCTATTTAGCTTTTAATATTTATTACAACTCACCCATAATTCATTGTGTTCTTTGTTTACTTGTCATCAGTTGTAATATAAGCAGTTAGTAGTCAACATCAATATTTTAATGTCTGTTTTCTGGTTGTTATGTTATTTTAATATATAGGGGTTGTATTTAGAAACTGGGTTTTAAAGAAAGTAGCATGGAAATGTTTCTGCACCGTATGCCTCATTCTGTTTTTCTTTCCATTTTGCAAACGTTTTGGAGTATATTATTTAACTCCATTAAATGATATATGTGCATTTGATTTAAAGCTGAAAGAAGTGAACGGGGACTCATATTTTACGAGCCGTCTAGTCCTTTGTATGTAGAGAAGAGCCTGTGTTGTAGACACAACAGTGGAATCGGTCCATTGTGGACTAATGTTTCCTAATGGAAGCTGATTTTTAACATCACATTAACACTGACCAGTACATGGATTTATTACTGTAACCTCGCCAATGAAAGTATAACATTTTATCTCTAACCCTAATGTTTTTCCAAATGCGCCCAGCTATGAATCTAAAAAAAAAGGGAAAAGAGCCAGAAAACAACAGTGTTATTTCATGTTTCTTTCACCATCAAAACACAGAATGCAATCTGAATATTTTAAAAACATGAAGCACTTTTGGCATAACAAGCAGTCCCCTGCAAGCCAGCATGTGTAATTTTCAAAAGTTTTTTTTTTCATTAAATTTTAATTCACCTTTGTTTTATTTTTGAAATAGTCTTTGGTTGCACTAGGTTTAAAACTCAACTCTACACATACTGTCCCATTAATATCTAAAAAAAAAAAAGCCCCCGCTGTCAATTTGAGGAGAAATCTCACACACACACACTTCTTCTTAGCAGAAGTGATGGAGCTTTTTTTTTAAATGGCCAGTTTCAAGGTCTAAGTCTAGCTCTTCAGCATATTCAGCACATTTTCTATGTTCCATGTTTTCTATATTAGTAATCAGCCACTAAAGATTTGTATGGTTTATTAATTTCAAACCCAGTTTCACAGAGTTTTTGGGATCATTGTCCTGATCAAAGCTTGCTCAGGTCCTTTTGGTGCCCTAGGCAAAATTATAACAAATAAACAATAAGATAATTTTGGGTAGCAGAATATCACAGAAAATTGATTTTGTCTATTTTGTTTCACAGAAAACAATGATTTAGCTCCAGTGTTTCCATTTAATTTGGATGACTGACTAGTTTCTGAATAAGAGGAGAAAATGAGAAATAAACACTGAATGACAGCAAAACTAAGCTTAGGTCTCCATGAAATAATAGTTAAAGTAATATAATTTTTGGGAGGTTGTATCAAGCGGAAACAAAATTTTGTGTACTCACATGTTCATTAATGTTTTGAAGGCTTAAATTTAACCTGCTATGACTTCTGTTCATCTGATATCAGATTTTTCAGGAAGAAAACTTGACATTGACATTTACATACTATTTGAGAAATACGACTCAGTAGACGACATAAAGTATTATTTTTTTAAACAGCATGTTTTAAAACCACCAGTAATTAACTTTAGCTTATAGGGACAACTCAACCTGGCAGTGAATGGGAGTGTAAGAGTTTGTACGGTTCACTTTAGGGGGTCTTCTGCAATTATTTTCAGTACATCCAATGAAAATGTATAAATAAATACAAGTCATGAGAAATGAAGACATTTTACTTCCACATACACTGGGTGTTTTTTATTTGATTTTTGCGTGCCAACTTTGACATAAGATGGGCCAAAATCACCTTTCCCTCCCAGTAATTACACAGGAAATGTTTGGGGCAGAGTCTATCAATTACTGATAAACAACAGTTTTAGTTCTGAACTCATCTATTTAGCTTGTTTAAATAGAGAGCAATAGGAAAGAGTGTCAATGATGGCAAAAGATTAAAACTATTATTTTGTTTATTTTGAAGTATATAAGCAGCTCCAGAAGCTCTCAGGATTTGATGGAGGAAAAAAAAATGTTTTTTTAACTTGGCAGAGGGCATTTTATCAAACATTAAATATCTTTGAAAACATTTGTCTAGTTTTTATTAACCTGTGTGACTTAGAGTAAATCTTCATTATGTTCAAGTTCTTTAAAATTTCTATTTTGTGATCTACAATCACGCCTCCCTAAAATCATAATTAAAGCTCCAAATGTAATTATTTTGGAGCTTTATTTGGAGCTTAATTAAAGCTCCAAATTATTATCATTCATTATCATGGGTCCATGTAAATCTCCGGCCAGCAGAGTCTATTGTCTAGTAAACAAGGAATACTAACATAACAACCTTGAAATCTAAGAAACTGGGTTTGACTTTGTTACCCATTTGAAACGTCTCATTGTCAGGGAACAATTTTAAATAAATGTTCCCCTGAGAATCGCTTCTACCTTTCTGGGTGGTTGTTTCTGGATTTTTCATTTTGGCTGGCAGCTGAATGATTTTTTTTTTTTTCACCGAAAGAAAAAGTTAGAACAGGTCAACTTGCAAAACACTTCAGACTGAATGATTCATTGGAGGCTCAAGTCTGGTTTGCACTATTTATATACTGGTTTTGCTGTTCTGTGAGTCATGCCTGCTTCTAGTTACAGTCTTTTTAAGAGGTCTTATGCTGGCAGTGACCAGTGTTCACTGTGGAGCTCGATGTGGTGCAGCCTGCAGAAGAAGCTGCAAGGTGCCATGACACACTATAATAGCAGGTACTCAAGAGAGCTGAATCTCTTAAATCTTGATTCTGCATCACTTTGGCAGAGATTGTTTACAGAAGACAAGAATATGTGTGTTTGTGTGAGCGCATTTGTCAGCGTGCAAATATGTGTGTTCCTTTGAGTCACTCCTCTTTTCTTTTTTTTTTTTTCCCCGCTGAAATAAATATGCAGAGCACATCAACTGTTTGTGCTTAGGCAAAATAGATGGCAGTGCTGGTGAGCAAAACATCTATCATTTCTGCCTCTGATTAATAGTTGTCCTGGGGATGGCTTTTCTGCAGAGGGAGAGGGAGGAGAGGACGAGGCGGGGGAATAACTGGGAAAAAAAGAGACAAAAAAGCAGAAAACAGCAGTGGAGAAAGAGTGAAAGGGAGGTGATGTGGAGAGGATGCCTCCTGGTTACTGATCTGAAATGGTTAAACGGAGAGAACTCGGAGAGCTAAGAAATGTCTGCAGATGTCTCCTGTTGTGTTGCAATTGTGTGTTAAACCGTTTTCTTTTTCTAAACAAAGCAAAACAAAGGGATCATGTCATGGTTGGGAAATAAAAATGGTGAATCAAAAACCACAGATAATTATGAGGCTTGATGGTCTGGAAATTTTTGTTTACCAAAATCTTCAACGCTGTCTTTAAATATCAATGCCCTGCTGGGGAATTATTAAATTCATTTTCCTGTGTTGTTCCATGATCGACTACTGTTTGTCATGCAGTTGCTGAATTATAAACTGGACTCAACAGAACTAATTACATGTTCACTAACAAGTCCCTATAAAAAAGTGTTCTTTGTCATAAAACAGTTTTTATCGATGATTACATTTTAAATCTTATTAGTTTAAAGTTCTTGTTTTCTTCTGTTTTTCGGAAATGAGTTGTTTCTTGAATATTAGCACAGAAAGATAATTGAATGATCAGATTTCTAATCGATGTCAATTTAAACAGAATAGTTACCCAACTGTTCTCACCTACAGCTGCTATAATCCTTGATGGGGCCTGCTTTGTGTTTGTGTTGGCACTTTATCGTTTCATCAGTGAGAATTAATCTCATGCATCAACTACAAGTAGTGCGGATGTTGACAAGTTCCTCTCTGTTATTATTTATTTGTGCATTGCACACAAAAAAAAAACAATTAAAAGGGTTGAGCTTTGGACCCAGTGGCGATGGGTTCAAACTCCGCTTAGACCCGTAGGTGTTCCTCTAATTTCCCACTTTTTGCAGTCTATGAATGCCTCTTGAGCTATGCGCTCACGTAAGTCATGTGATCGCAGTTGACCAATTGGAGGAAGCTGCAATCAGATGACTAGGGGAAGTGTGTTGATACCAGGTTTGTTTGTTTTTTACAAACAATTTATTATTTTTTACTCTAAAGTGTTTCTAATGTATAATTTGACAAACTATGTTGATGTAAAACCTGTAGACTGGATGATCAGCGGGATGTTTTCAACCGTCTCAGTATGAAATTATCTTGGAATTGGTGAGTCTGAATTATTTGTTTGTTTAGCATTAGCTGCTAATGCTTAGCTTTTAGCAGATCCAATGCCGTTTGTATTGCATTATGAGGCAATTCTGGATTATTTGTTGCTTTGTTCAATGTGCAAACATGGTACCCAAGTATTCCACTGTAAATGGTAATGTATTTATTTAGAATTGGAGATTCATTTTGGATTTATATTGATTGATAAGGTACACATTGTCATGCTTCAATTCAAGTTAGGATTTGTTATTAACTTTATTTATAAACCTTACCAGTCCTGTTTGTCTGTGGCCAGGTTGGATGAACTCGGTTTAACTCAGAAGAACTTGGGTTTCCTCAACCTTATCAACCGACCTGGAGGTTTGTGGATAGCAGCTAATTGCCCAGCTAGGAGTATGAAATCCCAGCCTACAATTGAACTCGTTCTATGGTCTGGTAGGAGGACTCAACCCTTTTAATTGTTTTTTTTTTGTGTGCAATACAGATTAACCTCCCATCTCATTAAACTAGCTTTGTCCATATAAAAAAAACAACAACTTCCAACACACTGGAGTCTTCAAACCACACTTTCTCATTCTTGAACTCATATAAACTCTTAAACTCTATAAACTCACAGTTGGGGAAAATTAGTTGTGTTAAAGTTTGGCACAGTTGTTGATGGACTTTTGCTTGTTTTTCTCTGAGCAGGACTTGCATTGACTTTGATTGATGTTTCTTTTGATGGTTAATTAAGTTCACATAAGAACAATAGCAGCTGCATCAAATTGTATACAATTTATGGTATTTGTTTTATTTGTCTTATATTTTACACATTTTTGTTTATTATAATACATGGTGCCATGCATTTCAGTCTCTTTCATGAATTACTGTTCTCCAAGTAGGTGAATCTAATCTTCTGTGTTTCAGCCTGTTTAACAGTGTAGCAGTGTAAGAAAGCTAATTGGGTTCTACAATTGTTTCAAAAGAAAAATTTGAAGATACATTTAAAATTAAATCCTTGCTGTTTCTCTGAAGTTCCTGTCATGATTGTTCTCTGTCCTGGTGTTCTGCTCCCCTTGTGACTCTTGTGTCACACTCTTGTGAATGAGACTTTCCGCACCCCGCTCTCCTCCAGGTCACAGGTCAACAATTATCTACCGGCAGAAAAACGTTTAATTCCCAAGTTTATTAAAGATGTTAACAAGGGAAGACTTGTTCATCCAACTTTAGATGTTGGAGCCAGAGTCTGGCACAGAGCAGGGGAATGAAGATGACGAACCTGCCGAATCACGCATTCGAATTAATGCATGGCAATTGTGTTAATACTGTATTTATTCCCTCTCCATCCATACCAACTACTGTACCTACAATGGAGCATAGTTTAACGCTTAAGTGCTCCGAGCAAACAAACTTTCCCCACTGATGTAGGTACATTTCCGAGAAACAAAAAATTTAACCAGACACTTTGATCCAGAAAAAGCCTCTGATGTAAGGAATCCTGTGCTACACGCGAAAACCGAACATATTGACTGGTCTACTTGCAACTCAGCATAGCTGAACTTTGACTACAAAATCACCGTGAGGAAAAACGATGGCAGATTCGCAAAGCTAATTAGCCAGAAGTCATGGCCTTGTTCCACAGCAAATTCAGTGACGTCATAGACAAGAAAACGTTGGGCAATAGAGAAAAATTAGCAGACTGAAAAATATAACCCAAAAAGAATATAAAGATATCTATTTATCACCAGAAGAGAATAAATCTAATATTTTCTCTCATAGACACTCAAAGTGCACAAAAATAATTACTTAAGGGCTAAAAAAGTGGCTTTTGTATTATATGCCACCTTTAAATAGGCCATTACACCATCAACAGAAGGCTGCCATTGTTCTATCTGCATTGTGGTCCATTTCCAAAATGCATGACAGACAATTACAACTTTTGCAAATATTGAATTGAACAGGATATTTAAGATAATAATAAATATAGAAATCATAATAATTATTAATAATAATGATACATTTGTTTATCATTTTTTTTATTTGTCAGGAAAAGTATGGATTGTTTACATTTTAGAAAGCCACTGAATGAATTTACTTTGTCAGTAAGTCATTAAAATCTGACTCAGAAGTTATCATATATGAGTTACATACAAAAGCTGCTACAGTTAAAGATGGATTCAGATCGACGGGCCTTAGAATATGTCACTTTTCATTAAAATTACATCTAACTAATATTTTCTGGAAAGTGATTACCTTGTACTTCAAAACTGATGAAATGTTGCTTTGCATCCTTGGTTCATTTGATATGCAGGGATATGAATATGAAAATTAGCCCCGCCTCGCCCGTCTCCTGCTTGTCTGCAACCCTCCCCCACTCTTCCTCATCCTTTGTAAGCAGACATCATCCCAATCACTCACGATCCTGGTGTCACATATTATCTCTGGATAAAGTCAAAGAGTCAGGTTCAAGGGTCGTCCGCAGTCGAGTTTATACTTGACATTCACAGATTCTTCCAGACAAATTGTGGCCACATCTGAAAATACTGCGAGCTGGAACATGTGCAGATTGTGAAAAAAATCCAGCATAAATTCAAACGTGCACTGCTTTAAAGTAATCTAGTGGTGATTATGCAACTACTAAAATGTTCTGTTTATTCTGGTGATTTTTATTTTTAATTTTATTCTCTAATATGTCACATAAAGTTTCCACTGAAATACAAAGAATGTCTCGAGCTTCATTTCTCGAGGGCAGAAGTTCTGCAGTCTTTATACAACAGCGTATTGTAAAAATTGGTGACTTAACACATAAGTAAAGAATTTTATTTGGTTTTAAGCTTTTCATCAGAAAAAAGACTGTTGAGCTACAACTATTTCCCTTGAACCAAGACGACAGGACTCTGGCTGGGTTACTCCAAAGATCACGTCCAGTTAGAAAAAGCATGTTAGTCAAAACAAAACATTATGTGAAATCTAAATCTGAATGTAAGTGTTCACATAAAGCACCTGAATGAGTTGTTTTTTCACACCTGATCCTGTTAAAAATACTTCTTGTATCCAAGAGGAGATACTTAAAACCAATTAAGTGCCACAAGGTACAACATTTACACCTAGTTGAAACGTGTCTAACTCAGTGACGGTATCGATACAAATCAGTATCAAAACGAAATTACAACCGCTTTGAGTTCCTTCAAATTACTTGTGTTGCAATGCATTTACAGATATACTTGATCTAGCCTGATTTTACCATTCAGGTTGTTTCTTTTAATATCTTCGTCATCATTTAAATTGCAAGCCAAAGGGTTGATTACACATTTATTTATGTCCACATGTATGTGTGAGGGCAGTATGCCATCTGCTCTGGAAAAGAGACGGTTGAATGCAGACAAAGAAAAGAGTGCTGCTAATGTAAAGTAGCCTTCGTCTCTGCTGCTTGACACCGGTCACTGTTCTTGTCCTGCGAGTGATTTTCCACATGTGTTGATGTGAAAAAAAAAATGGTGCAAGATAATGAATATGTAGGTCACATCAACTGACTTTCTGGAAAGCTTAACCTCCCCTCCATGCAGCATAAACACATCCACTAACACACAGTTAGAAATACAGCAACCCTGATGTCTTAAATCAGCCATTTTTAGTTACTGTAGCTAAATCTGAGGAGATAGACAGCGTGAAGAAGGGATGCTACAGTCCTAAAACAGACTACTCGCCCACAGACTGTACAGTCTCCCCAGGAAACCAAAAAAAGCGCTAGCAAGCGTGTTGCAGAGCCTTCCTCTCAGTGAGGAGCCTGCAGTGGCATTCCCCTGGCATCCCGCGGTGTTGGCTCATTTTGATGTTTCTCCTTTCTGTGGAGTTAACTGCTCTCATTCAAACTTTTGAGGTTTTTTTACAGTCTTGTTTAAATCGGGTGTAAAGTTCACATAGGGGAACAGGCTTCCTTGGGTTTATGCATCGGGAAGTTAAGAGCAAAGAATAGAAACAAGAGATCCAAACAATACTTCATTCATAAGTCTACCAACAGGAATGCCAGCTTGAAATTTTGCATCCCTCTGTGCCTATTTTGGGAACCTAAAATATTTGGTATGTTTCGCATTAAAGCGTCTCCTGATTTTTTTTTTTTTTTTTGTCTCTCGCTCTCTCTTTTTAAATCTTCTTCCTCCCACAATTTTTTTTAGTTTGCCAGTGTGGGTGTACAGAATAAATGTTTACTTTCTGTGTGGTATTATTCATATCGGCACCACCCCCACCTCTCCTCTGACAGAATCACAATCCAGCCTGCCCACCCTCCAACACACTAGCCATCTTCCTTGCATGATGACATGCACCTCCAGCTACCATGTTGGCGTCTGTCCTCCTGGTGACCCTGCCTCTGTATGCAGGGTATCCAGAATGGGCAACAAGCAGGGATTTTGTCAGTGTCTTTTATAACAGACATCACCTGGACTAGTGTTTACAATTCTGTATTGCTGGAAAGTATTTAAAATCTATACTTTGATTTTTGGCACACAGATTTTAGAACAGATCATGTTTACCTAAAAACCTGCCCTATATTTCAATGGTATCGCTAATTTTAATGTTATCAGCATCAGTTCAATACTATGCCGACTGTACAGCAATATATGCACCAGTGCTACAAAGTTTACATTTAAGATGTCACAGAAAATGTAATAAATATCACCGTAAGCTGATAAGGACTCTTATAAATATGGAAACCCTCTGTCTGCGCTGATGATGTTTCACTCACCTGTGCAGACTGATTGCTTAGAAGTGCGTCAACTGATGGCTCCAATTTAACCATTATGGGTCAACTACTGAGAAGGTAAGTTGAATTCTGAATTTAAAAAAGACAAGATGCTGATTTCATGGCAAAAGTAACCAACCCACAGAAACAATAAACGACTGAAATTAACCCCCTCATCTCAATTTGCACAAATTAAATAAGGTCACATCAAAAGCAAAATACATACTTCAATGGTCCTACTACTGTTTTGATGCAACTGTGGCTCAAATATTGCAGGCAATATTAAATATTTCTATACTAAGCTATGCAAATGGTCAGTCTGTGTTGATGGACGTTCCCTCCCCTCAGCATGCTGAGTGTATGGAGTGGCTCCAACTGAGGTTAACATGAAATAAAATGCTGTAGGAAAGTATTTTCCTCCTCACATACCTTCCCAAGAGCGTCCAGACTAACAAAGCCTCCCAAATAGAGCATCAATGACTCAAACGTGATCTCACAAAAGAAACATCTAAAGCACTGCAGGTGTCTGCTAAGAGTTGTGGGAAAGTCCCTTACATTTTGAACTGGTTTTGGCTGACAATACAAGCAAATGTGCGACCATGAAAATGTGTACACAGCCTTGAGCAGGCTGATGAGGTTCATGGTGGTGTGATGCAAAACACAGACAGTTCACAGTGAACATATGCACTTGTGTTTTTGATTTTTTTCTTCTTTTTTTTTTGAAAAAAAAAAACACTTACAGCCAAACAAAAGATTTTGCCCTAAGGAAAATCCACATTTTTTGAAAAATAAACTGAATTGAAAATCTGACACTGAGCTGGCAGGCGAAGGAGGCACTGGACTGAGTTGTTAGGGGCAACCAGGAGAGAAGTTACTTTCTAGATGGATTAGGAATATGGAGGTCCAGGTGAGCTAACTATACTGTTGTTTTTTCAGACCTAGATCTGAAGAAAACAACAAAAAAACAATTTGCCTGTTCCCATACAAGAAGTTAAGTTCAGTTAAGGTTATTGTTCATGATTCAGCTCAAGAAACAGATATTATATTGTGCAATAGCGCAAAAATGTCATCCATCAGTGAGCTTTAAGCCCCAAAGCCACTGCTGAGCAAAAAGTACACAAATGCCTGTCTCACATTTGCCAAAAAGCATCTTCCCAAGACTTTTGGGAAAATATTCTGTGGACCAATGAGACGAGAGTGAAACCTTTTGAAATGGGTGCATTTTGTTTTGTTTGGATTTTGATTGTTTTTTTGTTTTGTTTTTTTGTGATCTGCCTTAATTATTAGTTGTTTTCTGTTTCTGCCATCCATTCCTTATTTTATATCAGTCTCCTCAATCTAATGTCTACTTTTGGTTAGTTTAAACCTTAGTTAGCCATGCTTTTATTTATTTATTTATCTTTGTTAGATTATTTATTTTCTCCTTTCCTTGCTCCGCACCTACAATTTCTCTCTTTCTCTCTCCTCAATCCGCATGCCTGGTCTGTCCTCACACCTGCACCCTGTTCCAATCAGCTTTCTGTCCTTTGTGCAGTAATCAAGCTCCCCAGTATTTAATCCAGTGACATTCGGTCATTTCTTATTGGATCCTTCCATTGCATACCTCAGTTCTGTTTGTCTTTGCTGTGTGCCTGTCGTGTGTTTTCCATGTAAGTACATTTGTCCTTGGTTTTCATTTGATCAAATGTTCAATCTCTGCAGTGGAGTCCTTTGCAAACCAAAGATGACAAATACAGCATTTCAAAAGAGTAACATAAAAGGAGTATTGTGACGTTATCGGTCTGGTTCGCAGCTTCAGGACCTTCGTGACTTTCCATAATTGGAAGAACCAAGAAATGTTTTCCACCGGAAAATTTTGTAAGATGATTTCAACTATGAGTTTACTGAATGTGAAGTGCATAATTCTAAGACACTGTGGCATAACCATAAACAGGTCATTCATGCACAAAAGAAATCTCCACTGTGGCTGAATTAACACAAATTTGTAAGGAAAAGTAGGACAAAATCCATCCATGGTGACTTAAAAAAAAACCTCATTGCCAAATGAACGATGGAAGTTGACTGGCAGAACCTGCTATTAGGTTTAGAAGAAAATAATTTTTTTTTAACGTTGGGCCAGGTTGGACATGATGGCTTTTTCCCCCACTTAATTAATGAAATTCTGATTTCAAAACTGTTTTAATGAGGTTATCTTATCTTTGTCCGATATTAAAATTAGTTTAACGATCTCTATGAACACAAGAGGGAACAAATAAAAAACTGTACTTTCTGGATTAAGAGAGTTAGTCATTATTTGACCACTCATGCATTAGAAACTTAAACTTTCATCCCTACATGGTTAATTGATTTGTTTATTTGAAACAAATAAATAAAATGGGACTATAAAAGTATCATAAAATTTACACCCTTCAGCTCAATAACTCACACAACATACACAAGTGAAATCACGTAGATATCAAACTTTACAAATGATTCAACATCTGATTTTCTCATATTTAAATGAGCTCAAAACATGTTTTTATCTTGCCAATACAGATGACTCTTAGCAGAAGATAGAAAATGGTGTGACAAAATCAATAGGCTCATCACGATTTTTGTAATTTAACAAAAATTAGCATTGTGTTGCAGCTCCATTACTTAAAGGCTTGCAATGCGAAGTGGTGGGAATGAATGATGTTCATAATAGCACCGGTTCTCTCTTGGAGGACATGAAGGAGCAGACAACCGTCAATCCACGACTTCCTGGTGTGACAACCCCCATTACCCGTCTGCTAAACCCTCGTCCCCTCCCCCGCCTCCTACACACAGACACATGCAAACACATACATATATGTTCACACACAAAGCGCCTTAGGGCAGTGGGAGGTCACGCCGCTCTGTGCTGGCTGCCAGTGGCGTGTGGGAGACATGCAGCAGAGACTTACAGTGATGCACGGTGCATGCACGCGCCACTGTGGGCACGCACGCCGCCGAGTGTGCTCCAGAGCATGTCTTTGAGCAGAGAATTAACAAATGTGACAGAGTGAAGGGCTGGAATGGGGGAGGGTGTGGGATCGTACAGAGTGCAGACAAGAGACAACAGCAGAAGAAGAAAAGGAGGAGGAGGACGAGGAGGAGAGGTTTGACACAGCCTTGTTTTCCAAGTAAAACAGAGTCATGTTTTTGTTGTGGTGGTTGAATTTACACTAATGATGCAACTTCCTGGCCCACCTGCCAGCCAGTTGCAGGCGCTACGTGTTTCTCTGCCACCGCTGTTCTGGTCCTTATCTGATTGAAGCTGCACTTTGTCGTGCCCACCCAGTTTGGTTGAGGGAGATCAAGACACCACAAAGCCTGCAACACAAATAGTGTGCTTCCACTTTAACTTTTAACCCACTCTGGGCTGACTGTGCCCTGCTCTCTCTTCTCTGTAATGTCATCCCAGCTTTTCTAGGAAAGAGAAAGCCAGTATTGCGTTGGTAGGGATGCAGGGAGATGGCAGGGTGAAGAATGGTGGATAGTGGAAGATGGAAAAGAGGGAACCAGCAGGCCAGAATGTAACCACATATTTTACTGTGGTTCTTTTGGGTTTGGCGCAGTTTCTAGCGGTTCTTACTCAAAACTACAGAGGAAACCACATTGGAAAAACAGTTCTTCCTTACTTATCACCCAGGACTAATGAGACAGTATGTGTGGTGACATTATAATGCCTTGTTGCATCATCAGGACATATTATGGACACCAAAACTTAATTTATGGAAGCAATACATGCCATAAATTATAAGATACGGTCACGCTTATTAGTTATCCCGAAGCCTGCAACCAAGTTGTTCCTTGTGCTAGAATACAAAGTGAGGAGTAGCAAGAAGTAAAATTTCCCCCTATTAAATGTAAAATCACTTCAAGAAGATAACACATCATTCCTTCATTGTCTGTGATTTCATTTCATTCATATAAATTAACTCTATTTGTGCATCCTAACACTGTTTCTTACAAAAGTCTTAATACCCCTGAACCTTCTCGCATTCTGTCACTTTGCAACCGCAAACTTTAATCCATGCTATGTACTGCAGGTACACCAGGAGATGCATAAGTGTACAGTGGAAGAAAATGCATGGTTTTCAATGTTGTCTTGTAAAAATGTAATGTAGATTTAAATCTGGCCTGTGTGGATTAGTGGCAAGATGACAGCCGTAAGAAGTATGTTTGACAGTTTGTCACCAGCTATGAAGAGAATGCAGCAAATATGGGGCAGAACGTGTTCATGTCAGAGTTTTTATTTATCTGGGACATGGAACCTGTGGTATTCAGAGGTCAGGGACCGCACATACTTGAGAACCCCTTTAAAAACCATTAGAAATGGCCTATTTGACAAGTTCAAGTCAAGAAAAATGCATTTGTATAGCACATTTCAGCAATAAGGCAGTTCAAAGTGCTCTACATGACAAAAACATGACACAATTAACAAATAAAACAAGTTTCTCAAAATCTCATTGAGACATCAGGTTATTAATTCTCTAAAAGAAGAATTGGCTTTCTATCTGCATTTTCTTTCGTCTATTTAGATATTCTCGACCAAAATTATGATCAAATAATTAGAATTTATATTCCATAGAAGAATCTGCTAATAGGTGAATCTGTGAATACTGAACAACAAATAAACTGTGGTCTCCAGTAAATGGTTTTGAACCACCCTCCATTAAAACTTGAGCCATGAGAAGATGCACACAGTTCAATGCTTGAGTATTCAGGAAGAAAATATGTTGGAGACACAAAGATACCAGAAAACAAAACATTATTTACCTTTCAGTATATGAAATATTAAGATGACAGCCTGTGATAAAATGTTTTAGATCAAACACCTGACCTAAATCAATTTGCAAATCTGTGACAAGTTTTAAAAACTGCTATTCACAGATACTCCAACCAGTTTGACTGTGTGTGGAAAATTTACTCTTTGTCTGAAGATGGTTGAGACATACAGTAGCCTAAAAAACTTGAAGTTGTAACTAAGTGTATTGCAAGTTGTCTTCTCAAAGTATTGACTCGAGGGGACCAAACATGCATGAAGTGCATGCTACACTTTTTTTCTTACTTGTAAAAAATGAGAAACGTGTATCATTTTCCCTCCCATCACAACTCTGCACTATGTTCTGCTGGCCTATCACATAAAAGTGGAATAAAACATTAGTTTGTGGATATATTGTAACAAAATGTGGGGGATAAAACTTTTAGAGGCAAGCTGTTGTAGATTGCAGGGCTGAGAAAGTACACTCAAAACATAGCAGGAAGGGGCAACAACACAAACTGAGATTGCCTCTTGCTCAGGTGGTGCATCTGCAGCTCACTCCTCTACTTTGAAAATGGTAATTTTTAAAATTCTGCGTCCTCTGCCTTTTCCACCAGGGCATACTTTTCTGCCTTGCAAGCTCTACATATCAGTACTTTCCATTGATACTTTCTTTGTCTTTTTGTCTTTGCCTTCCCCGCCTTTTCCACACCTGCTGAGTATGATGAGATCTCAGCTGTGGGAGATGTTTGTTTACACTTCTCCATCCTCTCTGACTGTGAGAAGGCGGACCCTAACGCAGGAATAAAATGCGAGTCCACTCACAGACAGGTGTATCCTCGTTGCACACACCAAATCTTCGTACTTGGGATGAGCTGTACAGCTTCCCACAGAACTCATGAGAACATTACATCCTCTGCTCAGCCGCCCTCACTTCTTGTTCCTGTTCTTAAGGGTATACGGATAAAATAGACTTTAAATACATCTACGGCTTTTATTTGGAGCTACTGTTAAGTCCTCGAGTGTAAACTAAGACTTGTTAGGTTTTGGCACAACTGAAGGGAAATTTTAAAACTTAAAAATAAGAATTGGCAATCACTCTATGACATGCATAAAGCAGTTTCATTAACAGCAACCCAACAGAAGTGCCATCCCAGCATTTGCTTGAAAAATGGACAATGCAATCAGAGGCATGACCAGCAGATATATTGATGCAGTTGTTCTTTTCCCGCAGCCATCAGTTCAGCTCGGATTACTTCTGCTGCCTGCTCAGACAACAGTTTTGCCTCACAGATCTCCCTCTGCGTCTTGCAAACAGAACTGTCAAATGCAGCGAAGGTGGAACCTGCTAATTGGTGCAAATTGTGCCAAATTGACGCACACAACATTTAGACTTTTTAAATACAAGTCTGTCTGAAAGTAAATAAGAAAAATAGTTTGAAGGTCATATAAAAGTAGTTTAAAGTCAATGAGTATTTTTTCGTATTGTTTAAGATTTTAATTCTACTAGTTGGTGATAAAATAAGGCAGTTTTATTTGTGCAGTTTGTTTGCAGATAGGCTAAAAATGTGTAAGCAACCTCTATATAAACAGTTGGCTAAAACCCTAAGGCATTATGCAGAAGAACTGTTGTTGCTGATTAAGGTCTACACAGCAACAGCACCATTTTCCCACAGATACATTGTGCACAGATACATAGGTACCGCTGTTGCCAAGAACAGTGGGCAGGGTTCGATTCCCGGCCCGCGGTCTTTCTGCATGGAGTTTGCATGTTCTCCCTGTGCATGCGTGGGTTCTCTCTGGGTACTCTGGTTTCCTCACATAATCCAAAAACATGACTGTTAATTGATTAATTGTTTTCTCTAAAATCTCCTTAGGTGTGGATGTGTGTGTGGGGGAGGGTGTGCATGTAGGGGTGTTTGTCCTGTGACCTGTCCAGGGTGTGAAATGTCTTGCTGGAGATAGGCACCAGCACCCCTCCCAACCTTTTTAGGGACAATGGTGTAGAAAATGGATTAATGAGTGCAACAAAATGTACTCAGAGCAAATGCGCATTGTCTGCACTGAAAACATAATCATCTTTGCATGCTGGATGCCTGGAGAAGCTCCAGATGATGCCATCCCAATCTAGTGTCTGTCAATTTCAGCCTACAGCTGTTTTACCACTGGAGGGCATTTATGAATAAGGATGCATGTCCTGTGATTTTGCTGCATTCGTACTGGCTTTGGTTACAAACAGTTGCTTTCTTCCTGCTGTGTGTTAAAATGTAGGGGGAAATTCTTGGTATAGCCCGCTCTAAAGCTGGACACAAATAAGTGTAAAGACTGAGAGAAATATTATTATTTTTTTCCCTTTTAGACCAGATCACTGGTGTAAAAATCCATTTTATAGATGATTCTCTGCATCAGTGCAACTGAATCATATTAAGTCCTCAATCCTTTGATTCGGCTGTGTTGGACTTGGGATGAATTCAAAAGTTGCAGGACACGGGTCCTCGAGGACTGGACTCTGATATGAGCATTAGAAAGTAATTAGATATAGGGAGATCTTTCAGAAAGGTTTGGTGAGAATCTCACGAGTTATGACTAACCAGAGTTTAATCGGTTAAATAAAACTGCTGACTTCAGTATTCAAGACATTCAGCATTTCATTCCCATTTAAGCTAAAGATGAGTGTTTGCTGTTGGTATTTTATTTAGTCTTTACACTGAAATGCATTTGTTTGTTACTTCAAAAAATATATAAATATACAAGTCTGACTGATAAATAGGTAAATAGACTAACCTTTGATGCACAACAGTATGTTTAACAGTGCTATGTATCATTTCTTTTCCAGAGAAAATCCTTCCCTGATTGTAGAAGGCATCTGGATTATCATTTGAAGAAAATGTGAGAGCTACCATGACTCCCATGTTGTAAAAATAGTGAAATGGTGCAGGTGTGCATTGACGCACAATTCTCTTCCAAAAAACTGCAGGATATTATTGGTTGTATCACAATCTTTTCCGGAAGTCGTTTCCTCTGACTTTTGTGGAGTTCAGTATCCCAAGGTAAAGGTGATGCTGGAATGACTCAGATGGCCGCATTAGACTTTTTGACCTGTGACCTTGACCACATGAAATCCCATTCCCATTCAGAATCTGAGGTCAATTCTTAAAAAGCAGGTGAACAACCAGATGCCAATAAATTATGATGAACTACAAGAAATAGGGAGACCAAAATAGTATCCAACATCCATTAAGCAAGATGGAAAGATAATATAATAAAAATCTTTCTATTATCTAGAAAGAGTTTTGATAGATCAGAAGTTTGCTTAAAAAAGGGATTTGAAATTGATCAGCTGTCTTTTAATCACTCGCTACTGTAGAACAGATAAATGCCTACAAAAATATGAAAATGCTAAAACTATAGGACAAACGTTTTGTCTGGTTAGGATTGTGCAACATATCTTTGAATCTTCCAGCTCTCTCTTAAGTCTTAAAAGCACAAGGTTGTTGTGAGCATGCCTGGCCCAACTGGATCGTATTTCATCATCTTACCAAGAAACCACAGCAGAGCAACCCCCCCACCCCCCCACCCCCCTTTTTTTTTTTAAATGAAGGACTGCTTTCTGCTTGCATTCCAGGTGAGGCCTCATCTTTCACATGTTAAAACTGCACATGATGGTGAGCTGCCTTAAGCTGCTTGTAAATCTGAAATAGCAGCACATGCGACTTTAAATGAGACATCAGAAAATGTAACACAGATGTTTTCTAGCAGTCAAGGCTTTTGTGATGTCCAACACAATATGCCGAATCACGCGCTTAAAGTTTGCAGTAACTTTGAACGTTTTAACAGGGATCACAGAGATACAGTTGATGGATTTATTTTTCTCACATGCTGGTGTAACCTGTATTTTCAAGCATGCAACACAGAAGCTATAATCCTTTCCTTTTTGTCTTCGTATCTAATTATGGGAGAGTTCAAGGATCTCTCTTCGCTGCAGCCAAGCCCTGCTGAAGCCGCTGGGTGTAAGAGACATGAAGCTGTCTGAAAGGGGGGAGGGTGCAGAGGGTGTTGGCCATTTGGGAATGGTGCAGATAAACTGGGTGACCAAGTGGTGTGATGCAAATCAAAACCAACACTCAGCCACAAAGGCAACCAAAACAGCTATTAGATAGACTTCCAAAACAGACACAGGTTCACATTTGTGAAGACAGATAACTTAAAATTGCAAATGTTTTGTAAAAGCATTCATACTCCTTGAACTTTTTCACTTTTGGTCATGTCACAGCCTCTAAATCCATTGTATTCTATTGGGATTTTTATGCAACATACCAACTCAGTGTAGTGCGTAATTGTGTGTTTGAATGTTAAGATCGTAGCATGCATTTGTATTCAGAACCCTCTGGGTCAATAAATGGCCTGCACTTGTATAGCGCTTTATCAAGTCTAGAGGACCCCAAAGCGCTTTACACTTCATTCAGTCATTCACCCATTCATGCACACCCCCACATGCTGTTGGTGGCAGGATGCTTTGTGGAAACACATTTTGTTGCAGTTACAGCTGCAAGTGTTTGGGGGTATGGCTCTATTGGCTTTGCAGAAAACATTTTCAACCAGATTGGTCAGAGACATCTGTGAAATATCTACATTTGTATATTTATAACAAAAGATCAGGTGTAATATCTCTGTTGTTTCAATTTTTGGAAAATCATCTTATCAATTTTCTCCCACTTTACAGTTTTGACCTGCTTTTGTGTGAGAGCAACAGGTTATAGCTTCAAAACATTTCCCTGCTGCTGTAAAGGTCTATAGAGACTATCCTGGTGAGATGCCTGTTTTACTGCCATATTTGTTAAATATAAATTGTACTTCTCAACCTACAACTATTGCGAAATTAGCTTTGTTTTGTACAGATAAGATTTTAAAGCTGTGGTTGAAAGTTCGAGAAGCTCAAAGGTAGCAAGGACGTAATAATTATAGTTTCACCGTGATGAATGCAACAGGTCTTTCTTCTAAATGAGACAACGAGTCTCGAGATTTCTTCTGTTTAAATAAAGGATTACACTGACAAAAAATGGAATAAAACTGTCTTATTTTATACTAACCGACAGCAAAAGAAGAATAATGTAAGTTTATTTTGCGCGCATATCCATCATTATGGCTCCCTTCACTCCTGCTTACACCCAAATGTATTTAAGTCTCTCCACCCTGTTGAGCCACTCAATGACCCAAAATAACAGTAAAACAGTCTTCAGTGGAACCAGTTTGGCCTTCAAGAATCACTTTTTCCGTACTACATGCAAAGTGTGTGTTTGTTTTACTTTTTTGCAAAATGCACGATTTAAAGAAGATAAAAAGGAGTGGATTGAAAAAAGAAGTTGAAAAGAGGTTTATTAAGCTACTTAAGGTCAAGGCTGACTCATGGAACTGCAGGGCGGAGGGTTCATTGCTGTTTTGAGTTTGGTTGTTTTTAGGTTGTTTTTCTTATTTTACTGGCTCAAGATAACATTATCTACCATGCACACACACCCCTGACTCATCCGCGCATGCACGCACACACGCTTTTAGGCTCTGGGGACACCTCTTGAGGCAGGTGGAGAAAAAGACTTTCATTTGTTTGGCATTGAATCGTTTAATCTGTGATCAATTAGAATTTGGCATCACAAGGGCAGAGATCGGGGAATTCCTCAGTTGTTATGGTCTGCGACTTAAAGTGCTTTTTCCATCCCATGCAGGCAGATGTGCAGGCAGAGGGAAACTCACAGGGGTGCCTGAACGCCCTCTATGAGTCAAAGCTGTTGAAGCTGCTTCATCACATGAATCTGCAGACTCATGTGACTCAAGCATTTAACACACATTTAATGTTAAAGAAAGTCAATATGGACGGTAGTGGTCAGCGCTCTAAGGTTTGCAATCATCTTACTTGCTCAAGATAAATAGGGAATATACTGTTTCTCTAAGAAATGCTTTAAATCAGATTGCATCAATAGGTAATATTTCATCTTTAATACTACAAAGAAGTAAGATTATAACTACATTTATGACTACAGTCATTGTACACTTTGACCATAAGGATGAATGTTATATTAATATGACTATTGTTGTCCTTCCATCTTCTGTATCTACTTAGGTCCATTGGGGGTGAGTGGTGTGTGTGTGTGTGTGTATGTCTGACCTCAGCAGGAAATAGCAGAGAGGGACATAGTACAGGTCATCAGTCCATAACACGGCCAAAACAAGCATTTTACACTCACAGAAGAGCAATTTAGAATCACAACTAAAACCAAAATCCTGAGCACCAAGGGGGGAAAACACATATGCAGCTGAGATCATGCAAACTTCAAGATGGAAGCCTACAGAGACAAGATTTACATGAAAACTTCAGCTAAGAGTAGTGGATTATTTAACCTGATTTTTTTTGGGTCATTTTTATTTATGTACCAATATAAATATAACATTTAAGACATTTAAACTCAGAGAAACTGTACATCTGTTGATTCAAAGTTTAAAACCACTACTATCATCTGAGCACTTCAGAAAGGCTGGGGGGAACGGGGCTCCGTGTGGTAAAAATGGCGTCATGAGGGGCATCCACAGTTTTGCATGCCCCTCGTCTGTTTTTGTAAATCTCCTTAAGACATTTTTTATTAAGGGTTAGATCAGAATAACATGCAAGATGGTCCAAAGGAAGGATATTTTCTCTTCTGAGAGAAGAAAAATGTCTCCTTTTTCTGACAGATGTAAATTGCAGCATTTTCCTGGAAGTCGAGCTGGATGCCTGCAGTTAGATCTCCAAGTAGCCAGCTAGCCTCATGCATCTGGTAATCCACCAGCACCAAATGCAAACACTTGTGTATTCTCATGTTAACTATCATACTTATTTCATTGTCGAATTGAAAATAAAGACTAATAATAAACACATTAATTCAAAAAACTGTGTAGCATTAATTATGTTCTTTTCAATGTAATTAGAGCTATATATCTTTGCAGCGAGATTATTGAAATCTACCGAACAGTAATAATGGATGTATAAGCCTCATGCTTTCTGTGAATATTCAAGATTTAAGATATTATGCCCGACAGGTGTTGAAAGGATATTGAAATAAATTTAGCTTTTTTTTGTTTAAATGTTCATGTCCATTACTTTTTTATATTAATATATTTTCTAATATTAAAGGGGGGGATATAATTCATATATGTCTGTATATGATGCAGTAGGAAGAGTAGTCATTCAGATCATGTCAGATCTCCGCAGGATTGTGAGGAACTGTAGTTTTGGTAACGGTATTAATAAGCACATGTGCCTCTATGAAGTCACTACTTTTTTTTCACCTGAGGGTGTCTCCTGCTGTCAGGAGCGGAACCACTACTGGCTCTATAATCAAAGTTAACCAATTTGGCTTTTGTTTGTCTTACAGCTGGAGCTTGATGTTGAACTGTCCTGGTTCCTCTCTGTGTTGGAGAATACTTACCTCTTTACAGTTGCTGTGGGATGGATATTGGATATATAAGGATGTGCTGGTTCAAAGGATATGCCCTCTGTGCAGTGTAAATATGACCTGAATCAAGACAGTCATGTTCAGGTCTGCTTTATGAAACCACTTTTTATTAACTCGCTGCATATAGAGCAACAGTAAGTTCTTTCACTTTCATTTTCCACCAATCACTGGAGAAAACTATGACCAGAGCGGCTATTCTTTTCTCACATTTTCAAGATTACTTGTACAAACATGCCTCAATATTTTTTCACATAACTGACATGAAGCCACCTGTCAATTACTCTAGGGTGTTGGTCAGCAACTGACCAATTGATGGTTGCAATTTGTCCCAAAGTACAAGCCCCTTATCTGAAGGAACTGGACCTCCGTCAACACGATGTGGTTCATCATCGCTTACACGCTGTGGACAGAGAGGTTTCAAGGAAATCATGGTCCAATGTTGTTAGTGGGGAACATGCAATCCTGATATCAGCTGTGTAGAGGGTGGAATACAATTTATTACATTTCCTGCAGTCGACCTCATGTCCAGTTGAATGAAATTGAGACCAACGGCAACTACCACGTGTTTATCTGCACGAAGATATCTGGCAGTAAACATCCCATATTTTGTCACTTATTGAAAGTCAAACCTAAGATCAATAAATGAAGGTAGTTATGCTTGATTTTATGTATGTATCTACATACATGTATGTAGCTACCATTGGTATCTACCAATGGTAGCTCTATGGCAGCATGAAAACATGTGCTGCAGTACCTGTGGTATTTACATTTAAGCACTTTTTTATGCTAATGTAAATTTTTAATCATTTTCTGAAGGCGTATGTTCACAAGCTCCTATATTTAAGTTATTATACTCACCCGTTTACGTGTAAAATGTGTCCGATACAGCTTTCGCATTCTCATCCAATGAGACGTTGTGCCCCTCATTCCTCCTCCGGCTGCAAAAACTTGGGCTTTAATTGATTGATTTCTCCATCGTTTCCCACAAATAACCTTACAGACCTCATATAGGATTTCTTGGAGAATTTTCTTGCTTGTCATCTTTGCCTCAGTGTTTGCTTAAAAGGCAAAAATGACTCAAAAAATGTCTTAATGCATTATTTTCCACTACCTTCGCCATCATAACACTGTTTCTTTATTAGAGGTTTGCTCAAATTCCACATGGGGGCGGAGCCAGAGTCATGTCGATTGTAAAAGTAGAACTAAAATATTGCATGTTTTATAAATTCTTTTACAAATAAACAGTT
Organism: Xiphophorus hellerii; assembly: GCF_003331165.1. Lineage (NCBI taxonomy): Eukaryota > Metazoa > Chordata > Actinopteri > Cyprinodontiformes > Poeciliidae > Xiphophorus > Xiphophorus hellerii. The sequence continues at coordinate 17,915,745 of NC_045680.1, forward strand.
TAACAGTTTGACATGTAGCCTATGTTTATTGGTTGTTGCCTCCCTGAATCAAGCACATTGCAGAAAAACCTTATTCTTCATTTTGAACAGGTCTTTTTTGGGTTAATGTCCCTATGAGTTTTGCACATTTAAAGACCAATATCTTTATGGATTCTCATTTGCAAACTAGCCTGAGCTAAGTCAAATTTTTATTTGGGTTAATGTCTGGACTTCCAATAGACCATTTGAACACATTATTATTCTGTTATCTCTGTCACTCCATTATAGCTCTGTTGGGAGGTGAACTTCTTACCAGTCTAAAGTCTTTTTCAGGCTCTAACATGTTTTCTGTCTTGTTTTTTACTTTAGCCATCAACTCTAACCAGCTCCACCATATCTGCAGACAAAAAGCATCCTCATGGTAAGATGCTACCACCAACATGTTTCACCCAGGGGCATGATAGATTCCAGATGTGTTTTCTGTGATACATTGTATTTTGGCTGCACGATTGAAAACTTTAGGCAGCTCTTCTTATTTTTTCACCGTACTCTGCTTTAAATTTATTCAACACTGTATCATTGACCTGTCTAAGTATGTTCTTTGGTCTTTATTAGTTTGTTCATTAATGTTTACAAGACCTCTGAGAAATTCACTGAACAGCTCTATTTACACTGAAATTAATTTCATCCATTGGTTTCTTATGTTGTATGAAAGGGTATCATGAACTCTATAATTTTCCTTATTGCCAAATTACTAGACGCATATTAAAATGTCAGACTCGTCTTTCTATCAACTGTGCATCAATACACAGCAATGCAATGTTTCTATGATGACGTGCATATTCAACAGTGTTTGAAGACAGATAAAATCAAGAGCTGGTTTTAGGAATAGCTTGAATGAATGTAAATAGTAATACTGAAGATAAGCACAGATCACCTTGTAAAGCTTTTGTTTCGACTCTTGACTTCACAACCTGGAGACACTTTATCCAGCAAGGAACAGAGCTGTGCTGCAAATGATTTCAGTGTGACAACAATCAGCAGCTTCAAATCACTTATTGGTTCTGCATGTAACACTTGAAGGATTAGTTATTTGACGCATGAGTGCTTAATCTAATCACCTGTTAATTATGGCGTTGGTAGTGCTTCTCTTATCACAGGTACATCTGATATCTGATATATCAAGTAACAACATAAACAAGTAAGCTGAATAAATAAAATTATTGTTTAAGAAGCAAAACCAAAGTATTTATGCAAAAATGACAGAAGTCAGAAAACGATAAGAGAAACATTTCAGATTTTTAGCCTATACATCTAAAAGCTACCATTCATTCCTTTTGTATGATCTTGAATGCATGTTGTCACTGTAATCATGTAGAAAAAGATGAAATTTTAAGTCAAGACATATTTTTATTGTCTTAATTGAAACAACATATTTTCTCATGTCACAGAATGATTGAACTGTAGAATATGTGAAAAATTAATTTGTACTTATACAAAAATGTCAACAGTTCAGCTTGATTCATAATTTCCACTAAGGAAATGTATTCTTGGAACTGATAACTTCCACTATATCTTTTATGCATTATTGTCCTGTTGGGGGGAAATAAATTCAGTCAAACTTTGAATTACAGTAGTAGGCCTGATCTCCAAGAAATAAAATAAAAACTGAATTTCTCAGTTAGTGCATCTCTATAACAAGCCTGATCAGTGCATCTGTAGAACCTGTGTTTGATACAATAGCTCTTTCATTGAGTATTGATCCTATAATGAAATACATTAACATTGTTGTCTTTCCCTGAATATCAGTTTTGTGGAGTACCTCAAGAGATATTACTTGGTGACTTTCCTTCTCCACACTCTTGCTACCTCTTCCAGTTGTTACTGTCACAAAAATAAACAACAAAAAGTAACAATTAGACAAACCCAGAATCAGCAGGCCACACATCCAAAAGAAATAAATGGCAAGTTGTGATCTGACCATGTAAAGGCCACTAGACTTAATTATCAATTCTCTTCACTCACTACATATAGAACACAAAGGCAAGAGCCTGCAAGAAAAGGCTACATTAGATAATATTTCCATCCCTGTGAATGAATCAAGGCCTGTCAAAGTCCTGGTATGTTTTTAAAAGACAAAAGAGGGAGGATAAACCAGCTACCCTGTCCCGAACAGAGGAGTAAAAGTACCCGGCAAACCTTTCCCCATCCACCCCTTTTTTCTCCTCATGTTGATGAAACTCCACAAACAAAAAAAGTGTGCGTTTCCCTTTAAGAAGCCCCCACCGTTTGCAGAACGGAGGGAGGAGGAGCAGGTCAGTGGAACAGCGACTGAGAAGGAGAAAAAAAAAAAAATCCAACTGCTGACGGTTTCAAGTCCCCCCAGTAGAAACTGTGCCTGATTTGTGGCCAATGTTGGAGATGTAAAAAAAAAAAAAAGAAAGAGAGGAAGGGAGGGAGGGAGAGGGAGAGAGAAGGAGGAGGGAAGAGGATGGGGAGAAGGGAGGAGGAGGGGGAGGAGGAGAAGAGGAGGAGGGGGGAGGAAAAACACTAAAGGGGTAGCTATGGAGATGGAGCGTTTTCCTGGCTGCTTTCTTTGACAGGTGTTGAGTGGGGCAAAAGTCTTAAAACAGAATTCAGCATGTACGCCAAAGGTAAAGGAGCTGTCGTCCCTTCCGATAGCCAAGCGAGAGAAAAGTAAGTGGATTGTGTTGCTTTATTGTCAGAGTTTTTACCTGCTTAAACGTGAGGGGGGCAGCGGAGGGGCGCACAACTTTCTAAACTAGGTAGTGTAATTTAAAGGAGTGCGCCGGAGTAAAGTGCGCTCCTCCTCAACTCATCCGACCACCTTGGAGATGCGTCTCTTAAACTTTTTCCTTAAAAAAAAAAAAAGAGCACTTCTCGTGTGTAATTATACGCCTGTCGTTTCCCAACAATGTGAGCGAACAGCTCTGTAAGTTGGTGCGGGATGTTGGACAAGATCACGGATTGTGTTTTTTATTTACCCGGTTATTTATAACGCGCACTTGTGCGGCGGTAAAAGTTGAGGAGGCATTGTCGTCGGGGTGAAAGCATGTGTCCGTGGTAGCGTGGACTGCTCGCATGTGTCTCCGTGAAACTTTCGGGGATGAAGCCGCTGGATGCTTCGGATGGATTTGGTTCTTTTTTAGCGGCTCGAAGCGCTCAGGCTGCGCGTTTTTGGTGCGTAAAACACGGGGCGCAGGCACTTCAGGCGGCAAGAGGAGGGAAGCTCTGTCCCGTTCAGCAGCCACAATAGTGCTCAACTTTTAAAGTGAAAACCGCAGCTTTTATTTCAGAGAGAAGCTTTATTTCAAGCAGATATCATCCAAAAAAAATACATGTGCCATTTTAGATTTTATCTAATAAACTCGTTTTTTGGTTTATTATGAGCAACTTTTAAATATAGTCCCGACACAGTGATGCCTGTCGTTTTTCTGCTCAGCTTCAGTGGGGTAAAATAATAATAATAAAAAAGTTTTTTTCTTTACGTGAGCCTTCGGGGAGTTTTTTGTATGATCGTGGTGCTGTTTTGTCACCATTACGCACCAAACAGTAAGAGTTTGTGGAACAGCGAGCCGGGCTCCCCGTGGAGATGCAGTTGTAATCCCTAAAACAATGTCAAGTCCTGTGAGGCTGTGCGGCTACACGACCACCATCATACATCTGTAATGGAAACATAATTTCTTTTGAGACTCTCTTATATGTTTTGATGCACTGCCGTGTCATATTCAATTGATAAGGCTTTCTAGTGATGTGAGTCACTTATGCGCTTAGTGGAGGCTTCCTCGAGTACGACTTTGTGCACATCTGCTTGCACGGAGCGTCTGATTTCACCCTGAACTCCCATTATTTCGTAGGAAAATTGAGGGTTTGTGTATTTGTGTGTGCTGATATGGAGGAGTGAATCCTAAATGAAAACAGTCCCATGTGAGTTTATGAGCAGCAGGAGGCAGGCTGACCTTTGAACCAGCATATGATGCTTTAATATTGCATATGAAGCGCCAGCATCTCAGTTTACACCAGTTTGTGGAGCCTGGGTTATTTACAGTATGATGAAAAGCCATTTATAATTCAGATAATGTGTCTTTAGTCAGTTCTTAGTTTTGCTCGCTTGTTCTGGGGACTGTGGATTATGTTGCATGTGTCACTAGGAGTGAAATCAGCGCAGAGGCAGCATGTATTTCAAATGATAGTGTAGGTGGAGGATTAATAATTTAACTCGTAAGAAGTCTTTTGAGAAAAGCTGCAAATGATGAATGCATCTAACTCAAGGTTGCTTAAATTACAAAAAAACCCTCCTGTTTGTTTTTTCATCCTGCTGTTTCCTTGCATTTAAATATCTGTCACTTATTTGTAGCAACTTGCTGCTTCCATTAGACATCACATTTTTAAACGTGTTCAGTGATATACAAAAACTTCACAACACTTGAACTTTTTTCTCATTTTGTCACATTAATTACAAATGCTCCATATATTTATTAGAAAATGCATAACTATGAAATAGAAAGAACATGATACACAGTTTTCAGCATTTTTTTTAAATAAATGAAAGTCCAAAAGACATACATGTTCAGCCCTGGCTCTAATTAGTCTTAAGTCTGAACTTTGACTGGGCCATCATAAGAAATTAACACAATTTATCTAAACCATTAACAATGGAGCCCTGTCTGTTACTTCGGTTGTCCTCCTGGAAGGTGAATGAACTTCCTGTCCATCAGTTTTGAAACTGCTGAAGAAAAGCATCATGACAGCATGATGTGGCCACCACCATTTCCCCTGTGGTCATAAGTTTTTCCGGGTCATTTTGCGGTATTAAAGTTTTTCTACCAACTTTACAAGAAAGTTTCATTTTGTTGTGGTCTTATCTGGTCAGAGCACCATCCATGTCATATCCTTCCATGGCTGGTGGCAAACTTCAAACAGAACCTCCTTTGACTTTCTCATAGCAATAGCTTCCTTCTTGCAACTTTCTGAGAAATGCCAGATTTGTAGAGTGCATGACTAAAAGCTGGCAACAGATTCTACCTGAGCTGTGGATTTCTGCAGCTCCTCCAGAGTTACCACGGGTTAGCAGTTCAATCACACTCTTCACATTTTCAGATGATTAGCTGAAGAATGTCTAGTGAATTTTAGAGCTTAGAATATTGTTTTACATCTAAACTCAGCTTTAAACTTTTTATCCACCTAATAAATGGCACATTCCTGGTCCTGAAACCTTTGCAGAACTTTAAATACACAAAAGTCAAATCTTTTACTAGCCGATGGCAGTTGATTGCATTGGATAATATTCACAAGCGGCAGAGTAAAGGGGTTTAAATACGCCACCACATTTTAAATATTTTACCTCATGAAGGAGCTTCAGAACCCTCGTTCATTATCCCACAAACAATGAAGTTTGTGGTTTAAATGGGACGTAATGTGAGAAAGTGAATATTTTTGCAAAGCAGTGTATACGGTGTGTATATCCGTCACAGGCCAGCAGGTAACGTCCACACATCACAGAAAAGTCTCGCCCTCTCCCCTCACCTGTCTTGTCCCCCTAACTCGCCCCGCAGGGCTAACACATGTTCCCTTGTAATCGTGGAGCTCACAACAGCGGCTTCAGTGAATTATCATATTCATATTTACATATTCATTCAACTCTTTACATATTGGCCTAATGAAAAGAAGGCTCTCCAGATGGATGCATATGGCATTAAGGACATAGTTTATCATCAGAGCTGCAGCTCCTGTTAGGAGAATTTGTCATCGGGTCTTTCTAATTTAATAAAATGTATGAAAGATTTCATGACATTAAGTAAAATAAGAATGCAAAAGTAAGCTGGAATTACAGTGCAGGTGCTGCACTTGCATGTTTATCTTGGTGTTGTTTTAATGAAGAACAGGTGATGCAATGTTCCAGCTAGGAGCGCAAAACTTGTTGACACCAAAATTTAGGAAATATTAGTGTAGAGAAATGTTTTGCTTGCACAGCTGGAGGAAGTCAGATCGCATGGGTGTGGACAGAACACATGAGTTACACTAGAGCATTAATGTTTCATAGAAAAACTTGTAGAATGAAATATTAATGGTTATGTCCATAAACATTTTGATAAACTGCCTCCTTGCTTTGCTCTTGCAGTGCAAAATTTTTTAAATTTTCTCATGCTTGTGTTGAAAACAACAAGCAGACCTCTTGACTTCTTTTTCTGATTTTTCGTTTTGCAGCTGCTTTTCAGGAATTTAACTTTCCTCCTGAAATATTCCAACAGCTAGTTTCTTCAGTGTTTTTCAAGATTTTGTCCTATTTACCAGACAAAGACAGCGACTAACAGACAGTATGTTGTCACTGTCAGAGCTTTTTTTTTTTTTTTGTATCCATGGCTCCCTTGGTAATAAAGTTTTATTTCAGGTGTCTCTTGTGAGGGCCGTTCAGTTGTTGGTATTTTGCAGGTAGTCTGGTGTGTACATCCGCAAAGTGATGAAATCTGAAATTGAAACACAAGGAAAAAAGGGTTTACACTGAACTTCTCAGTTACATGCTGTGGATCTCTGGCGTAGTGTACAAAATGTTCCTAGATACAAGCTCAACAGTGTGTTTGAGTGTGTTTAGGATGCTGTGTTGCACAGTGTTTGATAAAAAAAAAATCCTGTAAAGCCTTAAAACTGAGACTTGATTTTGTTCAGCAACATAACACAGACCGGCATGCAGAAAATTTGGTGGATTCCTCCACACGACCAAGGAAACCGCCACATAACTGGGGTTCAGCCGTCTGGCCTCACTTTCCTCAGGTCACAGGTAGCAGGAGTGTAGAGTGTAGGGGTGTGTTTACACCAGATCTTTGTGTAAGGTTATTTTCATAAGAGCTCTCATGGAAACAGATTTATTGTGATCATAAAAGCAGAGGAAAAACCGATGCATGTTGTCATATAAAACCATTCAGATCAGAATTGGAAGATATTCTCTTTGTTTGATTCTGTTTGAGTCAATTACTGAAAAATGCAACTTTTCTCTTTTTATTTGTTAAACACATGAAAAGTAAGAATTACAGTCATTTTCAGTCTATAACTGTGTCAACCATCAGCGTTCACGTTGATGCACTTTTTAGTTTTGTAAAAATCTGATCAAAGTTAATTGCATTTGTGTTGATGCATAAATGAGCATAACCTTGTGATTCCTTCATTTTCTGTTGGATGCGATGCTATCTCTAGAAAAATAAAGAACCCTCACAACATTTCTGTCTTTTCGTGTTTTCTAAACCTAAGAAAGAGAAATCGGACTCAACAAGTCAGAAATCAAAGAAAATCAATCATTTCTATTTGGCAGAAAAAGCCTCGCCGGTGGACTTTTACTTAAAATTAATTTTGAAAGGAGTAAAAACTGGTGTCAAGCCAGAGGGACAGATGTTCAGGCAGCAAGAAGGTGTTGGGGTTGATTCCCAGCTGGGACCTTTCATGGTTTGTCCCAGGATATGTTGGTGTTTGCATGTCAGGTTGAACGGCTGCTGTAAGTTTCCCTGTGGTGTGTGTCAGTACTCTGTGTGTCTCTGCTGCTCTCTGAAGGACTGATAACGCCCCTATAAACTGCTGGGGGAAGACCCCAGAACCTCCCATTTCCCCACAGAGGAAGAAGCGGGTATAGAAATATATATAAAAAGTCACGGATGAATGGAAGAACTTACCACAGCAGCTTTAAAATTAGTGATCTTTTTCTCATAGGGTAAATGGAAATCTCTTTCAGTTTGTTCTAGTAAACCTAAATTAAAGGTTCCATTCACAAAAAATAAGTTTAAGCTTGATCAATCATCTTCTCTTAAGAAGGGCCACAGTTAGCAGTCAGGGAGCAAAATAATTTTTTAATGCTCTATTTGTTTACAGTATTTTTGGTGTGACTTCAAGTGATTCTAGACTTGTTTGGGTGAAGAACTTCAAGTGCAAAGTTAATCAGTTTGTTTTGAACGCAAGTTTCTTTACATCCTCCGCTCCTCCTCTGGCTCCTCCCACCTATTTACATGCCGTTTAGTGGGGGATCTTCAGCTCTGAATGCATGGTTTTGATTCTACACAGATGGCTCAGCCATCTGCATTTTAGTCTTTTGAAGGAAGCATAAAGAGCTGCACAGGAACACAAGCAGAAACAGTATTCAGAAAAAGTAAAGAAACCCTTGATTTACCCCCAACGCCCTTCGGGGTGACGGCGCTCCCATTCAGATGTGTCAACAGTCAATTAATGCCGCCTGTTGTCAGCCGCTTTTGGTGCATCCGCACAAATTTGTTGCCCTTCGCACTCAAAATAAAGTAGGCAGTATAAATATTGAAGCTCTGTGCCTGAAGTTGTTAATCAGTTTGGCAACACTGCACACCGAGCAGAACAGTTTGTCTCTTATTAACATACAGAGGAAAGCATCTGTGCGAACAGCAATGAGGTGAGTGTCAGGTGATAATAGGAAACAGATGAGTGTTTTGAATATTTGGACTAATTGCTTCATGGTAGGTTATGTCATTGTTGCCCTCATTAACTACTTGCTGATGAAACTCATTAATGGCGAAACCTGTACCAGTAACATCCAAAATACTCCTTATCCTAAATCTTCAGAAAAGCCTGAGATGTTTCTTTGTGGTAAAAGGAGATCATCAGAGCTAAACCGGTACCATTGAGATGATCTTGTTGCCATGATGTGTTCACATGAATGCAGATGCATTCATTTCTGCATGTGTGAGAAATGTCTGGATTAACCCGTGGCTAAAGCCGTTTGTGTTTACATGCTCATTGACACTGATTTGTTTTGACAAAGGAACCGCCAGAACAAAGACAGGCAAACAGAAACGGCATGCGCGCTGGGAATAAGCGTCAGTGAAACATCTTTACAGCTTCACAGAGGTCTGAAGCAGTCACCAGGCCTCTCACTCACCTCCATATGACTTCATATAACTCTTTATTTCTGTTGCCCAGCAGAACATTTCATATTTCATAGAGAAATCTTGTTTACCTCTTTAACCATTCCACATTTTATTAAATTGCACACAAAGTTTAGTGTGTTTTATTGACCACACAGACCAAAATACAGGAGTTCATAATAATTGATAGGAAAGTGACACCAAGGTTTCAAAATATATTACAAATTACTAATAAAAATCTGTAAAGTGTGGGATCGTCTTATATTGAGCTCCCTTCACTCTGACACCAATGCAGTCAATTTCACCTGTGTAGATTATCCTCAGTATAAATTCAGCTGTTGCTATAGTTTGTTGGAGAACATTAGAGAACAAACATCAACATCAAGGAACACAGCAGACTCAGGTCACAGAAAATGTCGTGGAGGATTTTAAAGCAAGGTTAGCTTATGAAACAATGTTCTGAGCTTTGAACAATTCACAAAGTTTTGTTCAAACCAATCATGACATAATCATCCATCTGCAGAGATCAGCAGATCATTAAACAGGACAGCTACTAACAGTCCCGTGGTAACTCTAGAGTAGCTGCACAGCTCAGGTGTAGCAATCATGTCATTCACTTTACAAATCTGGCCTTTATCACAGAATCCAAGAAGAAAATCATTGCTGAAAATAATTTGAGAGAGATTTGTAGTTTACCACAAACATGTGGAAGAAAGTGCTGTGGTTGGCTGTGACTAAAACCGAACTTCCTGCCAAACGTGTCAGAAAACTTGCACCGCATGTCAGCCCATATCATCCCTACATGGAGCCATGTTGTGGCGTCATCATGCTGTGGAGTTGCTTTTCTTCAACATGGATAACACTGCAAAAACACAAAATATTTTTGCTCTAGTTTCTACAGCAAATGTCTTAGCAAACTTGAAATAAAACAAAACTAACTTACAAGTAAATCTTTAGCAAGATATAGAAGCTTGTTTTAAGTACATAATTTCTTAATATTGATGAAAAAGTACTTGATAAGTTAATTTAACTTATAACAAGGCATTTTTCCCATGGTATAAGTTAATTTGTCTGCCAATAGAACAAGTACTTTTCCATCAATATTAAGGAATTATTTACTTAAAACAAGCTTCTATATCTTGCTGAAAAGTTACTTTTAAATTAATTTGTCTTATTGTAAGTGTAATAAGATATTTACACTAGAAGCTAGACCAAAAATACTTGGTGAGATTTTGCGTTTTTGCAGTGAAGGAAGCTGCTCAGAGTTAAAAACAGGGCAGCACTAGAAGGAAACGGGTTGGGAGGCTAATTTGGCGACTTCTGAAGGGAAATGGGGCTCAGGGTCAACAGTTTAAAGGGGGTTGAATACATTTACACATTACCTGCTACGTTTGTGCTGGTTTGTCACATGAAACGCTTTGAAGTTTGGGTTTAAAAGGCAACAAAATGTATAGATATATATATAAAAATCAATGATTAGTTGCGTGAGGAGCTGTTTATTTCTTTTTTCTTGTCTCTCTAAAAGCAAAAACTAGATTAGCTTCTTCCTCCTTCATCTCCTCTTTGCACTTTTTACCTCATTCTGGCACTGTGATCACTGCTGAATTATTCAAATCAGGACATGGAAGTTAATTTTCTAACTGTCTGTGCTTTAGCTGGCTAAACTCAGCTGGGATGCCCGCGTCTCTGGGGGCAAGTGAAGGAAAGGGAAGGTTGGCTGGGACAGCCTGGGGCTAAATGTCAGGTTTTGGTCCTCAGGACTAGGCAGGCGGAGAGATCTTCTTGATGAATAGATGTGAAACAAAGTGCTGTTCCGCTTGAATGAAAAGGTGGAGCTAAAAAAGAGAGAAAATCACAAAGGGGCTAGTAGACATTTTTTTCCCTGTCCTCTGGCTACAATCTTGCTTAATGAGTATGGAGTAAAAATAGATGCAAATGATTCTGTAGTTGAAAGAGCATGACAGACAGATGTTCAGTGAACCTACTATCATGGGCCGTGATGTTGAGTCAGTTACAGGTCAAACGAGCCTCCTCCCACTCAGTCTGATCTCCCACTTCGTAGCGTATGATTTGCATCAGAGTCTTCCTTTTGCTGCATTTCATCAGTGAGATGGTGAAAGCCAGAGGAGAGGAAATGGGAGACACTGAGAAGAAGGCCATGTGTGGTTTGTCTCGTAAGCATCTCATCTTTTATTCCTGAGTGACACGTGTAAGCAGCGGCGGGGTCACTAAAGAGGAATTTAGTTTTCTGGTGTCCAAAGAGGAGAAAAGAACCAGACGCCGATTTGGTTTCTCTCTTAGGCACACCTGTCGTACTGAGCATGCTCCTTTTAGAAAACTGCATCATCGGCTTGCATGGAAGGTCCTGTTCTGCAGAGTTACACTTACTGCTTCTGACAGAGTAACAAAAGGTGTCCCCTGAAGCCTGGATTGAATGAGTGTTTTTAAATAATGCATCGCAGCCAGGGCAGGTGCCCATCGCTGGTGCGCAGCGCCCCTCAGATCACATCGGCCTCCGCCATGAAAATTTCATTGCCGCAGAACTCTTGGGAATCTCTGTGCGATCCTGTACGGCGCAAAAAAGAAAAAAGGGGGATATATAGGAACTGACGCTTGCTGCTGGGTGTTTCACACCGCAAATAGGGGCTCAATTTTACACATTACAGCGGTGGACTCCCCCTGCTTTCACCATAACGTCACTGCCATGTGAACTGTTCAGCCTGACACAATGGAAACAGAGGAGAACGTGTGAATGTAACTGGGAAAAAGAATGTCCTTAAATGGAAAGGGCTGTTTTCAGAAATATTAAGTCAGTATGCTGGAGCACTTCTTACATATGTTTTCTTTAACACCACTGAACAGAGAAAATGCATCAAGTTGTTTCACTGTTCTGCTTCCAGTGCATGCAAGCGGCAGCAGTAACCCTTACTGAATATTGTGTCATAATATAAAGATATTAAAACAACTTAAGGTGAAATAACATGTCAACAATTCATTAGTAATGTGAGATGCATAAAAACCCTGCTGCTGTGTGCCTGGAAAAATTCAGAAGTAAATAAATAAACAACTTTAAATAAAAATACAGACTTTTGCAAAAAAAAAAAAAGGTCGCCATATATTAAAATAAATCTTAAAAACCTTATAATGTCAACAATAGACCTCCAACAGACCTCTTGAAACAAAAACGCGTCTCTACAATTTAAAAAAAAAAAATACTGCACATGTTTGACTTTCCAAGGAGGTGTGCAGGGATGAAACTGTTGCTCTCTAAGCAAACATGAAGGCCAGACTAAGTTTAAATAAAGGCAAACTAAAGAGCTGACGTTCTGGGATAATGGTCTTTGGACATATTAGTTTAAGGTATAATTATTTAAACACTAGAAAAAATAAGGGATATGTTTAACCTGAGCCAAGTAATATGTTCCATAAAATTAAACTTTGAAGGTGGAACCGTCATGTTTGGGGATGTTTTGCTGAAGCGGGCGCTGATCAGCTCACCATCAAAGAGTTCATCATGAATCATATCATGTAGCACAAGTTCCTTGAGGAAATTATCACATTATTTGTATAAAAATAAAAGCCGAAACATAACTGGACCCTGCAACGTGACATAAATTATATCAGTAACTCCTGGACCGAGTCAAAGACCAGATGTTGATTTCCTTGAGACGATGCGAATCGACTTGAAATGAGCTGAACATGGCAAGAAACCCCTGTTGGCCCCTGAGGCATGTAGAGGACTACAAGAAGTATCTCACTGAAGTTTTTTCAGCAAAAGGATGTAACTCCAGTTAGTGACAGGAATGGCGCCCTAACATTTTCTCAGTTTTGTTTAATGAGTAAAATAATTACCCTTATTTATTATCTTTTTATCTCACTCCCCTTGCCAGAGACCTTTTTTTTAAATCAGCAATTTTTTTCCATAAAGAACTAACTGAGAGGTGTCCTTAGCTTTTTTTGGGTTTTTTCACATTACTATATGTCACTAAATTAAAAGTGAAAAAGAAAAAGAAAGCAAGATGCAATGATGTCGTACATTATGTGGAGGACTGGCAAAATAAACAATTGGCCCCTGTTTCCCTGATGCTGCTCCCTCCGGTCATGGCACCTCTTAAGCTGAAGGGGAGCCCAGTCAGCACATAGCCTTTGCCTCATTCTGCGAGAAAGTTAAAAGGGCAATAAAAAGGGCATGCTTACCAATATAATTAAGAAATTTAATGGAGATTTTCATTTCAGTTTGTTTCCTTTCAGCTTGTTGTTTTCCTTAGTCTTCATCTAAAGATGTAGAGAGGTGCAGCACTTTCTCTGTTCCACATTCGTGTCTCACGGAAAACTGCTCTCAAATCCAGAGGAAGGGGCTTCACATGGAACATACATAACTGCTGCTTAAAAGTATGTGTTTTATTGTTAATTTTGATTTTATTGTCATTACTAAAATGAAATTGAAATCCTCTTTTAGAGTCCTGAGTGGTGAGACGGCGATTAGCCAAATTAGTCATAAAGTCGATCAAATTGCACATTTTACTCTTAGTTTCTAGCATCCGGCATGTAGAAGTGAGTGAATCTTCATCAGTGCAGACGCCATAGCATAGACTCAGAGATGATTCACAGTTACAATGCTGCAGCACTGATGAAGTGAAATTATCAACACATCCAAAAAATGTCACAGCAGCCTTGTTGATGTGGTGATCAAACTTTGTACTCCATTAAAACATGTTAACCAAATGGTTCAACAGAACCATTTGGTTCTTTTTTAGTTTCACTCATGACTGAATGAACCCTGTTTTAGTTCAGTCACATCTCAGGAGGCTGGAACAGTTTAACATGTTTGACCTCCTCTGCATGCTAAATAATAGTTTTAAGTCTAATTTGTTATTTTTGTAAGAGTAAGTTTTGTCATGTTAGATTTGACAGCTTTAACCCATTTCTAATCCTTACTTATGAAATTATGTTTTTTTTAAAAAAAATAATACAATAAATACATGCTATACTTATATTAAAACATAATTTTCATTTCAGATTTTTGGAGAAAAATTTAGTGTTTAAAATAATATACAGTATTATACCATAATAATAAAAACAATCATTAATGATGATTCATTTTCAATTAAATGTTATTTAGTTTGTATGTGCTAGTGTACAGTAGAAAAATGGATGCTTATGTGGTTTTAAAACAGAGAAAAGTTTGTGATGCTGTTTTCTGTTTTTTGTGAGCTTAAGCTGGTATGGATCAGCTGCAACAAATTGTTTTCCTTTTAGCAGATGGATGTCAGTTCATGCCACTTAGTTGCATTCAATTCTGATTATCCAAAGCTTAGAAAATCTGGTTGCTCAACTGTTGTCCTAGTTCAATATTGATTCACTCAGCATCATCGACCCAAACAACATATCTCCGTGTCTGTGCTGGCCTGAATGCATGTGATCCGTATAAAAATAATTGTTCATTACAGACGAAAACATTGCAGCTTCGCTGAAATCTGGAAATTTATGTCTGTACATATTGTAAAACTATTTAGTTGACTGATTGCTTCGGTGCAAGTACATCTTTTGTCCTCGATTGTTTGAAGAGAATGATGCAGTTTTGTCTGAGTCTGTAAAGTTCAGTTAAATGTAGGCGACAGCATTTGAGTTGCTTGGGATGATAGCCTTGAGCTTTCTGAAGTCTGGGCCAGCTATACTTGTCAAGATCCCTTCTGGTGACTGTGTGATGAGCACTAATAAGGCAAAGTCAGTGACAAGTAACAGGAATGAGTCAGCTGCTGAGAGAAAGTAACAATTTGTTCTCCTGGAAAAGGAAGGTTTGCATTTATGTATCGGCTTCATTATAAGTCCCTTCATAAACTCTCTGCCAATATCAAATCAGCAAGAAAAACAAACGGAAAGAAAAGAAAAAGATAACGACAGTAAATGTTTATGTTATAATTGAACAGAACAAGATTGAGTGTTTTCAATTACAGATTACAATTAAAATTTTAAAAGTGATGCTAGGAATCATTCATTGTAGTTAGGATGCAACTAATAACAAAAAATGCTGCAATAATATAACTTATTACCTGTATTAATATAACCTGTATTAAAAGACTCCAAAGTGAGTTAGTTTGTTCATTAGCTAGTTTTGATGGGAGTGCCATTGGCCACAGCCAGCAGCAGACAACAGCCTTCATCCAGCCAGGTGAATGAGGGTCTTATGTGAACCGGAGTCAACCAGAATCCGTCTCTCTGATCATGTATCTTCCATGAAAAGCAGCGTTTCTTTGTCACCATTGGTCACGGTCACTACCGAGCATTGGCAGTGTCATCTCCCTTGGCTTAAAGCTACATGGTGTGAGGCAGCGGCATGTTTTGGAGTTGATTTACTCTTTGGGTAGAGATATTTGCCACCTCCAGAATCTCAAGACATTGTTGGATGCTCGGAGGTTGGTGCTGGAGATTCGGGAATCATTGCCTGAAGTCTAAAGGTCTTTGTAGTCTGGAGGTTACGGTTAGCTTCTTCAACAGTAGTGAAGAGTTGGCCAGAAGAGCCGACTGGGAGCTGTCCAAGGACAGATAAAGAAACCCTGAATATTGTAAGCAAAATTTACAATTGTATGGGTGTGAGTCGAGCCCCCTGGTGGTCAGCCGCAATATTACATTTATTGTAAAGGAAAACAATTTGTTTTTTAGCATCCTTAATAAAAGTACTAACAGTTTTGAATCCAACAGAAAATTTAACAATTCAAAGATCATGTAAGCTTTTGTCTCTAATGTTTGCCTTTTTAAAATTTTGAACATTAAATGGTGTTACAGAAAAGAAAAATCTTTCTAACTTGCAGGTCTAAAGAAAAGTTGCGTTATTTTTCATCTCAGCACCAATTTTCACCATTACCCTCTGTGATTATACCTCACAGCAAGACAGATATGAATTTCATTCAGAGGGCTGAAAGGGGCTTGATGTGTGCAATTTGCATGTCCTTTCTTACTGTTAGAGTCCCAATGCTTTGATTTTACTTAGTATAATAAAAAAAACATAGCAAGGTTTGGTCAGCCAGCAAGTCTTTGGCTCCGTTCACACTGTTTGTGATCACTTGTGAGCAGCTCAAAGAACACCTGGTTGACAGGATGAGTCTCTTTTCCCTCAACTCTGGAAACTTTTAATCATCTCATAGTCTTTGACATAAATGATTGTTTTTTTTTCCATATATGAGACCACATGCCATAGACTTTAATGATGTGATGCTTGAGCATGTTGCAGCATGTTTTGCAGACAATCCTTTTGCACATCAAAAAGAACACCTTTTATACTAAACACGAACATTTACAATGTACCTAGAAGACTACTCACTTGTCTGTTGAATTTCGTCTGCATTTTTCATTTTCCATCTTTTGATTTGCTGCCATGATTGTCATACAAGAGATTTATTACAAAGGTTGTTTTCATTATGCTACCCTGACTCTTTAACCTCCAGAACTTAATAATTAATAACCTTGAACCTTTGGTTTCCCCTGTGTTGTTTGTTGTCTATTGGAGTTTATCAACAGTGATGGCATAGTTACTTTGAAAAAGTAACTTTAATCGGATTACTGATTACTCGTTGAAAAGGTAATTTAGTTAGATTACTGATTACTTGATTTGAAAAGTAACTAAGTTACATTAAAAGAAACTTTTTTAGTTACTTTCAGCAGCTGCTAACAACAACGCTCCGCCACTTGTGAAAATTACACACAGGTCTTTGCCAATACTTAATTGCAAGTTATTTTATAGTGGTAACATCAACAATGTATCTCCACTTATAACTGAAAGGGAGATTCTCACAACATCTGAACTTAAAATCAAAAATCCTTAACACATAGGTTTTGAGTACTATTAAAAGTACTGCCCTCCTAAGAGGGAGGTTTTTCTGTCTTTGGTCATTTCCAACCTGGTTGAGTTGTTTATACAAATGGTAAAGCAGCAGAAACAAATATCTCCACTTCATCTACCAGGATCCTACTGGAAACAGTGTTTGTGATAGGTGAAAATTTGTGAATTTTGAGTATTTTTAATATCTTCTCTGTTTTTTTGTGAACTTCACATCTAACATTTTCTTGTGTTGTAAGATCGGAGCAATGTTACCACTCTAGTTTTTGTTTAATTGAATTTTGTGAAATGATGTTACCTGATTAGTGTCAACCTTGAAATAATAAAAACATCATCACAGGAAAACAAAGATACCAGTAAGACTAATATAGCTAATGCACAATGTCCAAAAATAATTGTGTGACATGATAAAGATGTAGGTATTTCACATTTTCATGTGATGTAGATCTGGGTGATGTCTGAGTATCATGTCCGAGCTCATTCCTTCTCTCCCTTGTCCCGTGTTCCTCAGAGTGTATACACCGTTTTGTTTTCAGTGTCTCGCCTCGACAGCAGACAGCCTGAAACCACAGGGATATGGCCAAGTGCCACCAAAGCTCTTAAGCTCTTCGCTGAAGAGCCTTACATCACACATTTACAACCTCACTACAATGTATACGATCTTCGCACGGTAAAAGTCTTGTTTATCTCGGCTTCGTTTCACGTGAACAGTGAGAATTTGGTCCTGCTTTGGTTCAAAGGTTTTACCATCCTGTTTCATTGCTTTCCTACAGTGAAATAGTGAAATAAGTGTGAATCCTTCAATGATTTCTAAATTGTAGAATGACACAAGAAAAACATTCTGATACCAAAAAATGTGACGACCTGTTTTCCTCTCTTCTTTGTTTTTCAGGTTAGCTTTATACGTCTATGAGTATTTACTGCATGTTGGCGCACAGAAATCCGCACAGACCTTCCTGTCAGAGGTAAGACGTCCTCATAATGAAACTTCCTGTTTAAAAAGGATGAGTGTGATTCCCCTTCTATTGTACAACCACCAGTGGAATTTACATTGTAGGTCTTTCCGGGTTCAGCAATTATTCTATAACCTACCGCTGACCTTTCTTACAGCCAACAGTGGACTTTAGCCAGTTTCTATGTTCAGAACAATACAAACATTGGTTGGTCTACTGTACTTAAGATGATTAACCACCCCTCTATATTAGGTTCAATTTGGAATCATAAACTGTGTAATTAGATATATTGAGAGGACATGTTGTTTGTGTTCTGTTTTGATGTTTGATAAGGGAAGCCCACGGCTGCCAAGTTAAACCTTGATTGTTTGAAGCCAATCCTAACAATTTGCTCAAGGTCTACTGGAGATATTAGCCTCTTATTATGCCTCTAGTCGGTAGAAGTTGTAAGGGCTCTAATGTGTTGCATCCTTTTCCTAATGGACATCCTTCCTGCTAATGGTTCCATGTTGGGGCTTTCTGCAGCTGAACACGTGTCTTGCACACAGGCTTTGCTCAGCTCTGTGAAAGACGCTCACTTCCAGTGAAAGAAGAGGCAGGTCGACTTCTGGCCACTTTATTCCAGGACATATTTGTCAGTCACGTCATCATGTTAGCTCGGGTCAGAGCGACATGGACAGTGTTGCAACTAATTGAACTCAGGACTCTAGACTATGAATAAATTTTATAAACATGTGTTGTCAAACATGTTTTATCTCATGGTAAATTTATTGAATTTGAAAGAATTGGACAAAATTCATTAAAAATATATAATTAGCCAGTTCTTGTATCTGTACAAAAATAGATCAAACTAGCATTGATAGGCAGTAACACACTTCCATACCTATATGTGCTGGGTATAGTAGAAGTTGTCAACAAGTAGAAGTAGTGTTGTTTTAAAATACTTTTGCTCAAGTACAAGTAAAAAGTAGTTATAGATAAAAACAGTAACAAATTATTTGGTGAAATTACTTCTAGTAACTGGATATAATGTAATCAGATAGACAAAAATATATAAAATGTGCTAAGTCTTGTATTTTGAAATAAAATAAAAAATAAAGACTTAAATCTGGTTGCAAAACCTTATAGAGACGTTCAGGCTTTTGGAGCTCTGACCTGCCAAGTTGGATTTTACTTCTTGGCATAGAAAAACTAAGTTGTGTAAACTTAGTTTTAACTTAGAACTTAAATGTAACAAATATAGACCATAAAAAAGGGCAGCAATTAAAGGTGTTCGTTCTGAATCACTTCCTTTGATATGTAAATGGAGATAATACAGCACTATATGCATTTATGCTTTGAAGCAAATGGCACAAATCCTTATCTGAGTTTAACTCGATTCAAAACATGCATCTCAGAGCGTGCTTTTTGTTGATACATTTATTGATTAAAAGAATATAACGAGTGATATAAAAACATCTTCATCCTGTATCTTCAAACTGTATGATGACTTTACAAATCAGAAGCCGCTATACAGTTTGAAAAAGCACAGTGCAGCAGTTGTTTTTTTTTTTTTTATAGTGCAGCAGATGTTGGTAAAAGTACTTGCACCAGGCTCTGCTTAAGTGTGTACTTTAATATGCACCCTGTTCAGTAAATAAGAATTTAAAGTGGAAAGCTGGCAAATAAAGGCTTAACACAATCAGATAAATTAACTCCAATTACTCTCAATAAAATCAATATGTTATTGTTCTACAACAGTGCTGCAAGGATGTTGCATAAAATGTTGCATTATTCTTTCATTTGTCTGCCCCTTCTGAAAAAACTTTCAGAAAGTATAAAATGGTTCAATTTTTTTGAGATTTTTGATTTAAAGAATAAAAAAAAAATTACCAAACAGACAAAAATATCATATTTGACCTCAACAACATTGTGATGACTGCTGCCAATTCAAGTTTGCAGGAAAAATAGGTTTTGATATTTTATATATACACATATATATATATATATATATATAAATATGTGAAAAACACAAATCTGAGTATGATGGGGAGAGCAGCACTATGAGGTAAAGCAGTTGGGCTGCAGAAAGCTTTGATAATTTCAGAGGCCTTACGGGTGAATCTTCTCCCAGAGATTTAAGTTTTATCGTCGGGCTGCTGGAAAGGGGTGAAATTCAGGGTCGCAGGCAACCAGAGGCACACAAACACAGATCTGAATTAAAACTGCATATTCACAGACAAATTCACATGGCGTACACAAACACACATGGTATTCAAACTAAGTCTTTTGGATGGAGTTGTCTCAAATGCTGCTATATCTGTGAATGCACAGCATGAGGATTCATCAGTGTCCATTTATTGAGACTGTTAAGGCTTTCTAAAATATTTCCAGTGTATTACCATTTATTTGAAAAGGTTTGCAATATTGTGTTATTACTACATGGAATTTTGGGCATTTTGGGGATTTCTGATAAGTTTTTAACTAAATACCTCATTACACTATTATATTTATCCCTTTTGTTTTAGTAGGATAGGAAGACATTAGATAATAGGGAAATACTACATATGCATCACTTCACAATACATTTGACATTGTTTCGTAAACAAATTGATTCTCACCTAAACCAGAGTGTCATTTTTTTAGACATTTTGAGAAATTGGGCCTCATTCAGATGGTGCATAAACTAAAAACTAAACATATGCACCACTGATACAGATTTAACACAAGCGTGACTCAACTATCCCAGGATTTATTCTATAACAACTTGCGTTCATCTAATGCTATATTCTCCAGATAGCTTACTGACATCAGCAACTGAAAACTTAAAAGCATGAGAGTAACGGCAGGAACTCCTCTTTTGATGAATCTGGGTAATATTGACTTGACAACTTGGAGGACTTTACATAAAATTATAATTTTATTTTATACTATGAGACGTGATCAGACAGCAGAAGTAACATTCCCAATCCTGACACAGCTGAGAACTGCACCAATGATCTCCAATAAACATGGACTTTTCGGAACAACAGCAACACACATACTTGCCTGTCTGATTGATTTTCAGAGACCAGTAAAAAACCATTACAATATGGCACAGTGGTTAGAGTGGCCGTCCCGAGTTTGACTGCCGCATGTCTTTACTCCTCTTCACTCTGCCTGTCAGATTACTTTCAAGTAAAAGGTCTTAAGTGCTGAAAAAAACAAAACACATTGAAAACAGCACACCAGGTTTTTATTGTTCTTTTTTTTAATAGAAAACACTTTATTTTGGCAATTCTTTTTAAGCTGATTTAAAAAACAGTCTAGTCAAGTGATTTCTACTCTTGAATTTTTGGGACCATAAACAATCCCTGATGTCTGATCTGCATTAAGTTGGAGTGATATTATTGACACACTGACTCATTGACTGCAGTAGTCTTTGATCTTGTGGTGACACAGATATATAAAGTTGGCATACCTATGCTTAGAGATAATCTGAGGCAAGGAGGTCATGTAGATGAGTTTTATTTTTTTCCCAGATTTACCAACTGCAGTAACAACTTCTGGTGCAAGCTGATTCAATAGGTGTGCACGGGTAGCAGGGTAATTAGCTTTACGCATCTTAGTAACAACTACAACAATGTTTTTCTGCTAGTGTTTATACCTTGGATATCCATATCAATCATTGTAAATGCAGCTGGACGTGCAAGAATAGTTTAATGTTGTGAAACCTACATATGTTAATGCTGTGGTACTCATTTGAACTGGAAATCAATATTGTGCTTGAGATTGGTGCCATCCATCAGCAGAGACAGCATTGGTCTAGTTGATGCAGGCTGGTGGAGAGACATTGCTGACCAAGCCACCTGCTGCTTGTGCATCAAAATATGTAAAACTTGTAACTGTCCTCTCAAGTGCGGCTTCCCCTCCTGATATTTGAAGGAAGGTACTCATTCATCCAGGCAAGGAAATCACAATTTTGTGTCATTATACAAACTCACATTGTATGAAATGACAAGTGGGCGCCATCAGATGCCTGGCAAATTGCTATCGAAATGTTTGTATAACATGATTTCATCAAGACTTTAAAGAAAAATTATATAGTGTAATACCCATGTGAGCAATCACAAATGTGTTTTTAATAGATTAGGGACTTTTATAGTTGCAGATAAACTTAAGGTCCCACACAGATACACCTGCTCATCTAATGAGCGCTCTATCAACCAGGCCTCTCCGGCCTTAATTAGCCTCTGTTCCTCCTCTAGCGGGAAGCGCACGCACTCACTCACGTTTATAGTATCCACACAATACGCCGCCGGTCCCCGAGAGGACTTCACCACACTCTGCTCTCCTGCACAGTGCAGCACTCAGCTCTTTAGCAGCATTAAATCAACAGGCCCACAACAACGCACCGCACATCACATCATTATAAGTGGCACTGGGGAAATCTGTAGGATAGACACTTTAATAGAAACCTGGGGCTTGTATCTGTTTTCTTCTTCTTTTTTTTGATACAAAGCACATATATATATATATATAAAAAGAGAAATCTCAGCCCTGTCATGCTGTCTTCACATGCTCTTAGACTGTATGTAGAGGCCCTGAATCTTTGCTGTTTATGTGTGTGGAGCCATGTCAGTGGTCGGGTGTGCAGCAGGCAGTTGGTGGGCTATCTCTCATTGGATCTTATCTCGGAGTCCAGATACAGGCAGGAGCTTGGCTGGTTTTCTGAGGGCAGCGGAGAGCACTGCTGCTTCAAGACAGTCACACTGTCTTACCCACGAACTCTTCTGCTCTGTGCTATAGATCACTCCCTGGCCGATTATTTCTCCCAGAGTGTCGCTCTGTCAGCCTAAACTTGGGAGGAACGTTAAGCAAAATGGTTACATTATGAATAAAACATGCTGCAGTGTCTAATTTTTCATTCTACTCCTTTGTCTCTTGCCCTGAATGTTCTTTCTCTTTCCCTGTTTCTCACAGATCCGATGGGAGAAGAATATCACACTTGGGGAACCGCCAGGATTTTTACACTCATGGTGGTGGTATGTGTTCATTCATCCTCTCGCTTTTGTTTCTTTGCTCAGCCACACACACGATTCTTTTTAGACATCTCATGTTGTTAAAGGTTTGAATGAATGAGTGAAATGGAGGCAGTAATTGCAGGTACAGCAACTGCTTCATCTCCTGATGTCCTGATTGACAACTGAGCTCCGTTATTTGAGGCTCTTTTCATGGCGTCTCTCTATGAAGTGTTCACAGTTCAGTTAATGTCAAAAATCACTGACACATCCTCCAATCATTGTGGTTGTTGTGACTGAACCCCGCTAACACCCCGGCTCCTCCTGTGAATGCGGCACAGAGACCACATTTTACACTACGGCACACTTGTAATGATAAAAGTTAACTGAATACCTTTAGCTATAAATTCACATTACAACTACCGCACATCTAACACTAACTCTTAGCAAAACTCAAAAACAGGAAGTTTATCAGCCATCTCCTGTGACTGTCTAAGGTTTAAGATGACAGAGCAGAGACAAAAACAAAACACAGACGTACTAAGACAGGAGTTATTTTTGTGTATCAGAAAAAAAGCCAAATACACAGAGCTAATGGAAATAATAGCTTGTCTAATAGTTCAGTCCAGACAGAAATGAAATGCAGTGAAACACTAGAGAGGTGTTTCACTGCAGACGGAGACATCAAAAAGCTTACACTGCAAAAACACAAAATCGTAGCAAGTATTCTGGTCTAGTTTCTAGTTCAAATATCTTAGTACACTTGAAATAAAACAAAACAATACTTACAAGAAACGTTTAAGTAAGATGTAGTGACTCATTTTAAGTCAATCATTTCTTAGTATTGATGAAAGAGCACTGATTCCACTGGCAGATTATTTCACTTACCGCACGGAAAAAATGTCTTGTTACAAGTGAAATAATTAGAACTTTTCATATATGAACTATTGACTTAGAAGAAGCTCTTATATCTTAATGAAAAGTTACTTTTAGATTAGTTTTGTCTTATTTCAAGTGTACTTAGATATTTGCACTAGAAACTAGACAAAAATACTTGATAAGATTTGGTGTTTTTTCCAGTGAACACTGAGTTTATGGGAGCAGGAGCTCCATTTATTTAGGGAGCACAAAGATAGAAAAGGATTTGTCACTGGTCTTTTTGATGAAAAAAAAAAACAAACAAGCAATAGGTCAGCAGTCTCTTCTATTGAAAGAAAATACAGACAAATATGACCCTCATAATTCAAAGATAATTCACCAATGGAGTGTAACAGAAGGAAACAGAGTGTGGAAAAGTGGTCAGCATTTTGTTGAGCAGTCTAAGCCTATAGCAAGGTACAAACAAAGACAGCCGAGAACTCCTTCAAGCTCATCAAAAGGAAAAGTTTCAATCCTCGTCTTAAAAAGGGCGTCTGCTTTACGGACAGGAACTAGTAGGCGATTCCAAAGGGGAGGAGTTTATCAGCATCTTACTCTACTTTTGGACACACGAGGAAAACATATTTGCTGAGTTTTCTTCCTCTCACCAACAATAGAGTAATATTAAACGGGGTCTTCTATTGGCTTTCCTTTCTGCTATCACTCAAATGCAGACTCTAATTTTCCGGCAACAATTCACGTACAATGAGGTTTTCAGTTCGACTTTTTTTTAATTCAAATTTAAAGTGACATGATTCTAGCAATTAATGCACATCATTTGTATAAAGACTTTTTATATCTGTGATTCCCGAACTCTAGAGTACAGCTTTTTAGAAGTGCTATTTGTTACTTTCTTTCTTACAAATGAGTATAGAGGACACATATAAGAGAGTGGAAATGTTTAGGAATCATCTGATGATGTGGAGCGCATGTGAATAGTTGGTTTCTTAAAATAGTCAGGACTAACCCTTTATGGATCTCTAATGGATTTAAAGTTGTCTTCTTCTAATTCAATTCACTCGTTACGTAGGAATACACTCCAACTACTGTCACAAAATGTAAAACAAGTACATCTTTTGCTCTGACTGTCAACTTGAATTTTTTATTTTTATGAAAAACTCCCCAAACCTCTGTGTCCCATCCTCTGTGATTGCTCTAACTGCTGACCATGTTAGGGGGTGGGGGGGTTGCATGAGCGGGTTAGTCAGCCAAAGCCTGCTGTTGTTTGCAGAAGGTTTTCATGCACCTGTCCCTGTCACTGTGTATTGACCTCATGGCTGGAAAACCTCCGCTCCCACCATCAGAACTTACAGACTTCAACCTGAAGCTCTGTGTCATAAAACGAAGCCTCTCATGTGTGTTTATGTCTTTTCAGACTCTTCAAATAAGTCTGTCAAATCATTCAATGCTGCACAAATGGAGGAATATGTTTTTCTGTCTGCCTGGAAGAGCTGTGTCAATGGACTTAGAGACTGACACAAATGCTCATCGTGAGTGGGAGAAAAAAAATGCGTCTGACAGAAATTTTGTTGTGAATTCTAGGTCTTTATAAAGCTTTTACAATAAAACAAATACGGCTAAATGCGTTGAATTTAGCCGATTCCAGCAAAACATGACTGCTGCATTAACGTCTTAAACTGTTATTAGCATCTTATATTAGCGATAAGCTCATTTCCATTAGTACAGTAGATTTTCTGTGTCCTACATAGAAAGTTTAAATTCTTACTTTATCTCTGATATGGAAAGTTCAAAATGGTCAATTTCAGTTCAACTTTCTCTGTTATCTGCTGAAAGTTTTGCTCTTGCTCACTCTCTTGCAGCCTGAATGAACTGCAGAAATTATACAACCCACATAAATAAATATACATGTCTGTTATACTTTTTGAAGCACAACTTCTCCTTTTTGATTTGAGAGTCATTGCAATTCACCTTTTTTACCTCTTTAATTATACTTTAGTGTATGCGTGGGCATGTTTTTTTGTGTTGCCCTGTGACAGAGCGTTGACCTGTCCAGGGTGTACTCTGCCTCCTACCCAATGACTACCAGAGATACACGCAGATGTGTGGGTGTAGACAATGGCTTGAAAAATATTTGGAGTTTATTACAATAATAATAACCACACATGTGCTCAAAGAACTTTTTGGGAACTAAAAAAAGGTGAATATACTATAGGTTGATGATATGAACCAGTGGTTGCCCTCACACCAGGATAGTTTATACTACCAGAATAAAACTATTATTTTTCTCTTTACAGCATTCATCAACATCAAATAAAAAAACTTGGAGAGAGTTTAAAATCTGTATTTTCAGTTTGACAGCAACACTTCAGCTTATTTTGTTATGTGGCTTTGTTAGTGTTGCACGGTCTGATCACATTTGCGTGACCAGAGACCTTAAACAGGAAATACACCTCTTTAATAAATTACATAATTTAACTTTGGGTCTCCTTTCTTACAGTATGAGAACACATTTCTGATCAATCAGAGTTGATCAGGCTGAAAATTGTCCAGCTCCAGTCAACAGATCATTTCTGAGAGCAAAACAGAGAGTAGAAAATGTAACTGTCAGATTGAAATATAAGTTTTTGGCAGAGAGAGGAGAAAGCAGGCAGGACAGAAAAAGGAACAGGAACTGGAGCAGACAAAGAATCCGGCTGGCAGCGAGGCGGGCAGGTTGGATCCTTAGCCAGGCAGCACGAGAGTCGAGGAGAGGGGATAAGAGCTTTGACAGGGTCCGCTTTGTTTGTCATTCATGCTATCCCGCTCATCCCCAAAGCCCCCCGGCCAACCCTGTGTAATAAACCCGGACATGCGGCTTCATTCATTCATCCTCTCCTGCCCCCGTGTGTGTTGTGATTGTGCAGCCTGTTGACACGGCTCATAATGGCCCTTAAAGAGCCTGGCTTCTCTCAATCTGACAGCCACCAGTCATACTGACGGAGTGACATTCGCAAACACACAGTGCAGCATTAGTTTGCTCTCTACTCTGCTGCAACCAGCGAGAGAGCGTCGGGGTGTGTGTGTGTGTGTTGGTGGGGGTGTGTGCGTGTGTGTGTGCGTGTGCGTGTGGGAAAGTGGAAAGCAGAAAGGAAAACCAAGCACTCTTGAGCGTGTGTTGTAACTGTACTGATGTATTTCATTGGTGCTGGGAGATGACACTGGCCTGGGAGTGGAGGGAGATGATTATCTGGGCTATGGAGGGCACTCTCCAGTGTAGTGTGACCTAGCTGAGGGGCGTCTGTCTGGGCCGCGGAGCACGTGGACCAGACTCCATCCTGGCTGAGCGTGGAGTCTGGGGAGCGGAGGGGTCGGCTGCTTGAGGAGGACAGGAGGCGGAGCCCCCGTCTCCACCTTTGTGCCACCCAGCTCACCCCCCTCCAACCTCCAGCATCCCTCAAAACAAAAGCTCCAGATGGCAGAAAAGCCACCAACCTCCCTCATCCCTCACCCACTGCTCCTCCTCCCTCAACCTTTGTCTGAAGGCCCGTCCCTTTGTTTGCGGAAGAGAGAGACCCCCGAACGGATTAACTCTTTGCATTCCAGCCTCTTTTGTGTTAAACAGCCAAACCTAAGACCCCGACCCCACCATCACCCCGGCCCCACCCCCACTGTCTCCTCTTGAGCTCCTTGGTGTGCGTTCTCTATTTTTTCTTTTCTGAATCACTGTTTCCTGTAGAACGGTAAAGGTGGGTGGGTGTCGGGGGCGGGGGGATCCAACAAGAAAGAAAAAAGTGGAGAGACCTTGGGAGAGGGGGTGCGGGTGGGGGTCACTCATCCACATCTGTTGTTATGGGTGGAGGGATAAAGAAAGGGCTCAGTGAAGGCTGCAGGTGTTGATTGTGTCATTAGCCGCCTCTCTATTGGCCGATGCTAGTTGTCTCCTTTTTTATCCCAGAATCGATCGCTTTAACCAGTTTTCACTGGATGGCCTCTGAGTCTTCAGCACCCTTCCCCCGACCCCTGCCCCCGTAAACACTCACACCACCCTACACCATAAACCACAGGCCAACAACGTTATGTAGATATCTCACTTTGATGGCCTCTAGCAGGAATTCCTACTTCTGAGGATCAGAGACAGCAGAAAGCATTCTTTACTTCCAGAAGAATTAGACTCCATCACTTCCTCCTTGACTAATTTATGACCTTATTCTTCTTAGTTTCATGTGTTTTTGTTGTCAAGACTCTTAATATGAGCAATTTTAGTAATTCTAATTCCATCTAAGATCAGCACTGACTGGTCTAGCTTCTAATAATATCCTCTTCTGTTAATATCCCTAAATATTATTAAAGTCATTAAAGGGGGAAAAAATTGCCAAACAAATATAGTCCCAAATTCCCCTCATTGTTAAATGTAATTAACTAGATCTATGGGTTTAGTTTCAGCAGTCACACCCAGCTGGGTCCAATCTAACATGAAACCAACAAAGCATTTCTGAAAAAGAACATCATACATATACAGTCAAACATGGTTCTGGTAGTGTGTTGGTCTGGGCCTCCTTTCTGGCTTCAGGTCTGTTAATTATACTCTCTACAAGAAAATTCTCAATAACATTTTGCAGCCATTAATCTATTGGCTTAAAGCTCTTTTCCAGACAGTACAAATATAAACTAAAAAAAATTAAATAATGAACTCGTCCTTGCCAAAGTTGTAAAACACCAGATTCATATGAATTCATTTATGTCACATACACTTTCACAGAAATTTTTTGTGATAGATTCTGTTTTACAAATTGAGTTAAACCCAATTCTTTGTGCAATTATAATATTGTGTTCTTGGACTACATCGCATAGTAGGACAATGTTCTTAAAGGGACTGTCGAGCAGAGTGTTTTATTCACACATAAAATGTAAATTAACAATAAAAACACAGGTGGATAGAGAATCAGGGTGACTTTATGATTTCAAATACTAAAAAGTAAAAAAAAAACATTACAAAATAAGAGACACAAGAAATGATCTGATTGGCACACAATTGTGAAGATTTTTGACAGGTTTCAAAAACACTTGAAAGTATTGGGTTACATTCTAGGTTTGGGGGGTTACAACTACAATTTGAGCAAATTTTTTTTCAAATTTTCCTGAAATCTTCCTAACTTTAGGGTCAAAGTTGTGCAAGCAAAGGCTCAGGGCGAATGTATATGAAGCTTGTCTTTGGGCGGTGTAGATTTCATCTTGATTAAATATTGATTTATGCTAAAATAATAAAAAGGAAGCTTACAATGTCATGTTCTACATGTAACAAACTATATCTAAGCCCACTTTGACTGATTTTACAGCAATGATCCTTTATTAGTGCTAATTCAATTAAATTATACCATAAATAGCCTGAAACGTGACCTTTTGTGTCTGTTTTTATAAACTGCTTCCACAATGATTAGCTCTTTTGTAATATTTGTTTGAGAGCTGCACAAAACCACAAATCCACCAGCGTTTGTTTGTTCATTTTGAGCCAGTGGTTCTCTTGCATGATGTAATTTGCTGATTTTATTACCCACAATGTAGTGGTAGTTTCCCATAGTTTCATATTACAGTATTGTTATTGCTTCCACCTGCTTGATGAATGCATATTATATACTGGCAGGAGAGTGTCTGCTGTTCAGGGCTGCAAGAAGAATTGGAGAGGTTGTGTTTCTCCACCTCCTCGCTTTGATTCTAACATTTCTGTCCCATTAAGAAGACTCTGTTCTGATAAGATGAGCTCCGTTGGCTCTGTGTAATTTTATTTCACTGTTTCTTCCATTCATGCTCTGCCTGCCTCCTTATCTCCATCTGTCTCCACCTTCCTCTTAATGTCTGTTTCTCTTTCTGCTGACTGACCAGCTGACACAGACGGGATTATCATATGGACTCGTATGTTCGGCTTTCCCTCTCTATCTTTGTTTGTTATTCTTATTATAATGGGGGGGAAAAAGCGCACTGTAACCGCTGGCTTTGACAGGCCGCACAGTTAATTACAAATAATTATCGTGATGGCATTTCATTTTAATAATTGTCTTCTCCTGGATGCACGGACGCTAATCCCCTTCCTCCTCTGTCCTCGAAGCAAAGTGCACATGTGTGTGTTTGTGTGTGTGCACTCACGAAGCTGTCTTATACTCTTCATCTAAATAAAGGAGCTGGATTCAAATCTCTCCTGTAGCGCTTCAAAGTAAAGAGCAGTTAAACTTTCCAACCTCGGAGCAGAGATGTGTGCCTCAAACACCAGTTACTTCCCTTAAGACCATAAAGAGCTTCCCGTGATGAGATGATTAGATTGAGATGATTAGATAATTGGATAGAAATGTTGCTGTTACAAGGGTGTGTAGGAGTATCAGATTTCTTGTTGATTGCTTGTGCTAATTAACTGTGAATGTTGACTTCCCTGATAATTTCTACAGATTAGCGTCTCTTTAAAAGGATGTGACAACAACTTTGACACAGGTTTTCCCTCCAAATCGTGCTGCGATTGTCAGGCTTGTGCTCAAAGGCTTCAACCCCTTCATAGAGAATGATGTGCCTTGGAAAAGCATCAATAACTCCCTTGTCTTGAATTTTAATGGGAGTTTAGGTGATGTGCCCACAAATACCAGATTCTAGTTGTGAAGTGGAAGGAAAAGGATTTTTAGTTTTTAGTATTTATTTTTGAAAAATATAAATCTGAAAAGTGTGGGATGCTCTCGGACATTGCTTTCTGTCATTATAGCTGCTAGTCTTTAGGGGTTTCTTCCACCAGTTTTACATCTGTAGAAACTGACATTTTCTTGATAAATCATCAGTTTTCAAGTTTTTTTTAACACATTCTTTATCAGACTTAGCTAATTTTAATACTTGAATATTGTTTGATCAAAACCATTTGAACTATGGTCGTATGCTTGGTGTTGCTTTCCTGCCTGAATTCCTGTAGGAAAATAACTTTTTCTGTTCCAGGTACTGACAGAAATAATTTTTTGACAAGGAGCTCCTTCAACAAGCATTCTCACGCAATTGCACAAATCGCTTAATAAATACATATTTTTGCAGTCTTTTTTGCAGGTTTACTTCCAGCGTTGTTTTCATCCCCTCCCATTTTCCCTCCAGTTCTGACCAGTTTTCCTGTCCGTGTTGAGTCAAAGCATCCTCACAGCACGATGCTGCCACACCTATTTCTCACTGTGACGTTGATGTTTTACTACTCAACCTCCAGAAGCTGTTTTTTTTCCCCCAGCTGGTTCTGATGAACGTATGTACTGACAGACCAGAACACTGAACTCCCCCTGATCGGTTCTGGTCCGATGCAGCGGGCGAATGCCCCTTCGACGCCTTCTGTTCCTTCTTTACAATAACACGGAAAATAAAATTAGATGTTGCAGCTCATCAATCATTATTTCCTTGTAATAGCTGTTCCTCTCCGCCATCGTTGCTTTGGTTTGACCCTTTAGGTTTGTGGAGGTAAAGACCAGAAAGTTTTGATTTCATCTCAATTTATTATGGCATTCTTACAACAATGGCTTTTTTTCTTTTGCAGATTTTTTTGGGCACCAACTAATAGTTGTTTTGATCAGATTCTCCCAGCTGAGCTCCTTTAGAGTTACCACCGACCTTTTTCCGTTTCTTCCCTAGTCTGTTGGTAGAGGTGGATGGTCGTGTCTGAAAAGCTTCACAGAGCAGCTGGGTTTATACTGAGAGTACACAGTTTGACTCTATTGACTAATTAGAGCACTTCTAAAGGCAATTGGTTGCACTGGATTATTTGTTGGGGTATCAGAGATCTGCAGTGATGCTGACGCTGCTCAGGTCAGCTGCTGTGAAGAAACAGCTTGAGGCAGTTCAACCAAAAAACAAAGATCTTGATTTACCAGTTCATCTACGTTCCAAGGATCATTAGATATTGATCATTGCTGAAAAAACTGATTCCGGATGTGTGGATGGATGGATGTGTGGATGGATGTGTGGATGGATGGATGGATGGATGGATGGATGGATGGATGGATGGATGGATGAATGGATGTGTTGCCTCAAAGTACAGGAGGCTGAAAATATATGTATTTTCAGATTCTTAATTTGAAACATTTTTTTAAAGGCCGCACTACTTTGCTTCCACTTTACAACTGTGTTACTTTGTTATGGTCTATACAACAAAATGCTACTTAAATACACAAAGTTTGTTGTTGTAATGTGACAAAAATTATGAAAAGTTTAAGATGCATTAAAACTTTTGGATTCATCCTCACACCCTAAACTTCCTCTCACCTGCCTCACTTCCCATTCCAGCACTGCAGAAAAATGTCAACCTCAAAATAATATCAGAATAATGAAAGTCTCGGTTTGTACGTTTACTCTCATCCTAACAGTGATTCTTCCTTAGATTACGCTACAGAGACGTGGCGTGTATGAGATTTCCCTGCGAGGCGCAGAGGCACGCAGGTCAGCTGTTCAAATTGCAATATATTATCGACTTCACAGGGCAGGAGGTGTTAAATCACCTTACCCCCCGCTGCACCACCGACCCGGTGATGTCTTCCCCGTAACAAACTCTAACCCGAGTCACATTTCATTTCCCAGAGAGCCGATTGGATTTGCGATGGTCGCGCCTCCTTGCCGCGGCTCGTCTCCGACGGCGCAGCAATCTCTTTAACGCCGACCGATAGATATGATAATGTACGCTGGCTTTATTGTGAAGTGACAGGAGAGCACACAATGCATGGTCTCTCTGTTCTTCAGCGCACCTCGTTGTCTAGAAAGTACTCCGATGCGCACTAAGCACCCAAGGGCAATGATTCTCTTCTAAAAGTTTAAATAATTTAATGACACATTTCAATTTGAGCTTTTTTTTTTATAGATGTTGGTATGATGTGCTACAGGGTTTAAATTGGATGTTTATTCATGTTTTTCATTTTAGGGCACCTTTTGTTGCACCTTTATCTTGTTGAAGCCCTCAAATAGTGAAAAAGAAATCAAAACAAAGAAGGAAATTATCAGTCGGCTTTGTTTTTGTTGAAAAATAGGGCAGAATGCGACTGAGCCACTTTTTGACAATTATGGGCAATTGATATTTTCTCTCTCTTGACAAATTTTATGGTGGCGTCCTTCCATCAACAACAATAAGACAGCTAACAGCTTATTTGCACCTTTAAAAGACTGCAAAAATGTCCCCTCCTGATATCTCCAAAGGCATGGTCCACAAAATCAATACGGCGAGGAAGGAGATCTGCTTTATATGGACTGCCTTACCAAGTACTTAATTTCAGTGCAGTAATTAAGGGCCCATTTGGAGTGGGACCTTGTGGCCCCTGTTGCCCTGGAGGACTGGACCTGCTCTAGTTAAATTATATGAGGACGGCTGATTGGACAGTAACTAACATAATCAGAGCTGATTGGTCAGTAACCTGCAGGTCGGCAGGGCAGGCTGAGACGAGCATCTGGAGGTCCTTCATGCTAACAGCTCTTCGGAGATCACTCTAAGTTTCTGAAGTGGGAGAAACGGGGGGACTCTAATGAGCTTTCTGAGATGTAAAACTCTAGATTTAATTAGTAAAACTTTTAAAATATGAACTAAAATGTACCTGTAGCTTTGAGCTTCACACACTATTAAACTGTGGAAGCAGGAGGGGGAAAGACTCTTAGTTTAAGGTTTAAGGTGTTCTGCTTTTCAGAAGTATTTCAGAGATTACATTGTATTTATGACAGTATATGAAGCACAGTTTGTTACTATGTTACTATTGATGTTATTACCATGGTTACCAACAATTAATACCGCTGATATTGCTATTATTAATTCTGCTATCATCATGGCAACTATTAAGTACTATAAGAACTACGACTTTTACTTCTGCTGACATTATTATTACTACTTCTAATGTAATTACTATTACTACTAATATTATAGATATTAATGTAGCTATTATTTCTGCTACTATTATTATTTCTACTCAGATTGCTTCTGTTAAAACTAGTACTGCGGTTTTGGCTATTGCTACTATTACTATCACTACTGATGATGCATTATTGCTATAATATGGCTGAAGCAGAAATTTCCAACACTTTTGTAACCAAATGACATTAAATATGTTTAGTTAATCAGATTTTAGTATAGTGGGAAACAATTTATCCAGACTTACATTTTTCAGACTGTTAGGAGAGAGTGTTATTATTCAAGTAAAAGTGTCATGATAAGAATGACACTTATATATTTTTTCTGATTTCACCAAATGCTTTGCACTTTGTTTGCACATACACTTCAATCAGCGCCTGCTTTTCTTGATCTGAGTTGAGTTATTGTTGGTGTATTTCATATTTACAAGAGGCTAAAGGCAAATGCAGGTTATCTCTAAATCTTTATGAATTCATTTTCATCACGGAAAAGACCTTAAGGAAGCAAAAAGTTGTAAAGGTTTCTTGGTTTAATTTTGGTATGTGTTTCTATCTGAATTGTACAAAGTTCGACAAACTTAGGTAAAAAAATAATAATAATTTACAGGAATATTTGATCACTTGTTAACTTCATTCCTGCATGTGTATCGCTTATGCAAATTTTTGCTGTCATCGAGGTTTGTTTTCCCCTTCCATGTGTTGTGCACAAACCTATCTGCACCAGATGCATGAATTGTTAGTAGATGTTCTCACTGTTGTCGCTGTCTTGTCCCGTGTTCACAGTGTATTCTGGGATCTGTACTGCGCCGCCCCGGACCGGAGGGAGACATGCGAACATTCCAGCGAGGCCAAGGCTTTCCATGACTATGTGAGTGAACTCCACCAATACTGCTCCAACATGGCACACACGCACACACACGTACAGATCCAACATTTTCATACACGCACATGCAGAGCGTGACCGTAATTGTTGTCATAATGCTGCTGCGGCTCCGTGTTTTCTGACAGTGTTTATGCGATGCAGCTTTAACGCTGGATGGGACAGACTGCGAGGCAGACGGCTGAAATATTCTGCTTTGAAAAATGTATGACCCAAGAACACCAGCTTCATATTTTATGGAAAAACCCTTGGAGTCCCTTCTTTGAATTTCTGCTACTTCACATATAGCCTGCCACAATCAATATGATTTTTTTCCCCCCCTCCTGTTGTTACATCGGCTTAACTTTGTCGCTTAGCCGTTGGCTGTTCTGACCCCTTTGGTCCCAGCCACTCTCTGCTTCCTGGGGTGAGAGGTCAGGACAATGCCCGGCTGCTTATTGGTCCACTCATGGTTTCAGTAAAGTGGAAACACACAAAGCAGCAGGCTGAACACAGAATGGCACCAACACCAACACCCTCAGTCACAGTCACGCACGACGCAGGAGACGCTTGTTATGGCTACCGGGGTCGGACTTGGCGATGGGAAAGGTCAGGGTCGGTGGCCCCTCCTGACCCTCTCATCTTTTGAAAAGTTGCACACATTTTTCTTGAAATGACTATTTTGATGTGTGTTTTTTGTGAATCTGTCAGAACCATGATAAACGTCTGCAGCATGTTACCTGGTACATGTTTGATAAAAGATTACATAGGTGTGTGGATGCTGACTGAATGAGCTGCTGCTTCAGCTGTGAGATTACCATCCTGTGAGGGCAGGAGTTAAACCTGAAATGGATTAAAGGTGCTATTCTTACCACACGCTCTTCATTCAGGCTGTTTTAGCTCGTAGCCATTCACCCATTCAGCTGAACTCTCTTGTGAGGTTTGACAGAAAAAAGTGCGAGCGCTTGTCGGCTGAACAGATTACATTTGCTGCGCATGAACTATTCATATCTATGTGGGCACTAGTTGAGTGTATGTGTTTGCCTCCGTGCTTGGGTGCGCGTGTACATGTGTTGGACCACCATAAGATTAATTACATGGTTAATTAAACCTAGTAGTTAATTAAATCTGACAACTGTGTCTAATTAATCTAAATGCCATATAATTTCCTACACCTTTCTCCAGAGGTAGGCCAGCTGGATTCCTGTGTGTCAGCTCTTTAATGGCTACAGTTTGACAGCGCTGGTCAATATATGGCTTAATGTGTAGGTCTGAGTTCTGCTGTTGTCCAGGCCTTTATATGTGCTGAAGTCCTTCACTGCTTAAAATTAGCCAGCAGAGAAAGAGATATGAAACATGGAACAATGTGTCAAATTAAAGTTTAGGGGGTTCCCTCACATCGGAGCTGATTTGTACCCTTTAAATGGAGAGTTTATTTCCTCAGAAAGCTTATCTGAACTCTGCTGTGAACCGAACAAGCAAGCTCTGGCTGAAAATGCTGGAGCTTGGTTCAGTTACAAAAGGAACGCTGATGTAGTTTGCTTCCAGTCAGAAAACAAAAAGACTTTCGAGTGAACCAGAGAGGAAATGACATATACAAAGTGATCTTAAAACATTTAAATCCTCGCAATACCTGGCTCTGCTTCTGAGGAAGCCCAGCTGGACAGCATACTCTTTCGTTTTCTGCTGCCTTTTTTTTCTGCTTTGCTGCATTTGTCTTTTGTACACAGAGCCACACCACCTGTCTTGATGCTCGTACTGGGCAGCTTCTTGCAATAGCGCCCCAAATTCCCAGCTGTTGTGACTGCTTGATGCAAAAGTGCTGTGTGAATGCACCTCAAATCAAATAATGGTAGGTTGGACTGGACAGTTATAGTGATTAAGAGGTCCGATTGTATTGTTCTTTTTTAAAAGACTTGAAGTATGGTTTGACGTTCAGCCTGGTTTCAAGTTCAGGATGTCAGACTTATCAAATGTTCAACATGGAGGGCTAATTTAACCTGTCAAAACTGTTAAACCTCTATTTATGTGCTTGATGGTACAGTTGTTAACACTTTTGCTTCACAGTAGGAAAGTCCAGGGTTTCTATCCTGGCTGAGGGGTTTCTATGTGGAGTTTGCACATTGGTTTGGGTTTTCTCTGGGTTGCCCTGCTTCCTCCCACAACTCAAAACCAAGCATTTTAGTTTAACTGACTTGCATCTGACTCTGTGTAGCGCCCCAAAACCCTCACCCACTGACCACTAACAGACTGAAACCAGCTTATTGAAACCCTGCAAGGATTAAATGGGTTTCGTGAATAAATAGACATCATAATTTCATTAACTGAGAAAACATGTTGAGTTTAAGATTAATTGTATAATGTACCCCCCAAAGTAACCTTAAAAGAGGGAAAGAGTTAAGCCATATTTCCTTTGGTTTTCAGCTAATTCTTGATGTTGAACTTAATCTGAAGTAAGATCCCAGAGGGTGTGGCAGAGTTCCCGCTGAAGGCTAAAAAGAGAAGGTGAACGTGTGAGCTTACAAAAAGCTTTCATGCTTTTTGTAAGTGTGTGTCTGTGCGACAGAAAGAGACGGAGAGCGTGTCAGGGTCGCGGTGTGTGAATCCTCGGGGTAATGAGGGGTCTGTCGGTCTCTGATTAACTTCAGCTCCCTGGTCCCCGCAGACAGACGGCCTGATCGAGTCTCCATCACGGCCCCTTGCTGATAACGGATCCCTCGTTCCCCTGAGTCTGCCCGGATTACAGAGTGAAAAACAACACGGCTCCCAGGAGCTGCACATGCTTCGCTCTGCGTGCCGCTTGACAAGGATGGCAAAAGGAGAACGTGTGAAGGACAGACCAGGACTCATCTTTTAGATGTAATCTGTTGTTTTCTCTGGGATATCTGCCTGAGATGACAATGACAAAAATATAAGCAAAGTACTTTAAATTGAAATTTAGATCCCCAGTTTCCTTGGGCTAATTTGGTTGCCAGGAAACATAAAGCGAGTGCAACAGTCTTAGTTAGAGATCTGGATTCTCACGTCTCAGTTTGGCTTGATTTGTAGCCACATCTCACGTCCTTCACCAACAGCAGTGGTGGAGACTTGATGCCAGACTCTTGAGTTTGGGGAGAGATACTGAAAAATAACGTGCTAATGCCCAGATCTGGGAGACTGGTTGACAGCTAATCCAGGGGAGTGTGGTGGAATTGGATCTCTGGACGCAGTCCCAGAACTAGAGCCCTTTGCCTGTCTGGGTAGCTGGTGGGCTTCACCTTTAAATCAGGAATTGTCTGTTTATCACTTTACAGGTTGCATGTAAACACTCCCACATGCAGCAAGGCTTATATGCATAACACACACCCACACTCTTATGCAAATGAATACACACACTCAAACTGAGTGAGGTAGTGTATGATAAAGAGCCTGAAGTCTTGTAAAGTAATCTTTTCCTTTCTTGATTGTTGGATTTGTATTTCAGCCTTCCTCTTCACATTGCCTTTTAATCATGTTTATTTCCTAAAAGAGATTGGCACATCTTGCAGTCCTCTTTCTCTTTGGGAATTTGGACGATCCTCAAAAGAGTGCTTTGTTGAGGAAATGTGTTTGATTATAAGAGCATGTCTTTTGTAATGCAATATGAGTGATTAAAGCACACGAGCTTTGTGATGAAGAAGGCAAACATGTTTACGGACGGACAGGAACTCACGTCTGCGCACGCACACTCGTGGAGCGTTTGCGTTAAAAGAAGGAGCCTCTTGTTTTGCGCTCGGCCGACACGCGCGCACGCTCTCGCTGTCTGAGACAAACCGAGTCTTTCAGGAAACGTTACGCTCAGCCTCGCTGCAGACTTTTTGCTTCGCCCCAGCTGGAGGTCGCGACCCCAAACATCTGCCGCTCTCGCAAGGCTGGGTTCACCGCCTGCGGAGAGTCACAGATTTAGTGCCACAAATGCGTCACTCACGTCACAGCACTTCACTGACTCCAGCGAGCTTCTGGTCGACTGATGAAGATGATGATAGCTGGCAGAAAAGTCAGGAGGAAATCAAAAAAGAATTTTGTGTGGCGAGAGAAGAGTTGTTTGTTTCACTTGTTTTTTTTTTTTATGTTTTTATTCTGTCAATCAAGGTTAAGGGGAAAAATAGACAACAATTTACAATTTAAGATATTTACTTTTCCAGTTATGGAAAACGACCTTCATCGAAAGGTGAAAATCTGATTATTTTTTACTTAAGCAAATTGCTTAGTGTGTTTCACAATGGTTCTATATTGGTTTTATGTGGGTTACTGGTTTATTGACCACATTAAATCTTGAGTTTCAGATTTTATTTGTTTCCTGAAAGAAATATCTTGAAATGCACTGATGGTGCTGAGGTGTCTCTACTTTAGAGTTTTCTGGCATTCTTGTTTAATTGTAGATCTTTTTATTAATAATTTAGGGGTTTGTTTTGCTTTTTATTTTATTTTAAAAGGGAATGCCAACTCTGACATGGAAATGCAAACTAGCCGGCAGTCAGAAGGCTTGTGTCCAGGTCAGTGGTTAATTATAACACTAATTATATGCTTTCTCTGACATAATAAATGTAAACAACTGAGTTCAGACTTACTTTCTGAGAACTGAAACTTAAAAATAAACTTTGTATTATTCCAGGAGCTAAACTGACTGTACATATAAAAAAAAAATGAATGAAGTGATTCAGAATTAAAATAAAATCTTGTTTACGTGTAAATACATATTCCCCTAACCTTTATCAGATTTTAACACAACTCTCAAAACAAATTGCGTCAAAACCCAGCAGTGATGTGTTTGCAGACATATAAAAGTCACAGTTTTCAGTTTTAGTGGGATTACCAGTAAGGACAAAATAGGGTTTTTAGTATTTGACCTGCCTCTTAAATAGGTGGATTTAATCATTCAGTCACTTGCTGAATGGTTGGTGCTGGATTAACTTGCTAATCTTATCAAAAAACCATGAGTAATGGATCTGAGAGTAACAAAGTATGTAAACTCAACACACCTGTTGCTGTGCAGTCAGTCTTTTTCTGTAAGTTTATCTATCAAAATTGAAATTAAGTCAAATATAAATTTTGTGAATAAAACTAAAACTTAGAGTGAATAAATTCTGTTATTTTTTCACAGTTAAAATAACTTTTACAGTTACAATTTGAACAAATGGCATTAGATCATGTAGATTTTATAAATATTTCTATGAATACTGCCATACTCCGAAAGTGTGAAATTATCATAGTGTGAGAATCTCATACTGAAATGTGTTTGTCTTCATGGCTGTATGAGGACTATACTGTATTAAATACTAATAAGTTTACTTTTAAATGTTTACATTTACTGTAAATGTTTTTCCTGAAACAAAAAGGGTCCAAAAAGGGATGAACTATAACAAGTGCAACATTTTAAACAAAACCTGATCATTATTTTCTTTTTATTACAAATTATCCTCTTCGGGTATTTTAACCAGTTCCACTTTTAGTTTTACTTACATTGGAAGCAATGAAGGTTTTTAATTTTAGAAAACATTGTAAATATCAGAAAACCTTAAATTTCACAACACAACACAAAAACAAGTCAAGCTTTTTAACTAGAGGAGTGTTTGACATGTCGTCAAAGTAGTTGGTGATACTTGTCCTGTTAGCGTTTCAGCTCCTGATCGATTAGTCCACATGAATGGATATGGAGGAAGAAGAGCGCTAAGCTGAGCTGCTCAGCTCGGAGTGGCAGTCTGCGGATGGATAGAGATGCTCTGCTGGCTGTTGCTGGGGGACTCTTTGAGAGGGTTAAACATTTGTTCGGCTCAACCACAGTAACAGGTGGCAGGAGGGGAGGAGCCGCGCTCTGTAAACAACCGCTGATGGCCGAGCTTTTGTCTGGACGCCGTGTGCGGCGTTCTGTGTGTTTTCCATCACTGCCGCTTGCTGTGTTGCTGCACCAGGTGCTCACTTTCAACCGGTCTCCTTTTCTTTTTTTCCTTTATCCGTCTTTGCTCTTCTTTCAAAGGCACAATTTTACTCATCCTGCACCATCTTCCCCGCTTCAGTTTCTCTCAGGTCTTTTTCTCCATCCCTCCTCCAGACCTCTCCTGCTGCTCTTTCTCTCTTTTCTTCTCTGTTCCACGTTCTCTTTCTTGGAGGAGATTGATTGGCTAATCTGGCTGGATGCCAGCGGTGCCCGCTTCCTCGCTCGAGGGAAGGAGTGAAGCGGCATGACGACATGCAGGAATAATAATAACACCCATACTGCAGGAGGAGTGGGTATAGACAGAGGATGCAACCTGGACTCGCCTTGTTTTGATATCTTCTTCATACAGATTCTCCTGGTTATTTTCAGATTAGACCATAATGTTGTGTCCTATTCTGTCCGTCCTCCGACCATCCCCAGCGCCACCTCTCCTCCTCCATTCACTCCTGTTTTGTCTTTTAATATCAAACAGCACGTGGAGTGCAGGCAGCAGGCTGAGTGAGAGGATGCTGCCTTTGTGCGGCGTTGTTTACCGTTGTTTCAGCCTAAATGAAAAAGACCAGTCGGCTCCTGTGTCTGTGTGTATACCTTCCTCTATCTGAGGGAGGCAACAAAGCCTGAAAATGCTGCCCTCAAGCTGTGTCTGTGTGTGAAGGTCTAGAAGTGACAGAAGCACGAGATCAAATATTGTTTATGGTTGCCTCCCTTGCAGGTTCATTCTGTGCAGGCTTGCGCTGAGCTGTGGTTCAGCATTTGATCTCAACTATGTAAGGACAAGCTGCTGGATCTCTGTTTGACAGAAACAGACATGGAGACGGACACATGAAGACAGATAAATGACACAGGGTGATACAGCGGAGACACACACAAAAAAAAGGATTTGGAGCTGTAACAACACTCGGGTGGAAACGAGTGTCCGAAGACACCGGGAACTCCTTTTGAAGTCTGCGTTTTTCCTACTTTATCTGACTTTTGGTTTTAGCATCCTGTATGTTGTCCTGCTAGTCAGACCAGCGTAAATGTCATCAACGCGGATATTGTGGAGGCCGAGCTCTGAAGGTTTTACATCCATCCCAGTCCTATTTAGTTTCTTTAACCCAGTTATCCATTAATGCCCATGAACACTTTGAACGAAGGCTGCTTTCTGTGCCAACTCATTTGACTACCATTTCTACTTCAGTTTGTTAACTTCAGGAAATAAAATGAGCTTCAATAATAAAAAAAAAATGGTTTACATTTATCACACCTTTGTCAACTGTGATTATACAACACTCTAACCTGCACAAATGCCAAAAAAGTGACTCCACTTTTAAGGCTTTTTTCTGCTTTTACCCTTCAACTTTTCCCCTCAAATTACGGGGAATTGCATAGTTTCACCGAGTAAATCTCTTTTCAGTGAATCAACTTTTTTCCACCTATGAAGCTCTGCGTCTTTTCTTCTAGCTGAGGAAAGAAAAAAGGGCTTGCAGCTTTCTATTACTGCCATTCCTCATTAGATCTAAAGCTGTGATGATAGTTAGAGGGATTGTCAGTCAAATCCAAGGCAGCAGAAACTATCTTTAAACATACACTCCTGTAGGTTAACACCCGCAGACAGATCAGAGGCCATTTCCTTCTTTTAAATCAGGCTCCTAAATTAAGACAGCTCAGCCGGGAGCTCATATATATCTGTATGAGTATATACTGTATATATATATATATATTCAAGACTATATAGATATATATGAGAAATATTTGATGTATTAACAGAAGTTTGACTGCTAGATTTTAAGCATGTCTATAAGTGCTTTTTACTCACTCAATTTAACAGCCTGTATGTAGGTAAGACAAAGAATAATAAAGATGTCATGTAGTACATCTGTAACAACCATTTAGGGTTTTTTTCAGTATAGGTATTTTTGCTTTCCAAAGTTATTGCAGGAGATATTTGGCTGTTCGAATGTGCTTTGCTATGACTTGTTGAATACAGAAGAAAATTTGATAGTATTCACACATGTACAGTGGAGTGAAACAAAATACTTTATGTTTGAAAACAAATACATTGCCATATTTCCACCTTTTAATTCAAAATGTCACATGCAGGAATGAATTGTGGGTAATACACTTCGCCTAAGTTCTCTTGGATGTGGACGTAGCCGAAGTTTGGATGAAGGATGCAAAGGGGGCAAAAGACCACCAAAGAATTGGGGCACCCTAGGCTCTCATACTCTTCAGCGGACTCTTGCATTTAAGGCAGGGGTGGGAAGTTGCCGGTCTCCTGCAACTTTTAGATGTATCTCTACTTCAACACACCTGAATCAAATCATTAGCAGGACTCTGGAGAACTTGACTGCATTTAGGAGGTGATTCAGCTATTAGATTCAAGTGTGTTGGACCAGGGAGACATCTAAGAGTTGCAGGACACCGTCCCTCAAGGACCAGGATTGCCCACCCCTGATTTAAGGTCACAAAGGTGAAAGTGCAAGTATTTGGACAGGGTCATAGTCTTTGCCAAATAACTGACTGCCCAGAATATCTAAAATGTCTTCATGATGTACATGAGTTCAAGTCCCTGTTCACCCTCGCAGGGAACTCGAGGAGTAAAAGTGTCGGGTTGACTTCAATCCCCTTTGCTGCCTCAGTCCTTTAACAAAACAAACGGAGGCAGCAAGAGGGACCTAAGTCGACAACTTGAATTGGTTTGTGGAGGAAGCTATCATTTAGAGAGAATATTTGACCATAAACAAATGTGTAACGGGAAAAGAAGTGCTTTCATTGAAAGCAGTTCTCACTAACCAAAATGGCCAGATGCAAATTTTAAGCATCTTTAGCTGATTTAAGAAGTTTTATTCATTTTGTGCTGCCACCAAAAGCACATTGAGCGTGGTAGGAGGTTTCCATAGCTGTAATTTAGTCTAAAACAAGTTCCACTACTGACTAAATTAACTCTTCCAACTCAGTGAAGCTGTGTAAATTAAGAAACCAGAGTAATGAAAGTATTCCTTGAGTTAAATAACTCTTCGGCACCCCGTCCTTTTCCTTTTCCTGATCCACTTTTACTTCCTTGCCCCTCTGTCAAACTCTGCTTGGCCTTCCTCCTCATGCTTGGTCTGTCTTTGTAACAGTGGGCAGGCTTGTTGTTGGCAGACGCTGCTGCCTGGCGCTGTGTGTCCCTGGCACTCAGCATGTGTCTGTGTGTGAGAGCGTCTTCTGTCTGCCACTGCTCTGCCAGTCCACCAGTCTGAAGTACCAGCTGGGCACCCAAACTCACGACCAAAATAAACTGGCTACCCCGAGCTTTTCAGTTCAAGTGCTGTGTAGGAGTGCATCTTCCAGCATCGGTGCATATGTACATCTTTCAATGTGTGTGTGTGTGTGTGTGTGTGTGTGTGTGCAGAAAGCTAGTTGGACCTTTTCCTTTAGTATCATTGAACCAATCTGTGACACAATCACAGGCTTTCCTCAAATGAACCAAGATGCTCTTGCTCTGTAAACTTTGCATTACAGTGGGGCCCTCCCTGCTTGGATTAAACTAAAACAATTACAAAGCCTTATTTGCAATTTAAATTCTGCTAAATGCAGACTTAATCCTCCGATTTTCTAAAGGCAGCTATGCTGAGAGGCAGAATAAATGTGTGAAAGAGATCCAGCTGAAGCCTGTGTTGGGGTTTCTGTTGCTAAAATAACACTTATAAGTTTCAGAGGAGGGATGGGGGTAATTATTTGGCTGTTGGATTATATTTGGAGGACAGTTTCTGTTAAAAGCTCACCTTTTGTTTTTTTTTTTGCAGTGACGGCATGAAGGCAGCAAATCAGCAGGGAAGATTTGGATTTTTCTTTCACCATTTGTGCAGAAAAAGATCCCAACCCTAGAAACATTTACATTAATGTCATTTCCATATGTGCGCTTTTACATATTCACACATGTGTGCTTTAAGGTGCATGGGCCACCGTGAGCGTGTTTTACTGCCGCCCTGGGCATATTTACAGACAGCGACTTTAATGCAGCGTAATGATTATTTTTATTCCAGGTACTTTGGCAGCGCGCTCGCTATGAAAGAAATGACTCCCCATTGGTGCACTGATTACCTCTGCGACGGCCGCCACACCTGGCTCCTTTAGTTCTCCAAACTACTTACGATTATAACCTCGGCCCCCCCCACTTTCATCACCACGCCTGTTCCTTAGTCTTAGCACACTTAGCATCCATCTGTAGGCTGCGCCTTAGTCTTTGCCTCCT
Organism: Xiphophorus hellerii; assembly: GCF_003331165.1. Classification (NCBI taxonomy): domain Eukaryota; kingdom Metazoa; phylum Chordata; class Actinopteri; order Cyprinodontiformes; family Poeciliidae; genus Xiphophorus; species Xiphophorus hellerii. The sequence goes on from NC_045680.1 coordinate 17,960,170, forward strand.
AATGTCAAAACACTCATCACACTCTCAAGCAGTGCACTTTTTCTTTTTGTGTACATACGCACACATCCATATATAGTTAAACATGTAACTCCAAATTAAATATTTACTATGTCAACTAAATATTTAGTTAAAGTAACCAGCGTAGTTCCAGAGTAAATTGGGCTTCTAACTGGAAGGTGTTGTACAAGGGACAACACCTCCAAATTGCGCATATACCCGTAGAAGTAAGAAACATGTTTATCAGGTTGTGGCTGTTAAAAATAAATCCTTACATTATATGTAAGAATAAGGAGGGAACAATGTAAGACAGAAATAAAAGAAGGAAGGAAAATCAATTTATGGGGATTACAATATGATTTTACAGTCGTCTCAGCATAACAACAACAACAAAACAACTTAAGAGCCTTGGTGTGATCAGCAGTGTCCAACATATCCAAAATATTAAGTATTGGTATTAAGAAAATTAAGAGTTACGCATGATAAAAGAACTTAAGTAGACAGTACCTTGTCCAACTTCACTTAACGTTACAGTTTAAATCTGATGTCCCCTCCAGTCTGAATTGCTGAAATGAGGCACGATGGATTGTTGCCTTCATGTTGTTTACACTGATGTTGTTTACACAAATTCTGGCCCTACCATCTGAATGTTGCTGCTAAAACGGAGACTTGTCGGTTCAGGCAGTTTTTCTAATTTGTTACTGTTCAATTTCAGTGAGTCAGTGCAGATTGCCTCCCTCTCCTGTTCTAGGAGCGGCACCTGGTGTTGTCTTCTGCCGCTGTTGTCCATCTGCTCATGGTTCAATGTGTTCAGCATTCAGTGATGGTATTCTGCTTACCTTGGTTGTGATGGGTGGTTATTTGAGTTTCTGACGTCGACGAGGCTCTCTGAATGTTTTCTCTTGGACGATTCTCTGCAAACAAGTCAGTGTTGGAGCTAAGATCTACAGCTAAGATCTCAAAAGGCTTTCAGGGATGAGTTCCTGACTTTTTCAAATTTTGAGAAGATTTGTTGAGACTTGGTGTGTGCAAATACTAAAAAATCTGAAACATGGGTTTGTTTATTAGCTTTATTCAAACTAAATCATGAATTACTTCAAAACAAACTATATGTTTATTTTCATACCTAAATGGTAATCTTCAGACTGCTGCCTCATTGCAGGAACTGCACTGTTTTGTTTATAGCATATTGGTTAAGATGAAAGAGGCTTCCCTAAATATCAGTATATCATTGACCTGTAGGAAAGGAACAATATTGCAATACTGTACATAACCGCAGAGAAGGAACAGAAAAAAGAAAGTTAGGCAACAGAATAAAGCAGTAAAGGTCAGTTTCTAATTACTTTTTGTCTCTTCTGTGCTCAGATTACAATGGCACATCAACACCTTTTTGTTTCCCATTTTCCTGTCTATGATTACAAGATCAAATCATCCTCCTTTATTTAAGACTCTTGATCTCCCTCATTTGTCTTCTTCTAGCTTCAAGACTTTTTTCTTTCTTGAACTTTCTCTCCTGTTCACTTGTAGAAGAACTGGAGCTGTTAAATAACATTACCATTGAGCTACTGCTATTTTGAGCTTTCTGTACTTGATTGAATTTGGGCTTTTAGCTTTACCGTGATATATATTTCATGCTATTCTGTCATAGTTCCTCAATTTTAAAGTCTTCCTAGTTACTAAACATTTATTGGACCGATTTTTGAAGGCTCATTTCAGTCAATCCTTACGGTACATGAGCTTATGTTCTACTCATGACTGAAAACACATAAAACAAGAAACCTAAATATCTCAGCATTCCGTCTTAGCCTTGACACAACATCTTTATCAGTGAGTAACTTGTAGAAATAACAATGGCAGCTTCCCTAACACTTTATGCATCACTTTAATAAATAGTTTTAAATTTTGTCTTGTCAAACTCATTATGGCTCAACACTGGGCAGATAAATTCCTGTTTAAAGATAATAATAGCAGATCTCTTAGTGTTTTGGAACCTGGTCCATTTTTTAAAGCAACAAAGCCGATGGCCAGCCAGAACATTTTAAGCTGAGTACATAAGTCATGCAGCCTTAAATGGCCATCTCGGATTGTTCCCACAGTTTTAAAGCTGTTTGTGAATAGCTGCTGATGGCCCAGACAGTGGGCAGATGTGGATGAGCTGGGTTTCATGGTAAAAGTTATATAACAATAGAAATAGGTTGTTGTTTGTGCCTGTTTGATGTGCACACACTAATTTTACAGCTCAAAGATGGTGAAACACCTCGGTGAACTCATATAGCAACCTTACAACGAAAAACTTCAATGAATTTTGTTGTAATTTTATGTGATGGATCGACCATCGTAGGTAAAACTTATCAGCATTTCCTTTAGAGGATATTAGCTTTCAAATCTGCCGACAGAAACAAAAAGCTCAAGCTCACTCAGACTGAATGAAGAGAATTTGTGAACGTCCATGTTTTTTTTGTTTGTTTGGGGGTTTTTTTACCTCTTGTTTTCAATTATATTGAAGTTTGGATGCTGACTGGGCCACTCTAACACGTACATATGGTCCAAACTATTCCATTGTACCACGAGTTTAGAGTTTCCTGCTGGAATGTGAACTTTTGTTTCGATCCCAAGTCTTTGAAAGCCTCTAACAGGTTTTGTTCCTGTATTACTTTCAAGCATTGTGTGGATATTTTGTTTTCGCATGCTTTTTATTTTTATCCATTCTGATTGGCTATTTGGTCTTTGTTGAAGAAAAGTATCCAGCACGAAGATTGTGTGCTCAATTTTGTATCTGATCAGAGTAAACTGCCTTTCTTCCAAGATTGTTTTTCCTGTTTCCTCTCTTCCACAAAGGTTAGATTTCTTTCAGTGCATCATTAATAAATGTCCTGTAGTTGACTGATTCCCTAACCTGAACTGTGGATCTCTGCAGCTCCTTCAGAATTGCTATTGACCTCCTGGCTGGTTCTCATAATTAATTGTCTCGTTGCATAGCCCGTCAGTTTTGGAGTATTCTTATAATTTTTGGATGAGCAGAGCTCAAAAGCTTGGAATAATATTTTGTAATCTCAACCCTTCTTTAAACTTCTGCACACTCTATCCCTTAGCTGTGTGGCATGCCTCTTGGTCTTTCTTACACTAATACAGGTTGTTCACTAATGTCGAAAAGCTCTGATGTCCTCACTGAATAGCAAGATTTACACTGAGATTAAATTAGACTCGGGTAGACTATTTACTTAGACAGTCGATCTCACTGGATTTAATTTAGGGGTATTCGAGTAAAAGGAGAAGAATACAACCGCACTAAAGAACTTTTGGTCCAGATTTCCCACAACTAAAACTGTTTGGAGATAATGATTTGCTCCTTAGAAAATTTATATGAGTGTATCTTTGTGTGGATTTGATGCGCTCTGCCGAATGAGCTGTGCAGCCGCAGTTAGACAGCCTTGAGGTCAGCACATGGGCGTACAGGCTGCCCTGCTGCCGTTTGGGGTTAATAACTCTGAGAGGACTGAAAAATCACAAAAATCCACCTCATGTACTTAGCAACAACTGCACTGTGTGAACTTCCAACCTCGACTCGTCTGTCTGGATGTAAGCCCTCAGATCAGTTATTTATATCTGTTATGATTAAGTTCAGTGGATAAATAGGGCAGCACATCTGCCTCGTTGTTGACTGGATGTTTGAAGTTGCTTTAGCTTTGTTTTGTCTGTCCACGGCTGCACAGTGTGTGTATGCAAAATCCAATTTTTAAGAAAGTCAGACGGTTTGTCAACGCACTACATGTGCCGGTTCCTTCATGTGTCCCGTCCAACTGAGCCTGATCACATCTTCAGTGTGAAAATTGACATTTGGAATAGAGATGGACTACAGCGGACTGTTCTGCACTCTGTTGCCTCCTGAAAAGGTCAGCTTGCTCTGAAGGATTGTGTGCTTCCAGCCGTCGCTCGGCGAGTTACAGAGAAACAGGAGGCTTCGGCTGCTTGCTTCGTGTCTTTCTTGTTACGCCGCTTTGTGTTGTTTTGGCCGATCACCCGGGGTGTCCGTTTCCCTGTGAGAAAAGCAGCCGCTGAACCCAACTGAGCCGCTCTCCTCTTTGCCGAACGGTTCTGCTGGATGCTGTAATCTCTTCAGTGCATGGCCAGATTACTGTCTGCTCCATATTGTCTGGTGGCGGGCCTCAGGATCGACGGGGGAGGGCGGCTCTGCTCTGATCTGCTGCTACATGAGGAAGATTACCTTTTTATTAATGTATCCATCTGGACATGAGCTGTGTTTGGTTGTTTGCCGCCTCCGTTTTCAGAAGGAACTGTAAAAATCTTATAAGATTTAACTCTGGGTAGATCCAAGCTAAGATAAGACATATGTGTTATATCCTAAGAGCGGTCAATCAGAGGACAGAGTCACGCAGTGGGGTACTGATGTTCATGTTTTAGTGTGGAATTATTTTTCTAATACAATAAATTGTTGTGTAATTTTGTTGGAAGTTATTTTTTAGTATGGGATGATTTCCAATAAAAAAATTTCAGTATTCATTGGGGCCTGGCACCCCCACACCTCCCACACACGCACGCACACACACACCCGCACGCACACTCCCCCTTCCATGCGTCTTCCTCTCCGTCTCCTTCTGTCTCCTGTGCTCTCCATGCAGAAATGATTTCCATTCCTGCTGAATTAATGAGGTTCTGCTGAACTGAAAAAAAGGCAAGGGAAATGTGTACACGCACACGCACGCACACGCACGAACCCACACGCACCCACACGCGCAAGCAAAGGCACATAAAGAGGGAAACTCTCTCTCGCTCACACACACACGCAGGCTGCATGTAGACAGCCTTGTTTCAGTCTGCATTCACACTCACTGAAGCTTGGCCACTTTTTCTCTGTTTCAAAGCATGAACACTGTGTTGTTTTGTTTTAATGTAACTTTCTAATAATGAGGATTGGAAGAAGCTGGACCAAAATCTGAACTGAATCTATCTCATCGGCACCCTGCTGCATGTCTGCATTATGTATGACTTGTAGAGATGCACAGCTATAAGTACTTAATGCTGCAGCATTTCCTTTGTACACATTTGATAATGTGGGTATGTAATGTGATCTGTGGCAGGCTGCAAGAGATTTTTTTGTGACATGTTGAAAAAATCTACAGAGATACAAAACAAAGCACCGCAGCTACTGAATTTACCCCAGTTTGACCCAAATGTGGCAGCATTTACCTGGTAATGTTATTTTATCTCATGCTATGCTATGCAGACACTGTGTGTCATGATAAAGACTCACTCACTACGGCATGCTGAATGCTTGGAGTGGCTCAGCCGGTTGGGCCGGTGGATTTCCGATTTCCTGATCAAATCAATCACTCGGGGCACTAATGGACTCATTGATGCAACCTCAATGTCAGGCCCATACAGTTTATTGATTTGATATCTTTTTATAGTTTTTTTTTTTTTTTGGTGTTTTGCTGTACATTATTATTTCTAGATATGATGATGTCCTATTTTCTATTGACTTCATTTAATGTCATCAATATTAGGGAGTGAGCTTCCTTTCATAAACTACGGCTCCAACTAAACTCTGAGTTGACTCAACCTTAAAGAATTGACTATTTGAAGTGTTGTTAAAACTTTTCTGGTAGCATTACAGTAAAGACAAAATATGTAAGTTGATATTAATTAATATAAATTAAATGGCAGTGAAGCTAAGCGTTACTAACCGTTTTACACTTTAAAGTATAGTTTCAATATATTTTTGCTCAGAATACCTTCCCAGGTGCAAATTAGGGGCCGGCAGCATCATGGTTTGGGTGTTTTGTGGAAGGAAGGACTATTTTCACATCATATAGTCTTGAGGAAAAACATTAAAAGGAAAATTTTGAAGGAACAATTTAAGATATCAACCAGGAAGTTTAAGCTTGGTCACAAATGAGTCTACCAAATGGACATCAATTTGAACATACCACCAAATTAGTTAGAAAATAGCTAAAGACAACAAAATTGGTGTTTTTAAGTTCCCATTGTGAAGTGTAGATCTATGTTCTATAGAAAATGAGTGGACAGAGATGCAAATGTACTCAGTTAAACCTGTTCGACCCCAGCATATTTTGTAATAATGTAATAAAGAAAATTGCCTGACAAAAGGTTTAGGTGTTTACTAATAATATTCAGGGATAAGTAAATTTTGGTGAGAAATGGCCTAGAGTTAGCATAAAGCCACACCATTTTACTTTTACTAAATGTTTGATCCTTTTTTGTTTTTTGTTTTATTCTGTATTTCCATAGAGGACCACAGAGTGGAAGGAGTGTATTTTTTTCAGACAAAATATTTGATTTGCAATGTTATCCCCGCAAATAGTTGTCTTAGTAGTACCCATTTTGTTTATGCACAGTGTTTTAAGCTAAAGTCAGGGTTTGCGAATGGTCTTTACGATTCCAATCTCTGACCTGTATTGATAAACGGAGCTCCAAACAGTGTTTATAGCTTCAGTACAAGTGTATAGAACCAGTGCTAAGCAAGTAATTGGCCAAACTGGAACCTGTTTGGTGGAAAAGTCCCTTCTGAAGCTCAAATAAATCCACATGTGGCTTTCAGAGCTGCACAACCATAAAGGCATACTCACTGACATAAATCAGCCACCAGGGCTGGCCCCAGCCGCCATGGAAACACTCCAATGTGTGTATTAAACATTACAGCACTTTGGGATTGTTGATGTTCTCTACTCTATGCTCTTGAATACACAGAACCCCATTCAGAGGTTGGGTGTCTCCCTCTCGTGAATCAATCTCCACTCGGTGATTCTCATTTTCATTGACTGAAAAGCTCTGTGTAAAGAGCCCAACAAACGCTCGGCTCTGAAAACCGACGACGGCCGGCTCGAGTCGGCCTTGTTCATTATGAACACAGACAGTTGCAATAGGCACATGAAGGAGGATGCAGTCAAAGGCATGTAATTGCGGTGCGTACAGCTGTTGTTATTCGCCAGCCTGCGCGCTTCTCCGAGGCTCCGTCAAGAATCATCTGAACAAAGACGAGTAGAAAGCGCTGGGAGATTTTTGGTCAGATTCCTTCGCTTTGAGCTGATCTCTGCTTTATTGTAGAGTCTTCAGGTGTGCTGCAGACACATAAACATAAAATCCGACTGTATACTGGGATATTTTTCCTCCCGTAATGGTCCTTTTTCCATCTTTTTTTTTTTTTACTTTTCTTCTTCATTAAATGCACATGATCATACACATTCATCTCAGAACTCTGCACGAGCTACTGTTCCTCTCCTCGCTTGCTGCTATCTTGGTATCTTTCTTCCCAATTTATCATCACACAGGCTAAAAAAAAACAAACAGTTCCTATGTTTTCTTTTTTTGTGTTCCCTTTCCTTTATTTGGTCATTTCTTCGTCGCCCTCTTTCTGTTCTGATCCTAGGCAACCAGTCAGCAGTCAATAATCTGTTAAATAGCATTGATCTCCACCATTTAGTTTCCTGGCCGGCTACTTAGGTTGTAAAGCTGATCAATGACTTTGAATGGGAACCACCAAGATAGACGATTGACTGCTGGGACGCGCTCTGCAATCATATCATTTGTCTTCATTTGCTGTTCAATTATTTGTGGTAATGGCTGCTGTCAAAAAACGGCCGCATGCTGGTCCCGCAATGGCACGCCAAGTCTGAGAGTGCCAGCATGCCACGCTCACCTTCCTCCTTTTGTCTCACCCACGCTGGAGAGACAAGGCGGAAAAGACATTATATAATAAACAGCATGAGGTGGAGCCGTATCACATGTCAGAAGCATCGGATCAGGTTCCTGTGTGTGTGTTAGAGGAGGGAGCACACACACTGACCTCATAGAGTGTGACCTATGAGTGCATACAGATGGTGCCCATGGATGGATGTGTATATGAAGTCTGACCCAGACTGGATTTCCTCTTCCCCAGAGCCCCTTCCTGAATTCATCAATCACCTCTTGTAGGACGCAGCAGTGTGTGCCCTATGCATGTGGTGTGTGTGTACTGAAGCCGGGTGGGGGGTGTCTTTTTCCACTTTTTATAAGTTTTGTCAAGCATCTTATAGATTTCAATACAAAAGAAACAAATTACAGTCAAAAAACAACAACACAGTTTTCCAAATAAAATCTTAAGTAGCTTGCCTTACAAGTTACAACGGGGAGGTGTAGTGAGAGAAAGTTTTTGCTCTCTGTCCCTCTTTTCTACTTTTTGTAAGTGGAAAAGAGCATCTTATAGTTTTAAATATGAAAAAAAGGTTGCGGTGAGAGAAAATGTTTTCCAAATGAAACCTTTAGTAGCTTGCCTTATAAATTGAATTATACTGGGTGGCTGTAGTGAGAGCAATTTTTCCCTCCTGTTTTGTTGCAGGTTTCCAAATATTATGTCAACTAGGACTGTGTCGAAAGTCCTTGTTTACTGAAACAACGACTTTCGATTTTACTTTAGCAACAAGTAAAATTGAGTACTTTGAGCAGGAGAAACCACAAATTCAGCATTTTGTAAAAGCGAGTTGTGTGTTCTTGTGTGCACAACAATAATAAAAGATAATGATGACCTTAACCTATTTTGAATTCACTTTTCAGATTTTCATTTTTAGGAAAATTGAAATTAAAATCTATTGAATAATTTCATTACTTTGAATGTGATAGAAAAAAAATGCCCAAAATGTTCACGACACCATACCGTGACGGATAAAAATAAAGGTGGATTTTTCTAAGGGAATTGTAGAAATAATCTCAAATGATTAGCTTTTCAAAGTGATTTTCCACAAAAGATCTACAATGCAGGATTTATCAGAAAGAATTAGCAATTTTTGTTCTATCTTTTTCCATTTGCCCAGATTTACAGTAAATGTTTGTACCCCAAAAACTGTCCCTAAATAAACCCTGAAAAAGGTTGGTAAAGGCCTTTGCTCAAACCAATCGGAGCTCTTTTTCCCTGCATGTGATCAGATTAGACTTAGAGGCTGAAACTTCGGCTAGCGGATACAATGCTGGACGCTCACCAACAGCTAGCTGTTGTAGCTCAGTGGGAGGAGTGAAGCGCTGCAGTGTTGGAGATCTGATTTCACATCTCCTGTGTGGGATAAACTGATTTTTCATGCTGATATCTGTGTCTCACAATTGGACAGCTTCCCATCAGATTGATTTGCGTTATCCGTAGGAACAATTGTTTTCCAAAATATTCATCCCGAAACTGCTTTTGGTGCTTTAATATTGTCCATTAGCTTTTTTCTTTTAATTAATTTCAGTCACAGGATCCTATTTAGCATGCATTATAAGACGTATCGTTTTCTGTATTTGTTAGTTGTGTGCACCATATTAGTGGTTAGGTTGTAAACAAAGATTTGTTGGAAGAATTTGAATGATAGCACTAAGTATGTTGAGCGCATGCAAATCAGAGAATCATTGGATGTTACCAGACCTCCGCAGAGAGAGAGATCTCGATGAACTCCTACATAAATAAATGAATGATAAATTGCATAAATAAAGAAATAAACATAATTAATTATCAAATTATCTGCTGTTTTAACAGCTTGCAGATGCTTTTTTTCCCTCTTACTCTTTGAGTTGAGGTTTTATTCGAACATTAAAGAAGCCCCCCTGCTGATTTCCGTCTGCTTTCTACTTTGGGGGGTTTTATGATGCTCCTTCAGAGGAGGAATCCCACTCTCGTTCACATCCATCCACTGTGGCTCATCTGGCACCACTTCCCTCCAACCCTCCACCTTGCTACTGTAACTCTTTCCTAAAGTCTTTCTCCTTTCTTCTCCCTCCTCTACTTCCCTTGGCTTTATTAGGGGTAGGGGTGTCCCCCCCCCCCAGTCCCCGCTACTTGTTTGAAGTAGCCTGCTCATATATCACAGCCTTTTTTTTCTTGCAGGATATCCTCCCTCTTCCTGCCTGTCCCCTCTTTTTCTCCCCCCCCCATCTCTAGAGTGATTAACCGGGGGGTCAGTTTGGGGGTGGGGGAACCTGTTAACTCTATTTCGTTTCTACACTTTAACACCCAGTGGACCATCTCCCCCTCATACGCACACACCCACACACGCACACCCACACACCCACACACACAGTCTGCAGGTTTTGAGTTTTCCAGCAATAAAATTAGACCTCAGTTTTGGTATTTGTCGTTTTATTTATTTATTTTTTTTACAACTTAGTTGGTTTTGCTGATTAAATTTTGAATGAAAAAGCCAGACATAATGAAACTGGTTAAAAGCACGTTGAGGCTGTTGTGAGAAATAAGAATCGCAGCTCGGTGTGTTTGTGCTGATTATTTTAATTTCAGCTGGCTAAAGTGATCCAATGGTTGCTCCACTTTACACTTTTGTCCTGAAATTCAGCAAATTTACATGAAATTAAGTTTTAACTGGCAGCAGGCAACTCTCTGATTATTGAAACTGTCATATGCACAAATTGACTTGATTATCTTATTTGCATAAAGGTCGTAATTGTAGCTAAACTCGATTAAAAGGATGAGATGCTCATCAGTGAGGCGAATAACTCTTTCTGTCATTACTTTAATTTTGCACTTGGCCCCCTGTAGCCAGAGCTGATGGTAAAAGAGTATTATTGCTTTCATGTGAGAGCAGTCACAGTGTTGTATAAAGTACTGAAATCTCAGAGTCAAGTAAAAGTACAAGTACCTCTCCAAAATACGACTTTGGTAAAAGTCGAAGTCACTGACTGAAATGTTACTTGAGTAAAAGTCTTAAAGTATCTGAAACGTCTTGTACTTAAGTATGGAAATTACTGTAAAAATGGATGTACTCAAGTAATGTAATGAAAAGTACAAGTAAAAAGTAAAACAAGGCAAGTGTGAAGGACATTTCTTATATTTTGGTAAACTTGTCAAATAAACTTAAAATAATGTACCCAACCAAGTGCAGGCAAAATGAAACCTGCTAATAAATTGTTCCAGTTTTAAAGAGTAGCGCATGTTAATGGTTTGTGGTTTTGAACTTGCATGCCTTTCCTATATTCGTTAAATTTAGTCTAAATTGCTATCGCTATGGCTTCTGTCCCCCATTGAACTAGGGTGACCAGACGTCCTCTTTTTCCCGGACATGTCCTACTTTTCAGACCTAAAAAGATGTCCGGGGGGAATTTAAAAATTGTCCGGGATTTTGGTCAACTGCCTCAAACACATTACATAGCTTACAGTGCATTATAGGGCACGGCGCTGCGTGTCACGTAATCCCTGAGCCGCGTCAGTGCGGGCAGCACTCTTCTGTGTTCTGATTTCCCCAACAATGGGAGAAGCGAAACAGGTGTATCCTATTGGAGGTGATGAACAAGCCCAGGCAAGCAGGCTACGGACTTTGTTCGGTAGCCTACTTGCTAATCAGTAGGTGGGGTCAAAACACTTTGTTTCTCTCTCTCGCTTTTTTGTAACGAGTAACTAAACCACACATTGAAAATGTATCGGAGTAAAAGTACGCAATTAAGTTCGGAAATGTAGTGAAGTAAAAGTGAAAGTCATCAAAAATTTTCATACTCGAGGAAAGTATGAAGTACTCCAAAATATACTTAAGTAAAGTAGTGAAGTATTTTTACTTCGTTACTATACAACACTGAGCAGTCATCCTTTTAAAGTTTACTTTTGTGAAAAGTTTCTTTGTTGGAGGTAATTCACTACACAGGTTTTTCTTTTCATGCAAGGTGTGTGTCAGGGACACATTACTTTTAATAACCTGCCTGTACACATTTTTTGACTGTTATTTTTTACAAACAATTTAGGTTTTATTTAAATATACTTTTAAAAAAATTAACCTTGCTTATATTAAAAGGCGATTATCCCGTCAAAGATTTAAACATTATTTATTTGTGTTAAACTAAAAGGAGAAATAAAAGCAGATTCAGGATGTTTATGGATGGAAGAAAGAAACATATCTCAACAACTTTATTAATGCTTAAAATTAAAGCTCTTAAGTTGTGTTATTACCAATGATAGCTTTATATCAGTTAATGATCAGGTTTGTGTTCATCCTTATCAAGACTTAATTCAGTTAATACAGACTAAAACTTGATTTCTTCAGACTTCTAGTTCAATACCTAAACATTGGAACCTAAGTTAAGGTTTCCACTATGAAATGTTTCTTGTTCTCAGTGGGAGAAAAACATTTTTTCTGTGTGAATTAATACCCAGAATTAATGATTCAGTCCAGGGAAGACCTACAACTAACACAGAAACACTGAGCTGGGAGTATTTTCTCTCAAAGGTAAAACAAAGAGAGTGAACCTAGTTGAATTCCAGCAGTAGCTCTGGTTTAGCTGAGGTGTACCTTCTATGGAAATGAAAACAGAGGGAAGACAAAGTTAACTAGTAGTGGGAAGAAATGCCGGTACCTTCGTAGATGGAGAACTTAAACTCCCAAACTGTATAAACCAGCAGTTGATAGTGAATTTTGCTGAAGTCATGATTGATTATTCATCAAATTGCAAAGCCTTTCCATGAAACCAGTTGGCAGGAGGATGTTTGACGTTATTCTAACTTTGTGATAATAGCGCCCGTTGATGTTTGAGCTGTGACAGTTTAATCTATCCCATCATCGCCCTCCGTCGGTCCGACTCCAAACACAATGTTCTCCCCTCTAAATGGTCGACTACAGGGGAAGTCAGGTCAAAACAAGGTAAATGATTCAAAACTGATGAGCCACGAGGGAAGTAAAACTTTAGCTTGGAAATTCACACAGACTAAATTTCATCATTGCAACAATATGAGGGCGTGCTTTGGCGTTGCTTCCTGTTTATTCGCTGCGAACGTCGCCCCGCTGTCCTTCATAGCTCCCTCTTGTAAGGCAGTTTATTTGACTCTCATTCGTCCTTATTATCTGTTCCTTTATGCGATTCATTATTCCCGTCGCCTTTTTTCATGCTCCTTCAATGCAGATTTCTCTCTCCACATTTTCCTGTTTCCCTTCTTTTCTTCCTTCTTGTTTTCCTCTTTCCATGCCCTTGTTGTCATTTAGCTACTTCTCCCAGTCCTGCCCCCCCCCTTTCATTCTCGCAGCCCTCCTTGTTTCTCTCTTTTTTCCTCTTACTTTTCTTTGTCTTCATCTTTCTGCCCTTTTTATTCCTCCACCCGGCCCTCCTCCTCTCCTCCTCTGCATCTCTGCATCCCTCCATCCCTCGCGCTCTTCAGCTCAGGACAAGGAGGTGAAAGCCAAGCGGATTACAGTGGCAGTTTAATCTGGCTGACCCACCAAGGGATTGCTCTCTACTTTGCAGGGAGGTTGCAGGGCTGGAGGGCAACTGGGCTGGGTTTGTGGGTGCACCGAGAGGAGGGGGGGCACAGACGGGGGAACAGAACGGTATTGGGTGGGTGAGAGAGTGGTAGAAAAAGAGGAAAGGTGGAGCAGAGGGGAAAAGAAGGACTGAATGTGAAAAATTTGACTCATTTGTCTGCTACTGTACTGAAATGCTGTCCAGGACAGCACTGTTTGCATGCACACATGCACATAAAGGGGTGTGAGCGTGTGTGTGTTGGTGTGTGTGCGTGGTGCTGCAGAGGTGGGGGGAAGGGCCCTGGTTGTTATTAAGAGATAGAATATTAATGCTACTTTGCCTCTAATTTCTTTCCATCTGTCGTCAAGTTGTCCTCTGCATGCTGGCGTGTGTGCGAGTGTGTGTGCCAACTAAAAGATGCTCTTCAGATATTAGCAGACAATTAGTCTGTTCTGTGTTTCAAAGACAAAATACAAAAACGTCCTTGGTGTTTCTCTTTTTTTTCTTCTAAAAGCATCAAAATCTTATTTTACTCCATCGTGTCAAAGTCATTCAGACACACACGGCTTTGATTTGCTTTTGGAGCTCAGGCTGAGGTCTGCAAATTTATCAGTTTACTGGATTCTGTCATTATTAGCTGTGGGTCATTTTCTTGTGTGTGTGGGTGTGTGTCTGCGTGGGCGTGGGTGTGCGTATGCATGTGTGTTTTAGAAGCTATTTTTAATCTCTTTAAACTTGAACATGAAGCACTGGAATAAACAATATGGGTGCACATTAGGCATCTGGTTGCCGTTTAGGTTTTGGCTTGTGTGTTTTGTTTGTCTGGGTACGGGTGTGTAGGGTCATCAGTAGTCTGGAAATATTCTATTTAAGAAATAAAACAAACAAGTTCTTTAAAGTATATTAATCTGATAGCATTATGATATATTTTTAGAGACACCTGCCCCCGTTAATTTAATAGATCGGATTATGTTTAGTTAGCAGAAGTTAGTTTGTCTAAAGAACATATAAAATGAATCCCCTCATTTTAGTGACTTTAGATGTTGAAATTATTTTCCTGTTTATCTTAAATCTGTTCGGCAGCCTCCATATCAGTTTTAAATGTTCTTCAATAAAAAGCTGTTCAACAAGTGTCAGAGACGTATTTCATAGCCAAGTGGTGAGAGTTGCACTTTAATCCATGTTTATAAAATAACTACATTCCTCTCAACTTTGAAGTAACTAAGTATTAAAAGGAACGTTTGCAAAATCTGCTGTTTGTTGGATTTAGAACATGATTTTAGAGCCACAGTTTTTGGTTCACCTTTCTTTTCTTTTTTTTTTTAAACACGTTAGAAATATCATTCAGCTGATAAGCAGTTTTTAAGATATAACTTGTTGCCATGTTCATGTCTTGGAGCCTTAGAAAAACTGAAAGATTAGAGCAGTTGACAACAATGTGTTTTTGCATAGAAAAAATAAAAATTCACCATTCAGAATTTTGTCTGATATCCAATCTTTGGTTTTTAAAACTTTGATCTGCCAAGACAGATTTTAACCAATTCAGATTTTTTTTTTTTTTTCCCCCAAGACCCCAAATACGGATATGATGCAAAGTTAAATTTCTTTTAAGTTGTTTTGGATATATACAGCATTCAGGTAACATTCAGTTATTATGTTACCTTCATAATAACTGAAGGTAACATAGTTACTCAATTGTGCTATAAAATAGCACTATGTGCCTGGAAAGTACATAATACCCCCTCTATAATTTAAATATGAAGCTTGCAAAAAGCAGCATAAAGTTGGTGACCTATCCACACTTTGCCCCTCAGCATCGGCTGACCCCCACCTGTAACTTTATGTGGCTGTTGTTCCCAATCAGGTCCACTTTGTTATAAGACCCCTCACAGCAGACTTGAAAATATAGTAGCAAAGAAACGTCACATCTGTACTTCTATGATATCCAGTTTCAGTATCATGCTGGAAATCACTGGGATCCTAAATGTTTGTAGAAGCAAACATTTATGATGTCACCCATGGCCTGAAAGCAATAATCTGGATGAGTGAGCGAATACTTTTGGGAGTAGGGTGTTTCTCATGTTCTGATTAAATATCTACAATGAACGATATCATTCAGTTTTGACTCAGGAACATGTAACACAACAGCTTGAGAGTGTGTTTAAATTTAACATCTTCATTGTGTCTTCAAGACTTAAGGTCATTAAAGAAAACTGATGTCACATTTACTGTGCTAAAACCCAACATATTGAAGTCTTTTTAGCTAGAATCAGGTTTCAGTGTCTTTTCCAATAAGATTATAACATTTTAATATGAATATTTCAACACAGTGGGCTGGAGCTTGAAGATGTGTTCCTGCTCCATCTCACCTGAGTCAATTACTTAAATCATTAGTTTAACCTTGTAGAACGTCACTGCATGCTGGGGATGTGATTCAGCCATTTGATTTAGGTGTGTTTGACTAGGTATGCATCTAAACAGTCTCAGGTCACCGGCCTTCAAGGCCTGGAGTTTGAGTCCCCTGCTATAGAGGTTTGTTTTGTCTTCTAAATGTGAATGGGCTTTAAAACACTCACCGATCCAGTCAATGCATCCACTGCAACAAGCCATATGTTTCCTAACAGCTCCACTAATGCACTCCAGGCAGCTATTTTCAATTAATTTATGATGTTTGGACAGCTTGAAACAAAAAGTTTACTCTTTACTCCAACTGGAGCTAATTTTGTTGCCACACCTCACCGACCGAGAGACGGAGAGAGACAGAGAGAGATGTAATGTTCCAGTCAAGGGTATCTGCTTTGATCAAGCAGGATGCTAGTTAAGCAGTTGTTGGAACACAAAGTGTTCACAGTTCAGACATTAAGTGTCTTAACCTGCACGTCAAGTGGCAGCAGACAAAACGCGCCAGCCGTGGCATATGGAAGCTGCTCTGACGACTCTGTGCCGTTTTAATGTCTTAAATGGCTTCTTGTACAGTGCTGCACGCAGCACGGGGGTCTGAGGCAAGCTGCGTCTGCGGCTCTATGCGCCTCGACAATGCCTTTCATGTCCCTCATATCAGCCTGCCTTTCATCAGTCTGCCCCCCGCTGGGCTGTTTCAGAGGAGGGGTCCAGTCGGCGAGCCGGATTAGCTTCCGACTGGTGCTTGTCCAGATTCTGATTCTAAAGGGGGCTTAAACCGAGCCTGCCTCAGAAAAAAAAAGAGAGGAAAGAGCAGGAGGGAATGGAGGGGAAGAAAGGGGAAGAAAGGGGCTTCTGGGTCGGAGGGTGTGGAGAGAAAGGGGTGACTCTCCTCTTCAGTTGTTTACCTTGCAATTAATGTGCTGGATTGTCTTGTGAAAGAGGAGAGAAAGTCAAGTGTGTGGATGCTTTGCCACCGCTGATGAAGATCAGGAATTTGTGGGATTTATTACATGTCGGCGACGGCTCAGAGAGCTGGACAACGCCTTGAATGTTGACATAGGCGTTTACTGAGTTTATATTGCACAGGTCAAGATTAGGAATGGGTGAGATCCCAAAATGATATTGTGCTATCTGATGGAAAGCCGTAATAATGACACCTACAGGAATACACTGATTGCATGGATCATCTTACTGTGTTCATATATGAATAACTGTTTTTTTTTTCTACGTGCTTCTATTCATGCTGTGATTATTTTTATTTTTTTTCTATATGGTGTTTTGCAAAAAAAAAATAAAATAAAAAAATCGTTGCTAGGTGCAAGGTAAACACTGATATATCCTTGGTGATCTTTGGAAATACAGAATTTAACCTTCCAGTTTGGGAGACTGCAAAATCCTGTCAGCTAATAAAGCTGAACTCTATTTTTTACACATAGAATAAACAAAGAGCTACAATACAAAACAAACGTTCTCTGAAAAACAAACACGATTGAATAGTTACAATATCCTTGGCCAAACAATGTGAGTAATTTTCATAAACCGCTTGGATATTCTGCTATTGAAAGCTCACCTATCAATTGCTGCTGTGACGCTTTGTTGAATAATTCCTTTTTTTTCCTTACCTCATATGCATGAGCTTTTGACTCCTTGTTGCATGTTTCCAAACATCTGGTTGTTCTCTGCGGGCTCAGGGTTACCTCGCTCCTTTGCTGTGCCACTTCAAACCCCTTCAGTCTTTACCTAAATACATTTAATCCTCATTTAGACTAAGCAGTCTGTTGATTTCTGAACTTTTTTTGTCTTCTCCACAAATCTGACCTTGAAAGAAGAGTGACTAGAATTAAGCCCCGCTTCTAAACAACAACAACAAAACATTAAGAAATCTCATTTGTGGTTTGCCACACATCCAAGATGACGCTCTGGCTAAATGGGACTAAGATTGATCATTTCAGCTCAACTTACATTCCTGAACACACCATCCCCATCTTGGAACACGGTGGTGGCATCATCATGCTGTGGAGATGCTTTACTTCAGCAGGAAACTGGAATGTAAATAGTTTTTTTAGTAAATCTTTGTCAAAAATATACACAACAACCCTGCTTTAACAGCTAAACTCATTTCAATCTAGATATAAATTTCTATGCTCTCCCCGTTTAGACATAGCAGCTCATCTACGCGTTCACTTCTAGTTTTATATGCTCAGTCGTTCTCTGTTTTTCTGCTGGCTGCTCGCTCTCTGCAGTCAAGCCACAACATAGTTGCTGTAAAGCCTGGAAAAGCTGCACCACTCAAAAAGTGAAAAAGAAAAAAAAAATCTCCAGGTAAAATATATGTATATATACTCTTTAAAAATCTAATAGGTCCAGTTCTGATCCACAGTGGGTCATTTGGTGATCTGGGCTCCACACTGTGAACACATGTTCAATGTGAGAGTGGCCCAGTGGTTACTGCTGAGACTGTCGCTGTGCCTCTCTGGCCGCCTGAGGACTTTATTTTAGGTCACACCAGGTGCAAGCGTTTTGGGCTGGTTATATGATCTTAAGCCAATGTGTGTGTTTGCGTGTGCAGGGATATGAAGAGCTGTGATTGTGTACCGGGTCAAGCTTGTGTGAGTGTGCCTGCTGGGGTCCAGGAAAGGTCAGAGATTGGGTGGAGGTGCCAGGAATAGGGGTGTGAGATGCCTGGGTCTCTGCAATGCCATGTGACACGCATATGAGCACGCCCACACACACACACACACACACACACACCCACACGCACTCACGCCTATGAGTAAACACACTAAATGCAAAGGTTTTGAAAGACAAAGCCGAACAAAAGCTGGCTAAAGTGGAAAAGATGTTTTAAATCTTCCCTGTCAGACATCTTCTCTGTCTGCTGCGTCTCTGACACACGTCTCTCCACAGCCCTGTTCTCTCCTCTCCTCCGGTCTCATGAAAACACCACGGCGTTCTCTGGATCTGGGATGCCTGAGGGACAGAGCGCAGACAGGAGCCCCGTCACCATGACAACAGCTTCTCTGAGACACCATTGGCTGAAGGCTGTTGAGGGAGGGGGAGGAGAAATAGAGTGAGAGAAGTGGGAGTAAGTTAAGCAAGGGGTAGAAAGACAGAAGGGGGCATGGCTCTATGTGTGTGTGTGCGTGAGAGAGAGAGAAAGAGAGATGGTGTGTGTGTAGTAGAGAGGAGATAACGGAGGCAAACCACCCTATTTCTCCTCATGGGGCTGTGTTGGTGTGTGTGTGTTCAGGTTCTCGTGCTGGAGCAGAAGAAGGGGATGGGAGAGAGGACAGAGAGGGGAGGTGTGGGTAGGGGGGTGAGGAGAATCGAGGGGCCAGTGGGGGTGTTAAAGGGCGTGGAAGCATGTGTGTAAATGATCTTTTCTGGGTCGCATAATAAAAGCTGCCGGTCAAGGTTGTGTGTAAATGCGTGCATACATGTGTCCATACATGCACAGCTGCATACTTACGCGTTGCCACTCAACACTCCAACACCGTTGGGATTTTTGCACGTTTCTTTTGTGTGACGCTGTTTGTCATCAATGACTTTTCCTGCGAAATGACACGTTGGATTGGAAGATTGTTTTACAGTTTCTCCAGGCTAAAAAAAATGTTGAGTAAAAACTGCAAAAAGTTGCAAAATAGGAAATTGCTTCCTTATGTACCCTAAAGGCATTGGCGGCATCTGTTGACCGAGTATTTATATTTAGGTTCTGGCGATCCAAATTGAAATCCAAATGTTTTTAGTTGTTGTTTTTAATTGATATCTGAATTTAGATGTCTTCCAGTTTGAAGGTTTGATTTCTACCCCTCCCACGGAGGAAGCTGCTTTTGATGTGTTGATTCGTTGTGTAATTTTCTCCCTTGCTTCTGAATTAGCGTACAATTGCTCATACTATTGAAGAAAATAGACTTTCTCAGACATGTCGGAGCCAAACGGTTGTTTCTAAAAGCACATGGTGGCATATCGTGTGACTTTTTAAACAATCTCAACTCCCGCGCAGCAAGAGCGAGCTTTTGTTTCCATGTTGAAGGCTCAGCTCGCTGCTTCTGCTTTGTTCAGCTGGTGGCAGAGAGCAACAGCAAAGGAGCACATTCTCAGAGCTTTTTTGTCTTGTTAGTAAGAAAATGGAGGCTGTGTTGCGGAAAATATTTCTAAGGTTTCATAAGATGTATTAGAAAATATTTCAATTATTCAAAACAGGAAAGACACTGTGTGGTCACTAGCAACATTTGTGAAACATAACATTTCTGAGAGGCTTAGTGAATACTTGACAAGTCCAGCAACTGGCAGCAACTTAGCTGTGGTAGCAGGTGGATGAAGACAGGCTTTGGAGACATTAAGGAGTCTCCAACTGACCAGAATCTCTGCATAAAACTTTCTGTCCGTAGTTTCAAAACAGCATCATCTTCATAAATAAGTGAACTTAGTTTTGCAACCAGAAAAAAAAAGGTTTCAAGTGGCTAAATTAAACTTTCTTGTAAGGAAGGGAAAAGTGTAGGAGCCTTCTTTCAGCCAGCTGACTGGCAGGATGAAGCAACAAATGGGGGATAGGGCTGTGCTGCTTTAACCTATACTCCATAGATTTTATGCTCTAAAAACAAAAACAAAAAACAAGCTGGTCATTCTGGGGCTTTTTCTGGGATTTGATGAAAATTATTTGTCGAAATTATAACTTGCACCAGTCTTTGAATGCTAGTCAATCTTAAGTCCTTTGACCCTAACTGCCTTAAAACTTTTGTTAAAGTTAACCTTCAGGGATGAGTTACCATAAGCATATTACTAATATGTTGTCAAACGGAGAGGCAATCAGCTGGAGATCGACTCTCACCAGTGACTGATGAGTCTGAAATGTAAAAAAATCAAAGATTTCTCAACCAGTAAACACACCAAAGCCAAGTTCTTCCAGTAAATGGTGCAACACCCATCAGTGTGGATGCTGTTACTGCAGAAGGAAGGATTAAAATTAGCTGTTCTCAGTGTGAGTAGAAGCCAAGGAAGCAAAGCGATGTAAAAAGCTGCTTTAAAGGAAACTGTTTTTTGCAAAATGTATTCAAGATAACATTTACTACAAACATAATTTTTCCTATCTAGAATTAATATAATGGCTTTAACTGAGAGGGTCCTATTTCAGATATCTATGATTTAAATGAGAAGAGTACAGAGTAAGGGTGAACCAAGGTAAATTAAGTTGTACAACTTTCAAGCCCTCTCTGAGTCCCCAAAAATATTTTGGTGTAAAATCCACTGTTCAATGGTCCCTGCATGTAGTAGAGATTAGCTTCACCGTTCTTTTGTAATTACCCTCTCAGGTTGCTTTGACCGCTGTCTACTGCAGGTAAGAATCCATCTATTTCACTGAAAATCTCACTTATATATATGATTTCGGCTCAAATCCAAAGTCTCTGCAGCAAAAACACATACCAGAAATTGAGCTTGTATGGAGGGGGGGAAAAAAACGAAGAAAACTCACATTAATGGGCAAAAATGGAAACATGAATATGAACTGCAGCTTGACTGGTGGGTGGAGGCGTACAACCGTGAGGCGGTAATTTGAGTTTACAGTATGAAACGTCTGCTTCTTCGCCTTGATTAGGGGACACACAACATCCTCTAATGTTTTTCCTCCTTGCCTGTGTGATTTGCTACCAAACGCGCTGGATCCACTGAATGCTCGGTTTCTCCAGTGTTTGCATGACTGTACCTGCAGAAGGGCTGTGAAAGGCACTGCACCAAATTTATGTGAAGCTTGGCAACTTGCCAGCTTGGGAGACAGCAAATGAAAAGTGTGTGATTTTTTTATTTTTTTTATTTTTCCTTTTGTGTGTGCGTGGAGCAGAGTGAGAGGAGGAGGTTTGTGTGCGCGTATCCGTCTCTGTAGCTCGGTGTGGAGTGGGTCTTCCTGCCGTTCTGTGATCACTGGCATATTTAGACTAATCATGGAAGAAGGGGGAGCGTGTGTCTCCATGAATGTGATCTCGGGCGCTCCACGCCGCTTGCTCGTGTGTTTGTGCCCTTCATGTGTGTTTGCAATTGTGTTGCAACTCAACACAGGCTGCGGGTTGTTGGGGAGAGGCATAAATGTCTCAGGCTGTGCTTGCACATGTGTTGGTGTAAGGGTTTTACACACACACGCACGCCAACATGCTGAGTGAGAGAGCGAGAAAGAGAAAGAAAGAGAGGTGTGCTGAGGAGGAGGAGGAGGAAGAGAAGGAGAAAGGAGGTTGCTTCTAAATGAGAACCAGAGGTTGAGACTGGGTGATGGAGCAGAGGCTCAGATGGAAATGGGGGGATTGGTATGTGTGTGTGTGTGTGTGTGTGTCACCGTGCTGCTCCGGTCTGTGTGTCGGGAGTGTGGAGGTGAGAGGTGGAGGGGAAACTCGGGTGGGTGGGGGGACAGGACTGAAACCATAAGCATGTTTCACCTCGGCCATTAATTCTGAACTGGAAGAACGCAGGCACCATCTTCCCCCTTATTGTAATCTTTACATTTTCTCCTCCCTGTTTCTCAGCCCTGCCTATTTATTTCCTCTGTTTCCCTCCTCCTTGTTTCTCTCCTCTCACTTGCTGTCTCCTTCAGCCTTTATCTCCATGCTGTACTCTCTCCCCTCCCTCTCTGTGCGTGCCACTGCTGGCTGAGTCTATGCTGGGGATATTTCTGTCAGTCCCTGTTTATTTATTGATGGCGATGCTGGTGAGAGCGCGCCTGCCCACATGCAAGCTTCTGTCTGGAGAAAAGTGAGGTGTTCTCCGGAAATCTTTACCGCCTCTTCCCCTTCCGTGACTCCTTCAGAGTCAATATTTGACAACCTCTGTCCTAACAACCTCCGCTAAATCCGACCCTGTCAAGTGTTCGCTCTTTGACCTCTCCGGGGGTCTCTGGCTTTTGTCATGAGGGGGAGATGAAAGGCCGGTGTCACTGCAGTGGAAGTTTAAATCATCCTTGAAAGTGCTCTTCTCCGACACGGCAGTCTCCCGACTAGGAGCCATTTACCGGCTATCAGCCACGTTGCCGTTCATCGGCACACTACTGGGGGAGCAAGAATGCAAATACAGAACACTAATGTCAAATGTCATTGTGTGTCAGACCCCCACTGAACTCTGGGGGACTGTCAGCTGGTGGTCCAGAGGTCAGCACCGAAACCATTTATTTCCTGCCGTGTCTCCCAGGAACATACAGAGCAAGGACTGTGTGAAAGTGGGACGATTTGGAAAGGGGAGTGTTTAATTCTGCAGAGTATCCCTGTGGTGAACAACTAGAAAGTACATTCACTGTTGGGTCCCTGTGCTTTTTCCTCTCTGATGAAGTTAAAGGTTAACTGTAGTTAAACCGTACCTTAAAAACAGTATACTTTTCAATAAAACTATTTCAAAAATCTACCTTTTTAAAAGCTGTGCTTTCTTTTAAGACCTGCTATATTAGATAAATACTCAGCTAAATATGTTTTATGTCTTCATAAAAATGCAAAGTGCAAGGAAGATGAAGTGTAGTAGAACTCTTGGTATTTATGGGGTTTGGGAGCACATTTGGCCGCAAATACTCGAGGCACCCTCTAAAAATGCTTAGAAGTGCCTATTTTAATCATTCAAACACTAAATCTATACCTTAATATGCATAATCAAAACTGTCATAGCACTACTGCAGAAGTAAATGTCGTCTGTCTTCCTTAAATTCGCTGTTGGAGGTACAGCTAGTCATCTCCAAAGAAAGTGAATGCAGCTCCTGGATCGGTTGCTGGGGAAACGGCACTGGTGTTTTAGCTTCCCCTGCTACATTTTCTTTCAAACATTTTGGATCTGTTCTACCATAAATATATAAATTTTTCTGCAATTAATTTGGAGTTCAACTGATTTGTTTTCATGTTTCAAACCGTGCAGCTGTCATCCGAGGTTAAGCTAATGGAAGCCTGACAACATGATGCTGCCGCCGCCGTGCTGGACCGATGGAACAGCGGTCCCAGGTTTTAGTCCTCTTGCTGTTGTGGGCAGTTTGCTCAACTTCGCCTCAGCTGACCATAAACTTTTCAAAGTAAATATATTTTTTATTGTGTTGCTATCAAAGTAGCACATAAACATATTTCCTTTGAGCAACGAAGGTTTAGATTTTCAAAAGAGCATCTTACATTTGTGTAGGATGCTGATCCTGATCAGTTTTCTTTAGTTTTGCACTTAATCTTTTCCCTGATTCCTTCTCTACCCTGTCTTTACTTTTCTCCTTGTTCATATTCTTCATTTTGCTTCTCGCTGTTCCTTGTATTTCAAGCCTTCTTTTTGTCTCATGCCCTTGTTTTTTCTTTTTTTTTTTTCCTTCAATCTCTTCTTGTTTTCAACAACCCTCCAGGTCCTCAGAGTTTCAGCAAGCTCCACAGACCATCCATTGTCTTGGGAATGTGGTTTAGCTGTCTCCACTCACCTCCGCCGCCTGCTCCTGTCTGGCGGGAGACAATGTAAGGTGGTGTTCTGCTCCTGGGTCCTCAAGGCCACTGGGTTTAACCACTCTAACCTGTCTGACCTTGGGACCTGGGCCAGAACAGCTGATTGGTCTAAACTTGGCTTTGACCAGAGGCTAAAAAAACCCTAAAGACTATTTAAAAGCATTTGTGTTCACACGCCAAAGAATGCCCCTGTTGAGACATGTTACCGTCTCCTCAGTCCTTTTCTGTAAGGATTCCTTAAATGTTGCGAGATGTATCTGCACAGGGGGGGAGTGAAGGCCTCATGGGAATTTCTATATTTATCAAAATATTGGAAGCCGATCTCATCGGCTGTGACTCATGAGGTGGAGGTGGTCCACATGGTGGTGCCTGTGGGATACAAAATGAAAATTGGTAGCGTGTGCCTTCTATGTGTGTCTCAGAGAGAGTGTGTGTGCGTGTCTCACATACCTCTTCCCTCCCCCCCCCAATGTCTGGCACTCAGGAGGACTGCTCCTTTGGGAATGCCTTTCCTGCTTGGCCCTGAACACACGAACACGCCAACACACCCCTACACGTAGACGTACACACCCAGAAGCACGTATACTTTAAAATAGAAACGGGGTGAGTGGATCAGACCGGCTTGAGATGGTTTTGAATGTCTGGTTTGTTTCTCTTGGTTGCTAAACATAATTGTGAGACACACAAATTTAGCTCTGCAGATGGGTGTGAATTTGGGCCGAATGTCAAATGTTACTGTATAACACCAGCTGTGAGGCTCGGCTTCGTCTCCCTCTTTACTCAAGTCATTTTCCCCGAAGACCACATTATGCAGAACATTATATGGTAATTCTTTAACTGTCGCCAGCTAAAGACGTCTGGCTTTGAGGTCCGTGGCGTTCCTTCAGGCACTACAGAGTGTGTACAGTCTGGCTCTACCTCTCCCGTCTGCTCCCCATTTTTCGTTTTCATGGTATAAAAGCACCATCCGCTTCCTGTTCCTTTTTCATCCGGCACCTCCTCAGTTCGCCAGAAATATCCAGTTGTCTGAGCGCAACGCGAAAAGAAGAAGTGAGTTGAGGAAAGTGAAGAAATGCCAAAGAATAAGGAGGAGGTAGATGTTGCTAACGAGGTTGCCAGAGTGTCTTTTCATTTTTAATAGTCCCAGAGGAGGTCTGGCTGGAAAAAATAAAAAGGCGTTATACACTAAATCTTGGTAAAAGTGTGAAGTGCAATAGATTGTAACAGTAGCAGTTTTGAAGCATCTAAAGTCTTTGAAAATAAAGATTTGAAAAGCTTTACGTTCAAGTAAAAATGTAAGTGAAGTAAATAATTTCTTAATCGGCAAACTTTCTAAATAACTTCTTTGTTTTCATAGAACTCTTTCATGGACAGAAGTTTTTGTTTTTGCTGTTAAATTACAGGAGAGACTGGAGAGTGTTGGTGATTGTGATGAAGGAAAAGTAGAAAAATATAGATTAGTCATAATCAAATATTTTAATATTTATTCAAAAAAAAAAACAACCACTGATTCTTTCAACAGCACGTGTTTAGATTTGTCTCTTTACCAACTCTTGCCCCCAATAATTTAGCAAATCTGTGGTTTTGCACACCTAAGCTTTGCTTGTAAACTTATTGAGCTTGTAAAAACCGGATCATTTCTGTTGTAATTCCAGGATTGAATGCGGTCGTACTTTCTTTTTTACCATGACTTTGTGAACCCAGGAGAGTTCATCACAGCAGACACTAAACAGCTTCAGTAGTAAAGGACTGTTTGGTTATTTCACATTTTATTCAAATAAATTGATAATGGTTAGAAAGTCAGGTTAAGACATGTGTTGAATCTTATCTATTTAGCATAAGATTTAAGTCTTGCTAATGATTTACACATGCATGTCCTCACTAATTGCATAATGTTTCACCAGTCAAATGGATTGATGTGTAGCAGTGGGAATGTGACCCAACAGCAAAGACGAAGCTCGCCTTCTTCAGTAATTAATACTTTATAGTTCATTTTCAAACAAAACATTCAGTTTTTTTTAGCGGATATTGACAAACATGACAGGAAAATTGAAGAGCAACGTTTCAGTTGGGAAATTATGTCATTATGGCCACATGGTTGTAAATGACAGCAACAGTCACACAAGCTATTTTAAATGTTACATCTGCTCTTCAAATGTTTGCACCTAGAAGTAAATGTGCCGTGTTTGCGATTAAGTATTGCTATTTTGCTCATCTTCAGTATTCCCTCTGAATTTACAGCTATTAGAGAAAACTACACAAATCGGCTATAAATAAAATAAAATATCTTCCTCGAAACTCTAATGAATCTTTTTATCTTTCAAGTCAGCACCTTGAAATATAAAAAAGAAAGTTTGAATTAAGATCCGATATGTTTAGAGGTAAGTGCTTCTTGTTTCGTTTCCACAGTGCTGTATCATCTTTATGTTGCCTCTTCAAACCTCTTTCTAAGATTATATTTGTTTGATTATTGCTGTTTATTCCTGCAGTTTCTACAAAGTGCTTTTGATTTGTATGGATGGGGATTTACCCGTGAGAGACACAGCAGTTGTTTAAACAAGCAGAATTAAATCATAATGTAATAAATCCTTAGTATCTGCATTCGAGTTGTGTGAATGGCTTTCAGAATGTGTGAACATGATTACGGCGAGTAAATATTTAGAGATATGTAAATGTCAGTTTTACGTACTAAAGGGCGACTGTCAGTGTGCATTACATTTTCAGCACAGCTGTTTCAGATTGTTTTCTGCCTGTTTGTTTCTGTACAATTTACATTTGGTCTAGACGCCTCGGTGTTTCACGTTGATTTTTCATATTTACATGCACATGTACATTTCCGTGTTGGTTTTTCTCTTGTCTTTCCTCTGAAATACATTCTGCAAAGCCCAGACAGAAGCTGTGAACCTGTTGTGAAATTTCTCGGTGTAGGTGGAGGAAGTTGAAAGTGTGAGTTGAGGTTTTGTGGCTGAAAACAAGGAGCATCTCGCCCGCTCTGTGTTTTCAGCTGCGTTTGTGGAGGCTGAGGCGTCTGAGCCTCCCTTTATGACAGATTCCTCTTTATATTACAGCTGAACGTTGGTGTAAAAAAGGGCGGCCGATGAAAGACAGTCCTGCTGGTGGATTCTGAGCTACTGACATAAAGCACCTGACAAGGCTGATGTTTTAAACTGCTGAGCATTTATTCGCATCCCAGTTACAAGGAAAAAAACAAAACAAAACAATGTGGTGTGCCTGAGAATGCAGCCTGCATCGCCATTCAAAGCCCTTGTAAACGTCCGAAGGTGGCTGCGCTCGCCTTTTAGGTCATCGCTTGCAAATTGGCCTTTTTCAGGGAATAATTGACACGAGTTGAGCATCTAGACAGACAATACATGATTAAGTCTCCTTTTATTCTAAACAATCATGTCCCTTACATTAAGTTTAGTTTCCAAGCATTGAGCTTTCTAATATCCTCTAATTAGCACCATTTATAATCGTCAGTGAGGCATATAGCATTGTGGGGGTGTGCGTGTGTGTGTGGATCCGCGTCTTTCTTTTAATGTGCATGTGTCTGACTGTGAGCTGCAGTGTGGAGACACCCTGTCGTCTGGTTCTTGTGTGGTTTTCCACCCCAACACCGACTGTCTAATGAAGAAGTGAAAGCCCATGGGCGGAAGGCGGACAGGGGATACATTTCAGTGTGTGTGTGGGGGTGTGTTTTTGGTGTGTATGTGTAATTAAAGAGTATTGCCGGCAGGGGGGACCTGTGTTAGAAAGGGTCACTAAGAGAGCAGCAGGCCATCACCACGCTTTGGTCATTAACTACCGTCACAGCCAATAAAGGCTGCTGGGTGTTGGGGTGTGTGTGTCTCTCTGCGTGCGTTTTACATGTATGTGTGCATGTCAGGAGGTCAGCTATTAAATTAACTTTGCATCAGTAGGAGTCTTGCACAGTTTGTAAATGTTTGTGTTTCATCCGAATGGTTGAACTGTGTTGGCGTCGAATTAAAGCTTTTCCTATTAGCGCAGTAAACACCAACCAGGGGCAGCAGATAAACGATAACCGCTTCATGAAACATGGTGGTGGCAGCATCATTTTTGCAGGGAATCTGGTCAGAGTTGATGGATGGATGAATAAAAGGTAATACTCAAGGAAAAATGTGAAAAAGTGTTAAAACACTTGAGACTGAGGTGAAGGTTCACCTTCCAGCGAAAGTTGTGTGTAACACAGAACTAAAAATCAGAAACCAGTTCCTAAAATTTCTTAGTTTTGCTTTATAAATTGACCCATGATGGCAGAGCTCTGTCATACATCAATTTGATCAATTACTGCTAATGAGGTGCTAAACAAAATGCAATAGTTGGAAAAAATATATAATTTCAAACATGAAAGCTGCAATTATTGCTGTCATCACTGAATCAACAGTGAAAGAGGTGTTTTTTTTAGAATACCTTGAAACGTTATTTTTTTTAGCAATAACAACAAGCGATACAGTAATGGACAATCTTGATCCAAACCCTAAACTAACAACCAAATTGGTGGTGAAAAAAGAAGTTCCACATAACAGTTCTCTGCTGCTTATGTTATCACTGTCATGTAAAATATCTAGTGATTGAGGCAGCAGATTTTTAAATGGCTGCTAACATCATGCTGCCTGCTAACCACAGCTTTTCTAAGTGTGCAATTTCTATATAGGTCAGAGTTTATGAATGAACGCCAATGGTACTAAGACACCTAATTCATCTGCATTTTCTTTATACTTTGCTCTCAAAAAGCCTGACTTTCCTAAAATAATTTTTTTTATTTGTGTTTCTTCATGCTTGGTTTGGCTTTTTGCTGTTTTGTCTCTTTCTTCAGTCAGCTGCCTGACCATTTGATAAAGATTTATTTTTTATCTTCTTAAGCCCCTTACCTCTGATGTTGGAGTCAGTGAGGTAATAAAAAGCCTCCTGAGCTAAAAGAATGAACAAGTGTTTTGTTGACACATAACAGGCAATTTAGCAAAGAACAACTTCAAATTGCATCCTGAGGCACTTTGTAACTAGCTGACTTCCTGTCACAAAGACATTAATTGTTCTTACTTCTTTTGCTAAATCTTTGAAAAATACCAAAGATAACACAGTTTGACTGACATAAAATAGTATTTTACTTTCAACAAGGCGATTCCTTCAAAGATATCAGCTGGAAACTTGCCTTCTCCCACTTTCTGCTTTTTTTCCCCCCCAAACGTGACTTTCCGATTCTTTTCATCTGCTGAGCATAGTTCCTTTTAAAGCTGTATATGTTTTTTAAGAAAGGAGTTTTCTGATCATTCTAATAATGTTTTGGTTTCAAATGTTCAATTTTCATCAATCAGATTGCATTCTTTCTTCATTTTCTCATCCACCTTCCTCAGAGTGGCAGAAGCTGAGCAGCAGATTTCACTTTACCTGTGTTTATTTGTTTCTCCTCTCTCAGAGCAGCCTTTTTAGATGTCTGTTCTCCCATCTGTGTGCATGCATCCGTGCACAGGCAGGCCATCTGCACACAGTTATCAGTTTTCTTTCTCTTCAGGAGCCTCACAGGTTGATTGGTTAGCCTCGGAGGTAGCAGTGGGAGTCAACGCGGGAGCTGTGGGGCAGAGAGGGGAGGTGCCAGGCGGTGCGTTACCAGCCACGGCGCCTTCCCTCTGGGCTTCCACCTTGGAGCGCTGCTCTGGTAGCTGGGAGGCAGCTCCAGGCTCCTGGGTGTTGGGAGGAGACGCTTTAGAGACAGAGGCAGTGTGAGAACGAGGGAGACATGTATATGTGCGTGTTTGTTTGCGTGTGTGTGTGACAGGGGTTGGGGGGGGGGATCCCAAGCAGATTTGTTTACTAGTAATTAATTCACCTGATTGACATAACAGCTGCCGGAGCTATGGGAAGGCAGAGGCATATGTGCGGGTTTGCTTGCGTGCGGCATATACTGTACAGCGTGCATACTCAGCATGTGTGCGTGTGAATTTTTTCTGCAGACCTGTTACGGGTTTGTGTGTGCGAGAGGCAGAGAGAAACCCATGGCACACTGAGGGCATTTCCATGTCACAGCATCGGGAGTGGGGTTCCCGGCAGCGCCGCCCGGCAGCTCTCTGTCTTCCATCGATTAGGCCCGTCTGTCAGCTGGCAGCCCTGCTTACACACTCCTGCCTCTCTGCTAATCTTTATAGAGTTGACTTCACTGACAGACTTATTGGAGCACTTGAAGCTGAGGAAAGAGGAGGAGAAGTAGGGCTTTGACAGAGGGACAAATGAGGGAACTGAGAGCAGAGTTTGACAGCAGTGACAGTAAGGAGCCGCTTGAAAACTAATTCCTGGTTTGACTTACAGAAAACACTGTGAAGAAGCACTCTGCATAGCAAAGTGCACACTACATATACATATCAACCCTGCATATATGTGGTATTCATCTAAACGGCTATAACCACTGCCTATGTTCTTTCATGTAAAGGGTCTAGCAAAATTGTTCGTACTCCTTTAAACCCTTTTATTGCCCATCCAAGGGGAACATTACTCAGAGAAGAGTCCAATTAACTTTGGACGAGGTGGAAGATCAACAGCTCAGTTGGGAAAATCTGTCACTGCTATTTTTATGGTCTGTGCATATTTAGCCCTTGTACAGGAAAACCATAAGAAGTCATGTTTACATCAAATCTAGCAGAGCGTGAACTATTTGAAAAGATATCCCTCAAAACAATTAATGCTGTAGTTGCAACTGTACGTGTTGAAAATAAGTGCCAGGAACTTTCTCCAGTTATTTTATTTGCAAAAAAAAAAAGAAGAAAACTGTGCATTATTTTCCATCCACTTTACAATTCGCATCCTGTCACATAAAAACCTTTTGAAATACACGGAAGTGTTTGTGTTAAAGGGGTATCAATATTTTTGTAAAGCACTGCATATCATTTTTTCTCAGAGCCATCTTATCTTTGAAGCCTTTACTTATTGAGAACAAATTCCATTCAGTAGCAATTTGTTACCTGTCACCTTTGTCAGCAGATTGTTTTTTTTTTGTTTTGTTTTTTTTATGTGTGTTAACATGCCTGCGTGTTTGTATTGTGAGGGTTCGGGTGATCCTTCACAGTCTGAAAGAAACACAGATATATACACATATTCACAGCACCAGCGGGTCAGTATCAGTGTTGTTGTGGCCAGTAGGTAGCCGTGTGTTGGCCTGCTTGTCTGGAGCCAGATAACAGCAGATCCATTACCCCCTGGAAGCCGAGGTCTGATCACCACGCAGATATAGCTGCTCACTCACAGCCTGTGTGCTGCAGCCAGCCTCCTGCATGGAGCTAAAGAGGATCACAACCGGGGGCCACAGCAAAGCCGAACCCCCTTCTGTATGAGTCAATTATAAAATGCTCATCACAGTGTAATGCAACACAGGAGGCAAAGTAACGAAACACAAAGTTAGCTTTTTTTGACTTAGTGGTAGGCATCCACTGATATGAAATTCTAACTACATGATGACCTTACGTTAACAAATATTAAATTAGCATGGTTTTACTGTTATATTTACTGTTATATATTTATACAAAAGCTGAAAATACAAAAATTGTAGTATTTTTTTATGCTTCTTTGCATATATGTTTATCCTAGTTTACTGTTTTGCCCTCTATAGACTAGCACAAGAGTAACTGAAATTTGCTAGTTAGTTAGTTGGGCTGCAGTCAGATGCTGAACACATGCCGCGCATACCTTACCGACTGTAGTTTTAAAATAATGTCTTAATAAGAGAGATGGGTGGTACTCACATTGAAAATCAGTGTTTTTTGTCATCCATAAGTATTTAAAACAGCTTAAATTGTCCTTTTTGTCTGCGAGAGAGCAAGCACTTTCTCTGGAATCTTGTTGAAAGGACTTTGACGTAGGAATGATATGATGAAAAATTTCAGCAACTTCCTTACTTTAGTAGAAGATCAAAATACATTTTATGAGGGGCAGTGCAGTCAAGCTTTCTAAAAACAAAGCGACAGGAGGAGGCTTCCTAGGGTTTGTCTTCAAACAGGGCAATGTAAGTAGATTTACCTACATTAGCTGGCTACCTCCTCAGCATGCAGCTTCTCTATTTCAAGTTTTTTATTGTCTTCCACAAATTTTCAAAGGTTATCCTTAAGTTCTGTTAGAGAAAAAATAAACTGGATTGGGCTAAAATATATATTTAAACATCTTCAAATGCTAGCACAGCAGTTCTCTATCGCTCTGCTACTCCCATAAAAGCAGAGACAATGTGAGGAGGGGCATGTAATCATTAAAATTAAGTTGCATTAGATGATAGAAGTCATTACCATGACTGAGCCTGACAAGGTTTTTTCAATGGTTTCTAGGGATAATGTTTATCTATACGGACTATGGCGTCATATTCATCATCCTGCCCAGACAGTGGAATCAGTTATGCTTATCTAACTTAAAATATTTATTTGAGTTAATGTTGAAGTTATGACAACATCCCTCTGGTACCACTGTTAACATGATTCTGATGATGAACAGTGAGTGTTCTGCAGGAGACCGCCTCACCATAAGACAAAAATTATATAAGTTGTCTCAGTTCTTCCTCTTTGCCTCTGCATAGGTATAAAAATAGACTTTGGTACTGATGTGGGTGTTAATTTCTCCATAAATGTCCAGGAAACCAAGCTTTTGTAGTTCATTGTGAATGACTGGTTACTGTTAAATGATGGATTAGAAAATGGAAGCTGGGCAGAGAAAAAGTCTTGTGTGATATGATGCTGTTGTGAAATCACGTCTTGAAACGCGGCTATGATTATTAGCAGACGTGTTTGTGGAGGAGCCGGTGTGTGAGGAGGTAACGCTGTGCTGGTATTGTGTTGATGGTTTGTTTGTGTGCAGCGAGAGAGAAAAGAGGGAGATAGCTGTGGCAAACAGGGCAGCTATCAAAAGCCACAGGCAGCTTTAGACTCTGTGTCTTTTCTGTTCCTTTCTTCTTCTTCTCTCTCTGTTTCTCTCTCTCCATCTTCTCTCATATTTTTTCTCTTTTTCTTTCTCTTTCTCGCTCACTCCATCCCTCCCTCTCTCTGCTCCCTGGCCATGCTGATGATTGACGGCCTGAGGGTTTTAATGGGCACTGGAGAGCAGGAGCTGAGGTCGGGGTTGTCATGGCAACTAGGAGAAGGGGCCTTTTGCTGCTGCTTCACCTGCAAACTGTCGAGCAACACACACACACACCCCTACACACACTGGCCACACGTACCTCCATGCCAGCACCACCTCTTCCATTCACTCTTCCTCCTCTGCCTGAGATCTCTCTTTCTTTGCTCATTTTCATTTCATCCTACTTTTCTTTGTCTTTTCTCTTTGTTACTGCTAATGCTCTCAGAAACAACACAGCTGCTTAACTGTGTATACTCTTATGTGTGTCTAATTTGAGTTAATATCCAGAATTTAGTCCATTGTTTTTCAATCTCCTGTAATGGTGGTTTACTTCTTGATTCTTAGTTTGTTTTGTGCAAAATGGTGAAACTCCACACTTTAAGAAATAAGTGAAAAGCAAGTTAATTATGACTGAAAGTAAAATTTTGTCATGTTAGCATTTCTTATAGGATAACTCTGGGTAAAAATGGAGACCCATGGGTCGTTTACATGTTGGGGAATCTGAATAGATCTTTTCAAAAACTGTTGCCAATCTTGACTTGCTGATATGAGTTGCATTTGGCTCATTTAGTATGGATCAGCTTAACTAAGATCCATGTGGGGCCCACTTACACACAGTGTCTAGGTTAGGAAATTCATATGATGTACAGTTTATCTTTAGGCCTTAGCTACTGTATCTTTACTTAGGTGCTGTGTTGCAGTTCTCATTTCAAACAGTGGATGTTACTTCACAAAAATCTGTCTATATTCAATGACTGGCAGCAGAAGAAGAATCTTCTGGGGAAATGCATTCCCAATTTAAAATTCTGTAAGTTTGACCTGATAAATGTTCCTTTTAGATGTTTTTGAGGTGTTTATAACTACATATTTCCTTCAGAATTATATTTAACTGGACAAATGATTGTAAATAAAAAGAAAAAAGAGAAAATCCTGTCAGACTGTGTCCAGCACTTTTTCTGCTTGGAGACTTTCATTTTTGCAGGATTCTCAGGAGGTGGGCATCTTGCTATCCAAAACTATGCATTTGATTTGAAACTATGCATATGTCATTCAAAGAGAACAATGGAATCCAAAAGAAGTTCAGCTGCCGTAGTTTGGTTGCTCAATCAATTAAAGCAAATAATAAAACAAGAAGAAAATGAAGAATTAAAAAAGGAGATACAAAAATCAATCAATCATAGTTAATTAAGTACTGTAGATAAGCAACAACTGCTGAAAAAGACATGGTTTGAAAAAAGAAAAACATGGTTATCCTTAAATAATTATAGTCAGAGCTTTCAATGACCCCACCTAGATCTTGTCTGGTAACCCTGCTAATAACACACACCTAAACTCTGCTGCAAAATAACAGCATCTCGTTTGGATCTTTGTTATTAGGAACAGAGTGATTATGCATTTGACATTGGAATATTCGCTATTTCGTTCAAAAGACACAAGAAACTTCAGAAATTGTTGTACCTCCTCATATGAGATCATCAGACTTTCAGGGTTTTTTTTATTATAAATCTGCCTTTGAAAAATCAAAGTTAACTCCTATTCCCTTTCACTTTTTACTCTAGTAGGTACTCTTGACCTCTACCTCTTCGTGTTTCTCCACTGTTGAGTTCAGAAGGAGCTGAAGGAGTTAACACCTTGACCTGAGAGTAATACAGTGGCATCTTTGTTGGGCTATTGAACAATCTGCAACCTTTTGTCACCTTTCCAGAGAAATCCCTTTTTTTTACATCCTTCTGTTCCTCTGATACATGTCTGCTTTATTCCATTTTTTTTCCACACTGACTTTAACATTTTATCCAGAGTCCCACAGAATCCCATCCCCTCACCAGGGTTGTTTGTGTCTGGCCTCATGGCCTTGGGGCCCTCTTACTTAGCGCCTGTGCTGTGCAGGTCAGCCAGGGCACTCTGGGATTATTGCAGTGGGAGTGTGTCGAAATCTCGCTGAGGGGCGTTGTTGTTGTTGTTGGTGGTGGTGGTGGGGTTCTGTTTGCATTTTGTGGAAACAAATCCATGACTGATGAAATAGGAACGGTGACACCATTGTAAACATGATTCATGTGAGAATTTTCCTTGAGTTAAAGGTTATGTTTAGGCAACTAAATCTTTGCGATCTGTGCTAGAGTAACAGACTCTGACTGACAGAAGCGTATTTTATGACAATCCATCTTTCCAACCTTTTGAGGGCAACATCAAGGTCTTTCAGAAAATGTAAAGTTTGTATGGAGAGTAATGAAAACAATCAACATAGTTTGCCCTAAACTTGTCTCTTGGGGTAACTTTTTGTTCTTTTTTGACCCCAACAAAATGTGAACGTCAAGCTATGACAGGACTGAATACCAAAGGTCAGTTTTACCATCTCAAAAGGAAATCAGAGCATCTAGTGTCACGACTGTCTTTTTTTATCCCTGCTTAAAATCATTGGAATTGAGAGGGAAGATGAAGGAAATAGTGCCAGAAAGTGGTCATCGCATTGAGTATGATGCCGCATACTTTAATGCATTCTACTGAGACTTTAGGTGATAGACCAATGCAAAGTAGTTCTTAATTGGGAAAATGAATGAAACAATGTATAGACTTGCCATTTTTGATTCATTTAAATATGAAAAGTGTTGCGTGCAGCTGTATTTCCTGCATCAAATGTTGTAGTCTTTTGGGATAAGTCTCTACCAGCTTCATCTAGAGAAACTTGGGATAAATCCTCAGATTGGATTGAGTGAACCTATATTTTCAAGTCTTACTTCAGATTCTTTGTTTGATTCAGAACTGGAATTTGATTTACTTTTATACTAATATGTTTTGGTCTGAAACATTTCAGTGTAGCCCTGGTTGTTTATGGATGTTGTTCTGCTAGAAGGTGAACTTTTACCTCAGTCTTAAGTCTTTTGCAGCTGCTGTGGCTACAGTGTCTTTCTTCTGGTTTCCTCTGATTTATGCTCTAAATTGCTCAGTTTTAAAAGACAGATTGAACAGTACTTGTCTTGCGGCCTTTATGATATAATGTTTTCAGAGCACCAACTAATAATATTTCAGATCACTTGTCACCGCATTTGGAACTTTGTTTGTTTTAGTGTGCCAGCACAGTTGGACTTTTTCTCACTTTCTAATAATTTAGGCAATTCCAAGAATATTTTAACACCTTCCTTCAGCCACTTTGTGTTGCTCTATTTAACAAGAATACTGAGAAGAAGAAATAAAAGTATTTTCTTTTGTGTCTTTTCAGAGTGCGGCCGCTGCTCCCAGTCCAGTGATGGGTAACATGCCACCCAATGACGGCATGCCAGGAGGACCCATGCCCCCTGGCTTCTTTCAAGTAAGAATCTGTCCTGAGGTCTCACCTCTGTACCCGCTGTTCAAACGTTGCTGTTCATCTAACACGCACCCCAAACACGCCCTTCCCCCTCACTTAGCCTAAGTTAAGCCCATCCTTGTGTCTCCTCCTCCTTTTTAGCCTCTTTAGCCACCCTAATCCCTGTCCAGATGTGTTCCCTTCTCTGTCCTGCATAGTCCCATATGTTCTTCGGTTGTCGAGCTGTTAACCTCTGGTCTTCTCGCTGAGCTTTATTTCTCTGTAGAGTTTGCTTCAATACAATTTCTATTTTCAGAATGAACTTGTAGGTATTTATTTGGGAGGAACAGATAAAGCTGTTACTATTCTTGTTTGTTTCACTAAAATGAGAGCTTTCAGTAGCTGGTGAGGTCATTCCTCATCTGTGTTTTATTCCTTGTCTCAGTTTTTTCCTTTTCAGCCATTAATTAAACTGGTAGCATAGGGTAAGATTTAATGAATTGCTTCATATAGTGCCCATGTTATTTAGAAAAAGGAGGTCTGTGAAACCTGCACAGAAATTTATCTGAATGAAACCTTTGTAATAACAAGGTGACACACTTCTTCCACTCTCTTGCAAAAGCTTTTGATAAGTGAACTAAAACAAGCCTTTGTCTACGCAAATTCAACCAGCTGTTGTTTAACGACTTGGAGCTGACTGAAAATCTGAAAAAACCTGTCGTCTCAACAATAGTTCCTTTTTCGCATGCCATAGCTAAAATACAAAGATGTGCAAGAGGTAGAATTCTCCTTACTTTTTGTGGAAGATGTAGTTAAGTATTAAGCTTCTTCCTTTACTAGTCCAGATTCATATAGCTGCCATGTTGTAATTAAATTTAGCACAGTGAAATCCCTGAATTTTCACAAAAATGTCAGAAACTTTTGGATTTCATTTTTTTCAAACACATTAAAAGGTTCCCACACACATTTAAAACATTTGATCTTATTGGACTTTTGTGATTTCTGATTTTTCATTTGTTTAAGCCTTGACACCCTGACGATGTTTCTTTAAGAACTAGAATAAAAGACGATACAAGTATGGCATTCCATGGATGTTCTTCTAGTCTTCTGACCTGAGTGGTCATTATTTATTTATATTAAAAGTGGAGGCATTTATGTGAGTCACTGTCAAAGACTTTAATATTTCAAAACAAAGACTGAAATATATGAAGTTTAGATTTTAAACTGGCATAAGCATCTTATATTAGCAAGTAATGTGTCTAACATGGCTGCCAGAGCCAAAACTGCACATTTGAGTGTATTCTTAGAAAATGTAGATCCCTAAGGGTGAGATTTCCAAAAGTCTGCCAAAGTTTATGAATCCAATCTGCTCCATAACGAGCTTAACGGGATAAAAACAGAGAAACCTGGCTAGGCTTGTTCAGCCTTCCCGTTACCTATTGAAAGTCATGCTCTCTCTCTTTGCTTAAATGGAACAACAATTTTCCTTTCTATATGGCTGCTTGCATCTCTGTGCTTCATCGAGCTTCATTTTATACAACAGATAGCGAAACTGGCCAAGTATGAGTCTTTTTTTCCCTCCGTTACTGTGTCCTCCCAGAAGAGTGTTACTGTCAGCAAGAGCTGATATCACTTATTATGGTGCGTTCGCTGATCACAAAGAGATTGGATATTTGAGTTTTCAGTTGCCCAGTCACCAGTCATGCCACATCAAACTGAAAACCAGCTGATCCCAGTCACCAGTCGATTTCTCGGTTCCTCTTTTTATGTGTTTGGCCTAAACGTGTTGCACAAATTTTCCCTTACTTAGTTTAATGTTTGTGAGACAATAAGAGCTTCTGTCTTTTTTTCCTTTTTGTGGATTAGAAGCACATTTTGCATTGCACAGCATTGTGGGTGTGTGTGGTGGTGGGGGGTTCAAAATGTGCTGCACACACACATTTTGCACACACAAAATGTGTGCGTGTAGGCGTGCGTGCGCTTGTGCGTCTGAGAATGTTAATGATGTATGAGTTGTGAGCAGGACACCGAGAAAGCTATCTGATGGTGTTGCGTGAGTGACATTGCTTTCCAAAAATAGACGCTGTGAGCATGGCAGACAGACAGATAGACGGGCAGGAGAGTGGGCAGAAGGGTATAAGGAGAAGAGAGAGGGAATGAAAGGATGAATGGATATATTTACTTCCCTTCCTAATCTATCCCTCTATCTGCTTAGCTCGATTATCATATTCTAGGATGGGGGGGGGAAAAACAAGAAATTGAAGTGTAAATGGCAAAGATAAAGTGTTCTTTGAAAACATCCAAAAAGCGCGCAGTATGTCAGTGTCTTGTTCACATTACATCATTTTCCTTGAGCATTACACCTTGCTCTCTGCTCCGACGGTCATTCCCTAGCGGACAAATGGCTGCGGACCAATCTGAAAGTGCAGCCTACTGAGTTTTCTGCAACACATTCATTCATTCAAATGAAGGGGGAAGCAGATTCTTCCCTCCCACATATTGTGGAGGTTTTCCTCACACTCCCATCGCTCCTCCTCAGCCACTCTGCAGATACAGCCGCTTGACTGTCGATCTAGAATTGTGAATGGATTATATGCCGTAAACTGAATTTCCTGCTGCTTTAGTCATTTCTTAGCTGAACTCGGGGTCAGTTTTCCTCTCCCTCTCCCCCGCCTCTCTCTCTCTCTCTCTCTGTATGTCTGCCATCCTTCTCCATGACATTTCCACACTCCCTCTATTCCTCCTTGTCTTTGAAATTATTATTTTTTTACTCAAGCTGCCTCAGGGACGTGTGCAAACTCACCAGCATCTGTGGTTGTGCTGCTCATGTACGATCTGTCCATGTGTGCATGTTGCAAATATTTGTTGTACTGATGCGATAATTAGCATAGATGACCCTAACTCTGTTACCGGCTTTGATCCTGTGTGAAATAAAGGCCAAAGAAAAGGAATAAACAGGAAAGTGGAGGTGAGATAGTTTACTTTAAAACTTATTGAAGTGGTTCATCTTTTCTGCCGTACAGAGTTCGTTATGACTATATGCTGTAGATTTCACAATAAACTTAAAATGTGAAGTTACTGAGCTAGTGCAAAGCAAAAGATCCTGAAGGCAAATTGCATAGGTGGTAGGAAATGGCCATAAAAGTCAAGTCAAGTTTATTTGCATAGCGCATTTCAGCAACTAGGCAGTTGAGAAAACCACAACACACTTAACAAACAAAACAAAACAAAAAAAGAAACAGTAAAATTCAGTGGCAGAAAGAAAAAAAATTCTGATGGACCAGAAATGGATTCTGGGTCCATCCATTTCTGATGGATCCAGTTCTGGGTCCATCAGAAATTCATTTTCTCTGTCTGACATTAAATCAGACTAATTCTTCCCTGCTTTTGATTAGTTGGGATTTCTGAAATCTTTCCCATTTGCTAAATGCCAGAATAATTGTAATTACTTTCCTCAAGACAAAAGTTTCCATCTGAACTATTTGAAAGTCCAAACGATGATGTCATGTCTTTGTAAGGTTCTGATTGGATGATTCACAACTTTTGCATAAAGTAGAGACACACAAGTGGATATGTTTCTTGATGTGAAGTTGTTGGGAACATCAGGAAGAGAATTCTGGCACAAATGGGTCCAAATTAGTCACAAACTGGCTAAAAGTGAGTAAAATCTGTGTTTTAAAGTGGCCATCATAATGCCCTGTTCTCAGTTTTATAGAAAGTTTGTGGGCAGAGCTGAAAACATCTTGGTAGTAAAGCAACCTTGAAACCTGACTCAGTTACACAAGTTGTGTCAGGAGGAATGGACCAAAGATCCAGCAAGTTATTGTGAGAAGCTTGATGAAGGAAACCCAAAGCACTTGAAATGAGTCAAACTGTTCAAAAGGCATCCATCCATCCATCCATCCATCCATCCATCCATCCATCCATCCATCCATCCATCCATCCATCCATCCATCCATTTTCTAACACCCTTGTCCCTAGTGGGGTCAGGAGGGCTGCTGGTGCCTATTTCCAGCTAACGTTCCTGGCGAGAGGCGGGGTACACCCTGGACAGGTCGCCAGTCTGTCGCAGTGTTCAAAAGGCAATTCTAGGTAATTATCAGACAAACTTCTGAATTTGAGGGAAGTAATACAAAATAATTTATGTGAGGGGGTCTTCTCATGTCTTTTGCCACATTTTGCTTATTTTAGGAACTTGTGCTCTCATGAACTTACATTTTGTAAAATGGCCCCTAAAGTTCAAAGAAGGTTAAACCTGAAGAATTACTGTTCAACACACCCTTAAGGAGTCTGGCTGCTTCGAAGCAAGTTATAAGAAACGAGGGGTCATTTATAACTTTTGCATTAAAAGTTGTATTCCAGTTAAAGTTTCCTATTTTTCCTAAACATATTCAATGTGCGACATCCCAATGAGTTATCAAAATGATGTTTTAAAAGAAGCCTGTAAACCTGTTAGACCAGGGTGAAGCTATCAACTATTTAAACCACAGCAGCCTCAGAATAGGACCCAAACCATTAACTAAAATAAAACTACTAAATCTCAGTCTTAGTTTAAAGCCATTGTTGCAGCTCTGCTGGAGAACTCTTTGTTTAGAACCTGGATATTTTCTGAACTTTAAACTTCAGTATATTGGAATATAACCAGCTCTCTAAAACTAAATTTAGATGCCTCTTTTGTACTTCGACTGAAGGAGCACTTGGAGTCAAAGTTTTAAAAAAAGACAAATGAAGATAAGAATTCATTGGCATGTCTTCTCACTTCTGCCTGAAATAAAGCCAACAAGAAGAGGTTCCATCTTTTACTCTTATCGTCGGTGCTTATCCTTGAGACGACAGCAACAAAAATGATATCTAATGATTCTCTGGATGACAGTATTAAAAATAAAAATACCCCTGCTACATCAGAAGTTTCCCTCGTTTGCTGTCTGTTGTTGCTTCTCCAGCAGTAGCTCAGAACCGCTGATAAGTCACTGCAGTTAAACAGTGTTTTGACTGTAGCCTCTGTCTCCCACTGTGCATGTGTCATCTCTATCAGCACACTGTGTCCGACGCACTGGGGTTTATCAGTTTGGAGACAGGTGTAGGAAATCTCTCCAAGCGCACCCAGATGCACACCGCCACACGAGCCGGTGAAACTGTAGGTGCTCTGAGCGATCTGAAAGAAGATCACTGTTTTATTACAATTTTTAATAACTAAGTGGGCTAAGCCACATTAAGGGAAAGCAACGTTTAGCTGTGTGTATTTATTGCCCATTACTTTGTGCGCTTCCTTGGTCTAATCTTACATTCATTTTCCATTTTCAGTCATTAAAATATGGATCAAGTTTTTACCATCTGTAAAAGGCTTTCTTATGTTTATAAACAGCTAAGACCAACATTATTCGTACCCATGGCAGATTTAATTTTAAAGTAAACCTGGAAAAAGGTGGTCGGTAATGGTTGATTGTGGAAATGCCAGCAAATATTCCCCATTTTATACTAATTGGTATATAATCTTATAGCATTTTTTTTGTTTGTTTGTTTTTTTGCTCTTCATGCTAAATCATCGCCCAACAATCTCAGGCAGAAGATTTCATTGCTGTGCAACCTATGAGTGCCCTCTATTGGACAAAAAACTAATAGCTGAATTAATCAGAAATTGATGTCGGAAGGCCGCCGGTTTGAGCTACTTCAAGTATTTTGCATGCCGGTCTTGTAAATCTTCTTCAGTGCAGACAGAGCGTCTGCATACCAAAGCATAAAGTGAATCATTAGTCCTACATTTGTGTAGCACTTTCATTAATTCCATATCAATGGAATAACCAAAATAATCTAATAGCTGGAGACCAAATTAATAATTACTTGAGCCCTTTTGCTCTAGCAGTGGGTCTCAAGTCCAGTCCTAAGAGGCTCACATTGTGCAACTTTTAAATTAATATCTTGCTTCAATCCACTTGAGTAAAATATTTAGGTCATCCGCAGAACACTACAAAAGTTGATTGCATGCTGAGGAATTGTATTGGATCATGGTCTAAAAGTTGCAGAGTATTGGCCCCTGAGGACTGGAGTCTGGGATACCTGGGCTACAATATCAAAGTTAGGTTGTAGAAAGGCAGCATAGTTTACTAAATGTACATA
This sequence comes from Xiphophorus hellerii, assembly GCF_003331165.1. Lineage (NCBI taxonomy): Eukaryota > Metazoa > Chordata > Actinopteri > Cyprinodontiformes > Poeciliidae > Xiphophorus > Xiphophorus hellerii. The sequence goes on from NC_045680.1 coordinate 18,002,731, forward strand.
TTTTTGAAAGACCAGAGAAATTTAAGAAAGATATGCTCAAGTGTGATGGGAGCATAAGGCTTTATGTGATCTGTTTTAAAGTCAGGAAATTGAACTCGTGTAGCTGATTGTGGAAATATTAAACATCCTTCACCTCACAAATTAATGGAGTCTTAGGAGAAATCTCAGCTACTGAACACAGAAAGGAGCTGCACATTCTCACCATCTGCAGGTCCGACTCATCTGCAGTATGCACCCTGTCCAGGTAGACTCCTCTGGACATGCACTGTTGAAATAAGGATATTAATAATATTATTATTAATAATAAGATATTAGTAAAAGTGTAGCTGAGATAAAGGCAGAGATATTTTACAAATCTAAGGGAGTGAAGACTTTCTCAGCTGATTTACAAAATCTAAAATCAATTAAGACTTGGGATCTTCAGTTTGTTGGTGTTACACATGTCCACGTGTTCTTAAGAGTCCAATCTACCAGTGAAATGTCTTCCATTTCTCTCTCTCTCTCCTGTTTGTCTAAAAATAAAGCTCATTAACCAAAAAAAAATCTGCCCTAATGAGCTGTATTTCAATCCAGATTTTAAATATTCTGGCCCTTGAAAACATAAGCAGGTTTGTGAATGAAGCGGCTTCATCGAGAATTTGGCTACATTGAAATATCGTTTATGCAAGCACAGAAAATCAAAGTGATGCAAATTAGCTGGCAGAGACGAGATTGCTACCCCTACATCATGATGCAAGTATGCTTAATGACAAATGACGTCACCTATAAACGTTTTCCTTTTGTGGAAATTTCTCTAATTAAAAAGAAGTGATTGATGAACATCAAATAGTCCATGTTGGAGCTCTAACTTTAACTTTGATTTTTAAAAGAAATTAATAACATACAACAGTTTGTGAATGGTGAATTAACGCAAAACACAACATTGGATATTTTTTCCCCATATCTTGCATTTGGAGGTTGGTAGTCCTACAAGTGTGAAATGCAAACAATGGATGACCGTCTGCGTAGAATCTTGTTTTTACTGCCACAAAACCCATTTGGCATGGCTGAATGCAGAGTTTTTGTATGACAGCATTGCCACATTTATTTGATATTGAAAGCAAACACAACCTTCAACAGACCATAGAACCATTTGCATAAAACCTCTTGTTGTGTAAAGATTTTTTTTTAAATATATATAAGGGTAAATGTGAATTGTTTGGTTTATCAGTGTTTGTTGTTGTCCAGCTCCAGAAACAATGAATTAGTCAACTCCAGTGTGAATACAGCTTAACACCTCTGCAGAGTTGTGCTTATATAAATCATTTGGTGTCATCCTAACATGTTTAAATGTTTGTCACTATTGCATGTCTCTCCTCAGGGATAAAACTCCCTATACCGGCGGGATGGCGTATTCCTGCTTGTGGTATATTCCATGAGCAAAGCAGGAGAGCTAAAGCTACCACTGCTGCTCTCTCTGGAATGTTAGCAAGGAATGACAATGAGAGTGCATTCAGTGTACGTGTGTGTATGTGGGGGCATGTGGGGGTGTGTAGGCGTGTGTGTGTGTGTGTGTGTGGTGCTGTTCCTCCTGGCTTTGTTTGTTGTGTTCAATGATGCAGGCTGCTTTGTGCTCTCTGTCTGCATGTATGCGTGTGTTGGGGTGTGTGTGGGAGAGCTATAGTTTGACGACAGCTACACACTGCCCTCTAGTGTTCGCTGCTTTAAACGGAAAGGGAAAGAAACTGGTGTTTCTCCATCTCTTCCTCTCTCTCTCTGTTAGTGGTCCATCAGGGGCAGCGGTGTGGGTCTTCCTTAAGCCGAAATGAGTGGTGGGGAGGTGAGGAGGGCTTGTGTTGATGGGTTTGTGGTGCTGTGCCAAGCTGTTATCTCCTTAGCCGGGTAGAAAATGATTTTATTAATTGCTTCATTTAACGCTCCCCGTGTCCCCCTCCTTCTTCCGCTCTCTCCTGTAAACACACAAATAACATCACACAAGGGCTCGCATGCTTACACACACGCACGCATGAGGAAAAACTACTTTTAAAAGTGGCCCCGCGTACACCTCTGTGATGGCTGAAATGTTCTTTCTCGGCGAGTCTCTGTGGGGACCTGTGGAGGGAACAGTGGGGCTGTAAAGGCCATATGCTGGCCCATTCAGATGTAATGGCAGGAAAACCTGGGGAGGCTCAGCCAAAGGAGCCGCACTCCATTATGGCACATCATACACAGATCTGTGCATGTTCGGATTTGTTCCCATCAGAGAAAACATGTGGAATCAAAGTGGGGGAAAAAATGGAAGAATACATTCAAAACTTCTAAAGATATTCAGGGTGTTGATGTCTTCCAGTAAAATATGTTTAAAGAAAACAAAAAAAAGATAATCCTACTGTGTGTGTGTGTGGGGGGGGGGGGGGTTGATGACGTCACAAGAGGCGCAAGAGTTAAGATGACTCTGGGATTTGTAAAGATTATAGTGGACAAGTGATTCTCGACAAATTCCACTGATGATCTGAAGCGTTTGAGTTGGACAACATTCAGTTTTATGTGTATGATTTTTAAGTGGATACAGTCGTGGACGATGACGCTAACATACATTGCTTTTTAGACTTTTAGACTAGAAGAATCTGTTTTATACTAATCTTTTCAGTCATATTTTTTGTTTTTTGCTAATTTGCCAATTATAAAATAAGTAAAGAGAACAGTTGGACTGCAAGTGGCCAAAATTCAGACTAGCTTAATTTTTTATAAGAACTTTTCTGTCTCTGACTGCAACCGCCCCCTTCCTCCCCCCCCAAAAAAACACAAATGGTGCTCAAGAGTTTTGATTAGTTACTTCTTGCCTCGTGTGATGTCACCAGAGGCACATTTGCTTGGAGGCTTGTTTTGAGAGGGCAGATCTGAAATTGCGTGAACATTGACTTACAAAAATAAAAAGCTAACAGCATTGTTCTAGAGGTGATCAAATATGTCCAAAATAAGTTTTATTGATTTTACAGAAAAGCCTTGCTGGCAGCTTTAATTGTGGTGAGTTTAGGCTTAGGTCAAAGTTCATGGCTAGCATTGGGTCGAGCCGTTCTGTGCTTATGTTTAATGTCAGGGATGAGCAAAGCCACTGCGACATCCAACTAAGTGACTAAAACTCAGCTGTGCATGTGTGCTTGTGTGCAAAGAGAATCAGACTGCCGCAGCTGGGTCAGTGCAGTCGACGGACCCCCGCAGGGGCGCCTTGTTAGACACACACACACACATACAGCCTGGCTTGGCAACAACAATAACCTCTGAGGTCAGTCGGAGCCAGCGCTGCATTAGCCTCAGTGTGAACCTGCTGAGAGACAGAGTGAGCCAGTACAGCTGGTGTTAACCACCCAAAACACACACACACACGCACGCTCACACAGAGCAGCAGAAAACACTGGCTCTGATACAAATGTCAGAACTGTGCCAACACATCCAGAATACGCTGTATGTACAACTAAGCAAACATTTCCAGAGCTTCAAATAAATAATTGACAAGCCGCACATTGTGTGGCTTGTTAAGAAGTGGCTTTAGTGACGACTTGACTGCTTCTCAGATAAGCCTCTCTCACAGCAAGGAGATAAACAGAATTAATGCATAAAGAAAAGTGTTTTTCGAAGGATAGGAAGCACCTCTCTCAGCAGCCACGCATCCGATCTCAACGCTGACGTCGCTTTGAGACGAGCATGGCGAGATGTCGCTTGTTTAAGGCTGTCAGTCAGCCGCATTTAGTTTCCCGCTGTAGTGTCAACCACAGGTTCCCCCAGCCATGCCACCATGGCTCTCACTCTGGGTAGGAGGCACCATGGGCGGGCTAGGAAAGTGAGAGGAGTTATGCATAACTACACGTCATGTCATACAAAAAAAAAAAAAGAAATTAGTTTGTCTACATAAAACAGAAGTAAGTGTAATTTACTGAGAGATGCATTTGGGTTACATCGTCAGCAGCTCTGAAGTTATGCTAAAAAAATCAACAAGGATCTTAACTTATGTATTTTAATCTACCTGTAAAATGGCAAATCATTATCTGACTGCCAGAAATGATCTTTCACTACAAACACAACACACTGCCTTAGAGGGTGTAAGAAATCCTACATTAGGACATTAACACTCCATCCATCCATCCGTCCATCCTTCCATATACTTATGTATTCATAGCATAAAAAGGAGTAAAAACTGTATTAAGAAAATTTGAGACTGGCCAAAAACAGACAGGGTTTACCCCAGTGTATTATAAGTCTGGTGGGCCACCAGGTTTTATTTGTGCCCCCACCAGGCTAAGCATTGCTTACTTTTTCAAGTCTCTTTTTAAAATATTTGCATTTTTAAGACCTTATAGATGGTATTCAAGTATTAATCTTCCAATCTTTCAATAACACATAATTATCAAGTGATATTTTCAAATTACCTGTCAACTTTAAACACTTTTTAACTCAAAAACACGATGGGCCGCTGAATGAATGACTGCCCTGGCACCCAACTACAGGGCTTAGCAAGATTTCTGGGGAAAACCCTGACAGAATGTCATCATTTGAAACCCCTGCATTTAATTTGCTACAATTGTGTTTGACTTGTCTTTAATATAAAAAGCCATTATTCTGACTCATTTTCATAACTCTGCTAGGCCAGTTTGTTTAGTCCCCTCACCTCCTCAAACATCTTTCTTCTGTTTTGTTCCGGTTCATTGACTCAGAGTCAGGATTGAGTCTTAACTCATCTGTAGAATTGAAATGTATCAATTACAACTTCAGAAAACAAATTTGATCACCCTATAGCCTGTTGGTGGATATATCATAGAATAATACAATCATTCACAGCTTCTCATATCATACGTGTAGGGTTTAAGGAAAAGCTAAAAAGTGGCCTTCATATTGGAAGGAAAACAGAGGAAAAGCAAAGAATGCATCCATTAATACTTTTCATTATTCTTCTAGATAAACTCATTGCATAAAGCACACTCAGCATTGAGAAGAAAAACATCTTGATAGTCCTTCAAAAAGGAATAGTAAGGGTCCTTTTAACCCTCCCCGTTGCACTTATGGTCAAACCTGTATGTTACCTTAAAGCAAAGGATAAAACACATTCTGGTTCTGCATCACTTTATTCAGTAGTTGTTGTTTTTTTGTTGTTGTTAGACTTTGTATAAAAAATCCAGTCAGTCTACAATGTGGGAGCTGTTTTTTACAGTATTGAGTCTTCAGTGCAGTGTTGCAGAATGATATGACCCATTTTCCTTTATTTATTTCCTCTATGAAATAAATAGAGGAAATAGAGGTTTGATTTGGATTGAAATGTGTTTCTTTATCAAGCGAAGTTGACTCACCAAAATAGTCTTAGTTTGGCACCTGATTCTGTATTTGGACAAATATTAAACCTGCCTGGATCAAATGTACCTTAACCCTTTCATGCATAGTGGTCACTACAGTGGACAGCTATCTAAAAGCCATTTTCTTGTGCTTCCTGTGGATTTTTATGTTATAAATGCACACAGACCATTGAAGTGGACACCAATGCATCATAAAATATACCATCAACTACTGGCCATCAGCTGCAAATGCAAGAAATTATTTTTGTTAAATACAATATGGCCGACAGACAAAAAAGCATGAGAACAGACCTGGTCCCTCCTTCTACTGTAGACGACTCTTGCAAGTAAAAAAAATATTGTGACATCAGATAACCCCTAAGGAACAATACTACTGATGTATTTTTCAAATAACAACTTTGTATTTGGACAAAATTACAATTGATCACATAAAAATAAAAAATATAATAATAAATATACAAAAATTTAAAAATGGAAAAAAATTCTGACACAAAGGATCATAATTCATGCATGAAAGGGTTAAGGTGAAATTGGAAGATTAACTCTGTGTTAGAAAAGGCATTGAATTATCCTTTAGCCACATTAATGCAACTGAACACTGATTACAGCATTCCCCATGAATTGATCTGACCTCATACTGGCTATTAATAATTCCTGTACATCAGAATTACTGTGGTCCTTTGTAAATGTCAGTGACAAATCTTATTATGCACACTCCCTGTTGGGCTAATAGGTTAGATATGATAGTTGTCTGGTAATTATAGGCTACATATGTAAATTGGACATGCAGTGACTGTGGGGCAGAAACAAAATCACAGCTATTGAGCTAATTTTACTGGACGAATCATTCACAAAATCACTGAATTAATATTTCTGTTAACGTATGCCATCTTAAAATGGGCTAAAACTTGGGATTATAAATGTTTAAATAATAAAATTAAGTAGAAGGAGAAATTATTCCTACATCTTATTAGCATAGCTGACTGATAATAAGTTCCAGGACACTGTTTATGTGTTTAACTTTTCGAGTGTGCTTTCTTAGTTTCTTATGTTATATTCTGTTAATACATTTTATTTAGCTTCCTTGTTTTCTTTTCAGTCAATCTTATATCTACTTCCAAACCTGTGTTTAGTTTCTGATTGTCACACATGTTCTGCCTCCAGTTGCATTTCATTTACCTTGTTGGATCTGGGAATGATGTCACCTCAGTCTAAATTATTTCCCAGCTGCACGTCTGAAAAGCTGTGGGAGCCATTCTGAGGCTTTTATGTATTTATACACTGGAGCAACATGTTCCCTAACAAAGGTTACACAGTATTATTATGCATGCAATTGATATAATGAGATACAGATTGTTAAAAGTTGAAAATGTGCTGTATTTTATTTCTACAGCTACCTTCACTTTGATTTGTTTGGCAGCCATATTGGCTATTAAAGTTGTAGTTTTTTTTTTTAATTCTTTGTTTCTGAGTTCTTCTGAGCATTTTTTAGTTGATTATTTTTTCTTGGAGCTTTATTCAAACATCCTGTTACTACTTTCCATAGACTCTGTTTTCTACTGTTCTTTTCTCGGATTGCTACGAGTTATGCTTTGCAACTCATGTAGGAAACACTTGTGCTTTACCACATTTATTAATTATTATAAGTTTGTATGTATATCTGATCTTAACCTTTTCCTTTTATTTTTGACATGGAAAAAGCAAATATGCCTTCTGCCAATTTTAGGGTTCTGTATAAATTTCCTAGTTTTTATCAGGTTTATTTAGATTTAAATCCAATCACAGGTGTACAAAACTACACAACATACTCCACCATGATTCCAATTATTACATAAAGAGGAAGCCAAAATGAAAATGTACAAATGTGACTATTTAAATCGTTGAGATGCTTGGATCTAACCTACATCCAATGTGAGCCAAACCAATAAACTGCAGTGTCTTACGGTTGTGATAGGCAATGAAGCGCTGATTTATTAATTGGTGGAACAATTGTGACTCAATCGTCTGGTCACTGCAGTTGGCCTGTTTTGCAGCTGACATTTTGTCTTGATATAGTGGGACAAACACAGTATGAATAATGAGGGCTGCATTTGTCTCAGGGGAAATTCTGCTTCTGCACACGTCCTACTGAACAACCGAAGGTCCTAAAGCTTAATACAGCTTTTGTTGTTTTAAGATTTCTGTGGGTATCTTTGTGTAAATAATATCCCCTGTGTTGAATGTTTGTGTCCCTGCAAACATGTAGCCTTATTAAGTTTCAAAAGCCTCTAAATAGCAGTAAAAAAAAAAAAGCTGTCTCTGCTCACTTTCACTGTATTGGATTTCAGACAAATATATAACCGTGAAATGTTGTTCTATGAACTTGTTTTACACCATTCAATGTAGTTCTCACACGGTGAAAATGCAAATGTTTTTTTAACAGTAAATCATCCTGAACACACCTGAAGTCCCTTGCAAAAGTATTCAGTGCAAAGGTGATCACACCTCGTGAGCTTTTTCACATGTTGTGACTTTAAAACCAAAAACTTCAATGAATTTGTATAGATTTTAGGCGATAGACCAACCCAAATGTAAAGGATACGATATTTATATTGTCATTATTTATACAAAATTTGCCTGCATTTGCATTCACCACATTTTACTCTAATCTCCCCAAATAAAATCCTGTGCAACCACTTCTGAAGGGACCTACTTTGTGAAGAGAGTCAATTTGGGTATAATTGCAGTAGAAATCCAGCTGTTCTGTGAGGACATTTAGGATTTGATAGAGAATATTATTTATTTAACACCATAACGAAGACCAAGAAACACAGCAAAACATTTAGGGATAAATTTGTTGAGAAGTTTAAAACAGAGTTAGCATATAAAACAAAACCCTAAGCATCTCACAAAGAAATCTGTGAGAGGATGTAAACAAAGGGTTCAAAGTCAACGCATGTATTGGAATGTCCTAGTAAAATTATAAAATGAAACTCTGGGACTGAAAATGTGCTACTTGTGAATGCTCGTCATCCATTCTGATTGAGCTGCAACTATTTTGCGAAAAAGAAAAGAAAAATGTAGGTGTGTAGATGTGTAAAGCTGTTAGACACATACACCAAAAGATGTTCAAACAAAAGCTCTATAGAGGAACATGGAAAGATCCCAATCCCAATAAAATCAATTAGTTTGTGGTTATTACATGTCATAAGATGAAAAAGTCTAAGGAAAATAAAGGCTTTTCTGAGCCACAGCATTAGCAAGATTCCTCCATAAACTGAAAATTACCTACATCTCTCCTGTCACAATTTATTTACATATTTATTCATCATCTTTTCCAGGGTCCTCCAGGATCTCAGCCTTCTCCTCACACACAGCCCCCACCACACAACCCCAGCAATCCCATGATGGGACCCCATGGACAGGTAAGACGACTTCCTTCCACTTTCCTCTCTGTTATGTCTGTGTACAGTCACTCATTCACTCAGTTATGGTAACACTAAAGAAGAAACGACTCCCAGGTCCCTCGGTGTGCAGGCAGCCAGGGACAGGCAGCATCCAGGATGGCGGACTAGATGAATAATTTAGCTGTGTTGGCCTGGCTGTGAGGAGCGGAGGTGCATCTGGAGGGCCTCCTCTCTCTCTCAGCCCAGCACTCACCATCCCATAGTCCATCAATAGAGCATTAATATTGCAGCATGGCCTGACACTGTGCAGCTCTCCGTGTGCAAACCTACCACAGTGCAGGAGGAGGGGGGAAGAGGAAAAGAGGAAGTGGCAGAGTAAAGAGTAAGAAAACAGTAGTAAGTCAGTCCACCGCCTCCAGCATTGAGTGTAATTACATAAGCTGTCCTCTGCTTGCCCCAAACGCACACACTGACACAGAAAACGCAGTTCCCCCTTAAACACAAATTTTGCTTATCTGCATTTTGTGATTGTGAACACATCTGTCTTCTAGTCTGTGTTTAAATCTCCACGTTTCTCCAGGTTGGGTTTTGTTTACAACTATTTCCCCTCATTTGACAGTGAAAGATGGCCCCTCTGGATGTGGGTATTTGTAGATGCAGCAATGTACTCTCGTAGGTAATAGTGCTAACCGTCTGCCTGTAATGCTTTACATTATTCACTAGTTCAGTAGCGCTGGTTCTGTACGTGTGTCCTCACCGGACTGTTCTTGTCACCGCTCTGTTGAAATGTCCAGGTTTGTGTCTGACCACGCTCAGACTACGGTTTCAGAATCACTGTATCTCTGCTTTCTGATTTGCAGGAGATGGTAGCAAATTGTTCTGTAAAGTTTAAATTAAACTCAGTATTTTATCTGCTTGAATTTGTACAATCTCCTCTTTCCTGTGCATCTTCACTTTCTCTGCTGCACTTCCCTGCCTTCGCATCGTTCTGTTTACGCTATCTGATCCGTCCTCCTCTACCTTTATACTGATGGCTTTTACCACCTGAGGTCTTACTTTCCAAGACACGACAGGATTCTCATTTTTAAGAATTGTCGAAAAACAAAACACATCATTGTCCAGCACAATAGCTCCCCCTGCTGACCATCAGAGAAATCACCTCCAGAATGAGCAGCTTAAAACAGGCTTTCTAATTGTTTCTTCCCCCTAAACACCCCCACTTGGGCTGTAATGAGCACCAGTTTTGATCTGTTTTACATTAAATAATTGAGCAGATTTGCACAGGAAAGAGAAAGTATAGTTTAGAGGCTTATTTGAAATAATTATTCATACTATAGCGATTTTATTTCTAGAATTAATGAACTGCTGATATTTTAAAATGACTTAAAAAGCCCAAAAAAATGTTTTTAATAAAAACCAGCAAAAACATGAGTCTATCTTAATGTAGCAAGCCAAGAAGGGAGTAGTAAGTCCGTGACTGGCAGAGTCACTGGACTGTGTTGTGACATTATTATGGTAAAATCTAAGGCTGGGTTTAAGGACAAAGCTGGCAGCATGCTGTAGCACGCTGAGACATGTTATGGTTTGTGTTTGTCTTTTTAATAAATGCTGTGGTTTCTCTCATATCTCATCAGTTTTATAGTTTTATGCCATGCATCACTTCTTTCAGCAATTGTAACTCTGAGTTGCAGATTATAATATTGGTGTTTTCATTTTTATTACATTCAAATGTTTTTGACAACAAAACATTTGTTTTCCCCAGAAACCTTAACATATTTTTTTCTCCACTTAAATAAATTAAATTGCATATTTCACATTAACTGAAAGTAAAGGATATTTATTCCTTTTCCTCAAAGACTTGATCAAAGCGTATTTACCTGATTAAATACATATTTTTTAACAAGTCAAATCTTATTCATTCATTTGGTTTAATAGAACATTAATATCAAATTCAGTGTAATTCTTGTTTTATGTCTTCAGCTTCTGGGTTTAATTTTTTTTTTTATCCCAAACACAATGGTCAGGAAATCCTTCTTAGGATAACTGAAATCATTTCCGTCATGAAATATAAACATGTTTAGAGGTTGTTCTAAAATAAAAATATTAAGAGTTTTCCTGTCCATCCTGCAGCCCTTCATGTCTCCACGGTACCCAGGAGGCCCCAGACCTTCCCTCCGAATGCCAAACCAGCCTCCCGGGAGCATCCCGGGCTCTCAGCCCCTCCTTCCAAACAGTCTGGATCCCACTAGACCTCAAGGTACTGACAACATTAATGGCGTCCCAGCATGCACCGCTGTTATTGATGGTACAGATGTCCCAAAAGCTTTAAAATAAATTAATCTTACATAGGAGTAGCATAATCTGACTTTGTTGCTCCATATCTCTGGCAGTAAGCTTCAGAGATTTTTTTTACCTGCTTTACCAGCGTCTTCAGTGTGTGTGATGAGAAGAAAAATCTGGCTAATCATTCAACTTAGTTTGTGACACTTCAAAATGTGTCTAGTTTACTTGAAGGCATGTGCCTCTTGTCTTTTCTATTTTTAGGAGAAGATAGGAGAATTAAAAGTCCCTAGAAACTTTCATAAACGTATAAAATAAGGCATAAATTGCATTTTTGTATAGGATTTTTTGGGGGAAACCAATCATTCTGCCTTCAGTGAGTTTTGTGATAAAATATTTTAAAAATGCCATGTTGGCACTAATGAATGTATTCAAATTAAATATTAGATTTTATCCCAATTTTCCAGTTGAAATTATACAATTTCAAATAAAAGATCATTTTATCTTAAGGCTTTCACATATCTTTACCAGAACTGGAGATAAATGTGGCATGGATTATTTTTCTTTTACTTTGGAGTCGCGTCTTTATCGTCTGAATATGAACATTTCATGTAGTTTTTGTGCTTCTAATCTGCACTCCTGCTCCAACACCCTCTGTGTGCCACAACAGGACATCCAAACATGGGAGGTCCGATGAGAATGAACCCCCCACGAGGAATGGGAGGCATGGGCCCACAGGTAGTTTATAACACGCAGCATGAACATTATTGTTGTGAAGGACCCACATAACTGTTGCCAAAAGAAGTAACGACATGGGATAGTATGCTCCAGTAAAGCCCATTCTCCATCCAGCTGCTCTGCAGTGTCATTTTTGTGCTCGAGCTGTTGTCAGTTTACAAGCCAGGCCAACATTTGGCGGCCGTTTACTGAGTGCTTCCATAAAAGCAGTGATCATTTTAAAGCAACGACCTATAAACAATGGGTGTATTTGGCTTGACCAGCCTCATAAGTTTGCTTGTAAATATCAGAAGAGCCCTGATGATTACCTTGGCTCTGACCAGATGTCCCACCCTGCTAACACCAGTTATACGGGGTAGATGTAGCTGCTGATTTCAGATGCTTTGGTATAAGCCAAAACCGGAGCCAAGATTAATACTTGCCTTTATAACTTTGATTTCACTGAATTTGCTGTATTGTAATGCTCCAGATGCTCAGAAAATTCATCAGTAGATGAATCTACTGATGAATTTTCTTTTGAATTCTGATTAGAAGAGATGTTTTTTGCTCTGTGCCCTTCTACCTCACATTTTAAAACATTATCTCAGACAAAGACACCCACACTGTGCCCTTCAGCCCCTCTGTGTGCCACCCTGACTCTCCGACTTTGGCAGAGAGAACGGCAGCAGCTGGTGTGGCATCTGCTCGACAAGTGTAATCGTCTGCTGAACAAAACTCTTCCTTTGGTGGAGCAGATCTGTGGCCTGAACCCCTTACACGCATACACACATACACACACACATACCCGAATATAAACATGCATTGGCAGCCAAACGTCCCCACCGGGCAGCCATGATATTCACAACATACAAGCAAATATCGAGAGGGGAGTGCAGACACACCCAAACACACCCACACCCACCCCCGCACACCCACACACACACACACAGGACGTAATTAGACTCTCGTTAAGAGGAGACATGATCCTCACTGACCTTCATCAGGATTCAAAAACTTTTGACGGAGCAGGTGTGGGGCTCTGAGCTGACGGTGTGCTTGTTTCTTTGCACAGAACTACGGCGGAGGGATGAGGCCTCCTCCGAACTCCATGGGGCCAGGGATGCCAGGGATGAACATGTTAGTAGGCTGAAGGAAAAGCTTTTTGATGTTTTATTTTTCTCAAAGCAAAATGTTTCATAAAAATAAAAATCATATTTGAGTACTTTGTCAGCGTAATCAGGAATAAACATTTAAATTATTTTGATTAGTAGATTTGGTTATTTACTTACTTTTAGGCCCAACATAATTCACACTCTGGTTGATTCAGATTTAAAATTATTTTGAGTTGGCCTATAAGTTGGGTTTTGTTTACATTGTAAAAGTAGTTTTATTATTATTTGTATTTTATTTAAAATGGCATATTGAAAATTAATTAAACTCTTCTCAAATCCCAGTGGAAAAATCTTTACAGCAATTAAATCATTTTTATAAAATGCTGACCCACTTTTTTTTACATCTTTTCACCGATTTAAGTTTAATAATCACCTCTAACTCTTTGCCATCACTCTAATCTTTGGTTACTTTCATAGATTCTCAAATTGGGTAGCTCCAAAACATTAATATCATGTACCCTAAGGTGAAACATGCTAGTGGAAATAAATAATATGAACCTAAATCTACTGGTGGTATTAATAATTTTGCTGTATTTGTAATGGTTTTTTTTTTTTTTTTTAACAAGTTACATGGTGATTTAGAGAAATGTAAATCCAACAAACCCCCACTGAGTTCGAACTTGGTAGGGGACAGGATAAAAATTTCCCAACAGCAAAGTGATCCATCCCAACTCACTCTGATTCAGGGTTATTCAGAGGTTTTGCTGAAATATTCAGGTGATAAAAACAAGACTGAACCTGTTACGCTTGGTACCTACATTACTCCTAAACAAAACAGCAACAAACACCCTGCTAGATGAATTTGGTTTATTTGCTGCCACCCTTTAAATGTCCTCTCTCATCTATGAAATGCTTGATTTGATGACTGGAAAGCGGCTAATGTTTTTGAGGGTGTTTTTTGCAAACCAATTCGAGATCAAAACACAAGAAGTGCGCAAAATATTTTCTTGGAGGAAAAAAGAAGACTAGCTTCTGAAGAGGGAGACTTTTGTCCATGTATGTCCACAAAGATGACCCGAAAGGCTAATTAACATTTAAACATTTTAAATTATGTGAAAGTATAGTGTAATTATAAAGTGATGCCAGTACAAATGTTAATAGCAACTAAGGATTGTTTATAGATTGTATGAACAGGAGAAAAAAACTTTGGATCTAGAATTGAGCCTGGAGGCATAACATACTTAATATAAAAATGAAGAAACATTTTTTTATTGATGTTGTTGAAAAGATTGCTAAAGCTTAGTCAAAGTTGCCCATCGACGTGTCAATCAGTTGTTGGAGGCTGTTTTGGGGTCTAAACAGCTTTAAATAAAAGAAAGAGAGTAGAAGGAAAAATTTATCGCATTTTTCTTTAAAGTTTCTTCAAAAATAAAAAACAGGATTGCTGTAAGAATGTGTGTTTTTGAAACCAAGTTGTCCCAAGTGGTTCCATAACAACTAAATAAACATTTTATAACTAGTCTAATTGACAAAACTCTAAATCCATTTATGTTCAGGGCAAAGGAGACCTCCGCTCTTTTGGGATCAAATCTTAGCAGACATTTTTTTTAGCCTCTTAAAGTTGGGGTTTGTAATACTCACATGTACGCCTTTTATATTCTGCTACTGATTATCAGAAATTATTGTGATTGTTGTTACTTGTTTGTTTCCTATTGTTAAGTATCATGCCATGAAGCAATTTAAAAGCATCTCCTGTGAATCACAACATTATTTCCGTTGGGTAATTTCTCCTCTCCTGCTGGTATTCTCAGGGGTCCCAGTGGAAGAGGTCCATGGCCGAATCCCAACAATAATTCGGTGAGTCACTCTCTCTCATGTCTTCTCCACCATGACTGGCTGTCTTTACAAGAACGGGCGTCATTTTTTCTCTCTCTCCTCATGTCTGTTCTCACCACAGATAGCTTATTCATCCTCATCTCCAGGAAACTATGTGGTAAGTGCCCCATCGTGGGCTCATGTGTGACAACGGGCCATAAATTACCTGTTACTCTGTGGTGACTGACTGGCAATCTGCATTCTTCCTTTCTCTCATCCCTTTTAGGGTCCCCCAGGTGGAGGTGGACCACCAGGAACTCCAATAATGCCCAGTCCTGGAGGTGAGTAGCTCATTTTTTCTTTTTTTTTCTTTTTTATCCAGACAGGATCCATCTAAACTTATTCTCAGACAGCTCCTTGTCTCTCTTTCGGAAACATTTAAGGAAAAGAAATACCTATCTACATATTATTAAAATATATATATATAAATTTTACTTATACTGCTCTCCTTTTTTTCCTCTAAAAATATAGACATTCCAGCATTGTTTACAGTGTTTTATAATGAGTGTTTTAAAGGAAGCAAAGGCATGTAGGTCTAAAATCCACTGACTGATCCGTCACAGCTTTAACCCGTCAACAAAGACTCAGTGGAGGATTGGCTGAGAAGAAAACTCTGATACCCTGTAGCTGCTCCGTTCCCGTTGGCCTGTGGAGAGCTTCTTTTAATGTCCTCCATTCATTATTTATATACATTCCTCTATTGTGATATGTTGCGGGGCAACCTTTTCACAGCAACGCTCGCACGCACACCGGGAGGGAAAACATATTTCCTCTGCAGTCGCACAAACCTCCCTCAGTGAGGCACACCTCACATGTGCTCACCCTCCTTTTCCTGCAGTCACGACAACACAAGTGGCGTTCAGAGCCAGGATTTCTCCACCACTTAATGCATCCTGGACCAGCTTGTCCTTTATTCTTTTTTGTGTCACTTTTTTTGTTGTTTGCATCTGCTATATGGTACCTGCAGTGTCACTGCAAGGTCAGCTTATCCCTTTGAATCTTTTCAGCATACACACAAAGGGGTCACACAGCAGGCATATCTAATTTCCTCATAACACGATGAAGGAACTGTGGTCCTGTTTCCCTTCTTTGTTTCCTCACAATATAGTTTGTTCACTAGTCTTCCCCAGCCTCTTGACTTCTGAAGGCATAAGTTGCACTGGGAGTAATATGTCGAGTTAACGCACAAAGATTTTGCAACTCTGCTGCTTTCATATATGCTAATATTCTGCTTCCTTTCTGCAGATTCCACAAATTCAAGCGAAAACATCTACACAATGATGAACCCCATTGGTCCAGGTGGAAACAGACCGAATGTGAGTGCTGGACATTTTTATTCATATTCAACTTCGTTTTTATACGCGTTGCTTTACCATGTAAAAGCACAAAAAAGACCAATGCTTTTCTCAACTATTATTTTAACAAAAACTGTTTTTCCTCAGTTCCCAATGGGACCAGGTCCGGATGGACCAATGGGAGGAATGGGAGCAATGGAGCAGCATCATATGAACGGATCACTAGGTGAGACAGCTGTGTGCAGCAGATTCCTCTCCTGAGGACATTCGGGATGAAACATGGCTTTTTCTTCTTGCTCAGTCTTTCAGCGGTAGCACAACGCCCTCTCATGGCAGATTCAGGAAGTGCGTTTTTAACAGTGTTTATTTGTTATTGATCAAAGTTTAAACAGATTAGACCGGGATGAGCAGGCCTATTGATTTTGTGGATGTGACGTGATCAGTGAAGCCAGTAAAGTTTATCTGTATCAGCAACAAACAGCTTCATTTAAGTTGTGGATATTCTGTTAATGTTTTTGTTTCCTCTTCCTCTGATCACAGGCTCTGGGGACATGGATGGGTTGCCAAAGGTCAGCCTATTTGACTTATTGCGTAGCTGCTGATTTCTCTTTTTCCACATGTATTTTTTTATTTATTGGCTCTTGTTGGTTTCTTCTGTTCGGGTTGTAGAATTCGCCTAACAATATGGCAGGCATGAACAATCCTCCCGGCACTCCACGGGATGATGGCGAGATGGCAGGCAACTTTTTAAACCCATTCCAAAGTGAAAGTGTGAGTAGCATGTAGCATATCAGACATCAACTCTGAACTAAAAATCTTATTTCTGCTGCATCCTATTTCCATGTTGTTGTTTTTTTAAAGCTAAATCTACACTACTGCTCTGCATGTCAACTCTTCATTATGGCCTGGAAAATGCTTCTTCTGCTCCTTCTAACCCGGCTTTAAACTTCTTTTAGCTTTTCCATTAATCTATCCGGTGTGTTGCTTGGTCTTCATGATGCTGTTTGTTCACTAATGATAGGTTCACAGAACAGCAGGGTTTAAGCTAAGGTTGCATTGCACTTAGGTGTTCTTATTTACAGATTAAGCAGTTGGACAGAATTGAATTTTATTTATTAGCATCAGAGTGAAAGGGGCTGATGAATGCCACACTATTGAGATTTTTAATTATAGGACTGTTTATTGTCCCTTAAACAAAATCTCAATAAAAGTTTGGGTACCATGAAAAATATGAAGACATTTAAGGAGGTGAATGTTTATTGAAAAGCTAATGTAAGCACAAACAGGCCTTGATTTCCTTACGTTACATCTTTTGAAATGGACTAAATTGGCAGGTGACTGCATTTCCATTAGTTGGGGGCGAGGCGAAAGAAGGGGGTTCCCCAGGGCAATATTCATGCAAAAAATGCCACTGCCTGTTGTAGTCTGTCCTAACTCAAGATATACAGCCAGCTAACAGATATTGACTTATGTTGTAGTTGTGTGAGGCTGGTCCATCAGTAAAAAACTAAAATTCTGCATTCTACATTTTCTCTTTGGGCTCATATCTTGCCTGCTTTCTACCACCTAAAATAAATAACAGATATTTATCTGCTGTGTACTGAGTTTGCTGCAAGCTGCTACTGAACATGGCATTTACCCTGTAGCGGTACTGCTTTCGTCTCAAACTGGGTGACATAACAATATTAATCCAGCATTGGCTTATCTTGTCTCTCCCTTCTCTTTTCTCTCTCTGCAGTATTCACCCAACATGACGATGAGTGTGTGATTTTTTTTTTTTAATCTTTCATTTTACCTCTTCATCTCCCTTTATCTGAATCCCTTCCTCCCCGACCACCATGGTGTGTCTTGCGTTGCCCTCTTCCTCCTCCTCTTCCTTCCTTCCCTTCCTCCTCATCCTCCTCTTCGTGGATGGCTTGTGGTGCCACACAGCCCCTGGGGATTCCCCTGGAAAGCAGGACTTCCCTTCGAGCCCCACATCCCACTGCCTGTAAAATGGGTGTGAGAGCGTGAAAGGGTCTCCAAACAGCAGGAAGGACCTTCTGCTCCATCAAGAGCCTGGCTCTCCTTCAGCAAGAACCTTCTCATGTAGGCCCCCCCAGGATTGCGCTCTTCATTTAGCTCTTTCCCACCCGGACGCCGCCATCAGATCATGAACACGGAGGACTTTGCAGCTGTTGACTCACGTGGGACTTTTCAAAAACTCTCCTCTTGTGGCAGGCGTTTCAAAAGAATGAACTGATAATACTATTTTAGGACAACTTTCATTTAATATTTGTTTTGTTTTTGTGGGTGATAATAATCTTATTTTAATAATTGCGATTATCCAGCTAATGTAGGTATGAATTTTCCTGTCAAAGGGCACATTGTATCTCTGCAGCAGCATCAATGACGACAGAAGAAGCACACACCTGAGAAATGCACAATGACTTTCTGTTTACATGATTTGAGGCCGTTTGTTGTTTGTGTTTTTGTCTCATTGCGTGGATTTCCATCAAACTGCGTTTCAAGGTGCAACTGACCTCCCAGCTATTCTTCATTGACAGAGAAACAGCTACTTAACCACATCAGCATCATGTAATGGTGATGTTGTTAAAAGAAAATGTCTATTTGTTCTGCTATAGGTTGTCTGCAGATGCACATTGGATGATCAGCTGTTTATCTGTCTTGTCTTAGAAAAAAAATCCCCTCATTTATCTGTTTCACTTGTACACAGTAGCTCAGTCGGGATACTCTGACGGTCCTCACAGGAACTGCTCTCGGTAACTCAGTTTGTGAATCTTAGATTTCCCCTCATCTGTAAATAATAGGTTTGGCTTGTGTTGTTCTTGTGTTCTTGTTATTTACGAGTTGTCAGTGAATCGTCCAACTTGGTTACATTTTCTTTTTCTCTCTTCTGGACTTCCTGTGTGGTAAAGTTTCCATCTGGGATTCACTCAAAGCTCTGGACAGTGTCACATTTTTGGTCCGGTGAATCATTTTAAACCTTGTGATACTCTCACAAAACCTAACTTGCTTTCAATTGTCAGGTGTAAGATTCTCAGGGTGTGATGAAATCCTATGGTATCAAGATGTTAACACCTAAAAAAAATCTAAGCAAAACTGTTTAAAATAAAGAAAAACAAAACAGTTACTACCCCGCCTCTCGCCCGGAACGTTAGCTGGAGATAGGCACCAGCACCTCCTGACCCCGCTAGGGACAAGGGTGTAAGAAAATGGCTGGATGGATGGACAACAGTTACTCCCATTTAAGCTAAAATGCTACAGCATTTAAATATTGTTACTTTGATTTGTTTTAGGCAAAAATATGGAATAAACTGGGTTTAATTCACAAAATATTATAGCTTTTACTTCTTTTTGCTCTTTATGTAGGTGCTGTAACCAACAATTTCATAACAGCTAATAATAGAATAGATTTGATCATTTTAAATGCAGTAAAGCTAATAATGAAATAACCTCGAATCTTGTTAAAAAAAGACCAATAGGAGCACCAAAAGTGTTGTTGTGTTTTTTTTATTTAAAGTTTTAAAACCTTGGTATACCTTCATTCTGATAATCTGCCCATGCCAATCACAGAGTTGGATGATCCCTTTCAGACAACACAGTGAACCGGCTGCTTAGGCAAGTTTCTTAACTTTGTTGTGATGGACTTGTCTAGATAAGACGACGCACCTTGAATTTTCCACAACGTGCAGCCACAGTGGTCTAAAGAAGAGAGCAATCATAGAAGACTGTAAAGAAGATAGGTCTTTTCAGTGAACTACTTTCATTTTTTATGCATTTAGCTGAAATCTAATCGTCACACTAAGCAAAACATGGCTACATATCAAACGATTTGAGTGTTTTCCTGTATGTTCTGTTCTCTGCCTTGTCACTGCTGCTAAAATCAAATTTGCTTTGCATCACTCACATCAACAAACAATAAGCAATCAACATTTGAAGCCTCTGTGGGTGATGGTGACACAGCTATCTGTTTCCTGATATCAGCGGAAACAGGGATATCTCCAGGATTTGGCAGTCCCTGACCTGGGAATCAGTCTCTCCTTCCTTGAATTTAGTGAAACGCTTCCCCTCTTTCCTCTCCCTCCCACCCCAACCACCCTTTCTTTTTCGTTATTGTTTTTTTTTCTTTTTGTAAATACTGTAAAATGCATTTTGATATCATTGACATGTTTTTGATATGTCAGTCACTACCAATGAATACAGCTGAAAGTAAATTATAAATAAAACTGTTCATGTTTTTTTCATAGAGAAAAAGATGCGTTAACCTAACCATTTGGCTCATGTGGCTAAATTTATAAGATACTGTAAAGTGGCCGAATGTGTAAATGACGGCAACGTGGTGAAGGCATTGAAAGAAAGGATAGGACAGAAAGAGGACAGGACAGAGAGACGCAAAACGGGCCGAGGCATCCCCGCTCCGGCTCTCCACTCCTTTTTTCTCTGTATAATGTTACTGTTAGCTATGAAATAGAAAAAAAAACCTGTGACCAGATTTTCCACAGGGCATTTTTTTTCCTATAGAAATGTGACCTTGTGTTGCAGTTTTTGATATGAAGGATTTTATCAATACCAGAAAACTTTTAAACTAGGAAAAAAAAAGGAATCATGATTATACAGTAAGAGTACGTCAAAATCAGAAACATGGGGGGGGAAACTGTGTTGTTATCCACTCCTGTGATAGCATTGTATAGTGAAAAACTCTCTCACTGATCCTCTCTCGGTCCTCTGTGTATATTGATCGCTGGCCATCTCTGTACTTCTATTGTGATGTATAATACTGTACCATTAGGAAGATTTGCTGGTCGGATGGGCTGGTTGTTTTACTCTGGGAGGGTTTGGCTTGAACCATTCACGGTCCTCTCAGATGACTCGGCAGTATTCAATATGAAGCAGTCTGTCTCTTGGGTTTGCTTTGTATTTCATGGTAGGATAGTTGAGAATCTTGTCTTAGGGACTTAGGTGTCTTGTGTAGGTAATAAAGATGTTCTTTGTATGTTTCTTTATATTGTAAAGTTTCTTTAGACTGAAAGAAAAACAGATAATTTGCTTATAAAAAAGAAACAATGCATCAATAATAAATGTCATTTGATTTTTTTCCCGTTTGTATTTTTTCTGTTACGTCTTCAACTTGAATTACTTTTGGAAGGATCAGAAAGTACATAAACTGTGTCTGAACTGAAGGGTTTAATTGACATAAAGTTTAAAAAAAGGTTATAATTTAATCGTTTTAAAGCTGCGGACTAGTCATAGCTAAAATGTTTAGACTGGAAATATTGTTTCCAGAAAATATTGCTACTTTTATGGCTTGAATTTTTATTAAGCAATTAACATTAAGGGGAGTTTGCTATAAAGCGTGATCAGATGATATACAGTGCCAGAAAAGGGGCTACCAGAAGAGGAGGATTAATAAGAACAGGAAGTGTTTTACCAGTTCACCCTTCACAAGAACTAGTTCTAAATTTAGCACACCCATGTTAAAATTAATTAATTCATGTTCACAGTTCACCGATTAAGTTATGAACAAAGTTTATGTCTACGGTAAGATCTAGTTCTCATTCCTTCATCATATTACTTGAAAAAAGTTTTAAGTTGTGTCACAATATCTTTATCATGGCTGTTTGGTCCCTCTTGTTTTTAAAACTGCCTTTGCAAATTCAAAAATGTGGCTGAGCCATTCATCAGAGATTTTGGTCCATTTCTACTGGACAGCATCAAGGAGTTGCCACACATCCATGATGTGAGTCTCCTCCTCTACCACATGCTAAAGATGCTCTGAACGATTGAGATCTGTTAATTGTGGAAACACTGAATTTGTCATGTTCAAGAAATCAGCTAGAGATGATTTGAACTTAATTATGTGCTATCCATTCAGAAACCGCCATGAAAAGATGGGTACACTGTGGTCATAAAGGGTAAACAACATCATTGTTCACAAATTCTCCCTCTGTTTACTAATTGGTCCAGTCAAAATTTAACCAGAGACAATGCAAGTCAGGGGGAGAAAGCCCAGACTGAGATTTTTTTTTTAGACCAATAAAACCCCCAAACCAAATCCAACTTCTGCATTTTTATGTAGTAACACAATCAATGGGCCAACTTAATCAAAAAAAAAAATAATTGTATTTGACAAAGTGTAGGAGGGACTCAGAGTAGAGCCGCTGCTCCTTCACATCGAGAGGAGCCAGTTGAGGTGGCTCGGGCATCTGGTCAGGATGCCTCCTAGACGCCTCCCTGGTGAGGTGTTCCGGGCACGTCCCACCGGGAGGAGGCCCCGGGGAAGACCCAGGACACGCTGGAGGGACTATGTCTCTCGGCTGGCCTGGGAACGCCTCGGGATTCCCCCGGAGGAGCTAGAAGAAGTGGCTGGGGAGAGGGAAGTCTGGGCCTCCCTTCTGAAGCTGCTACCCCCGCGACCCGACCTCGGATAAGCGGAAGAAGATGGATGGATGGATGGATGGACAAAGTGTACAAAAAACATCATGTTTAAATATCACTGGTCTGCAAAGCAGTGAGTGGTCTGAATAATGTAGTGCAGCATTTCCCAAACCTGGTCCTCAAGACATACATCCTTGCATGTTTTAGATGTTTCCCTGCTTTTATACACCTGATTCAGCTGATTGCAGTTCAGCAAACCTTGTTAATCAGCCATCAATTGAAATCAGCAAAAGCAAGAAAACACCTAAAACATGCAAGGCAGTTTGCCTTGAGGACCAGGGTTGGGAAACACTGGTCTAAGACTTAATTGTTAACTATATTACTTACTGGTCAGGTATTAACCATGACCATTAGGTCATCAGAGACATTTTCTTTAAGGACAAGCATTATTTTATCAGTTAATTTTTACCAGGTGTTACCTATTTGTTTTTAAGTTTATTATTTTCATCTTATGTGATGACTAAATACTTCCAGTCCCTAAATGCATATTTTGGCTAAATGTCCTTTTATTTACAGTGTACCTTTATTTTTCTGTATCATTTTCACTTTTTCTTAGAACTATAATGTATGAATGGTACTATAGAAATAAACATCTTGTCTACTATTCTGGAGATGGTATTTACAAAATTTTCAAGATATGGTCTTTATTACTGCTTTCTTACATGCTTTAAAATAGACATCTTCTTTTCGACAGTCTTTAATTATTCAGCATTCTGCACTTGATTGCTTTTAAATCAGCAAAAATAATAAAACATTTAAACCACTGTCCTAAGTGTGTGTGCGTGTGTGTGCAGTCAACTTTAACACTCACGAAGGAGGAGTTTCGGGTCAACCGGAAGAAGGTTGCTGCTTGGTTGAAGTCAGTATGATGTTGAGCACAGACCAACACCAACCCATCTAATGGTTGTCCTGTTGACAAAGCGCAAGCTAACTTCTCTGCCTTGAACTGAAGTAAGGGGGACACGACTCGGGACCAAAACAAGGTTATTTGGAGGTAAATGGTGGATTTTTTTATGTAATTAATGACGCTTATACGAGTCCTTACTTTCTGAAATTATTAAAACAGCAGTAGGTCGCTAAATAGGGTGAAAAAGGTCTTCTGATGTTCACTGACAGTTTGCTAGCATATATCGAGACTAACAGCTAACGCTACTGTATTTTGCTAATCTGTTAGCCTGCTAGCTGCTTGAGGGTTTGGCTGCAAGGTAACTTGTTAGAAACTTCTAGAAAGCTTGTTTATGTTTGTCAGCTAACCGGATATGTGTGGTATGTTCTTCTGAGCCTTTTCGTGCTTATTTGTTTACAATTTACAATGACTGTAGAATGTTTTATAAAATAGTTATGTAGCTATTTAGGTAAACAACTTATGGTTGATTGTATCAAGCAGTGATTTGAAATTTCATCTCTTAAGATCGCAACCCAAAGCTAAATATGTACCTCAAATGCACATAATTGCATTGTTTTTTGTTCTGCCTGACAGAGTGATGCACTGTTGATTGGAAAAGTGGAGACTATGGACGCATCAGATGGCCATGAAAATGCTCTATCTGCCAAGAAGAGTGGAAAAACCTCATTGCTGGACAGCGGGGAGGACTTTGAGGTTTTAGATGAAGAAGACATCGATGATGACCCTCCTCCTTTGGAAGATGCAGGGGGAGGGGATGAGAATGTAGCAGATAATACAGGAAAGAAAAATGCAGAGGAAGAATCTGAGGCTTCAGCACAAATGGATGAATGGCTGGATGTGTTGGGTATGTGAGAACTGTAGGATGACAGGACTCATAAGTTACATTCCTGTGGAAAGTTTTACTAAGTCTTTAAAGCTAGTGGCACCATCAGCATGTGGATATGCTTTATAGCCCACATAATAATGAAATATAATTTGGTTAAAGCTAATTGGAGATTTCACAGCTACTTGTACTGAAACTTCAAAGATAAACTCAAATGTTTGGCTTTTTTGTGGTGTTTTTTATTTTTTATGAATGAGTTCTAATCTGCACAGTGTTAAACAAAACCATTTTTTAGCCTTTTGTTGCTCCATAATCACCAGAAAGCAACCCATTTTGTTCTGACACAATGTCACTTACGTTGTTTGCAGGAAATGACCAGCTTAAGAAGAAAGTCTTGGAGCCAGGGAAGGGGCGAGCTAGCCGACCTCAAAAAGGACAAGATGTGGAAATTAATCTGAAAACACTTTTGATGGATGGAACCCTTGTTGAGGAGCAAAATAATCTGTCGTTTACTCTGGGGGACGGCGATGTCATTCAAGTACAAAACATTTTTTGGTTCTGTTAATTATTTTTTTAATAAGGCCTGCATCATGCCAGAGTCGGTAGCACTGTTGCTTTGCAACAAGAAGGTCCTGGGTTTCAACCCTGGCCTGAGATCTTTCTACATTGAGTTTGCATGTTCTTCCTGTAATTGCCTGAGTTCTCTCTGACTGGCTTTCTCTAACCGCCCAAAAACATGACTGTTAAGTTAGGTTAATTGATATCTCTAAATTGTCTTTGGGTATGAGTGAGTCTGTTTTATGGCTTGCCTTACTAGCCGCTTGTACTACACTTTGCTTCGTACTGAGGGTCTGGGCCCTCAGCTATTGAGTAACAATGGCTTCCTGGAGGCTTGGACTGTGTTGAAGTTTTAAATTTTACCCAGTCGCCAATGTTTGCCTGTGAGGCAGCTGTTAATGTTAATTCAATATTTGGAAACGTGACCAACACGGACTGAACTGCTTGTTCACTTCCACCTCTGCCATTAATGAAACTACAAGCAGACTACAATTCTAAAACAGTGCAGAAAATTGACGTCATCGTTTGCAACTTCTCCTTCTGTTCGCTGATTGGTCTGAACAAATATTGACCGGAGACAGCCGAGTCAAGGGGAGAAAGCCCAGACTTTGCTGGAAGCGAGAACTTTCTGCGAGCTGATTGCACAGGACGGCAATGGCCAGGCTATTGCATGTCTGACATTTATCAAAGTAGTTGTGATAAAAGTTTATTTCATGGTAATTTCTCCTTACATTTAGGCACTGGATCTGACTGTGCAGCTCATGGAAATGGGAGAGAAGGCGCTCATTCACACTGATGCAAAATATGCATATGGTGCCAGGGGAAGGTAGGAAAATATAGCTGTGAACCTGTGTTAAATCTTGAGCAAGTCCTGTGTATTTCAACAGCTCTGAAAACAATTCACAGACAGAAAAGCTGACTCCAGAGCAGGAAAATTTGTTGTTGATCCAAATGTATCAGCATATCTGTCTACTGACTGAAAGCTTTTAACCGGAATATTTAGTATCCACTCTGCCTTGCTGTAAATGACATTACTTTGCTGCAAACAACTAATGCTTGTCATTTAGCTTCGTTGCTCTGGTATCTTAAAAGAGGAATCTGCTAATATTTACAAATAGAGTTGCAGTTTCAGGCCAGTTGAACAAAAAGAAGACAAAGCCAAAATGAGATGCACTTTTCTATTTTCGAAAATGGTAAATTACTTTCTGTAAATGTGGTGTGTTGCAAAAGAAATGTAGAGCACGCTTGAGGAATGCATAAGTGCCTGTTGACCAGTCTTATTACATGATGTCAGCCAGTCCATTTCACTGATTAAATCACTCTGTTAAAGTTGTTGTTTGACAGTTGATTTGGGTCTGTAATTTTATTTTTTATTTTGCTTGCATGAGTTCAGTTTTTTTTTCAAATGTTTTAGTCCCAGAAAAAGCTCTGTTGTTTCTGAAAATGTCCTTTTTAGTTTATTTATTTAAGCAGGTGAGTTACTACACTAAGAATAAATTTACAAATAGTGATGTGGCAGGGAGGAAAGGAGACCCAGGAATATTGAGCAGCACACTTTACTGTAACCCACCAACATTAACAACACTGTTGAGGTCATAAAACAATTAAAACAATAGTAAGACAAAGGCACACAATGAAATTGGCATTAAAGTTTTACCTGAAATGGGCAGCTTAAAGACAGCATCTACTTGAAGCTGTAATGTGACAAGAATACTACACATTTGCTAATTTAACACTGTGTAACTTAGAATATGATAGAAATTTATAGTGAGCCTTTACACATACATTTAAATCAAGCTAATAGTGGACTTTTACAATAATATTTAGCTTGAAGTTAATCATCCTGCCAGAAATTCCAACTTTTTGACATGAACACAAGCCACTGAGAATATTTCCTCTTATTTGATGAAATTGTCCAAGTTATCCAGGTATTTTTATTTGCTTCCCTTCACTGGACCGGCGTCTCATTTTCTTGCCAGCCTTGAACCTGAGGTACCCCCTAACGCACAGCTATCCTTAGAAGTGGAACTTGTGAAAGCTACTGACGCGCCAGACGTGGAGCTGATGCCGCCGTCAGACAGAATTGCACTGGCCATCCGCAAGAGAGAGAGGGGCAATGTTCACTATCAGCGCACAGACTATGCTTTTGCTGTCAACTCATACAGCATTGCCCTGCAGATTACAGAGTCAAACTCCAAAGGTGAGTTAAACAGCGAGGAGTCAAGGGTCAGAGAAACATTCTCTATTTTTTTATGTTATGTAAAATATGTTACAAATATGCTGCTTGGTAATACAAAGAAAATCATAGTTGTAATTATTTAGTTTAATGTTGAAATTACATTGTTTAGCCACCTTTGTCCTGAGGACATGTTTTTGTCTGTGTGGGTTATTTCACACACAAAAGCCACCTGAAAAAATTTTTGGCCATGTTATATGTTTTGAATTCAGCTTGAAATTCTTTACATTTGTTTTTATTACATTTGATCTTTAAAATTTGATATTGTTCAATCAAATGCAACAATCTGAATCCTGTCCGCATATTTTATGCCTTTGACTTCTTTGAAGTTGAAAATGCATTTTGAAATTGATTGATAGAACAGCAAATTTTGTTTATTTCGTCTTGTTTAGTGTCCGGATTAATTTATGTACATGTTAGGTTTAGGCATGAAAGAGTAACAAATTTAGACCTTTTTTTATCAGAATGGAGGTTAAAAAATTTAAAACCTTGTCATGTTTTTGAGTTCGATAGGGATTTATTTTTGTCTACATATGTTAGGTTTTAGTAATTCTTTTGTTGTTCTGCTCCAGTTGACATTAGTCCTGAGGAGGAGGAGGAATTGCTGGATGTCAAAGTCAAGTGTCTGAACAACATGGCTGCCTCTCAGTTGAAGTTGGACCACTATGATGCGGCCCTTAAATCTTGCGTTTCCGCTCTTGCGCACCAGCCAGACAACATAAAAGCCCTTTTCCGCATGGGCAAGGTATCGCTCTTCTTCTTTTACCTTCCAAGCTCTGCTGAACTCTGCCGCAGTCATGCATTATTTGGTGTGTGTTTTCGATTAAGGTTCTGGCTTTGCAAGGGGAATACACTGAGGCCATTCAAACCTTACGGAAAGCACTGAAGCTGGAACCAAGCAACAAGGTAAAGAAATAAAAGTCCTCCCTTTTGACCACTAGATGGTGCCATTGGGTAAGACATGAATCAATTTGCTGTGCAAGGTGAGGTGAACCGCTGATTCATCATTTCAAAGGATCTGTTTTCATTTTGCTGCTGTAAATAGGTTCACCCTGCACCCTGGCCGTATCTAAAGCCTATCCATGGGTTCTCTTCTGCTCATACAGCCGACTATATAAGGTTCTTTGGCTATATAAGGCCACTTAACGGAGTATTTTCAAGTGTGTGGGCTTCTTGGATCAGATGCAGCACCATAGTAGCTGATGCCCAGAACTCCCCACGTTAGTCCTACACCAATCTGTTGTACAGCACATGGTCTGTGCACCAGTTTCCTGCTTGCACATGCTGTGTAATGAAAGGTACCATTTCATTTTGGACAGATGCATGTTGGCTAAATTCCCTTGTTTACAGGCGAGTGCACATTTTGGAAGTTGAATCATGTAATTTGGGGAAATTCAATCTGAAGATGTTGAGAAAGTTTACACTAAAAAGCCTTAGCTTTGCAGAGTTTCAATGATGAAAAATTGGGAACTGAAAGGAGGTCTAGTCTTGTTTTAACAAGGCTGTCAAAATATTTGGGTCTACACAACTGGTTAAGGGTGGCACCCCATAAATCTAAGCTGATAGGACTTTATGTCTTTGTGTCATCAAAGAAAGTCTCTGACCGCAAGAGAATCCTTAATAAATATCTTTGTGTACGCACGCTTTGTAATAGTAAGATTTAACACATTAGTCAGATGCTGGTCTGATTCATTTGTAATACCACAAAGCAAACATCTCTACTCTTTTCCCTTTTAATGACAGTCGTTCAAATCAATAAGGTGCTTTTCAACTGGTGGACGAAGTGAAAGACATTGCTAATGCTCCTCATACATCACTGTTTACATTTGTCGCTCTGTCAGCTTGCCACACCCCTCGTCTTCAAGTTTGACTAGAGAAGATTTATTTGTCTGGTTTGTTTAATGTCCTAAAATGACACGCAGACTTGACATTTCCAGTTTAGACTGCCTTTGGCTGTCTCGGCACAGTGTTTGGACAAACAGGACACTGCATGTTTATTTATCCCACTTTGTCCTTTCCTTTGGGAACTGGCCATTGTTCTGTCAGTTTTGTAATCCTACAATCACATCGACAACTTTCACTAGATTTATAACTAAACACTGTCCCTTCAATGTATAACTGGGAGCAAAAATGACTAAACAGAAGCTAAGTCTGTACAGATAGAGCAATGCCTTTCTCCCACAGGTTTGTACTGGAACACTTAATTCATAATATTAATTTGGTAATGGGTAAATATTTCTGTAAACTCTGAGCAGTGTTACTTCAGTCTTTGTGATGAAGTTCAATTACTGAGCATAAACATTTTCTGTCTGATAAGACAGATTTGCTTAGTCACTCAAGAGCTTTAAGAGCAAAGAAATGACTCACACCAGAGCTTTTGCTGGAACAATAATTGAAGTCAGATCCTGGAATATTTGAGGACATGTGGGCTAAACTGCAGCCTGGTCATTGTAATGGAAGCCTGTTATTTCTTGGATCCCAGCAGAGTAGAGCTAAGTCATATTAAATTGGTGTATTTATTATTTCTTTTATCAGTAATTTCAAACATGCATGGCCAATTGATGTTGTAAATGCAACATTTTTGTATGGTCCAAACCAGTTGTCTGGTAAAGTAAGGGCTTTGTCATGACATTAACAGGTTGTTGTTTTGTTTTGATGGACTCTGTAGGGTTCCCACAGTCTTAAAATTCAGAACAGTATGGAAGTTGATTTAATAATGGAAAAAATGTTCAATGTTTTATATCTACCTGATATATATTTGCATTTATAGAGATGCTACTCGATCTGGTGTGTTTTTATTCTAGAAAATAAACTACAACACCTGCCATCCCTTTTTTTCCCTCATGATATTTTTCAGGTTTTATATTTATACAGTGGGCAGTGGATATTTCTGCCCACTGTAGAAATATCTAAAAGTTCTACTTTACATGCTAAAGTAAAGTAGAACTTTACTGACTGAGATCTTTGGGAATCTAACTGTGTAATTGTATAACATTATGACTTGTTAAATATCTAGTTATCATCTGCATAGACTGAACTGGGTCCAGTGTCATCATTTTGTTTTTTGGGGCTTTTTTCCTCTCTCTGTGTGCAGACAATTCACGCAGAGCTCTCCAAGCTGGTGAAGAAGCACTCGGAGCAGAGGGGAGCAGAACAGGCCATGTACAAGAAGATGTTAGGAAATCCTTCAAAAAGTGGCACAACAAAATCCAGAGCCAAGTCTTCATGGGTAAGAAAGTCCTTAAAATAAAGCTGCATTATAAACCAGTTTTTTGCACTAAACAATCATATACTTTTCTCTGTATAAACTCTTAAATGATCAAATATAAAAAATGTATTTGGATTTAGTTTTTTGTATTATTAATTATTATTATTATTATCATTATTATTATTATTATTATTTAATTCTAAAACATCTACTCAAGCAAATATTGGCATCTGTAAACATAGTCAATCATTAATAAAGGGATGCTAATTTATGTTGACCTTTTGGGCTAAGCTGTAGCATGTGTATGTTGGACCATTTTTGTTGCCTCGAGACTTCAACCTTCTTATGAGTCACTCCGTGCTTGTCCATCTACAGGGTCTCAGCTGGAAGTGGCTTTTTGGTGCGACTGCTGTGGCCATTGGTGGAGTAGCTCTATCTGTTGTCATAGCGGCCAGAAACTGAAGTGAACCAGAAGAGTCAGACGCAGTGGGGAGAGCCTAAACACTGAAGCACATCTGGCGACACCTTCACTCTCAGTGAAAGGAGGTGGAAATGTCAGGTGGTGAATCACCTCTTCACTGTCGCACTCTTTTCTCTACTATGTTTGAGAACTGTATGTGACAATTAATAATAATAATTACATATGGGGAAATGTGTTTCAAGCCTTGTAGATGGATAGGTTTGTGCATCTAACCTTTGTTCCAGCTGTTTCTTGTTCTTGGTAGTTGGTGTGAGGAACTGCTTGTTTGAAATAATAAAAGAAAAATGAGAACATATCAAGATGGAAGATATTTTTACCACATAGAAAATAAAATGGCAGTTATGCTGAGATATAGTTGAACAGCAGTAGATTGCTCTTGTAAAATATTTATTACCCAAGTGATGTGATTTCAGTTTATGGTACAGTGTTTCCTCTCAAACTGCTCCCTATTATCTGAGGTCCATAAGATAGCAAGATAGTTTGTTGTGTGCTGGCCTGTTTACACTTTATACAGATTCTATATATAAATACATTAGCTGACCAAAGTAATCCAGACACACTTTCAAAGCAGTCCAAAACTGACTACCTTATGCAGATCAGCTTTTATGCAGTTGATTTTTGATGAGGTAGTTTTCTGTTTCACTGTTCACTGACACTATAAAGTCAAAATAACCACCAAGCAACATGTTTCAGTTAAATAAGACATAACAATCTGCAGTCTTATTGAACACTGACAGTGGCATCAAAGTTGGAACAAAAAAAATTATTTTCATCCTAGCTAGCTTATTAAAGGCATATTTTGCTAGGATTGTAACTGAAGGAAGATTTATTTAATTTCAATTTAATATTCTACTTTTCAATTATTATGACCAAATGTTCCTGACTCTGACCATTAGTTTGCTTTTTTTTTGTTTTGTTTTTTTGTAAGTTATTTACTGATGTTGTTCATTCCAAAACGGAAACGTGACCGCTAAATGTGTGGTATCCTTAGAGTAGATGTCAGAACAACAGAGCCAAAAGCTGCACCATGCCAACAAAATAACTGTTTAGATGAGTTCCTGGCATTCTTTGCTTTTCTTAATTTTTGTATTGATTACAAATAAATATCTTATAAAAGTATTGTTTGTTTTGTTTAATTTTTGATTATTAGCTATGACTTGACTGATGGATGTTGCATTATGTCCAGCTGTGGTTAAATTGGTTAAATTTGTAATATCAGAGGAACTAAAAGTGCTACTTTTAATTACATAGACGCTTCACTGGGACTTTTCCCATTCAGATACATTTGAGTCTTGTTTTTCTCTTGCCCAGAAAAGAAGCCGAAGTCACTGGCTGAACATTTCCCTGAACTGATAAGTTTGACTTTCCAAAGGCTTCTGGATATTTGTTCACATTGTATGCATGTTTTCTTCTTTACTTTAGACAATGTTGTATCAGTGGCATATTTAGATGACCTATCTTTCCTGATTGCGACGGATTACTGCGGGGTCAAATTGGTGTCTGCACTGAGGAGGAAGTTTGACATCCATTTAAAATGTGCTTTCAAACCAACAATATTGATACTGTATAGCATCATTTGACTAATCTCATCCTTAGATCTGGACGGAAAAAGTTTAGATTCGCTTTTTATTATTATTTAACTCAAGATTTTAGGAAAGTTTTTCTTAAAACAGATGGCAATGAAAAACGTTAAGTTACATCTAATTGGCTGTAAAATACAATGTCATTGTTACAGTGTATTAAAATTTCATAAATTATAAAGTCGGCTAAGATGTATCACATTTTGATAAAGGATTTTGAAAAGACTGTAGCATAATAGTTGAAATCCTTCAAACATGCTTTTGCAGATTTTTATTTGTACGAGAAATGTTTGGTAAAACAAAATTATTGAAGTTAGATGAGTGGTTCCCAAATTTTTCAGATTGAGATCCACAAAGAAAACCCAATCTATTTGTTGAACACACAAGCATTACTAGTCAGTCAATTTAAATCCAGATGGCAATACTAAGAGCCAACAACTTAATTGTATTACTATTTGAGACTAGTTCACATCTTTATGTTTTTTTGTTTTTCTCAAGAGTATCTAAGTTGAGTTTGCAACCCCCAACTTCAGGGACCACAGTTAGATGATTGTACTAAACATACTGAGGTAAAATTGATGAACATAAGTACTTCAGCAATTTCAGATAAATTAATGTCAAATTCTGGTTTTGTTAAAGGCTGTAAATAATGCTAAAGTTTTCTTAGTTGGAAAAAAATGTAGAGCTGTGCATTTTGGATGATAAATTAATCTATCAGTTGTAGGTAAATTGGGACAGAATACATCCAAAAAATTTTTTCAATTAATTTTGTTTCTTTGGAAACATACATTATTTGTTGTGTCACCGTTGTTACTTATAATCTAAACGTATGATGCCATAGGTTGACAAAGTGTTTTGCTTCATACTACATAATAAAATTCTCTATGTCCTTCCCATGTAAGGGACCTTACACCACTTCTATTTTTAAAAGGCATTCGGTTGTGTGACTACTGTGCAAATAAGTAAGAAAATATCAGCAAGATTTTAAAGTTACGCCTCCAACTAAATCTTACCCATATAACCCATTTTACTTGAGATCACCAAACTTTTTAAGTTCTTACAATAATGTCGCAACAATGAGGAAAAAGTATTTATTTCGACAGTTATCAGAAAGATATATATTCTACATAAAATTTCTTTAATTTAACTTAATAACAGACACTTTGTTACACGAAAGCATACGGTTATAGTAAATGTAACTGCACTGGCTTCCTCGCAGAGCAGTGACTTCATCAGTGACCAGCCACTGAATATTCAATGAAAAGCAACGGGACTTCTCGGTTTACGACAGAGTGTGGGAACGGTGGGTAAGATGGCGGCGCTGAAGGAGGAGCAGTGCTACGGACTGTCCTGTGGAAGAGTGAGCAACGGCAGCAATGTCACCGTCTTTCACGTTAAACTCACTGACAGCGCGCTGAGGGCGCTTGAAGGCTTTCGGAGCAGCAAGGTAATTTTGTTCTCCGTAGCGGCGCGCCATTCTGGTTCGGGTCTGAACTCTTTTCCTGTAGGCAGTGACAGACACAGAGGCAGGCAGGCAGGCAGGCAGAGGGAGGTCAGTCACCGCTCTGTCTGCCGCTGCCTTCAAAGCTGAAACACTGCAGCCTGGTTTACAAAGTCTGTCTTGTTTTGAGTTGGAAATGTTGTAGCGAGGCTTTTTTTTTTTTTTTTTTTTCTTACTTCACACTGACCGTAGTCTTGCATTTATCAAGCTCGCTGCTTTTCAACACAAGAGCCTCAATGGTTATTTCATTGGTTTGCGCAACAGTTTTTTTACTTAATTCGTCCCAACATGAGTTGGGAATTAATCTGACAACCAGGGGAGAATCTGGGCTGTCATGTGTCGATGCTTCCAGAAACTTTGTTGAGCTGCAAAGAAATGTTTTGGCAGACCTTTGCTAGCAGAACTAGCCTGCGACTGCCTGGAAGCAGCGAGGGTTGGAGCTTTAAATCGCCTGTTCTGAACTAACGCCTTCTTATAAAGTAATGTCAGGGGAAAGTGTGAATTGGGTTGACAGGCAAATGACGACGCCGTGAATAATTATGAGAGAACAGCCAACATTCATGCGAGTAGTGTCTATTTCATTTCCCAACCCCCTCAGTTCCAGTAAATGCTCACGTACTCATCTCAGCCTAAAAATTGCGTCAAACTTAAAATTTCTGGTTTTATTTTGTTTTATACATATCAACATTGGCTTTCAAATAATCTACAGCCATTGCGCTTATAGCTTCTTCTTGCTCGCTGGACTTTCTGTGCCCAGAGCTTTAAGTCTGTTTGTGGCCATCTAATGTTTCAGCTTCTATAAATATTTGACAGGGAAAACCTGACAGGGCAGGAGGAAAGGGCCTTATCTCCAGCTTCAGTGGCTGTCTACAGCAAGACTGCAGCTGATAAACCAAAACAGATAAACTGGAACAGGTAAACTGGGTTTTAGTAAGAGGGATTTTCTCTCAGTTGCATTACACAAGTGTTTGTGTTCGCTAAGAATGTGAAACTTTATTTTTCTTTGGAGATGCAGAGAACCATTTCACGCCTGAAACACAAACTTCTGTTTCAGTTTTATGCTTTTAAAACTACTTGCCACACTTTTTATGTAAAATCAATGAAATTCTCTCTAGCTCTGGTTTGTTGCCTATAGAACACAATGTAATTGTTAGTTTATTTTTTAATCAATTGTATTTCAATCAAGTTAAAATCTACTCTACCCAGAAACAAGCTTCCACACACATGCCTGTTGTGATATCACATTTGGCAACTAGGAGGGCAGAGTTCTTATTTATATTTATTTGGATAATGTTACTCATCCAAATGATCTGAACTTTGTAAGGCAGCAGTAAAACATTCAAATCATGTAAAAACAGACCGTAGGGTTTCAGGAAAATTTGGCTTTAGTAGCGCACATGGAAGCAGTTTGTGGAAAGGATAAGGGAAATCTAAAAATGGTCAGATTTCATTTGTAGAACAGCCTGTACCAGAGGGTGGCAACATCCACAATTCAAAGAGCCATTTTTTCCCCTTCTCAAACTAAATTACACATAATCCTTCAAACAAGCCTACTGTTTATTTATTCGTTTTGCTTTTTATGGTTAAGGTTTCAACATTGTATGTCCATTTTTAGGTTTTAGAACAGAGAAAATCCATTAAACCATTATAGCAAGAGAATGAATACATTCTAACAGCAAAACATATTTAAACATGGCGACAAAAGACAAACCCTGTACATTTAGAAACGCGGTTCAGTTCTATATACTCTGGGTGAAAAGTTATAAAAAGCTACTGTGGAGGAACTTAAGAGCTGCATGTGGCTCCAGAGCTGCAGGTTGCAGACCCCAGCAATCATCATTCTAGTCAACAGTGGCGGCCAGTGAAAAAAAATCTTGCTGTGCCAGTACAGTTTTCCTTCATAGTTCATAATGATTCAAACTACTGGTAGGAAAATAACTATAACTCCTCAACAATATAGCATTCTTCATACTTCAAAATAATGTGAAGGGTCATTTGAACTAAAAGAAAAAGGTCTGTTAAGTATCTTGCAAAATATACAGTATATAAGTATTAAACGGCCGACACTGAATCCAACTCAAAACTGTGAAAAATACCAAACCACTGTATGACTGCCTAGAAGTTTAACTCTGAACAAACAGGCTAATTTCTGTTGAAATTGAACTTTTGAGTATCAATTAATGGATGAAATAATCATGGCTGCAAACATAAAATTAACCGAGAAATCAGGACTTTACCAGGCACCACTTCTGTGGTGCAGAAGAGAATTAAGAGGAGTTTATTGGAGAGAAATTCACAGTTGAATAGTCAGTTGGTGGAAATGTTGTGTAAGTAACTCAGATTACATTTAAGCACACACTACTAAGGAAAACTGTCTTTAAGTCCTACGTCACTCGTACATTAGGTGCAAACTTGACTGGATGTTGTTATTGCTGATGTAATCACAGGTATTGGTTTGACGGTAACCTTTGCGGGGCTTGTGTGTCAGTTTAAGCGGCTACACTTCGGTTATCATCTGGCATGACTGTTGAAGATGGCGTTCATCAGTGCAGACACACAAGTTTGTCAGCCGTTTAACTTTGTGCAGCTGTCAGGAGAATATTACACCATAGATGAAAGGGACTGATAAACTGGAGAGACGGACCAGGAAGTGACGAACCTGTTTGCAATTTTCATCCTAAGCAGATAAGCAGTCTTGCAGCCACCGTGGCCAAGTTCATTATAGGTTAACCGTGTCTTTATGCTTTTCCCACTTATTACACTTAAAACGCTTACTCGGATTTATTGGATAGAGTCTGCTGCATAATCAAATGGGTTCATGAAGGGCTTATTTTGTTAGGAGTGCTTTAAGCATTGGCATGGAAATAAGCACATGCAAGATCTCCTGGAGAACGGAGGATTATGTTTGAGTCACTCTTTTCTTTTGGGTATAAGGAGTGTCTTTGGTAAAGGTATATGAGATCTCAGTTTGCATTCCAGATGAATGTAAATGACAATTATAGATGATGGGAAAATTAATGCAAATAAGTTATTGTTTTAAAATATTCAAGTTTCATATGGGTATACATAGACGCACTACAATTTGAGTATTTCATTTATAACAAATATGCATAATTAAAAGTTATAAAGGAGAGCTTAAAATGCGTTTGAAGAATAACAAACTTATAGTATTGCATGACAAACCAACAGCATCATAGGATTTGCCTTTATGCTTAGCTGAACATCAATAACAACCAACTTAATCACCTAACTTAGACAGAGGCTATGTGCAATCTAAGTAAAATTAATCTTATGTTTCTTTGCAACACCCTAGACTTCAGCCTCAATTGTTTTCATTGTGACTCAGACATTTTTTTCCTTAGGTATTTACACGCCTTTAGCTTCGTCATAACCCGAACGCTGGCTGATACCCAGCTGCAGCAGCGGGTTGGATAAGGTAAAGAGTTAAACTCTTAATTGCATCACTGTGCTGTGACTAAATATATTGTGTAGACACTGACGGAGCAAGACATTTTTTTTCTTTCAGATATTTTCAGCTTATGCCTATCTAAGCTAGCCAAATGTAAAATGCTGGCTCAGGTGCAGAGCTTATGCAGTTTGCTTATTGGCTTCAGAGTATTTTCCATGTTGTTTCTGGACGTTGCGCAACATCCACCCAGCAGCCATGGCGCTGTCTGTGTAATGAGTGCTTCCTGTAAGAGACATGACTATCAGCTGGGTTCCTCTCTGCACATTTGAGGACAAAGTTAACCGGAGCTCCTGCTGTGGGACTTGGAGCCCAACACTCACTCTTCCTTTTTATCATGTTTGTATTATTTTTTTTCCTTTAACCGGGTGTGACGCAAGTGAGGAAATGAGTAATTCTGCTACCAGCGTCATCCAGAACGGTTTCTAGAGAGCGGATGAGTTTTTAATAACGCCTTGGAAAGCTGTTGTCGATTGTATTGAGAAACAAACTGTGATTCAGCAGTGCTCAAGATTACTTTTTTTTTGCTATAAAGAAGCTAAATATCAACTGGCATTTGCAAGTTTTTCAAAGCTAAATTATTTTCTAATTACTGGCATTGTTGTATTGCAGCCTGGAATATGTGATCTGGTTGACATGTTGCTTCATCCTTTCATACAGATCGCACAAAATGTATTTCTGCCAAATTGTGTCAGCAATTGAGTGTAGAAAATGTCAGACTGAAAACCACTGACCCCTATAGAAGTGTACACAAGCAAAAACAAGCAAACCTTCTCCCAATGTTTAGGCAATACACATGTTTATTCAACACAAATAACTCGGTGTGAACTAAGGCTTAGATTAATTTTTGTCAAACTATCAATCGTATACGAAGCCAAACTTCTGACCCTAAGGTGAATTGGTGACAGACTCCTGACCTTAATATTGATATTTTAGACTACTATTTGATGTCCTGAGTCTACTTTTGATTAATGTTTTGACTGAAGTTTTCAGCAGTTTGCTGTAACTATAACATAGTTAATGACAGGGTATTGCACTATTTTAAAATAAAACCTTTAAAAATAGATGAGATGAAAATTGGACCGTGCGATTAATCAAGTTTTGATTCATGAAAGTGAGAAGTAAAATGTAATTCTATGCTAAAATAAAGTTTGCTTCAAGACAAGCATGGTTCTTAAGCATAGAAAAAAATACAGAGTAAACAAGGATATAGTTAATTCAGATGTGTTCGACAGCAGCTCTGTAGACTTTCTGTGCTTTTGATCATTTTGCTGAATATTTTCTTTAGCAATGAACTACAGCAGCAGGGAAGGTTGCACTGGATTGTTTAATTTCTTCACCGTTTAATAGCCGACTGAGCTGTTGTCTGAAACATTTTTTTGCATTACAAAGTTCATCTCTATGAACACGGTCAGTGAGCTGTTTGTGTTTTGAAGCTAATATTTAAACAGATGGTGTGAACTTATGTGTTCCTGGAGGCTTATCATTTCACTGTTGCAGCTTCAGGAGCTTCATTGACCTTTTTTAAGTTGCTCTCTAACATCAGTGTTGTAACATTAGCACAACCAGCATATGGGATCTTTTTGCATTTCCTCTTTTCCTGTCTGTCTGAATACATTTTTGGTGTAAATATTTTGTGTTGAAACCTGAATCATCAGATTGTATTACTGATTTAAAAAACTAATTTTCGTGGCAAGCTATGGGCCTGGGCATCTATGCCCTGTCTCAACCCTCATGAGATCGGAGCGAAGTAATGGATCTGGATTTTGTTGTCCAACTTTGGTTGGTCTGCCAGCACCATGGTTATTTAAGGAATGCTTATTCCTCCATCTCAGCAGATCACGGGTCAGTGCCAGGGACGGCTGTAATGACTAAAGCCAAATATGACTCACTAAATGTCATGATGTTCCTCTGTCCTGTGACAGCGTTACTACAAGTGACCATATCAACGCAGTGTCACACCAGACTGTCTGACCTTCTGTATCGTTTGGCAATACGTGTTCCCACAAACACGTATTGCCTTAGAACCAGCAGCAATTTGGAGCTTTGTATGTCTATAACCTTCAGCTGAAAAATGTTTTATTAGCCCTAAGAGATTGCATAAAATAAAATTAAACAGAATTTGGAAAACCTTGATGGAATCCCCTCTAACATGGTGCTGGATTTTCTCTGCTTGTTTTAGATAGGAGAGTCCCTTTAAGTAAAAAAAAAAAACAAAAACCTTTAATACAGATGTAACACATAGTTATTTTTGTGACTGTTTTCAAACTAATGACATACTTTTTAGGTCCATCCTGTTTTAACTCACATTTTGTCAGCAAATGCATCACAATGATATTTGCAGTATCCTTATAAAGACATTCAGTAAGTGTAAATAATGCTTACAATACTGGATCGCTTATATTTTCAAGTTTTTTTGTTTGTTTGTTTGGCTTTTTTTTTTAGATCTATTTACATGCTTTTTGAGATTGTGGACAACTATATAAAAGCAGGTTGATGCACTGCAGTATCCATTAACCTGAGTTATATCATTATTCTCAGCTATACCTATGTTGTAAAGGATTTCCTGTCATATGAGGGTAAATATGTTTTTATGAAATAAAGGCCCTACAGAAGTGAACAGAATGTCATAAGTATTAAATAGTCTACATTAGTGTGTTTAACACTTGTTCTTGAATAACACTTAACTCACAACACTAATGCACTCTGCAATGTCACATTTATTGTTAAATTCTACTTTTTGTTCCAGCAAACCTCTCTGTTTCTGCAACAATAGAAGGGAATAATGTGTTTCTTTTAGAGGAACATCTGACTAGGGAACTCGCTTCTTGCTCCTGACGATATTTGCATGTGGAAGAGTTTGTAGAAATCATTGATTAATTTTGAATTTATGCGTGCTGCTGCTTTTGTATTGTCTTGCGACAAAAACAGCAGCTTGGAGTTTGCCTGCCCGAGGTGTTTTCTTTTGTCCCAGCTGCACAGGTACATTCTCCGTTTTTCTGAGGTTGTTGTTTATGATGCAAGTGGCTCTTGCCAAACAGGAATAAAAGCAGTGAGTCCAACAGCCCCTTTGTTCTAAAAAGCACAAAAAATGCTGAGTGCAACAAGAGAATGAATATTTAGGGGAAAATATTGCAGAACTTTTCAGAACCTGAAAAGGACATGGTTAAGGTCAAATGTGTTCTGAGGTCAAATGTGTTCTGAGTTGTATATATCAATGCAAGTCATCAAGACTGCTCTTCTGCTACCACTTGTTTAATAAAAGCATATTTTCTACGTTGCAACGTCAACATAGAAAATGTGAGTGCAGTGTGATTGAAGCAGCAGTATTAAAGCCATTACAATTCATGCTGATTACAGAAAAGGTTACACACCAGCCTAATTATTGCGTACCACTCCTCTTCCGATAAATCAGTGTTCTCAAGCTGCAGTCCTTGAGGGCTGGAGTCCTGCAACTTTTAAATGTGACCCTTGTCCTACACACTTGAATCAAATGGTCCAACTGCCTCACCAGCATGCAGTGAAGCTCTACAGAGCTCTGCTAATGAGCTAATATTGGAGCCAGGTGTGCTGAAACAGACGTCTGAAGTCACAGGACTCTGGCTCTTGAGAAATGCAGTTTGAGACCCCTGCTTTAAACACTCACCAGACATTTTATTAGGTACATCTCATATAGTGGCAAAAGAGGACAGTTATGTATCTTCCAGGCACATAGTGCAGTTTTATAGAACAATCAGATAGCTAGGTTACCTTCAATTAATATGAGAATGTTTTATCAAAAACAACTTAAAGGTAAACTGACTTAGATTGATAACAATATGATGCTTTGAAATTGACGTCACTCTTTTTAAGATCCTCCTACCCTTTCCAATATTCTAGCTGCATCACGACATCACAACAATTCTTCTCCATTGATGACGTTTACAACCGTTCTTAAGCGTGTTGTAGGTGTTTGCTAATTGCTGCTGGTAGAGCTGTGTGGCCGTGGCTCAGGGAGCTCAACTGGAGACTAAAGATCCAAGTTCTGGGTGAATGGGTGGCGCGTCGTACGAACGGGTGTTAAGATATCTTCGAATGTCTACCATGGGAAAGTATCCAGAATACCATTTCTGAATGCACAACACTGGTAAATTAGCACCAGGCAGATATTGTTTATGCACCACATCCTACCCAAGTAATTGATGGTGACCATGATCATCCCTTTTAAGACTGCAGTGTACCCATTGTCTGACTGTGGCTTCCAGCAGGATAATGCACCAGGTCATTAAGATCACATCTTCTCAAACTGCTTTTTTGTACATGACAGGAAGGTCGCTGTACTTAAATGACCTACGCTTTCACCAGATATCAGTTCAACAGAGCATTTTTGAGGATGTGATGTAATAGGAGTTGAACAACGTGGACAAATCTGCAGCAACTGCATGGGGCTCTCTTGCCAAAATCAACCAGAATCCCTAAGAGAGCGTTTTCAACACCCTGTTGAATCTATGCACCTTAAAAACAAGACATTTAAATGCAAAATGGGTGCCAAAATAGTACTAATATGGTATTCCTAGTAAAGTGGCCAAAGAGTGTATGAAACCGTTTGTTTATGTTAAATTTTCTGGTCTATCCTGTTAAAATATACATTTTTTTTCTCACTTTTTTTCACCTTTCAATATATATATTTTCAAAGCATCACCCTTTTCCTTAAAAAAACTTTAGAACTGTAAAGATAATAAAAATCTTTTTACTTTTTGTAAATTACCTTGTTTCTGTTTGTAAATGTCATTTTAGAAGCAGCTTGTGAGGTGTGTGTGTCACATGCAACATAAACTGATCTTACTTTTACAAAGGGTGCATACATCTTAAAGTAATGCCTCCATTTGAAGCACAAGATCAAACGTACTGATGCATTCATCAGTAAAAGACATGAAAAGCTTCAAAGGATGTCTTCGTAGTGTTGAAGAGCCAGCTCCTGTAAAAGCACCAATAACTGGGCCCAATAAAGCCAACATCTGTTACTTGGGCTCATAATCTCAGCTACGTTAAAGGGCCAGAGTGGAAAGATGTAATCAGCAATGATGAATGCTCACTGAACATATAGACACTGTCATTTCACCCTTGTAGAGTGCAGACTGCTCCTCACTTCTTTAATCTTAGACAAGTTGAACATCTCAATGTGGCAGTGATGCTAAATAAATACCTGATAATTTCAGCTCATATACCTATTTAGACCTGGCCATTCGTTTGCCTATTTCCACTTAAACAAAAAAAACAGCCAGAAATCATTACATTTATGGAAGTCCTTTTTATGTTTTGTTTGTTGTTAGGGTCTTAAAGGGATGATTGAAGTCATTGGTTTTTTTCCTCTACCATGGTTATAGAAAAAACATTGAGGTTCAAGATTGTCCCCCTTTTTTTTTTTTTCCCCTCCTTCATATAGTGCCAGCTGCTTTTCCAAAATAACGGGCATATGCAGTCAGAAAGTGTTGGTGAAATAGGCAACACGTTTTAAGCAGGGTTAGTTTCAGAACGGTGAGCTTGGCAACAAAGAGGAGCCTTGTCAAGCTGATCCTCACTCTGTTGCTGGTTGGCTCTGACTGGGAGCATCCACAGCCCTGATCGGTGATCAGGACCCAATCTCTGTCACTAAGGTTGGCCCTGTGGAACATTCTGGGCTCAGGTCCCAGAGAATAGTGACATGTCAGCAGCCCATTGAAATGAACAGGCTGAGGATAGCACTATGTTAGCAGTGTTACCAGAGCGGCGGGGGAGACTGTTGGGTGGGGATTGCTAAAACCTGCAATGTTTAAAATTTCAGGAATAGTGAGGTGCTTTGTCAGTTTTGGTGCTCTGAGCGAGCACATTGCATGAGGAAATGAAACAGCCTCTTTCTGTAAAGCTTGTGAACTAGAGCATTTCTTCCTTCCCCCCCCCTTTTTTGTTGTTTTTAGTCTGGTTGTCAGACAAAGTGGTTCTGTGTTTTTTATAATGTCCAGCATGTACCACACAGCTGCCAATTAAACCTCCACTTAAATCTTAAGAGTTTCTGAAAATGTACTTGCACATAGTTGCTAGTTTGACTTTATGCAGCCAATGACAAAACTTTTCCTTGAGATGCTTGTTGTTGTGTCTTAGTGCATCTTTTCCTTCTTAATAATTTCTTAGTTATTCCTAGCATTGAAATATTTTCTATGAAATCATTTTACTTTCAAGTTTTACTACTTTAAAGTAATATACTTATTCATGTGTTTTTGTTGCTTCAAAAATATCAGGCGTTAAAGCAAATGAACATCATTTCATAAATAAGTAACTTAAATGTATTGTGAAATTTGGTTTATCTTACAGCTTTAAGCAGAGAATTACTAATGTTGAAAACAAGTGGGATAACTGTCCAGATATTTGTATGTTTTGTCAGGATGATGCAACAGAAAACGTTGGGCTTTTACTGTGAAGTTGAGTAATAACTGTACTAGATATTGCATCGTCTAGAGGAACCTTATGACCTTTATGGTTGGGTGAAAAGTTTTGTAGTTGTTTCACAAGACATTTTAGAAACCCAATTTGGTATAGATTGTGGAACCCCATTTCTGAAAAAACATTTTTCCTCATAATTATAAGACTGTATCTCATATCACTTAGCTATGCCATTATCATGACTTAAATATTTTATCCTCAAGATAAATTGTTTCATATCCTGCTAAATATTTTTGTTGCATTTAGTATAAACAATTATATAATTGCCTGTATGCATGAAACAAAGTGACATTTTAAACAATTATGTTCTTAATTCCAGACACTCAGGGTTTTCCCAAGTGTATTTATTATTAGTCACCAGGTTTTACATTTTTAACACAGAAACAGAGTGAACTGTTCTACCACTCGTACCACTGGGCTTAGCAGGTTTTCTAGGGGAAACCCTGAAGAATTTCAGACTTTTATGATCTGTGGTTGTTGTCCCCATACAGACCTGATGACTTGTGTGAAAAACAAGAAAGGATCATCTTTGTTTAAGAAAAAACATAAACTTTGCTCAGACATGTTTATTGGCTTTACATTATGGCTTTTATCTAGAGTATGAGATTATACAACATTACATTAAACTATTGTTTAATGTTTATGCTGTCAGTGCAAAACATCTCATGAAGAATGATTAAATTTATTACCTTGATAAAGTCTGGTATTGTACAACCAAAACTGCTAATGTACAAAATGGGGTCATGCTCCTTGTCCTCTCAGTCAGAGGTCCATTGGTTTCTCATTTGTTTTGATCTGTAACAAATGGCTGCATATCTGTTTATGCTGCAAAATAACTTGTCCCCAACTCTTTAGAAATGTCTTCCTTTCTGGCTAAAGGAACATCCAATAACCTTTGGAAGACCGAATGACAAATTAGTGCAATGGGTGTAAAAATACCTTCAGAGAGTGAAGGTTCACCAAATAATAAGGTTAATTAGGCGACCATGTCTTTGAGATGGTCGCCTGAATTTTAATG
This sequence comes from Xiphophorus hellerii, assembly GCF_003331165.1. Taxonomy (NCBI): domain Eukaryota; kingdom Metazoa; phylum Chordata; class Actinopteri; order Cyprinodontiformes; family Poeciliidae; genus Xiphophorus; species Xiphophorus hellerii. Next base: position 18,047,395 of record NC_045680.1, read on the forward strand.
TAACATTTAAATTCAGATACGATCTTACTTTTGAATTCGTCATTGCATTATTTAACAAGCTAAGCCCAAATCTAAACTTGTGACCAGAGAAACAAAGGAAACTCTATGACCCAGTGGTCTGAAGGAACACCTCTATCAGCCTGAAAATATTTGTTCTGTATGACTTGACTATTATCTTGAGATTGTTTCCTTGTAAATTCATTTCCAGTACATCAGCTCTTTTTTTTAGTATGACTCGCACTGAGGTTTCTCCAGGTCCCTCACAGGTTTTCAGTTGTTTTGAATTTTGGACTTTGACTAGACCATTGGAAAATGTTCATTCTTTATCTGATGAGCTACATTGGACCTGTTGCATGAGCCAGCGCTGGTGTAGCTTTAGTTGTCACAGATGGCCTTACCTTTGACCAGAAATTAATTAGCTGCATTCACAACTGCCCCTACACTGGAAGGTGCTGCTGTAGCTGCAGAAGACTCTCTGTGAACCAGCTATTCCAGCACTGTACCTGATGGTTGGTGTGAGGCATTTTTGTTATGTGATGATGTGCTTTACGACCAATCTTCTCCACTTTCTGTATTTAATAAATAAATGTTGCAGAGCTCTGGTAGTTGGTTGAGTTTCAGCTTTGCAAACCAAACCATATTTAGGATCTTTATGTTAGTGAAATTTTTGAATTGTAATGACACAGATTTTAATGTAAGCTGATGAAATTTTGGTAAAATGCCAGCAATCAGGGCTTTTTTCCCCTCCTGTGCCCAGGTGTGTTCATTTAGCTATTGAGTGACTGTTGAGGAGTTGATGTAATTTTGTGTAATAAATTTTGCTATTGAATCATTTAATTGAAAATATGATTTTTGAGATGTAGCCTGAGTTGAACATATTTTACGAGTCAAAATAAAGCCTAAACTAATTTCTGTTTCTTTATTGCAGATCCTGTCACAACAGCCATTCATCAGATTTAATGGAAACCAAGGGGTAAGCAAACAATCTTTCACTACCTCAGCACAGCCATTCATGCACGTGTTACAAAGCATTGTTTCTTTATATGGTATTGCTCTGGAGGCATTACAGTTAACCTGCTGATTTTTTAAAATATATTTATTAGTGCCAAAATACATGTTTGAGCCTTCATGAGATGCAGGTTAGTTTAAGATTTCATCATTTTGATGCCGACACACACACAGTGCTGTAAATTCATGTCCACCCACTCCCCAGTGTTTCATTTCTTAGAAAGCAAAGCAACAGAAGCTCGCATTGTTTTCTTAAATTATTGCTTCACTGTTATTTGTTGTGTGTTATTGCCTGCATTGTATTCCTTTTTTTTTTAAAGCTGTTTATTTTCCTTCGGTTTGCAGGTCTAGCCATATTTATGGTCAATATTAAAAACTGCAACATTAAAATGTACTAATCTATAATTGCAGTGCTATAACCTCAAACAGGAAGAGATTTTATCTTTAATTTGCATACTTTTGTTCAGTGAGAAAAAGAATCCCAGTATAAGAAATGAGATTTTTTTTTTTAATATTCACTAGTAATGCAGCCCCAGTCTTCCCCTTTGATTTCTTTCCCTCAGCTAAACTCACATTTCTGTTGGATTGAGGTCTGGGGACTGAGATCAAGATGAACCTTTTATTTTGTGAATCATTTCCATCTTGACTTAAATCATTATCCTGTGATGATCTTTATCTTATCCACTTTGACTTAGTGTGTACTGGTATTTCAAACAGGTAATTATATTAAAGCACTCTTATGAGTATGGTTCCCCCACATCTTAAAAAAACCACCCGACCCCCATATATTCAAATTAATAGGTTATTTCTGTACTTTTCAGTTTGAGATTATTTGAGATGTTTTCCAGAGATGTTTTAAACTTTAATGGGGTTTCAAATCAATGTGGCCAGAAGTTTGAGTTTGACCAATCAATGCGTTTTTAATATATTTTTTTGTTTGTGTCCATATATTTTTGTGACTTATGTTCTTTTCCCTATGTTGTCTTTGGTCAGTGGATATAAGGGCTGAAGGATGGATCAGCTTTGAGTTTTCTTTTTCCTTTTTTTCAGCATACTTAGCATACTCATGTTTCTGTCCATTATAGGAGTCATTGTAGGGCTTTGCGAAATTTGACCACGAAGCATCCGTCTCTGGAGAAATGCTAGGATTCTCTGGATTGTCTTTTTTTATTTATTTATTTTAGTTTTGGAGCAGTTTTATTTGCCTGTGTGGTACTTTCTATAGAAATACAATCTATTTTAACTCTCTAGGAAGAAATCTGAGTAGTTATGCAGAGTTTTCACACAGTGAGAAAAATGATTGGCACGGAAAAAAAAGAACCTAATTGTACAGACTGAAAAGGGCAAATAATATTCATATAATTAAACCCTGAAGCAAGGATTATGTTCACTCAACACACATCTGCTTGCTTTCCTCTTCTGCATTAAAAGCAGGTCAGTGAAAGCATAAAGTTGACTCACCGACAAGTGATAATGGATGTATTAGACAGGGGGTTTTTATGTTACTGTATTAATACATCCTTATTCCTGCACCTGGTTGCTGCTAATGTGTCAAGAAAACTAACCATACAGTTGTGCAAGTATTTCTGTATTGGCTAGTAACGATATTCACAAAGAGACAAAACAAATGGTTAACGTGTGTGGGCGTGCTCAGTCTGACATGGGTCCTGGGTTTATTTGCTCTTCTGTTTTGCAAATGTTCAGGTTACTTTGACATGCTCTTGGCTGGCACAGCTGGTGATTTCCTATATCCAAACACTCTGCTGGCAATGCAGCCACATCCAGAATATTGTAATTATAGGCTTCTTGTGGCTCTCATTCCAAGAACTGCAGAAACTTCTAACATGTCCGTACACGATGATGTTGCATATATGGAAAGGTATAATTTTACTCTGCTACATTTTATTTCCTGCACTGATTGGCCTAACTCACACTATTACTTTCAACTGATTATTTGACTTTACCTTGACATATGTCATTAAGTGTGGTAATAGGAAATCGTTGAAGCTCAGGTAACATTTTCTGATTTGTACATAAACAAACAACTTGGTATGAGAATAATTGGGATGTTTGAGATCCATTCTCATGAGGATTTGTTATTTTTTAGACCTCTACATTCATCCTTACGTTAGAATATAAATTGGGATAGATGCAAAGAAATCTTGTGGGGAGGAAAAAAAGGGTCTATGAGACAAACTGAATATTTACGTTCAGTGACGAGAAGAACCTAAACCTTTTGGCAATCACACACCACCTGCTGATTTTTAGGTGCATCCCACTTAATTTGAATACCATCCAGAAGTAAATGTATTTCTGTAATCCAGTTAAACCCGAATGTTTATATATCTTCATTACACACAGCGTGGTATATTTTTATTATTTGCTAAAGAAGCTGAGTTGTTAGTGTGCCGTTCCACATGCCTGCATTTGCTGAGTAGCTTTATGGAGATGCTGCAAACTGATCCGACCTAAACCTCGCTGTTGATCAGGGGTTTTATCAAGAGGAAGATGAGGGACATCAGATGTGCTGAAGGTTGCTACTAAAGCAACCTGGACTTCTTTAACTCTTCAGCAGAGCCACAAGCTCATTGTCTCCATGCTGTACTGCATGGATGCACTAATTCATGCAAAGAAGCCCCGACCAATTATTAACTTCATAAACTGAATAGTACATGGACCGACCTTTCAGTAGAGCCACATTCTTGCATTAAAATTTCTTGACGTTTTTGTAAAAATTGTAAGGTTTAATCATCAGAAATATCAAACACTTCTAAATCTCAATCTCTGTGCAACAAAAGTATGTAATATATATTTCTTTTCCTTTTTGAATTGAATTACTTGAATGAATGAACTTTTCTGTTATGCATTAATTTATTGCGAAGCTCTGTTACAGTGAAGGGTTCAGATTTCTGCTAAAGCGAAAAAAATGTGAAATGCCAGTTGTGCCAGTCACTGTTAACCAGACCTGCAGAATGGGCCATTTACAATTTTGGAATCCTTTTTTGGGGAAACTATGCAAGCAATTTGAAAGAGAAAATTACTAGGAAGGACATTGAATGAACCATCTGCCTACCAAAAGCTTGCTTTCACTATTCAGATTAATGGAGGGAAGCCTGCTTTCAGTTTTGAAGAGGGTGTTTGTTGGAGGAAAGCTGTTCCTTGCTAGCTGTTGGCCCTTTTCCACCAGTACAGACACTGTTTTGTAGGCGGGATTCATTATACATTTATTGCAGTTCTGAACAGTGTAGCCTGTTTTCTTGAAAGGTACATTTTATCCCTTAGTTATATCTTCATCTTCTGATTCCTCTACTTCATGCTGAAAAAGTGCTAACATTTTCTTGTACCTCATCTATTTTTTAATTCTTCTTTTAATCAGCCTATCTGTTCAGAAAATGTGAACTGAAAATTCAGTCTCATTTTACCTGTTTTTGTTAAAGCTATGTTTTTTAAATTTTTTTATTTCCTTTACTTAACCGGGTAAACCCCATTGAGATTTAGATCTCATTTTCAAGATGTTGAAAGTCCTTCGTTACTTGGCTTTTAGCATCCTCCTCTAGTGACATATTTGGCACATATAGTGCTGCCTTTCACATGCTGATACGGTGTTGCAGAGCTTATTTATCATCTGCCTGCATCATTCATGCTGGCAGAAGATCTTATTGATGCCGCAGGCTTGCCCAGAAAAATATTTGTTGCTACTAGTTCAGAATGCCAGTAAGAAGTGAGAAAGTGGCTAAATTATACAACAGATGGTCTGGCTGTCACAAGATCCCACTTTTCATTCAGTAAGATTCATTCATCTGGTACAACGTTCTCTCTCTCTCTCTCTGAGCTCTGGTAAAGCTTTCACAAATTTCTTTTAGAGTGAAAAGATTTAAAGTATGGAATCCGTATAAATCTTTCATAAAAGTAATGGCTATGCAGTGAAGGCTGCTTGTAAAATTAAGATTGTTTTGCACACAGCATATGTTAATGTCTTAGCATCGGTAACACTAACAATTAGAAGAGCAACAGTGTATTAAAAAAAATCAAGAAGTATCTTTTTTAATGAGTCTACTTATGATTTTAGTAAGTAATCACAGAAGATAAATACAAGAGAAATAAAAAACGTATATTATCTAAATCTTCTGTACACTACTTTCTACAGAGTAGAAGAGGAATTTTGAAATAAATAACATTTGAAATATCAAAGCTGAATAAAAATCTGTCTTATCAGATGTTCACTGATATCTCAACAGTTTTAAGAAAGGGGCTTGCAGTCTAATTTTAAAGTCTACGGCAACTGAGGGGAAAAATTCAATGTTTTGGAACCATCTTTGATCAGTTGGCTGCCCAAGCCAGAACTGGCAGGAGGGAATGGGAATAGAGGATGCCTTCTCTGAGTCAGACACAGCTGTTTAATTTTTCAGAACTTGTGTTTTGGCTATTGGGTTCGGCTCTGTTAGTCAGGAGATCACTCAGAAACTGGAAAGCTCTTAGTTCTGGCTCAGTTCGTTGGATGCTTGGGTTGTTTCCCTACTTTGGATTTGAAACTGTTGAAGAAAGTCACTGAGGAATCCTAACTCTCCTGGAGGTGTAGAGGAAAAACGGCTTCCAACAACAGCTTTGCTGGAATTAACAATTACACCATGTGGTGAAAACCTTTTTTTGCATCCACATCTCACCTTGTTGAGCAGATTTTTTTCTTACCGATTGACGGGCAAACCTTTTGTTGGTTGTGTTTGTCTGCTTTCAAGTCTCACCTGGAGCTGGGGTTTAGGAGGAAAAGAGTCATTGGTGATAATTGGCTGATAAGCCAATTAGAAGCAAGCTTTAAATATTGTGCAAATCCTGCTTGGTGGAAAGGGTATATTTTTCTTCCCTGTCTTCTAACTAGTGCAGGAGTCTCAGACTTCAATTCTCAGGGGCTTGTGTACCACAATGTTTAGATGTACTGAATAACCCCATCAGCAGGAGATGAAGATATACAGAGTCCTGCTAATAATTTAATTGACTCAGATTTGAGTTTAAGCAGAGCCACATTTGAAAGCTGCTGGACACCAGCCTTTGAGGACCCTAGTTTTATACCCCGGACTAGAGCGAGAACAAAAATGTGAAAGTTACCATCTGCTGGTTGAAGCTTTATTTTCAAGATTTCCAAAGTGTAACCATTTTGTTAAATTAAAAAAATGGAAGTTTGCTTTCAGATTCTGCTAGATTAATAAAGTTAACCAATCAGGATCTTTTTTTAACGCTTTTCTGAATTGGCAAAATAAGATCCTTTGGATACTGAGAGGCATCTAGATAGATTCCTTTTAGAACAACCCTTCAAAGTCATAGAAAACATAAATATTTTCCGATTCCCTGTCTCCCTTTGCAAGACTTAAAAGCTTGTTGTGCTTAAATGTCCAGCAAAGATATTTTAAATCGCCCTAGAGGAAAGCAGTTACATGAGGTGAAAGGTCAGATTGTGTCTGTTCATGTTTACTACACTTTTACTCACTGATTCTTGGTAATTTTAGTCATGTTAGACACATTGTCTTCCTGTTCACTCTTTTTAGAATCACACATGTGATATCTGGTAATACATGTATCTCATAATTTGTACCAGATTGTGCAATGCTTTCATAATAAGTTATTAGACCAGATTCCTACCTCCAAAAACATGACCATTACAGCTTAATCTCTGCCGGTACGTGTTTTTGTGATTTTTCTTTCTCCTCTCCAGTCCTATCAAGCATGAGATGACCTTTTTAAACTCCACTTCAGTGGCTGCTCTTAGACATGTTTTTTTCTTTGCTTTGTTTTTACCATTTCCACACTCTGGGGTCTGGGTTTGCCAGTTTACAGGTCTGAATGCTTTTAAAGGTCACACTGAAAGGCTGGCAATTTTTTACGTAAAGCTGATGTGTAAGTTATGCTTTTTAAGTTATTTTTTCAGAAAGACGTTAATGAGTCATTGCAGTCATCTCCAGCTAGATTATATCTTGGCAGGCTGCTGCTAAAAAGGGAGTTAAAGTCATTGTTATATTCTGACTAAATGTTTTTTATTCTTTTTGCCAGTACATATCAGAAATCTAATTTAAGTTGAAGTTTTACCGTAGTAGATATTATAATTATTATCAAACTGCTAAACCTTGTTTTTGCGACCTCTTTAGCCACAATCGGTGTCAGTTTACACAAATATCACTATGCAGTTGAATCATATTTCATCGGTACCCACACGCATATACGAACAGACTTTGGTGGCCCAGTTACACAGCTCACCTACATGAGAGGAACGCTGTCTTGCTTTTGGGTTAAAAGGGGCTCTTCAGCTTGGGTTTTCAGTAAGAATCCCTCTCTTTTCTAGACACTTCACTCTTATTTTGTATGCGTGCTCAGAGTGGGTTCAGCTATAATGTTTATTCAAGTGAAACCCGAGCCATTTGGTGCGGAGGAGCCTCTTCTCGCGGTGTCATCCTCTACAGTGTGTCAGTGAGCCTGCTTAGTCACACCCCTGTGCCCTGGTTTTCAGTCAGTTCCTCTGCCTCCTAATTGTATCTGGACTAACACAGTCAGCCTCGCTCTTCATCTGTCTTTTCAAATAAGTGTTAAACATAGAGCGGATTGTACTTTTACCTTATTTATCCTCCCTCTTGCAAAGTTGATGTTCTTTTTGCTTGCAAATGTTAGATTTTTCCAGGCTCTTTTTTTTTCTACCGTAATTAAAATCAGGTCATTAAATAAAAACAAAAAAACGGATGTTCAAAGATTTGAAAACACCTAGGTCTATATAAAAAAATTAATTGCCCATCATGCCTTAAATCACTTTCGCCTAATTTTTGGAAAACTGTGTTCACTTTCCAAGCTTTCGAGCCTGATGACTAACTGACCTAAATCAAGATTTCTCCTAAATAGAACCAGTCATACAACATAAAATAGGCTAAACGGACCTCAAAAAGCATCACATCATGTCCTAAACTAAAGAAATGCAAGAACAAGTAAGAATCACAGTTATTGACAAGTTTAAAAAGCAATTCTTAAGATATTTGAACTCACTTTCCCAGAGCAATGGTCTTTATCTGCAAATGGAGAGTAGGCTGGACAGTGCTGAACTTTCCCAGGAGAGAATGGACAACTAAAGGACAAATAAATGCCTCAAAGCATAACAGGTTTCATTTGCCAAATTTAAAGTTTGTGGCTATGATTCAACAATAGAAACTTACACAGAGTATTATACTGATGATCAAAAACAGCAGTGGTAGAGTGTTGATGAGATGTAATCAATAGAAAGTTGAGTTTTTGTCTCTTATCAGGAATATTCTCAGGGAGAATGTCCAGCAATCTGCTTCTAAACTTTTATATGGTCAGTAATCCAGAACCCACCAGTAAGACCATCTGTCTTTGATTGGCCTTGTTAAAGTTTCGACTTCAATCAACATCCTGCAGAATTACCTTAAACAGGCCATTTTAAAATCCCCCAGTATTGCTGAATTAAAACAATCCCATAAAGATTGGAATGAAATCCCTCCACTCATCGCTTCTACTTACAAAAACGTGATTTCATTTGCGACAGGTAGTTTTATTGTTTGAATGAAACTATTTTCCACATGGGCACAGGCAGGATTTTGATCACTTGAATAAATTACATCGTCTATTTATATTTGCTCTTTGTAATTTCTCTGCTTTTCTTGCTCTAAAACCGATGATATCAAAGCTCCAAATTTAATTATGACAAAAAGCACAAACTGATGAAATCTGCACGAGAGAGAGAGAAAATAATCTTTCACAGCACTGTAGCTGTCGAGTCTCAAATCTTAGCAGGTTCCAAGACATAGTATCACCACCACTCTTCCAGCTGGATCTCAAATTTCACAGGAGTGCATTATCCTGCCACTGTAAAAATGTTCATGAAGGTTGTGTGAGTATATGTGTGTGTAACTGCAGCAGTGTTTAGGTAGGTGGTACGTGTTTGTCGGGGTCTGAAGTCTCTCAGCAGAACATTGCCCCCCAGCACTATTCTCCCTTTTATTATGCACTCCATGCATCTGGATAGTATTCCTCACAATAAGAAGTGTAATTACAATCATAACAATGGCATCCGCATCGATAAACAATAAGAATCTCCAAATTGAGGCCAAGCATGCACTGCGTGTGCCAGCTCCATCCTCTCCCAAAAATAGACTGGGTATGTTCTTCAGGCAATCAGGAGATCAACCACCGCCATGAGAGCTGGTTTTTGTGTGTTTGGGTGTGGGGGTGGGTGTGTGTGTGTGTGTGTGTGTGCAAGGCCAAACATTGGTCTCTCTTGTGTCAACATGACAAAAAGCAATAACTTTAAAAGAGGGCATCAGTGTAACGAGTTACATGTCATTGTCTCCCCTTCTTGCTTGCCTACATTGGCCTAATACCTTAACTGAGATTGAAAGCAAAAGACTACTTAATTTTAGAAGGTAGTTTTACTGTAAATAAGCACAGATTAAAGATTTTCAGAGAACAGCTCAGACAACTTGAGAATATGATTTTTTTGACCCTTTTAAATAAGAAGTAGATCAGATGGATAAGAGAACTGAAAAATAATTATTTGTATTTTAATTTTCTGGCTGTTTCTTTAAGTGGCTATTTTTAAATTGATTTTTCCTAATGGGATTAGGTCAATCAATCAATCAATCAAATTTTATTTGTATAGCACATTTCAGCAGCAAGACATTTCAAAGTGCTTTACATCATTACAAACACAGAATCACAATGCAATATAGAATCAATCATTAAGTCAAGTTACATCAATAAATTTGTAATTGATTACATTTCAAATACAATTCTAAACAGGTGGGTTTTCAGTTGAGATTTAAAAGAACTCAGTGTTTCAGCTGTTTTACAGTTTTCTGGAAGTTTGTTAGGTGTAATAATACCATATAGCACCTATACCATTAGATAGTAGACTCACACATTTATTGCACTTTTTTTTTTATAGTTTTACCATCTATAGGACATTGTCATTTTTTCTACATATATTGATTTCCCATAACAGAGAGAGCCATAAGCACAACAGGATAAAGCAGCAGCTTTGCTGTATTTCATTTAGCCTTCCTGTTATCTACTGAAGATCTCACTCTCTCATAGCCTGAGTGAACTGCAGACATGTCAACTGTTATTCCTCTAACATCATTTTACAATCAAATTCCAAAAGTCTCCTTAGTAACACCATCCAATCTGAAAAGTATTGTCGCTTAAGGTATTTTGATTAATAAGCTTTTCTTTTATTGGGTTTACGTTTTACTTTTTTTCCCAGAGGTATCTGTCACGTTTGGAGTAAACTATCATCTCCTTTCCAAAACTTTTTCTCTCAATCCTCCTCTGCTTCTTAATGTGATACTGCAGACCATAAAACCTTCTGTGAGCTACCAAGCTCTGTCTAGGTGAGCTGCGGTACATGCTCTTTGCAACTCATCCTCTGCTCTCACATCTCTGAGATCTTCTTCTTTGAACAGAGCAGAGCGGCCCGCATCTTGACCACATGTCACTTCTAGCGCAGATAAAATCCACTGACTCACATCCTGAGCTTCTTATACAGGTTAGGCTATTACCAGTGAACTGCTGACTGGTCATGCGGACCCGGGTTTGGAGTCCGAAAGTATCTAATTGGCTGCTGCTTCTGTGTGCTGTTGAACTGGATCAGATCAGTGTGATGCAGTGACAGCTTACGAATTCAGCTAGCCAGCCAACCTCGCACACAAACCTATCCCTGAATGGAAGGTAAAATGGGAGGCTTTAAGATCACCCTTTCTTCCTCTGCTCCCTCTTCTACATGGCTTTGAAAAGGCTTACCAGCATGCAGTTTCCAAATTTCTGCTGCTGCATTTCAAACCATCTCTTCCACTTAGAAACTACCAATCAGCTTGTTTTTTTTATCTAAATACTTTTATTAAGCATAAAAACAACAGTTATTCTTGCTGCTGCAGTACATATTGAATAAATATTTTGTATACAGCGTTCGACAGTGCAGCATAAATGTATATTAAAATGCATTTCACATGGAGACTGATACAAAAGGGGGGAAATGAAAAAAAAATTAGATGGGTGGGGCTAAAAGCTGAAAGCGAAGAGGTAAGAATAGAGGTAAGCAGAATAGAGATTGCAAGATAACACCCTAGAAGTCTGCTTCTCCACCTGCAGAAACAGGAAAAAAAACAAACTGAGAAACAACAGCGATAAACGTAGCAACAACAATCACTGAAAAGCACAGAGTACTAATTATTACAAACTTTATTTAGTGACAACTGCAGCCCAATACAGAGTGCATCTCTAAACACCTGAATTCAAAGACCTTTGGGGGGAGTGAGTGAGAGCACTTGTGTATCTAAGGTTTCTCCATAAGAATGTTCAATACTGGGTGTGAGGAGACAAACTTACCGTAGGTAGCTTGCCTATGGTAGTTTTAAAATGTTACCTTTAAAAAAAAAAAAGTAATGAGTGATGCACATTGATTTTTGGCAATCTATGCTTTTTTTTGGTGAATGGAAATATTTCCATATGGTCAAATTTATATTCTGGTCAACAGGAAAGTGTGATTCTTCTGTCAGACTTAATGCAGTGTGCAGCAATAGGGAGGGGAGGGTCAGGGTGCCTGCTGCAAAAGAATACTTTAGACCTTTATACCACTGATCCGGCCCTGTCTATATGATACAATGTGGAATTAGATGGATTTTCTTTTTCTGCTATTGCAAAACATTATTTTTTTTTACAAAAATTATAAAGTCATAAGTACATCTTGCATAACTTCATTACTCAATTGAAAAATAAATATATATTTCTATGATAATTGGACTCTAAATCAAGAAACGCGTTTTATTTTTTGACCTGTCCATGTTTTTTTTCCTGTTCTGTCTTTCACAGAAGATTTCAATTCCACGGTCAGAAACTTCCAGCGAGCTGCAAACGTTTACTTTCGACCTGTCGAATGTGGGCAGAGATAACCCCCAGGGCAGCTTCGACTGCATCCAACAGTACATCACCAGGTGATAGCTAAAGCAGAATCACATCCCTTTTTTTCCCTATTTCAGTAAAAACTGACTTCACACAAGTTTTGAGCTGAATGAACAAACCTCTGTTAGATGCACTCGTGAACTACAGTAACTTGAAGACTTTTTTTGGTAGCAGAGAAACTACACAAGAACTAATGAGTCCAAAAATGGAACACATGATTAATCGAATAAAAACACTTGGATTTTAGTGCCTAAAAAGACGGGCACAGAAACAGAAAGGGGAACAATGAGAATCTTGTCATTTTCAGATTTCTGACACCAATTATTCTGAAAGTATTTTTAACATGTGGGTCAGGCGGAGTTCATTTAAGTCTCTCCCTCGATCCTAATCAGGCTTGAATTGCAGCCTGAAACCCAAATGACCGAGCTCAGCTTTTACAGACTGTGCCTGCACCATCTTATTTTCTGCCAAAGTGGAGGAGAATCAAAAAAACAGTCGGAAAGTCAGGAAAGAATCAGATTTTATGTTTCAATGAGCTTCACAGTGGGAAACCATGGCTGGTTGGAGGAAATTGGAAAAATAATTGTCGTTCCCACAGAAGGTTTATTCAAACTCTAGGTAGGAATGAAAAGTTGAAAAATAAAAATGGCTTTTGCATGTAATGCATGTGAGTATGGTTTGGTTTTATTTCAATTGGCTATCAAATTAATATGTTTTTTTTTTTCCTTTCATACTTGTTGTGTTTCAACTTCTCTCCTCTTCCAGCCTGTGTTTTTCTTAGCGTCTGCTCTTTGTTTTGGTAGTGAAGGGGGTATTCAGCTGGATTGTCTGGGCAGCATCCAGGACAAGATCACAGTGCGAGCCACCGACGACTCCTACCAGAAGGCCAGAGAAAGCATGGCCCAGGCTGAGGAGACGACTCGCAGTAGGAGCGCTATCGTCATCAAGCCAGGGGGGAGATATGTAGGTGAGGAAGGCTGGATATTGACTCGAACATACTGTTGCTCAGAATGCATAATGTGCTTTTAGCCTTGAGCTTCCCAAGACTGCTAGCTTATAGGTTTGTCTTTAGTTTCTGAGAAGAGCAATCAGACCATCCACTTAGACACCGTAAACATGTCAGGAGTTAAATTACAGAGTCAGAGTGAAAGAATCTGCAAACATCCAGCGATGATGTAGTTTTGCTCTTCTTGTGAACTGGTTCACCCTGGATTTGACAGGCTGTTTGGGTCAAATAGCAAATGATTTTTGAGGTTGTTCCATTTACCAGCTACTTTCTCAGTGCATATCTACCGTGCAGTACTTTGTAATAAAACATTCAACTGTACAGCGACCCAAAAGGGAAAACCATGAATGTCTCTGTACAAAATTTAAAAACTTTTATACTTTTTTAGTTGTGTTTGTATATAGAAAAATTCTTTTCATGTGTGGCTGACATTCAAAGGTAAGAAAGTCCAGATCCGGAAACCGGCGCCTGCGCTTTCAGACGTGGCCCCGTCACGGAGGACGTCTCGGCCCGTCCTCATCTCCAGCAGCACGCAGAAGAAAGCCACGACTCAGCACCGGCCTCTCCGTGAGCGCCTCGTACACCTGCTGGCCCTGAAACCTTACAAAAAACCCGAACTGATTTTGAGGTTGCAGAAGGACGGCCTGTCACAGCTAGACAAAGAATCCCTGGACAGCCACCTGCAACAGGTGAGTCATGAAAACATCTACGACATTGGGGTTTTCATTTTCTCCACTTACTTTCATCTTCAGTGTCATTCCCCCAGATTAGTTGGTGAAGATTGGTGTATTAACGTAGTGCTATGTTTCTGTTCTTAGGTTGCCAATCTGAATGGGAAAGAAAATACCTTCACATTGAAGGATTTTATGTATAAGGAAGTCCAGAAGGACTGGCCAGGATACACGGAGGGAGACCAGCAACTTCTCAAGAGAATTTTGTTCAGGTTTGTCACCTTGTATTTTTTTTAGGATTGGATGTGGTAGACCAACACAAACAGCACATAATTATGAAGTACAAAGAAAAGGTTGTACAGTTTTCAATGCTTCTTACAGCTAAAAATCAGAAGACTGTTCTGCACTTGTTCTTTACTCTGATACCTTCAAAATAGCAGCTGCCTGCATACGCTCTGACTGAGGTCGAGCTTTGTGTAAAGAATATTGATAGAATGCAAGTACATCTGGATTTTAGGTCTTTTTGACCTTGTTTAGTCAAAAAGACAAAAGCAGAAAAGTTGCTTTTGGACATGTTTTGCCTATGAGGAAGAGAAACAGGAAAAGGCCAAAGGATATCAATAAGGCCTTTTTATGCAAGCTTTGCTACAGAGGGATAGATACAAAGTTGAGTAACATTTTAAAGGAAACACAGAATTACCAGAAACACAGAAACGGGGCAATGCTGCAGGTGGGGAACTCAACAGTTTAAACCAGATGCTTGTTTATGCTGTTAAAAAAAACCTTTCCAGCTGCCTGTTGGAAAATAACACTCTAAAGTTAATTTTATGTAAATTTTTGCAGATTTTCCTACTGCCTATTGGGTTTTACACAAAGTAAGGTCATTTAAAAAATCATACACGAGCTTTAAGCTCTTTGAGATAAAAAATAGTTGTTTTAATATATTTGTTCAAATGATCATTATTAGTAATAATAATAACAATAACATAAGACAAATAATCTGTGAAAGAATTGAGCTGCTCTGCCTTCTTCCAGTGTTTATATTTCTTGGGTTTGTTTTAAGTTTTGTTCATAAAACTTGCTGAAATGTAGTAAATAATAACGCAGATGTATTTTGAGGCAGTCAGCAATTGAAAGTTTTACAAAGGTAGCGGCAGCCCCTGAACTATCCCACTCTAAATGGATTTCTTTTTCTTTAATTCCCAGTGCATCCAATGAGTTCACAGACCTGTTTTGTTTTGTAAGAGAGTCCAAATGTGAACATTCTCTTTCTGTTTGTGTGTCTCATTTCTTCTTGCACTTTGAGCTCAGTTTGTGAGTTCATCAGCTGACTAACAACCAGAGCCTCCCACCTAATTCTGCCACCCCCGCCTTAGTTCCTCTAGAGTTTGGAGCTCATGCAGCAAGTCACGCAGGAGCAGCAGAGCAATATGACTGGAACGCGCATGATGCAACAGTGTTCCAGCACATGCTGACCTGTGTATGAGGTGGCGTCCGTCCAAGGTCCAGCCAAATTGGTCTGCCTTTTGCCTCACTTGTAGTCCCTGCCTGCGGGACTGTCCCCATGCCAAACCGTGCCCAACAACTGAATTTGTCATCAGTTGTGGCAACATTGTGCAGCTCTGAGCACCTTTTAATTTTGCAACCATAATGTCATCTCTATTTGTCCACTCTTAATCCAGAGCAAGCTTTAATGTTTACTTCTTACCATTATTGTACATGCTATACATGCATAAAAATCATTGCTTTGATTTTTGTTTTGTTTTTTTAAATCCTGAGACTTTATTTAATTTCTGTGGAGATGATCAGTTGATCTTGGATAGTTTTATATCAACACGGCTCCTTGTTTGGCTGCTACTGCCTAACAGCTTGCTCTACTACAACACGAGGCTCTCTTCGTACCTGGAGCCGTAATATTTCTGCTTGGCTAAATGAAGCCAAAAGTGCATATCCTCCAAAGCAGGTGTGAACGTCGCAGTCATGCAAGCTCTGTGTGGGGGTGGCCAGGAATAAAGGCAGTTCAGAAACAAACACAACCAGTGCCTCAACTCCTCCAAACAACTACATAGCGATTGTTTTCATAATTCCACTGGCCAAATGTCTTCCTTTCTCAAAGTGAGCCACACCACCATATTCTTTAGCTCTCACTTTCTTTCTGTCACTGCAGAGTGTCGGGTCTCCGTCTCGCTATCTTCCATCAATCTGCTGTAGTTGTTAAGCTATAAAATAAACATTCAACTGTGTCTGAGATTTTAAAAAAAGAGAGAATTATCCATTAAATGCTTCTTAAAAAACACACTAAATGGGATTAAACTAACGGAAATGTGTGGGTTTAATTACTGAAAATTAGCATAATCTGTTTGTGATGAAAATGCTGTTCTGTCAAGTACCTCCTCCTTCACAGTTGTCATAGCTACCCACTCAGCTTCACACGGCAACTGTAACTTGTCTCCGAAGTCCTCTTCCATGTAATTTACTTGTCATCACGGAGATGAAAGCTCAATAGCGTTTGTGTCGTTTGAGTGATGCATTTTTAAATTTAAAGGATTTAAATGTGTTGAATTTAGAACATCATGGCAATTACTGGTTTTAGTAGAAAACTTTGAATGTCCAAATGTAAAAATTTCCCGTGCCTTAAGCGCTTCTCACATTCGAGGAATGTTTTAGAAGACAAATTCAGGCAGTGGCTCTAAATGAAGAGCTTTTAGAAGACACTGCTGATGTTTTTATTGGGTAATGCTATTACAGAGTTTAGCTTTGACTGTGATATTTTTCAAGCTACTTAATTGGATCTCCACCTGTTTTTACTTGAATTCACACAGAAAACAGCCCCAAACCAGCTCTGCACCTATACCAGAGAGTCCTCCTAAAGAGCTGGGATCTAGTTCTCCATCTCAGGTGAGTCCCGCCTTCCCTCGTTCACCTGGTGGTCACCTTTACACTTTGCAAGCTTATGTTGATTGAGACACTTTTACTGCAGCTTTATGTAACTGCATGTTACATCTATGGCAGTTCAACTTTTCATCACTTTAAGACATAGGAGACCATTTATTTCCCTTTTTATAAATTTATTCTGGTTTGAATTTTTGTGTTAACTTTTTTTCTCTTGAGTGTATTTTTGTTTTACAGTTTAATTTGTAATGCATGTCTAACTGCTTCCATTTGACTTGCATTGCTTACAAACACATGGCCAGCAGGATTATTTACGTTTCCATTAGGCAGACAAACGAGAACCTGCTCTGTTTTATTAATAGTTCCTTCCCTCCAGGTTGTTTTCACCCCAGACACTTACTGTATGCCCCATTCTTTCCAGTTCCTCCCTTTGCAAACACAACACAGACACACACACGCACACACACACAATCCTACATGCGTAAAAGACAGGAGTACTGAAGGCTTAGTTTGTAGGTTATTTCTTACAAGAAGCCACAGAGAGCTTAGTGTAATGGTCAGGTTGATGTGGGTTAAATCAGGAAGTTCCACAATGCAGTTTTTCATACTCACTGGACAAATACAGTAGATTTCAAAAGTGTTACTTCCCGTTAGCCTCATATTTCCACCCTTTAAGTGCCAAACATCCTGAACAAGTCAACAGAAAAATCCTAGATCATAATGCTTCCACCATTATCTTTCACTGATGTTATAATGTCTGTTTTTGTTTTCCCTGAAAGTGCCTTTTGAAAGTGTAAAGTTTGGGTTCATGAATTCATATCTCAATTTGCCTCAAGGTTTTGGGAAATATTAGTGTTGTGAATGTTTTGTACCCTTCTCCTGATTGATACATTTTTACAGTGTGATCCTTTTGATTCCTAGTAGACTCTTTGGAAACTGTGACTGTAATTGAAACTGAAGTTTCCTATAAATCAACTTCACAATAATTGATAGTTAAGGTTAACACAAGATCTACTGCTGACATTGAATCAAACTGATTCGTCAAAGTCAGTCAGGTTGTTCTGTCATGTTCATTTTTTTTCTTTTCTTCAAGTAACTTAATTTTCAGTTGAATTATGCAGAACATATTTGATTTTAGAGGTGAACATTTTTTTTAATTATCATATCACAAAAATGTGACCTTTTTAGAGATGTTTGTGCATGGAGGGTCCATCCATGGATGGTTTTGTTCTCATATAAAGGTGTCGGACGAGTTGTGTAAAATTATTTTTGTCTTTCAGATGCAAAACCAATCATTAATTGGTTCTTGATCTGTCTTTCCAGCGTTATGCTAAAATAACCCATTTTAAGGATGTTAGTTTAGATTCTCAGCCATCTGGACATGGTAATCGTGAAAGTTAAAAATGAAGGTAACTGGACTTCTCTTTTTTTCTTGAAGACATTTCACCTCTCATCCAAAAGGCTTCTTCAGTTCTAAAACTTAGATAGGAAGGATCAGGTTTACAATGTGTAATCAGTAACAATCACACTGAAAGGGCGATATTAGCCTTATTGATGTCACTAATGAGGTCAAGTGAAACCCTGGCCCTACCCTCTATTATATTCCCTGACACTGACGATCCTAACAAATCCCCAACAATGTCAACAACAATGTCTGCAGTTTTAGTCAAATGTCTCAAGGTACGAGTTTCTGTGAAACCGCCTGGAGAAACAAGTCAAGGCTACGCTGTAGATGTTAAGGAGGTTTGAATCTTAGACCGCCTCCTCTGTTCAAGGTTAGTTTTTCATGTTTCACATAGATGGCTTCTTTCACTCCTCTCAAACCATCTGTCTTCCCTGTCCAATATGTGTACATTATTATCTTTGAAGGAGTGTTCTTTGTCCTTGAGATATAGATAAACCTCTGAATCTTGACCTGAGTTGGCTCATCTGTGTAGCTGCTGTTTTGCTTCTCCAGTGTAGATGTCTGACCATTCTTCACTGTGCTGGACTGCATTTACCAAACCACTGAGCTTGTGTTTGAGTGTTTTGTCCTTGGTTTGATTAGTCTCTGTCTGAGAAAACGTACCAGAAAATTGTATTTGGAAAACATCCGTCATTAGTGACAACAATGGCCTCATTAGTATCATTGATTAAAAAAAAAAAAGTCATCCTACTTTATACATGCATAGATAAAGATTAGGAGAAGCATTTAAGAATCTTATCATATATTAAATATATGAATACATGTATGTTCCACTTGATCTTTTTCTCCACTTCCCTCACATTTATCTTCCTTATTTAAGCTGCATAGCACTACTACTGCACAGAAATGCCCTGGTGCTTTTACATGTCAATCATCTGGAAGGGGCAATTCAGTGTCAGATGAGGGCAGTAACGTCTACACTCCCTTTGGCACTACCCCTGTCTCTATTGCCCCATCAGGGTGATTGCTCCTGATTAAAACTAAAGAGCCTGATACTTTCAATATTAGTTCCTGAACTGAGGAAGGTTTTGGGTGAGAGGATGAAACGTCTTCGGGATAACAGAAGTCCAGCTCAAGTACTAATTTTAAGTGTTTTGGACACAAACATTTTGGTGAATAAAAGCTTTTCTGTAATATATTCTTGCATATATTTGCACCTTTCTTTAACACCTGTCTTACTTTTCACCAGAAACGGCCGACTGTTGACTTCATCGACCCTCTTGCCAACAAAAAGCCCAGAATATCACACCTTGCCAGCAAGGCTGCAACAGTCCAAATGAACGGCAAGCTCGGCTCTTCGTGCGGACGAGGAGACCCTGGTGGCGCGCTGTCTGGAGCGGCAGTGTCGACGTCCGAAAGCGGCATGACGTCCGGCTCGCAGCCGCTCCCGGTACTGGACATCCCCCGTCCTTTCGAGGCTTTATCTGATGTCAGCAATGACTCCAGCAACAACGGGCGGGACGGCGACTCTCAGGAAACAACGCTGTCCGAGAGGCTCAGTCAGCCGCCATCGCTCTTGTCCGTGTCGACGGTGGCCTCCGCGCCCAGCATAGGCACATCGTCCTCTGGGCACACTGTGCTGGAGGGCCCGCGGGACAATGGCCCTTCAGCAGTTAACAACAAATCCAGAAAGAAGTCAAAAAAGCATAAAGACAAGGAGAAAAGCAAGGACAAGGGGAAAGGGAGGGCGAAGGATAAAAAGATCTGTCAGGAGCCTGCGTCTGAACCCAAAACAGCATGTGAGATGAGCCTGAAAATCTTCAAGAACAGTGTTGCATTTAAAAGCACAGGTAAGACCAGCACACTCACACATTGTGTATTTCTCAATAAAATACTACTTTGTGTATATAGGTCTGTTAGTCATCCCACTGAGTAGGTGATGAATCATGTGACCTGAAAGCTTCTCAGTGTCTAAAGTGAGACCCCTGCTGTTCAACTTCATGTCCAAAATATTCTCTGATCAGTTCTTTATGGAAATATTCTCTTTTGAGTTTATACACAGGTTTAAATAAGATAAAGATAGAAGCTCAAGTGCTGATTTATGTCTATTTTGTTGATTATGGCATTCATCTAACAAAAAAATCTAAAAGCTGATAAAAAGAACGGAAATGTCGCAGCCTACACAACTGAGAAGGAGACTACTGACAGTCACGAGCTGTGTTCCCATTAAAGATGTGTGCAAAAAATGTTAGATGTTCCACTAATGTCAAAAAAACCTTCACAGTTTTGCAAATGCATTTAATAAGAAATTTAAGATGACATGAATAAGTTTTGACATAGCTGTAAAACCACAAAAACTTAGCTAAAAATGCAAGTTTTTGTTTTTTTCTTTCAAAATTAGTTTTTAAGCAATTTGCACAATTTTATGGTCAATTAAATCACAACTGCTCACAGCTTTTGTTTGTGAGGGTAAGCCTCAAAAAGAGGCCTAAAGAAGCAAGCTGGTCAGATATTAATAGAAAATTGAGTGGAAGGAAGACATCGTAGAGAAAAGCACACAGGCAACAGGAATTAACACAGCTTTCAGAAGATTGCAAGACAAAACCAGTCATGGGAGGCAGACGAACCGTGTCCTGCGACTGAAGTCTGTACACGGATTACAGCAGTCACAATCCTGGCGTTAAGCTTCTCCTGTACCAGAGACATCAGAAGCATCCTATCTGGTTCCAGGCTCAGTGGTCCATAGACTTTGAAAATCAAGGATCCAGAGTCTGAAGGAAGAGTTGAGAGGCAGCGAATCAAAGTTGCCTGAGTGTCCGTGTAAAGTTTTCAGTCTGTGATGATTTGGGTTGACTCTGTCATCTGTTGCTGTTGGTTCACTGTGTTGAAATCAAGTACAGTTGGAGCAACATCCAGGAAATTTCCGAACACTTCCAGTTTCATGAGTTTCATGGAGTTGTTGATTTCCCACTACGTGCTGTAATGATCGTGGTGTCACTGTGTTTGATTCAGACTGACCAGATCTAAACTGTAGGAACGCTTAAAATATTCCACACACTCACTCAGGTGAGTTTCCCCATTTGAATTGAATTACTGAAATAAACTCGCCTTTGAGCCATCTTCTAATTTGTGATGCACTTGTGCACACAAAATATATCTGAGTAACAGACCAAGCTAAGACAGATAAGCTGACCTTCTTTAAATTAGGTTTTTATAGTTTGTATGTTGGTCTGTCACATTTTTAAAAAGTAAAACTCTAATTTTTGTGACCTTGTTTCAGATCTGAATGGGATGTGCAAAACTACCAGTATTCTGTCATCATCACCTGAAGTGGCAGATTATTTATTGTGAGTATTAAGTAAATTACTAAATGGGTTCTAAATATGAAATCTGGGTTTTCCCAGTCAGGAATCTTTGTCCACAATCTCAATGAAAGTCATTTAAAAGTAGGAATTTGCCATTACTGAATTCACCAGTCTGTTATGTTATTAAAATAAATGCCAGATTTATGCTTGCATAGTCTGTAGATTCAAGAGCAGAAGTTAAAATAACCACATTTACACCTTCAGTCTTTTTAAACATAAACTCTAGATGCAGACTAGCATGTTTTACTTTTTGTTTAGATGCAACTTTGTGATGATATGGTTCATAATGCTTTTCTGTGTGGATATTTTGCAAACTAAACAAAAACTATTATTCTGGGCTTTATAAACTTGGCACTTTGCTTCAAATGTAATTATCTTTAATTACTAGTGTTTCTGCTGCAGCCAATTGACTCTGGTTTACCGTGAAGGCATTGCAAAGGTTGGACCGGGGGGAAACTAGGGATACATCAAGCCTTGCACAATGAAATACAATGTTTTAAAAGTTCATCTTAGGTACTGCACTCATAAGATCATACAGCTAATATGATGGGTTTAATAAAAGACTGTACTTCGAGATTTAAAATGCATGGACTGGGCCCTAATTCAACACTTGGGGCCCAGATGGGGACAGCTCTAGCAAGAACAAACCTTTTTTTTTTTCCTCACAATCTGAAGAGCAGCTTTGTTAGTGAAACAGTGAGGCAGAGGAGAGAAAGGAGTAAGGAAGGCAGGTGTTAGCCAGAGTACTGAAAACATGTGATTATCTTCTGTCATTTTGGCAGCTGTGGTCAACACAGATCTCCCCCATGCTGCAATTTAGACATAAGTGGAGCATAAATCAGCAGTCACAAACATGATTCGTATATTTTGGGTTTTTGTAGCTTCACAATTTATAAGGGAGATTTTGTATTGCAGCAGAGTTAAAAAAAAAAACACTTATGTGAAGAAGAATCATTTTGTTGAGCTGTTGTGAAATTCATGTGTGTAAAGTGATTGCAAGGTGCTTCTGCAGCGATCACGATTTCAACACAAACAGAAGCTGGCTGCCTTTCTGGCGTTTGCGTGAAATAAATCCAGCACGTCTTCTACTCTCTGGAAACAAACCATTATATGTGATGTCTGAGGGGGATTTGTTGCTCATATTTTTTTTTTTTTTTGTATTTTTAATCCCAGAAAGTACACAGTGATCACCTCCCCGGAGCAGCGCCAAAGGTATAAAAACGATTTCAACGCAGAGTACAGCGAGTACCGGGATCTGCATGCTCGAATAGAGGGCATCACCCGGCAGTTCACTGTGCTCGACAACGAGCTGAAACAGCTTCAACAAGGCACAGACAAGTACAAGGTAACACAAAGTAATGCTCAGAAGGAAGTCTGACAACAAGGCTAATAAAATAGTAAATACAGGGTTTCTGCAAGCTTCAGAAATGTTTTTTTGTAATGCATTCTTTACTTGTAGGGGCCATTTATTCCCTGCTGTTTTCACCCAAGTTTTTTCATTTGATGAGTTTAGCTGTTAAGATTTCTTTTTTTGGTCAGATCTTATCGTTCTGGTACAAAAAACAACTACAAACCCAAAATGAAGCAAACAATAAACCAGCAAATGGAATCAGCCGATTTTCCTTTAACCACCTCTGACTGGTGATCAGCAGGTCACATGTTTCTCCCCATTTATTAGATGCACTAAAATTAATCTACCATAAGACCTACCATATAGCAGTTTATTTTCAAATTAATATATATCAATGTAGCCAAAATTTTAATATGCATGACTTTATGTATGAGTCTGGTGCATCTAAACAAATTGCTAATAAAAGTGCAGTAATCTACAAATTGAAAAAGATACAGATAATTTATAGCTGCATTGCTCAAAACTGTCAGTGAAAAATGCTTTAAAGGCTCCAAAAATGTACTTTGAGGTGTTTTCATAACTTTATTATAAAGGATTGCAAAAATGAAACAATGATATATATTCTGAATAATTTACAAAAGCACTGTGTGTAGATTAATATAACCTATCTCCTTTAGTTCAGTGAAAGTATTTCCTTGTTGCACTAGACAATGAGAGCGAGAAAGGGGAAGGAATGTGTCACAATCCAAAGCTGGACGTTGAAACTTGCATGATTGTAACCAAGGTGTGCATTGTGTATCTGATATTGCATTTACACATCATGCCACCCAGCATTATAATTTGAATTATTCCATGCCAAATTTCTTACCTTTCACAGCTGCTGAATCCATATGTTTAGTGCATTGGGCTACCACCTCTGTGTGATACTGAAGGTGCAAGTCCTCTGGTTTTACGTTTAAAAATATTTTTCTGTTTTTGTTTTCTATTCTACAAGACTTAAAATTGACTTAAATGGGGCAGCCAGGGGATTCCTAACTGTCTTCAGGAACCAGCTTCAGACGTTAAACAGTGGTAAAAAACTATAAATAGGGATTAATTTGTAATTCATTCTGTTTAATTCGGTGCTTTGGCCCTCTGCGGTAGCATCTGTTGTAGTTTTTCTTTCTCTTTAATAAATTTCTTTTTTTAGGAAGAATATTTGAATCAAAGTCACATTTAAGTAGGTCAGACTTCTAGGGAAACATTTGTACAAGAAAACCCTGATTGATGCACTTCTACCCATGATGGAGGAGTTTATGTCCATATATCCTGTTTTCCAAACCAGGAAGAGATTAGTGCTCCTAATGGTTTAAAGTTATATGTTTAGGGAGTTCAACTCAAGCTGTTGTTATTATCCATATCCTATGCCTCTACGCAGAATCGTATGAACACATTTATAATTATTAGATATTGGATATTGTTAAAAGTCATTAAAACTGGATAACTTTGAAGTAACAGGACTTGAGTTACTTACAAACAAAGTTAATTATAAGTTAAGTAATTAGGCTATTAATGTTTTTTCTATTATTCGAACAGCCTTTATGAATCTTAGAAATCTTAAATATAACCTTCAGAAACTTGCAGAAGCCTTGTAAAGATTAAGGAAATGTTGTTTCAGTATTTCATATTTATTTAGAATGCTCTTTATTTTTGTGTTTTCCCAACAGTCAATCCACAATCAGATACTTCAAGAGTATCATAAGATCAAAAAGGTAAAACATTTTTGCTGATTTTTATTTGAAGGAAATGTGAGTCTGATCGGGCTGTGACTCTGTGCTTCTGTCTTCGCAGACTAATCCAAATTATAGCCAAGAGAAGAACCGCTGTGAATATCTACACAACAAACTGGCTCATATAAAGAAACTTATTGCGGAGTACGATCATCAGCAACTTTAAACGTAGTCACTAGAGACCGTTTCCCTGTTATCCCTGGAAACCGGGCAGATAAAGGGAAAACTCTGGATTCCTCTTTCACTAAAAAGAAACGTCACGAAAGGACAAATCCCATGTGTTGGGGTGAAGCAGGACACATGATCTCTTTGTCCTTAATCTTTCCCAGTTGTTTTGTTTTTTTCCTTAAGGACGTGGGCCAGGTCTAAGCATAGATAAAAGTGGATCCATAAATATTGCTCTTCAGCAGCTTTCCCTGCCTTTAATGCGCAACAGAGTCTTGAGAGTTCATTGTGAAATATTCCTACTTTCATGGGAGATTTTAAAATGATCTTTCCTGCTTTAGAAACTGGATGAATTTGAACTCTGAGATGAAAACTGCAGATTGTACACCAAAATTTGTTTTTGAATATTTAAAAAAGAAATGGTGACTAGCTCATGAGCTTTCTCCACATAATTGTATGCTCGCAAAGCTGAATCTTTTTAGTTTCCTATTTATTTTTTGTCATTTAACTTTGTTGGTGGGGGTGAAATTATTTTACACTCCTTTAAAAAGAAACAAAAACAAACCAGTGCTTAAAAAAATGCTGTCTCTTATTTTGTCCTCAGATCATGATTGTCTGCCAGTATTTTATTATTCAGAAGCTGCCTTTCCCTTCTAATTGTCAGTGTTGGCAATAGTATTCTTTCTCTTTGTAGAGATGCAGAAATTAGTATTTGAATCAAAAAAAAAAAGAAAAAGAAATGCACAGAGTCAGACACTGGTTTTTGTGTTTGGCTTTTCTAAAAATCATGGAGATGTCTTAACGGAGGGGGGAAGAAGTTCTCAGTGACCCTTGGAATGTAGATTTATTTTCTTGGAAGCGGTCTCTTCCCCGTCGTGTCGTTCTGCGGTGCTCCTTACAGCAGTGTTTCCTACGAGTCCCACCTGTTGGCTCCTAATTGGTACTCTTTCAGGCTTTTGTAGCAACATACAATTTAAAGTTGTTGGAAAAAAAGTTATTTTTCAGATCGGAGCTCATATCTTTTAAACATATATGATAATCGTTTGTGTTAAACGTTTACTGTATCTAAAAAGCGAGATATCCTTTTAGTTTTTCTTGTCTGCTGTTTGACCCCCTTTCTAGTCCCATTAAGATGACTGTTAAGACGAAGCCATCGTTGTCCATCGTCCCAATCCTTCACGTCGAAGGACCCGAGTGTTTTTTTGTTTTTTTTTTGCTTTTTCAGAACTTGATGTCAACAAAGATTGGTTCCTGAAATGTCTCGCCCGAACCCACTAACGTCCTCGGAGAAGCCTTTCGAGAAGCGGGGGGCGAGTCGACTTCAGCCGCTGAATTCATTTCTTGTGTTGATCTTTTTATGTGAATATTACAAATCGGCACTTTCTCTCTCCTGATCTTGCTGTTACTGGAGTGGGAGGGGGTTGTCCTAAAGACACTTTTTTTTGTCTCTCAGAATGCATGCTAAATGAATGTTACAATGAGCAGTCTTTTATCTTTACTTGGTTTAAAAAAAGAAAAGAAAAAACTGCCCAAGAACATCAAAATCCAAGCAAAGGCATCGTCCGGCTGAATAGGTTTGTAATCAGTTGGCCATGGCTCAGACCAGCATGTATACCGACATGCTCATCAAGTGAAATGGCACAAAGCGCTTTCACCAAATGTTGGCAAAGAAGGATCTTTCAGTATTTTTTTACTTCCTGTTTCATTTCTGTATAACTTATAACTCTGCACAACATGTCAAGAGAAAGTCAGAAAATGCTCACTTTGATTTTTTTTTTTTTTTTTGTTAACACTACATCAACTTTTATCAAAACGGTGTTGGATTGTGTGCCGCTGGATCCGGGTTTTGGATCAGAGACGTGAGCAGTCGACATTTCACTTTAACCCAGAACCACAGCTGTTTAGCAAGGAATGCCTTTGTCCTCATTGTTGCTGTTTGGTTTGTAGCGCATCTCTGTTACGGCTCCAAATCCATTGTAAATGAGTTGATGGATGCAAGATGTTTTGAGCCAGTGGAGAGCAAACTTGTCAGTGAAGACATGCCAGCACAGTGCCACTGTTATGAGCTGATTGTGCCAAAATGACCTGTTGTATAGTACTGTTTTTGATTATACACATGCTGCTGTGAAAGCAAGGAGGGCTTTGAAGATTAGTCATGAAATGTCACAGCTAAAATCCAAAGTATGCTTCTTCTACTTTTTTTTTTTTTTTCCTTTTGAGAACCATAAGGGACTGGGACTTAAAGTGATTTTTGTTTCAATAAAACTCTTTAACACCCTCATGTGGGAAAATCAGAACCAGTTGTTGTGGTATTTATTTTCACAGTTAGGCATTTAATTTAATTTTACAAAATTAAAGACCCCAAATTTTTTATGGATTTTGAAATGTATAGTGCCTTGCAAAAAGAATGAATTCCCCTTGAACTTTTTCTCCTCTTGTCATTTTCAACCACAAATTACAATGTACGGTAATTTAGGATTTTCTCTGATGCACAAAAGAACAAATGGAAAAAATATATATATTTTTTCTTCTTTTTTTTTTTAAAGTTCAGTCAGAATGAAAGGAAATCTGTGATCATCTGTTTTCATGTCTTGCCACAGTTGTAACACATGAATATGCTTACGATTTAAGCCAGTGGTGCGTAAAAAAAAAACATTTTTCCCTCAGGCCAAAATTGGGTTGAATGAGCTGAGGCCAAATTTTCTTTTAATCTTTGTTAGAAACATATTTTTGTGTGATTTTCTTTTTTTCCTCCTTAGAAATAACCACAATCAATATTTTAGTCAATCAAAGTAGGAAAGAATAATTTATCTTTGCCTAAAAGAAAGGTGTTCAGTTTCCTGACTGTTCAGGTGGATTGATTTTTAATTTGTTTGCTAGATTACTGTCTGCATCAGAAACGAAACCCATGCTGTTTTCAGCAGAGGTTAACGAATGGCTGGGCCCATGTCTGTGTGTTGTACCGAGCATTTTCCTTTTAAGAAGATGTACATTTCTTTTTAAAAACATCATCCTTAAGCATTACAGCTTCATTTGCAGGAGGAACAAACGTTTACCGTTCTTTAGCTGTGTTTGGAGAGCCACATAAATATTTTTAGGATTGGATGATGGATTGAGCAGTTCTGAGATTTTCTCTAGTTAAACTTCTCCACAACTACATATCCCTGAGCTGCCAGGTGTGGTTAGTCTTTTTCTCATTAATGGTTTCGTCTGGAGTTTATTTAAGGGTACCAGAATGATGAGGGTTTGCATATAAATGCATGGCTCACTTCCAAGAACATTATTAGAACCATAAATTTCTATGGTTCCAAAATCAAGTTCCAACTTGTGTCTGTATATTACTTAAATACTCAATTAATACATTGATGTTTCTGGCTGCAACAAAATGAGTAAACATGCGATGTCTGCAGAGGAGGTACAACTTTTTTCTTTTTTCTTTTCTTGAGATTATGGTTTTTAGATGGGGTTTTTTAATCTCAAAGAAATAAATTTTTTTAAAGCTCTGCTTTCCAAACTGACTCGCCGGTTCAAGTCACTGTGAAGAGAATGTTGTTACAACTCATTTCCTGTAGATGGCAGCAGTTTCCCATTGTAACCTTTGTCGCATCAGTTTTGATCCTGCAAGTGTTGGATTACACATGAAACTTAAAAATACCTCCAGTCTCCTTCACTGCTGCATCTTGAGTGGAGTGGTAAGATGTAACAAATTACTGACCCCAGCTCCCCACAGGGAGCTGACTGCATTGAAAACAAGTTTTGTTTACCTCTCTGGTGTACATGGATACGTATCTGAACAGCATCATTTTCTCAGAACCTATAAATGTTTTTTGTGTTTGTTTAACAAAAACATTACCTGGCTGTTGGAAGCAAAAGATGCAATGCAGAGGACAAGCTTCGCTGTAATCTGACACAGATCCCAGAAATCTTCACTTCAACTTGTGCTCCAATTGGCTGTGCCGTGCCTGAGCCCTACTACGCTGGCTCCCATCCCCAAAGTTGGCCTCCAAGCAGCTCGGGGAGCCGAAGGGGGCCCGGTCAGCGAGTTCACTGTGGCAGGCTGCCTTTTCTTTCTCCCCAACATACAGCGCCATGTATACTGACATGTTTACACACACAGCAGAGCTCCCCTCCCCTTCCATGTTTCCGAGATTTTTTTTTTAGTTGTCAGACAGGATTTATTTTTGTCTGGATTTCTGTGCTGCTTCTGTTTGTGTAACTGAATTTATCTGTGAATTATTTAAAGTAACTGTACATTAGACTTTGGACACTTTGCTGGAGTTTAAAGGAAAGTAAACATTGATTTCTACACAGCAAATAAGTAATGATTAAAAAAAAACAAAACATTTTCCTCATCGGGAGCTTGTGTCAAGCAAGCAAGGACATTTCTATCTATTCGCATATTTTAAAGCATTAGTAAAAGTCCATGCATATACATGTGACTGCAGTTAGAAGGGTAAAGCGTCATCGTGAAATTTCTCAACTCTTAGACAGGGGCCAGGCCTAATAGTTCTTTACAAAAGGTCCTAATACAGCATGACAAATTGATTTTTTTTTCTTACTTTTTTTTTTATAAAAGAGCCAGTGGCAGTGCTTCTCTCAGCATTTTAACACAAAGCAATGCTTTGCATTAATGAGACCTCAAACTGCCAGGTTTGACTGCTGGTAGTTTTACTGGGATTGTATCACAATCTGCTTCAGTGATTTGTAGCCAAGCTTTGAGTGTTTGGAAGATCCAAACCTTTGTGCCCACTCTGTATTCTCCTTACATTGTGTTTTTCCCCCTAGATGTTACCTTTCTATTAATCTTGATCATTTGATGTGAGACTTTCACTGTTGTGAGCCCCTGTTTGTCTGTGTGGATTATTATTTGTAGCTCAAAAGTGAAACAATATTAGACTGATGATGCTAGTGTTTTGAAATGTTTGAGTAAATCATATCTTTCATAGATACTCCAGTGTTTATATCTGAGTTCACATCCCAGCTGCACATGACTGAACCCACTAAACAATACTGACTCTGTTCTAGTTTAGCAACCTAAATTAGTCAGCTTCTTAAAAAGAAAATATTTCTCCCTAATGTCTGCAATCCTTATTTATACGCTTGCCGTGAAATCTATGGCCTTTTGCTGCAAAATCTACAATTGTGCATGAAAAGACGTGATTTTAGTGAGCAGATTATTAAAATTAAACCCACCTTATTGTGGATGTCGTACAGCTGTGCAGATAACTTTTAATGAATTAATATAGCATCCAAATTGTGTGCTGTTGTGCAGCACTGAGCACAGTTTATTCAATCGCACTAATTTGCTTCACAAATGCATGACTCATCAATTTAGTGCAGATGCTGGAAGTGTTCACTATCATTAGCAGCTGCACAAAGTTGTTAAAGTTGTTGATTTTGATCAACCTACAAAACTGCGAGAAGTGAGAAGAGCTGCGCCTTACTTTGTTGGTCGAGTTGACGAGTGGAAAAACACATTGCAGTTGTGTCTAGTCGAAAAACAGATTGCTACTGACCTAATTTGAATTTCAGCTTCTTTTTCTGTCTAATTTATTTGGTAAAATGAAAGATTTTGTAGTGGATATCTGTTGTAATGGAAAACTATTGTCACACTGAAAATTGTCAGAGCTGACATCGGTATTTGTTTAGCAGAGTTTAACTTTTTTTTTTTTTGGGCCGATAGTTCCCTCCTGTGACCTTTGATCATGCACATTGATCCCTTCTTCTTGTGTTTGTCTTTTCCAAAAGTCGTCCATGTACCCTCTACTGAACTCAGTAAGGTTAAAGTGCCGACTTTACTGAATTTCATCATGAATTTTTCTTCATTATGAAAAGTATCAAATAAAATAAGGGTGAGAGATTGCCTCTGTATTTTTTTTACTGACTTTTCTCCCAGTAACTTTCTCATAACCAGATTAAACCTCACACAGACTGATAACGTCCATAGCATTTCTACATGTTTTATAGGAATGTTTCAGCTTTGGGTTGATAAATATTTCTTTCTCTGGAACTTCCATTTATCTTTTCACGTACCTTAATCGTTCTGTGCTTCCCTTTTCCTGGTCAGCTTCTTCTGCAGGACTTTTGCTGTCATCTGAGATCTCTGCCTGTTGCAACAGCTGAGTGTAGAATGTGATTAAAGGACGATAAAGGAAGATTCGGCCCATAGCAATTGGAGTTCACAAAATAAACATCAGCGAAAATGTAGCAATAATTAGAACCGCCGCATAAAGCCAAACATGCCACAATTAAATGAACCAAAATGTCCCCAAACCATCAGCGGACTGACATAGAGGGATTCCAAGTAGATTCCAGGTAGATTTCTGAGATGCGCATCGCAGCGGTTCTTCATGCAGAGCCGGCCCAAGGTAATATGGGGCCTTAGACAGAAGCCCCTGACCCCCCGAAACCTTTCTTATTAAGAACCTCAGCATCACTAACGTGTTTAAATATAGATAAGGTGAATCTGTGAGAGGGAGACCAGGTTTATTGGCCGAGTTTAAAATCAGTCACTGATTATTGGTTGTTTGCTGTGATGTATTTGTGAACAAATCCAACTCAAACACAAAGATTACACCATATTGTAGCCATGGCAGTGTTGTATAAAGTACTGGAATCTCAGAGTCAAGTAAAAGTACAAGTACCTCTCCAAAATACGACTTTGGTAAAAGTCGAAGTCACTGACTGAAATGTTACTTGAGTAAAAGTCTTAAAGTATCTGAAACTTCTTGTACTTAAGTATGGAAATTACTGTAAAAATGGATGTACTCAAGTAATGTAATGAAAAGTACAAGTAAAAAGTAAAACAAGGCAAGTTTGAATGACATTTCTTATATCTTGGTAAACTTGTCAAATAAACTTAAAATAATGTACCCAACCAAGTGCAGGCAAAATGAAACCTGCTAATAAATTGTTCCAGTTTTAAAGAGTAGCACATGTTAATGGTTTGTGGTTTTGAACTTGCATGCCTTTCCTATATTCGTTAAATTTAGTCTAAATTGCTATCGCTATGGCTTCTGTCCCCCATTGAACTAGGGTGACCAGACGTCCTCTTTTTCCCGGACATGTCCTACTTTTCAGACCTAAAAAGATGTCCGGGGGGAATTTAAAAATTGTCCGGGATTTTGGTCAATTGCCTCAAAACACATTACATAGCTTACAGTGGATTATAGGGCACGGCGCTGCGTGTCACGTAATCCCTGAGCCGCGTCAGTGCGGGCAGCACTCTTCTCTGTTCGACCCCCCTCCCACCCGATGCAAGGTGTTCCGATTTCTGATTTCCCCAACAATGGGAGAAGCGAAACAGGTGTATCCTATTGGAGGTGATGAACAAGCCAGGCAAGCAGGCTACGACTTTGTTCGGTAGCCTGCTTGCTAATCAGTAGGTGGGGTCAAAACACTTCGTTTCTCTCTCTCGCTTTTTTGTAACGAGTAACTAAACCACACATTGAAAATGTATCGGAGTAAAAGTACGCAATTGAGTTCGGAAATATAGTGAAGTAAAAGTGAAAGTCATCAAACATTTTCATACTCCAGGAAAGTATGAAGTACTCCAAAATGTACTTAAGTAAAGTAGTGAAGTATTTTTACTTCGTTACTATACAACACTGAGCCATGGTAACACAACAATCAAACTATCAAGATGATTCTTTAAACTTTTACAAAGTAAATTTCCTAATTAAATCCTAAATGTACAATTTTTGTTTCTCAGCTGAATGCATTAAATAAAATTTAATAACATTGTCATTCTCTATAAATGAATGCTACAGGTTTAGATCTATGGTCTGTGTTACAATTAAACCATTTCTAGGGGCCCCTGAATGTCTGGAGGGCCCCTACCAGCAGCTACTGAGTTTTCTTTGCCTTGATATCCCAGTCTTACAATTCTAGATCTCAGAGGTGCTAACATCAAACAGTTATATAGAGCTAACCCCTTTGAGCTTTTTTGATGAAACAATACTGCTAAGTCTGCAGAAACAAGACTGCTTAGTTTGCAGCCAAGTTGTTCTAGAGATTAAATAGATATTATTAGGGCTTAATTAGTAAAAATGGAACCAAATTTGCTTATTTCATAACTTCATAACCACTTACCTTCTCTCCGATGGTCTGTATAACAGCTACAGTCTCAGATTAACTCAGACCTCCATGACTGTCAGCAGCAGAAACAGCAACTTTATACCTGTTGGGGAAAATATACTCCATTTGCTTTGCATTGTCCCTGCATGATGGCAATGATATAGTAGGATCCAATTAAATTCTTGATTAATATGGGTTGTTGCTATGTTGTTGTACGGTGTTTTAAGATGTTGTTCAATGTGCCCTTTTTAAACTTTGAGCCCCGGACCCACCAAAGGTCTCTGTACGGCCCTGAAGCATAGCGTACAGTCAGCAGGTGTTATCAGGTGGGACCAGGTAGTACCAGGTGGTACCAGGTGGTACCGGGGCTTTAAGCTGCGTCGCGACTCGCGGTGACAGTCGCAGTAGCGTGTCTTATATCAGGATGTCTGATATAAAGACAGATAATTTTTATATCTGTCGGTGGGACCGACTCAGACTGCCTGTAGCGAACCGGGAATTTAGCAGCCTAATTAAGTTAAAGTCAGAAGTTTTCTCTGCAGCCGAAGCATTTCTGTGTTTAGGGGCGAGGTGGATTTTTCCCGCTACTACGAGGACAATTATGAAAATATAAATATAAACAGTTTTTCTAACGTCAACATCAGACCTACTTTTTCATTCACAATCCAGAGTATGAAAAAATTATTTGTGCCCACGATTTGATAGTTAGAGAGCACAGATCCGCCCCCCTCCTCCTCACCGTGGACCCGGTGTCTGAACAACATGGAGGCAGAGAAACTGAGAGTCATTATTAGACTGTAAATATAAATTTATATATTTAGCTAAATATTATTGTTGAGGGGCACAAGCAGGTCTTCTGACATACAGATTTGAAAAAAACAAACAAACAAAAAAAAAAACAAAAGCAAAAAGGGCACTAGGGACGTCAAGGATAAAAGGGGCAGGGGCTCAAGTCCCCTTCGTCCCCCCCCTCCCCACGTGCCTGACGGGTAGGATAATGAGTAAAGAAACTTTCACTCGATGGAATTCGCAGCCTGTTTCGAGTTTGTTGCATGTTTTTAATTATCAGATTTCATTACTTTAAGTGAATGGAAATTACACATTGTGAAATATTTCAGCTTCACGCAAATAAACTATCTGGAAAATAGTTATGATGTCACGTCTCTCACGCAGTTCGGAAACAGTTGTATGGCGCTCGTGCTCGTTGCTTCGGCTCACGCGCAGTCGTCACAGTCCTCCTCTCGTGCCAGTGGCCTCCTGCCATATTTATTCATGCCGGGCAAGATGGCGGCGGAACGGACGAGATGTTCCTGCCAGTGAGCACATAATAGGCGTTTTATTAATAATATTAAAACGAGCGGGATTCTTGTACACACCTGACTGCATCGCGTGTGTATTTTTCCCGTAGCGAGTGTGGAGGTCGTTTTCATTTTTCAAGTTTTCGCCGTTTTTTCCCCCCTTTACAAAATGTTCCCGTTGTGAGTCGCTCGCTTATCGAGCAGCTGGCTAACAGAGCAGTCAGGAGCTAGTTAGCTCTCTATCAGAGTGGAGAATGGGAGAAAAGCTGGAGCTAAAGCTCAAATCGCCGGTTGGAGCGGAACCCGCTGGTTATCCCTGGCCGTTACCAGTATACGTAAGTGATACCCTTCAGCACCGAGTTGGGACAAATTTATGTTTAGTCTCATGATGTTGTCTTTGTTAGCTATGTTAGCCCTTGGCTAACCCTGGGTAACAGAAGGAGATGTAGCTCGTCCGGGGACTTGGGTGACACTGGTCTGACAGTTGCAGATTGTTTTTCTCCCGTTTGCCGTTAGATTTTTAAAAATAAAACATTTGACACTCTATGCTGTAGGAAATGTAATTGTAGTTTCGGTTTAGTAAGGAGGTTATTTGGGTGTAGTAACCGGTGACATTCAGTTGAACACTGTCAGATAAAAATATTGTCTAAAATGATCGAACCAGGGTGTTGTTCCTGTCCAAGATCATTTAACTCTCATCTGGTTTTCCTCTTCTTATGTGTTTTTACTCGTAGCATGAACGGATATAAGTATTTCAAACATTAGTTTCTCTTTTCCATGTTGTTTGAATTGTAGAACCAGCATAGATCTTGTTGTACTTAATGCATAGACAAATTAAATTTTCGCCCCTGACTTCTGGTTTTGGTCAAAACAACTTCCTGCCTAGTCAGCAAAACATCAAACCAATGATTGTTTTGATGAGTGTATGTGTACAGCGTCTCTGATATTGATCTATCTTATTTATGTTATTGCTGCTGTCATATTCTTTTAGTGCCATTTAGTAACATCGCTATGACTAAGAACTACTCATTTGTTTTATATTTTAAGCTCGGTGAACAGTTGATGTCTTATCTAGCTCTTCTCATTCAGCTCTTGTTATGCTAGACAAACACAGTCTTTCGTCTCAGCTGGGCTTCCATGTAGGTGTCTGTATGTCAGGAGCTGGTAGCAGCTCACTCTTTCAACAGAAGCGGAAAAGAAGCTGGCAACAGTTGCATTTTTAGTGGCCCAAGTTCAGATTTATAGTAAGTATGATGAGACAGCCAGCGCTGAGTTTCTCTGAATGCCTGGATCTCTTTGTAGTTTATCTCTCTCTCCACCCACAGCGTAGTCTATCTAGTCAATCAAGTTCTTTCAGTTTTGACAGTCCGTTTCGTGATCAAAATATGCACCGAATGAGTTATTTTTTTATTTTATTTTTTTACTGAGTCATTAGCGTTTGCTGCCTCCACTTTAGTCAACTTGCACAGTCCCATGTTTTAAGGATGAACTCAAAATCCAGGAATGTCAGGAATATAATGTCTTTTCCGATCTGCATGATAGCTGTTTACATGGAGACTAGTTGCCATGGATCAAATTAGAAACAGCTGATTTTTTTTTTATGGGATTCTTGAACATGGAGTTGATTCATACAGTGATTGCCTCCTGTTTTTAGAGGAAAACACTCCCGCGCTCACTCTCTGCGCCCTCCTCAGTTGTTCATATGGTCAGGTCTGTGCTATATTATTAGAAGGCAAAGGCTTGTTCCGATAAGAAACACCAATTCTGTGGTGTTTGTTCCAATCAAACTTACTTGTTAGGTTTTCTTCAATTAAATTGATTGCTGTTAACTAAAGAGCCTCTTTAGTAAAAACATGTTCCACACACACTTAATTTAAGACTAGTTATCTCACTCTCTCAAAGACAACAAACACATTGCTGACTGGCTTTTAATGCACTTGCTCTGATTGTTGGAGAATAAGGCGAATGGTTAGAACCAAGTCCAGATCTGTTTGTCCAATTTAACCCTTGTTTTTGTGTTCGCTCCATCACACCATTTGTGTATTTGTAAAGTCTTCCATATGAAGTACACCTCCTCCGAAGTGTTGCAGCTCCTCTTCCAGATGGTTTTGGGTGGAGGCATTAAGAGGCCTCAAACAACATCTAAAAGAGACACTGGTGTCTCAGTGCTGTTAAACACACGCTACATTGTTCATTGGCCACTCGCCCTCACTGAAATATTTATGCACTTTTTTTTTGACATACTTTTAATTCTATATTCAAAGTGTGAAACTAACCGGTCGAGGTCAGTTGACTTCCTCATCATTGTAAGCACGTCGCTTTTCTCTGAAGAGGTGCGAGAAAAGCTCTTTGGCTTAGTTTGTGCATATTTACGCTACTGTTTGGTTGTTTTGAGTCAGAGTAGTAGTCGGGTGTAAGCCAGCTTCAGTCATTTGTTCTTGTGGGCCGCTGAGTTACAAAGGGAAACGGTGTGTGGCATGAAGCCCCTGTGCCCACTGTGCGTCACTCTGATTTGACAGGAGATTGACTAAAGAGTTTGCTCTGTGTTGCGTGCACAGGCGGAGTTGAACATGCATCAGTCAGCGCCACAGCTGGGAGGGAGAGGGGAGGGTCTTCTGGTCTTTTTGTCTCTGGCTTGTCAGACAGTGTTTATTTTTAGCAGCAGCCCGCTGCTGGTGTTGCTGTGTGCTGTCTTCGTTTTAGCAGGTGACCTCCCCCTACTGCTTCTCTTTCTGCTGCACACAGTCATTTTCATGCCTTTGCATACCACTTACAACTTCTGAACTCGAAGGTTTATATCTTCTATACAAAGCAATTTTTTCAAGAAAGCCTATAGTTCATGCTGCTTTTTAGCCGCCTGGCTTGATGCTGTAAGAGTAAATGTTACATGCGGTACGATGCATATAGTATAACTGGTGTGTAGATGTCATTAGTAGCTGTATAAAGGTTTGTGTGTGCATGCAGGTTTTATGTTTGGCGGATGTTTTGCGTAGTAGAGGCGGGCAGTATTGAGCGGGAAGCTGGGAACTCCGAGCTGTTAGCGCTTAGCTGTAGCAGCTATGCCAGGCCTCAAAACTGTCCCGTTTCCGATCCACTCTGTGGCTCTTCGGTTCCGCCAGTTTGTAGTTTTTATGAACGTTGCACCTTTTTTCTTTAACCTTTTCTTGTATTCTGATTTTGTGCTCTCCGTCTTTTCTTGCTCTCCTTGGCAATGTTCTGGATCAGGAGACAGAAAGTGGGTCAGTGGGTCAGCACAAGCGACGGGCTCAGCCTGACTGCACTCTGGATGAAACCTGAGCTCTGTTCCTCCTACAGAAAAGCTGCTAGTATTTCTAACTTTAGATTTGCTGGGTGCAACAAAAAAGAGTGCACATTTCTTTTTGCCTCTTTTGGAACTGTTTTCTTTGAAGTGCATCTAAAAATTAGGTTGAAAGCTGGAGAACTTTGAGTGCATACACTCAAAGGGGCATCCGCCCACTCAACTGTGCTATGGGTTAATCCTTTTGAAGAGAGAGAAGTACACACACAGTGTTAGAAGAAGACACCAATTTTTGATTAAAGTTGCACTTTTAAGTTTAAGAGAGGCAACATGTTCTGCGTAGAAAGTTGGATGAAGCAAAAAAGATGGATTGGAGATCAGAAACATGACTGAAACTGTGTCTGTCAAAGCCATAATTGATTTTGATAAAAGTTTAGAGCTGTGGATGAGTGATACTGCTGTAAAATTTTAAGTTTATATCTTCAAATATTTATAGCAATGATGACAGGCGACAAAAAAAAAAAAAACAGTCTTTTTGGCAATGGATCTAACGCTGTAGACTGTAGAGTCTGACAAGCACAAACACTTCTCTGAAAATAAGATGAAGGACATCCTTGCACTGTAAAACCTGTGCAGCAGATGCTGTCTGTTGCTTCCTTTCATTCTTCATCACATGAGATAGACTCTGTTACTAAGACTAGAGTCCTGGACCTGGAGTCCACAGTCTATAGGACACAGATCTAAGGTGCGTCTGAACTCTCTTATTTTTGTGACACGAATCAAAGTCTCAAACTTGAGTCATCATCTCTCTTATGAGTTAAGCTGCCTCATTGCACCACCAAAGTAGCACAACTGGATGGTAAGCAACACTTTGCAAAAATTCAAATAAATCATATTTTGAATAAAAATTGATCACTTATTTGTGTTTGAATGGAACTCATCTGTTAACCATAGTCGTCGTCAGTTTGAGTTGATTACTTGGTTTTATAAGTCTGGATCGAAATAAACAGCAAATTAAGTTGTTTTCCACTGAAATGAATTGTTTTGAAATGCAATTTGAATATTATCTCTGCTTGTTAAAGCACAACTGACCTGAACGGTGCACAGATTGTGTTTGTGTTGCTGACTGACAAATCTAAACTTAATTGTTTATTAAACTGAAGCAGTAAAATTTGGTTTTTAATCAGCGGCTATAAAAAAGAGAGAAATTATGTACAGTTGATCTCTTTTGTTTTTTCACTTCCAGGTGTAAAAATATTTTTCATCAAGAATTTTTACAAAAAGTTTTTAATCTCACTAACTGACTCTTTCACTTACCTAAAAGTATGGTTTTCTGGGAGAACCACAAAGAAAGACACATCAATTTGGATAGTGCTTGTACAATAAAGGTTTACATTTGCCTCAATTAATTTATTCTGTATCCATTCCTTGGTTATAAAGAGATGCATTCTTTCAGTGTATAAAATACACTGTTGTGTATAAAATACACTGAAAGAGTGCATCTCTTCAGTGTATACAATACACTGAAGTAGAGGCGGGCTTATACATTTACGAATCGTTTAAAACCAAAACCTGTGGAATATTTTACTCATGGTATATTTAAGCTGTGATATTACTCTCTTTAATTTTTTATGTTTCACTGACCAGTTATGTTTCACTTCATAATAAAGCTTGTTTGAGTAATTCAAGTCTTTTTAGTAATTATTACCACATTTCTATGTGTTCCAGGGTAATCATGTACAGAAAAAACATAAAGAAAATCAGATCAGATTTAGTGTAAACACACACTAAGAGCTGCAAGTAGCTGCCAATGCACTTGCAATTTCACATGCTTTTTTTGCTATTCTTGTAAAAATCAATTATTATGAAAACTTAAATAGACCAACAAAAGCAGTGTGCACTCATCATGAACTACAAAATAGGTTATGAATTTTAAAATTAGTTGGAGTTAAAACATATGACTGTGGAGACTAGCTAAGACTGTTTTCAGCTTTTAGAGCTCATGATAAGGAACAGCTCACTTTTGTGTTTTATTCCATATTCTTTGCGCTCTGTTGATTTATAACCTGCCCATTTCTATTTGCTATTTATTTTTGCCGTGAAAGAGTTTTTTTTCCCTCTCTGTAGTATTTCTAAGTAGCTGTCTGCATGTCAGTAGCTGGAGCAATTCGCTCATTCAGTAGAAACGGAAAGCAAAGCTGGGAACAGTTTTGTGGTGTTTTTTAGTGGTGTGAGTGCACATTTATAGTAACTATGGTGAGACGCTCTGTGTTGACTGAAAGCGCTGAACTTCTCCGAATGCCTGAGTAGGGTCTCTTTGTAGTTCCTTTCTCTCCGCCCACACTGTAGTCTACCTCGTCAATCTAGTTCTTTCAGTTTCCTCAGTCAGTCCGTTTATTTCGTTATCAAAATATTCACAAAATGAGTTTTCTTGGGTTACTGAGTCACTCACATTTTCCGCCTCCATGTTCACTGCATGCACGCTCTTGTGTCTCATGGAGCCGAGAATGTCAGGAATTTTATATATTTCTGATCTGTTTTATATCGGGACTAGTTGTCATGAGTTGAATTAGAAGCAGCTGATTCATGTGGAGTTCTGAAGCCATACGGTGCTCTCCTCCTGTTTTCAAAGGAAAACACTTCCTCTTTCCTCTCTCTCCCTCCTCACTTGTCCATATGGTCAGAACTGCAGGGAGGAAGATGTGCAACTGCTCCTGCTCTGCTGTGTTCATAGAACAAAAAGGCTTGCACCAATATCTGTATAAAGTGTTTGCTCCTATCAAATTTCCTGGTGAGGTTTTCATCTTGATTTTGTTGCAGCTAACTACAGTACCGTCTCTTTAAAAACATGTTCCACCCACAGTAGTTGAGATTCGTTATCTCACCCACAGAGCATGAACACATTGCTGACTGTGTTTTGATATGCATGTCGCTTGCTCTGACTGTTGGAGAATAAGAGAATGGAGAATGAGCTTGGTGTTAGAACCAAGCCCATGTACAAATGCTTTAATTAAGTGATTGATCTGGTTCATCTGGTTTCATCCCGTTTTTTCCCCTACACATCCACATCTGTGTGTTTGGTGATGCTTCCTTGCAGTTGGCTTCTGGCCCATCTGGTTTTGGGCGGGGAACTGAAGGGCCTCATGCAACATCTAAAGAAAACACTGCTGTGCCAGTAATGGATATCTATAAATATTAAAATTCTGCATTTAAATTAGGGATGCAAACAAAGCAACTGATTGTCAAATATTGGCTAATTAGATCAAAATTAGTCCAGTTAGGGTAATATCTTCGGTTTAAACAGACCTTCTTTTAGTGTTGTAGTGTGGCCACCATCCAGAAGAGGGTGCTGCTGGTCATTCTTAAGTGGAACAGTTAGAAGGGAAATAATTATGGTGGAGGCATCCCAGAGCAGGAAAGTGAAATGGTCCAAACAGAGTCTGACATGGGGTGGAAAATGCACTTCATGCAGTTCTGTTTCAAATTGTAAACCCTCAACAAGATCCTTAATTCTTGTCATCACCTTAATGGCACTCATTTCTCATTTATATTTAACATTTCTAATTTAAACTGTGAAGCCAGCCTTTAGTTCAGTTATGTCAGGGGTATCCAAAGTCGGTCCTCGAGGGCCGGCATCCTGCGTGTTGTAGTTTTCTCCCCGGTTTAACGCACCTGGATCCAATGATGGCTCATTAGGAGGCCTATGAAGAATACTGACATGCTGAAAAGGTTGTTACTACCACAAGGGAAAGAACTAAAACGTGCAGGATGCCTGACCTCAAGGACTGACTTTGGGCACCCCTGAGTTATGTCAATGAGCATTGTGGTTCCAGGTTATATAAATTATACAGTCACCTCCTTCAATGAAGACAGAAATGTAGAACCCAGTAAATAAATAAATGTAAGAATACAATGTTCTGGGGGCCCCACTGTGTCGAATCAACTCTGTTCCATTTAAATACAAGATGTGTGTTAACACTTCTCTCCACTGCGTGAGGCAATTCAGTGTGTGTGCTGAATAATGCTGTATAATATCCTGAATGCAGTCGTCTCTGCAACATCCATCTGTGCAATATTTCTATCCCAGAGTACTGCTTGGATGTGATATTTGGCAGGATTTCAGATGCTGCGGTGCATACTGATAATATATTTGGCCATCTGGATGCACTCAAGCTGCCTTTAATGCTCACATCTGATATATATTTTTAGTGGGCAAGATGCCAAAACTCAGGGTCTGGTGGGGACAATGTGTAATAGTAAGGAAAGAAAAGAGATGGAAAGGTGTGGATTAATAGTTCAAAGCGTCATATTCATAGTTCTGACTGATTCTGACTGACCGGAGAGGAAACTTTACCTATCTGGTTCTGGTGATCTGGTGTTTCAGACAGATTTGGACTCTTTGAATGGCCAAAACGGTAACTTTGCATTCCCTCCTATTATCTGCTAAATGAATGGCTAACGTGCCTTTCATTTTCTTTTCTTTTTTTTTTTTTGAAGGTTCTTACAGCTTTTGTTCTTCCTTTGACTCAACACCTCGCTGATATTGAGTCTGGAAAATGCTCAGCTTTGGTTTTCTGAGACATTGTTTATGCAGCTTTAAGTTTTGTTTTGTGCGGTCACGCAGCGTTTATAACTCAGAACCTCGATTTCGGTAAAACAAAACGTTCCTGAGAAATCAAATCTGTCCTCAGTAACTTTT
This sequence comes from Xiphophorus hellerii, assembly GCF_003331165.1. NCBI lineage: Eukaryota > Metazoa > Chordata > Actinopteri > Cyprinodontiformes > Poeciliidae > Xiphophorus > Xiphophorus hellerii. The sequence goes on from NC_045680.1 coordinate 18,089,306, forward strand.
TATTTATGTCTGAGGTGGCTGTGTTTTCTGCTTCGAGTTTCTGTAATGAGAGGATGAATCAGACATAATAGATGTTGTGGGCATTTCACTCTAGTTGCAAAATACTATAATCAACATCCCATGTTTTGTATAATTAATACCCTTATTTTTGTTTGGACTGTTGTTTTCTTGAACTTTTAATTATTTTCTGCTCATTTTGACGTTGGTCATTTGTGATCCAATTAAATTTGATATCTCAAATAGAGCGATGTGTCATGTTCGAGGTTTCATTATGCCTTGTCGCCTCTCTCTTTCAGGATAAACACCACGATGCTGCTCACGAAATCATCGAGACCATTCGGTAAGTGACATCACCAGCAGTCCCCCCACCCACTCACTGAGCACTCCCACGTTCTCCTGATCAACTCAAGTGTCACGATCAATTTAGTGATAATCTTGTGTGTGGGTGTTTTTTGTTTTTTTTTCTAGGTGGGTGTGTGAGGAAATCCCTGACCTCAAACTTGCAATGGAAAATTATGTTCTCATCGATTATGACACCAAGAGGTAAGTCTTGGGTTGCATCACTTTCAAAATTTACATTGATGTGAAATAAACTAAACCCTTGATATAAGCATTAAATACCAAACAGTCATGCTAACTACAGAGAAGAGAAGCTGATGTAAACTTTGTAATCCCTCCGTCATATGATGATCATGCTACCCATGTTGTCTTTCTTGCAGCTTTGAGAGCATGCAGAGACTTTGTGACAAGTACAACAGGGCCATTGACAGCATCCACCAGCTGGTGAGTCTACATGTGGGAACTTTCTCACTACTCTGTAGGTGGAGTGAAAGTATTAGTCACAAGCAGGTGGGGAATATCGTGTCTGTGTGTTATCACTTCTTTCAATCTCAGTTGTACCTGAGTGTTATCTGATAAATTCCCCCTCCCCCCGTTAATATTCGAGTTTCAAGACTTCAAACAAAATATCAAAGCAATGACTCCTTAGTGTTTTTTGTCACTTTGTCTTTAGTTTTGTTCATATAGTTTCAACACGTGTCGTATTTTTAGGCAGTGAAATATTCTCCAATCTGATCTGTGGCAAATTAATTGATAAAAAATCTGGTTGCAGTGGAAGGGGACTACCCAGCCCATGAAGCTAAACAAGCGTCCTTCCAACGGGCTCCTGAGACATATCCTACAGCAGGTGTACAACCACTCAGTGACCGACCCCGAGAAGCTGAACAACTACGAACCCTTCTCCCCTGAGGTGTATGGAGAGACCTCCTTCGACCTGGTGGCTCAGATCATCGATGAGATGGAAATGATGGAAGAAGACACATTCGTTGACCTTGGCAGTGGTTGGTTTAGCGCTTTACATAATGCTTCATTCCTAACGAGTACACTGATTTTAAACTTTTAGAACATTTGATTAAGCATTGATTCGTCTTGTTTACAGGAGTGGGGCAGGTGGTGCTGCAGGTTGCAGCAGCAACAAACTGTAAACACTACTATGGAGTAGAGAAAGCAGACATTCCAGCTAGCTATGCAGAGGTAACTGTGTAATTAGCACTCTGTTCATATAGCTTTTCAAATAGGGGGGGGGGGGGGGGGGGGGGGAGAAGATTACTGTTTTGAATAAATTAATTTAAGAAATTTAATTCAAAAAGTGAAACTCCTGTTATCAAGATTCATTACATATAAAGAAATATATTTCAAATGTTTAGTTAATTTCATTTTCAAGATTATGTCTTGCAGCTAATGAAAACTCAAAATTCACTCAGATAATTTGAATATTGCAGCAAACCAATAAGAACTAGATTTTTACTACAGAACATCCAGACTCCTTTTGCATGAATTCCTGCCTCTGTGCTGCTGCGTGGCGTGGAATCATGAAATGTTCTGACACTTCCTGGTAGGCCGTTGCTCTAATTTTGGGCTTAAAAGAATTTAGTGGACCAACACCAGATAAAATGGCTCCTCATATCATCACTGACCGGAAATGTCACATTGTACCTCAAGCAACTTGTATTCTGTGCCTCTATTCTTCCTCCAGACTCAGAGGCTGTGATTTCCAAATAAAAAAAGTATAAATTTGCTTTTATCTGAAGAGGATTTCTGGTACTCAGAACAACAGTCCACCTCAAACTCTGGCTCCAGCACAGATCAACAAATTGTTTCAATATTCTCTACTCTGCACCGGTTTTGTCAAGAGCCAGTGGAAGGTTTATGAAGACAAGCAGCTAATAAAAATTCTGTGGGAGTCATGTATAAATATCTCTTTTGTCTAATTTAAGAGAAAAGAAAATACATTGTGCTTTAACAAGAAGAACAGTTTGGATTAGTGTCAGAATAACACAATATCACCATCTTCTCTCTTCCTGCAGTTTATTTCGATGTTACCCATCATGGATTTTAAGTAGGTCAATGTGCCGCATACAGCTGCGCTGCTCGCAGTCAATACTATTCCCTCAGTCTACAAAGGTCATTTCCAAATAGGTTCTTAAACTCTGTTTGTTTTTTTTCTCATCAACAAGTGGTGTTAAGTCTTGCTATAAACTGTTTGCATAACTCCTGTTTTCTGGTGCAGATGAGACATCAGCTGATTGGTGTTGTGAAGCTTTTGCAAACACTCTTGTTTAAACTGTTAATGAATTAAAATAGTGATATTACTGTGAGTGTTTACAGCTAGTCTCTGAAAAATAGTGATTTGTGCTATTAAAAGACTGGATGAGACTATTACAGTGACACAACGATGGGCCTCTGAGTCAACACTTGGCAGTTTCTTTAGCAATGACCATGTTTGATTTACCTCTTTTGCGGAAGGTTTTTCTTTTGACTGTGGCCAAAACAAAGTGTTTCTGGAGAGAGCCACCTCCTAATTGTTGTAAAAGTTGTTCAATGACCAGCATCTTTTTAGTAGCAATTTGACTGAATTTAGTTTACGGAATATTAATAAATGAATCTTGTTTTCTGTCTGTAATCTATTATTTTTAATGATTCGGAGATTGTTTCTTTTCTCAGACCATGGATAAAGAGTTTAAAAAGTGGATGAGATGGTATGGGAAGAAGCATGGGGAGTACACAGTGAGTTCTATGCTATTTGTTTTACTTCACAGATTTAATTTTTTTTTTATTTCCAATATGTATTCAGGTTTTTTTATATTGTATTTTTTCAGCTGGAGAGAGGCGATTTTCTATCTGAAGAATGGAAAGAAAGGATAGCCACCACAAGGTAAAGCTCCATACGGGGTTGCTCACAGACACTTTTTATGTTCAATAAAAATATTAATAATTCAGCAGTGGAGACTCCTATTCACTTTACAAGGAAGTCTAACTCATTCATTTTTGAGTGTGGAAAAGTTAGGGTTAGTGTTCAGATTCTGGTCATTATATTTATTTGTAATTTATGTAATTAAATCTCGTTAACTATTTTTGTTTACATACATGTAGACAAGCTGGAGTGATCATGATTTATATTTGAAACAGTTGTAGATTTTTGTAATAACATGTAAGCTTGTTGTTTTATCTTCTTCTCTTTTTTGTGGTTATTTAGATCCCTTTACCACTGTGACAAATAGCTGTATTTAACAGTGTCTATTAATATGGGGAAATCAACACAGTTTTTTTAGTTACTCTCATCTGTGTACAAAATGATGCTCCATTATTATTGTCTAAAATGTCTTCCATGAATGTTTGTTTTAACTTTTCTTTGTTTGGACCAAAATTCTAAAATATGTACTTCTCTGTCTGTTTTCCAGTATTATTTTTGTGAATAACTTTGCCTTTGGTCCAGAAGTAGATCACCAGCTGAAGGAGCGCTTTGCAAACATGAAGGAAGGTAAGTTCTCAATGAACCCTTTGCGGACAATGATGAGCCAGGGCTTCCAAAATCAACTTTTTTTCAACATTTATTTCGTGAAAATCCGTGCTATTGTACTTAAAGTACCGACTGACAGCCCAAAAGATATTACTTAGCTCAGTGCGGGACGGTACAGTCAGATGAAGACAGCCTGACTCCGCTACATCGACAACCTCTACATTTGCGATCGAGTCATGAAAGTATCAGACCTGTCAGTTTTCGGAGGCTAAGATGTAGTCACAGCCAAAGAGGTCTGTTTTGTAGTTTTTGTTCAATAGACATCAGAGACTTTTGCTAAAAATGCTGGCGAACAAGAGAAAAGTCAAAGTGAGATATTGTGGTGGATCAGATCTCCAACGTTTTGATTCTTGTGGTTAAAAAAGAATTTTGAAAGCAGATTAGAACGATTTGAAGAAGGGTAAGTTCATTTATTTTACAACAAGCGGTTTTGAAGTCCGTTCTCTAGTGGGAGCTGTTGATTTAAAAAAATAAATCTGGGCTGACTTTCTTCAATTGGGCAGGAGTTATTCAACAGATTTATGTATCAATAGATACTTTATTGACTCCATAACTATACATAAAGGTGATAAATTAATATTCTATGGCCACAGAAATGCATGGGTGTAATATCTATAAGTTATATAGATATTACATATCTATATGACATTGTTATCTTCATGTATAAATTATACTCATAGATGTTTTTATGTTCAAGCACAGCTGTAAACTGGGAGAGCAGCTCTAGAGACAAAAATGTGATAACGTTCCCCTCAGCAAACAATATAGCAACCGTATATCTGATTTTGTGCTTATACTTTACTTTTAATAGTTTGAATGTTCCACTGCTTTTGCAACTCTGTGACTCAGTTGAATCTGTTTAGAATATCAAAACAATTCATTCACTTAAGTCCAAGTGTTTTTTTACTAAAGAAATTTGCTCTACCCTTAAAACTAAGTTCTGTTTTTATAAAGCTGAACATGTGCTAAACAACCTTGAAGCAATAATCTGGAATCTTTATTTATAAATATTTTTGTTTATTTCTGCAAGTCAACTCTATTGACCAATCTATATCCATCTGTGGTTCCATCTATAAATATCTAGTGATAAATAACGAGGATTTGAATTTGGCAGCTGAATTTACATTTACAAGCTAAATATTAATCTTTAGTTTTTACGATTATTATTTCCTGAAGAGTTCAGTGTTAAGCAGTGAAATGTTTCTGTCCAGCATTCGTAATATGCAACATTATTTGTGTTCCATATAGTTCAAAAAGGCAAAGGAATAAAGACGTATGTTTAGTAAATGTTGGCTATCTAAATTAAAACAACGGAGGGTGTTGGAAAAAATTTTTAACCATAGTTTATTTTACTAAAACCTTCTGTGTTTCAGCGTTGTTGAAATGCTGTCTGAACTCTGTTTCCTGATCACTAATTTCTATTTTGTGTCTCCGACGCTACATACAGGTTATTTATTTAATTAAATGCACATATTTATTATAGTTGCATTTTTTTCTCCTTTCTTTCCAGGAGGCAAAATTGTGTCCTCCAAACCCTTTGCACCTTTAAATTTTCGAATCAACAGTCGAAACTTGAGCGGTAAGATTTCAGCATTTAACACTTGTTCAGCATTGTTCTATTTCTGTTTTTGGTTACATGTTTTTGCTTCTGTGTTGTAGATATTGGCACAATAATGCGCGTGGTGGAACTCTCTCCATTGAGGGGCTCAGTGTCGTGGACTGGAAAGCCGGTTTCCTACTACCTTCATACCATAGACCGCACTATAGTAAGCACCTAAAGCTATCTTTTTCCTTTAATTGCAGGACAGAAAAATAGATATTGAACACTGAATATTAGAGTAGTGCGTAATACATTAGAGCCAAAGAATGGACTGAGCCCAACACAGAGCCACCTTGTGTTATTCAGTCGCCGCTCCTGAGAATGAAAGCAGTTAAAGACACAATGGTTTTCACAGATTATTGCTGATCAGAAAGCCGTCTGTTTGCCATTTCAGCAACTTGTTAAAGCCTAGTAGAGGGTGGAAAAAGCTGTTGTTAGTAGCATTTTATTTTTATTGGCTCATGTGTCCCTCTGTGACGTGGCTTCAAATTATGAGACAATTGTTAAATTTTTTTAAAGGCTAATAGAAACACCAATAGACCACATTGTCCCTCTGACCCCCATTTGGCAAAGAGAAATACATTCTGTATAGACGGTGCTCCCTGCGTCTTTCATGCCTCATTAGGTTATCCTGAGCTATTTCTGTAGCTATACTGCTATAGGCTTAGGCTGCTGAAGGACAAACTAACCACTTTTCCTCACTTTGCTACTTTCTTCTTCTTTTACTCTCTCACTTGCTTGCATTATTTGATGTTATTTCAACTGTTTAACTTGATTTTTTTCTCTCAGTTTTTTTTTCTCTCAATAGAAGCTACATCTGCTCCGGCCTTCTGTTTGGCTGTGGTACCTTCCTGGTGGAGAACATCAGCTGAGATAATGCTCCCAACAACTAAACGTTCTTCTCCAATTAACTGTTTACTTTTCATCAACATAGACTGTACTCCTGGATCAGTACTTCTGTTTTTTTGTGTTGTATCTACTCTGTCCTCTCAAACCCCCAGTCGGCCATGGCAGATGGCCGCTCATACTGAGCCAGGTTCTGCTAGAGGTTTCTCCCTGTTAAAGGGGAGTTTTTCCTCTCCACTGTCGCTAAATGCTTGCTCAGAATGAGGGATTGCTGTAAAGTCAGCGACACAAAACAAGCGCTTGCCTACTGTCGCTATGCACTAGTCCAAGAGGAGTGAATGCTGCAAGTCAATGACTCGATGCAATCTGCTTGGTTTCCTTAGACAGAAAACTTTTTAAAATTAATTCAAATAATGCACTGAACTATTTGAGTTAGACCAATTAAAATGTATGGAGGATTGAACTGAAAGGACTGTTTTTGTAGAGTCCCTGGAGACAATGTATTATGAATTGGCGCTGTATAAATAAATTGAATTGAATAGAAACACCAATATTGCATGAAATTAATACCCGTATAAGTAGTGACTACATATTTATCTAATTTCTATATCTGCCATGTGTTTCAGCTTGAAAACTATTTTGCCAGTCTAAAGAATCCTAAACTCAGGGTGAGTTGGACCAGAATATTTGAGTTGTTTCTGTATTTGCAGTATTTTGTTTTATTAAAGAATACATTGTTTTTACTTTCTGTTAGGAGGAGCAAGAGGCAGCTAGACGACGTCAACAAAAGGACACAAAGGACAGCAAAAGCAATAACACCACCCCCACAAAACCTAAGGAGCAAAATAAGGTAAGACCAGGACCCATTTTTATTATGCCTGTCATACCTCTCTGGCAATCTCCTGGACAAGTCTGGGTTTGGTAGCTACCATTTTCCTAGTAGTTGCCAGGAAAATGTTAAACTCCTTTGGAATGAATAAGATCAGAGGCCACAAGCCAAGCTTTCTTGTCTAACATCAGTGTTTGACCTCACGCATGAGAGAGATCCTGGGAAAATGGTCAAACATTTGCATTAATAACAAATTTGTGGAATTTCTCTAAACACTTTATGTGTAAATCATGAATGAGTATCGCAGAACTAACATAAATCTTGGTCTGCGTCCAGCAGCAGCAGGACTCTGGTGGTGAGGAGGAGCGTCCTAGACTGGTGACCGTGGTCAAGCCCCCTCCCAAACCCCGAAGAACTCGGCTGCTGGCCAAAGGTCGCAAGCTAAACAACAAGAAACGTGGTCGACCCAAGAAAGCCACCCCTGCTGCTGAGAAGAATAAGAAGAATCAGAGCGCATTAGATCTGCTGCATGCTAAGACCCTTTCTGCAGCACCACCTCAGGGTCAGTGGGCTCACACATCTTTAACATGCGATGCATATTGCCTTAGTAAAAACAAAAAACTAACTAATGAAAGTTGTAATAACAATAAAATAACATTAGGCTCAATTGTAAATCTTCTTGTGTATAGATGCATACCGGCCACCTCAGACTCCCTTCTACCAGCTACCTCCCAAGGTCCAGCACTATAATCCCAGTCAGCTGCTGATGAGCCCAACTCCTCCGGGTCTGCAACAACTACTTGGTAAGCTAATAATGACACATACATTATGATTTGAAAAAGTTTATTCTGACCTTTTTTTATACTGGTCACTTTTAGACCCATGCTATTTTTTTTAGATGGTTTCTCTTAATATAGCTTTCTATAAAATGATCCTTCGAAACAATAGTAAATAACTGTCCAACGAGAGTGAATTTCCTGAACCGAATTGCAAAAATATAATGAATTTATAATTTTTTTCTGAACTCTTTGTTTTCCAGATAACATCAAAGTCCAGTACCTCCAATTTATGGCTCACATGAAGACTCCTCAGTATCGCTCCAATCTGCAGCAGCTTTTGGAGCTGGAGAAGGTAACTGGTCATGCTTGGAGCCATTCTGCATGTTTTTATCATTGGCAACAAGAATCTCCCTCGACTCATTAACTTTGGTGTAAAGGTTGATATTCCACTTGACCTCAAGCTTGTTTCCATCTTCCACTCTTTTCCCAGGATAAACACAGGGATTTGTCAGGACAGGCAGAGCAGCTCCATTTGGTGTGTCAGTCTCACAAGGACAAGATTAAAGGACTCTTCCAAACCAAACTAGACGAGGTATGGGCATATTTGAACTCATAATATTTTGATGTCCACAGTAATAATCAATTTTTACTTCCTTTCCTGTACTTTCTAATTGGTAATGTTTCCAACAAAGATGTATTAAATTGTTTTATCTATGACATGTCTTCAGCAAGGCCTTTAACTCGCCTAAAAAACAGAATTCCTTTAAACCCTTTGGGAGACCTTGGTTTGATTATTATTTTGACAAGCTTCATTATTAAACAAATTACTTTCATTCATAGTAGGGCTGAAACGATTAATCATGATTAATCAATTATTGAAATGATGTTCAACTAATTTAGTAACCCATTAGTGGTTAAGTGGAGTATACAGATTCAAAAGATAAAAAGCCATTTGCTGAATAATCCTTAATTGTAGCCCTAAGTTATAGTGAGAAAGACAATGGGGAATTCACATTTAAGGGTGTTTGGACTAATGGACTGAAACATCCTAGAATACCTAGAAGGAATACCCCTCTTTGCTCCAGCTGTTTCAGGAGGAAGACTTGTGCTTGAAACTAATGCAGTATGAATTATATATTTTTTTCTTAATCTGTTTGTGAATAGCTTGGAGTCAAAGCTCTGACTGTGGAGGACCTCATCCAGGCTCAGAAGGAGATATCAGCCCACAACCGTCAGCTAAAAGAACAAACTAAGCAGCTTGAAAGAGAAATGATTTTCCTGAGGGACCACAGTCTGCTTCTGGTGAGACCTCAGAGCCTGTTAACCTTGTTTTAACCTCCATTAAGTTACAGGTGCTGGCTCCCAATATATCAGAGGAAAACTCTGTTGTGCTTGTTACTTTCAGCTCAAGTCTCGATGTGAGGAGCTGAAGCTAGATTGGGGATCTCTGTGTTTGGAGAGTTTGTTGAAGGAGAAGCAGGCGCTGCGCAGACAGATTTCTGAGAAACAGAAGCACTGCTTGGAGTTGCAGGTAAACGCCACACCTCAATATTTGGACTTCGTTTTCAGCCGATAGAATGACTCCCTGCTTCACCGTCCTTCTCAAACCCTCCCGTCATTCTACGTTTTTAGTCCAGAAAATTACTTTTTAAGCTGTGTGTTATGTTTGAACACAACCTAAACAAAGATGTTGAAAGTCACACTTGGTTAGACTGACAGCTTTTATAATGACAGCTTTTCAGCCATATGTAGATCTCGGTAAACAGTGTTATTGTTTTCATCTTTTACATTTCAACCTAATTTGCCTGTTTTCACAGAAAATCTTATTTATTCATTTATGCATTCATTTTTATTTGATTGGGAAAAGCACATAGAGTTCTAAAGCAACCACTGCTCTGTGCACTGCTAAGATATTAAATAGACTACACATTAAAACCTGACATGAATGTACATTTGTTGCTAACCCCTTAATAGATTTTCTAAAAACATTTAAATTTACAATAAATTTCAGATGCGCAGGTAATTAAACATTTTAATGCACACTTTAAATAGCAATGTTTACTCATCCTCTATTTGTATTCAATGAAATGGTGATTGCAGGATAATAAACGTTATGAATATTTAATATTCTTCAGCTTCTGTTTTTAATTTTCACATTTCTGTGAAAACAAGTCTCTACATGACTTTTCTTTCTTTCTTTTTTTTTCTTTTTACCTTAGCTGTAATTTCTGAGTGTATGGCTGTTGATGAATGCATGTTGTCCTTCCTAATGGTTCCCCCTGCTGTTTGTTTCCAGATTAGCATCGTTGAGCTGGAAAAGAGTCAAAGGCAACAGGAGCTGCTGCAGCTCAAATCCTACAGCCCTCGTGATAGCTCCCCCTACAGGAAGAGTCTGGATTCACGAGGCTCCACCGACATGGACTCTTCTAGGCTCGGCCTGTCGTCGGCCCCAGCACTGAACGGCATCGGCCCAGAGCTTTCGGTCAACGGGACAGGCTCGCCGTGTTTCGACCGGGCTAACGCAAAAGCAGAGCTTTCTCGCTACCTTCCCATCTCTCCAGACCACGACGTGGTGGCCGCCGCCTCCGAGGCGCGACAGAGGCAGCAGAGCTCTTCCCAGCCTGATTACACTCGCTTCTCACCTGCCAAGATTGCCTTACGGAGGCATCTGAACCAAGACCCCACTGCCTCTGCTCATTTAAGAGGATCGGGCCTAATGACGCACAGGTGGGCTTCTCCTAAAAGCTTACATGGAGTAAGAAAGATGTCGGCCACCTTCTGAATTTTTCTCTCTATTTTTTTTAGGGAACTGGGAGGTGTTAACTCCCCTCATGGAGCCAAACAAAACTGTCCTTCTCCCAATTCATCCGATTCTCAGTGTAATGTGAAAATCTCTGACAGGGTAAAAATTTAGTTTCTCTGTTTATTTAACAGATTTGTATTTGTGGCTTTTCAGTTTTTAACTATTTCACTCTTTTTTGTGTTATGTATCAGAATTATAGAATATCTTAAAATGGAGTGATATTCTTCTATAGTGAAGTAGGCAACATTTAGTAATTTATTAAATCAATGCTATGTCTTCTAGACTAAGAATAGATATTTTAAGAATCATTTTATCCGCCACTACCCTGCAACTTTCAGATCCTTTCGTCCTTCTCAAATCAAATGGCTGAATTGACGACGTAAACTGATTGTTGGAGCAGGAAATATTTGTCTTGTAAATGCTGCCATCTCCTGACTAAAAAATGCTTTAACTTCAGTTGAGCACAACAGTGAAAACCTATTGATAGTAATATTTCTCCAGTTTTTAAAGCTAGTTTTTACTTCAGTGGTGAAGAGAAATTTAAATTATTCTACCTACAAAAAAATGTACTTTTGAAATAAATGCATTTGGCTTTAGTAAATGAAACTAAAATGATCTTGTTTGTTGTTTGCCAGGTCGGCAAGGAGAGGAGTCCGTCAGTTCAGGGTGACAGCATCACTAGCCTTCCCATCAGCATCCCTTTGAGTACTGTCCATCCCAGCAAACTTCCAGTCAGCATTCCGCTGGCCAGTGTGGTGCTGCCCAGTCGGGCTGAGAGACTTGTACGCTTTCTCTTGACAATTTCTACATTACAATACCTAGACATCTCTGCCCAACTTTTAGTATGAATAATTGCTCACTTTCAAACAGTTAATACATGTGTCATGAACAAAAAAGTCCATGTTAAATTGCTACTGTTTATAGTTAGTTTAAATATCTGTTTCTGCCTTTTATCATTTCAGAGAAATACTCCCAGCCCTGTGTCTCAATCAGGTCAGACCAATGGTAAGGATGATTTGATAATCAATCAGAATTTTTGTTGCTAACCTACTGATAACTGCAAGCGTTCTAAATATTTTTTTATCGCCCTCCTGACATGTAACTTACTAAAACTTGTACTTGTCCTTACTCTGATTAAATTTTTAGATAATTCACTGATGTAAAAACTTGTAACATTAAGTCTCCTTCACCCTGTAGTAACATATACAAAGAAGAGTGCTGTCAGTGCCACCTGTTGGTTAGCTTGGAAAAATCTTAGATTTTTAGGTTTTTGAACAGTGGATCAAGATTGCTGAGGTTGTAAAGTTCTCAAATCTGTTCTTCAACAGATTTTTTACTGAATTATATGTGTATTTATCAACTTGAATCTGATGTGGCATATCTTATTTAAATTCAGAATGTCTTTTAGATATGTTCTTTGTTTGGGACTGACCTTAGACTGTTCCATTTCTGCAGGATACTCATGTAGCTCAGGGCTAATGAATGGAGGTCCCCACCCTGAGGACCACAATGGTGCTTCTTTATCACCTCTTCCACACAGCAACAGTCCTTTGACAGGACCAATGAGTCGAGGTGGTCCCATCCAGAGCCCGTCGCTGAGCACCGGAGGGGTGCTCCACTATGCTGACGGACCCCCCAGGATTCTTCCTGAAGATGGAGCGGAGCGCCAAGGTGAGGAATCCGACACGGAGCTGCAAGACAGCGACCCACAGAGGAAAATTTTCTCGTTGTCTTCATCTCCATCTTTCTGTTCATCAGGCAACGGGAACTGCGTGGCTGGAGGATCACGCCTTCACCATCATGCTGGCTCGACCAAGCAGGGATACCACAGTAACCATGGGAACCACCACCACCAGTCTCCGAGCACGCAGCACGCACACACGCCAACACACACGTCATCCCCCCACAGCTTCGGCTCTCAGGAGGGGCGTAGGCGTGGGAGGAGGAAACGCGGCTCCACCGGGGCGGCGGCCAGCGGATCCCCGAAGAGACGCTCCTTCCCCGGGGTCAGCTCCAACGGCCACTCAACAGGATCCCCGCTCAACATCAACTCCATGGTGCGTAACTAACGCACCTGGAAACATGAAGTTATAATCCTCATACTGTGGTTGCCAGATTGAACTTTACTTTAATAGTTGCTTAAATGAAATTGTCTGTCTGAGCTGAAGGAGCTTTTTTCACTGAACATTTTGTGGTTTACCTGAACAGGTGAACAACATCAACCAGCCTCTGGAAATCTCCGCCATTTCTTCTCCAGAACAATCAAGTCGCAGCCCCCACGGTCCTGACCTGGACCAGCCCCCCGTCTTGAAGAGAGAGCGCCCTCTGGAGCTCAATGGTACTGGTCGATACTCGACCGCTCCCAGCTCGGATGACGAGGACTCAGGATATCCTCCTGACAGCTCCAGTTCCCGGTAATGTAACGCTTCAGAGACGACCACAAATGTTGCCTGAACTGTATCTGTTACAAGATGACTTCCTGGTCCTGGGTTTAGTTGCAGAGCTTTTCTTTTCCCCCCATTATTTCTCCAGGTTTTTTTGTTGTTTGCTTCTGCTGAGAAAATAATTGTTTTTAGAATGTGTTTTTTTTTTATTGAATATGATTCAGTTCTGGTTAAAAGTCAAAAAAGGAAAATAAGTGAAAACATTTATATGATTTTCTTGTTACTGAGCGCTTTAAGACGTCTCCTATATTGAAAACTGGTCAAGGTCATCGCTTAGATGTGATTTTTGACCCTTTGTTCCACAAAACCTGCATTTAAATCCTAAAGGAAATGGGATCCTTTCAATGCACTCTAATCTTCAGTTCTTATATTTCTAATTTTACATAAGCCAGATTACCAACTGGTTCATTCTAGCAGATTCTTTCTCTGAAATCAATGTAGAGTTTCCTTGGCTTTGTTTTGGGACTATTGTGTTGTTTCGGAAATCCGGACACGTTTCATCTTCAGATTCTTATCGAGAATATCCTGGTCGGTTCTCCATTCATCCTCCTTCACTTACAGGAAGTCTGCCAGTCCCGTATGCTGCAACACAGCCATACTCTGTATGTTCCCATCTGCAGACTTCACTTCACTGGTGATTTAGAGGAGATGAGCAGAAGCAGCCTTCCTCCTAGCACAATGTGTTCACTGAAATCCAAACAACTTTGGCTTGATCTGCCCAGACTGTGCTTTTCATTGTCAAATTTTTCAAACAAACTTCAGCGTGCTTTTGCTTCAGCAGTGAAATCAGTGATAGACCCAATATTACCAGAAAAAAACATCTTAAAATTACATGGAAAAAGTCATTTTAATGTAAAAAAAGGCTTCTAGAATTATCTGACCTAAGCAGCTCGGTTTGTGTGGTTTTATTTGTGCAAACAACTGTTTATTTCAATTGTTTTAAAGTTTTGATACTAATAATAATTTGATGCTAAAGTCTGAAAAGATAACGTATATCCTTATCTGTAAAACTGATACCATAGTTCATTCTCCTAATGTCACAACTTTATTCTTGTAATATTATTAATTTATTCTCGTAACAAAAAAAATAACCAGGCTCTCATATGCCATCAGAGTTCACCTGAATTCTAAGTCCAAATAAATTTAAGAAGTAAAACGCGCCTGTCAAACAAGATGGCTGCCCTAGGCATTCTGACAGCACTCTGAACTTTAGAAACCCAAAGAGTGCATTGGTGGGTAAAAAAAATCCAGATTTTCCAAAAATGTAATTGTCAAAAGCCTGTCATTAAAGCTAAAGAATTCAAATTGTTAAGTTTAAATTCTCACCAGAGTTGCATACCTTCTCATTTCATCATGCGAGTTGTACCACATGGTTCATGTTTGTTTTGTTTGTCCCTTCTCTTTTAGCATCGAAAGAAAAATAGCCACTATATCACTGGAGAGCAGAGATGGTCATGGTAGACTGGGTGACGGGGAACGAGGTAAGAAGAGAAAACCGCACGTTTTGGGAAAGGTTTTAGGAAATGTTTTGCTCATGTAGCGTTTTATTAGTTATTAGGAAATCGACTGTCTTCTTTCCACCCAGGAAGGAAATCTGGCAGCAGCAGTGGTAACAGCACAGGCAGTGAGGCTTCCTCTTCATCCTTTTGTTCAAACAGCAAGTGGAAATCAACGTTTTCCCCCATATCAGACCCCAAGCAACCCAACTCGGACCTCAGGCAGGGGGGCTCCCCGTTCAGCACGGGGGGCTCGAGCCGAAGCACAGACTCCGACTCGGACTACAAGCAGCAGAATGGGAGGAAAGCGGGCGACGGGGATTCCTCCAGCTACATGACCCCCAACCCTTTCCTCAGTCAGGAGACGGGAACGTGGGCGGTAGCAAGCAGCAGCGTCCAGGGAGGGACCGCTTCAGACCAGCGGCAGGTCCTTCAGAAGCAGAAGGGCCCCCGCGACTGGGAGCTGAAGACCACCAGCAGCATGGCCAGTCAGAACCTCTTCATTGCTGCCGCTGCCGCCACCAGCGGAGGCGGCATTCTGAATGGGAAAGTTGGGGGCAGTCCTGTGGCGGTATCCTCAACCACTGGGTCAGCGATGGGGCAGTACCTGGGCTCCCAGTTTCCACTTGGAGGAGCCTCAGTCCTGCAGTCCTTGTTCGGGGCCCAGACGGGTGTCACTGTGAACGGGACCTCCCGGCTCGTGAACGGACACTCTGCCCTCGGCAGCTTCGCCAGTGCGGGGCTGGCAGGGGGAGCAGCAGCAGGAGGTGAGCGTCACTGATTATCTAGCAGGTTATCATCAAATGTAGGAACAGTCAGAGTGAGCTCTTAGTTTTATGCATGAGAAAGGTGAGTGGGAACACAGCGTTGCTCTGTTTTTTGTTTTTTGCTTTTTGTCTGAATGACAGACTTTCTGTGCTGCTTTGCTTCCTACATGGACTGGCTGCTTGAATGATGCAATTAGAAACACCCCGGGACAATGTTTGGAACGAATGAAGGAATTCTGTAACAAAAATGAATAGAAAACACAAACAATTGACAAAAAAAGTTGAATGTTTAATCCCTTGTCATTTTCCTGGGGTGTATATATTTGAGTTTTGTATCAGAGTCAGTTTGCTAAATCCTGTTTCTCCGTAAATTAATTTAATCTCTTACAGGGCTGGGCATTTATCGTATCGTTTATCATTTATTGCAAAAAACTTCTTATGATAAGAATTTTGGTTTATTGTTGACTTGGTAAATTATTATTATTATTTAACATTAAATAATGTTAAATACAAAACAAAATTATTGAAAATGTTATTTTTCTCCACTTAGTTCCACGAGAGAATCAGAAAATGTCAGTAAATTGGAAGATGTGACAAAGTGCAGTTACTGTGCAGTTTAGTAATATAAATCTTTAAGTAAGTGGCGTCCTGAAGAATCTTGGTTCAAGTGGGAAGGCTTTTCAAAAATAATGTTTGTGGTGCTATGAATGCTGTTTCATGCAGTCACAGACATACAAAGAAGTAAAGTACGGTAGTATAATTTTTATCGTTATCACTATAGTACCACAAATTATCGCGATAAAATTCACATGTCTTGGCCCACCCATTGTCTCTTGTGTTTCTGCAGCTAGCAGTGGACTGACTCTGTTTGCTTTTTTTGCCTGCTTGTCTCAGACTTGCCTGGCGCTTGTGCTCAACCCGGCTCAGCCCTTGCTTCTCTCTTTGTCCCTCTCTCCTCTCTCTCTCCGCTGCTGTCATCTGCTCTGTCTTTTTCCGCTCTCCACTCTCTCGCCCGTTTCTGCTGTGTGATTTTCAGGTATTTTTCACCATGTGGTTCCCTCAGCGTCCTCCCATCAGTTTGGGGCGACGCTGTCCACCTCTGGAGGCCTCAGCTCTCTGCTCAGTCTCTCCTCCTCTTCCTGTGCCTCCCCCCAAACCCAACAGCACACCACCGCTCCGCCTGCCCCCACGCGCCTCACCTCTGTGTCTTCATCTGTCCCACTCTCGCCGTCCCAGGCCCAGCACAGCCGCACACAGTCAGTGCTGCACAGCCCCTCCCCTCCCACTCTCTTGCTGCCCCCTCCACCGCCCCTTCACAGTGTCCCTTCCTCCTCCTCCACCTCCTCCTCTTCAGCCTCCACACATCCTGACATCTCGCCGTCTTCTAGGTCAGACCCCCTCCACCCCTCGCGTCTGCCCCAGCCGTCCCTCCATCACCAGCGAATACACTTATCTCTCTCGCTTTCCATCACCACCTCCTCCACTGCTTCAACTTCTGTCTGCACCACTGTCGCTTCTTCCCCCTCCCTCCCCTCTTCGTCTCTGTCCACCTTGTCCTCGTCTCGTCCATTCGCAGTGCACTACTCCCCCCGGTTGCCCCTTCCCCCACCGCCGAGCGCCTCAGGCGGTGGCGGGAGCATGTGGAGGACTCAGGGTATGCATGGGCCCCACACCGTCGCCCAGATCCCCGGCTCCCGACTCAGATAGCGTTTGGGCCAAGGGGCAGTGGGGAGGAGGGGATGAAGAGGGGAAGGGCGGAGGGCGATCAGTGGGTGGATAGAGAAAGATAGGGAGAGAGAGAGAGACAGGATACCTGTTTTCCCTGTTTTTCTACCAGATGTTGTTCAGAATGAACAAGGTAAGAAGACTAACAAATGTCTTGGTTGTTTTGTTTTTTTTATCGTTTCAGAGTGTGTGTTGTTAAGGTATTCAGACCCCTTGACCATTCCATATTTTGTCAGGGTGCTGCAGCAAAAATCTATGTATTTTAATAGGATTTTGTGTGAGACCTGAAAGTAGTGCATAACTTAAGTGCATGGTTCTCAAACTCTTTTGCACATAAGAACTGAAAAACGTGGTATGCATTTCTGTTGTTTTGCTGCAACCTAACCGTAAAGTACTTGACACACAGAGTAACAAACGTATCGCAATCCTGATAGCCAATGTCCTGAAATATTTGTCAACGTTCTTAGCATTCGGCCTTGGCCTTAGTCTGGACCCCATCCCTGCTCTCATTTCTCTTGAGAATGTGTGATTCTTTAGAGAAAAAGTACAAACTATTCACTGGGATGTGTATTTCTAGATTCAACACAGTAACATTCAAAACTTTTTAAAAACTATTAGCTTTGGTTACTTGTCAATCTTATCAGCTTAAAAAGGTAAAACTTTTGTAGCATTTTTTTTTGTTGCTAAATTTGCAACACTGTTGCTTGAATTTAGTGCCTATGTAGGCCACTTCTTCTCAGCACTGCTGCCACCTATTGACTAGAGGCTTGCTTATGGAACAAGCATGAATAAAGACCCTTGTACTAAAACCTCCTGCCTTTTGTGCCGCTTCCCACTACATGAGAAGTGCTGAACCTAACCCATCTTTGCCCCGTCTGCTCTGGTCGTTGATCTTTATGTTCCTGTTTGTTCCCTAACATTCTCTAGCAGAACAGTTGGATTTCTGCTTAATTTTTTTTTTTTTTTTTTTTACTAGTTTGGTGACTTTGGAAAGCAGATGGTTGCACTAGATATCATTTGCATGTACCTGAGTAGAAAATTGCTAATTTGTTCAAATGTTTGATAACCTTTCACTTCAGATATTCACAACCTTTTGTTGTTTTATCACATAAAGTTGCAGTAAGCTGCATTAAATTGTTGTTTGTACCATGACTAAATATGAGAAAGGCTCAAGGGGCGCAAAGACTCTCCCAAAGCACTGCATGCTGCTTTGTTGTTGCTGTGTGAAATGTCCTGAGTGACCGACTGTGTGGTTTTCTGTGTGTGACTGTTTCAGGTATTTGATGCGAACTACCTCAGCTACAACATAAACTATGCAAATGTCCAGGCGTGGACCAAGGCACACTCCTCATTTACTGGTGCTTCAAACTGTCTGCACTACCCAACCGCCTCCAAGACCGGCTTCTTACGGGGAAAATCTGGGACACGCGCACACACTCACACTAAGGACCACTGTGGTCACCTGGAGCAGAATCTGCAGTGAAGAGTCTTGTTTCTGTTTGATGAATGAAGATTTAAAATCTGAAAGTCAGCCATCAGAGAGAGAAATAATTGTGTCAGTTTCATCTGAAAGTTGCTCAGATATAATTGTGGTAACAAGGAAGGAATAAAATCCTTTAGAAAAATGAAATCACAGCATGAAGCACACATCCTGTCAGCCGAATCAGGTGCCACACTCCTTCCAAAGCTTCACTTCATGAGTGTGTGTGTGTATGTGTGTGTTTGTACACTGAAACACACAACCCAGAGCCAGTTGACAGAACTGGACTCGGATATCATGCAGCTTTGCCTCGCTGCATGCATGTTCTCTTATCCAATCTTCCCTATGAAGTTGAGCATGTGTTGCATTTTTTATTAAAGAGTCTGAAGCAAGATGAGGTTCATTTGGTTTAACTTCACACTGGATATTAGGATGCAGATGTTCCAGTCTTGGGTGGTTAATTTGACACCCTAATATGTTTTCTAAAAACCAAAAAAAGATCATTTTGAGTTTCTGAGGCATTGATTATGAATTGAAATTCAGCCTGGAGTCAAATTAGACATTGGAATGAGGTGTGATTGACTGTATTTCCATCTAATATCAAGCATTTAGCATATCAGCAAGACTTATTTTGTGATACTTATCACAGTTCAGACATTTCTCCTCTTAATAATTTAACTAATGAATGAAAAATATGGAAAACATCTATAGATGTTGCAACAATGTTCTGATTTTTAGTCCTAGGGGTTCACATTACCAGTCGAGTACGTTTCAATCTAAAAAGATGAAATTAAATTAAATTCACTAAGTCACATGACTCTCTGAGAAGGCAGCTGCTCTGTAGCAGCGGCTTGTTGTCGGAGTTTAGTTGAAGTTTGTGAGAAAGCTTAAAAGCAGGTGTACAGAATTAGAGAATTCAACTAGTTTCTCTATTTATTAAGATTTTTTGTTTCTAAGTCAGTTTGGTTAAGTCACACTACTACTACTTGGAATCATTTCTGCAGCCGGGTTTTTTTGTTTTTGTTTTTTAAACAGAACTTAAGCTAAATTTTGCCCTATTTATCTTTGCTGCGCTTGGTGAAAACAACCATGCACACATACACAGGCAGACATGCAAAACCCTCGCACACTGGCAAAAAAAAAAAAAAAAAAAAAACAACAAAAATTTTTTTTTTACAGTGACCACAAGGAACTACTGGACTCCCTTCACACATTTGTTTGCTTGTTAATTGTCTTTTTTTAAATTTGTTTGTAAACAATGTTTGTACTGTGAATGTGATTCATTCTCCAACTGTATAGTTGTGAATAATTCAGAAGATTATTATTTATGCTGTCCGTCTCTCCTTTTTGCCTTGGTGTTTGTTCTTCACTTTGAATTGTGTTGACAAAGTAGAATGCAATAGTGCGTGTGCGTGCGTGTGTGTGTGTACTTAACTAACAGTCTGAAAACAATGGTGCTAAGTTTGGACTGTGCCTGATCTTATTTATTGTAAATTGAAATCAGAAAAAAAAAAAACAATTTGAATACTTGGTGCTCTACACAGGGACATTCGTTAGGCCGAATTTTTTTGGCATTTCTTTTCTCATATTTAATATGCTATTGTCTCAGTTTTTAGCCTAGTGTACAGCAGTAGACACCGTCTAATGATGATAAAGCTCTCCAGTAGCTGCCTCAGAGTCTGAGTAAATAGGTGTTGATGTTTCTCCTACAGAGGGTTTTCATATGTAGTCAGACTGCTTTTTCTCTCAGAAGTGAGCTTCTTATCTCTCAGTGAATAAGACACACTGTTTTTCTATTTTGTTTTGTTGTAAGTCTCCATCAAAGTTTTATAAAGTATGTATCTATTTACATTACATCTATATAAGTAAATAAATATATATGTATATAGCTATATATATATACATATATATATAGAGTAATGAGGGATGTTTGGTGCTCACATTCTGACCCTTATTTTCAGCCTGTTAAACAGGAGGCTTGAAGCCAAGCTGAGCAAAGCATTACCACCTCGGGACCTTAAACATGGCAGCGCAGCACCACCTGAATCCTCGTGATGTAAACAAAACAGGACTAGATACTCAAAACTGTGTGTGTGTGTTCGTATTTAAGCGCTCGCACACACACACACCGGTGCTGTAGCTTGGACACGCTTCGAATCCAGCACTAGAACTGTTATCACTTTAATCAGGTGTTTTTAACTCTTTGTTTTCTTTGGTTTTGGACCCAGATTCTGCAGAAGAAGAAATAAAAGAAAGAAAGAAATGGTGCTTCTGTTTCAATGCAACCTCACTTCAGTTTTTACTAACTAGATCTTTTACTGGTGCATAAAAACGCCACGTCGGCGTCTTTTCCCACACTTGTCTCTTGATCTCTTACTGATGAGGCCGAACTTTGTCAAGTGACCGTGTTGTGTAACCGCGAACAGACATGCTGATGTAAAGTACTTTGTGTTGATGATCGAGAGCAGCAATGCTTCCTTTTAAACCTTATAGAGGAATTACACTTAAGCTCAGTTATGTGTGGGTGCTGTTTTTTTTTTTTCTTTCTCCCCACTCTTACCGGTGCATATCTAAGGGAAGAATATTGAAAGCTTTATAGTCAAAACCTCCTGTCCTGTGCACTTCCCATGTAAACCAATGTTCTCACATGTGAGTGTTTAAACGAACAGAAGTAAGTCATTTTCAGACGTAGTTAGAGACTAGTCCATTTGTTACCAGCACTGAGAGGTATTTTGTAATTATTGTTGATGCTGTTTGGATTATTTTTTTTTCTCTCTTCCTATTCTTGGTGTTTGATACAATTGCAGTTACATGTAATGCTTTCTATGGTGTATGCAGATTCCTGTCAGGTTTTATTACTACTATTCAGACGGACAGCACGGTGCTCTCCTTCACTTAAAATAAAGAGTTGCAGCTTTTGATAGATTCTACCCTCCTGTTGTGCTGCAGGGTTTTATGGTTCCAACATGTTCAACCTGAGCTCACTTTGTTGCTTTTCGGACGGCCCAGTCAGACTCTTAAGGCTTTCCCTTGGAGGTGATTTGATGCATGTGCCACTAAGAAAAGTCAGTGCTATAAAAGGTTAAATGTGCTCAATACAGCTTTCAATCAGTTTTGTAGTAATGCGCTCAGTAATATTTGAAATTCAAGCTTTGTTTTTGCTTCTTTTTTTTTGCGATACTCCTGGTACGTCTTTGGTAGATGTGAGTTTTTGCACTCAATGCTGTTTACTTCGAATCCTGCCAAAGGTCTTAACTCAGGAACCTTCCAACAGTTTTCTAGAAACAACTTTTTTTTCTTTTTTTTATAAAAGTGCATGGAGTCCCTGTAGAATCTAAGCTCAGGACAAATTCACTCTGTGAGCATTCTTTAAAGCAAAAACTAAATAAATAATATTAAAGATCTGTCTGTGATGTCCTCAGACTGATTCCTACTGGCGCATGCGTCCACTCTCCCAAGTGAAGTCGACCCCTTGTGAGTCGCTGTGATCTCCGGAAAGCCGTGAAATGTGCTTTTGACATCTTCCTCATCTCACAAATGCCTCTGTCTCGAGATGTGTCACCAAGAAGGAGGTTGGTCGTCCTCTCTGTCCAGGTCCTTTCGCCTGTGTCGGGACGGGCAGCGTAGGACAGACGTAACCTCGTCGGTGCGTGTGGTGACTGATTGGTGAAGCCAGGGCAGGTTTGAGGTGCAATAATAGCAAACCTACTTTCCAAAAGGCCCTGGGTTTTTCCTGAAACAATTGTTACTGTTTGATGTTGGTGCTTTTATCCTATGATGTTAAAATGAAACAAAATGGAATTAGTGGGGTTTTTTTCTGCCTTTTATGTTTATTAATAAAAATGTTTCATATGATATTGACACATCTTGGTGTTCAGTGTATTTAATCCTGACTCGAGTGTGTGTTTCACTGGGAGATTCATTGATTTTCAACAAAATTAATATAAAC
This sequence comes from Xiphophorus hellerii, assembly GCF_003331165.1. Lineage (NCBI taxonomy): Eukaryota > Metazoa > Chordata > Actinopteri > Cyprinodontiformes > Poeciliidae > Xiphophorus > Xiphophorus hellerii. The sequence goes on from NC_045680.1 coordinate 18,111,883, forward strand.
ACACAAGCAGGGTTTCTGTAGGATTCTAGGAGTACTATTTGAAATCAAGACTAGATAAAGTAAATTCACCCCATAACTTACACAAGTAGAATATAACCCTTAAGTTAAATTAATAGGGAGTTTTTTTTAATGGTTTTGTACAAAATAGAACAAGATACATTGACTTTGCGTTTTTTATTTATAATAAATACATATTCAGGTTCACAATTTTTGTCATGAGGGCACTATTGTGTTGGAGTAAACTTCATATTCATTTATTTTGGTGCTTTTGGCTTTGAGTGAATGTTTCCATGTGAAACCTTGTTAAAGGAATACTTCCTCATGAGTAAGTAGTGGATAATGCAACAAGAAAAGTTTTATTGTAATTGTCTAACCATTTGTAAATTAGTTTCAGAAAATGGTTTATTTTATAAAACAGAACAAATGTTGAAAAGTACAAAGAAAAGATGTCTCATCTGAATTACACAAAGGACTTTGAATGAGAAAAATGAAGTTGTATTTAAGACTTTTAAGGCCTGAAATTAAGAATATTAACGACCCAAAAAGAAGCTTTGATTTTAAGCACAAATTGCTGACTAAGACTTCTTTCACATTACTCCCAACTTTAATAAACTTTATTGATTCAATTTAAGAGACCAAGAGAAAGCAGCAAATTGTTGTAAAGTGGAATGGAAATCATGCTTTCGAAATATCTTTAATCGCTAAATTCCAAAAACACTGACATGCTTCCAGCCCCCCTTTTACGCTGATGGCCCATAGTTAGTCTGCAGAGTCTGCCTGTGTCTCACGACGTTTCTTGGTCCAGGAAGCCAGCAGGCGAATCAAGGATAAAGTTACGGGGGAGTTTGAAGGAGGGTTAGATTATAGAACAATATCCTAAGCTTTGAACACACACACACACACACACACCGACACTCTCCATCCAGTCCAACTGAGTTTGATTTATCTTCCAATAAGATTGGGCAAAGCTGTAATTGGCATGATCAAATTTCATGTTCATGGTGCTAAATAAAAAAGCACATCACCCCTTTCAGATTATTCTTAAAAGCAGAAAAAAAATGCATCCAAAGCCGTTCATCATTGTTCTTCCATTTTACCACTATGCTCTCTAATGAATAAATAACATTGCCATTTTCCCTGAGAAAATGAAGCTTTCTCTCCTGCCACTTGGTGCTGACAGAGTAGCGATGTCCATGAATGGGTCGTGCCTTTATCTCCTGGGATTCAGAGGCGCTTCATCAGCCCTGAGACCTTGACTGTCTGCAAAACAAGGCTGTATTGGTGAGAACCTGAAGGGAGTAACATTTCTATAGGGAATCTGTTTCCCCTGTCTGCTACAATTTCAGATACTCCATAGCCAGAACTTTTTCACGAGATAACATGAATGGTTCCGTTTTTTTTTTTTGTGTGTGTCTTCTTTTATCATAATGTTTAATCAAACGATGCTACATTTTTTAAATTAAATTCTGGATCTTCCAAAAGGAGAAATATATTCCTTTTGAATAAATGCCTTAATTGGTATCATTAAAAGTAGTAAGTGAAAACTTTTGATACACTACTATTATAATTTAAGCCTGTGTTTAAAACTAATAACAGATTTGCAAACTTTCTTTAAACTCCATTTAAGCCATGCTGTGTTAAATGTGCTGTGTTTCCTGGTAAATATTTTGTAGAATTATATTGTGTACTACTACTTGGCAGTATTAGTAGAGAAAACAACACCTAATGGTCCACCATTAATCTGTGTTTGTTTCCAGTTAAATCCTCCCTTTAAGCTTATTTTTGCTCTGACTTCTCAAAATTAAAGGTGTTCAACAAGCCACCCCAACCTGCCTTCTGCCTTTCTGAGCGGTGAACGTTTCAAGGACACATCAGCTTCCTTTTTTTTTTTTTTTTTTTTTTTTAAAATCATTTCAGTGCCCCACTCCTGTGTTAGTGAGAAGGAAAAGGTGGGAGGATGTTACTCCCATCCGCCAGAGACTGACCCAAACTAAATAGGCAGCTCAGAGACGTCTGACCGCACAGGTGTTCACACCGGCAGTGAAACATGTTCTTGTTGATCCTGCTCTGGAGCAGCTTTGGTCCTGCAGTACCAGGTCAGGCTGTGATGCGAGGTGGCATATGTCCATATCTAGCTTGTTTGTTCTGCAGCTCTTCTGATTTGATCCCTACATATTCCAGCTTCCGCAGCGCATCGGGATGCCCCCTGCTTTGTGGACGACTTGGTGGCAGCTCTCCATGACGCCACGGGGAAAGACGGTGAACTTCTAGCCAGCAGCCCGGCTTCGTTTGGGATCTGCAGTGAATCCGACAGTTCATCCCGATCGGTCCTGTCAGAACTCAGCGTAGGAATACGAAGGAACGACCGAAGAGGCGTGGAGGTTTTGGATCCGGCTGCAGGTATCGTCGTTTACAATCTATGACCCTTTTTTGTTTTTTTTTTTAAAAAAGAGAGATTTTATTATTTTTGTCATGCTTGCATGTTTTTTCTCCACTAGTGCTTGTGTCAGACGAAGATGATCAGGAGAGCATCATGGTAACCTTTGACCTCCCTCAATCCCAATTATTGAAGCTGAAACCGGTGCTGGTCTTAGCATTTAAAAGCCCCCTTACAGATGGAGAGCTGGACGTCATTTTCTCTAGTCAGTCTCTGCAGCCAAACACACAGGTACAGAAAAAATAAACACTCTGTTGTAAAAATGTGGGACATTTTTTATGTGTTAAGAAAATTACCCACATCATGGCAAGTCCAAGTGTATTTAGGACCTCAAGCAGAATTTGATTTAGCACCCCTCTTCCACTTGATCACCAATAATTCTTCAAAATTGTCTAAGTTTGATTATCATGCCATTAACTTAATGCATGGTTCGCTAGCAAGTTAAAAGTCACATAGTCTATATTGCAGAATATAATTAACTTGATCATCAAATCAAGTTAATTACATCACATTATGCAGCAAAAATACAGCATTGAGTAAATTGCAGCAATTGAATGTTTTGTTTGTTTTTTAGTATGCATTTAGTCTTAGAGGTTGTATCCAGTGTACAGTGTTTCAATGCAGGCTAGTAAAGTTGGGGCCTTTTAAATGATTTTTTCCTTGAAAGCACAAAAAAACGACCTTTTTTTGTTAGTTATTTTTAGTGAGCATCAGAAAACGTTTTGAGTGTTGATATTAAATTATGGAATGACTAATGAATTAATATTTTCCTTGCTAGAATATTTGTCCAGTTTGAAAAAAAAAATAAGAATACATTTTATTAAGTTTGCTATCCATGAACATTGAAAGCATGTTTTTTTTTTTTTTTAAATTGGGTCATTCTGGAGTTTTTTTGGGGGGAACCCTTAGCGGCAGCAGCAACTTAGTGTAGGATTTATCTTATTGTTTTTTTAATTTAATACCAATTGTTTTTCCCAGACGTTGCAGGTTTCACTGTGTTCTGACCACAAGGTTTTTTTCTAGTCTGCTTGCATTTCAGGGAGGACGTTGTACATCCTGGTAACAGGAAAATCATCTGAGGGAAATGTGGAACAGAAGTGGAATATTTCTGTTCAGGCAAAATCCCCCGGCACGAGTAAGACATATTGCTTATTTTTGTTTTCAATGTCTCGTGTGTCATCTTTGACCGCCTCACGTTTCCTGTCATGCAGGACAAAGCCTGAAAGACGTCCTGATTGGTGGAAAATCAGGAAGCGACGTTCGCCTGACCCCGCTTCTGCTTTTCTCTGCAGAAACAGGAACCGATACAAGGCAGGTTTGGGTTTCACGTTCCTTCTTTCAAGTGATGTGGTGCTTGATCGAGTTCTCATTGTCTTCTCTGTCTCAGACATGCAAACAGGTCGGGTTCATCGACGGCCTCCTCCCAGACAACTTCCCTCTCCTTCCTGTGTGAGCTGCGACGCTTCCTTGATGCCGGCCTGCCGCAGCAACACGCCGAGCCCCTTCTGCTGCGGCTCGACTCCCTGCAGTCCCTTCCTCCCCTGGCTCTTGGCCTTTCCACCAGCGAGACCCTGCTGGCGGAGATCATTAACTCCTCTGCCCCGACTATCTTTTCCTTCAGCAGCTGGAGCTCCAGCTTCCCTGTCCGTCCTGGACAGCTGGCCCTCTCCCCTGCTCTGCTGGGGGAACTGGGGCAGAGGCTGGAAATGAATGAGCGGCAGATGAGGGAGTTGATAAGGCAGGGAATGGTGCCTCAAAGAGCATCGGAGAAGCTGGAGAGGCTGAGGCAGCTCAGTGCTTTTCAGAAGCAAGATTCGTCAGCAGAAGGTGTGTTGAGGCAAAAGCATCAGCCTCTTGGTTCACATTGTTTAAGCCTGATATATATATATTAAAAAAAAATCAATAAAACAACATCTTATTTTCTGTTTCAAACAGGAGAGAGCCAGTACTGCGCTTTCCTCCTCCTGAAGGCCCTGCAGATGTTGACCCGTGCGTACAACATACAGAGAAAGCTGAGGGCCGCCAGAGCAGGCCCTTCAACCAGGGGCCCCACCTGTGGGCTCGGGAGCCTCACTGTGTTCCTGACAGATCTCGTGTCGGGACTCTTGGGTCCCCAGAGTACCGACCTCAACAACTGCCGCGGCTCGTGCGCGATTCCGCTAAACAACATCAACAACCACGCCGTCCTGCTCACCTACCACATCGAGAGGGGCAACGTGAACGAGCGGGGGCCCTGCTGCGTGCCGCTGACCTACGACCCCCTGGAGGTGATAGTCTTGAACGACGAGGGCAGCTTTCTCACGAGCAAGCCGGATATGGTGGCCAAGGAGTGTGGATGTCGCTAAAAGTGTTTCGGAATACCTGAACTATGTTGTTCAGAGGGAAATAAGTGTTGTGTTTTTTTATTTTTTATTTTTGCTGCATGCAGCAGTAAATAGTGCAGTAAATTCATATTATTTACATAGATTTCTTTAGCTTTTACTTTCAAGTAAATGTAGGATGCACGTCATATATAGTTTTTGTCTTAAAAAGCGCAATCAAAGATAATTAAATAGTGATTCAATGATAATGCATTAAAAACACCATCTTCAAAGCCAGTTTGTGTTTTTTGTCATTTATTCTGGAGTCTGATGAGTCAGTTAAAGAAATGTGTAACTTAGCTTCATATCTGTGTTTCACTCGTTAGCTTTCGGTTTCAAGATTGCTTTCTTCCCTATTGGCTTTTTTCTTCTTCGTATTGCTCCGACTTCTTCGGATCCCCACCAACTTGTGACGCTGTCCCATATGGAAAACTGAGGGCAGAAAATAGGAAACAACATTGATTCTAAATGGCAAGACAAGTTCACATTATGGATATAAGATAAAGCATGATGAATAATATAGTACTCTGAATAAAAATGATCTCTAGACAAGTGGTGGCCGGATGTGGGTCAATGATAATCACACCAAAACTACAAACTTCAGCAAAATTACAGCTTTACAGTTACCATCTATTCTCCTACATGAAATTATTTTATAGACATAAACACCTTTTTACTTCATTTCAGGTATTGGCAGTCATGTTGTAAATTTCTATCTTGAAATGAGTATTATGCCCATGTTTTTCACATTTTATCAGGTAAGTAATATCAACTAATACAAAAATAGTGTTGTATTTTATATACAACAACCCAAAACAAGATAGTGCTTTATTATAAAGTGAAAGGAAAATTATCTGACTCCAGCTGCAAGTCTTTTGGGGAATGTTAAAAAATAAAAAGTGAAATAAGATGCATAAAATTCCTTTCATTTCACAATTACACACTAATTAGTGTTGGTTTAGCACAAAAAATACCAACAAAATATACTGAAGTGTGAGTTTGTAACGTGATAGTCTGTGAAATGGCTTAAGGATTGTGAATATTTTAGTACTGTGAGTAATTTACTGCTCTGGTGTTCACCATCAATAGGATGAAAATAATCCACTTTCAAGCTTTGTATGAAATGTATCTATAGAACCCCTAATCCTAAATGTCTTTGCTTAGACCGAAAGCGTTAGATAAAAAGGATCAGTGTTGGAGAGACAGATCCTACCTGAGGTAGAGTACCTGTTTGGACACAGTCAACTAGATACCCAATACCCGTCTCCTCCACAAAATAATCCAGAGCTTCTAAAACACACAAATATAAAATACCCTCAAGTCTGCTGAAACAAACTAGTTGGAAGATTAGACAAGAGCTATCATTTGTTGTGTTTAAAATAAATAATACATTAAAGTATTAGCCATAGCAGAATTGACTAAATATCTGTGCTGTGGTTGCACCAATTATTGAAATAATAATAAAAATTTAAAAAACAACAATCTGACAGCCTGAGATTGAACCATGTGTGTACATAAAATGGAAAAAAAAAGTGATGGCGAGCACTCACCATGAACTTCATTTACTCCTGAGCTCACCAAAAGCACGACCAGCGCCACCACCAAACAGCGGTTCATTGTAAATCCCTTCCATGGATTTGGAACATCGTTCAAATTTTCAATGGACAGAATCCGCTCATAAGACACTACGGAAAGACGGAAACGCATCAGAGAATTTGGAGTGGTGTCCACACACCCAGATGGCTGTTCATGGTGAACATTAGCATTACTTCTGATTGTTTTTCTTTATTCGCTCCAGGCCTAACTTCTGAATTCTGAGAACTGGGATGAAATCTTGGTCCAAACTGAATCTGTTTTAAAAACAAAGAATCAAATATGTAAATTCTGTTTTTCCTTTTGTGAACCATGCTTCAACAGTATAATCTAAAAGGTCTAAATCGGGGCCCGCAAACACACGGAGCTATTAAAATTTGTTGAAAGAACCTCACAGGTTTGTCATACGTTAGCCATCAGAAAGTAAACATACCTGAGTTTCTCTTTACAAAGATGCAAGGGTCGGAAAAGTTATGATCCCTGTTTTGAGTCGAGTAGAGGGGAAGTGTCACACAAACCCTTCAACATGCTCCTGAGCTTCTTGACTGACAGCAACAGAAGAGAGGCACGGAGGGGTGGAGGGTGAAAGGAAGACGACATTGATAGTGCTCCCTAAAACTTACCAGCAGTTGGAGAAGTGTGCCAGAAGTAGCAGTAGCATACCGAGCCTCACAAAGATATTCATACCCCTTGAACAATTTCACAATTTCTTAATATGTTACAACCCAAAACATTAATATTTTTATTGGGAGCATTGTCTAATAGAGAAATCAATTACAATTCTCAAGCCTCACCATAGAGGCTCAGTTGGTTTCAGGTCTTTGAGCCATTCTAACAGATGAATATTCAATGAGCACTAGCTTTATGTTTAGGGTCATTGTTCTGCTGGAAAACGAGCCTCTTCACCACTCTCAAGTCTTTGGCAGACTCTACCAGGTTTTCTTCCAAGTATTCTCTGCATTTAGTTTCATCCATCTTACCGTCGGCTCTCCCAAGCTGCACTTTTCCATTTTACCTGCTCAATCACAAAGACACAATATTTCAATAAAACAACATAGTGTGATTTTCGAAGAAAATGGATCAGGATATTGAAAGGACCCTGTACATTAACAAAAGAAAGGCACACAATGTCCCAAACTTTATAGGTCAATTTAATTCTACTTTCTTGGTCTACATATTATTATTATTATTATTATTATTATTATTATTATTATTATTATTATTATTATTATTATTATTATCATATTTTTTTTGTATTCTCAGCTTCAAGATTGGGATGTGGGACACGTTTTCTTCCAAAACACTTTCTGTTTAACCAAGTTTAATGCCTGGGTGAACACAAGCTCAGAAAATAACCTAAGAATAACAGAGATTTTACACAAACAAGAAGTCTCACTTTAAGTAGAACTGTAGGTGTGTGTCTGAGTCTGGTGTATTGTTGGTCAAAATATGTTTGTCCTTCAGTTACTTGCATTGATTTTTTCTTTAAATAAGAACAGTTACACTTTATAATAATATTAATATGTGATGCATAGCTCAAAATATGGTTCGACACTATTAAACTGTATGTCATTCACCATAGAAACAAATATATTTAGACATTGCAAAACAAACTAAAAGGGACAAAAATATTAAACAGTTTCACGGGATAATTTTAAATGGTCTGATTGTCTTGTCCCTGTACGTCACGATGATCGGGACACTCCCCTGACTGATAACCGCAGCTCGCAGCCCCGACTCTGGCATCAGCCGACGAGGAGAGGAGACGGAGCGAGCAGCCTGTGGCGGACGCTGGCCGGATGGTTAAATCCAACCTACAGACGATTTTGAATAGTCATTGTTTTGTAAGAGAAAAAGAAAGACCCGAGATGCCTGTTATTGAGCAGTCCAGTAATAAACCTGAAAGGTATGTCGGTGTCAGCTGTTTTAGAAAAAAAGAAAAAGCTAAATGCTAAGTTCTAAAGCTGCGGCCTAAGCAAGGTGTACTACTGTCTATTTACTGGAACGAGTGGTACAAGTCATGTATGTTGTTCACAATAACACGATTTTATATGGTAGTTGACGCTCCTAAACAGTTGTCAGGAATTTTTTTTTTATTTAACAAAAGTTTAGAAATGATATATAAACATATAATTGATATACTTCATTACAATGTTAGATATATACTGTACATTGGTAATCAGCAATTAGACAGAAGTCACGTAACGTTGTTGACAGCCATTGCTCCTATTAGCCAGCTAATGCTAACCGAATGGCTAATATATGAAACGCAACTGAAATTGTTAGCCCGATGCTAAGTGCTACATGTTAGCTGTTTGGAGCTAGATTAGCTTTGAATGTATTTTTAATCGTTAAATTAAAAAACATTTAACGCTTAAATGATTAAATTGTAATTTAGTCGCATCGTGGATACGGATAAATTTCGTCGTATTGTGCCCACGTTTGCTAACCTTTATTGGGTTATGTCATCGATGTTGTTTTTGTCGCTGCCACGATAATAATGTGTTATTCTTGATAGCTGACACAAAAACATAACACTTGCGTTAAATTGTGTAGTATGTCATAGGACTTTTGTATGAAAACACGTATACTATTATTTTATTTACTTTGTTAGTTTTATGCCAACCGACGTCGTGATGAGTCGTGTTTTATCACATCTTTCTCACATGCTCACAAGTGTTTGGACATTTTCCGAAAATCCCATTTAAGACAGATTTATTTAGCAACTGGCCAATCAGGCGAAGGTGCTATGACTATTTTCAGCAACCTTTGTCTCCACCTGATTCTGATTTGGCATCTACGGTGATCAATATTCACTTGGTTTGTGGATTATAGATGTCAGGGTTAATTAAAATGTTAACAGGGCTGATTAGCTCATTTATGTCTTTATCCGGAATCATGAGTTGTGTTTTATTAGGACGTTTTTCCTGTTCTGCGTTGAGGCGTTGTTGCTCAGGTTCTGTTCTCCCAGGATTTTTTTCAGGCGATCTGTCCAGTTCTGACGTCTTTTAAAGCTCTCGAAGGAAATTTCCACTGCACTGCGAAAGGGGGTGGCATAAAGCACTCTGAGACAGCTAATGATACACAGTGTACATTTGCTCTTAGATGGTACAGTTATTATTGTTATCATAGCTTTAACCTTGACCAATTATTCCACTGCATGTATTGATGAGTTACGTAACATTTTCATATGTCCAGTGTACATTTTCAAAATACTGTTAAAGTGTCTGCTGGTGGACATCAAATGAACATTGATTGTTTATGAAGGAATAAGTCTCAAGTTTTATAATGACTATTTCTCAATCATGCCAGCTTTATTGCCTTAAAGAATTGTTTTATTGCTCTCCGTCTGTTGGCTGAGTCAGATTGGGGTTATGTAACCACTTGTGGTACATGCCAGGGTTTTTTTAAAATTGAAATTAAGTAGTGCTTAGATACACAAGTGTGTCTGAAGGTTTGAGCTCACATTGAGTAATTAGGATTTTGTGACCGATTTCTATTCTCCAACTTTGACAGGCCAATTTTTGTTACTATTTAAGTACTATAATAAATGCAGTAAACTCTACGAATTTGGTTTAATTTTTCCCATAATAAGTTTTATGATTTTCTAAATTCCATTTATTGCAAAGTATTTACTAAAAAATACATATGCTGTTTCATAGAAAGACAACCTAAAAGTGCTTGGGTTGAATGTGTGTCTCTGTGCTTGAGTCCCTTGAATAAAAGCTGTTTGTCTGAAGCAGAGATGAGCGTTCCCTGAGTGGGTCACATCAAACGTATGTGACCCTTTTCCACAAGCAACACAGTTCAGTTCTGCTCTTCACAGTTTGGGCGGTTTTCCATTACAGTCAACGGCTCTAGTGGGTGGGGTGATCATGTAGTTGAGCGGTCCCACAGTCAGAAGAGTAGCGCGATGTGATCTGTGTGCAACACAAGGCAAAAATAGTGCAAGTCAAAGCTAATTTTAATGTCTGCCATTGTCCTTAAAATGCCAAATCTGCTTGGCCACAGTAGTGTGTTTACAAGCAGCAGGTCAGATTATTGTAAGGCAGTCACTGTTGAGATGCTATGATATTGACTAGAGGTCATGTCTTGCTCCCCATGTGAAAATCTCTAAAGTAGGACTTTTGAAATTCAGCCTCATGTAAAAAAAAAATGTGACAAGTGCAACTAACAGTCTCTGGTGGGTTTTCTCCCTAGAGAATGTAGATGCTTACCTTAATTCTCAGATTTTCCAAAGGTTGTAAACATTGTGTAAAGTCAGCAAGTTCTCTAACAAACCGAGGTTGAAAGGTCAAACGGATAAAAGAAGCACCATGACTTTTGCTCTGTCCCTAATTTCTATTATCTGCATATATGTCAGAAAGAGTAGTTTCCTCTTTTTTTTCTTTTAAAACCTTATGTCCCTGAATGTTCTCTAACTTCATTTTTAAACACATCGTTGTTATGGAAAATAGCTAACCTTAAATCTTTCCTCAATGACAGCATTCCACATGAGAGTTGTTATGTCTGGTGTGTTCACTGGCAGGGGGAAATACGAATTTGAGTTTCTGAACGGCCAATCTCTGGTCAAGGCCAATCAAGATTAAAATGTTATTTTGGCCAAAAGCTGATTCTTGTTTTTCTTTCCCATCTCCACCTTAGATGGTTGCTCCTACTGGCCTCTTAATAACAACCGCAAATGTTTTTGTCAAATGAGTTTTTCTTATTCAAACAGAAAAAGATAGAAAGAAGCTGGAAAAGATACATTGATCATGTATATGTCAATATGATTACAACCTTGGTCTTAAATGTGCTAACACTACCATGTGAGAGTATTATGGTTGGAATAATCTTCTAATCTGACTGAGTCGAACTCTTATCTTAAAACCTTCAGTGTCTCAAATGATATTTTATAAAATCTGATATTGCGTTGTAACATTGTCAGCCATGAGAATGGGTGTTTGCTGGTTTTAACACACCTACTCCAGACATAGCACAGCTGTGACATTTGTGTTAGAGAGCATCTTTTTGGTGCTGCTAATGGATCTCGTTCCTAATAGGACCAGATTGATCTTCACGAACAGTGGAAAATGAATGTGGTAACAGAAGCATTAGTGCTGAAAGCCAAGCTGAGTCAAAGAGCCGGGTGGTATTTTTCCATATGTTGAAAAATGGAGCGACCTGTTTAGTCAAAGGATAAAGTAGGCCGATGACGTTTTCTCTTTTGAAAACGTCATCCCTTGACAGTTTCTGGAATAAACTGAATGTACCTCAGGAAAAATGGCAAAATGCAGGTTGGTTTGGTGGAGTTGGTATTTGTTTTTATAGTTATTGGGAAAAATTAAAAAAAGTATGGAAATATGTTTGTTTTCTACAGGAAATCTAGATAAAAAAGTAGGTAATTTAGTATAGGCTTTTGTCTTTTATCATTGATTTGCCACAAGTCCTTTTTGACCTCAGCGGTTTGTTTCTAAGTGCCTGAGAAGCTCTAGATAAGGGAGCTTGTCTGCAGCTTTTTAGGTGGCTTTAAGTGACGGTTTAACCTGGACGTTTAGATCCAAAAACTGGAGACTTAAAGCCTTCAAATAATTAGCTTACAATTTTAGACATGCAGCAACACATTTACGTGTTAGACATTTTAAAATTGAGTTGATCAAATTCAGCCCAACTGTCTAAAAACAGTGAAATGGGCTTTTATAACAGGATTTATGGAACATGCAGATAAGTCCCCGCTGCTGTTTACTAGAGGATACAACATTTATATTAAAAACATGTTAAGTGTAACAAAAACAACTTTGACTACCCAAAGTGTGAAATTTTAAAATGAATTTGTAGGAACCCTGAAGTTAGGCTTGTTGGATGAGCCTAGCAGTTAGTTTCAATAGATGGAAAAGGTCATTCAAGGCTAAAGAAATATATTCAGTTTGCAGTTAATATTTCACTGAAAGGTGACTCACTTAACTGGGAACTTTTATTTTTAATTAGTCATCACATAAGTGGCAGTCTAACATAAACCAACTTCCTGTCTGGGATGTTAATGTGCTTGTTTCAAATTTCACGAGTCACCATATAGAAATGCGTGTCTCTTTTGAAAAGCACAGTCACTGATTGAACTCTGTCTGCCACGTGTTGCCTGGTGTTTATTAACTTAAGTTAAGCAAATGTTTTACAGTTGTATATCTCTCTGTTGTGCAATGAACACAAAACCTCTTATCTGCATGGCAAGTTTGGTTTGTGAGCATCTGAATACTTCACTTACGATGGCTCCGTCTTTGTGTGCGTCTGTGTCACTCTCCAGTATCTCCAGTCCTAGGAGGTGCTCCCACTGTTGCAGTAACCCGTGTCCGGGGCCTCTGTGGTGCTCCTGATGCCCCTCTCCCACCCCTGAAGATCCCAGGTGGGCGAGGGAATGACCAGCGGGATCGCAATCTTTCAGCTACGCTATTCTACTCTGTACGTGGAACAAGTTTTATTTTTTTCTTTTTTTTTCTTTTCAGGCAGTCTTTTCCTTTTGTGGCGTCTCATCTTTATTTCTCTCCATAGGATGCTCATTTGTTGGTTCTTGAAGAGTCTCCCCCTGCAAACAGCAGAGTGCGTTTCTTGCTCTTTGAGCCCCGCCGCACCGAAGGCAAACATTGTGTCTGGAGGGCTGCGCTAAAGGGGGGAAACCTTTATGTTGAAATCCCTTCTGGAGCTCTGCCTGAAGGCAGCAAAGACAGGTCAGGAGGAGCAGATGCATCTTTTTCTGCGACTGTGCAGGAACTCGGTTATTCTCCAACAAATTAAATAGAAGTGACGTTGATCTTTGCTTAAGCTGATTGGTTCTATTGTTTTAGTCTGTGACCAAAGTCAGGCCTTTACTGTTTGCTTTTCTGTTTGTACTGTACTAACATAAATATAAAATGGGTTATGTGCAAAGAAGTACTTCACCAAAATAGATTTGGATAATTATTAGTAATATGTGCTGTTTTCAGTCATAAACCTATATTAGGAGTATTGTGATTACCTCAGAGTTCTTAATCCTTTAATAATTGTTATTTTTTCCAACAGTTTTGCACTTTTGCTGGAATTTGCAGAAGAACAGCTACAGGCTGATCATGTTTTCATCTGCTTTCACAAGAACCGTGACGACAGAGGTGAGATGATATCTGTGTGGCTCTGGTTTAACTAATAACTATTGCTTAATAATAAACCACTTCGGCTCACAGCCGCAGAACCACTTTTTAAAAATAATGTACAGAAATACTAAAATATATTTTGTTATCAGTTTAAACACATTTTGTTTGTAATATAAAACTTATTTTTCTGGTTTTCCTATGTTTAAAATGAAATGTTTTCTGTTTATATAAAAAGTAAATGTTAAATTTAATGTTTCTCTTCATTAAATGTGGGATAAGTCCACTAAGTCCAATTTGATGCTTCCCAAAAGTGGGAGCAAATCAGTTGCTGCTTGATGTAGATTAGGTCATAAAAAGTACTTGAATTTTGTTAAAATTAATTTTAATAACCAAATGTAGCTTTTGCTGTACAACAAAATTTTCTTTTTTCTGTTTCTAAAGCTGTTGAATTATTTCTACGCGTCCTCCGTGTTGTGTTTTATGTACTTTTACTCTGAGCGTTTTATATGTTTCTAAGTGTTGACGCTGTATTGAGGTCATACTAACAAATGTCTCTTCCCTCGCCGTTTCTCCTCAGCATCCTTGCTGCGTACGTTCAGTTTCCTGGGCTTTGAGATTGTTAGACCGGGTCATCCTCTCGTCCCCTCCCGACCTGACGCTTTCTTCATGGCTTACAGCATCGAGCGAGACTCCTCCGATGACGAATAAAATAACGCTGAGCAGTTACAAATGTTTGTTCCTATTTCAATCAACACCAACATCAGTCCTGAAAATGAGTACATTGTAGTCATTAAGTGTGGTTGAGGTTGGTGGATTTTCTTTTGCCTTTACCTACTGCGTGCTGTGTTTCAGTAAAAGTTGCACTAGAGTTAAGATGTTGAATAGAGCAGGAATGTAAAGCAGAAAGCCTGCATGATATCCGGGCATTACATCCTCACCACCGTTTAATAATGTTCTTGTCCATCCTAACCCTGATTCCTGAATATCTCCACAGTATATTTAAGATAAATTGAAATCGTACTCATGTAAGTAGATGTTTTCATAGTAATTATCAGTTGATTTTTATGATTTGTTTTCCTGTTTAGTAATTTTTAAAATGTGTGCATGGTTTTAGTTTGCTTTGATCCACTTGGTAGAGATCTGCATGTTGTAACGACTAAATAAAAGTGCTCACCTTGACGTGTGGTCGGCTGAGTAATGTCGGTGAAAGCTTGACAAAATCAAGGTTTTTAGGTGATGCAGAGCAATGTGTGGGATCAAATTTACAGATGGGGGAGTTTATCATGTGGATATTATTGTTTTGTAATGTGAAACTTGAAGGAAGACATTTTAGACATGTAAAAAAAGTAATTTGGGGTTAAATGTAGTATAATATGCTGTACAGTGCTGACCGAAAGGTTCTATACACTCATGGGCATGAAGCCCATCATTTTGAGCTTTGAATGCTTCTCTTTACATTTCTTTCAGATTGGCAAGGTTTGCATGCAGGTTTTTTTTTATATTTGTACTACACTAATAGTTTAAATGTCCTTTAGCATACTGCAGAGAAAGCCAACTCTCTGTATAGTCAAACCTCTGGCTGGACATTTAACAATTCTTCACAACAGAAATGGTAGTTAATTTAAATCGATTGGTTTCCTGGTAGAGACCTGACTATCAAGGCATAAAATATTCACAGGCTTAATCATAAGGCTGATTTGTCCAGAACCGAGTTTGGAGTGGATGAATTTCAAGGTAGTCTTCATATTTTTCATGTCATGCTTGACCGGTACATTGTGCTTCGATTTGAAAGCAAGGAGCAGTAATGTCCAAGCGTCTTCTTAAGCTGAGGTGAATGTACCATTTATTACTATGTCAAAATTTTCAGCTAGAATTATACTAGAAGCTTGATGGTTACAAAAAGTGTGTTTGCTTCTTTACATATTTTGTGGAGAGGTGTGCATGTGTTCAACCCTGTGTAATTTAGATGAAACACTAATTTAAATGTATTCATCATATACTTTGTTTTTTAGATCTGTATTACAATTTGACCCTGTGTGCTTAAAAAAATACAAAGTTCAAATGCATAATTGAAATAAAACAGAGTACTGGCCAGCACTGTATAGTTAACCATAATTTCTGTTTTAATTCACTGAAAAGGTTCTGCAGCTACATTCAGGGAGGTGAAGCAGTGTTCTTGCTTTGCATTGTAGCAGCATTTCTGTTGGTTTATTGATAAGTGCAAATTAGATATTAAATACATGAGATCACTAACAGGCTTGCTCGGGGACAGATCTCATCTTTTTGATGTTTATTTTGACAAATTAAACATTTTATCAGACCAGTTTACATCAATATGAACAGAGGAGCTAAAGGAAGGATGAACCTCTCTGAAAGTATTTTGTCCTCTGCTCCTGATGGATTATAAAAATATCTTGCTAAATTCAGCTCAGGATGTTGGAAAGCTGCATAGCTGCACCCATGACCGTTTCAGAATCAGTAAATGGCAGATACTTCAGACACATGCAGTCCTCCCAGTCCACACCAGACTGATCCTGGATCAGTCCCACCTCTGCCAGCTTCATCACCAGCAGGGCTCGCTTGACAGTCAGCCAGTTCTGCACAGCCGTGAGCGACAAGGAGCCTCTGTGGTTGGATATGGAGACCCGTGGCCCCCACAGGAGCACCTGCAGCATGGCTATTATGTCTGTCATCTGGGGACCGCTCTCACTCTGAAGCAGAGAGGACAAATGAAGAAGCCCTGTTCGGTATACAGACAGAGTAGGGTCTTTGTGAGCTTCTTGTGGGCGCAGGCAGAACTGAATTAGGGCTCCCATTTGGCATTTAATGGAGGTCAGAGCCTGAGGGGCCAAAGCAGCAGACTGTGGTGTCACTAGCACACGAGGACAGCCATATTTCCTCCATAACTCCTGCACCCAACCTATTTGACCATCCTGTTCCAGCACATCTCTCCCTTTCCATCTCTGCCTGCCGGGCCAGACCAGAAGGATCTCTCTGGGTCTGAGCTCAGCTGCAGCAGCACTGTTGCTGTGCAGGTGGTGTGAACCCATTAGGACCTGCAGCACCAGAACACACACCTGTCTGTTGTAATTCTGACAGTCGCTGGGCTGCACCAAGCAGCTGTCCTGAACAAAGTCCTCCAGGGTGGCGTGCGGCAGATCACGTTCCACGCTCACACAGTGTCCTCTCTGAAGGAGAGAGTTAACTGTGAGAGACGTCATGCTGGGACAACAAGGCGCTTTCTCGTTGCTGCCTCCGTCTGGTGGATCAGGAGCCCTGCAGTCTGACTCTCCAGTGGTGGAAAGATCTTGCGTTGCGTTGGTTTCGCTTTCCTTATCAATGCTTGGTTGAAAATAAGCGATGGCATCTTGCACATTCGCGTGCAGGTTTTCTTTGTTACGAGTCAATGGAGCGTTCTTCGTCCCTTTGCATGCCTACACAAAAAATAACAGAACAATATGCACTCATTGCATCAAAGTGTTTTGCAATTCTGTGATAAATGTGACACAAAGAGGTCTGTAGCTGCAGCTGGTGTAACTGTTGAAAGGAAGTTATGTTGGCACCACAATGAGTAGAACATTTGCAAATGTTGATAAAGATCAAGATTGGTTTTAACACAACGTGCTTTGTATTTCAGACCTAACATGCTATGAAAAATATAAAATCAGAAAAGACCACATATGAAATAAGAGATGTGCAATATTACCCTCAAACCAAGAACCCTCCCTGGGAACTTTGGGCTCTGGAGGCTGTAGTAGGTCTTGCCTCCGATCTTCTTTGGCTTGCTACCCTCACACAGCAGGAAATCCTGAGGCTCATATGAGTCGCATTCTTTTTCTTTCACCTTTAGGATGCTGCGCTCCTCAACGCTCTGAGCCATGCTTCGAAGGAAGAGCAGCTGACGATGCTGAATCCTCCCTGAGACAACACGCTGGTCCTCAAAGCTCCCAAAGACGGAGGCTAGGTGTTCATCTGGGGTATCAAAGGACAGCTGGGACAGGGGCTGCAAGGGAATAGGGCTTCTTCTGGCTGGTTTCAAGTCTTGAGTCTCCTCATGCATAGAAGTATCAGGTATCGGTGCCATCATGTAGAGGGGGTTGTCAAAGTTCTGAGGATGTCTTTGCAGAGGAGAGAGTGGAGAGAGGGAACAGTATGCAGGTGGCTCAATGCCGGGAAGAGAGAGGGCGCGGGTCAGCTTCTTCTTTGGAACAGGAGGTGGTGTGCCATCGGAGAAGAATCTCGTCTGGTGTTTGAACGGATCTGGGCAGTACAATGAGAAGGAACCTTAGATCTAAACAAGAATATAAGAGGAAACAGACTGGATTTAAGAGTCACAAATGCTCAAAATAGTTGTACAATCGGGGGGGGAAATACAAGTTGCGGTGACATTTTTCCAACTTCACTTTAGACAATCAGCGAGGAGCGAACTAGCGGATATTAATTTACAGTGCAGCTGCTGCCATCTCTTTCTGTGCCTTTTTGCTCCTTCCTTTCTTTATCAGGTCAAAATGTTTTCCCTGTGTTTTCCTGTGTGTCCATAGTGTTTCATGTAATTCTGTGGACATCTATGGTTTGATATGTGTGAATGAATTGTTATTGACATTTGATGAAAATTTCCCATTCATCTTTTTTTTTTGTTTATTTGTTTCACTGAAAAGCCTACTCTAATCTGACACACATCTTTTCCCGGTCACGCCTCCCAACCTTAACAACAACCTGCTACATAAATAGTAGTGTCTAAAGGACGTTATGACCCCGTGACCCCAGGTCGTCCGTTTGCTGCAGTTCCTTATAAATCAACATGTTTCGTCATTATTGCTCTGACAATGAAGTACTTTTTTCTTGTACTAACCACCTGACCTAACGTACATACTTTCTGTCTTTAATGATAAGTTCTCTTGTCTTTCCCATCTTGAAGAATGAATGGGAAATAAGCCTCTGTGACATTTAATATTTGTACCTCAGTGAAGAACTAAATAATATGTGGATTCAAGTTTAAAAGACAGCTTATGACAGCAAGTAAACACGCTTGTAGTTACATTTATTAGTAATATTATTAGTGCTACTATTAGAAACAAAAGTGATTATGTTAAATGCAATAGTTTCTTAGCTTTTGTCCACCCCTGAATAAATGTGACCAATGAAAAAGTTGCATTTTTACTAGATTTTTTGGGTGATCACACTTTAATTAAAGATTCATTTATTTTAGAGCTTTATACACACATTTTTCTGGAGCACCATTAAACATGTAAGGCACCCACCTATTTACCTAACATGGCCTTATTTCAGAAGAGACTATTTCTATTTTAGGACTTAAAACACAGGAAGCTCTTGTGGTAGAAAATTGTAAAAAGAAATTACCACTGGCCAATCTTTTTTTTTTTACTAAGTATTTTATTACCTCAATTTAAAGAATATGTGAGCACTAACATTTTCAGTTTGAACTTACCACAGTATTTTTATTATGTGTTTCACCTCGTATTTTAACTTATTTGGGGTTTTATTATTATGACCCGAATTTCCTGCAATGTAATTTTACTCTGAAGCTCTCTTGGAATTTACAGAAAGTAAAAGTCATATAGGGCTGCTTCCTCTCTCTGCTTCTCACGAACTGAAAGACGAACTGAGAGGAGTGAACCACTCCTCCTGTTTGTTCCCCTCATCAACACCAGTCGCCAATTCAGCGTAGAACTGAAATCCTACACAAAGTGACGAGTTACAAGCCGGAGGTTTGCAGTCCTACCGTAGCGCTGGTGGATGGGACACTGGGCTGCATGACAGTCGGTGGGCTCTGAGAAGACATCGCTGTATGCAAAGCTGGGATGTTGAAACCCAGCAGGGCTGAAAACAGAGTCTGACTCCACACTGGAACGTCTGAAGGAATTCACAGAATAGTTCACCCATAAAGCATGCATATGTGCAGAACCGTCCTCTGCAGAAATAGTCTGATTTTGCAGAATATTGGGGGGGGGGGGGGGGTTTCTACATGTAAGAACATGCACTGCAAAATACTTGAACATACAATGACAAATGATCTGTGAAAATATAACTATTATAAAATATATATTTTTTCATTTTTTCAAAGAAAATCTAATTAATGAGAGTCTAAGTACTTTTGCCTTACCTGTGTTGTTTGACAGGCAGTCTTGGAGGCTGATCCTTCTCTCTGCTACCAGAAGCAGACGCCATCAGGAACTTAAGCTTTAACACCTTAATCCTTTCCCTTCACCTCAGCAGCATCTCCTTCCTCTGACTTCTAGCACACTAGAAGCTCAGGAGGTCAACTCACCGTCTCTTTTAAAGGCTTCCTATCTGCCTCAGTTTCTGCTTCCTACTACTTCGTCTGAATGGTTGCGTATTTCAAAGCGGCTTGTCTTTAAAAGGTGTTGCTCGGATGTCTTACTGTGATCAGTGTCTGTCAGAGTTTGAGGTTGGCACCGGAAGAGTTGTCTCTGTACTGAGGGCAAAGCTGCTCTCAAAGCTAACCTCAACTCCGGCAGAAGGAGGAAGAGCAGTTACAACAGAGCGCCTTCACGTTGCGCTTGTTTCTGTCTGTTTCTCCCAGGTGCAGCTCACCGGTGTTCATACTAAGTTCATGTAATGTTACAAAACTAGTTTTACAGGTTTTTGCATCAACTTCATATGCTTCTATGATCTTTTTCAACTGATCAAGTATTAAACTAGGACAGCATGCAGTTTGTAGCACCTTGAATCCCAGCCTTCGGGCTTTATGGTGCCTCTCTCCAGTAAGAGGCCATCACATAGCAATATAGAGGCACTCAAAACAAATAACAATGTAACTTTTTTAATAGCCAGATTCCCCTGGTGCTTATGGGAAGAACATGCAAACTCCAAGCAGATATAGCTCAGGCCAGTATTCAAACCTACGACTTCCTTGCTGCAAGGCACCACATCGGTAATCGGCGATTGCCCAGAAAATTGCGATCGGTGCACCCTTAGTTTCAAGCCATGCAGCGAACTGTCAACAGCCACTAGTAAACAGAGCGAGATTAAAAGAATAAACAGCTGATTTTAGAGGCCATGTGAAGACATCCTAATAGATGAGATGACACCTGTATTCTGTCAGCGTCACATAAAACATCTTTGCACCATTTTTGCTATGTCGCCCTCTCAAATCTGAGCGAAGGAGTTATTTGAGTTAACAGGCAAGCAATATTAAGTTCTCAGGTTACAGCTGTTCTCCTGTCCCAGAATAACCGCTGATAAACATTGGTTATTTTGAAATACAAAATATGATATCAAAATATGAGACATTTCTCCTTTTTTTTTTTTTTTTGGTCGAAACTGTTTTAAGTCAGTTACTCATTTCCTATTTGAGATAATAGAAATATAAAATATCTGGTTAGAGAAACAAAAACTAACATTTTTTTTTGTTTGTTTTCATTTTTTAGCAGGCAGCTACGTCTGCGACTATCATAGGTCTAGACTTTAGGAGGCACTTTTTCTTCTATTCACCTTGACTTGCCTCTAAATTGAAAGTTATGTCAAATGCAGAGCCAAGTCTCCATGTGGACTGAAACATAAACGAAACAAGCTATCAGTTGGAAAGATAACAAGGATGTTAATTTTCTAAAAATTAATAAAAATCCAGTCAGCCTACTTCTGAAATTTAAATCATTTTAACAACAAATCTCACTGTATTTAAGCCATAATTAACAAATGACAGTAAATCCTGTAAAGTGAGAACAAGCACAGGGCAACATATCTTTTTCTTTTTTCATATCTGTCTCTCATCCTTTATCATCATCCTCAACTCACAGCAAACTGACGTGTTGCCTGGTGACAGGTTAGCACCAGTATTGTGTGAGAATTTGCAATGACATGTAGCCTAAATGGTGATTTAATAGACCCAAACCGGCCGCATTGCTCTCTGAGAACAAGGTGTACAGAAGAGACAACACTTTCTAATGTCACGACAGCTACATGGTGGTTTTACATTTAAGTGTCTGCTTACAGAAACATGAATAGAATGGGTATTTTTTTCTATTTCTTAGCCAGATATATTTTCTAAATACCTTAAATTGGTAAATAACTACAATAAAATTGAATAGTAGCTTATTATTACTAGTTGTTTTGTTTTTTTTTTGCATATCTGTCATCAGTTTCTAAGAGAAAACAAGGAGACCAACATCAGTTTACACTCTTGCATTAGGAGTCACATTTAAAAACACAGTTGTAGTCATTAAGACTAAAACAATATCAAATTGTTGGTATTTAAATCTCCCTTGTCAAAAAAAATGGATAACATTTCCATGATTCATTTTCATGTGAATTTTCACTTCCATATGAGAGCAGAAACAAAGACGTAGTTCACAAATCTGAGAATCGCTCTCAGTCACCTGTTTTACTCAACAAGAATTACGCTGCATTGTTCTGACTGACCAGAATCATGACCGTATGACCTATTCCTGTTTCCACTGAACATACTGTACTTGTCGTGTTATTTCTTTCCTCCTCCTTGGGATTAAAACAAATTCTAGTATTTGATGCTAATTATAAACATACTATGACTGATGGTTCCTTCTCTCTGTCTGGATATCATCTGTACACAAAAGCTGTCTGCAAAGTTAAAGCAGTTGTTTTTCTGCTTAAGTATTCTTACTGCATCTGTTTTTTTTTTCACTTGTTTATACAATGTTGGGTAAATTGTATTACTAGTATTATCAAATATTCGTTGTATTATGTAGCCTTGTAGTTACATTTAGATAATGTTTAATTATATGCTTTTTCTCTTTTTCTTTTCTTTTAAGTAATGTTTCTGTGTGTTAAATAACTTTGATTCCTTCCTGTGACTTCCTTGAGAAAGCCAGCAGTGAAGCCTGGGAGATAGCGGAGACAACTCTTCTAGCAGAGTTTATTGCCCAGCAATAAACTCTGCTCTCCTGTGTGATATACAACTTGTCCTACTCAACGCCGGCCGTGTCTGGTACTCGACTGGAGCAGAAGGATTTAGAGTGTAGATAACATGTGTTTAGTTAGTGATTGTCATTTAGCACTGCAACTAAAATGCTTTGACCCCACCCCTTAGAGTTGCAGTGCTCCCTATGATAGGGACTCTGAAAGCAATAAAATAGAGGAGCAGGCATATGTGTTTTCAGAGCGGTTGGAGATTTGTAACTGAAAGCACATCTCTGTCTGCCAGTGTTGTAGTACTCGAAAACGGTCTTGGTCTCGAGACCGGTCTTAAGACCATTTTTTGATAGTCTCGGTCTTGTCTCGGACTTGATACACTCTGGTCTTGGTCTTGTCTTGGTCTCGGGTTAGGTGGTCTTGAACACAACACTGCTGTCTGCTCTCCTCGCGAGTACAAAAGAATCTAACTCTCTTGTCTTTCCTGTGTTTGTTTAAATTGTCTCTAATAGGTATTTAGACCTGACAACAATCAAAGAAAAATGTGAAATTTCAGTTTCCTCCAGCTATCTTATTTCATGCACGCCTTTATTGCACAGCAGTGTCTCTTTTTAATGGTCTTTCTTGCATAGTAGTTTACTTTGCTGCTGCAACAATGTGAAAAAGTGCCAAAAAAAGTCATATTTTCATCCCTTGCACAGTGGACCCATAGTATTTGGCACATACTAAAAAAAAACTAAAGAAAGACTTGAAACTTTGCAATTTTGACAGAATTTTCATTTTTTTTTGGAAGGGAAACGTTTTACACATAAGATACATTTTAATAAACTCAAAAGTCCAAACAGAAAACTTGTGGTTGAAGCTCAAGGAGTGCTTCCAATCTCTAAGATTTGGGGTTCATCGCCAAAAATAAAATGTAATTAATGAATAAATACATTTTCAGTTGCTATTTACATGAGCAAAAATAATTTTTTCATCTTTTTTAAAGAAAATGTATTAAAACATACATACATTTTTTTAAAACTTCTTTTATATTGTTTTTCTTGTTGTTTGAGCAATTCCTGTCTCATTTCCTAGAAACAAATTTCCTGGTTGAATGAAAAAAAGTTTATATTTAACTCCACCTGAGGTATGAATATTAATGGACTCAAAGCCACCATTTTATTGTGGATTTGTAGAGGCTCCGTATTTGTTTTTGCTGCATAATGAATCTGTTTTCTGAATTTGCTCTACCTGATTACTAGAAGGCTCTCAAAAATTAAACATCCATTATTTTTCCATTCATGGCTCACTGCCTACTCCTGCTTTTGTAAATGCTTTAGAGGCTGAATTTCATTAAAGCCGAAACCCTTAATTACCTAGAAGCACTCAGGAGAAATCTTTTACATCACGCAAATAAACAAACCACATAGTAGCGAGATTATAAATTTAAATTCGTCTGCATCCAATGTTGAAGGAGCAGCTCCATCGCAGTTTGCGTCACAGTGCCATTTATCCTCCACATTTCAGTGTGTGGGAGGCAGATGGATGCATCAAGTGACCAACATTAGGACCCTCTTCAGCAAACCTCTTCAGCCGTTAAAGGGGCAGGTCTGGTTTCTCTGAACACATCACTGAAGCGTGACGGTGGAAACTCTTAACATGAATTTAACACTGATACAACACTGGCCTGAAGATTGGCCATTTAAAATCAGGGCATCAAACTATAAATCCAGTCAGATTTATACAGCAATACAGAATCCTAGTGTTTTGATTTCTTTCTTTTTTAATGAACCATTATTTTACAGGTGTAGAATAATTACGCAACATATATCATCAATGAATTTACAAAACAAGAACTGAATTGAATTTGCAGGGAATTTTCTCTCCTCCATCAGGGTCAAAATTAAATATACATACTCAAATATACACAAACATTCCCGCTAATACTTGGTCAAATGTCCTGTAGAAAAGCACAGAGAAACTAAAAAAGGTTTGTTGCTGCTTGAAGCTTGTTGTTTTTGTAGTCATCAACACGCTCTTGGCATTTTTTGTGGAAGGATATTCAACCACTATCCTTGAATTCAAACATAGTCAACAAATTTTCCTAAGGTCAGAGGTTTGGGGAGAGCTTTTTATAGTTAATGTTAACCTAATTTCCCCATTTCAAAACCTATTCGGATGAGTGTTTTTTGATTGTTGTCCTTTCTGGAGCACTCACTTGTATTTATGTACAAATTTTTTGACCCAAACATTCATTCACCGTTGAAAGTAAATTGATAAATATGTTCACAAAAAAACAGGAGAGTATTTGGAAGTGTGAACATGATTTAAACTCACAAGCATGGTGATGGATGTATCATGCTGAGGGAGTGTTTCAGTGCCAGTGGTAGTGGTTCATTGCACATTGATGAAGGATGATCACAATAGACGATTATCTCTTAATTAAACAAACTATTTCAAATTTGGACTCAATTGACCAGAAATGTTTGTCGGACTCAATTATTCATGCAGTATTTTACATTTTACAGCTACAGGAAACACATATTCTAATCAAATGCATACTTTAAACCAGCTCACACAGTTGACATAAATGACATTGAAAGTCAAACTTCTTTTGTTAGTGTGTTACATTAAATGTTTCTTTATGATGTGATAGAAGCGTCGTTTTAGCTTATCTGGTGGCTTCGGTGTAGAGGACGAAGAACTTGAGGCGCTTGGGGAAGCGTGCGGCTCTCCTTGCAGCAAACTCTCTCCAGACTGGGAGTCAGGGAAGTCTTTAGACAGCTTCTTCTTGGCTCCTAACAGGTGAGAACAGTTCCCTTTGACGACCTCTGCGTTGGATCCTGAAGCACAAATGGCACTGGAAGCCTTGCTGTCACTGTTTAGGCGGTGCGATCCAGCCTGACAGAGCAGTGCCTCCTCACTCGCCATCTGTGGGCTCTGGCTTAAAGTCACAAAGCCGTACGGTGTGGTGACCTTGGTGAGGTGGGGCAGGGAGAGAGCGGCCTTACTTGCCGGGTCCAGGCAGTAAAGGGTGCTTTTGTTGGAGGGAGGAAATGGTGCATCCCGCTGAAGGAAAGATCTCCTCTTGGCTAAAGGGTCTGAAAGACACCGCTCAGCTTTACGGCCTGACAGCAGCAAACTGGAGCAGGAGGAGGATGAAGATGAAGAGGCGTTAGCCCCACAGCTCCTTAATTCTCCTTCTGACTCTGCTTCATTGTCCTGTGCCTCCTTGTCCAGTGACCAAAAACTGGTCTGTACTGACAGACTTGGTATGGTGAACTGTGGGATGCTATCAGGTGTCAGGATGTTGGCAAAGATGTTTTCACGGCTTGTTTGTGAGTCTGTAGAGCATCCAAACGACTTTGCACTGCCGGTGGCCCACAGCAGGGCCCGGATCCCCGCACTGCTGCCGCTGTGCCTCCTGGTTGTGGAGAGATCATCCGAAGCTTTGCTTCCACTGCAGATAGCACCAAAACTGAATGTTCTTGTCACTGGTTGCTTATCCATTTTGTAAGAGTCTTCCACTGCCAGTGCGCAGGTTTGATTGTAGTTTGACAAAAGGCGGGGCAACAGGAGGCTTTTATATTCATCTAGTTGCACCTGTTTGTTTTTTTTTTCTTCAAACGCATAAAAGGACACGGAGACGTGACAGAAACTCCAGCCGGAAATGGCTACCAATTAGAGAGCTGCACTTGAATGGAAGCACAGTTAAGGATTTGTTTCTCAAAGCTCTTCAGATGCAAAGTAGCAACAAGAGCAGGGACAGCATCTGTCTGCCGCTTGAGGCCTGAAGCAGTAATCTGATATTATACCACAACACTTTTCCCTTGTTATAAACGTTTCAGGGTTAGTTTTCATTATCAATGAAGGATTAATCAAGTGGAGTTTAAAAAATGTGTTATTTTGATAGAAACCAAATAGTCCCATACAGAATAATATATGGCTTTTTAAAATATTGTTTCCAAGTGTAGATTAATAAATGTATCTACTGTACTTTATGGGTGTTTTGCTAAAATATAAGTTGGCGTTTGGGTGGATATAGATGTAAATGTATATAACTGTTGTTCATTCGGTGTGAAACAAACCACATGAACAGCAGTTGCAAAATGCTTGTAAAAATATCCTTCCCTAATCTAAATGTCTACATCACTTCCTTTTCTAAGTTTGTACACTGCCATACTAGATAAATGCTCTTAGCTGAGCAATACAGGGCTCTACCGCTGTGATGTTTGACTGACATCATGATGTTTCTTATCTGAAATGCTGTTGTAGTTTTAAACCAGATGTGACAGGGTGGGAACCCTTTGAAAAATTCCACTTTTTGTCTTATTTGTCCACATGTATATATTTATTTTATTTTTTAGGCAAATGTGAGCTGTGCCTTTGTTTTATTTTTGGGTATTTTACAGTATCTGTTAATAGACAGAAAAGAAGGTATCCGAACATTTGCTAAGCATTGTGTGTATTAATGCGGGTTTCCTTTAAATGATAAAAGAGCAAACATGAAGGTTTAGCATTTTAATCCTCGGTTTTAGAGTCCACACATTTGGCCCACATTCCGCCCCTCTGATGTGCGTTAATTAGCTAGACACGTCTATTGGTTTGTGCCGATTACACCAGGTGCGTTTGTCTGTGCTCATTGGCCACATCGACGTAACAGAAAAATACATTTTAGGCCCCAAACCTCTCAGTGACATTCATGAGCGTCTCTCCCTCACTGCAGACCCGGCAGGTCCAGGCTTTATCCATCAGTACCATGACTTGTGAAACCTCCGGGGACGCTGTGGCGCAGCCTGAGAAGTCTGAGGTGAGGATAAACTCTGAAAAACGCCGCGGCCATGTGTCTGTGATCAGTCTGTTTGTTCGGCGCGTCTCACCGTCTGTGTCTCCACCTGTAGGCCAAAGTGGTGAGGAGAGACGGCGTGTTTCGCTCTGTTGTGCGCAGCCTCCTCTGGCCTTTCAGCGTCGTTGTAAGTTTTTGTTTCAAAACCAACATGGAGTGAAACTTCCTCAGGCGTGGACTAACTCTGTGCACGACTGCAGGTAAGGGCCTTCCGCGGAATTGTGTGGGCGCCTCAGCAGAAAAGCCTTTCCTGTCCCGTGATTTCCAGCCCGGCACGTCACAGCCTCACTGGCCATAAGCGCCTCTCCCGGCTCACCCGGCTGGTGCTGCGGATCCTGCCCTTCTGGGCGCAGGCCGCCCTGGGCTACCCGGTGTCCCGCAGCATTGGGCTTTTATTGTCCCCAGGTAAGTGACCTAGGGTTGTTTTCTCGTTAAAGCGTGGACGTCCGGCTCCAGTCCTGCCAGTTTTAATTGAGTTTCTGCTCAAACAGAGTGGACTCAAATTGTCAAACTACCTCCTCAGCATGTCAAAATTCTGCATAGGCTTTAAATTTAAGAATAAAATGTTTTTTTTCTTTTTAAATGGAAAGAATAAAAAATACCCATTGAAGATGTAACCCAACATATTTTAAATGCTATGCTGAAGTTGGAATTTAATTCTTACCTTTACATTTTGTTGTTTATATATGGCCAAAACTGCATGTTGAAGACCCCTGATCTACAACAAATCTGTTTTTAGAGATTGCAGTTTTCATGCTTTTAAAAATTATTTAGCTCCTAAAGGTTCACATGAAATGCCAAGTTTATCAAGGAAAGAAATTAAATTCTTAAGTGCAAGAACCTTGGCTTGCACTGTGTTCTCGATTAGTGGCTCTATATATTTTTATTACAATTTTTAACTTCATTCCAGTATTAGCCAGCTGGGGCTTATGGCTCTATCTTGCACTGATGGGTCCACAAAGACACTTGGAAAGAGTCCACTCATTCATTATCTGTACAATATAAAGCTTGTTACAATTGGTAAAATTTTATTTTTTTCAGTTTGCATGTATTAAAGTATGAAATGTGTATAATGGAATCTGTCTGAAATGGGTATCTTGCTGGAGAAGCTGCTTTAATCTCATGCAATGACTAATTTACTTGCACTTGAAGGCAAATTAGCTTTAAATCGTTGCTTTACTCAACCAGTATATTCATGAGTGGAGTTTCATCTACCTGTGATGAGATGCTATGGATTATTGTAGCTGGTTCTGCATGTTCTCTAAACAGAAGTCAGTGTCTCTCCTACTAAACCATGTGGAAAAGGCAACAAGAGAAAAATTGATGAGCTTGACGACGATGAGGAGGAGGATGACCCATTCTGGGTGGTTGCGCTTTCTGAGAAACTTCCAGATGATGACTCAAATGATCCTGACTATGAGGTTTGTTTATATGATCTTTCCTTAATTGACATGTCAGGCCAGTTGGTATTGGTGTGTTGCCTTGTATGTTGCTGATCAAACATGATTTGATGATTGCAGTCTGACTTTTGTAGAAATCTGAGCCCTTTGCTTAAAGTGGGTTGAATGCCAAAAAAGCCAGACACTAGCTGACTACCACAATTGGACACCTACATTAGCTGGTGTTCTTGACTAGCTTAAATCTAAGTCCTCTAAATAACCTGACTCTATTCTAAAGTTATTCAGCTATTTGTAAATGATGGTTATATTGACCTTTAAGGGGTTTGTCTTTCTCCCCTCAGCCCACTGCAGAAAAGACAGACAGTGAGGAATTTGCCTCAGAAAACGATACAGAAAGTGATCTTGAGATTTCAGGAAGGGGTGTCGTTATTGAGGATGTGAACACGGTGAGATGACTTGCAGTCTCATTGAGTGACATCGTTTAAGGAGTTTACTTTATCTGTCTGCTTTATTTGCAGGATGTTGCTGTGCCCATGCCTTCTGAGGGGTCTACAGCTGTTTAATCTTTTCATATGCTGTGATTTTTTTTTGTATATATATATATATATTTGGTAATTCAATAAAACTATTTTGCTCTAACATTGTGGCTGCTTTACCACTAGATGGCAGTATTGTGTTTTCAAAGCTTCATGTTGAGGTACTATTGCAAATGTGGTGTGTTCTGTTAAATGAGTCTAGGGTTTTATTTTTGTTTCCCTCTGAAACTCTGTGCAATGTGCCTCAACTAGATCAAGTTTCACGAAAGGAAAACTGTTTAAAGTTTAGCAACGCAGATTTCAAAAATGCATAAACTGCCTGTATTTATCTGTAGAGAGGTTCCAATCATGTGGTCCTTTTTGTCTAGAGTCCAACCTTTTCTTCCTGCAGAGTAAAACCTCCTGTTCAACAGGAGGTGCAGCATGCTGTATTTATGGGAAGGGGAATGTCACTGAAAAGCCTCTTTAAAGCTGTCAAACCCAAGCAACCCAGTTATCAGCACTTGCACTATGCATAGTCTTATGCTGTGGTCCATTAAACTCTAAGCTGGATTTTAATCACACCTGAGGTAATGATGCTCTAGTAGCTCATGGTTCTGCCCAAGCACTGTTTGCAGTACCCTTCAAACATTTTAAGCTTTACTTTCCATGAACTTTAGTTGTGGGTGCTATAACATTTTTAGACATGCCCCTTTGTCTTGTAGCAACACCCAATCTTACTCCTGAGGCACAAGGTGAGCCTTGCAGGTTGTAACCGGGTTAGTCAAAGTTGCTTCCAGTGAAAAATTAGACTTCAGAGGGTGGTCCAGGTTTTGACAACTGGAATGCAAAGTTCTTGGTTTTTGGAGAAACTGGTCCACATCTACAATACTTCACAGTGGACAGAAGTTGCTTTCCCAATCTTGTTTTTCATGCTAAACCGACCTGAGTGTTTGCTGCCGACCTGACTAAAACAGATCCAGCAGTATTTAGCAGACCTCACATGATTACAGTAGGACAGCTATTTTTGATCAAATTTCAAAACAGTTGTAGATGCAATTAATGGCTATGGAGACCCGGGGAGTTGATGTGGGTCCTTACTCAGGTCAGAGGCTAAAGCTGAACGTGTCACTTAACTAGCTTTCCCAGGTTTGGAGAAGGTCATTGACCAAAGTTCCTATACTTGAAAAATAACATACTCGTATGGGGTTTAAAAACATTTAGCTACTGCAATAAATATTTCAAAGTGATTATGCACATCTTTACCTGGAATGTGAATAAACGTAGCTGACACCAAAAGTTGTGACTACAACAATCTTAAAATGACAAGAGTTTGTGAAATGCAACTAGAGAAGGATGAGCCTGTCTCTTAATGGTGCAAAAAGGGAATAGGCTGTCTTCATTTGTAGCAGGAGCTACAGGGAGAAACTGAAAAGCCAACACTGCTCACATCCTCTGCAAACTTTCAGTTTCATTTAATTTGACTGCACAGCTGTTCTGCAGGGGTTCACGTTAATTTGTCTACACCGTGCAGCTCTGAATGAAGCATAATATGGCAAAAAATAAGCAGTAATTTGGTAAGCATCACGATCCAGCTGCTTTCAATTAATTCCTGGAAGCCTTTAAGCGTACTTTGTGGCTTCCTGTTTTCTATCCCCCTCTGAGATCTAGTTCACCTCCAGATGCTTGGGTGAAAAAGGCAGGCATACTAAGAGGACATTGGTATGAAATAAATGCCTGTATGTGTGTTGTAGAGAGGAGCAGCTGCAGTGAGAGCAGGATACAGAGGAGGAACTGATGGTCTCTGGGGGTTCTCATGGCTGTCTGAACGTTTGAAGGGTAGCCTGCTCAGCAGAGGCAGTGGTGGAGAGCATCAACCTCCATCTTCTGTGTTTGTAGTCAGCTGGAGACCATCTTTTAAAGCTTGAAGCTTTGTTTTTCACTTTGAAAACAATACATGTGAGGAACAACAATCGTTCTAAATGTGCTGCAGCAAAGGAAAAATAAGACTGGCAGAGAATGAGACGGTGCACAGGGATTTGTTGAGATGATCAATTCAGATGCAGGGTGACATTTGCCGTTATTGTGCCATGCTAAAGTATTTATACACCAAATTTTGCATTAATGTGAAGTGAAAGCCAAAGGACACATGGTTGAAAAGATGAGTTATTTTATTTTTTTTAACAAATAAAAATGTGAGGAGTCTCCTGCTGTTGTATTCGCTAAGTCCTGCAGTTACAGCTCCGAGTGTTTTAGGGAGTCTCTCCACAAGCTTTGCAAAGCTTTTCCTCATTTTTGCATAGCTGGCATTTGGTTCATGCTTGTTCTTCTGCTGAGTGATTTATCCTTTTCAAGTTTTCCTGCAACATTTTCACAGGTTCTGCAGATTTGTCTTTATTTAGTTCAATTTATTTTTGCCTCAACTCTGATCAGTTTCCATCACAACATGATGCTTGTAGTAGGTCAAAAATTTGCTTTTCTTTGTATCACCTGGTCAGATCAACTTCTTTCACATGTTTGTGGCAAACAAGTCTTCTTTTGGTTTTTTTAGCAATGCTTTTCTTCTCTTCTGAAGACCAGATTTGGGAACTGCACGACTTATGTCATTCCCCCCGACGCTCCCTCACATGAATTGTAGATCTCTGCAGCTCCTGCAGAGTTGCTGTGAACCTCTTGGTTGCTTCTTTGTTTTTTGCTCCCATCATCAAACCTGTCAGTAGTTTGTGGATGTGCCAGAATAACAAGAAATGTAACAGCTGTGTACAAACACAGAACAGCTGCGTCACACACAGGTGGATTGTATTCCTAAATTAGGTGGCTTCTGAAAGAAATTGGTTGCACTGAATGTCAAATTAGTGGACTTTTTTCAGATTTTTAATTGTAAAAATGATGTATTGTTTTCTTTCCCTTTCCTAATTATACACTACTCTGTAAAGGTCTCACATAAAATCCTTCTAAAATCCAGTAATGATAGCGGTTGCAACATCCCAGTAAGTACAAAGTGCTTAGAAATACTTTTGCAAAGCATTGGATAAACAACAAACAGCACTTTCTTGTGATGCTACACGGTTATATTTTTGGACCTCTTACCTGATCTATGTGAGCAGCACCAGAGTTGATGGAGTGCAGATGGTTATAAAACCTTCCTGACACCAACAAATGCACACCTAGAGGCACAGCGCTGCAGAGCCACAGCCAGGACTTTGTGACATCGGCGTATTGTCACCTCAAATGGATAGCGGCAGTTGCCGGCTGCTCCCCGGCCCACGGTGTGACCTGCAGGCTGCTTTATGTGCTGCATGACAATGCGACCCTGAAATGTCCGCCACGAACATGGCCCGAACTCACTGCCATACCTCTTACTTTCTAATCGTAACACTCCTCAGCCCCTAAGCACAGTCATGCAGCGTGATTCACTTTACCTGCGGGCCTAATGACTGGCTGTCCCTGCGGATTTCAAGAGCATCCATCACCTTCAGAGAAGTAGAGCAGGAATGGAGGCATGAAAAGTAAAGCCGACACAAGCAGCCCTCCGTTAGTCGCATACTTTGATGCACTGGACATTCATGGGCTGGACCACAACTCCAGCCCATGAATGCCACTGTCCTGCAACCTGCTCCAAAGGCTGAATGACCTCCTAGGCATGTTGGCAAGTTTTTAAAAAAGCCTTCTCATTAACCATTCATTTGATGAAGATGAATTGTAGCAGTGACGCATCCAAAAGCTGCAGGACAGTGGCAGTCGAGGACTGGAGTTTGGAGTCTGAGCGCCAGTGCTGCGACGAGGAAATCTTGCTTTGATCTCGGTGACCTTTGGCTCCCCTTTATTCAATTTGTTCGCACCAGCTGAAGGACTGCCAACACCTTCTGTGTTTGCAGGGCAGTCAACATCTAGTGGACAACAATCTAGAATATCAAAAGGATTTTACTTTAACAACACAAAGCCCTGGAAGTGTTGAATTTCTACCTCTTAAATCTTTTCACATTTTGTCACTTTTCCTCTTTTTATTCACTCCATAGATGTTATTGTCATGTTTAAAAAGCAGCTGAATGTGATTTTATTCAGACAAGCACTGCATTTGAGCGTTACTGTCAGCTCTATTGTCTTTGTTTTATTCTTTTTTGATGAATTTTTCATGTCCATGTCCATGTGGTGTGCAGTGAAATATTTCGTCTGCGAGATGAAAGAAAGCCATACATGTTTTTTTAGGAATGGAGATGTTTTGTGTTCAGCCTCTTTTACTCTGATAGGTCTAAATGAAATGCAGTGCAATAAATTTACCAGCAATTTGCGAATAGATTCACCCATGACTGTAGCTGTTCTGTGATGAATGCAGAGGTTCATCACAGAACAAATTCATGAAGAGAAACACAGCAGCTGAGATGTTTAATACAAGCTTAAACATCTCAGCTTATATTAAAGCAACATCCCAAGTTTTGTAGATGTAACACAGAATAATTAAGTGCATAATTGAAAAATATAAGAACTAGTGTAGTACAAGTGTCAGAGGATATTTTGAGTTTCTTCTTGGTGCATTTTATTTAATGACATCCTCATTTCTGCCATCTTAAGCTCCCAGTTGCCAAAATCTTACTGTTTTCACACAGAACTTAACCTAATCAATCTGTACCATTGGAAAATAAGTTTAATAAAGAATAAAATCTAAATAAAAATATTACTCTAATTTACAAACATGTTTACACAACTAAATTGCTTGCAAAATAAAACACTTCATACAGTACAGTTCAAAAGGTTACTTTACAGAGAAGAAATACAATTTAGAAAAATAGAAAACCCTTCATTTAGTTGAATCCAGTGATGCAATCAATGACATCATAAACCTTTAACAACTGGAAGTGCTCCCATACACCTGTTCTGGAAAGAAAACTAAAGTTCACTGAGTAGTCTTTGCTTTATAAACATGTCTGGATGTAAAATGAAACATAATGTTACCACAAACAAACCCTGCATGGGATGTGAAGCAAAATCACAACAACAATGTGTAAGCTAAATTACTATGAATAAGTAAAATAAAATGGAGTAAATTATGAACTTATTTAAGGGAGAAGTGATGAGTAAATACAATGTAGACCACTTTGTCGCAGTTAAATCCTTATTTAAAAGTGTCCAGAATCCTGCTTTTTAATGATACTTCAACTGAAGTATTTTTTGTTGTCTTTTTTCATAAAATACAAGAAGGATGACGGCTCTAATTTCAGCTTCCCTCGTTGTTCTGTTTAAGATTTACTTCTGATTCAGTGAACACTCTTGGGGGAAAAAAAATCAATTTGCATCAAGTCCAATGCATCAGGAAATATGTAACAAACGATGTGATGTCGACTAAAAAAAAAAAAAAAGGAGCCAAAGCAAGAAAAATATGCTCGGCTTTTTACCTCGACTCGGTGGATAAAAATACATTTGTACATTTTAATGCACTCTAAGTTCTTTCTGGCAGTGTAGTTGCCCATCTCACAACTCTTGAAGTAGCTCTTTCACTAAAGAGAGATGAATCAACTCAGATGACTCACGTTTACCGTCGGCGTCTTCTTCATGAATACTGAGCAGCTCCCTAAGCCGCTTTGCTTAAGAACATCTGCTAAATGTTGCAAATGTAATAGATTTGATGTTTGTATTATCATGGGGTCAGTCTTGACGGCAGCTTTATTTTCATAAAGTTACATGTCGCTTACATTTCCTGCTTACATGTCATCATGCATTCCTCATACTGCTACAGACGTTAATACCATGAAGTATTTCAGGCTGTTAAAAAGGAATGTAACAGGTATTCAGTGAGACTTAGAAAGTCAAAGCCCAGCATTATTGGTGTCAGCTCCTCAGACTGTGATGATAGCTCTTGAATAAATATGCTTTGGCACCTTCCTCTGTCGGTTATCTTCCTCTGCAGCAGAGGTTGTGCCCCTGCAAGCTCACTTTGCTTCTCAGTTTTTTGCTCCTCAGCAGCTTTTGCAGCCCAAACAATCACATTCCTTTACCCCGAAGGAAAATATCTCAGTGAAATTTCAGCCATTCTGTTTTCTCTTATGAATGTTCGAGGATGTGCTGCTATTGTTCAGTGCAGCTGATTATATTCCACGTGTCTGCCAGTAAAGCTGCCCTGGAATCTCTCTTCACTACCAACGCCGCAGCCATTCAGCCGTAGCTGCGGCTTTTTCTGCTTTCAAGACACAGACTTGGGGGTATGTGGGAGGGGGCGTATTTTATTTTTCTCATGTGATGATGAGAGGCAGCTGCTTCCTCTGATGCTGCACCCAGCTGCTCACACAGTGTGTACTCTTTCTCTGACTATATGCTTAGACTATGAGTTCACCACCTAATTTATTTTCTGACAGCGAGCTTTGCTCTTCAGTTCACGACAATAGCCGATCCCTTTGAAGTTTTGGTCTTTTTCTCTTTAGTTGTGGGTGGGCTTATTGCTCACGAAATTTTCATTCTTTTCCACGTTTTAAACTGAGAAAATATGCGAAAAAAGCATGAAATGAAACTAGCAAAATGCAGCTGAGGACAGATTTTTAAAGTTGCAGAGGAATCATAATGTCTACAACAGAACGCAGTGACTACCTGAGAAGATAGTAGTGATAGGAAGGTCTCTAGACCAAATGTGAGTTGATAAAGGGAAGATATGAATAATGATTTGATCAGGTAAAATGCACGAGTCAGAAGAGATGCTGTTTAACATGCAGAAAGTAGGAGACCTAGCACTTTCCAACACTTCACTGGCAAAAACTGTAATGAAGTTGAAGAAATTCTTGGAGGCTCGAGTTTGACATGTTCTTCATAAGCGTTGTTACTCTCATCCATGCATTCATGTGATGGCACTCCCATTTCTCTGAACGACTACGTCCCCAGAATATTTTCCCTAAATCAGCCATGCAGTGGCAACTATTCGTTATTTAAACCATAGAAGCAGGGAATCGAAGACTCTTGAAGTTGAACCTTTCTGTATATAATCAGTCTGTATTTTGTTCTTGAGGATTTAATTGTACTAAAGCAGAGTAACAGTAGAAACATTTTCAGTGACATTGTCTTTGGCACAACTCAAACTCTATAAGTCCATCCAAAAAATGTTTTCTACATGTTGTTCATCTCTACAACGTTATACTAAAGGTATACATTTGCTATTTGGAAGTGACATTAAATTGCACATTGTTAAAAGATAAGAGGAAGCTCCAAGTTTCTCTCTGATTCTCTAATGATGAATTAATGTGTGGGCTGAGGATGGAGGGCAGCTCAGGTCATCCGTGTAATGATTTAGTGCTTGCTCATCCTCTGTGACCAACTTTTAAATGTCACTTGATGGCATTCATAATTCAGCTATTATTCTGGACTAAGCTGGTTACATGTATCAACCCTTTCCAGCCTAACTTTCCTGAAAACTGACAGAAAATTAGAAAATAATGCTGGCAGCAGTCCTGAAAAGCTGAACAGAGCCAAAAACACAGTGATTCCTAACTGAGATTTAAAGATGTAAAAAAAAAGAGAAGAAAATAAGAAAGGAGTGTGTGAAAGTCAGTATTATAGCAATGCTTGTTTTTGATCACTGTCAATCTCAGATACTGGATGTTCATCCTTGACAGAATCTGTCAAGGATGAACAGTTGCAAGCATTTTATTGTCCTCCAAGTTGTTTGCAGTGTGAGGTATTCTCAGGGTCTTTAGAGTAACAGCATGCAGCATAAGCATCTACGCAAGGCGACGATCACTAAGTTATAACTGAACATGAGACAAATTATGGAAAGGAGATTTAAGTGACTTTAAGTGAATGTAGCTTGATTGTTGGTCTACGTATCTACTTAGATTTTCATACACAATCATGTGCAGAGTCTGAGAAAAACAAACAATCCAGTGAGCAGCAGGTGTGTGGAGGAAAATGCCTTTTGATGTTAGAGGTTAGATTAGGACGGCTGCTTCAAGAAAACATGCTCATATAGCTGCTCTTAGGAGCCGCGGCATACAGAATGCCATCAAACGACGAAGCAACCACAACAGATGGTGCTCCTAGGAAATAACTGGAAACTAAAGATGAAAGTCTAACTTAAAGAAAATACATATACATTGTATACAAATGTAATTTGTTCAAGGCTTACTTGTTTCTTCCAGTCTACAGAGATGAATAAAGATAAGACCCACATGCAACTCCTGGAAAAAAGATATGCATATATATATCATTTTTATTATTGTTGTTGTTTTTTTGTTTTCAAATGATCAACCATCTCTTTGCGCATATATTTTTCTTTTACCACACATCTTTAAGAGATAGAGAGAAATGTCAAATTTCCAACTTAGATGTTGGAAAATTGCTCTGTAAAAACATTTCAACATGATGTGCAATGTTTGAAATTCAGCTTGACTGTGACATCCTGCTTCATGTGTAATAAATTCAAGGGCAGAGCTGCTTCTTTGATGTCATGTTTAGATTTTAATATTCTTCCCTCATTCTTAAGGCTACACTTCCTACTTGTTTTTACTGTGAAAACAGACCAGGATGTTTCAAGATCTCATCCGCTACCGTGTCTCTCCTGTGCCCCACTTTCTAGTTTTCACTGTAGAAGATCTCCGGAATAATATGCTTCAACTAGAAGCTCCCCAATTAACCCACTTTTTTTTAACACTGTTTTTGATGCAGTGGAAAAAACTCTCCTGTTGCAGGAGGAGGGTATGTGGTGATGCTGACTGCAGAAGTAGGACAGACGAATGAAAAAATGGTGGAACGCTGATGGAGATAAGATGATAAAACTTTTTGTTGGTGGAAGCAGAACATCCAGCCTGAAGTGTTAACATTTTCTTACTAATAAAAAGCTCTAGAAACTGATATGTGAAGGTGAACTGCAAATTCATACCACTTCATTCACATTCATTTTTCCCCCCCAAATAATAAAATTCAGAAAATGATGGGTTCCTCATGTATTCATGACTATTTGTTTCTGAAGCCTCTAAATGAAATCCAGTACAGTAAATGTGTGTAAAAACTAGAACTGCTCATCCCATGAACACTTTAAAAGTGAAACATGGTAGTGGCAGCATCCTGCTGTAGGGGATTCTTTTCATCAGACACAAACAGAATAACTCTGGAAGAGACTGGCTTCCATTCCAGCAGGACAATGAACCAACACACAGCCAGAGCTATTAGGGAATGGTTTCACTCAAAACATACTTATATCTCACTTATGTCTTAGGAAGGCATAGTCAAGGTCTAAACGTACAACAAATTTTGAATTGCCTGTAAAACCTGAAAATTGCATTACACAAGAACAACTGGCCAAACAAACAAACAAACAAAAAAACAGTCTATAAACATGTAAAGCTTTCAGAGATGTAACCCTGCAGACTTGCTGTGGTGATTGTAGCAAATAGTGAATGTAAAAAGTAAAGACTCATGGGATGAGTGGAAATCACACTTGTAAGATTTATATTTATGAAATATTTCAAAATCATTCATCATTTTTACAAATATGCACTGCTTTGTTTTAGCTGAAATCAGGATAAAGTACGTTGCATTTTGTGGTTTTAGTGTGACAAACTGATAAATGGTTTGATTAGTACTAATTCTTTTGCGAAGCAGTTTGTTTTTTTTATTTACATCTCTTAGATATTGGCGCCAGGTTGTGTGTGATTCAGCATCTGCTTTTGTCCTGTCGTTTGGCCAACGCTTTGTTTTGCCCTGAACTTTTTGAGGTAGATAAGATGAATGGCTGTGACTGCAAAGCGCAGTATAACTACTGAGCATCCCATTTCTTACAAGGGCACTTGGCTGGCACCAGAAGCAGTGAAATTTGCCACCTTTTTGTAAGAATTTAAACAAGGGCTATTTGGCATTTTATCTGTATTTACATTGTTGGCTGCAGTCTGACTAGATGTAGTTTTGTCTAGCAACTTCCTGCTAGTTTGCGTCCGTCTATCAATTATTAATAAAAACACTGTGAAGAGTTTGGGATATTTTATCCTCTGTCCTTTATTTTGTGTACATACCTGGTAAACGTACATGTGCTGATATATGTTTAAGTGATTTAAGTCCCCCTTGTGGCCTTCAATCTCTGGGTGGTCTCGATTATTTATGTGATTTGCGATGGAACGGGAAATTGTATCAGATAACATCGCCATGATCCCAAGGTTGATACAACCCAAAGCATCTGCAGACCGCAGAAAATAACAATTCATGACATGTCTGCAGTTTGTTTTTGCAACATATATCTCTGAGAGTCGTCTGGAGACCAGAGCATTTGATAGGTTTTCATTTCACCTCACCTTGGCTGTCTGGACACTAGTTATGGGCAGCATCGAGTTTATGCCTTCAGTCTTTTAAAATGGGTTTTCTGATGTATGATTGATCGCACTGTTATGAAGCATGAAGAGCAACAGCCTGATTGGACTCTAATGGAGCTCTAATGGAGCTTTATCAAAGGGTGCCAGGACTGCTGCTGCGTTTCCCAATTGAATTAAAATATTTTTGCAGTGGACACAGGCGCAGCAGTGAGGCGAGGCACAGAAAAATAATACTGAGGCTCCCTCTGTGAGCTGACAGTTGTTAAAGCTGAGTGTGTGCCCATGAAAGCTGGCTTGCAGAGGGACAGGAACGGACGGAGAGCCGTGTCAGCGTGGCCTTTGTTGCAGGGACAGGACCTGACGAATGTGGACGTGCTGCTTCGCTTCAGTCTGCTCACATAATGTAAAGAAACTACAAAAAGACAGCGGCCAGGCGCGGTGCGAGCACGACCGATAAACTGCCAGGCCAGAAACTCGCCTCCGATACCTGGTGGCGCTGGGACGAAGGCCATTTGACAGGTTTATAAATAAGCAAAAGGCGAGAACATGGGAACAATAGAAAGACCTTTATGCTCCTTGTCTGGGATCTGTCTGAAATGTATTGAATGGGAGGAGGCCAAAAAAAATGAAACAAAAAGCTGGATCCTGGTTGACTCATCAAGCTTGGTTTGTTTCTGTAGCTTGCTGTCCTGCACCTTTAGCGATTACATCGTTTTTGATTTATTGTAGTGGGCTTCCAGTTCATTTCCACTCCCACCAGCTGCCACACTGCAACCCCCGCCCCTCTGTGCGAATTCTCCATCTCTCTCTCCACTGTCCCTGACATTTGCAGGGGTTTTTATGTGAGCTGTGTGCATCGCAGAGCTCAGCTTAACTTAACCGGCCACCCGTTTTAATCGGCTCGCAGGCCCTGAGAGCTAACGAGCTTACAGCAAAGCGGGGCAGCGGTCAGCAACGAATATCTGTCTGTCAAAAGTATTTTTACCCTGCTTATGATTACTAGTGCTTTTGACGACTCGGCGATATTTTAAAGGCGCTTCTCTTCACCACAGGGAAGAGAAGAAATAAAAAACAAGTCACGTATCATTTTCCTTCACATCAGACGTATTACTTTGTTTTAGAACATAGAAAAGCTTTGTGGTTCTAATCTGACTAAATGTGAAAAAAGTTCAATGGGTGTAACTATTTTTGCCATGCACTGTATATATCAGCTAATGCAGTACAATGTGCAAGGCCCAGAGGGGGGACATGATATCGCCTTCCTCTCAACATAATCTTTAAAATCCAATTTTTGAAACGTGCACTTACTGATAGCAGCTATTTTTCCACTTCAGCAAAAGCCCCAAGCATGGAAAATGTCTGCTTTTGTCCACATCTAATTGGTTTGTATTATATTCGCCATGCCTCATTCTCTTGTGTCATCTGCAGTGATTTAGATCCCCTCATGTCTGAGCGGGTAAAACCGGCTGGAAACCCACAGCAAAAGAGAAACACAACCCCAGAGCTTTTTAATCCACCCACTATCCTCTGCACCACTTCAGTCTGCATATGATGTGGGAGGCAATTGTCTGAACTCACTGATTTGATATGGAGAGCACACACACGCACACACACACCTAACATTTATGTTCACTAATCATTTAAAAAAGCTATCATGACTTTAATAAAGGGCTGTGAAAATAGTTTTGATGGCTAAAACCTCTCTGTCTGCAGCTAGAATGACATTTAAATGCTTGGTATTAAACAGAAAATGGAGAGAACATAATTTGGCTTTCAGGAGGGCCTGAGGATGAAAATACTAAGCTGGATGTACTCAAGGCAAATATTTATTTGGCTTTCTTGTGAGGCTGCTTATCTGAGCAAGGATGACCAGTTGCTACACATGTCAGAGGATTCTTCATAAGCTACTGTTGTCTGCAGTTTTGTGTCAGCTTCGTGCCGATTTCTAGTTTTAAATGTGTTATGACATTTTTTTAGTTAAATGAAGAAAGAGATGCAAAGAGAGATGGTGCAAGTTTCTTTTGAACTTTCTTATTGGCTTGATACCTATACTTAATGTTATTTTCTTGCTTATAATAGATATCCAACAGTGTAGTGGGCATAATTCATAAACAGAGTTTTGTTAAGATGCCTGCCTATGTTATCATTTGCATTAATGTAATAATATTTTAGGGCTTTTTTCAAGTTATGAATTTAAACCCTTCTTCTTCCAGGATAGGATTATGAAACTGGGTGCTTAAAATAAATTTAAAATATAAATTCAAAAGATAACTTGAATTGCAAGCAGTGATGAAAGGGTTCCTCTCCTGCAAGTTCGGCCCCACCTGACCCACTTTTCTCCTGTGTTGTACCAGAACCCTCCGGCTCTTTCCCCTGCCATTTAGTAGGTCATTCGCCCAAATAAACATGGTTATCGCTGAAGAAGTGTGTGTGGGCTAATCTGAATTTTAAACTAAGAGTTTAACCCCTCCACATAATGGATCTTGTTTTAAATAACACTGAAAGTGGAAAAAGGGAACGTACTTGAGCAGTACTTCCTTCCATATAATACTTGAGCCTTGATGGCTTTTGGGTTGGCTGTAAACATCCTAACCAATTTTCTTTAATCTAAGGGTTATAGTTTGAGTCAGATGGTAGAAATTTGGACACAATTGGATGTTCCAACAGGAAAGACATCCCAAATGCACAACACAAAAACTGGAAACGGCAGGCTGAACATCAAATGTCCAGAATAGCTCTGATCTAAACCTATCGCAAATAAACAGATTATCCTGAATTTATGTACTATGCTGAACAGCTGTGCAGAATAAAAAGCATTTTAAATGAACTCTGCTATTTCTGCCAATAAGAGTGGTCCAGCTATGCCAGAAACTTGATGGCTATAAATAGTTTGTGGTACAGGTCCAAATTACAAAGGGGCATTTCATCCAGTATCAGTGGTGATGCATGTTTATATACAATGTTTGTAGACCACAATTTACTCAAATTGAAAAAGAAGGGTTTGAATACTCCATTTTAAGCACAAAATGTGACATTCCTG
Source organism: Xiphophorus hellerii (assembly GCF_003331165.1). NCBI lineage: Eukaryota > Metazoa > Chordata > Actinopteri > Cyprinodontiformes > Poeciliidae > Xiphophorus > Xiphophorus hellerii. Next base: position 18,154,307 of record NC_045680.1, read on the forward strand.
CTATAATTATTACTTGTAAACATTCAAACCTGTTTTACCACGAGTTAGGACACTTTATCTGGAAAGAGAAAAAATGATCTATAATCTTAAAAAGATTAATACTCCAGCAACTCACTAGCTTTCATAAAGCATTTGCAGCTGTACATATAGAGCTATAGAGAGTTTTTTGACTTATCTCCTGTCTGCTGCCATAAGGTAATTGAAGGTCTTTCACTGTAATATTTATTTGTTTATCTCCAACATTTTCTTTTTGTAGTAAAAGTCTAAATGAGCTGCAGCACTGCAGGGCTCAGCAATCCTGCCCTATATGGCTCTTGGACACGTACTTCTTATTTACTCCTGACAGCTTCAAATTGAAACTGTGATCACATTTTCCACACCGTTCCAGAGTCACGCTCGGTTTTAGAGCCGGTCAGCTTCGCACTGCAGGTGGAAGAGAGTTTTTCTTCTCTCGTCTCTCTGTGCCCTTCCCTCCTGATATCTCTCCTTTTTTTTTCTTCTGGCTTAGTAGCAGATCCTCGGGGGAGCCATCAATAGCTGACCCTGACATTGTTTTATTTTCCGCTAGTCCTCTAGCCTCCCCTCCGTCTCTCGGTGGACTGGGCAGTCCATTAGTTAAGACTGAAGACCCGACAGACAGATGACTTGAGATTGGATTAGCAGAACAGAGGAGATAAGGGGTGGATTAATCACAGCGAGAGTGTTTCTCTCTGTGACAGCTATAGACAGTTCTGTCATTACTGTCTGATGGGACGGGAGCAAAGACCTATGTCTGCTGAGCAAATATCCGCTGTTTGTCTGAAAAATATCACACTCCTGCTGCTCAGATGCAGCCTCAGCCAAGGACAGCCTCCAGTAAGGAAGAGCATCACTGGCAAAATAATTCAAGTGAAGAGGCAACTCTAGTGCGAACATAAGGAATGTTCCACAAATTAAGCATATGGACTTGACTGTCAATCTAAATACAAACAAACACACATCCTTGTACTTCAATTCAAACTGAAGACTTTGTTTTGACTACTTCATTTTAGTAGCTACATTTCTGCCTAACCCAGACTAACCAGTATTAGTCTATTGATAAAAACTTAATTCATGTCTTATCTCTAAGCTGATAAATCACAGCAGAAGTGCGAAAAACAAGTGAGGATCAGCATTCAGGTTCTTGCCCTACACCTAAACATTAACAGTACATGCCTAATCCTGACCTTAACCTAAACTCAATTCACATCTCAGTCCTAAGTCTATTCCTTAACCCAAAAACAGAACCTCTTTTCCTGGGGTCTGTACTTTGGGCCCCATAAAAAGCAGCCGGTCATCACAACGTAATATTTGTTGGAAAAACGGCCCTTACCGCGCATCAAGTACAATTTCACACACACACATTAATACACTTTCTACTGCACTAACAACCAAATCCAAAAAATAGACTGAGCAAAAAAAATCAATCCCTCTCTCTTTCTTGTTTACTCACAGTTCGGTTCACAACAGATTGCCTCGGTGCAGTCCAACAGACACACAATCACCACCAAAATGTCACCTGTGGTTGTGTCCTTGTTTATGAATTGAAAACAGAACAGCCACCCCCTCTGAGCCTGGAGCCAGAGAGTGTCTCTGGCAGTCCTGCACTTAGCTGGCGTGCCTGGCCTCATGCCCAGCTCGTCCAGAACCTGGATGAACTTTACATTGCCTGTTAGGGGCACAGATGTAAGCCAGCGGGTGTGTGAAGCAGATAAGAACCCAAGATCAGGTCCAAGGCTAATTTCCTGCATACGCACTCGTCAGGACCTTCTGCCTCTGAGAAGGTTTTTGTTTGAGCGATACCCCTACCCGCTTTTTAATTAGTGGGCTCACTACGAGCGACAGCAGAAAACATGTAAGGAGATGATTATTGGATATTGACCTGTAGTCATTCAAATACATTTTATACAAAAAAGACGATCTCTTTTTAAACCGTCTTTGAATCGGACACAACTTTCCCAGTTTCAAGTCAGTTGGGGTTACCAAAATTATTTCTGTTTCTATTATAAATATGGTTATTGATGAGGAAGATCCTTTTTAGGAGAAAATGCAACATTGCCACTAGTTTTCATGCTTTTTCTCAGGCTTAACGCTGCTAAATGTGCTAAAGACGGCTAAACAACTTACCATTCCAGGAACAACCATTTATCTAGGTTCATTGGTGGCTATGCTAGCTAGCCTGAGCTTTCATGGCAGGCTCCGTTGAGGCGAACCAGCTGTAGAGTAGTTGAGAGGAGAGGGGAGATTGTGAGAGGAGTATACTGGTTCTGATCTGCTCTGCATCCTCAGAACCAGATCAAAACACCGAGAAACAACATTCAACTTCTATGTTCTGCAAATCTGGAACAAACTTTCAGAAAACTGTAAAACACCTGAAATACTGAGTTCCTTTAAGTCAAAGCTAAATCAAAACCACATGTTTAGAGTTGCTTTTGAACCACAGTAAATGGAACATTGACCAACATATTTGATGTGTATTAATTATTATAATGATGATAAAATGTAATATCTCTTATGAGTTTTCATGCCTTTTGACTGTTTTTTTTGTTTGTTTTAATAATGTAAAGCACTTTGAACTGCTTTGTTGCTGAAATGTGCTATACAGATACACTTGATTTACTCAATTGAATCTCAGTGGTCACTGTAAATGCTAAACACAGACAATTACCAAAATACAAGTTAGATGTAATCAATGCAGAAATGATTGTTTCCTGTTGTTTAAGTAGAAGACTGGAGAGTAAAAAACAAAAAACAAATTCTGTTTCATAAAGGTCTAAAAGTTGGAGCTCAATATTAGTAACTTCCTTTGTTCTGTGCTGTTGCACTCTCTGATTTCCTGCCTTGTTTCCTGTTAAAGCTGTTTGGTGTTTGAGGCCACAGGATGTGTGAACAGACTGCCAAACCTCGAGAAAAATTACAAAATGTTACCCCCATCAGTTAATCAAAAGTAACATCTTTTTTAAAGCAAGGAAACAAAAATCTTACTGAGGAGAAAGGAGGTTTTTGATTTGAGTTTTGTTATTGTACCTGCAGAGCTGCGGGAGTCTCTGAGAGCCTTGTGTGTCAGCAAGAGCACAAGGCTCAATCACCACAGAAACATATTTCCTAGATTTGCATTTAGAGGGAGTTAAGCATTTCAATTTCTCTGAGAGAAAGCAGAAGTCAACAGACCAGTCGTGGAGAAGCTGAACTCACCCCGAACGTAAGAAATACCAAAATCTATAAGCAGCACCTAATTTGTATTCAGAGCTTCTCCTCCTAACTCTAGCCTTTAATATTCATTTTCTGGAGGCGGTCAGTTACGGACCACCCAACTCGAGTCCCTTTTAGCTTAATGTCAAGCTTGTTGTTTTAATAAAGGCAGCAGCGTGTGTTGCCACAGGTAAGATACGCATCGTTTTATGTATTATCTGCAAATGTGAATGAGGAATAATTAAACCAGCTACTTTAAAGCTGAGACGTATTTATTTTATATTTCCTTGGTTATAAGCAAAAAAACAGCATCCACTATAATCGACATAACGAATCCAAGAATAAGTGACACTTTGTGTGTTTAAGTGATTTTCCCACTCCCTTGGTTTCCTAATGCCTCAATATTTATATTTTTATGTTGAAGTTTTTGTTTATTTCCCTGGAGAACAAATGTGACATGACACAAAGATCTATTTTTTATTCAATAGTCACTTGCCTGGATAAGAACTCATGTTTATCTTGCCTCTACGAACTTTAAGCACAATGGCAAGAATGGTTAAAAAAATACATACATCTCCAAAGCTCACTTTTATGGAGCCGTAGCAAATAGTAATGTCATCATAACAACAGCATTTGAAGAAATACTGCAGCCTTTTCTGCCTCCCATCACAGACTAAAATGTGAGGTCAGCAAAGCTACAGGACTTTACATGGAGCTCTGTGCTTTAGTTAGATGATGCAGAGATTGAGGTTTCTGGCAACAAACACTGTGAGCTGTACACAAATGGGTTTGACACAAAACAAAAGATGAATATATTAAAAAGCATATTGTTCTCGCTGTAAAGTGTGGTTTAGGATCAGGGATGCTGTGGGACTGTTTCTCTTCGAAATGCTACAAAGCATCATGAAAATTTAGTGTCCTCTTCCAGAAAACAAAGAATAGTTTAGAACTGAGTCCTTTGGCAAGATGATGGTCTGAAAACATAGAAAAATGAACACAGAAATGGTTCACCAGACCCAATCTTTGTCCAGTCCATCACAAAGCCAATCTCTGGGTTGAGCTTAGAAGAAAAGGCCATAAGACAGGAGAGAAGAATCTGAAGGATGTAAAGATAATAAAACCACAAACAAAGATCCATCTCCATGTATCTCCACAACCTTTTAAATATTGTGGGAGAAGTCTGGTTACTCTTAACTGTGGTAAAAGTGACTTTGTTGAAATCAGTTGTACAATTTCACCCATTCACAGATTTCTTGCTTGTGGATTTTTTCATGGAGCATATCTAAAATATTCATTATAAAATGGATTTTTAGTTGAAATACCTAAGTGCAATGATTCTTGACATGCTATTGGCTGGCATTTACAGCCAATCCTGTAGTGGCATTCATTATCCTTGCTGCTGATTGGCTGTACCCTCAAGGAAAGCTGTAGATGCTGGTTTCTGCAGCAGTGCCAAGATGGTTTCTACTGTGCATATTAATGAATATTAAGGTATATTTTGTGCCTGAATTATTAAAATATGCAATTATAATCATCTTGCCAAGCGTTCAGAAATATTAGCTATTTGCAGGCAGCTGTGGTTCCTAACATCTGTGACTATTTAGGGTGCGCTCACTGCCACATTTTGAGACTTCATAAGGCACTCAAATGCAGACAGGGCATTGGCAGGTGCAAATAATAGTTACTGATCAGAATCCAACAATTGGCAAAACATGCAAAAAACACAGCAGGAGTTGCAGGAACAACAACAAAAAGTCAACAATGCTTACCTGAAGAAAAAAACAAAACAGAAGAACTTGATGCAAAGTGGAGTAAAACTACCTGGTTCTGTTGGAGCCGAGGGTGACATAAATAACTCACTGAGTAAAAGAGGAAAACAAATATATCAAAGACAAAGGAAAATCAAACTTAAAGCATGATTAAACACCAGAAAAATCAAAACTAAAGAATAAACTGCAAGTGGAACACCAGAGACGACAAACAGAAATCTATTTGAAATAATCCATCTTACTGTTCAGGTTACTCAGCCTGCTGTGTTCCTGCAGCTGCTCCGTGTTGCATTCTCCTTCCTCTGTTGCTCACCTAATTTCTGCCAACCTCAGCTTCATCCAGGCGCAGATATGTGACTGATTTTCACCTGCAGCTTCATTTGCTACCTCAGCTCGTTTGCAGCTTAAAGCTTTTATTTGATGGATGATCTCAGAGGTTGCGTCTTGGCCTTTAGCTGCATGTTCTCTCACTTCATTCATGTGCTGTCACACTTGCTTTTTTTTTTTTTTTTTTTTGCTATTCTAACAAATTACCAACTTAGTGACTGCTGCCGTTTTGTCACTCCAACGATTTTTTTTCAGGAACCTTTTTCTCTCCTGCATCTGCACTCAGGCAATTTGATATACGATTAAAGATTAATTTAACTTTATGACTGCAATATAAATAATTGCTGGAATTTAATTAGCAAACCTAGCAGGGGAATTTTGTCCCATGTAGTCCTGATTTAATTAATGAAGTCGTATGCGGGTTTGGTTGGAGTTATACACCAGGAGCAGTAGTCCTGTATCCATGCACACACACCCAGACACGCCTGTTATATTTTAGTTGGGCTCTAATCAATAATTCAACATTTCATTGAAGATGCCTTCGTGGCTCTGCATCTGTCATGCTGGGCCCTTAGTTGCTATGTTTGCTGCACAGACTTTTGCACCTATGCAGAAGGATATTACATTTAATATTTTTATGTCTGCGTGTTTAATGAGACCTGTCATATCCGTCTCCTGCTTGCTCTCCCTGGGTGCTGAAACGTCTCATCAGTGCCTGACGTTGGCATGAAGCTGTGAGGGTTATTCATGCGACGCAGTGATGTGTGCAGAAATATTCCACATCCCTTTCAGAAGGCACTGACCCTAGACAAAAAAAAAAAAAAAAAAAAAAAAAAGCCAGGGACCGCGTGTCAAGTAGAGAGCCGGCTTCACGTCACGGCAGGACTCACGCTGACCCAGAAACACTCAGGGTCCAGAGTTTTGTTTCACTGCATTTGTTTTTATTGCTGTAGTAAAGGTTGGACATCGTCCGTGGAGATCTGGGGCCTCATGCATAAAAGAGTGCGCAGTTTTCACACTAAAACTTGGCGTACGGAAATACTTAGAAAATTGCGGCGCACAAAAAAAAAAATCGGATGCATAAAGCCGTGCGCACGCACGTGGCCGCGCACCTTTCCTTTATAAATCCTAATTTGCGGGAAATAGAGCGCAGCTGTTGGTCCGTCCTGTCGCCACCCATAAATACGTATGTAAATTAGTATAAATACCCGGAAGTCTGCCACCACGTGAAGCAATAACCATGACAACGTCCTTGTTCGAAGCAGAATAAGTATTTATAATAATAATACTTATATATTTTATTTTCTTATATATTTTAAATTCCAAATTAATATAAAGAGATCTTGCAAATGCCTGTTTGAACAGTAGCGCGTTCAGCCGGGATTTAAAGACAGACAGCGTGTCAGAGTCACGCTGTTTGAGTGGGAAATGTGGACGTTTATTCCAAATACTAGACTGCTTTATGTCCACAAAGCCGGCGACTGAAGGATGACTGCAGCTGGACCGGTACCGGTACCGCCCGACTCTTTTGCTCAGAGTTCCAGGATGATCAGGATGAGCAAACTAAACGCTCATAAACCATCATCAACATTTCCCAGCAGATCAATATGATCAATCGCTCCCTCTGACTCCTTCCATTGGCGATGTTCTCCATCAGAGCCAAAGCTCCACAATTACGCGGCTCACCTTTACGCAGCTACTTATATAGGCTACGTGTGATTGCATACACACCTTGATCACCTTAAAACTAATCAAACCTATTGATTACTTTTAATCAGCAGGTTTGAGTTAATCTGCTGATCCAACCCTGTTTTTTTCTTTTAGTGAGAATGAAATGACCCCATAGATGCATTCCATGCGCTTCGGCGCACGGACCAATGCGTTACATCTTTATGAGACAAAAACTGATAAAAAGTACTATTTACATTCGAGCGAGGTTTTCACATACTTTTATTTTTATTTTCTTTATTTTGTGTGCGTGTTAGCTTATTGTATGAGGATAAATGCGGTACAGTTTCACCGCATTTAAACAATAACATATTTAAATCATGAAAAACATCGGGTTTGACGCTTCTTGGTCTAAATAACACCGAATGCAGTCAAATTTCAGTGTATTTAAGTGAGTTTTGACGCTTTGTAGTTTGATATTGTCCACAGAAAAAGTTTGAGTGGCTGCCGCACATTTTCACGCCAGCGAAAAAGTGTGCGTATATTCACGCAAACTTTGACGCTAAGTTAATTTTTATACATGCTGACTTGTGCGTAAAATATGGCGCCGCACATTTTACGCACGCTTTATGCATGAGGCCCCAGGTCTTTTTTTTTTGTTTGTTTGTTTCCAGAATGTTTTTTAGTACCCTGACAAGGAGATGGATGACTAATCTCAAGAAGAAGGAGGTGTCATTTGTAATCATCAATATGCCAAATATGAACAAAGACCACACACCAACATCTCACGCCTGAGCAACTTTGCGAATACAAATTCAGAGTAAAAATGCTTGAAAAAATATTTTCAGCATAAAATGGATGTTTTTTTAAACCACCATCTTGTGGAAGTATGTGTGCTTCTTAAAATTTTTGTCAGAAATTGAATTTACTTCTCCCTCTATTATAATGTTCCCCCATTATGGTTCACTGTCTTAAAAATTAGTAAGGAAAATGTAGCCAGGTGAAAACCAGGCCCTGGTCTTACACTATTTGCTTCAAACAGAGGGTCTGGACTCTCAGCTATTGAGAAACAATTGCTTCCTGAAGGCGTGGACTGTGTTGAAGTTTTACATTTTACCAAATTGGTAATGTTTGCCCGAGATATATGCAATGCAACACTTTGATGCCAAGGAGCTTACAGGAAGTTGCTTGAGCTGTAAACAACCAACTTCCACTGCGAAGAGGGAAGAACTGGGCCGAAGAAGTCAGCTACTAGATCAATATTTAGAAGTGTGACCAACATGGACTGAACAGCTTTGTTCACTTCCTCCACTATAATTGTTAAATCTACAGGCAGACTACAATTCTAAAACAGTCCAGAAAATCTACGTCATCATTCAAAACTTCTCCTTCTGTTCGTTGATTGGCTTGGCGAAAAATCTACCGGAAACTATCCGAGTCAATTGAAGAAAGCCCAGACTGTGCTGGAAGTGAGAGGTTTTTTGCACAGGAATGCAGGAAAATGCAACGTGGAGTGAAATTCTTGATGGCACCTCAATGAGCAAGGAGCCAGTTAAAGATTATTCTACCCCACCACAAAATAAAATCTCAAATCTCAAGCACTTGTGCAAATTTGAAACAAGTTGTATGCATCTTATCTAAGCAAATAAATATGTACATTTAGTATGTAACTGTTCTTTGTGCAGCTATTTTTGAAAGTGTTTTGTGAATCTTTTTTACACTGGCTAACCTGTTTTCGACTATCTCCCTCCCATCAGTCAGTCGCTCATTAAAGCTCAGCTCTTCTGAAGGTCAAGGTCTCCACAGGGGGCTTTATGAGGAAGTTTCCCCACCCAGACATCAGTAAAGGGAGAGGTCTTTCATTTAATTACCAATCATTCTCTGAGAAAACTGTTAAGCCGCACACCTTTCAGCTTCTGGCTGCAGTGATATTTAAAATTTTTGTTGTTATTATTATTATTTATTTTCCAGGCTGTGTGGCACAATGTGTGAAGTCTAAAGATACTCGAGGCCCATGGCTATTGCAGTCCCCAGTTCCTGTTTATGTAAACACTGTTACAAGAAAAGAAACTGTGTAGTGACGCACACATCCACACAGAGCCTAACAGTTGTCTCAGTGTTTACCCAGGCAAATATGCTCTCCTGCCCACAACCTGGAGGAATATCTTTGTGTTTGTCTTTAGTCTCCAGAGTTCCCCGGAGGTGTCTATTCTCTTCTTCTATGATGCTTCCTTCAGCATCCTCCTTGGGGCTGCTTATCGTTCTCTTTTGGCCTCTTCCATACTTACACACTTCTGTATCCCTCCCTTATCCCCCATTGCTCCATCCTTTGCTGTCTCCTCTCCTCAAAACTCCTCTCCTTTCCTCTGAACTGCTCCTAATTCAGTCCTGTGTGTTCAGTATATCACTTTGATTTTCCTCCTGCTGCAGCTGAGGCACGGTGAGTCACCTGCTGCTGTCCAAGCCTACGGCTGTGGGACCGTCCAGCCCACGCACACACTCTCAACACACACAGAAACAGTGAAGCTCCGTCATATTATTCACCCTGCCTTGCCTTGCTATGCAAAACATTTCTATGTCATCCCATCATAATTTGAAATGTGATGAGAAATTTGTGAATTTCTCATCACATCACCTGGACTGATGAATACTAAAATGTGCTAAATGTGTGTCCAATGTTCCACATGGACATTTTTGTTGGTATTAGAGGTTTTGGACTATCGTGCTTCAGAGATCCCCTTCTCTTTTAGGCTCTGTACTTGGACCCATACTATTCTCACTCTACATGATTCTCCCTGGCTTTGTTTAAGGAAACGTCTCTTTTTAAGGCTGTGTAAAGGAAATTCCAATCAACTTTCAGTCAAAGCATAACATTACAACTGCTTTCAAAAATCTTGTGCTGAGAAAAGGACGAGGAGGAGATGTTAGAAGCTAAATGTGCAGCAAAAAGAAAAATACAGCCCTTTATGGTGAAACGCTAAAATTCAACAAAACTTTAATAGTTTCATCTGTTTTTCTGCTTATTTTGCATTTTTGTTACATTTTTAAGCATAAGGTGTTATTTTCAAAAATAAATAAAAGTCTTATGTCCTTAACTAACAAGAATAGAAAATTACATCACGTGAACAGACACAAATCTTATTAAAAAGCTTCTTCATAAAAGCTTCAGGCTCATAAATATTTTGCAGATCCCAGGAACATTGTTGTTGGAGTTGTATATTATTTCAGCTAATCTAATGTAATCAAGGTCTTCTGCATAAGATTAAAAACACAAAGTGGTGTGCATAGGGAAGCCAACAGTGAGATTTCTGAAGGCCCTGAATGCCACAGCCTTATGTGCCTTCAGGCTGTCTAAAGCAGGCAGCCAATAGAGGCAGCAGCTAATGCTAATGTAACTTTTTCACATTACAGCCAAGGCTCTTCAGTCTTATGGCGGCAACTGGTGTTTTGCTGACTGCCTGCCCAATCCAACAGCAACTAGTGGCCAGATGGGCTCAGCACGAAACTTTCTGCAACATACTGCCTGGCAGTGTGCATCCGGAGCGAAACACTTCGTCTCTCCCATTTCCTTTGTGATACAGCCACTCTCTACTGGAGCTGTTGGTGCTGTGCACCATAAATGTTGTGCTTCATTTTCAGCTTTCCTGTGTTTGGTATTACATTGAGACTGAAGTGGCGTCTGATCTGCGTTGGGTTTATTCAGACTTGATTGATTATTCAGTTGCTGCCTGTTTTAATTCTCCCTTTCCATGTTCAAAGTTTGTTTCTTGCTCCTTTGCTCCTGCTTTTTACTCTCATCTCTTTGAATGTTTGTGTTTACATGTGTCTTGTTTGTCTCTCTGTATCCCAGCCTTCTCCCTTGTGAGCTGCCAGTTTCTTGGATCGTGGTTGTTTGTTTCTGCAGTCGAGTTTATCCAGCTTGTTACCCACCTGTTTGTGTGTGTTGGATTTTCATAGGCAGTGTTTTTGTTTGTTTGGACGTTCTTTGTATTCGAACCAGGTAGTGGGTAGAAAAAAACCCCCCAACTGCTGAAATTTTAGGGAGACACCAAAAAAGTGAGAAATTGGTAAACAATTGGGCAAAAAACGTGTTGAAAGTAATTAAAGCTGTTCAAAAAGTGCAAACTATGAGAACTAGACAGATTTGTTTGGACAGTTTATTCCACCATCAGGTAAAATTTTTGAAGAATACACATTAAAAATTTATAACTTTTTCTTGCATATTAATGAGAAAGATCTAGTTTATTGTCATGAGCACAGAGGGCATCAAAATTACCCAAGCTCCAGTAAATTTTCTATGATTAAAAAAAAGAGACCATAACTATGTTTAGTTGGACAACAAAGAAAAAAAAAACAAAAACAAAACTATTACCAGATTTCTAAATGTGGAACTTTTATAGTCATTTCAGCATCAAACTTTCTTATATTGAAACATGCCAACAATCAAAGTAACTCTAATTAAGGTGAAAGGAAGCCTTGGCATCCTCGTAGGATTTTCCTGACATTTGCCTATTCCTTTCTTTCAGCTAAAGATAGTTTACAGAGAGGTTGCAAAGGGAAAATTGGATTTCTTGTTAAAAGGAAAGTGATATGTTGCATAATAAAGACCTTCTTCTGTGGTTAGAAAAAATGTAGAATAAAATGTAAATCATGACAATTCTCTGCTATTCCAGAATGGAAAGTGGTCATGGAGGAAACGGCAACACTGCAGGGATTTCTGCTGGGTGCTGGTCGTGTTCTGCAGAAACAGTCCATATATATTTTCTATAGTCCCAGACTGACAAACATTACTCAGAGGCAAATCATAGTGGTGGCAGCATCATGCTGTCTGAGCACTTTTTATTGAAGGAAAGTTGAAATTGAAATCAAATATGCTTCAGTAAAGTATATCATCAAGGGGAGCTATTTTTATTTTTTCTTTCACCATTAATCATGGGATATCATGACAGAGTCCTTGATAGTTCTAAGGGACATTTGAATTTGGGAACAAAAAACAAAAAAAAACACAAACCTTTACTGACTCAATGATTATTAAAGAGTACATGAAAGCTGTGGATGAAACTTTTACTGAAGAACAAACAAAATCAAGATGTGTGTGAAAGGCTAACACAGATACCCTTGTTAACTTAAATATTAACCTGTAGATGTATTAAAACAGCTGGATGAAGCTGTAGGTTTAACTGTAGATAAGGCAGCTCACATATCTGACAATGCACTGCTGTTTGTTTGGGTGGATATTGATGTTATTATTTGAGATATTTGAAGGAATATTATGGAAAAGGGTGCTCTCTTTTTATTTTTCAAAATGCAACAACTTTATATTAAAATTCTTGTTTTCTAAAGCTGTCTGTACTAAAAGAGGATTAAACTGAAATCAGAAAAAACTGAAAGAGCATTTGTTATATATCTGTGTCAACATGAAATGTAAGGGGTTAATGTGAAATTTAGAAATAAACAGTAAAAATCTATTGACTTATCTTAATTGTTTTCTAAACCACATAAGCATTGCTTCTTATGCCTCAATAAAATATAGCTAAAGACTTCCAGTTTAAATCAAAGCATTTCCATAAGTTAAAATAATAATCAATGTCCAGGTGATTTCAAAAATGCAGTTTGTAATAATACTTGAAAACTGCTGTTTCAAGATGCTCCTCATCCAATCTTACTGATCTTTAGCAATTTTGCAAAGGAAAAAAAAGAATTAAAAAATCTGCAGATGTGAAGACTGGGTAAGTCTTGACTCAAACTGGGAAGCAAATAAACGCACACAAAAGTTTCATGTTTTTAATTGTAAAACAACAAAAAAAAAACAAACAACCCCACCCACTTAATCTATGTGTTCTTTTCATTTTACAACTGTGCTCAATTTCGTGTTTGTTTATGACAACATAATCCCAGCTGAAAACACAGAAGTTTGTGATTATGATGTGATAAAATGCTAACAAGAGATATAACTATTTCAGCAAGTCACTGTACTTCAAAGCTCAATTTTGGAGTTACATTTACTGCATAATGATGCACAACTGTTGTACATGTTTCTGTGGGAGTAGCGCAGTTTGGATCCCAGGACCACGACTGAGGGTAAGCAGACCTTTCAGTTTGACAAATGAGCGTAACGTCTGTGGTCTGCTGCTCCTTCAGCGCCGGCAGGTATGGTGGCTTCATGTTTTATGTATAACATATTTACGTCAGTGCGGCAGGAAGTATGAAAAATATTCAGACTGGAAAGCTCCTGGAACTCCGAGAGGATTTGGCCTGACCACAGCTGATGAGGCTGTGATTATTAGTGTGCTGTGGTGATGGAAACAGATCCTCAACTTCACAACAAAGCCCCTCAACCTCCTGTGGAAATTACAGTCATGAAGGTCAACATGCTACAGCCCCGCTGCAGAACAGCGGCTCGGTCTTAAAAGTGCAGCCGCCAGCAGGAATGATGACACTCCTCTTTATTATTCACTTTACAGTAAAAAACGGAAACACTATATCATGCAGAGAGACTGCAGCACGGACGAATCCGGCTCAGGAGATCCCCGTTGTGTCTGCTGAGGGCCGGGGCTCAGACTGCAGATGGGATGAAACATGGCACAGCTTTCCAATTTTTAACAGGATATGACACTGCTGCGCTGCCTCCATTCCACGCTCTTTGAAAAAGCTCATGGTGTGAAAAATCTGCGTGGATGACTGGGGCAGTAATGCAAATCTACCTGACATGCTTGTCACCATCTGGGCCCATTAAAGAGTAAATATTTTAGTTAGGAATGAGATGGAATGTGCCTAGCTTGATTAAAATCCTCAAAATACAACTTTTTTTTTTTGTTCATTCAGCATTGCTTATTTTATACAAAGATTTTTTATTGAGATGTTTGCAAAAATGCTGAACAGATTTCAAGATTAACTCCTTTTAAGCTCAGACGTTCAGAAACCTGGGTTGCACAGTGTTGCATAAGGTTGCATAGTTGCCTGTAAAGCTTCATGTCATCATGTTTTGGCTCTAGCTCTCCTGAGATTTAAAAAAACTTATCCTGCACTATCCATGGAATGGGATCCAGTTCTAACCTTAATGCTGTATTATATTTGCAGCCACCTGGCACACCATCCCCCTCTCCCTGCAGCCTCACTGTGGTACAAGGGCGCAGCAGATGTTGTTCGGTTGCTGTAATAGGTTGGATGTTGGCTGCTGAGATCGTGGTTTTATCTAGACCTCGGATACTGAAGCAGGGGATTTTTATAAGCCAGCCAGGAGAATGGAATAACATTTCATCATCAGTCTACTCACCTGTAGGAATTTATGCTCTATGCATAAAACCTGATGATGGATGATGTAAAGCAGAATATTGAATCTGGGCTCTTGCATCAACTGAAATGTACTCTTACCGGGTTAGGGAGAAAGTATTAGTGTCTAAATGTTGAACGCTGGTAAAGAGAACCCCACAAAAGAGCTGAAAATGCAGAGAGAAACGTTTAGTTTTAGGTGACTGAGTGGAAATTTAGACAACTTTTTTTTTTCTTTTGGTAGAAATAATGGAAAACTATGTTTCACTTTCCTACCACTTTACAATTAAATACGTTTTTTTTTTATTTTTTTTTTTTATTAAAGTCAGACTTTATAAGAGTTTGAAAAGTTTTGAAAAGAACTGTAAAGGTACCAGTGCTGGTTGTTTGCCTACAGCCAGGTCAAACCGAATAAAATTATTCATTTCAGAAACACAAGTTAACTTGACTTGTTTGTTGTAGGCTGTGGGAGGAAGCTGAAATGTCCAGAAAAATAAGGAACAACAACCCGACACAGACACAAAGAGAGCACTGGACCTCCACACAAAAAGGTCTGCAGACCTCAGGCTAAAACCTGCTCCATCTTGTCGTACTTTGAAAGCTCAATGAGTTTAACTGTTAGTTTTTCACCAATTACATGTTTGAAATCAAATAGTAAAGTAACGATATCTGATCAGTTGCCTTTTAGTCCCATTAAAGTTCACATGACGACTAATCACTGGTTTCCATTTCAGATTAACTCTACAAATGGTGTGATTTAGGAATGTTCCTTTAAATAAAGCTTAATTGTTCAGCAGCACTCGCATTCTTTGCCTTTCTTGCCAAAGATCAGTTTCTTTTGATTTCATTTTTTTTTACATTAGAAAGGTAGATAACTTGAAAAATTTAAGTAGGATTTAAAGCTGTAACATGTCATCCATTAACATGATAGCATCGGCTTTACATAACACAATTCCATTGAGTAATACTTATTTGCATTGTGTGGGACGGATGTACACAATAAAATCAAGTAAACTGAACAACTTTTTTCTTTCAATGTGGGAACATTAAATTTTTACTGCTAAAAAGAATCTTCAAAAATACAATATGATTAATTTTGTAATTGACAGCCACCCCCCGCCCCCAAAATGTTTTAATTTCTATGAACAAAAAATAAATAAATAAATTGTGGAGGGGCCCCTGTTGGTCAAGGGCCCTTAGAATCGTCATAACTTTCCCCCCCTATACGGCACCCCTGCTACAAACTATCTTTTACCTCCACCCCACCTTACCCTCACCCTAACATCTCCCTCATGTAGCCTTAATCCTAATACCCCCACCCCCCTGAAACTCCCCTTACCACGCAGAACCACTTTAACTCTTTGCCTACACTTTACACTAACCCTAACCATGCCCCTTTCCAAAAATCTCACCCTAGCCATCCCCCTTATGTAGCCCTAATCCTAACCACCACCACCCCATCTCTCCCTCTCCTCTCTGACCTCCCCTCACCCCCACACACAGAACCACTTTTAACCCTTCACCTACACTTTACTCTAAACCGAACCATTCCCCCCTCCAGAACCTCACCCTAATCATTCCCCCTTCCTCTTTTCACCCCCTTGTCTCTCTTCTTCCCCCCCCCTACTAAACACAGCACATAACAGAACACTCAATCTCCACTTGAGCCCAACTCAAGCAGAGTACCAACACTCACAGGAATATGCCAGCCATATTCCATGCACTTTACACAGCACGTACGAATCAAAAGAATGTTCCTAGGAACAGCTGCACACACCATGCACCTTCCATAAAGGTAGCATCCCATGGCCCAGGATAGTTCACAGATCTCGAGCGAGTGTGCACTACATGTAGTGGTACCAATATGGACCGGAGCCAATTGTGGCGGGTTCGGACACCCCAGAGTGAAAATCTCTAACACCTACCCTTACCCTCCCTTACCCTAACCCTATATGTCCTGTGGTGCTGCAGTCCTGTGGGCTTAAATCCCCATCGCTGCCGTCAGCCTCCAAAGTTTCAAACGTGTCTGCTGTTGGCCCCCCTAACTGTCAAACTCCCCTGCTGTGGGGTTAGAGCAGAGTTTAAAAATGCCTTTTCTCTGGGTCAGAGACATACAGAGCATTCAACCAGCCCCAAATATTGCCCTGATCACACTGATGTAACTCCCAGAAGCCTGGCATAAAATAAAAATTTAGACTTCTAGGAGGGGGAGACATACCGGTTTATTTACTTGTTCCTCTTGGTCCCAGATGAGGGCATATCTATCCAATCTCTGCTACTTTCTCTTCCAGAACAGAACTCTGAGTACATCCACCCACTGGAAAACTGAAGCTGTCTGAATTTTTTTTTTTTTTTAACATATGCCACACATTTCACATTTATCCCAAAGGAAGCGAATGCAGCATAAAGCATTTCGAGAATGAGATCCAGAGAGAGAGAGAAGGAGAGAGAGGCAACAGCGCAGATGAGCCCCAATGAGCAACAGCCGGCTCCTCTTTCAAACGCAAAGCACCACGCTCCGCATCCCTCACACACGACAGCCGCACACTCACGCACACGCACGCACGCAAGCAGCCCGAGAACCCGAGCGGCATCAGCCCTCTCTGCCCGTCGCTGCCGGTGGCAGCCCTCTCCGCTTCTCCGCACCGCGAAGCCGTGAGAGGAGTTCCTGCTGCCCTCACAGGCAACAGAAGAGAGCCGCGGATCTCTGTTTGAGACGGCAGACAATTAACCAGCGAAGCGGGGGGGAGAGCCGAGAGAGAAAGCGGGGGAAGGCGAGTGAATACGCTCCAGTTCAGCTACTGGCTCCTGCTGCTGCTGCTGCTGCTGGAGGAGGAGGAGGAGGAGGAGGAAGAGGAAAAGGAAAAGGAAGAAGAGGAGGAGGAGGCTGTGGGCTTGGAGAGACTGGAGCAGCTCCGGTATCCTGCACAGGCAGCCCGAACGGCCACAAGTGATCAGAGCATCTTCAGCCTTATAGATGAACAAGCAGCACGGTGCAGCTTCCAGTCCTGGGTGAGTCAACTTTCAATAAACACACACACACACACACACACACCCCTCTCATCTGCGTACTCCATGTGCTGTCTGTAACTGTCTGCATCCATCTTCACAAAAACAGACTGTACACACGTGGTGTGTGTGTACGTCCTGCTTTTTTCCTCTGCCTTGCTGCTGATGAGCAGAAGATGCAACTTGTGACACTATTTTATCCCTTCAGCTCCTTTCTGATGGTGCAGCATCCACCCCCCAGTGATCGATTTGCTCCTCAACTTAGACGGGCATCAGCTCTCATTATCTGTTCTTTTCTATTGTCACCGCTGAGGCAGTGTGTTTGTGCATCCGTGCACAACTCATCTCCATCGGTATGTGCGTGCCTGTGCGAGTCCTCTGGTGATCAGGTTTCAATTAGGATTTAATGATGTAAACGGTGGGCAGGAAGGGCAAGGCGGCCCATGATCGATCCTGCAGCTGTATCAGTGTGACCAGATGACACATCTAGTCCCGTGTCCTCTCCGAGCCCATTTAAAGCTCGGCTCCCCCGTCTTTTATTAGTGTGTGTGCTTATAGTTCTGAGTGCAGCAACTACAAATCAGGTGATTATTCCAAGGAGTGCAGTTGTCCTTCCCTCTAATGGCTTTGGAGTTCATCTCTCCCCCAGCTGTTCATTCAGACGTTATACAGAGAGGAGAGAGAGAGAAGATAAAGGCATCAAACAACTCTAACCTGTGGCCCTCAACTCCATAAATCAGCAGCTGTCCCCTTGTTTTCTCATAATTCCAGCTTTTCAGCTTTGATTTATTGATAGATGCACTGACCTCTTCCAAGGTTTCTGCACTGCAATGTCACTGCATGCTTTCTCTATTAACGTGGCCAGCATTCAATAAATAATGACATGAAGATCTGACACATTTTTTTCAAGAACCGACAAAACTGTCACAACTCACTGCACCCAACAAGCCCCCCTGCATTCTTGCGCGCCATGACAGAATAATTATTTTTGCTTGATCACCCAGGTGTTCATACTTTTTTTCCCCCGTATGCAGGTTTTGCAGAAAATTCAGCCCTTCTCTCTGAATTCATGAATATGACGTAGGTCTCATTCCAGGGGCGCATGTGTTGGATTTCCTTGTAAGTAGCAGATTAGACGGCAACTGTTCACTCACTGGCTCATTTTGTCCCATTGGACAACTGTGGGTGACATGAAATGACAGTTTAAAAGGCTTCTACTGCAAAAATACAGAACACCAAAAAAGCATAATAATGGTATACTGCTTCTTGACATCCAAGGAGTCACTTAGGACTTCCAAACTTCCTCCTCAAATCCCCTCGCTCATCCTCTGGTTATATAGGTCAGCCTTTCCAACAGAACACATGATGCTACATCTCTTCTCCACTCACATTCCAGTAATACTCCTGTCTAAAACTTTTTAAATTTATGCAAGTAAACAAGGTTTTCATCAGTCATTTATACTGCAGTGACCTCATTCTTATTCATTGTTTTGAGGCTTAAAGAATTTTTCCCAGTCAGCTTTGTTGCATTTTCCCTTCAACATCCAGTTTTTATGCCTTTAATCTGTCAAGGACAAAGTTATTATCGCATGCTGGGAATTAAAAAAAAAACTGGCAAGATATGAAAAACTCATTTTTGATAGCAATTCCTGTCACATTATGCGATAAAGATGCCAGACGGTGTGATTTGTTGCTGAAGAAGAGTCGTGCCAGACAAGTCGGACAGAAAATTCAATCCAAAAATGAATGAACATCCAGTTACAGGTGTTAATGCTCCTATTATAGGGCTCTGAAAAGACAGAGAGGAGGATGAGGAAGGCTGTGAAAGCACATATGCTAGGTCTTTTTATGAGTTATTTCAGATGTGTTGGACGTTGGATATCCTAGTACTGCTCTGATTCTCCCTCACCTTTTGCTGCACACTGCCGGTCAGGTGGACTTTCTCATATTTATATGAAAGATTCATTTGGCAATTTGCAATATGTCTAGTTGTGAAAAACATAAAGGTCTAAAAAGGTAAGGAACCCCAAAAACTATAGATGAGTGGCAAGCTTTTAATAAAAATTACTATTAGATTGTGTTATAAGTTTGTATTTTAGAATTTTGAGTTAATAGCATGAGGTAATTTATTTTAAGGTTGTTCCTTTGATTCTTTTATGACAAAACATAACATGTCAAACAGCTTACTTAATAAGAAAATAAGACAAAGAAAACTTTTTCTGCATTACTTATTTAATCCATCCATGTACTATAAGGCATCACAAGGATGGATATTTGTGACTGTTTTTGTTCAGTTTTCATTACTGGTGTGTGATGCTGCTTAAATTATAATGTATGCAAACACACATGGTGTTGAATGGTGTGGAACAGGTTGTGGCCAAATTTTCACTCACAATGGACAAAACTTATCTTTGGAATAATTTGTTATGTCTAATATTGCACACGGAGAACTTTATATGTTTGCACGTTATATTTTAAGAAACAAAATGTTAAAGGTCATAGCCTTTTATTGAAGATTTATGTGTGACTAGATTGACTCTTGGGTTCAAAAACCAAATTAAGAAAATGACCAACACTCAAAATATCAGACACATTGGCATTCATTCCTACAATAATATTGTCTTAAATTTAATATCGCATGTTCTGATGATCAAGTCACATAACTCATAAAGCCTTACTTGATATGCAATCACAGTATCATCATAGCTATGTTCCTTACCAAAAATACTTGAGCTTTGATAATCCTTTTTGACATATTGAGCACTAAAAGTGATGCTGTTTTACTAAAATTATAAAACAGCCACATGGGAAGAGTTTTCAGAGATTTTGTACCTCTTTTTTTTCATGCTTTTGTCTAACTGACTTGCTAAGTCTGTGGCTTTATCTTTGGTTCTGCACATTTCACACATTCACAAATCCTTCCCAAGCATCACTGCCATGGGATCTCTGCAGTTTTAAATCTGCAAGACAAAACAATATAAGATCATAATATTGAATAAAAATCTTTACAGTGTGCTTCTTTTGCTTACATAATAATAAAATATATTGAGGAGGAACTGAACTGACCCATGAATGACCAGGAAAACTGTAGGACTGTATGTGAGACTACTGGAAATTGAGTTACATCTTGGCTTAGCTTGACTGCAAAAACTTTCAGTATGACTTGGCAGACTCTGGAGTTGTGATCCACTGTTAGGCTGTGGATAAATATCTGCTGAAATATGCCAGTTACAATAGAGGAGAAAATCAACTTTTGTTCTTTCTCAGATGGAGTAAGGTGAGGTATTTAGATTAAATGTAAAAGATTAAGATATAACTCATATTTGTCCCCAAAACAATATGTAATCTCTAACTTTATCCTGTTTAGAAATCAAAACATATGTCTTTTCCAATCCTCAATATTTCTGAGTGTGGCCTTTTCCATATCTCTGGATGTGTTTCCCATAGCACTTGGCTCAGCTCATGGATTCCTATACCTACTTGTCAAGAGCAGTTATGATCCGACATCAAAAAGGGAAAAAAAAAGGAATGAAGCGAAAGCAATTATGCAAAAGCTTTAATGGTACCCGAGGTGCCACTTAGCCTCCTTCTTTGACAGATTTATGCGTCAGTAATGAAATGTGCACCGACAGGTCTATGTGTCCCTTCAGAGAGCATTGTTGAATCGGGCCTGTTAGTTCTGTCCATTACGACGCCCACTCTTACCTTTCCATTTCGAGCCTTTCTGATGTGCATAAAGCTGTCATCTGTGCTCAGTAGTGACATTACCGCAGCTTAACACTGCCAATACCCAGACAACCTCATTGTTTTCAATTTCGCAGTATTTATGAAGGCAGTAAAGCAGAGATGCATCCTCTGTCAGCGAGACGGGAGCACCGCCGCTCTCCAGGGAAGAATAGCGCAGAGGACGAGGAATGAGGGATACAGTGGTGGAGTAGTGCTGGAGGGCTCGAATACCTGCAGGCAGGCTGGCATGTCATCTGTCGCTGTTAAGAAGTCCAACTGGAACAATGGTGGCCCTGTGAGTGTGCTGGCTGTCCTCCCACTCACTGGTGTAATGCTATTATAGATGGGGCTGCAACCTAAATGCAGAGCTTAGAGAGCATCTGGACCTTACATGTTTTTTTTTTCTTCCAAAGATGATTGCTTTATTTGACATTTGCTGTGACAAATGTGGTTGGCTGACCTTGGAGTCGCCAGACCAATTACAACATATAAGCACCTTTCTACTCCACTTCACATTGTCATGAAATTTAACTTATAGTGTGGGACATTTCCACATTTTTTACACACACACACTCACAAACTTTAATTAGATTTTTTGTTAGGGATTCTACGTAAAAGACAAAAAAACCCCAAATGTGAGTTGGAAGTAAAAGATACACGGCTTTAAACATTTTCCATAAATAATCATTTGGAAACTGTGTGCTCTGTGTTGTATGTTGCTGCTGAGTCAATAAATAATCTAATGCCATATTTTGCTGCATGTGCATTTTGAAGCTTTGCTTGGTATACTTCTGTCAGCTATTCACATTAAAAAAGACTGAAGCTTTTATTCTTCTTCTTAGATAACTTCAGTCAGGTTGGGTGAATAGTATCTGTGTATATTGTTTTCAAGATTTGTCACAGATTCTCGGTTGGAATAAGGTCTGAACTTTGTATGGACCATTTTAGCACACAGTTATGTTTTGGTTTGAAACTTTTGTTTGTAAATTTTGCTGTGTGTTTGTGATCATTGTCCTGCTGGAAGACGATTATCCACCCGATGCAAGCCCTTTAAGCAGCATTTAACATTCTTTAACCAGTTTTCCTTTCAGTACTGAGAAAATGTATCCAAACAGATACTGATACTGCCAAGACAGTATTTCATTTCACTGATTACTGGTCAAAAACTACTTTTCAATTAGTACTTTGGATCAAATATTGAAAATGATTCGATGAAGTTACTCATTTTTGTCAAATGATAATTTTGATTTAAAATTTTTCTTCTCTATAGTCAGTGGTACAGCATACCTGTGTAAATGTTCTCATTTAGTCAATAACAATCAGCATTCTCATTGCAGATACCAGAGTTGCTTCACTTTCCTTCCTTAAGAATGGAAACTTCATTGTCCCCGCGTGGCCAACTCTACCTTTAGACTGGCTTTTAATTAGTGACCTTAGTGAGTAATGCTTAAAGCACATCTCTAAGTGACATTTGGTCAGATTGGACCCATGTGTGTTTGGGCCTAATTGAGGCCAAATGTAAGAATTTCCTTTCGAGTTTCTGTTAAGCTGTCTCTCCGGTGAAAAATAAGCTGAAACTACAGATAAATTAATAAGGCAGAGTAGCAATAAAGTGCTGCATTCTGCAATTCCTCAGCACACTGCAGTGCTAGTTATTTAAGTGACGTTAATTGAGATACAAGAAACTAGTTTTTATTGTAACAGCTGAAACAGAATTTGATCAAAGCTGAAACAGAATTTGATCAAAGCAAAAACACAGAGCAGCATGGGACAGATGAAGCAATGAAACCGTCCACAGATGCTTGTGACCTAAATTTATATGAGCTTTCTGCACTGCACCAAAGCCTTAAATCATTTCTTCCTGTTTCACTTTCATGAAGTCAAACTTTTTGTATTAATTTAAAATAATCTCAATCTGTATTTCTCCAGGCTGTCTAATATGATATTTCAGAGCTTTTCTTTCATTTCATTTTGTTGCTTATTTTCAGTCTGGTACCTGACCAATTTCCACTTGTTTTTTTTTAATAACTCTAATAAGCTATGTATGAAAGTATCCTGAACTAAACTAACGGACAAGAACTAGATAAAATGGTCAACTTATCAAAGAACCAACTTTTAATCCAATTTGTAAGTACAAAATGCTGTTAGCGTGCTAGGGGCCACTCCATTAGTTTCCAAACCATAACTACTACCTGCGTTTTTTGCGACCAGAAATATTCCCAAACCGACACATTTATTTTTCTTGTAAGCAATCAAAACATGTAGAAGCCAACTGTCAGCCAGCTGACTGGCAGTGTGCGGCAACACGTTGGGGAGGGGCAGCTCTGGGTTGCTCTGTGCTCATTACAGCGATAAGAAAACTTTAGTCACTCAGACTCACTTCCTGGCATCTCAGTTTAAACCGTAGAAATTCCCGGATGGGAAACTTGATCTGGATTGAAGCCATAACTTTTACAAGTTGTGTAGCTTATGAACAAAAACCTGTCACAAAGACACAACCTTTTCACAAACTGAAAGAACAATCTATGCAAAAATGCCAAAAATAACACAGCTTTCCAATTAAGTCGGGTTTTTTTGCAGCAGCAAGGTGCTGAAGAGCTGTTAGCAGGAAACATGGCATTCATCAAATGATCGTCTGAATACGACTCTAACTTCCCCTGTTAGGTCTTTGGTCTTTATTTTTCTTTATACAGACTTTAGGTGATCTTCATCAGATGCTGTTCTGATGCACTTTTTTGAAAACCAGACACTTTTTTGTTTTGTTCTCTATTCTTGTAGTTACACATTGCACAGAAAGCTATTATGCTCAGTGACAGTAACTGGACAGGACAGAAATCGATAGAATATGTTTGGAAAAAAAAAAAAAACAAGTTTGGAAGAGCTTCCAAATAATCTGGAGACCACTTTAAAAGATTGCAAAGAATCCTGATTCCCTAGATGGAAATTGTAAAATAAATCATCTTGCCTTTTTTTCAGGCTGTACCGCTCCTTTTCTTTTGTGCTCAACTATTTATATTCCACCAGAATCACTCTGTAGAAATAGTTTGCAAAGCTCACCATTTCATCTACCTCTTAATTGAATAAAAGTTTGTGTGTTTAACCTCTGCACGCTCTAAAAGTGTCTGTCAACCTTTTAATATGTCAACGAGCAAAACAAGCTCATTTTGCCATGACGGGTCTCTGTGTGACTGCTGGATTGGCTAAAGAGCAGCAGAGCTCAGGCAGAGGAAGTGCTGGGGTGAGAAAACTGTTTTCATTTTTTTGTTGCTCTTCGGATGTTGCATATTTCATGTTTTTCAGGTCTCTGGATAAAAGGACGTGTGATGAGATAGTCGTAGTGTTACATAAGTTTAAAAAAAAAAAAAAGGGAAGCGGAGCATGCAGAGTGTAGGTGCAGGCGCTCTCAAGAGGAGTTCAGAGATCAGCGTTTGCAGTTTGCTGGCTCTCAGCTTCCCAGGATATGATGGCAAAATAACCTGTAAAACCTTTAGCTTTGCACCAGCTTGAATTACAGATGAAGCAGCGCTAGACAGCACAGCTTTGCGAGTGTAAGGTCGCTAAAAGTTTGTAAATTTACGCCTGTGTTGATGCTTGAAACTGAGAGTGCCGTGTGCCTCAAAGATTGAGTTGGACCATGAGATAAAGAGCTGGGTATCTGGGAGTTTATACTCTTGTCAAGCTCTCCGCCTCATTTATTTTTATGTATACTTACTGCTGCTGGCAGCATAAAGTATGGAAAATGGACAGCTATAAAACAATATCCTTCAATACACATCAACCACTTTCAGACTCCTGAAGAAAAGGCAGGCTGGGGTTCCTGCCAAGGCGCGGTTTAGGATGGTAACATTTGAGGCTGCTGCTTAAAGAATAATGCAGTGATTTTCTATGTATAACAAGTGCATATCAATGAAATAATAAAAAAAATGTAGTTCAGTTAAATTAACATGGATGTTTAACACTACACATGATATTCCACATCACTGTAAGCCTTATGTGGCTTCTCCAAATTAAAAAGGACCCAGACCTCGCAGCATAATTGGCCAAACTCACCTTCAAAACCAATAAAACTAATGTTGCTTTTTCACAATTTTTTGCTTCTTTTCTTGTAAATTGGGATTTAACAGGACGAAAGCAATACTTACAACAAACAGATTTCCTCGTTTTGGGCTTCATACGACTGGCAAATTTAAAGTACAACTATTAATGTTTTTACCTTCACTTACTCTTCGGTCGGCTGTTTAGGTATACTGTACATCTGCAACAAACTTCCTAAGTTATATGTGAGAACAATAGACACGTTTCCAGAGAACATAGCAATGAAAAATATATGAAAGCATTTCATGCAAAGATTTCAATGTAAAGCACAAACTATTTACCATCCTATGACCAGCTGAATGCAGGTTGCATCACTTTGCCCCAATTGCTAAGAATGATTGCCAATCATGCCAGCTGGGTCCGTTCAAACCAATTAGCTTCGCTACGGCTCCATGTGAAACGTCCTTGTAGCCAATGCAGCCCCTATTTCACTTCTGCACATGTCACAAATTAAGTCCCCTGCTTCGTTTATGCGCTTTATAGAGTATGTGATGTATGTATGTGATATATGCAGGCGTGTCACATAATTGAGTCGACTATAGCAGAATATCAATTTTAAAAAAAAACAATGAAAGGGATAATTTCAGGAAGGAGTATGAAGAGATTTGTACCTGTTAAAGTTCTGTAGAGGATTATTGTCCTCATCTGCTCTTATTCCCATATTTCTTAGGAAACAGGCAGTAAGATTGGATGAAAATGCTTCAAAATTCAGATCTGTACTTAGTTCCTTGTCCAGTATATTGTTTAATGACGCAAACAAGTTAATCTGAAACTAAGCCTACAATAACAATTATTCTGGGAGCCCTGTACGCTGAATATTGAAAATTCATGTTTTTTTTTATAATCCTGTTTTTGTTATTTTAATTTTACAGTTGTGCATTAAGGGAATGCACATATGGCCATTATGATAAAAAGTCTTTATTTAACATTGTTACTACTACGTAAACAATTTAATTATTTTCTCAAGCTAGCAATTTTAACTGAAGAAAAATAAGCTGGAGACATTTGAAGCTTTCTTCAACTTCATAAATGAATATTTTTCAGACCATTGCAAACCTTGTGCGGTTTCTCCAAATAATAATAAAAAAACCTGTCAAAAGTAGCCGAAAGCTTTTAGAAAATATATGTAAATGCATCTTTTTTCCTTTGTCCCCCATTGATCCAGCATCGTTACTACACTGACGTTTTGCTATTGATCATTGTAAGTCCCTCAGTGGAGAAAATGTGGAAAGTAGCTTATTCACACTTTCTTTGCTTTGTGAAGATCGAGTGACAGATTCCAGAGACAATATCTGTTCATTCTTACAGGCGTATCAGTCTCTTCATCTGCTATGAAGCACATTTTGCAGGAGCTGAGCCACAAAGTCGTGACTTACTTCACCGTGTCGAGCCAGCTGTGTCCCCGCGTGCTGACTCGGGTTACACGCTCCTTTCATACAGCGCGCCCTGCACATCAGATAGCTTTGTAATCAGCTCTCTTCAATTATGCAACTATGAGCAAGATAAGATTAACACATGTGACAGTGTGTTACATGGGGTTTCATGCTGTAAGGCTGCTTCTAAGGACTGAGCAGCAAAGCACAAGCTCACAACTTTCCATTCTCCCAAACCAAGAAATCTTAAATCCTGTTTTTATCTAGTTTAATAATATTATTGTCTTTGCTGTCTTGAACCACCTGATAATCTTTTTGTTGGGGTCAAACACAATTAACACCATCAGAGGGTATTAAGTACAGGATTAATTAATCACTCTTCAAACGGTTCCTGTCGCTGACAACATCGAATGGCTCTTCGACTCTTCTGAACTCTGAACCACTCAGCCGGCCATTTATTCCTGAGCTGATGAGGCATTTAGACCAAGTCTTGCTCTTCAATCCATGTCTCTTTTGGTTTTCTAAAGCTCCCTCTCCTGTTTCCCGCCTCTGTTGTTTCTTGGTATTATTTTTGGATGTTTTCTCTCTCTGTTCCTCCATGATTTTGTTGTTGTATGTTTGTTAGTGTTGAAATTCTGTTGCTCCTGTCCATTGGTCTGTTCTCTAGTTTGCTTCAGTGATCTTGACTTGCTAATCTTGTTAGCTGCTTTATGTCCATAATTATCTTAACAATATAAATCTGCATCTGTATAAATACACCTGACTTTCTTTTGCTCTCTATCCAGTCTTTCTTGTTCTCCTTTTTGTAACTTAAGCTTTCTCCAACATTGTTTTTGACTTTCTGTCCTACTTCAAGTTTATTTTTTTTACTTAAGTAGCAAATGTCCTCTGATTGTCTCCAGATTTAAGATTAAAGCCCCGTTTGTCTTTGAGTTCCCACATTAGTTTACAACCTTCAGTGTTCCTTTCAGCAGGCTCTGTAGACACAGGTTGTCCCGGTTAACGCAATAAACTAAAGTACACTTTTATTCACTGAACATGAATCAGGTAATCAGTTGATCCCATCACTTTCTCAGAGTGGAGATCAGAGGAACAGGCAGATGAACTTGAGCTGCACTTTCCTTTTATCTTGGCTTCAGTTGACTCATCCATCTTGTCTTTTTATTCTTGTTTGGGTTTTATTTCTGAGGTAGGTGATTAAGCTGAAGAAAAGTTAGATCCTATTTTGGAATACATTGGAGAAAACTGATAATACCCATTTCTGTCTTAAATTGAAAAGTCTGTTTTTAATCATCTGTAATTATTGTGTCACTAAGCAGCAAAGTTCTAACAAATAAGTGAAAAACACATTTTTAAACACAAGTTATCTGCAGCTTTACTGGCCCTTTTATCCACCTAAAGTCTACTATTAGCTGGTTGAGACTTTTTTGGGCCAAATGACATGTGAGGAAACTAATTCTGGACAGACTTCTAGAGTTTGAGTGGCATGACTGATGTAGTTTTAGCAGCTATGCTCCTGTGGTGTAGTTCAACCTTCACGAGTTAAACAAAGACTAGTTATGTGTAACAGAGTGAGACTTGCACAATCAATGCATGGCTCTCTCATATAAAGTTTACTGATTGCAGTGGCTTGGGATAAGGAGAGGGCTGACACTATTGGGAATAAGAGAGGCAATGCTGGTCAAAAGTGGAGCAGAAATTTCAACATTTATTTGAGCATTACTCCCAGAGGGTTAGTGGTTTGAATTACAGTGTTTGTCACACTCAAGAGTGCCCTTTGATGATAATTTCTACATCTATGTATCTATTAAAATTTTCTCAAGTAGTATGAGAAGTTACTGATCTCTCTGAGCTGAGAGTATCATCAGTATCCATCTCAATAAGTGTCAAAGTATTTCTTCTCTAATTCTCTAAATCGGTGCAGAATGTCTAAGTGGCATGCGAAGCTGATGAAGAATAAATTTTGTTCTGGTTGCTCTGAAGAAAGGCAGCTCTAGAAATACTATTTCTTTCCCCCATCCTGTCAATTGAGAATGCGTCAAAGCTTGCAGGAACAACTCTCCCTGCTTCTGTTTCTGCCTGGTTTGATCTGTTTAATCTGCAGCTGTATGTGTCCATGGGTAACCATGACAGATGGGAGTGACGAGATTGCTCATAACAGACTTCTTCCTCCCTCTCCTTCCTTTTTTCCGTCACGTCCTGCCGTCTTGCTCTTTGGGAGCATACGGATTTGGTTTGCCTGTCAGAACTGTTTGATCAGAAGTACTCTTCGCTTTGAACTGACTCACAGCTGTAGAGTCGTCCCTCCCTCTGCTGTTTGGACCAACGCTATGTAGAGGCTGCTCACAGAATAGCACGCAGCACTCAGTGTGCCGCTCTGGCTCCATTTTTACCCGTGGAGGAGGATTGCTCACTACTTCCGAGAAGTATGGGGTTACATTTGTTAGAATAGATCAGCTTTAGATGTGCGAGGCTATAAATATCGCCCCATGTCACTCTGCATATGCACAT
Source organism: Xiphophorus hellerii (assembly GCF_003331165.1). Lineage (NCBI taxonomy): Eukaryota > Metazoa > Chordata > Actinopteri > Cyprinodontiformes > Poeciliidae > Xiphophorus > Xiphophorus hellerii. The sequence continues at coordinate 18,183,267 of NC_045680.1, forward strand.
GTGTACACAATCATTTAATCCTCCTCCTGCTACGTATTCTTAGTTTGACAGGTGCGCCTTCTTGTCTGTGCTGTTTGCGCACTTTGAGGTGACGAGGACGAGTCGCTTCTGGACATCAGGGGGAAGGTTATGAATATATAATGAGAGCCAGAAGAGTCTCAGGGAGATGGCATTCCATGAAGCTGCTTGTCACCACTGAGGGAAGATTTTTTTCATCTTTTATTATTTCTTTTCTGCTGTCTTAGAAAAAAAAAAACATTGATCAGGCATTCTTGGATCAATCCGCCTGTATGACAGCACACTGTCAGCTCACCTCATCTCTTAAGAAAGCCCCGCCTGCTTTCCTTTCTCTCTGTCCCTTAGACTTTTAAATAAACATGCATAGCAGCTCTCTTTCAAACAATGTGCTCGTCATCCTTTCGTTTGCATTTGGGCTTTTGCTCTCGCCCTGAAACGCCTCATCAGAACCACTTTAAGGAGATTTCTCAGCTCTGTGAGCAACAAGGGGCGACGTGCACATGTCAGAGTAAACACTGTGAAAAGAGCCTGTAGATAATTTGTATGCCAGATTCTGTGGTTCTGCATGCATGGGTGAGGGTTCTTTCTTTTCTCTTTTTTTGTTTTACTTTTGGTGTTGCGCAGTCTTTCTCTATCCCGTTTCATCCCACTGAATCCAATGCCGAGCTTCTATGTGATGTCAGGACATATTTATGTTTAATACACAGACATGGCCCAGTTACTTGGTTGCTGAAACCAGAGACTTAAAAACGGTCTCTTAACGAGACAGAGAAAAAAAACAACAACACAGTGTTGTAATTCGCCTTGGGGAGTATTTTTGTGATGCCGTGGCTTGGTGATCCCCTTTATAGGAGCACTGATTGCTCATCTCCTCTGCTCTTTGGACATTTCTTCCTTTAGGCTGAGGCCTGTTTTTGTTTCTGTGTTTTGTTTTATTCCTATTTTCCCACCCTGAGGATTCGAGATGGCTCCATCAACAACAAGGGAAACACGGACCACCCCCCTTCGTTTTGGTGGCTGTTCGTCGGTCTCCTCCCTTAAGAGGCCTTCAGGGAGAACAGCTGAGTCTCTCTCCTCCTCCTCCTTTCATGCTCACTCTGCTACCGCTTCTCCTTCTTCTACCTTCCCTCGTTCTCTATCGCAGAACTATATTAACTGCTGGTGACAGCGTGAGTCATTTGCCACCTTTGCAGTCCTCTGTAAAACACTTTGAGCTTTATTTTCACTCAGTACATCCACAAAGTTCAATGTAAATTATTGAGAAGTGGAACTTATTTATTCGGCACTTCACAAATCTAGACTTTTATAGAAGAAAGCCAAGAAGAGTTATTTTTGAAAAACAAATATAAAGAGTTTTGTTTGAATGGTGAAGAAGGTGTTTTGTTTCATCCACCCCAGGATAAAACATGGTGCTGTCAATACCACGCTGTACCTCAAGGAACGTTGCTTCTTAAAATAGATTTGAATGGAGCTAATTGAAGAGCATTCCTAAAAGTAAACTTATTAGATCATGGAAAGCACTTGGGAACGGTGCAGAGATTTACCTTCCAGCACAACAACCACGGCAAACAGAGACAAAGATAAAATTGAAGTGTAGAATAGTTCATATCAAGACATATCTTTGTGCTACTGTCAAAGTCCAGCCCTAAATCCAAATAAAAAATTGTGGAAAGAGTTAAAAATTGTTGTTCTCAGATGTTCTCCATTTCAGTTTATAGATTTGCAAAGCTGGTTGTGGCACACTCTGGCTGACTTGGAGCTGTAACAATGGCAAAAATTTACATATTTATTTAATGTAATAAAATGATCTTCCTTATACTTTGGCATGTCAGAAATGTACAATAAAATACGTACATTTTCGGTTTCTAGGGACATGAGTACTTTTTCCAAGGTACTTTAATTTTCCCGCTGATGCTATGTTTTTACATTTCTCAGATTTTATTCAAGCATGTTTGCTGTTTTGCTGTTAACATGCGTGTGCTCTTTTAGGCTCTCATATTAGTCAGGGTTGTTGCAGCTGCAGCAGCGCTCTCGATGATAGAAACCCTCTTTCCGCCTGGGAGATAAAAGTGTTGCTGTCAACCATCTCAGCCCATCCCAGATAACGCTCATGGTTACAGTCCATGTTCCTCTCTAGCACCTAACTTTTGACAAATCCTTTTCTAAAGCTCTACTTTCTTCACTGGCTCAGTTGAATAATCACTTGCCAGCTTCCCAAATTTATTTCACATCTTTTGCTTTGTCTTCATCTATCTTTAACTGCTATTTGTAATTTAATTTTCCATTCTTGTGTTGAATAAAGGCACTCTTGTTCTTGTCCCGTCTTATTTTTCTTCATTTTGTTGACTCCTCCGTATTTCATTAACATGGTCAGCACTTTCATCTTCCCCTCTCTTTCCCGCACCCTCTTCCTGTCTTCAAACGCTTGGTTTCTTGCCTTCTTCCAACACGAGACTTGTTGTTGTTGCATTAATGAATCCCTCGGAAGACGTGGCACAGATATGGATTCTTCTACTGTTCTCTGCTTCGGCTCGAAGCCATAAGCTGTATCTTGCTTCCCAGACAAAACATCCCGTTACTATGCAAGCAGCACAAATGGGGAATGAAAGGCGGAATGAATAAGTTTGGGAATTGCCAAATGAAAGATTTTCTCCACAGATTTTGTGAAAACATTATTGCGAATGTGGTGTTTGAAGATTAATCAACAGTTAGTTGCTGTGAGACTCTTCCTGGGACTCCGTGCTGTTGGAGCGGCCGCTCCACTGCCAGCGCTGTTGCATGAGATCCTATAATTGCCTCCGAAATCTTCCTGTAATTAACACTGTCGGATAATTACAGCAGACTCCCAAACCACGCTGCTCTCACATTGTTAGGCTCAGCATGCATTTGTCTAAATTAGACTTTGGTGAGTTATTAACAAATAAAGATATTTTAAGCTGATTTAACTTTAGTGTCGTTGTTGCATTCGGCTGGTTTGGATTGTTTTTTAAAAATTTTCAAAGAGCCGTTGTCATTGCATTCGCTGCGCTGTTTTGACTGCAGAGAGATTAAAGCCAAGAGGAGAAGAGACTGAAAGTGGACCGGGCAGTGGAGCATTTCCCAAAGGCATGTTCCCAGAGGCACATGCAGGATTAGAGGGTGGGACACTGAAGTAGGCCAGTCAAACAGGCTGAGCTGAAATATGGACAACAGACTGGAACGTTGACATAGCTGGATTTCCCAGTACATTTCATCACCATGTCATTATGCAGTAATCCTTGCCCAGCCACTATCCCGACTGGATTTGTGTCAGACAGGTGTAACCCGGTCCAAACTAAAGGTGTTTGTAAGGAATTAAGTTCAAAGGAGTGATAGTTTAGAATGTGTTGCTTAAATATGCTAAAAATGTTATTAATCAGTGTTAACCAGAAACTGTATTTCAGGTTCTTTAAAAAGTAATTTTCACTGTATTTTATTTTGAAAGGCTCATGTTGCGGGAGGAAGTGGGGTAGATCAGAGGAACTTGACTGGTCCGTGGTTGGCTGAGGGTGAGGAGGAGAGGAGAGAGAAGAGGGGAGAGACAGGAAGTAGAGAGTGAGAATCCCGAAAAAGAGAGAAGACGTGACAGAATTTAGCGAACGGGTTTGTACATAATTCGGCTTTCAGCTCGACAGTCGGTGAAAGTATATCAACCCTACGCTCTGTTTTACCGCTGCTGTGAGTTCCAGACCGGAGCTCACTGAACACTATATGTAATGCTCGCTGAGGCATTTATTATTCGCTAACTCAGTGAATAGCCGTTGAGGACTGTTAGCTAACCCGGCTAACGGACAGTTCAGTTAAAGTTTCCGAAGTGGGAGCTTTATGGAGTAGCGCCTGGAGCAGCGAGCTACGCATGTGGAAAGAGTGGTGGAGTGGTTGGAGGACTGGGCTACGCTGGACGTCTCTGTTCCCGAATCCTGAGGACTACCGGACTGGTTGGGGCCTGAGGACATCTTGCTGGCTGGACTGAGGACGGGTGAGGTGTTGAAAGGGCTCGGGGTTTCACTCGGAGAGGGGCGCCAAGTTCCACGCTTCACAACAGGCCTGCAACGGGGTTTCTTTTTGTTTTGTTGGGACACTATTTTAGTTAAGTATTGCCGGCTTAGGTGAACTTAGAACTGTGGGCCCACATTAATTAATATATTGTGTGAACTTAAAAGAGTGAAGTATTTCACAGTTTGTGCATTTGTTAATGTGTTTAATACATGTTTAATTCTCATACAGGTGTACGTTTGATTTATTAAGAACTATACTTAGAGTGTGTTATTTCTGTTTAAGTCTACTATTTGGTGAGAAGGGAAAGAAATACGGGTATATTATTACTCTAAACTCAACATAAGTTTAAAACACGAGAGTGTACTAAAATTATTATTTATAACTTGATGAGTTTAATGAACTCAGGGGCCCTTACCCATGTTAAAACGGTGTAATTGGGCTACACAGGGATAATTACTAGTCAGGGACACTTGTGGATATTGCTATTTTCAACTTGACACACAAGGCTCTGATGTCAGACGTGCCCTATTTTTCTTTTTTTTTTTTATCAGAGATTATAAGAGATTATGTTTGGGTTTTTTTGCAACCTTGCTTTAGTTTTTGTCACACCTCAATGTCTGAAAAATAATGTTGGAACATGAAGTCTTTCCCTCATACAGTATATGTGGAATTAAATGTTATTCTTATGAAGGGAGATGCTCATCAAGCATCCTGGTCATGAACCACCTGAGCTGACTTCTTTCCGTGCAGATGAGCATCAGCGAGGCTCCTTACTCTTGTCTTTAAGGCTTGCCAGTCTCATTTCAGCCGCTTCTACTCTGGATCTTGTTCTCTCAGTCATGATCCAAATCTTCTTTGGATCTGAACACAAACTGACCAACGTGACAGACTTCAACTTTATGGTAAATGAGGACCTAGTACATTTATCCACATCGTCCTCCATCCTGCCATTCCTTGTAAACAAGACACTTAGATACCAAAATTCCTCTTTTTTCAGGCAAAGACTGACCTCCAACCTGGTTGGATCAATTCACTCTTTTTCCAGTCCAGAACCAGCCTCAGTCTTAACTAACCTCTTTCTGGTCCTCCTTTCATTTGATGATCTACATGTGAATGAGATCAAATGAACGGTCCCAACACTGAATGGGGGTTTGAGGTCATCCCACCAATTTTACACGACTGATCTACCACAGGAAGTAGTCACAGGCTTGTAACTATTCAGGTGTGAACCACTCCAGTGAAGGTAGTGACCTGAATACTCTAAAACTTTCATCTACATAAATGTTTCCAAACCAGACAGCCTCCTCTCCACAATCACACTTTAAAATTATCTCTATTAAATAAGTTACGTCATACATTTTTGTTTTATTTTTATGTTTTCAAATATCATGATGCAGTAAAACCATAAGGGTGTCTAAACCATGAGAATCTTGGCAACTGACATATGTTGCATCTACTGTTGAAATAAATATATAAAAAAGCTGGGAGCAATATATTCCCATGTGTGAGTTTTTTTTCTTTTTCTGAGGATCATTTGTCAGATACAAATTCTGGGGAAGAAAACTGGAGAATTAACTTTTTGTTTGGCACAAAGTGACAGAAAATAGATAGAATATAAAAATGGAGGAACTCATTAGAACTTCTCAAACTTTCTAACTTTGTTGAGGTTTAATTGGTTGTTCTAGATAGGAAGATACAGTTTTTCTGCTCTTGCAGGTTTTACCATTTGATTATTCCAATGATTCCCCTCAGTGTTTCTTGAAGCTTTATAAATTAGCCTTTCAAAAACAGGACTCGTTTTAAATGCTGATTTTGCTGATTTTATTCGGTGATGATGAGTCTCTCCTCCTGGAAACTAGTGGGAGTTTGAACAGGAAGTGACACGACATAAAAGAACAACACATCATCGCTGATTTCTTCTCTCTTAGTGGAAACGATGCAGTTCAGAGTCACTCGTGGGAGCAGAAAATTGAGAATGAGGAAGAGGTCAAAAATTCCTTCCAGCTTTTGGTTGCAGGGCAAAAAGCTGGGGAAACAGCCTGCTTCATGTTTCACATTTCTGCTCCATAATGCCTTATTACACTTTAGTTATTTTAGCCTGATGACACAAAATGCAATTAGCCTTTCCAAAGATACGCTCCAAGGGTCTGACAAAGCAGCACATGTTGCAGTGAATGCTTACAAGAACTCAGGAGGTATTATACTGCATCTGCATGTTTACTGCAAGCTGGGTTTCTATGATGGTCTGACTTTTTCCACCAGAAATTGATATTGTATTGGATTCGACATTTTAGGACACAATTCCAATACTACTTTAATAATCCTCTGTGGATTTAAAAGGGATATTTGGTCAATGTTCCTTAGTGTTGCCAACTTCTTGTTAAGGAAAATGTCATCGCCAACTATGCAGAATTGGTGAATTATGCATGTAATTGTAATAGATGCTGAAGTAGAGGGGAATAATGTTATGAAAGTGACCAAAAAAACATCTGAAACATTTTTAGAACAGCAAATTAACTTTCTTCATTCGATTCTTTGTAGGGGTGTGTGTGCGTGAGTAGGCGCGTGTGTGTGTGTGTGTGTGTGTTGCATCACCATGCTGCCTTCCTCATACAGGTTTTGAACCTGAAAATGTGACCTAAATATTTTCATTGAATTTTTGTTAGCTTAGTTTTCTTAAGTCTAGTTTAGCCCTTAACTTTAAGAAGCATACAGAAGTCACAATGACTGTTGTCTCCGAGTTGGGAAACAATGTTTTCTTATATCGCTCAGCTCAAACACAAGCAGAAACAACTACCTCGGCTTCAAAATAACGACAAAATAACCCGACCTGTTGTTTATGTTTGAGGTTTTACGTTTTATGTGTTAACTAACTGGTGTAATTTAGAGTAGTTTTAATGGTTTAAATATTAAATATCAGTAGCTTTGCTAGTTTAGTTTATATTAATTTAGAGTAGCATAAACATAAAATGTAAAATCTAGTAAACAAACACTTCAAGGAGAGTCACAAACAACACTTTGTCGTCACTGCCAGGTTTCAGCGAAAGATGTCAATTAGAAATTACAAAAAGAAACGGTGTAAATTATAAAAAAGGAATATTGCACTTAATCACTAAAGGTTGTTCCTGTTTTAAAGATTTAAATTCGCTTCTTCACAGACTTGATTAATCATTTGCATTTCATGCCTGATGTCATTTGATGTAACTGATTTCAGTCTGATACGCATTAAAATTAAATGTCTGGCTCACCAGTTAATGTCCCAGATATGCCAATTAATAGTTGCTACCAAAGAAGAGAACTCATGTTGAAAAATATGTTGTTTGACACTTGTTGCTGTTGCTAAATCCCTATTTGGAAACCAAATTTTACCATTACAAATAAGTGGTGAAAGATGTCAAATCTTCTGATCCAGCTCTTAAGGGATCCAAAAGAATTGTTTTAATTTACTCCCATTTGGACTCAAAAACATGTTTGTAAGATAGGAACTGGGATGTCAGCAGCTAATCAGACAGAGGGGTGAATATTTTACAACAAAAACCACCATACCAGTAAAACAGTTTTACACTATTGTTTTATTAAATGAAGTGATTCAACATATAAAGGTATTTTAATTTTTGACGAGTTTTGACGTTAATGCTCATATGACTTTGTAAACCTTTTCATGTAATAGTAGATGTGGTTTGGGATTTGTTTTGCCATGTTTCTTCCAGTCTACGTTTCCTCCCTGGCTCTAGGGAAAAAGAGAGAGGGTGACCAGCTTTAGGTGGCCGGCTTTTGCATGACCGGCCAAGGTCCTTGACAGGACAGTATACAGTAGGTGGTGTCAGTAGACAAGCTGTGCGTGCCTCTGCATTAGGGCAATTCACTGAGTGCTCAAAATGACGCCGCACAGTCTGTCCTTTATGTACCTGGTGAAGGATAAGGAATATGGTTTTGGTGTGTAATTCTTTTCCCGTTTCCATAAAGTACATTTTACTTTAAAGAGTCACTTTTTTGTCTATTTTTGTCAAGCAACCCAGAATAACATAGGTCTGTCTGTCTGTCAGTGTCAATCATCTTGAATTGCTGTTGCCGTCATCTAACAATGTCAGCTTCAAGCTGCTGAGGGGCTTCTGCAGAAAAAAAAAGGTCCAAAGTGTGAGCTGGCTTTTCTGCTCCAGTTACTGTGAGGCAGTGGGTTTAATTTTGGATACGGTGAATACATCAATTTCTTTTGCAGTTTGTTGCAAATGTAGCTCTGAAAAGACATGACATTTTATTGGAGTGTGGTAAAAACAGTTTTTCAAGCTGGATTTAGAGTTATGAAAGTGACAAAGTGGATTTAACTCGTGTTTTCACTACAGGAAGGGATCAAATGAGCCTTAAGAATATGAAAAAGGTCTCTCAAAGTTTGAGAAAACAAAATAAAGAGATTTGTAACACATCTTTGAACACCCTCAGAGCCTGACAAAGCTTCTTTTATATCAACGCCCATAAAGCAGCAGAAAGACCAGTTTAGTGTCTTTTGGGGAAACTTCATTTAGTGGTGAAGGTGAGATATTTTTAGGACTTACCAAAAACAAAATTAGAATATTCTCTTAAAAATATGAGGTTTTAAAAAAAAACTTACTATGCAGAACCCAGTTGTTACTGGTGTATAACCACCTTATTGATCTGACCTGATTTATGAGAACACAAAGCCAGTAATAACCATTGTGAGAGGCACCAGAGTTATACATCTTATGTTCTCAAGGGAGATTTAGTGGCTCTAAGAGAACAATTTAATTTTAGGTCCTGATGAGAAAGAGCTCTTTGATTGCAACACAGAGTAGTACAATAAGTGAACCTTATTTTAAATGTAAACTGGCATTGATTTCCTTTCATTTGGCTCTTCAGATCCTTTGTGGCTTTTTATTAGATGCATTCAACTACACTTCTCCTGTTTTAGTCCCGGCTACATTTGGTTCAAATCCAAAGCCTACAAATTCAAAATTCTCAGAGCCAGAGGCTGTTGTATGCAACTCATTTGTGGCATTTGTGGCAGCTGTCTGTTCATCCATCTATTCATCCATCAATCTGTCTGTCCATCTGTCCTTCATCTGTCCATTCCCCATATCTGATTGAAATTCATAAAATCTCTTTTCTTTGGTTGAAGCTATAGTATTTTTGGTGTGAGGTGCAAACAAGAATCACCATCCTCAGACATCTGTACTCCAATATTTTACATGGTGCATACTGAGTCTTGTCAAACTAAGTCTCACTAGTTTTTCAATATTGACCATTCAAATGGTAGTTTACACAAATGTATGACTTACGTTTTTGTCAAGTGAACTCATAGAAGCAGTTCTTGCTTGTTTTTCCTTTTCTTCCATGTGTTCCCTTTCTGAGAAGTCTGTTGGATGATGTTCAGAAATTATAGCACCAACTCTAGAGCAGAGCCCACAATGCAGATTTGAAAACAATTCTCCTAGAAATGTGTACAAAATAGGAAGGGAGGAACAACAATAACAGGGACTTTCCATACAATGAAGCTATCTATCTGGTTGCATTAAGAATTCTCTGAATTGCATAATGTTCATTGGCATGTCCTCTTCTCAATGTTGTTTTCAAGGATGGCTCCATCTTCTTTGCCAAAGAAACTACAATACTCTTTAGCAACTTCAACACTGTTCTGTGTGACAATCCAGACATTTCCACACCCACAGAACCCTCCGCCATTGGTCCTCGACCATGCCAATATTAAATAAACAAATAACAAATTTTCCAACACATGGCACACTTTAAAAATTATCTGACTGGGCTGTTGGCAGATCAAACTCGACTGACCATAGCTGAGCCAGTTAATCCCCTTTCTTGGTGTCCAATAGTTCAATGTGAAACAATGTGAACTCCTCAGACTTAATCTGCCATGTCCATAAAAGTCTGCCCCAACTTATAACAAGCTCCATTCTCACCTCAGACCCTCAGTTGCGGCTGATTCTGCCTGATTTCCTCTGTCCCTTTTTAAAGATGTCTCTTCTTGCCTTATTACACAGAATGTTCTCCCCTTCCTGGCTGTTGAGTGATGAATTATGAATAGATGTGAATTTACAGGCTCCGCAGGCCAGGCCTAAAGATTACTTTCAATTTGCACACTGCCTCGCTTGCTCCCGACTTGCCGACTTGCACCGCTAGTCAGACCTCTTTCTCAAGGGACCTCCATGACGGTTTTAGATTACCACCTGAAACTCTAACCCTGACAGTCATGTAAAAACGTTTAGGAAATGAGGCCTTCATGCGCACTCTGTCTGCAACATTAATTTAATCCCCTGCTAAACATAGCAGATTTCTTACTTTGTATCTTGAATAAAAGGGCAGCTGCGATGTATATGTGAGACCCGTCTTCTTGACTCATGCTAACTGTCTGTAATTGGACCACTTGATGAGCTTACAGCAGGCGATGAAAGAGAAGTAGAAAAGACAGGATCCTTAATAAAGACATGGAAAGCCTGCGGGCTTCAAGGAGGATTAGTCAGGGTCAAGCAAATTCTTGCTTCCACATGATCTACCAAATATAAAAGAAAATAAAGAAGAAATTATTTTTCCTCTAAATACAAAATAGATTTGATATTTTACAGTGTTGTGCAGATCTCTATCTTCTCTTCAACAACTCAAGTTTTTGCTGTAAAGGGATTAAATTCATGTGCCGATTGCTGTTAGTGCGTCAGTATAGATGCCTGTAAGCTGGAACCCATACAGTAAATCATTTGTGTTCGCCTGCCTTAGTGTGAAATGATCCAGAGTAAAATTAGTGGCAACGATGCCTTGTCTTGCCTTATATGCTTCCTTCCTGTGTCTCCTCCATGGTGATGGCAGGCAATGTTGGAGTGACAAAAAAGCTGAGCCTGTTTGGTAAGGAAAAGAGCCAGGATTTGAAGTGATGACTGGTGACAAGGAAGACAAGTAATTCAGAGAGGAAATACATGACCTCAGAGATACAGATCACACTCACTTCCAGCATTGGATATTTTACTGTAATTATAAACAACTCTAGTTGTGAACTGAGGGAAGAATTTACTGAAAATTGACGGCCACTGTTGACTCTCGCTACTAACAGCTTCCCATTCAAGCAGAAAAAAAATAGGTCCTATATTGGATCAATGGGACGATTTTGGAACTTAGCTTACTAAATAATGTCTTTTTTTGTCAATTTATTTCTGGAAGCAATGGATTGTGACTGCACAAATTACAACAGGCTGCTTTATCTGAGTTAGTGATAAAGTGGGAAACAAGAAATTGAGTTTAGAGCTCTTGCCCTAGCTTTCTGATGATCATATATGACCATGGTGTACATTGAGTAATCAAAGTAAAGGAGAAATTAGTTCAAGTTAAGGATCACTGTTAATTTATTCTACTAATTTGCAAAAAAAGAACAACAGAACAACACAAGAAGGTAAAACTCAGACCAGGAGAATCACGGGTTCCCAGAAAGCTTAACATTTTTTTTTTTATCCAACAAGCCTATAGGTTGGATTGCAAAGTGCTAGGAAGACATGTGATAAGCTGTAATGTTGGTGAATAGATGAAAACTGTGTACAGATAGACTGCATTCTGCAGCTACTAAAAAATAAATTATGAAAAACCATTGTTTTCACCTCAGCAACACATTAAAAAACATGCTATACCCGGCCACATCTGCTGTTTTTGGCAATTAAAATACTTAGTTGTAGTCGAATATATAGAATATACTGTATATTACTAGCATGGAGATTTTGGCAGCATGGCAATTATTCAGGTTTGTCATATTTATGGCAGCCCAAACAGTTCACTGAGATGTTGATTGTGCAGTCATGATAAGTTTGGAATGTATTTTCCATCTCAAGTCAGGCAGATAAAATGTAGTAAAAGTTGCAGGTCCAGAATGTATTATATTAGCATGCAGTGGCAAGCTTATTCTGTACAGCAGATATTTGTCAGCATGTTTTTTAGTTCTTCTGTCAGGTAATGCTGACAGTCTGAAGCTCCAGTTTTGAAAAAGAGCAGAAAATCCTACAGGTTTTTTCAATTTAGAGTCTTAATGCATTCTGGTGGGTTATGATGTTATTCTCAGATTAGGGCTTCCACTCCTAAGACAAATTAAACAAATCTTTATGCATAAAACACCATTTACAAAGGAGTAATTTCACATTATGTCTTCAGAATGATTTATCACACTTCACTTACTTCTTTGTGGGATAATTGCTCAAATAAGCCATTATTTGTATATTTCTCTGTAAGCAATAAAGCCAGATAATGAATTGTCGGTGCACAAATTACAACCAGCCTGCTTCGTCTGAGCTCACTGATAAAGTGGGAAACCAGTAATTGAGTTATTACTTATATTGGTCCCAGCTTTCTATTAGACCAGCATAATAGGAATGGAAGAGAGTGTTGTACAGTGATATGTTGAGCAGGTGCCATGCATACTGAGCAATCAAAGCAGCGGAGATGGCTGTCAGCCATTTGCTCTGAAGACAGAGCCATAGAGTAATGGATGGAAGCATCTACTCAATTTTTTATTTGATCAGTATTCCCACAGACATGGAGCTCATTCAAACTGGTTTACTATTTTCCCTGCATGAGGAAAACAAAGTCAAAGAAAACAAAGTCAAGGTTTCTAATTTTTTTTAATCAAACAGCTCTGGCTGATTCAAACAAGGACAAATGAAGCTTTTTTTCTTTTGTTTCACTAAGCGTGAACAGTTGCCCGCTCTCCCAGCGCCCCCAATTATGTCCTCAGTTTCCTTGTAGGATGTCACTTTCATCTCTGCTAAAGTTGTGTGTGTAGCCTGAAAGGGGGACTTGAGGTGGAAAACTGCTGGTTGAATGACAAACGCAAGGCATGGGGTCTCAGAGTGAGCGGCTGGACATTTACTGGGACAGCTGCCATTAGTGGGCAGTCAGTCCTCATGGTAAGTTGGCTGAAAACACCGACGGGTCGCTGACAGTAGTGGTGGTTCTTCTGTGACATCCATCTTGTTCCAGAGCTGCAGGGGGCCAGCCCGTTTCATTTTTTTCTTTTTTTATTACCAAAAGGACATGGCTTCCAATTAAAGGAATGACACTGACTTATTTTTTTATTTTTTGAGAAATTGAAAAGCGGCACTAAAAATGAAGGAAGAGTTTGACATGTTAGGAAATGTGCTTATTTTTCTTGCTTGTTGGGTCAGAAATTTTTTATGTCAGTCCAACAAATATGAGACCAGAGCCAGAGGGCCAATTAGCCCATTGTTGGATGCAGACTGTAACTGTTCTTCTGCAGCTTTTCAACCAGCATTTCTTCAGCTAATTGCCTGGAGTGTTATGTCTTGATTGGTCATGTGGCTTGGTGTAGGGAGGGAAGCAGTCATTTCCTCCTCTTTAAGCTAAAGTCAAACCAATTGTCTGCTAACTCTGTCCTAGAATTTGTACAAGCCTCATCAGGGTGGAGAAAATTTTACATTTTCCAGTCTTTTAGCAATAATTTAAATGCAAAAGATGAATTTTGGATTATCCTCACAAAATGAATTTGAAAAAAAATATGCTTATGGTAAAAAACCGGCACCATCAGCGATTATTATCTGGAGTTTCAGTCATCATTAGTCCATTCAGCGTGAGCTTTCAACTCGCATGAAGCCATGAAATAAACAAGCAGAAGATAAATAAGTCTGCCACCCGTATAATCAGCCGAAACTAATGGAGCACGGTAATGAATCACTGTTACAGAACATTACTAATGAAAGTGTGCAAGGTTGTGTGTCGGAGCACTAACGCTGTTGATTGTTCAATAAGCCTCAAAAGAGTGTGCGGACGTGTTTGTGGGAGGACGCCTCACCCTCCATTACGGTGATGGCCTGTGGCCCCTCAGAGTGTGGCATCAGACTCGATGTTCTTTGGAGCCGCAGATCTCTTTGTATTAACTCAAACTGACTGCGCTCGGAGGGCTCAGATTGCGTGGGAGTGTTTTTGTATGAAGCTTGTTTTTTTTATTTATTTTACCTTTAGCTGTGAACATGCCTCAGTGCTAATACATAAAAACAAAAATCACCTTGTACCTTGTCAGAAAATTGAGCTTCAAAGAGAACAACAGGTCCACCTGCTTGCTTGTACTTGAATTTCACAAATAAAATCTCCAGAAATACAGGGGCTACAATAAACTTGATAAAGAAAGCCAGTCAATTATATAAACTTTGACTATTTAATATGTAGATTTATAGTCAGCCATTTTCAGACCACATTGTAAAAGAAAATACACCCACTTTTACTTGGAAAAATGTATAATTTATCACTTCGTAAAAGGTTTTATGTACGTCTTCACGTCTTACACGCCTTCCAGTAAATGCAGCCTTGGGTGAAGAACTACTGCATGTAAAATACTCTATCTAGTTAAATATCTAACAAAATCAAAACTGCAGAAGTACTTTCAGGAGCATTTATAGTAGTCATTTTTTTATGACTATCAGTCTCACCTTTGAATTTTGCCACATTCCTATTTACAATGCTACCTGTCTTTGTGTCTAGTTGTTGATCAGACTGCTTTATAATCAGCCAAATAAATGTTGCACATAATAAATGTAGATAAAAATTATTATTCAGCTGGACAAACCAATTTCCTCATTCTGCATACAGAAAATGTGTGAATGAGATCAGAAAACCCACAGATTCAGTTTTATTCTTTTCCAAGAGTTGTTGTAGATGCTGATTTCTGTGGACAGGAGCGCTGTCTTGTAGTGGTCTGTGCTGCAGTGGAGCTGAAAAAGCCTCTGGCTGAAGACACTCTGTTGCTGTATAACAGTCTCATGAAGAGGATTCCCTCAAAGTTTGAATATTTGTGTTTTTATCCGCATTATTAGCGCTGCACCAGTATGTAGAGTTACATTTGTCACCATAGAATTGTTGTGTCTAATATTGCCATCCCAAGGTTTGCCTAGATGCATTATTTTTTAGGATATATTTCAATTTTCATGCATACTAATTCTGCTTGTCAATAATCATTTTGCATTGTCGGATAGACTTTCACGAGGCCACTTGAATATTCACCAATTACATTTCACCTGTTATTTTGCAGACCTTTTTTTTTATTTACATTTTTCTTTAGTAGCATGTACTTGTAAAAACCCTGTGGTGTATATAGAGAACGCCACATTATATATTGCTAATACTTCCTGAATATTGCAAACTTTTTGAACCCTTTGTCAGATCAATGAGCATCAATAGTTTCCTCTTTGCCGCAGTACTGAATTCTCCAGATAGACAAAATGTTAAATTTACTATAAATTAACAATAGTGAGCACGTAGGTTCTATTAACACTATATTTCCATTGGAAATACCAAGTAGTTTTTTTTTTTCCTGAGTTGTTAAATCAATACAGGCTTTGAGTAATGAGCCGCTGTTCATTTTGATGTTGCACTGGTCTCTTTTTAAATCTTGGTATCGATCAGATGGTATTTTTATAATGTCCAGGAATCCAAAAACTTATAAATGAGGCAAGTGTGACTATTTATATTTTCACCAGATCAATATGTGTGTGTAACATTTGTATAGTATTTATCTGCAAAGCAGTCCTTTTCTGTTTTCCTGTGTATTTGTTTCTGCTGATGTTTTGTTTTGGAAGGTCGTCCAGTTGTGAATTGTCTAAGTAACTGCTGTTTGTGTTTCTAGATGCTTTTTATTGTAAGATTTACACGTTTTGACGTGTAAATCTTTCTAAAAGAGTAGCCTTTTCCAATGTCAGACTAATGCCAAAAATAAGTAAATCTGCAGAAGCTCCCCATGTGACTTTTTAAATATATTGCACATGAGCCACGGGATAGGCCTCAAAACCTCCACATTATGTCGAAAAAACAACTCAGTATCTAATTAAAATTTTATCATTGGACATGAATTTTAATTATACCTCTGCAAACTGTTTGTAATTGTCAACATTAATCTCCAGCTTCCGAATAATAAGCTGACTGAAAACCTCATCAGTCGTAATAACAAGAAAAGAGATAAAGTTTGCAGCAGAGTTGAGTATGATGTTGTAGGTGGAATGCGTTGTTTTTGTTGCTCAGTCTGTTTTTTTTTGGCAATTACTGCTCCAGGTGAGGTCAGCCCAGCATGCCAGTGGGTCATGACCATGTAGCAAAACGTCGTCAATTATTTAGCTTCTGTTCATTGAAGCCTTTCTCCCATGAGCCCTGAAACAGTTTACTCTCATTAAAGATTCACAACACATGGCAAGGCACATTCTTAATCACCTCTACGTGCCCTTTGGTTTCACTGCTTATGCTTTCCAAAGAACAAAACTGCAGTTCAGGAATCTCCCCTACTGCCTTTTTGTAACTTGCTGTAATGAACATCCAAACCCAACCGTTGTTTTATATCAGTCTTCATGAGTTATTCTGAAAGTTTCCGATATATCTGTTGGGAATCTAAGAAATGATTGGACCGTTTTCATGTAATGCGAGTCATCCAAAATTTAATGGGTTTTTATGTGATAAATAATGGAAAAAAGGGCAAAATTGTGATATAATAGGAAACAAATGGATGTTTTTAAAAATGGTGCAGATACAGCTGTAAGCCTCTTGGGTTACATCGATCATCTTTGTACATTAAGAGTTCCAAATGATTTCCTTATAGTTTTACATCAGTCACATTGGATGGAGAACATCTGCAAACAACAATCTTCAAATTTTGCCACAGATTCATATTTAGATTTACGCCTGGCCTCATGCTAGCACATAAACATGGTTTGATCTGTGCCTCCCATTGCAGACCTGCGTTTATGTAGCTTCATATCCTGCTGGAAGGCAAATCTCATCTCCAGTTTTGTGTTTCCTTAATGTTTCTTTTTTATTATTATTATTTTAGAACTGCCCTTTATTTAGCTCTACCATCCTCTAATCTATTTTAAGCGGTATCCCTGTTCATACAAAAAAAAAAAAAACAGGATCTCCACAGCATTGGGCTGCCACTACCATGTTTCACAGTAGGGACGATGTGTTCAGGAACAGAATTAGTTTTGTAGACAGTAGTCCAAAACGTCAAATTTTGTTCTTATCTGAACATAACACCCTCTTCACTGTGTTTTCTGTGTTCACATTATGGTGTGTGGTTAACTAAGCAGGGTTTCTTACACATTTCTTTCAACAAAATACATTGTTTGCTGCTTTTTTATAAGGCCAGATTAGAAGAACGCTCTAGAACTTCTCCACAGATACCGTGGGTTGTTTTTGTTCTTCTCTGATTAATGTTTTCCTTACTCACTTTATCATGAGTTGAACAGTGCTTCAAGAGATGTTCAAACAACAGGATATGCTATGACCAGCCATATATTCTAATACGAGTCTGAAAAGATGCATACAGTATGCCAATTTTTGTATCTGTTAAATTATTTTGCTTCGACTGACTAAGATTCATTGCGTTCTGTGGGTGTTTCACAGAAAATCCCAGCAAGATAAACTGAAGTTTGTAGTTGTGACATGATCAAATGTGGGGAAGTTGAAGGGGCATGATTGCATTTACAAGGCACTGTGGATACACATTCCCTGATTTAAACACTAATTCCTCTTTGCCACCAAGCAACACATTTATTCACATCTGCATAAAACATAGATGGTTATCACCCACAGCTTCTCCTTCCTCACTCAGCGACTGGCTGTCCTTGCCTATGGTGGGTGGCATGACCCTGCCAGAAACAACGATCCATCACTACACTGCAAGGTGGAAGGGACATTAAAGGGAACAAGCATCCCAGTCACTTTTAGCCCTGGGCTCTTTCTCTTATACAATGTGATTTTGAGTGTTTGTAATGTTCCCTGTGTATGTGTGTGTTTGAGCCGCCTGGAGCTTCGAGGTTTCCCTGTGGACACTGGCAATGGCTTCCCTCAGTGTAAATGACTAATGTTTTTTCTCACTGAGGGACGCTTCAGTGGAGCGCACACATACACAACACACACACACACACACACACACACACATGCCCACATAGAGACATGGAAGCTCTAGCACAAACAGAATCTGGTTTATGTAAAGTGTAATGAGTGGGCAGGGTAGAAATGAGTGAGTGCAGCCATTTGAGGAGCCTCTTTGGATGTTGTACTTCAGCCTGTGTGATTTTCCTGGCAACACCTACACACTCTACAACACACTAGCTGCTCATTTGTCAGTTGTTTCCAATACCTGCAGCATGATTGTCTCTCTGGTATATCCACTTCATGTTGTACTGTAGATTTAGACATGGATGGATTTATTTTGAACTATTTTCACAATGGTTTCTTTCCCGTAATAGCCAACAAGCATTTGTGCTATTATTTGTCCCTAGTGTATTTATTTTTCTTTAACTTATCTGTATATCTACATTTACCACCATAGTGCTTTAAATGCTGTGTTTATGGAGACTTATTTTAATAGAAACTTTTTGGATTGTTTTTTTTTTTACATCATTAACATTATATGTCTCATGAGCATCAGGTTGGCTGGACAACAGCTATTTTAAATTCACATATCACACAGTGTTGAGATGATGCCCATGAGCTAATTTTGCTGTCTAGTCAGTGAAACAAGTGGTGCAGGAGTTTTTGTAAGAGTAAAGTAGCAGAACATGTGTCAGAGCCTCCTGCTGTGGCAGCCCACTCCACAGTCTAAATCAGGCTCTTCTGGTTAAATCTAACCCGCATTAAGCTTTTTTAGCCCCCCTGCTCTACCTCCTTCTCTTGCTAAGTATCTGCGGCGTCTGGATGGTAATTGGGCTGCAGTCAAAGAGCACAACAGTTGCGAATCACCTACTTAACCATCTGTGCTTAAGAGATTGAAAAAGGACCCATGTTTGCTGTCGCTGCAGAGAGCGAGAGCGGCAGTCAAAATCAGGGATGTTTACCACTTTTCATGTTCAAACAGGTATTAAATTTTTAAAGATACCGTTAATTATGTAGGATAAACATTGTAAATGAATTCAATCTGGAAACAGCAGATGAAGTTAAATAACAATCTAGTTGAATTATTCAAAACAAGAAAGATAAACATACTATTGCTGCAAAAAAGTATGACATGGTATGGTACACATATCACATAGTCGAGGCCAAATTTATAGGAAAAACAGGTTGAATCTAATAGATAGCTACAAGTGGCGTTCCTTCTGCACAAAATATTAGATCATTGTGCAGTTTTGATCTTTGTACAGTAAAACAAGTAAGCCAAGCTAAAATTAGCTAGTTAGTCTTGCTAATTCCCCAAATAGTCAGCTACCAGACAGCAGCCTCACACATGTGTAGCTTGTAACTTATAAAATTTACAAAACAAAGCTGCTTTTACAACATTGATGAGTGGTGCTTTTTTAATTTAAGTTTTTATCTGTTTCTGTTTCATCGTGACCATCTGTGGAGCAGTTCACAGCAACAAGTGGTGTAGGGGTAATACTCTGTTCCTCTGTGGTCCATGGAAATCCATCCATCTGTCTGTCCATCCATTATCTATTCAGGATCAAGGGACGGTTGTTGCCTATCTTCTGCAGTCACTGGGAAAGAGCAGGGGTAGACCCTGCACAGATCATCAATCTATCTGTCTGCAACAATGTCGCAGAAGACAAACAATCATGCATTCAGATGATCAAAACAAAGTTCAGTTTAGTGAGAGTGGAGCATCTAGAGAAAATCCAAGCATCCACAGGGACAAAATGCAAAGTCCATGAATAAAGTCCCTGGTCAGGACTCCAATCCAGAGCTTCTTGGTGCAAAGGAACTGTGCTAACAACCTTTGACATATAAACCGTGTTGAACTGAAAACACCTTTTGGGCCATGCTAATGGCTTTGTAAAGCTATAACATGAAGTTGGCATATGTTGGTGTAAGATCTCTCTTTTTTAAAAAGAATTTTTATATACTGTGATAAAGATAAATAAAATATACATGTTGGACATTTTAGACACTCCTGCAGACACATACAATACAATAAGGTGGTCACCAAAACAAAAGAATTTATTAAAAAAAATATTAGGTACCTGATCTGTTCTCATAAGCAGAAAAATTGGCCCATAAAATAAGACCTCACAAATCAAACATGAAACAACAATGAGCCATGTGTTTGCATCATCGGCTCCAATATGTTGTGCATTCATGTGTTGTGTGACAGATCATGAAAGTAAAAGGCATCAACATTTTCATTACAAAAGCTTTTTTAATGAAATTTTAACAGCATCACATTCCCTGTTGTTTTTGTCAGCTCCAGAACATAAACTGTCCTCTGCTGATGCGATGCAATCAAACAGATGTGTACTAAATATTATAATGTGACTTTTAGGAGGCGGCGGTTTATTCATGCTCATTAACATTTAGAAAAAAGGCTAATATGCATTTGAGACATTCACTTGAATTTTAATAGCCCTTGCGACATTCATGCTTTTAAATGTCAGGCAGAAATGAAGTGTTTTCATGCTTTGTTTTGGTAAATAAATATTTCAGCCATAGTCCAGTGTGGCTCAGTTGGACAGAGGAAACATTTCTTTTGTAAGTATTTCAATGCTTCAGATAGAATTAGGTTTGTACAGCTTGACAAGAACCTGACAAGTGTAATCCACAGTCTCAAGCATTGCAAGTAAGGGCAGGACAGGAGGAGGACTTTATCTTTGATTTTCACTTGTAGTCTGTCTTTCACTTTGGATGCACTGAAGTAGGATTGTCTGCAACACACACAGAGAAACTCCAACACCATGTCCTGCAAATAGGCAATCTCTAGCAAAGGGTTTTCCACATTTAAAGCATTTACAAGTCACACATCACGCTCAAACTGTCGCACTTATTCTTTGATTTTCCATTAGAGCTATAAATGTATAAAGGACATTTGCTCTGAGGCTAAGTTGTTACAAAAAACACAATTCGTAGATTCTGTCCTCCATCGTCTAATTTTTCTACTTTTCCTGAAGCCATTTTGTTTCATTAAAATAGTATTTTCCATTTTTCTTTTTTACACTTTGGAAAACAAGAACATTCTTTACCATAAATATAGTGTTGAATTAAAAATGTTAATATCTAAAAATTCAACAATTAAATTAAAAATTCCCCACAAATTTAATGGGATTCAATTTATGTTACAGTTAAATCTGGTTTATCTTACAATAAAGCCAACAGGTTTTCTATAAAAGCAAAGAAACAATATTTTTCTCTTCAAACTCTTGAGACATAAATATTAAATTTGAACGTAATGTATTCAGTATTATATAAATAGTGTTGTAATTGTGATCTTCTCAACTCACTCACCAATAATGATGTCAGTGATTGTTTTTTTTTGGGGGGGAGGGTTTCTTTAAAAAAAAAGTTTTTGAGACCTTATGTTTCTTTTGTCATCCAGTTGCTTCTGGTTCTTTTTGCATGCAGTGCTCTATGAAATAGATTAAAAGTAAGTGGAAGAAGTAAAACAGTTTCAAGATATTTGGACATCTATAGATGAAGACTGCTTCAATACATTGTCAGAAAGTCTGATTATTGAGAATCAAAGCGTAAAGAACTTAGAGTAGTTAAAACATTTTCATCATTTAATATTTCAATTTTTTTCAGGAAGAAATAGCATCAATGGCAGAATGTAAAGTAAATCAGAAAAAATCCAAGTGTCCAATCATCTTTCTAACTATGAAGCATCTTCAGCACGGATCACTTCAGACACTATAGGTGGGCAAATCAATCCTTATATCGATAATATCGATAACAATGCTGGTATTGATATTGAAAGATGCTCATGTAAAAAGATCGATACTCAAGCTCTTTCTCTCTCCTGCACTCACTGACTGCTGCACACCCGGATTCATCAACATCTGCTCTCGATCTGTAAGAGCAGCGCTGAGCTGTCACACTTCACGGAGCAGTGCACCTCCACCCTCTATTGTCTGTTGTTGTTGCACCGTCATGTGGCTCAGTGGCGCCAGCCAAACAGGGGAGAACATATTCTTTCTTTATTTATACTTTCTCTATTTCATTTTCATTGTTTTTATTTTGTTTAAAGCCAGAAGTGCACTGGAGGGAAGAAAATCTTTATTCTTTGCATTATTTTATTGTATTGTTCAACTTGAAAAACAGAATAAGTTTGAAACTGTTTAATGTACTTGTTGTGGTGTGTTAATTCTTCTGTATCGTGGTTTGTCAGCCCTCTAAAGTATTTTGTTGTCACGTACAATGTTTGACGAAATTACATCCTAGGTCTTTTGGATCCTTTGGCTCTATGAAGCTTAAGAATGAAAAAGTATCGGTATTGGTATCGGCGATACTGGCCCTGCATTTACTCCGTATTGAATAGACACCAAAACTCCCAGTATCGTCCACCTCTATCAGGCACTAAAGCTGTTCACAGAACATGGGCAAGATGAGTAGCTGTTGCCTGGCAATAGAAAAAAGTAAAAGCTAACTTTCCACTAGACTTCACTGGATGTGTGCATCTTGATTGCACCGATAATGCCTCCATGTTTGCTTTTTCTCTCTGTCGGTGACTGACAGTCACCATCTGTCTGATCGTGACAGTTTTGCGTCATGCAAAAAGGAACAGGATGTTAATGTTGCCACAAAGCCTACCAGCAGAGATGCAGTGGTGGGCAGGAAATTAGATGCAGAAGTGAGAAATAAAGGAAAGGTATTGAATACCTCCATTACCAGGCAACATAGGAGCCAGGCGCAAATGAACATCATCTGTGCAGAGGATGAGTGATGATCCCGACATTCAGGAGAGGTCAGCAGACAGACGCAGAAACCCTGCAGAGGGACGCTGGACAGCTGCATCACAGATTGTTATGAAAAACAGAAGATTAAGAAGAGGTGTGTTTGAATCGTGACAAAGGCGGGATGGAAGGAAATGGAACATGTGGAAATGTGACAATTTTAAGCACCTACTTTTCTTCATCCAATGTCTGGCTTTGTTTCAGAGCAGAAACCTTCTTGCTTGGCATGAAGGTTTTGGCAGTCACACATCTTGTTGGATGAGTTTTTGCACACATTAATCTCATGCCAAGTAAATAATTTTTAGTGTTGTAGGTTTTACTTTATCAACTTTATCATCAATCAAAACACACTACAGCCGTCATAGTCATTCTTCTTTACGAAATTATCTTTTGTTTTACTTAGGAACTTCTGCGGTTTACATTAAGCCACAGGTTTCGTTTTAGTTTTTATTAGAATTCAGTATCTTACATCAGTACAGCCGAGATGAAAGCTGAATCCCTTTCCTCCAGTCGCATATCCCTCTGTCATTACCTTGACGTTACAAACAGTTGCAGTTAAAATATTGAGCTGTGCATTGGGAATTAATGCAGAGAAGGTAATGCATTTACAACTGTCTACAACTGTCACAAGTGACACTTTTATGCAAACAAATGCAGGTTTGATCTTATCATGTATGTTTCTGAGTGTGAAGGGACTTGCAAGTTCTCTTAAGTTTTTCATAATTTTGTCACTTCACAGCCATTAAATTACCATTATGTGTTTTTGGGTTTTGGGTTAGAATAGGCTATACAAATGAATGAAGAAGATAGAAAGTCATAATCTGTGTGTGTAATTGTTTAGCTATCCTGTGTGTGTATTAGGACTATCTCTGGCATATTTACTAACCTTCTGAAGACCAATGGATCTTTTGGGAACCAAAGCAAAGTCCTAATACAGTGTTAGTTTAGGTGTTAATTAAGTTTTTGTTAAGGTTAGGTTTAGGAATTGACTAGTAGTTGTTAGGGTTAGGGAAAAAGTATTGGTTAGGCCTAAACATGGCTACTAATATGAATGGAAATTAGTACAAAGTCCTATAATGGATAGAAATACAAATGTTTGTGTGTGAGTTGCAAATATGTGGTAAAAGGTCAAAGATTTTTAGTATATTACACATGGATCTGTTTTCTTCCCACAGTGCACTTCTCATTTTAGAACAAACTGCTTTGATCAGGTCACATATTTTTAGGTTTTAATTTTTTTGAGTCTATAAAAATAGTAAGCATCTGTTAGCTGAAAATAGGATCCTTTGGTTATAGTGAGTTCCAAGTTACAACATTATGAAAGACATTATTTAATCCTTTGCAAAGCAGTAAGCATGTATCAAGATTTTAAAGGCATTTTCACAACATCTTCACATCATCTTAAAAAACACTGGTAAACATTTGTGCAAGATAAGAGAGAATTAAATGTATAGTATATATGACAGTGTTTTTTGTTTGTTTTGCACCATCGCTGTCACACTTTGGTAGTACCAGGTTGGACCCCATCTGAACTTTCTAATTCTTAATGACAAAGATTCAACAAGTGAAAGTTGCAGCTAAAATTGAGATTCAGCTGCAACAGTTTTCCAGCTTGTCAAACTTTGGTGAGCCTGTGTAAACTCTAGCCTCAGTTTCTTTTTCTGATCTGTCAACGGTGACACCTGGTGAAGTTTTCTACTGTTGCCCTCAAGATTCAACGTGTGCAAGATGTTTTCATCCTCATAACTCTCAGTCATGAATATTCTCTCTTTTTCTAATCATTCTCTTTACACCTCAGAGATGGTTGTGCCTGAAAATCCCAGCAGATTACCTGTGTCTGAAATATTTAAACATGCTTCTATGACACCAACATCCATCCCATATCTGAAGTCACTTAAAGCTCCTTTATTTATTTTCGATGCTCAGCTTGAACTTCAGATAGTCATTTTTACTTTGTGTAGAAGTCTAAATGCTTTGAGGTTGCTACCATGTGATTGATTAATTAGCTATCTATGCCAATGATGAATTGAATAGGTGTACATAGTAAAGTGACTCCAGTATCTGTTTAAAGGTTGGGTACTTAAAAGTGGACATCTTAATTATTTTTTTTTTTATAAACCCCTCAGGAAACTAATTTTAAAGGTCTAAGAATGATATTTACAACAAAGCCCTTAATTACAAAGGGTTATAGATGTTTCTAATGGGAATCTCTAAGTAATGGTAAGTAGGAAAAGAAAAGAAAAACTTGAAACATTCTTTTGTGATGTATTACTTGGCCTTTTAATTTTCTGTGAATTAAGAACAAACTTGTCTGTGAGACACTGTCAGATTCACCAGGCTGTTTGCCTATTATAATGTGCATCCGGGAGTAACTGTCCATGCTGTTATTTGGCATTTCATGCCGGGTTTATGGGAGATTACTACTTTGCTGTTGACATCCATCAGCAGACTGAGGCATTGGGTAGAAGAACCTCACACATTTATAGGAATTTATCTAATAGGAAACCCATCGGTGGGCCATGCTTAGCAAGCTCGTCTTATGATAAGCCTTATGTCCTCAGAGACTCATGCAGATGATGGGCTGGATTGAATTATTGTGTGTTGTGACCTTCTGCTGTGGTGAATGACTGTGTTGTGTTGTTCATGGACACTTTCCTCCATGTGTTTCCACTTTGTAGGCCTATGTTTTCTTCTGTAGAGCAATAAATCCGCTGGTTTCCCTTCTGTGTATTGATAAGTCGACAAAGTCCATTTGCCGGTCTGTTTGCTGTTTGAAAGTCAACAGTTGCCTTAGTTTATCATGTAATATCTCACACAATGCTTTATGAATTAAAGAGATCCACAATTTCCCTTTCTCAATATACAATTCAAGAGCCAGAGGGAAACATGGAAAGATGCATACAATAGGTAATACATGTGAATTACCTATTGTAATTCACATGTATAACTAACTCATAGCTGTGATGAAACTCAGTCTAGAGCTATTAAGAGTTGTCTCTAGTTTAAAATCCTTGCAGTTTTCAACAGAACACAGTTAACCATTGTAAAGCAAGAACACCTATAGACAAATCCTATGGGGATTATTGCACTCTATCTTTAATTTGACCTCTGTTTCAGGTATATTTGAGTTTAAAACACATAACTTATGCCCTATTCACAATGTTTGATTGCTTAAAGGGAATTAAATTAAATGAATTTGATCTCACTATCTTTATTTTTGTCTCTTCCTCTTCTTCTTTACCTCTTTCCTACCTTCACATTTTCTATTTTTCCAACTTGTCCCTCTATCCTTTTGCTCAGGTGCCAGACCCAGTGATTGAAACTCACACAGGAGTCAGAGGAAGAAGCAGAAAGGAGGGCCATGGGGGTTGGCCTGGGCGTATGTTGGCTGCTGCCTTTCCTCTTCTTGCTGCTTATGATCACAGTGTCCTCCACCCAAAGTCAAGGATGTCCCCTGCGTTGTGACTGCATTGCGAAGCTGAAGACTGTGTCCTGTTTTGGTAAACGTCTGTCCTCCTTGCCGGAGGGAATCCCGCCTGACACCAAAGTTTTGGACCTAAGTGGGAATAAACTTCGCTGGATAGAACAGGATGATCTGCTTCCATATACACGCCTGGAGAAGCTGGAACTCAGTGATAACATGATCAGTGTCCTGGAGCCAAATGCGTTTTCAAGTCTTCAGAACTTGCAGTCACTTTCACTGAGGGGTAACCAGCTAAAACTGGTTCCCATGGGAGCTTTCTCGCGTCTCTCCAACCTCACCTCCTTAGATTTGAGTGGAAATAAGATTGTAATTCTTTTGGACTTCACTTTTCAAGACCTAAAAAGTCTTAAGAACCTGGAGGTTGGTGACAATGATCTGGTTTACATTTCTAACAAGGCTTTTTTGGGATTAGTAGGACTCAAGGAGCTGACAATTGAGAGATGCAACCTGACATCGGTGTCCAGCCAATCGTTATCCTATCTGCACAACCTGGTGACTCTGCGACTCAGGTATCTTAGCATCTCCTCCTTAGACGACCAGAACTTTCGAAAACTTGGAAACCTTAGAGGTCTGGAGATTGATCATTGGCCCTTTTTGGAATATATCTCCCCTCATAGCCTTCAAGGCCTTAATTTGTCTTGGCTGTCCATTACTCACACCAACATCACCTCTGTGCCCACCTCTGCCCTTCGTAGTTTGGCTCACCTCACTAGCCTCAACCTTTCCTATAATCCAATCATTGTGTTAGAGTCCTGGGGTCTGCGGGATCTCATCAGACTGAAGGAGCTGCATCTGGTGAACACTAACCTGGCAGTAGTTCAACCTTATGCACTAGGTGGTCTGAGGCAAATCCGCCTTCTTAATCTTTCAACCAACAGCTTAGTGACCTTGGAAGAGGGAGCCTTTCAGTCAGTCAACACTCTTGAGACGCTGCGCTTGGATAGAAACCCTCTTGCCTGTGACTGCCGCCTCCTCTGGATCCTTCAGCGTAGGAAGACCCTTAATTTTGATGGTGCCTCCCCTGTGTGTATGACCCCTGTTGAAGTCCAAGGCCGGGCTCTTAGTGCTTTCACCGACTCAGCTCTTTTTGACCACTTTACTTGCCAGAAACCTAAAATTCGCAACAGGAAACTGCAGCAAATTTCAGCCCGCGAAGGGCAAGTAGTGTCGTTTATCTGCAGAGCAGAAGGTGAGCCAACGCCGGTGATATTCTGGATTTCTCCTCAGCGTCGACGCATAACCACAAAGAGCAGTGGGCGACTGACTGTGTTACCAGAGGGCACTCTAGAAATACGCTACGCCCAGGTAACTGATAGTGGAACCTACATCTGCATCGCTAGCAATGCTGGTGGAAATGACACCTACTTTGCTACGCTCACAGTCAGTGGGCTACCACTGGATGCAGCACTCATGGCCAACCGCACCTACTATGCCGGGGACCTTAACGACACAAATCTGAATGACACCAGGGTGTTCTTGAAGTTCACCCTTGACCTCAAGACCATTCTAATATCTACAGCTATGGGCTGTATCATGTTTCTGGGAGTGGTCTTGTTCTGCTTCATCCTGCTATTTGTGTGGAGTCGGGGTAGAGGACAGCACAAAAACAACTTCTCGGTTGAATATTCTTTCAGAAAAGTGGACGGACCAGCAGCCAGCGGAGGACAGGGGGGAGCACGAAAGTTCAACATGAAAATGATTTGATTCTGCAGAACCCCTAGTGGTTTTCACTGCTTCAGATACAAACTAAGACACAAATTAACAGAACAAATTAAATTTGTGCGAAACATTAAAACCAATAATCCACAGGACATTTTATTAGGACGAGGTTTTGTTCAGAAAGAAACTTGTGTATGCATGCAAAATGTCAAACTACAGTATGATGCTTTGATACATTTCTACTGCTCTTCGTTTTGTTCATATAATTGTGTATATAAGTTTAATTCCAGAGAAGGAAGTCTCAAAATTTTGAACAGACTGTTAAAAGACAAGCAACATAAGACCCCACCGTCCCACACGTCTTTAACCTTTACGAAGGTCATGCCAACACACCTCTTTCCTAAAGGAACTGTCATCCTCGCTTTTGAAGGACCACATACAGAATCTGCTCCATTTGAACTGACTCAAGCACTCCAACCTGATGAAGACATAATTAGATGGTGGTGCTCAGTAATTGCCAAGGACTTGCCAATATATATATTTAGATAATTCCAGCTATTTGGTGCATAATAAGAGCTCAATACAGTTAAAACGCCTTCGCTTATGCTGATTGTGATTTTACTAATGGATTTTTGAAAATAGATCAACTTAGTACCAGTTTCTACATCACTGCCAATTTGACCACAGAGCACCAGGCACAGCACCGGCCACATTTATGTGCACCAGGGTTAATAGATTGTAAAATGCCTAAAAATTAATTGATCTTTAGTTGCAGAAGCATGACCTCACACAGAGATCTTAGGAAAAATCCAATCTTTTTGTTGATAATTTTTTTTTTTGCATTGGAAAACAAAATGCCTTTAATCAAATTAATAAAATGTAGACTTTTTTAGGTAAGAAATTGTGTGTATGATCTACAGATTATTAATATATAACGTTATCTTTTCCTATTGTGTAAATTTAACAAAGGAGGCCCATTTTTTTACTCACTGATACACTGTATGGACAAGGACTCATGTTTATTTTACCATGAGGAGGAGCCTTAATTTAAATAAATAATCTCCCTGTTAGAGATCTGCAGCAAAGAGGGGCATCTCACCAAGTCTCTATAACATACCTTAGATGGTTGTTTGTGAGTTATATTAGCAAAAATATTAGACTGCCATCACCAACAAAAATTTATAGAGTTTGTTGAACTCTACTGGGACTTTAACAGGAACCAAGGGCTTTGTTAAGATGAGCCTAAGATTGAGCTTTTTTGTCACAAAAACACTTCAGGCAGGTTACCCATTGAATAGGCAATAAGAGGTGGGAAAGCACCTTATACCTACAAAGAGTGCATGGCTTCATGAACTCTTTGAAATACCATAACATTTGAAATAAAAATTTTTAACATACTGATCCAAACCATGTGGCTGAATCAACCCAGAAATGGCTTACCATAAAATCTACCTTCTTCAGTGATTTCTCTCTGTGTGCTCTGACCTTGTGAAATTTTATACATGGATTAGTGCTGCCCTACTGGTAAAATATGAATACCTAGTAGTAGTAAATTAGTAAAAGGAGGAGTCCAATTTTGGTATCACCAAGGATTTTGTTAAAAACAATGATTTCCTTATATAAGATTTTCCCTTCCCCACTGATTTAGTGTTCTCGGATTTTTTTTTTTCTTCAAATTTTTCTGTGTGAGAATTAACTGCTGCAAGGAAAGGTAATTTTAAGGTTATTTATTCTTTACCAGGGTTGCCAAGAAACATGTGAGCTACTGTAAAACCTGTGCAGAAGAGAAAAGCTACTTCTACCTGTAACATCTGTTCACAGCGAACATCGGAGTCAACACACTTTTTTAAGGACCCAAGTGAACACGTGTACGAACGATGACAAATCATGAAGACACATTTTCTAGTTACATTTTTCATTATTATTTTTGGTAAATCTGTACAAGAGTTTTACCCCTTTGGTCTAAAACGGAAAACTTTAAAAGCGAATGCATGTACAGACTTTGGTTCATACTTTAACACTTTGTATTTCTAAAACAAACAGCCCTCTGTGTTCTTTGATCACCAAAATTGTGTAGACAGAATATGATAAGTAAGATGTAATATATATTTTGTATTGCTGATATTGAAATTAATGTGACTGTTTATAGTACTGTTGAGTGATTAATCTGACTTTCCTGCTCTACTGTTATTAAACTGCTAAAGTATCATTTGGTAAACAGTGAACTTCAGTGCAGCTGTAAACACAACTCTAACTGTATCATGTTCGTCATGTAAATGTGGCTGCTCGCTGTCTTCAATCATAAAGGACATTCACTGTGCAGCAGGTTTCAGTTCAGTTGCCTATTTTTGGCTTTGAGAGTGTCGAGGTGGGGAGTTTTCACTGAGCAGAGGGTGGAGAGCCTCGATAGAGACATGCAGGGAAAATGTTAATGTATTAGAGACCTTGCACAGTGGTCATTAGGAGACTGAGGTGAGAAAAAAACTTTCGATATAATTAGAAGGCAGAAATACCGTGGGGCATTATACACCTGCATGCTGACTTATGTATGTCAGATGTATAAGGTATGGGAGAGAGGAAAATGCATGTAGGGAGAGTTAAATACATTACATAAAAATCTAAACAAATAACTCAGGATTTAAGGTACAGTATTGTTCGTCTACACTCTTCAAATGTCAAACAGGGCTCTGCTGCCCTCTGTTGACACAAACAGGTAATGGTTTTTCCTTCAGCATCCTGCAGACTTTACTCCATCTTCTCAAGAACAAAAGAAAGGAAATTGGATGATGACTGACCAGAATCTAGGGGAAAATAATGTTCACTGGCTCAAAAAAGGTCGCCTTTAAATTAATTTTGATGCTTGAAACTGACAATAATTGTATCCAGTATATGACAAAAGATTTCAAATATATCAGTGCAGTATCAGTAGATTTCTTTCCCTTTAAATAAATTAATCTAAAGCATCTGGCAACAATGCAACATGTACTGTTGACATGATAAAGCACAATTTTTGAAGCATTAACTGTTTTCAAGTATGCCTGGTCTTGTCCTGTCATAATTTTGTATCTTAATCTCTGAATATGAGGGGCATAATGGTCTGAGTTTACTGTGACACTTTTCATTCAAAGGTCCTATCTTGTTGGGGTAGGTTGAATTGTGAATTTCTACATATACCAGAACATTTTTTAACAATCAGACAGACTACCAGTCAGCTAACAATGTGTCTTTACTTGGCATTTTTACAGATTCTGACCCAAGCCATAAGAGAGGAGTGAGGACTCTGGAGGGATGATAAAAGGTCACTCTCTCTGTATGCTCCAACCTCAAGAAATGTTAAAAGAAAAATGCCATATTATGTTAACTAAAACTGCTGTTGTATGGTTTTCCCTCAGTGAATAAATGTACACAAATTAATGGGTGGACCTTCAAAACAATTAAATGCAAAAACACATTTTACATCTTAAAAACACTTTCAGGCGAAAGTGTTTTTAAGTGAAAAATAAATATTACTTATAGCTATTCTTCAAAACTGTTTGAAGCAAACATGGAAATCAATTTATTAAACTACTATGGGAGTTTAATATATTGTGTGTTGATAAATAATGCGGACATATTTTATTTTCTTCATTAATTTTTTATTAATGTCTTTTCTAATTCAAGAATCTACCCTGTTGATCTGAACAACTATATAAGTGAAAACACGTCCAGACTGCGTGTCTTTGAGATCAAAAATCTGGTGAGCTATTTACACACATCATTCACCTCAATGGGTAATAAACTTGGGGCTTTTATGAAATGACCCAAACTGGTTTGAAGGACCCAGATTAAATAATTTTCTAATACCAGAATTAGGTTCACATGTTTAAAGTAATTGTTGTTTTTTCTTATATTTACTGAAGTGTATAGTATATATGCACACCTACAACTAATATTTGGTCAACTATCCCTAAAAAAATTATACTTTCACTTCATGCTTTTTGTAGTCATTCACGAAGTTCTGGCATAATGTCTGGGTATTTCACCACTAATAGCAGAATTGGTATTATGAATTTTCATTGGCTGATTTTGTGGAATAAATCAGAGATAAGGTCACAACCTTTCCACAAGCCTGACATTAATTCATCTTTATCAATGCTAAAATCCAACATGACATGTAGGCATTGTTGTCCTGTAAAATCTGTCTAATTTCCAATTATCTGATTGAGAGCAAGTTGGAACATTTGGAGGAATCCTCATTCTTTACTTTTTTTACCTTAATGTACATTACCAGGTACCATAAATAGACCCATAGCATGATGCTACCAATCGAATGATACAAATGAAGAATTTGACTCTTTCCACCAATCCTGATGGAAAACATAATGGGATATCCAGCCACTAAGAACTTGAGACACAATTCACTACTCAAGATTTAATTTTATGGAGTGTCTTGCATGAAGACTCTATATAAGAGTGCCCATGCTTTTATGGTCACTCTCTCACACCGGAGAGAGTCCATACAAGCATAAGGCCTAAATAACTTGAATTGCTTTGATATTATTATTAATCATATTGAAAACCCACACAATATGTTACAAAAAGACAAAAGGAAAACACAGGATGTTGTTTTTCTATACTTGACAGTAGTTATGAGCTCACATGTATAGTTTAGATTATTTGTGACGTATGGAAATCCACAACAAATTATTTTGTTTTCACCCAGTTCTTATTTTTGAAAGTCAGTGAAGTTGTGCATTATACTGTATAACCATCATAACCTGGGGGGAAATGCATTCAGAAAGGCCCAAACATATTATGGTAATGATTAAGATTGAGGTAGTTCCACACAAGCAATTATTTTTTTCATCTCCTCATCTGTTAGTAAAGATATCACTATAAATATTTTATCAAGTTTCATCAGGTTTCTGTTTTCATGCAGAACGTGATGGATGTCTAAAGCTTCCAGCCCACAAACTAAATATTTTATTAATGTGAAACATGTGGCTGAAAAGACATAAAAAATTATTTATCCTTTCTTTCTATATTGCTAATTTCTCAGACCCTTGCCTATCAGCAAACATGACAAAATTGGCCTCTGCTGAATGAAGAATCTATTTTACCTTTGCGTATGTAAAAACAGAAAAAGGCCCAGACAAAATCCTTATCACATCTTTTTAAATACAAATGGATGCCATTTCAGTCCAAATAAAGACGCGTAACCTACTAAAAAGACTTTGAGTTGAGCCTGAGACGACCCTTCCTCCTCAAGGCACACGTAGTTCCAACTGAAGGGGGAAAAACCAAGTGTATAACAGATTCAAACGCCTGCGCTGTGGGGGTCGGGCACTGACACTTTGGCCACTCTGTTGATGTTTATTGCTCTGACACTCCCCACACTTATGTCCACAAATACGACAAAGAATGACTCATTGAGTGATATGTCCTCACCTCAGAGGAGTGTGTGTAAAAGGCTTTTGCACCTTTGATGTCACAAATATCATCCGACTTTTTGATGCATGTCTTGTGTGTTTGTGTTACAGTAATGAAATGTTCGCCTTAGTATTTCGCACAGAGGAATAAAGAAATTAAAAGGCTCTATTTCTATGTTTTTACATATTGTGCATTACCTGCACATAAGTGGGAGCATCACAGTCAAGTTCTGTTGTAATGATTTACGCCAGCAGATGCATCGGCAAAGATTGTGACTTATCGATTGGCTGGACTCATCACAAGAAAAAGAAAAATGATCATCAGGTGACTCAGAAATGTAGAAATCCCTGTTATGACACTTTTACAATTCACCTTTTTACAGACAGGGGCAATGCATGAGTTGAGTCTTTATTGATTTCCCAAAAACAACAGTCATATTTTGAAAGAAAAAAAGTACATAAATGTGTATCAGTGCATGGAAATCTAAGCATCTAAACCCTCAAAATGCTGTTGTTTGTAGTACTAAAACCAGCATGTGAATTATTCAACTGCATATTGGAGATTTTGTGTTTTCATGGGGAGGAAATCAAGGTGCAATCTCGTTCAAGACGGAAAATGTTCATTATGTTTTTATTTGATATCTTTGAGGCAGCAAATTGTAATTAAGTAACTTCGGTGCATGTAAAACTCCCTCCTACAATTGTGTTAACTGCAGCCAGCTTGCAGAGGTGGGGGTCTTTGAAGAGAAATTAACGCCTTTTGCACCAACATCTCAATCTGCACAGCAAGAAGATGTGTCACCAGCAAGGTTGTCTTTACTGGCATCCGTGTGAGACTACATCACTGATCAAATTAGTCCGCTGAATATGATCTAATAACCCCATCACACGACACGGATAAGAGTGGCAAAATGTGCAGCAGCTTTATTCTTGAGTGCCTCTGTCATTTGGTTGTAAGAGGAAATGATGTCAGATTGCACTTTAACACATAGATGCTGAACTTCTGCTTTACCAGAGCTATTTTTGGTGCAATGCTGGGAACATTGATTGGGTGAAAAAGATGATATAACGTGGTGCGTGCTCACGTACATGCGTGTATGTTTGTGTGTGTGCAGAGTTATTACACATATTGTGTTACCATGGTGTTGAAATGCGGTGGCCTAAATGGGTTTGTTGTGGTTAGCAGTTGCTGAAGAGAAAAAAAAAATCATCTACAGAGAATGTGCGAGCTTCATTTTGTCTTCTCGCGTTTAGTCGGATTAAGTTCTGATATGTTGTTTAGGCACACAAATTCAATTGAACTGTTGAATATTACAAGACTTGCGAAATAGTTATTATTTTAAGTATATCCTCTTTCAATTCTTGTTAACATTTTCAAGTCCTGCATTACATCAATTAAAACCCCATGGTACAATTGCTCAGGTTTGCCTTAGTTTCGTTTTGACTAAAAGGTAGCGGTGTCAGTATGACTAAAGTCTCATGTAATTTTTCTCTTTTATTTGTCGCTTCATCTGACAGATGGTTTGGTTCCATTTTCTCACCACTCCTAGTTAAAATGGTTAAAAGGGGAACATGATCTTCATTCATGCACACTGTCCTTTGAAAGTATCACATTTAAAGGTGTGGCAAAAAGAAATTATGAGGTGGCGGGAAAATGACACTGGTTTTAATATATATATATATATATATATATATATATATATATATATATATATATATATATACACTGCCTGGCCAAAATAAAAGTCGCCACCTGGATTTAACTAAGCAAATAGGTACAAGCCTCCTATTGGATAAGTATTGCATAGGCGATTATCTTTCAGCTGGCAACAAGTTATTTAACCCCAGCTGATGCAATGAGTAACTCCTCATTTCTTAAACAACCATGGCAAAAGACACATCCTGTGGTCGTGGAAAAGACGTTAGTCTGTTTAAGAAGGGTCAAATCATTGGCATGCATCAAGCAGAGAAAACATCTAAGGAGATTGCAGAAACTACTAGAATTGGGTTAAGAACTGTCCAACGCATCATTAAAAACTGGAAGGATGGTGGGGAACCATCGTCTTCCAGGAAGAAATGTGGTCGGAAAAAAATCCTGAATGATCGTGATCGGCGATTACTTAAACGTTTGGTCAAATCAAATCGAAGACAAACAACAGCAGAACTCAGGAGTTTGTTTAATTGTGAACGCAAAAGCATTTCCACACGCACAATGCGAAGGGAATTCAAGGGGTTGGGATTGAACAGCTGTGTAGCCCTAAGAAAACCTCTAATCAGTGAGGCTAACCAGAAAAAAAGGCTTCAGTTTGCTAGGGAGCATAAAGATTGGACTCTGGAGGAATGGAAGAGGGTCATGTGGTCTGATGAGTCCAGATTTACCCTGTTCCAGAGTGATGGGCGCATCAGGGTAAGAAGAGAGGCAGGTGAAGTGATGCACCCATCATGCCTAGTGCCTACTGTACAAGCCTGTGGGGGCAGTGCTATGATCTGGGGTTGCTGAAGTTGGTCAGGTCTAGGTTCAGCAACATTGTGTGCCCAAAGAATGAGGTCAGCTGACTACCTGAATATACTGAATGACCAGGTTATTCCATCGATGGATTTTGTCTTCCCAAATGGAACGGGCATATTCCAAGACGACAATGCCAGGATTCATCGGGCTCACATTGTGAAAGAGTGGTTCAGGGAGCATGAGACATCTTTTTCACACATGGATTGGCCACCACAGAGTCCAGACCTTAACCCCATTGAGAATCTTTGGGATGTGCTGGAGAAGGCTTTGCGCAGTGGTCAGACTCTCCCATCATCAATACAAGATCTTGGTGAAAGATTAATGCAACACTGGATGGAAATAAATCTTGTGACACTGCAGAAGCTTATTGAAACAATGCCACAGCGAATGCGGGCTGTAATCAAAGCTAAAGGCGGTCCAACAAAATATTAGAGAGTGTGACCATTTTTTGGTGGCAACTTTTTTTTTGGCCAGGCAGTGTATATATATATATATTTACAAATAAAAATCTGAAAGGTGTGGCATCTATCTGAATTCAGCTAATACTCCGTAGAACCACCATTACTACAATTACAGCTGCAAGTCCAGCTGAAGCTCAGTCATGTACAAAGAGCATAGTGAACGTCAATTTTCAAATCTTGGTCAATCTACTGTTTTCATTTAAAAAATTATAACTCATTACCATCTGAATGCAAGAAAATAACAGAACTCAGTGCTTTAAACGGTGCATTCACACCAGCCCTGTTTCGTTCACTTTTCTCAGACTGTAGTACTTTTGAAAAGAAAATGTGGTTTGCTTGGAGAGGTGTGAATGTGCAATCAACCTCTGGTCTGCCTAAAAACGTAGGTCTTGGTTTGGTTGGAGTAAACTCTGTTCGAATGCATTATGTGAATACCAAGTGGATCTGAAACCGCTCCTAAAGCAGGACATGAACTACAGCGCAAGGCATTCTGGGTAAAGATAACCAATACAACATAGTGTTTGGATCTACTGTATGTTGCCAATATTTATTTTCTATACTTTGACATCGACCCATGTCATTTCTTATAATTTCTATGTTTGTTTTTTTGTACTGTTGTATTATTTTAAACCTCTATCCCTTTTGAACGGTTTTAATCCTGGAAGTCAGAACAACAACAACAACAACAAAAGATACATGGTTTGATATAAACTGTTGCATTGAAGCTCGTGATCTGATCAAATCGTTTGTGGCCTCCAATGTATCCAAATCAAATCTGACCAGCTCTCATGCCTGCTGAATAAACGTTTTCCCACTACATCATGTGCCACTGCCATGTTGAACACCAGTGTGTTTAAGGTATTCGTTTACTATGACTGTACTTTGAATGAACTTTTCTAACACATGAATAGGGTTTGATGTAAATTAGCTCTCAAACCTTTATTGTCTCTAAATGGCCTATCTGAAGGATTACCCTGCTGTTAGCTCCATCTTCCCATCAATGGATGAAGAGAGGCTTCCCCACAGTTTGATGCTCTCACTACCATTTTTTCACCATGGAGATGCTGAGTTCAGAGTATCCAACTACATGATATCACTTAGCATGCAAACCAAGAGGTTCAGTTTTGGGCTTCACTACCCGGAGCATCTTCTTCCACATATTTGCTGTGTCCCCCCTGCGTGGCTTGGGCCAAACTGAGAACAGGACTTGGTTCTGATTTTTCTGTCAGCAACAATCTTTGTCATGCACCTCTTCCATGAAAGCCATTTTTGCGTAAACGGAAAGCAAAACGTCTAATCTTTCACATTATAAAACCATCAAAACACACGAAACTATAATTATGAGTTGTTTCCTGGACTATTCATTTTGTGCTGTGACTAATACAGTTGAAACCTGTTTCATCACTTGCTGTTATTAGAAATAGAGTGAATATAAAAGTAAGAGTCCACCTCTACCAGTTACAGTAAATGTGACTGAATTAGTCAACAGTTGTTTGCAACATTTAAACACATTTTGGGGTAACATTATTTTACGTTGTGTACATTTATTAAGTATTTGCGAAATGTAGCAAGTTGGTGTTGGAGCTCATTTGTGCCACCTCATTTTTGGCTGATCAAGAAGTTGTGGGGTATGACTAAACTGAATTAATTATTATGGCTAAACTGAATGAATTATTATGGCTAAACTGAATTAATTATGCTATTTGAAAAGCAGAAGAAGGTTAAGTTAAATTGACTGTTTTGGAAGATGCTGCTTGATTAAGAGTTAAGTAGCTAGTTATATTTCCAAGCATGCCAATAGAAAGTTGAGTGGAAGGCAGAAAATAGGTGCACAGGCAGGAGAGAAAATAACGCCCTGAAGAGGATTGTGAAACAAAATCCAAGAGTTTAGGGGAGAATCACAACTTCTGGACTGTAGATGCACTAAGTACGTTAATACCTCAAACACAAGGCTCTTGGGCTCTGTTAAGCCACTGCTTAAGCAGAGACAACTTTAGAAGTGTTAATAATGGTAGTCTAACCTACCAAAGACCAAAACATTAAAACAGCAAAGGCTCTCTCCATTAGGTATCCTTTCCCTTGGCTGAATGCTTAAGTCGTCAGCAGCTCAGAAAGCAGCAGGTTGTTGGCTCTTACCCTGACACTGCTGATAGCAACGTTGTTACTGGCCAGGCAAGCAGTCGGTCCTGCTGACTCAATTATAAACAAAGACTCAGAGCCAACTGGAGGACACGAGCCTAGTTTAGGAACGTGCTTTGCAGTAGAAATTTGTTTTAAAATGTGGTCATAAATTCAGGTATGCTAATGATGTAACTATTACATCATTAGCTGTAATAGTTTTGATTGTTAAATATAATTTATGAGCCACTAAGTCATGGGATGTCTTTAATAGACTTAAATTGGATCCGTTTATGTGCTGTAAAAAAGCAAAAATGTCATCAAGTTGTTTTTTCCTACCTGATTCTTAACACTACAGTAGGTAACTTTTATAGTAACACAATCGATTTCTTAAAACTGTCACTTATGTTATGACAGTATAACATGAGAGAGATAATCTGTGACAAAATCAAGTTCTTCTGCATCCTCCCTCTGGTTCTTCTCAGAAATTCCACCACTCCCAGTCAAAACCACCCAACCAGAACTGTGGGGAAAGGCTTTGCACTGTCAATCATGCACATGTGTACGCTGCTCAATGTGCTAGTGGCGGAGAAACAACTTATCATTACAGGAAAGCTGTTTTCCAGCATGCTAACTGGGCTGGGCATTCAGGGCAGGCTCTGTGCTGTAGCACAGAGAGAGATGATGGGAGGGTGTGAAAAGTGCATACACGAGAGTGGTTGGCAGTGCTAAGAGCCTTCTCCTGGCTCTGACTGGTTGTTTCACCCTAAATGAAACACGTGGCAGCAGTTAAAGAACAGAATATCACTGAAACATAAAATATTATGTGTAAAAGATTTAAGAAATACTGTAATAAATACAAAACACTTTACAGAAGTCTCACCTCTAATTAGATCTAATAATTTTTTTTATTGTTAATTGAATATTTTAGCATCTGCATTGACTAGATGCTGTTTTACCAGCCCCACTGCTGCTCTCTGATGGCAATGACTCAGGGTAGATGCGCAAAAATCTGGCTCTACACAGTATAGTAAATTATATCAACAGCTTCATTCTTAACGTTTATTTGTGTCACTGGGAGAAGTTTAAATGTTAAGCATAGACGTGATTGGGTGACACACTTAATGTGATAGTTTCTTGATTCATTGACATTACTATCTATATTGTTTTTCATTTGTAACATAAATTTTCTTTCACAAAGTGATAAAGTCTGTTGAAAAAAAGTTTCACATTGTGTCACTTTGCCTTTGTTGTAACTTATTTACTTTTGCCCATGATTTATTAATAATTCACATTTATCAGTGGATCTGAGGCTCTGCATTGAAAATCTAATATTGTAGGGTTAGGAAATCATAAGAAGACTGTTTATTATTTGTAGGCACATCTGTAACACTCAAACACATATCTGTGCCACCATGGGAACTGATTATTTATTAAGCAAAGATATTTTTTGCTATGACTATGAACCACATTGCAATCCGTATGTATTAAAGCGCATTTTACAATCAGTATGATGTAAAAGTCGGTGTTTCCAAGAAACCGAGCTTTGTTTTTGTCAACTGTAAGTCGTGTTCATCAAAAATAACAGAATAAACCTTTGAAATGTGTCACGAAACTACTTTATGTATTAGTTGCGCTTTATTAATAGAATAATTAAAATAAATTACATCAGGTGATATTTATTGAAATGAATTTGTGTTCATAAAGAAAATCAGCAGAATTTGGACAGTTAACAAACGACGAGTGCATGTATTTCATAGTTTTATTAGTTTTACATCATTTATTTAAATATTTACAGCACAAGATCATTAATGTTTGCATTTTAATACTTAAACATTCAAACACACTCTGGTAAAAGGGTTAAAA
Organism: Xiphophorus hellerii; assembly: GCF_003331165.1. Taxonomy (NCBI): domain Eukaryota; kingdom Metazoa; phylum Chordata; class Actinopteri; order Cyprinodontiformes; family Poeciliidae; genus Xiphophorus; species Xiphophorus hellerii. The sequence continues at coordinate 18,223,463 of NC_045680.1, forward strand.
AAGAAGACTAAATGTTCCTACACAAGAAAACCAAAGTTGTCAGTCGTCACATTTTATTGTTTACAAACAAGAACACACCGCTGTCGTCAGTTTTGATCAACCGTTAGACAGCTAAGCTAACGCCACGTAGACAAGCTAACGCTGAAGCTATGTGGATAAATTTGGCCAGCTGATAGTTCCTTTAGATGGTTCACAGCTTATTTTATGCTGTGATGTGCAGTTATGTTATGTCTCAAACCACAACTATTTATAAAGACAGTTTTAAATCTAAAGCACGTACAGACTGCAACGCTGAAGTAGTTAAAAATGCATGATGAGCATATCTTAACATTTACACACTTTCGGGAGGCATTATGTAGTGTGAATTGACTTTTTCGTGAATATTGTGAGTCAGGAGAACATATTGGATCACACACTGCTGGATATGTTGAATCAGACGCTGCTGTTCCACCAAGGCTGCTGTTCTGTTTGCTTTTAAATAATGTTGAGGTATCAGCTTAGAGAAATTGGGCCGTTTTTTTTTTTTAGCAACATTTCAAATGATAGAAATTTTAAATAAACCAGGTGACAAGTAGGTGCAACAGAAGTGAAATACTCCCTTGGTTCTTGTCAGTCGGAGATGTATTGTCTTAGTGGAGAACTTTTGTCTTTCCTTGTGCTTGTTTTGTGACGTGGGACGGATCGGTACAGAACCCCTGGTACTTGCTGCTCCTCCTCTTCGTCAGAAGTGGCTCTGGTGGGATAGGGCTTCGGGAGAGGAGCCCCAGGACAGGCAGAGTAGGGTGGCAGCAGATTTCGAGGAAGAACGAGAGGTGCTAGGACACCAGATCCACTTGTGCCAGATCCGTTTAAGTAAGAATAGCCCCTCATTGTGTGAAGGGCATATGCAGGAATTAAAAATGGGTAAGAAGACTGGTGGTTGGCCACAGAGGAAGAGTCTCTGGTGCTCCAGTAGGGATTCCCTTGTAAGGATTGGTTATAGGTGCTGGGTTGGATGCTGCTGTGGGAATGGTGCTGCAGTTGGTTGCTTTGGCGACCTGTGTATGCCGTGGACTGAGACAGGCCAAAATGTAGCTTGATGGCCATCAATTCAGCACTAAGCCTGGTGTTTTCTTCTTTCAGAGCCATGAAATGAGACTCCAGTGCATAGTCATTTAACTTCCTCTTCTCCCGTGACCGTTTGGCTGCCTCATTGTTCTTGCGACGCTTCTCCCAATAGAGGGCATCCTTCTTTTCCTCGGGTATGAATTCCCTCTTGCGACGAGGTCCTTTACGCACCAGATCACTTTCCACGTGGAAAACATTGCTGTCTTCACCTCTTTGGGAAGGAAAGGAAAGGGACTCCATGCTTAAGTTAAAAGAAACACAAAGAAGCGACCTAAAATAAAAGAAAAAAAAAGGAAAATTACTTGCAGAGATGCACAGATTTGTCTCAAAGAATCCTAGAGAACTACGTGAAAGAAATGTCAAAGTAAGCTGTCTAGTCAGTTTGTTCTCTGGGTAAGCCCCTACATCAGCCCTCCTCCCACAAACCGCACCCAATCTCCTGACAAAGTCTTTTCTGCAGAAAACAGTAACTTTACTTTTTAACTTATCAGACAAAATAGGAGCTGAAAACAATTTATCTAATCGATGACGGTCTTGTGTCAGAAAAAATACTTTTCAAAAGGTAGATATACATAAAGAGTGATAAACACATAATATGACAAATAAAGCTATATACCTCAAATTTGAAATATTAATATGGCTGAATATGACAATGCTTTTGTGGTAAGTATCACGCTTTTAATACAGTGAGAGATGAATTTGTTGAGTTTCTTTTATTTTAGTTTTTCTTTTATCTGTCTTATACTGTGTTTGTATTTTGTGTTAAGTTGGAGTTATTATTGTTCGTTGTTCTTAAATGTGCTATATCAATAAATTCGATTTTATATAGAAGGGAATATGGTATTACTTTCCCTGGCATTAATAACCGACAGACATGTTTCAACACTGACCACCCGTGGCAGACAGAACTGTCTGACCAATATGATAACAATATTATCACCTCGTGATAATATTGCTGAAAGCTGTGATAATTCTCTACTCAGTGAAACACACATGTGTTCACACAATGGCACCAGGGCCAAATCATTCAGAATTTTGTTTATCATGCCACCTCCATGAGATTATCAACATTTAAGAAACTGTGCTTAGGAAGAATTTTACAAAAGAAATTCCTGATAAGTTTTGATAAGAACTTGATAAGAGATTATAAAATACCTTCAGTGCCCTCTTACATTTTAACTGTGTGCACTTTAGTGCAAATGCTCATGCAAACAACCAGCTGCTTGAACAATAATCTGTGTGCAGCAAAATTATTGAGTGTCAGAATGACCTCATTGCGTTTAGGTACAGAATTATCTACCTGAAGTTGGAGTTGTCAAAATATCTTAGATTTAGAACTACAGCACGATAAACTACAGATGCGATCATGTGAAAAAGCTCTTCAGCTTTGCTGAAATCAAGATTATGAATCAGATTCAAACTTCAGCATCTGCAGCAATATTTTCCCACAGCGTACACAACACAAATGTCTATCTCTTACTGACTAGTCACACAAATAAATAATAGAAAACAAAAAGATCAGTTCATTTGAATGCGCACCACCATGTTCATATTAAAAACCACCACTGTGACTCGTAATGTTATAACAGACATTGATAAAGAAAAAAATTATGATTTTTATAGACAAAACCATAATAGGTTAAGAAAATAAATTCACAATAAAATTAGAAGTGTACTGCGGTTTATCTTCTAATTCAATTAATTCCACAGAATCTCAATCTATAAAAACCTTTAAAACTGTGCATGCTTATTCTTAAAGTAGAACAGAGCTGAAGTTTTTCAGCTCCTAACACCTACCACCACCACGGAGGAGCAGTCGCTGTACCTAAGCTCTGTCACTCAAAATCAACCTCTTCTGCTACCCTGACCCATTCTCACCTCCCACCTGTCTAGACCACTTGAAAAAATGTGACAGGAAACAGAAATTACTTCTTTCCTTACTTCTACTTTGCAAGTGTCAAAGGTTTATCGTAATTTGGGCTGCATCACTAGTGACCGACAGTAAAGTTGGAGTTATTCTAAAAAAGTAATTATGCATTTTAGGATTGTTGAAGTCAAGTCTTCAAACCTGAAACAAAACATTTGCGAGATGCAAAGGTTGCATCACGTGGTGAGATAATCATAAAAAGTTATATGGGATTAACATATTGTAAGATATGTTTATTACTCCACAGCATCAAGTGGTGAACAAAAGGGGCCTGGCAACAGAGGTTTTAGGAGTCCTGTATGAAATCTTGGTTTGCTCAAATTTATGAATAATGGACACAAAGTAGGATTGCCAAACAAGATACATACAATCCAGTTTCAGACAAAGTTTTCAGTAGCCACAAAGCTTTTGAGGAATCCAGAAAACTGCATATGAAATAGTGTGATTGCTTATATTTATATGAACTGGGTTTGACCATAGGAGCAGACCCAGTTAAGATAATATCTAAGGTAAGACTGCACATTGTTTTGATTCTTACTTGATCTCTCTTTGTATTTCCATGGTCTTTCCCAAGGTTTTCTAGCCTGCTTTCTGCTTATCAATGGGATTTTAAAGGTTTCAGGTTGACCATAAGAAGAAAATATTACCAATTTCTGGCAAATTCTTGGTTATTAATATAAATTCAAGTGTGGCTTCGAGGGTAACCTTGCGAGATGAGTAGACAAGTTAAAACCACAGCGTTCACACTCCTCTGCATGCGATCACTAACAAATTTCTCCATTCAACAGCATTACAGATGAACCTTTTAGCCTATGTGTTTTTCTCACACCTTTATACTTACAAAGTCATTTCAATCTAACATCATAGTCTCATTGTATGCTTGCAGCTAAATGTGACACCTCATGATGGAAGCTGTTACTCAGGATGTCACACATAAGTGCTTTCTTGGGAACAAAGTATAGCAAAGTGCTACTTCAAATGGAAAGGTAGTGTTTATTTTCAAACTACGTCTTTATTAAAATTATCTTAGTTTTGTTTTCTTGGCAGTTTTGCTCACCTTCTTCTTGTGAATTTGCATGCAAGTGTAACGCAGTGGCAGATGCATCAAAGCCAGAGTTTAAAAGAGGCCCAGTCAAGCACCCTGTGTGTGGTGGCGAGAAAACACATCGGGTTAAAAATATTCAAACCTATGCCCAGCAACACTGCATACCCTGCATATGTGAGATATACTGCACACCTGCATATACACTACTGTGGGGCACTGACTGTTGTATATTTAAAAAGCAGCAACAGGAAAAGCGAGAACAATAATCACTCAGGGAGACACAGATGAAGAGAATATAAAAAAAAGGGTTCCTGAGTGAAATCTCTCTTGAGGTCGAGCCTGCTCACCACCCCTGCTGCACCTGTTTCTTATTGACTAATTATAGCCAGCCTGCTTTTTAGTAAGGAACTTTCAAACTTCTTCTTTTGGTGTCTATCCGTTTTCATGCAATCTGCCATCTGTTGTTGTGTTGCTCTATGAGCTGCCAGTCATTGCTAAAATAACCTCTCATAGAGAAGCATTAGTCCTTCTGTTTGAAACGACTCTTCACCTAATTACACCCTGTTTGTGTTTGTTTTAAACCGTCATCGGTAAAATTCAAGTGAATAAATTCCCACTTGTGGGAATTAATCCACGCAGCTCAACCTCAATCGTTTGTTCCTTTTGTTTATGACGATCGCCGACAACGGCTAATAACATTTATCCACAAATGTTGCATCTATGGATTATTTCCTTGGTTTGTAAAGTTTTCATATTTAAGATTTATTCAAGTCCCGAGTGGACAATTAATTTTTCAGCAAGTATGTGAATATTAAAAGACAAAGTTTAAAAAGTTAACAAGTAAAAAACAATCAACCATACCAAAAAGACATCAAATATAAATCAGTACATAATCGGAAGAGTGCAGCAATGTATATCATTGTCGACTGACAGTTGCTACAAAAACATCAATGATATATGAAACAGAAATCAACCAGCAGTCAGGTATGAGTCCTCTATCTACCATGTCCTGCATTAAATAGAAAAATTGCCGCAGGAACAAAGGAGTGCTTGTATATGTTGCTTTTCATGCAGAGAAGTCTGAGCCAGAGGCAGAAACTGGAACTCAGCATGTAAAGGGTGAGAGCTGTCAGCAAGATTGGCACTAGCTTTCCTGATGATCTATTAAACACTTCTGTAAATGTGTGCTGTTCAACTCCTAAGATATGTATTACTCTGCTAAGTGCATTTTTTGACCTAATACCAAAATCTCCAAATCAACAGAGGAGAGAAAATGTCGGCACAGATTCAATATATGATCTATAAAATAAGGTAAAGGGGCCCGACACCGAGCTTTGAGAAAACCTGTATGTAATCTTTGTTTTTCAGTTTCATTTTTAAGACCTGTTTTTCAGTTTTCACAAAATATTCCAACAAACCAGTTCTTTTGTGTGTGTAAACGCTTAATCCCACTTATTTTACATTCAGGGTTATCTTACACGTAGAACAAACAGCTGTCTATATAGTAACATTTTATTTTTTTTTTCACAGCTCTTAAACGAATCAGAGTTTGTTGTTGTTATTACAGGATGACTAATTCTTTTTAAAATCTATTTTACAAACTAATGATCTAATATGCTAACTGTAAATTCTTAATTTGTTTTCTGAGTCCTAAAACACTGCAGCTTTCTTGGTATTAACCATGAAAAGTTTCAGACATGTGCCTGCACACTCAAAGTTCATAAACAGACACAAACGACCTTATAGAAACCCACAATCACTATCACTATCTATTAAATGATGATGAAATGATGACTTAGTCGCTAAACGAAATTCTTCTCAAAAATCGCCAGACACGAAATTTGGAAAAATTACACTGAATGACATACCTTACAAAGAGAAAGAATAATTTAATAATTTTAAGAATAATTAAATAAATAATCAGTAATTTAATAAAGTTTGATCTATTTTGTAGCAACACGTACAGCTTGTGCAAAGCAACCCAGATGAAGAGTATTGTGATTATGCCTATGGTGAAACCCAGAGAGCGTACCATCATGCCGTGGGATAAATATTCTGTAAAATTGGCAGGAAGGCTCACTTATTTAAGTAGAAGCATCAAATACGGCAAACATAAAACGTTTGGCTTTAATTATGAAGATTCAAGTCACGTCAGTTTATTAACACTGGCTTAAAGTACAAGAAGAGTTTTGAATCTACTTTTAAAGACATTTAGACACGAGACCTTTCACTGATCCACGGGGAATGCGCTCCGTTTCATCGGACCACAAAAGCCAGCTTCCCCTGCTGACGGCAAACGGGTAAAACGAACAACCTGTGGACCTGAGTAATCTACATAAAATAAATAGTTAATATATATCTCTTACTACAAACTGCTGTTTATCTTAGAAAGTCTAAGTTTGATTTGGTCCTGTAGTTTTTGGTAACATGTGGATCAGCAGTGTTCTTCAGACGTGACCATCTTAAGTGCAGCAGGGACAATTCCAGAGACAAGGGAACAATTAACAATCTCTAATATCTCAGGTGCTAAGAAGTTAAATGTAACTTTTAAAAAACTTTTTTTTAACATTCAGACATAGCATTCAGTTTTAAAGTTGTGAAGAAACTTGAAATTGACTGTGCACAACTCTGATGGCGCAGCGCTCGCCCCCTCCCTGGTCTTTCTTATTCCAGGCAGCTGTGGACGGCTATTTCCTGCTGGGTGGGTTTAGGCTCTCTTACAGTTACTGCTCTCCTAATCTTTATCTTCAGAAAGTATTTTATGACAGGGCCTGTGGGTACAACTTAAGGGGAACACTGAATTTCAAAATATGTAGCATCCAAACAACTATGAAAAGATTTTGTATGACTGCAGCTGGGGTCAAACAACGGCGCGTACTGAATATGGAACTAAAACAATATCCAAACATCAACCAGTCTAAAAATAAATGCAAAGTTGTGTTACTCACATTGTGCAGGGAAGAAGGGAATTAACACAAATATGAGTTTTTTCTTTACTTTCTTTTGCGTTACTATTACCATTACTGGTAGCTTATTATTGTTGTCTTACAAAGACTATAATCATTATTTTTTTTCCTCTCTGCTTTTCTAAACTTTATTTATTGGTATATTTGTTGACTCTAGCACAGTATATTGAACGAGCACATTACATGGTTTTAATTACTAATTTTTGATCAATATTGAGTCGGTAGGTAATGTATTTCATTAAATTGAGATAAGGGGTGGTATTAAATAAGTGTTTCTTTCCTCCTGGTTGTTTTCAAAAGGAAAAATAGTGGTAAACAAGTTATGCTATTCTTGGTTATGTATGCACATGTTTTCCCTGTCCTATTGATTGCTTGTTGTCTTGTTTTTAAAAACCTGTTTGAAATAAACAAATGAAATTGATTTAATTTAACAAATTAGCACAAATACCTACTCCACGCACGCACACGCACACCCCCACACACACCCACACACGCCCACACATGCCCACACATGCCCACACCTGTCCATACTCAGGAGTCCATGCAAATAATCCAAAAGGCTGAAGGTCATACGAACAGTTTCATATTTAACAAGTGCAACTTGTTTACTTCGATGCTAGATGCAAACCCTAAAACCAATCAAACAGTTACTATGCCATGTCTAGATATTCTTTATGTAGAGCAAAGCTACATGTAGTCAAGCAGATTTTCTATGAGGTATGCTCGACTATAGTGACATGGCGTGAAAAGAAATCTTGAGGTAATTTTTTGATTGTTTCAGAAAAGGCTTAATTGCAAGTTGTGAAGCAGGTACAAAGTTCACTTTTGAATACATTCCGTATTTTTATCAGTAAATAAACACAAAAGCTTGTTTTCACTTTGACGTGTTTTTCATACACTGGAAAAAGCTAAATAAAATTCAAAAGCATTCTGAAACATTATAAAATAAAGAACACTTAAGGGGTTGAACACAAAATTTTTATGTTTACCAATCAGGAAGACAGGGAGTAGGTTTAACATTGGCTAAATTCAGCTTTATTGTCACAAAATAGATAGGAAATTAAGACCACGCATGTGGATATCAGTAAAAGTACTTTATGAATCACTGACAAACTGTAGGAGTTGAGATTTCCCATATTGAAAACTTTTTTTTTTTAATCTATAATGCCATCACGTTGAGACGAGCCTTTCTGTAGGGTCTTACATAACGGATGTGCCACTCAAGCACAAAAAATATATTAACACATGTGAATGTTGTAGCTTCCTGCTTATTGCAATGCTGTAAATGCCATCTTGTCTAAGCCACTGATTTTCACCTCTTTCTCTTCATTTTTACTGCATTCCAGAGTTGAACGTTTAGACTTCATAAGGAAGTGCATTTGAAAACGTCGAAAAAGACTAATTTAATTTGGTGATCAGGAATCCGTACTTGTTTAATACACCTCAAACAGTGTCACTTTTTAAAAAAAATTGACTGCTCTACATTCAGCAGCGAGTTAATTAATCAAGAAATAAATGCACTATCAACTACACTGATGCAGTAATTAATACGCTATCAACAGTCATTTGTTAACTCCTTAATGAATCATTTATTCACACGGTACTGTATAGTAAATTAAATTATTATGCATTGAGATTGTTTTATACTTTTTATCACCACATGAAACAATGTAAAGGAAATTTTGCAGTCTGCGATTATGTTTAGTTCAAATTCAAACGATTGTCACTGAATGCATCATAAAGATCCACTCTGTACCGTTAACATTTTTTTTTTAATTATTAAATTCTTCTAAGCACTTTTTGAGAAAGTTTGTAAAAAAAAACCCCCCAAAAAACAGGTTAAATAATTCAGAACTAAAAAAACGTCTCTGTATTATTGTTTTATTTACTTAAATACAAACAAGTCGCTTATGCGTAATCTTTTTTTAAGCACAGAGACACTTCCTTTCTTGAAAGCCCTTGAATAATGAATAGTCACTTTTATGTAATACGTTATCATTAGAAAATCCATCTTATTTTGAAGATCCAATGTTATGAGTAACTTAACCCACTTAAAACCACTTTTGACTGAACACGAAAAAAGAAATTTTCAATTCGCTGAGCTGACTTGGGTTTTCTCACCTTGTGTCAATGTAGTGAGATGCAATCACCACAATTTAATGTTCACAAATACATAAAAACGTCTGATATTTAGTCACTAACACTTTAACCATTTCCTTCCCCAAATCTACGTCTTACATGAGCAGAACATTGGCCTTACCTTCAGACTCCAAACTCCAGTGAACCCAAGCTGCTGGTGAACCCGTAGCAAAGTCGTGGTGTCGCTAAGCATAAAAGTGTAAGTTAGACCCCTAACTCTGCTGTGAGGCTGTATCAGGTGAAAATGCTCATGAGAACCTGAGGGGATATCGCAGCAACTTGCTTCTCACCTCTTTCTCTCTGCCTTTGTGTTGTTTTCCTGTATTTAAGTCTGACTGTCCACCTCTGTTGTCAATTGAAAGCGACTGACTCCCCCCTTGATCATAACCGTGTTGTGGTATCAGTGGCTTGCCAACACATGGGGTCTTCCCTCTGCAACACTGCTGCTGATTTTCAAATACATTTCATGTATTGTAAGATAAAACTGCATGAGTTCAATATTACGTTGCTCTTCAGATAAGCACATTGTCTCATTGCTCTGTGTACTGCAGCTGCATTCATGTTAATTTAGTAGCTCTGTCGGACGACTTCACACTTCAGATTCTGACCTGATTCGTCTTTCTTTTAAAATAAAACCCTTTAGAGTTGTATCAGATGCAGCAGCAGAAGAGACAGTATGGGGAACAAACCACGGGACTGACTTACTGAAGCACAATGGGGAGGAGAACAAACTTAAGCGACGCTTTTTATAATAGTTTTAAATATCTTGTTAGCCTCAGATTCACAGAAAATACAGAAGTCGTAGGGAGTTATCAGCGAAGATGTCAAAGATGACAGTACGTGTTTGCAAGTTTGCTTCTGCTTTCGGCAGCACATTTTGCTTACTTTAGAGGCTCAGCTGTGACAAGAGGAAAACTCGCTGCTAAAGCTAGAGGTTTAACACTTTGAACATGCAGTGCTCATTCTCTCCTTATATCTATGTATAGATAGTATTGCAGGTTTCACATGAAATTCAACTTGCCAATAATGTAAACAACCATTTGACATGGAGACGGTTCATTGTTTTGGTTGTTTCAGATTTAAGATTTAGGATGAAACGAAACGTGTAGACATGGAAGAACAACAATCTGTAAAATCTGTTCTCTTTTTCTCTTTCACGTAGACTGTGCACAGTGAAAATAATTAGGAAATAACTCAAACCAAAGAATAGCCATGATAGTGAATCTAAGTGAGGTATTAGAGTAGCTAAAAAAATAAATACTTTCATAAAACATATTTTTAAGTTTCAATTCTTTTGAAATTTATAGTTAGAGGATTGAAACTTTATGGCTTGTACATAGATGATATGTGAGAAAATTACATTTATCAGACAATATTTTTCTAATTTCAAATGGAACAAGCTGCTTCAAGAAGTTTAGGAATTTAACTCAGATTATTCAAAGTAGTTTGGTCTAGAAATGTAAAAACCATGGTACTGAAAACTCAAGTGGTTTAATCATTAGCTATGCAACTCTTCCATAAAAGTAATATTATCACAGGACGACTAGTTTGTCACTATTTGTGTTGTAGCGCCCTCTGCTGGAACTTGCGTCGCTATTTCATACCAAAGTTGGATTCGGCAGAAAGTGATCGATGATTAATGGCAAGAAATTGGTTTTGGGAACTTCCTTTTCTTGTCATATTTAATTTAGAAACTAATGAAATGCTTTGATGTTGTGCAGTGTTTTCAGAAAATGTATTAATTTTTCCAAAAGAACAACAAAAAAGGATGTTAGCAAAACGTAATTTAAGTTCATTTTATTAAGTATGCTACAGTATAAGTATAGCAAGTATGAAGTGTACTAGAAAATCTACTAATTTAATAATTCTTCCCACTAAATTGAGACATTTTTAAGTGTATAAAAAATGTATACTTTAAGTTTACTGCTATGTTTTTTTTTAATTTACCAAGTTAAACATTCAAGTACACTCGTCTTGTGTACTAGATTTATACTCGTGTTTCACAATGATTTGCATTCAGACACAATTAAAACAAAATGTGTTCTTATTGAAACATAAGCCCTTATGAAAGGGACCAGAACTCGATCAATTAAGTCAAGTCAAATGTTTCCCTGTTTCTGTGCATGTTTCAATTAAGATAACATTAAGATAATTAAATTAGTACACCTATTGTTTACTGTAAACCTTTAATCTCCAGCACATATGACCTTAAACATGTAAGTTTATAAGTGGATGCCTCAAGCAAACCTAGCTTTGTGGTGAAAAACACATTCTGCCAAGCTGAACGTTATTACATCATGGATCAAGACATTTTAAGTATCAGTAATTTGTGGAAGAAATGATTAAAAAGTTGCAAATAGTGCAAATATAAACTTTAGTATTAACGTACAAGGTAAGACTTAGACTTCTTTTCGTGCTTTTAAGTAGCCAAGTATTCTTAAGTAAATAAAATATAATTTATGAAAGCAAACGTCAAGCAGACAACCTCGTTTTTGGTATAAATTAAGCTTACTTGTAAGTACGCTTGAATAAACTACTTCTTGCCAATGCCATACGACAGTGATCCAAACACAAAATCCAAACTTAATCAAGAGGGAGGAGAGTTTATTTCAAATTAGACTGATGTTCATATTAAAATTCAACATGATCATGTTAAAATTGGGAAGAAAAGACGTTACTTCCTTTTTTTGTTTTAATTTTTTTCATTGTTGTCACTTTTTTTCTCTCTCACTAGCTACTACAATATCTCAGTTTTTGATGGCTTAATTGCGTTTCCCTGCTTACATGAGGAAAGTTATTACCCAGGGGTGGAATGTTTTATCGTTAAACTGTTGGGCTGAACGGTTGAGGGTTTGGTTTTCCAGTGAATCAAATCGTGCGGGGGAAACACGCTGTGGGGATGAAGGGGAACACCAACAAGCATCCAGTTTCGCTGGCGCAATATAGCGACGTTTGTTTTGTTTTCTCACCACAGGTAAAAGGGTAAATAGAATAAAATGAAATGTAAATAAATCAAATAACCCCTCTACAAGCAAATGAAGCGAGAATGTTTTTTTTTTTTTTTAATTCAACCAAAAAAGATCAGAATACCTCATATTTATTTTTTAATTAATGTTATAAATCGGTTGTGTGAAATTGATTAGCACCAGAACAGGAGCGCAACGGGTAACATAAATTGGTGAAACCTCAAAAAATCAGAGCTAATGTGTTTTATCTTAGAGAGACATGCACACACTAAATCTTTAAATGTCCACCAAGTACAGTATCCCGTACAGGAATATGTGCACCGGAAACCGGAAAATATTCGTGCCAGTTGTCTTTGTCACTTTTAAATCAGTTTTTTTGTCAAGTTCTAGCTGCAGGTGCCCACTCTTACTGCAGCATCCTGAGTGTTTCTCATTGCTCCGTGTTGAGTCGGCTCATGAATCCCTTCTGGAGGTGGTCCTCCACGCCGACGCTCTGGCCCTGTCTCCCGTGTATGTGAACGGGCCGGCCGGGGTAGACGCTGGATCTCTGCAGGTATGAGGAGCGCCACATCGCCGGGTGATTGAGATGGGGTATTACCCAGTTCTGGTGCTGATATGGGACGGTGGGGGCATGGTGGAGTGGGTCGAAAGGGGGCAGAAGCGATGCAAAGAGTGGCTGGGGAGGAGCGTCGGTAGAAATGGAGATGTCGTTGCTGCTGGGGGAGACCTGTCGCTGGGCATCGACGTCCCTCTCTGCTGGCCTGCAGACCCCCGCAGCTCCTCCATGGGAGAGGACTCTGGCGCCTGGCAGAGGCAAGGGGCCTTGTGTGACAAAGTAATGATGACTTAGTGGGTTAAAAACGGGGCTAAAACAAGGAATCTTGCCCTCTAAGGAGTGCACTACTGTTTCTTGTTGCCTCAGACCAGGAACAGCAGCTGGGCTGCTGCCACCACTGCGCCAGAGTCCCGCCTGTAGAAAAGCAGGAGTGCGCGGAGATAAAGACAGAGTGGATGCCAGCACGGATGTAGAGGATGCTGCACAGGAAGGGACAGCTTTGCCTTGTTCCAAACTCAGGTTAGTGTGGTACTGCAGGTTGAGGACCTGAGCCCTCAGCTGGGCGTTCTCCTCACTCAGGGCCAGCAGCTGGCCCTCCATCAGCAGGTCATTGATCCTCCGCTTCTCCCGGGACCGCTTGGCCGCCTCGTTGTTCTTGCGCCTCTTATCCCAGTAGGTGGCATCTTTCTTATCGGCGGGGATCATCTCCCTCTTGCGGCGTCTGACGGGACTCAGGTGACTTCGACATGCTCGTAAACGCACCAGGCGTCGTGCCAGCAGCGAGGGCCGCGCCACGGGGACCAACCCCGGGTCCGAACCGGACTCCAGGAATCGGCTGCTCTCCACCGAGGAGGAGGAGGAAGAAGAAGAAGAAGAAGAAGAAGAAGAGGAGGAGGATGGCTGACAGGAGTCAACCGACTCAGGGCTCTTCGTGGTTGACATGGTGCTGATGGAGTTGAAGGAAAATAGTTATTCCCATGGATTGTAAACAACTGCACTTTCTAATAGAGGAATAAATGGTTCATAGATTATAATAAGCATTTTCAAACATTTCCTCTAGAATTACAATTTAAACAAAAAAACGATTGAAAAACACAAACACACGTAATCATTTTTTTAAATTATCCTCATATATATATATAGGTTAGGTTAGATTAAACTTTATTAATCCCATAGGGAATTGTGTTTGCATCTGGCTGTTCTATAAGACCCTCATAGTGTCCAGCTTGAGATATTTATTTTCAACTAGGACAGTGAACAATACCAATGAATCTGACCATTTCCTTCGATTTATTTTTCAACAAAAGACAACAAATATATTTTTAAAAAAGACACCTAAAACAATATAATGGTCGTATTTAAACATTCAGACAAAATCATTAAGAAACACACCTGAGTCTGAATATCTGACGATTTTCAGAGACACTGACCTGAACCAGAGGATGGCACCTGGAGGATGATTTGGACCGATCGAGTTTCAAAGAGTCTGCAATACTTTCGCACACACACACACACACACCCACACACACAGAGCGTCATACACCGTATAGTCCACTTTGATAAGAAACTTAACTTTTTTTTAACAAGTTTATGGGTGCTGCGTGAAGGCTCCGGAGAGAGTTGCGCCTGTAACTCTTCAGACTCTAGCGCAGCTGCGAAACACTCCGCTACTGCTGCAGCCGCTGCTGCTGCTGCTCAATTCAGCCTCCCTGTGCGAGGCCAGCCAATCACGTCGTGTCACCACGCTGCCTGTGTGCGTACTTAGCTGTGGGAGCCGATCAGGGAGGTTTATGGCTGTGGCCACGATTAAAGCAACAAGTGATGCTGAAATGAGTCTGGACGGATCGTTGTCCTAGTTATTGTTCTTGTAAAGTTGTTGGCCACCGATGGTTTTTTTTTTCTTTGTCTTTTTCTTCTTTTTTTTTTTGCATTTACTCGGTGTGCGTTAAACATTTATGAAATGTGGTTAATGCAAATTATAGTTCACTTGAAGGAAATATTTAATGTTCTCATGCACTTTATAGTCATTCATTGCTGGTGAACTGAAACTTAAGGTTTTTATTTTTTACATTTTATTTTAGATTGAATTCAGCGCCCAGCGCCCCTGCAAGGATAAGTATAGACGATGGATGGAGTTCAGAAAACTGAATGTAAAAAACAAAATCAAAATATTGATGCTATGTTGCAATGACAGATGGACAAGTCCGTATAATTTCACTTTGAATTAAACTAAGACAAGCAGTAGCTTCTCTGATTGATTTATGTGAAAACCTAAAACAATGTGCTGCATTTCTTGTTGTCGGCATCATCTGCACCCCTGCTGCAGATGATGTAAACAAATAAAACAAGAAGTAGCAAATAAAACTCATTTTCATTTTGGGCCATATCAAAAATGTGAATGTTCTTAAAGGGCCGGTTGTGCCAGAATATAGCAAATTGCAAAGCAATTAGACTGTTAAATATCAATTAATAGCGGTTCCTCCAGGATTTTGTGATTGTTTTAGTTGGGTGTTTTTGCAATCAAACTCACAGATTTTGTGGTGCCAATTTAGAAATGTTTGTAAGGAATTTTTATGTTAAATGTGACTTTTTATTACTGGCCGTATCAATTCCAGACTATAGTCTTACTATCAAGTAAGACTGAGGCAGCAGTCACTTAAACTCCATGTTTTTGACCAATTTTGAGGAAATTTGCAGTAAAGTTAGAAAAAATGTGGAGATTTGTTGATTTTGTGTGAATTTTGCAGATTTGTGAAAAACTGAAATGACTTATTGATGTAATTTGGAGTGTAGATGGGCCACATAAAAAGCTACAGTGGGCCAGATTTGGCCCCCGGACCTTGTGTTTGACACATGTGATCTACGGCATTTAAACATGCAGCCATTCTTAATACTGACCTTTGCAAAATTGTTGAGTTTGAACAGATTGACATCTTGGCACTATTCAACAACAACTCGTAAAGTTCTTTAGTAAATAGATCAACATAAAATAGATATATCATCACAATATTTTATACAAGAAACAAAAGACATACACTGTCTTTTTTACTATTTTTCCTCAAGGAGTTTTTATAAACAGTGACAAAGACAGATACTGTTGTGAAGATTAAAACAGGGTTAGGTAATAAAACAAAATCCCAAGCTTCAGACGGCTCAAGGATCACTGTTTAATATGTTCAATGAAAAGTAATGCCAAGAATGACTTGCAGTTATAAAGGCAGTGAAAAGTTATTCTAACATCTTCCCTCATAGTGGGCCGAATGTAAGTGCATGCCACAATTTTTCGGTTTTTGTTTAGACATTTTTGAAAACCTTCCATCCTTTTTTCTTAGACTTCACAGTTAGACATTGCTTTGTGTTTCTTAGCTCCAAATCAAATGTATTATAGACTGTGGGTGTCAAGTGGATGCTTTTCCATGCAACTTTCCATGGTTCCATGTCAATATGTGAAACAGTTGTTAGTATGCATCGTGTTTTCGGTAGTGTAGGAGTTTATCACTAAACTATATGCACACTGGCAGTGATAGTTAGCTTTGCAGCAGTATGTTCCGGTTCTGTACTGTCTGCATTGCCACAAGATGCCCACGAGATGATTCTCGACCCATTGGTTTCAAGGTATTTCATCTTCTGGTACAGGATCCATAACTTCATCACTTGCATCCCTCATAACTTCTCATCATTTTTTGTGTAAAGTTACACTTTGCCAAAATAATAAGTTAAAGGACATGGCTGTTGTTTTTTTCTCTTTTTTTTTACGATTTAACGATTTTGACTTACGTAAAAAATATTTAAACTGAGGCCGTCCATCACCTCTGGCATAAAAACACCCTTTCCCCTCCATGTGGCATAACTGCAGTAAACAATGTCACTGAAATTGAAAACCACAATGCATTGTCCCAGCTCCGTCTTGTGCAGTTTACACTGAATCTTGTGGTGTTAAGAGCTTGGGGGCTGTCCAGATCATGGGGGGAGGTGGTATAGGGTGTTGGAGATGGTTGGCTGGGGTGTTGTATCAGGTGTTTATAGAAAACTCCAGCAGATTTTTCAGTCTGACTCACTGTAACCACACAGGCCACATACAGCCTGGTTTCAACAGCTTGATTTCTTTTCTCTTTTGCTCAAAAAAGATATCCCTCAGATTTTTAAAGACACAGGCCCACAGCAGGCTTGATGAATTTTATATGTGATGAGTTTGTTCCCTCATAGAAGTGGAAAATTACAGAACAAGTGCTGAGAGTGTGTGACGACATTGCAGCAAGGCCAACACTGAGCGATGGAAATTTACCCTTGTTCTGTATGTAATGCTAGAGTGAACACAGAATAAAAAGGTATACTTTAACAATTATTCAGGAGTACTTTGCTGTGTTACTCAGTACTGAGCTGATCTATTTCAGGATGTTTAATTGACAATGTGAAAAAAAAGCTCAGAAATCTTTGTGGTGGTGGGTCTGCATGCAACACCCACATCCTGACTGCATGTTGCACTTGATTTCTTCATCTGGATTACTGATCACGAGCCATATATGTTTATATATATATATATATATATATTTATAGACATACAGTGAATATATCACCAGTTATTTCCTACAGATTAATATACAATAGCTCGGTGTCAGCATAGAGACACTCGTACATCAAAAGTCTTTACACTAACTGAGGAATCTTTGGCAATATATATCCTGGTTTAATCAACGCTACTTATTTTTCATTGGTACGTTAAAGTTTGCAATTGCATGTAATGCTACTAATATGGTAAAATTACTCCATGATGGAGTAATTTGACGCAGTTAGAATTTCTAAGAGAACAATCAGTATCTAGAAAACTTGGAATAACGAAGAACTTCTCCAGCTCCTTTAAAGTCGACCTTTTTGAGTCTATTGTGACTTTTTGCTGAAGCAGTCCAGCATTCTACTCGGATTCAAAATCTTGCTCATAGGTAGACCACATGTTTTTTTATTATTGACTTTCACCATTCCTTCCGTTTTGACTAATTTCCTGCCATTAAAACCATCCAAACCGTTTGTGGTTCCCCTTTGGTCCTGCTACACTGAAAAGATCAAACTTGTTGACGTGCTGTTGTGGGCCCCTCAAACGTCTGGGTAAACAAATGCCCAGAAACACAGAATGGGAACTTAAAGGCACTCTCCTTCACAACAGCATGAGAACCTGGTTCGCATTTGGCGAGACTTTTTCATGATTCTGCTGCTAAAGATCCCTCTCCAAACTAAACCTTTATTGGATTCACTGCTTCAGTATTTAAGCATTAATCCTAAAGAAAGAAATACAAATCTAAAGTCTAAGACAAAGCCATGTGTTCTCCGTCATAAAAACCAAATTCTCTGCATGCTGCTGACTTCACCATCCACTGGATGTCAACGGATGTTGAGTTAAAACATCAAGCTTACGTTAAGTAAAACAACTGCAACGGTAATTTGAAATATGAAAAATTAGAATACAATTAACCAATATTTGATCTCCAGATGTGGAAGAATTATAGTTGTTTTACTTTATAGTCTGGGTGTGTGTTGAGTCATACATTCCCTTAGTTCTCAGGGTTCTTGGGATTCTCTAAAATAATAGTTTCTAACAATATTTACAACATATTTCTGAATACTATCACTGTGCCGTTACCAACTGACCCTAATCTGTGTTTGGACTGCTTTCATCCTGCTGAGAGCGTAAAAATATTGGCTTCATTCAGTTATTTGTCTTCAACCATTAGTGTAGATCCCATTCCAGACATCCATTTCATGGCATTTTTTATTTAATTATACTCATGAGGTTAAGGTTAAAAACAAGAAATGATTTTTAGTTTTGTCATGTTAAGCAGACTGAATTGAGTTTTTCTTTTGAGCAAGAATGGTGGGTTTAAGTCACTCACATCTCGATAGCTCGATCAAGCTTGTTTGTAAGATCGTCTGACCTTTTTCAGTGGTTTTTCTTTGGTAACTTGTCACAGTTAAGACATGTCTTATGTCATCAGTTAACCTAGATCTGTCTAGGCTGCTTGACATACATAAAGTGTCAAGCAGCCAGTCCATTTATCTGTTCATTAATATTCATATATTGGCTCTCTTAACATGTTTTGAACATTTTTTTTGTTTGTTTACAAGGATTGTTCAATTTTATCCTACTTTTGCCTACCAATCACTAAATAGCGCCTTCTGTACGCTCCAGGAAAACAATTGTTCTTAAAATGTTTTAAAGAAAAAAAACTAACAAATGAAAGAAAATCCTGGAAAATTAAAATGAAAAGTTGTTTTAGTTAGAAAAGGTAAAAACAAACTTGCACATTTTCTAATTGTCCTAACACTTTTGAATTTAGTTTTTTTTTATTTTAATTTTCCTTTTTTTAAACACAAACTAATTTGTGTGTTTTTTTTGTTTTTTTTGCTTGCATTGTTTCCTGCCATAAGTTTTGAACAGTCCAGTCAGACTCGGGATTTGGTATGAGCAGGTTCACCTAGGCTACAGTAGAAATGATTAGAACAAAAGATGCAGAAAAGAAATCTGGAATTGGTCAGTTTTTAGAATTTTATATATGAAAGCAACATATGTTAGTGCCAGCAGGTAGACAACCCTCTTCAGCGTGGATGTTACTAGAAGCAAAAGCCATCCTCAGGGGCTTTTGAGGAAGACTCAAAATCTTTTTTCCCAAAATGTTTCCATTGAAAACCTGCAAAGTAGATGTTTCTGACTTCCTTCTACCCATTCACGAATCCCAAGTGGAGAAGGCAACATCCCACACAGCTGTGAGTTTTCAATAAAGCTGGAAGTGGAAGGCTGTGGGAAAAAATGTTTACGCTGTTCTTATTTCATCTGATGCTGTTGTTGTTATTTAAATTTTTTTTTTACAAAAATCATGATAGATCAAAGCTGTGGAAAGATTGATGATCAGAAAACATCCATTCTAAATCTATTGTTATCAAAATATCTTAGTTAATCATATTCCTCTCATTTTCAGATAGATTCCACACTTAGTCATAAACCTACAGCAGAGCCTCGAAACTGATTTCTTAATTCTAACCTGTTGATGTTCACCCACAAATTTCATTTAAAAAAACTCTACCAGCAGGTGACTCATCAGTGGCGGTTAGTCAGATCACCTTGTTCCTGTAAACTTTGATGTTATGTTACCCCCACTCCGCACACATAAAAACTCCCACCATACCTATGATCTACTTTGTGCAAACGGCTCTCCGCTTTCATTTGTTTCATCTTAACCTACATGACATGACTGCGTTAGCCATGTCAGTGCAGCTTTCGTCCGTGACCCCGTTGAAGAAGGTCATTCGAGTGATTGTTGAGGTTGACGTCTGCTGGAATGATTCTTTTTCCTTAACTTACAGCTGAGCTGCTAACCACTTTTTACAGGAAGCTCAGCCTCAGAGTAGGTGGAGGATGTTGCTTCTTTGCTCGCAACTGCAGTGAAAGTTTTGAATGGTGTGACATGACAAGCTAACAGTAGCAATATATGCAAACCCTGAGAAACTGAAGTATTGTGTAGCTTCCCACAGGCACTTCTCACACTCACCATATTGAAGAAATAGCAATTCTGAATGTGCACCCTGAAGATCTGAACTGTGCCGCTGTAGCAAGTGTGTAAAAATGTTTATATTTCACCCCAAATCCATCCTCATTATCAATGTATATTTGCTTTTCTTGGTTTTTGCACAGTGGAACAGTTGGTAGCACTGTTGCCTTGCAGCAAGAAGGTCCACGGTTCGATCCGGGGTCTTTCTGCTTGGAGTTTGCATGTTCTGCCTGTGCATGTGTGGGTTCTCTCTGGGTACTCCGGCTTCCTCCCACAGTCCAAAAACATGATTGTTGGGTTAATTGGTCTCTCTAAATTCTCCCTAAGTGTGAGTGTGTGTGTGCATGCTTGTGTGTCCTGTCTATTTCTGTGTTGCCCTGCGACAAACTGGCGGCCTGTCCAGGGTGACCCCGCCTCTCGCTCGGAATGTTAGCTGGAGATAGACACCAGCACCCCTCCCGATCAGACTAGGGACAAGGGTGTACAGAAAATGGATGGATGGATGGTTTTCAAATTGTATTTTATTTTGGTGGAGAAGCTTTTATTTTCTTGTTTCCTGTTTCCGCGTCATATCCTGTGTGTTTGTGCTGCCCTCCTCAGTTTTCTCCAAACAGCGCTGGGGAGAGGTAAGTGTAACTGTTTTATATTTAATTCCCACATTAGTGACATTTATTGAGTTTACCGTGCCAACATGGTTATTTTTGTTCTTTTGATTGGTTAAGGTGTGTGTGAGAGAGCCAGAGCCCAAGAACTGCTGTGCTGAAAATACTCTTGTTTTAAACAGAATAAACCTGCCCTACTGCTGCAATACACCCCAGGGTCCTCGTCTGCTGGTTCCTTTTGCTCATTACACACAACGCAGAGTGCATACAACAGATGAGTCAGATAAGGGCGGCTGCAGTGGTGCCGTGACCCGGATCCACACTGCTTCGGACAAGTTCGTCGTGGTTCGTGAAGAGCTGGTCAACGTCAGCTGGTCACCTCAGGTTGCTTGTTACATTAACACATCTATACAGACTGAATAGTATGACAGAGTTGAACCTGAAATAGTATTTTGCTCCAGCATCAAAAAAAGAAATATTTTATATATTTGTTTTTATGTAAAGAG
This sequence comes from Xiphophorus hellerii, assembly GCF_003331165.1. Classification (NCBI taxonomy): domain Eukaryota; kingdom Metazoa; phylum Chordata; class Actinopteri; order Cyprinodontiformes; family Poeciliidae; genus Xiphophorus; species Xiphophorus hellerii. The sequence continues at coordinate 18,244,815 of NC_045680.1, forward strand.
CTGTTAAAAAAAAAACTGAAAATGACTTATGTTAAAAATAAGGCAGAGGATAAATGTTTGTTGAGTGGTGTCAACTTCTCTGTGGGGAGAGGGAGAATGATTGAGGCTTTGCCTTTTACCCCAGTTCGAAACACTAATGATGCAGGCTCTCCAGCCTTTTGTTCTACAGCTGAGAATGTATCTTCTAGTATTGTGCATGATGGCCATCATAGATGGCCATGGAGTGTCTGTCTATCCTGGAAAGGTTGAAATCATTACAAAGATGACAAAGGCTGACCTAATGGAGGATGATGGATGCAATCCTTCAGTCAAGAGAATAAAGTCCTTCCTTGGTATGGTATTTTATTACCAACATTTCACTCTGAGCTGTTCATCTGTGGCCAAGCCACTGTTTGCTCTAACTGCTGGATAGAAGAGGAAGGGTAAAACCAAAACAACAAATGCATGTTCTTATGGAAAACAGACCATCTGACTGGACAGAGGAATGTGAAACAGTCTTTTTGAGTCTTAAAGAAAAGCTGTTGAATTGTGTTGTTCTTGCACACCCAGATTTCGCACAGCCTCTGATTTTGTCTATTGATGCTTCACTGGACAGACTTGGAGCTGTCTTGTCTCAAGTACCAGCAGGAGAAGAGAAGGCTTGCCCCATCGCATTTGCCAGCAAGACGCTGAGTAACTCTCAAAAGAAATACCTGACTCACAGGCTTGAATTTTTATACTTTGAAATGGAGTATATGTGAGGAGTTCAGTCATTGGTTAAGAGGTCAAACATTTACAGTGTGGACCGATAACAATCCACTCACCTACATCATGACAAAGCCAAAACTCGATGCTTGTGAGCAGCGTTGGGTTGCGAAGCTTTTCTTCCCTTCGCTTTTGATCTGAAACACATACCTGGGTCTAAGAACACAGTGGCTGACACACTCAGTAGGGAACCATTTGCAACAACTGTCAGTCATAGGATCATCACTGAGGGCTACTCTCTTCTCCTTATTGAAGCTGATAGTATTAGCCAAGGTGGGGTCCAAGATGTTTTTCACCTAAAGGTCCAGAGCCAAAAAGTGAAGAAACCATCTTGTGTCGGTCTAGAACCCCATTGTAGTTTGCAACCTTACCAGTGTGACGCAGTCAAGGCTCTTCTGGAGATGCATGACCAGTAGGATTTGGTTACTGAGACTTGTGCAGTAGCACTAATTCAGTCTGTCCAAGATTTGGGCATACCAGGGCAAGATTTGCTCCCTGTGTTCACTATGGATGAATTACAACATGCCCAAAAGCTTGACCCTGATGTTTCCAAAATCTTGCCATTCATTATCCGAGAGAGGCGTTCATCCAGACATGAAAGAGCAGGACTCGGTATAGGAGCTATGGTGATCTTTAAACAGTGGGAGAGGCTCAAGATTAAAAATGGGATCCTCTATAGAGTCACTCGAGATCCCCTCAGCAAACAGAAAAGACTTCAGTTTGTTCTTCCTGATAGCCTCAAGGACAGAGCCTTGCAAGGCATTCATGACATGGCTGGACATCAAGGGCAGCCACGGACACTTCACCTGGCAAGACAGAGATTTTTTTGGCCGAAGATGGATACTGATGTGAGGGAGTATATCAAGTGTTGCCAGAGGTGCATTCTTGTCAAAACACCAGAACCTTGTGCTCGAGCCCCTCTTAAAAGCATAAGAACCTTTGCCCCAATGGAGTTGGTGTGTTTAGACTTCTGGAGCACGGAAGATAACAAGCAAAACTCAGTGGACGTGCTTGTCCTGACTGACCATTTCACAAAGCTAGCCCATGCATTTCCATGCACCAATCAAACAGCAAAGCAGGTTGTTAAAAAGTTGTGGGACCGTGTATTTTGTGTGTATGGATTTCCTGAACGGATCCATTCGGATCAGGGAGCAAACTTTGAAAGTGAGCTTATTGCTGAATTGCTTCGACTGGCGGGAGTATCAAAGTCTCACACCACTGCGTACCATCCCATGGCACAGAATTGTGAATTGTATGGTATAAATGGCATCATATTGATCTGAGAAGGGCAGAGGCCTGATCAACGGTATGTTCCTTCGAAACCTGTTTTGTAGGTGGCTCTCTAGCTGAGTGCTATTCTTAGTTATGGCAACCCTGTGCTAAATTTTCGTTAAATTTGTCAGTTTTCATGTATTGGGATTGTAAAATTTAAACTGACTTGGATTTTGGTGAAATATAGGAGGGGTGGATGTAGCAAGTGTGTAAAAATGTTTATATTTCACCCCAAATCCATCCTCATTGTCTATATATATTTGTTTTTCTTGGTTTTTAAATTGCATTTTATTTTGGTGAAGCTTTTATTTTCTTGTTTCCTGTTTCCGCATCATATTGCGCGTGTTCGCGCTGTCCTCAGTTCGCGCCAAGCTGCGCTGGGGACAGGTAAGTGTACGGAGCTGTCTTCTGTTTATGTATTCAAATATTCAAAATGTCCTAAAAAGTATGTTTGCTAAACTCACAAGTTGTTATATATTGTTCTCTAACTGTTTTATGTTTAGTGCAGCACTGTATTGGGTTTTTAATTCCCACGTTAGTAACATTTATTGAGTTTACCGTGCCAACATGGTTATTTTTGTTCTTTTGATTGGTTAAGGTGTGTGTGGGAAAGCCAGAGCCCAAGAACTGCTGTGCTGAAAATATTCTTGTTTTAAACAGGTATGTGAGTTGCTTCAAAATGTTATCTGGATGTTCGATTAAGGTATTTAATATATTTTCATATTATAATGGAAAATTCTTTTTGTTATTAATTCAATTTGAACTATAAAACTTGTAACTAATGGGCAGATTATTTTTGTTTGGGTTTTATTTGAATTGTTTTGACATTTTACTTTATTATTTATGAATCTCTGAGAGAATTTTGGTTGGTTTTAACACATTCCTGTATGGGTTTGCGCCGAGGTGCGCTGGGGAGAGGTGTGTGTGGGAGAGCCAGAGCCCAAGAACTGCTGTGCTGAAAATATTCTTGTTTTAAACAGAATAAACCTGCCCTACTGCTGCAATACACCTCAGGGTCCTCGTCTGCTGGTTCCTTTTGCCCATTACACACAACGCAGAGTGCATACAACAGATGAGTCAGATGAGGGCGGCTACACTACCTTGCATACAAACATCAGCTGTGTTTGTATTTGTCACAGATCTCAGCCATCTTGGTCCACTTTTGAGAAGTCACTACTAAGAACAGCATTTACTGGTCAAATCATCTTCCCGTTTAGAAAAATGAGTAAGATTTCCTGTTTTTGTGATGTTTAGTAATATTTGGTCACCAGGCCATTTTCATACTCAGAAGGAAAACTGGAACAAACGAACATGTTGAAAAGCTGTCAAAATGTTTCCTAAAAAATGGCCTACTATGATTAAACAATGACAAAATAAATGTACTTGCGGATGACACATTGGCTGACTTAATTTTAGAAGTAATTATGGTTTATTATGGTATATTAAGACAAGCAGCATCCTGGTCGCTTGTCTTAATATACAAGCAAGAGGAAAATGTAATCTTGAAGTCACATCATCTTTAACAGGCTATTTTCATTAGAAAAGGGAAGTTAAATTTTACATCTCCTCCTCTTGTTTCTCACTTTAAGCTACTGTGACAGCAGAACTGTGAATCATAACTAGATACAACTAAAACAGTTTGAATTGTGTCTGAACGTGTGAAATGACATCCTTACTAATTCTTCAGTTCTAAGAATTTGAAACGTGTTGATGTAAATAAGACGTGGCTTCAGCTTTTGCAAAACAAAGTTTCTGTTCACAGCATTGACTGGTTTCAATGTCCTCAGACGGGTGTTTCATACTCTTTAGCAGTTTAAAAGCTATAAGGTGTAAGTAGTTTTTAATTTAGCGCTTTACCTGGTAAGCCATCTTACTGTACGATGGGTTCGTACTTAATACTCCAGACTATTCCTACTTTCAATTTGACAGAAGTATTGCCCACTCCAGCTGCATGACCACAGTTCAGCTTTATTAAGTTGTCAATATATGAAACCAAGACTTTTTCAGGTTCAGACCAAGACAAAAGGCACTACCACTTGATGCATACAAACTACACATTTGATAATGATTACAGAAACTCTCCTTAGAGAGCAAAACAACCTGAAGAAACTCAGTGCAGTCAACTCATTAATTTGCAGACAAAAGAGCACCTATATAGAGAATGTACTAATCAAATATCTCTTGACTCATATGTAGAGGGCCTTCCAAAGTGCTGATCCCTCTTTAGCTTTTTCTCATGTTACAACCTCCAACTTTAACGTATTTATAGGTATATTTTGAGCAACAAAAACAAAGTAATTTATGATCGTAAAGTGGAAAAAAAAAGAAAAATGGGTGGCCATTTGCCTTTTTATGAAGGAGTACCTTTCATCTGGCCACGCTACCGTACAGGCTTGATTAGTCTGTTGCTGCAGAGATGGTTGTCCTTCTGGAAACTTTTCCTCCCGCCACAGAGGAACGCTGGAGCTCTGACATAAAATCCAATCAAATGAATTTTCTACATTTGGACTTAATTTCAGCTATAGAAACATCTGACGGACGATCGGCGCAAATAGATCAATTTTGGACTTCATGGTTAAGGCTGCGAATACTTTCATAAATGTGATTTCTGGGTTGTCCACTTTGAATACATTTACAAAACACTCAAAAAGTGTTTTTTCATCTCCATAATGGTGTATTTGGATGTAGAATTAATAATTAAATGCAAATTGGAAAATGGCTGTAGCATAAAATTTGGAAAGAGTGAATGTTCAGTAAAAGTGAATAAACAACATGAATACCAGATGATAAAATACTAGAGAAGTAATTTAACTTCACAAATCTGGCTCTTAAGAAATGCTAAAGGAGTATAATTTGGGAGGACACAAACCTCAGGAAGAAGGTGAATTGATCAGTGGAATTAAATCTGACTTAAATGCAAGGTTGTAAGAGTGATGGAAAAGCAACATTGCAAATCACCCTGAAAATACCATCTGCTCTGTAAAGTGTTAGGGTGGCAGCGTACCTTGGGATTGCTTTTTCCTCATTAGGCACAAATGAAATGGTCAGAGATGATAGGAGTCTTGATTGAGCTCAAGGGAATGACATAACATTACAGGTTTCAAAAGAGCTTAGACTGAAATGAAGGTTCACCATCTAGCTGACTCACACCTGGGTATAGGGTGTCAATCTGAAGGCAGTACAAGAACCAGATTTCTCAATCTGCAAGATTTTATCAAGTTTTCCTTTTTGTTGTTCCTTCACCTAAAATACCTCCCTAAAAAACATGAGTTGGCACATTTTGTGGCAAACTTCTGACCCATGTGGAACTCTCAGGAGGCAACAATGAAAGCTTAACAAGTTGGACACAATGTTTCAGAGTGACTCTAAGTCCGAGGTGTTTAACTCTGGCTGGTGTTTCACTGTGAGGAAGATGGGTGAGCAGTACGGCTACCTTGGAGAGAATTGTCGGAATAGAAATTAATGATTGGACTTTACTGTTCAGAGGTTAAGGGAAGAAAGAGCCAAGTCCAGGAAGTGTCGATTGGTGTGGTGAGCTGAATCCTGGAGCCATGTCACCGAGGAAGGTTCTGGTGAAGGACCAGAGAGCAGCCAGGTAAGAGTTTGGAGGTTCCAGGAAAAAATAAGACCTGCCACTTGCTGCTGCTCCTGAAGCAAAGTTGTCCAGAGTGTTATTGCATGAATAGATCAGAAGAGAAGTCTCACATTCTGGGCAAAAGCAAGAAAAGATATTTTAGAGTACTTTGTTACTGTTCAGAAGTGGGACACTGCATTAAGTTGATACTTAAATGCTGGTTTAACATTTTAAGCTGCTCAAATTGCCAAACCAGCGTTTAATTTTCAGCTGATTGGGTTTGATGGGTAGCAGGAGTGTGTGGGAGCACAATGCTCAAGGTCCAGCCTCTGGGGAACTTGCAGGTCAGTGGGAAAAAAAAAACACCACAAAGGCACAACAAACCCAGATCCCTGAAAAATTCAAGTTTGTTAATATTGTGACAAAAAGGACAAAAATATAAAAGAAAAATCCACTGGTACAATTATATTTACAAAGCAATTTATGTACAAGGTGGTGCTCTTGACCTTTCTTAAGATTATAAAACAAGGAACATTTGAATTTGAATATCAAACTCCATACTCTGTACACAACCAGTTCTTTGGTAAATGGTAAATGGTGGGAAGTATAGTCTGCGGTGGACCTTCTTCCAAATAGTGTGCAAAGAAAAAATGGGTTCCTGGGAAGTGATCCACAGTAGAAACAGTGTTGTTAGGAGTATTGAGGTGAGAGGTTGTGGGGAAAGTTTAACTGGAAACTCATTATCATCTCAATTGTCTTGAGCGGGTTAAGCGCCAGCCAGTCCTAACCACACCAATGAACCAGCAGAAGCTTCTACTGCCTGTGTGGAGACTCGTCATCATTCTGAATCAGACTATTAGCAGTGGAATCATATGCAAATTTCAAGAGTTTCAGAGACAGTGTAGTCATTTGTTGTCATTTGATGGTGTGTTTCCAGAATGATTAATGCCTTACATCAGAAAATTTTAATTAGTCCATGCTTTTTTAAAAAATATAATAAACAGTAATGTTTCACTGTGGTTGCTCAATGCTCAAGAATCCAATTAGAGCAAAGGACATTGTCATTTTAAAGGAAGATCTAGCAAAATGATCTTTGACCCACGAACACTGCAGCTTTCTGCACACGAGTTTTGTTTTTGTCTTGGTTTTACATCATATAGTCATGTCTTACTCATTATCTTTTCAGATCTTTGTCATAAGAAAGCTGTTTATCATGTTGTTGGGGACTTCTGGACATGAGGCTAAGTGGGGGTCTGTTCTTGTGCTTGTGATCAGGGGGTTTTTTTCTGTCAGAGTACCTTAATGGTGACAAACAGCTCTTTAAAAAAATGTTCACGTCCTTAATATTTGTCAAATTCAAAATAAACACTGCCTTGAAGCCCTTCATAAATAAAAAGACAACAATAATATGTTTGAATCAAAATCTTTCATGAATATGTTAATAAATTGTCATTCACAGAGCAGTGTTGAGATAAGGCTGCCATGATACCAGACCTTTAACACTGAGATATACATTTTATTTTTATGAATTGCAGCTAAGGTCTTTTTTTTTTTTTCTCCCCACCCCATTTTTTTCCTTGCAAGTTTCCTTGCAAGTTCATACAATATACAGTATATACTGTATATACAGTATATGCAATTTATATTAAGTCATTTTTAGCAGTCTATTTCTATTATATTATAATTTGATGTTAGTTATGAAACACTACATTCACGTTTGGTTCATTATATTTTTGATTGGTAAAAAGTTATCTATCCAAGGAAACCCATCTCACTGCATCAGGTCATTCAGTGGCTAAACACACATAGACAGTGGATAGTCTATTGTATGCTGTTGTTAACTCTGCAGCTGTCCCTCATACTGAACATGCATGTAGTGGAGAAAAGAACACCCTTCTTTTTTCATCAATTTTAACCCTTATTTACAAAAATAGCTCAAGCTCATACGTTGAAAAGTTACTGCTTGGTTCAGATCTGAAGTACTGCCATGAAAATCGTTTATTTATTGGGTCATTACAGCCCCTTAATAAATTTTGGTTTATACAATACTATTGCAGCTGTAGTTGTATGCTACAGCTGCAATAGTAGCAGTAGGTTAAAAATTTAACCTATTTCTAAATCTCAAGTCCTTTGAAGCCTCTATCGGGTTTTCTTCCAGAATCTACTTCGTATTTAGCTCTAACCATCTTTCCATCATGGCCAGTTTACCCTGTTGAAGAAAAGCAACTGCAAAGCTTGAAGCTGCCACCTCTATGTCTTTCCATTGGCATGTTGTGATTAGACTGATGCGCCATTTCACTTTTCGATGTGAGTTGTTCAAACTTACGATATTGTTTTACAAGCTAGCCCTGCTTTAAACCTCTCCAAAATGCTGCACCTGATGGGTCCGGTGTGTTCCTTGATCTTCTTGATGCTGTTTGTTCACTGCCAATCCTCTGAGGATCTAATCTATTTATGCTGAGAATAAATTGCACAAAGTCAAACTCTGTTTGTCAGTTAGATGGGTGTGCTAGATTTTATGTAGTGCAAATAAATAAAATCTCCAAATTAATGAAAGCAATATTTTTATTTGTTAAAAATCTTGATGTTTTGAATTATTTTGCTTCACACACACCACTTAGCACTGATCTATTTAGATGAAGTACCAGCAAAATCCAATGAGGCTTATGGCTGTAAAGTGGCAAAATATAAAAAAATTCAAGGTTCACAAGGGCTTTAGTAAAGAAATGCATACATTATAGATTAATGAGTGATGTCCTGCTGTGTATTGCAATGAATAAGCTATTGTAACCTATGCAGACAGCAGGTATTACTTTAAATAGGCACATTTCTGGTAAGACTACAAGATTTCAGTTTACTGCAGCCCATGCCCTTGACATCCTGGAGAAAAAGAGTCCCCCTCCCAGTCCCACCTGCCACCACAGTTCTCACTGTGTAATTTGCACCTTGTCCATTGGTTGTGGGGTTCGACTGCCATGTTGGGCAACGGTTAAACTGTGGGGGGAAAATGTTTGGCCTATCGACTGTCATTTGTTTGCGTAGGCCTGAGAGCACCAGTACCACACCACTAGCACGTTACCCTAACCACTCTGCTGCACAACCCAACTGTAAAAATAGATAGGAAAAGATCGCCCTAGATATGCACGCACATTCACGTGCAGACACATATAAGACGTAAGATGAGCACACGTTCAGGTGTTGGTGTGTGGCCTTTGTGGGGGGCAACCTCACTCAGGGAAAAGAAATGAGACAAAGAGATATGAAACCACAAATAGTACATTTAACTGTCATTTAGTGAGCATCAATCCAGCAAACTTCTTTTTTGCTCAGCGTTGCGACTGTTTACATACTGACCCTCTTTGACCTCTCCTTCAATAGTGAAGCTGCAGTTATTGCTCACCTCCACCAGGTGGCATTAGATTCTTGAAGAAGTCAAAATGCTCATTTCCCCCACAGTATCTGACAGGCCTGCTTTATTTTATCAAATAAATTCAGCTTGCTAAATGTGAAATATTGCATATTTGAAAGCTACTGCAACACAAAAAAATAGGTTAAAATGTTGTATTTTCCCAATTGTATTGTTTTTTTGTAAAAATATAAAGTGACAAAGGATCAAGAGAAGCCTTTCCCATTGAAACCACACTGTTTACAGTCTAGAAACTGGGCAATAAACTATGATTAACCAAGGTTTATATTTAAATGTCATTTTTATAGTTTGTACTAATTTTGATGAGAGCCTAGGAGAGAATAATACTAATAAAGTAAAACAAAGGTTTCTGTAAATCTATGAAAACAAATACTTACAATAAGGGTTTGCCTGATCACAAAGCCTTCAGCGTTCACACACTGTAAACCACTGTAAACCAATCCTCCCAGTGCTTGTGCTGTACAAAAGCACCATTATCACAGTGCCGGAAAGACTCTCTAAGATTTTTTAGAGATTTAGGTCAGTTTGCTCACCGTGCCTTTTAAAAATGTGATTCCTTCAAACATGAAAGTAATTTCCAGTAAATTTTACTTATCTCTTTCAGTAGGTGATAACTGTAAAAGTTTAATTAAACTAAACAACACTCTGAAAGGTTTATAGACATGATGCTCCTCCTCCTTTAGTCTTCCTTTCCTCAGGTGAATTGAAAGTACATTGTGTAATCCTGAAGTGTGCACCTGGAAGGACACAACAAAGGCGCGGTGAACATGATGCTGAGAGAAGTGAATAGAAAATGATTTGTATTATGCAAATGGAGATTCAGGATTCTTATGAAAACAATCGTGTTAATTTTTCTCCGTGGTTACTGGAGCGCAGTGAATCACAGTTCAGCCATGTCGTCGTGCTGCCAGAGAGTAACAAGGAATTTAGCAAACAGTCCAGGTAAAGGCTTATAATTCTTTGACTCTTGTAGGTTTTTTGACATTATCTGTCTTGTGAAGCAAAGTTACAAAATAACAGATGTAAAAATGGATTCTGGTAGTAATTCTACATTTTTCATGTAAATAATTCACAAACTGTGTGCTGACTAACTTCGCTCTAGTTTGCAGGTTATATTTTAATGCCTGAATCTGAGCTGCTCATGTCTCACACTTCTTTCAAAATTTTAAAGGTCAGTTTGACTGAGAAGGCTGCTGCATTCCTCTGACGTCCTGCACAAAGGAGGCAAGCACAGGTTAGTGTTTAGTTCTCCATAGTAACATTTTGTTTTTGTTTTTGCAGTAGTCATTTAGAGTCCTACAGTGACTGCTGGAAGGGAATCAGTCTTCATCAATCTTCTTCTTAATATGTTGTAGTATAAGTAATAATATTATTAAACACATGCAATGAGGCACAAAACTGCAAAAGCTTCTCAGATCATCCCATTAATCAGTTTTCTACTTAACCAGAGCACAGTAAAGGTCAGACTCTGCAGAGCAGGATGTCCAAAGAAGATGTCGAATCTGGTATGTGTAGTTTAATATTGAATCCTCACTTTTTTCATTTTACACTAACCTTTGATTGTTTCTTTTTTCTATTATATTTATTATAATATAATCAGAACAGAGTAAAGTGAAGCATTGTGCATTTGCCATGAAACGTCAGTGTGAGTTTATCCAGAGTACTTGAATTGTTTACTTATGAGGGATCATCTTTCTGCAGCATATATTTGCACATCAGCCGTTCCTTTATGAAAACAAAGTCTGCGTTCCTTTGAGACCTTTATTGCGCGTCTGTTTTAAAAGTTTCTTGAAACATGTCTTCATGCAAATGATTATACAAAACTATTTGCATGCATTATCAATATATAATACATGCTTATGAACATCAAGCTTTAAGGGGCTGTTTGGAAAAAAGGTTTCTAAGCTGAAAAAAAACTCCATCCATCAGGCCTCACATGGGAGGTGAAGGCAAACAGCCGTCACTATCACAAACACAAACAGAGGAAATCTTTCCTGTGCTTCACCTGGGGACGATACTCGGTAAGTCTCAGCGTCCACAAAGCCACGAGAAATGTTGTCCCACGTCTTCTGAATCAGGTTCCTTGCTGTCTAACCCCATGTTGCTCTTCCTTATTGTTGCCAGGACAATGTGGTGCGCAGCCACAAGTACTCCCTCCTGACTTTCCTCCCCCTGACGCTATTTGAGCAGTTCCAGCGAGCTGCTAATATCTACTTCCTCCTCATGGTGGTGTTGCAGGTCAGATGAAAACCTCTGCTGTCCCCTCTCTCTCCATTTTGAATCTAAATGAAGCATTCTGCTGTAAGCTGGGCTTCAGACTTGAATAGATGTTAATATGTATATGTATTACAGAGTCCTTCGCAAAAGTGCCTAAACGCCTTCAAGTTGTCCACGCTTTGTCATGTTACAATTACAAACCTTATAGTATTTTATTTGTACATTTTGTGAGATCACCATAAAATAGTTCATAACTGTGATGTAATACATGGATTTTAAATTGGTTAGTGAAAAATAATCTTATAGTCTATGAATCAACTCTAGCTCTCCAAACAATCATTAGAGCAGTGTATTTTTTTTACTTTACATAATGTTTTCCATAATGTCTATAAGGTTCTGTTTTGGTCTCGCCTTCTTTGACACGCAGGTTTCACAGGTCTCTGGGTTCTTTTGAGATTCGGAAACCAAATATTGTTACACTTTCACTTAGAAGTAACTGATTTTTTTTCCTCCATAGAATCAAAGCAAAATACATCAAGATTAGAGTTAGTAAAATCACAAATTATGGTAACACTAAAGTGGAGTCAATGCTTTTGTAATTCTCTATATGCAGCATCTGTAATGTGTTTTGCCTAATAAGGAGGGTAAATATTTGCTTTTTACTATTTGTTTTGTGTGTTCTAATAGTTACAACAGCATTGTATGTACTGTATGTATGTATGTTTTTTTTAGTTTTTCTTTTTTAAATCTCTGCTCTACGGCTGTTTCCAGTGTGTCCCTGCCATCTCCTCCATACCTTGGTACATCACCATCATCCCACTCTTGGTTGTGCTCTCTGTGAGAGGATTCAAAGATTTAGCCGGTGACCTGGTGAGATGACCAATCTCATACAAGCTGAAAGAAACGAATGCTAGGGGCAGAGAAAAACACGTTACAGTAGTCACGACCAGCCTCATGCATTTAGCCTCTTGATACTCAAGCTTGTGTGTCCTCCCTTTTCTCTCCTTCATTGTCCTCACTGACTCCTTGTCCTCTCCTCATTGACAAAAGCAGTCATCCTCATGGCATTAATTTTCTTTCCTATCATTAAAGCTTTTTCTTTTAAATGCACGAGTAATGTTTTGCATGGAGAATTCTCTAGTTAAGTGCATCACTGAGTTACGGTCGTTAACAGCTCTGGGTGAAACGCTTGCTTGACCCCTCTTTATTGACTAATCATTTAGTGGAGGGTGTAAATCTCCCAGCTGGTGTCACTGTAGAGCCTCGTAATGGCATCTCTCCTTTCTCCTTCCTCCTGTTCAGCCTTTCATGGCCGCCCACATTCCCTCTCACTTGCTCCTTGTCCGTCACTCTGAACTCCTGTACTTGCCACCAGTGTCCAGCGCGGCTCTAATGCTCTTTTCCAATCTTCCCACCTGCCGGTGTCTGTGTCTCCACCACGGTGCAGGCAAGGCGACGCTGTGACTCGGAGATTAACTCCCGACCCTGTGACGTACTCATCTCCCAGAGGTGAGGACAAAGGCAGTGGGTTATTCTCGCAGGAGTCAGTGCAGCATCGCGGTTGAAACAGTCCACTAATGAATCTCTAATGAAGTGTAAATGAGTGAATCCCTAAATGGTTCCTTCATGAATCAAAGAGGGGCAAAAACGCAAAGCAACCTCCGAGAAAATCAGAGGGCCGTGACAAACATGTTCTCCTGCAGTGAAGATTTTACCTTCACTCCCGTTAGGCAAACAAACTAAATTCAAATTAATTTTAGGCCTTTAAGGATGAATCTGAACCCTTCATTTTTGACGAGCAAGTGATAATGAACAATAATTGTGACCAAAAGAGAAACCAGGAACCTGCTCCAGAATGAACTTTTTCAAGCACAACTGAAATACATTTTGTATAAATTAATTGTTCAAAGCCCAACATAGCATTCAAGACCTTGATGAGTGTGTGTAACCAGAATGTATCTTTGCTGCAGGCTGCGTCTGACACGGTCAGATTTTAAGCGTTGTGTCTTCTTTTGAGAGAATTTAGACAGTAAGATTAATTATGTGTCCAAGTGTGATCTAAAACTTTGGTTGAATGCAACATAAACAGAAAGTTTATTTGTTGTTTATACATTTGCACCCCATAGGGTAATGCTACATGAATAAACAATCCAAAATAATAATAATAATAATAATAATAATAATAATAATAATAAATCCCTTTAAGAATTATAAACTTAATGTTCTTAGAATTAAAAGTAGAAGGTTTTGATGAGCTTAATAAATATTTATTTGGCTATTTCTTATTTTAATATGCAGCATAGCTTTGTAATTACACACAAAAAATGTTTGTACATCCATCCACCACACATCCATCAAATTACACACATGTGCACAAAAGACAAATGTATATATATATAATCTAATGCATGTATACATAGTTAAATACAGAATGTATTTTATTTTATTTTTCTTACAGTTTCATGACAGCACAGTGGAAAGATCTGTGTGTTGGAGATGTGTTGAGGATCCGCAGAGACCAAATCATTCCTGTGAGTCAATGAATTAATAAAAAATAACTGAAATATAACACCACCTTAATTCAAAAAGCATTTCATTTGCTTTTGAAGATAGAATATAACAAAAAGCAAGCAAGTGTGGTAATTTTATGCAACTGCATTTTAAGTTGTGTTCAGAGTTTTCTGCTACCAAACACTCCTATTTGCTTTAAAAAATATGTACATTTCTATCTTTCCTCCCAGGCTGATGTTCTTCTGCTTTCCAGTTCTGAGCCTCATAGCTTGTGTTATGTGGAGACCGCTGATATTGATGGGTAACAAAACGTAGAAAAACCAATAAATCTGTTTGCTAAAGCTGCTGAGTGACTGTGAAAAATGTTCTGACTTTCAACTTTTCAAACCACATACTCAAATGTTTACAGTTAAAGTATGTTTTTTCGAGTAAACGAAATAACAGCTTTTCACGTGATACTCGGTACACATAAATCTAGACTACCCTGTCAAAAATGAAAAGTATAACATAAATGTTTGCAAGTGAGAAACAAGCGAGAGAATAGTAGATAGAACTTCCAAATTTTGGGACTCCCACTAATGATGTTTGAAAGTGTTTAAATAAATACACTTTATTTAAACAGTGTATTTAAATAAAGTTATCTAAATAAATCTAATTTTATTTAGATTTTCTTAAAATCTAAATAAAATTAGATTTTATTGGAAAAGTATAATCTCGCTGAAAATTTGCTGCAGTTTTCACAACGAGTTTTGGAGATTTATTTTACTCACCTTACCAGCCTCTTCACTTTCAGTGATGCAAAAGTCCAGCTTCCCCTATTTTAGCTCAGAAGGTTGAAGCTTACAGATTTAACAAATAAATCCCCTACATTGTTTAAAAGACTGCATGATTTTATTTTTAAATAACTATCTTTTTCTTCTTTAAGTGAGACCAACCTTAAATACCGGCAGGCGCTGGGTGCAACACATAATGAGCTGACCTCTCACCCTTCAGAGGAGGCCCTTGAAGCCTTTAATGGTAAATAAATGTCCTCTCTTCTAACTAACTGTTGTTCTCTTTTGAAAGAAGAGTGCAATTTAATCGGTGAACATTTAATTCTATAGGTGTTGTGCTCTGCGAGGAACCCAACAATCGCCTGTACACTTTCAGAGGTCAGCTACAATGGCAAGGAGAGTGCTTCCTCCTGGAAAACGAACATATCCTCCTGAGGGGAACTGTCCTACGCAACACAGACTTTGCCTACGGCCTGACGATATACACCGGTACAGTTCAGTATTAAGTCTAAAAGAACAGATGCAGTGTTGGTAAAGGTGCGCATTCACTCACCTTGGAATGAATGTCATATTAAATGTGGGTCTTTAAAGACACACTTGAGCCTCTCCTTTCTTTTCAAGGTGAAGTGATGGTCACACAAACACCTTCGATGATTTTTAAAAGCGGAACTGGGTGCACCAATTTGACTTTGCTGCAATATGTAACTTTATCCAAAATATGTTTTTTCCATATTTGTTAAAACCGTCATGATGTCGTGACAGTATGATATAAGACAGGTAATCTGTGAAAGGATCAAGCTCCCCAACTTCCTCCCAGAGCTACTATTGCCTTCTGAAGAAATGCACTGCCCTCCATCAAAAACAACCAATCAAAGCTGGGGGCGGGGGGGTCCAGTGCTGTCATTCAATTCTGCTTAAGGTGCTAATGACAGAGAAGCCACTTAGACTTTCCTGGAAAACAGTTTATCTGCCATTATCTGTAGCTGTGCTAACTAGACTTAGCATTTGTGCCAGGCTATGTTGTATTGAACCAGTTGTAGTTTAGCAAAAAGCAAGGGAGAGGGGTTGAGCATGAGCCTGACTGACAGCGCTAAGACCCTCCTCCTGACTCTGATTGGTCATTTCTGACTGAGTAGCGTATTCTGCAGTTAGTACTGGGAGCTCAAGGAGAAGGCAGATAAGCTACATTTTTTATTTATTTATTTTTTACAGATTATCTGTTTCATACTTTAACAAAAATGTAAAACACATTTTTTTAAATAAACCTTACATGCTGCAGCTTTAAAGACTTAGATTTATTAATATTGCTGCTGACGTTTCGGGTATGAAATTTTTTACAAGTCAGGAAATTTGACAATTTTATGGAAAATATACTGGGTGGGGAATTTATTTATGAAACAGACTTCAGCTGTTGTCAAACTGATCGGTTTCTTTCAGACTAACTTGTACTGTGGTTTTATACTTACTTCAATGAATAATTGTATTACATAGAACAGAGTATGCTTCCAATTATGACACTAAATGCTTAACTCTTGCAGCTTTGTCTTTAAAATATGAAGTTCTAAAGTCTGGGAGATTACACTCTCCCCCTGTCCTCTAAGTGACTATTGATCAGGTATTGCTTGGCCAGGCAGAGCTGTTGCATGACGCCAATCCATTGCAGTTAAAGGGATCAGTCACATTTCTTTAAAAGATGGCCATTATACCAGCAAGCAAAAACTGCCTATTGGTGTACCCTCAGTTTAGCCTGATCAGAAATCTAACATCGTGTTATATTAGTTACAAGTGTTCTGGTCTTAAACGGTCGTATCAGTTTTTCAAATGAAATCCAGTGTCTTTAAACACTTTAGTTGAGTCTGAGAGAACATCTCTGGAAAGCATAATGCTATACCTTATTGATCTGCGTGAGATAACTTCTCTCTTCACTCGACCTTCGCATTGGGGTCACACGTCCCCGGAGGACTAAAGGGATTCAGCATGTTGCTCAAGGGTGCATCAGCAGAGTCTTGCTTTGCAAGGTCTTGAACTCTAACCCTGTGACTGCAGAGTGGTCTTCTGAATCGTGTTGTAAAGGTAGCAGATGACGGTTGTGGTTTTGTTTTGTTTGTTTTTTTCCACGCAAAGGCGCAGACACAAAAATCCTGAGAAACTGCGGGAAACTGAGAGTAAAAAGAACTCAACTGGAGGAAGTTTTCAACAAAGTGGTAATTGGGGTGAGTTCATGAAGGACAGCGGGAAGACAAGCAAGAAGCAACTTGTGGAGTTCTTATAAATGTTGTTTGTCTTTGTTCTGGTTCATTAGATTGTCCTGTCGGTTCTGCTGGCTGCTGTGCTCCTTGCCATCGGTGCAGGCGTGTCTTCATATCAGGCCATAACCAAAACATCGTTCCTGTCTGCTCTGGTGATTGATGGCAAACCAGCTTACAATGGATTCCTCGTCTACTGGAGTTACATCATCCTTCTCAGCCCGGCCATGCCCATTGCGCTCTACATCACGTTAGTAACATTTGGATCACTGGGATATTTAGTAGAACGCCAGTTTTGTAAGCATCAATGTATAGAGAAGAATAATGATAAGATGTCAATACAGTTGAAATAAGAAAAGTGTAGTTTTTAATATATTTTCCTGGGTTAAACAAAGACTACTAAGGAAGAGAATTAGGGCCATCGGAAAGAAAAATCGGACTCTACTTTCAGAATTGTGACTTTCATCTCTAAACTTTAATCTTTAAATTTGAATGTCCTGAGATCAAAAGTAAAACTTCTGAGAAGAGAGTCAGTCGCCCAAATCCTAAAACATTGTAAAAAAGAAAAAATCTATAAACGCTGTCCATGGTTTGAAAGGTTGTCTTCTCAATCTAAAAGATTTACTTCATAAATTGTTAAAGCTTTTCTACGTGTGCTTTGGTAACTTTCACTCTGGTCTCTGTGTTTTTCTTTCTGTAGTGAAGCTCTTCTAGATATTTCTCTCTTGGTGGCCATTATGGTTACAATGTGACAAACAGTGATCAGAAATGACTTGGAGATGTTTTGGATGGTTTCTTTGACTCTTTTTCTAACTACCTTTACTTGCATATCCTAAGGTACACACAACAATCCCAATCTACCTGCCAGTTTGTTTGTTTCCCTTAAGTAGACTGGTTGGAAAAGAAAAAAGCTTGAAGGCAGCTCATGGTTTGAACCATGACTATGATGAATTGATTAATAATCTCCTTAGTGGTACCAACAAATCAAATCTATTATTTCTTTTAGGTATTTTATTTGTCTTTTTTTATCTAGGCTTAAAGGTTTTATAAATAAATATTTGCTTTGAACCGAAACGCTTTTCCAGAGAGTTGTTTGACCAACAAATTTGCCCCTGTGACTTACATGTTTCTGTCTATTTTTTTATGATTTCTTTGGCTTTAGAAGTCTTTGTTTATTAGGAACTTTATAGGCAAAAGAACAGAGCGTAAGCCACACCTGGAACTATATCTTCCCTGAGCCACATGGCGCCAACATAAACAATTTCTAATGAGTTTATTTACTCTATATGTGTGTCTTCAGGTTTGAGTTGATACACACAATTCACAGCAAGTTTATTGGCTGGGATTTGGAGATGTATTGGCAACAGACAGACAAACCTGCAGAAGCCAGGAATACCTCTCTGAGTGAGGAGCTCGGCCAAGTAGGTTACCTGCTGAGTGACAAAACTGGCACGTTAACCCAGAATCGCCTGCTCCTCAGACAATGCTGCATCGCCGGAGAAGTCTACGGTAAATATGACGAGCTATCTGGTATTGGTTCACAGGTTGCAGATTACTCTGTATTATGTGTCAAAATCAAATTTTTTATTTTATGTTTCAGTTTAGGGCTTTCAGCATTGTGACATGTCTAGATCAAAAAGATGTTTCAAAAGCGTTCCTGCTAGACTGGTTTATATTTTGAAATGTAGAAAGACAGTCAGGTTTTGGGTTAATAATCACCAAGTGAAATAAAAAAAAATTAAAAATTGAAGACAGTTTCAGATTTTGTGTAAGGAAGTTTTAAAATTTTCCCAGAGACTTTAATGAGCAACTCTGGGTAGATACAACATTTATGTAAACACACTTCCATTCTCCTAAAGAGACAACCAGTGAGAGATGTAACATGTTTAAATGCAAAACATCTTCTAACCATTTAACAGTGACTTTAACCATATATGTATGGCCAATTATTTGTTAGAGTCTTTTAAGCTAGTATGTGTGTTTATCTATCAGTTCTTGGCCCAGACCATTAGTCTATTTTCTTTTTTTTATCTCTCTTTTTAACCAGCATTTTAAAAAGAATATTAGTTAACAAGATTTTTAATGTGCCATCAGGTCAGTCAGGTAAACAGAAAATGTTTTCCACTCCAACAGGTGACGCTTCAGTCAGTGCAGAGGATGTAAAGGTACAGTACACACTAAGATATAGTTTCAGTCTCCATTTGACTAAAACACTGGTTAGGCAGGAAAAATAAAAAGCAAGCTCTGCATTTGCCTCTACATGAGCTAGTAAAGAAAATTCAGGTTTCGTAAGTCCAATATTTAAACTGAGGATCAAGCAGAGGTGTCCAACTTCAATCCTTGAGGGCTGATGTCCCGCAACTTTTAGATGTCTCCCTGGTCCAACACACCTAAATCGAATGGCTGAGTTTCAGCAAAGTACTGCCGAGTCCTTCTAACGATCAAGCTATTTGATTCAGGTGTGTTGAAGCAGAAACACAAGTGAAAGTAGGAGGAGCAGTGGAGTTTGACTCTCCTGATCTATAGAGATTATCCAGAGAGGAGTTCTCAAAGGTCCCTCTCTCTGCAGTTTTTAGAGATGTCCTGCTCTCTGATTAGAGCAAAATTGAAATGTTTAGGCTGAAAGGATGTGGCTGAGCAACTTGGATTACACACCTGCAGTTACATCAGATTTGTCAGGAGGAATGAACCAAACTTTCAGGAAAGTACTGGGAGACGCTTGTGAAAGGATACAAATAACAAAGATCTAAGTCATGCATTTTACAAGGCAATTTTACCAAATACTAAGAAAAAGTATGTACAATTCTGACTTTAAACTAAGAGTTTAAAAAAAATACAGAAATTATCTTTCTCATTATTCTGGAATTATCAAGTAGAAATGATCTTGTTGGTCTGAACTGAAAAGGTTTAATCTGATCCAGTGTCGATGACAAATATGTCCTTTTATACAGTGTAAATAAATAACTTCAAAGATTTAATCCACTTGATTACAAGGTATTCTGTAACATCTACACAGTTCTTTTACTTGCTCATTTTCCCAATTTTGTCTCTCAGCCCATGGATCTGAGCTGGAACCCGTTCTCCAGTGGTGGCCTGCGCATGTTCTCTCCCACACTAGTGGAGATGCTCAGAGGACAGCGGTGTCCAGTCACCACACAGTTCCTGTCTGCGCTGGCTCTGTGTCACACCGTCATGGCAGAGTGGAAGGAAGGTGAGCTTTCTTGCTTGTGCTGATTCATTTCTACATATATCAATTCTCATTCTCAGGTAGACATAAAAACCATTATGTTAGTCATCAGACTTGAAGCAACACCTGTCTTCCTGTGGGTTCTTTAGAAACTACGTGACTTTAGTGATTCATGACTTTACTTCCTGTCACTTCTCAGTTACTTCTTAGATATCACGACACGTCTTGTGTAATGCAGAACTGATGGCTTGAGGCAAGAAGTTTATGGGCTCATTTTGATTGGAGTTTGCGTGTTCTTCATTTGTATGTATGGATTTGCTTCCAGCTACTCCAGTGTCCAGTCCAAAAACAGGACTTTTTGGTGAATTGATCTGTTTAAATTGCCCTTAAGTTATGTGTGCATGGTGGCTTGTCATGTGTCTCTGTGCTGTCCTGTGACGGACTGTCCAGGGTGAACTCTGCCGTTCCCCTGAGACCCAGCAAGGATAAGCAGGTTTAGACTGTGAATGGATAGTTAGATGTATTGACTTCTCACACTTTCAATAATGAATTTTAAAAGGTTTATGTGGTAAGTGGAAAAATTCCAATAATCTGTACTATGAAATCATTCCCAGATTTTTTTGCAGAGACCGATGCTTATAGATTTACTTTGTGTGTTGGCCATATTTTCCCAGGATCCCTGGTTTACCAGGCTGCATCACCAGATGAAGAAACTCTTGTTGGGGCTGCCAGGGAGCTTGGCTGGGTGTTTCTTTCCAGAACAAGAGATTTTGTTGTTGTTTCAGAGCTGGGTGCCACTCGCCAGTATCAGCTGCTGGCGCTGTTGGACTTTACCAGCAAAAGGAGGCGGATGTCTGTCCTAGGTAGGAGCAGAATTATTATTTTTTTTTTTTTGAGATTCTGAATCTAATAAAATACAAATTTTGCCTAAGTAAAAACATGTTTTATTTCTATTTTTATTTTTATTTTCTGTAGTACGTGACCCAGAGGGTGGGTTGAAACTTTACTGTAAAGGAGCAGATGTAGTAATACTGGAGAGACTTCAGAAGAACTGTCCACATCAGGAAAGCAATGAAATAGCATTAGAGGTGAAGCAGTTTAATTTTATTAATTTGACCCGTTCTTGTCTTGAGTCAATCCTTGAAGTGAGCTACTTTCCATTTTATTGCACAAGAACCACAAACACTATTGGGTCTTATTAGGACTTCAAGAGACAAATAAAGCAGTTTATAGTTGTGAAGTTAAATGACAATTAATATGAAATGAAAAATATGATGTAAGCTTCTCTGTATTTAAATCTATCTAAATGTCTCTGAGTCTGCTAAAGAAGAGCTTCCTCACAGCATGATGCTGTCACTACCATGTTTCACAGTGGAAAAGGCAACAAAGATCTGCTTCCACATTAACCAGCTGCTTTTTGCTTGGCCTGCAGCAGTTTATGAGACGACCTGTCCCTGTTTGCTGCTCAAGAATCCATCATAACTAGTTGTGGTTAGACCTTTGACCTGAGCATAAGGAGAGCTCCCCTGAGCTAGTATTACCTCCATGCCATGTAGGAGCTGCACTTAACACAGGAAGCCTCTTTTGCTGCCTCACAGACACCATTTTGAAAGTAGGCCATTGAGTTCAATCATGGGCTTAGATCATCAGAGTACCTTCACCTACACGTTTACCGTCTCCCATACACGACTTGTGGTAAACTTCAAATAAGACTTCTTATGGTTTTCTTTCAAACACAGCTTTCTTTCTTCAATTCTCCCATGACATATCAGTTTTTCAAAGTTGCCTGATGGTGCCTAAGCCCATTTAAAATTCTCCATGACTTTCTCCCTGCCTGTGAACTCCTAGTTCCTCACAACGCTGCTTGTTCACTAATGCTTTCTAACATCTGAGGCGTTCATAGAAGAGCTAGATATGTACTGAGATTAAACAATATATATTAGCGTTCTTTTAAAAAAAAAAAAAAACTTAATCAGGTTCCTTCTACTTCACTGTTACACGGGTCTCAATGTTATATCACATACGTTTCCAGTAATAATAAAAAAATATTAAAAAGTAATCAAGTTGATGGGTGAAGTGTTACATTATGTTGAATACTTCAACAGGTATAAACTCTTTGGTAAGGTTCTGTACAGAGTAAAGACTGACAAAATATTAGTATTTAGTGACAAGTCAGATTTTTTTTCTGCCTGTGTTTCTTTTTCGTCACGTCGGTTCTTGCCTTAAATGTCGCTTCACAACTGAAGTGCAGCCTGTTGTAAAACCTTATTAACTCATCTTCTGTCAGCTGTTTGCTGAGGCCTGTCTGAGGACGCTGTGTGTTGCGGTTCGATCTGTTCCTGAGGCATTGTGGGAGCAGTGGAGTAGGACTCTGGCCCTGTCTGCTGCCATGGCGACCTGCGAGCGTGACACCGTGCTGGAGAAGCTGTACGATGAGATGGAGAGAGATCTGCTGGTGCTGCTTTGTCTCTTTCCATTTGAAAACATGTTATTGATCTAACCAGCAATGATAGCTTGACTTTTTATTATTATAAGCAATTTCTGCAATGTTTTTCAAGAAAGAAACTTTGTCTTGTAGCATTTAAACTATTATTTTGAAATCCGCCGTAAATAATATCTAAAATTGCTTAAACATAACCAATGTTGTAGCTACTGGGGGTGACGGCAATTGAGGACCGGCTCCAAGAGGGAGTTCCTGAGACAATCGCTCTTCTTCAAGAGGCTGGGATTAGAGTATGGGTGCTGACTGGAGACAAAAAAGGTATTGGGGAAAATTCATGAATGAAGAAAAAGAGAAATAATAGTTGATCATGCTTTTTTTTTTTTTTTTTGCTCTTCTACTGCTTGTGCCTTTAGAAACTGCAGTGAACATTGGCTACTCTTGCAAGCTACTGCACCCTGAAAGCAGATTACTGGAGTGGCAGGAACTCAGGTCTGCGTTCATACACGAAATATAAAATAAAAGCAAATAGCCCAGGAACACTCACACGCACATGTTCTTGATATCCCATTGATCATTGCTTGTTTTGCTCACGCAGGGAGATTCTCCAGTCTGCAGACCCACAGGTCAGCTTCTTCAAAGCCAAGCAGACAGAGCTGTGGGCTACACACAAGGAGATGGCAAGAGCAAAAACTTCTGTGGTCCTCACCGGATCTGAACTGGTAAACTGCAGCCTACACAGTAAATAAAAAACATATAATATTTTCATAGATCAGGGTTTTTTTCTGTGATTCTCTATTGAAAATGTGCATTGTTTTAGATACACAGGGTTTAAAGGCATGGAGCATTCGATACACGTAGTTTACCTTGTACTTATTTCAAAGGGAATTTGGAAATGTTCAAAGTCCAACACAAGTGTATAATTTTGCTCTTGCCAGAACTTGTACTCATTTCACACACAACCAAAATGAACAATGATTTTAACCCTCCTGTTATGTTCCGGGTCAAATTGACCCGTTTTAAAATTTACAAATTAAAAAAAAAAAATAGAAGCATTTTTTTTGCATGAAACGTTTTCTATTTGTCTTAATAGGTGCACTCTAGACATAAGTTGAAAATTTATTCATTTTACACATTTGTACCAAACCCTAGGTCTACTTTTTACATCGATACTGTTCGGGTCAATTTGACCCGGCAGTCAGGTTAAAGTGCAAAAAAAGATTTTAAAATGTCCAATTCTATATGTTTTCTTGCAGTTATGAACCATATTTCACCACACACACACTCACACACCCACACACGCAACCACACACACACAAGCCCACTTTCTCACTATTCTCTTTACTTCACTAGGAAACTGCGAGAAAGCAGGTGTTCACACAACCTTTGACGGGAATCTTTTCTGTTCCTGTGGACAAACTCCACCCACTCTGAGTGACACTCAGCAGAAGTGGATGAAAACATAAATACTCTCTGCATGACTCATTTATCTTGATTTTAATCAGCGGGTCAATTTGACCCAGAACAGTATGTGTGTCTCAAGTTCAATTATAAAGATCACCCTTTGGTAAAAAAAAAAAAAAGTATAATATAAAATAATTTACCAAAGGTCAACTTCAAGGAAATTATTGTTTTTTTGTGTCTAGGTTTTTTTCAGTGGACATTAAAAATCTAAATTCCATTTTTTATGTCCAAATGAGTAAATGAGCAGGTTGTCGTCACTGATCCTTAATTTCTGAGAAATAATAAAACATCATTGCACAAATATTGATTGAAATGGTTAGTATTGGAGTTAATAATCAGATACAAAAATGTTTTGGAGGAATTTTTTGGTTTCTGACACTATTGCATGATTAAACACTCCCTGGGTCAAATTGACCCACGAACATTTTTGCTGTACCCTAGAAACGAACATAACAGGAGGGTTAAGGTCTTCCTTGATCTAACCTTTGTAATTAATGAAAAACCATTGGATAAAAAATGTGATATCTGGAACACAAAAAAAACTGTCAAGAAAAGTCAAGAAAAAATACATCAAGTACATTGTGGAATCAGCTGGTGAGTGGGTCAAACTTGTGATCAAGAGTGGTTATCTTGCAATCCGAAGGTTGCTGGTTTGATTCCAGCTTCTTCCTCTTGCATGCATCTTATAAAAAAAATCTAATATTTTCAAGTTGCCAAATATGTCAACTCATAAAAATGTCCCTTTCTCACTATTTGTAGTTAAAACTTTAATGAAACACTAATCTAAAACACATTTGCAAGTTTGTGGTGAACTCGGGAAAACCTTTTTGTCCCCTGATTGCTGTTCTCCACCAGCCTGAGCAGCCCCGCCTCTTTCCCACAGCAGCTCTGCTGGAATTTGATATTCAAAAAGCATTTTTATTGGATGCAACATTGGTGACTTTTCCTGAATACAAAATGAGACATTTTCCAACCTTTGCTTTTACTACCGAACGTACCTATAAAAACCTTTTTTAGTGCTTTAGCCAAGTTTTTATGTCAAAGTCAGTTTCTAAGCTGCTTGATTGTGTCTGTCCCCAGGCAGAGTTTGAGGAGAGACCAGAGTGGGGGGCCTCCTTCATGAGCCTGGCGGAGCAGTGTCAGTCAGTGCTGTGCTGCAGAGTGACGCCTGCTCAGAAAGCTGAGATCGTGGAGTTGGTCAGGAAGCACACTGCCTCAATCACCATGTCCATTGGTGATGGAGCCAATGATGTTAACATGATCAAGAGTAAGTCTTTATCAGCAGTAGCAGATGGTTGTTAATGGGGGTAAAAACTGCACTCATTTTGCTGTGTTCATTTTACTATGTTTTCCACATCGTTCCATCAACACCAGCGGCTCACATTGGAGTGGGGCTGGCTGGCAGGGAGGGAGGTCAGGCCGTCCACAACGCAGACTTTGCCGTGTCCCAATTTAGATTTTTGCAAAGACTGCTGCTGGTCCATGGTCGCTGGTCCTATCGCCGCATCTCCCTCTTCCTGTGCTACTTTCTGTTTAAGACCTGTGGTTTTGCTCTTGTGCACATTTGGTTTGGGATCCTTAATGGCTTCAGTGCTCAGGTTTGGAACACACTCACAAAGCCGTATGACATTATGCCTCATGATGGAGAGACCAACCATAATTTCCCCACAGTCTCTGTACGAGACATGGTTCATCGCTCTCTACACTGTCTTCTACACTGCAACGCCGGTGATGTGCATGGCTTTTTTTGAACAGGTCATTCAGATCATTTTTTTACTAACCATACAATAGGATAAATATGAAAATAATTACAGCGAGTGCTGTATATTTTTGTTTAATAGGATGTGAGTGCAGAGAGCAGCCTGAAATTGCCTGAACTGTACAAGAGTGGACAGAAGAAGGAGCTCTCCAGCCCTAGAAAGCTGATCACGTATCTGCTGTATGCTGTCTACATGTCACTTGTTCTCTTTTTCATCCCATGTGGAGTTTTCTACAACACGGACTATGATTACCAGACCATGGCGGTCACTGTCTCGATGGCTGCAACCTTCGCTGTTACAATTGAGGTCAGGATTGCTTTTTGTCAAAAGTAACGGGGACCTTCTTACACTTTGCTTTGTTGCAACCACATGTTATTTTATTTTAAATGCTATTCTTTCCGTGAAGTAAAGAACAAATTTTAAGCAGATAGAATAGCGTAGAAAGATTTAATTATTATCGTTTTTAGAAAAGAAAAAGAAACTGAAAAGTGTGACAGCATAGCCAGTTTCCTTCAAATGTTACAATTGCTAAATAAAGTTCTATAGCATTCAGTTTAATCTTCTGTACCAGAATCACACACAAGTCAGGGAAGAGCTTCCTCTCCTCTTTGTCTTTTTTTTGTTTAGCAAAAAACTGTACTGATAACTTGCTGTTCATTTATTGATGGAGCGCAGACAGATCCAACACTTGCACATTTTCTGGCAGATTTTGTCTGACAAAATATCCTTTTATTCATTGTTTGTGCATGCTCTAAATACTTATACAACTAAACTCCCCTGTCTGTTAATATCTGCAGTAATGTAAAGTTATCTTTTTCCGAATTTGAATATCCCACAATAAAAATAAAATTTAAAAAAATTGTTACATCTCTTTTTCACAGAAAGCGTCTTTTTACTCTTGCCCTACACATAAATACAGACTCATTCTTCTTTATTTCTTTCTTCTTGTCAGATTATGATACTGACCAAATACTGGACAAAGTTCAACATTGCAGCTCTGTGCGTCTCGGTGGTTATGTTCTTCATCTGTAGCAGAATCACACACAGCACCCGCCTTTTTCAGAGCTCGCCCGCCGACTATTTCTTCCTTGGTATTTTTTATTTTCTTTTTTCAGTTTTCAGATTATTCTTATTACTAATTCAGTGTTTAATTATGCCTGGTGCTACCCTTAAGGTACATCCAGAGAACAATCACATACAATGCAAAGAATAAGCTAACAAACAAAAATGCTGTTTTTCTATAATTATTTTGATGTTTGTGGATAAATTGGTTGATTTGTTGGTATTCCAGTGGCCAGTTTTGACTGCTGTGCTTGATTTCCCCCAGGTGTGTCTGAAAAGGCCTTCATTGATCCAATGGTCTGGCTCACAGCTTTGCTCACAGCTTGGGCTGCTGTTCTGCCCTCAGTTACGTCTCACGCCTTCAGTGTCATTCTCAGCGTGCACAACAAACACAAGGTGGGACATCTTTGGGCATTTGTGAGAATACACAGCGGACCTTTCAATAGAAGATCAACAGAAATGTATCATTTTGCAAATTCTGATTTTTATGTTAGGGCTTGTAGTTTGTTGTTCAATGTAATTTCCATATTAAAAGTAAAAAAATGTGTGAAAAAGTATAAAATAAAGACATTCATCAGAGAACACAAATATCGCTAGAAGATAATCATGTTAGAAATGGAAAAGTAGTTGTAAATCAATCCGTGGATAATTTGGCTCACATTTTAAGAACAGATAGTTTGTACTGTGGCTAATTATTGTGGGAAATCATGAAGGAACAACATTTGGAGAGACTGGTTGTTGATTTATTGATAAAGCAACGGATGTCAGCAGACATTTTGTTCTGAGTCGATACAAAAAAACGTCAAAACTTCAGTAAGATATGTTTTCTTACCTGAGAAATTGTGCTCACAAACACCCACGGTCTCTTGATGCTCCTGCTGCTTACTCACTACTGTTCAAATGATCTTGTAAGCTGTGGCAAGAAGTGTGTATTCTTCCTTCACCTTCAGGCTCTTCCTTCCCTTGGTGTTATGTTTCCAACTTGACTTCAAGGAAAAAGTATTTCGAACAACAACACTACTGTCTGTGAACGAGGAGAAAATCTGCCTCCTTCACCTGTTTTATTTTTTTGAATCTCACACACTTTTCCTGATTTGGGGAAAGTAAAAGTTGCTAGTCTGCTTTTGAGGGTGTTAGTTAAAAAAAAATCCCTGATTTGTTTTTCTATGCATACATGCAGATACACAACTCATCCCCTCCTCCAGTGGAGCTGAGGTCAAGGTTCGCAAGAGGGTCATCTCTCCGTCGGTCATCGTACGCCATCTCTCAGGGTGCCGGACCTGGACGCCTCATTAATTCAGCGACTAGCATCCAGAGAGCAGAGGTGTTAAAGGAAGAGAAAGTATCTACAAGTAAAAAGCTATGAGATATTTGAGGTCAAAGTCTAAGCAATGCTTCTGCATGGTGGTGTGCCAAAGTGCTTTCAGTCAAGTCAGAGTAGATCCAATGTGAGGTAAGAAGTTGAATGCGGTGCCCCACAGAGGGCCTGGGAACTTTGTATCTGTTACAGAAGATCTGAAGCAGGCTTTGCAGGTGAACAGATGTGGAACGCTGAATAACGTTTCAGTCAGGTGATTTATAATTGATTAGTGGTCAGTCCAGTCTGCATTCACTCTACTGAAGCATGAACGATTCGTTGCAGAGCTGTGGATAATAAGTCTTTTAGTAGAGTGCTGGTCATTCCTGTGCCATTTTGTATCTTTAAAGTTTTTTTTCATATTTCATATTTGACCTTTTCTGCAACAAAATGGAGCTGTCGATCGCCAGACCTCATTTACTGACCATTCATCAATTCATACCTGCTGGGGTTGACAACTGATGGTTGACAGTTGCTGGACTTCATTTATTCTGGTTTGATTAGAAGTTATTATCTGCCATATGTTAGCAGAGTGAACTGACCTGGTTGTGGATCAGAACCAAAATTAAATGGGAATAGAATGCAATACATCTTCAGTTAGTAATACAAGATTAAATAAAATCCTGCACTCTATTTTTATTACAGTTTATCTCTATCATTTATTTTATCTTTATAATTTATTTATTTATAATACTTAACTACAGCAAAAAATAGATAGGCTATGATTAAAGAATATAGAGATAAAATGGCTTGTTTGCATGTACAAAATGGGAATGGTTTAAATTGGGTGTATAGAAAAGAAATCAAAGTAGAAATTGGCAAAAAGGTGAAGTGACCGGGAACCATTGCTGTAGCTCCTGGTTTGTTTGTGTTATAAAGATCAATTTAAAGTCAGATTAGCTAACATGATGCCATTGTTTCTGCATGAGTAGTTAGTAATAGTTCCAAAGTTTATTGGAAAACATTAATATTAATTGTCTTTCATATACAACTAAATCTCTGTATTTTAAAAGGGAGTGTGGCATTTTAGTATAATTCATTTGGCCCTGTTTTACTAATAAAACTATTATAGAAAATATATTTACTTGTCTTTCAATCAATCCACGCACAAGAAATCAACAACCCCACTTTGTTTTACAATTGTTTTATTTGTTAATTTATTTCAAAACACGCAATTTACCCATATTATCCTTTTAAGATTTTTTATTTTTCTGTAACAGTTATTACTCAGGTTTTTTACCTTCTCAAGAGTCTCAGCTAGAGTGAAACTAAAAGTCCTCCACAGGCTCTCCGGCTTCTGCAGTGGGAGGAGGATGGGAGAGAGGCTTTCTGGTCAGACGTGAGTGGGTTGCTTCCCCGTCTTTCTACGCGAGTGGATGTGATGTGTGTTTGTGTCTGTGTTAGACCAGGCTATGGGTGTCTACATGTGTGTGTTTAAGTGCAAGATGTGGAATGTCCCACATGGCCGGGTAAATCACAAGACCCGTAGAGCAGCCCAGAAAGATGAGTATTGTCTTCCAGGTTTGGAAGCCAGATTGTCACACCTTTGATTTTATCTTTGGTTTCAGAAAATGAATGAAAAAGAAAACACTCTCAAAGCGGCAGATTCACCCTCTGCAGCATGTGCCTGTGTCTGTTTGTTTATCTGTAAATCTGTCCAAGTGCAGTACAAGCCACCGTCTCTCCAGACGACTTTGTAAACTCGAGTAGGAACAATGTTAAGTGTCTTTGCATTGATTGTGGCCCTTCCTTGGCACTGGGGACAAAGACAGTCAAACATTGTGGGACAGTGGAGCCATGATGAGTGGAAGGGAGAGGGGGTGGGGAAGGAGGAGGGTCAACTTGCAAACATCAGCATGGGCACCATTTTGGCATCAGTGGCAGTTTGGGGCTTTTGTAGTGGAAATACGGGGTGCTGCAGTGCCACTTCATCCCTGGCCGCTCAGGGCTAAAACTAGCTGAGTGACTGGTGCTGCTTCACCCTCGTTCAGCTCACGAGACGGGCGGGATGAACAGAGGTGAAGGGTCAAACTGTGAATGCTAAAATGTAGAGTAGGGGGTGGCCGGGGTTTGAGGGTTATACACTCTGACCCAGCAGCAACGATTAAGATTGGGGAGGGTCAGGTGTTTGCATAGTTCTCTGTGCAAAAGCCACCAACCGGAGCCATTTTTATTTCCTCGCGGCTGGCTACATCATCATTAGATCAGTGGGAGTCGGACGGTGGGTGATGGGAAGCATGGTCTTTGCACCGCAGCTCTCTGTTTTTTGTACTCCTCCATAGAGGCAGGAGATGAGGCAGAGCGAAGAGCGAGAGAGGGTGAAAAAGTGAGAGTTCTGTCAAGAATGGTGTGAAAGATGACTATATCTGAGTGAGTCGGGGGGCCGGGACAAGAGGGGGCAGTCGTTTGGCAGTCGCACACTGCAGTTCGCCACGATCCAGAGAGCCTCTTCTCCCGTGATTTTTGCTCTTCTATCCTCCCCTTCCTCCTTCCCACTGGCCTGCCCTCTCTCTACCTTTTTTCTTGTTTTGAAACTGATTGTCTTCTACCATCACAAAGACACTTGGTTCTGATTGATTAACAGGTAACAGAAGAGGGAGAGCACAGTGTGACTGGGGGTGTCTCTACATCGGCCCCGCCAGGGCAACCCGTCGGGTCCAGTCGCGAGGCGTCGCCCCACGCGACATGCTGTTTGACAGCAAACGCGGGAAACGCTCCAGGCCGGACGCCGGGTTGCCACGTGGTTCCGCTGTTGGTTGGTCAGTCAATCGGCAAGAAATGGTTTGAGAGTTTTGCATGACAAATATTGCAACCCATAGCAATGGAACGTAAAATAGAAAAAAACACTGTCTTCCACAAAGGTACAAATGAACACATATACACAGATTGAAGAAAAAGCATGTAGACAAACATACAGGCATATTAAAGGCCGCTCGGATCGGCGTGTGTCCCTCTGATTAACTCCAAGTAAACAGCCAGTCTTTGGAAAAGCAGGACACACATTCCGAGACCCGAGTGTGGACCACGAGCTGAGGAATGAAGATTGAATGCTATTGATTAGGGAGGAGACAAGTTTGACCTCCCCCAGCACACACTGCCCCCTACTGTCTGGATTTATATACATCAAAGAAACATTGGGGGGAAAGGGGGGGAAGGGTTGCAACAACACATGCACACAACCAGTGAATCCAACAGTGACGGAAACTCTAAAAACAACAACCCCTCCAACGCCTAAAACCCAAATATTTCCCCACCCTTTTTTTTTTTTTCTGGCATTTATTTTGATAACCAAAATATCCCCCACCCCATCTCCGCCCACTCCAAAGTCTTCCTATCCTCTTCCTCTCCCCACAAAATCACAGGTCATTCCTGTTGGTTTCTATACAGTTATACAATATCCATGCACAAAAGAAAAGAAAAGAAAAAGTGCACCTTCTTCTCAACAGGAGGCGCTGGTCTTTAATTATCTAAGAACATCAGGAGCACTTGAACACACCCAGGAACCTTAAAAAGTAACGGTTTTATCTTTTTTTTCTTTTTTTTGTATTTCTTTTTTCCTCAGAGAAAAGACAACTAAAAGGCAGAAGAAAGCTAACAATGAATGTAAGGTTATTCCTCCTTTGGTTTAGCATCAAATTTTTGGTTTATAATTCAGTTCAAATGTCTGTTTTATTTCTTTGAATGTAGCTGTCTGGGAGAGAGCTTGATACTACAGTGACTTGCAAAAGTATTCACACCTCCTGAACTTCAACTTCAATGCATTTAATCTGGATTTTATTTGATAAAATGTACCAAACAACTGAGCACTGTCCTGAGCAGTATGCAACGAAATTTCGTTCTGTATACACCCTGTGCATGCAAAATGACAATAAAGTCAGTCTAAGTCTAAGTCTAAGAAGTGGAATTTGCAACACAACAATACTGACAAGTGTCATGTGCTAATGCATTCAGCCCCCTTTACTTTGACACCCTTGAAATAAATTAATTGCAACACAATTAGGTCTCCTAAATATAGAGTCCACCTGTTTTGGGTATGAAACCAGCCATTCTTTGAAGGCCTCAGGAATTTTCTAGAGAACATCAATCAACAAACAGGTAGATGAACCAGCTTTAGAGTACAAGAAATTTTCAATCCAAATTCTGAAAATGGAAAGAGTGTGGTACCACTGCAGACCTCCTAAGACGTGACCTTCTATCTTGGCTGAGTAGGAAGGCAAAAAGCATTTATAAAACAAGCTGGTAACTGAACTTTCTGGCAAACACTCGGAATTGTACACAGGGCAGAAAACGAATTCTGTTTTCCTTCAACAGGAACAGGAAAGCTGGTCAAAGTTGAAGGGGAAAATAGATGAAGGAAGAAAAAACGGGTGTAAATCCTAAAGGACAGGGCAGCAAAGGATTTGAGACTGCATGGTGCAGAACAACAAATTGAAACGCATAACAAAAGCTACAGTGGAATACTTTAGGTCAAACAATAATCATTTAGCCAAATTTGCCGAGATGTGATTGCTTTTCATTGACATTCTTATCCAAATTGACTGAACTTGAGCTATTTCGCAAAGAATCATGGGCAAAAATGATTCTTACTGGGGGCGTGCCGTGGTGGCGTAGCGGTTAGCGCGACCCATATTTGGAGGCCTTGAGTCCTCGACGCGGCCATCGCGGGTTCGACTCCCGGACCCGACGACATTTGCCGCATGTCTTCCCCCCCTCTCCTTCCCCGTTTCCTGTCAGTCTACTGTCATATAAGGGACACTAGAGCCCACAAAAGACCCCTGGAGGGGTAAAAAAATAAAAAGTATTCACTCAGAGGTATTGAGTTCATATGTCACACTTTTCAGATTATTTGTTACAAAGACCCACTTCCACCAAATAAAAAGCATTAAATGTTGTTTGTGTAACGTCACAAAACATGAAAATGCTAAAGGTGCATGAATACATTTGCAAGCCACTGTAAGGCTCTCACTCTTCTTCTCTCTATCCTGGCCTTCGCTTTTGTCTTTTCTTTTACTCAGCTAGTCCTCCACAGAAACATTCACAATGTCTTTTCCTTTTATGAAAACAGTAAGTACATGCCGTAGCAAAAAACAAACCGAGAGAACGTACGAGAAAAATAAGCAAACGGATAAAAGGAATTTTTTAACAGTATAAAGCTTCAAGTCACAAGTTCGAAAACTAACTATCATAAGTATCATAGTTTCATAATCATCGTTATCATTAGCATTATTATTTTCAGCTTTAAATTACATAAAGTTTACATGAAAGGTTTTTGAGGTATTTCAGAATTAATTGTCAAACACATGCCTACCGAGTCTTGGCACTAGCCAGGGGGAAGTGTTGTCTGGACGGACAAGGTGGAGGGAGGAAAGAGTTATGAGTCTTCCACACTTTTCCAGTGCAGCCTCTGTGCTTGCACGCAGTGGACTGTTGGTCGCTTGAAATAAATGCAGATGGTCCGAGTGCTTAAACCCAGCAGCCTTTTTTTAGGCCCCCTCTTTCTCTGTTACACAAAAATATCTCTGATGCGAGAGGGCTAAAAACGGCAGAGAGCGTAAGCAAGTCGGGCAGAAGTTCGTGGAAAAAATTATGAAAGACTGGCAAGCTGAGAGATGATTAACAACACAGCAACAAAGACTGAAAGATTGAGGAGTAACAAATAGGTTTGTTTCAAATAAATGGTGTAGAGAAAATGTTTTATAGACTTACTACGTGATAAAGTGCTTGTATTCTAGTGTATCAAGATGGAAAGTCAATATGAGAGAAAATGCTGACACAGCCCCCACTCTGTGTCCCTCTCTTTGCAAACCCCCCGCCCCCCTCGCCTCTGTCCATCCAATTATGGGTGCATTGTCTGTGTGAGTGGATGTTTGTGAGAGAGCGTGCATGCATCTGCGTGACTGGATGTGTTTTATGTGCGTGAGTGTGTGTGACCAGTGCAGTCCCACCCGTGGTTGAAGGGAAAAGGCACTCAACTCTGTCTGCAAGGCGACCACCTCCTCCTAAGTGGCACGATGCAGTCTGACTGCACTGTTAGAAACAAATGTAATGTGCGTCTTTAATACTTGTCAGTGTGTGGCGTTTTTTTTGTTTTGTCTTGTTTTTTCTGGGACAAAAACATCAGGAGGGGTTTTGGTTGATTAAAAATTTTTTTGGGCTGTGTCCCCCTAGGCAGTTTGCGACTGGTAGGCTGCAGTATCTTTGGTATTAGTGGCGGTTTCACAAACCACTCAGCTTAGTGAGGTAGCCACACTGGTTCTCACTACAAACAAATGTCATTTTGTCAGCCTCATAACTATAGAGCTGAGTCTATCTATCTATCTATGGTTACTGAATTGTACTAGTCGATTTTAGCTCATCTTCCTTTGGCGAAGTTGACTCGCTGCTTACAGCAGCATGGTGTTTAGTCAGTGCCCCCTCCATCAACTCCTCTATAGTGACCATTTGTTATCTAATCTGCACCGCTAATCTGACTACATTGTTGGAAATGCTACAGTTGCATCTTAAGACCACACAGATGACTATTAACCCGCCCCACCCGTCCCCCTCCAACAGAGCGAACCGAGTCAGCCAGGACGTTCGGAGGTCACGGTTTGTCCCCCCCTGTGTTCTTGAGGTTCATCTAGAGAGTAGCACAGTTCTGACATGAAATGCCAGAAGAGAGAAAGCGTCCATCTTTTCTTCTTCTCTGCAGCTTCCCCCTTTTCTTGCCTCTTCTTCCTGCAAATGTCTCCTTTAAGTCTGCAAAAAAAATAAATCCTTCAGCAGACCAAGTCCTTGTGTCCCCCTTTTTCTCCTTTTAAAAAGTCCTTCCTTTTTTGTTTTTTTTGTTTTTTGATTTATCAACAAGGTGCCTTACGTATGCACAACAGAGCACAATAGTAACAAGAAATAGAAACTTTGTGTCTATGGTACTAATTAAATACCCGCATCAATATAGAGAGGAAGAGAGAAAGGGCGAGGGCCAATGGGATTAGATTAGAGGGACGAAAAAGGAGGTAGAGAACCAAAGATTGAGTGAGAAATTTGTCCAGTTTTGTGTTGGTGACGTTTTTTGTTTTTTTTCCTGCTTTATTGATTTGAGGTTTGGGTTTTGCCGTACAATCAGATTATTTTTTTCCCCATTTGTTTTTACTAGAAAAAGTTTATCTCAATTCAGTTAAAAGCTGATTGTTTGTTGCTATGGCACACACTGCCCTTCATCATCAGTGAGGTGCACTGTAGTGTGTTGACCTTAGTACCGTATTCTCACGTTAAGGCAGTAAGCATTGGCACTGTTTTGTCATTGTGAGTGCGTTGGTTTGCTTTGGGTTAGCTACTGATTCATAACCATAAGGTTTACATTAAATTATCAGTTTCAGAGATCTTTTTTTTCCTTTTTTTTTGCAAACAGATAAAATGAATGCAAAATATAAAGCCTCCACACTAAAAGAATCAAAATTTTAACCTCCAATGAGTCTGTCTTGCCTTTCGGTTTCCCCCTGATGCACTTCTCTCTCCTCCTTTTTCAGTAGTAGTTTTTTTTTTTTCTCATTTATTAATTCCTGCCTACATACACTAATTCCCTGCCTTTGCTAAATCCCTGCATGTTTTTTTATTTTTCCAGCGTTTGGCTCAACCATCCCTCCCCCCTTCCTCCAGCTCCACCAGTGCTGGTTGGATGAGGAACAACAATAGGATAATGGTTAGCTATTGATCCACCTTCAAAGAGCTGCGAGGGCCTGAATGTGTTGTGCCGTGACTTCTCCTCAGCATCTAGTGGCTCTTCCTTTTCTTCCCTCTCCTCTGGTCTGTATTCTCCCACCTAGCCCCCCACCCCACAACCTTTTTTTTTTTTTCTTTTTCACTCTGCTGAGTACGGGTCTCTACTGTCAACAGCAGGGGGCACTGTTGTTCTGCCAGTGCAGACAGGACTAGGATGGAGTGGTGTGCTGTTGGTTTGCTGCCTGCTGCTCTGGAGGCCTTTGTGTGTCGTCTTCTGTGTGCTCCTCTGCTTTTTTTTTTTTCTTATAACATGCAGCTGTAATGTAGTTTGGCTGGATGCCCGAGCGTGTTGTTGTCATCGTTCGGTTCCCAGTTATTGATTCGAGCTCCCAGCAGAACAAAGAGCATGTCCAGACATCGTGCCGGCCTCTCATTTTGGTCAGGGAAACTCAGACTCTATACGCTCAGGCTCGGAGTAACAATGACATCTCTCCCTGCAGGCCCTTTGACATCTGTGCAAAAATATAACCTGGGCCTGGAAGAGGTGAGGATCTCCTGCTGAGTGTCTTGAGTTTCACCTTCAGGAGGCAGAAAGGGGAGGTGGGGGTCAAGGAGCCACTTTCTCCGTCTGCATCGATTCATTTTTCAATTCATTAGTTTGCTGTATGATCAGCCTGAGCTGCTCTCTGAAATGGCTGGCCATCAGGGAATACCTTTGGCTGAGGAATGAAGGAGACTACGGGGGGGTATAAAAAGGGTGGAGGTGGAGGCAGAGAATTGGAAAGCCTTGTTGTTTATTTTGTTTTGTTTTTTTTCCCACAGGCTGCACTGTTTTCTTTACGACGGCCTTCTCTCCGTCTCACCGCGTGTGAATGTGCAGGATGGGGCACTGATAATAAGGCTATGTGCTGTTGTCTCGTCAGATTTATTGCCGTTCTTTCGCCCTTGTTGCTTCCACAGAGAGGGCGTGAAAAAGGAGGCAGACACAAAGGAGGTGAGTTGAAGGAGGAGGCTGGCAAAATGTAGAAACCGTCCAAGAAAATGATCAAATCTTTGGTGTCTCTTTGCTTTGTCAGATGTAAAAATTTCTCAAAAGCAAAAGAAAAAAAGAGAAAAAAAAAGACTAAATCAATGATTGTCCTTGTGTGAGTAGAGCAGAGTGAACCTGACTTCACACCTCACCTCTTAAGATTCTGCTTCTTCCAGGTGAGAGCTTGAGATTTTGACTGACAAGAATGATGATTGCATGGCACGAAGGTTTTTTTTTTTTTTTTTTTTTTTTTCTTCTTCTCCCAGGCAGTCCAGGGTCAGGTTGGGTCATCAGAGACAGGTTTCACAGCCACCTCCTTGTGACGCCTGCTGCTTCAACCTGGTTCCCCAACCCTCTTTGAAGGCCTCCTATTCCTCCTCCTTCTCCTCTCAGGCCTTGGAGAAGGTGGTGGAGGTCCCCGGCTGCCCGGGGCTGGCGCCGTGGTCGTCGTGCCAGCGGTCCACACAGCGGCGGCGTGCGTTCATGAAGAAGTTGCTGACGGTGCTGAGCTCCAGGCCGAGCTGCTGGGAGATGGTGATCTGCATTTCCTTGGACGGGCGTTTGTTCTCCTTGAAGATGGCGATGAGCGTGCGACGCTGCAGGTCCGTGAAGACTAGACGCTGTTTCTTGGGCGCTGTGTTGCGGTCCTTGTGTTGTTCCTGTTCTTTGCGCTTGCAGGCTTGGTTTGGGTGGCAGCGGTGGGAGGGATGGCGATGAGAGCGGGAAAGCAGAGGAGGGAAAGAAAAGAAACAAACAGAAAAAAAACAAGGTAAATACACAGCAGTGATTGTTTTCACGACAACAAAACAAAAAGAGAATTGGTGGAGGTGAATAAAAGTAACCGCCTTGCAAATGTATTTATGTATTTAATTGAACTTTTTCCACATTTTGTCATATTTCCACCACAAACACCACAGTGCTTACTGATATTTCATGGGAATTACCAACACAAAGGCATGTGTGATTTTAAAGTGGAGGAAAAATTATGTGTCTATTTTTTTTTTCTTTTGACAGTTAAATGAAAGGTGTGGTGAACATTTGTATCCAGCCAATTTTAGTCCAGTTGCATCTGTAATTTTGATTTTACCACCAGAGCTTACAACTAAATTTTACAGATAGAAATGTTTTCCTTTTGCTCTTTGCACAACAGCTCGACATCAGTCAAACCGGATGGAGAGCGGGTGGGAATGTCATCTATTAGGAATTCTCTGTTCGATTCAGATCTCGACTTTGACTAGGTCATTCTCGCACATTAATATGTTTCATTAAAATCATTCTGTTGTAGCTGTGGCTGCATGTTCAGCGTCATTATTCTGCTGACAGACGAACCTCTGCCCTACACTCAAATCTTTTCTTTTTCCTTTTCCTATCAGCTCAGTTCCGCTCCTCTATCCCTGCTGAAAAGACGCATCCTCACAGCATGATGCTGCCACCACCATATTTCATGGAGAGAATTAGCTTTCCCACAGAGCTATTGTTTTGCAAGCTGGCCAAAAAGTTGCTTCCCCTATGTGGCGTGCGACAAACTTTGAATGGGATTTCTTCAGAGTTTCTTTTAACAATGATGTTATTTTTGCTTCTTTGTCATAGAGGCCATATTTATTTATGTCTTAATAGCCGTGCTGTCAGCAGAGTCTCAAACCTGCGCAGAAATTTCAGAGGCTTCTTGACTTCTTCTCTAATCCATTCTGGCATTTTATGAGGACAGCAATGCCTAAGTAAGTTTGCCTCATGCCTCACCTCACATTCAGATAAGGGATAGAATAGCCTTCTGTGAGATGATTTAAGCTCGGAGGGTTGTTTTATAACATGAATGTGCTTTAATCTTCCTCACAACTCCATCCCTAACCCCGTCTACTGTTTTTGTTTATCTTCTTGGTGCTATTTGTTCACTAATTTTCTCTTTCTAAAGCGTTATTCATACTGAGAACAAACCGGCTCTAGGTGACATTTGACCGCATCAAAGTAAAGGGGGAATAAATGCAAATGCATGATGAACTTTTCAGATTTTGATTTGTGAAACGGGCATGTTTTCCAGATGCTTTGCAAATATGTACAAGTTTGTGGTCGTGTGTCATATAACATCCCAAAACAAGTTGAAGTCTTTGGTTGCCAGGAGACACGACGAGAAAAGGTGCAAGTGGCATAAATACTATAGCAAGGGACTGTATTAACTACTACTTAGACACATAAAAACTAGCCTATGCACCAGCAGCGGTGCCACAGCTCTATCTCTATTGCCATATTAAAGTTGATTTAAAGCTAATCCATGCGTCCTGCCCAGTGGGAATATTCCTTCCATCCTGCGGAGTGCAGACAGGGAGCCAGCCTGCGGTGAGAGAAGGACTGGGTGGGGAGGGCAAGGCAGCGGGACTGGCTGTTGCCTGCTAGCTGGAGACACTGCTGTTTGATTCAATATTAATGCAGTTTGAGTCGCAATGGGGGACTGAGTGACTGATGCACAAAAGTAAGCATTTTGTGTGTCGGGGTGTGTGTGTGTGCGTGTGTGTGTAAATGAGAGATAGAGGAGACGGGGAAAGAATAGAGACAAGAAAATGAAAGATGAACGAGTGAGACAAAGTGTGTGTATTCGTGTGTGTGTGTAAGAACCAAAGAGGAGACTCGAGAAGGGGAAGGAGGGGCGTTCATGTGAAGGAGAAAGCAAGATATTGACCGACTTGCTGTAGGAATTGGAGGGGGGGGGTTTCTGTAGGGACTGAGGTCAGATCCCCCCCAGCAGGTCTACAGTCTGTTACTTCAAACAGAGCCCACTGGAGCCCACTCTATAGAGCTCTGAGAGGGTATTTATAAACCCTCCTAACCCCCCCACCCCATCTCCTCTCTTTCCCCAAACACAAACACTTGAGAGGTGCTTGCACTGGCTGCTATGAGCCCCCTTCCCGTACACAGACCAATTTTCAAAAGAAAAACTGTGCGCTCCTACATTTGGGAGGGGGTCCAACGGGGTGAAGGGGATGTGTGTAGCGAACACAGAAATTAATAGTTAATAGAGTGCTGTATGTGGGTAAGTGTGTTGTAACTCGGTGTACTTGAAGGAGACGTGTGGAAAGCAGCAGACAGGTGGAAAGTAAAAGCTAGGAATGGTGTAGGAGGACGTATGTATGTGTGTGTGTGGATGGTTAAAGCTCCACCTCTGCAGCCACATGTTCCCCCGCTGACCAAGGATCGAATCCTCCCAGAACGGACTGCGCGTCCCACTCAGCTTCCCCGCCGTCTCAATTAAAAGAGAGCAAATCGGAGAGAGTAAGATGGCGTCCCAGCGGGGCCTCCACCTGCCGCCGTCCGTATTGTCTCATACTTTCATACCTCCTTCAGTAAATGTCTCACTCTCTCACTGTGGGTACGTGCGTCTGGATGCATTTAGTGATGGATTTTTTTTTCTTCTTCTCTCCTATGCGCTTCTGCTGTTTGTGTGTGTGTGTGCGTGTGTGGGCGTGGGTGTGTGTGTGTGTGTTTTAAGGGTGGCTGTGATTATGCTGAAGTGGCTGGAGCCAACCAGTGGCTCTGTGTGTCTAATTACAGTGGAACAGAACCCATTGATCAGCCATTGCAGTCCAATCTGTTTACTACAGATGTCTAACCTGCACACTTTCACATCCATCATCTTCATATTTCAAATCAACGCCGGTGCTAATGTGCCGCACTCGGATTAGTCCAAAAGCATTGCTTGTGTCTATACATTCGACATATCATCACATATAGTGCTTTGATTTATTAAAGTTTCAAGAGCAAAAAGGAAAAAGAAAAAAAAATACAGGACAAGAAAATGGATTTACAATTGGAGCAATTTCACATTTCTTTGGATAAAAGTTGGATTTTATATTTTCTGATATATCATTTTTAGGGCTGCACAACATTATGGCATTTTTATACTATGATGAATATATTGGTTGCGATTAATTAGAGTCTCTTCCTTTTTGCAGCATCTTGAAGCTATATTAGGTGTTGAAATCAAGAAATGTCAAAGTCATTGTGGCTGACTGCATTTTTTTATCAATGTGCAAAAAATGAATGCATCACTATTTGAAATATGACCTAACAAAACTTGTATTGAGGCAGTCCTTTGACATGGGAATATTGAGAACAGTGTTGTGATTGCGATTAAGCATTTTGGGCTTTTCCAGTCTTGATGCAGGATTAGTTTTGTTTTTATTTTCTAACCAGCATGATTTTAACATATTTGACTCATATTTTCTTTGACATTTAGATGCAAACACAGGCAAAATTCAATACCACCACTAATACCAGGAAACAAATACTACAGGGCAGCTTGTGTGATAGATTTTCTTTAGTCATCAATATGGCAATAATCTATAGCTGCACTGCCAAGAAGCATTTATTTATTCATACATATATATATATATATATGTATATATATATGCTTTTTTTAAATGAAGTCAAGATATTACTTTTACTAGGTTAAAAAGCAAAACATTACACCTATTTTCCTGATCTATCTTTCCTGTGTCATTTTTGTTCTTACAAAGAAAAAAAAAGATTGATGGAGCAAACTCAAACCAGATCTGAGGATTTTTTTTTCTTTCTTGCACATTTTGGTGTAGGATCATACAGATCAGGGAGAAGTTGCAACTTGACACCCATCAGAGAAAAGGCGGTCTGTCTGGATCAAACTTTGAATGGAAGGGGATTTGTCTCCCAGCTGGGCGGCGAGCCTGAACAAACGTCACAGCCCAGCTGGGTCTGTTTGAAGTCCAGAAAGGAACTGTCATGTGTGACATGTCTATTCATCCTACAGATCTCTACATCTCTGGCAACACTATGAAAATGGATAAGCTACTTTTATTGGAAAAACGTGAAGTTTTATACATTCACTTCTCCGTTTCATTTCTTAAAGCTTGCATCAAAAATGTGTGCTGTGTTACTGAGATTTCCAAAATTGACAATTAATTCTGCTTCTCTGACAGCTCTCTTTGTTTTGATACAGCCCAGTTGTGAATAAAATGCAATATGGTGCTTCCTTGAGACGTTTTTCACAGGGATTGTTTTCTGAAAAAGCTGCACTTTTATCAGTTTTGGCAGTTCTTAGTTACATTCAAAACATTACTCAAATGTAGTTATTAATGAATATCAGATGTTATTTTATTCTCACTATTCTTCTGTTTCACTTACTCCAATTAATCAATTCAGTTGTACTTTTACTCCTTTAGACTTCCTCGTCAATTTGATAAACATCCAAAATGTTTTTTTGTTTTGTTTTTTTCACTCAGCCCAGACAAGTGAGAAAAAATAAATTTGAGATTTTTAAAATACCTTTAAAATGAGACACAAACATTGTCCTAATATTCTGATTTATTGGTTTTGCAATGAACTTTCATTTATTGCCTGCTTGTGATGAGCCTATATGCTGTTATTTTGTGTAATCTGATTTATTTTTTTCTTGAAAGACGATACCACTAAAACTTGGAGAAATTACCTAGATTCAACCAGGAGTTCATTGTATTCTCTTGTGGCCAAAAGAGGTATTACAAAAACAAAAACTGAACCTT
The DNA here is from genome assembly GCF_003331165.1 of Xiphophorus hellerii. Classification (NCBI taxonomy): domain Eukaryota; kingdom Metazoa; phylum Chordata; class Actinopteri; order Cyprinodontiformes; family Poeciliidae; genus Xiphophorus; species Xiphophorus hellerii. Next base: position 18,287,108 of record NC_045680.1, read on the forward strand.
TCAGAAATTATTTCCACACCTGCTTTTCAAGGCTGAAGAGGAGGAGATTTATTTATTAATATAGAGAGTCAAAAATAGAGTGGCTATTGCACATGTATTTTCTTGTCTTTTATTGGCAGAATCAAAACAAAACTAAAATATGTAATCTGTTTATGACCTCTGAGATCTGGTGATTAAATGCGTTTTCACTGCATAGAGGGTTTTTTTCCCCCATTTGCCTTTCAGGACTTCCGTAGCAGAAAGTAAAAACCACATGCACCTGTGGTTACAAATAGGATTTCTTTCCAAATGCGTATATAGGCTTGCTTCAGGTTTAAGTGTCTATGGGAGACAATCAAATGACAGATCAGGAGCCTTTTTTTTTTTTTTGCTAGACTGTTGCAGGTTTTATTTTTCTTTAGCACCTTAAAAAAAGGAAGCCAGCATATGAACACGCTCACAATAAATGCACCTATTTTCTCCAGGAAGTCAGCGGGAGTAATGACTGTCTTTAAATGTCTCCTCCACACAATCAGCTGTAAACAGTCCCATCTCCTTCACCGGATAGTCACGTCCCTCATCCCTTCATCGACCGGCCCGCTTGGCGCCGGTTGGCTCGGCAGGGGGCGCTCTCGTCGTGGCCCGGCTGCACTGGGGGCGCCATATAGTGCGCTTTGCCTTTGCTACAGGCGCTGGATTTAGTAATCAATATCGATCGATCGGTGAGGAAGGGAGCCCTGATTACTGAACCAAGCTCGGCGTAGAAAAGATGGAGGGGAGGGAGTGTGGGGGGCCAAGGGGGGTTGGGGGAAATCGATCATTGCAGCTTTTAGAGCTACAGTAGGCACCGAGCAGAGAGACCGACATAAACTCATGCACAAAGCAGCCCGGACAAGAGCAAAAATCCTGGTTTGGTGTTTTCTGAGGTGCACATCCTGCTGATCGGAGAGGGCTGTGATTTCTATAACTCGCTGTATAGATCTGTGAATACAGCAGCTCAGTATGAATGGATAACACACGCTTAAGAAGCGGAGATTGATTAGCAGCTATTGTTTGTCCTGGCCGTTCTTTACCTGTTTTTTCCCCCCACATTTATCGTAGTTTGCATATATATATATATATATATATATATATATATATATAATGGAGATTCTTCAGTGAATGATTTATCCCCCTTTTTTCTTTCACTGATGACATTAATATTCTTCGCCTCGCGACAAACCAAGCGAGGTTAAGAGAGAGGCCCTGGGTGTTCAATATCGATCGATATATTCGTGAATAATTTGTGTGTGAAATTCAGTTCCTCCAATTAATTATACCTCGGAGAGGGGGGCGGAGGTGGAGGAGGGGAGATTCGGAAAAGATATGAGGCGCAAAATAAATTAATATTTCGCGAAACACACGCTCAGATTTTTTGGGGCGGGAGGAAGCCGTGCGATGATCCGGCTTATTTGCTGCTTGAATCAGAAAGGAGGAGTAAATAATCATCACCTGTTCCGGCTGTGATGCTAAATATTCACAGCTGGCTGCAGATGTGAGTCCATCTGCAGCATTAATCATCTATTGATCATCGCTGCCCTTCCTGCTCATAATGAGAAAGTCAAACCGCCTAATATTGCGCCCATAGTGGTTTTCGTATGAAACGAGCATAGCCTGCACACTTACATGCAAAATTCGCCCTCATTTTTCCACCTCCGTCCTAAAAATCTTGTCCCAGAACCCCGCAGCGGCGGGGATCCACAAGGGTTTCTGATTGAATTAATTTACCAGCAACGTGTTTACTGGTTCCAGTTCAGCGCGTCTGTGCTCACACCACTGCATCTCTTATAGTCTAGGACTGCAGCTTTGCTATTTAACCCCCCTCCTTTTTCTTTTTTTTTTATTAACTTCCCCACTGTTTAACATGGACTGCTGCCCTGAAGATTCATAGCAGCGCTCAGTCTATATTTCCACACGGCCATCTTCTCTCCTCCTCCCACAGAAAGTTGTTGCGTTTGGCATTTGGTTGCAGGACAGTGCCAAGCCCTGTTTGTGTCTTTCACCAGTGGCCAGATCACTTCCAGCTCAATAGTCCTTAATGTAATGGGTGAGAATTAGTGTTAATATACTGATGAAGCGGGACAATTTGTTTGTTTGCCTTTCCCAGCGACTCAGCTGCGAGGCATTTCTTCCCAAGCACTTCAATAACACTTCAACCTGAACTCAGAGAAAAACTTAGCTTCACTTCCAAACCTTTAATTCCTGCAGTAGGCGCCTCTTTCTTTATAGATGAGCTGAAACAAAAAATATTAATAATAAAACAAAATAGATCGTACATTGTTTGAGCTGTGGGCAATACAGTGTTATTTAGCGCGTCAAAAAAAAATCGTAGCGTGTTATTAGAAACGCGGGGGTGATTCAAGAAAGTGTTAGCAAAATTCAATAATGAGTTGAGACTGCTGCCTGTGATGATCATGCTCTTATGAGGCTTTAGATAATTAAACGTACTCAGCCATTTAAGCACCGGATGACTGAGAGAAGCTGACGGAAATTTTAACCTGCATTATTTATATATATATATATATATATAGTTTTGGCCACTTTAATGTCTGCGTGTGTTTGTACATGAGCCGATCCGTTGTTGGGATTACACTCTTAACTGTGATGATCATCATTGCTCTGAAGTCAAATTGCTTTGACCAGTTATGCGTGGTAATTCTAATATTCAAGGCGCTTTAATTTTCTAAAGGAGGAGTGAAAAACTTCTATTCCTTCTTTATTTAGATGAATTTCTATATTGTCAATAGCAGGCATTATTTATTTATTTATTATTTTATTTTGTGGATTTTCTTTTTTTATTATTATTTTGTTTCCGATAATATTGATGCTTTAGTCTCGTGTTCATATGATCTTCATTTCTACAAATGGGAATACGCTTAGAATTGAATTGCTTCTCAGTATCCTTAAAAATTGTAATTGCGGTGACTACAGCGTTTTTGTTTTGTTTTTTCCATATTTGTTTCATTAAAATACTGAGAGAAAACTACACAAATGACGAGCCTTGTGTATTTTAACCATTAAGAGCTTTACAGTCTCGCGGGATTATATGACAGGCTATGCAGAGGTCGTTTAGGTTGAAGTTTGCCCCCCTTTTTATAATTAGCTCCACGTTGGTCATTTTTTGTTTTGTTTTTGTGTCATTCGTATTATTATTATTATTATTATTATTATTATTATTAAATTTGTAGTAATTAAATTGCATTTTGCGCTGTGTATTTTTGGACGTTATGTCTCCAAATTTCAGCGATTGTTCGAGGTGTCGCCTCCTCCTCCAGCCTCCTGTTTTGTCGCAGGAGAATCTTCCCGCTGATTTGCAGTCAAATGACGCCGCTCGCCTGTCCTCCGGGAATGCAGGAGCAGATTTTTTTAATATGCAGGAATTTTTGAAATTCAATTCATTCCCACGCCTCCTGCCATGTGCAGATACAGTCAACAGAAATATATATGAGAGCCGAGAATTATTGGCTTGATTTGATTGTGTTAATATCCAGGCTGCTTCTGCAAAACAAAGCAAATGGAAATATATGGACTTGCGAGTTGGCGTTGCGTTTTAATAAACTGCAGATGCTGTTTTAACTCTTTCTTTTTTTTAAAGTTTAGAAACAATTTTTTTCTAATTAAAATAGACGACTAGATCTGTTCCATGTCTAATTTATGGGATAGAATATAGTTAATATTCAGCAGTTTATGATGATTCTTTTCTTAATTTTGCTGACAAAAATAGCCATCTATTTCATAATAATAATAATAATAAAAGAAGTAAAAAAAAACATTTTATAAAGAATTAATGAAACAAAAAATGTGTAATGGTAATTATATTTAATTATTATTGCCTCAAAAACATATGCAGCATTAAAAACTACCAGGGTTTGGGTTATGCACACACACACACACACACACACACACGTCTTTCTGTTTTCTCCCAAATTTTTCCCGAGAACAATTGTTAGCGATTTCTTTTTTTCACCTCACAAGAGCAGCCAAAATTATTAATCTCTGAATAACCCGCAGCCAGTTTGTTATTTGTAATAACATGTAACACACATGCTTTATGGGCTCACATCGATTCATTCATCAATTGATTTCGCAGCCGTTTTGCTCCTTTGTTGATCATTGTGGGGTTGCCCAACCGGAGTTTCGGGTTGCATCTGTGGGTACGATTAGCCGCATGTGTGTGTGTGTGCGTGGGGTGGGGGGGGGGGGGGCATGGGTGGGTGTGTTTTGTGGTTTTGATGCGATCGAAGCTGCAGACAGACCTATACTGTCTCCATACAAACCATCTGTAGGCTGTAATATTTTTACAGAAAATTTGCTGTTTTCAGGCTTTGAATTTAATTAAAACTTAATTTTTGCTTAATTTGATATTTCTCCACAGATATAATTGTCCTCCGTTCAACTGGTGCCTCTAAGGTCAGAGCGTTACCACTTTACAGTACAAAAAGATTTGCTTTCAATATTTTTGTTTAACTCTGTGTAGAGGACAGAATATGCGTATTTGTATTCTCATTTATGTTTTTTTTTTAATCTAAATTATAATATGCAAGAGCGTTTGGAGAAAAACAAAAACACACACGCAATTATTTCAATTAAATGCAATTTTTGCACCCACCATGACATTAAGTTACTTTTTCATTTTGTAGAAAACTTATCAGCTGGATTCCTGCCTCTGTTCTCCGTGTAATTGCACGGACAATGTCCTTGCCTTGTGTTCTTTACCCTGCGCATTAAACAAGCCATTATCGGCCCTTTAATACGCGATGACCTGTCAGAGCTTCAGATAAGCTCCGGGTGTGCGGAATCAGTGCAGCTTCAGCGGCGCTACACGCTGATTTAACACATTTTTTGGGGATGGCGTGATGGTGGTGGTGGTGGGGTTCGGGGGGTTACTCTCCCGACTCGCCAGTTTAAAATAAAAATAAAAATTTAATAAAAGCCGTGGTTGAGAAGCTGAGTTCTCCCTCGGCGTGTGAGCGGGAACCTCTGACACTTCATATCACAGTTGATTTCTGTCCGGGCAAACAAAGATGGAGTTTTGACTTTTGTCGAGACTGTAATCCTTGACAGTGATGAGGACAGATATCCGTGCAGAAAAGCAAACGTTTTATTTAATTTCATTGTATTTATTTATTTATTTTGGAGAGAGAGGTACCCCCCCCTCCCGGTGTTACCTAATGACAGACTAAACTCAATCAGCACATTGCTGATGCGGACTGATCAGCATTTTAATTGCACAACAGCCGCCTGCTGGTTGACACCGCTACTTGAACTGACTCTTATGTAAACTGCCACAGATTGTCAAGGGTCAAAAGCTCACAGTCTGATTAGTTTCTTCCACCCCCCCACCCCCCCCACCCCCACTTCACCGTTACACAAACACAGAGCCACGCAGTGGAGGTTTTTGGTGTGGGGAAAGGCTCACACCTCAGGGTGGTATAGATCTGGAGGCACAGAAAACAAAACAAAAAAAAAGTTATTTGCTCAGTTCTGGAAGAATCTGAAATAAGTTTTCAGATAGTAATTCAAATGTCCAGTTGATAGGAATATATAGATTTAGGTTGCCTTCTGAATTAGATCTGTGCTAATCAGTTTCTTTTTGGTTCCAATCATGACAAATTTCAAACCTTTTTGTTTCAAATGATGAGGAAACAGTTTTAAATCCAACCGAAAATTAAATGGATACAATAATGTCCCCAATTCATACGCCAAAGCTTACCCAACCTTGTCTCATGTTTAATAAACTAAAAAAAAAAAAAGGTGAATCAAATTACAAGCTGTTGCCATTTGTAGGCTGAAATGTTGGGAGTTTTATTGTGCATTTAAAAAAAAAAAACATGAAGGAAAAAAAAAATCAATGTGGTTTGTATTTGACCTGGAAATCACTGATCAGAGTTGGTGAAGTGATTATTGGCTAATTCACAGTTCTTGTTTGATTAATTGCTTCATCACTAATCTGAATCATTGTTTCCCAGTCAGCCCTCTACTTTTATCTGGACTACATTAAAATAGACTCCAACACTGAAATGAGAATCTTCAAATCATAGATTAAGATCGATCGATTGATCGATCGATTTTAATCTATCTATCTAAAAATTATACATTTTTTATTTAAAATGTGGCTACAGTTGTAATGTAAAAAGACTGTCAGATGAATTAGTTTCATCAAGGAAGATTTTCATAATATATGGTGTTATTATAATTTAATGCAGCTAATTTAGTCATTTCTTTTCCCTGTGAAGTCTCATTTCATGTTTATAGTAGCTGCAAATAATTCCCAAAATGTACTCTGACTTGCACATTCTCAACTTTATTGAAAATCAGTGCAAACCCAAGAATAGACCTAATGAGTAAGTTGGGGGTATAAACTTACCTCCAAACACACCTATTGCTATTTCTTCAACATGTAATGTGAAGTGATTAATCGATTAATCCAAGGGGTCAAACAGAACACGTTCGTGTTACTGAATTATAAAACTAGAGGTGATGAATGCACAAAACAACACATTAGTGGGGCTGTAGAGTTTTATGATGTCTTTTGACTATGTCACCCAATCAAGATTCTCATATAGTTCCATACAATATCAACTGGCTGTACTTATAAGTTGTAAGAAGTTGTTTGCTTGTTTGGCAAAATGGGTTTAGTCGAGGATGTAGTCGGCGTTCACCCACCTGGTTGGATGTGGGGAGTCGCAGAGGGAAGGGCTGGTTCAGGCCGGCAGCCATGCAAGAACCGCCACTGTTTGTACCACATTCTGAAATCTTTTTTTTTTTTTTTTTTTTTTTTTGCGCAGCGTTTCCGCTTCAAAACACACACCTACAAGTTGAAGTAATTTGATTTATTCTTGATTGTCTCAGGTTTGGGAGGCTTTTGTGTATGTTTGTCCGCGCGCGCGCGAGGTGCCATTAACCCTTTATGCCGGGCCGCGTGCATTGCGTTGACTCTGCCAGCAATTTGATTTAAAGGTCATTCTCTCCTATCGATCCGCTTCGGCGAGGGGGCGACGGAGCAGCGTAGGGATTGATCATCTAAAATAGAAGAGACGGGATCCGAGACTGTACAGAGTCCAGACCTCTGCAGCATTTATAATTGCTAACCATGTATCCTCGTGTGAATTGGAACCACATGTGTGTGTGTGTTCGTGCACTGAAGGGGAAATGGGCTGAGATATGGAAGACAATATCCAATCTATGCTCCAGTCAGGCTTTTTCTGTTTTCTATTTAAATTCCATTATTTTATTTATTTATTATTTTTTAATAAGTGTGGTCAGAGCATGTGTGTGTGTGTGTGTGCGTGTGCAGGACGGATCGGTGTGTGTTGGATGTGCGATAAGTGAAAAGAAGTTAAACGAGTGTGAACCATAAGTCGCCTCGCGCTGCTAATCCCAGTCTATCGCAGAAATCCAGGGGCGCCGTTAGACCTCTCAGATTTGAAAGTTTCTTGCCAGAGATGGTGCGCGAGCTGCGTGAGAGTTTTATTCGTGAATCTGTTTTGAAAGGTGAGCTGTTAATGGGAGGAAAGGTGTTGCACGGTGGGGATGGAGGGAAAAGTGTGTGTGTGTGTGGGGGGGGGGAGCTACGCGCATTATGGCGCAGCTCCAGAGATGGGAAGAAGAGGCAGAGGAATGGAAATCGATACAGATTCAGGGCCTTAACAATGTGGCGCATATATATATATATATATATATGCACTCTACAACCCGATCACATACATACATACATACAGGAGGGAAGAAACGAAGAGGCGACAGGCAGCAGCACATGGTTGTGCTATAAAAACTGGGGATTTGCTCTGTGTTTTTTTTGCAGGAGTGCGTTAACAAAACACATTTGCAGGACATCCGCTTCACATGGCTCTGTATATGGTTCATTTGTATCTAAAACATCGCGAATTATTTGAAATATGCCATCCGGGCTCTCCGTGGTGGGTTGCAGATTTAATGATGCTGGACATGAAGTGTCATTTCATCTGGAATGAGCCGGGGATTTAAACCAAAATAGCCCCGAGGTATAACCTGCACGAAAATGGCTGTTGCTCTCCCACCAGGGGATTGCAAAGGCGATGCTTGTTACATGTGTGTCTCGGTACTTACAGCACGTTGGTGTGCTTAACGAACAAGGAGGCTCTGAAACCACAGATGCACTGTTTACGCCCCTTCATGCATCAATTATTAAAGTTCCCCCAATCGATCATTTCACAGACCGACATCAAGCCGTTTTCTTTATGAAGAAAATCTAGATTCGGATGATTCTGCATTAAAACACTTGCTAACTTCATGTTCAACTTAATGCATTTTTAAAAGTAAATAAATAAATAAATGACCAACAAGTATTTTTCAGCCAGTTGCGTTTGGGATATTTTTGAAAGTGTTGCAAAATATAGACGACCTTGCAGGCGGGCTCTTAGAAGAGACTGGAGACGTGATTTAAATGGAAACCCCGGTGGGCTCAGTGCTGGACAGGAAAGCAGGATGCAGTGTGGTGTGATTGACGCGATTGAGGATTGTAATATTGATCGATGGGTGGAAGCTGTTGGATGAAATAATGGTGTTTATGGGGCCTACCAGAATACTATTAAGGAGATACTGGTAAAACTCCAGCAAAGCACCTTGAACTGTCCTCAGCAGAGGTGCAAAGATGATTCCAGAACCACGGACAGCACCTACATTGAACAACAGCGTTTGCAGAGAGGTCAAAATAGCGCCACGAGTCAACTTGAAAACTCCCCCCAGTGATTACTTAAATGATGAACTGATTAATCAAAATCTGGAAACTGATTCATACATAGAAGGAAAAAAGAAAATACACTGATATTACCACGTATTTAACACTTTGGTGATTGCTGCAGCACACCATGATTTGCATTTCAGCACCACTGACAGCGCTGGCTGCATTTAACGCTCCTCCAGCTGCAGCTGTATACGGAGATCCAAAAGTGCCACAATTGAACAAAAAAGGAATCACCGCATGTTCACTTAAACTTACAAACAAATTGGAAATAAATGCACAAATAAAACTTTCAAAAATGCTTTCAATGTAAAGTTGTTGGGTATTTGTTATTGTATCTTGTTGCAGCACTTCATGAGTTCATTTGAAGTGTTACCTTACCCATCAAAATCTGTGTGTGGCTAGCACTGCTTTGATGTAGAAAATGTATTGGCTAATCAGAAAATAAATTTGTTAAACACTGAAAAAAAATTACACGTCTTTAAGATATAATTCAGAATTTGAATGTGCAACTGATAACTTATTGTTGTTCTTCAAAAACAAAAGGCAATAATGCATTTATTTAACTTCTTTATTGTACTTTGTCACTTTTGGATACCAGTTTCACACTAAGACACATGTTTGTTTTATTTGCAGAGCGTTTCATTGTAAAAGTTTCATTTGAAAGCTTGGAACAAAATGGAGGTGGAAATCATCTCAAATTATGACCACCTGCCTAAAACGAGAGCATAGTATCTGCTTGATTTATTGCAAAAATATGAACCTGCTGTATGCATGCAACACGTGCGCACAGTGCTGGGAAGAAAGAGTTCAGGTGGAGGAGCTGAGTAAAGTATTAGTACTATGCCTGGATTAAGCCTGTGCAAACTGCTTGTAGTCCATTGAAGCATGAATAGAGGCCTCCCCACCCCTTATTTTCCTCCATGTTTTTCCTCTGTGTCCTGAGGGTCTTGACCTGCACACCCTAGCACGTGCTGCAGCCATTCAGATGGAAATTAACCTATGCTGCTCCCTTTTTTTTCCACCCAGCCCTTTCTATTATCCCCAGGAAGAGTCAACTCGACATGCCACAACATATACTCCCTTCAAATATTGAAATCTGCTGCCCATAAAGATGGATATGGCATTAGAGCATGTTGTGTTTTATGTGTGTATCTGACGCAGGATGGAGGTAAACAAATTGCCAAGATGTCCCAACAAGTGAACTACACTCAGAGACAACCTGATTAAAACAAAGAAAAAAAAGGTGTGCCTTAAAAAAAAAGAAGAAAAATAAAACAGCTGTCCCCTCTCCCACAACCTTTTCCAGCTCCCACCTCCCTCCTCCTCTCTCTGCTCCAGGGGAGAGACCAATGGGTGAGAGTGCTGAGGCGGGATAATTGATAGATGCACTGGCTATCTTTATCGATCAGGGCTGTATTGACCTGACCAAATACATTGAGATGGAGTGTGGAATTCAACACAGATGCAAAGACGAATTGTTTTCATCGTTAATGCGATCTTTAAACGCCTCCCAAACCTCACCTTTTCCTGTGTCTCTCTCTCTCCTACACATACAGCTTTGCAAATAAGCTGTTTGTTTTTAAAACTGTTTATACTCCAATGCTCTGAGTATTATGGAAACAGTCACACCGTTGGTATCTTTTCTAAAACTGCGAGGCACGTCTCTCCCCTCACTGATTCAATGTGAAGGACGCGAGATAAGCCCCCCAAACAGTGCCCATATCTCTGTTCTGTTTTCCTTTCAGGAGTGGATTGTCATTTGAGTGTGTGTGCGCAGACACTGGCATTTTCACATTAGCTAAGCAGGGCAGCTGTATTGATTTGTGTGACTGTGATGAATTTGGAATAGTAATTTGAATTTATTGATTGATGTGGCTGAGCGAGTATGGCCCAGCCTCACTTTCAGCAACACAACCCCGCCTCCCCCTTCCAATCCCCACTAACTCCCACTCCCAGCCCACATGTGCTCTGAGGATAATTGTGATTTTAAATGCAGTAAGTAAAATGTAACTCTCGACATTTGCATACGAGTCATTTGTCATTTCGCCCAACTGGGGTTTCCCTGAGCTCTGCTGTGGTGGCAGGGTGATGCACAGTAGGGTGTACGCTTAAAACGAGCAGCAGATCAGGAGGGAAGTTTGAGGGGAGATAATTGATTACAAGCATGGCCAGCGGATCACATTAAGCTTAAAGAGAAGGCCACATGTATGGAGGGTCAGATGTGCCACAATTCAGCACAAAAATATTCCATAATAAATAACCCATTAAATAGTACATTTGTTGAAATTGGAAGCAAAGGCATATATGCCACATTTTTGATATGTGCTAAATTACAATATACTTTAAAAAAAAACCATCAATATTAATTATTTCAAAGACTCATTTTGTAGCAGATCATACACTTTTTTTGAACTGTTGGCCTTACCCATTCAGTCAATGGGCAAGATTAACATTTGTCTAATTAAAATGATTGACCAAAAGTAGATTTGTTGGGCAGGTTAACCAGTCAATTGTTTCAATCTGTTGACAAGCAGCAGAAATTATTTAATTTACTTCTTAGAAGACACAGGGACATCTCCTGAAAGTTCTGCAAGGGGCAGGTAGATGGAATTGGAGAGGGGGGGCACCAAAACCAAATGCCATAAAAGCTTTCAAAAATTCCAGGAGTATTTTTTAGGTATGTTGCTATTGGCAACTCATAAAATGTGGGCACAATAAAATAAAACACTTTAGCCTGTTTAGTATTTTTCCAAGTACAGTTTTTGTGTTTATGTCTTCAAGTACTTCGAAAACAAAGGAATGAATATGCTAGTGCATAATTTCTCACCTGCTACAAAAGAATTTAAAAGAGCACTGAAATTCCTAATTTCTTAAACATGTTGTTCAGGTATAATTTGAGTTTGAAGTCAGGCATTTACTTAATCTTGGGGGGGAGGGGAGGTAGCATACCCAGTGGCACACCTGGGTATATTGCAGCATAGGTGTTGTAAAGCAAACAAATGCACATTTAAATATTCATTGAATTTATGCCACACCTAACAGGGTACTTATTTATTTAACTACATCGTGGCACATCTGGCCTTCCATATAGTTTGAGCAAACAAAAGCAGGTGAAAATATTGCTCTTACGCCTTTAAGAAGGCCTCAGTCCAACCACATTGAAATATGCAGTAGGTGTGCACTTGCACAGCTCTGTTGCTTCCGCTGAACCGGAGGTTTTATCCTGATGCCGCCAGTGGAAGATATAAAACCCCACAGCCCAATTAGCTTTAACAGCAGTGGCACTTAAAGAGACAATTGTGGAGTGTTTAAATCTTTATTTACCAGAACCCCCACTAAATACGCAAAGGAACAATTTACATGCCATTAAGCGCTTTTCAATAGGGCATTGACTGGAACTAAAATATGCCACTATATCCGCTTAATTGAACTGTTAGCTGAAATACGGCGGAGAAGCGCTGATTGACGTTTGGAGGCGCAGCTCGTCTAAACAGGGGTCTTTACACAAACATCGATGAGAAGGGGGGGACCTTTCACTCACATCTCCGTGGCTTTTTCGTTTTTCATTTATGTCCCGTTAATCAGGTGTTAACGGGGGGTTTAAAGCGAGGGCGGGGATGTGTGGGTTTCAAATCACAGTCTTAATGTGATAATCTTTGCGCAATAAAAATCGAAACGACTGATCAAGGAGTGAAATCAAAACGGCGAGGCATTCGTTTGAGCTAGTAACGAGGCTACATTGCTTCACAAAAAAGAAACAGCGGAAATATATATATATTCCGCTATATATATATATTCCTGCAGAGTGACCACGCAGGCCTTTAAATCAAATTTGGAGAGTTGATGTCCCAAAAGTGCGCAGGGCCAAAGAAAGACGCATCTGTTTGTGTCTCTGCCTTTCAGATCCGAATCGATCCTTTATCAGTGCGCTACACTGAAAGGGGACGCCTGGACCTGAAATATTGATCTATAAGAGGTCATGCTCCCTCTGGCTCTGCCCAGGCCTCAGACTGCACCCTTGTTTGACGGCTGCTAAATTATTTGATCACGTTTATTTTAGTTTATTAAAGCTTTTTTAGCAGTCAAAATCTGTATCTCAAGTTAAAATTGACATTGTTTGACCCTTTTTTCTGCATGGAGGTTACTTATTTGAATATGTAGAAAGGAAAGAAGGAAAAAGTCACAGGCGAGTTGAATATGTCCCAGTCTGTATCCGTGCGTAAAAGTGCTGCATGTGAGCCAAACCAAGCTGGTCTGCAGACTGCGGTCGCACAAGAGCCGATTCTTTTGTTTATCACCACGCGTGTGTTTATACAGTCGTGGATTGTGGCATCAATCAAAATATAGATCCCCCCTCCCGCACCCCCACAACATTTAACACCCCAACTGTCATGATGAAGTTTTACTCGATACGATCGACTAATAACTTCAAGTAATGTCTGTTTGAGCAGCTATTGGCAGTCTCGCCACATTGACTACAGATTGATCCCTCCACATCACTCAGGTTGGGAGCTGTCTCCTCACTCACCTGCAAGCCTGAGCGCTGACATCCGCTGGAACTCGGGCTCCTGCAGCCACTTCCACATCCTCCTGAACGTCTCCCGGCCGGATTTGAGTTTACTCCACGGTTTAGGGTTCCGCAGCAGGTCGGACAGAGTTCCCTGGGACCGACACAAGATCCTCTGTGCGAAGATGGCCTGCGGAATGCTGTAGCGCTTGAGCTCCGCCGTTATCCGCTGCGCCACTTCCTTGGTGTTTATCTCCTCCACCTGTCCCGACCCGGCCCCCTGGCCTCCTCCCACCACCGTCTGCCTGTCCCGGTCCGACAACATGGATCCGTTTGCCTGAGAGTGCGGATGGCTGTGATGATGGATGCCGTTCAAGGATGTCATGAGCCCGGCCCCGTGGCCCCCGAGACCTCGGGCCAGGTGATCCTCGCCCCGGGACAGCATTGCTGCGTGGGACTCGAACCCCCCCGATGAAAGCATCTTGTCATTAGACAGGTGAGCTCCAGGACCGTAGGCGCTCAGGGTCTGCTGCGAGCCGTGCAAGGACCCGAGACCGTTGGAGAGCGGGGACAGGGGCTGTCCCATACCGGACATGTCTTTGGGGTAGTGGCCGTAGAGGTTACTCATAGAGGCGAGACTGCGGTCGTCCCTCATCAGGGTGAAGCTGCCGCTGACGTTCCCAGCCGCGAGCCGCTGGTGCGCCGGGTGATGGTGAGCATGCGGGTGAGGGTGGTGAAATTTCTCTGATACGGTGGATATAGGGGGCAGGTGCTGCAGCGGCGTCAGCGTGGTGTAGGTGCTGCTCAGGCTCATCCCGGAGTCGCAGGACATGGTCATGGCCGGGTGCAGGGGCCCGGACAGAGCGTGGTCCGTGCGGTAGTCCCCGGCTCCCTCCAGTATGGAGGCCATGCTGGACACCATGGCTGACCGCCCGTGCGACACCAAGTTCCGATGCGACGCCGACGACTGGCGCGCGTGCGGGGCGTTCATTAAGTCGCCTGTCTGATGAGAGTGAGACACGCCGTGCAGATTTCCGATGTTCTCCATTGTAAGCTCCATCGCTGAAAGGATCTTTATTTCCACCCCTCTCTCTCGCCGCTCTCTCCCTCTCCCCGCTGTCGCTCTGTCTCACACTCCTTTCCCAATAAATTTTCAACGATTTCAAAGCCACGCCATTGATTGCAGCTCCTTTCTCTGCGGTCAATCCAGCATGGTTTTAAAAGATCGCCACACACACACAAAAAGAAAACCCCGCGCTGCCAAAAAGCCTCGGCTCGGTGTGTGGAGTGTGTCTGCGCCTGCCCCGGATTACTCTTACTCTTCAGCACCTTCTACTATACCCAAAGCGCTGCTCTGCTCGGCTGTGTGTATATCGACGCGCCCCTCTCGCTCCTGTTAAGTCGAAACCGAGTCTGTGCGCATGTGCGCGCCCCCGCGGGCCGTGCATCCTCGCTCTCGTCGCTCTCCGTCTGGGGGCCAATCTGACGTCACTGACCCCCTCCTCCCCCAAGTCTTCTCCCGCTCCCTCCAAGCCAGTATCATCCGTTTTGTTGTTCATGTTGCAAACTGAACCACGAATTCCCGAGAAAAGATTGCATTAGGCTTGTCAGATAAAAACACAAAAGTGCAATCTTTTGCAGAGTATGCAACATTTACACTCAGGTGGATAAGAAGGTCTCGCTCCTTGTTTTCTGTGATAAAAGGCGCCAGAAACTCATGTGATTGCTCTGTTGAAGGTTAAATATTAATTGATGATTCACAAAAAGCCACAAGTGTGATGATAAAATGGGCTCAAGCTGTTTGTTAATTCAACTCATCACCTTAGATCCTGATATTTGATCGTTTATCCCAGCGATCTCTTCCGCAAATGTAGCATCTTTCCATTTAGCGCATGAGCATAACTTTTCTCTTCCAAGTTATTTTCTTTCCTCCGGCGAAAATTACTGCATAAATTCTACAGAGCTTTATTTCATCATAGCCTCTAGGCTTTGACCCCTTTTCTGCATCTCATGTGTGTTGGGACTGGCTGAGACCACCAAAATCAAACTGTGCTCGCAACAAACTTCTCACGCCCTTATTGCAAACTTCTTGCATGAAACCCGCCGCTCGCTCATGTCAATCCAGTTCAGCCATCCATCAGTGTCAGAGTGCGTATGGATCAGGAGCTGCGTCGATATAGGTTGGTGCGGTGCCTATTGCAGGAGCCCCGGGTATATGGGTGCAATACAGCATCTCGCACGTCCAAGATCGAGGGATTGGATTTGGTTGTGTGTTTCGTCTTGGAGTGGAAAGTAAGAGTGTAAACTTCATGGAGGTGGTCAAAGAGTTTAGAGAACTAGCTAGAGTTGTATTTATTTATTCGGGGTTTTTTTCCATTCAATATTGCTTTTGCTTCCAGTTGATTTAAATTCAAGGCAGTAGTACCACCAACATTCCTATGATTTATTTTATTCTCATCAAATCCAACAAATCTGAAGTTTGCATTAAAGACCTCAGAAAAGGATTAAAGGCTATAACAATATAAGATCCAAAGGATTATTTTGATTTTAAAAAAACTCCAAAATGACCACAATTAAACCAAAAGCAAAATCATATGCAACCATCGGCTTTGTTGTACAATTTACTAAAGTTATTATTTTCTAGGCCAACCACTTATTAGTTAATAATTTATTTATTTGTTTATTTGTTTATTCGTGTGTCATTTCTTAGCTGTCAAGGCGAACAGTAGAGTGGGTCTGGTTGCCTTAGAGTGTTGGAGCAGATTTGCGCTACACAAAAAAGGGAAGAGGAAATGACACAACCGCAACTGCAAAACTGACTGTGTGAAATCAAAGCCTCAAGAGAAAAGAGTCAGGTTCAGGTAACAGGTCAAAATAAAGAGACAAAAAATTGGGGGGTGGAGTGGGAGTATAGTGCAGTCATGATGATGATGAAGATGAACCAAACAGCAAACACTTGATACAAAAATGTGCAATTTTAAATGTGCACTGTTTGTGTTTATGGAGTTGAACTATAAATATCAAATAAATCATTTACTGTGTCAGCTTGTGAACATATTCATTTACAAAAGACTAGAATCTGATGTTTATTGGCTATTACAATCCATGAGTCAGGAATTAATGCCGTGTATGCCAATAACGGATTTTGCCAGTCGCATGGTAACAGTAAAAACATCATATGAAAAGTCTGGATTTATACAAACTGATGTGATTGCAGCAGTATTGAACAATACGATGACCATCACATAATTTCTAGTCCTGTGCAGCCCAATTCACATGTTACCGGTGAGTGG
Organism: Xiphophorus hellerii; assembly: GCF_003331165.1. Taxonomy (NCBI): domain Eukaryota; kingdom Metazoa; phylum Chordata; class Actinopteri; order Cyprinodontiformes; family Poeciliidae; genus Xiphophorus; species Xiphophorus hellerii. Next base: position 18,303,651 of record NC_045680.1, read on the forward strand.
GACTACAAATGTGCGGTTAGGAGGTATGGCGGAGGTCTGACCTGGGAAGGAACAGCCACACTATGGTTAGACAGACGTGAAGGCATAATATGTAGATATGTGTGTTTTTAATATGAATTTACAAAAGGAAGTAGTCGCAACAGTCATGCATTTTTGTCTATTTCTTCTTTGTTTATTTGTTCATGCATATAGTTCTCTTTGTCCATAGCACACACATGTTGAATGTTCTTCATTCTCTCCCGTATGTTGCCACTCCACAATTGGCACCAGGTTGGACTGGGCTTTGAGCAGATTTTGATTTGTGGGCCCATTTATTTAAAACAACACTTACAAACTTCATTATGTGGCTGTAAATTAGTCTTGGAAACAAGTTTATTCCTTACACTGAATGACTTAGTCTGTCAGGTGTGTGCCTGATGTGCCACTTTTGAATAGAGACTCATTAAAGTCAGGAAGAAGGTGCAAAGTTCAAATAGTTGTGCAAACAAGAAATCACAGATCATATTTATGCTTAACTTTACATTAATTTGCAGAGTATGGCTGAACTATTAAACTTGGCACTGACAAAAGTAGAATAAATTATTAAAATGGCTGGATTAAATTCTGACTGTTAGATAACTCAAACTATGAAAACGTTTTTCTCTGTTAGTACATGTTATATTTTAAAATAATTTTTAAAAAAGAGGTTCAAATTAGATTTAAAAGTATGTGATATTTGGTAAATATAGCTAAACTTTGACGGTTTGAGATTAAATGTTTTGTGAGATGTCGAGCAGCATCTTATTGGTGGCTGACGCATTGAGCCAAATCTGTCGTCAAATGTGAAACAAAATAAAACTTCTGAAACTATTTTATGGCCACTTGTATAGTCGGTGTGACACCCCAACTTTATAAGTAGTCCCCTCCCATGAGACCACTTCTTTGAAATATTTTCTGGATGCGTCCCAGTTGCTCTACAAACTCAAAACACGTTGGCAATTACACCGGTGTTATGTAAAATGAACCCATTAAGATTTCGACCTGAAGCTGGGTTAAAAAGAACTACCCAAACAATCCAGGAAGTGCATCACTTATCATCTGCAAATTATATAAAACAATCCTGATCAGTGTTTACCCGCTGTTAGGTCACGGCCATCCATAACCTCACTGATGAATTATGATGTCGCTGGCCTTGGCACGCAGCTCCTCTCCCACTGTGGATGACACTAAAACTGTTCGCAGTGTTCGCTGATTGCCAACCGGGGAAAAGGTGCCTCTCTGGTTGTGGCATCGGGAGAACAGCAGTGTCCGCCTGGGTTAATGTCCCCGTATTGATCCCGGCAACCACCGCTATCGAAAATGAATTACCGAAGCCCGAGCAGCAGCGAATCCGTCATCTGTGCTCAGCCAGCCGGCCACAGCACCGTATTGGTCGCGGTGGTGATGGATGTTAACTTTCACTGCCGCCTCTTTCCTCCTAATTCATCGGACTTACAATCCCCAAAACGACGTGCTGGAAAGTTTCGGACTTTCGCCGAAAACACGGACACTTCCTGCGCCACCCACGCCACCTGTGCGTCTTTCTGTAATTTCTGTCTTATTTGAGGAATCATGTCACACACACACACACACACACACACACACACACACACACACACACACACACACACACACCCACACACACACACACACACACACTGGGACATTGTACGATCAGGGTCAAAAGGGCAAGGGGAACTGATCAGGATCCCGCGTCAATTTTAAATCAATCACTGTTGATTCCACCTGCGTTCTTGATCGAATCTTTTAAAACGAAAATTAAATTTAAATGCACCCCCCCACCCTCCAGCCCCCATCAAACAAACACACACACACACGTTTCCTTAAACTTTATATGCATACGCCTAGAGCTCAGTTTTAATTTGTATTTTAATGCGCTGCTTTCAGAACCAAAAGAGCATATCCTATGGCAAATACAATATAAAATATTAACTTTGTCAATATCGCCGTTGTGAGTGGGGCGATGCTGCACAGAATGGTGATTAATTTCATATTAATAAATGCGAACGAGCACCATTTTGGCATCGACTTTGCAGTAATTGCGCAGCAGACTGTGTGCGCGCTTTAGCGGCCCTGTTTATAACTCCAGGTTCTGTCTCAAAAGTTAGAATAGATTTTTCTGGAAGTACATAGACGATTAACAACAAATTAATCCCTTCAAATAAGAAGATTCAAAAATCTTTTATTATTTTTTGTTTTCGCTTTTTCTCAAAGCAGTGTCGATCAGGTAATCAATGCGGCACCGATAGCTCTGCTCGAGGGTTTTCTGATGGCTCGATTGTGCCAAAAATATCTACTGCGCAGAAATTCCTCTATATATTTTAATTTTAATTCTTGCAGGAATTTTTAGAATAGGTTTAACTAGGAATGTGACAATTAATTATTTTTCAAATAGAAACAAGTGTCTTCCCAACTAAATCATAATAACAATTATAATATAAATAACAATCTACGGTACTATATATATATATATATATATATATTTAAATATATATATATGTGTGTGTGTGTGTGTGTGTGTGGCATGCTGCGTGTGTGCAGCATTTTGTCTAATGCAAGTTGTGCACTTATTTTTTCATCCATTGTTTATATCATTCGTTCTTTCTGATTGTCCTAGTAATTCAGAAACTATTTGTCCAAAAAACCCGAAAAGACAGTTAGTGGAGTCAAAATGTGGTTGGAAAGTCGTCGAGATGAATTCTCTGTGTTTGGGCCAAAATTGGCCCAAAAAAGGACATTTTCAAAGCTAAGTAGATGAAAGAACTGTGAAACGGGTCTTTTGATGTCCAATGATTGTAGATTTAGTCCCTGAATCAATTTTTTTTTTCTTTAAAACTTTTTTCTTAAAGTTTAATAATTTAATATCTCCACACTGTATCTGAGTGAGTGTGTCCTCCGTTAGACGAGCTCCCCCGCTAAGCTTGTCTATTTTCCCAGGAATCACTCGATAGAGACAGACTAATCTTTTCATGACTTCTTGAATGACTCCGCGGCTGATGCATCACGCCTAATGTATTCTAAAGTATATTTACTTGAATCTGGCTATTGGCAAAAGTTAAGTAGCAGTGTTTAGTAATGTCGCATTGATCAGGCCTCTGAGCAAGTCAGCGGGACGGGGGAAGCTGCTGCTCTCATCCCCAATCCACACACACTACAGCGTGGCCCTTCTGGAGATAAAACTCGCATCATCTGCCTTGTTTGCCCGTGGCTTTGCTCTAAGTAAGCGGGGGCTGGAGAGTTTTGTATGACTTAATGTGTAACATCTCGCCATAAAGTCGAGCTCCAGTTTATTCAGCATATGTAGGAACTATTTCTGCAGCTACACTCGCTGTTTTTTATTGTAAAACATTCCTTACCACATGCAGACTATAAACAACTATATATTTCTTTCAATATTCGCTTAGACCTTTAACTTGCCCAAGATTTTCTCCAAACTTTCAATAGCCCACGGGCCAAATCAATGTCACCCCGCATTTTGAATGTACCGTGTTTGTCCTGTTAAATCTTTAAACGGCAGCCTACTGTTAAACAGTTTGTTTCGCAGCCAGGCCTCTGCGGCCACATATAAAAGAGCTTACATGTTGAATGGAGGGAATGGAAGAGAAAGGAGGGGGGGAAAGAGAGGAATCAGTTGCACATTGAATCGCTGTGTTTGTAAAGCGTTTGGCTGCAGTTTGTTAAGGAATTAGTGTGTTGCCATAGATTACTATTTAGGTGCATTTGCATTTGAAAGCGCCCCAGCAATATAGAGGACCGTGGTGATCAATAGCCCTGGTGCCGTATCGATCCATCCGCAGTCTGATCGATCGGCAGGAAGAATTGGACGCGCATTTCCACCCCTCTGCTCTCTGGGTTTCGGTCAAAAATGAAAAGGAACTTGTTCGGAAATAGACGCCCATGCACTATAAAAGTGAATTGATAAATGTTAGTCATTTAAATTAGGTAAATTATAATTAAGAACACAGTTTGTAAGAGTAATGTTAAATAATTGTTCAAAGCTGACCTCATTATCTATTTTATTTTTGATAACCAAACCCACATAAACATTTTTGATTAGTATTTAATAGTGTTGGTGCAGCCACTGTTATGTTGTCAAATATATTTAAATAGACTGTATCATGAAATAGCCTATACATACTAACAAAGTACAAAGGGCTACTTTTCTCGAAAAACCCTTTATGATTGAATTACACAATTCATTTTGCAAGTTCAAAAACTTTTAACCAATCAAAATGCATTTAACAAAACTTTTCAAATATAAATGCAATATATTAGCCACTAAAGTGTTGCCTAGTAAAAAATCAAAATACACTGTCCTAATTGGCTATAGTCCAGCAGGCGAATGAGCAGCTGAACTATTTACACTGATTCAAGATAAGTTAGCAAATTAACATGTTAAAGGACCACAATGCTGGTTTGTCTGATCAGAGTCCATATATTAATAAGAAATCTGTGAAAACAGTTGAAAGGCAATACAACACCTGCTAATAAAAAATACTTACAAAGGTATGACAACTAAAATGTTTGTGTCAAAATAGCTTATCAACAAGATATTGAGCTATCTTATAGCAGCAAAATACCCCAAAATGGTTGCTGATATCACCAAGAACTCAACTGAGTTGATGACATATACTTAGCTTTATTTATAGCAATAGCTTTACTTTATTGGTCTGTTAGAATAATAATTGTATCTCCGCAGTGTGAAGAAGCTTAATTTCTTTAGAAATATTTTCTAAAGTTGACAAGCTGTCTCAACTCAAATGGGCTGACAATGATGTGACTCTTGCTTTCTTATCGTATCAAGTAATGGTTGCTGTATTTTTAGTTGACTCAACATACATTCATGTGAAAACGAAAGTACACATTCCAGGTTCTACATTTTTATTTCCTAAATTTGATCTTAAGCAGACACCAATACGTCATGTCATCATTTACAAAACAAAGGCTGTTTAAATGGAAAGTTTGTGGAAAAACTAGTTTTCCACTAGTTTGTGGAAAACTAAATAAAATTCCATTAAAAAAGCAAAAGTATGGGTGAACTATGTTTTCAGTATAATTTCAAATATTCTCATCAGAAGTCGGAATCACTTTTTGTTGTAGTAGCTGTAATCTGATTAGATTGATTAGTTATCTGTTCTTTGATGAATATGATAGTGATTATAATTTTGGGTGTTATATCTTGCTTAGATAATTAAAACAGGCATCAAAGTATTTGTAGCCGAGGACCCCGAGATTTGATCTTCAGGGGCCTCAAGGCTTCTGAGGCTTTGGTTATGAATTCATATGTCATTCAGTTAAGAGCTGTCACAAGAGTTGAGTAAGTTTCTGTTTGGGAGCATGAATTTAAGTTCGCAGTTAGACTTAGATAGTTTAGCAACACTGATGCTATAGTTAAACATGCATGCAAGATTATTTCCTCAGGCGTGTAGGAGTTGTTGCCAAAGAATGACACATCTGAGGTATACGGTTGTCAGGGAAACGGTTTATATGCCACCTTAGTAGAACAGATTTAGTTTTAAATTGGCACTATTTCACTAATGTTTTCTGCGGTAGTTACAAAGAGAAATCTTGCTTTCATTTCTTTGACTATTTAAAGGAGAGTGCTAATTTTAAGTCAAACTTGCTAGCAAGTTAATTTTCTTAATCCTTTGCAAGTCATTGCCAGTGAGTGGAACATCTTAGCTGTGGTTTTCAAGGGAAAAGACTAATGTTAAAATAAGGATAAATTGTGTTTCCTTTTAACATGGCAGAACAAACTCGATGAGTGCAATGATCTTGATAATTAGGCAAAATATAGCTCTGAACATTTTAAAAGTGGGTAGGAATTTATCCATGTTATCAAACTTCTTTTCACTGTTCAAAGCTGTTATTTGACTCAGTAAAACGTCTCGGGATCATGAGAATTGTCAATAGTAAGATTCTGACAAGATCCTCGAATTAGCTCCAATGTCAGACATGTACAGGTTGCCCTCCTCTGGCTCCCTGTGCAACACAGAACACAGGTTAAAGTCCTGATTTGGACTTTTAATCCTCTGCCTGGTGACACACCATTATCTCTGATCTTTTCTGCCTGTATGTGCACCACCAGAACTCTGAGGTCGACTCTGTCCCTAAGTCAATGCTAAAAACTAAGGCCGCCAGAACATTTGCGTTTATGTTGCCATGGAAATCTTTGTCCTTTCTTGTATTTGTTTTGTGTTCCAGAAGCAGCTGAGGAGTGATTTCTTCACGTTGGCATTTTGAAAACGGGTAAGCATTGTATCTTATCTGATTTTGCCTGAGTGTATTTTAAATTTCCTTTGCTTTAATTTCATGTCATTTTTAGCTGACATATTTTACTGTTTCACTGAAATGCTGTTGTGATTATATCTTGAAAGTTTTTGTTAGAATTCAATTGCTGTATGACGTAAGCTTGAAAATGTTCTACTCAGAAATATTGATTATAATCCATAAAGTTAAACCGATACAAATTTGAACAGTAATTCTATTAATTCAATTTTAACAATTGGTTTTTATCAGTGTACACACAGCAGGCCTCTGTGCATGGATTGGCACTGGGAAGAAATGGGACAACAGGTGCAACCTAGGAAGGCCTCTCTCACACAGCCACAAAGACTAATCAATAATCCTTATAAGTGATGAAATACTTTTGTATATTTTTTTAATTATAATAAATTTAAACTAAAACAAATATTCACATGAATTTTTAAATTAAAAGCATACAATATGAATGTGTTTCCAGATAAAATAAAATTGGACTAGGATAGTTAGAGCTTTTATTTTGTAAATTCCGTAAGCAATTCCCGTGAGAATTATCCTTCAAAAACCTATCCGGGTTCAATTATCCGTCATTTGACCAAATTGGAAAAAGACAAATGCGCTCAAACAATCGCCGCCCGTCCGTCCCTGTCTTGTAATTTATCGGATAGGAAAACGCAACTGGAAACAATAACGCCGTGAAAAATGCCTACATGTATTTTGTCATAAAGGTCGCGGAGGCCCTGCGGATTTATTTTGAATGTGACAAGCTGTTAGCGTCCGAACCATCACTCAGGTGCGCCTCATGTGATGTCACTGCGATCAATACAGCTACTAATCACAAACACGATCAATACGCCATCGATCTGATCGGAGATGGATTACACAAAATGTTATATGCCCGGATTAACTTCTTTGTCTTTTGGGGGCACTTTCGGTTGCTTTTTTATTTTCCGTTTTTTATTATTTTTTATTTTACTGTGAGGCCATGAAGAAGCGCTGCTGAAGCGGTCGGTGCCTGGTCTAATGCATTTGTAAGAGGGGTGCATTAGGATAAGATCAAGCCTATTAAAGTGTTGCTATGCAGCGGAATTCTAACATTTTTCTGCAGACACGTCTTTTGAAGAGCAAATATATACATGTATGAACAAAATAAGCAAGTGCACAAATTGTATTGTTTTGAAATTACAAACATTACAAACACAATTAAATATCTCTAACCTCTTTTACTTATCTATATATTTAATAAGTCTACAAATAGAAAAAAATAGTCTGTGATTAAGTGTGTTTATAGGTGTGTAAAAGTAGGTGTTATCTTTATGCTTCTGGTGGTTTCATGTCATTTTAAATTTCAGCAGCTTCAATATTTCTTCTGTTAATCAATACATCTGTTCAATTAATCAGATAATAAACTGTCTTCAGACGAATGGATGAAACTTTCCTGACTTGTTTCTGGACAGATTCAGAATAGAAAGGCAGAACTTCGCTGTCACTATTTTTAAAAAAAGCAGCTAAGTACCGGTCGGCACAGCAGACATGTGGTACTGACAGGGTATAAAAGCAACAAAGAGGAATAAAATAGAACAAAATTAGATAAAGAAAAATATATGTCATTCAGTTGTCTATATTGTCCCTGGATTGCATTTTGGATATTTTTTTTTTACATTTCTTTTATAAAGAAATTCTGTCTGTATTAGATTGACAGCATGTAGTCGAGCTTTAAAGGTTATAGAACTGGTTTCAGTAGCTCGGTAAGTGGTGTGCAATAACAGTATATTTTCAAAAAGAGCTATAGTGCAGGCAAAATAACTCCCATATTCCAAACATGCGTACAAGTCAAGATAGTGTGCTGTTTTGTTTTGTTTTTTTATCTATACCTCACATGTAAATGGTTATTTTTACACCCTCTAGGTCTGTCTCTGCAAAGCCTGTGAGGCCTGAAATGCACATATTTATTGTATTTCACAGGCTGCTGATTAAAATGAGCATAGATTATGAAATGATTATGTGTGTGTATTATCTCCCGAGCTAGTTAAGAGCATCGCTCATTGTTCTCCTTCCACTGCCTGCCTGCTTTTTAAACCACACAGCTTTTTTCTTGGCTCTTAAGTACTCCTAACGCTGGATTTATTAGGCTTAAAGGGTTGCAGACACATCTTCCTCAAAGGGGATCAGACATTAAGCGTAGATCAAAAGGATAAGGTCTTAAAAACAGAACAATACCTTTTTGCACAACATTTTTGCTCCTATTCCCTCACGCATGTTAATGCGGGGATTGTGCATCAGACCGCTTTAAGTTTCAAATTAATTTCAGGCATTCATGCACTGCAAGAATTCTCTTGCAACAGACCTAAGGGGGTTATTGAACTCGCCATTTTGTTGCTCACAAAACACGACGAAGAAGTTATCTTAAGAATTCCAGGTAACAGTTTCAAATATGATGATTGCAAACAAAAACATGCTGGAAGTGTTTTCTTTCTTCTTTTTTTTTTTTTTTTTTTGGAGACAGTAAAGCGGAGGCGTAGAGCTACATTTTAAAATGCACGCTCACTCTGCTGTGCTTTTGTGGTTTTCACAGACAGGGCTCACTGTATGAAACAGTGACACAGCTTGAGGGAAGATGATGGACTGCTTGGCTGCATCAGTAACATTCAGATGCGCACACACACACACAAACAAAAAACACACAAGTGATGACCTACTACTATACTAGTCATCCTGGCTCAGGCATCAAACACTTTTTCCTCCCCTATTTTGCTACAGCTGCAGCACTTTCTTTGCGAGCTAGAATTTTTCCTTCTAGTATTATTTTACCGTCTTGTGATTTGTTCCTTACATTCATCAGAGGACTTGACAAGCCTCTCTGTTGCAAACTATAAGTGTCAGTGCATCACAACTGTGGAACTACGACTGACTCCTGCTCCTCACCCCCCCAATCTGAGTCCACCTACCCATGCGTGCCCCCGACACTCCCCCAATGCCTCTCTTCAACCAACCCCTCCCCTGGTGAAACTCCCACCCTCCACACCCCATAGAGCACCCGTTGCTAAGCGACAGAGGGAGAGAGATGGATTGAGGAGACATAGTCAATCAATTCTACAGAGAGAGGGTGAGAAAGAAATGGAGGAGGAGGGGGGGGGGGTAAAGAAAGAGGGAGAAACAGAGAAGAGAAAGAGAGGAGAGGAGGACAGAATGCAGAGTGATTGTAGTCGTATTAAGGCTCCAGTTGAGGCTAAAGATGCTCCTTCCAAACATCTATCTTTGTTAACTGTATCGTGCCTCTGAAAATAAATCCATCTCTGCAGCTGTCCACCCTTCCATCTTTGTCCAAGTGCTTTCCTTTAATACTTTTATCACCACAAATTACAGTCTGCACAAGCAGCCTGTGTTTAATATTCCCTCACTCAAAAGAGAGTTAATTGTATATTGCAAACGCTCTTTCTCCCCGGGCTTCCTCTCTTTCTCCATTAGTCACTGCTGCACACACTCTCACACACACGCACACACACCCCTACACACAAACATGCAGATGCCCAGCAATACCACATGCCCCTCCATGTCTATGTGTGTGTGTGAAGCTGGGTGTTGAGCGCATCGACTGAGTATCGATCCCACCACTCACCTCCCTGCAGTCAGCTCTTGTCCTACATAGCATGCCCTGTCTGATTTCTCCCTTAATGGCTTTTATCCAGCTCCGATCTTTATTTAAACTGAAAAGTAGGAATTAGCACCCACTTCTATCCTGGTCTCTCTTACCCCTTTCTTTTCAGTATCGTCCCGGAGTTTGAATCGGTGAGTATCGGTCCATTGACCCCTTCTTTCCCCCAGCTACAAATGCCTTCCCCACAAGGAAATGTGCTGGACAGCATTTTATTTCCATTTCTCCTGGGTTCCCACTGTTCCTTATATACCTCATATATAGATACAGTGCAGCATGCAGTGCAGTAACTTATGTTTTCTTCTCTTATTGATAAACCCACCCTATGCTTTGTTGTTTCACTGTGAGTTTGGTCTTTAAACTAAAAATGTCACCATGGAAATTACAAAAGATGACCGTTGCGGCCTTAAGTCGGATGTTTTCGAGTTACTTTTTATTGAAAAGTAACTTCAATAACTTCATAGTATAAAACATGTTTTCATGTCACCATAATAGTATTCTTCTTTTCCAAATCATTTTAAGTTTATGCAATGGATTTACAAAAGGAAAAGTCTGAGCTGTGACAGCTTTTTTAGGACTTACACAAGACAAAAAATCCAACTAAACTTTGAAAAAATGAATTAAAACAGCAACAATAAAAAATAAACATACAGGTAAAATTGGTGCATTAGAACAAGATGCAAAAAATAATTAAAGAAAAGTGTTAACCGACATATGATGCATAAATTGACGTAAATTCGTAGCTCTTAACCTGTTGTGATATTGCAGGTGGTCCGCTCCTCTTGAAAGTACACAGAAAAGAAGATAGCCCCAGCGATTCACAAATTACGAGCACAGTAGCAGTTTGCAGCTGATAATGAAGTAGTCTACAACTGCAGTAATGCGGGTATTTCTCCAGATTGTTGTTGTGAATAAAGAACGGATTTACTGGTCCTCACGCCTCACCTCTGGTCACGAGATATAGATCATGCCTGAAAGCATGCATGATATCTCTGGATCAATTCTCTCTTTCAGGCATCAAAACATTTACACACATTCATACACTGAACCGCAAGTAGGTTTGCAACTTGGAGTTAAGGTCATGCCTAAGGAAGAAAACTGAACAAACAATGTTCTCATCGCCAGAAAACAAACTCTTCTCACAAAGTTAAGCTAGCAGAGCAGAAGTAGCTAATTGTGTTCGTCAACAATTTCTCTTACTTTGTTTGCAAGCAGCTTGAATGAGAAGAAGAGAAGTATTGTAGTAGGTGCATAAGTTGGTTTGCACATCTACCTCCATGCTTAAGCTCTGATTTGAAGTTGTTTTCTTGACATGCTATATTTGCCAAAGCATGTCCTCTATTCTGGTACTAAATCATTCGGTTTTAGACTCGTCTGTTCAAAGTGCATTACTCCAAAAGTTTTGATCTTTGTCTATGGTCTCTCCAAAGCTTTCTTCTCTCTGCAGTCTTTTCCTGATTGTACCATCAGACACTTTGATAACAGGAGTTATTAAGCCTGTGATGACATTTTAAGGTTTTTGGAGACTTCTTTTAACAACTTGCAGTCTGCTTTTATGAACTTAAACTTGAACAGCCAGACCTGGGCGTGTTGGCAGGGGTTTTCAATATCCTTAAAAGTGTGGACATTTCTTTTCCACACATAGATGATTTCAGATATGTTTCAAACTTCTTTCAGTCCGCATAAGATGCTACAGTCTTTTTTCTGAAGGCTTCAGACAGCTCTTTAGGTTTTACCATGTCACTCACTCTCCCTTCATCCGTCAGAACAACACCAAACTAATTGTCTGAGGATTAAACAGGGCAAATCTGTCAAAATTCTGAGTGACGACTTTATCTGCATCTGCACCCAATCTGTGTGTGATTTTAGCAATATTACAAGTGAATAAGTGTTGTGTTGTTCTAATTTGTTCCTCACTGGAAGCTACTTTTTTTTTATTAACAAAAAATCTCTAAGGTCTTTTGCTCAGTTTTTATTGTTTAATTGTAGGGCCTGTCAGCAGGCCCTACCGAGGTTAAACTGCAGAGTATAAACCTCTGCTCCAGAAGGGTTTAGGAGTGAGGGAGAAGTCACTCTTCAGTTGTTCCCCAAACCAAGTTTTAGGGGAAAATCTGCTAAACTTCTGCACACATGCAGCTCCTACTTTACGCACACATTTGTTTCTGTATCCGTTGTCATCAGTCATGAGTGGGTTTATCAGCTGAGTGGAGTTAGTTAAAAGGCTTGCATCCTCACATCATGCACTGTCATGGCAACGGGGCAGACATCCTGGCCCTGGAATGAGCTGTGTTTATTCTGCACACACAACTTTTCATATTGATGGACTTCCCTTATTGTGATCAGCCAGCCACAGCCCGGGGAGGAACCCTATGCGTGCCGTCACCCCCTTTTCGATTTGATTTGATTTGTTGCTTATAGAGCAAAGTGATGGGAGACACTCTTATCTTGGCTGAGCAGAAACAAGCCATACCAAATAAGACACATCGGGCTATCTGTGCTGGCACACACAATAGGGATTAATTGATCTTCTAATACCACAGATAAATCAATCCCTTCCTTCCCCCAGTGAGCTCTCCAGCCAATTGGACTCCCCGCCTTTTGATCCACGCGCCACATTCAGCCAATGGCAGGAGCCCAGAGCTTGACTGACAGCGATACCGGAGAGAGCCCGAAGAGAAGGTAAGGGAGAAGGAGTCCATCAGAAAGCCATTGGTAACAGGAGTGAGAGTGTGGGTAAGCAATCTGCAGAGAGCACGAACATGCACAGAGGTGGAGCGAAGCAGAAAGCAGGTAGAGCATCGCTGTGATTGCTGAGTGATTTAAAGAGAAAGAGCTTGTTCTCAGGTGTGCCAAACCAACAAAACCGTCACTTAACTGGAAACAAAAGCAAATATTAAACTGAGAGGATTTTTTTCTTGATGTTAGCAATCACATATCCTCATAGAACAAAAATCCTCTCTGTAGCTGTTCTCCTGCAGGCTACTTCAAGCTCTATCACTGGCCGAGACATCAGCCATTTTCTCCCATCTTATCTCTACCTTCGTTTGATCCATCTCCATTAGACCCCTCCCCGCCCTCCACCTCCCTTACACAGCCCAGCACCACCGTCGTTCGCAGCCCTCTCGCTTCTTTTTGTTTCTCTCCCACCCTATCTTTGTCTTACCAGAACCTTGGCATTTCTGTCATTCCCACAAACACCGTTTTCCTCATGCAGCTCATATAATAACGGGCTAAAAATATGCCTTCTGTGTGTTTTTTTTTCCCTTTCCAGTATTGATTTTGCCCATAGCATTGTCTATGGAGAGCAAGAGAGGAGAGAGACAGAAGGCGGGGGAGAGAAATGAAGTAGAAACAACTGGGAAAAGAATTGCTTTCTACGTATGTGGTAATGCTCTCACCTTTCCTATTTTACTTTAAGTGGGAAGCTATCCCCTTCTTTACCTCAGTGCAGTACCTTTCAATTAAAAGGTAACTGCGGTCAGTGTGGTCCTCTCTAACACATCTTTACCTCTCAGCATCTCAGAGCAGCAAGACGTTTACACACTGTAGGCATTTAATAATAACCTGCTGAAATTAGAGAAACCCTACCATTGCAAATATGCTCCAGATCAGCTTTTCAGGGAAAATGGTTGGCTCTTTTGGCACTGGTGTGTAATGGGAATGGAGAGAGTTGATCAATAGGCTATTGATCGCAGCCGGCCAGAGTCTGGGGAATTGAGAGTGAGAATAGAGGAGAGTCAGGGTGGGGGGTTGGCTCCAGGTTGAATTTTTAAAAACGCTCTATTTCAGAGATGACAAATAGTCTATTTGAAAAAGGAGAGACAAAGACAGAGGGAGGGAGGAATCGTCGTGAAGACTTAGAGAACGGGTCTCTGCTTGCGGTTTCTCTCCAAGCGGAGAACAGAGACCTCCCCGTTTCCCAGAAGTTACAGTATTTTGGGCAAGAGATGCTGAACTACAAAAGACAAAGGGAGCGGGGACTTCTCAGGCTACAGCAGCAGCTTGTACTCTGGCTGGAAGAAAAGAGGAGGAGGAGGGAGGAACGAGGTTGTTAAAAAATCCTTATGGTCTCTTGTAGGAAAAAAAAGAGGTTTAAAACAAGGCTGAAGAGGAATAGAATAATTCATTTTGTGGACAGCAAATTTAGTTTGCATAAATCTATATTTTGGGAGCAGGATTGTTTTATCTTGTGTTTACAGCAAATGAATGTTCATGATGAAACCTTCCAAGTTGAGCTATTTCCACAGAATAAAAAGTTCATGCTCTTTTCTGTAATTACGGAGCCAACAGCATGAAAGAAGACATTTGGGTTGTACCGCCGTTGAAGCAAAATACATAAACAAAAGCGCAAGCTATGCAACCTCAATGCATTTCCCCACACCTTCTACCAGACAACAACCTGCATAAAGACTTTGGTGCATCCTGTTTCATTTTTGGAGGTTGATTGTGTACTAAACTTGATAAAGGGCCGAACATTAAAACAGCCCAATAATAAATGTTGTCTCTTCGAACCATATTGGTTTCATGTAACCGAATGAAGTTGAAAGACAGTAGTAATCACAGAGATTGGGTATGCTTTAAAAGTCTGACAACAAACCAAAAGTTATTCATTGATTCCTGCAGAACTTTAGTGGCCCCGCAAAACAATTTCTATTTCTTCTTGTGATGGAGACCAGGGACTCCATCCCTATTGAGTATTGATATTTATTTACAGAACAAGTACTTTTAGTTTCATTTCTTTATTTCAGTTTGTTTGTATTGGGTTAATTGGGTTTTACCTTTTTGGTGTGTCTCCTTAGAAGGGTGGAGCATACCATGTGAATTAAGAAGGGTAATGCTCTGAAAGTTATATTAAGTTTGATTTAATTTCTTGATTTACTTTAGGATTAGTTTGTTTCTAATTTGCATGCATGTAAATATTTATTTGTACCATTTATTTTGTGTTGGGTTTGTAAATTATTTATGCTTGTTTGCCACCCCTTCACCTGGTGTGGGTGGAAGTGGCCCAGGGATGAAGCCGGCTGCTGTGCTTCGCAGTCAGAAATGGGTGTCGGTGTACTGGTGACCTGCAGCACCAAAAAAGCTATTTCCACCATATCTTGTTGCCTTGCCTCTCCTCTTTTCAACACAGTGCCGCCATCGGAAAGTGACACTTCTACTGGTACCTTTGGAAATTGATAATTACACAAAACTGGGAAGTAGAAGAAAAAAAGTTCCACATTTTTATACCAATAAATCTGAGAAGTTTTTCGTGTAATTGTGATATTTCTTTAGTTAGTCTTTTACTAAAACTCCATATAACCAGTTGTTTTAGAAGTAATCTGACTTGAGGAGCAACCCCACCTGTGTTATTTAAATTTTGATATGCTCTCTTAAGGCTACAGAGGTTTGTTAGAGAACATTAGTGGACACCATGAAGTTCAAGGAACATAGCAGACTGGTCAGGGAAGTAGAGTTAGGGTGTAAAACAACGCTCCATATCAAACGTTTAACTTTTTACAGAGAAGCTTATAGTCCATTATTTAAACATGTAAAGGGTATGACACAAATGTAAACCCACCAGAACATAGCCAGGCAAAATCACCAATCAGAAGAAAACCTACGGTAACTCTGGTGGAGATGTAGTGATCCAGATTCCAGGTAGAAGAAATTGTGCAAAATCTGACTTTTGTAAAAAGCTGACAACAGAAATTTATTGTTGATAGAAAACCGTAGGATGTCTCATTGGTAGATTTCCACAAACCATGTAGGAAACACAGCAAACATGATGAAAACAAGCCCTGAGTTTTTTGGTCTTCAGGCGTAACATGCTTGGTAGAAAAATACCACTGCACATTATTCTAAACACACCATGTCCACAGCGAAACATGGTGATGGCACTATCATGCCGTGGGGTTGCTTTTATTCCACCAGGGCAAGTAAGGTCATCAGATCTGATAGAAAGACAAATGACACAAAACTTAATCCAATCATGGAAGTAAGTTGTTTTGACAGTACAAAACTAGGGACACTGACTCAGGGGGACTAAATAAAAAAAATCTGATTCAGAAAAAAAATTAAGGCACATATAATTCTGCTTTCTCTTCACAACTGTACTTTGTGTCAATCTATAATATGAAATCCTAGGAAAACATTTGTGCTTATAATTTCAATTGCTATGAATTGTCTTGCAAGGCACTGTATAAGTCTGTGTGACACACATATATAGAGGTCAGTTAACATGCATCAATTTTAAATGCTGCTCAACTCTGCAGGCTAAACTCCAAGCAGTTAGAGTACCAGTCTGTAAACACCCCAGAGAGGAACCTATATCTCAGTAAAAATTCAGTTGTAAATAATGTATTGAATGCAAACTTCAGGTCCACAGGGAGATATGGATAGGCTCATTACTCTTTTAGTTCTCTGGCCTTTTACGTAGTCCACCCAGCTCTCAACAATCGACTCCAGATGCACCCTCTATCTGTTTTGATTTAAAGCTGCTTTTACCTGAGGATATTGTTATGGATATAGGTATTGTTTTTTTGTATTTCCTACACATCGCCATGAGGTTTGAAGGCCGTTAAACTTGTGCACCCACCCACATGCTCTTGGGCCCGACGCACGTGCACATGGGAGTGCGTGCTCCGTCTGTGTGCCGGTAGTGAAGGTGAATATGTGTCCGCCTGGATCTGTGTGTCCTGTCCGGGGTGCATTGATCTCGAAGCAGGATGTCAAACATTTTAGCGCCGATCCCGTCCTTGTTATTGCCTCACACAGCCGGGTTGTTAATGCATTAAAAATCGTTTGTCCCCAGCTTTTCAAACTCATCTCACCCTACTGCCCTGAGCAACACAAGAATACCCCTCAGTTGTCGCATATGCAACGCTGCCGCCCCCCTCCCTCCCTCCACCAGTTGTCCACATCCCTCCATCTTCTGTCTCAATCAATCTTTACGACACCCGGTTGCATCTCGCTAATGTTTCCGGACTTGACCGTATCCCCGTTCAAAAATTCTTAATTAAGCCCGTTCTGTATGTTTACTGTTGAGCAAATTGCAATCTGACAGGGATAATAAAACATTGGCGAGAGAAGGGGGCAAGAGTAGCATGTGCTACGACCCTTACCTCTTTCACCTGCCCCTATCTCCAGCCCTGCTTATCTCCCTCCATCCCCACCTCCTCATATCTCCTCTATTTTCTACTTCACAGGTTTTCAGGAGGAAAGGGAGGGGACGACAGAGAGATACAGTCTTTTGGCACCAGCTGCTGAGAGTCTTCTTTCCACCGCTGTCAGAGTGGCTGTTTATTTTAAAATGCTCCCGTGCTGCTACGTTGATACGTCTTGGCAACCCCGCTCAACCTACTCGCTTCTCAACTCTGATAATTAAGATTCATGAACCTGCCTCCATGTCAACTCTTACAGATGTGAGTCATATATCTGCGTTCACATCAGCATCTTTCTTCATTTAGATATTGACTCGTATAGTGCTCTCACATTCTGCGATCTATAGCCCTGTGCAGAGTGTATTATATCTCTATTTCTGCACGGTTTTGTCTGGTCACTTGAGAGCAGCCGTTTGCTCCATGCTTCAGAGTGATGGGGACGAGGGGAGCATCAACAAGGATTGCGTTAGCCGCATGGCTTAACAGCAACTGCTAAAGAGCTCCAAAAACTATGACGGAGGCTTTAATTACTTTAACTATATCAGCAGGGATGCCAGTAAATCAGAGACGCACTGATTTGTACAAACAGAAAAAAGCTATTCAAACCAATCTGGCTATTTTGAATCATGACTGTGACTTGATTGTGATTAACCACATTGTTTAATCAATTTCATTAGTCAAATTCAAGTCTTAAAATAATAATGATATTAATTAACAAGATCACCTAAATAGACCCTGCCTGACAACATGAAGTAGGCTAAATGCAATCAAAAAGCAGCACCTCGTGTCCAAATGTGTAGAAAATCAACAACAAGTGAGAAACAAACATCTACCAGTCTGGACAGCCATTTCTAAGTCTTAGGAACTCCACTGAATTACAGAGTGAGCTTTTGTCCACAAACGGAGAAATCATACACTATTCTCTATTCATCCACTATTAAGCTACTTGGACATTTTCGGCTGCAAAGATTAAAATTAAAGCCCTCTTCCTGTTCTGCTCATACAGATGATAGACGTGCTTTTGTGGTTCCTCACTCATTATGTTGTAATTTACAGCATCATTTTGAAAATCTTAACTTTTTAGACTTGACAACAAAGATTTTAAATGTAAATTTAAAGCATTTTCCTAATGAAAATAAAAATGTTCTGATTTAGAGTGAGGAGGAGAGAAACCACCAAACCTTATTTAGTGCTGAATATAGTGAGACTGGGCAATATGGGCAATAGTGATTAATAGGTATTGACTACATTATTACAAACGCAAAATAAAAGTGCTTTTTTTATTTTAATCTCTTTCTTTTATTTTTGTTTAGCATAAATGCCTATTTGTATTTCTAATAGGATAAATATTACACTTTATCAATTTATAAATTGAAATATGGCAGTAGCCTACAACAATGTGTTTGCAAGCCAAAACTAAATATTTAAAGATTAAAAGACAAAGGTTTCAAATGTTAAAAAATAATATACTGATGCAGTTATATACCTGGCATGCATTTATTTAAAAAATCGTACATTAAAGAGTTGAAGCTTGACTTTGAGATAACTCTTACATTTCAAACAACTTGGAGTCAAGACTTGACTTAGAAAAAATTACCTTGCGAGCACCTCTGTCAGAAAATGGCTACAAGATAACAGACACACAACTAAACTCATTTATATCTACAATCGGAGGAACAATTAAACAGTTTTCAGCAACTGGAATACGACAATAACCAATTTTTATCTCGTCTTTACATACAGCAAAGATCAACAAAATCTCCCAGGCTTATTGTTAAAGAACCAAAACCTGCCATCCCATCGTCTCCATAGCGACGATTTGTTTTAGGGGTTTTGCTCACATCTTACCAGGGGCCCCAATTATTACATAGGGTGAAGTTTATATAAATTAAGTTTATGCTGACTGACATAATCAGGTTTGGGAGCCCCATGTGTTGCTATTCAGGTGACTAAATCAGTAAAGACATTGATCTTTGTTACAAAGAGATACCAAAACAAATCTAACAACTTTATGCATCTGTAGTAAAAAGAGTCCAGACGATGAGATGCTCTGTTTGTCTTCCAGCACCGCCAACAAATGACACCATCTGAAGAAATATGGAAGGAAAATAGGAAAATAATTGTAATATATGAACCAATTGGAAAAGCTTTATATTTTCAGATAACCCCTGCCAGTGTTGTCAGCTGAAATGCTCAAGACTGTTGTGCAGTAAAGTAGTAAGTATGCTTCTCATAGAAGAACATGACAAAAAAAGTCTACATATTATCCAATAAATATTTAATATATTGTTTTCTTGTTTTTATTTAAAATATACTGAATTCACTGCACACTAGTTAATTTACATTTTATATAATATTTCTGAAAATTGTGTTGAAGTAGTGAACTCAAAAACACTAGAGACATCACTGTTTTATCAGAACATTATTTAACTGCATTGAAATCCATTGTAGGTCTCACATGCAGTCTCAGACATAAAACAGCTCAAATAAACCTGGAAGAGCTCTCGCTCAGCTGCAAACCACAGACTGAAGGTTTTTAAAAGGGCATTGCGTGGAGTACAACAACACGTTGTGGAAACTGGGTCAGTTGTATCCAAAGCACAACATCAGGCAGACCAAAAGCGACCACACGCTCAGGAGATCAATACATCAAGCTTTGTTTACTGAGAGACAGCGATGCAGCTTCATCACAGATACAGAAATTCCCTGAAAAAAAGAACGCAATCAGAGATTCCATGGCTGAAGGAAGGTTGTGAATCAGCTACATGGCATCTCTGAGACATTCACAAGGAGAAGCAACGGTGTCAAAAATGTGAGGCCGTAGACATGTTGACAACATGTCTCCTTTTCAGAAAAGGAGGACAGTGATTGGAGTGTGATTCAAAGCCTGAGTCTGAGATATTTTCTTGTCCTTTTAATCAGACTAAATATGCAATCTTATTATGACAATAAAAATAAACTTAAACACAAACAGAAGCTAAATAAGAACTGCTCGAAGTTCAAAACACCAGAATGGCTGAGCTAACATCTTATTTTAATCCTACTTATGGATACTCTGGTAACTGAACATACGTGAAGAAAAAAGAAGGTAGGAATGAATAAATTGTGATTCTGAAAGAATGTTTCTGATTTTGAACAATAAGGCCTTTTGTTTGATAGACCAATATAAAGTAAAACATGGGTTTGCAGAAGAAGATGATACTTTTTAATGGGTTTTTTAAAATAAAATCTAGAAAATGTGGAGTACATAAATATTCAAACCCTTTTAATCTGCTATCCCTAAATGAAATCCAGTATAATTAAATTTAAAAAAAGAATGTACATGTGTGTGATTTATTATTTAAATATTTGGATGTTCAGGAAAAGCTTCAGAGGTTTATGTAACTGAACATTAATGATAAAAAACATACTGGAAAGCCAGTCAGAACATTTTAACGGGAACAGGAACCAAGAGGTCCAGTGCAACTCTGGAGGAGATGCAGAGATCCACAGCTCTGGTGGAAGAATTTACTGACTGGTCAACCATTAGATGCATTCCACAAACTGGGGAGATTTTCTTTACCAGAGATTAGAAAGCAGATCAGAGTTGATGGAAAGATGAATGGAGCTAAACGCAGGGAAGGAAACCAGAAACCCTGGTGTAAACAACTGGAGACTGGGATAGCCTCACTTTCCAACAGAAAACAATCCTTACCAGAGGAGACTGATCTACAATATCAGTCTTAGATCACAGCAAATACATGTAAAAGAATAGACAGACCAGGTCCAATTGAGAAACTGTGGTAAGACGTCAAAATTGATGTTAACAGATCCGTATATCACATTTTGGAGTTTGTCAAAAAGACGCAGCCAAAGGGGCAATATGACTGGTGCTGGAAACAAATGCGTCACATTCTTCTGAATTTCAAAAACCGTGTAGCATTGTCATTTTGCTTAAGAATTACACACTTGTCTTAGTCTAACATAAAATCTCATTAACATGACTGTATGTTTTTAAAATGGAAGAATGTAAACAAAAATTTAAGGGATGTGGATACATATGTAATTATTCTGTGAATAGTAAAGTGAATTGGTTGTATTTGTCACTTTATTTTGAATTAATTTTCCAGGTAAAATTCTAAGTAATAGTCCTATAAACTTTCCTTTACACTTATAATAAAAACAACTGAAAAGTCCAGTTTTTCTTTACTTAATGTACTGCAGGGACATCTATGCTTGGTTCATGGGTAAATACTTTTTAAAAAAACTCCGATGGAGCACCTGACTGACAGGTGCAAAGCCCTGTGGGATGGTGCTGTTGTGTCTTACACTTGACTGAACATATACAGCACATCAGAGGTGCAACAAATCCATTGCTGACTGCCAGAACCTTTCAGAGGGCTCCTGTGCCTGTGAACAACACATCTTCAGGTTTTTCCACACCTCAAACCTGATGCGTCTGACACACCGACACGCACGGATGAAATGTAGCCTCACAAACCAGCGTGTGTGACTTGTGGCAAAGAGAGTGGCAAAGTGTGTCTCTGAAATTAGTCCAGGTGTGTGTGTGGGTGTGTGTGTGTGTGTGTGTATGGTTCGGTGTGGAGCAATTGTGTCTCTATAGCGTCTTTAGAGCGGTTAATCAGAGTAGGGGTTGAGGAGAGTGCCACAGTGAAGAGTCCTTGAGCCCTCTCTCCTGTGTTGACACCTCTTAACCTCAGTCTATCATCTCTCACATTCACACACTCCACTTCTATTGACACTCGCTTCCCTGCAGCTCTCCAAAGACCCGAGGAGAATCCACTACAGTGATTGTCTGTGCAAAGGGAGAGCCTGGGAGCTTGCAGAGACCAGGGGGATTATATAATGCGCAGACATACAGAACAATAAGCGATCGGATTTAGGAGTTGTTTGGCTTCTATAATCGGCATTTCTCAGTGGACAAGCAAGGAAATCTTTCAGAGAGCATGATAGCTTCAACTTGCTTGTATTAGTTTCTAAATGGATTTCTCCTTCTGTGTTTCCGTCTCAGCAGGACGTTCGTGGAATCTGTGTCCACTACTGTCACTAGCCAATGTAAGTGGGGTCAGGAGCTGGAGGTCAACTGTGAAGAGGTCAAAGGTGGCCAAGCAGTGGGTCTTGTTAAAATACCTTTTAGCTTCCTTCAGGGATATTACGTAATGGGTCTGGGAATAGGTGGGGCTGCATGTTGGCTTTATAGTGGTGGAAGTTGGGTGATATATGCCTTCTGCTTCAAGCTGGACACATATTCACTGCCCTTCTTTAAACAAAAGGAAAAAATTTCAAAACAGCGGAAGCGCTGACAGGTCAGCAGAGGTCAAGCATAAAAATCCGTGTTTATGTATATTTTGTTTTGAATGGTCCATCTTTGAGGAAGGACCCCTAAGGGCTGTCTAGCAGCATTTAGCAGAGATAAACTGATCAGGATTTTATTGACTAATCTGGAACATTCTGATATTTTTTAATCACCAACTTATTTTAGTTTTGTAATTAAACAGTTGTTAGCAACAGAGATTGACCAGAAGAGAAAAATGTGCTGCAGTTTCTTGTTGAAAGTATAGAATGTAAAGGAAAATGAGTGTCATAAAGAACCAGAGGCAGTGCAGAGATTTTAATAATGACGATGCAAGCAGGAATAGAACAGAAAATGGCGCTGGTGTGAGA
This sequence comes from Xiphophorus hellerii, assembly GCF_003331165.1. Lineage (NCBI taxonomy): Eukaryota > Metazoa > Chordata > Actinopteri > Cyprinodontiformes > Poeciliidae > Xiphophorus > Xiphophorus hellerii. Next base: position 18,326,412 of record NC_045680.1, read on the forward strand.
GTGGCAGAAAAATCCAGCATGGAATAGTGAAAAACCAGGATCTTAAAAACTGAGACAGGGGTGGAACATGAGAAAAGAACCAGCTGAGCTAATCACAAGACTCAAAAGGATCAACAAACTAAAAGAAAAGCTTGAGACTAACATAAGAAAACAAACTAAAATGATTATATGAAGGAACAATAACAATAGACTAAATAACCAAACAAAGAAATGAACTGATGTGGAAAAACCTTAATGACTATCATAAACAACTGAATATGGCAGTATTATTTCTAACAATAATAAACCCAGATGTAATTAGATATGAAGACAAAAGAAAATCAAAACACAAACACCCGTGGATCATGACAATGAACGGATTACAAGATTAACCCCTTTTATGCCTCAAAAGCATACAGCAAGTATTGATCACTCCAAAAAATTTTCCTTTTAAAAATATTCCTATTGGTGCTTAAGACTTACAATTCTCACCTCATGTTTGCAACAGCTCAATAAATCCACACACACAAAGACAAATTAAGCCCATAAATTAAGTCATGGAATATCAAAGAAAATAAGTACTGAACACATGAATAAAAGAAGCTGGACAAAGGCATAGATTTTTATTCCTTGTGTCCTTCCTCTTTATTGCTAGTTACTTCATTTCTGAATTATATTGTTTTGATTTGTTTGTATATGTGGATTACTTGGCATGTTACCAATAACTGGTGCTAAACTTTGTGTCAATATTTTTCAGTATGTTTGCAAAGTTGACCTGATTTTTACTAAGCTTAAAAGAGGGAAGTGCATTAAGAATTCTGTTTGTTGGAACGTTTACAGACCAAAAAAAGTGGAAGTTCTCAGTTTAGATGCACTTAAAGAACAGGAGAAAAAGACAAAGAATTAAAAGGCATTGGGGGCATTACTACTAATTTAAGGATTTACTTTGTGCCACAAATTAAAAACGTTTACGTTTTTACAGAGTTTTTTTCTACGTATGAGGGTTATGTCAAAAGCTCACACCTAAGAGGTCGGCGAAAAACTAGGTTGTGCTGATCAATATATTCAAGACATTTGAATTTCAATACAACAAGAACGCCTTCTTCAATCTTAATTTTTAATAAGGTGATAATAAGTGTATTAATTTTCATAACTCCTGTTCAATATCATCAGAATATGAGCGATGGTGGCCCATTTTTGCAGGCCGAATATGCATCTCTCTCCTCTGTGTTTCCATTGATCAGTTCTTAGCTGTTTCTCGACCTCCCTCTCTCTCGCTTTGTCCTCCAGTCTCTGCCTCCTTACTCACCCTCGCCACCTTGCAGTGTAAAATTCATCCTTATTCTCTGCTTTAGCAGCCTAACCGTGCGCACTACCTTTTATCAGTCCAGAACTGTTAAATTAATAAATTGATATTGACGAGCTATCAGCCGCGGGGATAAATTATTTGGGAGCGGGAGGCTTGGGTCACATGACTTTTAGTACCTACGATTCTGTAATTATTCCCCTCGAGAAGATCTGTAGAGTGGTGCAACGCCGCAGAAATAAACCAACACAGACGCTCACACATACACATGCATGCACACCGTCATATAAAAACCTGTAAATATCTTTACATCTGGGGGTCGGTGGGTTGCAAGGGCCATGGGAATACTGAAGATTATTACTGTTATCATAACCACCATGATACAGGGTGCTAGCCTGCTGCTAATTGGATTTTAGCATAATGGTTTACACAAAACTGAGGTGAGAAACCAAAAGCTCACACACAATGTGCGGCTGAATGCAAATTGTACAATATTGAGCCTTATGTTGCCAGGAGCACAAAGCTGCCTACCTGCAGATGTGCAGAGTAAACCAGCAGGATGAAACTCCTGCAGCTAATAGTCCTGCTTTCTGTAACAAATGCAAACGAGATTTTGCAAATACGGGAGGCGAGCCCTGCAGAGGAGAGCGGCAGCAAGCACGTCAGAAGGCCAATCACGGAAGTGCTCTTGCTGCCCTCCGGCCATCGCTGACCTCTTGACCCTGGCCGTGGCCTAAATGTCAGAGGTTACCAATCAGGGTCACTGGGGATCACCCAAGGACCCTGGCCATGGATGCATCGCCATGGCAACACTGAGCCGGCCATAAAAGGTGAGATGGGGGCTGTTATGCGTTCTATATGCTAAAATCATGCGAAAACACACACGTATGCATGTGAAGTTCAGTACGTTTTTTTTGTTTGTTTGTTTGTTTGTTTTTCTGGTCAACAGAGAGTCAAGCTGCCCTCAAACAGCTTCATGAAAGCCAGCAGAGAGCTGGGAGGGTTCCAGTAAAGCCTGGCACGAACAGTGAGAAAACTAACTTGTTCACTTTTCACCCTGATAGTCCCTGAGCTGGGAGCAGGCAGTTTGGGTTGATAAAACTCAAAGGTTTTAACAACAGTAATTGTTCTATTGCTACTCAGTCCCATTTTTTTAAACAGATGTGTTTTATGACTTTCAATCAAGCAAAATGTGATTGTTTGCTTTGTCCTAATGTTGAACTGATGAATGAAGAGCTTTAATCAGACAGGCATCAAAGAGGCGCATGGTAACTCTGGAGGACCAGCAGAGATCCACGGCTCAGGTGGGAGGATCCGAGGTTTACGGTCACCATGTGACAAAATATAAAGAGTCACGGAGTGAAAACACAGTGTTACATGTTTGTCAAACTGGTTTTTATGCCTTTTGAGCAGATCTTCCCAACACATGTTAAACTATAACGGACTGATTTCGTGTGTAAATGTTTTTAAGGTGGAAATTGTAAGAAAAAAATAGCCTAAGGGGGTTATAGATCCCTGGACCTGTGTTATCTGATATTCACATGTCTGCTTTATGGATCCATTTCAAGTTAAGATCCAATGTGAGTGCGGATCTCACTGGAATAAAGATCTATTTGTGATTTTTTTTTTTTTTTTTTTTATGAATGAAGACCGGGATAAATATATACATTGACAGAAAATGTGTAACCTAAGATAAGTGCGATATTAATTATTCGCAGCTACACACCGCCATTAGCTGTTAGTGAACTGAAATTGTGATCGAGGGGTCCAGTAAATAAATACTACTGCTATTAAAACGTTGCAATCGTACTGAAAAGCCGCTGCCAAGAAACATTTGCTTGCACCTTGCGTCATCTAGTGGCGGGTCGCACCTCTTCCTCCTCCTCCTCCTCCTCCTCCTCCTCCTCCTCTTTCTCCTCCGCCTCCTGCTCCTCGGGTGTTACAGCTCGGCTCTTCGGCTCTGTGGAAGACGGGGGATGAAGAAGGAAGAAAAAAAAAATACCCAGCTAGTCTGCTTTTGTCTCCGGGGAGCTGCGGGTCGATGCCTCGTCCCACCATATGTCTGATCGCAGCTGCCAATCAACAGGTCAACGCGACCCCGGGGAGGCACGCACTGGTGGGGAGGAAAGGAGGGGGTGAGATCAAACAGTGGACCTCAGGGATGACAGATGCAGATGAAAAAAAGAAAAGGCAATAAAACATTGCTTCAAAGATGGCAACGGTGCACTGGGAGGCAAATTATTGTTAACAGTAATCTGCAGAACAGCGCCTCGCATTCTGATCGATTCACTATTATGGGGCCTTTGAAGCAGAGGTAACGCCGGGCTTTTGTTCGTAGTGGGACACAAGCAGAAAATGGGCTCTGGTTTGGGTTCAGCCGCAGCGCTTCTTTAAGCCTTAAATGCTGCTTACTTCTATGCAATCATGTTTTTCTAATAGTGCTGCAATTTGGGCTCCGCCAGGCTTCGGAGGCTTTTCAGAGTTATTCAGCTGCAGGAACAAACTTCTGAGGCTAATCATGAAGTGAATGGAGGTTTGCAAACGCTGTTCCACGTATTCCTGATTGTTATTAATAAGTAAGTGGCTTGGTTTGTTTTTAAAATTAGCTAGCATCCGAACAACAACATTTAGTAGCATAATGTCATATTCTTATACATTTTACCTAAACTATTCCATGAGACTCTAACTGTTGTTTAAGTGTTTCTCTTCTCTAACAAGGTTTTCCTTTATGTCCATCCATATTTCCATCATCGCTGACCAGCTTCCCTGCCCCTACTGAAGACAGCCATCCCACAGCATGAGGCTGCCATCACCATGTTTCACCAAGTGGATGTCATGTGCAGGTGCAATGTTACTTTACATAGTGTTTCCATGTAGGTCAAAAGGTTTGATTTTGGTCTGACACTGAGTGATAAAAATAACTTCTTACAAATATGTGGTGTGTAATTTTTTGTTTTCCTATACCAAACAGCGCCTCTAGTGTTTTTTCTGGCCCCTCTTCTATATTAGCTAGTTTTGTGGCATGCACAGCTACTAGTTCTGTGAATTGATTCCCCCGCCTGAGGTGTAGATCTCTGCTGCTCCTCCCTGCAGTCTAAAGATATGCATTTTTGGTTAATTATCCACTCTGAATTGTTTGAATTTGAATGTGTTTGCTTTGTTCTGTCCTGTACATGTTCATAGCCTCATGGAGATGCCGTACAAAAAGAGCTTTGGACGCTATTAGCCACTAAAACTATTTAAATTTTCATCAGACATGTCAGTGTGTAAATATATCGATCAGTAAAAGTGATTAAATTAGCGAATCCTACTTTAACTTGGGTAAATACTAAACAATAAGATTAGGATTTAGATATTACAGTTAGTAAATGTTTTTTTTATCTGTTGCATTTGAGTAATCCAAAAGTGTTGATTCATTTATATACAATTGAAATATATGCAAGCTGTTATTGGTTAGGTTTCAACAAATAGTTTTATCTGTAAGTCAGTCTGCAAGGATTAAATAAATTCATGGATGAATATTATGTTCTTTCTTTGAAATATTTAAACGCCTTGAATTTCTAATTACAAGCACACCCCTGATTTCAAGCTGAAAATCACCTTTACTGAAGTGAAGCTAACCTTTCAAGCAGCTCCCCTCAATCTATCACCACGTATAGATTTATCCTGAATGATCTGTTGTATGTTGGTCAAATCACCGAGTTACACATGAGTTAAGGGGAATCAGCTTTGGAATGCTGCTGTAAACAGAGTGTATTAAAACACGGCCTTAATGTTTCCTCGCCGTCTCAGCAGGGCTGATCTTCTTAGCTCACTCTCTGCTAATCAGCAAGAAAAAAAAAATAAAATCTTTGGGCTTTAATCTACGGCCCCCAGCACGCCACCACCCATCTCATTAGATTAACAAAATAACATGCACATATGCATGCACACACAGAGACACACAGCTCAATCTGACCTCAATCGGATTCGGAGTAATAATGTGGTTAATTATAATTTAGTGTGACTATCAACTGTGCAAACACTTTTTGCAGGAGAAAACAGTTTAAAATTTTTATGAATATCTCACACAATGCTTCACTTAGCAGTATGTTTGCTTATGCAGAAAACAGCAGTGTGTGTGTTGAACATTATATGCGTGTGGGGGTGTGTGTGTAAGTGTGTGTGTGCATAGCAAACATATGCAACCAAATTAAAGCCGCAAAGCTGGTGAATTGAAGAGGATTTCATGCAGAGACTTGTTCATGGGAATTAAGCAAATTAGTTCTCCAATTAGCTGCTGACATTGAATAGGAAGATTTGGAGAACAAAAATTAATTAGATGGATTTGTCATTTTCTAATGAACATCGCCAGAAACTAAGTGTGGTGAGTAACACCTGCTCTCCCAGCTCCTGATCCCTCTGACATATTGTTTGTCTGTTCAGAATCTAATTTAATGTCAAATACTGCTGTATTCAAATATTCAATATTTTGCAAATAGGAAGCCCAAGTGAGCAGAGAACAAACAAACTTTAGAAAAGTCAATGTATGATCTAATCCTCCTAGGCTGAAGAACTGTGGATGTAAATGCCAACCTTTGCAAGTCAGAAAGGAATTTCACTATTGACGTGAGCAGAGCAGGTAAAAATGAACTTGATACTTATTTCCGTGGCAGTATTTTGGCGTAATCTCAGAATTCAGCTGAAACCTGGATTTTTAAAAGACAGAGGTCAATAATAAGCACTGCTCAGTTTGGTGAATATTTGCTTTTAGTGTGTCATCTTCTTTAAAGTAAAAGATTTTGTCTATCTATGGAAGTTACTTATTCTTGTAATTTAAAGCAGTTTTTTTATTTCCATTTTATCACTATGTCAGAAAAAGGCATCCCTGTAACACTTAAGATAAACCAAATTATCCAGATTAATTTTCATCTACGTTTTAACATCTTACAGAATAATTTCTCATTTCAAGTAAAAATTTGATATATGCCACCTTCTATTTCTTAATTTTTTTATAATCTAGGAAAGTTCTTTCCCAGTTTTTATACATCCCATTATAAAATGTATATGCCATAATGACATCTTCTTTGTTGTTCCTTTTTTGCCTCCTATTAAACGAAAGAATGAGATATAAGATATGCTGTCTTTGGATTTTTCTCCAGTAAATCATTGCTTCTTCCCTCTTCCTGCTTCCTTCCCTTTTCTCTGCTTCCTACATCCAAGACCACCCATTGTCCCCCTACCCTCCTTATTTTAGAGCTGCGGCTGCGGATTACACAGTGTGATAAGCTTCCTAGTTCTTGAAACTATTTGGGATTGCTGGGATTATCTGGCCTCATTTCCTCAGGAGTCGTCTTTGGAAAGCCCGATTTTAGTCTCTTAGGGCTCAGGATTTTACATCCCGACAGCTTTGACTAACTAGCATGTAGCAATGGGTGGTGTCCTATTAGGAGGCTCACTTTTAGCAAAATCTACACACACACACGAGTACACCCCCTCACACACTCAGTCTGGTCCATATGTCTTTTTGGAAACTATGTTCATGATGTTCATCATTGGCTTGTTTATGCTAGCTTTGCCTATCACATAAAAAAGCTGGATTCCAAATAAAACCGTAAATAAAAACACACACAATGAGAAATTTTACATCATTTAATGAAGTTATAGCACAACTTTCTAATACTAGAATACAAGTAAGTGAAATACAGAAAATATAGAAACTTTTTCATTTAACTACTCATTTTTAAAATTAAGGATATAAACCAGAATCATCAACTGACATGAATAACATAAAATCAAATTCTAGAGTTTTCCCTTTTACCACATAGTAAGAACACAACATCAAAAACTGCAAATACAGAAGGAGTCAAACCCTTTCAGGGTACAGACGGATTGAGACCCAGGTGCATGCTGGACCATGGCCAGTAGAGCCTGGGAGCCAAACAGGACAGAGGAAGTGTCGGGACCTGAGGGCAGCACCAACAGGTCGTTCTGTGAGGGAGGGTAAGAGTGGCGGCAGGGTAGTAGGGGGACGTTAGGGAGGAAAGACGAATCTGAGCTGCCACCCTGCGCACCCTTCTCCGTGCCCTCCGGCAATGGTAGTCGCCTTTTGAAAAATCTTGGTAGTTTGCAGGGTGAATCGCCCAGAAGTGGCCTTTGCCATTGTCACTTCGACCTGCTTTGATGAAGCAATCATTGAGGGACAAGTTGTGGCGCACGCTGTTTCTCCAGTTTTTATCCTGTTGGAATATGTAGAGTGGAAAAAAATGTGATTAGAACAAAATTTGCTTGAAAGCAAGCAAGAGTAAAGCAATGGCTGTTTGCAACAGGAAAATAACTAACGAGGCCGTTAAGTACCAGTGATCCACTTTAGTCCTGCTGCTGGCAAGCAGGCGCCATTGTGTGTCGAGAGCCTGTATGATCGCAGTAACACACAACACCCCAAGTTACCTTTTTAGCACGTTGACTAGCGATCAACTTTAATCCATTGGATTGCATCCAAGCTGCTGTCGCACCTGGTGAAGGCAGTGACAGTTTGCGACCTAGCAACAGGATTACTTTATTTGCGAATTTGCCAACAAGAAGCTCATCTACTGTCCCTGTGAGCACCTAATTGCTTAACCACACAGACAGATTATCTGAGCCAACTAGGTCGCTTTGCTTAAGAAAATGGTTCTTAGACCATGTTTTAGTGACTGAACTGAACAAGCAGTAATTTGAAAAATATTCATTCTTGTTTTTTTTATTTGGGACTCACTTGAAATGCATTTGTCTCAACATATCAAGGAGAGACATTTTCAGAGTACTCAGTTTACGTCACGTTAACATCCAAGTTTGACTTCTTGCCTTCACAACTACACTACCTTATTGGAGTTTTATAAACACACAGTTTTTTCTCTAACATAAGCATAACAACAGATCAACATGAATGTACCTTACTCTTGAAGTAAGGATAGTGGTCCATGATCCACTGGTAGATGTCACACAACAGCAATTTCTTTTCCTCAGACGCCAGAATTGCCTTTGAAATGAGCGCAATGTACGACTGGTTTGGTTTGTCTGAAGATTTGCCAGAACTACAGCTTGTAGTAGTCATTTCCTCCTTTCCCTCCTCATGTTGTTCTTTGTTCCACTCCTCTTCGCTGGTTTTACATTTTCCAGTGTCTAGGTCTGGATCCTGTGGGAGCGTCCCCTGTACATTGCGATGAATCTCCACCTCTTTTAGTTCAGGATTCTGGTCATTTAGCATATTGTTCTCCGTCTGCTCCGTCGCGCTACTTGCCGTCACTTCTCCTTTCGAACCTTTGACTCCGCTATTGAACAGAAGGTAGTCAATAGTGAAGCTCAGTCCAAGCCTGTCTCTGCTTCCGTTGTGGCTGTTCCTGCTCTCCATCGTCAGTTCCAAGTTGGGTTCTTCTAAACTCATCGTAAATGTTTTAATGGTTTCACGCTAAACGTACAGTAGATTTTTAAGTCATGAATGAAAAATGAGTCTTTAAAAAGATCTTCTCATAGTTGTTATTTGAGATTCAAAGCCACTTTTAAAAAAGAACCCCTCATAAAGCGATTGCCTCTGTGCCAACAGATTCTTTCTCCAAAGTCTTACGGTTGACAAGATCACGGATAAAGATGAGCCTTTCAACTGTTGTGAACCTCGATGCGTTAATACCTGACACAATCGCCACCCATGGAAATGACGTCAGCAGCTTTGTTAGCCGAAGAAAACTATTAACTTTTGTGTTTCACACAATAAACTGCAGCTAAAAACTTCTCTACAGCTTTAAATTTTCCAAAGTCCAAAAAGAGTTCTCCCATTTGTGAAGTGAAGTTGTGTCTCTGTTTATATAACTGTGACTTTATCCCTCACAGAAAGGGGCAAAGAAGGCACAGGGGAGGTCCAGGTAGGGGGTCTCAAATGAGGAGGATTATTATTATTAATCTAAGCAAATCTTTGTAATTACGAGAGATTAAACACTCAAGATTTAGCTGGACGTGGAATGCTAAAAAATGGCTACCAAAAGCTTTTAGATTGTTTTTAACAAGATGTTGTCCAAAGAATTGTTTCAACAACCACAGGGCAACAGTTAATAGGCAAAGCTCAGTGCTTTTGAGTTTAGGCATTTCATTTTACTTGAGAGAGCACATAGTGTTGCAATATATGAGAGAGTGGTATAAGATGATGGACTATTTTCTGTTATTGATGTGAACTATGTTCTAATTTTTAGCAGAAAGTATTTTAATAAACAGAACATTTTGTTTATATTATATTTTTAATTTGAACATAATTATGACGACTATACTGTTAAATATAATTAAAACTACAGTTCTCTGGAAAATTAATTATTCTATATATTTTTGTATAATACTTCATGATCACGATATCTTACTAGATTTTAAGCTTTGAGAAAAGCACTTTTTCATTACCGTCTTCTATTAATGACTTTTGTTTTTCAGCTTTTTCAACTCCAATTAACCTTTAAAATATGTTTATTGCTATCCATTGCTATCCAAGAAATTAATGCACAAAGAATTCCACCTTGATTGTTTAGTGATAAATACTTAATAAAAGTGAGAAACTTGTGCATGTTTGTCAGGATGCTTCAACCTCTTCACATGGATTACTTGTTTGTTTTAACCTGTGATCAGAAAACAGTTTTTCCTGAAATTTTTGCAGTTCTAATTGACTTATTTTATTAATATCATCTTTAAAATCCATTATTAGGGCCAAAAATTTGTTATAATGTTGAGTTGTGAATTACAGTTCTCAGTTAAAAACTTATTTCAGACTATTTAAACCCCAAGAAAAGTGGAGATCATGCATTTGTTTTGCAAATTAATTAACATTTGTTGTTGTTTCATATTTGATATTCTAATTTTACTGATTCTACAATAGACAGATTTATTTAAACATATCTTTGCATAAACAGATAGTATTGATCAAATTAAGTGTAGATGTCTGCTTTGTTCTATGTGTCCAACAAACAAGATAATTCAAATCGGACTCACTTTAAATCATGGACCATGTTGCCCTCTTCTGTTTATAAAATGGAACAAGATGTACAATATGAATCACTCATTTAAATGCTTTTGTACTATCACAAGCCAGATACATTTGTTTTGATGTGAATGTTCCACCAATTGGACAAATATAGATGTGGTGAGACGTTAACACACATTGACTGTTTTAACGTCAATAATTTGTGGCTTTTAAGTGTTACTTGGAACTACTCTTTTTGCAGGGTTGAATTATCTTTAAAAAGAGAATTTGATTTGTAAAAACAAGAATTAGATGCACAGTTTGTTTTATTTTGTTGCTATTTTGAGTCATAGGCATGCACACAGGCTCAAATAAATATACCCCAACATTGCTCATATTCTATTACACATCATATAAACTGTTATTGTTGCAAATAGTAAGCTTCTGGCATAAATCTGGCTGTATTCTTTCTGAGAGAATTAGAATGGGTCATTATAATTGGTTGGTTTTCTTGCATAAAACTTTGACTCTATGATATTGACCTTGTATGTATTAGAGAAAAATGAAAGCCTCCAGCTCAGTTGAATCATTGGCAGATCTAAGTTAATGTGAAATTAATGTCTATATTTAGCAGGGTGGCCTGGTGTTTTCTTTTATAAGCATAGCATTTTGAATTGGTTGAATGTAATTCAGCACTGCAATAATTTACAAGGCTGTTTATGGGACAGTCTGCTCAGGTTCACATCATATTATAACAAATTCAGTATAAGTTATTACATCCAGTATATTTTACTCCAGCAAAGGTTAGAAAGTGGCAGTCAAATGAGAAAAAAAAATTAATGTTACATTCTCAGTCTTCTGAAAGTTTTTGCTTTTCTAAACCTCTGATAAGGACTGCAAACTGTCTACTGTTGCCACATGCAAGCACAGAAGTAGGAAGTACTGTAAGTCAATATGTAATGTTGTTGACTCGGCTTCGTTACAAATGCAACTGACAATTTGGCATTACTCAATGAATAAGTACTGTTAGACAAAAAAAAAATTACATTTTATTTTGTCAAGTTTTTAAAATTAGAAAAATTAAGTTACATTAAGTTGACTTAACTAAAGATTTTAAGATTTTATTAAGTTAATTGAACTTAAGATTTTATGTTTTAATTAGTTGATTTAGCTTAGCTTATTTTACGTTTAATTACATTGATTTAATTTAAGATTTTATGGTTTCATGACGGTAGTTAAAAAGTCACATAGACTCATTTTAAAATGTTTTAACAAATGTTGAGCAAGTTTTGTCAAAATGGAATTCACTTCTAAAATAATAAAATCAATTCTGAAGTGTTTATTTTTTTTACTATATATGCATTGTTTTACAACTGTAAAACTCTCACTCTATTACAAATTAAGTTCGTCTTAAGAAACAACTAACTTTTCTGAACAAAATTTTGTTCAAGTGGAAATTACAAAAAACATTCGTATTTTCCTTTTTTTGACAAATGTTTAGTAAGCGCTTATTAGATGTTCAGACACTGTAGAGAAAATGCACTGAACAAGCTAGCAACTTAAAGATTCCACCTAAATATAGCACTAAATATGGAATTAAAAGACATTTGACAAACTTTCAAAACGAGAATGCGCGCAATCAAACAGTGTAACTAAATAAAACTAAAAAGTATTGAAGTACTTACTGTGGGAAGATGAGAATTCACATGAAAGAAAAGATGGCAATAAAATGTTCTGAAAATTTTTGGAGAGTGTACCATCTGACCATGATGTGTTCTGTTAATCACAGCTGCAACTTGTTTTCTTAATTAGAGAGAATGGATTATTTCCAGTTTGTCTTTCTCTTTTTAAGTTGAAGTTCTAATACATTTTAATAGGTTAAGTGAGATAATGTATACAGTTAACTTGATTACATCAGTCCAGCTAACTAGACCCCTAATTGTTTTTTATAGTATAGATCAAATATATTACATTACGATCACTCACTTCATAACATCATATGATGCAGTTTCACAGATTGATTTTCCACGAGGCTGATCTTTGGAAATATGAAGAGCTACTGGAAAATCAGGACTGGATTATCAGGAATATATACACTTATTTTTTTATATAAGTGTACATTTCCAAACATACACTTGTAAGCAAATGTTTGAACTCTTTGCTGCAATAGTAGTATTCATGCTTTGATTTGAATTTAATTGTTTTGTACAGTAATGCATGTTCGTTTTGTCTAATTAGTCGTTTTTGTGTAATTGTGACCATGCCTCACACAAAGCTTCACCTTCACTTCTCATGACTGGTTACAAAACCCGAAACGGATTTTTTTGCTCGGACGGGATTTCAAAGGACCATGCTACCCCATCCGCTTTGACAGCCTGTGCTCTACTTTCAGCTTGAATTTTAACAATACCATAGACATGGGTTCGAAATATCTCAACATTATAAAACTGTAACATATTATATTGACACCTATTTTGAAGCCCATTGAAATCCATTGATACTGAGGCCTAATGTAGAAAAAGAGACCTGCCTCTGAGTATTTTTAAAAAGGTGTACCATATCTTTAAAAGACGGTAATCCCGCCTATTTTAAGTATCACTCTTTTGTTACGCATTCTGATTGGTCAAAACGTCACCTCTGTCAAAAAGGTTTGGCTTTTTATTGGTGGAAGACTTGTCGTCATTTGTGACTCTCGCGGTACTGCAACGCGAAGATGGCGGCCGAACTGGTGGAAGCGATGGTAGGTAAAGCTTGGTGGCTTTCGCTTGATGGGGAAACGGACGCGGGAATATGAGCTGAAAGTCACACCGGCTGTGGATTAACCTGGGCTCGTTTGTCGATATTTTAAATATAGAAATTTCTACGAATTTGGCATATTTAAATCACGACGAAAAGAACTAGCCTGTGGGGCTAACAAAGCTAGCCTGCTAGGTTATGTTAACCAGGCAAGTGCTTGGTTTAGTTAGCATCATGCTGGGTCTGAGGGACGACACCGATAATGAATGAGACCACATATGAAAGATGTACACATTTCACCTAACTTCATTTGTAATACAAATAGTTTAGGTATTTATTTATTAGTTAGCTTCTTTGTTTTTAGAGCCGACCATCTGTTAAAATGATTGAATAGTCTCTAGAGAGGCAAGCCTCCTGATTGCTACCTTATTGATGCTGAGCACTTTGTTTTCTAAACAAAAAGAACAGAATTGTGCAATTTTCAACCTAGACATAAAGCATCCGTCCACTTGTATCCAAGAGAACACCGGCAGACAAAGTAGCAGTATGTCAGGTCGAAAACAATGTTTCAATCGCTCTAGATGCTAATTTGAACAGACGTCCTCTTTTAGGCTGCTTGTTTTTGTCTAGTGTGCCCTGTTCTCTCCTGAAATGTTCCTCTTATTATAAGATCAGCAGACGAGTTATTTACATGTGAGTGAACATGACCTTATATGTTTATGAACTAATGGGAACATTTTTTGTAGCATTGAATGTCAAAACAAAACACTTATAAATTGAAAATCATACACAACTTATGCTTCTGATCTTGAACCACCAACAGGTTTAATTTGAAACGTTTAACAAGTTATATTTAAATGTTTTGACTTTTTAATAGTCAAAAATGACAATTAATTTGTAATACACCTTTTATTAATTTTCCTTTATGCAGAATGTCTTATATTGATCAGTAAAACATGTTATGAACATAAAACATGACACATGTTATGTGTCATGAAACACACAAGGATTAGGCTTGCATTGTTTTTCATTAAAATCATAATTAAAATGTAATACTGACAGAAAAAATATATATGTCCATAATTCTATATGGAAATTGTACATTTATTCAAGCTAATATTATTCAGTATTATTCAGAATATGCCAAGATATATTTTGTACATAGTTAATGACAAATTAATTGGTTGAGCAAAAAAAAGAAGTCTCTTCAGGTAAATCTGGCCATGTTGGTTGGTCCAAACTTGAACAGTAAGCCTTGGCTGTTTTGCTAATTGGAACAATAAAAATAAAAAAGTTAACAAACTTTGGATAGATTCATATTGTCAATGTTGAGAAGCCTGCACAGCCAAAAGCATAATCGCCAATCGATTGATCGGGGCGAAAAGAAGCTGCACACTTGCTTATAGAACTCCCACCTGAACATCCACTCATTGTTTATACCAGCTTGTTCTGGGAGTGTCGCATGGGGGCTGGTGCCTATCCCCAGCAGTCGTTTGGGGAGTGGCAGAGTACACCCTGGTCAGTTGGACAATCCGTCATTGAACAACACAGAGACGGACAGGACATAGACCCATCCACGCACACACTCATATCTAATGGCCATTAGAGTAAACAATAAGCCTAACAGTCATGTTTTTGGGCTATGGGAGAATGCTGGAGTACCCGGAGAGAACCCATGCTTACCTGGGGAGAACATTCAAACTCCATTGAGGAAGACCCCAAGTTGTGGGTTTGAGCCAGGATCTTCTCACTGCAACAAGATTAAACAGTGCTACCAACTGTACTACCATGAAAACCCTGAACGATATGCTTGAAAAACATATCGTTTTTCAAGCGATATGTATGAAAATGTATTGTCCAGAGCTGAACAATACATTTTATCCTTTTTTATTGAGAAATGTCATTTCTCAATATAAATGGCATTTATCAATCAATATATATACAGATATACTCAGTAGATAAATGTTTTTCTTTTCACCCTTACTGTTAGTGCCATATGCACCTTTTGTGAAATTTCATTCTGCTAGTTAAACAAAAAAAAACTTGAAAATTCCCCCAGTTGCAAATTGTACAACGATAGGATTTGTAGTCCATGTTATAAACCAGAAATTGTGTGAAGTATTTTGACATTTCAACAAAGTAATCCTACCTGGGCTCAGGAAAAACTACTGCAACTCTACAGGATCAGCCACTTCAAACTGTAAAGTGTAAGAAGGAAGCTCTGCACAGAAACGCCAAGTTTTCAGTATACATTTTTATGTTAAACCACTTTGGCTGTTGTCACAAAAGTCAGTGTGTAGGATGCATTGATGTGATATAGTGATGTATATATATTCAGTTTTTAAATGAACATTTATAATCAAAGTGATGGTAGTGCTCTCTACAACAATGTGGTTACGCAGATGTAGTTTTGAGATATTCCATCTCCGTGGTTAGAACTTGGTGTTCAAAGTGTAAGATGTTTTATTGTGTTAATTAATTTTTCAGTTTACAGGCTTTAAATTTTCTCCCTGAAGAGTTTCTTACTGTTTTATTTTGTCCTCCCTTCAGAACATGGTGAAAAGTTTCCGGGTCTCAGACCTACAGACGTTGCTGGCCTCAATGGGTCGCAGCAAAAGTGGTCTGAAACAGGACCTGGTGGGGCGTGCGCTGAGGCTAGTGCAGACCGAGTACAGTCCAGAACTCTTGAAGAACGTCCGGCAGCTTTACGAGTCGCGTTTCCCCAAATCAGCCGCTTGGCTCCCGGCACGACGTCCAGAGGGCGTCCCGGTGGCGTATTCATCGCTCAGCTCCTCCCCGTCGTTGACCTCACAGGGCACAGACTACCTCAACGGGATCTCCAAACCGCTCCATACTCCTGCAACCGAGGTCAGGCTGGTCCCTCTGCCCTTCTACCAAACCTTAGAGACGCTTCTGCCGCCAACAGAGCTAGGTAAGTGCAAACCAAGTTCATATACTAAGGTTTTACTTTTTTCTTTTTGTTGACTTGTGCCTACTTTTGTCTCTGTAGTTGCCCACAACAATGAAAAATTACAGGACAGTCACCGCGTCTTCGAATTAACACCAAGCCAAGCAGACCAGATCCGGAATGCAAGGTAATAACTCAGGAGTTTTGTTAGTTTTGTTTTTTTCTAAACTGCTTGTTTTTATAACGCCAAAGTATATATTTAATTTAAACCGTCTATCCAGTGAGCTTCGTGCTGGGATCCGATCAGTCCAAGTGGTTCTTAGGTGAGTTTCAAAATGCTTATCCAGGTTGTCTAGAATCCATTTTTTATTTGTTAGATGCACCGTTTTTGTTCAGTCCTTTTAAAACCCTGATCATCACAGATGATCATTCATGCTGCTGTGCTTCCTCTCTCATGCAGAATCTGTTATTCAGACCCTATTGTTGTTCAGGAGGACCAGTATCCCCCCAACATTGCTGTCAAAGTCAACCAGTCCTATTGCCATGTTCCGGTAGGTTGATTCACTCTGATATTTGCTGATGTTTCAGGAAAGCAAGTTAACATTTTGCTGTTATTTACAGGCAGATTATTAGATTTAAATATTACGACAGGACAGGTTTGACTCCAGCCTGGGTTAGGGTCGCTCAAATGAGGAGAAAACCATGATCACAGTTAGATGGTCGATATTAAAATCACTAATATTTAAGATTTTTCACAGAGTTTGGAAATACAGTGCATTTATTCAAATTAAATATCTTTTTTATTGCTTTTTTCCGCTAAAATTCTGTCTGTATATTCGATTTTTACCTTCATAACTGTCTATTTTTAATGTCAGAGCTTCAATAAGGTCTCAAACAGTTTTTCACATATTTTCTTTAATACTCAGATGCTGCATATGTGTTGGCAGCACACATGATGCAGATGTGCTGCATTACCCTGTTATAAAGCCATTCTACTGGATGAACTACTGGTAGCTCTAAGACCCTTGGACCAAGTTGTTGTTTTGAAGAAACCAGTTTCAGATTATTTCAGTTTTAGGGACATAAAGCGATGGACATGCTATGCAATAATCTTCAGTTAGGCTGTGGTTAAATGAGATGCAGCTGCCTTTCTATCAACTTGGACCAGGTTGTCCATTCTAAACTGGAACCAGCAAGGCCTTTTCTGACACAAAAGAGCTCCTAACTGCATATTTTTTCTCTGTTCTGATCATTTTTCTCTAAACTAGAGAGATGGTTGTGTGAGAGAAAACCAGTCTATCAATTGCAGAGCTGCACTATATGTAGAATTGAAATATTCATTGCATTTATAAGTTTTGGATCATATTTGGGAAGGGTGTAATTTTTCAAGTGTCATGGATTTAGACGCCATGCAGAGTCGAAATCCATGCAGATTTAGATTCCGCCTGGCGATAATATATTTGCTTGTTAACTCTCAGCTGCTGTTGATTCCAACATCAGATGTATATTTTAAATGACTGAGACTTTAGAGTTCAAAAATTGTGTTTAAATCATATTTGATTATTGTCATATGACCAATAGTATTTCAAAGCCATGTGCCTTGATCGATACTTATTGAAATCCTCTGAACAGCCCGTCTGGCACTAACAACTGTGTGACATTCAAATTGTTTTGAATCCCACTTCTTCCCCGTTCTGATGCCATCTAATTGGCTGATTCACTAAAGTGTCCTGAAGAGATTGAATAAGTGTTTATAATAAAGTCAAACAAAAACAAAGATCCTTTGTTTTGTTTGAACTGAATCTAAACATGTTACTTTCCTCTGTGTGTGTGTGTGTGTGTGTGGTTGCAGGGATATTACCCCTCCAATAAGCCTGGAGTTGAGCCTCGGCGTCCTTGTCGTCCAATAAACATCACTCCCTGGTTGCATCTCTCCAGCGTCAAAAACGGAGTCACCATCACCTGGGGGAACTTTGGCAAGGTCAGGCTCAGATGCTGCAATACTTAGTTGCATGTCAGAGCAGCAGGAGAGAAAATCTAAGAGAATCCACCAAGGCATGCTGGGACTCGTAGGTTTTTAAGTGTTTCATAGGTTAAAGTGAGCCTGGTTTCATAAAACTCTTCAGATGTGTGCATGAGAACTACTGCAGAGGCTGAAACGGAATAATATGAAAAAAAAGAATTTGTATTTGAAAAAAATAATAATAATTATGTGTTGATAATTGGTTAAAAGCTTAAATAGAATTTTAGAGAGGGAAAAAAAATCCATATCAGTCTTTGGATTTTACAATCTTCTCCTGTGAAATATTTTTGGTGTACTTTGTATTACTTTCTTAAATTTATGCTGGTATCAACGTATCTTTTGAAGAACCTGGAAAATGCGACTAACTTTCACGCTTTAGTTAAACAAAATGGCAACAACTTCATCTAATCTATAACTTTCAAATCCATTTCCCCTTTTAAGTGGAATAAATAGTGAAACTGCTCCATTATCTTCAGACTGCCTTGTTTTGTTTAAAAGCCGCCGACCATTTTGTTTTGGTCCTAAACCTTTGATTGCACAACCCGCTCAGTAAGCCTGAGTACAGAGTTTTGTTTTCCCAGAAGAGGAGCTTCTGAGCAGTTTCTACAGATTATACTGCAGGCTTTTTGTGTTTGTTTTTCTGCACTAGTGGAATGTGCTAGTTGGATTCTTTTTTACTTTTTTTTTTTTTTTTTTTTTTTACAGTTTCCCTAATATTATGATTTAGAATCATATGCACAAGAATGTGGAAAAGTAAAAACATGCTTCCAAAAATAAAACTCCTCTTGTCTCAATCTGTGTAGTTGTTGATTAAATCTTGACAGCTCAGGTTGTAAATCTGTCTTTCCAGCGTTACTCTGTGGCGGTGTACTTAGTGAGGGTCTTCACAGCAGCAGACCTCTTCAACCGGCTGAAGCTCTGCTCAGTTGAGAGTGCGGAACGCTGTCGTGAACGCAGTAAGTCAAGATTTCAGAAAAAATAACTGTGATCATCATCACCTCGGTTTTTTTTTTTAAATACCCTCTCACCCCCCTTGCTGCATTTCAAATATATTTCTACTATTTACCACCAGTCCAAGATAAGCTTCGCTTTGATCCAGAGAGTGAAATTGCAACCACAGGCCTCAGAGTTTCTTTAATCTGTCCAGTAAGTACAACAACAAAATAAAATCTCACGTGTTTTGAGAGTTTTAGATTTCAAAAGATTGTTTAATTTGCAACACCCCCCCCCCCCCCCCCCCCCCCCCCCCCAATCATCTTCTCGTCCCAGCTGGTGAAGATGCGGCTCGGTGTGCCATGCCGACTTTTAACCTGCGCCCATCTTCAGTGTTTCGACGCGGTTTTCTTCCTGCAGATGAATGAGAAGAAGCCCACATGGACTTGCCCCGTGTGCGACAAACCTGCTCCATTTGAACTGCTTACAATCGATGGGTAGGAGACTTTCCTCTCTAGCCTAATCTCCTTTTTCTCTGTCAATGTACCAACATTTAGACCTCTCTGTGTTAAATTCACTCTGTTGTTGTTATTAAAATCTGCAGTTTCACTTGTTTCCTGTTTATACCAACTGAACAGGAGTGTTCAGTTTTCCTGAGTCAGAAAATTACAGTAGATTTAAAGATTTATTGAAATCTTGTCAGGCTCACTGCGTGTGATTTCTTATAAGTTTAGATCACCTAAACCAGGGGTTTGTAACCAGAGAGTCTTATGCCACTTAATTTAGGCAGTTAATTTCGAACAGAAATAAAATAGAAATTAAATGCTTTGATCAAGAATGCAATTCCTTTATGGTTCTATGCAACAAAATGACTTACTACAAGCATTTTCTTTCCACTTCTTTTCTGCAAACTGTGCACTTTGCTTTTTAAGGAGGTTATTTTTCCTCAGTCGCCATAAATATAAAAGGATGTTATTAGACTCCTTAATCTCTTGTACAACACTTTTTTCTTTGTTCTTTAAAAATGGAACAAAAAATTAAATTAATTAATTGCATAGTTTAACAAGGTTCTATATTGCATATATTTCGTAAAGTTTAATAGCAAGCCTCCATCATTGTATTGCCCTTAGATCTTAATACAACCTCTGACAACAATTATTTGTAATGATAAGTTCAAACAACTAGGGCAGTAAATGTCTCCGTCTGTGTTGTAGTCAGGGAGACAGCGAAAAGAAGGAGCACAATAGTTTAATCCCTGGTTGTGCAGGCCTCAATAGATATGGTGGATATTATCGTCCATCCCGTTACTGTTGGAATAAGACTGGCTTGACTGGCGTACCAGGAACATCTTAGGTTTTAAAGATGTCAAGATTTACTACATTTGTACCAGTGCACAGACTCGCAGGGTTTCTCTTTTGGAGAAACTCTTGGATGCCAAGCGTTTCAAAGACCTGCTATTCTTACCAGTAACTGCGTTGTTAAATTCTACTTTCTATGTCTCTTTGGATAAAATTATCTGAGGAGGGCGTGCCGTGGTGGCGTAGGGGTTAGCGCGACCCACATTTGGAGGCCTCAAGTCCTCGACGCGGCTGTCACGGGTTCGACTCCCGGACCCCGGCGACGTTTACCGCATGTCTTCCCCCCTCTAGTGTGGAAAGTCCCTAACTTTTAACTTCTCCCCCTTTCCTGTCAGCCTACTTCATGAAAAGGGACTCTAGAGCCCACAAAAAGACCCCCTGGAGGGGTTATAAAAAATAAAATTATCTGAGGAATCCATGAACAAACATTTTAGCTTGTGAATGATTCCTTTTAGGATTCTTGTTTAGCTGCCAATTCTGCTGGTGGGCTGTGTTGTTGTTTTTCCTCATTTTTAACGACTTTATTTTGGAAAGAAAAACATTTGTAGGTATGGTGGAAAAAGTAACATCCTGGTTGCGAGAATTAGCTAATATTGTACGAAGAAATTATTTGGCGTGTTGGGATGAATGCAGAGGAGATCAGTTGGCACTACAGTCATATCAATCCAGCAGTAGTGTTTCCAAATTCTTCCAAAATTTTAAATGTCAAGGTATCAATTTAATGTAAGATGATAGAAAAGAATAAGCACAGTTTGAAGTCCTCTACAGTTTTTGGGCGTGTAATGTCCTGCAGGGTCCCGACTCCAAACTCTGTGGCATTCCTTTAATTTCTCAAAGACTGAAGGCATTGTGCTACATGTTGGCTGTGAGGTGTATTTGGATTCTATAGAAGAAAGCTAGTGTGGAAAGTCCCTAACTTTTAACTTCTCTATAAAAAAAATTTTTCAACCTCAGGTCTGACAGTTTTCACTGTTGAAATTTTCCATCAGCGGATAAATTGATTGGATTTATTGTAGCTTGTTTTTATGGTAGGATGGTTAGATTTTTAAATGCTTGCTGAATATACAGAGGCAGAAGATTTGAACCTTGGTGCCTTGATGTGAGTTGGAGGTTTTTTTTCTGTTTCGTACGTTGTGTGTTTTCTTTTTTTTCTTTTCTTTTTTTATGCGGTCCCTCAAACCTGCGGCGTCTGTTTTAGGTTATTATCTGAGATTCTCAAAGAGACGAGTGAAGACATTGAGGAGATTGAGTACCTAACAGACGGTTCCTGGCGACCAATCAGAGATGAGAAGGAAAAGGACAGGGAAAGGGAACGAAGCAACACACCAGAGTACCCTGTTGTTGATATATGTACGTAACTTTGTATTGGTTTATAATATAAAATCTCAACAAAATGAATTGAAGTCTGTTTTCTTTTTTGTTTTGTATAACATGGGGATTTTTTCTTCAGGCATTCCTGAAGCAAACGGACATTCGCCGGCCCACAGCAGCACCAGTCTGTCGGGTCGGTCCGGAAGCGGTTCCGTGGGGACGTCCGCAGCCGCGGGGGGACCTGCGGCGGCGCCGGGCGGAGGAGTGGTGGTAGATCTGACTCTGGACTCCTCCTCTGAGGAGGAAGGGGGCGGGGCCGGGGGGGACAGCGACGACACAGAGGACAGCAATGACAGCCCCGCCCCCAAAAGGGGGCGGTACAACTACGACAAGGACCTGGTCACCGCATACTGACCCTGCAGCTCTGTCCCTCCTCACAGACTGACACGCGGAGACAGAGAGGCGGGCAAGGCGGCGGGCGGGGCTTAAAATGTGAGGACAGGCACACGGTAACCCTCTAGATGCACCGACGCTCTCATCTCCCGAGCATCAGAGCCTTTTTAGCAGCTCTAGTTCGATTTCAGACGAAGCAAACACACACTCAAACTTGTTCTGTCAGTGACTCTTCAGCTTGCAGTGAGCTGGAGTCCCGTTTGTTCTGCACATCTGTGGAAGCAACTCCATTTGCCCCGGCGCCACCCTGCAGTGAGTATCCGTACCTTCCAGCCTCTACTACAGACACCGACTGGACCGAGCACCCCACCTCCACCTCCATCTGTTTTCCCTCTCTCTTTTCAGACTCCTCCCTTCTCACAATCTCTTTGTATAGACTCCAAATTACTGGCTCTTTTAGCCATGGGCGTTCAATGTTTGCATCTGGTTTTTGTCACATTGCTTAGGAACTGGCAATTTGAAAACAGAGGCTGCTCTGTAGCTTTTTGGATGAAAAACAAACAAAATAAGGCATGAAATGTTTGAAGAACAAGGCAACAATCTTTTGAGAACCCTGGGAATCTTTTGACAGCTTGATTTAAAGCTTGAGCTCTCACTCTCAGCAATTCATCCATTTTGGATACGTCTTCAGCTTTCAATTTTTATTGTCCTAAAGAGAACCTACCTCAGTCATTTAACACTTAGAAGATTGGCCCGGAAGTTGGTTTGAAAGAAGTGGGTGAATGAGAATTTCTGAATCCAATTTTACACTGGAGTTTGTTTTTTTTTCTTGCCTTATTCTTTTTTTTTCCATTTCCCTTGTTTCATGCAGTTGTGTTCCCTTTGCAGCAACAAAGAAACCCAGTTGAAAAGTAGTAGGTGTGTGGATTACCAGCTTCTGAACGAAGCAAAGACTTAACACCTCTCTGCAAAAATAAACGGCTACTATTAGGCATTTGTTGAAATAAGTTATTACACGGGCAGGCTATACATCAAAATTACTGTACTGGTACTGGCCCAAAGCAGAAATGGTTGCTGGCTGGAGCTGGTTATGGAGTTTTGGTGCCTTTTTTTAAGTGTTGGAAATTTGATTTCAGCATTTGAAGGTTATCTGAGGATGTCACGAAGTGAGGTTTCAGTTTCGTGCGTTTATTTTTTGGTTGATTCATACTGAAGGTTTTGAATCAAACAAATGACCAGAACAGGCTGTTGAAGCGCTGATGCCATTTTGGGGTTGGAATTATTTATTTGTTTATATGTTTTTATTATTTTTTATTTTGCAGTTGTTCCTGGTTAGTTGCACAACATCTAGCTTCAGCTGTTACTTGCAATGGCATCTCCACTTGCATGGGGTTTTGCTGTTTGCAACTAAATACCTTCAAGGTTGGTGACTCTACTTCTTTAGGTATAGAAGACTAGCTGGATCAAAGATTCAAGGCTTTCAGTGCATTTGTTGCTGCATAAAATCCTCACCTACCTGACCGGGTCAGAAAGGGTCCTTTTTGAAACTGACAGCGGCTTTCTACTGCACCAACTCTCTCGCTCTCTCTCTTTCTGTGTCTCTCACTCTCAGGCTCTTAGCATTCTAGATGAGGTTTTATCTATTAGCTGGAGTAAAATCAGATCTTATTTGCTGCATTCTCAAGACTCTAATATATCCTCTGCACCTGCACTAGTGTAAATATTTGATGTCTGCCTCCAAGATAAAGATGCTCAGTCTACAAATGCAGGCTTTAGATATATTTCATGTATAAAGATGTTGCTAGAGATCTGCGTTCATGTAATGCTTTCAGATGTTTTTCTTAGTTTGAAAGGCTCTTTGGTGTGGCAAGTATTAAACAGGGTCTCTTGAACCAGTTCTCACATACTATCACTTTAGTAATCCAGTAAAGGAGGCTTCAGCAGCTGCAGTCCTGCTTCACTGTGTCTGTTTGGTTTGGCTAGGTCCAGTTCTGCAGGGTGTGCTTTCCGAGTTGCAGTTTTAACAGATTGGTTTTATTTTCCCTCGCTCAGGTTCACAGTGATTTACACAATGATTTGGGGTGTGTCTGGTGAACGGAATTACTTTAGATGGTCTCGTCTTCCATGTTTCCCTCTGTACCTTAACAGCATATGACATGGATATGAAGGGGGAATCGTTTTGTGAGCCACCAAAAACCAATGCCTGCAAAACTGAACAGGATAAATCCATAAAGGTCACTTTGAGGCAAAATGGAGAAATCTTAAAACCGGTCTTTAACTTAGAAGCTGTCAGTAATTTATGCACACATAAATTTTTTTTTTATTGTTGCTGTGAGGGGATCTCTGACTTCTTGTGGGCTTCTGGTCAAAGATGAGGTGGTGCGGGTTGCTACTGTGGAACTGAGCCACTGAGTGTTTGCATTTAGTTTGAAAACTAGAAACAACTAAGGCTCTTTTTTCTTTGTTTTTTTCTTTGTAGTGGCATCTATTCTTTTAAAAATTCATATGGTAGCACAGGCAGAGGCTTACAATCCATGATGTAAATGTTTTTTTTATTTTATATATATGTTCCTATTAAGACAATAAAACTAAATAATATTTTATTAAGCCTTGATTTGCCTTCAGTTCTTCTAGGCAAGTAGACAATAAGAAGCTGAGTGCAGCACCACTGGACTCTTAATGCCACTGAGAACTGAGAGGACTGATTACGGTGGGTTTTGTTTTTTCTCTGTACCAAATGCACAGATGTGGGGACACGTTTGTTGCCTGTCGAGGATGAAACTGTAAAATTGGAAACGATCGTATTCTAACAGCTGTTATTGATGTGTGGAATTAATTAAAATCAGTTCTTAAAAAAAAAAGTGTCTGGTTTTCATTGTGAGATGTGCATGAGTGTATTTTTGATATCCATAACTAATGAGCGTTCGGTTCCTCCATACCTTTGTTCCTCTGTGCTCTTTGGTCTTTATAACCTCTGAGAACAGCTGCATTTATAGTGAAAATAATGTACATACCTAAGGTATTTTTTTATGTGTTTTTTATTCTAAAGGTTAGGCAGTTATTTGGGATTTTGCTTTGTATTTAATTTCTTGCAAAATCAAGAACAAATTCTTGAAACACTTTCCAGATGTTTGTAAATGTTGAAAATCATTTTCCAACCCCATCATTGCCCCTCTGTTGTTCAAAGGAGTTTATATAGTCAGCAGTAATGTACTAACTTGTCCTTTTTTCTATGTTAGGCTCCATTATAACACTAAGCAATATTGTGTACATAACCTTATATGCAATAGGCTTTTTAATAAGAAAAAAATGCTTTGCAAGACAGCCTGAATGTATTTATTAGATTAGTCTGAAAGGGAAAGGTGTTCAACATTACATCTTTTGGTATTTATACTTTCCAGAAGACCAATGTTTAAAAAAAAGAAGAAAAAAAGCACCTAAATTTTTAGTTTTACATTTTTAACATTGTCAATTCAGTTTCAATGTAAATACTTAATTTCCTGTTGTTGCCACGGGGTGGCAGTAGTGTGCCTTAACTGTTCCAACTAAGTGATGGGAATTCCGGCTCCTTTCCGCAATCCGACTACTTTGTGTCATGCCACTAACGAGCCATCTTTAGGGGCTTTTTTCAGACTGTGCTACGTGATGTTGAAAATTACTGTTTGTGCCTCGGATCCAGTAAAACCTTTAGATTAGAACATTTGACCAAAATCGCGTTTGTCCAAAAGAACAACTTCTGTGTTAAAATAGCTATCAAAATATCTAGCTGGGACCTTGGTTCCTCTACCAATGGCTCATCCAGAAAGGCCACAATGGAACACAGAACAACATCTAGAGCTGCAGGCCTCACTTTCCTCCATTAAGGTGAGGTTCACAATTCGACAGTAAGAGACTCCATGGAAGAGATCCCAGACCAAAACCACTGCTAACCATCAAGAACACCAAGGCCCGTCTCATGGTTCCTAAACGCACACAAAAAAAATATTTGGTGATCCTTATTCAGTGAACAGACGAGACCAAAGCAAAACTTTTTGTCTGCATCTGTTTTATGACTAGTAGTATTTAAGGAAAAGAACATTATACCAATGTTGGTATGAACCTCTGTGGCTGTTTTACTGGATTAGGCCTTGGGTGACTTGATGAAGCCTTGAATTCTGTTATCTGGCAGAAAATTCTAAAGGAAATGATTGCACAAACATCAATGTCTGACCTTAAACTCAAGCCCATTTGTGTTATGCAGCAGGACAGTGATCCAATAGCCATTTAAATGGCAGAAAAAACACACACAAAAAAGAAAATGTTTTGGAGAGCCTGTGGGTGTGCCTTAAACATCCCATAATGCTTGAAACCCCTCCTCTACAAAGAGAAGTGGGCCAAGAATTCATCCATGGTGTTGTGAAAGCTCATGTCCAGTCATTGTACATGGTTGATGGAAGTTGTTGCCACAAAGAGCGCCATAACCAGTTACTAGGTTTAAGGGAGCAGGTTGGTTTAAAAGCTTTTGATTGGCCTAGATGCCCTTTAATCTCTATAGATGCCTTGTTTGTCTGAGATCTGTAACAAGCTGGCAGCATATCGCTGAAACACATCCTATTTTTGCCCTTTTTGTTTTAGTGCTGGTTATCCATATTTTTAGAATAACTTTGTTCCCTTAATGAATTAAGTCATTTTAAAACAGCATTTTGTTTTTACTCAGCTTATGTGATATTACATTTGTAAATCCTTATAATGGAATACCACTTGTCATAACTAAGTGCAGTGAGATTTAACTATGGTATGTGCATGTCTTGGTCTTTTAGATGATTCAGAATTACCTAATTTTGTACAGTCCCTGCTTCTGGACTGACTTAACCCTCTTGTTATGTTGCCGGTCAAATTGACCCGTTTTAAAGTTTTTTTTTTAAATAGTTGGAAATATTTTTTTCATAAAACTTTTTCTATTTGTCTTAATAGGTGCACTCTACATTTAAATTGAAAATTTATATTTTCACATTTGCAACCCCCCTCCCCCTCCCTGCGTCTACTTTATACATAGATACTGCTCGGGTCAATTTGACCCGGCAGTCAAGTTTTATGTTTTTATGTGTATGTTTATTTGTTTGACATTTGAACGGTAAGGAGAAGTCATGTCGCTCTTTAGAAAAAGAGCTGGCACGAAAGAACTGGCTTTCATCGTTCAAGCCAAGGAGCTGGCATTTCGAATCGGCTCGTTCACGAGCGACACACAACCACTACATTAAACGCTTTAGAAAGCACAGAAACGAGTGAACGTGGTTTGTAGATTGTTGAATCAGTTGATCGTGAGCGTCAAAAGCTGCACACGTCCGTCCAAATCTTCCACGGGGTTTTCTTGCATGTTCTTTGAACTTGTCTGACAGGATGTTCGCGCTATTTATGCGGGACTCTCCCAGTGGGTGTCTCAAACACACCGAGGTCTGATGCTGCAGGCGACTCACTGCTGCTGCTTCCTGTATTGAGGCACCAGCGGTCAGCGCGTTGAGCAACTGTACGTTTCAGAGCCCCGCACCCCCGAGTTTAAACACCGAGGGAGTACTGCCGGAGACCCCGGGGTGTCCGTATCCTACTGTGGTTGGACGGAAGCTCAGAGAGGAGGACTGCTGCTCATTTCGGCTCACAGACGCGGAGCACAATTTTGACTGGAACTGGTGCTAGCTAGTAGCGGCTAGGTGGCTAATGGCTAATAGCAGCAGGTAGATTATAGACAAGAAGCCGAAGAAAACAAACCTGTCACATTTCAAACCTATAGATGAGACCGAAAACCAGCCGACCTTTGAAGGGCATATCGGTATGACACGGTTTACCAATTTAGCGAACTGACATGCTCCGAAAAGTGCATTAACTCTGCTAACGTTAACTAGCCAAGTCACTAGCCACTTAGAGCGAATCCTGTTGCTTTTCCCCCCCAGGTAGATCTCTGATTAGGGGCAAGTTTAGATCAGCCGCTGCCGGCCTCGTTGCATTATAGTATTTTACTGAGAACGTCGTTTAGTTTAGTTAAAATAGAAATGGCTCCTAAAAGAAGACCCGTTCCACTGAACATTACGCCCATTGGGGAGGGACAGGCCACCTCAAACACCATCGATGCTGCATCTGAGTAAGTACATTTATGTTAAGTTTAAATCAACTCTGATGGCGAGCAAATGCTACTTACTCCTCTATTGTATGACACTTTTCTACATTTCTGTTGATGCTTGATTCATTTGTATTGGGGTAGCAATGTAAAAATCACCTAAATTTATGCTGCTGTATCATAAAAAATAGATAAATTGTGGAATCATGTTTTTGTTTTGAGTTTTCCAGTTTTTAATTGCAGAGTTGCTGTAAAACAATCTGGTTTCCATGCAGTTCCCTTTAAAAGAAATTCATTTTCTCTATAATAGTACTTCATGCATGAACTGTTATCCTTCCTGCTTGCATGTTCTCCACAAAGAGCCAACCTTGAGGCCTTACAGAAGAAACTGGGTGAGCTGGACCTCGACGAACAACAGAGGAAACGCCTGGAGGCCTTCCTCACCCAGAAGGCTCAGGTTGGTGAGCTGAAGGATGAAGACTTTGACCCAATATGCGAGTTGGGGGCTGGAAACGGAGGAGTGGTCAACAAGGTCCAACACAAACCTTCTCGTTTGGTCATGGCTCGAAAGGTGAATGCTGAAGATTTTATTTACTTTTTTTTGCGTCAGGTGAAGCAGAGATGTTGTTTTTTTCTGTTTATTATTATTTTTTTCTTCCCCATTCTTTCATGGTTCGACAGTTTTCGAGTTGAGTTCAATAAGAATCAGATAAAGCTGCTTTGACACGTACATAGTGATAATCACTTTCTCCATTTTGGTTTTTGTGTTGTTGTTGTTTTATGTTGGGTTCAAATCTACTACCACAATCAAAGAATGTTCAACCTTAGGAAAAATAGGTCTGAGGTCAAATGTCAATGAGAATATGGAAATGTCATCTACTGAACTTTATGCAGCAGCATTTCTAATAACTTTTAGAATTTAACTGTTTAGCTACCACGTAAATCTTAAATGGTATTGTTCTGAGTAAATGATTTGGAAATTATGCAAAAGATCTGAGTTGGGTTACTTGCCAACAGTGCCTCATTTTCATAAAATATTGGAAACTAGGTTAAGTTAAATTGATAAACCGAAGTTTGTGGAGGTCAACAGTTGTTTTTTTTTATTTCAATAATCTTAAGTGTTAATATTTAAGTCTGAAATCCTCAAATTTTCCATGCAAGATCTATGACCACATTTAGTTGCACTACAAATGTGTAGGTCTGTTTGCTCAACACTTCTAGTAAATAAATCTGATTTATTTCAGATATTCAAACTACCCAGCAAACGTTTGAAAGAGTTTTGCTGCTAAAATTAACCTTTTGTATTTAAGTCAATAAAAATCAAAGCAAGCTTTGATAAAAATCAAAGCAAGCTTTGATTTTTATTAATCAAAACAAGCTAAATACTTGCTGGTAATTGTCCACTACCAGCTCCTTCATTATTAAAATGTTTCGTATAAGACACCAGCTTTAGTTGCTAAAGTTGTATTTTTCTCACTTGGGTAAAATAGAAGCTATTTGGCAAGTAAGCTAACAAGTGGAATTAAGCATGTTTTTTTGTAAATCATGTATGCCACAAATTTAAATCACAATGATCTTTAATAAGTGTTGAATTTGAACCTGCAGCGGCCCTCGTTCAGATTCTGAAGCTGCAGCTCTGGCATGCTCAAGCTTGTGGGCTGTTTTAACTTGTCGGTATAATTTCCAAGAAAAAGTTCAGAACCGTTTGGTAGCAACTTGAAAGTGTATTATTGCGTTTTTAATTTCGGCACGGCATTCCAGTTGTATGAGAAGTGATCCGTGTCTTTTCAGGTCGTTAAATCTGCATAGTGTTATAGTTTAAGTCGACTTCTCCTCAGTCTGTTAACAGTAAAGGCTGTTACTTCAACATCAGCAGAAGCTTTCAACTTCTCTATCCCCAGTTAATTCACCTGGAAATCAAGCCCGCCATCAGAAACCAGATCATCCGAGAGCTGCAGGTGCTGCATGAGTGCAACTCTCCCTACATCGTGGGCTTCTACGGAGCTTTTTACAGTGATGGAGAGATCAGCATCTGCATGGAGCACATGGTGAGAGACTCTTACTGATGGTTGTCTCCTGAGCTTGTTGAATGAATGAACGCCTTCAATCTCATCAACATGTCAAAGTGAAGCCATATTGAGTTTGGTCTCTTTGTGTAATGTTCCGTATCATATTGTCGTCTTGTCAACGACAAAGTGGAGTTACTGTTATGCAGTTTAAATATTTGTCCATTTTGTTTTCACACAATCACAAATCGATCCACTGTTAGTTTTATGTTAATTTTCTTGATGCAAAATAAACTGGAGGTGAATAAACGTAGACAGGATTAACAAAAGTGTAGTCTTTCTTCTGTCGAGTCAAGTTATAAATTTTAGAAACTTTCAACGATTACCGATTATTATTATGAGAAAAACATGATTAGTGTGTTGAGAAAACACTGGAGGGCGAGTTTGAGTTCCTCCGGAAAGCTGATCATGTGTCAAAGTTAATTCATGTTTAAGTTTGCATATACTTTAAATGTGTCTAAACAATGTGACCTAATCTGTGTTTCCTAAAACATAAAAAGCACCAGACCAGGGCTGAAATCATTAATTGGGATAAATCTATTATTGAAATAATCTTCATCTAATTTAGTAATTGATTAATTAACTGGAGTATACAGACTCTAAAAAAAGGGTATTTGCTGGAAGATTAATACACTCGGAGCAATAAATAAAACAAAACTGTACAAAAATATATATATTTTGCATTTAAGATTTAAAAAAAAATCTAGCACCTGTTGCTGTCCAATTATTAAATGTTAAGTTGAGCAGAAAGGACCGACCTTATCACATGATGTTAGAATTATTTTTTTAGCTGCAGATTCATCCTTTGCTACAAATGATCAAATGCTATTGTTGCGTTTTGGGATATAATTATTTTTCTTATTTAAAAAAGGAATTTAATAATGTATTTGCATGCTGTAATGCATTTCTAATATTATACTAAAAAGGGTTAAGTGAAAAATCAGCAGACTGTGCCTTTTTTTTATCCAATTAATTAGCAGAACAATCGATTATTAAAATAATCATTAGTGGCAGCCAGACTGGTCATTTAGATATGCCCCTTATTAAATCAGTTCATTCTTTTGATTAATGGGAAACAGAGGTAGGTTTACATGCATGTCTGTAGAAGTGATTTTTTATTTTATTTTTACTTTGTCTAAATATAAATGTTTTCTCATCAGGATGGTGGATCATTGGACCAGGTTCTTAAGGAAGCCAGAAGAATCCCTGAAGAAATCCTGGGAAAAGTTAGCATAGCTGTATGTATTGTATTTGGATTCCTTTTCTTTTTTTCTTTTGCAAATTTTTATGCATGGCCATTATACTTTTAAGTTTTTAACTTGCCAGTACTGAACATCAACATTCAGTGAATTAAAACTTTTGCGGGATGTTTATTCCCCCTATTTGCAGTTCCCAGATTTTACTGTGGAATGTGACTCAAAATTACTCGAACCCACCTATTCACAGATTTTTTTAAATGTATTTTTTGTGCTTTTTTTGGATCATTTGGAGCTAAATTTAAAATTGATCGATGGGTTCTTTGCTTTCGTTTGTACATTCTTCACCAAGACTGTCTCAAATCGTTCCGAACAGCCTTGAACTTGATCCTGAGCGGATATCTGGGAAGAGATCGGGACATCTTGATTCTCTCTGCAAAAGAAATATGTTGCAAATACATGCTTTAATAGTGCTTAATCTCTTACTTACAGGTGTTAAGGGGATTAGCTTATCTGCGAGAGAAGCATCAGATCATGCACAGAGGTAAAGACACACCCTTCGGTTTAACAGCAGAATGACAACATTTGATTATGAAGACTGATTAGAGACTGCCACAATCAGACTGTTTTCACAATAACAAATTTTGCTTTATTTAGAAAACTGTCAGCAATTACGAAGCATGCATTGGTCTCAAACCGACCTTCATTTACTTATGGTGCTTTCTGGGCTGCAGATTTGGTTAACCTTTAAAATCTTAGCAATCCAGAATGTCAGAGTATCTTTCAAGGCTTCTTTCTTTTTTGAGAAGTGAAGTTGTTGCACCATAGCACACTTATCATTGCAAAAGTTAGAGGAAGCTCAATGAACGACAACTAAAATAAGAAATAGGAGGCAATGCTTGATGTGCAGTTGTAAGGACATAAATAATTGATGAATGCATGAAATGCATAATTATTTAGCTGTGCTATTTGTATACAAAACAGGGTTTCTGCGGATTCTTAGTGTTATGTTTAATCGTTGAATTTCAGCCTGTAAAGACCAATTATTCTGTAATTTTTCTGTAGATTTTAATTACATTCAGTAACTTGCTAAAATTTGTGCAATATGCTATTTTTATTGCTTATTTCATTCATTTTATTTGTCTTTGTTTTAAGAAATTGCTTTATTCCCAGTTTTGTCTGAACAGTTCAAGCTATGTTGCCATTTGACATAACTACAAACATAAATGGTCAAAGTCAAAGCGTTTTTGTGACTTTATCTACTGCAGTCTTTTTTTTTTCTTTTGTTTTTTTTCCTCCTTCATGGGAAAGTATATTTCCTACACACTGTTGGAGGGAATTGGTGTGTAGTTGCTGGAATCCACTTGAGTCTTGAGATAAAACACTCCAAGTTCAGTTAACAAAATTATTTTTACTTGGATAACCTGCCAAGTAAGTTTATTTAATTTTAAAATGCAATCGTACTAAAAGGATTAATCTACTGAAAATTGCAGTAACCCTGCAAGAAGTATTTTTATAGCTATTTATTTACACAAAGAGTAGTCCCTAATATAATCAAATGTCCAGTCTAGACTTGATACCTGAAAACCAGATGATGTCAAAAAACCAACCCAAAACTTTAACAGCTTCTGATACAAACTTCTGTAAAGATTACTAAGAAGTAGGGTTGGGCAATTATCATATCGTTATTGTGATAAGAATTTTGATTTATTTTTAAATCAGATACGACAACACTCAAAAAATCAATGTCTTCTAAACACAATTGTCAGGTTGGACGACTGAGGCTTCTGAACGTTCACCGGTTGTGTAGTAAACATTTGTTGATCATATCGTTAAAGATATGATCTGACGGATATGGTTTTGTTTTCATGGAAGAGCCTCAACATGAGACAGGACCAGATGGAACATTGTAACTGTATACACCAGCTTGTCTGGGTCCACTCTTCCTCCAGCTTGTTTAGATTTGTCGGAAACATGCATTCCTTACATGTTCACTGGCAATACACAGTTCAGCATCTGTGTTGATTCAACCTTCTGCACAGCTTTTAAAAACCTCTTCATTTCCATCCGTCATCTCAAGTTGCCTTCATTAGATGATGAGGCCTTTTCTTGTTTTTTGGTGGATGTTGGATTCTTTGTCCATTTTTCTTCCAAGAACAACAGATTTTCAAGTCGGGATTCTGACTAAGGTTGAAGCTTACCGAACAATTATTTTTATTTTTTTACATGCATAAAATAGAGGACTGCATCATTTGCATGTATTGGTAATAATTATCTGCAAAACAAATGGCAAATCCCACTGTTTTAACAGCTTGCTGTTTGCACACTCAAGTTTAACTACAAAAACACAAAATCTTATCAAGTATTTTTGGTCTAGTTTCTAGTGCAAATATCTTATTACACTTGCAACAAGACGAAACTAACTTATAGGTAACTTTTCAGCAAGACACAGGAGCTTGTTTTAAGCCAATAATTCTATAATATTGATCAAAAAGTACTAGTTATAAGCTAAATAGTCTGCCAGAGAAACAAGACATTTTGCCCATATAAGTTAAAATGTCTTGTTTCTCTGGCACATTATTTCACATGTAATTAGTACTTTTCATCAAAATTAAGGAATTGTTGACTTAGAATAAGCTCCTGCATCATGCTGAAAAGTTGTAAGTTTTGTCATAGTTTTGTCTTATTTCAAGTGGATCAAGCCATTTCGCACTAGGAACTAGACTAAAAATACTTGGTAAGATTTTTGTTTTTGTAGTGGTGACGCCCTTACCCGCTCCAAGCTGTGACTGAGACAACTCAAATGTAGCAAGACTTCACACAAATTGGAAAACAAAAGAAAACTCATCAGCTGACTTGAGTTTCCTTTTTTGCTGTTGTTTCTGCTTGTTTTTGGTCTTTGCTCAAACCACTTCTTTTTAATCATTTGCTGTGATTCTTGAACATATTTTCTTTTGTCACCCATTTTTTTCCCTCCCCTTTCCTGTGGTCGGTGTCATTTCCTCGTAACACTCGGTCCTACTTAAATCTTTTGACAAAAGTTATCACAACTAGCACTCTTGATGATTTAAGATGGATTTTCTTTAAAAATCTGATATCCAGACGATTAACTCCGTTATTTTGGTGACAGAGACCCAGATTCAGACGAGGAAAAGTGTTTACACGCCGCTTAAATGTGTCCAAGATATTTAATACTCCCACCACATTATAAAGTCTTATCTGGGAATGTGAACAGTTTGTGATCGATTAAGATTTATGGTGTAAAACGAGAGCTGCTTCCACATTGCACCAGTGAGAAATCACGGCTGTCCTGTTATGAGTTTACGGGTAGAGGCGCATCAGGACTGCAGTGAAGTTTTCCTTCTGTCTTCAGGGTCGGTGGTACTCCAGGATGGAGTTGTCTATGAGCTCAGGCGGTAATTACAGCCTCTCGGATGTGATTAG
The DNA here is from genome assembly GCF_003331165.1 of Xiphophorus hellerii. Classification (NCBI taxonomy): domain Eukaryota; kingdom Metazoa; phylum Chordata; class Actinopteri; order Cyprinodontiformes; family Poeciliidae; genus Xiphophorus; species Xiphophorus hellerii. The sequence goes on from NC_045680.1 coordinate 18,361,112, forward strand.
AGAGCAGACGCGCCCTGTTGACCCTCCCTGCCTGTCTCCCTCCATCGTTCTCCTGCTCTTTCATGCCACCTCTTTCTCAGTCATTGCTCACATGTCCCATGCCCTCCGCTAAAAGGCACCATTATTTTGCAGGCTGTATTTCTGTGTAGACTTTTAACTGGGCTTGTGTGACGTTTGTTGTGAAGGTTGAGCCATCTGCCGCTCAACTGGCCAACCTGCTAATTTGTTTTGTGTGTGTGTCAAGAGGATTTTCACTTGATTTGTTTTCTCTCCATCAGAAACCACTGCTTATGCACAATACCAGTGTGCTCATGTACAGCTACTCCTTTCCATGAACCTTTCCACTTCTTGCATAAGAAAACCAAAAACACTTTAATGTGTTTTATTTGGCATCATGTGATAGACCAACACAAAGTAGTGTATACTTGTGAAGTGGAAGGAAACGTGTGTAAATGATCCTTAAATTTCATCCCTGACCTGAGTCAAAACATTGTAGGCCCACTGTTGACTGCAGTTACAGATGTTGCATCTAGCGACTGTTTCTTTCGTCTGTGTTCCTTATATGGCTTGTGGCAAACTTTAAACACTTCTTATGCATTTCATTCACTGATGCTACGCTCACAGATTTATGGAGTGCAAGACTAATAGTGTTCCCGTTAACAATTTCCTTTAGCTGAGCTGTTGATCTCCGTGGCTCTTCTAGAGTTATCATAGGCCTTAGCTACATCCTTGATTTCTGCTCTCCTTACCACAATTGCTCATTTAAGAGTCCAGTCATGGTTTAGTAAATCTGCGATAAGCCTGTGGCAATAAATCAATTAATCACATAATTTAAAACGAGTGATCACTTCAATTTCCACGTTTTGTTTTTCTACCAAAGACTGAGTGACAAAAGACTTAAGTGTGGTGCATTGGTCTCAACCAGCCACTTTTTTTTTTTTTTTTTTAAAGGGTAATATTGTTTACAGAAACTTTACTTCTGGGTAACCGAGCAGATGAGTAGATTTTGTTTTTAGAAAATGTTGAAAGCAGAATGTAATTTTCCTTCTACTTGACAAGTATGTTGTACTTTGTTCTTCTCTATCACCCAAAACCTCAGTAAAGTAGGGGGAGGAGTTGAGGGGTATAAAAACTTTTGCGAGGCACTCGATGTACTTTGGAAAAAAAAAACTGTCTAAAAGTTTTAAGGTGTTCTATAATATGACAACAAAGCAGTAATCCATGTTTGCGTAAAAATTTTGTTTTTGGTGTATTGTGCGCTGCACTCGTCGTCACCCTGAATATGTAATGTAGATGTGTTTGTTTGTTTGTTTGTCTGTCCCTTCTGCCGCAGACGTGAAGCCCTCCAACATCCTGGTCAATTCCCGTGGGGAGATCAAGCTGTGTGACTTTGGTGTGAGCGGCCAGCTCATAGATTCCATGGCCAACTCCTTTGTTGGAACGCGCTCCTACATGTCGGTGAGTCAGCTCTGCACGCCTGCGCCCCCACCCCTTTTTTCCTCTGGCCCTATCCCCACTTTCCCTCTCCATTCCTCTCACATGGCTCTTGCTCAGCCAGACCCGCCCTCTGCCTTCCCCTCACTCCCCCCTTGCCAAGAGGCGAGGGCTGTGCCCAGGAAAAAGCTCGAACGAGTGCTTGCTCTTTCTTGTCCTCCTACCCCCTCAGTCTGAGATGCCTGGGGTCAAGCGTCCCAGTGTACTTGGAGTTTCCAAGCACAAAATTGTTCCAAAGCAGCATTATGGATGGTACAGGTCGTTGCCCTTTGGCTGTCATTTTCATCACACACCTGAGCTTGGACACACGTCCAACTCAAACATTGTAAAACTGTTTTCCCCTTCCTGCCAAACCCTCTCTCTTTGTCTTCTTTTCCAAATCACACCCCACCCGTTCTTGCCTCTCTATCCCCTCAGCCTCTTCCCCCCCTCCCTCTCTTCTCCTCCGCTTCCTGCCTCTCCCCAGCCCCTTTCCCAACCCTCTTGCATTCCCCTGGCATCTTGGCTGTACCTGGTCCCTCTGACGTAGTTGTGCCTTTCTCGACAGCCGGAGAGACTGCAGGGCACCCACTACTCGGTTCAGTCTGACGTGTGGAGTATGGGCCTGTCCCTGGTGGAGCTGGCGATCGGCCGCTACCCTATACCCCCACCAGACGCCAGGGAACTGGAAGCCATCTTTGGACGCTCCATCATGGACGGGGCAGAGGGAGAGCCTCGCTCCAACATGGCTAGACCGAGACCACCGGGCAGGCCTGTGAGCGGTACGAAATCAAATATTCTTGTTTTTAAACTAAAGTTCTCATTGTGATTTTATACAAATCCCAAGAGGTCATAATCATTATTTTGGTTTCCTCCACAGGACATGGGATGGACAGTAGACCTGCCATGGCTATCTTTGAGCTTTTGGACTACATTGTGAATGAGGTCTGAAAAATAACTGATCGATTTAGCCGCTATATTATATTCTGTTCTTCTGATGATGATTTTTTTTCCACAGCCACCGCCTAAGCTACCACAGGGTGTCTTCAGCAGTGACTTCCAGGACTTTGTGACAAAATGGTGAGTGTCAGAGAATGAGGAGTACTATTTATTTGAACACTTGTGTATGGGTGGAAAATTGCCAGTTGTTTCTAATTAAATTTTTCCACATGGTGACTGAAAATGTTGCATTACGTAGATAGTCTGGCGATGTGGTGCCTTGTAAAAGTTGTTGTACCCCTTACAATTATTCATATTTTTGTCACATTACAGCCAGAAACTTCAATTTTGAGGTCTTGCCACAGATTGTCAAGTAGATTTATGTCTGGAATTTGACTTGGTTGTTTTAACGCACAAGCACAGTTGACCTAAACCATTCCACATTACACACACAAGTTGACCTAAGTCATTCCACATTACGCACACAAGTTGACCTAAGTCATTCCATTGTGGATCTGGCTGTATGTCTGGACTAATCCTGTTTGAAAGTGAACAATCTTATCAGTCTAGAGTAATTTACAGCTACTAACGGGGTTTTTTTTTCAAGATGATTGTGTAGTTACCTCCATCCAAGGATAGATATGTAATATGAATAAGTATTGTTCTGCCAACAGATTGGTCCACCTGTAGATTTCTGCAGTTCTTACAGTTACCATGGTTTCCTGACCTGCTTATCATTTAGTGTCGACTTCACAATTATGTACAACTTTGTTGGTCTATTTCTTAGTAGAAATAGACCGCAATAAAATCGCAATAAAATACAACGTTTGTGGTTGTCATGGGAGGAAAACGTGAAAGGGTTCAATGGTTATGGGGAATTTTGGTGCAAAACATGAACATTTATAAATGTCAACATTCTTTTGTATCTGCAGCTTGATTAAAAACCCAGCCGAGAGGGCAGACCTGAAGATGTTGATGGTGCGTACGCAATCTTTGCTAACCTGTTCTTTTTGATCTCTGGGTAAGAGTAAATGTTGCAAACCAAAGTTTCTCTTTGCTTTCAGAATCACACGTTTATCAAGCGATCGGAAGTGGAGGAAGTGGACTTTGCCGGATGGTTGTGCAAAACCATGAACCTCCACCAGCCCAGTACTCCCACTCGCACCACCGAGTGATCAAGCAACCTCCACACAAAAGAAAAAAAAAACCTTGTCTGTCCCTGATCTGACACATTTCTGGGGTCTCTCTGCATTCATGTACACAATCCACCACACATGCTGGCACTTTTCTTCTTTTTGGCCATCTTGCTCTTGGCTAAAACATTTGTAGCTTCCCTTTGTTTATTTTGTCAACAGCAGCAGAGCCTGTTGAGTCATTATTGTACTGTAAGATCACAGCTTCACCATGGCGGTGTCGAGATCAGCCTCAGTTCACGTTTTCACACCGCTGCAGAGGATGTAAAGCACTGAAGGGCTGCCGTAGTGTCATCAGATTTCCCAGTAACAAACTTCTTTTGTATTGTTGAATATTCTGTATTAATCTTTTCTATGGTGGCTTGTGGGGCTGTATTTTATTAACCTGCTGTAAAAGAAGGAAACGTGTCGTACTGAAAGTTTAAAGGAAATATAACCTGCAATCATCTTGCAGACTTTATATTTGCTAATTGATGGGAAAATGCCTCAATTAGGGTTGAAGCCCCCCACCCCTCACATTTAGTTACTAGTGGTTAGTTTCTTTCAGATCTTGCAATCACCCCCAGTTTAATAATCAATAAGAGAGAAAAACGGGCACCCATGGGAGTCATTTTCACTTTTTGGCATTCAAGCAATCTTTTAAAGGATCATTTTGTGAACACTTTCCCAAACCAAAGAGGGTACTCGTGACTACTTCTTTTGCTTCAGTGGCTGGTTGTCTTTAAATTCTTGAGCAGTAAATCAGTGTAATTAGGTAATCTCATTTCCTTTCAATGATTTACACTCCAACAGTGTGGAGTTTTTGGGGTTTTTTTCTCCATTCATATTTCTTTTACACCTCTTGTACGTCTCACAAGGGAAGCTCCGGAAGCTTGGTATTTGCCAGGATGTCTATGTAGACATTACAAAAATTAGGACAAAGGTGTTTTCATGAGTTGATATAGCATGGTTTATCTTTCTAATGACTGTGTGTGTGCGCTTAAGATCATGACAGGGATGAGCTGATGTCTTTAATCAAGCCTCAGTTTCTGCTATGATGGTGCAAGTTTTCAATCGCAATGAATGATCTTTTTGTTTTCTTTTTTCGTCTTTATTGAATACCTTCTACCCAAAGTGTGTTTGGTTAATTTTCAACTGTACTGCTACATGTGACTCTCCAAGTTTCAACTTGGGACAAGACTTATTTAAAGCCTTGCTTGTGGAAAAGACTTGGGTTAAAATGCTACTTAAACTCACACTTTTTTTTCTTTTCTTGCAACTTTGGTTTAAAAACGGCACAAACGCAGCCTCGCAGTGTATCGTGAGATCTGTCGAAGGATACAAGGGGTCTGACTCGAGATTTTAACCCAGGTCAGTTTTGGTCACTTGGTGGTGTTACCTGCTAGCCCGCTGTCTTGCTAGAGCTCTTGTATTCTCTCTCTGCTTATGGCTGCCCTTTCTACCCCTCTCTCCCCCCTCCGAAATGTGCATTCTTCAAAAGTAAATGGATGCATATTCACCTGTATGTGTACAAAGCTATCAACAAAAATTACATGAGTACTATTTTGCAGTCTTAATATACAAATTTTTGATTTTATGTAAATGACAAGAAGAGTCATTTTATTATAATATAAAAATGTGTTGGAAATGGTTATAATGTATAAAAAAAATTAAATAAAACTTATTTGTGAATGTAAATGCATATGCTTGTCTTTAGTCAAATAATTGAGCATTATAAAATGTGTTTGTTGTGGTGGTTTCAGGGTCAAGATGGTGTTTTGTTAGCCCATAATGTAATGTAAATAATTAGTAATGTAAATATTACTAATCAATTAGAATAAAATGTAAAACCAAGTAAACATTCAAAATAAGACACCAGAAATGGAAGTAAACAATTGAAAACAAAAGTTGTAAAATGCAAATCAGCTGTAGTATCTTTTAAGAGTATAAAGATAAAACATTAACTTTAAAACAAATTCTGAATTATGATCATTTAAGGCATTAATATTAAAAATAAAAAGAATAAAAACCTACTGAAACATTTGATGAGAAAAAGTCAAAAGATGAAAATTTTATATTAAAATACAGATTTAATGAAGTATAAATTAAAGCCTTATTATTAATATTAAGGTTATTTGAAAACTATTTTAGCTGCTGCAGAGATAAGTTAGCTATTTGTGTTATAGTTTATTAGATCATATCTATAGTGTGAAATTTGTTGTATAGTAAGTATGATAGCTAAGACTAATAAATGTGAATTAGGGCTCATTATGAAGCCCTAATATTAATTATTTGGTCAGTTTGTTGTTTTGGTGTCTTGTCGAGATTATCAGAGGCTTGCCCGAGTCTTTGTAAATCTGTGCTACGGCCCTGGCAGCAGGAGCGTCGAGCTGAGTTACTCTGAACGTTTGTGTTTTAAAGACTCGATTGAAAAGTAGAACTTTTAATTTCTACCAAACCAAATATATATATATATATATATATATATATATATATATATATATATATATATATATATATATATCATGTCTGGATAGCCAGTAGGTATGTGAGCGTACTTAACTTCCGACCATTTGCGCGTAACCACGGCGACAGAATGTTCCCAAGAACTAGCTAACTTTGAAAAAAAACAACCTTTTGGTTAATTTAGGAGACATAACAAGCGTGCAGGGTGAAAATGGTGCTGGGTTTTGAAACGGTAAGTATTCCCTTTTTTTATTTCCCAGAATTTCTTTTTATTTATTTATTTGGTATAAACTCAACTGCATTTCCACCTTCAATGAGCTTTTATATGACCGTGCAAAACTTAAATTTTGCGTCTCAAAAGCTTTGACTTGCAAAGAGCGCTATAGTTTTCAGTGAAAACTAATTATACGAACAGGACTGGCAACACTGCGTCTCTCTGGTTCGGGTGGTTTTATTTAACGATGATAAACTACATAAAGAAGCTACAGAGAAACCTAGAACCTTACCAAGGAACACTTAACGAAACCTGGAAATTACTGATAACACCAGATTTACTCAAGTGGAATCCAATAAAGTTACCATTAATTATGACGTTGTTAATAGCTACGAAAATGAGGCGTTATCTTTCACTTGATCTAGTGTGTTGTCTGATTTGGGCAAACAGATGTCTTCCAGACCCAGTGCTGAAATCCAGAGCTGTAAAAATGAGCGTTGTTAGGAAATAAGTGTTCCCTAAAGGTTCACAATCCCAGTCATACAGTGATCAGGCGTAACATTAAAACCACTGTGTCAGCAGAACTGAATAACACTCATTATCTTTCCATTACATCACCTTTTACTTTAGTAAAAGATGAAAATAAGGTAATTCCAGAAATGTGGAAAAGTATGTCAAAGTGCTACTATACAGTTTAGTCAATACTTGGTCAAGGCTCAGTTGTGTGCAGCGGGACCTGCTGAGGTATTATAGAGCCCCAGGTTGCATTATTAGTGTCCTTCAGCTTGTCTGCATTATTAGTTCGGGTGTTCCCTCATCCTCATCTTGACAAAGCCCAGTACAGTCACCCGTAGGTGTTAAGGCAGGGGTCTCAAACGCCAGTCCTCGAGGGCCGCAGTCCTGCGACTTTTAGATGAGCCTCTGCTGCACCACACCTGAATAGAATAATTAGGTCATTAAGGCTCTGGAGAACTGGTCTACACAAGGAGAAGGTAATTAAGCCATTTCATTCCAGTGTTTTGTACCTGTGGCACATCTAAAAACTGCAGGACAGCGGCCCTCGAGGACTGGAGTTTGAGACCTGTGTGTTAAGGTCAAGACAATTTCCTGGACAACCAAGCATAGTTCTGGTATGATGGTCAGTAAACCAGTTTTGGTACTTTTGGCAGTGAGAGCAGGTTCTAGGTCCAGCTGGGACTTTTTTTAGCATCTTCACGAGGGGAGAGAAGGGTGACATGCTTTAAAATATCCTGGTAGACAGCTGGGTTGATTTTGGGACTTGATAAAACACACCAACACCAGCAGGTGATATGGTTCCACAAATCATCACTGACTGTAGAAACCTCACTGTAGACCCCAAGCAATTTAGATTATGTGCCTCTTCTCTTATCCAGCAGACAAGCTACTGGCAGCCAAGTTACTGAAGAGGTGGAAGCTAGTTCTGATAGACAGGTGTCACTACACAGAGCATCATGATTTGTCTCGCACATGGATGCATATCTGCAGGCCATCTCTTGACAGCTGTAGTTTCTTTCACTGTAGGATAAAACACCCTGCAATAAAAAAAGTTTCAGGAAAGGTTAAAGTGAATTTGAGGTGTTGATTTGGCCTTCAAAATTCCAAGATCTCAACCCAATTGGCCATTTGTGGGATGAGTTGGGCAAACAAGTCTTAGTAAATCCATTAAAAAGTCTTACCTTGTAACCTAAAAGTCTTAAGGATTTGCTGTCATAGCATTGAGATGCCAGATTTCACAGCCCTCCTTCAGAGGGGGATCAAAATATTCACCAGGAGACCATAATGTTACACTTAATCATGTTATTGTTTTGCTTAACTTTATTAACTCCTTTGTTGTGAGTTCTTATGACAATTTCCTTTCTCAGAAATAACAAATAGCATCATTCACACAGTAATGAGAAAGGCAGATCAGACGGGTGGTGTCTGGGAGTGAAGTGGACCACCCTATGCTGGTCTGAACGGTAAAACTGTCTGCCCGCACTCTTCCTGATTCCCCTCCCTTTCCTCTCGCTCACACATGCTCAATCATTGCAGGGACAATGCTCTACAGTGCCCTCTAGGCAGACAATGTGTCACTGCAGCTGTGCAAAGGCAAGCAAACGTAAAAAATTGTCGACACCATAAAGCCACTAGAGTTCCTAGAGTACAGCATCATATAATCTGCAAACTATCTTGCTAAGTCATTTTATAGCACATGTAAATGTTTGTTTTGATGATTTGTAATGTGCAGAAGTTGGGACTGATGTCAGTTGTACACAATACAACATTTAAATTATTGAGGGGTTTAGAGTGTCCGACAATCTTAAAATCATATAGAAACTATGTTTTTTTATTGATGCTACATAAACATTTGCATTACATAAATATATCGCTGCCTTTTCAAATACACAGGACAAACATTTTACATTCATCATATTTAGCTCCTCGAATCAAAATAACCCCTTGAAAATACACTTGCACAGTTCCTGTTTGCTGCTTGTGAGTGTTGGTTTCTTTTGTTGCTGCTGTTTATAAATCCATGACCTGCCGCGTTGAATGAGTTTGCTCATTAATGCCAGAGAAGTGGTTTGCTTTATTAGGTTTTTACTTGTGCTGTCCCGACTTGTCAATGTAATTGATGACATTGACTATGAGGATCTGTGGACATCGATATGAAGTGGACACATCTTTTTAATGAGTTCATCTTTTAGAATTTAGCTTTGTTTCTCCTGAGTGTTTGGCACCAGTCATTAGCTGACCGAGTCTGACCTCGGTCAGTTTCAAAACAAGCATGGCGGATAAACCCGCCAGCTTCGCTGTCAAATGAGCCAGGCCTCAAATGTTTTTTTATGTTTGTTTTTTTTCAAATGTTGAAAGGCTGAAGTAACGAAAGCATGAACGTATTTCAAGTTTAGTGATGATAATCAGAGGTTTGAATGTGCTGTAAGATTTCATTGGCAACATAAGCATTGACAAGTTAACTAAGCATGATGATGAAGTAGGAGAAGGAGACAATACCGATGAGCCACTGTGATTATTTAACTAAACACTAAATGATCCGTATGACGTTAGATTCTTAAATAAGTCTTTATCGAAAAAAATGACACAAGAATCAGTCCAATCAAACAATATCAGCCATGTTCCTGTGTGTGTGTGTTAATGTGCAGACATTATTCAGTCAAGAAAATAAATTTTCTGCTTTAGTCACAGTTAACTGAATAGACAACGTGGATATTTAAACGACTAAAATTTAAGCCAAACAAAGTCATACATGATAAATACAGTTAAGTGCAATAATTTATGAGTGAGATGATTCTATTAGAATTAAAGAATAAAGTGTATTAAAATGTAAAAAAAAAAAATAATCAAAAAGCCTTTTTGTTTATTTCCAGGTCAGTTTCAATGTATATTATTCTAATATATAAGTGCTTCATTTGATTTTTACTCTAATTGCGGGAAAATATGTACTAACATTTTACTTTGCAGTATGCAATAAATATTTTGTAGTGAAAGGAAATTAACTGTTCAGATGAGTCAATGAACTAAAAAAATGAATGAAATTATTAAACAATAGTTGTTAGAGGCAACCTAACCACACAAAAAGTCTTCCTGATCGCACATAAAAGTAAACAAAGAAACCGATCTCCATGAGAGACCTAAGTGAAGAAAACTCATTTGATAACTTATCATTGATCTAAGCACTTACTATAATTTAAACTGACCTTCCCCTGTAATGGCAGGTATGCATAATTATGCTCAGGTGAGTTGTAAAATGGTATTTATAGCAGATCTAATAAGTTTGTTCAGGACAATATTAGCCTAATTACATATTTTTTCATATGTAATCTAGTTAAACCATAATTACTTTTGTAATCTGATTACATAGAACAGATTATATATAATCAGTTACCTCCCAGCAGTGGCTCTGATGCAACTCGACATCTTCCTCTCCAACCCACTGCATGGCACAATGGCTGGCTCGCGCTCATCGAGTGGGTGTGCTGGTGGGCATTTTGGAAGTGGCGCAATGTGAAGTGCGTGCACACATGGGAATTCAGATCTCACCGCAGCGAGTGGGGAAGATCTCAGCTTAGGAACAGGCCTCACCTGCTGGAGCTTTGCAGGTAACGTGAACAGAGGGTGTGTATCGAGGGGGCTGCTGGCAGCCCCTGCCGTGTGTGCTGGAATGTGCCAAGACTTGCTTTTGGGGTGGGACAGCATGACCTCAGGCAATAGGATGGGTGGGTGCGACTTGCATAGAAAAGGAAAGGAATAGCGAGGGATGAGGCGGGTGAGAACAGACAAGAGTTAACAACTCAGTTTTAACCCCGGAGACAATCCACATTGGTTTGTAGCCAATGACAGCCAGAAAGAACGCAGTGGGCAGGCAGGGGTTAATAATTTGCATTGTCTCCAGTTCAGTTTATGATTTGACAACTGTCTGCTTTTCAGTACTAAGAGATTTCCACCTTACTTTCATCTTGACAGGAGGAGGAGGGGGTGAGGACGCCGAGGGATACTGTGTCTTTAAGAGAGAGAGTGTGTGTGTGAGTGTGTGTGAGAGAAAGAGAGAGAAAAGGGAGGGACCTCTTTGCCCTCCAGAAACCAGGAAGGGAATTGAGTTGATCTGCCGCTGCTTGGTTAGCGCATACGGGGGCTTTAAGCTGCGCGACAGTGAGAGGGAGATAGAGAGCTCCGGAGAGGAGGAGAGGAGAGGGCCGAGCTAACCCACAACAAGCACCACCACGGCCATCACAGGTGAGCTGAAGGCGACCTGTCATCCCCTCCTCTGCCTGCCCTGGGCCTGTCGAACTCAGGGGGGTTGGTAGCAGGGAGAGGAGAGAGGAAGGACTGAGGGAGGGGGGCCAGAAAGGAGTGCAGGGTGGGGGGGTTGGCCGGAGAGGAGAGGTGGGTCGCAGCAGCGGTCCCTAGTCAAGGTTCCTCTTTTTTTTTTTTCTTTTTTTTTTCTCTTAAATATGTCCTATATAGAGCTACTTGCCTCTGGGGGAATCTTGTGATAAAGTTTATAGGATGTGATCAAAACATTAACTTTTCAGGCAGGTGGAAGCACTTAGAGGAGGAGGAGGAGGAGGAGAAGGCATTGGAGGAGGGAGGCGACTGAACCGAGAGAAGGAGGAAGCAAAATAATGATAATAATAATGATACTGGAAAGGCTACAAGCAGTGGCAGCAACTTTTCGGGACATTACAGGGTGAGACACTCATTGCAGGGTGTGCTGTGTTTGCAGAGCATGTCTGGGTGGCATTAGGTTGTTTAGAGGAGGGGTAAGTCAATTTAGGTCAGGAGTTTCAAGTGTGTCTGAACCGTCCCAAGAGCTCAAAGCTGATGAAAGAGCACACGGCCGATGTTTCAGTGCTGCCCCTGACAGCCTGGGCTGAAATTTGTTTTGTTTTTTTCCTCCCACAGCGCCCTATCCATGTTTGATGGCTGCTCTGTACTTTAATACCTGGCAGGCTGCTAGCAGCATACTGTAGTGTATAATTCAGCCCTGGGTTGCTTACGTTAGAGAAGGCTTGGAGATAGTGGGGGTGGTGAGGGCAGAGAGGAAAGATGGGACTCGTAGTCTGCAGCGGGGGCTGTGGATACCAGGTGACATTGGGTTTCTGCCTCTATATCCCAGAGTGCCTTGCCCTCGGCCATGAAGGAAAGGGAACAGCCGTCAGCCTATCCCTGCGAGGAGGTGTGGCGAGTTGGCCGCTGCGAAGCCAATGAGGCGAGGGGATGCAGGAGCGGAGTTGTGGGCTGAAAATAGAGGGTGGTGGTGGATGGGATGGGGGCGGGTAGGTGTCTGTGTGGGATCAGGCAAGGGCTTGCCTGTATGACTAGGGCCACTCACAAGTTTCCTGCCTGGTAATGCTCTAGCCCTGCCCAGAGACACAGACAGCAGAACTGGCCGGCAAAGCAGGGGAAGGCAGAGAGGTCCCGAGAAACATTTTCTGCCTATTCGGTAAGCATTGCGAGGACATCCACACACACATGGTGTCTTTGGGCTGGGATTTAGAGGAGAGGGGAAGCAAGCAGGGAAAGTAAATACCAGAGTGTCTTGATAGAGTTCAGAGTTCTTGACCCACTTGAAGACAGAGCAGGGGTTGACAAACGGGTCAGGTGCCGCATTGACTATCTGCTGAAGTTTGCTTTATTGCCTTCGGATGTTTTACCCTACATGACATGTGTTGTTTTGAATCTGTCAAGTTGTGGTTAATTAGGTAGAGTAACTGCTAATATTAGAAGAGTGAGAATGTGACAGTATTTGCACATCCTGTACCACTGCTGCTTCTTCTTCTTCAGGGGCTTTCAGAGTAATTCTACAGAAACCGCCCCATCAGATACTTTGCTGAGCTGTGGCTGATAGCTACTGTGGCACAGGTGTTGAGTAATAGTTTTAGAAACTTAACTAAGTGACATCTCGTCTTAATGAGGCGGAGAATAGGTGACACAGTTCCTGACGGCTGAATCCCCTCTCCCTGACACAGCAGGCTGCCGTGGCTGAGTCTGTGCAATATTAAAACAAAACTTAAGCTCCGGCAACTTTGTGTAACCGTCCCCAAAGAGCTTAAGCGTTTGTAGATTGATTTCAGTCGTTCACAGCTACTCAATCTTATGACGTTCCTTCTCTCTTTACCGCTCAACTCCCCCATCCTCACCAGCATCTTGTTAAGACCAGATTGTAATCTGTCCTGCCGCCATGTAAGGCTTTCTTTTTTAAACCAGTGGTTTAAAAACTTCACAGCAGCCCTGACTGTCTTCCTCGATAACCAGATGCTTTTTTTTTTTCTTTTTGGCTTTGCATACTTGTTAAACCCGTTTTTACAAATGTGCGGGCATGGAGAGGGTAATTGACGAGCACAGTACGCCCATTTTATGGGAAAGTCTTTCATAATGCTGGTGTAAATTAAGTTGATCGCTTCTTCTTGTTCAGCTTAAGGTAAAATAAAAAATAAAAAACTTGATTAATTATTGTAAATACTGTCTTTTGAATGTTCCTTGCCCTATGAATGAAGAGCATGGTTATTTCTAGTGAATTCCAGCAAGAGGTTAAACTAGGACGCCATATGTGTTTGTATGTGTGAGCGCGCGTGCACGTGTGTGTGCATGCGCGTCTGTGTTACCAACAATAGACTCCAGAGGAATTGCAGGGGACTTCAGTGACTGTGGGCAGGTCCAAGACACCACCCATCAATTTGGCGGTGAGGCTGAATACAGTTTGATATTCCTGTATGTTTGTGCCTGCACCACGATGGCCCAAAACTAGCAGGTTCAGGCAGACCGAGAGGACAGGTTGTGTGATGTCTCCGTGGCAGTGTGAGGCTTTATTTCAGAGTAAAAAGCTGGCAGTATACAGTGATATACATGTAGCTGTCATATTGTTTGTGTAAAGGTTTATCTATGTGTCAAAATGGCTCATACAGGAGATAGAGTTTTATAAGGAGTATTTCTTTGCTGCTTCTTTTTTTTTTTTTTTTTACATAAATACATTTGTAAAGACTTACACATTTACAGTTGGAGTTGTTTCATTTGCCTCTTCCTTAGTGAATGCAGCTTCACTTCCCCCCCTCCATGATGTTTGGTTCCCCTGGTCAGCTGCTTAATATACCACAGCTTCCAGCCTGGCTAGACAGACAGACCCCTCTCTGTTGTTTTTCTGTTGTTATGCTGAAGACCAGGGGCAGTAAAGGGGCTTCTTCTGTTCTCTTCTGGGACATTTATTGTGCAGAGTTTAACACACAACCTGATCAAATTAAGAGCAAGAGAGTGTGGCTCGAGATGTTTTTCAAGAAGAAGGGGAAGGCTTCACTTACATTATCGCAGTGTTCGAGTTAAGGATTGTATTGATAAATTATAAAATACATCGAATCGGAGGCGATGGACGTGTTTACAAAATTGACAGAAAACCCCAAACATTTATTGATTTATTGTTAATAGATACAGGCCAAGCGACAAGAGGGATGTGTGACCGGACCGACACTGTCTGCTTGCTGATGTAGTTACTTGGTTTACAGTGAAACAAGAGAAAGACGATGTGTGGGTTGCATTAAAGTATGGCGAGACACAGGGAGGCGGTTGGGTCCGCACAGCTTTGCCTCCTCAGCAGTGGAAAGGGGAAGTGGGTGATGTGGTGGATACTATGCAGTGCACAGTCTGAGACAGAGATGGAGCAATGATGAGATGAGAGCAACAGATGAGAGGAAAAGAAGGAGGCGGGGCTAGGGTGGTTGTGGGGGGCGAGGGGGTCAGACAGTACGGACAGGGAGACAGAGCAAGAGGAGAGCTGGTCATCTGATAACAGAGCGGGTTCTGTTACACGCCTGCCACAGACTCACAGGAAGTCCTCTTTCCCTGTCAGGCTGAGCATGCGCAGCGCGGTGCAGCCAGTGTTTGCTGTTTGACCATTTAACCTGCTGGACATGAGCTTTCCGTATCACCACCAGGTTGTCAACATGTTAACTTATTAAACAAGATGGTAAGAAAATGGGGGGAAAACTGTAATACCTGATGACTTGTGTAATTGTAATCTTATATTACAAATGCATAATAGGTGCGAATGCCATTTCATGACGTCTTAGTGTGTAAAGCTGTATGAAAAGCATGACGTACTCCTTAATAATAATAATTCAGAGTTTTCTCAGATGAGGTGGCTTTCAAGGTTTATGGATGGATGATATTAGACCTGTAGTTTTCAACTCATTTTGCAACTTCATTTAATATAAATACAGTTTAGTTGTTGATTAGGTGGAATCTGAGTGCTAGCCAAGAGAGGCCAAGACCAAAGTGGACTTTGCATTCCCAAAACAACTTCAGTCTCAAAAAGCCAGAGTGGTTTGTTTAAATGCAGTTTTATGAACCTTTAAGTAACTTTTGTGTTGAGTGGTTTTATACACAGAAGCTGATGATTATTTACACGGAGAATGGAGGTCGGAGGCACAACATCACCCATAATCTTCCTGTGTAAAACATTTACTGAGCACGTTAGATGTAAAGTGTTTCCAGTCAGAGTAATTGTCTGATATAAAAGTGGTGTAAAATGCAAAAATGTTATGACAGTTTAACCCAATACTGTTCTGTTGATTTGTACACTGCTTTACTTATATGGTCAACCTTTCACACAGGAAGATCACCAATGCTGCACTGCCTCCAACTTCCATGTCCTCCATAAATAATCATGTGCTTCTTTGTGAAAAACTCGAATTCAAAAAAGTTGCTTTGGTTCCTCTTGGGCTAAGTCCAAATAATAACAATAATTATTTATACTAAATAAAGATTCCATTTAAATTATCTCCTGCTG
This sequence comes from Xiphophorus hellerii, assembly GCF_003331165.1. Lineage (NCBI taxonomy): Eukaryota > Metazoa > Chordata > Actinopteri > Cyprinodontiformes > Poeciliidae > Xiphophorus > Xiphophorus hellerii. Next base: position 18,376,677 of record NC_045680.1, read on the forward strand.
GTAAGATTTTAACTGCTTATTATCCCTCATCAGACCCTTGTTTGAAAAAAAAAAAACAGAATATGTTAAAGTACCTTAAACTGAATTACTATGGCTTTGTCTTCTTTAAATACAAAGGAAAATTGAGAGGAAAAAAACAATCTTTTAGTTTTTTATGTTAAAAAGTTTGTTGCTTTAAGAGGGTTTGAAAGTCATTTTCAACTACCCAGCGTGACACCTGTGCAGTTGCCCAACCACCCCCACTCCCCTGTCTTCAGGGTGGTTACCTTTTCTTTTACTGTAGCAGGTTATACCAGGTCCAACAGTAATTCATCCCGAGTTTATCATTGACATCTGAGCCAGATTCCTGGGCCTCCATTTGCTCTCAAGTTATGAGCGATCTTGTGAGTTTAATGCCCTGTCTCGCCCACCAGCTTCTCACTGGCTCCGTGTTTTGGCAGCACTTCCTGGTTAGTTTCTAGTGAAAGCTGCCAGGCCTCGACCAGCCCATACAACTTTAGGTTTTATCAGTCACTAGCCTACTTCCTGCTTTGCTCCCAGCACGGCCAGTGAGGTTTCCTTCCACTTTGGCCAACAATGAGTCACTGAGCAGTGGCAGTTACTCAAAATCCACTTTTCCTAACCCCCCGAAGCCCTATCATGTTCGCTTGTCCACTTGGTTCAGAGTGGAGCCTTCTAGATCTGAGTGAGAAGATCCTGTTGTACAAATGTGCAGAACTTGTGAATTATTTTCTTTATCTGAAACTCAATGTATGTCAAGGTTTAAAAGGATTATGCTGTCAAATCTGCAATTTTTTAAATCATAAATTTCTTACATTTTAATCAGATGCAAATGTGCCAGAGTGATGAGTTTTCACAGACAGCGTGAAGCACAGAGCATTACAACTCCTGTGTCTCCCCTCCCCCACATGTTGCTGCAGCTTGTTGAAAGAAAGTTATTATTGTGAATTTATCCTGTTGCTTACAATACAAACATATTCAGCAGCTCACAAATATTTCTGGTTTCGGACAGTCACAGTGGTGAAACTAAATGCCGGCAATCACACTCTTTTTGGTAATGTTATAGTCGGCAAGCTTTCAGAAGCATGTATTTATTGTAAGTGACCCAAATAACTCACAAGGTGGACTTGTTATGCTTTAAGTATTACTCTTTTAAGAGCAGAGCAACAACGAGGTAGAATATGTTTGTCCAAAGGATAAAACTTTTGCAAATTAGTCATAGTTTAGTCACCTAAGTTTATGTGTCAAAATGAAATGAACAAGAAATAAGTATTGTAGATAACGTCATGATGAGGGTAACTCTTCAACATGTTATTTTAGTGTCAGTAGCAACAGGTTTTGCTTTTCTGTTTTAAATGAGGTCAGTCATATCCTGCTATTCATTTTTCTTAGGAATTTGTAATAACTCTAATAGTGTTGTGTTTTTACCAATTGTTTCATGCCATGAGAATATCATACCGGAATGTGCCTATTTTACTTGTTCTCTTGTATGTTTCTGTATTTTTGAAGTGTGCAAATTTGTATTACCCAACAGTAAAATTTTCAAACTCTCAAATTTGAGGAAATAGAAAGTTAAAGGAGAGACAGGGGAGAGATCATTTGCATTTCAGACCAAGCTGTGTTTTTATGGGGGCTACTGTTTTGGTTGTTGTGCATTTTTAAAATGACTCTTTAGTCTATGTCTTCCCTTATCTGAGAAACATCTGGGGTTTGCTCGCGGTTAACAGTTTGTTCACTAGTATCTAGGAATGACTGGTATGTGTCTGCCAAAGTCAGAGAAACTTTCAGGGTGGAAATTTTTGAGACGCTCCACAACATGAACCATGTCAGCCTAAATAAGAACCATTCCTGCTAACTCCCGTCACACCTCGATATCAGGCAGGCGTCTGTCTAAGACAGTGACAAGCAAATTGGCTCCAACTGTCTCCGTGCAGATGTTGACACACGCCATGTTCGGTCAACTGCAGAAAGAACCACCCCCCCCCCCCAGCAAAAACAGAAACTCCTCTTACAAAACACTATTGTACAGATACATGGGAGGGGGCGAAGAGATGTTGCGGATGAGTTGAATGAGGTGAGGGTGGAGATGGGATGGGTTGGCTCTGCGCGTTGAGACGGTGGTTTGACTTGCAAAGCAGGCCTGGGCGCTTGTGGCCCAAGCGCCAAAGAGAGGGGCCCTTCCCTGAAGGTGGAACACGAAGTACACGGACAGCTGCGGTGCCGCTTTGTGCTAGATTGCTGGCCTTGTCACCCACAGGCATGAATTAGTGATAAGGAATGTTTCAAGCCATGAGGAGGTGTCAGGATCAGGTTTGTGGCTCCATGTTTCCTCTTTCTCGGTGTTCTGTGCAGGTTTATTCAGGGACAGGTTGCTCCTGCATGCAGAGCAGTCCCTCTGCGCTCCATTGGCGCTGAATCAAGTTTTGTGTTTGTGCGCATGTTCGTGCAAGTGTGTGTTTTATCTCCTCCTCAAGCTCAACGTCTTTACCTCACAAAGCCATGACCCAGGGTCAACTGTGGATGTATGGGGGACACAGTAGCCTCATTCGCAGGCTTGCAGCAAAGCCCGGTTCAGTGCAGGTGCTTTAGAGAAAAGCAGGTTGACTCGGCTCTGGACGGGGCTCGCAGAGATCTGTTTCCACCTGCGAAGGACACGACCGGTAGCCATGTGAATGCCCTTTCTCTCGCTTTTCCTTTCCTTCACTCTGCTCTCTTTGCCTCCCGTGTCATTTCTCTTTGTCTCTCTCCCCTCCCTTAACATATTCAGATGAGGGATAGGGTAATAAAATTTGCTTTTGCCATGGCTGACAGATTGTTTTCAGTAGAGCTCTGTTAAAGTCTCTGGCAGTGTTCTCAGACCCTATGTGGTCAGCCGCCCACAAAAACAGGATTGAAGAGATCCGTAGAGAAAGCGTGTTTCCAATAAGCAAGGGCCATTATGACATTCTCATGGTACGATAACCTTGATTTAAAACACCCCCGTTTTACTGTTTCAAGGAGTTAACGCAGAACGTTTAAATAAAAATGTTCTGAAAACCAAAAGGCAATAACTATTCCTGTGGCTGTCAAAATAAATAGTTTATATAACAGGTATAATAATTTAATGTTTGATACTTTGATTTTGCTACTTTTTAAGTAAATATACTTTTTCTGAAGAAAATTAACCCTTTTTAGTTTTTTGCTTAGGGATGGTTGATGTGAATATAAAATGTTATAATATTTTATGGTGTTTCTTAAGTAGATTATTGTATTCTTTTTAGCTTTAAATCCATATAACTCCATTGACTCATAGCCCAACAAAGTAAAACTACTAATTTTGTATTTTCCACATTGTCAAATACATTGAGTAGTGCAGATAAACTGTAAATACTGTAATTATTGCATTCAGTCATATTTTAACAAGGAACGTATGTTTAATGCGCTCTCCTGAAACCAATAGTAGAAAGGTAACTTGTACAGGAGCAATCACAATCATGACAATTAACACCATTAATTAGAGTTAATTGTTAACACAGCATTACAACTACATCTGTTTCTTTCTTGATTTTTTTTCATATTGATAAACATTTTGACCATTTCCCATTCCTTGTTCTGATCTTTGGTTTCTGGAGTAACTCTGGAATATCAAATTGTTTCTAGGGCCACCTATAGCTACACTCCATACAACCAGAGAAAACTCCACCTACTCAGACTATCATTAAAAGGGCTTTAAACCATAGGAACTATATGACATAACAGTTCAGTGGTTTGGAAACCAAATGTTGGTTTACCTGGATGCTGGAATTCAACCCATGCTTTGGAGCCAGTTGGTGTCTTCCTGGGTAATCATGCTTCACAAACCATTGCAAACATCATTATACTGTATTTATCATTTGAACTTGGAGCTTTTTATCTAAATGTCCATTATAACATTTGGCTGAATCGACCACTCTTTGACCCATTTAATTATTGATGAGAGGGTGAAAGAAACATCTTAATCTCTTATGGGTTCCTCGGTGCAGAGGGACAGATAAATCTATCCACGACCTATCTGCACATCACTGGTGTGGACACAGATAGGTATTTCTTTAGAGAAGATAAAACAAAGCGTAGCAGAGGAGAGGAGAGGACGGAGGCAAAGAAAAAAGGTGAACTCTATTAAAAGAGGAGGGGCAGCCAGGTTAGGCAGGTTTGGGAGTGGGGTGTAGCAAACAAACATACCAGCAGGATTGATCGGAAGTAATCTTGTAATTTGAAGCTTGTAGAGAGCAACTCATTTAATGCAACCACTGCCCAGCCTTGCCCCCCTACGGGGTCTGCCTGGCAGATGGTGAAGAGGAGGTGAAGGGAGGTTGGAGGGGAGGTGGATGTCCTGTGTGTGCTTGTATAATGTGTGATTTCCGTGTGTTATTGATGTTACTGTATTCACTCGTGTGACTGAGAAATCGAGGATGGCCCGCTCTGCCGAAACCCCTCCACCACCCACCCCGCCCCTCCGCCTAAGCTTCAGTCGATCATTTTAATTCCCACCCCACACACGCACACAAACACACGTGAGCGAGGGGACAGGCCTTTTCCGAAACTTGGCACGCAGTGCAGGGTGGGGTAACTAGCTCAGACCGGATTGACAACCTCCCTTTTTAATGCTGTTCCTTTGCAACTTGTCGTACATTCTCTTCCTCCTCCTGTGGAGTTTTTTTCCACAGGGTCTGCCCTCGCAGCCTTCTCTACATCCCTCCACTCTCCTCTCCCTTCTTGTTCCTCCACTTCCCTCGCTTTCCTTCCTCGCTCTCAACTGTCACAGAGTGAGCATAGGCTGCACAGCCCAGCTCCCAGCATGCACTCTGATCCCCTCAGCCCTCTGCTTATCTGTCCTCCACGACCTCTTGCTTGATTTCTTGCACGGGTGCGTGCACACACCCGTGGATGTATTCATATATACAAGGAAACAGGCACCTGGCCACCTGCACGCGTGAAATACATAAATATCTTTTTTGATTCTCCTACTCATTGTATTTATGCAAAGAAAACTGCTGACCAACACGATTCAGCTCTGGTGACGGCAATTTATTCACTACAGGAAACTAATGTCTTGCATATAGCCGTTTGTTTTGCCATCAGTCTGTTTCTACACCTGTTTCTTAGTTGTTTTTTTTCTTCTTATCAGTCTTAAAATACATTGGGAGCTGTTGTGAGGAACAAGACACTGTCTCAACGCTGCATGGGACGAAATGTGAAATTTTCACACTGAAGTCCAAATTCGAATCAGATGGAGACGAGAGTTTAACTTTAGCAGACTTCAAGAGTTAGATTCGGGACTTGGCAGCTTAAAAATGCCCCAAATAAATAAATAAATTTAAAAGTATGACTTTTAGTGCTTGGAAACTTTGTGGGGGAGGGATGTGTTGTCATAAGAAAGTAAGATTTTGAATAACTTACTAATAGCGATGCACCAGTTAATCGTTTAATTGTAATTGGCAAAAAAAAAAACAATTAAGTATTTTTTTTTTTCTATTTATTAAAAAGTATCAAGACTAAAAACATCTTTGGTCTGAAAAACAATAACAGCATTACTTTGCCGTTTTTGTTTTTGAATTTTGTAATTCTTAAAGTCTGTGTTGAAATCAAACCAATGGCCTGCAGCACTTTTATCCTGTTTCGGTTGTTGTAGCCACAGGTAGCCTGATTTCTGCATCTCTAATTAATAAATCTGCTTTTTTTGCTGTTACACCATATTGAAGGTTCTAAGAGAATAATAGGCAAAACATATAAACGGAACAGATTTTTTGACCGAAAGGATAAGCATGTTGGTATTTGGTTCAACCACCGGCCCACTAAAAACGTATCTTTTTAAATTTGCTTTTGCTGAAATTTGTGAAACAAATCTTTACCTTGAAAAGGTTCGATCTAAATAGAGTTACTTACTTAGTAAGATTCACTTTCCCTGTTCTTAAATTTTATAGCATGTTAAAAATGTGTTGCTGCGGCTAGTGCTCATGTTGCAGATTTCTCTCTCAGTCAATCAATATTCCTCTCACCTTTCTGTCCACAAAAAAAACTAATCAGTAATCTGTGTCTTCTGCTTTCAGATAGGCAGACAGACAGACGGCAGGACGGATACACGGGTGGGGGCTGTGCTCGGCGGCTCGGCGGCAGGCTGGTGGAAGATGTCGTCAGGGGCCGGTGGGAGAGGAGGAAGGCGGCTCCGGGGTATAACAAGCACTGCGGGCGGGGGGGGACGAGGGGGAGCAGGGGAGGCGGAGGAGGGTCCCGTGGGGATCCCTTTCCCCGAACACAGCGCGGACGTCCTGGGCGGCCTGAACAAGCAGCGGCTCAGCGGGCTCCTTTGCGATGTGCTCTTAGTCACCCAGGACCGGGAGTTTCCGGCCCACCGCTCCGTCCTTGCGTCCTGCAGCTCTTACTTCCACAAGCTCTTCACTTCAGGGGCCGCCGCTGACCAGCAGAACATCTACAACATCGACTTTGTGGCAGCAGAGGCTCTGGGAGCTTTGCTGGACTTTGCCTACACGGCGACGTTGACGGTCAGTCACAGCAGCGTGGCTGACATCCTTGCTGCTGCTCGCCTCCTGGAAATCTCTCCCGTCCAGGACGTCTGTACTCACCTGCTGGACACCAAAGTGCTCTCCTCACCGGTGAGGCATCGCCATAACACAGAAACAAAGCTCGTGTATTCACTGTCAGAATCCTGAGGTTGAGACACCAAAACATTAAAAGGCTGATATGTTTCAGTGCCTTCAAAAACTAGTCAACTTTTTCTCATTTCTGCAATTTTATGTGATTGATTAAGACAAAGGCATGCATAACTTTGACAGAGCATCTGTAAACAGAAATTTCCAATTCTTGGTGTAGAATCAATTAGACTTAAATCTGGGCTTTGACTGGACCATTCTAACGTGAATTTGCTATTGTAGCTATAGCTTCATATTTTGTGTTTTTGTTCTTCTGGCAGAATTTCTGAAGATAATTTGTTGCACTGGAGGGCATCAGACTTAAGAAGACTGAATACAAGTGCACACTACTACTTATGATGTCATTTTTAGACTATTTTAAAATAACTTAACAATTTCCTCCCACTTCACAATGCACTACTACTTTCTGTTGATTACTCATAAAATCAAACGCATTTCATGAAAGTTCTTGGTCATAGCATGATAGAATGTAAAAGTAAAGAGGTGTAAATAGTTTTGGAAGCTACTGCGCATTCATTTTCTCTAGTTCATTCATATCAAAAATGGTGCATACAGTCATCCTGCCATCCACCTCAATAAATAGCATAACCAGACTTACATCATGGCCTGTATCAGTGCCTCTCACTATGCCTAACACACTCCCACAGCTTGGAGTTAGTTTAACACTTACTCATGCTGAGCCAACAGTATTTGTGTAAGAACAGCGTGCTCCTTCACAGACTACAGACACAGCACCTCACAGCCGGGCAACATCTTCAGCTGCAGCAGTGATGTGCTCTGTCGTAATATGTAATACCATAATAATAAGTTCAGATTTTTATTGTGGGCCGTAACATCATGCAGGAAATTCTGAAGTCGGTTGTTGGTCAGATATTTGCTTTATAAAGTCTCGATATATGCAGATTTCAGACCAGTTCAGATTGTTCTAGGAGATTTGTAGTTGTCAGCCTTCAAAGTATTTCTTTCTAGCTTCTTACTGTGAGCGGTCACCAATGATTTAAAAAAGGAGCAAAAGTGATGTCGAGCAGTGTGGGAAAGATCAGTTTCTGTCAAACCAGGTTTTGCTTCTTTTAAATAAAGACAAAAATAAATGCAGAAGTTCATGTCTCACTCGTAGTTTAGCTTTTTTTTATTTTTTATCAGCAATTAGCGAGGTTTGAGAGGTTAACAATATGAACTGTAAACAGCAGTCTGTGTGTGTATTACTTAGAGAGTCCAGATCATTATTTTAACTTCTGGATTTGCAAATGATTTGGATCTCCAAACCAAGCATCTTCCATAACGAACAAGGTTTAAGTGTAAATAAAGATAAAACAGAGCAATTTGGAGGTAATACTTTCATTTATCCCACTTTCTGTGGAAGTTAGCTCTTAATAAATATGTAGTCAACAAAGCGTCTCCCCATAGCTGGTGCAAACTGATGTTTGATGGCTTGATTTGGGAACAAAACGAGATCTCCAAAAGGTCTGATTGAAAAATTTCAAAGGAACAAAATGTACCTCCAGCCACCAAGCACCTGCTCTCTGATTTTCCAGTCAGTCAACATTCCTCAGTTGAAAGTTGAAGTTCTTTTAAAGAACTTCCTTCGAACACCTGACTGATAACAAAAAGACCCAACTTTGAGTCCTCTTCTCTCAGCACCAACTTTCACACTAAAGAGTTTTTAGCGTTATCTGGTAGTCCTTTGGTATGGTGCATTCACTGGTTAGAGAAGGATGAAATTTTTGAGTATCTGAACAGTATGTCCCTAGTCTGCCAGTCAAGGTGAAAATTTCCTAATTTCTCTGGACATCTCAAGATTTTTTTTCCAGTAGTAGCTTTTAGCACCACAGTGGTTCCCTCACTGGCTTTGTTCTTCTGCCTATTATTTATTGCATTTCATAAAAAGCTGAAATATTCTGCAAGATGTAAAAGTTTTCATTTTGGCCTGTCTACTTTAACCAACCCTACTAAGCTAAGTTGCTATAATTTTTAGAAGACAAAAATGTCTTCTGAGCTCTCCAACTGTGTTTAAAGTCAGCTCTCACCAGTGCTCTTGCAAATTTTCCCTTCACTGGCTTTTGTTTCCTTCCCTGTTTCCACAGGCGGGCAGTGAGCGAAGAGATGAAGATGAAGAGGGGAAATGCAGAGGAGTCAAGGAGCAGGGGAACCGAATTCGGGCCAGGGAGTACCTGGAGTACTTCCAGAGAGGGGCGCACTGGAGCAGCAGCTGCAGCACGCCAGAGCTCAGGGAACTGCCCACACACCTGCACTTTAACCATGGTAACGGGAGCATCCCCAGCAACGGGGCTCCTGCGGGCCCCGGTGAGTACTACTCCCCGCTGGCCCTAGCCTTGTCACAGCCCCAAGCGCAAGAACCAGAGGAGGAGGACGAGGATGAAGAGGAAGAGGAAGACAGGGAGGCAGTTCAGGGCAATGGAGTGAACCCGGGGTCGTCATACTACCCTCCATCTCAGAACGGCCACTTCTACCTCCCCCCTGAGTCTCGGCAGGAGGCGGAGGTGGAGGACAGCTGCAGGGAGGCGATGGTGAGGGATAGGGGCTCGGCCAGCGCCCTCCTGCAACAAATGATGGACTCCATCGAGAGGCAGAAGAAGCGTGCGGACGGGGAGGAGCAGGGAGACGGGGATGATCCTGACATGGAATTTTACTTGAATTATTTCAGCAGCACGCAGCACGAAGACGCAGCTTCTGCATCACTCGTGCATGGCGTGCCGCCGTCGCTGTGGATGTCACGAGGCAGCGCGGGCCAACACACAGCAGGAGGAGAGAGGGCAGTGGAGGAGAGAGGGAACGGCACTGGAGGAGGTGGAGGAGAAAGAAAGATGCGTTCTAAGGCCTTCCAGAAGTGCCCCATATGCTCGAAGGTCATTCAAGGTGCAGGCAAGCTACCCCGCCATATCAGAACGCACACGGGAGAGAAACCCTATGAATGCGCCATCTGCAAAGTGCGCTTTACCAGGTAAGCCCATTTAATGAAGGGACTACCTCATGTCACATGTGCTAATAGTCTTGGACAAACGGCCCAGCTGAGGGAAACACCACAAAGCCAAGAGCTGGAGAATTAGCGCTAACCACCTTAGCTTTGCATTAGGCAGTGCAGTCTGTGTCCAAATGTTTACCATGATCGTGGATTGGCAGGATACTAAACAGATTTCCTCCCAACATCCCCATGCTGTGAGGGAGGGGAGTGTTATAAAAGTCAGTTTTATGGTGGCAGCCTTCATGGCAAAGTCCTGGAATTTTAACATAGGGGTCCTATAAAAGAAGGCTGTGCCATCAACGTGTTATCTTGTGAAAAGGGGCCATAAAGGACTGTATTCTGATACAGAGGGGAGGCGGGGGGGTTGCAGGCATGTGAACTTTTGATCTGCTGTTATGCTTCTTATTGCCCACAGCAGAGTATTTACACAACCCCCTCCCCTCGCTCTCTATCACTCCTTCACCTCTCAAATAAAACCTGCTACGTGTCCCTTAGAAAACAGATAGACATGGCTTATCTACAGGAGGGGACATCTGTGCGAAGGGTTTTCATGTTAGGAAGGCTTGCCTTTTCCATGAAATGATTACTTTAATGAATTAATTAGCTGGCCTTTGGTGAAAATAGACGCTGCTGTCTGAAAATATCCAGAACCCCTTTGAGCACGAGGAAGACCATTCTTAATTTATCCTCCAGCTAAATTTGACCACCAGTGGAAAGGGGCGGCATTGTAATCTTAATCCTGTTTGATCAGGGTTAAGGGTTTGCCTCGCTCAGTAATAAATCACTCCTATCCTTTAAATAATTCACCTCTGTCAGTGGCTACTTTGCTCCAATGCTGTGGCCTGCCGGATATGTGTGTGTTTCCTTGTCACCCTCGTTTGTTAAAGTTTTGATGTTTGGCTCACAGATCTTACTCATTTGCTTGTATGACAGCTGATATACTAACTTAAATGACATTTGCACTGTGTGTGTACTCATGCTCAATTGGACTTATGCTAGCAGCTCTTATTTGACTAGGAGCCCTAAGTGTAGGAAGGTTAGACGATTTAAGTGATTGGGAGCTAGAGGGAGATAGCAAAGACTAAAGGGGGGAACGAAGGACAAGAGTCAGATGAAGGCCAAGGCAGCCTGATAAGTTAAAGGAGCAACAAAGTAAAACATGTTTCGAAATGTTATTAGATTACTTTGATTCTGCAGAAGTAGAGATGCACAGATCAAAATACTGTGACTGATTTTAAATCTGAGGTTTGACCAGCCAAAACCAGTTTTTGTTCATTTTGGTTTCTCTTTATTATAAAAAGACATCACGCTTTACACCTGTTGATATTACATGTTTACATGAGAAGAAATAGGCAATTTTACGTGTGAGACAGCAGTTTCTGTAAAACAAGGTTTTACTAACATTTTAAGACAAAATCATTCATAATGGAGCTGATGTCCAAAACTATATTTAACATCGTCCATTAACAATTAGCACAGTTAGCTTTACTAACTATAAACAGCTTTCTGCGTGTGTGAACCGTATAGAAAATGTTAATCACTTTGAATCTGAAATTTGTGACAGGTTGCTAACATTTGCAAATCCAGCATGTTCCCCGACTGGTAGGTTTCAAACACAAAAGGATGAAACAGCAGCTTTGCTTCGATTCAGCCTTCCTGTTATCTGCTAAATGTTTCACTCTCTCGCAGCCTGAATTAAATGCAGATATGTCTGGTTTAGAGTTGCACAATATACCACTTAGAAATAGTTATTGCAATATCATCATCACAAAGGACTGGTTGGATACAGTCTTTGGTAGGATTGTTCTTCATGTCCCATGCATGGATACACTTCATGCCTGAAATAGATTTAGCCTGTTGGATAGACTTTTAGTGCTCTTGATGCCCACGCTTGTTTGTTTTAGGTGGCTGAAATGCTGAAGCTGACTGAGTGATGGAAGGACAGGGTCAGGAGAATGTGGTTCATTTATACTGTCATTGCAATATTAAGCAATTTTTGTTAGCATTGTGTAGCCCTAGTCTTGGCACAGGCTAGAGAAAATGCAGTTTACGTTTTGAAGGGTTTTTTCTTTATTCAGTTTTCCATCAGGAAAGCAGTAGAGAAAGACAGAAGGAAGATAAAAAGCTAATAAATCTAACTTTGAATGTTCTTTGATTGTTCACAACTTCCACACTTTAAAGGGAGATTGTTGTCAGCAACACCTGATACCTCTTAGGTAAGGTGGTATGGTGGCTTCACTGATGGGAAAAAAAAGAGAGGATCTTTGCTTTCCCAACTAGAAGGTCACTGATCTGTGCTGTTAAGGTATAAAATGTCCTATTACAAGTTGGTTGGAATCAAAACATTTTTTCTATTGGCTCTTTTTTTTTTTTTAGATTTTGTGAACACACAAAATATTTTCCCATCAAATTTTTCAGTTTGTCACTTGTGAGGCTAAAAATCAACTAATTCTGATCAATACCTTGGAGCACCTCTGTGAAAAATTACGTTTTGTTTTGATATGTTTTACCTTGTAATTAGTACAGTAGTTGCACTTCGGTTATTTAGTTAGGATGACTCCTCACTTGCACAAAATTTTATTAAAAAAGGCCTCGTGGGGATTCACTAGGCTTCTTTTTTCCAGCCTCAGCCCTGTAGTTTGTCGTATTCAAATCTACAGCATCGTAAACAATACATTTTCCCCAGGAACAGATTTGCAGAGGATGCTAAATTCTTCACGCAGATCTTCCTGTTGGTGTGACCTCAAATTAGGGTTAACAGAAGCAATGAAAAAATGCCAGCTGACACAGTGAACACTGAGCCTTCGTGTCAGTGTGCAATCGCGCTCTTGTGTGCCATCACACAGATAAAAATGTGAAGTTTATGACCTCCCCTCAGCTGGACTTACAACCCTCATAGACCGGGAGGAGAGCCAAGACACGACAATTAAAATAGAATGAAATCATCTAAAGCGGATTAAGCTGATTCCTGCAAGTGTGAAACTTTGTAATAAATTTAAAGATAATTGCATATTTGCGCGCAGCCTAATTAGTAAAGCTGGCACCGGCGACGGAGGACATTCAGACAAAAGTGAGTTGTTTGTTTTGAGAGTTAGACGTTTTCTTAGTGTGTTCTTAAGCCGTGTTTGTCTTTCTCCCTCTCAGGCAGGACAAGCTCAAGGTTCACATGCGAAAGCATACAGGAGAGAAGCCTTACCTGTGTACACAATGTGGAGCCGCCTTCGCTCACAACTACGACCTGAAGAACCACATGCGTGTCCACACCGGTCTCCGTCCCTACCAGTGCTCAAGCTGCTTTAAGACTTTTGTGCGCTCGGACCACCTGCACCGCCACCTTAAGAAGGACGGCTGCAACGGCATCCCCTCCCGCCGGGGCAGAAAACCTCGGGTGAGAGAACCGGGGCTCCTGGAGGCCCCGCCGAGCCTCCTAAGCCCTAGCCCCGAAACTGGGTCCCAGCCTCGCACCGCCAGGGGCCGGCGGCGCTCCGAGGCGCCCTCTGCAGCCGAGGTAGAGGGTGCTGTCGAGGTGCACACACACAGTCCTCGGCTGCAGGAGCTAGCAGTGGAGGCGGGACCCTGAGACTACGGGTGGGGAGAGGGGTGAACGCGGGGAGGGGACCACAAGGACACTGCTGGACGCCACAGTCGCTCTGCACAGCCTGTGAGACAGGCCAGTGGACAGAGGAGAGAATAAACATGCAAAGGCAATTTAAAGAGACAAAACAACTAACTATTCCTCTATAAACCAAATCAGGGTGTCACAGAAATTGAATCTTTATATTTCTTTCTCCTTTTACTTTAGGAAATGGAATAGACTTGCAAGCACTTCAGTCGTTTTATTTGTTAAAGAGAAAAGAACGCTTCAAATCATCCACCCATGATGTCCACTTTCTGGGCCATTTCTTTCTCTGTCATTTTAGACTCTTTTTTGTTTTGGGTTTTTTTTACACCGGCATATGCAGTTAGGCAAGTATATGGTCGAGACAAAGAAACTCCGAGCAACTATGCAGTTGATTTAAAGTTTAATTGGTTTTGTCCTCACAGCCTTCAAGCTCTAAGAAAGGTGACTGTCATGCACCTTCTGGCTGCTGTACGAGTGAAGCGAGGACAAATCCTCCCAGCAACAACTCCTTTTTTTTTATACCTATTCCTTTACAGCTCTGAGATGTACAGTTACCATAGAAACAAAATTTCCACAATATGGTATATGCAAGGAAAACTCACCGTTTTGATGCAAGAATCTTTATATTTTTCAGTCTATAAATGTTTCAGAAAGAATCAGGCGAGGGGTTGATTGAAGTGTTACTTACTCTAAAAAAAAATGTTTGTTTTTTCTAATTGTAATTGGTGGTTTGTCTTATTGAAACGTTCAACTTGAGTCGAATCCACTTTAACGGGGGCTCGCCGCTTGCAGGACGAGGGGAATGCGAGGGGTGGAGGGTTTGTGTTTTCCAAGCACTACCGTTCTCAACGTATCTGTTGGCTTTACTACATTACGTCTTGCTCCTCACAGCCCTGCAACATCAGCGTTTCCTTTGCCCTTTTGATGTTTGATTGTCTTAATTCTGTTTTTTGTTGTTGTTCTTTTGGGTACTCGACACTTTATAATTGTATACGTGTGTATATAGCAGGCAGAGACGTGACATTGGCCCCCTCTTGCTGAGGTGTACTTACCGATTTTTTACTTTTTATTTTTTCCTTCTTGGGCTCAATGTTATATTTCTCAGACACAGTTGAAGCTTTTGGGTGAAAGAAACGAAGCTGTGTGAATGTTCAATGGCAAACACACACACCAAAAAAAAAGAAAACAAACAAACAAAAAAAAAAACATTAAGTCACCTATTTGTCCTAAACGTAAAACTTGACATGTACAGTTCCTGCCCAGAGGATTAGAGCGATGAATGAATGAATGTGCTTAACTTTGTGCAGTTTTTTCGGAGTCTGTCCTTGTGCGACAAGGCGCGGGTAGCACTTAACCGACCGCAGGTTAAAGGAATGGCAGGGAGCAAGAGAGACAAAGAGTACGAAGAAGACATATGTGAGCACCTTTCGATATATAAATATATATATATATATATATATATATTTTTTTTTTTTCTACGTTTGCACAGCTTTACTAAAGATATCCAACAGAGTGGGAGATATTTAAAGGAATCTGGGTTGTTGTTGGGGAGCGAGAGTGAGATTAGATGTATGTATCATGCTTATTCCAATCCTTTTTGCCCCAGGGACCACACAACCGTAAGGCAACCTGTGTGATGAAGAGAGCAATAAATACCTGTCCGAGTTGGGAGGCCAAATAGGAGCACAGCTGCAGTTGGGCGGTGGGGGAGGGGAGCAAGGGAAGAGGAGTGTAGGGGAGTGGGGGAATCTCACAATGTCTGTTGCATTCCAAAAAAATAATCTCCCCCAGCTCAGCCACATTTCCAGCCCGGGAGTGGATCAGTCCGGGCCTTTTCTCTCCCTCTCTCTGCCTCTCCTCTAATGCCCCTAAACCAGCCTGGAGGAGATATTATTATTGTTATTCTTATTATATTAGAACCTGGATGCCTGGTGTTGGTAGTTTACTGTACGAGCGTGTTTACATGTACATGTGTTTTAAATGTGGGCGTGTGTGTGTATGTGTGGGTGTGCGTGTGTGGGGGCGTGTGTGTGGCAGCCAGCCAGGGTCCCTCTGGCCACATCATCAGAGTGTGAGTCAGCCGCAGCCTGTTCAAACATGCACCCTGAGCTGCCAGCGCCGCTGCACTTTCTCGTGTCGTTCGCGCACACGCACCGGGTCCAGGTGTCCCGCAGAGAGGAGGGGAACGCCACGGCTCGCACTGTCCACTCTAATGTTGTCAGTCACTGCGAGGCTTTGGTGATTTTGCTTGGGTTAAAAGATGCACGTTCAGATTCCACGTGATCCCCACCCCTCCTCGCCCACTTTACACAGTCTGAGCAAAAAAAAAGAAGCAAAGTAAACACATCCTCTTTCACTTCTACTGTTCTCAAAATTATTTGGTCGTTGCCAAATCTTACAGCCTCAGATGAACAATACCATGGGAGATGTTACGCTGTTTTTAAACATATATATATCTATATATATATATATAGATATATATATATATATATACATACATACATACATATATTTAATGGAAAAATGAACTGTTTGAAACATTGAACACTTTTAGCAGAACGGTGTGTCCATTTGATTTTGTGCACCTTTAAAAATTGTTTGTAGTTTAGCACCTTGATTCTTTCATCATTCCTGGTGTGTTTGGAGTCGCTGTCAGTTTATGCAAAAATGAGCCAAAATCATGAGCCACCCACCGCCGTGCTTAACTGGTATGTTTAGTTTGTACTGTCCAAAATCTCTCAGAACGAGATTTGGTCCAGACGTCTCGTGGTTTGTTCAGATGCAACTTGGGAAAGCTAAGCCATAGTACCGTGTTGCTTTTAAAGAGGATTTATGCCGACAACCCTTAAAAACAAGCCATGCTTAATCAGCCTTTTTCTAATTGGGCTGATGTTTTAGTGGTCTTCTGCTATTTCTTTCCAGTTTTATTAAACCTGTCGTCCACGTCAACTCGCTGGAATTTCCACTTTTGAGAAAACAGTTAATTGTTTTGAGTATTTTTGATTATTCCTGTTGTAAGTTACCCTTATAACACGTTCCCGATTAAAGGGCAGCCACAGCAGTATCTTTTATTGGTGTTAAAACCGTAGTAATGGTCCAGACCAAGTGAACTTCTAGATCATGTTGCTAGGGGCCACTTAATCAAATGTCACACCTTTAATTGCTTCCACACACTTTTTGATACACTGTAAAATCTCATGACCTGTTGTTCATCTAAGATTGTTTTTAACTTATGTAAAGACACAGAAAGTCTAAAACACAAAACCGGAAGAGGGTGTTCTTACTATTTGGAAATTCTGTACAAGTGCTTAATGTTGCACCTTACTTGGATTGAGGGTGGTCGTGGAGCACGTTCTTACAGGGCGAGTGGGCACTTTTGTCAACAAAACGGGTACTTTGAAACAAATGAGATGAGTCCCTCTTTTCTGTCCGTCGTGGTGAACTTGAATTCTAGTGTTTTGGTGAGATATGAGAGTTTAGTTCCCACAGGAGACACTGAGCTGGGGTCAGATGAGGTTTTGTGATCCAAAAGACTATTCCATATAACTGAATGCACTTGAAGTTCAATGTCGGTCATTGTCTTTTTATGTCTTAATATAAAATATGGAGGCAGAAGAAAGGGCACTTTGTGTGTTGGCTTGTGTGTACGTGTGTTTGCTTGTCCATTCTTTATTGCAAGTGTGTGTGCACACGCACAAGCTGGCAGTCAGGCTGGAGGGTCTCAGGATAACTGTTATAAACAAGCCTTTGCATCGGCCCCCATCTGTTCTCAGACCTACACGTGCTTCTGTTTGGATCCGCGCGGCGGGGACGAGTCCACGGTAGCACAGAAGCAGGAACGTTACACTGCTAAGCAACACATCGGACAGCAGCTTGTTTATCCCACGGCTCTCTGTGCGCAGGTTTTCATAGCACTAGTTTACTCTTGTTGGTCGCCGTCAGGCAGGAGTTGTGAAAGTCTTAAGTTCCTTTTTTTCTTCTTCTTCTTCTTTGACGCATTTAACAGGGGTGTTAGTGATTGTACAGCAGCGCTCCCGATTTTAAACCATTGTAAGCTGGGTGATGTCTGTCGTTATTCGTGTTGGTACTTGGAATGGACTGCTTATACCCTTTGTGTCTTAACGTGACAGGTTTTTTTTTTTTGTGAGCCATCTTAATTGGACCTCTATGGTAGATTTTGTTGATTGACCAAAGCTCTTTATTTTATTTTTTTTTTGCCGTCCATCTTAGTCAAATGCAGACTCGAGATAATAAGTGTGATTTTATTCAGTCTGGACCTCCCTGACTAAGCCATGGATGCTCGTCATCTTTCAGATCATTTTACTTGAGTTCACTTCCTCTTATTCTTTGTATGTTTGTGTAAAGAAAAAATAGAATCAAAAGTTTAAGGATGTATAGCTTGTTCTGTCTGTTTATTTTTCTTTATTTTATTTTTTTTAAATTATGTGTTGTGCTACAGCTGGGGTTTTTTTTTGTTTTTTTTTCTAAATATTTTTACATGGCGGTATGTATGTGTGTGTTTTGGGGTAAGGGTCGTGGTTTCGGGATGCTGTGCCAGGAGGGTAGGGTAACTAAAAAAAAGAAGGGTGCTTGTGGGTGGGGGTTATGGATAAAAAGCCTAAAATAGCACTGGAAACGGTGCTTTAGCTGAGAGAGCAAAAGTTTGCACTAATGTAAAACGTCCTCGTCCTGCTTATAGGGAGAAGGACCCGAGACCTCAAAGGCCTGCGAGTGTCTAAGAGCACAGAGCAGAGTGGTCGATACTCAATGGTCTCTCAAAGAGTCCATTCAAACCCTCGTTAAAAATATAATCATGTACAGTATGCTGAGAAATATAGACTTCCAGGAGCAACGGATACCAAAGCAGAAAAAAACAAAACAATGGGTTTCATTCTCGTCACTGGACATTTTAAGCTACCGATTTTAGATTTTTATTCCTTGAGCTGAAGGCTTTTGATGAGAGGTTCTCAGATGGAAACATAATTTTCTTTTTAAGATTATAAAATCATAAAGTACAACTTTAAGATGAGCAGTAAAGCTTTTTTGAAGAACAAAAAAAATAAAAAAACTTGAGATGTTTAACTTGTTCCAAACCTGTTTAAGGCAACACAGATAGCCACATTTCTATGTTTATTCTGCTGATTATTAATTAATGCCTACCAATACTCCCTTTTCCTTAAAGACTGTTTTTGACCTGTTGAGCTGAGTCACTTCAGTGTGTTATCTGAGAAGGTTAAAGTGACTGTAAATGATATGTGGCCTTGTCTGAGGAGCGTTAAGCTTGTTTTGTTTGTTTCCAGTCTATTGTGGAGTGTGGGGCTGAGGCTGACTCTCACTGGGTGGGCTGGTCAGCACCGAGGGCCAAATCGTGCCTTAAGGATTGACAAAAAAAAAAAAAAAGTTCAATTATCTTGACAAAAAATGATTTTTACTACACGGTAAATTGGCTTCCTACAGTATGAATTGACTTAATCTTTACTTGAGTAGTTTTATGCAAACGCGTGTCATTTTTTTTTTGTTGTTGCTTCTGTGTCCTGCACACCACCCATGATCGCAGCCTCAGCCCCAGACCAAGGTTACTTCGACGCAGGCTCCAGCCTCCAAATTTCCATGCATTTTCTTTTTTTTCTTTTTTTTCTTTTTTTTCCCCCCCCTCAGACTTGACCTCGACATGTAATCTGTCTTGTGTTATTATTAAAGATTCTTGCTAAATCTATCCAAGAAGGCCACTAAACAAAGACTAAGAGATAACTATAACTGTAAATATTCCAACAAAGCAGAACGTGCTGACTGTTATTATGGCCTGTAATGACTGTGGAAAGGGTAGCTTTGCTTTGTCATTTTGCTGCACCTATTTTTTGTTTGTTTTGGTTTTTCTTTCTTCATCAGGCTGTTGGTGCTCAGCAAGCCTGAGCGCAGCATATGCAGTACGGCTCCGTGCTCAGCGTGGCTCTGGCGCTCGCACAGACAGCCCTGGGTCCTTCAGAGGCACAGTTCTGTCTGATGGCCAGCCTCTCAGCCAAGCGGACACAGTTTGCACTTGGAGTCTTTGTCAGTCTCTGGGGGATACAAAGGTTAGCACACGGGGAGGATTAAACATGGCCGGTTGGGCAAGGCTGAGTGTTATTTTCTGTTTCGGAAGCCCGAGTGATGAGCACTAGAGTCGGTTCGCCAAACTAGCCCGGCCGCATCAATGCTGAAGAGGTTGTTGTAGATTTGGGAAAACGCAGCCAAGAGACTGTTGCTGATCTCTTCTGTCTTTATGTACGTACTACTCAGGTGGAAAATTCACTGCTATGCATTGGGTTTCATTATCTGCTCAGTTTATGGTGTGTCTGGTTCGTCATTGTGATCATTCCCAGACTTTTCCTGTAGAACTCCTTTCAAAATTTTACATCACAGCTTCCCCAGAAAGGATTTCCTCACTGGAGTGAACTGTGTGTCCCTCCAATTAATATTGATTCAGTCATTTTTTTTTTAAACAACTAAAAGAAACTCATCGTTAAGACCTATAACATTTGTTTTTTTAATCTTTAGTGGGTAGGGGGTTCATTTCTCATCTGATCAGAGATCTCACACACAGAGAGGGTAAAAGGCGAGCTATGGACAATTCGAGACCTGTTTGTCTCCTCAGACCAAATTCAGGATGCATTCCATGATTTCATACTGTGAGAATGAAGCAAGTCCGAGACGACGAGAGGAAATGTTTGACATTTGGCTGCGTCTTGTCCGGCCTCGCCGTCCTGGGACGGACATTTCAGTTGTAACGCTCAGAAGCCCCCCTTCCCACTTTCCCCTCAACTCCCCTTTGCAGTGTAGCACTAACTTTCTGACTGCCTTTTTTTCAGCTTCTGCGATTGTAACAAAAGCACTTTGCGAGAATTCACCTTGAATTTTATGTTTGTTCGATTTTTTTCCGGTCATCACTATTTTTTCTTCCGTCTCTGTCTTAATGCAGATGATTATTTAAATGCAAAAAATATATATGTATATTGAAAATGGATAAAAAGAAAAAGACTTGAATATTTGGTATCTAGATTGATTTGCTAATGCATCTCTGTCATACTACCACCATACCTGTTATGCAGCTTATTGCATAATCTCAATCATTGTGGTGTGAAGAGGGGGTACAGAAGAGACTTTCTCCCACCTGCTTTCTGCGAGATCTTGTTGCAAAACAGGTCATCAGATCTCTCTATTTTTTTTTTTTATTTTAAGAAATGTGTATAACACTTTGTAAAAAGCTTTCTGAGAAGGCTGCATATTAATCGACTTTACATTAATAGCCTGTCTGTGTTGGGAAAGACTGGATCTGGTATCCGTATAAGGATTAAATTATTGAGAATTTGTCGTCTTACATTTGCAGATCAGCACAGAAATGTATTTTGGCCTTAAACAAATCACGATTACTGCACTAAAATGGAAGTACAATGTCATAATACGCATTCAAACGCTCGGAAAAATCATTCAGCTTGGGAGAGAAGAAAAGGCTGCTGTGATCATTAACAATCTTTGAAGAGATTTTTTTTTTCTTTGTTTTTTTCTTTTGCATTTCAAAGTGACAGAAAAATATCAGTCAAATCCGGACATTTAAATCTACACTGAGTCTCATATGGCAGAACATATTAGCATGATGTGGACATTGTGTACTGACCACACCCAACTGTGTGTTTCACTAGTGTGTCCTAAAGGCGGACTACCTGCCAAGTGAAGTGAATGGATCAAGCCACATGTAACATACTGATCACCGAATGTTTCCTACCCACAGGGGGCAGCAGAACCTTCCCATCTGATGGGACTCAGTGTGGATTTCCGTAAGCCATCCTTTTATTTTCACGTTTTAATTTCTTGTCCATCGTGTTCTGTTAGTCCATATCTGCTGGAAAGTACAAGGAGGCGGGGGAGGAACACGGGGAGGGGGATTGTTGGTGATTTCTGTTTTTGGAGAAATTTGCACTTTTTGGCAACGAAAAGAGAGTATTGTACACGAGACCACTAAATCCACACACAGTCTAAATCATATAATTCCATTTTGTGTCCTTTTTTGTTGTTGTTCTGTTCTTTTTTTTTAATATATCCAAAAAATGTCTGGCATCTGGTTGTCTGGTTTAAAGAATATAAAATCTTTCTATTAAAAAAAAACCAATGGTTGAAATGTTTTGTGTGGATTACTGCGTGTGAAACGTAAATGTATAAAACTGAGCTGTTTTTTTTTATTATTTGGTTTTGTCAAAGCAACAAAACACTTTAGATTAAAGTGAAACCAGCACACTCACACAACTCAACCTGAAAAACAAATCTGGTTGGATTTTACACATCTATGGAACATTTTGAAAATTATTGTTAATATTCAGCACCTGAATATTAGCTATACCATTGGAAATATGCAATGCTGATTTAAGTTTGTGTCCATTCAAACAAAAGCTATGAATGTTGTATTAATTTAGAGCCTCTTAGTAGATATTTTTTGTTTTCCTTTAGCGGTTTAAAAAATAGATTTGACTGAGCAAGTTTGTATTTATTTAAGATCTTATCTAATCTGCACTGGCTAAGATCTACAAACTTCCTTTAATATTTACTTTAAAACGATTCTTGGAGCTTTTATATATATATATTTTTTTTTAAATTACACATTCTGTGGGCCTCAATAAATTTCTAATACACTGCTCAAAAAAATAAAGGGAACACTTAAACAGGTGTTTAACACTTAAAGTATTCCCTTTATTTTTTTGAGCAGTATATTTAAACATCTTTCATAAACGGTTGAGTTAATTTTCTAGCACAGATCTGCCTTTTAGTTCACAAATTTGCTGCATGTTGGGGATCATTGTACAGCAGGAATACATAACTGTGTCCAAGTTTTGACCGTCTAACCCAGGGGTCTCAAACTCCAGTCCTCGAGGGCCGCAGTCCTGCAACTTTTAGATGTGCCTCTGCTGCACCACACCTGAATAGAATAATTAGGTCATTACGGCTCTGGAGAACTGATCTACACAAGGAGGAGGTAATTAAGTCATTTCATTCCAGTGTTTTGTACCTGTGGTACATCTAAAAACTGTAGGTCTCAAACTCCAGTCCCTCGAGGACTGGAGTTTGAGACCCCTGATCTAACCCAGTTAGTTTAGTTTCACTAAACTGACAAAATTTCTTGTGGAGAAAAAGTTTTGGAGGAAAATATTATCAAGCTTGGTGTGTGGCGAAAATGGAGGACTACCACTAATCAACTGCTTGGACACCATTGCTGTTCCAAAGGATTGGGCCCTAAAATTTGTGGATTATGCTCGAAAGCCAGGTTTGTTGTGATCAACCAATTTAAATGAAATCTCCTTATTCTGATCAGAAGAGTGCCCAAACGGTCAGCCAGCGACATTTAAAGCTTGTGTATATAACGTTTATAAAATATAGTAATATTTTAACAAACAGTATAGTATGAGACATATAATCTGAAAAAAAGACTGCCTTCTCCCAGTCCTAACTCTGGAAATACAGAACTCTGTCAGAAACAACCAGTCAGAGCCAGGAGGAATGACTTGGTGCCGTCAATCATGCTGTGTAAGTGCTGCTCACAACTTCCCCTGTCAGCAGAGCTTGTCATGAATGCCAAGGCTAGTGAGCAAGGCTAGTGTTTACTGCTGGTAAACAGTTTTCTTGAAAGAGTAAGTTGTTTTCCCGCCATTTAGCAGCTCAAACCAAGGTTGATTGACAGCACTATGACCTTCCTCCTGGTTCTCATTGGTTGTTTTTGATTAGGAGTGATGTATTTCTTCAGATGGCTTTAGTACCACCACGAGGAGGTAGAACTTAATCTTTTCACATATTATCTGTCTCATATTATACTGTCAGAATATAGTGACAGCTTTAACAAATATGTAAAAAAAACATGTTTGTTTGTTTTTATGTTGAAAAGGTTACATACCTCAGCTTTAACCAAATATTATTAGAGTTGTTTGTGTGATTTCGACTTAAATATAAACTTGTGAATCCAGTTCTGATTTTTATAAATTGCTAAAGTCGTTTTATGTTCAACTTAAAGAAAAAAAAAAGAAATAAATTATCTTAAATGAAATGTTTTAATGAAATGTTCATGTCAGGGATTTTGGTCAACTTTTGACAAAGAACTCGGCGAACCAACCAGAAGGTGGCAGTGTAGCTCCTGATATTAACACTTGTGGCTCCCATGATCCTCTTGCGTTCATTCATTAACATCAACACTTAGCCAAAGTCGGCAAACCACACTGTATACAATGCATACACACAAGTAAAAACATTTAAATTATGTCTCTCAAAAACCAAAAAAAAAAAGGAAACTATTTGAGTTTAAGTCAATAACAACACACAAATCAATGTTTTGGCCTGGCGTTCTCAACTTGTTTCAACTTATTTTGCTTTCAGCAGATGTTTGTTTTTGACTTGAGGCTACCTATCCACATTTTGAAGCTTTTTTTTTTTTTTTTTAGGAAAAAGTCCAGAACAGCAGACTACAACTGCGGTCTTGTTGTCACCCTGTCTTCCTGTTTGTCTCAGTGTGTTCCCCTGAGGCGGTCCAACGGGGTGACAGAGGTCATGGAATAGCTCATTAACCCCACCCCAACAGCCCACACATTGCTGCAGTCCTCGGGCTCCTGCTGCACACACACACGCACACCCCCACACACACACACACACACACACACCACATTTTATAATGCTCCACTAATAGCAGTTAACTCGACTTAAGCCAACTCTATTTCAGGAATGCAGCATGAGAAGAATATATCTTGCTTCGAGTAATGTAAGCCCTTGTGAATGGGAAGTCGGTGGATGTTTTATGCAGCCATGCTTGAACCTGTCGTCCAGATGTCTCGGGGTTTCAGGTCATTTTATTGTTTTGTTTTCAAGGCAACTAAAAAAAAAAGCACAGTGGTGTTATTTTCCGTGCTCAGACACCATTGTTCCAGTCAAAACATATTTGATAAGAGGAGCAGCAGCACTTCAGGGGCCAGGAGATGCCTGCGAGCTGTTGTCTGGCGTCTCTTGTGACATTATTCCCTCGGTCTGCGCACGCAAACTTGCACAGAACGCGTACGTGTGTGTCCACGCGCTGTAACGCCTCCTATCAAAGCCTCTCCTCTCGTGTGCAAAAGATGTCGTTTTGTAACGACGCCTGCTTTGTGCCCATGCGTGCAGATCGCTGGTGCACTCACATACCGAGCGAGACTGTTGCTGCCCTGCAAGAGAGTGCTCGGGAGGAGGTGGAAGAAAGCAACAACACTCCCTCTACTTTAGCCTCGTTTTCTCCACTTCTTCTGGGACATAAAATGCCCCCTCCGTCTGCACACTGTGGGACACGAGCTTGGTCCAAAGCAGTCGCCGTGAGCAATCTCTGCAGCCCAAGCTTCCCGGTTTCTCTCAGGGTGTATTTTGTCCTGATCATGTGCTTAAATTGCTCAATATGACAATAATTAACGAGTGCGAAAGACATGTGTTCTTTCTTATGTTGATAAGGGGTGTTGAACTTTAACCTGTGCTGTGCACCCCTGTAGCCACCTTCACCACCACACCCCATCCGAGCCATATGCCCCCCAGCTAACACTAGATCTCCCCCCCCGCCACCAAACACACGCACACACACACACACACACACGCCTACTACATACACACACCCCGTTCACACTCTGTCCAGCTCCCATCCCGAAATATCGGGGGGGGGTTGGACAGGCTTGGAGCCTTGCCTCTGGCCGTCTCTCCTCCTCCCCAGAGAACAGAGGACTGAGGTGCCTTTAAACCACTGCGGCAAAAACCCGACCAAAACCCTGCAGTCATTAATATGCAAAAATGCAAATGAGTAGGTAATTAAGAGCTGGAGCTCTCTGGAGGCTCTTTGATTGCTAATGAATTCTAATCTGCAAAGAAAGGGGGGGAGGGGAGGAGAAAAACAGATGAAAGAAAAAGAAAACAACTAAAAAGATGAGCTCAAACACATTTTTTTTTCACAATCGTAAATTCTCCTGTTAAGTTTACTGATGATTTATCTAAAAGAAAATAAAAAATTGCTGCTTAGTTAATAGAACTAGCTTCTTAGAGATATGTGTGTGGCTCATGAATGTTTCGAGAAATATAAATGCATTACGAACAACCTTCAAAGTGTTCTGTTTGGAGATGGATGTCTTTGGGATTTTTTGTTTTGTTTTTTCTCAGCAAACATCCATGAAAACCGGATTACACAGAAGATGCAGGCGTCGGTGGAGAAAGTGAAGGGACTGTGTGGATGTGGTTAATTAGAGGAGAACATGACAGGCAGGCAGACACTTCTGACCAGCGGCTATCAAAGAAAACACAAGGTCAGATAACCCAACAGTGTGTTCTTTGCTGCAACGGCAGCTGCGAGCTGGAGTAAAGGAGATGTCATTTCATCACTTTTGTGAGCAATAACACATCCCCACTTCCACTCTAACTCGTTCACCCTCTCTCTCTCTCTCTCATACACACACACGCAGACACTTTAGCAGATACACAAACAACACACACACACACACACACTGCTGTTATTGTTGTTGCAGTGCTCCCACGACACCAACAATCTCCTCTTCCCTCCCCCACTCGGGCTAGCATCTATCTCCCGTTCACTCCCTCTCCTCTCCCTCCTGTCCTGGGCAGCCCTGACATGCCTACTTGAATTGATTTAAAGTCAATTCAGCTTCTGATCTGATTGTTATCATGTGACTTTACGCACACCTCCCTTTCAATGCGCGGCTACTGTATTGCTTTCAGACCTTTCATAATGCCGCACTGCTTTCTTATAAAGCACTTTTTTAAAAAAAACAAAAAAAAAACACCAGAGCCAGGCTGGCTGAAGTGCTGCACAATAAAATGAAACAGAGGAGACAAATTTTGTAGAAGGTAAACAAATACACAGCGGCCAAAAAGTTGATAAAAATGGAGGGATGAAAGTAATAAAACGCATGCAGCAAAGTAAATGGAATTAGGTCACAGTTTACGACTCACTAAAGGCCAGAGAGGGAAAAAAAAAAAGTGTTTTCAAAGGAGATTTTAAACCAGTTTTTGACACTGAATGCTCGATGTGTTAAAGTAAACCTTTCCACAGCTTTGCTTCAACGGCAACAGCTCCATCACTTCTGAGTTAGCGTTCAGAGATTTAAAAAGTGCTTAAAGAATCTAGAAATGAATTCTTAAATGAACTGGAGGTCTTTCGATTTTCCTGGCCCGTCTACGTTCTGATCCTCTCCTGTGGGCATGAAACAAGGGTCATGACTGAACAAATGAGAACCTGGATGCAAGGGAATGAAATGTGGTGGGGTGAGGGGATGCTTCTCGGCATCGAAAGGAAGCAGTTGAGGTGGTTTGAACATCTGATCAGGAAGCCACCTGGGTGGCTATTTTTGGAATTTTTTTGGGGGAAGGTTTCACTTGGAGAAGGCCCTGGGGGACAATGTGGAGCTCACTGGAGGAACTGTGTTTCTCATGTGGCATGGGAATGGTTTGGGATCCCCCAGAATATGGAGAGGGATGTCTAGGGTCCCATATGGACCTGTTGCACCCATCTCAGATAAACAGGAGATGATGGATGGATGAAAAAAAACCAAACAGCAGCATTTGTACCAGTTGTGCTCTAATGAAGGATGCCAGGTTACTTTCAAAAGAACAAGCATGCTTAAGTAAACCAGGATTGACATTATGACAGCCTAGATTACTGTTTTAATTTAGAATATTATAAAATTTGCTTTATTGAGCTTTATATTATGTTATAATTGTATCCCCTCCTTAAAATCATACCTTGAGTGCTGCTTTGATTCTTTCATGCATGTCTCAGAAATCCTTGAATCTCTCGCAGGGGGTGCCTCAACGCTTGTTGTCACAAAGCACCGCCTATTTCTACAAAGCTCCTCCTTGGAGCTTCAGTCTCCAGCCAACCTTTGACCTCCCTGTGCCTCCCCCACACAGACTCACAGATTGTAGCGAAGATACATAGTCTCTCTGCTATAGTTGCCATAGTATGAGAAGCATTGTTGTGATTACATAAGGTAAAGGTAATTTTATTTCTATAGCATATTTTCAGCAACAAGGCAATACAAAGTGCTTTACAGGAATTAAAAGGAAATACAAAGCAAAAGAAAAAGCAAAGGAAGAAAAATGTTGATCCAAAGTAAAGTAACTGGATACTCCTATTCAGGGTTGGTAGATAAGTATAAGTAAGTATCCTCTGATCTAATTTTTTTCTGGGTTGGGAGAATAGGAGTCTAAAAAGTAGTTGCTAAAGTAGTTTTTCTGGATTCCAAGTTCTAATCCCTGTTCTGGGTTGCTAAACAAATGTAAGTAAGTAAGTATCCTCTTGACTTCTGGGATGCTAGATAAGTATAAGTATTCTCTGGACTTTCTAGGTGTGCTCCAAATTTGTAAAAGTAATGAGTACTCCACAGTTCTAAGTAATGATAAAAACTAAATGTTCCTGTTCTGGAAAAAAATTTTCTGGATTCTAAGTTCGTTCTAATTCCTTTTCTGAGTTGCCGTAATAGGAGTCTCTCTGCCTAATAATCTAAAAAATAATCTAAGGTGGAGTGTCGGAAAAGGCAGGAGCTTCCTAAAGAGGCAGATACCCAATTTCAAAGTGTCAAAT
Source organism: Xiphophorus hellerii (assembly GCF_003331165.1). NCBI lineage: Eukaryota > Metazoa > Chordata > Actinopteri > Cyprinodontiformes > Poeciliidae > Xiphophorus > Xiphophorus hellerii. Next base: position 18,404,585 of record NC_045680.1, read on the forward strand.
AACAATACCACATTTCTTTAAAATCATGTTTGATTTATACAGTGTGTTTATAACAACTGAAGGTAACATAGTTACTAGATTGTACTATAACATGGCTCTGTGGGCCTGGAAAATACATAACACATCCCTTTTAGCCAACCCCAATCTAACACAATGTAGCAGAAAAGCATTAAAATAATTTCCTTTCTATCTTCTATTACCCATACTTTCTTTTTATTAAAGCTGCAGTATGTTACATTTGCAAACAATATGTTTATAAATGTCATCTGCATATAGAAGAAAGGAAATGTTGTGTTGCTGGGAAAAATAAAAAAGATGACCAAGACTACAGCCTTGTGGTATCCCTAATAGAGGAATTCAGCAGAGGTGGATACAAAATCCTTCACATTGAGATAAATATTACTATTCAAAGTGTAGGTTAAAATATACTGAAGAGCTATGTGACACACTCACTGCTTCAGTGTAGATTAGGATCTCACAATCTGCAGTGTCAAAGAGAGTTGTCATCCAGACGTTTACTGTCACCAGAATTTAGGGACATCATGAGAAATGCTATTTATTTAGGGTCTTATTTTTAAGATTTCTTTTAGCTTTGCCTGTTGCTCCCTCTAAATCACCTTTTCTCCTTCCTTTTTATCGCCCTAGAAAAGTCTGCCTCCTCCATGCTTTACTACGCTGTTCAGCATTGACTCCCTCCATTTTCCAGCTTTGTAAACAGGAAACCGGTGTTCTGTTCACCGTACCTGAAGCGTGGGTGGCAGAACAGGGGTGTCCATACAACTGCACAATTATGGGAATCCAAGATGATAGGGAGTGGGAGGGAGGGGTGTTGGAGTGGATTGGGGGTCCCATAAAAGCACTAGAAAGAGAACAGAGGAAAGGCTGGAGAGCCGTTGTCAAATGAGAGCGGACAGAAGCCAAAAACACTGTTGATTCAGTTTTTCCCTTTAGTAAATAGATTGTTGATTTGCTTTTGTGTTTGGCTGTCTGTATTGGATCCTGACTTAGAGCTTGTGGTGTATGGGAGGATTAATGTCAGGGACAATCCCTCAAACTCATTTTCTTTCTAACTGTGGAGCTCGGTGGGAATTAAAGTTTGAGGATAAGGGAGAAGGACACTGTGTTTCCTGCTGACAGCGCTCCTGTTTGTGATGAAGCGAAATCCGGGTTCATTGTGTTCCTTTGTTTGAATTCAGGAAGATTTGCTGTTCTAACTTGTTCCAAAATAATTGGTCTGAACAGGGAGGGGTGAGGGAGTTGGGGGTGGAGGGTGGAGGGGGGGCACCATAACCTTGTGGATTATTGCCCTCTTTAAATCACCCTCCCCACACCTGCTGGTTGTTTAACATGCTGGAAGTCCGTGTGAGTTTGGGGTGTTTTTCTGCCAGCCGATCTGTAATACCGGGAAGAAGCTTGACGGGAGTCAGTTTATCATGAGCACAGAGAGCACAACAGATAGATTCCCCCTGTCTCCTCCCCTTCAGCACAGATAGACTCGGAGCATGGGCACTCAGCCAACACAATCAATCTATCCGCTCCTACCCCCAGCCTCTAACTCTTATTGGAGGACGGCTTCCAAAGGGGCAAGAAAGCATGAATCATAGCCCGGCTATGAGAAGCTGCTACGCCTCCAAATACATGTGTTGTGGCTCGAAATCACTCGCCATTAAAGACGGTCTGGCGAGGGATCGTTGCAGCCCTGCAACAAAGTTGTAGCATTTAGGAAGGGGCCGAGGCGGCGCAAGGGAGAAGGATTGCTGGTCTTGGCCTAGTTTTCTTGTCTGATCAGAAACCTGTGCACCTCTGCCCTTCCCCCACCCAAACTGAAGCCTCTACTATTACAAGCTAAGAGGGGCTCAGTGTGGAGTGAGGTGAGCAGCTCAACCACCTCCACATTTCAGCGTTATATGTTGCGGTCTGCATGCAACCACTGCCGTAGGAACAAATAAAGGTTCTCAAAATTGAACGGCACATTATTTTTTTTTTGTTTTGTTTGCTCTCTGCAAAGCGTTGCTTATCTGTGAAAGAGATCCAAAGAGGATTAAGTCATTAGCACACATTATTGCAGATTATTACAGGCTGTTGTTTCTTGTGAGAATTTATGCAATTGAAAAATACATGTACATAGGCGGAATACTTCATTAATATGCACAAATATATGACCGATTAGCACCAATGTGCCAAACATATGCTAATTTTCCATGTGCATCTGTCGTTAATTAAAGATATGAAGCTGGGAATGGCTCGAAGGAACTACAGAGGGGTTGTGGGATACAATCCCTCCGCAGTCTGCTTTCAACTGTCCATCGAACTCCAAATGTAGTTTCACAAATGCAAAAAATATAGGTTTTTGTTTGATGGTAATTGACATATGACTTTGTGGTATAAATTTGTGCTTTTATGGATTACCGTGTGCTATTTTATGCCAGAAACAAGTACATAGCCAACTCAAGAGTGACTGCCGTTGCTATATGCTGATTCTTTACTAAGCCATTTATATCAAATGAATGTTAATTTGGACAAAATGGTTTAGATGCAGTATTAATGCTCTGAGGCCACATTACTGAGGCTTCCAACATAATTTATATCTTTTTAAAAATGTTTCCATGCACAATCACAAGCATCTGTGTATTCTATTGGCTTTTTATGAAACAGTCCAACACTAAGTCATATATAATTGTGATGTGGAAGCAAAGTGGTACATAGTTTTGAAAAACGCTTACACATAAAAGTCTTCAAAGTGTAAACTCTGTTTATTTGCGGCCCCTTTCAATTAATACCTTATTGAATTACTTTTTGCTGCACATTTTTTTCCCCGTATGTGTCTTTGCACAGTTAGAGTCTGAAAGTTTCCCCCATCCTTCCACGCAGAAAAGTTCAAACTCATCGGGCTTTAAATCCTGATTGGATTTGTGTGGTGCACCACTGATATTTAGTTTGTCAACAGATTCTCGCAGTTGAACTGTGAATCAGTGCAGCTCCTTCAGAGTCATCATGAGTCTCTTGGCTATTATCTGTCCAGTTCTCCAGTTTAGATACATACCCGTGTCTCGGTAGTTTGCAGTTCTGTCGACTTCTTGTTCTATTTTCAGATGAGGAAATGCTCCATAAGGTGTTCAAAGTTTGTTATTTTCACAACCTTATTCTACTTTTGCATTCACAATGTACACACCTTCTGGTGTGTTTGGGCTTCATGGTGTTTGTTCACTCGTGTTCTCTGGTAAAACTCTGAGATCTTATTTTATTACTATACACTCATAATAACAGTATACAGCATAGATATTAACAAACAACTAATATTTTGCAAAGTTTTCAGGTTTCATACAGTTGTCAACCGAGAGGTCTTTTCTTCAATTATCTAGCAGTAACAAAATAATAAAACAAAAAATTAGGGAAGCACCAATATGAACATTTTGCTACAATATTAATACGGCCGATAACCAATATCTACAAATTTGAACCTGTCACTCTCCCCTAACTCCCAAAACACAAATGACATGGAAATAAACATCAGTTATTTGTATCGGCGCAGTTTCACTTATTAGACCAATGCATATATGTTAAATGAGTGAATAACATCAGCTGATACTGAGATTAATACCGATATATCATACATCACTAATAGTAATAGTAATAATAATAATAATAATAATAATAATAATAATTAATTATATAGATTATGTTAATCTAGGTCAAGCTATAAAGTTTTAAAAATACATATGATGAAATATTGGCTTTTTTTTTAAAATACAAATTTGGTTTGCCCCATTCTCCTCTTTATGTTTTTATTTGTCTCAGACATAAACTATCTCTGCTTAGTCTTGTCATTACATGCACTCTGTCTCAGTTTATGTGTTTTTCCAGGTCTTTCTTCACTGCCCCCTCCCTCCCTCCAGACTGGCTGCCCTCGTACATGCTCTCCATGTCAGACCCAGCTGTTACTACAAACTACTTGGAGGGCTTACAAGCCTAATTGCAAATCCTGACAACAGCACCGCTTTTACATCAAGGCCCAACGTCAACTATAAAAAGCAAGAATATGAAAGATTTTCTCTCTCTGTCCATTGAAAATTCATTCCTCCTAAGCACATGTTCCCATCTGGTCAAATGTCATCATTTAGCTAAAACATTAGTAGAAATAACAATTTAAAAAAAAAGAAAAAAAAAAATTTCAATTTATTTTATTCGCATTTTGTTTTTGTTTCAATGACCTTCATGTTTGTGTGAAATATTTGAATGTGTGCTTGGTGTGTTTGTGAAGGCATTTGCAGCCCATAGGTGGGATTATTTCAAAGCTGTAGGCCCATTACATTCCTAAAATGGCCTACAAAACTAATTAATGTTCTCTGTCAAGGATTTTTCTGTAACCCAGGGGACCACAATGGATGGTTTATTTACCTCAGTGACCTTCTGACAGCAAATCTCATCTCTCATTGTGAACATCTGGGGGGATACAGGAAAGCTTCAGGTGGTAATAAGTTGGGTAGAATTTTCAGCTGTCATATTGTACTGTTAAAGTTTACACTCATAGCATGGGCATCATGCCCAAAAAGTTACTCATATGATGGCATACTAGAGTTTATTTAGTCCTTATCTGAGATACTGCTGATGACTGCTAGATAAGGAGTTCTTGGGCTTGTTGTTTGTTCTCTTTAAAATATACCAAAAAGGTTTGCTTACATGTCAGAGTACCAACCAAGACAGGAAACAAAGAAGGTTCATTAAAACTTCCTCTATTGACAAGCTTTGCCCTCAGGTTAAGTTCAACAGCTGCCTAACACCTACATACACTTTTAATATGCACTGTTGCTGTGCGTTTCCAGGTGAATGCTACAGAACTAGATTTGTTTTTTTGCAAGTTAAATAAATAAGCGAGATAGGTCATAGGCTATATCTGTGTGTGTATCTGGGACATCTGATGTCCCGTTTTTCATTCTTTTGTCCCAGCTATAGCTACAGAACAGTTGCTAAATTCAAAGATTGATTTTCTTCCTAAGAGAAGAAATGTTGTGTTGCAGGAAAATTCATGCTGTGTGTGCCCTCCCCGTTTGAAGTGTTTGCCCTGAACTATTTCACTCCTCACTCCCTCCTCTCCATTCTGCTCTGGAGAAGGCAGTTACTAGGCGTGTGTTGGTCTTATGTTTGCCAGTTCACAAAAAAAAAGAAAAGCAAAAAGAAAGACAGACTATGGAAATAATAATAATAATAATAATAATAATAATAATAATAATAATAATAATGCCAGGGATTGATATTATCAGAGTCCTTTATTGACTGCAATGGAGAATACGAGAAAAAAAAAATACATGTACATTCCAGAAATAATAATAATGATAAATAATAATAAAAACAAAAATAAATAAATAAAAATAACTATAAGTTATTTCGATTTTCCTGTGTTTTAATTAAGCAATATTTAAGTCCCAAGTGTTGTAAAATGTTTTGGAAAAAATAACAAAAGAGGACCCACCAACCTAAGTATTAAATGATGTCAGCAGGCATGTTTGAGGCCCCCTTTAGCCAGCCTCCCTGAGCACACAGCGAAAGTGAGCGTCAACAAAAAGGCGGGCAGAAGGTGGATTTCCTAAAACACACTGGCTATTGTCGCTGTCAATCAACCAATTACGCTATGCCATTGGCTGAAGCCATTCGCATTTATCGTGCCATCTCGTCGAGCCGCTGCTGTGTAATAGCAGGTAACTTTCTTACGATAGCCTTCCGCTGTGTGACCTAGTGCTCGTATTTATCCTGCAGTTTGAAGATTACTCTCTCCGGAAATTGGAAGTAGGTGATTTTCTTGTTCCAGAACGACAAAAGGTCAAATTCGCGTTTTCCCCCTTGAACAGAAAACTCTCGCATATCTGAAAGGCGTTTGAAATCGGACACCGCTGGCGTTGAGGCCCTCACTTTTTTGCGCGGACGGATACGTTGTTACGTCTGACAATGTGGACGGAGGTGGTGAAGATGTCTACGAGAAGAATGAAATCATCTCTGTAGTAACAACAAGAAAGGAAGACGCGAGATTAGTTACTATAACAGAATTGTTTGTGCGTAGTCTTGTTACATTGTAGCAAACACGTGGGCGCTACGTGGAGAAAAGGCAGACTTCCCGGGGACAAAAGAAAGACATCCACTGTGCTCCAATGCGTTTCGTGCACTGAGGTCGAAATTCTCTTGAAGTTTTATGTTTTTCCCCCCTTCGAGTCTCCGCTTTTCTTTTTTACTGTTGGATATCACACGCACGGAGAGGAGAGGTAAATACTAAATCTTTCACCTTACACTTCGGGGGGAAGTTGCATGAATTTCATTGGCGTTTCATTGCCACCTAATTTTCGAAAAGTTTTTTTTTTTTTTTTTTGGGAATGTGTGGTTTAAGCGGGGGATGTGAGTTTTTTTGTCTGGTCTCCGGCTCGACCTCGGAGTGGAGGAAATTACTCCTTTGTTCTGCAAAATGACTCCTTTATGGTTAAATGTTGGTGGCTTTGCCTCTTTGTTTTTTCACCGTGTGCCTTTCTGCCACAGGCTCCAGCCATTGAAGTAGGAATATTAAATCTTTACCATTTTCTTATGCTGGGGGGGCATTTTAGCCAAACTTTGTGATGTGGATCATTTTCCCTGTAGACGTGAAGCAAACTTTCCATAACCCCCCCACTCCCCCAATGGTACCCTTTAAACATTCCTTTATGGAAGTGTCTGGCCACTACTTATTTTATTGCACATTTGGCAGGAAATTCCTCACGATCCCACCCCCACCGTCTCCTCCACTGATCTCCCTCATAATGCACGACTTGAACCCTAATAGTAAGGGGAAAGGCAGCTTAAAATGTGCTGCGGGAAGTTTGGAGACCCACTCCTGCTCCTCTTGGTCGCAGTCGATGCACTTGCTCCACACAGGGAAGATAAAACTGGAGGTTATGGTTTTTGGTGAGTCTGGAGCATAATGTCAACAAGGCTCACAGTAAACAGAATGGGTTAGTTGTCAGCAGCTAGATTAGCTCTGGATGGGGCCTAGTGGTCCTGATCAAATTCTGGTGCCCAACATTTCCGCAGGCACTGTTATGTTCACTTTTTTCACCTTATTTATTTAGTATTTTGTTTTTTTTTTGCGCTGTGTATGATTAAACTCGGTTTTGCAAATGAAATTAAATGAAGTTCCAAAAGGCATATTTTTCGTTCGGACTGAGATGTTCACTGCTTCTAGTTTTGACCTTTCTTCACTTTTATTTTACATCTAGACTGAACTTTGCTAGGCATGGGCTGGTATGAGATTTTTCAATATAATAACTTTTAAGGGAAAAACACCATGGTTACATAACTATGTCAATTTGTAAAAGATAAAAAAAAAGATATATGTGTATATACTAGAAATGCAGCAATTATTTGTTCAGAAAACTGAATCAGTCAATTCTTTTTGTTTATTGCGTCTGATCGACATTGGTTGGTTAGATACTGAAAAATCTTTTTTGTCCTTTCCCTTTAAATGCATGAAAACTTAAAACTACAGCCATTTTCGGTGTGTAAATGACAACAGCTTTTCTTTGCTGTAATTTGATTTAAGTTGAATAAATATCAGATCTCGGCTTCAAGCATAGGTATTAATACACACTTTGGATCAATTTGGCAATTGTTCCGTTTTTCTATTAGATTAAAAATTACTACCTCTATTAAGGAGTCTGAAGCAAATCTATTTTGATCCTTGTGGAGAAATGACAAGTCAGAATTTGCAGGTTAGATAAAAAAAATAGCTCGAAATTGATATTAGCTTGGAAAAGCAAATGGTCTGATTCCTTTTAGTGCTAAACAGTATGATGTTTGGATTAATAGTTACATAATAGTGGTATCATAAATTATTGTTCTTGATTTTGATACAAACTTTAAACCATGTATAGAATAAACAGTCTCCAGTATTGGCACTAGTATTTGATGTACTTTTGCTATAGCCGTCCATGTTTGAATTTGTCTTTCTAGTTAGCTAGGGGAAGTGTTTAAGGCAGCTGGCCGGCAGTGTGCAGAATCAAATGTGTTGGCTGGGAGCAGCCCTGTGTTACTCTGTAAACCTGAGAGAGTGTTGGTCACTCTGTCGCTTTCTCTAGACGAACTTAAATCTGTAGGAATGATGTTATGGAAAAAATTGAGATTTATTCAAAGCAATGTTTGGAAATCTTGGTATATCTTCATTCCAGCTCCCGGCCCTTCCCTAGATGTTACACATATGCATAGCAACAAGGCATATTGCTGTTTCTGACGCCACTTATCTCTTGTTAGTTGCTCTACAGATTCAGCTTTTAGATCTACGGGTGTTTTTCAGAATGTAAAGCAGTCATTAGGATTAAGATGTGTAGCGTTTGTTACAACTGTTGTGCATCTTAACTAGAGGTGCATACTCTTTTGTGGAGAATGACCCGTCTTTTCTTTGTGTGGGGTGACAAAGACCCCCTCTGCTACCCCTAATCTGCTCGCTTCCAATATTGATCCAGCAGTAGCTTAAGATGCCATTTTGCTACATAAAGCCCCCCCCCCTACCCCTCCACTCCATGTGCTTTACTCATTGGTAGATTGTGGTTGAAAAGTTTGTCAGAGGTCTCCTTTATAGTACCATAAGCTCCTGTAATCATGTTTTGTGATGTTAAATTAGTTTGTTTTGACTTGGACTGTAATATGTTTCTCCCATGAAGTGATTTGCTTTATTGTGATAATTTATTACCGCTTTGCTCTGCTCCAAAGTCAGTTAGCATAAGCAGATCCTTTTCTTTACGTCAGTTTATCCCTTCGCTATTCATGTTCACTCCACCTTCATCAAGACATGTGCTTTTTAGTTGTTGTTTTTTTTGGTCGCGTTTGTGTCACATCGGCCTATGCTATTTCTGAATTACAAAAGAGGCTGTAAAAGCACACCACCTGTTGGTGTCCAAGTGCCTCTATTCTTCCAGTTCCTCCCGGAGCCGCCACCGCTGCTGCTCGGCTTCGGAGAGAAAGCCTTCGGGCTTGCACTGGAATGCAAAACACAGGGTAAATCCTGTATTCATGCTCACTGTTTCTTTTGACAAGCTTCTTTCTGAGTTGACATATGGTAATTTGGTAATGACGTGTTTGCATACAGTCATTAGCTCTGCCTTTCACCCCCATTTCCTTGGGCTAACAATAGTCCCAATTATGTCTGTAATTGTAAGTGTGTTACATTCTCTTTCATGTAGCAGTGATCGACATATGGTTCTTTTATTTGTCAGGGTTGCGTAAAATGAAAGACTTTTTTTTTTCTCTTAAGTCATTACTCGGTAGTGATTTAACTCGGCGCACAGTGTTCATCAGTTCAGTCAGTTTCTGGAGGAAAATGTGTAAGTAGACCCCGTCTGTGCTGTGTCGTATTGAGTAGCCTCATGTTGTCTTATTTTTCCTCCCTAATCTGTCCATAATTCATCAAGGTTGTAATCTGAGCAGTGTGTTTTGGTCAAGTTACAGCCTTGTTTCCAACCTCTTGAATATACAACACTTGCATATGACCTGAAATTGTGTTTCATGCAGCTTAAAGGTGAACAACAGCTTTATTGGCAATGAGAAAGTGGCTTTAAATGAAAACATGTTGCTGCCGCTGCACCCCTGCTCTGGTGTCTCAGAGAGGGAAAACAAATCTTGAAAGTTGTGATGTAACCGACAGCAGTAGAGTAGTCTCAGTCATTCATTACCATCATCATTCTTTTCTTGAACATGTAACTTCTCGTTGTGCTCGCAAGTGCAACTAAAATCCTGTATTTGCAAATTTCTCTCTTAGGGTTTGTTAGAGACTGAAGGGTATGAGCGAACAGCAGCAAAGAATGGCTGCAGTGGAAACTGACAAGGAACTCAGCGACCTCCTGGATTTCAGCGCGGTAAGAGAGGGGGAAGAGCGGTCTGGGTGGTTCTGGGAGGAAGAAGACAGTGCAATACAGGTCTGAATTATGAAGCGCAGTGAAAGATGGTGTGAATAACAGAAGTTGTGGGGGGTAAGAAGAAAGGGAAAGGCTAAATATTATTTTAAGATTATGATAAACCTAATGAAATCATACCTACAGGGTCCATATGCATTTTCTGGTCTGAATAAGTATGGAAAACTATTGTGAATTTTAGACTTTATTCCTTATTATTTTTGTACCCCCAAAAACTCTTAATTCTGGATGTATAAAGTGCTTCTAAAAGGGTTAAATGTAATTTAGATTCTTTGTCTTTGAATTGCCACATCTCAACTTAAATTTTTGTGAACTTATTTATCTGTTTACAGTCACTGGACATGCGAACCCACAGATAAACAATCGAACAAACTCTGAAAATAACCTTTTTGCTGCTGTTTTGGAATCTAGGCCTTCTGAAACCAGAGTTTTAACTGAAACTTGGTTTAATTAGCTGAACAACAAAGAATTAAAACTGTGTAGCTTTGATGTTTTACTTACATAATTCAGGTGTTAATGTGTAAAAACGGTGCTTTAAAGAATCTATTTGTTGTAGAGTAATTTAGCCTGCGGGGGACAAATCCAAAGGTTTTACAGACGTTAAAGTAGTGTTTAACTTACGGACAAAAAACCCCCATTAATAAACAATTTTCATATCACCTTGCCGGATTGAACCATATTATGTTGTTTCATGATTCATAAACATAAAGTATAAAACAACATACTAGGAACACTGTTGGTGCTCAGATGTCTGAAAAATATAGAACGTATGGATTTTTTAATTAAAAATGTGTTGAAATGGAGATTGGTGATATACAATATTATATTTTCTGTGATGTCAAGTTATAAAAAAAATAATTAAAAATGAATCACAATTGTTTTCCATATAAATCTATTACTGCCTCGAGTCAGAACCTCTCAAAAATAATACTGTAAAAATAAAATGATTAAATAAGCTACTTCACATTATGTAACACATTTTTGCTGCAGAACAGCAGATATTTGCATTCAGTGTGTATTGAGGCCCTCAGTAACATTACACAGCCACACTAACAGCTTACGTGTTTGCAAACATTCATTTGAGTTCATCGTTTATTCTTGTCACAATATATTTATTTATTTTTTTGTCTTTTGACGACCAGCCTGTAGTTAACCACTTCACCAGACATAGAGCTGTAGTTTTACAACATGTTGCCTTATGAAGACTGATGGAGGATGCTCATTTAGTTCCCACACTGACCTTCCAGGTAGTGGCAACTGGGTATATTCCCCTCAAAAAATGTATTTTTCTGTTTTCTGCAGTTAAAAATTGCAGTAGCCTCCTTGTAGGCAGCTGACTGGCAGTGCACAGCAACAGGTGGGGTAGAGATACTCTTGTCACCCTATACTTAATGCAGCTAAAAATACAACACCCACCCACTGAGGCACTTTATCTGACATCTCGTTAAAAACACTTTTAAACATATAAACGATATAAACACATTTTTGTAATAGTGGTAATGCCTAATTGACATAGATTAACTCAAATGTTTATATCTTTGGAATCCAAAACCTACTCGTTTTGTTGTGATGTTACAGTGGAAGTATTGCTAAACCTCAGGGTTGGATTTAGTGAATCAAGCTTTAAATTTAGGCTGTTCAATTATGTAAAGGTACGAAGAAAGAAGTTCCCAGTGCAATTAGTCTGTTAGATGAAAAAATAAACAAGGACTCGGGAATAACAGCAAGAAATGCCTGCCTATTATTTGACTCATTTTTATTTCGTTAACAGGATCTTTGGGGAAAATACAGTGTTGTAAACTGGGCTGAACAGAGAGCTTCTGTGTCTGTTTTTGTCATATTTTAAGGAGAGATTTTTACTGTTGTTGCTCTCAGAGCTATTCTCCTGACATTATCTACAAAGCGGATGGAGACATTCTGCTCAGTGCTTTTTTTTTTTCTTCCTTTTTTGTTTCATTTTGTTGTGAAACCTTTTGCAGCTTAACGCTGACATAAACATCTCATAGCTCCAGCAGAGATGTGTTTAGTCTTTTCACCCAAACAAACTGAAAAGCCGACATGTTTTTTTTTTTTCTGTGTGTGTGTGTGGCTCATCAAGTATTTCCTAATGGTTAATGCATACTTGGTAGCAGAGGTCATGTTAGAGAAATAGGACACATTTGAATGAACTGATACTCAGTAAATCTCCTTTCTCACTTGTTTTGTCTAACACAACAAATCTAACACAACATATATTAATGTAACACAGCTTTTGATTATATATTTAGGCTTCAGTCCCACATGGGCCACTGTTGAATTCTCACTATGTAATAAGTTTGAGTAGAAATACTGCACAAAATCGTAAAACAGAAATCAACATTATCTAATTAATTTTTTTATTTAAAACAGAAAAATAACAGTTTCTACTGTTCTTAAAATAATCTATCTTATTGATCATTTTTTCAGTGTTAATTCATTTCATATTTTAAATTTGATTCATAGCATAAAAAAGCAATGGTTAAGCATCCATTAAATTAGCTGGTTTAAAAGTCCATATTGAATGGAGTAATGCATTGTTGCTAGAAGTTAACCAAGCTAATATTAGCCTGGTAAAACAATATTAGCCTCATAGCCTCATCTAGCCAGGCTATCTGCTCAGGTAAAGCTGGGAGTTTGCTGACAAGCTTCTAGTAATTTGCCAAACGTAGTTTTAAATGACATTACCTTTAAATGGTTGATGGGTGACACCCCTTTAATTTCCATGCAGTGCTTGTGTTTTCGAATTTGTTTTTCTTGTAAGCATTGGATAAGTGTAGGTCCAGTCTTTTAGCTCGCTGACTGGCAGTGCACAGCAACAGGTGAGGTAGGTGCAGCAGAGTCAGGGAAAAGTTTGACATCCTATTTGTAGAACTTTAAATATTAGACATAGTATATCACACAATTTTAGTCTTTTTGAAAGCAATTTTTTTTCTTGTGACTTAAAGGGAACAGGTGCAAATGAACAAAAACAAAACATAAAGATTAACATAAAAATATGTGTTGTTTAAAAGTTTGACTGATGTCACTGTAGGTCTGTTTGTGAACTGCTGTTCCCATTTTTTTTAAACGTTACACATGCACAATAGGCGAATACAAGTCATTTTCATTAAGAAGAATCAGGACAACAATAATGATTCTGATGAAATAAAGCAATTAGATAAATAAATGAATGTACTTAAGGACAATTTGAAGCAGCTTTCTTCCATGTTGTTAAACAAATCAATCCCTGGTATAGTTGATCTCAACAACCGACTCATGCCTAGTATAAATTACAGAAGTTTAGGTTGATCAGTAAACCTTTTCTGTCTACAGGTTATTTTGGCCTGACAGTGACAAACGGATGAAGAATTGTTGGAACAATGTGCACTTTTCTTTTTGTTTACCAAGTGGCTGGTCAGAGAATTGGGCATGGAATAAAGCAGGGTCTCTGTAAGTGTGGTCACATGTGTTCGAAGCAAACTCGTCTGAGTGAGTAGATCACTTCACCAAGATCATAGGCCGCACTGGCACATTTACTTCTAGTGTCCCAGTTCTGAAAATGTTAGGTTCGTGCAGCAGACAGTGCGGTGTCTGGTGAAAAATCCAGACCGCACCACGGCCTCGTGGTGGAGCCCACAGAGGCTCAGTGACATCACCGTTAGTTAATGCACATATTAGTCATAGCACTGGCTTTAGATGTCTGGTGTTAGGCGGCCGTGTCTGATGTGTGCACAAGTTGGGCAAGGCTTTGTTTGTTCTTCAAATAAATTTGTTTGCTAGTGTGTTTCACTGTCGTGGTGGAAGGTGTAAACAACGTATAAATGCTGCTAAATCAATCAATCTTTGGTACGTAGCACCAAAGACTGTGAAGAAGATAAGCAGGAAAACCTAAGCCTATATGTGAGAGATGTTGTAAGAGGAATGTGTGAAGTGTGCCTTGCTTTGTTGGTTATGTTATCTCTGCTTTTGTCTTGCAGATGTTTGCGCCTCCAGTAGCCAATGGGAAGAACAGGACAATGACACTAGCCAGCACTCATTTCTCTGGGCCAGGTAAGCTTCTGCACTTCAGTATCCACCTGATATCTTCATCAATGCTACCTTAAATCTCCTCTTCATATGTTTGTTTCTGCTTTTGTTTGCAAATCAAACACACTGAAGAAATTTCCAGATGTTTCACAGTTGATCTGAATGCAAAGTGTGACTAATAAAGATCTTTCCAGCACAATTAACACCTGAAAGATGAGAAGCATGTGTTTGAAAGGTCAACTCACCAACATCATACCTGTAATTTTTCATCTTGGGCTTTGTGGTTGTCTGTCATACGGTTTCGCTTTAACTCATGCAGGTTTTGATATCGCACTCACCACTTCAATCAGAAAAACACATGTTAAACACATTTTTGGTGCCCCTCCATTCACAGCTTTCAATTTAGCTGGAAAAACATTCAAATGTCCCTCACTTTTCAAGAGAATTACAACAATTTCTTGTTTTATGTGAGGTCTCACCTCCAGAGCCACATGTAACATAGTGATTCTTTAAACTTGAGCTAAATATTATAGAGGAAATTGCAGGTTTCCTGTCATATTTAAGTTATTTAAAATCAGTTTTAGATGTTTTTCTTCTATGTGGCACATAGACATTGACATGAATGACTGTAGTTTAGTTTTATTCAATAGGAAAAGAACAATAATACATCTTTGTTATTCTGCCCTTCAACATAAGATAAGCAAACAGGTGCTGGAGGATTTTTATTATTTGTATCTGTTTTGTATAAAACACAAAACAAATACATTAAGCAAGTATCTTTACTTATGCATTAAAGAATATGTTTCTCATTTTAGAAAACTTTTAAAAAGTGCATTAAAAAACGTTCTGTTGGCTGGTGCATTTACAGATGGAAAATGCTCTCAGATTCTTGTTTCCATGCATTTAATGAATAGGAATAAAGATCTGCAGTATTTGACCTGTTGATCACCGATTGGTGGCGATAAAAGAAAATTGGTTTACTACCATGTCTGCCAGATCAATTTGTGCTTCTTCAGAGCTGATGAGATTTTTTATTGTTTTTTCCAAAAAATGCAGTTCTTGCATATTTTCACAAAGTAGTTTCAGGGAGGCGCTTAACTTTATTGAGGTGTTAAAAACTCTTCCACCAAACTTGCGTAGTTTGCGCAGTTTGAAGCAGAAACTTTCTGAGAACACATGCAGGCACCCTCAAAGCCCTGAGCCGCCGTTCCCATCATCCTGAAGGTTATTAGTAAGTCGTGTTGCTTTCGTTCCTCTGTCACCGTGCCAGCCTGGTGTGTGAAATCGAGTCACACTCTCCAGTTCCCCAGAGTGAGAAGTTGGCCGCTGAGGAACAAAGGCAAAGAAGGGGGCTTATGGACTTGAAACAACTCCCCCCACCCTGAAGTGTAAAACACTCCTCCCCCAACACAGCACAGGGTTCTTACCCCCACTGATCTGCAGGAAATGGCTCAAGTCTGAGACAATGTGCCTCACCCCCAGCTCAGAGCCTCTTAAACTGGCCCAGCATGCAGCGAGTGGGCAGAGTGGAGAAGGAGAGCTTGTTGAATAGGGGGATCAGACCGGGGAAGGCAGGATTCTGTTTGTTTCTGTTACAGCAGGCAATTACTCAGCAGTGAGGAGTTAATTCCTCCCTCCTCCTCATGTCCTAAAGTGTGGCCCTTGGTCATTGACACCCATTATAATGTGATACTTAAAGCTGTCACCTTTAACATCAGGAGATTCTGCAGGTACTCTTTAATAACTCCGGAGTCAAAGTGCTAACACGTGCAGAGTCTGACCCAAGTGATTTTTCTGTTTGTATTTCTATTACATCCCCAAAACTATATTTAATCCCACATTTATTATATGTACTTAAATAAAAGGGGTGATTATGTTCACTTCTATTCAAATGCTTATTTGAAGCCCTGCTCCAATGTTTTCTTGCTAACACTGCTCTGTTTCCCGAGGCCAGGAAACTCATTTGTTGCAGAAATGATGACCATCACAAAACAATGTCCATCTCTGACGTCAGCCAGCCAGCTTGTATATTCAGAGACCCAGCAGCGCGGGAACGGTAGCGAGCAGCCTAGTGGCCCACCAGACCACCTCTATTCATCAACACAAAAGTGCTCAGAGGGGTGCTAATTGCATTAGGCGTCCTTCTCCTTTCCTCAGTGGCCTGTGCGTGTAGAGTAGGGAAGGGTGGGGTGTCTTGTGTGGAGTGGAGGCAAGAGGGAAGGAGTAGAGGAGAGGAGTGGTAAGAACTGTGGGACGTTTGAGGAGTAGGGGAGGCAGAGTGTGACGGTGAGTGGTGGGAGTTGGCTAAGCCCCGCAAGCCTTCAGGCAGGCGTCCCCTCAGTCACCTCTGCAGCTGCTGGCAACGTCTCCAACCCCCCTCCCTCACACAAACAACACAAATACGAGGGACATGACAGGCTCGCTTCCTGTCGATCACTAAAAAACAACTGAATTTACACATCTGGTGTTTCTCTTTAACAACTTTGCCTTTAACCTTTTACATTCTCACAGTTTTCCCGGCTGCATTTTCTTCATATGTTTCTGTCCACATTACGAAGCTCTTGTATAAAAATAGAGGGGCCAAAAAAAGAAAAAAAAAGAAATCTAAAAGGCAAGTGGCTTCCTTCTTCAGCAAAATTAGATGTCTTCTGAGCCTGCAGCCATGAGAAAGCTTTGAGGTTCAGAAAAATAAATATTTTTCTGGGCTCTGGTTTTCAGTCAGTATTTGTCTTTCCATGCGAGTACAATCAAACAAGCTAAGCCGAAGTCTAGGGAGATTCAGACGACTTGTAAACAAACCAATCTTCTGAATTTTATTTATGTTAATTTAAAAAAATGACAATTAAAATTAATACAACTTTGCTGCAATTATCCAAATTTTTCTCATCTCTTGCTCCACAATTTGTTATATTTAGTTTTCACAGCTCTAAACTTCCTAAAACATAAACTCTTTCAGTATGTCCTTATGATTATTGGACATGTCTGTACATTATTTGTATAAGATATAGATTAGAATAGAATTTCTACTGAAGTTGTTGATTTATTCTTAAAGTGATATAAAATCAGGTCAGTCTTAATTCTTAATCTTTCTACTGAATAAACAAGAAATTAAGTCCCTATTTTGTTCATTTTCTCATTATTGTTGGGGCAAAGACATAAAGGTATAAAAATTTTGTCTAAAAATACTACAGCTTGACTGCATTCAAATGCAACTTTAACATAAGTATATAACTTATTTTATTTTCTACATTCACATTTTGAGTTATTTTACTTTTATTTATAGTCATAACTAAACAGAAAATGAACAATTTCTAAATTTAGGATTAGTTTTCACTACTTGTATACTTACTAACATTGTGCTTTTGTTTGCATTTCCTCTCTATATAGAGTAAAACCAGTATAACGAGCTGATATCCTCTGGTTAATTAGTGACACTGTTTGTTTATATAGAGCCTGAAGCCTTAATAAAAGTAAAGGGTGGGGCTTGTGGGTTTTTTCATGACTGGAAATATTTTCAAACAGTCAAATTTGTGCTTCCTGTAAGCAAGGGAAAACTGTAGCAAAGTTGGTTTTGGTAACGAAATAGGATTTTTTAAATGGTTTTTGTCAATCTTTTCTGAACAAAAAAAAGGCCAAAGAAGGTATGACAAAACTTTCTTAACGGAGATTAAATTTTTTTTCCCCCAACAACTGAAACCTATTTCAGGTGTGTGAAAAAGCAGAGGGTTTTGAAACTACATCAGAAAGGCTCGGTCAAATAAAGCCTTGTAGTAAATGTGATAAGACTAAATTGACCATAAAAAAAATGAAGACAAAAGACTAAACACTGACTGAAACCCAAGTACATTTTGAAATAAAATAAAATAACATCGATTTCAGTGTTACTACGGAAATGTAGTAACCCTCTTTCCAGTTGAACAACAATTTGCAGCAGCAGGTAGAGGAGGGGCAGAGCTCTGCTACTTTATAGTTGGAAAAAAAACGGCTCATTCTGTCTTCGCATTGAAATCACTCAAGTTGAAGAAGTGGTAACTTTAAAATTTTGCTAAACCTTGATGCTGGTTGTTATTGGCTTGTTGGGGAATCATAACTTGGCCTGTCTACCTACCTTTTTATAAAACAAGCAACAAATGCCCAATTAAGAATATGTTGGCCATACTTTCTTAGTCTTTTTTTCAGTGGCTAGCCACCGCAGCATTAGCACTCACCTCTGCACCAGCTTTACATGATAGAACGTCTCCAGCCTGACCACGACTTTGAAAAACATACTTGAACAAACTTTAGTAAGGATGTTTTCCACAGATCAGAGATGCATTAAAGTTGTGAACTTATAAACAAGCTGGAGTTCACAGCTTCATAGTGCATTTAAGGAACGCTATGTAAATTCAAACATCACTTCTGTAATTCAAAGCAAATTGTAAAACTGTGTGGATGTTTCAAGTATAGTCTAAATTTAAACATTTAGTTAATGTTTTTATCCATTTCAATTATAGGTAAGTAAAACCTAATTGTAGACTGAACTGAAGAAAATGGCTAATGTGCTAAATGTACTAACATGGGAGTAAAACTGAAAGGGAAGCTTGAGGCATGTATCGTTTAGAAATGTGGTGGTCTCATGAGTTTTTTCACATATTCTTGGAGATGGAAAATACATTGTTGCCCTGATGGCTTTTAGTAATTTTTTCTCTTCCATTTAGCCAAAAATGACATTTGTATATGTATGTTGTAAACATATAAATTGATTTTTAATAGCCAGGCATTTTTCTGTTTGGGAATGATAAAGTATGTTTTGTTGATCTTTTTCGAAGTTTTAACAGAAATTTGGCTTCAAGTTACTACATGACATATTGCTCTGGTATTAAGATATATTTTCTATCTGTAAGAACACCGACCTACTCAGGGATACTTGTTAATGTTTGTTGATGGGTTCACTGGGAAAAAAGTATAAATTTTTAGTTTTGGTACATGTGTATGCTTGATGATTACTAGAAAACTGGGCAGTTTTGACCTCTTAGTAATCGGTTGTTGCACAACTGTGATTTATCCCCTAATCATTCATACCTTCAGCAGATTTGGGGTTGAAGTTTTTTTAACTTCACTTCCTGTCAAATGTGTGACTTTGACTGGAAGTAATGTAGATGCTTTAGAGAGGCCCAGAGCGTCCTGAATCTTTTAGAGATTCTGGGGAGGAAGCTAAAGATTAGGGTGATTTCAAGGAAGGCCTCCACCCTCAGAGTTGAGAGTTCACATAGGCGGTCTTAATACTGGGAGGAAGAAACAAAAAGCAGGTCACCAGTTATAAGAAGGGTTTGATTACTATAATTCAAATGGAGATTTTTCAGTTGATGATTGAGAGCATTGGGGAAATTTCAATATAACTTATATTTTTATGAAATGTAAAATAGAAATAAACTTTATGCTTCTTTTACATTGTGCAACTTTTGAGATGTGCACCATACTTCTATTAGAAATAAACTTCTCTGACTTATTTTTTTAGGATTTACCCCCCCTATCAAGATTCTTGGAGCATTCATTTCTAATTTTTTTAACTGATTTGCTTGAGGTGAAGAGCTTCTCTTTTTCTTTTTTCCCCCCCCACCAGAGTTCAACTGTTTAGATTTGCAAAAGCAGCAAAATCTAAATATCAAAACAATCTCTTTTTTGCAGGGATCAGAGTTGTATTATTACATATAAATTAAAAAAATATGAATAGCTTTTAGGTATTCTGTTTTTCCCCCATTGTTTGCTATGATTTGATTTGACATGGGATAACAATAGAAGAATCTCTGTTCTGGCATGGTTGGAGCTCTCATAGGCGTCAGTGCCACCTCCGCAGCTCTCCACCTTGTTTTAATTGCCTTCAAGTTAATTACTCCAGTAAGTGTGAAACAATGTTGTCAGACTTCCCCTGCACAGTGCTTTCACTCTGTGCTCTGCACCCCTGTTGGCCAAATGGGGGAATCATAGGTGGATGAATAGTTCTTTGGAAATAGCTGTAAACATGAGTGGGTGGGGAGGGGGCTTGTTGGCTTCGTTGACCTGGTTAGTTGACAGTTGCATGATGTTTGTGTATTACTTAACATTTTTTCTTTTGGTAAATATGAAATACTTTGTCTTGCAAGCGTCTTTCAGTGCACATGTTTACCCTTTGTTGTAGAATTTTTTTTTCCTTGCCAATTTGCTTTTACTGTAGGGTCTCTTGGCAACAAGCTTTACCTGAAGTGTCTCCATACAAAATCTGTCAACCTAATTTAGCAGTACGCTCATCACCTGATGAGTACAGGTCTGTATTAGAGCCGATCTGAAGGTGGGCACGGCTGATCCTTTAAGGTCCCTCTCTCCTCCCCGTTCGCCTGATTCTCCATGCCACTGGCATCGGCCCCATAGATCACTGCTGTCGCAGCGTGTGTAGGTGCTTGCACCGCTCTGTTAGCCTCATCGCTCATTCTCACTCGTCAACCAGGCTGCTGATCTCACCCAGACCCCGTCTCACTCCCCTTCCTGACTGCCTGCCTCCCTCTCGTTTCGTCTCCTTGCTTTCTCCTTCCACTCGCTCGCTGCTTTGCTTTCTCACACACATTTTTTTAATTAGGCAAAAATCAAAGGCGCAGTATGAATATTCATAAGGAAACTGCATTAATATGCACAATTATGCAAATCAGCATGCAATTAAGCCTTGTGTCTCCAGAGAGCCTGGATAGCATTAGTGCATTAGACAGGGAGAAGGGGATGATGGGGGTATTTTGGAGTTTTCTGCTCCACCAGTTTTCGACTGTGTTTTCTTTGTGCCACACTTGAATTCTTTCTTTACCTCTACCATTATGCTTCAGTCTTTTTCTTCACATTTTGCTTTGTTTGGGGGAAATTTACTTGGAATAATTAAATGCGACATAGATAACATTGTACCTCATGCATTACATTAGGAAGTAAATGGTTAATTTTATGGTATTCAGCAACCATAATTAACTCTAATAGGAACATTGTACAGCATTTTAAACATGTTTTTCTTGCATATTATTAATAGTCTCATTATATTTTCTTAATATTAACCCTGTTTTGAATTACAGGTTTGTGTAGTACTTGTCAGTCCTGACTGTTTGCAACTCAACATCTTTTTTTTTCTCCCAGCAATAGATGAGCGCAGTGGCTCTGGATCCTGGGGCTCCACAGAACAGAACAGTCCCTCATTCACCACCCAAGGACGGGTAAGATCAAGTCGCACCTGAATTTAAAATTGCATATCTAAGGAGTAATACCAGATGCTTTGATACTGACACCCTCACATGTATTCATTTAATCACACAACCACAACTGAAAATGCACAGCCTCTTTTCCTGAAAACTGCCACAGCAGTGTGCCATATTTGATTTGCAGTGGTAGTGTTTTTTCTTTTTGCTTTCCACCTAATAACCTTGGCCCAGGATCCTGCATTGGCAAGCACCCTTGTAGCTCAGAACCTCGGTTGAAGCCCAGCGGTAATTGCAGCTTCACATCCAGCCTAACTGTCTTGGCACCGGTCTGTAAATACAAAGTACAGGGGGTGAAATAGATGCAGAAAGCTTTGATTACCACAAGTTGATAATTAAGAAAGTCAGTCTGAATCCCTCGAGCTGATTCAGATTTGTTTGGCATTGCTCCCGTTAGCTAGAAAGAGAAACCGAGGGAAGATAACCGCTAAGGTACGTAGGAAAACTGACAACATGAGGATGGCTCCGTATTCAGACGTGTTGCCCTCTGCATGTTGTCAGGGATGGGAAGTCAACTCCGTAGCTTGGATTCCAGTTCTGGTTAAGACGCAAAAACAAAGACTTCAGACTTGGCTTGCACTCTTGCTCCTAAGACTCAAGAATCAATAAGAATCTGTTGAATGTTAGATATTATTAGATATTAAAGTAAGGTAGTAATTGTGCATCATTTCAGCAATTCTTGTCCTTCTGAATTACCATAGTGTACACAAATGGCTGGTAGTCATGGTAACATTACACACAGCACAGATTAGCTCTGCAATGTTTCTCGACAGTAGGAGCCAGTAAAAGAAGTTAATAACAGCTTACATGTTTTGTTTTTTTATGCTACCATTGAACTAATATTAACAGTAAAAAATACATGTGCAGCACTAATAGAAATGTGCATATTTTCTTCTTCACTTTCATCTGACATGTTATTTTCTCAGCATCATTACAGAGACACTTTCAGTATCCTCAAAATGAAAGCTCTTCTGGGTTTTCTTTTCACATGTTAAATTTTCTCTCGCATTTGCTAACATGTTTAGCAAATGTCCTTTCCTCTTTATGTTTAAGTTTACTGGGTTTACCTTGAAGCTTGTACCTTGTATTGTTTTTACCATAATCTCTGGAGTATTGAGCGCACCTGAATATAAAGCACATCCACTAATTTTAAAAGAGAATTTTTTTTTACCATTATAGGTGTCTATAGGATATCTATATGCCGCAGGTGTTCATGTTTTAACATGATACTTGCCCCAAAAGATTTTTTATTTTTAATGAAATACATTCTGGTAAGATACACAAATACATAACATAAATGCTTTTTCCAAACAGTGCCTGTAGCATAAATGCTTAAAAAAATACTAGCCTACCAGGAAAAGTCATAGATTGCCATTATTCATCTTCCTCCAGTGCACTAAAACTATTAAAGTCATCTTTTTGGTGTCAGAATAGAAAAGCATCAAAATTACTTCGTCACGCACTTCCTCAGTCTGTCTTTCGTTGTTTCTCTCAATGTCACTTTCGTTTCGAGGCAAATTTGCCCTTGAGCTTGTGCTGTCCTCTTCATCACACAGCAGTCCAGCCTGTCGAAATCCTTTGATGATCCATATATTAGCGACATCATTGTTTAAGCCACTCTGTTCAAAACGTGTGAAAAAAGTAGCAATCAATAGTCCAGAAATTACGGTGTACTTGATGACAACTGCAAAGTAAAAAGAATTAAAACATTTAAATACTGCATACTGCGCTACGGAAAGTGGAAGTGGTAAATTTGAGTCCAGAGACTAAGAAGCCTTACATATATAAATACAAATACATTAATGGTACTTCATAATTAAAGGTATTTTTGGGGGGGTTCTGTGGTATGTTTATCTGGCAGAAATTAAACTACTTCTACTATGTTTTTTACAACATAAATACATATTTACATTTGTAGTTAGGTAATTATTATACTCCATTTCAAAAAATTCCCAGGAATCAACTTGACCTGAAAAAAATAATAAAAAATTATTGGAGACATTGCTCACCTCGGTATGCAGGCTGCTAGAAGCTGAAAGTGAAACTCTGGTTTGACCTACTGTCTGATTAATTGATTAATAATCATCTGACCACTTTGGGACACATAACTAGCATTACAGTTTAATTTTCTGATGGTCAGTTGATCCTAAAGATCAAGATGTTGACACCATGGTGAAAGTATGGGCCTTGTCCTGACTCAGCAGAACACCGTTAACTCCAAACCAGAAACTATATAGAACTGGAGTGCTCAAAAAACAACACACATACTTTAAAAGATGTGATGGGGCTTAATGTTGTTGCTCGTAGTTCTTATCTTTACATCAGTAAAAAATTTTTACCAGCATGTCTGGCAACATGAGAAATTGTCACAGCAGCTCAACCATTATGAATGCACAACAAACCTACATAAATACTGGTATTACGCAATCTGAACAGCATTTATCACTGTCCATGAGAAACTTCAGACTTGACTTGTACTTAAAAACACAAACTTATTCAGACATTTAGACTTGAACCTGAGTTATATTCTGTAACATTGATCCTACAGAGCTATGGAGAGGGATCCCACTTCAGTGAACATGAAGGCTTGTCCTCCCCATTTATTAGTTCAGGGATTGCAGGTATGTCCTTTAATTTACTTTTCTACAGCTACTACCTAATTTTCTGGCCCTACATTTTTTTCTGTCAATCCTTTTGATTACATAGCAATTTGTACTTTTTGACTACAAAAATAGTTTTGTAGTGAAATGTGTATGTGTGCTTGCATTCATAGTCCTATATGTGTGTGGGTGTGTGTGTGTGTGTGTGTGGGGGGGTGTGTGTGTGTGTGTGTGTGTGTGTTCATCCGGTGAGGGTTGGGGATGTTAGGGTGCTGAAGCAGAAACCCTCCCTGGGGTTTTGTCTGGCGGGCAGCTTTATGCAGCTGAGCGTATTGAAAAAGGGGGAAGGCCTCCCTGAACAGTTTCTATTTATGAAAACCTACTTTTCATTTCTGTTATCACACATCATTGCATCCAAGTGTTTTTGAGCAATCTGTTCTAATTGCGCCAAAATTTAAGCATGTTTTTTTTCATGTAGGTAAAAACGAGAGGCCACCGTACACTCCCTTTGTAAGCCAGGTATGTTCCACCATTCACAGTCCTTGCATGTCTCTGACAGGCCATACAAGTAGAAACTAAATTCAGTGCTGAATCGCTAAAGGAAGCTCCATTTTCTCAGTTCTCATTTCAGACACTTTGAATTTACAACCGTCTTTGTTTCTTAGAAGAGAAGTTGATGTTTTTTGTTGTTCTTTCCCACGCATGTTGTTGGTAAAAGATTTGCTCTCTCTGTTTCTAGCCTGGTTTATTTCCAAGTGACATAGCAATGCCCAGCCCAGATGCTTTGTCTCCCTCTGGCATAAAGTCAGGCTCTCAGTTTTATCCATCATATCCTAACAACCCCCGGAGAAGGCCGCCTGAAGGAGGCTTAGGTAAATGAAAAAAAAAAAAAAAACATTAAACATTCTTTGGTGCTAGTAGAGCTTTGATTTTTTTTTCCTCTTTTTTTTTTTACCACATAAAGATGTCAAAGTCTGTTTTCCAAATGTTATGATTACATTTTTACCAGATTTGATCAAAAAGATAAAACCCATCTCTTCCCTCGTCCTTTGATACTTAGTTAAAATTATCCACTTAAAGATCTGAGACTGCAGTATACACTGGTTTGAGATGATTTAATATGCCCTTATATTTCATGAAAGTGTATATCAGTACTGCAGAAGATATGAATATGTAAGAAAAAACTACCAATTATGGCCTATTGATGTTATACGTTTTCTTTAATGTATTTACATTTGTTTAGATAATGATGTATTGCCTATATAGAAACATACATAAATATGCTATAGGTGTACAAGAAGTATCTTTATGAATAGTCTGTTTTTTTGTAAGTAAATGATTTAAAAAACTGTGCTGCAGATTGTCTGAGAGAGTTTTTAATCAAACAGAAAAATAAAGGAATTACAAAATCTTTCTTATTTATGCATTTAACCAAGTTTTCTTTAACACAATACAAAGGGCATCAATCTACACACTGTGGCTCAATGCCTTCATCTAGACAGTTTTATGACTTTTAACCGACCTGCTCGTCATCTATCAGTCAATTATGAACAAACTGGCTGAGTGATTAATTCGTCTCTACTTTGTACATGTATTTATTTCACCATGACTATATGTTCATAATACATCAAGGGAGACAGTGTTCTTTTTATGTTTTGTTTTTTCCATGTGTTGGTATATTTAATTGTAAATGGAAAACACCAAAGAAAATAAATGTTTACCGCAGTAAAAACAAAAACAAGTGGGACAAAAGAGATTCAACCTCAATTGTTTAACTTGGTATGAATGGGATCTGTCAGTCTTGATTTAAATTGAATTAAATGAGTGCTTGTCTTAAAATCCAAATAGTAGCGGCCATTTTATGTGTGTCTTTTACTAGAAATAAACATATTTTTAATCAGCTTTACTCTGGTTATAGAAGAAGAAAGAGAAACACTTTGTCACTGACACATTTGCGACAGCTTGTTCAGAATTGCTGAAACTGGATCAACGACATAACCCAGCACATGAGCTTGCATATTTTTTGCTTAAATTTAATTTATGTTTGCAGTTCTTATTTATTTAAAACTATTATTCTGTTGTGATGGGTTTTTTTTTTTTTAAATGTTCTGTCTACAGAGACCCAGCCAAAAAAGATTCGGAAACCCCCTGGCCTGCCGTCCTCGGTGAGAACTCCTTTCTTCTCTTCTGATCTCCTCAGCCTCACAGCCAGTTGCCCGTTTTCTTTTCTGCGTGCATATCCTGCGGCTCCCCCGCCCCGCATTGAGCCGTCCTGTAGCAGACAGGAGTAAAGACCGTCTGCTCAGACATACACTCAGAGAGCTGCCAGTCACATCATTGTTGTGGCTGTTGCTGCAGTCAGGTGGTCTTAAGTGGTGTTTGAGATGCTTGTCTTCCATGCAGTTGGGCTCTTTTATCTTATCTTGTAGTAGTTTGACAAATTTATGAACTGATTTCTTTCAACAGCCTGATCTGAACTGGATGAACATGTAGAACATGGTTCCTATGCAGTCTGGAAAAGTATAACATTTGATTTTCAGTGTTTTCTGGGCCTAGATGAATATTTATAAAGAAAGTGATGATTGGAAAAATATTCACATTTTCTCCCTTCCTAGTTTTATTCCTTTCTGTTTTCCTAAAAGAACAAAACACAAAGTTGAGTCTGGAAAAATCAGGCATATTCACATTAATAATATGTAGGAGCCCTGGTAGAATGAAGGTGTTCAGCTATCGAAGTTGTTCTTTTTTGTGTAAATGTAGACATTGTATTTGGCTTTAAAGTCATTCTCCTAAAAATGCTTCATTTACTCCTACAGTTCATAATGTGGTAACTTAGATAAGCTCATGATTATCATTTAACATCTTAAATCTCTCAAAACTTCTGCTCGCGTCCAAGCAGGATAAAGTTTCTAGTGATGGCATGCCTGACTGTAACTTGTGTCATTTTTTGTCAGTGTGCCCAGAGGTAATAGCAGCCGATGGGAGGATGACGGCAGCCGCACATAGCTGCAAATACAAGTCACCGTTACTCATTTTATTGAACTGAATCAGGTTCATGCCCATTCATGAATCAGAGTCACATTTTAGGTTTGACGTGTGTACTCATACTCAGCCTGTCTGCTTAAACGGTTTAAAACAAAAATCTTGTTTTTAGTTGGAAAATCTACAAAGCGAAATGAAGTAAGCAAAAACGCAAGCTTCGCCCATTTCTTTCTGCTCAAATTGATTCTAAAATGTCTTAAGCATTAGTTAGTGGATTTCCTTTTTAAGTTTGTAGGACACTTGAGTGTTAACCCTAACACACACTGACTTAAAGTCCTTGTGGGCCAGTGTCCCGTGTGGTTTGGATGTTTTGCTGCTTGAACACACCTGATTTGCATGAGTGGGTCATTAGTAGGGTCATGCAGAACACTGGAGGAGGAAAGAATTGATTGGTTGTAATCAGGTGTGTGTGGACCTACAACATGCAGGATTAGAACTGCCAATCCACCCCTGGACTAGCAGGTTGTTAGTTGGATCTTTTTGTTACGTCCAGTCTGAATACTGTGTCATTACTATGAACTGCTGTACTTTCACTAAGAAGTTCTATTTGTGCTTCTGTAGTTCTCAGGTAACAGTGAGCTGCACGATTAAATCTCAAATTGTAACTTCTTCCGATTTATTTTCCTGATAATGTTTAATTTTAATCATTTTGATACAAAGCTCTAAATTAAATGTTTTAAATAAAAAAAGTTGTTGCATTATTTGCATGTGTCTTGAATTGAGTTCACTTCTTCCTGTTACACCCCAGTACTCAGTTGCTACCAGCTGTACTGAGAAGTGACCCAATTATTAAATAGTGTTTGCCTATGTGTAATTTAATCTCTGAGGTCTGTGAGAACATTTCTGAACAAATGGCATCATTAAGGCTTAAGAAACAGCAGGCAGGTCAGTGATGAAGATGGTGAGATACTTTATGAGGGGTAAGGTTATAATACAGTATCCCAAACTTGAGGAATGGAGAGAATATTGCCTGATTTGCCTGCATGCGGTCCTAGAAAGACGAGTGCATTTACCACACCTGCAAAAAAAAAAAAACTACTACTGGACTAAATCCTGAACACATTCTTCCTAGAGCAGCATCATGCTGTGGGATCCATCTTTTTAACAGGGACATCAAAGCTGTTTTGGTTTGTGAAAATGAACAGAGCAGAGCTAAATACAGAACTATCCCTGAAGAAAGCCTGTCGCAGGTGACAAAAGACTGAAGCCCAGGGCAGAGACTCAGCAGCTAGGAGGACAAGTTTAAACATCCACATAGAGCCTCAAAGGGGTGAACAGTTTCATGTTAAAATAGCCTAGTCCAAGTAAAGATCTAAACTAAGTTGAGAACATGTGGAAAGGTGAGCAAATTGATCTTCAGATACTTTCACTTGGAAATGAATACGTGTTTAGTACATGTAGATTTTTGGATTTTTATTTAGCAATGTTTAAAGCCTTTTTTCCCCTTGTGATTTACAATGATGCGTTTCTTTTTGATTATCTTAAGATTTCTATGCAACACTCTGAAGTTTGTGTTTACAGGATAGCAAAGTTGTGGAAAAGTGCTACAAATGCTTTTGGAAGGCACTGACTTCTCCAACTGTTTGCATTAACTATTTGTAGTATATTTAGTTTATGCTCAGTGTGTGGACAGAGCTAAACATGATGAGGTCTTCAAGCCACCGTATTGAAAAGTTTTGTTGTTTTACACGAGCGAAGCTGCTGTTTGGCAACACAGCTGCCACCGTCCACCTGTAGGTGTTGTGTTGAAGTGGCCTCAGAAACCTGTGCGTTGGGACGCCGTTGTGCTTTTTACATCGGATGTTCGAGTGTGAACCCCGTCTAGCCAACACTTTCTGTTTTTTCTCTGAACCTCCGTCGTTCTCTTTAGTAACACGAACGATGGGGCTGTGGGTTTTGGTGCGAATGATGATGAGATGTCTGTTTGTGTGAACCCCCCACCCTTGCCTCACCTCCGCCTACGCTGCACCACATGATGGCCTGGGTGGGCCTCCCCCCTGCGAGTGACCCAGTTGTGAGGCGCAGTGCTTGCGAGACCTCTTAGCCCCGTGTCTGAGCCCAGATTAATGACTGATGATCCTGTGGTCTCTTTCCACACTCCTACCATCCTCCCTTTCTTTTTTACCTTACCAAACTATCCATTTTCCTCTTTATCTGCTTTTATAGCTTGAACAACATTGCTTTGAATCCAAAAACTTTACGCATCCACTCAGTTCCTGTAAACCCTTCCCCCGCTTATGTTTCAAAAACTCACAAACATTTGTTTCTCTTCTGGGCCCTAGTTGTCCCTTTTCCTACCCACAAACCTTTGTGGTTGAATATAAGCATGTGTAGGTTAGTTTGATGTTAATCTTCATCGATTCCCCACCTTTAGCAATAAACCTTTTTTTTTTCTTTTCATGTGTGTGTGCAGAGGCCTTTACACGGTCATAACCTGAATCACATTAAACCCGTATTAGTTAAGGATTTTACCCTATAAATCTCTTTCTTTCCTGAGAATACAATTACCCGGCAGTGCCTGTCATTGTGCGGCTCTGTGCTCCCGTCTAGAGCAGCAGGATTCGCAGGACATTGTTCCCGGTGAAAGAACAACTCAAAGCTTATTGTTAAATGAAGCCATCTCCATCATGTTTCCCCCCGAATTAACCGTGATCATTTTAAATCCCCCGTTTCCTTCACACTCCCTTGGCCGTATCAAGCTTTGTTTAAGTCATTTAGATTACCGTCCCCTG
This sequence comes from Xiphophorus hellerii, assembly GCF_003331165.1. Lineage (NCBI taxonomy): Eukaryota > Metazoa > Chordata > Actinopteri > Cyprinodontiformes > Poeciliidae > Xiphophorus > Xiphophorus hellerii. The sequence goes on from NC_045680.1 coordinate 18,434,152, forward strand.
TCCCCCTGAACACCCCTTATCTCTCCACCCATTTCATATATCATCAGGACCTTAATTTTTTTTTTTTCTCCCCTCTCAATCCTCATCCTTGCCTCTTTACCACCCCCTACCCACCACAGTTTCTCCCTGTCTCTCTCCCTCTCTTTCCGTCTCTCTCGCTGACTGGATCCCAGCCCCCATCTCTCTCTCTCTCTCTCTCTCGCTCGCTCGCTCTCTGTATTTCTCTCTCCCTCCACTCGTTCCCTCTCCTCAGCCCAGCTGCCTGTGGAGTTGGATGCGGTCCAGGAACAGGCAGATGGCTCTGTAATTAGAAGTGCATCTCTCCATTCCCTTTCCACTTCTCCTTGTTAAATCAAATTACAGAAAAAATCCCTTTTCTGGATTAGCATTCTTTGCAGCATAGCCTTCATTCTCTTCCCTTTTCCTGTATCTGCCATGTAGTACAGAGGAAGAGGAGTGAGTGAGTGAGTGAGTGAGTGAGTGAGTGAGTGAGTGAGTGAGTGAGTGAGTGAGTGAGTGAGTGAGTGAGTGAGTGGCACATGAGGGTGAATGGAAAGCAGGGACTTCCTGTGTCCATCCTCAGTCTTTATTGCCACTTTAGTTTCGCCAACATTTAGAAAGGATGTTCATGCACAGGATTTCAGCTTTGTTTTTAAGTGCATTGCTTTTTGGTTTGTGCATGAATGGGTGTGTTGGCTCACTAAATGCATGGTATGTGCGCGAGCTGATACTGAGCATGTTACAGGGAGGGGCTGCGGGCCTGGCAGTGCGATGTCACTGGGGTCCTAGGAACTAGAGGAAATGCTCACTGTGCACTGGGATTCAAGCCGTCGCTGTACCCAGCATGCCATGGCCACTGTGGTCTCCTCTACAGGCGAGGAGCTGGCCTCGCTTCCTCCTCCACCTCCAGCAGACTCCCTCATGCCATCTTGTGGCCGTTTGAGGCCACTATAATCCAATAGTTGTCCATGGGTAACTAAAATAATTTAGTCAGCAGGAAATTTGTTTTTTCCTTGTATTCCAGGTCTTTAAAACTCTTCAGTATGTGGGCTTACCACTAATCTGTCATCAAGCAAATATATTAAATCATGTAACACTGATATTACCTATAATAATGTTTCTACAACCTTTATTGGTTATTTTTAGCATTTAATCAGAAACATAAACTTAATATTATAACTTTTTTCCATTATGCTCTTTATAGATCAACTCTGAAGGTCTAACAATGTGATGTTTGTTGGGTAACTAGCTTAGGTATCCGTTTTGCAGTTGGTTGCTTAACAGTGTTGCTCAATCCTGCTCATCACAGATGAGGTTGGCCATATTCTGCACCTATGAAGTTTCAAAAATGAAGACATGATTTTAGAACCAGAGGAGGCGGGGAAGAGAGCCATCCAAGTGTCTGACATCATCCAAGGAGAAATTGATATGGTCAACAGCATGATTTTAGTTGAAGCATAATGTTTATGATTTTTTAAAATTTCTACTTTGGCAGACTATTTTCATCCAAATCGGTGTGTTTTTCAAGTCCTGTTCCTGCAGCCTGTGAGTGGCAACAAGTTGGGGTCATGTCATTGGCCGGCTCTATCTGCACTAAGATTTCAAAATAAAGCTGGTGGATGCGGTGTCTGCTTACCCCCTAATAAAACGGGTTATAAAAGTTTTCAGCGGCTATAGTAGTCTTAAGGATCAGAAAGCAGCACAAGTGCTATGCATGAGAAGCTGATGAGCCAAGAAAAATAAGGAAATAAAGCTCCTGAATACTGTCTAAATTTAGAAAAATTGTCCTAGATCTTCCCACTTATTGTCTGACCAGATTAAAGTTCTGTCTGTGATAAATGTGGAGACAATACTGATGCCCAAATTAATTCAACTTCACCCATTCTAATGACATTGGGTAGAGGATGTGGTTAATACGATTTAAAAATGTAAGCAAGACAAAATTCCTAAATAACACATACTTAATGAAAGCTAGTTGTTTTTTTAATAAAAAAGTGCAATAGAAATAGATTTATTTCTCTGAAGTCCCACTGTTGTCTGATTTTATTTCCTGTTATCTTCATTGATTTATTGTGAATATTTTTTGTTATTTGAACATGCAGAAATAATATGCATAATTGTAATGACGGAAAACTAAGCTTTTGATACTAATTGAATATTAGTAATTATAATTATTATTATAGATAAAACCCATCTTTGGTGTTTGGCACCTTAAAAGTTCAGTTCTGAGTTCAGCGACCTGGTCTGTCCCGACGACGTCAGAGCGACCTGCTGAATAATGTGCATGAAGCAGCAATCCACCTGGGTTTTGGTGCGTTTTTGCTGTAATTCTACCTGCCGGCTGGTCGCACCGACCCTCTCTAATCGCAACACGACACCCTTGAGCCTGGAAACCAGCTCACCCCTACATGAGTTGTAATAGCAGTAGGTTAAGTTTAACCTCTCTTGCCATCTTGGTTCTTTCAACAACAATAAAAAGCAAAACAATCAGGCCTTTAAAAGCTGCCTTTAAGTGCTTTGTGAAAGATGTTTTAGTTTCCTCTGTTTACAAGCTTGTTTGGTGCAGCTGCAAATGTTTCCCAACAGCTAACTTTGTCTTTCTTGTGAGGAAAATGTGTAGCCTCTGTCTGGCTGCCAGCTGGCTAGCAGTGTGCAGCATCAGATGTAAATAGGGATAGCGCTGAGTTACTGTGCTTTATTGATGAAACTCTGGCATGCTTCAAAAGCACTCAAAACAAGTAACTGGAAATATTTGCAGTTTTAATATTGTAACATTTGAATTCTTTTAAAAAAGAAAACTTGCATGCTTGTTTCTTTAGGTTTATGCTTCTACATCCGGAGATGAGTTTGCCAGGGACAATGGAGGGTATCCTGGTGCTAAACCCGGCGCTGTCTATCCTGGCACTTTCTACATGCAAGGTAATGTTTCAAGATACAACGTCTTGTGTAATGGTGACTTCTGTTCATTTTTAATATAAATTTTCAAATATTATTTCCCATCCCTCAGAAGACCCCTGGTCATCTTCTGGCTATTCTGGGATGTTGGGTAACTCTCCTCACATTGGACAGCCAGGCTCCTTCCCAGCTATCAACCCACAGGACAGAATGGTGGGTTTGTGCTTCATTATTCCTCAAGCTTTCAAATTTCACCTATTGTCACTTAAAAAGAAATTTGATCATACTTTATTTTAAAGTCTAATATTTACATTTGCAATATTTTTTGTTTTCTTTAAAAGCAACCTTTATAATGCGTTGTATTATTCAGTTATTCATTTTGTACTTCACTGTACTTTTTTGAAGCTTCACTCTCTGTCTCTGATCCAGCAGAACTATTCTCTGCCTGGCAGCGAAGTCAACGGCTTCCACTCTGCCCCCACCACCTACAACCACACATCCACCATCAATGGAGAAGGCATCATGGGTAAGCACCCAAGTTTCTGGACAGCATCTTCAGCTAATCTGTTGAAAGGCTACAACTGTTAGTTTGTTCTTATTTATTCATCTATTTATTTTCTCTGCAGCCAACCGAGGCACAACAGCAAGCAGTTCAGGAGATGAGATTGGAAAAGCTCTTGCTTCTGTAAGTTTCTTATTTCTTTTTGTTCTGTTTTTAATAAGTTCACACTGACTAGATATTTAGATATTTCAAATTCTGATTTATATCGACTATACCTTTCAGATTTACCCATCGGACCACAACAGTAATAATTTCTCTTCGGCTCCTTCCACTCCTGGATCTCCCCAGGCCATCCCAGGTAAACCTCAACCATCATTTACAATAGATATGGCCAGAAAAAATGTGTCTGCAGCTCCATCTGGTGTTTATATTAAATAACTGACTCTTAACATGATTGAACATTATCTCTGCAGGAGCTCAGTCTCAGTGGCAAAGACCAACCACACCCAACTATGAAGGGCAACCACACACACTGGTAAGTTGACATCTTTTTCTACTTCACCAAAAGTTATTTTAAAGCATTAAAGGGTCACGAGGTTATGGTATCAGGCTCGGTTTGAGGGTTTTAGGTAGATTATATCCTACATGCATTATATGCAGGACTTGATGCTTTTGGCATCAGGAAGCCACAGAAAAAGGCACTTTAGGTCTTGGTTTAAAACTGGACTCGGGCTTCTTATAATAGGTCTGGTCTTAGTGTTAAGCAGTTTACATTATAAACTAAACACTTTGCTTTCGATACTACCTATTTAGTCTAAGATAAAGCCGGTCCTGATGCGACATGTCTAGGTTTCGCAGATCCGAACTGGAAGACAGCTTCAGCCTTGTTTTGTTTCCTGATTTGTGACACTTGAGTGAAATTATGACTTCTGTAAAAACTTTTTCAACTTAGTTTATGCATGTTAGAAAAGCTTATTGGAAAAGATAAATGAGCGGAAAATTATGAAGATTTGAAATGTAACATGCTGAAACAACCTCCTGCTGAATAAATGGTTAAATTTTGTTTGGCTGGAAAACAGCAACAGTGCTAAGAAACTGAACAATTGAAGTGAACAACATGTTTAGTAAAATGCTATTTAATTAACTTTATTCAGTTTGTACATAAAAAAATAATTAAATTGAGGATGTTAGAGTTATCTATGATAAACTATGGTAATTCTTTTTGATCAAAATCTGAACCTATTTTTTATATTGTATGTTTTTTGGGGTTTTTTTTATGACAAATGTAATTTTGTAGTGATATGAGAAAGCTATGAATGTGCTTGTGAAGGTTGTAACTTTTCTTAGATCATGTTCTTATAGTTCTGTTATGCTAATGGTCACATTTCATGAACTTGTGCAGCAGAATAAAATGGAGGACCGCTTGGAAGAGGCCATCCATGTGCTGCGTAGTCATGCTGTGGGCCAGAGCCCAGCGTTAGAAGGCGCTCACTCTGACATGCACAGCCTGCTGTCCTCAGTTCACAATGGGGGCCTTGGAGGCCTCTCCCCAGCTTTCCCCAATGCCAGCCTTGCTCTCAGCAACAGACATCCTGCTTTGGTGAGTCATTTTTCCTCTATTTGTTCTGTCTTTTATGTTTTCAGCTGCTAAAAGGATTACATCGACCAAAATATCTCTGCTAGAAATGAGTGTACTCTCATAGAGGATGAGTAAAAGTTCAGTAGTTTAGATGCTTCTGAGACGACAATGTTCCTTTTAAGATTTACTAATGGTTCAGTTTTTAAATGGTCTCATTGCAACAATTTACATATAAATAATAAAAAATACTTTATACTAAGCAATAAATTATGTATTCAATTTAATTAGCTTTGCATTCTATTGTGTTAAAAAATGTGCATCATTGTTTTGAATACTATTTGAAGAGGAAAGAAAAGAGTTTAGCACTTTGTCGCCATCTGCTGGCCAAAGATTATATTGTAAGAAGCAATATAATTGTCTTACAATATAACTTGTTCAATTTAATTTAAATGTATGATTTACTCCCCCATAAAACTTACCAAAGCACTCCAGCTAATTTTTAATAGATTGACATTAATATGCTCCACTTTGATCAGCAGGGAGGGAAACATGAGGAGCCCACAGGACTTCCTCCCAGCAGCACCCTCCTGCATGGCCATCACGCCACTGGACCCACGCCATCCGTTGGCCAACCAGAAGGCTTCACTAGTGAGATAAACTGTTAATTTTTTTTAATTTTTATTTTTTACATAAAACTCTGAAAAACTGTCCTTACAGGTCTTCTTTCTTTTGGAACCAAGCTTCTCGACTATGGTTAGTAAGTATTTGTATGCTTGTCTTTAGGTCTCCCTGGAGGTCTGGCCCGGTCAGCTCACTCTTCCAGCAGCTCAGACATCAAAAGAGAAGACAAAGAGGATGATGAAAACTCATCTATTGCAGACAAGTCGGAGGAGGAAAAGAAGGACTCCAAGGCAGCACGTAATCGAACAAGGTAACCTTGAATTTGGCTTCTTTAGAACATTTAGTTAGCATTGCTTATTATTCTCTTGCAATGCACGTGTATTATGGAACAATAGAAGAAAGTTTCCCATCAACTAAGTATGATAGCACAGAGAAAGTGATGGGATAGTTCTAAGTTTCTGTTGCAACTCCAAATTAAAGTTATCTAAGGGTTAATTAACCCTTCTTGTGTTTCCCGCTGATTGTTCAGGCTATGCTAGGTGTTTTAACATTGTCAACCTCCCCTCCCTTCATGTCACGTTTTCAGAAAGGAGGCGTTGACCCTCCAGATGCTCTCTGGCCTATCAGACCAGAAAGATGAGTAAGTTTCTCCAACAGAGGATCAACTTTTAGTGTTTTGGGTTCTTAGAAAACAACTCTCCCAAGAAATGTTATTTCACTTGCTGTTTAAAATTATAAAAGCACTTTCCACATTTTTTTCACAGAAATGATATAATTGGTAGAAAAAAAACATAAAAAAAACATGTGGATAAGTAAATTATACATCACAAAAACATTTCGTTAACATGGATTTAATGCGACTATAACCAGTGCACACATATCACAAAATATGAACCACTGTGAATTTATTAAAGTGGTCCTCCTGACCTGGAAATGATGCTTCTCGGATGGCTCCTTTACTTACAATGTTTTTAATTTTATTTTTTTTTTTGTGATGCAACCAAATGATTAAATTTTCATCTAAGAAAATCTATGAATTCTATGAATTCATAAGAAAATTAGATGAAAATCAATGAATGTGTCTGATAGGAAACTGTTGATGGACTTCTCAATTATTATTGGAAAAGCAATCAAACTATTATTAAAATTGCCTGTTCTACATGTTTCCAATGGTGTTTTGACTATCCTTGATGTTCAAGCAGGGAAAGGACCAGGACCTGCTCTACTCTAAAAGGGCTTAAAAATTCTTTTTGTATAGTTTTAGAGTATTTTTCTACATTTTAATAGGCTGAAGCACACACTGAAGGGAACTTCTGTTTGTCCCATCCTCTTCACCTTCAATTTTAACTTGCATGACCAAGAGCTTCTTGCCACAGCTTAATTGTTGACAAAATATTGTATTGGGAGGGAACTTGCTAGTTGTATACTGGCTCACTCAATCTAAAGCACATAATATTTGCCATTTATATTTATATAATTACTTTCACAGGCATGCCTGACTGCAATATAAGGCATTTTCCAAAGGTCAGCAAAGGATAAAGTTATTTTATGTTTAGCAAATCTATTAATGTTTCAAATCATGTCTGTAGCTAGTTGAACACTGTTAATTTCTTGCCAGTTACAATCAAATTGTCTTTTAGATAACAACAGATGGTAAAAATAAGATTTTAGCAGAATATTTCTGTGTGTGTGATACTTTTGTGTGGTACATCAACAAGCATCAACGCGCTGTTTGTATTTTTTAGCAGTCAGGACAATGAGGACGACGAGGACGTTCCCCCTGAGGTGAAGATGGAGCGGGAGAGGGAACGGCGAGTGGCCAACAACGCCCGGGAGCGTCTCAGAGTGCGGGACATCAACGAGGCTTTCAAGGAGCTCGGGAGGATGTGCCAGCTGCACCTCAGCCATGACAAACCTCAGACCAAACTCCTCATTCTCCATCAAGCGGTCAACGTCATCCTCAATTTAGAACAACAAGTCAGAGGTGAGTTCTTAGAAGCGATGTGTTCATGAGCCGCCGGTGACCTGTTTAGTTCTTCATTGCGAGGCGCGTTTCTGCTTTCCCTTGGTCAGAGCGCAACCTTAATCCCAAGGCGGCGTGTTTAAAAAGGCGTGAGGAGGAGAAGGTTTCCGGGGTGGTGGGGGAGGCACCCATGCAGCTCCCAGGAGGTCACCCAAGCATGGGAGGAGATGGACACAATCCAGTTGGCCACATGTAACTCCAGGTGGGTTTTCCAAAAAAAAAAAAAAAAATGCTGGTAATTGTCAATGTTTGCTCCTTGGTTGTATGCTTTGAATTTTCATAAGGATCAGAGTGCAGGAAGACGCTTCATCTACACAACTCCATGAAATTATTCCATTATCCTTGCTAACAAATGTTGCAATAATAGGCTTTTCTAAAGAACTGTCTTTGTGAACAATTCTTATAAACACCATTCTTAAGTAGAACTGCAAAAGAAAATTACTGTCAAGCAGAAAATATGAGCTGCAGGTGGTAAAGATATGCAGCAAACCTGGCTTTTGACTACTTTTCTCTTTTCCAAACAGTAAATGTGACATGCTTAAACACAATCCTCTTCAGTGTGGAAATTGTTACTGCAGGAAGAACACTTGATTTGCTAATTTTTGTATCAAGGGAGTTTTTAAAACTTAAGCTAAGCGAGTAAAAAGCATTTTAAAAAGGAAAAGGCTGCCGACCCACCGATCTTCAGTCTGTCCCTTTAGTGAAGGAGGAAATTTATCTGAAACAGGGAGTGTGACTATAATACAGAGTCGCTCTGTTCTGTTCTGTTGGATGAAACTTTGAACCTCTCCATGTGATATAACATACTGAGTCTGGGAATGTTTGCAGTCTCCTGAAAATGTCACCATTAAGATAAGTGTCTACATTCTGTAGGGAACACACACTTAGATATTTATGGTAAATCTTGCTAAATGCTAGTTATTCTGAAAATTAAAACGAAGCACGAATGACCATTTTAAATGTCGGCTCCAAATTATCTTTGAAAATCTCTATTATATATATGTGACGTCTCTCACATATAGCGTTGCTTCTACCTCTGATATAAATGACATATTTTCAATAGTTTAGATTATTACAATAGAGCATAAACAGGTCTTTGTTAAACATCACTTAGGCAGCTGTAGCTTATCCAAAATGCTTATATGAATTGTACTAAAAGAAAATAATAGCAAAACGTGTTTTGCTTAGTTTTTTTTTTTAATGTCTTTCTAGCTTTTTAATGTGTTTGGGTTTTTTATTGCTTTACAGATCTGGTGTTTTCCTGGCTCTCAGAGGATGTGGCCTTAACAGATTTCTTCCACCCATTATTCTCAGTGTGTGTGTGCGTGTATATATGTGGACATGTCCGTGTATTGTCCGTTCGAGTTTCAAGATGCACATTGACACACTCACATGCATACTGCCAAAACTGACACAGTCTGTTTTTCGCACTCCCAGCCATGACTACAAGCTCAAATGTGAAGAACTTTTTTTTTTTTAAGTTTTGGTTTGTTTTATACATGTAATATTTTTATTTTCTTTTTTGGTTTCCAACACGATAATTGAACACCAGAGTACTTTTTGTCCTTTCAACACTTTGGGACGACACACACTGCCAAGAGGTGCTCTGGTGGAGGAATAAAAAGGAGACCTATACAAACACAAATTAAATCAAGGATTTGTGCCTAATTGTTACATGTTTTCTATTTGACATTAAGGCAAATTGCTTTACATGTGAGGAACATTTGTGAGGGATTGCTTATGTGTATGAGCAGTTATTTTTTTAAATGTATGTCATTCCCAGCGTGATGGTACAGTCTTACATATGTTATGTAACTCACAGCTGGAGTTGAACTGTCAAAATTCAGTGACTTTTCCTCGAGTGCGTGGAAAGTGGCAGAGAGTCGGCCCCCATGTTTTTGACATTTCAAGTGCAGCTTACCTGAAAGATGGGAACTCCAACCAGACGTGGTCTCAGCCCCCCGCGAGGCATCTGGAGGCTTGGAATCAAAGACTTCTTCCTAGAAAGTTATGATGTTTCCAAGTGAAAGAGTCGGTCAACAAAAACAAAACAAAAAAACAGTTCTTCCGCTTTTGTTGACCAGGCATTCTCACGTTTCTCCAGCAAGCCCTCCGTCACGCATTCAGGTTTTTGTCCTGCTTTGTGTTGTAAAGCATACACGGACGAGACGAAGCACAGTTGTACAGATTTAGGCTTGACCTGCGTCACATTTCAGTCCCTGAAAGTCTTGTAATAAAGCCATCAGAATCATCTGTGAGCGACCAGCACCACTTTTTGTGCTGCTCCTTCCTCAAAATGGTTTACTGACGTTGCCAGCGGACTCGAGTCTTTTTTCCCTGCCCTTTTATTCATGTACTTTAAAAGGCAAACAAATCCAGGAGGGATTTTTTTTCTGCTCTCAGTCGAAGCAGACGAGCCTTTTGTGTAATTCCTAAACGAGCATTCCCGCTGAATTACGAACCCTTCACCTTCCTCCTGACCTTCGGCGTGTTCTCCCCTTTCTTACTGAGAGAAGTGTGACCTGTAAATTCACTTCATACATTATTCTGTTTCATTTTTCAAAAGTAAATATATATAAAAATATATATTTTTTGTTAGTCTATACATTGTAGATTTTTTACATAAATGGCAATATTAGTTTGAAGTTTAGAGTGTATTGTAGATGAGCTGTATAAGGGGATATTTAACATTTAAATGATGTTCAAATTTTAATTTGAAATTAAACTGGGATGCAAGAAAAAGGATCGACAGATGATCAATGAGCGTGTTTGTAAATCCTTTTATTGTCCCAGTTTTAGTTCAAAGGCACATCAATAACTACTAAGTTGAATGCCTTCTTTTCCATTTGGGCATATCTGGACAGAGTTTGTGCCACAGTCATGTGACAAAACATCAGAAGGGATTTCTTTTCTTTTTTCTTGTCTCCAACAGTAATTATGCAACTGGTTTTTGAATGTAGCTACCATGCTAAATGTGGATTTGCCTTCATTTTCAAAGTTGTTTCTGGGTTTTGTTAGCACATTGTAATTTCTTTTCACTTTTTTTTTTTAATGTCTGCCCTTAAACCAAGTAAGTCTGTGTCTAAAGGCAGATGTCTGGATTTGGGTGTAAGGTAATGGATATTATTGAGAACAAAACAGTGTTATTGTGATGTTATTCCCATGTCATGTTAATTATTTCTTTCTTTTTTTACCAACATGTAATCACAAGTGGGAGGTAGAACATTTTGTGTGTTTCATTTCTACAAAAAAAGGAAAAAAAAAAATATGAAGAAAAAGACATATACAAATCAATAGTGTGGCCTTTTCATTCTCAAGACTTAAGATGTCACGATGGGAGAGTGATGCCTTATCAGTGCCTGAACTTGTATTTTTTTCCATTTAAGACAGTTTTATGTTGTGTACCATATCATTTCATTTATCTTGGAGATTAAAGAGGTACTTGTTCATTCCCCCCTCCCCCATCGTCCCTTTTCTCCAAATGCTTTTTTTCAATTTTTGAGGAAGAAGTTTAAATGGTATAAAGAGATTTTCTTTCAGTGTACCTAGTTAAATAAATAAATGTTAAGCAGATCTTGTTTAGTTTATTTCTTTTTCTCTGCTGTCTGTTCAACTGGATTACATTGTCCAACCTGCTGTTTTCCATTAAGGTCACTGGTCCAGGTTAATAGGTACCCTGTAATTACAAAATTCACATGACAAGGTTAAAAAAAAAAAAACAACTGCATCATCCTCTGAACTATTATCTGCATAGACATGTTTCAGGTGTGTTGCTTCAATGTAGGGAGGGAGTTTTTGTTCCTGCATTAGCTAAATCATCTGAATAGGAGTATTTTATAACTTGTTTGCAGTGGCTTTCAATATGTGTAATCAGTAGTTATCGTTATCAGACCTGAGCTTAATTTTCCGGTTTTCTTTTGTGTGACTTTGACATTGAGATTTTTTTTTTTATATCAGATTAATTTTCACAAGATCAGTAGGTGTACTGGATATCTGAAATTTTTTCAAAGAAAAATGTCTAAATGTGGTTTATATTTGTCTCTAAATGACACGCCTAAATTTTGTAGTGGCACAAATTTCACTAATTTCTTCAGAAACTTGTAAAGTTTTGACTTCTCTCAACAATAGCAAACACTGATTTTATATCAAGCAAAACATTTTCAGGTTTTTAATGACATTATTTAGCTGAACTGTAAAGGGACGTGACCAATGAGTGTTAAATACATTTACAGAGTTTGTAATTCTGGGTTGAGGACAGTGTTGACTTATTTCTGACTCGATCACTCTTCTATTTACATACGAATAGATGAGATTTGTCCTGTATATTACATTAATGTAGCAATAAATGTGCCATTTTTAACAACAGATTATACCTTTTACAATGTCTGGCTTTTGAATATTGTATACATAAAAAAATAAAAGGAGTCTTTTTAATAAAAGAATTTATTGTAGTTCGGAAATTGAATTTGTTTTAATTGCCAATTAAATACATTTGGGAGAACTGTGCAGGTAAATCTCAAATTAGAATATACTAGTGGTTAATTGATTTGAATAATACAAGTGAAACTCATCTGTATGTATATATTCATTGTAGTGTAACATTTCAAGGATTTAATTCTTAATTTTGGTTAGTATAACTTTTTGTTTCTCCTATATCAGAGGATCAATGAAAAAAAACTTTAATGCAGAATGTCCGCCTACTGAAATGTATGTTCCTGTGGTATATATCGCGTAGAGTTTATCAGTCTTTGGCTCTAAGTGTTAAAGTCCAGTTTGCTTTTAATAGTGGCTTTCAGTTCATCTTCACTGTTTGGTTTGATGATTATCCTCTCCTCTCACAGATTCTCAAATCAGGTCTCGGTACTTAGCAGTGTAGGCAGTTACCAAGTCCCACTTGAAAATTAAGTCATTTCCATAAAGCTCGCCAGCAGATGAAAGCATTAAGTGCTCTAAAATTTCCAGATAGGACTTTGTAAATTATAAAACAGTGCAACTTAAAAGAAGGAATGGTACAGTTGTAATCAATGTACTTGATAACTGTGCTATGGCTCTTGGAAGGACCGACTCTAGATATAATCTACACCTTGAGAATCTCCCCCATCCTCTCAAATGGGCTTCACAATCCTTCCAAGGCTGTGGTTGTCCCTGGTGCTTGTGTACAGTTTTCTACTAGTTTTTTCTTCCACTCAGTTTTCCAGTACCGTGCTTGGGTACAACCAGTTTCTTAATAAATGTACTTTTGTAGATTTTTCTCATTATAGAGGGGTCGGTGGTATCTTTGTATTAAAAAAAAAAATCTGACAAACCAGATTTCATTGGCTACAAGCCATAATCAAAATTTACAGAAACACTTGAGCATCTTCAGTTTGAGTGGATTGACATACTCCCATCTAAAGTGGAGATGTGTGCAATGTGGCTCAAGAGAGCCCTGCAGAAGATGGTGAAGGAAGCTGAGAACGTCACTGAAATGCTCCAAACTTTTGTCTGTATCAGAACTTCTGAAGGAACAGGACTGGAAATTATCAGCCTCCTTACACCCTCTTCATGAACTGTTTTAATTGCTGGCTTAAAGCAGAAGCAGCACCACCAAACTGCTACATAGATTTCTGCCTTAAGCTGTAAAATTCCTGAATAGCCATTTGGAGATTTGTTATAACTGAAGATTGTGTACTTTATAGTATGAAGCTCTATTCATGTATTTTGTTTTTTATTTTATAATTTTTTTTTGTTACACCAATCCTTAAGAAATGGGGTGTCGTTTTTTCATATGCCATCAAATATTCCAAAGAAAAGAGAAAGATGCTAGTTGGATGATAGCTGGAAATATATTAAATGTTTGGTGTCCACAATTGGTCCTGAGCGAAAACCTAAGAGTTTTCTGAACGCTTTGTATTTGTTTTTGTGTTTTATAATCAGGCATTAGAAGGGGCAGCTTGGAACAGGTCCTTCAAATCCATCACTTCAACGTTCGTGTTGTGATTAGTTTTCGGGAAGAAAGTCAGAATGGTTCAGAGAATACTAAATAAATTTGTTGGTGCCAAATATGTCTCAATTCTGAGGACATGGTAAGTCACTATAACCCTGTTACAGGCTGAATGTTGAAGATAATTAGTGTCGGGTTTTCGCGGTAGTTGACCCCGTGTCCTTCTGTGTGACCCGTCTGACTGACTTTAGCATAAACCTGCTTCACGACGCAGTTAATTATTAACTTTTAAGTCTATGAGGTATGTTGTTAGCCATATGAGGACTCTGGGTGATTATACTCTCAAAGGCTTATTTTAAGTTAACTATTGCTAAACTCATAACAAGTCCAAAATTGATCGTCACTACTATTTATAGTTCACTTGTTAGGTATTAAAAAAAAAAATCCTATTTAAATCTGCTAGTTCTTTTTGTACAGTTGCTTGGTACATTAGATGATATCTATTCAAAGAGCATTAAAAAAAAAGATTTTATTTTATGTAAAGATCATAGAAGCTACAATTGAGTTTCAAGTCGGTCAGTAATTTTGTGTGAAAATATACAATGAAAATCTGTAAACATTTTAAGATGACGAACCCCTTTTTGGATTAAATAAGTGTTAGATGCAATATTATTACTCAGCAATACTAATCTAATGATAGCTCATCACACAGAAACTGGAGCTCCAAATTTGTAAGAGCTTTTGCATAATGGATGTTGGTAAAAAAAAAAAAAAAAGTATCACAAGCTGCTCAACAGTTTTAACATCAGAATAAGTCCTGACCAAGTGTTGGTCACTACGTTTCTGCAGAGACTTCATGTTCATGCCTTCAGATTAGCTCAAACATCACTTAGTAGAATAGGTTTTCATGGACAAACATCTGCAACCAAGTCCATTGAGAAGATGCACATTGCACTCTAGATCAGTGGAGTGGAGTGATAAAGCGTGTCCCTCTGTCAACCCATTGGACTACTTTAGTTTTGACTGATTCCCAGAGTGCGGCATTTGCTGGACTACATTTTTAAAGGCTTTTTAAAAATCAGTCATTTGCGATCGGCCAGACAACTGCAATCGGTGCACCCCTGATTTAATGACGTCTATTTGACGTCAAAATTCATTTACTCATTTTGCCAACAGAGTCACAGGTTTAAATATGTCTGGCAGTAGCAGATAATGTTTTTTATTGAAAGCCGCTATTTTTCAACTTTTAAAGCATTTACTTTAAACTTTTATTATGACACATAAGTCATTCTTTTTATAGAGTTCATTGTGCTGCAGCATGACCACAGTAAATTAACAGGAGGTGTTGTTGATTCATGCGTTGTATTTTACAGTTAAATTTGTCCTTTTTAGAAGTCCTCGTGTCTTCCTCCGTCTCTAGGGTACCAAATATGGTTGCCTGGGGAACAGTTGGTGGCGTGGCGGTCATTCACTTCACCGACTGGCGGTTAATTCTGGACTATGTGCCATACATTAATGGGAAGTTTAAGAAGGACGAATAAAGAGAGGTGTAGGATGTGAGTCTTTTGTCCTTGTATTCAATACAGTTTGTTTCTTCTTATGAATGACCAGTGAATTTCAAGCATAGTGTTTATAAATTTTAATCCAGCCTGTCGGCTCATGTTGAACGCAGGGCATGCTGGGTACCTTAGCTGAACACAAGCTTCTGTGTTAATTTAATATGGCTGCAACTTTGCTTACATCTGACACTTGAAGTTTTCATTTAGTTAAATTTAAAACTTCAGAAGTGTCGAGACTCCTCTGTGCGAATCAAACGTAGAACCAGGGGATGTTTTTTACTAGTCTATATCTACATAAAATTATAAAAATCTATAATGCAAATTAAAAAATTTTTTATTTGAAACAGAAAATAAATAATCCCTGCTGCAGTTGATTATTACAATCAAACTGTTGGAATATTTTCTTTATATTTACATAGACCAAAAGTAGGATGGACAGAAAATGTAGTGGTAGTTTTCGAGTGCCTACTGTGCTGAATATTATCCCATTCGGTCTTTGTTGTAAATAAGAAAAATTATGTAGGAGCCTTCTTACCAACTGTGCACAGCAACAGATGGGGGAGGGACAGTCCTGCACTCTTTCATGCCTCACACAGCATGAAAAAACTCTCCAGCACTTTTTTTGGGGTATCTACTCAAAGGGATTTTAATTTTAAAAAGAGGCAGTTTTGAAGCAGCAACTTTTTTAAAAACCTTGATATAGGCTGGCCAAAACCTATATAAAATCTTTATAATTTTGTATATTTTGCTTTATGCTGTTTAGTTTTATTTTTCGAAATTTGGAAACACATGAAATAAATTACTTTAACATTTGTTTTATTTTGAATATGCTTTCTGTGCTTTAGTTCTTTCTGTGTACTTAATTTTGAAATAGACTAATCTAATCATTTAGACACCTCTGGTCTTTGTTTCTTTTTTTAAAATAATGGCTGTAGAGGTAGAATAGTTTTATAAATATACCAATATCTGAAATGAACAGCTTCATAATCATGTTTCCCTGAGTTGGATAGTTCACCCAATCAAACAGATGTGTGTTTTACTCTATAAGCCTTGTATCTGCTTACAGGACCTGGACTCTGGGCACATGGCTGGACTTCTCTAGCAGCAAGTTTAAGTAGGATGGCTGGTCTCTGCAGGCTACATGCTGCGCTCTGTAAAAATGCTTCTTTTTCATCCATTGTTGTAAGATGTGAATAAATTCTTAATTTATCCAAATATTTCCAAGATATCTTGTAACTTTCAACTATTAAAATGGTTTTGCTTAAAACCTTTGTCTTTTTTATTATTACTATTATTGTGACAACAATCTTCCATATATAAACATCTTAAGTGCATATACGGAACATTAAAAACTACAGAAAACAGTGTAATGAACTTAACCCTTTGATGCATAGTGGTCACTACAGTGGACAGCTATCTAAAAGCCATTTTCTTGTGCTTCCTGTGGATTTTTATGTTATAAATGCACACAGACCACTGAAGTGGACACTAATGCATCATAAAATATACCATCAACTACTGGCCATCAGCTGCAAATGCAAGAAATTATTTTTGTTAAATACAATATGGCCGACAGACAAAAAAGCATGAGAACCGACCCGGTCCCTCCTTCTACTGTAGACGACTCTTGCAAGTAAAAAAAATATTGTGACATCAGATAACCCCTAAGGAACAATACTACTGATGTATTTTTCAAATAACAACTTTGTGTTTGGACAAAATTACAATTGATCACATAAAAATAAAAAATTTAAAAAAATCTATTTTTACAAAAAAAATGTTCCTACCTTTTTTTATGCCTTAAGAAAAAAATTTTTAAAAATGGAAAAAAAATTCTGACACAAAGGATCATAATTCATGCATCAGAGGGTTAAGGGGGGACAAAAATACACCTGTAGCTTTCAACGCCTGTTAAAATGTGTGCAGAATAAACGAAAATAGCTGGAGCATTACTGCTGGAGGACCAGACATTGAGCTACAGGTGTCAAACTGGCGACTGTCCTGCAACTTTTAGATGTGCCTCTGCTGCACCACACCTGAACAGAATAATTAGGTCATTAGCAGGACTCTGGAGAACTGATCTACACAAGGAGGAGGTAATTAAGTCATTTCATTCCAGTGTTTCGTACCTGTGGCACATCTAAAAACTGCAGGACAGCGGCCCTTGAGGACTGGAGTTTGACACCCCTAGACGCACACTGCGATATTTGCGTGGATAATGTCTTTCATTTTTTAACATCGTAGGGGGGGAGGGGACTGAAAGAGGAGAGGGGAGAAGGGATTTAACACAGCAAGAGGCTGAAAGCGAGATAGTGTCCTCAAGATGGATAAAAACGAGTAAGTAGACCGGCTAAACAATGAGCAAAACACCAACAAGGGAGTTAGTTGCTGTAATTCTTCTGTTTGGTGCCATTTTTAATATAAAAATGGAAAATATGTTTATCATCGATTAGGCAAACGCTGCGGTCTCTCGCTCCCTGCTAACAGCAGTCCGGTGGGTCTCCTGAATCTCCGTCGCTCTCGTTTTTGTTTCATTTAAACCACAGTTGCATGATTAAATATTTCATTTAAGTACGTCGACATATGTAGTACATTGAAATGTGTTTTCAACTTAAGGATTTAACCGTATAAAAATGCATGCAAGTATTTCTGCGTCGGTGTCGAGACGCGTTTACACAGAATCTCTTAGAACATGACATGTATTTTACAATTATTCGCCTTCATTTCACTGGATCTACTTTGTTCATTGAAATGAAAAAAGCCGGCTCCAAGTCTGAAGGACAACGGTCTTCATTGTGCTGGTGAAACGACCCCCCCTTTTTTTTGTCGTGTAACTTACGTAGAACTTGCGCATTTAAATTCACAATGTAGTGCAATACATGTGTATATTTTTTTATCACTGCTTCTGTTAGTTTTAGCTGCGGTAATGGAGGCTGTCATTGCTGCTTCGGGGTTGCTCTACTTTCTGTTGTCACGTTTATGTTCTCCATACGTTAATGGAGATGTTATGATGGCTGCAATCGTTCAAACAGAACAAAAAGCTGGACTTCCTTTACGTGTCAAAATAAAAGAAAAACGACCTAACTCGTATTATCAGATAAACAAGCACACATACTGTAGGTTGTACGTAAAAAATGAAGTTGTTTTAGCTTTCTTTTATTTATTTTTTTGCTTGACAAATCAAATTTAATATAAGCAGTATTTGTTAAGTTTATTTGTTGCTTATGGTTTAAGTGTGACACTTACTATGTTCACATATGCTACATTAATGCAAACTTCATTGAATGAAGGGGTTTCTGTGGTTATGGTGGTATCCTTGCTTTAGAGTGCTGGAGACACTCATCAAAAAATTATGGCAAACCCCAATAAATCAACCTACTATTTTTACTAAATATTCTAACAAATATTCTTATGTCATTACTGAATGAATCAACTTCTCCGATTAAATGTAAATCGTGATACTTTTAAACAGTGCTGCTTCCTTGCCAGGTTCCTTTTGAAAACGATAGTATAGATCTCGGCTAGGTTTAATCTGGTCTTGGACGTCTATGGCAGAAGATATGTGGAATAGATGAATTTAAAAATCACTCTACCACTGTGAATTCATGAGTGCTTTTAGAAAAATAAATATATGACGAATTCATTGAAGATTAATATGAGCTAAACCAGGTATTGAAAAAGTATCTGCCCAGTTTTTTGGGTAAATATTTTGTTCCAATTATTGCCTAACATTTGATTATTTCCCCCTCTAATTAATGGTACTCAAATTAAAGACAGATTTTTTTTTGTCGTAATTTTTTTAATATGAGCTCATGCTACTGTAGAACATTGCATCTTTATGGTTTGCCATTTGTCTGACTGGGGGTGGGGGGTCACTGGGATGGAGGAAGATAATAGAATAACTCCATGCCACTCAGGGTGACAATCTTAAAATAATATTAATAATAATGAGAAGAAAACTAAATTTAAATTATTTGAATTTAAGGATTGCCTTTCTGTTGATTAATGAAATTGTAAAAATAATGACCTTTGGAATAATGTCTGTTATTTGAGATAAATGTAGGGATGGCAATGTGTATCTTTGTCATATTAAAACTTGAGGGACAGCTTAATTATGTATATTATTGTTATTGCTCCTTTTTACTCATCAAATTTTATTCTTTATTTTTTTTCCACATTTTTAAAATTAAATCAGGAAGAATAAAACTTTGTTATAGTAGGATATATGTATGAATTAGTCCAAAACAGCAAACAATGTTATTATACTAGGCTGTGGCCATGATTTGTTTTGTTTTTTTCCTCTCATGCCACCAGATGGATTCTGTAGGAAACAATTAAGTAAATGTTGTTTGTATTTAATAATGTGTCTCAGGTCCATGTGTTTATCTCAAAATGAATTGTTTTTGTGGTTTCTAAACATCTGACCTGATTTCACTACTTCAGGTATTTCTAATGAGCCACTTAAACAAGAATGTAATGAACACAAAATACCTAAATTATTAATGTGACCATTTTTATGTTGTCACATTAAAATGCTAATAGACTTCGTGACCTATATTGAGAACTCGACATAAATTTTTTTGGACATTTTTTTTTTTTTTTTCCAGAAGCTTTTCTTTTGAAGTCTTAAACCTGACGCGTCCGGTCCTAGCTCCGCGCTGCTCCGTTTTTCCTTTGCGGATGTAGTTCCAACGGTGACACGCAGGTGGTGATGGGGCCGAGATCCGCGCGGAGCGATCTCCGCAGCCACAAAGAGACGACATGCTTTTAGCCGGGAGATCCCATTACAGGGGGCACGCGCTTTAAAATGGTTGAAACAAAAGCGTGAGAAGCTCCACACCAGCCTTTCAGGTTGCAGCGACACGTTTTTCCAAAATCCGACCCGGCTCTTTTGCCGTAACTTTTAGCGGATTCACTGGCCAGCCGCGGGGGAAAATGGAGAAGAAAAGGTGGGATTGCTCTGCTCTCCCCAAAGGCTGGAAAATGGAAGAAGTGACCAGAAAGTCGGGTTTGTCAGCTGGGAAAAGCGATGTCTATTATTTTAGGTACTAAACGACTGGTAACTTGAAGTACACCACAGTTGCACCATACACCGAGATTGCGGACGGAAGCAGACAGGAAAATGAGCGGGGTGGTCGGTACCAAAAAAAAAAAAAAAAAAAAAAAGTTTTGAAGGAAAAGGGGAGGGGGTTGTCTGTTTTTGTGGGAGGACAAGCAGGCCACCTCCTCCCAGAAGGAGTCCTTTCAGCCGCACAGGCCTGCCTGGGCCTTAATGGTCAACAAAAGTCAGTGTGATCTCCGTTAATAATTCTCTCTGTGTCCCACTGAAGTCAAGATTTGTTCTCATTTAGCAGAGGAGAAGAGCAAGATGAGGAACAGAGGCAAGACAGGGGGGAGGCGGGTCGGTTGTATAGCTTGTGGTAGGCTGACTGTACAATCATAACAGTTGACGGTTTCTGTGTCATGTAAGATGCATTTGCATGAGATACTAGCACGAATCCACCCACCGTGTTTCATTGTTGTTCATTGATCAGGCTAGAGATACTGATGCTCCCTTTAGGTGCAGCTGCCGTGTTTCCATTGTAAACACTAGGTGTTAGTTTCGCCATCTTTACTTTGTGCTCATTCATATCTGCTGGTACTTTTTTTTAACATTGTTCTGAATAATTGTTTTTCATAATCATTTCTGATTTGTATGACTAAAATTCTGTTGCTCATCATTAGACAAAATAACTTAATTGAGTTTTTTTTTTCCATTAAAAAAAAATGCATTCATTACTGTGATTTCAGCATCATTGCTCATCTAGGTGTGTAAAATGCTTTAGTTGCACGTTGTGGTTCCATGTGTGGATGTGATGTCTTAATCAGATGAGCCTGTGTCTTTTTTTTTTTTTTGTGGAGCAACAGTTTGTACTAATACAGTCATATTTCTCATCAGTCCATCTGGGAAGAAGTTTAGGAGCAAGCCTCAGCTGGCCCGTTACCTCGGTAACCAGATGGACCTCAGCTCCTTTGATTTTCGCACGGGGAAGATGCTGATGAGCAAACTGAACAAGAACCGCCAGAGACTGCGATACGACAACAACAACCAGAACAAGGTGAGACGATTTAATTTCATTTAATTTAATGCACACACAATAAAAATATCCAAACATGTTCAAATATATACACACACCCCCCACTGATTTATAGATAAATGTCTCTTAGTAAGTTGCAAAGACAAAAACCACACCGAGCTTATGGGATAGTTCTGGCTAGATATTTGCTAGAAAGCATTTTTGCTATAAAGCATTTATAATTCATGTATAATTCAGGACAGGGCTTCCCAAAAGCTTTGCAGGAGCTGTCCTTTTTCTTTTCTTAAACCAATCTTGATGTGTTTGGCAGCAGTGTCCTGTCTAGTTGAGATTAGGTTTAAAAATCTGGAGGATATATCTATTTTTTTTTGTGTGTGTGTATTTGTTTTTCTTCAGCAAATTGGCCCCATAGCATGATTCTGCCACCACAATGCTCAGCAGTATTCTTAAATTTCAAAGCATTACCTTGACTTTTCCAAACATTCTTCTTGTCATTGTGATCAAGAAGTTCAATCTTTTTTTCATCTGACCATAAAACTTTGACTCTTGCGGGCATTTGGCTTGTTCTCTGATCCTTTTTAAACAATTTTTTTTTCCTTTTTTTTTGTCTGGGTCAGATGGTTGAAACTTGGACATAGTTTAGGTTGTTCCAGTAGGACAAATAAAGGATCCCAAACACACATCCAAACTAAATAGGCAAAGGAGGTGCAACAAGCAATGGGACTTTTTTTTTCTCGTAACAAAATGTGAAGATATGATTATGTTGATATTTGACACAACAGTTTTGTCTTTTTAAGGACCCTCTTGATATCGCAATTATACTGAAGGCCTGGTAAGCCAAGCGGTTTTAAGTGTTTGTTCACACGCAGCCTGAGAATGAGTCTCCTGTGTTCAGAGCCACTATATGCAAAATATAAGCAAGTTGAGACACAATGATGCAGCCGTAATGCAACACTCTTCCTCAAATGTTACTCAGAAAAGTTTTTTATGCAAAGTAGTTCTGCTTGATCTCAAAGCGATGTTTGCTTTGAAGTGGGCGGTTGTAAGTGTAAATATGCCGTGGGATCAAGTTTCATCCCCTTTTTTTTTTTTTTTACCAAGCTACAAAACAAACAGGACATTATTGCAGCTAAACCTTCATTTCCAAACTGATCACTTTCCTCTCAGATTTTTGTTGCATTACTTACAGAGTCCAAATCAGCCATGATCAATAATTCTTTCTCTATTCGCCGCTCTTTTTTCCCAGGGCAAACCTGACTTAAACACGTCGCTGCCGGTAAGACAGACGGCCTCCATTTTTAAGCAGCCTGTTACAAAGGTCACCAACCATCCCAACAACAAAGTGAAGACGGATCCTCAGAAAGCCGTCGATCAGCCCCGACAGGTGAACAGCCCCCAGTTATTATCTCAAGCATCCCGTTGCCAGAAAGACTGGTTTCACATACCATAATGTGATGTATTAGGTGTCAGAAGGGGTAAAAGTTTACTTTTGAACTTCCTGTATTGTGAAATTACATCTTGAAATGGGAACAACATTTTCTTTTTTTTCCCCCCAGCTTTTCTGGGAGAAAAAGCTCAGTGGTCTTAACGCGTATGACATCGCAGAGGAGCTGGTGAAGACGATGGAGCTGCCTAAAGGCCTGCAGGGTAAACCGCTCGATCCATCAACCAGGGTGGTAGCATTTCTGGAGAAAGTCATCCTGAAAATGTCTGATGACTCTTCTGCAGGTGTCGGCCCAGGCTGCACGGACAAAACGCTCCTGTCGGCTATAGCGAGCGCCCTGCACACGAGCGCTGCGCCGATCACGGGGCAGCTGTCTGCGGCGGTGGAGAAGAATCCGGGCGTGTGGCTCAACACTGCCCAGCCGCTCTGCAAGGCCTTTATAGTCACAGACGAGGACATCCGGTAGGTTGTTGGTACCAAAACGATCACACTGTTAAAGCTTCAGACCGTTTAATTACTACAATTGTGTTTCAAACAGTCGGATCTGAAATTACTTCCTGGTGAAACGTTTGCATTGGTCAGTTTTAGAGATGTACAGTTAAAAAAGGGGAAATATCAGCTGGACTCTGGGAACAATGCTGCTTGTTTTATGTTTATATGACTCCCATTTAATATATCTGGGCACAGTAAGGCTTGTAATCCAGCCAAGTTTGCTGTAACCTGATTGCTTGTTAGCAGTGCCCCCAGCGACCACCAGGTCTGTGCAGAAACGCAGCATCTGCTCTGAGCTCCAACTGTCGCCTCCTAACGACTTCCTGTTGCGCTTGTGTGCAGGAAACAGGAGGAGCTGGTGTACAGCGTCAGGAAGAGGCTGGAGGAGGCGCTGATGGCCGACATGCTGGCCCACGTCGAGGAGGCCTCCAGCGAGGGGGAGCCCCCGAAGGACGAGGGCAACGGCAGCGAAGACATGGAGACCGTATAGCACAGGTAGCAGAGGCACTGGCGAAGGGCACGGTCCCCCTTGTGCCTTTAAATTCATGCATACGCCTTTAAATTTTTACACCTGCAAAATTGTCAGATACAGTAACTCAAGTACTGTAGTTCACAATTGGGGAAATGGAAGAAAAAATGTTCATTTTAATAATTTTATTTATTTATTTTTTTTTACAAAAAAATCTGTGAAGTGTGGCATGCATTTTTTTTTATTCAGCCCATTTTTACTGAGTGCAACCAATTAATTTCAGAATTTATTTAATTAGAAAATTGTAATGACCTTTTTTACAGTGTCATAATTTGAGACGCTGAATTTTGGGTTTCTGTTACCTCCATGTATAATCATCAAAATTACAAAAGAGGTTTGGAATTAATCACTTTGTTTGATTCTACATAATATGTGAGATAACTGGCATGAAATGCTGAACTTTTATGCAATATACAATATGAATTGCATATGAATTTTATGCAATATGAATTTTTTTAGATGTGCCTGTAAGTGACCCGAGACCAACCTGCCCATTCGTACCATGTAACAGTGGTGGAGGCATCATGGTGTGGAGATGGTTGTCCTCTGCTGGGAAGCTGATCAGAGTTGATCTAAATACAGGACAATCTTGGAAAATAACCTTTTTTTTTTCATAAAAAATTGACTTGAATACATGTCACATTTTTACAGAACGATATTAAAAAAAAGTTAAACCGTGTATTTTTATCAAATTTTATACTATTTTGTCGATATTTGACAAATCCTAATAAAACACCTTGAAATCTTTGCATCTGTTAACTTCAGGTTAACAGATGCAATAAGTGGAAGAATCAGATTCTGCTCAATCAAATGGCGTCCAGAGTAAACGCTCCCTAACTCGCTGGTGATTGTTTCTCCTGGCAGGTTGTTGTGAAGACCGATTGGACTCATTCGCCCCCCCGTAAACACGAGCGTTAACCATAGGATTTCCATTCCAGTGCGGCCCTTAAGAACTGTCCCTCGGTGTCCAGTCTAGGCGTCCACTCACTCCAGAAGACCCTCGGCAGCCATTTTACCACCCGTGATGGTCTCCATTAAGTGGGACTCTGTGACTGTATTTATGAGCGCAGATTTTTAATTAGTAAAACAGACAACTATGAATGACTTAAATATATTCAATATAATTTCCTTACAATGTGTCAAAGATGAGTGTTTAGTGTTAAATGTATTTTTTACGAAAATGTCTCGGATGGATTTGTGTTTTTTGTTTGCGACAATCATGTCCGATCCAAATGGTTCGGGTCAGCAGACAGCCGGCGTGTTTGCTCCTTTTGTTTCGGGCACCTTTTGAGGCGAATGGTTTTTGTACTGTACTGCATCCGTTTTTGGAAATTTAAAGTGAATCTCATTTTGTCATATTTTGTATTTAAATGTCTTGTTGAAATCATGGTGTGTTTTTTTTTTTTTTCTTTAGCTTTCAGGACGTTTGGTGGTTTGGTTTTGCTTATTTTTTGTTTTTCATCACTAAACTGGGTGCTTAGAAATGTTCAACAATACTTTTGTAAATTTTTATTTTTTTTTTTTCTTTTTCTTGTAAAGCATCTGTGTTATTACACACTTGCCGCCTCTTTTAAAAATTCATGCACAAAACCGGCGACGACGGATGGGATAGTTTTTAATCCGTCACTTTCCAAGGAGAAAGGGTTTTACAGTTTCTCTGCTGGCTCACAACATCCAGCTGGAATCATGAAATGCCCCGCTCAACCTGAGCAGGCTGATTGCTGAAATGTGTTAAAGAAATAAAATTTGTCACTGTAGTACCAAACCTCTGCATTTTGTTCTTATGCACATTTTACATGGAGTTCAGTACAAATGTTTGGGGAGTTGATTGGGACTAATTGTGAAAAGCCAACAAAAGTAGTGCATAATTGTGGCGTTTTACATAATAAAAATCTGAAAAGTGTGTCAGGCATTTAAAAAAAAAAAAATTTTTTACCTTCATAAATTATTTTGCTTCAGTCACTTCTTTGCTGCATAAGCTCAAACTAAGAATTGTGTTGCTCTCTTATGCTGCAGTTTTAAAGACTAAATTAATGTTTTTTTTTTTTGGTCTGGACTTTAACTGGGCCATTCTAACACATTATTTGATTAGTCACAGAGAGCCACTTCCCTTCAAAGTTTTGACGAGTCTCTTTAACACACCTGAAGTGGAATGACATGTTGATGAGGGAACTCATCCATTTGATTCAGGTGTGTTGGATAAAGGACACGCCTGCAACTCCAGTCCTTGAATGACACTGCCCTGCAAGTTTTGGATGAATCCATGCTCCAACACACCTGAATCAAATAATTGGTTAATGGCAAACCTTTGCAAAAACCTGCTGACATGGGACTTTTGAAGACAAGTTGTCTTCGTTTTTGGTGGCCGTTAGAGTAAAATCAGCTACATAGAAATCCATGGCAAAAGTTACTTATAATATTGATTAAAATTACTTTTTTTAGTCCATCTCCTAAAATCCCAACGTGGTTGTAATGTGAAAAAGTTAAGTTGGTATGAATATCAGTCAAGGACCTTGTAGATGTTGTCCTCAGTTTTAGCAAATAGGTCTCACTGAGAGGAAAAAAGAAATACCCTGAGCTGCTCCTCCCGAGTGTGATTTATCAATCTTTGCTCATCCATTTGCTGCAGATTAACAGTTAACCCGCTCGCCTCTTTATGTGAGTGTGAACAAAGTGCAAAACTGCCGTCAGCTGGACAGAGGCAGGCTCTGAGGAGAGGCAGAGGACACCGGCCGCTCCTCGGGCAGGAACATGCAGACCGGGCTGAGGTTTTACAACAAGTCTCTTCACACATTGGAAAGGATAAAAACATGGCAACTCTGGAGCTATACACAAAGGTGAGCTTATACATATATCTACCTATATATATATATATACATATATATATATATATCTCAGGCATGCAGTTTAATTTAGCTTTCAGAATTAGCCCCTCAGATGACAGGTTGGTAGGATCATTGTTCTTAAACCCCTTCATTGACTGATTTCAAATTACTCAGATAAATATCTGCAAAGAGTTTAGATTTATCTGTTAGAGCAAATAAATAAATGAATATGTTGCTGGTGAAAAATAGTTAAGCGTACAGGCAGTTCAGAGAGAGGATGACCAGTGTTAATTTTTAACACAGTTTAAGAGCTTTTTGTGCTGATGGGTGTCAAATGAGCAGCCTGGGTGGGGTGAGGAAATGTGACGGCATAAGAGTATAATTTAGAAAGAAATGTAAAAAAATAAATAAAATTCTGATAATTTGTTTCCTCAACTGATGTTTGGATTGTTTTCCTGCAGAATGTGTTTGTTTTATAAACGGTTCTATAGTTACACATCTGTCTATCACTTCGTCAGGGGGCAGGTGTGTGGGTGCCTGACCCAGAAGCAGTTTGGGTCTCAGCCACTCTCCTGAGGGACTACAACCCTGGAGACGAACAGCTTTGGCTGCAACTCCAGAATGGAAACGTGAGCCAGTTTCCCTCATGAATGTCCATGTCTTTCTAAACTAAGTTTGTCACTAAATACAAATTGATTAGCAGCACTGATGATCTCCTACTCAATCTACTCTTGATAGGAGGTCCATTACTCTGTGGACTCCCCGTCCGATCTCCCCCCGCTGGGGAATCCCGACATCCTGGAGGGGGAGAACGACCTGACGGCTCTCAGCTTCCTGCACGAGCCTGCTGTGCTGCACAACCTCCGGGTCCGCTTCCTGGACTACAGCAGCATCTACACATACTGTGGTGAGACTAAAGAATGACCAGACGACGGCAGAGACATTTCAGGGAATGTTATGTTTGATAGATGAACTCTAACAGGGCTGCATGGGGTGGAAGAAGATCGCAGAACTTTTCGACGGTAATAAAAACAGCGACCTGCTCCTGGGTGATTCTGTTTGTGTTGTTACAGCCCATAATAACGTCTCCAAATCATAAACTCAAAGGTTAAGACTCGGAGGGAACTCCCACATCCTCACAGTTTGCAAAACCTTTAGAAGATGTGGTTAGACTGAGGATCCTGAGAAAGGTGACGTGGGAGAAATATTCGTTTAAGATCCCTTTTAAAATGTTTGTAGAGTTATCATTTGAACATCAATCTGCTTCTCACAGGCAGAATAGATAAAGCAGTTACATGTTTTACTGTACTTTGCTGGGATTTTATGTCGCATGAGGCTGAATCGGATGTATGGAGTATATCTGAGAACAACAATTCACAAGTCTTGCCACGTATTCTAAGTAGTATTTAGGTCTGGACTTTGACTAGGCCATTCTAACACATTGTGTTCAGTGTGTATGTGTGTGAGGGGGGGGATGTAGAACAATTACCATTTTTCTTCCACTTCATTTTCTGCACTATTTTGCATTCATCTTCATCTTTGCATTACAGTAAATTACATTAAGAGTTGTTTGTGAAATGATAAAAATGTTACTTTAAAGGGTATGAAAGACAACCTCTAATTTACATGGATATGATCACAAATAGAATCAAATGAAGTTTTATAGTTAGTTACGCTGAAGATCTTGAACAAGTGTTTAAGCTTTGCTTTCCCTTTTTAACTAAAACCTGACTTAATGAATCGGTCTATTTTACAACCTTATCCTCAGGATATGCTTGGCGCTTTGAAGGTTTCCTTCTCTGTCTGCCCCTCAGGTATTGTGTTGGTAGCCATAAATCCCTACGATCAGCTGTCCATATATGGTGAGGAGGTAATAGACGCTTACAGCGGTCAGGACATGGGTGACATGGAGCCTCACATCTTCTCTGTGGCCGAGGAAGCATACCGCACCATGACCAGGTGAGAGGTCAAGGAAATGAAGACGGGTTCAGTTTTTGTGATGGCTCTTAATCTATAAAGACTATTTACAGCCCCTGGCTCCTTTTAACAGAGGGGGGGGGATTTTTGATTTTGTTTGTTGAAGCACTTTGTGACTCTTGTCTTAAAATGTGCAATGCAAATACTCTTTTGTGCTCAGGGAAGAGAGGAATCAGTCCATCATCATCAGTGGGGAGTCTGGCTCTGGAAAAACGGTTTCAGCCAAATTCACCATGCGATATTTTGCTGTGGTCGGAGGAGCGGCTCAACAGACCAGCGTGGAGGAGAGAGTGCTGGCTTCAAACCCCATCATGGAGGTAAATGGGGGAAAAAAACGTTTTCACCCTCAGATAAGTTGGCTTTTTTTTTTGAATGTCACGCCTCTGTTTTGTTTGTAGTCCATAGGGAATGCTAAAACCACCCGGAATGACAACAGCAGCCGCTTCGGGAAGTACATCGAGATCGGTTTTGGTAGAAAGGGGGACATCATCGGGGCCAACATGCGGACCTATCTGCTGGAGAAGTCGAGGGTTGTCTTTCAGGTGGGATTCTTCAGCTTGTTGCTGATTTAAAATTCTTAATGATGCAAATACTCATGAGTTTTTCCTGCTTATTTCTTTTTGCTATGTGCAAGGCGTCATCAGAGAGAAACTACCACATGTTCTATCAGCTGTGTGCAGCCAGAGAGCTGCCTGAAATGAGATCACTCAAACTGGGTGGGCCCCTGCTTCACGCTGCTTCTGATTTTATTCCTGCTCTGCTAATGGACTGACGTGTTTTGATTGGTTTACTTTAGAGCCGCCTGAATATTTCCACTACACCAAACAGGGAGGAGAGATGCAGATTCCCGGCACGGACGATCTGTCAGACCTGGAGCGAACTCGCAATGCTTTCACCGTCCTCGGTATTCTGCTCTTGAAGTCACACGATTGTATGAATATAAAGTTCAACAACATGACAGAGAAACAACATCGTCGTTGTGCTGAATCTGCAGGTGTGCAGTCTGAGCAGCAAATGGAGCTCTTCAGGATCCTGTCGGCTGTTCTGCACCTGGGAAACGTCAACATTCAAGCCAGCGGCAGAAGCGCCGACAGGAGTTACATCAGCGTAATCATTATTCTCCATTTTTGTTCTCCTACTTCATGTCCTGATTCATTTACAGTCATGTGAAAAAAGGTTTTGACCCCTGTTTTGTCACTTGTTTTAGCTCAGCAAACAAATTCTCATGTTATATGAAAATAATCTAAATGAATCAAATGTTTTATTCAAATGTTTTGATAACTTTTTGGGGAAAAACCCTATGATAAACCAACCTGGAAACCAGAAAAAAGTAAATGCACCTGTAACTGTGCCATTCCACGTTTTCAACAACTACCATTTAATATTTTACAACTTTGGAGGGATTTTGACCAACTCTTCTTTCAATTCCTCTCCATTGAAGATTATTTGATTCAGTTTGAGATCATCCCAAAGCATCTCAATCAGATTCTTGTCCAGAATTTGACTGGGCCACTGCAAAACCCATGTCTTTGTTGTGTCTGAGTTTCTCAGAGGTTTATTTGGTGTGCTTTGGATTATTGTCCTGCTCGTTACCCAGGCAAGGTTGAGTATGAGATTAAAAACTGATAGTCGTACATTCTCCTTCAGGATTTTCTGTTGGAGAAAAACACTCATTGTCAATAATTATAGCAAGTCATCCAGGTCCTGAAACAACAGAGCAGTGAAAGACCACCTCACTGTAAGGTGCTGTAACAAAATGCTGCGGATCGTATGCGAGATGCAACAAAATGTAAAGCCTTTGCTTTTGTCTCCCTGGTCCACAGAATGTTTTTGTCAAACATGAGCGGGTTTCTTTTTGTGAGCTTGGCCTTGGCTCGTCTTTGTCCAGTCTTATTGTCATCTTGGCTGAGGAAAGTGAAGCTTTAGATGTTCTCGGTTTCTTTGCGGCCTCCTAGATGAATTGTTTCTTGGAAAGATTCTCAGTTGTTTTCTCCATGTGTGGATGATGCCCTCTCGTTGTGGTTCGCTGGACTCCCGATTCATTAGAAATGTTTTTTTAATCCTATTCCAGGCTGATAAATGTCTTATTTGTTCTTGATTTTTCTCCAGGTAAATGAGTCGCTTTTCAAAACCTTTGAGTCTGCTCTGAGTCTACTACATGTTCAAGTTCTGCTGAAGTAGTTTTGTGATTCAGACGATGATGTGGCCTGGATGTAGCTAGTAAGGGTATTTAATTAGATTTTCAAACTAGACCAAGTTGTTTTGGGTAATTTCGTTTCTATAAATGAAACCATAATTTGAAAACTGTGTTTAGTATTTACTCATGTCATCTTTGTCTGACACTAAAATATGTTTGATCTGAAACGAGCTGTGGCAGTATGGGTTTTATGTTTCTTCCTCAGGCGGACGACCACTCTCTGGCCGTCTTCTCCAAGCTGTTGGGAGTCGAGGGATCTCAGATGGCTCACTGGCTGTGCAGCCGCAGGCTGGCGGTGGGGGGGGAGATGCTGGTGAAGCCCATGACTGGTCAGCAGGCTCTAGAAGCCAGAGACGCGCTTGCCAAACACATCTACGGTCAGCTGTTCACGTGGACGGTCCAGCGTCTCAACTCGGCCCTGCGATCGCAGAAGGGGAAGACCAAATCTTTCATAGGAGTGTTGGATATCTACGGGTTAGTGACGAGCTTTGGCTCTTTTGTTTGTGTGCAGCAAGAGGTCACATCTTGCTGCTGATAGTATGATAGTTTAACAAGTCCCTCGTTTTCTTTGTTGGAGCAGGTTTGAGACTTTTGACCAGAACAGCTTTGAGCAGTTTTGTATAAATTATGCAAATGAAAAACTTCAGCAGCAGTTTAACAGGGTGAGTTGTATCACATGTTTGCTCTAACAGAACCGCAATGCGTTCATCAAAGGCTGTGTTTATATTTTCATGTTTATGCCCTCTTCAGCATTGCCCTTCCGCCTTTGCAATTCCTTTTATTTAAATTTTACATTTCTTATACAAACAACAATGGATTTTCTGTATAAATAACATAAGCGATACAAAATTTAAGGCGGTCCATTCAGTCAATTGACCTAAAATCAGAAGCTCAGCTCAGCTTCTGCAGTGTGGGACCTGCAACCACCGTGAAGCTGTGGCGAAAACAGAATAATTTACGAGCTTCAACAGATGCCATGGAAATGGGATGAAACATCACAAAGTTTTTCTACAGATTGTAATGCCTGATTGGATATTTTATGTAGAAATGGCAAAGAATAACGGCTGCAGATCATAAATATGCTATTTTCGCAATAAATATGGCGTATGTCCTGCATTACATACAACCGCATTTAAAGAGACTTTCTCACAAGTAGTGGAAATATTTTCATGTAACGTGAAATTCAATTTCTATTAATCTGTTTACCTTCTTTCATCCATTTTACATTATTTTCGGTTTTTGTTCCCTTTTTGCCTCTCTAATTGTGGTCTCGATATGTTGTAAATCCCGTTGGAAGGAGAAGGGCACGTTTTCTTAAATATTTTGTGCTCATCTGTTCCCCAAGTTTACCATTATATATGTTTTTCTTTCCTCCTTTCAAGCACGTCTTCCATTTGGAGCAGGAGGAGTACGTCAGAGAGGAGTTGGCTTGGAACAGGATCGAATTCAGCGACAACCAGGAGTGCATCAATCTCATCGAAGGCCCTCTGGGAATATTTGATCTGTTGGACGAAGAGTGCCGGGTCAGTCTCGGTGTCGGTCTGTTTGCTCATTTGAAAGGAGTCACCATTCTTACAACTTTATCCCTTTAATTGTGGCTTTTAGCTCATGGCGGTCTCAATTAACTTCCATCTCCAGAATGTTGGCGTCATTCCAGTCCTTTCTGGATCTGCAATCCCAATTCTCCCAGTAACTTTGTCACCATTATCCTTTGTATGCAGTGCTTGTGGAAAATATTGCAGCAGTGAACAGAAGCAGCTGAAAGTCTCAGTTGTACACATCATCAGTTTTACTTGTAAGGATTAAATTGTTTGTTAATTTGTTTGGCCCTAAAGAGTCATTTCAGGCCAATGCTACACGTTCTGGATGGAATGTAAGTTTAGAAAAAACGAATGAACAATTTATCATTCATTTGGCTCTGGTACTGAAGAAAGAACAACTATCAGCAATTAAACATCCTGGAAAACATTTGGAAAAAGTGGATACTGATCGATGGAATGTAGTGATTCACGGACTACAGCAGATATGATGGGTGGATGGGTCGAGCTTCTTTCTCAACTCACTATGTTTGATGAAATGCTCCAACACGGTTGTCTCTGTGATGGCATGTTTCTTTTTGCATTACCCAGATGCCGAAGGGGTCTGATGAGAACTGGGCCCGAAAGCTGTACGACCAACACCTGAACAGCAAGCCCCACCCTCACTTCGGGAAGCCCAGGATGACAAACAGCGCCTTCATTGTTTTCCACTTTGCTGACACGGTAAGGAATGAGATGCTCCATCCTGGATGCGGAGCTCCAATTGTTCCCAACCGTATAAAGCTCAACATTTTAGGCGTTTTTAAATATATTTCTCCCCGCAAATCAGGTGCAATATGAATGCGGTGGCTTTCTAGACAAGAACCGAGACACGGTGTTTGAGGAGCTCATCAACATTCTCAAAGCAAGTCAGGTAGACACCTGATCAATACCGAAGTCAAACAATGATGTGTGTTTTCTCAGTAAACGGTGCCACCCTGTTCCCTGTGTGTGTGTGTGTGTGTGTGTGTGCGTCAGTCTGAGCTGGTGGCTGAGCTGTTCCAGCAGCAGGGAGGCGCTCCCTCTGTGGCCAATGGGAGCGTTCGCTCAGGAAAAAGAGCCGCCAGAGAACACAAGCTGACTGTAGGCTTCCAGGTGAGCTAAAAAAAAACAAAAAACATTATGGTTTTTTTAAGCCTTAGCCTCATAGTGCATTGCTTTTTTTTTTTTTTGTCAGTTTCGTCAGTCCTTACAGATGTTGATGGACACCCTGAACAGCACCACTCCTCACTATGTGCGTTGTATTAAACCCAACGACCTAAAAGCAGCTTTTATGTGAGTCTGTGCTGTCATTCGATAATTCCGAACAAAAAATGTGTGCATATGTATTACTTTTTTTTTGTCTTTGCATGCACTCATAAAGGACCGTCCTCCACTTTTTACAGGTTTGACCCACAGCGGACGGTGCAGCAGCTGAGAGCCTGCGGGGTTCTGGAAACTATTCGCATCAGTGCAGCCGGTTATCCATCCAGGTGCTGGACACTTAGTTGATCTCACTCTTTGTAAATAAATGAAGTGGTGAAACACCAGAGATGAAGTGAAAGAGATTATCACAAGTGAAAGAAAGTCTAAACTTTCCATGTTTTTAACATTTGAAGTTAATTTCTATCAAATAACATGTGTGTTTTGGTTTATACCTGCATTCAGATGGACATACGAGGAGTTCTTCAGCAGGTATCGTCTTCTCCTTCGGGGACCCCAGAGCCAGGATCAGGCTCAGGCCTCGTGCAGACAGGCTCTGCCTCAGCTCATCCCAGACACCGACCAGTACTGCTTCGGAAAGACCAAAGTGTTTTTCCGGGCGGGTCAGGTGGCTGTCCTGGAGAGGCTGAGGTATGAGCGGCTGCGTGTCGCTGCTGTGACCATCCAGCGCCACGCCAAAGGCTGGTTGGCTCGGATCAGGTACAGCAGGATCCTCTGGGCGGCTGCTACCATCCAGAGATACACCAGAGGAGCTCTGGCCAGACGGTGAGGAGAAATGTTTATTATTAAGCTTTTAACTCTCTGAACGTCCTCAAAATCCACTGAATATCTGAACACAGTGCCTTACAGAAGGATTCGCACCCCTAGAACCGTTCCATCTGTTTTTGGTTGAGAGCCACAATCTTTCACTAAGAGTTTAGGTGATAGGCCAACTCAAAGTTGTGCAGTTAAAGCGAAACAATTAAAGAATTCAAAAGGTTTAAAAAAATCTTAAAACTTTTGCATGTTTTGCAAAAGTTTTAAGAGTTTGTCAGACCCTTTGGGGGCAAATTAACTGATAGTTTACCTGTAATCTCTGTTTAAAGAAATGTTATGTGAAGGCCACAGAGGTTTGATGGAGGACATTATCAACCTCAGCTGCCATTGCAGGAATGGAAATAATTACTCCCAAGTAGCCAAGAGTCCCATCGTTTTTCTGGGGGAGCTGCAGATGTCTACAGCTCAGGTGGGAAAGGGGGAAAATATTAGTTCTGCTTTAATGGAAGCAATACAAGAAAATATGTACTTCACTTTACAAAGTTGTCTATTAGAAGTGACTAATACTTGATCAGCATGGCTACACATATGTGTCACAAAATTCTCATGTTTTCATGCAAAGACAAGTCACAAGTCAGTGTGTTTTCAAAAAAATAAAAATCATAGTGACCTGCAATCACATTCAGCAACTAGCAAATTTATGCTTTTTTCCCCAGATTTTATTTGCTTTTTTCACTTTTAGTAAATGACCAGTTTGCTAGCTGAAACCAATGCATGTCTGAAAACCTTTAGTTGTCTACTGTGTTTGTGTGTTTCTGCAGGCGGGCTCTGACTCTGCGCTACACGAAGGCCGCCATAGTGATCCAGAAGACGTACCGGATGGTGGTGGTCAGGCAGCTTTTCCTCATGATTCGAGACGCCACCGTCACCATCCAGGCCTTCACCAGGGGGACTCTGGCCCGCCGCAGATACAGACAGGTCAGCATTCAGTGCCGGCCTCTTATCTCTCTATCTGATGTCGAAGTTACGAATTACCAGTGATGGGATGTAGCGAAGTCCAGGTACTTTGTTAGTTAAGTACTTTTTTTTTTTAGGTATCAATACTTAAGTAGATTTAATCATGAGTACTTTCAACTTTTACTCCACTCCAGTTTACATTAAATATGTACATTCTTCCCCACTGCATTTCTATAATGTTACATTACATTCATGTTACATTGTGTTTTTTTAAAACACAATGTAGCGTGTGTTTAGAACACACGCTACATTGTGTAACACATTGATACAATTAAAGTAATTGTATCAGTTAGCTCAAATGTTGAGCTAACTGTACTAATTATCTTTAAAAGCTTTTACTTGAGTAAAAGTACATATAAACAGACAAAAATGTACTCTAGTAAAAGAAAGATTTTTACTTAAATTTGGTGTTTGAGCACCGTCTCCACCACTGAGTTGCACATCTGGCTTTAAACAAGTGAAAACCGTTTGCTTTGCCCCTCAGCTGATAGCAGAGCGGGCCGCCGTGCTGCTCCAGGCGACGGTGCGTGGCTGGCTGGCGAGGCGGGCGTACCGGCGGGTGCGCGCCGCGGTCATATTCATGCAGTGCTGCGTTCGCCGCAAGGCGAGCAGGAGGGAGCTGCTGAGGCTGAAGGCCGAGGCCCGCTCCGTGGAGCGGTACAGGGAGCTCAACAAGGGCATGGAGGTCAAACTGATGCAGCTGCAGCTCAGAGTCAACCAACAGGTGGGTCACGGAGAGATCTGTTTTCTAAACATGAAAATCTGCCGGATTAGAGATCTAGTTTCATCACGTTTTCTGTGTGCGGCAAGGCGAGGGAGAGCGCTGCTCTGAGAGGGACTCTCCACGCGGAGCGAGGGGCTGCCATCGCCGAGCTGGAGGCTCTGAGGGGCATCATCCAGAAACTGGAATACCAGAGACTGGAGAAGCCGCCGCCTTCCCCAGCGGTCAGCGAGAAGGAGGTGGAGGAAAGGAGGAGAGCGGAGGAGAAAGCCGCTCAGGAGATCCTTCGACTCACACAGGTGAAATGATCCAAATGAAATTACCGGAGACAAATTCCTACATTCGTCTTTTATTGGTTGCACTGCAAAAACACAAAATCTTACCAAGTATTTTTGACCTGGTTTCTAGTGCAAATATCTTGGCACACTCAAAATAAGACAAATGCAAGTAACTTTTTGACATGATGTTTAAGTCAATAATTCCTTAATATTTATTATTAATTTCCCATATGGTAAAAAATGTCTTGTTCCACAGACAGACAATTTAACTTATTATGAGTACTGTTTCTTCAATATTAAGGAACATAATTTCCCTTTGGGACCAATAAAGTATATATCTAGCTAGTCGGTCGTCTCCATTTCTTTCTGGAAAGTTACTTGTAATTTAGGTTTTGTCTCATTTCAAGTGTACTAAGATATTTGCACTAGAAACAAGGTCAAAATACTCCTCAGATTTTCAGTTTTTTGCTGTTTCTCTTGATTTTAATGCTCGTATAATTTTTGAAGGAGATGCAAGCGTTACAGAAAGACAAGGAGAACATCAGCAAGGAGAAGGAAAATCTCACCGCTCAGCTCCACGAGAAAGAGAGAACACAAAACGGTGCGGCTCCACTTTTTCTCCTCTCTGCATTAATTAATCACTTTTTTCCCCTGCCTTGCCACAGCTTTGAACATTTTTTTCCTTTGGTTTGTCTTATTTATGTATGCAGCGTGTGTACAAAAGGCCGTGCAAGAGGCCAGCGCTGCTCTGCAGTCAGAGCTGGATGAGGAGAAGATGAAGTACCAGGGTCTCCTGAGGGAGCTCACCAGACTGGAGCAGAGATACGACAACCTGAGGGAGATGAATCTGCTCACCGAGGTCCACAGCTGCACCTAAACGAGATATACTATTAGTCCAGCTGGATAGTTTCACTTCTGTCCCTCTGTCTCGTCCCAACGCAGCGCTCCAGAGGACACGGAAGGACCGACTCGGCTCAGAGTCTGATCTCCGAGCCTCTCTCTCCGTGCTCCACTCCGCTGTCGCCCCAGTCTCTCACCCCGCTCTCGTGGTCCCCCTTCGGTTCGGCCTTCCCGTCCCCGGAGGAGAAGCGCAGAATCAGCGTGACGTCCCCCACTCCGGAGAGGAGAATCTCGGTGTGGAGCTTGGAGTCGCCGCTGGTCAGGAAACGCCCGAAAGGGAATGAAGCTTTGGTTTTAAACTCGTGCAGGACATTTTGTGACAACACACGGATGTGTTTGACAGGATCAGTTGATGGAGAAGATGGACGTGGCCAAAGACCCGGCAGTGAAGAAGAAAGAAGAAGACCTGGAGTACGCTTATGATGCCGTACGAGTGGCCAACAAGTCAGTCCTACTCTGTCGCTTCACGTATTGATAACCTTTGCACTTTTTTACATTTTGTCACGTTATAGCCACAAACTTCAATAAATTTTACAGGTATTTCATACCCATCTATACCAACTTTACCCATTTAGACATTTTTTTTCTCCTATTTGATCTTTGTAAAATTCCATTTTCCACTTAATGACACAATTTTGTGCACTGGAATTCATGCAGGGGTATGATGGTAAACAGTGTTATGTACAGATGCGTGCCACACTTTTCAAGGTTTTATCTGTAGAAACGATGTATAATTTCACCTCCACTTCACAATTATGCTCCACTAAAAAAACGCATTAGAGGTTTGCAACAAAATGTGCAAAAGTTCAATAGGTATAAACACTTTTTTTTATTTTTTATTTTTTTAGTGACTGTAGCTTCATGCATGACGTTTTCAGTGAAGTCGTTTAATCTGTCCTGGTGTCTGTCAGGTTTCTGGAGAGCCAGCAGCAGAAGCAGCAGACTGAGTGGAAGGACGAACTCGAGGATCTGAGGAACCAGCTCAGTCAGAAGATCTGTTCTGGTTCCTCTCCTGCAAAGAAACGGGTGAGGATTCAACTACGCCACCTCTGCTGAGAATGCAATCTAGTTGTTTAAACTTTAAAGCAGCAGTGGTATTGGTAAATTTTTGTTATGAGATCCAAGATCTCATTTACCAGAGAGATCTGTAACAAAGAGCAAGTTTAAGATGAGATTTTTTTTTTTTTTTTTTAAATTAACCCTGTTTCCTTGTTTATGTTCGGATTTATTTATACTAAACCACAAGTGTCAAACGGCGTTCAGACTCTGGTAATTTATGCCGTTATTCAAAGATTTCTAAACATGATAGTGAAGTGTGATTCTCCTGTTGTGACTGAACTACAACAAACTGGGGATCCTCAAGTTAAGGGTCTGAATGTTTCTCCCATTAGGATTTGTGGCAGCTGCTGGAAGCCAGAGAGTTTGAGTGCATGAGGCTGCGGAGGGAGCTGAAGGAGCTGAGGCACACGGCGACTCTCAGACACCTGCTGACGCAAGGTGAGTCTTCACCTGAACTCTGAGCCCTACATGAAGTAAAATCACTGCAGTGCAGCGAATCTACGGTCCTGTGACGTCTTCTCCATTTGCACTTTTTTTTATATTCATCTTTTAAGTTGTCTTTCACATTCAGTCTGGTTGAGTTTTCTTTTGCTTCCAGTTTCCCTGTCGGCTCCAACCACAGAGACGTTCTGTGCTGCTCGGCCGAAACCAGCAGCCGTCGCCGGTTTGCTGGAGTGCAGGAAGAGAGACGAAACCAAACTCATCAAGAACCTCATCACAGGTGAGCTCCGTTTCATCCATTTAAACTCATTTTTAGTGCAGAGGAAGCAGACGATGTAGATGTAGACGATGTATCGATGTAGGACATGTTTGGTTCATTTTCCTAAACATTTATTTTATTTTTGAAGAAAAATAAACAATTGTTTATTAGTGTTTGCACAGTAATATATAAAGTCCTATGATTGTGCATTTTAAAAAATATATAATTTTAACTTTAAATATTGCGTTTTACACCACTTGTTTTAGTGGTTTTCTTTTTTTTTCTTTTTCTCTTGCATACAGTATTCTTATGTGCCAGGTTTCCCTTCAGTCCAAACAGAAACCCGTTTGTGCAGCTGCATGACAATTATTTGGTCACATTTATTAAACTCCTCTCCGATGCTCTCGCTGTCCCGCAGACCTCCGCTCTGAAGGCGCGCTGGCTCTGCCACCCGGTTTGCCGGCCAGCGTGATCTTCCTCTGCGTCCGTCAGGCCGACTGCAGTGGAGACCAGGCTCGCGCTCTCTCGCTCTGCAGCGCCGCCCTCGTCGCCATGAAGGCCGCTCTCACGGTAACCGGAGCTCTGATTGCTCTGCGTGTGCCAGAAGGGGGCAGTGAAATGTAATTATAGAGGCAGATCCCATCATGTTGGGTGAGGGGGGGGAAAAAAGGGACCTGCAGCCAACTTTCAAACACTTAGAGTAATGAAATGTTTTATAAAAAAAAAACTTTTCCGTCGGTGTGATCTTGTTCTAACGGTGTTTTTCTTCTTCAGAAGCAAACCTCTGATCTTGATATGACTGCTCTGTGGCTGAAAAATTTTAGTCTTTTGCACGACCTGTTGGTCCAACATTCTCCAGAACAGGTAGCCGACACCTGCTGGTCATCTTCAGTTTCCTGACTGGACATGTGGTTTTTTTGTTGTTGTTGTTTTGTTTTAAACTGTACATGCAGTCTGGTTGTGGTTTCCATGATAACTCTTCGGTGTTTGACTTGTTAGAGCCTGGACTCGGATGAGCTCGTTTCTATGACGACCGACCTGAGCGACTTGATCCGCTCCCTGAGTGTCCTTTGTATCCAGGCCTATCAGCAGCTGCTTTCCATCACCGAGACACTGCTGCAGAAACTCATTGGTAACGCTACGGTGACCTCATGCCGGTGCTGCCGACGCTCTTCCCTCCACTAAACTTTAGAACTCTCTCTCCCTTCTCGTTCTCCGCCTCAGTCCCGGCCCTCCTGGAGAGCGAGACCATCGCCGGTCTGTCCGGCTCGGCGGTGAAGCTGGTTGTCTCCAGGAAGCGGGCAGGCTCAGACCCTCGACCGCTCGGCGCCGACGCTCCCACCATGGCGTCTGTGCTGAGGCAGCTCAGAGCGCTTCACACCGCACTGAGCCGCCAGGCTCTGCCCCAGAGTCTGGCGGAGCAAGCTTTCCGCCAGATGACCTACCTCATCTGTGCCTCTGCGCTCAACAACCTGCTGCTGAGGAAAGACATGTGCTGCTGGAGCCGTGGCATGCAAATACGGTACACGGTCGCAAATAAACGCCCCACCCTGGGCTTTTTAATCCATTTAGTAACTTTAATGTCATTAATTGTGTAAGGAAAAAGACAGAGGGGTATCGGTACATCCTTACTAAGGTGTTCATGTCAGATAAACTTAATTCAACTGCTAACGTCAACACAAAGTTAGTACATAATGGTGAAATAGAAGAGTATATTAGATGTTTTTTTTAACTATTTAATATAAAAATATGAGAAGTGTGATGCGCCTTAAGTATTCAGGCCCACTAAGTTAATATTTTGGTGTAAATCTCTACCAGCTTTGTTCATTTAGACACGGATCCTTTCGCCAATTCATCTCATGAAATTGACTCAGTGACCTAAAAAAATGATTAACGTTTTGTTTAACGTATTTAGAAATTTTATTCCACTTTAAAATTACTCATGACTTCATGCTGAATGCAATCACATAAATTACGTTCAAGTTTCTGGTCGGAATGTTGAAATAGAGATGCGTTCAAGGCCAAATGTTGAAATGGGAAATCAAATTAACCTGTAGGCTGTGACTAATCTTTGACAGCAGTAACTATAACTCCCAAAGCACTGCACTTTTACCTTCGAAAATTTTTCTTTACTTATTTTTTTAAATTCCCTCAGTTACAATGTCAGTGTGCTCGAAGAATGGCTGCGCAGCCAAGACCTGGCAGCAGGGGGCGCTGTGGCCACACTGGAGCCGCTCATCCAGGCAGCTCAGCTGCTGCAGGTGGGGAAAAAGACGGATGCGGATGCTCAGGCCATAGTCCGGACCTGCACTGCTCTCTCCAGCAAGCAGGTGGGTCTATGTCTCACTTCTGGAAGGAATTTGTTTCAACAATGCTATTTTCCAAACCCAAGCCTCACTGGGTATTTATTTTGTTCCGCAGATTATGAAGATCCTGACTCTCTACACTCCTCACAGTGATCTTGATGAAAAAGTCTCCCTAAATTTTATTCGCACCGTCCAGGTACCGCCCGCCTCGCTGTAAAAGTCTGACATGCGGATTCATTAAAATGATGCCTCTCAGGTCAGTGCTGATCGTCCTCT
The DNA here is from genome assembly GCF_003331165.1 of Xiphophorus hellerii. Classification (NCBI taxonomy): domain Eukaryota; kingdom Metazoa; phylum Chordata; class Actinopteri; order Cyprinodontiformes; family Poeciliidae; genus Xiphophorus; species Xiphophorus hellerii. Next base: position 18,475,588 of record NC_045680.1, read on the forward strand.
CTGTTCCTATAGGAGCTCGTCAGAGGCCGCTCTGACGGTCAGCCTCCACAGCTCCTCATGGACGTGAGGAGAGCGTTCCCCGTCACTGTGCCCTACTCGCCTCCCCCGGCCCTCAGCGCAGACGACTTAGTCATCCCAGAATCCCTCAAGATCTCTTTTCTACGCAGATCCTAGAAGAGCACTACTCCATATGTTGAATGTTGCATTCTGAAATGTAAACACCTTTCTGACCATTAGTGGCGCTAAACAAAATTATTAGTCTAAAAGAAACCCTCGGATTATATTTTTCTACTAACTTAATGAGTCCTGGATTACTGATCTCTGCTACCGTTTTCAGTTCTATGCTCATGTAAAAATGTGTGAAGAGCCCTAAGAAATTATCTATTATTCCAGTGTGATAATGCCACACTTAAAAGTCCGGCCTTAAATTTGAAGCTGAATGCAGGTACTATGTTGAAAAAATATATCAACAAAATCCCAGGTTCAACAAACCTGGGATTAAGTAAACCGTAATAAATAAGTAATCTGGTTATTTTTTTAAGAATTCCAAAGAACTTCTGAATAGTAAATCGTATCTTTTCATTTGTCTCGGATATAAATATGGCATTAGAAACCCGTTTGTTTTAGCTGCTCTCCACTAGACGGCAATCTATGTTTCCACCACACACAGTGAGGATGGAAAAGGAAGAAAAATCCAAGGCTCACTGTTAAAACCGCTGCAGACGATGTCATTTTGGGGTCTTTCAAGTTTTAGAAATCAGCATTAGAAGTTTTACCACAGATCAGCTGGTTTGTTAGACGACACCCCAGGCAAAAGTTTGTTCTGTGTTACCATCACAAACGTAGACATGTGGTGTTTGACAATCTCTACTTTGCTTTGGTCAGATCAGTCTAAAAAAAATTGTTTTTTTTTTTCTCCCCCAAATAAAGCAAGTTTTGTGAAAAGGCACCATATGCCCTCTATTAAGGTGGAGGATCTGTGATACTGTGGGCTTGTATGACAACATGAGCTCTCCTGAATAAATGGACGTGTCTGTCGAGGATATGTTTTCAACACAGAAATGACTCAGAATCTTTTAGATCGTCTAAAGATAACAATCGTGACTTTGATGATTATTAAAAATTAAATTCCTTAACATTTTATCTCCAACAGATATCCTAAAAAGCCAGGTTGATTATTATATTTTTAATTATTCAGTGAAAAAGATATACAGCTACAATAAAAGAATCATACTGGACACTTTTCACATATTGTTTTTGACCAGAAATGCCAACAAATGTATCCACATCGGTGGAAATGTAGCTTTATTGTATCTTTGCACAAAGCGACAGAGAAAAGTGTGAAATTTCTGTTTTCCATATTTTATTGGTAGCAGAAACACAGTTGGACTGTAGTCTCAGGAGCCTCGGCCCCCAACAACCAGAATAATAAAACAAAAACTAAATTAGAAACATCTTTTGTGTAAAAAAATTCTCATGCCAGTACTTTGCACCCACTACACGTCATCAGTAATACATATTTATATATTCACAAACATTTGAAAAATAGAAAACAATAATCCAAATATCAAAATATAGAAGACAACAATTGGCATTGAACATCAAATAATTAATGCGTGCTGACACGACACGGTTTCTGTTTGTTTTTCTTGTTCCCGTCATGCACCGTTTCTGGAAGTACACGACCGGCGCGCCCGTGTGGTTCGGCCGGCCGGCTGGACAGAGCAAGGGGGAGGGGAGGATGGTCATGCATGTCTGTCCGCCTCTGTGTGTTATGTATGTGCTTTTCATTGTGCTTCATCTTCTTCAGCTTCAAACCCGACGGCCCAGCAGGAGGAAGACCTTCCTCGATTAAAGAGAATCATTGTCAACAGCAATAAAGATTATTTTCGTGGCGTTTCCAGCAAGATGTCAATTGTATGACTGTATTTTTTTTTTTTTGTCAAGACTGTGCAGATGTTTTCTTCCAATAAAAAGACCTTTTACATGCCAGTGAGTTACACAACATTTATAAATAAGTTTTTTTTTTTAGACCTTTGTAGCCCACGTGGTGTAACAATGTGTGTACTGCCAGAGTGAAAGTCAGAAACTTTCATTTTAGTTCCTAATCAAGCAGATGCATATGGCTTGTAATTCATCTCCATTATGGACACGGCCTTCCTACAGTATATCTTTCAGCAGTAGCTCCATGCTCAAACTGGAAACCCATTTGCACTTAATCGCCTGCTTGGGTCGCTCCGTGCTAAATTCAAGTCTACAACAGAGCAGCAAATTTCACTTCATGTATTCTGACGTGTTTTACATGGCAGCTATTTACAACAATCCGCTTCAGGATCATCTTTTCCTACATCAACAAAACTTCAGTCTCTGATCGACGCCACAACAGCTTTGACTTTTGGCCCAGAAAGCAGACAGCTTTTACAACATATCAGACACTTGTGCTGCTATAATTAGATTAGTAATCCACCATGTAAACATTGTAAGACTGATTCAGGAAGGACTCATAGAGTTTACAGATCAGATGCATAGAGTTCAGTTGGTCCACTTTGTTCAATAATGGGGCCTTTTTAATTACTCAACACCCAGAAATATATCGTTTTGAGTCCTGAACACAAAATTTCTTCTACTTTATTCTTTTAAGTTGTTACAGAAAGAAAACTCATAAATATATTTAGTTTTAGAGGTTTTCTAAACCCATTGTGAGATTGATGAAAAGTTAACAGAATCTAAAATGTTTTAAACCTCAACTGCTCAGGGATTTAATGTATTTTTTTTCCTGAAATCTTTTAGATAATTATTGAAAGTCAAAACAAAATAGACAACAAATGAGTTTTCACAAATGCAACAGCGACTGAGTATTGGAAATGTCTCTGTACGCTGTTTGGACCCTAATGTTGTCTTCAAAATGTGGGATGCAGACCAGTTCTGCTTTGGATCAGCAGCCCTTCACCGGAGGCTTTTCTGGATTTTGGAGTGAAGCACGTGACATGCCTTGTAAAAGTAGCAAACTTTTTACATTCTGTAAATTTAAAACCACAAACTTCCATGTATTTTCTTGGGCCTTTATGTGATATGAACACTGGTTTCTCAATCAGTGATTTAATGTTGTTTTTATGACTCAAAAGGACTTTGAATTGCTTTGTTGCTCAAATGTTTTGTTTTGTGTTGGTCAATCTTAATAAAGTTCAGTAAAAAAACGTTGAAGTTTGTGGTAGGAATGAGACAAAACGTGAAAAGCTTCAGCATTTGCAAGGCATCGCACAGCTAAATAATATTGGTGATATTGAAGATCTGTGCTCACTCGGGTTAGTGAAGGGCGAGATGTTTCACTTCACATGATGCTACTTTGCAAAAATATTTTCTCTATGCATGTTATCTGTTAAATAATTTCCTTCCTCCTTATTTGGCAGTTAGGTGCTTTTATTCTGAAAGGAAACGACATGGGTTTTAATCTCTCTGCTGTATTGCACGGCTGACAGACCCAGATTGGGCTGTTAGGAATGTTTGCAGTAAAAACACAAAGGTTAGAAATAACAGAAACATGAACGTTTTGACCTTAAAATGGTAAACAAACCTATAGAAACTAAACGGATCCTCCACATGTCACTAACGTAGCGATGGCTTCTCTTTGTGATTACATTTGAAGGTAGCCAGCAACACGAGGTCGACATCTTCACAATCACACCGAGTCCATTCTCATTCACTCACTCGCTCAGTCACATATACTTATGTATAATCTGATGAATCACAGTGCTCAGATGTGTGCTTTCATCAGATTTCTCTCTCTCCATGCTGTCCCACACAGGACGCAGACAGAGGACGAGGGTCAACAGGACAGAAGGCTTTGAGGGTGTCAGGCAGTGCTCTGTTACAGGGTAGACGCTCAGAAAGACAGACTACGATGACCTCCATCGAATAATCCTGTAAGCTTATATATTTCCCTTTATATATTTTTTATATATGCATGTTCATATATAGAATTATTTAAATATAAATATAGATCTAGAATAAGAAAGTAATAAGTGATAAACTAAAAGTGCTTTGTTTCTGATATCTGGAATGTTTTGAGCCTGTTTGCGTTGTGTGTCGGCTGGACGGTCGGTCCTGTTGTGCTTGGGAATGGTCTTGGCATATTTCAGTAATTATCTGTTGGCACTTGCGGTCCCTTCTCTGAGTGGGCACACACCAGGGAAGGGATGACGGGGCAGAAACTTAAAAAAAAGAAAGTGAGAAAGATGGCTAAAAATATTTAGAGGCTACAAGACATTTCTCCACCTGATCACTCCAGTAAGTGTGTGTGTTTCTCCACGACAAATAGGGAAACTGTATCGCTAATCAAAAAGGATGATTAAAACACATCAGCAACAATGAAGACACTGGTGGACTTGGTGATGCTCGTCTTTGCTTTGCGTCTTCGCCACTGGAATAAAAGTATTTACAGGACTGAGTGTGTGGTGCCTCCTGTCCTATCTGTGCTTTTACAACTCTGGATTATCCTGGCAGTGACTCGCGGTGACTCAGGAGAGCCGCAGGGCAGTGGCTGTCTGACTGAGCTCCAGACATGGCGTTTTAAGCCCCACTTTGACATTTTCGTCTTTTTTTTTTAACCACGGCCCTCCTCTGTAGAGCGCTGGTCGGACTTGAGCTTGACAAACTCTTTGGCCACGTCGTCGTTGTTGCGCTGGGAGAGGATGCGCAGGACGGTGAGGCCTGTCTCGTCCATGTGGATGCGCTTCCCCAGCGGCAGCCAGCAGGCGGCGCTGCCCTTGGAGGCCACATCCTTGAGCTGCAGGACGGCCATGCCCACGGTGCGGTCCTCTCGGGCGAAGCAGTAGTCCTTCACACACACCTGCAGCTCGTAGCACTCTGGACCCACCTCGTTGCTCAGTGTGCTGCAGAGCAGGGAGAGTGAGTCAGGGTTCGTACGCTTTTCCCACTTTAAAATTCAAACACTTTTCAAGCATTTTTAAAAAACGTTTTCAAACTTTTCCAGCCCCACACTTTGTAGTTAAAACAATACAAATGAACTAAAAAAAAAAAACTATTTAAATTCACTATTATATGATATCACTTATTACTCTTGTCCATATTTTTTACAGACGATCTTAAACCTTCTGTAAGACTAGTGACATCACCACCAACTTACAAAGTGAAGGTTTCATTGTATTTGGGAGCCCAGCTGTTGTTCTTCGACTTGGTGGCGTACTTCCTCTTCTTGTCGCTCAGGTGGGGGCCGATGATGTAGACCTCCACGAACGGGCGGAATATTCCCTGCGTCTGCCACCTCAGGTCGTTGGCAGCCACCACTGAGGCAGAGAGGAGACAAAAAAGAGGGAAAGTGAAAGGGAAGGCGTGGGTGATGATGAGAAAGAGGCTCATGCAGAAAAAAAACAACACACAAAAAAAACGTGTGACACTGTGGAGTCGTGAGAAGCAGAGAGTGAACAGGAAAATCCTGGTGCTTTCTTGCTGCCTAGATGCAGCATCTTGCTCAGAGAGTGAAAGTAGAGGAAGAGAATAATTTCAAAATTATTCATACCCCATGAACTTTGACACTTTGCCATTTACTCTGATACCCTTATATAAAATCCAGTGCAATTAAATATACGTAAATATATACAGTAAATCAGTTATTGCACAACTGCAAATCCACCAACACATGACCATCCACTGAAATGCATAGATGATGATGGAATGAGCCAAATAGAGAAAAAACAAACGTGCTTTAGACTTGCACTTTAATTGCAACAAAAACAACATGCTAAATACTAATGCATAACATATTTTTATATTTTTACTTAGAAAATCATCTTGGTGCACCACAGAACATCCAAATACTAAAACACTTTGAGGTATGTGGTTGCAGTGTGAGCAGCAGTTCCAGAGGTGTGGCTATATTTTGCATGTTCATATTTTTATTTGACAGCTCTATTTTACGTTTGTCCCATGGCAAGCTTTTGAAAAAGTAGTTTCACTTTTATTTTGTCTGTGAGTGTGAAAAAAAAAATCTTTACCTTTCACTGTGACTTTATGTTCGCCGGTGTTTGGATGAGTGAAAACCTCCACATGGATGGACACTTCGCCCACAGCGTCGTCCACTCCGGTGCCTGACATAAAAAAATGGAGAAACGAAAAACTATTAAGACTTTGCATAAGAAAAAAAAACACCTCGTATCACTAGCCAAATATTAGCAGATGCCACAGGGCTCTCATGACCATTTTCTCTTCGTAGGCTGGATTGAAAAACAAAAATTTGCAGATCGTTTCCCTTGTAGTTTTATACAACATAGATAATGTAACAGCAGGAAATAAAATAGAGTACAAGGATCCGATTAAGAACATGTCGTGGTCTTCAAGTGGAGAATTAGCCATTGCCGCTATGAGTGGGCAAAGGTGTTTGATAAAAGCAGGACTGCTTTTTTTTATTTGTGCTTTTATTTGAGCAGAAATACAACCAGTTATGGAGGCGTAGAAATTTTTCTTGCAGCTCTGAAGCCACAATACAAAAGAGCTTAAAGATGAAGCCTTGACTCAAGGCAACAGCTTTTACATACAGTAAGTAGCTGAACTGTGCAAATGTAAAACATTGGATAAAGATGTAGTCTTTTGATGCAAAGAAGAACAGGCTAGAGAGAGATGAGCTGAGCTTGTGGCATCATATTCAAAAAGACTTGAGGCTGTAATTGCTGCCAAAAGTGGATCAACAACATATTATGCAAAGGCTGTGATTTCTTGGTTTCCTATTTTTAATAAATTTGTAAAACACTCAACATTTTCCCCCATTGTCATAATGGGAGTCTAATCTAGTACAATTTGTAACAATGCTGTAACTTAGCAAAATGTAGGAAAGTGAAACGTGATGAGTACTTTCCAGATACACTGTACAATTTTGAATTGTACGCAGTCATAGTTATAGATACACAGTATCTGTATAGATGCAGGGTGGTTAGTAAGAGGCAGAGAAGAAGAAATGGGATATGTTGCAGAGGGTCAGTTGATAGTGTGCAATATGTCCTGATAAAGATCAAGTCAGCTCATGCTCAGACGGATCTATACAGGTGCACACACCATATACTGCCTTCACCCAATCATGGTGAAGGCAGGTTGTCATGGTTTATGTTTCTTGTATAGCTAATAGTACTCTTAGCTTTATTTGTAATTTTGTCATGAACTTCCACCAGCACCAGATTCAAGAGTCTTTAGTGACAGATGGACACTCATGGGCATGCATGTCATTTGACCTTTAAGGATACATTTAAACAGTTCTTTTTCCAGGGTAGAAAGATTGGAATACAGTGATTTTAAAAACAAGACCGTTGTGCACAAATATGCTATTTTTACACAACCTCATTTATAATCAATAAAAGTCCCTTATCAGTTTACTGATAAACTATAACTACATGGTTTTTACAGTCAACAAGCTTGTTGCTTAATACTGACTAGATTTTTGATCAGTCTTCTTAAATAGTAGAGCTCATTTAAATTGGTTGGTATGTTTTGTTTTTTTGTGTGTGCTGCAAGTGGTTTACATTCACATACACCTCCAGAAGGATACAGTGACAGATGGACATTCATTTTTAATGTTTTAATTAGTGTCTTCGCTCAACAACTAGAAGCGTGTGTGTGTGTGTGTGTGTGTTTTAACCAGTCGCCCACTAAACAAGGTGTCTGTGGGAGTTAGACGGCAGAGTGTTCCTGGCATGCATCTCTCTGCGGCTCTCTGGGGAGCATTATGGGATTGTGGTGGTTGATCTGCCAACAGGACCAAAGAGAGCAGCAGTCATCCATCTGGCGCTGTCTATTCTGAGGGGGACGTTCACGGAAGATGAGAAAGAAACTTTGCTGGCAAATAAGAAGAAAAATGCTCCAAGAAGCTGAACTATTTTCCTCTTCAGGAAAAACAGCAGAAAAAAAAATATTGCATCTTCCCATGACTCTTCACTTATTTCAGTAGGGGATAAAGTAAACTTATACTTGCAGTGTGTAGACAATCAGCACCATTATTGTTGCATATTTATTTGTCCCACAGATTTCTTTTTTTACACTTAAGTAGTTGTGCAGAACTGAATCTGGCATTTAAGCAGTGTGGTAAAAGGTAGTTTAACTATTCTATTAGAAAAGTTAAAATCTATATCACTGAAAATAGGGACATTTTAAGATTAGGCAATCTGTGTTTATCTTTCAGAAGTTGTCAAAAATTAATTTTATTGCATTTTCTTTTCATGTAAAGAAAGTTCAGGGCTCGAATCCCAGCCTAACGTCTTTCTGCATGGAGTTTAAATACTCTCCCCATGTTCTCCCTTGGTACTCTAGCTTCCTACCATAGTTCAAAGTCATAACTATTAGATTAATTGATCTCTAAATTATGCTCAGTTATAAATTTGTGTGCATTGTTGCCTGCACTGTGATGTACTGGCGACCTGTACAGGGGGTACACACTTGCCCAATGACTGCTGGACAGACACCCTGTGACCTTGCAAGGATAAGCAATTATGAACAAAGAATGGATTTTCTTCTCCCTGGTATTTTTTCCAGAAGAAAACACTCAAAATGTGACAGGCTTTTGCTGGAGCTCTGGCCATTTCACACTTAGCTGAGTGCCTGAAATACAGCATCTCATGATCATCAAGGCATTAAAGAGGATGGACGCAAATGCTCACTGAATGCATCCAGCTTCACGCATGCTCTGTACAAGTGTGCAAATCTGCTGAATGCAGAAGAGTCACAGGTTTTTATGCTAAACTAAACTGACAGAATTTGAATCAGCTGACCCAGGGGAATATTTTTGATTTGCTCAGTTTGCATCATGCAGATGAGTCGAGGTCTCTTTGTGTTTGTTTGTGTTTGATGATAGAGCAGACAAGGGCAGGGAGCCCTTCCAGACAAAATGAGCCGGCAGCCATCATCTTCTTAACAAGAACCTTATTCATCCTTATTTGTCGGTTTTCATTTCCAGCACAAAGAAAGGGGCAGTTCTGCAGAACAAAGGGGATTTCCTCTGTGGTTTTCATCATTAACAAGCATTACTTTGTACTTCTACACCTTAAGGGAAGGAATAGTCACATTGCTCATTCATTCACACACACAGACCCATTTGGCACTCTGGCCTTTCTTGATAATTTCATGCTACATCAGAATTGCTCCACAGTTTAATGCATTTCCATCATGTTTTTCCTGATGTCTGTCCATCATGCTTCAGTGTCTGCTCATACATACTGTCAGTGGCGTATGTATTCACTGCAGTACATACAGACATCAGCGTTCATGTTACATGCATGAATGCATAAGAATCCTACTGGTGTGGCGGGAGAAGTAAAGAGTGTATTATTCATTTTGTGCATTGCATTTCTCTGCTGGGATGAGTTTGAGCAGGCAGGAGTTGTAAGGGTTCTGGATGCATATGAGGGGTTGAGGGGGGTTGGAGGTGAAGGGAGTTGGGCTTTGATCTGGAAACTTTCTGATGGTCTCAGATGTCTCAGGGCCTGAGCCTGAGAGCCACATACCCTTTTCTGGGTAAACATCCTCACTAGTGGTGAATCTCACCCCCTTCCCGCCGAACACTGGCCCACAGACGGGGCAGGAGGAGGAGAAAGGAGAAAGACGCAGAAATAAGAGGTTTGCAGGGGTTCAAGTTCAGAATCACAGTGTTGTAAAAACAGACCAACATGTATCAGCATTTTCATTAAAATAGGAAAAACTGTTATTTCTATTTATTAACACAGATGTTTTCCTTTTAAGAAGCATTGTGCAGATGGTTTTAAACACAGGCGAATCTATAAAATCTTCTTTAGCATTTTGCAGAGTTAAAGTTGAATAACTCATCCACTGAAGTGGCATCCCTCTGAGCGGTGCTCAGTGTGTCAGCTTGAGAGCTAACACAGAGACAACGGCTGCTACTTAGCTTATCTGATGGTGTGACAGAGACTGAGCAACAAAACTACAGTGAGTAAGAGATCAGAAATGGTGGATATTATGGATATATATATATTTTTCCCCACAGCAGATAACTGGTACATATGTTCAAAATATTTTTTCAGAGTTTCCTGTTCGGCTAGGAAGAAGCTTAGCATGAGAAAATAATACTTGTCTACACAGTTTTGTTCTGCAATCTCTAAGACACAGATTTCCCAGACAGCATACCTGGGTGGGTCCCATATTGGATAAATGTGAACAACAATATGGGAACCACATGGTTTTGTTCATGGTTTCCATGGTAGCCTTACCTGGGTTTGCCCAGATAGAAAGCCTATTTGGGCAAACCCATGAGAAGCAGCTTAGAACCACAAACGTTTTATTGGAATTTGATGTGACAGGCTAACACAACGAAATACATATTTTTAAATGAAAAGAAAATGATATATTGTTTTGGAAATTTATTTTCAGAGCTAAGATGTGGAAGGCATGACCTACATTCACATTCAGTTGCGGTGACAGCGGCACATCTTTTCGGGTATGCTAATTTTATCTTTACACACATTTTGACTAAAACGTAAATCTTTGCATAAGAGTTTAAGCTCCATAAAACTAGATAGACATAGTTTGTGAAGAGCAATACTCAAATCTTGTTGGATTTAGGTCTGAACTTTGAGCTATTGAAACAAACTCATTGGCCGTTTAGTAAGTTTAGGTGGACAACCTTGTAGGTTTTCAGTTATGCCATACTTTTCCATTTTCAGAAAATGATTGTACTTTTTTTTAAAAAGTATAAACCATATATTATTTTACTTTACACTTCACAATTATGTCCACATAAAATCCAAGTGAAATACACTGATGTTTGTGGTTGTAAAATGACAAAATGTGAAAAGATTAAAGACGTGTCAGTGGTACAATAAATTAGATTTATAACGTCCAAATAGAAACACTTAGAGGTAGAAAAAAACTTTAGTTTACCTTGGGCATTTTGCGACTGGACAAAGGTCTTAATGAGTTTGTCAGTGGCCTGAGTGTAGAGGGACAGGGCATAGTGGAGAGACTGCAGGTCAGGACTTTTTTCCAGGAAAGTTTTCTTCAGACCCACACCACCAGCATGGAAGTATTGCTATTATGCAGAAAGATAAACCACAAAACAGATTAATTATACTTTAATTAAATTTTACGTAACAAAAATAAACTATTTGTAGGTCTCATTTCTAATTTACTGACGTAAATTAGAAAGAAACGGATTTCTAATACAGCTTTTCTTGTACCTTGTGCCTTGAAAGAATGTAGCTTAGGATGAAAATATCCTATCTACAGTAAGGTAACAGAAAGCATAAGGATTACCTTGATGGTGTCCAGAGCCAGCTCGATGACAGCACACTGCTTGGGTGATAGTGCTTTGGCCTCTTCACGCACCATGTGCTCCTAAATAGTACAATTGCAATGAAATGATGCAAAAAATGACAAATCTCTAGTCATTATCTAATCGTGATATTTAATAACAGATTAAATCTTTTAGCTGAAGCAGTGGCGCCAAACTCCAGAGTATAAAATTAATGTACCTTCAGTTTAGACAGCTGTCCGAGCTCCTTGGCAGCGTTGAAGATGAGCTGAGTGCCCTGAAAGAGACGGAGGAAGAGGAAGAGGAGGTAGAAAGGTCGATAAGTAAAGTAAGACTTGTTTAGTATTATAAGAAAACAGGACTATAGGGCTTAGTGTCACACAGAGGACAGCTACGTTTCTGACACATACGCATCTAAAGTATAAACATTCACTCTAAGCAGCTTTACTCATGTCATGGTAGTTTCCTTCAAGTGCTCCTATAACACTTATCTGTGTTTTATTCATACCACAACATTACACTCTGCTGCACACGCAAACACACACACACACAGACACACAGTACAAAGGGAAAGAGGCTCAGCTCAAAGGAGGGGGAGGAAAGAAGAACAAACATGATCTCACACAAACACACACTGTTACAGAGCAGCTGTGCAGTTACACTGTGGTGAAAGCAAAGAAAATCCTCCAGCTAATGCAGTACTCTGGTAAGAGGATCTGGTAAGTGCTGCAAACAGCACCTTCTAATCAATGTTTCTTTAAGCCTTAAAAGTTTGATATTGGGGTGAACCAAACTGGTGTTAAGTGGCTTGTGAATCATTGAAAACGGAGAAAAGTATAGGCTGCTGAGAAATTTTGCAATAAAAACAAAGTGCTTTATTTTGTCTCTGACATTCCCAAGTGGACCAGCACCAGTCTGTATGATAGTTTAGAGAAATCCATTTTTCTGCTGTATTGTCAAATAATTGAACAGAGGCGTCTCATGTGCAGCTACTGGTAAAACAAAGATTTATTTGCCTTTGTGTTTCACTAAGCTTTTCGTAATTCATTGTGATGCTATTTTTGACTGAAAAAAGGCAGACGCTTACAAACACTCATCACTGGCATGAAAGTCATATTAATTTAGGGCTTTTAAAGATATTATAGATTTCTTTATAGCATTCACTCACAGACTTCATGGACTAATAGCACTGCACATAATTTCAATGAATCTTCAAAACAAGAAGTCAGTGTACAAGTTTCTATTCAGCTACTTGAAAAAATAAGTATATACTGCTATTTGTTTTCAGGTTTCAATTATTTTCCCACTGATTTGCAGTAAAGTTGAAGAATTTGTATTCACTCCTTTATTATTCCATCAAATTTGCATCTGCTACTATGACTGATGGTGATTATATTGCTGTGAGTATATCAAACATTCTTCTTGTCATTTTGGCCAAATAGCTCAATAAAAATGTCCTCTAAAAAGCATTTGGCTTGTCCAGTTGATTAGTTGATCTGCAGAGTTTATTTTGCACCGCATTCTTCTTTTTCTTTATTGGCACTCTCTAAAGCAAGGGTTATTATTAAACAAGTTTTATTTGTGGACAGAGACGCTGATATTCTATTAGCATCCAGGTTACGACAGGCCTGAGCCAAAGTGCTTGCTTTGTTGTTTTTGAAGAACCTAACAAATTTCCTTTCCTCCACACAAAAACTACTTTAGGACAGAATGTTGCATGCTAACATTAAGCTGTTAGAAAATTACACCATTTCCAAACTTAATGAAGATTCAGGGAGTATAACTTAAAATCAGGTCCCTTCCAGCACACTAAATCGATTTAAAGTAACGCTACTAATTTGATCAAAGAATGGTCAAATATACAACCCTAATGCTGCCAGAAGATTGGTGATAACTACTGAAAGCATCTAGTTTTTTTTGCAATTTGACAAGGCAATTTGCAATTTGTTTCAGCCCATATTTAAATTTTGACCTTAAGTAGACCTGGAAAAATTCACACCCTGAGATTGTTAGAATAACCACATGAATAAGTTTAGAAAAGCCTCAAAATTAATATGCCTTAAAGTCACTCATACAGTAGTTTGTGACTTACAATGGGAGTGTACAGTCAAACTATACGTTGCTTAAAAAAAAGACCAAATTGTGTACAAGTAGAAAAACAAAATCTATATTTCTACTGCTTTGTTGGACTGGAGAGCTGAGAGACAGAGACACAGAGAAAGGACATAAAGGAGAGAGACAAGACACATTGATCTGAAGGAGTTTAGTCCTTACATCACTGTGAGAAGCACTCTTCAGCCTCCCCTGGAAAGAGAGTAGTGGTTAATACTCGGAGCAATGGCCAGTCCCTGCTGCTGCCTTACTTTACTCTCGTTTGCTACATGGGATGTGTGCTACATTGCTTAGCAAAATGCTCAAAGGACACTCATCACAACCAGAGATGTTGTCTTTTTCAGTTAGCGACACTTTGCTCTCTAAAGCAACACCATAATTTGTGCTTTTAGATTTGACTCTTGGCCAAGAAGAACAGTAATACAACAAGAATAGCAAGATTCATACAAATATGCAAGTACAACCTTTGAACTCCATACTTCATAGTACAAAAAAGTACCAAGGAGCACCCAGAAGCGAAATGGATTGTGTTAATAACATAAGAAGATATCTAAAAGTAACTAATTTTTTATATGTTGAAAGACTAAGTAACTTGATTTAGTGTATGTCTGACAGAGAATAAGTAATTTAGCAAAAGCCTCTACAGTATACTTGACTCGAACCAAATAAATCTTACAAATTTATGTTTTTATAACATACAGTACAGACCAAAAGTTTGGACACAACTGTGTGTCCAAACCTTTGGTCTGTACTGTACCTGGTGACATGGGTATTTAAAACCAATCATTGCAATACTGAGAAATTCAAGTACATCACCAATCATTGCATTTTTGAGAAATTCAAGTACAGCAAATAAATAAAAACTAAGGGACAAACCTTTTATAATGGATAAGATTTAAAGCATAAACTGAAATTTCAGGTGTGGAATAAATTAAAAGATCGCTACATTTACTGTCACCAAAAGTGGCACACAGGAAAATCACATGGGGTGAATTTGATTAGCATATTGTTACTTATTATCTTGAAGGGGTTTGCCCCATTGAAACCTCATTTAATTTGGTGTGATCCTGACTGTTGAGGTGAGCGCAAATCCCAGGGTAAAATGAAAAGATTTGTCTGAGAACTTCATTAAGAATGCCATAGTAGCTTAAGAGATTGGTAAGGGAATTAAGAAAACACAAACTAATTTCAAATCAGCAATTTCACTATCTAGAAAATAGTCTACAAGTGAAGGACTGTCTCAGCTTGACAAATTCCCCCAGAAAGACGAAAAGATGCTTAAAAAAACCCAGGAGCCCTAAAATGTGGTTAAGAGGTGGATTTTTTATTTGAAAGAACTGAAATTTTTAAGGTGTGGCAAAAGTTTTTTTTGCACAACTACAGTGAAGAACTGCTTGTGATGTTATTTGTACTTTTGATTGAATAAGGTACTGCATGGTGCTGCAGCTTGTATCTTGTAGCAAGATTGTCCTAGATTTGATTCCCAACCAGAACCTTTCTGAAAGAAGTTTGCATGTACTACCTGTGCATGACTGGGTTCTTCCCTCGTTTTGTGATTGTTACAATGTATTGCTGTATATTTGAGAGTTATTTTAATTGTTAGGGCAGCACAATAGTAAAAAACCTAGAGATGGCAGCAATATGAGTAAATATTGTAGGTTTTCCTAATCTACATCAGCATCTACGTTGTTATCGGCCGACGTTAGTAATTTTTTAACATGTTGGTATCAGTCCGATAAGTAAAACTAGGCTGATATAATGTTGGTTTCCATAGTGTTGATATTTGTGTTTCTGGAGGGGAAAGTGTTGGCTATGTGGGATGCAACATAGGATTATGGGGCTGTTTAAATAAATCAGAAAAACAGTGTAGGCAGTGTGGTCGCTTTTACTTAGTATCAAAAGTGTAGGACAATATATATTATCTATATAAAATTTGCTAATATCGATTATCAGCCATAACAGCAGCATCCATATTGGCTGAAATTTTCATATTGGTGATTACTTCCTGGAGGAATCAAGTGAAGGTGAAAACCAAAAGAAATAGGACATTAAGTCAGCCCATAGTTTTGAACTATACGGACAGTAATTTCTTTTAGGAAATAACATTTTGCATGTCAGTACTGTATACAGCACCATGTTGTTACAACAGAACATGAAACTAAACCAGGACAGACCAACATGACAGGTCTGCAGAGACATACAGTGGAGTACAGTGTTGTACAGCAAACCGAGAGAAAACTGAAGTGTTGAAATAGATCAGATGCAAGCAACAAACCCACAGTAACGGATAGGAGGGCAGGGCAGTTTAAACGGGTAAAAGAGATAGAGGACAAAGGAAAAAGGGGCAGGTGATGGGGTCAAGACTCCCGATACCAAGAAACCGAGAGATCAGGGTCATCCCACTGAAGTCCCAGTAACAGGACACATTGGATGAGAAGAAACAAGGCAAGACCAGGCAGAAAAGAGAAGTACCACTTCCTGTTTGAGGAAGAAAAGAAAGCAGAGAAGGGGGTACTGATAGATGAAGATTACTGCGGGAGAGTGGCACCTATGAGACGTATTCAGGAATGCACCATGCTTCTGTCCTCTCAAACAAGAGACAGAGCTAAGGGAAAGGTAAGAGACAGAGCAGATTGGAGCAGAGAAATTGTGAGGAGGGAGTAATGGAGCTACGCAAAAACGGGAGGAACGGGTGGCAGCCACATAAAGCAGATATTCAACCACTGTGACAGACAGACAGACACGCAGGAGTGCTGTACTTACAATCATCTGTGGAGGGAGAGCGGAGCAGGATGTAATAATAACCACAACAACAATCAGAAAGAAGGGTCAGTCAAGCTGCAAAGAGCCCCACATCAAGCAAAAACACATGTTTGGGCTCCAAGGCTGAAGGTTTGTGGACTGTCTAACACCTGCATGGAGTCTGAGCTGAGTGCAGGTGAAAACTGATGAGTTAGCCAAAATAATTCTCTTTTTTACAGCAAAATCTGTCTCTCAGTAAATGTGATGATTTAATAGATTTTATAGATTTAGCCTTTCTTTTTTCCTTTCAGTTGATTAATCGGGAAACCTACAGAACAAAAGTATTCATACTCCCTGAACTTTTTCATGCTTTGTCACACTACCACCGTAAATTCAGCAGAATTTATTGGGACTTTTTGTGATAGGAATACGACATAATTGTTAAAGGACATGTTGTTTTAAAAAATTTCCACAAATTAAAGCCCAGAAAGAGTGGCATATACTGTATTTTTCAACAATGGCTTTTCCTTGTCATTCTTCCAGATTTATGGAGTACACGAGAAAAAGCAGTCAGGTCTCCCACCTGAGCTGTTGATCTCTGCAGTCCCTCCAGAGTTGGCATGCACTTCTTGGCTTCTCTGAATATTTTTTTGTCAGTTTACAAGAACGGACAAATTTTTGTTACTTTTCAGTTGCACTATCTTCTTTGTAATTGTGGGACGATGGATTGAGCAGAACTCTGACGGACACCCAAAGTTTGAGATACCATTTTTAATCTAATCCTGCTTTAAACATTCATCACAACTAAATTTGTTTATTTTGTTGTTCTTAATCGTTATTCATGTAATAATTTTCACTAACAAACCTCTGAGAACTTTGCAAAGCTGCTGTGTTCATACTGGAATAAAATTACACACAAGTGGACTTTATTTCCTAATTTGGCAACTTCCAGAACAAAGAGTTTCTGAATAAATAAAAAAATATATATATTTTCCTTCCACTTCTTAATTATGCCCTACTTTATATTGGTCTAACACATAAAATCCCAACAAAATAATGTCAGATAGTTGTAATGAAAAAATAATTTCAGGGCGTATGAAAATATTCATAAAGCACAGTATGTGCTTGTAATACAACCGACGTCTGCAATGCCATGTATCATAACTAAATATAGTAACTTTATTTTCAGTGATATGAGGCTCTTTAGATAAAAAACCCAACATAAACAACATATATAAATATATATATATAAAACAAAGCAAAATAAGAAGGAAAAAAGAGGCTGCTTTCCATAATGTAACAGTCTTTTTGGAAGTGGGCCAGATCCTTAGGGCAAACAAATTTAAGCCAAACTATTGCAAACCACTCATAAAGCAGGATTCTCTCCAAATATTTGTAGGGTGACACTCTGGAGAGCAGCCATGAGCTGATGCTGAAATGATATGGTGCAATCCATTTTCCCTGAACTCTTTATTAAAACACCCGATCTTGGTTGCTCGAATGAACAAAGACACTGGTGGCAATGTTGAATACTCTGTGTATGGAAGGAGAAGAAGAGAGCTGGGTGGCATGTAAAAGCAAAGCAAAAGCAGTTTGATCTTTTGTATATATAGAACCCATCTTGAACAGCAACACACACGTTTCCTCTTTTGTTATCCACTTTCTCCCTTTTCATATAGTCCTTCCTTCAGCCTTTAGTGTGTGTAAGCACATGCTTTGGCATGTGTTATATATAATTCTTGCTTTACTAATTATTTCCTTTATGCTGTGATAAAAATCAAAAGATGGAAACTTTTCATTTTTGGTCATAGAAACATTCACTGTGACTTTAAGACATTAAAAATGTTACACAACACTGATATTAGCTGTTTGCAAAGATGGTCTGAATGCATGAGTATTTATTCACATTAGAAATATAAAGCACATATTGGTTTTTGCCTGCATGAAGTGTTTATTCGGTATAATAAACCCAGAGTTTCAGGTAATTAATATGCAGCTTTGTGTAATTCTCCCTGTGCACTCATACTTGTCTGAGCTCTCACCGTTTGGTCTGTGAGTGGAGGCAGAACGATGGTTTTCTCCATGGTGTTCATTACCAGCTTCCACAGCTCCTTCAACACACGTTTTAGGACAGTCTTCTCACAAATCTTAGCAAACAGAGAGAGGCTGGAAAAAAAGAGATAATGATAAATACTCGGACTCCGTCAACACAACATTTAAAAAAAAACATTGTTATGCTTCCAAGAACATCAGTATCTTGCAGCAGAGTGAATGGCTATATAATAACAATGGATTTCAAAATACATGGATGTCAGTAGAAACAGGAACAAATATGTTGAATAATTATGTGTCTGGATCACTTATTTATCTCCTCACTGCAGAACCTTAACTTTAATCCTTCTTTAGATTAGATGAAAATGCCGAACTGCCTTACTTGCTGTCCAGGAACTCCATGATTGGCTGCAAGACGTTGTCGGCGTCCTGGGCCACGCTGCTGGCGTTCCCTACATTCGACGTCCCTTTCACCTGAGCCAAGATGTCGCCCATCTGCTTCACATTTTCTTCAATGTGAGGCTGGAAACTATGGCGCAAAACAAAATGCAGCTTTACGTGAGATATGTCTGGCAGCAATCCATGTTGTGGTTCAAGTGAGTGTGGGTGAATTTCCACCTGACGGCAAAGACTCTGCTCAGATCATCCATGACATTGTTGAGCTTCACTTGCAGATCTTTCAGGATATCACTGGCCTCCACACACAGCTAAATCAGAAACACAAATTCACAAGTACAACTTTTATAATAGAAACAGTTCTAAGTGATCACTTACTAAAATGTTATTTTTGTTTTATTAGATAATAAAAAAAACATAACAAGGAAAGTAACTGGATAAATCAAAGAAATCTACATTTTAAATACATTTTATTTTTTTGTTTAATATTTTTTTGGTCAAAAGTGTTAAAATATTATAGCTGGTTCACATCTTTCAGGACTTTCTATACATTTTATTATCGTATTTATTATCATGTCTGCTGAATGTCTCCTTTATTTGCCTCAATAAAAACAGCATCGAGTCTGGCTCCAATGCTGATTCTAACTATTCATATAATAATCCCGTTAATTTTGTCTTACATTAAACATTTAAGCTTATATAACCAATAAAACTGTTGTAAAAAGATGTGAACATTCAGTGAGCTTCACTGCTCGAGTGTGAAGTTGTCCTTTAGTTTCCTTCGCAGTTTTATTTATGGACTCCACCATTATAGTTTAAGCAGTTAAAAGCTGGGTTTACTGTCACACTTGCAAATGCAATATTTTTTCTCCACTTTACTGGTGACAGTATAAGGTGTCTGGGCTGCATTTTATCATCTCAAGTTTAAAATCTAAAATACTTCGACTGATCAAACCTGAAATGTATAACGCTCCTCTGAACAGAGTCTTTAGAACATAATTTGGGACTAATTAAACCTTTATTCAGTTTTTTGAATATGAGAAAACTTTGATTATTATTATTATTTTTTTAAATCAGAACCATAGCAAAAGAGACAAGTATTATTCTGGACTAGTCCAACGATGGCCAACATCCAGATTATACAGACTCTATGTAGTTTGTGATTTCTTAAACTCAGTTTACAAAAATGTTAACTATGTTTCTATAAGTTTTCCCAAAAACAGCTAAAATCTCACCTCATGTTGTCTGTCAAGGGATCTGGATTGATAATAAATGCTAAATTTGACTGATGGGTTAGGTCTAGTATTACTTAACATAAAATTACAAATGGTATTTTAGCCCAACTAAAATAATTGTTTTACTAAACTTTGGAATGAGCTAACAGATTATAGCAAAATAAAGACTTTTTATAACAATTTAAACTTCACTCGAGCTAAGATGGTCATAAATGGAAACACAAAGGATCAAAAGTATTGAGTAAAGGTCCCTCTAGTGTGAAATAGTAGGTGCCCATGTGGCAGAGTTACTCACGTCTTTTCCACCCATGGCTTCAAACATTTTCTCCAACTGAACCCTCAGTTGTTGGATGTTGTTGATCAGAATGCAGGGCTGAAAATAAGAGTTTATATGTGTCTGAACTAAGATCTTTAAAGACAAATCTGTTCATTTGTGTTGGTAAAACAAACTGTTTTCCTATATAAAATAAAAATAAATACTTTATGCAGGCTCAATTAATCACTTACCACTTTCTCCATGGTAACATAGTTGGCAAACAACTTGGAAATGATATCAGCATAGGACAGAAGAACATTGCTGATGGTCTGCAAAATACACATAAAGAATGTTTAACTTTGTTTTTTTTTTTTTGCTTTGAAATTTGAAAGTGAGGAATGAGCTGCAAGAAACACCCGCGATCAATCTACCTTGGCAAATCGCTTCATGTAATGTCCTACGATCTGTGGATCTGGACACTCTAACTTTCTGATGATCTCAAAGCTCTGGTTGAGCTGGGAGAACACATCCACCACCGAACAAGAGAAGAGAGCATGTTCTGATGTGACCTGGAACTGCAGAGCAGAAAAACATGGGCTAAGAAAATTAAAAAGCATGAAAAATTTTAAATTATGAATTAGAGATTAATGAGTCTGCAGCAGGAAGAAAGTCAGCTAAAAAAATGTGGGGAAATGTAATCTTTGCCCAACTAAAACCATGTAGGCTGAGAAACAGGTGCTATATTAAACCGATCCTTTGATGTCTGTCACTGAGTGTCCAACTCCTGAGACCAAACAGTTCAACAGGCCGCCGGTAACAGGTGGGGGGACTGTCGGCCTCATTGTAATTGGCTGGTTAGCACCTGCTCTCTAATTGGATGGGGTGTCTCAGTGTGACCAAGGGGAGTCTGGGTAATGAGGTGAGGACAGCTTTCATGCACTCACAACTGTAGAATAAAGCCAGCAATGCCTTACTGCAACAGAATTTCTTCCCTGTTGCTTGAAGTAGAGAGGACAGGTTTTGGGGGAAGGCAGAAGGAAGATGAAGCTTTGAAAGATAATAAAAGAATCTGAAACCTTACCCCATCTTTTTTGTCTCTCTCCAAAGCCCCGTGTAAAAAGTCACGAGAGACTTCCTCATTTTCATCCAGCCACTGGATGACGAACGGCTCAAACCACCTGCAGAACCCAAACATGCTCACACATATTTGCGCCACATGTTGACTTTTGTTCTTACAAAAATGATGATACTTACGCAGGGTATTCAGGCACTCGGCTCTTGAAGAAGGGAAGGTCTTTGCAGTACTCGTTGTACAGCCATTTGACCTTAAAGTGCAGGTTCATGTAATCGGCACTCTTACACAAGCGGTTTTTCTCATGTTCTGAAAAAAGACAGAAAACATAAATCCATTCAGATGTCTTCCTTAACTTACAACAGTTCTGCAGCAAATTGACTTCTACTTCTGCTTTTCCTTTATTAAATGAAATCGTCATTCATCATCATTTGCATTTTTATGTACTCATGTTCAGCGTTAATACAGAAATTTGCCTGACGAACTGAAACTGGAAGACTAAGATAATTTCTGTAAAAATATTAAGTTCACTGTTCATATAAATATCTCTATATCAGGCCTTAACAGTTCACATACTGAAAATTTTATTTCAACTCACCTTCCATTGCATACTTCATGTCCTGAGCAAACAGATTCCACATTACTTCGGCACTTATTTTTCCAACGTTGAGCTCCTGGGGAAATCTTGATGGAGAAGAACAAAGAACATGAAACTCATCGAGTTAAAGAAACTACTCTAATGTTATGAAGCCGAAACTGATCTACCATTCGTTTGATAAAATTTTATTGATACATACTGGTTTAAGCAGGGAGTGTAAGAGTTTTTGTCCTCCTCAATGATGGAAACAATAAGTGTGATGAGTTTGGACCAGAAGTCCAGGTTCTTTATACTGGGTCCCTGCTCCTCAGGAGGCACAGCACCCTGCTTGGCCTGGAAGAAAGTATAGCAACTTTTATCACTGAAGTCAACAGTGTTGGCTCTCTGTTAACTTTAAAAATGTTTTACTAGTTAATATGACTGTTTCTCCCAAGTCATGCATAACTGCATATATTTTTGACATAAACACAGTCGCATTTTTTATGAGAGTACTCTTCATTTTGACCTATCCTGTATAGGCACTGCAAATCTTTTTCATGTATATTCATTTTCAGCTTGTCATTATAAATTGCCATTTAGAATTAGATAAGCTTCATTATTTTATGTGAGCTGCAAACTTAAGAGTCTTTCCTCTTTTGTCACAGTTGGACTCAGGTCACTTGCTTTATCAACTTTCTTGTTAACAAGAATAATTTTAGCAAAGTATTTCAAGAAGTACTTCTGATAATTTCTCAAATTACAAAATACATTTGTAGAAAAAGGGAGAAATAGAAGAATACAGTGTTGATCTTAAAAGTTGAAATGTTGTGTTAATCATATGTTGTAAATTAATTTAAAGAATATATTCAAAATACTTTTAAATAAAGTCCTATGAAGTTTGCATTGTAACAGCCTCTGTTACTGAAGAAGATAATCAGTAAGCCAAAGTATGTAAATGTCAACTTGAATTTTCCAAAAGTTAAAAGGGTTTGTGGAGAGAAGGGTCGAATTCTCCAGGGTTTGAAGTAGTTTAAGATGTGCGGTAAGAAAAAAAAGCTGCAGGGATAAAAAGGGAAAGAATTATCTTGCAGACATTTCCCGCAAAATGCTGCCACATCCCTGAGGATGAAATGTTTTATTCAAAGGGAAAAAATGCCTATTTGAAATTCAAAGGGGGGGCGATTTAATGAACGCTTGAAACAAGTTCTAGACATTCCTGTTGAAATTCGCTGTAGAAATTTTGGATTGAAGAGCCTGGCATATACAGACTGCAGAGATAACAAGAGCTCAGCACATATAAAAGGCATACACGCAGAGCAGTCACAGTGCTTTTAACACATCAAATAAGGACAGCTTAATTAGTGAGCAAAAATGGAGTCCCAACAAGGACAAATCCTTTTGTTCTTTTTTGCTACAAGGAAGTGCTGTTTTTAATGATCACCAAGTTAACTTTCCGAATGAGCTCCAGGTTATGTGATTCAGGGAGACTAAATAAAACTGAAGTGAACTATATTTGCTCGTATTTTGGCGCTATAAAAACTGTCCACATCCAGGGTGTGCAATTGTGATTCCCCAGGTCTGGTGCTTTTTACATTTTACATCTAGACCTGCGACAACATGCCCAATTCAAATAGTTCAATTATCTCCTCATTCTGACAAAAGGTTCTGCAGGAGCATGCTATTAACACATTTATTGAAATCAAAAGTGTTTGAGAAGGGAAACATTTACAACATGCAGGACATGCAGGAACAGATTAAATCTACTTCTTTCTCAATTTTAAAGCTGATAAAAGACAGTGAAAATTTATTTACTTAAATATATTACAGGGTAGAATTACGTGTCTTTGTCTCAAGTATAGCATGCTTGCCCTACACCAACATAGTAGCACATACACAATCAAAAGTTTTAGTAAATTTTATGATATGTCAGAGATTATATAAATCCTTTTAGGGAGTCAGTCAGTCCAGTGTTGTTGCCTCTTACTGGGTCTGTTTGGTACTCGCGGCTGTAGAGTTCGTGACAGTTATTAAAGATGTACTCGTAGGTGGAGTTGAGGCAGGCTTTCACACAATCCTTTACAACCTGACTGGCCCTGGGTGGGGACTGGAGCTCCTGAACCTGAAAACACAAACAAAACAATGCAGTCAAACCAGATGACCTATCTATTGACACGATGTCTGACCATGTTTCACAGTGAGACTTTGAAGGGGACCGCACCTTCATTCTGAAGAAGGTAATACTGGTGAGGAGGTCAACAGTGGATTTGAGATCCTGTAGTCTCTCAGGGCTGCTGGCCGGGAAGTTATTCTGCGGTCACAGGAGAAAAAAAACAACTCACACACACACACAAAAACACTAAACCTCAATGCGACATTTCACATTTGCCTTTATCTAGTGTGTCTATGTGCAAAATCCAGCCCTGTCACACAATTTTCACTGCCAGTGAGATCTCAGCTTGCTGTGTGGGTGGGCGGTGTTTCCTGGATGTGCATGTATACGTTTGAGAAGAAATGTCACTCTAAATAACAAAATGCCTCATGTTTTTAGTGTTTCTCCAAAAAGGGAGAGTAAAAATTGATGATGCAGAAGACATAATGAGAATTATGTGTGTGAGTGTGTACTTCCTGAAAAGAAAGAGCAATCTTACTCGATACATGGAGAGGTCTATCCTTAGAGAGTTGTGCAGCTGATCTAGAAGCTTGACAAATCGCTCTTTCTGTGGGTAAAACAAAACAGGATGAAAGACTTAAAGAATTTGAATGAGAAATTTATTCAAAAAGATATCCCCCACCCCCATGAGAATAGAAGAGCACATATTTATTCTATGAATAAAATATGTATGTAGCATATAGATATTTTAGTATCTCACTCCAAAGTTTGAAGCAGCAAATCGGTCAGAAGCAGAAACATTGTTGGTTGCCTGGGTGGTGTGGGCGTAGTAGGCGTTGATGTTGGCCAGCAGGGTGCTCATGACTGCAGGCACACCTGGGCACATGTACTTGGATGACAAGCAGGCAAAGTGACTGTAAATAAGAAATGAAACCATGAGCAAACACCGGATCTCAACGGCTTCAACACATTACTGCACAAAATCATAGTCTAGGTCCTCTTTATATGTATTGATATTTGGAGATTTTTAACTTAGAATCGTACGTCATGGCTTGGTAGATGGACTCCACTCCGTAACGCATGGCAAACTCGTCTACTATTTCTTGGGGAGTTTCCTCAAAATAAACTTTCCAAGCATCATCCCCTTTTGCATCAGGGATCTTCACCACACCATTATTCTGGATATCTGTTACATAATGAAAGAGATTCTACAGAAAAGAAATACAGAAACAAAGTAAAGTGAGAGAGGTTGAAGGAGAAGAACATGAAGAAACAAAGATGAACATGGGAAATATACAGTACAGAGGTTTGAAATGAATGAAAAGTAATTCAATAATTTTTTCACATCTCAGTGGTTTACTGAGGCGTAATCAGGTTTCATACACTGTATAGGTAGCATAGAGCAAGCTCTCAGTCCTTTATGTCTGTTGGTTATAATGTATGAAGTACCATGAAACTACATTAAGAGGCCAGAAGAAGCTGCTGTGCAGACCATAAATGTTAAACCACTGAAACACACTCAGGGTGAGTTTATGAGAACTTATCTGAAGCAATAAGTATGATCATATGTCATTTAAGGTTCACCTAATAAGATCTGCTGAGTAATGAGCCGAGCAATGACTCCACTGAAATCTGAGATTCATCTACAATCAATGAAGGTGATTTTTTCTTCTGCACAGAGTCAGAACATAAAAGTGTCTGTCTTCGCTTTGTAGGACAGGGACTAGTTTCTTTAGAGTAAAGAATACTCCATGGGATATTAATCTGGAAAGGACCATTGCCACATTATTGCTCTTATTGTAGTCACAGGTTCCTAATCATATTTCAAATTGTTTTAAACTTTATAACTGCTCTCACTGGCAATGTCTAAGTTTGGGTATCATCTTGTAACCTTATTCTGACTAACAAAGATCAGCATATGTGAGTCTATCCTGAAGAGCATGTTCTGCTGTCTTTCCCATTTTGAAGGGTTGCTAAAACTAATGTGCCTTGATATAATCTCTGGAAAACAAAAAGACAAGCACATAAACTTAAAAAAGAAAAGTATAAATTAAAAAATTATTCACTTGTATTTATTTTACAGGAATTGTTGAAGGTACCATTGCACTTTAAACCAGTGTGATACTGGTGATTTTGTTTAAACAAATTTAACAGTTTTTCTCCCCTACTGAATAAATTTTCTCAATGTAAAGATTGGGTTTTTCTTAAATTTTCAGTGTGAAATTATGCTGCAGCAATAAAGAAGTTGGGCTTTTTTAAAGATAAACATTACCTCATGCAGACAGGTGTACTGTACGTGATATGGAGCGACTGTCTCTTCTCCTTTAATTTCCACATTAATGCGCATTCGAATAGCCCCAGACACGGCTGATTTGTCCGTACGTTTGTCTGTGAAGTGTGCAAAACAGAAAGACCATCACTCAACTTCATCCTGAAATTTCTACAATTGTAACAATTAGGCGACCCTTGCAGCTTCTGCATGGCAAGATAACCCAGAAGCTGTGAAATCATTGCACTTTAAACAAGCAGGAACAAAAAAGAGCATACCAAGATTATACCAGACGTCCATCTCTCCACTCAGAGTGCGGACTTCAATGATAGTTTGACCGAGGAAGTCGTCCGACTCTCGCTTGAACTTTTGCTTCACCCGAGACTTAATATCATCGTCTTCATCCCACACTCGCACCTTGATGCGGTCTGAGGAGTTGTGACATTCACTAGAAATGTGGAACAAGAGATTAAGCCACATGCATCAACAGCAGTGGCCATTTTACTGATATCGTGACTCATGCCGGATGACTTCCAAAGAAAAAATAAGACTAAAATAAACTTGAGATGGTTAAACCTGATTGATGCTGGAATTAATAGAGACATTTATTTGGCAAAAAAATATAATATGCAAGTTACATGAAAGATATAATGTTGCTGCCTTTTGCAGATTTTAAATTTTAACTGCGACTTTGTATGATCTACCACTAAATACTTTCTGCTGAAGCAACTATACAGTCTCAACCTGTCTAGTGAAATTTTTATGACTCACAAATTAAATGTTTCCTCCCAGACAGGGTTGAGGTTGCCATAGATAGTTTTGGTCCTCTTCTTGGTCTTCCCCACCTGGACAGTGACATAGGGATCACTGGAACCAGTTTTATCCTTTGCTTGGAGACCCTGAGCACACAACACTGAACAAAAGAGAAGAAACAATGCACTGTAACTGTGTGTGTACTTGGGTGTAAACAGTTGCCTCATACTAAAACATAAGCGCCACCTGTGTTCCTGGCACAAGGACGACTATTTTTACAGTCCAACACAGCTGTCATCTCCTTTGACAGTGATGCTGACCATATTGGCCAGCTCCGTTCAAGGTGCGCTGAAAACGCCTTCCCCTCACCTGTGATGCAGATCTTGGCTGACCATTTGGAGGTGCCGTCGAGCACACTCTGCTTGATCTGCTTCATTTGAGTGACATGGGTGGACTTGATGACAGCAAACACTTCCTGGATGAGTTCAAAGATCTCTGGTTTGTTCCTCTCACGGATCTTCATGCGGTCTTTAAGAACCATGATGATGTTCTGGGTTCTGTCCTCTGCACCATGCTTGGAGCTCTTCTCTGCAGCTCCTGGTTGCAAAGACAGTCAAAATGTTATATCAGGAAAGGGATTAGAAATCATAAATGAAATTAACTTGATTTCAAATAAAATATATTGACAAATCGGACAATAAATAAATGACAGCATGAGCAAAAGTTCATTATTCAAAAGCAACGTTTTCCATATCTAGGAAATTCATTTTCAATCGATTTTAATTCGTCAAAGTGAGAAGTTTATGTGCGCAAATGAAAAAAACTATGATCTATTTCATGAATCAAAACCAAACGGAGCTCTAAGCAATAAAAAGCTGAGCTAAAAACTGATGAAAAGCAGAGAGCTAAATGACAAGGAAAGACAAACTGCTTTTAATATCTTTCACACAAAAAAGGAAAGAGAAAAGGAGGACTCTATGTTTCGCTTTGATTATTGAACATAAGAAGAAATAAGTAAACTGAATGGTTTTTCTGTTAATAAATAGAAAACATTTATACAGTAAAACAAGTTACACACAAATCTTTCACTGAACACACAATCTCTTCAGTAAAAAGATTAGATTTAGGGTACTATTCATTTTGAAAAAAAAGAAGAAAATCTCACGGAAAAGTCAAATGTCACACATATCAGTGGAATGAATGCCGTATTATTTTGGGCTTTTAAAGAAGCCTCTTCTCTGTCTAATTTATGGATGTATCCTCAAATATTACCTACATCATCATTAATTGACAAGTTGCAGGGTATTTGTCCAATCTTTCTTAATGAACATGAACTTATTTAAGCTAAATTAAGACATGGTGGCTTAAAGGGAATCTAAAAGCATTCTGACAGAAACCACAAGGTGTTTGGAGACATATTTTATAAGTTCTCTGGTTCTAACAAGAATCAAATTACATAAACAGAAACCAAAAAAAGTAAATAATTTTTTAAGAGATAACAGTGTGGGTCTTTGCGACATGGGTTTTAAAACATGGCCAGGAATAACTATGTTTAGTACGTGTGATACTTTAAGCACAACACAAATAGTCATGAATAAAATAGAAAACAAAACAAAACCAAACAGTGTAGATGTCAGTTTCAGTGAGAAAATGTTTTGATTAAAACTCACCCATGAGCTAATACATGGCACATGGGTGCCTATACTATCTGTCTTTATTCATTATGACAGTTTCAGTCTTGTTAGGTTATTTCTGTTCACTTGCGTTAAACCATCATGTCACGCACAGTTTCTTCCTAACACTTCTCTTACTTTGTAGACAGTCAGCATTGAGCAGGTCCTGGCACTTCTCATGGCATTTGACTCCACACTCAGTGCAGCGCATGCCTTGGCGAGCAATACCCCACAGCAGTCCTTCACACTCGTAGCAGTAAGTTGGAGTGGTGGCTGTCCACACCTCGAAATTGTGTGGGGTGGTGCAAGAGATCGGGTAAATGAGCGCCTGAAGGGTCTTCTTGTAGACATGACTCTTCTACAGAATGAGCAGAAAAGATTTGCTAAGAGTTTGGCTTTGATGCTCCACACTCAGAGTGAGTTACTTTCATTAAAGTGTGTTATTTGAATTAACTGAAAACAAACCAGTTCTTCGTTATGCAGGGTGCTGGACGTTAAGGCTGAGGTAATGCCAGCCTTCCTAGAGTTCTGGACCAAAGACTGAGTAAATAAGCAGAATTCAAATTAATAACTATGCTATATATAACATAACATATATGCTATACTCTTTATCTTATGCAGATCTGTAAGCCTAAAAAACAAAATGTAATATCAGTACAACTTCATATTATTTCTTTAATAGAACGTGTTAAGTCGAATGATAACACAAACACACACTTTTACAGACTAATTAATTAAAATATTTTAATATGAAATAATACTCACCATTGCCTTTGGTTTAGGAAAAGAAGAGAAGGAAATATTTAACATTAGACACAGCAGGAAAAACTGATTTATTCAGACAGTGATAAAATACCTTACTATAACCAAAACCATAGCCTTAGTATTAGTGTTAATGCTAGTGGAGGAATGTGATTAATCACACTTTATCAAATAGCAAAATTTGATAAAGTTTTTCAGTTTTGATAAATTTAGGTGGTTGAATCAATGAAGACATACAATGTATAATGATAATGTATATTTACCTTGATTTAGTGGAAACTGGGTAATGTGTTGTTTTTTATGGTGATATGTATTCAACCGGTTATTGAATAAATATCAATACCCAGTATTGATATACCGGGTATCTGTATCTGAATATACAGGTATACAGATATCTGTACGTATATCTAGATATACAGATATCTGAATATACAGGTATACAGATATCTGTATATCTGGATATACAGATATCAAGATCTGTATATATTGATACAGATCAAGATATAATTACATTCAAAATGTCTGCAAGTAAGCCAACAACTAGGTATGACATACTCTTCCAAGTTTTTTTTTTTACTAATTTAAACAAAAGTTAAAATATAAGAATTGTTATCTTCTTATTTAAGCAAATGAATAGTCCTAGCTCCAGTTTAATGTATTCAAATCAAGCAACAAAACAAACCAAGATGCAGCTCTGGTTACATGTGGAGATCCATAAGTCAGGGGACTCTTGAGGAAGCTGCTCTTGCAACCACAGCTGTTATTTGATAGCTGAATGTAATAATATTTGCTGCTTATTCAGGCAGCACTCGTCCATCTCCAATTAATTACAGGAATCACTTTCACAAAACAAAGGACTGTGTGTGTGTTTGTGTGAGACCATTGGGGGAGCATAACGCAGGTGTGCCAGCCTACGTCTGCTTGTATCTGAGAGTGCTGAATGTTATTAATAATTAAGAAAGTCACTGTTCCATGGAAAGGGAATAAAAACTGCACAATAAGCTTATTGTGGCAATTAATTTGTGCAGTACCTCACAAAGGTTTTCAAACCTCTTTGAATTTTTCATATCTTGTCATGTTACTGTTAGAAAAATTATCCTCCTGTTCATTTACTCATGAGTTTATTTTACAAGTTATGTTTTCATATTATTCTTTTCATATTATTCTTTTTATATTATTACTCTCATATTATTCTTCTTTTTATATTTTTACTTAACTTTTCTTTCTTTTGTAGTATATTATTAACTTTGTTTAGGATGTTTGCTTGGAAGCTAAAAACGTTAAACATTCATGTGTTATTAGTTCCATATGTAACTGATTAGTTGTGGTCAGCCACATGCCCTTATAAGGGCATGTCCATAGGAGGTTTCAGAATGTAAAGACGGTTGGTCAATTCTCTGTGTGACTGTGTGAAGAAGCCCAACCTCCTTTTTCTATACAATAAAGAGAAATGCAAAGAAAGAACTGGCAGAATTGAGTCCAGACAGTGTTTGACAGCGATTCGTCGCGTCTGTTCTCAATTCTCCTATTCTGCAGAAAAGAAATTAAAAGAAACCTAATCTCTGTCTCTGGCTGATTCTTTGCAGGTTATGACAAAATAAACCTATCAGTTACCATGAGAAACTTGAGTGTACTTTATCTGGATTTAATGTAATAGGCAAACATAAAGTAGCATATAATTGCTAAATACAAGGAAAATGATCAGTGGTTTTAAAAATTAGAAAAGTGTATTCTATGTGTTCATTCAGTCCTCTATATTCTGGCGGCCACAAAACATTACAGTGCAACCAAATGCCTAATTTGTAAATAAGAGTTCACTAAAGCACCTGCTTTTTTGGCATTTATTTGTGGAAAAAAAAGTTTACATGTATGCATCATTTTGAATCCAATTTACAATTAAAATTACATCTACGATGTAAAAAACTAAAAATACTAAAAATTTATGATAAAGGGTAAAAAAAAATAAAAATTTAGAGTGTGAATATTTTTGTAAGACATTCAGGTTTCTGTCAGTACTCTTTTCACAAAGCAAGTTAAAAATGTTAAAATCAGAGACAGAATTAGATGAAAAGATTCAAGCCATTTCCAAGCCCTAAGCAAAACATATACTCACTTTATTTCTTGAAATGTACATAAAGAGCAAGGTATGGAAATAAAATCCCACCAATCTATCACTCCGTTCTTATATAGATCTAACGTGCTTTAAAAATGGCTGTGCAATAGATTTACAAAGAAACATATCTCAGAAAAGGATTTATGTTGAATGGTTACAGTCATATTAGCAGTGAGGTAGTGTCATGTGTAATCATATTTATCTAAAACTAGACAAGCAGTAAGAGACAACTGTCTTGATGGCATACTCCCAATCCTTGCAGCTCAACTGATCAGACTCTAGTCAACAGAAAATGTGCTTCATACTATTAAAATAAGTGAACTGCAGGGGGTTAAAATACATACAGGAAGGGAAGGAGTTGACGAATACATAATGGGAATAAAAATAAGAGAGGGAGAGAGAGAAAGAGAGATGGGCTGGGGAGATGTGAGACACTTAGTCAAAAGACAGAAATGAGATTAGAGCAGAAACTAACCAGATCTCTGACCAGAGGCATTGCTTTCCTTTTTCTAAGGTCTGGCATGCTGTCAATGCTGTACAGAGCACCACCCATGCTGGAAAAAGAGACACACCATATATCAGCTTCATATCAAATAACAGCTGTCAAAAATCTGGACACAACAAATCAATTACACAACTGACTTGCCCTTTGTTTGACAAGTTATAGATTTTCAGCCATAATGTTGTCAGCTTCATAGTTACTTACCCTGCAGACAAAAGCAATGAGGCAATCCCAACATGCTCTCCTCGTGCCTGTGGAGAAAGATGAATTAAAAAACGCAAAGAAGACACAATGCTTGAAAAACATTTAAAACCTACAGAAAAATGTAAATGTTTTCCCATTGTTAACAAATAAATAGGAGAGAAGTTTTTCTTCAGACAGATAGAAATAGCTAAATTGTGGGTTTAAGTAATTATACCTCATACACAAGACGAAAAATAAAGTGTTTCAGACAGATAACTACTCATGTAATCATTCCTACATTTCAATGTGCTCCACAAATGATAACCACGTTCTTTGTCTTGTTACTTCTTCAAAAATAATAACAGACCTTGATCATCATCATATTAATGCACAGAAAAAGGTCTGCCTAAGATGCGTCCTGATTCCAGTTTTACAGGTTTGCAGGAGCTTATCATTATCATCCTAAATATCTGTGAGTGCTATGAGAGGAACACACGAGAAGACGTATATGGCTACACCCACCTGAGAGTCTTCTCCAGCCATGGGTAATCAGAACGGGCTACATGCAAATCGCTACTAGGATGGCAAACAACTGAAAAGAAAATAATGAAATGGCAAAAACAATATAAGGGGAAAACAGAGACTAGGCTAACACAACACAGAAGATTGCAAAGGATAAAAAACTGTGAAAAATAGATGGGCAAAAAATCAGTAAACATGTAAAATAGAACACTTTAACATGCAGGGACTGATACAACATATAGTGATCAAATAATTGAGTATTAAAGCACAGAAGCAACAGGTTAAACATAGAGCAAAAAAAGAAACTTCATAGACATTAACCTGGCAGATGTGCAAGCAGACACAACAATGCTACACTGAAACATGTGCAGTTTGTACCTCTTGTAGCTGCAGTCGCACTCTACTGAAAAGGCGAAGCCAGTTAGCTTTGGCTCTAGCAGGACCTGGCTCCATGATTTCTCTCTTTGGGAAGCTGAATTAAGGATTGAAAACAAATACAGTAGAATAATTTAGACCATCACACGTAATGATAGCTAATAATATGGAAGTTAAACGTGAATCAGAAAGTGTTTAACACAAGGGATTTACAGATTTGGTCAGACATTGACATCAACTCAAAGATTTATGTTCACTTTCTTTAAACGCAACACAGGGACAAATTATGTATACATACTTTTCTTGGAATTTCATATGTATACAAACCCAAATACATGTGTACAGGTCCACTTAAAAGTCTCTTAGTAAGATGCATCTCAAGCGAGCTTCTGGATTAATTCTAGCTGGATATGCGACCCCTCTCCAAACCAGAAATATTACTCATAGATATTGTATTTTTACTGTTTTCAGTGGATTTGAACCAAAAAACAATGACACTTTAAGAAAGCTTATACATTTTGAGTCTCCAATGAGATTAGTATAGAAAGACTTTACCTTGGAACAGGAGCTTCTTCTGTTTTCTCCTCAGGAGCAGGCTGCCCAGTTTCTGCTGCTGGGGGCTGATCAAGAGGATAAACATCCTCCAGAGGGGTTTCAGCTTTGGGCTCTGGCTCCAGGGGCTTGGTGTCCTGAGGTGGAACCTGGGTTGGGATGGTTGGGGTGGATGTTGTGACAGACATCTGTTGCTGTGATGAAGCAAAGGAAGGCTTGATGGAATCTGTAGCATCAGAGGGCAACACGCTGTCCTGTGAGACTGGAGGTAGTTCAAGAGCTGCACTGGGCGACTGGGTCTGATCCTGGGCAAGCCTCTGCTGATGCAAAGATGCTTGCTTCTCCAAAGGTGGCCTGGAGGAAGACAGGCCATCAGATGGTGGCATCAAGGTGGATGCAGAGCCTGATGGCACTGACGGAGTGTAGGTCGGCTCCTTGTCTTGGCTTTGTTTATCACCCAGTGGATACATGTCTTCATCTCTGTAGTGCATCTCTTCCTCATCTTGATAGTTATACTGCCCTTCCTCTGCGTAAATGTCACCTTCCTCTTCATCATACAGTGCACCCTCTTCCCCTCCATCTTTGAGATAGCCTCCCTCGTCACTGTAGACCCCTTGGTGGTCCTCCCCATCCCAGCCCGGGGAGTCTTCTTTGCCGTAGCTGACGGAGGAATGGCAGGAGTGGTACGAGTCGTTTTCATCGTAGAACTCTGAACCTTGAAAGCTTTCACCGTCCTCTGGAGGAAACTCCTCGCTAAGCTGAGAGCTTCCTCTGCTCAGCTCCGCTGATGAGGCATAGCGGCTGTCTGTGGGACTGACATGAGGGGGAGATAAAGACGTGTTAGATACATACAACCCACACAGATTTGAAATATAAATGACAGGGGATCCCCACAGCTGTGTGATTAGTTAGGTTGTCACAGTTAAGGAGCTTGTGCTGAGGCCAGGGAGGGAGACAGCTAATCAAAGACTAATGTAGCTTACAAACATATTAATACCCCTTTTAATTTTTTTCACATTTTTTTACGTTGCAACCACAAATTTCACTTCATTTTCTTGGAATTTCATGAGACAAGCCAACACAAAATAGTGCATACTTGTGAAGAGGAAGAAGGAAAATGACTGAATGGAGTAAGGCAAAGTTAGTGAACACGTTCGTGGGAGCCCACAAACTAGCTAAACTTAGCAGTTAAGCTAACCTTAGCATTTTATCTAATTTTAGCATATACACAGCTTTTTGCACACTACATGGTGTAAGTCAATGTTAGTAAAATGTTAGTAATAAATAAAAGCTAAACTTAACCTACTGAATAAAGTAGGTTGGCCACTGTACTGAATAATCCTCACCTGGTTGTTAGATTTTTATTTTAAAAAAACATGTTTGAATTTCCTCTCAAATCACAGTTATGCATGTCTATTACATAAAATCTTGACAATATACTTTGAAGTTTAAGGCTGCAACCAGACAAAATGTGAGTTCAAGGGGTGTGAATAATTTTGCACTGTAATTCCAACCAAATGTTTTTGATTAGTTAGGCATCTTTTTCATAGCAAGATGCTTGTTTTAGTAGAGAGAAATGGAAGTTTTCAAGAGACGCTAATTCAAACATAAATTAAAGCAGAAAAAAAAATCTTCATACCAACCCAAAATTGAATATAAAACGATAAAAACACACCTCTCCAAACTGAGGAGGAAAAAGCAATAAACTTAGATCATTTATTTGTCTTTTGCAGATAAATATGTGAAAAACACGTATTTACAAAAATGGCTATTACTCACTGGGACAGCCCGTGAGTCAGAGAGAGTTTGCAGAAACACAGGAAAACATCTTCTTAACCACACTGCAACAAACACTCACACTTCACTGTTTTATCTATATTTCCCACAGTGGTCTTAGTTCAATAACGCACAGTGCAAGAGCAATAATGGAGAGAACTATATAATGACTTTTGGGCTGTGAGCCAGAGGGAGTACACAGTAGTATGGATGAATGGTCACAGAAACCACCACAGCACTCCCTTTTTTCTCAGTTCATAACCTATCTTACAATCTCTCACATCCAGAATCACATAGTAACAAATTCCACATATTGTTAAGTCTAAATACATATTTAACCTCTTATTTTCTGAAAGAATAAAGATTAAACTACAAACTGAAGGGGAAAATAACATTTATTGGCTTCTCTGTTAAGGCGCCATAATCAGAAATACAGCCTTTACTGCATCACAAGTGGGATTTAAATGTGTATAATTACCAAGTGTGAAACAGCCAGGACAAGACAGGGCCCTTCCTCAAGTCTCACATACAGGGTGAGGCTGTAATAACAAGCTGTCATGACAACAGATGCGCACAGACTCTTACAGGCGGTCCCAACGACTCCAACCAACAATTAATCCATCTGCCTCCAACTGCTGAAATATCAGACATGTCCACACATCATGTCAATCATTCATCCTCTTCCCACACACACAAAGAGAAGGCTGTACAGCCTTTCTAGCCATTAACACAATGCATCATTAGTTGGATCTGAGAAGGTTTTTTTTATTTTTTTTTTACCAAGAGCACAATAAGGACAGAAGCAGGAACAGTTGTCTTCTATAAAATTATATAGAAAATACATATACAAAGATAGGATAAGAGCGCATGCATGCAAGCACATCGAGCGAGGAGGACGGGACAAGTCCACCACTGACGTCACAGCGAGACGGTGTCACAGGCCGGAGCAGGATGAGGAAGAGGAGGAGCACAAATTGCAGAGGAGGCACAGAGACCCACCTATCGGACAGAGAGTGCCTACTGTCTAGAGAATACTGACGACTGGTGCGCCGGCTCGACCCTGAGCCTGAGTCGATATCGCTGCGCCCGTTGGTGGCAGAGTCTAAACTATCATAGCGTCTGGTAGGAGGAGTAGGAAGGGAGGTGGGGAGGAGTGGAGAGGTGAAAAAGGAGCATCAGTATAGCTCAGTGCAAATCTTTCAAAGAAAGCCCGAACTAGTCTGAGCCTCTGGCCTGCCCGGTTAAGAAATGGTTCACAACTTTAATTTAAAAGTAATTTTCAGATGGAAACCCGAGGAGTTTTGATTTGCTTTATCCCGCCATTATGTGCACCATTTATCTGTGATCCCACAGTCCTTAATTAATCTAAGACAGGTGTATTTCGAGCATTACTTGGAACTGTTTCACTCCAGCCGATTCCTTACTCTGATCTTAAAAATAACAGCCTGAGTGGCAAAAGGAAGTTAAGTTTATGATTGTGTTTATGAGATTTATAAAGTATGACTATGTTCATGAAAATATTTACATCATCTACGGCATTGCAAAATGAAAACTTATAGACAAATTGAGATATTTGGTCCTTTATGATAATGTTAATAGAATGTGATAACAAGAAGAAAAACATATTCAGTTTGTGAACCAATCCTTAAATATTTTGAAAAAAAAAAGACATTGCACTTGAAAATGAACTTCCCTCCTAATTCTTGCCAAAGGTAAAGATCTACAGTAGATTTAAGCCTTCCTGAGAAGTACTTCAGCTTTGATCCTCTGTTGCAATTGAGTTTTCTGCACAAGGCTGTCGAGAGGAAATCACATGGGGTTACATTCACTCACACATGCATACAAAGATGCAGACGCACACACATGCATTCACACGATAAAAAAATTCATCACAAAGGCCCACTTCATACATGACCTGTATACAAGAACTCTGAGCCCCAGCATGCTTGTATACACTGAGGCCTGGGCTGTTCTCTAGAGGAGGAGAACACAGTGGGAGATGTTACCATGTACAACATCGAAACAAAACAAGGCTACACGAGCTGGGTGGTCTCAGACGTCCGACGGGATTCGTTGATTAAGAAAGAATTTGTTTGAATTGGGAATTATTAATCTCAAAAATCTGGGTTTTTTTGTCCTGCAGCAACAAAAAAAAAACAAAAAAAAAACCCAGAACAAAACAAAACAAAACCCACTACCATTTTTAAAAATCCTGACCACCACCAAACATTATCAACCAGACTCCAGAGATAAATTTCCTCTTAATTAAGTAGGCTTTGGTGTGTATTTATAGTATTTATAGCATGCATGTTACCTCATGGTTCTATGATCGTAGTCCAGCTCATGGATGTCATCGCTGAAGGAGTGCCTGTAGTGTTGATGCCGCATTGGGTACTGGTGCATGGAAGCATTGGGCTGGGAGGTGGTGTAGAAGGGAGGAGGGATGCTGTTACTGGTCTCGCTGCGGTAGTCACTGTCCCTGTCATCAACGGCACTGTCTGGGTCCTCGTCTGTTCACACAACACAGTGGGAGACGAGATGAAGCTGGGTTGTGAGGCTTGGAGAGATCAGAAATTGTTGCCAACATTGTTGTTGCTTGTTAAACTTAACATTAATAACAACAAGGCTATGTAAAGCATTGTGTTAATAATCTGTAGAGGTTGAGAGAACAAAATAAAGAAAAATATTGAGAAATGTGAGATTTAAACCTTCTGTAAGTGTTTAAGATGTCTTAGATGTCTACATTAAGAGGTGGGATGAAGCTCTATATGGATGATCAAGGATGTTGTTAGTTTAAAAATATATCAGATAATGACCCAGTACAAATATGTCTCTATGTTTTTATGCCTAAGCTTAAGGAATGGCCCTGAAATCAGACTATTGGAAAATTATAGCACATACTTTAAAAGCTGATTGAACTTGGCCCTACTATGTCTGATAAGAGAGTGGTCAAATATCTAGCCAGAGTTAAGCTAGAATCGTATTTATTATTTAAAAATGAATGCAGTTGAGGAGCAACTTTCATCCAAATATTAGTTGGAGCATATGTACTGTATATATTTGAGTCTGTATGTGTAATTTACACCCCTTGTGACTAAAGAAAAGTTACATTAAATGTAAACGTGTACTCCAAATACTTTTTTTAATACACTGAAAAATCTAATTTTACACAAGTATCTCTTTAATTATCGTCTTCTGACTATTATTATTCCTACTGCCTCCTAAACATATGCCCGGGTGAGCAGCACATGATTCTTCACTGAAATTAATTACCGTAGATATATCTAATAATTTATTCAAAATATTTTAACATGAGCTGGAGCAAAGTTCAAAACAGGAAATCCATTTTCATGCACTTATGGTCTCAGAGGAAAACTGCACTGGGAGATCATTACACTGATTTGTGGACAATAAATACAGTTGCACAAGCCAATAGCAGAAGTGCATGACAGAAACTTACTCTGCTGGTCTCCCCACAGACTCCAATTACCTGCACAGAAAGAAATTGTTAACTTGTAAAAATTTATTTGAGCATATAATTCAAACACATTAAAAATCCACCAACACAGCTAACCAAACATGAAGGTCTGCAACCCTGAGAAATAATCATCTTATGTAAATCTGTTAGATGAGAAGCTATGAAAGAGGTGACTGGTGCATGTCTTCGTATGAGCAGAAAAAAGCCCAAAAAAACAAAGACAAGGTCATTCTAGCAGCTTATATAAAAACTGACTTTTTAAAAGCAGCTGCCCTTGATGCTTCAAAGTAGCTACAAGCAAAAAAAACATATATGCTGTTATCATTCAAACACAAGCTCCATTTGAATAAAGAAAGAAAAGCAATTGTAATCAGACTTGAACTGCACACGCTTCTCCACCTGCTCCCCATGTCACCATCACTAGACACAGAGATAGACAACAAAAGAGTGTGTCGGACACGCAGCATATGTCAACTCAATTTCATCACACATTTATCCCCTTTAAGTCATTCTGGAGCTCAGGCAGGCATGCATTTATGATTAGTCACATCAGTTTTCCCCTTGCTTTCCTCTCTCCATCCTCTGTTGAATCTAATAGCTTCATTTCTACTTTCTGCTTAGTCTTTTTCTCAATGAGTCAAGGAAACAGAGCAGAGGGAGCGGGGAGAGTGGAAAACAGGAGGCACAAAAAGGACACAGCGGGTGACGGCACAGAGGGAGGTGAATGCAGAAGATATCGGTGACACTCACAGCACTGTGTGGAGGGGGCATGGAGTGATTGCTCTTGTTCTTCTTGGTAGGCATACTGACGTTGAAAGAGAAGCATTAGAAACGGGCGTGTTAGGGGAATAACATAAAGGTCTTTGACTTGAAAATAATTCAAGGAAACTAGATCTTAGCGCTGGCAGCTCTGCTTTTTCTTGCAGATATGGAAAATATATGAGAAACACAAATGGAGGCGAATTAAATCCAACAGATAATTTGTATTTTAGAAGACTATATTATAATGAGAAAGGTAAGTAACTGCAAGTGGCATTTAGTTAACAGGTTACGCAAAATAGTGAAATTCTTACATCTTGATCTCTCATTGCATTAAGTTGCTCGAGTTTCTTAGCCCAGTATCTGGCCTCCTCTTCTGGAATGTCTACAGGAAAACAGAAACACGTTTCTCCCCTTAGAATATCAAGTGCTGATTAATTTAATTGCAAGGGCATTAAAGATGTCATAATTTTAGACATTGTGAAGGATACAGTCAGAATAAAAAGAGGATTGAACAATATCATAAGGTGTAGAAATATGCAATTGTACAAATTTTAGAAGACAAGGTTTTTTCTAAAAACAAAAACTTGAAGCACAAAGCAGAAGAAGGCTTGCTCCAGCAGTTTCACTTATTGATATACTTTGTAAAATTGCGCAAACACTAAAAATAGAAAAGAAACTGCATGGACAAAATTCATAAAAATGCTGACGACCAAACCTAATGGCAGTTCAAAGCGAGTGTCAAGCAGCAGCCTGTGAAAGGTCGGGTCTTTGGTTCCACAGATTTCATTCTCAGCCATAATAACATTCGAGTCCAGGGTCAGCCACTGACCCGGACCCTCCTGAAAAACATGAAATAGGACAAGTATATCAAAAATAAAAATAAAACATTTATTGCGTATTTTGCAGCTTCTGGATAAAATGTGTTATTTCAAATTTCAAATCAAACTTCTGTGAATTTTAAAACCTTCCTTCAGATGTAGAGTGTAACCACTATAAAATAATCACAACATATGTTTGCAGAACATCAGGTAGTAATCCTGACCAAAGATTGCTCTCCTCTATACTCCAAAAGCAAATAAATAAGGAACCCTGCATTTACACATACAGACTACAACCAATTCAAAATACATTATAAAACTGATCATATGATCTTTAACAAAATATAATCTTTTGTTAATTTAAGTTTTATGCTTAGTTCTTTTTCCCAATCAGTCAAGGTAACAGAGAAGAGCAAGTACCTCATTGGACTGTCGTATGCTTTGAAGGGGGATCCATACAGTTCCCACCATGGTGTCCCAGATCAGTCCTTTGTTCCAGACCTCCACTGTGAGGCCCAGCCCCTGGCGGTTTATTTCGCTGCGCATGAGAAAAGTTAAAAAAAAAAAAAGAAGAAAAAAACTACATATATCATAGCTGAATACAAATAAGTTTTAGCAGAGTAGAAATAAATGCCACCAGTAGCGGCATTTATATGTGGTAATGGATGTGTGCCATGATTCAGTCTGTTTAGGTAAGTGAGTAATTCAGCATGAAGAAAAGATGACTATCAACAAGGCTACTGACAGGACAGACAAGAGCAGAGACTGTGTTCCTGTGGGAATTACCAGAATAAGCTTCAACCTTTCACATAGCACATATACTGCTGCTCATGTAGCTTAAGGAACACACAAACTACAAATAAAATCGCCAACTCCCTCTGCATCTCTCAACATTTAGTAAGTCCCTTTTGCTATAACAACCAGTTTTAATTTGTCAAATCTTTCAGTGAAACATTTTCTTCCCATTTCCCAAAGACCTGATAAAGTAACCAGACTCAATGGTTTGCTGCTGTTTGAATAGTAGAGTAGCTACAGAGAAAAGAGACATGAGTCAGAGTAAAGGCCCTTCTTAAGAATCAGTTTTGTTTTTGGCAGATTTGCAGTATTACTAACTTCAAAAGAAATCTTTAGAAGGAATAAAATCCTCTGGGTGTGGAGACATGTTATGTGATCCTCTCACTCCTCAACAGGAAGATGGCTGAATAAAAGCAAGAAGCCACAAAAAGCTCCTTTTAGTGACTGTTTAGTGATTGATCACTAAAAGATTAAGAAATAATTCTCCAAAAGGTTATTAATCATTTTATCTAAATTATTAGTTTAATTAATAATTCTCCTAAGCAATTACGTAGTTATTCATATCCAAGCTTGACTCAAACTAGCACAACATACGTAACCTGTTACTAATGCTTATGTTTAGTTTCTTTTGTAGGAAGTCAACGATGTAAATAAAAAAAATGCTCATTTTTAAAAGGACAATCACAAACACTATTACACACTTTCAAATTGGTTTTCAGTAGTTTAAATGGGAGTGTATTTAAGAGAAAAAGTACATTAAAAACAGAATCAGGACAGTGGAGAACTCTTAGTAAAATGTTCATTTTGGCATATTTACAGGCAGGAAGAGAGAATAAATGTGGAAATGAAGGCACAGGAGAGATACGTGAAATAAGAAAACTCACAACATGAAGTCCTGTTCCCAGCATGGTTGACTGCCACGCACAGCAATGGTGGTGCTCTTAACATTTTGCACCTTCAAGGTCACGTATGTGTTAAATTTCTCTGTAAGAGATTAAGCAAAAATTTCTCCTGGCTTATACTTTTTGTTTGTTCATATTTCTTTGTTTAATGTACGTACATTAATGTTCATAACTCACCTTGGGGTCCATCGAGCTTGCCTTTCTTTACTGTGTAGAAATTGAAAAAGAAAACAAGATATTAGTTTGTTTCGTCAGTTTTAAAAGAGTTCAATGGTGCAACTATAAGGCAAAGGTTTTCCAATTGTTGGAAGCAGGCCGAGGTTTGCTGCATAACATGACTTTTGATAAAGAGTATGCAACTTGAACAACAACATGGGACTCTCCTCTGATTAACACTGTCTTTGCCCATGTCAGTCTACGTGAACATTTATGTCCTTTTTACATTTATGTCATTATCTTTCCATGACTTGAACAGTGCTACATGAGATGTTTAAGATCTTGTTTCGTCCCTGACCTGTCGTAGAGGTTGCTTGGTTTTAAATTATGTTTTATGTTCATTTAAGTCCTTCACAGAACAGTTGTATTTATGCTGAGATTGAATAAGACAATATGACTTTTGACGGAAATTGGTTACTCTAGATGTGATTTGGGACTTTCAGAGTAAAGCGAATTGAATATAAATCCACACCCAGTTTTGTACACCTTTATTAGTATTTGGTAATCCAAATATCATTGTCTATTATAAAACCATAATAAAATATGCTGAAGTTG
Source organism: Xiphophorus hellerii (assembly GCF_003331165.1). Classification (NCBI taxonomy): domain Eukaryota; kingdom Metazoa; phylum Chordata; class Actinopteri; order Cyprinodontiformes; family Poeciliidae; genus Xiphophorus; species Xiphophorus hellerii. The sequence continues at coordinate 18,518,409 of NC_045680.1, forward strand.
TCAAATTGTGAAACAGCTCAAAGGGTATGAATACTTCAGGAACCAAGCCTAATCGTAGCCTCAAGCTCACACACTTTAAAGTATATCTGACTGGTGACTGACAGCAGTTTGGCATTTTAGAGATGAGGTGGGAGGTCTGCCATTCTCAGGCCGGGATTCCTCTGTTCTCTATGGGTAGAATGCCAAGATCTCAATATGAAAGACTGCATCCATTCAGTAGATGTCATAGTCTCTGGGTCACTTTTTTGGAGCCTAGAGAGGAACAGCTTCTGCTAGAGGTAGAGGCAAGCATGGCCATATGGTTTGTTATCTCTAAAAGATGCATATGTGAAATCTCTCAAAGTTTTTAGCATGACAGACTTAGCAGTACAGTCGTTTTCTCTGAGAAGAGGAACAAAGCACTGCCAATCCACCCACGCAGTCCTCTAGCGGTACCAGAATGACTTTTAAAACACCACTGATGTCAAATTGGTATTTATTATTCATTTAATTTTGACCCCTACTGATGTCTACCCTCTCCCTGTTCAGCAGAGAGGTATTAATATTCAGATTGCTGATATTTAATCCCTGCTGATTGCCTGTTTTTATTCATACTGCATTTGGGAAATCAGGCACAACTATCAAGAAATATATATGAAAAAAAGACATTAAAAACACCAACTTGTAAAATATTCCCTGGCACATATGCGAATGACAGCAGGCAGTGATTAAGGAATTTGCTTATCTTCCATTTTAAAATCTTCCACTTTTCTAGAAACAACATTTTTGCATTTACTTTATTTTTATTTTGCTAACCCCTTTTATTGTCAAAGTACAAAAGAAAATGTGGTAGATTTTACAATAAATTCTTGTAAACTGATTGTTCTAATCTGTGCTGGAAAATACCCTAGAAAAAATTGATTATACAACAGTGATATATCATAAAAACCCCTGCAATAAAAAGGCAATTGTCCTATTCCACTAGACAATAGGGCATTTTTTTACATAGATTTAAACTATATGTCTATCCCAAAGACTGTTAATACATCATATAACAGCTCTGCACAGCAGCCAGGAAACTTGGTCAAGTTTAGCTTAACTGGTTAGTTTCCTGGCACAAGCATATATTTTAGGCATAATTTAGCCTTCATAATATTTAATTTTGAGGCCATTCCATATCAGAAGTTTAATTTTAGCCTGCTTTACCCATTCTAAAACCCACTTGTGGTGTGTGTTTTTGATAATTGCTAAAATGTCAACAAATCAGCTGTTAATTTTGGGGGAAGTTTGATGATGTGGAGGTAAATTGCTTACAGTGCTATTATTTTATGATGAAGAAAAAATAGAACAGCTGATGATGTCTGGAAGTGTATGAGCAGCATCGTGAACCTAACATGTGGAGAGGCTGCAGATTAAACTGTTACTCATGTCTTTGCAGTGGCTAACCATTTTCCTACCTTAGGAATACCCACTATTGCTACTTGAGTGTTTGCAATTCTGTGGGTTCTCACTCAGTGTGTCGACCACTAACATACATCTAAATCATTAAACCCAGTGCTTTGCATAATAGATGTACCAAAAGGCGACATATTATAGAGACCATGTCTGTTTTTTATGGAGTGTTGTGAGAACAGAGCAAGATTTCCCCTGTCCAGGCAAAAAAAAAATTAAATAAGTAGTAGTTTTAAAAAAACATATTTCCCACTTTTCCTACTTGTCTAGATCTTGAAAATAAAATTGCAATTTTAGTTTGACTATGGATCACTTAATAATACAGAACTGTCAGTCAAACTGTCCAGGATAGTAGTAAATAAATATAAATCCTTTTTGTTCAGTCAAGCAAAAACAAACTGGACTTGAAGACAGATAATGACAAAGCAACACATTCTGAGTCATTTTCTTAGTCAGTGAAAGCAGGAACGATAATCACTGGGGACAAATAGGTTTCTTAAAATAGCATTTCCCCAGCAAACCTCCAGGATGATGCCTATCTCTGGCATAACAATGGCTCTGATTCATGAGTCAGGTGCCAAAGCTGGTGGTGTGGTGAAGCATACGCTTCTTAGCCAACTTCAAAGGAAAACCATCTTCCAGATGTTAACCCGCCAACAAAGCATTCACATCTGAAGGATAAGCAAGACTTAATTCAGTCAATTCACATTTTACAAGCATGTGAATACTAGCAGTCATTAACAGATGCACCTTAGCGGCTCACTTGCCAATCCTCTCGCACAGCGTCCTATCCTCATCCAGTCATTGCCCTTTCCATCTCACTCCATCACTCACTCCTGCAAGCTTCCCCTGCCATGTGGTGAGTATGCACATGCACTTCCTTTCTATCTCTTTTGCTTGTGCTCCATTAATCTCTCTGTGGAGCCGACGGATGCAGTCAGAGTGAGCTGCATCCTCAACTCTAAAAATAACCGCTCTAGTGTGACAAGGCTGGGGAGTGGGGTGCTGGAAAGAGAGAAGAGGGGTGCGTGTGTGTACGGGTGTAGATGGGGGGTGTTGGAGGAGTACATGCTATCAGGCATAAGGCTACACCAACACTGCTGCGTTTACAACACAGTGAAGAAGAGAGTGTTGCATATTGTGTTGAGTTGCATCCACAGCAATTAGAAGATTCCCTTTCTCATTCTTCACTGAGGAGAAATAAATGAGTACGCTCCTAAATTTAGAACTAGTTGGAGAAGAAGCTAGTGTTTTGTTGGAGTGTGTATAGTTTCTGTCTTTATTGAACTAAAATACAGAAAACAGTTTGAATTAAATTGACTCTAAAGGTTTCATAAACATATTTAAGCGAATTTCTCTAGACTCCAAATAAATATTCATATTCAGTGATGCGTCTATATAAACTTTCCCCAGCACCACATAGATGGCATGGTGTCATACCATGATCATGTTTAAATCAGATTCTCTTTCTACACAAATGTACTAATAAAATAGATATTAATGAGACATTGTGGAACTGATGCTTCTTAGTCCTATACATTGTATTTTTCTGATGTGTTCATTGCCATCTTGCAGCTGGGTGTCACAAACAGGTCTGCTGACAGCTTTAAATGCGCTTACTCAGCCTCAATGACACAGTTTATCATTTCACAGATTACTTTTAACAACACAAGACATATTAGGGGATGTAAACAACTCTGAGTAGCTAATACTACATGACCACTGGAGCAAAAGTGGGAAAAGACATGAGACTTATCCCACTTATTTCACAAGTATTCTCCCACCCAGGATCAACCCATATGTTATTGATGTACAAATAGCTGCTGGCCTTCTAACAGGTCCCAAAAAAGTAACTAGGAAATGTGTATATTGATCTTAAGAACCACTGAAGATACAGGACCACCAATGAACCTTCAGTCTCAACATGTAGGTGGCTCAATGACAAGACGCCCATTTATTTTGTCCAGTTCTACTTTTAACACTTAAAAATAGGTTTAAGCGCATAAAAATAAACCACAGATATTTAATATACCTCCTGCATATACACCTACTTTAACCTTCCAAAAACTATTCTTTTTGGCCATTTTTTTGGTCTTTAAAGTGTCAAAATGTCATATGGTGCGACTGTCCGAACTCCATTACTGTTTCAAAAATGTCTTAAAAAAAACATTAAATCTGTTCAAATATATTTTCTTTCCTATTTGGCATGATTTTCAAAGTGTTTTCTTCATCCTATACAAATTTTCAGAGCATTTTTAGTTATAATTCAATTATAACATTTAAACAAACTTTGTCCGAAAATCTCCATTTAGCAAAATGTCATGTGGTGCGACCGTCAAGAAATTCCAATTTTTGGACTTATATTTTGAATTCCAGCCACAAACAGGAAGTTGCATCAGCCAACATTCTGCCAAGAACCCCCTGAGCCAGCAAAGAGGTTTGTTACTTTTTTCAAATTTGATAAAAAGTATCAGTTTTAGCAGTAGGTATGTAGTGTCCATATTTGGATATCATGTAGTGTAACCTCAAAAATACTATTAATAAGTAAATATTCCTACAAATATCTATTTTAAATATTAATTTCATATTAGCCTTGTGTTGGAAGCTAGCTTGTTTTTTAAGGAGGCTAATTATTTGCTTGTTAATGTTGACTGAACATGAAAATATCATTTGGTGCGACCAAGTAGTGTCATGTGGTGCGACCGTTGTATTGTGTTTGTAATGACACTTTTATGCTTTTGTAGGGTAGTTTTTGTGCTTTTATTTTTTTAATATTATTTCCAGAATAGGTTTTAATCATTTTGAACAATATCATGAAAATACAATGGAACATATAACTTGACAGGGGTACTTACAGCATGTATTTTGTCATTTGTTTTCATCTATTTTACTAGATGCCACTCTCAAGTCAAGCAAAAACTGCTCGTCATAGGCAGCGTGTTAATGCTGACCCTGTGGCAAGGGAGGAATACCTAGCTAGGAGAAGAGAGAGTTATCAAAGAAGAAAGCAACAAGGAAAGATCATATAAAGTCAGATGATATGCATCAAACAGAGAGAAAGAAACAAAGAGAGAAATGGAGGGCTGCATCCCAGACGTACAGAAAAAGAAAGAAAATGGCAAATGCTGTTTTAGATATAACCCTGCCATCCATGGAGGATATTCCACCTGTCTTAGGTGATTTTGAGAGAACACAAGAGCTCGAAAATGCCAACCAAGCTGTGACAGACCCCATCCTTACTAAGCAAGGTTTTAATCCACCAACGTCCTCCACTCCAAAAAAGAGAAAGAAAGCACAAAAAAAATATTGTGCAACACTGCAGAAACAGAAACATGAACTGAAAAAACAGCTCACCCATCTAAAGAAACAAATGATTAAGATGAAACAACTAAATGATAAATTTAGAAAAAATGTAAAGAGAATTATGGCAAAACAAAAAGCAAATGTAAGTGAAAAATTCAAGCCAAGGGGATCCAAAAAACTGTCAACACAGAGAAAGCAAGCAGTTGTCAACTTTCTGACCAGAGATGAAAATAGTCGTCTTCTATCAGGGAAGAGAGACACCATCACCAAAAATAAACAAAAAATGCAGAGAAGAGTTTTAACAAAACCACTCATTGAACTCCATGCACAGTATCAAACAGAGGTGGAGCCACATCTTTCCCTGTCATACAGGCAATTTTTAAGAAAACGTCCATTCTTTATCACTGAACCAAAGACCAGGGATAGAGATACCTGCGCTTGTATGGAACATGAAAATATTAATCTTTTAGTAAGCAAACTATTTAAAAGAGGACTGCTGAAGACCAGCAGTGTTTCAGAGTTATTGAAAATGATCGTATGTGACCCCAAAAGCAAAGCATGCATGGATCGTGTATGTGTAAAGTGCTGCTTTGATGAAATTGAATTCCCTGACACAGACTGCACTGAGATTTCTTGGGAACAGTGGGAGAGGGTTACGTCAACAACTGGTGAGAAAACCTTTGCAAATGTTTTAAAAAAAACCTATACAGGAACAATCCAGGACTTAAAAGAACTATTTCAGAAAAAGCTTGAAGCACTTGCCATTCATCAGTTTAACTGGGTCCACCAAACGGAGCAGTTCCGTGACCTAAAACAAAATCTGACTGAATCAGAAGCTGTTCTACATATTGACTTTTCTGAAAATTACTCATGCAAGATGAGCACAGAAATACAGTCTTATCATTTTGGAGGCAGCCGAAAACAGGCCACAATTCACACCGCTGTCCTCTACAAAGCCCACAGCACCAGATCTTATGCTACAGTGTCAAACAGCCTCCGTCATGATGAGCGAGCAGTGTGGGCACATTTGGAGCCCATACTGAAAGAGCTTCGCGAAACCAGTCCACAAATTACAGTTCTTCATATTATCAGTGATGGACCTGTTACACAGTATAGAAACAAATCAAACTTTTACCTCCTTAGTACTGTGCCTTTCCTGACTGGGTTCAAGCACGTGACATGGAACTACTCAGAAAAGTGTCATGGAAAGGGTGCCCCAGATGGCATTGGTGGCGCTGTAAAGAGGGATGCTGATCTCTACGTTAGACGTGGTGGTGAGCTGCAGACACCCCTGGACTTGTATGGGATGCTAGCCAAAAAATCTGGGTCAAATATTACTTACCACTGGATTAACGATGAAAGCATACAGAAGTATGATGAGCTGATCCCAGAAAATTTAACTGCTGTGAAAGGAACCTTGAAGATACACCAGGTTTTGTCTTCATGCACAGCCCAGATCAGTCACAGAGAAGTGTCATGCTTCTGCAAGCATGCAGTAATGAAAACATGCCTCTGTTACCAGCCAGTAAAAGTCAACCTGAGAGAAACTATGTGTTTCATTGAACCTGCACCAAGCAGTCCTGAACCATCAAAGGAACAAGCCAGTCTTCAAGACTTAAGTGGCAAGTTTGTGATTGTGAGCTATGATGAGGTACCATATGTGGGCCAGGTACTTCAAGATGTAGGAGAAGAGGTCCAAGTGAGCACCATGCAGCAGTCTGATGGCAAGAACATGTTCACCTGGCCACGAACTCCAGATGTAATCTTTTACTACAAGAAAGATGTACACGCTGTCATTTCAGAACCTGAGCCAGCAACATCACGGAGTTCCAGGTTGAACATCCAAGACTGGGAAAGGTTTACAAATGCTTGAAAATAAGCATTTCTCTTTGTTCAAATAGACTTTATAGTCTCCAGCAGTAACATGATAGTCTGAAGTTCATTGAAATCTTTTAGATTTGAAAGAAGCATGTTTGCAATGTTTGAAATGTTACAAAGTTGTTTATTACTGCCTGTATTTTTATGTAAATTAAATTGGTGTGTTTAATTTAGACACCAATTTTAGACACAAAAAACTTGTTTTTGTAACTGTTACTGGATGTTATTATATTTGTATGCAATAAAAAGATTTTGACCTGTTTATTGGTCTACATTTATTATATGAGTCATTTGGTGCGACCATACATCATGTGGTGCGACCACTTAACGAAGCAACTCTATTAAATTTAAAAAATAATATCTAGTTTCTGGAGCAGAAATATGAATCACTAAGACAGTATTCTCAAGTGAATGGTATATATATATATATTTTATCACAGTTTGATGAAATGGTGAAGAAAAATAGTGGTCAAGTCTGTTATAAATGGAATTTTACAGTTTTTTGGGGGGAAAAAATGTCATAATTTCCAGAAAAAAGTAAAGAAATTTATAAACTTTATTTCTAAACACCTTAAATAAATGGAAACTTATAAAACAAATGTTTAATACATCATGGAATATATCTTATTTTAAGATAAATCACGGTCGCACCACATGACACTTTTAAGACCAAAGCCAAATCATATTGATAAAAAACCTCTGAAAAGGCATAATTTTAAAGTGAAATTATGATTTATATGTGCTCAACATTTCAAATGTTCTAGCAATTGCAATGGGTATACATATTTTTAAAATTTTTATTTTAGCCTGGTGGAAATCCTTATACGTCATTGAGCCCCGTACTATGTGCACATATTTGAGGATAAAGTACCTATTATGAAGGGTTGAAACTGTCAAACCTTAAGCATGATCAGAAAAAATAATCCAATAATTTATAACTGAGAGGCAAAAAATACGTTACCCTTTGGTAGCCCTGTTATGCTTGTTGGAATACATTCTTCTGCACCAAATAGCTTCAATTCTCAGGCGTTTTGCAGTTTAAAGGGTAAACATCTTTTTTTAGATCAGGTTTTGACATACCAAATATAAATGCTTAATTTGACTAATGTCTTGCTTTGCTGGATGATCCAGTGTTAGTTCATGGGCAGATTGAGAACGCTTTTCATCATTTATGAATTCACAATTCACTAATATATTCAAGTTATCCATGCCCAGGCAGATCCATAATAAGATACCTAAGGTACCAAAAAGTGACGCTGCTATTACCATGTCCTACAACAGCTTTTACCAGAGACACCAATACATGTGCAGGGCTTTGTACATATAACTTGTTATTAAAAGTGTTGGCAATGTAAACAATCCTGTGAATTTTTTCAACTGATGCAAAATTGACGTGACTACTACTGAATATTAAATTAAAAAAAACAAAAAACAGCCACATATCATATTCACCCTGGCACCAAACTTTACACTTAATACAATGCAGTGAGGCAAGTACCATACTCATGGCAATCGCCAAACGCAGACTCGGCACTGGGCTGCCACTAGAGAGACATAATTCATCACTCCAGAGAACTCATCCCTAATGCTCTAGAGTCCAGTGCTGCTTGGATGCAGCTGCTCCGCCATGGAAAGCCATTTTATGAAGCACTGTTCTTGAACTAATCTGATGCTTGCATGAAGTTTGGAGGTCTGAAGCTATTGATTCTGCAGAAAGTAGCCGACTGTGCACGATGAGATTCTTCATGCCCCCTTATCATTTGACTCTTGTATCACAAACACATTAACAACTAACAACTAATCTTTTTGTGCCCTAAGAGGAATTTTTTGCGAGTCTTCCACATGGCACCCAACATCAACTTAATAGGCATCGATTTAGCTCTTATCAGACAACAATTTTATCAAGCAGAGCGATTACATAGATTTTCTACCCAACCTCTACAGGTCCACATAAAAAGGGTGCAAAAGGAAAACCAATAGCTGTCATTAAATCACACCTAAATCCACAACCTTAACCCTCTGATGCATGAATTATGATCCTTTGTGTCAGAATTTTTTTTCCATTTTTTAAAATTCTTTTCTTAAGGCATAAAAAAGGTAGGAACATTTTTTTGTAAAAATAATTTTTTTTAAATTTTTTTTTTTTTATGTGATCAATTGTAATTTTGTCCAAATACAAAGTTGTTATTTGAAAAATACATCAGTAGTATTGTTCCTTAGGGGTTATCTGATGTCACAATATTTCTTTTACTTGCAAGAGTCGTCTACAGTAGAAGGAGGGACCGGGTCGGTTCTCATGCTTTTTTGTCTGTCGGCCATATTGTATTTAACAAAAATAATTTCTTGCATTTGCAGCTGATGGCCAGTAGTTGATGGTATATTTTATGATGCATTAGTGTCCACTTCAGTGGTCTGTGTGCATTTATAACATAAAAATCCACAGGAAGCACAAGAAAATGGCTTTTAGATAGCTGTCCACTGTAGTGACCACTATGCATGAAAGGGTTAAAGGACTGGATCTCTTTTGGGATCCACTCTACATCCAGGGAAATACAGCATATAAGATAAAATTTCAAACACATATTTGTAAAATGTAATTAAAAAAAGATTAACAATTTATTTCACATTAGCTACATTGCAAGAACTGGTTGCCATGAACATAACCAGATGTTCTTTTTTATTATTATTTTCTAGTAGGGTATCTACCAAATACATTTTAAAATCAAGGAAAGCAGTAAAGATGCCACCTGTTTTTCTTTTAGCAAAACAATTTACAAAGCTAAAAGTAGATTACATCTTGATTTACTATATTTGACAGAGGTTGCCAAGAGCACACACCTGGACTAATCTGTAATATCGATCCGGTTGTAGGAGTGCCAGGTTCTGTAATATCCGCCTAAGGGCTCATTAGACTCCACATTATTAAATACTTTCTTTAGGTCAATTGTTGTGCACTAACCAAATATATTATTAGAAATATACACTACCATTTAGCATTTATTCCACACCATTTTTCCACTAAGAATATTTTTAATGCAGGTGACTGAATTTTTAACTTACTTTCTTCAATAAACCTCAAGATTCTCCTTGGAGCTGCTCAGACCAGCTGGTCAAAGAAACTGACAGTACATCGTGCCAATGCATACACTGTTAGGTTTGTCTTACCTCCAACACACAGCAATGACATTTCTTATGCGCTCCTTTAGTCCAGACTCCAGCTTCTTCACCAGTTTCCTAATTGGCAGTGTTAATCTGTGCTGCAGGCAGCCCGGGAACGATGAGCGGCTGGGCTGGAGATGGGTGAAGCCAGGCGTCGCTGGTTAGCAGCGGCAGCGGAGCCCGACTGTCTTCGTGACAGCCGGCAAAAAAAAAAAAAAAAAAAGAAAAGAAAGAAAGAAAAATAAACAAACCGTCGACCGTCCTCTCACTCCGATAGGGAACGCCGGCGTCGCAGCCCTTTCTTTCCCCGTTTCTTAGCGCCTCTTTCCACACCTCCCGCTCTCCCTCAGCTCTCCGGTCCCCAGCAAACAGCCATCTTGTTCAGCTTCAGCACCACCAGCTGCGCGGACAGCGGTGACGTCAGAGCGCATGGCGATGGTGTGGGGCTCGCCACATTACGAGCTCTTAAAATCTAGTTGAATAATAAATATGTGATCTATACTTGTATTCCGCGTCTTTTGAGCTGACACCCCCTAAGTAATACCATTGCCATCAAAAGTTACCTAATTTGTAAATACATTAAATGCATAAGTAATTTAATCTCAGTTTAAACACTTCTGTCTTCAGAGGTATCTTTGGGAATATTATGACATGAAGAAAGTCAAAAAATAAAAACTTTGCTAAATAAGAAAATAATTGTACTGGCTCCCACGGGTTCATGTTAGTTACAAAATAATGCTAAACATTTATAACGGCTAATATTTTACACTATCACATTACATTACTCTGTCGACTTATCGGCAATCTTAAAAAGTATTTAGATAAAACATCTCAGAAATGATTGTTTGCTAAATCTTGATTTTTAAATATGTTCTAAATTCCAAGACCCCGACACTGACAATTTCAAACTCCCAAAGTTAACTTTAAAGAATATACTATGTCTTATTTATCTGGAATTGCATTTATCTAAAAATTACTTGTCATGGTTCTGAAAACCAGAACCATGTCAGATCACTCAACAGGAAATTATCCTGTCGTTTACAATAATTAAAAACAAACAAAAAACAAAGGCCAAATCCAAGCTCAAATAAATCCCATGCAAGGGTCAACATCCCCCTCTGCTGGTCCACTTGCGTTTTGCAACAGGGCAGTTTTTCTCCCTATTTCACCTAAATCCTAGTCAGACTTTTTAAACGTTGTGGTATGCAGCTGCAGCAGCTATTCATGGATGTGATTCAAACTTCTGCCTGTACACTTTCACAGATAGAAAACAACAACAAAAAGAAACATCTATCAAACCCTTTATTTGAAAACAATGTGTTCAAGATGATTTATTGGACATCTGTAAAAAATACAAACACACTGCACAAACATACCATGTTCTGACACAATTTTAAAACAACATGTTCATCCCACGACCTGGCAATGTCAAAAGTACAACATTTTATACCCCAGCATTCAAGATTTAGCCCTGCCGCTCCTTTTTTCTTTCGCCAAAGCATTCCAGAGAAAATATAAACAATTATATACATGCTGAAATGGATTTACCATGAGCCTGTGGATAACTGCTGATAAAATGCTATAAAACATAATTAGAGTCAACTTTATTTGTCCAGTTATAGGGCAGTTCGGGGGAAAACTAGTCTATGAAGAAATACATGCATGCTGCCACACAGATTCACATTCGGAATAAAACATGCGCAGGAGCTCATGTCACACAGAATTCATGTACTCATAAACAATAGACATGAGTCATATGGGTTGTTCAGAAGATTTTGTACCATTTCCTTTGCAGATGTGATCCAACCCACATGCTCTGTTGAAAAGGAACTGATGTGGATTATTATATGGTCATGTGTTCTGATGAGGCATAGATGGTCGGAGTTTCCTCATAACTTCTCGCTGACAAATAACATAGAGGCAATAATTATAGCAGAACCGTAAAATATATGCTTTGAAAATATTTACAGTGTCTTGCAAACATCTTCATATCCCTAAAACCATGTGCATTCTGTACAGTACCCTCAAAACGTCAATTTTAATCCTAAGATGTGGGAAGCTAGCAGAGACAAAGATTTTGCAGCTGCAGTAGAGGTGATCTTACAAAGTTGAATTTAGGGAGGCTGAATGCATATTCACACAACATTTCTAAAAATGCTGTATAAAAGTTGAACAAAACCATGTTTTACTCCTTTCAGTTCATAACAACATGCTGCCATTTGTGGATCAGTATCATAAAATGCATAAGTTTGTGGTTGGGACATGATCAAATCCGGCAAAGTTCAAAAGGTAGGAATATTTTTGTGAGTTACTGTATTAAATAAACCTATTTAGGAATACATTTCAGGCAGAATTCTCTTTCTGTTGCACCCATTTGCATCTTTATCTTGTGAAATAGTTTTTTCAATGTACAATAAAAAAAAAAACCCTCAACTTTAAAAAGTTTGTGCTCTCAAATGTCAAAGTGTACAGCTAAACATACAATTCTATCTATGGGCAAAGGAAAAGATGTACTGGATTAGAGTGAATGCACTAAAACATACGAGTTTGAGTATTTCTGCAATGCGTCAAACTGACCGGGATGTAATATTTACCTGTCGAGATGAGAAAAGACCTCGTGAAGTTGGCTGAGCAGGGCGCGGTGTTTCTGAGGATTCCCCTCTAGGACTCCACTGAGTCGACTCAGGTATGAGTCGAGATTACCAAGAGACGCCGTCTCCCCTGTACCTGTTGAGGCATTCAAAACAGTTCACATAAATGTCCATGTTTTCATTTTATTTTACTTAATCGTCTTACAATGAAATCACAGGATTTGAGGTTTAATTAAATTGAAAGATAAAAAGAAAATAGCTTTTGACCTGGCAGAGGGACTGTTGACAAACTGTTGACCAGTGTGTGTTTAATGGCCAGCAGGTGTTGGTGAAGAGCCTGAGTACGCTTCTCATCCTGCCCTAGTTCAGCCTCCAGGCGTTCTTTAGCAGTGTTCATGTCGTTGATGTGACGCTGCAGCACAGCGTTCTGCTCTTCGAACTCAATGTTCGTCTTCCGAAGCCGCCGCAACTCAGCTTCCCGAGCTAGAAACACAGAGGCAAAGTTTTGCCAGTATTAAGCATCACCTTTCCACACAAGCTAAAAACCAGGAAAGGTTTTGGTACCTATCAAAGTGTTTCAATATCTATCACCTTTATTTTGATCAAGAAACTCTTCTGTGAAAATTGGAATGTCAAATCTGCTTGAGAGGTCAACAGTCTGAAACAAAAATAAAACACCGACTGACAACTTGGCTTTGCAACATATATGAAATAAATATTAAACTACACAAAGGTCGCCCACCTTTGTTAAAGACGATCCTGAGCCAGAACTGACAACAACTGATGGACTGTCTTCTGAAAAAAAAAGAAAAGAAAAAGAAATTAGCATTATACGTGTTTTTTTCAAAGCACAGATAAAGGCTTTAAGAATTTGAGATCTGCTGTTACCCTTTTTAATCTTCTTGTCATGTATCTTGGCACTGGTGATGTGGAAGGCCTCAGTCTGCTGGTATTCCTTCAGCTCCTGGGCGTACTGCATCTTCTCTCGCTCCGCCTCGTCAAGGTAGCGCTGTCAGTAATCACACAATTCCGAATTATTGTGTCAAAAAGCTAAGAGTTTCTCCTGGACAAAACTACATTTTCATAGATAATCATGAACGTTTAAAGACAGAAAAAAAAAATGAACAAACATAAATAATAACAACCTGTTTGTCATTTTGGGCTAATCGTGTCCACTCTGCTCCGAGTCTCTTTGTGATCTCTGGAAAAGGTAAGTCGGGATATCGGGCTCTCATAACTTCTCGTCGCTCATTTAAGAAGCGGACATATCCTGTCACGGGGGCCTTAGGACCATTAGGTAGAACCTTCTTTCTTTTCTTTCCTTTTGGCCAACCACGTTTCTTTGGCTGCAGAGAAAAACAAAGCAAAACAAACAAACAAAAAACTAGGCTTTAAATTATGTACCTATGCAACAACAAAGAAAATACTGGATGAAAACTTACTTTCTTCTGTATGACAGTTTAAACTGTGCAACATAACATCTTCATCAATATTAGTTTGAGTAATGATTAATGATTTTCTCACCATGTGCACCTGATCTGGTTAGCCTATGTGCAATTTTAGGCATTTTAAGTGAAAATAAATGTCTTAATTTATTCCTCATCAGAAATTGCATGCTTAAAATTACATTTTGTGAATTTTAAAAAAATGTTTTTTTTTGTTTTTATGTTTCATTTGTATTAAATGAATTTTTCAACATAAAATAGAAATCATAACACAGATCTTTGCTGCTGTGTGCACATATTTATATCTGTAGCTATGTTTTTATCCGTTTGTTGTTTTTCTCTGCAGTAGCACCCACCTCCTCTTGTTGGTCCACTGTGTGTGAAGCTTTGGGCTGCTGAGATGCATCACTCTGCTCTTGTTTAATTCCCCCCATCATCTCTTTCCACGCCACTTGCTATGAGAGAGTGGAACAGAGTCAGGGTGATTCTGTAGAAACACGTATTAGTAAGAACGAAAATGAGGAAAGCATAAAAATTAGCAATAATTGCCAATCAGGAGCAGCGCTTTTAAAGCTAACCTGCCTGCTAGCAGATCGTTATGGCTAACGTTTACTGGTCGGAGTCACACACGCACACACAAGATGAGCAAAATTAACACAAAAAGGAAAGCTAAAAGGATCAAATTTCCATCGGAAAAAAACAATAGTTATGTGTGGAATAAATACTGATGACACAAAAAAGTAAGATTTTTCTTTATATGAAATTTTCTAATACTTTTTCAATAAGCGTTTATTTCTCACCCGATAATATGTGTCCCTCGGCCAAACAGGAAGAGAAGTGTTTCTGCCTTCTGATTGGCTGATATCGAGACTCGCGATTGGCTGGTTGGTTGAAAAACCCACCCCCTCTGTTTGCATCATAACCAGTATGCACTGGCTTACGGAACATAATGCAGGTTTAATAAGCTTTCCTCTGAATGTTGTGGTTATCTGACGCAAAATCTTACGCATAAGGAAGCAACGCCGTACAAACATTTTCATTCCTAGTTACCATATTGGACTTCTATGAACCACTCAGCCAACTGTTCAAGTAAGGGTTAAAATTATTTGTATTTTACCTTTTAAAACTTGTCCCAACAGTTTGCTTTTACAAGACAAAGTCGGCCATTTTGACGTTTTATAGAAAAGGGGAGTTAATAAAAAAAACATGATAAATTACTGTTAAGACTTCTTTTGGAGCTAAATCAAGAACAAATATACAAAGGTTTCTCATATTCAAGTGCCCATTTGAATACTGGTTTGTGGTTACTCGAGTTCCTAAGCAGAACATTTGTTTTCACCGTTTAAAAGCAATTTCGATAGTACCGATTGTAGCAGTAGTTTTCAAGATCAATCAACTTACCCGCAAGTACCTTTTGAATTAGATGGGAATTCAATATTTTTTTAAATAAGTCTTCCTATATATCAAGCATGTCTCCCCCATCTTAAAATACTAGAACGCAGGCAACTTTCACAAGACACTTATTTCTTTAAAGTATTACCGGCACTATCTCTACCTAATTGTTTTCTAAAACAAAATGCATGCTTTCTACAAGTTTTAGGTCAAATCTCTTCCATATTTATAATTGAAAAATTTGACCTAGAACTGTGAAGAATTAAAACTAATTAAAACCAATAGCACCTTTAAATATATAGTTTGCTTTTTTCTATTAAACCCTGCTAATAGACTGAGCATTTCCAACATGAAAATCAATTATAAGTTCATTCCAAACTCTCATTAATTGCACGAATAACCAATAATCCACATGTTCTTACAGAAAGAAATAAACAAGTTTCAGGTTTTTATTTACTTTTATTTATCGTTTACAATTTTTTGTGGTCATTTCTTTATTATGGTCGTTCCTTTTGGCAAACATTGGTGCTCACTGTTCTGTACAGTTCGGTCCCACAATATAGACTTAAATTTGGTGGGTAGAGAGGAATGAGACGAAAGTCGAGCGGGACGGGTCCAGGCCATTACAATTTGTCCAGGTAGTTGTCCAATGCTGGAACACCTTCTTTGAGACCCTTGCGTTTGCGTGTCTCGAGGACAACGATGCCAGGCTTGGTTGTGGCCTCCAAGGGGTTTCCAGGAAGGATCTGCCAGTGGTCAAACACACACTGTGGGAAGGCCTGGCCACCGGTGTTGGAACGAAGGTCTGCTGTGAAGCCTGAAAACAGAAACGGATACCTCATTCAAGCATGTGAACGAAAATATGAGGAAAAAGCAAATGTAATGCTAAATAAATGATTTTACTTGTTGGGGGGGGGGAAATGCATTGGAATGCTCTTATGAAGCAATTGCAATGCAACATTTAATTTGCAGTGCTAGTTCTTGTAGAACAACATCTCTGCAAATTTCATTCTCTTGTCACAAGCCCAATTACTTTAGCAGACTAGAAATTGAGTTCTCTTTTTACTATTTGTTAAATTGTGCCATGCAAGTTGCCAAACATATGAAATTGCTGAATTAAAAACAATTACACAAAACTTACCAAATGACTCCATGACAGGCAGGTAGGCTTTGATGACGTACATAGGTGTTCCCATTACCCTGGACTCCTCAAACACATGACCACGTCTCCTGGTCAGCACACCGTAGATTCCACCCATTGCGGTTTCAGGGCACTTTAAATGAAAAAATATGAAAATTCCATATCAAGAAATGACTATCAATACCTTTAAACAACCACCATTGATTTATGAATAAAATTTTGATTCAGCTGCAGAAAAATAAAACAAAGTTGTTTTCCCAGTGACTCTCACCTGGATCTCCACCAGGTAGACTGGCTCCATGAGTCTGGGACTTGCTGTAAGCTCACAGGCATACAGAGCTCTGCGGGCGGTGGGGATGATCTGACCACCTCCACGGTGAATTGCATCTGTGTGCAGGGTCACATCATGGATGTCGAAGCGAATGGCGCGCATGTTCTCTTCACAGAGTACTCCCTATGAAAACATAAGATTTATAAATCCAGAACTGATCTCCTGAAATGGCAATGAGACTGCAATGCATTTATTGGCCCTCACCTCCTTGGCTGCCCACTGGAAACCAGCCACAACGCTATCCTTGATCTCATTAAGGTACTGCACTCCCTTAGTGACATCCACCAGCAGGTTGGGTCCATTTCCATCAGGTCCAAAGCACCAGATCTTCCTGGCTTCACCGACATCCCACTCGTACTTGTCAGCGAGGTAACGGGCGCGGGCCTTGAGCTCTTGGCGGTGCGTGACATCACCTTTCTCGATGTCCTCTGCCAGGCCCTCTTGGAAGGGACGGGCCTTCATGAACAGACGGTTGTGTTTGTTTGGTGACTTGGACAAACACATCACCTCTGATTCCTCGCTGACAGTTTCTCTGTAGGACACCACTGGATCAGATTTCTGAGGAGAACAGATCACGTTAGCTCTTTAATATCAAAAAATTGAGCCAATAAAAATAAATAAACTTAAATAATTTAATAATTATTTAAGTTTATTACCTTGATTGGAATGCAAGCATGATCTTCCTCCAAATCTTTAAGACAGATCTCCAGATGCAGTTCTCCAGCACCAGCAACAATGTGCTCTCCAGACTCCTCAATGATGCACTGCACCATAGGATCGGACTTTGACAGGCGCTTCAGACCCTCCACCAGCTTGGGCAGGTCTGCAGGGTTCTTGGCCTCCACAGCAACTCTCACAACAGGGCTTACGCTGAACTTCATCACTCTCATGTTGTGCGCCTGCTCAAAGGTGGTGATTGTTCCGGTTTTGACGAGGTATTGGTCCACTCCAACCAGACCCACAATGTTACCACAAGGCACATCTTCGATGGGCTCAACGTAGCGCCCCATCATCAAAATGGTCCTAAAAGAGTATTAGAAGAGGCATAATTCACATGGCCACTTGCTTTTATTCATGAATGATGAGCACACCAGAATGTGATACTAACCTCTGAATAGGCTTCAAATAGAGATCCTCCTTCTTTCCTGGAACAAAGTTTGGTCCCATGATGCGCACTTTGAGTCCAGTGGAAACGGATCCAGAGAAGACACGGCCGAATGCATAGAAGCGTCCCTTGTCGCTGGTGGGTACCATCTTTGAGATGTACATCATAAGAGGAGCCTTGGGGTCGCAGTTCTTGATACCTGGTTGCAAAATTTATGAGTGAATTAGAGGACACCAAAATGATTAAAAGAAAAAAAGAGAGAAAAATTTAACTTATTTACTGCAGTCTTACTATAATATAGGCAGTGGTTACCCATATGGTGAATAAAAGGGTAATAACTTGTTGCTTACCCATTGCAGCTTCATCATCTCCAGGGCCTTCATAGAGCAGCTCACAGCGGTACTTCTGGGCCGTGACAGGGGAGGGGAGGTGGATGGTGATCATCTGCAAGAGGGCTTCTCCAGCAGGCAACCAGCGGCGCATCACAGCCTTGAGAAGGGGCTTGCCCTCCTTGTCCTTGTCTTCAGCATCCAACTTGATGTCCATTTTCTGGATCAGCTTAGCAGTCTCCTCTTTCTTGAAGTTCATGATGGCATCAAACACCTAGCAGAAGGTTTAATTCATGTTAAACAGGCAAATATGAGAATGATCATAGCATCAGTGCATGCAACACCTGCTCAGGCTTAAGATTATCATCACTATTGGTCAGGTCAAAGTGAAGAATAAGTAAAATCATCACTTGCAGGTATATGAAGATATAATCTAGTTACACAACATTTTAAAAATCTACAAACCTTCAAAAATGCTCATGTTTACTTTAAACTTAGTGTTTTTACCTTGAAGATGGGGTCGAGGACAAGAGCGCAGAAGGTACGAGAGCACCTTTTGCCATCAGCAGTAATAGAAGACTTGACAAATTTGCCATTTTCCGTGTCGTAGTACCTACAACATATGGTGTATTTGTCAGCAACAGCCTGTCACATGTTCATAATGGGAAATCGGAGCAATGTTTGAAACTTACCTGTCACCCCACAGCTTCTTCATCATGTCCTCCACCTTCTTGCAGCGCTCCTGTGCTGTCATCTGGGTGTTGCCTTTGGCAGCAAACTTGGCTGCATACATCTCTGCAAACTGCTTCAGGGTGAAAGCCCAACCATGGAGACCCGAACCAAAGCCAACAGTACCGATGACTGGGTCAACCTAGCGAAGACAAGAACATTAGGGTTTCAAGTTCATAGCTGGGCCACAATTTTTTCTATTAAAGTTATAAAATAAATAGATTCTTACCATTATGTTTCCCATTGGTCCATTTTCATCCTCGCCGTAAGTGGAAATGATTACATTGACTGACTCAACAATACGCTGGAAAGTCTGGTAAAGGTCTTCAGGCTCCAGCTGCAACTCCAGCAAGGCACGGTCCATCTTGTTCATCATCAGGACTGGCTTAATTCGCTCACAGATGGCCTGGCGAAGCACAGTCTCAGTCTGCACACACACACCTGGAATAAACAGGTCAACAGTTATCCATTTCTGTTAAATTTGTACATATTCAACACAAAAATGAGCAAATGCAAGAGAAATGCTGGCTCAAGCCAATTGGAATCTACACAAGCTTTGCTATCAAAATTAAATGTAAGCTAAGAAAATGACAGCACAGCGTCAACTTGGACTACATAAAATAATTAGAAATGCAAACAACATGCTTCAGATATTTTAAAAGTTCTAGTTTGGGTCAGCACTTCAGTGGAAAAAGGAAAATTACAAAAGGATATTCAGATATAGGAATCCAAAAGCTTTTTTTAGTTTTTTTTTCCAAAGACTCCTTAGTGCTTCTACTTCTGTTACTGGTCAAGTCAAACAAAAAACATGTATGATAGCCAATTATTTACAGTTCTAACACAATGTGCAGACATTTTATGAATGGATCATAATGAAAAACTTTTAACATCCAACATTTATGTTAGCATGAGGTCCTGACAGGATGTCCTTACCTGACACGCAGTCGACAACAACGAGCGCTCCGTCAGTAACACGGAGGGCAGCTGTCACCTCAGAGGAGAAGTCAACATGCCCAGGTGAGTCGATCAGGTTGATCAAGAATCCAGAACCATCCCTGCTCTGCTTGATGAAGGCCAGGTCGTTTTCACTTAGCTCGTAGTACATGGAGATGGCTCTGCAGATAAATAGGGTAAAGTGGCAGTGAGCAAACAATTACCCATGTCATATGAAGAATAAAACATTAAAGTAAAACGTAAGGGTACACCAATTGCAATTTTCTGGGTTATTACAGATCTTTAATTAGTCTAACCTGCTGACTCAACTTCCTTTGTCTGAAATGTTGATAAATACAGCAAGAAAGTTGCAGAGTTAGCAACAGTGGGGTGACTAACTGCAAACGTACAGACAACCTGGACAGCGGGTCTGTCAGTCAAACTTCTCTCATGGCACAGCAAAAGAGGACAGTGGTTGATTTTTAGACCTTTGCGTAGGTAAGCAAGATCGGTGGATAATATAAAGTATCAGCCGATTTTACCAAATTAAGGAAATTAGGGATAATTTATTGGTTTACCACCCTACTAAAAAAAAAAAGAAAGAACTGACCAATAAATGCCCCCATTGCTGTGGGAACATGTGAATGATCCACTAGACTTACGTAGACTTGATGGTAATGCAACGTTCCTGCTCATCTTTGCGGGTGTCGGTGAAACGTGTCTCTCCAGCACGAGCTGAGGCAATGATGCCAGCTTTGGACACCAGCGAATCCGTCAGCGTGGACTTTCCATGGTCGACGTGCGCAATCACGGACATGTTACGAATGTTGGCCTTTTTGTCCATGATGGCACGGATCTGGTCTACGGTAAAGTTCACCTGTGAAGATTAAAGTGAGTTTAGAAAATTCAAAATCAAAAATGAGAATTTAATAATTTTTTTCTAGGGGTAAATTAAGAATGATATCTTAAAGTTTTTGTTTTCACTATTTAATTCTTGCTGAAAACCTGACATTTTCAACATGATGAAAAAAAAACTTTAAAATGGAGACCTCATGAACTATTGCTAAAAGTTAATGACTTGCCAATCTTTATTTTGATCAAAGATATAGGAAACTACTGGGAAAAAAATGCATTGACATATAATAAAGTTTATCTGCCAACAGTGATTACAGGATTTTTTTTGCTGCTGATCTAAGTGAACAGACTGTGCTGCAGTTCCACCCTGGGCGTTCGGTTTCCGCCATAATCAAAGATGACGTTATTGTTGTCCATGTCCCGAGTCTTGCTTAACCGCTTCTAATAAGGATTTGTGGACTTTTGTTGACTGTAATAACACATTAGTGCCTCTAGTGACAGTTTAGGACATATTTGCTATTACACGCCCTTCGAATAATTGACAGCTGGCATAATACGTCGGCATTTCTAGGCCACGTGTACGGACTTTGAGACTGAGCTAAATGCTAATGGTGGCAGTACGAAAATACCGGCAAGTTCATCTTTAAGCACTAAACAGCTTATTACGCACGTTTGAAACACTCGATCCAAGCTTCATCGGTTTAAAAAATAATAAAACTTACATCTGATCACCGTTCTTCCGGTACAATAGAAACTATGTAACCCTTTTTTTGAACGGTTAGCATTAGCTCAAAAAAGCCGACACCAAAGTTACACATCAGTGCCGCAGATTTGAGGCCATTATAAGAGCTACGTTTTATACGACTACTGCCAAGAGTGTTACGAATAACTTAACATCGCCAAGTACACTACTATTTTGAAATAGGATAAGTCTCTTGCTAGAAACATTTCAGGCTAGCGACAAGTTACAAAATGGGGGCCATTTTGGCCAGAACGTTATCACACAAAATGTTTGCTACATATCCTTAAAATGCTGAAGCGTTAGCAAAAATATGATCGCGGAGTATATGTAGGACTGCCGACGACATACTGTTAGCTCGTAGAAGTTGTACAAACTCACCATTTTGACGGATGGTCTTGGATTCTCTTGGTGGAGAAAAGAGACAAGAAATTTTTACACTGCCCACCTCACGAGGGCATAGGCAGGGAAGAGGCCGCTGACGTCAGAAAACCGGGATTTATACTGCGTGCGTCAGTTCTGTGCGTAACGTCCCGGCCGGTGTTTCCTAATGTCACGCGGTGCTTCCAAGAGGAGATAATTCACTTTAGGAAACATTATTCAAAAAAACAAAGGAAGCAAATTGTTTGAGAGTACATGGTATTTATGTACTTGATGATTATTAAACTCTACTTAAATAACTTATGTATATTTAAACTGTATAAGTAGTAAGGCCCAGAAATGAAACAAATAAAATAACAAATCTGTAAATAACAATATAACAATTTTCAGATTACATGCATGGAAGATATAAATAACTGAGTGAAAATGCTGAGTACAATGTCTATTTGTTGACCATAAAGTCAAAATGTTTGCATCAAGCTGAAGATTTTTGGCGGAAAGCTTAAAAAGTATCAAAAATAAAGTTCTTGAAGTAAGAAATTAAAATTCATGTAATTAACTTGACTTTTGTGTACAGGCTATTCTCTGTTTTAAAACATGTTTTACATTCGAGCGGCTTTCTCTTTTAAAACATAAACACGCCATACTTGTATTCAAGTCTGTATTTTAGACAGCAGCAGTTTAGAAGACTGAATAGCTCAACTCTTAAGAACTGATTAAATAAGCTGTAAAATCCTTCTAATAATACCTTCAGAATTGCCAAGATTTGTATTTTTCACAGATTTCCATGATCTGTATTTTCAACAAATTGTAGTTTTTGTTTATTGTGCTTTGAAAAAGTATGCATACCCATTTTTTTATTATTATTATTATTTTTTTTTTACATTTTATCGCAAACATCAATTTATTTTATTTAGAATTTATGAAATGAACCAACAAACCACAAAAAGTCTTTGCACAGGAAGGCGATGTGATCAGTTTATTATGTTCTAAACATAGTGCTTGTAATGTACACTCACTTCATCTGAGCTGAAACACTGACTTCTTTTAAATCTCAACTAAAAACCCCACCTGTTTAGAATTGTATTTGAAATGTAATCAATTACAAATTTATTGATGGAACTTGACTTAATGATTGATTCTATCTTGCATTGTGTTTCCGTGTTTGTAATGATGTAAAGCACTTTGAAATGCCTTGCTGCTGAAATGTACTATACAAATAAAATTTGATTGATTGATTGATTGATTGATCTGACAGACCAACTTTTTGTGTTGCTCTGTCAAGACTTTAGGTGCTACAGTGCACTTGTGTTAGATTCTTTGCTTTTGCACATAAGGAATGGAAAATTTATTTATTCGATTCTTGGAGATTGGAATATTGTTCTGTAACCTAACACTATTCCTGACCCATCTGCTTGTGAAATAAGCTTGTGATTTGTAATGTTCTCATTCACAAACATGGTTAACTCACTTCAAGATAGTCTTTTCTGTGTTTGAAACTCCGAGGGTCAATTTTTACACACCCTTGTTCATTGCTGATTGACTAACTGTGTCAACAATAGCACAAGCTGTTTCCTAAACAATCTTAAGACATATATTACAAGTTTGTCAATATTATATCATGCAGTGAGGCTCTATGTTTTCTTGTTGTTTTAGATAAGAAATAATCTGGAGGGTTGAAGAAGGGTTAGTAAGTAGGCATGACCTCTAAAAATGGATTTGTGATATGCAGAGATAAATTAAGGAAATCGAAACATATCGTTTTTGCCTGAAAAAGCTTAAGTGGTTATACACAACACAGCTACACTCAAGACTAAAATGAATTCAGAGACTACAGAAACTTCAGAAATATTAAGAATGCATCACTGCTATACTGTAATAAATGTGCAGGGGTTGCTTTATAAACTGTAAGGGAATATTGTTGCGTTTGGTCCTTTTGGTCTTACTCATTTTCCTTTGGAGACTTAGACCCCCGTTTAGCCTAACTATAGCTACAGCAAGTGTTCTTCAGTCCCACTGAGTTTCTCTACAAGTCACTCAGTCAGAGGCGTTTGTAGGAGGAATTACCTTTCTAAAGATCTAACAGTAATGTTTTATTTGTGATTAGTTATTCAAAATAATCTTGAGGTACTGATTGTAAACACAATAGGTAAGCAACTTATACTTCTCACATATTCATACACATGTAAACATCCTATAAGGATATTGGTATTTATGGATGGACAGACGTAGACAGTATTAAGGAAGTGTAACAAAGACAGATTTTGACTTCAGGAACGTGTGTGCAAAATGTATCACATTGTCAAACAATAGAATTGTTTAGTCAATGTAGTTTGAGAATATTTCCAGCAGATGGCACCCCTGCGCCAATTTTCAGCATTGGAAAAGATCCTCAACTATACTTGTACATAGGGCTAGTTACAGTAAGATTCATTGTAAAAGCCAATAAAGTTTACTCTGTAAGTGAATAATAGTGTTGTGGATATGCAAATGATGGGATATTTGTCTAAAAATAAATGGTGATTCATTTTCAATGTTTTTGCTGTAAAAAAAAAAAAACATTCATTTTTGGTGCGTCACATTAAATTAAACAAGTTTAGCTATTCATTTTGTTTTTCCATCAGGTCAGTTTACCTTTCTTCCAATAATGTATTGCTCCTTAACGAATTGCAAACATTCTTTCTGGTTGTGAATAATGCTCTTAATTACATTATTCACAAAAAATATTTGGAAAATGGTGCGTGTTGTAATGAATTTTTACCCAGATGTTTTTACTTGCAACTTTGTGTTGGTTCATCAAAGTAGGCAGTAGGTGGTGCCAAATCTCTTCTTACTGCTGCAGAGACGCACACAGCAAAAATAATAACACTCAAACTAAGGACAACTCATCTTTTCATCTTGTTTATTTGTCCATCAAATACCGGTGGGACAGTGTGTTGATTTGTAATGAAGTGCACCAGACTGTGAAATGTACACATTTCAGAAAAAAAAATACAAAGCATAAAATGTTATTTGTAAATTTCTGGTCATAAGTTTACGTTAATTTTGAGGTTTTATTGATGCTTCCAAAGTTGAGCAGTTCTTACTTACAAATACTGCCCCAGTTGTCCACCAATGTAGTGGCAGCATTGCTGTGGGGCTGTTTTGCTTCAGCTGGTACTGGTTGAATAATTGAATTGAATTGAGTAATTAAAATGGAGGACTACCTCAAACATGACCTCAAATCAACATCTATGGGTAGAACCTGGATACAGTTTGGTGTTCCAACAAGCCAAACGAAAGAAGAAAACTAAATGAACAAATGTGGCACTGTGCATGAAATATTTAAAACACCTGATATGTGTGCCTAACATTGTGCGCTAACTAACAGTCGTTATCCAGACGTCACGCCTGAAACCGACTGACGAGGGAGAAATGGCAGCTGGCTCAGAATGATTAATTAACTGTAGATCAAAATGACAGCAAATTTCTAAGAAAATGTGATTCTGTTTCCCCTCAACACACACACACGCACACGCCCACAAACACAACTTCTTTACTGACAACTTGTCCAGTAGTATTTTGACTCTGTTTTAAATAAAAGTCAGACGGATATTGTTAGTGACAGTGGCGGCACCAAAACGTTGTTTCCCAACTGAGATGACCAAAGAAGAAACCTGATTTTTGTTGTGTCTGCTGTGTTTATTTGGTCATAGGTTTTGGATCATTATCCTGCTGAAAGAGCAACTAATCAACCAAATTTGTATTTACTAAGAACCTCTGGTTATTTAAAAAAGTTCATAATACCATGTACTCTAACAAGGTTCCTAGAATCTTTTGTAGGAGAAACACCACAGAATGACATCACAGCATCAGTTTTGCCCATATGATCTGCCAACAGGCAGAACCATAAAACCAGCCCTGCAAGAACACAATGATGTCATTTTGTTGGACAGAGAACAAAGATGTTTGTTCTTGCAGAGGATAAAGCCCTAAAATAAGATAAACCCATTTTAAATGATAGGAGCTGGTCCAAGAGTGCTTCAATTTATCTGAGGGAAGCACGGATCAAACCATGAATCTCAGGATTAGTGAATATTTGCCGTGTGGAATTATGACGCTAGAGAGAAGTGACAGCCTAAATTATTTGTTGTAGTCAACTCAAAGAGCAGTGATGGGTAGGCTCAGAGGATTATCATTTGTGAACCACAGCTGCAAAAAAACCCAACCAAACAAACAAACAAAAAAACGCCTTTCAAAAAAGCTCTTAGTGAACTAAAGAACAGCTTTGATGATCCATTTGTCCTTTAGGTGTTGCTCCCTGGACCATGTAATCTACATTACTGCACTTATACAACCAACACCACCCAGGTGAGCTCAGTTTAAGTTTCCAGTAATCTTGATTCAGTTAGAGAGGGCTGCTTACTTCCTCAGGGGCTTCTTTTAATTACTAGATAATTCGATTAAGATTTTTATGTAAACCCACTCCTATCAATTTGATCCATGAATAGATTAAGTATTTGCTTTGTAAATTTAAATCTCCAGAGTCCTTTGAGTCCATTCTAAGCTTTTCTTTTTCTGGCGAAATAAACTACACAAAAGAAATGTGAGCTGACTATAAAGTGAGTTTTTCAGAGTGTTGACACAGGATCAAAAGACAGCATGTTGCTCTGCTGCCGGTGAGACAATCATTTCAAACAGCGAGGTGCAACAGTTCAGTGTTTTGACCTGTACTTACTCTTACCGCAAAAAACAAGGACGCATTTTACCAAAGCAGCATCTGGGACCTCAGTGTCACATCCTTCAAATTCCTCCAAGCTCCTTTCCCCCCTCGCTGTCATTTGACAATGACTTTATGTGTGCACTTTTCAAGCTGGTGCAGGAACTGAGTTGATTGAAATTGGAAATCCTCTGTGCTTATGTTTAATTTTCAATTTAATAGAAATTTTAATTAACTGGGAAAGTGAGTGCGGTGCACTCTGTTTTAATCACACTTTCAAACACGCAGGTTTGAAAGTTTGGTCACTTCACTTATACTTTTTTGTGTGTGTGTGTGTGCACAACGTGGCACAGACCCATTCCATAAATTTGAATTTTGCTGAAAAGTTCATTTATTTCAGTAAGTGAATTCACTTGTTACGGACAATAACGGAGTACTGTTTTTGAACCTTTATTTCTGTTCATTCTAATGATTTTCCATAATATATGTATATGCTTGTGTGATGGATTGAAATTTGGTTATTTCAGAGGCTGACTAGTCTGATTTGGCAGAAGCAGTGGTCAAATTCAACCAGCAGGGGGAGTCTAGCGCTTGCGCTAGCTATAGTGAAGAGCACCGGAACTTCCTCCTTAGTTAATAATAACCGTTGGAGCAGAAGCATCGTGTCCAGCTCTTTTATTAAAACACTCCCCTTCTTCAGGTATGAGTATATATACAGACCTGTATATTGTAAATGAGTTTATTAACTTTCAGAAAGCTGTGAGTTTTTTTGGCACTCCGAATGTTAAATTCTGTTGTTAGCTCCGTTGTTAGCGCTGTTGCTAACATGCTGCTGTTTCAACGTTGATGTCTCTGTGTATGTTTGTAAGCTAAATCGAGTTAATAATAACCGTTGGAGCAGAAGCACCGTGTCCAGCTCTTTTATTAAAATACTCCCCTTCTTCAGGGCATTTACACTTGAACCCTAAATAAATTAATCTGTCTGTAATTAATTAATGCTTTTAAGAATTAAAAGTATTTCCGGGGCGTGCTGTGGTGGCGCAGGGGGTTAGCACGCCCCACGTTTGGAGGCCTTAGTCCTCGACGCGGACGTCGCGGGTTCGACTCCCGGTCCCGACGACCTTTGCCGCATGTCTTCCCCCCTCTCCTCACCCTCCTTCCTGTCTGCCTACTGTGGAAAAAATACGAGCCAATTGCGCCGCAAAAACTCTTCGGAGAAAAAAAAAAAAAAAAAGTATTTCCATTTTAATTTATGTAAATCAAGTAACTGACATTTCTGTTTTAAGTTTGTGTTTCTGGAAAAATCTAACAATTCAAAAACTTTGACATGATGCCCTAAATTATGTCAAATGTTAAGCATAACAATTTTGTTAATATTTTCACTTGGTGTAATTTTTGAACTGCTTTTGTCGTGCATTTTCTTTTTTATTTTGTCTCACTTTACATCCCATTTTTCTCCTTACCCCTTAAAAGCTCTTTTCCTGGGCCAAGGTTGTAATTAATAATAATAACAAAGTGCAAATAACATAACAATAATAATAATAATAATAATAAAACAGAATCTGTCCTGAATTTTCAAACAACCAACAATTTAAAATAAAATGAAAATATTGTGAATTTCTGCCAGTCATTCATCTTTCCCCTATTTTGTGAAAATACTTAATGGCATTTGTACATTACAACATTCTGTGCAATATTAATACATTTCTGTCCTCAAAAAGTTACAATGACCCCAGTTGACCCCGAGCCGGACTGTTTTGCAAAAGCATAAAAAAGAAATCTGACATTCTCAAGCAATTTTCATCAGATTTAGTTTTGCACCTTCACATCTTTGCATTATAGAAAGCTCCGTGAAAGGTACCTGTCCTGCTTGGCTGGACTTCAGTGATTTGAGGGTGTCTTGATCCTGAAAGGCACCGGATCAAAGATCAAAGTGGATTTTCCCATTACAGCTGGCACCTATTTAGCAGAAGGCACAGCAGCCAAGCAGTCAGACGAGCAATCCTCTCAAGCTCTTGAACCAAAAAGAGTGCTGCATGCAACTAAATTGTGAGTGTCATAGAGTATCTGTTAAACATTACAGATTTCCATTGGGTAGTTTATTTCTTTTGACTATAATAAATCAGAGAACATGTTTTTGTGATTAACTGTTCCCATTATGAAGTGATGCAGAAATGGTCGTCTCTTAAGGCAATCTCTGTTGTATTCCTGACTCTGCAAGTGAAAATTTTCAGATTTTCAGAAGATGCTTAATGAAAGCAGCTAAATGTGTGCTAAAGGTCAAATCTGGTGTATTCAGTTAACAGCAGCTGAAGTAGACTGTCAGAGTTATTACTAAATGAACTTTTGTTAAAATGAACTAGTTACCTCCTCAAGCAGTTTGGGATTAAATTATCTGCAATAATCACTTCTTCCTTGCACTTTATTTTCCTGATAATCTCCTGTTAGCAAAGTTTCTCTGAAACATTTGCTCCAGAATAAATACCAAGTTACAACTTGGCAGCTGTAGCAAACTAAACACGACCGAATAAGAGTGGTCACGTAACTAACAATCAATATTTAAATCAGCATCTTAAACGTCAGTGAATGTACGTCCTTCATAAAATCAAATCCTGACATTTTAAATGTAGCCACAGTATAATGTTGACTGAATGATAGCTTTGCACTTTTTTAGGAAAATAAAATCAAGGTAAATGTGATAAGCTAAGAAAAAGGTTCAAACAGCCTTCTTATTTTGTCTTGTAATATTTAATTTTGTTGGACTATACACACAAATTAAGAATTTAATAATTTTTTGTGTTAGGCTTTCATATCAATCCACGAGCAAGTTTGTTCCAGCACAAGTTATAATACAAAATTTTATCATTGATATAACCTGCAATAATATTTTAAAGCATTTGACTTCAGAAATAAAGAATGGGCTTTTAGAACAAGATAAATTTAACCTAAATATATTTTTTTCTCTTTTTCCAAAATATTCCTAAACTGCAGATCATTTGTCTTTTAAGCAAATAAGAACCAAAACTACGCCTTTATTGACTTTGTATTCATGGGCTGCTTTAATGAATTAAATTGTTGAATCAAAGCAGGTTTTGTACCGCCCAGCGGGGGGTTTCACATCTTAGCGTACCAAAGTGGTAACCAGCAGGGGTGTGGAGCAATCACTTTCACATTGCATGCTACCAGCTCTCAAATGTATCGCCTCGCAGTTTGATTCCAAGCACAAGTGTTTGCTGATAAATTTTGTCAACATCCATCACACCTTCTATGGGTGATTCATTCATCCATTGCCAGTTTTCTATCACACACACGACAAAACAGTTTACGGTATTTTTATTCAAGAACATCAGCGAGTTTGGTTGCTGATGTGAAATCTGAAATGGATTTTACTTATTTCTTTGATATTTCTTTTATCAACCCATTTTTCACTCAAAGACAGGCAGATGAGGTTATATTGGGTCTTCAAGAGCAAATTATTAAAATTCATTCATGACTAAAGAAAACAGCAAACAGGTCAAAGTCATTTTTAAGGCAAAATGCATGATTGAAAGTAGGAAAAAAGCATGTATGTAGTTGTACAGGTACATCTCAAATTTTTTTCAGTATTGTGTAAAACTGCAACATTTCCTGCCAGTCATTTCAGAAAGTGAAATGTTAATTTCATAGGAAATAAAGAGGCATGGTCATGTGACCGTTCACAGTAGCTACATGAAATTGATATTGCTTAGAGTAGACAATCTATTATTTTATTTCAAAACTTAAATTAGCTGCCCAAAGCTAAAATAACTCTTCTAGAGCTTCCCAGAAGTTAAAAAAGGGTTAAACTGGTTTTAATATCCCTTGAACTTCTGCATGTTTTGTTACGTTACAACCACAATTCAATGTCTTTCATCAAGATTTTTGTCAGATAGCCCTTCGCCATTTAGTCTAACTGTGAATTGTAAGGGAAAGGACATTTTAAAACAGTCAGGCATTTGTGTTTAAAACTAAGACTTCTAGTTAGGAAAACAAAGTGATAAAATAAAAGAAATTGGGACAAAAAAAACAGTTCTAAGAAAAGCAAAATGAGCAGCACAAGTGATGAATAGCAATAAAAAAAGCAAAGAATGCCAGAAACCTGTCAGAGGACAGCAGGTGGATGAGATGGATATAAAACCAGCTAATGTAACACAGTTCATTTCGGGTGAGTGTAATTGGAGCAGATACTTTGGCTGACAGCTTTTCATTTTTCCTCATCTCACTTTTTCCGTTTGTGGATATAAAGTCACTGAATTGAAAATACCTCAAAAAGGCAATGACATTTGAACGTTGCAAATGTTTAAATGTTGACCCAGTTCCAGCAGAACTCTAAGAGAGAGAGAGAAAGATGCAGACAGAAAGGCTTTAAAAGAAAGCAGTGTTATTAAGTAAGTGCTCATCTTGGACTGCCTTTTGAATGAAATTTCACAATCAATTATCTTTCCACAGACAAATGACTAATGCTTTTGTTGCGAAGCAGCATGCTATTGAATAAGAAGCTTTTAAAGATAGTACTCTTGAAGGATTTTAGTTTATTTCAGAAGGCCATCTTTATTCGGCCAGAGACATAATGGCGTTCCATAAAAGTAAATATTGTGTCTCTTGAATTCCATCAAAATAGCTTTGACAACATGTTTTGAAGCAGCTTCTTATTGTTTGAAACAAAATCATTTGGTCCATTGCAGCAATTTTGCATCTTGTAGATGTCTGATAATAAACATTCAGATTCATTACTGCTCTGTTGTCTCACATATTCTCAATTTTATGCCATTCTTGTCGAGTACATTTAGGGAGGGCCTTAGGGACATAATCAGTAACTTAGAATCAATTTTGTTATTCAGTTTTGAGGGCAGAGACAAATTTTTCATTAACTATTTAAAAAACCCCTGAGATGAATAACTTTGAACTCATTTATTTATTTTCAATCCACTTTGTCACTCCAACATTGTAGACGTAGGTTTAATTACACACGATTTTCCCAACTGCTATTTACTTTGTAGTCCCTTTACGTGCTGCACCCTGACCACAATATTTTTGTAGTAATCAATCAACTTTTGGTGTAACCTCTAGGCTGAATTGCTGCAGCTCATTTAAATAGGTTGATTTTCTGGAACTAACCCAAATTTTAATACATAGTCTACAAACTTAAAAACAGGCTGGGGTCAAGGCTTCAGCCCAAAGTCAATCCCCAAATCAACAGTATTTAGGATCACTGTCCAAACCCAGACTATCACTCGATGAAATTACTGAATGAGATAAAGCAGCAGCAGCAGCTACCTAGTGTGGTGGTGTTAGAACCAATTTGAGGGACTGCTTAGCTGTCAGAGGTGGAGAAGAAGGACTACCTCCAAATTCCTGCATGTCCTGTCACATGTCAAGTGTTTGAGTTGGATGATGTCCTCAAATGCACACTGGAGCTTTTTTTTGAATGGTTAAATCTGTATATCTTCTGAAACATCCCTGATCTTAACACTATTAAAAACATGAGGACTTCTTTTTAAAAGTTGGGTCAATTTGAAAAATTGGTGAAGTAGCCAAAAAGAAATGTGACACAATTTTGCCAACCCCCCCTCCAGTTTTATCATTGACAGACTAGTATGGGGAAGAAAAGACAAACAAAACAAAAACGTTGCATGGATCAGCGGCTCATCTCTCCCTATGGAGGAATCTCAGATCAGCTGCTAGTATTAGGGATCTCACTCTGTAGGCTGTGATCTCATAACCACAGGTTAAAGTCTGAATGTAATCAGACTGGTTAATCAAGAACTTCTTTTTTGACTCAGTCTGGAATATGGCCTGTATTACTGCTGATGAGGCTCCCACCTGTCTATCCATTTACCACTTATCCCTACTATTTCCTGTGAACAAGATACTAAAACTCCTCTAATTGAGCCAAAGACTTACGAAGACAGTAGAAATTTTACTCTTGACTCAATTTCTTCAGATTCACTCTATAACCGAATAACATATTTACTTTGCATACAATTACCCTGATTTTTTTGCCTCTTTAGTTTGAAGCACAACCAGATTTTGGAGGTTTGCTTTCTTTGCATCATTGGTTAGATGTCAAAATAATGTCCTCATAAACTGTTGTCTCAATATATATAGCATGAGCAATTACAATAAATTCTTAAAACCCCAAAGGCATTTAAAACTGAGTTATATGCCCAGAGGGTGGTTTAATAAGCACAGGGGATCACTATTCATTGAAAGCTAAAAGCTGCTGACATGCTGACTTTAAGCCAGCTTTTGTTGACAGTAAAAGGGGCTTTGATGCCATGCAGTGGGGTGCCAGTTGACATCAAAGGTGCCAAAGCCATCACATTTCACTGACCTGATTTTTTAAAAAAGGTCTTTACACTTGAATTCACTTTGCTGCTGTCAGTGCTGCTGTGTCTAATATTCTCCAGTCTACTTTTCCTGCGAAGCCCAGAGGGTCTTCAGTTCTGACTGAATTAATATCATGGCCGCATTTGCAATGCCTCCAGCGTTTTTATGTCGTGCACCAAGCAAAGCCAAGAATGTAGACCGGTTTCCCAGGCAATAATGATTTGACATGTTATTTGTGGTATTTGATTTAAAAAATCATAATTCATCTGGTTGGATTTAGTTTATCACATATCTTGCACTTTTCCACACCTTTACTAAAACAGTTTGGAGATTCCTGTTAATAAATGTTGTTGTCCCCATGTTGAACTTGAAGGAGGCCTATTAAGCTGGAATATGTATTTTTATGACAAATAGTGTAAAGTTTAGATGAAATAATAAACATTGGCAGCACAAAACGGATGTATGTACCTTCATCACAGTTATTAGGCTGTGATGAAAGTCTGTGTTGTCCATGCAGGTATTTTTGGTTAGGGCCAATAGATTTTCAGTTCATGTCATTAAGATTGAATACTATAGAAAAATGTTTAAAATAATTTATGTAGAAAAGATAATTTGATTAATTAGGAGCGATTGTTAAAAAGGTCTAAATAGTGGTTACAAAAGGTTGTAAAAGCATTAGAGAAATGTTACCAGAGTTCATTTTTGTATTTGTTCATACGGTGAGATGCATTTTTTGTGATTTAGTTATATCACAAATGTACAGAACTATATAATATAAAGAAAGTAATGGCAATGGCTACAATAGGAACTGTTTCAGTGTCGGGTTTTTCAGTACAAGTGCGTTGTGTCATTGTTATTGAAAAACAGAAGAAGAAAGTCTGCACCTGATGAGGCATTGTGCAGAGAAGTCACCGAGTGCACCCTTACAACCTGCTATTTTCTGTGCTTTTGCAGTTTATTCAACAATAAATATGTTGCACTGGAGATGAGTAATCCCATCATTTTCAACAGTGTAAAATACAGCATGTGAAAATTCTTGAAACTGCAGATATACTATTTTTCCTTTTACTGGAGAGTGAGAGCAATGAGAGAAGTGAAATGGTAAGTGAAAAATGTCAAGATTAAAACCAGCATCAAACATACTTATCTGAAAATGGTAGCGTTCATTTAGAAAATACAAGCTTCAGCATTTGATGATGCTACTTTTAAACTGTTTAATTTTGGAGCATAGGACCATTTTGTTTAGCTAATTATTGAGGCTCTATTGATCTTATGTCTGCTTTTCTTATAGTCACATATGGTGAAAATTACATTCTACTAGAACAGAAACAAAAATAAAAAAACCAACACTTTTATCTAAAATAAATTAGCAAAGTACCAGTGAAAACGTGAAAATAGCCAATGTGAAATGATCAGAATGGTTTGACTACTGTTACGCTAACACAGATGTTTTCATTATTTATGGAGAAGGGCATGAATAATATTCTACTTTTCATTTTTTTTAATGATATGCAATAAAACCGGATTTTAAACACAAGCAATATTTTCAGAAATGCTTATGTGATTTCTGACTAGAAACTAACTTTGTGGTTGAACACAAATTAAAATTGAATTCTAAATGTTCTAAAATGTTATTCATTTTCATTTGCTTACACCGTGTTTACTTTGTCCTAGATCTAGCTGACCTGTTTTCACCCTGCAAATTGGAGTTCTTGCATTTCACCGCTGCTTTTCTTAATACAAAGCTCAGCTTACACCATGTTTTCCCCTCTTACCTCGAGCGTAACGCTTTTGGGCTCTTTTATAAGAACTCTGACAAAAAGCTTGAGGCTTAGTCTTTGATCTGGCACCAAGGACTCGTCTATTGAAGAAGCTATAATTGCATTCTCCTTCTCGGCATACTATCAGCCTAACTTCTTATGTACTTTCGTTGTTGAGGACATCAAGTTTCAAGCGTTATTTTAGCCAGGAGGTTCTTTCTTACCCAGTCAGACACCCATGTCTTTCCAAGTACCATTCTCGATGGGTACAAAAAAATGTATTGTAACAATAACAATGGAGGGACTGTAGATTTCTATGCAAATTACATCCACTACAAGGTTGTGCTTGCACAGAAATTCAATTTACTTTTGCACGACACGCAATGAAATTAAATAGTAAACCGAGCTTGACATGATTCCTGTATGCCAGAGTTTCTTTTCAAATAATAGAACATGTTAACATCTGCTAAAGTGGGAGTCATCACATATTAGGCTAATGGTTCTCTTCCTTCACAGATTTCGTTTTCTAATGAATCCATTATTCACAACTTCCTCAGATGAAATTGTTTTGTGGTGTGCCAGCCAGAAGTGGATTCAATTGAACTGTTCAGCAATCCTGTTGATAGATGGAAAAGGCTCTAATCCCCAGACACCCCACAGGACCATTGATTAATTGTCCCCGCTAACAGGATTTTGATCAAACATGGCAGCAGTCTGATGGTGCCAAGAACACTTTAAATTAACACTCTTCCTCACTGGATCTGTCATGGAGTCAGCATTTTTTTGAATGTGCTGTGTGTTTCTTAGACATAAGAATTTTCCATCCCAGCTCAGATGAAGAGCATTCGCACACAGCAACGTCACTTTTTCTTGCCTTTCAGCAAATACG
Organism: Xiphophorus hellerii; assembly: GCF_003331165.1. Classification (NCBI taxonomy): domain Eukaryota; kingdom Metazoa; phylum Chordata; class Actinopteri; order Cyprinodontiformes; family Poeciliidae; genus Xiphophorus; species Xiphophorus hellerii. Next base: position 18,553,847 of record NC_045680.1, read on the forward strand.
TGTTCAAACCGAAATCAAGTATAAATTGTTGCACAAATCACAGTCTCTGATTTATTCCACGATAAACAAGCAGTGGACCAAATGTACAAACATAAGCTGCCAGCAAGGTTCCCTCCAATAGCGTCTCCGTGAAAGAATTCTATTATTCATCTTGTAATATTCTGATGGCAAACGTAATCCTTGTTGGATTATGTTCACAGGCTCGGGGTGTCATGGTGTGCGTGGGAAACGGACCAAAGCACAAACAGGAATGTGGTAATCTCATGGTGGATTCAAAAAGAACTTAATACTTGCAGATAAGAAACAACTAACGGAGAACATAGGGGTAACCGTGACGAAAAATCCGACAAGGAACAGTGGAAGTAGGAGGGTAAATTTATAGATGGAGTAATCAAGGAAATAGGAAAAAGCTGGACAGAGAGAAGAAAACCAATGGATCCTCACACAAGGGGCCAGACACAACATGGAAAACAATATGAATGAATAATAATAATAATAATAATACAAAATAACTATCAAAGCAAAACCTTATGAAAATCTAGAAGAAATGCTCTTTACACATTCTTCCTAATGAGTGTGTAAGGAAAGCTTTCTTTTAATATAATTTTGTTTTCTAATTTTAGCTTCATCAACGTCATATGAATGTGAAGATAATTAGAAAATTTTCACACATTATGACAAAATGGGGAGAAATGGGAAATAATTTCTTCAGTTGTGGCTGTTAGTTTCTAAGACTGTTCTTTACTCTAAAATGTCTTTACGGCACTGACATTTTAAGATTATGCATACATGTGAGGTAACACTTTATATGAAGGGGTGTGCATAAATATGACATAACACCTGTCATTAACATGAAAAAGTCGTCATGTATGTCTACGACTGTTGTCATTCAATAAATAATGACAGTTTTAATGCAAAGTTGATACTTTTAATTTACTTTTAATACCAGCTTTAATGCAACTTTGCATTAAAAAAGTAATTATTTACCGAGTGACACTTCATGACAACAGTCATTAATTGACATTCACAAAGACTCCTTCATGTTATGCCATGTTTATGACCGTGTCATGTCAGTCTTATGCACACCCCTTCAAACAAAGTGTTACTGAATGTGAATATGCTGATCTATTCAGAAAGATAATTCAACGTGTTTGGAGAGCTTTAGTCCTAATTAAAACATTTGCACACAGAATTGAAAACGTGGCTTGATGAGATATTCAAACCCCAGATCTCCTGGATCTTAATCCAAGTAAGTATATGCTGACATCTATGACTGACAGACAAGGAAAACTGATTCACTTTTTTAATAAAAGCTGTGTGAAAACAGCTTGACTAGAACAATATAGACATAGTCATATGCAGATTTAAAATCAATAACTCAGTTGTAACACAAACAAATGTTATATGAAGGTTTATAAAATGATCTGAACCTGTCTTTGAGATTTTGTCTGAAAAATAATAAAGACAAACAATAATATGCAAATGAGACATTTTGCAGCAGTCATGACAAATAATTTTATAATTGAATCCTTTAAACAGGTGATTTTTTTTTTTTTTTTTACATTTCCTCCAAAAGTATTATTTCTTTTGGATGATGGTACATAGTGGTTGAACTGAAAATCTAGAAAGACAATATAATTTCATGTATTTCTAAATGACTTTCAGATAAATAAGGTTGCACAGTTTACTGCACTATTTAACATTTTGCACAGCATCTCAGCAATATCGAAATTGCATCCTTAGCAATTACGCACAAATCAAAAAAGATAACATTAATATCAGCCCAAGCTTCCACATTAATTTACCATTGAGGCAGCTATCTGATTTTAAGACGCTGTGTTTGAAGACATTTTCTTTCATCTCTTCTCTCACAACACAAAAAAGTAAGGAGGATGACAGAAAATTACTGATGATTATCAAACTACCGACACAATTACGAGCCGCAGAGCAGGTTTGAATACCTGGAATAAAGTAATATAGCACCCCTCTGCAATTATTACTAAAAAAAGCTTTGGTGGAATCAAATTGAAAGTGAAAAATACTATCTGAAAAGCAATATTTCAGTTCCTACCTTCACTTTTTTGGGGGTAAAATATGACAGACTTGCATGGGAATGCCACTAGAACAATCCATTTCAGGTTATAGACAGAGTCATGATGTTGCCTTAAGACCTTTGCAGATTGCAGTCCCCTGAAGGACTTTTGAAATGGAGGGTCACTTTGAAATACTTGACTAATTGGGGCCTTCTGATGGATGATGACAGAATGTTAAAACGAGTGGCTTGCACAGGCTGGTTCTAATATCCTGAAATGCAGCCAGATGACGGAGATGTGAACGAGTGCAGAGAGTAATTCTCCACCAAAGCCCTTGTGTGATTTATTAACACCACTACATCTATTAATAGCTGTTCTGATCTGGTAAACCTTCATTGGCTGTTTGTATTTTCTATCTAAAAACCAAGATGTCACATGAACAACTGGTCAATGTAAAGCTTGTCTCTCTTTTCCTCTGAGGATTTAGTGGAATTTAGAGTCCATCACAACTCACTGGACTCTGACAACATTTTGAAGAAAATTCATCATATTGATTTGGCATCACATTTGTCATCAAGATTGAAGGACACTGGGGGGTTAGCCTGGAGGAAGTTATGTGCATGTGCACAAAATTGTGTCTCTCGTCTTGAGAAATGGATGAACTTGCTGTTGAAATTGGGAAGTCAAACAGCACTCAGAGTGCAGGCCTGCAACATCGTGATGCTCATGCAGCAGACATACTTCAGAAATGAGTGTCACTTCTGAGTCAGTAGTGTCACTGTTAAGGCTGCATCCAGATTTTCCATGATAATCTTTGCTGGAGGATCGGTGGTGGTCCTGTTAAGTCAAATGATGTGATTGTACAGAGGCCGTCTTCAAGAAGCCTCTACATCAGTTTCAGTCACTTTCTTGAATGAAAATGATAAGCTCACATCATTTTTACTAACTTCTACATCAGTCTGGACAGCTGACCATGTAGTCCTAGAATTCAGTCACCCATTTTGGTTCTAAAGCTGATTATGCTTCATAAACTTTTTGTTACAGAGAACACACAAAATTTGCATCACCATCATAATCCTCATAGGATCTCCTTAGTTAACACACCGAGGAACACTGCACAGCACAGCTTACGTGTTTTGGATTTCCTCAGTGGCTGAAGATGAAACATTCGCTGCTTCATCACTTTCTCAGGTCTCCTGTAAGCATAGATAAAACACACATGAGAGTAATTGGAGCTGACTCCTGTGACTTCTTTTCATTTTAATCCCATAAAATATTTGACTTGCTACGTTTTCTTCAATTTTTCAAGACTTCAAAGATTTTCGCTGCTCCAGTCGGTTCTATTTTTACCCCTTTACTGATAATGACACAAACTACAAATAATCTGTATGGAAACAATGCATCACAGCTGCAGCAACAGCAGCTGTCACATTGCCACGTCTTTTACTATCAAGCCATGCGAGCTGATGACAGACAGACAGAAATTTAAACAAAAATTTCAAACATCAATAAAACAGATATGTGTTCTTTGAGCAAAAAAAAGAAGGTGGATGTGCAAATTACAACCGAACCTGGGGCTGCTGAGCTGCATATTGATCTAAAATCTGACACTGACTGTCTGTTTCAGAGTCTCTTTTTTTCCGTGTCTTGAACATCTGAATGCTCACTGAGCTGGAAAATAGGTCAACATGGGAAATGTGTTTGAAACAAACAAGAAGGACTTAAAAATAACCTGTAAGTATTCAGTGTCTCCGCTATCACTCCATATATTACACAAGAGATATTCCAGCGGCACAAAGTGATCTGTTTGTGTTCACACACATCTCCACGCGCATCCAGTCTGTCTGCGTGACATTGAGACATTAAAACAGGATATCATTATTCACTACACATTTTTATTTGGTTGCCACTCTGCGTGAAATATATTACTATCATCAATAGCAGATTTTAGAAACAGTCTGTTTCTAACAGTGACCTTACTAAACTAACAGATTAAACATTTTGTTTGGGGAAAAACTTTAGATCTGGCATAATGTGTTGTTTATGAGATCCTTTGGAAAAATTTTTTTTTACAATAGTAAAAATGTTGCATAAATGTTGATAAGTTTTCTTTTTCTACCTAATATCTGACGCAGATATATTTTTCTGAAAGGACTTTTCTTTTTTTTTTGCAATGTGTCTTTGAGACTGACAGACTTGTCATCAACGCTCTGTTCATTAATTTTCTCCACATTTTATTTAAATTTTTTTTTTTATCCCACGGCAACATTGGACCTTCAGCCCAGATAATTCGGCTAACCATGAAATGGTTATTAATTTTTATAGAAAGGTACTCCAGTGTCCATTCATCAGCAGCATTTTATTTTTCATCCTGAAATTTTGCTTCAGATGAGAGTACGTCAAAGCTGCTGATGGAGACAGAGGGTTTAGTTGGAGCGAACAGGTCTGGGGTCATTGCTGAGGACAGTCCTTGGTTAAATATTATCTCTTCATTGCATTGATGACACAGATTGGAACATCGACTGTAGCAGAATAGAAAATGAGCAGATGGTCAATTAGATATAATGCAATGTCACAACATTTTTATGGGCAGTAAATCCTCTGGATACTTATTTGTAATTAACCAAAATATTCCATATAATTATTTGTTTGTCCTTTGTTTTGTCATTTTTAATGTATGACATACGTTTTTTTTTTACTTTGTAGTCATGAGCATTAACGGTTTTGTATCGAGATTGACATTCACATAGGATGTAATAAGTATGAATACACACTGAACATGTCTTTATGAACCATGCCGCCATTTCCTTCCACTTTATAAAAATGCAGTGCTTTATAAAAATAGAAATGAAGATGGAAATGACAACAGAAAAACTGGTTGAGACTTTATTAGGAGTTTGGTGCTTGTGGTAAAATTGATGATGACTACAATCACCAATAAGAAAATATTGACGATAGTGCAGGAGCAAAACCACTAAGCTGATGACTGAGTAGAAGATTTCTTCACATAATTGTATTGTTAAAGCTGTCTTCTAAACAGCAGCTGTTTCCAACCTAAGAACAATTATTAACCTGAGTTACAGGATGTCAGAAATTTGGTGTTGCAAGTCCACACGGCCAAATGAGACTGAGTTGTGCTTTTGCCCCTGCCTCCCTCAGGACAGCCTGACCAGTATGATAATGGCATTCCCTGGACATGGGCGACTGCAGATCGCCGAGGCTCCATTTTGGCTCGGTGTGTCCATGGCTTTTCCGTCTGCTGACCTGGGCTTCATTTACACGTCAGAGGAGAGCTGATAAAGCTTGAACTACTGGCTGGTATTTTAGTTCATCTATTCTTTCTTACGGCTTGGCGAGATCATCATTAGCGGGGAAAAGGTCAGAGAGACGACAGCAGTCAGTGCGGCTCGGTTCGTCGACACTGCTGCTGCAGGTGACCCAAGACTTTTTGTGAAAGGAAAGAAGGTTATTTGAATTTAGCCTTTAAACATATCTGATTCATGTAAAGTGAAAAGCTTCAGCCGATTGTACATGGGGCTCTTGCAATGACACGTAGATCTGGACTCTCTTAATGTGGAGACATTTTGGCCTCTTAGAGGGCAAATGCGTTAAACTCTTAACAGCTCCGGCTTTTAGTGAAATGCCTTGACAGGTAATGGATGGGTTGTCATGAAATCTTTGTACTGATAATCACGGTTTTTGCAAAATTGCTTCTAATGACCTTTTCTTGTTCAGGCTTCTAATCAACTCTACAATGAGCTTGACATTTCGGGTTTAGATTGGGAGCTTTGAAAGTTGAGCTGCCCAGTTAAATAAAAAACTGCTGTTAATTGTTGACGTTTTCAGATCAAGTAGAAGAAAGAAAATAGAAATCAGTCAAGCTATTGCATGTTACTACAATAGCATTTAAGTTAACAGCAAGAGCTTTCACTGATGGAAAACATAAAGGATCAGCAGTCCTTACATCAGGTAGATCTGGCTTTAATGAAAACCAAAAGGGTTTATTTGTGGCAACCAGTTCACCAATTTAAGAGCAAATTGTGTTTTAAAATTCCCCTTGATGACAGGAAGTGTCTTTGCATGTTAATTTAAGGGAAGCCATACTGGGAATACTGGTCAGGAAATGGTAAATCGATGAACTTTAAAAGGAAAGCATAATATAATTTGGCAGTGAACAAGATGCTGTGCAAACCTCCATTTTATATTAACCCCCAGACTTCCTGGTGAATATCACCCTCTGGTTTACCTGAAGAATAATTTTAATCTATTTTTAGGACGTTCTCTGAACTACATCGTCTCCTTTGTTGATCTGCAGGGATTTCACTTTCAGTGGGAAGTTTTTTAATTTTTTTTTTTTTTTTACATAGTCTTGTTTTCCCCCCTGGGAATAATAAAAGACAACTGGATTTTTGAGATTTATCTCAGTGTGATGGCATTATTTTGGGTATCCCACAGAGTGTGAAGCTGCCGGGACGCTTGAATGACTCAAACAACCGAAGAAACAGCCTAGCAAAGAGATATGAGAAGATACTTATTTTTGTCTGAGAAGCATAGCTGGTTTTGAGTATAGAGTATGTGTTTACTCTAAATTTTATCAGGTTTAACACGGTTTTAAACTGAACAATCCTTTGTACATTGTGTTTCTTTTTTCTTTTACTTAGGTCACACCACACACTGAAACCTTGTAAAATCGTATGTTTTATAAGAGTGAATTAAAATTAAAGATGCACATTTTATTGTTGTGGAGTGACTGTGAGGTTGACTTTGTTTATGCAACTGACACATATTAAATGAAACATATTGTGAAGAGGAAGAAAAATATGACATGATTTTATTTTGCATATACTGCTTTATAGCTACTTTAGAACCACAATTCATAGCAAAACTGGAAAACTTGTGGTAAATGTCTCTTCTTGCATTCCAGGCTTCAACTGTGTTTAGTTTAACTTCTCTGAACGCTGCTGATGAAAAAAATTTCAATTGCACGATTCTGCCACTAGCAGGTTTCACCATGGGCACGATGTGCTAAAAGAGGGTATTATGTAAATTCAACCTTTATTTTTAATTTTTTAGCTTTATATCGTGTTGTAAAGATATAACTTCATGACCTCTGAAGGCAGAGGGTTGCACTGGATTTATGGGGATCAGAGTTCAGGGAACCTGGTACAAATTAAGGTCATTATTTGCAAGCTATGTGTCCTCTATATGAACTCTCCACTTATGCTCTATAATGTGTTTATTCATCAAAAAAATCTCAATAAAATCTATTAGCTTGTTTTGATAGCAAGACAAATATAGAAAAGTCTAATAAGTGTAAATAGTTTTTAAGGTACTGCAGAAAACAACTTGATATTTCATCTATTTATTGTAATAATTGATAGTCATTATGAGTCTTGACTCAAAAATCATTACGTTTATCACTGCTGTTAGATTCAGAGGCAAACTTCTATAGGTAGATTTAATTTCATTGGTGATTTTCTTAATTACATTGATTCAGTTTGACTAATAGCATTGAATCATAAAAATGGCAAAATATTAAGATCTTATTGTGAGTTCCCCTGTCTGTTTACCATGCCTATATAAGATGTGAGCCTGAGTGAGGTTAATGCATCCTTTACTTTTCAGACTCTGCTAAAATATCTCGTCCTCGTTGAAAAAGTCAGCTCTCCTGACTTCGAGCTTGTGTATCACTAATGAGAGCCAATTAGATATTCTTGAGCTGCAACTGTTAGGCTATCATTAGTCCTCCGAGAAAGGTCATCACCAAGGGTGTTGTGCAACCCTCCACTACTACTTCCTGTCGCAGTGGGAATTTAGATGAGTATTGATCAAACAGCCTGACGTGAATGGTGGTTACAGTAAGTGCATGTTGATTAGTCTGTTAGCTGTCAGTTAAAAATCCATTAACTTGGTTGTATGTCAGTGCTGCGCTCCATGTACATGTGGGACCGGGGGGGTTGAGAAGACTTAAATGGATGCTTTGAAAGTCAGATGTGAATGCAAGAAAGTGACAGAAACCCTGCCCTGGTGCACTTTCACAAAAATATGAAGCATCAACATGACTTTCCTGTATATATTATCAGCTCTGTGCCTCATGGCTTCGCTTTCTAGGCTGTCCTTTGAGACAGGTCATCTTTGAGTCCTTCGCTAAGGATATCTCTACTTTTTTCCTGTAAACTCTCAAAAGACTTTTTTTTGTTGTTGTTGTTTTTGAATTGCTTCATGATAATTGGCAGAAACACGCTCTATATGGAAAGCTCTCTCGGGAATAGCCCTAACTTTTCAAAGGTGTTTCATTATAACCACAAATTACTTTATGATCTACTCAGTCCATCCATACCTGCAAGAATCATAATCGATTAAAAATCCCAATAAGGATCATTGTGTTTCACAATTGAGCTGCATGCTTAGAGGAGAGTGTACGGTAATGCTGTTTGTACGTCTTTGATCGTTCTCTGGATATAAATGCTGTGCTGTGGCTCAAGACAGGAATAAGAAACCAAGCTGGATTTTATGTAGAATGCGGAGCAGGTTTCTGTGTTGCACTTGTTCATTTGCTTTGTTTTATGAGCTTTGCATGTTTGGGACTGAGTGTGGATCTCTTGGCTGTGGAAATGAAGCAGATCCTGAACTGTGTTCTGTGATTTGCAAAGCTGACTTCAGAGTTTAAACACGCTGATTGAAGAAGTACCCCTCATTCACATGTAGATGGTTAAACTGCAGCTCTCTACATATTGGGAAGATTTGCACAGTGAGGAGAATGAGAAATGGTGTCAGGCAAACACATTGCTATCACCTGTTAATGACGCAACAGAATATAGGAAGAGGAAGACGTAACCTTTTTAAAAATAGATGATTAATCTAAATATTAAGATATTACATGTGGTTTATTGAAAATCTCATTTAAATTTCTGTTATTTGTTCATGCAACTGATGTTCATCAGATTGACTATTAACCAATGCAAAAACTTGGCTGTTTGAGCACAAATATCTCAGCCATAATGAATCAGATCTCAAGTGCTGTTTAAAATCCCATGCTCCTTGACCCACAGGTGAAGGAGAGGGCGTGGCAGTTACTTTTAATAAGTTGCGGAAAATCAATTCAAGACCCAAAGTTCACCTCCTTCGGCCTTCCTGTGACTCTGTCTCACTAATAATCAAACAGCAAAACAAAGGAGACAAGTCACTTCCTTTTGTTCTTCAATTTTGTGAGAATCTTCAGATTTATTTACCCTACTGCTAATGTACTTTATAATAGTTTGCTTAAATGTTAATTGGTGTAGATGTTAATGATAGTTTGATTGCTGCCTCCTTCATAATTATCTTAGACTTTGCTTTACTCTCGGAAATACTGGTGGGACGGAGCTAAAACATATTTGCCAAACATAAGAAGGATTTGACTGTGGTTATATTTTAATAATGTGATTTATTTCCTTGCATTTCAAGCCACATAACATGTTTTCGGATATATAGGCATTAGCAGGGGGACAACAGTTTTAGTGCACGGAAATTAAATATTGTTTTTAGCAGTACTCCATCGCCAAAGTGTAGGCATGGAAAAAAACTCCTGAAATTATGATAAGAAGAATTTATCCAAGATTTCTCTCAGAGTTCCTTCCATTAAGACTTCAAGCATGTTGGAAAGAAGATGGCGCTGCGCTTTTGAGAAATCTCCTTGTGAAGCTGGAACTGCTTATTATAAATCATTGACAAAAGAGAACGAGGAAAACGAGGGCTCTTTTCAGCACTGCCTTGCTGAAACGATCCGCAGCTCTGCTGAGCCACTCTGTCCACCAGCAGTGGAGATTTCATGAGCTCACAAATAAATAATTTTAAAAAAATGATCTTTTGATCTGTCAAGGTTTCTTAAACAAGAAAAACTTCTATCCAAATAATCTTGTAATCTGAATCTCATTTCAACCAGTGTTTGACATTTCTTCCTTATTTTGAGTTCTCAATCAGCCTTTAGCAATATTTGTTCCTGCCTTAAAACCATCACTTATAAATACTATCGGTTTTAGCAAATGGCCATAAATCCAAATCCTCCTTTATGATAAAAGTTGACACAAAAGAACCTTTTAAAATTCAGCAAAGTGGCGACGTGCTCAAATCTTTCAGTCTGAAGTGGTTTATTCAAGGCTCATGATTGCACAGAAAATAGCACTGGTAACCATTTGCTCTTACAGAGCAAAACATATTCTGGACCTATTCCAGCTAAATTTACTACATTTAGTCACCACATTCTGTTGTACATGATGAATTTTTGTTTTTTGTAAAGATTGACTTATGGTCACACATGAGAGATATTGATTTTCCATGATTGGACCGTTCCTTTTTTTTTACTTCATTCTGTTAGCTTATATCACTAGACAGCACAGCTTAATTTTTTATTGTGATAGTGGTGATTCATAGGTAGCTTTATCCCTTCAGTGAAATGAAACAAATCAGCTGCTGGTTGTGGTACCCAGATTCAAAGGACGAACCCGAAGCTTTCAGTCATATTTCAGGTGAAACAAGATGTTGGGTTCAGAGGAGTGGTCAGCACTGCCTTTTAAAACTTAAATAAGAAAGTAGAACCATCAATGTAATTTATATTGAATATTTTACACCAACAAGGTGGCAAACAGACTCTTCAGCTTTCATGGAACATTTCAAATTTGAGGCTTTTTATTATTATTGTTATGCCAATATTGCTTCACGAATCAAGTCACGTAACACATTATTTATCCGCTGGCTGTGAAGGTCTGACAACACAAAACCAAAAACACAAGGAGGAGTTAATCGATTTTTACAGTTTAATAGGAATCAAATTAAAAACGCACAAAGCCACAACTAAAACAAACAGCATTAATGAGCACTGTGTTAAAGTAGCATTAAATTTGAAGCCATACTTCCCAGCAGTGGATGAGTCATCTTAGCTCATTGCCGTTTGCGTGAGACAGATGAGAAGCTACCTGCGCTAAGAGCATGTGAAAGCACTTAAAAATCACTACAGTACATCATATTCAGCGTCAGCGCTAAATCATTTTGAGTATGCATTATTACGCTACAAGTTACATGAGACCTACAGACGAGAATGTGCCATATTCTCTCATCTCAGCTCATCGGAAGGGAAAGAGAAAAGCTTTCCTCTGTTTGACAAACATTCAAACTGCACTTCTTTGTTCCTGGATTACTTTAGATGCTGTTATCGACTGAAGAGCTGTGGTGCGAGAATCAAGTCTCATTATTAAAAGCTTACACAAGACATAAGCAGTTTTTTTATTTTTGATGTGATGCCCTCCTGCCAGTGCAGCCTTCATTTTATTTGTAGCGTGTCAGTCGGTCCCACTTTTTTTTATTACTTAAAGAACGAACTTTTGTCTGCAAAAGAAACCAGAACAGTTCATGATATGCTTTAGCTCCCCTTACATTTTCAAATTTTGTGCCTTGATAAGTGCATAATTATACAGAAAAACAAACACGGGTGATGCATTTGAAACATTTATATCAATGAATGACCTGGTTTTAAAAAAATGATGCAAGTTTTATGCAAAATCTAAATTATTCATGTGCAATCTGACAATTCTGCTGATGTGAGAAAGCGTGTTAAGTGTTGCCGTTAGTGGAAGCAAGTAGGAGTGGTAAAGCGAGTGGCAGTTTTTCCATTTCTGTGCAGTCGACGCTGTGTATGTGCTCGGATTGCATTAGCGGCGTATGATTAGATGTCCTGAGACATGAATCCTGTAGCAATCTCGAGGACTTCTGGTCCTTAAGGATAGCATTTATCTTAGCAACTGTACATTTATTTTGCCAAGACCTTTTTATTTGGAGGTTTTCAAGGTTTCTCACTATTTATTTATTCATTCAGTGTAGATCATTTTTCCAACAGAATGCAGTAAACAGTAACTGTTGTACAATTTATAACTGAAAAAAAACACTTAAAATTTAAAAAAAAAAAATACTTTTATCACAAATATACTAATTGAATTAATGATTTGTCTTATATTTGAAGTAAAGGTAAGTTTTTTGCACATCATAGATTTGCCTTTTTTCTGATTTGTTTAAATTTATCTTTTGGATTTGGACTAAGTGACACTAACAACAGCACAGAAAATGGCTGGCATGAAAGAAAATCCTTTTATCAGACTGATCTCTCTCTCTCTATACATATATATATTTGAGACCAAAGAGCAGGGCTGCCTCTCGCACAAAGTGGGAGGGAGAGCTACCAGAACAACAGAATTGAGTCTGTTGTCCTGGATGTGAGAAATTGGTACACAACCCAAAGTGCCTGTGATTATGTTATTTCCAACAACCAAAGAGAAACGTGATTTTCTTTTTTTTTGTTATGTTTTGGAAAAGGCTGGAAAAACTTTCCATCCCTCAGCAAGCTGCTCTAGATCAATACGGGAAGTACACTCTCTGAGTTAGCTGTTCTTGCTTCCTCACATCCAAAACAGGTTGTCGTGCTCAGACATCCATTGGAACCAGAACCAGAACGGTTGGAGCCTCAGCCACTTTGGTCTTGCGACGCAGCAGGTGAGTCAAGCTCCTGAAGGACGGCGTAGCGCGGAGGAGGAGCTCCTTGAGTCCTGCCCGAAACTCCTGGCGAATCAGGCAGTAGAGTACAGGGTTGAGGCAGCTGTTGGTGTGCGCCAGGCACACGGTCAGCGGGAACGCGTAGGCCTGCACGTTATAGAATGCCTTGCTAAATGGAACAAGGTCAAACTTTATAAGTACCCCCCAGAACGTGAGAGCCTGATTGGGCAGCCAGCACAGAAAGAATGACAGAACCACTATGACAATCGATTTGGTGACTTTGGAGCGCCGGTTCAGACGGCCTTGTTTGACCTCTGGATCAGCTGCTCCGGTGATGCGACGGCTGAGGATGACTCGCAGCAGGAGCAGATAGCAGACAGTAATTATGATCAGAGGAATAAGGAACCCCAGCAGGACCTTTTGCAGTTGGTACAGACCCAAAAGAAGCTGTGGATCCCAGCTGCCAGAGTCCGGAAAGCGGACCAGGCACAGCTCCTCATCTGACACCTCAGCACTGGTGGAGTAGATGGCATGCGGCAAAGTAGCCAGTAGAGAGACGGCCCAGATGCCGAGACTGGTCCACTTTGCCCTGGACGCGGCCGCCTTCCGACTGTGCATCTTCAGAGCCGAGGAGATGGTGTAATACCTCGCCACGCTCATCGCAGTTAGAAAAAACACGCTGGCATACATGTTCATGGTGGTGACAGAGCTGATGATTTTGCACATGACCCGGCCAAAAGGCCAGCGGAAGTCCAGAGCCGTGTCCACCGCCCAGAAGGGTAAAGTCAGAACAAACTGTAGGTCTGTGATGGCCAGCCCCATAACAAAGCAGTTTATGGATGACTGCTTCTGCCTGTGGCGGGAGTGGAGCAGATACAGAGCCAGCGAGTTCCCCACCAAACCCAGAGCGCAGACTATGGAGTACACACACGCTATCATCACACGCACCACCAAGCTGGAGCTGTCTCCTTGTAATTCCATGATGGATTCCCTGGTAAGGAGCTGCAGCCAGCAGTGCAGCGACAGATTGCTGGTGGCTGAACCCCCGCTCCCACCTCCAGGGTGATCCTCCTGGAGCATCTGCTGCTCACATGGCTCTGGGGCCAGTGTTTGGACTTCAGTCTCGTTCAGCGGCATGGCTGCACTTTTCCTCTCATATGTCCACAAAATCAGGAAGCTGCAAACGCAGACAAGAAAGTTTGCATTCGAGGCATTTGAAGCATCCCTGTTGCATTAGGAGGTGTCCACGCTGGACCAGCCACAGATGCAATCCACTACCACGACTCTCCCCCTCTCATCTCTGTCTGACTACTCGCAGCTCGCCGCGGCCGTTTATAGCTGCCACATGAACGCGCACAGTCCCCAACTCGGAGCGAGACGATTGGAAGAAATCCATCCTCCGATTTCTGCTACATCCAAGTCTCACAGAAAAGGAGAGTTGGACACTAATGAATATTCTTCGCTAGATCTACAATGTTTTAGACAGGAAGAAGTTTAAAAAGAAAGGAAGAAAAGAAAAGAAATACGCGACAAGTTTTTCTTTCTGAGCATTTGCGCAAACGCATTAAGTCCCCGGGTAATTATTGAAAAATAAAATGTCCTCTATGTCAACATAGATTGTTGGTAGAAACAAAAAATACGTTATTCGTACTTTAAAACTATGAGATAAAAAATTTAAACATAAAAATTACTGACCTGGTTAAATGACAAAAATGAAAAAGAAACGAGCAGAAATTACGAGGCGAATGTGCAAGAGATCAATCAACAAATAAATCCTTGTATTGGATATAGAACACAAAACCTATCGGGGGTTGAAGTTGGGGCGGGGTCTCTAAGTAGACGGTACACCTTGGTTTGCTTTCAACCTTGTTTGAACTTAAGGAAGCTGTCAGCACCGAGCAGACTCGCTTTTACTGAAACCATAATAGGAACTCGCAAAAACAGTTAATTTTCTTAGGCAAAAACAGATTAAAAGATATACTTACTTGTGAGGTTTTTCATAAATATCTGAAGTACTTTGTGTATTAGTATTGTCTGTCATGTTCCGTGTTTTTCTGTGTGTTTATTTTGAGTTTCCTGTGTCTCTGAGTCTCCGTGTTGTCCTGTCTCCCTTTGATTACTCCCAGGTGTTTCTCGTTCCCTGATTACCTCCTGTGTATTTAGTGTCACCTGTGTGTCTGTGTCTTTGTCGGGTCCTCGTCTCATTTGGCGTCTAGTCTCTGTCATCTGTGTGCCCAGTCCGTCGTCTTATCCTTTGTGTAACCGGTTGCTACCGGCCTCGAGCCCTGGCTTCCGCTCGGCCGTGCTGCCCGGTATTCTGGACATTATTGGACTGTGTAATTCTTGATATTCATTATTAAAACCGTCTTACTCGTCTTATCCTGGGTCTACTGCGTTTCCCTCACCATCTTCCACCACCGTTTCATGACATTGTCCTCTTTGTACTGATATTGCTCAGCTATAATATATATATATCTATATAGATATATATATAATTCTGACTGTAATTTGCTTGCACTGCAATTTATCGAGGGATATCAGTACAAAGAGGACAATACTAATACACAAAACACTTCAGATATTTCTGAAAAACCTCACAAGTACGTATATCTTTTATTTCTTTGTAATGGACTACTCTGTGGCTACATCAAAAAATGTCAACAACATAAAAATATGAAAAAGGTTTGAAGGGTAATAAGTTTGTAAGGCATTTCAACAACTACATCTACTGCCCTGTTAAAGTAATCCTTCACTGAAAAACGCTGAACAAATCGAAAGGATGGAAGAGGGAGAGGGGAAAAAAAATTAATCTGCCCACTTTTAATCCAGTGCAACCCACTTGCTGTCATCTTAACAACCGCTAAACTGCTAAATGCTCAGGCAGCAGTGACAGTAGGCCTGGTTTAAAATTTAAAACTTTCTAATCTGTGATGGATACATCTGCACACACTGGGTGGAGATAGCAAATTATGTTTTGCAAGTTTCATACTAAGCCTTTTTAAATTTGTGAAGCAATACACACTGTAACACAAGTAAGGAAGAGCTTGGTGATCACTTTGTCCATATGGAAAATTATACCTGACTTTCAAATCAGTACCTAAATTTAAAGTTTTTCTGTCCCAGCTATAGTGACTTGCAAAAGTACTTATAGCCCTTAAAATTTTTGACATTTAGTCATGTTTCATAAGCTGAAATCTGTTTTTTGAGGACATTATCTGGACAACTCAAAACTGATCTTAATTGTGATGAGGAAGTAAAACAAAATGCAAGTTTCACAGGCTGTCCAAATAAGCATCTTACAAGTGTGGTGCATATTTGCTTCAAGGTCCATTTATTCTAATACCACTAATTAAAAGCCAGTGTTTCCAATTAGCCGCAGAAGTAAAAGAACAACATTTTTTTAAAGAGCAGAGAACATAGGAGACGGGTCATGAACATAGGAGACAGGACAGAGACTAGACGCCAAATGAGACGAGGACCCGACAAAGACACAGACACACAGGTGACACTAAATACACAGGAGGTAATCAGGGAACGAGAAACACCTGGGAGTAATCAAAGGGAGACAGGACAACACGGAGACTCAGAGACACAGGAAACTCAAAATAAACACACAGAAAAACACAGAACATGACAGACAATACTAATACACAAAGTACTTCAGATATTTATGAAAAACCTCACAAGTAACACTGTTGTTAAGTGTTAGAACAACAAACACTGAACTGAAAAGCATCATGGTATATGCCACTTTTTCTTATCAGGACAAGGGAAGATGATGAGAGTTGATGGGAAGATGGATGGAGCGAAATATATGGCAATCCTGAAAAAATAAAAATACAAAAGTGAGGCTTAGGTAAACATACAGCCAGAGCTACAAGGAAATGTTTTTGATTAAAGCATATCCACGAGTTAGAAGTCAAATTCCAGGCCTAAATACAATTCACAATGCTAGAAAATTGCTCTTTACAGTTACTCCCCGCTCTATCTGACTGATCATGAGCTCTTTTGGAAAAAGGCAAAGTTGTTTACAGCATCAGCTTCGCCTCACAGAGGTTGCTTGAAAATGTTGGTGTTTTATTTTTGTTGCTCTGGCACATGCAATTAACATAAGCTACACACAAAAGTTTGTGAGGAAGCACCTAATTATTTGAAACAAAGACTTTGAATAAGTTGGTGTGCGCTGACATGTCTGCGGGTTCTAACAGCTGAAATGACAATGAAGTGCTTTGGCTGTCCAGAATGAACCTGCAGCCGAGAGGCTGCAAACAGATGGGCTTTTGGTCAGGTCCTGCTCGGAGCATAAATATTCAAAACGCAGGTTAAACCCGAGCCCATCTGCATCAGTTTGCAGAATGCAGAAAAATCGGATAGAGCTCAATATCAGCCCTTCTACACCTTAAGTGTTATACGCTGATAGGTCTCACAATTGCTGCAACCCCGGAATGACGGAATAGTTTAAAGCAGAAAGTAAACTGCTTATGTGTAAGAGAACGCTGAGAAAATTTTAATGTAAAAAAAGAAATTGTTCAATGTCCAGCAAAAGGAGCAGCTGAATACTCAGAGCAGCCAAACTGGCTTTGGGCAGTCGGGATCACCTTGGGAATGATTAGTATTCCACCGCGGAAATAGGAATAATTTCAGATTGTCATCTGCTAGGCAAATATTTGACGTGGGCTGTACTTTAAGTACACAATTTCGCTGTCAAACATCTCCAGCCACAACTGCAAGGCACCCCCGCTTAAATAACAATTCAAAATGCACATATTTACAAATTCTGCCTCTGCAAAGTTGTGTGTGTGTGTGTGTGTGTTCGAAACCCTTTAAGGTGTCTTTAATTGGATTTGCTTCTCAAATTGCTTCGCCCTGTTTAATTCAGCGAAGGCGACAGCTCCGTTTAATGTGACTCCATAACAGTTCTATCTTTAAATGTTCTTCAGATGGTGTTACATGCCTTGCTGAGGCCTGTATTTGTATAAATACTCTACGTATCTGTAAAGGCTGGAAGAAATTCTGTGACACATGCTTTATTTTTATTAAGGTTCAGTTCCAGCACTCCAGAGCATCAGGTTCTGGAGTGGCACAATTAATAAAGCCTTCATCTGTGTTGCTGTTTTAAGTGTGTTTCCCTTTTGACACTCGCCTCCAGCAACACTCGCTGCATTCATGCCTAGGCTTCATCTAAGTATAATGAACTAAGATAATGCTTACTCTTTTAAATTACACAAGAATCAAGATCTGATATACGAGACCTCCTTACTGCACATCCTTTCTTAAAAGGGAATAAAGAGGCTATAACCTACATTGCCTAAAGTAGCCACTTGTCTGCTTTCACACATATGAACTTGAGTGATGTTCCGATTTGTTTCAACAGGATTTAAATTGCTGTTTGCCAGTCTTTACAGCTGTACCAGGTTTCAACTGTTCTAGGAAGGTTTTTCCACAGGGTTTAGTATTTTTCTTGTAGGAAATTGTACACAAATTTTCCAGAAGTTGGAGCACAGTCATGTTGAATCAGAAAAAGAGCTATCTCCAAGCTATTTCCATCAAAATTCAGAGGATTAAATCATCTTACAGTGATTTCAGACCTACTCGTGTGAATCAGTTGAGTTTGTTAGCTTGTAATTTCACTTTCTTTCCACTATGATTAAACTCAAAGCATACCAAAAACTGTCACTAAAATCCACAAAAGAACCTTCGATCTGTTTATAGGTCAGATATTTCTGGATTGGTAATAGCAAATAAATATACAGAAAGCAGATGCTGTGTTCTGACCCAATAAAAAACACAGAGAATTTAATTGGACTGTCTAATTGTTTCTTGATACTATTTCATACAAAATTATCAGAGAAGTAAATCAAATGATTTTTAGAACATTTCTTAAAAGAATTTTTTTTTCTGTGTTCTAGTTCCTTCACAATATTAACTCCGCTATCATGTAAATGTTAGTCTTAATATCACTGTCATACAGATTGAAATAGTAAATTTAGAGTTGTTGGTTTACAAAGTAGTGCTTTAAATCATACTTTTGGTATCCATGGTTACCTCCTGGCCAGAGCTGGTGGACGGTTATATCAGGTTCTAAGCAGAATCTCCTTTTGGGTCCATTTCATACGTTCCGGTGTTGATCAGTTTTTAAATTCTGCATTTAAAACAACTTGTTTTACAATAATCTTATTTTGCAAGACAATCACGTCAGCCTCTTACCAATATTTTGAGCTAAGTGTAAACATTTCCTCTATTCAGTTTATTTTAAATGAATAATTATAAAAAGCTTCCCCGAACTGATATTACTAGACAATTTATTAATTACTAGCACCTCCTACACTGAGGTTCAAGTAATATTTTTATTAACAACTTGTTAGGGCTCTTAGGTGTTAGGGTTTAGTTTTTATTACTAAGTGACCAAACAAAAAGAGGACAAAACATTTTGACAACCTCCAAACACTAACAAAGCAAAAATGGGTCACCATCAGTAGGGATTCACTCCAGAAGGTGATATCCATTATGCCAATGCAAATTACCAAAAAAGGTTGAGTCTTTATATTCTGTATAATCTTGATGCACACAAACCTTTCATAGCAGTGAAATGTTTGTTAGTGAACTTCAGCATGCCATAGTAACACCTGACAAAATGATAGAAAAACAACACTACAGCAAAAAACCCAGTCTACAGCTTGTGGCCATGACTCTGCAAGGCACCTAAATTCAGGGATCATGTTGCTGAGCTGACTGGCTCCAGAGCTGATTCTAAATGTTTCCTCCTCATGGTGAGTTGTTTGCTCTGCTGAAGGGTGACAGTGCTCTTGCCCTGAAAGCAGTTTTGACATGGTGATCACAGGCAGCGGTAATTGTAGTGACATTCAGACATTGCCGCAACATCTGTGCCTTTGTGGCTCATTCAAATGACTATCCAGGTTAACACAAGCTTTTAAAACATTTCACGTTTTAAGAGCTTCTATTTTAATCTCAAGGAAAATGTTATGTCAAGGTTAATTCTGTCAAATTTAACAAGGAGTGTCTGTAGCAACAGTTTGTCAGGGATAGGTATGTATGCTGTCACTTATGATATTTCTCGTATAATCACTGTTGTATTATAAATCAGTTGGCTCATGATAGTTTTGTCCTTATTTGAAGTTCTGCTTTCAGTCAGTCAAGGTAAAGCAGAAAGTCATTCAGAGCATAGCCAAGTGTTCATTCAGTTATCTTAATTGCACCAAAGTATTACAAAGAAGTTGTTTGTCTGCAGCAATTTGACTTCCACTGTCAGACACATTTAAGTAAGATTTATAACAGCGGTTTATGTGCTGGGATTTTATCTCTAATCACGGGGATCCAATAAAAGTGTAGGATCTTAAAAAGTTTTCTAGTGGCACTTTTTCATCTAAATTTCTCACATTCCTTTTCATTAAAAAGCATCCACCTTTGTTCTTATTCCCCCCATTGATTTTATCATTAAGATGAAGGTTTAATTAAATTCTTGCAGTTTTCCATCCAACTGATCAAGCTGATCAAACAATACATGATCAATGGTCAAAAGGTCTGTCTCATTTCCTTATTTCTAAAGAGTTTCGGAATACTTAAAATGTACATATATTAGGTTACGCAATGGATAAATTCCCTCGGATGGGGTGGATATGCATTCTTATCGCCTCATTTCTTCAACCTTAAAGCTGCTTAGCAGTCATTGTTTATAAGGAGATTGCATTAGGAGTGAACTTTTATAAAGTATCTACTTGATTAGTGACATTATCTCCTCCAGCTTCACGGTGAACATGGAAACCTTCATTTTAAGACAATCTACCTACGGAAAATGTCGATGACAATATCCTGAGCTGGGCAGCAGAGGTGGAAATGAGCGTCTTTAATATATTGCAGAAAAAGTAATTGGAAACAGAAATGGTTTATTAAAAATAGAATTTTGTGATGTTCTTTTTCTTTGCAAGAGAGTGAAATTATCCACAGTGAAACAAGTCCCATGTGAATTGAAAAGCCACTCAGTGAGGAAGAAGTCATTGCCCAAAAAACAAAACAAAACAAAAAAAAAACAGATAACACTTTGCACCTGCACTGATGGGAAAAGTGTTTTTTTTATTTTTCCCTGGAGGTGTGATGAAATAAAAATCCAAGTGTTCAGCCATAATGACCCTTGTTACATTTGAATTTAAAAGCAGGAAATCTTAGAGCACCATCTCATCTGAGACGTACATCATCATGGTTTGTGAATTTTTTGC
Source organism: Xiphophorus hellerii (assembly GCF_003331165.1). NCBI lineage: Eukaryota > Metazoa > Chordata > Actinopteri > Cyprinodontiformes > Poeciliidae > Xiphophorus > Xiphophorus hellerii. The sequence continues at coordinate 18,574,635 of NC_045680.1, forward strand.
TACAGGATTCATTGGTGTACTGTACTTCACAAAAAAGTACTGCTGTGATCAAGAAGGCCTGTAAACATGACCTAGTTACACCAGTTCTGTTTGGATCAGTGGGCCAAATTCCAACTATTGTGAGAAGCTTGTAGCCAATGTTGTAATCTGTAGAACTTTGGTTTTGTGTCTAGCTTTATTTTGGTGTTGGTCACCCTTTGCTTTCCTTTTTAGTTTTCAGTTTCAAGACGCCCCCTGCTTTTGTTCTGTACTTGTGTTTGTTTTCTTTTCTATGTCGCACTATTTAGTTATGGATGTTCTTTGGAAATCTTAGTTCCTGGTTCTTTTTTGACCTTCGTGTATTTAAAAAATGTTTGACGTTTCTCCTTTTTCTGCAGTTCTTTGCTAGCTGTGGATTAACTATTTATTTAGGTCATGCCTTGTTACTGCTTTGTATTCTATTCCCCTGTGTGTCTTCACTTCTGTAGTTCCCTGTGAACTCTCAATGATTTTCTCCTAATTCCTCAGTTTGACCTTGGTTATCTATGCATGTTCCACTCACAGCTGACATTCATTCTGCTAAATAAACTCATCTGTGTCCACTGGGGTAATCATACCCTCTAGTGTTTAACGTGCCTCAGTTCCTGTCATTCTCTGATAGATGATGCTGTTGCTTTTTCCCTAGTTTCTTCTTTTTAAAAGTTTTTAAATTCTTTTGTATTAAACCTCCAGTAAACCATGCTAAACCATTTGAACCAAGTTAGTCGACTCTGCCAAATACTAGGGAATGGTTCGTAAACTTTTGATTTTTCAGAAGCTACAAATAAATCTCTGCTTTTTCTGGCATTTGCCAATGAAAAACATGTATGAGAGATTTCAACTAACAGAGTTTGAAAAATATGTAGTGTGTTTAATTTTCATTAGACAGTGAGAAAAATAGCATCTTTGATTTTTTTTTAAGTCAACTTGCCTGCCTATTATCACCTGTAAATATGTTCATTTTGTCTTAAAGTGCAGACAGATTTTATGTTTCTAGTCTAGTCTATAGCTCACCAAGATTATGTGCAATTACAACTTCTGTCCCCTAAGATTAGTAGAATAAATGGTTCACAAACTGTCTGCACATTTCTGATGATGGTTTTCAGTTGCTATTGATACAGATCCACTGAAAACACAGGCAATGTGAAAAATTAGCTTAATGTAACAATATACTATTATGATGTCACAATGACTTTTCACATTTGAACGTTATAAATGTCTTACTATTAAAATAAACGTATATCACCTTACAATGAAAAAAATGACAACATAAATAATATCCTCTATTAATGTGATATGTTGTACAATTTTGAAAATTGTATTCTTAGAACTATAGTTTTTACCTCCTGACATCATGCCTATTTTTGCTACAACATAATATTTGTTCACCTTACAACATTATAGCATTGATGAAGGTGCAGTTAAGCAGTTGTGTGTCAGAACTGACTAAGTTTTATTTCATAGCTGGATTGAGCCTGTATAATACTGATAATCATCCAAGCATTTTGAGAAGGAACATAAAACACACGCGGCTATGCAGGCGTAACAATGGCCCGTCTGAGGTGGGAACATTTCTCAGTGAACAGCTGCAGGGCTCGAAGACGCTCCATGGATATAGACGACACCACCTAAAGTTTAGGTGTAGGGCAGAACAAAGACAAAGTTGGCCATAAATTACCCCACATAAATGAGGCTTCTCAACTTTGACAATAGACCTTCCTCTGAAATCTTTGTATTTCTTCTATAGTGTTGAGTTAAACTACTGTCTATTTTAGTGCTACTTATGCATGCAATGAGCTCCCTCAGCCCAATGTGCAATCAAGCATTCTTCACAGAGCTTCATTAAGAAACGCTTTTGATCCTTGACTCTTTTTTATGTGAAATATAAATGTGAGTTAAGATTAATTTGCATGCCCGAATGTGAGAACTGTTAGTGGATCGGATCCTCTTCTCTTGGCCAATTAAAGAGATGGTAGAATAAGTTTAACTTTAAAATGTTTCAGACTCCTGGAAAACAAAAAAAAAAAGTTTAAAAAAAAAATTGTAATAGAGATGCTTAGTGGTTTCATCTCCCTTCTTCTCTCTATATAGCATAAATAAAAATTTGGTAAATATGAAAGTTTCTCTGTCCTCAAAAAAATCCCAGTGTATTTCAGAGCTGCAGCATGACAACAAAAAAGTCAATTTGTAGATTAAAAAAAAAGAAGATTAGGGATCGCTTTGATTGGCATTGGGGTGACCCCAACGTTCACTCGTGACTATCCGATCTCAGCGGGATCCCTCTCGGCTACCCTGAACCATCACTAATCAAAGAGGTGGTTCAGGGTCCTGATTAGAAAAGCAATTGCCGGAGAGACATTCACCCTGATTAAAGACCAAGCAGGGAAGAGTAAAGCAAAAGAGGGAGAGCCGAGAGAGAGAGAACGAGTCAGCAAGCACAATAATTGCTTATCACTTCTCATCACTGTGGTTTAAACTGAAGTATTTTTTACTGTGAGAATTGTCACAGCTGCTGTTGTGCAGTGACCACTCGCACCTGATCGTCATCCTCCTGATCTCCAGCTGCTGCCATATAAGGACGGAACTCTCCCTGCACGGCGTCAGATTGTTGTGAAACCCTCAGCGCGATCCCTCTCCTGTCCCTGATCCCTGACCCTCTCTGTTGGAAAAGGACCTCCTGGCTTCGACCCCCCCACCCCCGGCCTGTCTGACCGGATACCCGTTTCGACCTGGGCTCTGGACCCGCGGGCTCGGATCCCCTGTTTGCCCGGCCCGAAGATCAGGGGCCGCCTGATCCTGAATTGATTCCCTGGTTCTGACCCTGGCCTGTCTGACTAAGAGTTTGTCGACCTCCCAATAAATACCTGGTTGTAATTTTCTGTTCAGTCCCTGTGTCCATCAGTGCCTGAGCCTGACAGAGAATAGTCAGTAGAATAGAAGAACCATTTGTTTGAATGGCATCTGAGGCAAAGTGGTGTTGAATGTTAGCCAAAAAACAAAAACAAAAATTACATGACAATGGAGGAAGGTATGAAAACCTTGAGATGATTCATCAGTCAGACCTTTAACCAGTATGTCTGACTGACTTACTGACACTTACACATGTCAATGACACCTGCAACATGAAGAATAACAAGAAGAGAGAAATAATAACAAGATGAAGTTTTCCTAATCCACATGGATAGACTGAGAACCCATTTGAACTCGTAAGAGGGCCAAAGTTTCAAGGCTGTTGAAATAAGTAATCAATAATCTCTCAATTTTTGTCAATTGATTCAACTTGGTGATGTCAAACACAACTCACACTTTTTGTTTTTCTTTAAATATGTGTCACAACACCAATTATACGCTACATTATCGCAGGAAAAAACACCAGAGATTTCCTGGTAAATGGGCCAGGAATTAAATCCAGACATGCTCTGCAGTTGCGGTTCACACACTGGCTTCCCAGCAGGAGACTCTCTGCTGGAGGTTTGTTCTGACAACAGGAAATATTCACTCCTGGCTCTTGGGTAACACGTACGGCAGCAGGACATGGTGCAAAGAGTCTGTTGTGGAAATCAAAGTGTTTTGTTTGTTGTATGTCTGGAATAGCTGATGAGGCTCCCTGTCTGTTTGTCATAATGAATATTTTTGTGGTGTATGTGAACGCATCTGCAATGCTAACAAGTGGGTGGAAAGGACGTAATTGGTTAGGTTGGAAGTAAAGAAGTGCATTGCACACATGTTTAGATTTTTGGTGGTCATTTTCTAGAGTTATTACCAGGTAACTACAGCTTATTAGGGTTCATATACTTCTGGCATAACACTTCAACAGAAGATTATGTTTTTATAAACCATTTGTTCTAAGCTCTTACTGTGTGTTTACATTTGCTTCTCTCCTAGAATGTGAATTTTTGCAGTAATCTCTGTTTTTCTGTCTCTTAACTGGTTTTCTTAGTATTATCCTTTAATCTACTATCTTATCAATACTGACCAGTTCTCTGTATCCTAACAATCTGATGTCTGATCCACGGTTGACAAAGTGTTGTTTAAGATAAACAGGGGAGCCAATTACCTTGCTAATTATTCTGATCTTGAGCAGGTTAAGCCCAAACCATACAGATGCTTCCAAATGTTCAATTAACATTAACAGCCATGTTCAGATGTATGTTTACACTGCAGGCAATTTCATAGCTGGCACATTACATACATCACGGGCAAAGTTAGCTGTTGGGTAAAATGTTGGGTACATTTTCAAATAGCAGACTGAACAGTGTTCACTAAAGTTTTCTACCAAACCTCTGAAGAATTCACAGAACAATTGTATTTCTACTAAGACCAAGCTGCACTAGTTTTACTCAGTTTTGTAGGAAGTTGAGCCATTTGCATTGGATTATAGTAGGGGTATTAAAGTACAGAAAGTTAAACATGAATGCATACCACACTTTTTAGATTTTTCTTTGTAAAAAATGTTGAAATGTTGAGTCATTTTACTTTGACTTTGCACTTTTGTGAAACCTGGTGCTGGTGTATCACATTAAACTACATTGAAATCTGTTACAAATTAAGGGTATAACACCTTTCAAGACACTGTATAATGAACAGGTGTTTTATTACCAAGTAGGTGAATACAGTTAATATGGACTTTTTATTTGCATGCTCACAGCTCAGTGACCTCGGTGTCATGACATTTATCAGTAAAATCTAAATTTAGACTATGATGGGTGTCAAGAAGATCTGAAATGATTTTATTCATTTTATCTTTAGTATAATTCTGTCCTTCTTTATGTATCATGAAGACTGTCAACTCCTTTATTTATTCAAATGCAAATGATCAGACTGGATCTACCTGAATTCATTTAATTCAGTAGCATGTACAGCTTACACAGTGGACAAGTTGAGACACAGATTAAACATGGGCTTGCTCCTTGAAGCTCGGTCAACCCAGATGCTGAAAATGTCAGTGTGTCATATTGAATTGTGACCAAAGTGACAGTGAAGGGAAGAACTCTTTCATCCCATCACTGTGTGGTTAGCGAAGACAGGTCAGATTATATGTGGAAGCCCTGGAAACCACCTTCCTCCAAAAAGTAAATATGTCAACGTATCACTCTGGGAGTGCAAAGTCTGACTCATTAGATAAGAGGTCGTCTGTCCCACCTTTGGCCCAGTTTTCTGTCCTTCTCTCCCACTCATCCTGTCCGGGTTTGCCCTTTAACTGATTGCCTGTCTAGAAATAAGATCTTTTAAAGGCAGAACTCCTTTAAAAGAGTTCTGCCTTTTATGACAGAGAGACAGAGAGAAATATAGCACCGCATACTCAGAGCGACTTTTAATTAACAAAACAAACTTTCATCAGAGCATTTCAAAACATTCCCATTGCTTTTCCGCTTCTAATCTGATGCAAATTCCCTCACAGCTGAGTCTAAACTGTTGCTATCTATTTTTTAACAAACAGATAACAAAATTGACCCTTAGCTTCAAAAATAATTAGCTGTTTGAATCCATATTTTACAAAACCACGTGGTTACACTTGTTCATTTACTGAGACGTATTCATGCTGAAGTGTTTATCAAAGACATAAGTGAGTCACATCAATCACATCCGTGTAAGATTAACATCCTCTTTCAAATAAAAAAATAAGACAAATAAGAAAAAAAAAAAAAAGCACATACTAAATACAGTGGATATAAAAAGTCTTAGGCACCCCAGTTCAAATGTCTTTTTTTAAGTAAAAGGATGAGACCAAAAGAAAAAAAAAAAATCTGAACATTTTCAGCAACTAGACTGCTTGAATGAGAAAACCTTCAAACTAATCCTTGAAGCTGAAATCAGAATTTCAGCATTCGGTCTTCTACGGTCCATTGCCTTGATACATCTTGATGTGGCAATACTAGCCCACTCTACCTTGCAAAGTTCTCTAAATCTATTGAATTGTAGGACTTCTTTTGTCCGCAACACCTGTTCAACGACCCCACAGAGTTTCTGTCAGGTGTAGCTCTGCGTTTCTGGACCTGACATTTTTACACTAAAGCCATTCATTTCATCCTGGCACCAGAAGGTAAACACAGTATTTGGAGCTGTTCATGCTAGTGGTAAAGAAGTAATCCTACAGCATGACGCTACAACTCCCTTAGCTCGAATCAATTCGTCAACAATGTTTTAGGAGTTTTACGGGTGAGATGACTTTTGAGAACCACTGTATGTTTCAAGGGTAAAACAGGAAGGATCAAAATTAAATTTCCCCGTCTGTGTAAACAAAAGTCCATGATAATTCTCTCCCTTATTATTAGCAGGACTGATTTAATCAGGGCAGATTTTATAATTTCTTACATGTCGTCAGCATGTGGTTGTAGCCCAGTGGTGCGATGGGGATTCAGAGTCACAGTAGCGATGTGGCCGGTAATTGGGTCTACATGGAAATGACTGCCTCCATCTTCCTGACTGCTATTCAGAGACACAGAGTCCAAGCCGGGCTGTTCCTGTTTTTCCGGCAGCTTCTTCATCATCAGGTCTGTGATGTCTTCCAATCCCTGATCCTCGGGGAAATGCTGGTTCAGTGGGTCTGATTCATCCTCAGTGGGGAAAGACGGGTCGATAACACGCATCACACGGGAAGCCTGGAGGTTCTGTAGGGACCGTGACTGGACTGGAGGAAGAGAAGACAGAGGAAAAAAATAAATAAGGTTAAGCCTCTTTGGGGCTCTGCTTGTTTTTATACTTTTATAACCGCGGACTGTGGTTGACAGGTGTGTGAGCGCGTTTGCCTTGGCGCAAAGTTGCGAGCATGTAAAACTCCATCCTGAGACATCAAAGACTTTAAAAGTTTTAAGACTTTCTACTGTAACAGATTCTGAAAGCACCGTTAAAAAATAAATAATAAAAAAAAATTCCAGGGTGAAAAAGACGGTAAGGAAAATCAAGTCTGATCCTTTTTACCCAGGCCTCTCTTTTGTTAGAGCTCTTTCCTCCATGAAATACTAAACTCTATAAGGTCCAGCTGCTGTTACTCTCATTCATCTCAAGCTTTATGCACCAGCAGCGTTATGCACAAAATTCATACACATGAGCCCCCTCATGTTTGGCCATGACATTATTTGTTAACTGAACTTGAAACTGTTTTTAACCTGGTCTACTTGAAGTGAACATACAGTATCTCATTGTAGCCGCATTTAAGAAAATTTCCATTAGGAAAAATAGTGAGCAATCTGTCACCTCCAGGACAGGAACTGGCTGGCTGCTGTGCACACCCTGCATAGTTTTACTCATATTCATGTTTTACCGATCCAGTGTTCCCTCATTTATGAAAACTGCAGGTTTAGTACTTCTAATATCATTCCTTCTATAATGGTTTTCATTCAGACACTTTCTTATAATGGCCGGATTTGTGAAATCCACGGCTGAACGATGTCTTTGCAACAAGTTCTTTCCACCTCAGCTGTCAATCCCTTCAACTCCTCTAGAGTTACCATGAGGTTTTTGGCCGCTTCTCTGAATAATGCAGTTCTTACTAGACCTGTCTGTTTCTTTTAAATGGCTTGTTTCCAGGTTTCTTCTGTACTCTTTGTATTTTCAAATGATGGTTTGAACAGTACAATGCTAATGAATTTTAGATTTTATTTATGAAGAAATTGTTCCAATGCATAACCAAGTGTAATGTTCTTCCCTCTTCAAAATTTAGCAAGGTACATGTAAAATTCATTGAACTTTTTGGTTGTAATATGAAGAAATGTAAGAAAGTTCAGGAGGTATGACTAACTTTTAAAGTTATTGTAATAGAGCATGCCTTTTTGTTATGTACATTTTCAAGTAAACAGCAACATTTACAGATAAAGAGGCAGATTTGAAGCTCTTAGGGTAACAACCATTCCCAGCCACAGGTTTGGCCTGTGGCTCTAACAATTTCCTCTGCTGTGATTGGAACGTGCCGGATTGTTAAACTCACTTCTGACTGGACTGAAGTCACTTTGGCTGACCTTTGAATCAGAGAAAGGCTTGAGAGTGGGGACCAGGATCAAACAGAAGGACAGCAGGAGCACCTGGAAAGTTAAAAGGAAAACAAGAACACAGAGATAGAAAATGATTCTGGGTTTTTTTCTGCTTTGGAGAGAATAATACTGTACGTGTTTTCTTTTGTGTGATGTAGTTTTTCAACAGTGCAAGCATTCTGTAAGTGGAGACCTATTTCACTATTGAGGGCAAATCGACTTTTGCTTATATGGTGCATTTTCCTTCAAACGGAAGAGTTGTTTTTCAGTTCACATGTCTTTGCTATGAACATTTATGCTTGCCAGTTTAGACAAAAGGCATACCAGTACACATGTCCCAGTCTGGACTGGCTTGTTGGATGAGTTCATGACCAGAGCTTGCAGCCTGCGAAGCTGCTCCATTAGAGACCTACAGAAAGATAGAAGGAAGAAGGAAACCCAAAGAGAACAGAGAGAGAGAGAGAAAAAAAGGTTTCACAGAAAGAGAATGTAAGCAGAAAGAGAGAAAGTATTTTCAGAGTCAGAGAAATCAAATGTCCTAACAAATTGCAGCAGAAGAAAGTCCTGGAAAACAGAAGTTCAATTTAAAAAAACACTCACATGTTGCATTTTTCCAGCTGGGAAACCTTTCTTTGCAACTCATGGTTGTGGGCACTGCAAGCAGCCATGCTGGAGGGAAAAATGAACGGAAACAGTATGGCAGGTCATTTTGAGAAAAAAAAAATACAGAAGAACTCCGTGCATTTAAATCTAGTCAAATTTTCCAAAATAACATTGAGATTTGGAGACATTTTCCTTTCATAAACAATAACCCCACTGGGTTATCGTCAAGTCTTGTATTTTAGAAATTGTTCCTGACACCTACAACGGGCCAGCGATGTCTAATCATTTTTAGTGTTTTCCTAAGCTGATGAAAATAATAGAAATAAGTTATTCTAATGGTTAGTTTTCATGTTTTTTTCCCATTCCAGTTGTCTGTAAAGAGAAACGGGCTTCTTTGTGTGATATTTATTCCCCAGGCATATCAAATGTGCCTTCAGTGATTTTGCTTAAAATTATTATTTCCTAACCTGGGATTTTCTTCCAAAAAGAGTAAATATACACAAATCAAAGGCAAAAACAAAACAAAACAACAACAAAAAAACATTTTAACTTTTCTTTTGACACATTTTTACCAATAAGTGTGTGGCAGTGGAACAGATTTAAATTCTTGAAATGAATTCCCTCCATTTTTACAGACAAGCTATACAGCTGTTGAAATGCTAAATCGCATCCTGATTTAGGATGCATGTTTCAACGTACTGGAGTTTGACTGATGTGCTTTGTCACATCAGTCTGACTGTTCACAGTGAGCTTCATGAGCTCAAAGCTGATTGATTCGGGAAATATCTGTGAATAATTCTTGAGAAAATGCTAAACAGCAGTTGTCCTCTAGTTGTTCTCCGTTTGAATCCTTCAAAGCAACCATCGAAACCTTCTTGCCAGACTCGACCTGAACTCTTCATCTTGTAACTTATTGCTCTTTACTTGATATGGTCTGCAGTGAGTTGTAATAGGTCCAAGCCTACTGTCATGTTTTGCATTTAACTTAGCCTTGAAGTTTGGTGAAGAAGCGCTCCAGAGGTCTAGTTTGTCTGTATTAAAGGGTAACACAGAAATTTTTCCCAGACTTAACAGGGGGAGGGAAAAAGTCAGCATGAAACCGAGCTGATGATGATGATGATGATGACGCAACATTTGTGTTAAGTAAAAACAGACAGACAAAATCTTTTAAGACGTGATACAAATATAATAAAGGAATTATTTAATAATTTCAGAAATGGCATTTTATTTCATTAAGATTAAAAAACGTCAAGCAAAAAAACTCATCGTCATTCATGTTGCTGCTAGAGTGTAACTCGGCGCCTCACCGGCTCTCCAGCCCATCAATATACTCCTTCTTCTTCTTCCTGCTCTCCTGGGCAGACTGCTTATTACGAATCTTTCTGCGTATTTTCTTCAGAATCCTTTCCTCATACTGATTGACAGAGGACACAATATTTACATTTTCAGGCTTAAGCAGGTTGGACTCAGAGTGAAGTAACTCATAGCAATTTACCTTTGTGAGCGGCAGCTGGGTGGGCAGGGTGACCCCCTCCTTGGCTAAAAGCTTCTTTTCATCATCGTTGAGAATCAGTTCTTGGATGGACTTTTGGGTTGGCTGCGGGGGCTGATGGCAGTAAAAATTAATAAAAACACAAGGAAAAAAAAGTTATAAATATCACAATTGCTGCTGGATTACATTTCTCCCACCGTCTGCAGAACCTATCCCTCTCGCTAGAGGCTCACAGGAAGTAGTTTAATGAGTGCAGACTATCAGGCCACTTTCATCACCCTCATTTCATGGCCACTTCAAAGCAATTATGGTGTGAGAATCTGAGCTGGATTCTGCCACTCTCTCCTTCATCTTATTAAATTGTGGTGGGAAGACGAGATCAATGCGCAGAATGAGCTGAAATCCATTCCTCTGAACACCTTCCAGATTTACAAACAGGTATTCTGTCTGTGCCGATCTCTGCTCAGTGATGCTAACAAGGAATGAGTGAAATATGTGACGGCGGCTCGACAAAACCGTTGCCTCTATAAAAACCTGCTCGGCTGATTTTTCATAACTGCAAAAGTTTCCTCAAATAAATGAGGTCGAATCATGAGGGAATTGTCACGTTCAGGAGGCTCAAGGAGAAGATCGACCTCCGCACAATGCTCACTTAGATCTTTGGGTTACAACTCCCCTCTGAAAACAGCCCCTGTGTTTGCTGCATATTCAGCAGATCCTTCCAAAAATAGCAACAAAAAATGAATAAAAACAGGGATCTAATTTGCATTCCAAAGGCCTTTCTATGGGAATGATGTGTGTTCCTTGGTTGTTTCTGCCGAAGTACACAATCATGCAGAAGAAAACCTAGACAAGGTCAGAATCAAACAGCGATTTAATGCCCCACCCCACCGTACCATCTGTACCAACTCCACTGACTCTGTCAAACAGACCCGGGGTTGCACCTACCGGCTCTGGTGTGCCAGACAGCAGCAGATCCTTGACAGTCAGGGGGAAGCCAGACGACAGCGGTGGTTGCTGTGCATCTGATAGATACTGCGAGATTCTTGCTCTCCCCATTGGAAAGCCGAGCTCCCAGCCATCTGCGCCCACACAGAGAGACAAACATTGATCAGACATCAGAGACAAGAAAATAAGGTGTTAAAAAAATGCATAAAAAAGGACACACACCCTGTAGTTTTGTCTTTCTGGGTTAAACAATAAGTGGGTTACAAATTACCTTTAATGCTTGAAATATGCGCTATTTTATTCCATTGGTACAGAATACCTACTTATCCCAGATAAGTTGTCAACTACTGCGCAATATTTTAGTTGTTAGTGTTTATATTTTTGTGATATACAAAAGATAAATCTAAGAAGTGATATCAGTGTCAGACTCATTTAAGCTGTTCTGTTATTAGTTTTCAGAGATGTCAAGTCTCATTTTGACTCCTCCAAACATTCTTATGGTCACTGTGGACAACTATCTCAATTTCCATCTTCTCTGACCATAAAAGTTGTCTCTTAGAGGTATTTTCCTTGAAAGGTGCAAATTTCAGTCAAGCTTAAAGGTGCTGAGGGGATTCTTTTGTCCATGTGGTAAAGAGCATTTGGAGTTTATGATATGCGGGAGCTTGGTGGTTCCTCGGTCATTCCTGGACATCCTTCCCAATTGACCAGTGCTCACATGGAGCTTTGGCAATCACTGACGTAAATCTTATGACAAATGTATGGACATTGCCAGAAGTCCAATTTCAGCCCTTTTAAGGGATACTTAAGATTGTTTTAAGTGAGCTTTATTTGGTAATTCACAACTTCCTATTTTAACATAATGCTGCACTAGTGTCTGTTTCAGTTACAATATGGCTACTTTTTTCATTTTGTTCTCATCTACAGTCAGAGCAGCAATTGTTGCTCTGACTGTAGAAAGCAACAGTTGTGCATCCATGCTTATTTTGCCATCATGCACAGTGAAGGAAATGCTAAGCAACAATTAAAAACCCTTAAAGCTCACTGATAGAGAATTGCAATGTTTCTTTTGTTGTTGAGATTAGTTAACTGCAATAAAGGAAGAACTCAGTTAATATCATTTCTACGTTTTTAACAGAGGTGCCAATGAAAATGGAGAGTGTCCTCAAAACAATTTTTTTAGCTGTCGGTGAGAGGAAATTCATTTACTGAAGCTATCCTTCTTGAATTTAATGGTGTTTCAGAGACAAAGATTGACAAAAAGACTAAAGAAATTGTATAAAACATATCAACATGAATTCAAAAATTACTTGGATCAGAGGAAACATTTGCTTCTAGGACTGCTTTGGCTTGCAGTCCTGCTCCAAAAAAGTGTGCATCTGGAGGGCTTTCAGGGCGCTGAGGACTATCCATCTGGTCCGATGGAGGGTCCTCACTGATCCCACTGTCGCTAGGCGATGGGGACCACAGAGGCGAGGCTGACACAGAATCGCTGCCGCTCAGAAGGGCGTTGAGAAAGTCATCGTCCGCCTGTTCAGCTGGCTGTGGCATCTGTTTGGTAACAAAAAAAAAAGCATAATAAAAACCAACTGCTAGCATTAGGCAGTCCTTGTGGCAACACAACACAGAGAGATGAGGCAATGTATTAAAGGCAAACTCTGGGCAGCATATGAAGATGGAAACGTGTTTTTTTTTCTTCTTTTTTTTTGTAGACAGAGTTAATTAGAGATGCAACAGCCTCACAAACATTTGGCTCCTGAAATGGCATCCTGGGAGGGATGCCATGCTGTCCCATTTCCTCATGACGCAGGATTCCGTCATTTTTATCAAACAGCCAGTCGAGCAGCTCTGAGCAGTCAGCACCCTGCAATTAAACATTTCAGGACATTTTGTATTGTTTTGGCTTTTGTCATCTTGTATTTATAGAAGCAAAATAATAATAATAATAATAATAATAATGGATGTATTATTCCACAGCTGTGTACATTTATCTATGAATCTCTTTGATGAAATTATTTGATAGATATTACTTAGAAAACTGAAGATGTTTTTCAGTTTTAGGTTAAAGTTCGATGTCCCTTCGAGCTTGAGCTCTCCTTTGTGGGGCATTTCAATTTCCTTTTTAAATAACAACCTATATCTGACCAAATATAGTACAAAAGCAATATGTCTGCATACCTGCTCTGGGTAGTACTCCGTGGATGCCATGTTTGGGTGAAACTACCTAATCCCAGTCAAAAATATCCACACTTCTTCGCTGCTTTCGTTTAAATCCAAGCTTTCTGTTCCTCTAAAGATTCCCCACTATATTTCTCAGCTCCTCTGCTTAGGTCCAGAGTTCAAACTCCAACACAACACACCCAGCTGACTGGCCAGCTTTATTGTCGTTGGACACACAAAGAGATATCAGCAATCTAATTTGCAGCGCAGAGTACACAACTCATTAACTTAACAAGCTGGTCTGTCTGGAGCCTGAGGATATGAAATCTCCAGTAAGGGGAGATACATCAGAGAGAGCAAAGTCTGGAGTTTCCTTTTTTTTTTTCTTTGATAGTGTATTGACACAACAGGCTCTAACCTTTGGTCCAGATTTGTAACACAATAAGCACACGACAAGTGGGTTCCTTTGTAATCCAGCAAACAAAATAAGTTGTCATTAGAAAGGTTTGGTTGAATACAATTTACAGTTTTATTAATACTGTACTTGTGTCTTAGCAGATAATTTCCTGGTGAAAGCAAGTTTGGCTGCGTGTACTTGTGTTTGTTTAACAACAGCTGAGATGAAAATAAAAATTAGAGCAATTAGTTTGCTATACGATCATGCCTTATCGGGTTTAAAATTTCAAGAAAGTAGTTTTATCCATTCGAAATAATTACTTTTCATCAATTCATTTTCAGGTAGGTGTTTATTTTTAATCTCTTACCTTAGTTTATTAAACATTCTACTCTGCATTTATTTGCTTATTTGTTGTAACTGTCAGACAAAATAATAATAATAAAAATATATATACAGTATATTTCGCTTCTCTTCAGCATAAATGAACCATGTTAACTTAATTATCATAGTTTGTTTTGTTATTAAAAGTCATAATAGCAGAAGGTAATGAAATGAAATAATTAGACTAAATGCTAAGTTGCTGTGGAACATAATTATCTTACAGGGTGGTGAATAAAAACTAAATCACACAGACATGCACAATGTCTACACTAGTTAAAGTGATTTAAGCATTTTATCAGACTGAATGTGGTGGTCAATCTAAATTATCCCTGGCACCCTGCTAAAAAATATATTCATACCAATAACATGTTTTATGGATAAGTAAAAGTCACGACTGATTTCCATCTCAAAACTACACAGAACAAGATGATACATTATAGAAATACTCAAAAGCAGGAACAGTAACTGGAGTATGAAAATTTTAATCAACAGACACCTAAAGGCACATTATTGAAATGTTGTGGATTCAGGTAGCTGAAGGAAAACATCCATATTTTTTCATTTTGTGAGTGCATTAGGGATGGAACTTTAATGCACTCATTTCCATTAGTTAATTATACAGATTTTAACTAGTTAAAAAATTTAACGCTACTCACCACCAATGGTCAGAATCAGTGATGCGAAGCAGAATGGATCAAAACTTTCAAAGTTAATCAGTCACGTCTAATAATAATAATAATAATAATAATATTTTATTTGTTGCAGAGGAAAATTAAATGTTGTAACTTATAGTGCACTATTTTCTTCAGCAAGGTGTTGTAGATGCTGATGGTGTCATGAAGCGGTGTGGTGTTGGTGGTGAGGCAGACGCAGCGGACCCAGGTCAGATGAAAATGATGATTTTTAATTATAAATAAACCCAGCAACAGGTAGTACACACACTGACAACGGATAGACTAGACATTGACGAGGACCCGACGAGGAACAAGGAACACAGGTGGAGTTAAATACACGGGAGGGTAATCACAGAGACGAGACACACCTGGGAACAATCAAGGGGAGGACAGGACAACGAAGAGACTAAGGACACAGAAAACTCTAAATAAACACAGAAAAACACAGATCCTGACAGTACCCCCCCCTCAAGGGCGGCTACCAGACGCCCAAAAAACAAAAACACAACAAGGGTGGGCGGAGGGGCGCTGGACGGGGGGCCAGAGTCCAGAAAAACAAAAAACTACCCACCATCGTGGGCGGAAACACAAGAAGGGCCAAGAGTCCATAAACAAACAAAAAACTACCCACAGGGTGGGCGGAGGCAAAGGAGGCAGGAACCACGGAGGTGGTCCGGCGGTCGTCCGCGGCGGCGGGAACCACTGAGGCGGTCCGGCGGCCGTCCGCGGCGCTGGAGGCGGGAACCACGGAGGCGGTCCGGCGGCCGTCCGCGGCGCTGGAGGCGGGAACCACGGAGACGGGAACCCCGGAGGCGGGAACCACGGAGGCAGTCCGGCGGCCGTCCGCGGCGCTGGAGGCGGGAACCACGGAGGCGGTCCGGCGGCCGTCCGCGGCGCTGGAGGCGGGAACCACGGAGACGGGAACCCCGGAGGCGGGAACCACGGAGGCGGTCCGGCGGCCGTCCGCGGCGCTGGAGGCGGGAACCACGGAGGCCGTCTGGCGGCCGTCCGCGGCGCTGGAGGTGGCGATGAGTCCCGGGGGCCGCCCACAGACGGCGACGACGAGCCCCCCGAGGCAGGGTCTCTGGTGGAGCACAGGGGGTCTCAGTCGGAACGCTGGGGGTCTCGGTCTCGGGTGGAACGCAGGGAGTCTCGGTCTCGGGTGGAACGCAGGGAGTCTCGGTCTCGGGTGGAACGCAGGGAGTCTCGGTCTCGGGTGGAACGCAGGGAGTCTCGGTCTCGGGTGGAACGCAGGGAGTCTCGGTCTCGGGTGGAACGCAGGGAGTCTCGGTCTCGGGTGGAACGCTGGAGGTCAGGGTCTCAGGAGGAACGCTGGAGGTCAGGGTCTCAGGAGGAACGCAGGAGGTCAGGGTCTCAGGAGGAACGCAGGAGGTCAGGGTCTCAGGAGGAACGCAGGAGGTCAGGGTCTCAGGAGGAACGCAGGAGGTCGGGGTCTCAGGAGGAACGCAGAAGGTCGGGGTCTCAGGAGGAACGCAGGGGGTCTCGGAAGGAACACAGGGAGTCTCGGTAGGAACACAGGGAGTCTCAGGTGCGCCGGCTGGAACGCCGGCTGATTCGGCCTCGGGTGCGCCGGCTGGAACGCCGGCTGATTCGGCCTCGGGTGCGCCGGAGCGAAGCCTTGGAACCGGCCGCGTAGGCGAGCCGCAGCGAAGCCTTGGAGCCGGCCGCGGAGGCGAGCCGCAGCGAAGCCTTGGAACCGGCCGCGGGGGCGAGCCGCAGCGAAGCCTTGGAACCGGCCGCGGGGGCGAGCCGCAGCGAAGCCTTGGAACCGGCCGCGGGGGCGAGCCGCAGCGAAGCCTTCGAACCGGCCGCGGGGGCGAGCCGCAGCGAAGCCTTGGAACCGGCCGCGGGGGCGAGCCGCAGCGAAGCCTTGGAACCGGCTGCGGGGGTGACAGCTCCGGAAGGCGACGAGGGGCCGGGTCCACCGGCGGCTCACGTCGCTGTCTCCGGGCTGACCGTGGAGGTGGCGGCTCCGGAAAGCGACGAGGGGCCGGGTCTGCCGGCGGCTCACGTCGCTGTCTCCGAGCAGACAGCGGAGGAAGTGGCTCCGGAAAACGACGAGGGACCGGGTCCACCGGCGGCTCACGTCGCTGTCTCCGGGTAGACAGCGGAGGTGACGGATCCGGAAGGCGACGAGGGGCCGGGTCCACCGGCGGCTCACGTCGCTGTCTCCGGGCTGACCGTGGAGGTGGCGGCTCCGGAAAGCGACGAGGGGCCGGGTCTGCCGGCGGCTCACGTCGCTGTCTCCGGGCAGACAGCGGAGGTGGCGGCTCCGGAAAGCGACGAGGGGCCGGGTCTGCCGGCGGCTCAGGTCGCTGGCTTCCCGGACGGAGGTATCGACGGGGGCCGTATCCGGGGGGTGCCAACACCAGCCTTGTCCCCCGGAATAGCTCCCGCTGCAGGTCGGCGAGGGCTTCAGCTAGCTCCGTCTCCTCCCTGCTTGATCTCTGCCTCCCTCCGCTCTGCCTTTTTGGAGGGAACCTCACTCCAGCTGGGTCCATTTTTTTAGCAGCCTCACCGTTCGGTATGGTCGGGTCCTTCTGTCATGAAGCGGTGTGGTGTTGGTGGTGAGGCAGACGCAGCGGACCCAGGTCAGATGAAAATGATGATTTTTAATTATAAATAAACCCAGCAACAGGTAGTACACACACTGACAACGGATAGACTAGACATTGACGAGGACCCGACGAGGAACAAGGAACACAGGTGGAGTTAAATACACGGGAGGGTAATCACAGAGACGAGACACACCTGGGAACAATCAAGGGGAGGACAGGACAACGAAGAGACTAAGGACACAGAAAACTCTAAATAAACACAGAAAAACACAGATCCTGACAGATGGTTGTGGGTAGGAAGGATCTAATGGTCACCAAGTGATTTTACCCTCTCAATAGGGCCTAAATGCACTAAATGCAGTTGTCAATAAGGACAATTGTCCTTATTGAAGACAATTGCTGGTATGTGATTATCTGATTTTGAACAGGGGAACCTAATTAAGTAACCATTAAGTGTATTTATTGTTATTTTTAGTACAAGGACCAATCCTATAGTTCCCAAAAGAAGTACTGATACAAGTCTCACTCAAAGTTTTCCCAGTAAATCTTAAGATGTCATCCACATGTAAAAGTTCCAAACCTAAACTTACTGAGAAACCTTAAAGGACCAAACCACAAGGAAGCTTTAGAACAGAATACAATAACTGAAGCAGTTTATCTCATAATTTATGAGGATATGAACTATTAGATAAAGACAGGATCTGTCAATACAGACCCTGTCTTGTAAGAAGGAATCCAGGAATTACACGAAGCAACTACCATCATTTCACCAGTGGAAAAAAGAAGCTCAGCAGTGAAAATTCATTAAAAAAGAAGCTTTTTTTTAAGTAGCATTTCTAGCTTGGCAGAAACACTAAGAATAAAACTGGTCATCTTGTTGGTTAGTGTCAGTGTCCTGTAATGACTGTTCTACTAAGTTTTCATATGCGAGGCATCGCGTAATCATTATTGCCTTGTTATCTGATGAGTAATAGCTCCAAAGGGCAAAACTTCTCAAATTAAATCTCTGGTGAAATAGGAGCTAGTGTATAACTTCTACTTTCTCTGTTAATTAATTAATTAATTAATTCATTTATTTTAATTTTTGGTGAAACTACACTTGCTCTGAAAGAGATGGCACATTATTTCTGGCTGCATCAAACACTAAACAATGTTTCCTGTCCAGTATTGCGTCCGCTGGAGAATCTGGAAATTTTTACAATCGTCCTTATTGAAGACAATTAAATATTTCGCCAGAGTTCCTGATGTTCTCACTAGTTGTGTACTGGATGCACTGTTGATGACCTGGAAGATAGTGGAACAGCACGTTACAGATAAAAGTAGCTGGACTTTTAGCATATGTGTTCTGTGGCAACAAAATAGAAAGATTTCACAAAATGTTAGGGATATTTGCCTTTCAGGCAAAATTTCAGGATGAAACTAAAATGCTTTGTGAACTTAACGTGACCTTCACACAGATAAGGCCTAATGTGAAATATGTAATATTTCTTTAATGTTTTTTTTGTTGTTGTTTGTTTGTTTTAAAATTGGGTGCATGAGTTTTGTGTTATTGTAATATGCGAAGGGTCAAAATTATACATACTGTACTGAAAACAATTCCCATTTATGTGTCAAATAATGTAATGTATTTTATTTTGGATAAAGATCCTGAATAAATACAGAAAGCAGTTTTAAATTATGATTTCATTCACCAAGAGGAAATAAATGCTTTCCAAATCAACCTGAACCACTACAAAAAATTCTGAATATTAAACAAAATTGAGTTTTGGAGTGGCCTAGCCAAAGTGTGGACTTATATCCGATTTAGATGTTGTAGTATGACTTTTACCACCCTATTCATACTGGAAA
Source organism: Xiphophorus hellerii (assembly GCF_003331165.1). Classification (NCBI taxonomy): domain Eukaryota; kingdom Metazoa; phylum Chordata; class Actinopteri; order Cyprinodontiformes; family Poeciliidae; genus Xiphophorus; species Xiphophorus hellerii. The sequence goes on from NC_045680.1 coordinate 18,593,705, forward strand.
ACCATCCAGTGCGCCTGAAGTTGAAGATTACTACAAAGGACAATGGGGCCAAAACTGGAGGTGATGTTCAAGACTCATTGCCAAATAGGTTATAAAGTTAAATATATAATAATCTTACAGTTTATTGTGTGAATCTCTTTTTAGTTGAACCCCATAAGTTCTGCCAGGCATTTGTCTCCACCTGCGCCTCATGGGACACAATCTTCAAGCTATAAGGTCAGAGGTTTGACAGATGTGAAAAGTGTTAATTTGAAGGTGTCTGGAGAGATTCCAGGCAGACAATTGACTGCAACACCTACCATCTTTTTTTCTTTAAATTACTTTTTGTCAAAAAAAAAAAAAGTCCTTAGTTTCCAGAGAAGAATAATTTCACACTTTATGCCTGCTATGAGACAAAGCCTGCAGAGGAAAATGAATTCTGCCGTGCCTGTTGCTGACGAGTTGATCTGACATTTTTGGCAAATCCCTATTAATTCCCCATTTGGTTGTTCCACTCCCCCCCGAGTTTCATACAGTTTTCTGCAAATCTAAAATAAGGGTCAGACGACAATATATTCCCCAGCAAAAGTCATCAGAGGGAAGAATATGATAATAACCCGCTGAAGACAACACAGCGCTGCGGTTCACTGATGCATAAGACCAAATGCCAATACAGTAAATGCCAGTCTGACAAAAAAAAGAAGAAAAAAAAAAGAAACAAAATGATTATCTCTCTGCGCTTCCCATTTAACAAGCTTCATTTACATTAAACATCCCAAAAAAAACCAGTAATCAAACATAACCCAGGGATGTGAAACGGTAGCCTTGACTGGTGTTTTAAAACAAACAACTTATTCTTGTGACTTAATTATTTAAACGTGTTTAAAAGTGAAAATGATTTATTCCTGCGTCAGTGGAGAGTATATCAAGTATTTAGTTTTATTTTTGGAGTTTTGTTTTTTGAAACAGTCTACATCGCAGACAAAAATGTTTAACACGAAACCAAAGACGTGTCCACTGCTGCATCTTTCAAGCATGCAAATTATCACTCAAGGTCTAAATCTGAGACTATTATCATATCAGACCAGCAACAAGACAACTGGCACATTTGCATCTCGTCTCTGATGTGACTCCTCAAAGGTCAACACAGAGGCGAACAACTGATCTGAGCTGCGTGTGACGTCTGAGACCCTCTCTGCTATTAAAGCGTCTTAATGCTTCGAGAAACAACAAAAAGAGGGGCTGATGAGGAAAATCTTTAAATTTTTAATGTTAATCTCTTATGAATTGGACACACAGTTGGACGTAGGACTTGAAATCAAGATACTCCAAGCACAGAGGCATGAGGGTCTCAGTTTAGTGATTCATGTTTGTTGATAACAGAATGTTATTTTTACGTAAACCGGTTCTGTTTGAGTCCATTCAGGTACAGAAAATGATAAAATCATGATTCCTGTTTAATTTAACGGTGAAATTCAATCTATTTGTTTTATCAAAGAAGTTAAATGGATTTCTCTCACTTTTTTTCACCTTCAAAGAGGGAAATAAAAACATGCTTTATAATTTGTACATGTTGACACAGCTTTTCTTGGTTGTTGTGCACATCCTGCAGTTACTTTAGCTTGATTCCACAGCTATAAATAATTACTGCCTTGTGTATTCAAATGTGTTGCATCGAAACTGTGTCAGCCTGCTGCCCCCTGTAGGCCAAAGCTGGAAAAACAGAGAAAAAGTGGAAATATTTGAGAGACATCATTACTACAAATGTTTGTAATGTTTCTGTTTATGTGTGGATGTCAAAGCTTTGGAGTCATGCATTGTTTGCAAGCAGGCACAGCAGATGAAAAATGTAACATTGATTTTAATTTTGTCAGGCATCATTAAAACATCAAATACAGGGCTTTCCAAAAAATATTAACGCCTCTTGAACTTGTTCACAAGAGAAGGTTGTTAAATTCATGATTAGAAAAAATCTCAAAAGTGTGACATTTATTAATATTTTTTTGTCTGATTTATTACTTTGTAGAACCTCCTTGTGCACATCCAGACAAAGAAATCTTTTGCCAATTCTTTGTATAATAATAGAACCATCTCAGTCGGATTAGACAAAGCTTATCGGTTTTCAAGCCTTGTCAAAAATTTACATTTAAGTCTAAGCCATTCAAGTACTTCCATGGTGTAGCCATAACAGTTATTATACTACAAGAAATTGTGATATTAAAACATAATGATATTTCTTGTGCCATCTTGTGAGCACTGGCCAGTTGTGGCACGACTTTGACTGATTAGGTTGTAACAGGAGATACCAAACTACTTCAAAATTAAACTTTTGGGTTTCCACTAGGAATGATAAAAGACAAAAGAGGGTAATAGATTGTTGCACAAACAATGTGTAAGCATCGCAAGTTCAGACAATACCACAAGCATTATTATAGGAAGCACAGACTGAATGTCTAGAGTCTAGACTACGATGAGCTACATGAAGACAGTGTCAATAGCAACTGGGGAACAGTAAATGTGCTGCAAACTATGCATAGCTAAAACACTGTCCTAAGGTCTAAAGAGATCAATAAAAACAGAAAAATAAGTTTAATAAGTTTATTTAATTTGTTGTTGATAAAATTGTTGAGTTTGTGTCAAAAATCAACAAAAATACTGAATAATGGCCTTCTTGCAGTATAAATGTGATATTTGAAAGTTTCTTAAATGTAAAATCTTGTCCTGCCTCTTTCTCATGAATTGAATATTATGTCTCATCTTGTGAGTTTTGTTTCAACATAGGCATGTTTTATTCACTATGACAGCTTATTGTTATGGGTTTCATATCCAGACTAAACGGTTCAGATTTAGTTTCATCTAACCACAATAACTCCTTCTTGCCGACGTTGGAGGTGTCCATTTGCGAGGTAGTGTAAAACAAGTTTCAAGGAAGGATGGGGGTAGACAACATCAGCAGAAATGGTCAGTTTCTTCTTGGTGGTTTTCATTCAGTGACATATTTATTTCTGACAATGTCGTTCAAATGGAAAAGGAAGCCTACTTGTACTTTTACACTATGGCGTTAGTTGCCAAAATCTCACTGATTTTATGCAGACCTGAAAGAACCTAATCAGACTGTACCATTAGAAAATAACTGAAACCAAACAATACAATCTAAACAAAGATTATCAATCTAATTTACAAACTCATTTACACACACTTGGATGGTTCGAGGTGTAAAACACGTCATACAGTGCAGGTCAAAAGGATACTTTAAAGAGAAATAATAGAAACCCCTTCATTTGGTTGAAGCCAGTGATGCAATCAGTGACATCACAAACCTATACAACCAGGAAGTGCTGGGCCTGCCCCTCCCATACACCTGTTCTGGATGTAGGAACTGAACAAAGTGACCAACAGTGGTGAGTATAAATAAAGAAACATTAATCATTTAATGGAAATGTATCTTTTAACAGAAAGGAAATTTAAGTTCACTGATGATTCAGATGTCTTTGTTTTAAAAACATATGTCTGTATGTAGACTGTAACATAATGCTAGCTGCTACCACAAACAAACTCTGGAAATGATATGAGGCAATGTCACAACAGCGAAGTTTAAGCTAAAGCATTATGATTAACTAAAATAAAATAGAATAAATTATATGTTCAAGTGGGACAAGCAGTGAATAAATACCACTCAAGCACTTTGTCACACACCTCCATGGCTTTTGGAAAACTGCTAATCTGTTTTTTGTTTGTTTGTGTTTTGTCAAAAATGAAACAATCTTCCTCCTGCTGTAATGTTTTCTACACCCCTATTGTTAACCTGTAAAGATTATTGGCGTCTTCTAATCCCGTTTGCTCTCTAGTTGTTCTCGAACAAACCACTGAGGCCTACTTAGAACAGTTGTACACCCTACACTTTTCAGGTTCGTAAAATTCTTGGAGAATCACACATTAGCTTCATTATACTCACAACGGTGTCCTGCACTGTTTTTATCTGCCACAAAAAATACAACAGTTGCATCAAAGACAAGGCGCTGTACGGTAAAATGGTGCCATTTTCTGAGGTGTGCATGGCTGAGAAAAGAAATGGCTGTAACCAGTGAAGACAATTTCTTCCTTAGTAGTTCATTCACACAGCCAGAGAACATTTATTAGATTCATGTTAGAGGGATGCATAATCACGACTCTTGCATATCCTAGAGATATTTTGTTTGTGACTGTGCATGCTTTTGAACACAGAAAAGGCAATTTTCTGTGTTAACTCTTTGAATCAACCACAATTCATGTTGGAAAAATTAGATGTGCTAAATTTAAGCTGCCAGACCATGAAGAGCTGCTTTCTTTTTGCCTCTACCTCAGAGGTATGCTTTTTTTGTGTGCCCTTCATTTAATCTTATTCGCTTCCTAGTTAATTTTATTTGTTTAATGGACGTTTTAGCACCCTCCTCGTGTGCGTTCATGCTCTGTTGACACTGAAATAAAGCATTAGCAATAAGAGAACTATTCATGCAGAGTAAGAATGTTTCACAGTGTTGGATGTTAATCAGGCCTCAGACTCTACAGCTACTCTCAAATGTATTTTTATTTGTAAACAAAATGTTTTTTCAAACAAACACAAGTTTTTGATTTTCTTCTTCAATTATGCATTTGATGAAAGGCTTCCAAAGATGCTGTATGCTTCACCCACCATTTGTCTTGAGATCAAGGTTTATGCTGCTGATTCCATCCTTTAGAGAGAAACCTCAGATCAAATAGTTATTCAAGGCTCGCCCACAAATGTTTTTTTTTTTTTTTTAGCCAGGTTCTCTGCGCTTGTTTTTTTAAAGACATTTTCATGCATTTGAATATTTTCTGAGAATTTTTTTGGAGGATCTAAAATTATTTTAGCCTTTTTATATCACATTTTGATAGGTAGTACCTTAGTTTTGGATTATCCGTAGTTGCCCTACATTTTAAACAGCAACATTAGTCTTGCTAGTTATTAACTTGGAGTGAATTTCAGTGTAATTGATGTGTATGACTTGATGAAAACAAACAGACCTTCAATTAACCAGTCCTTTGCAGTGTGGCAGCACAGAGGGATGCATGATGGTCCTGTGTTTACATCTCAGCTTCATCTTTTCTTTGTGGTGTTTGCATGTTCATGTGCAAAGGCAGGTTTTCTTTGGAGACTTCTATTTCCTGATACACCTCTCAGATATCAATGAGAGGCTAATTTGCCATTCTATCATACGCGTCAGTCTGGAAGTGTCAAACAAGCTCTTTTGCAAGTTTGGGCAGGAGAGAGTAACAAGAACTTGACACAATTTGCTTTCTTCAGACACAGACTGCGTATTTAGCTTCTGGGGCAGAGCATGTATGTATCTCATAAAATGTTTCCAGTCGCTGATTTTTCCAGCCACACTCGGTGACAAAAAGATGTTCAGTTTAAGTGTCCTGCTCTGGCAGCTTAGGCAAACATCATGGATCACCGTTGTTACCTCATATTGTCAGTGCTGTTAAAAGGCAGATTTGCACAACAGCAGCAGGAGGAAATGAGATATTCCCCCTGCTGCACTGTGTTGACTTTGTTAAATTAATGGCATGACAGGCAATGTCTGGTTCAGGCAGCGGACTGGACAAGTTGTGGCAAATATGTTAACAAGGGAAGGAAAAGAACAAAAAGGGGGCAGAAAAACCAGGGAATAACAATGACTGTGACTGAAGTAATCATAGCGATACTATCTCTATTTAATACTTACAATAATGACCAGAAAAAAATCTAAAACAAAAAAAAGACACGAAGAACCAATTGCATCTGCAGCACCAAAATTAATGAATAGCAAATATTATTATTATTATGATGGAGAATAGTTTTATGTTCCTTCTGTTCAATTGTGCGATTGCATCTGCCTCCGTGTATGTGCAATGTTTGTGTAGGCGTGTCTGTGTGTGAATGTATTTGCATGAAAGTGTGTACAGAAGCAGAAGATATATCTGATATCTGGGTGAAGTTTAAAGGAGAGAAGTTTGTGGAGACCACAACCACCAACAAGCCCGATAGTTTCCTTTCAAGTTGACATGGTCATGGTCAGATCCTGCAGCGGGTCATGAGACACGGTACCGACCAGGGGACAGGTGCAGGACAAGACCCATCAGTCCACAGAGAACGGTCTCATAATACAACCACTTTTCGCCTTACCACAGTAAACTGAGCAGAGATCCTCCCCACTACCCAACAAAGCAAAAGGAAGGGTGTTTGTATTTTGCTTGTATTTTTTATGTAATATGAAAGTTTATTTGCCCAGTAAGTTAAACTTAATTTAAATTCCCATAATTGTGGATGTGTGTGTGTATATATATATATATATATATACACATCCACAGTCTGAAAAATGCAGTCTGGACATCCAGACTGCATTTTTCCCCTCTTGATTAATCTTACTATAATAAACAACAGACTTATATTAATGCAAAATGTTTTTATAACTCAGTCAAAAAAACTGGCACATACATACATCATGAATCAGAATGAGCTTTTTATGTTTTACTAAAAGCCCATATCTCAATTTTCTACACTGCAGTGCTCCACTGAATGAGCACTGTTCAAATTTGTAGTCATTTTAAAAATCGAAATGTCTGGACAATTTTCTGAACAGTCCCTTTTGTGACATGGTTGGGGTATTTAATTATTAAAGCATTCTAGTTTTGTATGCAAAGAAGATGAATCATTATTAGCCATTAAATGTTATTCTTCAAGGCCAAGGTCGGAACACATTCAGAGCTGTTTGTGTTTTCAGCTAAAGGTACTTTAAGATAATTCCACTTATATAAAAATATTTGATTAATGATTCATGGTAAATGACCTGAACTTGAGGATCCAAAGTGCTTCATGCTACATTCAGTAATTCACTCATTCACTCACATTTTTTCCCAAAACAACTTCACTTTTAAGATATTTCATATTATTCAAATACTAAAAAAGGTCAAAACTGCTTCATGCTTAACAAAACTATCTGAATGTCTTTCCTTAGATTTCACCTTTTTAATACAGATAACAGATATAGTACTAAAGAAATCAGAGAAGTGTACAGTGGAGTAAGGCTGCCACCCCGTGGTTATAAACTGTAAGTACATTTTTTTTAAAATCTAAAAAACATCCATTTGAATGCCATTATTCTGAAATACTGAAATACATTATTTTTTCTGTAATATTCAAATCTATTAAATGGATCTTTATATTACCAAATAAAATGAAGAGGGTTGCAAAAAATTCATCTGAGCATGTGATGATTGTCAGCTTGAAAATAATTATTGTCAAACAAGTAAAACCTAATTCAGATGTTAAAAATAAAATAAAAAAAATAAAAAAACTGATGGAACAAATTGAGTTACTTAGAAGTAAATGTGAATGTTTTCTATGCTTTGGTTATTATTTAACAAATTTTAGATTATTAAAGTGTCTAAAACTGTTCAGTTTATAATTTTTGTAATAAGCTCAGTACAGGTTTGTAATACATTTGAGTTACAGCGACAGCCATGTTTACTGTCTTCTGAGCATCCTCAGAGGATATCGCACTAATAATTTTAAAAGAGTTTTAAACTTTTAAAACGGTTATTTCACATTTCAAATTAAATTGCTTATAACTTAAGGCTGAAAAACTAACATTCTGTATTGGAAACACATTAAAAACCCATGTGATTCAGCTTTCATTTCTTCCACTAAGATCTGAGGTTCCAGTACAGCAAGTTATTTATTACTGCTAAGTACAGTGAAACAGACTTCCTATGAAAACTATCCTTAAGGCTAAAATGGGTGCATTTACATTTAACTCATTTAGATGTTGATTAATGTTTGTCGTCCCTTTTAAATTAAATAAAGTACCATGAATCCAGAGTGATCCCATAAAAAAAAAAAAAAAAAACTGACAAATTTAGAGCAAATTATTTCTTTGGAAATTAAGTCCCAAACATGACTGTACCTTCAGCCTTTTTCTACATGATGTGGACTTAAGTCTTAAGTCTGCTTAAATTAAGCATTTGTCAATTTTCAGCATGAATCAGCAGTGGCTGACCTTAGAAAAGCGACATTGTAGATGTAGTTAAATAAAGTAAATTTGTTACTTTGCTGAAACATTCAAAGCCTGGCTGATGTCTTGTTTACAGCCTACTTTCTGAGTTGGGCTTTGTGTTTATTTGCACACAGAAAAGGTCACCAGAGTAGCAAAAGTAGCAACTGTTAGGTTACCGTGAGTGATTAAACATTTGAAAAGACACGCTGACTTTTTTTTTTCCCCTCAGTATAACAGATCAATATTGAAGACTTTTATTCTTCTTTTAGTGAATAGACCAAACACTCAAAGAGAAAGGTGTGGCACAGTCTGGTCTTATCTCATCACATCAGTCTGCTAAGTCACTCTTCCATAAAACTGTCTCCAGCGATGCGAGATGCCAACATCACATCACACCCTCATGTTCCTGGAACAGCAGCTTATAGCTGAACAAGCATGTATTGTGATGCCTGAACACAGTTCAGTGGTGTGTCTGACACCAAAATACATCTCAAAATTATGAAACCTACAAGTTTGCTTTCAGAACAGCAAATACCCAGCATTAACAGAGCCAAGTTTCCAACTTAGGAGGTTTTCAGTGATATGCTTGATATTTTTGGCTCATGTAACTAAATGCCATTTAACCATCTTATACATCCCCTTGCAAAAGTGTGTTCATACTGGTCACATCCCAGTGTCTTTGGTCAGAATTTTATGTAACACACACAAAGTAGGGTAGAATTATTAAGTGGAAGGAAAATCCTTTTCAATTTTTGCTACAAATAAGAATCAGTTAAATGTGGTGTGTATTCAGCTTGTATGAGCAAATAGTTATAGAACCACCTTTTGCTGCAACTGACTTGCAGCTTTACAAATAGCGACAGTTTTAACAAATATGTAAAAAAAAAAACAACATATTTTTAAATAAAAGTTATATTTTGTAGTTTTAATGGTGTGATTACATTGCACACAGGTGCACCCCATTTGGTAATTTGGTAGTTTTTACTTGGTGATAATAAATTATGTGGGATGCACATTGCTCTAAACAATGTATCATTTGCCTTCACAAGTATGTTCTACTTTGGGTTGTTTTTTTGTTTTTGTTTTAATAAAGGCCCAGCAAACAAATTTTTTATATTGCAAAGCAAATAAAAGTTGAAAGTGTGAACCTTATAGCCAGGCAGATTATTCAGTGTGTTTTATTTTTGCATTCTATTCCCACCACTGATGAATATTGTTTACTTTAGAAAATGTTGAAATAGATTATGTTTTTGTTAGACTCTCCATCTGAAATGTCTGTTCAGACTAGACATGACAAAAGTTTGACAGAGTGTCAGCAAACGCAAAGTTGCACCCCCCAGCTTGGCAGAGTCTCCCTCTGGGGTCCGAAGCCTTCCCAAGCTGAACGGATCAAACCAAGCGGCCTCCCTCTAAGGTCCCTGAATGGATAACAAGCACCAGCAAAGAAAGAAAAAAAAAAAAAAGAATGACAGCAAGTTTAATTTTATGTAACTTTTTAGTTTGTGCACTGACCTTTTTATAGATTTTTTCCCGTCTCTCCCTTCAACTTGGTAAAAGACTAATGGCGTCAGTCAAAAAAAAAAAAAAGAACCCCTCTCTATTGTGGACCACGTCTCTAAAAATAGCCCGCTCATTACAGCCCTACTCGATGTGAGCCCCGCTTATGTCTCCGGTCCGGTTCTGAGCGAACTGCCACGCTGAGCCATCCGGCGAACACTTCGACTCCGGTCCCAACCAGCTCCCGCTGAGGCGGCCTGCCACATCCTACAAGAGCTCTGCCTCTTTTAATCAATACAGAATGAATGGAGCATAAAATAACACTTTGAAAACAAACAGCACTTTCAGCAACTGTAACCCAGAGTATGTTTTGGGTCTGCTGCTGCTGCGGCTCAAAGAATTATATTCCCATTTCAAAAGAACAAGTGTACAATAAAAATGCTTTGTGCCTCTGAAGCTGCCCCCTACTGTTTTATTGACGTGCCGTGTCAATGTGTGCCCCTGCTTTGCTTTTACAGTTTCAATTATTGAGCTTCCAAAAAGAAATATTATGAGCAAAGTTCAATAGGCTGGAATGATCTATGGTTTCTTCCCAAACAAAATAGCTAACTTCTAAAATTGGCAAGTTTTTTTTTTTCTTTTTTTCCCCCAAACTTGTCAACCTCACAGTTGTATTACTGTTTCTGCTACATGCCAGGTTACTTGGAAGTGAAGCCATTCTTGCTGTTTTGACACACTGCTGGTCTGGGAGCATCTGAGGCAGCTGAAGGCAAATTCTTTCACACATCGATGCAGATATTGGGAAGTTTAAGTTAGGAGAGGGCACCCCTGTGGTGCCATTCCTCTGCAGCGAGAGAAGAAGCAGCAGCCAGCGGTATTGATTCACCTTGCAGCCTTGATCCTGCTGTCACAGACAGTACATCACTTCATTTAATCCACTGTTAAATAGGCCGTAATTAGAAATCTGTCCAGCAGATATGTTTTATTTAAAGAGTAGTTTGCGGCTGAGCCAGAAGGGTGCCCCACTCGCTGGACTGCATCAACTTCTACTGGAGCTATTTTGTTTTTCAGGAAGGACTTTAATCTGAATGCTGTCGACAGTGCCTGCAAAGAGAAAGCAAATGATGCAAATAAACACTCTCTTGGGGGATTAGCAAGCAGGCTATTTGGAAAATATTTACAGTAGGTCTGCTAATTGTGGATAATGTTTGTTGGTCCCTTGGCTGTCATTTGACTGACAGATATTTGTCACAGCAAATATTTCTTTTTGCTGAACAGATGGAAAAATCTACAAAGAACGAAATGGAAAACAATGAGACACACGGGTGACGATGGAAAACCTCCATGAGAAAAGTTGGAAGACCTAAAGTCAAGGAATTGTAGACGTTGAAAAACTTTGTGTTTGTACCTGAAGCCTTTAGAAAAAGGACTGTTAATATTATTATTTGCCAATTTAATTGGTAGCAGGACCAACATTTTTAAAACGTCCAGAGAAAATATCTAAATTAAAATATTATGTGTGTTGTCCTTTCAAATGCAAATGATTCCAGTGATGAGAAACTATGATGTTAGGAAAAATAAGAAACTTTGAATTGTCTGATCCAAGTTTCCACAATGCTCTGAAATACCAATAACCATGATTTTAGTGTTAATTATTTCTGTATAGAAAAATGCCAGCATAGTAACTGGTATAATGTGTAGTTTCAGGTATAGTGATATGCTTTGCTTGATGTTACATTCAGTTCTTTTCGACAAGCACTAATTAATTAAACTAACTAAAAATAAATAAATTAAATTTGGTGAGTATTTCTCCATCCAGAGCAAAGGAAATGTAATTGTGACAAAACACTCCGCTCATTCCCTCTCTTTTGTAAAGTACATATTTGGGGAGGATTATTATAGACTAAAAGTACATACATTAATTCCTAATGAGAGCCTACAGCAGCATTCCTAATTTAAAGCTTCAAGGTTCGGTGCGCTGGCTGTTTTTGATGTTTCCACATCCGACTCAAAAAGAATGGCTTATCAAAAGCTCTCTACAAAACCTGATGACCACATGCATTTGAGAAGGAAAACATCTAAGACTTACAAAACACCAGCCTAAAAAGTTTATATTCAAACCCATCTGATCAAATTTAAAGTGGGAAAACTGGAACAAAGAACAGGAGAGTCTGACTGCCTAATAGGAAGGAATCGTGAAGTGAAAGAAATTTGGAGAAACAGAAAAACTATGGGAACAATTCCAAAATAAAGCACAACTCGCATCAAGTAAACAGAAGTAAAAAAAGCTAAAAACTAACAAACCGCAAGGGAAGATGAGAACTCAAATAAAATTGATCTCAAAATCTAACAAATCAGGACATGCAATTATGCTAAAGTGAATGAATGAATAAATGAAATGAAATTTGCAGGAACAAACCTTTGCTTTAGTGTTTACACATCTGAGATCTATCACACAGAGAGCACATGAAGTCAAATATTATACAGCTTTCAAAGAATTTACTTGAAGGTGTATGAAACTTTGTTTTGATTTGTGGATTTGTTCATAAGAAAGTGAGACTAAGCAAATCGTAACATCGGACCTACCAGCTTACATTGTTCATCCACACTACTGATTTATGATTTTTATATCTTTTTGATTTCATTGCAATTCATAATCTTGTCTTGTATTTTCACATATTTAATTCAACGTCATCGCCACTTCTGGGCTTACAGCATGTTTTACAACTTCATGTCTGGACAAAGATATGTTTTGAGCAGAGGGAATAACATCTGTTTAGATACATCTACAGTAGTAAAGTCAAGTCATTTTTATGTTTTAAAGCACATAAAAATTTTGAATTTTTTTAGTTGCATTTGAAAACTGCAGCTAAAAAAATTGTTTTACAAAATGTTTTGACCTCCCTGTATGTTTGAATAAATAATAATAATAATAATAATAATAATAATAATAATAATTAATAATAACAATACATCCATATTGAGTGCTTTTCAGGACACTCAAAGACGTGACATCTTGTTTACATTTTTGAGTTTCTGTACATATTTGTTTTCCTTTACAGTTTAATGAGTACCAGTGACTGTTTTTAATTTTTTTTTAGAGGTCCCCTAAATTTATGTTGGGTTACATGTTGCCTACCTGTTGTTGAAACTAAACCTTGACATAGACATGTTTCTTATTTTATATTAGACATCTGAACTGCTCAGGTCTGGTCTCATGAAGCATAGATGATATTTTTCATACAGTTGCTGTGGTGATTTGCGTTTATGGCCATTTCAATAGATCAGGTCATTTTTGGGAAGCGTAAGCCTTTCCATTTTATAAAGTTGCAAAACATCAGTTATTTCCAGCCTATTTTATTCATTAAGCATATATTTCTACTATTATTTTCTCCTTTGTTGTAATCACCATCACTCTCTGTAAGCAAATGAATGAACTTGAAAATTAATTTTACCAACATCACAAAGTTACAACTCTAAATTATATTTTAACTCCTCCTGGCTGGTTAAAAGCCTCGTAGCGGACACATATAAACTATTAAATATTAAAACCATTTATCTTTATGAAAATTTCTCTTTAATCATACAACAGAGGTTAAGATAAATGACTCAAAGATTTGTCAAAAGAAGGGAAAAATATTAACAGAACCAAAATGTTCTCTACTGCACTCTTCACTCAATAAGAACGAAGACAAATGTATTATTATTTCTCTTCATTATTAATCTCTGATATTTTCTGAAGTAAGGAGAGCCTCACAGAATTGTCATAAGAAGAAAAAAAACCTTGCAATTTTAATAAGAAGCTTAAGGTGAGCACTTTATTTTAAGTGCTATTGATTGTGTTGCGTTGTGTCTAATTTTGACTGCAAAACAAGTTGTCTTAATCCATTTCGTTTTCTGGTTTCATTAAGGGCCGGTGCTGGTGAGCTTGATGTGAGGTGGGCCCCAAAACAAAACTGGCTTCGGGTCGGCTCTGCACTCGTTGATTTAAACCACCTATAACTCCATTCTGCTTTCAATATAAAGGTCGATCATGCAGTCACATTCCTCAGACATTGACGGATGTGTAATTTTGGAGGATATTTACTGTAATAACTCTAAATGTAATTAATGATCACATTTTTTAGACTCCACTAGGTGATCGTTTTTAATCAAGTCATAGGCTCGGAAAACTTAAGTTGCAAGCCATTCAAGAGTTTTTGTGTATTTCTCTGTACCTGTTTACTTGAAATGTACAGTAAACGTTTTGAACAGCCTTATTGATCCCAATAAGAAGTTATCTTTTCAACACACCCAGTGAGTCATTCATTCACTATGCAATTACCACGAGGAACAAAATCCAGGCCCGACGGACAGTGATGTCTTCCAAAACCTTTAGCACATCAGCTTTCAAAGAAAAGCTTTTGGACATTTCGCTAGGGTGCATTTTTCACAATTTCCTCCGTAAAAGTTGCCTTCTTCTTAAAGACCACTGGGTGTCGCTCCAGAGCGTCCAATATCGCCTCAGTGCTCTTATTCCCTCGAATATTACCCCCCTATGCTCTCTGCTGTGTGTGCGGGTGCGTTGTGTGTTGGATAGAAAGTCAGCCTGGTTTCCAGCTGAGTGCTTGCTCTCTCGCAGCGTGTGTGTGTGTGTGTGTGTGTGTATCGGTGGGTGTGCGTGTGTGTGTTGTCATTATTATCCACTCTGCTCCCAGCTCAGAATGGCCAGATTCACTCAGACTGAAACAAGAAGGCAGCACCATCCACAGCAGTCCCAGCCCGCTCACTCCAGCCTGGTTTTCACCGGACCGGGGGCACCACCGACCCACCAACCATTACTACTTCTCCCACATCAGCACCAGTACCCTCAGCTCACATTCCCGAAACCCATGAACGGGTCAGAACCCATTTCAATTCATCCGGAGAGCGGCAACATGAAAGACCAAGATGCCATTAAGCTGTTTATCGGGCAGATACCGAGGAACTTGGAGGAAAAAGACCTGAAACCCCTGTTTGAACAGTTTGGGAAAATCCACGAACTGACAGTTCTCAAGGACCGATACACCGGCATGCACAAAGGTAACGTGTCGCGCCACATACGGTCGCGAACACCACTTTATAATTTCCTAATATCGCTTGTGATATTTAGCTTATGTCTTTTCTAATGCGACTTTAATTTTTTTTTTTTCATTTTTACATTTGGTCCAAACAATTTGTCAGTTGAGAGGCTTCTATTATTCCCCTGGTTTCCCCCAATATTTTTTAGATGCGTCTGTTACAACTCGATTTTTCAGCGTTTATATTCTCATAGAATTCAATATGTCAGAATACATCCTCCATTATTATGAGCGCTTCTCTTTCACGAACAATTCCTTACAGGGTTTTTTGTTGTTTTTGTTTTGTAATCGAAGAGTGTTTCTTTGCGCTCCTAAAGTGGGGCAGAGGCGCTCGAAAAGGATGCATTTTTAAAGAGCCTTCCCTTGCCAGTCCCATCTTTTTTTTTGTCTGCGGAGGGACGGCATCATTTATTCATTCACATGCTTTCTTTAACATCCCTTCGCGTGGGAGTGGGAGTTGGGGCCGGGCGCAGAGCCGTCACAGCTAAATCTGTGTAATTCTACAGTGTCTCCGAAGGGCGCAGGAACTGTCACAAGATGACGGACGCTGCCACGGAGATTGTGATGCCGACTGCGCTTGCCTCGGCTGAAGTGGGGAAGCCGAGGCCAGCAGCGGAGGGGATGTAAATTCACTCTGCCCACACTGTGCAGGCGACAGTGACAACTTCCGTCCTCCTAAGGCCCAATGAAAGTTGTTTAGGAAGACATTACTGTGAGCTTATGTGTTCAGAGCAAACTCCCACGTCCACTCTACATGTTGGACATCAAAATCAAATTTTATTTTCAGCACACGGAAAGCAAAACTACTTGGAATAATCTTTGGCATTTAGACTGTTCTGATTAGACGTCCTTCGATTTAAATTTTCATCAGTGCATACAGAGTTTAAGGCTTTTACAGGATCGCAGCTGCAATGGGAACAAGGATACACATCCATCCATCCGCTATGACTTGCATTGTAAATTAGAGTGTTGTAGGTGCCTATCTCCAGTATGTTGGGTGTACGTCCTGGACAGGTCTGCAGTTTATCACAGAGCAGCCCAAAGGGCCCCAGGTCAAACAACCATGCATGCACACACTCACAACTAAGGGCAATTTAGAGTAATCAGTTAACCTATAACAATAATGTTTTTAGGGTTGTGAGAGAAACCTAGAATCCCTGTGATGGACCGGAAAGTCATTTTAAAAATTTTATTTAATCATTATTTAACCAGTGAAGTCCCATTGAGATTAAAAATCTCTTTTTTTGAAGGGAATCCTGGTCAAGAGGTAGCAACATGTCTGAATTTGAAGCCAGAACCTTCTTGCTGCAAGGCAACAGTACTAACAACTGCTCCACCGTGCAGCCCCGTGATGTTTATCACACTGACAATAAATTATTGACTTGACTTAAGAAGGCAGGCCCAGATATGCCCAGTGGCACTCCACGGTTCATTCTGGGGGCTCACTCCCAAGGCATTCTCTGGTCAGAGAAGATATACAGTTCATCCACTGGGCTCTGGGTCTGCCCTTGGGTCTCATCTCAGTGGGACATGCCCTGAAAACCTATGAAGCAAGGCACCCAGGAGGAATCCTGATCAGACCCCCCCCCCCCCCAAAAAAAAAAAAAACTCAACTGACTTCTTTTGATGTGGAGGAGCAGTGGCTCTTCTTAAAGCTCAAGTTTTTTCCCCATGTTCAACCACTCTACAGGGAGGCTCAATTAAGTCTCCTGGATTTTGCCCTTGTAGATATTATTCATATCTCTTGACCACAGATGAGTCAAAACATAGACTGGGAGACATAGGGGTGCACCGAAATAATGTCATGTTTGCAGATGTGACTTGAATTCATCTGTTCACCTTCTGCACCATCCTGTTATCATTTATTAAGAAAGAAATCAAGATACTTAAACACCTCTCTTGAGTCAGAGACTAGCCACTAGTCTGGATAGAGCAATCCAGCGTTTTCAGGTTGAAAGATGATTCGGATTTTGAGGAGCTAAAAACTTGGCCCATGTATCGACATATCTTTTAAGATGATTGTATATGTCGCCTGCTGGGGAAGGACAAGAGGAATGATGTCCTTTGGGCAGCAGCAGAACTTTGATAGTGAAATATTTGCTATGGTTTACAACACCACTGCTTTTTCATAATTGGGTTGCAGGTTTAAAGTGGTACACACATTGAAACGTAATGGCACCCACTTCAGTTCTAAAATAGTCATACTTTAAGTTATTAGCATAACCTCAAGCTGTCATAAGGTTTTTCTTGGTCAGTTACTTTTGTAAAAGTAACTGAATAGCTATAACTAAGCATATTTAAACAATTTTTGAAAACTTTTGGTTTTAAAACTGTTAAACAAAAGTTCTATTAAACCATTCCCACCCTTTTAAAGTCATTTTAATAAGATGTGAGGAAAGAATATCATAGTGACTTGAGTTTTCTTCATTGTGGAGCAGAAAGTAATGTAGTTCTTCCCTTACCCCTACAGGATTTTGCACATTGTGCGAAAACTCGCTGAAAGTCAGCTGTTACACTTTCTCTCAATGACAAGAACGACCGATTCAGCTGCTTCTGAAATAAATTAATTTCAGTTTTTAAAAATAGGCACATTTAAGGAGCATAATTACTTACTATCATTAAGGTAAAGCAGTTTGGGACTTTGGGTAAAAGTCTGTGCATTAAGCACCAGCACATACAGTATATAATTTATATATATAACATAAATGTCATTTGCAAACATTGGTTATTTGTGGTCTGAGAAGTTGCTGTCAAAATGTGAAAGTTAGATTAAGTGAGATTGGTCAGTGTGTCCAGAACCGCCTCGGAACAGTCGTACTGAGTCCCCGTTTCATTCGGATACGAAAGGTTGAAGCTGAATACCGCCATCAGACCCTTTATTTCCCTGCTGAAATGTGAGGCAATATTTGATGTCAGTTTGTAGAAAAGAAAGATTTATTTTTTCAATGTAGCCTTCATTTGCCATCCGTGGGCATGTGTTTATTTTATGTGTGTGTGTGTGGGGGCGCGTGTCGGGCTGTGTATACCCTACAATATCATTGCCTGGAGTTGCGTAATGATTGCAGTATTTGGCTGCTGAGTAAATTTTGTCCAAAAAAAGGTTCAGACTGTTATACATGCAGCTCGACACTTTGGTTTGACATATATATGTGTACATATACATACACACACATCACACACACACACGCACGCACGCACCTATACTATCATATGTGTGTGTGTAACCTATTGCTATCATAAGATTTTTATGATAGAGTGTCATAAAAATCTTTATTTTTATGTGTGTGGGGGTGTGTGTGTTTGTGTTTTGAAAGGGTTTTCTCTGATTTCTTAGTATTATAAGAAATATAAAGTATTATATATAATATGTTAATTGGACAATCCATGTTTTAACTTGTAAACAAAAAAAAACCTTATTTCTGTAATTTAGATGTGTAATTTTGTTTATCGGTAAACAAACGTGGCATATTTAAATAAAATATATAAACAGAAAGATATTGAGTTGAGGTCATCTCCCTGATTTAATGCAACGTATAATTTCAAATCTACTTTTCAAAGTGAATATTTATCCCCATTCAGAAGCTTGCAAACAACTAATTAATACAAGATAAGTAGGGTTCATCAAATTAAATGTCTTAGAATGTAATGATGCCTGGCCACACAATTAACAATACACAATCAAACCCTAATATGTCAGTGATCTTTCAGAGTTAATCATGCTGTTAGGCAGAATGGGATTATGGAGCATGCATCCTGATGGAGAGACAGGGACAGCGCCCTCTCTAAGAGGTGCATTAACTCTGACAAACACTCAGATGGACAGTACTAGATGCACAAATTTGTTTTCATTATCCTAAATGCTGTGCATTCTGTCATTTTGATTTTTGTTTCATTTCCGATGCACTCTCCATATTTGTTACTTTCCTTTCATCTTTTTTCAACTGTTTTTCCTCTTGGTAATCCATGGGGGAAAACATGGAATTAGTTTGTAAAGCGTGATAATAATGCATGGCCATAATAACTTGACTCAAGAGGATTAGCAAATGTGCATTGTCTGAAGCAGCGGTCTCCTGGGTGATCAGTTGGTTGCCTCCCTAAACAGTGGCTGCCTCTCCCAATTAAAAATTCAGTCCAGTCTGCCTCTTCAAATGATTAATTCTGCCCACGCTGTCAATGGCCTGCCAATTGTTGTCGCCCAGCCGGTATTAATAGGTAGAGGATTTCCTGATGTTGAATTTATCACACGGTGGAAACTTCTCCCTTTGGCTCTAATTAGCTTATGTTTATAGCACATGCAGAGCACACTCTTAGACATTTATGCACATGCATATATGCAGAACTAAGGTTGTTTTTTTAAAGTGTTCTAGATCCTCAACTTCCTTCCTTCCTTTCTTTTTTTTCCCCTCGTTTGCATCTGTTTTGTTTATTTCACCAATTTACTATCCCTGGCATGAAAAAGCGGATGTATTTATGGAAAGCAAACGTCTCTGGACAGATTATGCCCCACGAGCTCCCCTCATGCAGTTAAGTAACACGCAATCACATCAGAGTGAAAGAGCATACGTGATTCGGCTCAGCAGATAGACAGACAAACCTTCCCTGAGTTGCTCCAATTCGCTGGCCAAGGCAAACCTGATATCAATATTAAGCTTGTGTCGGCTATCATTCTGTTAATGCATTTATAAATGGAGGTATTGCCGTAGACCACAGCCAAGCAGAAGCATATTAAATCACGGAATAATCTGATGAAATATTTATTCAAGTTATTTTTTTTTTCCCCCTCCTCCGAGCGAGTCTGATAGATAGGGTTTCTCGGCGATTTGCTCCCTGAAAAGACAGAGAAATAACAGAATAATTTCCACACATTATATTTGCCAAAACCACATAATAGGGTATTTTGAGAATGCAGTTATAAGTTTGCACAATGGAGTTTGTAGACTGAGGCTCTGCTTTTTAAGGCAACCTTTCTATCTTTAATAACAAATCTGAATCCATGTTCTTGTCCATAATGTGTGCGCCTTATGGTAAGTGTCAAAGATCATGGTAGTGTTGTAGGACAGCATCCCCCCCTGAGGAAACAGATGGGGCAAACTCACAGATCATAAATAAAACTGTAGATGTGGCATAGATTGTCCATGCACATTGCATAAAGGTACTGTTGCATTGTGTTAATTATGTAATGCATTACTGAAACTGGTGTCTCTTAGAACAGGGTTTTGTATCGCTGAATCACATCTGAACTTCAGAAGCATTCTCACCCAAATCTCGCTCAAATCTGCCTATACCAGCCGTGTGGCATAAATACTTGTGTGCATGTATGTGCAAAAGCCTATATGTCTGTCACTATGCCGTATGTTAACATTTCACATAGACTGCTGCAAAGGAAGCAGGCTATTTGCAGGTGACAGGCGGCAGGCTCTGTGTACCAAGACAACCCAGTTGCAAAGCAAAAGTTAATATTCAATTCAGATTTATTCAAGCTACTCCTTGTTTCAAACACGCATTTTTTTTTCTTGGTTACAAAACATTGACCAACAAATAGCAATTTGATTATTGAAAAATGTTATCTTTTCCTAATTTTTGTTCAATTTGCGCCTTCAATAATTTTTGGCCGATTTTCCAAACCTAATTCCAGTATGTTGTAGCTTTACAGCACTTTATTCTCCTAATATTTAAATATTTTTGATAAATTGTTGGAGCTAAGTAATCCAAAAACTGCTGAATTCACACAAATAATTAGATTTAGTTGCACATTATTTTCTGAAGATTTTATCCTAAACCATAATTCTTTGAATCTGATCTTTTTTGGAATGTCTGATTTATTTAATGGGAGAGGTTATCACCCCTGATTAAAACCAAAATAACGTATTGATAATAAATAATAATAATAATATTCATTGAAGTCTCACATTCACAAATTTTGACAGTCGACCAGAATAGATTTCAGAAAAGTACTTTCAATCATGGAGTGTCACTGCAGGAAAGAAGCATCCAAAGAAGTCTCATATGAATGGAGCAAAACTGCTGATGGCAAAGATACTAAAAAGATGTTTTGCAGATAATAAGCCTATCACCAAGAATATATGGCTAGCTACCTTACTAGTTCATTCAGTTTAACTTATTACTTTTATTTGTCGTTTATTTTTGTGCTGGGAAAAGAAAATTTGTGAGACCTAAGTCAGATAAATAGCGGAGAACAACTCCTGAAGTGAGCAAATCGTGAATATGTCTTTTTGCCATTTCAAGTCATAGAACAGTGACAAATATGGTTTGGCATCCAACACTAATGGTAGCTACCATAATCCCTCAGAGCAATATTATCCAACACCTCTGGTTCTTTAGTGTGAAACTAAAATGTGCGGGCTCGGGTCTGATGTGATTCCCAAATATGAGATCCTATACTTCTGAGATAAATCCAAGGTGCCATTAGTCTGTTTGCAGCTTTGCTAAATGACTTTCTAACAGAACAATATTCATTTTTACTACATTTTTCTCATGGATTGACACTGATCTAATGTCTCTTTACAGATGGGCTGCATTCAGTAATAATCCAGATTTAATAGACATCTGACTTGTGTGGTCCTTTAAACATTACTGGTTAGGTTGTAGGAGCACAGCCATTTCATAAAGATTTGAAGAAGAAATAATGTCCATACTGTTTAGCGTTTCTTCTGACTTTTTGTTTAGCACATGGGAGGAAGGGCTAGTTTCAGACTTCATGCAGTTATGTGCAGTGATTTAATTTAGCTAATGTGGAATAAAAACCTATGTCAGGGCTGGTGAGCAAAAGTCACTGAGCCAAGCAGTAAAAACACTCGCTTTGCAATCTTTAAATGCCTGTAAATATTGTAATAAGCAACAGGGTTTTCCTCATAAAAAATGCAGCAGCTCAACGAGTACTGACAGGCGCTATGGGTCCTGAGTTCAGGATGAGGCGCGCTGCCTCACCTTCTCCCTCTCCCTTGCTTGTTTCTGCTGTTTTCCCCATAGAGATTGGCAATCTCAGATGCCGACGAGGAAAAGCAATGGTGGAAGTTAACGTCTGCACACCAGACTCACCTGACTTTTATTCTCTCTTACGCATCTTTTTTCTCTGTTAATCTCTAACTGAGAGAGCCTTCAGGTGGATTGATTTTCTGCTCCAATGCAACATTTATTATGGCTTGCAGTATATAACACTTTCAGCACGTTGTAAGGACTGGTATTCCATGACCTTTGTGGAATATGCTTGCTCTTAATGGGTGCCTGAAGCATGGATGGGCATGTGTACATGTGCAAACATGTCTAAGAAATAACATAAAAAAAAAAACTTTTATCAGAGAGACTTATTTATGAAATGTCAATCACTTGTGCGTATAGCAAGTTCTTTGGAGATTTTTTATTTATTTTTTGGCCTTTGAAGAAGCCTCAAATACTCGTTTCTTGGTTTGAATGACAATTTAAAAACCCTATGCTCATTATGATTTAATGAATTGATGGAGGGCTGAATGGCTACCCCTATTAGGCACTCTGTGGTGAACTCCCAGAAAACATTTTACTAAGGCTTCAGGATATTAAGAAAACCTACAAGAGGCGATAATATTAGTGAAATGATTTATAAGAAATATTTAGCAGTGTTTAATTTTTTTTGCTTTGGGTTCATTGTAAAGAAAAATAATAGTTTCTTAATGACATTACTACTGTTTTTATACTGCATTAAGCACTCTAATGCACACTCTCATACAATAAAGGATCTGTCCTGCTGTGGGCTGGTGTCTTCCAAAGGCCCTGGGGACCTTATTGAAATCCCGCAAAGTTTTTAATAATACTCTGGTGGTCTGCCAAAAAAAATGTTTTAAAAAAAACCTAAAATGGGATTTTTAACAAAATGGCAATTCAAAATAGATGGCCAAATCAACATAATAGCTTCCCAGACACACATGGTTTCCTCCTTGGACATATCAGCCCCCAGATTTAGATCATAGGAAAAACCTTTGGGGAACTGACGACCTCTCTAAATAAGAAAATAGCGTAATGAAACTCCAGAAACCTTGCTGTGGCTTTGTGTAGTTCTGCCCATCCCTCTGACAACTTTCTAGAGGTGGACCTGCCACAATGAAGAGTGTGAACTGAATTGTTTTGAATCTGTTTTGGTTCACATTTAGTTTTTATAGGTAGAGTTGACTGAGACATAGAAGCTTGCTGCCTATATGTTTTGTTTGCAGAGCACTGTGGCCAACATAGCAGACTGTGGTCTTATAACATGGTGTGTAAAGGGGGAAGAAAAAAAGGTGCGGCCAAAGCAGGAAGGGTTGATGTTGTTTAATGCTACAGTTGTGTTTGAGCCTGGCGATGCGCTGATTCATTCTAACAGGAAAATAAAATAAGGGGGATGGGGCAAGAGAGAAGATTTTAAGGCAGTGTTTTGTGATAATCCTTCTCCATTTTGGAACAGTTCAGGAGAACTCATGCGATAAAGCCTTGTTCAAGCCTGGAAAAATAATAAGTTATTTGTCTTGCCTTATAGTGCTTTGCCCTTGGAGGGCTTGCTAACCCCCATGTTTTGGCCAAAAAAACAATCACAGATTAGTCAAGCTGTCACATGTTTCTGATTGCCAAACGGTTGAGCCCTTGATGTTGGCGCGAATGAACAATGCTTGAATGTCGAACTTGTATCTGCCTGAGAGTGCATGTAAACACAATGCTTTGTGGATATGCCTCAGCACCGCCGACCAATCCTTCTCTGTCACATAGCCCAGTGTGACGGAGAGGAATTGGACAACGTGCTTGGGCACATGCATGCAGAGGAAGGGGTGGGGGCCCAAAAGGCAAATGACAGACAGACACATGGCACAGAACAATGGCTGTATGGGCAGATGGATAAGTGGAGGGGGGAAAAGATGAAGTGTTTGTCAAGAGATGCAGAAACAAATGGCAGCTTTTATCCTGAGGCTTTGGGAGAAAGGAGTGATGGTTCAGTTTGGGACACATAGGGCAAATCACACAGGGTGAGTGGCATTTTGGCACAGGGCACGGGATGCATGGATGGTGGAGGGGGAGGAGCTCCTCATAGCAGCAGTTTGAAATAATCCAAATATTACCACTAAAACTACCGGCGCCAATTAATGTTCCTCATTAGACTTAATTTTATTCCATAATAACTAATTAGTTGAAAAACATGTATGTTGCAATTTTGACAACACAGATAATCTTTCTTGAATTAAATTAAACACATTTATCACAAGTAGGAATTATGTACAGATCAATGCTCCAACGAAACGTATCAAGTAAAAAAAAAGACTTGTCTGTGCATCCTCCGGTCCATGCAGGAAGTGAGAAGATGCATGCTGTTCAGCAGTGCTATAAATAGGAACTGTGTGATATTTCTGTGGTAAAATAGGTTAAGCTGGCATCGCTGCACTGCTGGCATGACATCACTGACTGCCTGCCAGCGTTACCCAAAAAACTGCTCCCGCACTCCGCTCTGAAAGAGAGAGGACAAGAATAAAAGGGGAGAGACTGTGTGAGAAGCTATGGGGGACAGAGCTGTTTCCTAGCCCTTTCCATCATTTTTCCTTGTATTTTTCATCCATCCATCCATCCATCCATCCACATCCATCCATCCATCCATCCATCCATCCATCCATCCATCCATCCATCCATCCATCCATCCATCCATCCATCCATCCATCCATCCATCCACATCCATCCATCCATCCACATCCATCCATCCATCCATCCATCCATCCATCCATCCTGCAACAAACAGTTTCTGGTTTGAGGCTTTGTACCAGAGATATGTCACATTTGCATTTTTTCCTCATATTTTCCCGTGTTTCACTCTGTGATGAAAGCAAGCTGCTTGCCAGACTGTGTTGAGGAGAAAGATGAGAGATGGAATTTGTGTTTCTTTCTTCATCATCCAATATTAATTTAGTTTAATGAGCAGAGTATATGGACTTTATGCAAGTTCCAACGTGGAACCTGATCTGAGATTTGATGTTCAGCAGAAGATCGGATTTAATTTAAAAAAAAAAGACTCAAACTAATTAATGGATAACAGGTTCCTATGTCTTATTAGCATCTGTCTGTCTGTCTGTCTGTCTGTCTGTCTGTCTGTCTGTCTGTCTGTCTGTCTGTCTATCTATCGTCACATCTTCATTAGGAGAACAGTATTTCTGGTATCCTCTGGGCTAAATGTGGTTTGTAGGAAATTTAAGTCGATGCAATTAACACCCTTGTGCCTGCTTGTTAGTCATACCATTAGAGGTAATCATTAGTCTTCTTCAGCTCCAGCGGTGACATGAGATAAATAAATAAAAAGTCAGGAAGGTTGGACAGTATACATTTTAGGTAAACATATCACTATGCAGGAGTACAGCATGTTGTTTTACATATTGCTTGGGGAAAAAAGAGAAGAATTTTAAATTTGTTTATTAAAGGAGACAGCTTTAGGCTTTAATCTGAAGATTTTAATATAAGCACACAACCCCCTTGGGTTGTGACTGACAGGGCAATGCATCCTGTATATGATGCCTGGTGTAGCAATAACTACATATGAGTAGATGTAGCTTTTTCCTTTTGCAGGGGTCGTTTATACCTAACCTGCCTTACTATGGTTTGGTAATGCCTCGTTTAGTCAGAATAACTATTTAATTACTAAATAGTTAGTTCTTTAAAAAAGAAGGCCTGACATTGCCACTAGTTAAGACAGGGGAGGAAGGAGATACCGCTTCGTTGCTTAATCGAAGCGTCTGCTGAACCCGTCATTCAATGCTCTGCTGAACCACAACATTTTGTTATATTTGTGAAACTTGAATTATAGTAAATGTAGATCTCTGGCTATTGATTTGCTAAATCGTTTTTATCCACTCCATAATTACACACTTTTTTTTGGTTAATAAATATAAGTGGAATGGAAAAAGTGGAAATCAGACAAATAAAAACTATGAAAGTGATTAAAAATAAAATGGATTTCATTTGGCCCTACATCAGTTGTACTTGTGCTAGAGTTTGAGAATATAGGCAATAAAGAAAACGAAAATTAAGAACAGATTAACAAATAAAGGTCTCTGACATAAATTTAAACTACCGAGACAAAGCTCTTTTTGTTCTAGCAGTCCATTCTCATGATAGCTATTATAAACACATAAGTAGGTTAGACATACTACAGATAGATGAGGAGGAAAGACATATGCCTTCCCTCCGTACTCCTCCTGCAACCAGTCTGTCCATGCACCTTCTGGGCCTTTGAAGCTGTGTCTTTTAAGGTAACTTTCAATTTGTAAAATCAAAGGGGCTTAGAACCTGAGCCTTCTCTTAGTCTGCAGTCATTTTGCAGCTGCCAGTCATCTATGATTTTAGCTTGTCTAAGATCTATTGATCTGTCTCAAAGGCTGTACTGTCTTTCACCTCTAGTAAGAGGAAAGGAATCATTTGGCATATTATGTCTAATATGCAAATCAGAGACATTACACAAGGATGTTACAACAGTTTGACATATTCTTGCACTGTGTTATACAGTATAATACAATGGATGGCATATGATAAATAGGGATAACCGAACAACAACAAAAAAAGATTCTTACTATTTCCTAGTTGCATTTTTGTTTGTTTTTGTGAGTGGTTGTTCCAGTTCATAAAGACGGGGAGATGTAGTTTTCTGACTTTGAATCAGGCAACGGCTTAGAGAAACTTTTATTGATTTCTGTAAATCCCTTGGCTGGGGCAGCCTTGGAGGGAGGGAGGAAGAGAGGGAGGAACAACGGCTTGGAGAGACGGCACTTGGCAGGTAAACTCTTGTTGACCTCCCAGAAGTAACACAGCGGGAGGCAGTAAGTGTGAACCTACACATTATTTACAGCCACAAGAAACTCCATCCATTAACAGTGTCAATTAGCCTGCTCGTCCGGGATGCAGTTCGCTGGATGTCTTTATAGATTGGGCAATCGCTTTAATAGTGTAAAGCTACAGACGAGTGGAAGACTCCTGCGATCAAGCCACATATTAAAAGATGGTTTAGTTGACTTGAGGATGGGAAATTTGCAGTGAGATATGATGTCGCCTGCATCAGCTGCTTAGTAATACTATTTTCTTATCAGAAACGACTTGACACATATCAACTTTTGAAATAAATTTTTTAATGGTTGATTATATATGAAGTGCAAATTGTGCCTGGACAGAACTACAGTATATAACCTCAGAACAGTAAACTAAATTCAGAGAAGTTGTGAGAACTTCTCTACATGGATGAATATGATGGCGTCTTTATCTCTGTTCTTACCCTGAAATATGTACAGGAGGTTTGCTGCATTTATTCGACAAACAATTCATCCAAAAATCTACATATATATATGGTAGATTCTGTAAATACACTCATACCAACACAGTCACTCCTTTGGGATGTGCTCCTTATGGATCTGTTTGACTGATTCGAGTAGGATAGTATACTCTGTGAGAGCAAGTAGCAACAAATCAATGGATGAGATCCTGCACTCAGGGGTCAGAGAGAATACCACGGAGGGTGAGGGGACTATTTCTTACCCTCATGATATACATTGAAGCTTCTCGGTTTCTCTGCAGGATTCATAGTCCCCCAGCTTACTGCTCAAGGTGATGGGATAATGGGAGCGGGTCCTGTAAGGGGAAGAGAAATGAAGGATGTTTTGAAGCTGGATGCAGCAGATAACGGGATGGGCTGACTGATGAAGGGGCGATAGAAGATTGGGTTTGAAGTCATGATCAACAGATGTTTGTAGAGGAGAGTTTCTGGCTTCCTTTAGGTTGAGCGTCTATTTTAATTAGGGTTTACAAACTCTGCCAGGCTACAGATTTTATTATACCATCATTACAAGCCCATTTGGCCAGGACAGAGAAAATATTGTTCTTGGAAGAATGACTGAGAGCAGTGTGGTAAGTTCCTGCCAAGCTCCGCTTAATGAAACTTATTTGTCTTTTATCACTCTGAAACATAGTTTATTGTCAGATCCAGTATATATTGTGATCATAAGGACTGATTCAATCTGTTACAACGCTCCCTGGAACCAAACAGATGACCCACCTCATGATCAGCCTGCATCAGTAAGCTAACTGTGTTCAGGTCTGGCAGTGACTCAGGTCATCAGCACATCGTCTCACTGCTCACGATGTGTGTTTCGTCTTCCTTTCCCACTTAAGTTCCTCTAGAGTCCCACATGACCATTAACGATGTAAGCGAACCATTTACCAAAAGTGAGAGCCTTTTCCTAAAAGTGCAAATGATGTGAGAGCTAACAGACAAGATCAGTGCCAGGACTGGCTCTATTTGTGCTAAATCCACACTTTCTGGCCAAGAAAATGCCGCGGCAAGAGCAAGTTAACACTTCGTTTTTTTTCACACTGGGGTAGCTTGGCTCCTCTGGGCAAAAAGATACAGAATATGGATGAAATGAAGATACCAAAAGTGAAGGGAAAATAGGAAATTGACAATCAGATTTGACTATTCAGTAGAACACAATTAATTTCGTCTCCATGCGGTGATGAGTCAGGTTCATCAACTATAGAGATAGTTGATAAAAGTTTGGACCTGCTTATAGATACAGGACAACAATCCCAACTGACTGGATGAATAATATTAAAATTTAAAATGTTACATCTGCTATATGTTGTATAAAATGTACAATCTAGGGTTGAGCGATATGGCTGAAAAACATATCACAATATAAGTTTTTCATATCAGTTGATTTTAATAATTATTGATTAGTTTTACCTGCCAGGCATGTTTTTGATGATATAAAGCTGAAAAAAGTCAAGTCACATAATGCCCTCCTTTTTTGGGCATCACTGCAATGGCCACAAAGAGCTAACTCTGGAGCATATCAGTTCAATTTCTGTGATAAGTAATATTAAGATGAAATTTTAATATCGCTGTTATTTTGTATAAATTAATCATGGTTATTAATATTCTTTAAAGTGTTTAAAAGCATGTTAAAATGTGCAGAAAATGCAACCAGAGTCAAGTATTGGAGTTCTTTTAAGGCTGAAAATTCCCCATTTAACTTTTTACCATCTTCTGTCAAAACAGAAACCATCTAATGATGTTTTTTTTATCCATAGTCAGTATTCTTAGTAATTTGCTTTAATACACTTATTTTACTGTAATTTTGCTGTTGTAGTTATATTTATTTAGGTACTGTACGTGAAGTCATGTTCAGGGCAATGGTCACTATTTTGCCTTATGTCCACTACTTAAATTACTCAAATTTATGCCTACCAATGAGACATTTTGTGATATACTTTATGCTACTTTTAATAAGTCGTCATGTAACTAATGTGTAATGCAGTATCCACTACCAGGAGACTACTAATGAGCTTTTTTTTTAGTTTTGTCAGGGGTCCTAATTTGTTATATATTTTATATTAACTGGCCAAAACGGGGATGGAAATATGGTCATATACAATATTTTGAGAACATTGTACAATTAAATACAATTTTAGGGCTTTTTAACCCCATAATCCAATAACATAGTATACTCCAACAAAAAATTAGTTGTCACTTTTTAAATTTCTGGGTAGAAAAATGTTTGTTTACAAATACAAAATAGAATAGAACAGAATAGATGTACTAGCTGGAAAGTGAGAGGCAAAATGGAAGCATGCAGATTCTCACAAGGGAAAACATAATAACAAAAAATAAGAAATAAGAATTGTACAGTAAGGGCAACTTTATAAATTAGAGAAAAAAAAACACTATACTGTTATCAAAAATAGCACACTCAGATTCAAAGAAATGTGCAATGAGCAGGACAATTTAAAACATGTCAATATAAAAATAGGAAGTCACAAAATAACAATGTGTACATAGGAAATAGATCTGGGTTGCCATTCTTTACTATTTTAAACCTTCTGTGCTGAAATATAATGTCATAATCCAAAAAGCCAGTGACAATTGGCTTTCTGAGGGGAACAAAGTGGCGAAGGGTGCAGCGCGGATGCCACAATTGGAACGACACGTGTGAAGGAAGAGCACTTTGCTCAGTCTCCCAGACAACACTCTTTTAATTACATGCCAATTAAGTAGAGTGGAGATGGTGAGATTCGGAAGATTTCTTTTGTACCAAACCTGGAGTTGCAGTAGGTGATGAGAGGCAAGTGTGGAGAGAGCAGAGAGGAGGTAAGGATTGCAAAGAGTTTCTTCTCCTCGGAGCTGAAATCAATGTGTGAGATAAAGCTGTGTTAGGTTTCTGTCAGATGATGCAGAGGATCATCTCCTCACAGTAAGAAGGCTTCCCCCGGTGCTGTGTCAGCAGGCTTTGATTACAGTGGCTTTTTTGTTGTGTTTCAAACAATTTCATCATGCCCACCCTTCCACCCCCTCCCACACACACTTTCTGCATTTGGTATGCAACGCAGCTCTGGCAATTTGTACGTGTTTGGATTCCAATTATGGAGTTGTTAAAGCCTTTTTGCCTGTGGCCTGCAAATTCTTATTAAGCCATACATTAAAGAGCACAGAATCACATTTAAATGGAGTTCATGTTTCTCTTTTGTTTCACAGTGTTGTGGTTGTTATTAATTTATTCGCACAGCCCTATGCATTACACATTAACAAATAAATCGTCTTTCTGATTGTAATGCAAAATACTTGTTTCGTATTCAGAGACAGGGGCACCATTTGTCAACAACAACAAGCCCAGAGAGACCAAACGAGAAAGAAGAAAACCAAGAGCCCTGATAGAGCCATTCCATTTTACCCTCGCTGATTAAAGAAACAAACAAGCCCAAAACTGAGGATTTTTGCATCGTGTTAGCTTTTTTTTTTTTTTTTTGCACGCTGATGCAGAAGAGTGACAGTCCTTTGAAGAGCATTGTGGTTAATTGAGTGATTTACTTGGTGATGGCAATTGAAAATCATTAGGTTAGGGCTGCTGGGACACAGGAGGTCTGGGATGATGACATCGGGGTCACAGTTGGCGACCTCCAAGGTCCTGACCCTTAAAAAACTCCATTACTGCCTGCCGTTCACAGCCAGCAGCTTGCTGACACTTCATAAAATAAACAACCTCATATTTAACACATAATATTAAAATTTGAAGAGCACATACAAAACCACAAAACTTTTTCAGGCATTCCTGTCAGTGCTACGCTAGACACACAGCCACACTCTGTTAAGGCACAGGAAATATGGTTCATGGATGAATAAAAGCGATCTTGTATGAGGCAAGAAAAATGGACTGGAATATTGTCCGTGTAAAGACACTTAATACATCACCACTCACTGAATACATTTGGTTGATGAAATGAGATCCAGAATGCAAGGGCTGCTAATAAACCATCTTCAGAGTGGCAGAAATATGATGCATGCTGACCCATATGAACCTCATTAATAGAACACAAGCAAATCTATTTATCCAGATAGTCAGGGCGAAAATGATTGCCTCAGTACTCGTTCTCCTTTCTCCCACATTTCTTTGCCTCTGTGGTTATTTTTCTCAGCTCTGCTTTTCCCTTTCATTGTATTAAATGTGTACAGATGTGTGATATAATTACATTTAGTCTCTGCACTGGTTTAGATTGGATATGGGATTCCTTACATTGGAAATTCTCATTTCCTCCATTTATAAATGTATCTGAGTAAATATGAAGTGATTTAAGGGTACTAAGTAGTTCATAATTTTGTTCTTTTTGCCCCAATCACACAACTGCATATCACATGATAATAAGCAAATTCAGCTTAAATGAACTCCAGTATAATTTTTCTACACATCTGATATAGCAGTATGGATGATGTGATCTCAGCCTAAACCAGAACGACACTGACTCTTTGGATTTTATGAAACATGACAGTAAAAATGCAGTATGCTGCATGAACCCTGCTTTGAATTTTGTGCTAGTGCTTCTTAAATGTCAGATATGGTCATTACTTGACTCACTTCGGCATACTGAGTGCTTGAAATGGCTCCAACAGAAGGTCGGCCTGACATAGATTCTTATAAATTCAGCTAATAATTATAGTGCTTTGCGATTTCATCTCCAGATAGACAGGCAGCTGTTGCATCTGGAAAAAGAAATGAAATAGTGACGTAACAGCAAACATAACTTGACGTATTGATGTTTACACTCTTCATCTGTTATTTTTTTTCTTTTGCTTTTCTGTTTTCCTGTGTGCTCTGGTGGACACGCGATGACTTTTCATTGCCAATTTCACTGTCGTGCCTTTGTGCAACAACAATAAAATAAGTCTAAGTCTAAGTCTGAGTTACACACATAGTATGCCAGGTGTTGGTCCATCACAAGTTTGAATTTGTTAATGTGATATAAATCAATGTTTTATACAATGTTTCTTGTGTAATTTCCTCCACCAAAAGGAAAAAAATAATGATATCACAACTTTAAGAGGTTTACAAAAATTTCCCTTTTTTTTCAAAATTTGGTGTCAGTCAATAATTTGATTTGAACTTCAATTAGTTTTAACTTGAGAATTAATTTCATTTTTTTAATGTATTTTTTTGTTTTGAGTTTTATTTTATTAATTTGCAAATGTGAGCCGAGGAACAATTTTCTTCTGATGTTCTTTTCTTAAAAAAAGGTTTTTCAGTCTGCAGGCATTTCTATTCTTTCTCCCTTTTTTGACTGATCACATCTATTCACTAGACCTGTGGTCAAACTTGCCCCGTATCACTCCACATTCACATGTGCTCATATCTGTGTGCTCATGAGAACATGGCAGCACACTTGACATGTTGTGCTCGGAAATTCACCTCAAAGTTTTACCTGTCTCTGACCTGCCTTCGACTCTTGTCAGCAGTACCCCCACCCAACCCTTTCTCCTGCATCTCTGAGCTTGTCTCCTTCGTCTTTCTTTTTCTATTTCTGTCCCTCTGAATATTTTTCCACTCTCTTGTTTCTTTTACCTCCTCTGCTGTCAGAGCTGTTCAGGATGAGGAGGACAATGGCATGGCTTGCATGGAGGTTTGGGCAGGACGTAGCAAAGGGAAAAGGGAGGCTGGGCTCACCTGACAATTGCCTTTTTTTTTGTTTCCTTCTTCCCTTGAGAGTACAAATGTTAAATTTTCTTTATTCTAAGAATATTTGTGGGATGCAAATATTTTGACTGACCATGAAACAATGTGTTTTGCAATATATATATTTTTATCAGTTTACATTTTTAAATTCAAATTTGTATATTTAGTAATCACTATGCCTATTTATGAGATTTAAACTCCTGTTTTAGTCTGATCTGTGTGCCATGTTCTATTTATTTGTTTCAGGTTGCGCATTCCTCACCTACTGCGCCCGTGAGTCTGCCATCAAGGCCCAAAACGCCCTCCATGAACAGAAAACACTGCCAGGGGTACGTATTTGTCTTTTTCCCTCCTCTATTGACTCCTCCTCTCTCCCCTTCATGGTGGTCAGCGGTGCCATCTGCACCCGGCTGCACACCAGCCGGTATTATCCTTCTGTAGTCACCAGAGATGAAAAACACTTTGGAAAGCTTTTCAATCAATAGCCTAGCCTTTTGAAGGCCAGTTTTCAGCTATTCCATGTGTCTCTCCTCAAGGGGATATTCTCAAGCATTGATCAGAACCTTCTCTGCCTCATACCTTTTAACCAAAAGCAGAGAATGGTATAGAAATAGAAAGCTCTGTAGTTCAGAGTCTAGAGTTCAATAAAACCCTGTGAAGTGGCATTAATCTTATTTTTGCATTTTGTTTGCTGTCCGTGCATTTCGGCGCGCCGTATGCATCTGTTGGATCAGTGTTTAAGACAGTGACAGAAATAAGACAATTGGGTCATACCAAGCTGCATCAACAGATAACTATAAACCCCACAAGCCCTAAGACATAAAGACCCTGGCACACTCAACCAAAAGTCCTATTTTAGAGTTGGAAGGAGACTACAGCTACTGATGTAGAGCCCTTTATTTCCAGTAGCTTCCTTGAAAAACACCTTGTCTCATTTATCCTGCAAATTAACCAAGCATGAGGCTAGAGGGCATTTTCTGGGTTTTTTTGTTTTGTTTTTCGAACTGCCTTTAAATAATAGGAAAGAAGAGAAGTGATGAAAATTTTCCTTGCCCGGTAGTGCTGGGCTACGTTCAAGGGAACTTAGTTTCTGAACCAGTGTTGTACAAAAAGAAGACTTTTATTTTTGTTTTTAGATTTAGGTTTACGTTGGCACCCTATTCAGTAAATTTATCTAATTCCCAGATGTACATCTTACATTTGTGATTGATATTTAATCAGTCTTATACTGTACATTATAATAATGCTCTTGTCTTTCTCATTTTGTGACTTGTCATTTCTAAAAATGCATTCATCATCACCCAGGAATGGTGGAAAAAGGAAAAGTACAAGAATCTGTTTTATTAATCACAATTTATGCTAACAATAAACTATTTGCTAACATAAATTAAGACTACCAAAACAAATTCAAGATTGTGAACCTTCAAAAAGAAATATTCTGGTCAAAAAGAACCATAATATTTCTGAAAAACAGAAAGTTCACTTTTTTGTGTCCACTTCTCTTAAATGACAATGAATACTATATATTAATATAGTATTTTTGATAAGGAGAATTTACACTAATCCTTGTCACAAACATCTCTAAAATTTGATTGTGATATGTCCTATTTCTTAACCACATCAACCATCTCCCACCATAACAGATGGACTTGATTCTCTCTTTTTTACACAAGATAGTTCCCAGAATAGAAATCACAATTGTTCATTTTAGTAATTAATGAGTCAGACCTCAAAGAACAAACAGAAATTGGTGCTGGCCTGGAACAGCCTGATTGGTGCATGCCTTATATAAAATAATTGCATGGTTACTATTTTTCTGCTCATTCAAACAGAGACACACACACATTCACACACGCCAACACCTATACAAATGACCAAACGGTACAACAAATCGATATGGATGAAATGTCATCTGCATAATCCTGAGTCCCCATCATAAACTAAAACATTTTAAATAAGGAATGAAAATGTGATATTTAAAAATGTCTGTTTACTAGTATGTAACTCAGTGTTCCCATTTCTACAGCAAAGAATCAAATGAAAAATAAGCTTAACATTTTATTAAAAAAAAAGGTCAAAGCAAGTCTGCCAAACGGCCTAAACTTAAATCAGATGTGTTCGACCAGGACCTCTAAAGTTTGTAGGACGTTGTGCCCGGAGGACCAGAGATGGGAAACATTACTTTAGGAGGCCCCCTGCGGTGAAAATAATCCTCTAAAATCCGTTTGAACCATTAAGTCAGAATGTGGGTATGGCTTTCCATTTAAAGAACGTAAATTTATTGATGCCTTACCCCTAACCCAGGATAGGGTTAAAAGTTGTACTCTGACTAAGCCTGACTTTGAAAGTCCTTAATAGGCTAAATTTAAACAGGACATTTTGACTGAAAAATAAGTCATATTTTAAAATTATGATCCTGGGCAAAATCGCCATATTAAATGATAAATTTGGATATCCAGTTTTGAGAGGGTAAGCCAAAGACATTTATGCCTCAAGCTGAATAAATTCAGCAAATCTCATTAGTGTTCTGTTAATCCTTTTTTTTAAATCCTCAATTAAATAGATAAGTGGTCAAAGACACTATTTATGCTTAGTAAATATAGCCGTATCTGGCTTAAAAACAAGAAGGCAATGACCAAATTTCCAAGCTTGAGGCTTCAAAATCGCACTCTATACACCACCAAGAGTCTTCACACTGATATGAAACTTATAGGTTGATTCAGATAACCTCCTGCTAGGTGTGACTAACAAAAGCTCTGGACAAGAATTCAAAGATGATCTGTACTTGGTTGTGCATAATGGGATATGTATTCCCTGATTGGCAAAGTTGCCAAAAACAACTTTTAAGACAGAAAGTTTTCTTTAGTCCTCCCATCGCCCTCTTCCTTTTCTCCCTCTCGGTCCTGTCCAAGCTACATCCTCCCAGTTTCCTCCCACTCCCTCTGCACCACTGTCGCTGCTCTTCCTGAGACAGAGCGTGTCATAGAAATGTAACAGCCAGACATTGATGAGTGTCAGGCTGAGGTTGCTCTGCCGTTCCCTTCCCTTCAGCTTTACTCACACATGCAAACACCAACGGTCTGGAGAAACAGGGACAGTGTGTGCTTGATGTTCCAGCTACACATAGATGCAACACTTGCTGTGCACAACTTTGTTTCGTGCCAGTGTCCCAAAGAATCTTCTAGGCCCATTTTCAATGCCATTGGAGGAACACAAACTATTATCGTAAGCAAGAAATATAATGGCAAGCTTAAATGGAAAAAAAATACAAATGCATTGCTGCTTCTCAGAGCTCCTCGCGTACTTACCTCTTGAGCTTTCCTGCTCCCTAAATCTGTTGCGACCTGACCCTCGTTACTCAACTATTTGATGGTAAGTAGTTACGTCACTTGTTTGTTTGCGAATCCTGCTTGATATGCACTTTGCCAGGGGCTAGGATTTAATTAATGGAAATTAGGAAATCTTCAGAGATATTCTTTTAAATGTATAAATCTCTGCATTTTGTCATTAAGCCCCACTAGTTTTTGTTTCCTTGTAGGAGGATTTGATCCAAGCGCTGTTTAAATGTATCTAAATTTACTTCATGAAAAACCACCAAAATCCTAGAGTAAAGAGTTTATTGTTATGACAAACAAAACTGTGTCAGAAACAAGCATTACCATAGGCACAAAATGCTGACAAACATGGATAGTCACTCTTTAATGTAACCACCTAATCTTCTGAATTGTTAAATAAATGACTTGATCTGTCTTTTTTGATGAGTGGGAGGTGGAAACCTCTAGAGCTGGTGTGTTTTTTTGTTTGTTTTTTTGAATCACTTCTCATTACAAGCATATAAAGCATAATCGTTTGATAATTGTAATGAGTCAGAATGTAGAAAAGTTAAAAGGGTATTAAAACACATGAAAGGTACTATAAGCCATTATGTTTTAAAAACTTGTTTCACATCAAGGTTGTGTTAAAATGGATGTCACTAAAAAATGTTTTGCCACAAAACCACATTTTTTCTGTCAAAATGGTGGCAATTTATACTTTTGTCTAGTAGGTACAAGTTCAATGTTAGAGAAAAATGTTTGTTTTCACTACATGTATTCAACATCACAACTCTATTCTCTTATCTCTGGAACATCCCTCACTTGGAAATAACAGTCTAAATTGTCGGCAACAAAATTATCCTAAGAAATGCAGTTTGGTTTTAAATCCAAAGAAAATCCTCGATATTAGTCCAGTAAAAACAAATTGCTCAGATG
Source organism: Xiphophorus hellerii (assembly GCF_003331165.1). Lineage (NCBI taxonomy): Eukaryota > Metazoa > Chordata > Actinopteri > Cyprinodontiformes > Poeciliidae > Xiphophorus > Xiphophorus hellerii. The sequence goes on from NC_045680.1 coordinate 18,630,547, forward strand.
ACTGAGTGGTTGAACTACTGCTACTGTCAGATTGCCATAGTTTCTCACCATGTAATTGTTTCAAAGATTAAAAACAATGATTATTGCCTGAATGAACCAGAAAATAAATTGGACTGCCATGCTGTTGGAGCCACTCCAAACATTTAGCATGGAGAGGTGAACGTTTATCATTGCAGACAAAACATCTGCATAATGTTGAATGAGATTATAATATATTGCAATCTTTGAGTAGAACTTGCATAAATCGGGTTGCTTTGGTACCTCTGTGCTCTCTATATATGGTGCTGTGGTTTTTGACATGTCCCTGAAAAATCTTTAATGATCTGGCTTAGCTGGTAATCAAATTGTGCATAATACAGTGTTAGATGCAGTATTTACCAAGGGCAATGAATCTCCCTGCATTAAAATGCTCACAACACAGTGAAGATGATGTTAATATGTAAAACTTCTGTTTTACACTGGGGACTGGATGCATATTAAGCTTGGGCTGCTGAATGTTTCTGATGATATTATAACCTTGAATAAAAGCGCCATGCTTTTATCATATCCTGGTAATAACAGCAACATGTGAAACAAAAAAATATATAACATCACTTAATTTGTTTTTATTTAAAAGAGAAAAACAGCAATCCCCCTGCTGCTGAAAATAACATATTATTCATTACAGTTTTAGTAATTCTACCTATGATTTTTTCCATATATTCTATATTTCTTGTGCAAGTTGCAAGTTAGTGCTCTTAGCTTGCAGCAAGAGGGTCCTTTCTTTGAATCCTGGCCTTGGGCTATTCTGCTTTGAGATTGCACGTTCTTCCCATATGTCTCGATTGCTTGTTGGTATGCGTGGGGGTGAGTGTGTGTGTGGTCATTTGTATTGTTTGCCTCTGTGTTTCCCATGTGATCAACTGGGAACCTGTTCAGAGTGTTCCCCGTCTCCCTCCCTGACACCATTGGGCAGCAATGAATGGATGGATAATTTTTATACATCGCAAGTAGAAACACTCAAAACCATTTGTATATAATAATTTTAACCAAGTAGTCATATTCTTATTCGTCTTTGGGATAAAAGAATGGCATTGCAGAAAAAAAAAAAACCTCACTAGTTTGGATACTTATCACTAGGTACTTATCTTTACCTAACTTCTTTGTTTTAGGACTTCAAACAAATGTACACTGAAACAACTCTATGCCAGATAAAAAAAGAAAAAACTAAGACCTGTGTTTTATTTGATGGTAAATTATGACAAAATTGCCAATAAACTGAGAGCACAATACTTAGTAAATCAGTCTGCAGATTCTCTGTAAGGAAGACCCCTATTTATTACCAGATTTATTATCACTTTGTGACAGGCACAAAGTGGTAATAAATTAGGATCATAATGTTCAAGATGCAGAGTTAGATGAAAACCACTGAATCTTGTCAAACATTGCGTGCGTCTGTGTGCATTCTGGTGCGAATATGGAGGCATTTATTGCCCCTGCACATACAAACACCTCACAGCTGCCTGGCACTATTAGGAGGAAGCGCCGGTGTTCTTGGACATCATAATCCACGTCCCCCTTGTTGCACATTAGCAGCTGAAAGGAACAGTATGGCCTAATGGAAGTGTACTGAACTGTAATATAGATTCCTGCAGTGAAGTGTGATGGGAACCTTGGGGACACATGTGCCTGACATAAGTTTGGCCTCAGAATGGAAAAAGCTCTGACAGTGTACCAGGTGTGTACTGCTTGGCTCTATTAGTCGTGTGCTTTCGTGGGTGTGTGCGCGCAGACAGCAGCCGGGTCTGTAAAGTTACAGATAGTAATGTTTAAAGGTGAGACAAACAACATGTGTACGTGGCAGCTTGCCGTGATCGCAAGCCGCCCACGACACTAAGCGCCTGAATATATTATTCGTGTGCTTCTTTGTTCTATTTTTAGGCGGAGCTGGTACATTTTCCTCCTGCACGTTATCATAAAAGTGACTAAGATCACGTTTCAAAGTTAAACCCCGAAGATTAGACTTTGTCTTAAACCAAGGGAAATTTTAAGATCGCTTTGTGCCATCTGAAGCCTCACCGTGACTCTTCCCACGGCAGCTGGTGTTGCTTGCGAGTGTCACAGCTCTCTACACAAGTCCACTGGAGATTTACTCCACCCAGCTTAGCATCATGACAAAATCCTGCTTCCTGCACACTATCCGCCCCCTCCCTCCTCAGAAACTCTGTCCTCTCACCGCCGCTCTTCAAATCCAGCACATCCAAGACATAATCTCAGCCACTGCAGCAAGACTCTTTTTGCTGTAGCACAGGAAGAAAAAGAAAAGCACCTCTGTTTCTTCTCTCTCTCTTTCTCTCTCTTTTGCCGTGCTTGTATTGTGTACAACAGTGATTGTCTCAGAAAGGCATTGGTGGAAATGTGTCTGCTGCGCGCATTCTCTCGTTGTATTAGTAGTTGTCGACCTGAGGGGTGTGTAAGCGGCTGGCAGTGATTCAGGAGGCAAGTTTATGGAAATAGCACCCACATTAAAAACCCAATTGAAGTAGAGGGAAGATTATGCTTCAGCACACATGTGGGCTTCTTCAATGTCAACACTTGAAGTAACATTCCCACTTGATTGCCCCTGTCTCCCTTTGTCTCTCTGTTGCACGGTGCTCTTTGTCAGCACCTGGCTTCACTCTTGGTCTTCTGTGGATGACTCAATGTATCTCTACACATGTAGGTGAGAGTTTGCATTTATTTCTGTGTATTTATGAGTGAGGCATGTCTACAGAGCTCGTGAGTCACGACGCTATACCTTGACATGTCGTAAACTGCCACGTTCGCCACGTCTTGGAACAGCTAGAGTCCACATGGATGCAAACATCATATATGCCCTCTTACTTCTAACTGCCTGCGATCCACCTTTTTTATTATCTACAGCCAAGCTTCCTTGTGTGCCAGCCAGGCTGCTGCAAAGGCTGAATAATTCAATGCAACACTCTGTGAAGGTTGGCAGGGTATGAATGTAGTGTACTGTAGGATGGCGTGCGGGTGTGTGTGTGTGTGTGTATGTATACAGTATGCATCTTCGTTGAGTGGGCAGGAGTGGGGGCCGGCACGGAGCAGACCGGACTGCGTGAAGCCAATCGGTGTTGGCAGGTTTGGAGGTCTTGCAGTCAGGGAGAGGGGACTCGTTAGAATTTAGCCGATGGGTGAAGGGGTCCTGTGTGTTTTTGTCTGCGTATGTGTGTTTATAGGAGGGACATCACAACAGAGAATAATCTAAAGAAAGCACAGTCAGTCTCTCTTCTTCTTTGTTTTTCTTTCTCCTGAAATTGTCTGAAAGCCTGGTATTTCACTTGTTTTAGTTTAGAAAAGCTCCCATAAATGGAGAAAGATACGAAGTTGCACACCGACTGTTAACACTTGCAATTTACATAAACCTGATATAAAGGTTTATCTTGCCTGATTTTTTTATGTGACTTTTTCATAATGTTACGTAAAGGATAAAGTAAAGGATGAAAGAAGATTACTGCAGCTAAATTTCAAAATTGTTTGGTTTTTGTTCATACTATTAGCTTTATATCAGTAAATTTTATATTTGTCTTATTATTTTTACTAAACTTAATTTTATTTCTATTTTATCATTTATCTACCTGTGATGTTTGTTGTGAAGCACTTTGGTCAGCTGAGGTTATTGTAAATGTGCTATATTAGTAAACTTTGACTTGACTCGATTAAGAAAACAATCTTGCCATATGTGAATTATTAAGATACAGTGGGAAAGATGTTGTCTTTCTCAGTTTGAGTTTCATATTAAAATACAGCCACAAATGTGCCTCAAATGTTGCAAATTAATTTAATTATATCTGAACTTTACAAAGACATAGTCATATTAGTGTATTATTTTAAGCTAAAGTCATAAATTCATTATTGTCCTGGCATTTAGCAGATAGAAACTTTATGCTAATTGACCCGACACAGAAAAGGACCGGTCTGATTTACCGTCACACAAGGAGGTTTTGTCTTTTTATACTGTCTTTGTAAACATCCGGTTTCAACTCTACAAATGACAGCATTACTACACCACTTCTCCCACTATATGGGTTTTATTTTTTCCTTGAGCGTGTGTTTGTGTGCAGTCCATATTGGTTTATTTTGTCATGTTGCACAAAGTAAAGTGCTTTTACACTCGAATGCTCCCTGGGGAACAGCTTCTACCCGCTCATGAAAACATATACCTATGTGGGCACACGTGCTCACACTCATAAACATACATGCTACTTAAACAGGTGTGCTAGAAACACACCAGAGAACACAGAGTGGCTGTTTCACAGTTGCTCGTTTTCCACCTTCAGCCTTTCTTTCTCACCTTCTTCCTCAGCGCTGGTCCTCTGGTGCCTGTTTAACACTAACACACAAACAGATGTAGATGCCTGCTTTGTTCAATTGGAGCATTATACTGTATATATACAGTATATACAGTATATATATATTTTTTGTCGTGCGAATGCTAGGTATTTAGACAAGCCTTGCACATCTCTGGGGGTTAGCTTTCAATTATAGTTTTTGTTGAAAATATAAAAAGGTGTTTTATTAGGATTTTGTGTGTTAAGTAAACACAATGTTTCAGATTAATGTGAGGTGGAATTTAAATATAATTATATATTTTTGATTATGTACAGCTTGGCACGTGTTAAGACTAAAAAAAAAAAGTATATCTCTGTATACTTTTTTGCTCCAACAATTTCAACCTGCTTCCCTGAACCTGGTGAAGGAAAGCATCCAAACTGTTTCATGCTAGAAGTGGAGTGTTCAGGTTCAGGGTCATGTTTAGACTTAGTTTTCAACCAATGTAGCTATTTGCGAGTCCAAAAGAATTTGGTCCGATCTGAGCTCTACTTGACTTGCGGCAAACTTCAAGAAAACTTTTGTGTGGCTTTCATCCAATGACTTTCTTCTTGACCATTTTCCATAAAGCCCAGATTAGTGGAATACACAATTGACAGATTTTGTGTCAACAGATTCTCCTGACTGAGGTTTGGATCGCTGCAGCCCCTCCAGAGTTACAATCGGCAACTGTTTTGGTTTTATATATTTTTTTTAGATTTGCTGTCGTCATATACTCTTTTTGTATTCAGAGGATGGATTACACGGAGCTCAGTGATGTATTTATAGCCATGGATATAATTTTGTTTCCTTACTCCGCTTTATTACATAACTTCAAAACACACTTTTCCTGGTCTCTCTGGTGCTCCCCATAGTGTTTATAGTGATGTTTGTTTGCTAATGTTTCCCAACAAACCAATGAGGCCTTCAAGGAAGTCCTGGATTTTTATAGAGAATGAATTACTTACAGGTGCTCACTATTTACTAGTTTGGAGACATCTGAAAACATTTTAGTCTTATTTAGAGGTACAAGAACAAAATGAGGCAGGATATAAATCCACCTCATATGTTTTGAATTCTATTCATCTTTTCCAGACATCCTTTTCCTTCCGCTTGACAATTACACACTACTTTGTGTTGGTCCATCAAAGGCATGTCAAGTTCAAGGTTTACAAGTCGCATCCTAACTATGATGCAATTGTTCATCCCGTGTTGCCCATGAAATATTCCATGTTTCAGGTTTTTGGCCTTGTTTTGGTTGATATTGTCATCCCTGTTCTATCACATAAAAGTCTATGAAAATACTTTGTAGACAGTGAATTAAACAGTTTCTTCTTCAGATTGCTGACAGACAGGTTTTTTTAAGTGGGGGAAACGGATGCAGAATTGTTCTTGAATAATAATTCTATCTCCTTAATTATTTAACAGTAAAAGTGATTGTCATGATATTTAATGATAATCTCCTTACAAGCCTCTCAAAGTTCACGACCCTGCCTGCAGACGCAGATGACACTTGTGCTGATGACATTATAATGTTTGACTCCTCTCCCACCCCCGCAACACTCCCGACTCCCCCCTCCGCTGCTCATCGTGTGCTCTTCAGGGGAGATGCAACGTGAAATGCAAAAATAATCCACAGTGCACTCCGCCCATTAGGCCACTTCACAGTGAGAAGTGTGCTATTTTTTCCAGAGGTGCAGGTTTGCAAAAAAAAGCTGAATTATTAATGTTTTTGATATTTTTAGCCAGTTTAACCTATTTCTGGTTGTGGCTGGAGACTGCTCGCCCGCCAGTCTGTGAGATGCAATCATGTGACACAACTGTGATCTGGGTTATGGAGCTGTGTTTGGTGTTTAACAGTGTTAAGAAAAATACACACAAGAAACATAAAAAAAATGCATGTGCGTTGCGACGTTGGTTTTCAACGGTGAATGTCAGCGCTGGATTGACAAGTGGCAGTTTGGATTATTTTGATCCTGTGTAGCTCAGGTGATCCATTGTCAATTCAGCTGATGTATTACATGTAGCAGAAGGGCTAAACCAGATGAATCTGGATTTATCCCTTCCTGCCAGATATGGCTGTGCAAAGCTGTGCAAAAGACAAGGCCCAGATAGTGAGTGATAATCCATCTGTGGATCCATGGACAAGCTTGTACAGGTGCGCCACTGACTGCAGACACAAAGACATCGAGGCAAATCGAGCAGAGGGTGCGTCTGCGTGGATGACAAACTGTACAGTCTCTAATAAACGGATCCGGATGGGTCACGAGGGAGAAAATATCCACTCGCAAAAACTAGACTCCAAACAAGACAGCAGCTTACAAAATGAAAGGCGAGGGTGGATCAAAACACGATGACGAAGGTCGCATTTGAAACGCATCTCAGCTGACATCTCGCTGGTTGGACCCTGTGCCTTTAGGACAAGAGAGGACAGAGAATAAGGAGTGGATGAGAGATTTGAAGGGAAAAAAAGTGACATTATACTTGCAACAGAGAAAAGGGAAAAAGAGGAAACAAGGGTTCTGGCAGGCTTGTGTCTGCAGCTTTAAGTTCAAACATATAGTATCTTGCCCCTGCAGGTATGTGCCTGCACGTCGGTGCATGGATGTGTCATGCATGCGCTCAGCACGTGTCATGTATTTGCGCTTGACTGTTTAGCAGCAAATGGCCGTGTGGTGGAAGCACAGAGAGCTCATTTGTAAGCCAGATCTGGCTGTGCTTTGGTGTAACGTCCACAGAGAGGGTATGAGGGGGCTGCACAGCACGACAGCCAGCATTTGTCAGCAAAAATCAGGCCTAATGAAATACAGTGTGCATGGCCGGAGGGCAAGGAGAGGAGTGTGACTGACAGGAGGTGTGGGCTGAAGCAGCCCGTGGCAGCCCTCCACCATAGCTTCAGCCAGCCAAAATGATTTGTTTCAGCATCCTCATCCACTCTCTCCTCCCCAAAACCCTCCGCCTTATCCTATCCCAGCTGAGGGCAGCTGCATGAGGGCTACAGGGGAGAGGAGAGAGGAGAAAGGAGAGCGGCATGTGTGAGGGTCCCCAGGGGTAATGACACAGAATACAAGTGTACAGGGAATGCTAGTGATGGGTCTGCTCATGTGGAAGAGGCATTTGCATTGCAGAAGAGATCTGGCAGTAGGCCTCGCTCAGGGAGCCGGTGTCAGGGTGATCGCTGATGGTGAGGGCTTCTGTCGTCTGCCCCCAGAATACCCGGATGCTGAGCTAGCAACGACGAGATCAAGTACGTCGGCACATTCAGCGCTGGATTCTGCAAGCGCTTAGGGATTTTCATCAAACTTGGGTTTTACCTGACATTTATTTTAAATGCTTCTGCTTTGCCTATCATGGCAGCCTTGAAGACGTTCAAATATCCGATAACAATAAGCTTGGTGGCGGCAGAACAGCAGAGGATATGAATTATCTAGGTTTGTGCCAGCGGCTATAGTCGGTGGCTTCTTAACTCTTTCAGCCTCATCTCCAACGAGAGGCAGCTGTTAGTAATTCAAAACAACAGTGATATGCCTCCTGTCCTGCAGGCTGCAAGATCAAGTTTGTGTGGAACACAAAAAACATACCCAATTTCTAGAACAACCCCTAAAGAGTACTAAGGTTGTATCAGAGAACCGTGAAGGGCTTGTAGGGACATACACATCACTGGACACCATTGTTGTTTTAAGATTTTGTTGGCACAGGAAAGGCCCTTGCAGTTTTGGTGTGCACGTGTTTGTATGAGTCCCTAAAACAGTGCGCTTGCATGTTAAACTGAGCTATTCTGTTTTGCTGTCAGTTCCTGTAGAGACATGCTGCTCTGCAGGTTTGGCCAGCGTGCATCCCTTAATGTGTTTTCTGAGTTTTCCGACAGGAAGTGGCAATGTGAAGTCAGAAGAAACAGAATCTTGCAAAACTATTCTAACCCCATGAAATTTTTCGCCCTCTTTACTCTTATATTTATAAATAAAATTGGATCCAATACCATTTAAAAATCCACCCAAACTATATCGAGGCTTGTAGATGCAATGTGACACAATCTAGAAAAATTCAGGGGTTATGAACGCATTTCCAAGTACCGTAGTTTGAAACGAATGATGGTTGAATCGTTGAGATATAAAAATGAATTGATAAGACTTAAGGTGTCAGAATAAGAGTGGGAGGTACTGATGGTGGGGGTCACTGCCTGATCGAGGTTCCCAGTTTGAACCCTGGTCAGCTGTTTTCCGTAGCTGAATGCCACCAAGTCCAAAAATGTCCCAGAGGCAATAATTAGGTTGACAGCATAACGCTCACTTACTGAGTGTGCACTTCCTCTCAGATTATCATATTCATCAAGTATGGATTGATTGGAGGAAAAAAGAGAAAATAATGAGAAAAGCAGGCAGGAGAAGTGGAATGAACAAAGTACTTTAGAGCCAAAGCAAACATGCAGCTCAGATCGCCATACATCTCATTGATAATCTATATGATAGCCCACTCTTTGCTTTGCTTTGTCAATATTTTAATATGTGATATTGACAGGATTCGTGAAATGTCTCCCAGCAATTCTCTGAGGAAAATCCTAAGGCATTGCACCTTACTCACATGTCTCTGCATCGCCAGTCTGTGCTGCATTTACCAAGCAGTTGCAGTAACTTGTATTTTTTTTTTTTGTACTTTGTAAGAGCCTTAGATTATTTTATTGCTCTAATGTTGTATTTCTTTGCTTTTGCTTATATTAGTTTACATGGCTGCACACATTAAGAGTGTGCATAATAATCTGATTTACTCTGCCTCATAGTATCTTTTTAGTACTTAAAAATATAAGCATTAGAGCATTTAAAAATCAATATAAAGCTAAATTTCAGCACTTTTTTCTGGACTAATAAGAATGATTACTGGCTGATCTAAAATGTCCATAAATGTCTGAAAATGAAAAATTACTCTGAGTGCAACTCTTTGCTTTGCTCTAAAAGATTTTGATATAATATTTTATCCCTCTTGCAATGCTCCCTCCTGGGTTTTGTGTCAGGAGAAACTTGAATCCTCTAACAGACTTCTTTGTCATGTTTCAAGGCGTTTTAAACATTTTAACTATTGGTCCCTTTAAAGGATATGAAAGCTGCTTTTTTCTGGTTGCCAGGTCCTGACTTATTAAGATCCCCAAACATCTGTCTACTAAACTGTCATGTTGTATTCTCGTTGGCATTTTATAGAGAGCCTATGTGTCGTGCCATATTTACTTAGAGAAACAGGGAAGTGTAGATTCCTCATTAAACATTACTAGATACTTTGACCAAGTTGGAAAAAAAAATGCTTAAATTACAATGATTTTATTTTAATAAAATTCATGAATGCGAATGCGTTATAAATGATGCAGCAGTGAAAACAAAACAAAAACAAATCTTTTTAGCTCCTGTACTTAAAGAACAAAAACTCACAATTGGATAAAATAAAGTTTTAAGTCTCTTAAAAATAACAGAACCTAATATTGGCCACAAAAAAAAAAACTTGAACAATGCATCTCTAATCTGTGTGTCACCCCACTCAACATTCAGAAAAAAATCCATCTAAAGCATTAACAATGAGATTTAGTAATTAAATTCAATAAGTAACATGGTGAGGCCGAATTTATATCTTGGTCAGAAATATAAACTTTTTCTTTCAGGCTTGAACTGTTGTGATTCTGGTAATCTGTGTGTAAAGCTTGACCTGCTTTTTAATGGCACCCCAATATATAAAACAATTTTCCCACCCACCTCATGTTAAGCTTTATTGGTGTCATGATAACTTTCGGTTGATGGGATATGCTCACTGATGTGATATCTGTGGCTTTACAGGGTGGGACAGAGATATTCGCACCATCACACAACTTCTTCAATCGTTTGTTGCAAAGCTTTGATAAATATTAGAGTCCAGTATTAATACTGACTTAGTTAAAATAAAAACACACAATCTGTTGGAGTGTAAAGCAGGGAACATTTATTTAGACTTTGTTTGATCCTTTTCATGTTATAGAAGAATCTATCAGGCTCTTTAACACTAAGGTGGCATATAGAGTTTGCTGTGCTGCTGCCCTGCCTCTTTTCATGTCTTCCAGCTTCTATGGATCCATCAAAACACATTGTGTGTTCCCTGCAACGATTCTCTTCTTTTTTGCTCTTTTTTCTCTTTCTCATTTCATGCAGCCTTGTCCTTTCATTCTTTGATCATTTATTCCATTTGTAAAACATTTTGAACTACAACGAGGACTTGCAAAATGATCCCAAATTAACTTGATGAGTTCATTTTGAGCCACTTGCTTCATGTGTGTGCTGCTACTGCAGTCTCATTCACATATTCCTGCTAATATTTGGGGAACCCATGCTGTCCATTTTTTTTGTCTGCCTGTTCATCTTTTAGCCACTGATTTTTACTTTCTAGTTTTGAACATTAGTTTGAGTATTCAACACTTTCCTGCCATCAAATCCAAAATATGTTGTTAAATATGTTATTACATCTAAATTTGTTCCAATTCTTTTTTATAAAGTAGTTCAATTCAAGTCAAACTGGATGGAGAGTATCTGTGAATACAGTAGTAATTTTCAAGTGTTGTCACAAACTCTCAACTGGATTTATTCCTTTGCTTTGACTGGACCCTTTAAGACATGGATATCCTTTGACCTGAACCATTGTAGGTCTATCCATAAGTTTGGTCAAACCTGACCTCAAAAACTAAAAAAATAAAAAGTGAGATAATGAGAGTAATGCTGATATATCCTCTGGTCTAATGTTCCCTCCTTAACTTCACCCTTTTCATTGGGACAATAAAGATTTCTTTTAAATATGTGAAAAGCAATGGTGAGCACAACTTCTGCACAAATTGAAAGAGGCTTGGATTTATTCCTGGCATTAAATTACCAGCCAGGAATTTAACACATATAGAACAGCCACACATTGTACTCAAGGGTAACACTACTTCAACTTATTTTACTCAAGTGAAAGTAAAAGGTAACTTTCCAAGAAATGAATCGAGTCAGAGTAAAAAAAAAAAGGTTTTGGTGAAACAGCTACTCAAGTGCTGAATAAAATCTGATTTAATATTTATATATAATATTTATATTTTGTCTGTCACCAGACAGACAAAACATAAAGTAATGTGCAAATTCTGGCATTTGAAAGAATCATTTGTAGTATTTTTAGTAAAAAGAAAAAATACTACAAATTAATACAAAATAATATATTCAGGTGGAAGAAATACTTTTTTAGATTTTTTTTTTCCAATATTAAACATTATATAAAATTAATGCTGGCTGTAGGTAATTTGTATACTATAACAGGTTAATGTACTTATGTACAGTATATGTAATGTTTAATGTGTCATATTAATCTCCAAATAACAGACTCAGCAGATAGAAAATGACATTAGAACAAAGATTGTCTAAAAACAAGGAGTCTGCAGATGTTTCTCTGTGTCTATTACATTTTTGGTTAGTATATTTGTTTTCTTTTTCCAGCAATTTGAACTGTCCTGTAGCAGGTTTTCTTTACGTATTGCCATTTTTACTCTCTCTACCTTTACATCATCTTCAACTAGCTAAAGAAAATCATCCCACATGCATGCCACTACCATGTTTCATAGAAGTAAAAGCTTAAAAAGTAGCAAAGCTTCAAAGGAGGGAACAGACGAAGAATCAAAAGACCATCAACCTTTCACCAAATAGTGTATAATAACTAAATATTAAAGCCAAAGCTCCAACAATGCAACTATACAAATGGATTGTAATGGATTTGATTAATCTTTACCCATGGCAACTTTATAGTGAGCTTTTGCTTTTTAGGTTCCCATTTTAGTCTCTTTTGTCTACTTTAGGTGTATTGTAAGGATTTGCCTTGTTCTGCCAGTTCACAAGATTTTTGTCACAACATTCACATGAAGCAAACAACACAAATTGGTGAACATTCAGATGCTAATGTACGACTATAGAAAAGAAGAAAAGAAAATGAGAGCAAAAGGCTCTCCACTGTTCCTTGACGTGGGGAATGCATTCAGTGGGCTTGTTAGACCACAAAGACGGTGAAGGATGCTGTATATAAACAAAACAATGATTGTGAACATTTAAGGCTCTGCAGGGAACTGTTAAGTAACTTTCCACAAGATGAATTGGAAGTCATCAGTAGGGCAGTGAAAGTCTGTCATGTCCTCTGACACATCTAAAAGCACTTAGGCTGCTTCTGCTGAATGAACGGGATCTGATAATGCCAGATTTATTGTAGTGTCCGTTCATAGCGGGAGCCCTGTGGGTATAGGCTGGCTGGCTACGGTACTGCTTAAGTATTTTTTCAGTTTGGGATGAAGGGGAGAAAATAAAAGCCTTTTCTTTCTTTCTTTCTCCTCTTCACTCTCTCTTCACTGCTTTCATGCGAATCCTACAACCCTCCTATCGTTTGCAGCCAAACTCCACCACCCCGCCCTTGCTGCCTCCTGCTGAGGTTGCCTGATAGTGGTCTCACTGTAGCTCACAAAAATAGGACGTACAGTTATAAAGCCGGTGGAGATGCCAGGTTTTCTACGGATCAGCATGGAGATCAGCTCAAAGAAATTTCTGATCTACCGAATAAAAACCAAGGATCACTGAGCTGCAAAACAAATAGACAGAAATAGTTACTGTGCACCTTCTTACATGAAAACATAACACTAAAATGAACGATTGTCTGAATGAAGCAATACGCGGCTGTTTAGTTGGTAGATCTGACTATGTGAGTTGCACTAATGCTGTAATTTAGCTGCAAGTATACAGGACCTGTGAAAAGTTAGCATGTTGTGCATGTAGGAGATGCACTGATCGGAAATCGATGGCAGAATTCAGCTCTTTGGTTTTGTTAGAGCTTTTACCACCAGTAGTGATTTTAGGACATTTTAATTTCTTAATTAAGAACTATAACTGTCAAGTAGTGCATAATAACATTTTCATAACCTTCCACTTGTTATCAGTCATCAATTGTTTATCAGTTTTTATTTTAAATTCAGTTAATGAATAAAAGACTAAATGTATTATGAATATGGTATTTAAAAAAGTCTCTTTTTTGCCTTTACAGATTAGCATGAAAAGGACTATAAATGTAGTTAAAATCAGCAGTCTCAATGTGGGTTCCCTAAAAGGCTTCCACTCCATCCATTGATGTACTAAAATCAGCTCCCAGTCAGTTTGCCTCCTTTCCAATTGGACAAAATGTCAAGACCTGTGATTAGCAGCACTTATTCATGCTTTATTTTTATTTTTTTATTTTTCTGAGCAAAACTATTGTTGCAGAAGTAAGAATCAGTGACCATTTTCCAGTCACTGGAGACATAACATTACCTAGAAATTGTAGTGGAGTAACATTAACTTTTGACAATGAGCTTCATCTTCAATTTGTTACACCGGAACTAAATCTAAGTTCATTAAAAAAAAAAAAAAATTACACAGAAAATTGGTGTTGCTAGCAAAGCTGGATAGTGCTTACATATGGCCTGTTCCCAAACCAAGAAAAAAAATAGGATTTTTGAGTTTGCAGCGAGCCAACTGCTGGTCAGAAAGGTAAAAAAACTGGGCAATTCCAGTCACCATTCGATTTCTCTGTGCATCCTCGAAAATTAGAAATGACATAAAATCATTTCCAAGTGTGCTGTTTGCAGCAGTTGTAAAACTAAGATGTTTGTTTGCTTTTTTTTTTTTTTTTTTTAAATAATCCAAGTGTGTCAGAACACAGATCTGTTAAGACAATCCTTTCTAATAGAAAGCCTTTCAGGCTGCAAAGGAGCTTGGTTGACACAGAAGCACCAAGGGCTTTGAAGATGTCCCATCTCTCATCTTCCAACTTAACAAAAGAGCAAGAGAGGGGGGCCTGCAGGGACGGAGCAGGGCTAAGTTTCTATTAACACTATCTACATAACACCTAAGAGGTCTCGGCTTTTGATGTGACAGTGTCCAGATTAGCCGGGAATGAGAACAACAAAGGCGTGTTTGTCTCCTTGTTATTGCCTGGAAGAGGGAAGCGAAGCCGTGTTTTTCTGAGCGACTCCAAAACAAAGGTATTCAAAACCAATTTAAACCGATAAAAGACAAATAGCATTTACAGTTTTCATGCATGCTAGTTTGTTGTCAGAACTGTTTAGGAGTCAAAAGTATAAACAATGTTTTGATTTTTTTTTTTTTTTCACTTCCCACAAATGATTGCTGTTTAGTTGCTCCAGTTTTACTCACATAAACTCCCATGTGAGTGATGTACACAATAATCACCACCAAAGGCATAAACTGTTCCCGAGATTCAAAATGATGCAGACAGATGAATCCCTCCCTCTCAGCCCCCATCCACTCAGTTTGTGAATTTCTCTACAGTAGTCAAACATCATTCTCCAGCCACCATTTAGAGCCATCACACTGTTGTGAAACAAATTATATGCTACCTGTGTGTTTGACATTCTAAGTGTCAGTGTTTGGTTTGACTAATGGATTTCTTCTGACAGAGAAGTGGATGGGATCTCTTAGTGTCACCATGTGAATTGCAAACATAGTGAGCAAAATGGATGGCCCTGTGCTTTTTAAGTGTCTGTTATTCTGCTGCTAACATCCTCGATGATGGATAGACGGAGGTTAAAACTGTTTTTTTGTATATTTTTTGTATCCATTTATCTATTTTGTGAGCATTGCTGTTTGTGCAGCATATGAAAGATTTTTATTTATTTATTTTTTTTACAAAATCAGATGATTAAAATCTGAAGCCAATAAAGTTTGAGAGTCAGTTTTGATTGACTTTACAGAGATTATTCAGCTGTGCAGTATCGGTTGTATAGTCGATTTAGTCTTTATTGACGTGTGCTTGAATGCAAATGTGCTAATTTGAAAGTTCAATTAAATTGTTGAATACATATAAACCATTAATGCTGATACTATTTAAGTTCCTGGTCTGTAATCGTAAGGTTTGACAAATAATATTGCTACGAATCAAATGGATTTATTTGACTCTTGAACACAGGGCTATGGTTGTTTGTGACTGCCAAGGGTTATAGCATGACGGCAGTTTAACTGGGATTATGAGTAATTGTGGAAATGGCTTCTCCCCTTGAGCCAAAATGGCCTCTTCCAAGTTAAATCTTCCCTTTGATGTTTACTAACTACTCCACATGAATGCAATGGGTCCGTGGCTGTATAGAAATTTCCTTTAGAACTCTTTGTAAATGTTTATAGAGAGGAACTTTGACAGCAATAAACCGGGATATTAAACCACATATGATCACAGAACTCCATAAACATAAATCTCTTTGTTCCCTTCTGCAGTGAAACTATTTGAAAATGAATGATGTCGTTCATGAGGGCATGCTTCTCAGTGTGCCCCTACCCCCATCTCAAATACGCCCCTCCCCAAAATAATATGAGATGAATGTATGTTTCTAAACTAGGCTATGTGTTTTGGGAGTGTGAGTACAGCTCAGAGTGAGGAAGGAATGATAAGAGAAATGGCTGTCTTAATACTGCAGAGCTGAGCTGAAGCAAAGGATTGCATCTTTAGCTTTCACCAGCCCACACGCTCCCACGTCAAACCCATATATTTAGCATGGGGGATGTTGGAGGGTGGGGGGGAGGTAGCGTGATTTCTGCTCCATGTGCTGCGGTGCGAGAGGTGCACGGGGCTTCTGAAATGTTTGTCTTTGTTCTCCTGGCAGAGTTTTCTGCGCGTGGGCGTTCACAGTTTCGAGGAGCACCTCGGGAATGCATTTCAACAGATGGAGGTTTTTTAAACTGGAGCGCTGGCATCAAGAATCAGGGCTATATGCTTTTGTTGCCTCCTATGTTAATTTGTTTGTTTGCTTGTTTCCCGTGTTTGCTCTCCAGCAGGATAATCACAGGGTGTGGAGACCGGAGCGGAGTTGCAATAATGCCGTCATACTTATAACCATGATGGATCTGTGAGCTCTGACACAATATTTTTTGGGGCTGCTGCTGTTTTTGTGTCAAAACTGATAAAAGGGTAGAGTTTTTGTCAAGTTTAATTAGGACAAAACTATACTCATATTAAGACTGGATGCTATGATTCATTGGAAGAGGGAAACTGTCCTTGGTGCTGATGTAGATGCTGCTGCTGGGTACCATTTGCTCTTGCTATGAATTTTATCTCTTTGATCATCTTAGTTTGAAGACTGAATCTATTCTCTATAATATTTACTTGCCTGGATTTCGTCTCACTCAGACACAGACGCGGAGCAGGCCACATCTTGTTGTGCAGCATTCAACCTAAATGAAATGTGAGCGAGCTGTGCACTGTTTGCTGTGAAAAATGCCCCTTAAAGAAAACGCGTAAACAATTCATACCACCTCAAGGCAAAAACTGCAGCGTGTTATGACACCCATCCAGCATACTAGCTTTCCGTCTTTTGTCTACAGAACATTTTTTATTCGGTTTGACAGCCTCAGAACGGAGTAATTGCTTTTCTGACCTGTAATTTTTGCTCGGCCTTTGCTTAAACTAAAATGCATACCTTTGATTTATGTCTTTTGTCATGCTGCCGAACTTCTTTGAATTACCTGAACCCATGTGAGCCAGCCTGTATTGCTATTTCTTCAGCTCTCCAACAGTTGTTGGTAGATGAAATATTTTTTTAGTCCACTCTGCTTTGTTTTTTTTGGGGTTTTTTTTGCTTTGACCAATTAGTGAACATAATAAAATTATCACATAATTTTTTTCTCCTCTTCTTGCTTTTTGTGCAGAAATATTCCTATCAACTCCATATTAATTTTGTCTCTTTTTTTCTCGTTCTACTTTTATCTCACCTTTTCTCTTCACTCTTCTTTCTGCCCTTCCCTCTTCATGGCTCACCTCTCCATGTTTCCACCTCTGTGTCTCCAAAGCCGTTTTTCTCCTCACTCAGCGGTTGGTGGCACTCCTCTTGAGACGGTCGGTGCTAGAACGCCGCAGGGTTCCCCGGAGCCAAAGCGTAGCCTACAAACAGTGTCTAAGAGCAGACACGACTGCTTTGTATTAGTCCTTAAATAAAGCATGGTCATACACTATCTGGATTCTGTGTGCCTGGGTGGCTGGAAGAAAGATTTGATATTAATGTGCGCCAGGGATGTATTGACAACAAAGACGTTGCATTATGATTAAGGTTGGCCAAATTCTAATTTATTTTAAAACAATAGTTGTTTCAATTAGAAATTTTAGTGTGATGATTAAAACTTGTAATCTGTTTTTCCCTAATATCAACCAAGTTTTTTTTAAATGTGCGTTTATGAAATAAAATCCCCTTCTCTGACATGCCCTTCCTAATGCAATGTCTAATTTAATCATGGATGTTCTGAGTGTAGTGCACATTGCGTAAAATGTGTACCCGGGAGTATTTAGAACCAAACAAATAGGTCACTGTTATGGTAAGGTGCTATAAATAGTGTTTGTGTGTGTGTGTGTGTGGGTGTGTGTGGGTGTGTGTGTGTGTGTGTGTTAGGGATGCTCCATCCAATTTTAGGCTTTCCGGAAAGGAGAGCAGCAAGGAGACCAGGGGAATGAGCCCCAGCTCTACCCGCTAATGGTTTTTGTGTTTTTAATAACTTGCTTGGGAGGTATCTCCTGCTGTAATTCACTGTATGTCCTCAGCAGCCTATAACCCCTTCCATACATTGCGAGGGATTGGAGACCATTGTAAACCGCTGAATACAACATTTGGCCACCCAATAAACTGCTTAATATCAAAACGTCAGCGCTTAATAACTAGAAAAGGATTCAATCTGCCGGACTGTCCCGTTTGGACTTTAATTCCAGCTGGAATGAAAGCAAAGATTCAGCAGGAATAAAGTAGATCCTGACAAGGATGAACACAGACAAGAGGGTTAATTTATTAATACTCCCCACCCCCTTCTCTCCATCAGACTGACAGAGAGTCTTTGTGCATAACCTTTTTAAGGGCGAGGTTCATTAAAATCCATGTCCACTGCACATAAATGGAGCACAGCGAGAAAGACGACAATATAAATTCATTCATGGGTATATGGATATGAAATAAATGTTTTAGTTTCCAATAAAGATTAGGTTCATAATTAGCCATGGTAGGTCCTGTACGTTAATAACACTTGCTTCCTGAACCCGCGTTAATTCACTAGAAACCACTTTATTGCTCGGAAATTCAATCGCTCTATGCCAAATCGTTCATGTGGAAATCTTGTGCTCCTGTATGTTGTTTTAATGCAGAGAGACGCCGCTGCTCCTTTACATTCTTGCCTGACTCTTGACAAACTGACCCGACCTCCGCAGCCAGTTGTTACACTCAAAAGCTTGTAGTCGCAACCTTTATTAGGTTCAGATGGTTCTTATTCCACAGGCTTACTCTGAGTGGATATTTATTCTGACGGAGGGTGAGGGAAGACAGGGTGGGTTGGGGGGTTGCATTATGCTGACGCTGGTTGTTTACTGTATGATGATTCAATGCACAGTAATACAAAAAAAAATATCCTAGGATTCAATTGATTTTATTACTTATGTTGTTAATATTCTGCACCCTCAGCATCACGTAGAACTTTGCTTGAGCATTTTGGTATTTGCTAAGCATTTGATCTGAGGCTTATTGTCTCACATGGTGTCAGCACTCATTCGCAGCAGCGATTCAACAGTGCATCCTGCTCACGTAAAAAAAAAAAAAAAAGACCAAAGCTGAGAATCTGAACAGACTCAGAGAAAACTATCCCTCTCGCAACCCGGCGCCGGCAAACAGCACTCATAATGGTCATTTATTTTCCCTCCTTTGATATAGCTGCTGAGTTGCCTTGAGAAGAAAGGAGCAGATTGTTTGTTTTGCTGAAGCCTCTTTCATTTCACCGCAGAGAAAGAGGCTATTAATATTGCCTTGCCATTCATCTTATACACTGATAATGCAGGCATCGCTTGAAGATGAAAAGAAATAGTGCATTGCTGTCACCCCGGTAGATGACACATGGAGCTCTCACTGGGTGCCTGCTTGAATAACGCTGATGCTACAGGGTAAAGTCAAGCCAGGACTAAAAGAAGGAGGCTCGTTAAGGTTGTAAGAGATGACGCCATTGATTTTAATATAAGATAGTAAAATGCTAAGACTATATGCCAGTCAAAGACTATATTAAATCCTCAAGGACTTAATAATAATAAAAAATCTCAGCTGAGAAGTATGGCTTTTGTTGCAGCCTTAAATCTGGAAGAGTGATTGAAAAGAAACGGGGCTCATAATTAAAGACACCAGCAGAAACTGTTTTTTGGGGGTTTTTTGTCCTTTTTTGGTTCAGGGTAATTTGTCAAGCTTTTTAGATTTTTTATTTTTTTTTGCATCAATGAGAAAAAGATGTACTGCTTCCTTCAGGTTGTGGTTAAGTACCTGCCTCAAGCAAAGGAGCACACGACTCTCAAAGCATTGTTCATAAGTGATGGTCGGATCGAGTGAGAGATGAATACTGTACATGGATTGGCGGTAATGCAGGTATTGTACTTCTCTACTTAACGCTAAGTTCTCCGTTAACTAGGTTGTCTTTAACAAAGGTGAAGGGACCTGTGGTGAGATTTGGATCATAAAAGAGATTACAGATACAAGCAGCTAAAATTAGTTTCCTCTGTGGGGGTGCTGGACTCAGCCTTGGAGACAGAGTGAAGCGTTCAGTCATCTGGAAAGATCTTGAAATAGAGTAGCCATCCCCCCCCACATCAAAAGCAGTCAGCTGAAGTGGTTTGGATCTGAATGTCTCTTGGGCGCCCCTCTTCATGTCCCCTAGTACACCCAGAACTCGCTGGAAGTAATATGCTTCCTTGCTGGCCTGGGAACACCTTGGGATCACCTGAAATAAGTTAAAGAGTGTAACCAAGGAAAAGTTTGGGCTGGTGCTAAATTTCCATAGTATTATTATTTTTAAATAAAAGTACAAAGATTTTACAGTTTTGGGCCAAAGATTAAAAACAAGAAAGTTGTTTTTGTGGTTTTTTTGTTGTTTTGTTGTCCCACAGTGGGGAAGTCTTGAGCTCAAATTCCCCTCGACAGGCACTGCAAGGATTAAGCAAGCATTGAAAATAAACAATAAAGATTTATGTATATTCTCTACTAAATAAATAAAGATCTTGGAATTATTTGTCAATAAACATTTACGCTTGTACAGTTTTCCCTAAATCATAACAAATTTCAAGTCGGAAAACAAAAAATGAAATTACTTTTAACAGAGCTCTGCCTTGTGGTCTCCTGAGACTCCACTTTCTAATCCCAGGTTGTTCTGGGACTAGAAAGAGATACACTAAGAGGTAGCTTAGTGTTTTTCTGGAAGTATCCATCCATCCATCCATTTTCTGTACACCCTTGTCCCCAGTGGGGTCGGGAGGGGTGCTGGGGCCGATCTCCAGCGAAGGTTTCGGGCGAGAGGCGGGGTACACTCTGGACAGATCGCCAGTCTGTCACAATGTTTTTGTGGAAGTATGTTTTTTTTCTATATTTTCTCCTCTTTCTACCTCCAAGCTTTGGTTCAAACATTCAGAAAAATTACAAGCTCTGCTAAATTTTGGCTGTCTTCTACAGAATTTTGGCCTGATCAGGATAAAAATGTGAATAATGCCAAATTTGTTGAAGGGGGGTGTATAAATGTCTGTTTTAGTAGCTAAAGTTGGAGTCGAAAGAGTGATTCAAAGCAAACTGAGTAAATTTACATTTTTCATCCCCTTAACAAAAGGGATCATCGGCCTCCATTTTTGTTCTGAGTTGCTGCTCTCTCGCTCTGGTTTTCCTCTCCAGCTGTCTCTCTCAGTCTCTCTCTGGGCATGTGACCTAGCTGCAGACTTGTGGGAACTGTAGTGATGCTGTCAAGCTGAAAGCCTCCCCGGAGTCACAGAGGAAACAACATAAGGAAACATTAGATCAACCCCCAAATGTCGACACAAACTCATGTATTTGTCAGGCTGACCTGGATTTCCTTAAAACGGCACTCAGTCTTTCCGTCGAGAACTGTCACCACACAACACGGTGCTTTTTGAGAGATAGGGGAGCAGATGGGTTTGACATTGTTCGCTGTAGTTTCCCCTCCATTGATGCAGCTGTGCCTCTGCTCGCGTATCTGCTTAAAGACGCTTGTCAATTAGGCATAATTACGAGCGGGGATAACTGGCTACAACAAACAAGAATTAGCTGTTTAAAGAGAAGGGGAGGTGCCGTGTGAATTCAAAGTGGGAAGGAGTCAGTCTTAATCATAAAGCACTAAAGTGTGTCCAAACACTCAGAGGAACACCAACATGCACTGCTGTTCACAAACAAACTCATATGCACCTAATCAACACAGTATTTCTGTTAGAAACCTAAAATAAGAATAGAAACAGTGCAGCAAGGAAGTTTTTCCCTGTTTAACTTTCCACCCTCATTCACCCCGCACCCACTATGCTCCCACTCCCAGTCCATGTCCCAACTTTTTGCCTCAGTGGCAAACCAACGTTTATTTCCCTGGTGGAAATATCAGACTGTCAGTCCGATCAATTGCCAGTGTCCAGGGCACTTCATGGTTCTTCTAATTATAATCCTGTGCAGCTGGCGAGGGCCTGCGTAGCTGTGGGGCAGCCATTGTAATAGAGGCATCACTGGGCTATAGATGGATGGAGCGGAGCGCCGGCCAAAGCCTCGCAGTCATTGCTCGCGTTGGTGGAGAAGCTTTACTCCAGCAGTCAGCGCTGGGGCCAGGGTGTCTTATCTGGCTCCTCCATGCGGCTCACTGTATGCTAGGGGAGAGCATTACCAATTCTCTGCCACTCTCCCCCACTTTCACTCCCCACGTCCTTATGAGAAGTCTAGGCACTCTGCCATGTTCGGGTGCAGAGACAGAGATGCTGTCTTCTCAGCAATACTGAGGCCTGGATAACACCAAATTGCAGCTTTGGTTGCTTTGTCAAGTATTTCGAGCTGGGTTTTGTGAATAGAACTTTGTTAGGATGCAAACCAGTTTATTAATAGCTGAGGCTTAATTCTGTCTATATAAATATAGTGTCTTGAAAGAGCACCATAACACTTCAACTTTTTAAAAATATTTTGTCATGTTACTCCCACAAATGCCAGTGTATTAGTATAAATCTCTTCATTATGTGAAGAGGACTCGGAAGTTTGTTAAAACATTAGTGAACCAACAGAATGGTGAGGATCAAGTAACACATCTGACAGATATGATATAATATTTGACAATCCATCATCCAAATTTGGAAGCAGTGTGGCAGAACTGCTATCCCATCTAAAAGTGGAACTGACTGGACATCCAAGGAGAGAAACCATCGGAGAAGCAGTCCAGAAGCCGGTGTTAAGAGGAGCTGCAGAGATCCACAGGTCTGGTTGACAAATATTTTGAAAGAACCAATTTTCTCCACAAATCTGGCATTAAAGGAAGATAATGCAATAAGATGGTGTATTGCTGAAAGGAAGCCATAAGGGGTCTCTCTTGACATTAGCCACAACCCATGTGGGAG
Source organism: Xiphophorus hellerii (assembly GCF_003331165.1). NCBI lineage: Eukaryota > Metazoa > Chordata > Actinopteri > Cyprinodontiformes > Poeciliidae > Xiphophorus > Xiphophorus hellerii. Next base: position 18,653,326 of record NC_045680.1, read on the forward strand.
ACGCAACAAACAGGTTGGGGGAGGAGCTCCATTCAGATGCAACTAAAATATAACTTTTTGACCTACTTGCAAAACGCTGTATGTTGCTTAATATCCCCTGTAAAAGTCAGTCAAAGTTCAGTCATAAATTTAATTGAGAATAAATAACACCCTTTAAAAATTGCTGTTCTTAGAGGTCTTTCATCCAACATGACTGAGCAATAAAAAAATTACAATTGTGAAAATGTTCTGTTGGCATAAATACTCTTGCGTAGCGCTGTGTTTTAGTTACATCACCATTGCCCAGAGGGACTGACTTACCTCAAGTTGGATGGCTCTGCATGTGACAAATATCACCACATATTTTCTTCCCTCCAAACATTGCGGGTGCACATCTTCACCAAAGGAAGTGTGAATACTATGTAGAGATCGCCTCCCTCTCCCTCTCTCTCTCTCGCTGGCATTTTGGGATTCTCATCTCGACATGCTGAAAGAGGTGTGAGCAGAGCACGTGAGCCACGGTGGGGTGAAAACGGTAGAAAGGAAAAGGCGAGGCAAAAAAAGGGGAGTGTGACGAGGAAAAGCACGAGAGAGGAGATAAACGAGAGGGAATGAAAATGAACATGGACAGCAAATGGTTGGAGGGCATAGAGACGTGGTCGACGAAAAGAGCGAGAGACAGGAGTAAAACCAAATGACGCTAAAATTAAAAAAAATACAGAAAGAGAAACATACAGCAGATGGGAACAACTGAGGCCGGAAGATATGACACAAAGAAGAGCAAGGGAGAAGAGACAAATGAGGGATACCGGGAGCAAAAACCAGCATCTGAAATACTCAAGCTAACTCAGTTATGTAAGCAGAGGCTGCTGCTGGGGAACTGAGGGCGTCTGCTTGAGACGAGGAAAGTTTTCTGTCATCAGCAGAGGGAGAGGGAAAGCATCTAAAAAAATAAATAAATAAATAACATGGAAATGCTGCAAGGAACAAGAATGTGTTGAAAAACGTTAGAGGTAGAATGAAAGGGTGTAAGTTGGTCTGGAGAGACGCCAGGAAATTACAATGGTCCAAAAATGTAAGCACAGAGGCGGGTGTCTTGTTTTTCTGAAAACACAAGCAAAGAATCTTTTGTATTAAAGTATAATATTAAAAATTATGGGGTTCACTTGGAGTGACTCTGCAAGAAATAAAACTGGGGAAGTTGGCTGTGTGCGTGTGTGTGTGTGTTTTTTTTAAGTTGACTGTAATCTTTGTGCTAAAGAAGTTCCAAATCACTTAAGATATGGAACATATACTCTTGTTTTATTAATAATTCAGATATCGCGTGACTCTCTGAAACAGAGCAGAAGTTGTTCTACACATAATAAGCATGTACAGCTACTATATCCATCCCCCTTTGTGTGACGGGTCACTTGTAATGACTCACTTAAGAGACAACGGGGGTATTTTAGTTACATGTGCCAAATAGACTATAAAAAGGAAAGCTAGCAAAATTTGCCCCCCGTCTCTCCCCAATATGCACTTCTTGGTGGATAACAGTATGCAGATCCAGCCCAATACTTCTTCTATTCCTTTGTGTTTCAATCCACTGACTGTCTTTGATTCTCCTTATCTTTTGTTTTGTTTCATATATTTAGTTTCAATCATATTGTAACCTTGGTAATGTTTTCTCTGTGCAACCTTCAGTGCCATTTTTCTTCCCTCGCTGTCGTCTAATCCCTCCTCCGCGTTGACTCTTGGCTTGTCAGGAGTGTGATAGGTGTGTCACGGCCCTCCATCACACTTTCAACTTGTTGACCTTTGTCCTAGAAATTACTTTTCTCTCCTTGCCAGCTATAAGAATGACAAGATATGGCCTGGCAACAAAATCTCCGGCTGATGCGCCGTGACCGTGCCACCCTGACGACTTCCGCTCAGCTGCCCCCATCTCAGTCTGCCAGTGACTTTAGATTGGGTTGTGAGTGTGCATACGTGTGTGGGCTTGCTCTTACAGAGCCTTTTAAAAGACCTCAAAACCCTTTAACTTTTCCTCGTTTTCTTATGTTATAACCTTTCACTTTATTGTATTTCTTTAATTTGATGTGATTGATTGATGTAACGCAGGACATAATTCTAAAACCACCATCTGAAATAGATCTGAAGACTATTTCAGAAGAGTCATTATTCCAGTCTCAAGTTTTTTGTGGGGTCTGACAGATTTTCTTCCAGGACTGTCCTGTCTTTAACTCCACTAATTCTCATATTTGACAATCTTCATACAGCGTCATACTTCCACCTTGTTTCACTGTTGGGTTCGAGCGTTCACTCAGTTTATCTGCTAGTGTATATTAATTTTCCTCCCCACTTTGCGTTTTGCTTGGTGTCATCTGAGCAAAGTGCCAAATTTTCACATTTTGATTGGTTGATTGGTTGCGTGACCTGGTTCAAACTTTGAACTGGACTTTTCTTAGTGGCAAACCAGGCTTGTGAAGTCATGGCTCATATCAACACATGAGCTATGGATCTCTGCAGCTCCTCCAGAATTACCATGGGCTTTTTGTTGCTTCTCTCCTCATTACTCACCTTGTTTGTTCTCTCTGTTTAAGTTGATGGCCGTGTCTAGATAGTTTGCAGTTGTCCAATATGCTTTCCATTTTGGATTTTGTTTTGTTTTATAATACAAATCTGCCTTAAACTTCGCCTTGTGTGTTCCTTGTTGCCCAAGATCCTGTTTGTTCATTAACATTATTGAACAATTCTATATTTACCATTTAGGTGACTCTTAAACGCCGTGTTTTGTAGGGGTATTTGTGTATGGAGGACTGAATAGAAATGCTTGCCACCCTTTTTTTACATGTGGACTGTACATAATGTTGAAAACCAAGTCTCGTCATCCTTCTGCTTTACAATTTAGGCAACTTTGGTTGGGATGTAATAACAAAAATAATAAGTTCAATAGGGTATGGATACTATTGCGATGCACCACATGCGAAGAATTTCCTTTCAAAAATTCTTTCTTCACAAAGAAAGATGGAGGAGGGAAGAGAAATTGCAGAGTGGAAACAGTGGCAGTGAGCAACGTAAGAGGGGGGAAGTGTCATAAAAAATGCCAACAGAACTTTCAACGATAGTTTCTCCCAGTGCGAGCAGTGTGTAATCACCCAGCCTTACCAGAGTAATGACACCATCTGGGCTTGGGGAAGATGGCTCCTTCTCTTCAGCTGAAAATGGATTGCATAGATCCGAGGCGATTAGAGCATGTGATGTAAAAGGCCTAATCTCAGATGGAATTCTTGCAGCTAATAACAACAGCAAGTTGGAGGGTAATTTCTAACCACAGCAAATCCAGACACTGTAATTTATATTCCAGTCAAACATCTTGAAAGGCTTTTTGATTTTTGGATATTTTTTAAGGGATTGTGCTTTTCTTCCCCCCCGTCTACACAGGCTGTGTGATGGACGAGTAAGTCTTTCATTTTTGTTTACATGCGGTGTTGGTGCCCGTCTCCGAGGCTTTGATTACCACATACAGATTTCCTCTTTAAACCCGCGACCGAGGACTCTTTAGTCTGATTGGACATTGTTCACCCTAATCCATCCACCATTACATTTACCAACAGCAATCTCCCTTTAAGCCTCAACAAATTGTTTGCAGAAAATGGTTTCTGTTCCTCCAATCAGGCGTACTCAAAGAGAGGTCTGTGATGTTACTTCAGCCGCCGATGCCACAGCATCCATTTTCACTTTGGTGAAATGACATCTCATTTATATTTTGTTTTCACATAATTTTTTGTCGAGTGTGATAAAAAAAAAAACTAAAAGAAAAAAATGTGACAATGATGGCTCTCAATGACCTGTTGTCATAGCAACTCTTCTCTATTGATCTAGCCAGCCCTCAACTCCTTTTACATTCGTTTTCACTCTTGCTTTGCTCCCACCTCCCACCCCCCATCAGTCTCTCTTTAGTTACTCCCTCCATCCTGGCTCTCACTTGCTTTCCATCTGTCTGTCGAGCTCTGTCTTGGAGATTGATGCCCTGTGGGGGCTATGGTAACCTTCACCTGGACCGGAGCGTGCATCGTACTCCTCTGTTCCAATCTGTCAGATTAAATCCGTTGCTACCTGCCTCATCCATAAACACATTTATTCAAAATTTAAATCCTAACCCTAGGCGATGATTCAGTAAATACTTTGAAGTGCAACTGTGTAACGTGATTGCGTTATTAAATGTTCTCGTGCCCAAATATAGACAAACTGCAGGCTAGGAACAAAAATGTACTTCATGCTCATTTCGACTCATTTTAATTCATTCTCTAATCTGCGCTGCATTTGCCCCTGACATGTTACGATAAAATTCCATGCATACCATCCCCCTTCCACCTCTGCCTCTTAGCCCCATTTTATTTTAGCTGAACAGCTCTTGCATTATGTTGCATAGTTTTAGTTGGAAAACTGTGAAATATGAACTTGCAACTGCTGTTGACAACCTTGCAAAAACATCCGAATCATCCTGATTAGTGTTGCTGACACTTCAAAGTAAAATGTAAAAGGTTGCAATGTTTAAAACGCTCTTGTCGATCTATGTAGTGTAGTGATGCACTAACCACACAGCAAAGAATGGAATCGGGGACAATTTTTCTTTGATTGGCTCAGATAAATAATAGGTCAAATCCTGAAATGTTTAACTTTCTTCCCTTGTCATTAAATGCATTAAAACTAAGAACCATCATTTTTGATGCATGGACACATCAATCAATGGCATTCATGTTGATCCACTTTTTTTCTGAGTTGAATTAAAGACTGTAAAGATTAGGGGCATATGCTTCGACGCATTACTGTGTCAAAAACTCATCAGCCAGGAAAAATCCTATAGGTGCATCTCTAGATAAATATTTCTTGTCTGCATACAGAGAAATTATACTCATTCGGAGGTTTGTTATCTGCGTTTAAATTAGTTGTTCGGTAATTTGCATGCACTCATGAAACTTTTAATTTAAAATCAGATCCAATTTTTGTTGCTGAGACATGTTGGGTTGTAATACAGCATACCTCCAAGGGCAGTACTTCTTCAAGGCCAGTGGTACTGCGTTTTGTATTTGTTTTGCACAAATTAACCTTAAAATTCAAATCCATCTCTGTGCCCTGAGGGCTTCTCTCTAACTTGGAAAATTTATCAGTGTGTGCTTATTTAATTTTCTGATTCAAAAGGCTCTTTTTCTTTTACTTTGAAATAAATTATTTTACCAAGCAATGTGAACTAAAATGTTTAAACAACGTAGCAAAAGGGACAGACATATAAATATATGCACAAGTCATACTATATATTAAAATGCACATCCTTGAGGTATAAACAGCATTTACATTCCCTCCCTATGCAGTCTCTGAATACTTTTTTTTTTTTTTTTTTACACAAAGCTATGACTAATGCTAGGAAGATGGCAGAAATATTTTGAGCATGGTGGATACCATTTTTCTATGGTCCAAGGAGGAATACATTTTCAAGTGAAAGCCGCACAGGCTATTCACAGACCTCCTACACAATACCACAGTTGTGTGTATGTGTTGTGCTGTTATGGCTGCATGACTGTGTGCTGCTCTTGGCCCCCAGTAGGTGGCTGAGGCATCACATTATGCCTGCTAATGGACAACAGGCATAATTGTGATTTAATCCAAATCTTTATAACATGGTAAAAAATAAAATAAAAAAAACCTCTAAATGTATGCTGACTCCTCAGTTTTCTGTATGAGAAACTGTATGGAAGAGTGACTAAATAAAATACTCAATAAAGCCAGCGGTAGTTTTCACTCTGAATCTGTCATGGATTCCTGTCTAGAGCTGGACCTAGCCATTGCAAAATGTATTATGCATATTAGAAAAATAAAAATAATCTAGTCTTTAACAGGTTCTAAATGATTAAAGGTCAACCTCAAGTGTTCTGGAAAATAACCAGCAGATGTGGCCTTTTTCTCATCTAGAAAAATGCAAAAAACCTAAAAGGTCCATCTCAAACTCTATGGAGATAAGTTATCAGCTTACATACTGAAATTCATGGCAGCAACATTTGCAAAGGACAGAACGAGTATGGCTTATTTGGAAGGGTTTTCAGGATAAGGTGTGTTTTCTCTTGAAGGAAATTCTTCACAATTTAGTTCTTGCAGAGATAAATTAAAAAATATATGTAACTTACGGGATGATGTCCTCTGGAGAGATAACAGCTGAGAAGAAGAAAAAAAAATTACCCAAAATAAATGTTGCTATGTTTGGCAAAAACCAAACAGCATAACTACACAATCCCCTCATACCATCTGTCAAGCATGGTTAGCTGATGATTTGCAGCCACTCGCCCAGGACCTGGGCACCTTGCAGTCATTGAGTCAAGTATGAATATAGCATGTTCCAATGAAAGTTCACACCTCAAGCTGTGGAAACGTTGTGGCGAGATCTTAAGAGAGCTGTGCAGAAAGGAACAACACAAACCTCAATACGCTGAAGTAATGTTAAAAAGAATGCAGCAAAACCTCAGACTGTGATGTGAGAAATAATGTCTTACATAACAACTTCTTCAGGTTATTCCTGCTAAAAGCGGTTTGACAAGCCATTGGATTGTGGACCTCTTTATTGTCTCGTCATTTTGTTTTATGGTAATAACTAATAATAGAGTGAAATTTGTTGTGCGTTTTGCCCAGATCAGGGTGAAAAAATTAAACTAACAAAGAACTTGAGGGCTGCTAGACAAAATAAATATAAACCGACCGAGAAAATATTACTCACCATTAAACTTGATAGCTATTTTTTGTACTTTTTAACTTTCCTTTTCTATTTGGTCACTTTGAAGCTCAAAATCAAAATATTTCAACACTAAACTAACACTGAGGGCAACAGTAAGAAGAAGTTGGAAGAAAATGAGGGTGTGAACTCAAAATGTCTCCCAAATAAAGCAGTCACGCTTTACAGATAATTTAGTGTACAAATGTAACCAAGCACAAAGCTTTCTCACTTCGAAAATGTTTAATGGAGAATGTGTCTCATGTTTTCACCGCTACAATGTTAATGGTTTTTTACACTTCTTTTTTTTTTTTAGCAACGATCCAGCTCTTCTTAATCATAAAGATGCCTTAGATGTTATTAAAAAGCGAAAGTTTTCCAAGTCATAAGTACAACTCATACTGTTTTGATGTGTTTTTATAAGTTTAATGTTGCCTGTTTGGGCTTGCTTCAATTAGTCAGATATTCTTGATACGTTCTTGTAGATCCCAAGTTATTCTCCTTCCATCGTTTCCCACTTCCAATCTTACCTCCATGACTCTGTTCTACTTTAACAGCCTGTCTGCTTGTTTCACTCCTGCCTTACTCTGTGGCTGCCTTAGCACTATGACAGCCCACTAATGAAAGCAAGATAAGCATGCCAAGAAAACTGTTCATTTCAAAAAATGGAGAGAGAAAAAAAAAATCCTCCCACATAAGAAAAAGAAAAAAAAATACTAGACCCAACCCTTATCGTTGCAGTATTCTTCCCTTCTCTGTCCCTTGCTAGCCGGAGCAAATTTGATTGAGTCAGGATAGGGAGAGAATGGCGGCAGATAAAGCACCCGAAACTGTCGCCAAACGAGGCCTGATGCAGCAGAGGATAAGGGCTGAAATGCAATTATACTGGCAGAATTCTTATATTAAACCGAAAACACCAGTAAAACACTCCTGCCACCGTCAAGGCGATTTCTCCACCCATCACCTCTCGATCCTCCCATCTCTGCTTTACTGTGAATGACAAGTGTCTAATCTCAGTTAGTACAGATCTCTCTTAGGTCTTAACATGACTGTGATCAGCTGCCCCCCCCTGAACCCCGGAACCAGTGAGATGTACTGTGGCTGATAACACCTCCATTGGAGAAAGTTTTTTTCCATCCCCCTCTCCATGGAATAGGCCAACACTCCTGTCAGCTTGGAGATCGTTACAGCTGTTTTCGTCTTTCTGCCCTAATGTGTTTCACACTTAGTCTGGGCGTCTTTGTAATGGGGGAATATGTGTCACAGCTAACAGGCACGCTCGTGATTTTATTTCTTCCACATCCGAGCCCACCAACAAATAGGAATGTGGTGTCGTATTGCATTTTGTACCCATCATATTAAATGTATATTCACTTACATCCTGCCATATTTCTGGGATAATTTCATAAAAATGCTGAACGGTTTCCAGTGGTGCCTCCTAGGGCTGGAAGATTATCTGCAAATGACAGAGGTTCACCTTCCTGCTCCCAAAGCTGGCTGTCAAGGAAAATAGGTTTCAATAATCGCAATGGAGTCCTGACTATCAGTGAACAGAAAAGGCCTTTAATAACCAAAAACAAACAGGTTCATATAATACAACAAATATAGTTTTGTTCGACTTCTGATTTGTGTCATTTCTGAAAGACTTCAGAAGATGAAGGCACCTATTCCCAACCTGAAGTTGATAAACTTCAGGTTGGGAGAGAACATTTTCTCTTTCAAAAAAAAGAAAATATACGGGCCGATTTCCAGTATATGCTTTTTGACATGCTGGTAGTGATTTTAGTCAATTTTAAAACCGCTTTAAAAAAAATCTCTCTCTCTCTTCTTCTATGTTGCCAGCTGCTCGGTAAATAAAGTAAGTCTTAATATACATGTACAGGTAACTATAATTGATTATGTAGGAGATAAGAATAATGAAGCGGGAAAGATGTTAATTAAAAACAACCTAACTGTGCAATACAGATTCTTTCTTTTTTCATAATTCGAACTCTCCTCTTTTGTAATGTTAAAGGAGACTCAATGAATACACTGATAAGAGTTAAAGATTTTTGTTTAATAATCCTGAAATTATTTATTGAGTTTTTTTATTTTATTTTATTAAATCTCACTGTGTCTAATATAGATGGATGGAAATCTAAGTCTACAAGTCAGTTGTTTTTTTCTGAATAAATCACAGGCATGTCTCAACATTTGGAAAGACATTCCACATAGTAATATAAAGCTTACTTTAAATGACTTCGTCTCACTAATACTGAGAATAACTATCTTCACTCAGGAGTTATTATTGTGGTCTGGTATTTGCATATAGCGCCTTCACTTTTACAAAAAAAGATCTTATTGTATTTCTGAGTTTCCAATCCAGCTGGTCACAGATCAGCGTTGATTGGCTCAGTATGAATAATGCTAATAATGGGCTGTTGACGAGGGTGGATTAGAGTTATGTAGATGGCTATTGTGCAGAGAAGATGTGAGGCATTGTTGGGGACGGGTGGGCTGGCCATCATGCTATTCTGCTGTTTCCTGTCATCCAGCTGTGAGGTTCATGGCTGCCACACCACTATTAGGGGTCCACGCAGCCTCCTGCTGAGCGCTCCATTGTCGGCTGCCCGCTTAACAGAAAGAAAGAAGGGAGAGAGACGGGTTTAACCTCTATTGTGGTGCTCCTGAAAAACCAAGCCGGAAAGCAAAAAAAAAAAAAAAGAAAAAACAACAGTAAAAACAAAAAAGAAACAAAAACCAACATCTGATGTCTGTATAATTGCATGGTAAATGCAGTCCCTCCCTTACCAGCGTTTGTGCTTTTGTTTCTATTCATTCATTTTCTCCCCCACCCTTTTTTTTCCTGCTAAAGTGTCTCCTAATTAAGCACTTCCATTAGGCAGCCTATAATTGGTTTGAAAAGTAATGACAAGCTAGTTTATTTACAAGGTAATTAGAATAAAGGCGGGCTTTGTTCTGATAATAATCATTTAATTCTTGAGTAAGGAAGAGGGGAGCAAAAATCCAGAATCAGTGTTGTTTGATTGACAGCCAGTTCATGTATATACACTTATTAATGCTTTGTCCCATCTGTAAACATCCTGCTCTCTCAACATGAGTTGACCCTTTTTTCATCCTGCTGCTGTTTTGTTCTGTGTGCAAATACAGGCCTTACTTTGATAAGTGGATGAGATTGAGCTAAATCAAAGGAGACATGCTGGGCCCGCATTCTTCATCTCTTTGCTCGCAGCCATCATTATGCTAAATGTACAGAGCTGCTCTGTCAGTTGAAAGCTGGAGACTCTGCTTTGTTGGTGTGACGGCTTGAAAGGAAGATTCAGACATTGTGTTGTTCCAATAATGTACAATTTTCTTTTCACAGCAGATTGGTAGGTGGATGCTACATAGATGGCAGGCTTCGCAGGAGGAGGAGGGTGGACAGAGAATGGAGGCAGCTAATGCCCATGCACTTGGACATCTCTGCCCTTCACTTTCTAGGCAACAGATGGAAACAGTGTATTAAGGCACCCAGGGGCAACCCTAGGCACCCGGGCAAAGCTGAGGCATGGCCAGGTTCAGGGGGAGCAGGTGGGCATCTGTTCCGTGCCCTTAATCGCTTGCCGCACCCGCCATTCCTGTGGTGAGCTTGGCTTTTTCCGTGTGCCTCAGTGAGAAGGTGCCGAAGGATTTATTTACGTGCAAAATGCAAGTCTTGATGTGTCACCTCTCTGCTGGCCTTATTCACGCGTAAGAGGAATTAACTATTTAGATGTATCAAAGAGGTGATTAGACCTGCTGTTTCTTGCGAAAGAGAACATGTCAGTGCAATTCATATTTACAATTGCACTAATGTAAAAAGTAAGTCCAGACAGAGGAGTTGGATGAGAATTTGGGAAATAGACCTTTACATTTACAGAAAAAAAAAATCAGTGTGAGTCATAAGTATCCGCAGACCATGCAACTATTTTTATTAGTTTGGGAACTTATCGCCGCTTGTGTTATAAGACCTGTGTGAAGGATATAGTGACATCCTATGGCATTCTTTCCATTGCAAATATAATTTTTATCTCTGAATAGTGAAAACTGCATAGCATACATATTGTTTTCTTTAGCCCAGCTGATTTGTTAAAGGGGCAGTATTGTGCAAAATCAACTTTTATAAGCTTTACATCATGCTATGATGTTATTCCCTCTTCAAAAACATAGAAGGAGTCTTATTTTGATTTTGTCCATGCATGACCCTAAATTCTTTTAAGTCATATTTGGCATGTACATTTTTAGAGCACATGAAGGTAACAGATACTTGGTACTCTGTGTTTGGAAAACACATAATGTTGCCTCTTTAAAAACGTACAAATTTTTTGAGAATATTGACTTGAGCAATTTAAAATATGATGTTGCATTTCTTGCTTTCACAAAGAAAATGTGAGAGCAAGAACTAGATATCTGCAGAATGCTCCTGCTATGTGAGAGCACCAAATGGCGGTTTTGTTTTTTCCCCCTTGGTCTCGTCAGATTCTCTCCTTTTGAATATTGAGTGAAGCTTCATAGAAAAACATAAACAGCTTTCAGTAAATATGACTGGCAGCCATGTTTTAAAGGCAAGCTAATTCCATTAAGCTATTGATCTCTCACAACATCGGCTTTGGCCCTGTGTTGGCTACGAATGCCTCTTCTACTTTGGCCTGGCCCTGGGCTTTAGCTCAGTTTCACGCTGCCTGTCCGTCGGCCCATCAATCTATTGCTCTTGCAGTGGGAGGACAATTTTCAGTCTTCCCTCAACATGGGGCTACCGCACCGCAGATAAACAAGGAGGACCATCTTCCACTCACCACAGAGATGCTGACAGCTGCTTATTGCAAAATAGCTGCAATTTTGGTTCAACAACAAAATGGGGCCCGAATGATGATGGTGTACATTCCTTAAAAGTCTAGACTACAAAATCAAATATTCATGTATTAGAATATACTCACATATACTAATACTTTCTTGAAATATTTAATGTGTTGTTGTGTAAGACCCCTTTGTCCATCTGTCTGCCATTCTCTGTAGTTTGCGACTCGTTTCTTTGCCATCGTTTTGCGCACTATATTTTTCATCTGCCTTCTGGCAAAAATCATCTGTATGAAAAAGGTATATTACTTGCTCTCCCTGCCTGAGCAGCACACTTTATTGCTGTCAAACCAAGCTTGAGATTTGGTAGGAATTGGGAGCAAAGAGGGGATGAGGGAAAAAGATGAGAAGGGAGGGGAGAGACAGAGATGATGGCTCAGGCTCGACTGGAGACTTAGCTGTTGTTCCACTTGAGTTTTACTTTACTGAGTAAATCATTTGGTTGACTGGCATGGTGTGCCTCCATCTCTCCCCTCACCATCCCTTTTCCCTCATCTGCTGTCCTACTGTCCTGTCTGCCATTCTTGTCCACATCAGGGCGAAGACCGGTGAGTGGAAGTGTGTCGTGGGGAGAGAGCAGCTGTTTGCCTGCTGTCCTCCATAAAGAGGGTTATAAGCAGTGATGACTCCCAACTACTCTGATGTTACTGAGCTATATTGGACATATTTCTGGTTTAACTATAGAACCGCAGACCAAACAAACTCTACCTTTCTGCTATTTTTGTACAACAAAAATACCAGAGCAAAATTGTGAGGCTGATACAAAGCTGAAGTGGTATTTACATTTTAAAAAATCTGAAAACCATGTTTGCCATTTGTTTTCAGTCCCCTTCACTATAATGCCTCCAAATATGATTGTATAAATAAAATCCAGTGCAGTAAGTTTTGACATGAACTGACGAACTGTTAGAGTCCTTGTGTATGTAACCTCATCTTAGAATAAATGCACAATTTATAAAGCCTTAGAGGCTTACTGAACTCACAATAGTGAACAAACAGCATTATGAAGACCGAAAAGGGGAAAAAACACCAAGACAGGTCAGAGATAATATTGTGAAGAAAATAAAAGCAGAGTTGGGTTATCTTGAGCGTTGAACATCTCGTTGAGCACCATTTGACGCAATATTTAAAATGTTGACACAATCATCCACCAAAACTAACTGGCCAGGAGAGAAGATCATTAACTAGAGAAGAAGCTACGAGACCCATTATAACTCTGGAGGAGCTGCAGGGGATCCAAAGTTGAAGTGGGAGATTGTAATAATTTGGCAACTAGTAGCATTTTACTAGTATCACACCCATAAAAGACTGGCAAGATTATTTAATAGGTTGAAGAAAGCCATACAGAATCAGTGTTGCAAATATGGTAGATCAATAGCCCCTAGGAATTGCAAATGTAGTAAAACATAGCCGTACAAGGTATTATCTCCAGAGGGCTGAATAGATATGCATGGCACACCTTTTAGATTTTTGCTTATGAAAATTTTTTTAAATCATGTTTCATTCATGTTTTGTTCTAATGCACATGTAAAGGGAATTTTGAATCTCAAATTAATCTTACGTTTGGACTGTGAGAGGTGACACATGGATGTGTGAGGGAGAACGAACTCCACAAGGGAAGATGGGATCAGGACATTCTTGCGGTGAGGCAACAGTGGCAGTAAATGCTCCACAGTGCTGCTTGGATATGGACTTAGGATGGCTTAAGGAAGAAATGTACAGCATACATCCTTAACATTGAGTACATGAATTGCTATAAATTTAAACAGATTTTTTCACTCACAAAACAATCCCAAAACAGGGACATAGAAATCTCACAGCCCATCCCTAAATAAATTAAACTGTGCACAGGTAACCTATGCTACTTAGAGAAGCAAGGCCATATCCCTATGTTGTTTCTGCTCAAACACACACATTAGTTCTCTGAAATACACACACACGTAGACCCCCACAGACCTAGGGTGCTCTCACAAGATACAAGAACACGCACACACACACACACACACACACAGTAGCCAGGCTCTGAGGAGTAACGAAGCAAACAATGAGTTTCCCCAGTGCATTGTGGCTTGCCTGGCCTGCTTTAAATGTGAGCGGAGTCATCAGCACTTAAACGCTTGATTGATGGCACCGAAGTGAGGATGATTGTGGGATATGCCAGCTCCAAATGACAAGCAATTACTCATTTTGTGTAATGAAAACCTTAACACCAATCATTGAAGCTTTACACCGTGCTAACGCTTTATGTAATATTATATGTTCCCTTCATCCAACACCCCACTCCCACGCTCGCTGCAATCCCTCGGGTGCCAAGGCAGACGTTTACTAAATAACATAATTTGTAATGGCTGAAGTGATGGCACAACAGGCTTGCTAAGTGAGTAAGCAGAGGCAACTGCTTTATGGGAGAGAACTTGTGTATTTATTTATTTGTCATGGCAGATCCATGGAATCGAGACAAAAGTCTTGAAAATCCTGCAGTTCACTGATTACCATTTTGAACATTTGTCGGCTGTAGCCCAACACATGTCCAGCAAGGTGTTTCTATGGCAACCAAGTTTTAATTATGATTATAGCATGTGTGTGCGGTTGCCTTTCTCAGATTCACTCTGAGCTGTTTCGTTCCGTGTGAATTTGAAACACACACGAACGAGGCGTCAACAGCGCTGCGGCGGTGAGATAGTGAAAGCCTTGTCCTCTGTTCTCTCCTCTCCCTTTTGCTCCGCCAAAACTACAATTACCCCTGCACTCCACTCCTCCACAAAATCACTGTAATTATCTTTAGGCTGCATGGGCACACTGGCTGGCAACAGGTGCCATGTGAATGCTAATCCCCTCCCCTTGGCCACATGCTATTCTTCTGCCTGGCCTCTGACAAACCAACTGTCACTGGCAGAGGGAAAGATGCTCCAACGCTGCGCGGCTCTTCAGAGCCGCATGCATGCGGACAGTAATTAGGCTGCCCAGAGATGCTAAGTTGTGGGATGTCAAGTGTAGCTAAAATATAGAGCTTTTGTTGAGAGTGGACTTTGGGGTGTGCCTGCGTGGGTTTTTTGTGGGAATTACAGTTGAAACCAGATATTTACATACCCTGTGTAAAAAGACATCGAATAAATCAACTTAACATTTCCTACTTTGGAACAGGTAGTGTCTTTCTTTTTTTCTTTCAATTTTTTTTTTAAGATAACCAACGCTGCTTCTATGTGTTAAATCCCAGAATTGTGTACGAGGAATAGACAAAACTCCAGCAAACTATCATGGGAAGGTTGTTTTACGGTGCTCAAAAACGTTGACCCAATGCAGTTTAAATATAGAACTGCACAGTTAGTCAGTGCATGCAATGTTGCAATCACAATGGACTGCATGATTGCAATAGTTGATGGGATTGTATAGTACTGCTGTCATGCATTATTACTCTAGCTATTGATAATATATTTGTCCAGTTGGATGGACTGTTGGCCACACTACATGTGTATTTTTAGTGGCTGTGATACTAAAGATTTTATGCAATGGCAGAGATATGGTAAAGAAAGAAATGAATATTAAAAAATGCGGATCAATCTGTTATTTGACATTGTGCAGCCCTATTTTAAAACTAATTCTACAAAATGCTGAGGAAATGTATGTAATCTCATGAATTAAATACATTTCAAATACTTTTTCTGTAAAAAAATTAAAAAACATGTCATTTTTCTGACAAATTTAAATAATTTTAGTAATCCAAAAACAAGAATTTAGCCTGAATTTATGTCACATTGAGATACAAGCAACAACACCAAAAGTAGCAGTTTTGTGTCTTTTTGTACAGTGTATGTAAAATTCTGGTTTCAACTCTTATGGCAACCTCTCCTCCTTATATTAATGTCACTGCACATGAGCCTGCAGAACCAGAGAAGCTCAAACGGGGACCCACGTGTAGTTTTGACATCAATCCATGGCATTAAATGAAGTGTGAAAAACAGGTCAGAGAGGACTTCCTGTCTTTATAAACAGCCTAAATGCTGTCCAGATGTTCCATGCCTCTTCAGTCCCTACAAAATCTGCTCGCGTCAGCCCTCAATGGCAAAATATAGCCTCTTTAAAGTGATATACACAAAGAGAGGCAAGGACATCAGTATGTACTGCCTTGGCTGCCTCTTGGAGTAAAAATGGCAGCTACTTTACTTGTATTTATGAGAGATTTCACAGTCTTTGTTTGAGTGTCGCCCAATGAAAATGAGCAATATCTCTTTATTTCTACTTTTACTCAGGCATCGGGGATTGACTCTTTAGCATTCTTTTTATAGGCTGTACCTATTGAAAGGGATAGATGCCGGTCCACTCACTGTTGTGTAAATAAGGGTGAAGAAGGTGAGGTTAAAAACAAGAAGAAGACAGGAATAATCTTGAACGCCCCAGGCAGCAATGGTACTTGTTTTTCATGTAAGGAAAGACTTTTCCAACACAGCTGATAGAGTGTGTGTAGAAAATGGAGCAGGTGGAAATGGCAGCAACGCGCAGTCAGAGTTGTGTAGCTTAAAGTTGCAGATCTCGTGTCCACTTGTCGCCAGGCGGTTACATTGCCTTCTGGCCACTGTCCCGTCTGGCTACTTTCTTCCTCCAGGCTTGTGAAATTGCTCCAAATGCGCGATGATGTCAAGCGGAGACATATTGAACAATAATTGTTGTTCTGGGTTTTCTTCTGAGCACAGCACATTAGCAGGTCTGGCAGACCTGTTGGGGACACAACCGATCAATAAACAAATAAATGCTGATTGCTCTTAACTTTTTAAGGAACCACTGGGTGCCCTTAGAGCAGCCCGACAAGGTGCACCCTCCCCGATGGTTGGCCGGCGCGCAGGCTTGACCTTTCCTTCCATACAGGGAGGCAGAGAAATCCAAGACAAACCGCCTGTCGTCTCTTTTTCTAATCTGCTCGCTCCATCTTGTTAACTCACCCATTATTCTGGACACAATCCTTTTGACATGGGGGCCATGTTCAATGTTTAATGCTGTTTGTTTTATATTCCTGCCTCATTTCCCTATATAAAAATTTATGATGACATTCCCTATCTTCCATAAAATATTCATAAATGTCATTACTAATAACTTTCATAGATCATCTAAATTGATCCCTCTGTCTTCTTTTATCTGTGTGGCTCAGCTTAGATCCTTGAGTTTAAAACAAAAGGCAAGCACTACATGCATTTTGTCACATTTAGATAAGATGGAACAGATGAATTTTGGTGTTTGCTCAGGAGTGTTAAGCATGATGGCTCACACATCTATATTAGCCAGTCTGTTGATCATTGTAAAGCCAAATTAAACAGGCGCAAATGGCAGCAGGGAAGGCAATGTTTTACCTTTTGGTTAGAACATTTGAAGCTTATTCAGTATAGATGAATGTTTATGGCAAGTGGTAAAAGCTGCAGAAGCCTACGTGAGTCCTCATCCGCTGGTCTGAAATGATCTCTAATATATAATTGATTCCTCACTTCTTGACCTGTGTTCCCTATGAAACTTTAAAATGTACCATTAATCCTTCACAGGCTAATTTCACTTACATGACACATGCATTATGGTACATTAAAACATATATTTGAGTCATTTAAATAAAAGATAAAAAGCAAAAAAGTGTGTCACCCTTTGCTCGTGTTCCACTATTCTGTTTTATAGTAGTTATTTGTCATTCATTGAGCCTTGAATTTATTGTATAATCAAGAATTGGCACCTGGAAGTGATATAGAAAAGTTCATATAATTTTAATTCTTTTGTTTTTTCCTTTCACTTTATTCAAAAGTTTTCACAACAAATTCTGAGAAGTGTAGCATTAATTTTTGTTCAGGCACTTCATTAGTAAAATGATAAGCATATTTTCTGGACTATACCTTGGCTTGAAGTCTGCTGGCAGCTTCTGACTCACCAATGTCTGTGCTGTAAATCAAGGTGGTCAGCAACAGCTACACTTTCCCGGCAAAGTGCGCAGCTGAGACGCATATCCAAGTTCACTGAGAGACGGTTGAGTTGCATAGACCGGTAACACCAAGACGGTCTGGCTGCAAAGCCATTTATATTCACCTCCATGACAAATACCAGGGCAAGGAGATGTAATAGAACTGCTAAAAAGCCTCAACAGGTCTTCAGTTTTGAAAGGTAGCATCGACAGATAGACATAGCTATCTAAACTTGCTACGGTAGAAAAATCTGATGAGGTAGCACCGGTAAATTGCTCTTTTTGTACCCAGCTGGGGAGTCTTTCCTCCACTCCTGCCCCGTTCAGTTAGCTTTCCCCATGGCTGCAGATGATAATATTCTACCCTTGGTTTATGTCTATCTGTCTGAATTAATATTTAATGCATCGGTCAAATAAAAAAACAAATCTAAAACATAATGAAGAGGAAGAAAAAGCATGCATAAGGCCTAGCTGATTATAAATTGCAGGACAAATATGAGGAAAAAGTGCAAATTATAGCTGGAAAAATACGGTATATCCCTTTATTGTTTATACCAGCTAATAGTTTGTCCAAGAGTTGGGGTACGCCTTAAACAAGCCACCAGTCCATCACAGGGTAACACTAACTAACAAGACTCAAACACCCCTTCACACACACCCCCACACACACAAACACATACCAAAGGACAATTTAGAGAGAACAATTAACCCAGCAGTCATGTCTTTGGACTATGGGAGGAACTAGAGAACACCAGCAAGTAAACAGTATCATGAAGACCACAAGCCAGCAGACACATCAGGGATAAAGTTGTGGAGAAGTTTATATGATAGTTATATAAAACAGTATTTAAAGCTTTAGACATCTCAAGGAGCACTCTTCAATCCAACATAGAATGGGTCTGGCAGAACTGCAAACCCTCATCACTCTGGAGGGGCTGCAGAGATATGCAGCTCCAGTGGGAAAATCTGAGAACAGAACAGTTAGTTCACTTCACAAATCGGGCCTCATGGCCTGCAAATATTCAGTATGTGGAGAAAACTAATCGTGCACATCACCTTGAGCACACCATCCTCTTGGCGGAACATGTTGGCAGTATCCTCCTGTGGGATGGTTTTATTCAGGAGGAACAGAGAAGCTGGCAAAAGTTGATGGGAAGATGGATTGAGCTGAACGAAACTCCCCCACAATAAAGTTTGTAGTTGCAACAAATATTTTTTGCAAAGTACTTTGTGTGAGGATTTTCTTTATGTGTTCCTCTCAGAACATAATTTTAGTTTCAAATTGTGTCAAAACATTACTTTAGACAAGGCCACAGCGTTGGCATGAAAAAGAGAAAAATGATGATATGTTGTTTACCATCAGCTTCGGTGTTTATGAGGTCTCCAGTGGGAGGTTTTGTGGAAAAGAAAAGAATGAGTTGGATTGTTCTCCTCTGCTTTTTCCGTGGATTTGCTGCTTGTCTGTTTTAATGATAGGTCTGAGCCTAAGAGTGTTCTTCTGCCTGCTGTCCGCCGCCACGACACAGAGATGAAAGATGAAATGGAGATTGTGACTGATGCAATTACGTCGCCGCTGATTGAAGGAGAGGCCAAATTATCACCGCCCTGATTGGGCTTTGTCTGGACCAAGAGCATGCCACGCTCTGATTAAAGTGTTGCAGAAACGTGGTGGGAGCGTGCGTCTGTGTCATGCATGTGTGTGGGTCTTGGCCAGTGGCAAGGCTTTGAAAAAAAAAGAAAAAAAGAACACATTGTCATTTTGACCTTGCCACTTGAGAATGCTCCATCACAAGAGCAGAATCAAGGCAAAGTCTTCTGATTCTGATTCTATCTTACTGGAAAATGTTCTCTCTGCTTCTTTTTTGCTTTGTTTAAATAATAATGATGATAATAATAACGTATTCCTTTGAAGAAACCCATTCAGACATTCCTATTTAGCTTGTATGTCTTCATTAATTTCCATCTAGTTTTCTTTCGGTTTTCAATTTCTAATGCAGCATCTGCTTTGTCCCATTGGAGGCTCCCTTTTAGTTCCTCTTTCTGCATTTCTTTTCTTGTAATGCAGGAAAACCTCACGTTCTTTCCATATATTTCTCTCCATGTGCAACTTTTTCTCATGAACCCCTTCTCTCTGCTACCCCAACATCCCCACAGCCACCCTGCATCCCCACTCCATCCTTGTCTTTCTTTCTCCCTCTCTCTCGGCCTGCCTCTCATCTTCTGCTCCACTCTTGCATCACGTTCTTTCAAACAGCTTGTGTTCAGCTCAACCCCAACTTCAAACATACATTTAAAAGAACCGAAACCATCTCATGTTAGGAAAAAAAAAGCCCCTGAGTCTTATTTGCCTAGCACTTGCCACTCTCTCTCCCTTTCCTCTCTTGCTCAGTCAGTTCAGCCCAGCGTCTGTCCCTCCCCATCCAAAATGCTGTTTGTTTATCATCATTGGAGCATTCTAGCTCCAGGTTGTTGCATCAGAATTAGCCGCCTGACTCACACAAACATATACATTCGGTACGTATGCGTGCGCAGCGGTGCTCCTGTTGGTTCATTTTTGATTTCACAGGGAGCTGGTTCGTGCCCACGGCTGATCCCAGAAGCCAGCTGTTGGCTGTAGACGGTTGCAACCTCACAGCATGGGAACCCAAAGGTAGCATACTCATCTCATCCGCTTTCTGCACAGGACCAACTTGAAAGACTTTACTTTCTCACAGCAGGAATCTGATCCCTCCATCTATCCATCCATCCCTGGCTCCTTCTCCCTGGTCGCTCCTGTTGCAGACTGTAATACAGGGCCTTTAAATAATTACACACAGAGGTCCACCAGAGCGGCTAAATGGGAAGCTGGGAAGCTCAGTAAAACTTACCCTTCCATGCACAGTGGCTTTTTCCTAACCTCAGAGCTGTTCCAAAACAGACAAAGCTGTGATCATCCATAGGTCTGTTTGCCTGCTTGTTGAATCTAGGTGTGATGTAATCCATGAGTAAAAAAAAACCATCTTTCTAGCAACAGACCAGCAGGCTTGAGATCCCCAGACTTTATCTTTTAGAGAAAATCTATCAGAAGAGGGCTTTCTTAATGGCAAGGTCTGAAAAATGGTGGCTGATCCTTGCCTAAGGCAAATCCGAGGTCGAGTTTTTCTGTAGCTCAGTGTCATTTTATGAAGTGCAGGATCTACAAACTTTTTAGCTTTTAGTTTTGACAAAGTCAGGTTCTAGTCCAAGACAGCTTTTGTACTGTCACTGTTTTGTTTACTTGTGTGTTGAAACTGCTGATTATAGCACAGGTTTCAGTTGTTTATGCAGTGTAAAAACATGAGGCATGATAGATTTCTGAAAGGTTTTGTCTTTAACGCTCCATATGTAATTTTTATATATAAAAAATATGCTGCTTATGTATTTGCTAAAACTTTCACTATGTTGTAGTGTAGTATGAGACAGATAATCTGTGAAAAGATTAGCTACTCCACCTCGTCCCTGAGCTACTACATAGCAAACTGAAAAAGTCAACGCTCCCGGTCCAAAACAACCAGTTAGAGACAGGAGGAAGGTCTTAGTGCTGTCAATCATAGATGTAATTAGTTCAGGTTTTGCCTCGGAGTGCGCTAAAATGCTACCATAATGCTAAAGGCATAGCAATGGGGTAAGTGCCGACATACATTGACATATATAAAAACTAAAGAAGTTAATATGTGGGATGCTGATAGGCTCCCATCAAAGTGAACTGAATTCTAAATTTTGACTGTAGCAGATTTTGTTTGTTTTCAATGGTGGACATATTGTTTTTATATTTTTATTCTCATTTTTTTACATCACAAAAATCTGGCATTTTTAACAAGGGCTTTTGGATGTTTCATACCCATTGTATATAATGAAAGCAGTTACAGAGGCTCATTTGTTTGCTTCTCTGGTGAAGCAGCCAGAGAAACTGAACAAAGAAAGTTATACATTCTCAAGTGCTCTCCCTTTTTTCATATCACCAACAAGCACAAACCAAACACCTTACTCCTCAAACTGCAGCTTCATGTGGAGGCACTTAAAGCAGAAAAAGTAACACTCGCCCACCAAACACTCCAAACTAAGACCATGTGGAATAGCTATATATGGCACAGGGCCGTTGCTCTATCAATAGTCAAGCTGCACTTTTCACCATCTCACCTGCCAAGTGTAGGTTGCTGTGGAAATGGGTGCTAGGATCTGGCTTCGTCTCAGCTCCTACTGATAAATATCCTTATGAAGGCGGCTGGTGGAGGGAGCCGAGCTCACAGCATGTGCTCTGTTGATGCAGATGGCTACTTTCGCTGGCGTATGGGTAGGGTTTATGTGCAAAGCCAATGCATATTTATGTGTTTAAAGCACATTTGTGGTGGGAGGCTCCTGTGGATTTAAAAACAAGAGTTTGACTCGGAGCCTAAGTGAGTGTCGGGGGGGTGTAAAGGGCATTGGCTTAGGAAGATGAGGATTTCTATTCATCTGGCTTTATGGCTTAAAATGCCTTCATTTTTTGTAAGTGGAACTTCAGAAATGTCCAAAATAAATAACTATAGACAGGAACTTTTACTTTAGTTTTATGGTTCCATACAATGAATTGAAAAATATGGAGCTAGATTTTGTAAGCAGTATAAAATATCACATTTTATTTCAACCTTAAGATGTAGCTTAGAAGTCTGTGGCGGGGCTCTTTTATGACTTGGACAAAAACAAAAATGTTAGGCCAGTGCTAGTTTACTTCTGATTTAGTTTATTGTGCTCATGATCTTCAGGTGAAAATTTTTTTGAAATGCTGAACATCCAGACAATTTGAAAATCAAACAAAAATCAGGAGTACCATCATTCCAGCTCAAAATCCATCACCTTCAGTGTGACTTGTCAGGAGTCTAAACTCAGACTAACTCGTGGTGCAGAGCCCTCTTTTATAGCCACAGGCTCCGCCCACAAAAAGACAAAACCAAAAGAAAAGGAAAGAAAAAACAATTACTCCTAACTCAAGCATACTCTTCTCAAAGTATACAAAATAAATAAATAAAAGTCCCCACACTGAAAAAAAGGAAACCTTCAGAAAGGTTTAATAGAAAAAAAACACTCAATTAATAAGACGTTCGGATGACGTCATTACGTCGTCAGGTGACTCCCAACAGGAGCACTTCAATCCGTAGATAGCTTTGTTTGAACATCTGAACCGGGGAAATGTTTGACACTGAAAGTTACAAGCTAGGATGGATATGACAACTGAGGCAGAAAAACCGCGTGTGCACCAGCGACGAGCCACGTCAGTTTGCGCTGAAAACAAAAAGTAAGTTCTGTCGGATATAGGCTACGTATCTTTGCGTGCTTGTTTTGTCGGGACGGTAGGACTACGACGTCCCAGCTCGTGACGGCTCTTCCGTCACATCACTGTTTTAAAGAATGTAGTGTTTATATTAGGGGTACAACACTAAGTTAGTGGATATTAAGCATACACTTTCACAAGAAACTTGTTAAGTTTCTTACTGTTGCTGATTTAAAGTTGCATTGGCAGAAGTTATATCATTTGCTTTGTGGTATCCCTAGAAATTTAAAATAATTTTGAATTTCCCTATGAAGTGCTGTTAGAATGACATTTTTGTGCTATTTTCACGTTTGTTTGATGTAACCTCCCTAAAACAACAAAACATTTGAATTTACAAAGCAGTCTGAGCAGTATAAGTAAAAGGTGATGTTTTCCTGAGAAAGATTAATTACGAGGAGCTTATTGCAGTTTTTTTCAGAATTGCTTTGGTGTGTTTGTCTGATTAAGTAAGTTGTCATACCTGTCATTTAAACCTCCCAAACATGTAGTACTTTGTGCTCATCATTCTTTCCAACAATTTGCAATTTCAGAACCTGCATTTGTTGCTTACATACAATTTTCTGCTGTTTTATAAAATTTACTTTTATTTCTTCACATTAAGCTGCATATTATTTTACATTCACATGCTCCTGTTTAACGTAAATGATTTTTGAAAATTGAGAACATTAACGGGCTGAACATGGGATCATTTCTCATGTCTTTGTTGCTTTTGTATTCATCGTTTTTCGTGTTTTTCATATTTGTTCAAAACAGTTTAGTGTTGCTTCAGTGGTTCATGTAAAATGATGCTTCGCTGCATCTTTTGTCTACAAGCAGTAAAATTCAGACGCTTCTTCTGTTTCTTTCCCTCTCTGTGGCATTATTTGTCCCACCGACTGGAGCGCAAAGTGACCAATCTGTGCACACTTTGAGACTGATCTGAGCGCATATATCTATTTGAACAAACCGTAATTTGAGGCGTGTGGGTTTCTCTCTCTCAATAAACGTTCTGGCATGCGCCCAGCCAACTCTCACACCGCACCACAGGGAAACTGGAAACAGGGCTGCACAGGAGATTTATCTTTTCCTTAACCAGAAATGTTACATTTATATTAATTATATTAACATGCTTTACATACTTTTATTTAAATATGCCCTTATCATAAATGTTATAATTGCTATGATTTTTCACAAGCCAGATATTTTGGTGGCCCCAGGCACTGGGTGACCAACGTGCCATGCATCATGTGTGTGGGCGGAGCTATGGCACTGCCAGCCACCACATTATCTACTCTTTTTTGATTTATGTATGTGATGTAATGTTCATGTCCACATAGTTGTTTGAAAAATATCCCAGCAGACCGGTAATAAGCTGATCAGCTATATTGATACATCAGGCAGGCTGCAGCGATTAAAATTTAGTGTAGTGATGCAGATGTTGTTCAGCTGAGAAAGAAATATGCACAGATATAGGACTGCATTCCACAGAAATAACAGTGATAATCTTTAAGTAGCCCAAATAATTATCTGCTCATCTTGTGAAACATGTTGGTCTACCACATTGTTTGTTTTTAAAAGTGCTATATTTATATACAGTTGACTTCGATAACTAAAATAGTGGTTCCTGCTGTGCAGTCTGGTTCTGACCCAAGTGATTTCTTTTGTATACTGATATCTGGCCCAGGATGAACTCTGGCTCTTTACCCTAAGTCTGTGCAGGGTAAGAATATTTGCTCCAAATTTACTAAATAGTTCATGGCGCTTCTGCTGTGTCAACTTTCTCCAGAATCCCTGCGGTCACTCTGTTCTTGACCCATTGTTAGCCTTTCTCCACTTGGAGGACAGAATCACTTTTCCACAATCCCGCTTTTTATTACAGGTGTGCTAAATAACTATTACTGGAAATAACTTCACAAACTGTTATTTCAAAAAATATAAAAATATCCCATTGGGATTAAAGCAAGTAACTAAGCACACTTCAGTGGTACTGTTCTTGGTTGTCACTCTTAATTTAGAGTAAGTAAAATACCTCTTTAGGATCTCATAATAAATGTGCCAAGCTGCAATCAAGGTCTTTTAAGCACTTAATATAGTAAAACCACAAAGGAGCTTGCAGACTTTGATTGCAGTGGTATAATAATGGAGTGCGTACTACTCCCTCAGTACTTCCGTATTGACCATGCAGTGTATACAGTACAAGGCCACAACTAATCAAATTCTCTCCCTTTTTCTCTCCCCTTTGCCATTGCCTGTGGTGCATTTCCAACATCAGGTAAGAAATTGTTTTATCATTCCACAAATCAATAGTAATATGGCCCATAGCTAGCCTCTCTACAGCACCGTCTGCAGCCATAGATTTAGATGTGTGCAAATGGCAGAAGTGATTTTTTACTCCAGACACCAACAATATTATCAGAGCCCGGGTGGAGTAGCACAATAAATCCACCTCTTCTTCTTTGTTTGGATCTTTTATCAAGACTGATACTTCCTATGTAATGAAAGCTATTTGGCAAGAGCTGTCACTATGTGCTGATCTGGGAGGGAACAAAAGATGCTGTGGTTCATGGTGAACACAGCTCAGTGCTGGGCTCAGGGCTGCTGTGTTGCTGCTGCCTCTGTTGGGTCCCGCAGCACTCAGCACTCCTGTGACAGCTCACCCCCCCACTATATGACAAATTGTGGGGCACAAAGCAGGCTAACTGGGAGGTAATGCCTGTTTGTCCATTAGTAGGCCAGGTCACCGTATTAGGACCAGACTTTGGCTTTTTTTTGTTTCTGATTTCAGGGCTGATGGATCCCTCTCATTTTCATTCACAAAAGCTGCCTTTGTTCAAAAACGGATGCAAATTCACCACTAATAATGTAAATACAATGTTTACTTTGTCTTTCTACTCATTTAAAGTGCTACATCAGAGTCATTGCGCAACATCTTTCGTTTGTCCGATATCTTTCAATGGATAAAAACATTGGCTTTCCCAAGAGAGACAAATATAATAGGTAGCTGTTTTTTTTCTAATATTACTTATATCAAAGTTGGGCTTTAAGAGGGAATGTTGTCTCAAATCAAACATGGCAAATTATATATTCACAAAAAATGCCAATAACACTGTCTCGCTGTTGAACAGGCTGTCACATTTTGTAAGTGATGTGCAACTTGTCGCCTTAGTAACACATCTTGAGCTACAGTATTAAAAACACCCCACCGAACAGTGATTCAGTTCTTGTGAAGTCTTTTCATGTGTCACTGTTTGGTTGCAAGACTACCAGCTTTTGCAAATTCAATGAGTGAGAATTTACAGTATCATCAGGTACATTATTTATACTGTAGACCTGTACGTTTTCATGCTGAATGTCACGGTACAGACATTACTTAGGAAGCACTTGTGAACTTTTATTGCCTTGTGTACGGCAACAACAGAATACTAATTCATGCAGATAGTTTCAATAAAGGCTGAACTGCATAAAGCATTTTGATTTAGCTCTAATGGCTGAACTTGGGGTTCGCTATGTAACATGTTGAGGTAAATGTTCTAATATATGGAACATGAGACATGCCATAGATTCATTTGTTAGGCCCAGTGAGCGGACTAAAGAGAGATTACAATAAATACATGTTTTTTTTTCTTCCATGTTTAGTTCATATTCTCTTTTATCAGCAGTTGGCAACATTGTAAGTCCTTTCTATAGACTCTCCTTGCAGTCAGCTGGCAAGCTAAGCCTAGACACTATCCATCTTTTCTGTCCCTTATTTGCTCAGTTTCAGCCCTCCCCCACTCCGAGAGCTTTTTTATTGTAGTCACTCACACTCTTTCTCTCTCTATCCTAACTAAGGGCTCTCAAAGGGCCACAGCCAAACTGCTGGCCCTGTCTGTCTATTAATAAATGGCATTAACTACCAGGCCCTTCAGGGACTATTCATTTTAAAGATGAACTACCTTAAAGTACAACACAATGCCATCTCATTTTTACTGCTTTCTCATTACTGCTCAGGGCGGCTCAAGACTCATCACTGACCCTCCTTTTCCCACCCCCTTATCCAACCATCCTCCTATCTTTTCATACCACTGTAACCTCTAGTTTCCTACAACAGCCACGTCATTCTTTTGTAAATCAATCACAGATGCTGGAAAAATGAAAATAACCTTTTTAAAAAAAAAAAAAAAAAAGATAATAATACAGATTTTTAGCTGTGGAAAATTTCCATGATGGCTTTAGTTTGACATTTGACTTGTCAGAGCCTCAATTCTCAACTCTTCAAAATGCAGTAATAGCAAATGACATGTTTTATGCTTTTTCAAAATGACCATAATAATCAAGTTTATTGTGAGTGGCATAATATGCAGGACCATGGCTGTGTCGTTCCTTGCAATTACGGTTATAGGGGGAGCAGCCTGTATCTGCACAAAAAGCTGCTCTGGCCAATTTACTGTGATCCATGACAATAGGCTTTTGCTGCCTTCATAAATTGTGAACAAGATAACATATAGAGCACATTCTTCACTCCCATTA
This sequence comes from Xiphophorus hellerii, assembly GCF_003331165.1. Lineage (NCBI taxonomy): Eukaryota > Metazoa > Chordata > Actinopteri > Cyprinodontiformes > Poeciliidae > Xiphophorus > Xiphophorus hellerii. Next base: position 18,680,674 of record NC_045680.1, read on the forward strand.
TAGTCAGTCATACATTATTGGGTTTCATTTCCACTAATTCATTGATTTTCTCCAATCATTATCAAAGAGAAAATTAAAAATCTGAAGTTAAGAAAATATATATTATCAATAGATGAGAATCATTTGCAGTACATTGTTTTGACAGCTTTATTTTTACTATAAACCATTTTTGTTTTGCTTCATAAAAGATGAATTCAGACGTGTGGAGGAATTGTGCTCACTTTCCTCCTGTGTCTGAATGTCAAAATATTTGTCCCGGGATTGTTTCAGAATCCTGGCAAACGGGCGAAGCTAAGGTTTGAAGTTGTAGAGGAACAGCCTCATTATACTCAGCAAGCCTGCACAGTTATTCTGTATGAAGTGGAGATAAAAGCAAGAGAAAAGCTGAGAGCAAGAAGAAATAAAGAACACGGAGGGGGGGAAAAAAATGAATGAGGTTGAAATAAAAGATGGAGCTTGAAGGAATAGAAGTCTGGAAAGAAAAGGGGGCTGGATCAAAGGGAAAAAGGGGAGGGAGGGAGGGAAGGAAGGGAAGTACCATGCATTTCTAAAAAAAGAAGCAAAACATAAAATGAAGGAGATCAAATTAGAGCAAGAGATAGAGACTCTACCGGTGTGACTGGTTTATCAGCTGAGCTTAATGGTTTAAAGTCTCTGTCTCCCACTCTTTCTGTCTGAAGTCCCAAAGACAATTTCAAATTACTTCACGCTGATATGGTTAACGTTAATTAAAAGCTGAATGCTCTAGACCGTATTGTGTGCTCATGTTTGAAGGATCATTTCGATTTCTCTTTATTCTTTTCTTTCTCCTTTATTGGGGCCCTGACATATCTGAGTATGTTTTACTGTATGTACAGTATGCATTTTTGTACATATTAGAAATGGAAAAATCCATTTTTCATGCCTGCCCATCATTGCAGGGTCTCTGTAGGGGTAAGGAGGGATTTATCGAGCTATATTGAAATTGCATTTAAAAAATCTACATGTACTTCACATATTAGTCTGCTGCCTGTATCCAATGGGTTGAGGTTTGATTTGACCATCTATTTAAGGTCCTGTGTTTCAAATGCTTTTATCATTATCACTGTAGCAAGTAAGATTGTGGCATCTGAATTTTCTGAGAAAATTTGTTCACTTATGTTTAATGCTGACACTACATTCAGTTAACAGCACTGTGGTCAAATTTATTTATTTTTTCTGATCACATTATTATAAACCACAAAATATCAGGGCATTTTCAGGGTATTTCATTATTATTAAAAAATAAAAAGAAACTATTGAGATCTTCATTCTCACCGCAGCATTCCCAGCCTTTTTTGCATCGATATGCACTAAACTTCAAAGATATGCACTAATTTTTCCTTTTCCTATTACTAAAAAAAGCATTTATTGTATATTATTTTTTCCCCGTGTGATATCTTTTGGAACAGGTACATGTGTGTTTGCAACAGGTAAAGAAACTGTGTTCACACACTTTGGCCACCTTGGTTTGGTCACTCCCTGTCTGAGCTAGAGATTCACCAATGAAGGATTTTGAGGCAAATTTCTTATCAAAGATTTCTAAAGCCCTGACATGCAGATGGCCATTTCTCTTTATAAAATATAAATAAGAAGACAATATTGTTTCTACTTTGTCATAGATGTAATTCTCAACTGTTAAATGTTAATGATATAATAAAACAATAACAGCCAAAGGTTACAGAGTTGCCTCTCTCCTAGCAATCCAGACAGAGAGGCACAATCTATTTTTACTTTAATCTGCTCAGTTGTAGGACTAAAAAAAGTAAAATAAAAATCTAAATGATCAATTCATATAATCTTGATTCCTTCACCAGGTGTACAGCTGTAGCTCTCTGGCTATTTTATTTTTAAAATAAGATGTACAATTATTTGCCGTATCCAAATACTTCCCAAAACAGGGGGAAAAACTCTTTTTTTTTTTTAAGTGGTTAAATCATTCACTTATTTACTGAAACCAAAAGAGCCTTTCCATCATAAGCAATTGTTAACATGATGTAGGTGAGAGAAAGTAGTTGCTCTTTGAAAATAAAGATAAAACAGAGCAGTTCTTTGCAGAAGTCTCACCCCCTGATTAAACTGCAGTAGAAAATAGTTTCCTTTTCAAGAAGCTTACTTCTCTTGACTTAGTTTTTAAAAAACTTTGCTGGAACTGAAAAATAGCTGACAGAGATTTATTCTATCACTAACAACTAGCAAACTGAAGACTGATGTTGGAATGGCACATTCATTGATTTGAAAAAATTGCTCTTATCATTACAGAGCAAATGCAGAATAGGCTCCTATCGGTCATAGTAGATTTTTCTGTTCATCTCTTGCCCTTCTATGTCTCCCTAGGAAGCAAGAACATACTGACTTTTTATGACGCATACTCTACCCTAAGATACATTAAACAAACATGCTTTAAAGGAGGATTCATTGAAGAAACACACAGACCCATGTTTTTCCTCACTGAGTTTTGGACTTCTTCAAAGACCTTTCTCCCGCTGCTTCATTTCTTTTCAGTTTTATCTATATGTTTCAAAAGACAGATGCCTGCTTCTGAGCCAAGAAAAAGATCACTCAGCTTTTTCACTGACACCAGTGCACCAGTCACAGTTTCTCTAATTGGTCATCTGGTGTCACCTTACCTCTCACTAAACAGTTTATACATGGTGAGTGTACATGTATAACTGATATGTTATCCTACATTTATGCTAACTTTGTAGTTCCCAGATGTGACAAAGATTAATGAGGAAAAAACCAAAACAAAATAGGCCAAAAATATTTAGCACACTCTGGGATTGCTGTTGCTGTATAATACTGGGCTGTTTTTTACTACGCATATATGTGTAGCCAAAGTGAAAGCTATGTTTGGAGCTTTCATCCATAAGGGATGATTTGACACTACTAAAAGCTTTCCCGACACACAACTGCAACTACAGCTACCATAGCTGCCTGTCTTGACATTCTATCATGTTCGTATCCCAATGCATTGAATATGCAATCAAATCGCTCCCCTAGTAGATGAAATGGCATCCAGTTGACTCTCATATCTTCCACATGCGTGACGTGAAGATTCCTCATAGTCTGTGTGCATCGGTGTGTGTGTGTGAGATGAGCAGGTTGTGTGAACCCCTGGGATCTGCTCTGTGATGAAACATTCAAGAGGAGTTGCCAGAGGAGTGTATTCAACACAAGGTTGTAAAATGAAGCTCTGCAGAAGCAATCTCCACTCACGGAGAACTATTACCTTCATTACCCCTGTAGCTCGGTGCATCAAAGTTTGAATTTTGTTTAAAATAAATGATATATCATCATTCTTCAGTAATGGGAGGGTCATAACAGTTATTTGCATAGTTTATGTATTCTTGCTGCCTGCGCAGGATGCTAGCAGAAAGCATTTTGAGATTTTTTTTAAATATGTTCAGTGCCCACATATTAAATTAAGATAAACCGTTTGCATTAATTGTACAGTATCTTTGCAAAATCCAGTGATTAATGCTATTGTTTGCTGATTCAGTCCTTGCTCTGATTTATGAGCACTTTTACAGCTGATAATTTTTGGCATATGCATTGTTCATTGTGAGGCACTGCGCAAGAAATTATTTATACAGCATTTGTGTTTGTGTGAACACAGGCTGCACACGTGGCGAGCAGAGATCGAAGGTCCACGAATGTGTGATTTGAAAAGAGAGTGAGGCGGCATTTGTTTAGCTAATCAGACAAATGAGTGTCATAAAGGAAGCTGGAGGCTTCATGGGGAAACCGCTGAGTGGAGTCCTGTCCTTTGGGAATAGGCAAATTCACATGCCACATAGCATTTCAGCAACTAAATGTTGACTGATACCTTGACTGACCAAGGTTACTAGGGCAAGGTGAAGCCCACTGAGCAGGGTCACATTGACTTTTCCTGCAGTTTAGGTGCACCTTTGTATTGAAACTGGGGATTAAAACTGCATTCTGTATAGCAAAGCATCACTGGTAAATGTATTAACATAATTTTCCCTAAAGACCCCGCTGTTGAAGAGCTACGTGAATATTTGACATTGCCTGGATTGTGCCAATATCAGCAAAACAGAATAGTATTTTGTAGTCAATTCTGATGGTGCTGTAGTTTTTGTACTCTTCAAATACCGATCTATGGTGTCCTCCAGACCATCATACCGAAATACTAAACAATGGTTATCACAATTTGATACAAAGGTTTTCAAGCAATCTGCTGGATTGTTTATTTCAGCTGCTTAGTCAGGCATAGCAACAATGCAACGGAGAGTGTTGCAAATATGTACTTGGGGAACTGCCAGCATGTTGTGGGCATGAATAAGTTATAAACTCTACCATCATTTCGGGTCCTGCTTTAAATCTGTGACACAGTCTATGGAAATTTGCATGGGCCAAACCTCACCAATGAGCTTTTACTGCTGCTTTCATGCTCAACATTTAGTGTCCAGACATCCTGTGAACTACACAACCATCCAAGCCAATGTTTTGAACGTGCACAAAACCTTTTTTTTTTTAGGGGTGAAGACATTTGGTGTATGTAAGTAACTGGGAACTTTCCCTTTCCATCACATATGATACCAGTTGTCAAAAAGAAACAAAAGAGTGTGTGCTTAGCCAAAATACCAGACATGATGATATATATTGCATGCAATAGGTGTTGGGATATCTCTGCGTCTTCAGGTGGTAAACCTATTATCTACACATTTTGGAGCATAAGAATCACTGGTGTCGGCCTTCTGCCTGGCGCACACACCAAATCCCCAAGGAAAGGAGCAGGTTAATCAGAGATGTTGCTCTGAATTACAGCTTCACAGCCTGTCACACCCACCTTTCTCACCGTGGCTCGCCTTGGCCTGCCATCCTCTGTGGCGTCTCGGCACAAAGTCGCTCAGCAGTAATGGAGATAACTGCCGTGTAATAGACTTTTTTTTTTGTCGTATCCACTGGTGTCAAAGTAGTGTTGGCTCTTTGTGACATGGCTATTGATTCCTGATTGGGCCTGCTCACTAGGGAGGGTAGGGAGATGGGGAGAGAGATGGAAGGGCATCTTCAGGTTTGCTCGGAGAGAAAGGCTAGAGGGTAAAGAGCAGGCCACCACAGAGTTCGGTATCGTCCAGAAAGTAAATGACTCATGATTAGAAAGATCCCATATTCTGTCATGCACCACATCCCACAAAGGGTCAGAGCTCAGGTTGCTATTACAGGGTCTTCATTACCACAATTAGGCAGAGGTGCCGTTGGGTGTCTTAATGGGTGACAGCTCATCCAATTTCCCTCTGTGTATCCTATTTACCACCAAATGATTGGGGAAAAACAGACTCCATTAGACAGCCCATTCTGAAAACACTGTGCTGGTGCTGCCATGTTCACTGCCAAAAAATAACCCTAAAAAATGACAGCAATAAAGAACACAAGATCCACAAATTTGCTGCCGGAAAACAGTACAGTCACTTCCTTTTTTCTTTATTTGGACATTTGGATTGCAAAAAGTTTCAGAGACAATAGAGTTGACTAAATAAAAAAATAAATGAAAGGAGCTAAGCCTAATCTAATACTCTATGTGAAAGCCTGTCAAGGGAACGGGGGCTCAGGGGGAAATATTGTGCATGTGAAAGGCCATAGGAGGATTAGAGTAAAAGGCCAGACAGGCAGAGAGAGAGGGAAACATAATAAAGGCTGTGCAGCTGTTCAAAAGATGACAAGGGAGGACAAAACACAAGGGGAGGGAAAGGAAGAAGAAAGAAATGAGTGAGATGTTGCAGGAGGACTAAAGGGTGTTTTTCTAGGTATTAAAGAGAATTTTTTAATGTAAGGTTTTGTTGAAAGACTATAAGCAGTTAACACCTTCTGGGTGATGACTCTTTTGGTCTCCAGTTTGCATGAATTTAGAGACTGAATCCAACAGTCAATCCAAGATAGACCAAGGTGGACTTCTCTTACCTTAAAACAACTCCAATTTGAAAATGATTTTATAGTACGAGCTTAAAGATTTAACCATATTGACATCTTGTACAGTATTATTGAAAATTATATAATTGTTGGCTACAGTTACTATTAGTTGCAGCTTTAACGCAATTTTATTGTAACATATGCGTCTGCTGCATTGACACTTTTAGCAAATTAGACATTTGTAAAATGGCTATAGGCAAAAATCCTCAAATTATTTTAGAAACTTCAGTTTTACTCAGACTCTGAGGTACTGCATTTGAAGGACAATAAAAAAAACCTTAATTTTTAGTGTTGCAGTTATCAGACATGAAGATGATTTTTAAAATTGGCAATAGCTGAAATTTTATTATGCTAACCCTCAAAAGCAGAATTTAGTTAATCTGTAGAACCTTTAAATAGTTGTTATGAATACATTGGGCAGTTATTTGCTCAGAAACTGTAGAACATGTAATGTTTTAAGTACACCTCCTAGCTCTTCACTGTAAATATTTCCTCACTTCAAATGTCATAGCGATTTGAAAGGCCCATAAAATAGAATTTGTGTGGACTGCAATGATGTTTGTGAGATGGGACTTGTTTTAAGAAGGTAAAAAGCCTGCTTTGTTCTCAGTCAAGGCAAACTAAATATTAAGTCCATTAAACAGAACAGATTGGATATGGGCGATCATTTCCAAAAGGCTCAAGTAGGAGCACATTCAACTTATCATCTTAATTTAGAGAGGGAGTGCAGGATTCAATCTGAACAACGAAGAAAGCATGAGCAGACAAGCACACACAAAAAAATACATGTCACATAGAGGCAGCCATGTTCTACATGTAAATGAGCAGGAAGGTTGAGCTTCCTTTTGTTGGAAAACATAACTCAATTCACCTTGCACTTGATTACTTTCAATGCACCAGTTGTGGTCTTGAGCTGTGGCTTCAGAACAGAACCTCTTTTCCATTGTGGGGGCTCTAAATACTTGTTAATGCCCAGGAGGGCATAATGGTGCTAAAGAGGTGAAGCAAGCCAATCAGTAAGTAAAGCACCTTTGATTTAACACTGTTTCAGAGTGAACAGAAGCATGGGACTGCCACGCATTCAACTTGGTCTGATGCCTATGCTAGACAGGTTTGGTGAAAAAGAGCTGCCCTCCTGATGACCCTTCCCCTCTTCACAAAGGTAGAATTAATATGCAGCAGCAGTATTTCTTCTGTTCTCTTTAGCACCTAATCAGACTTTATTCAGATTTGCACAGCTGTAGTTTATGTATAATGCAGCATTAATTGCTTCTTCAGTAGTCATTAATAAAGGGCTGACTGGCCTTTGAATAGGCGATGATGCAGAAGCGTGATGAGGTATGCCAGCGACAGAGGGCAAGAAACATAGCCTGTCATCTCCTACAATCTATATCCTTGAAATTGTTATTTATTTCCTCATTATGGGTTGTGTTATGATGTCAGAGAGGACAATGGAGTGAAACGCTGTAATAGCATTCGCAGCTGACTTTCAGTTTTGAAAGTTTCCAAGGCTCGCAGGAGGCCCCAAGTGCCCTCTGTAGAGAGTTCTATTGAAATATTTGTTTGCACGGCTCAGTGGCATTTAATCTCCCATTGTTCATCAGTTTCCGCTTGATTTATTTCTTCACCTTCGCCTATTTATTGAATTTAATTACACCTCAAATCCCAATGCAAACCTGCTGCCGTTAAGGGCTGAGGGAGGCAGAGATGGAGAGAGGGAAAAGAGGAGGGGGCGGGAAGCAAGATAAACCGTGACTCAGAGGAATCAAACAAATAACCACCTCCTTCCAAAGGTGTGCAATATGTGCTTTCTTTTAATTCAAGAAAATTTATGTGAAGACAAACACACACACGCACGCCCCCACACACTCATAAATTAGATGTGGAGGTCAGTATATCAGCCTGAGAACAGCTCAGTTAGACACACATCCCCTAAAATCCTGGCAAATGATCTGCAGGTTGTCTGCAGACTCACTAACCACATAAAATATCAACCAGTTAATTAGGCAGTAATTGTGTAATGTGCTCTTATTTTTATGTGCCATGCAGTGGGCCATAAAGAGGCCAGCGTAAAAATGGCTTTGAAGGAGCGACAGTGAGGCATGTGCTGTAGCATCAATCCATTTCAGGGCAACGATGTGGATGGCGGGGTTGCATATGTTTCTTTTTTGAAGGGACAGCAAACTGCAAAGATTACTATGGTCTCCTTCAGAAACTTCACCCTTTCCCTTTGTATACATTTTCCTGTTTTGGTTCATCAGATTGGTTTTATTTGGCTTCATCATATTCACCACTTTTTCAATGAGTTAATGCTAAATGGTTCTATTTCAACCTAAATTATGTTCAACTAAACATATATCTCAGTACAATGACTGATGGCATACTGCTTTACTCTACCATAGCAACCGCTGTCTATCTGAATGTGACGCGATGGGATTATTTAACTTTGTTGTTTCCTTAAGTGTAGATTGGAGTAGTCAGTGATTCTCAACTGGTCTGGCTTTCGTAGCCACATTTTACCTGAATGACCCAGATAAAATTTTTAAATCTCCACAATTTATTGGATGAAAAGATGCTGCAGTTTGAAACTGAGATTGTTGAATAGACAGTAAGCTAACCCCCCCCCCCCCCCCCCCCCCCCCCCCTACACACACACACACACACACGTTTAATGAATAAACGAAAAACACCAGCAGGCAGGGATGCCAGAGAGGGAATTATTTCCTTTTACTCTCAGCTGCATTTTGATCACAACCAAAGCACTTCAGCCTTTTCATAACAGATACAACAGTCCTTTTATGCGCAGATATAAAATAATGAAGCCAAGCTACTGGGAATAACTTTCAAAAAGACTCAAAATATATAGCTCCAGCTGTGTACCCACTTACTAAATATTACAAACAATGTCCTATTAAAGCTACAATATGCTGGCGCCTATTAGGGTCACTTTTGGGTCCAACCCACCAGTTGAAAATAGCTGCAGGTGCATGCTGGGGCAAGCTGGTATGAACAGGCTCTGTAATCGTATGTCAGCCAGGTGATCATATTTGGCGGGGGATGCAACGGTTCGAGACTAAACATTTTTAGGGTTTGTAAGTCAGCTTAATGACCAGACCACATATTTCGTAAAAAAAACTGCTCTAAATGATCACTCAGTATTTAATAAAATCCGGCTATTCCAGTCCACATTGGCCTGCTCCACAGATCCCTTCCAAGTAGTTTTGCTGTCTTTCTGCACACAAGACGCAAACATATTGCTGCAATTGTACAGATTACACCTTTAAAGAATAACACTGGTTGCAAATATGTCAGTAGAGTGGGGGAAAAAAACAGAATGATACAGATGTACTGTTCAGACTGATGGAGATTCTTAGAATAGCTCCATCTGTATATGATGTCCCCACATGCATGTGTGCTGCTTAAAAACATGTTTATGGTAGCCTTTAAAACAACATTACAAACAAATACACTGATCATGTTTCATGTTGCAAACTTTACCTATATTGCTTTGGTTTGATTTAACAAAAAAAGGTCTAGTTAAGAGCTTTACAACTATCTGACGACTGACAAACTTGTGTTTAGCTTCAATACACAGTGCACAAAACATTCAGAAAGGCTTTGGACATATTTGTTGAATATAGCAGAAAGCAACACTGGAATGACACAGCAAGACTTTGAATGAACTGCCAGATTAATCATGTTGTTTCCTCTGATGCTTCTAAGAGTGTGAACAATGTCAAAAAGTTTACATGTTAGAGAAGAGATGTGCATGAAGCTTTCCATCTTGGATATGTAAATGGGTTATTTCATTGATTTGTGTCTGTTGAAGCCGAATTAAAGTCTCTACAGACAGAACATGCACATTGTACCCTCCTCTGACATCCCACTGTGTATTTAGGAATCTCCATGTGCTTCGTCTCTGAGGTGGGTTAGATATGTTCTGTCTGCCACTATGTTTTTGTACGTGTGCCTGAGCCAAAGGGTTGTGTGCGTAATTGTGAGTCAGAGCTGTGCGTCGCCATGCTGCAGGGCCAGCAGTGCACAGCGGCAACGCAGAGATGTGACAGTGATGGCTCTGTAGCCCCGGGCCTCAGCTAGGAGGCCTGAGACACACCCACGCTACTGACCTTCACTGTCACCACTGCAGCACATACACACATACGCATACACTTGCAATGCAAAGACATGTGCATGAGCACACTATTCAGAGAGTAGTCCAAATTGCATGCTGTGGACACACTGGCACATACATACAAACAAGCATTCAGATAGTTTTCCACCTACACTACACGCCTGTTCCCCTCTGTTTTCCACTTCTCTCTGTGAGTCAGAGCTTATCGGGCAGGGCACAATGATTCACCAGCACTGTGAGTAAGCTGCTTTCTGCATCCAGCTCTGTCTCTCAGACCAACTCCATGGACTCATTCTTCATTATCATCCATACTCACCCTCCTCACCCCAACCATATCCCCGCTTGCCTTGCTCTGCACGCTCCCCTTTCTAAGCCTCTGCTTCTGTTTTCACACCATGCACACAGTGTTTTTTTCTCCCCTTTTTCTTCAATTTGTTCTGTTTTGTGTCTGAACATTAAAAATGATGCCCGCAGCAGCAAGAGCGAGGGCAATGATGAGGAGGAAGAAGACGTATGATTTAAGGATGCTGCACTTGGGTCTACACAAGGTTATAATGACTCTCCTTGGCCTCCTGGCTTTCACATAAATATTTATGCCTGGGGTGGTGAGCCTACAGGACATCATGTTCTTTGCTTGGTTCCTCTGTCAAATCAGTTGTCAAGCTGAAGCACAGTGTGCATAAGTATGCATAAGGCAGATGGGGAAAATTATAAATTTAACTACAGCTACAGCCATGCACTTGTGAACTCGTGTGGTTTCAGACTTTCTGAAGTCTCACAGTTCCTGCCTACACTGTGCCTTGGCTATTATGATTGTTGTTGATTTTATTATTACACTCCTCTTTTGTGTTTTTTTGCTCAGCATAGCCAAATGCAGATCAAAGAGACTGTAATTCACACTTTGAAAGATTCATAGGATTTTTGAAATGTAAAATCAATCAGAATCCCATTTACATTTAGAATTGATCGGCGTATTTAATACTGTATAATCTTGAGTGATATATCGGTATGCATTTATGCTGCTTGTTTTACTAATAAAATATGATTCTTAAATTATACATAGCCCATCGTCCCATCTATTACTTTCAGTTCTTTGTTGCTTAATTGACTCGATGGTGTGACATAACGTTAAACTAAGAATCATACAGACTTGTGTGTGTTTTTTTCATGGATAGAATATTATGCACTGCAGCACAAATCTTTTGATGGTACACAGGAAAAGAGAGAAGGATCTGTGATAATAGGACACAGGAGAGGAGAACAGGTTTTAATGGGGCAGAAAGGAGATTTGATTTTCTGTGAACGCGTGTGTTTGTGCGTGTGTATTATAAGTTCTCTTGTGTCTTCTTTAATCCAGTGGAACAAAATTAAATCCACCAACATATGGGGAATAAGGTGTTACCTTTTGGTCTCCGTGTAATGTAAGTGTGTTTTCTGATGCTCAGAAAGTGGAGAAAAAGACAATCCTATAACAGTACACACTAGTTAGACTTGTACAGAAAAAAGGAATAAACGATATATAAATCCTCCACGTTTTTGACGTAATCCTGTTTTTATTTTATGTTATTGGGTTTGAATTTAAAATCATAATCTTGATTGCACCGAACTTAATCTTCTTGCATTTATGCTTTGAATTTCAAGTAAATCTTTGAAAGACATGGAAATGAGGAGAAAATTACATAATCTAATCCTGATTATGTAATTCACATCCTGATGAAGGGATTTTTAAATTATCTTAACCTTGACTAATCTTAAGTATTGTTACCTGCCTTCTTTTGCACGGCTTCCAAAACTGTATTGCATGACATGGACTTTCTTTTGTCACATTCACACCAGACACTTTTGGTTTACTTTAAACAAACCAGAGTTTATTTCCCCTGTTGAGCCAGACCTGTTGCACATTTGTGAATACACGCAAGCAAACTCTGGTGATAGCCTAAACTAGTGGACCAATACTGAAAGGAGATTTTATTAAAGATATAGGAATATATAACCTTGGGTGTGGTTAATGGAACAAAATGTGTAACTAGTGAAGCATTTTCAGAATATTATAACATTGTTATTAACTTGCCACAGCATGTTGAACCTGTCCTACAGAAGCTCTTATATGTACCATAACTTTCTTTACTGTCTCTGTTAAATGTAAGAAAGAATAAAATTGTCAAATTATAACATTTTGACCTTAATTGATTAGGTTTAAGCAAGGAAAGCCCATTCAAGCATGGTTAACTAACAAACGCAGTTCCAGATATGTGTCTACAGAGACAAAACTTATGCACATTGCACTTTTGTGTTTACATTATCGAGTTTGTATTCTCTGGACATGGCCATGCTTCTCTCAGCACTCTAACCCACCATATATCAAGCCCATGCACTGCTATTAGATCTTTCTGTGACATCTGATTTACACACCCTGCCAACACCCCAGTGGGACTGTCCCCTGTTCCTAGAATAACCTCCAGTTTTTATGAAAAAAAAAAAAAAAAAAGTCACTCGAACAGAAACTTGAGGATAAAAATGCACTGCATGTGTTTGCACTGTGGACTCTGTGCCTGGGGCTAAAAAGCTCTTTCAGTTGCCATAATTTATGTGCCAGCCAATGCTGAAGGAAGATATTAGATTATTAGCTACTAAAACATCTGTGTGCGGGCGTGTGTGTGTGTAAGAGGGGTTGGGGGGAAGCATGTTTATTTATGTGCATGTGTTTGGATATAAATGTATTCAGAGCAGGCCAACTTAAAATGAATATATTTCCACTTGTCAATCCCTGCTCCAGTGGCTGCAGGGAGAAGGTGAAAAGGTGAGCCTTCTGCTTTATTCCAATCTGCTCTCGGGTGGATCAGGGGCTCGCTGTATGTGGAGTGTTGCTTCAGCCATTCACAAAGCGCTGAGCAATTAGGGGTGGGGTGAAGCCTGTTGTTTGCACATCCTCTCCGTATGGATAATGATGTGATGAATGGAAAGAGGGAGAGAGTGGGAAAAAAGAAAGGGAAAGAAAGATTTCAAGGCTAATGCCTGGGGGGATGTCAGACAAACCTGTATATGTGTAATAACCGCAGAGGTTAAAATGCTACACTGGCACTAGAGATGGCTGCCAAATATTTTGACATCCACTCTTCCTCCTCCGCACAGCTGCTGCTGAGGTGGAGGAAGAGAAAGATGATTTAGAGCAGAGAGGAAGAGAGGGAGATAGATTAATGTGAGTGAGAAGAGGAGAGAGAGCAGGATGTGAACGAGTGTGGGCTATGGACGAGTTGATGTACAGTCAGCTAGCGAGAAAGAAAAAGAAAACTGCCTTTTTTCTTTTCTTTTTTATATATTATTTATTTATTTTTTTTCCCCGCCTGCGATGCCTTGACTGTCTGTTTCCTTGATTTCTCTCTCCCGGCGCTCCATGCCCGAGGATGTATCCACGCCGCTATTCGTTTCAAGGTTGTTTCTAAATGTGACTGATGCGTACAGGCGGCGTGCTGTTTGCTTTGCTTTCCTTCACTACGCCTGTGCGATAAAAAAGGACTGTCACAGCATATTAAAAGTGGCACATGTGCACACAACCCCGATGGTGCAGATGGACGTTTGAGATGGTGCTGCTTCCACTGTAACCTCATCCTGGGTTCGATTCGCCTGTGTCGGTGTTCCTCCTCCTTGAGTTGTTGAACGTTGCTCCAAAACTCGGTTACAGAGCTGCTAGATGGGTCACTTGATGCACCGCGTTTATTACCAATTGAAACAGGCAGGGAAATTACTTTTTCAGCAGATGCAGTAGGCTTTGTTTGTGTGCATGTTGTGTGCGCGTGACGCCTTCATAACCCCACAGGGGCTGTATATATAGATTGTGTCTTTCATCTCCTTTTTATTCTGGTGTGTATGGATAAATAACTCCTGTTCCCTTTAGATTAGCTGTGACCTTTTCACCCTCTCTATATGTACCTAGCAGGCACTTACAGCTCTTATGCAGTGATTGCATTGTGAATCCTTCATTGTAACAAATGTCAACTTCATTGATTGGCCATCTTTGCCCAAAATAACAGGCAGCTAGAGTTGGTAGGGGAAAGGGAAAAGGGATGGGGTGACGCTGCTACTTGGCATGGGGTATTCCAGCTGTGTGGAATGTTTGTCATGAGAGATTGCAGAGAAAATAGAAAACCTTACTCATTAACTTCAAGTCCACGGCCCCAGATTTCATGGATTAATCAATGCTAACCTACTTTATCAAAGACACTTATCTTCCACATACAGAAATCTATGCATGTCCCTGGTAAAGGGGTCGATAACAGGAAATATTTCACATTGTCCACCTCTTTTCTTTCTTTCCTTCCCGTCGCTAATTCTCATTCTCTCTTCCTCTCTCCCCACCACCCCTCCTCTCTGCCTCACTGTGTCACTACATCTGTGTCTCTTCTTTTGCCTAAATGTCCTTGGGATTGGAGTATGCGTGTGGAGAAGGGAGGCCCATATCAGATAACTTATTGGTTCATTTTGCCCATCTCTTTCCAATAATGTGTAACATTACCAGTGTTATTAGATGGGAGATTAATGGTGCTTGGCCCTGCTCCTCCTCCTCCTCCTCGGGATGAGACGTAGAGGAGAAAAGATAAAGGAGGGAGAGGGCGAGAAAGATTGCTGGAGAGAGGTGAACAGGAAAAGAGAGGAAAAGGAAAAGGTGGGGGTGAGAATGAGTGAATCCTCCTTGACTCTGGGGGCTTCAACGTCTGACTCAGCCCTGTAGTTAGAGGGTCATTTCATAGAACTGACTGGCTGACAGCAGGGGCCTGAACTTCTTGATCTGTTCCCACTTTACGCCTTCATCCTAGATACCTCCATCACCTCCAATCTCAGGCCTCCTCTGCTATCTATCGCTGCATCTTCCTGAGCGCTGCCATTCACCAGCGTTTGATCCCCCTCCTTCGCATCAATCAGCACAGACAGCAGAGAGAAAGGAGGGATAACTTGTCTTACAGTGCTTAAGTTGTTGTCTCTGCTATGTCAGTCTGGTCCTTTGTTTATTTATGCACTTGCTTATGTTTTTATTAGGAGGGCTGCTACCTTAACACCCAAATTGACACTAGCTTGGAGGCTAATGTTTAAAAAAATTATTCAGAGATGCCCGTTCCTTTCTTTTAAATTTAAGTCATTTGTTTAGTCTGCTCTATATCCTCTCTTCCGTCTGTCTTTTTTCCCCCTTTTCCCTTCACTTCTCCCACTCTCTGTGGTGTGCAGTAATAACTTGCTCATTATTGGTTGTAAGAAATATCTACTAAGAGATTATGGCAGATATAAAAAGCTCACAGGTGATGGGAGTCAGAGCCTCTTTGCATCCCTAATGAGGCCTGGGGGTTGCAAAGCGTGCTCTGCAGAGACACAGCATCCTCCACTAGCCTTGCACTGAGGCCAAAACTCAGCTTAGCAGGATACAAACTCTGCACGGTCCGGCCCATCTCAGATGGGCTGCAGTACAGCTCTGCTTGACCTAGGTTTGTGTAATTAAAGTATTTACTGCAGGCTCCTGTAGTCTTTGGTCATTAAGACAGGAGTTTTACTGAACTTTGTATTTCTGTGTAGTTTCTTGCATCCCTATTTTTTTTTATTTTCCTTCTCTTCTGCTTGATTCAGGAGAACAAACAGGACTCTGAAGCTGTAAAAGCTAAAAGCAGCTCATTTTACCACAATATGTCCCAGTTTTGAGAGCAGACTATTTAATCTCAAATCTATTTGCTTCAAAAATAAAATCTTTTCTCCAGGTTTTCGCTTTGAGATGACCATTTTATGTTCATTGTGATTGTTTTTGTTGGGATATGATGTCTGCAGCTAGCATTTTAAGTTCTATGCTTTTTAATTTGCTTGCAACTGGTCATTCTATGTCTTGTACCTAATTAACAAAATAATCCTGGATGCTTATTTATTTAAGACGACAATTCCACGACCCATCTAGTAGTAAGTGTTGGAAGCACAATGAAGTGGTCGTGGTAGACAGAGCGGTTTATATACTATACATTGGTATGAAAAAGTGCTTGCCCCCTAACCCTAATCCTGTTCGATCCACCCTTGACTAACTACATCATTACAACATAATAAATTAGGCAAAGTTTAGTAAGTAATGAGTGTAATTTTTTTTTAATGAATGTAGAAAGTGGCTTTATTTTAATATTTTCAGATGAATGGATGAGAAAGTTCTTTATTGTATATTTTCCACTACAAGAGTCCTTGCAAAGTTACAGCTAAATTAACAGCAAAATAATTTGGGGGAAAGTTACTTTTTCTTTTGTCATTCTGAAATGATCCAAAGTGATTTAATACAACATTCAGTTGTTTAAACATTTATGGGAGTATTACTCTGAAGTTACAAGTAACACGAACATATTGCTTTACCATTTTTTGTCAATCTAATTGATTAAATGATTAAAACACATGATCTGTCTAGTGCAAATATGAGAACTAATATCAACTTCACAAAAACTGACTTCATAAAGAGTCTATGTCATTAAAACTGTGGCATAAACTGTTATTCACTGGTGATATTACTTTTTTCAATTTGCAAATTAAACTCCTCTTTATTAACAGGAAATATTTTCCCCCAAAGTACTTTCTGTTCAAAAACAGCACTAAGCTTTTATATTTAGCGAGTTGTTCTCATGTGGAAACTTCAAAATCAAAACTCGGATCTTAGGAGAATAAATAATAAAGTTAACTATGAGGCAAAATCAGTTGCAGAGAATTTGTTAGCTGGAGTTTTTAGATACACAAGTCTAAAGATTTCGTGGAGTTTCAAACATCACAATGACAGTCTATGTGAAGACCTGGGCAGCAAAGCAACGATTAAGAGCGATGGAAAGACCGGTGGACAAAGGAGAGGAGACCTGGAACATCTTTGGTCACCACAGAAATAGCAAGGACAAATGTCTGAATCATTTAAAACTCTACAGAGAGGGATCTGTTACAATGGCCAGTGGCAACAGGGTCTGTGTTTTGGATTTCATGGTGCACCTTGAGCCGGCGCTGCTCTCTCCTGTCCCTTCATCTTTTTACCTTTCTGTGACTAACATGTAATTGCCATGGAACAGAGGGAAAGCTTCCCAAGAGGAGTACAAAAAATGTAAAAAGGGGTTAAGTGTGGCAAATTCAAGCAAGGTCGAAACAATTATTTAAATGGCTGGTCTATCTTGTTGTATAATAAAGTGCCACACATCCACACAAAGACTCATTCAGTCAGGCATAATGAGTAAGATCTGTCCTTTTTTTAGGCCTGTGACAGCCTTTATTCAGTATTTGTTACCCTCTTCGACCTGTGGGGACTATTAAATGTCACTACAATTTAAGTGAAGAAGACAGACAACTTCTCCTAACTTCAGCACGTCGTTGAATGTCAGACATTTCTGTGGTGGCAGACACACACTCACAAAGTTCCACACTGCGACGAGAAACAAACACGTTTCTACAAATTCAAACTAACATTACTCTGGCACTCTTTTGTTATCTGCTCTTTCTCTGAAATGTTGCTCTTTTTGTGCATGTCTTTGTAAAGATTTCTTCTGTTTTCTCTCATGCACAATTGACTAAACGTTTGCCTTGGGCGGGGTTGTTTTCTTAAAGGGTTTCACTCGGGGGTACCAGATATCGACTGTGATGTTTTTATTAAAGAAGCTTGCTCTGTGAGAGGGAAGCTACTCTGAAGCAGGAGGGATTCGCAGGACACTCTGTCACAACCAATTTCTTTCCCAGGATGATGAGAATTTAAGCACTGTCATGAAATGAATATGTGTGCATGTGTGCGTTAACTTGAGGTTGTGTATGTGTGTGAGAAGACTCGCTTCATTATGGGGAATCTGCTTTGCAAAGCTGCACTTGTACCACAAATCTTTAATATTGTGTCATATTATAACCACAAACATCAATGAATTTTATTGGAATTTTATGTTAGACCAACACAAAGTAGTTTATGAACTGTGAAGCTAAATGAAAAGATGCTTTCCAACATTTTTTTTCCAATTAAAAGTCTGAACACTGAACACATCGTACCCATGGAAAATCATGGTGTTGGCAATATCATCCTGTGGGAATGCTTTTCTTCAGCAGGAAAAAGGAAGTTGGTCAAAGTTAATGAGAAGTAGGTCAAACTTAATAGCGCTAAATACAGAATATTGTTTTCGACTGCAGGAATCAGGCACGTTTTTTTTAGAACATCACTTACCTTCTTCATTTCTAATCAATTTACCAGGTTAAAATTAATTACCTGGCCGTAGAGTTTGTAGTTACATTACATGAGTAGTGAAGTGTAATGACTATGACAGAATTATTGTTGTAGATATTGTTTGGAATGCAATCAACACCAACCCCACCTTTTATTTAGTTTTGTGCAGTTTTAGTTTACAGCTGTGCAGTACCTTTGTGTTGGTCTGTCACACAATCCCAGTAAAATACATTTGAGTTCATCATTGAAGCACGCCAGAATTTGGAAAGTTTCGAGAGGCTTTTGCTAAACACTGTGTCTGTTTGTCTGTGAGGTAAAAACACCTACTTTTAAGTCACGGAGCAACAATTTATTACAATTTGTTTGCCTGGCCCTGAAGTCCTCATTACGCATTCATGGAACAGACACAGATAGGGCTGCAAGGTCACCATCCGGCAGGCCAAATGGAGACGCGGCCCTCAATTTAGCAACTCTTCGGGGAACACTGCCGACGCCACTCACTGGTACACGCACAGACATATAGACGGCATATTTCTTCTTCTCCTTCCTCTCATTTTCTTTGCATAGACAGAAAAGCTGTAAAATGGCAATCAAGCACAAAATGTAATCTAAATGCTAAGTGACACTAAAATAATACACAAACGGCACATTGTGGGACAGATAAATTAGGAAGATTGAGTTTTTCAGTTGATCTGCCTGTCATTGAAAGGTGCCCTAGTGGTAAAATGATGCCTCAATTTGACAAAAATGAACCTGATTTCATATTTCTGAGTGCTTATCATTCAGCTAAAGATATCGTTTCCAGGAGTATTTGATCACTTCACTACAAACAGTTCTCCCAGACGGCTTTGTTGTATCTTCCTTTTGCTCATTAAGCCGTTCATTAAAGGACGGCCTTGTCTGGGCCTACAGGGTGTGTATATATGTGTGTGTGTGTGGGTACGTGAAAAAGTCAACTTCAAGTGTGTGTATGTGTGTGTGAGGCGTAACATTTACTGTATGTTTGCACAATCTTCCCATTATCCACGCTTTGTGGCACTGTGAGTGTGGATGCAGATTTGCTTCTGTCAAGGTTAATAAATGAAGAAATCAAGGTGAGTGTGTCTCAATCCCTACATGAGGACCTTGGGAGGGGTGCTTGGGTGGGGGTTTGGGATCAGACACCCAGCTGGTACCTCTGAAATTTTAATTAGCCCCTCTCTGTTTTCCCCTCTCCACCTCCAGACATTATGGCTGAGCCTCCAGACCATCAGTGGAACTATTTTGTACCTCAATAAAACCCCATCCAGAGATGTGATGCTGGGGAGTTGTGGTTTGAAGTTTAACGGGAGCCCCCTTACTCCCACAGCTTATTATAACACATCCTCCCCCACGACTCAGTCCTAGTTTATTGTCTTACTATCCGGTGTCTTTATGGAGCATTGTATGTTTAAAATGAATATATTTTAAAGGTGATACTTTGTGGGAGTAAAAGGAAATTCCAATCTCTATATGTTAAAATCTAGATTTATTAATTTAAACTAGAAAATTATGTCTAACTTAATATGGCTTTATCATTAATTAGTGTCGTTTTGTAGCATGCACTGATGTATGTGTTTCTTGTTGAAAGATTTATGAGTTTTAGTTTTATATTGTGTAAAATTCTATAAAACTAGAAAACCTTCCTAATTTGGGGAACCAAAAATTAGTCTTCACCAGACAAAGTCAAAGGCTTCTCATAAAAAAAGAAGACAAAAAATTTTTCTGCCTTTATCCTTCTTCACTTTTGCTGCTAGTTACCAATGCACACAAATGCCAATGCTTTATTATGCTAAAGACTTTTTTATTACGTGTTTGTTAAAGGTGGAGGACATAGTGTAAAAACGACTTTATTGGGCTTTGTATTATGTTATAATGTCGTTTCTTCATCAAAAACATATCTGCAGTGTTGCTTTGATTCTTTCATCGATGTTTGAGAAATCCTTGACTCTTCCATGGCAGGCAGCCTTTCAGTGGTTCCTAAATATTTGCTCCCACAAAGCACCACCTTTTTCCACAAAGCTCCTTCTTTAAGCTACAGTCCAAAAGCCAAGCTTCTGTCCCCATTTGGATACAAACCGAAATAAAGTATTGTTTAACTCTCTACAGGCTTATTTGTTTTAGACATTTTTTAAAGAGCCTGTTGATTTAAATTTCAATTCAACATAGATTCCAAAAGTTTCTGAAACTCTTTCACAGTGTTTTGATTAACTGTTGAAGTGTGCAACATTTGATTAACATTTTAAAAGTTGAGATGTATGGTATGAGGACATTGCAAACAAAAGAAAGGGAAAAAAAAAAAGAGCTAATTTCCACCTGCAGTCCCTGGACAGATTGATGGTAATCAGGTTTCAGTTTCACTTGATACTTTCTGACATTTTTTTTTTCCACATCTGTGAGAAAAGTGATACACTCTCTCTGGAGAAAACTTGAGAGATATTCCTGTCTTTATCAATATCTTCACACACAGACCCAGACACACTCGTGGTCATGTCAGAATTGATCTGGAATAGCCAGATAAGGTTTTTCAAAGTTGTCTTTAAAACATCTTAGCAGATTATTCTCATGCTTTGAATAGATTTCAGTTCAAAGTTTAGGACATGTTCAGATATTCAACATGAAAGAGATGGTAAGCAGAAGACGTGCATTTATTGAAAAGGCATTTCATTTCACAACAGAGATGTAAGGCTCTCCTGTATGTTTGCCATATTTCATGTGAACTGCAGACGGAACCATTTGAACACATGAATAAATTCATCATCTTTAATCCGTAAGTTAAGTCCAGAGGACCAAATTAGATCAGCCCACATTCAGCTTTCAAGACTGGATGTAAATAAAAGGCACAGACGATATGAAGGATAACATAAAGATTTTGATCAAGTAATAAGTGCACCATCAAAGCATTCCCTTACATCAAATAGACATGACTCACAAGCACTAAAGCCTCTAGCAGCAGTGCAGGAAGATGCATAAAAGCTCACTTTAACATGGCAAGACTGTTGAATAGATGCAGATTTACTATCTCTTTTGAGATTTTAGCCTTGTGTCATTCTCTCATTAATGGAAAGTTTACAGTTATTTTCCATGAGTGCTGCTGTAAGAAATTACTAAAATGAAAAAAAGGTAAACATCCATGAAGAGGTACTCAGGCCCACTTTGTAAAACTTACCTGAAAAAAGACAACAAAACAAACATCCAGCTGAAGTTCTTCAGGATTTTTCACATTTGTTTGCTTTATTATTCTTTTTGCAGTATTGTGAAGTTACTTTTTGGAAAAAGTTAGTAGAAATGGCAACATTTGAGCAAGCATCAAAAACATCCCTGGTTCTGCAAAACTCTTTTTATGCTTGCTTGAGGTAATTTATATTTTTTTTATTATGGGGTTGTGTAGCATAGGGAGAAGATAAAATCAGCCACGTCCAGATGCACCAAACATATTAGTTATGTTGCATGAGCAATCCAATCTTTCTGCCCCAGGACAGCAAACAGAAATTACTGATGAACATGAAAGAATGAACACAACATGCCCACATAATATTATGTTTCTCAGCGCACTCTGGTATTTTTTTCCATGTGATCAACTTGTTGGGTGTTGTTACAAGATGTGTGATTTTCATCATGACCATGGGTAAATATCAAGTGGTGTCATAATATTAATATTTAAACTTTTAATGCTTAAGATTAAACTTGCTCTTTTGCTTCAAATAAAATAATTGTCCTTACTGTTTGTAATATCGTATTGATAAAAAACTATCTGTTATTTTAATTTGATGCATATTGCCTTCATCATAATAAATACATTTTTTTGTAATTCTGCTTTTTCTAGGCTACCACAAATATGATCAGTCAATTAAAGCTTTTTAGTTAGTGTCACTTTTTTTTGACTTGTAATTCTCCTTAAATCGAGTCATGCTTTTGCCGAGTTGCGTGGATAATTGGCTCCCTGTGATGCAGACGCATAAATGACCTCTTCACCTTCAACTTTGTATCAGAAACCTAAAGATTTGGGGGTAAAAAAGGCTGGTTATTGAAACTGTTCACAATTTTATGCACCTTGACAAACAGCTTCAGAAGACGAAGAACTTTCAGTTTGCAACGCTGCCTCTACCACTGTTCGATGTGGGAATGGTGATCTTTTGGTGATGTGCAGAGTTGTTTTTTTATCTAGCCCAAAGTTCAAATTTGATGTCATCAGACCACATTTTATGCTGTAGGGCTTTGTGAGATTTTGGCTAGGCGTTGATGTTTAATTAAGGTTGCTGTCTTGCACCCCAACTTCTTTGTCTGGACTAGTAGAAAAAAAGCAAACATTTGCACTGTGACTTTTTTTTAACTAGCAGACATACAGTAATTCTAAAACGTTAGTTTGTCTTGTAGGCAAGGGAAGTGCAGCTGCTTTCAGCTGTGTGTACTGTAGTAATGGGTTAGGGAGGGGACGGCATTAATTACTGACCACTCTCAAATCATTCACAATTTTTATGACACTGCTTAACATGTTAATAGCACCTCCTGTCACACTGCATGATTGAAGATACCAGATATTATGTTGCAGCAGCAGATCCCTGTCAGAAATGACTGACAGAGATCTCTGTCCAACAGTTAATGGACTTCAGTTTATGGTGACTAACACCTTTATTATGAAACTTACTGTGAGGCGGAGGAAAAAGACAAATTCATATATCACAGGTCGCCGTTGATGGTGATCTGAAGTGTGTGCTAAATCAGTGATCGGTTTCTTCTATCACATTGAATGACGGATGCACCGGTCAAACTCTACATCCCAAATCCTCTTAAAAAAATTTCTCAACAGAACATGTTGTCAAAGATGGCCAATAATTGCACAATTTGGACCCACCCATCCATTCCTCCTGCTTATCCGGGGTTGGATTGCGAGGGTAGCAGTTTAAGTAGGGAAGCCCAGACTGCCCTGTCCCCAGTCACTTGTGCCAGCTCCTCCGGGGGAATCCCAGGGCATTACCAGGACATCTGAGAAACATAGTCCTTTCAGCATGTCCTGGGTCTTTCTGTGGGTCTCATCCCTGTTGGACGTGCCTGGAACACCTTACTGCGAAGGCATCCAGGAGACATCCTAACTAGATGCCTGAGCCACCTCAACTGGCTCCTCTCAATGTGGAGGAGCACCGACTCTGCACTGAGTCCTTCCCGGATCAGTCCTTCCCGCCAAGGTCTTTGCTCTCGGCCACCACCCATCAGACATTGCACCCAACCCCTGTTGTCCCTCCCAGAGGTGGTTGAGCTCATGGGAAGAGGGACCCACGTCTCCACTTTGGGCTGTGCCCAACCAGGCTCCATGTGTTAAAGCCCGGCCGACAGGCGCTCGCCAATGTGCCCCACCTTCTGGCCTGGCTCCAGAGTGGGGCCCTGGTGACCTGCGTCCGGGCAACAAAACACTGTTTCTATTGGTTTTACTCATCATTAGGGGCATTTGGAGTGCACTTTGTCTGGTTTCTCTGCCTAGGGTGACCCTGTTAGGGAAGCCTCTTACCACATAACTCCTAGGATGATTAGGACACTCAAACCCCTCCAGTGATCAGTTTGAGCCCAACTTGAGTCAATTTATCAAACGTTTCGTTCTTACTTAAGCGTGGTTTTACCAATAGGTGCATCACTGTTACATGATACACTGTAAAGTTTATTTTTTTTCTGTCAGTGACGGTAAGCGAGTAAGTAAATGTAGCTCTTCTGTATTTGTTCTGAAAGAGCAAAAACAGAAGTCTGGGGGAAAAAAACTGTCCCCCAGACTTGCACTGGGGGACAGCAAATAGATGCTGAAAAAATCAGCATCTATTTGGTTATCTATTGTAGTAGATGAAGTCTATTCCAAGTCTAGTCCACACAATGAAATAACAGCTACCATAATTTCTGGATTACAAGCCAGTCCTTTTTTCACACATTTGAACACTGTGATGCAGCCAAGACACAGTTATTTACCAGCAGGTTTTGAAAGGCTAAATTGCTGAAAAGGATAGCACAAGTTCAAGAGCAAACGATGGTGACATTGAGAGTGACAACATAAGAGAAAGTGAGGAAGTGTGTGAGACTGTTCAATTCCAACTCTGAAGATGACTTTACTGCTTTTAGTGTGCATTATGAGCTGAAGATAGCTTATATCTTCAGATAGATAGAATGACGTTTCCTTTTTTTCAAAGCAACTGTGTTACAGCCACTATTCGATAAAAGCGTTTACGGCACACATTTGTATGTTACGCTGCATATTTTATTAAAAGTTTTAAAAAATCTTTCCATGTAAATATCTTATGTTTCAATGGAATGATTGTGGCCTATTATTGTACTCTTTTCTTTTCAAAGCTAGTTAGTGCGGCTGATATTTAGTATTTTGGAATGTTGTCTGTAGCGCCCAGTAGTCCAGAAATTATAGTAATCCTTAACTTTGTGTGCTACTGACTGCATGCTATTATTAAATAGAAAGAGCTAGGTAATCTCTCCTCTTTGTCTTGCTTTTATGCAATTCATTGGTGGGAAAGCAGATTCCACTGGAATTGCCTCACAAGTTCATAATGCACTCCTGGTAGTGGTCTTTGTTTTCAAGATGGATTTTTTATTTTATTTTAACAACAACAAAAAAAAGATTTAAGATTTATGTGCCACGTGTTTCCAGCAGCTTTCTGTATATTAAGCTCATTAAAGAGAAATCTACAGGAAGTGGGTGAGGCACACTCCATTATTTATGGAGGTGTAATTATCTATGGTGTCACAAGCAGGCAGGAATTTACAGGACCCGGTTCTGCATCAGCACAATGGCTAGCTAGGTAATGAAGCGAACACACCTTCAGGCTTTACAATTCACAATCTGATGCGCTTCACACTTTGCTGTTGCTCGATTCGTCTGCATATCTCACAAAACGGCACGTCAAATTTCCCATATGTCCCCATAGTGTCGCTGTAAGTCTACTCAAACTGGCTGTTGCTTTTCTATGACAGGTTCATAGAGAAAATCCCCACAATACCATCCCAAATTATTCACTTAATTGAAAAAGTGAAACTCATGTATTGTGTACATACTGTATGTTCATTACAGAGTAAGGTATTCAGTGTGTGACTTTATAACTGTTAAGACTAAGACTGGCGGCAGCTAATAAATGTAACAATTTGACAGAAAGTTAAAATATTTCACACAGCTAATAAAGTAGGATTTTCAACAAAGTATTGTTGCCAATCATCTTCTTTGAGAAAACTGCTGACTTGACATTCGTCAAGCAGAGCAACAGATTGACATTGCTAAAGAAGCATGGTGTTCAGATACCTTTTTCTAAGTATATTGATTGACAGGTGAGAGGAAGAAAAAAATGTGATAGGAAAAAGATGCACAAACAACATAGACTGAAGACTTTGCATTAGTTCTGAAGAAGTTCACAAGTTGTGGATGATGACTTGAGACAAGGCCTCATTAACCAAAACACACTTTTGTATGGGCAATAAGTGTCTAATTTTTAGTTAAGTGACTTATGAACCAGGGCAAACTCAGAAGCGCTTTACCTGGGTTAAAGAGAAAAAGGACTGGACTGTTGCTTAGCAGGCCAAAGTCCCCTTTGCAGTTGGAATAACATTTTCCAGACCTTAATTTATTCATAAATTAAGGTCTCACAGTCTTGAGGAAGAGCGAAGAGAGACAGAATCCAAGTTGTTTAAAGCCCAGTGCCAAGTGTCCACAGTCGATGTTTTGGGGTGTCTTGTCATCTGCTGGTTGTTGGTTTTCTGTTAAGTCCAAAGTTAGAGCACCATCTACCTGAAAAGTTCAGAGCACCCTTACCTCAGCCATCAAACTTTATGGAGTTCTTGATTTAATTTTCCAACAGAACTTGGGATTACTTTTATGTATATCAAAATACATTTAAATATGGTGCTTTTTTATTGTCATATAATTATATATAAAATTCTGAATTGCTTTTAAGTTGAGCAAGAATAATGATGAAAAAAGTATTCCTAAGTTAACATAGGGAGAGGATATTGTGACTGTGCCATAATAAGATTGACAAGGCAAAAAAAAGAGTGGAAAAAAAATAGTACACAGAGTTGGAGCAGAGTGTGAACAGAGACAGAAGTCAGTCAAGCTGGCGAGTTCTCTCTCTCTTGTGTCCAGCCTTTGACTGTGCGTACAGACTTAGCAGCTTCCACAGCAGCTGCTGCAGCAACGATGGGGTCATTTACATATAAATGAAAGTTGCCGATCACACGCTGCTGACCCCATTTATTTTAGCGCACAGACAGACGGGCAGGCAAGGCAAGCGCCAGCGAGTTGCCGAATTACTCCAAATTACCGCATTTCCATCTCCACATCAGTCCTGTCAGGCCTGCAACCATCGTCCCAGCAGTTTTTTTTTTTTCCCACTTCCCCCGCTTCTTCCACCACCCACCACCAGGAGTGACTCTAATTGGCAGTGTTGAATTTAAAGGACCTGGCAGTAGCTGAGGCTGTCACCAACCCAGGACAGCACAGCAAAGAAACAACATTGCTAGTGTATCACAGCCTGCCATGGCATTGAACAACATTGCGGAGAGCAACACAGTCAGCTTGGTGCTGTATGCAAACAGCCCGGCAAACTTTGCACATCAAATAACACCATTCAGCTTTGCACAATCTGGCAAGGTGGATGCAACAAGTCTGGTCGTCATCAAGGGCAGACTTATTTAACTGCGCCTTGGCTTTTTTTCGTTTCATTCCTCAAATTGTGCTATCCAATTAACTACTTGTTTCTGGTCTTACGTTCATCAACCCTGATTTCTCTTCTCTTGCTTCCATTCCAATGGCATGAGTCCAAGTGAGCATCGGGATGTAAATCCGTAGCCATATGTCCTATTAGCATGTCCATCTCAGCCTTTCCTTACATAGGCAGTGTCTCATGTGTTCACCAAAAAACACCATTCCTAACTAAGGAACTCTACATTTGAAGGTTTTACAAGACAGATTAATGCTACGAATCCTAATGTGACAGCTGTGTCCTTTTCCAGCCATATAGTGAGGTATCTCAGTGCAGAACACAGAACTATTTCCCTCTTTTCCTGAAAAAGAGCTATGAACCCTCCTGGGGGAAAGCAGCAAAGCTAGTCCTGTAGCTGTATTATTTAGGTGGTAAAGCAGCCTTTCTTCCCACTTATTTTTCTCTCCGCTGTCTTATTCTTGGCTGACCAACCACACACCCTTATTAGTTCATTAAAAGGAGTCTGCCGCCACCACATCCTCTCTTAGGTATGAGCAAGGGGAAGGAACCGAAAGGAGGATATGAAAAGAGAAAAAGTCCAGACACCTCTCTCTAATTATCTGAGATTGATGCAACCAATGAACATCCTTGTAATCAGTGTTGTTTTTATTTGTTTAATGGTAGGACAGGGATCACAGGCAGGCTGACCCACTGTGATCATTAACAGTATTAATGCAGGCAGAGGCATTAGCAACTCCTCTCTGCTTGCCTGCTCTGGAAACAAATGTTTCCGTGTTATTTTGTCAATGGATATGTCCGTGTGTGCTCCCTGCTTCTTGTCTGGATGTGTTTACATCGCTGAGGACTGAAATTAGCCAACCATATATGCCCATCTGGATTCACTTATTAAGATGGATGTCGCTGTGTACGGGATCACTCCAGAGCGGAGCTCACACACTTTTGCTGACAATGTAACTGTAAATAGATGCTTTTTACAGAGTGGCTGCTATACTCCTGCTGATTAGGAACATGAAAGTTTTCATTGTTTTCATTAAACATGACTTGGGATGTTCTGTTTTAGCTTTTTGGGGGGGTGATTCTGAGGTAATTTGAGAATCAAAAATACAAATTGTGTATCTCTTTCCTGGTAAAATCTATGATTTTTATGTAAAAGATGACATAATAAATGATTTGGTATCTTTTTTCCACACATAATGTGACACCTGATCTAGTATAAATAAAACAACCCAAAATAAAATAAAAACAATTAAAATGTTGTCTGCTCACCCTTGTACTACTACTTTGTTAAACATAATTTTGAATAAATCTTAGCATTCAGTCTTCTTTGGTTGTAGTCTTTCAGCTCCCCACACCATGACTTCATGTTATTTGCCTACTTAGGGAAAGTTCTCCTAATTCATCAGTTTGTGATGGATTAAGCCTCATCAGTTGAACCACTAGGATCTTTTGTTAGACTTGGTTCTGGACCCATTCTAAGCCAATCAATTGTGTTATTTTCTACAAAGTCATTCTTTTATTGATTGATTTTGGAAATGGAAGTCCTACTGGTGTCTACAATGGCAGATAGAGGTTGAAGGGCCAAAGTAATTAGTTATCCTTCTGTAATCCTGTTAGCCTTCCTGTTATCTGCTGAAGCACCTCTGTACAGCTCTTCTGTAAGTCACTGAGTGTCGCCTCCAGAGTTTTCCCCATTAATCATTACAGTAACAATTCAACATGACTCTCAACACTCTAAATGTTTGCACTAGAATAATAGAGATAAATTGCATTTTTTTTTCTCACCATGAAAAAAACTGTTTTATGCAGCTGACTAATTTTGAAGCAGATTTGTGTAGCAAACAAACTTTTCAGACAGCAGGCTGCCATGTCAGCCACTGCACAAAACATAAAACTTTAAACACACATGCTCATGTAAACCAAATGTTTGAAGGTCATGCTAGCACAGGTTATCATTACATTAATGTGTCCTGTCTACATTAAGGCTGGATACAGTTCAGATTTAATAAAGTAAGTCACAAAAGAAATCCATTTTGTAGAGCAAATCTGGCCTGACAGATGTAGGCAATTTCATTCTCTGTATGGTATGCCTGAAATGCCAACACAGAATACAGGAAGTAAAAAAAACAAAAAAACTTTGAATAATCTGTAAGGTTACTAAATATTTTTTTTTTTCTTTTTCAAACTTCCCAGTGTTCAAATCTAGTTAATCACATATGGTATATATCTACTTTTATAAAACCTATTCAATTTCTTTGAATTTTTAGCATCCAAGTGTGCTATTGACTGTGAATGAAATCGGCAAATAATAATAATAATTTTAAAAAAGCAACAGAATCACTCCATGTGAAACAGGTAGAGAATCAATGACCTCAAAATGATCCAAAAATGTTGTCAGTGTTGGGTCAGATACCAATCTTGAATTGTATTGAATCGTATCAGTCCAAGCTAATAATGACTACCTTTTCTGTTTAAATGGTTTTAAATAAATGTTGAGCGATTCAGGGTAAATTATAATTACAAATAGTAAACTAGAGATTGTTGGTTGACTGGCATCGTCACTAACTTATCTTTTTGGTCCTATTTTTTCAGTTTGAATCCAAAGAATAAAACAGAAAATTTTTGGGGGGCATGTGTAAGCCCGGGGGACTGTGTAATGAAATGTCAATTTTAAACTAATTAAAACTCTTCTCTAAAGCAGTTTTCACACATCGGCACCAAGCATGTTTAGAAAAATGTGTGGGCAATTTGAGTCAGCCTTTCTCCACAGCTGCTCCTCACACATGTTCTTCACAGTGAGAGATTTTCTGCTGGAGATGTGCTCCTTCGGTGGAGTCTGGGAAGGCAATGACAGAGAGAGTCTGTTAGAAGAGCGCAGGAGTCAGGACATGTTGCAAAAAGAAAAAAAAAATGCCAGTGGAGGGAATGGCAGTGTTTAGTTTAAAGCGTATCAAGAAGGGTGGTGGAGTCTCCTTCATGACTATTTGTGATCCTGATTGTGAGGAACATAGAACTGAATATATTTACAATGTTGTCAAGCGACTGGGAAGCAGCATACAAGTCTTATCAGAAGTAGTCTTCACGCCTTGCACATTTGCACATTTACAGGAAATTCTCCAGGAGATTTGCTGCTCAGTTTGCAGATTTTCTCATCCTCTGATCCTTGAGAAATCTTACTTGCGGGCTGGTTGGGAAAACTCCTTAAAAACTAAAGTCAATGAGGCACAGATTTATCTCTCTCACTACAACCTTTCTCGAACAAAACAGGATTGCAATGCACATACAAAACCCGTTTAGCATTTTGTAATTAACAGAATTCCATTCAAAAGTCCACTGCTTATAGGTACATTTGCCATATTAGTTTTGATCTTAATTAATAATTTGAACATCAACCATTTTTGTAGCTGTCAGAAAGGTAATAGCTTCACGGTCAGTGTTCCGCCATTCTTCTTGGTAGACTCATACATTTCAGCTTGTTTTCGTTTCAAGTTGGGGCTTTGCTGGGGGTAATGTGAGAGCTTGGTGTCAGTCTGGTTTATCCATTTTGAAAGCAGTTTTGATGTGTGTTTGGAATCATTGTTCTGTTTGGACACACAATTGCCATCTGTCTCAAAGTTTCACCATCAGATGAAAGAAATTTGGATAAAATGTTTAAGAACAACCCAGATTTAGTCTGGAAGATGCAATTTGACAGTTTACTGTGAAATGTCTGTTGTGAAGGTGTCCAACAAGAAAGCAACAATTGCTCCAAAATTGACATGTTCATCCATAATTATGGGTCCAAACCTACATAGTGGATAAAACTGGCAATTCATGGGGCGTGCTGTGGTGGCGCAGTGGGTTAGCACGCCCCACGTTTGGAAGCCTTAGTCCTCGACGCGGACGTCACGGGTTTGACTCCCGGTCCCGGCGACCTTTGCCGCATGTCTTCCCCCCTCTCCCCGCCCTCTTTCCTGTCTGCCTACTGTCGCAAAAAATACGAGCCACTAGCGCCGCAAAAACTCTTCGGAGAAAAAAATGACAAAAAAAACTGGCAATGCAAGGCATTCCTGTTTGCCTGCTACATCGGAGCAAAGGATCTTGTTGCAATTGTGTGGATTTTTCAGAATTTGTCTTTTTTAAAATTTTATTTATTTTTTATTCTTTTCCACAAAAACGTGTTGGGAAGAAGAACCAGAAAATACTGGAAAAAATCTGATATGGCACCCTGGCAGAAAAATGTGACTGTTACACACAGAAAAAAATTATACAGCTCAACTCCTAGGAGGCACTATTGTAAAAGACAATACGTTTTGGTTAGTATAACCTAAACCATAAA
Source organism: Xiphophorus hellerii (assembly GCF_003331165.1). Taxonomy (NCBI): domain Eukaryota; kingdom Metazoa; phylum Chordata; class Actinopteri; order Cyprinodontiformes; family Poeciliidae; genus Xiphophorus; species Xiphophorus hellerii. The sequence continues at coordinate 18,711,981 of NC_045680.1, forward strand.
TCTCTCAGACTTTTAGTCCAAATAATGTCCACACCTGCATATCAGCTTACAAAGTACATAATTTGCCAAAATGGACATATATCAACATTGTAATGGAGACTTGTGCATATTTTTGATACTATGTTGACTAGAGAAAATGGATAAACTGTAACTTTCACATTTATAAAGGTAAGTAAATGTGTATTTACTAAAGAAAATATCTAAGCTTTTCTCCTGACAATAGTGTTTGAGTCAAATAAAAGTGAAGACATATTTTGCTTTTTCATGATACTGAGGTGGTTAATGGTTTTGGTTAAGTCATGGAAAAATGAAGGGCAGAGTCTAATTGAGGCAGCCAATTGAAAATATGCTTCTTTATGGTAATTAATTAATTGAGATATGTGGCTGTTTGTTGGAGATTTTCTAGCTCCTCCCCCCTGTGTTGGGCAGACATGCTATTAAATTGCAAATGTCATGACTCCTACTGACAGGGGAGTGGAGCTCGGGATGAGTGGGTTGATGAGTAATTAAAGTTCGTAGTGAAAATGAGTTGCGTGTTGACATAGTTTGTAGATTTTCATATTAAATTCTTGACAGTCATGCCTTTCGCACTGTGGGTGAGGACCTATAATGGATGTCCACTTGTCAGATGGGATATAAGCTGAAATTTGAGTCTCTGCTTTACTGTGCCAGTGTAGTGTGTCAATTTAAGTGTGGGTGGTTTGAAAAAAAAAAAAAGTCAGGTACAAGACTCGCTGGAGAAAATCCTTTTCCATATACATAAATGCCAGGTACGTGTCACACACTGTGAAACAACAAGAGATTAAGCGTAGAAGTAAAATATGCAAAGGTCTAAGAACTCCCTTCATCTTCATCAGGGGCTCTTAAGACTCTTTTTGACATGCCGCCTCTGGTGACTAAGAGTTCCCCTACACTCATTGCTCACTCGTGCATCTGCATTTACACGTGTGTGAATATATATGTGATTGTGGAAGCTTAACAACCACCGCAGCCCGTCGTTTAAGTGGAACACGTAGACCGATTTGTGAAATGACTCATTGGTTTCATTTCTCTACACTGTGCTCGGGCGCATGGGATGTTAATGAAGGGCTGGAATTGCAACTGCATCTTTGAACAGAGAGAGAGTGTGGGGGTAAGAAAATGTAAAAGCTCCAAAAAAAAAAAAAAATTAGAAAGTAATAGCTTCAAGCTTTAAAGAGACAGAGATAGTTTGGATGTTGAAGCAAGTTTTAAAAAACTGCAGCTTTCTTTTTATTTTCGTCTGCGACTTTTAACAAATATATGACTGAACTTTGGCATACATATTTTTATTATGCAACCTCACGTCGACTGCAAAACCCAACAGTTTCTACCTCTTTACTCATGTATACATGTGGACAAAACATATGCACATGCAGGGCACAGGAATATAAAACATTGGGGAGCTCTGATGCATTTTAAATCACCTGTCCCACCTCAGGATAACCTCCAGCAGGCCCCATGATGTAGTGTCAGCAGTGACATTGGGATTCTATTAGCAGGTTGTGCAAGCCGCTGGCCCCCTGCCCTGTGGTGAGACCTACCATTGATCTGTCATGGGAGATGGCTGCTCCCCACTCCTCACTCCCATAGGGCTCAATTTGAACCATTCTAAAAACCTGGACTGAACCTTCTGCGTGATACCTACCTGGAGAGGGGAGAGAGCCGAAAGCCCAAGGTCAGGCATGACATTGGTGCACAGATAAAGACGGCCGGTTATGGTAGACATCGACCGTAATGGACAGTGAAAAGTAAGGTTATTTGTTATTGATTCCCAATAAGGGGAATCAGTGGGTCTATATAATGCCGTTTATGGTTGGAGAGGGGCTAGTTGGTGTGTTCGAGTGTATGGACAAGCCAGCCAGTGCTGGGAGAATCTTCTGAAGGAGAAAAAAAATTAACCTCTTTCTCTCTTTCTGTTGCTCACTCTATCTTTCTATTTTCGATGAGTGCCTGGTGATCTGTTTTCCCAGCCAGCCTCATTTGTATTTTTACTGAATTACAGCGGCTGCGCAACCTGAACCCACTTAAGCATGTCACTTAGCGTTTGTTGAAGTTAGCCGAGACACGGCCCTCATCAGGTTTCAATGGGGGAGGCTGTGGCTAAGTGGCCACTTGTCAAGTTTATTTATTTCATTTTTCCAGAGACCCACATGATGCCTGTGTTTGCTGTCCAACCTGTTTAAAAAGAAATCCAACACAAGATGAACGTTTTTTTTTTATGACTGTATTTACTTTTACTTTTGTTTTCAAACTTCAATATAATTTTTGATTTTATGCAATACATCAACACAAACTAAGTCTACTTTTCAAATTGAACTCAAATGTTTCTGTAGTTTCAACATTTTAGTTTGTCTTCAGCACTCTTGAGTCGATGGCTTTTTTTTTACCACCTTTTGCAGGAGTTAAAGCAACAGGTTTTTATTTTAATGCTACCAATTTTGCATATCTGAAGACTGACATTGTTACCCATTTTTTGCTAAATATCTCAGGTTGGGTCGACTTGGATTGCAAGTATCAGTGAGAAACAATATCAAAGACTCGGTCTCAAATGGATTTAGGTCTGGGCTTTGCCATTCAAACACTTGAACATGCTTTGATCCCTGACAGTTTTGTCCTGCTGGAAAGTGAGCCTCTGCCCCAGTCTCAAGTGTTTTGCATCAGTTGTAACAGCTTTTCTTTCAGGATTACACTGTATTAACTCAATCTACTGTATATTCCTGTCAACTCTCACCAGCTTCCTTGTCCCTGCTAAAGAAAAGCACAATGTCTCCATAACCATGTTGCACCGTGAGGATGATGTTTTCTAAGTGTCAGTATTACCGTCACATATAGCACCTATGTGTGAAGGTGCTATAATAAAGTAATTTTGGTTTTGTCTGAGCAAAGTATCCTCCTCTACATTTTTGCAGTCTCTTCTTCTTTGCTTGTTGCAAACCACAAGCGTAACTTCTTGCAACCTTTTTTAACAATGTTTTTTTTTTTCTCCTGGCATTCCATAAAGGCCAAATTTGCTAATAATTGTCTCATGTTGATATATCTTCCCGCCTGAACTGTAGCTCTCTCCAGAGTTAGTGATTTTCTTGACTGTCTTTCTGAGTAACACTCATTTTGCTTGTCTTGTCAGTTTAGGTGGACAGCTGTATCTAGAAAGGCTTGGGAGTTTTGATAAATTGGAACATAAATTGTCTACCAGATTGTGGTGGAATAAAAGTTCTGAAATGAAACCTGTTTACATATAGTCAGAGGGTCTTTTAGTCCTTTTTGACTTTCACAGTATGAAGCAACACCAAGTAACACCGGGGTATATATAAAATTAACAGCATAAAAGTACAAACAGATCAGGATATTGAAATTTCCCCCATGGTGATTTTTGTCTGCACCGGAGCAGCGAGACACTTCCCGGTGCTGCTCCATTTTATATGTATGGAAATCTCTTACGGATCCATGATATACATTATAGATGAGGGCTCCCGTTCTGCACTCAAGTCGCTGGAGCAGAATTTTCCATGATATGCACCCCTTGCTGCTCTTCTCTTTTCTCTCATCCCTCAATCCATTCATTTCTCCATCTATATGCCATCCCATTGGAGCCCTTTTTCATCCCCATCCAGCTCTTTGGTCTCTTATCATCTCATCCCTCCCTAAGTCAAACCTTACATCTTTACTTCCACTTATCCACTGGTCTTTTTTTTCCCGCTTCTTAACTCCCCGCTACTCCTAAACTATGGAAGGAGCAAGTGAAAGAGGAGTATATGACCAGAGAGGAGGGAGCCCGCTGGGCCTCCCCCCCCCCGCAGTGCCACCATACGTTGATTTGTCTCCTCCGGTTCCATATTGATTTTGTTTTAAACAAGGGAAAAACACAAGAAGAATGAGGTGCTGGAGGTGATGTGTAGTAAAAGAAAAAAGAAAGAAAGAAAAGACATAAAGGAGAAAAAAGTTAGGGGGGGAGAAAAGAGTGGAAAAGTGGTTTTGAGGATCAAATCTATGAGCTGGATCCCCAGTGGTTCTGGGTTATTATCAGGAGGTTACTGTACAGCGGGTGAACTCAAAAAAAAAAAAAAAAGAGAAAAAGAAGGGGGCAGAGCAGGGAGTCATGGAAAGTAGGAGGGGAGAGAGTGTGAAATCTTTTATTTAAAAATCTCTCTTTTTATTCCCTACGCTCTTTGCTTTGTGCCTGCTAAATGAGTTCTGGGGTTGGCTCTGTGGCAAATGCATCTCATTCGACGTCATGCTACAGTTCCTGCCTTAAAATGATTCTCTGCTTAGTTCAATTTAAGTTGTGTGCAGAATAATCGATCCCCCCATTAATTCTACTTAGCCGAGCTTCGCAGTACAAGCCTGGGCTCGAATGGTCCACCAAGGCCAGCTGTGCTGAATGGCTGACCTTTACACAGCTCCAACTGCCATTGATTTTCAGTAGGACTTATTTCATGAATTGGGGGTTGGGACAGGGCGCCAAGATGAAGATGAACTATGAGGCAAAATCACTTTCTTCGGCTCTTTCCATTTTCTGTACACTCTTCTGTCTTATTTCTTTCGCCCTCCCTGTTCTCTTTAGTTTGAAATAAGCAGCATGCACTGTATTGGCTGAGGCCTGTGGGTGGTATAGTCTGAGAGCAAATAAAGTGCCCGCTGTATGACCCATTCTCCCTCGTGTCTTATTATTGAGGTCTTGGTGTGTGCTCTATGCTCATGTATGTGTCCCTATATGCATGAGTTTATGTAGGTTGCACTCCTAAGTGCTTTGGGTTGCTGTCTGAGTGACACGGCCCCCTGATATTTGCAGTTAGGAAATGATGGTAAGTGGGATGCTTTAACCGACAATTAATGGGCTGTGCCTCTTTTTCAGTGCAGTGAAAATGGGTACAGTCTTCTCACCACAAGTTCGGGAAGGAGGAAAAGAGAATATCTCTCAAAATCATACCTGATTTCCACAGGATTTATGGTCTCTGGTTTCATGAAGTTAAAGCTTCAAAACGTCAGACAGACTTGCTCAGATGAACACACTGAATTGTGTGAAATAATATATTATAAAACCCAAGAGGTAAAGGAAGGGAAATGTAGGAGGCCCGAGATTGAGTTAGCTGGAGTTCACACAGAGTGCACCAAATGCCTTCCTCCCTCTCTTCTTGGCCTGCATTAGCTGTGTATCAGTGGCTTTTCACAGTAAAAAACATATTTAAATTTAATACCTGCTCATGAATACATGCATGGATACAAATGCCTTCAGAAGGTGGAAGGCATGAGCAGCAAGTGAGGTCGTGGGCTGTCAAGAATGGAGCTGTAAAAGTGGAGGAGGGAGCATTATGAGGTTAGCGGTACGAATGGTGATGCAGAAAGTTATGCTCACTCCCATTGCAGCTCATCAAGCTTCGGTTACTGGATCGTTTATTCTGAACCCTCTTCTTTTACAGCATAGGAGATGTCATGTCAGTCAAATGAACCTGATCTGGATAAGAAAGTATAGACATCTGGTCCTCTGAAGGATGACCATGAACAAAACCACTGTTTGTGATTTTAGGACTTTAAATACAGCGCCAAATGTTGAAGTAGCATAGAAACTCGCATGTATTTCTTACAGCAATTGTAATAGCTAGTTTGACCTCACTGAAATGCATTATGCTGAGAATCATATTAGGATCGCTTTGTGCAGATTTTGGCCCTAGCATGTTTTCTTACTTTAAACACTATTGAGACTTCAAGATTAATTATAGTTAAGTAATGTAATCATTAATAGGTTATTACTGCACCATATAATATCTTTGTATCTAAGTGAAATACAGTGAAGAAACTAAAAACAGTGACAGAAGTATTAGAAAATATGACTTACTTCAAGTGTAGTTGAATTAATAGCAAACATTTTCTTGTTGAGTGCACGGTTCTAATGCCACTTTTGAACCCTTTAAGAATAGGACAATGAAGCACGGTTTTCTTGGTATGTTCAGATTCACAAGAAGCTATCAAAATAGCTTTAGTTTGTTCCCAGTCAGCTCTTATTCACCAATACAAAAAGGTGTAATCTATGAGGAAATGGTAACTCTTTTTTAAAAGCATTTGTAGGAGTTGGGGTGTATTTTTCCTTCACTTACCAATAGTTATAGTTGATTTCACAACTAACTACAGCCGCTAGAGATTGTCTTTTCTTTGTGCTGCAACATAGATCCCTCCTTTTCTATCCCAAAGTATAGTTCACTGTGAGTGCCTCCTAAAGCACCGTCTTGCCCTCAAAGCTTTCCATTTTCTGTCCTCCCAACACAACATACAGTACACAACAAAACTTCTGTTATTCCCTCCGCGCTCACGATGTCGAACGGTTCTGGACACAAGCACGCAACACTGCCTCAAACCACGTTCACTCACCCACTCCAAACCTTTCTCAATGAAATAAACCACAGACGGCCGTAGGATGCAGTGAGGAGTGGGAGTTAACAGAGACACTTCCAATGAGTTTTCCGCTCCAGTGCTCCTTGTTCTCACTTCGTCAGAGTGTGTTTGCTGCAGATTTGGAGAAATGGCAAGAGGTCAAGGCAGTGTGCTGCTTGCCTGGCCCCCAGGTTCTGTGCAGTTCAAGGTTGAACCAGAATTGCAAAGGTGCGAATGAAGGGGTAAGGTGTTTAAGAGAGGTTAGAAAGCAGCCATTCCCCTCTTCATTATAAATCAGAATGCACTTATAAGGTGCTTTTCCACTAGTTTTTACACTGGAACGCCTCCAACTGATTTGGTTCCGGTCTGCCTTGGCCAGATTCATTTTTCCTTTAGCAGACCTTGCGTGGCTCTATGTGGAATGAAATATGAGTTTATTTGAGTCCATCAGGACCACAACCTCAAGGTTCTCCCTTGATGAGTGTCGCTGCAAACATCAGTGAAGAGTTGACCACAGCCGCTGTGTGCTCATGGCCTGCCTACAATAGTGAGGAACAGATCTGTAATGGAGACTCTCACCACTGGGGTAGAAGTGAACCGCACATTAGTTTGTTAGAGTGCAACTTGCCAGTGGAAAAGCATCTATGGACAAATGTGGATTTTCTCCAAGTGCCTGGATTAAAGATAAACAAAGTTTGCTGCCAATGGCAGAAAAAGAAGGCAGTGTGGTGGAACCAGGAGAAGTTGCAGGTGACAGAAAACTGTGTGTGAGCTATGGCAATGAGGGTGTATGAGAAATGGCATTTTGATATGCTGGGAGTGGATCTTGGAGTGGATGGACAGAGTAGGCCAGGTCCATGTCGATCCTGAGAGTCGTGGCATACAGTACTCCTTTTGAAGGACATGTACAAATATGCATGCCCTCGCAACTCTACCTAAGACAAATTTTTCCAATTTCCATTGAATAAAAGTGATCGATCACCTAGTTTGATCTTTAGCTAACACAGATGTGACTAAATAGTGGAGTATCAGTCTTAGTATCTGGACTCTGAAATTGAAATGCATACTCAAGAGATGTCGAACCAAATCAGTGGACAGTTACAAACCTTTTCTTTTTGCAAAGCTTTAACCTGTCCATACTGATTTTAGATGGTTCTGATTTCTTTTTAAGCTTTTGTTGTCATATAATTCTGTCTTTTCAGATTTAAATTATCTGCAATCTAGAGACAAAAGTAAGTTTGATTGCAGCAATTCTTCTCAGCCAGATCACCTGTAACTTGCTAATCCACTCTAGCTCCATCAAGAACAGAATTTACTCCTGAGTTTTGTGTCTGAGTATAAGTTGTGCAACATCATCACAGTTGGTATGTGCTTATGCTTTCCAAGTTTCGTAGTTGTTTGAAAATGATCTTGGCTGATTAATGATCAGTTGATTAAGCAGACAGGTAGGTATGCATTTGATTACTTTGCTAGTTTCTTTCAATCTGTGTACAGATTTACTTTCCAAAAACGTTAACTGAAAAAAAATTAAAAGTTAAGGGAATGATTATCAATAATAACTTAGTGTAACCTCACTTCAAAAAGGCAAAAGCTCACTTTTGTCTGCACATGTTCCAGTCATATCTGTTGGCAGTCATTGCTCTGGAGTGGGGTTACTGCAATATAAATTCACAGCCTTTAACACCATCAGGTAGCTGATCAAGATTGGGGACAACTTTCTGAAACTTTGATGGTTGTCTTCTTGCTGATCTTGTTTGCAGAGTGCCAACATTCAAATGGCCACATCTTTTTTTTACGGATTTCTGTTTGACAACATTGGAAAGATTGAAATCAACACTTTTGAATTTGCATATAACCTAAAACGTCACCTGGGAGACTTTTTCCTGGTTTTCTCATGGCCTGCATTTTCACAAGCAGTATTACAAGTGAAAAGTTTTTCTCTTAATTTCTTTTGCTATATTTTGACTTCTTGTTTTATGAGTAAATCCTTTATTGTGATAATTTCCTTCAAACGAAATCCAACATGCTTGACTGTGTCTCTCTATTGATTCTGTCTCTATTGTGCTTTGCCTTCTTCTTCTTCTTCTGCCCCCCTTCTTCTTCCCAGGAAGGGTGGCATAAGGTGCACAGGGAAAAATGCAAGTGCTGGAGAATTTCTAATAGGCAATCATACTGCCCATGACAAGGATTCCTTCTGGAGGTCCAGGGACCATTAAAGAAATGTCATCTCAACATAGGTATTCCAAGAATTATGAGTCAGTGGGCAGGAAACACTTTTTGGCTCCTATTGGTCAGGGCAGCAGGCAGTAATCTGTCACAATCCTGGACTTGCTGTGACAGCAGTAGGAGCATTCGGGGCTCAACACTGAGGCTATAGGAACCATAAAGTTAACCGTGTTTGTGTTTATGTGCGTCCATGTATACTGAAAGTTTATATATGTGTGAGTACATATGTGACTGACCACGACAAAACCAGGCAAAAGTGTCCCCAGGGGGTATTTGAGTTATTTACATATTCTAAATATGTGAATTCTAAATTTTCTAATAATGTTAAAACAGAATGAAATCAAAAGGAAAAATTAAGAAGATATGACCATTTGAATGTTGGCTCTCTGAAAACCAGAATGTTGAGAAAAAAGCTCTGAATTTTTCAAAAGAATTGTCCCCAAACCTGATAAGCTACCTGGAGGTATCAACAAAGATCATTTATGTTACTTTGCAAAACCCGACGCCCAAGCATTGATTGTCAACTAGCGATGAGACCTATGTCTCTTAAAAGAAAATCAAATCTTCATGATCATTTCACTTTGAAAAGCCATTTAAAAAGTGAATTTGTGAAAATATATATTTGTCTAACAAGCCATTTTAGCCCTAATAAAAAAAAAACAAAAAAAAAAAAACGTGTGAGAATAGCCAATAAATCCCAAAACCTTAATTGGCTCTGAGTTTCCCCCACATCCTAAAACAGCTCAGATTTACTCTGTAAACAAGCTGAATTGAAACACAAAGTTTTCCATTTTAAAACCTCTGAAACTGCCATTTAAAGCACGGCATGACTTTTCCATAACTTCAATAAGTAAATTTAGAAAAAAAATAAATAAATAATTAATTAAAATGACAATCACTATTTTCTCAAGAATTTGTGTTTTTATCTTTTTTTCCGATTGCGCTCCGGCAACTTGGTCCCAATTTTTTTGTGACGTGTCACATATAATGAATATCTCAGTTTCATAGACTATTTTGATTATGTTCAGTGAACGTATTCCATTCTCCAAGTTGTCAGAGGCAATGTTTCACTTTAATTTGCCTGAAAGTACAACAGTGAGTCACTAATCCTGAATGCAAACAGCTAATCACTGTGTTTTGTGCTGTCATTTATATTGCTGTAATCAGAGCTGCAGAAACTAAGTCTGTATAGTACAACATGGAAGTTTAAAGCGATTTTCTTAATCATGCATGCACAGCTTAGCTCTGTGACAGAAAACAACTCGCATGATGGAGAAAAATGTTGTTGCCAATGAGTAAGTGATGCACAGGAAAAAAAGAAAAAACGATACCATATCATTTGTGTGGGTGTATATTGGCTTCGGGGAACATGACACAGAACAGAAAATTAAATGCTGTCAGAATAAACTTCTAGCCCCTTACTGAAAAAAAGAAGTTTGCAAAATTTCCTGAAACTTAACATAACCCTGGCTTGCGTAAATGTGAAACTTAGTCTTTTTCAAAATGTACTAATCCAATTTCCCATCTTGAAACCTTTGTCACCGAAAGGTAGGCCATACCTTCTTCTGTTGCCTCTAGCTGGTGCAGAAGGTACCCCAGGATGTTAGATGGTGATTATGGAATTTTTTCTATTTTTTTAATCTATGGCTATTGCCTTAGTTTAACTGAGATGAGAATAAATATATCCTCAGTATGCTTTGCATATGTGTTTTTTTTTTTCCATCAGTCTTAACTATTTTGTGGATAGTTATTTGGTAGCCAATTCTAAATCTAGAGTCGTTGTGGTTGTCAGTCAGAGTTCACTCTGCAGACATGGCCAAACTACTGCACACCTTGCTTGTGGACTGAATTTACAATGGTTAGATGTTGTTAGCATGATTCTCTGATAGTTTTATTGCTAACGCAGTATGTATAGAACCTGTACTAATCTGGAGCCACTGCATTTAAAGGACTTTGAATTTTTTCAGGTTCTGATAGACCATGATCCAGGTCTTGGATTCATAGTGAGGAAGGAGATCTGAAGCATTTTTGACCCAGAAAGCAGGATTTCTGGGTCAAAAGAACATCATTTTCCCTTCATGGAAAATGATGTCCATGTGGGGGGACACAAACACTTTTAATATTTTGTCTTTATGTGGAGTGACTGATTCACAGAGAAGAATAGCTGTCTTGCATTTAGAAAGCCACAGGTTCAATTCCAGCCCCACGTCCCTATATGTTGAAGGGTATGGCACTTAATCCCAAATTGCACTGATCTCTGTATAAGTGTGCGAATCATGCTGAGTGAATGAGTCATAAACTGTTAAGTACTTTGAGTGGTCAGAATGACTAGAAAAGCAAAAATCTTACAGTTCTCATAAAGAACACGAAATTGGTTGGAAAATTTCTCTTTGTTATTGAGACGCATAAAAACAAAACCTCTCATTTATCTTCTTGTAGAAGTTAAACATTTGAAATCTGGTTACAAATGCAAAACTGATATGGGCCATTTTGTGCTTTGACTACAATTTAGCTCAGTGATATAATGGTAAAATAATCTTTAAAGCAAATAGTCAAGCCAGAAGAAGCCTGACATACAAAAGTTCAGATCTTACATTCTGTCATGGAACATATCTATTTTGTTACTTTCTGCTTACTCACAACCTGTACTGTTGCTCAGGCTGAGGATTGTCCAGATGTTATCCTGCTGAAGCCACTGGATGTGGCCTACTGACACAATCTTACAATATTTGTGCGTAAAGTTCCTCTGAAAAGCCCAAACCATGTGAAACACTAAGTGGAATAAGAAAGTCGAAGTGTCGGTCCATTTGGGAAGAGAGCAAGAGAGCGAGAGAGAGAGAGCCCACCAAAAGCTTAAGCCTCCAGTGTGCTGTGCAGATAAGATTCATTAGATAGGTCGGTAAATGCAAGAGAGAGGCACACAGAGGGGGGGAGTGAGGTTGAGCTCGCTGCTGCTCCAGCATTTGTTGACACAGATTTACAATGAGTCTCCCACTGCTTCACGCATTACAGTAACACACCATGTCAATAGCTCTCTGGGCTTGAAAAGCAGCCATGCCAAAGATGTCTGGGAGCGATGCCCTTCTCCTGATAACGAAAGTGTTGCTCATAAGTCAGAAACTGAAGGCAAAGGAAGGGTTTCGGAAGATATAATGTCCTTCGCTTTTGTTTCTGTTTTTGCCTTTTCTCCACTTCTTTAAAGAGCTCCTTTTTCTAAGATCCCTGCCTTCTCTTTGTCCTTAACTTTGGTCGCTCCCTGGGTCTCTTTATCTCTTGACTGCCCTGTTACAAGCTCAGCAGGACAGGATTTGGGCATTAGCTCAATCCCCATATATTCACCCCCCTCATGATTGCACGCTGTTTCTATCACCCACTCTAGTCTGCAGCTCTAGTCTTATTGGAGTTTGGAGTCTTTAATACAAATGCAAGTGTAAAGCTTACATTCTGCAAGACTAAAAGCTATATCAATGTCCTTTGAGGGAGGTTCAGAGTTGATGTGGTGGGTGTAGACAGTAATATGTGAACTCCCCGTTAGGACTGGATGGCTTTAAGTGTTAAAATAGAGTTTTTAACACAAATACAAAAGTTTGTCTTCAGAGTCATGGAAAGCTGCAATTGTGGTGTTTTCTTTAATGTGTGACATTCACCTTCAAGAGTTGTTGACAAGTGCTGAGTTTTGCTATCTGTGTAATGAGGACTGTGGCACTCAGACAGCTGGCCAACCACTCCAGCTTGTAACGCTATGATAATAGACAGCGTTGGAGAGTGTTTTGGAAAGCATTTGGTAGATGGACTTCAGGCTGTTTCTGGGAGACCGTTTGTGCTTTGGGGAAGAGATAAACAGGAACTTGGATGGCTTTAGACAACAGAAGGTCTAATGGTCTAAATCAAGAGATGTTGTAGCTGTGCTGGTGGTAATGGTGCTGTGCACTGCACATGTTTGTAAGTGAGCCGGGGCACCATTGTTGATTAGTGTAGTACAGGAGGCACTTTGAGTAACAGATGGTTATCAACTGTTGGTTCCAAAAAGAGCTTTCAGGCTTTTTCCCCCCTTGTTAAGTTGCATTTACTTGTTAAAAAATAATTTTAAATAATGAATTAAGTAAAAAATGATTGAACAGATGATAAAAACCTACTGAAATTCCTTTAGAGACTAAAGTCATGCGATACTGTCATGTGACATAAAAGTGAAAAACATCATTACTCAATTATTTAATAAGATAAAACATTCAAAACATATTGCTGTCCAATCACACTTTATTTCAGCCAATGAAAGCAATTTTACTGAACTCAATGAACAAAAAACACTTTGTTTTACTCATTAATCAAAAGATGTCAGCAAAAATATCTTTCATCTGTGGGGAAATATTTTTCCCTCTACCTATCAGGTAGAGTCTGACTCCACCTTCTTCCAGAACGCCTTCAAGAGTCCTTTCTCCTTATGGCTAGTGTACCCACTTTAGCTAAAATAACTGAGTGAGATGTTTCTTATTGCAGTCTAGTCTGACAGTGGTGTGAGGACAGCTTCCCCCATACATCACTGTTAGATGTTTGAAAGGTTTCTTGGATGTACACTCTGCTTCAAAACACTCCACTTCATCTCAGTGAATTCAGAGATTTGACTTGACCCAGGACTTATCATTTCTTACAATTTCGCCAGTCCTTGGTGGATTTACTGCAATGTTTTGGTCATTGTTATTTTATAACATACAGATATTCAGTTTAAATTCTTTCACAGATGGTCTCACATTTTCCTCAATACCCTTTGATAAAGGGTAGAATTTATGGTTGATTGTAATATTGTGATCTGGCTAGATCCTGAGTTTTTTTTCTTCTTTTTTCTGCCCCTAAAAGGTTGTATGTACTCGTCTGTCCAAAAAACAACAATCTTGAACAATCCTGAAGTGCTTGGTTTTGCAAGTTGAACCTACATACCTAAGGGTTATGTGTCTAAATGCATCATAAATATGTTGAGAATACGGTCTGTAAGAGGGTGTCCTAATTTTTATTGGATGTATACTACACTAAAAATGATCATCATGCTGTCTGTTGTACTTTTGAATTAAAACTTTTTGTACTTGCAAATCAGATAGTGACTTGCTGAGGTCTGCAGGTGTCTTTTTTTGTCCATGTCAGTGCCTCCAGCTCTAAATCCTGTTGGTTCTGATAGGAATCCCAAAGCTTATAGTGGCTGCCATCTACTCGGCACCGACTGATGCTTCTTATCAGGACCACCACACTGCTGCCGCCAGCAAATTTCCACATATGAGTAAATTATAAATCACCTGCACAAACATTCTCCCAGATGAACATGCTCACACAGATTTAGTCTAATCATTGGCGGTACAAAGACTACAGCAAAACTACCTATTTTTGTCATAGTTTACTGGTTTGTGTTATGTTAAGCAACTATGGATCATTGTTCTAATAGCTTCCTAAGTGATATGCTTTGAGGTGAAGCATGAACATGTCGGTTATACTTTTTAAGAGGATTTAAATTGTCCAGTATTTGCTCTAGCCTGCTTTTTCCCATCTGCTATATTTACTTAATTGAGAAACTTTTGCATCTTTGCAACAGTAGTGTATTCCACCAAAACTGTATGCCACCATGCATTTTTCTTCTCTAGAAAAATGCATCATATCATTACTTACTAGATTAATCTACTACACCTGCTACAATTATTGGAATGTCTTGTAGAGATGTCTAAGAATTTTACAAAAAACGAAAATAAGGAGCAAAATCTTAGTGCTGAGCTTCCATGTAATTTGGCCACAGTTATTCAGAGGGACAAAAGTCTAGCATCAAGAAATGTTGTTTGACAAGGTATTTTTTTCTTGTTTACCCCTGTTACAACGTCCATGAAATACATGTAACTTAACTGTTTTTTGTTATTTATGCTTTACCATGTAAAGTTGGAATATTTGTAGGCAATCCATGATTTAGGCAATCCTGGAATACAAATTCATTATGGCATAGAGCCCCAATTTCTAACCACTTTCAAAATGGTCAAGACAGAAGAATATAAAATTAAAGTAAAACAGAATTATTAAGATTAGTAAGTCAGGACATTGCTACAAGAAATTAGACAATGTCTACAGAAAACAACTATTCAACCATATCTTCAGATAAATGCAATAAATTAAATGTTTTAAGCAAATAGAACTTGGGCTACATGATGTTTGAAAAACATTTAATTAGTTTAATTAGTTTTAATATTATTGTAGACTAGTCCTACAATGATATCAACATTGTGCTATCCCCACCATTCTCCTTTAGCTTTATATGCTGGTAACTAAGATCTTGATTGAAAGAGGTCAGGAAGGACCATAAAAGTCAAGTTAATTGGCCAAATACATCATTGGCAATCAGATTGAATATATGGGCACAAAATATAACAGGTTACCAACTATTACATCTGGGCAGTTCTTCACAATTGCATTATTGCACACTTTGCCGGCTGCAATTCAATAGATTGTGCTGCTATTCCACTATATGTGGAATTGTGACAAACGATGCAGGATAAGAAGGAAAGTTAATCTTGTCACCATTCACAGGAAGGAGGGTGGTAAAATAGGGTAAGAAAAATATATTAAAAGTTCACTGTTGGAACTGGTGCAAAGAGTTGCATCTTAGGGTCACCAGGTCTCCATAATTATTTATTTTAGGGTTTTTGTGTACATTACTGGGTGTGCAAACAATTGGAGGATTCTGTATAAAGCTACTGGATATTCATGTAAAAATCAGCAATTCTTCTTGATATTCAATTAATTTGGTGAAATGAAACATACTTGATCATCAAGCTTGAGCAACCCGTTTCAATAAATGATGCCAAGTTGTCATTTTATTGGTAATGAACTATTATAATTTCAACCAAACTCTTCATGATTGTCAGCCATTAAGGAGCTCTCCTCCCTGGTGATTCCTCCACCCCCCCGGTCCCTCTTCCCTCTCCGCTCTGTCTCCTTCCCACTGCATACACTACAGATTTATTAGATGAAGCCAGGGGCCCCGGACAGTCACTACTCAGCACTCCCTCAGATCAATAATTGGAAATATTAATTATATCAGCCGAAACGGCCCAGTCAGATGGGGGGTGTTTATGCTCATGTTACTGAGCACTGGAGCAATATGAGCTTTGATGGCCCACTAATGTGTATTAATGATCCCAGGACAAACATTACTCTATATTAAACCTGAATGAAGGCCAGAACACATCACACATATTGTATGGCTGTTAGAGCATTTTATTGCAGTAAGTTACTGTAAGTAAATGCTGTTGCATAAGTGTTTTTCAACTACTTCCTTATTTCTAAGTAATATGATTTTTAAGTAAATGGCCAATACCTGCAGTAAATGTATTTATTTACTGGCTTTATTGTTGTGGGAAGGTGCTGGAGCTGCATAGTTTGTGATTTTTCTACCAAGCCCATTTTGGTAATGGCACAACAATAATTGGTTTAATTATCAGCAACAATTAATAAGAATAATTAATTGCTAACAAAATAATGAATATATATATATATATATATATATATATATATATATATATATATATATATATATACAGTACAGACCAAAAGTTTGGACACAACTGTGTAAGGGAAAGGGATAATAATAAAAGTGATTAAGTAATAAACTAACGAATGATGATATGGAAAAAATGCAGTGAGGAATAACTGAAACGCAATCAGTCCTGTGAATTAGTTTGACTAGTCGTTTTGTCCAGTGGCTCGGCCTAAGAAGGAGCAAACGGGTCATTACTGGGTCATCTCTTGTTTTTTCTTTTCTTTTCCTGTTTTTACTGCAGAGCCATAAAAACAGCAGGAATAAAACGACTTATAAACCCACTCTGTTGGCCCAACAACCACTCACAATAGGGGATGAAGGGCTGCATACTTGAAGCAACAACCAATGAAAATACACTGATCATTAAATATGAAGTTTTATTAGTTCGTAGTAACACAAGCTTATGTGTTTGCCATCTTTATGTCAGTTTTATTATTGCAAAATACACTCTTAGAAATTGGCAGGCATCTCTAATCAGATGATTTTCATTTTCATCAAACCTCCCATTTGTAACAAAGCTGAGAAATACCAGTTAACTGAAAGAGACATTTTTGTATTTGTACAAGCAGAGGTCTACCACTGAAACTATTAACCAGAGTGGTTTGAAACCTGAAATAGTGACCAATAGGTCATTATTTAGGTGTTGTGATAACATTAATGGTAAACATAACATACGTATTTATACTACTTGAATTTTTATAATTTGAAATCAAAGGGCCATCTATCAGGGCTAGAACCCAAATCCACCTAGTGTTGCTCCAATATTAAAAAACACACAACAGCTAGATACTGAAGTTTAATAAAGTTCTAAGAACTTAGATATGTGTAATGCCACTATGTTGGTTGAACAGAGATCCAATTTCGGTGTTCCCAATCAACTATATCTAGCTCAAGTAACAATATAGCCAACCATCAGTCTTAAAGATTAATGAACACAGACAAAGCAGCTGGATCTTCCAGGACGATTGCACACTACATTATGTACTGTAGGCCCTGGGGTTTCTATCTGACCCTCCATATGAAAAAGCTTCATGCTAGAGCTAAGAGCTTAATTCAACTGACTGGGGGCTTAACTGGGCAAATGAGGCAGCTCAATAAAAGCATATGGAACTTTAGATTTGTCAAAGCCCTTGGAGCTGCAGAGCTTTGTGGAGTGGGAAATGGAGGAAGAGAAAGGCTCATAGCAAAAAGAAGAAAAAAAGCAAGGAGTATTTTTTCTGAGAATAAAGGTAGATTCATTTGAAGGTTGTGAACTGAGCCCTTCTGAGTCCTTAGAGCAACACGGTTAGCTCTCTTTCATGTCTACCTGGTTTTGGTGTTTGAGATTTAAATGGACTAAAGGGCAATGTTACTGAAAGCAGCAGTGTTTTATTCTTAAGAAAAGTGTCTCCTTTTCCTTTCAACACCATATTTTACAGCATGCAACTTTATTCATTGTGTTTTACTTTAAAATTATAGGATTCAAAACAGGACAGAAAGCTCAACAAAAAGCTCAACAAAAACCTTGTATTTTGCTGTAAACAATTATGATTGTTTTAGTTATTTTTCTTTTCTTTTTCTTTGTTCTTATGAAATCTCTAATGTATGTAATATACCCTCACCAGCCTCTTTCTTGGGGGCTTTTTCAGTTGTTAAAATACCGACTCAGCTCATAGCACGGCAATAAGTCAGCGTATTAGGTGTCTAGACCTAATGAAGATGACTTCTTCAAGTTCTGATCCTCAATCAGAGTGAAGAAGAAAGGGTATTAAAGTTTCTTTTAATCAAAACTGTTTTTGATCACAAAACTCAAATAATCTCAACCTGGCTTATTGAACATGAGAATTAGCCCACTGTGGTTCAGTGGCTTCAACAGCCATCACAACTCAATCTGTCAGAGCATTTAGAACAAGAAATGCAGCCAAAAAACTTGCAGCAATTATGTGATTCTTTCAAGTCAGTGCGGACCAACAAATCTTAAGAACATTTCCAACACCTTGTTTATTCTATGACACAAACTATTATTTCCTAGGGTAAGTAAGTAGATGAGAGTAAAATCTTAATGGGAAAAACCTACAGTGCCCACAGTCCAAATCAAAATGGTGATAAATATAATCACATTTTTTAAAATCTATAGACAAGTGAAAGTACTTGAATCACAAATTCATATACTATAAATCAGTGGTTCCCAAATATTTTCTGGGCCCCCCTTTTGGATTACAATAAAATCCCCCCCAAAAAAGAAAAAAAAAATCAACTGGGCACACACATCGTTCAACCAGACATAAACCTATACACATATTTTGTTTTCAAACTCCACTGAAGTTTATTTCACACTTCAGGTTGCAACAAAACACACTACAAACCATCTTTACAGTGAAACACTTTTGTGTAACTGTTTTTTTTTTTCATTCATCCATACCGCTTCCCGCGCTCCCCCTACAATGGCACTGCACCCCCTCTAGGAGGCGTGCCCCACACTTTGGGAACCACTGCTATAAATTTTGGAGTACTGTAAGTGTATTTGACGGAGAACATTATATAGGTGTAGTTAGCAGAACAAAATTGTCAGTTGTTGTTTACTGTACTTCTTTCATCTTTATTCTTGTGCATACTTTATATTTTTTAATTCTTGAATTCTTTAACATTATCAGGTAACATTCAAACACCATATTCACCATATTGACTGATTGTTTCTAGAGAAGGCACGTCATACTTTTGCCAATTTTTTTCCATTAGTGTATATGCCCGGCTTTTGTGAAAAGTAACCCTGCATTGACTGCGTCGTTTTCTTGGAGAAAGTAGTGCTTAATGTATTTAAATTAGATCTACCTTGTCTGTGCCGGTGACAAAATACATATAAAGGAGGACACAATGTCCATTTAATTTCTACAGGAAATATGTTTTTCCCCCCTCCGTGTGTTAGAAGGAAATTTAACGAACTGAGAGCCATCAGCTGTTCGGGACCATAATGCATTGCTTTCGGGCAAATAAATAGACCATTAAGCTGGCATGTTGGAGGCTGAACAGTAACTAGCTTTGGAGAGAGTTTCCTCCCCCACACATTCACCCCATGGAGCTGCCTGAGTCTGTACTATTGTGAAGGAGCAGCAGTTCCTCCTCGCACATTCAAACTTAAACAAGTTTGCATTTTTGAATCTATTTTGTCTATTTAAATAATCAAGGTCCACATCAGAGAAGTATTTATTTATTTTTTGTGAATAGAAAAGAGGTCTGAAATGAATGTGTTGTTTTCTCCCATATGAGAATGCTTTTTTTAGGCTTTCAACATGCATCCGGTTGTGATGCTGTAATCTATCCGTGCATGCTGTGGAGTAGCTTGGCATTGCCATACTGTAGAATTACTTAGCTTATGTTGTACAAGAGAAGAAAAAGCACTTGCAGACAAGGAGCCACTCAAGAAACAAGGAGCTGAAACCTCAACTCTCAGAGGCCTGCAACATCCTCCTTGCTTTCCCACAAAGTCTTAACTGGTGCTAGTTATTATTTACAGTGGGCAAATTTATGGAATAATTTCAGCAAAGGAAGGTTACTCAGTTCCTCAAGGTGAAAATTGATACATTTAGCACTTAATGAATTGGGCCTGGCCCGGTTCCCCCATACATCACCATGTTATTAAGACATTTTAAAATCCCATTATGGTATTTCTCCTTGAACATGTCATGCTTTTATTGGATTGCCCTGTCTTTAAATCTGACCTTTTCATCCTCGTTCAGGAATTGAACCAAAAAAAAAAAAGACACAGCATGGAAAGATGGGTCAAATGTACATATGTGGTTAAAGAAAAACTATCTCGTGGTAATTTCTTTAAAATGGTTTTACTGGGAAGGCCTTGTGATGGTAAATGTTTTTTTTAAATAAAACAATACTGAAATATAATGCCTTGCAAAAGTGTTTATATGTCTTGAACTTCCCATATTTTGTCATGTCAAAGCCATAAACTTCCACGTGTTTTATTAGGATTTTATATGGTAGACCAACACAATTTAATAGAAAAGAATGAAGTGAACTGTAAATGAATTCGAACTTGCATTTGTATTTTTCTAACATGAGTAAACACTTTTTAGAACCACCGTTATCAATTTGAATAATTCCATATTCAAATTGTATTGTTTGTGTCTCCACCAGCTTCCCATTGAAGAACAAATCTTAACTCAACTACAAGTACAGCTTATTTTGTCAATGCTATGCATACATTGAATAGAAGTGGTTCTAAAGTCTATGATTAGACCACGCAAAACATTTTGGTCTAAAAGGGATCTAATCATAGACGGATTAAAAATTTAAACCAGGGGTGTCCAAACTTTTTGCAAAATGGGCCAAAATCCAATTTTAAAAGTTATTCCAACTTAAAACACAAAATAATTTTGCATAAATTTCTTTAATGTGTTCAACAATAAATTGAACACATTTTAACAAAACAAAGGGGCACTTTTTTTCCTTAACATAAGGGGGACAGTTTTATAACTTTGCAGGTTTTTTTTGATGGTTTCTGATAGTTTTAAGCTGTGTGGGAACAGCAATGTATATGAAATACGCAGCGAAGCTATGGACACATAGCATAGTGCCGTCTATGTACTATGCTAGCGGCAACAATTGTTGCCATGCTTACATTTGATCTTATGATCAAAAGATGAATGAAGGGATACAATTTTCTCTATATATCAGTAAAAGACACTTGAAAGAACGTATGTACAAAACATTTTATTTATATTTGTTTAAATATTTTACTGACTTCCTCTTGTACTGGTTTGAAACAGACATTTACCTCCAGGGTCACAGGCAGGAAGTAAAGAGGTCTGGTCATGTGACCTTTCACACTAGATACATAAAACTTATACTGCTTAGAGTAGACACTCTATTTGATTTAAAAGCTTCAATTAGCTGCCAAAAGTCAAAACAATTATTTTAGAGCTTCCAGAAGTTAAAAAAATGTCTGGCAACAATTGTTGCCGGTGGGATTAAATGGGTTAAATTACACATAGATCTCTTTACTATGACATTTGAGGGTAATTGTTTGCACTGGATTATATTTAGTAAAGTGGGCTGAACACAGAAGTATGCCCCACATCATAAAGTTTATTTCTAAAACAAATCCACTCAACAATTATACACTACTTTGTTTTATCTATCACATAAAATCCTCATAAAACATTTTGAAGCTGGAGATTCAAACTGTGAGAGTATTGGGTATTGGTCTTTCTTGGGTTTTACATTTCTGCTTATGATGTTGAATTCTAAGTATAAATTTTGCCAACATATTCACAAGACTTTGATGACGTTGTCAAAAAACAAGACCACCTTGTAAGTACAAACATAATCGGAAAGTATAATTTTAAAATCTTCTACGACAAAAGAAAGACAGGTTGGAAGGATAGCTCATCATTTATCATTTTACATTTTCCTCCAAACAAACGGGACCCAACAAGTATAGAGAAAGTGTTTGGCTTGAGCAGAAATAATGAGAAAAGAAAGAGGTAATATTGGGGAAGGAGATGAGCGTGACACAAAGGCTGTGATGACACAGGCATCTAATCCAGGCAATGCCATTCTTATCAGGGTCCAGTGGATTAGAGTGAGCCTCCTAACCAGAGAATTCTTCCCAGCCAGACGCTCTCCACAGCCCAAGGGCCTGGATCAATAGGCCCGCATTGATCTCTCTCCTCCTGTGGCTGGATTCACTTTTATTAGGACTGTCTTGGCCTCTTTCTCTTAGACACACATGTATCCCTTGCAGCTGCTGAGAAAAACCTCAGAATGGACAGATGTAGCCTCCACACATGCACACACACCTTCTGTATAGAAGACAGAAGGGGCCAGGCTGTTTTCGTTAAACTGAAATGCAGTAATGAAGGATGCTAGTGTGTTAGTTTCCACCCTCTGCCAAGAAGTTTTGATCTGTTTCGAGAGAACCCTGACTTTCTTAGCTTGTAGCAAAGACGCTAACCTTTCTGTTGCTTTGTCTTTCGTCTACTCCAGATGACCCGCCCCATCCAGGTGAAACCGGCAGACAGCGAGAGCCGTGGAGGTAGTTGTCTTCTTTTCTTCGTCATTTTTCATCTCCCTCTTTTTCTCTCCATCCTATTTAAGTGGAATAATTTCTCTCTTCCCTTTCTGACCTCATCCGTTCCGCTGCTCTGTATGCAATATTTCCCTCAACCAGTACTGGTTTTTTTTGTCCCAAACCTTTTTATCCCTCATGCTGTTCATAAATGCTAGCAACTCAATCCTGAACGACAAATCAAACTGTGTCTGCATGTACACTAAACAGATTATGTGACATCAAACACAAGCAGATTTGATGGCATCTCTATTCCAATCTATATTTGTCATCTTTCTTTGTTTGTTTGTTTCTGGTTCAAATCCTTTTGAATTGAGAATTAATCTCCTGTAGTCTTGTTCAGCTTCCCGCTTTTATGCCTGTAATTGATTAGAGAATAGGTTATTGAGGACATGTGGGGCTGTGATTGGCTCCCCCGACTGCCCATGTCTCTCCCGCGCTCTCTTCCTTCAAATACATTTTTGTTTAAGTGTAAATGAGATTGTGATTAGTCTCTCGCCTAAAATCATTTCCACAACAGGGCCTTGTTAAAGCCCACCCTACTTGATTTGTGAGGATACAGTATAGACACAGAGAAAATGGAGTAGCAACATTTAAAGCTTGCCAAACAATCAATAAATTTGCAAAGCGCTTGCCAACATCCTCATTACTTGGCCTTAATTCTGTTGTCTTTGATCTCTCCTGTTTTTGGAGGCTTTCGTTTACTCTCTGCCTATCTGCATATATGTTAATGTTCTGAGCAGCTGTCCTTCAAGTCAGTGGCAGAGACAATGAACCTCACTGTTATTTTTTATTTTTTTTTGTGTGTGTGTAAACATCTCATGTGTCTCTGAGCAAACAAAGCAAGTGGCTTTTTTTTTGTTCTTATTTAAAGGAGGAATCCTGTTTCCAGTCCATCTCATCCCAGTGCAAATTATAATTTTGGAAGTGGGAAAACAGAATGAGAAAAAAGAAAATGCAAAAATGCAGAAATGATGCCAAATGCATACAGCTGCTGTACTGCACTTCTGAGGTTTTACCTAAAAACCTCTGCCTGTTTTGGGTGAATTAGGATGGCTGGCCATTTGGCTGTCGGTCAGATGCACACAATCTTCAAAGGACAGCAAACCCCCCCGGGATGAATGGAGGAAAGGCCAGTGAAAGATCACTGTCAGTGCCTTGAGCTTTCTTTCTTTCTCTCCTTTCCGTTCCTCTTTCTTTCTCTTCCTGCTCTCCTGGTAGCCATTCATTTGGAGCTTTAGAAGAGTAGTGAGATGAGCAAAAGGGGTCTCGTGCTGTCAAGATTGATGTCCCCTATAGGTCCATTGATTTTGCCATTGTGGTGCTGTGTGTCCACATTAACAATGACACTCAGCTGTCTCTTTACTTGCTTGAGAGTGGCCGGTTTTAGGGCTCCCAGGACATGGTGGTCAGTATGGGGTCCCTTACTGGCCCCAGCAGCTGGTACTGCACCAAGGAACAAATGAGTGTCCAAGCAAACCTGAGAGTTACACATCATTCTAAATGAACAGGTCAGAGTGGTGCCAAGGGGGCGATCAAACATAGGCATGACTTTAACAGGTTAGGAGGTGGAGATAAAAGGGTGATGTACAGAGTGCACAAGGGGAGATTGATTTATTTGCACTGATCAGAATTTGGTGGCCAGTTTCCAATCTGATCTTAAACCTGCTGACCCACCAGCTTTAGCAAATTCTAATTTCTCTTTGAGAACTAAAAATCTATGTAGATCTATGAATAATTTACTAAAAATTGAAAAGGAGAAAATGATTATGAAGTTGGTTAGTTCAATTAGCAGTAGTATAACAGTAGTCTCCCTATATTTATATATTTATTTTCAGAAAATTGTAATTTATACACTGACTCTAAGATCAAGATAGCTGCCAATACTTCCAAATTTAACATGTAGCATAACAGGTGCATAGAAGTTGCGAGGATATACCAGAGCCCATTCAGGCTCCCTGATATCCTCTGAAGTCTCGCTCTCTCTCACTCTCTTGCAGCCTGCATGAACTGAAGGCAGATCTTGACATGCCACAATGAAAATTGTTATCAGTGTCTACTTCTGATTTCAATTTTAAACACCTCCCTGATAACAGCTGACAGTATGGCCTCTTCATTAGGTGTTGCTGTGACCAGTAAGCACTTTAATGGTCCGTTTTACCAAAAATAAAAAATACAAATTATGTTGGTGCATCTCTAAATTGTCACTTTAAATCTCCAGTTCTCATTTTGCTTCTAAACGGCAGGCCTGACTTCCTTTCATAGTCATTGGCAAACATAATTTAGCTTGTCTGTCTTCAGCTGCTTTTGTAGCTTGAAGCAGATGATTGTTATGTTGATGCTTCTCCACAGTCTACTTTTACAAGCTATAGCTGCTCATTTGCTGTAATTCTTATGTTAGTGATTAATTATTGCAATATTTTCCCGTCTAAACTGCCCAGATTACTTTTTTTTTGTTTTTTGATACTCATTCAGCTGCCAGTGGCAGAATCTAAACCAATAACTGCAGGACTAAAGCTCAGCATGGCGCACAGGAGCTGGGAGAGCGAATGCAGAAAGATATTAATTAGCCTCTCAGTACAGCAGAGGGAAAGACACCGGGGACACACACAGTCTGGCCTATTCTCTCAGTGGGCCACACTGCTAGTCCGATAGGGGGCATATATTCCTGAGCGAACGCTGTCACAGCTAAACACATAGTCAGACTAATTAGTCCCTTAATCTCATTATGGCGAAGGCAGTTCAGATCACCTGTGCCAGTCTGCTGTCCATTAGGGATGGACCTGTTACTGGGATTTTATGCCTGCTAGACCTTCATTTCTCCTGGAGGAACTCTCAAACGTTATTAAAACCAGACAGGGCCAGGCGGGATCGGGATATTGCCGGATGTAGTCACCGTGGAAACATAAATCTGTCCAGTCATCAAATTGGAGGACAGCAGAACATATTCCTCATACTTCTTATATATAAAAAAACAAAAAACATGCGACTCCTAGATATGTTATCAATATATGGAAAATAGGAAAACTATGACAGCGCATCTAAAGAATCAACATGGGGAACTAATCTTTTCTGTTGGAATTAATGGGAAATATACATGGTAGAGTAAATCTATCCAAACACTCCGGCAGCCCTTGCTGCAACCTAACAAAGACACACTGTGAAATGAATATTAATGGCCAATCACCTACCTAATCTAGCAGAACAGCAGCCGTTACACATTGAGCCACCAGCATGGCGAGCGTTTCCGTCACCAATGACGCGAGCCTTTCTGGGATGCTTCTGTTGGGCAGAAATTTAAAGAGACACAGCGAGGAGGCAGCAGGGACCTGTCTTTCTCATTTTCTCTTCACAGGTCCTCTGATATGATATAGATTGATTTTCCATCACACATGGCACTGATGACTGGCACTGACAGCAGCTGATAGTTCATTTTTGAAGCGCCATTCACCACCTCCTTAGAGAGCCTGGCGTCTTTACAGAGGATGAATCAGATTTAACCACTCTGATTTCATCCTGAACCTGCTACCAAAACCCACACATCCCTCAGCAGCTCACCATTACTACCTGCCTCCTTTTGTTTCCTTTTTATAGATTGATTTTGTATTTTTATCATATTTTCTCAGTTCATGACCTATCCTGCTGACAGGCTAAATGGTTTTCTAGAGCATTTGCTTTTTTCTCTGTGTTTCTTGGCTTTGCTCATTTTCCAGCTTAACCCATTGTTAGGGTTTTTTTTTTTTTTTAGCTTAGAGATTGTTCAGAAGGCAGAAACAAGAGCAGACTAGCTGTCAGCTGGGGCTCTGTTGGTGCTGCAGCAGGCCTGCCTGGCACAGCGAGAGCTGCAACCCACTGAGGAGGCCTGGATTAGAAACAGGCTCTGGCATTTTCAAGGCAGGCCTGCCGCCCACGCACACACACCCACACAGAGAGGACAAACAGACAAACACATACAGTACATTTGGCTCTGACACACACATGCACACGCACTTGCCTTCTCCCTCATTCAAACACACCCAGTGGGAAGTTTGATGTACATGAGAACGGGAACACAAAAGAACATGTTTGCTACAGGTTATATGGTACCACACTTATTGAAACCCCTGGTAAAGACATGTAAAAAGGGAAAAGTCTTACAATCAATTTGTCTTTTGTTGCAATTGCATATTCTCAAACTGAAAACTTTGGACTAATCCAAATAACGTATAACTGACTGCATTATAATAATTGAATACATTTATTCAATAGGGGTGACATCCCATGCTTGGAAATAATTAAGAGAAATCTTAGATCCATCCAACAATCGAACAAACAATCAATCAATAAGCCATCTCCTTCCTCTCTGTAATCTCTCTAGATCATCCAGATCTCTTGTTGATCACTTGTACCTGCGTTCACTTTAGCTCACATCACAGGTTTTCCACTTGATTTTTGCTCAGACTGAGATAACAGAAGAGGGTTGATTTTGAGCTTGTTGAACCATTTCTGTTGATCTGGGCAATTGATTTGGACCGTTTCCCCTCTGAGAGGCTCAGTGATGACCAATTTCCAGTTATCCATAAGAGTCCACCAGAGCTTGGTTTTTATGATTTACTTCCTGGTATTCAAAAAAGTATTTGATGTGTTGCATACCAATATTAAGTACTATGGAAGAAAAGCACATTGGGGGAAAAATATGCCCATCCATCCATCTATACATACATATTGTACTTAATAGCACTCAACAGAAAACTACTATGTGTGTTGCATATGTGTATGTCTTAGCCTATGTGTGTGAGTGGTCAGCTGCAGAGGAATCTGTTGTAGAATCCAACAGCAGGTGGAAGAAAAAACCCTCTAAATCTTTCCTTGCCACTCCTGACACTGAAGGAGGTGCTCAGGCCTGTGCAACTTTACAACTGTATGTTTGGTTAATTTGTCGATCTAAATGCACTTTAGAAATAATGGAGAGTGT
Organism: Xiphophorus hellerii; assembly: GCF_003331165.1. Lineage (NCBI taxonomy): Eukaryota > Metazoa > Chordata > Actinopteri > Cyprinodontiformes > Poeciliidae > Xiphophorus > Xiphophorus hellerii. Next base: position 18,739,176 of record NC_045680.1, read on the forward strand.
GAGAGACTTTTATTTTTTTTTTATTTTTTATTGTTGTTGATAGTATGTCGACTTGTCCAGGTTATACAAATGTCTGCTGGAGACGGGCACACCCAAACCCCCATCGACCCAGCAAGGATAAGCGGGAACAGTAAACAGATGCATATTAGTGGTATCAGTAATTATAAAAGTTATAAATCACTTACTAAAAGTTGTACTGATGTATTTTTCAGTGAGATTATACTTCAATAAAATGAGTATTGATTATAGAGGTTTTTACACATTTATAATAGGTGTCCCAATAAATATGGCCGGCACTCTACTGTACATTTCCATAAACTGGATTCGCATTTACTCACTGGATTGATTTTCTTTTCTTTTTTTTTTCTTTACCAGACTTGTGTTCAGAACTGTCGGCCTATCAGCACTGTTTTGTTGGATCGTACGTCTGAGTGTAGCAAATAAACAGGCAGATTTTCTCCACATCGGAGATGTGATGAAACAAAGAAGAGGAGATCCTCAGCAAGAGATCAAAGTGTGAAATTGAGAGAACAGAGCTTCAGCTGTTGTTACTGGTGTTTGTTAAGGTTTTGATAACAAACTTTTAACACAAAGCATAGCCTATGTATTAAACATCGGCAGTGTGCTTCTGTTTTTTCTTCTCTAAAAAGCTTTTTTTTGTCAGAGCAGCTCGATAATGACCCAAGCAGGAAGGCCTGTAAGCTCTACTGATCCCCTTTAGAGAAGTCAGGAGGAATAAAATGAGAGAGTTAGTTAGAGTGAGGGGGGATGAGCAGAGGAACGGGGAATGGCAAGAGTAAAGAGGTGAGGGAAGGGAATTTATCTGGAGGAGATGGAGAGAGAAAGAACAAGTGCAAAATAAACAGAGAAAAGTATGGACAAACCAGTGAGAGGGATGGGGTGTATATCTTTTCTCTTTGGAGAGAAGAGAACTATAGATTACTGACCACAATGTGCTTGGCTGGGCATAAATGAAGAGATCTTGAAATAGTAGGGAGCATGTTCAGAGGTGGTGGGGATCAGGGTGAACTAATCCAATGCTAAGGCCAGCTCAGGGTTCCACATTCAGAGCTCGTGTGCCTTGTCCAAATCCCCTATAGTTTAGCTCTTACACAAACAATACAGATAGTCTTCGCTTGCCAAGAGTTCAGACAGCTAACTGCACAGAACCGGCCTGGGGTGTTCAGGTCACTCTGCCTGCAAACATTTACCCTCACATCAGCATGAAGTAGCATCTTTTAAAGAGGAGGGGTGAGGGGAATTAGGTTTTATGGATGAGAGACACGGAGTAAGAGATGATGAAATAATTTCTTTAGGGATACGCTTTGCTCCTCTGGGTCAAATTGTGCTGAGCATGTAGCAGTTTTGCAGAGTCAGTGGAACAAGTAGATCACAACATTTCAGTAATATGCAGGGTAGGTGGAGATCAATTAGCCTTATCTAACAAACGACTAATGATAATACCAACACCAAACATGCTGACAAGGCAAAGAACAAGAAGAGACCCAGACTAATGATGTAATGAGTTTAGCTAGATGGAAAATGCATATTCTCTACAAACATGGCATCTAATTTTTTTTTTTTTTGCTACAAGCAAAAACGCTACAGCAACTTCTGTGCTATAATCAGAATATGAGCTGACACGAAGAAAACAAAATCTTAAATCCAATACTCCATTTCATTGTCAAATCTGTAAAACATCACAGGCTTAACAGACTCTGCTGCTACTTTTTTTTAATCACTATAGGTTGTATTCTCCCAAAGTTTGATAAGTTGAAACATATATGGTAACATGAGTGGTTTCTCTTATTTGATCAAATACTTTAGATATTGTCTATATTACTTGTGTGTGTTTTAATAGAAGTTGGGCAACTTTGACTTAAGATTCAGCCTTGTATTAGATGTCAATAAACACAACCATCTGTAGCCGGAACTTCAGCAACATGTTTTCTAGAAGATTGCACTCTGTTTACGTGAACAAGGAGAGTGTATATTGAATTTATTGCTATCAAAATGCAGAAGTGGCACTGATTTATCCTATAAATAAAGGTTTTCTGAATCCTTCTAGTTTTGTTTAGTATACCTAAAGTTACTCCAAGATCCCTTAGCAGCATCCAGTTTGTTGATTAGCCTAAAACAAAATCATTCAACCATCTTTTCTACCTGCTTTGTGGTTGCAGGATTATGGAGAGGGCCTTTGCCTTTAGTCAATGGCTGAAAGGCTGGGTACACCATGGACAGAATCATCGCAGGGCAACATGCAGTCATACATGCACACAGTCACACCTCAGGGCAATTTAGATTGGCTAATTAAACTAAAATGCAGATTTTTGAACTGTGGGAGGAAGTACCTGGAGAAATGCACGTGGAGCAACACAAAAAAAAGTTCTGGCTCGGATCTAAATTCAGCCATAAATCCACAGACATAAAATCACCAACTTCTCTAAGGAAGCACTTACTGTATTGTTTGGCTGGTAAGTTATTTTAAGTTATTTCCCCTCTGTACTCGCCTATAAATATACATGCACATATTCAGCTAAACACACATCTGTCTTGAATAGCATTTAAAGAAGCACACATGTGCGCACGCACGCACGCACGCACACCCTTTTCCCGCTCTGTCCCCTTCACTCGTCGCAGTGGTCTCGTGGCGTAGGCGGATCAGCAAAGGTTATTGTTGAACACAGAAAGGAAAGGTCAGAAATCATGTTTAGTTTTCCTGGGGCTGCGAGGTAATTCCAGCCAGCAGATTGTGTTCAGACAAGCAAGCAGGCAGGGCAGGCCAGTGGTGGAGATCATGCAGAAGGAAGCGAGGCAGGGATGGGGACAAGGTTATCCAGTCAGCCGCTGCCTCTCAGCCCCTTCGCTGTCACCCTTAATAACACCCTCTCCCTTATCACTGCAACAATCACCTTGAGAAACAAACTTGTCTTCTTTGAGAGAGGGATGGAGATGGGGAAGAAGTGGCCTTTTGTATGTATCTCCTATGCCACTCTCATTATAGTAACTACAACTCTGAGGGGGAACGACTGACTGCAGATCAGTTTAGTGTTTGGTTTTATATGTGATTCATGCTACCTTTTCTCTCTCTGTCTCTTTGGTTTTTCTTATTGACTCTTAGTATTAATTAAAATCATATGAGCACAGTTGATTGGGGGTTTATCATGAATGATGATTTTAGGCATGGAAAAAAAACATACAAAGAGTTAGTGGTAAAAAGAAATGGAATCAAACTAATGGCATGAGGTTATAGTTGAAGAACTTTGTGAGATTCTTTAATATCCATCCAGAAAAAAAACATTAAGGCAGTGAAGATGGTTGCTGGAGACCTTGTGGGAATAATTAAGCCAATCATAGACAGACCTGCTAACGTTATTCAGTATTTAGAAATAACCAGGAAGAAATTCTTACACACACTTGTGTGAACTCTCCTCTGAACTGTGTTGATATGTATCTGGGTCATTATACCAGATAGGTATTTAAATACCTATCTGGTATTTAAATACCAGATAGGTAACATCTGGTAAATAACAAAATAACAAAATTTGTTATTTTGTTAAAATTTTTGTGAGTAGAAGTTTCCTTTCTTTAAGGTGAGTTGGGATTACCAAAAATATTTTTATTTCTCTAATATCAGTTTAATGTTAAAGAAAATTTTCAAGGGAAGTTTACACATATTTTGTTAGTATATTTTGAAATTGCCTTTAAACTGTGTGTTTTGGGTCAGACATTTTAGTTAACCTCAGCATCCGTAGGATCATTGTCATTGGGAAGACCCATTTGAGACAACACATTAAATTTCTTGATAGTGTCTTGAGATGTTGCTTCAATATGTCTGCATGGTGTTCTTTCCATTTGACATCCATTTTGTAGAGTGCACCAGTCTCTCTTGCAACAAAACACCCACCTATCATGCTACAGCCCTTATACTTCACAGTTTGTCTCAGACTTGCAATCTTCCTCATTGTGCATCAATGGCTGAATACCATTGGACTCCTTAGGTCTTTAAATGTTGCTCAATAATGCAAAAAAGTATTGTTGCAATAATTTTATGTTATTGATTCATGCCTTTTCTCCTCTGCACAGATTATTTTATTTGACAAACTCATTTATGTGATGTGAATATGGTCCCACAGCTTTTGCAGAAAAGGCCAAGCTCATACCTTAAGCTGATAAGCTATAGCGAGGTTTGTGCGTGGGGGTGAGTGTGTGTGTGTGCAAGTTATGCACACTCTCGTCAGACTCGGCGCTCTGTGATTGCAGTGGAGCTGAAGGGGCCAGGCGAGGGCTCTGATTGGAAGACAGATTCTTTGCAACCTTTGCCAAATCACTGCAATCACCCGTTTGCTTCTTCTTTTTGCTTTAATGACACCACTTCAAGAGGAACGGGGCTCATCAAGCAACCCACACACAAGCTTGGGCACACACACTCTCTCCGACTCGCACACAGCGAGGTCAGGCTTGGCAGATCGGGCGGGGCACCACAGGGCTCTGAACAGGGAGAGAAGGTCCACCAGCAGATGGGAGGAGATTAACACAAACTGAAGCACATGTACACACGAAAATGTGTATACACTCACATAAATATAACACTCGTCAATAATCGGTAAAATCTTCGATGTCCACTTCAGCTTGAATTAGAGTAGGATATAATTACACTGTTTATTGAGTTACTGTAAGGTACAACATTGTAATAACTTCTTCTGCTAAGATAACAAGACACACCTCTGGGACATTGGTAATTTCTTTGCCAAAATTTCAGAGCTTGCTCCCGACTCTCTGTCTGGTCTCTCCCCAGTACTGAATCGTGTGTCCCAGTTTTGCTCCACAAAGCCCCCTGTAGACAGAAAACGCCCTATTTATGTTCAATAACAGGGCGAAGACTAGAAGTAGCTTCAGACTGAATAAAACCTGACCAGAGAAAAGCAAAGCCTAAATAAATGAATAGACCTCTAGATGTCACTCAAAAATAAAGTAAATATGCAGTTTTTATAGTTAAAGGTGCATTCATTAGAGCTTTCTATATCCATTAAAAATTACACAAAAGGAGTCATTAATGATTTTCAATCTATGTGTGTATTTCAGTGTTTTTGAAAACACATTTTACAGTCTGATATTATAAATGTAAATTGAAATTGTCTAACAAGAAAGAGTGAGCTGACATCCTTCTCCTCTAATTTGGCAAATATTTGGCCATTAAAAAATAAATAAAAAATATGCAGGGATGTACAGTGTGAAAAATGTCACATTTATGATGAAAAAAACTGTTTGTGCATCTACCATGTATGGTTCTGATGTTGCACATGTCAAACAATGTTGTGACTAAAGTCTACAGTGGTTCTGTCGGTTTCAGAATAGAAACATTTGGTGACTGAGAGCTGAATTATTTCAAATTTAGATTTGTTTCTGTGACACAACCTTACTCAACAAGTCTGCATTTCTATGCATGACATCAGGCTGCATGACATCTCAGCATACTTTGCCACCACACCTGAGCAGATTGTGCTGCAGAGGTGGAAATGAAGCAGAATAAGCAACAGTTTGAATTATTATCAGTAATATTATTGCGTCACATCCGCAGTGGTCAATCTTTTAGTAAGTTTTAATTTAGAACATCATATTCTCCAAAAAGCAAGTTATGTGATGCTAAATGCATTTGGAAATTGGAATATAGCTTTGCTATGTTTCTTCGGGAACAATGCTGTCTTCTTCTTCGAGCGGCCCTTCAGTTCATGTTACAAACAGGACTGAGGATAATGACCCTTCCACCAGTTTCGCCCAGCCTTTTCATAAGATCTTTTACTTATGATCTGTTGCGGTCAGAATCAATGAAGTTAGATCTGTCAGCTCTGGAGTGCAAAGGAGCAGTTGCATAGGAAAAGTATACCAATATCTGACTTCCATTTAAATAAAACATTAACTTCAAAATTTGAATTTTTTTTATATAGGCACTTAAATGCCTATCAAATTGTGGTAATGCAGTGTTTTTTAATAACTATGTTATCTAAGTATAAAGTAAACTCAGCAGATGAAAGTTATAAAAACACAAGAACAAAATTTCTTATAAAATTATTACGGTTTGAAAAACTTTGTGTTCTTTTCTGATTAAGGAGACGTGAGTCAGCTGATTCAACTCCGGATATTTTATTAGGAACATCAAAGCAGGCGGTCCAGATTCAAGCAATAACCAGTCCCAGGGTGGAAAAAGGCAGTGATAGCATTCACATCTTTCTTGTTTACTTTAATGACCTCAAACAAAGTAAAACATATCGTTTCGGTTCCATATTTATTCCCCGCTTTAAAGACATACTTCTCTGATACATAGCATGGTATGGCATGCATGGTGGATGTTCTAAACAGATTTCCCGTAGATGCACATATTGTCTGAGCACTTTTATGAACAATATGCTCTTGGGGAATCATCTTCTCTGCTGGTATGTGTGTGGGTACCGAGACTGATAATCTGGCCAGTTATCAGCTACAGTCCTGTCTGTCCCAGCTGGATGCATCTACCTAAACTACCGAGTCACAGATAATTTTCCATGTATTCCTGTTCTCTTAAACCCAAACTTAGATAATTATTCATACCTCTGTACAGGCACTTCAGCCCTTGCCTGTTGAATTATAATGTTTATACCTTAACAATAACAATAAGCTGTAAAATTAGATCTGTATTCATTACAATTCCTGTCACTCTGGTTGCTCTCCATCTCTCCCCTTTTCAGTCTCTCCTTGCCTTTTATCTACATCTCAGGATATTAACTCCATTAGCCTCTAATATCGCCCTCCGTCTCTCTCACTGTCAGTCACTTCTCTTAAATCACTGCACCGCTGGACTGGAAAGGACACCTGTTCCAACCAGATGATTCGAGAGCAGATATGGAAGCGGCGGATTAAAGAGAGATTAGCACTCCTACAGGATCAAGAAATATTGCATGATTGCTCCTCCTGTATGTATTGTATATGAATTAAAAGCTTTGCCGTGAAAATGACAGCAGACAAGGACACTGGACATACCGAAGGAAAAGAAAACCATGAAATTACATGCCTCTGATGCATCATTTGGGAATGTCACTATTGGTTCAGTGGGCATTGTAAAGAGCCCTTTAAATTAAACACGGCCACGTCTCACCTGCCTTTTCCATCTCACCTGCTGAAAAGACAAATAGTACTGCAAGCATGCACACACTGTGACACACAATCCCATGATTACCCACCCACCCACTCTCTGGCGGCCTTATTTCCACCCATGTGCCAATCAAAGGAGTGCAGAGGTAATGGGGAGAGAAGCAGTCATTCCGGAGCTGTAAAACCACTGCAGCCGAAACAATGATTGGGGTAACCTTTGCTTTGGTGCATGAAGGAAGAAGAGGTTTTAAACGTTATTCAGAAGAATCATTTCTGACTGCTCTATTTCAAAGTTACTGCTGCCTACAAGTGTTGGTATGGTTTTGGTTAGTCTGCCCTGGCTTTCCAATGGTTCATATACCTTTTGGTATTTGGTTTTTAATATAACCATTACATGTAGTGCATTTATTTTGTTCTTTCAATCATTCTTCCTTGACATCCTTGATCGTGTGACTTTCCTACTGGCCCCATCTCATCTTATCAGTTCATAATAGTCAAGGATGACTTTCAATGCCACTCCGTACCAGAGACGTAACTGTGCAGTACATCTCAATCATACAGTCAGACGATGCATGATATTGGGTTCACAGGAACAGGGCAAGGCAACATTTTACCAGAAAATGATTTATTGTTTCCTAGGCCAATCCAGTCTTGGTTTGATGTGTTGATATATTCTGATCTTTTTCTAAATATGCTGTGGTTTTAATGCCAAAACTTTTTATGAGTTTTTAGAAATCTCAAACTACCCAAGATAAAAAGCATTTGCTGTAAAGTCACCAACTCCAAAATTTATCATTATGTAAATATTTTAGATTTGGTACTAGAGGTGAATAATTGCAACCCATACTCATTATAAATTGCAAAGTAACTCTTTAGCATGACACCGATTGAAAGCTTAGGACTACATGCTTGCTGCATTTTTTGTTGCCCTTTAATTAATTGCCTACGCAAAATGCTGCTATGGAAATGGTTTAAAAGTTAAGGGAACTTCTCCTAAGCTTTTGTTACAGAATGACATCAGCCAGAAGTATTTATTGGAAGCGATCTTTATTAGTCCACTATGTCAACACAACAGGACCATTCAATAATTACTTTTTTTGTTGAAAATTTCAAACATAGAGAAAGGATGTTAAGCTTAAAGTACTCACACTCACTCATATACCTGGATGATATTAATTGCTGACACTTTACCAGACAAACTTATGCTGACTTGGGGGTTTAAGAGAAACATAGTGATGTTTTATTATCATGACACGTTGTTCCATTCAATGTTTTCATACACTGACTTTATATAAAGTCATATTATATAAAGTGCATAATATTGAGCGTGGAACTGAATTTATATAAAGAACATCACATTGCCTCATAACTCAAAGAAAATTCCTGATAAAAAATGCATAGGGCAAAAGTTTCCATCAGGGTAGGAGGACAAAGTTGAACATGCTTCTGCTCAAAGTCTCTAGCATTGCCTGTTAAATTCTGACCTGACACGCAAATCTCTCTTATAAAACATGAACTTCAAACAGCACTTTGATAAAAGAGGGAATTATAAGATGAGATCTGAGAACCAAACTGTCTTTTCATACTAGTGTACCTACTGAGGTTGACTTAGACTAATGATAGAAGTAGAGCCCCGGTGAGATAAGGAGGAGATCCCCATCTGGAACAGATGTCATTTGCTGCAGAATGACAAAAAAAGGATAGAGATCCAAAGATATATATTTAATTTTTTGTCATTATGATACTCCAAATGTTCTTTCTCTTATGCCCATATGCCCCACCGCAATAAAGTTGTCACAAAAGGCAAAACATGACACACCATTGCATGAAATATAAATAAACCCATTCATTACCTATTGATTTTTCTACCATCAGGGATGGGAATAGCTTGACTCTTGTTGATGTGAAAGATATTGTGGGTCAATATTAAGGCTGCTCTTAAAAGCCACGGGGGACTTTCAAGAAATTCGACAGGGACTGAGAAAAGCGTCCAGTCGTCAGTTCTAATATTAAGAAAATGCCTGGACTAGTTCAGGGACATCTGCCTAACATTAATGTTATCAGAGAATCGAGGAGCAGTGCTGGCGCAGTTTGCTTCGGGGAAAGGTACAGCCCTGGACAGCTGCTTGCTTGGGCTGCTGGCACAGATCAACCTAATATGCTGGATTGGAAGCAGGGATTGATTCCTGAATGTTAAAGTGAAACCTTGAAGCACCACTGTGACCGTCCTACTTTTGCTGTTCAGGGTTAAGTGTACTTTTGGTGATTTGGCATCTTATTGTGAAATTGCTTTTTTAATCTATGGCAGCTCAGTTTAACAGAACATATCTGACGGCAAGAGAAGCAACCACTTATAGGAAAGACATGTTTAATCAAGACACAAGACAGGAAGACATCAACTTTATCGTGTGTGATAGAAATAATGATGTCCGTATAAGAATATCAGGAGAGATGCAAGGAGAGACTGGAGGTTGAGGTGCTTTGGGATGCCAAAGTCCCTGGCTTGCTGGCTGTCGGCCACTTTGGATAGTTACCTCACAATTTTCTGCTACCCTCTTTCTTCCATCCCTCCTCCCTCTTGTTATTTTAGGAATCTATTCTCGGCCTGCCAGCATGTACAATCTGAATTATTTATCTTGAGAAATGGGATCTCTGCATGACTGTGAAACAGGACTTTATTTGTAGCTTTTCATTTCATTACGGTAAACAAAGTGACCCTGCAGACAAGATTTGCCACACGCAGACCAACAGTGCAGACTTAAAATGATGCAATTTCATTATGGTTGGAGTTTCACTCAACTCTTACCTTTGCTGGGCTTTATTGTCCCTGTTCTATATTTAAGGGAAATTTAGGTATTAAAAGTCCAAAGGAAGAAAATTTACTGCATTGCCATTAAATTCTGTTTTGTATTCATATTCCATATGAACTTACATTTTATAAATATAAACCTATCAGGCATAACGTTATGACTGTCTTGGGTAATATTGTGTTGATCAAACTTTGGGTGCTAATCCATTGGAGCATGCACTGCACTAGCTTCCTAAAGGGGAGTTGTGGTATCAGGTACCAAGAAGTTTGCAGCAGATGGTTGAGGTTTCGCCAGGTGTTGGGTGGGGCTTCCAAAGATTAAACTTGTTAGGACAGCACAAGCCACCGATGATTAGATAGAGGTCTGGGGAAATTGAAGGCCAACTAACTTAAAATTGTTGTTGTGCTCCTGAACTATAGCTGCTTTGTGAGGGTTCATATGGCCTTGCTATAAGAGCTTGACGTAATAACTACATATATTGAAGAATGTTTATGTAAATGGTTTGCAGCAGTGTAGTACGTGTAGTTGTATTGACTCCAAGTTTCCCAGCAGAGCATGGATCAAAGCATCACACTGCCACTTCTGGCTTGCCTTATTTCCACGCTTCATTTTGATGCCATGTGTAAAGATGCATACATCAAATGTTCCATGCGATACAAATAACACATGATCATATGAGGCCTCCTATTACTATCAAGTCCTGATGTTCACATACCAACTGTTTTGGTCCTGGACAGGGTTCAAAGGACTGCGGTGATGATGGAATCCTAACAAACTCCAATACACTGTGTATTCCAACACTTCGCTTTCAGAATCAGCATCAACTTATTTAGTAATTTGAGGTCCTACGTACTCTACACAAGTGCATCATTTAGCCTTGCTTGTCCATGATGCTGGATCCCCATTCATTGTACCTTTGATAGTTAGTTACCTACTACCACTCCTGAAGACCTGGAATCCCCACTGGGAGCTCTGACCCATTCATCTTTCCATCACAATTTGGCCCTTGTCAAACTGACTTAAATCTTTACTCTCTTGTTCTGTTTTCCTGCTCTTGACTCAACAGTTTCAAGGATAAAATGTCCCTTTTCCTGCCTAATATTTCCCAATGCAGCAGTATGGTGCAATAGTAAAGAGATGAGCATTATTAATTTTGTCTGATCATAACGTTATCCCCAGACAGTGTTTATCAGTTTAAGAAATTATTCTTGTGTTTTAGTTCTTTTGTCTGAATTAAACTTTTATGCATGACTTTGTTTGCAAGAGCACATTTCCATGTAAAATACTTTTTAATGCCCTTGTAATCTTCATTGGTTATGATGGGGGCAATAGCCTATTTTCATTCTTATCACATTGGCCCACAAAACGGCACATAAAATGGTGAAAACAGCCAGCTGAGGGCTGTATCTCCGCATGAAATGAGTGTGACCTACAACTGCATAGAGGCAATGTGCAGCAATAAGACAGAGGAAACAAAGGGTTCTGTCAAAAACCTGTGCTATCTCACTAGTGTTGACTGTGAAATCCTTTCTTCGCTCTTGTGGGCATGTCAAGCTGCCTTACTTTCTATCTGGGTGACATTAATGAAAGGTGAAAGAGAGAATAATCAAAGATCACAATATTTTACCCCTGATACAGATGCATATTTGTACGCTGTTGGCAGGAGAGATTGGCTCGCCATTCAGCTCCGCTCTGATCTGACATTAGGATTTGATGCAATATTCTCTCTCCTGCTCACTCATCTAGCTTCTCTCTATCATTTCCACATTGCCTTTTACACCCCCACCTACCTACGTCCACCCAAGCCGCTTTGCCTGACTGCAGCTAAAGGGTAAATGTAGCTCAGGGGAAGTGCACTACCTCAAGCACAAGGTCTTGAGTTCTACCACGTGACCTGGACCCCCCAACATCTTGTTCTTGCTCTTCTCCTTCTCCTCTTTGCCTTTGCTGCAGAACACGTCTCTTTATCTCCACCCACCTCGGTGACCTCTTCCCAAAGAGCCTGATGGAACGAATCTCTGGGAGCAAATGGCTTCTCTGCCAAACATGGCCCGAGCTCAAATGTTCATGGATTTTGCCGAATACCAATGTTGACAGTACAAAGTGACAATGGTGCATTTTTTCTGTACACAAGCAGAGTGTTTGAATAATGAAACAGAGAGCAGCAAACATTGCAATTACAAATACTCTGACCTAATGACATTTGTAAGGGGGAGAGGGGGGAAATAAAACAATAATATCTGTTGCTGCCTTTTTCTGGTCTCTTTACTAAGTTAAATGACTAAGCTGATTGTGAAAAGCAGAATGCCTGTCCTCTTCTAAATCCCTACTTATTTTCTGATTGGTTCCAGAGACGTCCCAATCCTGATACCAGTTTTTTTTTTTTAATATCTAGGTTTTTGCACCGTAAAAGCCATCATCTGATGTAATATGTTGTGATAGAATGTGCAAACTATTATTAATATGAACTTTTGAAACATAATAAAATAAAGTTCAGATGCCAACTTAGTATAAATATCACCCAAGACATCACCCAACAAACTCTAAGTAAGTTGGAAACAAAAACACTTTAGCAGAAACCACTAAGAGTAAAAATTTCCAAAAGTCAAGAACAAAATCAGGATGGATAACCACGGGGGACAAAGACGCTGTGTTAATCTGATGTGACTACTATTGGCTTTATTGCAGACATTTGATGTATACCCAGTGTCCTTGCTTAGCCTCAAAGCAGACTGGGAAGAATCTTTATTTGATCAAAAAATGTCTGTGTTGCATTTGCAGCAGTTTTGTGGCAGAGGATAGAATGAAGCAATCGAGGAAATAATAAACAGACGGAAAAAGTGTGTCCTCATAGTTTTGTGTGATAAATTATATGAAATATGAAAAACAAAGTGATATAGAATATGTGCTGTTTCATGTAAATGCTTCTGTTGGGTTATGCATGAATGAATCTTCTGATAGCACAGCATCACAGAATCAGCAGCTCCAAGCCAAAGATCACCCATTTTAAGCATCGCCTTAGAGCTAATGAGGTGACATAGACACAACTTTACTGTACTTTGAATGCAAAAAGGATTTGGTCATCTTGCCTCTTTCATTTCGTGCCTCTGTATGTTTTCAGATGTAATACCCCCTGCCTCAGGACTTTGTCAATACAGCGCCAAGAGTTTTTACAGTTTGACAGGCAGTGATTAAAGATTATTTAATTTCTCCTCATGGTCTTCTGAAAGAAAATTTGCTTTTATGTAATGTAGAGGAAAATTTTGCATCAGTGAACCTTGGCTGTTCCTGTATGTATCACTGACAGGTAGGTTGCAAGATGTATGCCATGCCTTTATGTTGATCTTCTGTTTATTTTCTGTGCTTTCAAATGCCTTTCCTACTTTTCTTGAAATGGACTTATACATTGCTCCTGGAATCAAACAGATGAAGCAGCTTTGTGTAGAAAGCAAACTGTACTCTTGAATTCTGGCATCTTTGGGGGCTAGATTGTGTGCATGAGAGTGCGTGTGTGTGTCTATATAAGTGTTTTGCATGTGTATATTTGTTTCCATGTCTAGCTGGGTGAGTCTGAATGGCACCTTTCAGAGTGGGGTGAGACCATGTGCTCTGTTCCGACTGGTCTGGGAGCCAAGAGGACCCAGCTGGTCCACACAGGCTTTAGTCAAGACAGACTCACCGCCTGCCAACCAAGCTGACACAATTGCGCGCACGCACACCCCCGCACACAAATTGGGTTAGGGGAGATTTTAGGCAGTGCTATGCTCACAATTAATAAGGTTTATCTTACCACCGGTGTAGTGTGTTTATGAGCTCTTCGAGATGTAGTTTGTCAGAACATCCCAGTAGAGCCTGTGCACAGATGTAAACATAACAAGCATAGAAGCATGAAGTACACACTCAGGCCTCCTGTTTACACAGTGACAGTGCTGTGTACACCCACAGAGCTTACAGAGATTCAATCATTTGGGCTGACCCGGAGCCAGGATTTGGTGAAAATAGCCGCCTACCTCCAACAAAATTGTGCAATATCCTTGAAACCAACAAGAAGGAAAAAAAAAAATCTTTATTTGTTAGAAGCTAGGTGCTGGCCTTGCAAATTATACATGTGCACAGCTTTCATTGATTCTCTCTTGTTTTTCTCTGTCTGAAAACACATTGTTAGAGGAAAGTTGGTGCGGTGGATTCTCACAAATTGTTTTGTAAACACGGAGGGGAAAGGGAGCAGCAGAGAAGTCGTCACAAGTACCCAAATATCACTGGCCGTGTAATTCTTTACTTCTCTTTGATCCGATTTGTTCATATTGCATTTTGCAAATGCCAAAATAAATCAGTCATTTTTGTAACATTAAATGAAAGAACTTAATTACACATAATTCGGGTTTTATTTTCTTTCGCAGAAAACTAATTCCAATTTAATGTTTATCCAAAGCTGCCACAGAGCATTTCCAATATCACTTCTGCTGATTGCTGCTTCAGCAACTCTGACAGAGAACAACAGTGGCTGGAACAATATGTATTTTAAAATTATTTCTCCTGGGTTGTTGCAGCTCTTTTGATTTTGACCACAGTGCCGCCTCACGGTCCACCGGCTCCTGAGCTAAATTCTAAGCGTATCTCTAAATGGTGTGCAACTACTGCACAACTTGCACAAATTAGCTGCAATAACGCGTATGTGTGTGTGGCGCGGTTGGAGGAAAGGCTCACTGGAGGCACTGTGCTGCTTATCGGAACAGTATGAACGTGGACAGAATGATTAGGTACCTTAACTATAGGCATCCACCCTCATTCGGCTTTGCTATTTTCACTTCTTTTTTTCATACAGCATTTTCTCCTTTTGCAAGTAGTCTAAAGGGTAAGCTGAACCAGAGGCTATGTGAGAGCAGATGGAAGAAATTTGTCATTTTTAAATGAATTAGTTTCAAGAAAAGTTAACTAAAGCCTTTTTTTTCCTTTTTTACCATTAATTCTTATTTGACAGAAATTGACAGAAAAATGCCTGATGGGAGGTTTACGAGTGCCCACCTTCAAACCTGCAAGAGACCCAGCAGTATGTGGTCCCTAGTTTCTTTATTAGGCAACTCGCTTGGAATTCGGTAGGAGTAATTGGCTGGATAGGGTTTCAGCAGGCTTAGCCACCCTGCTGGCACAACAAGCGCTCCTGTCCCCATCCCAGAGTTCCTGCTCCGCTTGGTAGGAGCGTAGCCAACTCAGCTACCGTCCTCTTTAAAACCCACTGCGAAACTCTGGATGGCATGAGCTGTTGTCCCAGAGGGACCTGGGGGGATTCAGGAGCCCCTAGTCATTAGTGGGAACCAGTGTGTTGGGACAAAATTCTGCCTTAAACAGCTGAGAGAACTACATCGACCCTCATTCCTGCATCTGTGCTAGCCTGTTTTGTTGCTAAAGACTATCAGGTAGTCCTGATCGCTGCGCCTCACACAAACGGTTCTCCAATTTTTGTGGACATGCGTTTAAAAAGGAACCCAGGGGAAACAGTTTGGACAGTGGTTGTAGAAAACATTGAATTTGGGTATTTTAGCTATACTACTTATAGTTGGATGGTTGTATTATTCACATATCATGACTTAGTGCTGAATGCATTTGGACTACCCTTCTTACACTTGCAAAATAACAAAATGATTTCACCTGTTTCACATTTTA
The DNA here is from genome assembly GCF_003331165.1 of Xiphophorus hellerii. Classification (NCBI taxonomy): domain Eukaryota; kingdom Metazoa; phylum Chordata; class Actinopteri; order Cyprinodontiformes; family Poeciliidae; genus Xiphophorus; species Xiphophorus hellerii. The sequence goes on from NC_045680.1 coordinate 18,754,778, forward strand.
TCATGTTACAACCAAACATTTACTGACTTGCAGATGAAGTTTACAGTGAAAGGTGGTTTTAAAAAGCATTTGCTTGAGAACTTCGAGCTAGTTCATGGTTTTAAAAACCGTTCATGTCTTTAATAATTTAGATTTATGTTTTCCCAACTTAATAAAGGTATATCGCATAAAATCGAATTAAATATATTGAAACTGGATGGAATTTTACAAAATGTGAAATAAAAAACATGATTAAGGGGGAAAAACCTCTGATAGGCAGACTGTGAATAAATGGGAGATGGAGCCATAGCTCTATCTGCCTAATTTGTGATTTACAGATTTAAATCCTGAGAAAGTGTTTTATTTTGGATTCTGTCAAACCTTGAAGCTCTCAGTGGTGTTTTACATTAAAGTACTCATGCATCAGTTCAGTCTCTCCGCAGTGCAGGACATGCATTTACAATGTTTTGCTCTTTTGTTTGCTTGATTTTTTTCCCACAAAGACTTGATTATGCAGTTGGTTTTAACAAGAATGCTCTTTACTGGAGCCCTCCTAAATTGAGCAAATGATTCACATCAATTGTGACTCGGTGTTTTGAATATTCCTGAATGGATATCTTGGGAACTCATCAAAGTGGTAGAAATAGAAATACATTGTTGCATCCAGGAAAGAAATGGGGAATTGTGAAAAATATGTACATCTGACACTTATTTGTCTAGTAATCATCTTTGTGTGTTAATGTTCTGAGCTTTTTGCAGTGCCATTGGATTTATCAGTCACTGATTTTTGTCTGTAGCCAGGAGTGAATGCCTTCTGAGTGAAGGGACCCTTCCTGTGTCTCTGTGATACAGTATATGAACATCTGGAGGGGCCCTGGCATCGTGTAGTTGAGAACCACTGTCACTGCTCATGATATTTTGGGCTTGCTTCTTATTATTGCTCATGACAGAACATGCGTGATACATAATTCCTCATCACTGTTTATGGATTAGGTAAAAAGTAGGCTGAATATCCTACATTTCCTACACTGAGTTGTTGAAGGCTTGTATAAAATGTCAGAAAAATGAGGAAACTCCAATCGTACACTAAAAACAATGATATATATATATATTTTTTAAGAAATCATAATTCTGTTGTTGAGTAACACATACTTTAGGCACCTTGAAATATTAGGAGCTTAGACTCTTCTAAGTTGCAGATTTTTTTCTAGATCAAAATTTGCATGTATGTTTTTTGCATCGACTGAATTTGGCAAGAAATGAAACAAATTGAAGATAATTTTTTCATTTTTCTCAGAAATGTTATCATTATTGCCTGCAGCAGTAATACCCTTGAGTAGAGCAAAACCATGTTTATATGTGTTGCTACTGTTCGAATCTTTAAACCTGCCAACTAGTTTCTCAATTCTGCTGTTGTGTGACAAGGACTACTTTTTATGCAGGGCAAGCTGTGTTGCTTTTGTCCCATTCTGTTCATTTGTCCTTCTTTCAAATCCAGTGCTATTTAGAAAGCTCTTGAAACTGCAGACTCACACCCAAGTGTTCTGGGTTTGTAAAATAATTCTGTTGGAAATCATTGAAATTTGGGAAACAAAATTTGACAAAAAAACCCAAAAGTGTAAAAATGGAATCTGCTTTGAAAATTTCATCTGGTGCTTTGACATTAATTAATCTATTCATTAGTACAGATGAGCATGCAGCCTTCCTGGTACTAACCCAGTACCACTGATGTTAAACATTGATCCATGATGAAATGTAAAACACAGTTCTACTCAGTAATTTATGTTTACTAAGCTACTGAGGCATTCATTATATAGGCATGTCTTATTAATTTAGAATAACATTTGAAATATTTTGCTTGGACTATATTTTGCAAGTTGGGATAATTAAAATAACTTTAACCTTTTAAGAACATGTGTATGGGGAAATCTCATAAAAAAGTTTATGCATGGTCCACAATTTTATCAGATTATTATGGCAAAGACTCAGAGAAACCACACTAGAAGAAGTATTCATAGTTTGCTTTATCCATGCCAAAACCAAATGTTCTCTGAAAAAAAAAAAGATTTTGATCAACAAGATGACAATATACTGTAGCTGTTTCACTTCAGTGACAAAAAACATGTTTGGAGGACACAAGGTGAAACTTTCAGATCTCTGGGTCTTACTTGCTTGTAGTACTGGAGCACTATGGGTGTAATAACGAGAAGGAGAATGAAATCCAAATTCTTCCTATCCCTAACCCTTAAATCAACAAATTCATGGTTTGAAATTTGATACAATTGCCTGTTTCAACAGGATGATGATCAGAAGCTCAAATCAAATCTGTCCTTGAAATGACCAAGGCAGGCTAACGTTAAGCTTTCGTATTGGCCTCCTAAGACTCTGGACTTTTGAAATTTTGAACTATGCTTTAAAGTCAGACCTATGCCAATTTAAATCTGCCCTAATAATTTTGCCCAGAAGAGTGGTCAAATATCCAGCCAGAATTATGCATACAGATTGTAAATGGCTATAAAACAATGTTGTCGATGTGCAACCTGCTAAGGGATACATATCCACACAATAGCAGAGGTATATGCACTTATATTTTAGATATGATGTATATAATGTAATGTTGACCCAGTGTAGATTTTATAATCAAACATGGGCATCCGATTTGTGTTTTTAAAATCAATTGAAAGAGCAAGTTGAATCCTGCACCATTTTAAGCAAAACTTTTCAGATTTGAACAATGAATAAAACCAGGACGTGCGGTGTGAGCTTTATTCAGAAAACCCTCCAGAAATTGAGCGTTATACCTGCCTGATATGTTTAATGTTTCTGTTAAATTCACACACTACACCTTAAGTAATAAACTGCTCCATGGAGCTCTGCACTCATGCCCAAGAGAGAGCATTTACTTTTCTCTTTCTCTCTCCCTTTGCACTTTCCTCTGTTGGCTTTGCATGCATTGTTAAATGGGACTGATGGAAGCACCCTGTCCATTACTTACCGCATTGCCTGGCTAATTTCTGTGCTCTTACAAGTACAAAGATGTCAAGTGGGAGCGGTGGGCTTACCTTGTCGTCCCCTTGAGACCATTAATCCTTTGGCTGGTGTCGTCCTTGCCTGCGTCGGCTCACCTGGTTCACAGCCCCGCCGGGCAAACTGCTGTTCCCAGCCATTTTTGCGGTCAGCCTGTTTATTCTGGTTCCGAGTCAGCACCCTTAACCAACAAATTCTGATTGCAGTGGAGGAGTAAAATAACTTTTAGGGCAAATGGGCCTGCTTCCTAAGATGTGTTGCTGCCTGTGTGTGCACATGTGGAAGAGAGGACAGTTTTAGTTATAAATTAATAACAGTTTTAGAAAAAATGGAAACTGTTGTAAAAATTTGTCTCACATTTCATACACTACTGTACTTTCTGACAGCTTTTAGCTGAACTAGCACTGTTGAAATTACTGAGAAAAGAACCCACTTTTCTTATCTGGGTCAGGTTACATAAACTGGTAATAGCAATAAGAAAAAAAAAAACCCACCTCCAACACACAGATTAAAAAGACTTTAATAGAATGAACTCTTGGATCAAAGACCGAGGAAGGTTCACTCAGTGGGTATTGACATTTTACTGCACACCCACATTTGGGAGGCAGTTTGTAAGATTTGTGACTGCTGAAATGCTCCTCATTGATCTTTGAGTACTGCAGCGAGCAAAGGCCTGCTGTTCAAAATCTTTTGTGTTTGGATAAAAATATCATACAAATAGAATTTTGCATGCAGGCCTGGTATTTCCAAGCTTTTACTGTAGATAGCAGTTGTGAAGTTGTGTGGCAGTCGTGAAGTTTGAAGACTATTCTTCAGATAACCTGTCAACAATGCAACATCCCTGAATATGCATTCATCAGCAACAACAGGTGAAAAAAAACCAAAACCTCCAAGTAGCTCCACAATCACGAGGTTCTTTGTTTCTTTAGCTATCTTATCATCAAAGATAGACTTTGCATGCTTTGACAGGCTGTTGGGTGCAGTGTTTTTAACCGAAGTGTTTCCATATTGCTGCGGCAGTGTTTTTACTTTGTTGTTGTTTTTTGCGTATGCCATTATAGATGTTTGCAAAGGCAAAAATCATTCATTTGCGTAAATTTATGCAAAGGACCGAAGCATCAGATCAATAGCTTTGTTGTTACATGCCAAAATGATCAAAGGAAGGAGGCGAAACTCCAAATGAGTTTATTATTAAAAATAAGAAACAAGGTTCCTTGTTGCCCTACACATTTTGATTGATCTTGTTTCTGTTTCCATAATGGAGCTTGTCTGTGCTCAGGCAGCAATATTTGG